>NC_080409.1:6572500-11442500 GCF_030265065.1 Corythoichthys intestinalis | reverse complement strand
TGGTGCCAAATGTCTCGGGTCTCCTGGACTTGGCAGGCAATGACAACGGCACAGCTGAGAGATGCTTCCGGGCACACTCTCGCAGCAGTGTCCTCCAGGGTCTCCCCTTTGGAGGGATACCCACGGTCCTGGCCATCAACGTGGTACTGTGGATGGTGAGCATTTTCGTACTTATTACTGCTTATGGAATTAAATTAACTAATGAATTAGTTTGACAATGATGACATATGTATATGGTGGAACCTGAAAAAGTGAAAAACATTTCACTTTTGTTAAGAGAGCAACTAAAGGGTTACATGTGCCTTTATGTTTGTTTGTTTGTTTGTTTGTTGGAGTATTTGTATGTGAGGCTACCGTAGAATGATACAAAGAACAACTGGAAAAAGAGGATAACCAGTGTTGTTAATAACGGCGTTAGAATATAACGGCATTGCTAACGGTGTTATTTTTTTCAGTAGTGAGTAATCTAATTAATTATTTTCTCATCTTGGCAACGCCGTTACCGTTACTGAGGATGTAAAGGCGTGCGTTAGTATGCGTTGCTACATTGGTTGAATGACGTGAGAAAGGTCTGAGAGACACGGACTCACGAAGATGAGAAAGCAGCGCGTGAGTGGGAAGGAAGGAAGGAAGTTGTGACGCTGTTGCAAACGCGATGCTATGTGGCTCCAATAATATCTAACTGTAGCCGATAGCCTACAAACTACGCCCACATGATGCAACGGTAGATATCACATGTGTATAGAACTAGATGCGAAATGACAGACACGGAGGCGTTAGCACATGTATAGAGCCTACCTACGTACCACGTACTCGCTGTATGGTTCCGCCCACTTGTCCGTCAAAACATAGTGTTAACCTGTTACGGCTACGTACATTTCTCCTATTTACGGCGTGTTTTTCTGCTCCTTAACATTAATAATCAAAATGGTGAAGGCGTGTGTGGCTGTTGGTTGCACTAACAGAGAAGATGGAAGGAGAGACTTGAAGTTTTACCGTATTCCGAGGGATCCAAAGAGGAGAGCGAAATGGACGGCTGCAATTCGACGTGAAAACTGAACACCAAAAAATCACCACAGACTATGTAGTAGTCATTTTATATCCGGTAAGATGCATTTAATATATATTTAGAGGGTTTTGGCCTGACAACCACAATTAAGATCATTGCTAGGCTAATCTCCGACAACATACGACGTAGTACGACATAGTTTCAAATTCAAGATGTTTGTGACTTCCCTTTCTTCCACCATCGTTATTTTTTGAATAATATTTAGCTGGTACCAAGTGAAAGAAACTGGCCTCGTCTACGGGGCTGACAAATAACCACAATTAAGATCATTGCGAGGCTAATCGCCGACAACATACAACGTAGTACGACATAGTTTCAAATTCAAGATGTTTGTGACTTCCCTTTCTTCCACCATCGTTATTTTTTGAATAATATTCAGCTGGTACCAAGTGAAAGAAACTGGCCTCGTCTACGGGGCTGACAAATAACCACAATTAAGATCATTGCTAGGCTAATCGCCGACAACATACACGTATGTATGTAGTGAGAGTGCTATCGCTAAACCATATAAACATTAAAAGCCTTAACTCCATTGACAAACGACATGAAATACATTAGACTTGACAGTGGATGTTAGCAATAACAAAAGATTTTGAATTGAAAATTTCGTAACTCACCTTTCCAAGCACAAGATAGATTCCTGCCGAATTTTCGTGGACGAGGACCTGTTTCACCCAACCAGCAACGAAGTATTTATAAGCCTCCAAGCTCTTGAAGTTTTTCATATTTTCGTGAGAATAGGCTGATTTAGTGTGGACAAGATAATTGTAAATATCTGCGTAGCAGATGTCAGGCAGACAGGGCGAAGACAGTGGGTCGAAAAACATCGATTTGGGCATCAAATATGGATCTGGCGACTGTATAGAATGAAGCTTTTCCTCATAACGCCTTTGATGCAACAGATCCAGTGAGTTTGCGGCATCAGAAAGCACCGGGTCTTCCATGAAATGCATTTTAAATTCCGCCATCAATTGAAAACAATGCTAATACAGAGTCAAAATGACGGACAAGTGGGCGGAACCATACAGCGAGCACGTGGTACGTGGGTAGGCTCTATAGAGAACTAGATGCGAAATGATAGACTCGCTGGCGTTAGTAAACAGCTGCCATCTTAAAGCAGTAGACTTCTCAGGAAGGCTCTGTTGTAGAGAACCTTCCTAGCAAATCTAAGTTTGTTTTTTTTTTAATCTAAAATACTCCTAAATACGCAAATCTTGACTTGAATCTATCTTTGAAGGATAAAACAGTTTTAAAACTTGCGCATGTCGAAAGTGGACAGGAGGTAACAAATGCAATAACGGGAGCAATTTTAACCATTTTAATGGCTGATTCACAACTTTAAATGACTTCCATACATAGTAACTAATTACTCTTACATTCAGGTAACTGAGTTACTAACTCAATTACTTTTTGGGAGAAGTAATTTGTAACTGCAATTAATTACTTTTTAAAGTAAGATTAACAAAACTAATGAGAACTATGCAACTAGAAATGGAACTTCATTGAGGATATGGCTGCTCAGTATGATATAAGTAACACCGTATATACTCACGTTTAGTTGCACCCTTAGTTTGTGTTAAAAAAGTAGGTCGAAACACAATAAGGGGGATTTTTTGGGGCAGATTGTTGGACCAAATTTCAATATCAATATGACTGAAACAATTAAAACATGGTACATTTTAGCACTATTAGACATCCAATCCGCTCCCACTTCAAACGGATTGGACATCTATGGCCATCAGTGGCAGCCAGTGCCAGATAATGAGTTCATTATGCGGCATTTCATGTCATTTCCTATTGATTTTTGGTCACTTCCTGTTGATTTTGGGGCCTTTACGGGTCACTTCCTGTTGATTTGAGGGCATTTGCAGGTCGTTTCCTTTTGATTTTGGGCTTCTGAAAATGAAGTGACTCAAGAATGTCCCCAAATGAATATGAAGTGACCTAAAATCAACAGGAAGTAACTTTAGATGCCCTAAAATGAACAGGAAGTGACTTGTATATGTCCACTAAAGACTGGCTGTGAATGCTCTGGTTTCATTACCATTGACGGCGCTAGACGTCCAATTAAGTCAAAATAAATTGGGTGTCTATGGCGATCAGTGGCTGCCAGTACCAGGCAACGAGTTCCTTTTGGGGCATTTCACGTCATTTCCTGTTGATTTTCCGTCACTTCCTGTTGATTTTGGGGCATTTACCGGTCACTTCCTGTTAATTTTGGGTTGCTTAAAAAGGAAATGACTCAAGAATGTCCCCAAATGAATAGGAAGTGACTTGTACATGCCCACATAAGACTGGCTGTGAACGCTCTGGGTTCAGTAACATTGACGGCACTAGACGTCCAATCCAGTCAAAATGAATTGGATGTCTTGTGCCATAAGCAGCAGCCGATACTAAGCAACGAGTTAATTTTAGGGCATCTAACATAATTTCCTGTTGATTTTTGGTCACTTCCTATTTATTTTGGGGCATTTGCAGGTCACTTCTGGTTAATTTGGGGTTTCTGAAAAGAAAGTGATTCAAGAATGTCCCCAAATGATTAAGAAGTGTCTAAGAATCAGCAGGAATTCACCTTTAAAGTGCATGTGACACGAAAAAGCATGTTTATTTCATAATACACGCGATATTTTATGCTCCTGAATGATATGGACCGCTTGGATGTGTGTGGAAGCGATCGCTATGTTTATTTAGTTTTTTGAATCCCGCGCCATGAAAATGAGTGACTTCCGGCTTCGGTCTTGCATTGAGGAGGAAGGCGCTGTGATGTGTGATGTTCACTATACAGCGTACTGTTGTGTATGAGGACGAAGGATTCAGTTGATTTTGCGGATTAATACGTTTATTTTTCGCATCACGCCAGCCAAACGGCTGCAGAAAAATCATTCTGTATGAGGGAGAGGCGTATGCGCCTTTTTGGAGTTTTAAAAGGTTCCCATTCACCGTGGATATTGGCCAAAACAAGCCCGACTACAGTGGGACCATTGGACTTAGGAGGAAGTGAGTAAACATCTTGTTTAGTATTATGTCAAATATTAATGCAGCTATTACAAAGTAAACACTACAAACTTTCTTTAAATAAAGGACTACTTAGTTTGATCATTGACAGGCATGTAAAAAGCTCTCCTCATGCACATTAGCACGTTAGCTGCACAACAACTGCAGCCACCCTCCTCCGGGGAACGAACTGTAAATTGCTCTCCGCCGGGCGGTTTGCCGATCCGCGAAGACAATCGACAACTCAGTCATAATGTCAAATAATCCAGGCGAGTTATGTGTGATTTTCCGCTTCGAAGACTTTGAAACATCACTCTGTTCGGGTTAGCATGTCGGCTAGCTGTCACGCCTTTTGGTTTGTTTACATTCTCCAAAGCCGGGGAAGGGAAATGACATACAGTATGTCCGATTTAGGTGTCATAAAATATCGTTCGGGAGGTGCGACAGTAAAGGTGAAGTCGACAGTTTTGACCATTATGGAGTAATTTTGCCATGTCGTCCTGAATAAATGAATTTTTGTTATTTCATATTCCATTTAGCACAAGACTGTTATTTGTGTCATGACCATGCCGTTTATTTAGCAATTGGGGAAAATACTTACAGTGACATTTTGCAGCTCTCTTCGTCGCGTTTTCCTCGTTGTGAATAGTTCCCCCTCGACGGGCTGACTGGTCCTTCTCAAGCCATTTATATAGCTATTGGGGATAAATACTTGGATAAAAAGAATATCCTGTAAAAATATTGGAGTTGAGAGACTGAAACAATGACGTTTTGCGGCTCTCTTCGTCGCGTTTTCCTCGTTCTGAATAATTCCCCCTCAGTGGGCTGAATAGTAAAACCGATGAGCCCAGTCTACCGCTGACGTCATCCACCTGTTGGGGACGCTAAAGCCCTATAATGGTAGGCGTGGCTAATCAGCAGATTAAAAGACTAATTTCTCGTCATCTGCGCTTTGCTAAATTGTTGTATATAGTCGAATCGTCTCAAAATATGATTCTAATTCACATAATAATGCCATTTAAGACTTTTTTTCTCATGTCTTATGCTCTTTAAATGCCCTAAAATGAACAGGAAGTGACTTGTAAATGCCCAGAAAAAAACGCTCTGGTTTTGGTACCATTGACGGCGCTGGACATCCAACCCAGTCAAAATGAATTGGACATGTAGCGCTGTCAGAGGCAGCCATTTGAGTTTTATTTTGGGGTAATTCAGATCGTTTTCTGTTGATTTTCGGTCACTTCCTGTTGATTTTGGGGCATTTACGGTTGACTTCCTGTTGTTTTTTTGGGGAATTTACAGGTCACTTACTGTTGATTTTGGTTCACTGAAAAAGAAGTGACTCAAGAATGTCCCCAAATGAATAGGAATTGACTTGTAAATGTCCACAAATAACTAGCTGTGAATTCTCTGGTTTTAAGAGCATTGACGGCGCTAGACGTCCAATCCAGTCAAAATGAATTGGATGTCTAGCGCCATCAGTGGCAGCCATTGAGTTTAATTTTGGGGTATTTCAGGTCGTTTTCTGTTGATTTTGGGTTACTGAAAATTAAGTGAGTGAAGAATGTCCCCAAATGAATAGGAAGTGACTCAAAACCAACAGGAAGTAACTTGTAAATGCCCTAAAAGGAGCAGAAAGTGGCCTGTAAATGTCTTGGCAATTGGATGAATTTTCGTTCATTAGCTGCCGCCCGCCGAGTTCAAATGGATTGGACGTCTACGAGTGATAAGCTCATTCCAATTGACAGCAGAAGGATGAAAGTAGCTTGTTTCTCTGTTTATTAGTTGAATATCCTAGAATGATTTCCTGATAAGTGTTTAATCGCCATATCATGAGCTCATCATTATTGTGAGCCTTGCATTGCAAATCCTATCGTATCATAAGAAACCCAGTTTCTCGCCCCTATTTCTTACTGCCGTAACAATTACAGTGACATTTTAAATTGATCCCCCCCCCCCCCCCCCCCTTGGAATAAAAAAGTGTTTACAAGTGCACACGATGATATTTTCTTCCAGTTTGTCAGATAATAATAGGCTTCAGTAATCAGCTGTAGGCTAACTGGCTTCCGCCGTCGAGCCTTGTCAGGTTCCATTCTACTCCGATATCGGTCTCAATCTGCCACCTCCGCGATTTAATTGGCTCATTTCATCGCTGGCTGGTTGTCAAGGCAACACAGAGGCTTGAGCACTGTCTGTTAATGACAAGTATGAGTCAAAGCATGCTCCCCCCCAGGTGGCAGGAGCACGCCTCTGCATCAATTCCATCATCATAGAGAATAAATCATCTGAGGAATCAGAGGAGAGCGTGCCCACACATCAAGACAAAGCCAAATAAAACAACCGATAGCCCACAGACGTGAAGACCAAAGCAAGACAATTGAGAGATTACCTCGAAGTTTACTCGTATCAATGTAAAATCCCTGGCAAAAACGAGTTGTTTCATTTTGTTGAAAGGAAAAAAAAAAAGCAGATTGCAAACGTGACACAAAACAAAGGCTAGGTTCACACCGCAGGTCTTAATGCACAATTTCGATTTTTTTGTCTTATCTGTTTTTTGTTTTTTTTAGCGTGCCCGTTCAAGACTGCCTTTGTCCATTGAGCCCGTTCAAGTATTGCGCATGCGCACTAACTGGCAGTCCGACACGTGCAGAAGCATCAAAACAAATGACTATACATGCTAGCTGTACGTCATTCCAGGATGATAATATTTTGATTTCCAAAAAGAGGACACAAATAACAGACATTAATAATCCCCGTTTAGTCTTATATTCCAAGTTTATATGGATTGATAGAACGCATGCACGCGCTGTGCATGCATGACGCACACACATAAGGCATAAGGCCATGTAAGCAATGCTGAAATATTGCTCATTTGGCACACAGAAAGAAACTTATCTTTTTCTTCATTTTAAATTTTTTATGACTCTGGTCAGGCCCGCCTACTGTGTAAAAGCCGAGATCAAGCTAGGCGCTAATGCTAATGCACAGCTACCTCGCTACCGTTCTGCCTGCCGCACTCACTCTTTGCTCACGTCATTGCTGCATGAATTCCGATTTGGGAGACTTGACAGTTGAGACCGCAGCCACAGTCTGGAAAACTGTGGCCCAGACCGGATTCAAACCACATACGAAAGTGATGTAGTATTTGAAATGGTCCACTTCTGTATGACTTGTCAAGTTCAGACCGTCAAGTTAATGCCCCACTCGAATCAGAAAAACACGAAAAAAATCGGATTTGTGCAATAAGACGGTGGATCTTATACACTGCTGGCCAAAAGTATCGGCACCGCTGCAATTCTGTCAGATAATGCTCAATTTCTCCCAGAAAATGATTGCAATTACAAATGCTATGGCAGTAATATCTTCATTTATTTTGCTTGCAATGAAAACACAAAAGAGAATGAAAAATACATTAAATCGTTATCATTTTACACAAAACTCCAAAAATGGGCCGGACAAAAGTATTGGCACTCTAAGCCTAATACTTGGTAGCACAACCTTTAGAAAAAAATAACTGCGAACAACCACTTCCGTTATCGGTCACTGAGTTTCTTACAATGCTCTGCTGGAATTTTAGACCATTCATATTTGGCCAACTGCTCTAGGTCTCTGAGATTTGAAGGGTGCCTTCTCCAAACTGCCATTTCCAGATCTCTCCACAGGTGTTCTATGGGATTCCGGTCTGGACTCATTGCTGGCCACTTTAGAAGTGCTTTCTCTCAAACCAATTTCTAGTGCTTTTTGAAGTATGTTTTGGGTCATTGTCTTGCTGGAAGACCCATGACCTCTGAGGGAGACCCAGCTTTCTCACACTGGGCCCTACATTATGCTGCAAAATATGTTGGTAGTCTTCAGACTTCATAATACCATGGACACGGTCAAGCAGTCCAGTGCCAGAAGAAGCAAAGCAACCCCAAAATATCAGGGAACCTCCGCCATGTTTGATTGTTGGGGCCATGTTCTTTTCTTTGAAGGCCTTGTTTTTTCCCCTGTAAACTCAATGTTGATGCCCTTTCCCAAAAAGCTCTTCTTTTGTCTCATCTGACCAGGGAACATTCTTCCAAAACCTTTTTGCCTTTCTCAAGTAGGTTTTGGCAAACTCCAGCCTGGCTTTTTTATGTCTCTTGGTCAGAAGTAGGGTCTTCCTGGGTATCCTACCATAGAGTCCCTTTTTATTCAGACGCCGACAGTTAGTATGGGTTGACACTGTTGAACCCTCGGACTGCAGGACAGCTTGAACTTGTTTGGATGTTAGTCAAGGTACTTTATCCACCATCCGCACAATCTTTCGTTGAAATCTCTCGTCAAATTTTCCTTTACGTCCATGTCTAGGGAGGTTAGCCACAGTGCCATGGGCTTTAAACTTATTGATGACACTGCACAAGGTAGACACAGGAACATTGAAGTTTTTTTAGATGGACTTGTAGCCTTGAGATTGCCCATGCTTCCTCACAATTTTGCTTCTCAAGTCCTCAGACAGTTCTCTGGTCTTCTTTCTTTTCTCCATGCTCAATGTGGTACACACAAAGACACAGGACAGAGGTTGAGTCAACTTTAATCCATTTTAACTGGCTGCAAATGTGATTTAGCTATTGCCACCACCTGTTATGTGCCACAGGTCAGTAACAGGTGCTGTTAATTACACAAATTAGAGAAGCATCACATGATTTTTCAAAGGGTGCCAATAATATCCGGCCCATTTTGCGTGAGTTTTGTGTGAAATGATAATGATTTAATATTTTTGTTTTTGTGATTTTTCACATTCTCTTTTGTGTTTTTTCATTGCAAGCAAAATAAATAAAGATATTAGTTCCAAAGCATTTGTAATCGCAAACATTTTCTGGGAGAAATTGAGCATTATCTGACATAATCGCAGGGGTGCCAATACTTTTGCCCAGCAGTGTATGACCAAGCTGCTTAGCAATTGCTCAGTAACCCTGTCCAGCCTTGTAGAGGTCTACAATTCTGTCTGTAGTGTCTTTTTACAGCTCTTTGGTCTTGACCATGTTTGGAACTGGAGTCTTCCTGATTGTATGGGGTGGACAGGTGTTTAAATCTCACTAACCCTCTCAAACAGGTCAAAAAGTCAGACTCAAAAAGTCCGCCTCCACTCCCCTTATTAATCAGACTTTTTAAAGGCGAATAACAGGTCTTTGAGGCTCGCAATTCTAGCTAATGGACAGGTGTTCAAATACTTATTTGCAGCAGTATAATACAAATAAATTGTTAAAAAATCATACACTGTGATTTCTGGATTTTCTTTTCTTTAGCTTGTTTCTCACAGTGGACAAGCATCTACGATGAAAATTCCAAACCTGCCCATCATTTCTAGGTGGAAGAACTTCCAAAATCGTAGGGGTGTTAAAATACTTATTTTCCTCACGGTATTACAAAGCCTTGAAATATGAATGGCCCCATTTGTTTGTTTTTATGAGGTCAAACTCCTTTTAGTGTATACCATTGGGACAAATTAGACAGCAACATCATTAAAATCTTTTCAGGCGAATTAGTATCATTTGATGACTCAAGTCTAATGACTACGTTTCTGTGTTTATGCAAATTTTTGTTCTTGCGTAATTCTGCTTTCCAGTTCCTTTTGCTCATCTTCTCCTGCCTGAGGAAAGCTGCTTGGGATTACGGCCGCCTGGCTCTGCTGATGGACAATGACAGGTGAAGCAATGTTTTTCTTGAAATTTGTGTCTACTCCTTGTTCAACCAACATTCGTTACTTACAGGCGCTCCATTCAGTCTTCATGAGTCAGCTACTAGCTCCCTCTGCTGGTTATATAGGTGATGTTAAATGGATGAGTTGCTGCACATTTTTCACCTGAGCCCCAAAAGTCTGTTTTGAATGACAATTCGTGAGCTATTTTTTTCCCATGTACTTATTTATTTTATAATTGTTGACATTCAAAATCTAGATCAATGTAAGTGATTCACAAACTTAATGCAACACAGTTGATAATAATTTAATCACAGTTCTGGCCTTTGTTGCACATCAAATCATATGTTGCTTAAAAAGCATAATCATCATTTTCTTTGACATTTTCTTGATCAGCTTATTTTACAAAAATCATATATGGTTCCCTTGCCAATTAAACATATATATTCTAGTTTAAGATTTCCGTTGGTTTCGCCTAAGAATACTCTCAGTAGCTGGGGGGTAAAATCATTTAAACGTTATCGTTTTATTTTTCTAATGCGTGTTGAAATCCCTTATCATTTTGAACGTCGTCACACTTTAGCCTCACGTCCCTTTTCTACGGAGAACCGAGCGAGAAGGAGAAGTCACCCTCAGAGTCAAGCCCTTCTGACTCCGAAACCAAGGACATGGTGAGTTCTGCCTTATCGCCGATCATTTTACAAACGACTAATGGTAGACGATAATTTTTTGTTGTCAAAACTCACGGTCTGAATGTTTTATTGTTCTAGGGCTTCTGTTCATGGCTCACATCTCTTTACCATATGAAGTAAGTTGATCTCGACTTTGACTCCCTGCAGGGGCAGATCCACTAGAGTGGCAATGGGGGGGAAACTGCCACCCGAAAAGATAGGGTTGCCGCACCAGTCGGCACCGATGAAAACTTAAATTTGACATTTACTGCCATAAGTTAAGTGTTGGTGTCAGTGAGGGTCCTTATAATAACAATAATAACAATATATAAAAGTATATTTAATATATAGTATATATTAGAGGTGTGCGAAATTTCCGATTCTTTGATTATTCGCGATTCGGCCGTGGAAGATTCGAGAACGATTCAAAAACATCCAAATTCCGATTATTGAAATATGTTAAGTAAAGCGGAACTCGAACACAGTCAACGCGGTCTTCGGGACGCAATGAGGAACATCATGCTTGTCATTACCCGGGTAATGACAGTGCTCAACTCACGACTCTGGGCTTTTAAACTTTTTTTTTTTTTCCCCCTTTGTTTGGCTCGATTAATTATCATCTAACATATCGGAGAAAATGCGACAATAACAAAAAATACAATTAAACAATAGTTATGAGGTACGTAGATATCCGTGACTTTTTTACAGACACCATTTTTTTCATTGCGACGTAATTTGTTTAAAAGTTTAAAATATGCGAGTGAATAATTTTACAAAGTCGTTTTTTTTCTGTTTTTTTTAAATGAAATATTAGACATCAATTAATGATTCTAAGCTAAAAATGACAGACATTTTGAATAATAAATATAATTAATTACCTTCGTTTTATGGCTGGGTTGAAACAAAAGCGGTTGTGTGACGTCTGTAAACGGGGGTTCCCAGGGTAAAACGGACAAATTAAAAATAGTTCGGGGGCTTAATGCGCCAGGAATCTGCTATGGCAGCATATAGATATATTGTTCTATCAAACACAACATTTGTTTTGGCTTTAAATACAGCAGTTTCTTTCAAAGAAGGGTGCAAGAGCAGAAACCACTTTTTCAATCTTGTCTGTGTTTTCCGCCATATATAAGCATAAAAAATATAAAAACATACAATGGGGCAAATAAGTATTTAGTCAACCGCTAATTGTGCAAGTTCTCCCACTTGACAATATTAGAGAGGCCTGTAATTGTCAACATGGGTAAACCTCAACCATGAGAGACAGAATGTGGGAAAAAAAAAACAGAAAATCCCATTGTTTGATTTTTAAAGAAATGGAAAATAAGTATTTGGTCAATACCAAACGTTCATCTCAATACTGTTATGTACCCTTTGTTGGCAATAACGGAGGCCAAACGTTTTCTGTAACTCTTCACAAGCTTTTCACACACTGTTGCTGGTATTTTGGCCCATTCCTCCATGCAGATCTCCTCTAGAGCAGTGATGTTTTGGGGCTGTTGTTGGGCAACACAGACTTTCAGCTCCCTCCACAGATTTTCTATGGGGTTGAGATTTGGAGACTGGCTTGGCCACTCCAGGACCTTGAAATGCTTCTTACGAAGCCACACCTTTGTTGCCCTGGCTGTGTGTTTTGGATCATTATCATGCTGAAAGACTCAGCCACGTCTCATCTTCAATGCCATTGCTGATGGAAGGAGATTTTCTCTCAAAATCTCTAGATACATGGCCCCATTCATTCTCTCTTTACGCAGATCAGTCGTCCTGGTCCCTTTGCAAAAAAACAGCCCCAAAGCATGATGTTTCCACCCCCATGCTTCACAGTGGGTATGGTGTTCTTCGGATGCAATTTAGTATTCTTTCTCCTCCAAACACGAGAACCTGTGTTTCTACCAAAAAGTTCTATTTTAGTTTCATCTGACCATAACACATTCTCCCAGTTCTCTTCTGGATCATCCAAATGCTCTCTAGCGAACCGCAGATGGGCCTGGACGTGTACTTTCTTCAGCAGGGGGACACGTCTGGCAGTGCAGGATTTGAGTCCCTGGCGGCGCATTGTGTTACTGATAGTAGCCTTTGTTACTGTGGTCCCAGCTCTCTGTAGGTCATTCACTAGGTCCCCCTGTGTGGTTCTGGGATTTTTGCTCATCGTTCTTGTTATCATTTTGATGCCACGGGGTGAGATCATGCATGGAGCCCCAGATCGAGGGAGATTATCAGTGGTCTTGTATGTCTTTTTATTTTCTAATAATTGCTTCCACAGTTGATTTCTTTACACCAAGCGTTTTACCTATAGCAAATTCAGTCTTCCCAGCCTGGTGCAGGTCTACAATTTTGTCTCTGGTGTCCTTCGACAGCTTTTTGGTCTTTGCCATAGTGCAGTTTGGAGTGTGACTGACTGAGATTGTGGACAGGTGTCTTTATACCGATAATGAGTTAAAACAGGTGCCATTAATACAGGTAACGAGTGGAGCCTCGTTAGACCTCGTTAGAAGAAGTTAGACCTCTTGAACAGCCAGAAATCTTACTTGTTAGTAGGTGACCAAATACATATTTTCCACTCTAATTTGGAAATAAATTCTTTAAAAATCAAACAATGTGATTTTCTGTTGTTTTTCCCCCGTTCTAACTCTCATGGTTGAGGTTTGCTCATGTTGACAATTACAGGCCTCTCTAATCTTTTCAAGTAGGAGAACTTGCACAATCGGTGGTTGACTAAATACTTATTTTCCCCACTGTATGAAGCTAAATTTCTTATTATCAGTTTGTAAATGTCACTTGTGCCATTTTGTAGTGTCTACATACACTACGATTCAAATGTTTGGGGTCGCTTTGACCCCAAACTTTTGAACCGTAGTTTATGATTTCTTAGCTATCTTTGATTCAATATTGACGTAACAATCAATCCGTGTGGATGAGTATATCGATTTGTTAAGCACAATTGAATGTAATTTGATAGAAATGTAAAAAAAAATAAAAAAATAATTTATTTATTTATTTATTTTTTTTTTACATTTTACAAACAAAATATTGTTTTTTTTTTTTTTGTTGGTTTTTTTTTTTGGGTATCCCATTTTTTATTTTTTAAAATCAACAAAATTGTCACACAAATCAAAACTGACTTGTATTTTTGATTCCTTTAGGTAAATTGGAACTGATTGTGATTAATATCTTCATTTTGTATTAAATTAAACAAAGGCCTTTGAATCGAATCGTCGCAGAATATATCATTGTCCAAAGAATACTATCAAGAAATATTTGCCAACCCTCAAAAAGTTCCTGACCACCTCTCACAATTCTATAAATATTTTACAAGATCCACCCCTGACTCCCTGTCCTCAAAGCTGATGTCATCGTAAAATCTAAAGTCACGTTCTCGCTCATTGACAAGCAAAAACAAATAAGTCTGGCTCCTATAACCACTGGTGCCAAGGTTTCCCACTGAATATTTGCCGGACACTGACTGACATAACAGATTCCAGGTTGTAAAAAGTCATTTCCACGGTATTACGGTGGGGTTTGGCTGCCTGTTTTAGCTCTCGTGCTAGTTGCCAACTCTGAGAACCCTGGGAAATGTGTAAAGCCACCCTGAAAGTTCCTCGTGTGTGTGGGCTGTTGTGAGACCAGCATCCTTCTTCTTTTTTTAATTGTACTTTATATTCTCGGTTTTCCCAAACTTCCTGTCTGGTCACCACCAAACCAGTGGTGCCACAGCTTTGCTCTGGATGAGCGCGAATAGACAATACCTGCACACATCTTGATTGACATTTGTGTTTCTATTTAGAAACCCTTAATATTTTTGGGCTTTCCCTTCCGACCAGAGGTGGGTAGAGTAGCCAGAAATTTGACTCAAATAAGGGTAACGTTATTTCAAAATAAGATTACTCCTGAAAAAAATAAAAGTACTCATCTCAAAAACGTACTCAACCACAAGTATTCAATTAAAAATATACTCAAGTAATGAGTAAAGTTGTGAGAAACTGCTTACAATTAGTGCTGCAACAATTAATCGATTAAATTGAGTAATTTGATTGGAAAAAGGCTTCGAATCAAATTTTGCTGCTTCGAGGATTCATTTAATTAGATTGGCGTTGTAATGGTTTGTTTTCAAAGTGTTTGCATTTAGTTTTATTGATTTGGGGTGATACATTGCCCTCTATTGGAATTTGACATGACTCATCTAACATGGCTGAATCAAGTTGCTCCCTGTTAAGACCAACATAAGGTTATAAGTTTTTTTTTTAGCTAATATGATTGTTTATGCATTCGTAATTTAGAAGTATATTTAGCAGTTGTTTTTTTTTTGTGGGAATATGCGTTTGAACAATTTGTTAAGAGCATTGTTAAAAAAAAATAAAAATTAGCATTTCATAGCAGGGCTCCAGACTAAGATTTTTTTACTAGAAGCACAGTGGCCCCTAACTTGAAATTTTAGTGGCACCAGCAGAAGATTCAGGTGCACACACTGTAAATCGATATGCAAAGTTTTCCTCAAATTTTCAGTGTTAAACCGATAATATTACAAACCAATTGGCACAGTGGCCGTGTGGTTGGCACGTCCACCTCACAGTTCTCGCCTCACAATCTGGGCCTCCGGCCTTCCTGTGTGGAGTTGGCATGTTCTCCCCGTGCCTGTGTGGGTTTTCTTCGGGGACTCCGGTTTCACCTCGTCAAGAATCTGCAATGGACAAGGTGTCAAGAGTCAAGAATTTGCATTGGACAAGGTGATGATGCTGGAACATTTGTTTGGTGCTGTTCAAATGAGATTTACAAAGATGACTGCCTGAGGAAAACATCAAAATTCCCTCAGTCCTTGATGATAAGGGGCCGCATGTCATGCAAAGGCACCGGGGAGATGGCTGTAGTTAAATCTTCAATAATTGCACAAGTTTACATTGAAATTTTAGACAGCTTTCTTATGCCTTCAATTGAAAATGTGTTTGTCATTTTCCAAGATGACGATGCATCATGCCACAGAGCTAAAACTGTTATAGCATTCCTTGGAGAAAGACTAATCCAGTCAATGTCATGGCCTGCAAATTGCCCAGATCTCAACCCTATTGAAAACCTGTGATGGAAATTGAAAAAATGGTCCACAGTAAGGCTCCGACCTGCAAGGATGATCTGGCAACTGCAATCAAAGAGAGTTGGCCCCAAATTGATGAAGAGACTGCAAGCTGTCATAAAAGCCAGAGGTGGTGCTACTAACACTAGAGATGTGGGATTTTGATTGTTATTTCTTTGTTTCTCATGATTCCATATTTTTCCTCAGAATGGAGTGATTCCATAAATTTTTCCCTGCACTTGCTCTATAAAAGTAACATTTACTGACCACCACAATGGTTTTTATTCATTTCTTTTAGTGTTTCTGAATGATAAAGAGTTGCACTTTTAAACTATTTCATTATTTTTTTCAAGCTTTTTATCTGAGTTTGTTCTACACGATAAAATGTCTGAGTGAGTGCTCGTCCGAGGTTGGTGATTCTATACTTTTTGCTCGGGCTTGTAGAATAAAATTAAAGGTAGTGTAGCCCAAAGTAGCAGTAGTAACAGTAGCATTTCTTCTCCAGAAATCTCGGAAGTACATTTTTCTCAAAAAAATTTCAAGTAAATGTAATGGAGTAAATGTAACGTGTTACTACCCAGCTCTGCCTCTGACGCAGTTGTCGCCTTTTTTCTGCAGGGACGAGGAGATCCGCAGCAAGTGTGGCGTCGATGCCGTGACTTATTTGTCATTCCAGCGCCACATCATCCTGCTCATGACCGTGGTGTGCCTGCTGTCTTTGGCAGTGATCCTACCAATCAACTTCTCCGGGAATCTCTTGGGTATTTTGGCTCTTATATGTTGGATTAAAAATGTTTCGGGCAGTGTTGGAATTAACATTCGTTACGTTACATGACGAAACTACTCTTTGCTGTAATACGAACGTAACGCGTTACATTTTCTCATTCTATAACGGCCCTATCGATACAATACAAGCACTATTTATGTTACGCGATGCAAGTGAAAATTCTCCCCCTGCAGTGCTGTAGCATGTGAGTCGATACGTCAAATTCCAGACGTCTTTGCTACTCTGTGTTGACAGCTTTGTGCTCTCATACTAGCCTCGGAGTCCATATAGCTCTTGTCACTTGTCTCTAACACAGTGCTTCTCAATTATTTTTTGTTGCCCCCGCCGCCACAGGAAGACGTAAACATTTCGTGCTCCCAAACTCTCTGCTGCCACTGTAAATAGTATCATTTGTCTATGAAGTTATTATTACTATAGGTACACCTTTGCATAACACTATGACCTTTTTAATATTGAAGAAAAAAAAAGTAATTTCAATAAGGTATTATAACTTTATTAACATTGTTTTATTTGTAACCGAAAAGAAAGTGCATCACTTTGCCTGAATTATTAGAAAAAAGTCACATCCAAACTGTAAAAATACACTCAAGGTACATTTTTTTTGGGCAATTTAATACTGAAAAATAAAAATGTGATGAAATCAATAAATAATAATCAATTCAAATTGATTAGCAACATTAACTCATGGGGACAATAGACCAGACAATTTGACCGAAAAAAACAAAACTTAATTGAACAAAAACGACAGTGTCATTGGACAGAGGGACAGTTTCATTTTTGCTACAGGCATTGGTATGCCACCTTATATGATGCTAACAGTGCTCGCTGGTTTACTGATGTAACACTGACAAAGCGAGATGATTGTTGACAATATTCGGCACGTTTTCGCTGGGAAAAAAATCAAGCGGCTTCTAAATATGACTGGGGTCTAATGTCTTTAAGTGACGTTTTATTTGATATGGCTTCCTGCTGTCCACTGCAAATATTTTTAGACAGATAAACAGATTGGTCTTTCCTCGTCTCGCCTGTACTAGTCACAGCCAAACGCTACATACGTTTTGTCATATTTTCTTGTCTTAGCTCTGATCATCAGGAAGTGACTGACAATCACTTCATGTTGATTACTTCCTGTTTATTTGGGTTAACAGAACAGGAAGTAACCCAATTATGGCCCAAAATCAACAGGAAGTGACCCAGAAATGCCCCAAAATGAACAAAGTACTCAAAATCAACTGAAAGTGAATTAAAATCACTTCCAGTTGATTTTGGGCCAATTTATGGGTCAGTTCCTGTTGAGTTTGGGTTACAGCAGTGATTAAAAATCAACATCAAATGACCTGAAATACGCCTAAATTCAACTCATCTGCTGCCATTGACCACTGTACAAGTCTAATCCCCTTCAAATGAACTAGACTTCTGTTAGGTTAAAATTCAATTAATTTCACAGAAGGATGAAAAGAACTTGTTAGGGCCCGAGCACCAAGTGTGCGAGAGCCCTATTGTAATGCACGGGATTATAATTCTTTTTTCAGGGCAAATGAAAATGGCCAATTTGGAGGCCTGAACATGCTCGAAAATCACTAAAGTTTTTGCACATGTATGCGTCTTTGCGTAAATTTAGTAATTTTGCAATGTCGCGAAAAAATTTAAGAAAATGGCTCAGTGACGACTCCTTAAATTTTTCAAAAAGGCCTCTCCTGTTAGGTTTTTTCAACATCGTAGAGCGATGAAATTTGGGGAGTGGATACCTTATGCAAAACTGCTTTAAAAAGTCTCTTGCACCCATATTCCAAACCCAACAGGAAATCGGGTATTTTGGATTAAATGTGAAATTTTTATTGGTTTTCAGGGTGCACATTTAAGACCTTGGCGCCTAGGGAGTTAGTTGGAACCTGCTCAAAATTGGTGAGACAGTTCATGAGACATATGAGATCTTATGTTGTCAAAATGGTGTTTTTATTCACGAGCCTGACCTGGGTGGGGTGCCAAAGTCGGCCATTTTTTTGGCAACATGCCAAATTCATTAAATGGCTAATAACTCCCTGATACAAGGTGCAGTCTTTTTCATATCTGGCATGTGTGAGAGGTATACCCAGCCTGAACACGGCTGCATTGAAATATTACCCATTAGGCCTGGCGCCCCCTAGTGGGGACAGGAAACACCCATTTTCACAAGACAGGCTCCTCCTCCAAGGTAAAAGAAAAAAAATCAATTGACCTCAAACCTGCATCAGGGTAGCCTTAAAACATGTGTTCAGGTGTCTGATGAGAAATATTGAGGTTTTGTTGAAGCAGAGGGGTCCAAACAGGAAAGTGAAAATGGCTGTCGCCATTTTGTCTTGCCACAAATTTTGAACAGTCATAACACAACATATCTGCACCAAACTTCCCATGTTTAGTGAGCGTCACACCCTGAAGGATCCTGTAGGGGTCATTTGCATCAACCCAACAGCGCCAACTAGTGGCAACAAAAAGTCACTCTTTTTACTTACACATGTCCTGTCCGTTTCATGTTGGCCATTGTAGATTCAAGACCTTTTGTTATACTACATTTTAAGCCCCATGTCCACATGTCTCTGTCTGTTGCGTTGACGACCCTTTGTCCGCCATTAAAAGGAAGTAGATTTTTTCAGGGACTTACTTGTAGAGCCACGGAATTGGGCACACTTGGTCGAATTTGCCCAATTTGAAGATTCATTTTGGTTTTGAATAAGGGCATGAATGCACAGCTCCGTACTGTCGGGCTGGGCGATATGGCCTTAAGTACGTATCATGATAAATTGAGCAGATTTACCTCGATAACGATAAATGACGATAAATTCGCCCAAGCGGACTGTTATATAATATGAAAATTTGAATCAATGCATGGAATACAAATTAAGTTTCTCGTTAAATTTATTTACCAGCTTTCAATTTAACAATTGCACATGCAGTCTAAACATTAGGTATTAAATTTTTTTTTATAAACAATAAGAATTCTAGTGTGAACATTTATAACAGCTTGTATGACTTGAAAAATGTACATTATCAATATGACGACTGTGCAAACATGTCATTCTAACACAAATCACTTGCAGCTTTAACAGTACACTTCAGACAACTTATTGGTAATGGCTGCTGTGACATAATTATTCAACACAAGTGTTTACGTCAAGGTTTCAGGTTTTTTTTTTCCAGAACATTTTTTAATACATGCACCCCCCACACAGACACAACCAGATAAAAGCTGTATTGCTCTGATGCCAATGAAACATTTAAGATTTTATGATGGCAGAATAAAGCAAACACATACAGAAAAATAGCTGTGGCCATTAAACTGTCATAATATATATAGGCTTTACTGTTGGATTATACTTTATGCTGAGTGCTTTACGATCATGAAAGCTATCAGAGAAATCACACAGAGATACCAAATAACGCGACATAATGATTGCTACATGAAGTCTGTGCCCAGTCCACTCATTAATTTCAGCCGTTTCGAAAAGGTTAGAGCCGCTATCCGACTCCATCACGTTCATTTGTACCGTCGCTTAGCTACCAGAAGAAAGCACTGAAAGCATCCTCTCCTGAAATCGTGAGAACCAGGGAGGACGGGGGTGAAAGCCCGTCTGGAACCCGCTAAGAGTTTACTTAATAAAGAGGCGAGTCTAGAGGGGAACGATCTGTCACCTCCCTGACCTGCGTGACGTCCGAGTTGTGCCAAACTTCGAGGGCCCGTTCAGTCCTGCTTGCAGGCGTAATTTTTCTGTTTATTACTTTTCTAGCAAAATATTGTAGAATTATTTTCTGACCCATTTATCGATAATTGTTGTCTCGCCATATTGTGATATCGTTATCGGGAGCTTTGTATCGCAAATCGTATCGTATCGCTAGTATGCATAGTGCATATGAAGTCAATTCAGAGGGTTTCCAAAATAGATTTATGAGTAGATTTTTCCTTTTTTTTCTCCTCTCAACATACTGTACACACGAAGGCATCAAAGGGCGGGGGTCGCACCAACTCAGTTGCTAAATGGCAGTGAAAAGGCCTTTTGGCAGTTGTGTTTATTTTATCGGAAATGTTGAGCAAGGCATTTTAAAATAAGATGAAGACGGCATCCATTTTGGGGTCTCTGCTGAGCTGCGTAGTCCACACAGCCGCTTTATTGCTGCTGACTGCCATCTCACAGAGCAGCCATTAGACAAACAGTCATTAGCTGACACACTGCCATAGCAACAAGAGCCACCAAATTAAGAACGAGTAACTTTAAATGTTAGAAATGTCGCTCGGATGATGAAATCGCTCGCAAAGTCTCTGAAAATAGTAAAGGTGGCCTCACCCAAATGAGGAGGTTTCCTTTCAGCCCAATTAAAATGTTTCTCTTTGTCATGTTTCGTTATTTTTACAGGAGACAGCCCTGAGAACTTCGGAAGAACAACACTGGCTAATGTTAGCGCGAAGTAAGTCCAACACTGTGTGCTTGACAGCTCATCTTGTATAAACCATGAAATGGATAGTTCGCAGTATAACAGTGTTTTTTTTTGGTCGCGCAGGGACAGCTTCCTGTGGCTGCACGCCATATTTGCGTTAGTTTACTTCATCATCACGTTCCTATGTATGGCTCACCACTCCATACGGCTGCAGTACAGAGAAGATGAGAAGGTCAGTTAATGTATTGTTTTATAAATGCTTAAAGTGTGAGTGTCAAACTCATTAGTTGGTTTTGCGGTCCACATATATGGTAATTAAATCTCATATGGGCCAGACTAGTTTATTTTTGGCCAAATACCGTAATTTTCGGACTATAAACTGCCACTTTTTTCCTTCATTTTGGATCCTGTGGCTTATAGTCCAGTGTGGCTTATTTGTTAATTTATTTGGGTTAATATGTAACACATGCCTCCTAGCATGCATTGCAGCGCTACATATGTAAATAACAATCAAAATTCATGTTCTGTGCCTATTATTTATTCAGTTATTGCAGTAGTTGTTTCATTAATTGCTAGTTATGGTATTTGGTAACACTTTATTTGACAGCGGCATCATAAGACCATAAGACAATCATAATTATGACATGACACTATCATGGGTATTACTCAGTGACATCTGTCATTAGCATAAGTGTCATCCAGCAAATTATGTCACTAACTCCATTTAAGTCCAGCTCGGATCTTTTACATCCATTCAAAAGTGAGATAATTTGTTGGATAACACTAAATGACATCTGTTATAAGCATTCATTAATGCTCATGACAGTGTCATGTCATATTTATGATTGTCTTATGACAGTCTTATGGTGCCACTGTCAAATAAAGTGTTACCAAATCCCATAACTAACAATTAATGCAGTGCTTCTCAATTATTTTCTGTCAACCCCCCCCAAGGAAGACGTAAATGTTTCGCGCCCCCCCAAACTCTCTGCCGCCACTGTAAATAGTATAATTTGTCTATAAAATTATTATTATAAATGCGCATCTGCCTAACATTGTGTCCTTTTTTTCTAATAAAGAAAAAAAAGTAACATAGATCAACTTATAATAAAGTATAACTTTATTAACATTGTTTTGTTTATAACAGAGAAGACTTGACGTGCATCAATTTGCCTGAATTTAAAAAAAGTCACATCCAAACTGTAAAAAATACACTCAATGTACATTTTTGACCATTTGATACAGAAAAATAAAATCAGTAAATAATAACAAGGTAAAATTCATTAGAAACATTCACTCAGGAGGACAATATGCTAAAAAAAATTTGAACGAAAGAACAAAACTGAATAAAAGAAAAAAGTGTCATTGGACAGGACAGTTTTTATTTTTGCTGCTCAAAGTATTTACCTCCTTTGCAATGGTGTGGAGTTATTTTGCAATGAGCATGCTATCAATGCTCACTGGTTTACTGATATAACACTGACAAAGCAGGACGATTGTTGGCAATATTCGGCACGTTTTCACTGAAAAACAATCAAGCGGCTTATCAATGAGATAGGGGTCTAATGTCTTTAAGTGTCATCTTAATTGATTTGGCTTCTGGCTGTCCGCTATAATTATTTTAAGACACAGTAAACAGTGGTCTTTCCTCATCACCCACTGTATTAAAAGTCAAAGCTAAAAGGCAAACGGCACGAAAAAAGCGCATTCTCGGCGGCTGAGGTAGAACCGTTGGTGAGGGCGGTCGTAGTGACGATCCCAAGCCGAAAATGGCACTTCTCGGGCGGCGACGTGAGAACCGGACAAGACAGTGGGTCGCTGCGTGAGTGAGTCCGGTCAGAAAACGGCTTTCGAAAACGGCGGTGGCACACTGCTCCTCATATCTGTTTTCTGTGTGTGCTGAGTGCTCTTCCTTAGTTCAAAAATACTGCGCGCACTCTGAAAATGAGAGCGTCACTGCCACCTACTGAGTGGATGTGCAAGTACACTTTATTCCAGTACGGCAAAAAAACAAAAAAAAGCATGTTCCCCGAGGTCACATGCGCCCCCCCTGGAATCGCGCTGCGCCCCCCCAGGGGGGCGCGCCCCACTATTTGAGAAGTACTGAATTAATGTAACAAGTGGAACACTAACTGAATAAATGATGAGCACAGAACATGAATTTTGATTGTTATTTACATCTGTAGCGCTGCAATGCATGCTAGGAGGCATGTTGGACAACAACGGTGTTGAAAGCAGATGGCAGCAGAGGTTGTCTGTTTCCCCGAAGGGAGCAGTGATGGCCAAATGAAGCAATAAAGCTTTGCAGCCACTTGGTTCAAAGCTTCATGGTGGTTCATTTGGTCTTATGACAGTCGTATGATGCCGCTGTCAAATAAAGTGTTATCGGTTAATATTTTTGGTGTAGATATCCCATAATACAGTGAGAACAGGTGCGGCTTATAGTCCAGTGCGGCTTATCTATAAACAAATGCTGTTTTCATGTCACATTTGGTGGGTAGAGGGTTATAGTCAGGTGCGCTTTATAGTCTAAAAATGAATGATAAGGGAACTTACAGACTGCCATTGACGGTGCTAGTCCATTGGATGTCTAGTGCCGTCAATGGCATTGAAAGATGAGCATCCACGGCAAATCCTTCCAGTTTAAGGGAATATGACATCATTGACAATGGCAGGAAATAATCAAAATAATTATTCAGACGTGAAAATCTCTCACTTTTCGGCGAAATTTGCCATTTTGAAGTCCAAAAGGGTGACCCGCGTGAATTGTCTAGGGGTGTGGGGGGTCTTAAGTTCATCTGACTCACGAACGAATGTTTTATTGAAGTTACTAAGCCTTTGGCGATATGCAATGAGTCCATTTATCGCAAGGTAAATAAAAATGAGGGTGGTAATTTTCACGGCTGCGTTTTATCACCGCGTGCGTGCGTGCGTGCGTGCGTGCATACATTTGGCGTGCGTGACTCCAGTTCTTTTCGCAGATGTTTATTGTTCATCAACACGCCGTAGAATTACAGTTCAGACATACAAAATACGGAAACACATCCATATTAAACACTGTACGTTAGCATTGCTACATTGAGACTAATGGGGAAAAAAAGACAACCTACTTTAGCCTGCTATAAAACATTGGCAGTCTTCTCCAAAACGCAAACTTGAGATTAAAAGGTGACAATTCAAACATGAAAAATCGGCATTTGCAAACGAAAAAAAGAAAAAAAAAATCTATTAGTGACGCCACAAGCAATGACGAAAAGAATGAACGTACTTTCGGTGAACATTTCAAAATAAAAGCATGTCATGTTCGTCATCTAAATAACGATTTCCGGAGTTAATCCCACATACTTCAGAATTAATACCATAATATGTAAATGCTGTAATACAGCAGAATTCAGATTCTACACTAAGAATAGCTTTAAAATGACATCCATTATGAAACATATGATTGGCAATGAATAATTATTATAATTATTATAATACTATTATATATAGTAGTATAGCTACTATAATAATATTGCTATATATTTTTTAAAGAATTGTTTGAATAATGTTGGAAAGGCGAAGTCAGTGTTCTGAATCTGTTTACATTCCATTCTTTTGCTCTAGTAAATGCTATCAACATTTGACCTAATCGTTTTCTTGTGATTAATTGTTGTTATTTACATGTTTATATGTACTTTAATAAAGAATTAAGTGTTCCAAAATGTTTTTGTAAACTAATAAGCGTGAACAAAAATTTCATTGCTAAATTAGTAAATAAAAAGTATTAGTCGACTAATCGTAAAAACAGTCTGCTGACTAATCGGGAGGAAATTAATCGTTTGGGACAGTCCTAGTGTGCCGGAACATATTTCCTCCACACCCTTCTCACCTTTATAACCCATGACCCATTAATTACGGGTCACTTCCTGTACATTTTGGGGCGTTCCGGGGTGACTTCCTGTATATTTGGGTGATTTTTTTTTTTTCTTAATTTTACTGCATTTCCGGGTCACTTCTGGTTATTTTAAGAGCATTTCCGGGCCAGTTCCTGTTCATTGGTCTCTTCCTGTTGTTTTTTGGGGCATTTCCAGGTTACATCCTGTTGATATCGGGTCTCTTCCTGTACATTTTGGGGCATTCCAATGTGACTTCCTGTAAAATTTTAATCATGTCCTGTTGATTTTAGTGCATTTCCGGGCCACTTCCGGTTCATTGGTCGCTTCCTGTTGATTTCGGTTCACTTGTACATTTTTTAGCATTCCGGGATGACTCCCTATATATTTTTGATCACTTCCTGTTGAATTTGAGGCATTTCTAGGTTACTTCCTGTTGAGTTTGACTCACTTCTTGTATATTTGGGGGCATTGCGGGGTAACTTTCTATGTATTTTGGCTCCTTCCTGTTGATTTTAAGGCATATCTGGGCCACATCCTGTTCATTGGTCACTTCCTGTTTATTTTGGGGCATTCCAGGTTACTTCATGTTGATTTCAACTCACTTCTTGTACATTTGCGGGCATTGCGGGGTAACTTTCTATGTATTTTGGCTCCTTTCCTGTTGATTTTAAGGCATATCTGGGCCACATCCTGTTCATTGGTCACTTCCTGTTTATTTTGGGGCATTGCAGGTTACTTCGTGTTGATTTCGGGTCACTTCCTGCCAATTTTGGGGCTTTCTAGGGTGACTTCCTGTATATTCGGATCATTTCCTGTCGATTTTAAGGGTATTTATGGGCCCCTTCCTGTTCATTGGTCAGCTCCTGTTGATTTTGGTTCATATCCAGGTTCCTTCTTTTTGATTTTGGGTTACTTCCTGTTGGATTCGGGGCATTTTTGGGTCACTTCCTTTTTAACTCATTGGCAGTGCTAGATGTCAGTTCCATTTTATGCAGTAGTTCACGCACTTGAGCACACAAATCTTCGGTTTAACGGCGAAGATGTCAAAGTAAGAACATGCGAGTTGTACTGTAGAAATGAGCTACTGCGTGAAACCCCGCGGGCCAGATTAGGCCCCCGCCAATCTGCCTTAATGGTATTCCCTGTGCAATTTGTGTCCTAGGTTGCAAGAACACTGATGATCACATCCATACCGAGAGAAATTTCAGACCCAGGATTGATTACCAAACACTTACAGTAAACATATTTCCCTTCTTCATCCCAATTAAAAGCATAATTTGCATAAGACTCCACCTATCAATGATGCAAAAATGTTTTACTTTTCCTTCCTTTGGCTAGTGAGGCTTATCCCAGTTGCACCGTCACCGACATCCGGTTCTGCTTTGACATCAACAAACTAACCAGGCTGGACTTGGAGAGGTAAAGTCACTATTTAAGATGCATTCATTATTTACAATCCCAATTCCAATGATTTGTTTGGTTTTACAGGCGCAAGGCGATGAAAGGCAGACTATACTTTGCCACCAAATCCCAAAAGGAGGGAAAGATCATGATGAAAACCCACCCGTGTGCGCAGATATTCTGCTGTGACATTTGTGGCTTTGAAAAGGTACTTGAAGTGCTCGAGTTGACTTGCAATTCACCGAGAGTTGAATTCCACTGGATGGCGCTGCAGTTCAAATGTAATGTCAATATGCTTCCCAGCAAGTCTTCACTAATGTTGCAGGTGGATGCAGAACAATACTACAGCGAGTTAGAAGAGAAATGGACAGATGAATTCAATGCTGAGAAGAACCGTATCTACATGAAGAGGCTGGGCATTGCTTTTGTCACATTTCGTGATGAGAGGATGACCGCTGTGTGAGTTCAATGGACGTTTTGCTATGGTTCTGAACAAATGGATTGTAACTAGGGCTGTCAAATGATTAGAATTTTTAATCGAGTTACTCACAGCTTAAAAATTTATTAATCGTAATTAATCGCAATTCAGACCATCTCTAAAATACGCCATATTTTTCTGTAAATTACTGTTTGAATGGAAAGATAAGACACAAGACGGACATAAACATTCAACATACTGTCATTAGTACTGTATTTGTTTATTATTACAATAAATCCACAGGATGGCATTAACATTAATAACATTCTTTCAGTTAAAGGGATCCACGGATAGAAAGACTTGTTGTTCTTAAAAGATAAAATTCAGTACAAGTTATAGTAATTTTGTATTAAAACCCCTCTTAATGTTTTCATTTTAATAAAATTTGTAAAAATTTCAATCAAAAAACAAAGTAATAGCTCGCCATTGTTGACGTCGCCGAGCAGGACGTCACATGGGCTCCCTGCCGTTATTCCACAGTGTCTTTACCTATGTAAGGCTGTGATTGAAATACACCACAAGGTGTCAATGGCGAGTTCTAAATTAATTAGAGATCTAGCCAAGGCGAACTTTGAGTAAGTTTTATGTGTATTTTTTTGCATAGCTATTTTGATAGGGAGTGCCAGTTCCCTTTGCATTGAGTGCTTTTCTTTTTGTTAACAATATTTTTTGAGAGATAGGAATATTATTTTTGTTGTGCTTTAACTAAATGATACTGCCGCAACTTAACTGTTCCACCCAAATGCATGATGGGAAGTTGGGCAACTATGACTGTCAGTGGTGGCTGCAAATATTATACAGTATGTTCTACGTTGTGTTCAATTAAGCGTGTTAAGAAAAAGATTGTCTCCTGTCATTTTTCCACACATCGTTTGCCGCAATACTTATATTCTTGTGAAAGAGTTGCCAAAGCTTAAGCCAATAAAAGGCGCGGTCCACTGAAAGCCTGTGTCCACTCGCATTTTTCTGCCTTTTTGCTCTCAATGTGCTAAAACGGCGTCATTGTAAACTGTTTGAGGCAATGCATGAACGGGTTATTCCGTGCATGCGTTAATTGCGTCAAATATTTTAACTTGGTTAATTAAAAAAATTAATTATCGCCCGTTAACGTGATAAATTTGACAGCACTAATTGTAACACTTGTGTTTTGTAGAATTGTCAAGGACTACAGTTGCGTGCGCTGCCGACGCCGACCCCAGCAGTCCAGTATCAGCACAGTGGTTCAGTCACACCAGTGGGGCATCAGCTACGCTCCTGCTCCCAGTGACATCATCTGGTCAGTGGTAGAGTTTAACATAAAGTGTCGTTCTATTCAAACCTGGTGATTCAAACAATATATGACATCCTCTGGAGGCAATGTGTGAATATTTAATTGCCGTATTTTCCGCACTCTAAGGCGCACCTAAAAGCCTTCCCCAAACGCCGATAGTGCACCTTATGATCAGATAAGCCTTATGTATGGATCAATACTGGTTAATCATGACATGACAATCCCTTTAGCGGAACTTAATCTAGTGGATGCATACAGCTACTGCAAGTACAACAACAACAAGGTGACCCAAACACAACTTTTTGACAATCCAATAAAACCAAGAGTTATAAAAGAAACATATTTTATTCATAGTAATTACAGTGAAGAAAATAAGTATTTGAGCACCCTGGTATTTACTTAGAAATGATGGAGGGGTCTGAAATTTTCATCGTAGGTGCATGTTCACTGTGAGAGAGATGATCTAAAAAGAGAAGTCCAGAAATCACTATGTATTATTTTTTTTAACGATTTATTTGTGTGATACATCTCCAAATAAGTATTTGAACACCTGAGAAAACGAATGTTAATATTTGGTGTAGTAACCTTTGTTTGCAATTACAGATGTCAAATGTTTCCTCTAGTTTTTCACCAGGTTTGCACATACTGCAAGAGAGATCTTGGCCCACCCATCAGTCAGGTTTCTCGGCTGTCGCTGAGAAACACGGAGTTTGAGCTTCCTCCAGAGGTTTTCTATTGGGTTTAGGTATGGCTAGGCCATGCTAGAACCTTGTTATGCTTTTTACAAAGCCACTCCTTGGTTTTCCTGGCTGTGTGCTTCGTGCCGTTGTCATGTTGGAAGACCGAGGCACAACCCATATTCAATGCTCTGACTGAAGGAAGCAGCTTGTTCCCCAAAATCTCACAATACAGGGCCCCAGTCATCCTCTCTTTAACTCATTCACTCCCAGCCATTATCACCGATGCAACCCCCTTCGTTCCCGGCCGTTTTACTGGATTTTGACTGATTTTGCAAGGCCCACAGAAAATTCGGTTCTATTGCTATATAAACATGGAACCCACCAAAAGAAAGATTAGACTCTCTTCTTTCAGCAGGGAAAAAGAAGTTAGTTTAGTTAGTACTTTTTCCATTCTTTAGAAATCAGCTTTAGAAAGTAGCTTAGTTTGAGCAATTTTCCAATTTCTGATGAAAAAAAACAGAAATTGAGCTTTTTGTAAACGCATACATTTCAAACATAACTTTGACTTTCACACAGCTATTTTTTGCTTTAGTTACATCCCAAACATCTGAATAATGTTTTCCTTTTACAAAATAACATAAACAACAAGACAAATGGAGCTTTTGATCGCAAAGTAACAGTTTATTTACACATAACTAACTGAGAGATGACGCTGTTGTGGCTGAAACGGCCGGGGTAAACTTTTCCCTCATCGTCTGTCTCATAAAGATGGATTTTTTTTAGTCTTTCCAGCACGGACTCAACGGCATCTTCCGCTGCACTGCTGGTCCCGGTTGTTCTGCTCAGTCGTCCGCCGCCTGGCATCCTGGACGTTCATTCGGTCACCTTCCGCCTGCACCCCGGTCGTGCGGTCTGCCATTTGTTCCGGTGAATCGGATTAGGGGTCTAACCAAATACGCTACTGCCCTCCAGTGGCCAGTTTTATTGCTTTAAAATGGATTTTCAGCTTTGTGCTTTGGAGCTATGTTGAATCAGAACCTAGAGATGTCGCTTGTGAAAAAAATGCTATACGTCTTTTGGACACTGAAACAATTAAAAATCAAACGTATTTATACATTTTGGGGAGCAAATGAGTTAATAAAGTGCACTCATCTTGTCCCATGTGCAGAAAAAACAGCCCCAAAGCTTCTTCTTCCTCCAAACACGGTTAGTGGAATTATGACCAAAAAATTATATTTTACTCTCATTTGACCACATAACTTGCTCCCATGACTCCTCTGCATCATCCAAATGGTCATAGGCAAAGTTAAGACGGGCCTTGACATTGCTGGTTTATGCAGGGGAACCTTCCGTGCCATGCAATTTCAAACCATGACGTTTAGTGTATTACCAACAGAAAACCTTGGAAACAGTGGTCCCAGCTCTTTTCAGGTCATTGAACAACTCCTGTCGTGTAGTTCTGGGCTGATTTCTCACCTTTCTTCAGTGAGACCCACGAGGTGATATCTTACATGTAGCTCGACTCTGTTTGAGATTGACCGTCATGTTTAGCTCTTCCATTTCCTAATGATTGCTCCAACAGTGGAGCTTTTTTCACCAAGCTGCTTGGCAATTCCGCCGTAGCCCTTTCCAGACTTGTGGAGGTGAACAATTTTGTTTCTGATGTCTTTGGACAGCTCTTTGGTCTTGACCATGTTACAAGATTGAGTCTTACTGATTGTATGGGGTGGACAGGTGTCTTTATGCTGCAGTCGACCTCAAACAAGTGCATCTGATTCAGGATAAGACATGGAGTAGAGGTGGACTTTTAATAGGCAGACTAACAGGTCTTTCAGGGTCAGAACTCTCGCTGATAAACAGCTGTTCAAATACTTACTTGCAGCTGTATCACACAAATAAATGGTTAAAAAATTATTTCTGGATTTTTTTTTAGATTCTCTCTCTCACAGTGTACATGCACCTACGGTGAAAATTTCAGACCCTTCCATGATTTCTAAGTAGAAGAACTTTTTTTCTTCACTGTAGAACCTTAAAACATGCCATTTGAGAAACTATAAAATTATGTTCTTTAATTGGCGTCCGCCTGCGTGAATGCATTCTTGAAATCTACTGTTGACCACACTGACACACAAAACTGGAATATCTGCAGATTGGCAGACATGACCAAGCGGTACCACTGCCAGACAATGTTCTTGAGCAAGTAAACAGTGTGCCATTTTAGTAACTTTGGTGAATTCAGGATGGAATTCACAATATTCCAGCTCAGATGAGGAATCAATGCGGAATCTCAACAGCAGATTTCAAGAATGCATGCAAGAATAAAAGTATAAAATCTAAAAAAAAATATAAAATGTGTATTAAGTAGTCCTATGTTCAGGCAGTGCAAATAATTCAAGTGAAGTAGCAGCAGTTGACAGTGAAGTCATTGAATATTGCACATTAATATTGCACGTAAATAAGTATTACACATAGAATATGTGTGAATAGAAGTTAAGTAGCGGCAGTTGACAGTGAGGCATTGAAAATTGCACTTAGTAAGTATTGCATAGTATATTGCATCTAAATGAATATTGGACATTGGGTGATGTGTGTTACATATCTCTGTTAAGGGTGGAGACGGCTTTAGCAAACAAACTTCCTCAGTCTGTTCTTGCTTTTAAACACCTATAGCGTCTCCCAGAGGGGAGCAGTTCAAACAGCTGGAAACCAGGATGTGAGCTGTCCTTGAGGATGTTTAGAGCTCTGCACCGAGAGGAGTAGATGTCCATCAGGGAGCGGAGAGGACAGCCAATGATCCTCTGCGCTATCTTGACTGTCCTGTGAAGCTTCTCCATCTGCAGCAGTGCAGCACCCGTACCAGGTGGAAATGTAGTATGTTAGCAGGCTCTCAATGGATGAGTGGTAGAAGGCCAGCAGCAGCTTCCTATCCAGCTTGTTCTTCCTGAAGACTCGTATGAATTGCAGACGTTGCTGAGATTTCTTTATGATAGCTTTTATGTTTGCTGTCCATTAGAGGTCATCTGAGATCTGGACTCCCAGGAACCTGAAGGTGTGGACCCTCTCCACACACTCGCCGTTGATATACAGGGGCGGCGGGTCAGTACTGTTGCTCCTGAAGTCCATGATGACCTCTTTGGTTTTGGTGGTGTTCAGAACCAGGTTGTTGTCAGAGCACCAGTCTGAGAGTTTGTGGACTTCCTCTCTGTCTGGTGCCTCATCTTCCTGTGAGATTATTCCAACCACTGTGGTGTCATCAGCAAACTTGACGATGGTGTTGCTCCTGTGGATTGGACTGCAGTCGTAGGAGTAGCGGCAGTACAGGAGGGGCCTCAGCACGCAGCCCTGTGGTGAGCCGGTGCTCAGTGTGCGTGTGGAAAAATGGTGGGGGCCAAGTCTCACAGTCTGGGTTCTGTTGGACAAGAAGTCCTTGATCCACGAGCATGTGAGGGGGGTGGATGTCTAGCTTTGTAATAAGAATGTCTGGGATGATGGTGTTAAATGCAGAACTATAATCCACAAAGAGCATCTTGGCATAGCTCTGCTGCTGTTCCAGGTGACTCAGCACATTGTGCAGAGCTGTGGTGATGGCATCCTCTATGGATCTGTTGGCCCGGTATGCAAACGGGGGGGGGGGGGGGGGGGGGGGGGGGGACTGTCCTTGATGTGCCGGAGAACCAGCCTCTCGAAGCACTTCATAATTATTGGGGTGAGGGCAACGGGGCTGTAGTCATTTGGGCCAGATACTGGTCTTTTTGGGAACCGGGATGATGGTAGCGGATTTCAGGCAGGTTGGGATGACTGCTTGGGACAGGGAGAGGTTGAAGATCCTGCAGAAGTTTCCCTGGTACTCCGTCCGGCGCAGCAGCCTTCCTGGGGTTCACTGACTATAAGACATGCCTCACATGAGGCTCCTCTATGGTGAATTGGGGGGGTGGGGGGTCCTAGGTCCTGAAACGGGTGGGGGCTGGGGCTGGGTGAGTGTCGCTGTGGAGATTGACCATGTTTATGTTGCATGTCAAGAATTGTATGAAAATTTTCAATTGATTTGACAATGTTAGATCTGTTAATATCGTTTTTATTGGCATGCTAGCAAGCACCATTGACTCGCACTAGCTTAGCCACTCCGGAGCCCTGCAACTAGCAAATAACTAACAAACTACACGGAATTTGTTGAAACCAACTCCACCGACTAATTAAAGCCCTGCTAACTTGAAAATTTCAAAAATTCTGAACTACCCGTTTAAGTCATTGCCTGGCATTGGATGATGTTATATATTTCATTCTCTCCCATTTGGTCCTCCATAGAGATGAGACCTGTCTTAGTTTGCACGATAAATGTTGAGCTCATTATCCATCCTTCTTCCCACACAGGGAAAACCTGTCAGTCTGCGGATCTCGCTGGTGGCTTCGCTGCGTCCTGCTCAACATCCTCCTCTTTCTGCTGCTCTTCTTCCTCACCACTCCTGCTATCATCGTCAACACCATCGACAAGTTTAATGTCACCAGGCCTGTGGAGAGCCTGAAGGTCAGATACGGGTGGGATTATACAGTGTATCACAAAATTGAGTACACCCCTCGCATTTCTGCAGATATTTAAGTATATCTTTTCATGGGACAACACTGACAAAATGACACTTTGACACAATGAAAAGTAGTCTGTGTGCAGCTTATATTATACAGTTAATTTATTTGCCGCTCAAAATAACTTATATAGCCATTAATATCTAAACCCCTGGCAACAAAAGTGAGTACACCCCTTAGTAAAAGTTGACAATATTAACATACAACATGTCAACTGTCAATATTTTGTGTGGCCACCACTATTATCCAGAACTGCCGTTACTCTCCTGGGCAAGGAGTTGACCAGAGCTTCACAGGTTGCCACTAGAATGCTCCTCCACTCCTCCATGACGACGTTGCGGACCTGCCTGATTTTTGAGACTTTGAGACGCACCTCCACCTTCTGCTTGAGGATCCCCCAAAGATGTTCTATTGGGTTGAAGTCTGGAGACATGCTTGGCCAGTCCATCACCTTTACCCCCAGCCTCTTCAGTGGTCATCTTGGAGGTGTGTTTGGGGTCATTGTCATGCTGGAACACTGCCCTGCGACCCAGTTTCTGGAGGGAGGGGATCATGCTCTGCTGCAGTATTTCACATTACATGTTGGAGTTCATGTGTCCCTCAATGGATGTAACTCTCCAACACCTGCAGCATTAATGCAGCCCCAGACCATGAAATTCCCACCACCATGCTTGACTATAGACATAACACACTTATCTTTGTACTCCTCACCTGGTCGCCACCACACATGCTTGAGACCATCGGAATCAAACAAATTTATCCTCGCCTCAATTACACCCTAGGACATGGTTCCAGTAATGTATGTGCTTTGTTGACATGTCTTCACCAAAATGTTTGCGGGCTTTCTTGTGTACCGTCTTCAGATGAGGTTTCCTCCTGGGGTGATAGCCATGCACACCAATTTGTTGTAGAGTGCGGCGTATGGTCTGAGCACTAACAGGCTGACCCCCCCCCCCCCCCCACCCCCACCTCTTCAATCTCTGCAGCAATGCTGACTGCACTCCTGTGACGAACTTTCAAAGAAAGCATTTGGATGTGACGCTCAGCACGTGCGCTCAACTTCTTTGCACAACCAACCCGAGGCCTGTTCTGAGGGGACCCTGCTCTTTTAAAATGCTGGATGATCTTAGCCACTGTGCTGCAGCTCAGTATCAGGGTTTTGGCAAATTTTCTTGTAGCCTTTGCCATCTTCATGTAGCGCAACAATACATCTTTTAAGATCCTCAGAGAGTTCTTTGCCATGTGGTGCCATGTTGGAACTTTCAGCGACCAGTATGGGAGAGTTTGAGAGCTACACGACAAATTTGAACACACCTGCTCCCTATGCACACCTGGACCTAGTAACACTAACGAGTCACATGACATTTTGGAGGGAAAATGGCAAGTAGTACTTAATTTGGAAATTTAGGGATGTAGTTTCTAAGGGGTATACTCACTTTTGTTGCCAGGGGTTTAGATATTAATGGCTATATTTTGAGTTATTTTGAGGGTAAAATAAATTAACTCTTTTAAACAAGCTGCACACAGACTACCTTTCATTGTGTCAAAGTGTCATTTTGTCAGTGTTGTCCCATGAAAAGATACTTAAATATCTGTTGAAATGCGAGGGGTATACTCACTTTTGTGATACACTGTAGCTGCGAGTTGTCCAAATGGATGCATCTTCATTCTCTCTCTGTCCAACAGAGTCCTATCATCACTCAGTTCTTCCCAACCCTCCTGCTGTGGGTGTTTTCAGTCCTGCTGCCCTTTATTGTCTACTATTCGGCCGTCTTTGAGTCCCACTGGACCAGGTACTTAGCATTCGGAGTGTGACAATATATCGAAAAGGTGATTTATCGCCGTATTTTGTGCCCAAAAGTTATCGATATGTTCGCACCAAGATTCAATACATCGTTTTATAAAGGTGTCACTGTTTATAAAAAACAAAAGAAACCAACAGGTTTCTACCAAAATTTTCCTTTAGAATACGTTAGCTAACTGGCTGCCATTTACGGTGCTAGACATCCCATTCATTTTGACTGGATTGGATGTCTAGTACCGTCAATGGCAATGAGCATTTACAGGTCACTTTCTGTTCATTTTTGGGTATTTACAGGGTACTTCCTATTGATTTTGAGTCACTTCCTACTAATTTGATGACATTCTTCCTTTTCCGTAACCCAAAATCAATAGGAAGTGACCCGTAAATGCCCCAAAAGGAAAAGGAAGTGACTGAAAATCAACAGGAAATGACATGAAAGGCCTCAAAAATTACTCATTGCCTAGCATTGGCTGCCATTTATGTCGCTAGATATGCAAATCATGTTGACTGGATAGGACAGCTAGCGCCGTCAATGGCATTAAAACCAGCGCACTAACAGCCGGTCTTTTGTGGGCATTAATATGTCTCTTCCTGTTCATTTTAGGCCATTTACAAGCTACCGCCTATTGATTTTGAGATACTTCTTATTCATTTGGGGACATTCTTGAGTCACTTCCTTGTCAGTAACCCAAAATCAACAGGAAGGAACCCGCAAATGACCAAAAGGAAAAGGAAGTGCCCGAAAATCAAATGGAAATGATGTGAATTGCCCCAAAATGAACTCATTGCCTGGCTGGACATAAAAGGAGTTAGTAACATAATTTTCCGCATGACACTCAATGACATCTGTCACAAGCATTTAATAATGCCCATGATAGTGTAATGTCAATGTCAATTATGACTGTTTTATTGTAGTTTTACGGTGCCGCTGTCAAATGAAGTGTTAACTATTAACCCGAATAAATCAACAAATAAGCCGCACTGGACTATAAGACGCAAGATTCCAAATTGAAGGGAAAAAGCGGCTTATAGTCCGAAAATTACGGTAAATGCCATTTTGCCAACTGGCTTTCCTCTAGACTTACTAACCAGAAAAGCCAAGTGGCTCTGCTTTAAACTGGCCAGTGTTTTAAGAGGACGCTCGCCATTCTGAAGCTAATGCGAATGCTACGCTAACGCTAGGAGTTACATTTAGCGTCTGATGATGACTCACCACAGACCTATAAAGGCTAAAGCCACATTGCATATTCTCTCTTGCCAAGATAAGAGAACAAATCTTACCGTGTTTCCAAACAAGCGAGATGGAGCGCAGTCTAGGTTGAGACGTATCCTAACCTCCGGTGAGGAGGTTGAGTCGCAGCACATCTCACATGAGTGACACACCCTAAACACTGCACTACATTGTTTATATACTGTATGACAGAAACTGTCGCATTTTCGTCTCTTCAGACGAAAACTGGCATTTGTCTCATTATGTTCTAGTCTCCCTGGCCACGTGTTTAGCTTGTCATCATGACGTCATCGTTATGAAAAAAATTGTTTGTCGACAAGAACGATAACGAAAATATTTTGTCAACACTGCCATGCAGAGACCCTGTACAGGTTACTGCATGTTGGTTTTGAATCATTTCCTATTCATGTGAGGACATTCTTCCTTTTCAGTAACTCAAAATAAACAGGAAGTGACCCGTAAATGTCGCAAAACGAAAAGGAAGTGGAGGAAAATCAACAGGAAATGACAGGAAATGCTTAAAAATGAATTCTTTGGTCGACACTGGCAGCCACTGACGGCCATATTCATTCATTCGCTGCCATCCCTCCCACTTCAAACGGATTGGACGTCTACTAGTCACAAACTCATTCTAATTCTCAGCAGAATCTTAATATCTCATCCTGCCCGAAGGCCCTTGTGCTTTTTCAACCCCAGTCACTTGTTTTCCTGCCTCTTACACCCTGTTGCTCTTGATACGCTTGCCCCTTCCCTGTGCTCTGTTATTCTGGGAAGGGTTGTCATAGAGATCTCTACGCGAGGATAACGATATGCACAGCAGTCGCCGTGTGGCGGGAGGCGGAGCGGAGCAGCTGCACACGGAGAGACAACCTCATGCAACACCTATGAGCGCCCCATCTTTACATAACCACCCCCACAAACGTGTTGTGCAGGCGTGATGTGTGAAGGACCAAATGCAAATCAACTGTTTACTGAAGTGAAAAGCCTAGCTCTTGCTAATGAGCCCGCCATCTCCATAATATGTCAGCTGACATGGCATGGCGTGAGTTTTCATGATGTAGTAGTCATTTTGAGATATTTACGCTCCCTAACCACGACATCAGGTACAGCTGAACAATATTACAGTTGTATGAACAGCAAATTTCTGCATAAAATCACTATTAAATGTGATCTGATCTTTGTCAAAATCACACAGATGAAAATACAGTGTCTGCTTTAACTAAAACCACCCAAACATTTATAGGTTTTCATATTTTAATGAGGATAGCATGCAAACAATGACAGAAGGGGGAAAAATAAGTAAGTGAACCGTCTGCCCAAGGAAACTTAAAGTGCAATTGAAACCAATTTTTATCAAACATATTAGGTCAGGTGTGTGCCCAATCACTGTTGAGTGGTTTAAAGCTGCCCTGCCCACTATAAAACACACACCTGGTAAGAAATGTCTTGATGAGGAGCATTGTCTGATGTGCATCATGGCTCGGTCAAAAGAGCTGTCTGAAGACCTGCGATCAAGGATTGTTGATTTGTATAAAACTGGGAAAGGATACAAAACCATATCTAAATGTCTGGATGTTCATCAGTCGGCAGTCAGAGAAGTTGTCTACAAATTGAGAGAGTTGCTTCTCTCCCGTGGGGTGGCCGTCCACCAAAGATGACGCCAAGAGTTCAGCACAGAATACTCAGAGAGGTAAAAAAAAAAGAACCCTAGCGTGTCTGCTCAAGACTTACAGAAATCACTGGCACAGTCTAAAATCTTTGTGCACACATCAACTACATGTAAAACTATGGCCAAGAATGGTGTTCATGGGAGGACTCCACGAAGGAAGCCACTGCTGTCAAAAAAAAAAACCCAAAAAAAAAACAAACATTGTTGCCCGTTTAATGTTCGCAAAAAAAGGCACTTGGACAGTCCACAGAAGTTTTGGCAAAATATTTTGTGGACTGAGTAAACCAAAGTTGAATTGTTTAGGAGTAACACACAACATCATGTGTGGAGGAAAAATGAGACGGCTCACCAACATCAACATCTCATCCCCATCTTGAAGCATGGTTGGAGGGAGCCTCATGATTTGGGGCTGATTTGCTTCCTCGGGGACTGGACAACTTGCAATCATTAATGGAAGAATTAATTCAAACGTTTATCAGGATGTTTTGCAGGAAAACCCGAGGCCTTCTGTCAGACAGTTAAAGCTAAAAAGATGATGGATGCTGCAACAAGACAATGATCCAAAACACAGACATAAATCAACTTCAGAATGGTTTCAAAACAACAAAATACACATTCTGGAGTGGCCAAGTCAAAGTCCAGACTTGAACCCCATTGAGATGCTGTGGCATGACCTAAAGAGCGATTAATGCCAGACATCCCAGGAATCTGACTGGACTACAGCAGTTTTTTTTTTTTTAGAGAAGAATGGGCCAAGTTAGTCCTGATTGATGTGCCAGACTGATCTGCAGCTACAGGAAGCGTCTGGTGAAAGTTATTGCTGCCGGGGGGGGGCAAAATATTAAATGTGACGGTTCACTTACTTATTTTTCCCCCTTCTGTCATTGTTTGCATACACCTCATTAAAATATGAAAACCTGTAAGTGTTTGGGTGGTTTTAGTTAAAGCAGACACTGTGTGATTTTGACAAAGATCAGATCACATTTGATGGTGATTTTATGCAGAAATGTGAGAAATTCCGAAAGGTTCAGATACTTTTTCATAGCACTGTCGCTTTCAAATGACTCGTTATGGATTGTTTTTTTTTTTTTTAATATGTATTATTTTTAATATAGTTTGTGTCATTTAAGAATATCAATTTATTGCATTTGAATGGGTGATTTATCAGGATATATGGATGTCACTACATCAGTGGTTGAATTGGTTAAAAAAAAATTTAGATAATATCGCATATCGGCAATAACATATGAGACAATTTTTCGCCTACTAAAATTTGTTATTGCGACAGGCCTATCATTGAATGGCATTGGCTGCCACTGATGGCCATAGACGTCCAATCCGTTTGAAGTTGGAGGCATGGCCCCCTCTCAGTTCACACAGATTGGACGTCTACTCATGATTCCCAGATTCCAAATAACAACAGAAAGATAAAGATACAACCCTTAGCAAAAAGTATGGAATCACCAGTCACGGACGAGCACTCACTCAGACATTTTTTTATGTAGAACAAACTCAGATAAAAAGCTTGAAAAAATAATGAATTAGTTCAAAAGTGCAACTCTTTAGCATTCTGAAACACTAAAAGAAATGAATAAAAACATTGTGGTGGTCAGTAAATGTTATTTTTATAGAGCAAGTGCAGGGAAATAAATATAGAATCACTCCATTCTGAGGAAAAATATATGGAATCATGAGAAACAAACGAAGAAATACCAATCACAACACATCTCTAGTATTTAGTAGCACCACCTCTGGCTTTTATGACAGCTTGCAGTCTCTGAGGCATGGACTTGATGAGTATTCTTCATCAATTTGGTGCCAACTCTTTTTGATTGCAGTTGCCAGATCATCCTTGCTGTGGACAATTGTTTTCAATTTCCACCACAGGTTTTCAATAGGTTTGAGATCTGGGCTATAGACCCTACCCACCGACGTCACAAAACCACGTGCTCGCTGTATGGTTCCGCCCACTTGTCCGTCATTTTGTCTCTGTATTAGCATTGGTTTCAATTGATCGAGGAATTTAAAATGCATTTCATGGAAGACCCGGTGTTCGGCCATTCCTTACTACGCGGCGAAACGTCCTACACAATGCTCAGGGCGCTTGCGCATGCATCCACACGCATGCGCACATCGGTTAGAAGCGGCGAGTACTCACTATTTTTGTTTTTATTTAGTTATTTAGAACCTTTTCACTGCCTCAAAGATACTTTTTGCATGTATTACCCTCTCATACTTTTAACCATTGTGTTTTTTTGTGTTAGCTTTGAACCAGTTGACCACATTAGACACGTAGCGTATTTAAACCGTCATTATTTGATATAACTACATTTAAGTATTTTCTGCAGGCATTTTTTCAGTACATTATTCCTGTATGCATCCAAACAAAACAAGTTTAGAGCGCACGGTAGTACTTTAGGTGTCAAATTCGACCAATGTAGGACGTTTCGCCGATGTAGGATATTTTGGCAGAACACCGGTGCTTTCTGATGCCGTAAACTCACTGGATGTGTTGCATAAAAGGCGTTATGTGGAAAAGCTTCGTTCTATACAGTCGCCAGATCCATATTTGATGCCCAAATCGATGTTTTTCGACCCACTGTCTTCGCTCTGTCTGCCTGACATCTGCTACGCTGATATTTACAATTATCTTGTCCACACAAAATCAGCCTATTCTCACGAAAATTTGAAAAACTTCAAGAGCTTGGAGGCTTATAAATACTTTGTTGCTGGTTGGGTGAAACAGGTCCTCGTCCACGAAAATTCGGCAGGAATCTATCTTGTGCTTGGAAAGGTGAGTTACGAAATTTTCAATTCAAAATCTTTTGTTATTGCTAACATCCACTGTCAAGTCTAATGTATTTCATGTCGTTTGTCAATGGAGTTAAGGCTTTTAATGTTTATATGGTTTAGCGATAGCACTCTCACTACATACATACGTGTATGTTGTCGGCGATTAGCCTAGCAATGATCTTAATTGTGGTTATTTGTCAGCCCAAAACCCTCTAAGTATATCTTAAATGCATCTTACCGGATATAAAATGACTACTACATAGTCTGTGGTGATTTTTTGGTGCCCAGTTTTCACGTCGAATTGCAGCCGTCCATTTCGCTCTCCTCTTTGGATCCCTCGGAATACGGTAAAATTTCAAGTCTCTCCTTCCATCTTCTCTGTTAGTGCAACCAACAGCCACACACGCCTTCACCATTTTGATTATTAATGTTAAGGAGCAGAAAAACACGCCGTAAATAGGAGGAATGTACGTAGCCGTAACAGGTTAACACTATGTTTTGACGGACAATTGGGCGGTACCATTCAGGAGAGCTGAGTTGTGACGTCACGTGGGTAGGGTCTATTTGCAGGCCACGTCATTGACTGGATGAGTCTTTCTCCAAGAAATGCTTTAACAGTTTTAGCTCTGTGACATGATGCATTGTCATCTTGGAAAATGACAAACATATTTTCAACTGAAGGGATAATAAAGCTGGCTAAAATTTCGATGTAAAATTGTGCATATATTGAATATTTAACCACAGCCATCTCCCCAGTGCCTTTGCCTGCGATGAACCTCCTTATCATCAAGGACTGAGGGAATTTTGATGTTTTCTTCAGGCAGTCATCTTTGTAAATCTTGCTGGAACGGCACCTAACAAAAGTTCCAGCATCGTCATCTTGTCCAATGCCGATTCTTGACTCATCACTGAAAATAACCTTAATCCAGTCGTTCACAGTCCATGATTGCCTCTCCTTAGCCCATTGCAGTCTTGTTCTTTTCTGTTTAAGTGTCAATGAGGATTTCCTTTTAGCTTCCCTGCATGAAAATCCCATTTCCTTTAGGCGATTTTGCACAGTTCTGTCACATACCTTGACACCAGCTTTCTCCCATTGATTCTTCATTTGTCTATTTTGCACAGTTCTGTCACATACCTTGACTCCAGCTTTCTCCCATTTATTCTTCATTTGTCTTGTTGTACATCTTCTGCCTCCTCCTTTAGTTGTTTGTCATGACGTTTAGATGTCTTCCTCGGTCTACCAGTACACTTAACTTTAACAACCTTGCCATGCTGTTTGTACGTGGTCCAGATTTGATTTGATACAGCTGACTGTGAACAGCCCACATCTTTGACATCTCTCTTGTGGGATCCATGATTCTTGTGAATCCACTTGGTCCAGCAGCCCTCCAAGGTGTGATAACTGCACTGTTTTTAACTGCTGACTATAGAGCAGATCTAATCTGAGGCAGGGGCCCAATTAAGGAAAGGAAATTGACTGGGTGTGTCTGTATTTTCTACTCAAAATAGAGTGATTCCATTTTTTTTCTTCAGAATGGAGTGATTCTATATTTTTTTTCCCTGCACTTGCTCTATAAAAGTAACATTTACTGACCACCACAATGTCTTTTATTCATTACTTTTAGTGTTTCTGAATGCCAAGGAGTTGCAATTTTGAACTACAGTAATTCATTATTTTTTCAAGCTTTTTATCTGACTTTGTTCTACATAATAAAATGTCTGAGTGAGTGCTCGTCCGAGACTGGTGATTCCATACTTTTTGCTAGTTTTTTTTTTTTTTGGTATCGTGAGATCATCGTCCTCGTGAGCCTTGCATCCCGATTCGTATCGTGAGCTACCCAGAAGTTCCCACTTTCCACCCCTACTTTTGATGCTGACAGTGAAATTTTCAACCATAAAAACAATATTCATATTTGTTATTGTTGCTGTGGTAGCTAAAGTTGTTGAAAGTTGTTGAATTTGATTTTCTCAGGTCCGGGGAGAACCAGGTCACCATGCACAAGTGTTTTTTACTTCTGGTTTTTATGGTCCTTATCCTGCCTTCGCTCGGTCTCTCCAGGTACGCCCACAAATGCAGCAAAAGTACTTTTTTTTTTCTTTTTTGTCTGTGTTCTCCAAATAAACATTGCTGCTTACTTCGTATGTGTCCTCTCTAGTCTGGACCTGTTCTTCACTTGGCTTTTTGATGTCAACTTTCTAGATGAAAAGGATGTCAAATTCCAGTAAGATGCCAAACCTGTCCATGTATTCAAATGTTCTTTATTTCTAAAACATCCATGATGGACTTTTTTTTTTTTGTACGTGCAGGTGTGTTTTTCTCCCGGACAACGGCGCTTTCTTTGTAAACTACGTCATCACTTCCGGGCTCATCGGCACCGCCATGGAGCTGCTTCGCATCCCCGCGCTGATGGTGTACGGCCTTCGTCTTTGCTTTGCAAAATCTCAGGCTGAGCGTATTCATGTCAAACGGGTGAGCCTCTTTTTCAGTCTTTACCGAGTATTCCAGATTGGGGTCACATTTTTCTGTGCTTGCAGAGTCAGACCTACGAGTTCCAATTTGGCCTGGAGTACGCTTGGACCATGTGTATCTTTTCTGTCAGTGTGACCTACAGCATCACTTGTCCTATTATTACACCCTTTGGTGAGTGAAACGCGCTAAACTTCACATTGCCTTGTACCCTCACTTCACCCCGTGTGTGTCTGTCTCAACCCTAACCTCAATCTTCTCTTCTGTCTGTCAGTCGAGTGCAGACTGTGAATTTTCTGCCCTGGTCCCAGACACTATGACAAACCATGTTTTTAGCGCCAGACGCCCACACTGGCTGCTATCTCAGCTACAGACTTAACCGTTTTGTCAAATTTACTGTCATTCTCACTTTGGAGGGACTGGGGAAGACGCAGTGATGGAATGTACTGAAGTGAAAATACTTCCTTACTGTACTGAACTACATTTATGTGTAGCTGTACTTTACTTGAGTACAAATATGAAGTGGTACTTTTTACTTTTCACTAGAGGTGCACGATAATTATCGGTCCCATAATAGAAATTATGACGTCATCCCAATAACTCCAATAACATTATGTATTATCGGGCCTATTAATAATATTTTTGGCACGGTGTCGGATTGGGATGTAAGCGTTTGTTTCCACTCCTGTTTTGCGAGTATGCAAAGTTTTGTTAGTGTTCTACAGGCTGTATTTTTCCTTCAATGAGTTAGTTATAAACTAGGGCTGTCAAACGATTAAAATTTTTAATCGAGTTAATTACAGCTTAAAAATTAATTAATCGTAATTAATCGCAATTAATCGCAATTCAAGCCATTTATAAAATATGCCATGTTTTTCTGTAAATTATACTGTATATTCTGTAAAATAAATTGTTGGAATGGAAAGATAAGACACGAGATGGATATATACATTCAACATACGGTATATAAGGACTGTAGTGGGCATTTCACTCTACTGTCATTTAAATCTGTCTATGCTGTCCTCACTCCGAAGCGTCTACTTTTTCCAAAGCTAGACAGCTAGTGAACGACGCCATAATAATCAGACTTCTTTCTTTTTCATCTGATTTATTTATAAAATGGCCTCAAACCATTGTCCTCTTTAGACCGTCGTAAAACTACCAAAAAAAAGTACACAAGCATTGCATTAGCAACAACGTTAGCTTAGCACGCTATACAGGTTCACAAAACATAAACAAAAAGAGTCTCATACAAAAAATATAACATTTCGCTTACTAACATAATATGTGCATTATTTACAACAACCATACTTACGGACAAATCTTGTCCAAGGATCATATAAGCACAACATTACAACGTAGAAGTCAGCCCGAGACGTCCTGCAGCCATATTGAACTGGCAAGAACACAATAAACCATGTCGCAAAGCGACCACAAGAGTTCGCTGTTAGCACAAAAAGCTTTGCTGTAAAACTTACCAAAAGGCAGAATACTGTCTGAGCGGGACATGTGCGTTAATTGCATCAAATATTTTAACGTGATAGATTAAAAAAATTAATTACCGCGCGTTAACGCGATAATTTTGACAGCCCTATTATAAACCTTACTATGGAAATTAGCAAATTTTGCATTTTACAGTGTTATGTTTACAAGTTCTTGAGAGGCCTTTCGGTTATTGATAGGCTTGCTGTTCTATAATTGCCACGTTAAGAAAGTTGTTTCATGGACCAAGACGACAAAAGTCTCCTCTCCTATTGCACCAAATGTTTTATCTGCTGACAAAACACAATACATGTTGGGTTTATGTTTGTTTTAGATCAGTTCTCATTGTTCAAGGGAACACATCGTCAATGATATTGACTGCTTGATTGTGATTGACTCGAATTATATTTATTTGAAAAAATTAATATGACCACTTTTTTGAAGTCAAAGCTGTTCTTGTCTTTGTTTTGTTCATTATAATAATGTTCATGTCATCATGAAAATTCTGGTTTGGTCAAAGGCAAATCTATGCTGAATCAACCACTAGATTTTTGACCTACAGGTGTTTAAAAACTCAGATAAATATACATTGAAAAATTATAGACATATTATCGGTTATCGTATTGGTATCGGCCTTGGGGAGCAAGAAGATATCGATATCGGTGTCAAAAAATGGATATCGTGCACCCCTACTTTTCACTACTTTTTACTTTTCACTACATTTTACTCCACTACTTCTCAAATTGCTGCCTGCATTACTCGTTACTTTTGTTTGTTTTCGTTTTTTTTCAAACTTTAAATTTTCATTTTCATGCCTCGGAAGCAATCGATAAGCCCCGAGCAACTATACCGTAATTGAGCACTAGAGGCAGCAACACGAGTACAAGCAAGATTAGGGAGTAAAAACCAATAATGGGCAAAACTGATCAAATTGAGCAGTCAATTTATTTTCTGGTTCTTTCTTTGAATATTGACTCAGATCTGTGTATGTATGTAAGTATATTAAAATATATATGTTTAGATATTTTTGCACCCCTTGTGATTTTGCAAGTTTACCCACTTAGAAAATAGGTAGAGGTCTGAAATTTCAATCATAGGTACATTCCCACTTATAGGGACATGATCTAAAAAAAAAAAAATCCAGAACTCACATTGTATGATTTTTCAATAATTTATTGGTAATTTACTGGGGTATTTGTACTGTATTTGTATTTTTACCTCTGAGAAAATCAGTTCTAATATTTAGTGCAGAAGCCTTTGTTTGCAATTGCAGAGGTCAGACGCGTTCTGTAATTCTTCACCAGGTTTTCACTTATGGAAACAGGGATTTTGGCCCATTCCTCCACACAAATATTCTCTAGATCTGTCAAGTTTCAGCTCCTTCCAAAGAGTTTCTATCTTATTAAATTCTGGGGACTGGCTAGAACCTTGATATGCTTTTTACGCAGCCAATCTTTGGTCAGCTTGGCTGTGTGCTTCAGACTATTGTCACGTTGGAAGTCCAGCCACGACTAATCTTCAAGTCTCTGACTGAGGAAAGGAGGTTATGGCTCAAAATCTGACGATACATTTCACCATATAGCCTCTGCTTTACACAGTACAGTCGTTCCCTTTGCGGAAAAGCAGTCCCAAACATGATGTTTCCACCCCCATACTTCACAGTGGGGATGGTGTTCTTGGGATTGTACTCATTCTTCTTTTGAGTGATGCCCCACGAGGAGAAATTTTACATTGAGCCCCAGTCCGAGGTAGAGTATCTGTCATGTTTAGCCTTTTCCGTTTTCTAACAATACCTGCAACTGCTGATTTATTCTCACCAAGCTGCTTTCCAATTGTCCCATAGCCTTTTCCAACTTTTCAGCGCTCAGCAATTTTTTTCTGTGTTGTCTTTCGAAAGCTCTCTGGTCTTGCGCATGGTAGCAGTTGTGGGGTGCACAGGTGAGAACATTGATCTCAAACAGGTGGTGGGCGGGTGGTAACTCATGGGGTAAAGGTGTACTTTTTTTCAGGGGGACTGACAACTGTATGAGCGTCATTATTATTGCTGATTCTCAGGGATTACAAATCCTTATGAACCCCAGTAAATCACAAATAAATTATTTTTTTTAAATCATACAATGTGATTTCTGGATTTGTTTTTTAGATTCACTATGAGTGGAAATTCATCTGTGATTGAAATTTCAGAGCTCTACCAATTTTCTAAATGGGTGAACTTGCAAAATCACAAGGGGTGCAAATACCTCTGCTCTTCTCACTGTATATACAATATACAGGACAAGCCAAAAGTTTGGACACAATTCATTCAATGCAACACAAATGAAGGTCCCAACCACATTGATAAAGCAATACATTCCACTAATCAACCCTGAAAAGGCATACCTGAAGGCCAGTTAATGGGGGCGCGGATGGTCCTGGGGACCACCCTGGGTCCTTGGGGTATGACTTTAGCCCATTTACTGGAGCTGCGGGAGGAGGGATGTGCTGCGCTGGCTCACCCCCCGTGTTGGCTTGGGAGGAGCTGTGGCCCTGGGGCAGCGCCCGCGCAGCATTTCCACTTGTCTGCAGGACTATCATACATCTGATGGGATTCATGGATGACTGGGTGCAACTAGACACACACAAACTATCGGTCCCAGGATTAGCAATCAGGCAGCGTAGAATAGGATGTCAACACATCTACACTTATAAGTGATACATTAAAGCTGTTCAGTCATTAGGACACTCAGATTCCAATTCTCCGTGTCAAGCAGCTGAACAGGACAGGTTAAAAAAAAAAAAACATTGACTAATGAATGATTAATTCACGTTCATCACATGCTTCGATATTTGACTAATGATCAAACTGCTGTATTCAAACAATCCTCAGTGATGTTTTGCGTGTTGACCAGGACTTAGAGATGTTTTAATTACAGTGCCTTGCAAAAGTATTCGGCCCCCTCGAACCTTGCAACCTTTCGCCACATTTCAGGCTTCAAACAAAAAGATATAAAATTTTAATTTTTTGTCAAGAATCAACAACAAGTGGGACACAATCGTGAAGTGGAACAAAATTTATTGGATAATTTAAACTTTTTTAACAAATAAAAAACTGAAAAGTGGGGCGTGAAATATTATTCGGCCCCCTTGCGTTAATACTTTGTAGCGCCACCTTTTGCTCCAATTACAGCTGCAAGTCACTTGGGGTATGTTTCTATCAGTTTTGCACATCAAGAGACTGACATTCTTGCCCATTCTTCCTTGCAAAACAGCTCGAGCTCAATGAGGTTGGATGGAGAGTGTTTGTGAACAGCAGTCTTCAGCTCTTTCCACAGATTCTCGATTGGATTCAGGTCTGGACTTTGACTTGGCCATTCTAACACCTGGATACGTTTATTTTTTAACCATTCCATTGTAGATTTGGCTTTATGTTTTGGATCATTGTCCTGTTGGAAGATAAATCTCCGTCCCAGTCTCAGGTCTTGTGCAGATACCAACAGGTTTTCTTCCAGAATGTTCCTGTATTTGGCTGCATCCATCTTCCCGTCAATTTTAACCATCTTCCCTGTCCCTGCTGAAGAAAAGCAGGCCCAAACCATGATGCTGCCACCACCATGTTTGACAGTGGGGATGGTGTGTTCAGGGTGATGAGCTGTGTTGCTTTTACGCCAAACATATCGTTTTGCATTGTGGCCAAAAAGTTCAATTTTGGTTTCATCTGACCAGAGCACCTTCTTCCACATGTTTGGTGTGTCTCCCAGGTGGCTTGTGGCAAACTTTAAACGAGACTTTTTATGGATATCTTTGAGAAATGGCTTTCTTCTTGCCACTCTTCCATAAAGGCCAGATTTGTGCAGTGTACGACTGATTGTTGTCCTATGGACAGACTCTCCCACCTCAGCTGTAGATCTCTGCAGTTCATCCAGAGTGATCATGGGCCTCTTGGCTGCATCTCTGATCAGTTTTCTCCTTGTTTGAGAAGAAAGTTTGGAAGGACGGCCGGGTCTTGGTAGATTTGCAGTGTTCTGATGCTCCTTCCATTTCAATATGATGGCTTGCACAGTGCTCCTTGAGATGTTTAAAGCTTGAGAAATCTTTTTGTATCCAAATCCGGCTTTAAACCTCTCCACAACAGTATCTCGGACCTGCCTGGTGTGTTCCTTGGTTTTCATAATGCTCTCTGCACTTTAAACAGAACCCTGTGACTATCACAGAGCAGGTGCATTTATACGGAGACTTGATTACACACAGGTGGATTCTATTTATCATCGTCGGTCATTTAGGACAACATTGGATCATTCAGAGATCCTCACTGAATTTCTGAAGTGAGTTTGCTGCACTGAAAGTAAAGGGGCCGAATAATATTGCACGCCCCACTTTTCAGTTTTTTATTTGTTAAAAAAGTTTCAATTATCCAATAAATGTTGTTCCACTTCACGATTGTGTCCCACTTGTTGTTGATTCTTGACAAAAAAAATTAATTTCATATCTTTATGTTTGAAGCCTTAAATGTGGCGAAAGGTTGCAAGATTCAAGGGGGCCGAATACTTTTGCAAGGCACTGTATTTGCACTTCACTTACTTTTACGTGCTACACTGTCACGTGTCTTTCATGTGTAGAATTTGATTACATTTGGATGTAAACACAACATTCAAAGTAAACTGGACTAAAGTAGTTCAAAGAACATGTAAAGTAAATTTGAAAAAACTCAACATTTTAAGTAGAGTTGTCAGATAATATAGCCGACCGACCGATATCCTGATGCTGTCCAACTTCAAAAAAACGATATGCGGTCGTGGACTTAACATATAACTGCTAATTGTGTTATGATGTCCCACTGGGTGCTTTAATGATAAATGTAACAACTTCAAGGTTTTCCAAATAACAACTGAAGTTCTGTCATCTAAATCCGATATCCAGGTCTGCTGTATGTGATCCTAAAGCACATGGTTGACCGCTACAACATCTACTATGCGTACGTTCCAACCAAGCTCAACCAGCGCATCCACAGAGCTGCCATCCATCAGGTCATCTTGGCTCCCATCCTCTGTATCTTCTGGCTGCTCTTCTTCTCCGTTCTTAGATTAGGTACTGCTTGATTTCAATCCTGTTTCCCCACGTACTTACTGATATTATGCCACGAGTCGTGGTGACATTTTGAATGATTGTGTGCTGCCTTTCACAGGTGCAGTGCATCCCATAACCTTGTTTACTTTGGCGTCCCTGCTGTCCTCCATTGTGGTTTCCTTTTTCCGCTTGTGCCTTAAAAAGCAACCTGACAAGTCAACAAGCTACCAGGTAGTCCTAATGGAACTCAGATTTTGATTATTGAATTATTATTTTCACGCATCTCATCTTTCCATGGACCATTTTGTGTTTATTTCAGATGTCTAATCAACCAGCAGAGAGAACATTCCAAGAAGCAGACAGGAGTACAGTTACTGCAACCACTGCTTCCAATGTAAAGTACAATTTTTTTTATGATCAGCTAGTTTGACTGACAGTTTGACAGGTTTTTAAGTTGCATAGGCAACCGTATGATTTTTAAATAACTACATTCATAGTCTCTCTTGGAAGGACTGTTGCAGTAGCATTCTGGATTAGTTGCTGCATCCTGATTTATTTTTTGTTGAGACCTGTGAATAGGCCAATGCATGACATTGGATATGTTTACATGAACACTTTTGGACGTACTCGAGTTACGCGATTTCGACTTGACGCTCGACTTTACATCTTGGCCATTCTCACGAATATGAACCTAATTAATTGATTGGCTCAATAATCAATGCAAAATAAATCTGTTGATTTATACTAACTTTCATGTATATTGGTTCAGGTGATATAATGTTCGATTCAAACACTCTTGAAAAACTACACATGAAACATTTCGAGGTGCAACTCCCTTTGTTGAAAAAACAGGGAGCTATCCAAGAATGGGTCCACTTCTGGAGGACACTGGAGCACCCTTAGACTCAAACTAAAGTATTGTAGAAGTGATTTGGGAAAAAATGAATGGAAAAAAATCTAAGATATCCAAGGACCGATCTACATCTAAGGCAGACTAGACTACCCCAAGACTCGAGCCAAAGTACTCTCATGAAATTCTGATGTGTGATTTCATTTCAGATTCATTTCACAGTGTACCTGTTTTTTTAATAAAGGGACTTGCACTCTGAAGCCACTGCGTTGCATTACCGTTAGAGGTGTGCAAAATTTCCGATTCTTAGATTATTCGCGATTCGGCCGTGGAAGATTCGAGAACGATTCACAAACGTCCAAATTCCGATTATTGAAATATGCCAAGTAAAGCAGAAGTACGACACACTCAGCGCGCCGCGCAGTCTTTGGTACGCAATTAGGGACGGAGCGAGAGTAGCTAAACATCATGCTTCTCATTACCCGGCCCCTCGGGTAACGCCAATGCTCAACTCACGGCTCTAGCTCAACTCATGCCACGAGATAAAAAAAAAACAACAACAACATACCTGACTGCTGCCGAAAAGCTGCTACAAGCCACATTATGTTACGGTAGATATAATTTATATAGGACTAGATGCATTATAACTTCGGTATCGTTACCAGCACATCTACAAAAAACTAGATGCGGGCGTAACGGCCGCCATCTTAAAGCAGTACACTTCCCTGCAAGGCTGCTGTTGCGAACCTTCCAAGTGAACCTAATTAACTTTTTATCTAAAATACTCCTAAATCGGTAAAATATTGACTTGAATCTATCTTTAAAAAAGTTTTAAAACTTTTACATGTTGAAAGTAGACAAAAGAGAAATTATGGAATAACAGGAGCAATTTTAACAACTTTAACGGTTGATTCACAACATTAAATTAATTGAAAGTAGTTTAAAGCTGCTGATATAGAATGGGGACTGGAGTTTTTTATTTACTGTTATTTTTGTATATTTGTTTACTGCTATATGTTAACTTGATACTGAAATAGTAGTTTGGTTTAGCCTGAGAGGATTTTTGAACAATTTTGGAACTAATGTACAAAACAAATTAAAAAAAAAAAAATAATAATAATAATAATAATAATATCAATAATCAATAATCGTTTTATAATCGAATCGGAGCCTCTGAATCGTAATCGTAATCGAATCGTTAGGTGCCCAAAGATTCCCAGCTCTAATTACCGTAATGCACATAATGCAAACAATGATCCAAATGTTGACTTTGTTGTTCTTTGTAGAGGCTGGCCTGACCGCAGTAGTTTTGCAGGTTAGCAAGTTTAACACAGTTTAATGTTATGCTAACTCTGATGCAGGTGGGACTTTCAGTAGCATAATTAGTGGTGATTGTGGCTGCTGCTGCTGGACGAAAAAAAACTTCTAATATCCCTCCTTTACCAAGAAGGCATGTTATCGACATGAATCTGTCGAGGCTGTGTGATTGTGTGAGTGAGTCTGTGTGGCGGGGTGTGGGACGGTCAGCAAATCAAACGTGCGTTTGAGGGGAAAAAAATGGACTGACACATTCAGCAAGTAGAAAAGGATAAAAGTAAGTCTTGAACATAATAAAGCTAATTCACTTCATAATGGTAAGGTCTATTCTGTCCTTACAAGACAATCTAAATTACCGATATAACTCAACTAATTAAATAATGCAAATAAGGTGGCCTAAAATTTGGTGGAGACAATCTGAGCATCCCGAAAAGGTGGTAGTGTTATGTCTCTACCGTTCCTATGCAAACCTACGCCCTTGCCACTACTTGATTTTGTTGGGCTTCGGGAGTCCGCGCTATTCTGGAAAAAATCTAAGTGAACCCCATGACCCGATTGACTGGGTGACACCCTTTACTGTACGTTGTTGTCCCTTCAGCTGTTTGTGGCGTCCGTCCTGCTGGAGCCGGAGCTCGCCTTGACCCCCATGCCCTCCCCGGCCCACCACAGCTATGGCGCCATGGCCAGCTCCCAGAGTTCAGCCCACGGCCCAGCAGGAGAGGAGGAGGAGGAGGGAGACGAAGAGCACACCCAGACCCGTGAGACCGAGCTCCGAGACCCCCCTGACACCTCTTGCTCCAGCCCACTCATCGACAGTCCAGCGGGCTACCAGTAATGCCACTTCCCCTTAAATCATGCCGCAACGATGCCACGTTTCTTCTTTCCACTTGACTTCGGACTCCGCAGTAGTGGAGATTATTCAAGCCCAAGAGGAAAACACTGGAGCTACGTAATCATATCCAGAACACGGCTAATACGCCTGAAGCGCACGTCACTGTAGAATCCATCCTCCTCCATGACTCTTTACTGTCAATTCACTACAAAACGATGAAAGACAAACTATCTTTGGGTCTTTTGTCACAAACCTTTTGCCCCTCGGACACGAGCGGAGGTGAAAGATCCCACCGCGGTGGGCGGTGTGAGCAGGCTCGCCCTGCCAGACTGACAGAGTGGTCCCGGCTCGGGTGATATCTGCTTGATGGAGGCTGGAGGAGGGGAGCGACTTGTGAAGCCATCTGCAGTGAGAGAGCTGACAGACGGAGGGTGCAATGTAACGCAGAGATAAGATATGTACACTCTCTGTCCTTCACAAGCAATGCTACTCTGTCTGAAGCTGATTACTTTAAGGGCAGATGGAGTGTTTATCGGGTTTCGGTGTAATTTAACGAAATTAAACTTCGGACGAGTTCGTCAAAATGATGTCGTTTGTAACGCGTAACTGCGAGAAGAATTTGTTTTTTTGCTGTATTTTTTAGCACTCGTCAGTACTGCCTTCTCCAACCCGGAAGTGTGACGTCATTTACAGAAAACAACAGACGACATGGCTGACTTTATCCTTAGCAGCAGCTGCAGCAATAGTGATGTTTCCAGCGAAAGTAGCCGTTCAGCATCGCTTTTTCGTGACGTTAACTATTATGGGGCACCGTTTGTAAAGCAGCACATGCTCAAAATTACGACAACATTTTCTCACATTTAGCGCCACACAGTGTTTAAAATGGTTTGAAATTTTTAGAGACACTTTTTTTTGCCCATTTACAACATTATTTAGCAACTTAAATATTTATTTTTAAATAAGAAGTTTTGGACCTGATTGTTTAAATCCAGAACTAAATATTTAATTTAAATCTTAAACTTATATCCTATATCCTAAATGTTAAATCAGGAAACGGTCGGAACTAAATATTTAGCTTAATATGCAAATTTACATGACTGGAGACCGGAAGTAACAAAATAAAAGCTGGTGGAGCAGCTCAGACGGTCTGTTTACGTTGCTTAAAAATGAATAAAACCTACTCAACGGTGGCAGTCTGCTCTTGGACATGAGTCATTGTGATAATAAGAATATATAGGTACAATACATATTTAGGAGAAACTATTTAAAGAGTATTTTGTGTGCTCCAGCTTTTATTTTGTTACTTCCGGTCTCTCGTCATGTGAATTTGCATATTAATCTAAATATTTAGTTCCAACCATTTCCAGATTTAGCATTTAAGATATAGGATATAAATTTAGGCTTTAAATTAAATATTTAGTTCTGGATTTAAACAATCAGGCCCAAAACTTATTTAAAAATAAACATTTAAGTTGCTAAATAATGTAAATGTGCAAAAAAAAAAAAAAGTGACTCTAAAAATTTCACACCACGTTTAAAACACTGTGTGGCGCTAAATGTGAGAAAATGTTGTCGTAATTTTGAGCATGTGCTGCTTTACAAACGGCGCCCCATAAACGATGACGAAAGATTATATGTTTGAACCTGAGGTGTCAGATGATGACGATTCACTCTGTACGGCAGACGGTGGTGATTGGCGGTTCTAAACTTCACGAAAGGAAGAGTGGTAAGCCTTAGGGCTGCAGCTTTCGATTATTCAGGTAATCGATTAATCTATCGATTGGTTAGTTAGAATAATCGAGTAATCAGATTACAAACATTTTATGCATTGCAGAATACATTTTAGGAGATGTAAAACAAATGAAAAAGTGTTTATGCTTGAAATAACATTCATTTTGACATGCCAAGATTGCACTTTCAAAATAGTATTAAATGCAAATACTAAATAAAATTTCTGAATGTTTGTTCAAACAATGTAGAACTGCACTTTCATTTTACAGGAGCACTAAATGCATTTTAAAATAAAAATACCTAAGCTTAGCCTCAAACAGTATAAAGAAAATAACAATGTAAATAATAAATCAAGTACAAAAGAATAACTGCCTAACTTGCATAGCAATAGTTAGCTATGCTAGCTAGCTTAAATGCTATAAAATGTTCTCTTTACGAATCGTTCACATATTCCCACAAAAAAAACCTGCTAAATATACTAAACTAAATAACATGCACAAACAAACATTTGCTCAAACAAAAACTTAGATTATGTTGGTTTTAAGAGGCAACAGTTGGATTCAGCTATTTTAAAAGAGCTATGTCATATTCGCTGTTGCCACTAGAGGGCAGTGTATCCACCCTAATCAATAAAACTAAATGCCAACACTTTCAAAACAAACCCTTACAACGCCACTCTAATTAAACGAATCATCGAAGCAGCAAAAGTTGATTCGAAGCTTTTTTCTTATCGAATTACTCGAGTTAATCAATTAATAGTTGCAGCATGAGTAAGCCTACGTCTAGCATCGTGATTTCACTCTGAAGCTTTCTTTCTCCACTCATTCTGTGATTCAATTATCAGTAATTGCAAAAACAGACGAGTAGTTATACAGGTGGTCGGAATTAACCCTTTAAGTAAATACCCCCAAATTCCCCTAATAACTGTACAAAAACAGGTATTACACATCATATTAATAAAATAAAGTAAAAAATAAGATAGATAAATAGATATTACTTCCCTCCGGTAACATCAATCACACCATAGAATTTTGGGCCAGTGATAGTGTCGAGCCTTCGTGTGAGCAATTCCTCACTACACATCGAGATGACTAGGGTTGGGCATCGAGCATAGACGGGATCCGGGACTAACACTCCGGTTCTCCTGAAACGGTTCAATGTTTAAAATTTCGATTCCAAGTTTCGATGCCCTGACCACCAACCGGAAAAAATAGCTGCCGAACACCACGAAGAAGAAGCCACATGAAGACTAGCTCCATTATGAGCAAATCCAATGAAGTGGCTAATTTAGCGTAGCACAAAAAAATGCTGCTTCGCTTCACATAAATGACAACAAAGTATCAGAACAAACACACCAAAAATGATATCAGACTCTCTGTTGAAACGTGAAAACTTACGGATTTTGTTTTATCAAGGGTTCCCAACGATGTGTAGTGCAAAGGAGGTGTGTAGCGTCTGTACACCTCAAGGATCCTTTTCCAACTAAAGTAATGTTCTTTTTGCCTGCTGCTTCCAGTAAGTCACCACTAGGGGAAGCCAAGTGCATATCGTAAAACCAAAGAAAAACTGTAGAGTCCAGAGTTCCAATAGTGACATCTTGTGGACGGATGTACAATATATCAGTTTAGAAAGAAATTCAACTTAAAAAGTAGTCAACCTAAGATCAACACTCACCTGCATCTGCAAGATGTCAGCTCTTAACTAACTTGTAGAAATAACACCAAAAACAAACGATGAAATACAATAAATGCCTGCAGCATAAGACACTCTAAAACATAGGCAAAAGAATATGTTTAAATGTTTTCTTTGTGAGCTTTTGAAAAATAAACATCTTTGTGAAAGTGCTTTCCTGTGGAAAGAAACTTCATCATATTCAAGTTCAAAGACTGATATTTATATTAGGGCTGTCAAACAATTAAAATTTTTAATCGAGTTAATCACAGCTTAAAAATTAATTAATCGCAATGAATCGCAATTCAAACCATCTATAAAATATGCCATATTTTTCTGTAATTTATTGTTGGAATGGAAAGATAAGACACAAGACTGATATATATATTCAACATACTATACATAAGTACTGTATATGTTTATTATAACAATAAATCAACAAGATGGCATTAACATTACCATTCTGTCAGAGCGATCCATGGATAGAAAGACTTGTAGTTGTTAAAAGATAAATGTTAGTACAAGTTATAGAAATTTTATATTATGTTAATGTTTTCGTTTTAATAAAATTTGTAAAAATTTCAATCAAAAAATAAACTAGTAGCTCGCCATTGTTGATGTCAATAATTACACAATTCACATGGTGCTGAACCCAAAAAAATCAGTCGCACCAAGCGCCAGCAGAGGGCGACAAAACTCCAAAAAACACAAGTAACAAGTGCACATGACTGAGCTGTCATTTAAATCTGTTTGAGCGGGGCATGTGCGTTAATTGCGTCAAGTATTTTAACGTGATTAATTTAAAAAAATAATTACCACCCGTTAACGCAATAATTTTGACAGCCCTAATTTATATACAAGTTTAAAATAGCTCTGTGAGAAATTAATAGCAAAGTTAATCGAAAGTTCATATAATTTCAAAAAAATAATTGAGAAGTTAGGAAATTAATATAAACTATGCAATTTTTTTACCCTGCCTATTAAAAGAATCGGAATCGAGAGTCGTTTGGAACCGAAATCGAAACGTGGAATCGGAACCAGAACCATTCAAATTCAAACGATGCCCAACCCTAGAGATGACATGCTGAATCTCGTGAGTGAAAACCAGGGAATCTTTGCAATATTTGGCAAGGATAGCGTAGTACTTCCAAATTGGAGTGCTTGCGAGGCCTTCTGTAAATTACGTCATTGGGTAGCGGTCGGCAGTGAGGCGCGTCCTTCCTTGATAAGGTGTTGCTATGGCAGTAACTTAAAAACTCTGCGGTCGATTATTTTTTGGGGGGGAGTAATAAGAGTTTTAAGACAGCAAATGATGCATTCAATACAATTTCACCGAGTAAAACGCTCAAGAATTGAACTCTTCATCTGCCCTTTAAGCATTTATTTTTGCTCATATAAGTTATAATTTGGCCTTTTGAGTTGGTGAGTATCTACTTTCCTCTTTGCACAGCTAAGCCAAGGCATTGTTTACGTTGGAAATAAGAAAATTTCACAACAGATTGTTGGTGTACCTTCTGACATTGAGCATTTAAAACAGCTTTTGTCATGGATCTGCATTGTTTTGTTTTGTTTTGTTTTGTTTTTTTTAGATCTGAGTCACACCAGACCTGACATTAACCAAAATTGTTGCGGTCATGCTTCAGAAGTAGGGATGTCCCTATCGCATATTTTTGTACCAGAGTCCGAGTCACCTGATTTTGAGAATCTGCCAATAGAGTCCCCATCCGATACCGAAGTTTTTTTATTCTTTTTTTTTTTTCTGAACAAAAGTTACAAACGTTACTGTCCCACCGCTCGTTTATAATTTTTAAACAAGAATACGCAAGCTGCACTGGACAGTTTGGGCGCACTGCTTAACAGGAGAGAGGGTTTGGCGCGGTAAGAGCATGAAGCAGAAAAACATAAGTATGTATATTTTTAATGAAAAAAAAACTATCCTTTTCACCCGATTCGATCCTCTGAAAAATAGCGCTATCTGCCCGATTTCCAATCACTTGATTGGATCTGGACATCCCTATTCAGAAGAGTACCATTTTAAATTCTATTTTCATGAATTTTGTTCCGCTAGCGATGGGACTCGCATGTTCCTGGTTTACATCCACACACAAACCCGCCATGATTGTTCACTGCCAGCCCCGTGGTCAAAATGGTTTGGACTTGCAAAACCATCAAGTGACAGCGAATAAATTAACTGCGGTGCAATCATGGCTATGTGTCAAATGTACAGTAGTTGTTTTATTTCTGCTGACTTTATGACAACTGTGTTATCGTTTGAAGCATTATCTGGTTCATTTACAATACGTCTGTATTAGAGTTGTCCGATAATATCGGCGACCGATGATATCGACCGATAAAAGCATTTAAAATATTATCGGTATCAGTTTTGCGCCAGTAAGTTTGCTGTTTTACAAGTTAATGCACAGCCTGCAGCCTTTGTGCATGGGCTGGTCACAACTTAGCAAAGCAGCTGTGCTTGAAGTGACCTCTCTAGATGTCTCCAAACATAGATGCTTGTGATTACTTAATTGAGGGAAAGAACCGAGTCACTCATGGTGCACAAATAAAATGAACAATAAATGAATTATAAACTCATCACATATAACTACTGCATCGCCAGAAATAAATAGTCACTGAGAAAAGTAATAAAAACAACATAACATAGTTATAATGAAAACTGTGCCAAAAACCAGTAAAATGCATCTTTGGAAATGCCATGTCCTACGATTCCCTGCCTGTATTTGTAATTCTTTGGTCGCCCGCTAGTGACTCTTTGGGGCATTTAACGCAATTTATTCATGTATTCTTCCTCCTATTTTAGTTACGAAAATTTTGGCTAATCTCATTTGATTTAAATGGGACATTATTTTGGCAGTTGTTCTCTTATTTTTCACAGGATCTTTATTTTATTTGGAAAACCTTAAAGTTGTTATATTTATCATGATTGAAGCATCCAGTGGGGTATCACAAAACAATTAGCCGTAATATGTTAAGTCCCTGACTGCATATGTCAGTATCGGTTTATAGAGTTGGACAACATCGGGATATCGATTAAAAAGTCGTTATCGGACAACTCTAGTCTGAATCTATTCATTTTGCTTTTAGGTGTTTTTTGACCCCTCCTGGCGTAATTTTAGAGCGAATGTAAGATGACTTGACTATGTGCCGTCATCCCCGTCCTGCAATGGTCTCTTATTGCTGTGCCTTGAAAGAAGCACTCCCTTCTGTGTGACAATCCAGCATGGCCTGAAATATGCTGCATGAACTGAAGACTAAAGAGCAAGCAAATTAACTATAGAAGAGGATGACAACAGGAGAAAAAAAGTTGTTTGGAAAAAAAAATTGAGTGCAGAGCTTTTTTGCTTGTGGCTTTATGGTTCTTTTAGACAGCAAATACCAGACATTGTGAGCGAAAGAACCACTGACCGAAAGACTTGTAGGCTCTAATAAGCCACAATTGTTCTCTTTTACTAAAATATGTTATTAGAATTAGAATTGATTTAAAAATCTATAATCTTTTGTACGTTTTGACCAACAGAGGGCGCCATGTTTTACACGCCAATGCACGCTGGGCTGGGGGTGCGGACACAGAACTGTGGGATGAGTTCCCGACGTCATACCTACAATTCCAGCTCATCAGCAGTGTCTTTAAACCGATCCTTAGCGGGTTGCCAAGATATTGACTTGCTGCCATTTAACAGTTTGTATTCTCGATCCCTTCTTTGCTAGTTGCATCCTTGCCTTGTTTTTTTTTTTTTTTTTTTGTTCGTCTGCCTTTCACAGCGGCTTTCCCTTGGGTTTTATTTTTATTGATCCCAACCTATTGTCACGGACCTTTTTTTTTCCCTCCTTTTTTGCGATGGCGTGTTTTTTTTTGTGTGTGTGTGTTCAATAAACCCTTGTACGCAATCCCTCTGTTATTGTTGTCTGCTTTGGGGTCCAACCTTGCTTAAGCATTCGAGGACTGTCACAGTTTTGTTGGTTTTCATCTGAGGACTTGAGTTACGGATGTAGCTAATAGATCGATAAACAATACACACACTATCGATGTAGAAAAAAAAAAAAAAAACATGGTCCTTATGGTGTTAGATAATGTTACTAAACAATGTGGTCTTGAACGCTACCTGCATGCAACTAATGTGCTTTAAGTACATATAAAGTACACAACAGCCCTCTTTTATCTCATTGTGCAAAATAAGGCATCATTATAATCTGTTGGGGAGAAAATTATACGAATAGCCAGCCATCAAACTAAATTTAATACATTCATTCATTCGTTTTCTGTGTCGCTTATCCGTCTTAAAAATTTATTTACGCCGTATTCATGTTGCATATATATGTGCAGGGGCGGACTGGTAATCTGTGGCTTCTGGAGGATCACAGGACGGCCGGCGGCCGCCATTCATTATACATCACTGTTTTTATCCCCCCTATCCTCTGATTATCTACAGTTCACATCCAATCCGACAGGTGGCAGCAATGCGCCTGGCTGTTCACCGCCAATCTGATAGAAGAACGAAGAAAGCACAGAGTAGCCCTCATTGATTCCTTGTGGAAGCAAAATAGCGACGAGCGTTAATGCACAATATGGATGGTGGTGGCAAAAAAAGAAAGAAGGGTGGCGGGGAGAAGGTTAGGGAGAAAAAATTAAAGAAACTGGAGAGCGAAGCATCAAAATGTCATAAGTTGACAAATATTTTCGCAAGCATCAGTCTGGCTGCAACGGCCACGCCGGGTAACAACTGCCCAGCCCCCGGCGATGGTGAGAGTGGGAGCAGCAGCCGCTCTGACGTGCAGCTGGTGCAGGGAGAGAGAAAAGAAGAGGGAGGGAGTAATGATAAGCTGGTGGAAGTTCCCCAGACAAGCGCAGAGCAAGTAAATAGGGATGAAGAGGGTTACTTGCTCGGTATACTGGCAATTGTTATCCACCAGGTAGCTACATTTTAAATCCAATTCCAGTTCAGCCTTGCAGTACTTTGAGCGCTCCAAGTCAGACAGTCACAGTCTAGACACTTTTTTTAACTTACCACCCTCAGAAGACAAAACACCTGACTATACAAAGAGTATTCATACGCAAAGATGGCACAGATAGAAAATGGCTAACATACTGCAAAGAAAATCATTAACTATATTGTATATGCATAATAATGCAATGTGTAGTTCTTCATAGCCACTTCATTTTTCTCTCAAAGTGCACGAAATTGATGCATTTTACAATAAAATGTAAAAACAAAAACAAAAAAAATTCTCCCGGGGGGGCATGCCCCCGGCGCCCCCTAGGGGGTCTGTGTTTCCTTTCGTACAGCGATTCTTGTGGGCTGGGCTGAGTCAAAGTCCAGGGCTGCTTTTTGGTCCCAGTCCGCCCCTGTATATGTGTATGATGTAACTTGTTTATTTGGCACCTTTTGGATTATGAGAGTCCAAATGAATGTAAAAGAGTGCTTATACACTGCCACAAAAGCTTCAGGAGCAACATCTGATAAGGGCGCAAAATCTGAGAACACACTTTTACATGATAAAAATATGATGGTTGGTTGCCTGGTTCAGATCGGGTAATGCAGTACTCTCTCGGTGACGGAAGCAGAGCCCATTAGATGTCTCGGTTAAGGCAACTAGCACAACTAGCCTTTGTGGCGTACTCTTTTGAATCTCAGGCTCTTGCAAAATAATGCTGCTGTGAAATTAAACTAGCTTCAAGTTGCTTCAATTTATCGCTACGTATTTACCCTGTAATTTTGTCGTACATGTCAGCATGTCTTGTTTGGTAATATCGCCTCACATTGAACCATTAAAAGCAGCGACTGTCTCTTTGCAAATGAGGCAGACACAGTTGCGTATTTTAGAGAAGAAATAGTCCAATTTCCACCTATCCTTGAAGCGTCGGCCGTCGCAGTCAACTTTTTTTTTTTTTTTTTTTTTTTGTTAATTGTCGCCATTTTAGAAAATTGGGAGTAAAGGGTCACACGGGGTAATGTTGCTTAGAGTGCTGCTGCCTTTTACTGGGTAAATGCGGAGCAGCATTTAGTGTGTAAGCGACTTCATATGCTGGTAGCAGCAGGGCCGGATTATGGGGGGTCTGGGCCCCAGGGCCAGGAGTTTGCAGAATAATTTATAATTTAGTTTAATATAAGAATGACTGCCCCCTACATATTACCGCCATACCCAGTGTTGCCAATTTAGCGACTTTGTCACTAAATTTAGCGACTTCTGGCCATCTCAGGCGACTAAAACCTCATCTAGCAACTTAGCGACTTTTAAAGAGAATCTGGCAACTTAAAAAAAAATAAAAAATTTCTCTCGAGTGTCAGCATAATTGTTTTTCAATGTAACTTGCGGTTGCGCATGTAAATTAACCATGAACCCCAAATCGAGTACTTTCTCGGTGTACTGTAAAGCAGTGCACTTGAGTCGCACTGTACGCAATTTGACAGGTTAATACTGTCCCAAATCACACACTGCCCTTTCCCCCCCGGGCCCCTGGGCGCCGGCCCCACTGGCCCGGTCTGTAATACGGCCATGGGTAGCAGTACTGCTGACCAATTTATTAAGTCTGCGTGTGGGCCAGATGTTATTGATTTTATGACAGAGGCTGGGGGCCAGATGAAATTTTTCCACTGGCCACATTTGGCCCCCGGGCCCGACTTTGGACATGTCTGGGTTAGCACATCCGCCTAACATTTCTGAGATCATTAGTTCAATCCCGAGCACCGGGCACCAGCCTTCCTGTGTGGAGTTTGCAAATTCTCCCCATGCCTGCATGGGTTTTCTCCAGGCACTCAGGTGTCCTCCCACATCCCAAATACATGCTGATCGAACACTCTTAAATCGTCCCTTGGTATGAGCAGAGCGGTAGAGAAAGAGAGTTGCAACCCTCTCTGACCTCGCCGCTGGTAGTCACGTGGTTCATGTAGGGCGTGAGTAGTTCCAAGCACCAATGTGGTGATTGCGACATTTTTGGGAAAATGGATAAAATCACATATCTAAGTACTAGTTTGATTATGTCATTGCATTATAACATATATGTAAATGCTAGTTTTACATATGGATTGGTAAGACGACAACTGAAAACTATGTAAACTGTCACGCAGAAGGGAACTTTCCCATGTTGTGGAGTGAAAGTTTTATGTTTGTGTTAGCATTTGCACTGGAAATCGACTTTTACATTGAAATGCAAGATAATTTAGGCTTTTCCTTTTACACAACTAGAATACTGTTTTTTCCAGAGAAAGTCTAGATTCCTTTGATTCACCTACCTGTGGTAATATACTGTATAAAAGATAACACCATGTATAACAAATTTTGTTCCAAAGTTCTAAGTGGTAGTTCCTAGTTTGTTTCATCGCATTGATATATAAAAACAATTTTGTTTCCCAAAACATTTGGGTTTGTGGTCATGACTATTAATTCTATTTTTACACTTTTTTTTTTTTTTTACTGTTGTACTTTCTAATGCTTTTATTTAAAAAAAAAAAAAAAGTCTCGCCCACCTGTGTGGTATGGTCTCTCCTCTCAAGCTCGGGTCCTCTACCAGAGGCCTGGGAGCTTGAGGGTTCTGCGCAGGATCTTCGCTGTCCCTAGGATTGCGCTCTTCTGAACGGAATGTCGGTCATTGTTCCTGGTATCTGTTGGAGCCATGCACCCAGCTTGGGGGTTACTGCCCCTAGCGTCCCGATCACTACTGGCACCACTGTTGCCTTTACTTCCCACATTTTCTCCAACTCTTCCCTTAACCCTTGGTATTTCTCCAATTTTTCGTGTTCTTTTTTCCTGATGTTGCTATCGCTCGGGATTGCTACATCTATCACTACTGCTGTCTTCTGATGTTTATCCACCATAACTATGTCAGGCCTGTTGGCCATCACCAGTTTGTCTGTCTGGATCTGGAAGTCCCACAGGATCTTGGCTCGGTTGTTCTCGACCAACTTTGGAGGTGTCGCCCACCTTGACTGTGGGGTCTCCAGTCCGTACTCGGCACAGATGTTCCTGTACACTATGCCTGCTACCTGGTTATGTCGTTCCATGTATGCATTGCCTGCCAGCATCTTACACCCTGCTGTGATGTGCTGGACTGTCTCAGGGGCCTCTTTGCATAAACCCACAGACTGGGGGGAAAAAAGTTGGTTGAACTTAAGTTTTTCCATTTTTGATTGAATAAATACAAAAATAAAGGCCTACAACATTTTAAGTACTATCATGTGTATCAGATTTGAATTAGAGCTTGCAGCAAAATGATTTGAAGCTCTGCATCTAAGTATATGTACTTAACAGTCATTGCTTGACATTTCCCCCGTCGCCCTTGGCAACATGCTTCTTGAAAGGTGAATTCCTGAGGGTGTCCCACCTGTCGTTCTCTCTCCTAGTCAGATGCTTAGAATAGAAACAAACCTTTTCTTGAGTCCTTTTTCTATCCTGCTTGTCTTAGGGTCACTGGATACACCCTGGATTGATCGAAAATTTAGAACCTAGCACGCATACTTTTGAAAGATGGAGTACAGGCAGTCTCCGGTTTACGACATACCCGACTTACGTGATTTCGACTTTACGACGCCGGTGTCTCGTCCCCCCCCCCCCGCCCCCCCCCCCCTTTTTTTATGATGTTGATTTTTGTTTTGTTTTCATTAGAACAATGTGAATTAATAAAAGAAAGAAAAAACATTGCAGATATAATAGAAAATTTCATATTTATTTATACTTTTGAATAAATAGCAACCTATTCCAAACGAGCAAGGGTCAACAAAACACCTCTTATTCTTTCCTTTCGAGGCATGTTGCTGTTGCAATTGGTAAAAAAAAAAAAAAAACAATATGAATAGGCCTGCTTGGTGACATTACAACAAGCGGGGTCTCTCCAGGTTTGAACAAGCCAAATTTAAGACTTTTCAAACGCTTTTTTAAAGACCATAATGAAAACCCTTTTAAGGCAAGGCAAATTTATTCGTATAGCACAATTCAACACAAGGCAATTCAAAGTGCTTTAAATCACATGAAGATCCACGAGCAGAGATAAAATGATTCATAAAAATCACATTACCGGCAAATCAAATTAAATGCTGCCTCACCCTGCTTGGTTCTTGCTCTTGGAACACACAGGAGACCGGTTCCAGACAACCTTAGGGGTCTAGATGTAACATCTATGTAAAATGTATAGGCCTGCAGCTATCAAATATTTTAGTAATCGACTGAAAATTCTATCGATTAATCGAGTAAATGGGATAAAACTTTTTTTTTTTTTTTTTTAGGTAAAGACCAGTTCCAAATATACATTAGAAAACAAGACATTTCGTCTAATATTGAACCATTTTCAGTCAATCAATGTCTTTATTTTCGATGTACATTGTTGAAAACAGCCAACAATAGCATCTCAGATGTACTGTACTCTCGGATCATAGAAGCACTGCCTCGCATCGAAGTCATCCGCCTTCTGTGCGCTACTTTCAGCTTGAACTCCTCGAGCTGAGTCCGATGGCTGGCTGGAGCCCTGGTGGCCATTATTCTTGCTTCATCAAGCTGCTATGCCATTGGCGTAATCACCTGTCACTCAAATATGAAGGAAGTAGCAGGGAAGTTGGATGTTTGTGTCAGAATGATCCAATCAAAACTTTTTCTACTTAAAAAAAAAAAAAAAAAAGTGCGTTCAAAATCTTTAGTACTTCAAATAAAAAATGAGTTCAAAACTTTGCTCTCCAAAAAAGTGACACTTCAAAAAAAAAAATATTTCAAATTAAAAAAATTTTTTTTTTTAAAAGATATATGCATAGATGGGTTTTCCCATTGGGAGTGTATCAAATACTTGTTACCCCCACTGTATATATATATATACTTTTTTAGGGAAGGGCAATTTTATTTTTGCAAAGGATTTATTCTTTGATTGAAAATAGTTTTTTGATTAAGGCAATTTTTTATGGGATTGAATGATTTTGACACAAATGTCCTACCCATAATATGGCCCAAACAAAATAAGGATTGCTTCAATCAAAGAAAACAGTTTAAATGAAAAATTAAGTGTTCAAATGCAAATTTCTGAGTCTCAAGTATTTTTTCGCATTCAAAAACTTTTTTTCTATGATCGAAATTCTTTTATTTTTGATTGAAGTGTTTTCTTTTGAAGAAAAAAAAAAAAAATATATATATATATATATAGTTTGAAGCAACTTACTTTTTGATTAAATAATAAAGACACAAATGTCCTTGCCAAAATGTGGCCCAAATGAAAAATCTATTTCAATAAAAAAAAAAAAAGTTGTTTCAATCAAAAGAAAAAAAAAATCAATTAAAAAAAAAAAAAACGTTTTCAAATGCATATTTTTTTGGGTTACAAATTTATTCATGCATTCAAACACATTTTTTTTATTGAAGTGACTTTTTTTAATTGAAATTTTATATTTTGATTGAAGCAACTTTTTTTTTTGATTGAATAATAAAGACACAAACCTAGCCCTCCGCAGGGCTAACGTCACGTGAGCGAGTGACAGCTTGCGACATCTTATTTATTAGCGCTGAGAAGTGTGCTGCTTTAAGATGGCGGCTGTTTACTAACGCCGTCCAGTCTGTCATTTCGCATCTAGTTCTACATAGATGTGATATCTATTAGACGCATCAGACGCTACCTGCTACTACGGGCATACTTTTTTTGCAACGTCGGAGTAGTTTGTAGTGGCTGTCGGCTGCGGTAAGTTTTTTTTTTTTTAAATTGCTTCTTCCTCTACGCACGTGACGTCAGCGCGTTGTCCCGCATTAAGGAGCAGTTTACATGGTGACTCTCCGAGAAGACGAAAAATTTCAAATTTGGATTTATATGGTTCCATCTCCATTCGAACAATGTCACAATCCGCATGAAAACGATGTAGTATTCATGCCAGGCCCTAGGGGGCAGCGCAGATTTACAAGGCGGCAGTGAATGATGCACTTTGACCTCCTCAGCCCGGAAGACAACATGCCCGCCCTCTCCAAGCAATGGCATTTGTTTTGTTTCTTTTCATCAAAAAGGCACAAAAATGGAAACATTCAACATATTTAAATTTAAAAATATTATTAAAACAGTAAATCAAAGCCGACGTTCTGCCATTAGCTGTTTTTAATGTTTAATAAAACCACTCCAGCACGCCCAATGTGACGTGTATGAGTGCTGACGTTATCGGCGCGGGTCCCGCGCGGCAGGAGCTTTTGGTATTCATGCGGAGTCAGCCCCCTCAAGCCCCCGCAATCGAATTCTTCCACTTTGGAGGCAGGATTCAGAATTTTTCGTCTTCGCCTTTCGTCTTCGCCGACTCCATATGCACGCGAGGCAATTCTGCTACTCAGTCATTGCGTCTTCGTGTCGCAGAGTCTCCATGTAAACTGCCCCTATAAGTAGTCCGGGCAAAGCGTGATGCTTAGAGCTGGCAAAATTAAACGATTCCTCGAAGTCAATAAAATTACTCGGACCAGTTTGTAAACTCGAGTTACTCGAGTTGCTCAAGTATTCGTTTTAGCTCTAAAATGTAAGATGTAAGCTTGACAAATCAAGCATGTATTTTGGTCCAAGGCCATTAAGTGTTTTGTAGACGAGCAGTAGTATTTTATAGTATATCCTTTGACTCACTGGAAGCCAGTGTAAGGATTTCAAAACCCGGTATAATGTGATTCAGTTTCCTTGTATTTGTAAGAAATCTGGCAGCAGCAGTCTGTACTAGCTGCAGCTTCCGGACTGATTTTTTTATCAAGACCTGTAAATACACCATTGCAATAGTCCAATCTACTGAAAATGAATACATGCATAGGTTTTTCCATGTCTTGTTTAATCAGAAGCCCCTTAATTCTGCCTATATTTTTAGGTGGTAGTAAGCAAATTTAGTGACAGACTTTAGATGGCGATCAAATATTAGGTCTGAGTCAATAATTACGCCAAGGTTTCTGACTTGATTTGTAGCTGTAAGTGACATTGTGCTAAGTTGCCTGCTTATCTTTGACCTTTCCTTTTTGGCCCAAAAATGATCATCTCTGTCTTCTCCACACTTAACTGGAGAAAATTCTGGCACATCCATTCATTGATTTGATGAATGAATTTACTCAGGGAGACTGGACTGTAATCATGTGGGGACACAGAAATGTAGAGTTGTGTGTCATCTACATAGGTTTGATAGGAGATGTCATACTCTTCCATGATCTGAGCTAGGGGAAGCAAATAGATGTTAAATAAAAGTGGTCCAACAATGGACCCTTGAGGGACCCCACACGTGAATTTGGTTCTTTCTGACTGATGATTTCCGATTGACACAAAGAAATCCCTATCATCTAAATAAGATGTGAACCCCTGATGAACAGTGTCAGTGAGCCCTACCCACTTTTCCAGTCTGCTTGATCACAACACAAACAACTACTCAGTGATGCCCTGGTCCAGATCTGGGAGGAGATTCCCTAGGACACCCTCCGTCGTCTCTTTAGGAGCATGCCCAGGTGTTGCAGGGAGGTCGTCCAGGCACGTGGAGATCACATACACTACTGTGCCTCATTTTGTCTTGTTTACATTAAAGTTGAATCAGCCTTTAGTGTGTTTTTTCACTTTTATTTTGAGTATAACTCAAAATACAGACCTCCATGGGTTGATACATTTGATTTTCATTGATATTGTAGTATGATTTTGTTGTCAGCACATTAAACTATGGAACGAACAAATTATTTAATAAAAATATTTCATTCATTTATATCTACAATGTGTTACGTTAGTGTTCCCTTTATATTTTTGAGCAGTGTACAGTGGGGCAGATAAGTATTTAGTCAACCACCAATTGTGCAAGTTCTCCTACTTGAAAATATTAGAGAGGCCTGTAATTGTCAACATGGGTAAACCTCAACCATGAGAGACTGAATGTGGAAAAACAAAATCAGAAAATCACATTGTTTGATTTTTAAAGAAATTATTTCCAAATTAGAGTGGAAAATAAGTATTTGGTTACCAACAAATAAGCAAGATTTCTGGGTGTCAAAGAGGTCTAACTTCTTCTAACGAGGTCTAACGAGGCTCTACTCATACTCTGTATTTAACTGATTATTGTTATAAGACACACCTGTCCACATTCTCAGTCAGTCACACTCCAAACTCCACTATGGCCAAGACCAAAGAGCTATTGAAAGACACCAGAGACAAAATTGTAGACCTGCACCAGGCTGGGAAGACTGAATCTGCAAAAGGTAAAACGCTTGGTGTAAAGAAATCAACTGTGGGAGCAATTACAAAATGGAAGACATACAAGACCACTGATAATCTCCCTCGATCTGAGGCTCCATGCAAGATCTCAACCCGTGGCGTCAAAATGATAACAAGAACGGTGAGCAAAAATCCCAGAACCACACGGGGGGACCTAGTGAATGACCTACAGAGAGCTGGGACCACAGTAACAAAGGCTACTATCAGTAACACAATGCGCCGCCAGGGACTCAAATGCTGCACTGCCAGACGTGTCCCCCTGCTGAAGCCAGTACATGTCCAGGCCCGTCTGCGGTTCGCTAGAGAGCATTTGGATGATCCAGAAGAGGACTGGGAGAATGTGTTATGGTCAGATGAAACCAAAATAGAACTTTTTGGTAGAAACACAGGTTCTCTTGCAGAAGAACACCATACCCACTGTGAAGCATGGGGGTGGAAACATCATGCTTTGGGGCTGTTTTTCTGCAAAGGGACCAGGACGACTGATCTGTGTAAAGGAAAGAATGAATGGGGCCATGTATTGAGAGATTTTGAGTGAAAATCTCCTTCCATCAGCAAGGGCATTGAAAATGAGACATGGCTGGGTCTTTCAGCATGACAATGATCCCAAACACACAGCCAGGGCAACAAAGGAGTGGCTTCGTAAGAAGCATTTCAAGGTCCTGGAGTGGCATAGCCAGTCTCCAGATCTCAACCCCATAGAAAATCTGTGGAGGTAGTTGAAAGTCCATGTTGCCCAACGACAGCCCCAAAACATCACTGCTCAAGAGGAGATCTGCATGGAGGAATGGGCCAAAATACCAGCAACAGTGTGTGAAAAGCTTGTGAGGACCTACAGAAAACGTTTGGCCTCCGTTATTGCAAACAAAGGGTACATAACAAAGTATTGAGATGAACTTTTGGTATTGACCAAATACTTATTTTCCACTATGATTTGCAAATAAATTCTTTAAAAATCAAACAATGTGATTTTCTGGGGGGGGTTTTCACATTCTGTCTCTCATGGTTGAGGTTTACCCATGTTGACAATTACAGGCCTCTCTAATATTTTCAAGTCGGAGAACTTGCACAATTAGTGGTTGACTAAATACTTATTTGCCCCACTGTATATTTACCACATTGGCATTATTTGTGCTGTGTACTTAGTTGTTATTACGTATGTAAGTTGTTACTTTAAATAAATAATAGATCAAATAAAAGTCATATTGGTCATATTGGTATCGAGAATTAGTCCAAAAATGTGCCTGAAAATCTCCCATATTGTGCTGCAACCTATATGAAGGTCACTCTAAAATACATTTTTAACCACAAACTAGGGGTGCGACTAACATCTTACTGAGGACGACGGAACTATACCTTTCTCTGCTCCATCATCAAAAAACAAACATGAGCGCACGACACATGCACACACATCGCTTAACAGTTGCCATGACAACATTTAATACCCCTTCTTTCCAAAACACATTGCAGACTTTCTAAAAATAATAGTTTTTCTCGCAGACAACCTTCCGAGAAAATCCGCGCGTACTACTGTGGCGCAATAGTGACAAATCGCTAATTGTCACGTATTGTCCTGAGGCCTCTTGTTGAGAAACAGTCACGCCGCGTTGTTAGGTGACCTGAGAAACGCTTGGGTCAGAGTCTCATCTGTCTCCAGCCCAGTGGCGAGACGAGCCCGTGTTGTTGTGAAGCAACTGGAGACGCTCGGCAAGTGAGGAGAGCGTTGGCAGTGCGCGCAGAGACAAATTAAGGCCATGTCAGCCACAGATCCAACAGCAGAACAGACAGCCTGCTCATGGATGATACAACGCTCACTCACTCGCTAATGCGTGCACAAACCGATATTCAAGCCCCCGAGGGGGTACGATTATCTCCGAGACGTTGCTCGAATTTGTCAATTCTCAGCAAATCCTCGTTGCTTTCCCTCTCTGGAGGCCATATCGCGCGGTTGCGTGAGTAAGTGAGCCGATGCGCCTCGAGTCAACCTCGGGGCGACGAGCCGTTCGGCGCACGGCTCTTTCGTAACCGGCGGTGTAAAAGATATCGGGCCTCGTGCGACTGAAATCAAATTGTGTCGTAACCATCTGCGGCAAACGATGTGAAAACACACTGACCCAGATTCGCTGTAAAATGTCCACAAGAAATCACTTTATTAAGTCTTAAGTATGCACACACACAGAGAGAAGTTATTCAACTTTAGCATGGATTTCCAGTTTACAGAGTGCTAACTGTCTCGCATTGTTATCTAGAAACTATTTTTTAAAAAGGATCCACGGATAGAAAGACTTGTGGCTCTTAAAAGATAAACATTATTATAAGTTAAAATAATTTGATATTGAAACCCATCTTTATGTTTTTGGTTTTATACAATTTGTAAAATTAGTTCAACTAGTCGGCCGCCATTGTTGTTGACGTTTCAGGGCGATGACGTCACATGTTACGCTGCCGGGCTTTCAGAGTATGACTTTAGCGACATAACATGTCACCTGTTCAACCCTTTCAATTTGAACCCGAGAGGAACATTAATGAGCATGACAGCACTGTCGATATTTCACAAAACGAGCAGCAAAAGCAAAATGAACAGGAAAGACGGGATGAGACGAGATGAGAGTAGGGGAAAAAGAAGTGCTACACCGGCGAAACGTCCTGCAAGAGGCGAATTTGACACCCAAAGTATTACCGTGCGCATTCAGCTTCGTTTGTTTACATGCATACAGACAGAACATACTAAAGATGCCTTAAGAAAATACTCAAACGTAGTACTATCAAATAAGGGTAGTTTAAATATGCTACGTGACTAATGTGAAAACACTATGCTTAAAAGTATGAGAGGGAAACACATGCAAAAAGTATTTTGAGGTAATGATAAGGTAATAAAAGACTCGGTTTTAACCGATAAGCGCATGTGTTGGATGTCTTGCCGCGTAGAAGGAATTGCAGTAACCCAGTAGCATTGGTCAAGTGACAGTGACAATCTACGTCATCACCCCGTGCGTCCATAAAACATGGCACCCTCCGTAGGTTAAAACATGTACTAAATATTACAGATTTTTAAATCAATGGCAATATTTTATGTGTTTCTAATAACATATTTTAGTAAAAGAGAACAATTGTGGCTTGCTACAGCCTACAAGTCTTTAAGTCCGAGGTTCCCGTTAACGCATTGACGGCACTAGACGTCCAATCCATTTAGACTGTCTAAATGGTTTGGACGTCTAGCAGAGGGGTGCCAAAGTAATTTTGGTTCGCGGGCCACATTTATAGCAATTAGATCTCATGTGGGCCGGACTAATTTATTTTTGGCCAAATATGTTAACTCATCCGATGCATTTTATACGCTCATTAGCTCCTCCCAATCAAAATGGATTGGACGTCAAACGCCGTCAATGGCACTGAAAGATGAGCATTCACAGCTCGTCCTTCCAGTTTAAGTGAACTGGACGTCTATTGTTAGTTATGAAGTAATTTATCTCATTTTCACTTCCTGTATTTTTTTGATCATTTCCTGTTGATTTATTTGGGCATTTTCAGGTTGCTCGTTGTTGATTTTAGGTCATTTCCAGTTTACTTCCTGTTGATTTGGTGTCACATCCTGTAGGTTTTCGGGCAAATTTTGGGTCAATTCCTTGTTAACTTATTGGCTACCATTGAAGGGAATCGACATCCAATTTAGTTTGACTGAGACTCATAGTCAAAATGGATTGGACGTCAAGTGACATCAATGGCACGGAAAGATGAGCATTCACAGCCAGTCCTTCCAGTTTAAGTGAACTGGACGTCTATCGTTGTCAATGTCGTTGCTTTACTTCCTGTAAATTTTGAATAATTTCCTGTGGATTTTTTGTGGCATTTCCAAGTGATTTCCTATTGATTTGATGTCACTTTCCGTTTTGGGGCATTTTTTGGGTCACTTCCTTGTTGTCATTAGCCGCCATTGACGGCGCTAGACGTCCAATCCATTTTGACTGGGGGGGTGAACGAATGTGAGTGCGGACACGAAAGTGAGCCAAGTGCACTTGATCACACAAATCTACCTTTTTACGGGCACAATGTCAAAGTAAAAGCATGTGATTTTGCATGAACAGTATGAATGAGCTACAACGCAGCTGTTAGGAAGAACGACATTTGACACCCCCGCTCTTGCGCCATCAATGGCACTGAAATATGAGCATTTGCAGTTTAAATTGGTTGTTTATTGTCAATGGATGGAAATTAGTTCAATTTTAGTGAAGTCATCACTGGTCAATAGCAGCGATAATAATGATGAGGTAGACAGCAACACACCCAATATGTACACAACTGGATGTTGACCAGAATAATACATCATGTGTCTGTGGCGCTTTGTAAAAAGATGATCGGAACTCGAGACAACCTGCATAGGGCGATGTAGCGACGCTAGGAAAAGAAACGCTATTAATACCCCACCTACACAGCTAGTTCAGCAAACGGTACACCTGGAAAATCACAGACGATGCAGGGATCAAATACACTCTGAATTTCTGCCTTGAAAATAATAGCAGTTTATGATTATGGTTGAAGTTTGGGAGCTGTTCCTAATATATTGGTTGCCTTATTTAGCTACAAGTGAGTGGCAAATATTAGGAACGCAACTCAGAATGCAATTAACTGGTATTAAATGAATCAGTCGTCTTGTACAATGGTACCTCTACATACGACGTCTCTACATACAGAATTCTCAGGTTACGGCACGCCCCAACGGGACAATATTGCTTCTTGTTAAGAAAGAAATTTCAGGATAAGAAAGGCAAAAATAAAGTATGGCTGGTGCTCACAGCTTCCAGAGTTAGCATTCCTGGCATCCAACTGGCTAAGAGGGACCTCTACTGTATGTGTATGTGTGTATCCCAGCATCCTCTTCATTTGCCCCTCGTGTTCTGACAGTTTTACATGAATGTATTGATTTTTATTCTTTACTATGTTCTTGGTTTTTTACCTTACGCACAACTCAGATTTTATGTTTATTGTGCAATAATCTAATTGTGACAGGTATATGTTACGTGTTTTAATGCATTTCTATGCATTGTAAAAGATTTATGTATGAATTTGGGGGGGCTTAGATTAGGACATTGACATTGAAAACGTGTTTCTGCTTACAGTGTTTTCAAGTTACGAAACAAATTCCACAACCAATTAATGTCGTAGGTAGAGGTACCACTGTATTGGATCTCACTGGATTGCTTGTGTGTACCTAATTAAGTGACCAGTGCGAGCGAAATTCTGATTTTGTAGTACAACCCCTGGCAAAAAGTATGGAATCACCAGTCTCAGACAAGCACTCACTCAGACACTCTATTATGTAGAACAAACTCTGATAAAAAGCTATAAAAATTAATGAATTAGTTCAAAAGTGCAACTCTTTAGCATTCACAAACACAAGCACCAAACAAAAGTTCCAGCATCATCACCTTGTCAAGAGTCAAGAATCTGCATTGGACCTGGTGTCAAGAGTCAAGAATCTGCATTGGACAAGGTGATGATGCTGGAACTTTTGTTTGGTGCTATTCCAGTGAGATTTACAAAGATGACTGCCTAAAGAAGACATAAAAATTCCCTTAGTCCATGATGATATGGGGCTGCATGTCAGGAAAAGGCACTGGGGAGATGACTGTGGTTAAATCTTCAATAAATGCATAAGTTTACATTGAATTTTTTTATTTTCTTGTCCCTTCAATTGAAAATATATTTGTCATTTTCCAAGATGACAATGCATCATGCCACAGAGCTACAACTGTTAAAGCATTCCTTGGAGAAAGACTCATCCAGTCAATGTATTGGCAAGGCAAGGCTCCGACCTGCAAGGATGATCTGGCAACTGCAATCAAAGAGAGTTGGCACCAAATTGATGAAGAATACTCATCAAGTCCTGCAAGCTGTCATAAAAGCCAGAGGTGGTGCTAATAAATACTAGAGATGTGTTTTGATTGTTATTTCTATGTTTGTTTCTCATGATTCCATTTTTTCCCCTCTGAATGGAGTGATTCTATATATATTTCCTTGCACTTGCTCTTTAAAAACAACATTTACTGACATCCACAATGTTTTTTTTATTCATTTCATTTAGTGTTTCTGAATGCTAAAGAGTTGGACTTTTGAACTAATTCATTATTTTTTCAATATTTTTATCTGAGTTTGTTCTACATGATAAAAAGTCTTAGTGAGTGTTCGTCCGAGACTGGTGATTCCATACTTTTTGCTAGGGGTTGTATTCATGGTTAAGTTTCCTGTAAAGCAAGGTGTGAGAGCAGTTGGTTGCTGTGTAAAACAATGATTCTAGTTATCATATACCTCTACTTCAGAATATAAAAATAAACTTTTTTAATGTAAACTCAGGATAAAGCATTAATAACCACGTCTCAGCAACTTGGATTTACAGTTGTATGGTGTTGTCAAATACTTGGCACGCAGTTGTGGAATTGGCATTATCATAAATTCATATAAAAAAATGTGCTAATGATGATACACGCAAAAGTAGCGAGAGATTATGTAATATTTGTTCAAAATGTAAACAAATGTTTACCATTACCTATTTGGGTGATTCTCATGGAAGCTACATATTACGATAATGAAGGACATTTACTAAAGCTAGCTTAAAAGAGCAGAATGCGATGATGACTCAACAGTTTGAGCTCCCTAATATTCTATTTACAGGAAAAATACTTAATTAATCTAATATTACACATTATAGTAATGATAAACTATGTTACATCGGAAAGTAGTCGAGATGTGCCCGAAAATCCAGCGCCGAAAGCCATCGGCTAAAAATAGCTAAAAATGCTATTTCGGCTTTTGGTGTTGAAGACCGAAAGTTTACCACCAAACAAGTGTGAAAAACCTCAGTCATCTTGTAATGACATGATCAAAAAACGCTGAAGCAACACGCTGTTCGACGTGGTCTCGCTAACACTAATGTCTCACAGCCAACATGTCCGCGATTTGGATACTTCCAAAAGTGTTAGCGAGACAGTGTTGATGCCATATAGAGGTGAAAACATCAAAGCTTTTCATGAACGCATAACAGTCGTGAATCAATGACTCTAAAATCAGTTAAAGGGCAGAGGAAGAGTTTGTCAGATTTTGAAATTTGACGAATTTAAACTTTGGACGAGTTCGTCGAAACGACCTTGTCATTTCTAAGGTGTCAGTACTGCCTTCCCAAACCCGAAAATGTGACGTCAGTTACAGAAGGCAAAAGAAGACGTGGCAGACTTCATCGTTGCAGCACCACCATTAGTGATATTTCCAGCGAAAGTAGCCGTTTAGCATTGCTTTTTTGTGACATTAGCGATGACAAGGGCTCCCAGAAGGAAATATTAGTCCTTACATGTTTGAATCTGAGGCGTCAGATGACAATTTACTCAGCAAAGCAAATGGTGGTGCCAGTGGCTGCCGATTGGCCGCTCGACACTTCATGAGTGGTAAGCATATGTCTAGCATCATGATTTCTCTCTGAACCTTTCTTTCCCCAGTCATTCTGTGACATAATTATCAGTAATTGCAAAAACAGACGAGTAGTTATCTATATTTAGCAATAAATGTATCAAATTCACATGAATAGATGACCTGTCAACAGTCCTATCTACTATGACAGGCCAGCAACAACAACAACCAAAAACAGGTCGCACTTCTACGAACAGGCAGTAGGACTTACCCTTGTAATACAACAGAATTACATCAAATTTTAGAATTGGAAAAGCCAGTAGGGGTCTACTTACATCTTTGAAAAACAAAGGTTGTATTCTCCTATGCTTTAAAAGCTGTCGTCGCTAAAATGTTGAAAACAAAGACGTGATCAAGAAGCCGGGAATAAGTTATTCAGCTTGACTGTCAAAAAAGATGTCCAAATCCTTGCAGAACAAGGTTATTTGGGCCACTGATAGTCTCGAGCCTTCGTGTAAGCAATTCATCGCTACACATCGAGATGGCATGATGAATCTCGCGAGTAAAACCCTGAAAATCTTGCAATATATGGTGAGGATAGTGTAGTGCTATACAGTGATCCTCGCTACTTCGCACTTCAAACTTCGCACCCTCAGTCCATCGCGATTTTTTCCAATAAATATAAATAAATAAATAAATTGTATTGCAGTATTTTGTAGAGCTGTCCTGATCCGATCACTTTGTCTCGCACTCTCGCTCCAGCCGGTTTTCTTGGTCAGGCAGTGCACTAGAGTTGCTTAGTAAAGTTAACGATGATTGATAGACAGTTACGTTTTGATTTTGCCAGAGACGTTGGTAAGCTGAGACTTCAAAGCACCGCATATGTCAACATCGTTTAACTTGTTAAACAGTTGCTGTGGCAACTCATTGTGTGTAAGTAAGGTAGCTTGAGCAGATTTGAGTGGATTCACTCAATGAAGCATTTAATAATAACTTTTTTTCTACTTTTTAAAAAATGGATTTAGCGTCTTTTTTCTTGTTTAAAAATAATTCGGTGGGACAATAACATGTTTAAAACTTATCATAATTATTACAGTATCATGTTTAAAACTGATCATAATTATTATATTTGAAGTGCTTAAAAACAATTTAGTTTTTTATATATCTATATCACAGGTGTCAAACCGGTCCTCAAAGGGCCGCAGTGGGTACTGGATTTCATTCCAACCAAACGAGATGAATACCTTTTCACCAATCTGGTGTTTTATAAGTGTAATCAGTTGATTCCTGTCAGGTGCTGCTTATTTTAGCAGAAACCTCATTGGTTGAACAGTCTATGCTGGATCTGTTGGAACAAAGACCAGGACCCACTGCGGCCCTTTGTGGAATCGGTTTGACACCACTGATCTATATCTATCTATCCATCCATCCATATATATATATATATATATATATATATATATATATATATATATATATATATATATATATATATATATATACAGTGCTGCTCAAAAGTTTGTGAACCCCCTCAACATTTTGGAATTTTCTATTATTTCAACCTGATTTCCTAATCAATCAATTCAGTAGGTTTTTTTTGTTTTTTTAACAGTTGTGTTGTCGAGACTAAATTAAAAAGAGTTTTCATCAACTGATGTAGGTGCAAAATTGAACTGTTTGGTCACAACCAAAACCGCCATGTCTGGCGAAAAGTCAACACTGCATACCACCAAAAGAACCTTCTCCCAACAGTGAAGCATGGAGGTGGGAATGTCAAGATCTGGGCTTGCTTTTCATCCTCAGGACCTGGACAACTCCACATAGTCCAGGGAATCATGAATTCTGAGGAATATTGTCAAATCCTAGAACATAACCTGACGCCATCTGTTTTGAAGTTAAAGCTTGGCAGAAGGTGGATCATGCAACATGATAATGATCCAAAGCATTCCAGCAATACAACCAAGGAATGGCTGAAAAAGAAGAAGATTCGTGTTCTGGACTGGCCCAGTCAAAGTCCTGACCTAAATCCCATTGAAATGCTGTGGCGGGACCTGAAGCGAGCAGTTCATGCCAGACGCCCATCAAACCTCTCTCAACTGACTGCGTTCTGCAAGGAAGAATGGGCAAAAATCCCCCAAAGTAGATGTGAGAGGCTGATTAGTCACTACAGAAACCGTTTGGTTGAGGTAATCTCTGCAAAAGGAGGCGCAATATCCTATTAACTGAAGGGGTTCACATACTTTTGCACACATGATATCTGAGTTTTTCTTAAATCAACCACTTTTGTTAAATAAAGAATGACAATATAACTATTTCTTTTGTTTCAGTCCATTATTTGGAATGTCAGTATTGTGGATTTGGGTATAACTTAACATTTAATAAGGTTATTTTAGTTTTTTTTACAAAAAATCTGACCATCGCTGTGGGGTTCACAAACTTTCGAGCAGCACTGTATATACCGTATTGGCTCAAATATAAGAGTGTGTATCTTTCATTGAAATAACCATGAAAAAGAGGGAGTCGTCTTATATTCGCGGTCTAGACATAATACTCATTCACGACGCTAGATAGCGCCAGATATCATTGAAGTGATTTTCTGTCATGACAGATCTCAGCTACTCTTTTTAGTTTAACCAGTTTGCATTATTTTATTGCAATGTTTTTCCTTATTCGGATTTGTTTCAAGACTACAGTTACAGTTAGACTTCACCTTGATGGTTAATGCAGTTATTGCAATTTTGTTGTTTTATCACAATAGAATGGTTTATTTACATTTCAAAAAACAGAAGCCATTCATTTACGAATGTGATTGCACTTTAATTTACATATTTAAATGTTCACATATTAAGATTTGAATGAGGCAAAATAGCATGCTTTTTCCTCTCAAATATATTGTTATAATCATTCGTTTCGGATGTAATGTAATTATTTGCTGTATAAAAAATAATTTGGTGTTCAAAAAGTATTTTTCAAATTTGAGTCTTGAAAAAGAGGGGGTCGTCTTATAATCAGGGTCGTCTTATATTCGGGCCAATACGGTATATATTTATATATACATTTTTTTTTATTATACTTTAGGAAAAATGAAAAACATGTCTTATATGTATCTCTAATATGAGTTTTTACACAGTTAATGAGGCATTCGATAAAATTTAACCCAGTAAAGTGCTCAAGAATTGAACTCTTCATCTGCCCTTTTAAGAACATACAAAATACTTTTTTGGTAAGAAATAGTGGAGTGGGCTACATAATAGACAGTACATAGACATACAGTGCTGGCCAAAAGTATTGGCACCGCTGCAATTCTGTCGTATATTGCTCAATTTCTCCCAGAAAATGATTGCAATTACAAATGCTTTGGTAGTAATATCTTCATTTATTTTGCTTGCAATGAAAACACAAAAGAGAATGAAAAACACATTAAATCGTTATCATTTTACACAAAACTCCAAAAATGGGCCAGACAAAAGTATTGGCACCCTCAGCCTAATACTTGGTAGCACAACCTTTCAACAAAATAACTGCGAACAAACGCTTCCGGTATCCATCAATGAGTTTCTTAGAAAACCGCTGGAATTTTAGACCATTCTTCTTTGGCCAACTGCTCCAGGTCTCTGAGATTTGAAGGGTGCCTTTTCCAAACTGCCATTTTCAGATCTCTCCACAGGTGTTCTCTGGGATTCGGGTCTGGACTCATTGCTGGCCACTTTAGAAGTCTCCAGTGGTTTCTCTCAAACCATTTTCTAGTGCTTTTTGAAGTGTGTTTGGATCAACCCCAAAGCAAATCTCAAAACATCAGGGAACCTCCGCCATGCTTGACTGTTGGGACCGTGTTCTTTTCTTTGAAAGCTTCGTTTTTTCCCCCTGTAAACTCCATGTTGATGACTTTTCCTAAAAAGCTCTACTTTTGTCTCATCTGACCAGCCAGCAACTCCAGCCTGGATTTTTTATGTCTCTGGGTCAGAAGTGGGGTCTTCCAGGGTATCCTACAATAGAGTCCCTTTTCATTCAAATGCCGACGGATAGTACAGGTTGACACTGTTGTACCCTTGTGACTGCAGGACAGCTTGAAGTTGTTTGGATGCTAGTCGAGATTCTTTATCCACTATCCGCACAATCTTTCGTTGAAATCGCTCTTCAATTTTTCTTTTCCATACATATCTAGGGAGGTTAGCCACAGTGCCATGGGATTTACAATTATTGGTGACACTGTGCAAGGTAGACACAGGAACATTCAGGTCTTTGGAGATGGACTTGTAGCCTTGAGATTGCCCATGCTTCCTCACAATTTTGCTTCTCAAGTCCTCAGACAGTTCTTTGGTCTTTGGTCTTCTTTCTTTTCTACATGCTCAGTGTGGTACACACAAGGACACAGCACTGAGGTTGAGTCTACTTTAATCCATTTTAACTGGCTGCAAGTGGGCTTTAGTTATTGCCACCACCTGCTATGTACCACAGGTAAGTAACAGGTGCTGTTAATTACACAAATTAGAGAAGCATCACGTTTTTTCAAAGGGTGCCAATACTTTTGTCCGACCTATTTTTGGAGTTTTGTGTAAAATGATAATGATTAATTTTTTTTTTCCCATTCTTTTTTATGTTTTCCCATTGCAAACAAAATAAATGAAAATATTCCTACCAAAGCATTTGTCATTGCAAGCATTTTCTGGGAGAAATTGAGCCAATACTTTTGGTCAGCACTGTATGTATCCCTAAAATATTCAAAGACATAGTTAGGCTTAGCTTCATGAGAATCACCCATTTAGTGTTAGCATTCACATCCACAATCCGTTTTGTTGCCACGACGACACAGTTAATAAGCCATGATTACAATGATGAACATCAAACTTGAGTGCGAACATGTAGAAAATCCTCCTATATGCCCTTTACCTGCACATAACAGTCTTATTTGTTAACAGTCAAACTAGTGAGATACATATCACGGCCTCCACTGTAGGGAGCATCACACACCGTTTTAAGAAAGGTGCATCAAGACACCGTAACAGTCAGAGATTAAAGTAGAAAGCTATCAGTGTATAACAGTTCTTGTCTATTGGAAAGGTCTTGCCTTACACATTAAAAGTTGAGTAACATACACAAAACAAAACACTTTTAGGAAAAAAGTGATGACATTTTGTGTTTGGTCGCAATTTGACCCACAGCTGCCCTCCCGAACCCGTATCACTTTGAAAAGCGTGAGGCAGATACATCACATATTTCACTATAGTCAGATTATATAATAAACGGCATTATGTACAAATGAACCCTCTTGCTTTTTCTTTGCTTGGACCCTACTTGCAAAGAAAAAAAAGCTCTGCGATGGGTGGCCGCACCATACATTCGCCTTTGCTTTGCGCTCTCCGCTAACGTACAGCAGATGTACAGCAGCGTGGGGGGAAAAAAAGCCACAGCGCTGCAAGTTACACAACCTCGTTCCATGGCAACCGCAAAGAAGCGAGACGACGGCTCACGTGGTGCCTCAGTCGGCCTTGTCCTCGCCGTTCTCGGACCAACCTTGGCTCATGGCGGCCACCACGATGCTGTACATATTGAGCCAGGCTTGACGCATGGGCGCCGAGTAAGCCTGGCCCAAATTGCACTGCAGCATATACAAGAGCGACTCCCCCACCACCTGGAAAAGACACAAACAAGCAGACACAAGTCAAGATGGCTTTCCACTAATTACCATAGTCCAGTGTTTTTCAACCACTGTGCCGTGAAAAATCATCCACTTTCACCAAATTGATGTTAAAATGTTTTTGGTGAATGAATCCGCAAATGCGCAAAATCTGGTGTCTGTGCTGTGCAATGGTCGGTAATCATGCCACTCTTCCACAGTGGCAGAGCAAATGTGAACAGTGCTCCGGTGTGATGAGAATAGAATAATCCTAGCAAAACGATGGGAAGTACCCCATCCACCATTGCTGGGGTGTGCCGCCCGCAGCACACACAGCCAGCAGTTGTCAGAGTTGCCAACCGTCCATTGAAAAACGGGATCATCCCATATTCAAAATAAAAGTACACGTCCAGTATTAAGCTTACAAGGGACCCGCTCTGTCCTGTACTGTCATAAAAATTGAAAATAGTGTTTAATTTGTAGTACGAACAAATACGATGGGGCGTTTCCCCGCCTCTCCTGTTTTCTGACCAATGAACTGACAGAACAATGACAATCCCCCTCATCTCATCTCATAGGTGAAGGTACTGTGGGCTGTCATTATGACACTGGATGACAACATAGAGTGTGGGAGATGAAATTCGAGTAAAGCTTGAGTAAAAAGCATGTTCAAAATGATGATCATGTTTTCTTGTTTTTCTCTGTGTAGTTTATTTTCACTATTTATACTAAATTATGATAATATGTATTTTTGTATTCTGTCAATTGTGTTTGCATTTTTACATTATATTTGGAGTGATCATTAAACTGTTAATGGACCTCAGTTCATGTTTGCACTTTTAAATAATTATTAAATAATACTTTGCCAATAATTATTGTTTTTCAATGTGCTTGTATCTCTCAAATATGCACCAAATTCAGGATTGAGTAAAATTATGATATTACAATTTTTATATTATACTGTTTATAGAAAAAAATAACTTTTCACATTCAAAAAAAAAAAAAAAATCAAAAGGTGATGGTTATCAGGATGGCCGGCTCTACCAATGAGGTGTCCCTTGTTTTTATATTCGGGGAGTTGGCAACCCTGGTAGCACCCCAGTAATGGTCACCTCTAGAGAGTGACGTTTACAAATCTCTACTTGGAATAGTCTATAAAGAAGAACGTCTACCACAGGGGTGCCCGTTACGTCGATCGCGATCGACCAGTCGATTGCAATGCTAGTGTGGGTAGCTCGCACCGTCAAAAATGAATAAATACACTGCTGGCCAAAAGTATTGGCACCCCTGCAATTCTGTCAGATAATGCTCAATTTCTCCCAGAAAATGATTGCAATTATAAATGCTTTGGTAGTAATATTTTCATTTATTTTTCTTGCAATGAAAAAACACTAAAGAGAATGGAAAAAATAATTAAATCATTATCATTTTACACAAAACTCCAAAAATGGGCCGGACAAAAGTATTGGCACCCTTTGAAAAATCCTGTGATGCTTCTCTAATTGGCGTAATTAACGGCACCTGTTACTTACCTGTGGTACATAACAGGTGGTGGCAATAACTAAATCACACTTGCAGCCGGTTAAAATGGATTAAAGTTGATTCAACCTCTGGCCTATGTCCTTGTGTGTACCACATTGCGCATGGAGAAAAGAAAGAAGTCCAAAGAACGGTCTGAGGACTTGAGAAGCAAAATCGTGAGGAATTATGGACATCTCCAAAGACCTGAATGTTCCTGTGATTACAGTGCGCACTGTCATCAATAAGTGTAAAGCCCATGGCACTGTGGCCAACCTCCCTAGACGTGGATGGAAAAGAAAAATTGACGAGCGGTTTCAACGAAAGATTGTGCGGATGGTGGAAAAAGAACCTTGACTAACATCTAAACAAGTTCAAGTTGTCCTGCAGTCCAAGGGTACAACAGTGTCACCCCGTACTATCCGTCGGCGTCTGAATGAAAATGGACTCTATGGTAGGATACCCAGGAAGACCCCACTTCTGACCCAGAGACATAAATAAGCCTTCTAAACCCAGATACATAAAAAAGTCAGGCTGGAGTTTGCCAAAACGTACCCGAGAAAGCCAAAAACGTTTTGGAGGAATGTTCTCTGGTCAGACAAAAGTAGAGCTTTTTGGGAAAAGGCATCAACATAGAGTTTACAGGAAAAAAAAACAAGGCCTTCAAAGAAAAGAACACAGTCCCCACAGTCAAACATGGTGAAGTTTCCCTGATGTTTTGGGGTTGCTTTGCTTCCTCTGGCACTGGACTGCTTGACCTTGCGCATGGAATTATGAAGTCTGAAGACTACCAACAAATTTTGCAGCATAATGTAGTGCCCAGTGTGAGAAAGCTGGATCTTCCTCAGAGGTTATGGGTCTTCCAGCAGGACAATGACCCAAAACACACTTCAAAAATCACTAGATGGTTTGAGAGAAAGCACAGGAGACTTCTAAAGTGGCCAGCAATGAGTCCAGACCTAAATCCCATAAACCAAGGAGAGATGTGAAAATGGCAGTTTGGAGAAGGCACCCTTCAAATCTCAGAGACCTGGAGCAGTTGGCCAAAGAAGAATGGTCTACAATTCCAGCAGAGCATTGTAAGGAACTAATTGACGGATATCAGAAGTGGTTGTTAGCAGTTATTTTGTCTAAAAGTTGTTCTACTAAGTATTAGGCTGAGGGTGCCAATACTTTTGTTCGGCCCATTTTTGGAGTTTTGTGTAAAATGATTTTTTTTTTTTTTTTCATTCTCTTGTGTTCTTTTTTCATCGCAAGCAAAATAAATGAAGATATTACTACCAAAGCATTTGTAATTGCAATCATTTTCTGGGAGAAATTGAGCATTATCTGACAGAATTGCAGGGGTGCCAATACTTTTGGCCAGCATATATATATATATATATATATATATATATATATATATATATATATATATATATATATATATATATATATATATATATATAAATATATATATATAAATATATATATAAATATATATATATATAAATATATATATATATATTTTTTTGTTGTTGTTGTTGTTGTTTGTTTTGTTTTGTTTTAAATGCACATCGTTGATTATGTTGTGTGAGCAACATAACCTCATACTTTTACCATTTATTCCAAAATGGACCTGAGGGGGTGCCATTTGTTTGTGGTACGTTTGCGGTAGTTGTTGGGACACCCCTGTTATTGTGAGAGTTTGTACGCTCCGCCAGCAGCGGGAGTTGGATACGGAAAAGCTGCGAGTGACATCATCATTCGAGATTAATATCTCAACATCTATACAATAACAGCACCACAAAAAAATGTTTACAGCCTGTTTTCCAGGGTTAGGGTTGCATAAACGAATTGCACCATTTCGGGTCAATTTTGCAATAAATAGGGGGCTGCTTGATATCATCACTCGAAATTTATATCTCAATATCTCGATAACGAAAACAATCTGAACGAATCTGATAACGAAAACGATCTGCACGAATCTGAAAACGATAGCAGCACAAACGAAACCTTTTTCAGCCAAAACGAAGCAAAACGATTGACACAATTTTTAATCAAAATAGGGGGCTGGTTGACCTCAGATTGACCTATAAAAGAATTGTAAATATCTCACAAACAATAGCAGCACAAATGAAACTTTTTACAGCACAAACGTAGCACAATCAATTGATATAATTTTATGAAAAAATGCGTTTGATGAACAACTTCACGGAGGTTACATGTGGCGATAAAGACCATTCTATTGTATTCTGTTCTATTCTATTCTAAGTTCATTTTTACATTTTTTTTCTTGGGATTTTTTTCGAGAAAAAAGTGTGCCATGGCTCAAAAAAGGTTTGAAAAACACTGCTATAGTAATAGACATGGTTTCTCCTACAGCAAATGACTGCGGGTTGACCCCCACGGCCTGATGCTTCCTCCCTAGGTTGAGAAGAAAATCCTTCAAGGAGTGGAGATCATCCAGGTGGCTTACGGCGGCATCAATTACAAGCATCACCTGAGTCAGAAAAAACACAAGAAGATGGAGGGATGATTGTCATCCTTAACTTAATATGACTGTGCTACCTTTTGTGTATTTGATTATAATGTTGACTTTTGTTTTGTTATGCATGTTTTTATTTTGGCGCAAGAAGTGTAGAGCAGGTAGTACTTCCGCACATGAGTAAGAGCACATGTACACACGAAGAACGTATTTGCGCACACGAAGAAGAGCGCACGCGCACACACGAGGAAGAGCGCATTTGCTTCCGCAAAGTCGCGCAGCCGACAGAGAGAGAGAGAGAGAGAGAGCGAGGGGAAACATTACAGCTTAGCTCGCTGTCTAGCTAGGACTTAGCTCCAAGGTCTTGGTAAGGGCAGTACAATGATGTGTAATATGTTGGGAAATGTTTTTGGATACTTATTTTGAGATTTAGTGGGTAATCATGGGTACTTAAAGGGTTATTTCCGAATTACACAGAAATTCGGGTTGCGCTGCCAGTGTACAAACGGAACTCAATCGTAACCCGGGGACTGCCTGTAAACGGGTGCCAACAATTGGACGACGGCTCTACTCGTCACATTTGCGAAAACATCGTTTCCCATCAGAAAAAGCTTAGTAAAGTCCTTTGCACCTTTTTTAATGAGAAAATGAAATGTATTTCAGAAATTAACCTTGCTTTACATTCTGCCATAGTATGCATGCAGATTATCCCTTCCCGGTCACGTCTGCAGCTCTTGCTTCTTTCCCCCGATTGGCTTGCCACCTGAAAGCAATCAATCTACAGGAAGCCACAGTATGTTGTATTGGTTCACGGAAGAGAAAAAACAGTTTCCCTTCAAAAAAGCTTTTCGTGACTTTCACTTTCCTCTTCTTTTAATGAAGAAATGATTATTTCCGACAAAATTTTTGGAATTGAACTATTGTATCTAGAAGAACTTTGACATTAGCCTCTCTCACACTGATCAGTTACAAGAACATAGTTCGAGTTATAACTATATTACGAAAAACGATTCAAGATACCAACGATTATACGAACTCGAATCATTCCCGCGAGCAGCAAGGCAATATTGTAACTGATGTGTTGTTTGTATTATTCTAACAAGCAGACGAGGAGTGAAAATCAAGCTCAAATGTTTGATGAATAGTTTCGTTTTTACGCTACAAGTCGCGCAGTGTAGAGAACAGGGCCTGGTATATAACACCCCTTTGACTAATCCCATTGCACGCAGGGTAATGGTGTATTAACTGACTCCTAATTGACTTTAAATGTATACAAACGAAACATTCGCTACACAATGGCTGCTGAATTTAGCTCATCTTTTTGTACTCCGTGTTTGCTTTGACCTTGAGTAGTGATGTGATAACGTCTGTAGAATGTACTGGAACCTAACAAACTAGTTACACTTAAGCACCACTAGGAGGCGACAGAGCATTATACAGTAAATAAAGACTGGCAATCAGAGGACATGACAGCAAATGTAGTGTTGTGTTTTTAGTATAGTTTGAAACGAATTAAGCGATTTACATGTAAAGCATGATTCATCATACGAAAAAAAAAAAATTAAATGAAAGCTACTCTGGAACAAATTAATTGCGTAACTTTTGCATTTATTGTGGTTGAGTACAATACTTTTGTCTCATGACCATTGACCAGTTGTTTAACTGCTGTTTAATGTCCGTTTTATATATATATATATATATATATATATATATATATATATATATATATATATATATATATATATATATATATATATATATATATATATATATATATATATATATATTTATATATATATTTATATATATACATATACTGTATTTGCAACATACATACATATGGCGGAAAACACAGACAAGACTGAAAAAGCAGTTTCTGCTCTTGCACTCCTCTTAAAAAGAAACTGCTGTATTTTAAGCTAAAACAACTGTTGTGTTTGATAGAACAATATGTCTATATGCTGCTATAGCAGATTCATGGCACATTAAGCCCCCAAACTATTTTTAATTTGTCCGTTTTACCCTGAAAACCCCAGTTTACAGACGTCGTGCAACCGCTTTAGTTTCAACCGAGCCATAAAACAAAGGTAATTAATTATATTTATTATTCAAAATGTGTGTCGTTTTTAGCTTAGAATCATTCATTGATGTCTCATATTTCGTTTAAAAAAAAAGACTTTAAAAAATTAATCACATATTTTAAACTTTTAAACAAATTATGTCACAATGAAAAAAATGTCGTCTGTAAAAAAGTCACGGATATCACCTCATAACTATCGCTTAATTGTATTTTTTTTGTTACTGTCGCATTTTCTCCAAAATGATAGATGATAAATAATTGATCCAAACAAAAAAAAGTTGAAAAAAAAACGTTTAAAAGGGTAAATATATGAAAAAGAAGAATCTCGACCACTCCTTGATGTCTGCGATTTCTGCATCGCGCCCCTTGTTATATTACCATGTTTCACCCATAAAATCCCCCAAAAAATCCAGCTGTGGCCATTCACAGCTGTGTCTTGACACTCAGTGATACATGCTACATGGAGTTTTTGGATCGAAACAAAGTAGGTACGCGATAATATGTCGTTAAAGTCATGGCGTCTGTAATTCTGTTCTCGTGTGCTCTCACCTCCAGATAGGGTTTTGCTGTTTAAAAAATATTTTAAAAATAAAAATGCTCTCCTGCTCAAAATTTTTCTTCCCCCAGAAAATTTTAAGCTTTCCAATGATGTATCACACATGCATTCATTCATTCATTCATTCATTTTCCATGCCGCTTTTCCTCACGAGGGTCGCGGAGGTGCTGGAGCCTATCCCAGCCAACTACGGGATCACACATGCATATCTGACAAATTTTTTGAAAGTATTGCATTTGGTTTTATTGATTTGGTTGGATACATTGACCACTAGTGGCAACCGTGAATTCGCCAAAACTCGTCTAACATGGCTAAATCCGACTGCTCCCTGTTAAGACCAACATAAGGTATGTTTTTGTTTGAGCTACTATGTTTGTTTATCCCTTAATAATTTAGTGTAGGAGTATATTTACAAGTTTCTTGTGGGAATATGTGTTTGAGCGATTTGTTAAGAGCATTGAAAAAAAATGTTAGCATTTTATAGCATTTAAGATAGCGGACTTTTGCTATGCAAGTTAGCCAATTGTTCTTTTGTTGCACTTAGATCCTCATTCATACATATTTTTCATACACTTTGAGGCTAAGCCCAGGTATTTTAATTTAGTCTTAAATGCATTTATTGCTCTTGTTAAATTAAAGTGCAATTCTATGTGGTTTGAAGAATCACACAGGAATTTTTATTTTGTATTCACATTCAATGCTCTTTTGAAAATGCAGAATGTGGAAAACAACCCTGAAAATCACATTGTTTGATTTTTACAGAATTTATTTGCAAATCATGGTGGAAAATAAGTATTTGGTCAATATCAAAAGTTCACCTCAATACTTTGTTATGTACCCATTAATGGCAATAACGGAGGCCAAACGTTTTGTGTAATTCTTCACAAGCTTTTCACACACTGTTGCTGGTATTTTGGCCCATTCCTCCATGCAGAGCTCCTCTAGAGCAGTGATGTTTTGGGGCTGTCGTTGGGCAACACAGACTTTCAACTCCTTCCACAGATTTTCTATGGGTTGAGATCTGGAGACTGGCTTGGCCACTCCAGGACCATGAAATGCTTCTTACGAAGCCACTCCTTTGTTGCCCTGGCTGTGTGTTTGGGATCATTGTAATGCTGGAAGACCCAGCCACGTCTCATCTTCATTGCCCTTGCTGATGGAAGGAGATTTTCACTCAAAATCTCTCGATACATGGCCCCATTCATTCTTTCCTTGACACAGATCAGTCGTCCTGGTCCCTTTGCAGAAAAACAGCCCCAAAGCATGATGTTTCCATCCCCATGCTTCACAGTGGGTATGGTGCAATTCAGTATTCTTTTTCCTCCAAACACGAGAACCTGTGTTTCTACTAAAAAGTTCTATTTTGGTTTCATCTGACCATAACACATTCTTCCAGTCCTCTTCTGGATCATCCAAATGCTCTCTAGCGAACCGCAGACAGGCCTGGACGTGTACTTTCTTCAGCAGGGGAGCATGTCTGGCAGTGCAGGATCTGAGTCCCTGGCGGTACATTGTGTTACTTATAGTACCCTTTGTTACTGTGGTCCCAGCTCTCTGTAGGTCATTCACTAGGTCCCCCCGTGTGGTTATGGGATTTTTGCTCACCATTCTTGTTATCATTTTGACGCTATGGGGTGAGGAGGGAGTTGAAAGTCCGTGTTGCCCAACGACAGCCCCAAAACATCACTGCTCTAGAGGAGATCTGCATGGAGGAATGGGCCAAAATACCAGCAACATTGTGTGAAAAGCTTGTGAAGAGTTACAGAAAACGTTTGGCCTCAGTTATTGCCAACAAAGAGTACATAACAAAGTATTGAGATGAACTTTTGGTAATGACCAAATACTTATTTTCCACCATGATTTGCAAATAAATACTTTAAAAATCAAACAATGTGATTTTCTGGGGGGGGGTTCCACATTCTGTCTCTCATGGTTGAGGTTTACCCATGTTGACAATTACAGGCCTCTCTACTATTTTCAAGTGGGAGAACTTGCACAATTAGTGGTTGACTAAATACTTATTTGCTCCACTGTAGTTGTTCTTCTTGTGGCATCTAGCTTTAAAGTCATATTGCTCCCTCATTCGTCAACCTGGTAGCTATGTAGCATGGGCCAGTATCTATCGATCCACGAAAGCTGACTTTTGATGATTTTTTTTTAGATCAAGGATGATTTTTTGTGCCTTGTCGTCTGTAGGTTACGAGTTGGCCAGTAGAGGGCATGCATGTGCAGACTTCAGCCTATCGTGTGCTTTGGCACACTCGCGCCTGTCTCATCACAGTTTACCCACTTACTGTACATATGTAAGCACGTAACTTGAACTACATTAGTTAGATCATTTGTATAAAATCATAATAGTGTAAATAAACATTGCAGTCCTTCCTGTTTCATTCACATTTCATTGGATGTCAATATTTGACATTTTGTTTTAGTTTTAACAAACATTTTTTAAATACAATGTGGAAAATGAGGATCCTATAGTTCTAAACCCTGACCTGATAGAAAAAAAGACTGAGATGACTTTGGGATTCTGTAACCAAAAACAAGTTTAAAAAGCTGTTAGACACAGAACAACAAAAAATGTGTTTACCCCATGTAATTAATTGAATATAAATAATCATCCCCATCTAAAAGACATTGTAAAAGTGACAACTACGCTCACCTTCGTGACATGCTCCAGGAACTCTGGACTGGAGAGGCAGTCTTGTGTGTTGCCACAGTTTGTGTTGTAGTGGAAAAGAGTAAGAAGAGCTGGGTCAAGCTCAAAAAGCCTAGCAGAAATACACACCAAACATAGATTTAAACGGGTATGAAGAACAGAGGTTGCATACCTTAAGCCATTTGGGGGGGAAGGGAATACTCCTGATCGAATGTTGAACAGGGGCTTCCAAAATCTATGATTACGATTAGTCATCCATTTTCAACACCGTTTATCCTTGTCACAGTTGCAGGGTGCTTGAGCCTATCCCAGCTGACTTCGGGTAAATAAGGACTACATCCTAAAACTGGTAACTAACACAGACAGACAACCATTCACACTCATAATCACACCACCACTGAGTGAGAATCGATCTCACGCTGCCTGCACAGAGATTATGCAAATATACCACTACACCAAGGGTTTGCATAGGGACGGTAGGGACATAACATTACTTTTCAGGACGCTCCAATTGTCCCCACCAACTTTTAAGCAATATTATTTGCATTATATGATGTGCTCAGTTATATAGGTAATTCAGATTGTCTTCCCACATGTTGTAAGGGTAGAATTGACCCTACCATTATTAAGTGAATTATTTTCTTTATGTTCAGACTTACATTTACCCCTTTTCACTGGCTGAATGAGCCTGTCCATTTTTTCCCATCAAACACACGTTTGATTGGCTGATGACTTGAATTTATTTCAAATATATATAAATATTTTCTACATTATTTATTTAAAAATATTTTTATTTGAAGACTATTCAGACATTTTTTCATGATAATCATACATTAATCATAGTTGAGGTAAAAAAAAATCTTTGTGGCATTTTGCTACAGTATGCTTGTGAACAAAAGCAGTAGTGTTTTACCTGAAGGAAGGCTCCATTTTTATTTATTTTTGTTATACCCTGACTAAGAAGTTTTTTTCAGTTACAGTGGTATCACTGCTCACGAAATTAATTCGTACTGGGAGTAGTTTCTTAACTTGCAGATTCTGTAAGTAGAGAATTTTGTAAGTAGAGACGCATTTTCCATGTAAATGCCCTAAACCGTTCCAAGCCCCCCCATAATTTATACATTAATCTTTTAAAATGCATAGAAATGCATTAAAACATGTAACAAATACCTGCTACAATTAGATTCTTGGACAATAAACATAAAATATGAGTTGTGCATCATGTAAAAAAACAAAAATAAAGAATTAAAAGATAATATATTCATGTAAAGCTGTCAGAACATGAGGGGCGAATGAAGCAGACGCTGGGATACACACATACAGTAGAGGTCCCTCTTAGCCAACTGGATGCCAGGAATGCTAGGCAATAGCCAATGGATGAGCAACTGTAATTATGTTACGTTCAGTAAACTCTAGGAGATTCCAGTACCAGCCATACTGTGTTTTTGCCTTTCTTATCCTAAAAATATCTTTCTTAAAAAGAGTCAATATTTTCCCACTAAAGCGTGTTTTAACCTGAAAATTCTGTATGCACAGATGTTCTTAAGTAGAGGTACCACTGTACTTTTTTTTTTTTTTGTATTCCTGGATAATTAAACAATTAACAAGAAGTGGGTATTTATTGTGTATGCTAATATTTAATTTATGTTCAAATTTGCAATTAAATTTGCTACTGAAATCCAGAAATTTAGTGTAGAGGCTTTGAATTGAACGGTGAATTACTTGAACCAATATACATGAAAGTTGGTAGGAGTTGTTAGGATGTGCGTGAGCAGGAAGGGATCCCAATGCAGACAACTTCTGGCGAGCAGTATTTTATTAGCAATCGCAAAAAGAGCGTGGCGGGTGGAAGTTTGCTTGGCTCGGGGTAGTTGAGCTGAATAGGAAGCTCGGAAGGGAGGCAGGCGTGGAATCCGACGAGGGGCGCGCAGAAAACAGGACCTGGGGCGAAAGCAAGGTAGTCGTGAGCCAGTGAGCAAAGATATCATGTAAGGAATGCGAGATACAACTGACGTGAGTAACAGACGAGTTGATCGGGCGATGTGGTGGTGCGTCCGCTGGGCTTTTAAAGCTGGCTGATGGTAATTGCCCACAGCTGTGGCCGCTCCACCCATCTGACATCAGACCTGTAATCAGGCAAAATCCCCTCACCTGAGGCAGGGCTCAGGAAGGAGGCGCGGAGGCCCTAACAGGAGTCAATACAGATTTGTTTTCATTGATCATTTAGCCTATCAAATAATTAGGTTCATATTTGTGACAAATGTTCACCTAATCTGTTTTCTGTTATTAATGTCCCGGCCCAAGCAAAAAGTGTATATGCAGGTTCATCATCATCATCACAACTCTTGCTTGGGGCTGGTTTCTCGTCCCATTGCGTAGAGCTGACCAGCTGAACTAGGCCCCTCCAGTACTGGTGGTCTTGTGCCAGCAGATTTGCATCCTTCAAGGTAACTCCGTGTCGTTGGAGGTCGTCCGCGATGGTGTAAAGCCATCGAGTGTGGGGCTTTCACTCTTGTCGGGTGGTCAGGAAGAAGACGGGGAACATGGCCAAGCCAGTGGATGCGGCGCTGTGCAGCCAGGCGGGAGGCTCTGGGCTGATTTGTCTGGGCTCGTCGGGTTTCGTTGGGGATTTTCTCTGGAGCCACCTGTTGTTCTCGATGGTTCTGAGAGCCCTACTGGCAAAGCCATCTATTCTTTCGGCCAGTGTCTTGTTTAAGCGCCATGTTTCCAAGCTATAGAGAACAACAGAGAGTACGGCGGTGTTGTAAATTCGGAGCTTCGTCTTCCGTGAGATGGCTTGGTGCCACTAGAGCAGTTTCCAGAGAGACTGGAGGGCAGAGGCTGCCAGGGCTCTCTGGCGGAGAATCTCTGATTTAAGATCCCCGTTATCGGTTACCGTGGACCCCAGATAAACAAAGCTCTTCAGAGGCTCTACAGTGACATCGCCAAGCAGGATGGGGGGTGGATCAGGTCCCTCACCGACATGCATGAATTTGGTCTTGGTCCAGCTCACGTGAAACCCAAGTTTTTCTGCCTTTTCGCTGTATATACTCAGAGCGTCCCTCAGCTGGTTGTAGGAGGTGCTGAGCAGATAGTGTCCTCAGTGTACTCCAGGTCGGTCAGTTGGTAGTTGCCAAGGGACACTCCAGGTACTCGCTCACAGATCCTGCACGTCAGGTGGTCGATTACACAATTAAACAAGTCTGGAGCAGCTAGGCAGCCTTGGCGGACACCACTGGAGATGGAAAACCAGTCAGAGTCACGGCCGTTGACGCGGACTCTGTGCATTGCTGTAGAGCAGCCCGAAGAGGGTGGTGATTTTCGGAGGTGCGCCAAGGGCTTGTAGGACACTCCATGGTGATGAGTGGTGGACTGTATCAAATGCGGCCTTGAGGTCTAGAAATCCAATATAAAGATGCTGGTCTTTCCGGAATTCATAGACTTTCTCAATGAGCAGACGAACGGCGGAGATATGATCTGATGTGGAGTGGTTTGGCATGAAGCCAGCCTGCTGGAGGCAGCGGTCACTTCTAATCGCTGGGAGAGCACAGGTCAGCAAGATGTTTGGGAAGAGCTTTCCAGGAATGGTGAGCAGAGTGATGCCCCGGTGGTTCCCGCAGACAAGCCTCTCGCCTTGGAGCTTCCAGAAGGGCAGGATGACCCCTTTGGTCCAGTCGCTGGGGAGCTGCTCCGTTTCCCACACCTTGTTAAAGGTGTGCGTCAGCCACTCGGCAATGCCATCCCCGCCTGACTTTATCATCTCAGCAGTTATGCAGCAAATGCCAGGGGCTTTCCTGTTGTTCAGTTTTTGTAGAGCGGCTCTGACCTCCTGTGGTGTTATGAGGTCCATGTTACAGGCATGGTTAGGGGTTGTGCCTGCAACACCTGGGATGATGGGGGGAATCAGGGTGGTGTTGTGCTGCAGTAAGAGGCGGAAGTGCTCTTTCCATCGTTGAAGGCAGTCTGTCTCTGTTGTTATGAGGTTGCCGTCAGAGTCTTTAATCAGGGCTGACTTGATGTGGGGGCCATTGCGAGCTTGGCAGAGTAGATCGTAAACGCGGCTCATGTTGTTACTGTTGGCTGCAGACTCTAGTTGTTCAGCCTCGGCTTGCCAGAACCGTTCCCTCTCCTCGGCAATCGCCTCGTTTCGTGCACGGATCAGTCGTGCCTCGCGTCGCTGTTCAATGATGTTGAGTGTCTTCTCCAATATCCATGGCTTTTTGGGTGATGGTGATCTCCTGAAAACCTTCTGGGCTGACTGAAGGACACCTTCTGTAAAGGTCTCCCAGTCGCCCATTTGGTCCTGAGCCAGGGGGCGTTGTAGGTGTGGAGGATGGAATTGCTGAAGTCCGTGGCGATGTTGGGGTACCTGAGGACAGAGGAGTCGAGGCAGGGTTGAATCTTGTTGTACTGATTGGCTCGAAGCTTTAGCCTAAGGTGAGCCACCAGGAGACAGTGGTCTGCGTTGCCAAGCTCGGCTCAACAGTACACACAAAAGTTGGGTGACAAAGAACTTCCAGCGTCGAGAGATCAGGTTGTGGTCCAGCGCTTTCCTTGTTCTGCCGTCTGAGCTGTACCATGTCCAGTGGTGGGCTAGTTTCCGGGGAAACCAGGTATCAACTATACAGAAGCTGTTATGGTGGCAGAGCGGAAGGCGGTTTCCATTGTCGTTTGTTGTTCTGTCGGCAAAAGTGGTGCCAAAAGTTTAGCCGGGCGACCAATCGCTGCTGCAGAGAGTGGCATTGGCATCCTTCAGTACGATGGTAATGTCATGCGGTGGGGCTTGGCCGGCTGCCTCATATCGTTGGTCGTAAATTGCATCCTTCTCGTCCTTGTCAGCGACATCCGTGGGGGCATAGGCGACAATGGTCGTCATCTTGCCATGGCGGTGGTGGAAGCGAGCAGATAGCAATCTGTCGCTCATGGGTGTCCAGCTGATAAGGGATAAGGGAACTTCTAACTAACTTCACAGAGCCCCGCCAATGTGATGTTATAACGGCAGAGCTCTCGGGATAGTAGGGTAGCTGCTCCAGGGTGAAGAAGGGTCTGGACATTCCAGGTGGTGATGCGGGTCCTGAGACGAGGGTTAATCCATACTCGTTGGTCAGGGACAGGCTGGGGTCTGTTACCGTGTTGGGCAGTCCGACTTCTTTTTCTGGTTATTTTCGTAACAAAAAGGGGGTTCACCTGGGTGAGTTGTTAGCCCTCTGCAGGATAGTCAGTTGGTGGGGCTGCCACCTCACAGCGTACCGACATGCTGGGGTATTGTTCGTCTGGAATCTACCTGGAGACCATACCGCCAAGGGTGACCCTACAGGGCGCGAGCTCCCGACGGTATCGCCCCCTTGCCACATCAAGGCCAAGACCCAGAGAGGGCTGGTGCAGGTTATACTGTTATATTGTCCCTAACAATATTGAGACCAAACCTACACCCTTGCACTACACCATCATAGATTGCATTTCTAGGAATAAAGTGTTGTACATTATATTGATAACAATCTAATGTCATAATACAAACTATGAAGGAACTATTCACAATTCAATTATTCAAACTGGGAACTATTTTCTCCACTAGAGGGCACTCATGATCTTTGGACGAACAATGCTTCATTTCTGTATTTTTTTCTCTCTCGCTGTCTTGGGTTAATGTGGTTATGTAATGGGTAATAATAATAACAGTTCATTTGGATAACTTTTTGCTGACAAAAAAATACCATTGTTTAAAAAAAAAAAAAAAATCTAACATCGTAAGCAGTTACAATATTACTTATTACTTGAGTAATATTTTCACCAAATACTTTTTTTCTACTTGTAAATGAGTACATTTTTTGGTTGACTGCTTTTACTTTTACTTGAGTAATGTTATTTTTTTAAGTAACGCTACTCTTACTTGAGCCAAATTCTTGGCTACCCACTCACCTCCAGCTGCCACTGACAATGATAGATGTTTGTTCATTCCTAGTCAAAATCAATAGGACATCTGCTGCCGTCAATGGCACTAAAACATGAGCATTCCTATCTAGTCCCCCCAATTTAGATTGATTTTATATCATTGTCAATGGAAGGGAAAAAGTCAAATGTTTATAATAACAACTTTAATTCAATATCAACTTTATGGCGCTATTAGGGGCCATAACTAGTATATTTCAGTTTTTATTCATTTTTCAATGATTAGTTTAACCTTGATTAAAATTGTATTTATTCAATTATTAACAACATAAAAATATACTGTAATTATAATTCAGACCTGGTGTCTACTAGGGTTGTGGTAAAATCGCGATAGGGTATCGCGATACTTTGTAGCCCAAAAAATTATTGATATGCTCTCACCAAGAATAGATGTATCGTTTTAAAAAGGTGTTACTGTTTTAAAAAAAAAATAAATAAATAACCAGCAGGTTGCGACTAAAATCTTCCATTAGAATACATTAGCTCACTGGGTGCCATTGACGGCGGTAGACGTCCAATTCCTTTTGACTGGATTGAACTGGACTTTTCTGGGCATTTAGAGGTTAGTCGAGGTCAGCAGCACCCCATCTCCACTACACATACTGTTAATTTTGAGTCCCTTCCTATTCATTTGGGAGCATTTTTGCATCACTTCCTTTTCAGTCACCCAAAATCAACAGGAAGTGACCTTGAAATGCCCCAAAATCAACAGGAAGTGACATATAATCAGAAAAGGACCTGAAATGCCCCAAAATGAACTCACTGGCTGCCACTGACGGTCATGGATGTAAAATCTATTTGAAGTGAGGAGTGAATGAACATTAAGTCTACTAGTGATAAACTCATTCCAATTCAGAGCAGAAGAATGAAAAAAGCTTGTTTTTTAGTTGTTTGGAGAATGATTTCCTCATCCATGTATCGATGATTATTGTATCATTGTTATTGTGAGATCATCGTTATCGTGAGCCTTGTATTGCAAATCATACCGTGAGATACCCAGGGGTTTTCACCTCTAATGTCTACAAATGAGGACATCATATTTTGGGTCACATAGGCCATACTTTTATACCAAATGAACTAAAGATGTAATGTCCACATATGTGTATGCCTGGTCTGTATGAGGCAAAACAATTTTTTTTAAATAACCTAAAATCGACATTTACGTTACCATTCACTTTTGAATGAGACACACAATTGAAGTAAGTCACACTACAACAGACAGCAAATTTTCCAAGGCAAAATCTCCAAATTTCTCAAGCACATGTCAGCTCTAAGAGTGGATAATAACATTGGAGGCTGTCGCCAAGCAACTGGGCAAGCCACCTTTTGCTTTCTGTCTGAAATGCTGTTGAGTTCGGAACAAAACTAGAAGATGAACCCTCACCAACGGATGATTTTGAGCTACCTGGAAAACATAACAACGCCGTGAGGAACTTTATTCTTGCCCAGGCTCTCCCAGCTGCTCCGTATCAGCTCCTTGTCCTTCCCTGACAGCTTCTCCATCCTCCGCAGGGCTTCAAGTTTTTCTGGAGGGGAAAACGCGCAGGTCCTCTACACGGCAAGGTGGCTCGATTCCGATGGAGCCATCGCGCTGGAGTAGATCTTCAAGACGAAACTTGTGCACCTGTGAGAAAAAAAGCATCAAGCAAAGTGGGGGGAAAGTGAGCATGCACAGGAAAAACAAACATACCTTTTCGAAAGGTATGCTCGGAACTTGTTGTGCAGCAGCCGGGCTGAGAGGTCTGCTTGAGGGTGCCAGCGTGATTCTTGACTTCGCCTTAAACTCTGATGCACTTGCTCTCTGCTTTCACCCCAGCCCAGAACGCAGTCAAAAAAGACAAGTTATGCCACGCTCTCATCTCTCATCTGTCACTGTGGCTGCTATTTCTCCTGCTCTCGCCCCCCTACCCGCTCGCCTCTTGACGTGCTCTCTCTCTGGTTATTATTCATGCTACAGAAGGGGGGGAAAAAAGAAGCATCTCTCATCGCTCCGGTCAGGCTTGGTGGAGTGAGTTGCAGCTCCTCCTGCAGGTGAACTTGGGAATGAAAAGTTATTACATTGTTTATCACATTCACCACATAGTAATTTTGTCATTTAACCTGTTATAACGTGGCACGGTGGCTGAGTGGTTAGCACGTCCGCCTCACAGTTCTGAGATCAAGGGTTCAATCCCGGGCTACGGCTTTCCTGTGTGGAGTTTGCATGTTCTCCCCGTGCCTGCGTGGGTTTCCTCCGGGAACTCCGGTTTCCTCCCACATCCCAAAAACATGCGTGGTAGGCAGATTGAACACTCTAAATAGTCCATAGGTGTGAGTGTGTGCGTGAATGGTTGTATGTCTCCTTGTGCCCTGCGATTGGCTGGCAACCAGTTCAGGGTGTCCACTGCCTACTGCCCGTAGTTAGCTGGGATAGGCTCCAGCACCTCCGCGACCCTTGTGAGGAAAAGCGGCATGGAAAATGAATGAATGAATGAACCTGTTATAACACTGAAGCTTCTAACTGTGTGTTCTCATGAGAGCGAAGCATTACATAAATGAAGGACATTTACCAAAGTTAGCTTAAAATAGCAGAATGCTATTGACTCGGTAATTTGTTTTCATCAACAGTTTGAGCTCATTAGGGCCCGAGCACTAGACGTGCGAAGGCCCTATTGTTTTGCAAAGGATTATTATTATTATTATTATTATTATTATTATTATTATTATTATTATTATTATTATTCTTTTTTCAGGGCAAATGAAAATGGCCAATTTGGAGGCCTGAACATGCACGAAAAGTCACCAAAATTTGCACATACGTGCCGCTTCGCGTAAATTTCGATAATCTTGTGTCGTTTTGAAAAAATGTCAAAAAATGGCTCAGTGGCGCCCCCTTTACCCTTAAAATTTTCAAAAAGGCCTCTCCTCTCAGGTTTTCAACGTAGAGCAATGAAATTTGGGGAGTAGATACCTTATGCCTAACTGTTCAAAAAAGCCTCTTGCACCCATATTCCAAATCCAACAGGAAATCGGATATTTTGGATCAAATGTGAAATTTTTATCGGTTCACAGTTGGGGTTTACATTTGGAGGCCTGAACATGCACGAAAACTCACCAAAATTTGCACATACATGCAACTTTGCGTAAATTTTGATAATCTACAAAAAAATTTAACAAAATCGCTCAGTGGCGCCCCCTTGAAATTTTCAAAAAGGCCTTTCCTATTAGGTTTTTTCAACGTAGAACGATGAAATTTGGCGAGTCGATACATTGTGCAAACCTGCTCCAAAAAGTCTCTTGCACCCATATTCCAAATCCAACAGGAAGTCAGAAATTTTGGATCAAATGTGAAATTTTATCGATTTACATTTGAGACCTTGTCGCTGAAGAAAATAGTTGGATCGTCTTCAAAATTGGTCAGAGTATTCAGGAGACATATGAGATCTTAAGTTTTCAAAATGGTGTGTTTTCACTCAAGGGTCGGGCCTGGGCGTGGTCCCAAAGTCGGCCATTTTTGGGCAAAATACCAAATTCAGAAAATGATTAAAAACTCCGTGATACAACGTTCAATCTTTTTCATTTCTAGCATGTATATGAGATATCCCAGCCTGAACACGACTGCATTGAAATATTACCCATTAGGCCTGGCGCCCCCTAGTGGGAACAGGAAATGGCCTTCTTTACGAGACAGGCTCCTCCTCCAAGGGAAAAAAATCTATTGACCTCAAACCTGTTTCAGGGGAGCCTCAAGACATGTGTTCAGGTCCCTGATAAAAAATATTGAGGTTTCGTTGAAGCGGAGAGGTCCAAACTGGAAGTGAAAATGACCGTCAACAATTTGTCTCGCCAAAAATTTTGAACAGTCATAACTCGGCAGATATGCAACATATCTGCGCCAAACTTTCCGTGTTTGTTGAGAGTCATACCCTGAAGGTTCTTGTAGGGGTCATTTGCATCAACTCTACAGTGCCAACTAGTGGCGACAGAAAGAAGTTTTAAAAAAGGCCTTTCCTATTGGGTTTTTTCAACATAGAGCAAGGAAATTTGGGGAGTAGATACCTTATGCAAAACTGCTCCAAAAAGTCTCTTGCACCCATATTCCAAATCCAACAGGAAATTGGGTATTTTGGATCGAATGTGAAATTTTCATGGGTTCACAGTAAGAGTTTACATTTGGAGGCTTGAATATGCATAAAAACTCACCAAAATTTGCACATACATGCGGCTTTGGATAACGTTCGATAATCTTGCAACGTTACGAAAAAATTTAACAAAATGGCTCAGTGGCGCCCCCTTGAAATTTTCAAAAAGGCCTCTCCATTTAGGTTTTTCTAACATAGAGTGATGAAATTTGGAGAGTCAAAACTTTGTGCAAAACTGCTCCAAAAAGTCTCTTGCACACACATTCCAAATCCTACAGGAAATCGGGTATTTTGGATTGAATGTGAAATTTTTATCGATTTACAGTGTGCACATTTTACACCTTGGCACCTAGGGAATTAGTTTGATCATTCTCAAAATTGGCGAGCCTGTTCATGAGGCATATGAAATCTTAAGTTATAAAAATGGTGTGTTTTCATTCACGGGCCTGACCTGGGCGGGGTGCCAAAGTCGGCCATTTTTTCGCCAAAACACCGAATTCGGAAAATGACTGATAACTCCCTCATACAACGTTCAATCTATTTTAAATCTGGCATGTGTGTGAGGTATACTAGCCTGAGCAGGACTGGATTGAAAATTTACCATTTGTGCCTGGCGCCTCCTAGTGGGAACAGGAAATGCCCTTTTTTACGGGACACACTCCTCCTCTAAAGGGAAAAAATCAATCTACCTCAAACCTGCAAAAGGGAAGCCTTAAGACCTGTGTTCAGGTGCCTGATGAAAAATATTGAAGTTTCGTTGAAGCGGAGGGGTCCAAACAGGAAAGTGAAAATGACTGTCAACAATTTTTCTCTCCAAAAACTTTGAACAGTCATAACTCGGCAGATATACAACATATCTGCGCCAAACTTCCCGTGCTTGTTGAGAGTCATACCCTGAAGGGCCTTGTAGGGGTCATTTGCATCAACCCTACAGCGCCAACTAGTGGCAATAGAAAGTCACTCGTTTTTCCAATACATGTCCAGTTCTTTTCAGGTTGGTCATTGTAGTTTCAAGACCTATTAAAATACTTATTTACGGCCCATGTCCACGTGTCTCTGTCTGTTGCCGTGACGACCCTTTGTTCGCCATTTAAAGGAAATATTTTTTTTCAGAGACTCAGGCAGCTTATAGAGCCACAATAGTTGGCACACTTGGTCGAATTGGCCCAGTTAGAAGATTAATTTTAGTTTTGAATAAGGGCTTGGCTGCACAGCTCAGTAGTGGCTCCTTTTTTGTAGTACTTTCTCCAATAGGGGTTTTTATCTCTTGGGTGTGGGAATGTAAATAGGCGACTTTCGAGCATGTTAGGTTCTAATGAGATGATTAGAGAGGAGGATCTGCCACCGCCCTGACCTGCACACAGTCCGAGTTGCGTGACGTCCGAGTTGCGCTAGATCGCGAGGGCCCGTTCAGTCCTGCTTGCAGGCCTAGTTGGTATTGTATTTACAGTGAAACATCTAATTGACTAATGTCTAAGAACATGTAATATTGGTGATGATCACCTATGGTGGGGAAGTAGCCATATATAAAAACTAAATTATTAACAATATAAAAAATGGCCGAACACTCTTACCTTCTAGGCATCTTTTATCTTGCGTTCAGAATAATATAATAATATGAGAGAAAAAAAAAAAATTACCGCAAACGATTTTGCCTTTTGGGTGATTCTCATGAAAGCTAAGCAGCACGGTAATGAAGAGCATTTACTAAAGCTAGCTTAAAATAGCAGAATGCTCTGATGATTCAACAGTTTGAGCTCCCTAATATTTTATTTACAGTAAAATATCTAATTGATTCATTTATAAAAGCATGTCCATCCATTAAATATTATACATATAAACATAAACTTAACTATTACCAATATCAAAAAGGACCAAACAATCTTACCTTCCACGCATCTTTTGTCTTGCCTTGTTTGTGCTGCATTATGGGTCAGAATTATTTCATTTAATCAAAACCTAGTTTGTGCTGCATTATGGGTCAGAATGATTTCATTTAATAAATAAATAAAAACAATAAAAAATTACCGCAAACGATTTTGCCTTTAGAGTAATTCACATGAGAGCTATGCATTAAAACTATCATAAAATGGCAGAATGCTATGATTATTCAACAGGTTGAGCTCCCTAATATGATATTTGCAGTAAAATATCTAATTGATTAATGTCTAAAAACATGTCATCTTACAAGTAAATAAAAACAAACTTACCCATAAACGATATCAAGGCCAAACAATCTTACCTTGGAGCCATATTTTGTCTTGCCTTGATTGTGGTGCATTATGGGTCACAATATATAATAATATAATAATAATGATAATAATAATAATATAAAAAAAACAATAATATAATAATGTTAATGCCATCTTGTTGATTTATTGTTATAATAACAAATACAGTACTTATGTACCGTATGTTGAATGTATATATCCGTCTAGTGGCTTTCCATTCCAACAATAATTTAAAGAAAAATATGGCATATTTTATAAGATGGTTTGAATTGTGATTAATTACAATTAATTAATTTTTAAGCTGTAATTAACTCGATTAAAAATTTTAATCATTTGACAGCCCTAATAAAAACAAACCTGCAATTCATGTTTCTTGTAAAGCAAGGTGCGAGAGCAGGTTTTTGCTGTGTAAAACAACAATTTTAGTTATAGTATACCTCAACTTCAGAATATAAAAATAAACTTGTCCAATGTAAACTAAGTATAAAGCATTAATACCCATGTCTTAGCAATTTGGATTTACAATTGTAAATACTTGGCACGCCGTTATGGAACTGGCATCATGTATTCATCGCCAAAATTGTGCTGAAGATGATACATTCAAAGAGTGATAAATTACATAATATTAGTTAAAAATGTAAACAAAAATTTACCATTAATTATTTGGGTGATTCTCATGAAAGCTATGCATTACAGTAATGAAGGGCATTTACTAAAGCTTGCCTAAAATAGCACAATGCTATGATGACTCAACAGTTGGAGCGCCCTAATATTATATTTTCAGTAAAATATCTAATTGATTATTGTGTAAAAACATGTAAAAGTAGACATTATGGTAATGATCACCTATGGTGGGGAAGTAGGCATGTTAAAAAAACAAACATATCTATTAATAATATCTAAAAAGGCCAAGCAATCTTACCTTGTGGCCATATTTTGTGTTGCCTTTAATGCCTTCTTTGTGGTGCATTATGGATCAGAATAACTTTATTTATAACATGACAGTGAAACAGTAATGAAAGTTGCATGCTTGTACACTTGATTTTCCTTCAATAGGTTTTTTTAGTTGCATGCTTGTACACTTGATTTTCCTCCAATAGTTTTTAAGAAATCACAATAGTTTATCAAAATCTCAAATTATATCTCAAACAAATAATATATTTTTTAATGAAATTGATTGAATAGTTATGATGCTATATTGAGGTGAAAACATCAAAACTTTTCACGGGCGCATTACGGTCATGAATTTACAACTCTAAAATCTGTTAAAAAAAACATTATTTTGGTAAGAAATGGTGGTCTAGGCCACACGTAATAGACATAACCATCGTTCATTTAAACATGAGCTATCCAAATTTTTCACAAATCTTACAAGAAATAGTTTAGGTTAGCTTTATGAGAATCACCCTACTGTTCCTACTGCTTTAACGTTCACCTCATACCTAGGGACAATTTAAGAGTGTTCGATCAGCCGCTTATCCTCGTGAGGGCCGTGGGGTTGCTGGAGCCTCTCCCATGCTAACTATGGGCAGTAGGCAGGGTAAACTCTAAAATCGGTTGCCTGCCAATCGTAGGGCACAAGAAGACGAACACGCATGAAACACACCTCATACCTAGGGACAATGTAAGAGTGTTCGATCAGCCCACCATGCATGTACCGTGGTATGAAACACAGTATACAGTAGTTTTAGTTAAAGCAGACAACGCATTTTCCTCTGTGTGATTTTGACAAAGATCAGATCACATTTGATGGTGATTTTATGCAGAAATGTGAGAAATTCAAAAGGTTCAGATACTTTTTCATACCACTGTACCATAGATGAAATAATTAGCTGCCACTGATGGTGATTGACGTCAATCCATTTTGTCAGTGAGGGATGCAGCGATCATCCAGGTCAAAATTGATTGGACGTCAATCACCGTCAGTGGCACTGAAACACACTCATTCAATTTGATGTATTTTGCTGTCAACAGCAATGAAACAGTTAATATTATCAAACAGTTAGGGAAGGACTGAGTTTGCTTTCAGTCGCACCCTGTCTAAACAGAGGTGCATCGCTGGGATACGCTGTTCCCATGACAACCCAGGAGGATGCAGCCAAGGAAGCTGTGCCATGTGTAGCCTGAAATCTCATGGAAAGGTGATATTTGTTACATGGAAGTACTGTACTGTATTTCAGTATTTCGGGACGTATTTTCTGGAGTAGAAGTCACACCTGGGTATAAACTGCGGAAAAGACATAAATCACCCTGGAGTATAAATTGTATTTTTTTTGGGGGGGGGGGGATGGGTTATTTGATCAAAAACCAAGAACAAACATTACACGGTCAAGTAATAACAATGAAAAATGAAAAAAAAACAACAGGCTAATTAGGCAAACCCAAACCCATTCAAACGTCATCTTCACATAACTTCTGAAATAAACTACGCAAGTAGAGGCACGCCTAGAGTGTCCTTCCCACCGCTGTCAGTGCAGGACAAAAAAAAACAAAAACAAAACATATACTGTATGAGTCGCACTTGATTAAAGGTCCCAGGCATTGCCAAGATACCCTAAAATCAACAGGGAGCAGCCCATAAATTCCCCAAAAATTAACAGGAAATAATACAAAATTTGCATGAAGTGAAAGTGAAAATTACAAGAAAGTAGAGAACAGGAACAGGCAGAGACAGGAAGTTAAAATAAACAGGAAATGATCCAAAATGTACAGGAAGTCACCCCGGAATGTTCCAAAATGTACAGTAAGCCGAAATCAACATGAAGCAACCTGCAAATGCCCGAAAATCAACAGGAAGTGACAAATGAACAGGAAGTGGCCCGGAAATGCCCTAAAACAGGGTTTACTAAATCCGGACCTCGGTGCCACTTTTCCTGTCGTGTTTTCCACGTCTTTCTCCCCTAACACACGTGAATGAAATGATTATGTCATCAGCAACCTCTTTAGAAGCCTGAGAATTTTAATTCAGGTGTGTTGGAGGAGGGAGACATGGAAAACAAGTTAAAGTTAAAAGCTAGTTTAAAAAGGATGAGTTTTTAACAGTTTTTTGAACGTGGGAAGGTCTGAACAGGGACGGATGGATTAGGGAGTTCCAAAGGGAGGGGCAGCAATGGAGAAGGCTCTGTCCCCCAAGTTCGGTGTGTTCGGCGGTGCGAGGATGTTTCCATTAGAAGAGCGGAGGTGACGGGAGGGCGTGTAGGGACAGAGAAGGTCTGTGAGGTAGGGAGGGGCCAAGTTATTGAGTGCTTTGTAAGTAAGAAGGATGATTTTTAACTGTATCCTGTATTAAATCGGAAGCAAGTGCAGTTTGTGGAGGACGGGGGTAAATTGGTTCCTATAGGGGTGAGAAGTCGCGCAGCGGAGTTTTGGATACATTGTAGTTTATTGATGAGTTTGGATGGTGAACCGAAAAGAATGCTGTTGCAGTAGTCAAGTCAGGAGGTGATGAATGCATGGATGAGAGTTTCAGCAGCAGAGAAAGTGAGGGAGGGGCGAAGACGGGCTATGTTCTTGAGGTGGAAGAAGACAGTTCTGGTGATGTGGTTGACGTGCTGGTCGAATCTTTATTGTCGAAAATGATATCTAGGTTGCGGGAATGTGTTGAGAGAGGCAGGGTGCAGTTGTGGTGGTGATGGTGAGGGAAAATTGACTGTCTTTGATGTGAGCTGCAGGGTCGATGATTATGTCAGTTTTGTTACTGTTGAGTTGAAGATAGTTTGCTTGCATCCAGGATTTAATTTCACTGAAACAGTTGTGAAGTGTGGATTCGGTGCTGTGCGAGATTTGTTTGTGGAGATGTAAATTTGGATGTCGTCAGCGTAACAGTGAAATTGGAGTCCATATTTATGGATGATCTGACCAAGGGGGACCAAGAACTGAACATTGGGGGACACCTTGTGGTAGGGGAACAGGAGGGGATGTGCAATGATTAATGGTGATGAGTTGTTGTCGGTCGGTGAGGTAGGAGCGGAACCAGGAAAGTGCAGTGCCAGTGATGTGTACAGATTCTAATCAGGAGAGCAGGATGGTGTGGTTGATTGTATCGAAAGTAGCAGTGAGGTCCAGGAGGATGAGGATGGTGAGTTGTAAAGAGTCCCAGGAGAAGAGAATATCGTTAGTTATTTTGAGAAAGGCTGTTTCGGTGCTGTGCTGTGAGCGGAAGCCAGATTGAATTGAAATCAACAGTAAGTAACGTAGAAATGCCCACAAATCAACAGGAAGTGACCAATGAACAGGACGTAACCTGGAAATGCCCTAAAATCAACAGAAAATTATCCCAAATATACAGGAAGCGTGCCTCAAAATGCTCATCTTCCAATGCCATTGATGGTGCTCGATGTCCAATCCATTTTGACTGGGAGGGGGCGAATGAGCTATTCTCTTGAAACAATACATGTTAAACAATACACTGAAGCACAAAATACCTTGACTTCAGAGAGAATTTCAATAATATTTTTAACCCGAGTCACGCACACTTTAGTTGCTTCTGGGAATGACACACTCTCCCAAAAAGAGGAAGTCTTCTGTATCCCCATGATGAGCTTTTGATTATGATTGAATACATATTGAGACATTCTCATGTGGTTCTTACGAAAAAAGATCAGAAATTCCAAGCTGTCAGCTGTGTAAGCATAACCATCCAGTGGAGGCCAATGAACATGAGTGCAGTAATTGATGTGGGTCTGTGGGCCCGCAGCAAAAACCACCGGGCTGGTCAGTGTGACTGCACAAGGATTTATTTAGGTGGCAGCGCAGCTCAAGTGACTCTCGAAATTCAACCAAGCCGTGTGAGAAAAAGCCCTACCGTCCTCGAATGCAGCAGTGCATTTTAACACATTTGCAAATGTCGTACCGCAAGCAACACGCCACTTTTGCTCATTAATATTCATGACGTTAGCATATGTTGCTAGGCGGGTCAACCTCCCGTTTGTCCCTAATACAAATGCATGGAAATAGTGTAAGAATGAGATGTTAACTGAGTTAACTTACCAATTCTGTTCGAAAATTATGTCCCTGATGCCAAATTCACTGGTAAAGATGTGGAAGAACATACAAATGTTCAGTTAAAGAGATGGCTTGAGTGCCGAGGACTTAAAAAGAGCCGACCTGATCCAGTGTTAGCTATTTATCGACACCTTTTTCTTGTGTGCATTGCCTTACGCCACTAACAACGACAATCTCCCGTTTCAACAATCTATCCTTTACCACCATATGCCCTGTCTTTCTTATGTATTATATCCTCTGGTTGTCTTCTGTCTCTGACCATTCTTGGGGGAAATTTACATTGCTATTTTTGTGTAGCGATCGCAAATGCTATTCAGTGACAGTTAACGGAACACTTTTAATTTTTTCATCAATAACAAATCTTAATTCCATAATTTATTTACATTTCAACCCTTACTAAAGAAACAGAAAAGGTAACAGTGGCAGTCAGATACCATTTTAATTTTTTCATGTCATTCAGACAGCACGGCAAAACGCTACGCTAAAAAAAAGTAAAAAAAGTCGAAATGGCTTACCTCTTCATCCTCTGTAGGATAATGGGCCCAACAAAATGTTTACTGCATATGAAATGTGAATGGCTTCACCTTGCTAGCATTAAACTGGTTTTAGACGTCCGTGCAAGTTGATCCATTCTTCACATTTTTTCCTCAGAGTTTTTGGATTCGGGAAACGTAATAAGAAAACATCCTTCCTATGTCATAACGTCTAGAGTTGTTTCTACAAGTTCCATGTTCTTTTTTGAAAGATTACCGGAGAAAACAAACAGGAATGACATGGATTTTATGTGAGGGCGTGTCTATAATGACCCACTTCCGCGTTACGATGGCGACGTCACAGTCTAAAAATAGCCTTCATGCGGTACACTATTTGAACTATTAGCACTAGCATTAGCATTAGCAATGAAGTTGAATCATGCCTAAGAAATAATTAAGTCACAGCCAAAAAAATGAGCTTTTTTTTTTAATTAGCACAAATTTGCAAATTTGAATTATTAGGACTGGTATTAGCAATAAAAATGAATCATGCCAATATCAGTGCAATGTTTGAGATGCTTAGCAAATGAATGTCACGACAAAAGATGAGCTGTGTTTGCAATTTGCACACATTTGCATACTGTATTTATTATTATTAACAGTAGCATTAGCAATGAAGTTGAATCATGCTTTTATCAGTGCAATGTTTCAGATGCTTCGCAAATGACTGTCAGAGAAAAAAGCTGAGTTGTGTTTACAATTAGTTTTTAAACTCTTTATTGTGATAATCAAGAGTCCATGAATCAGTAGTGTAAATTACATAAGACAGCAAATGATTGTGTTTTAGTGCCATTGATGGTGCTAGATGTCCAAGCCATTTTGACTTGTAGGGCTGGCAGCGATTGAACAATCCGTCAATTGCAGTGAATGAATTAACTACGACAAACTAAAAACATATTTACAAACATCTAAACAATGACATTCTTTGGCTCACATCCATGGTTATTTCCACTATTGTTGCATGTTGTGACTTCAGATGTTTTGAGAATTCTTAATTTATAGTTGCAGATGTTGGAGTATCCATTGTTGATGTGGTTAGGTAGACATGAGTCATATTTGAATAGAGTGTCGCGCTCCAGCCGAACAGCCGCAAAAACATTGTACTGTCTGATCATGACAATCATTCCCTCTGGACGCCGACGCTCTTCTCATCCACATCTTCAATTTTTATCCCTAAGTCAGACATGTTGGGGATAGAAAATGTCTATATTGTAATTATATTTCATTTTTACTTGGCTACCGTGTTTCTCTTGTTCCGAGCAGGCAGGCCCCTAACATTATGTAACGTGACATGAAAGAAACCACATCAAGCTTTTGGCTGTACAGCAAACATGTTGTTTGTAACATACTGTACATTGTGGGATCTTATCATGTATGAAGAAAACAATTGGTGAAAAAACAATGTCACCCTGCAACATCTGGGTTTGTGTCATCCTTGGATCTGTATGAGATGGATGTCATTTGTCACAGCTCCTCCCTTTTCTTCAACAAACTGTTCTTTTATGCCAGCTTTCCTCAGTTCGTTCTTGTATGCTTGTTCTGCTCGAGCTTTGGCGTTCCTCTGATGAAATCAAGATGGTGTCACAGTGGCAGGAGCGTGCGCATGCTTAATCGTGACACTCACCTGTTTCACCTGTTCGAACAATAGGGGACGCTCTCTCACACGAGCCTTAATGTCCTTTAGATCCTTCATGTAATCTTTTGTCTTTTGGCGATCCGCCTCCCTGTGTATACATTAGGAGTGGGAACCTCAGAGTAGGTCACGTTACAATACGCAATACAAGACTCACGATTCTCTCATGAAATGGCGATACAATTATCGATACATGAGTCAGGAAATCATTCTACGATACTCAACAGTACAATATAACAGCTGTGAATTGAAATTTGTTTATCACTAGTATACGTCCAATGCATTTGAACTGGGCGTATAGCGTGTCCCTCCCACTTCAAACAGATTGAACATCTATGGCCGTCAATGGAAGCCAATGGGTAAATTTTGGGTCATTTTAAGGCCATTTCCTGTGTATTTTGGGGCATTTCTAGGTTTTTGGCCATTTAAGGGTGTTAATTTGGGGTTACTGAACAGCAAGTGACCCAGGAATGCCCCCAAATAAACAGGAAATGACCTGTAAATAGACATGTGCCGATTTCCGGTTTCAAGGTATACTGTGGTATGAAAACGTCAAGGTTTCAAAACTGTAAAAAATTTCCATCATACCGTCCCTAAGGTTTTAGTTATTTTGTATGTCCCAAAAATGCATTGAGAAATCCCTCGCAGCTGCAAGGCTCAACCCTCGCCCAGCGGTTGTTGCTCAGTATCAGTGAGTCAGCTGTGCTACACGATGGCTGGAGGAGGTGAAACTCTTGAACTTTTTACCCCCATTGAACAAAATGAAATCGCTGGTATGGGAATACTTCAGCTACAGAAAAGTTACAGACGGCCGCGGCTTAGAGGATGAGGGCCAACCGACATTTAGAAACATGTTTGCAGAGGGTGGCTGCCGAGGAGGCAATACCTCCAACATGATTTTGCATTTATACAAAATTAAAGGTTCGTAAACACTGTTATGAATGTTTCCAACCAGCTACGAGAGTTAACTACAGCGTATTTAGTGTATCTAGTGGTGGTAAAAGCGGTGTTTTTTTTCTCTCTGGCAACTGTCTGAGTTGAGAAAGAGAGTGTCTGTATAATGTAAACATGATATGCGTCACACACAAGTGATTTTTATGGAAAATAATTTTTATTAATAATAATATATTTTTTTAACTTATTAAACTTATTTTTAAACTTTATTATTAAACATTTTACTTATGTTTCCATTTGCTAATATATTTTGGAAAAAAAAAAAATCCTGTTAAATGGAAAAAAGTTTTTTTAGGCTGAAGGTTATCATACCATCAGAATCTGATACCGGCACATGCCTACCTGTAAGTGCCCTAAAACGAACAGTAATTGACCTGTGAATCCCCCCAAAACTGGAAAGTGTTCATGTTTGTCTGTCACTGACAGTGGTAAACGTTTAATCCAATTTGACTGTCAGCAGGTCAGGTAGCAGGTAGCATTGGTTCTTTTTTTTTTTTTTTTTTTTTTAAATTATATATCAGTTCTTGGCAGGAGCATATGGATATACTATTGGAATACAAAGTATCGCGATATACAGTATCACCATTTCGATATATTGTCACACCCTTAGTACACATTAAGGGGGTGACAATATACAGTGGTACTGCAAGATATCTCAAGATCATGATTTTTTGTTTAATTAATCGGGTTTTACATGTAAATTGCCTAATTTGTTCCAAGGTCTCCTAAAAACACGCCATTCATTTTTCTGTCATGTCCTCTGATTGCCTATCTTTATTTCTAATGCTTTGTCGCCTCCTTGTGGTGCTTGTGTGTAACTAGTGTGTTAGGCTCTTTCTACAGACGTTATCACATGACTACATGAGTTCAGCTCATAGAAAACACGGAGTGCTAAAAGACGAGCTAACTTTGGCAGCCATTGCTTGCTATTTCATCTCGCTCTGAGCCTTGATAAAGATACATATACAGTACATGATAGTTAGTTTCCAAAGTCTTCAACAAACTAGAGAAAGGACGCCGTTGTTTGCCCGTCACTCACCGATGGTGCTGCAGTTTTTCATCGTAGACTTCCCTCAAGCTTTTGTGAGGGTCCAGCAACTTGGCATGGAGGGAAACAGTCTTCCTCATGGCCTCTGACTTGCTCTGGTATTTCCTCAACCAGTCTGCACTCTCCTGTTTCTTCACATCCCTCATCTCCATGGACGTGCTACAACATATATTAGGTTAGGTGGACATTAAAGTTTATTACTAGTAGACGTCCTATCCATTTGAAGTGGGGGGGGGGGGGGGGGGGCAGCGGATAAACACTCGTTGTTTGGACATCTATGGCCGTCAGTGGGAGCCAATGCCAGGTAGTGAGTTAATTTTGGGGCATTTCAAGTCATTTCCTGTTGATCTCCGGTCACTTCCTGCTGATTTTGGGTCAGATAATTTTCTCCAGGGTATTTTGCCGACTATTTTTACACCTGTCCACACTTACGTTCAAGGTGCGTTTAAAGCCCCCGCCCCCCGCTTCTTCAAGGTACGCCTGCTTTTGCGCAAACTAGAAAGGAGAAACCTCATATGTTACGTCTTCGCCCACACGATTTACCTCTTAAACTTATTACTCGCCGGTGGCAAATTTCGAAATTACTACACCTTCCAGACTGTCATTATTTTGTGATTACAGTTTCTTTCGTGAACGCAATTGAACGCATCACGCAGGAGCAAGAGTGAAGGGAGAGCAAGCTCGGCTTTTATGAGCAGTTGCAGGGTTGTGAATGAAATAGTTTGATTGAAAGCCTGATATCATTACTTGGGATGTTACATTCGATGCTCAGTTGAGCTCTTGCCACTTCGAAAATAACAAATAGAAGCTGCATATATTTCCTGGAAGCCAAAACCAGGAGTCCTTGTGCATAAAAGTGGCGATGCTGGAAGTGGCGACAGTTTTGACAGGCAGAAATGCCATGAAAAAAACTGATCTTTGACTGGGGGTACCAGGCAGGTCACTTTTCCGGGTTTAAATTTCCTCTACACATCTTTATAGACTCATGTTCTGTTGGCATTGAGTTGGAAGGGCCAGCCCCGCAGCTGGCTGATCGAAAACAACGCGAGAGACGAGCTCTGTAAAAAACGCTCATCTCCGCATTATCTGCAATGGGAGGATCACAAATGGGCACTGAATTGAAGCATATTATTGAGACATAGTCTGAAGGTTCAAGAAAAATGTGTGGAAAAGAAAAGCGGAGCAGGAATGCCACGTCGTGATCGTCCGCCTCTATTGTGTACGATGCCGTCATGCTGCACTAAAAATGGCAACGGCATAACGTCACTTCCTTAATATCTGATTGTTGTACGGAGACAGCAGTCCATATTAAGCGGCGGGTAATATTACCCGCCTACATTATCCGTCTAACAACTAATCCGGCTAATAGGCACGTTTAACGCTAATATCCGTCCTAGTGTAGATGTAGCCTTAATAGGAAATTGACTCAAAATCAACAGGAAGTAACCTGCAATTGCCCGAAAATCAACAGGAAGTGACCTGTAAATGTCCAAGTTTATCACTAGTAGACGTTCAATCCATTTGAACTGAGAAAGTGGCAGTGAATGAACATTCGTCCATTCACTGTCATCCCTCCCACTTCAAACAGCTTGGACGTCTATGGCCGTCAGCGACAATCAATGTCAGGCAACGACTTAATTTTGGGGCATTTTACGTCATTAGTGCCCGAGCACTAAGCGTGCGAAGGCCCTATTGTTTTGCAAAGGATTTTTTTTTTTCAGGGCAAATGAAAACGGCCAATTTGGAGGCCTGAACATGCACGAAAAGTCACCAAAATTTGCACATACGTGTGGAAAATTGTAAATTTCGATAATTTTGCGACGTTGCAAAAAAAAAAAAAAAAGTAACAAAATGGCTCAGTGGCGCCCCCTTGAAATTTTAAAATTGGCTTATAACATTAGGGTCTGTCAGCGTAGAGCGATGAAATTTGGGGAGTCTATACCTTGTCCAAAACCACTCCAAAAAAGCATTTACACCCATATTCCAAACCCAACAGGAAATCGGTTATTTTGGATCGAATATGAAATTTTTATCGATTTACAGGGTGCACATTTGAGACCTTTTCGCCGAGGGAGTTAGTTGGATCATCTTCAAAATTGGTGAGACTGTTCAGGAGACATATGAGATCTTAAGTTTTTTAAATGGTGCGTTTTCATTCACGAGTCTGACCTGGGCGTGGTGCCAAAGTCGTCCATTTTTTCGGCAAAATGACTAATTCAGTAAAAGACTAATAGTTCCTTGACACAACGTTCAATCTTTTTCATATCGACATGTATGTGTGGTATCCCACCCTTAACACGAGTGCATTGAAATATTACCCATTAGGCCTAGCACCCCCTAGTGAGAACAGGAAATGCCTTTTTTTACGAGACAGGTTCCTCCTCCGAGGAAAAAAAATCTGTTGACCTCAAACCTGCATCAGGGGAGCCATAAGACCTGTGTTCAGGTGCCTGATGAAAAATATTGAGGTTTCGTTGAAGCGGAGGGGTCCAAACAGGAAAGAGAAAAAGACCGTCAACAATTTGTCTCGCAAAAAACTTTCAACAGTCATAACTCAGTAGATATACAACATATCTGCGCCAAACTTCCCGTGCTTGTTGAGAGTCATACCCTGAAGGGTCTTGTAAGGGTCATTTGCATCAACTCTACAGTGCCAACTAGTGGCGACAGAAAGGAGTTTTAAAACAGGCCTTTCCTATTGGTTTTTTCAACGTAGAGCAATGAAATTTGGGGAGTCCATACCTTATGCAAAACTGTTCCAAAAAGTCTCTTGCACCCATTTTCCAAATCCAACAGAAAATCGGGTATTTTGGATCGAATGTGAAATTTTTATCCATTTGTGATATAGTTTACATTTGGAGGCCTGAACATGCACGAAAACTCACCAAATTTTGCACATACATGCGGCTTTGCATGGATTTCGATAATCTTGCAACGTTACAAAATATGTAACAAAATGGCTCAGTGGCGCCCCCTTGAATTTTTCAAAAAGGCGTTTCCTATTAGGTTTTTTTAACATAGAGCAATGAAATTTGGGGAGTCGATACCTTGTGCAAAACTGCTCCAAAAAGTCTCTTGAACCCATATTCGAAACCCAACAGGAAATCGGGTATTTTGGATCGAATGTGACATTTTTATCAATTAACAGGGTGCACATTTGAAACCTTGTCACAGAGGGAGTTAGTTAGATCATCTTCAAAATTGGTGAGACTATTCAGGAGACATAGGAGATCTAAAATTTTCAAAATGGTGCGTTTTCATTCATGGGTCTGACCTGGGCGTGATGCCAAAGTCGGCCATTTTTTGGGCAAAATGACAAATTCAGTAAAAGACTAATAGCTCCTTGACACAACGTTCAATCTTTTTCATATCTGGCATGTATGTACGGGATCACACCCTTAACACGAGTGCATTGAAACATTACCCATTAGGCCTAGCGCCCCCTAGTGGGAACAGAAAATGCCTTTTTTTACTAAACAGGCTCCTCCTCCAAGGAAAAAAATATATTCACCTGAAACCTGCATCAGGGGAGCCATAGGACATGTGTTCAGGTGCCTGATGATAAATACTGAGGTTTGGTTGAAGCAGAAGAGTCCAACAGGAGAAGTGAAAATGACTGAAGCCATTTCGTCTCACCACAAGTTTTGAACAGTCATAACTTCTACAACATATCTGCGCCAAACATCTCGTGCTTGTTGAGTCATACTCTGAAGGGTCCTGTAGGGGTCATTTGCATCAACCCTACAGCGCCAACTAGTGGTAATAGAAAGTCACTCATTTTTTTAATATATGTCCAGTTCTTTTCAGGTTGGTCATTGTAGTTTCAAGACCTTTTGAAATACTTATTTTACGGCCCATGTCCACATGTCTCTGTCTGTTGCCGTGACGACTCTTTTCTTCGCTCCTCTTTTGTAGTACTCTCTCCAATAGGGGTTTTTATCTCTTAGGTGTGTGAATGTAAAGAGGCGACTTTCGAGCATGTTAGGTTCTAATGAGATGATTAGAGAGGAGGATCTGCCACCACCCTGACCTGCACACTGTCCGAGTTGCGTGACGTCGAGTTGCGCTAGATTGCGAGGGCCCGTTCAGTCCTGCTTGCAGGCCTAGTTTCCTTTTGATTTTTGGTTCATTTCTTTTACTTTTGGGGGATTTACGGGTCACTTCCTGTTGATTTTCGGTTACTGAAAAGAAAGTGATGCAAGAATGTCCCCAAATAAATAGACAGTGACTCCAAAATCAACAGGAAGTAACCTGTAAATGCCCTAAAATGAACTGGAAGTGACCTGTAAATGCCCACAAGACATGCTCTGATTTCAGTGACATTGACGGCGCTAGACGTCCAATCCAGTCAATATGAATTGGATATCTAGCACCATCAATGGCAGCCAGTGAGCTATTGTATTGTATTCAAATGGAAAAATTTGGTGGCAACCTGTTGGTTTCTTTTTTTTTTTTTCCAATCACTGACACTTCTTTAAAATGATATCGATTCTTAGCGGAAGCACATCAATAACGTTTTTGACTACAAAGTATGGCAGTATATCACCTTTTTCGATATATTGTCACACCTCTATTACACACACTTCAATTTTAGATGTGTAAGAGTTTTGTTTAAGTATTAAGGTAATTAGCAAAAAAAAAAAACCTTGAGCTGAGTTTGCCAGGTATGCTTTACCGAATGGCCATGCAGCGTTTCCTTGTTGCGTCTGTGATGTAAGTCGGAAGCGTGTCCGCAGACAGTGACTTTAGTGCATCATAGGATTTACTTCGACCTAGATGACTTTGACTGCGTATCTGTAAAAAATACACAGACATAAAAAAAAAAAAAAAAATTTGCAGCCACCGCACATTCCAATAATTCATGGTGAATTTGAGGAAAGGTTTTTTTAGGGTTAAAAAATACAAACCTACAGTAATACATTTTACGTTAGCTAATCCGAGATGTCAAATCTCACTGCGAGTTTTGTAATACTGCTTGGACATCGTGTATACATACATCCCTCTTATTACCAGCTTTAGTTTATTCTATGTATATTTTTCTTTGTTCTCTATTAATGTCCCCCCTAAATCCTCAGGAGAACAGGCTCGAGAATGGCACAGGAAGAAAAATGAATATTATGTAAGATTGGGTGCACTTTTTACATAATATGTGCATTGGCTACAGGAAAGTCTTGACAAAAATTCCTTTCCCACAAAGATGACATGCACATGGCTTTGGAACCACATATTTTGAGGTTACATACAATAATGGTAGGGAAGATTATAAATATCTTTTTACGAGAAAGCCCGCTCGTGTAATATTACCTTGTTCTATGCTGCAAAAACCACATAAGGGAAAAAAAAAAAAAGTACCATATTCAATCGTCTTGGTTGGTGCAAAGTTATCTTTAACTCATTGGCTGCCATGGACGGTGATAAACGTCCAATCCATTTTGACTGGCCCCAGTCAACAAATGGATTCATAAAGACGAAAAGAGCCAATTAATACATAACTATTTTTAAAAATATTTTTTTATAAATAGATAAAATTATATATGTAAAAAATGTGAACAAAAACAAAATTAAAATGAATAAAAATACACAAGAATATAACCCCCAATGACGCACTTAAGTAAATAATAAATAACATAGCATTATTACAAATATTTTTTTAATTAATGGTATTTTTAAAAATCTAAAAAATAAAAACAATATATAAGGTATAAAAATATTTTTCAAATGAATTGAAATGTGTCTATGTGCATACGTCGATATTTTTATTTTTTGTCTGTGAAAAGAAAATTAAAAATCAATTAAAGTTCATTTCATTACAAATATATATATATATATTAGAACAGGGCGGTAAACCGAAAATTTACCGTCACCGAAATTCTTCACGATGACCGACGTAATTTTGACCATGTCGGCAAATTCGGTAATTTAATAAAACAAGAAAATATAGTCTTTTCATCCCGCTTTGACTCTGTGCTGTTCGGCTATGTTCATTCCCCTTTAAGAAAGCAGACAGTGTGCTTACGTATGGAGTCACGTGGTTTTCAGGAAGCCAAACAAACAGAAGCCCGGTAGGCTAACGCCAGCGGCTAACGCTACAAGTAAACGGGATGGAGTCGGGCTTAGGTTAGCTTCGCCAAACTTTCACCCGACATTAAGTAAACTTTTGGAGGGTTCCAGACGGGCTTTCACCCGCTGTCCTCCCTGGTTCTCACGATTTCAGGAGAGGATGCTTTCAGTGCTTTCTTCTGGTAGCCAAGCCACAGGCTAACGCTAGCAGCTAACAGCGGCTACAAACGAACATGAAAGCGTCGGATAGCGGCTCTAACCTTGTCGAAACGGCTGAAATTAATGAGTGGACTGGGCACGGACTTCATGTAGCAATCATTATGTCGCGTTATTTGGCATCACTGTGTGATTTCTCTGAAAGCTTTCATGATGGTAAAGGACTCAGCATAACGTATAATCCAACAGTGAAGCCTATATATAATATGGCCACAGCTATTTTTCTGTATGTGTTTGCTTTATTCTGCCATCATAAAACCTTAAATATTTCATTGGCATCAGAGCAATACAGCTTTAATCTGGTTGTGTCTGTGTGGGGGAGTGCATGTATTAAAAAATGTTTCGGGAAAAAAAAAAAAAACTGAAACCTTGACATAAACACTTGTGTTGAATAATTATGTCACAGCAGCCATTACCAATAAATTGTCTGAAGTGTACTGTTAAAGCTGCAAGTCATTTGTGTTAGAGTGACATGTTTGCACAGTCGTCATATTGATTTTTATAATGTTGTACATTTTTCAAGTCATACAAACTGTTATAAATGTTCACACTAGAATTCTTATTGTTTACAAGATTTTTTTCAATACTTAATGTTTAGACTGCATGTGCAATTGTTAAATTGAAAGCTGGTAAATAAATTTAACGAGAAACGGTTAATTTGTATTCCATGAATTGATTCAAATTTTCAAATTATGTAACAGTCCGCTTGGACGAATTTATCGTCATTTATCGTTATCGAGGTAAATCTGCTAAATTTATCGTTATACGTACTTAAGGCCATATCGCCCAGCCCTAATTTACAATAGAGAATGATTGCAGTTTGTTTGTTCAAGCTATGTTTACTTTGATAAATAAAACAACAATAAGAGAACATTTAACGTTTTTTTTATTATTAAAAAAAAAACAACCTTTTTTTTTCTTTTTAACTCAAATTGGATTGGACGTCAGTCGCTGTCAATGGGAGTGGAAACATTAAAAGTGAAGAAATTCCCAATTGTCTCAATTATGTAAAAGTAGAATAACTAATAACATTAACATTTGACTGGCTTTTAAATTATAATTGTGTCTTTATTTATTGATTCATTGCACTTATTGTTTACAAGCAATATACTATGTGCAATACTTACTAAGTGCAATATTCAATGCCTCACTGTCAACTTCTGCTAATTCACTTCAATTATTTGCACTGCCAGAAAATAGGACTACCTCATACATATTTCATACTAATCAGATTTTATACTTTATTCTTGCAAGCCACTTTTTTTTACTTGTGCAATATTCAATGCCTTCACAGTCAACTGCTGCTACTTCACTTCAATTATTTGCATTGCCTGAACATGACTACCTCATACATATTTTATATTTATTTAGATTTTATGCTTTATTCTTGCAAGCCACTTTGGAGATTTTTTTTTTACTTGTCCTGCACTGTAAAGGGAGATGCTCCACAATTTCATTGTACAAATGTATAATGACAATAAAGGGCTATTCTATTCTATTCTATTCTATTCTATTCTATTCTATTCTATTCATGTTTTTTGCTGGTTTCTTTGTTCTTAACATCTGACAAGTGTAAAAGTGCTCTACAAAAAAATATTATTATTATTATTGACATTCCAATGAATAAACAAGTTGAGGCTTGGCTGGCTTACCTGTGACGTTTCAGGGCTCGGCTTACTTTGCCTAGCATGACGTGCGGATGTTCTCAGGTAGAAGGGCTGACACTTGGTGATATGTTTGCCTAGTGATGTTCTCAGAGACTCTGTTTGAAGAGTTTTGTGCAACTGTTGGAAATCGGGCACCTGGTGGTTGATTTTAGGCTGAAAGCTTGGTTTCTCATCCAGGAAAGCCAATTTTTGCATTCTGTTGCGGTCCGCGATGCGAAGTTTGGGTTTTTCGTTGTTCACCTGTTGTGTGGTGTCGATGTGGTTTTTCATGCAACACTCTTGGTCTGCACAAAAATTCCAAAAAAAGAAATGTTGATTATTTTGTTATATCTCTTTAAGCTTTGATTATTTTAGTAGAAAGACAAACTTAAAAAATATGATAAGTTCAACATTACATGCTCATGACTTGATTATTCTTTTCACCGAATACTTGTTAACTTTGAGTATATTTTGGGGAGGACTACTTTTACATGAATAATATTATTTTGAAGTAACACTACTCTTACTTGAGTAAAATCTTTGACTACTCAACCCACCTCTGATTGAACCCAGGTTAAAAACCACAGGTCTAAACAGTACTTTGCTGGAACTCAGCATGGTTATCATTCATTCAAGTTGAAAGGAAAGTCTCACACCTATCGGGGGCTTCACTTGCTTGGGAGAGGACCGCTGAATGTTTTTTACAGTTGTCTTCTGCGAGACTTGCTTTAACAATGTATCCATTGGCTCTTGTTTCTTCTTTTCTCTCTCCTGAAAGCTGAAAGGTTTCTGAAAAGAAAGCAGAAAGCTTTTCCTTTGCTCTAAGCCTTGCTTTCGTTTCTTGTCCCGCTCCTCCACCATCTCCCGGTAGAGTGGAAGCTTGACTTGAGTAGGAACAGGATGCGCGCTGAACTTCTTCTTGCACTCGGCCTCGGCTTCCTCCTCCTTTTTCTGCTTTGTTGTTTTGCATGAAGCGACTCGTTCGCACTGCTGCTTTGACTGGATTGATCGATTGTTTTCCGATGTTAGAGCAAGTGTTGAGGCAGCTCTCCTCAGACTGCTTGACCTAGGAAAAGAATGAATTCTTCATATGTTCTCCTACATTTTAAATAAAGATGAGCACGCAGAAAATTACTTTGTGTGAGGAGATGAGTGATTTAGATCAGTTGACAGTTGGATGTAGTGATGAATCCTGCTCTCCAACTGCTCTCTGTGTCTGCTCTCTGCTTCCTGCAGTTGCCGTTGGATCGTTTCGCTCAGGTATCGAAGCCTCTGATGAAGGGTTTCTTCTGATGGCGAGCAGTTTGGAAGTATCATCTCTGACTGCGTCATCCTTGTTGATCAAAAGTAGAGATGTCCTGATCAAATATTTCTGCATGTGTGATTTTCCTGACTTTTTTGTTCTGCAAAGTTTAAGTATTGTAAATATATATGGCGGAAAACACAGAAAAGGATGAAAAAGCAGTTTCTACCCTTGCACCCCTCTTTAAAATAAATTGCTGTATTTTAAGCCAAAAGAACTGTTGTGTTTGATAGAACAATATGTCTATATGCTGCCATAGCAGATTCATGGCGCATTAAGCCCCCGGACTATTTTTAATTTGCCCGTTTTACCCTTGAAACCCTCGTTTACAGATGTCGCGCAACCGCTTCTGTTATATACATATACTGTATATATACTTATATATATGGCTATATGCTGCCATAGCAGATTCATGGCCCAAGAAGCCCCCAGACTATTTTTAATTTGTCCATTTTACCCTGGAAACCCTCGTTTACAGATGTTGCACAACTGCTTTTGTACCTGGACATATTGTCCTATCAAACACAACAGTTGTTTCGGCTTAAAATACAGCAGTTTATTTTAAAGAAGGGTGCAAGAGCAGAAACTGTTTTTTCAGCCTTGTCTGTGTTTTCCGCCATATACAGTATATATTGCTATATGCTGCAGTAGCAGATTCATGGCCCATGAAGCCTACGAACTGTTTTTAATTAGTCCGTTTTACCCTGGAAACCCCCGTTTACAGACGTCGCACAACCACTTTTGTTTCAACCCAGCCATAAAAAGAATTATATTTATTTTTCAAAATGTTTGTCATTTTTAGCTTATCATTGATGTCTAATATTTTGTTAAAAAAAAAAAAAAAAAAAAAAAAAAAATTTAAATATTCACTCACATATTTTAAACTTTTAAACAAATGATGTCACAATGAAAAAAAATTGTGTCTGTAAAAAAGTCACGGATATCTACCTCATAACTATCGCTTAATTGTATTTTTTTGTTTCTGTCGCATTTTCTCCGATACGTTAGATGATAAATAATCGATCCAAACAAAGAAAACTGAAAAAAAAAATTTTTTTAAGAGTAAATATATGAAAATGAACATTTCGACCACTCCTTAATGTCTGCGATTTCTGCATCGTGACCCTTGTTATATTATCATGTTTCACCCATAAAATCCCCAAAAAAGCCAGCTGTGGCCATTCACAGCTGTGTCTTGACATTCAGTGATACATGCTACATGGAGTTTTTGGATTGAAACAAGGTAAGTACGCGATTGTATACAATCGCGTACTTACCTTGTTTCATATCATACATATGTATGTATATATATATACATGTACACACACACACACACACAAACACACATATATACATACATATGTATATATATACACACACACACACACACATATACATACAGTGCCTTGAAAAAGTATTCGGCCCCCTTGAATCTTGCAACCTTTCGCCACATTTCAGGCTTCAAACATAAAGATATGAAATTTAATTTTTTTGTCAAGAATCAACAACAAGTGGGACACAATCGTGAAGTGGAACAACATTTATTGGATAATTTAAACTTTTTTAACAAATAAAAAACTGAAAAGTGGGGCGTGCAATATTATTCGGCCCCTTTACTTTCAGTGCAGCAAACTCACTCCAGAAGTTCAGTGAGGATCTCTGAATGATCCAATGTTGTCCTAAATGACCGATGATGATAAATAGAATCCACCTGTGTGTAATCAAGTCTCCGTATAAATGCACCTGCTCTGTGATAGTCTCAGGGTTCTGTTTAAAGTGCAGAGAGCATTATGAAAACCAAGGAACACACCAGGCAGGTCAGAGATACTGTTGTGGAGAAGTTTAAAGCCGGATTTGCATACAAAAAGATTTCCCAAGCTTTAAACATCTCAAGGAGCACTGTGCAAGCCATCATATTGAAATGGAAGGATGCAAATCTACCAAGACCTGGCCGTCCTTCCAAACATTCTTCTCAAACAAGGAGAAAACTGATCAGAGATGCAGCCAAGAGGCCCATGATCACTCTGGATGAACTGCAGAGATCTACAGCTGAGGTGGGAGAGTCTGTCCATAGGACAACAATCAGTCGTACACTGGACAAATCTGGCCTTTATGGAAGAGTGGCAAGAAGAAAGCCATTTCTCAAAGATATCCATAAAAAGTCTCGTTTAAAGTTTGCCACAAGCCACCTGGGAGACACACCAAACATGTGGAAGAAGGTGCTCTGGTCAGATGAAACCAAAATTGAACTTTTTGGCCACAATGCAAAACGATATGTTTGGCGTAAAAGCAACACAGCTCATTACCCTGAACACACCATCCCCACTGTCAAACATGGTGGTGGCAGCATCATGGTTTGGGCCTGCTTTTCTTCAGCAGGGACAGGGAAGATGGTTAAAATTGACGGGAAGATGGATGCAGCCAAATACAGGAACATTCTGGAAGAAAACCTGTTGGTATCTGCACAAGACCTGAGACTGGGACGGAGATTTATCTTCCAACAGGACAATGATCCAAAACATAAAGCCAAATCTACAATGGAATGGTTAAAAAATAAACGTATCCAGGTGTTAGAATGGCCAAGTCAAAGTCCAGACCTGAATCCAATCGAGAATCTGTGGAAAGAGCTGAAGACTGCTGTTCACAAACACTCTCCATCCAACCTCACTGAGCTCGAGCTGTTTTGCAAGTAAGAATGGGCAAGAATGTCAGTCTCTCGATGTGCAAAACTGATAGAAACATACCCCAAGCGACTTGCAGCTGTAATTGGAGCAAAAGGTGGCGCTACAAAGTATTAACTCAAGGGGGCCGAATAATATTGCACGCCCCACTTTTCAGATTTTTATTTGTTAAAAAAGTTTAAATTATCCAATAAATTTTGTTCCACTTCACGATTGTGTCCCACTTGTTGTTGATTCTTGATAAAAAATTTAAATTTTATATCTTTATGTTTGAAGCCTGAAATGTGGCGAAAGGTTGCAAGGTTCAAGGGGGCCGAATACTTTTGCAAGGCACTGTACATATGTGTATATATATTAGCAGTGCAACGGTTCGCGGTTCAAAACCGAACCGAACGGTTCGCCCTTTTCGGTTCAATACGCCTTTATGAACCGCGCCTTTTTGGTTTTGCAATTACAGTAATTTATTCCGAACGCTTGTGGAATTAATTGGTCAAACTCTGTGTGCCTGTGTGTGACGTGAAGCGCAGCTGTGGAGAAATTCCCGCCCCACGAGTAAATGTCCAATCGCTGTCAAGCACCTGTGTAATAGGAGCCGAGTAACGCCCTCTCTCGCTTACGAGCGAGGTGAAAGTGAAACAAGAAAGAAAACAAAAAAAGTGATGGCGAGCGGAGGAGTCGACAGACCAAATTTTGAGGAAGCACCGGCCTCTTTCAAATCTGCGGTGTGGCAACATTTCGGTTTCCCCGTGGACTACAATGCAGACGGAGAGAAAATATTGAAAAAAAAAAGAAAGAAACAATTTGCAAGCATTGCTCAGCGCTTGTTCCCTATGCTAACGACAAGACTTCTAACATGACTCAGCAGTCAGCACTTCAGCCGGTGTTCTCGGAGCAGGACAACCCCGAAGATGACACCAGTGAAAACACACGGGTCTATAGAAGAGGCGTTCCAAAAGCCTTACAATATCAGGTCAGAAAAACACAAGAAAATAACCCACGCAGTGGGGATTTGCATTGCAAAAGACATGCAACCATATTCCGTGGTTCGTTAATTTAATTGCAACACTTGACCCGCGTTATATTGTTCCCTCGCGGACATATTTCGCCCACAACATAATCCCCGACATTTAAGAAATGGCACGCAAAGCCATTGAAGATGATTTCACGAAAGCACATAGTTTTGCCCTGACCGCTGATAGTTGGACGTCCCGTGCTACAGAGTGCTACTACCTAACTGTGACGGTCCACTATAATTCATACCTGTCAAGTTGTACGGTCTCGTCGTAATTTGTACACGTGAGCACTGGTTTTTAAATGTGTACGCCGTCCGTTACGTTCAAAATCTGCACGTTTTTCGTGCATTGCGTTTTTTTTTTATTTTTCATCCGTTCGGATTTGGTCACCTGCAAGGAGCCAATGTTCGTTAATACTTGAATAACACGAGAAAAGTCAGACACGGAGAGGGAAGAGTGTTTGTTGAGACGCTGAAGCAAACGCGATGCTAGGCTAGGTGGCTCCAATTTCCTGACCGTGGCCGACATCATACAATCTACGCCTAGATATCTCATGCATTCAGAACTACAAGCGAAATGACACTCGGGAGCGTTAGTAAACAGCCGCCATTTTAGAGCAGCATACTTCTCAGAAAGGCTCTGTTGTAGTAAACCTTCCGAGCGAACCTAAGCAACTTTTTATCCAAAATACTCCTAAATCGGCAAAATCCTGACTTGAGTCTATCTTTAAAGGATGAAACAGTTATAAAATTTTCATGTCGAAAGTAGACGGAAGGGAACTTAGGCAAAAACGGGAGCAATTTTATCAACTTTATCGGTTGATTCACAACATTAAATGACCTCCAAACATATATATATATATATATATATATATATATATACACACACACACACACATATATACATACATATATATATATACACACACACACATATATACATACATATATATATATATATATACATATATATATATATATATATATATATATATATATATATATATATATATATATACATACATATATATATATACATACATATATATACAGTGCTGCTCAAAAGTTTGTGAACCCCCTCAACATTTTGGAATTTTCTATTATTTCAACCTGATTTCCTAATCAATCAATTCAGTAGTTTTTTTTTTGTTTTTTTAACAGTTGTGTTGTCGAGACTAAATTAAAAAGAGTTTTCATCAACTGATGTAGGTCCAAAATTGAACTGTTTGGTCACAACCAAAACCGCCATGTCTGGCGAAAAGTCAACACTGCATACCACCAAAAGAACCTTCTCCCAACAGTGAAGCATGGAGGTGGGAATGTCAAGATCTGGGCTTGCTTTTCATCCTCAGGACCTGGACAACTCCACATAGTCCAGGGAATCATGAATTCTGAGGAATATTGTCAAATCCTAGAACATAACCTGACGCCATCTGTTTTGAAGTTAAAGCTTGGCAGAAGGTGGATCATGCATCATGATAATGATCCAAAGCATTCCAGCAATACAACCAAGGAATGGCTGAAAAAGAAGAAGATTCGTGTTCTGGACTGGCCCAGTCAAAGTCCTGACCTAAATCCCATTGAAATGCTGTGGCGGGACCTGAAGCGAGCAGTTCATGCCAGACGCCCATCAAACCTCTCTCAACTGACTGCGTTCTGCAAGGAAGAATGGGCAAAAATCCCCCAAAGTAGATGTGAGAGGCTGATTAGTCACTACAGAAACCGTTTGGTTGAGGTAATCTCTGCAAAAGGAGGCGCAATATCCTATTAACTGAAGGAGTTCACATACTTTTGCACACATGATATCTGAGTTTTTCTTAAATCAACCACTTTTGTTAAATAAAGAATGACAATATAACTATTTCTTTTGTTTCAGTCCATTATTTGGAATGTCAGTATTGTGGATTTGGGTATAACTTAACATTTAATAAGGTTATTTTAGTTTTTTTTACAAAAAATCTGACCATCGCTGTGGGGTTCACAAACTTTCGAGCAGCACTGTACATATATATATATATATATATATATATATATATATATATATATATATATATATATATATATATATATATATATATATATATATATATATATATATATATATATATATATATATATATATATATATATATACACATTAGAGCTTGGAATCTTTGGGCACCTAACGATTCGATTGCGATTACGATTCAGAGGCTCCGATTCGATTATAAAACGATTATTGATGCACCCCCCTCCTTTTATTTTTTTATTTATTATTTTTTTTTTTTATAAAATAAAGTTTTGTACTTTAGTTCCAAAATTGTTCAAAAATACTCTCAGGCTAAACCAAACTACTATTTCAGTATCAAGTTAACATATAGCAGTAAACAAATATACAAAAATAACATTAAATAAAAAAAACTCCAGTCCCCATTCTGTATCAGCAGCTTTAAACTACATTCAATTAATTTAATGTTGTGAATCAACCGTTAAAGTTGTTAAAATTGCTCCCGTTATTCCATAATTTCCCTTTTGTCTACTTTTGACATGTGAAAGTTTTAAAACTATTTTAAAGATAGATTCAAGTCAATATTTTACCGATTTAGGAGTATTTTAGATAAAAAGTTAATTAGGTTTGCTTGGAAGGTTCGCTACAACAGCATTGCAGGGAAGTTTACTGCTTTAAGATGGCGGCCGTTTACTAACGCCCGCATCTAGCTTTTTGCAGATGTGCTGCTACCGCTACCGAGTCTATAAGCTATCTAGTCCTATATAAATGATATCTACCGTAACATTATGTAGCTTAGCTGTACTTGTAGCAGCTTTTCGGCAGCAGTCAGGTATGTTGTTGTGTTTTTTTATCTCGTGGCATGAGTTGAGCTAAAGCCGTGAGTTGAGCGTTGGCATTACCCGAGGGGCCGGTTAATGAGAAGCATAACGTTTAGCTACTCCCGCTCCGTTCCGTCCCGAAGTCCGCGCGGCGCGCTGAGTGTGTTGTACTTCCGCTTTATTTAGCATATTTCAATAATCGGAATTTGGATGTTTGTGAATCGTTCTCGAATCTTCCACGGCCGAATCGCGAATAATCTAAGAATCGGAAATTTTGCACACCTGTAATATACATACATATGTATATACTGTATATATATATATATATATATATATATATATATATATATATATATATATATATATATATATATATATATATATATATATATATATATATATATATATATATATATATACATATGAACGGTGGGGAGAACAAGTATTTGATACACAGTCAATGGGAAAACCCATTGGCAGTGTATCAAATACTTGTTCTCCCCACTGTATATATATACATATATATAATATTATACATATTTTTTTAATATATTTATATTTTTTTGCCATATCTTTTTACCTCTGGTTTATTTTGTTGTTTGGAGGCCTTAACACATTCACTGCCATTGACATCAAATCCAGTCCAAAGCAGTGATAGACACTGGCATGCACACATAGACGCCAGGTGGTGCAAAAGCACTGGCCCTTGCCCTCTTAACCGAGCAAGTGCCCTTATTAAGGTTTCTATGTCATGAACATTATTATGTTAATAATGTGTCTAATGCCCCCCAAGCGCCGCAGCCATAATCACGGTGACAGCACCCTCTGTCCTCAAACGCGGAAACACATGCCTTTCTGTGTGCCCAACTGCCCATCATTTGTCAATGTGAATGCGCAGTGCAGACACGAAGGCGACGCATTACTTGCAGCAGGAGCATAATGTGTATGTGTGTAACCCCCCTAAACCTCAGTTGTTTAACTATTTTTCTCATGAAGTTGCCTTTGTCTCTGTGCAACTCTAAATTAGCCGAATACCAGTCCCAACTGTTAAACTAGGTAGGCTAGCCACTCACCATAAATCAATTAATAGATGTAAGTGCCGACCAGCACACAACCAGTGTTGGTAGGAAAAATAAATAAAACTATTTAATGTAATGCCCTCGGCTGAGAGAGGAGAGGAGTCAGGAATGGCTTTACTCAAGTTAATGTGACAACAATGAAAACAATAATACAGCGGACTGCTACGAAGTCCAACTGCTATCACTAACTTCCAGCTCGTTGTCTCTTACTCCACTTGCTCCCTTCCTCCTACGTCACAGCCCACACGTCCAGAGCGTCTCTTGAAGGGGGCGCACATAGTTATGGACATTACATTATTACTAAGGGTGTAACGGTAAATGTATTTGTATTGAACCGTTTCGGTTCGGGGCCCTCGGTTAGGTACGGTGGCGTACCGAACGAGTTTCTGACGAAACGTAAAGTGCTGTCAAATTTAGTGCATTAACGGGCGGTAATTAATTTTTTTGAATTAATCACGTTAAAATATTTGGCGCATTTAACGCAAGCGCGGAATGCCCGCTCATGCTTCCCATAATCCTACTCTTACGTCCCACGGACGGCTGCTAAGGGCGTAACATAAAACAAGACACGCACACAAGTTGCAAGTGGACACAAATTTATTCACACAAGTCGAACTCGCAATGAACAAAATATACAAAATGCTGAAGAAGCTGGCTTCAGCGTAAGCCAAGGCCAAAACAACAAACAAAATGAAACTACACTTGAACCCCACCCGCTAAGTAAACCCTGATAGTAAAAAAGAAAAAACAATACAGCCACTAACCTGGCTTCTACACTAAACAAAACGGGTTGAACGAAAACGGCAGTTTACCTCTACTGCTGCAGTGCTCTTATTTACAGTGGTGAACAAAAACGATCCAATAACGAATAAACACAAAATACCTCACCGAAAGAGCGGGAGAGTAACAAAATAGCGATCAAATACACAGGTGAATGAATACCGAGCAAACAGCTGGCGAGGAGGTACGCGGCACGTAGCCGCGAACTCAGAGTTGTGAACTCTGAGTGTTGACTGTAAAATGACGAGCGGTCGGATGACTTTTGTTAACGCTGCCTTTATTTGGTTAACAAGACTCCGGCACAATACAACACACACTAGTGTTGTATCGGTCGCGAACGATTCGTTCTTTTTGAACGAATTGTTTGGGTGAACGAGACTGAACTAATCACCATCTGCACTGATTCGTTCTATGAAGTTGGTGCTTGTTCACTGCGTGGGAGGGCGTTGAGCAAGCGGTAGCGTCTTCTGACATCGCACACGACCAATCAGACGCCAGCCTCATCGCGGGCAGGGGAGGGACCGGAAACAGAATCAGGGCGTATGTCACTCACATCCACGTGTGGCCAATGAGCAGCCAGCGTGCAGGCAGGGGGGCAAGACTGAGTTTTGTCACTTCCCGTTCAGTGACTCGGTCCTCCGGTTCCTGACCTAGCTTGCTGCTAACTTGACTTTCCAGTAATGACTATGCGGTGAACGAATCAAAAAAATGAAAGGAAAGGACTTTGTCACATATTTGTTAACGTGGAGCCTATCAAATGCAGCTCAAAAAGACAAAAACACCACACAAATCTAGCGAGCATGGTTTAGTGTACTACTTTTCTCAACAGACTCGCGACTACCTATTACGACATACTATCAAATTTACAGTAATTTAAAACACGGGTAGCTACGAGGCAAGCAAAAGCTGAGCTGCGGTCGCGTGACGGCAATGAAGGGGGCAAAGAACTGTCACTATATGGAGGCTTCATATCAGCGATATTTACCTCATATGTGCACAGAAAAAAAGAATATTTAGTATGATCACCATAATACTGATTTGCAATGAAACGGTATATACATGTCCATTTTTTCCAAGTGTTTTATTTTTTTTTTTCGAGTCAGGTGTTGGTTGGTTTGACAAATTATGTCAATCCGTCCATCATGTGCTACTCAAGCGCCCCAAAACAACGCACATGGACACGGGAGATGTCGCAATATGTCTACATTTTTCTTAACAGACTAATGAGAGTAGAAAGGCGATATCGTAAAGAGCAAACAATTATTTCTCGTCAGCATTTGACGATCTGAGATGCGGGGACGACAGGGGAGCTGACCGGATTATTTTATTTATTAATACCAGTGCAAAAATTCAATACGATCACCATAATACTGATTTGCAATGAAACTCTATATACATGTAAATTTTTTCCGAGTGTTTTATTTTATTTTTTTCGTGTCAGAGCGTGTCGGTTGGTTTGACAAATTATGTCAATCCGTCCATCATGCGCTACTCAAGCGCCCCAAAACAACGCACGCGGACACGGGAGATGTCGCAATATGTCTACATTTTTCTTAACAGACTAATGAGGGTAGAAAGGCGACATCGTAAAGAGCAAGCAATCATTTCTCGTCAGCATTTGACGATCTGAGATGCGGGGACGACAGGGGAGTTGACCGGATTATTTTATTTATTAATACCAGTGCAAAAATTCAATACGATCATCTCAATACTGATTTGCAATTAAACTGTCAAATATCAAAATGTAGTATTGTCTTTATTTCAGAGCAGCACATTCGACAACTAGCTATTTACACTTATAGTTTTAACAATAGTGACTAAAAATAATAGGGATGAGCATAAAAACAAAAATACAACAGAGCGAGAGGTAAATATGATGTGTTGGTCGTTTCATATTTAGAAATTAAACTTTCGATTTAATTTTATTTTCGTGAGAGCAAGCATGCTGCGTGTGCTAGTAGCAGCAGCATTGTAAATGTGATCAAGAACATGCTAAAGAAAGTCCGTGCGCCCCCGACCCCAACCCCCCGCTCCCCCCACAAAAGGAAAATGTTTAACCGTGTCCTCAATCGAAATGCAAGCACGAGCCATGACTTTGAGCCCATAGAACTAGGACAGACGACGCGGAAGTTCTCCCTCGCTTTTGCAGCAGCGGGAGGGAGACGAGGCTGTCTGTGAAAGCAGAATAATATTGCCTGTCACTCATTACTGAAACTACGACGAGCGGTCAATGAGGAGCCTGTGTGCAAGAGAGAGGGAGGGACCAGGAATGTCACTTCCCGTTCAGTTATACTGCGAAGCAGTCTTTGGTGATTCGTTCGGCAACGTCACTTCCCGTTCACTAACCGAACGATTCATTTGGGCGGGGAGGGAGATGAGGGGGGCGAACGATTCGTTTGAACGAATCTTTTTACTGAACGATCCGGAATGGATTCGTTTACTCAAGTGAACGACAGATCCCGTCACTACACACGCGGGTATGCAAGCTCAAACAACGGCCTAATAGTATTACCCAGAGCCGTATTACCGTGTATCGGATTAGCTGTCGTAAAGCAACTGTCGTTATTGCCGCAAATGTAAACAAAGCTCTGCATAATGGATACAGTACATGTCAGACAGCGGCTAGTTCGGGTGGCCCGTCAGCGGCGGTGACGTCGTCAGCCCGTCCGGCGTCAATTCTTAAAAAAAAAAAAAGTATTCCACGTTGGGAGTGGAGGCAGCCAGCTGGCGGATGCGGCGATCAGATGACTGACAGTCTCAAAAAAGATAACAATTAAACGGCCAGGGCCGTCGCACTACTCAGAAGTGCAGTGAGCAGCATGGGTAACGGTTAAATGTTAACATGGAAGATGGTTGGCCCTCTGGGTGGGGAATTCAAATTAAATAAGAATATAAATGGAACAACTCTTCACTTCAGTGTTGCAGCTGTTCAATTTTGCACATCAGATATTTATTTTAAAGAAAAAGTCATAGCCAAAGTTATTTTTATTTTGTTTTTCAAAATATCTACATTTCAGAATATTGTATTTTCTATTTTTGAGCAGAATTCTAGCTTTGTATAGGCTATTGTTCCTATTGTTGAAAGCACAAAAGTGTGTAATAAACAACTAGCACATTCATATTTTGCATTTTGTTTTCTTACTGTACCGAAAATGATCCGAACCGTGACCTCAAACCCGAGGTACGTACCGAACCGAGATTTTTGTGTACCGTTACACCCCTAATTATTACAGCTCAATATTTAGTCATGTGTTTGCATGTTTAGTACTACTATATATGTATATTTGAAACTCACTTGAAGGAAGGAACAATGCAGGTTTAAAGCAGGCTGTAAGCATCATTTATTTGCGAAATGCCAAACATAAAATTAGCGGTGTGTTGTGTGTGCCCTGTTGTAATGTCACCCAGCAGGCTTTTTCATAAATATTTTTTTTTAATTTACCACTTGCAGCAGCAATCATGCCTCGAAAGGAAAGACTAAGAATATTAAAGTTTTTAGTTGACCCTTGCTAGTTTGGAGTAGGTTGCTATTTATTTAAATATACGTATAAATAAATATGTAATTACGTAATACATTTGCAATGGGTTTTTTTCCCGTTATTAATTCATATTGTTCTAACGAGGCAGCCGGGCTGGCAGTTACGTACACTGCAAAAGGTGCCCTTTTTTCCCCTCTGAGCACCTACACCCCAAATTGTCTGTACGCGCCACTGGCGATTGACGTCCAATCCAGTTAGTCTGGGGGGCTTGAAGCCTTGAACCATCGTTGCCAACCCTTCCAGTAAAAATTTATTGGATATCTACTGATGACTGCCAATAAGTTATTACATTAAAAAAAAAAAAAAAAAAAAAATCTTTGAAAACTCTTTTTTTAGCCGATTCCAGTCCGAAGTGCTGAAATCTAAATCAAATCGGATCAAACCATTTGCAATGCTACGCAAAAGGTTAACAGCCATACGCCATCCCATCCATTCAAAAATTTGAAAGTGACCTAAACGCCCCCAGGCTGCGTCTTGAGCGTTACTATGGCAACCAAACAGTTCTCTCAATCCAGCACAAAATATGGATAAAGCGAGATGACTAAGAAAAATATTCCATTAATTGTTAGTTTTCACTTTAAGGTGCACCTTTTATCATCATTTTGAACAATGCACTGCCATAAAGTAGCTGCTAACCTGATGAAGGTGAGTCGTGCGCGGTCTTTTTCTGCGTCGAGCTTTGCTTTATCCTTGATCAAAAATCTTTGCGACAGCCTATATTGGACTATATTTGAACTTGTTTGTAGAAAAGTAGAAGTTTAATATGCAAAAGTGACCGCACTTGTGTTGTTTCAGTCTAGTCAAGTCTCGGTCTCATGAGCGCCTCGTTTGGTCAAAAGCGGAAGCGCGAGCCGCGAAAAAAAAAGTCTCCGGTGATTGGCTTAAAAGCCGGAAGTGCTCCCCCCTAGTCCCCAAGTTGTCAACACAACATGGCAGCTGTACGGAGGTGACACTGCTTCTGTCTATTAAGGACGCGCTCAAGAGGAAGCAACGATCTGAACTTTTTATCTTGACCCTCAGACTTTGACGAAGGACATGTTTATCATATTTTAATGCAAGCTTTGTTACGTAAAATATTCGAAAATGCTAAACCTTACAAAGGCTAGCATAACCTTAAACGGGCTTGGTCGGGGTTTGTTAGCAGAAAAACGCTTTTCTGCAGCAAAACTTATCAGTCGAGGACTAGTGTGCGCAGAACATGTCGATGATAGTGGCAACAACGAGGTTTATGATGTTATTATATCCGGGGGAGGGATGGTTGGATCTGCAATGGCATGCGCCCTAGGTGAGTGACCACCTCCAGCTATCAACATCGAAAAGATCATGTACTATGGAAGCAAATAAGCAAGCATGTAGTTTTCCCTTGGCAGGCATGCATCCCAACTTGTCAGATAAGAAGATCCTTCTCCTGGAAGCAGGAAACAAAAAAGTGATGGATCAGGTCCCTGACAGCTACAGCACCAGAGTCAGCTCTATCAGTCCAGGCTCTGCTGCACTCCTTAGTGGTGCAGTACATAACTTTTTTCCCCCTCTAATCAAATTATTTTGTCAATCATTGTGTTCTGCTACCTGAGTTTTCCATGAAATATCGTCAGGTATGCTGAATATGGGTGGGAACCTAGGGGTATCTCACGATACGATACAATTTGCGATACAAGCAGTGTTGTTAATCTTACTTAAAAAAAATAATTAAAAAAAAAGTAATAATTACAGTTACAAATTATCTCTCCCAAAACGTAATTGAGTTTCTAACTCAGTTACCTCAACATAAGAGTAATTAGTTACTCGTCAAAGTAACTGACGTTACTTTTCATGTTCTACACGTTATTACATGATCCGTTGTATAACATCTTTCACATCAAATATGTTTCTAGTAACTGAGTGAATGGAACTCTTTTTCATTCCAAAAAAGGCATAGGTCACCCTTTTTACATTTTTTTATATTTCACCTATATAATAGTGTTATGGTATCCAAACGTTCACTTTTAAGCACTGTGAGAAAAAAGTATTTTTCCTGTTGTACTGAAATGTGACTTGTGTAAACCATCACACCCGTATATATAGATATATTTTTCAATACGCAGGTGATGCTTGAATTTCTTTCCTCTTCTAACTTTGCTCTGGTTGTTTTGATTAAAAACAAAAAAAATCACACGGTTTATGGATACGTCATTCAAGAAAAGTTTAGGGCAAGTGACTATTTTTTGGTAGTAAAAAATATATTATTATATTGTAGCATCTACAGTGTATCACAAAATTTAGTACACCCCTCGCATTTCTGCAGATATTTATATCTTTTCATGGGACAACACTGACAAAATGACACTTTGACGCAATGAAAAGTAGTCTGTGTGCAGCTTATATAATAGAGTTAATTTATTTTCCCCTTAAAATAACTCAAAATATAGCCATTAATATCTAAACCCCTGGAAACAAATGTGAGTCATACGCCGCACTCTACATCAAATTGGTGTGCATGGCTGTCACCCCAGGGGGAAGTCTCTGCTGAAGACGGTACACAAGAAAGCCCGCAAACAGTTTGCTGAAGACATGTCAACAAAGCACATGGATTACTGAAACCATGTCCTTTGGTCTGATGAGACGGGCGGGCTATCTTGTGTACCATCTTCAGAAGAGGCTTCCTCCTGGGCTGCAGAAATGCAAGGGGTGTACTCACTTTTGTGATACACTGTACAAGGACAAGGCCCACTTGATGATAATGCATACTGAACAGGAAAACGGTCCGTTATTTTCAATGAATTGTACCCACCTGAACGCAACAAACTGTATGTAAAAAGTTTTCCGAGCGTTTAACGTGACGCTTGCCATGCTAAATGCTAATGCTAGTGAGATCGCGAATGCTATGCTAACAGTCCGGGCCACCTAGCACCGCGTTTGCAGCGGTGTCACAACCCCCTTCCCCTCTCCCACTCTGCTCTCTACTTGTCTCTCAGATATTTCTTGCGTCATTCAACCAATGTAGTAACGCATAGTAACTCTCTCCTTTACATCCTCAGTAACTCTAACGGCGTTGCAAAGATGGGGAAACACTGGATACAAGGCTCACGATAACGATCACACGATATGGCAATACAACTATTATCAGGAAATCAATCTAGGGTATTCTACAAAACAATAAACAGAAAAACAAGCTATTTTTATCCTTCTGCTGTGAGTTTATCACTAGTAGACTTCCAATGTTTGAACTGGGAGGGCCATCCCTCCCACTTCAAATTTGGAAAAAAAAATTGATTTGCAGCTGTAATATGAATTAACTGTAATTGACATGTACAGCCACAAGTAGATATTTGTAAAGTATAAGTAAAATTCAAAGGTAATGATTATTTGCTAAAAACATTATCTGTTGAAGCATGACGTATTTTGTCTTTGTTGTGTATTCAATTAAATATAGGTGTAACATTATTTACAAATTCTTGTATTCTGTTTTGATTTATTTTTAACACAACTTTATCTGAATTGGGGTTGTAATTGAACCGCAAGCAGCTTCAGACATGGAAAATAGTAGCCCATCAATCATATATAATCAATAATCAAAACCACTCCACTTTTTGATCAATGGAAAACAACACACACTTGAGGAATTGCTCTGTCTTATCAGTAGGGGTGGGAACCTCTGGGTAGCTCACTGTACGATACAATTTGCGATACAATGCTCACGATAACGATTTCACAATATGGTGAGATAACAATTTTTACTATACGAGTAATAAAACAAACAAAAAAAAACCCAAAGTCTTTTGATTCTTCTGCTGTGAATTGACTTTATCACTAGTAGACGCCCAATCCATTTGAACTGGGAGGGTGGCAGCGAATGACCATTTATGCGTTCGCTGCCATCCCTCCCACTTCAAACGGATTGGATGTCTATGGCAGTCAATGGCAACCAATGGGTTTTAGGGAATTTCAGGTCATTTGCTGTTGATTTTCAGTCACTTCTTGGTTATTTGAGGGCATTTCTGGGTCACTTCCCTGTTGATTTTGGATCATTTACAGGTCCCATTGATTTTAGCTTACTGAAAAGGAAGTGACTCAAAAATGTCCCCAAATGAATAAGAAGTGACTCAAAATTAACACTGCATAGTGGAGATGTGGTGCTGCTGACCTCGAATCGGGACGTTCTGAGTTGGTGGGGAGAATACATCGAAGACCTCAATTTCGCCGACACATCTTCCTTTTAGGAAGCAGAGTCTGGGGACTCTTAGGCAGGCTCGCTTATCTCTGGGGTCGAACTCAAAGAGGTGGTTGAAAAACTCCTCGGTAGCAAGGCCCTGGGGGTGGATGAGATCCGCCCGGAGTTCCTAAAGGCTCTACAACATAGCGTGGACATCGGGGAAAGTGCCTTTGGATTGACAGACCAGGGTGGTGGTCCAACTTTAAAAGAAAGGGGACATGAGGATGTTTTTCAACTATAGAGGGATCACACTCCTCAGCCTCCCTGGTAAAGTCTATTAGTGGTGGAGAGTATGGTCCGTTGGGAGGTCGAATCTCGGATTCAGGAGCAGTGGGGTTTTCGTCCCGGCGTGGGAACAGTGGACCAGCTCTACACCCTCTGCAGCGTCCTCGAGGGTGCATGGGAGTTCCCCCAACTGGTCTTGTGGATTTGGAGAAGGCGTTCGACTTTGTCTCTCTGGGAGTCCTGTTGAGGGTGCTTTGGGAGTGCGGGTACCGAGGGATACTGAGCCCCCTGGTAATGGCTTTTCAGATCTTTACGACCGGTGTCAGAGTTTGGTCCGCATTGCCAACAGTAAGTCTGATTCGTTCCCACTGAGGGTTGGACTCTGCCAAGGTTGCCCTTCGTCACTGATTCTGTTCATAATTTTTATGGACAGAATTTCTTGGCGCAGCGGAGGTGTTGAAGGGGGCCGATTTGATGGCCTCAGCATTGATCTCTGCTTTTTGCAGATGATACGGTGCTGTTGGCTTCATCAAGCCGTGATCTCCAATTCTCACTGGAGCCGTTCGCAACGGAGTGTGAAGCTGTTGGGGTAAATATCGCCACCTCCAAATCAGAGACCACGCTCCTCAGTCAGAAAAGGGTTGCGTGTCCTCTCCGGGTCGGGGATGAGGTCCTGCCCCAAGTGGAGGAATTCAAGTATCTTGGGGTCTTGTTCACAAGTGAGGGCAGGAGGTAGCGCGAGATCGACAGTTGGACTGGTGCAGCATCTGCAGTGATACAGACTCTGTGCCGGTACGTGTAGGAAAAAAGGAGCTGAGCCAAAAGGCGAAGCTCTCGATTTACCGGTCTATATTCCTGTGTGTCATGACCGAAAGAACAAGATCCCGGATACAAGCGGCCAAAATGAGTTTCCTCTGCCCGGGTGTCCAGGCTCTCTCTTAGAGTTAGAGTGAGAAGCTCCGTCATCCGGGAAGGACTCTGGGTCGAGCCGCTACTCCTCCACATTGAGAGGAGCCAACTGAGGTGGCTCGGGCATCTGGTTTAGATGCCTCCCGGACGCCTCTGTGGAGAGATGTTACGGGCATGTCCCACCGGCGGGAGGCCCCGGGGACGAACTAGGACATGCTGGAGAGGCTATGTCTCTTAGTTGGCCTGAGAACGCTTTAGGATCCCACCGGAGGAGCTTGTTGAAGTGGCTGGGGAGAGGGAAGTCTGGGCTTCCTTGTTAAATCTGCTGCCCCTGCGACCTGATCCCGGATTAAGTGGTAGATAATGGATGTATGCATGGATTGTCGGTTCTTGGCAGGAGCATATCAATAACCTTTTGGGATACAAAGTTTCACGATATATCATCATTTCGATGTTTTGTTCCTCCTCTACTAATCAGGCTCTCAAGGTAGCAGAACAAGAATTCCTTTGTTGTTGTTTGTCTGTAGCATAAGCACAACAAAATGAACAAATTTTTGTTTTTTGCAGATATTGGTGCATGGGAGCATATCACAAAAATGAGGTGCAAGCCTTATAAAAAGATGCAGGTATGTTATCATTCTTTGATTTAGTTCCTTGTTAACTACTGTGGCTGTGTTTCCATTACCTTTACCTTAAGTAATTCGCATAACTGAAATTTGCAATGAAAAACTCGTCATGGAAACCGTTGAATTTCGAACAAAACATTCAAATATCGCTTTAACTAGGTGTCTTTTCCAATGGTTTGATATTAAAATACAGTGGTACCTCTACATACGATCACTTCGACACACGATCTTTTCGACATCCGACGTAAAATTTGAGCCGCCATTTGTTTCTACATCCGACGAGTTGCTCGAAATACGACGACATGACAGCACTGCAAACGAACGCACGGTGGATTTTCTTGTGTGAGAAATCAACACAGTTTTCAAAAAAAGTTGATACAGTTGGAGAAACAAGGAAAAAAGTGATGCTTACCTTTGAAATGAAGATGCAAGTTATAGAAAAATATGAGCTTGGGGTGCGCGTCCCTGAACTGGCTCAACAATACAGCTCCATGGTCCTCTTCCGACCACCGTTCGCCACTATTTATAAGTTAAGGTGACAATTATTATTGTGGTAACATTGCCAAGGAAATCGCCAGCTTCGTCACGTTTTTATCATTTATTTAAGAACTTATCCAACACAAAACGCCCATTGTCTTAAGCAGTTGACCGCTCTCAAGAAAACGAAAGTATTATCTCTACCGCACCGACCTATCTCACTGAGACGTCACCTTCGCGGTGCGTTCAGGGACAGTAAAAAGTGTCCGCCATATTAGAATCCGATTCGTTACATTATTTACAGGAATAATTATTAATTATTCTTATTATTATTATATTATTCTGAATTATTTATTTATAACTTATTTGTTTTTCTATGTTTAATTGCCATTTGTAACAGTGCCAGCAGTATTTATTAAGAATTTAGTGTATGTTTTTAGGCTTTGGAACGAATTAATGGAATTATAATGTATTCCTATGGGAAAATCCTGCTCGACATACGACCATTTCGACTTACAAACAAGGTCCTGGAACGAATTAAATTCGTATGTAGAGGTACCACTATATGTCGCATGAGCGCAATGGACACACTTTTTTAAAAAAAAATTTATACACCACAGGATGTGACGTACCCAATTTACATGATCACATGATCGCCTCAACAAACTGTTTTGGGTCTCCGATCTTCCTTCAGTAAAATATCACAGGATGAGATTTCATGAGTTAGAAAGCTTTTTTTAAAAAACAGCCTTTAATGGAAAATCACTTTAATGTGCTTTCTGTGTTTGTCACTTGTTTTTACTGGCGACTGCCCCCCTTTGCAGCCAGTGTCAAGCTCGTGCATGGCACGCATGCTTAATGTACAAGCATTAACATAAAGCAACCAGCATTTGGTCCATCAAATTAGATGCAGAAATATAAAAACACCAAATGTGATTGTTAACTGTTAGTAGCAGGTGTTATGTGGGTTAGAAAAGTGCTTTTGCCAAGCGGAGAGTAGGCGGAGGGTCGGTGAAACAGTGCTGGTACCTCGGTGACGCCACAGGCATTTGTTGTGAAGAAAATGCATGAAAAAAATTAGCCTTTAAATTGAAATATTTATGTAAAATGAATGAAAAATGCCCTTTTTTTTTTTTTTGCTTTCAAGCAAGAATATAGACTGTTTTACGTTCATATCTATAGAAATTCCGGGATTTAAGCATTTATTCACAAGAACTGTCAACTTTAAAAGCTTGTTTTATGACGGCCGCCACGTTGGATTACACAATAGCGTAATTTTAGCTTGAAATATTTATGTAAAATGAATAATAACTGTCAGGTTTTTTTTTTTTTGCTTTTAACCAAGAATCTAGACTGTACTATGTTCATATCTATAGAAATTCTGGGATGTATGCATTTATTTACGAGAATTTTCAACTTAAAAAGCTCTTTGTTTTGCGATGGCCGCCACGTTGAATTACACAATAGCGTAATTTTGGCTTGAAATATTGACGTAAAATGAATCATAACTGCCCGTTTTTTTTTTGTGTGTGTTTCTTTTTTTTTTTTTTTTTTTCTTTTAACCAAGAATTGAGGTCTATGTTCATATTCGTAAAAAGTCCGGGAAGAATTTTCAATTTAAAAAGCTCTTTGGTTTGTGATGGCTGCCATGTTGTATCCATGCACAGTAGCGTAATAGTCAAATAATCAGGTAATTTTAGGCCAACTGTCAGCTTTTTGGCAAAAGAGTAGTAATTTATACATTTCTGCGTCCATACAAAAAAAAATCGCCTTTTACACGTTTTATTCATGTAATATTTCAATCTAAAACCAACGACGAGGGCCAGATAGCAAGATGTGCTGAGGCAATAGGATCACCGAAATTAAACCGAAATAAGTTTTGATTGTTTAAAAAGTGCAAGTTTGGCTTTTGTTGACTAAAATTAAGATGATCCTGCATGCTGCATGCTTTCCTCAATTTTTACGTTTCTGATGTGAAAATTGAGTGATTTATTAGCTGTTGAAAACTTGCACTAAATAAAAAAATATATATATTTTGAGCACAAACTTATATGTTGAATATTGCTATTGATCCTGAAATTATAGGTGATTATCTCTGTGTTTAGTGATTTTTGTGCATCTAGCGTAAAATTTGAGAATTTTATAGCCATTTTAAGTGTTTTTTTTGTTCTACTTGTATAAAAAAAAATAATTAATCTAGATTTTATTAGGGTACGACTTTGAATTTTTTGACGCCTTTGCTCATATATGCCTAAGGGAGGTGCCTGTTTTGGCTTTAGGTCTCTCGCGGCTTTGGTTTTGAAAATATTTGAATTTTAGTTTTTGAAAATAGGCCACCTACGGATCGGCCCCGTGTCCCATCAACTGATAGTGAAGTCAGTGACTGGAACATGCATAAATGTCAGTCTCACTTTCAAATATTTAGATTTTTGGGGACGCTGTAATGTAACCACAAAGCAAAAGTACCTGTGGTGCCCGGTCAGCTGCCTATTGCTGTGCACTTGCAGTTATGTGTTGACAATCTAGTTAGCATAGCGGCGGAGAAAACTTTAAACAGAACCGATTTACAGTACAGTTACTTGCATCCATGGGTGGTGGCAAATGACCATTGGCGTAGCGTTTACCAGTCTGGATTCAGAGAAATGCCTGGTGTTTTCAGTTAGGTTAAGTATTTTGTATTGCAATGTGAAATAGCTGTGAATAAATTTTAAAGATACACGATAATATCGGTTACCGATAATTATCGGCCGATAATGGCGATTATGATGTCACACAGATAATACAGATAAAAAAAAAAAAAATCAACCGATAATGCAATCCGATAATTATATACTTGATTTTGCCTCCAAATGTGCGCAACCAAGCAGTTATCTCCACTTCTCCACCGCCGCCTGCTCAACCCCTCCCCTCTCTGAAGCCCCTGTGGGAGGAGGGGTTGAGGAGTACGGCGTCATAGAGGAGGCGGTGTTACACATCAGTGTTGAGGCGCTCTCAGTAGCGTGTGTTGCTTTTCCCGTGTGTGAAATGAAATAAACGACGCTTTCGCCATCTACAAAACAGTTCCACGAGGCATAAAGAAAGCGTCCTCATTGAACACCACTAACCCAGCAGCCATTTAAAACTGCATCACAACGATTTTTGGAACGAATATGAGGCTGCTGCTAGCGCGAATGCTAAAGCTATTGTAAACACAAATAAACTATAAAGGAAGCTACGGGGCTTGTGACGACACAGAGTCGCTGCGGTCCTCCCGGAGTCGGGTTGTTTGGGAATGCAGCCCAAAGCGGGTGGTAAACTCCCATCTATGGCTAAACACATCACGAGACCGATAGTCGACAGGTAGCTGTCTTCCGACGGAGCCCGCCGGTCCGGCAGGCCGCCGCCGCCGCCTCGCCCTAAGCGGGCAGAGCAGAGCCATGCACCGAATACGGCGCAGCGAGCCAGCCGGGGCGGGCGGATATCCGGTACGAACTTAGCTGCCGTCGCCACTCCGGTTCAAGACAGAGGCCTGGCGCGGGTGCTAATTTGGAAGCCGCGGGCACAGGTGGGAGGAAATTCCCGAAATGACCCGATAGCCAAACCCCTGGATGAAAAAATAATGCAGTTTATATGACCACAATTCTTCGTGAAAGACATGCCGATCACATCAGTTTTACCACGGACATTTACACAAGTGATGTCAAGAAAGCATGTTTATCTTGACGGCACAGTGGTTAGTTGATAATTTTAACATGCACCAAACCTCACGAAAGAAGTCATCCAGTCAGTAATGCATTCAGTACGCTTTAAATTTATGACGTCTTAATCAGATCATTCTTCTTAAATATAGTCAAATAATTTTCCCCATCTTGTTTGAGTGTTGAAGACTAGTTAACAGATGAATGTGCCAGATTATTCCACTTACTTGAACTAAATCTTGCCATTTGTTCTTATTAAGCCCAAACATCTAAAAAAAAAATGTCATTTTTCACCTAAATCAAGAAAAAATTGCTTTCAAATAATGTTTTGAACCATACATATTCTTGAATAAAGAACATTTCTGACAATTTTTTTTTTTTTAGGATTATGTATAATTTATTGCTTAAAATAAGGCTGTTAAGCTTATTTTCAGCTGGCTATTTTTCTTCAAGAAATCTGAGTGAAATATACTTGAAGTGCTGGCAGTTAATTTCACTTATTTCCAATAGATTTAAACTGAAAACAAGGGAATTTAAGTAGTTTTAAGGAGTTGTGTTTTTGCTTTGTAGTATTGTTATACGTTAGGAATGGCTTACTTTTAAAGCCATTTTTGTGCAATTTATGTATTTACTCTAAGTAATTGTTGCCAAAGGTTTACCATTACACAATGTCAGACAATCTGTCTTTATTTAGATGTTGGAATTTACTACTTGTTCACATTTGATGTTGGAAAAAAAGAGCAATAATATTTTTGCACAGTAATATTTTCTCTTGTGTATACTTTAAAATTTTACATAAATCTTTTAATAAAATTATCGGCTTGACATTATCGGTTATCGGTTGGAACAAGGAGGAAAGTATCGGTTATCGGTATCGGCTGAAAAATGCATTATCGTGCATCACTAATAAATTTATATACAGTGCCTTGCAAAAGTATTCGGCCCCCTTGAATCTTGCAACCTTTCGCCACATTTCTGGCTTCAAATATAAAGATATGAAATGTAATTTTTTTGTCAAGAATCAACAACATGTGGGACACCATCGTGAAGTGGAACAACATTTATTGGATAATTTAAACGTTTTTAACAAATAAAAAACTGAAATGTGGGGCGTGCAATATTATTCGGCCCCTTTACTTTCAGTGCAGCAAACTCACTCCAGAAGTTCAGTGAGGATCTCTGAATGATCCAATGTTGTCCTAAATGACCGATGATGATAAATAGAATCCACCTGTGTGTAATCAAGTCTCCGTATAAATGCACCAGGTCTGTGATAGTCTCAGGGTTCTGTTTAAAGTGCAGAGAGCATTATGAAAACCAAGGAACACACCAGGCAGGTCCGAGATACTGTTGTGGAGAAGTTTAAAGCCGGATTTGGATACAAAAAGATTTCCCAAGCTTTAAACATCTCAAGGAGCACTGTGCAAGCCATCATATTGAAATGGAAGGAGCATCAGACCACTGCAAATCTACCAAGACCCGGCCGTCCTTCCAAACTTTCTTCTCAAACAAGGAGAAAACTGATCAGAGATGCAGCCAAGAGGCCCATGATCACTCTGGATGAACTGCAGAGATCTACAGCTGAGGTGGGAGAGTCTGTCCATAGGACAACAATCAGTCGTACACTGCACAAATCTGGCCTTTATGGAAGAGTGGCAAGAAGAAAGCCATTTCTCAAAGATATCCATAAAAAGTCTCGTTTAAAGTTTGCCACAAGCCACCTGGGAGACACACCAAACATGTGGAAGAAGGTGCTCTGGTCAGATGAAACCAAAATTGAACTTTTTGGCCACAATGCAAAACGATATGTTTGGCGTAAAAGCAACACAGCTCATCACCCTGAACACACCATCCCCACTGTCAAACATGGTGGTGGCAGCATCATGGTTTGGGCCTGCTTTTCTTCAGCAGGGACAGGGAAGATGGTGAAAATTGACGGGAAGATGGATGCAGCCAAATACAGGAACATTCTGGAAGAAAACCTGTTGGTATCTGCACAAGACCTGAGACTGGGACGGAGATTTATCTTCCAACAGGACAATGATCCAAACCATAAAGCCAAATCTACAATGGAATGGTTCAAAAATAAACGTATCCAGGTGTTAGAATGGCCAAGTCAAAGTCCAGACCTGAATCCAATCGAGAATCTGTGGAAAGAGCTGAAGACTGCTGTTCACAAACACTCTCCATCCAACCTCACTGAGCTCCAGCTGTTTTGCAAGGAAGAATGGGCAAGAATGTCAGTCTCTCGATGTGCAAAACTGATAGAAACATACCCCAAGTGACTTGCAGCTGTAATTGGAGCAAAAGGTGGCGCTACAAAGTATTAACGCAAGGGGGCCAAATACGATTGCACGCCCCACTTTTCAGTTTTTTATATGTTAAAAAAGTTTAAATTATCCAATAAATTTTGTTCCACTTCACGATTGTGTCCCACTTGTTGTTGATTTTTGACAAAAAATTAAAATTTTATATCTTTATGTTTGAAGCCTGAAATGTGGCGAAAGGTTGCAAGGTTCAAGGGGGCCGAATACTTTTGCAAGGCACTGTACCGGTACTTTGCCTCCAGTTTTCCTTTAAGTCTTTCATACTTTTTTCCGTTATTGATGTGAAATCAGTCCTAAATTGCATTCATTAAGGTCTTAAAAAAGTATTTAAAAGTCTTAAATGTGGCTTGTTGAAACCTGCAGAGACCCTGTTGTAGCTCTGAAGGCTGCCCCCCCTCCCCCAATAAGGTTACAACATTTCAGACTTTTTTTTTTTTTTTCATTTGACTTACTCTTGCCCTCTTTAACATGAGAATCACTGCACACTGATATTCTGCATGTATTTTTGTCATCCAATAATCATAATAGCATACAATTTGCGGAGAGCAAATTCTTTGACATTCTGCCGCTTCTACTCCGTTTTACAGCAAAATGAACACAAAACTAAATTCCGCTGTGTGTAATTACGTGCATGCTATGGAGTCATTTACATTAAATGATGGGTTCAGGTGACATGTAATTTCGTCATTCCTTTATGCAATCTCTGCCTTTATTAGCCGCTCCATAAAAACGGAACATACCTTCACGATACGGGAGCCAAAATTGGATGACCCAGTTTTTCTTTTTCAAACCGCATTTTTGATGAGGATGAAGTCCTTTTGACGTTAGCAAATTGCTACTCACTCCCCGCGTCTTCTAATTATGAAGATTCATGTGAACAAGTGCAGGACGATGAAAGGTTGTTAGCCGCTCCATGGCCACGGATGCGAGGCTCGGCCCGGCTTGTAAGATGTGGTCAGCGCGTAGCCCGGCTTTGACCGCAGTGTTTCACTTGGGGCTAAGATGTCATCATGCCCTGCCTTTTTAGGGTGATTATGGCAGGGTACCTCACCCATGATACCTTTATCCTACGACTTTTTTGTTTGTTTTGCCTTCTGGATCATAGTCATTCACGTCTTAAGCCATCCAAGGGAAAATATGTGCTGCGTGACTAAATGACATTTGTACCGTGCTATACTCGCCCCACCTCAAGGCAAGGCAAGGCAAATTTATTTGTATAGCACGATTCAACACAAGCTAATTCAAAGTGCTTTACATCACATAAAAATCCCAAAACACAAATTAAATGATACATAAAAATCTCATTAAATCATCATGACAGACAAAACACGGAATAGAAATAGAACTAAGTCATATAACTTGCAGGGCGTATCCACCAGGGTGGCATGGGGTGGCAACTGCCACCCCAAAAGACAGGCATACCACCCCAGTCAGCACGGATGAAAACCAAAACAAAGCTCCAGTCAATTTGACATTTACTGCCATCAGTTAAATAGTGGTGTCATTGCTGATCCTTATATTAATGTTTTTTTTTTAATTGTATGAAGCTAAGTTTATCATTTTGTAAATATCACTTGGGACTTTTTTGTAGTCTCTACATACGATTCAATATGTGAATAGGCTACTGAATAGGAAGTGACCTGCGAACTGCCCCCTAAATCAACAACAGGTCACCTATAAATGCCCTAAAATGAAAATGAAGTGATCTATAAATGCCTCGAAAACCAGGAAGAACCAGTTGAATGCTCTTCCAGTGCTGTTGAAGGTGCTAGACGTCCAATCTATCTGTAACCCTCCTGGTCAAAATGTTTTTGACGTCTGCCGCTGTCAATAGCAGCCAGCTGGCTAACACAGACACTATTCTAGTGGAGGCTTTTGGTAGCAACTTATTGGTTCCTTTGTGTTGTTTTTTTTTTCCTTTTTTTTTTTTTTTTTTTTTTTTTAAACCTTTTTAAAATGATGTATCCATTCTTGGCAGGATTATATCGATAGCCTATTGCGATACATGGCCATTTCGATATATTGTCACACCCCAGATAAAACGTTTTTATAAAAGTTCATTCATTGAAGGTGCTTCTTGAACTCTCATGTGTGCATGTGTGTGTTCATACTCTATGGACTCCGAAACGGCTTGGCGGATTTTAACAAAATTTTACACAGTTGTACTTTATGTGTCGGCGAGTATTCTTAGATGAGTTTGATCTCTGTTGGCCTCCATTTGGTGCATAAATTTGATTCGAAATTAGCATAGAAAATACAACCTGATTGTGGAGGTGATAGCGCCATCTTTTGTGCAAAAGATGTGTCTCTTGCCTTGCAATGTCACAGTTGACTTTCAAACCTTGTACATGAAACCTAGTTTTATGTACAAATATTAATGTGCTGTGATGATATGTTGTGGCTTTGAGTACTCCACGACAAGAGGCTCGGCTGGATTTAAAAAGTACAATTTTCCAGAATGTTACTAAGGGATTCATTTCAGATGAATATTCTTTCTGTAGTGACTGTTATTTATTATGTGTTACGTCCATAATGGTTCATGGGTAGTTGTGGCAACCATGACTGAGAGGGTTAGTTATGTTGTGGTGTTTTCTGTTCAATAAAGGCGCCGTGTCTTTTGGGTCGTGCAGTGCATGGGGTCACAAGAGCAGCAAATGTGAAACATAAAAACTCTCTCATTCTTCACCACGTCGCTCTCCACAATGCTGTACACCGTGATGGAAAAGTGATTGCACATTAACGTCTTTATGGTGTCCTTTTACTATTGCTACATTCCAGCTGCATCTCAAAGGAAAGTATCTTTTATCTGCCATTGTTGTATTGTGTTCACAATTACTCAAACCCTTGCGGGCTACACTGCTAGTCTGAGCTAAGGGAAGAACCTTAAAGAGCGTCTAAATTCAGAACAAAGTCATTTTCTCTTAAGGTTGCAAGCAAGCATTTAAATCCTGCAAGGAAAGCAATAGCTGCATCGCGTCACCCTGCTTTAAGCAAACCCGAAACAATTTTTGGGTTGGTCTACGATTTTTTTCCCTTCTTAACCACTTATCACAAGTTGCAAACCAAAAACGCCATTAGTGGCTTTTTTAAAGGGTATATCCCCTGACTTTATGGTGAGCTGGAAAGAAAGAGTGAAGGAACAGCAGCAGTGTATTTCAGCTGAATGATGGGTTACTTCAACATAGTTATAACCCAGAAGAAGACCGAGCAAACACTTTAACCCCCTCATGTTAAACTCGAGTGACGCATTTAATTTGGGAATGTGAGTTCAGCGGAAAAGAATCATATTGACGGGTTGCATCTTATTTATGAAAATCATTTTAGCTACAAATAACCGGTTGGGAAAATTCCAAGTTGTTAAATACCGGGTTGTAAGGGTGAAAATCTCTGGGTACCTCACGATCAGTGTTGTTAATCTTACTTTAAAGAAGTAATTAATTACAATTACTAGTTAGTTGAGTTAGTAACTCAATTACCTGAATGTAAGAGTAATGAGTTGCTTGGCAAAGTAACTGGTGTTTCTTTTCATGTCTTTTTTTCTTCATTCAAAAAATAAAAAAATTAAAAAAATAAAGTTCCAAGGAGGGTTTCTGTGACAATTGGCCTTAGCCAAGCTTATTTTTTACCCAAAACTTAACTAGGGGTATTGCGGTAACTAGATAGTAACCTTTGCTATGTTTGGAAGTCAATTAATGTTGTGAATCAACCGTTAAAGTTGTTAAAATTGCTCGCCGTTAGTAATGCTGTTATACTCTAACGCCGTTATTAACAACACGTCTCACGATCCGATTTGCGATACAAGGATCACGATACAATATGGCGATATAACAATTATTGATAAACGGGTCAGGAAATCATTTTAGGAAATTGTACGATACAACTAATAAGCTGAAAAACAAGCGATATTTATCCTCCTGCTGCGAATTGGAATTTTATCACTATTAGACGTCATTAGACGTCTGTGGCCGTCAGTAACAGCTAATGCCAGACATGAGTTCATTTGGGGCATTTTAGGTCATATCATGTCGATGTTCCGTCACTTCCTTTTCCTTTTGGGGCGTTTATGGGTCTCTTTATTTTGGGTTAGTGAAAGGGACGTGACTCAAGAATGTCTCCAAATGAATGGAAAATGACTCAAAATCCAACAAGAAGTAACCTGTGAATGCTCTAAAATGAACAGGAAGTGACATGTAAATGCCCACAACGCTGGCTGTGAATGCCCTTATTTCAGTACCTTTGACGGCGCTAGACATCCAATCCAGTCAAAATGAATTGGATGTCCAGCGTCGTCAATGGCAGCCAGTGAGCTAACGTAGACACTATTCTAATTGAAGATTTTGTTGGCAACCTATTGCTTCCTTTTGGTTTATAACACAAAACGTTTTAAAACGATAAATTGATTCTTGGTGGGAGCATATCGATAATCTTTTGGGCTACAAAGTATCGCGATATATCACCTTTTTGATAAACTGTCACGCCCCTAACTTGAATGTGCTGTGGAATTAAACCATATGCCTGAAAAATAGTCGACACCCACCCTTTAAGATGTAAATTTGGATTACTCAATCAAAAGAAGACAAAAGAAGCAGAGCTGCTTTTACATTTAGTTTTTAAACTGTTAATTTTGATACCCATACGTCAATGACCCAATAGTGTACATTATTATTCAAGAACCACGCTTAGTTTTTTTAGGTGGCATTTGGTGAAAAAGTTTGAAAACCACCTTTGGTGACCTAATCTATTTAGCAGGCTGTGCCAAACTTCGACAGCAATTTTGACGTGATCATCTCTGCCCAGATATTTATAGAAGGGGCGGATTAGTTTGAGGCCAGACCGCAGGCATAATGACTCTCTCATTTAGGTTTGGGATGCTTGCTCCGATGCCCTGATCACATTTGATAAAGACAATCTGGAGGAGGAGATGGCCTACATCGTGGAGAACGATGTGGTCGTGGCGGCGCTCACCAAACAGCTGGACGCGCTGTCTGGTAAGCAGAACATCAACTGAACCCGTGCCGCCACATGATTCCGTCCTCTGCTGTTTTGAGTTGTGTCGCTGCCATGAGCTGTTAATGTTTTTCCATCCATTTGAACCAAAACCTCACATTTCAGGAACTGCCGAGGACACGTGAAGTGGTCCAGTGACCTATTTAAAGCCGCCATGTGCTCTTTGCTTTGCCACTATTGTAGATCGCTGACAGCGTAATGCGCTCTATTGCTTTTGACATTAAACCAGAGTTGGGTAGAGTAGCCAAAAATTTGACTTGAGTTAGAGTAGCATTACTTCAAAATAATATTACTCAAGTAAAAGTATTCGTCCAAACAATTTACACAAGTGCAAGTAAAAAAGTTTTCGGTGAAAAGAATACCAGGTAATGAAGTAAGAAGTAACTACTTATGATGTCTGAATTTTTTTTTTAAACAATGGTGTATTTGTTTTCTCAGCACAACATCATCTTTATGAACTTATTATTATACTGTACTATAACGCATTTCAGTGGCGGAACAAATGTGAACAGGACCCGGGTGCAATGAACCTAAACAGCCACGTCCACATTTCGCCCGCAAACCGGGCCACTTAGGCTAGGTTCATACTACAGGTCTTAATGCATAAATTCGATTTTTTGACACATGTTTTTTTTGGCGTGCCCGTTCAGACTGCCTTTGTCCATTGAGACCATTCAAGTATCACGCATGAGCACTAATTCGCAGTCCGAGATGCGCTCAGCAAAGAGACCCGCATGCGCAGAAGCATCAAAACATATTTCACATGCTAGCTCTATGTCATTCCAGAGTGATCATATTTTGATTTCCAAAAAGAGGACACAAATAACAGACATTAATAATTCCCGTTTAGTCTTATATTCAAAGTTTATACGGACTGATAGAACGCATACTTGACATGTGTGCGTGAAATGACGTGGGTGTGTCAGTTTGCCCCGACTCGGCCATGTGTGCAATAATAAAATATTGCTCATTCGGCACACAGAATGAAAATTGATAATTGTAAGGCTTATTCTTTTCTTCATTTTATTTTTTATGACTGTGGTCAAGCCCGCTTCGTGCTTAAAATCAGAGTTCAAGCTAGGCGCTAATGCCTACATAGCTGCCGTCCTCCGTGCCTCTTGCCGATTGCTGACCTAATTGCTGCATGAAATCCGATATGGGAGTCTTGACAGTTCAGACCGCCAGTCACGTTCTGAAAAAATGTGGCCCAAATCGGATTTGAACCACATACGAAAGTGACTCAGATCGGATTTGAAATGGTCCACTTCTATGCGACTTGTCCCGTTCAGACCGTCAAGTTAATGCCTGACTCGAGTCCGAAAAACACGAAAAAATCAGATTCGTGCATCAAGACCTGTAGTATGAACCTAGCCTTAGAAGCCCGACCATATTGGGCCCCCAAAAAAACAACACAAAAATCATCCAATTCCAACTAAAAAAAATTGACAGAAATGAAACATATCCCATCCAAAGAGCATGAGTGCCCTCTAGTGGAGAAAACATTTCCTGCCATGAAACAAAAACGATTTTTCGTGGTCAACTGGTGCCAAATAAAAAGAGAGCGCTTGAAATCTGTGCTTTCGAGTCATGTTGATGGCAGCGCTCTATATGAAATAGTATATTATTTACGCCGCTTTAAAGACACCACGTGATTGTACAGGGCGCCATGGTCGTAGGGCTTCTAACTGCAAGCTGGAGTATGTGACTGTATTGTTACCTCTGATCGGTATAATGGAGTCATGTGATTATTGTTGGGACGCCCCATATGTGAAACTGGCAAAGCCACAAAATAAAGTCAAATTTAGTATGTAGAATAAAGTAACAAATAGTTTAGCCCAAAGTCACAAAGTAAGAGTAGTGTTACTTTAAAAATAATTCTACCAGGGTTTCCTGGATTTTCTGAAGCTGTGGTGGTGTTGGGCAGCATCATAGTCGGACATCGTTCCGCGACAAAAGTGTTTCATATGATAATTTTTTTTTTTTTTTTAACAATTTTTTTTTCCAAGAAGAACCATAACAAAGATCTATTTGCATCCTGCCAGCACATGATTTTCCTGGATTAAAAATAAAAAAGGAAAGAAATAACAATTTGAGCACTCTTTCATTAGGCAAATCCGCAATAGGTGGTCACATTTTTAGTCAATGTGAGGCAGGTTTCCAGATCTCCCTGCAGCCGGTTCCTCTGGTCTGTCTTCACCTACACAAGAATAAAAAAATGAGATCTAGGAATCGAATACACAAGCATCTCTAACTTGCATTGTACAGTTCTGTGAAGTTGTACAGTTGCCCAAATGTATTTATTGCAGAGGAATCTCTCCCACAGTTCACTGTTGAGATGGGTACTGTCAACGCAATGGCCAACAGTTGGCTCAAGCAAGGGTACAGCCCTCCCCATTCATCAGTCTGTGATGCCATCTTTGATATCATGCTGACCTTGTCCATATACTGAAACACATTCAATGGATTAGCCATTAAGACTACACTGTGAAAAATTTAACGACTAGTGTAGCAGAGTAAGAGTAGCGTGTCTTCTTCACAAATCTACTCAAGTAAAAGTCAAAAGTAAGGCGTGTTAAAACTACTCTTACATTTGTCTCAAATAGTTACTCAGGTGAATGTAATGGAGTAAATGTACAGTAACTCATTACTACCCACCTCTGCATTAAACCAAAATGTTGCAATAAAAAAAACCTCGCCCCTTTAAGCAGCGTATTTATAAGCACTTTTGCGCCAAACAAGAGGCATGTGGTTCCCACACGTTTTTAGCCTCATGTGCCTGCCATTTGTCTTCCACTCATTCAGCTCAAAGATGTAGAACATGAAAAGTCTGCTGCCTGCCAGCTGTTTTCAATGAAATCTCTCCAATCACCAAAACCCCATATTTAACATCCATGTTCGGTAACCAGTAGCCAATCTGCGGACGGCTTCCGCTCCAAGTCGGCGTGAGTGAGCGTAGCTCAGGCCCCTTTCATGTTCTGGAGGACCAGCTGCTGGTATTTTGGGAAGTTGAGGAGGAGGAGGTTTGATGCAGTATCCAACAAGCTGACAGCATGTGCAAAGCGTGGCGTGGTCGGCTTGTAGATAAACACGATTAGTCCATGGTGTGCGGCTGGCAGGCCGAAACCATTAAGACAACTCTTAAGATGTGAGCAAGCATCTTGCGCAAGGGAGAACGCCGTCATGCATAGGCGTCAAACTGCCCTAAAATGGACAGGAAGTGACCTGTAAATGCCCACAAAAGACTAGCTGTAATTCTCTGGTTTCAGTGCCATTGACAGCGCTAGACATCTAATCCAGTCCAGTGTTTCCCACTAATGAACGAGACTGTGGCGGCCTGCCACAGTCTCGTTTCGGCCCACTACAGTCTCGTTTGCCCCCCCCCCGCCAAAAAAAAAAAAAAAAAAAAAAGATAATCAGATGTGTCAGTCAGCCGATTGCACAGCTGAAGCCCACTCCACTCTACTACCCGCGCGTGCGAGAGCGCGCGCGGGTAGTAGAGTAGCATTTTAGAGTAGTATTTTATTTATTTATTTATTTATTATAAGGCCGCTTCAAACTAGCGGCAGCCGAGTGGGAGGAGTTCAGCGGACACCTATTCATTGTGTATTGTAGCGTAATGTTCGTAACTATGCAGGCCCCCCCTTAAGAGACGAATGGGAGAACGAGCGAGATAGCGAGAGATAGCGATCGCATGTCGTAGCAGCCCGCTGTTATTTTGTTATTGTTTTTCTTTATTATTGTTACCACAATCAAGTGGGTAAGCAAATACAGACTTCTCTCCTTCTTCCCCATATCCGGGGCATTACAATAGTTTGGATCGGACTTTTCGGCGAAAGTGAGCTATGGACGGCCGTCTTGGACTGAAAGCAAACTTTGATTGAACTTGCGCGGAGAGGCGGGGCCCACAATAAAGCCTTGCAAGCCAAGCAGAGTAAAATGATACCTATTCACGGTACAAGAACGTCGTTTCCCTGTCCATCGATTGGTAAGAAAAGGCTGTTTGTACGAGTGACGTGTGGGCGCTCCCGTCAGGGGGGACATTTCGCGTGGAGTGGCTATCTTTCGGCACAACACCGGCGCGCCAACTTCAGACAATTACGGCTGACGAAACTTTGATAAATGCCCCCCCCCCCAAATTTCACGAGCTCTGGGACACTCGAAAAATGGCTCTCATACCTCTCCTTGCTAAGTTAATGGTACCTCGATGTGCGTTTGTGTGGAAATTTAGTTCACGAACAACGGGGAAAAAACTATTCACCTAGTCACCAAATCAAGTAAAACTCTACACGGCTATTAGAATTCCCCCAGTCCTGTAAATGGGTCAGTTGACAGAAGGATTGTTATTGTTGTGGTAATGTAGTACTTATGAGGGTCAAATAAAAAGGAAAAAGGAGGACTACGCCGGCGGTCTGAAACCCGCGGCTCTCGGGCCGCATGAGGCTCTTTAGCGCTGCTTCGGAGCCTTTTTTTCTTTTCTTTTCTTTTCTTTTTAATGGAAAAAGATGGGGGAGGGAAATATTTTTTGTTTTAATATGATTTCTAGGAGGACAAACATGACACAAACATTCTTTCAATTCATTAATATTGTAATGAAGTTAAACTTGTGGTGGCATTGTACAACAGAGTAGTCACGTGGTGTGCTATAGGATCCACTGCAGAGAAAATAAACATTTAATCATGAAGGCTAATTATGTATTTCTAGCCAACTTAGTCATTTCTATAGTAGGGTAATATAGCTAGTATCGATAATTATAAGGCTTGTACAAGGCTTTTAATTTTTTGCTGCTCCAGACATACTGTATCAGTTTTTTTTTTTTTTGGGGGGGGGGGGGGGGGGCAAATATGGCTCTTTCAACAGTTTGGGTTGCCAACCCTGAGTCACTACGAGATGTAAGTCGTACTATTGCTACGAGAAAAAAAGTCGCATTATTACATCGGATAACGTAGCTGTAATCAGCTCCGCATTTTACGTACATGTACCGTAGCTGAGAGCTATAACATTAGCCTAGCTAATGAAATATTTCAAATATATCTTTGTTATGGTTCTTCTTGGGGGGGAAAAATAATGAAAAAAAAAAAAAAATTCGCCGTTGCACGACATGGTGAGGCTGTCCAACTCCGATGCAGCCCACCACCACAGTTTCAAAAAATCCTATGGGAAACACTGCAGTCAAAATGAATCAATGGCAGCCAGCAAGCAAATGTATTCTAATAGAAGATTTTAAAACAACCTGTTGATTCCTTTCTTTTCTTTTTTTTTTTTTTTTTTTTTTTTTTTAAACAGTGACACCTTTTTGAAATGATATATCAATTCTTGGCAAGAGCATATCGATCACCTTTTGGGCTACAAAGTATCGCGATATTTCACCTTTTCGATATACTTTAGTGTCACACCCCTAGTCACGATGGTCGTCCAGATTATTACTTAAAATGCAGATTTGTGCAACGTTAAAAATGGTTGTTGTTGTTTTTTTTTTTTTTTTGCATTCCAATATATTATCTGACTTCCCCCCGCCTCCATTTCCTATTTTCCTGTTTTGCCTCTGTTAGATAATGTGCGGGTCAAATACAGGTCCAAAGTGGTGACGTACACATGGCCAATGCCGCATCAAGCGGTACGCTCCATGCCCTGGGTGCAAATTAGGTTATCCAGCGGGGAAACACTGCAGACCAAGCTGCTTGTAAGCTACATTCCCTTATTCGTATGAAAATCGTTGCATGGCGTCATCATCTTTTTGTCATGCGGTTCAGATAGGAGCAGACGGACCCAACTCGATGGTGAGACGGCAATTAGGGATCCCCACAGTCAAGTGGAATTACGACCAATCGGCTGTGGTTGCTGTGCTGCATCTATCAGAGGTTCATCTTTTTTTTTTCTATAGAGTTTTAATGCAAAAGGATCAAATACTTGTCATAATTGTCAGTCACTTCCTTTTACTTTTGATATACAGTGGTATGAAAAAGTATCTGAACGTTTTGGAATTTCTCACATTACTGGATAAAATCACCATCAAATGTGATCTGATCTTTGTCAAAATCACACAGATAACAACCAAACATTTATAGGTTTTCGTATTTTAATGAAATGCTTCACCCTACTTTTTCTTATTTTGAAATTAAAAAAAACATTCATTTTTACAGCCTACAGAGAACAATGTGGCGTGGCAGAGATTCCTCCCAACAGGCCCCATTGCAATGTTACCGGTAAGGTTTTCATATTGTTAGTGTTGCATTTTTTTTCATTAAATAACTCGTTCGTTTGAGCCAAGTCTATTGTGCTGCAGCTGTCGGACACGGAGAGCTCTCTCGTGTGGTCAACCAGTCATCATCTCGCCGAAGAGCTCTTAGCAATGGATGACGAGTGCTTCGTCGACGCCATCAACTCCGCTTTTGTGAGTGCCGATCAGTATGAAATACCAGCATTATTAGTCATATTTTAGTCTTTTCAAAATGTGTTAGTACCGTGTAGGGGAGGTGGCATCAGGCTGAAGATGGAGGCCTAAGAGGCATGGTTGCCTTGTGGGTCTCCTGATACAGCTGACTGGTACCGGCGGGCCAAGCGGAGTGTAGCTGTGGCGGTCGCCGAGGCAAATACTCGGACGTGGGAGGAGTCGGTGAGGCTATGGAGGTAGACTATTGATCGGCTCCAAAAATGTTCTGGCAAACCGTCCGGCACCTCGGGGGGAAGGAGGCATCTCGCTCACACTGTTTACAGTTGGGGCGGGGAGCTACTGACTTCGACTGAGGACATTGTCAGGTGGTGGAAGGAATACTTTGAGGAGCTCCTTAATCCCACCAACATGCATTCAATGGAGGAAACAAAGCCGAGGGGTCTGGGGTTGGACGGGTGGATCACAGGGGCAGAAGTCGCCAAGGTAGTGAACCTACTCCACGGGTCCCAGGATTGATAAAGTCCGCCTTGGGTATCTCAAGGCTTTGGATGTTGCAGGGCTGTTTTGGTTGACGCGCTTTTGCAACATTGCAAGGTCATCGGGGCCAGTGCCTTTGGAACAGCAAACCAGGTTGGTGGTCCCTATCTTTGTGGAAGGCGACCAGAGGGTGTGTTGTTATAGGAGGATCACACTCCTCAGCCTCCTCGGGAAAGTCGACGCCAGGGAAAGGAGGGTCCGGTCGATAGTTGAAACTCGGATTGAGGGGTAACAATGTGGTTTTCATCCTGGCCGTGGAACCACGGACCACTTCTTTACCCTCACTAGGGTGCTTGAGGGGGCATGGGAGTTTGCCAGTTCAGTCCACATGTGTTTTGTGGATTTGGAGAGGGCTTATGACCGTGTCCCCAAGGGCACACTTTGGATGGTATTCCGAGAGTATGGGGTGGATGGCCACTTGTCAAGGGTCATCCAGTCCATTTACCCCAGGAACATGAGTCTGGTCTGAGTGGCCGGCAACAAGTCGGACCTGTTTCCAGGGAGGGTTGGACTCCGCCAGGGCTGCCCTTTGTCGCCAGTCCTCTTCGTGACTTTCATGGAAAGAATTTCTAGGCGCAACCGTGTGGTGGAGGGGTGGAGTTCGGTGATGGGAGGATCTCATCTCTGCTTTTTGCAGATAAGGTGGTCCTCTTGGCTCCATCGCACAGCGACCTCCAGCTCTCACTTGGACGGTTTGCAGCCGAGTGTGAATCAGCTGGGATGAGGTTTTACGCCTTCAAGTCTGAAGCCATGGTTCTCAGCCGCTAAAGGATTGATTTCTTACTCCAGGTCAGGGGTGAGTGCCTGCCCCAGATGGAGGAGTTCAAGTATCTCGGGATCTTGTTCACGAGTGAGGGTAGGTCAGAGTGTGAGATCGACAGGCGGATTGGGGCCTCGTCAGCAGGGCTGCAGGCGCTTAACCGGTCTGTCGCGGTGAAGAGGGAGCTCAGCCGGAAGGCAAAGCTCTCGATTTAACAGTCAATCTACGTTCCTACCCTCACCCATGGTCATGACCTACGGGTAGTGACCGGAAGAACAAGATTGTGCATACAAGCGGGTGAAATGAATTTACTTCGCAGAATGGCCGGGCTGAGCGTTAGCGATAGGGTGAGGAGCTTGGTCATCCGGGAGGGACACAGAGTAGAGCCGCTGCGCCTTCATGTACAGTAGAAAGGAGCCAGTTAAGGTGGTTCAGACATCTGATTAGGATGCCCTCTGGTCGCCTCCCTTGGGAGGTGTTTCATGCATGTCCGACTGGGAGGAGACCCCGGGGCCAACCCAGGAGGCGCTGGAGGGACTATATATCTGGGCTGGCCTGGGAACGCCTAGGGATTGTCCCAGGCAGACATGTGGAAGTGGCTGGGGAGAAGGCTGTCTGATTAATATTTCAGTCCCGTGACTTGCGGAATTTCCGTAAATAACTCCTGCTCTAGTCTAGTTTTCGTCAACGACTACTTGAAATGTTCTCGTCTGTAAAACTTCAAAGGTTAAAGTCCAAAAATATATACAAATTGCCATCAATTTCAAATGATCGTTAACAGACGAGCACATATTGTAGCATCTTAAAGGACAGCGCCAACTTCGCGAGGGTTTTCCAATGGTTTTATTTGCAACCGGAAGCACAGACTAATATGTAAGCTGTAGCTAATGGCAACAAAGCAAAAAATGCACAACAACAGTTTGAGAACACTTGCTACGCTAAAGCTAATCCTAACGTGAATGCAATGCTAACGCTGCGAGTTTCATTTTCTATGTGATGATCACTCAGCACCAGTGTTGTTTTGGCAGCCCTTTTCATTTTCATCTTAGTCTTTTGGACTAAAATACTTCTTAGTTTGAGTCATATTGTGGTAAGCGACGTGGAGAACAATGAGAGAGAGACAGGTTTTATGCTTCACAATTACTGCTCTTGTGCACCATACACTGCATGGCCCCAAGAGACAGTGCACTTTATTACACAGAACATAACAACTGCAACCACCACTGCCTGTCATGGCTGGCATGGTCGTCATTTCAAAATGGGTTTGCATTCATCTAGTTTTAATCGATGAATACTCCTTATACTGGTTTTGTCTTTAATATTCAAAGGTTTCCATCCGAATATAAACAAATAATGGTTTGAGACAATTTGGAATGAACATTGACAGACGAGCACAAATTGTTGCGTCTACAAGGACAACGCCAACTTTGTGATGATAGTACAAGGACAACGCCAACTTTGTGATGATAGCACACGCTCAGCAGCACACTACATTACTTTCAAATACACACATGGACGCCAAGAACTCTGTCACAAAAGTTGTCAGAGAGACGCTCGCCGCGCTAAATGCTAATGCTTAAGTGAACATTATGGTAATGCTACGAGTTACATTTAGTGTGTGATGATCACAGCACAGACCTTTGAAGGCTTAAACATTGTATATTCTCCCTTGCCAAGATAAGAAAACAAATCTTACCGTGTGTTTCAAAACAAGCAAGCCTGGAGCGCAGCCTAGCTTGAAAGCCTTAGCGTGTTACATGAGTGAAACGATTTTTGTGAACATATGACGGAAACTATAGCGTTTTTTTTCGTCTCGTCAGACATAAACTAGCATTCGTCTCATTATGTTTTAATCTCCCAAGACACGTCTGTAGCTCACAATTGTCTCATCATCCTCATGAAAAAAAATGGTTCATCAATGAAATAGTTTCGTTCTCGTCATTGTTGACTAAAACAACAATGGTGCAGAGGCAGGAAGCGGCCGTAAGCCGAATGTAGCGCGCTTGGTTCGTGTCCTCACGTGTCCAATTGTTTTTGTGCGAGTGTAGTTTTTTTCTTTTTCAAACCGGACTTGAAACAATGATATACCTATTCTTTTCTTGTGTTTAGAGAAACTCCCTTTTCCCAAGCTGGCTATTTTTACTGCCGGCCGATGGATGGGGTCACCACGGTTGAGTCACGTTGGCTTTCGGGCCTGGTTTGGTAATTAAACTTGCGGTCTCCCAGTGTCGCCCGTTACTGCATGGAATGTTTTTCAAACAGAGCTAATTCAACGCAATTGCCTGACCGGCATCTTCTTTTAATTAGCCTTGCAAAGCCTTTAGTTAGGGAGGGGAAATGACGGCTCTTGCCTGGAGTTCAGCTTTACTCCGATCTCAGCTAATTTCTTTGTCCACTCTGACCGAATCGTCTGTTTTTTCTCTCATGCTGTTTCCACAGTGGAGTAATGAGAACCAGTCAGAGCTGGTGGAGAAAGCCGGGTCTCTCTTCCGAAGCGCCCTCTCTGCAGTCATGCCATCCACAGGTTCACCTCGCCAGCTACCCCCGAGCGTGGCCGGCATCGGCCCCAAATCCCGTGTCATGTTCCCTCTCGGCATGGGTCATGCGTCGGAGTACATTAGGCACCGTGTTGCACTCATTGGGTAAGATGAATGAATTTCAATTATGTACGTATGGGAACCTCTGGGTAACTCGCGTTACAATTTGCGATACAAGGCTCACGATATGGCAATACAACAATTATCAATACATGATTCAGGAAATCATTCTACAAAACAACGAATAAGCAGAAAAATATGCTATTGTCATCCTTCTGCTATAAGTTTATCACTAGTAGACGTCCAATCCATATGAATTGGGAGGGTGGCAGCGAATGAAGATATTAACTGCCATCCCTCCCACTTCAAACTGATTGGAGTTCTATGGCCGTCAATGCCAGGGTGCCACCCCAGGGCCACACCAAAGCCGACCCGGGGGGGGGGGGGGACATTGCACCCCGCCCCACACACCGGTAAGAAAGTGTGTGCCCATTCCAGGCTCCTTTTGTGAAACGTGTCAGGTGCTGCTTGATAAGTTTTGCTTTCTTATTTGGCTAGATCTCCCGTGTTGCTTTAGCCTTTAAATGTCTGTGATAAGTGATCATCACACACTAAACTAACTTGTATAGCGTTAGTATTGCGTTCGCATTAGCATAGTGTTTGCGTTAGCATTTAGCGCGGTGAGTGTCTTCTTAAACTCCTGGAAAATGTTTTACCTATAGTTCGTGGCGTCCAGGTGAGTTTAATTAATCGCAAATTATGTGCTGTTTTCCTGCTGGGTGTGTATTATCTTCATGACGATGGTGATGTCCTTGTAGACTACAATTATCGTCTGTCAATGTCACAACTTTAATTTGATTTATTCATGGACTAAAACTTTGTTACTTAAAGTTTATAGATGAAAATATTTTGAGAATTGTAGACTAAAACTAAACAAAGGCGGACACAACACTGCACTGTACATTATTTTTTTATCTTATTTTTTTATTGAATGGATAAAAACAAAATTTAAAATGAACAAAAACAGGAATACAGGCTCTAAAGTTGATAAATAATAAAATTGCATTAATAACATTTAAAAATACATTTTTCAATTGAAAAATTCATTAACATTTAAAATAGAGAATAATTTCAGTTTTTTAATCCAAGCATTTTCTTTATTTTAAATAAATGAAGATAAACAATTAATATTTAAAGTTTTTTAAAACTTTTTTTTAATGTAAAAGAAAATTGTAATTTTTTTAAATACATAAGAACATTCATTAAAACTTAATGAACTAATGAATGGCGTCCAGTTCATTCACACTGGGAGGATTGGCTGTGAATGCTCATGTTCCACTATCATTGACAGCGCTCTAGCATTCATTCGCTTCTCACCCTAGTCAAAATGGATTGGACGTCTAGCGCCATCAATGCCAATCAGTTTTTGGTAAACACTATAAAGGGTTAAGGTGTTTCATTGTTTTTAGTTTTAAGCTTAAATCTGACAATGGCTAACTTTTGCTGCTGCTTATCCCGTTCAGGGTCATGTGTGAGCTGGAATCTATCCCAGCTGACTTTGGGCGTAGCGCGGGGTACACCCTAGGCCGGTGGCCGGCCGGTCAATCACAGGGCACATATAGACACTATGGGCAATTGTAAAGTCTCAAATTAAACATGCATAACATGGAATGTGAAATGTATTTGTAGAAAATGCACGCAAGGGAGAATATGCCAACTCCGTAAAGGATGGGGAAGAGTCAAACCACCCAGAAACTATGGCTGTTTCCTTGTTGTCTGGGAAAGTTGATTGTTAAAATCCGAACGCTCACACGCTATCCAACATCAGTTGTCCAAAATAAGTTAAGAATCCTAAAGAGTGTTTTTTGGCAGCCCTTTTAATTTTTGTCCTAGTACAAGTCTTTTGGAGGAAAATACTTATTAGTCTTAGGACGTTCATACTGCAGGTCTTAATGCACAATTCCGATTTTTTGGTCATATCTGCTTTTTTTTGGGGCGTGCCCGTTCAGACGGCCTTAGTCCATTAAGCTCGTTTAAATATTACGCATGTGCACCAATTCGCAGTCCGACACACGCTGGGTAAACTGACCCGCATGCGCAGAAGCATCAAAACGAATGACTACACAATCTGACTATACGTCATCATAGGGTGATCATATTTTGATTTCCGAAAAGCGGACACAAATAACAGACATGAATAATCCCCGTTCAGTCAAAGTTTATAGGATTGATAGAACGCAAAGACAGACGAGCACATATTGTGGCGTCTACAAGGACAACTCCAACTTTGTGATGATAATACAAACTCAAAAGGAAAAGCAGTACATAATTTTCCACAAATTGTCCGGGCATTGCAGAGGATGCTTGCCACGTTAAAGTTCATGCTAATGCTAACACCGTAACTCTGACAGGGCTGTTCTGGCTGGAAGGAGCTGTTCTACCGGCCAGCTCCTTCTGCAAGTTCAAAGGTGGAGACTTAAACAGTAGGGTGATCAATCTCTTGCGGAAGAGCCTGCTCCCTGAAATCCGCACCATTACTCTTCTAGGCCTTTTTAAATCGCGGTTAAACACTCACTTTTTGAGACTCTCCTTTGCTTTAACTGAGGTAGCCTGGTTACATTTCTTAAGAGTTTTAATGTGTTCGGATTTTATCTGTTTTATTGTTTTATTTGCTGTTTTGACTTTGAGCGCGATGGGTTGTTTTTGTTTTGTTCCTCAATTTTATTGGAAAAATACTTTTCTGCCTGTAATTGATTTGAACTATTTTTGTTGTTGTTGTAAAGCACTCTGGGGACCTTTCGGGTTTTTGTAAAGGGCTGTATAAATAAATTGCATTTGATTTGATTACACGCTGCAACTAACGATTGTTTTTATAATCGATTAATCGGACGATCAATTAAACACTCGGATAAATGTTACTTTTATCAATTAACTTCACAATTTTGCTTGGAAGTTGTTTTAAGCATGTTGCAAGTCACAATGAAGACAAAATGGATGACTATTTCCTTCAAAAATATTTTATTACAGCTTCCTGACTTAATTTTAGTCTACAACTGTAGTATTTTAAGTACATAAAACCTGTTAAAATTTTAAATGAAGGTTTTGAGTATAAAATATTAAAATAATTTATCAGTACACAAATCGGACAAAAGTCCTGTTCATTCAGATTAAAAAAGTGCTGCTAATTGACATTTTATTCTTGTGGGCAAAGCACTTATATGAATTGTGTCAATGACTCATTTTTTTTTAAACTACCTAAATAACAAAATTGAATCAGGAGGAAACTGAGCAAACTGTAATGAATCAATTTTGTTTATCAAACAGTTGTTAATAAATACAATCCAAACCCAATTTTAAAGTACACGCTCTTGTATGACAATTTGCAGTTTGAATGGTAGTTTGTGTTGAAAGGAGACTCTAAGCTGTTATATAAATGGGTTTATGTGTGTGGTCTTTAGAAAAAGAAATGAGAAAACTTTACTATACAACTTTATATATAGTGCTGGCCAAAAGTATTGGCACCCCTGCAATTCTGTCAGGTAAAGCTCAATTTCTCCCAGAAAATGATTGCAATTACAAATGCTTTGGTAGTAATGTCTTCATTTATTTTGCTTGCAATGAAAAAACAAAAAAAGTGAATGAAAATAATTAATTAAATCATTATCATTTTACACAAATCTCCAAAAATGGGCCGGACAAAAGTATTTGCACCCTCAGTCTGTTACTTGGTAGCAGTTAGGGTTAGGGTTGGGTTAAACCCTAACCCTAACAACCGCTTCCGGTATCCATCACTGAGTTTCTTGCAATGCTCTGCTGGAATTTTAGACCATTCTTCTTTGGCCAACTGCTCCAGGTCTCTGAGATTTGAAGGGGTGCCTTCTCCAAACTGCCATTTTCAGATCTCTCCACAGGTGTTCTATGGTATTCAGGTCTGGGAACATTGCTGGCCACTTCCGAAGTCTCCAGTACTTTCTCTCAAACCATTTTCTAGTGCTTTTTGAAGTGTGCTTTGGGTCATTGTCCTGCTAGAAGACCCATGACCTCTGAGGGAGACCCAGCTTCCTCTTATTGGGCCCTACATTATGCTGCAAAATTTGTTGGTGGTCTTCAGACTTCATAATGTCATGCACATGGTCAAGCAGTCCAGTGCCAGAGGCAGCAAAGAAACCCCAAAACATCCGGGAACCTCCGCCATGTTTGACTGTGGGGACTGTGTTCTTTTCTTTGAAGGCCTCGTTTTTTTTTTCCTGTAAACTCTATGGTGATGCCTTTTCACAAAAAGCTCTACTTTTGCCTCATCTGACCAGAGAACATTCTTCCAAAATATTTTTGGCTTCCTCGGGCTTCAAGTTCCAAGTTTTGGCAAACTCTAGCCTGGCTTTTTTATGTCATTAGGTCAGAAGTGTGGACCTTCCTGGGTATCCTACCACAGAGTCCCTTTTCATTCAGACGCCACTGGATAGTACAGGTTGACACTGTTGTACCCTCGGACTCTAGGACAGCTTGAACTGCCATGGGCTTTACACTTATTGATGACACTGCGCACAGTAGACACGGGAACTTTCAGGTCTTTGGAGATGGACTTGTAGCCTTGAGATTGCCCATGCTTCCTTACAATTTTGCTTCTCAAGTCCTCAGACAGTTCTTTGGTCTTCTTTCTTTTCTCCACGCTCAATGTGGTACACAAAAGGACAGAGGTTGAGTCAACTTTAATCCATTTTAACAGGCTGCAAGTGTGATTTAGTTATTGCCACCACCTGTTATGTGACACAGGTAAGAAACAGGTGCTGTTAATTACACTAATTAGAGAAGCATCACATGATTTTTTAAAGGGAGCCAATACTTTTGTCCGGCCCATTTTGGAGTTTTGTGTGAAATGATAATGATTCAATTTTTTTCCCTTTTTTTTTTTTGTTTTTTCATTGTAAGGAAAATAAATGAAGATACTACCAAAGCATTTGTAATTGCAATAATTTTCTGTGAGAAATTGAGCATTTACCAAGTGCCAATATCTCAAAGACACTGAAGACAGTGATTAGCATAGTCGCTAACTAGCTTAGTGCTCTGTGCTAAGTAATAACGTACATGAACGAAGAATATAAACAATACAATCGGCTTCTTTTACTCACCTCGGACGGAGACACACTGGTTTTAACAACAAAAAAGCATCTTACTCGCAACCCTTCGTAATACAGTATTATTGATTCAGCAACCCACCCTGAGTGTAGCTGTGAACTCTCGCTTGCTCTAATCACTGACGCACGCACGCAGCCTCACATTACACACAAACAAGGACCCAAACGGGACTGCAAATGGCATGCTGGGAAAATAGATTATCAGATTCGTTGGCACCTAATTCATTCATCGATTTTGATCGATTTATTCGATAAGTTGTTGCACTTGTTGCAGCATAATTTGATTTGATAACACGAATGCTATGCTACCGCGTCAAGTTACATATAGTGTGTGATGATCACTCGCACAGACCTTTTAAAGGCCAAAGCAACATTGCATTTTCTCTTTTGCCAAGACAAGAAAACAAATCTTACCATGTGTTTTTAAACAAGCAAGCCTGGAGCGCAGCTTGGCTTATCACAAGAGTGACACACCCAAACACTGCTACAAAGCAGGTTAATTACTCAACTAACAATATGAAAATGTTACGCGTGATCATATGACAGAAACTGTCACATTTTTGTCTTGTTGTCATCTGGTCAGATGGAAACTGGCATTCGTCTCGTTATGCTCTTGTCTCCCAAGCCACGTTTTGAGTTTGTCATGAAAAAATTGTTCATCGATGAAATATTTTCGTTATTGTCACTGTTGACGAAAACAACACTGATCCTAAAAAATACCATTTCCATTTCTGGCTCATATCGGAGTATATATTGGAAATCTGAACCATGGTTTTAACAAATTATGTTCAATTTGAGGTTCCGCTGTACTTTTATTTGGAAGTTTATGTGTGTGGTGTATTTGTAGAGACAAGCATATGTTTGTTTCCAGGGACGCAGCCCATCGTGTCCATCCACTGGCCGGTCAGGGAGCCAACCTGGGTTTCGGGGATGTGGCTTGCCTCACACAGCTACTAAGCCAGGCCGCCTTTAACGGGAAGGACCTGGGTCAGTCAGAGCTCCAAACGGACACCAGCATTGCAACCAAAGCTCAGTGGTTTCCCATTTTCCAAAGGCTCATCTCACGTGCATGCTGTTGAATTATAAAAAGCATCTTGTTTGAAGCTTCTTTATTTTTTTTTTCCTGCTCAATTCGCCAGGGAATATTGCCCTCTGCCCCCAAGAATTTAACGTGCACTTAAGTTGATTATTATTTTTTCATATATATATATAACCTCGGACACCATTTCACCAGTTTTGCACAACTCATTTTCACGCGACTTTAGTTGGTGCTTTTGGGGCAGTTTTTCGCATTTCGCATTGCCAAACTTACCGTTTGCAGAATGATTTAACTTGCAAATGCAATTGTACTCATATACATTGGGGAGAACAAGTATTTGCTACACTGCCAATGAGAAAACCCATTGGCAGTGTATCAAATATCTCCCCACTGTACGTATGTGTATATATATATATATATATATATATATATATATATATATCTTTATATCTTCAAATGAAAAAAAAAGTGTTATTCCTGATCTAGTTTTCGTTGACAAATACAGTAAAGGTAGTCCCCGGATTACGAACGAGTTCCGTTCCTGCGCTGGCGATGTATTTTTATTTTTATTTATTTATTGTCATTATAATCAGTATCATTGATAGTTACAAGATGGCTTTGTGATATGATTAACCCGAAGAAAAAAAACGAACAAAAGATAGCCATTATACATTGCGGTACATGAAAAGCTTGTTTTTTTTTTTGTGTGTGTGGTTTTTTTTTTTTTTTTTTTTTTTTTTTTTTTTTTTTTTTTGTCTTCACATGAATTTTCTTCCCAAAAGTCATTGATTCGACTTAACACTTAGGTAAAGTTGTCGATCATTTGTAAGTTCATCGATTAGGGTGATTATCAGATTTGTGTAAGGAGGAATAGCCGAGGGAGTCATGGAGGTCCACCTCGCCGCAATCCGCTCAGGTGGTTCAATCTTTATCCGCCCTCGCCTGGTTCCTGCGAGCGAGCCTCTCTTGCTCCGTAATTATTTTCGTCACCATTTGTGCGGCGGCAACACTTGACGCTGCTTGGTCCATCTTCACCTGGGACAAATCATCACAGGCCTTGTTGAGGCTGGCGCACCCCGCATTGATAGCGTTGCCGATGTTGCGAGCAAACCCCATTGCTTCTCTGTGGTGCCGCATCACTTTCACCGAGAAACGGTGCATCCAAAGGGCACCAATAAGCAGCAGGAGGGCGAGAACCAGCAGTGTGCCGAAAATGAAAACATCTTCCACATCCTCGATCTGAAGCACCGTCAAACATATGGGTCTCCATTTCCCCAGTCCATCCTCCGTATATCCAGACGTGAAGGTGTTGGCCGGACATTGGCGTTGGCCCGATGTAGGTCGCATTGTTGAAAAAATTCTGTCCGGTGAACTCAGCGACCAGTTTAGCAACTCCATTGTACTTAATTGTTACAGTTCAAATTGAAGCTGGACAGCATTCACTTATGTCAGCAGTTAATGTTCAGTCTTTACAACGGAGCTTATTTTTAGGGCTTGTTATGTTGTGACTACCTTATCTTTGCCCCTGACATTCCTTCATTTATTTGTTGTGGGAACACTATGTTGTGTCTGTGTGTGTGGCAAAGCACCTTAGTTTGACCCTTGAGCAGTTGTTTTGTAGTATTGAAGGTCAATCACGGTAGCGACTCAGAACACTGTCCTTGTATTTCCTTTTGAAGGCAGCTAGTGACCCTATGTTGGTCAGTGCAGGGTCAATAGCATTTCAATAGCATACGTAACCCGTATTGCAGCGTAAATCAGAATGAACCCCTTTAAATACCCTCTAAATCTAAAAAAAAAAAAAAAAATCAAAAAACACGTATTATATGTCATTGTACCGTCCTCGCCAAGACGTTGGTGCAAAGTCCTAGCTAGACAGCTAGATAAGCTCCAAAATGACGATGTCAGGCGTCCACGTGGTTTGCTGACTTTATTCAGCTGCTCATGACATTAACACTTGCAGAATGAAACTAAAATAAAAATGAAATTAAATCTGTTTCATCTTCAGTCACTGCAATTCAAATTTTGTGTTTAAAATTAGCTGCTTGATAAAGCAGTAACAAACGATTAGCATGTATCAATTAGCATCCGCAATTTTTTTCAATTAACTACAGCCGCCTGGACACCATGAACTGTATATTTTAAAAAAAAAAAAAAAAAAGACGACACTCGCCACGCTTAATGCTAATGCTAACGCGAATGCTGGCGACACTGGCGGTGGGGGCGGCGGTGGCACAGCACTAAACACTGCTACGGTGTAGGCTAACTTCACATACAATGAAAAAAATGTTACAAATTGTGAACATATGACGCAAAATGGCGCAATTTGGTCTCGTCAGACGAAAATTAGCATTCATCTCGTGATGTTTTCATCTCCCAAGACACGTTTTTGGCCCTTTACGGTCTCATCTTCATCGTGGAAAAATGGTTCGTTGACAAAATATTTTCGTGATCATTGTTGATAAAAAAATAACGATGCAGAGAACACATTTAAACCAGGGCACACTCCCATTCCCATCTATCCTACGAATTAATAGTTTAAAACATTAGAAGATGACAAAAGCGCATTTTAAAAATGATGTATTGCCTGTTGTCACTTTTTAATCTTCAGTGGCTTGTTTTGCAGGCTCAACGCAGCACCTGCTAGAATATGAAAGTGAGCGGCAACGGCACAACCTCCCCATGATGGCCGCCATCGACCTCATGAAACGCCTCTATTCCACCAATACCGCTCCCGTGGTTCTCCTGCGCACCTTCGGCCTGCAGGCCACCAACATGCTCCCAACGCTAAAAGTAAGCCCAATCGCGCCGCACGCCAACCTGTCCGATCCATGCTCCGCATCGGCGCTCTTTTGCGATGACACGTAACTTGACTTCACCAGTGCCTATAATTTCCAGGGCTCTGAACTTACTACTATGCCATCTAAGTTTAGCCTCAAATTTAGTGTTACCAAAAGTGTGTGGGTGGGGTGCGCAACGCTGGCACTCGGGCAGTGGACAGCGGCGGTGGCTTGTGTTTTCACACCCCTTTTATTACCCACGATTCAAAGTGAAATTGTCTTATTCACAAGTTGGTGATTCAGAAGCTAAAATCCGTTACGCTGTCGTTAAGGTTACTATAAAAGTATTTGCCCTCTTCCTGAGTTCAAATACCTCATTTTAAAAAAAAATGATGCCTTCGTCATCTGAAGCAGGAATTACTCTAAAGCAGGGGTGAAACTTTGGAGTGGGGAACTGTAAAGTGGGTGTGGTTGGGCGAAGTGAGCGTCAAACAGAAAGGTAAGATGACCACCACACACACACACTGGACGAACGTATTGAGGGGCCTTCAAAAGTGCGGCGGGGCTTGCGAACAGTTGTCCACTAGCACCTCCAACCCCCCGTTGATCAGTCCATTCTGGAGGGTCCCGTTTATGATCATCGCACCCAGGCCCTATTCACATTTGTTCCACCACTGCTTTCAAGTATCCTTCAAATTGATATTTCCTCTTTTGCCTGTACAGGAACAGATCATGGCGTTTGCAAGCAAGTGAGGAAATATGCCATCAAGCGGTTGTCGGTGTTGTAAGAATGTTGAATTTCAAATGAATTTAATAAAGATATATTTTTCCTCTCCTCTCTGTTTCAAAGTAAATCTTCTCTGACTTCACGTGGGCAGACACTTTTCTCTTTGCTCCTCACTCTTACAGATATCATGGAAGGTCCGGGAATCTCCCCGATATTGAGACTCGATATTGATTCAGTCAGGGAAGCCCATGAGATGGCAGAGTACGAATCCTCCAGTAAGAAACGAAAATACAAAACTCACTGTACATCCATCCATCCATTCATCCATTATCTTCCGGTTATTCCGGGGTCGTGTCGCGGGGGCAGCAGCTTTAGCAGGGAAGCCCAAACTTCCCTTTCCCCAGCCACTTTACCCAGCTCCTCCGGCGGGATTCCAAGGCGTTCCCAGGCCAGCCGAGCGACATAGTCTCTCCAGCGTGTCCTGGGTCAACCCGCCGGTGGGACATGCCCGGAACACCTCTCCAGGGAGGCGTCCAGGAGGCATCCGAACCAGATGCCCGAGCTACCTCAAATGGCTCCTCTCAACGCGGAGGAGTAGCGGCTCGACACCAAGCCCCTCCCGGATGACCGAGCTTCTCACCCGATCTCTAAGGGAGAGCCCGGACACCCTGCGGAGGAAACTCATTTCGGCCGCTTGTATCCGGGATCTTGTTCTTTCGGTCACGACCCACAGCTCGTGACCATAGGTGAGCTACTCACTGTACAGCAGAATATAATCTTGTATATCCCCGCGAATAGGCAGGCCCCCATGTTAACCCATGAAGTGGCTCACAAGAAAGTGGAATTTCACTAGGCAGCTGTGTTATCTGTTTATGACTTTTTTCAGAGAAGAAGCTAAGAGCTTATATTTGGGGTGGCATGGCTCAGTGGTAGAGTAGTTGTCCCCCAATCCAGAGGTTGTGGGTTCAATTCTCCACCCTGATGAGCTCGTCTAAGTATCCTTGAGCAAAATACTGAAACCCACGCTGCTCCTGGTGCTTCATCACCAGTAGGTGGATGTAGTGTAAAGCGCTTTGAACTCCATTTATCCAAATAAAGTCAGAACTGAATGCATCAAGTTAGATGAACAAATATATGGGAACAAATATCTCTACACAAACAATGTGTATCATCATCTAAAGACTACATCATGTGTCAACCAGTGGCGGATGGTGGTCTTTTAATAAGGGGTAGCCCAAAGTGTGTGTGTTTTCTGACAATAAAGGGGCTGCTCGGTATGGAAAGAGACTAGAGTGCTAGAAGTCAAGTTTCCAAACACAAGCTGCTACAATTAAAAAAAAAAAACAAAAAAAAAACACCAGAAATACAAGCTCCCATTTTTCACCAGTAGTTTTTAACCTGGCAAGTGCCACTGGATTATTATGAAAGTCTCCGGTTCAACTCTGAACAACAGAATGAAAGTTGGGAAATGTCTCCCACGGATATTATTACAAGATCACTGATTCGCTCGTAATCATAAATGGATTCTGCTTCAGACACATCATCCAATCATCATGCATCATGGATTTTGTTATCAAATTCAAACCGGAATATTTGACCATAAATTATATTACCATACACAATAAATACAAACTTGTTAATAATCTCATATCTATCCAGGTATGCAAAAAAATGAACATTTGCCTTAAAGTGCCTGTGGCACGAAAAAGCATGTTTATTTCATAATACACGCGGTATTTTATGCCCCTGAATGATATGGGCCGCTTGGATGTGTGTGGAAGCGATCGCTATTTTTATTTAGTTTTTTTAATCCCGCGCCATGAAAATGAGTGACTTCCGGCTTCGGTCTTGCATTGAGGAGGAGGGCGCTGTGACGTGTACGGTAGAAGACGTCCTCTTCACGCTACAGTGTACTGTTGTGTATGAGGACGAAGGATTCAGCTGATTTTGCGGATTAATACGTTTATTTTTCGCATCACGCCAGCCAAACGGCTGCAGAAAAATCATTCTGTATGAGGGAGAGGCGTATGCGCCTTTTCGGAGTTTCAAAAGGTTCCCATTCACCGTGGATATTTACTGTGGGACCATTGGACTTACGAGGAAGTGAGTAAACATCTTGTTTTGTATTATGTCAAATACGAATACAGCGATTACAAAGTAAACACTACAGACTTCCTTTAAATGAAGGACTACTTACGTTTGATCATTGATAGGCATGTAAAAAGCTCTCCTAATGTTCATTAGCAGCAGCACGTTAGCTGCACAACAACTCCAGCCACCCTCCTCCGGGGAACGAACTGTAAATTGCTCTCCGCCAGGCGGTTTGCCGATCCCCGAGGACAATCGACAACCGGGTCGTCATGTCAAATAATCCAGGATAGTTATGTGTGATTTTCCGCTTCGAAGACTTTGAAACATCACTCAGTTCGGGTTAGCATGTCGGCTAGCTGTCACGCCTTCTGGTTTGTTTACATTCTCCGAAGCCGGGGAAGGGAAATGACATATGTCCGATTTAGGTGTCATAAAATATCGTTCGGGAGGTGCAACAGTAAAGGTGAAGTCGACAGTTTTGACCATTATGGAGTAATTTTGCCATGTCGTCCTGAATAAATGCATTTTTATTATTTCATATTCCATTCAGCACAAGACTGTTATTTGTCATGACCATGCCGTTTATTTAGCAATTGGGGAAAATACTTGGATAAAAAGAATATCCTGTAAAAATATTGAAGTAAAGAGACAGAAACAATGACATTTTGCCGCTCTCTTCGTCGCGTTTTCCTCGTTGTGAATAGTTCCCCCTCGACGGGCTGACTGGTCCTTCTCAAGCCATTTATATAGCAATTGGGGAAAAATACTTGGATAAAAAGAATATCCTGTAAAAATATTGGAATAGAGAGACTGAAAAAATGACATTTTCCGGCTCTCTCCGTCGCGTTTTCCTCGTTGTGAATAATTCCCCCTCAATGGGCTGAATAGTAAAACCGATGAGCCCAGTCTACCGCTGACGTCATCCACCTGTTGGGGACGCTAAAGCCCTATAATGGTAGGCGTGGCTAACCGGCAGATTAAAAGACTAATTTCTCGCCATCTGTGCTTTGCTAAATTGTTGTATATAGTCGAATCGTCTCAAAATATGATTCTAATTCACATAATAATGCCATTTAAGACTTTTTTTCTTGTGTCATATGCACTTTAAGCCCACTCAGCTAACTCTAAATGAATTAATTTAACAAACAAAACTTCTTAGTCAGGGAAAGACAAATATAAATAAAAATGGAGCCTTCCTTCGGTTAAAACACGGCTTCTTTTGTCCACAAGCATCTCTTTAAATGCATCAGTGGGTTGAGCAATTATGAGGGGGGATCTAAATCGGAATTGATTAAACGTTTTACCTCAATTAAAGTTAATGTATGATTATCTGAAAAAATATCAGCATAGGCTGCAAATAAAAATATTTTTAAATAATGTAGAAAATACATTTTGATTAATAAATGAAATGAACTAATAGGTATTTGGTTTCAAAAGAGTAAAGTAGGGCTGCGGCAGTAAAGTAGGGCTGCGGCTATCGATTATTTTAGTAGTCGATTAATCGATGAACTAGTTAGTTCGAATAATCAAGTAATCGGATATGGAACATGAAAATTTAAAATACTTGAGCTAAGCCTTAAACGGTATTAAAAAATAAAAATGAGGATCTATGTACAACAAAAGAACAATTGGCTAACTTACATAGCAAAAGTCCGGTAGCTTAAATGCTATAAAATGCTACAATTTTTTTTTTAATAATGCTCTTAACAAATGGTTCAGACACATATTCCGACAAAGAACGGCTAAATATTCCTATAAACTAAATTACTAATGCATTAAGAAACATTAGCTCAAACAAAACTTGGGTTACGTTGGTCTTAACAGGGAGCAGTTGGATTCAGCCATGTGAAATGAGGCAGACCAGAGGGCAGTGTATCCAACCTAATCAATAAAACTAAATACAAGCACTTTCAAAATAAACCATTACAACACCACTTTAATTAAATGAATACTCGAAGCAACCAAATTTAATTTGAATATTTTTTTTCTAATCGAATACTGGAGTCAATCGACTAATCGTTGCCGCGCTAGAGTAAAGTCACAACTTGCTTTAGCCTTCTTTCCTTCTAAACCTGGCCGTTTACAAGAAAACAGCAGAATGTGTCTTTTTTGACTCTCAACACTTTCCTGTGAAACACGGACTAGGGTCGCTCTCTATAAGCAGCCTCTTGCTCACGTTTTTCTGGTTCTATAGTTTCCAGTAGAGTTTACTACCTTTCTCACAGTTTAATTTACATTAACAGTAGAAAACAAACAGAAGGACACTTCTCTCTAAGCAGCTCCCTACTCGAGTTTTGCAGGTTAGCAAGTTCACAGTTTAAATGTTATGCTAACTCCGTATGCGTTTGTGTGTGGCGGAGGTGGGTCAAGTCATCAGCCAATCAAATGTCTGAACATAATGAAAATAATTCACTTAATCATTGTAGGGTCAATTCTATCCTTACAATATATGGGAAGACAATCTAAATTACCCATATAACTGAACTATATAATGCAGATAAGGTTGTTTAAAATTTGGTGGGGACAATTTGAGCATCCTGAAAAGTTTGTAGTGTTATGTCCCTACCGTCCTTATGCAAACCTATACCCTTGGTCTGGCAGGTACATTCAGTGAGTGAAAAGGGGTAAGTCTTAAGTTTGAACATAATCAAAATAATGCACTTAATAATGGTAGGGTAAATTCTATCCGTACAACATATGGGATTACAACCTAAATGATCTATATAACTGAATTTATTATATCATCCATGTAAGTTGCTTAAAAGTTGGTGGGGACAATTTGAGCATCCTGAAAAGTTTGTAGTGTTATGTCCCTACCGTCCTTATGCAAACCTATACCCTTGGTCTGCTCCCACTCAAGCTCTGAATTAAATCTAGTGTACCTCCATGGTAGGATTGACATCATTTTTATAAATATTTGCGTCTTATGGGGGGAGTGGGGGGTGACTTTGTGAAGGTCTGTAGAGATGGTAACCAAGCACATATAGCAATATTCAAAGTGTAAATGTGTTAGCAAATTATGTAACTTATGTTTTCCAGCTCTGTAAGTGTGTGGAAATGATGAGTTGCGGTTACACGATAGCAGGAGGAGGCCGGGAGTTGTAGTCCTCATGTCTACTTCTGTGAAATGTTGTCTACTTCCGGGTCTTCCTCCTGGGCTTTTGCTGTCGTGTTGTGGCAATTTGCTGTCGTGTTGTGGCAGTTTGTTGTCGTGTTGTGGCAATTTGCTGTCGTGTTATGCTATTTGCTGTCGTGTTGTGGCAAGTTGCATTTGCGCTGTTGCAATTGGTGTTCATGCTTTTGCCAATTTGCAATCGTGCTTTTGCAATTGGCGATCGTGTCGTGGCAGTTTGCATTCGTACTTTTTTTCTTTTGCAAAGTGTTTGGACTTTGCATTTCGCCTGACACCTCTCGGCCACCGTACGGAGGTCTGAAGTGTGCATGCAATACCCACATACTCCCCTCCCAAGTAATTTTGTGCTTCAGTCAAAGATGAAATATTAATCATTTATTTATTTATAACAGGAAAAAAAACATTCACACAGACAGATGTATAACTGAAACAAGGAATTCACTGAAACCATTTACAGACTAAAAGCATCAAGTTATTCATTTTATGAGCATGTATTTGAAAGCATATACAACAGTAGTTATGGAACATTTTGAATACTGGGAAGACAGTAAGGTGAAAAGCCTAAAATAAACATTATTAAAATACATGACAGCTATTTAAATATTTGTACATTTCACAAGAAGCGGTCAAAAATGATTAATGTTGCAGCGACGTCCCCATTTTCCAAGCCAGAGAGGCATCTTTTGGTTTAACTTTTGAAGTAGTTAAGCTTAACGACGTTGTTAACTACACTTAATGAGCGCTCGCTGTATTGCTCCTTTGCAATTTCGCCAGCGTTGATGCTGAGGAAACATTAAAAGTAAAAGCCTTCATTTAGTGCGTGTGACAGCTCACCGCGAACACACGCTGCAAGAGTGAACTTTGACCTCCTGAGTCGCGATGAATGGCTACAATGTCTACAATTAAAGTGTTGCGTGCAAAGTTGAACGACAAATTCCGCGCGTTCGTCAACCGCTAGTCGACCTTGTCTAAAGTAATTTCCGGCGAAATCGTTAGCATCTACAATAAAGGAAAGTGTTAAGAGGGACGTGAAGTCTAGTGCAGGGGTGTCAAACTTATTCATGATCATTCGAACTCATGTGTCCATTTATGGCCAAATAAGCTAACTCACTGGCTGTCATTGACGGCGCGAGAAATCGCCCCCTCTCAGTCAAAATGGATTGGACGTCTAAGTAAATTGGACATTATCGTTGGCAAGGGCAGGCAATGAGTTGATTTTGCAATCACTTCTTAATAATTTTAGGGTAGTCACAGGTCGCTTCCTTGAAACTTTGGATTTCCTATTGAATTTTTGGGGACATTTCCAGGCTACCTCCTGTTTATTGGTTGCTTTCTGTTGATTTTAAGGCATTCCCAGGTAACTTCCTGTCGATTTCACGTCACTTTCTGTTACTTTTGGGGCATTTTTGAGTCATTTCCTTTTTAACTCATTGGCTGCCATTGACGGCGCCATTTTGACCGGGAGAGGGCGAACGAACGAATGCGCCTGCGGACACGAAACTGAGCTAAGCGCAGTAGTGCACGCACTCGATCAGACAATTCGCAAACTTCTGCTTTTAAGGCATTGATGTCAAAATAAAAGCATGCGATTATGCACATACATTATTAATGATCCACCAGGTGCCATAGGTTTGATACCCCTGGTCTTGGTCAGACTTCCGTGACACTGTTGCGTAGGGTGCAGCCCACGACCGTGGCTCCAAACGAGCAAAGTGAGGACACATTTCCAAACGCCCATAGGAACCAAAAATGCTTTACAAAAATAAAGTCAGCCCAGCAGTCAAGGGCTCAACATACAGTAGAAATAGCTGGCCTTATAAAAATATAGTGATTTATTTGTTCTGAAACAGTTCTGGTAGTGTTTGCCCAGATTTGAGGATGAGGGGGGTTAGAGGAAGGTGGGCAGAATGGGACTGGGTGATTCTCATGAAGCTAAGCTAAATAATGTCTTAGGGATATAGTCATGAAAATATGAAATGTCATGTTACGATATTGTACGATACAGCATTTACAGGTCACCTCCTGTTGATTTTGGTTTATTTAAAAGGAATTTCCCAAAATGATTAGGAAGTGACTCAAAATCCACAGGACGTTACATGTAAATGTCCTAAAATGAACAGAAAGTGACCTGTAAATGCCCACAAGACATGCTGAGGTTTCAGTGCCATCGACGGCGCTGAATGTCTAATCCAGTCAAAATGAATTGGATGTCTAGCGCCGTCAATAGCAGCCAGAGGCAAGTCAAAATAAGGCTGCTACAAAGAAAGATTGTTTGGCTTTTTGATTTTGTTAATAGTTTATGTTTTTATATACGGCTACTTTACCGTCATGTGTACTATTACATGTTTTTAGACATTAAACAATTAGATATTTTACTGCAAATAAAATATTAGGGAAGTCATACTGTTGAGTCATCCTAGCATTCTGCTATTTTAAGCTAGCTTTGGCAAATGTCCTTCATTACCGTAATGCGTAGCTTTTATGAGAATCACCCCACTAGATGCAACTTTAGGAGTGGGCGGAGGGAGGGAAGCCCTGCAGTGATTAAAGCGTCCCTCTCAGTGCTGACTGCTTTGCCCTTAAGCTGCCCTCAGTGAATGTTGAGGTTCCTGAAGTAGTCGAAGGTGGCGCCCAAAGCCCAACTGGTCTCCACGTTGTTCACCTTTTTGGCCAGCTGGGAACAAAAAAAAAACACAAATCAGGTTGACCTTATCGTCAGTAGAGTTGTCCGATAATGACTTTTTAACCGATATCCCGATATTGTCCAACTCCAAAAATCCGGTACCAATATATGCAGCCGTGGACTTAACACATTATGGCTAATTGTATTGTGATGCCGCACTAGATGCTTTAATTATGATTATGCTCACATAACAAACCCCAAGCATCTTAGTGTGGAGACAGTTAATGGTTAATAAGCATAACTAAGCCTGTCGCAATATGCAATAAGTCAAAAATTGCATGGTAAATAAAAATGAGGTCAGTAATTTTCCCAGCTACAATATATCGCCACGTGGTGTGTTTCCGTGTGCTGCGTGCACATGGCACGCATGCGTGCTGATTACATATGAGACTCCAGTTCCTTTAACAGATATTTATTGGTCATCAATGCACCGTAGAAGTTCAGACATAAAAAAAGAAAAGACATCTATATGAAACATTGTAAAACATTATCATTGCTCCATTAACGCTAATGGAAAAAGACAATGTATGCACTACGATAGCCTGCAATAAAACTTTGGCAGTCTTCTCCAAAACACAAACTTGCAGTTAAAAGGTGATACTCAAACGTGAAAACTCGCTGGTTTACGCATTTGCAAACGAAGCGAAAAATAGAAAAATCGTGAACTGACACCACATGCATGACGAAAATAGATGACAAGTGCACTTTTTTACTGCATGTAAAGCTTACGGTTAGTGGCTTAGTGAACTGACTTCCGGTGAACATTTCAAAATATAAGCACGTCATAAAGATGTCTGGAATTACTCTCATGTATTTCCGATTCAACACTAAGATAGCTTTAAAGTGACACCCATTATGAAAAATCTAATTGGCAATGAATAATGTTGCTTCAAATTTGCTAACTAGCACTTTGCAGGACAAGATGACAGTCATTTTTGATCACTTTTGGAGGGCTCTAATTGGCAAAAAAACATGGCGTTGGGTTTTACGCTTGAAACATATTCTACATACACTTAGCTAGCTTTCAAATGACAAGTTATGCATTGTGTGTGCATTTTAATGTTATTATTTTTAATATAGTTTTGTTTTTAGGATAAAAGCAAATATTGCATTTAAATAGGCTATTCGATTGGATGTATTGTCACTGTCATTGTTGAATTGGTTTTAAAAATTTGACAACAATATCGCATATCGTCAATAATTTATGAGACAATGTATCGCCTACTAAAATTTGTTATCGCGACAGGCCTAAGTATAACTGCTGTGCTATGCCGTGACCATTCCTTGTACAAAGGCAGAAGGCTTGTACATTCACTTTGAAAGCGATATGCATATTGGCCCAAAACCAATCATGAAAAACCGATGTCGATATTCTGTGATAAAATTTTACAATGCTTTTATCGGCCAATAATGGGACAGCGCTAATCGTCATATTTTATATAGTTTATTAGGCGGGGTTCCGCTGTGATTAGACGTACCTGGAGGACAGTGTTGTCCTTGAAGCCGAAGCCCTCTTTGAGCAAACAAGTGATGTATGTCATGTCCATACAGAGGAAGGGGCTGATGGCACGGTATTTGGTCATTTTGTTGCACACTGCCAAGGCAAACAAAGCAACATGGGTCAGGTTTAAAGAGAAATTAAATTAATGGAAGATAAGAGTCAGTCATGATTTCCAGTCTTGTTGACCCTTTCACTTACCCTCTTTGGCCCGCTTCTTAAAATCCCTCACTTCAATTGCACCGCCTCGGTTGCTGTCTGTGGAAAAAAAAAACGACAATTCAAATCATTTATCCTTTGTCGGGCACGTTTTTAATTCATTTCCTGCCATTGACTAAGCCTGAAAGATATTGGGGGGAAAAAACTATATAATATACAATATGTAATAATGTACAAAATATCCCAGACTTCCCAGTGTTACACGCGCAGACATTTTTTTTTACATCCAGTTCGTGGCTTCCAGGTGGGTTTAATTGAAAATGATTTAATGCTTTTCCTGCTGAGTATTATCATCACCAAGTTGGCGTTGTCCTTGTAGACGCTCCCATATGTGGTTGTCTTTGTTCATTTGAAATGGTTGGGAAAGGAAGGGCGTAGGTTTGCATAAAGACAGTAGGGACATAACACTACCAACTTTTCAGGATGCTCAAATTGTCCCCACCAACTTTTAAGCAACCTTATATGGATGATATAATAAATTCAGTTATATAGATCATTTAGGTTGTAATCCCATATGTTGTACGGATAGAATTTACCCTACCATTATTAAGTGCATTATTTTGATTATGTTCAAACTTAAGAATTACCCCTTTTCACTCACTGAATGTACCTGCCCCCCCTCCCTCAAACGCACGTTTGATTGGCTGATGACTTGACCCACCCCGACAGAAATATTAGTAGAGTACATGTCGATAATACGCCGCCTCTTCTACCCCCTTCGAAGAGGAGGGATATTAGAAGTTTTTCTCGGCCAGCAACAGCCACTGTACAGTGCCTTGCAAAAGTATTCGGCCCCCTTGAACCTTGCAACCTTTCGCCACATTTCAGGCTTCAAACATAAAGATATAAAATTTTAATTTTTTGTCAAGAATCAACAACAAGTGGGACACAATCGTGAAGTGAAACAAAATTTATTGGATAATTTAAACTTTTTTAACAAATAAAAAACTGAAAAGTGGGGCGTGCAATATTATTCGGCCCCCTTGCGTTAATACTTTGTAGCGCCACCTTTTGCTCCAATTACAGCTGCAAGTCGCTTGGAGTATGTTTCTATCAGTTTTGCACATCGAGAGACTGACATTCTTGCCCATTCTTCCTTGCAAAACAGCTCGAGCTCAGTGAGGTTGGATGGAGAGTGTTTGTGAACAGCAGTCTTCAGCTCTTTCCACAGATTCTCGATTGGATTCAGGTCTGGACTTTGACTTGGCCATTCTAACACCTGGATACGTTTATTTTTGAACCATTCCATTGTAGATTTGGCTTTATGTTTTGGATCATTGTCCTGTTGGAAGATAAATCTCCGTCCCAGTCTCAGGTCTTGTGCAGATACCAACAGGTTTTCTTCCAGAATGTTCCTGTATTTGGCTGCATACATCTTCCCATCAGTTTTAACCATCTTCCCTGTCCCTGCTGAAGAAAAGCAGGCCCAAACCATGATGCTGCCACCACCATGTTTGACAGTGGGGATGGTGTGTTCAGGGTGATGAGCTGTGTTGCTTTTACGCCAAACATATCGTTTTGCATTGTGGCCAAAAAGTTCAATTTTGGTTTCATCTGACCAGAGCACCTCCTTCCACATGTTTGGTGTGTCTCCCAGGTGGCTTGTGGCAAACTTTAAATGACACTTTTTATGGATATCTTTGAGAAATGGCTTTCTTCTTGCCACTCTTCCATAAAGGCCAGATTTGTGCAGTGTACGACTGATTGTTGTCCTATGGACAGACTCTCCCACCTCAGCTGTAGATCTCTGCAGTTCATCCAGAGTGATCATGGGCCTCTTGGCTGCATCTCTGATCAGTTTTCTCCTTGTTTGAGAAGAAAGTTTGGAAGGACGGCCGGGTCTTGGTAGATTTGCAGTGGTCTGATGCTCCTTCTATTTCAATATGATTGCTTGCACAGTGCTCCTTGAGATGTTTAAAGCTTGGGAAATCTTTTTGTATCCAAATCCGGCTTTAAACTTCTCTACAACAGTATCTCGGACCTGCCTGGTGTGTTCTTTGGTTTTCATAATGCTCTCTGCACTTTAAACAGAACCCTGAGACTATCACAGAGCAGGTGCATTTATACGGAGACTTGATTACACACAGGTGGATTCTATATATCATCATCGGTCATTTAGGACAACATTGGATCATTCATAGATCCTCACTGAACTTCTGGAGTGAGTTTGCTGCACTGAAAGTAAAGGGGCCGAATAATATTGCACGCCCCACTTTTCTGTTTTTTATTTGTTAAAAAAGTTTAAATTATCCAAAAAATGTTGTTCCACTTCACGATTGTGTCCCACTTGTTGTTGATTCTTGACAAAAAAATTAAATTTCATATCTTTATGTTTGAAGCCTTAAATGTGGCGAAAGGTTGCAAGATTCAAGGGGGCCGAATACTTTTGCAAGGCACTGTAAGTAATTTAAAAAGATGCCAATGTTGCGGATGTGTGAAACGCACCACTAATTTTGTTGCTGAAAGTCTGGCCTGCATCAGAGTTAGCATAACATTAAACTGTGTGAGCTTGCTAACCTCCAAAACTCGAGTAGGAAGCTGCTTAGAGAGAAGTGTCCTTCTGTTTGTGTTCTCTACTGTTAACGTTAATTAAACTGTAAGAAATAGTAGTAGCTAGGTCTGCTGGAAACTATAGAACACAGAAGGGTGCTGCATAACCTCAAATGTTGCTCACACAACACTACATACAACATAATCATAATTAACTATCTACATAAAAAATTACTTATATTTTTGGATGCCGCGAGCTACCCACACTAGCGTTGCAATCAACTGGTCGATCATGATCTACGTAATGAGCACCCCTGATTTATTATATCAATTAATTATGTTCATATTCATCAGAAATGCAGCCCTGACCCTCGTTCACCCAATCTGTTTGGTCTTATTAATGTCCCATCCCGAGCAAAAGTGTACATGCAGGTTATGCTGTTATATCGTCCCTACCAATGTTGAGACCAAACCTACGCCATTGTTGGAAACCTTTATTTAGTTTTGGACTAAAACTCTTGAATTTCAGAGACAAAAACATTTTAAGTAAGTGTCAACTAAAACTAGAGGAAATTTGTATGAGATTTCGTCGACTAAAACTAGACGAAGACGAACACATGTTGAAATGACTAAAATATGACTACGACTATTTTCGGCCAAAAGACTAAGACTAAAACAAAAATTGAAAGGGCTGCCAAAAACAACACTGCGTGAGCTAGTCGTTGTCGTGAGCCTTGTATCACAAATCGTATTGCTGTACTTACTACGCAGTGATACCTACTCCAACACAATAAGCCCAGGTGTCACACTGAGTGAGTATAAATCGGATTTTAAAACGTGTTTGTTCAATCCCTATTCAAAACACAACCTTCTGTTGCAAGGGCGTAGCATTGGTAGGGACGATATAACAGCATGACCTGCATGTACACTTTTTGCTCGGGATCGGACATTAATAAGACCAAACAGATTGGTTGTCAGGGCTACATATCTCACGAATATGAACCTTTTTTTTTTTTTTTAATGTACATAGTTAATTATGATTATGTTGTGTGTATGTTGTGTTGTGTGCGCAACATATGAGGTTATGTAGCACTCCTCTCTCTCTAAGCAGCTTCTTGCTCACGTTTTTCTAGTTCTATAGTTTCCAGCATAGTTCATTACATTTCTCACAGTTTAATTAACGTTAACAGTAGAATACACAAACATAAGGACACTTCTCTCTAAACAGCTTCCTACTTGAGTTTTGCAGGTTAGCGAGTTGACACAGTTTAATGCTATGTTAACTCTGATGCAGGTCGGACTTTCAGTACCAAAATTAGTGGTGTGTTCCCCACCTCCACAACATTGGCATCTTTTTAAATTAATTACAGTGGCTGCTGCTGGACAAAAAAAAAATCTAATATCCCTCCTTTTCGATGCTAGTTGAGGAGGCGGCATTTTTTTTTTTTTTTTTTTTTTACATGTATTTCTGTTGGGGCTGTGTGAGTGCGAGCATGTGTGTGTGTGTGTGTGTGTGTGTGTGTGTGTGTGTGTGTGTGTGTGTGTGTGTGTGTGTCAGGGGTGGGTCAAGTCATCAGCCAACGACACGTGCGATTGAGGAGGAAAAAATGGACCAGCGCATTCAGCAAGTGAAATGGGGTGAATGTGAGTTTGAACATAATGCAAATAGTGGTAAGGTCAATTCTATCCTAGCAACAGAGGGGAAGACAATCTAAATGACCTATAAACTGAACTCTCATGCATATAAGGTTGCTTAAAAGTTGGTAAGAACAATTTGAGAATTCTGAAAAGTTGCTAGTGTTATGTCCTTACCGTCCCTATGCAAACCTACGCCCTTGTTCTGTGATTAATACGTATAAGCTACAGAAGTTCATTTTTTGCTGGTGGCGTGCCTTGGGATTTTTTTTTTTTTTTTTTAATGAAAAAACTGACCTGCATGATCCAAAATGTGATGTCAACGTATGTTTTTTTTTGCTCTTTTTTAATGACCAAAAATAGTTTGCACAATAAAGAGTTAAGCGAATAGAAGGCGACTCTTTTATTTAAGTCAGACTCACCGATGAGGCCGGATTCCACAGCTCTGTCGAAGTAGTAGGAAAAAGCATAGAACACGCTGCTGCCTTTCACCTCGTAAGGCTGATGCACGATTCCTTTGATGACCTTCATGACCTCGTAGTAGCACAGCTTGTAGCCCGCGTAACCTGGAGCCAAGTAGAGTAGCCCAAGTCAGCCAGAGGCTAAAAATTGGGGTTCTGCCACATGATATACGAGAGGGTAAGCCCTAAAGTGTTTCAAATTGTGTCGCTATGACCGATGTGCTGACAAGAGTGGCGTCTATTTTTACCGCATAATTGTGAGCGGTCCAGATCGAGCCACTCGTTACATTCACACGCACCAGAGAGAAAAAAAAATAAAAATGTAGGGACTAGTCTACTGCGGTGTGGGATTGACGGCTGTATTTGTGTAGGTTTTCCTTTGATTTAAATATAAGGTAGGAGATGCAACACGTGTTTGGCGCCTGCTGCTGGAATGTTTTCATGTGACTGTATAAAAATGTGCTAGTGTGTTTGAGGAGCCCTGCTACAAGTATGACCGGACTGGACTTACCGTCTGGAACTCCACTGACATGGTAGGTGGTTCCACCAAAAGTCACATCTTCTCTAAACTTCTTTGGGAGACAGGAACTGGTGAAGACTTTCCACTCCAGACCTAAGATGTTAATTAAAAAAAAAAATGAAAAAGCCCATTTAAAAAAAAAAAATGGTACACCATATTGTATACTGCAGGGGTGTCAATAGTGATGTGACAAAACATCAAAAACGTTATAATGTGATCCCTCGTTTTTCGCGGTTAATGGGGACCAGAACTCCCTGCAATAAGTGAAAAAACGCGAAGTAGCGTCCCCCACATCCCCGAAAAGAATTTTTTTTTTTTTTTTGCTTTTTGTATTCTATGTATTTATTCAGATTTACCATCAGCTCCCAATGCTCCAAGAGTTGCCAATCGAGCTGCGTACAGTCCATTTCCAAGGTAGCTATAAGGTGAATAGATCATGGTAAGATTTTTGAAACGGTTACACAAATCATTTTTATTTGAAAACCTTACCTGTGGGTGTAGAGCTGATATGTACTATTGAACAAGTTGAACTTGGCAATGTAACTATGTGGAGCGGATTGGACGGTTTTCTATAGGACAGAAATGCATTTAGCGCTATATTTTCATTGATCGCTCTAAACATAACAATCAGACACAGCCTCATTTTTTCACCTTTGACTTTGGAAGGAAGGTGATCTGTGTCGAGCCGCCTCCCAAGTCCAGGATGCCTACTGTCCTCTTTGTATTGGAATACAAGTGGCCTAAAGTTTGGCAGAAAAAAGACATTGGAGACAATCAGACACCATCCACAGATTATCTTTGTTTCTCCTTGTTAACAGGAATTTTAGTCATCTATTTTTTTGGGGGGGATCCGGAAAAATGCACGTGAGCAATTACAGTCATACCGTAATTTTCGGACTATAAGCCGCTACTTTTTCCCTCCGCTTTGAACCCTGCGGCTTATAGTCCATTGCGTCTACTATATGGATTTTGCTGGCCCAGAAGACATACCATAATTTTCATATTATAAGGCGCACCTGACAATAAGCCGCCACCAACCAAATTTTAGACAAAAACAGAAATTGTTCATACAGAAGATAAGCCACACTGGACTATGAGCTGCAGGTGTCCTCACTCTTTAATGAGACAATTATACCAAAAGATGTTTACCGTAACACTTTTTTTGACAGCGACATCATAAGACTGTCATATGACCAAATGAATCCCCATGAGGCTTTGAACGAATTGGCTGCAAAGTTTCATTGCTTCAAGAGGCTTCATTTGGCCATCACTGCTCCCTTAAGGGAGACAGTCAACCTCTGCTGTCAACACTGTTGTCGTCCAACATGCCTCCTAGCATGCATTGCAGCGCTACAGATGTAAATAACGATCAAAATTCATGTTCTGTGCTAGTTATGGTATTTGGTAACACTCTATTTGACAGTGGCGCCATAAGACTGTTATAAGACCATCCCAATAATGACATGACATTTTCATGAGCATTAATAAATGCTTGTAACATGTCGTTACTGCTATCTGGGACATTATCTCACTTTTGTATGGATGTAAAAGATGAAACCTGGGCATAAATGAAGCTAGTGACATAATTTGCCAGATGACACTTAATGACATATGTCCATCATATGCCCATGATATTTTCATGTCATAATTATGACGATCTTATGGCAGTCTTATACCACCGCTGTCAAATATAGTGTTACCTATTACACTGGACTTAAGCCCCTGGATTCAAAATGAGGGAAAAAAGTAGCGGCATATAGTCCGAAAATTACGGTATATCTTTCGTACGGTTGTTACAACATTTCAGTTTCAATATAATTCGATATTTTTATCGGGATACGATATTTGATTACTCAGTTATGTATTTGTTTTTGGGCTATCACAGGTTAAGTGAATTTTGCTTTCATTGGTTAATTTGATTCTGCACGACTCTTGATAGTAATGGAGGATTTTTTTTTTTCATTTTACTTGTTAACCGATTGGCTGCCATTGACTGTGCTTGACGTCCAATCTATTTGGAGTTTTGCTAGCGAATGCACTTTCATTCGCTGCCACTCTCCCAGTTCAAATGGAATGGACATCTAGTAGTCATGAACTCTTTTAAAGAAGTTAAATTTTTCATCGTCCAATGGCACTGAACGAGTTCCTAAAAAACACTTAAAAAAAAAAAATTAGGTACAGTACTAGCGAAAATGGTATTGAGGATTCTTTTGAGTATAGATATCGAGTTGAAAATATAGTATCGTGGCAACAGTAGTGTTTAGGCATGACTAGCCCTGAGGCTTATCGTCCAGTGCGGCTTATACATGAACAAATCATTTTCTTGTCAAATTTGGTAGGTGGGGCTTATAGTCCTGTGCGGCTTATCTATGGACAAATGCCGTAATTGTATCAAATTTGTGGGTTGCGGCTTATAGTCCAAAAATTACGGTATTTTTTAAATGAATGACCAGTAAAAAATGTGACTAGTCATTATATGTTTTTGAGAAGCTGTTTGGAAACTGATGACCTCAGACAGGACACGAGCATCTTTCCAAACCCGGATTTGAGTGTACACTAGAGACTCGGATAAGAACGTTGTGACCACTAACTCCAGCGAAGCAAAACACAAGCGATGTCTTACCTGTGAGGAAATTGACCGTGACCCAAGCCAGAACTCCTGGAACGACACAAATGTGCAAATATCTGCATTAGCTGTGAATACAACACTGCACATATGACCTCAACGCAGTGGCATCCAAAAGGCCGTAGCAAATTATGAAAATATCTTGAATATGGCCTGCAAAAGAAGCCTTAGTTCAGCCTACATTGTTGTCCTTCTCAGCTTTAACATTAGATTAAACAGTGCCTCTCCATTAGCTCAGGGGTCAAAACCTGACAACCGTTTAGAATGTCAATATTTTGGGGTGCTCACAGTTTTTTGCAACAAGAACTACTTTTCAAGGAGAAACCTCCTGCGATCTACCTTTTTTTCCCCCAGTGACCTAAGTGTAGGTAAAAAAAAAAAAAAGTAAATGACATTCAGATGTCATTTAACTGGCTGTCCTGTTTATCAATTAAGTGATTGGATGGACGATGGGCTTATGTGTATTTCAGTGGTGGATGCTGGGCTTTCAATCAGGGAAAGTTCAAAGCAAGTCTGCCTGTGAGTGCTCTGTGACGATGGAGGGGCTCAGCGACACTTACTGCTCGGTAGGGTAAGGAACGAAAAGAAAAATGCCAGAAGTCAGTTACATTGGTAAAAAAACGCCGAAATAAACTCATTTTTTCACTAGTTGTTAACAAAGCAAATGTCACTAGGATGATTTGGAAAGTCTCCGGTTCAACTCAGAACAACGGAGTGAAAATTGACATATGCCTCCAGCGGGTGTTAATACATTGCAAAAACTCAAAATCTTAGCAAGAATATTTGTCTAATTTCTAGTAAAACAAACATCTAATCACTGTTAAAAGAGACAATCCCTTAACAACTAAAATTTGAGCAAGAGATATGGTCTTATTTTTAGACTATAGATCTTAAATAAAATTTGTTAATCCAGGAAATCTTAAAAGCTTTTTTTTTTAGTCAAATCTTCCTCAAAACGAGCATTTGTTTAATATGTCAAAATCATTTTCAAATGTTTGAGTTATTTGTAAAAGAGGAGTTATTTTAAGAGATAGACCCAACTTGTTTCAAGAAAATGTATACTTTGTAATGAAAAGCATGCACGTTTCGTGTACACGTCTGTAGCGCATCAATTTCATCACAATATGATACGAAATTGATTCTTTCAATAGCAATATGGTATTTGCTGTTATTACAAAGTCTGCCACGATTCATGTAGTACAACAAGTACATGTACTACAAGTATGTGTATTCGTACGACAAGTACATGTACTACAAGTACATGTGTACTTGTACTACAAGTGCGTAAACGTGTGTGTACTTGTACTATATGTACTTGTAAACAAGTAAATATACAGTGGTATGAAAAAGTATCTGAACCTTTTGGAATTTCACACATTTCTGCATAAAATCACCATCGAATGTGATCTGATCTTTGTCAAAATCACACAGATGAAAAAACAGTATCTGCTTTAACTAAAACCACCCAAACATTTATAGGTTTTCATATTTTAATGACAAGATAATGCAAACAATGACAGAAGGCTAAAAAATAAGTAAGTGAACCCTCTGCCTAAGGAAACTTAAATAGCAATTGAAACCAATTTTTACCAAACATTTAAGTCAGGTGCGTGCCCAATCACTGATGAGTGGTTTAAAGCTGTCCTGCGCACTATAAAACAAACAACTGATAAGAAATGTCTTAATGAGAAGCATTGTCTGATGTGCATCATGGCTCGGTCAAAAGAGCTGTCTGAAGACCTGCTATCAAGGATTGTTGATTTGTATAAAGCTGGGAAAGGATACAAAGCCTGGTCTGGATGGAAAGTCTGGATTTTCATCAATCAACAGTCAGAGAAGTTGTCTACAAATGGAGAGAGTTTGGCACAGTTGCTTCTCTCTCAAGGAGTGGCCGTCCACCAAAGATGACGCCAAGAGTTCAGCGCAGAATTCTCAGAGAGGTTAATTAAAAAAAAAAGAGCCCTAGCGTGTCTGCTAAAGACTCACAGAAATCACTGGCACAGTCCAATATCTCTGTGCACACGTCAACTATATGTAAAACTATGGCCAAGACTGGTGTTCATGGGAGGACTCCACGGAGGAAGCCACTGCTGTCTAAAAAAACATTGTTGCTCGTTGAATGTTTGAAATAAGGCACTTGGACACGTCACTGAAGTTTTGGCAAAATATTTTATGGACTCATGAAACCAAAGTTCAATTTATTGGGAGTAACAACGTCATTTGTAGAGGAAAAATGTAACAACAGCTCACCTACATCAACACCGCATCCCCACCGTAAAGCATGGTGGAGGTAGCATCATAATTTGGGGCTGTTTTGCTTCCTCAGGGCCTGGACAACTTCCAATCATTAATAAAAGAAGTAATTCAAAGGTTTATCAGGATGATTTACAGGAATACCTGTGGCCGTCTGTCAGACAGTTGAAGCTCAAAAGAGGATGGATGCCGCAACAAGACAATGATCCAAAACACAGAAGTAAATCAACTTCAGAATGGTTTCAGAAGAACAAAATACACGTTCTGGAGTGGCCAAGTCAAAGTCCAGACTTGAACCCCATTGAGATGCTGTGGCATGACCTAAAGACAGAGATTCATGCCAGACATCCCAGGAATCTGACCGAACTACAGGAGTTTTGTAGAGAGGAATGGGCCAAGATTAGTCCTGATCGATTTGCTAGACTGATTTGCAGCTACAGGAAGCGTCCGGTTGAAGTTATTGCGGGGCCACAAAATATTAAATATGATGGTTCACTTACTCATTTTCCCCCCATTTTCATTGTTTGCATACTATCCTCATTAAAATAGGAAAACCTATAAATGTTTGGGTAGTTTTCGTTAAAGCAGACAGTTTTTTCATCTGTGCAATTTTGACAACGATCAGATCCCATTTGATGGTGATTTTATGCAGAAATGTGAGAAATTCCGAAAGGTTCAAATACTTTTTAATACCACTGTACTATAGCTACTACAAGAATGTGTACGTGTACTACAAGTACTTTGTACGTGTACTTTAAGTACTTTGTACGCGTGTACTTATAATACAAGTAAAAGTAGTATTAACAGCTTGTTGTATGACTATTATGATTCTAATATTAGGCCTGCAAAGCTAGATCATAGTGTTACAGGCTTGTTAAGAGGCTCAAAATAAACATGTAATTCTAAGTATACAGTGCCCTCCATAATTATTGGCACCCCTGCTTAAGATGTGTTTTTTAGCTTCTAATATATATTTTTTTAATTCAAATCATATGGGACCTTAATGGAAAAAAAGAGAAAAATCCAACCTTCAATACAAGTGCATTTATTCAGTGGGGAAAAAATCCCACATAAAGAAATAATTATTTGACATCAAATAATGTGTGTCACAATTATTAGCACCCCTGGTGTTAATACTTTGTACAACCCCCTTTTGTCAACAAAACAGCACCTAATCTTCTCCTATAATGTTTCACAAGATGGGAAAAGACAGAAATAGGGATCTTCAGCCATTCCTCTTTGCAGAATCTCTCTAAATCATCCAGAGACCTGGGTCCTCTCCACTGTTCTCTTCAGCTCACCCAGCAACAGATTTTGATTTAAAATGTCCTGGTATTTCAAAGTATTCATGATGTCATGCACCCTAACAAGGTTCCCAGGGCCTTTGGAAGCGAAACAGCCCCACAGCATCGCTGACACACCCCCATACTTCACAGTGGGTATGAGGTGCTTTTCAGCATGCGCATCTTTCGCGGCACGCCAGACCCACTTAGATTGTTTGTTGCCAAAAAGCTCAATCTTGGTCTCATCTGACCAAAGCACATGCTCCCAGTTGAAGCCTGGGAGAGCCTGGGAGACCAAGATTGAGCTTTTTGGCAACAAACACTCTATATACAATACTCTCTATAATAAGCCTGAAAATACTCATTTTAAGCAATACTGGCTTGTTATAGGGTTTATAAGGAGTATGAGGCGTAATATTCGCCCAAAGACATTTTAAAATAAAACTAGTTAAAGTTAAGGAAGCACAGCGTCCACACTGTTTAAAGGAGTGTGAAGCTGCGCGAATGAATAAAAAGCAAGCAGCATCATAACCAGTGATAAGATAATTCTGAACCAAGGTTGAGCGCGATGTAGCATATATTTCGTCAATGACATGTACACACAACAGTATACATTTGATCTCTTATTTTTTGACATTTTGGAGGAATCTAAGCTTCGCTTGCAGTCTTAGAGCAATCACCTATCGTCTGATTTGTTTTTGTTGTTGTTATTCAGTAAAATTCAACTGTATTTGTGTAGCTTCGGATAGCAACTACAAAGGTCTGCAGCAATATCGCACAACAACACATAATTAAGCATTGCACTATCTATCCACACTAGCGTTGTGATCGACTGGTAGATCGCGATCGACATAATGAGCACCCCTGCTTAACATATTATCCAAAGGTTTTACATAAAATAGTAGACTGTTAGAACTCTGTCTTTGTTCTGCAAAGTTTGTTTCAGTAGTGTAAATTCAACATACCTTCATTTGTTCCATTCATAATAGTGACGCTGTTACTTGGCACGTAGAAGGGAGACTCCTCAAAAACATGCCGCACCTGCAGCAAAATTCGAAGTTTTTAAAGGTGCTATGAAATACAACAGCAAGTGGCTTTAAAATGATAGCAGAGCATATTTCTGACACGAATCCAACCAAAAAAGTGACAGAAAAGGCTTAATAATGAAATTAAATCTTTAATTTGTTTTCCTTTCTCAGCTTGCCTTGCCAAATCTCCAAACAGAAGATGCCCCATCCAGAATGAGCTGCAGATTTTTGCAATCTTCTAGCATGCTATCTATAGGCGCACTATTCTCTTGTTGCCGTGTGACCATTCTGTCATCCTGTCAGCATGTACTACACTGCAAATTGATAATGTCTTAAACTGATTATTTTTCTTAAATCTAGTCAAATCATTTTGCCTCATCTTGTTTTGAGTGTTAAAGACTTGTTAACAGGTTAATACATCAGATTATTCCATTTTCTACAGTATAAATATATATTGCTATTTGTTTTTATTAAGCCCATACATCTACAAGGCAGTCATTTTTCACGTAAATCATTTCATATAATGTTTTGAACAATATCTTTTCTTGATTTAACAACATTTCTGACCAACAACTTTTTTAAAGATTAAATATACTAATTTATTGCTTAAAATGCATCTGTTAACCTTATTTTCAGATAGCTATTTTCTTATTTCAAGAAATCTAAGTGAGTTAAGTATACTTGAAGCACTGGCAGATAATTTTACTTATTATATGGGGCTATGCTATGGCAAAGGCCCAGATAGTAAAATTGTATTTCTTTTTTTTGAATGGCGTTTCTTCGGCACGCCGCACAGACCGAACCGTCTGACCAATCAGCACCGTTCGAATATCGAAACGACCAGAATTTTCCCGTGACACGGGTACTTTTTTGAATGACCCTGAAAATTGTTATGTTCGCCCAGTAATGCCGATTTTCTAATTTTTTTTTTTTTTTTTTTTTTTTTTTCAAAATGATAGTTGTCCTACAAAATTCCGGGACGATGAGGGGCATAAAGATTAATTACAGAATTCGGAAAAAAATTACGGTTCCCCCGAAATTTGCCAAAAAACTGTCCCATTTATTTCTAATAGGATGCCAATGACAGCCATGTAAGTCCAAATTTCCAATGACATTTACTTAGCATTGACGCCCAAGTACACAGATGCTATTGACGGCCATTTATGTCGCTTCTATTGATGCCAATGTATATGGACTCCATTGACGCATATGTGAGTCGATGCCATTGACGGTCATGGACGTCCAAATTTCCCATTCATTTCCAATGGCATTTACTTTGGTTAATGCCTTTGACGGCCATGTATGTCGATTCTATTGATGCCAATGTACTTGGATTCCATTGACGCATTTGGAAGTCGATGCCATTGACGGCAATGGACTTTCAAATTTCCTGTTCATTTCCAATGGCATTTAGTTTTGTCAATTCCTTTGACGGCCATATATGTCGATTCAATTGATGCCAATGTACTCGGATTTCATTGACGCATATGTAAGTCGATGCCATTGACGGTCATGGACTTTCAAATTTCCCATTCATTTTCAATGGCAAAAAACTGCCTCCAAATCAACAGGGTGATTATATTATAATTACCAAATATCAATAGGACTTGTCCCCCAAATGTCCCCAAATCAAGAGGAAGTGACCTGTTATGAGCAGGATATGTCCCCAAATCAACAGGAAGTGACCTGCTATGACCAGGACATGTCCCCGAAATGTCGCCAAATCTACTGGACGTCACCTGATATCAATAGGACATGTCCCCAAATCAAAAGGAAGTGACCTGATATGACCAGGAAGTGCGCCCAAAATGTCCCCAAATCAACAGGAAGTGACCTGATATTGTACCAGAAATGTCCCCAAATCTACCTGGGCGGGGCTAAGATATGTAAGATATGTATGCTAAGATCTGTATCTGCCCACAACAAAGCCCCATAGTAATTTCTCCAGAAAATGCAGTTTCTAGTAGATTTACACCGAAAACAAGGGAATTTAACCTGTTTTAAGGGGATGTTTTTTGCAATGTAGCTAACGCAGCACTAGAATGCTATCACCAATTCTGGTTGTGATGCCACAATCAGAATTGCTGAAAACAAGTGGATGTCCTCTGATCCATTGTTTTGGGTGGAATAACTATGAAATCAGCCAGATTTCAGTGCCAAATTAGTTTTTCTAAATATAAAATTACAATAATGCAGTCATTTTAATTTTTTGATATGATCACTCACCATTAGGGGTTGACAATACCAGTATTTTGAAAATGGGATATATTACGTAATTTTATTGTCAAAAAAGGTTATCGATATGCTCCCAACAAGAATCCATGTATCGTTTTTAAAAAGTGTCACTGTTGCATTCTTGCATTAGAATACCTTAGCTAACTGGCTGCCATTGATGGCGCTAGACATCCAATTCATTTTGACTAGATTGGATTGGACATCCAATTCATTTTGACTAGATTGGATGTCTAGCGCTGTCATTGGCACTGAAACTAGAACATTCACAGCCAGTCTTTTGTGGGCATTTTCAGGTCACTTCTTGTTCATTTTAGAGCATTTAAAGCTTTCTTCCTGTTGATTTGGAGTCACTTCCTATTCATTCAGGGACATTCTTGAGTCATTTCCTTTTCAGTTCCCCAAAATCAATAGAAAGTGACCTGTAAATGCCTCAAAATTAACATGAAGTGACCTGTAAGGGCCCAAAAAGGAAAAGGAAGTGACGGAAAATCAACAGGATATGACATGAATTGCCGCACAATGAACTCATTGCCTGGCACTGATGGCCATAGCCGTCCAATCCGTTTGAAGTGTGAGGGAATGGCATTAAATGAACGAATCTTTCCACCCTACCACTTCAAATGGATTGGACGCCCACTAGTGATAACTCATTCAAATTCAAGGCAGAAGGATGAAAACAGCTTGTTTTTTTGTTTATTCGGTTTTTTTGGTTTTTTTTTTTAGAATATCCCAGGACAATTTCCTGACCCATGTATCGACATTATCGCCATATCATGAGATCATCGTTATCGTGAGCCTTGTATCGCAAATCGGATTGTATCGTTCCCATCACTAGTCACCATTTGATAGCACTGTTAAGTTGTTGACAGAGGCAGTAGTAACGAATGAGAAAAATGACACGAGTAAGCCACGAGCACTGGCTACGACAGTAGCAGATCAAATACTTGAAATGACAGCACCGCAACAGCTGTTCCTTTTTTTTCTTGCAACATCACAGCCACCAAATGGGCAGAGTCGTTCCCTATTTTTTCCCCCCAGTGACACTTGTAAGCACTTAGCGGTTTCTCATCCCGCTCCTCGGCGGGCCGGCTGGTGTTTGTGCCAGAACGTCTGAGGGCAGCGGGAAGAGCGCGCCTCACCTCGTTCAGAAGAGCGTTGGCCTTGTCCTCGGGCAGCAGGCGCAGACCCGCCGTGGCCTTCAGGACAACCGGGGTCCTCTTCCATTCCTCCTCTGGCACGGTCTTTTTGGCTATCTTCAGCAATTGACGCACCGTGTTGCCGCCCTGAGAAGGAGATAGCAAGTTTGACTCGGAATGCAGAGAAAATGCGATGGCAGCTTTGCTGTGATGGTTGGTATAGCAGATAACTTCCTGTTGATGTTGTGTCATTTCAAATGGCCAATTTTTCTGTGGAGTACATTGTCCAGCCCTCAGGGGTCCCTTTAATAGAGCAACTGCCTGACTTGACTGTCCGCTAGCCCCGCCTCTGGCCATAACCAGTGATCCCTCACTACGTCGCGCTTCAAAAGCTTTTTTCAATTAAAAAAAAAATACTGTATTTTATTTTAAAATATTAAGCCATAGTATGAATTTATACAGTAAATGTACAAATCGTTATTTTCTTTTATACTAGTATATATCTCATTGATATCATAATTATTACATTTGCAGTGCTGAAAAACCATTAAAAAAAATACATATACATATAAGGTTGTTGTTGTTTTTTTTTATTATACTTTGGGTGCAAAAAACATTGTTTTCCAATGCTGTTAAATCTGAATAAATACATTGAACACACCGAAAAAAATAAATAAATAAGCTCCGCCTTTACTTCGCAGACTTTTGATTTTCGTGTCTCCATTAACCCCCAAAAAAGAGGGATCACTGCATTTCTGTCTTTACTCATTTTAATGTTATTGTTCATTCAGTGCCTGATCTTTATGAGATTAACGGGGTTTTTTTTTATTTTTTTATGACCAAATATAGTCAATTTCCCTTTAAAGAGTAATCACACTTTTCTTTTTTCTCAAACAGAAAAAAGTATGTAGAAAATACATATACACAAGATTTACAGTATCTGTACATTTGTAAATGTATGCTATACATATTTTATAGTAATCACTGCAATTCTTTCACTAAATTGCGAAGCTCAAGTCGTAGTGTTTCTTTCTGTTTTAGGGTCCACTCTGCACAATAAAACATTTACTTTCTAAATTTTAGCTAGAACTCACTATTACATTTGGATTTGGATACATTTGGATAACATTTTTATGCAAGAATATATATATATATATATATATATATATATATATATATATATATATATATATATATATATATTTTTTTTTTTTTTTTTTTTTTTTTTTTTTTTTTTAAAACCCTTACAGGGCACTCATTTAACTTGTTGGATGCCATCGACGGCACCGGACGTCTAATCCATTTTTGTTACCGTCAGTGACACTGAAACATTCACAAGCCCCTCCTATCAATTTATTCCTGGTTTTATCCATTTTAATGTCATTTAGTTTTTATGAATATTGTATTCTGTTCGGGTCACAATTGACCGGTTTTCATATTTGATTATGCAAAAATCAGTGGTACTTTTTTCATATCCAAAAGAGGTCAATCTTAATCCGAAAACAACATACTGCAAAGGTTTAGTATTTTACGGCTGAGTTAATTCATAGATGAAATTTAATCCATTCGCAAAAATTTGGGCATATTTCAAACAGAACACAAGGGTTCCTGTATATGTTTATTTAAGATTATAAAAATGGTAACATTTTAATTGACCGTGGCATCATAAGACAGTCATAATTATGACATGACACTGTCATGAGAATTAATGAATGCTTATGACAGATGGCATTGAAAAATAAGCATTCACAGCCTATCCTCCTAGTTTCAATGAATTGGACATCTATGCATGTCAATGGAGGGCAATGAGTTAAATATTGTGGGGGAAAAAACTTACTTACTGGGAGCCATAAAGGCAGTATATTTATGTTTTTAATCATTTTAATTTTTCTTTTTTTTGTAATATTTTATTTGACAGCAGCGTTATAAGACTGTCATAATTATGTCATGACAATGTCATGAGAATTAATGAATGCTTATGACAGATGGCATTGAAATATAGGCATTCAGAGCCTATCTTCCTAGTTTCAATAAATTGAACATCTGTGCTTGTCAATGGAGGGCAATGAGTTAAATATTGGGGGGGGGGGGGGGGTTACTTACTGGGAGCCATAAAGGCAGTATATTTCTCTTTTTAACCATTTTAATGTTATCAATTTTTTTTTGTTTTTTGTAACATTTTTATTTGACAGCTGCGTCATAAAAACAGTCATAGTTATGACATGGCTCTGGCATGATCATGAGTGAATACTTATGATACATGTCATGAAGTGTCATTTGGCCAATGAATCACTTTGAATGGATGTAAAAGATGCGGACTGGACATAAATTGTCATAAGCATTCATTAATGTTCATTACAGTGTCAGAATTATAACAGTCTCATGACACCACGGTCAAATGAAGTGTTTCCCCCAAAACCAATAATAATTCATATATATTTTTAAAATGTAATAATGATTGATAATATTTACTTCTTTATTTTTTCAATTACCAAAAATAGTAACTTGCCCTGTAAATGGTTAAATGTCTTGAGTGTAAAAAAAATAATTTGTCACTTGCTCTTTTTAAAGATCTTAAATGTCAACTTTTGAATAGTTGTCCACTGTCCTTGAAAGGGTTCATCATAATAATAAATAATATTGCAAATGAAACAAACAAACAAACAAAAAAGCATACCTCCTCAGGGTTGTCTTTATAAGCAGAGAGACCAGGTTTCACTGCATGGTACATTTCATTGTCCAGAACTGGCAGCTCAACTATAACAGGGGAAAAAACTGGAATCAGCATTAGTGAGTCAACAGATGAGCAATTAAAACTAGTCCGTATTTGCGCTTGTTAAAAATAGAAAGTAAATAGAACAGGAACCACGGGGAACTACTTTTCCAGCTGGCAATTTTTAGACAGCATCACGTCACGCAAGGCTCATGACAAATAAAAAGTCAACCTCAGCTACTTTTAGAAGCGCTCTTGCCGGGGTTGCACGTACCTGGGTCTTTTTGAATGAATTTATAAATGTGGATTCTGGTGCCGGTGCTTCCCGCGTCAAACATGATGCCGTGGAAGACCCGGGGGGCGGGGAGCGCTGGAGGCGCCGCCCGGTGGTAAGACTCGGGCGCCGGATGGGCGACTTCGGGCTGCCGGTGGAAAACCTCCGGTAAGGACTGGATGTCTTCGGGTCTCGGGTGGAGGACGTGCGGGATGATGGGGTGCCTCGGCACGCCGGGATGCGGGGCTGCTGCGCGCGGCGGCGGGTTCACCACCTCCGGGATTTGGTTCTCCATGTTGGAGGGCAGCTGGCGGAAGCGGATGTAATGCGGGAAGTAGCGGTGGGGCCGGTAGTAGGTCGCCTCGGCTACGAGGCTCCCCGCCAGGAGCCCCAAGAAGAGCGACAGGAGATGGCTCGGCGCGGCCATGGCTTGAAAAGAGGAGAGGAGAAGTAGGAAGATGCTGCGCTAAAAAAGTTGAGTGCTCAGCAGAGTGGATGCACACAGGACTGTCCCCGCGTGTGTTTACACTATATAAAGACATATGGGCTTGGCGAGGGGCCACACCGAGAGCAGCAGTCCTCCAATCCTGTGGCGGTCCATCCCCACTCCATCCAGTCCCCCCTCTTGTTGGAAGTTAAACTAGAGACTACCTGCCTCTGACTTTTTTTTTTTTTCACTCAGAAGGAGGAGGCTGCTGCTGCTTATTTTGGGCTATGTTTTCCCTTCTCATCTTTACTGGATGTGGAGGTCCCCCTTTCTAGGAAAGGAGAGAGGGAGGGGCCATAATGAATAGATGAGGGGGCAATATTCTATATATACAAATTGCAGCTGAAGTGCTCTGGTCACGAAGGCAACTGCCGCGAGAACAAAAACAAACTTAAAAATGCTCGGTTATGGATGTTCCGATGATTATTTTAAGAGTTTACAACTTTCAGGATATATTGGGGAACTACACAACTGTATAACATTGCAACAAACAGATGGTACTTTACCTCTTCTATAGTTGTAACAGGGCTCAGGAAACATTGTATGTTTATGTTCTTATAATTACACAAAACTTGAAACTTTGTGTCTTGTTTCCCCCCATGAATAGAACAGAACTGAATAGAATAGAACAGTCTTTATTGTCATTGTATACAACGTAATGAAGATTGTGAAACAAATTTTGAAGTGGCACTCCTGTGTAAAAATAAATATGAATTAAAAGAATATTTGTATATTGTGTATATACACAGTGGTATGAAAAAGTACACGAACCTTTTGTAATTTCTCACATTTCGGCATAAAATTACCATCAAACGTGATCTGATCTTTGTCAAAATCACACAGACGAAAAAACAATGTCTGCTTTAACTAAAACCACCCAAACATTTATAGGTTTTCATATTTTAATGAGGATAGTAGGCAAACAAAGACAGAAGAGGGAAAAATAAGTAAGTGGCCATCGCACTTAGTACTTTGTGCCCCCCCTTTAGCAGCAGTAACTTCAACCAGACTCTTCCTGTAGCTGCAGATCAGTCTGGCACATCGATCAGGACTAATCTTGGATCATTCTTCTCCACAAAACTGCTGTAGTTCAGTCAGATGACTGGCATGAATCGCTGACTTTAGGTCATGACTCATGCCACAGCATTTCAATGGGGCTCAAGTCTGGACTTTGACTTGGCCACACAGAACGTGTATTTTGTTCTTCTGAAACCATTCTGAAGTGTATTGACTTCTGTGTTTTGGATCATTGTCTTGTTGCAGCATTCATCCTCCTTTTAGCTTCAACTGTCTGACAGACGGCCCCAGGTTTTCCTGCAAAACATCCTGATGAATTCATTCTTCCATTAATGATTGCAAGTTGACAAGGCCCTGAGGCAGCTAAACAGCCCCAAATCATGATGCCCCCTCCACCATGCTTCACGGTGGGGACGAGATGTTGATGTCCTCCACACATGACAATGTGTGTTACTCCCAAACAATTCAACTTTGGTTTCATCAGTCCACAAAATGTTTTGCCAAAACGTCTGTGGAGTGCCTTAATGCCTGTTTAATGAACATTAAACGAGCAAAAATGTTTTTTTTAGACAGCAGTGGCTTCCTCCATGGAGTCTTCCCATGAACAACATTCTTGGCCACAGTTTTACATATAGTTGATGTGTGCACAGAGATATTGGACTGTGCCAGTGATTTTTGTGAGTCTTTAGCAGACACTCTAGGGTTCTTTTTTACCTCTCTGAGTATTCAGCGATGAAATCTTGGCGTCATCTTTGGTGGACGGCCACTCCTTGGGAGTGAAGCAACAGTGCGGTACGCCATTACAGCTCTAAAATGTGTTTTTCCATTAAACAGGGTTTTTATTTTTCAAAACATATTAGTAAATTGGAACATATGTATAATTTCAAGTTAAATAAAACAAATAACAAAATATTCTAAATAAAATTAAAATAAATGCAGTCCTTTAGGTGAACCTACAGCCAAAAAAAGCACGTGTGTATGACTTGTATCATGTTCATAATATACACACACTCTTTTTCAACACAGATAGTTGCCGGAGAGAGAAAAAAAAAAAACACGTTTTACCACCGATAGACAAACTGAAAATGCTGGAGTTAACTCTCGTAGCTGGTGGGAAACATTCATGGCAGTGTTTACTAATCTTTAATTTTGTATAAATGCGAATCATATTGGAGGTATTGCCTCCTCGGCAGCCACCCTCCACAAGCATGTTTTACATGTCAGTTTGCCCTCCTCCTCTAACCCACGGCCATCTGTAACTTTTCTGTAGCCAAAGTATTCCCATACCAGTGATTTAGTTTTCTTTGATGTAGGAAAAAGTTCAGGAGTTTCACCTCCTCCAGCCATCGTGTAGCACAGCTGACTCACACTGAGCAACAATCGGTGGGGGAGGGTTGAGCCTTGCAGCTGCAAGCAAGGGATTTCTCCTTGAATTTTTGGGACATAAAAAAATAGCTAACACCATAGTGACGGTGTGACGCAAAATTTTTGCGGTTTTGAAACCGTGACGTTTTCATACCACGGTATACTTTCAAACCTGTAATAGGCACATGTCTATTGCAGCGTCTCATTGGTAAAACTGAGACAGCAACTGTCGGCATCTCTCGCAAACATGAAGGCAATATGTAGAAGAATAGGAACACTTTAATGACTCTAGGGTAGCCCAAAGTAGCGGAGTAAGAGTAATGTTTCTTCACAAATCTACTCAAGTAAAAGTAAAAAGAATTGCATGGTAAAACTACTCTAAGAAGTACATTTTTCTCAAAAGGTTACTCGAGTAAACGTAACGGAGGAAATCTAACGTGTTACTACCCACCTCTGGACAGGAGTATTTTCATTTTGCAACACCACTGTAACTTGACTGATTGACGGACTGACATACGGATTGCTATAGAGCGATAGATAAGATGAAACATACTGTATATGTTTATTATGGTTTATAGTAGTTTGTGGTTTTGTTCAGTGGCTTATATAAAACCTCATTTAACCTCTCTTTCAGAGTCATGCAGTAATCACCACATTAAATGTGCGGCTGCTTTACCAACCTTCAAATATGCAAATGTGATCTGCGCTCCAGCTGGCACAAAAAGTTGAAAGAATGTTCAAATCTCACTCCCACTCATCTGGGTCTGCCACAGGCCTTTTTCTTTACCAGGGCAACATTTTGGGGGGTGGCAAAGCGCATTTCGCCATTGCCTCGCATTGGCTGCCACTGACGGCCATAGACGTCCAATCCGTTTGAAGTGGGAGGGATGGCAGTGAATGAACAAATTTGGGGGGGTGGCAAAGCGCATTTGGCGAGATAATGCATTTACTGATTTTGAGTTATTTCCTATTCATTTGGGGATATTGTTGAGTCACTTCCTTTTCAGTAACCCAAAATCAGCAGAAAGTGACCTGAAATGCTCCCAAATCAAGAGGATGTAACTGAAAAATCAACAGGAAATGATGTGAAACTCAAACCCAAAATGAAGTTAACTGCCTGGCATTGGCTGCCACTGATGGCGATAGATGTCCAATCCGTTTGAAGTGGGAGGTATGGCAGCGAATTACCACATTTTTGGGAGGCGGCAAAGCGCATTTGGCGAGAAGGTATTTACTGATTTTGAGTCATTTCCTATTTATTTGAGGACATTCTTGAGTCACTTCCTCGTCAGTAACCCAAAATCAACAGAAGTGACCCGTAAATGCTCCAAAATCAACAGGAAGTGATGGAAAGTCACCAGGAAATGACGCGAAAGACTCAAAATTAACATTTTGACGGGATCAGATGTCTAGACAAGTTTCCTGAGCGAAATATGGGCGGCGCCACCTTGGAAAATGTCTGCTCCGAACTTCCAGTTTAGAAAACATGAATTGCAGTTGAAGTAAGCAGTGTGTTGACAAAGTTAAAACTGCAAAATCAAGCCAGAGGAACCCACGGAATCTAAAAAAATGGATTCAGCACGACGTAGACGAGATTGTATGTTCTTATCACTTCGTTGATCATTCGTGGACGAAATTATAACAACCTGTCAACCTGTGTTGACGTGAGATATCGATTGATACACCAGCCACTTGAGTGACCAAAATGAGATGAAATTACAAATTATATTACATTTGCCGAATGCAGAAGGGATGACATGGCTTTTGTTGTTACAAGGAAATATTACAAAGTATGCACATATAAACAAAAATAGTTTGTCATTCTTTTTTATTGATCACAATAAAACATTTAGACAACAGAGATTTAGATTCCATTTCTTGTTTTATTTAAAACGATTGGTGCATGTGCAAAACAGGTCAATGAATCACAATTTATAAAATTGTTAGAAAAAATATCAGACAGCAGAGCTCCGGAGCTGCCTCAGAGCCTTTGACCTATCATTACGCAGACCCTCGGCGGCCCCCAGTCAGGCTTTCTCCCGCTGTCCTCAGTAATTCCAGCTCCAATAGCGTATCTTAAAGTTGCTGCAGTTAAAAAGCTTGTAGTTGGATCTCTGGATCGAGCTGACAGTCCACCGCGAGGCGAGCCACCGTGTGTCCCAGCCTCTCGGCCGCCCCCGGGTAGTTGTAGTAAATACTATTAAAGATCATCATAATTACAATCATCATCGTACTAACAATATCAAAGGCAACAAGGTGTTTCATGTGCAAGATTTTAGTTTAGTATTTTTTGAGCACCGGACGCATAAAAATCCAGGGATAGGAAGAACATACCTGCGGCAACATGGCTACAAAAACACCCGGTCCTTGTAGTGGCGCAATCTTGGTTCCACATCTGCCTTCATGAACATGTTGTCCTCCCCTGTCTTGATGATAGATGGATGCGGTCTTTCCAAATTGTCTTATTTAAGGGATTTTTATGAGTAATGTTAATCTAGCTCCACTGTTGTTTTGGAAGGAAAAATTCTAAAACAAAGTTGCTAGCAGACATAAGTAAAGCAGAAGTACCTTGGAAATTTGTCTATAGCGCCAACAATGGCACTGAAACCTGAGCATGTCTTGCCGGTATTTACAGGTCATGTCCTGTTCATTTTAGGACCTTTACAGGTTACTTCCTGTTGATTTTGAGTCACTTGCTATTCATTTGAAGACATTCTTCCTTTTCAGTAACCCCAAATAAACAGGAAGTGACCTGTAAATGCTCCAAAAATCAACAGGAAGTGATGGAAAATCACCAGGAAATGATGTGAAACGCCCCAAAATGAACTCGCCTATAGACGTCCAATCCCTTTAAAGTGGGAGGGATGACATTCGTTCATTTGCTGCCACCCTCCCAGTTCAAATGGATTGGACATCTACTTGTGATTAACTCAATTCAGAGCAGAAAGATGAAAATAGCTTTTTTATTATTATTCATATATTTACTTGTATAGTTTAAACAAAAAAATATTCCTGACCAATGTACAGAATGGGAGCAGATATCAACAGGATATTGTGGGAATTCTTGTGCATACAGTTTACATTTATGCTTATTATACCCAGATAGCAAAATATAACTTAAGCGGACATGTGTCAGATGTACTGCAAATTTGGCCCCAACTTCATAAAACGGATCTGCAACAGTGTCTTTTTGAACAATGGCCCAAACTCAGTAAGGAGTCACCTGCCGGATCAGAACCAGTTTTGGGCCAGAACTGGTCCAAAGTAGCAGACACGACATTAATGTATGGCCCAGATGCTACTCAATCTGGGCCAGATTTGTATCAAAACCATTTTCCGTATTAAATTTGGAGTCCATTGTGTTCAATGTATCATACTGTAATGTGTTTATATTACAAATTAAATTTGTCTATTAAAAGCAATAATGACAACACTTTATCATGCCATTTATTAATGCTTACATATTAATGCAACATACAACAACATACCAATATAACATTTGTTTTTCACAAAATATTTTCGTTGCAACAAGCAACTCAACATTAAAGATGACCCATTTTTCGACTGTAAACAACAAATTGTATTTGTTAAGGTTCTGGAGTAACGCGGGACCTAATTCGTTAACGATTAGAGGGAGCGTTAGATAGTGTCCGAGGAATCCGGTGGGCAGTTTAGTGATAGAGCAGGTGAACGGGCAGGCAGGCGTTTTGCCAGGCAAGCAGTACAGGATCAAGGGGGGGAAACACAAAAATGAGCTCACTATCAGGATTACAAGATTCTTTGTTAGCTGAAAGTCACATACTTGTAGGTGAGTTGTTGATCTGGCGATGACGTAAGGCCAAGGACCAGTTTAAGTAAGCTGCTGACGATGATCAGAGGCACCTGGTCCCAGGCTCACCCATCTGTGCAATCAAGGCGACAATTAAGGCAAAACTGTCATAGTGCTGATCCGGGCCGCATTTGGCGCTCTGACCTTAAACGGGTGTGATTACTATGTGGCTCTGGCGAGCTGAGGCCAGATCCGGCACGCAGTCGCCCGCTACAACCCCTAGCAAAAAGTATGGAATCACCAGTCTCGGACGAGCACTCACTCAGACATTTTATCATGTAGAACAAACTCAGATAAAAAGCTTGAAAAAATAATGAATTAGTTCAAAAGGGCAACTCTTTTACATTCAAAAACACTAAAAGAAATGAATAAAAAAAACACTGGGGTGATCAGTAAATGTTACTTTTATTGAGCAAGTGCAGGGCAATATATTTGGAATCATGAGAAACAAACAAAGAAATAACAAAACACATCTCTAGTGTTAGGTAGCACCACCTCTGGCTGTTATGACAGCTTGCGGTCTCTGAGGCATGGACTTGATGAGTATTCTTCATCAATTTGGTGCCAACACTCTTTGATTGCAGTTACCAGATTATCCTTGCAGGTCGGAGCCTTGCTGTGGACCTTTTTTTTTTCAAATTCCACCACAGGTTTTCAATAGGGTTGGGATCTGGGCTATTTGCAGGCTATGACATTGACTGAATGAGTCTTTCTCCAAGGAATGCTTTGACAGTTTTAGCTCTGTGGCATGATGCATTGTCATCTTGGAAAATGACAAACATATTTTCAATTGAAGGGATAAGAAAGCTGTCTAAAATGTCAATGTAAACGTGTGCATTTATTGAAGATTCAACCACAGCCATCTCCCCAGTGCCTATGCCTGACATGCAGTCCCATATTATCAAGGACTGAGGGAATTTTGATGTTTTCTTCAGGCAGTCATCTTTGTAAATCTCACTGGAACAGCAACAAACAAAAGTTCCAGCATCATTACCTTGTCCAATGCAGATTTGTCAAGAGTCAAGAATCTGCATTGGACAAGGTAATGATGCTGGAACTTTTGTTTGATGCTGTTCCAGTGAGATTTACAAAGATGGCTGCCTGAAGAATACATCAAATTTGCCTCAGTCCTTGATGATATGGGGCTGTATTGTGGTAGTGAGTCACCAGATAGAATAATTTCTGTCTAGTTAGCCTTTCCATTGTCATAGGCCATGTGGCCTCCATGTAGTCTATGTATTCTATTCTATGTTCTATGTTGATTTCCAGCCCCTCCCATCTTATTGTTTGCCCCTGAATACAGAAGGTTGCAATCACAGCAGCTGAGGGAAAAGCTACCAACACCCATAAAAGCTACATCGACTTCTTGCGTGTTCTTTTTAGCCAAGCACATAAACCTAGTTCCAAATCTAACACCGATGAACAGAACGCAAGCCCGGAAACGCCCCAAAATCAACAGAAAATGACCCAAAATGTACAGGAAATGAGCCAAAATCTATAGGAAGTGACTCGTACTGTACATACCCCGAAATCAATAGGTAGTTACCCATAAATGCCCCCAAAATCAACAGGAAGTGACTGAAAATGGAAAAAAAAAACATAAACAGAAAAACAAGCTATTTTCATCCTTCTGCTATAAGTTTATCTGTAGTAGACGTCCAATCTGTTTGAACTGGGAGGGTGGCAGCGAATTTGCTGCCACCCTCCCAGTTCAAACAGATTGGACGTCTACTAGTGATGAATTCATTCCAATTCGCTGCAGAAGGATTAAAATAGCTTGACCGTGCATTTACTGTAGGTGGGTGTTTGGCAGCTTATTACAAACCGCGCCGCAAGCGTATCATCTACAGTTTTTCTTCTCCTTGCCATGTTCGGGATGCAAACATCCCGCTGCAGTTTCGTACAAAGGCCGAACAAGCCCAATACCTCATTTGAACTACATTTTCCTCCCAGCTGAGAGCGAAGATCAATCCAGCGCAAGCATCCGTGCACAGTGACCCTATAACCACCCTGGGCCTTAACATGTGGTTTACTGTTTCACCTCATGTGGCGTGTGACCGAGCAAGAACGTCAAGGGTAATAGCAGGGCAGCGCTTGTGCACGAGGGTACAGAAAATGCAGGAAGTCCACACAGAGGACAATATGCGGGGAGGGGTGGGGCTTGGCATCAGCGTTCCCCCATCATGCCATTCCCCTCCCAGGACACTCAACTGTGCAAAGCACTGTTCCAACACTGTAATTTGAACTAAAAATATTGGACTCCCTTTCCTCCTTCCTTTTCTCTAAATACTGTGGCTACTTTTTTCAAGCCCGCGGTTGACCGCAATGGTCGTTTGCCGCTATCAAAGCGTACATGTGCAGGAACTCTCAATAATGTATGCCCGTGTACCCTCATTTGACAGATCATGGCATTGTTGAAGTGAATTGCATTTCGTCAATGATAACAAAAATGTTTCATCGGCAAACAGTTTTTTCGTGGCGACGAGCTAAAAAAACAAAACATAATGAGGCGAATGACAGTTTTTTTCTGACAGGACGAAAATACGCCACAGATTCCATCATTTGTTCACAATGTTGGACATTTTCTTATTGTTTCTGTAGTTAGCCTGCATCGTAGTAGTGTTTGGTTGTGTCACTCATTTTACGTGCTGCGCTTTCTCACCCACCTTGCATTCACCGGAGTCCTCATTAGGCTCCAGGCTTGCTTGTTTTGAAACCAAGGGTGTATGTTTGCATAGGGACAAAACACTACCAAATTTTTTGGTTACTCAAAATGTCCCCAGAAGCTTTCAAGCAACCTTATTTGCATTATATAATGAGTTCGGCTATATAAGTAATTTATATTGTCTTAACATGTAAGGATAGAACAGACCCTACCATGATTAAAGCGGAAGTTCAGAATTTTTTACATTAGGCTTAATCTTCGAGTTAGCGGGTGTTTAATTAGACAGTGGAGTTGATTTCAACAAATTCCGTGGAGTTTGTAAGTTTTTTGTTAGTTTCAGGGCTCCGGAGTGGCTAAGCTAGCACGAGTCAATGGTGCCTGCTTAGCATGCCAATAAAAAAAACGATGCAGAGCTACATGAAAAAATGAAAATGGAGATCATTGTTCCAAAACATCCATGCAGCCAAAACAATGTCACAACAAATTGCTGTAATTCAGTTCTTTCTGCAGGACTATTTTTTCTAGACGCGTAATACGACCACAATTGAGAGGCGTCGACTCGTGCTCACGATGAATTAGAGGAAGGTAAGTAGTCAGATTTATCATGCTCAGATGATACCAATTGCGACCTCAAAGCATTTCAAGCGAATGTAAACAGCAAACATGGCTGTTCACGACAAGTTGTTTTTTATTTTGGCCATCAAAAGATATTTTGACCTCCAGCAAACCTGCCTTCTCGAAAGCGATCAAATAGCTTGCTTTGCTTTGCTTAGCCAAAACTACACCTCAGGAAGCAAGATGGATTCTCGAATTTCTGTAAACCCAAGCTTTCAAGAGCTTCAACAACAACTGAGCTTGAACCAAAGATTGAACATGAACAGTCAAGATGTATAAAAGATGTATAAAGTCAAACATTATGCCACTGCAGCCTGATGTGGAATAGTTTGGAGACTCCTGCACAAAATGTAACTCGTATGGTCTTGTTAGCATTAGCATAAACTTTAGCATGGCGAGCATTGTCTTAAACTCTCGGACAACATTTTTAAAAATTTTGTACATACAGTTCATGGTGTCTAGGAGGATATAATTAATTGAAAATATTCTATTGTTTTCCTGCTGCGTACGTATTATCATCACCAAGCTAGCGTTGTCCTTGTAGACGCTACAACATGTGCTCGTCTGTCGAAGACCATTCCAAATTGTTTGAAAAGCTATTTATTTATTTTAACCTGTCTTATTCAGCTGCTTGACATGGAGAATGGGAATCGTAGTGTCGTATTGGTCCGAACAGTCTTAGTGCGTCACATGGGAGTATGATATAAGCCTACTCCCATTGTGATTATTCATTGTGTTTTGTTCATGAGGTGAAAGCAGCGACCAGAAAGGGAATATGGGGAGACAGAAAGGAAAATAGGAGAGAGAGACAGAAGAGAAAAACAAACAACAACAAGAAATACATTAAACACCAACACTAGCTATGAATATAGTGGTGCTATCGTTAGCTAATTGTGTCCGATGGACACTGTGTGGAGGGTCTGATGACCGAAGAAAAAGAGGAGGGGGGGTGAGTCAAATCGAGATTGGATTAGGCAGGGTGGTGCATGCATAAATCAGCAATGCGAGGTGTAGAACCCAGTACAGTGGTACCTCTACATACAAAGTTAATTCGTTCCAGGACCTTGTTTGTAAGTCGAAATGGTCATATGTCAAGCAGGATTTTCCCATAAGAATACATTATAATTCCATTAATTCAGCCTGAAAACCTACACGAAATCCTAAATAAATGCTGCTGGTACTGTTGCAAATAGCAGTTACACAGAGCCGTTACCGTTACTGAAGCGGGAAAGGCGTGCGTTACTATGCGTTACTATGAATGACGCGAGAAAAGTCTGAGAGAGACGGACTCACGGCGACGACAGAGCAGAGCAGGAGTGGGGATGCCGTTGCAAACGCGATGCTAGGTGGCTCCTGACTGTAGCCGATAGCCTACAAACTACGACCACATGATGCTACGTCAGATATCACATACTATAGAGCTAGATGCAAATGACAGACACGGTGGCATTAGCAAGATAGATGCGTTAGTAAACAGCCGCCATCTTAAAGCAGTAGACCTCTCAGGAAGGCTCTGTTGAAGAGAATCTTCCTAGTGAAGCTAAGTAACTTTTTATCTAAAATGCTCCTAAATCGGCAAAATCTTGACTTAAATCTATCTTTAAATGATGAAACAGTTTTAAGACTTACACATGTCAAAAGTAGACAGAAGGGAACTAATGCAATAACGCAATTTTAACAACTTTAACGGTTGATTCAGAACAGTTTTATTTTTTTGTTTGTTTTTTGTTTTTTTTTTTGAGAAAAAAACATGAAAAACTACTACGCAATTACTTTTTGGGAGAAGTAATTTGTAACTGTAATTAATTACTTTTTTAAAGTAAGATTAACAACGCAATCGTAAACATTCTACGGCCATATTGTCGAGCCAGTTCACAGACGCGCGCACCACGCTCATATTTTTCTATCATTTATATCTTCATTTGGATGTTTTTTTTTTTCACCACCTGCACTAACATTGTTGGAACCCTTGTTGATTTCTCTCACAAGAAAATCTGCCATGCGTCTGTCTTACGGGAAAGCAAAGAAACTGCGGTGCTGTCATAAATCATCATATTTCAAGCATGTCGAAGGATGTAGAAACAAATAGCGAGTCAAATTTTACATCGGATGTCGAGGCATCGCGTGTCGAAGCGATCGTATGTCGAGGTACCACTGTATTATGTGAATCACTTGTAAGTGTGGTTATATTGACATCCTATTCTATGGTGCCTGATCGCTAATTCTGGCACCGATAGTTTCTCTATTTGAAGGTGTCTAACTGCATCCAAATAGTCCTGCAGACAAGTGGAAATGCAGTGCAGGGGCCACCCCAGGGCCACGGCCCCTCCTCCCGCAGCTCCGGGAAGGTGGCCACCGCCATCCCCCGGACCACCCGCGCCCCCATTACACCTTTATTAATTTATTTATTTTTTAACAAAAACTATTGAATTTTACATACGAAAACAGTTTGAGTTTTTGTCGACGAAATCTAGACAAAGGCGAACACACGATAAGACTAATAAGCAACTATTGTCCAAAAGACAATGTCAAAAAGTAAAAGGGTTGACAAAAACAACACTGGTCCAGACCTTGAAGTTCAGTTAAATTACATTCTTTCAACAGTTTCATGTTTTCTTTAATTACATCGGACAATTTAACACTTCACAGCCACGAAACTGTTAACTGCATGTCGTTTCTGATCTGGTTTGGCAAGAGGGAATATGCAATGTCGTTTTAGCCTTTTAAGAGCTTTGCTTAGTCCTCATCATACACTAAATGTAACTAGTAGCATTGGCTTAGCATTCACGTTAGCATTTAAAGACCTGTGCTGAGTCATCATCACACACTAAATATAAATCGTAGCATTGGCTTAGCATTCACGTTACCATGAGCATTTTTTGAAAAAGATTAATAAATATTTTCGTCCAAAGGAAATAGACGAAAATGAAAAGAACTGCCAAAAACAACAATGCAACAAAGTTATGTTGCGAAATACGGTCATGTGGAAATTCAACTCACTCTGCCGTACCTCTGGAAATAAAGTTGACGGGATCAGCCGTTTGCTCAAGGTTCAATATTAAATGTACTGCTCCAAAAAAAGAAGCATTTAATTATATGTAAATCCACAGCTGTATTCATTTAAATATGATAAATGACTTTCCCGTCTAGGCTCATAACAATATTTAGAGCCGCATAGGTCGCAACATGTTCCATGAACACAAACTGGAAGTCACCTCCAAACCTCTCTCGACTAAAAATATGGTGTAAGACCGCGACATCGTCTGACAACGTCCCCATACATATCATTGAAATACAACATCTGCGCTGTGATTGTGGCTAACATGTAACATGATCACGCTCAGAAATTACAAGGATGAGAATATCTTTTTGGTACTCAGCTCTTTCCTGTCTGCAATCTGAATGATCTGCTCTGCATCACTGAACACAGTATATGTCAGACCCTGCCAAGTCTTATTTGTTGTCCAGACAGTCATGTTTTCGATGATTGGGGGTTCCATGACAGCTTCTCCCATGAACCTTTTTAGGGAGGTCAGCTTAGGAGGAGGTTAGTATTTAAGTTTTCCTGCTTTTGAGGAAGCCGCAATGAACGATTACTATCAAATTTATTGGAGAACGAGAAAATGCCATTTGTTGAGAAATTGCAATGGTAACTTTGCTGTGATACCATATTTTTCGGACTATAAGTCGCACCAGCCATAAAATGCCCAATGAAGAGAAAAAAAAACATAAAAAAGTCGCACCAGAGTACAAGTCGCATTTTTGGGGGAAATTTACTTGATAAAATCCAACACATAAAACAGATATGTCTTCTTGAAAGGCAATTTAAAATAAAAATACAATAGAGAATAACTTGCTGAATAAGTGTACAGTATGATAATGTTACATGATGCATGAACAACGAAATGCGAACGTGGCTGGTATCTTAACGTAACATAACTATTACGAGTTATTCAGATAACTATAGCATAAAGAACATGCTAACAAGTTTACCAAACCATCAGTGTCATGCCAAAACACCAAAATAACATGTGAAGTGATATAATAACGTGTTAATAATTTCACACATAAGTCGCTCCAGAGTATACAGTGGGGTAAATAAGTATTTAGTCAACCACCAATTGTGCAAGTTCTCCCATTGGAAAGTATTTGAGAGGCCTGTAATTGTCAACATGGGTAAACCTCAACCATGAGAGACAGAATGTGGGGGAAAAAAACAGAAAATCACATTGTTTGATTTTTAAAGAATTTATTTGAAAAGTTCATCTCAATTCTTTGTTATGTACCCTTTGTTGGCAATAACGGAGGCCAAACGTTTTCTGTTAGTCTTCACAAGCTTTTCACACACTGTTGCTGGTATTTTGGCCCATTCCTCCATGCATATCTCCTCTAGAGCAGTGATGCTTTGGGGCTGTCGTTAGGCAACACGGACTTTCAACTCCCTCCTCACCCCGTAGCGTCTAAATGATAACAAGAACAGTGAGCAAAAATCCCAGAACCACACGGGGGGACCTAGTGAATGACCTACAGAGAGCTGGGACCACAGTAACAAAGGCTACTATCAGTAACACAATGCGCCGCCAGGGACTCAAATCCTGTAACACCAGACGTGTCCCCCTGCTGAAGAAAGTACACGTCCAGGCCCGTCTGCGGTTCGCTAGAGAGCATTTGGATGATCCAGAAGAGCACTGGGAGAATGTGTTATGGTCAGATGAAACCAAAATAGAACTCCTGGGTAGAAACACAGGTTCTCGTGTTTGGAGAAAAAAGAATACTGAATTGCACCATACCCACTGTGAAACATGGGGGTGGAAACATCATGCTTTGGGGCTGTTTTTCTGCAAAGGGACATGGACGACTGATCTGTGTAAAGGAAAGAATGAATGGGGCCACGTATCAAGAGATTTTGAGTGAAAATCTCCTTCCGTCAGCAAGGGCAGTGAAGATGAGACGTGGCTGGGTCTTTCAGCATGACAATGATCCCAAACACACAGCCAGGGCAACAAAGGAGTGGCTTCATGAGAAGCATTTCAAGGTCCTAGAGTGGCCTAGCCAGTCTCCAGATCTCAACCCCATAGAAAATCTTTGGAGGGAGTTGAAAGTCCGTGTTGCCCAACGACAGCCCCAAAACATCACTGCTCTAGAGGAGATCTGCATGGAGGAATGGGCCAAAATAGCAGCAACAGTGTGTGAAAAGCTTGTGAAGAGTTACAGAAAACGTTTGGCCTCCATTATTGCCAACAAAGGGTACATAACAAAGTATTGAGATGAACTTTTGCTATTGACCAAATACTTATTTTCCACCATGATTTGCAAATAAATTCTTTAAAAAACAAACAATGTGATTTTCTGTTTTTTTTTCCACATTCTGTCCCTCATGGTTGAGGTTTACCCATGTTGACAATTACAGGCCTCTCCAATATTTTCAAGTGGGAGAACTTGCACAATTAGCGGTTGACTAGATACTAATCTGCCCGACTATAAGTCGCACCCACAGACAAACTATGAAAAAAACTTAAAGTCCGAAAAATACGGTAATCGGTGTATCGGGTCACTTTCTGTTGATTTTAATGCGTTTCAATTCAATTCAAGTCAATTCTTGTTTATATCAGGTCACTTCTTGTTGATAATGGAGCATTTTGGGGTACTTCTTGTTGTTATCGGGTCACTTTCTATTGATTTGGTGTCATTTCGGGTTCACTTTATGTTGATATCGGGTCACTTCGTGTTGATTTGAAGGCATTTAGGGGTAACTATCTGTTTATACCAAGTCACTTCCTAAGTAGCATTCTGAAATGTCTTTTTTTTGTTTGGTTGTGGTTTTTGTGTGTCTAACAAAAGTGAGAATTACGGTCGTTTTGGTGTTTGAACGGTGTCATTGGGTCAAACGGTATAAACACCATTGAAGAAAAAAAGGATCATTACAGATAGTAGCTTTTGCAATACATGCGAAGCTACCATCAACTAACATTTTTCTGCCATGCAACAGTTAATGAAAAAGTTCAGTACAGTTCTTGCATCATATGGTGAAGTCTATAGTCATACAGTACTTGTCCTCATTAGGGTCATGGGTGTGGTGGGGCTCGCTTACCCCAGATGACAATAGGCGAGAGGAGTGGTAGCCAGATGCAGGATTGAAAACATCCATAGGAACTGTAAACAACATATTCCAAAGCAAGAGCGTAGGTTTGTATAGGGATGGTAGGGACATAACACTACCACCTTTTCAGGATGTTGAAATAGCCCCCACCAACTTTTAAGCAACCTTTTTTGCATGATATAATGACTTCAGTTATGTAGGTAATTTAGATCGTCTTCCAATTTGTAAGGATAAAATTGACCCTACCATTATTAAGTGAATTATTTTCATTATGTTCGGACTTACATTTATCCTTTTTCACTTGCTGAATGTGCCGGTCCATTTTCTTTCTCCCTCATACGCACGTTTGCTTGGCTGATCACTTAATACACTCACGCACTCAGAGCCCCGACAGAAACACAACATGTCGACAATATGCCGCTTCCTCCGCCTCTTTCCGAGAGGAGGGATATAAGAAGGTTTTTCAGCCAGCAGCAGCCACTGTAAGTAATGTAAAAACACAGCAATGGTATGGAGGTGGGGAACACACCACTAATTTTACTACTGAAATGTTGCTACAACCTGCATCAGAGTTTGCACAACATTAAACTGTGTGAATTTGCTAACCTGCAAAACTCGAGTAGGAAGCTGCTTAGAGAGAAGTGTCATCCAATTTTCTATGTGTTTTCTGCTGTTAATGTTAATTAAACTGTGAGGAATTAAGTGAACCGAGGTTTACCCCCTTCTACCCAATTTTCATTTTTATTTTGTTTCTGTGGTCTTAAAGCAACACTTGGTAATTCAGTTTCAGTTTTGGTTGATCTTAACGACGCTGGTGGACAAAAGCGGTAGTTTTTTTAAGTCTGCATTTCCCATAAGGACCAGCGCATGAGCGCATAGTGTCTTCCTTTGACGGGCGTAACAGAAAATAATTGAGAAGCACTGGTATAACTCAATGCAGATTTATTTTGCAATGATCAGTTAGCCTATCAATTAATAAGGTTCATATTTGTGAAAAATGTAGCCCTGACCCCCGTTCACCCAATCTATTTGGTCTTATTAATGTCCCGTCGCCAAAAAGTGTACATGCATGTTATGCTGTTATATCGTCCCTACCAATTTTGAGCCCAAACCTTCACCCTTGTTCCAAAGTCACACATTACCATCATAAAGCTTTCAAGATCTAACATCATATTTTGGTTTGGTGCCGTTCTTCATTCTGCAGCATCTGATAACTGCCATTTATAAATACTGATTTCAAGTTGACCTTCAGGTCTTAATGCCAGTGGTGTTTTTGGCCTTTAAATTTTCGTCTTGGTCTTTTGGACGTTAACGCTTATGAGTTTTAGTCATATTTTGGTCATCTCAAAATGTGTTTGTCTTTGTCTAGTTTTTGTTGACGAAAACCCAAGACTAATTTCATCTAGTTTTAGTTGACGTGTACTAAAAATGTTTTTGTCTGTAAAATTTTACTCCCAAAAATAAATAATAAATGAATTAAGGTTTCCAACTACTGTATTTCAAATGAACATTGACAGACGAGCACATATTGTAGCGTCTAAAAGGACAACGCCAACTTGGTGATACTACACAATCAGCAGGAAAACAGTACATTCAATGAATGATACCCACCTGGACGCCATGAACTGTACGTCCAAAAAGTTGTCCGAGAGTTTAGGAGGAAGCTCGCCGTTAGCATTAGTCTAATGCGAACGTGAATGTTCACGTTTGCGTTGTCAACTGTTTAGATCAGTGGTTCTTAACCTTGCTTAAACGTATCGAACCCCACAAGTTTCACATGAGCTTCATGGAAGCAAATTTTTTAAAGAAAAAAAATCTAAACCTGATATAGCCTACTTATATAAGCTAGAGAGCTAAAAACTAAGCAAATTATTCTTCAGATTTTGTCACATTTTGAAAGTATGTTTTAAAAAAGTTCTAAATTTGAGTCCACGCTGACCGTAGGTCTCTTGTACTTCCTCATACCCAGTGCGAGTCAACCTTCCACTGAGCAAACCAGTTTCTCATCTCATTAGATAGAGGGCTAGCAGTTGAGAGAAATGCAATACAGCCTGTAAATTGGAGGCAACCAGTCCAAAACCTGTTGTAAAAAAGGACTTTGGGCCTATTTTGTCTGAATTTGCATGCCTTTGATGTTGCCTTTTTATTTCGAAAAAAAATTGTTCAACTGTTGTTTTCATCCTTGACCAATTACAATCAACATTTTGGGGGGGAAAAAAACAATTTGTCTACATGGAGGAGCGTATCATTTAAGCACTGTGCGAACAGCGCTGCTTACTTTTCTCTAAGCAGCTTCCTACTTAAGTTTCGCAGGTTAGCAAATTCCCATCTTAACTCATTTGCTCCCAAAAATGTATAAATACGTTCTATTTTTAATTGTTTCAGTGTCCCAAAGACGTATTTATACGTCTTTTACGTTTTTTTTCACAAGAGACATCTCTGGGTTCGGATTCAACTTAGCTCCAAAGCACAACGGTGAAAATCCATTTCAAAGCAATAAAACTGGCCACTGGAGGGCAGTAGCGTATTTGGTAAGACCCGCAACCCGATTCAATGGAACGAACGGCGGCCGCAAGGCTGGGGCGCTGGCGGAAGACGACCGAATGGATGTCCAGGATGCCAGGCGGCGGACGACTGTGCAGAACAACCAGGAGGACGCCCGGGATGCCAGGCGCTGGACGACCGAGCAGAACGACCGGGACCACCAGTGCAGCGGACGATGCCATTGAGTCCGTGCTGCTTGCCGAACAGAGACAGGCGGCGATGAGGGACGTTTACCCCGCCTGTCACGGCCACAACAGCGTCATCTCTCAGTTAGTTATGTGTAAATAAATTGTTACTTTTCTATCAAAAGCTCTATTTGTCTTGTTGTTTATGTTATTTTGTAAAAGGAAAACATTATTCGGATGTTTGAGATGTAACTAAAGCAAAACATAGCTGTGTTAAAGTCAAAGTTATGTTTGAAATATATGCTTTCACAAAAAGCTCAATTTCTCTGTTTTTTCATCAGAAATTGGATAATTACTCAAACTAAGCTATTTTCTAATGCTGATTTCTAAAGAATGGAAAAAGATATGAACTAACTTTTTTTCCTGCTGAAAGAAGAGAGTCTAATCTTTCTTTTGGTGTGTTCCATGTTTATATAGCAATAGAACAGAATTTTCTGTGGGCCTTGCAAAATCAGTCAAAATCCAGTAAAACGGCCGGGAGCGAAGGAGGCTGCACCGGTGAAAATTGCTGGGAGGGAATGAGTTAATGTTATGTCAAATCTGATTTAAGTTGGATTTTCAGTAGCAAAATTAGTGGTGTGTTCCCCTACTCCACAATATTGACGTCTTTTTACATTACTTACAGTGGCTGCTGCTGCCTGAAAAACCTTCTAATATCCCTCCTCTCGGAAAGAAGCGGAGGAAGCGGTATATTGTCGACATGTTGCGTTACTGTCGTTGCTCTAAGTGCGTGAGTGTGTTAAGTGATCAGCCAAGCAAACGTGCATATGAGGGAGAAAGAAAATGGACCGGCACATTCAGCAAGTGAAAAAAGATAAATGTAAGTCCGAACATAATGAAAATAATTCACTTAATAATGGTAGGTTCAATTTTATCCTTAAAAATTGGAAGACGATCTAAATTACCTACATAACTGAAGTCATTATATCATGCAAATAAGGTTGCTTAAAAGTTGGTGGGGGCTATTTCAACATCCTGAAAAGTTGGTAGTGTTATGTCCCTACCGTTCCTATGCAAACCTACACCCTTGAGTACCAAGTTACTGCAATTCCTTCTACGCGGCGAGACGTCCAACACATGCGCACATCGGTTAAAAGCTGCGAGTACTTAGTATTTGTGTTTTTATTGAGTCTTTTATTACCTTTTCATTGCTTCAAAATACTTTTTTGCATGTGTTTCCCTCTCATACTTTTAAGCATTGTGTTTTCATGTGGTAGCTTCAAAGGAGATTGTTGATTTGTTGACCACATTAGTCAAACAGCGTATTTAAACCACCCTTATTTGATTTTTCTACGTTTAATTATTTTCTGAAGGCATCTTTAGTATGTAGGCATCTAAAAAAACAAGCTGAAAGTGCACGGTAGTACTTTGGTTGTGTCAAATTCGCCTCTTGTAGCAAGTTTCGCGGCTGTAGCACATTTTGGCAGAACACCGGTTTTATCATACTCTCGTCTTGTCTCATCCCGTCTTTCCTGTTCATTTTGGTATTGCTGCTCGTTTTGTGAAATATCCACAGTGCTCTCCTGTTCATTAATGTTCCTCTCGGGTTCAAATTGAAAGGATTGAACAGATCACATGTTAATGAGTCATACTCTGGAATTCCGGCAGCGTATTCATGTGACGTCACCGCCCTGCGACGTCAACAACAATGGCAACCCACTAGTTTTAGCAAATTTTATGAATTCCTTTCCTGTGTGTTTTGCACCTAAATCAGGCGTTAGAGATAGGGTAAGTACTTTGGTCATCCGGGAGGGACTCCGCGTTTAGAGGAGCCAGATGAGGTGGCGTGGGCATCTGGTTCTGGCATCTGGCATGTCCCACCTGTGGGAGTGCCCGGGGACAACCCAGAATACGCTGGAGAGACTATATCTCTCGGCTGGCCTGAGAACGCCTTGGGATCCCGCCGGAGGAGCCGGTTGAAGTGGCTGGGGAGAGGGAAGTCTGGGCTAAAGCTAAAGGTGCAGCCCCCGTATCCCGACCCTAAATTAAGCAGTGGATAATGGATGGACTGTTTGGACGGTGACACGTTTTCAATATTTCCACTCTGGAAGGCATTTATAACCCCCCAAAACGGCATCGCCATGTAAACGATAGGGCTCTCTGGAAAAGTTTTTGCTTCCTTACTCTCGTTGCCATGTAAACGACCCCTACGTGTTTTTAAAGGGATCCTCGATCTTAAAGACATGTAGGCTCAAATAAACCACAATTGTTCTCTTGTAATAAAATGTGTTGTTAAAAACACAATCAATGACTATATTTTTAGTAGTATTTTTGACCGATAGTTGCCGCCATATTTTTGCGGACTCGGAGTGATGACGTAAATGGAACGTTCCCAATTGTGTACAACAACTGTGTATTGCTGCCTAAACTCGCGAAGTAAAATGCCACGATTTGCTGCTTTTGGATGCAATTTCCAGTGAAATGAAAACAAGGGGAGTGATGTGAATCTCAACAGATTTGTAATTGACAAGAAGAGGAGAAAGGTTTGGAAAAATGCCTGTAGACTGACAAAACTTCCCAAAGACCCAGGCTTTGTTCTCGCCATTTTTCTCCTACCGCGTTCGAGGCTTTTAGTCGAAGACAACTTATGAAAGAGCTCACCGGAGCGGCTGGATATAAGCGGAGACTAAAATCAAATGCTGTTCCAACTATTTTCCCTCACAAGAAACGTCAAAGCGCTCGGATAGTGAGTGAAATGCACGCAATAAAGCGCCAAAGACAAGAAACACTGGCTGCTCTCTTAGGCAGGCAAACCGCTCCTTTTTCTACAGCGGTAGGCGAACCTTCGGGCGTACCGCTAGTCACAGAGGAAGCAAATAATTCACCTCTACTGTCAGTTCATCAGGCAATAGGTGTGTCTGTTCAGTATTCACCTAATATGAGTGATGCTGCCACTCAAACTGATCCAGACACGTCCGACGCAGCGGTACAGTGGCCAGCTGATGCGCGACGAGCACTTAATATGGATCACCCTTATGTAGCTAAACGTGAGTTGGATGTACAAGACATGGAGGAGACTAGATCCCAGTCAGATGACGAAGTTAATGAGGACAGTCAGCCACGACACAATTCCGATCCTGACTATCACACATGTGCATTCATAGTTTTATTACAGTACCTTCAGCGAGAGTTTATAATGTCAATAGTCATGAAAATAAAAATGCACGAATGACAAGGTGTGTTCAAACTTTTGGCCTGTACTGTATGTAAAGCACACGACAGCTCTGGATGCTAACAATCTACATAATTATATTGGAAGAAGTTTGATCACGCAAAAGCTCACCTTGAAGATCTGCTAACAAAAACCGTAGTTCTTGACAGCATACACTTCCTCGCTCCATTGTCTTTGAGACGTACTTGAGACGTACTTACCACAAGTACACCGCCAGTTTTGCCCAACTCTTGTCTCATCAGGTATTTCCTGCTCTGCATTTTGCCTTTGCTGCTTGTCTTTTGAACGACCAACAGTGCTGTCCTGCTCTTCACTTTTCCGTTCTGGTTCAAATTGGAAGGGCAGAACCGACAACATGTTGGAGTAGCTAACGAGTGACACGCTGGAAGTTCGACAGGGGGCCATGTGATGTCACCGCACTGCGATGTCAACAAGAATGGCACCCTATCAGTTAAAATAATTTTACACATTTTATTAAAACAAAAACATTAGGAGGGGTTTTAAAATCAAATTATTATAACTAGGACTGTCAAACGATTAAATTTTTTAATCGAGTTAATTACAACTTAAAAATTAATTAATCGTAATTAATCGCAATTCAAACCATCTATAAAATATGCCATATTTTTCTGTAAATTATTGTTGGAATCGAAAGATAAGACACAAGATGGATATATACATTCAACACACGGTACATAAGTACTGTATTTGTTTATTATAACAATAAATCAACAAGATGGCATTAACATTAATAACATTCTGTTAAAGCAATCCATGGATAGAAAGACGTGTAGTTCTTAAAAGATAAATGTTAGTACAATGTTAGAAATTTTATATTAAAACCCCTCTTTATGTTTTCGTTTTAATAAAATTTGTAAAATTTTCAATCAAAAAATAAACTAGTAGCCCGCCATTGTTGATGTCAATAATTACACAATGCTCATGGTTGCTTAAGCCCATAAAATCAGTCGCACCCAAGCGCCAGCAGAGGGCGACAAAAATTAAAAAAACACAAGTAACAAGTTGGCATTGCACTGTCCTGTCATTTTAATCTGTTTGAGCGGGGCATGTGCGTTAATTGCGTCAAATATTTTAACGTGACTAATTTTAAAAATTAATTACCGCCCGTTAACGCGATAATTTTGACAGCCCTAATTATAACTTATACTAACATGTATCCTTTATGAATTACATGTCTCTAAGATCGAGGAGCCCTTTAAAAAAACAACAACTCAGTTTTGTGCGTAATTCTCTTTAAGAGATTACTTCAAGAACCTTCATGGTACTTAACTATACTGCAAAAGCACAGACAAACAAAGGTGGTCAAAAAGCGAATTGCTATGTGGGTATATATGGTTTACGCACGATCTTGCAATAACTAAAGTTGTCAAAACGTCAATTGCTATGTTGAAATCTGACTTTCACAACTGTTCATGCATACGCTGAAAGGAATGTGCCCATACAATGAATGCTATACAGTACATTGTTTGGAAAGCAGTGATCCACTTAAGGGCAATTGGGGAGGGGGGGGGGGGGGGGGGTGAAGCCTTGAATCATAGGCTACTTTAATAGCACTGCTGTTTCAATTATAAAGTCATGTAACAGAGCTGCCCTACCAAGGATAATGTCACATGAGGGCAGTAATTTTAGAAATGTGCCACTACGGGTTGTAAATCATGTTCGTTTGCCCAATAAAAGAGCACCACCATGGCATGACACAGCACATTACCGAGAGCAGAAGTCGTTTCAATACCAGGGTTGGTATTTTGCTTCAAGTTAAGTGAAACCGTCAAGCGCAAGAAGGGACCTCAGCTTTGTAATCTACACAGTGCAATGTATCATTAATATGCTGCAAGGTTGGCCTCAGGAATGCCATGTTTGTGGGTGTCCTACCCCTAAAGGTCCACTGAAGAGTTCCAAACCTTGTCATTACAATTCCAATGATAATGACAGATTTCAAATGTTCGGGGTTATTTCAGTTTTCTCTCCTCACTGTCATAGTAATTACCTTTAAATTTAGTCTTCAAACTCTGTTCACCATGCTAAAGCGCCGAAAAGTCCTATACGATCCACTTACCCATTACTACGCCCATTTTTGCAATATCCAGTGTACAGTAGGGTTTGACAAACAGCCGACGGGTGACATTTAACACACTGAATTAGATGACACGGAGAATGCAGTGGCTTAGAATTACAAGTTGCGCCTTTTGTTTCCATAAAACACGACTAACTGTACAGTCCTGTAGTGCAGTGTTTTTCCAACCTGGACTGAGCCAAGGCAGTCCTCTTACATGGGAAAAATGTCACAGCGCACCTCATACCAAAAGTGTGAATATTCAATTCAGGTCAAGATCTTCTCAGTGGCGTACCGCAAGCAACACGTCACTTTTGCTCATTAATATTCATGACGTTAGCAACTGTGGCTAGGCGTGTCAACCTCCTGTTTGTTTCCAATAGTAAATGAATGGCATTAGTGTACAAACGAGATGATTACTGAGCTAAACCTACCAATTTTGTCCAAAAATCAAGTCCCTGGCGCTAAATTCTCTGGTAAAGATGTGAAAGAACATACAACCCCTAGCAAAAAGTATGGAATCACCAGTCTCGGACGAGCACTCACTCAGACATTTTATCATGTAGAACAAACTCAGTTGAAAATCTTGAAAAAAATAATGAATTAGTTCAAAAGTACAACTCTTTAGCATTCAGAAACACGAAAAGAAATGAATAAGAAAACATTGTGGTGGTCAGTAAATGTTACTTTTATAGAGCAAGTGCAGGGAAATATATATGAAATTACTCCATTCTGAGGGGAAAAAATATGGAATCATGAGAAACAAAGAAATAACAATCAAAACAAATCTCTAGTATTTAGTAGCACCACCCCTGGCTTTTATGACAGCTTGCAGTCTCTGAAGCATGGACTTGATGAGTATTCTTCATCAATTTGGTGCCAATTCTCTTTGATTGCAGTTGCCAGATCATCCTTGCAGGTCGGAGCCTTGCTGTGAACCATTTTTTTTCCATTTCCACCACAGGTTTTCAATAGGGTTGAGATCTGGGCTATTTGCAGGCCATGACATTGACTGGATGAGTCTTTCTCCAAGGAATTCTTTAACAGTTTTAGCTCTGTGGCATGATGCATCTTGGAAAATGACAAACATATTTTCAATTGAAGGGATAAGAAAGCTGTCTAAAATTTCAATGTAAACTTTATTTATTGAAGATTTAACCACAGCCACCTCCCCAGTGCCTTTGCCTGACATGCAGCCCCATATAATCAAGGACTGAGGGGATTTTTATGTGTTCTTCAGGCAGTAATTTATGTAAATCTCACTGGAACGGCACCAGACAAAAGTTCCAACATCATCACCTTGTCAAGATTCAAGAATCTGCATTGGACAAAGTGTTAAGAGTCAAGAATCTGCATTGGACGAGGTGATGATGCTGGAACTTTGTTTTGGTGCTGTTTCAGTGAGATTTACAAAAATGACTGTCTGAAGAAAACATCAAAATTCCCTCAGTCCTTGATGATATGGGGATGTATTGTGGTAGTCAGTCACCAGATAGAATAACTTCTGTCTAGTTAGCCATTCCTCTTTCCTAGGCCATGTGGCCCCCATGTAGTCTATGTATTCTATTCTATGTTCTATGTTGCTTTCTTCCTCCTCTCATCTTATTTTTTGCCCCTGAATAAAGAAGGTTGCTATCACAGCAGCTGGGGGAGCAGCTACCAACCTCCACAAAAGCTACATGGACTTTCTGCGTGTTCTTTTTGGCCAAACTAGATGTACATAAACCTAGCTTTAAATCTAACACCGATGAACAGAGCGTACACATTTGTTGCTTGTTAAGCATCCACAGAGGCAAGGCCTGTATATAACACCTTTTATATTGCTTATTGAGCGTTTTTAATTGTGGTCGAATACTTGGGAAGAGTTGTGATTGTTTTTGATGATGTGCGATCGCTAACTCATACATGCTAATCGTTTATGTGGATTGCTATTGCTGTATCAGCAGCTAGTTATAAACACAAAATTGTATTGCTGTTATTTAGGATGAAACTCATTTAATTTCTTTTGTATTTTTGTTTCATTCTGCAAGTGTTGATGTCATGAGCAGCTGAATAAAGGCAGCAAACCACACGGACGTCTGACATCAAATGATGTGATTTCGACAAAAACTATAGGACAAATAGCGTTTTGAAATTTCACGTTTCCCCCCGCCAAAACCTGCATTTTTGGATGAACGGTCATTTTTGGGGTGTCAGACCAATGAGAGCCTGCATCACGCAAGAATTCTGAAACAACATTGAAATTTTTTTTTAATTTTTTATATATATATATCATAGACTGTAGCTTCTGCATCACATGCAAAGCTACCATCAATTGATAAATGTTTTGGGATGAGGAAAGTCATGTAGTCTCGAATAACATTTTTATCCGAGCCATTCATTTTCTATAGAGCTTGTCCTCATTTGCATTATCTGTGAGCAGACACCCGAGGACAATTTACAGCTGTCATTGAGGCTACATGGGTGTTTGTGGAGCATGGGAGGAAGCCAGTGTACCCTGACATAACCCATGCGTGCGCTTGCAAACAGAACCCCAAACCTCAGTGTGGCAGACATGCCCTTAAATTTATATAATTTCTGAAAAGTCTTGTGAAATCTGACCGAGAAAACGACGTGTTCAACCTAAAAGCTCCCAAATATTCTCTTTGTTGGGGTATTTACCATTAATTTTATTCATTTGAGATGGTAGCCATCATGCAAAATGATGACTCGTTCAGTTTTAGTAAAAGCTTAAAAAATAAAACATCTTCATGAGTCAATGTTGTACATGTTAACTTGTGAACATTCCACATCCACACACATTGTCTGCACTTTTCAATGGATTTGTTGACACTGTGGCCTGAGGGAACCATCTAACCTCACTGGATTCCCAGATGTATTGCTGTACAGTAAATTGCTTTTGACAACTATAAGAAAGTCTGTATCAAATGTCTCACATGGGACAGCATTCCCAGGATCCCAATGGTAGGTCATAAAGTCAACAAGCCTCAATAGTTACTGTAATTTTCGGACTATAAGCCGCTACTGTTTTCCTTGAATCTTGTAGTTTGTAGTCCAGTGTGCCTTATTTGTTGATTTATTTGGGTTAATAGGTCACACTTTATTTGACAGTGGTGTCATAAGGCTGCCATAAGACCGTCATAATTATGACATGACACTATCATAGGCATTACTGAATGCTTATGACAGATGTCATTAAGTGTCATACGGCAAATTATGTCACTAACTCCATTTATGTTCAGCTTGGATGTTTTACATCCATTCAAAAGTGAGAAAATTTGCCAGATAACACTAAATGACATCTTTTATAAGCATTTTTTAATATTCATGACAGTGCCATGTCATATTTATGATTGTCTAGTGACAGTCTTATGGCGCCACTGTCAAATAAAGTGTTACCAAATACCATAACTAGCAATTAATGAAACAACTGGAACAGTAATTGAAGAAACAATTAGTACAGAACATGAATTTTGATTGTTATTTTCATCTGTAGCGCTGCAACACATGCTAGGAGGCATGTTGGATGACGACATTGTTAACAGCAGATGTTGACTGTCTCACCCAGGGAGCAGTGATGGCCAAATGAAGCTTCTTGAAGCTCTGAAGCTTTGCAGCCAATTGGGTCAAAACATCATGGTGGTTCATTTGGTCTTATGACAGTCGTATGATGCCGCTGTCAAATAAAGTGATAGTGGTTAATATCTTATGTTGTGAATATCCCAAAATACAGTGGGGACAGCTGCGGTTTATAGTCCGGTGCAGTTTATCAATGAACAAATGTCGTTTTCGTGTCAAGTTTGGTGGGTGGTGGCTTATAGTCACGTGTGCCTTATAGTGTAAAAATTACGGTCAGTTCTTTTGCTAGAAAATAGAGCCAAAACTGTACTTTTGTCAATATTGCTAGGCTAGGTTCAGACCACAGGTCTTTAAGCACAAATCCGATTATTTTGTGTTTTTCCGACTTGAGTGAGGCATTAATTTGACGGTCTGAATGGAACAAGGCGCATATGAGTGGACTATTTAAAATCCAATCTGGGTCACTTTCATATGTGGCTTTAAATCAGATCTTAGCCACATTTTTCAAAATGCCTTTTAAGCAGGAGCTAAGCGGGCTTGACCACAGTATTTTAAAAAAATTAAATGAAGAAACAGGATAAGCCTGAGAACCTGGGCATATTTCACTAGGGCACGTGCCCCAGTATTGATCCGCAGTACCCCAGCATAAATTTCACCGGTAATAAAAAAAATAAAAACGTTGGAGTTTTAAGTCTACATAGCATAATCTACAGAAAGCTCCTATTTAATATAGTCATATTACTCTCTTCACTCAATGGTAATTTATGCATATAACTTTGACTGTGATAGGCATATGACTTGATACTTCCACAAGGAACTTTTGGGAGATACGCTGCTTTCATGTGTATCGGGAGATCTGAGTTCCGAAGTTGGAAATTCGTTCGGACGTGTTGTGAAGTAATAATGTGGGATAAAAGCATGTCTGCTACAAAGAAGGGCAGTCTATTTTAATGCTCCAACGATACATCACAAGTTGAGTGACTGACACTTTTTATGGACACCATAAAATAGAGAATCATTTTTTTCGATTACAGTGATCTCTCACTTTTCGCGGTTAATGGGGGCCAGAACCTGCTGTGATAAGTGAAAAACCACGAAGTAGTAGAAATCATTATCATTTTACACAAAACGCCAAAAATGGGCTGGACAAAAGTACTGGCAACCTTTGAAAATTAATCATTATCTAATGTGTGTAATCAACAGCACCTGTTACTTACATGTTGCAAATAACAGGTGGTGGCAAAAACTAAATCACACTTGCAGCCAGTTAAAATGGATTAAAGTTGACTCAACCTCTGTCCTGTGTCCTTGTGTGTACCACACTGAGCATGGAGAAAAGAAAGAAGACCAAACAACTGTCTAAGGACATGAGAAGCAAAATTGTGAGAAAGCATGGGCAATCTCAAGGCTACAAGTCAATCTCCAAGGACCTTCCTGTGTCTACCGTTCACAGTGTCACCAATAAGTGTAAAGCCCATGGCACTGTGGCTAACCTAGATGTGGACGGAAAAGAAAAATTGACGAGAGATTTCAACGAAAAATTGTGCTGATGGTGGATAAAGAACCTCGACTAATCCAAACAAGTTCAAGCTGTCCTGCAGTCCGACAGTACAACAGTGTCAACCTGTACTGTCCATCGGCATCTAAATGAAAAGGGACTATATGGTAGGATACCCAGGAAGGCCCCACTTCTGAACCAGAGACATAAAAAAGCTTATCTGACAGAATTGCAGGGGTGCCAATAATTTTGGCCAGCAGTGTAAAGTTGGTGAAATGAAGTGGCCAAAAGTGTGTATGTATTCGTCATGGTGAGAGTTGGTTAGTTGTTGGGGTGAGTGGATGGGTGCATGGGTGGATATTGTTGATAATTACAGTATCTCCCTGAAATAGGTTTTTGGAACTTGAGGTGTCTGTGTACTTCTGCTTAAGTACAGAGTGTCAATACTACTGCAGGTTCGTATTGCAGAGAAATCGGAGCCTTCTTTGGCAGCGTCTCCATAGCAACAACCCCTCACAACTGATCAGAGCTGGTCGCATCTAGGAGATGTCACCTCTGTTAGCTTACCTGTAGAGTTTCTATCTGCTGCTTTGTCTTGTAAGAAGGAAAAAAATGCAGAGGAAGAAAATTGTCAGAGTGAAAAAGACAAAAAGCGGGTGAGTATGTACATTTTCTCATTTTCTTTCTCGTGTTTCACATAGCCTACTGCTTTGACTCAGGAGAAGAAAGAAAAGCGGGAAACGAGAGCCCAAAACGGACAAAGACTTGGACTTGGATAAGGCCAAAGCTAATATTGCCCTGTGGGAGTTAAGGCTTCGACTCACCGAGCAAACGCTTGCGGAATATCGCGAGAACTGCGGCCAGCTTGCGCGGGTAAATGCCGAGCTGAGCAGTAAGCTTTCAAACGCGGAGCGGGAACTCCTGGACACCACTGCCAACTGGCAAAGGCGGGATGCCGCCAAAGATGAGAAGGAAAGTAGCAAGCTCCACCGACCTCCGTGAAGTTGGCTCCCCTTCAAATGTGAATTTATATTAAAATGACGTCAATCGTTTGTGCTACGTTTGTGCTGGTTTGTGCTGTAAAAAGTATCATTTAAGCTGCTATTGTTTTTGAAATATTTACAATTGTTTTATGGTCAATCTGAGGTCAACCAGTTATTTTGATGTAAACTAGCTAGAAATGATGTCAATTGTTTGTGCTTCGTTTGTGCTGTCAACTGTTTTGTTTGTGCTGCAACCGTTTTTTAGATATTTGACTTTATACAGTATTTGTAATGATGACATCACGCAGCCCCCCGCCCCCATCTATGGCGGAATGGAACCGCATTGGTGCCGTTTGTTTGTACTACAATTGTGGTGTAAAAAGTTTCGGTTGTTTGTGGTGGTAACGGTATCGGTAAAAATGTTTCTAAAAAGTGTAACATCCAGGGGTGAAAGTGGGCCGGAGCGGCCAAGAACACCGTTATGGTAAAAGATTCAGGGCCGGAACGGTGCTTGATCCCGAAAATATGACGGTAACTGTCAAAACCCCATGTTAATAAAACACTGCCAGGCTCCAACACACGCATCTCATCTCGAGGAAGAAAACAAGTTGTACTATTGCTACGAGAAAAAAGCAGTATAATTACGTAGGGCTAATGTAGCTGTAAGCCGCTATGCACTTTATGTATATGTACCTTAGCTGGGTGCTAGGACGAAGCATTAGTACAAATCTTTCGATTAATTATAATTTGATGTAGATAAGGCAAAATATTTCAGATTCCTTTATTTGTAAAACTAATTCTTAAGCACAAGATGCTTTCAATCTTGTTGAGTTTAACGGAGGCGGCAACGTACCACGACAAGGACGTAGCTGCTTAATCAGCTACATTAGCCCTACGTAATAATCCGATTTTTATTTTCGTACTATTGTACTATTGTATCTTAACCTTATGTAGCCTTATGCATGTGTAAAACCAGTTTCTTTGCATTTCAGTGGTTTTAGGAGGATTGACCCCACCACCCTCTGCCGCCCCAAAAAATTAAAAATTCTAAATTCTAAAACCGTAGCAGCACAAATGACAGTTTTTACAGCAAAAACGAACGGATCAATTGATTGGAGTGGTGGTGGTGGTGGGGTTACATGGGTGGATTCTTGGTGACCTGAAAAACATAAAAACGACAAAAAATTTTACAGCACAAACATAGAACAAACGATTTACACGATTTTTATCTGGTTTATATCAAAATAAGAGGTAAAGTTGACCTCAGATTTACCTATAAAAGAATTGTAATATCTCAAAAACAAAACTTTCTACAGCACAAACAAGCACAAATGGAGCACTATCGATTTACATCTTTTTTATATAAATTTGTATCTGATGGGTTAACTTCATGGAGGTGCTCCAACGCCTCGGATTTTTATGAGACTTTAACGTGTCGCTTTTTTCCCCCTTGTAGATTAATGCGCTTCATGATGCACTCAAAAGTCAAGAGGCCCTAGCTCTTGAGCAGCAGAACAAATTGGTAAGTTCCAGTGTTGCAGGTTCATCAGAATATTTTCAAAGGTGTGGCAAGATGGGTCCACTTAAAATCTTGGGGTGGCACACCAAAACTAAAAGCCATTATTTCAGGTTTTTATTCTGTTGCAGTACACTATCAGAAAGACTTAAAAGGTGCTATGAAATAGTCAAGGGATGTCCCGATCCGATCATGGGATCGGAAATCAGGCAGATCGCGCCAGTTAATGGGGACCAGAACCCGCCATGATAAGTGAGAAACCACTAAGTAGCGTTTTATTTTATATCCATCCATCCATCCATTATCTTCCGCTTATTCCGGGGTCGGGTCGCGGGGGCAGCAGCTTCAGCAGGGAAGCCCAAACTTCCCTCTCCCCAGCCACTTCAGCCAGCTCCTCCGGCGGGATTCCAAGACGTTCCCAGGCTAGCCGAGCGACATAGTCTCTCCAGCGTGTCCTGGGTCGACCCCGGGGCCTCCCGCCGGTGGGACATGCCCGGAACACCTCTCCAGGAAGGCGTCCAGGAGGCATCCGAACCAGATGCCCGAGCCACCTCAACTGGCTCCTCTCAACGCGGAGGAGTAGCGGCTCGACACCAAGCCCCTCCCGGATGACCGAGCTTCTCACCCGATCTCTAAGGGAGAGCCCAGACACCCTGCGGAGGAAACTCATTTCGGCCGTTTGTATCCGGGATCTTGTTCTTTCGGTCACGACCCACAGCTCGTGACCATAGGTGAGGGTAGGAACGTAGATCGACCGGTAAATCGAGAGCTTCGCCTTTTGGCTCAGCTCCTTCTTCACCACAACGGACCGGTGCAGAGTCCGCATCACTGCAGACGCTGCACCGATCCGCCTGTCAATCTCCCGCTCCCTCCTACCCTCACTCGTGAACAAGACCCCAAGATACTTAAACTCCTCCACTTGGGGCAGGATCTCATCCCCGACCCGGAGAGGGCATGCCACCCTTTTCCGGCTGAGGACCATGGTCTCGGATTTGGAGGTGCTGATCTTCATCCCAACCGCTTCACACTCGGCTGCAAACCGCCCCAGTGAGAGTTGGAGGTCACGGCTTGATGAAGCCAACAGCACCACATCATCTGCAAAAAGCAGAGATGAGATGCTGAGGCCACCAAACAGGACCCCCTCAACGCTTCGGCTGCGCCTAGAAATTCTGTCCATAAAAATTATGAACAGAATCGTTTTTATTTTATAGTAAGTGTATAAAATAGGGCTGTCAAACGATTAAAATCTTTAATCGAGTTAATCACAGCTTAAAAATAAATTAATCGTAATTAATCACAATTCAAACCATATCTAAAATATGCCATATTTTTCTGTAAATTACTGTTGGAATGGAAAGATAAGACAAGACGGCTATATACATTCAACATACTGTACATAAGTACTGTATTTGTTTATTATAACAATAAATCCACAAGATGGCATTAACAATATTAACATTCTTTCTGTTAAAGGGATCCACAGATAGAAAGACTTGTAGTTCTTAAAAGATGTTTGTACAAGTTATAGTAATCTTATATCAAAACCCCTCTTAATGTTTTCGATTTAATAAAATTTCTAAAATTTTCAATCAAAAAATAAACTAGTAGCTCGCCATTGTTGACGTCGCCGAGCGGTGACGTCACAGCCGTTCTTCCACAGTGTCTTTAACTACGAAAGATAGTGATTGAAATAAACCACAAGGTGTCAAGGGTGAGTTTTCAATTAATTGGAGATCTTGCCAAGTTTTTCTTACGTGTTTTGCCCCTCGACTGACGCCGTAGTTTCCGGGTTCATTGTACGTCACGTTCATTTGAGTGTTGACTTCACAATGTACGAGACCTCTGATAGTTTGTATATTGTGACTAAATATTGCCATCTAATGTATTTGTTGAGCTCAACGAAATGTTTGAATAGAGTTTGACCAAAGTCTGACTACGTTTTATGTGTATTTTGCATAGCTATTTTGATTGTTAATGCCAATTCTCTTTGCATTGAGCGCTTTTCTTTTTGTAAACATTATTTTTTTGGGATATAGGAATATTATTTTTGTTGTGCTTTCAGTAAATGACACTGTAGCGACTTAACTGTTCCGCCCAAATGCATGACTGTCAGTGGTGGCTGCAAATGGTATATGTTCTGCGTTGTGTTCAAAGAAGCGTGTTAAGAAAAAGAAAAGGAAAAAAAATCCTGTCATTCTTCCCCACGCCGTTCGCCACAATAGTTATGATTGCTGTGAAAGTTTACGCATTAAATTTGGCAGCCCTAATATATATTATATAGTTTTAAACATGTTACTGCCCCACCGACTTATTTTGAAACAAGAATAAAGGAGTAGAAAAATGCTTGGCTTTATTAAATGCTTCATTGAGTGAGTCTACGTAAATCCGCTCAAGCTGCTCACTTACACACAATGAGTTGCCACAGCAACTCTTTAACAAGTTAAACGATGATTGACGCATGTGGCACTTTTGAAATTTGTGACTCTGGCCAGATCAAACACAAATATCTGTCAATCTTCGTTAACTTTAATAAGCAACTCCAGTGCACTGCCTGACCAGCAAAGAGCAGGGAGAGGGATGGACGGAGCGAGAGTGAGACTACGAGATTTTGTTTTTTGTTTTGTTTTTTAAATTGGAAAAAAAAGTTTGCGATGGACTGAGAGTGCGAAGTTTGAAGTGCGAAGTAGCGAGGGATCACTGTATTTGTTTTTCTGCTCCATGCTCACTCTCCCTCCTGCTAGCTGAACTAGTGGGCAGAACAGCAAGTTTAAATAAATTCACACCGAAAGGCGGGGCCCAAAATACAGCCTTGCTCTATTTTTAGAGTGCCGCCGCGCTGACGTCAACAACGCATCCAATAGCAGAGGGGCAGATGTACTTATACCTGTGCTATCGGGCTGTTTCAGCAGACAAAAATCACAGCCAAGGAAACCTTGATAAATGCGTTTTTTTGTTTTTTTAAAGGGCAGCTGAATACTTCAATTCATGAGCGTTTTACCCAGTTAAATTGGCCTGAATGCATCTTTCGCTGTCTCAAAACTCACATTTCCCCAAAATTTTTTTGAATTGACTGCATAGTTTTTGAGTTACTGCCATGGCAACACCTTAGCAACAAGGGACGCGCCTCGCTGCCAACGCGACCTGATGACGTCAATTCCTGAAGACATTGCCGCACTCCAATACGAAAGTATAGCACCACGCTATTCTCGCCATATATTGCAAATATGTTCTGGTTTTTATCAGCAAGATTCGTTATGCCATCTCGATGTATAGCGATGCATTGCTCACACGAAGGCTCGAGACTGTATGAGTGACCCAAAAAACCTTCTTTTGCAAGGATCTGGACATCGTTTGTGAGAGTCAAGCGGAAGAACATCTCCCCGGCTCCTCGATCGCGTCTTTGTTTTCAACATTTCAGTGACGACAGCTTTGAAAGCTTAAGAGGATACATCCTTGGTTTTCCAAAGACGTAATTAGACCCTCACTGTCAATTTGATACGTTTATTATGTTGCGAGTGCTGCCTTGGAACCGACAGGCTCTGTGTGTGCATGTGTGGGCGGGGAGATAAGGAAATGCACGCTGGAATGAACGCGTATGTGTGGCGACGTTAAAAGCAGCCGGATGTGTTGTGTTTTATGGGCGCTCGGAGTGATGATATAGGTTGACATTGTCACTCGACAAATACTACGGTGTTACTGCAATTCCTTCTACGCGGCGAGACGTCCAACACATGCGCTCATCGCTATTTGAGTTTTTATTGAGTCTTTTATTACTTTTTCATTACCTCCAAATACTTTTTGCATGTGTTCCCCTCTCATACTTTTAAGCATAGTGTTTTCTTGTAGTAAGTAGCTTTAAAGCAGATTGTTGATCTGTTGACCACATTAGTCACGTAGTATACTATGTTTAAGTATTTTCTTAAGGCATCTTTAGTATGTTCTGTCTGTAAGCATCTAAACAAAACAAGCTGAAAGCGCTCAGTTGTACTTTGGGTGTCGAATCCGCCTCTTGCAGCACGTTTTGTCATTGTAGCACATTTTAGCAGAACAATGTTTTTTGTTTCCTACTCTCGTCTCATCCCGTCTTTCCTGTTCATTTTGCTTTTGCTGCTTGGCTTGTGAAATATCAAGTGCTCTCATGCTCATAAATGTTCCACTCGGGTTCAAATTGAGAGGGGTTGAACAGATGACATGTTTACATTGCTAGAGTCATACTCTGGAAGCCCTGCAGCGTAACCATGTGACGTCACCGCCTTGCGACATCAACAACAATGGCGACCTACTCGTTAAACTAATTTTACAAATTGTATAAAAACGAAAACATCAAGTGGGGTTTCAGTATCAAATTATTATAACTCATAATAACGTTTTTCTTTTAAGAACTACAAGTCTTTCTATCCGTGGATCACTTCAAGTGATGCTACTACAATTTCACGTTATACTGGCGAGTGGTGTGGCCAGCAAATTTATAGGGGGGGCTGTGGCCACCCCATGGTGGCCCCTTTGAGGTTCACGTTTTGGTTAAAAAACGTAAACAACCTTGCCAAGTGAGTAAGAAAAATAGAAAGTTGGCAACAGTGGTGACAACACCATTGGTGAGTGGAAAAAAACAACCACAATGAAATAGAACAACTTCTGCTTTCTCGTCCATCTTAAATAAACCCAGCAGGGTAGCTAACCGGCTCCAACTGAAACCTATTGTACGGCAACGTCTTATTTTGTTGACATTTATTGTGTACGAAGAAACCGAACAAAGCGGTCGTAAAACTAAAGCTAACTCAGATCCCATCCAGAGATTGGTGTTTATTTTAAACGTTGTGTTAAAGTATCATTTTAAAGGGCCTGCTGGGAAAAGGACAGTGACAAGTGTGTTTACCACACCTCAACTCGCACTCACATGTGTCGTGTTGGGCTGTCAGAAGCTTGAATTCACTGTCATTTCAAAATCTAAATTCTCATATGTTTTGCAAGAAGTTTTAATAACGGATCCCCAACAACTCTTCAATTTATTTATTTTGTCTGACTTGAGGGCGTCCAATTACAATTTAGCCTGTATGTGTTGCCAGGTCAGGTTAAACTTTGAACCTATTACATACAGTATATATGTTCAGAGGTGGGTACTACTAACACGTCACATTTACTCCATTATGTTTCCTTGAGTAAGTTTTTGCATAGACTTCATAATACTTGACAGGACACGGGAAACTGGGCCGATCAGTAGGGGGCGTATTTTCAAACACTTCAAATTGAAATATTTTCAAAACCAAAGCTGCTTCCAACCTAAAAACAAAACAAGTACCTTAGCCATATATGAGTCTTGATGAGCAGCGGCATCAAAAAATTCAAAGTCGTTCCCTATATAAAAAAAAATAATAATAATGATTTTAAAAAGTATAACAAAACTTAAAATGGCTATAAAATTCTCAGATTTTACACTAAATGCACAAAAACCACCAAATGCAGGGATAATCACCCATATTTTGAGGATAAATAGCAATATTTAACATATCATATAAGTTTTTGACCTACATAGTAACTTGATTCTTTTTTAATTCAGCACATATTTGACATGTTTTCAAGTGCTAATAAATTACTCAATTTTCACATCAGAAATGTAGTACTTGAGGAAAGCACGCAGAATCAATTATAAATAATATTCACATAAATTATAAATTCTATATACAATCACAACTTATTATTTATTGAATTCCCATGTCACTATGGGTCATGGGGAGAGATGGCTGCTTGAGGAGAGCCCAGCTCCCCCCTGTGCACCAGCTCGACCAGGATGTCGAACATCACAGAGGGCAGGTCACCCATCTCGGGCTCCACGGAGATCTCCATGTTCTCCTGCTGGGCAAGCTCCTGCTTGGTCTGGATCTTCCTGACCAGGTAGCTGTTGTTCATCATCCTCTTTCGCCTATAACTTGGGCGGTCCAGGTCGACCTCCACGTACCCAGAGAAGAACCCGATGAGCTTTAGCAAGTGCAGGCACTGGGCCAACCTATTGCTGACCGTGAAGTCCTTTACGCTGGTACAGTATTTGGTATCGCACATGTGGCGGCGCTTGCCAAAAGAATGCCCCGTCGGCTTAGAGTTGCCTTCCCCATGCAGACATGCTTGACCCCAGGGATTCTTGCGGATGATTATGTCCCTGCAGGAGGCCGGCAAGGCATTGCCCATTCCAGGATTTATTTTTGGTTTACTTAAGAGAATGCTGAGGATGTGTGTGCGTTGTTTTCTGCAATACAGTATAACCATATGCAACATGTCAGTTATATAATACACACGTACGTACGTATGCTGTATAAACATATCTACCTAAATGAACACCATCAACATTAGATATAAATGAAATATACCGCTCACATAATGCATATACAGTGGGGCAAATAAGGATTTAGTCAACCACCAATTGTGCAAGTTCTCCTACTTAAAAAGATTAGAGAGGCGTGTAATTGTCAACATGGGTAAACCTCAACCATGAGAGGCAGAATATGAAAAAAAAACCCAGAAAATCACATTGTTTGATTTTTTTAAGAATTTATTTCCAAATTAGAGTGGAAAATAAGTATTTAGTCACCTACAAACAAGCAAAATTTCTTCTATAGAGGGCTAACGAGGCTCCACTCGTTACCTGTATTAATGGCACCTTTTTTTTAAACTCATTATCGGTATAAAAGACACCTGTCCACAACTTCAGTCAGTCACACTCCAAACTCCACTATGGCCAAGACCTAAGAGCTGTCGGAGGACACCAGAGACGAAATTGTAGACCTGCACCAGGCTGGGAAGACTGAATCTGCAATAGGTTAAAGGCTTGGTGTAAATAAATCAACTGTGAGAGCAATTATTACAAAATGGAAGACATACAAGACCACTGATTATCTCCCTCGATCTGGGGCTCCATGCAAGATCTCACCCCGTGATGTCAAAATGATAACAAGAACGGTGAGCAAAAATCCCAGAACCACACAGGGAGACCTAGTGAATGACCTACAGAGGGCTGGGACCACAGTAACAAAGGCTACTATCAGTAACACAATGCGCTGCCAGGGACTCAAATCATACACTGCCAGACATGTCCCCCTGCTGAAGAAAGTACACGTCCAGGCCTGTCTGCGGTTCGCTAGAGAGCATTTGGATGATCCAGAAGAGGACTGGGAGAATGTGTTATGGTCAGATGAAACCAAAATAGAACTTTTTGGTAGAAACACAGGTTCTCGTGTTTGGAGGAGAAAGAATACTGAATTGCATCCGAAGAACACCATACCCACTGTGAAGCATAGGGGTGGAAACATCATGCTTTGAGGCTGTTTTACTGCCAAGAGACCAGGACGACTGATCTGTGTAAAGGAAAGAATGAATGGGGCCATGTATCGAGAGATTTTGAGTGAAAATCTCCTTCCATCAGCAAGGGCATTGATGATGAAATGTGGCTGGGTCTTTCAGCATGACAATGATCCCAGACATACAGCCAGGGCAACAAAGGAGTGGCTTTGTAAGAAGCATTTCAAGGTCCTGGAGTGGCCTAGCCAGTCTCAAGATCTCAACCCCATAGAAAATCTGTGGAGGGAGTTGAAAGTCCGTGTTGCCCAACGACACCCCCAAAACATCACTGCTCTAGAGGAGATCTGCACGGAGGAATGGGCCAAAATACCAGCAACAGTGTGTGAAAAGCTTGTGAAGAGTTACAGAAAACGTTTGGCCTCCGTTATTGCCAACAAAGGGTATATAACGAAGTATTGAGATGAATTTTTGGTATTGACCAAATACTTATTTTCCACCATGATTTGCAAATAAATTCTTTAAAAATCAAACAATGTGTTTTTGGTGTTTTTTTTTTCCACATTCTGTCTCTCATGGTTGAAGTTTACAGAGGAGCTGGCAGCAGTGAGATCAATGAAAGGAACAACCACGGGGAGTGATTTGTTCAAGGAGGTAAACGCATGCATGGACAAGCTTGAACTGAAATGGGACAAACTGGTAGGAGTCACTACTGATGGTTGTACCAATCTGACCGGGAAAAATGTAGGACTTTTGAAACGGATGCAAGATAAAGTGAGTGAACTTGACGCAGAGCATAAATTGGTGTTTATTCATTGTATTATTCATCAGCATGCGTTGTGTAAGTCAGTGTTGAAACTTACCAATGTTATTGATGTTGTAACTAAGACAGTTAACTTTATCAGGGCACGAGCATTAAATCACAGGCAGTTTGTCGCACTTTTAGAAGAACATGATGACGAACATGGTGACATCAGTTACCATACAGCTGTCAGATGGCTCAGCCTGGGCAAAGTGTTAAAAAGGTTTTGGGACCTAAAAGCAGAGATTCGAGACTTTTGTGAGACTAAAGGCAAAAACATCCCTGAGCTCTTAGATGTTGACTGGATTGCAGATTTAGCATTTGCTGTTGATGTGACTGCACTGATGAACGAACTGAACACTAAACTGCAAGGCAAGGGCCTTTTTGTCCATGAAATGCATAACCTGGTCAAGGCTTTCATGAGAAAGTTGCAGTTTCTCTCAAATCAACTAGAGAACAAAATTCTCACTCACACGCAAACCTTGAAAGAAGTCAAACCATCAGCCAGTCACCTCTGTAGGTACTCATCGATGTTAGGAGACCTGTACAGTGAGTTTTCAAGACGATTTGAAGATTTTAAAAACATTGAGGATAAAATGCACCTGATTTCCTCTCCCTTTGCATGCAATGTGGATAATGCACCCACTGATGTCCAGCTGGAGCTCATAGACTTGCAGTCAGATACAGTACTGGCAGAGCACTTTAAGTCAGCCTCACTGCTGGAGTTCTATTCATCTCTCAGGAAGGAGAATTTTCCAAACATGAGGAAACATGCTCAGAAGATGTTGGTTCTTTTTGGTTCTACCTATACATGTGAGCAAACATTCTCAGAAATGAAGTTTACCAAATCCAGGTACAGGTCCTCTCTGACTGATGACCATCTGTCAGATGTGCTTCACATCTCCACCTCAAACATTCAACCTGACCTTGATGCTCTTGTTAAAGCTCAACAGAGGCTAGATTTCTCTCACTGAAGAAAAAAATACCGAAACATGTTTTTTTCTGCACTGTTTGGCAGTTTGATAAAAATGTTGAGTTATGTTACATTATTGTGGTATCTTTATAGAAAGTTAAGTTAAAAATAAAGCATTGTGGTAATGTGACTGAAAAACAGTCAAAAATGTAGCAAACTTACCTCTGTTTTCACTGAATAAATTCAGTTTTTTTGTAAAACAACCTCACTCTCTCATTATCTAACAATAACACATACTCTTACCAGCTTCTGTAAACAATACAATTTACTTATTTCAATGTAGAAATAAAATTAATAACGAGTAGATTTCAAACTTTTGGTCCGGCCCTCCACAATATTTTCTGCTTCTCATTTGGCCCCTGGGGAAAAAATAATTGCCCACCCCTGTTCTAGCCAGATTGGCGGAATCATGGCGGCCAAACTGCCGGAACCGCGCTAGTGCAATTCTAACAACCCAGGCCGGTGGAATCTCAGCAGCCTGGCCAAAAGGCCAAATTCCGCACGTTCACCTTTGTCTTAACCCCTTGTACTGACTCCATTTTAAAAGCTAGAAAAAGGCTTCGAAACACAAGTTGACAATTTATTCCAAGTTGTCAGTAATCATGCAGCACAAAGAGACCCAGGTGAGGAGGCAAACTGGATCCAGGGGTCACCATATCACAAGTCAACGAAGGATTCCTGAGAAAAATGACAACGATTAGTTAAACATTCAGTCTTTTAAAGGCTCTAGTGAGACTGGCTGTGGTCCAGAAGAAGGGTATGTTTGGGCATTGTTTAGGATTATTCTCCGTCGAGGGTTGGGTGGGAGAGTTTCGGGCGTTAGGGTTAGGGCAACGAGAGTTGAGGATTTTGCCATCCTCAGCGCCACATGAGTGCTGGGTGATCACTTCTCGGTCGCTGGTTCCTCCGTATCAGATGTTCCTTGTGGCAAGACAAGATATCCCGTGATTTGTTTTGGACTGTCCGGAAAAGCTGATTGCGGAATTTGGTGGTGCAGATGTGGCCTTGTAGATGTCTTGCCTATCACCTGGTTGTCAGCATGAATCTTGCTCAGTCAGCTGCAAGCATTGGGCTTCCGTGGTCAGAAGGCGTCCTGTATCTTTCTGTCCTTATCTGCCCGTTATCTTGGCGCTACCAGTTCTAATCATTCCAAGCCCAACTGTTCATAATATCAAATATATTCTGCTTGTTTTTCTTATCCTATTATATAAATGCTATTTGTTTTATATTTGGTGGGTTAAAGTAATACAAACAGTCAAACAGTAAATACGAGAAAAGATACTATTCCCTGATTGATTATATTAAGTGTGTTAGAGTAACACAAACAGTCAAACAGTAAATACAAGAAAAGATACTATTCCCTTCAGCACGAAACATGTTAGCGCCTTTAAGTTAAGTTATGAGATGCGCAAACTAGACTGATTTTAATATTTGTCCTCGCTGACCTTTCCTATCGTCAAGAAAGCGTAATTGCATAAAATTTCAAGCATTTTAACAAAAAGAAGCAACTACGTCCGCATCTGTTTTCCATCTTGGAACTCTTACTCTCGTTCTGCCAGTAAAATAGCGTCAAAAAATGAGGCGCAGCCTCAAAACATCTCCATTTTATATAGTTATATGACTGTCATGTATGTCAAAAAAATGTAAATGTCATGCGGTTGACTGGCAAGACGCCCCTTATATGCATTTTTGGGCAGTGAAATTATTCCCCATCAAAATAGGCGTCTGAGGGTTTGGACACCATAAATCAGGAATTTGGATATATTCAACCAAACGATTCCACTTTAAAGAATTTAGCAAACGGAGCGACCGCATCGCTCTTGGAATGCTCGGATGTAAATCTGACTTTTAGCAGTCCGTATTTTATATGTAGATGGATGTACTAATGTAGGCCAACGCGACATGCGTAGCTATGGGAGGAATGATTTGGCCCAAATATGTAATCAAATGGGTGATAACCTCTCATTTAGTCATCTTGTACATGTTTGCGGGTGCGTGTTTTGCCAGCCTCTGATGATTTTGGTCTTTTGGTCACATTTTTCTTATACACGACCGCTTTTTTTGGTGGCATCTTGACATAACTGTGTTCAACTGATATGACCTTTAAGTTGGCGCACTCCTGCCGTGGTCGGAACCTCTGGGTACCTCGGGATACGATAAGATTTGCGATACAAATCTTTCTAGGATATTCTACGAAACAGCTAATAAGAAGAAAAACAAGCTATTTGTAATTTATCATTAGTAGACGTCTAAGCCATTTGAAGTGGGAGGGATGGCAGTTTACAGATATGAGCAGAATGGACATCATTGGCTGTCAGGGGCAGCCAATGCCAGGCAAGGAGTTCATTTTGGGGCATTTCATGTTATTTCCTGTTGATTTTCAGTCACTTACTTTTCCTTTTGGGGCATTTCCAAGACACTTCCTGTTTAGTTTGGATTGCTGAATAACAATGGTGTAGGTTTGCATAAGGACGGTAGGGACATAACACTCCTAACTTTTCAGGATGCTCAAATTCTCCCCACCTACTTTTAAGCAACGTTATTTGCATTATATAATGAGTTCAGTTATATAGGGCATTTAGATTGTCTTCCCATATTGTGTAAGGATAGAATTGACCCTACCATTATTAAATTAATTATTTTTTATTATGTTCAGACTTACATTCATCACTTTTCATTTGCTGAATGTGCCAGTCTATTTTTTTCCCCTCAAACGCACGTTTGACTGGCTAATGACTTCACACCCTGCCCTCCCAACACACACAGACTCATACGTACACTCACACAGCCCCGACAGATTCATGTCGACAACATGTCGCCTCGTCCAGCCCCTTCGAAGAAAAGGGATAATGGAAGTTTTTTTTTTCGGTCAGCAGCTGTAACTAATGTAAAAAGACGTCAATGTTGTGGAGGTTAGGGAAACCATTAATTTTGATCAGGTTTAGCATAATATTAAACTTTGGGAATTTGCTAACCTGCAAAACTACTGTGGTCATGCCACCCTCCACAAGGAACAAAGAAGTCAAGGTAGCTGTCCCTCATTTGGATCATTGTTTGCATTATGTGCATTACGGTAATGCAACGCGGTGTTCAGAGTGCAAGCCCTTTTATTAATAACAACGGGGAGCTATCCAAGAATGGTTCCACTTCAGGGGACACTGACATGAACATGAACTGACATGAAAAAATCTGTGAGATGAAATCACACATTAGAATTTTATGAGAGTACTTTGGTTCGAGTCTTGGGGTAGTCTAGTATGCCTCAGATGTAGATCGGTCCTTGGATATCTCAGATTTTTTTTCATTCATTTTTCCCAAATCACTTTTATATTACGTCACTTTAGTTTGAGTCTAGGGGTGCTCCAGTGTGCCCCAGAGGTAGACCCATTCTTGGATAGCTCCCCGTTTTTTTGTTTTTTGTTTTTAAAATAAAGGGACTTGCAGTAGTTTTTTAAAACAAAGTTTTGAATCAAACGTTGTACCACCTGAACCAATGCACATGAAAATTAGTATAAGTCAATACAAATTTATTTTGCATTGATCATTTAGCATAGCAATTAATTAGGTTCAAATTCATGACAAATGTAGCCCTGTTCCCTGTTCAAAAATCTGTTTGTCTTATTAATGTCCCGTCCCCAGCAAAAACTGTACATGCAAGTTGTCCTGTTATACCGTCCACACCAATGTTGAGACCAAACCAACGCCCTTGTTGAATCGGAAGTGATTCAAGAAATGCACAAAGTGACACCGAATGAAGAAGAAGTAGCCTGTAAATGCCCTAAAATAAACAGGAAGTGACCTGTAAATGCCCACAAAAGACATTGGTTTCAGTGCTATTGTCGGCGCTCGACGGGACGTCTATGGCTGTAAGTGGCAGCCAATCCCAGGCAAGTTAATTTTGGGGCATTTCACATCATTTCCTGCTGAAAAGGAGCTGACTCATGAATGTTCCCAAATCAATAGAACGTGACCCAAAATCAACAGAAAGCAACTTGTCAACAGTTTTGGCAATCTTACTTTAAAAAAGTAATTAGTTACAGTTACAAGTTACTTCTCCCAAAAAGTAATTGAGTTAGTAACTCAGTTACCTCATTGTATGAGTAATTAGTTACTCAGCAAAGTAACTAACGTTACCTTTCATGTTCTACATGTTATTACGTTATACATTTTATAACATATTTCACATAAAAGATGTTTATAATAACTTATTAAATGGAACATTTTTTTAAACCACCACACTTTTGACACTTTTTTTTTTCTTCACTGATATAAGAGTGTATCGGTATACAAACTTTAAAGGTTTTTCTGTTTGTCCTGTTGTACTGAACCCGCACCGAACCGTGACCCCCGTACCGAGGTACGTACTGAACCATGACTTGTGTGCAGGGCTGTCAATCGACTTGCAGGGGCCAGGGGACAACAGACCATTATAGGGCCCTCCCACACCACACCCCTGCCACCAGCTTGTCACGACAACACACGCAGTACTTCAACGTTTTGCAAGCAATGACAGTGTAAATTTTCAAATTATTTAATCTGAGATGGACAGTTAAATTTAACAGACCGTAATGTGATGTGACACAATATAAACAAAAAATTAACATCTATTGTCCCATGTAGGCTACAATACAATACAACTGAGAGTGCTATGCCTGCCTGCTAAGCAACAAAACAGTATTGCTAAACATCCTGTGCCTGCCCCTCCACATCCCTGGGGTTATCAAGCTCTCAAACAGTGATGCTCCTAGGTTTTTTGACAGCAAAGTCATTTATAACATCAGTGAAATCCAGTTTTTGAGCAAGCTCACGCTCAATGAAGAGCATGGTGTTACCGACATCTCCAAGGGGCCGCTGTCCCCTACAATATGACCGGCTGTGCAAAACAAAACAAAAAAAAATATGTATTTGAAATATTTAACATGTTAAAGTTTTTAAGTATATATCCAGTAGAACATCATATTTAATCATACAATGATTTAAACAAAGTAAATCTGTGAATGTAAAGTAAAATAAATTAAGGGTCATTCAGGGGCCCCTATGGTCCTGAGGCCCGGGACAACATACCCGGTCGCCCCCCCTGTAGACAGGCTTGCTTGTGTGTATCGTCACACCAGATATATTTTTCAATATGCAGGTGAGGCTCTAAATCTCCTGCCTTTGCTATTGTAGTTTTGATTAAAAAACATCACACAAGGTTCATAGATATGTCATTCAAGAAGTTTAGTGCAAGCGACTATCTTTTGGAACTACTTGGTGATGATAATGCACACCCAGCAGGAAAGCAGTACATTATTTTCAATGAATTGTACCCACCTGGATGCCACCAACTGTATGTAAAAAAACAGTTGCCTGAGAGTTTAAGATGACGCTCGCCACGCTAAACGAGAACGTGAATGCTATGCTAACGCTCTTAGCCACCTAGCCAAACATCATTGTGTTTGCAACGGCTTCACCCCGCTTCCCTCCTCCCCCTCCTGCTCTGCACTTTCCAGGGCAGGTAGGCAGGCGGATGTTTGACAAAATCAGACCAGTTGCGCCTAATTCAACCCATTTGTAGTAACGCGCCCCTTCACATCCTCAGTAACGGGAACGGTGTTGCAAAGATGGGAAAAGTAATTAATTAGATTACTCACTAGTGAAAGGTATAACACCGTGATTAAGAACACTACCTGTAATTGTAAATGCCTTCAAGACTGGCTGTGAATACTCTGGTTTCAATGCCATGAACGGTGTTAGACATCCAATCCAGTCAAAATGAATTGTATGTCTATCTCCGTCAATGGAAGCCAGTGAGCAAACATAGACACTATTCTAATGAAAGAGTTTGGTTGAAACCTGTTGGTTCCTGTTTTCCTTTTTAAACAGTGACACCTTTTTAATATATCGGTTCTCGGTGGGAGCATATCGATAACATTTTGGGCGACAAAGTATCGTGATTTTATAACCTTTTCGATATACGGAGATGCCTTTTTTTTCACGGTTTAATGGGGACCAGAACCCACCGCAATAAGTGAAAAACTGCGAAGTTGTGCCCCCAGCCCCCCCAAATAAACTTTTAATTTTTTGTGTTCAACGTATTTATTCAAGATTTAGCATTGAAAAGAGATATATATGTAAGACATGTTTTTTTTTCGCTTTTTCCCCTAAGTATAATAAAAAAAAAACTTTTATGAATATATATTTTTTTTTGATACTATTTTTTAGAAAAAACTTCTAATGTAATAATTACAATAAGTTTTAAGCATGTTACTGTCCCACCAAATTATTTTTTTAAAAAAAGAATGAAATGCTTGGCTTTATTAAATGTTTCATTAAGTAAATCCACTCAAATCCGCTCAAGCTGCTCACTTATGCACAAGGAGTTGCCACAGCAACTGTTTAACAAGTTAAACGATGATTGACGCATGCGGCGCTTTGAAGGTCTCTGGCAAGATCAAACATCAACGTCTTTCAATCATCGTTAACTTTAATTAGCAACTCCAGTGCACTCACTGCCTGACCATCAAAGGGCAGGAAGAGGGAGGGAGGGAGGGAGAGTGAGACTACGCGATCAGCTCGGGACAGCTCATCTGTAATTTTTCTTTTTAAATTGGAAATAAAATCCGAGATTGGACTGAGGGCGCAAAGTTTGGAGTGAAAAGTAGCGAGGGATCACAGTATAGTCACACCCCTACTGCTAAAGTGGTGGGATATGGTGCTCAAATACATTGGCCCCCAGTTGCTCACATTCATGGGAACATTTCTTTTGTGCAAACCACGATTTCAATGAAGTTGGAACAGTTGTAGAATTGTGTAATGTGTAAACAAAAATAGAACAAAACTATTTGCATATCTTTTTTTTCAACGTATATTCTCTACAATTTGAGAAGTCCATTTTCAAGTGTTTTGTTTTTTTCAATCATGGTAGTGTTTTGGTGTATGTTTTACACAACAATTACTGGAAATTGAGTTATTATTCAGACACATAAAAGTGAAAATATGTCTTTTACTTTCAACAGGTTGAACATTACACTCTTGAAATCAACGAGATGAAGGAGCTGTACCGAAAGCGAGCGAGTGAGTTTGAGACGATACAGGATGGAATGAGGAAGATCGAGGCATTCCAGACGAGGAAAGTTCAGATGGAACAAGAGCTCAGAGAAGTGCGTAACATTTTTTTTTTTTTTTAATTAGTCATGGCTGCAAAGCATAAGCATGATACTTGCATTGCAGACACGAAAAAGAATGGAACTCGCCGAGAAAGAGCACAGGGAAAACCGTGACGATATGGAGTGCCGATTTTTTCAAGAAAAGGTAAATTGTGAGCAGTGTCTGAACTAATGCCCTTACACTGATTACGTTACATAATGGAATGATTATTTGCTGTAACTTCTGTTACGAAATAAATTTTGGGATACAAAAGTCAAAAATATAGTATGGCTGGTACTCACAGCTCCTAAAGTTTATTGAATGTAACATAGGGTGGTAGGTGGGTCCCACACTTTTTCTCAATGGCGTGGCTCCCGGGGCGTGGTCTCCCCTCTGCCTGGGCTGCCGGCGGCGGGAGTGGGGGGAGGTTGGGGCTCCGATGTCGCGTTGCCCCGCGGCGGCTCCTCAGCATTCTCCTGCTTCCGCCGTCCCCTTTCTTCTCTGCCTGGGTATCCGCCCTATGCTCCGCCGCTGGACGCCGGTGTATTGGCTGGATGTCGCCTGCTCCGGCGGGGGACCCTGCCTTGCCCTGGGCTTGGTGGGCCGCTGGGGATCCCGGAGTGTGCTGTGCCGGTTGGGGGGCTGCGGCTGTGGCTCGTGGGCCGGGTGAGCGGACAGGGGTGGGGCGGGCGTGGGGCTGGTGGTGCATCCCCTCTTCCCATCCCTGAGGGCCGGTTGATGGGAGCACGGGTGGCCCGGGGGACCAACCTGGATCCCGGGGGGGTGCCGATAGCTCCTTTGCTGGGCTGCGGGAGGAGGGATGGACTATGCTGCGCTCCCGCTCCCCCGCCCGCCGTCCCTCCCCGGCCGGGCTGGGTGGGGGCCGTGGCCCTGGGTTGGCGCCTGCGCGTTGTCTCCACTCGTCTGCGGGGCTGTCGCATGTTTGATGGGGCTCGCGTGTGGCTGGATGTGATTTGGCACGCTCAGGTGGGGGGTCCCGGTGCCGGGACTGGTAGCATAGGGTCGGTTGCCAGCGGTCTTACACTCACAAGGGATTCACACGATTACTGGGTTCTAGATCACAGAGCTGATTTGTGTACACTATACCCCTCCCAATTACTTAGCTTATAGACTTCCCCACCCCTCCCCTTCTTTCCCTGGTCAGCAGCCCCCCCACATGGTGTCAACCAGAAATACATCTAGCTGATAATAACACCAACATATTAATAGTTACTGTAGGTGTTCTATGTATTTCTTGTTGTTGTGTTTCTTCTCTCTCTCCTTCTTTTCTTCTGTTCCCTCATAACCCCTTCTTGTTCGTGATGATAGTTGTGATAGATAAAAGATATGTTGAATGATCACAATAGGAGTAAGTCATACTGTCAATGTGAAACATTAAAACTGTTCGGACCAACCTGACACTTAAGACTTCCATTGTCCGCGTCAAACAGCTGAACAGGACAGGTTTAATAAAAATTTTAAAAAAACAATGTAACATACTTATAGCTGTTCTGCCATTGGCTATTGCCTAGCATTCCTGGCATTGGCTAAGAAGGACCTCTACTGTATATGTGTGTATCACAGCGTCCTCTTCATTCGCCCTTTGCATTCTGACAGCTTTTCTTGAGTGTATTAACTTTTATTCTTTACTCTATTCTTTGTTTTTTTACATTACGCACAACTCTGATTTTATGTTTATTGAACAATAATCTAATTGTAGTATGTATTTGTTACATGTTTTGATGCATTTTAATGCATTATGAGAGCTTTATGGGGGGGGGGGGGGGGGGGGGGACTTGGGCATTTACATGGCAAACGCATCTCTATGTAAAGAATTTTCAGGTTACCAAACTAATTCCAGAACGAATTCATTTCGTAAGTAGAGGGAACAATGTACAAGGAAAAAAGTATTCGTTGAAAAGAATACCGTAATTTCCCGAATATAAGGCGCACCCGTGTATAACGCGCACCCCAAATTTACTTGTAAAATCTAGGGGAAATTATTGTACCCTTGTATAACGCGCACCCTAATTTTAGCACCAATAAATAGAAGAATACAAGAAAACAGAGCTCGTGTACAGATACAGAAATGCCATTTTACTGACTGGTGAAACACAGCACAAGCAAAGCACATTGGTAGTTCAAAACATTACCGTAAACTGATAATATGTACGGTAATAATATGATCTGATAACTTCTTGAACTCACCAGAATCCAGGAGAAAACAAAACAGATGTGACTTTTCTTAAAGGCTGCTGTAAAAATTGCTCGTTTCATCATGATGAATAAATGTTTCCTCCATGGATTGATACAGTAAAATGAAAGTGAGAACGTAAGTCGGAAATACGAGAGAGCTCATCGCTGTCGACACGACAGTAACAATAGGAACTGTTGTTATTTGGGTTTCAGTTTCCCGAGGGACAGATATAGTTGACGGACACAGGAAGTCTGTGTTGTTACGTTTGTTATGGTCCGAGTTGCGGAGCTGTAATAAACGTTGACTCAAATGAATTCAAGACACTAAATTCTGTGCTTTATGAAGAGTGAAAAAAGCAGAATTTAACACCGACGAAATCATTCAGCCGATCAGAGTGAAGTATTACCGAAACAAAATGGTGACATCACATATCGTAATGGTCGGCAACGGATCACCACATGCGTTTCTTCAATACAACATGGCCGTGTCAATTAAAAAAAAAATCATTTTTTGTAAATATATATATATATACATATATATTTCTGTCTCCATCCATGTACCCGTTTATAATGCACACCATGATTTTACCAGTTGATTTTGGGGGGGGAAAAAAAGCGTTATATTCGGGAAATTACGGTACCTATGTAATGAGCAACATTGTGAGTAACTGCTACCGCAGCTTTCAAAAGACTGAACATTTCAGCAAACAACGGTCGCTTCTCGGGGACATTCCGATATATCCATTGTTTTGCGGACCTTGGATCCAACATTTCCTCTCCGTCGTCTGTTTTGCCTCTTTTTTTGATCATTGTCGACGAATAAATGTCAACCTGTTTTCGGTGAGCCTCCTTTAAACCGTTCAAAATGGAGTCAGTACAAAGGGTTAACACCAGAGTGGACGCGCGGAAGTTTGCCCTCTCGGAAGACTTACTGGGGCTGCGCCAGTGGAACACCATCTAGTTCGGCTGTTGCTGTTCCAGCGCTTTCAAAAGACTGAACATTTTAGCGAACAACGGTCGCTTCTCAGGGACATTCCGATATATCCGTTGTTTTGCGGACCTTGGATCCAACATTGTCTCTCTGTCGTTTGTTTTGCCTTGTTTTTTTGACCATTGTCGAAGAATAAATTGTCAACCTGTTTTCGGTGAGCCTTCTTTAAACTGTTCAAAATGGAGTCAGTACAAAGGGGTTAACACCGGAGTGGACGCGCGGGAGATTGCCCTCCCGGCCGACTTGCTGGGGCTGCGCCAGCGGAACGCCATCTGGTTCAGCTGTCGCTGCTCCAGCGGCTTGGTCGGGAGGCCGAATTCCTTCAAAATGTAATGTGTTACTACCCACCATTGTCAAAATGTACATAAGGTAGCCGTTTTTGTGGGGAAAAAAAGTTGGCTTTAGTTTTAGAATTAATGTTGTGAAATGTTCATACTATTTCTACCCTTGCAGCAAACTTCTCAAAGAAAAAGGAAGCATTCATTTAATTGGAGGTAATAAAGAGTGAAATTCTCTGCAGGCTCGACTGGAGAAGGACGCTGAGCAAACGATAGCGCAGGTGGAGGAGCAAGCCCACCGTGAAGCCATTTTGTGAGTTTTCCCGCTGACGTCCTAATTTTAATCTTCTCCTGCATTTTCAGAACCAAAGAACAACTTTTGGGTCTTTCAAATATATCATTTAAAATTGCAATGTTGTTTCTGAGCCACGCTGGTTGCTCATGTGCTCGATAGTGGACCAAGCCAACAATCACATCCCACACATCCCTGTGTGAGGCCCAGTCTGGTCAATGAGCTCACACTTGACCTAAAAAAAAAACAACAACGACCACGGAAACAATTTTATTTTCCTATTATTTTCTATAATAGGTCTCAACATTATTATTTAGTCTCGCAAAATGTCAGATGTTTTCTGCTTATTATTTCAGCATCTAAGCAATTTAACGAGGTGAAGAAGCTGCTCACACGTTTGCTTAAAATAAGTAGGCTTATTTTCAGCTAGCTATTTTTCTTATTTCAAGAAATCTGAGTAAAATTTACTTGAAGGACTGGCAGATCATTTCACTAGATTCACACTGAAAACAAGTTTTCAGTTTTATAGTGCCTGTGACAGCATAAGAAAATTCTTAAATCGCATTATTATGTGAATGAGAATAATATTTTGAGATGATTCGACTATATACAACAATTTGGCAAAGCGCAGATGATGAGAAATTAGTCTTTTAATCTGCCGTTTAGCCCCGCCTGTCATTATAACGCTCTAGTGTCCCCAGCTGGATGATGATGTCAGCAGGTTCACAATTTCATCTGATTTAGAATTCACACATTCAGAACGAGGATAATACTACAGAGAGCAGCAAAATGTCATGATTGTTTCAATCTCTCTACTACAATATTTTTACAGGATATTTTTTTTATCGAGGTATTTTTCCCCAATTGCTTAATAAATGGTATGACAAATAACAGTCTTGTGCTAAACGGAATATGAAATATTAAAAATGCATTTATTCAGTACTACAGGGCAAAATTACTGCATAATGGTCAAAACTGCCGACTTCCTCCTCTCCCCAACGGTATTTTATGCCACAGGAGTTAGTCCGACTTTTGTCATTTCCCTGACCCGGCTTCGGAGACTGAGGAAAGAGTTAAAAGAAACAGGAGATGTGAGAGCCAGCTGACATGCTAACCTGAACCAAGCGGCTTTTCCCAGTCTTATTCTCGCCTTTCGAAAATGAAAACTCACACAAAATTACCCCAACCCCTCACGGTGGCGTGGTTGATTGTCTTCACCGATCGGCCAGCCCCCGGCGGCCAGCACCCTCCCTGGTGTAGCAACAAAAGCCTGCAGCACATTGGCCTTGTGTTACGCAAAAAATAAACGAATTAATCCGCAAAATCAGCTGAATCCGCAGTCCTTCTGCATGCTATAGTAATGGCTGTATTGTGAAGAAAATCTTTACCGCTGATCATATTCGTCTCTTTCCTCAACCCGAGACTCGAGCCGGAAGTCACTCTTTTCATGGCGGGGGATAGTGTTGTATCGGTCGCGAACGATTCGTTCTTTTTGAACGAATTGTTTGTGTGAACGAGACCGAACTAATCACCATCTGCACTGATTCGTTCTATGAAGTTGGTGCTTGTTCACTGCGTGGGAGGGCGTTGAGCAAGCGGCAGCGTCTTCTGACATCGCACACGACCAATCAGACGCCAGCCTCATCGCAGGCAGGGGAGGGACCGGAAACAGAATCAGGGCGTATGTCACTCACTTCCACGTGTGGCCAATGAGCAGCCAGCGTGCAGGCAGGGGGGCAAGACTGAGTTTTGTCACTTCCCGTTCAGTGACTCGGTCCTCCGGCTCCTGACCTAGCTTGCTGCTAACTTGTCTTTCCAGTAATGACTATGCGGTGAACGAATCAAAAAATGAAAGGAAAGGACTTTGTCACATATTTGTTAACGTGGAGCCTATCAAATGCAGCTCAAAAAGACAAAAACACCACACAAATCTAGCGAGCATGGTTTAGTGTACTACTTTTCTCAACAGACTCGCGACTACCTATTACGACATACTATCAAATTTACAGTAATTTAAAACACGGGTAACTACGAAGCAAGCAAAAGCTGAGCTGCGGTCGCGTGACGGCAATGAAGGGGGCAAAGAACTGTCACTATATGGAGGCTTCATGGCAGCGATATTTACCTCATATGTGCACAGAAAAAAAGAATATTTAGTATGATCACCATAATACTGATTTACAATGAAACGGTATATACATGTCCATTTTTTCCAAGTGTTTTATTTTTTTTTTTTTCGTGTCAGGTGTTGGTTGGTTTGACAAATTATGTCAATCCGTCCATCATGTGCTACTCAAGCGCCCCAAAACAACGCACATGGACACGGGAGATGTCGCAATATGTCTACATTTTTCTTAACAGACTAATGAGAGTAGAAAGGCGATATCGTAAAGAGCAAACAATTATTTCTCGTCAGCATTTGACGATCTGAGATGCGGGGACGACAGGGGAGCTGACCGGATTATTTTATTTATTAATACCAGTGCAAAAATTCAATCCGATCACCATAATACTGATTTGCAATGAAACTGTATATACATATCAATTTTTTCCGAGTGTTTTATTTTTTTTTTTCGTGTCAGAGCGTGTCGGTTGGTTTGACAAATTATGTCAATCCGTCCATCATGCGCTACTCAAGCGCCCCAAAACAACGCACGCGGACACGGGAGATGTCGCAATATGTCTACATTTTTCTTAACAGACTAATGAGGGTAGAAAGGCGACATCGTAAAGAGCAAGCAATCATTTCTCTTCAGCATTTGACGAGCTGAGATGCGGGGACGACAGGGGAGTTGACCGGATTATTTTATTTATTAATACCAGTGCAAAAATTCAATACGATCATCTTAATACTGATTTGCAATTAAACTCAAATATCAAAATGTAGTATTGTCTTTATTTCAGAGCAGCACATTCGACAACTAGCTATTTACACTTATAGTTTTAACAATAGTGACTAAAAATAATAGTGATGAGCATAAAAACAAAAATACAACAGAGCGAGAGGTAAATATGATGTGTTGGTCGTTCCATATTTATAAATTAAACTTTCGATTTATTTTTATTTTCGTGACAGCAAGCATGCTGCGTTAAATGTGATCAAGAACATGCTAAAGAAAGTCCGTGCGCCCCCGACCCCAACCCCCCGCTCCCCCCACAAAAGGAAAATGTTTAACCGTGTCCTCAATCGAAATGCAAGCACGAGCCATGACTTTGAGCCTATAGAACTAGGACAGACGGCGCGGAAGTTCTCCTTCGCTTTTGCAGCAGCGGGAGGGAGGGAGACGAGGCTGTCTGTGTCGCTTTTGCAGCAGCGGGAGGGAGGGAGACGAGGCTGTCTGTGAAAGCAGAATGATATTGCCTGTCACTCATTACTGAAACTACGACGAGTGGTCAATGTGTGCAAGAGAGGGAGGGACCAAGAATGTCACTTCCCGTTCAGTTATACTGCGAAGCGGTCTTTGGTGATTCGTTCGGCAACGTCACTTCCCGTTCACTAACCGAACGATTCATTTGGGCGAGGAGGGAGATGAGGGGGGCGAACGATTCGTTGAACGATTCGTTTGAACGAATCTTTTTACTGAACGATCCGGAATGGATTCGGTTACTCAAGTGAACGACAAATCCCGTCACTAGCGGGGGATTCAAAAAATTTAATAACTCTATCGATCGCTTCCACACACATCCAAGCGGTCCGTGTCATTCAGGAGCATAAAATACCGCATGTAATATGAAATAAACATACTTTTTTTGTGTCACAGGCACTTTAAGGAGGTGTGTTTTTGCAGTTTATATGTATTGGTTCAGGTGAAACACCCTTTGATTCAAACCTTTGTTTTCAAAAACTACGAAAGAAACATTTAGTAAACTTCCAGAATAAATATCTGGATTTTATTTGCAAATTTTAAAATTGCAATATTTGAACATAAATTATGTTATCATATCCAAGAATGATAAAAACTTATTCATAATCTCTTAACTAGTCAGGAAGCAAGAAATAGACAATTGTCTTAAAGCGGAAGTTCAGGATTTTTGACATTAGGTTTAATCTTCGAGTTAGCGGGGGTTTAGTTAGTTGGTGGAGTAGATTTCAACAAATTCTGTTTCATTCGCAAGTTATTTATTAGTTTCAGGGCTCCGGAGTAGCTAAACTAGCGCGAGTCAACTGCACCATTATAGCAGGCCAAAAAAAAAGCGATACAGATCTACGAACAGATCCAACATGGTCAAATAAATTCAAAACCCAGATCATTGTTTCAAAACACCCATGCAGCCAAAACAATGTCACACCAAACTGGCATAATTCATTTCATTCTGCAGGACTATTTTTTTTAGATGCGTAATACGACCCCAATAAAGAGGAGTGCTTTCTCATGTGCAGAGAAAGCATTCATTCATTCATTCATTCATGCTTTGGTCACTCGTTCTCACGCTGCATTCGAGGAAGGTGGGAAGTCGGAATTATGCCGCTCAGAGATACCAGTTGCGACCTTAAAGCATTATAAGTGAATATAAACAGCAAAGATGGCTGATCGCCACAAGTTTTTTTTTTTTTTTTTGGCCTTCAAAAGACTTTTTGACCTCCAGCAAACCTGACTTCTCATAAGCGGTCAAATAGTGGAGAAGTAGTAATGATATTTTTCCATATCAGTAGTTGGAAACTCTGACTTCCCACTTTCCTCAAATGCAGCATCAGTCTGCTGAGTTAACTGACGGCCAGCAACATGGCGAAATGTGCATTTAGAGGCTGTGGAAACGGGCAAAGGAAGTTTTCGACAAATTCCCTATGAAGAACGAGGAATAATATAAACTGGTTACTTGCTGCTGGCTCCGACATAAAAAATCAGCGGTGAAAAAAAGAAACGATGTTATATCACTCCGCCCTGCTCCTCTGCAGAGCTTCTGGATTACAAATGTTGCTGTTCATACTGCAATTATTGACATGCAATGGTAAGTTTCAATAATTTTATCTTAAAAACGTAGCCAACACTATTGATTGCATGGGTCATCGATAATTTTCATGTATGCATATGTTCTTTTTTATTGGCATGCTATGATGGTGCCATTGACTCACACTAGCTTAGCCACTCCGGAGCCCTGAAACTAACAAATAACTTGCAAATGAAATGGAATTTGTTGAAATCAACTCCACAAACTAACTAAACCCCCGCTAACTCGAAGATTAAGCCTAATGTCAAAAATCCTGAACTTCTGCTTCAAGACCACTCAACATTGTATGTCAGGAATAAAGAAATTAAATATAACTGAAAAAACTTCTTAGTCAGTGAATAACAAAAATAAATAAAAAATGGAGCCTGTCTTCAGGTTAAACACCACTGCTTTTGTCTACAAGCACAGCCAAACGCAGCAAAAAGCTTCTTTGGGCTGCTTTAAGACCACATAAAAAAATTGGGGATAAGGGGGTAAACCTTGGTTCACTACATTTCTCACAGTTTAATTAATGTTAACAGTAGAAAAGTATTGGCACCCCTGCAATTCTGTCAGATAATTCTGAATTTATCCCAGAAAAAGATTGCAATTACAAATGTTTTGGTAGTAACCTCTTCATTTATTTAACTTGCAATGAAAAAACACAAAAGAGAATGGGGGGAAAAATTAAATCATTATCATTTTACACAAAACTCCAAAAATGGGCCAGACGAAAGTATTGGCACCCTCAGCCTAATACTTGGTACCTCAACCTTTGGACAAAATAACTGAACAGCCGCTCCCAGTAGCCATCAGTGAGTTTCTTACAATGCTCTGCTGGAATTTTAGACGATTCTTCTTTGGTCAACTGCTCCAGGTATCTGAGATTTTAAGGGGGCCTTCAAACTGCCATTTTCAGATCTCGCCACATGTGTTCTATGGGATTCAGGTCTGGACTCATTGCTGGACACTTTAGAGGTCTCCAGTGCTTTCTCTCAAACACTTTTCTAGTGCTTTTTGAAGTGTGTGTTGGGTCATTTTCCTGTTGGAAGACCCATGACCTCTGAGGGAGACCCAGCTTTCTAACACTGGGTCCTACATTATGCTGCAAAATTTGTTGGTAGTCTTCAGACTTCATAATGCCATGCACACGGTCAAGGAGTCCAGTGCCAGACGTAGCAAAGCAACCTCAAACCATCAGGGAACCATGTTTGACTGTGGGGACCTTGTTCTTTTCTTTGAAGGCCTTGTTTTTTTCCCCTGTAATCCTTATGTTGATGTCTTTTCCCAAAAAGCTCTACTTTTGTCTCATCTGACCAGACAACATTCTCAGGTAAGCTTTGGCCAACTGCAGCCTGGCTTTTTTATGTCTCTGGGTCAGAAGTGGGGTCTTCCTGGGTATCCTATGATAGAGTCCCTTTTCATTCAGATGCCGACGGATAGTACGGGTTGACACTGTTGTACCCTCGGACTGCGGGACAGCTTGAACTTGTTTGGATATTAGTCGAGGTTCCACCATCTTTCATTGAAATCTCTCGTCAATTTTTCTTTTCCGTCCACATCTATAGAGGTTAGCCCCAGTGCCATGGGCTTTACACTTATTGATGACACTGCGCACGGTAGACACAGTAACATATAGGTCTTTGGAGATGGACTTGTAGCCTTGAAATTGCCCATGCTTCCTCACACTTTTGCTTCTCAAGTCCTCAGACAGTTCTTTGGTCTTTTTTCTTTTCTCCATGCTCAATGTGGTACACACAAGAACACAAGACAGAGGTTAAGTCAACTTTAATCCATTCTAATTGGCTGCAAGTGTGATTTAATTGCCACCACCTATTATGTGCACATGTTAGTAACAGGTGCTGTTAATTACACAAATTAGAGAAGCTGATTTTTCAAAAGGTGCCAATACTTTTGTCCGGCCCATTTTTGAAGTTTTGTGTAAAATGATCATGATTTAATTAATTTAAATTCTCTTTTGTGTTTTTCATTGCAAACAAAGTAAATGAAAATATTACTACCAAACCATTTGTAATTGCAATCATTTTCTGGGAGAAATTGAGAATTAACTGACAGAATTGCAGATGGTGCCAATACTTTTGGCCAGCAGTGTAAATGTTATGCTAACTCTGATGCAGGTCGGACTTTCAGTAGTAAAATTTGTGGTGTGTTCCCCGCCTCCACGACATAGTTACATTATTTACAGTGGCTACTGTGCCAGAAAAAAAACTTCTAATATTCCTCGACTTCAAAGGAGGCGGAGGAGGCAACATTTTTGTATTAGTGTCAGGACTGTGATTGTGTGTGCTTGTGGGAGCGTGTCAAGTCATCAGCCAATTAAACGTGCGTTTGAGGAAAAAAATGGACTGGCACATTCAGCAAGTGAAAAGGGGTCAATGTAAGTCTGAACATAATGAAAGTACTGTAATTCACTTAATCATGGTTGGGTCAAGTCTATCCTTACAACAAATGGAAAGACAACCTAAATGATCTCTCTAACTGAAGTCATTATATCATGCAAATAAGGTTGCTTAGAAGTTGGTGGGGACAATCTGAGCCTCCTGAAAAGTTGGTAGTGTTATATCCCTACCGTCCCGATGCAAACCTATGCCCTTGCCTGAAATACCCCCAAATCAACAGAAAAAAAATGTAATATCTACCAGAAGTGATTCCAAAATCCCCCCAAATGGAAGTGAGGTAATATCAACAGGAAGTGACCCCAAATTGCCACAAACTTGACAGGAAGTGACGTAATATCAACAAGAAGTGATGTAATATCAACAGTAAATGACTCCGAAATGCCCCTAAACCAACAGGAGGTGCCCCAGTTTATATGTCTACTTCTCCACAATGATGATCATTACCGTAATGTGTAATATTACATGTTTTTAGACAATATTTACTGTAAATAAAATATTAGGGAGCTCAAACTGTTGATCATCGTGGCACTATGCATAGACTTCATAATGATATTGATGCCCAATTAGTAGGGGGCCTGCATTGTTGGCGTGGCCGTCAAAAATGACCGAGTATGAGTAAATTCTTAAATCCCTGAATTCTTTATAAATATGGACATAAAACAGTCTTGGTGCTTGGTTAAAAGCAAAAAAAAAAAAAAGTGCAGTAAGCATTTATGTTACGTAAATATGTCGAAATATGATACTAGTCTGTCAGTCAATGTGGCAGCAGCCATCTGTAAACAGAGCTTTTTTGGTGAAAAATATTGTGAATATATATATATATATATATATATATATATATATATATATATATATATATATATACATACAGTATTAGGGCTGTCAAACGAATACAATTTTTAATCGAGTTAATTACAGCTTAAAAATTCATTAATCGTAATTAATCGCAATTCAAACCATCTATAAAATATACCATATTTTTCTGTAAATTATTGTTGGAATGGAAAGATAAGGTACAAGACAGATATATACATTCAAGATACGGTAGATAAGTACTGTATTTGTTTATTATAACAATAAATCAACAAGATGCCATTAACATTATTAGCATTCTCTTAAAGCGATCCATGGATAGAAAGACTTGTAGTTCTTAAAAGATAAATGTTAGTACAAGTTATAGAAATTTTATATTAAAACCCCTCTTAATGTTTTTGTTTTATTCAAATTTGTAAAATTTTCAATCAAAAAATAAAGTAGTAGTTCGCTATTGTTGATGTCAATAATTACACCATGCTCACTCATGGTACTAACCCATAAAATCAGTTGGACCCAAGCGCCAGCAGAGGGAGCCAAACACCCAAAAACAAGTAATAAGCGTACATTACACTGTACTGTCATTTTAGTCTGAGCGGGACATGTGCGTTAATTGCGTCAAATATTTTAACGCGATTAATTTAAAAAATTAATTACCGCCCGTTAACGCGATAATTTTGACAGCCCTAATACAGTATATATATATATATAACAGAAACGGTAACAGTGGAAGTCAGATACCTTTGTAATTCTTTTCAGGTCATTCATTGTCAGACAGAAGCAGTACGGAACAACGTTAAGCTAAAAAAATAAGTTAAAAATATAAAAATGGCTTACCTCTTTGTCCTCTGAAAGACCATGCCAACTCAACAAAATATTTACTGCATATGAAATGTGAATGGATTCACCGAGCTGGTGTTAAAGTCCGCGCAAGTTGATTCGGTCTTCACATTTTTTCCTCCCGAGTTTTTGGTTTCCGGAAACGTATGAAGAAAACATCCTTCATGTGTTGTGGTGTCTAGAGTCGTTTCTACAAGTTCCAAAAAGCAGTGCGTGATCGGCATGTTCGTTTTTGATAGATTACCGGAGAAAAGTGGCACAAATTATGTTGTTTCTATGCAAGGGCGGGTCTATAATGTCCCACTTCGGCTTTACTTCCGCTTTACGATGCGACGTCACGGTCTAAAAATAGCATGCGTGCGGTACACCATTGAAGGTGTATCCTGCCTATTGCCCACAGTGAGCTGGGCTAGGCTCTAGCACCCCAGTGACACTCATGAGGATTATAACTGAAATGATGAAATACCTGTTTTGATTTTGAAAATATTGTCTTGTTATGTAATTCCGAAGGGTTCAGTGAATAAATATGCGAAACCTACGGGATTCTGAACTTTTAGGACTGTATAGAACCACTGCTCTAAATGAATAACGATGGCGCTAACTTGTTTGCGCGCGTGGCCCCTAGACAGCTGGACGACGCTTCGCGCTGTGTGTTCAAGGAGAACGTCCGGCTGAATGAGACACTTAGGCACCACATGAAGGAGGCAGAGGAGCTGCACAAACTGACCAAGTCGTTGGCAAAGGAAAACACATCCCTGGCACTGGACAAGGTAACACTCGGGCCAAAAGGCCTATATTATTAGGCAACGCTTGGAGAAAGCCTTGTCATTTTTCCAATCACGGCAGTTATGAAACGTCTAATTCAGACGCTGTCGCCCCTTGTTGTTTGCTTGTTCTGCTACTGTGTGTTTACTGCGCAGCTTCTCTCCATGCTCTGTGGTTGTGGTGAGTTTCCACTAGGCTACAGGTTCGGTGGTTACTCCTAATACAAATAAATATTTGCTGTATTCACATACGTCTCTGAGATGGTGACAGTAAATTGTTGGGAATCAAACTTGACGCACAAGTCAAGCTGAGGATAGAATTCCCTATTTGTTTTCCCGTTGGCAACCCACAAAAAAAAAAAAAAAATCTGGAAAATTCAAATGTTGGATGGACCTAAAATGCACTATAACAGGGGTGTCAAATAAAGGGCCTGCGGGCCGGAAGCACCTGCCAAGTGATCCAATCTGGATTTGTGTGATCAGATGTTTGCAAATGGATTAGACCGTCATTGTCCGCCAATGAGTTAACGAGGAATTGACCCAAAAATGACCCAAAACCAACAGGAGGTTGACAGGTAGTAATCTGGACATGCCCTAAATTCAACAGAAGCAGGCCCTGAAATGCCTCAAAATTTCCCCTTCCTAGTTAAAATTGTTCCTTCAAACAGTCAACAAACAGTCAACAAGGAAATGACCCCAAAATGACACCAAATCAACAAGAAGTAACCTAGAAATGCCCCCAAATCAATAGAAAGCAGCCCGGAAATGCCCGAAAAACCACCCCATCACAGTCAAAATGGTGCCGTCAGTAGCAGTCAATGAGTGAACAAGGAGGTGAACCAAAAAATGCCCCAAAATCAACAGGAAATGGCACCAAATCAACAAAAAGTAATCAGGAAAGTTTAATGGTCACCTCTGTGATCCTCTTTATTAGGTGGCGCCTATTGATGTTAGTTTTCTTCTTCAGTTGCTACTCACTTTTGTGGGAGTCAATTGTGACCGCGTGTGCGTGGTCCGTTGCACGCCTGAGTGACAAGCGGTCGAGCTGGATTTAGTTATTTTTTTGTGTAATAAGAGTGCATAAGTGGAAGTCTGCTTCCTTTTTTACATTTCATGCATGCATCCTGTCCTGCCACGCGTTACAAATGGCGCCCAAAATTTTTTTCCTGGACCTCAGTCAAGTTTTGGATCCGAACGTGACTTCATTTGCCTTACATGGATGGTTGTTGGCAAACCCTGTGCATAGACGCCGTCAAGTAGGGGGCCGTCCCACACTCCGCTTCACTCGGTCGATATCGGTGGCAGGTATTCTCAAACAAATGCAGCGATCCAACGCCGGATTTAAGTTGAAAAAGTACGAAAGCTATACCGCATACAAACAGGAAGGATTGTCTCAGGAGTTATTTGTTCAAGAATTCAAGGTAATTATTTTATTTTTTTGGACCATGCATGCATTTTGAAACATTGTGAAAAAAAATCAATGGGAGAAATGAACAGCTACGGCATTGGCGTCATAATTCGCAATTTTTACGTAAAATAAATGCTAACTGCTTGTTTTTTTTTTTTTTTTTTGCTTTTAACCAACAATCAAGACTGTTTTACATCCATAACTATAAAGAATTCAGGGATTTAAGCATTTATTCACAAGAATTTTCAATGTAAAAAGCTCTTTGTGGTGTTAAGGCAGCACCACAGTGGCTTAAAGACTAGCAGCACATTCGGCATATTTATGTAAAATAATGCTAACTGCCCAGTTTTTTGCTTTTAACCAAGACTCGAGACGGTTTTACATTTATATCTGTAAATAATTCAGGGATTTAAGCTTTTAGTCAAAATAATTTTTAATGTAAAAAGCTCTTTGTGGTGATAAGGTGGCGCCACTGTGGCTTAAAGGAGGTGTCTCCAAACTGGTCCTCGAGGGCCGCTGTGGGTCCTGGTTTTTGTTCATACCGATCAAGCACAGACCTTTTAACCAATGTGGTTTCTTCTAAAACCATCAGCACCTGATTGCAATCGACTGATTCCACTTATAAAACACCAGATTGGTAAAAGATATGGTCTTATTTTGTTGGAATGAAATCCTGCACCCACTGCAGCCCTATGTGGAATAGTTTGGAGACCATTGGCTCAAAGACTAGCAGCACATTCGACATATGTACGTAAAATAAATGCTGACTCCCCGTTTTTTGCTTTTAACCAAGAATTGAGACTGTTTTACATCCATATCTATAAAGAAATCAGGGATTCAAGCATTTATTCAAAATAATTTTCAACGTAAAAAGCTCTTTAAGGTGATAAGGCGGCGCCACAGTGGCTTAAAGACTAGCCGCACATCTGACATATTTACTTAAAATAAATGCTATCTGCCCGTTTTTTTTTGTTTGTTTTTTTTTTGTTTTTTTTTTGCTTTTAACCAAGAACCGAGACTGTTTTACGCCCATATCAATAAAGAATTCAGGGGTTTCAGCATTTATTCGCAAGAATTTCAACATGAAAAGCTCTTTGTGTTTCCACTCAGTCTAGGGCAGTGCTTCTCAATTATTTTCTGTTACGCCCCCCCCCAAGCAAGACGTAAATGTTTCGCGCCCCCCCCCCCGAACTATCTGCCGCCACTGTAAATAGTATCATTTGTCTATAAAATTACTATCATAAATACGCATCTGCCTAACACTGTGTCCTTTTTTTCTAATAAAGAAAAAAAGTAACAGATCAACTTATAATAAAGTATAACTTTATTAACGTTGTTTTGTTTGTAACAGAGAAGACTTGACGAGCATCAATTTGCCTGAATTAAAAAATAAAAGTCAACGTTCAAACTGTAAAAATACACTCGTTACATTTTTGACCATTTGATACAGAAAAATAAAATGTAATAAAATCAGTAAATAATAACAAATTCGAATTGATTAGAAACATTCACTCATGGGGACAATATGCCAAAAAATTTGACCGAAAAAGACAAAAGTGAATAAAAGAAAAAAAAGAGTGTCCTTGGACAGAAGGACAGTTTTTATTTTTGCTGCTCACACTCAGTATTACCTCCTTTGCAATGATGTGGAGTTATTTTGCAATGAGCATGCGATCAATGCTCACTGGTTTACTGATATAACACTGACAAAGCAGGACGATTGTTGGCAATATTCGGCATGTTTTCGCTGAAAAACAATCAAGCGGCTTATCAATGAGATTGGGGTCGAATGTCTTTAAGTGGCGTCTTAATTGATTTGGCTTCTGGCTGTCCGCTATAAATATTTTTGGACACAGTAAACAGTGGTCTTTCCTCATCACACACTGTATTAAAAGTCAAAGCTAAAAGGCAAACGGCACGAAAAAAGCGCATTCTCGGCGGCCGAGGTAGAACCGTAGGTGAGGGCGGTCGACGTGACGATCCCAAGCCGAAAATGGCACTTCTCGGGCGGCGACGTGAGAACCCGACAAGACCGTGGGTCGCTGCGTGAGTGAGTCCGGTTGGAAAACGGCTTTCGAAAACGGCGGCGGCGCACTGCTCTTCATATCTGTTTTCTGTGCGCTGAGTGCTCTTCCTTAGTTCAAAAATACTGAACGCACTCTGTAAATGAGAGCGCCACTGCCACCCACTGAGTGGATGTGCAAGTACACGTTATTCCAGTACGGCAAAAAAAAAAAAAAAAAAAAAAAAAGCATGTTCCCCGAGGACACATGCGCCCCCCCTGGCATCGCTCTGCGCCCCCCCAGGGGGGCGCGCCCCACTATTTGAGAAGTACTGGTCTAGGGTGACCAAACGTCCTCTTTTGCCCGGACAAGTCCTACTTTCACGTAGTATCCTCGTCGTCCAAGCGGGTTTTATAAATTCATAAAAATGTCCGGGTTTTATGATTTTTCACGGGATCAATTTGAAGAGAATCCCTCCGGCCGCTGGGTTGCAGCACCTGCCTTGACAATGGCTCGTAGTAGTACGGAAGGAAGGAGTAGTTCTTCTTGTTTTTGTTGGCAGTTTACCCCTATCATGAGGCAGTACCGCCATCTACTGGGTTGACGATTTGGCCACAACGCCTGCCCAGTTGTTAAGTTTTTTACGATGAATACATATATAATGGCAACTGTTGACTTCTGTCGGAGCTTTGACTGTAAAATCCCGTTTGGTGTCACATCGTTGCGATGCCGATGATTGTAAACTTTTATAGCAAAGTTTAATTTTTGCCTCAGCTAGCTATCAGTAAGCTAAACCATGCTAGGCATTATGGCAAACGTAGTTCTGAGCTGCTACGTTTGAAAACATGCTGGTTGAATTGTTTGTCAGTTTATTTCGGTTATCGTTTGTCTGTGCCTCTGATGATCGGAATTTTCCCAGCCGCGGCTGAGAAATTAACGTGAGAGGTATCCGTCTATTTCTTGGATGTGACGGTCTGATCGCTGCTGTCAACATTGGATTGGGATCCGTCTATTTCCTGGATGCTCTAGGAGATACCACCTCAGGCCCAAACGTTGCCCTAGAATGACATCTGGTTGGGTTGATATTAAATGGACCAATGTCTTTCACACTGACAGACTTAACCTGGACCAAGCAGTTTCTGGCTGTTGGCACTGTTTTGTAAGACCATTCTTTATCATGTGTTAATTTGGTTACCATATTTGCCCATGTTTGTTGTTGTAATTGAGGTTCATCTTTTTCATGCTTTTGCTGTTCAAAGAGAAAAAATTCAATGTGCATTTATTTTTGTTAATTTTCATGTGGTCTTTACCCTATGTGCCTTTCAGCCTTTTCAGTTGTCTATGCTGTTTACCTGTTTTATTGTTCATCACCAGCTGTGTTCGGCTGTGGAAAGGTTTTTTCTCATCAGGGGGGACTATGTAACGGTCAACTCGGTGTTCCTATTTGTTCCTTACGACATCCACCACACTGTGTTTTCTTCTTCAGTTGCTACTCACTTTTTGTGGGAGTCAATTGTGACCGCTTGTGCGTGGTCCGTTGCACTCCCAAGTTTCGAGTAGTCGAGCTGAATTTATTTTTTTTGTGTAATAAAAGTGCATGAGTGGAAGTCTGCTTCCTTTTTTACCTTTTATGCACGCATCCTGCCCTGCCACGTGTTACAAAAGCAGCACGGAAATGCCCGAAAAAATCGCCTCTTCACTGTCAAAATAGCGCTGTCAAAAAGTGCACAAGAAGTGACCCAAACATGCCCAAAAACTAACAGGAAATGACACCAAATCAACAGGAACTAATCTATAAATGCCCCAAAAATGGCCCTTCCCAGTCAAAATGGTGCAGTCAATAGCAGTCAGTGAACAAGGAAGTGACCCAGAAAATGCCCCAAAACCAACAAAAAGTGACACCAAATCAAAAGGAAGTAACCTGGCAATGCCCCATAATCAACAGAAGGCAGCTCTGAAATGCCCGAAAATTGCCTTTTCCTAGCAGTCAATGAGTGAACAAGGCAGTGACCCAAAACCAACGGGAAGTGACACCAAATCAACAGAAAGTAACTTGGAAATGAACCCAAATAAACAGGAAGCAGCCATTTGGACGTACATGGCTGTCAATGCTATTGACTTACATGGGACTCAGTTGAATGTTAATGGGCTTTAATGGTAAGCGGTCAAAAATCACAACGACCTATGTTTTCCTGCCATTAAAAATTATGGGGACATGTTTGCCATTAGCAATGAATATGTACATGGCAATGGCATTCAATCCCAAATGAATGGGAAACTGTTTGGCCCCTTACTGTCCTGGAATTTTTTATGTGTAAATTATGTGATGTAGTCAAAAATTGTAGGACAAGACGCATTTGGAATTTTTTTTCTTAATTTTTGGGGGGTCATTCGAAAAATTCCCTGCGTCACGGGAAAATTTCAGTCATTTTGATATTTGAATGGTGACAGTTGGTCAAACGATTTGGCCTGTGCGAAGCGCCAAAGAAAAGCCATTTAAAAAAGAAGGAAATTTTCATATGTGGGCCTTTGCCTTGCCAAGCCCAATCTAACAATAACTCAAGTGCTAATATGCTTCTCCAAAACACAATACAAACGGACACTTAAGAAACTAATTAGCATCATCGCTGACTAGCTTAGCGCTCTGTGCTAAGTAGTAATGTCTCATCAACAAAGAATACAAACAATACAATTTGCTTCATTTACTCACAACGCATAAGACAATCTAACTCTTGACACTTAGTAAAGTTATTGATTCAGCAACCCAACCTGAGTGTAGCAGTGAACTCTCTCTCCCTTGCTCTAATCACTGGTGTGCACACTCAGCCTCACATTACACCCAAACAAAGACCCAAACGGGACTGCTCATAGCTGCCAGCAAAAATTGGGAATATCAAATTTGTTGGCAATTCATTTATTAATCGATTTTAATCGATTATTTGTTGCAGCCTTAATTTTAACCCATATTGTGCATTAAATGAGAAAGATCTTTGTCTTTTGTCCACTCCTTCAGAAGACACTGCAGATGCTGGCAAAGAAAAATGCAGCTCTGATGGTCACCCAAAAAGAAGAGCTTACCCATTTGAAAGAGAAGATAGCTCTTCTGGAGCGAAATGCAGAAGATAAGAGGGACGAACAAGAGCGCTGCGAGAAGACGATGCTGCTCATCACCCAGGCCGGTGAGGCAGAGCTAGACAAGCTTCAGAGGGAGCTCTCCGCGCGGGAGAAGGAACTGAAGCGTATCAAGGGGCTAGCTAGCGCCGTCATGGAGCAACGCTCCGAGCTGGAGCGCTTTTTCCATGAGTCTTTGGTTCTGGTGAAGGAGGAGATGGCGGCCAGTCGGCTGCAGTACAAGAAGGAAGCAGAGCAGGCTCACCGGTGGGCTCTCAAACAAGCAACAGCGGGAAGGATGAAGTTCCCGCCCATCCGCACCTTCCAAAACACTCCGCACAGCACCAACTCTGTATACTCAGATATGGAGGAGGCCACAAAGTGGTAGGTGAACATTCCATCAATGCTGTGAGATGATTCTTCATCACTTACTGTAGAATAAACATCTTTCAGGATGCCTGTACCAGGAAGTAAAGTGGAAATTTCAGACCTAACTTGGGAGCAAAAGGAGCAAGTCCTCCGTCTCCTGTTTGCTAAAATGAATAGACACAGGCCAAGGTAATATGAACTCTCTTAAGGTTGCTTATTGATGTAAAGCTACCATCTCTAATATTATAACATTTTTCCAATGGCGTTTCTTCCCAGCCAAAACCTTTTAAAACACCGACACTGTTCATACAAGGAAACGACAGGAATTCTCATGCGACCCAGGCTCTTTTTCCTTGACACCCCAAAAATGACCGTTTGCCCAAAAATGCTGCTACCTGTCTAACATTTTCCCCCCCAAATCACATCATTTATAGAGAAGTTTCCGAGGTACTTCTGCTTTACTTCTGCATGTCTGCTAGCAACTTCCGTTTTAGAATTTCTCCATCCAAAACAACAGTGGAGCTGGAGTAACAGTACTCACCAAAATCCCTTTAAAAAGACAATTTGGAAATACCGCATCCATCTGCCATCATCATGACAGGGGAGGACAACATGTTCATGGAGGCAGATTTGGAACCAAAGCTTGTGCCACTAAAAAGACCAGGTGTTTTTGTAGCCATGTTTCCGCTGTGTTATGGAAGGTATGTTCTTCCTATCCCTGCATTTTCATGTGTCCAGTGCTCAAATAATACTAAAGCTAAAATCTTGCGCATGAAACTACTTGTTGCCTTTGATATTGTTATTACGATGATGATTGAAATTATCTTTAATATTTACTACAACTACTGTACTGCTGTGGCTGCTAGCCTGTTGCTAATCAGTACGTGTAGCATGGCACAATTATGTCAACGCATACATGCAAGTTTTACATGCAAGTTTTTTTTTGTTTTTGTTTACAGTTGGAAAACGCTGTTAGACAATAGAAGATAAGTTGATGTGCCTCACAGCAACTTACTGTATATACTGTAACATACTGTATATTGAGACTACGTCGTTATTAAAGATGCACCGATACCGATACTAGTATCGGCAGGGGCCGCCGATCCGGCCCGAAATGGTATCGGTATCAGCGAGTACCAACAAAGACGGCGCCGATACCATTTACCGGTTCATTATTATAACATTTGACCGCAGCCTTTTTTTTTCTCCTGGCGCTCACTACACTCTGTCTCTGTGTTGTGTGATGAAACGTGAACACCAAGCAGCTATCGCTATTGGCCTGCTCAAGACCAATGAGAACGGGCCAATAGCCACTCCTGACCAATGACAAGGCCGCTTGGCGGCGCCGACATGGCGGCGCCGACATGGCGGCGGTCGGGAAATATTTCAAAATAGCAGTCCCGTCAATTAAAATCAATGGGTGCATGCAAGATTTGCGGCCTGAAAGTTTCGAGATGTGGAGTTAAATCGGCCAGTTTCAATACCTCGAACCTGATAAAACATTTGAAGACGAAACGTGAACGAACACAACGAGTTTGAGCCTGCAAGAGCAGGACTGCTATCCAGAGGAAGGGCACTGGACCGGTGCAACAATCTCTGGTCAGTTCGCTACGTCAACTTTACTTTGTCTTTTACTTAAAGAAATCCTGCAGTAATTTGGGAACTTTTTCCAAAGTAGGGTTGCCACCTTTCAGAAATAGAAATAAGGGACTCCCCCCCCCTCCCGAAAAAGGAGGCTAATAGAGAGACAGGATGCTGTGGTCAATTAATATTACTTATAATTGTTAGCGTCCACAAATGCGGAAACAAGGTTGGACCTTGAAGCGGACAACAAGCGGGGGATACGTACAAAGGTTTAATGATTGCAAACAAAAAATAACACGCGATCGCGGGATAGTAGAAATAACAAAAGGAGTCCGTGACAGCAGGTCGACGGAGCTCAATACTACAAACTCGCAGGTTAAATAAGACGATAGGCAGCGAGCCAAAAAGCCAAAATTAAAACACTCAAATACCTGCACAGGGTGGAGGTTACAAACAAGTGCAGCATACTAGTAGGAAAAAACCCAATGCAGGGGCGTAACAAGCAAATGTAGCGAGACTATAGTGTGAGATGTCAAATGGCGATCAGCAAAGCAGATATCTCGATAGCCTTCTCTGAGCTCACCCGTGCTTAAATGCTGCGTTGATGAGCCTGCATTGGATTCAGGTGCGACGTCAGGAACGCCCCCACTAACAGCCCAGCAACAAAACACAATATACTACCAGCAGAATGTGACAATAATTTCATGAAAGTTGCACTGTTTGGCCTTTGAGAGGTTTAAAAAAAGTTTACTCAGTTCATTCAGAGTTAATTATTATGAACTTATTTTTACTTTCTTACTGTTGGGCTCGTATTATACTTTGTACTAGTCTTTTTACTATTTTGCAAAGGTAAGCAACAGACTGACAAAGCCTTGATAGCAATGATTTCACATCCAATTATGTAGCTCTTTGGGAAAAAATATATATATACAGTGCCTTGCAAAAGTATTCGGCCCCCTTGAATCTTGCAACCTTTCACCACATTTCAGGCTTCAAACATAAAGATATGAAATTTAATTTTTTTGTCAAGAATCAACAACAAGTGGGACACAATCGTGAAGTGGAACAACATTTATTGGATAATTTAAACTTTTTTAACAAATAAAAAACTGAAAAGTAGGGCGTGCAATATTATTCGGCCCCTTTACTTTCAGTGCAGCAAACTCACTCCAGATGTTCAGTGAGGATCTCTGAATGATCCAATGTTGTCCTAAATGACCGATGATGATAAAGAGAATCCAAATGTGTGTAATCAAGTCTCCGTATAAATGCACCTGCTCTGTGATAGTCTCAGGGTTCTGTTTAAAGTGCAGAGAGCATTATGAAAACCAAGGAACACACCAGGCAGGTCCGAGATACTGTTGTGGAGAAGTTTAAAGCCGGATTTGGATACAAAAGGATTTCCCAAGCTTTAAACATCTCAAGGAGCACTGTGCAAGCCATCATATTGAAATGGAAGGAGCATCAGACCACTGCAAATCTACCAAGACCCGGCCGTCCTTCCAAACTTTCTTCTCAAACAAGGAGAAAACTGATCAGAGATGCAGCCAAGAGGCCCATGATCACTCTGGATGAACTTCAGAGATCTACAGCTGAGGTGAGAGAGTCTGTCCATAGGACAACAATCAGTCGTACACTGCACAAATCTGGCCTTTATGGAAGAGTGGCAAGAAGAAAGTCATTTCTCAAAGATATCCATAAAAAGTCTCGTTTAACGTTTGCCACAAGCCACCTGGGAGACACACCAAACATGTGGAAGAAGGTGCTCTGGTCAGATGAAACCAAAATTGAACTTTTTTGCCACAATGCAAAACGATATGTTTGGCGTAAAAGCAACACAGCTCATCACCCTGAACACACCATCCCCACTGTCAAACATGGTGGTGGCAGCATCATGGTTTGGGCCTGCTTTTCTTCAGCAGGGACAGGGAAGATGGTTAAAATTGACGGGAAGATGGATGCAGCCAAATACAGGAACATTCTGGAAGAAAACCTGTTGGTATCTGCACAAGACCTGAGACTGGGACGGAGATTTCTCTTCCAACAGGACAATGATACAAAACATAAAGCCAAATCTACAATGGAATGGTTAAAAAATGAACGTATCCAGGTGTTAGAATGGCCAAGTCAAAGTCCAGACCTGAATCCAATCGAGAATCTGTGGAAAGAGCTGAAGACTGCTGTTCACAAACACTCTCCATCCAACCTCACTGAGCTCGAGCTGTTTTGCAAGGAAGAATGGGCAAGAATGTCAGTCTCTCGATGTGCAAAACTGATAGAAACATACCCCAAGCGACTTGCAGCTGTAATTGGAGCAAAAGGTGGCGCTACAAAGTATTAACGCAAGGGGGCCGAATAATATTGCACGCCCCATTTTTCAGTTTTTTATTTGTTAAAAAAGTTTAAATTATCCAATAAATTTTGTTCCACTTCACGATTGTGTCCCACTTGTTGTTGATTCTTGACAAAAAATTAAAATTTTATATCTTTATGTTTGAAGCCTGAAATGTGGCGAAAGGTTGCAAGGTTCAAGGGGGCCGAATACTTTTGCAAGGCACTGTATATATATATAAACGGGGTGGTATCAGTATGGTATCGGTATCGGCCGATACTGCACAGCCAGGTATCGGTATCGGGGCCAAAAAATGGTATCGGTGCAACACTAGTCGTTATACCCCGGGGCGGCCGAGAGGCTGGGGCTGGAGTTAGTGGCTCATCTCGCAGCAGACCGTCAGCTCGATCCCAGATCCAACTATGAGCTTTTTTGACTGCAGCAACTTTAAAATACGCTATTGGAGCTGGAATTACCGAGGGCAGCGGGAGAAAGCCCGTCAGGAGGCTGTAATGTCAGTTGAAAGTTTGGCGAGGCTGCGGAGCTCTGCTGTCTGATATCACGTTCTCATCTGCTATTTTTCCAATAATTTTATAAATTGTGATTTATTGACCTGTTTTGCACATGCACCAATCGTTTTAAATAAAACAAGATATGGAATCATGTTGTCCAAATGTTTTATTGCGATCAATATCTGCAATAAAAATGAAATACTATTTTTGTTTATATGTACATACCTGGTAGTATTTCCTTGTAACAACAAAATCCATGTCAGCCCTTCTGCATTCGGCAAATGTAATATAATTTGTCATTTCACCTCATTTTGGTCAGTGAAGTGGCCAACGTATCAATCTATACCTCACTTCAACACAGGCAGACAGGTTGTTATAATTTTGTCCAAGAATGATCAACGAGGTGATAAGAACAATCAAACAATCTCATCTACGTCTCATCAACGTCATGCTGAATCCATTTTTGGAGATTCTGTGGGTTCCTCTGGCTTGATTTTAGTTTTAACTTTGACAGTTTTAACTTTGTCAACACACTGCTTACTTCAACCGCAGTTCATGTTGTTCTTTCTAAACCGGAAGTTCGGAGCAGACATTTTACAAGATGGCGCCGCCCATATTTCGCTCAGGAAACTTGTCTATGCATAAAAAAAATAAAATAAAATACATTTTTTAATGAGTACTCCAAGAGACACAAAAGTTCTATTCAGATTTTGTTAAAAACGTACGGTTCAGCCAAAATTTGCCCAAAAAATACCCATTCATTTCTATTGAGCAAAATTCCCCATTGATTTCCACTGGCCCTATTTGCCCACCATTCATTTCAATAGCACAAAAACTTGTGCATTTACTCCTAATTATCTCCAACCCAAGTGACATGATATCAACAGGAAGAGATACAATTTGTACAGGAAATGTACCCAAAATGGCCTCAAATTCACAGGAAGTGATCTTGAAATGACCCAAAATCAACAGTAAGTGACCTGATATCTAGAGGAAGTGACACTGAGATGCCCCAAAATCAACAGGAAGTGACCCGATATGAACAGGAAGTGACTCAGGAATGTGTCAAAATTAGTGTTGCACCGATACCATTTTTTGGCCCCGATACCGATACCTGGCTGTGCAGTATCGGCCGATACCTATACCATACCGATACCACCCCGATTATATATATATATATTTTTTTTCTTTCTTAATTTTTTTTTTTTTTTTTTTTTTCAAAGAGCTACATAATTGGATGTGAAATCATTGCTATCAAGGCTTTGTCAGGCTGTTGCTTACCTTTGCAAAATAGGAAAAAGTACACTAAACCCTAGTAGACAATAGTTGAATAAACCTTCCGCTCTCAAAGGCCAAAATAGTGCTAAATTTGTGAAATTAATAAAACATGTATATACTAGCCCGACAGTAAGAAAGTAAAAATAAATTCATAATAATAAACTCTGAATGAACTGAATAAACTTTTTTAAACCTCTCAAACTCCAAACAGTGCAACTTTCATGAAATTATTGTCACATTCTGTCGCTGGTTAGATTGTGTTTTGTTGCTGGGCGTGGGGGCGTGGCACTTGAATCCAATGCAGGCTCATCAACGCAGCATTTAAGCACGGGTGATCTCAGAGAAGGCTGCCGAGATATTTGCCTTGCTGATCGCTATTTGACATCTGGCACAATAATCTCGCTACATTTGCTTGTTATGCCCCTGCATTGGGTTTTTCTGTTAGTGTGCTGCTCTCATTTGTAACCGCTGCCTATCGTCTTAGTTTGTCCGTCGACCTGCTGTCACGGACTCCTTTTGCTATTTCTACTGTCCCGCGATCGGGTGTTATTTTTTGTTTGCAAGCATTAAACCCTTTTATGTATCCCCCGCTTGTTGTCTGCTTCGAGGTTCAACCTTGTTTCCGCATTTGCGGACGCTAACAATTATAAGTAATAATAATTGACCACAGCATCCCGTCTCTCCTGTTTTTTCGGGAGGTGGGAGTCCCTTATTTCTATTTCTGAAAGGTGGCAACAATACTTTGGAAACACTTCCCAAATTACTGCGGCATTTCTTTCAGTAAAAGACAATAAAAGTAAAGTAGACGAAGTGAACTGACCAGAGATTGTTGCTCCAGTCCAGCGGCCTTCTTCCTCTAGATAGCAGTCCTGCTCTTGCAGGCTCAAACTCGTTGTGTTCGTTCACGTTTCGTCTTCAAATGTTTTATCAAGTTCGAGGTATTGAAACTGGCCGATTTAACTCCCCATCTCCAAACTTTCAGGCCGCAAATCTTGGATGCAGCCATTGATTTTAAACGACGGGATTTCTATTTGGAAATATTTCCCGACTGTCGCGGCGCCGCCATATTTCCTGGTTTGTTTTTCGTCCATATGAAAAAGCCCCCTTTTGATTGGTCAGGAGTGGCTATTGGCCCGCTCTCATTGGTCTGGAGCAGGCCAATAGCGATAGCTGCTTGGTGTTCACGTGTCATCACACAACACAGAGACAGAGTGTAGTGAGCGCCAGGAGGAGAAAAAGGCTGTGGTCAAATGTTATGATAATGGACCGGTAAATGGTATCGGCGCCGTCTTTGTTGGTACTCGCCGATACTGATACCACCATTTCGGGCCAGATCGGCGCCCCCTGCCGATACTAGTATCGGTATCGGTGCATCTTTAGTCAAAATCAACAGGAAGTGATACTATATGTTTGCCTGGCATAGCCAGACTGTTCTCCCGGTATTTTTTAAACACCGGGAGAACAGTCTTTGACCCAGCTCCTCATTGGCCTCTCGAGCCAGAACAAAATAATCCGTGCAATCAAATTCGTTTATTTGTGTGACGTTTTCTTAACGAGCAACGTCACTCTTACACGTCAGAAGTCGTCTCCACAACAACACAGATGGCGAACAGGATAGCCGAGAATATGTTCCAATCTGCGGTACATTCAGTTTTAAATAACCAAAAACACAACCAGTCCTTAAAACCCCAGCAACTGTCTCGCGCTAGCCATGTTGAAAAAACCTCTCCGTTCTCCTCGTACGTTTACTTCCTCGCGCTAGAGTTTCTTGTCGCTTTACCAACGTCATGTCCGCCCGTCGCTGATTGGTCCACTCCGCTGTCTGTTTGGTGTGGCTGCTTCGCCCTGGAAATTTGATCCACGGAACGGTTGCCGGACTATCGCTGGAACAACAGTGAGTCTGGAGTTCCAGGCAAACAATATGTACATGAGGTGAACCCAAAATGCCCCCAAATCAACAGGAAGTGACCCGATATACAAACCATCTCAGCAAAGCTACCACTGCAACTTCTTCAGAAATAGCATTTTCTAGTCTAACATAATTTTAGAAATTAATCAGATATTTTACCGTAACCAAAATATTTGTGAGCTCAAACTGTTGAAAAGAATATGACAGTCATCATAGCATTCTGCTATTTTAAGCTAGCTTTGGCAAATGTCCTTCAATAGCGTCATGCGTAGCTTTCATGAGAATCAACCTACTGCACCCTGTGTTAAGCTTGTGTTTGCAACAAGCATTTGCCCATCAAATCAGCACCAGAAAGGTAAAAACAGCAAGCGTAATTGTTTACAGTTGGATGCAAGTCTTAAGTGCGTTAGATAAGTGTTTTTGCAAAGCAGAGACTAGGCAAAAGCTCTGTGAAACACCGTTGCTGCCCCGGGAATGCCTGAGGACAAGCACAGAGTGTTCGACCTGAACACTCTCTATCGAAAGGAAAATGGGCTTTTTGGGGCAGTTTCAGTTCAAATGTCAGGGCATCGGTAGAGGGAGCATGAATGGAGTAGAAAATTATTTTCAATTAGCACCAAAAATTCCGTATAGTACTTTTAAGCTCACCCAAATTGAAATCATGAGCGAAGTGCAGCAGTTCATCCAGGAGCCCAGGCTAAACGTCTGGTGACTCCGCCCTCTTTTTAATGTTTTTAACAGTCATTTTCTCTGCTTAAGAGGATACCATAAAACATCAGTTTCAACCAATTTTCTTTTCCACCCTACGGCTTTAAAAGAGTAGAAAGTAAGAGTCTGAGCACAATAGTAAAAATAGAAACAAACATCTGGTCACGTCAATGCACTTTCAGTCTATTGGCTCCTCCTCACGTGCGCTCTTAAGTTTATTTAGTCCTTTGAACATTTGCGGTCAAAAAGCAGCTGGAAACTTGATTTGAGAAGCGCGTATGCAGTGTATCTGGCCGTATGGCTGCAGGAGATCACAAAAGCAGAGACTGAAATAAAAGATCTTTAGACCAAGGCTGTCAAATATCGGGCCCGCAAGGGGGTCCAATCTGCGAGATTGTAGCTCATTCTTCCTGTACTTACAAGATCAATTGCTTTTATTTTGATATTGGCACCGTAAAACTGTAGTTTATGTGATTGAGTGCGTGCACTTGACTCAATTTTCTGTCCGCAGTTACAATCGTTACTTGCCCCATCCTGGTCAGAATTAATTGGACGTCTAGCACCGTCAGTTCTAGCCTATGCGTTGATGAGGAAGTGACCCAAAACCAACAGGAAGTGACACCAAATCAACTGAAAATAATCTGGAAATGCCAGGAAGCAACTCGGAATTATCCAAAAAAATCCCCCCTCCCATCAAAATGGCACCATCAATAGCAGTCAATGAATTAACAAGGAAGTGACCCAAAAATGCCCCAAACAAACAGGAAGGGAAACGAAGCCAACAGTTTTATTCCCGAACGAGGAAAATGCGACGAAGAGAGCAGCAAAATGTAATTGTTTCAATATCTCTACTCTAATATTTTTACAGGGTATTCTTTTTATCTAAGTCTTTTTCCCCAATTGCTAAATCAATGGTATAGTCATGACAAATAACAGGCTTGTGCTGAATGGAATAGGAAATATTAAAAATGCATTTATTCAGCACGACATGGCAAAATTACTCCATAGTGGTCAAAACTGCCGACTTCTTGCACCTCCCGAATGATATTTTATACCACCGGCTTTTGTCATTTCCCTGCCCCGTCTTCGGAGAGAGTAAACACACTAGGAGGCGTGACAGCTAGCCGACATGCTAACCCAAACCGAGCGGCGTTATAAAGTCTTATTCTTGCCCAGACATGTCCAAAGTGCGGCCCGGGGGCCAAATGTGACCCGTGGTCAAATTTCATCCTTCAAATTTCATCCATCCCATTCAGCCTCTGTCATAAGATCAATAACGTCTGGCCCGCACACAGACTTAATAAATTGGTTAGCAGTAGTGCTACCAGCATATGAAGTAGCTTACACATTAAATGCTGCTCCTCATTTACCCACTAAAAGGCAGCAGCACTCTAAGTAATGTTACCCCGTGTGACCCTTTACTTCCAATTTTCTAAAATGGCGAAAACCAACAAAAAAAGAAAAATCGTTCACTGCGACAGCCGACGCTTCAAGGATAGGTGGAAATTGGAATATTTCGTCACTAAAATACCCACAACTGTGTCTGCCTCATTTACAAAGAGACAGTTGATTCAATGTGAGGCGATATTACCAAACAAGACACGCTGACATGTACGACAAGATTACAGGGAAGATACGCAGCGAGAAATTGAAGCAACTTGAAGCTAGTTTAATTTCACAGCAGCAAGGTACCGAGAGTCGAACGCCACAAAGGCTAGTTGCGAGATCGTTGAAATTATTAATTAAAAAAAAAAATAATAAAGCAAATGTGACACACAGAATGGCTTGCTAAAATTTGCTTAAATATATTGTTCTACGTAAAGAATGTCAGCCAAGGTCGGCCCCCCACATTTTTACCACACCAAATCTGGCCCCCTTTGCAAAAAGTTTGGACACCCCTGTTCTAGCCTTTCGAAGCGAAAAATCACACAAAACTACCCCGGATCATAACACACGGCGGCAGGGTTGTCGATTGTCTTCGCCGATCGGCAACCTCCCGGCGGCGAGCAAGTTACAGCTCGTTGTTCCCCTGCTGCGGGCAGGAGAGCTCGTTTGCCGGGGAAGTAGCTAGAGAATGACCGCCGGACAAACTGGCCGACATCGGAGGAGGTGAGCTGCCCGATCCCAACTCGAGGATAGTGGTCTATTGCCGGGCACACGAAGAGGGCAGAGGGGGCTGGAAGTCTGGACGATATGGAGAACCGCACGAGCATAAACAGAGGATAGCGCTCTCCCGGCGGGCACGCAAAGAGGACCGAGGGGTGTGTGCGACAAGCAGTTGGTCGTGGGCCGAGTGGCATTTGCTGTGGACAAGGAGCATTGTCAGCCACAAAATGCAAGCTACCGCCGTATTAAAACGTGTGCCATGATCCCAGTATTTGACACAATACAAAACACGATGTTTACTCACTTCGTCATAAATCAATGGTCCCACAGTTATAGGACTTGTTTTGGCCAATCTCGGGGTGAGCTGGAACTTTTCGAAACCCAAAAAGGCTCAGATGCCTCTCCCTGGTGCAGCAACAAAACCCTGCAGCACATTTGGCTGGCGTGATGCGAAAAATAAACAAATTAATCCGTAAAATCAGCTGAATCTGCAGTCCATCTGCATGCTATAAAGCAATGCTGTATTGTGAGATGCTGACCCAGGTGACGTCACATTCGCATTCGTCCTCAATACAGGAAGTTATTCATTTTCATGGTGCGGGATTCAAAAAAGTGAATATATAAATCAATCGATTTCACACACATTTATGCTGTCCATTTCATTCAGGATCATAAAATAACACGTGAAATATAAAATAAACATGCTTTTTGCTGTCGCTAGCACTTTAAACCAACAGGAAAATGCTAAATGAACTCATTGCCTGCCATTGACAACAATAGACGTCCAATTTACTTATACTGCAGGGGTGCCAAACTCAAATTCCCCGAAAACCAACATGAAGCAGCCCGGAAATGCCCAAAAAATCAACAGGAAATGATTCAAAATTGACTGGAAGTGACACGTAAGCATCTTAAAATGACATGGATGTAACTCAAAATGAACTCATTACCTGCCATTGACAACAATAGATGTCCAATTCACTTACACTGGTAGGACTGGCAATGAATGCTCAACTTCCAATGCCATGGACGTTGCTTGACGTAAACGACAGCCAGTGCGTTAACCCTTTTGACCAAAATTAAACTGGTCTGACCAACGTGAGATCTTATTGCCATAAATGCGGCCGTTTGGCTTTAGACAATGAGTGCATACTGTAAAAGAAGGTGCTTGTTTCTAAACAGCAAATCTTCATTCCCAACAGGAGAGCCAACAATCCAGCAGCGTCCTCGTCTGACAGTCGTGTCGCTGGGTAAGACAGCAAATGAAACGTTCCGGAAATAAAAGTCGTACCTCATCCTTGCAATTACAAAGCCTGTACAGATTTACTGGGCCCCACGTTCCATGTTTAGCTGCAAAGATGCTGTGCTGTGAGAACATGAGTGATGAATCGGTGACATTTTTTTTTGCCAGCATAATGATAATGAATTCCTTCTGAATTAGAGAGGAGCCCTGTGTCCTGTCAACCTTCATTACTCAGGCGCCTGACTCCCTCTACCCTCCAACACCGACGACACGGCAGAAAGACGCGCCACATGAGCTTTGTCGACTTACCCGCCCATCATTAACCTTGGATTAGCTGCCTGTTATTTGCGTGCATCCCACATTGTTAACACTATTCTGATGTGTGAGGTTTGTTTTCCCTCGACATATTTGATCCATTATTATATGTTGCTGAGAATGTTAATTCACTCAAGTGTTAAGAGGTTTTGGACTCTGTATTCTATGCTTCTGGTTTCGTGGGAACAATTTTGGGAAAAAGCCTTTTTCTTTCATTACAGTACACAAAACAAGAACCGTACTTTCCATACTATAAGGCGCACCTTCAATTAACGGCCTATTTTGAAACGGAAGTTTTCCTATGTTTGTATGTATACATACTGTGGTATGAAAAAGTATCTGAACCTTTTGGATTTTCTCACATTTTTTCATAAAATCACCATCGAAAGTGATCTGATCTTTGTCAAAATCACACGGATGAAAAAACAGTGCCTGCTTTAACCAAAACCACCCAAACATTTATAGGTTTTCATATTTTAATTAGGATAGCATGCAAACAAAGACAGAAGGGGGGGGGGGGGGGGGGAATAAGTAAGTGAACCATCACATTTAATATTTTGTGGCCCCCCTTTGGCAGCAATAACTTCAACCAGATGCTTCCTGTAGCTGCAGATCAGTCTGGCACATCGATCAGGACCAATTCTTCTCTAGTAAACTGCTGTAGTTCAGTCATATTCCTGGGATGTCTGGCATGAATCGCTGTCGTTAGGTCATGCCACAGCATCTCAATGGGGTTAGAGACTGGACTTTGACTTGGCCACTCCAGAAAGTGTATTTTGTTTTTCTGAAACCATTCTGAAGTTGATTTTCTTATGAGTTTTGGATCATTGTCTTGTTGCAGCATCCATCCTCATTTTAGCTTCAACTGTCTGACAAACGGCCTCAGGTTTTCCTGCAAAACATCTTGATAAACTTTTGAATTCATTCTCTCATTAATGATTGCAAGTTTTCCAGGCCCTGAGGCAGGAAAACAGCCCCAAATTATGATGCTCCCTCCAACATGCTTCACAGCAGGGATGAGGTGTTGCTGTTAATGAGCTGTTCCATTTTTCTTCCACACATGACGTTGTGTGTTACTCCCAAACAATTCAAATTTGGTTTCATCAGTCCACAATAGATTTTGCCAAAACTTCTGTGGAGTGTCTAAATGCCTTTTTGCGAATATTAAATGAGCAACAATGTTTTTTTGGACAGCAGTGACTACAAATTTTTACAGCATTGGAAAACGTTAAGAATGATTGTGTCATTTTTGTCCTCATATAGGAATTATATCAAAACAAAAAATATATTTCCCTCCCTTTTCCATTTTTAAACATTTTTTAAAATGCTCCAGGGAGCCACTAGGGCAGCGCTAAAGAGCCTCATGCGGCTCTTAAAAAACGGGTTGCCGACCCCCAACCTAAACTTTTCTTGAATAACGTATCCATGAACCTTGTGTGATGTTTTTTAATCAAAATAACCAGCGTATAGACAGGGGAGGCAGGAGATTTCAGAGCCTCACCTGCATATTGAAAAATACATCTATATATATTAGGGGTGTGACGATACACGCAAGTCACGATTCAGTACGTACATCGGTATGGAGATCACGGTTCGGTGGGGTTTCAGTACAACAGGAAAACCTTTTTTCCACAGCATTCGAAAGTCAATGTTTGTATACCGTTACACTCTTATATAATGTAGGTTAATTTTAAATAAAAATGTAAAAAGGCTGACCTGTTGTTTTTTGTTTTTTTTTTCTTTGTAGAATGACAAAATCATTTGAATTCAAACAGTAAATATAAACATATTTGATGTGAAAGATGATATACAATGTAAAAGGTAATAACGTGTAGAACCTGAAAAGTCACATCAGTTACTTTGATCAGTAACTAATTACTTACAATGAGGTAACTGAGTTACTAACTCATACTTTTTGGGAGAAGTAATTTGTAAGTGTAATTAATTACTTTTTAAAAGTAAGATTACCAACATTAGCGTTTTGTAATGTCACCAAGCAGGCTTATTCATATTGTTAGTCATAATATTGTAAAGATAAACCACAGTGAGATCATCGGGTTCATCAAAGAAATGGCACCAAGGAGATAGGTCCTTTAAAGTCGGAATAATTCTCATTTGCACTGTTTGTATCTTATTTATACTGTTACAATGTTTTGTTGACCCTTGGTAGTTTACATACAGTGGGGCAAATAAGTATTTAGTCAACCACTAATTGTACAAGTTCTCCCACTTGAAAATATTAGAGAGGCATGTAATTGTTAACATGGGTAAACCTCAACCATGATAGACAGAATGTGGGGGAAAAAAAACAGAAAATCACATTGTTTGATTTTTAAATAATTTATTTGCAAATCATGGTGGAAAATAAGTATTTGTATTATTAAGTTCATCTCAATACTTTGTTATGTACCCTTTGTTGACAATAACAGAGGCCAAATGTTTTCTGTAACTCTTCACAAGCTTTTCACACACTGTTGCTGGTATTTTGGCCCATTCCTCCATGCAGATCTCCTCTAGAGCAGTGATGTTTTGGGACTGTCGTTGGGCAACACGGACTTTCAACTCCCTCCTCAGATTTTCTATGGGGTTGAGATCTGTGGCCTATACTACGAACTGAGTTCAACCTCCCCAGAAGTAATCCAGTTTACCAGCGGGTAACCGGAGTTGACAAAACCTGGTTGTCTAGTTTGTGGTCAGTCGGTGCTACGACGCTGATTATGAGGTTGATTAGTCGAACCTGTGTCAACCCAGTCAGAGTTACTGCGCATTCACATAAAAGGGGGCGGAGACCAGAGTCAAACACTACTTGTGACGATGGCACGGGCACCTTACTGCACGGAGGAGGAATGCGCGATGATCATATGGAGTTATGAGGAATTAAAATCCACCCTCACCGCGAAATCGAACACCGTTTCAGCGAGTAGAACGCAACGGGTCTGTTGACAGCGAATTTACAGATCGTGTGATTTGTGAATGCGTCAATATGCCAGTTTACTTATGTCCAAGCAAAGAAATAAAGCCTGCTGTCAGGACAATAAAATAAGATTTGGTACGTAAACAGTAAGAAATAATTTATCGCACATCATCACATGAAGCAGGATAATTGTATTTTTTGTCCCATTGACTGTATGAATACGTATGTCCTTTTTTTTTTTTCCCTTAGTTTGGGCCTAAAAAATCAAGCCCGACCCGAGCCCGATCAATTTACTTTATTTGCAGGCCCGAGCCCGACCCGACCCCCCCCCCACTCCATAATTTTATGTTATCTTTGTGAGGACTCAGGAGAAGAAGGAAATGCGGGGATGCCATTTGTAACGAATTTTCACAGTTAAACAAGACTGTAAGATGAGTATTCAATAAACATTTATATCTTTTATATTTGTGCGTCTGTCCTATCAGTGGATTTGACATTTAATTTAATCTCTTCGAGTTGGCAGAAAAAAACGCAAGTTTTCTCAATGTTTAAATAGTCTACATATTTCTATGGTTATTATTAACTCATTTACACAACGAAATAACGCTGGAAAAGTTCGTTAAATATATTTCTTGTATATGAGTGCAAAGCTCCGCATTCGTTTACATTCAGCAATTTCAACGATCAATTTGAAGCGTTTCCATACCCCACTTTGAATCGCACGGCATACAGTGTTCTTAAGCAGATATTCAGCATCACCATTGGAATGCATATATTGTCCCTGGCGAAAGAGCGCACGGAGAGGCACACAATCTGCCCATTTGTGAGGGCCTGACTTCGGCGGGTTACATTATAGTGACGTCCGCCTCGATCAGTTGGCACAGGTAAAGAATTCCCTCAGCTGAAAATCTTTCATGGAGAACATCTTCCGGTTACGCCAGCGGATTCTGGCGGTCTCCAAAAACCCGTGCACTCCGAAGAGAGCCCCTCACAATCCGCGCGCCAATGTCGTATGGGTCGTCCAGGTACGCTGTCATTGTCAGGAGGACACGTCCGCGGAGGAGTGCTGTTTAATTATAGGGTGGTTAATTAGAATTCTGGGGTTAAGCAAGATCTAACTCTGAGACGACCAGGTTTGGCGTGTGGCGTGTGTTGCTATGGCAACACTTCTTGGTTCCAACATATCCACCTTTCGTAGTCTCGCTTAGCTGCGAACTTAGGTCGCACGTGATGAAGTTACTCTCGAAGTTACCCTGCTAAGCCAGAAAACTGGCTTCGTAGTATAGGCCACAGGAGACTGGCTAGGCCACTCCAGGACCTTCAAATGCTTCTTACGAAGCCACTCCTTTGTTGCCCTGGCTGTGTGTTTGGGATCATTGTCATGCTGAAAGACCCAGCCACGTCTAATCTTCAATGCCCTTGCTGATGGAAGGAGATTTTCACTCAAAATCTCTCGATACATGGCCCGTTTCATTCTTTCCTTTACACAGATCAGTCGTCCTTGTCCCTTTGCAGAAAAACAGTCCCAAAGCATGATGTTTCCACCCCCATGCTTCACAGTGGGTATGGTGTTCTTCGGATGCAATTCAGTATTCTTTCTCCTCCGAACACGAGAATCTGTGTTTCTACCAAAAAGTTGTATTTTGGTTTCATCTGACCATAACACATTCTCCCAGTCCTCTTCTGGATCATCCAAATGCTCTCTAGCGAACCGCAGACGGGCCTGGACGTGTACTGGCTTCAGTGGGGGGACACGTCTGGCAGTGCAGGATTTGAGTCCCTGGCGGCGCATTGTGTTACTGATAGTAGCCTTTGTTACTGTGGTCCCAGCTCTCTGTAGGTCATTCACTAGGTCCCCCAGTGTGGTTCTGGGATTTTTGCTCACCGTTCTTGTTACCATTTTGACGCCACTGGGTGAGATCTTGCATGGAGCCCCAGATCGAGGGAGATTATCAGTGGTCTTGTATGTCTTCCATTTTCTAATAATTGCTCCAACAGTTGATTTCTTTACACCAAGCTTTTTACCTATTGCGGTCTTCCTAGCCTGGGGCAGGTCTACAATTTTGTCTCTGGTGTCCTTCGACAGCTCTTTGGTCTTGGCCATAGCGGAGTTTGGAGTGTGACTGACTGAGTTGTGGACAGGTGTCTTTTATACCGATAATGAGTTAAAACAGGTGCCATTAATACAGGTAACAAGTGGAGCCTCTTTAAACCTCGTTAGAAGTTAGACCTCTTTGACAGCCAGAAATCTTGCTTGTTTGTAGAAGACTACTTATTTCCACTCTAATTTGGAAATAAATTCTTTAAAAATCAAACAATGTGATTTTCTGTTTTTTTTTTTTTCCACATTCTGTCTCTCATGGTTGAGGTTTACCCATGTTGACAATTACAGGTCTCTCTAATATTTTCCAGTAGGAGAACTTGCACAATTGGTGGTTGACTAAATACTTATTTGCCCCACTGTATATGAAGAAATATCTAATAATGTAATACATCTGAAATGTTTTTTTTCTTTCTTTTATTAATTCACATTTTTCTAACAAGGCAGTCAGGCTGGCAGTTATATACGCCACTGCCCCTCACGTCGTTTTTTTTTTTATTACCAAAAATAGTCACTTGCCCCCATGGGTTAACTGTCTCAGAATTATTACAAAGTTTCCTTTTTTAAGTACCACTGAGCAATCACACTTATCAGCTGACTATGGGACTTCAGTAGAGTTATCTAGCGTCCCATTGTTGGCATGGTAACTGCAGGGCTCTTGAGCATGGCATCCTCAGCTTTCCACTGGGAAGTAATGGTTTTGATCTGTGTGTAGAACTGGATTCCCTGGTTTAAAAAAAAAAAAAAAACATTTTTGTGTTAAAGTTTGAGTTTGATTGCACTGAAGGATCACAAAACACGTGTTTGCATACTTGTTTTCCATAAAAGTTCATATCGCCTCTGAAAGATCCTCTCGATCCAGTGAAAGAGAACATGGGCAATGGCACAGGGATGGGAACATTGACTCCAACCTGCCAAAAAAAAAAAAAAAAGTTTTACCGACAATCCCATGTTTGGGAGGTTTATAAAAATCCCCTGGGGCCTAAATTGCAGGGACAAGGCACCGGCACAATGATAACTTGTGGCTTAAATTTGCAGTTTTGCAAACACAGTATGTAGAGAGCGGGAAGGAGGAGGGGAAAAAAAAACATCTTTGTTACAAGTCGAGAGAAACATGGCACTGTTGGTTAGAATGTTCGAGAAGGCACAAATAGGTTTGGAAACTTTTTGGCAAAGAGGATGTTTGTAGGAGGCCTGCGCAGCATTCCCCGACATGTGAACAGCAAACAAGGCTTGACTGGGCATCACGGGCGAACGAACAGGCTTGTTAAACATGACCCTCGGAATCCCTCCGTCTTGAACAGAACGTGTCCTTTGTTTTTGATTGAACACGCATTTGCTGTGGCTATTTACAGATTTGAGCGGTGGAGGTGTAGAGTGCGAACGAGAAGATTTTGGTCAGGGGCAAACAGGCGACTTGACATGGAAAGAATCATTTCATATATGAGGTTTTCCCTGTTCAGTAGATTCCGTGACGAGGACGTGTGTCACATGGATTAAAGTGGGAAAAAAATATAAACTTTTTTTTCCCCAAAACGTTACCGAGACTTACAGAAGAGTATTGCTGACACACTCACAAAAAAAGTCCAATATCATGTTTTTACATGATAGCATCATTATAAAAACATGTAGACGATCATATAAAAAAATGAAATCAAGTAAAAATGTGATAATTATGTAAAAACGTGAAGACTATCATGTAAAAATGGGATATTTAAGTAAAAACATGAAAACAATCAGGTAAAAACACGAAAACTCATGTAAAAATGTAATAATTATGCGAACACGTGAAAACTAATGTAAAAATGGGAAAATCGTTAGCCATTCTGCTGTTTCCTCTTTCAGTGTTTCAAAGTGATGATTTGTAGACGTTACATAGACTTCACTGTCAGTTGACGAGACAGCTCCTACAAACATTGCGCCACGCCTTCCCGTCGGGGGCAGACTCAAGCAGAGCATTTGGCTTTCACTGTGATAACCTCAAACACGCGCTGCGTTCAAACGCCGGATTTAGGTGGAAAAAGGATGAAAGTTTTATTGCATACATGCAGGCAGAAGTCTCTCATGAGTGATTTGGTCGAGGATTCAAGGTAATTATTATATAAAATAGCCCTATGCACGCACTTTGAAATGTGAAAAAAATGCATGGAAAAAATTAGCGTTAACTTTAGCTCGAAATGTTTACGTAAAATGAATGATAACTGCCTGGTTTTTTGCTTTTAACGTTAACGTTTTAATTTTCATATGTATAGAAATTCAGGGATGTACACATTTATATACAAGAATTTTCAACTTAAAAAGTCCTGTTTTGTGATGGCAGCCACGTTGGATTTACACAATAGTGTAATTTTAGCTCGAAATATTTACATAAAATGAATGATAACTGCCCGTTTTTTTTTTTTCTTTTTTTTTTGCTTTTAACCAAGAATCTAAACTGTTTTATGTTCATATCTATAGAAATTGCAGGATGTATGCATTTATTTAAAATAATTTTCAATTTAAAAAGCTCTTTGTTTAGTGATGGCCGCCATGTTGTATCCATAGACAATAGCGTAAGTTTACATTCAAATGGTCAGGTAATTTTCGGCCAACTGCCCATTTTTTGGCAAAAAAAAAAAGTAGTAATTTAGACATTTCTGCGTCCATACAAAAAAAAATCGCCTTTTATGTGTTTTGTTTTATGTAACATTTTAATCTAAAAACGACGAGAGCCAGACGGCAGGTCAAGTCATCACTTGAAATTAATATCTCAAGCCCCCATTTGTTGAGAATGGACCCAGAGGGGTGCCATTTGTTTGTGCTACGTATGCGCTAGTTGTTGGGACATACCTCTGTAATTGAGAGTTGGTACACTCAGTCAGCCGCGGCAGTTGGATACGGAAAAGCTGTGAGTGATGTCATCACTCGAAATATCTCAACATCACAAAACCGATAACAGCACAAACGAAAAAAAATTCAGCACAAACGTAGCAGAAACGAATGACACCCTTTTTAGCCATTTTTAATCAGAAGGGAGGTTGGTTGTCTTCAGAGTGACCGATAAAAGAATTGTTAATATCTCAAAAACGATAGCAGCACAAATAAAAAAAAAAAAAAATCAGCACAAACCTCACACAAATGAATGACACAATTTTTCCATAATTTGCGTCTAACGGGGGGCCAACTTCTCAGAGGTGCACGCACACACTGGATTCTTTCCAGTCAACATTGTGTCATTCACACCAACCTGGCCCACGTCCACTTGATGAGTGTATTTGCGAGCCGTGGCGCCATTTGTCGTGAAGATGGCTGTTCCATTGCCATAGGGATTGGTGTTGACTAAATGGATGGCGTCGTCTAGAGTGTCAGCTTCAAGGACAACCAGCACAGGGCCAAAAATTTCTTCCGTGTAGCACTTCATCTGAGGCTGCAGAAGCAAACGCGTTAGAAAATTTTAGCCATCCATTGAGTTTGTCCTCGTGAGTTGAAGTAAATCCAACTGCATTCAGACAAAAGTAAGCCATTTACATCCTGTGGGTGCTACCTCAAAATATGAAAGCTATGGTAAACAAACGAATTTATGTCACGAAAAGTTTTTGGAAGTTTTTTTTCGCTGTTAATGGGGACCCCCCTCCGCTGTGAAAATTGAAAATCCGCGCAGTAGAGGCGGAGCGTATTTACATAAAAATAATTTGTGCGTGTGTGTGTTCCATGTATTTCTTCACATTTAACGGCATGGGTTTCGAAGTGCGAATTCGCGAGCGATCTTTTTACTTGGGTCTTACCCTAACCATCCCGCCAGTGGGACATGTCCGGAACACCTCTCTAAGGATGCAACCAGGAGGCATTCGTACCAGATGCCCAAGCCACCTCAGTGGGCTCCTCTCAACACGGAGGAGTAGCGGCTCGACTCTGAGTCACTCCCGGATGACCGAGCTTCACACCCTATCTCAGTGGTTCTTAAACTTGCTAAAAGTACCTAACCCCACAGGTTTCAGATATGGATTCACCGAACCCTTCGGAATCAGATAACAAAGCTTTGTTCAAATGTAAAACCAACATATGTAAGCTAGCAAGCTCATAATTGAGCTAAATCCCGTTAAAAATTCTTTTTTATAAATAAGTCAATATTGGATAGCACGCTGCCTTTTGGGCTGTTGTATTCCCTCATACCAAGTGCAAGTCAACCTCCCACTGAGCAAACCAGTTCCTCCTCCCATCAGATCGAGCACTAGCAGATTTGAGAAATGGATTAAGCCTGTAAATTGGGAGCAAACCAGTCTAAAACCGGGTCTTAAAAGCCACTTTGCTGAGATTTAGTCAGCGTACGAAAATAGGGCTCTGTGTTTCTTTAACTTCGCCGAACCTCTTAGACTTAGTCACTGAACCCCTGGGGCGATCGAACCCAGGTTAAGAACCGCTGCAAGGGAGAGCCCGGACACCCTCCGGCGGAAAATCACTTCTGCCGCTTGTATCCAGGATCTTGTTATTTTGGTCACGACCCACAACTCGTGGCTATAGGTGAGGATAGAAACGTAGATCGACTGGTAAATCGAAAGCTTTGCCATTTGTCTCAGCTCCTTCTTCACTGCAACGTACTGGTGCAGAGTCCACATCACTGCATTGATCCGCCTGTTTATCTCCCACTCCCTCCTGTCTTCACTCTTGAACAAGACCCCAAGATATTTGTCCTTAACTTGGGGCAGGATTTCATTCCCGACCCGGAGAGGGCACTCCACCCTTTTCCGACTGAGGACCATGGTCTCGTATTTGGAGGTGCTGATCTTCATCCCGACCGCTTCACACTCGGTTGCGAACTGCTCCAGTGAGAGTTGGAGATCACGGCTTGATGAAGCCAACAGCACCACATCATCTGCAAAAATCAGAGATGCATTGCGGATGCTACACAACCTGACCCCCTCAACGCTTTGCCTGGACCTAGAAATTCAGTCCATAAAAGTTATGAACAAAATTGGTGACAAAGGGCAACCCTGGCAGAGTCCAACCCTCACTGGGAATGAATTCAACTTACTGCCGGCAATGCGGACCAAACTCTGACACTGGTCATACAGGGACCGAACAGCCCTTGCCAATGGGCTCGGTTTCCCGTACTCCCGATGCACACCCACAGGACTCCCCGAGGGACACGCCTTCTCCAAATCCACAAACACATGGAGACCGGTTGGGCAAACTCCCATGCACCTTCGAGGACCCTCCCGCGGGTGTAGACCTGGTCCACTGTCTCATAGCCGGGGCAAAAACTACATTGTATCTTTTGAATCTGAGATTCGACTTCCTGATGGACCCTTCGCTCCAGCACTCCTGAATAACCTTTACCACGGAGGCAGGAGGAGTGTGATCCCTTTGTAGTTGGGACAAACCTCCGGTCCCCTTTCTTAAAAAGGGGGACCACCACCCCGGTCTGCCAATCCAGAGGCATTGTCCCCGACCCAAAGCTATAGTTATCTGAAAAACTTGTAATTTAGTAACAGATGCCTATTTTAGCCTATTGTTCTCAATTTTACTATTATCAATCTAATGTATAATGTTTGTTCTAGGTCCCAAAAATGTGACGTACTCCAGTGCGACTTATACAGGATACAGTATATGTTTTTTTTTCCTCTTTATTGTGCATTCCGTGGCTGGTGCGACTTATGCTCAAGTCCGACTTATGATCCGAAAAATAGGGGAATACAATTTTCACCTAAACTGCTTGAATATTAACATTTCTGCCAAATACTATAACTAAAAAAACTTCTTTACCTCATTTTTCTTTTTTAGTGACACGATTTTAGCAAAGTCTCACTACTTTAATCCAGGAAGCATTTTGATTGTAGACCAGTGTTATTCATTATATCAAATACTGTATAATACGTACTGTAACAGATCATTCGCAACAATGCTATAATGTAACTATGTTTGACTATAAATGTAAACAAACAAAATAAACACAGTATCACACTACAATGGTCATGTATATGAAACATAATATAACTTCCACGGCACAAACAGCGAGATGCAATAGCAAGCAATGGCTGCCAAAGTTAGCTCGTCTTTTAGCACTTCATGTTTGCTATTAGCTCGAGTAGTCATGTGATAACACCTGTAGAAAGACCTAACAAAGTCGTCACACTTAAGAGCTACTAAGGGGGCTACAAAGCATTACAAATCAAGACAAGAAATAAAAGGACATAACAGCAAATTTAGTCTGCTGTTTTAAGTAGTGCTCGGAACAAACTTACATGAATCATTATATGAAAAAAATCATCAAACGAAAGCCACTCCAGAAAAAAATTAATTTCATATCGTGAGGTACCACTATATATGGATAGTTTTTCTGACTTTTTGTCTTTAGGTGTGTCATGATATATCATGTAAAATGGGAGCCTTTGTTTATTGAAAATATGCTAGATGAAAATACATACCGTGACATCACCAATGATGGTCGGCCCCACAAAGTTGCCGTTCTCGTAACCCGTGACTTTAACGTGTCGGCCGTCCAGGAGCACCTTGGCGCCCTCATCCTCGGCACTTTGGATCAGACTGCAGACTCGCTGCTTGGCCTGTGGCGAGATCAGGGGCCCCACATCCGCACCGGGTTGGTCTCCTGAGCGGCCCCCAGAAACGAGCGGTTATACTGTTACATGTACGCCGATGCTCTGATGATGTGGTAGCGACATTCCAAAACGTTAGCCAGAAGAATAACAGAACAGAAGGGGCAGCTTGAGGAACTCCCTTAGAAATTGTACATGAGGGTTTCCTGTGCGTCATATTGGGGCAAAAATCTATGTCTGTAAGACAGTTACGCTCGGTCAAAAGGCCTTCAAGGAAACCAGTGAATGTGAACCTGAGGGGTACCTGCATTAACCCGCAGAGCCTTGCTGCGCTCCACAAGCTCAGGCAGCCAACTGCGAGCCTCGCCCACCAAGATGGCGGTGGACAGTGCCATGCAGCGCTGACCGGCGGCCCCGAACGCAGCCCCCACCAGCTGGTTTAGAGTGTTCTCCTTGTTGGCATCTGGCATTACCACACCGTGGTTCTTTGCTCCCTATGAGTACAGGTGGACAATTCTATGCCAAAGGTCTCAAGCCACAACCATTAACCTTGTTTTTATTCATCATTTTCAAAGTAGTCATTTTGACACACAGTATATAGAACAAATATTATGTAGATATATTTTTTAAGTGCAAATATTCAGCAGCAACTAATCCATTGTCAATTTCACTGACAACTATTTTGATAACATCAATTGTTTAGAAACATTGTTTAAACATCCCGAAATTTACATTTTTAGTATTTAGTAAGATTCCATGCAAGGGCGTAGGTTTGGTCTCAACATTGGTAGTGATGCGATAACAGTTTAATCTGCAAGTACACTTTTTGCTGGGGACGGGTCATCAATAAGACCAAACAGATTGGGTAAATTTCTCAAAAATAGCTTGTTCTGATGTAAAAGTGAAAAAAAGTTACAATTATTTTCATGGGAGAAAGTCATTTTCAAAATGCTTGCCTCATATAAAGAAATTTACAGTGGTTCTGTTTTTGTGGTTTTTTTGAGGGGTGAGATTTAAAAAATGTTCACAGGGTGCAAATAAAAAAAAATTTGAAAAATTATGTAGAAAATAAAAATTTATAATAAATGCACAAAATGCACAGTTAAATTAACGTTAACAGTAGAAAACTTACAGGAAGACACCTCGCTAAGCAGCTTTCTACTCGAGTAAGCATGTTCACACAGTTAAATGTTATGCTAACGCCGATGCAGGTCGGACTTTCAGAAGCAAAATTAGTGGTGTGTTCACCACCTCCACAACATTGATGTCTGATTTCATTACTTACAGTGGCTAATGCTGCTGCTGGCCAAAAACCTTCTAATCTCACTCCTATTCAAAGAGGGCAGAGCAGGCAGCATGTTGACATGTATTTCTGTCGGGATTGTGTGAATGTGGGGGTTCTAGTCATCAGCCAATCAAACATGCGTTTGAGGGGAAAAAATGGACCGGCACATTCAGCAAGTGAAAAGGGGAAAATGTACTGTAAGTCTGAACATAATGAAAGTAATTCACTTAATAATGGTACGGTCAATTCTATCCTTACAACATATGGGAAGACAATCTAAATTACCTATGTAACTGAACTCATTATATAATGCAAATAAGGTTGCTTAAAAGTTGAGGACAACATGAGCATCCTGAAAAGTTGGTAGTGTTATGAGAAAGAATGAGAATGAAAAAAAAAAACATGAAATCAATATCATTTTAAACATAACTCCAAAAATGGGCCGGACAAAAGTATTGGCACCCTCAGCCTAATACTTGGTAGCGCAACCTTTAGATAAAATAACTGCAAACAACCGCTTACGGTATCCATCAATGAAATTCTTACAATTCTCCGCTGGAATTTTAGACCATTCTTCTTTGGCCAACTGCTCCAGGTCTCTGAGGATTGAAGGGTGCCTTCTCCAAACTACCATTTTCAGATCTCTCCATAGGTGTTCTATGGGATTCAGGTCTGGACTCATTGCTGGCCACTTTCGAAGTCTCCAATGCTTTCTCTCAAACCATTTTCTAGTGCTTTTTGAAGTGTGTTTTGGGTCATTGTCCTGCTGGAAGACCCATGACCTCTGAGGGAGACCAAGCTTTCGCACACTGGGCCCTACATTATGCTGCAAAATTTGTTGGTAGTCTTCAGACTTCATAATGCCATGCACACAGTCAAGCAGTTAAGTGCCAGAGGCAGCAAAGCTCTACTTTTGACTCATCTGACCAAAGAACATTCTTCCAAAACGTTTTTGGCTTTCTCAGGTAAGTTTTGGCAAACTCCAGCCTGCATTTTTTTATGTCTCTGGGTCAGAAGTGGGGTCTTCCTGCGTATCCTACCATATAGTCCGTTTTCATTCAGACGCCGAATAGTAGAGGTTGTACCCTCAGACTGCAGGACAGCTTGAACTTGTGTCGATGTCAGTCGAGGTTCTTAATCCGCTATCCGCACAATCTTTCGTTGAAATCTCTCGTCAATTTTTCTTTTCCGTACACATCTAGGGAGGTTAGCCACAGTGCCATGGGCTTTACACTTATTGATAACACTATGCACGGTAGAAACAGAAACATTCAGGTCTTTGGAGATGGACTTGTAGCCTTGAGATTGCCCATGCTTCTTTGGTCTTCTTTCTTTTCTCCATTCTTAATGTGGTACACACAAGGACACATGACAGAGGTTGAGTCAACTTTAATCCATTTTAACTGGCTTCAAGTGTGATTTAGTCATTGCCACCACCTGTTATGTGCCACAGGTGCTGTTAATTACACAAATTTGAGAAGCATCAAATGTTTTTTCCAAATGGTGCCAATACTTTTGTCCGGCCCATTTTAGAAGTTTTGTGTAAAATGATAATGATTTAATTAATTCAAATTATCTTTTGTGTTTTTTCATTGCAGGCAAAATAAATGTAGATATCAAAACCAAAGCATTTGTAATTGCAATCATTTTCCAGCACTGTATAGATATCTCACATTTTTGCATCTGAAGAAAATACTTTTAATTTTTACTTGTAATTTTTAAAGCAAGTACTTTTGTACTTTTACTTGAGTATTTTTTCTTAGATACAGTACTTGTACTTTTACTAAGGAATTCTTTGCCACTGTGTCTGTACTTTTACGTAAGTGAAAAAAAAAAAAAAAAGTGAGTACTTCCTCCACCACTGTTAAAATGATATATTGATAAACCTTTTGGGCCGTTATATCGCGATATATCACCTTTTCGATGTATTAACACACCCCGATGACATAATGGTCGGGGAACGTGAAGATGTTTACCAAACAATCCAGACACCCGCTGTTTTTTGTTGGATTACACTGTCAATTTTATATATGGCTCTGAGCAACAATTGTCTACGTGTAACCAGCAGTAAATGGCAAGCCTACTTCCATTTTTCTGTTGTTTTTTTTTTAATTGCCACTGGTGTGTGTGTGCAATTTATGTTTGTATTCCGATATTACAAGACATATTGCATGAATGGTCATTATAGCAAGATGTTTAAGAAATACTTGCACTGTATAATCCACATGAATTGGATGGATTACATGGCGCATCCTTCAACCCACCAAATAGGAAAGAGTTATGTAAGGCTGCCACCTAGAGTTCACATTCAAAATGCTAGTTTCTGTATTGAGCACTCACCATGTTGGACTGCACTCTCTTGCCATTTTTGGAGCCCCTCTCATAAATGTACTCGCCCGCTTGATTGGAGCCAACGAAGCTGATGGCCTTGATGGTCGGATGGTCACAAATAAAGTTCACAGCTGCGGCAGGAAGAACGGAAATAAACTTGACACAGTGACACCAAACGTCCAGGAACAACCAGCCAATAAAGTTGACTCATTTTGTGACATAAGGCCTTTACTGAGCCAAATACTGTGTGGTCCTATTACTGTGCCATTCAGTCAAGCGACTATAGTTAGTTTGGATTCTATTTACACTTTTATAATGTCACGTTTACAAATCTAAATGACCGCAGCATAGGCAAATTGTGGTTTGCCTGTGTGCCTCATTGTTGAGAGGTACAGAGTTCATATCTCAGTTTAATACAACCCCCTAGCAAAAATTATGGAATCACCATTCTCGGACGAGCACTCACTCAGACATTTTATCATGTAGAACAAACTCAAACAAAAACCTTGAAAAGATAATGAATTAGTTCAAAAGTGCAACTCTTTAGCACGCAGATACACTAAAAGAAATGAATAAAAAACATTGTGGTGGTCAGTAAATGTTACTTTTATAGAGCAAGTGCAGGGAAATATATATGGAATCACTCCATTCTGAGGAAATAAATGTGGAATCATTACAAACAAACAAAGAAATAACAATCATACACATATTTAGTAGCACCACCTCTGGCTTTTATGACAGTTTACAGTCTCTGAGGCATGGACTTGATTAGTATTATTCTTCATCAATTTGGTGCCAACTCTTTTTGATTGCAGTTGCCAGATCATCCTTGCAGGTCGTAGCCTTGCTGTGGACCATTCTTTTTTCCATTTCCACCACAGGTTTCAATAGGGTTTAGATCTGGGCTATTTGACGGGCCATGACATTGACTGGATGAGTCTTTCTCCAAGAAATGCTTTAACAGTTTTATCTCTGTGGCACGATGCATTGTCATCTTGGAAAATGACGAACATATTTTCAATTGAAGGGATAAGAAAGCTGTCTAAAATGTCAATGTAAACTTGTGCATTTATTTAAGATTTAAACACAAACATCTCCTTTGCCTTTGCTTGACATGCAGCTCCATATCATCAAGGACTGAGGGAATTTTGATTTTTTTGTTCAGGGAGTCATCTTTGTAAATCTCATTGGAAAAGCACCAAACCAAAGTTCCAGCATCATCACCTTGTCCGATGCAGATTCTTGACTCTTGACAAGATAACTGCCTGCAGAAAACATCAAAATTCTCTCAGTCCTTGATGATATGGGGCTGCATGTCAGGCAAAGGTACTGGGGAGATGGCTGTGGTTAAATCTTCAATAAATGCACAAGTTTACATAGATTTTAGAACGCTTTCTTATCGCTTCCATTGAAAATATGTTTGGGGATAATGAAATCGTTTTCCAAGATGACAATGCATCATGCCACAGAGCTAAATTTTTTTAAGCATTCCTTAGAGAAAGACTCATCCAGTCAATGCCATTGCCTGCAAATAGCCCAGATATCAACCCTATTGAAAACCTCTGGTGGAAATTGAAAAAAAATGGTCCACAGCAAGGCCCCAACCTGCAAGGATGATCTGGCCAATGCAAACAAAGAGAGTTGGCATAAAATTGATGAAGAATACTCATTAAGTCCATGCCTCAGAGACTGCAAGCTGTCATAAAAGCCAGAGGTGGTGCTACTAAATACTAGAGATATGTTTTGATTGTTATTTCCTTGTTTGTCGTGATTCCATTTTTTTCCCCCTCAGAATGGAGTGATTCATTATATATTTCCCAGCACTTTCTCTAATAAAGTAACATTTTCTGACCAACACAATGTTTTTATTCATTTCTTTTAGTGTTTCTGAATGCTAAAGAGTTGCGCTTTTGAACTAATACAAAAATTTTATTCAAGTTTTTTATCGAATTTGTTCTACATGATAAAATGTTGAGTTGTAGCATATGCATGTTGCAAGTGAATTTCCTCCAGTTTCCCTCTCACATTCAAAAACATGCATGTTAGGTTCACGAAAGACAAAAACTGACCTCTATCACCTAAAGATGTGAATTTTATTTTGTGGTTAGTGAGGATAAGTTGCAGAAAATGTATTGATGCTGCAGAGAAACATAAAATACTTTGTTTTTACACTAAAGGAAGAGGATTATGGAGGTGTAAAAAGTCTCTCCCATTCTAGAAGTTTGACTTTGGCAAATTTTGAGGGCTATGAATCTGTTAACTAAAAACTACCAAGAATTTTCTTTTTCTTTCTTTTTTTTTTTTTTTGTCGGGCCAAAGACATGTCTAGTCACCCTTGTATTGTGTTCAAATCTGCCTGGATTTTGATATGAAATAATCAATGGTACATTTTACATTCCTAAACTTGAAAACGGGTCCAATTTGACCCAAACACAGCAAGGGCTCATATGAAAAATATTGGTTTGGCACCATCTTGTGGCACAAGAAACATATCGCAATACATTGTAGCCCAAAAGCATGGGAGTAGGTTTGATCTCAACATTGGTAGGGACGATATAACAGCATAACCTGCAAGTAAACTTTAACAATGTAGATAAATGCGCTATATAAGTACTCTACATGTACCATTTGCTTGGGACGGGACATAATAAGACCAAATAGATTAAGTGAACGGGAGTCAGGGCAACATTTCTAACGAATATGAATCTAATTAATTGATACGCTAAATGAAGAATGTAAAATAAATCTCCATGGAGTTATACTAACTTTCATATGTAATGCTTCAGGTGGTACAACGTTCGACTCAAACCTTTGGTAGCAAAAACTACAATAGAAACATTTTGAAATGCAAATCCGTTTATTAAAAAAACAGGGAGCTAGGGTCCAATTCTGGGAGACACTGGAGCACCCTAAAGAACTGTAATAATAAAGTGATTTGGGAAAAAATTAATGAAAAAAAATCTGAGATCTCCAAGGACAGATCTACATCGAGGCATGCTACCAAGACTCAAACCAAAGTACTCTCATGTAATTCTGATACAAACAATGATCCAACCATCCAAGCTTGACTTCATTGTTCCTTGTGGAGGCTGGCCTGACTGCAGTAGTTATGCAAATTAGTAAGTTCACACAGATTAATGCTATGCTAACTCTGATGCAGGTCAGACTTTTAGTAGCAAAATCAGTGGCGTTTCCCGCACCTAAACAACATTGACGTCTTTTTATATTACGTGCAGTGGCTTGTGCTGACCGAAAAAAATAAAACTTCTGATATCCCTCCTCTACAAAGGGGGTAGAGGAGGCGGCAAGTTGTATTTCTCTCAGTGGGGTTGTGTGAGTGTGCGTGTGCGTCTGTGTGGCGGGTGGTCAAGTCATCAGCCAATCAAACATGGATTTGAGGGGGAAAAAATGGACCGGCACATTCAGCAAGTGAAAAGGGATGAATGGAAGTGTGAACATAATGGAAAAAAAAAAATCACTTAATAATGGTATGGTCTATACTATACTTACAACAAATGGGAAGACTATCTAAATTACCCATATAACTGAAGTCATTATATTTTGCGAATAAGGTGGCTTAAAAGTTAGTGGGGACAATTTGAGCCATAGACTTTATAATATATTGTCGGCACACGGGCCGCGGGGCCGATTCATTCACGTAAATATTGCAAACTATGAGGCTAGTCAGGAAGGAAATTAGCGGCTGCCATATGTAACACAAAGAGCTTTTTCTGTTGAAAATTCTTGTGAATAAATGCTTAAATCCCTGAATTCTTTATAGATATGGATGTAAAAGAGTCTCGATTCTTGGTGAAAAGCGAAAAAAAAAAAAAAAAAAAAACGTGCAGGAAGCATTTATTTTATGTAAATATTGGGAAGTATAATGCCAATGCTGTAGCGGCTAAGTTCTCCCATTGATTTTTTTCACAACGTTTCAAAATGCATGCATGGTACAAAAAATATAATAATTACCTTAAATCTTCGAACAAATCACTCCTGAGACAATCCTTCCTGTGTGTATGCAGTCCAGCTTTCGTACTTTTTTAGCCTAAATCTGGCGTTAGATCGCTGCATGTGACCGACTGCTAATAAATGAAGCGGAGTATTGGACGGCCCCTTCGGGAAGGCAGTGAATGGGGAATGTGTCATGTCAATACATGATGAAGTCTATGTTTGAGCACCCTGAAAAGTTGGTAGTGTTATGCCCATACCGTCCTTATGCAAACCAATCCCCCCTTTCCCAAAAGCTCCCACCAAGAATAGATAGATCGTTTAAAAAGGTGTCACTGTTTAAAAACCAACAGGTTGCAAACAAAATATTCCATTTAAATAATGCCTTCATTAGCTCACTGGCTGCAATTGATGACGCCAGACATCCAATTCATTTTGACTGGATAGGACGCCTAGTGCCATCTATGGCACTGAAACTGGAACATTCACAGCCAGTGTGTTTTATGGGCATTTACAGGTCACTTCCTGTTCATCTGAGGACATTTACAGGTTACTTCCTGTTATTTTTGAGTCACTTCCTTTTCAGTAATCCAAAATCAACTGGAATTGACGTGTAAATGCCCCAAAATCAACAGAAAGACACCAAAAATCATCAAGAAATGAACTAATTGCTTGGCATTGGTTGCCACTGAAGGCCATAGACGTCCAATCCGTTTGATGTGGGTGGGGTGGCAGCGAATGAACGGATTCATTCGCTGACATCCCCCCACATCAAACAGCTTGGACGTCTACTAGTAATAAACTCAAAGCAGAAGGATGAAAATAACTTGTTTTTCTGTTTATTAGTTCCTTTCTAGTGTATCCTAATAATTGTCGTATCGCCATATCGTGAGATTATTGTTATCGTTAGCCTTGTATCGCAAATCGCATCATATCATGAGCTACCCAGAGGTCCACATCCCTACTGCCCAGTGTAAGAGAGAAAAATATTTTATGGTATCGTTAAACGTTTCAGGTGATGGACAATTTCACATTTTTGTGTTTTGGGCCTCAGTCCCCAGCGTAACCACAACAATTTACTGCTGCTATTACTGTCAGATTTAATTTCCTAACATTTTCAAGAATTGAAAATCCTCAAATACACAGTTAACATGTAAAATCAGCTCTTACCGTCATGTTGACCATGGATGATATTGAGGGTCCCATCAGGCGCGCCGGCATCTTGCAGCAATTTGGCCAACAGCATAGCACATGTCGGCACCCTCTCGGAGGGTTTGAGGAGGTACGTGTTGCCACACACCATCCCCATTGGAAACATCCACAGTGGGATCATGGCAGGAAAGTTAAACGGGGCGATACCGGCGCAAACGCCCAGGGGCATGCGGTACGTGTAAGTGTCCATATCTTTTGTGATGGAGGGCAGAGTTTCACCCAGCATCAGAGAAGTGACGCTGCAGGCGTGTTCCACGACCTCTGAGATCATAGAAGAAACCAACTTTAATGCAATTCATTTAGTTGCTGTACATGGGCGACTCATTAAACTAAGGTAAACAATGGCCTTGTTCAGATTAGAAGCCAAAATCCAATTTTTAGCCCATCTAGATTGAAACTGAATTTCTCTTTTGTAGTCTGAACAGTCCCAAAGCACAGGAATCTGATTTCTGCAAGAAGGATTGAAACCACATATGGGAGGTAGTTTCATACCATATGCAAGCACAAGATGCTTCTCGGTGTGAACAGCTCATTTTTATATTATATATATGTTAGTAGTTTATGTTATAATTAGGGCTGTCAAAATTAATGCGTTAACGCGCGGTAATTAATTTTTTAAATTAATCACGTTAAAATATTTGACGCAATTAACGCACATGTCCCGCTCAGACAGTATTCTGCCTTTTGGTAAGTTTTACAGCAAGGCTTTTTGTGCTGTCTAACAGCGAACTCTTGTGGTCGCTTTGCGACATGGTTTATTGTTTTCTTGCCAGTTCAATATGGCTGCACGACGTCTCTGTTGTGCTTATATGATCCTTGGACAAGATTTGTCCGTAAGTATGGTTGTTGTAAAGAATGTACATATTATGTTAATAAGCGAAATGTTATATTTCTTGTATGAGATGCTTTTTGTTTATGTTTAGTTAACCTGTATAGCGTGCTAAGCTAACGTTGTTGCAAATGCAATGCTTGTGTACTTTTTTTCTGTAGTTTTACGATGGTCTAAAGAGGACAATGGTTTGAGGCCATTTTATTAATAAATCAGATGAAAAAGGAAGAAGTCTGATTACTAAGGCGTCGTTCACTAGCTGTCTAGCATTGGAAAAAGTAGACGCTTCGGAGTGAGGACAGCATAGACAGATTTAAATGACAGTAGAGTGAAATGCCCACTACAGTCCTTATGTACCGTATGTTGAATGTATATATCCATCTTGTGTCTTATCTTTCCATTCCCACAATTTGTTTTACAGAATATATATATAATTCACAGAAAAATATGGCATATTTTATAGATGGTTTGAATTGAGATTAATTGCGATTAATTACGATTAATTAATTTTTAAGCTGTAATTAACTCAATTAAAAAATTTAATCGTTTGACAGCCCTAGTTATAATACATGTTAGTCCAGCCCAAAGTAGCAGAGTAAGAGTAATGTTTGTTCTTCACAAAACAACCCAAGTAAAAGTAAAAAGTATTGTGTGGTAAAACTACTCAATGAAGTACATTTTTCCCAAAAAGTTACTCAAGTATATGTAACAAAGTAAACGTAACCAGTTACTACCCACCTCTGTCTATGAACAAATGCCATTTTGATGTCAAATTTGGTGTGTGGCGGCTTATAGTCAGGTGTGCCTTATACAGTGGTATGAAAAAGTATCTGAACCTTTTGGAATTTCTCACATTTCTGCATAAAATCATCATCAAATGTGAGCTGATCCTTGTTAAAATCACACAGATGAAAAAAACAGTGTCTGCTTTAACTAAAACTTCCCCAAAATTTATAGGTTTTCATTATTTTAATGAGGATAGTATGCAAACAATGACAGAAGGGGGACAAATAAGTAAGTGAACCCTCTGCCTGAGGAGACTTAAAGAGCAATTGAAACCCATTTTTACCAAACAATTTAAGTCAGGTGTGTGCCCAATCACTAATGAGTGGTTTTAGGCTGCCCTGCCCACTATAAAACACACACCTGGTAAGAATTGTCTTGATGAGAAGCATTGTCTGATGTGCATCATGGCTCGGTCAAAAGAGCTGTCTGAAGACCTGCGATCAAGGACTGTTGATTTGTATTAAGCTGGGAAAGGATACAAAATCATCTCTAAAAGTCTGGATGTCCATCAATCGACAGTCAGAGAAGTTGTCTACAAATGGAGAGAGTTTGGCAATGTTGCTTCTCTCCCAAGGAGTGGCTGTCCACCAAATATGACACCAAGAATTCAGCACAGAATACTCAGAGAGGTAAAAAAGAACCCTAGAGTGTCTGCTAAAGACTTACAGAAAGAACTGCCACAGTCCAGTATCTCACATCACACATATGTAAAACTATGGCCAAGAATGGTGTTCATGGGAGGACACCACGGAGGAGGCCACTGCTGTCTAAAAAAACATCGTTGCTCGTTTAATATTCGCAAAAAGGCACTTGGACACTCCACAGAAGTTTTGGCAAAAAATTTTGTGGACTGATGAAACCAAATTTGAATTGTTTGGGAGAAACACACAATGTCGTGGGAAAACCTGAGACCGTTTGTCAGATAGTTGGAGCTAAAAAAACAAAAACAAAACAAAAAAAGAATGGATGCTGCAACAAGACAATGATCCAAAACACAGAAGTAAATCAACTTCAGAATGGTTTCAAACGAACAAAATTCTGAAACCATTCTGAAACAAAGATTTGAACCCCATTGAGATGCTGTGGCATTACCTAAAGACAGCTATTCATGCCAGACATCCCAGGAATCTGACTGACCTACAGCAGTTTTGTATAGAAAATTAGTCCTGAGCTATATGCCAGACTGAACTGCAGCTACAGGAAACGTCTGGTTGAAGTTATTGCTGCCAAAAGGGGGCGGGCGGGGGGGAACACAAAATATTAAATGTGACGGTTCACTTACTTATTTTTCCCCCTTCTGTCATTGTTTGCTTCCTATGCTTATTAAGATATGAAAATCTATCCATGTTTGGATTGTTTTAGTTAAAACAGACACTGTTTTTTTCATCCGTGTGGTTTTGACAAAGATTAGATCACATTTGATAGGGATTTTATGCAGAAATGTGAGAAATTCCAAAAGGTTTAGATACTTTTTCATACCACTGGTGGGCCAAAAATTACGGTAGTAATCGAACATTATTTCAAGCTAGCAGGTGGTCCGGTAAACCGGGATTCTGCCCTGCAGTGACAATGTATTGCATGTCATTGCTGAATATTTACCAATTGTTTATCTTAGTAAATTATAAAGGCGGAACTAAAATACATATCAAATTATTTAAAAAAAAAAACAAAAAAAAATCTGTAAAAAATAAAGTTACTTCTAGACCCAATGACAGCGCACTTTTTCATCTGCTATAATGAATCTTAATATTCCAAGATTGTTTACTAAATGTACACTCAAGTCACTCAGAAGATATTTTGTGACTCAAAGCGGAGAGAAGTGCCCTTTGTTCGAACCAACCAACATAATTATTAACCGTTTGCGTAACCAGAAGCTAAAGCGTAGACGCGCATGCTACTTACGCAAGCCTCTGAACACATCCCCCTCCGCGTCTGCGAGGGTCTTGCCTTGTTCCACTGTGATGGACTTTGCAAGTTCTTTCTGAGAGAGATACGGCCTCGTACTATTAGATCAGAGTTTTAACCTGCGTAAACAGTCACCTTATTGAACTCTTGGGCTTACAATGTTGTCCTTAATAAGCTGCTGATAGCGTAGAAAGACCTGCTGCCGCGCTAAGACGGAAGTCTCGGACCAGGAGGAGAAGGCCTTGGCGCAGGAGTCGACGGCGGCCGACATCTCCTGCTGCGTGGCTTTGGGTACACGAGAAATCACTTCGTTGGTCGCCTGCCGTGCGGATTAACCCCATGAATATTAGAGTAGCTCATGTCAGCAGGAGCCTTTTAAAGTAATGCACTTGAAGCATACAATTTGCATTGATAAAACTGCATATTAGATGCAAAACCTGTTTTGTTTATTAAAAGGATATTTGAAAAATATATACACAGCGGTACTTCAAGATACTAAAGTTTTGGTACATGAAAAATTCATTTTATGGAAATTTTTCCGACGCTTTTTCGCTTTGTAATACGAAAAATATTTCAGCATACAAAAGATAAAACGAACTGTAACAGATTATTCGCAATGAAATCATGTAACTACGTTTGACTATAAATGTAAACAAATAAAATATACACGCCACAATGCTCATGTATAAGATAACTTACAGCCAGCCAGATGAAATAGCAAGCAGGCGTTACCTCGTCTTTTAGCATTCCGGGTTTGCTATGAGCTTGTGTAGTCATGTGATAACATCTGTAGGATCAGCCTAACAAACTAGTTACACTTCAGCGTCACGAGAGGGCGACCAAGCATTACAAATTTAGACAGGCAAGCTCAGGTGTCACCAAATTTAATGTGGTGTTTTAGTAGAGCTGGAACTTGGAACGAAGAACGAATTAGGCGATTTACTTGAAAACATTGATGTTTTCGTCAACGATTACAATAACGAAAATATTTCGTCGACCAACAATTTTTTCATGACGATGACGTGACTAACTAAAAACGTGTCTTGGGAGACTAAAACATAACGAGATGAATGCCAGTTTTCGTCTGACGAGACGAGAACGAGATGAAAATTTGCCATAGTTTCTGTCATAACTTCACAACCAGTGAGATTTTCTTATTGTACAACCCTAGCAAAAAGGACTGAATCATCAGTCTCGGACAAGCATTCACTCAGACATTCTATTATGTTAAACAAACTCAGATAAAAAGCTTGAAAAAATAATGAATTAGTTCAAAAGTGAAACTCTTTGGCATTCAGAAACACTAAAAGAAATGAATAAAAAAACATTGTGGTGGTCAGTAAATGTTACTTTTATAGAGCAAGTGCAGGGAAATAAATACAGAATCACTCCATTCTGAAGAAAAAATATGGAATCACTCCATTTTGAGTAGAAAATACAGACACACCCAGTCAATTTCCTTTCCTTAATTTTCCTTTCCTTGCCTCAGATTAGATCTGCTCGTTAGTCAGCAGTTAAAAACAGTGCAGTTATCACCAGTGTTGTTAATAACGGTATTACAATATAACGGCGTTACTAACAGCGTTATTTTTTTCAGTAGTGAGTAATCTAATTAATTACTTTTCTCATCTTGGCAACCGTTACTGAGGCGGGAAAGGCGTGCGTTACTATGCGTTACTAAGTTGGTTGAATAAAAAAAGTCAGCGAGACGGACTCACGGAGACGAGAGAGCAGAGCAGGAGTGGGGAAGACGCCGTTGCAAACGCGATGCTAGGTGGCTCCAATAATACCTGACTGTAGCCTACAAACTACGCCCACATGATACGGTAGATATCACATATTATAGAACTAGATGCAAATGATAGACACGGCTGCATTGGCAACATGTTTTAAGGACTACATGCGTTAGTAAACAGTCGCCATCTTAAAGCAGTAGACCTCTCAGGAAGGCTCTGTTGTAGAGATCCTTCCTAGCAAACCTACTTTTTTTTTTCTTCTTTTTTTTTTTAATCTAAAATGGTCCTAAATCAGCAAAATCTTGACTTAAATCTATCTTTAAATGATGAAACAGTTTTAAAACTTACACGTTTTACAGTAGACAGAAGGGAACTAATGCAATAGCGGGAGCAATTTTAACAACTTTAACGGTTGATTCACAACTTTAAATGACTTCCACACATAGCAAAGGTTACTATCTAGTTATCACAAAACCCTTGTGTCTTGTTAAGTGGAGGGTAAAGAATTGGGCTAGGGCCAATTGTCCCAAAAACCCTTTAAACTTCACATTGTGGACCTTTTTTTTTTTTTTTTTTTTTTTTTTGAGGAAAAAAAAAAAAAAACATGACAATTATCACTAGTTACTTTGCCAAGTAACTAATTACTCTTAAATTCAGGTAACTGAGTTACTAACGCAATTACTTTTTGGGAGAAGTAATTTGTAACTGTAATTAATTACTTTTTAAAAGTAAAATTAACAACACTGGTTATCACTCCTTGGAGGACTGCTTGGCCAAGTGGATTCACAAGAATCATGGCTCCAACAAGCGAGATGTCTATTGAGACCAAGGAGAGCAAACTTCTTGAAGAAGGTAACGCTACAAGTATGGTTTCCAAAGATGTGGGCTGTTCACAGTCAGCTGTATCAAAAATCTGGACCAAGTACAAACAGCATGGCAAAGTTGTTAAAGTTCAGCATACTGGTAGACCGAGGAAGACATCCAAACGTCAAGACAAAGAACTAAAGGCCATATGTCTTGAAAATAGAAAATGTACAACAAGACAAATGAAGACGAAATGGGAGGAAGCTATCAAGAGCTTCAAGAGTTAAGGTATGTGACAGAACCGGAGATGTAAATGGAATTTTCATACAGGAAAGCTAAAAGGAAACCATCATTGACACTTAAACAGAAAAGAACAAGACTGCAATGGGCTAAGGAGAGGGAATCATGGACTTGGAATGACTGGATGAAGGTTATTTTCAGTGATGAGTCAAGAATCTGCATTATACAAGGTGATGATACTGGAACTTTTTTTGGTGCCATTCCAGTGAGATTTACAAAGATGACTGCCTGAAGAAAACATCAAAATTAGCTCAGTCCTTGATGATATGGGGCTGCATGTCTGGCAAAGGCACTGGGGAGATGGCAAAATGTCTGCGTGAGTGCTCGTCCGAGAATGGTGATTCCATACTTTTTGCTAGGGGTTGTATGTGTAGTTAGCACGCATCATAGCAATGTTTGGGGGTGTCACTCCTGTGACGTGCAGCGTCCCCTGAGCCCCTCCCACCCCAAACACACGCTTACTCACTGGTGTCTTCTCCAGGCTCTAGACTTGACTTTTGTGAAACAGATGTCATGTGCTGCTTGGTAAATTTTGTTTTCTTAACTTGGCTAGATATGCTATGTTGCTTTTGCCTTTAAAGGTTTATGCTGACTGAGTAATAATCACACACTAAATGTAACTTGTAGTGTTAGCATAGCGTTCGCGTTAGCATTAGCATTTAGCGTGGTGAGAGTCGTCTTAAACTCTTGGAAAATGTTTTACATAGTATGTTGCGTCCAGGTGAGTTTAAGTCATTGAAAATAATGTAGTTTTCCTGCTGAGTGTGTATTATCATCACGAAGATGGCGATGTCCTTGTAGACTCTACAATTATGTGCTCGTCAGTCAATGTTCATTCGAAATTGTTTGAAACGTTTTATTTATTTATTCATGAACCAAAACTTTTGAAGTTTACAGATGAAAACATTTTGAGTAATTGTCTTTACTTACAGGATTGTGAATATCGATCCATTCTGATGTCTTGGATTCAACAAATTTGCCATCTATGAACAGCTTTGTGTTTGGCTGTGGGTAGAGGTTCATTGGAAACAAGTAAGATTTTGTATTGAAAAGGAAATTGTGCTATGCTGTCAATGAGGTGTAAACTGACCATAGAGGAGTACCACAGGCAGCCACTTTTAAACGGGACCTGTGAAATGGATTTAACTCAGACTGTTAACTTCATAATAGAATGATTACCTGCACACATTTAATTAGATTAACTCAATCACCGCCATTGACAATGATACACATCAAATCAATTTCAACTGGGACGGCTGGCATGTTTCACTGCCATTGACTGTAGTGATGTTCCAATCCAATACTCGGTATCGGCGCCCAATATAGCTGTTTTTGTAGTATCGGCTTTGATTATAAGATCGGATCCCATGCGTCATGTGTTTTCAGTGCTATTTGGCTGCTGAACATCAGACCGCTAGGCAAATATGGCCGCCGAATGATGCTATGCTATGATGATATTAAACTAATGAAAGCAACAGAGCATTGTGTAATGTACGTATATTACTAATAATCAGTGATTGCATTGTTGCCTTTTTATATATAGTGCTTGGTGTCCACTGTGGATAGTAAAGAGAATCATGGTTTCTTCTGTACATATGACAATAAACTTTAACATTTGTAAACAAAGCATTGCTTGAGGAGGTAACAGCAGGGCTCGGTTTAAGATAAAAAAAAATATATGAAGTGTTATTTATTGGTTACATTACTTTTCGTATTATTTTTACTGGTCTAATACTGCCTTCATGTGATGTCGTAATTATGGTAAATGCCACTCGTCGAGCCGAAAATTGCATGTGAATGACCCCTCAAGTCGTATTTTCAACTGGAGAACTGGGATTTTATTAATTAATTACAAATTAATAAATGAATTACAAATTTCCGAGTTGGAACGATCTTTTATTTTTCAAAATGGCGGAGCACGTACAGGAAGTTGTGAATGAAAAGATGAATGTTTTTTAATATGATTTATCATAAATTGCATGTGTTTGTTCTTTTTACACCAGCATAACAACATATTGTACATAGTTGTAAAATTCTTATTTTCCAACAAAGAGTTTGCAAAAACTTACAGGGGCCCCGGAAGTCACTCACAGCAGGGGCTGCTGAGGATCTTTTTTTAGTTTTTCCCAACCAAAAACAGCCGTTTCGGTCCAAATATGTCATGCTCGCGCATTTTCTCCCAGAAGGCGTGCATAATGGCAGTACACACGCATGCTGGATAGTTTACATACTACTACTACTAGGCTACTACAAAGACAGCATGTTCTGCCAAAATATCCTTCACCGGCAAAACGGCTTGAGATATTAATTTCAAGTTATGACATGACTTGGGGCCCCTCATTTACTGCAAAATTGACCGTAAGGAGTGCCATTCGTTTGTGCTACGTTTACGCTAGTGGATTGGACATCCCACTGTTATTTAAAGAGTTGGTATGCTCAGTCAGCAACGACAGAGGGGCAGCAATTGACATCATCACCCGAAATTGATATCTCAATATCTGTAAAACTTTAGCAGCACAAATGAAATTTTTTACAGCACAAACGAACACAAACGAATGGCACCACTGTGGTTCCGTTCCGTCGTCGATGGGGGGCTTTGTGATGTCATCACTCGTAATTAATATCTCAATATCTCAAAAAGGATACCAGCCCAAATGAAAATGTTTACAGCACAAATGCAGCATAAATGACTGACACCATTTTAGCCCTTTTTAATAATCAATATGTTAGCTGGTTGACCTCAGATTGACCTATTAAAGAATTGTAAATATCTCTAAAACTAGGGCTTTTTTTGCAGCACAAACAAGCACAAACGATTTACATCATTTTTATATAAATTTACATCTGATGGGGGCCAATTTGACGGAGGTAAAACTTTGCTTTTTGATGCACTCTACTCTTCGTAGTAGATTAATTAATAGGTCCTATTCAGTTTTACTCACGCAACAAACCAAAATGAAAGATGTCTGTTTTCTTTTTCTGCAACAGCAAAAGCACATTAACAGGACACACTCCTAATTACCAACTAGCGAGTGGTCACATTTCCCAGCGCACCTGAAGACAGCATAAAAATCTATGCATCTGATCGCGATCGGCAAAACTATATCTTGAAAAAAATCGGATCAGAAGTCAATCAGCATCGGGGCATCCCTAATTGACGGTGATAGACGTCCAATCCAATTTGACTGCGGGACTGGCAGCCCCACATTAAAATTAGATTGGACGTCTATCGCCGTCAATGGCAGCCATTCAATTACATTTATGAGTAAAATGAAAAGAACAGGCGTTTTTCAATTGGGTTTAATTATACTGGATGGGATAGAAATTAATCCCGTCTGAGAGAAGTGAGTAAACACATCTAAGCCTCAATGACCTCTTCCAGTTTGTAAACACTTGGCAAAGTGGCCAACACAACTGCGTCACCGAGACAAAAGTTTTTTCAAATAGTCATCGCTCTTACCTTCGTTTTAATTGCTGACCTAAAAGCCAGGGAGGCCATAGTGCAGATGTGCATGTAAATTACCTTGACAGGTGAGTTGAACTGGCCAAAAGACAACCGCGCTCAGCTTTCACTTTCAAGTGTACTTAATGCAAAGGCGGGGCTTAAGTACGTGTTAAGATCACCATTGGTCTGCACATCAACCACTAGAAATACGCAGCCTGGTTGGTTGAGACTCGAGGAATTCTATCCAATGGTCGATGAGAAAATTCACACAATCCCGCCTATTAGTTCGGTTTCTGACCAATTAGCAAGCAGACCTTTTGCTGTGTCTGGTTGCTAGTTGCGACCAAAATATACAGTTGAAGCTAATCTCAGGTGAAAGGAATAGTAAATGCTTTGGAGCGAATTAGAGGGACGCCATAACGATCATAAAAAATAAACCAGCTTTAAAATTTACAAAACGCCAAGCTTAACCCTACTATGCGGCTATCCTGCATTCTCCTGGCAAAGGTACTGTACTTCCACACTGTTACTAGTTCCACTTGTTTGCTCATGGTGACTTAATGTAAAGCAGATGCGACCCTTTTATTGCTTAGTCATGGACCAAAGAGTATGTAGGAGGAGATGCGAGAAGCGCATCCTATTGGCTGTGAGGGGACGTCGATGTTTTCATCTCAGAACTTTTTTGGAGCGAGTAAACTTGACTGAGAAGCCATGTCTGAGCAAATCAAGGTGAACTGATATAAAAAGTATGATTCGGAGCAATTGCAATCATGTTTTTTTAATGTTCTCGTGTTGTTTTCATCCAGCCTATCCTCCATGGATACTTCAGAAGCTCCTGCTCATGGAGAGTGCGCATTGGTAAGTTACTTAACATTTCGACACTTGCATCCAAGATTGTGTAGTGCATTTTTGGGGGGGAATGCATGAGCGAAAGTTTGAAATTGAGAGGCAAATGTTTTTACTAGTGAAACTAGTTTCGGAATCAGTGGCGGAACAAATTTTTTAAACGATATAGTGATTCTTGCCGGGATCATATCGATTACCTTTTGGGCTGCAAAGTATCGCCATATATTATATATATACCTTTTCGATATATTGTCACACCCCTAGTTGTGATAGGCAAGGGCCTAGTTTTGCATAGGGACAGTAGGGACACAACTTTTCAGGATGCTCAAATTGTCCCCACCAACTTTCAAGCAATGTTATTTGCATCATATAATGACTTCAACGATATAGGTCATTTAGATTGTCTTCACATATGATGTGAGACGATTATTATGTGAATTATTTTCATTATGTTTAAACTTACATTTACCACTTTTCACTTGCTGAATGTGCCGGTCTATATTCCCCCCTTAAAAGCACGTTTGATTGGCTGATGACTTGACCCAGACACACGCACACAGCCCCGACAGATTCATATCGACAACATGCCGCCTTCTCCACCCCCTTCGAAGATGAGGGATATTAGAAGAGTTTTTCGGCCGGCAGCAGCTACTGTATCTAATGTACAAAGACGTCAATGTTGTGGATGTGGGGAACACGACACTAATTTTGCTGGAGTAAGCCCGACCTGGATCAGAGTTAGCATAACATTAAACTGTGTGAACTTGCTAACCTTCAAAACTCGAGTAGGAAGCTGCTTAACTCATTCACTCCCAGCCATTTTCACCGGAGCAAGGCCCTTCGCTCCCGGCCGTTTTACTGGATTTTGACTGATTTTGCAAGGCCCACAGAAAATTCTGTTCTATTGCTATATAAACATGGAACCCACCAAAAGAAAGATTAGACTCTCTTCTTTAAGCAGAAAAAAAAGTGTTTAGAAATCAGCATTAGAACATAGCTTAGTTTGAGCAATTTTCCAATTTCTGATGAAAAAACTGATAAATTGAGCTTTTTGGGAAAGCATACATTTCAAACATAACTTTGACCTATACACAGCTATTTTTTGCTTTAGTTACATCCCTAACATCTGAATAATGTTTTCCTTTTACAAAAAAAGATAAACAACAAGACAAATAGTGCTTTTGATCGCAACGTTACAATTTATTTACACATAATTAAACTATTGAACTGTTGAACTATTTGCGCACACAACAACGGGGAAGGGTCTCGGCTGCTCCCGTGGCTAATCTGATGAGTCCGGATCAAGATCGGTCTCACTTTTTTCATCATCTTCATCGTTGGTTTCAACCTCGGGCTAAGGAGGAACGCAACGTGAGCTCCGCAGAACGCATGTGGAACCTGACGCTGTTCAAGATAGTTTTTTATGAATCCTTCTTTGACAATGGGTTCGTTTTCTTTTCAAAACACTCCTCGAGTGTCGTTTGCCTTTTTTTTCCCGATCGTTCTCCACATTTTTTTCAAATTGTCACGCGTCTTCACAAGATCCCTCCAACTTCCGTTTCCTGACTATTTTTCTTCACTTCCTTTCTTGGCCCGAGATGAGTTCTTGCCAAATGCGCCACTGACCTCCAGTGGCCAGTTTTATTGCTTTAAAATGGGTTTTGCGCTTTGTGCATTATATTTTAGATAGATCAGAACCTATAGATGCCTTTTATAGTTGGGGGAAAAAAATAATAGATGTATAAATACGTTTTTGGGACACTGAAGCAATTAAAAATAAAACGTATTTATACGTTTTTGGGAGCAAATGAGTTAAAGAGAAGTGTCCTCCCGTATGTGTTTTCTACAGCAGTAGTACCTCGACTTAAGAACGTCTCTACATACAGCATTTTCAGGTTAAGACACGGGTCAACGGGAAAATATTGCCTCTTGTTAAGAAAGAAATTTCGGGATACAAAAGGCAAAAATACAGTCAGACTGGTACTTCCAGCTCCCAGAGTTTACTGAATGTGACATACTTACAGTATAGCTGCTCTGCCATTGGCTATTGCCTAGCATTCCTGGCATCCAATTGGGTAAGAGGGTCCTCTACTGTATGTGTATGTGTCCAGCGTCCTCTTCATTCGCCCCCTGTATTCCGACAGTTTTACATGAGTGGATTAACTTTTATTCTTTACTCTATTCTTTTTTAATTATATTGTGCACAACTCAGATTTTATGTTTTTTTAAGCAATAATCTAAGTGTAACATGTCAACTGCTGGCCAAAAGTATTGGCACCCCTGCAATTCTGTCAGATAATGCTCGATTTCTCCCAGAAAATGATTGCAATTACAAATGCTTTGGTAGTAATATCTTCATTTATTTTGCTTACAATGATAAAACACAAAAGAGAATGAATAAAAAATTAAATCATTACCATTTTACACAAAATTTCAAAAAATACAAAAGTATTAGCACCCTCAGCCTAATACTTGGTAGTACAATATTTAGACAAAATAGATAACTGCGAACAACTGCATTCGGTGTCCATCAATGAGTTTCCTACAATGCTCTGCTGGAATTTTAGACCATTCTTCTTTGGCCAATTGCTCAAGGTCTCTGAGATTTGAAGAGTGCCTTCTCCAAACTGCCATTTTCAGATCTCTCCACAGGTGTTATTTGGGATTCAGGTCTGGACTCATTGCTGGCCACTTGAGAAGTCTCCGGTGCTTTCTGTCAAACCATTTTCTAGTGCCTTTTGAAGTGTTTTGGGTCATTGTCCTGCTGGAAGACCCAAGAACTCTGAGGGAAACTTTCTCACACTGGGCCCTACATTATGCTGCACAATTTGTTGGTAGTCTTCAGACTTCATAATGCCATGCACATGGTCAAGCAGTCCAATGCCAGAGGCAGCAAAGCAACCCCAAAACATTAGGGAATTTGACCGTGGGGACCGTGTTCTTATCTTTGATGGCCTCATTTTTTCCCCCTGTAAACTCTATGTTGGTGCCTTTTCCAAAAAAGCTCTTCTTTCGTCTCATCTGACCAGAGAACATTCTTCCTAAACGTTTTTGGCTTTCCCAGGTAAGTTTTGGCAAACTCCGGCCTGGCTTTTTTATGTCTCTGGGTCAGAATTGGGGTCTTCCTGGGTATCCTTCCATAGAGTCCCTTTTCATTCAGCCGCCGACAGATAGATAGTACAGGTTGACACTGTTGCACCCTCGGACTGCAGGACAGCTTGAACTTGTTTGGATGTTAGTCAAGGTTCTTAATCCACCATCCGCACAATCTTTCATTGAAATCTCTCGTCAAGTTTTCTTTTCCGTCCACATCTAGGGAGGTTGGCCACAGTCCCATGGGCTTTACACTTATTGATGACACTGCGCACGGTATGCACAGGAACATTCAGGTCTTTGGAGATGGACTTGTAGCCTTGAGATTGCACATGCTTCCTCACAATTTTGCTTCTGAACTCCTCAGACAGTTCTTTGGTCTTCTTTCTTTTCTCAATGTGGTACACACACGGACACAGGACAGAGGTTGTGTCAACTTTAATCCATTTTAACTGGTTGCAAGTGTGATTTAGTTATTGGCACCACCTGTTATGTGCCACAGGTAAGTAACAGGTGCTGTTAATTACACAAATTAATGAAGCAGCACATGATTTTTTAAAGGGTGCCAATACTTTTGTCCGGCCCCATTTTTGGAGTTTTGTGTAAAATGATAATGATTTTTTTCCCCCCATTCTCTTTTGTGTTTTTTTCATTGCAAGCAAGATAAATGAATATATTACTCCCAAAGCATTTGTGATTGCAATCATTTTCTGGGAGAAATTGAGCATTAGCTGACAGAATTGCAGGGGTGCCAATACTTTTGGCCATCACTGTATGCCTTGTAATATACAATACAATCTTACACTGCACACACACCAGTGGCAAAAAAAAAAAAAAAAAAAAGGTAGAAGTAGGCTTGCCATATACCGCAGGGGTCCCAATACTTTTGGCCAGCAGTGTATTTGTTCAATGTTTTAAATTTGAATGCATTTTTAAGCATTATAAAAGATTTATGTCTGAAATATGAGGGGGCTTGGAACGGATTAGGACATTTACATGGAAAATGCCTCTCTACTTACAGAATTTTCAAGTTAAGAAACTGCTTCCAGAACCCATTAATTTTGTTAGTCCAAGTACCACTATATTAATGTTAATTAAACTGTGAGAAATGTAGTGAAGTGAGGTTTACCCCCTTCTCCCCAATTTTTATTTATGCAGTCTTTTTTGTGTTTGTTTGTTTGTTTGTTTTTGAATGAATGAATGAAAAAAAAAATCAGTTCAATGTAATCAGTTGATATTAAAATCTTTGATGTGAAAGACTGTATAATGTAATAACGTGTAGAACATTAAAAGTAATGTCATTTACTTTGCTGAGTAACTAATTTGTCTTACATTGAGGTCACTGAGTGACTAACTCAATTACATTTTGGGAGAAGTAATTTGTAACTGTAATTAAGTACCGTATTTTTCGGACTATAAGTCGCATTTTTTTTCATAGTTTGGCTGGGGGTGCGACTTATACTCTGGAGCGACTTATTTATGAAATTATTTACACATTATTATATCATTTAACATGTTATTTTGTTTTTTGGGGGTGACACTGATGGTTTAGTAAACTTGTTAGCATGTTCTTTTTGCTTTAGTTATCTGAATAACTCTTAATAGCTATGTTTTGTAACATACCGGCCACGTTCACATTTTGTTCATTCATCATGTAACATTATCTATCATACTGTACACTCATTCAGCATGTTGTTCTGTATTGTATTTTTATTTTAAATTGCCTTTCGAGACGACATATCTGTTCTGTGAATTGGATTTTATCAAGTAAATTCCCCCCCAAAATGCGATTTATACTCCGGTGTGACTTATATATGTTTTTTTCCTCTTCGTTGGGCATTTTATGGCTGCTGCGACTTATACTCATGTGCGACTTATAGTCCGAAAAATACAGTAAGTAAGATTAACAACACTGGCTGTGGCAACTCATTGTGTAAGTGAGAGGCTGTTCTCAGCAGTGTGAGCGGATTTCAGTGTCCCCAGTGAAGCCTTTGATGAAGACAAGCATTTTTCTATGTTATCCTTGTTTTAAAATAATTCATATAATGAAGGTGGCATGGTGGGACAGTAACATGTTTGGAACTTTTGCTCAAATTAAAAAAACAACAACCTTTTTTTCAGTATCTGATCGGGACTGTGTATCGGCAGATTCTCAAAATCATGTGACTCGGGTGCAAAAATATGCAATCAGGACATCCCTAGTAAAAATGTAACCTTTTCTCCTTTAGCTTTCGCCCTGAAAGGTATTGAATATGAGCAGGTACCAGTCAATCTGATCAAAGACGGAGGTCAGCAGGTACATTTTGCTTACAATCAAAATAAAAGCCGAGAGGGACATTTTAGTTACAACTGAATGTGTTGCAGCTCACCAAGGAGTACAGTGCTGTAAACCCCATGCGACAAGTGCCTGCCGTTGAAATAGATGGCATCATCCTTTCTCAGTCGGTGAGTCGCATTTAAAATCTTCCATTCCCTATGATGAAAGTATGTAGGCCTGAACGATATTGGAAAAAACTATTGTTGCAATTTTTTTGAGGTTTGCAATATATTGCGATATTATATTGCGATATTATATATATATATATATATTTTATCGTTTTTAAAGAAATTTTCACTAGATGACTTGAATAGCTGTTTGGAAATTCTTTACTTGACACACCGTGACCACAGTGTATTCATATAATACCGTTTCATTTGTGAATGATGAAGATTGCTTTATGAAGGGATCCAGGAAGCCATGTTTGCACAAAATAGATCATTTATTGAACACGATATTTTACACTTAAACAGCAACAAATACATTAAATGATAAATAAAAGAGCAGGTGCATTAGTCCCCTAAGTTTTTGACAAAATATAACAATAAATAAAAACTTCTGTAAAATAACAACAAAGTTGTAAACATATTTGAACAAAAATATTAAATATGACAAATAAAAGAGTTGTTCACAAACTATAACAATAAATAAAAACCTCAGTAAAACAAAAAAGTTGTCAACATATTTGAACTTAAATATTAAATCTGACTAATAAAAGTGCAAGTGCATTAGTACCCTGAGCTGTTTACACAAAATATTACAATATAAAACTGCAAAACGGCAACAAAGTTGTAAAAATATTTAAACAAAAATATTAAGTGTCAAAACTTTATGTGCAGCAGTACTATATATAGTTATTTGAAAAATACGATTTACAATAAATTTAAATATAAAAGAAACAGAAACTCAATTGAACTTGTAAATAATTGACCTGAATAACTGCAAAAAACTGATGAATAACAGAACCAAATTTCCTGCCTTCCTGATAGCTGTCACATGAATAAAAAATAGAAAAGACATTCCTCCAGCTGTGTTATGTATTTGTCTGCATATCGTCCACCTTCCTTGCTCAGCAATTCTCAACTGGGTCTCATAGGTTTTTGGCCAAGACTACTAGTTTATCCACTATTGCAGGCTTGAGACAAGAACGTTGGCACGTAACAATGTTCCCACCTGTACTAAAAAGCCTCTGATGGGAAGGTCTTAGCAGGAATGCATAGATACCTGCGTTTTAAATGGTCCCACATGTTCGACAGATTACTTCTTGTTGATGCAACCATGGCGAGGCACTGTCGACAGGGCTGTTTTTTGTCTCTTATAGTCTTTTTCTTGCCAAAATACTTCCAAAACTCCTTCTGGAGACGGTCTTGCCTCGTTTCCTTGCTTCAACGTGTTGCTTTCTTACTTTCACTTTGAGAACGGCCCCTCCTCCCTCCGCTCTGCTGTTCGGCCCCTCCTCCCTCCACTCCGCTGCTGCGGGGGGAGGGGGAGGAGCCGATGACTTGCTGGAGGGAAAGAGAAGCTGTGCGCTCTCCTTCCCTCTCCTTCCTCAAAACAAACGTTTGTGGATTTAAAAAAATGAAATGAAAAAACTATCGCACGTCCTTGCGATGGGACTATTGCGCATGCGCACATCGCGATGGCGATGTTGAAACGATATATCGTTCAGGCCTAAAAGTATGTGACATTCCTCACTTTTTTAACACAGCTGGCAGTGATCCAGTACATTGATGAGACAAGGCCCGGACCACGCCTCTTGCCTTTGGACCCCAAAAAAAGGGCTGAGGTTAGAATGATTAGTGACCTCATTGCTTCTGGGATACAACCTCTGCAGGTGAGCATTTTTTTAGTAGTTTAGCTCACAAGGTGCTTGTCACCCTACTCCAAATCTATGTTTACATGAACAAAATTTCTTCAATCCTATCAGCGTTCGGATTAAAATGATCGGATGCACTGTATTCATGGACACTAAAAATACTGATCCGATTAGGTATTACTTGTCAATGCCTCAGTCAGAACAAATTATTTTGACGTGCACAAATCGATGCTGCGTTCATGTGGTGTTGTAGTTACAGTAAATACGGTAAGAAGCTAAGTTTTTAAAGAAGATTTACTACCAATTTGCACGTTTTATTAACGCCAGCATTATAACGTTAAACGTCGTATACACTAGGCCTGTCGCGATAACAAATTTTAGCGATATGCGATATTATTGCACCCCCCCAATGTTTTTTTTAAACCAATTTACAATACCACAGTGAGAATACAGTGTTAATAGATCAAGTACACCCATTTAAACGCAATAAATGTTTACTCTTAAATTAAAAAATACTGTTTAAGAAATCACAACTAAAAACAATAGACCATGCCTCTTAAGTAAAAGACAACAATATTATTAGCGCACAGAAACACAGAATAAATCAAATGTGTTTTTCAAGAAAAAAAATAAAATTGCACTTAATAACTTAAGCATTTAGGCAAATGAAACTTTTCCCCTCAAAGCTTCTGCTACGGTGTTCCATAGGGATGCAACGATACAGTTAAGTCACGGTTCGGTACGATTTTCGATACGGGGACAAAATTTTCGATTCGATTAAATACATTTAATGCTCTGAAAAAAAAATAACAATTGTATTTTTTGTTCCGTTTTTTTTTTTTTTTCCCTAACGAGCAAAAATTAAATTGCCGTATATAGACATGCATTTTAGTGCATAATATTTATGTGCTTTCTTCTTAGTGATCTGAAATTTTGTATAAAAGTGCTGAGAACAATCTTTACCATTTGTAAAGTGAGGCGGAGCACACTGTTGATGGTTACAGCTCTCTTAGCAGCTAGGTTTACTACATGAGCAAAACATCCTATTTGTGGTCCGAATCCATATGTGTCATGTACTGAATTAACAATATTTGCAGCATTATCTATAGTCACTAGTATTGATTGATTTGGCCTGCTTAACTTCCATTCAGTCATGGCGGTTTAGAATTCATCGATGTAGTATATGGACTACGTGTCCCATAATCACTCTGGGCTCATGTAGCCAATGGCATGGGACGTAGCACATCTAGTTTGCCATTTCATGATATGTAGTGTGTGCGCGCATTAAAAAAGTTAGGAAACGCCACAGAAGTCACGTCTGCTCATTACAGCACAACACCAGCATATGACAATCGACTTTCATAAACAGGACGAGTTTGAAGCACAGCGCTTTTAATTTGCCACTCAATGTTCATCATGTCCATTCAGCTGTCAGTTGTCAAAGCGAGGTTGTTCGTAGCAGCCAAGTCAGTAACAATGTTTTGGCGGATTTCCTTGTAAATATCCGGAAGTGCACGCACGACTTTCCACCTCCATGATGAAACGTTCTTCGTCCATGTTCGCTGGTGTTTATACCGTTAATAAGGCACTGGGCTGTTGACTCCAGGCCTGGATCCGCCCATTTTGACGGATGCGTTCCCAGCAAAAATGGAAAATCGCCTAAACCATTCGGCGGGCTCTGGCACGCCGGAGATGGTCCGCAGTCAATCCGGAGCACTGACTGACGCGGCCGGTATAGGTCGAACAATGGGATATAATGGGAATGGATTGGCTCGGCGCTATTATTTGCCGGACCTGGAACGAAGAGGCATTTTGCGTGGTTGGTAACAAGGAATCCGAACTTTTAACAGCACGTCTGCCGCACGCGCGAGGCGATAAATATCAGCGGAAAAATTACCGCCTTCATTTTTATTTATCGTGCGATAAATGGAATTATTGCATATTGCGATAGGCTTAGTATACACATTTATGAAAATCTTTAATTTTGAACCAAGTGTTCGCGAAAATGTTCCAAAAACATTTGTATTTCGATGCATTCTCTTGTTGTTGATGAATCAAAGTCCATGTCTGCTGTGTCTTTTTGCTATGACAACAAAAGTGCATGAACTAAAAATTATAGAAGCCTTACTGACTTCTGTGTCAAAAAAAAACATCTTTGTGTCCATTTCGACATTAAACGTTAGCATTATTTTGTTTATTTTTCCCGTTTTTAAGATCATGCAATATCTCCAGCTATGTGTTCGTCTCATATACAGGCCAGTTTAGTGTTGCACAAGTTGCACCTACCCTGTCTTCTATGGACGACTAGGAGTAGCAATATTATTTCAATTTTTTAAAATTTATTATTTAATGGCTCATCAAACTCGGTGGGCGTGCGTGAACTAGGTGGGGTTTGAGTTGAGGGAATTAAGCTACGTGGCTTTGGAGTCAAGGTAGTGCTCTTTCCTTCCCAACATGGCAGCAATAGCTGAGGTTCTGCATGAGCGCTCTCTCGCGATAAACCGCTGTGTTTTGTAAGCCATGTGCTCCGAATTTCCTGCATCAACGTGTTCTGCTAAGTCTAACATGCCCGAGAGAGTTCATGCAGAACCTCAGCAATTGCTGCCATGTTGGGAAGGAAGGAGCACTAGCGCGACTCCAGCGCAGTATTGTTTTTGGCAGCCATTTTAATTTGTCTTAGTCCTAGTCTTTTGGATGAAAATACTTATTAGTCTTAGTCATATTTTAGTCATTTCAAAATGCGTTAGTCTTCGTCTAGTTTTAGTCGACAGTTCTCAAAATGTTTTCGTCAACAAACTTATATGTTTAGTTCATGAATAAATTAATGTTTCCAACAATTTCGAATGAACATGACAGACAAGCACATACAGTGGGGCAAATAAGTTTTTAGTCAACCACCAATTATGCAAGTTTATTTGAAAAGATTGGAGAGGCCTGTAACTGTCAACATGGGTAAACCTCAACCATGAGAGACAGAATGTGGAAAAAAAAACAGAAAATCACATTGTTTGATTTTTAAAGAATTTATTTCCAAATTAGAGTGGAAAATAAGTACTTAGTCACCTACAAACAAGCTCTCTGGCTGTCAAAGAGGTCTAATTTCTTCTAACGAGGTCGAACGAGGCTCCACTCGTTACCTGTATTAATGGCACCTGTTTTAACTCATTATTGGTATAAAAGACACCTGTCCACAACCTCAGTCAGTCACACTCCAAACTCCACTATGGCCAAGACCAAAGAGCTGTCAAAGGACACCAGAGACAAAATCGTAGACCAGGCTGGGAAGACTGAATCTGCAATAGGTAAAACGCTTGGTGTAAAGAAATCAACTGTGGGAGCATTTATTAGAAAATGAAAGACATACAAGACCACTGATAATCTCCCTCGATCTCGGGCTCCATGCAAGATCTCACCCCGTGGCGTCAAAATGATAACAAGAATGGTGAGCAAAAATCCCAGAACCACACGGGGGACATAGCGAATGACCTACAGATAGCTGGGACCACAGTAACAAAGGGTACTATCAGTAACACAATGCGCCGCCAGGGACTCAAATCCTGCACTGCCAGACGTGTCCCCCTGCTGAAGAAAGTACACGTCCAGGCCCGTCTGCGGTTCGCTAGAGAGCATTTGGATGATCCAGAAGAGGACTGGGAGAATGTGTTATGGTCAGATGAAACCAAAATAGAACTTTTTGGTGGAAACACAGGTTCTCGTGTTTGGAGTGGAGTGGGGTGGAAACATCATGCTTCAGGGCTGTTTTTCCGCAAAGGGACCAGGGCGACTGATCTGTGTAAAGGAAAGAATGAATGGGGCCATGTATCGAGAGATTTTGAGTGAAAATCTCCTTCCATCAGCAAGGGCATTGAAGATGAGATGTGACGGGGTCTTTCAGCATGACAATGATCCCAAACACACAGCCAGGGCAACAAAGGAGTGGCTTTGTAAGAAGCATTTCATGGTCCTGGAGTGGCCTAGCCAGTCTCCAGATCTCAACCCCATAGAAAATCTGTGGAGGGAGTTGAAAGTCTGTGTTGCCCAACGACAGCCCCAAAACATCACTGCTCTAGAGGAGATCTGCATGAAGGAATGGGCCAAAATACTAGCAACAGTGTGTGAAAAGCTTGTGAAGATTTACAGAAAATGTTTGGCCTCCGTTATTGCCAACAAAGGGTAACAAAGTATTGAGATGAACTTTTGGCAAATACTTATTTTCCACCATGATTTGCAAATAAATTCTTTTAAAAAATCAAAAATTTAAAAATGTGATTTTCTAGATTTTTTTTCCACATTCTGTCTCTCATGGTTGAGGTTTACCCATGTTGACAATTACAGGCCTCTCTAATATTTTCAAGTGGGAGAACTTGCACAATTAGTGGTTGACCAAATACTTATTTGCCCCACTGTAACTGAAGAGTCTACAAGGACATTACCATTTTCATCATAATACACACTCAGCAGGAAAACAGCACATTATTTGCAATTAATTAAACTCACCTTGATGCCACGAACTGTATGTAAAATGTTCTCCAAGAGTTTAAGAAGACACAGCGTCGCAGCGCTATATGGTAATGCTAACGCGAACGCTTTGCTTACGCTACAAGATAGTTTGGTGTGTGATGATCACTCATCACAGACCTTTAAAGCCTAAAGCAGTATGGCATATCTAGCCAAGATAAGAAAGCAAAACTTACCAAGCAGCACCTGACACATATGTTTCACAAAATGAGCCTGGAATGGGCACAGACTTACCGGTTGGTGAGTAAGCGTATGTGTGTGGGCCGGGAGGAGGCGGAGCACATCACATGAGTGACACGACCAAACACTGCTAAATGCGTTCTAACTACACATACAATGAGAAAACTTCACACATTGTAAATTTATGACAGAAACTAAAGCAAATTTTCATCTCGTTCTCGTGTCGTCAGACGATAACTGGCATCCATCTCGTTATGTTTTAGTCTCTCAAGATACGTTTTCAGCGAGTCATCGTGATGTCATAGTCATGAAAAAATTGTTCGCTGACAAAATATTTACGTTATCGTCATCGTTGATGAAACGAGCACTGCTCCAGAGCCATGTAGCTTTACTCTCTCAACTCAAATCCCGCCTAGTTAACACCCGCCCACCGATAGACAATGACAATTAAAATTATTTCATCAGGTACAAGGGGAACAAGAGTGCAAGAATGAAATAAATAAAAAAAAATTATAAATGTTGAAATAAATAATAAAATTTTAAATAAGTAAATGTTGAAATGAATATATACAGTATTGGAATAAATAAATGTTGAAATAAATAAAAATGGAAATAAATGTTGAAATATAAATTGAAATAAATAAAAAGTGGTGTAAATAAAAAATGAAATAAATATAAATTCAAATTAACAAAATTTGAAATATTGAAATTGAAATATTTTAATGACACTTTAGTAATTTATTTGTGTATTTATTGATTAAATATTGCGCTCCTGGTCCTCCATAGTCTTCCCTTTGCTCGCTCTGCTTTTACAAGCTTCCGGTAATAACAGAATCGCATATACCGTGTCACAGGTAAGGACAGTTTGTTGCAAAATTTTGGAAAAAGTGTCTACGGATCGGATTATCAATCGGTATAAACCACCCCTCTCATTCGGAATAGAACCTATCGGGTTAGAATATTGTAATGACGCATTTTTATTTTGGCCAGGCTTTTAATCCAAATAAAAGTTCCCATGTAAAAATACCCACTGATAAAATGCATCATCTGCTGGTTCTTACAGAATCTACACGTGATCCAAAAGATCGGAGCGGAGAAGGTGCAGTGGGCGCAATACTTCATTAATCGAGGTTTTGAAGGTCAGTTAGCTTTTATAGGAGGGAGACATTTTAACATTAATGACATGCACGATTGCACTCGTGTAGGTCTTGAGCCTTTGCTGAAACAAACGGCTGGCAAATATTGCGTAGGCGATGAGGTAAGCTTTCAAATCAACAGCATAATAATGAAGGACTCTGCTTACTATGGGCCTGACTGATTAAAGTCCTTCTTTATCTTTTAGATCTCCATGGCGGACATCTGTCTGGTCCCTCAAGTCTACAATGCAGAGAGGTACATTTTTAGGGCTGAACAGTGCTCAAATGTGTGTGTGAGGATGCATTTTCTTTCGGAATTCAAGCAGTGTGCAAGTGTTTTAATATACAGTGGGGAGAACAAGTATTTGATACACTGCCGATTTTGCTGGTTTTCCCACTTGCAAGCCATGTAGAGGTCTGTAATTTGTATCATAAGTTCTCTTCAACTGTGAGGGACGGAATCTAATACAAAAATCCAGAAAACCACATTGTATAATTTTTAAATAATACATTTGTATTTAACTGCATGAAAAAAGTATTTGATACATCACCAACTAGTAAATATTTCGGCTCTTAGTTGTTTTTTAAGAACCCCTCCTGTTCTCCACTCATTACCGGAAGTAACTGCACCTGTTTGAACTTGTTACCTGTATAAAAGACACCTGTTCACATGCTCAAACAAACAAACAAACTCCAACCTCTCCACAATGGCCAAGACCAAAGAGCTGTGTAAGGACATCAGGGATAAAGTAATAGACCTGCACAAGGCTGGGATGGGCTACAGGAAAATAAGCAAGCAGCTTGGTGAGAAGGTAACAACTGTTGGAACGATTATTAGAAAATGGAAGAAGTTCAAGTTGACGGTCAATCTGCCTCGTTCTGGGGCTCCATGCAAGATCTCACCTCATGGGGCATCACTGATCATGAGGAAGGTGAGCCCAGAACTACACGGCAAGACCTGGTCAATGACCTGAAGAGAGCTGGAACCACAGTCTCAAAGAAAACCATCGGAAACACATTACGCAGTCATGGATTAAAATCCTACAGCGCACGCAAGGTCCCGCTGCTGAAGCCAGTGCACGTCCAGACACGTCTGAAGTTTGCCACTGACCATCTGGATGATCCAGAGGAGCAATGGGAGAAGGTCATGTGGTCGGATGAGACCAAAATTGAACTTTTTGGTCTAAACTCGGCTCGTCGTGTTTGGAGGAAAAAGAAGGATGAGTACAACCCCAAGAACACCATCCCAACCGTGAAACATGGAGGCGGAAACATCATTTTTGGGGGCTGCTTCTCTGCCAAGGGTACAGGACGACTGCACCGTATTTAGGGGAGGATGGATGGGGCTATGTATCGCCAGATCTTGGCTGACAACCTCCTTCGTTCGGTGAAAGCCCTGAAGATGGTCGTGGCTGGGTCTTCCAGCATGACAACGACCCAAAGCACACGGCCAAGGCAACTAAAGAGTGGCTCCGTAAGAAGCATCTTAAGGTCCTGGAGTGGCCTAGCCAGTCACCAGATCTGAACCCGATAAAAAATCTATGGAGGGAGCTGAAAGTCCGTGTTGCCCGGCAGCAGCCCCGAAACCTGAAGGCTCTGGAGAAGATCTGCATGGAGGAGTGGGCCAAAATCCTTGCTGCAGTGTGTGCAAACTAGGGCTGTCCCAAACGACTAATTTTCTCCCGATTAGTCAGCCGACTATTTTTACGATTAGTCGGCTAATCTAATAATTAAAAAAAAAAAAAATTTAAATTTTTTTTTACTAATTTAGCAATGAAATTTTTGTTGACGCTTATCAATTCACAAAAAAATATATTAGAACACTTAAATTATTTATTAAAGTACAAATAAACATGTAAATAACAATAATAAATCACAAATAAACAATGAGTTCAAATGCTGATAGAATTAACTAGTGTAGCATCCCGATTGGGAAAGATGGTCTCTTAAACTGATGGTTTACAACTTTTATTCCATCCTTGATGTAAACACACCGTAAGAGCTACGGTGCACACAAATAAAACAACACAATTAGAAATTAACAAAAACTTTTCACCTTTTTCCTTTGAAACCTTATTTATATATCAATGAATTGCCTATATGAATTGCCTTTACCTTAATATATTACCTTATCATTGACAATCTCTCCCTTGAGTGCAATCACTGTATATACTGTATATTTTTATGACCTTTTAACCTTATATAATTTTCTAAACCATAAAATAAACCATAACACGAAATAAACCTTTCAATTAGCATTAAGAACAATACTAATAGCACTTATAGGCCCAGTGTCAATGAAATATCATTATTCAGTAAGGCGACAGCACCATCTGGTGTACAAAAATGAAAAAAAAAATTTTTTTTTACCAACTTGGTGCGGCGCATGGTGTTTATTCACGGCCGACTTGCAGCCAAGCTTGGCATTGAAGCGACAGGGCAGAAGAGTGTACCCTCCTTCGTTTCTTTCAAATAAGTCAATGTTTTAGACACTCTGGTGCGCTTTTTTTGGCTTTGTGCCGCTTTCCCCGCTTGCATACAGAGCATCCGACATTCTGAACTTTCCATACATATATTTTTTTAACCCTTCATTAACCGTCGACGGGATGTTGTGCTCGTCGACGGATTTACGTCATCGATGACGTCGACTACGTCGACTAGTCGGGACAGCTCTAGTGCAAACCTTGTCAAGGACTACAGGAAACATTTGGTATATGTAATATCAAACAAAGGTTTCTGTACCAAATATTAAGTTCGATTTTTGTGATGTATCAAATACTTATTTCATGCAATTAAATGCAAATTTATTATTTAAAAATCATACAACGTGATTTTCTGTTTTTTTGTATTAGATTCCGTCCCTCACAGTTGAAGAGAACTTATGATACAAATTACAGACCTCTACATGCTTTGCAAGTGGGAAAACCAGCAAAATCGGCAGTGTATCAAATACTTGTTCTCCCCACTGTATATTTGTGGTGTGCTTTTATCAAAATACTTCATTGGTCAAGAACTTGTTCCTGATATTTTTTTCCATCACAAAATCAACTTCGCTTTTATTACATCAGTGTTGTTTTCATCAACGATGACGATTCATCAATTTCGTTAATGAACACTTTTTCATGATGAGACAATAACGAGCTAAATACGGGTTTTGGGAGACTAAAACATAAGACGAAAGGCAGTTTTGTCTCACGAGACGAAAATGCGCAATAGTTTCCATCACGTGTTCACAATGTGTGACATTTTATGTGTAGTTAGCCTGTATCATGGCAGTGTCTGGTTGCGTCACTCATATGACGTTGATACATTTGATTTTCATGGATAATTTTTGTGTGGCTTTATTGCAATCACATTTAACTATGGAAAGAACAAAGTGTTTAATAAAGATATTTCATTCAGATCTAAAACATGTTAGTTTCCCTTTATTTCATTGAGAAGTGTATAAGAATCTTTCATGTGCAAGATAGAATGTACTAGTATAATGTAATAACGTGTAGAAAAGGAAAAAGTAACGTCAGTTACTTTGCCGAGTAACTAATTACTCTTACAGTGAGGTAACCGAGTTACCAAATTACATTTTGGGAGAAGAAAATTGTAACTAGAGGTGCAAAGCTTTGAGCACCTAACGATTCGATTATGAGTATGATTCACAGGCTCAGATTCGATTATAAATTGATTATCAATGCACCGCCCCGCTTTTGATGTATTTTACATGACTTCCAACATTGTTCAAAAATCCTCCCAGGCTAAACCAAACTGCTATTTTAGTATCAAGTTAAAAACAGTAAATAAAATACTCAAGTCCCCATTCTGTATCAGCGGCTTTAAACTTCAATTAATTTTTGTTGTGAATCAACCAACCGTTAAAGTTGCTCCCGTTATTCCATAATTTCCGTTCCGTCTACTTTCGACATGTCAAAGTTTTAAAACTGTTTCATCATTTAGATTCAAGTCAAGATTTTGCCAATTTAGGGTATTTTAGATAAAAAGTAATTAGGTTCGCTACAACAGAGCCTTCTAGAGAAGTCTACTGCTTTAAGATGGCACCTCCTTACTAGCGCCGGCAAGTCTGTCATTTCGCATGTAGTTCTTTGTACATGTTCTAACGCCGCCGCCGTCTGTCATTTCACATCTAGTTCTACATATATGTGATATCTACCATAGCCGTATGTTTGTAGCAACTAGCAACTGGGCGCTGTTTGTAGCAGCTCTTGGCCGCAGTCAGGTATATTTTAGGGCTGTCAAAATTATCACGTTAACGGGCGTTAATTTTTTAAATTAATCACGTGAAAATATTTGACGCAATTAACGCAGATGCCTCGCTCAGACACATTTAAATGACAGTACATGAAACGCTCACTTGTTGTGTTTTATGGAGTTTTGCCGCCCTCTGCTGGCGCTTGGGTGCGACTGATTTTATAGGCTTCAGCACCCATGAGCATTGTGTAAGTAATTATTGACATCAACAATGGAGGGCTACTAGTTTATTTTTTGATTGAAAATCTTACAAATTTTATTAAAACGAAAACATTAAGAGGGGTTTTATTATAAAATTTCTATAACTTGTACTAACATTTTTCTTTTAAGAACTACAAGTCTTTCTATCCATGGATTGCTTTAACAGAATGTTAATAATGTTAATGCCATCTTGTTGATTTATTGTTATAACAAATAGTCCTTATGTACCGTATGTTGAATGTATATATCAATCTTGTCTTATCTTTTCATTCCAACAATAATTTACAGAAAAATATGGCATATTTTATAGATGTTTAAATTGCGATTGTGATTAATTACGATTAATTAATTTTTAAGGTGTAATTAACTCGATTAAAAATTTTAATCTTTTGACAGCCTTAGTATTTTTTTATTTTTTTTTTTTTAATCTAGCGGCATGAGTTGAACATATTTACTCTCGATCCGTTCCTCATTGCATCCCGAAGACCGCGCTGTGTTTTATTTCCGCTTTACCTGGCATAATTCAATAATCGGAATTTGGATGTGTGTGACTAGTTCTCAAATCTTCCACAGCCGAATCGCGAATAATTTAAGAATCGGAAATTTCGCACGCCTCTAATCGTAACCATTTTTTAAAGTAAGATTAACAACACTGATTGTGAGATCGTTATTGTATTGAATTGCAAATCGTATGCTACCCAGAGGTTCCCACCCACAGTATTTTAAAAATCAGAAGCAATTCTTTAAATTTTGGCAAAAGCACGTCACAAAAAAACTGAAAAACGTTGAATTGTGAAGGGAAAAAATGCATATAAAAACCCTTGGTTTTGCTTGGTTTTGTTTACTTTATACTGCAGATTTAAAGTGGACATGAGCTTGTATCCAACCATCCAAAGGCTAAATCAAACCTTGGTGGAGATAGAAGCTTTCCGAGTGAGCCATCCATCTTGCCAGCCGGATACGCCCGATGAGCTTCGGGCATAGCGGAAATGTTGTACACTTTTGAATAAAATGCTATGAACGTGAATTATATTTTTTACTTTTATTTCTGCAATTTCAAAACACTTTGTTAAAACTCTTTGTCAGGAAACCTTTATTGAACAACCAAGATTAGCATTTCCGCTCATTGTGCCACAGGGCAAATGTGCAAATGACATGCAAAGTGTGACATCCAACCGCTTACGGCATATCAGCTGCTCAGAGGAAGTATGGATAATTATGTCAAGGGCTAAAATAGCACAAGGCTGCAAATGACTGCAAAATCATGCAAGAAAGGACGTTATTTTCCATGATATGAACACATTTTGTCAAATGAATTCACATTATACAGGAATCTCAATAGTGCACTTGATTGTGTCATTGTAAAAAGTACCAGAGCAGTCTGAGCCGCCAAACACAAGCAGTGTGCATTGGACTTTGACAAGTTCATCCCGCCCACGTCTTTGAGAGTCTGCCAAGGTTGTCGACGAGGTTAAATCTATCACGCTGTGTCCAGCGCGAGGCTTGGCACTCAATTTAGACGATGTCACTGAGCTCCACATGTTAGTGTCTGATGGGAAGGGAAACAGTTGGTCAGATGAGTCATTATACAGCAGATGAGTGGAACTCAAGACAGAATTTAGGAGGGTGCGACCGCACCCGGCCCCTCAGACTGGCAGACAAAATCTGATTTTTAGCCCATCCAGATTGAAACTGGATTGCTGTTTTGTAGTCTGGACTGTCCCAAAGCACAGAAATCAGATTTTTGTGAGATGGATTGAAAGCAGTTTCATATCCGATGTGGATAAGATGCTTCTCAGTTTGAACAGGTCAAATGGCATTTGATCGTCTTTGACGTCACTATGCTGGATGGTGCCTTTGCTGCCACAGCAACATGTCAGGTGTGTCAATTTGGCGCAGTGAATGTGATGGTTCACTTAAAATATAAAAACCTATAAATGTTTGGGTGGTTTTAGTTTAAGCAGCCACTGCTTTTTCATCTGTGTGACTTTGACAAAGATGACATCACATTTGATGGTGATTTTATGCAGAAATGTGAGAAATTCCAAAATTACGATGCTTGTTCATCCCACTGTATGGACACTCGCTAAAAATAATGTGAACAGTCAGATTTGAGGAGGAATCTGATTGGAATCAGATATGCCTGCAATCTGAACACAGCCAAAGGGGCCCAGTTTGTGTTGTATCGGCTGATCTCAGTCAAAGTACATATATCAGCTGGTCAATACTAAAGCGATTGATTGACCTTTAAAAGAAAGATTATCACCTCAACAGTGAACATAAATTATTCTATTATATTGGCTATATATCAGCCAATCTTAATAAAAGTCCATATATCGGCTTCATTATATCAGTCGAACTATATCGTCCCAATATATTGGTCAACCTTTAATTTAAATTAATAAAATAAGTATTTACCTACCAGTATTAAATACATGTACATCCTGCAAGGCTCCTATTGCACTGCAGCCCCCGCTCACTAAAATCTTGTTGTCTGAAACCGGCAGCGCAGCGTGAAACCTGTTCACGGAATGGACTTTTAAACGCTCATTTTTATCAAACATTCTAAAATGGGAAATGGTTCAGTCTAAACAAGAATGACATTCCTCAAGGTGGAGTGGAGTGCTGTGCTCACCCTCGAGGCAGTGGTGGCATGTTCCCGCTCTTCACAGCTGTGTACTCCATCAATCCTTCAGCCGGAAAAAGTGCATGCGGTCAAAGGTCAACATAAAATAGGATCCGAGCACAGTCGATGAATTTGTGATCTTACCCAGGTCGAGGATGTGAAGGTCATTTAGGTATGTGGCAGTTTTTCGACCGCCAAATATGATCAACTTATGTGATAGAAGTGTGGCAGAGTGGCTTTTGCACAAAGACATAAAAAATGTTAATAAAAGCATTGGCACATACAGTGGGGCAAATAAGTATTTAGTCAACCACTAATTGTGCATGTTCTCCCACTTGAAAATATTAGAGAGGCCTGTAATTGTCAACATGGGTAAACCTCAACCATCAATCAATCAACTTTATTTGTATAGCACATTTAAAAAATCCGCCAAGGAGTCCAAAGTGCTTTACATACCATAAAACAGCAAAATAAGTTAACTTCCAAAGATAAAACAAACAAAAATAAAACAAAAGACGAGGTCATAAACAGTCATTGGACATTAAAAGCTGAAGAAAAATGCAATGTTTTAAGGCGTGATTTAAAATCCGCGAGTGAAGGGGCCTGTCTAATAGTAAGTGGTAATTGGTTCCACAGCCTGGGCGCCATCACCGCAAATGCACGGTCACCCCTAAGCTTCAGCCTTGATCTTGGGACTACTAGAAGCAGGTGGTCAGCTGATCTGAGGGTTCTGGTTGGACTGTAAGGCTGAAGCAGTTCTGACAGATATGGCGGTGCAAGATTATTCAAACATTTAAAAACAAAATAATAATATCTTAAAATGTATTCGGTAATGTACTGGGAGCCAGTGAAGAGATGATAAAATTGGGGTGATATGTTCGCGCCTGCGTTGTCGAGTTAGGAGTCGAGCAGCAGAATTTTGCAGAAGTTGCAGACGGGCCAGTGCAGCCTGACCGACGCCTGCATACAAAGAATTACCATAATCCAGCTGAGTTATGACAAAAGCATGGATCAATTTCTCCAAATCAGAGCGTGAAACGATAGATTTCACTTTAGCAATCTGGCGAAGCTGATAAAAGCAGTCCCGTACAACACAAGAAATCTGCTTCTCAAATTTAAAATCAGAATCAAATTGGGCCCCTAGATTTTTGACATAGTTCTTAAGAAACTGAGACAATGAACCAAGGTCAACAACCATGCAAGACAATGTGGGGGGGGGGGGGGGGGGGTCAAATCATTCGATTTTTAAAGAATATTTGCAAATCATGGAAAATAAGTATTTGGTCAATACCAAAAGTTCATCTCAATACTTTGTTATGTACCCTTTGTTGGCAATAATGGAGGCCAAACGTTTTCTGTAACTCTTCCCAAGCTTTTCACACACTGTTGCTGGTATTTTGGCCCATTCCTCCATGCAGATCTCCTTTAGAGCGGTGATGTTTTGGGGCTGTCATTGGGCAAAACGGACTTTCAAATCCCTCTGAGATTTTCTATGGGGTTGAGATCTGGAGACTGGCTAGGCCACTCCAGGATCTTGAAATGCTTCTTACGAAGCCACTCCTTTGTTGCCCTGGCTGTGTGTTTGGGATCATTGTCATGCTGAAAGACCCAGCCACGTCTCATCTTCAATGCCCTTGCTGATGGAAGGAGATTTTCACTCAAAATTTCTCGATACATGGCCCCATTCATTCTTTCCTTTACACAGATCAGTCGTCCTGGTCCTTTTGCAGAAAAACAGCCCCAAAGCATGATGTTTCCACCCCCATGCTTCACAGTGGGTATGGTGCAATTCAGTATTCTTTCTCCTCCAAACACGAGAACCTGTGTTTCTACCCAAAAGTTCTATTTTGGTTTCATCTGACCATAACACATTCTCCCAGTCCTCTTCTGGATCATCCAAATGCTCTGTAGCGAACCGCAGACGGGCCTGGACATGTACTTTCTTCAGCAGGGGGACACGTCTGGCAGTGCAGGATTTGAGTCCCTGGCAGCGCATTGTGTTACTGATAGTAGTCTTTGTTACTGTGGTCTCAGCTCTCTGTAGGTCATTCACTAGGTCCCCCCGTGTGGTTCTGGGATTTTTGCTCACCGTTCTTGTTATCATTTCGACGCCACGGGGTGAGCTCTTGCATGGAGCCCCAGATCGAGGGAGATTATCAGTGGTCTTGTATGTCTTCAATTTCCAATAATTGCTCCCACGGTTGATTTCTTTACACCAAGGGTTATGGTGTCCTTCGACAGCTCTTTGGTCTTGGCCATAGTGGAGTTTGGAGTGTGACTGACTGAGATTGTCCACAGGTGTCTTTTATACCGATAATGAGTTAAAACAGGTGCCATTAATACAGGTAACAAGTGGAGCCTCGTTAGACCTCGTTAGAAGACGTTAGACCTCTTTGACAGCTAGAAATCTTGTTTGTAGGTGACCAAATACTTATTTTCCACTCTTATTTGAAAATAAATTCTTCAAAAATCAAACAATGTGATTTTCTTTTTTTTCCCCCACATTCTGTCTCTCATAGTTGAGGTTTACCCATGTTGACAATTACAGGCCTTTCTAATCTTTTCAAGTAGGAGAACTTGCACAATTGGAGAATGACTAAATACTTATTTGCCCCACTATGTTTTTATTTTCCACCCTCAGCACTCAAGAGCATTGTGTTTTTACGGATTAAATAAAGCCTTTATTAAAGACACGTTATCCACGCATCGACAGCAGTCATAGTTAATAGAAACCTAGCCCTCCAAAGGGCTAACATTACATTAGCAACGTACAGTAACGGTAATGTTCTCTATTAGCGCTACGTTAACTTAATTTTACTTTGTCCTGAGTATCGCTCCTCCGCTCTCGGAGTAAACAGGGTACCTTCAGTGGAGCGGAGGCTAAGCGAGTGGGTCGCACGGTGGTGCCCGGCCCAGGTTTAGGGGCCGTCATCGGTCGGGTAGCATCGGCGGGGCCGTGTGTAGCCAGGACAGTGTTATGCAAGTGCTGCCTTACAGTGAATACATGAAACAATGTTTGCCTTGGTCTCCATTTTGGAACGCTCCCACACTTTTGACATTTTATCCTTTTTCTTGGTCCCCCTTTGTTCGCTTTCGTCGTTACGTCAAAATTCATGTGTGGTTGAATACAAATGTATCCACCGCCTCTCTATTCTTCCTGTACGCACGTGACGTCAGCGCGTTGTGCCGCATTAAAATCAGTCCGGGCAAAACGAGGAAAATTCCTCGATCAATATTTAAAATCAAATTATTCGAGTAATTGTTTCAGCTCTAGTATATACATTAGCATTCATAGCATTTAAGCTAGCAGATTTTTGTTTGGCAAACTAGGCTAATTTTATCTACTAAATTCCTCATATTGATCAGACTAGATGGACATTTGAAAATCAATCGTTTTGTGTCAGGTGTTTTATTGTTAAAATGCATTTTACAGCTTTACAAATTGTCAAAAGTGAAGGTAGTAAAAAGCTTCAAAAAGCACACTTGCCTTGTTTAAAGCTGTATAACTTCATGTTTAGTGAGGACAGAACACGTATTATTAATAAAGTAAAAAAAATAAGATTACTGTGAGGTACAATAGGTAATGCTCATGTGACAAAACCAAAAAAAAAAAAAAAAAAAGTTTTTTTTTAGCAGTGTATATAACATTTTTAATAAAATACTGTATTAATTTTTTAATTGAAAAAAATCTGCAATGATCTGAGGGCGCAAAGTTTGAAGCGCGAAGTAGCGAGGGATCACTATATAATAAATGGAAAGGCAGACTTACCCAAAGCGAGGCAGTGGTTTGTCCCCTTCCACTATTGGCTTATACCAGAGTTGAAATTCTGGATTGAAGATGTACAGAGCATTACTGCACACCTTTTCCTCAGAGGACTGACTGGGATGAATCCCACCAAAGACAAAAAGCTCCTTCTTATAAAAAGCGGCAGAGTGATACGCCAAGGAAGGAACGTTCCCTTTTGCCTAAATGGATTAACGTTACATGCGTTCATTTTATTTTTCGACATGTTTAATTAAATGTGAGGAAAAACCCACTGTGACAAGCTTCCACTTCCAGGTCAGAGTATTAAGGATGTATAGCTCGCAGAAGCGCTGGCCCTCCCTCAGGCCGCCGTAAACCAAGATTGTATTAGATTCCGGGTCGTAGGTTACGGAGTGTCCTCTGGCGCAAGGAGGCGAAGGTCCACATGTGGAGGAGCACATTGGGTACCAAAAATCATTGTCTAGAGGAAAAAAATATATATGAAGACTGAATTTGCATATAGTAGACCACTGGTGAAGGTAATAAAATGGTCATGTTACAACAAAATATAGTGGATCTCTGAAAGGCCACACGCAAAATTAGTGGTGTGTTCCCCACCTCCACAAAATTGAAGTCTTTTTACATTTCTTACAGTGGCTGCTGCTAGCCCCCCCAAAAAAACTTCTAATATCCCTCCTCTTCCAAGGGGGGCGGGGGGTTGCGGGTCAAGTGATCAGATGCATTTGAAGAAAAATAAAATTGACCGACACGTTCAGCAAGTGAAAAGGGGTAAATGTAAGTCTGAACATAATGAAAATAATTCAAACCTATTTAACTCACTATATAGTGCAAATAAGGCTGCTCAAAAGTTGGTGGGGACAATTTGAGAATCCTGAAAATATAGTAGTGTTCTGTCCCTACCGTCCCTATGCAAACCTACACCTTTGCAATAATCCAATCCTCAAGTCAGTGATCATTAAAGGTGCTATATGGGGTTTGTCACTTTTTTACTCGTGACTGCTACCTCTGGCCTGAAGCGTAACTGCAGCCTGTGTTAAACTCGTGCATGGCGCGCATTCTTGTACGCTTGCTTGCAAACGCACTAGAACAGGGGTGTCAAACTCATTTTGGTTCGCGGGCCACATTTATGACAATTCGATCTCATGTGGGCCGGACTAGTTTATTTTTCGCCAAATAAGTGAGTGGGCGGGGACGATTGAATGTTCTTTTATTCGCCACTCCCAGTGTAATTAACCGAAGCCTAATTCTTCTGTCTACCGAACGTCATTTATTTTGTAATTTGCCCTTACTTCCTTGTTACACTTTTATTTTGTTGTATTTCCTGTTCCGTGTGTTTTACAATGTTTGTAACTTGAAGGCGGGCCAAAAGGAGTGACAGCGAACTGTGTGAGTTTTGATCTAGCCTAGCGGCCCCTCTGAAGAGGAAAAGCTCTTACGGTGATCGGTTTATATTCCAATGTGACTGGTTTTATTTTCTTATGGTTCAAGGGAACATTTCTGCAAGGTTTGAAAATAAAAGACACCAAATCATCAGTCAGGTCTCACCCTTATTCAGAGCGGGTCCGCTACGCCCACTCTAAATGGATTTGACATTGAGCGCCGTCAATGGCACTGCAAGATAGGTATTCACAGCCAGTCCTTCCAGCATAAGTGAATTGAATGGACGTCTATTGTTGTCCACAGTGGTGCAATGTAACAAAGTAAAATACTTTCCTCACATTTTTGTGTACATGTACTTTACTTGAGTACAAATATGAAGTGGTACTCTTTACTTTTACGTTGACACATTTTACATCAGGTATCTGTACTTTTTACTCCCCCCCCCCCCTTTATTTTTTTTTTTCCTGATTGTGAATTGATAGTTTTTATGCCTCCAGCACAATCGGTAAGCCACATGCAACTATACCGTAACAGAGCTAGAGGCAGAAACACGGGTACAAGCAAGATTACGCAGGTGAACAAGATATTGACAAATAAAAACCACCACACTCTTGTACAGTAGGCGGCAGTATGCAGTTGATAGTTGCTTTCAATCCACCATTAAGCTAAGTTTTGGAGTTTCTGAGCTTATTAAGCTTCCATTTACAGCTTAGTATATTTTATTGGTTAGTTTTTTTCCATTCTGCACGGTCTTAAATAAAACTAAGCAGTCATTAATTTTCTTGTTCTTTCTTTGAATATTGACTCGCATACATGCATATATACAGTATTTGTATATACCAAGGGTAAGCAACCTTAGATACTCAGAGCTGTTTTGAGCATCTTCCACCAAAAATAAAATACCATGAGCCGCAAAAGCCCTTTTACATCTGACATTTAATGAACTGCAACAAAAAAACAACAATTGTTTTCGTGTTGAGAGTCAAATAGTTTTGTTTTTTTTTGGATTAGAACAGCACCATTATCTTCAAATTTAAGAATTAGGTTTGAAAATTGTACTCGTTAACTCATTGGTTGCTATTGACGTTGAAGATGTCCAATCCATTTGAAATGGATTGTACATCTACTAGTGATAAACTCCTTTCAGTTCATGGTAGACTCATGAAAAGACCTTTCAACACCCATACCAACAAGGCTTCAGAGTTGCCTGTTGGTAGAAGTGAAATTACCCATCAAAGTCAATCCATTGACGTTGAAATGAAGTTATAACTAGCTTATTTCTTATGTCAAAGCATCTGCGATTTCCTCAGTGCCTACCACCGATGGCGTTAGACGTCCATTTAATTTGGTGTTAAATGGTGTTATACTTATATAGCGCTTTTCCACCTTTCAAGGCGCTCAAAGCGCTTGACACTATCTCGCCATCCACCTACTGGTGACGCAGCACCAGGAGCAATGTGGGGTTCAGTGTCTTGCTCAAGGACACATAGACGAGTTCATCAGGGCGGAGACTTGAACCCACAACCTCTGGGTTGGGGGACAACTACTCTACCACTGAGCCACACCACCCCACACAATTTGAAGTGGGAGGCCAGTCTCCCACTTCAAATAAATTGGACAGCTCCTAGTGATAAACTCATTGAAATTCACAGGGGAAGAATGACTGCTGGCCTACCATTGTCAAAGGCACTGAAAAAGTTAACTGCCATAGTCACAAAAGAGCCAAAACGATAAGAGCCACCCTGGTTTATACCACTTATTGTATGCTCTAATGATGTGTGAATGAACTAAAGTGAATCAAGGGGCTACAACGTTCCTATCAGGCAGAACAACCACGCGCGCCGAAATGGACGCCCTTGGCGGGCCACTTCCAGCGTGCGGATGGTGTATTTGATAGGGCTGCGCTAGAAGGTTGTACCGACCTAACTCCAGCTTCCACAAAGAGTCCTTGCAGGTTTGATGTGACGTTTCTCCACCGATGAGAATGGCAGTGCCGGGGTCGCTCAGGCACATGGTGTGGCTCCATCGCTCTGACGGACACACTGAAACTGTACAAGATTTGTCCAAAGCTCTTACGTAAACCTCTTTTTTTTTTAACATACCTTGCAAAAAAGCGAGCGTTTCCGACCTTCTCTATCAGCCGTCTTTATCTGTTCAGCCATTTCCTCCTGGCTGTTCATCCTGGCCAGCCTCATTTTCTTAGGAGTTGAAGATCGGTCATTGCCCTCAAAGTGATCGTCCATATCCTCCGAACGCCATGTTAAAAAACCCATCTTACTAATGACAGTTCGTTTGGGGGTCTGCTCCTTTTAAAGGAAGTCACACAAACATACAACAATTTAATTTTATATTTAGGGTTACTCTTGCCTAGGTCCAATATTTTATTTTACGCACATATCTCAACTGAGGACTGCATTCAAAACAAATGCAACTCACATGTACCGGTACTCATATTTCAGAGGTTGATAGTGACGTGTTACATTTAATGAGTAACTTTTTGAGAAAAACTTCTACTTTGAGCTACAATTGAGTCGTTACATTTTTCATCTGTGCCCTAAATATCAGACTTTATTTTTGCCAGCACAGTGGCTCGAACAGTTCCACCAATGAGATGTCGCAATAATAATCACGACTTCATTATACCCTGGCTGGCAACCAGTTCAGGGGGTACCCTGACTCCTGTCCATTGTGAGGACAAGCGGTTCAGAATACTAAGACAAAACAATGCATTCAAATGACACACACAAGTTTGTGTAGAAATATTTGTTCACTTTACTTGATATATTCATTTCGATATTGTTTTGTCTTCTGACTTTATTTGGATATGACAAAAGTGCAGCTACCGGCTTCTCTGAAGCAAGGTCAAAGCAGATAACATACAGAAGCTGCCAGTAAAATTCCATTTTGTTCCATTTGATGGGTTAATATGGGGCTTGCCTATTTGGATTTGGAATAACAAAAAGTGTATGCGTTGGAAGGTAGGAGCAGAACTTTTCGAAGGTACCTGGGCACCAGCCGACACCTTCGATCCTCTTTAATTTTGATTGGGAAACACCAGCTAAACTCAGACAGTTATCTCAGAAGAGATAACCAGGACCGAAGCTGCCAAAGCAATCAAGAGCCTCAAGGCACCAGGACACGATGAGGTACAGTATCTGCTGAATTACTGAAGCACGGTCAAGAGGTGGTTGTGGAGAGTCTCATGCACCTGTTCACACGGTTCTGGCATTCTGAAGAGTTTTCTGGCGACTGGAGGCATGGGGTTCTTGTGACGCTTCCGAAAAAGGGAAACCTCAGAGACTGTAACAACTGGTGGGACATCCATCACATTGCTGTCTATCCCTGGCAAGTGATTCTGCAGTGTGCTGCTCCAACGCCTAAACGATGAGGTAGATACCATCCTAAGGGGACAGCAAGCCGGTTTCCAAAAGGGAAGGTCCTGCGCAGAACAGATCTTCACTCTTCGCAACATCATATAAAAGTGCCAAGAACTCCAGACACCACTCATCCTCAATTACATCGATTTCAAGAAAGATTTCGACAGCATCCATCAAGAATGACTGTGGCAGATCCTCCAGCTATACAGTATACCATCCAAATACGTCAGCATCTTCAAATCCTTATACCACAACTTCACCTGTCGAGTGAGAACCACCAACAACACAACCGATGACTTTTATATTGTGACCGGGGTAAGACAGGGCTGCGTCCAGCCATCGCGCATTCGAAGTTCTGCGTTGACGTCACGCTTACTCAGGATTTTTACTGAGGTGTACGTCAGTCTATGGCGTTGGGTCATGAATCGGGTCTCTTTTAATGGCGTAGGTCCACAACTACGCAGAAACATAAATAAGCTTCAAGTCAAAGTAAGTATCCATTTGACCAAATACTTTACTTGTACTTGAATACATTTCTAGGACAATTACTTTTACTTAAGTACCGGTAATATTATTCTGAAGTAACGCTACTCTTACTTGAGTCAACGTTTCAGCTACTCTACCCACCTCTGATAATTATTAAATGGTTGTTTAATATTTGCTTTTACCAATGAAGGCTCACAATAAAGTATTGATTGCTTTAATAGTATGTTCCATGACTGTTTGCAGTAAACAGACATTTTAGTGATTGATAGCTATAGACATATTTGAATCTGCCTTGTCATTTTAACCGGTTTAACCCGGCCCAGGTTCCACAGGTCACCGTCAAGGACAAGCCACAGACATTGAGATCTAAACTGTCTGGGACAATTAAGAAATCATATTGGTGCAATTTATTACTTGCCAAATGCTATTGCTTCATGAAATGTATTCGATGTGATAGTTATTGAGATGTTTATTATATAATTGCTCCAATCAACAACAGCTTGCAAAGAAGAAATGCTTTTGCTGCTTGCAATGAAGAAATGCTTTGGTTATTGCGCTTACAAAGAGGGAATGTTTTGCTCGAAGAAGCCTTGAAGACTCTTGACCTACTACCAAGGTCAAAAAGCAACAACAAAACACTTTTTGCTTTGCTGGCATGTGCTGACACACATGTATTAATCCCACCTACATCCATACACATAGCCAACCAAATTCATAGAGGTGTCGCCCGCTTTGCTCCCCACCTTTTTAGGGTTGGCATTTCTCTTGTTGCTAGGGCTATCCCAAATAAAAGGCGAGGCGAAGGGGGGGCTAGTTAGAACGATGGCTGAAGCTAATTAGCTTCCTCTTTCTCCTTGCAAGCTTTTCAACTAAATTGAGTGCCTTCTTTCCTTATTTTGGGTAATATTATAAATGTCTACCTAAGGATTCTTATTTGAATTTGACAACCTCTGTCAAATTTATCAACAAAGCATTGACACTTACCGTCGGCCAAAGTGAAAGTTTTTTTTCTATGTCAACTTTCTTCACTTGGATGTCGCTATAGCAAACACTGCCACCAAACTGTGAAGAGTTGAGGGTTACCTGCCGAGAAAGATGTGTGAATTGGACCAAAGAAGATGACGTGAACATTCTTCAAGCCCGTCGTCTCACCGTGCCCTCTGCGATATTTGGAAGTGAAGTGCATGAGAGATTTGTGGTGCTGAACTGCTCTGGGAAGAGACATTTCCTCGGTATCTGTGGAATGCTGCTGCTTAGGATGCTTCTTTGGTCCTGCAACTGGTTCGGGGAGACATATCAGTCCTTTTTAAACAAAAATGGAGCTATTCCTTTCAGTTTGTAATGCAAAACATTAAAAATTTGTACAGTGGACTCTCAAAAATGGACTATTAAATGAGGGGTGTGAAAGTGATTTTGGTTCATGTGCCACAATTTTGGCAATTAAATCTCATTTTTGTATATTTTTGGTCATATCAGTTAATTCACAGGCTGCCATTGACCAATGCATTTTGACTGGGAGGCCCTTCCAAGTCAAAATGGATTGGACTTGGAGTGCCCGGTGAGCCGGCCTGACGTTTGGTCAGGGAGGGCCGGTCTTAATGTACATTTTTGATAAAGCTGTCCGTTCAGCACGTTAATAACTCCGTTATCACAACACGGCTCTGGGAGAGTATCATCTTGCTGACTTGATTCTGGTAAAACCTAAGTTTGGGTTTTAATGGCCAAAATGGGGCACTTTGAGGCAGCGTTATGAGCGCGGCATGACCCATTATGGTTTTCAAGCATTTTTGGATGAAAATACAGCGATGAACCTCCTGGCGCTTTGGGCAGCTATCGTGACTGACTGCCCAAGACTTACTATAGGCGGGCACAAGCACACGGAGGATAGTGGTGAAATCCCAGTGTCAGGCAACTTTGGCTTTTTTAGCCCAAAATGTGGCACTCTTAGGCAGACTGTGGTATTTGTCATTTATTTAGCTGCAATGCACAGATAAACTGTGAATGAACATGTAGAATGAAAGATTAAGAACCTCCAGCAAGGGGGCTCCAGGCACTTCTGTCACAATCGCCCGAAGCTCACTATTTTTGGGCACAAAGTCATGGAGGATCGGGGTGAAATCCATGTTCTCAGGCGTAACTTTGGAACTATGGAACTCTGAGGTGGATTGACTGGCGCAAACCCCTCTAAAAGGCACAGATGAACTATACAAGTTCTGTGGGATACTTTGGTGGGTTCAATCATTTGTTCACATTTAATTAGTTTTGTAATTTTATGTCTCAAATAGTATTAAACCAATGATAACAGATGATATTTTTCATTAAAGTATGTACAGTACTACCTGAATAATTAGATATATACTATACTATACTATACTGCGGCAGTATGCATGTTATATCTATGAGACGCATCAGATGTTACCACTGTAGCATCATGTGAGTGCAGTTTGAGGGGCGTGGGATGTATGAGGCGTGGTTTGTAGCAACTTTCTGTTGGCTCTGGGCTGCAGTCAGGTATTCTTACATTGGCTGCCATTGACGGCACACGACGTCCAATCCATTTTGACCGGCTGGGGCCAAATGAACGAATATAACTGCCGGTACAAAAGTGAGCCCAGTGCAGTATTGCGCGCACTGGATCACACAAATCTGCAGTTTAACAATGCCAATCTCAAAAAGCTTATAATTTTGTAAATACAGTATGAATTAAGCTACAATTTGCTAGTCAGGCAATTCTACATTTGACACCCCTGTATTAAATGACTGATGTAGCAGTGTAGGGTAATCATAGACTTCACTATGAGTTGACGGCATACGGGGCAGATCCGTAGGGGGCCTATTTTCAAAAACTTAAAATTCAAATATTTTCAAAACCAAAGCCTCTAGCGACCTAAAACCAAAACAGACACCTCCCGTAGGCATATATGAGTCTCCATGAGCAGCGACGTCAAAAAAATTAAAGTCGTTCCCTAATAAAATGCCGATTATTTTGTATTTATTTTAAGTATAACAAAACTTAATATGACTATAAAATTCACAAATTTTACACTAGATGCAAATTTTTTTTTTTTAAAAAGTCACCAAATGCAGAGATGATAATAATAATAATATTTAACATATCACATAAGGTTTTGCCTGAAATAAAAATACGGGCAGTTATTGTTCAATTTACGTAAATATTTCAAGCTACAGTTACGGTATTGTGTCATGGCGGCCATCACAAAACAAAGAGGTTTTAAAGTTAAAATTTCTTGTAAATAAATGCTTAATGCCATGGCCACCCCTATAAATTGGTTGGCCACCCCACTGGCCACCCCGCTTGCCAGTACATCATTAGATTGTTGTAGGATCAGTTATGGATTTCATCCCAAATGAATGCATTTATTTTGTTTTATTAAATGTAGGGCTGTCAAATTTATCGCGTTAACAGACGGTAATTAAGGTTTTAAAATGAATCACGTGAAAATATCGCAATTAACGCATTCGCAGTATGACTCATTCACGCATTGCCGCAAACAGCCTACAATGGCGCCGTTTTACTTATATACAGAGATAAGAGGCAGTGTCAAGTGAGTGGAGTAGATACAAGCATTCATTGGGGCCGTGCTTTTAATTGGCAAAAGCTTTGTCATCTCTCCCACAGCACCTATAAATATTGTGGGAAGCAACGTGGGAAAGAATGACAGGAGTTGATCTTTTTCTTAACACCTTGTTGTGTACCCAACGCAGAGAAGATATAGCATTTGCAGCCACCACACACAGTCATGGTTGCACCACTTCCCATCATGCATTTGGGCAGAACAGTTAAGTCGCTACATTATCATTTACTGAAAGCTCAACAAATACACTATATGGCAATATTTAGTCACAATATACAAACTCACATTTATCCTTTAAGAATTACAAGTCTTTCTATCCATGGATCCCTTTCACAGAAATAATGTTTAATAATGTTAATGCCCTCTTGTAGATTTATTGTTATGATAAACAAATACGGTACTTATGTACAGTATGTTGAATGTATATATCCGTCTTGTCTTATTCTTCCATTCCAACAATAATTTACAGAAAAATATGGCATATTTTAGAGATGGTTTGAATTGCGATTAATTATGATTAATTTTTAAGCTGTGATTAACTCGATTAAAAATTTGAATCGTTTGACAGCCCTTGTTAAATGTACACCTTATGCCTAATATATACGTAACACAATAAAACAGAATTGTTGTGGAACTCAAAATGTTGACTGGACAGTTATGGACTATGCACATTAAATCATTAGTAACATCAAATATTACACAATACACCAAAGTATATCAGTAGCCGTGTCCTTAAGTCTTTTTGATAGTTTTCCCCTGACCTTTTTACTGCAATAATATAATGAAAACCTGAAATTATGGCTTTTAGTTTTGGCCACCCCAAGATTTTAAGTGGCCCCATCCGGCCACCCCTATGAAAAATTTCTGGAGGCGCCACTGGACCAAACCTACGCCCTTGGTTGTGGGTAAGTACATTTGAGCTTTCAGTGTGTTTGGGGCTCTAATTTAAGGCAGTGTACTCACTTTGCTGGCCTTCACTGAAATATACCAAAAGATATCAAGCACCTGTCCACACACTGTGAGCACGATCTTGCCATGAACTCCTCTCCTGCCTCTGTGCGCTGATACTGCCTCGATATCAGGACTCCAACCACCCTCAAAGGTCAAACACCTGAAAGAGAGAAGAAATTATGCATTGCGAGCCAGTCTCCACGCACAGAGCCAAAACACGGAAGCAATTCAGCTCTTCCCAGACTTTCCTGGCTCGAGAGGTGAGCGTGCCAATGTTCTGAGGCCTCACATCAGGGCCGACTACGACCTCCGCGGAGATGGCGGTCTCGTCGCCGGCCCACTCGCCAATACCGAAGATTACTAGCTGATTAGGCAAAGGCAGCGGGACGTGGACGTGGAAGCACTTGCGGTTTGATTTGCTGCACGACAGCGAATAAATATGATGAACAATTAAGATAATTTAAATGTTCCTTGATTCCATACCTGCTAAACTGTCGTGGTGCGTCACTCAGGGACCAAATGACGTAAAAGTTGAGCATTCCCATATTTTTGTAGGCTTAGAAATTTGAGAGCTTGATTTGTTTGTGGCTCATTGAAAGGCACGACTCATGTCCTTACCTGTAATTGCCTGACAACAAGGAAGTAACGAAAGGCTCGCACCTGCAGCCTAATTGATTACCTGAACAAATACATTATATAAGAGTTTTGGTTTTTTTTAATTTGGAAGAACGTATTGTTTGATCTTTTTGAAAACAATACTGCCATTATCTTGATGAGCTTCAAGAGAAAGTCACCTAAAATGTTTTTTGATTTCACAGGTATGATTTTTCAGGGTTAACTAGTGGAATTTACTGCCTTATCAATGGGGGCATTGAATGAGGTGTGTCCAAACTTTTGGCCTGTATTGTATGTTTGTATGTTGATCTGCATTGTTCAAGTGTTAATAAACATTGACGGCCAGGCATGTCGATTTTAATGATGCCATTATACTTGGATTCCATTGACGCATATGAAAGTCCATGCCATTGACGGCCATGTTTGTCCAAATTTCCAATTCATTTCCAATGGTGTTTACAATGCATTGATGCCCAATGTACCCCATTTATGTCCATTCTATTGATGCCAATGTACATGGATTCCATTGACGCATATGTAAGTCGATGCCATTGACGGCCATGTGCGTCCAAATTTCCCATTCATTTTTAAATTGCAAAAAAAAACTGTGTGCCCAAATCAACAGCAAGTGACCTGATATCACCAGAAAGTGTCCCCCAAAGTCCCCAAATCAAAAGGAAGTGACCTGATATCTATGTGACTTGTCCACCAAATGTTCCCAAATCAACAGGAAGTGACCTGATATCTACATGACGTGTCCTCGAAATGTCCTCAAATCAACAGCAGGTGTCCCCGAAATGTCCCCGGAATCAACCTGGGCGGGTCTAAGATCCGAATCGCCCCACAACAAAGTCCCATAGTAATTTCTTTAGAAATTGCAGTTTCTAGTAAACGTTGATTTTTTTTTTTTTTTTTAAAGGCCAGTATGAGGCCTATGAGATTTTTTATTTTAAAAAGACATTATGATAGGAAGTTGTATGGCGAATTTGCCTGTCGGATTTTATTTTAAAATGTTTTTTTCTTTATTTACTGCTCCTGTTTAGTCATTTGATAGCCTAAATTATATGAGAGTGAATTCCCCTGAATTTTTATTTTATTTTATTTTATTATTGATTTGTGATTTAGGCTTTAGCTTTGTAAAACTTCATTGTATTTTCTGTATCCTCATCAAGAGTGTGTATTTTGTTTCAGTTAGAAAAAAAATGAATAAGACAGAAGAGGCAAGGTGGACATACGTAATCTTTACAAACGGAAGCTTTCAAAAGCGACAGCAACTACTGAGCGAGAACTAAGTATTGAAGATGTGGAGATATATATATATATATATACAGTGCCCTCCATAATTATTGTCACCCCTGAAAAAGATGTGTTTTTTAGCTTCTAATATTTTTTTAAATTCAAATAATATGGGATCTTAATGGAAAAAAAGAGAAAAATCCAACCTTCAATACAAGTGCATTCATTCAGTGGGGAAAAATCCCACATAAAGAAAAAATTATTTGACATCAAATAATGTGTGTCACAATTATTAGCACCCCTGGTGTTAATACTTTGTACAAACCCCCTTTTGCCAACAAAACAAGGTCTGGGGACTGAGATGGCCATGGGAGGAGCTTGATTTTGTGTCTGGTGAACCATTTCTGTGTAGATTTGGCCATATGTTTAGGGTCACTGTCTTGCTGAAAGACACAGTGACGACCCATCTTCAGCTTTCGGGCAGAGGGCAACAGAGTTTGATTTAAAATGTCCTGGTATTTCAAAGCATTCATGATGCCATGCACCCTAACAAGGTTCCCAGGGCCTTTGGAAGCGAAACAGCCCCACAGCATCACTGACCCACCGCCATACTTCACAGTGGGAATGAGGAGCTGTCTACATGCCAACAAGCTGTTTGGGAGGCATGCACGGAGAAAACCTTTCCTCACTCACAATCATAAACGCAAACGTCTGGAGTTCGCCAAGCGGTATTGGGGCTTCAACTGGGACCGTGCTTTGGTCAGATGAGACCAAGATTGAGCTTTTTGGCAACAAACACTCTAAGTGGGTCTGGCGTGCCACGAAAGATGCGCATGCTGAAAAGCATGTATATTACATTTTTGCACCAGGGGAAAATACTTTTACTTTTGACTTGTAATTTTTAAATCAAGTACTTTTGTACTTTTACTTAAGTAATTTTTTAAATAGATACTTGTACTTTTACCAAGGGCATAGGTTTGGTCTCAACATTGGTAGGGACGGTGTAACAGCATAATCTGCATGTACATTTTTTTTTCACCAGATGGGACATAAATAAGACCAAACAGATTCGGTGAACGGGGTCAGGACTACATTGCTCACGAATATGAGCCTAATTAATTGATAGGCTAAATCAGGGGTGCTCATTACGTTGATGTCAATCGCAAATCTAGTGTGGGTAGCTCACTGCATCCCAAGATTTTTTTTTTTAATGTACATAGTTAATTATGATTATGTTGTATGTTATGTTGTGTGAGCAACATAGGAGTTCATGCAGCACTCCTCTCTCTCTAAGCAGCTTCTTGCTCACATTATTCTGGTTCTATAGGTTCCAGCAGAGTTCGCTACATTTCTCAGTTTAATTAACGTTAAAAGTAGAAAACACAAAAAGAAGGACGCTTCTCTCTAAGCAGCTTCCTACTCAGGTTTTTCAGGTTAGCAAGTTCACACAGTTTAATGTTATGCTAACTCAGATGCAGGTCGGACTTTCAGTAGCAAAAATAGTGGTATGTTTCCCACCCCCACAACATTGGTGTATTTTGAAATTACCGTATTGGCCCAAATATAAGACGACCCCCTCTTTTTCAAGACTCAAGTTTGTAAAAAAATTTTAAAAAAAACTTTTTGAACACCAAATTAATTTTTATACAGAAAAGAATTACAGTACATCTGAAACAAATGATTATAACAATAGATTTGAGAGAAAAAACATGTTATTTCACCTCATTCAAATCTTAATATCTGAACATTTAAATATGTAAAGTGCAATCACATTCGTAAATGAATGGCTTCAGGTTTTTTAAATGTAAATAAACCAATCTATTGTGATAAAACAACAAAATTACAATGACTGCATTAACCATCAAAGTGAAGTCTAACTAACTGTAGTCTTGAAACAAATCTGAATCAGGAAAAACATTGCAATAAAATAATGCAAACTGGTTAAACTTGAGAGTAGCTGAGATCTGTCATGACAGAATATCGCTTCAATGATATCTGGCGCGGTACTTACAGTGGCTGCTGCTTTGGCCGAAAAAAAACCTTATAATTTCCCTCTTCTTCGAAAGGGGCGGAGGCGACGGTATGTTGTCGACATAGGGGCCGTGCAAGTGTGAGCGTGCATGTGTGACGGGGCGGGTGAAGTCATCAGCCAATCAAACATGTGTTGGAAGGAGGAAAAAATGGACCGGCGCATTCAGCAAGTGAAAAAGGGTAAATGTAAGTTTTAACATAATGGAAATAATTCACTTAATGCTTTTCTTGCAACTTATGGGAATACAATCTAAATTACCTCTATAACTCTACAAATTATATAATGCATATTAGTTGCTTCAAAGTTGGTGGGGACAAATGGAGCATCCTGAAAAGTTGCTAGTGTTTTGTCCCTACCGTCGCTATGGAAACCTAAGCCCTTGACTTTTACTTAAGTATTTTTTGCACATGTATCTGTACTTTTACTAAAGTTAAAAAAAAAAAAAAAAGGGTACTTCATCCACCACTATAGGCAATGAATGAGTTACATAACACAAAAATAATGGGATAACAGTTAAGACTGATAAATAACATTGGCATGTATGGTGCTTTTGCTCTTAATAATTGCCCGTGATAAACATCCAAATGAGTGGCAAACATGCATGCAAATCATCCTGATTTGACTCATTCACAGGCGTGCCAGTACATTGCTTTATGTAATCATATCGCTTTGATATTGCAAATCCTGCAAAAACAGCTCTCCTTGGCCATGTGGGATTGGGAATATCTGAAATTCAGGTGGGGCTTCATCGGGATACTCGTAACCATTACATCACTCCCACAGTGCCGCATTTAATAGAACCTCAGGAGACATTTTCTAATTGTGGAGCTGAACGCTCCTGCAAGAAGAGTTTGCTCTGCATGTGCAGTTTTGTAGTCTTGCCACTAGGTTGCTCACGATATAATATGATTTGTTATACAAGGCTCATGATAACGATATCACGATATGGCGATACAACAGTTATAGTAGGAATATGCTACAAAACAATTAATAAACAGGAAAAAACAAGCTTTAAAACAAAAAAATCATTTTGCTGTGATTTGAAATGAGTTTATCACTAGTAGACATCAAATCCATTTGAAGCGGAAGAATGGCAGCGAATGAACATCGCTCCTATTTCAAACGGATTGGACGTCTATGGACAGGAGTGGCAGCCAATGCCAGGCAACGAGTTCATTTTGGCAGTGTTGTTGGTTTTACTTTTAAAAAGTAATTAGTTATAGTTACAAATTACTTCTTCCAAAATGTAATTCAGTAAGTAACTTCGTTACCGAATTGTAAGAGTAATTAGTTACTCAGCAAAGTAACTAACGTTACTTTTCATGTTCTACACGTTCTTACATTATACATTCTATATTATCTTTCATATAAAAGATGTTTATATTAACTGATTGAATTTAAAAATATGTCCTATATAAGAGTACAGTATACAAACTTTAACTTTCAAATGCTGTGAGAAAAAAATGTTTTGTTTTTCCTGTTGTACTGAATCCGCACTGAACCGTGACCCCCGTACTGAGGTACGTACTGAACCGTGACTTGTGTGTATCATCACAACCCGAATATAAAAATATATATTTTTCAATATGCAGGTGAGGCTCTTATTATCCTTCCTCTGCTATCTTTGCCGTAGTTGTTTTGTTTAAAGGTTCATGGATATGTCATTCAAGAAAAGCTTAGGGCAAGTGACTATTTTTGGTCATTTAAAAAAAAAAATATATATATATATATATGTATATAGTGGGGCAAATAAGTATTTAGTCAACCACTAATTGTGCAAGTTCTCCCACTTGAAAATATTAGAGAGGCCTGTAATTGTCAACATGGGTAAACCTCAACCATGAGAGACAAAATGTGGGGGAAAAAACCCAGAAAATCACATTGTTTGATTTTTAAATAATTTGCAAATCATGGTGGAAAATAAGTATTTGGTCAATACCAAAAGTTCATCTAAATACTTTGCTATGTACCGTTTATTGGCAATAACGGAGGCCAAACGTTTTCTGTAACTCTTCACAAACTTTTCACACACTGTTGCTGGTATTTTGGCCCATTCTTTCATGCAGATCACCTCTAGAGCAGTGATGTTTTGGGGTTGTCCTTGGGCAACACGGACTTTCAACTCCCTCCACACATTTTCTATGGGGTTGAGATCTGGAGACCGGCTATGCCACTCCAGGACCTTGAAATGCTTCTTACGAAGCCAGTCTTTTGTTGCCCTGGCTGTGTATTTGGGATCATTGTCATGCTGAAAGACCCAGCCACGTCTCATCTTCAATGCCCTTGCTGACGGAAGGAGATTTTCACTCCAAATCTCTCGATACATGGCCCCATTCATTCTTTCCTTTACACAGATCAGTCGTCCTTGTCCCTTTGCAGAAAAACAGCCCCAAAACATGATGTTTTCACCCCCATGCTTCATGTGGGTATGGTGATCTTCGGATGCAATTCAGTATTCTTTCTCCTCCAAACACGAGAACCTGTGTTTCTACCAAAACGTTCTATTTTGGTTTTATCTGACCATAACACATTCTCCCAGTCCTCTTCTGGATCATCCAAATGCTCTCTAGCGGACCTGGACGGGCCTGGACGTGTACTTTCTTCAGCAGGGGGACACGTCTGGCAGTGCAGGATTTGAGTCCCTGGCGGCGCATTGTGTTACTGATAGTACCCTTTGTTACTGTGGTCCCAGCTCTCTGTAGGTCATTCACTAGGTCACCCGTGTGGTTCTGGGATTTTTGCTCACCGTTCTTGTTCTCATTTTGATGCCACGGGGTGAGATCTTGCATGGAGCCCCAGATCGAGGGAGATTATCAGTGGTCCTGTATGTCTATCATTTTCTAATAATTGCTCCCACAGTTGATTTCTTTTCACCAAGCGTTTTACCTATTGCAGATTCAGTCTTCCCAGCCTGGTGCAGGTCTACAATTTTGTCTCTGGTGTCCTTCGACAGCTCTTTGGTCTTGGCCATAGTGGAGTTTGGAGTGTGACTGACTGAGATTGTCCACAGGTTTCTTTTATACCGATAATGAGTTAAAACAGTTGCCATTAATACAGGTAACAATGGTGCCTTGTTAGACCTCTTTAGAAGAAGTTAGACTTTTTTGACAGCCAGAAATCTTTCTTGTTTGTAGGTGACCAAATACTTATTTTCCACTCTAATTTGGAAATAAATTCTTTAAAAATCAAACAATGTGATTTTCTGTTTTTGTCTCTCATGGTTGAGGTTTACCCATGTTGACAATTACAGTCCTCTCTAATATTTTCAAGTGGGAGAACTTGCACAATTAGTGGTTGACTAAATACTTATTTGCCCCACTTTATATACTGTGTGTATATATATATATATATATATATATATATATATATATATATATCCAGGAGGAAACTACATCCCTCCAAGAGTACATCATGAAAACGGCCCCTAGCGATGACCTGCTCGGTGAATGCCTCAGGCAACAGAAGCCCAGTAAGGGGGAGGACCCTGAGGAGATATCATGGAAGGACAAGCCCCTGCATGGTAAGTACCACCAACAAATTGAGGGGGTAGCTGACATGGGAAAAACATACCAGTGGCTGGAAAAGGCCAGACTGAAAGACAGCATGGAGGCACTGATATGGCAGCACAAGAACAGGCCCTAAACACAAGAACAATAGAGGCCGGGGTCTATCACACCAGACAGGACCCCAGGTGCAGGCTATGCAAAAAGGCCCCTGAGACAGTCCAGCACATCACAGCAGGGTGTAAGATGCTGGCAGGCAAGGCATACATGGAACGAGATAACCAGGTAGCAGGCATAGTGTACAGGAACATCTGTGCCATGTACGGACTGGAGACCCCATAGTCAAGGTGGGCGACACCTTTAAAGGTGGTCGTGAACAACCGAGCCAAGATCCTGTGGGAATTCCACATCCACACCGACAAACTGATGATGGCCAACCAGCCTGAAATAGTGGTGGTGGATAAACATACGAAGACAGCAGTAGTGATAGATGTAGCAATCCCGAGCGATAGCAACATCAGGAAAAAAAGAACACGAAAAGCTGGAGAAAATATCAAGGGTTGAAGTAAGAGTTGGAGAAAATGTGGGGAGTGAAGGCAACAGTGGTGCCAGTAGTGATCGGGACACTAGGGGCAGTAACATCCAAGCTGGGTGCATGGCTCCAACAGATACCAGGAACAACGTCCGACATCTCCATTCAGAAGAGCGCAATCCTAGGGACAGCTAAGATCCTTGGTGATGTTAATCCACATTCAGCAGGAAAACAGTACATTGTTATCAATTAATTGTACCCATGAATGAATTGAACAAAAAAATATTTTCATAATAGGTCAAAATTAATTTTCAAACAGATCATGGGACTAGCACCTTAGAGACTGTCATTTGCTTTGCTTAGCCAAAACCACCTGAGGACAGAAGAAACAAGATGGATATACGTAATTTTTTTTCAAACCTAAGCTTTCAGAAGTGACAACAAATACTGAGCGAGAACCAAAGATTGAAGATCTGCACCACGAAACGCTGGAGAGCACTGCCAAAATGGTGAGCGGAGTTTCAGTTTGTCCCACTTAAAACGCTAATTGTACAACAGAGCCACAACCGGGCGTACCATATTCAATGGACGACAAAAGTATAGCTGTCCTAAGCATCCTGATTTAGAATTCCCCTAAAAAAATGATGGGAAACAAATAACTCCTCATTTTCGAAGTAAGATTATAAATACTCCTCACTGGAATATTCAGTCAAAAAGGACGCTGTCTCCCACTCACCACGGTTAGGATTCGTTTCGCATGGGTGTGAGAGACTGGAAAAACTTGGCATTGAATTGGATATCTCCGCAAAAGGCAAAAATCGGCGTCTACTTCTCCGCCGAAAAATGCACGCACGCACACATACACACAAAGCTGGGAGGCCTGTATTTACGAGCATGGGCTAAGCTACTAAATGAGCATATATCCTATAAGTTACTTTTATTGCTGACACCACGTTTCGGGCTCATCGAGTGACCTGTAAATTCCCACAAACCTGCTCAGGTTTCAGTGCTATTGATGGTGCTAGACATCTAATCCAGTCAAAATGAATTGGATGTCTTACACCCTCAATGGCACCTAGTGAGCTATCATAAACACTATTCTAATTGAAGATTTTGGGAGTAACCTTTTTATTTTTTTGAAGAGTCACACCTTTTTAAAACGATATATTGACTCTTGGCAAGAGAATATCGATAACCTTTTGGGAAAGGGCATACTGTAGGTTTGCATAGGGACGGTAGAGACAAAACAGGAGGCTCAAATGGTCCCCACCAACTTTTAAGCAACCTTATTTGCATTAGATAATGTGTTCCGTTATATAGGTCATTTAGATCGTCTTCCCATTTGTTGTAACGATAGAATTGACCCAACCATTATTAAGTGAATTATTTTCACTATTTTCAGACTTACATTTACCCCTTTTTCACTTGCTGAATGTGCCATTTCATGTTTTTTCCTCAAATGCATGTTTGATTGGCTGATGACTTGACCCCCGCCCCTCGCCACACATACACACGCAACTCTCACAGTACAGAATTACGTTACATGGGAGGGATATTAGAAGTTTTTTTCGGCCAGCAGCCCACTATAACTAATTTAAAACGTAATTGTTGAGAAACGCACCACTAATTTTGCTTCTGAAAGTCTGACCTGCATCAGAATTTAGCATTGTTACATTAAACTCTGTGAACTTGCTAACAGAGTAGGAAGCTGCTTAGGAAAAGTGTCCTTCTGTATCTTTTTTCTACTATGTTAATGTTAATTAAACTGTGAGAAATATAGTTCTCTACTCAGCTGTATGAAATTTAGTGTACCAAGGTTTACCCCCTTCTCCCCAGTTTTCATTTTTTATCTTGCTTATGTGGTCTCAAAGCAGCCCAAAGGAGCTTTCATTTTTTTGTTGAGTTTGGCTCTGCTTGTGGACAAAAGCAGTAGTGTTTTTTTTCCTGAAAGAAGGCTCCATTTTTATTTCTGTTATTCCCAAACAATTTTTTTTTTTGGATCTATTCAGTTTATTTAGACGGACAATTTTGAGTGGTATCAAGAAAATTGTTTATTTTTTTGCATTCCTAGATACTTAAGAGATGATTAACAAGTTTGTACTGTGTATGTTAATATAATTTGTGTTCAAATAACGCAACTTAAATTTCCAAATAAAATCCAGACATTTATTCTGGAAGTTTTAAAAATGTTTCTTTAGCAGTTTTTGATAACAAAGGTTTGAATCAAACGGTGTATCACCTGAACCAATACATATGCACTGCAAAAACCCACCTCCTTAAAATTGAAGGGAAAAAATTCAATTCCCTTGTTTTTGGTGTAAATCTATTTGAAATGAGTGAAATTATCTGCTAGTGCTTCAAGTAAATTTGTGTCTTTCTTGAAATAATATAAAATAGCTAGCTGAAAATAAGCTTGACTTATTTTAAGTAAAAAAAAATATCTTGAAAAATGTGTTTGCCATAAATGTTCTTAATTCAATAATACAACTAGCTAATGATAGCACCAACATATTCATAGTTAGTGTTGGTGTTCAATGTATTTGTTGTTGTTTCTTCTGTCTCTCCCTCTCCTTTTCTTCTGTTCCCCTACTGTTCGCTGCTTTCCCCTAATAAACGAGGTATGTTGAATGACCACAATGGGAGTATGTCACATTCCAATGTGATATATTAAAACTGTTTAGAGACCAATCGGAGACTCAGATCTCCATTCTATGTGGCAAGCAGCTGAACAGGACAGGTTAAAGAAAAAAAAAGTTCTTAATCCAAGAAAAGATATTGTTCAAAACATTATTTGAAAGCATTTTTTTTTCTTGATTTAGGTGAAAAATTACCGACTTATAGATGTATAGGCTTAATAAGAACAAATGTTAATATTTACTAAAAGTAAGTGGAAGAATCTGACGCATTAATATGTTAACTGGCCTTTAAAACTCAAAACAAGATGGAACTTTATTCGACTAGATTCAAGAAAAATTACCAGATTAAGACGTTATACTGTAAATTTGCAGTGTGAAAGTTAGTATAGGTCATTAGATTTATTTTGCATCAATCATCAAGCCTATCAATTAATCAGGTTCTTATTGGAGAGAAATGTAGCCCATCCCCAGCAAAATGTGTACATGCAGGTTATGATTAGGTTTATATTGTCCCTACCAACATTGAGACCAACCCCACGCCCTTGCTTTTGGGCGACAAAGTATCATGATTTATCACCTTTTTGATATATTGTCACACCTTTACTTGCCACGATCACGCAGCCAAATAGACAATATTCTCTTTATTGTGGAATATAAATTTTCAGGATCATCAGAACTTATATACAGAACACACAAACAATAAGAAGCTTTAAAGCACGTGAATTGAACAGATTACAAATATCGAACAAACACTGTGACCTTCACTCACATATAGACATGTGCACAAAACTACATATAAGATGAAACATTACTACGGCAAATTAAAGGCAGGGACCGGGCAAATGCAAATATTGAATCACTATTACATAATAAGAGCTTTATGTGATAACGAGCGACTCAAACTGTGTCATAAAACCGCACTCTGGCTATCTGCCATCGCTTGCTTTAGTACATTCTCGATTTATGTCCCCTACTGACACACAAGACTTGATAACATTTCTTAAACTGAAAGAAACAACTACAAGTAACAGCAAATAATACACGTTTCGAGCACTTGTCTTCCCTGATAACCGCTATACTTATCAGATATCACAGTTATGACATTTAACCTCCTGAGACCCTGCATACTCATTTGAGGACATTAATATTTCAGTCTATGAATACCATTTAACATCATATTTTTTTTATATACCTTTGACCACTATGGCACATTCAGGGACGTTGTCAGCACAGTCTACACTACTTTACACCTATTTAAATGGCTGACAAAATGGTGTAAAAATTTGCTTAAAGCAGAAGTTCAGAATTGTTTTACATCAGGCTTAATCTTCGAGTTAATGGGGATTCAATTAATTGGTGGAGTTGATTGCAACAAATTCCATGGAGTTTTGTCAGTTATTTGTTAGCTTCCGGGCTCTGGATTGGCTAAGCTAGCGCGAGTCAATGGTCCCATCTTAGCATGTCGATTAAAAAACAATATTAACAGATCTAACATAGTCAAATAAAGTGAAAATGCAGATCATTGTTCCAAATATCCATGCGGCTAAAACAATTTCACACCAAAGTGCCGTATTTCGTTTTATTCTGCAGGAATATTTTTTGCGACCACAATCAAGAGGAGTGCTTCGGCCACTTGTGCTCATGCTGCATTCAAGGAAGGCGGGAAGTTGGACTTATCCCACAGTACCAGTTGCAACATTAAAGCATTCGGTGCGTTTGTTAACAGCAAGATGGCTGATCACGACAAGTTGGTTTTTATTTTGGCCATCAAAAGATATTTTGACCTCCAGCAAAGCTGCCTTCTCATAAGCGATCAAATAGTCGAAAAACGACGACTAAGGTAAATAGCACACTCTGTAAACTGCCTTCTTTAGTTTTACTACTGACGGTCTGCATTTTGACAGGCAGCGCCATTTTGTCGAGTGACGTCAGATTGAAGCAACTTGTGAAGTCGGGGTACTTTTTTTTTCCCCGACCAGGGCCTCCCAGTTGGAGTGGTGTTCCAATGATATTTTTCCTGGTCGGAGGTTGGAAAACTCCCGACTTTCCACCTTCCTCGAATGCAGCATCAGTCTATTTAGTCTCGACTGAAGAACGGTAACATGGTGAAATGTGCATTTAGACGCTGTGATAACAGAAGACGTGGGCAAATGAAAGTTTCTGCAAATTCCCTATGAAGAACAAGAAACAAGATAAACTAAGGTTACTTGCTGCTGGCTATGACATAAACACACCGGTGGAAAAATATCACTCAGCAGCCTGTCCCCTGCAGAGCTGCTGGATTACAAATATTGCTGTCATACTACACTTTGCATTGGTCAATTTCAATAACTTAAAAACATCACAATGTTGATTGCATGGGTCATCAGCAGAGGTGGGTAGAGCAGCCAAAAATTTTGCTCAAATAAGAGTAGCGTTACTGAGTGTTACTCGAGTAAAAGTCATCCAAAAATGTACTCAAGTACACGTAAAAAAGTATCCAGTGAAAAGAATGCTCAAGTAATGAGTCATATTTTGAGTAACTGCTTATTTTTTTTCTATAAGCGCAAACTTTATATATAAACTGTTGTTATAATGATACTGTACGTGCTACATTAGACCAAAGGAAAAAAATCATCAGAAAAAAAAAAAAAAAAAAAAAAAAACAGTAATGAAGCATTATTCATCCAAAGAGTATGAGTGCCCTTCCCTCTAGTGGAGAAAAATACTTCCTAGTTTGAATAATGAACATGCAGTTCCTTCATTGAGACTATTATGAAATTAAAAGGATCATATCTCCGGTTTTCCGTGGTCAATCGGTGCCAAATAAAAACTGGGAGAGAGTTGTAAATCTGCGTTTTCGATTCATGTTGAGGGCAGCGCTCTATGTCAACTACTTCTTTTGTTACAGTGCTTTAAAGTCGCGTGATCATGGAACGGCAAGCTTGCATCTGATTGGTGGAATGCAGTCATGTGATTATTGTTGCGACATCTCATTGATGAAATTAGTAGCGCTACTCTTGGCAGCAGCATCACTAGCATAAATAATAATAAATCTAATATTTAAATACGTAAAATAAAGAGGAAAAATGTAACTCTCGCGTAGCCCAAAGTAGAGGAGTAAGAGTAGCGTTTTTTCCTCACAAACCTACTCAAGTAAAAATTATGGCTTAGCAAAACTTTTAGAAGTACATTTTTCTCAAAAAGTTACTCAAGTAAATGTAACGGAGTACATGTAACACGTTACTACCCACCTCTGGTCATAAGTGATTCTTATGCATACATATGTTGTATTTTTAATTAACATGCTAAGACGGGACCGTTGACTCGCGCTAGCTTAGCCACTCCAGAGTCCTGAAACTAACAAATAACTGCACGTAATTTGTTGAAATCGAATAACTCAAAGATTAAGGGTGCTTTCACATTACACTAAGAGGACCAAGGTCCAGTTGGAGAGCAACTACACTTGCAAATGACCTGTTGAAAAGGTTCAGCATTCACACTGCGCCAAAGGAACTTTCCAAGTACCATCACGTGGACCAAAGGCACACCCGTTGATTAGACAAATAGAAGAGGAAATACCTTCCTCCTTGGATGGGAGGGAGCGTGCAGCGTTGCAGCACCACGGTGTGACGCTGTACGTAATGTAGCATAAATTAGGTCGCCTATAACCAGTGGCGGGGTCGCTCCCTCTTGACTCTATGCCGAGTGAATTGGAGTCTATAGAAAAATGCATCGGGGAAAATTAAACCACGAAAAGCAACCACGTGGTACACAGGCGCGCATTCGCTCTCACTTTTGTGAATTTTTGGACTGTCAAATTGTCGACACTTCCAGGAGAGCGAGTTTCATGAAACTGCTGCCCCGAGAGCCTCCTCTGCCACGCTCACTCTCACACGGTACGTTCAGCAACAGCATGCAAAACACAACCACCGCAATATAACCCGATTCAAATGCAACTGCTTTGAGCAGCGCAACAACATTTTGTCATGTTTAAACGTCTGTCATCGTTCCATTGTTGATTTTGAATAGCGTGTGCGTTGCACTTCTGCTTCCAATGATGCCTTGCATGTAGCGTCATGGCCTCGAGCGTCACAGCTCCAGGCTGTGACAAGACACATAAAGTAGCAAAAGCACACCCTGCTCCGATTGCATTCACAAGCGAAGCAGGGTGCACTTAAAGCGGACCGAGACCCACGATTTTTGAGCGAACTAGAGTTCGTCTGTTTGGTCAGAACTAGAGTTCAGAAGCGCGTTCACATTTACAAAACGCAGCGGACAAAGAACTATGGTCTTTTTAAAACGGACCAAAGAGTGCTAGTGTGAAAGCGCCCTAAGCATAATGTAAAAAATTCTGAACTTCAGATTTAAGGCTTCTCCAGTAGCTCAGCAAAAAAAAACCTTGGACCTTTACATCCAGGTTTTCCGAACGAAAGTAGTATATTTATGTTAAATAACATCTTTAGCTTGATGCGGCATAAAACAATTGACTCTACTTATTAAAATTTGCAAAGTAAAATACTCATAAATCTTCATTCAAGGATTTTGGGGTTATTGAACAATCTTGATTGGGTGAAGTAGTTCGCTAAATCTGGAATCATTTGATTCATAGTTATTTCCAGTGTTTTCGTCAACGATGACTATAACGAAAATATTTCATCAACGAACATTTTTTTCATGACGATAACGAGCTAAAAACGTGTCTTGGGAAGACTAAAACATAACGACATGAATGCCAGTTTTCGTCTGATGAGACGAAAATTCGCCATAGTTTTTGTCACACGTTCACAATGTGTGTCAGGTTGTGTCACTCATGTGATGTGCTGCGCCCCCCCCCCCCCAATTCAGCCATCCGTGTCCTCTCCAGTCTTCCCATTGCCTGTTTTGAGATACACACACTAAGATTTGTCTTGTTTTCTTGGCAAGAAGAGAGAATATGCAATGTTGCTTTAGTCTTTAAAGGTCTGTGCTGAGTGATCATCACACACTAAATGTAACTCGTAGCGTTAGCATAGCAGTCACGTTAGCATCAGGCTACTGCTAATGGCGAGCGTCCTCCTTAACTCTTTGTACTGAGTGATCATCACACACTAAATGTAACTCGTAGCGTTAGCATAGCATTCATGTTCTCGTTAGCAGCAGGCTATTGCTAACGGCGAGCGTCCTTTCAAACTCTCAGACTTTTTTTTTTATTACATACAGTTTGTGGCGTCCTGGTGGGTATGATTAATTTTTTTTCATTTTACAGACAAAAACATTTTTAGTAACCATCGACTAAACTAGATTAAGACAAACACATTTTGAGATGACTAAAATATAACTAAGACTAATAAGCATTGTCATCCAAAAACTAAGACCAAGACGAAAATTAAAAGGGCTGCCAAAAACCACTGGTTCTTTTCAACTCGTCTTTCAAGAGTCAAATTTGATTATTTGTGTAATCAAATAAAGTAGGAAAGATTAAGAAATGGTTACAAGTTTAAAAAAAAGTTTTGGACCATATCCACTAGCTAATTAGCTAACAGATTGATTAAACATTAAATATTTTGTGTTAGCTTTTGATTTTTAGGAAAACCACTTATTGTTTGAAGCTAAAATCTTGTGTGTTGACCATTGTGGTTCCAAGCAGCAAATATATATTTTATATTATAATAAACCCAATGTGCTCGATCTTTTATCACAAAAAATGGCTTCATACACAAAAAAACACTAAAGTTTTATTATGAAGCTTAGGAGCCTTAAATAGCAAAGAGAAATGGAAAATGCACTGCAAAAACAAACAAACAAACAAAAAAAGCTTGGGTCTCAGGAGGTTAAGATTAGATTTTAACGGCACGGATGCGAATGAAAGGCTTCTTCGAATTTTGCATTTGGCAACGAAAGCTGAGTGGTAAAAAATAGTATAGTATACGTAACCTCTTTATAATCAATTTTAGATCATTTAAAATAGCTTCAGCATTCGTCATAAGAGTCATTTACTTCTTTTAAACGGTACATTCGGAAAGAATCGCTGTTTTTGTTTTTTTTAGGCACTGTAATAAACTCTGTAGTAAAGCGTTTTGTTTCGCCAAAGAGAGTAGGAGTTGTCAAATTTGAAGAGGTAAGTGCCGTCGCCCGGGAAGTCGTGGCTGCCGCCGTAGACGCTCAAATGGCTGTCCTGGCGGTATACCGGGATGAGCTCCGCCAGGTTTGAGTTGGTTTTCGCTTTGGAGCCTTTCTCCACGTCTCCATTGGTGACCGGGCCTGCCATGGAAATCATATAAACCACAACGTGACATGCGGAACAAATCAAAAGAAGATGAGACCAAACAAATTTTTACAGTGAATGTGATGTAGACCTGTATAACTTTCATTGCTTTAATATCACAAAAACTCAAGGTCTGAGGGGCCATATTGGGCCTGCCAAATCATTTTTTGTTCCCGTGAAAGTAATAACTGACCTAAAATAAAGTTGCTTGATAGTTTTTTTTTTTTTTTTTTTTAAATTTTCTTTACAGATAATAAAAGTTGAAATATATATACAGTGGGGAGAAGAAGTATTTGATACACTGCCAATGCGTTTTCCCATAGTGAGTGTATCAAATACTTATTCTCCCCACTGTATATAAAAAAAAAAAATATATATATATATATATTTATATGGCAGAAAACAAAGACAAGGCTGAAAAGCAGTTTCTGCCCTTGCACCCCTCTTTCAAATAAACTGCTGTTTTTTAAAACAATAGAAGTGTCGTGTTTGATAGAACAATATGTCTATATGCTGCCATAGCACTTTCACGGCGCATTATGCCCCCGGACTATTTTTAATTTGCCCGTTTTATCCTGGAGACTCTCGTTTACAGACATCGTGCAACCGCTTTTGTTTCAACCCAGCCATAAAAAGCAGGTCAGTAATTATATTTATTATTCGAAATGTCTATCATTTTTAACTTAGCATCATTAATTGATTTCTAATATTTAATTTAAAAAAAAAAAACATTAAAATATTCACTTGCACATTTTAAACTTTTAAACAAATTACATAACAATGAAAAAAAATTGAAAAAAAAAATGTTTAAAAGTAAATATTAGAAAAAGAAAATCTCCACTACTCCTGGTTGTCTGTGACTTGTGCATCGCGACCCTTGTTATATTACCGTGGTTCACCAATAAAATCCCCACTAATTCCGGCTGTGGCCCTTCACAGCTGTGTCTTGACACTCAGTGATACAGGCTACATGGAGTTTTTTGATCAAAACAAAGTAAGTAAACAAAAATATCTCGTTAAAATCATGGTGTCTTTAAAGTGCCTGTGACACGAAAAAGCATGTTTATTTCATAACACACGCGGTATTTTATGCTCCAGAATGAAATGGACCGCTTGGAGGTGTGTGGAAGCGATCACTATATTAATTTAGTTTTTTTGAATCCCGCGCCATGAAAATGAGTGACTTCCGGCAACAGTTTCAAGTTGAGAAAGAGGGCGCAGTGACGTGTACGGAGGAAGGAGTCCTCTTCACTATACAGCCGTACTGTTGTATGAGAAGGACTAAGGATTCAGCTGATTTTGCGGATTAATACGTTCATTTTTCGCATCATGCTAGCCAAATGGCTGCAGAAAAATCTTGCTGTACGAGGGAGAGGCGTGTGCGTCTTTTTGGAGTTTCAAAAGGTTCCCATTCACCAGTGGATATTGGCCAAAACAAGCCCTACTACTGTGGGACCATGGGACTTACGAGGAAGTGAGTAAACATCGTGTTTTGTATTACGTCAAATACTGGGATCATTTTAATATGGAGGTGGCTTGCATTTAGTGGCTGACATGCTCCTTGTCCCCTCGGCTGACGACTGCACATCCCCCCGCCGGGCAAGCACTATTCTCGGCTTTTGCCCTCTTGGGGTGGCCGGTGTTCTGTCGAATTTTCCACCCGATCAGAAATTACAACTTTCTGTTAATAGCCGCGAATACACTGATTACAAAGTAAACACTACAAACTTTCTTTAAATAAAGGACTACTTACGTTTGATCACTGATAGGCATGTAAAAAGCTCTCTTCATACACATTAGCTGCACAACAAATGCAGCCGCCCTCCTCCTGGGAACGAGCTGTAAATTGCTCTCCGCCGGGTGGTTTGCCGATCGGCAAAGACAATCGACAACCTAGTCGTCATGTGAAATAATCCGGGCAAGTTATGTGTGATTTTCCGCTTCGAAGACTTTGAAACATCACTTGGTTCGGGTTAGCGTGTCAGCTAGCTGTCATGCCTCTTGCTTTGTTTACATTCTCCGAAGCAGGGGAAAGGAAATGACATAAGCCAGATTTATGTGTCATAAAATATCATTCGGGAGGTGCGACAGTAAAGGTGAAGTCGACAGTTTTGACCATTATGGAGTAATTTTGCCATGTCGTCCTGAATAAATGCATTTTTATTATTTCATATTCCATTTAGCACAAGACTGTTATTTGTCATGACCATTCCATTTATTTAGCAATTGGGGAAAAATACTTGAATAAAAAGAATATATCTTGTAAAAATATTGAAGTAGAGAGACTGAAACAATGACATTTTGCAGCTCTCTTAGTCGCGTTTTCCTCGTTCTGAATAATTCCCCCTCAACGGGCTGACGGGTCCTTTCTCAAGCCATTTATTTAGCTATTGGGGAAAAATACTTGGATAAAAAGAATATCCTGTAAAAATATTGGAGTAGAGGGACTGAAACAATGACATTTTGCGGCTCTCTTCGTCGCGTTTTCCTCGTTCTGAATAATTCCCCCTCAATGGGCTGCATATTAAATCAGATGAAATCGTGACTCCGCTGACGTTATCCACCTGTTGGGGACGCTAGAGCCCTATAATGGTAGACGTGGCTAACTGGCAGATTAAAAGACTAATTTCTCGTCATCAGCGCTTTGCTAAATTGTTGTATATAGTCGAATAGTCTCAAAATATGATTGTAATTCACATAATAATCCTATTTAAGACTTTTTTTCTCCTGTCGTACGCACTTTAATGACGCTCTCACCTCGAGTTACCTGAAAGGCACAAAAAGACATGCATTGCAGTCGAACGCGAGAATTATGGACACAGCATGCTAACTGACTAGTGTGCTGTCCATAATCTTTTGGACACTTGTTGCCGTTTGGATTGCTTGTTATGGGATGATATCGATGTATTAGATACATTAGATGCTTAAATCATAAAGCCTAGATCCTAGGCTTCAAGGCTAAATATAAATAGTGTTATGTACTCATACTTCTATGTTCCCTTTATGCGTAAAGAACCTTTTATTTTCAGTATCTTGCATTCACATTCTTTAACCATAATAGAAGTAATATTTTAAAAGCCCACTGCAAAATTTAAAATATTATAGTATTGGAATTTAACCCCTAAAATTCCCCTGGAAATGTTTTGTCTTTGCACAGGTTAAAATCAATCCAAATCAAAAACTGTACAGAGTAAATATCATTAACTATACAGCTCCAAGTTTAGCCATGTTTATTTACAAAAGAAAACACAGGGCGACATTAAATCTACATTTACTCACACACCAATTTCATTTATTATTGTACATCCACCCACATGTCTTAGTGCATGCATGTTGATGATCAAAGGCTTGAGTAGACAAAGGCGGATAATGTTGAAGTGTTCGTTATTTATTATGTACCAGGATGGGTGTCGAAAACCTTTTTTAAATGAGAAACCTAAAATTTCAATGGTCTCAAAAACGTCTTTTTCACTCAGCTGATTTGACCTACTTTTAAGGTGTCAAAAAATTCCCTCCTGCTCAAAATTTTTCATCCCCCAGAAAATAGATATTTTAAGCTTTCCAATGATGCATCACACATGCATATAGGACAATTTTGCAATTTGGCCAAATTGGGGTTCTCAGAGCAGAACTTCAAGTCACCCGAGTGTTTTCTGACATATGTGTATGTGTGTATATATAATATATATTATTATAATAGCAATTAAACTCATTCCAATTCACAGCCGAAGGATGAAAGTAGCTTGTTTTTCTGTTTATTAGTTGTTTTGTAGCCCTAGCATGATTTCCTAATATTTGTTGTATCGTCATATTGTGAGATCATTGTTATCGGGAGCCTTGTATCGCTAATTGTATCTTATTGCGAGCCACCCCTATTTGACACCCCTGAAATTAGTTGATTCATCATGTCAGCCCTAGGCGGCGGACATGATGGCCCTCCAAAGGAAAGCATAACTACGATGAGTTTGACACCGCCCATTTTGCACCCACTCAATCGTCTGCTTTTACAAGTTCTGACCTTCTAGGTCCTCCTCTTCATCTTCATCATCACTCGATTCGCTGATGTGCACGGTGATGGCTCGGCTGGTGACGGGAGTCCAGTCGAAATAGATGCCGAAGCCGATGTCGTAGCCGTCCGTGGCGAACTCCCAGCACACCTTCTTGGCTTCCGGCACGGTGGGCACGTGAACCGTCATGATGTCTCCCCGATACACCGTCACCATGCTGTCTTTCTCCGTTCGTAGCTTGGCCTTGAGCTCTTTGAGGGCGGCGGACGTCCATGTTGAAGGAGGTTTCAGCGGGGGCGTCTCCGCTGCAGCAGGAGCAAGAAATGTTAAATGCCGTGTTGTCGAAGGTTGCATTTACTATCATTTTCTCATTCTGTTCTTCCCAATCAGTACAGTATATAAGGATCAGTGTTGTTTTTGGCAGCCCTTGTAATTATCGTCATAGTCTTTTGAACAAAAATACTTACTCATATTCTAGTAATTTTAAAATGGGTTAGAATTCATTTTGTCTTAGTTGACGAATACTCAAAAAGTTCTCGTCTGTAAAATTCAAAGGATTTTCGTCTAAAAATAAATAAAAAATTCAACAATTTCGAGCGAACGTTGACAGACGAGCACATATTGCAACATCTACAACGCCAACTTTGTGAGGGTTTTCCAGTGGTTTTATTTGCAACTGCAAGCACGGAGCATGACTACTGTAAGCCGTAGCCAATGCTAACAGAATGAAAACAACACAACCACAGTTTGAGAGGACGCTTGCGACGCTAAAGTTAATTCTAATGCTACCGTGAACATTAATGCTATGAGCTGCATTTAGTGTGTGATGATCACTCAGCACAGACATTTGAAGGCTAAACAAGCAAGCAGTGTTGGTTTGGACAGCCTTTTGATTTTTATCTTACTCTTTTGAACAAAATTACTTATTAGTCTTAGCGGCCGTTTATATGGTGACGCTGCGACACCAATTGTGTTGCAGAATGGCCTCGCCTTTACACGGTGACGGCTAAAACGGAAGGCAAAGACGCAAACTTTTGATTCCGACCTCCAAAGCGGAACGATTCGATTGCGTGCCTTTCTCTACAACCATATGAAGGGAATGCTCTCGTTCTGATGACGTCAGTGCTTGAAACCGTCACTTTGGGCGTGCGCAGTCGCTGCTATGAAACATTCAAAACAGCAAACATGGCAGAACATCGGCTTTAATTGACTGGTTTTATAATATTTATTTTTGGGGGATTTTAATGTTGCGATAATGTTTTCAAAACCTGCATGAATCAAGATCACTGGATCAGGAATGCGCATAGAGTCCAGGGAAGGAGAACTAAGAAAAAAAGCAAACACAGAATCTGGCTGGGACCCAACATGGACAGAAATGGCCAAATTCAACCTCTGTCTGTAACACACAAATCAAGGTGAGTATTAAGAATTGTGGAACTTTTATTGCTATTCATCATAATTGTATTTGTTTTTAACTCAAGTTACAGTGTTAAAAAAGGTTCATTGTGACAGCCCTGGCCTTTTAACTGTTTTATTTTGAGACGCTTCCAGTCAGCTGATTGCCGCCTCCGCCAGCTGACTGCCTCCCCTGCCAGCGTGACGTAAGCTGATTGACGCCGGACGGGCAGATGTCGTGGCCGCTGCTGATTGGCCACTTGAGGAAGGGCGGCAATTTAAAAAAACAGCCGCTGTCAACACTCTGGGAGGTCGCATTTACATTATTCGCGCTTTACATTATTCCTCCTCGCCAGCTGTTTGCTCGCCATACATTTGCTTTTGCACTTGATAGCTAGTTGGTTACACTCCCGCTTTTTCGGTGAGGTCTTTTGTGTTTATTCGTTATTGGATCGTTTTTTTGTTCACACTGTACATAGAGAGCATCGAAGCAGTAGGGGTAAGCTGCCATTTCTGTTCAACCCATTTTCTCCTGTTTTGTTTGGTGTAGGAAGCCAGGGTAGAAGCGGTCTTTTTGTTATTTCCTTTTTACGATCAGGGTTTAGTTAGCAGGTGGAGTTTAAGTGCAGATTCCTTTTGTTTGTTGTTTTGGCCTGGGCTTATCCTGAATACACGCTTCTTCGCATTTTGTATTCCTTGATCATTGCGAGTATTGACTATTGTAAATAAATTGTGCCACTTGTGAACTCATGTGGCTCTTATTATGTTATGCCCGTAGCGAGCCTTCTGTGGGACGTAACATTAATTGTTTATAACTTGGCATATTCTTTATCCAAAAAATTAAAAACAGATGGCGAATTGGCACTGTAATATGTACTTTTCATCTCAATGAAAAAAATAATTTTATAAATATCAGTTTGCAGTAGGAACTGACTTTAAAACAATCAGAAAAGTAACTCCCACAAAGACACTTCAGTTTTAATATAAATTGAATTGACTAATTTACTACTACTACTACTACTACTGTAAACTGTGAAAACATGGGATTGAAACAGTGAAGTCCTAATGTCTAATCATTTGAATGCGTTTCACAATATGGACAAGGTCAGCATGATGTCAAAGATGGCATCAAAGACTGATGAATGGAGAGGGCTTTACCCTTGCTTAACCCAACTATCCTTTGCAATGATCAGAGTAAGATATTTGGTCAACTGGCCATTGTAAGATGCTTGTGTGTCTTCAATTCCTAGATCATTTTTTACAATCTTGTGTAGCTGAAGACAGACCTGAGGACCTGGCTGCATGGGAACCATCTAGAGGTAGACATGACCCGATTACCGGTTTCAAGGTATATCATGGTATGAAAACGTCAAGGTTTCAAAGCCGCAAAAATTTCCGTCATACAGTCCCAAAGGTATCAGCTATTATTTATGTCCCAAAAATGCAGGGAAAAATCTCTCGCTTGCAGATGCAAGGCTCAACCCTCCCCCCCGATTGTTGCTCAATGTCATTGAGTCAGCTGTGATACATGATGGTTGGAGATGAAACTCCTGAACTTTTTCCCCCCATCGAAGACAACAAAATCGCTGGTATGGGAATACTTCGGCCACAGAAAAGTTAGACGGCTGCGGTTTAGAGGAGGAACTGACATGTAAAATGTGTTTGAAGAGGGTGGCTGCCGAGGAGGCTACACCTCTAATATGATTTCACATTTATAGAAAAGTTTCCGTGGTACTTCCACTTTACTTCCTTATGTCTGCCTACCACTTCCGCTTCCGATTTTTCTACTATTGACTTCAATGGCGCTGTAGCACAGTCACTCACTAATAACCCTGATAAACCACGATTTGGAAATACCGCATCCTTCTGCCATCTCGACATGGGAAGACAACATCAAGAAGTGGCCGAGGGTGACCACAAGTAAAATATTATCGTATTTTATTGAGTTAACGGCAGCTGATGGAAACGCCATCGGGAAGTTCCGAGGCATTCCAGTACTAAGTTGGATTTCCTCATTCATGAACACGAGAATTTTGTCTTCATGAAGGCGGATGTAGAACCAAGGCAGTGCCTCAATGCTCCGTACCACACATCATGGGTGCTCGTAATATACTGGAGGGAAGGAGACGTCCAAACTGCAGGCTGTCCTGCGGGTGACGGCTGTTCGTGTCTGACGCTGTCTTATATGTCGTATGTGCTCCAGAAATACGAAACATAAAATAAACCGCATAAAACGACTTGTTGCCTTTGCTACTGATAATTACGATGATGATTGTAATTATGAAGTTTAATAATATTTATGACAACTACTGCTGCTGCTGCGTCAGCTAGCCTGTTGCTAATCGGTACGTGTTGGATGGCACTGCATAAATCCAAGTGTTACAAGTTTTTGTTCATTTGTTTACAGCTGGAAAACGCTGTTAGGCAAGGGAAGACTTGACTTGCACGTTGATGAACATATATCGAGACTACGTTGAGACGGCTCAACTCCCGGGGGCAACCGAGAGGCAGAGGCTGGGACAAACGGTGGTTCGCCGAGCTCGCCTAGATCCAACTACGAACTTTTTAACCGCAGCATCTTAAAGAAATGCTATTGGAGCTGGAATTACCGAGGACAGTGGGAGAACGCCCGTCTGAATGCCGCCTAGTGTCTCATAAAGTCGGCTGAAAGTTTGGCTCCCTTAAGCTCTGTCTGATAACACATTCCTCGTATGCTTAACCTTCGTTAATATTTTTCTAATCATTTTATAAATTGTGATTTATTGACCTGTTTTGCACATGCATCAATCGTTTTAAATAAAAGAAATGGAATCATGTTGTCCAAATGTTTTTATTGCGATCATTATCTGCAATAAAAAAGAATGACATACTATTTTTTATTATATGTACATACGTTGTAGTATCTCCTTGTAACAAAATCCGTGTCAGCCTTTCTGCATTCGGCAAATAATAATATAATGTGTAATTTAATGTCATATTGGTCACTCAAGTGGCCGACGTATCAATCTATACCTCAAGTCAACACAGGCTGACAGGTCATTATAGTTTTGTCCGCGAATGATCAACAAAGTGATAAGAACAATCATACAATCTCATCTACGTCTCATAAACGTCGTGCTGAATCCATTTATAGAGATTCCGTGAGTTCCTCTGCTTTCATTTTGCAGTTTTAACATTGATAGAACACTGCTTACTTCAACTGTAATACATGTATTTTTTTCGGAACCGGAAGTTCGAGGCAGACATTGTCCAAGATGGCGCCGCCCATATTTCGCTTGAATTAAAGAATCAAAGGTTAAAGAATTAAAATTAAAGGTTAGATACAGAATTAAAGGTTTGTAAACACTGTCATGAACATTGCTCACCAGCTAAGAGAGTTAACTGCAGCATGTTTAGAGTGTCTAGCGGTGGTAAAACATGTCATTTTTTTCTCTCTGGAGTTTGTGTATAATGTAAACATGATACGAATTACACACACTTGCTTTTATGGAAGATGATTCAATTATTTTTGTTCTGATGGTAATAATGTTGAGCTGTGGCTGTGGGTCCAGGCTCACCTAAAGCACTGCATTTATTTTAATTATATTTAGAGTATTTTGTTATTTTTTTAGTTTATTTTAACATAACATTATACTTATGTTCCAATTTGCTAATACGTTTAGAAAAATAAAAAATCCCGTTCAATGGGAAAAAAGTTTTGTTTTTATTATTATTTTGTTTAAACCTAGTAATCTCAAAGTAACACATTCTAGAGCTGTAATTTGTTAGGGTATAACAAATTGCAATGGCATGATACCATGAAACCGTGATATTTTGGCCTAAGGTTATCATAGAATATCTGGAGGCGTGCCTCACATTGACTATAAATGTGACCACCTATTGCGGATTTCCCTCATGAAAGAGCCCTAAAATGTTTGTTTTTTTTTTGTTTAATCCAGGAAGATCAAATGCAGGCAGGATGGAAACTTTGCATTTACCATAGATCTTTGTCATGCTTCTACTTCGAAAAAATAAATGTTAATTTTTTAAAATGATTTTTTCATGATATAAAACTATATCGCCGGGGCCAACTGTCCGACTCCGATGCAGCCCACCACCACCACAGCTTAAAAAAAATCCTAGGGGAAACCTTGAATGCCCCAAAATTAAACTCATTGCTTGCCATTGATCACCATAGACATCCAATCCGTTCGAAGAGGGATGCCTACTGGCGATAAAACTCCTCACCCATGTATCGAGACATGTTTTTAGCTTGTTACCGTCATGAAAAAAACTGTTTGTCTACAAAATATTTTCATTATCGTCATCGTTGACCAAAAACAACGATAGGGATTTATAGAAAGTGGACTGCACACTACTTCTTGAAGCATGGAGGAAATTCATTTTCTTTCTTTAATAATGGGTGCTGTTTTACGATGAGTGCATTTGGCAAAATGAATACGAATAAAGCACAAAATCTATCTTTATTGTGAGGCTTGATTCTACTTCTGTTAGAAGACATTTACACATCATGACCCCTCTGACTGAAAAATCAAACCCCAGAAAGAGAAAATGATTATTCTGTGTCAGCGCAGTGCATCAGGAGACATATTGCTCGCTTGGAGACCATTGGTTGTTGACTACTTTACAAATGAGGTCACTATACAAAGTGGCAGGCATATACTAAATACACATTCAAATCGCAATACAAAAGGGAACAATACAATGGCCGAGAAGCTATTTCCCCACCCAGTCCTTGACAAAGTGCTTTTTGAATCTGACAAAAACATCAATCGAGATATTACACAGACCTTTACTCTCAGCGGAGAGCGGAGGGCTCTCGGCGTTGTTCTTCTCACCCTGATCCCCTGAGGCCTGCTCAGCAGGGACCTCCTCATTAGCCTGAAAATACACAAACAAGACATTTATAGCAGAAACACTCCATCGACACGAACTCGTCAAGCTACCTCTTCGCGCTGCCCAGATGCATCCATATTAGCTTGCTTTGGGGACGGGCTCAAGTTCGTGGAGAGGTCTGTGCTTTGGAGCCTGAAATGAACACATAACACAATGTTGAAGGAGAGGAATGCTCGTCCTCGTACAGTCAATACCTGAAATCTTTCATCGCAGAGGTGACGTCAAAAAACAATCTCAGGGCACATTGAGATCGAAGTCAAACATTGGAACAATTTAGCGTCTTAGCAGGGATTAAAGTGGGCCGGAGCCAATGTTCCCCCTAATTTTTCTCCCTGAGCACACTGAGGACCACTGTGAGCAACATCAGATGTGTACGTTGTGGCCACACACCAGTATCACGCCTGTTCAAAACCTTGAATCATAGCAAGTTACACTGGTATGAAAAAGTATCTGAACCGTTTGGAATTTCTCACATTTCTGCATAAAATCACCATCAAATGTGATCGGATCTTTGTTAAAATCACACAGATGTAAAAACAGTGTCTGCTTTAACTGAAACCACCCAAACATTTATAGGTTTTCATATTTTAATGAGGATAGCATGCAAGCAATGACAGAAGGGGGAAAAATAAGTAAGAGAACCCTATGCCTCAGGAGACTTAAAGAGCAATTGAAACCATTTTTTACCAAACAATCTAAGTCAGTTGTGTGCCCAATCACTGATGAGTGTTTTAAAGGTTCTATACCTACTATAAAACACACACTTGGTAAGAAATGTCTTGATGATAAGCATTGTCTGATGTGCATCATGGCTCGCTAAAAAGAGCGGTCTGAAGACCTGCGATCAAGGATTGTTGATTTGTATAAAGCTGTGAAAGGATACAAAACCATCTCTAAAAGTCTAGATGTTCATCAATCTACAGTCAGAGAAGTTGTCTACAAATAGAGAAAGTTTGGCACTGTTGCTTCTCTCCCAAGGAGTGGCCGTCCACCAAAGATGACCCCAAGAGTTCAGCACAAAATACTCAGAGCGTCCACCAAAGATGACGCCAGGAGTTCAGCGCAAAATAATCAGAGCGGTACAAAAAGAACCCTAGAGTGTCTGCTAAAGACTTGCAGAAATCACTCGCACAGTCCAATATCTTTGTGCACATATCATCTATATATAAAACTATGGCCAGGAATGGTGTTCATGGGAGGACTCCATGGAGAAGGCCACTGCTGTCTTAAAAAAAAAACATTTTTGCTCGTTTAATGTTTGCAAAAAGGCACTTCGACACTCCATAGAAGTCTTGGCAAAATATTTTGTGGACTGATGAAACCAAAGTTGAATTGTTTGGGAGTGACACACAATGTCATGTGTGGAGGAAAAATGGAACCGTTCACCAACATCAACACCTCATCCCAACTATGAAGCATGGTGGAGGGAGCATCATGATTTGGGGCTGTTTTGCTAACTCAGGTCCTGGACAACTTGAAATCATTAATAGAAGAATGAATTGAAATGTTTATCAGGATGTTTTGCTGGAAAACCTGAGGCTGTCTGTCAGACAGTTGGAAGCTAAAAAGAGGATGGATGCTGCAACAAGACAATGATCCAAAACACAGAAGTGAATCTACTTCAGAATGGTTTCAGAAGAACAAAATACACGTTCTGGAGTGGCCAAGTCAAAGTCCAGACTTGAACCCCATTGAGATGCTGTGGTATGACCTAAAGACAGTAATTCATGCCAGACATCCCAGGAATCTGACTGAACTACAGCAGTTTTGTAGAGAAGAATGGGCCAAGTCCTGAGACTGATCTGCAGCTAGAGGAAGCATCTGTTAAAATTGTTGCCAAAGGGAGGGGGCACAAAATATTAAATGTGACTGTTCACTTATTCCCCCCTTCTTCTGTCATTGTTTGTATCCTATCCTCATTAAAAAATGAAAACCTATAAATGTTTGGGTGGTTTTAGTTAAACCAGACACTATTTTTTCATCCGTGTGACTTTGACAAAGATCAGATCACATTTGATGGTGAATTTATGCAGAAATGTAAAATTCCAAAAGGTTCAGATACGTTTTCATACCACTGTACGTGGCTCATTAAAGAATGAAATTATAGCAGCAATTTTTATTGGTTTCGTTTTAATATAATTGATTTGGCCCACTTAAAACGAAAAACACAAAAATCTCATTGTTCACGAGATGTATACTATGTTAGAGTCCTGCTTTAACCATAGGAAAAGCCCTGCTTTGACCTGGGTAAGGTGGCATGGGTGAGTTAATAAATAAAACATAATGAACAACCACAATGGGAGTATATCAAACTCCCACATTAAAAGAGTTCAGACAAGAAGGACTGAATATTCCTATTCTCTGCGTTTAAGCAGCTATATAGGACAGGCTTAATTAAATAAAAAAATTAAAAAAGAAGAAACGATCTCACTCGGTTTCACCACTTATTCTGCTAGTTGCACATACTCCGTCAGCCATTCCATCTTAAAAGAAACACATTTCTTTTTTACTTTGGCTTGATGAGTGTAGAATCGCTGCTCGTTCCTTTTGCCATGATAAGGGGTTAGAATTTGCCTCTCTTAACTCCGCTGCACTGTTGTTAGGAAGTGAACCCACACGGCGCGTTTGGCCAGGGCACATATGCGCAACACTGCTATGATTGGCTACGCAGTGTAAGTGAAGTGAACTGTATCGTATTATTGGCTAGACACCTGTTGCTCATTGAGTTACGTTGCAATATGGTGCAGAAAACAATTTTGTTGGTCTAATTAACTAGAATACAGGTAGTCCCTGGGTAACGAACGAGTTCCGTTCCTAAGAACCCAACTTTTCCACGTACAGTGGGGCAAATAAGTATTTAGTCAACCACTAATTGTGCAAGTTCTCACACTTGAAAATATTACAGAGGCCTGTAATTGTCAACATGGGTAAACCTCAACCATGAGAGACAGAATGTGGGAAAAAAAACCCAGAAAATCACATTGTTTGATTTTTAAAGAATTTATTTGCAAATCATGGTGGAAAATAAGTATTTGGTCTATACCAAAAGTTAATCTCAATACTTTGTTATGTACCCTTTGTTGGCAATAACGGAGGCTAAACTTTTTATGTAACTCTTCACAAGCTTTTCACACACTGTTGCTGGTATTTTGGCCCATTCATTCATGCAGATCTCCTCTAGAGCAGTGATGTTTTGGGGCTGTCGTTGGGCAACATGGACTTTCAACTCCCTCCTCACCCCGTGGCATCAAAATGATAACAAGAACGGTGAGCAAAAATCCCAGAACCACACGGGGTGACCTAGTGAATGACCTACAGAGAGCTGGAACCACAGTAACAAAGGCTACTATCAGTAACACAATGCGCCGCCAGGGACTCAAATCCTGCACTGCCAGACGTGTCCCCCTGCTGAAGAAAGTACACGTCCAGGCCCGTCTGCGGTTCGCTAGAGAGCATTTGGATGATCCAGAAGAGGATTGGGAGAATGTGTTATGGTCAGATGAAACCAAAATAGAACTTTTTGGTTGAAACACAGGTTCTCTTGTTTGGAGGAAAAAGAATACTGAATTGCACCATAACAGCTGTGAAGCATGGGGGTGGAAACATCATGCTTTGGGGCTGTTTTTCTGCAAAGGGACCAGGACAACTGATCTGTGTAAAGGAAAAAATTAATGGGGTCATGTATCAAGAGATTTTGAGTGAAAATCTCCTTCCATCAGCAAGGGCATTGAAGATGAGACGTGGCTGGGTCTTTCAGCTTGACAATGATCCCAAACACACAGCCAGAGCAACAAAGGAGTGAAACAGCCCCACAGCATCACTGACCCACCCCCATACTTCAGAGTGGGTATGAGGTGCTTTTCAGCATGCGCATCGTTCGTGGCACGCCAGACCCACTTAGAGTGTTTGTTGCCAAAAAGCTCAATCTTGGTCTCATCAGACCAAAGCACACGGTCCCAGTTGAAGCCCCAATACCGCTTGACAAACTCCAGACGTTTGCGTTTATGATTGTGAGTGAGGAAAGGTTTTCTCCGTGCATGCCTCCCAAACAGCTTGTTGGCGTGTAGACAGCACCTCATACCCACTGTGAAGTATGGGGGTGGGTCAGTGATGCCGTGGGGCTGTTTCGCTTCCAAAGGCCCTGGGAACCTTGTTAGGGTGCGTGGCATCATGAATGCTTTGAAATACCAGGACATTTCAAATCAAAATCTGTTGCCCTCTGCCCGAAAGCTGAAGATGGGTCGTCACTGGGTCTTTCAGCAAGACAATGACAATGATTTTTTATTCATATTTCTTTCATCAAAAATATTCATTAGAAAACGCAGACGCAAACTCATTCACTCAGGTTGCAGGTTCGATTCGTGCATGTAAAAAAATAAAGACAAAAAAGTAAAAATAAGTGACAGTGAAAATGTCTTATTTTGATTGATCACAATAAATAAAATTGGACCATTTTAACCAAGGGCGTAGGTTTGGTTTCAACATTGGTAGGGATGATATAACAGCATAAACTGCATGTACACTTTTTGCTTAGGAAGGGACATTATTAAACTTAAACAGATTGGGTGAATGGGGGTCAGGGCTACATTTCTCATGAATATGAACCTAATTAATTGATAGGCAAAATGATCAATGCAAAATCAATCTGTTTTGACTTAAAACTTTCTGGTTCAGGTGATACACCGCTTGATTCAAACCTTTGTTTTCAAAAACTACTGGAGAAACATTTTTGAAAACTTCCAGAATAAATTTCTGTATTTTATGAGCAAATTCAAAATACACAATAAATACAAACCTATTAATAATCTCTTAACTGTCCAGGAATGCAAAAAAATAAACATTTGCCTTTAGACCACTCAACATTGTCTGTCTAAACTAATTCAGAAATATAAAAGAGAAAAACTCATAACGTTAACAGCAGAAAACACATGCAGGACATTTCTCTTTAAGCAGCTTCCCACTTGAGTTTTGCAGGTTACAGTGTTCACACAGTTTAATGTTATGCTAACTCTGATGCAGGTCGGACTTTCGGTAGCAAAATTAGTGATGTGTTTCCCATGTCCACAACACTGACGTCTTTTACATTCCTTACAGTACCCAGATAGCAGACCAACATCGAATAAACATTGATTTTCCATCAAAATCATCAGTATGGTTGACATCGGAATTTTCGACGTCAAGTGACGTTGAAACAACGTTGTTCTATGGCAGGGTTCACTAAATCTGGACCTCAAATCCATCAATCCTGTCCTGTTTTCTACGTCTCTCTCCCCTAACACACCTGAATCAAATGATTATGTTATCAGCAACCCCTCCAGAAGCCTGAGAATGATCCTGATTATTTGATTCAGGAGTGTTGGAGGAGGGAGACATGGAAAACACGACAGGAAAAGTGGCTCCGAGGTCCGCATTTAGTGAACCCTGTTGTATGGTATGTCAGGCGATGGTTGGGTTAACATTGTTTTATAGTTGATGAACTAATGTTGACAAATAGTTGATTTATGATTGAACGGGATATATGATTGAAAAGTCATTGAATTATGGATGAGCGGGCGTTTTGGTTGAAAACGTAACATTGATTCAGCGTTGTTCCAATATTATCAATTATCGAAATAACGTTTAGATTTTGTAAGGATTTCAACGTTGAAAAAACATTGAGGGTGCAAAATTGACATTGATTCAACAATATAAAATCGACAGCGGAATGTTGATCCAACATCTTTTGAACGTCGGTCTGCTATCCGGTTAGCTGCTGCTGGCCGAAAAAAAACGAATATCCCTCCTCTTCCAAAGGGGTCGGAGGAGGCGGCATGTTGTCGACATGAAGTATTTTTGTCGGGGCTGTGTTGGTGTGCGTGTGTGTGTGGGGGGGCATGTCATCAGCCAATCAAACGTGCATATGAGGTTAAATAAAATAATAACGGTCCGGCAGATTCAGCAAGTGAAAAGGGGTAATAAATGTAAGTCTGAAAATAATGTAAATATATCACTTAATAATAGTAGGGTCAATTCTATCGTTGAAACATAAAAAAGACAATCTTAATTACCTACATAACTGAACTCATTATACAATACAAATAAGGTTGCCTGAAAGTTGGTGGAGACAATTTGCAGATCCTGAAAGGTTGATAATGTTATGTCCCTAACGTCCCTATGCAAACCTACGCCCTTGATTTTAACACATTGCTTGCCGTTGACAGAGATGGACGTCATATTCATAAATTGGCTGCCAGTCCTACCAGTCAAATGGATGAAATATCTATCGACACGTGTCCATCACTGCCGCACATCCTAGTTCATATGAATTTGACGTCTATCACAGTCGATATCAGTGAGTGAGTCAAGTGTAACACGAAATCCGATACAAAATGTGTTGACATTTTACTGTAAGTAATAAAAAAAAAAAAAGTTCCGGGGGAGCGTCTTACCTGTCCGATGGGGCGCTGTCACAATGTTTGGAAGTTATACCAGGAAAGGACGAGAATGACAAGGACGACAGCCGCGACTGGAGCTTTGATGTGTCTTCCAAGCTCTCCATGGCTGGCTACAGCAACAGAAGTCAGATAAACGGGACAGTGTCCGAGGCTCAGCTCTGGAAGATGAAGCACCGCCCCTCCGGATGACAGGGAGGGCCCAACTACAAGCAGCGCGAATCGGAAACTGTAAATTAACAGCTGTTTGATAACATTGTTTGACACAAGTATTTGACAAGAGCAAATTGAGCGGCCGCGCAATTCTTCTCCTGACAGAATGCTCGCTAGTTAGCGCACCTTAGCTAACGTAGCGGGGAGCGAATGAGCCTTACCCGCGGTTGACAGGTTTAAAAAGCGTTCTTACCACGGTACGACGACGACAGTAGAAACGTGACGTCTTAAAATGCTTTTTACACTAATTTTAACTCAAGCAGCGGGGGTACATTCTTCCATGCCAGTGGCGTCATGTGACGTGTGTGATGGAAATTTAGAGACTTCCGCGTTTCCGTGAAAGTAGCGCAGAAGGTTGTGCAGTTCAACGATTCTTCTCGCGAGATTTGCTGATTTAGTCTTTAAAATATGACAGGGTAGCTTTCGTCATTTTACTAATCGCATGCATATGATACAAATAAAATAGAAACCACATATCGAGAGGATAGCAGCATTTCACTTCGAGTTTGCGCTCGAGTTTGCGTCTTCCCTTTTGCTATGGCAACGCCTCGTTTTCCGATTCAACAGGTTGACCTCCGTGAAGTTGCCCCCCTCCACCCTGTCCCCAATCAGACGCAAATTTATGGCGGAAAACAGACAAGACTAAAAAAGCAGTTTCTGCTCTTGCACCCCTCTTTAAAATAAACTGCTGTATTTCAAGCCAAAAGAACTGTTGTGTTTGATAGAACAATATTTCTATATGCTGCCATAGCAGATTCATGGTGCATTAAGCCCCCGAACGATTTTTAATTTGTCCGTTTTACCCTGAAACCCCCCGTTTACAGACGTCGCGCAACCGCTTTTGTTTCAATCCAGCCATAAAACGTAGGTAATTATATTTATTATTTAAAATGTATGTCCTATTAAGCTTAGTCATTGATGTCTAATATTTCATTAAAAAAAAAAAAAAAAAAAAAAAAAAAAAGACTTAAACTTTTAAACAAATTACATCACAATGAAAAAAATGGTGTCTGTAAATTAATGTTTTTTTTGTTTTGTTTTGGTTACTGTTGCATATTCTCCGATGTTAAATAATCGATCCAAACAGAAAAATTGGGGGGAAAAGTTTAAAAGGGTAACTATATGAAAATCTCGACTACTCCTTGATGTCTGCAATTTCTGCATCGCGACCCTTGTTATATTACCGTGTTTCACCCATAAAATCCCCCAAATATCCAGCTGTGGCCATTCACAGCTGTCTTGCCACTCAGTGATGCATGCTACATGGAGTTTTTGGATCGAAACAAGGTAAGTACGTGATAATATCTCGATAGTCATGGTGTCTTTAATTCTGCTCTTTCATGCTCTCACCTCCAGATAGGGTTTCGCTGTATCATTTTTTTTTTTTTTTTTTTTAAATACCCTCCTGTTCAAATTTTTTCTTCCCCCGGAAAATTGAGATTTTAAGTTTTCCAATGATGTATCACACATGCATATCAGACAATTTTGAAAGCTGGCCAAATTGGGGGTCTCTGAGAGGAACTTCAAGTCACCTGTTTTATAAAAGTGTTATATAAAAAATGTCAATCATTTGTGCTATAAGTTTCGTTTGTGCTGCTGTAGTTTGAGATATTTACCATTTTTTTAATACGTCAATCTTAGGTCCACCAGTCCTTCATTTTGATTCAAAATGGCTAAAAATTGTGTCAATCGTTTGTGCTGCAATGTTTTTGTAGATACTTTTTTCTTCATAATGATGTCACGCAGTTCTCCATCTACAGGGGAACAGAACCGCAATGGTGTCGTCTCTGAGATATTTACAATTCTTTTATAGGTCTATCGGAGGTCAACCGGCTCCCCCATTTTCGTTAAAAATGGTGTCAAGTCGTTTGTGCTGCAACGTTTTTGTAGATATTCCATTTTTGTATAAGCCCTCCACATTTACAGGGGAGCAGAACCGCAATGGTGCAGTTTCTGATTTACAATTCTATTAAAGGTCTATCGGAGGTCAAGTAGCTCCCCCATTTTCGTTCAAAATGGCTAAAAATGGTGTCGATCGTTTGATAATTTTTTACAGCACAAACGATTGACAGAATTTTTATGAAAGGCGGATGTATGCAGACTATTGCATTCACATTAATCGCACAATCATTCAACATTGTACATTTATTTTCCATTCATGCTTTTAATATAAAGTCTGAATGAATGAACTGTACATTTATGTACAAGGTATACCTCCAAATAAAACAGGAAATGAGAGCAGCCGATGGCAAAAAAAAAAAAGATTTACAGATATAAAATGAAAACATCCGTGCAATCATTTAAGACTTTGGATCAAGATAACAGACTAGATCCCCAAATTTGGTTTTGACACAATTTTAAAGCGGCTCCACAACACAACGCTGACAGCTGAATTTTTAGCCTCAGATACAATAATCTGCATATTTTCTTTTTAGTCAAGAAGTAAACCTTTAAAAGTGCCAGAACTCAACATAATTGAATCACATCCTTAACCTCATATATTTGCTTGAAATGTTACAAATCAAGACTATTTACAGCAAATAAAGCCCACATAAGTACGCGAACGTTGAATCCAGGGTCACACGTGTGAATGACTACTGACACTGACGAACATAACAGTACCTGTAAACATGTCATCTTAACGATTATATGTTTAGATGCTCCAGAATCTAAGAAGGAAATTAGATTAGATATGACTTGTCCCTTTCAACAGATTTGAATAACCATTAACATGAAGGCACTGTGAGGGAACAGTTGAGTTCAAGCATCATGAGATGAGAGCTTCTCCTTCTCCTACTCTTCGCCTTGCCTCCACTTTTGAGTCTCCTCCTGGCGGGCATCAGGGTGAATCTGGTTCCTCATGCCACCCAAGACGTTGGAGGTGGCTTCCGTGGCCATGATGATGGGCTTAACCACCGCAGGCGGCAGCTGACGGAGAACCCCGCCCACCGCTCCGGTCATGCCGCGTTGTTCGTGTTCCCGAGTGGCCGTGTCGTAGATGGTCAGTGCCGTGTCCGTGATTCCCTAGAGCGGAGAGAAATTCGACGTAAAGAAACGGCACCGTTGAACTACTACTCTTGTTTTAGATGGTTACCTCTTTCACCACTGTATAGGCTTTAGCGACACCTTCTCTTAGGTCGACGGGCTGATGAGCCAGGCCGTAGTGGGAGAAACGTTTCACCTTCTTTGCATCTCTTTCATTGGCCACTGGAGACACCATGTCATAGGCCGTCTCCGCTGCCGCCTACCAAATCAGATCAAAAGTCATCTAAACTGACTTTTCAACTGGATTTACACTGCATGGTTTTTAAAGGGAACCTCGGATTTAGACTTACACCTCTGGCCAAAAGTATTGGCACCCCTGCAATTCTGTCAGATAATGGTCAATCTCTCCCAGAAGATGATTGCAATTAAAAATGCTTATGTAGTAATATCTTCATTTACTTTGGTTCCGATTTAAAAACACAAGAGAGAATGGGGGAAAAAAATTAAATCATTATTATTTTAATCAAAACAAAAACGGGCCAGACAAAAGTATTGGCACCCTTTGAAAAATCGTGATGCTTCTCTAATTTGTGTAATTAACAGCACCTGCTACTTACCTGTGGCACATAACAGGTGGTGGCAATAACTAAATCACACTTGCAGCCAGTTAAAATGGATTAAAGTTGACTCAACCTCTGTCCTGTGTCCTTGTGTGTACCACATTGAGCATGGAGAAAAGACCAAAGAACTGTCTGAGGACTTGAGAAGCAAAATTGTGTGGAAGCACGGGCAATCTCAAGGCTACAAATCCATTTCTATAGACCTGAATGTTTCTGTGTCTACCGTGCGCAGTGTCATCAATAAGTGTAAAGCCAATGGCACTGTGGCTAACCACCCTTGATGTGGACCGAAAAGAAAGGTTGACGAGAGATTTCAACGAAAGATATGTGTGGATGGTGGATTAAGAACCTCGACTAACATCAAAACAAGTTCAAGCTGTCCTGCAGTCTGAAGGTATAACAGTGTCAACCCGTACTATCCGTCGGTGTCTGAATGAAAAGGGACTATGGTAGGATACCCAGGAAGATCCCATTTCTAACCCAGAGACATACAAAAGTTTGCCAAAACTTAAGTGAGAAAGCCAAAAACGTCTTGGAAGAATGTTCTCTCTCAGATGAGACAAAAGTAGAGATTTTTAGGAAAAGGCATCAACATAGAGTTTACAGGAAAAAAACGAGGCCTTCAAAGAAAAGAACAAGGTCCCCACAGTCAAACATGGTGGAGTGCTTGACCGTGGGCATGGCATTATAAAGTCTGAAGACTACCAACAAATTTTGCAGCACGATGTGGGGCCCAGTGTGAGAAAGCTGCCTCAGAGGTCGTGGGGCTTAAAGCAGGACAATGACCCAAATCACACTTTAAAAAGCACTAGAAAAATGTTTGAGAGAAAGCACTGAATACTTCTAAAGTGACCAGCAATGAGTTCAGACCTGAATCACATAGAACGCCTGTGGCGAGATCTGAAAATAGCAGTTTGGAGAAGGCACCTTTTAAATCTCAGAGACCTGGAGCAGTTCCGATCACGTAATCGAGACATCCCTACCGTCATACAGTTCCTGTGAACTCCTGCAAATGCCTGGACCAGGACCTAAAAGCGTTCTTGGAGCTATGCAGTTCCTTTATTGTGGAAACGTGTAACTTTTGCGGTTCTAGCAACTAAACTGTCCTATGATCTGCAAAGGGTTCCTGCAGTGCAAAAGGGGCTTTCAACTCCAGTGAAAACACAGTTCCGGTTGCTACAGAACCTTCTCGCGCGAGAAATCTCAGACTAGGTACATACTACAGGTCTTAATGCACAAATCCGATTTTTTCGTGTTTTTCCGACTCGAGTCAGGCATTAACTTGACGGTCTTAAACGGCACACGTCGCAAAGAAGTGGACCATTTCAAATCCGATCTGAGTCACTTTCGTATGTGGTTCAAATCCGATCTGGGCCACTTTTTTTTTTTAGAACGTGACTGGCGGTCTGAACTGTTAACTCCCAAATCGGAATTCATGCAGCAATTACATTAGCAAAGAGCAAGAGGCACGGAGGACGGCAGCGATGTTTGCATTACCGCCTAGCTTGAACTCAGCTTTTAAGCACGAAGAGGGCTTGACCACAGTCATAAAAAATGAAGAAAAGAAGAAGCCTTACCATTTTCGATTTTCTTTTTGTGCGCCGAATGAGCAATATTTCACTATTGCACACATGGCCGAGTCGGGGCAAACTGACGCACCCACGTTATTTCACGCACACACGTCAAAGCTCATGTGTGAGCGTGTATGCGTTCTATTAGTCCATATAAACTTTGAATATAGGGTTAAATGGGGATTATTAATGTCTGTTATTTGTGTCCTCTTTTTGGAAATCAAAATATGATCACTCTGGAATGACATACAGCTAACATGTGTAATTTGTTTTGATGCTTCTGCGCATGCGGGTCTCTTTGCTGAGTGCATCTCGGACTGCGAAGTAGTGTGCATGCGTGATACATGAACGGTCTCAATGGACAAAGGCAGTCTCAACGGGCATGCCAAAAAAAACAGATATGACAAAAAATCGGATTTGTGCATTAGGACCTGTAGTATGAACCTGGCCTTAGTTGACAGAACGGGATTCGGGATTCATAGGCACCAGTGTTGTTTTCGTCAACAATGATAACGAAAATATTTTGTCGACAAGTTTTTTTTTTTTTTTTTTTTTTTTTTTTGACGATGACGAGCTAAAAACGTGGCTTTGAAGACTCAAACATAACGAGATGAATGCCAGTTTTTGTCTGACGAGAGGACAATGAGACGAAAATGCGACAAAGTTTCTGTCATGTGTTCACAATGAGTGACATTTTCATATTGTGCGTGGAGTATGTCAGCTTGCATTGTAGCAGTGTTTGGGTCGTGTCAGTCATGTGAAATGTACTGTGCCGCTCCCTCACTCTCCTCACCGGAGTTTAGGATATGTCCAAAGCTAGGCTGCACTCCATCTTGCTTGTTTGGAAACACGGTTAGGTTCTCTTATCTTGGCAAGAGAGAATATTCAGTGCTGCTTTATCCTTTAAAGATCTGTGCAACGTTGTGTCAACAGACACTTAATGAAACGGGTAGTCGCGTTAGCGTAGCATTCGCGTTAGCATTAGCTTCAGAGTGGCGAGCGTTCTCTTAAAACACCAGTCTATAGCAGAGCCACTTGGCTTTTCTGGTCAGTATAAGTCTAGAGGAGAGCCAGTTAGCGAATAGCCTTTATTAGACGCTCTTTATAGTCGCCTGTAGGAGGCTAATTGTAGCCAGCATAGTCTTCACCTTGGAATGTGTTTGCCAAATGGCTCAGGTTAAACTCTAAGCATAGGCAAAAAATAAAAAATAAGAGACTTCCCAGTGTTAGACGCTTAGACATTTTTTTTTTGCATCCAGTTCCTCGCTTCCAGGTGGGTTTAATTCAAAATAACGTACTGGTTTTCCTGCTCAGTATGTATTATCATCACCAAGTTGACATTGTCCTGGTAGATGCTACAACATGTGCTAGTCTATGTTAATTCAAAATTTTTGGAAACCTTCATTTTTAGACTCAAACTTTTGAATTTCAAAGATGAAAACATTTTGAGTAACTGTCGACTAAAACTCGACGAAATTTGTATGAGATTTCGTTGACTAAAACTAGACGAAAAAAACACATTTTGAAATGACTAAATATGACAGACTAAATAATAAGTACTTTCGTCCAAAAGACGAGGACTAAAGCAAAAATTAAAAGAGCTGCCAAAAACAACACTGATCATAGACTTTTTTGGTATTGCAACTCGCACTGCGCATGCGCGAAACAATCATTCAGTGCTTCAGCAATGCCTCTGGCTGTCAGCAGGGGTGAAATAGAATTTCTCTCTTACTGGGGAAAAAAACAATTTTCTTTTTTTTCCCCAATGAAGTTTCCAACTACATTGATCTAATCTTTCTCATATCAATTTACCTGAATGGTTCGCACCATCCTGTTAGTAAGTTCCAAGGCGGCCATAGCTGTGGAGGTTCCGAAAGAGGCGGTGCCGCGCTGAAAACCACGCACGATGCGACCATCCTTCCTGTACTGCTCAATCGGGAGCCACACCAAGTCCCGGAATCCCTGAACTGAACATAACATTTATTCATCAGGCTGCATAAAAAAGGGGTGGAAAAATAAATCTAACCAGTATTTAATAATTCACTACTATTGACAGGGATAGACGTCAAAGGTGGGTAGTAACACATTACATGTACTCCGTTACATTTACTTGAGTAACTTTTTGAGAAAAATGTAATGTAATGTAATGTCATTTGGGGACATTCTAGAGTCACGTCCTTTTCAGTAATCCAAAATCAACAGAATCAATCTTTAAATGCCCCAAAAGCAACATAACAAAAGCAACGACAGAACATCAAAAGGAAATGACATGAAAACCACAAAATGAACTCATTGCTTATTATTGGCTGCCAATGACAGCCATAGACGTGGGAGGATGAAACTGAATGAATGTTTGTTCGCTGCCACTTCAAATGGAATGGACATCTAATAGTGATAAAAACTTATTTCCGTTCACAGTATGATAACAAAAGCCACACAATTGGACATCTATCAGTGTCAATGGCAGTGAGCCTCTAATAATGCATGCAATCGAAGGCCATCTTTACCTAACTGGACAAGAGAGTGAATGGGCCCCACGCCACCCAGCAGGCCTGGAAGCTGGTTCTTCTTTATGTCGTTAAGCCACTCATTAAGTGCATAGGAAAAGAGCTTATCCACACCTAATAAACTGCGAAGTAAAAAACAAAACAAAACAGCAACATTTAAAATACAGCACTCATGCTTCAGGTAAGATTATTATCAAGTATCAAGAGTAGTCATCAAGCAAAGTTGTACCTCTACATTCGAATTGAATTCGCTTAAGGACCTGGTTTGTAAATCGAAATGGTCGTAGGTCGAGTAGTGCTGCAACGATTAATCGATTAACTCGAGTATTTGATTAGAAAAAAAGATTCTAATTTAATTTTGCTGCTTCGAGTATTCGTTTAATTAAAGTGGCGTTGTAATGGTTTGTTTTGAAAGTGTTTGCATTTAGTTTTATTCATTTGGGTGGATACACGGCCCCCTAGTCTACCTCATTTCACATGGCTGAATCCATCTGCAGCCTTTTAAGACCAACAAGTTTTTGTTTGAGCTAATGTTGTTGTTGTTGTTTTTTTAATTGCATTCGTAATTTAGTTTAAAAATATATTTAGCCATTTTTTGTGGGAATATGTGTCTGAACCATTTGTTAAGAGCATTTGAAAAAAAAAAAAACATTAGCATTTTATAGCATTTAAGCCGGACTTTTACTATGAGCAACAGCCAACTGTTCTTTTGTTGTACAAAGATCCTCATTTATTTTATTTTTAATACCGTTTGAGGCTCAGCTCAGGTAATTTTTTTATGTTCCTTATCCGATTACTCGATTATTCGAACTAAATAGGTCATCGAATAATCGACTACTAAAATAATCGATAGCTGAAGCCCTAATGTCAAGTGGGATTTTCCCATAAGAGTACATTATAATTGGATTAATTTGTTCCACAGCCCAAAAACCTACACTAAATCCTTAATAAATACTGTTGGTACAATTACAAATAGCAATTACTCATAGCAAAACAAAAAAATTATGAATACAAATCGGAATAATACGAAAAATAATAATATAAAAATAATGTAACGAATCGGGTTCTAATGTGGCGGTTCTGTTTTGCATGCTGTTCCTGAACGCACCGTGTGACGGACGAGAGACAGAGAGAGAAAGAGGTGCGGCAGAGTGTGAAGTTTTTACTTATTTTCATGTTGTTGTTGGCGTCAGCTACAGCGGACAGTAATCGTGTTGTGTTGCGCAGGTTTTGTGATAAAAGATTGAAAACTTAACAAAGCTGGCGACTTCCTTGCCGATGTTACAATAATAGCAATAATAATTATAATTTGGAAATAAAAAAGCTTTTTTATTGTGACTGTAACTTATAGAGCAGGGGTGGGCAAACCGGTTCTCAAGGGCCGTAGTGGGTCCTGGTCTTTGTTCCAACTCATTCAGCACAGAGTTTAACCACTGAGGTTTCTGCTGAAACAAGAAACACCTGATTGCGATCAACTGATTGCGCTTGCAAGATGCCAGATTGGTGAAAAGGTTTCCTCTTGATGGGTTGGAACAGAAACCCGCACCCACTGCGGCCCTTTGTGGAATAGTTTGCCCACCCCTGTTATAAAGACTGGCGAACGGATGTCGTCGGAGACCAGTGTAGGTACACAATCTGCACGGGGGCCTGCGCTCAAAAGGGACGTTCCCTTATTCTCGCAATATGATTGGCCGAAGAGTCTAAATGCACGCACGGAGCCGTGCTCTCCTGTAAAATGCCTGTTTAAAAGTGTGACAGTTGTTCTTCAGAGTCGTAGTAATGCATTCGCTTAAAAGTGCCAGTTTAAAAATGCGTATGTAAAGTGATATCACACACATAGATGATTATGAAGTTGACAACAATTAAATGTGAAAGTTAAAAAAAAAGGGCAAACATGTGCGTACACCTGTCTCTCTCATGTTAGAGGACATTAAATGTCAGGGCTCATCACTATCCATCTCTAAAACTAGTTTTAAAAAAATATCAGTTTTCTTCCCTGGCTTTTAATCCTGCGTCAGACTCAACCCTTTTAATGTCTTTTGGTTTGTTATTTATTTATTTAATTTTTTTGCTTTCTTTTGACATCAGTACTGATGTTGTATGTTCCTTTCTTTAAATAATGACATTTTTTCTTTATAAATCGTCCATTATTGACACAATAGAAAAACCAACCCTTTTGCTGCATTTGAGGAATGTGGGAAGTCGGGCCTATTATCCCACTCGGATGGTCCCAGTTGCGACCTCAAAGTGTTCTAAGCGAATTTATACTACAAAAACGGTTCATAGCGACGGTTATTTGTTATTTTGGCCATTTCAGGACATTTTGAACTTCACAAGCGATGAAAAAGTGGAGGAAAAATGGCAATGGGGTACCGCAAGCAACACGTCACTTCTGCTCATTAATGTTCATAACATTAGCTAATGTTGCTAAGTAGGGACAAGCCACCGTTTGTCCCTAATAGGAAATGAATGGAAATCGTGTACGAAGGAGATGTTTACAGAGCTAAACCTACCGATTCTCTTCAAAAATGATGTGCCTGGTGCCAAATTCACTGGCAAAGATGTGGAAGAACATAAAAATGTTCAGTTAAAGAGATGGCTTGAGTGTCAAAGGCTGAAAAAGACGAGAAAAAAAACCGAGCCGACCTAAGCATGGCCTTAGCTTTTTTATCGACGTGACTGACAATGACATTCTCCTGTTTCAACAAGCTATCCTTTACCATCAGCCCTGTCTTTCTTATATATCCTCTGGTTGTCCTACATCTCTTACCGTTCTTGGGGGTAATTTAGTTAGCTTTGTGTAGCAATCGCAAATGCTACTCGGTGACAGCCAACGAACAATTTTAATTTTTTCATTGATGACAAATCTTAATTCTATAATTTATTTACACTTCCCCCTTCCTAAAGTTTATATTATATATATATATTAGGGCTGTCAAACGATTAAAAATTTTAATCAAGTTAATTACAGCTTAAAAATTAATTAATCGTAATTAATCGCAATTAATCGCAATTCAAACCATCTATAAAATATGCCATATTTTTCTTTAAATTATATATATATTCTGTAAAATAAATTGTTGGAATGGAAAGATAAGACACAAGATGGATATATACAGTGGGGAGAACAAGTATGTGATACACTGCCAATGGGAAAACCCATTGGTAGTGTATCACATACTTGTTCTCCCCACTGTACATTCAACATACGGTACATAAGGACTGTAGTGGGCATTTCACTCTACTGTCATTTAAATCTGTCAATGCTGTCCTCACTCCGAAGCGTCTACTTTTTCCAAAGCTAGACAGCTAGTGAACGACGCCTTAAAAATCAGACTTCTCCCTTTTTCATCTGATTTATTAATAAAATAGCCTCAAACCATTGTCCTCTTTAGACCGTCGTAAAACTACAACATAAAAAAGTACACAACCATTGCATTAGCAACAACGCTTAGCACGCTATACAGGTTCACTAAACATAAAAAAAAAAGCGTCTCATACAAAAAATAGAACATTTCGCTTACTAACATAATATGTACATTCTTTACAACAACCATACTTACGGACAAATCTTGTCCAAGGATCATATAAGCACAACATTACAACGTAGGCGTCAGCCCGAGACGTCGTGCAGCCATATTGAACTGGCAAGAAAAAAAATAAACCATGTCGCAAAGTGACCACAAGAGTTCGCTGTTAGACAGCACAAAAAGCCTGCTGTAAAACTTACCAAAAGGCAGAATACTGTCTGAGCGGGACATGTGCGTAATTGCGTTAAATATTTTAACGTGATTAATTTAAAAAATTAATTACCGCGCGTTAACGCGATAATTTTGACAGCCCTAATATATATATATATAACAGAAACGGTAACAGTGGCAGTCAGATACCATTGTAATTCTTTTCAGGTCATTCATTGTCAGACAGAAGCAGTACGGCACAACGCTACGCTAAAAAAAATAAGTTAAAAATATAAAAATGGCTTACTTCTTTTTCCTCTGAAAGACCATGCCAACCCAACAAAATGTTTACTGCGTATGAAATGTGAATGGATTCACCGAGCTGGTGTTAAAGTCCGCCAAGTTGATTCGGTCTTCACATTTTTTCCTCCCGAGTTTTTGATTTCCGGAAACGTATGAAGAAAACATCCTTCTTGTGTCGTAATGTCTAGAGTCGTTTCTACAAGTTCCAAAAAAGCAATGCGTGATCGGCATGTTCGTTTTTGAAAGATTACCGGAGAAAAGTAGCACAAATTACGTTATTTCTATGCGAGGGTGGGTCTATAATGTCCCACTTCGTCTTTATTTCCGCTTTACGATGCGACGTCACGGTCTAAAAATAGCATGCGTGCGGTACGTCATTGAGATGGTTAAAACACATTGTAAGTGCCTTCTTTAGTTACATCCTTGCTGAAAGGCAATATAAAAATATTAATTCATTAAATTAATTCACTGTAAGAGAAAAAATACATGGCGCCTCAAACAAAATTTATATTGTGTCATCAATACGTTGTCTTGGGCGCCATTTTTTCAAGTGACGTCAAATTGAAGCATTTCGTGAAGTGGTACTCCCCCCCAGACTTCTTGACTAGGATCTCCCAGTTCAAGTGGCATTCCAGTTATATTTTCCCTGGTCGGAGGTCAGAAATGTTCGACTTCCCACCTTCCCCGAATGCTACATGAGAGTTGTTGTGATGTTGTCAGCAGGCGCAGGCCCCCGAGCAGATTGGGCAGCCCGGAGAAGGGTCTGACTGCAGCCGCAGCCACTCTACAAACCACGCCTCATCCAAGCTACGCCCCTCCAAACCACGGCTGCTGTTGGTACGGTGGCACGAAGAATTCGTTTACTGTACTATGTGAAATTCAAAGGGTTTTTGGGACAATAGGCCCTAGCCCAATTCTTTACCCTAAACTTGTTGTTAAAATTGCTCCAGTTACTCCATTATTTTCCTTCTGTCTACTTTTGACATGTGAAAGTTTTAAAACTGTTTTATCATTTAAAGATAGCTTCAAGTCAAGATTTTGCAGATTTAGGACTTTTTTTAGATAAAATGTTAATTAAGCTCGCTAGGAAGGTTCACTACAACAGAGCCTTTCTAAAAAGTCTACTGATTTAAGATGACGGCTGTTTACAAACGCCAGCAAGTCTGTCATTTCGCATCTAGTTCTATATAGATGTGATATCTACCGTAGACTCATGTGGGTGTAGTTTGTAGCAACGTGGGTGTAGTTTGTAGCAACGTGGGCGTTGTTTGTAGCGGCTGTCGGCCGCAGTCAGGTATTATTGGCAGCCCGAGCGGATTTTGTACCTACACCGGCCATATTGTCGAGCCAGTTCACTCACACGCTACCGACGCTCATAATTTTCTATCATTTCCTTCTTAATTATAATGGTAAGAATCACCTTTTCCTTTTTTCACTTTTTTGCGCTAACCTTCTTGGGACCAATTTTGAGTTCTCTCACAAGAAAATTCAACATGCTTTCGTCTGGCGGGAAAACAATGAAATCACGACGCTGTCACAAATTGTCATATTTCGAGCATGTCGTCATATTTCAAGACAAATGACGAGTCAAATTTACATCGGATGTCGAAAAAAGATTGTATATCGACGTATCACTTCATTAGATTTCAAATCACTTGAGTTTTTGCTTCTGGACAATTCTTACTATGTGCAACAGTAGTACTTTTTAGTAATAGTAATAGTAATAAAGATACCCTTGTCGATAGCACAGCTGTCTCAGTTTGAGCTCTGAACAGTTCAGCTGTGTCAAGCCGATAATGATCCCTGAAAAGGTTCCCTGGTAAGAAAAACACAGTTAGGGTCAACTCAAAGCCTTGTTAACTCTTTCGGTGCCATTGAAAATGATAGACGTCCAATCATGTGGCTCTTTACATCCTTCTGCTGTGAATTTAAAGGCTAGTAGATGACCAATCCATTTACATTGGGAGGGCAAGTAGAAATCAAACTATGAAACATCAATTATCCATAGGGCTTGAGTGCCTTTTAGTCAGGGGCGGATTGACCAGGGTGGCATGGGGAAGCAACTGCCACCCTAAAAGACAGGCTTGCCACCCCAGTCGGCGCCGTTGATGGGGATAGGAAAAAAAAAAAAACTCCAGTCAATTTGACATTTACTACCAACAATTAAGTATTTGTGTCAGTGAGTATCCTTATAATAATAATGGAAAATAAAAAACGATCGAATTGAACGAATATTCTTTATATTAGTTTGTAAATGTCACTTGTGCCTTTTATGAACAGTAGTGTATACATACAATTTCTTAGCAAACTGATTCAATGTGTACAGTCCCTGACAAAAGTCTTGTCGCTTATCCATTTTGTAGAAACAATTCCTAATAACCTGACTTTTAATTATTCAATTGGTTTCAGAAATGGCTCATATTAAAGCTAAGACCCTCCCAAATGATGTTGAATTTGGATTAAATTTGGATCTCACAGCACCACTACTTCATTCGCTCATGCTATGTAACATATTTTTGTATTTGAAGTACAATTTTTGTTCAATTTTCACACTACTTTCTGTAGGCGACAAAACTATTGTCTTGCCAAAATTTTACCTTTATGTCTTCATTAAATGATAAATCTTTTTTTCAGTGAAACAAATATATTTTTGTACATTCAACATCATTTGGGAGGGTCTTAGCTTTCATATGAGCCATTTCTGAAACCAATTGAATAATTAAAAGTCAGGTTATTAGCAATTGTTTCTACAAAATGGATAAGCGACAAGAATTTTGTCAGGGACAGTATATACATCTGCCATATGCTGACACGAGGGGTGTAACAATCAACGGTGTTCAGAACAATTTAATGCAATTTGATCAAAATGCAAAATCATTATAATTTCGATATGTCGTTTTGTTAAATGTATTTTCTTTCATTAAATTGTCAATCAAAACCGATTTGTATTTTTTCTTTTACTGGGTTTTGTAAATTGGAACTGATTGGGTTGAATGTCTGCATTATTTTGTATTAAATCGATCGAAAGCCCTTGAATGGAACTGTTGCAGAATATCGTATCACGTCCAAATAATCGAGGGTGTATTTTATTTTAATAAAATATTTGGCACCCTCAAAATGTTCCTGCCACCCCATCAATATTTTCTAGATCCGCCCTTGCCTCTTAACTGAAGGGCTTAACTGAAGTCAAGCACCAAATGAACTCTCAGTTCAAAAGAATTGGGCGTCTATCCTCGTCAATGGCAGCCAATGATTTAAGAGTACTGTACCTGCTCCAGTGAGACATGTTTTCCATGATAATCCAATCGAATGGGAACCTCAGAAGTGAATCTGAACTCCCTGTGGTGGAAAAAGAAAAAGGTGTGTCATTTAGTAGGGTTTGTAAAAAAATTCTTTTTAATTTATTCATTGTCTCCGGCACTGACCTAAAGAATATGGGCTGGTCTGAAAAGGAAGCAATGGCTGCGTCACTCTCACCCACCTCTTCCCGGCCGCACACGGAGAAACCATTTTGACTTAAACGTCTCTGTGCGGGCACAGAGATGATTGGTGCTGGGTCCTGGATGGTGCCGCCATGCTTTGAGAAGCTGCATGAGATCTCCGGGGCGGAGGCTTTCTTCACGGATACACTTACTACAGCGGGAACAAACCATTTAGTCAAGTCGCTCCATTTTCAAGTTTGAACTCGATTTAATTATTTACCATCTTGAGCGGGTGGGGAGAAAAACTCCACTTCCGTGGAAAGGCTAGTGAAGAAGTCTTTCAGGAAGAATAGTGCATCCTTCAAAGACACCACATATGGGACTGCCATGTTAGAATTTTTGATCATTTTGCTATTGTATTAGAGTTGTCCGACAATATCGGCCAAATAAAACATTTAAAATAATATCAGAATTTATCTGTATTGGTTTAGCACAGTACTTCTCAAATAGTGGGGCGCGCCCCCCCACGGGGGCGCAGAGCAATGCCAGGGGTGGCGCGTGTGACCTCAGGGAACGTGCTTTTTTTTTTTTTTTTTTTGCCTTACAAGAATAAAGTGTACTTGCACATCCACTCAGTGGGTGGCAGTGGCGCTCTCATTTTCAAAGTGCGTGCAGTATTTTAGAAGTAAGCAAGAGCACACGGAAGAGACTCATGAAGAGCTGGAGAGCTGTGGAGAGGAGTTGTGCGCCGTTTTCGAAAGCCGTTTTCCGGCCCGACTCACGCAGCGACCCACTGTCTTCTGCGGTTCTCACGTGTCCGCCCGAGAAGTGCCCTTTTCGGCTTGTGATCGTCACGATGACCGCCCTCACCTACGGTTCTCCCTCAGCCACCGAGAATGCGCTTTTTTCGGGGGGTTTGCCTTTGTAATTTAATATAGTGGTAGACGAGGAAAGACCACTGTTTACTGTGTCTAAAAATGATTACAGTGGACAGCCGGAAGCCAAATCAATTAAGACGACACTTAAAGACATTAGACCCCAATCTCATTGATAAGCCGCTTGGTTGTTTTTCAGCGAAAACGTGCTGAATATTGCCAACAATCGTCCCGCTTTGTCAGTGTTATACCAGTAAACCAGTGAGCACTGTTAGCATTCTCAGTGCAAAATAACCCCACATCATTGCAACCTGGAGGTGATACTGGGAGCAGCGAAAATAAAAACTGTCCTTCTGTCCAAAGACACTTTTTTTCTTCTTCTTCTATTCAGTTTTGTTTTCTCGGTTAAATTTTTTGGCATATTGTCCTCATGAGTTAATGTTTCTAATCAATTTGAATTTGTTCTTATTTACTGATTTTATGTTTCAGTATCAAATGGTAAAAAATGTACCTTGAGTGTATTTTTACAGTTTGGATGTGACTTTTTTTTTTTTTTTTTTAGGAAAATTGATGCGCGTTAAGTCTTTTCTGTTACAAACAAAACAATGTTAATAAAGTTATACTTTATAAGCTGATCTCTGTTATTTTCTCTAATAGAAAAAAAGGATACAATGTGAGGCAGAGGCGTACTTATAATAGTAATATAGAAAAATTATACTAATTACAGTGGCGGCAGAGTTTGGGGGGGGGGGGTGAAACATTTACGTCTTCCTGGGGGGGGAGTAACAGAAAATAATTGAGAAGCACTGGTTTAGCGCCAATTTATATGCTGGGTTATAAGGTAATGTAGCAGCCTGCAGCCATGGTGCATGGGCTGGTTACAGTTTGGCAAAGCAGTTGTGCTTAAAGGTGACTCTAGATGTCTCCAAACTAAGACGCTTGGGATTTGTGAACTGAGGGAAAGACCCTAATCACTCACGGTGCATAAACAAAATGAAAAATAATGAATTATAAATTCATCACATATAACTACTGCGTCATCAGAAAGAAATAGTCAATAAGAAAAGTCATTATATATCATAATCATTATACATAAAACTCTGCAAAAATGCATCTCGGGAATTGTCATTGCATTGGCATGTCCTATGATTGCTTGCCTGTACAGTGGTACCTCTACATACGAAGTTAATTCGTTCCAGGACCTTGTTTGTAAGTCGAAATGGCCGTATGTTGAGCATGATTTTCCCATAAGAATACATTATAATTCCATTAATTCGTTTCACGGCACGAAACCCGGCACTAAATCCTTAATAAATACTGCTGGTACTATTGCAAATAGCAATTACAGAGAGCAAAACAAATAAATTATGAATAAAAATTTGAATAATAAAAGTAATAATAATAATAGTACCTGTAATGATGTAATGAATCGTGTTCTAATGTGGCAGATGTATTCTTGCGTTTTGTACCTGAACACACCGCGTGGCTGTCAGAGTGAGGGAGGACTTTTTACTTTAACTTCACTTGTTCAGCTGCGCAGACAGTAGGCATGTTGTGTTGCACAAGTACTGAAATAAATGACTGAAAAAAATGATTAAAAACCTGACGAAGCTGGCGATTTTTTTGCCGATGTTACAATTATAGTAATTGTCACTTCAACTTATAAAGACTGGCGAACGGAGGCGGACAACCGATATCATAGACCCTCTACGACCGTATTGTTGAGCCAGTTCACGGATGCGCGCCCCACGCTCATTTTTTTTTTTTTTATCATTTCCATCTTCATTGCAATGGTAAGCCTCACCTTTATATTTTTTTCACCACCCATGTTGATTTCTCTCACGCGCAAATCCGCTGTGCATCCGTCTTGCACAGTGGTCTCCAAACTATTCCACACAGGGCCGCAGTGGGTGCAGGATTTCACTCCAACAAAACAAGACCACACCTTTTCACCAATCCGGTGTTTTATAAGTGTTATCAGTTGATTGCAGTCAGGTGCTGCTTGTTTTAGTAGAAACCACATTGGTTAAAACGTCTGTGCTTGATCGGTATGAACAAAAACCAGGACCCATAGCGGCCCTCGAGGACCAGTTTGGAGACCCCTGGTCTTGCAGGAAAACAAAGAAACTGCGGCGCAAACAAATGGCGAGTCAAATTTTACGTCGTATGTCAAAAAAATCGTGAGTCAAAGACATTATAAGGAATTACGCAGTACTTGAGTGGTTTTTACCCTTGAATACTTTTTTTTACCTGTACATGGTACATGTACATGTACATTTACTTGTACTTGAGTAATATTATTTTGAAGTAACGCTACGCTTACTTGAGTATAATCTTTGGCTACTCTACCCACCTCTGATTGTGATGCCCCACTGAATGTTTTCATATTGATAAATGTAACAACTTCAAGCTTTTCCAAATAAAATAAACTTTCTGTTAACATAAGACTTCAATTGAAGTTTTCTTTAAATCAACTTAATAGAATTGAGCCAAAATTTCTAATAAAATTAAAGAAATAATTCACCCTTAAATCACATTTACACTGTTTACCCCCAAAGAGCCACTAAGGCAGGGGTGTCCAAACTTTTTGCAAATGGGGCCAGATTTGGTGTGGTAAAAATGTAGGGGGCCGACCTTGGCTGACGTCCTTTACGTAGAACAATAGATTTAAGCAAATTTTAGCAAGCCATTCTGTGTGTCACATTTGCTTTATTATTTTTTTAATTAATAATTTCAACAATCTTGCAACTAGCCTTTGTGGCGTTCTCTTTCGACTCTTGGGCTCTTGACAAAATACTGCTGCTATGAAATTAAAATAGCTTCAAGTTGCTTCAATTTCTTGCTGCATATCGTCCCTGTAATCTTGTCGTACATGTCAGCGTGTCTTGTTTGGTAATCTCGCCTCACATTGAACTCTTTAAAAACAGCGACTGTCTCTTTGCAAATGAGGCAGACACAGTTGTTGCTTATTTTAGTGACGAAATAGTCCAATTTCCAACTATCCTTGAAGCGTCGGCCATCGCAGTCAACTTTTTTTCTTGATTGTCGCCATTTTAGAAAATTGGAAGTAAAGGGTCACACGGGGTAATGTTGCTTAGAGTGCTGCTGCCTTTTAGTGGGTAAATGAGGAGCAGCATTTGGTGTGTAAGCTACTTCATATGCTGGTAGCGGTACTGCTGACCAATTGATTAAGTCTTAGTGCGGGACAGACGTTATCGATTTTATGACGGAGGCAGAGGGCTGGATGAGATTTGACGACGGGCCGCATTTGGCCCCTGGGCTGGACTTTGGACATGTCTCAATAGGGTGCAACCAAAGCATTACAAATACAGTAGTAACTCGACATACAATCCCTCGTTCATGTATGGGCACACAGAGACAATGTTATAACAACAATTCAGGTTTCAGGCAGGCTATAAGCATAATTTATTTGCTAAATGTCAAACATAAAATTAGTTGTGCATTGTGTGTGCCCTGTTAATGATTTAATTAATAATATATTTTTTTTCTATTTACAACTTGCAGCAGCAATCATGCCTCAAAAGGAAAGAATAAGAAAATTAAAGTGTTTTGTATTTATTTTTGTATCTATTTATTTCAATATACAGATAAATATGTAATTACGTAATACATCTGCAATGTTTTTTTCTTTCTTCTATTAATTCACATTGTTCTAACGAGGCAGCCGGGCTGGCAGTTACATACGCTGCAAAAAGTGCCCTTTTTTTCCCCTCTGAGCATCTGCCCCCGAATTGTCTGTGTAGCCACTGGTGAGCCATGTTCTAATTTAACAAATGCACTAAATAAGACACATCCAAAACAAATTATGAAAAAATAAATAAGTGAGCCGCGTTGTCTAGCCAGTTCACTCACACGCACACCACGCTCACATTTTCCGATCATTTCCTTATTAATTCCAATGGTAAGCATCACCTTTTTCCACCACCTGCACTATGCAGCACTAACCTTCTTGGGACCCATGTTGATTTCTCTCACAAGAAACTCTCCGTGCGTCCATCTTGCAGGACAATGGAAAAATGAACTAGCGACGCTGTCATAAATCATCGTATTTTGAGCATGTCGTCATATGTCGAGACTAGAGATCGACCGATATGGATACAAAATACATATTTTGGGAGTTAGACAACATTAGGAAATCGGTTAAAAAGTAATTATCGGACAACTCTAATTTTTATCATTTCAACGAGAAAAAAAATCCTCACTTGATCAATATTCAGGCGGAGAGGCATCAGAGAAACACGTAAGCAGCACTCCTGTGGAGCCTGACCAGATTCTGGACATGTGTGGAGTGCCTTAACTGTCAACTAAGCACCAGAATGCAGAGTTATCACATTAATATTGCAGTTGTTGATACCTGTCTACTGTGTCTCTCACCATGTTAGAATGAGCCTTGCGGGGCATTTCTTTGCTCGAGTACAAGTAAAGGAACTTGTTCATCTGGGAGCTCGCCAGTCTGTCTCGGATTTCCAAGTCCTGCACGGCAAACACCTGGCGCGATACTGGTTGCTCTGTCGGTGATCCTGACGCCTCCTGGTCTAGTGGATATACTTCATGTTGAAATCTCAACTGAGAAGATAAAAAGAAACAAAACAGTAGGTATACTGGCACAGTGTTTAAAGATAACAGAAAAGAAAAATCTGACTTTGCTGAGTTGGATCTCCATCAGAACGTCAGGGTTTCTGCCTTTTCCGCCTCCGGTACGTCCTGAAACTCTGGCCTGGCGAACTGGAGTTTGGGAGGGAGAACTTTGAGGAGTAGTCCTGAATTGCAAAAAGAAAAATGCTTTTGCTTTTTTTTTGTCTTTAGATTTAACTGTACATCTCATTCTTGGTAACAATTTATTTGCCAGTGGGTTTATAAGACTGTCATAAGACACTGTCACGAGCATGCTCATGACAGATGTCATGAAGTGCCATCTGGCAAATGATGTTATTTTTGGTGTCATTGTCATGACAACTTCTATTATGAATTTTGTCACTTTAGATGCAAAGTTGACACCGTTTCTGTCATGCAACTTGACATACAAATATGTAATTACAGCGTCAAATCAGGTTATGACAGTATCATGTCTGATTTCTGAGTTGAAATCAAGTGGAAACATTTAAAGCTTTTATTAAGATTTTATTGTCATTTGACTTTTAAAACAGTGACATGACTATTTTCCTAGTGTTCAAATCAAGTGAAAACATTTGAACGTTTCATCAATAGAGCTGGGAATCTTTGGGCACCTAACGATTCGATTACGATTACGATTCAGAGGCTCCGATTCGATTATAAAACGATTATTGACGCACCCCACTCCTTTTTTTTTTTAAATTTGTTTTGTACATTAGTTCCAAAATTGTTCAAAAATCCTCTCAGGCTAAACCAAACTACTATTTCAATATCAAGTTAACATATAGCAGTAAACAAATATACAAAAATAACAGTAAATAAAAAAACTCCAGTCCCCATTCTATATCAGCAGCTTTAAACTACTTTCAATTAATTTAATGTTGTGAATCAACCGTTAAAGTTGTTAAAATTGCTCCTGTTATTCCATAATTTCTCTTTTGTCTACTTTCAACATGTAAAAGTTTTAAAACTATTTTAAAGATAGATTCAAGTCAATATTTTACCGATTTAGGAGTATTTTAGATAAAAAGTTAATTAGGTTCGCTTGGAAGGTTCGCAACAACAGCCTTGCAGGGAAGTGTACTGCTTTAAGATGGCGGCCGTTACTAACGCCCGCATCTAGTTTTTTGTAGATGTGCTGGTAACGATACCGAAGCTATAATGCATCTAGTCCTATATAAATGATATCTACCGTAACATAATGTGGCTTGTAGCAGCTTTTCGGCAGCAGTCAGGTATGTTGTTGTTTTTTTTTTTATCTCGTGGCATGAGTTGAGCTAGAGCTGTGAGTTGAGCATTGGCGTTACCCGAGGGGCCGGGTAATGAGAAGCATGATGTTTAGCTACTCTCGCTCCGTCCCTAATTGCGTACTGAAGACCGCGCGGCGCGCTGAGTGTGTCGTACTTCTGCTTTACTTGGCATATTTCAATAATCGGAATTTGGATGTTTGTGAATCGTTCTCGAATCTTCCACGGCCGAATCGCGAATAATCTAAGAATCGGAAATTTTGCACACCTCTATTCATTAAGATGTCATTAAGTGTAAATACAGCGTCAAATCAGTTCATGACAGTGTCATGACCGTCATGATGTCATGTTTGCTATGTCATGCTTATGACAAGCCATTTTGTCTTTGCTTTTGCTTTGTCAAGTTGACAACCTTTGATGCTAGGTTGTCAACTTGTCACCATTTCAAGTTGTCATGACAGAAAAAAAATGTTATCTTTGCATCAAAAGTGACATAATTCATATGTCAAGTTGTCACGACACCACTTGTCATAAGAATAACAAAAGTGACATTATTTGCCGGATGACACTTCATGACATCTGTCATAATCATTCATTAATGCTCATGACAGCATCATGTCATAATTATGACTGTCTTATGAACCCACTAGGGTTGCCAACTCCCTGAAAAAATAGGGCACACCTTATTGGTCGAGCTAGCCAGCCGGCCCGATAACTCTCAACCTTTAATATTATTTTGTAAATTCATAGAACACAAAAATATAATACAATTAGTGAAAATAAAGTACACGGAGAAGAAAACAAATGCATTTCACTCAAACCTCTAATCTCCCACACTCTTATGTTGTCTTCCGTTAGCGACAGTACCTCAACTAATGAGATGAGTGGAATTTCATATTGTTTCGTCAGCTCATTGGTCAAAAAGCAGGAGAGGCGGGGAATGAGATTTCCTGCATATTGTTGTAAAGCACCATACCACAGTATTCGTACGTTCTACAAATACAGTGGTATTAAAAAAGTATCTGAACCTTTTGGACTTTCTCACATTTCTGCATAAAATCACCATCAAATGTCATCTGATCTTGAAGAATTGCAGAATTGTGAGGAATTCCCAAAGGTTCAGATACTTTTTCATACCACTGTACGACTATTTTCGAGTTTCGTGATAATATGGGACAAAACGCGTCCCTTGAAAGCTCAATAACGGGCGCGTACTTTTGTTTCTGAATACGGGACAATTCTGTTTTTCAAGGGGCAGTTGGCATCACAAGAACCCACTGTCAGATAAACTGTTACATCATTCTTAACTTACCCTCGGCTTCTGGTAGGAGAAGCGGAGAACGTCACGCTGCCAAAATCTTTGCCGCCATAAAGGTGCCACACAACTGAGATCTCCTTGATGAGGTAACGCACCTCCGGGACGGGAAAGTTTAAGGCTCCGCGAGTGGCGTTCCCGCCTTCCGGAGGCTGACTGAAGTGGTCGTATTTGATTTGTACCGGTTCAGAGATGAGCAGCTTTACAATAGGCTCCTGATCAACATCCTGAAACACAAATTTGTTGCATGTTTGAAACGGCCATCATTCATAGAGTTGTGGGTGAGCTGTTACCAATCCCAAGTGACCAGGAGTGGTTAGAGTAGCAAAAGCTTTTACTCAAGTAAGAGTTGCATTACGTCAAAATAATATTATTCAGGTAAAAGTAGTCAATCAAACTCTCAATGGTGAATCTGGTAGACACTGTCGGCATCTCTGAAAAAATTAACTCTAATTATGTAACGACTGTATTGTAGGCCAAAGTAGCGGAGTAAGAATACCGTTTCTTCTTCACAAATCTACTCATGTAAAAGTTTGGCATAGTAAAACAGGCAACGCTGACCTCTGCTCTGGAACCAGGAGTTTCCAGAATACAAAAGTCGTCCGTCTCCTGTGTCAGATTTGTGGCAGGAGTGATAAGGGGTGAGTGGAGGATGGGGTAAGTAGGGCTGGAATCCTGGCCAAAATTCCCACTCTCATCTGGGAACAGGAACAAGTCCGAGCGAGGGGGCTCATGATGAGGAGTCCTCTTCTCCTGAGCGCCTGATCAAATATCAACATGTGGAATAAAATAGTGCAGAAGGACACAGGAAGAATCATTGTGAAGCAAATGTTTACCATTCTGTTGTGGCACAGGAACCTGCTGCCCGTCAGTTTCTTCCATTGCTTCGCTCATCAGATCCTGCAACATCTGCTGCTCCGTCTCGGCTAGCAACGGTGTGTGTGCGACAAGCTGGCTGGGAAACTCTGCCTGCTCAAACATACCCACAGACTAAGCGCCTACGAACTGTAGACCTTTGCAATTGTTCAGTATGTGAAAAAAGTACCATATTATCTGCACTAAAACGTGCATCGGAATATAAGGCTCACCTTCAATGAATGGCCTATTTTAAAACGGTTTTCATATACAGGCCGCACCACATTATAAGGCGCAGTAGTAGTACAACTGTTTGGGGTTGCATAAATTTTGTATTTTTATTTATTTAACCTTTGTTTTCCAGGTAAAGGTCTCATTGAGACTAAAAATCTCTCCTGGCCAAGACAGGCAGCAGCAAAGAGTTGCACAAACACAGTTAAAAGGAAAAAAAATCAAAACAAAAAAGTTATGCATCCACTAGATCAGTGCTTCTCAATTATTTTCTGTTACGCCCCCCCAAGGAAGACGTAAATGTTTCGCCCCCCCCCCCCCCCCAACTCTCTGCCGCCACTGTAAATAGTATCATTCGTCTATATTACTATTATAAGTACGCCTCAGACTAACATTGAGTCCTTCTTTTTCTATTAAAGAAAAAAAGTAACATAGATCAACTTATAATAAAGTATAACTTTTTTAACATTGTGTTGCTTGTAACAGAAAAGACTTAACGCGCATCAATTTGCCTGAAGTTAAAGAAAGAAAAAAAAGTCACATCCAAACTGTAAAAATACACTCAAGGTACATTTTTGACCATTTGACACTGAAAAATAAAATGTAATAAAATCAGTAAATAATAACAAATTCAAATTGATGAGAAACATTTACTCTTCAGGACAACATGCCAAAAAATTTGACCGAAAAAAAAACAAAACTGAATAGAAGGGGGGGGAAAAGTCTTTGGACAGAAGGAAAGTTTTTATTTTCGCTGATTCACCACAGTGCTCACTGGTTTACTGATATAACACTGACAAAGCGGGACGATTGTGACAATTGGCAATATTCGGCACTTTTTCGCTGAAAAACAATCAAGCGGCTTATCAATGAGATTGAGGTCTAATGTCTTTAAGTGGCGTCTTAACTGATTTGGCTTCTCCGCTATAATCATTTTTAGACTCAGTAAACAGTGGTCTTTCCTCATTTCCCACTCTATTAAAAGTCAAAGGCAAACGGCCCGAAAAAAGCGCATTCTCGGCGGCCGAGGGAGAACCGTAGGTGAGGGCGGTGGTCGTGACGATCCCAAGCCGAAGACGGCACTTCTCGGCCTGACACGTGAGAACCGAAGAAGACAGTGGGTCGCTGCGTGAGTCCAGCTCTGCATGAGTCTCTTCCGTGTGCTCTTGCTTACTTCAAAAATACTGCACGCACTTTGAAAATGAGAGCGCCACTGCCACCCACGGAGTGGATGTGCAAGTACACTTTATTCTAGTACGGCAAAAAAAAAAAAAAAGCATGTTCCCCGAGGTCATTCGCGCCCCCCCTGGCATCGCTCTGCGCCCCCCTGGAGCGCCCCACCATTTGAGAAGTACTGCACTAGATGAAGCCGTGCTATGGGGAATGTCATGCCATGTTTTACTAATATTGATCCATATATAAAACTGAAGGTTTCTAGGTGCACCTTATAGTACGGAAAATACAGTAAATATGTCCACATAAAAGGTGTCGATCGTTTTCCGTTTTAGGACAAAAGGTTAATGGTATTTCTATGGAAAAACTCATTTAAAAAAACAAAAATGAATATTGTATAAATTAATGAAACAAAATTTAAATGAATAAAAACAAATACATTTCGGTTATGGTCCCCAATAACTCTCTGAAGTTGATAAATGAGCAATTTAAAAAAAGCACAATGACATTTTTTCTTTTAAATTACCTTTAAATAAAGATAATTATAGCAAAAATATATTTTTTTAATTAATCAAGAAAAAAGAATATTTACTGGTTTTACCTTTTTTTTTTTTAAAAATTAAAAATAATTTACTATTAAAGTATTTAAAAAAACTAAAAAAAAAAAAAAAAGAATATTTACTATTCTCAACGATAGAAGTCCAATTCATTTCAACTGGGAGGAATGTCTCTGAATGCTCATGTTTCTGTCCTACTGATGGCGTTGGACGTCCAATCCATTTTGATTAGGAAGGCAGGCAGTGAACAACCCCTGCTATCCTATCCCCGTCAAGATGGATTGGACGTATGCGCAGTTGATGGCAGCCATTAAGTTACACGAGTACACTATAAAGTGTAAAAAAAAACAACTAATAAACAAAAAAAAAATCCAGTTTTAAAGTGGAGGGAGGAAATTAAAAAAAAATTAATCATAATAATACTGTCACATCGGACTCCTGATGGAAAAAAATACTTACCTTGCTAACCTTATTTTTTTGTGTAGAGCTGGTTTGCTTGGCTTCCGGCTCACCAGGAGGCAGTAAATCCCCATAACTGGCAATGTACTGGATGAGGTTCATGAGGGCAGCACAAGAGTCAGCACACGTTCTGATATGGATGACGTCGCTAGAGCATCGGAGCTCAAATCTCGGCTCGGACTGTCACCAAAGAGAGGACAAGAAAGTGTCAAAAATCAATCCAAGTTCCCTCAAGTCCCAGGAGTGCCCCTCCTACCAGTTTGCCATCCTCGCCAGGTTTCACAGCTGTGATTCGCAGTTCCAGAGTTCCCATGTCTACTACTTGGACGTAGTCTGTGACAAAGGAGGAGATCAAGAAATGGTAAGAATGAGTCTCATACAATTCTTTAATCAAAGAAGAAGTGGGTTGAGTAGCCAAAAATTGTACTCAAGTAAGAGTAGCGTTACTTCAAAATAATATTATTCAAGCACAAGTAAAAGTAGTCATCCAAAGATTTACCCATGTACAAGTAAAAAAAGTATTCAATGAAAAAACTGCTCAAGTACTGAGTAATTCCTGATATTTATTTTTAAAACGATAGCATATTTTTTTTCACAGCATAAGGTCATCTACTAGTATATGGCGCAACCGTGGCACAGTGGTCGAGTTGTCCTGGGACCGAAGCGTCAGCGGTTCGATGCCCGGCTAAGACTGCATACTGTCGAAGTGCCCTTGGGCATGGCACTGAGCCCTAATTTGCCCCCAATGGGTTGGCAGCGCCTTGCATGTCAGCGCACCATTGGTATGTGAATGTGTGCGTGAAAGGGTAAATGTGTGCTAATGTAAAGCGCTTTGGGCATTGTAACAATGTAGATCCCGTAATTTTCGGATTATAAGACGCTAATTTTTTTGCTTCATTTTGAATCATGTGGCTTATAGTCCAGTGTGGCTTATTTGTTGATTTGTTTGGGTTAATAGATAACACTTTGTTTGACAGCGGGGTCATAAGACTGTCATAAGACAGTCATAAATATGACATAACCTTATCATGGGCATTATTGAATGCTTATGAACGATATTATTAAGTGTCATCTTGCAAATTTTCTCATTAACTCCATTTATGTCCAGCTTTATGGAGGTAGATTTGTGTCTTTATTATTCAATCAAAAAAAAAGTTGCTTCAATCAAAATATATATTTTCAATCGAAGAAAACGTCTCTTCAATCAAAAAAAAAATGTGTTTGAATGCAAAAATAAAATTGAAACTCAAAAAAATATATTTGAAAACTATTTTTCTTTGATTGAATTTTTTTTTTTAATTTAAGTCAAGTTTTTTTTTGATTGAAACACCATTTTTGATTGAAGTCATGTAATTTTGCGATTGGACCACATTTTGGCTAGGACATTTGTGTCTTTATTATTCAATCAAAAATTAAGTCGCTTCAAACAAAAAAAAATATATTTTAATAAGAAAATCACTTCAATCAAAAATTTTAAAAATATTCAATCGTAGAAAAAAAGGTTTTAATGTGAAAAAATATTTGAGACTCAGAAATTCGCATTTGAACACTTTTTTTGACACAAAGATTCAACTTCAACGCTAGTTCCGGTGTGTTTGAGTGGCGGCTGATTGGGCCAATGGCATAAAAGTATGAAGCAAGAATAATGGCCATTGGCCACCAGGTCTCCATCCAGCCATCGGAGTCTCCTGGAGTCCAATCCGATTATAGGGCACTGGTACGGGGGTGTAACATCGGCATTTCACCGGAGTACGGTGCCCTGCTGCTTAATGTGATTCAACACGGCGAACTTCACCCGCTGCCCTGACGTGACGGTTGGCAATCGGTTCCAACCGGAGTGTCCGCGACGCGCCGGTACAAGAGTGGTCGGCGAGTGGCCCGACACTAGCCTGCCCAGTAAGAGAGTGGACTACAGGCGAGTCGCCGGCGTCCACGCCTGGAGCCCCATCACTTCAACTTTGAATGAGTGTCGTGTCATTCGCGGACCGTCCACTCGACAGCCGGCCACCGCGCCTGGGGGGTGATATCGGGGTCCGACCAGTGTGCCGCGACAGGGCAACGTGCCGTTGCGGGTACTCCAGTGAAATGCCGATGTTACACCCCCGTACCAGTGCCCTATAATCGGATTGGACTCCAGGAGACTCCGATGGCTGGATGGAGACCTGGTGGCCAATGGCCATTATTCTTGCTTCATACTTTTATGCCATTGGCGCAATCAGCTGCCACTCAAACACACCGGAACTAGCGTTGAAGTTGAATCTTTGTGTCAAAATGATTCAATCGAAAAAAAGTGCCTTCAAAACTTTTCCCACTTCAAAAAAAAAAGTGTGTTCAAATCTTTTTCCACTTTGAAAAAAAAAAAAGAGTTTAAAACTTTTTGCTTTTCAAAAAAAGTGACACTTCAATTAAAAAAATATATATTTCAAATTAAAAAAAAATATTTTCAAAAAATATATATTTTTGCAAATGATTTTTTTCTTTGATTAAAAATATTTTTTTGATTAAAGCAACTTTTATTGCGATTGAATGATTTTGACACAAATGTCCTACCCCTTATATGGTTCAAACACAAACAGTATTGCTTCAATCAAAGAAAACAGTTTGAATGAAAAATAAAGTGTTCAAATGCGAATTTCTGAGTCTCAAATATTTTTTCACATTCAAACCTTTTTTTCTACGATTGAATATTTTTAAAATTTTTGATTGAAGTGATTTTTCTTTTGAAAATATATATTTTTTGTTTGAAGCAACTTAATTTTTGATTGAATAATAAAGACACAAATGTCCTAGCCAAAATGTGGTCCCAACGCAAAATTACATGACTTCAATCAAAAATGGTGTTTCAATCAAAAAAAACTTGACTTAAATTAAAAAAAAAAAATTTCAATCAAAGAAATATAGTTTTCAAATATATTTTTGGGAGTTTCAAATTTATTTTTGCATTCAAACACATTTTTTTGATTGAAGTGACGTTTTCTTCGATTGAAAATATATATTTTGATTGAAGCAACTTTTTATTTGATTGAAGCAACTTTTTTTTTGATTGAATAATAAAGACACAAATCTACCTCCATAAAGCTTGGATCTTTTACATCCATTCAAAAGGAAGATAATTTGCTGGATAACACTAAATGAAATCAAGGCTCATGACATTGTCGTCTTAATTATGATTGTCTAATGACCGTCTTATGGAGCCATTGTCAAATAAAGTGTTACCAAATACCATAACTAGCAATTAATGAAACAACTGGAACAGTAACTGAAAAATAATTAGCACAAAACATGACTTTTGATTGTTATTTACATCTGTAGCGTTGCAATGCATGCTAGGAGGCATGTTGAATAACAACAGTGTTGACAGCAGGTAGGAGCAGAGGTTCACTGTCTGCACCAAGGGAGCAGTGATGGCCTAATGAAGCTTCTTGAAGCAATAAGGCTTTGCAGCCAATTGGTTCAAAGCTTCATGGTGGTTCATTTGGTCTTATGACCAAATGATGCCGCTGTCAAATAAAAGGTTACCTGTTATCTTTTGGTGTAAATATCCTATAATACAGTGAGGACACCTGCGGCTTATAGTCCAGTGCTGCTTATCTATGAACAAATGCTGTTTTCGTTTCAAATTTGGTGGGTGGCAGGTTATAGTCAGGTGCGCCTTATAGTGTGAAAATTACGGTAAATGTGCAATAAGTACTCTTCATTTACCAGCTATATGAACTGTTATTATTATTATTTTTATACCATAACCTATTAGATTACCATATTCGGCCAAAAATATACCAGAATCATTGAACTCAGACTGAAAAAAATAGAAGTGAAAATCACCCGTCCCAAGAGAATGACTGTCCTCAATTGGATAAACACATTTTCCGCCATGAAACTAAAACTCGTTCTGCTTTTCCGTGGTCTATCGGAATCAAATAAAAACTAAAGTCCTTTTTTACGGCGCTATATGGACACCACTTGTCGTGACGTTAGAACATCGACGTGATCATAAGACTGGACTGCAAGCTCGTGTTGTGATGTATCTTTATTGTTACGTCTAATTGGTATAATGGAGTCTTGTGATTATTGTTGCTCCGTCTGATTGGTGAGACTAGGTGCCAGTAAAAATAGAGATAGAAAAAAACGTAGCAACTCAACTGCAGTCCAAAGTAGTGGATTAAGAGTAGCGTTTCTTCTTCACAAATCTACTTAAGAAAAAGTAAAAAGTATGGCGTGGTATAAGTACATTTTCCTCAGAAGGTTACCAAAGTACGGTAAATGTAAAACGGAGTAAATGTAACGCGTTACTACCAACCTCTTCATCTAAGGCAGATGTACGAATTCTGCCTGACAGCCATGTTGTAGCTCATTCCTATTGTATGTACAAAATCGCATGCTTTTATTTTGACAATACTTTTTAATATTAAAGAAAAAAAGTAATATAGATCAACTTACAATAAACTTTATTAAGATTGTTTTGTTTGTTGCAAAGTCACATCCAAACTGTACAAATACACTCAAAGTACATTTTTAACCATTTAATACTGAAAAATATAATTTAATAAAATCAATAAATAATAATGAATTGAAATTGATTAGCAACATTAACTCATGAGGACAATAAGCCAAAACAATATGACCGAAAAACAAAAACAAAAATTAATAGCACAAAAACGACGGTCATTGGACAGAGGGACAGTTTTTATTTTTGACGCAGGCCGTATCAGCTCCTTTGCTATGGTGTGGGCTTAATTTGCACTAAACAACATAGTATACCACCTTATATGATGCTAACAGCACTCGCTGGTTTACTGATGTAACACTGACAAAGCGGGACGATTGTTGGCAATATTCGGCATGTTTTCGCTGAAAAAAAAAAAAAAAATCAAGCGGCATATCAATGCGATAGAGGTATAATGTCTTGAAGTGACATCTTAACTGATTTGGGTTGCAGCTGTCCACGGCCAACATTTTTAGACACAGTAAACAGACTGGTCTTTCCTCGTCTCCCGCTGTTTTAAAAGTCAAAGCCAAAAGCCAAACACTACATACGCTTCGTCATATTTCCTTGTCTTAACTCTTGATTTCTCCATATCTCCAATGCAGTTTGCTGTTTGCTCTTATGTGGTTCAAAAATACTGCGCACACTCTGAAAATGAGAGTCTATGTGCAGTTACAATTCTTGTACCGCAAAAATGTTTGTTGCCCTGGGTCACATGCGCCACCCCCGGCATTCCTCTCTGCCCCACTATTTGAGCAGTACTGTCGTAAAGTGACATGGAAGGGACACAAAACGAATTCATTGCCAGCCATTGGCAATGATAGTCATCCAATTTACTGATACTGGAAGGACTGGCTCTGAATGTTCATCTTCCAAACAGCGCTTGACATTTAATCCACTTTGCTGGGCAGGGGGCAAATGAACGATTGGACCCCATGCACAGTGTTAAACCATCGGGTTTTTGCTATTTTAAAGTAAGGAAAAACATCTCTGTAGTCACGACCACACAGTATTCCTAGGCAACTCAATGGCTAGGTGTCCGACTTTTGTGATTTGGGGGCGTAGTTTTGCGATATGACCATTGCCATAAATGTGGCCCTCAAACCAAAATTAGTTTAAATGAGTCTAAGGTCACCTTACCCCAAGGGCATAGGTTTGCATAGGGAGGGTAGGGACAAAACACTACCAACTTTTCAAGATGCTGAACTTGTCCCTACCAACTTGCATTATATAATATGTTCAGTTATATAGGTCATTTAGATTGTCTTCCCTATGTTTTAACGATAGAATTGACCCTACCATTAATAAATGAATTATTTTCATTATGATCAGACTTACATTTACACCTTTTTCACTTGCTGAGTGTGCCGCTCCATTTTTTTTCCTCAAATGCACATTTGATTGGCTGATGTCTAGACACACACACACGCACAATCTCACAGTTCAGAATTACGTTCCATGTCGACGTACCCTCCTCCGCCCGCTTCGAAGGGGAGGGATATTAGAAGTTTTTTTTCAGCAAGCAGCCACTGTAAGTAATGGAAGTAATCGAGTTGGCATTACCATTACGATAAACTGTGTGAACTTGCCAACCTGAGTAGGAAGCTGCTTATGTACAGTAGAAGTGTCCTCCCGTATGTATTTTCCATGATGTTAACGATAATTAAACAGTGAGATATATAGTAAACTCTGCTCAGCTGTAAGAAATGTAGTGAACCAAGGTTTACACCCTTCTCCCCAGTTTTGATTTTAATTTTACTTATGTGGTCTTAAAGCAGCCCAAATGAGCTTTCTTTTTTTTTTTTGTTGAGTTTGGCTGTGCTTGTGGACAAAAACAGTAGTGTTAATCCTGAAGTAAGGCTCAATTTTTATTTATTTTTGTTATTCCATGACTAAGAACTTTTTTGTTATATTTAATTTATTTAGAAAGACAATTTTAAGTGGTAATAAGAAAAATGTTGATTTTTTTTTTTTTTTGCATTCCTGATACTTAAGAGATGATTAACAAGTTTGTATTTCTTGTGCATGTTAATATAGTTTGTGTTCAAATAATCCAATTTAAATTTGGTAATAAAATCCAGACATTTATTCTGGAAGTTTTCAAAATGTGTCTTTAGTAGTTTTTGAAAACAAAGGGTACAATCAAATGGTGTATCACCAAAACCAATACATATGCACTGCAAAAATCCACCTCCTTAAAACTGTGAAAAAAAACAAAACAAAAAACAAAAAAAACCCTGAAATTCCGTTGTTTTCAGTGTAAATCTACTAGAAATAAGTGAAATTAGCTGACAGTGCTTCAAGTAAATTTTACTCAGATTTCTTGATAAAAATAGCTGAAAATAACACTTATTTGAAACAAAATGTTTGTAAATTTAATCTTTAAAAAACTGTCAGAAATAATTCATAATTAAACAATAGATATTGTTCAAAACATTATTCGAAAGCATTTTTCTCGATTTAGGTGAAAAATGACCGACTTTTAGATGTATGGGCCTAATAAAAACAAATAGTAATATTTACTAAAAGTAAGTGGAAAAATCTGATGCATTTATCTGTTAACTAGCTTTAAAACTCAAAACAAGATGAACAAAATTATTTGACTAGATTTAATAAAAATTATCAGATAAAGACATTATACTGTAAAATTTGCAGTGTGAAAGTCAATACAGATTTATTTTGCATTAATCATTTAGTCTATCAATTAATTAGGTTCTTATTGTTGAGAAATGTAGCCCTGACCGCCGTTCACCCAATCTGTTTGGTCTTAATAATGTCCTGTCCCCAGCAAAAAGTGTGCATGCAGCTTATGCTGTTATATCGGCCCTACCAATACTGAGACCAAAACCATGCCCTTGCCTTACCCCGTGCTAAGTTGACAGAGACAGTGGTACACTTGTCGGAGAGGAAAAGGGCAGCTTCATCCAAAATGATCCTGAAACAGAGTCAGAGAATTAACATTTCTGCTGTCAAAGAACAGGGTTTGGGATTTTTCTTCGTCATACCTAAGCGTTGAAGAAGAGTGGTCAAGAGACACGCTGCTAGAGATGCTAAACGTTTCGACCAAAAGCAGCGATCTGAGAGGTAAATAAAAAGGCCTATCCAAACAAGAGAAACAAACCACATTAGAATACACTGGCCACAACTCATTGGTCATTACCACATTTTCACGACCAGAAGCTTTGACCAGAAATTTTGAAAAGGCAAACGTGAGAGCCACAAGAGAACCTTAAAGGGAGAAGGTTGCGTGTGATAATGGGCCTGCCCCCCTTAGCGTCTGATGAACTCTTGAGCTTTTCATCATTCCGGGAGGCTTGACGAAGGAACTTGACCCGCTGGACATCGGTGTAAACTGGCGTTTCAAGGTCTATTTGCGAGCGGCGTGGGAGCAATGTATGACGAATTGGGAACACAGCTTTACGAAAACTGGGAGGCAGCGCTGTGCGAGTTACACCACAATTTGCGAATGGGTTGTGGATGCTTGGGCTAAGGTGTCTGCTTGCTCTGTTGTTTGTGCCTTCACTAAAGCTGGAATCATTTCTAAGGAGGAGGAGACGCACAGCAAGGAGACCGACTCTAACAAGAACGAGAGGGAAGGATGTTTGATGGAAATCCAGCTCAGCTGTTCAATTCCGATACAGAAGATGAGGACTTCGATGGATTCGTGGATTGAATAAGATTGATGTGAGTATTTTGTTAAATTCTTTAATGAAGTGTAATTGAACACAGTTTTGCTCCCACTGCCTTTTAAAAAAAATACGCTAACACACAAGCTGGCGCACATGCTATTGTATATTTTTCATATGCCCAATAATGCGGTGCGCCTTGTGTGTGTGTGAATACAAAATTATCACCCGAAAATTAGTCTGCGCCTTTTAACACTGTTCGCCCCCTGGTCGCGAAAATACGGTAATTTGGCAATTACCAGTCAGGTCGACTTTACCTGTAGTCAAGAGAGCAGTTCCATAAATGTAGATGAAGCGTGCTGACAGACATGGGAGGAGCGTAACCCAGAACGGGCTCATCAGAAATATTCAAAAACTCAAAGATCTGGGGGGGGGGGGAATTGTTTTCAACTGTAGGATTTAAAAAATTATATGTAATTTGAGAGTCGAATCGCAGTACCTGATCATACCAGCTCAGATTGGCTGGGACCATTCTGTGCTGGACTGTTGCTCCTCTCACTCCGATTGCCACCAAAAATTCCTGAAAGTGAATCAGAATTTAGTCAGAATGTCTGAAATGTATAGTAGAAATATAAAGCCAACATCAATTCATGACACATCAAAGAAGAAAAAAACTGACACAGAAATAAGGCGGTTAAACGAGTTGTTGTTAGTAATAATCCATCATCATCTGTGGTTTAAGCATTGTCAATATTAGACTGTTCAATAAATTGTAATGTTACTTGGCTCAAAAGAGTAAATAAACCCTTTCAGACATGTGTAGAGAAGTTTTTTTTTTTTTTTTTTTGAACCTGTCCTGTTCAGCTGTTTCACACGGAGAATGGAAGTCTAAGTGCCCGGATGGTCTGAACAGTTTTAATGTTTCACATTGAGAGTATGACATACTCCCATTGTGATTATTCAACATACCTCGTTTAGCGCAGCCCATCCCCCCTCCCGCAGCCCAGCAAAGGAGCAACCCCCCCCCCCCCCCGGCATCCAGGGTGGTCCCCTGGGCCATCCGCGCACCCAACAACCGGGTGTCAGGGACGGCAAGACGGGACGCAGCACCAACCCCATGCCCACCTCCACCCCCGTCTGCCCACCCGGCCCATGAGCCACAACCCCCCCAACCGGCACGGCACGCCACGGGACCCCCAGCGGCCCACCAAACCCAGGGCAGGGCAGGGTCCCCCGCCGGAGCAGGCAACACCCAGCCGATACACCGGCGCCCAGCCAGCGACCCGTGACGGAGCACAGGGTGGATACCCAGTCAGAGAAGAGAGGGGAAGGCGGGAGAACGCCGAGGAGCCGCCACGGGGCGATGCGAAATCAGAGCCCCGACCTCCCCCCACTCCGGCGGCCGGCAGCCCAGGCAGAGGGGAGGCCACGCCCCAGGAGCCACGCCATAGGGACCCACCTACCACCCTATTACTGTGGATGCCAGGTTCCAGGCTGGCAGCCATTACCCAGCAACGTGATGGGATTTTGAAGGGAGGGTAGTGCAATGTTTGCATTAAAATAGAAGAGCTTGGCTTGGGGCAGTGGGACGGCAGCATGGAATTTCTACCCAGCCGCCCGTCCCACCGCCCTTTGCCGGAGCTCTCCTGTGGAGTATGATGTGCGTGGTGCGTTAAAAAAGGTGCAGGGATGGCGGGGCCTGTTGTGAGGAGGTAACCGTGAGGCACCCCCCACCAACAGGTCCCAACCATCCCAACAACCTTGGTGTGTGATGCATTAAAAACAGGGGGGGCGGGGCCGGGACTGTATGGCCCCCTCCCAACTCTGCCCGGGGAAATGTATAAGTATGTAAGTGCCAGGGTGAAAGATATTTACAGTGCTGAAGTGAGAAGTGCATGAGTTAAGAGGCAGGCTCCCACGGGCGTGGCCCCGCCCACCAGAACCACCGGCCGCAGGGCAGGAGAAGCGCCAGGGCCCCGATCAACCCCCGCCCAGTCAGACGTCAGATGTCAGTCAGACATCTAACTCAAGTAGAGGTAAAAAAGTATTCAGTGAAAAGAATACTCAAGTCATGAGTAACAATGTAGTTGCTTAAAATGATTTTTGTTTTGTTTTTGATGTGAGTTTTGCTATGTGTGCTTGGCTTCCGTTGTGGTGACATACAGGAAGCAGAAGTAAAAAAGAACTTATTACTTTAGTTGGAAAAGAATCCTTGAGGTGTACAGACGATACACACCTCCTCTGCACTACAAGTTGTTGGGAACCCTTAATAAAACAAAGTCGTGCAAGTTTGCACGTTTTAACAGAGGGTCTGATATCATTTCCGTGCGTTTATTCTGTTGCTTTGTTGTCATTTATTTAAAGTGAAGCTAAATTAGCCACTTCATTTGATTTGCACATAACCGAGCTAGTCTTAGTGTGGCTTCTCCTTCGTGGTGTTCGGCATATTTTTTCGGTCGGCGGTCAGGGCGTCAAAACTTGGAATCGAAATTTTTTAAAAATGAACGGCTCCAGGAGAACCGGAGTGTTAGTCCCGGATGCCATCGATGCTCAATGTCCAACCCTAGACCTAGCCCAGCCGTTCATATCGGATAGAGAAGATGAGGACTTGTAGATTAAGAATGATGTGAGTACTTTGTTAAATTCTTTAATAAAGTACAAGTGAAATCACTTTTGCTCCCGCGGCCTATAAAGAAAACAAAAAAACCCCGCTAGCGTGCATTGCTAGCATGTATGCTAGCGTATGTTCTATTTCATTCCTTCTGACCGCCAGAGGGCGGTGCTTAGCACCTGGATATCTACGTGTGCGCAGCACAAAGGTCGAGAATAAAATACCAACAAAGTCACGCCATTGGACGTGACCTGGGTGACGTCAGAGGTCGATAAGAGCCCCGCTCACCCAGCACTAGTTCCTTTTCTACATTCTCGCATCGGCGAAGGTCGTATTACCGCGCTCGCCGGAAGCCTCGAAACCGGCTTGGTTGGAGCTACGTGGATTACGTCCTCCAGAGGCTGCGAGCTGCGGCTGGACTATCGATTTCTTCACGTTCTGGATTTTCTTCAGTTGCATATTTTCTGTGAGTGTTTTCCGCTCCGGACTCTATTGATTGTATGTAAGATTAACGTTACTGTCACTACTAGCTCACCTTACGTTAGCACTGCGGAGGGCTAGGTTTCAATTAATGAAGACCGCTTTCGATGCGTGGCTAACGTGTCTTACATACAGGCTATAACATAACATAGCGTTGTGGAGTGATGAGCATGTCAAATAAAAACTCAACAATGCTAACTATCAATTTTAGCTCAGTAATCATTGCTGGATAAAACACCAAGTAGCACTAGTCCCTGATGTGCTCCAATACAGCCTGTATCATACATTTATTCTGAACAGTGCAAAAACTTAAATCCTATCAGGACTTACAGTTTAGACTAACTTAAAACTTAACTAGAACTTAAAAATGGCTTGACACAAATAGAAATTTACTTTTAAGTGATGTGTGTTATCAAGCGTAAAGGCATTTTTAGGTGTGTTTATATATATATATATATATATATATATATATATATATATATATAAAAATAAGATCTAAAGGTTTTTTGAGTGAAAGCAGTGAATTAGTCATTTTTTAAAATTCTAGTTACATCTGAGATGCAATTGTTGGCTGTTTTCAACAATATACATCAAAAATAAAGACATTGATTGACTGAAAATGATAAAATGTCTTGTTTTCTCATGTAAATCTATAATTGCTCTTCACCTAAAAATATATTTGTTTTATCCGATTACTCGATTAATCGATAGAATTTTCAGTCGATTACTCGATTACTAAAATATTCGATAGCTGCAGCCCTGAACACGTTATTATCCACCTCTGAACCCTTTATAGAGCAAGTGACGAGTTACCATAATGTCATTCCTCTGCTCACAAATATGCTCTTTTACCAAACATAAATCACAACAGCCTACCTTGACGTTGCCCTCTGCATTATGCGACGAAATCTTGACAGCGACAGACACCATACTGCGGGCCTCCAAGCCTATAACCTCTGAGGGAGTTGAGGATCCCTCGGGGGAAGACTCTGATTGATAAATGGTTGGTTCCAGCCAATGTGGATGTGACCTGCATGGTAGCTTTATGTCTGAGGAGGAGGGGCTTCCATCTACAAGTCCTGGGTAATCACAAAGATGTAAAACATTTCATATAGCTACACTAACGCTAAAATAACCACTACCGTGGGTGCTTACCTTGGTGATACATGGAACTATTGGTGGTGTGGAAGCAGACAAAGTGCTGGTCTTTAAAGCCTTGATGCTGCATAACAGTGAACAGCACTGCGTTTTTTACCTCCAGCCAGAATTCCCCATGTTTGTTTTTCAGTAGTGTTTTATCCTCTTTCTACAAACAACAACAAACAACTCATACGATTTCCCAAACAAAAGTGTGGAAAATGAAGACTGAGGCTAACGAATGTACCTTAGCATTAGTTTGAATAGCAACCAAGCCGTGATTGACACTGAGAATGACGGAGAACAAGCTTTGGGAGCTCTTACTCTGAGCTTTAGGCTTTTTCTTCTTCTGACACCTGCTTCCTCGCTCAGAAGCAGGTGAGTAGTAGTGCATGTATTCTTCATCTGAACCACTGCTGTCTTCTACGAGCAGAACATAAAATGTCAAAAGATCTGCCTGTGTTGAGCAATTTCTTAAATATAATGAGCTGTTTTTTTCCCCAATATACAATGGAATTTACGAAAATCTGATAGATTTTAAAAATGTTTCATCTTTGAGAAAAAGGACTACTACACCTAAAAATCTTCCATTTTCTCAAAAGCTAGCAGTGCTCCGTATAATCCGATGCACCTTATATATTGGTTAATCATGGCATGACATTTCCTTTAGCACAGCTCTATCTAGTGGTTGCATAATGCAACCCCAACCGCTACTACTGCGACAACTATTGTGCCTTATTAGGCTGTGCACCCGATATATGAAAACAGTTTTGAAAAAGGCCATTCATTAAGGATGCGCCTGATAGTGTGGAAAATACGATACTTTCTTTGTCTAATGTTTCAAATTTACTAGACATGAGAGCTTACTCATTACATTCTAGAAATGATGGCAAATGCTGTGAACATAGTCTGCAAAGAGTACCGTATTTAATAGAGTTGTCCGATATTATTGGGTAGTCGATATTATCGGCCGATAAAAGCATTTTAAAATGATATCGGATCCTATCGACATAACTTTTTCATTATCAGTTCTCGGCCAATATGCATGTTGCCTTCAAAGTAAATGCAGAAGCCTTCTTCCTTTTTACAAGCGCTGGTCACAGCAGTTATGCTTTATTTACCATTAGAGATTTCCAAACTAAGTTGCTCAGAATTTGTTAAGTGAAACAATTAAATGAACAATAAATGTCTGAAAAATAACGAATTATATGCTAAGTATAGTGGTGCAATAAGTTGAAGTTCACAAATTTTTCACAGAATTTTTATTTGGGAAAACCTTGAAGTTGCTACATTTATCATTATTAAAGCATCCAGTGGGGCATCACAATACAATAAGCCGTAATATGGGAACTTTTGATCGATTTTAGCGGCGCAAGTGTACAAAAGCGGTAGTGTTTTGCCTTAAGGAAAACTGCATTTCCCATGGAACTGGGGCACAGTATTGTAAAGTCCTGATTTCCTAGTCACCTGCAGTAGGATTGAATGACATTTCTATTTCCAGCGGCTGTGCGAAGGATGAATAGTAATGAGGTAATGAATCCAGTTGTGGCTAAACAATATAAAATGACGATGTTTAAAATAAGAAAAGTTTGATTTTGTACCGTGTTCCCCCACCAGCCCTCCAACCCCAAAAACACACACAAACACTCGCAATTGAAAGCCGGGCCAATGTTTATTCTTGAGTGTCCTTTTGGTAGCCTCACTTTTTTTTTTTTTTTGTTTCTTCGGACACAACTTTTCGTCTCCTTTTTTGCCATGCAATCTTCGTAGAATTCCCGCGAAAACGTTCACATTGACTTCCGTCTTTATAACGAATGGGGAAAGGGGGAAGAGGTGTATGTTGTAAAGCAGCCAGCTAGACATGTGCCGATTACCCGTTTCAAGGTATACCGTGGTACGAAAACGTCAAGGTTTCAAAATCCCCAAAATTTTCCGTCATACCGTCCGTAAGGTATTAGCAATTTTTTATCTTTTTTTTTTTTTTTTTTAAACGCATGGAGAAATTGCTCGCTTGCAGCTGTAAGGCTTAACCATCCCCTACCAATTGTTGCTCAGTGGCAGTGAGTCAATTGCGCTTCACGATGGCTGGAGGAGGTGAAACTCCTGAACTTTATGCCCCATCGAACAAAACAAAATCACTGGTATGGGAATACTTCAGCTACAGGAAAGTTAAAAGACGGCCGCGGCTTGGAGGAGGAGGGCTAATCGTCATGTAAAACATGTTTGTGGAGGGTAGCTGCCGAGGAGGTAACACCTCCAATATGATTTCGCATTTATACAAAATTAAAGGTAAGTAAACACTGTCATGAACGTTTCCCACCAACTACGAGAGTTAACTCTAGCATATTTAGTGTGTCTAGCGGTGGTAAAAAGTGTTTTTTCTTCTGTCTGGCAACTGTCTGTTTTGAGAAAGTGTGTATAATGTAAACATGATACGAGTCATACACACATGCTTTCTATGTAAAATAATTCAATTATTTTTGTTGAGATGGTAATAATGTCAAGCTGTGGCTGTGAGATTAGCCTCACCTAAAGGACTGCATTTTTATTTTCATTCTATTTAGAATATTTAATTTTTTTAACTTAACATTATACTTATGTTCCAATTTGCTAATATGTTTTGAAAAATAAAAATTCTTTTCAATTGATTTTTTTTTTTTTTAAACCCAGATATCTCAAAAAGTAACACATTTTAGAGCTGCAATTGCAATACCGTGATACCGTGAAACCCTAAAATTTTGGCTCTAGGTTATCATACAGTCAGAATATCGTACCGGTAAGTGCCTACAGCCAGCACATTTGTAGTTCTTTTGTTTGGCAGGGTTCTTGCTACACTCTTCAAAGTTAATTAGTGCCGGTGAAAGCGACCCCTTAGGCTGTAACAGAGGTGTCATTCAACTAGTTGTCAGCCGACAAATAATCACAAATGTTATGAAATATTTTATAAAGTTTGAAAAGTTCCCTAGTGTTGCTTTAAATCCACAACTGCATATATCGGTATAGGATTTTTGGAGTTGGACAATATCGGGATATCAGTTAAAAAGTCAATAACGGACTTTTAAAAAGTCATCTCACCGTCAGGTCCAGTGGAGTGAAACTGGCTGAAGCTGTCCTTAGTGTAAGTGTTGATCAACTGGCTGGCGACAGACAGTCCAACACCGTATGGCATGCTTTCTACCGTTTCAACAGGTGAAGGAGCGGTGGGTTCCCAGAGGAGGAGGTCGTTGTTTATTCTAAAATCAAATAAAAACAAAATTCTGTCCAACTTATAGAAACATGCCTTTCTTGTTCAATCCTGGTGGCGATCTTCTCGGCTAATCATTTTGTGTTAATAATACAAGAATTCACATTAATCCTATTCTGACACTCGTTTCCATGATTGACTTCCTGTCATTTACATCATTCACACAGGTTATATCCAGAGGTTTGCAGTAACGAGTTATATTTACTGGACTAACTTTTAGAGAAAAATGTACTTCTAATAGTAATTTTACCACACCACACTTTTTACTGAGTAGATTTGGGAAGAAGACACGCTATCCTTACTCCGCTACTTTGGGCTACACTAGCGTCGTTATTTTTTTAATCTTTATTCTATACACAGTATTAGATTAATTTTTGCCAGGGATGCACATAGTGATTCTACCAATTTCACTAATGAGACCTCGCAACAATAATCATATGACTCCATGATACCAATGAGACGTAAAAAAAAAACAGTCACATGACCATAGACAAGCTTGCAGTCGCAAATCCAATGATCACGCGGATTTTTTGAAACAACTATTTGACAGAATCCACATTACTCGAAAGCGCGGATTTGAACTTCTCTCCCAGTTTATATTTATTACTATATAGATATTATCATTTTCATTTAATGGTAAGTAAATGTTTTCTCCACCAGAGGGCACTCATGCGCTTGACACGTTTTTGTGTATTGCTTGTATTGTATTGTTATTTATTATAATAATAACTATTATTATTGTAATATTACTATTGTATTTATTTTATAATTATTATATTATATATACTATTTATTGTTATTATATGGTCCATCATTGTTTGGTCATCAGACATTATAAGCAGTTACTCACAATGTTGCTCATTACTTGAGTATTGTTTTTACCGAATACTTGTTTAGTTGTATTTCAGTACATTTTTGGGAAGACTACTTTTACTTTTGTTTTGTTTGTTTTATTTTTTTTTAATTCCTATGTAACTATGTAAAAGTACTTTGTTACTGTAGTTAAGGACATTTTTTGTGTATCTGTACTTAGGTACAAATATAAAGTGGTACTTTATATTTGAAAAGCACCTCATACCCACTGTGAAGTATGGGGGTGGGTCAGTGATGCTGTGGGGCTGTTTCGCTTCCAAAGGCCCTGGGAACCTTGTTAGGGTGCATGGCATCATGAATGCTTTGAAATACCAGGACATTTTAAATCAAAATCTGTTGCCCTCTGCCCCAAAGCTCAAGATGGGTCGTCACTGGGTCTTTCAGCAAGACAATGACCCTAAACATATGGCCATATCTACACAGAAAGGGTTCACCAGACACAAAATCAAGCTCCTCCCATGGCCATCTCAGTCCCCAGACCTCAACCCCATTGAAAACCTGTGGGGTGAGCTGAAGAGGAGAGTACAGAGGAGAGGACCCAGGTCTCTGGATGATTTAGAGAGATTCTGGAAAGAGAAATGGCTGAAAATCCCTCTTTCTGTCTTTTCCCATCTTGTGAAATATTATAGAAGATTAGGTGCTGTTTTGTTGGCAAAAGGGGGTTGTACAAAGTATTAACACCAGGGGTGCTAATAATTGTGACACACATTATTTGATGTCAAACAATTATTTCTTTATGTGGGATTTTTTCCCCACTGAATAAATGCACTTGTATTAAAGGTTGGATTTTTCCCATTAAGGTCCCATATTATTTAGAAAAAAAAATTATTAGAAGCTAAAAAAACACATAATTATTATAAATCCAATAATTATGGAGGGCACTGTATATATATGTGTGTATACACAGTGCCTTGCAAAAGTATTCGGCCCCCTTCAATCTTGCAACCTTTCGCCACATTTCAGGCTTCAAACATAAAGATATAAAAGTTTATTTTTTTGTCAAGAATCAACAACAAGTGGGACACAATCGTGAAGTGGAACAAAATTTATAGGATAATTTAAACTTTTTTAACAAATAAAAAACTGAAAAGTGGGGCGTGCAATATTATTCGGCCCCCTTGCATTAATACTTTGTAGCGCCACCTTTTGCTCCAATTACAGCTGCAAGTCGCTTGGGGTATGTTTCTATCAGTTTTGCACATCGAGAGACTGACATTCTTGCCCATTCTTCCTTGCAAAACAGCTCGAGCTCAGTGAGGTTGGATGGAGAGTGTTTGTGAACAGCAGTCTTCAGCTCTTTCCACAGATTCTCGATTGGATTCAGGTCTGGACTTTGACTTGGCCATTCTAACACCTGGATACGTTTATTTTTTAACCATTCCATTGTAGATTTGGCTTTATGTTTTGGATCATTGTCCTGTTGGAAGATAAATCTCCGTCCCAGTCTCAGGTCTTGTGCAGATACCAACAGTTTTTCTTCCAGAACGTTCCTGTATTTGGCTGCATCCATCTTCCCGTCAATTTTAACCATCTTCCCTGTCCCTGCTGAAGAAAAGCAGGCCCAAACCATGATGCTGCCACCACTATGTTTGACAGTGGGGATGGTGTGTTCAGGGTGATGTGCTGTGTTGCTTTTACACCAAACATATCGTTTTGCATTGTGGCCAAAAAGTTCAATTTTGGTTTCATCTGACCAGAGCACCTTCTTCCACATGTTTGGTGTGTCTCCCAGGTGGCTTGTGGCAAACTTTAAACGAGACTTTTTATGGATATCTTTGAGAAATGGCTTTCTTCTTGCCACTCTTCCATAAAGGCCAGATTTGTGCAGTGTACGACTGATTGTTGTCCTATGGACAGACTCTCCCACCTCAGCTGTAGATCTCTGCAGTTCATCCAGAGTGATCGTGGGCCTCTTGGCTGCATCTCTGATCAGTGTTCTCCTTGTTTGAGAAGAAAGTTTGGAAGGACGGCCGGGTCTTGGTGGATTTGCAGTGGTCTGATGCTCCTTCCATTTCAATATGATGGCTTGCAGTGCTCCTTGAGATGTTTAAAGCTTGGGAAATCTTTTTGTATCCAAATCCGGCTTTAAACTTCTCCACAACAGTATCTCGGACCTGCCTGGTATGTTCCTTGGTTTTCATAATGCTCTCTGCACTTTAAACAGAACCCTGAGACTATCACAGAGCAGGTGCATTTATACGGAGACTTGATTACACACATTTGGATTCTATTTATCATCATCGGTCATTTAGGACAACATTGGATCATTCAGAGATCCTCACTGAACTTCTGGAGTGAGTTTGCTGCACTGAAAGTAAAGGGGCCGAATAATATTGCACGCCCCACTTTTCAGTTTTTTATTTGTTAAAAAAGTTTAAATTATCCAATAAATGTTGTTCCACTTCACGATTGTGTCCCACTTGTTGTTGATTCTTGACAAAAAAATTAAATTTCATATCTTTATGTTTGAAGCCTGAAATGTGGCGAAAGGTTGCAAGAATTTGTTCCAGGATCTTTTTTGCAAGTCGAAATGGGTGCATTAATTCGTTCCACAGCCCGAAAACCTAAACTAAACCCTTAATAAATACTGTTGGTACTATCACAAAACGCAAAAACACACAGCAAAATGAAATTAAATATAAATAAAACAAAATAAAATAATAATATAATAATAATTTCTGTAATAATGTAACGAATCAGTTTCTAATGTGGCGGATGTGTTTTGCGTGCTGTACCTAAACGCACAGTGTGGCTGACGTGACAGAGTGAGAAAGGTGCGGTAGAGATATTACGTTCTGTTTTAATATTTTGTTGTTGGCGTCAAGTGCAGCGGACAGTAGGCTTGTTGTGTTGCAGAAGTTCTGACATAAATTATTAAAAACCTGACGAAACTGGCGATTTCTTTGGTGATGTTACCACAATAATAATTGTCACCTTAACTTATGAAGACTGGTGAACGGAGGTCTGAGGAGGATCATCGAGATCGCAGACATTCTACAGCCGTACTGTCTTGCCAGTTCACAGATGCACACACCACGCTCATATTTTTCTATCATTTTCATCTTCATTTCAATGGAAATCGTCACCTTTTTCCTTTTTTTCACTACCTGCACTAACATTCTTGGAACACGGGTTGATTTCTCTCACAAGAAAATCCGCCATTGCCTCCGTCTGGCGGCAAGACATAGAAACTGCTTAGCTCTCATAATTCGTCGCATTTCGAGCATGTCGTCGGATGTAGAAACAAATAGGGAGTCAAATTTTACGTCAGATGTCGAAAAGATTGCGTGTCGATGCGATCGAAGGTCGAGATACCACTGCATATATTTTTCATTGGGAGTAAATCCTTTTACTTTTTACTTGTAGTGTAAATTTTTTAAAAAAAGTACTTTTGTACATTTACTTGAGTAAACTTTTCTTAGATAATTGCACTTTTACTTAAGTATTTTTTGCTCCTGTATCTGTACTTTTACTTCAGTAAAAAAAAAAAAAAAAAAAAAGCTGTAACGAAGATGTGGTGTAAAGTACTATGTATGTAGTAAGTGTGCGTTTTTTGGGAGGTTTACCTGTTGTGTAGTTTTTCATAGAATGCTTTGCTGGGTAGAGTTAATTGCACATTAGGGAAACACAACTCAAGAACAAAACGAGAATTGTTCAATGTCTTTTCTTGGAACTCTGTCATCTCAGCAGCATCACCAGGTATGACCATCTGGTATGATAAAAAGTTTCAAAATGTCATTATATATGCAAAGTTGAGGTAGTCATAAAGTTAATTTTTGGTGTTAAACGTGACAAGTACCTCTTCATTTTCATACATGACCCTTCGGGAAGAAAAGGGTGATGGCTCTGGTTTCCCAAAGTCACAAACATCCTTTAGAGAATGGGCAGCCCCCTCCTCCTCTTCCTCCTCAAGAGAATGGTCCTCAGCCCCTTCATCATCCTCGGCCGTCACACGCTCGAGGATCGAGTGCACCGCAGTAGGGTTTATTTTCAACACGACACTGTTGGACAAAGTGCGCAGGAAGTGAGAGATAACACGGGACAACAAGACAAGGATATATCGGTAAAACGTACCGCGGCCAATCGAATTTCACACTTTCAGATGTTGTCATGTCTCCGTCCATGGTGTGAGACACGCTGAGGAACCTGGCAGCTGATTGCTCCGGCTCCTCCTGGAACCTGCCTGTAGAAGGGAAAATACATTCCCTGGATAACGTGTTCACTTTCTTCACTTTTGACGTCATCATACCAATAAGCTCCCTGAAGGTGAGCTCCATCTTGGTTTGATCTGGAGTACTGCCACCCCTGAATTCGGTTTTAAATTCCAGGTCTTCCAGCTCCAGGTACAGTACTTCTTTCTGCAAGGACTTCTTAAACCACGGACCCCTCTCCTGATCAGAGCGCAGGTCGGGGATGGGAAAGCGGACGGCAAGGCCAAGTGTTGGGGCATTAACGGTCACAGACACGTGACAGTTGGATGGGGTGTGGCTATCATCCAGGAAAACCTCTGCGAATGCCTTATGCTGAAAACAACGCAAAATAGAATCGACGTTACAGAGATTGATCATAAAAGAAAGGAGCTCACTAATCAAGATGTATGTAGAAGTGTCGTGATTAGTTAAATCATGGGTGTCAAATGTAGAATCACCGTTACTGAGATTAATCATAAAACAAAGCTCACTAATCAAGATGTATGTAGAGGTGTTGTGATTAGTTAAATCAGAGTGTCAAATGTACCGCCCACAGTTCGGATTGTTCTGCTTGACTGGCAGGTTTTAGCTCATTTATACAGTACATTCAAAATCACATGCTTTTATTTTGACACCAGTGCAGTAAAACTGAAGATTTGTGTGAAGTGCGTGCACTTGGCTCACTTTTGTGTCCGCGGTTACATTCAAAATGGATTGGACGCCCCGTCAACGGCAGTCAGTGAGTCAGTGAGACCGAACCAGAATTTTCATGATGACATGAACATTATTATAATGAACAAAACAAAGACAAGAACAGTTTTGACTTCAAATAAAGTGCCCATATTAATTTTTTCAAATAAATATAATTTGAGTCAGTCAATATCGTTGACGATGTGTTCCCCTGAAGAATGAGCACTGATCTAAACAAACATAAACCCAACAGATATTGTGCTTTGTTAGCAAATAAAACATTTGGTGCAACAGGAGAGGAGACTTTTGTCATCTTGGTCCATGAAACAACTTTCTTAACCAGGCAATTATAGAACAGCAAGTCTATCAATAACCAAAAGGCCTCTCAAGAACTTGTAAACATAACACTGTAAAATGCAAACATTTGCTAATTGCCATAGTAAGGTTTATAACCCGGTGAAGGAAAAATACAGCCTCTAGAACACTAACGAAACTTTGCATACTGGCAAAACAGGAGTGGAAACAAACGCACACATCCCAATCCAACATCGTGGCAAAAATATTATTAATAGGCCCGAAAATATATAATGTTATTGGATTTATTGGGATGACGTCATAATTCCTATTATCGGACCGATAATTTTTGGTCCGATAATTATCGTGCACCTCTAATTCTAATTGTCCTAAATGTGGCCCTCAAACCAAAATGAGGTTGACATCCTTGAGTTACCGGTAAATCATAACCTGCCATTGACAGCGATAGAACTGGCATTGAAAGGTAATCTTTCAGTACCACTCAATACGATAGTCGTCCAATCCTTATTTGACTGACAGGACTAGCAGCGATCAATCACAGTAGAAAGTTAGTTGTGTTTCCTTAGTTTGCTTTAAAGGGAACCGCAGACTTAAAGACTTGTGGGCTCTAATAAGCCACAATTGTTCTGTTTTACTAAAATATATACAGTATATTATATACAGGTATACAGTATATTTGCCATTGATTTAAAAATTTATAATATTTAGTACATGTTTTGACCTACAGAGGACGCCATGTTATACGCGTGCAAGGCATGCTGGGGGTGATGACGCAGTTGGGCTGGACTGGAAGAATAGCTGTGAATGTGGTATGCAGTGTCACCGTTGTATAGAACTAGATTGTATTAACACACTACATTAACGTCGGGTCAAAGGCTTTGTTCAGACTAGCAGCCAAAACCTGATTTTTAGCCAACCCGGATCGAAACTACATGGCTCTTTTGTAGTCTGAACAGTCCCAAAGCACAGAAATTTGATCTGAAACTACATACCAGAAATAGTTTAATATCAGATATTGATATAAGATGCTTCTCAGTCTGGAATAGTCCAAATGGGTTTTGACTGCCTGTGATGTCACTATGCTGCCTGATGCTTTCCTTGCTACGGCAACGTGTGGCCCAGTCTGTAGCAATGGTATTAGCATTTAGCGTCGTGAATGTTGGAAAACTACATATAGTTTGTGGAGTCCAGGCGAGTTTAATTAAATGAAAATAATGTATTGTTTTCCTGCTGAGTGTGTATGATCATCACGAAGATGGTGATGTCCTTGTTGACTCTACAATTATGTGCTCGTCTGTCAGTGTTCAGTGGAAATTGTTGGAAACATTTTATTTATGTATTCATGGACTGAAACTTTTGAAATTTATAGACGATTGAGCAACAGTCAACTACAACTAGACAAAGATGAAGACATTTTGAAATGACTGAAATATGACTAAGGGCAATAAGCATTTTTTTCTAAAAGACTAAAACGGAAATTAAAAGGCCTGCCAAAAACAACACTGTTGGACACTTGCTAAAAATAGTGTAAACAGTCAGCACTGAAAATCAGATTTGAAGAGGCCAGCAGTCTGAACACAGCCATAATGTCATGACTTCTTAAATTAGTAGTATTAATAGAGTTTGAGCTGAACTTTAGAAAATCTACTTTAAATTTGAATCAGAAAAGCTTCTTACCAAGCTGACGTGCTTATTGTAAGACGTGTACATATGTGAGGCCATCATCTCCGCGGCGGCCAGCTTTTGAGGCTGCAGTACCGAATTGAGACGGTCCACGATACTGATGTCGAGCTCGGCTCGTACGGGACCCAGCTCTACGTGCATGTCGGCTTTCCTGGGAATGGCGCTGAGCCGCACCTGGCCACCCTGCAGACATTAAGCTCAGGCTAAGTAAGGTACCACTCGAGCTGTAAATGTATGCCATAAATGAGGGTTTCTTTTTTTTTTTTCTTCAAATGATGCATTTACCTGGGGCCCTCTACGCTCAGCCTGTTTGTAAAGCAGGTGAAAGCAGGTGCTAAGAGGTGCGTTGCCACTTGCTGCGGTGCCAAACGTCAGGAGCTGAGTCGTGACAGGAATGTGTGAGTGTCATGCTGTCAATCCCTTCAAAAATGCATGCAGAGCATCTGCTGAACTCAGCATTGCGTCGCTGACCTCAGTGTACTGAATGCCTCTTTGAGAGCTACCGACGACGGTCTCCGAGGGAAACAGACACTCCAGCAACTCCATTTGGTGAAGGGAGACATCGGTGCTAAAAATCCGTAGGCCGGATCCCTGACAGTGCTCGTAGTTTAACTTGAGACCCTGGCCCACAAACCTGCGGATGTAGCAACATGTCAGCCTCAGAATTACAGGTGGGAACCTCTGGCTAACGCGGGTACAGTTTAGTAATCTGTATTTACAGATTAACAGACAGTTTAGTAATCTGTACCTACAGTTTACTAAATTTTGGGTAGAGTTCAGAGGACATGTGTTGGTACAGTTTAGTAATCTGCAGGTACAGTTCTGAAAACTGCACAATTTACTAATTTTTGGCTCTGGATTACTAAACTGTTATGGTTAAAATATATATATGTAGTTAATAGTTTAATTTAAGACTTTGGCCCACAAACCTGAGGATGTAGCAACATGTCAGCCTCAGAATTAGAGGTGGGAACCTCTGGGTAAAGTGGGTACAGTTTTGTAATCTGATTTGACAGATTACTAAACTGTAAATAAAGTTTAGAAAACTACAGTTTAATCATCTGTGGCTACAATTACTCAACTGTGGGTACAATTTAGTAATCTGTGGGTTTACTAAACTGTGGGTTCAGATTACTAAACAGTCCATTATTGTACAGAGCCCCCTTGGTGCCAGCGTAGAAAAAAAATATTTTTCAAAGCTAATCTGTACTCACAGTTTTTTAATCTGTGGGTAAAGTTTAGTATTCTGTACCCAGTTTTGTAATCTGTACACACGGTTTACTACACTGTACCCAGTTTATTAAACCCACAGATTACTAAACTGGGGTACAGTGTAGTAATATGTGGGTAGTAACCCACATATTACTAACTTTGAGTACAATTTAGTAATATGGAGCCACAGTTTAGTAATCTGTGAGTACAGTTTACTAAACTGTGGGTACAGTTTAGTAATCTGTTGGTTTACTAAACTGTAGGTACGTACACATTACTAAACTGTGGCACTATATGACTAAATAGTACCCACAGTTTAGTAATCTGTGGGTTTAGTAAACTGTGGGTTCAGTTTAGTAAATTGTGTGTACAGATTACAAAACTGGGTACAGAATAAAATATTTTTTCAACTCTGGCACCCACGGGGCTCCGTACAATGACAAGAAACAGTAGGGGGGAAAAGTACAAATAAATGTGCACACCTGAGGTGATCTTGAGGACAGGCCTGATTTAAGACGGATCGATACTGAAGGAAGGCAGCAGGGTTGAGTTGTCCAGCAGGGCCTAATATATTGAAGAAGTGTGCAGCCATGGGGCCCAAAGGACTGGGAGAATCATCTAATGGTGGCAGCGGGTCAATGTGGAGGACTGAGACTGCAAGACCGGTCAGCGTCAGACTCAAGACAAGTTCTGGCCTCGATTCATCGCCGTGCGTTTTGGATGAATGTGCTGAAATCATCAAGATGTCACAATTTTAGTACTTTCAATGTGCCAACATGACACTAGTATACATTAGGATAGGGGACCTCTGGGTTGCTCACATTACGATACGATTCAAGGCTCACAATAACCATCTCAGAATATAGCGATATATCGATTATTGATACAAGAGTCAGGAAATACACAATATATTACAATACAAGTGATAAACAGACAAACCAAAAAAAGCTCTTTTCATCCTTCTACTGTGATGTGAATTGAGTTTGAGAATTGAGTGAGTGCCGACATCTATTGCGGTAAAAGGCAACCAATGAGTTTAATTTCGGGCATTCCAGGTCATTTGCTGTTGATTTTCAGTCAATTCCAATTGAATTTGGAGAATTTCTGTGTCACTTCCTGACGATTCTGAGGCATTTCTGGTCAAATGCCCTAGAATGAACAAAAAGTGAACTCTAAATGCCTCGAAAATCGGAATGACTAACTACGAATGCTCTGGTTTCGAATAAACGAACCACCCCTCCCGGTCTAAATGGATCGGGCGTCTAGCGCCATCAATGGCCGCCTTTGAGTAAAAAGACACTAATCTAGTGTAAGATTTTGGTCGCGACTTGTTTGTTTTTAAACACTGACACCTTTTTAAAATGATCTATCGATACCTGGCCTACCTGGCATATCGACAACCTCTCAAAATTTCAACCTGTCAAAATTTTTTTACGATATATCACCATTTCAATATTTTGTCACACCAATCCATTTAAACTCGGATGGCTGGCCGCGATGTTAAAATGGATTGGACGTCCAACTTCGTCAATAACAGCCAATCAGCTGCAGACTAGAACTAATGTTGGAGGAGCCACACACTTACAAGTTTGTCGTAATAACGTTTGAGGGAATTGTGTGTCTCGTGACTTTCCAGGAGGCTGTTTTTCTCTTTGTCTTGGTACGTCCATGTACTCGTCCCATAAAGCCTACCGCCACAGAAAATACATTGATTAGAATTACTAGTATATTAGGTCCGAGTTTATAAGGATAAATTGACCTAATGCGTCAATTTGCTTAGACAAATTTTCATGAGACCTACATTCGTGTTTCCTGAAGGCGATTCTCCCGGAGAAGCAGAGTAGTTGCTATTGAGTGAAAGGTCCAAATCAACAGTTGGCGGTTCGCCCAAAGGAGGGAGGGAGGACAAGCTGTGGGACATGTCCATGTCAGCCATGGAGAAGAAGACATCATCTACTCCGTCCATCCATGAGTTTATTAAGAGAAAGGCAAAAAGAATGGTCTTTTATTTTTAAAAAAATGTACAAATATATATATATATTATTATTATTATTATTATTATTCATCAAAGAACTACATAATGGAACTTCAACCTCAAATGTTAAAATTGTTAAATGTCAAACTTAGGTTAGATAAAATGACAGATTGGAGGAATAGAAAAAAAGAACACAATATCAAGGGGATTCAGTTCCCACTCCGTCGGAGGTATTTCGGACCAAATTTCACAAATGTTTCACCAAAACCCATCATGTAAAACATTACTTTTCAGGATTGGGCTTTTCAAGCCATTCACAGAACTGAAAACCTTTTAAAAATTCCAATAAATGAAAGCTGATTGAAAGTGGCTACTCCAGGGAAATGTTCTGGACTTTATCACATAATTGGTCATGGGATGGTATTGTACTCAGTACTAGGGTTGTGCCGATTCGATCACGTGATCGGAAACCGGGCTGATCACGCCATTTTTTCCGACAATTGGAATCAGGTGAAAAATATCGGGTTTTTACTATGAAAAATAAATTTTTGTTCTATTTCATTCCTTCTGACTGCCAGAGGGCGGTGCTTAGCACCTGGATATCTACGTGTGCGCAGCACAAAGGTCGAGAATAAAATACCAACAAAGTCACGCCATTGGACGAGACCTGGGTGACGTCAGAGGTCGATAAGAGCCCCGCTCACCCAGCCCTAGTTCCTTTTTCTACATTCTCGCATCGGCGAAGGTCGTATTACCGTGTTTATACCGCGCTCGCCTGAAGCCTCGAAACCAGCTTGGTTGGAGCTACGTGGATTACGTCCTCTAGAGGCTGCGAGCTGCGGCTGGACTATCGATTTCTTCAAGTTCTGGATTATCTTCAGTTACATATTTTCTGTGAGTGTTTTCCGCTCCGGACACTATTGATTGTATTGTTGTGAGTATATTTAGCTGTGATACGCTAATGTAGCACCGCGGCTATTTCCACCAATCCTGCGGGCCCGCACTGGCTAATGTGTCGCCGCGGCGGTTTCTTCCGAACCGGGTTATTGATTAGGCTGTGTTTCCCGCTCCGCGCCGTTTTTGTTTGTTGTGCCGTGAGTGTTTTACTCGCTTTTTGCATTTATACAACGGGAGTGTTTTACTCGCTCTTTGCATTTATACAACGGGAGTGTGTGAGTGTATTTTCACTCCGCGCCTCCTCCAGCGGTTACAACCGAGTGGCTTGTTTGCTTCGAGCCTCATTACTGTGGACTGGTCCTCGAGTGTTATTCGCTCTGGGAGCCTCGTGCTTTGCTGACTCGTTCCGGAGTTTGTGAGTAGGGCTCGCACTGTGTGTAGGCATGTCGGGACCGCTCGTGAACGCGTGTGCTCGCTGTTTAGCCCACCTGAGCCCAGAAGACGGACACACTTTATGCCCGTCGTGTTTAGGCGTTGGGCATTTAAGAAAGGTGCTCACCGAGGAAGTGTGTCTTAACTGTGTCTGCATCCCGTTGTCAGAAAGGTCCGCTAGACTGGCTGTGGTGGAAAATGAAATTTCTCACGGTGCGTTGGCGTCGAGCCCAAAAAAGACGACCAAGCTCCATAAGAAGCAGCATGTTGAGGCCACCTCATCAAAGAAGGCTTGTGATACCGACCACATGCTATCTGCTAAGGTTGACACTTTGGCCTCTGAGTTCGCTCAGATTAAATCATTATTCCTGAATTTACAGCCGGGGGGGATATGTGTGAAAACACAGGTGTCATTGATAGCGTGCCTGAGCAGGAGCACTGCAGTGTAGTTGGCCACCTGGAAGAGGACGTTGTGTCCATAGCAGCAAGTGACTCGCTGTTTAGGACCGGAGATATAACCTATACTGGAGACCTTGACATCGGGCCTTCTCCATGCCCCTCGGTAGCGGACTCTGACACTTCCGAGTCCCTACCCCCAGAATCTAGTCCTGGTTTGTCTTTCATAAAGCAAACTGTCCAATTAGCCCTTTCACAACTGGGTATTGGGCACCTAACGATTCGATTACGATTCAGAGGCTCCGATTCGATTATAAAACGATTATTGATGCACCCCCCCTCCTTTTTTTTTTTTTTTTTTAAATTAAATGTTTTGTACATTAGTTCCAAAATTGTTCAAAAATCCTCTCAGGCTAAACCAAACTACTATTTCAGTATCAAGTTAACATATAGCAGTAAACAAATATACAAAAATAACAGTAAATAAAAAACTCCAGTCCCCATTCTGTAACAGCAGCTTTAAACTACATTCAATTAATTTAATGTTGTGAATCAACTGTTAAAGTTATTAAAATTGCTCCCGTTATTCCATAATTTCCCTTTTGTCTACTTTCGACATGTGAAAGTTTTAAAACTATTTTAAAGATAGATTCAAGTCAATATTTTACCGATTTAGGAGTATTTTAGATAAAAAGTTCATTAGGTTTGCTTGGAAGGTTCGCTACAACAGCCTTGCAGGGAAGTGTACTGCTTTAAGATGGCGGCCGTTTTGTAGATGTGCTGCTCACGCTACCGAATCAAAGGTGCATCTAGTCCTATATAAATGATATCTACCATTACATTATGTGGATGACCTACTTTGTAGCAGCTTTTCGGCAGCAGTCAGGTATGTTGTTGTGTTTTTTTAATCTCGTGGCATGAGTTGAGTTAGAGCCGTGAGTTGAGCATTGGCATTACCCAAGGGGCCGGGTAATGAGAAGCATGATGTTTAGGTACTCTTGCTGCGTTCTTCCTCAATGCGCCCCGAAGACCCCGCGGCGCGCTGAGTGTGTTGTACTTCCGCTTTACTTGGCATATTTCAATAATTGGAATTTGGATGTTTGTGAATCGTTCTCGAATCTTCCACGGACGAATCGCGAATAATCTAAGAATCGGAAATTTTGCACACCTCTAGTATTGAGACACTACCAGCTGAGAATTTGGTTTCTAGTGCCTTCTTTAAGACCGCTCAAAAACCACAATTCTGTGTGCCAGCATCGCAACCCTATATCAAAGAGCTTCAGCTTTGCTGGACAGATCCTAAGTCGTCCACCCACTTGTCCCAAGACTGTAGGGCACTCAGCTCTATGCATGATGCGGCTCAATATGGGTTAAACAAAATGCCGTCGGTCGACAGCATTGTCGCGAGCCTGATAGTGGACCCAGCAGATGCTGCCCGCGCAGAGGCACGATGCCCGCGCCCACAATGCCGGGTGACTGATGATCTCCTTACCAAGGCCTGTGATCTTGCGGCTCGGATTGGCCGCTTGGGTAATACATTTTCCCACCTTGCCCTGGCCCTTTCACAGTCATTGAGGGTTGCAGGTGTCAATGAAAGTTTACAGAACCTGAGTGATGCTTCCCTCCAGAAGTTTGCATATATGTCCAGAGAACTTGGCAGACTCATGTCGACACTTACTGTGACCAGACGCCAAGTATGGTTGGAACAGTCTCCTCTGACTGAGTCGTGTAGGGGTGCACTTCGCACTCTACCTGTTGTTCCGGGTCAAGTGTTTGGCCCAGCAGCCCAACAAACCCTTGAGAGAGCTGTGGAAGCCAACAGGTCCCGGCAACAGTTTGTTGACCTGCAACGAGCTTCCAGGCCCCCCCACAGACGTGCTCCTACCTATCACTCTGCAACCAGGGCTCCACCTGCGCCGAGAACTGCACGTCCAGTTTCTGCGGATGGACATTCCTCTCAACGGCCTGTTTTTCGGGAGCCAGCAGGAAGACCCCCAAGAGCCGACCGATTTCACAGACTTCAACACACTCGCCCCTCCAAGTCCTCTACCGCTAGTAGGGGCAGGAACGGTAGAGTTTGACTACCATTGCCAGGGCCTCAGCCGTTTTACCAAACACCATCTCAGACGCTGGGTCGCCCTTGTTTCAGACCCATGGGTCATTTCAACTCTGTTCAGAGGTTACACTATTCAGTTCAAGCGTCGTTCCCCAAAGTTCAATGGGGTGAAGACAACAGTTGTGTCAGATCCAGGGAAACGTATGGCCCTCAGAAAAGAGATCGTAGAACTCTTACAGAAGGAAGCTATAGAGTTCGTTCCCAGTTCAAACCTGTTGAAAGGGTTTTATTCAATTTATTTTCTTGTTCAGAAGAAGGACGGCGGATTTCGCCCTATCCTCGACCTGAGATCACTAAATTGTTACCTCAAGTGTCTAAAATTTCACATGCTTTGCACGACGGACGTTCTACAATCAATCACTCAAGGAGACTGGTTTACAAGTGTGGATTTAAAGGACGCCTATTTTCACGTACCAGTGGTACCACACCACAGGCCTTTCCTTCGCTTTGCCTTCGAAGGAAAAGCATACCAATACAGAGTGCTGCCATTCGGCCTCTCTCTTGCTCCCCGGACATTTACAAGATGCATGGCTGCAGCGCTGGCCCCCCTGCAGAGCCGTGACCTCAGAATTCTTCCTTACTTGGACGATTGGCTTGTGTGTTCACAGACTCGGGAACAAGCTCTCAGCCACACCACGCTGCTGTTGGACCATGTAAAGCAACTAGGTCTCGAGGTAAACCTTTCGAAAAGTCATTTGATTCCCACCAACATGTGATTTTCATCGGCATGAGCTTAAACTCCTTAACCCTTGAGAGTCGAAGGACGCGCCGGCGCGTCCTCAGCGCACGTCGTCTTTGAAGCGCCCTCACGTTTTAATTACGTCACCCACATGCCGTTGGTTCGTCTCGTTTTAAAGTGCGGAAGTTGCGGTTTACTCTCGTTATTATTTGAAGTCAATCGACCAACTAGAACGTGAGATATTGTCATTTAAGTTTTATAGTTTTATTGTCCTCTCAAAAAAACATTAAAACGCTGCATGGATCATTTGTTTATGTCTATATTTCCATCATTTCTAGTCCTTTTTCAAAACGGAAGCTCCATGAAAAAAACACAAATCAAACGAACCCTTTCGAAGTCACAGTGGAAGCACAAAATGCGTTTTTTTTTTTTTTTTTATAAATATAACTGCGGTGCGAGGTTCAACCGAACGAGAGGGAGGAGTGTGCTGAAGCAGCGAGGTGGCGAGCGACGGCCAGTTGGATACTGCTGGATCGAGCAGCGACTTTGTGTGACTTTGACAATGAACGGAAAACTAAATTTAGCGCAAGCAATTGTGCTTCTGATCAACTTGAGGAAGAGGATGGTCCAAATTCGTCATCATCGTCTTCTTCGGAAGAGTCCTCGAGTGAAGATAGTGACGGATTTGAACACGTGGGTGACGCCATCGACGAGCAGAGGTAAACCAACTCACTCTTTTTTTTCATGCTGAAAACGTTTCTTTTGAAAGTTTCTTTTGATATTGCAAGACAAAGTTAATTTTGATGCAATATAAGTGTGTGTTTGTGTATATAATAATAAAATGTGCATATCAGATCAAAGTTGTACGTGCACTGTGGGTATCCCAGGCAGGAATTTATAATTTGTGGTGTTCTTCTTTATATATGAAGATTAGGGATGTAGCACATATTCAGCTATGGTATTCTTTCTATTGTCATACATATAGATTTCCATTATTATTTATTGCTGTATATATTTTTATTTTATACTTTATTATTTTCATAAATACTGACTTATTTTCATGTACATTTATAGTGACAATGAAAGCAAAGTGAAATGAAAATGGAAGGGTGGAAAGAGGACCGACACCCCATGGAAGTGTGAGCTGTGTGATGTAGCCGTGTCTAATTCCAGGACGAAACTGCTTTTCGGAGTGGCATGACTGAAAAAAATTTAACTTGTTTATTGTAAATATTTTTGAAAATGCTTTTTTCCCCCCAATGTTATATATATTTTTTTTTCCCACATCAAGCTTCTCAATTTGTGTATATAAATGTGTGTTCAAGAAGCTTGATTGTGTGTACATAGTTTTCATCAGGCGATTGGCCGCAATACCTAAACTCATAAAGAGATGGCCTCTAAACACTTTTTGTGTTAGATGGTATATATTTTTTCACTGTTCTTCACTGTTAGGTCTGCTGTATATAACCTGTTTTGACTGGAGCATGTATAAAGGCAAAAAACGCCTATGGCTATACCTGTTGTTTATGTTGAATTGTCAAATATAAGACTATTTATTCTAAATTTTTTTGGTTGAATGTTCATCCTAACATGTTGAATAAATATTACAAAGTTTCAAAACGGTTCGTTACGCATGTTTGGTTGTCAATTGGACATCAATATTAAAAATTTTGACAAAACGATTTTGGAATTTTTGGTCTTTTTGGGCCCAAAATGATGATTTATAATTGATCAGTGAAGGAAACAACAATTTGGACATGAAGTTCAAGGTGTCACAAAAAAAGGGACCAAACCAGGCCATCGTAAACAATTCTTTCTTTGAAATATAAAGGCAACTTCAAAGGCATGCAAAATCAGACAAAATAGGCCCAGACCTTAAAGGGTTAACTATGACCGCCTCTCCGTCGCCACAAAGGGTGGACGACGTTCTCCGAACGGTCACGCGTGTCAGACACAGTGCGAGTCTGTCATACAGATTTGGATGAATGGTTTGGGATTGGATCCCAAACGACATCAACGCAGACTTGTGACTCTCTCAGGGCGTTGTCATCGACTTCTAAGGCCCTGGATGGACAGGCAGTTCATATGCAAAGGGGTCACGTTAGGTTCTCTTCCCTCGCGCCGAGAAGTGGTTGTAACGGATGCGTCACTTTCAGGCTGGGGTGCAGTGTGGAACCACAGGACGATCAGGGGTGTTTGGTCCCCACTGGAGAGACTGTCACATAAATGTATTGGAGCTTCGTGCTGTTCGACTCGGTCTCAAGCATTTTCTCCCTGCACTGAGTGGAAAGCATGTTCTGTTCGGTCGGACAATACGTCCACTGTCTACCATATAAACCACCAAGAGGGGACCAGATCTCCTCTCTCACTGGCGGAGGCTCAAAAGCTTCTCCTGTGGGCTTTTCCACACCTTCTGAGTCTCAGAGCAGTCCATCTTCCGGGGGTGCAGAACTGTGCAGCAGACTTACTCTCCAGGCAGAAACCACCGCCTGGGGAGTGGAGGTTGAACCCTGCTGTGGTTCAGGAGATATGGGGGAGGTTCGGTGTTGCAGAGGTGGACCTCTTCGCTTCAGAAGCAACCACTCATTGTCAATTGTGGTTTTCCCTTGCGGAACCGAACAGTCCACTAGGTCAGGATGCCCTAGCACACTCATGGCCAGACTGTCTCCTCTATGCATTTCCGCCTCTTCCTCTCTTAATGGTGACTCTGCACAGGATCAGCCAGAGCAATCACAGGGTGTTGTTGGTCGCTCTGTTCTGGCCAGGAAGAATGTGGTTTCCGTTGATTCTCAAACATCTCAATGGAGATCCTTGGCCTGTACCCCAGAGATTGGACCTGTTTTCCCAGTTGGAGGGGAGCATCTGGCACCCCCACCCGGAGCGTCTTCACCTGTACCTGTGGCCTCTGAAGGGCCGGACTCTGTTGGAGTCCTGTACAGAGGCGGTTGTACAAACTGTACTTGATGCTCGTGCGACATCCACGAGGGCACTTTACAGTAACAGGTGGAGACTGTTCAATAAATGGTGTAAGGATCACAATGTGGATCCTGTGCGCTGCTCTGTGCCAATATTACTCAGCTATTTACAAGAACGTCTTGATAAGGGACTTTCTTTATCAACCTTAAAAGTGTACGTGGCTGCGATATCCACCCACCATGTTTTGGTGGATGACCGATCAGTGGGCTCTCATTCCCTGGTGTGTCGGTTTTTGAAGGGTGCCCTTCGTCAACAGCCTCCAAGATTACCACGCGTCCCCACGTGGGACCTTCCATTAGTCCTGGAGGGTTTGTGTTCAACCCCTTCTGAGCCTTTGAATGGGGCTGACCTTAAGTGGGTCACAGTGAAAACTGTGTTCCTCCTCGCAATTACTTCAGCAAAGCAAGTGAGTGAATTACATGCTGTATCGATTTCTCCGAACTGTATAAGGTGGAATCCTGACAGTTCTGGGGTTACATTATGGGAGTTTTCTACCGAAGAGACTTTCAGCCTTTCACATTAACCAGCCAGTTACCCTGGCTGTGTTTAACGATGTGAGTGGACCTGATGGACATTTGGAAAGTTTGCTATGTCCTGTTCGTATCCTGAAGCACTATATTAGCGTGACTGCAAGCACTCGTAAAACGGATGCTCTTTTTGTATGTTTTGGTGACAAAAATAAAGGCTGCACAGTCTCGAAGCAACGCTTGTCACATTGGGTTGTCGAAGCTATTCTTCAGGCCTATGAATCCAAAGGTCTTCAGCCTCTTAAAGTCACGTGCCATTCCACAAGGAAGATGGCAACTTCCTGGGCGGCACTGAGAGGTGTTACACTGAATGACATCTGTTCCGCAGCAACGTGGGCATCGTCTTGTACGTTTGCCCGCTTCTACAGAGTGAATGTGGCACCTCCTCACCCGGTGGCTTCAGTAGTGCTGTCGGCTTCCTCTCACCGAGACTGATCCTCGGTATGCGTGGTGTTTTCGTGACAATGTTGGTATAAAGTCATCCAGGTGTTAAGCACCGCCCTCTGGCGGTCAGAAGGAATGAAATAGAACGAGAGTTACTTCTGTAACTAAGGTTCTATGAATTCCGGATGACCGCCAGAGCTGCCTGTCACTCAGACTCCCTGCGAGTACATTTCGAAAAGGAACTAGTGCTGGGTGAGCGGGGCTCTTATCGACCTCTGACGTCACCCAGGTCACGTCCAATGGCGTGACTTTGTTGGTATTTTATTCTCAACCTTTGTGCTGCGCACACGTAGATATCCAGGTGCTAAGCACCGCCCTCTGGCGGTCATCCGGAATTCATAGAACCTTAGTTACAGAAGTAACTCTCGTTTTTCTGCTTCATGTTCTACAGTCTCTCACCCTCCCTCCTGCTGCTTTTCTTGCTCACCAGTGCAGCTGGCGTTTGTTAAAGTTAACGATGATTGCCAGGTTTGTAGCTTTGATCTGATACTAATGACAATAATTTCAAGTGATGACGTGACTCACAGCCCCCTATTTACCAAAATGGACCCGAAGGGGTGCCATTTGTTTGTGCTACGTTTGCGCTAGTTGTTAAGACACCCCTGTTATTGAGAGAGTCGGTATGCTCCATCAGCCGCGACGAAGGAGCTGCGTTTGACATCATCAGTCGAAATTAATATCTCAATATCTATAAAACGATAGCAGCATAAACAAAAAATTTTACAGCACAAACAATGCATAAACGATTGGCACCATTTTTAGCCATTTTTAATCAAAATGGGGTGCTGGTTGACCTTCAAATTCACCTATACAGGAATTGTAAATAACTCAAAAACGATAGCAGCACAACCGATAGACATCATTTTTATATAAATTTGCATCTGATGAAGGGCCAAATTCACGAAGGTCCCCTTTAATTGCGGAAAACGAGGGATTACTGTGTATTCATAGCAAATATATAGAACAATCAATCTGGCCTGCCAGGATATGAGGTTCTACAGGAGAGGATAGTTTCAGTCAAACCTCGACTTGAGACCGTTCGGGTGTTCTGGCTCTCAAAGAGCTCGGCCTCTGCGCCTGCCGTTGCAGTGTCCTTCTTCAGACAGCGATTTAGTTCCATGTGGAGTCGGTACTCATCCTCTTGCTGCATAGGTCGACTTTTTCTGTCCTTGGCCCATTCGTGTGCACCTTAATGAAAAAGTAGAGAAACGCTAAATGAAGGGGTGGGAACCTCTGCGTACATCACGATATGATATGACTTGCGACGCAAGGCTCACGATAACGATGATCTCACGATTTGGTGATACAACAATTAGCAGGAAATCATTTTAGAATACTCTGCAAAACCACTAACAAACAGAAAAACAAGATATTTTCATCCTACTGCTCTAAGTTTATCACTAGTAGATGCCCAATCCGTTTGAACCGGGAGGCCCTAAAATGAACAGTAAGTGACCTGTAAATGCCCACACGACATGCTCCGGTTTCAGAACCATTGACAGCACTAGACATCCAATCCAGTCAAAACTTTTTGGGATTTCTAGTGCCGTCAGCGGCAACTAATATCAGGTAACGAGTTAATTTTGTAGCATTTCACATCATTTCCTGTTGATTTTCCGTCACTTCCTTTATGTTTTGGGGAATTTAAGGGTCACTTCCTGTTTGTTTTTGGGCATTGACAGGTCACTTCCTGTTAATTTTGGATTACCGAAAAGTAAGTGACTCAATGTCTCCAAATGAATAGAACGTGACTCAAAATAGAAAGGAAGTAACCTGTAAATGACCACAAAAGACTGGCTGTGAATCCTCTGGTTTCAGTGATATCAAGCTCATACCTGTTGACAATGAGTGTAGAGCCCGCACTCCAGGTCTGAGAAACCAAGGAACTCGTTGTGCTTTAACTTTGGCGTGGGGGTGTTAGCTTTGACAACTATACATCTAGCGCTATTGTTTCTTGTACTTGTGTGTGTTTTAACTGCATCGTGGGGGGTTTAGACATTATCAGTGACAATCTAGACCTAGAGCTGTGGTTATTCTTTCTTTTGCTTGCCTTTGTATCAATAAACTTCTTTCCTTTGCAATTTCTAATCAATAAACATTGTCTATTTTGCAAAAGTGTGCCTGTTGCTGACTCACTGCGAACCTGAAACGAAATTTCTTTCGTAAAAGTGTGACCCGGAGATTTCGTAAAAATTTCGTAAAACATTTTGGAGTGACAGTGCGAGGCGTCCAATCCAGTCAAAATGAATTGGCTATCTAGCGCTGTCAATGGCAGTTAATGCCAGAATATTAGTTCATTTTGGGGCATTTCATGTCATTTCCTGTTAATTTTCCATCACTTCCTTTTCCTTTTGGGGCGTTTACAAGTCACTTCCTGTTGATTTTGGGTTACTGAACAGGAGGTGACTCAAAATCAACAGGAAGTAACTTATAAATGCTCCAAAAGGAAAAGGAAGTGATCGGTAAATGCCCACACAGACTTCATAATGATATTGACGGGTCAAATCGGTCATGTCCTGCGCCTCGCATTCAAATAGGGGGCCGCCTACATCAAGAGGAGCTATTCACAAACACACGCACGCAGCGATCTAAAGCCGGATTTCTGTTAAAAAACTGCGAAAGCTGAACCTCATACAAACAGGAAGGATTGTCTCAGAAGTGACTTGTTCGAGGATTCAAGGTAATTATTATTACATTTTTCGTACCATGCATACATTTTGAAACGTGAAAAAAAAATCAATGGGACAAATTAGCCGCTACTGCATTGACATCATAGTTCGCAATATGAACGTAAAATAAATGCTAACTGCACATTTTTCTTGCTTTTAACCAATAATCGAGACTGTTTTACATCCATATCGATAAAGGATTTCGGGATTTAAGCATTTGTACACAATCATTTTTACTGGAAAAGCTCTGTTTACATAAGGCGGCCGCTAGCTACATTCACTAACAGACTAGCATTGAACTTCGACATATTGACGTCAAATAAATGCCAAAGGCACGTTTTTTTGTTGTTGCGTTTAACCAAGAATCGAGACTGTTTTACGTCCATATCTATAAAGAAATCGGGGATTTAAGCATTTATTCACAAGAATTTTTACCGGAAAAGCTCTGTTTCCATAAGGCGGCTGCTAGCTACATTTACTAACAGACTAGCATTGTACTTCGACATATTTACGTAAAATGAATGCTAATTGCACGTTTTTTTTGCCTTTAACCAAGAATCGAGACTGTTTTACGTCCATATCCATACAGAATTCAGGGATTTAAGCATTTATTCACAAGAATTTTCAACGAAAAAAGTTCTTTTGTCTGTGATTCCACTTGGTCAGCTTTGACGGCCTCGCCAATAATGCAGGCCCTCTATTTATCGGCCCCGCGCCCCGTATCCCGTTAATACATTATGAAGTCCATGGCCCACAAAAGACTGGCTATGAATCCTCTTGTTTCAGTGCCACTGAAAGCGCTAGTCATCCAATCCAGTCAAAATGAATTGGATGTCTAGTGCCGTCAATGGCAGTTAATGCCAAAAAATAAAATCATTTTGGGGCATTTCGGGTCATTTCCTTTTGATTTTCTGCCACTTCCTGTTGATTTTGGGACATTTACAGGACACTTCCTTTTGATTTTGGATTACTGAAAAGGAGGTGACTCAAGAATGTCCCCAAAATAAGTGACTAAAAAACAACAGGAGGTAACCTGCACGTGCCCTAAAGTGTACAAGAGGTGACCTGTAAATGACCACAAAGACTGGCTGTGAATCCTCTGGTTTCAGTGCCATTGATAGTGCGAGATGTCCAATCCAGTCAAAATGAATAGGTTATCTTGCGCTGTCAATGGCAGTTAATGGAAGAATATTAATTTATTTTAAGGCTTTTCCTGTTGATTTCCCGTCACTTCCTGTTGATTTTGGGGCATTTACGGGTCACTTCCTGGTGATTTTGGGGCATTCACAGGTCACTTCCAGTTGATTTTGAGTTACCGAATAGGGGGTGCTCAAAAATAACAGAAAGTAACCTGTAAATGCCCTAAAACGAACAGGAAGTGACTTTTAAATGCGCACAAAAGTTTCTGGTTTCGGTGCCATTGACGGCGCTAAATGTCCAATCTAGTCGAAATGAATTGGATGTACAGTATAGCGCCAGTGGGCTAACGTATTCTAATGCAAGAATTTGGTAGCAACCTACTGGTTCCTTTTGTTTGTTTTTTTTTAAACAGTGACACCTTTTCAAAATGATATATCGATTCTTGGTGGGAGCATATCGATAACCTTTTGGGCTACAAAGCATCGCGATATATCACCTTTTCGATATATTGTCACAGCCCCAGCTAAAAGTTAAAAAATTTAGCGATGTCACAGGTCATATTCATGAATTAACGGGTACTCACGTTCACAGGAAAAAGCTCCAAACAAGTCTAGAAGTAAGTGAACTTGGCGTGGGGAGAGCAAAATGAGCAGTGTGTCGATGTGCCCAGCCACATCCAGCTATGAGGGAAAGAAACATATCTATAAATATCAATACCAAGGTCTACCAGCAAATAATATTTAATACAGGGCATATGAATTGAATTACTTTTGCTCCTGGCATGGCTAAGTTGGTTTTCAGGGTGAGGGACAACTCAATTTTACCACAGAGACTTCCAACCTGTACAGGTTGGAATGGTGCTGTCGAAGACACAGTCTCTGTGAACTGTGGATGAGGCTCGCAAATAATTTTTGGATTCCAGCTGGGAGAGAGTTTTGGCTCTGTCTCCTATCAAAGATGAAAGAAAGTGATCAATTTTGGGGGGGACTGGCAGCAGACACATAAACAAGGTTTCTCCAACATCTGAGAAGACCAACCATTGGAGGCGGTGAAGAGTTGAAACCAGCTCGAGACAAATCAGAGAACTCATCCCAAAATACAGTAATGCCGTCCATCTGCAACTTCTTGTGTGCAAATGTTATTGGCTGATGCACGTTCATACTTGAGGTCTCCTCTCCAGTTTCATCGGAATAAAAAATTCTGTACAAATAGACATTAAAAAGAATTCACAAAAAGACAACACACTCAAAAGGATATGACTCATATTTACTACAAGCATTCATCCATCAACACAAGTTTGCCAACCATTGCATTAAAAGATTAAACACTGCATTTTAATATACCGGAGACCTCCCGTATACAGTAGACTTTTTACCCATAACCCCAAAAATATATACAGTGGTATGAAAAAGTAGCTGAACCTTTCGGAATTTCTCACATTTCTGAAAAAAAAAATCACCATCAAATGTGATCTGATATTTGTCAAAATCACACAGATGACAAAATAGTAATGCTGCTTTAACTAAAACCACCCAAACATTTATAGGTTTTCACATTTCAATGAGGATCATATGCAAATAATGACAGAAGGGGGAAAAAAATAAAGTGAACCATCACATTTAATATTTTGTGCCCCCCCACCCCCACCCCCCTTTTGGCAGTAATAACTTCAACCAGACGCTTCCTGTAGCTGCAGATCAGTCTGGCACATCAATCAGGACTAATCTTGGCCCATTCCTATCTACAAAACTGCTGTAAATCAGTCAGATTCCTGGGATCTCTGTCATGAATCGCTGTTTTTAGGTCGTGCCACAGCATCTCAATGGGGTTCAAGTCTGGACTTTGACTTGGCCACTCCAGAACGTGTATTTTGTTCTTCTGAAACCATTCTGAAGTTTATTTACTTCTGTTTTGGATCATTGTCTTGTTGCAGCATCCATCCTCTTTTTAAGCTTCATCTGTCCGACAGACTGCCTCAGGTTTTCCTCCAAAACATCCCGATAAACTTTTGAATTCATTCTTCCATTAATGATTGCAAGTTCTTCAGGCCCTGAGGCAGCAAAACAGCCCCAAATCATGCTGCTCCCTCCACCATGGAGCTGTTCCATTTTTCCTTCACACATGACATTGTGTTACTCCAAAACAATTCAACTTTGCTTTCATGAGTCCACAAAATATTTTGCCAAAACTTCTGTTTGGAGTGGCCAAGTGCCTTTTTGCGAACATTAAACGAGCAACAACATTTTTTTAGACAGCAGTGGCTTCCTCTGCGCAGTCCTCCCATGAACACCATTCTTGGCCATAGTTTTACATATAGTTGATATGTGGACAACGGATATATGTAAGTCTTTAGCAGACACTCTAGGGTTCTTTTTTCCCTCTCTAAGGATTCTACGCTGAACTCTTGGCATCATCTTTGGTGGGCGGCCACTGCTTGGGAGAGAAGCAACAGTGCCAAGCTCTTTCCATTTGTAGACAACTTCTCTGACTGTTGATTGATGACCATCCAGACTTTTACAGATGGTTTTGTATCCTTTCACAGCTTTATACAAATCGAGAGTTACTTCTGTAACTAAGGTTCTATGAATTCCGGATGACCGCCAGAGGGCGGTGCTTAGCACCTGGATATCTACGTGTGCGCAGCACAAAGGTCGAGAATAAAATACCAACAAAGTCACGCCATTGGACGTGACCTGGGTGACGTCAGAGGTCGATAAGAGCCCCGCTCACCCAGCACTAGTTCCTTTTCGGAATGTACTCGCAGGGAGTCTGAGTGACAGGCAGCTCTGGCGGTCATCCGGAATTCATAGAACCTTAGTTACAGAAGTAACTCTCGTTCTATTTCATTCCTTCTGACCGCCAGAGGGCGGTGCTTAGCACCTGGATGACTTTATACCAACAATGTCACGAAGACACCACACATACCGAGGATCAGTCACGGTGAGAGGAAGCCGACAGCACTACTGAAGCTACCGGGTGAGGAGCTGCCACATTCACTCTGTAGAAGCGGGCAAACGTACAAGACGATGCCCACGTTGCTGCGGAACAGATGTCATTCAGAGGAACACCTCTCAGTGCCGCCCAGGAAGTTGCCATCTTCCTTGTGGAATGGCACGTGACTTTAGGAGGCTGAAGACCTTTGGATTCATAGGCCTGAAGAATAGCTTCGACAACCCAATGTGACAAGCGTTGCTTCGAGACTGTGCAGCCTTTATTTTTGTCACCAAAACATACAAAAAGAGCATCTGTTTTACGAGTGCTTGCAGTCACGCTAATATAGTGCTTCAGCATACGAACAGGACATAGCAAACTTTGCAAATGTCCGTCAGGTTCACTCACATCGTTAAACACAGCCAGGGTAACTGGCTGGTTAATGTGAAAGGCTGAAAGTCTCTTCGGTAGAAAACTCGGATTGGGCCATAATGTAACCCCAGAACAGTCAGGATTCCACTTTAAACAGTTCGGAGAAATCGATAAAGCATGTAATTCACTCACTCGCTTCGCTGAAGTAATTGCGAGGAGGAACGCAGTTTTTATTGTGACCCACTTAAGGTCAGCCCCATCCAAAGGCTCAAAAGGGGTTGAACACAAACCCTCCAGGACTAACGGAAGGTCCCACGTGGGGACGCGTGGTAATCTTGGAGGCCGTCGACGAAGGGCACCCTTCAAAAACCGACACACCAGGGAATGAGAGCCCACTGATCGGCCATCCACCAAAACATGGTGGGTGGCTATCGCAGCCACGTACACTTTTAAGGTTGATACAGAAAGTCCCTTATCAAGAAGTTCTTGTAAATAGCTAAGTAATATTGGCACAGAGCAGCGCACAGGATCCACATCGTGATCCTTACACCATTTATTGAACAGTCTCCGCCTGTTACTGTAAAGCGCCCTCGTGGACGTAGCACGAGCATCAAGTACAGTTTGTACAACCGCCTCTGTACAGGACTCTAACAGAGAGTCCGGCCCTTCAGAGGCCACAGGTACAGGTGAAGACGCTCCGGGTGGGGGTGCCAGATGCTCCCCTCCAACTGGGACAACAGGTCCATTCTCTGGGGCAGAGGCCAAGGATCCCCATTGAGATGTTTGAGAATCAACGGAAACCACATTCTTCCTGGCCAGAACGGAGCGACCAACAACACCCTGTGATTGCTCTGGCTGATTCTGTGCAGAGTCACCATTAAGAGAGGAAGGGGCGGAAACGCATACAGGAGAGAGTCTGGCCATGAGTGTGCTAGGGCATCCTGACCTAGTGGACTGTTCGGTTCCGCAAGGGAAAACCACAGTTGACAATGAGTGGTTGCTTCTGAAGCGAAGAGGTCCACCTCTGCAACACCGAACCTCCCCCATATCTCCTGAACCACAGCAGGGTTCAACCTCCACTCCCCAGGCGGTGGTTTCTGCCTGGAGAGTAAGTCTGCTGCACAGTTCCGCACCCCCGGAAGATGGACTGCCCTGAGACTCAGAAGGTGTGGAAAAGCCCACAGGAGAAGTTTTTGAGCCTCCACCAGTGAGAGAGGAGATCTGGTCCCCCCTTGGTGGTTTATATGGTAGACAGTGGACGTATTGTCCGACCGAACCAGAACATGCTTTCCACTCAGCGCAGGGAGAAAATGCTTGAGACCAAGTCGAACAGCACGAAGCTCCAATACATTTATGTGACAAAGTCTCTCCAGTGGGGACCAAACACCCCTGATCGTCCTGTGGTTCCACACTGCTCCCCAGCCTGAAAGCGACGCATCCGTTACAACCACTTGTCGGCGTGAGGGAAGAGAACCTAACGTGACCCCTTTGCATATGAACTGCCTGTCCATCCAGGGCCTTAGAAGTCGATGACAACGCCCTGAGAGAGTCACAAGTCTGCGTTGATGTCGGGTGGGATCCAATCCCAAACCGTTCATCCAAATCTGTAACGGGCGCAAAAACAAAAGCCCCAATGGCACCACAACTGATAGTGCAGTCAGTTTCCCCAACAACTGGAGGACGGTCCCGTATGACAGACTCGCACTGTGTCTGACACGCGTGACCGTTCGGAGAACGTCGTCCACCCTTTGTGGCGACGGAGAGGCGGTCATAGTTAAGGAGCTTAAGCTCATGCCGATGAAAATCACATGTTGGCTGGGAATCAAATGACTTTTTGAAAGGTTTACCTTGAGACCTAGTTGCTTCACATGGTCCAACAGCAGCGTGGTGTGGCTGAGAGCTTGTTCCCGAGTCTGTGAACACACAAGCCAATCGTCCAAGTAAGGAAGAATTCTGAGGCCGCGGCTCTGCAGGGGGGCCAGCGCCGCAGCCATGCATCTTGTAAATGTCCGGGGAGCAAGAGAGAGGCCGAATGGCAGCACTCTGTATTGGTATGCTTTTCCTTCGAAGGCAAAGCGAAGGAAAGGCCTGTGGTGTGGTACCACTGGCACGTGAAAATAGGCGTCCTTTAAATCCACACTTGTAAACCAGTCTCCTTGAGTGATTGATTGGAGAACGTCCGTCGTGCGAAGCATGTGAAATTTTAGACGCTTGAGGTAACAATTTAGTGATCTCAGGTCGAGGATAGGGCGAAATCCGCCGTCCTTCTTCGGAACAAGAAAATAAATTGAATAAAACCCTTTCAACAGGTTTGAACTGGGAACCAACTGTTGTCTTCACCCCATTGAACTTTGGGGGACGACGCTTGAACTGAATAGTGTAACCTCTGAACAGAGTTGAAATGACCCATGGGTCTGGAACAAGGGCGACCCAGCGTCTGAGATGGAGTTCGGTAAAATGGCTGAGGCCCTGGCAATGGTAGTCAAACTCTACCGTTCCTGCCCCTACTAGCGGTAGAGTGCTTGGAGGGGCGAGTGTGTTGAAGTCTGTGAAATCGGTCGGCTCTTGGAGGTCTTCCTGTCGGCTCCCGAAAAACAGGCCGTAGAGAGGAATGTCCATCCGCAGAAACTGGACGTGCAGTTCTCGGCGCAGGTGGAGCCCTGGTAGCAGAGTGATAGGTAGGAGCACGTCTGTGGGGGGGCCTGGAAGCTCGTTGCAGGTCAACAAACTGTTGCCGGGACCTGTTGGCTTCCACAGCTCTCTCAAGGGTTTGTTGGGCTGCTGGGCCAAACACTTGACCCGGAACAACAGGTAGAGTGCGAAGCGCACCCCTACACGACTCAGTCAGAGGAGACTGTGCCAACCATACTTGGCGTCTGGTCACAGTAAGTGTCGACATGAGTCTGCCAAGTTCTCTGGACATATATGCAAATGTCTGGAGGGAAGCATCGCTCAGGTTCTGTAAACTTTCATTGACACCTGCAACCCTCAATGACTGTGAAAGGGCCAGGGCAAGGTGGGAAAACGTATTACCCAAGCGGCCAATCCGAGCCGCAACATCATAGGCCTTGGTAAGGAGATCATCAGTCACCCGGCACTGTGGGCGCGGGCATCGTGCCTCTGCGCGGGCAGCATCTGCTGGGTCCACTATCAGGCTCGCGACAATGCTGTCCACCGACGGCATCTTGTTTAACCCATATTGAGCAGCATCATGCATAGAGCTGAGTGCCCTACAGTCTTGGGACAAGTGGGTGGACGACTTAGGATCCGTCCAGCAAAGCTGAAGCTCATTGATATAGGGTTGTGATGCTGGCACACAGAATTGTGGTTTTTGAGCGGTCTTAAAGAAGGCATTAGAAACCGAATTCTCAGCTGGTAATGTCTCAATACCCAGTTGTGAAAGGGCTAATTGGACAGTTTGCTTTATGAAAGACAAACCAGGACTAAAGTCTGGGGGTAGGGACTCGGAAGTGTCAGAGTCCGCTACCGAGGGGCATGGAGAAGGCCCGATGTCAAGGTCACCACCATAGGTAACATCTCCGGTCCTAAACAGCGAGTCACTTGCTGCTATGGACACAACGTCCTCTTCCAGGTGGCCAACTACACTGCAGTGCTCCTGCTCAGGCACGCTATCAATGACACCTGTGTTTGCACACATATCCCCCCCTGGCTGTAAATTCAGGAGTAATGATTTAATCTGAGCGAACTCAGAGGCCAAAGTGTCAACCTTAGCAGATAGCATGTGGTCGGTATCACAAGCCTTCTTTGATGAGGTGGCCCCAACATGCTGCTTCTTATGGCGCTTGGTCGTCTTTTTTGGGCTCGACGCCAACGCGCCGTGAGAAATTTCATTTTCCACCAAAGCCAGTCTAGCGGACCTTTCCGACAACGGGATGCAGACACAATTAAGACACGCTTCCTCGGTGAGCGCCTTTCTTAAATGCCCAACACCTAAACACGACGGGCATAAAGTGTGTCCGTCTTCTGGGCTCAGGTGGGCTAAACAGCGAGCACACGCGTTCACGAGCGGTCCCGACATGCCTACACACAGTGCGAGCCCTACTCACGAACTCCGGAGTGAGTCAGAAAAGTACGAGGCTCCCCGAGCGAATAACACTCGAGGACCAGTCCACAGTATTGAGGCTCGAAGCAAACAAGCCACTCGGTTACAGCTGGAGGAGGCGCGGAGCGAAAATACACTCACACACTCCCGTTGTAGAAATGCAAAGAGTGAGCAAAAACACTCCCGTTGTATAAATGCAAAGAGCGAGGAAACACTCACTGCACACCAAACAAAAATGGCGCGGAGCGGGAAACACTCACAGCCTAATCAATAACCCGGTTCGGAAGAAACCGCCGCGGTGACACATTAGCCAGTGCGGGCCCGCATGATTGGTGGAAATAGCCGCGGTGCTACATTAGCGTATCAGAGCGAAATATACTCACAACAATACAATCAATAGAGTCCGGAGCGGAAAACACTCACAGAAAATATGCAACTGAAGATAATCCAGAACGTGAAGAAATCGATAGTCCAGCCGCAGCTCGCAGCCTCTGGAGGACGTAATCCACGTAGCTCCAACCAAGCCGGTTTCGAGGCTTCCGGCGAGCGCGGTAATACGACCTTCGCCGATGCGAGAATGTAGAAAAGGAACTAGTGCTGGGTGAGCGCGGCTCTTATCGACCTCTGACGTCACCCAGGTCACGTCCAATGGCGTGACTTTGTTGGTATTTTATTCTCGACCTTTGTGCTGCGCACACGTAGATATCCAGGTGCTAAGCACCGCCCTCTGGCGGTCAGAAGGAATGAAATAGAACAACAATTCTTGATCGCAGGTCTTCAACAGCTTTTTTGACAGAGCCATGATGCAAATCAGACAAAGCTTCTCATCAAGACATTTCTTACCAGGTGTGTGTTTTGTAAAACCACTGATTGGTGATTGGGCACACACCTGACTTGAAATGTTTGGTAAAAATTGGTTTCAATTGCTCTTTAAGTCTCCTTCGGCAGAGGGTTCACTTACTTATTTTTCACCCTTCTGTCATTGTTTGCATGCTATCCTCATTAAAATATGAAAACCTATAAATGTTTGGTGGTTTTAGTTAAAAGAGACACTGTATTTTCATGTGTGATTTTGACAAAGATCAGATCACATTTGATGGTGATTTTATGCAAAAATGTGAAAAATTCCAAAAGGTTCAGATACTTTTCATACCACTCTATTTTTTTTTTTTATGTGTCTCAACTTACTTATTGATCCGAATTTCAAGAGCAATTCCAGTTTTTGAATTTTCTGGAATGTGTTCCATCCTCAGAACGGTATCCAAAAATGTAACTTTGACTCTTCTTAGAACTAGGGGAGAGACCATTCAAACAATAATGACTTGCTGCATCTTTGCACTTGTCAACAAGTGCTTCCCCAACACAACAAATGTACCTGTTTCAATGGTTTCGGCAAACTTCTCCAGTCCTTCGAATGGCTGGAAGCTCTCTCCCATATCGTCGGTGAGCTTCTGGCTCAAACACTCTTTAGCGAGCTGCATGCTGCTCGTCATGAAACTGGACCAATACATGGGCTCTGCACCAGACGCTGGACAAAAACGTCAAAGTCAAGGTTTCAGATACGACAATTAATTATCAGATGAAATGTCATATTTCTCTCAAACCTCTGAAGTTGGCCCCCCATCAGGCGCCAGATCATCCACCTGCCATCCGGACCCCATGCCCACTCAACTAGTTAAACTCTGCTCCCCCTCCCTGGTCCCGCTCATCTCTGCTATCATGCATTCAACTCTCACCTCTGGAACTGTACCTGCTTCTTTCAAAACTGCAGCCATCACTCCAATCCTCAAGAAACCTGGTGCCAACCACTCCGACTTCAATAACTTCCGCCCCATATCCAACCTCCCTTTCATCGCCAAAATCCTCGAAAGAACAGTCGCCTCCCAACTCCACTCTCACCTATCCCAGAATAACCTTTATGAACAGTTTCAATCTGGTTTTCGCCCACTACACAGCACTGAAACAACACTGAAACAGCACTCGTTAAAATAACCAACGACCTCCTCATGGCAGCAGATTCTGGACTGCTCTCCATCCTCATCCTCCTAGGCCTATCTGCAGCCTTTGATACCATTAGTCACACCACACTCCTCCCCCGGCTTTCCACTATCAGCATCACCCGCACCCCGTTGAACTGGTTTTCTTCCTACCTTTCTGAGCGCAGCCAATATATCCAACTCAAGTCATTTAAATCTAAAGCCTCCCATGTTACCTCCAGCGTCAACTCCTCTTGTGAGTCCCAATTTGTTTTTTTTCAATCCGGACGGCGGACTTGCATTAAGAGAGGCGATGCTGGCGACCGGAGCGGCCATTATATCACCCCCTTTCTTGCCTCCCTACTCTTTCCATAACATCCTTTTCTCTCAGCAAGGTGACTCACTTTTTTTTTAAAGCCCAAATAGTCATTTAATATAATGGCATTTAACATAATGTACCTCACAGTATCTTATTTTTTCTCTTTATCTTATCAATATAATGCAAAATACATGTTTTTGGACAGATATTTTGTATTTAGGGGTTCTTAAAAGGTTAATTCCGTTTTACGCAGAAATTTGGGTTACATCATCAAACTAGGAACGGAACTCGTTCGTAATCCGAGGACTACATGTATCTCAAAAACGATAGTAGCACAAACCAGTGACATTTTTTTTTTTTATATGAATTTGCGTCTGATGGGGAGCCAACTTCACGGATATTTCTCTCAATGAGCTAAATTCTGCTTACCTACTCTTGGCCTCGGTCTAAACACCATTTCCAAACCTCTAACCTCGAGGGCGCAGTTATCATGCAGCAAAGCTGCCCATGGGACGGTTAGAGAAATGGACTGTATGAATCCCGCAATGATCTCAAAGGGAGCGTCTGCAGTTTCCAGGAGCTCATTGAGTGACTGCAAGCCAATCATACATATTAGTCAGTGCAGACTGCGTTTTCATCAAACTTTTCAAAATGAACATACCCACTTATCCAGAGGCACTTGTGCCAGTGATCCAGTGCCTTGGTAGAGATCTAAACTGAGCTGATCCAAACTCAATTTTTCTTGCAGGAAGTTGCCAAGGTACCTATGCAGGAGGTACCGACAGGCCCGCTTCTTGATGGACTCGGAAAACGGCCAAGGCATCTTGACGCAAACGTTTCACAAAAATAAGATCTTAAAGCACTTAGACTACAGAGTGATCGTCCGTACGACTGTTAGGAATGAATCAGCATTGTGCCATCCTGTCGACTGTACGAAATCAAAGTATATGACTTCTGACATCCTTTGCATCCCACGATGATGGAGGATATGATGGTAGTCAAAGATGTGCGAAGGCAGGGCTCTGACTCCAGTTTTCTGCTCAAAATAAACACAGGTAGTGTTTACATCACACACATGAAATAATTCACCAACTTTAAAGTGCTCGGGCTCTACGACCGTTACATTAGTGTGTACTGTATCCGTTTACCAAACGTTGAGGAAGCAATTGCCCTACCGAAATTGCTTTTAGCGTGCCGACATACATTGTTAGTGATTAGCTGCGTTTAGCAGAGCTGTCACGACAGGAGACAAAAGCATGTCATTATAACCGGCCGTGACCAGGCAGGCTAATACAGAGTAGCAACCTTTTAAGTCCAGTTCCCATTAGCACGCAGGCTAACATGTTGCTAAGGTTTCAGAACTGCCAAAACATACGTTAGTTGCATGGACAGATTCAAATATGTTCAAAGTCGAATGAATCAACAGAATATGTGAGGACATTGTCACTAAATCACGTACATAGACAACTGTGGCGTGCAGGTAGACGACATAAATTAGCAAAGTTGAAGGAATGAGCGTGTTGGAGAAATTACCTTCTAAATACGTTGTTTACAAACACTCTCATGACTCCGCACCGACTGAGCTTTCTCACTTCTCCGGATCCTTGATGCTAGGTTGGAGCAGCAAACGGGACGAAGTAACTATGCAAATCAAAAATTGTCTAATCAGATTGGTTCTTATTAACTTCATTCGAAATGTGAGCCAATTGAAAATGTCCAATACATGTGAATCCCGCCCATTTCATTTTTTTCAGCCAGTCGATTTCCTTCCGGATGAAACTAGTTTCACTTTATTGGGCGGGGCTAACCCAGTTGCGTCATAACATGGCGATCGCACGTACGGCGTACTTACTTTATCCAGTTTTTTTACGTAATTAATTACATATAAACTCCGAGAACTCAGATAAAATTATTGTTACGTAAAAGCGTGGTTTTATTTCTCCACGAAATAACGCGGGTTTCCATCGAGCGTCAACTCAACCGCCCCCACGCCACGGAGAGCTCACTCTGTGGGCTGGAAGCTTCCACGGAAGAACACAAGACCGAAGGTGAGGAAAAATGCACGCATTTTCAAAAGACGTGTTCAATGTTTATTCTATTTTAATTAACTATACCCGCTGTATGATGTAAACGTATGATTTTCTTGTAGCCTTAATACTAAGAAAAAAAGTATGACTGATCTCTTATGGGCGGATGCTAGTTTAACGCTTGATAGACCAACGTTTGTACTGTAGTAATGTTTTCACAAACTGTTGCAGTGCAGTATTTATAAAACGCTTTAGGACTCCTTTGTCGCTTTCCAGTAACCTCGTAGATTGGAACTCTTGCGTGAGAATTACGTCACACACGAGTAGCTTGAAAGCAGAATGCTTTTAACAGGATTTATGCGGGTTATTAAAAAGCATTAAATGTCATTAAATTGATTGTGTCAAAATTCAGACATTAAAAAACATTAACCTGATTTTCAAGACATTGAACTGTGTAAACATAGAGTTGTTGATAAAATTATTTTCAAATGATATCAGATCATATGGACATTGGTTTTGGTCCAATATGTGTGTTGCCTTCAAAGTGAATGTAGAAGCTTTCTGTCTTTGTGCAAGGGCTGGTCGCAAATTAGCATAGCATTTATGCTTATTGACCATTAAATTTCTCCAAACTAAGATGCTTGGAATCTGATAAGTGAGCACACCATTTGCATTTATGGTGCAAAAATGAAATGAACAATAAACAGGGTTTCCCCTACAAATAAGAGATTGTGGTGCACCCTCACACCAAAATAAAAGCCCCCACGCCTTGCAAATGAGATGATTTTTAAAAAATAATAATAATTTTAAGGCCGTTTCAGCCGAGTCGAAGGGTTCAGCGGCAACCTATTCATTGTGTATTGTAATGTCCGTAACTAAACGCGGCCACCTTAAGAGACGATCGAACTGAGGAGCTGTGACGCAGGGGGAAGCGAGTAGGAAGAATGGGAGAACGGGCGAGATCGCGCTCGCATGTCGCGGCAGGCCGCTGTTATTTTGTTATTGTTTTTCTTTATTATTGTTACCACAATAAAGTGGGTAAGTCAATATCAGCTCCTCTTCTTCTCCCCCATATCCAGGGCATTATAATAGTTTGGATCAGAATTTGGCGAAAGTGAGCGGTGGACGGCCGTCTTGGACGACTTCGAATTTTCTATGAAATTGCGCCGCGCTACCGTCAACAACGAGGTGCAGGCGTACTTATATATGCTATCAGGCTGTTTCAGGGGACGAGATGCAGTCCGTACCCAATCCATTTAGTTCAGCCGTTTTGACAAGGTTATAGAGCCGCTATCAAACTCCATCACATTCATTTTATCGCATTAGCCTGTGGCCTGGCTGCCAGTAGAAAGCACCCTCTCCTGAAATCGTGAAAGAGTCTACTTAATGTCGGGTGAAAGTTTGGCGAAGCTCCCTTAAACCCAACTCCATCACCTTTGCTTGTAGCGATAGCCGCTAGCGTTAGCCTACCGGGCTTCTGTTTGTTTGAGTTCCTGATAACCACGTGACTTCATACGTAAGCACACTGACTGCTTTCTTAAAGGGGAATGAACATCGCCGAACAACACAGAGTCAGAGCGGGATGAAAAGACTATATTTTCTTGTTTTATTAAATTACCGAATTTACCGACATGGTCAAAATTGCGTCGGTCATCGTGAAGAATTTTGGTAACGGTCAATTTTCTGTATACCGCCCGGCTCTTAAGTTGAATAACAAAAAAATTAAAGCACTATAAGTACTTTACAGATAGTGACATTTATTAACATTTTACATGTAAAATTTGATTTGTTCATCATAAGTTTAGCTTGCGTTGATATTTAATTGCAAAGGTACAAACCATAAGTATCGCTTCCTAAAATCGTTTATGGCCCAGGAAATGATTTGTCATTGAACAGCTGGTATGCAGGAAATAGACACAAATAGGCCAAGACAGGAGGCAACTTGTTTAACTGTTGTGCTGAAATTTTTATTCACATGTAACTGTACAAATAATTAACATCTATGACTAGAAGTACAGTAGCACATGCTTTTAAATACGATGACACCAGCTGTTTGAGAGGTCAGGGTTCCTTTTTCTGTGCCGCAGTTTTGATGACACTGCAATGACTGTGAGTCACTACGTGCGTGTTTGTTTTAAAAGGAATGGAAGTGGACTGCCAGCCTGAAGATCCCATGGTCTCCGCATTCGAAGACGAATGCATAGCGCTTTGTGACGTGAAGGACATGAGACTGGAGGCGGACGCCATTGTCAACGATGTCCTTTTCGCCGTGGCCCAAATGCACGTGTCCAAAAACCTCAACAATTCATCAGATGTGGCTTATATCAACGTGGAGACGAGAGAGAGCAACCGCTATTGTCTGGAGCTCACAGAAGCGGGATTGAGGGTGTGAAAACTTGTTTTGCTTTTTTGTAATTCAACTTTCAATCTATTTTCATCTAAATTCCCATCTCTACCCAATGTTGTTTTCGTGAACGATGACGATAACGAAAAGATTTTGTCGACAAACATTTTTTTCCTGACGATAATGAGCTCAAAACGTCTCGGGAGACCAAAACATAACGAGACGAATGCCAGTTTTTGTCTGACGACACGAAAATTCGGCAAAGTTTCCGTCATATGTTCACAATTTGTGACTTTCATATTGAACGTGTAGCGAGTCAGTCTGCATCGTAGCAAATTTAAGGTCATGTTCCTCAGGTGACATGTCATGCGACTCCGTCTCACTCTGACTGTCACCGGTGACGAACTCATTCACTACCAAAGATGTATAAACAAGTTTTCTAATCCTGGCAGGCAACACATGCAATGCTGCTTAAGCCTTTAAAGGTGCACCGAGTGATCACACACTAAATGTAACTCGTAGCGTTAGCATTGCATTCACGTTAAACGGTAAAACATTAACAGACGAAAACATAAATTTTGAGTATTCATCAACGAAAACTGGATAAAGATTAACAAATTTTGAAATGACTAAATTATGACTAAGATTGTCAAGTTTTGTCCAAAAAACTTCGGACAAAAATTAAACCCCAAAACAACACTGTGGTTTGCTTGTTTGGAAACGCGTGGTAAGATATGTTTTTTTTTCTTGGCAATGTTGCCTCAGCCTTTAGAGGTCTGCGCCGAGTGATCATCGCACACTAAATGTAACTCTAATGCTACGAGTTACATTTAGTGAGTGATGATCACTCGGCACAGACCTTTAAAGACTAAAGCAACATTGCATATTCTTTTTGGCCAAGAAAACATCTTACCATGTCTGCGTGGAGACTGGAGACGACACACTTGTGATTCGGGAAGGGGAGCGCAGCACATCACAAGCGAGTCGGAGCGACACAACCAGACACTGCTACGATACAGGCTAACTACACATAATATGTCACACATTGTGAACATGTGATGGAAACCACTGCGCGTTTTCATCTTATTCTGGTCTCGTCAGACGAAAACTGGCATTCGGCATGTTATGTTTTAGTCTCCCAAAACGTGTTTAGCTCGTTTTCATCTTGTCATGAAAAAAAGTGTTCGTTACCGTCATCGTTGACAAAAACAACACTGATAAGTAGAGGTACCAGTGTAGGTATCTTCAAACTGAAATGTTTTGAGGCTTTTTACAACTGTTGAAGTGCCTGTGACAGCATAAAAAAAATCTTAAAGGGATCCAAGGATAGAAAGACATGAGGTTCTTAGAACATAAATGTTAGTACGAGTTATACTAATTTGATATGAAAACCCCTCTTAATGTTTTTGTTTTAATCAAATTTGTAAAATTATTTTAACTAGTAGGTCGCCATTATTGTTGTTGACGTTGCAGCGCGGTGACGTCACATGGGCTCGCTGCCGGACTTCCACAGTGTCACTTGTGAACTACGTAAACATGTCGTCCGTTCTGCCCTTCCAATTTGAACCCGAATGTAATATTAATAAAAAGGATATTTCACAAAACGAGAAGCAAAAGCAAAATGAACATCAAAAATGGGATGAGAGGAGTAGCCTACATGTGTCAAGTTCGCTAGTGACAGCTAGCACTCCTGCTCTAGTGACAAAGCCGGAGAGTGATGTGAAAAAATGTTTTCAGATCTTCACGGTAAACTATTGTGTGATCCAACTTATTCCAATATTATTGTAACGTCTACAAAGTGTCACCCGATGAGTAAAGTTGCAATTCTTTATTTTGGGAACTTGTACAACACACGGCTGCTGTCTGCCGCACCTCCGTAAGTCACGCGGTGCATTCAGGAATGCAAGCAAATACCCCCACTATAGTATAACCTGATTCTAGGGTTGTTCTGATCATGTTTTTTTGCTCCCGAGCCGATCCCGATCATTTTTGTTTGAGTATCTGCCGATCCCGATATTTCCCGATCGGATTGCTTTTTTTTTTTTTTTTTTTCTTTCTCCCGATTCAATTCCAAACATTCCCGATAATTTTTGCCGATCATATACATTTTGGCAATGCATTAAGAAAAAAATGAATAAAACTCGGACGAATATATACATTCAACATACAGTACATAAGTACTGTATTTGTTTATTATGACAATAAATCCTCAAGATGGCATTTACATTATTAACATTCTTTCTGTGAGAGGGATACACTGATAGAAAGACTTGTAAGTTTTAAAGGATAAATGTGACTTTGTATATTGTGACTAAATATTGCCATCTAGTTTATTTGTTGAGCTTTCAGTAAATGATACTGTAGCCATTTAACTGTTCTGCCCAAATGCATGATGGGAAGTGCAACCATGACTGTGCGTAGTGGCACCAATTGATATATTTTCTCTGCGTTGGGAAATAACATAGGGTGTTTAGAAATAGATCAACTACTACCTTGCTTCCCAACATTGTTTCCCACGAAATTTGTAATTGTTGAGAGAGGGATTGTAAGGCTCTAGCCAAATAAAAAAGGCTCCAAAGACTGCCAAAAGTCACTCTACTCATTTTACGCTGCCTTTAAGCTCTATATATAGGTAAAACGGCGCCATTATAGATTGAACGCGACAATGCGTGAGTAGGTCATGCAGCGCATGCGTTTTAACGTGATTAATTTAAAAACAATTAATTACTGCCGTTAACGCGATAAATTTGATAGCCCTACTTTAAGCCAAAACTAAAGACTCTGGATGAGTGTAAGACATTTTGTCTGTAAGGTTAAATACAATTAGAAAATGATTTAATTAAAAAAAAAATATATATATATATATATATATATATATATATATATTTAAAAAAGGGATGTCCGATATTTTTTTTGCCGATTCCGATACTTTGAAAATGACGTGATCGGACCTGATCGGGACATCTTTATTCGTTACATTATTATGGAGATAGTTAGCATCCAGAGCTGTCGTGTGGATGGCATCAGTAGTACACAGCGGTTTGATTTTTTTTTTTTTTTTTTTTTTTTTTTTGCATCACCTTACCGTATTTTTGTCAGGTAAATGCGTTGTCCACGTCGTCGATGATCAGCCTACCCGTGTCTCAGTTTATAAAACGTTGCTCCCGAGAGTCCGGAAGCTTGCTTAAAAACGAATGAATACATGTTTTAAACGTACTCTAATTGCTGGCTATTCGCATCATTTTCTGCCCAACAGATTGCCTCAACAGGTTATAATGACGCGTTATTTTGCACATTGAGATCTAAAGGGACTGTCGTGTACTTAAAGCACGTGAGACACATTGTGAGCAAACGTGATTCTCTTTTTCACTCCGCACTGGCGCTGCAATAAGGGAGCGTTCAAGACTACACACTTTTGGCAACAATCAGGAAACACCACAATGACGATGTTATTTTTTTCTTCATCGATAGTTTGTGTATTGTTTATCGATCAATTAGCTGCAAAAGTAACTCAAATCCTTAGATGAAAAGCAACAAATGGTTGGCGAATGTGGAAGCGAGGCTTGACCACAGATTAGACTACAAATGCAGAGGGGTTGGGTACAACGGTTTATTGAACACACACAAAAAACACGCGATCACGAAACGGTAAACAATAGAAAGAAAAAAAAGAGGGGAAAACCGCGGTGAGAAGCCGTAAAAGTGCAGGGGAAAAAATTGTGAACTTAAATAACTGCACATGGTAGAGGATTCAAATAACCAGGGCAGCAGGAATATGAAAAAACCCTGGCAAAGTCACTTACAGTGCCTTGCAAAAGTATTCGGCCCCCTTGAACCTTGCAACCTTTCGCCACATTTCAGGCTTCAAACATAAAGATATAAAATTTAAATTTTTTGTCAAGAATCAACAACAAGTGGGACACAATCGTGAAGTGGAACAAAATTTATTGGATACTTTAAACTTTTTTAACAAATAAAAAACTGAAAAGTGGGGCATGCAATATTATTCGGCCCCCTTGCGTTAATACTTTGTAGCGCCACCTTTTGCTCCAATTACAGCTGCAAGTCGCTTGGGGTATGTTTCTATCAGTTTTGCACATCGAGAGACTGATATTCTTGCCCATTCTTCCTTGCAAAACAGCTCGAGCTCAGTGAGGTTGGATGGAGAGTGTTTGTGAACAGCAGTCTTCAGCTCTTTCCACAGATTCTCGATTGGATTCAGGTCTGGACTTTGACTTGGCCATTCTAACACCTGGATACGTTTATTTTTGAACCATTCCATTGTAGATTTGGCTTTATGTTTTGGATCATTGTCCTGTTGGAAGATAAATCTCCGTCCCAGTCTCAGGTCTTGTGCAGATACCAACAGGTTTTCTTCCCGAATGTTCCTGTATTTGGCTGCATCCATCTTCCCGTCAAATTTAACCATCTTCCCTGACCCTGCTGAAGAAAAGCAGGCCCAAACCATGATGCTGCCACCACCATGTTTGACAGTGGGGATGGTGTGTTCAGGGTGATAAGCTGTGTTGCTTTTACGCCAAACATATCGTTTTGCATTGTGGCCAAAAAGTTCAATTTTGGTTTCATCTGACCAGAGCACCTTCTTCCACATGTTTGGTGTGTCTCCCAGGTGGCTTGTGGCAAACTTTAAACGAGACTTTTTATGGATATCTTTGAGAAATGGCTTTCTTCTTGCCACTCTTCCATAAAGGCCAGATTTGTGCAGTGTACGACTGATTGTTGTCCTATGGACAGACTCTCCCACCTCAGCTGTAGATCTCTGCAGTTCATCCAGAGTGATCATGGGCCTCTTGGCTGCATCTCTGATCAGTTTTCTCCTTGTTTGAGAAGAAAGTTTGGAAGGACGGCCGGGTCTTGGTAGATTTGCAGTGGTCTGATGCTCCTTCCATTTCAATATGATGGCTTGCACAGTGCTCCTTGAGATGTTTAATGCTTGGGAAATCTTTTTGTATCCAAATCCGGCTTTAAACTTCTCCACAACAGTATCTCGGACCTACCTGGTGTGTTCCTTGGTTTTCATAATGCTCTCTGCACTTTAAACAGAACCCTGAGACTATCACAGAGCAGGTGCATTTATACGGAGACTTGATTACACATTGGTGGATTCTATTTATCATCATCGGTCATTTAGGACAACATTGGATCATTCAGAGATCCTCACTGAACTTCTGGAGTGAGTTTGCTGCACTGAAAGTAAAGGGGCCGAATAATATTGCACGCCCCACTTTTCAGTTTTTTATTTGTTAAAAAGTTTAAATTATCCAATAAATGTTGTTCCACTTCTTGATTGTGTCCCACTTGTTGTTGATTCTTGACAAAAAAATTAAATTTCATATCTTTATGTTTGAAGCCTGAAATGTGGCGAAAGGTTGCAAGATTCAAGGGGGCCGAATACTTTTGCAAGGCACTGTATTAACCGGGAAGCAAGCTTCCGGACCTCAGGAGCAACATCTTATAAACAGAACAGGATGATCATCAACGACGTGGACAGCGCCTTTACGTACAAAAATAAGGTAAGGTGATGCAAAAAAAAAAAACGCTGTGTGGATACTAACAATCTCCATAATAATATTGGAATAAGTTGGATCACACAATAGTTTACCATGAAGATCTGCAAACATTTTTTGACATCAAACACTCTCCTTCTCCGTCACTAGAGCAGGAGAGCGCTAGCTGTCACTAGCCAATTTGACACACGTAAACTACTTCTCTCATCCCATTTTTGAGATACATTTTGCTTTTGTTGCTCGTTTTGTGAGATATCAATCAACAGGGCTGTTCTTGTCATTAATATTACGTTCGGGTGATAATTTGGAAGGGCAGAACCAACGACATGTTTATGTAGTTCACGAGTGACACTGTGGAAGTCCGGCAGCGAGCCCATGTGACGTCACCGCGCTGCGACGTCAACAACAATAATGGCGACCTACTAGTTAATTTTTTGGCTTAAATTTTACAAATTTTCGTAAATTGAAAACATTAACCAGGGGTTTTGATATCAAAAATATTGTAACTCCTACTAACATTTATCTTTTAAGAACTACATCTTTTTATCCAAGGTTCCCTTTAAATAGCATTGTTATGTGAATTAGAATCATATTTTGAGACGATTCGACTATTACTACTAACAATTTGGCAAAGCGCAGATGATGAGAAATTTGTCTTTTAACCTGCCGTTTAGCCCACCTGTCATTATAGCACTCTAGCCTCCCCAGCTGGAGGAGGATGTCGGCAGGGTCACGTTTTCTTCCGAATTAGAAGTGAGCCCATTGAGGGGGAAGATTCAGAACGAGGAAAATGAGACGAAGAGAGCAGCAAAATGTCATTGTTTCAATCTTTCTACTCCAATATTTTTACAGGATATTTTTATCTAAGTATTTTTCCCCAATTGCTAAATAAATGTTATGGTCATGACAAGTAACAGTCTTGTGCTAAATGGAATATGAAATATTAAAAATGCATTTATTCATTACCACAGGGCAAAATTACTGCATAATGGTCAAAACTGCCGACTTCTTGCACCTCTCCAACGGTATTGTATGCCACCGGAGTCAGTCCGGCTCTTGTCATTTCCCAGCCCCGGCTTCGGAGAGAGTAAACAAAACAGGAGGCGTGACAGTTAGCCGACATGCTAACCCGAACCGAGCAGCATTTCCAAGTCTTATTCTCGCCTTTCGAAAACGAAAAGTCACACAAAACTACCCTGGATCATGTCACACGGCAGCGGGGTTGTCGATTGTCTTCACCGATCGGCCAACCCCCCAGCGGCAAGCAAGTTTTGGCTCGTGGTTCCTCTGCTACGGACAGGAGTGCTCGTTGCCGGAGAAGAAGCTGGAGAATGACCAGCTGACGTCAGGATAGCGCATGGCTCGTCGAGCCCAACCCGAGGATAGTGGTCAATTGCCTGGCACACGAAGAGGGCTGGAAGTCTGGACGATCTGGAGAACCGCAGACGAAAGCGGAGGACTGCAGGAGCAAAAGCCGTGTATCTCGCTCTCCCGGCAAGTACGCGAAGAGGACCGAGGGCAGTGTGCGACATGCCGCCGGTCGTCCGCCAAGTGGCCTTCTCTGTGGCCTTCCTCGTAAGTCTAATGGTCCCACAGTTGTCGGACTTGTTTTGGCCAATCTCCGCGGTGAACGGGAACTTTTTGAAACCCAAAAAGGCTCGCCTGCCTCTCCCTGGTGCAGCAACATAACTCTGCAGCACAATCCGCAGTCCATCTGCATGCTATAAAGCAATGCTGTATTGTGAGATGCTGACGCAGGTGACGTCACATTCGCATTCTTCCACAATCCAGGAAGTCACTCATTTTCATGGCGCGGGATTAAAAAAATGTAATATATAAATCGATCACTTCGACACACATCCAATCGGTCCATTTCATTCAGGAGCCTTAAATACTGCGTGAAATACGGAAAAACATGCTTTTTGCTGTCATGGGCACTATAATGAGGTTTAAGTCATTTGACCAATTGATCAAATGTTGTAATTTCCCCCTCTCAAATAGGTGGTGGGCTACGCTTTCAACCAAGTAGACGAAGACCTGGGCACTCAGTACCACGAGACAGTTTACTCGCTTCTGGACACGCTGAGTCCTGGCTACAGGGAAGCCTTCGGGAACGCTTTGCTCCGGCGGCTCGAAAGTCTCAAGCAAAATGGACAGTGACAGTAAATCGATCATAGAATGCCCACCTGTCGCTATAATAAGGGGATTTGCCCTATCAATTTTGCTTTGTTCCTTATCATCCAAGGACTCCCATGTTAGTTCATTCCTGACTGGCTGCTTAAGCTCAATTGCAACATCCTGCTGTTGACATAATGTGGAAAAATATTCCAGCTTCACTCAGTACACAAGAATACATTTTTTTTTGTACTCCCCGCAATGCAAATCTGACTGACGCTGTGACCAGGTGACTGATATCTGTACAAGGGCCAAAGCGGAATTTGCTCCCACGTTCCACAAATACTTTGCCTTAATGACCGTTTGGTTAGAAAAGTACAAAATACCTCTTTTATTGACTTTTATGTCCCCAAGATAGAAAAGGCATGTCAAGTTGTAACCAACGTAGCTCTGCAATTCATCTACAGCACAATGCAGTGAATGGCATTTTGGCTTTCAGTGTTATCTTTGTATTCCATATATTTTTGGGGTGAGAATACGTTTCAAATATTCAAGCACTAAATTAGCTTGTTTCATTTTCTTGCTGCTGGTTTTTGAGCTGACCAATAAACGTTTCTCAAATCATGCGTTCACGTGTCATATTCATAAACTAGGGGTGAGAACCTCTTGGTACGATACAACAATAATCATTACATGGGTCAGGAAATTATTCTACAACAGGGGTGTCAAACCAATTCCACAAAGGGCCAAGAGGGTCCTGGATTTCATTTCAACCAAGACTGCGCAAAGAGATTAACCAATTAATTTTCTGCTGAAACAAGCAGCACCTGACTGCAACTAATTACACTTTCAGGAGATCAGATTGTTGAGAAGATGACCTCTTAATTGGTTGGAACGAAATCCATGACCCTCTTGGCCCTCTGTGGAATTGGTTTGACACCCCTGTTCTACAATAAACAGCATAAAAACTCATCCTTCTGTGAATTGGAATACCTTCATCACCAGACGACCAATCTATTTGAAGTTGGAGGGCATCAGCGAATTAACATTCATTCAGTCAATTTTGGGGCATTTCACATTTCCTGTTGCTTTTCTGTCGTTGCTTTTCCTGTTGATTTTGGGTCACCGAAAAGGACATGACTCAATAATGTCCCCAAATCTTTTTAATCAAATTAATTTCTTTGCCCGTCTTTGTAACGCCATTACCATTCTTGAGGATGTGAAAGGGCACGTTCCTACAATTTAGTTGAATGAAGCACAAGTTGTCCAATTTAGTCACATATCTGATTGCCTGCCTGCCCTGGAGAGTGCAGAGCAGGAGGGGGGAAGGGAAATGATAGTGACGCCATTGCAAACGTGATGATGTTTGGCTCGGTGGAAAACAATGTTGTTTTCCTGCTGAGTGTGCATTATCATCAAGTTGGCATTGTCCTTGTAGATTACCAAAAATAGTCACTTGACCTAAACCAGCGGTTCTTAACCTTGGTTTCACAGGTGCATTTACCGAACCCTTCGGAATTTCATAATAAAGTCATTTTTTGAAAAATCCAAAACTTAGAAAGCTAGTATCTGCAGTGGTATGAAAAACTACCTGAAGCTTTTGGAATTTCACACATTTCCGCATAAAATCCCCATCAAATGTGATCTGATCTTTGTCAAAATCACACGGATGGAAAAAACATCTAAAACCACTTAACATTTTAAGGTTTTCATATTTTAATGAGGATAGCATGCAAACAATGACAGAAGGGGGGGAAAATAAGTAAATGAACCCTCTGCCTAAGGAGACTTAAAGAGCAATTGAAAAATTTTAAGTCAGGGGTGTGCCCAATCATTGGTGAGTGGTTTAAAGCTGCCCTGCCCACTATAAAGCACACACCTGATAAATGTTTTGACGAGAAGCATTGTCTGATGTGCATCATTGACTCGGTCAAAAGAGCTGTCTGATGAGCTGCGATTGGATTGTTGATTTGTATAAAGCTGGGAAAGGATACAAAACCATCTCTTAAAGTCTGTATAGTCATCAATCAACAGTTAGAGAAGTTGTCTACAACTGGTGAGAGTTTGGCATGGTTGCTTCTCTCCCAAGGAGTGGCCGTCCACCAAAGATGACGCCGAGAGTTCAGCGCAGAATACTCAGAGGTAAAAAAAAAAAAAAAAAAACATAGAGTGTCTGCTAAAGGCTTACAGAAATCACTGGCACAGTCCAATATCTCTGTGCACACAACTATATGTACAACTATGGCCAAGAATGGTGTTCATGGGAGGACTCCACAAAGGAAGCCGCTGCTGGCCAAAAAAAAAAAAAAAAAAAAAAACAACATTGTTGCTCGTATAATGTTTGCAAAAAGGCACTTGGACACTCCACAGAGGTTTGGACAAAATATTTTGTGGACTGATGAAACCAAAGTTGAATTGTTTAGGAGTAACACATCACGTCATGTCATTTGTGGAGGAAAACTGGAACAGCTCACCAACATCAACACCTCATCCCCACCATGAAGCATGGCGGAGGAAGCGTCATGATTTGGGGCTGTTTTGTTACCTCAGGGCCTGGACAACTTGCAATCATTATTGGAAGAATGAATTCAAAAGTTTATCAGGATGTTTTGCAGGAAAACCTGAGGCCGTCTGTCAGACAGTTGAAACTAAAAAGAGGATGGATGCTGCAACAAGAAAATGATCCAAAACACAGAAGTAAATCAACTTCGGAATGGTTTCAGAAGAACAAAATACACGTTCTGGAGTGGCAAAGTCAAGTCCAGACTTGAACCCCATTGACATGCTGTGGCATGACCTAAAGACGGCGATTCATGCGAGACATCCGAGGAATCTGACTGAACTACAGCAGTTTTGTAGAGAGGCATAGGCCAAGATTAGTCCTGATGTGCCAGATTGATCTGCGGCTACAAGAAGCTGTTGAAGCTGTCTTAAAGTCTGGTTGAAGTTTTTGCTGCAAAAAAAAAAAAAGGGGGGGGGGCAAAATATTAAATGTTTTGGTTCACTTACTTATTTTTCCCCCTTTTGTAATTGTTTGCATACTAACCTCATTAAAATATGAAAACCTACAAATATTTAGGTGATTTTAGACACTTTTTTCATCTGTGTGATTTGACAATGATCAGATCCAATTTGATGGGGATTTTAAGCAGAAATGTGAAAAATTCCAAAAGGTACCAATACTTTTTCATGTGAATTCCTCTTCAAATTTCTTCAGGATTTCAAATTTACTACAAATAATTTTGCCTTTTTCTGTTGATTTTCACGTTGGAAAATGAAAAAAAAGTCATTTGTCAGTGTTCCTTTTTTTGTCTTCATGTCTACATTCTCACTTTATTGTTGCATCCTTGCATCACATAGCCTACTATTTTCATAACGTAAAATGACGCAAATAACTTTTTTTTTTTTTAATCATCTACGCAGTTCAAGCTGTCTGTAGGTCTGTTATACTTCCTCATACCAAGTGCCAGTCAACCTTCCGCTGAGCAAACTGATTTCTCCTCCAATTAGATAGATGGCTAGGCATTTGAAAAATGGAATCAAGCTTGTAAATTAAGGGCAAACTAGTCCAAATCCTGGTCTAAAACGCCATTCTGCCTAGATTTAGATATTTTCGATACAAAATGGGGCTCTGCATTTCCTAACCTTCAGCGAACCCCAGTTAAGACCCACTGCCCTAAACCTTTCTTGAATGACGTATCCATGAACCTTGTGTTATGTTTTTTATCAAAACAACTCCAAACCCACAGGCTTAACCTGTAAATGTCCTAAAATGAACAGGAAATGACCTGTAAATATCCACAAAAGACTATGAATGCTCTGATTTCAGTGCCTTTGACAGTGCTAGACTCGGGTGACCAAACGTCCTCTTTTCCCCGGACATGTCCACTTTTTACATTCTGTCCGGTATTCGGTGAGTTTTTTTTTTAAATGAATGATGTTTTTTTTAATCATTTTTAACAGGACCAATTAGTGTGTCTTGAAACTGACTGACGCTTTGTACAGAATACTACGGTACTATGCTGCCTCTCACGTGGTCCCAGAGATCCTGCCCAGTGGTTGGTTCTGATGTGCTCAGTAACAGAGAAAGCAGACGTTGGAGCAGTGTTACATCGTCATCCAAAGTGTTACAAAAAAAGAGACTAAGGTGATGTTTTGTTAAATCAGTATTGTGAGGCTGTCCGTAAGATTTACATTATTTCATTGGAAAGAGAAAAGCTTTTTGTTAAAGCTGTATTTTCTACAGAATAGGTATTATTTAGAACATTATGTCAGATTATGTATTTTTACAATAAGAACTGAAAAGATAGCTATTATTTTCTTCAAAGATGATTTGCTAATACAGAGGAGGCTTTTTTTTAAAAAATCATTATTTAATTCCAGTTTTTTACGTTATTATTGTTCTATTATTTTAGGAATAATAAAGCCTGTTGAGTAATCTCAGAATTTGAATTAGTCTCTTTGGGTTTATAGCTATTACTTTGATAGAAAACTGGATTTTCTTTAGAGACGTAGGAGGCAAACTTTAAATATATTAAAGTGACAAGGCATCAGAGTTGCCCGAGGCAAAATATGGTCACCCTGTACTAGACGCCCAATACAGTCAAAATGAATTGGATGTCTAGCATAGTCAATTGCAGCCAGAAAGCTGACGTAACACTGTTCTCATGGAAAATTTTGGTAGCATTTTTTGTAAAAACAGGGACACCTTTTTAAAATGGTATATAAATTCTTGGTGGGAGTATATCGATAACCTTTGGGTTCAAACTGCAGGTGTTGATGCACAATTCCATTTTTTCTTTTTTTTTTTTTGGCGTGTCCGTCCAGACTGCCTTTTTCCATTGAGCCCGTTCCTGTATTACGCATGCGCACCAATTTGCAGTCCAACACTGACCCGCATGCGCAGAAGCATCAAAACAAATGACTACACATGTTGGTTCTACGCGATTCCAGGGCTAGTGGTTCTTAACCTTGCTAAAAGTACCGAACCCAACGAGTTTCACATGTGCATTCACTGAACCCTTAGGAATTTAATAAGGAAACTTTTTATTTTCCAAAATGTGAGAAACAGTGAGGATCAGAAGTATTTGCACCGCTTGTGATTTTGCAAGGTCAGCCACTTAAATAAAAAAAAAAAAAAAGTCTGAAATTTCATAGATGCATTTCCACTCAGAGACGATCTAAAAAAAAAATCCAGAAATCACATTGTATGATTTTCTTAATAATTCATTTGTAATTTACCAGGGTTCATAAGTATTTGTACCCCTGAGAATCAGCAATAATTATGAGACTCAAACAGTTGTCAGTCTTCCTTAAAAAAGTCCACATTTATCCCATGAGTAACCGCACGTTTGAGCTCCTATTGTCACCTGTGCAGCTTGGTGAGAATAAATCAACAGTTGCAGCAATTGTTAAAAAATGGAAAAGGCTAAACATGACTGATAATCTACCACGGACTGGGGCTCCATGTAAAATCTCTCCTTGTAGGGCATCACTCATGATGGGAAAAGTGAGGTTTGAGGTTAAAACTACACGGCAGGAGCTGGTCAATGACCTGAAGAGAGCTGGATGCACAGTTTCAAAGGCTATTGTCAGTAGTACACTACGGTGGAATGGTTTAAAATCATGCATTTCTCAGAAGGTTCCTCTGTTGAAGCCAGTACATGGGAATGCCCGTTTGAAGTTTGCCAGGGACAATCTGAATGATTCATAGGGGTCATGGGAGAAAGTCATGTGGTCAGATGAGACCAAAGTAGAACTTTTTGATGCAAACTTTACTCGTAGTGTGTGTATGAAAAAGGATGAGTACAATCTCAAGAGATTCCCCACTGTGAAGTATGGGGGTGGAGACCTCATGCTTTGGGGCTGCCTTTTGGCAACGACTGTACTGTATGAAGCAGAGGATGAATGGTGAAATGTATCGTCAGATGTTGACCCACAACCTCCTTCCCTCAGTCAGACTTGAAGATGAGTCGGAACTGGATCTTCCAACATGACAATGATCCGAAGCACACAGCCAAGCTGACCAAGGAGTGGCTGCATAAAAAGCAAATCAAGGTTCTGGAGTGGCCTAGTCAGTCTTCAGACCTCAATCCAATAGAAAGCCTTTGGATGGAGCAGCAACTTTGTGTTTCTCAACAACAGCCCTGAAACTTGACAGATCTAGAGAAGATTTGTGTGGAGGAATGGGCTAAAAATCCCTGTTTCCATATGTGAAAACCTGGTGAAGAACTACAGAAAGCGTTTGACCTCTGTAATGCAAACAAAGGCTTCAGCACCAAATAGTAGCACAGATTTTCTCAGAGGTACAAATACTTATAATCCCCAGTGAATTACAAATAAATTCCTGAAAAAAATCCGACGAGAGTTCCAGAATTTTGTTTTTAGATCAAGTCTCTATAAATGGAAATGCATCTATGATTGAAATCTCACACCTCTACCTTTTTTCCTAAGTGGGTGTGATGCAAAATCACATGGGTTGCAAATACTTCAGCTCCTCACTGTAGCTAAGCTAGCTAGCAAATAAATGGTGTTTTGCAGTTAATTTTCATGTTGGAAAATCCTTTTTTTTTTTTTGTCTACGTTGAGATTTTTATTTTACTTTTAACCTGTCCTGTTCAGCTGCTTAGACACGGGGAATCAGAATCTGAGTGTCCATATGGTCTAAACAGCTTTAATGTATCATATGGGAGTTTGACATACCGGGTACTCCCATTGCTGTTGTTCATCATGTCTACATTCTCATTTTATGGTTGCATCACTTACTCCTTTCATGACGTAAAATGTGGCGCAAATGTTTATTATCTGTGTAGTGTATGATGCCTGTAGGTTTGTATACTTCCTCATATCAAGTGTGAGTCAGCCTTCCACTGAGCAAACCAGTTTCTCCACCCATTATACGTATATAGCACAACACAAGGCAATTCAAAGTGCTTTACATCACACGAAGATCATAAAAATCACATTTAAATCAAGACAACTTAAAAATCAAGACAATCAAAATAGGAAATAAAATAATACATAAAAATCGCATTTAATCACAAATAGAATAAAAATAAATTAATAAATATAAAAACTACTACTAATAATAAAAATAATTGAAATCAGCAATGGAGATAAGCACAAGAGGAATAGAAAGCAAGTAGATTGAAATATATAGACAGTTATGGATATGCAGTGCTAAACAAAAGTGTATTTAGCCCTGATTTAAAGGCGCTAACAGTTTGAGCATACTTCAGACGTTCAGGTAACTTGTCCCAGAGGTGAGGAGCATAATAACTAAATGCTGCTGTTCAGCTGCTTAGACACGGGGAACAGGAATCTGAGTGTCCTTATGGTCTAAACAGCTTTAATGTATCATATGGGAGTTTGACATACTCCCATTGTGGTTGTTCATCATGTCTACATTCTCATTTTAAGGTTGAGTCTTTGCATCACTTACTCTTTTCATGGCGTAAAATGTGACGCAAATGTTTATTATCTGCGCAGTGCATGCTGCCTGTAGGTCTGTATACTTCCTCATATCAAGTGTGAGTCAACCTTCCACTGAGCAAACCAGTTTCTCCTCCCATTAGATATATATCGGGCTAGTAGTTGAAATAAATAAAGCCGGTAAATTGGAGGCAACCCAGTCCGAAACCTAGTCTAAAACGACACCTGATCTTTAGTCAGTATGAAATTAGGGCCCTTGTTTGTCTTAACCTTCACCGAACCCCTTAGACTTACTCACCGAACCCCTGTGGTTCAATCGAACCCAGGTTGAGAACCACTGTTCTTGGGTGATTATATTTTGATTTCCAACACACAAATAAGACAAATTTAGTCTAATTTTGAAAGTTTATATGGATTGATAGAACACATGCTCGCAGACACACACATATTCGGTCAGTTTGTCCCGGCTCTCAGCCATGTAAGCAATATTGTAATATTACTCATTTGGCGCACAGAAAGAAAACCGAGCATTCTCAGGCTTATTTCCCCCCATTTGTGTTATTTTTTTTAATACTGTTGTCAAGCCTGCCTCTTCCCTAAAAGCAAAGTACAAGCTAGGTGCTAATACTAAGGGCCATCCTCCGTGCCTCTCTCGTTTTTTGCTGACGTAATTGTTGCATGAATTCCGATTTGAGAGACTTGACATTTCAGACAGCAACCACATTCGAGAAAAATATGACCCAGATTGGATTTTAACCAAAAACGAAAGTGACCTAGGTCGGATTTGCAATGGTCTACTTGCATGCGACTTGTCCCATTTAGACCGTCAAGTTAATGCCTTACTCAAGTCGGAAAAAAAACAAAACAAAAAAAAAATTGTGCATTAAGACCTGTGGTATGAAGTGTCAAGATAAATCTCATTTTTGGGATATGGAGACACCCCTATGATAAACCACTCAGAGATGAAAGGGCAACAAATTCATTCTTTATTTTCATTACATTTAGTCATTTCTAGATAGCACAAAGAGGTAAGAAATTACAAAAGTTTTAACAGCTACAAAGTTTATTTGTGTAAATTCAGACTACATAGCAGCCATTAGGACAACGTAGCGCCTGAATTAGAGTTGCTAACACCAACGTTTTGCTTGTGACGTGTCATTAAACAATCAATTGTGGCAAATGCGCATTATAAAAATCAGTTTTCTGAGCGAGTAAAACAAGGATTTGTAGGTAGAATCATTTACATTTCGTTGTCAAGAATCCCTCATGAATAAAAGAAAGCGGTGCACATCACCTGCATCAAACAATCGCTACAGGGAACTTAATGCAGAACAGATCTTGATTAGCATCATCTCTTAGTTCCCATTCCACCACCAGTTTGATCTAAAAGTCGGAAGAGAAAAAAAGAGAAGTAAAGATAATACACGTTACAAACCAACAGTTATTCAAAAACCACAGGAAGTCAAAATTTTAAGTGTTCTAAATAAATGTTCTGCAACAAAAAGGCACAAGGTTATCGAACACAGTGGTGTCAAATGTATTGTGGTATTGTTCTGCCTGGCAGGCACGTTGCAGTTCACGACGGTGGGGCTGCGACTGACGTCATCACTTGAAATGAATATCAATATCTAAAACGATAGCAGCTAGGCCTGAACGATATTGGAAAAAACTATTGCTGCGATTTTTTGGGGGTTTGCGCTATATTGCGATATTATATTGCGATATTAAAAATTTAAAAAAAAAAAAAAATATATATATATATATATATATATATATATATATATATATATATATTAGGGCTGTCAAACGATTAAAATTTTTAATCGAGTTAATTACAGCTTAAAAATTAATCGCAATTAATCGCAATTCAAACCATTTATAAAATATGCCATATTTTTCTGTAAATTATATATATATTCTGCAAAATAAATTGTTGGAATGGAAAGATAAGACACAAGATGGATGTATACATTCAACATACGGTACATAAGGACTGTAGTGGGCATTTCACTCTACTGTCATTTAAATCTGTCTATGCTGTCCTCACTCCGAAGCGTCTACTTTTTCCAAAGCTAGACAGCTAGTGAACGACGCCATAATAATCAGACTTCTTTCTTTTTCATCTGATTTATTAATAAAATGGCCTCAAACCATTGTCCTCTTTAGACCGTCGTAAAACTACAAAAGTACACAAGCATTGCAACGTTAGCTTAGCACGCTATACAGGCTCACAAAACAAACAAAAAGCGTCTCATACAAAAAATATAACATTTCGCTTACTAACATAATATGTGCATTATTTACAACAACCATACTTACGGACAAATCTTGTCCAAGGATCATATAAGCACAACATTACAACGTAGGCGTCAGCCCGAGACGTCCTGCAGCCATATTGAACTGGCTAGACAACAATAAACCATGTCGCAAAGCGACCACAAGAGTTCGCTGTTAGACAGCACAAAAAGCCTTGCTGTAAAACTTACCAAAAGGCAGAATACTGTCTGAGCGGGACATGTGCGTTAATTGCGTCAAATATTTTAACGTGATTAATTAAAAAAATTAATTACCGCGCGTTAACGCGATAATTTTGACAGCCCTAATATATATATATATATGTATATATACATACATACATTCTAAAAGAAATTTTTACTAGATGACTTGAATAGCTGTTTGGAAAGACTTTGGATGACTCATCATGAACACAGTGTACAGTATTCCATCGTTTTTCGCGGTTAATAGGGACCAGAACCCGCCGCGATAAGTGAAAAACCGCAAAGTAGCCCCCCCCCCCCCCCAGAGCAGGGCGGTAAACCGAAAATTTACCGTCACCGAAATTCTTAACGATGACCGACGTAATTTTGACCATGTCGGTAAATTCGGTAAATTAATAAAACAAGAAAATATAGTCTTTTCATCCCGCTTTGATTCTGTGTTGTTCGTCTATGTTCATTCCCCTTTAAGAAACAGTCAATGGGCTTACGTAGGGAGTCACTTGATCATCAAGGAGCCAATCAAACAAAAGCCCAGTAAGCTAACGCTAGCAGCTAACGCTACAAGCAAAACGTGATGGAGTGTGGCTTAAGGGAGGTTCACCAAACGTTTAACCGACATTTAGTAGACTCTTGGTGGCATCCAGACGGGCTTTCACCCGCTGTCCTCCCCGCTGTTCTCACGATTTCCGGAGATGGTGCTTTCAGTGCTTTCTACTGGTAGCCAGGCTAACGCTAGCTAGCGGCTAACGCTACAAATGAACGTGATGTAGTCGGATAGCGGCTCTAATCTTGTCGAAACGGCTGAACTTAATGAGTGGATTGGGCACGGACTGCATCTAGCAATTACTATGTGGCGTTATTTTGTATCTGTCTGTGTGTGATTCCTCTGATAGCTTTTGTGATGGTAAAGCATTCAGCTTAAAGTACAATCCAACGGCGAAACTTATAATGACCGAGAAATGGCCCCAGCTATTTTTCTGTATGTGCTTATTTCTGTGTCATTATTGCTATCATAAAATCTTAAGCGTTTCATTTGAAGAAGATCAATATAGCTTTAATGTGTGTGTGTGTCTCTCTGTTTGTTTGGGGGTTCATTTGTGCGTGCATTTATTAAAAAATGCACTGGGGGGGACCCTGAAACCATAATGTAAACACTTGTATTTAATAATTATGTCACAGCAGCCATTAACAATAAGTTGTCTTTTTGAAGTGTACTGTTCAAGCTGCAAGTCATTTGTGTTACAATGACATGTTTGCACAGGCATATTGATTTTGATAATGTACATTGTTCAAGTCATACACGCTGTTATAAATGTTCATACTTGAATTCTTATTGCTTACATTACATTTTTATAAACTTAATGTTTAGACTGCATGTACAATTGTTAAATACAGTATATGAAATTGAATGCTGGTAAATAAATCAACAAGAAACAGTTAATCTGTATTTCATGCATTGATTCAGATTTTCAAATTATATAACAGTACGCTTGGCCAAATTTATCGTCATTTATCGTTATCGAGATAAATCTGCTCAATTTATCGTGATACATGTTTAAGGCCATATCGCCCAGCCCTACCCCCCCCTCCATATTTTTGTGTGTGTGTGTGCGCGCTCAATGTATTTATTCAGATCTAGCACTGGAAAGAGATACATATAAGACATGTTTTTTCTCACTTTTTTCCCCTCCAAAGTATGATTAAAAAAAATATATATATATATATGTATATGTATGTATATATATATATTCGTATATATGAATCATTTTTAAACAAGAATAAAGTACTGTAGTAGAAAAATGCTTGGCTTTATTAAATGCTTCTGTTTACCTAACATGGCTGTGACTTTTGGAGTGACATGTAGAAATTACAAACTCCTCATAATCACTTTTGGCATTTATTTTATATGTCTCGAACGTCTCCACATTCTTCCCCCACAGACACACACGTTCATTCCTGCGAGCGAATGAAGCAGATCAAAGGTTTGTGGATTGGAAAAAAAAAAAAAAAAAAACTATCACGCGTCCTTGCGATGGGACTATCGCGCATGCGCACTTCGCGATGGCGATGTTTAAACGATATATCGTTCAGGCTTAATAGCAGCACAGATGGAAATTTTTACAGCAATTTTTTTACAGCAGAAATGTAGCATAATGGAATGGTCCCATTTTTAGCTATTTTTAATTAAAACAGTGGGCTGGTTGTGCTCAAATTGACCTACAAAAGAATTGTAAATATCTTAAAAACAATAGCAGCACAAACAAAACTTTTTACAGCACAAAACATTGACATCCTCTTTATTGAAATTTGAACCTGATGGGGGAGCCAACTTCACGAGGTAATGTATTGCCATAAATTAATTTGACAAGCGTTGATCTATAACAGATGGAATTTCATTTAGGCTCAAATGTTTTTTTTTTCTTCTTAGCTCATGGCCTTATCCTGCCAACTAATTTCTGCTGCGAGTGAATTGCACTTACCGCAGGATAGTCCGTCTTGACGGGCAGTTGGTTGACGTAGTGATAGCTCTGCTGCTTCTGGATAGGGCAGCTGATTCCGCACTTGCAACCGTCCGCGACGGGAATCGGAAAGGGGACGGGAACGCCGGCAATGACGCCGTGGACCACGGCTTTGCTCGTCTGGCTCTGCACCGCTACGCAAACGAGAGCCACGCGCTTCAAGATAGAGCTGAGAGAAGACTGAAAATCAATAAGGAGCACTCACCGCTGTTAAAAGTCACGTTGACACTGTAGGACTGTCCTTTGTGAAGCTGGCAAGGCTGAGCGGGACAAGGAGTAATGTCCACAATAGTCACCTTGCCTGTAGACGAGCCTGAAGATAAGACACAAAGACGGATTCCCTTTGAAAACACTCAACTGTGGTCAGATGACTTGATGGTTTTTAGATCAAATTCCTTTCTTTAATCATCACATTGTTAAGAGTACTGTACTGATATTTTATCTGTTGCATTCATTTTCAATCCCTCTACACACATTTTACACACGAGAAGCTACCAGTTAGCGCACGAGGGCACGTTAGCATTAGCATTTTGTGTGTGTGTTATTAAACAGTATGGCGGACTAAAAGTCCCAGTGATTAGATGTTATAGCATGTGATTGCAGAGGTGGGTAGTAACATGTTACATGTACTCCATTACATTTACAAAAGTAACTTTTGAGAAAAATGTACCGTCATTTTCGGACTATAAGCCACTACTTTTTTCCCTGATTTTGAATCCTGCAGCTTATAGTCCACTGCGGCTTATTTGTTCATTTATTTGGGTTAATAGGTAACAGTTTAATTGACATAAGACTGTCATAAGACCGTCATAATTATTAATTAATTATGACACTATCATGGGCATTACTGAATGCTTATGACAGATGTCATTAAGTGTCATCCGGCAAATTATTTCACTAACTCCATTTATGTCCAGCTCAGATTTTTTTACATCCATTCAAAAGTGAGATAATTTGCCGGATGACACTAAATGAGATCTGTTATAAGCATTCATTAATGCTCATGACAGTGTCATGTCACATTTATGATTGTCTTATGACCATGTTACGGCACCACTGTCAAATAAATCGTTACCAAATATCATAGGTAGCAATTAATGAAACAACTGGAAGAGTAACTGAAGAAAGCACAGAGGATGAATTTTGATTGTTATTTACATCTGTAGCGCTGCAATGCATGCTAGGAGACATGCTGGATGACAACAGTGTTGACAGCAGATGGCAGCAGTGGTTGACTGTCTCCCCAAAGGGAGCAGTGATGACCAAATGAAGCTTGAAGCAATGAAGCTTTGCAGCCAATTGGTTCAAAGCTTCATGGTGGTTCATTTGGTCTAATTAAAGTCTGATGATGCCGCTGGCAAATAAAGAGTTACCGGTTAATATCTTTTGGTGTAAATATCCCATAATACAGTGAGGACAGCAGCGCCTTATAGTCCGTCTTTGTGTCAAATTTAACTAGTGGCGGGTGATAGTCAGGTGCGCCTTATAGTCCGCAAATTCCGGTACTTCTAAGAGTAGTTTTACTAAGCCATTCTTTTTACTTTTACTTGAGTAGATTTGTGAATCAAAAATGCTACTCTTACTCCACTACTTTGAGCTACACAAGAGTCGTTACATTTTTCTCCTTTATTCTATATGTTTTGTTTTGCCAGCGATGCCCAGAGTAACTCTACCAATTTAACCAATGAGACACGCAACAATAATCATATGACTCCATTATACCAATCAGACGCAAGCTTGCCGTTCTATGATCATGCCAGCCTGTTCAAAGGGTGTCTTTAAAGCGCCGTAAAAATGAAGTATTTGACATAGAGCGCTGCCCTCAACATGACTCGAAAGCGCAGATTTTAACCTCTCTCCGAGTTTTTATTTGGCACCGACTGACGGCGGAAAACCGGAGATATGATCCTTTTAATTTCATATTAGTTACCATAAAGGTTGCATATCATGTTGACGCTACTGCCCTTCAACTCAAACTAGGAACTATTTTCTCCACTCGAGGGCACTCATGCTGTTCGGAAAAATTATGCTTCATTTCTGTCATTTTTCTCTCTCTATGGAATTCAATGTTTTTTGTTTTTGTTTTGGCTTAAGGTGGTTATGTAATGGTGAATTGTACAGTATCATTATAACAACAGCTCATATAGAAAACTTTTGCGCTGAGAAATAACATACCATTGTTTAAAAAACAAAAAAAATCAAACAAAAATGTTTGATTTTAAGCCATTACCCAGAATGTTACTCATTACTTGAGTATTCTTTTCACCAAATACTTTTTACTTGTACTGGAGTACATTTTTTGGATGACTACTTTTACTTGAGTAATATTTTGAAGTAATGCTACTCACGCGAGTAAAATTTTGGATACTCTACCCACCTCAGTGTGAATGTTATGTAAGTCAAACATTATCAACCAGTGTCATGTTTGGAGGAGTTAGCCATCTGGCTAGCCACAGCGGAGAAGTGGTGAGAACAGAATAGGGAAAGACATATTTAGCAACCCCGCCCCCCCCAATTAAACATACTTTGGATATTCAAGCACATAAAAACTTAGAATAAATAGATGTGTTTTCATTTTTAGATTACACATTGACAAATGACCACTTTTGCTGTATAAATAAGCAAAATCAGGGCTTAACTACCAAACCTTGAGCTAATAGTCATTGAGTTACAGTACAATTATTGATAAATAAAACTACTGATGTCCAGGTTTTTAGTGTTTTTTTTTTTTTTTGATTGAGAATTCCTTTGGAATATTGACGCGCTAATTCAGGAGGTTTTATTTCCTTGCTGCTGGCTTTTGAGTTGACCTGTTTCTCAAGTCATGTGTTCATATGTCATAAACCACTCAGCGAATAATTTTTTTCCCATCACATTTAGCCATTTCTAAATGACACAATGTTAGAAATTGCAAAAGCTCAGGTGACATGAAGTTCCGTTCTGAGACGCCCAATTTGGCCAAACTCAAAATTGTCCTATATGCGTGTGTGATACATCATTGGAAAGCTTAAAATCTCAATTTTCTGGGGGAAGACAATTTTTGAACAGGAGGGCATTTAAAAAAAATTTAAACAGTAAAACCCTAACTGGAGGTGAAAGCATGAGAGAGCATAATTAAAGACGCCACGATTTTAACGAGATATTATCTCGCACTTATCTCTTTTCGATCCAAAAACCCCATGTAGCATGTATTACCGAGTGTGAAGACACAGCTGTGAATGGCCACAGCCGGATTTTTGGGATGATTTTATGGATGAAACATGGTCATATAACACAGGTGGCGACCTAGAAATCGCAGGCATTGAGGAATGGTTGAGATTTTCTTTTTCATGTATTTACCCTTTTAAACATTTTTTGTTCAATTTTTGTTTTTTCAATTTTTCTTTCTTTGGATCGATTATTTATCATCTAAAATATTGGTGGAAAATGCGACGGTAACAAAAAAATACATTTTAGCGATAGTTATGCGGTAGATATCCGTGACCTTTTTACAGACACCATTTTTTTCATTGTGATGTAATTTGTTTAAAAGTTTAAAATATGCGAGTGAACAATATTTTAAAGTCGTTGTTTTTTTTTGTTTTTTTTTTTAAACTAAATATCAGAGATCAATTAATGATTCTAAGCTAAAAATGACAGATATTTCAAATAATAAATATAATTACTGAGCTTCTTTTTATGGCTGGGTTGAAACGGAAGCAGTTGCGCAACATCTGTAAACGGGGGTTTCCAGGGTATAACGGACAAATTAAAAATAGTTCGAGGGCTTAATGCGCCATGAACCTGCTATTACAGCATATAAATATATTTTTCTATCAAACACAACAGTTCTTTTGGCTTTAAATACAGCAGTTTATTTCAAAGAGGGGTGCAAGAGCAGAAACTACTTTTTCAGACTTGTCTGTGTTTTCTGCCATGTGTAAATTCAGACTACATAGCAGCCATTAGCAACTAATTCAGGCGTTATGTTGTCCTAACACCAACATTTTTTTTCAACAAATGACTTTTGGTGTATGAATAAACAAAATCTTGGGTTAGTTAACTATCGCCGGCCAAGGCCGGTTCTTTTATTAACTACCACAACACATACTCTGCCAATATATTACATTTAGCGAGCAGTCAATGAGTTACAGTATGATTATTAATCAATAAAACTAGTGATGTCCCTAACCGATTCTCTGCCAAACCACTAGGCAAATATGTCCTCTGAATGTGACTATTGCTGTTTACAAAACCGTGTAATCTTCTTGAAGAAGTATCATCAGATCTCATTTTAAATCAGGGGATGGGCAAAATATTCCACAAAGGGCCGCAGTGGGTGCGGGTTTTTGTTCATACCCATCATGAGGACAGCCTTTCACCAATCTGGTTTCTTACAAGTGCAATCAGTTGATTGCAGTCAGGTGTTTCTTGGTTCCACTGAAACCTCATTGGTTAAACTGTCTGTGCTGAATCAGTTGCAACAAAGACCAGGACCCACTGCGGCCCTCGATGACCGGTTTGCCCACCCCTGTTTTAAATGGTAAATGGAGAGTACTTAAATAGCGCATTTATCTACATTGTTACAATGCCCAAAGCGCTTTACCAGAGCACACATTTACACACCAATGGTGCTGCTGCCATGCAAGGCGCTGTCAACCCATTAGGGGCAAATTAGGGTTCAGTGCCTTGCCCAAGGGCACTTCGACAGTGGGCATTCGTAGCCGGGAATCGAACCACTGACACTTCGGTCCCAGGACAACTCGAGCTACCAACTGCGCCACGCACCAGTTTAATACATAAAATGTCATTTAAACATTTTTTTTTTGGGGGGGGGGGGGGGGGGGTATTTTTTTCCGATATAAAGATTTATCTTGAAAAAAAAAATCGGGTCGGGAATCAAATAATGAGCATCAGGACATCCCTAAATAAAATTATATCATTCAAAACTTATTAATGCACTTACTCCTGTAACAATATATTAATGTTTTATAATTCTTCACTGAATACAATTTCACGTGAAAGCAAGCAAAGTTACAGTTAATTCAACTTACCACAGTCGAGGTACTTGACTGGCTCGGCACAGGTGAGCCCCATTAAACAGAGCAAAACGATGCCAGCTCTAAAATTCATGTTTCCTCCTCCTTCAACGATCTAGGAAATAAAAAATATGCATTTCAGCACAATGTGTTCAATCTGTGACCTGATTGAAAACCCGTTAACCTGCATAAGCAAGTTAACCCAGCACTCAATTACTGACACGGCAATTTTATTCTGGCTAGTCAGCATCTAAAATTAAAAATAAACGAAAAAACAACAAAGGAAACAAAAAGTACCCCCTCTTTGAATTGTATGTTCTCCCACCGGCTTCAGGAGTGATGAATCGTCGCAAACAAACGCCCAACACGTTTTAGTAGTTCCTCATATCACGAGACTGAAGAAACGCCTATAAAAACAAGGTTGTATGCCCTAAATTTAAACTTACAGGAAAACGTATTTCGTGAAATGAAGGCAAAGAATCAGAAAATACAAATAAAAATATTTTTAAATTTAATAAAATTTTTCATAAAATAAGAAATTCAGTGTTAGTTTATAGTGAAGATACAATAACGTTGGAATATTGAGCCTGACAAACTAAAATGAGGTATAGAATATGCGTCGTTTAAATGATTGGCAAGTACATTAACAAATTATTTCACGCTTACCCATGACTTTCCGTTTTCTGAGGGCGGGACTTCCGTTTAGTTTGTTATGGAAGATGTCCCTGGTACGGCTAGCAATGATATCAGCCACAAAGTCGAAAGTGTTCAAACTCACCAGGTAAAATTTCCTTTTTGTCAACCATTATGAAATCGCGATTCAGGGCGTGGTTATTATTTAATAATTCCGGACGTCAAAATTGAACTTTAAATCGTCAGGCTGGCGTTGGCTTCACCTCCTGCGCCATAACGAACTCGTTACGCCCACTGCCAAAATGTTTTGCAGGGCTTCAGCCTTACTTGGTAACCTCGCTGTGAGACAACGGTGTCATCGGCCCCTCTACAGTCCGCAGCGTATTTCGACTGTTAATGTTAGAACTTTCAGCGGCGTCTCAAGCCAGCATATCACAGAAGATGAAGATAAGGTTTACATGACAAAGGCGTGTGTCAAGGTGAGCAGCGATGACGCGACAACTGCTTTTCAAAATGTCAAACTAGTGTTTACAATTAAATGATGTCCGTCAATGGCAGTGAATGACAGTGTGTTCACTGGATTTAGCGACTCTCTCATTCACTTAATCAGTGGTGGATAAAGCACTGCTTTTTTTTTTTTTTTTAAACTTCAGTAAAAGTACAGATAAAGTAAGAAAAAAAGTTTTCTTAAAAAAAACTGCAGAATGGAAAAAACTCAAAATTTGTGGTGTCGATGTGAAAATAACGAGCACCGTTTGAACTCAAATGGAACTCTTTACTGTGCAGTTAGTATCAGAGGTGTAACAAGGGTCCCCGGGGGCCCCAGGCAACAAGCAACGTAAGGGGGACAGTTGGACTTGTAGCAATAGCATATTTAATAAAAGTAAAATAACACCTCGGTCTCATAGAGCGCATTACGGACACTCAAAGTGCCCGGCTTCTACTACATTAGGACATAAAACTACAGTAACATAGTACACTCACCGCTGTCTTGCTTCCTTTTCTCCTCTTCTGCTTCTTTTTTTCTTTCTTTTGTCGCTTCCAGAAGGATAACCTGTCTTCATTTTGGATATATGCCAACTAAAAAAAAGCCGAATTGCCACACACTCTCACTCTTGAGGCACGTGGGGTGGTTGGGGGGGGGTAGAGCGAGCGCAGTAAAGCTGCGTGTGCGAAATCTGTTGGCCTCTGGGGGCCCCTGCTGGCTGGGGGCCCTAGGCAATTGCCTGGTTTGCCTAATGCAGTGGTTCTCAAATATTTTTTGTTACGCCCCCCCCACCAGGAAGACGTGAACATTCCACCCCCCCCAAATCTCTGCCGCCACTGTAAATGTACTGTAGTGTCATTTGTCTATAAAATTCTTATTATTAGTACACCTCTGCATAACATTTTTCCCTTTTTAACATCAAAGAAAGAAGGAATATTGGTCAACTTACAATAAAGTGTGGGGAAAAAAAACATCGGTACTGGAAAAAGACACTCAATACTTTTTTGACCGTTTGATGCTGAAAAATAAAATTTCATAAAAACAATAAATAGTAATAAATTCAAATTGAGTTGCAACATTTAACTCAAGAGGGCAATATGCCAAACAATTCGACCGAAACAACAAAAATAAAACAAAAACGACAGTGTCGTTGGACTGATGGGCAGTTTTTATTTTTGCTGCAGGCAGTATCAGCTCCTTTGCTATAATGTCAGGTTATTTTGCATTGAGCAACTTGACATGCCCTCTTATGTGATGCTAACAGTGCTCGCTGGTTTACTGATGTAACACCGACAAAGCAAGACGATAGTTGGCAATATTCGGCACATTTTCGCTGAAAAAAAATTCCTGCTGTCCACTGGAAACATTTTTAGACAAAGTAAACAGACTGGTCTTTAGGGATGGGAATCGAAATCCGATTCCAATTCGGAACCGGTTCCGAGTGCTTCGAGGCCTCGACATCACAATGAAAAAGCCTTAACGATCCCTAAAGACGCATATTGCGTCGTGACGTGTCTTGGTTGTCCAGACGCATCAAACTAGCATGGCGCCAAGAACCACTCGCTCCAAAGTTTGGCTACACTTCACCAGGAAAAAGGGTGAAAATGAAAGGTTACGATAGTTTAGCACGAGCGTTGCCGCCGTAAACATAACAATGACGTAGGTTCGAACGCTCGAAAGTGTGTCTTCACTTCACGAGGAAAAATTACAACAAAGCGACTTGCAGTCATTGCGAGATGGAAATAACTGCATCGGGAGGGAATAGACTGCACTGTCCTCACCGAGAGGCTAAGGCTCAGTCCTGGCTATACAGCTAGCTAAACTCCCAAATGACGATGCAGAAGACGTTGGTATAATTTGCTGACTTTATTCAACCATCACTTGAAACTAAAAATAGAAATGAAACAAATCAATTTCGTCCCCAATAACAAACAGGTTCGCATCAACGTAAATCAGCGATGATTAGCTGCTAACACAGTCATAACAAACAGTTAGCATGCGTTCGCTAGCATTAGCACATCGTTTAAACCACTACACAACTGGATTTAAGTGTCCGATTGCGAGTGGAAACACAGACAACAACACAGAAGATGATAAATACAGGCGTTGGCTCTGTGGATATTTTACAAACATTAACAAAGAACGTAGGCTCGTGGCAGTGTTTCCCTTTCTCACTAACTCGCTCACTGGCTTGGATGCGGCATTTCTTCTTCGCGCTCTTCTTCGCGTGAGGAAGCGCAAGGGTGCCACCACTTGAGCGTGAAAGCGCCATAAAAACTAAAAGGCATGCATTTCGATATACTGGTAAATAAAAACAGGAGTCCCCAAACTACGGCCCGCGGCTCCATATTTGGTCCGGCCCCCAGAACAATTCCAGAGAGCATTTTGAATTTTTTTTGTTTTTTTCTCCCTCAGTAGTGTTATTTATTTCCTGGCCTTTTTCAGTGAATAACTCAGAGAGGGTTATTTGGTTATTATCTATTTAATTAATAGTGCTATTATTATTTATTATTATTATATTATATTATTATTTTTATTTTATTTACTTTTGTTCCGAGAAGAATCCACAGAGGGTTATTTGATTGTGGCTTTCTGAAAAACAATAATTTTTTTACATTTCGCACTCCTGCAATCGTCACACTTTTTCTGTTAGAAACTGACCCCGGCCTCTCATCAGAGAAGGGAAAAGTTATTTGGCACTCACAGGAAAAAGTTTGGGGACATTGCCAAAGGCAGAACAACGACTTATATGCCAAAATATACCAATATGTTTTATTTCTATTAGAAAAATGTTTCAGTAAAATGTTACCCATTCTTGTGCATTTGCCACTTATTGCCACAGTTAACATTGAGGCTTTGGGCCTCTTTTGACCTCGTTGTGAGTTTGTAAGGTTGTGACTTCTGATTAAACAAACTTGATGCCAATCAAAATGTTTGTTCTTCTTTTTCCCGAAATTAGAATCGATAAGAGAATCGATAAAGGATCGAATTGTTAAGCAATATCGATAATGGAATCGTAATCGTAAAAATCATATCAATTCCCATCCCTACTGGTCTTTCCTCGTCTCCCGCTGTACTATAAGTCAAAGCCAAAAGAAAAATGCTACATACGCTTCGTCATATTTCCTCATCTTAGCTTTTCATATCTTAATTGCTCTTTGCTGTGTGCTCTTGTTTGGTTCAGAAATACTGCACACACGCTGAAAATGAGAGTGCCACTGCCACCCATTGAGTGGATGTGCAATTACACTTTATTCTAGTACAGCAAAAAAAAAATATTCCCCAAGGTCACATGCGCCACCTCTAGCATTGCCCGCCCCACTATTTGAGAAGTACTGTCCTCATGGGACGCGACGCCTCTGGTTAGTATAAAACAAACAATGCAGCAGCAGCTAGTAAACAACATGTATGGTCATCACAGCATAGCACATAACAACATTGCAGGCTTCTTCCTCACGTCTCTTACGCTATACTGAGGCAACATTGCCACCTAGTGTTACTTTCAGGGAACACAACAGAATTGACTGCACTAAACAGAAGCTTAGAAATTCTAAAACTTAGTTTAAAGTGCCGGTGACACTCAAAAGCATGTTTATATCATATTGCACATGGTATTTTATGCTCTTGAATGAAATGGAGCATTTGGGTGTTTGCAGAAGCGATCAATATACGGTATTTATTTAATTCTTTTACTCCCGTGCTATGAAAATGAGAGACTTCCAGCCACAGTCTCGGATTAAAGAAGGCAGATGTGACGTTAAGGAGTGACATCATCTTCACTATACAGCCATATTGATGTTTGAGAAGTACTACGGATTCATCTGATTTTGCGGATGAATTTGTTTATTTTTTGCATCACGCCAACCCAATGTGTTTCAGGCGTTTGTTGCTACACCAGGAAGAGTGGTGTGATCCTTTTTGAGTTTCAGAAAGATCCTGTTCACCGTGAAGAAGAAAAAACAAGAAAGCCCGCAAACAGTTTTCTCAAGACATGTCAACAAAGCACATGGATGACTGGAACCATGTTCTATGGTCTGAGATGGACGGGCTTTTCTTGTGTACCGTCTTCAGAAGAGGCTTCCTCCTGGGGTGACAGCCATGCACACCAATTTGATGTAGAGCGCGGCGTATGGTCTGCGCACTAACAGGATGACCCCCCACCTCTTCAATCTCTGCAGCAACCCCTGTAACGAGTCACATGACATTTTGGAGGGAAAATTACAAGCAGTACTCAATTTGGACATTAAGGGATGTACGTTTTTTCAAAGGGGTTTACTCCCTTTTATTGCCAGGGGTTTGGATATTAATGGCTATATTTTCAGGGGAAAATAAATGAACTATCACTTCGATCAAATTACCTTGCATTCATTTGGTATGGAGTGGTAGACGTGTTCCTGCCATCAGAATAAGAATCTTTCAACTAAGGCTGCAGCTATCGATTATTTTAGTAGTCGATTAATCGATGAACTAGTTAGTTCGAGTAATCAGATAAGGAAAATAAAAAATACCTGACCTGAGCCTCAAAAGTTAAAAAAAAAAAAAAAAAAAAAAGAATAAATGAGGACAACAAAAGAACAATTGGCTAACTTACAAAGCAAATGTCCACTAGCTTAAATGCTATAAAATGCCATTTTTTTTTTTTTTTTTTTTTTTTTTACAATGCTCTTAACAAATAGTTCAAACACATATTCCCATTAAAAAGGCTAAATATACCTTTAAACTAAATTACAAATGCATTAAAAAAAATATTAGCTCAAACAAAAACTTAGCTTATGTTGGGTCTTAACAGGGAGCAGCTGGATTCAGCCATGTGAAATGAGGCAGGCTAGAGGGCAGTGTAGCCACCCAAATAAAGAAAAAATGCAAACACTTTCAAAACAAACCATTACAACGCCGCTTTAAAACGAATACTCGAAGCAGCAAAATTTAATTTGAATATTTTTTTTGTAATCGAATACTCGAGTTAATCGAATTATCGTTTCAGCACTAGTATGTTTTGTAACCCAAGTGACCTGGAAATCCCCCCAAATAATTAGGCAGCAACTCAAACTCATCAGGAAGTGAACTGTAAATGCCCTAAAATGAACAAAAAAGTGACCTGATTTTTGTATTTTATCCATATTGATTCAGAGACTTGGTGAGATCATGGAAAAAGGAGAGTACCTGAGAATCCGCGTCGAAGGGGGAGGTTGCTCCGGCTTCCAGTACAAGTTTGTGGTTGACGCCAACACCAATGAAGATGACAGGTAAACAGTAGGGGTGTGTATTGCCTCATATCTGGCGATACAATTCGTATCACGATTCAATAGTTTTTTAACACCCTTCGTAAACAGCACGTCATTTCTTTAAACGTCTCTTTAAAATACACACTGTTCACATCTATGTGTCGTTAGAGTGTTTGAGCAAGACGGCGTGGGAGTCGTCGTGGACCAGGATAGTATGGAGTTTGTAAAAGGAGCCACTGTGGATTTCAGCCAAGAACTCATTCGAGCCACCTTCCAAGTGCTGAAGAATCCCCGAGCTGAACACGGGTGCTCTTGTGGCAGCTCATTTTCCGTCAAAATCTAAATGAAATGGCATTACCCAGATACAGAGTACAATTTTTTTTGCATTATATTAGAGGCTCCTCTTAAAAAAACATCTTGAGTTTTTACTTCATGCATGTAAATTATGTAAATAGGCTAAGATTAAATGGTTTTATCAATGTGGTTGAAAATAAAACGTCAGTTTAAGGAGTTTAGTGCTTCATTTCAATATATATCATGCAGGAATGAATGGACTACCATGAGGATTACCATCAAATGTGTGAAATATTACCGATAAAGATTTTTAGGTCAAATAGATTGCATCATTTTACAGTAGGGGCGTGATTGTCATTAAAGCTAGCGGGGGGTCTCATTCATACTCATCGCACCCAGGCTCTGTTCACATTTGTTCTTACACTGGCCATAAGCATCTTTCGACTAAAAATTTCAGGTAACCCTGGGAAATACTTGACGATAATTATCGTTAGAGCTTTTGTCAACAAAAATAATAAAAATGTTCGATAAAGGTCAAAAGATTTAAACTGAAATTAACACCACTTTATCTATGAACAAATGCCGTTTTCGTGTCAAATTTGGTGGGTGGCGGTTTATAGTCAGTTGCGCCTTATAGTCTGAAAATTATGGTATGTTGATGGCATTGACAGCCATGCACGTCCATGCCATTGACGGCCATGTATGTTGATTCTCTTGATGCCAGTGTACTTGGATTCCATTGAGTCTATGCCAGAGGTCACGGAACCGCGGACCTCGGTCCGGTTCCGGACCCCCAAGCCGTGTGGACCGGATCTCAAGCTGTCCGGACTAATACACGTTGCAACAAATAAAAATCTTTTTTTTCTGCGGGTTTGCAGAGTGGAGGCGGGCATCAAACAAAAACCTTAGTGGTGACGCGCGTGAGCCAGCCAATGGGAGTGAAGCATTTGAAAGTTATTTTTAGAACAGCATGTCTCACATTCGCTTTCCAGACTCCGCGGAGTGACAGCCAAAAACAGAGCCAAATGAAGTTGGAGGAAGAGGCGAAAAGGTACGGCAAATGGCGTGCTTAAAACTACGCAAGATTGATGCAGAAAACAGTCTTTAAAGAGGAGTGGACCAACACATTTTTATTCATTTTACCTGGCGGCAGCACAAGACCGCTATGCCTCATCTGAGACTCATTCAGAGACGGTAGTGCTTGTAAAAAGCAGCAATTTTAAAAGGCACTATGAGACGAAGCACACAGCTTTTTTTGCAAAGTTTCCCTATGAACTCTGCCATCCGTTCTCAAAAAATAGCGGAATTAAGGGCTCAATATGATCGCTCCTCAAGGCTCATGGTTCATTTATTCACTGCACAGCAACGCGCAAATTAATTCTCCCCTCAGAATAGCGTGGATATTGGGTCAAAACAAAAAGTCTTTCAGTTACACACCGATTGTCAAAGATTGTATGAGTGTAGTTGCTGAAACTTTGTTGATGGAAAGCAAAAAGAAGAGGTCTGTCAAAAAATAAAGCAAATCCCCCTGTCAGCATCCACAATTAAAAAAAAAAAAAAAAAGTCTTGAACATGCTCTGATGCTGCTATTTAATGATTCAATTAAAGCACTTTTTTAGTTTTATGCACCTTTTATATTTTATTTACATTTTTGAATGTTGTAATTATCAGCATGGCCACGTAAAAATACGTTTGTATTTTTTGGAAAAAAAGAAGGATTAAAAATATTTCCGGACCCGAGGTTGTTGTAATTTTTAAAATTTCGGTCCCAGAGAATTTTTAATTCATGACCCCTGGTCTATGCCATTGATGGCCATGTACGTCAAAATATCAACAGGAAGTGACCCCAAGGGGTTTACCTGCTAAAGCAAAGCTACCATCGCAATTTGTAGTTGAAAATAATGTACTGTTTTCCTGCTGAATTTGTATTATCAACAGGTGTGCATTGTCCTTGTAGACCGGGGGTCGGCAACTGGTGTTTTGAGAGCCGCATGCGGCTCTTTAGCGCTGCCCTAGTGGCTCCCTGGAGCATTTTCAAAAATGTTTGAAAGTGGAAAAAAAAGGTTGAAGGAATATATTTTTTGTTTTGATATGGTTTCTGTAAGAGGACAAAATGACACAAACATTCTTAACGTTTTCCAATGCTGTAAAAATGTGTAGAATAAATATTAAATTTCAACATTTCTGTCAACGAAGAATTGCGTAATAGCCAGCGCCACATGCTTGAATGCGCTTGACAGTGACGCAAGAGTCGAAACGCTCTGTCAAGCGCAGGCCTCCCGAGGGGATAGTGAGGGCGAGTGGATAGTGTACCTACACCGGGAGATAATAAAGCGTGGAAAACCGTTCATAGATGGTGATTATATGAAGGAGACATTCATCAACATCAGAACACCTATTTGCAGACTTCAAAAACAAAACCGAGATTAAAAAAAAAAAAAAATCAAAGACATGCCCACATAAGGGGCATGTTATGCACGTTCCTTTTTGATTTTCTAAACCTAAAAAAACATCAAGAATCAGATTTATTGCATTTCTATAATTTCATAAAATCATTAAAAAGCATTAACTTCATTAATGTTGTAATGAAGTTAAACTAAGTGGCATCATACAACAGAGTAGTCACGTGATGCGTTGAATGCACTGCAGGGAAAATAAACATTAAATCATGAAGGCTCATTATGTATTTTTAGCAGACTTAGTCATTTTTAATTGTACAACCCCTAGCAAAAAGTATGGAATCACCAGTCTCGGACGAGTACTCACTCAGACACTTTATCATGTAAAACAAACTCAGATAAAAAGATTGAAAAAATAATGAATTAGTTCAAAAGTGTAACTCTTTAGCATTCAGAAACACCAAAAGAAATGAATAAAAAACATTGTGGTGGTCAGTAAATGTTACAGAGCAAGTGCAGGGTAATATAAATGGAATCACTCCATTCTGAAGAAAAAAATATGGAATAATGAGAAACAAAGAAATAATCAAAACACATCTCTAGTATTTAGTAGCACCACCTCTGGCTTTTATGACAGCTTGCAGTCTCTGAGGCATGGACTTGATGAGTATTCTTCATCAATATGATGCCAACTCTCTTTGATTGCAGTTGCCAGATGATTCTTGCAGGTCGGAGCCTTGCTGTGGACCATTTTTTTCAATTTCTATCACAGGTTTTCAATAGCGTTGAGATCTGGGCTATTTGCAGGGCATGGCATTGAGTGGATGAGTCTTTCACCAAGGAATGCTTTAATAGTTTTAGTTCTTTGGCATGATGCATTGTCATCTTGGAAAATGACAAACATTTTCATATGAAGGGATAAGAAAGCTGTCTAAAATTTCTATGTAAACTTGTGAATTTATTGAAGATTTAACCACAGCCATCCCCCCACTCCCTTTGCCCGACATGCAACCCCATATCATCAAGGACTGAGGGAATTTTGATGTTTTCTTCAGGCAGTCATCTATGTAAATCTCACTGGAACAGCACCAAACCAAAGTTCCAGCATCATCACCTTGTCAAGAGTCATGAATCTGTATTGGACATGGTGTCAAGAGTCATGAATCTGCAATGGACAAGGTGATAATGCTGGAATGTTTGTTTGGTGTTGTTCCAGTGAGATTAATAATATATCTAATACAGATACATACAGTATGTGTTGCCTTCATTATTAGGCCTATTTAAAGCTTTTAATATTTGTGGCTCCAGACATTTTTGTTTTTTTGGGATGCCCACCCCTGTCATAGATATGTGCTAGTCCGTCAATGTTTATTTGAAATGGTCGGAAACCTTTATTGACTTATTTTTGGAGTAATGTTTTTAATTTTACAGACGCAAACATTTAGTAAACGTCGACTAAAACCAGATGAAATTAGTCTGGAGTTTTCGTCAACAAAAACTAGATGAAGACAAACACATTTGGAGATGACTAAAATATGACTAAGACTAATTAGTATTGTCGTCCAAACGACTAAGACAAAAATTACAAGGGCTGCGCAAAACAACACTAGAATCACACAGATGTACGGTTTCAGACTCAAATGAGCTAAATTAGAACAAAATGATAGAATGTTGTGCTAGATGTAAGACACTTTAATTTCTTTTAACAAATGTTAATTTGTTTAAATAAAAAAAGGATAAAAGTTTGACAAAATCATGGCCGAAATAATTAAACGAATCACACAAAAGAGTTGTCAGGAAATGATTTTATTAATAATTGAGCACCAATAGTTGATAACATTGGTTAAATAGTTTTCTATTTGCACACATCATAACATCATACACTCACAAGTTGTTTTTTTGTATTAATTATTAAAGCAGACTTTTAAGAAACAGCTCACAAAAATATACAAAAAGAATATCTACAAATGATATTTACACTGGTGTAAATCAAAATATGTATCATTTTATATTATATATATATTATATACTGTATATATACTTAACGGAGCAAAATATTTTGCACATGTTTTCCTTTTAGATAAAACATTCCATTGAAGTAATATGTCCAGTTACACAAAACAAGAGTTTACACCCGTTGTATTGATGGAAATGTGACTAATACATTGTAGCAGCGCACTGTGAAGTGAGTCAAATATTACAACTGTTTTCATTTTTTTTGTTTGTTTGTTTGTTTTTTGGACGAATCGTCTTCCATGCAAACCCAAGAACAACCACAAACACGTCCGCGCTCACGAGCGGGATTGACCAGTCGACAACAACCACCGGCACCACAACACGAGCACAGAAACGAACCATCGGGGTGACACAGTGACCGGGTCGGGTGGACAGTGCATAGTCTGCTTTGGCATGCTGACATCCAGAACATAACAGTGGATGTTACATTCAGGAGGAAGGCCACACGATTTGGAATTATCAGTAGAAAAAAAAAACAAAAAATACAAATGACCACATGATTTAAAATGAAAATATATTAAAAATAAGGGGGATCCTTATAAGACTCACGTTAAGGCTAACTGATTTTGCTACAACTCTATTTCTTTAATGGCATTGTTAGTAAACAATAGGCCTTCATTTGCATTCTCATCTCACAAAAAGTAATGTTTCAACAATTCCCACATTTTTTTTTCAGCGCACACTGCTTTCTTGTCAAACCATATTTTTTTAACAGACCGGCATAGAAACAATAAAACAATTCTAAAGTCATTGATGGGGCTAGACATCTAGTCAATGAGTTAAACATAAAACACAGGTAGTCTCCGGTTTATGAACGAGTTCTGTTCCTACGCTGGCGATGTAACCCGAATTTCCGCGTAAGTCGGAAGTAACCCTTAAAATATCCCTATATGCCCCTTAAATATCAAAATAACTACCCAAAAACACGTATTATACGCAGTGTTGTCAATAACGCATGACTAAGTAACAATACATCGAACTCATCAGCGATGAGTGGGTGGGGCGGGGTTGTCATGCCAGGGAGTGAAAGACGGGCCAATGTTTATTCTATATATTTTGGTTGCCTACTTTTTTTTCCTCCTCAGACAAAACTTTGTCTTTTGTTTCTCTGCCATCTTTGCAGAATTCACGCAAAAGCGTTCGCATCGACTTCCGTCTTTATAATGAATGGGAAAAAGGGGAAATGGCGTACAGTGGTATGAAAAAGTATTGCAAAAAAAGAACCCTAGAGCAGTGTTTTTCAACCTGTGTGCCGCGGTACACTGGTGTGCCGTGAGAGACCGTCAGGTGTGCCGCGGGAAATTATTAAATTTCACTTAAATAATCATTAGAGGTTTGAAAATTAATTATCCGCAAATAATATTGTACCATTGTGCCATTGAAGAGTGTCTGTGCTGCGAGTAAGTGGCAGAGTAATACTCTTCTACGTCAGCAGGTGGCAGCAGACGGCGAATTGACTGTAAAAAGACAATAGAATTAGACCTGTGCATGACGGATTACAGCGACAGTGACAGTGATGGAGAAGTTTCTAAGAAGGAGAAATGCAAACTCTGAGCAGGGCTCTGGACAAAATGCTGACCCAGACGAAGGCCCTAGTATGCGTGGTGGACAACAGAAGAAAGACAAGATGGTTAGCTCAAGGCTTTACAGTGAAAGCTACCTGTCATTTGGATTCACTTTCACCGGGGATGCAACGGCACCGTCGCCATTATGCCTGGTGTGTGGCGAGAAGCTAGCTAACAGCGGCATGGTGCCCAGCAAGCTTAAACGGCATCTACAAACAAAACACCCGTCCCTTCAAGACAAGCCGGTGGATTACTTTGTACGCTTACTTAAAAACACAGAGAAACAGGCAACTTTTTTGAGGAAAACCACAACGGTAAATGAGAGAGCCCTTAAAGCTAGCTACCTTGTTGCTGAACTCGTAGCTAAATCAAAAAAGTCACACACGGTGGCAGAAACATTAATACTGCCTGCCTGTAAAGCCATTGTTAATGAGGTGCTTGGCCCTGACGCCGCCAAAGAAATCGCTAAAGTCCCTCTCTCGGATAACACAATTGCCAGACATATTAATGACATGTCTGCAGACATCGAAACTGTTGTTTTGGAGAAGATACACGTCAGTAAGAAATTTGCATTGCAACTCGATGAGTCAACGGATATTAGTGGACATTCTCAGCTCTTGGCCAATGTGCGTTTTGTGGATGGAGATGCAATTCGAGAAAACTTCCTATTTTGCAAGGCACTGCCAGAAAAAACAACAGGAGAGGAAATTTTTCGGGTCACATCGGAATATTTTGACAAAGGAGGGTTGACGTGGGAAAACTGCACAAGTGTTTGCACTGATGGAGCAGCAGCCATGGTCGGGCGCATCAAAGGCTTCGTAAGCAGAGTGAAAGAAAAAAACCCAAATGTTATCGTTACGCACTGTTTTTTACACCGTGAGGCTCTCATTGCAAAGACCTTACCAGCAGACCTGGCTCATGTGTTGGATGATGTTGTGCGTATAGTGAACTTTGTGAAGTCACGACCTTTGAAAAGTCGCATGTTTGCATCTTTGTGTGAGGAAATGGGAGCGGAGCATAAAACGTTATTGCTTCATACGGAGGTCCGATGGTTGTCGCGCGGCAAGGTGCTGGCCCGTGTGTATGAGCTGCGAGAGGAACTTAAACTATTTCTGATAAATGAGAGGCCTGATTGCTCAAAGCTGCTTGCAACTGATGAGTGGTGTGCAAAACTGGCATACCTGGCTGATATATTTCATCATCTGAATGAACTGAACACACGGATGCAAGGCCGGAATGAAAACCTGCTTACAAGCACAGATAAAATGAATGGATTCCGTTTAAAGGTACAGCTCTGGCAACAACATGTGCAGCGTGGCAACCTAGGGATGTTCCCACTCACCGAGAAACGGAGCGATGTCAACACTGCTGCACTGTGCGAGGTGATAGGCACACATTTGAAAACGCTTCAGGAGAAGTTGTCATTTTATTTCCCCTCAGCCTGCACAGAACATCTCGACTGGGTGAGGGACCCATACAGCTCAGCATCAGTTGTTGGAATGGACATGACTTTACAGGAGCAAGAGCAACTCATTGAACTGAAACAAAATCGTGGTTTGAAGCTAAACTTTGCTGATCTTCCTTTGGACAGTTTTTGGTTAACTGCTGCCAAGGAGTTCCCCATTCTGGCCAACAAAGCTGTTTCAACATTGCTCCCATTTTCCACAACATATCTATGTGAGTTGAGCTTTTCAAGCCTGACCGTGATAAAAACTAAAAACAGAGAGAGACTGAGAGCTGTTGAGGAAGAGCTCCGTGTATGTCTTTCTACAGTTCCTGCCAGAATATCATCCTTGTGTTCATCTAAACAGGCCCAGGGGTCACACTGAGTGAGTTTAGAAGCTTTTATTAACTATATTTCTAACTGTGTTCTATAATATGTACTGTGTAAGGCTATAGAGTTTCATTTTGTGTCATTATGGTTGGTGGTGTGCCCCAGAATTTTGTCAATGTAAAAAGTGTGCCGCGGCTCAAAAAGGTTGAAAAACACTGCCCTAGAGTGTCTGCTAGAAATCACTGGCACAGTCCAATATCTCTGTGCACACATCATCTGTAAAACTATGGCCAAGAATGTTGCTCATAGGAGGACTCCATGGAGGAAGCCACTGCTGTCAAGAAAAACATTGTTGCTCGTTTAATGTTCGCAAAAAGGCACTTGGACACTCCACAGAAGTTTTGGCAAAATATTTTGTGGACTGATGAAAGTTGAATTGTTTGGGAGTAATACACAACTTAGGGTGTGGAGGAAAAATTGAACAGCTCACCAACATCAACACTTCATCCCCACCGTGAAGCATGGTGGAGGGAGCATCATGATTTGGGGCTGTTTTGCTGCCTCAGGGCCTGGACAACTCACAATCATTAATCGAAGAATGAATTCAAAGGTTTGTCAGGATGTTTTGCAGGAAAACCTGAGGCCGTCTGTCAGACAGTTAAAGCTAAATAGAGGATGGATGCTGCAACAAGACAATGATCCAAAAACAGAAGTAAATAAACTTCAGAATGGTTTCAGAAAAGCAAAATACATGTTGTGGAGTGGCCAAGTCAAAGTCCAAACTTGAACCCCATTGAGATGCTGTGGCATGACCTAAAGACAGCGATTCATGCCAGACATCCCAGGAGTCTGACTGAACTACAGCAGTGTTGTAGAGAAGAATAGGCCAAGATTAGTCCTGATCGATGTGCCAGACTGATCTGCAGCTACAGGAAGCATTTGGTTGAAGTTATTGCTGCCAAAGGGGGCGGCACAAAATATTAAATGTGATGGATCACTTACTTATGCCCCCCACCACCCCTTCTGTCATTGTTTGCATGCTATCCTCATTAAAATATGAAAACCTATACATGTTTGGGTGGTTTTAGTTAAAGCAGATACTTTTTTTCTTCTGTGTGAAGCTCAGATCACATTTGATGGCGATTTCATGCAGAAATGTGAGGAATTCCAAAAGGTTCAGATACTTTTTCATACCACTGTATGCCGCAAAGCATTCGGCACATTTGTAATTTTTTTTTGTGAGGCAGGGTTCCTGCCACCCTCCTCCCTCAAGATATAAAAGAGGTGTCATTCAACTAGTTGTCAGTCGACAAACTATCAAAAATGTGATGAAAATATTTTATAAAGGTTGAAAAGTTACCTAATGTTGCTTTAATGCAGGGGTGTCAAATGTGCGGGGGTCCAATCCGGGCCGCGGGTTTGTTCTGCCTAACAGGCACGTTGCAACTCATTCATACTGTACATACAAAATGACATGCTTTTATTTTGACATTGGCGCCTTAAAACTGTAGATTTGTGCGATTGAGTGCGTGCACTACTACACTTGACTCGCTTTCGTGTCCACAGTTACATCCGTTCATTTGCCCCTTCCTAGCCAAAATAGATTGGATGTCTAGCACCGTCAATGGCAGTCAATGAGTTAACAAGGAGGTGACCCAAAATGCTCCAAAACCAACAGGAAGTCACTTAGATATGCTCCAAAGTCAACAGGAAATGATCCAAAATCTACAGGAAGTGACCTAGCTTTAACTGAAATGGAAGTGACGCAAAATGAATTCATTGCCAGCCATTGACGATGATAGACGTCAAATTGATTCATCCAGGAAAGACTGAATGTGACTGAGGGTGCTTTTTAACTGACAATACGTAATCCCACTTATCTCATTGGTTGAGGTCAGTGGCATCGTTAGGGGTTCAGCCCTCCTAAAATATGCTTAAGCCCCCCTAAATAATTTGGTGTTGTTTTATTGAAGAAAAAAAAATGCTGACATATTCACCATGAAGTTGCCAGAATATTAGTAAATCAATATTCATATAACCTGTCATTATTAACTTAAATATGATCATAAATCTGTCAGTTTCCCCTTACTTAAGAGAGTAAGGTAGAGAGACACTTCAGTGCGTCGCTATCCAATCCATTTCATTTGTTCATTTAGAGAACGCCTCTGAAAATCCAGTACGCGTTTTGCCCGTGACATTGCTAGCAGTCAGTACTACCTTTTTTTTCTGAAAATCCAGTCCGTTTTTTCCCTGTGACATTGCTAACAGTCAGTACTACCTTTTTTTTTTTTCCCGCAGTCGGTCTCTGCGCACAATTTACCTTTATTGTTTTGCGGTCAAAAGTTGCATCCCATCTCTAAAATTACGCTGCTACATAGCTGCTGCAAGTTAGTTACCGTAATTTCCGGACTATTGAGTGCCCCTGATTACAAGCCTCACCCAGTACATTTTTAAAGGAAACAGCATTTTGTACACACATAAGCCACTCCTGCCTATAAGCCGCGTGTGCCCACATAGTAAACTGAAATATTTATTTTCTAAGTTTTAATACCATACTTTAACGAATCGGGTTATGATATAGCGCGTGACTTACAGGTAAGGGAGGTGCGAAAGAGCAAGGGATGTGCTGTTGTTGCGGGTGTGTCTGTGTGTGTGCTTCGGCTGCTAGAGGCAGCAGTCGTGTGTTGTTCGACGAGTTTCCAAAATAAAGAATTGCAACCTAACTTAGCAGGCTACTCTTTGTCATCGTTACAATACCTTAACTTTTCTTTCCAAACAGCGCCAGCAACACGGCACTTAGCTGACTCCTCAAGCTCACTCCTGAGCGTGTGTCGTCGTTTTCGTCACGTAGCAGACCGGCTTTTGGAAACCCGTTGGTGATAGTGGATTTTTTTCACGCTGCTCCACGCTGTTTTGCAAAAGTTGCTCTTCGCATACGGCCACTTTTGTAAACGATCTGACGCTGCTGGCCATCCAAGCCTTCAATTCAACTCGGCACGTCATATCCATTTCTTCTAGCATTTTCCATGATGCAGGTAAGCTAATTTTACTAATGCACAACGATGAGGGTCTGCTACTTTTATTCGTGCACAAAGCACAAAGTTAAAATACGGGTAAGACTGCAAACTAGCGTCTTCCTCAACACATATATTTCACGTGTCTTACGCTTACATTTTATGCTCAAGCACTCCTGGCGGTCGTTAGAAAATTTGATAAATTGGCCGCATCATTGCATACGCCGCAGGATTCAAAATGAGAGAAAAAAAAGTAGCGGCTTGTAATCCGGAAATTACGGTAGTCTGAAATGCATTGTGAAGGTCTTAGTACGGTTAAGTGTACAGTCTTTTTACCTCTATCTTTGAGTTGACTTCCTTCTGGAGCATCAGCTGTGTTTCTCACTTTACTCATAAATTAGTACAGGAGCTGAGCTCATTCACGTATGATTATATCATCAGTGGATAGGCATAATAATACACTAATAATCATCACTCCACCAGTCAGAGCAGTGGAGCAAAGAGGGTGACAGGGGAGCTTCAAGAAGAAGTCACCTAAAATGGTTTTTGACTGCACAGGTATCCCTTTTCAGGGTTGATTAGTGGAATTTATTGCTTTAGCAATGGGGTGAGGACCGTCGTTTGTGTTGCCTTACATGAGGTGTGTCCAAACTTTCGGCCTGTACTGTATGTATGTATGTATGTATGTATGTAAATATGTTATGTATAATGTTTGGATATATCTTTGTGTGCGTGTGTGTGTAAGGTAAATAAGTCTGACCCAGATATTACTTAAATTCAAGTAATTGGTTGTATTTTCCATGGTTTGAAATTACAGCCATTTTACATACAGTACGTGCCCAAAATGTAATTTGTGCGACTTACATATTTTATAAGGGAAAAAACTATACTGTGTTGTGAGTGAAAGTCAAGGCATTAGCCTCTGATTTTATGTGTGTGTTTATAAAGTGGGGCAAATAAGTATTTAGTCAACCACTAATTGTGTAAATGTCCTCCTACTTGAAAGGATTAAGAGAGGCCTGTAATTGTCAACATGGGTAAACCTCAACCACGAGAGACAGAATGTGAAAAAACAAACAAAAAACCACACTGTTTGATTTTTAAAGAATTTATTTCCAAATTAGAGTGGAAAATAGTAAGTATTTAGTCACCTACAAACAAGCAAGATTTCTGGCTGTCAAAGAGGTCTAACTTCTTCTAACAAGGCCCCACTCGTTACCTGTATTAATGGCACCGGTTTTAACTCATTATCGATATAAAAGACACCTGTCCACAACCTCAGTCAGTCACACTCCAAACTCCACTATGGCCAAGACCAAAGAGCTGTCGAAGGACACCAGAGACAAAATTGTAGACCTGCACCAGGCTGGGAAGACTGAATCTGCAATAGGTAAAACGCTTGGTGTAAAAAAATCAGTTATGGGAGCAATTATTAGAAAATGGAAGACATACAAGACCACTGATAATCTCCCTCGATCTGGGGCTCCATGCAAGATCTCATCCCGTGGCGTCAAAATGACAACAAGAACGGTGAGCAAAAATCCCAGAACAAAGGGGGGACCTAGTGAATGACCTACAGAGAGCTGGGACCACAGTAACAAAGGCTACTATTAGTAACACAATGCGCCGCCAGGGACTCAAATCCTGCACTGCCAGACGTGTCCCCCTGCTGAAGAAAGTACAGATCCAGGCTCGTCTGTGGTTCGCTAGAGAGCATTTGGATGATCCAGAAGAGGACTGGGAGAATGCGTTATTGTCAGATGAAACCAAAATAGAACTTATTGGTAGAAACATACGTTCTCGTGTTTGGAGGAGAAAGAATACTGAATTGCATCCGAAGAACACCATATCCACTGTGACGCATGGGGGTGGAAACATGCTTTGGAGCTGTATTTTTCTGCAAAGGGACCAGGACGACTGATCTGTGTAAAGGAAAGACTGAATGGGCCATGTATCGAGAGATTTTGAGTTAAAATCTCCTTCCATCAGCAAAGGCATTGAAGATGAGACGTGGCTGGGTCTTTCAGCATGACAATCATCCCAAACACACAGCCAAGGCAACAAAGGAGTAGCTTCGTAAGAAGCATTTCAAGGTCCTGGAGTGGCCTAGCCAGTCTCCAGATCTCAACCCCATAGAAAATCTGTGGAGGGAGTTGAAAGTCTGTGTTGCCCAACGACAGCCCCAAAACATCACTGCTCTAGAGGAGATCTGCATGGAGGAATGGGCCAAAATACCAGCAACAGTGTGTGAAAAGCTTGTGATGAGTTACAGAAAACGTTTGGCCTCCGTTATTGCCAACAAAGGGTACATAACAAAGTATTGAGATGAACTTTTGGTATTGACCAAATACTTATTTTCCACCATGATTTGCAAATAAATTCTTTAAAAATCAAACAATGTGATTTTCTGTTTTTTTCCCCACATTCTGTCTCTCATGGTTGAGGTTTACCCAAGTTGACAATTACAGGCCTCTCTAATATTTTCAAGTGGGAGAACTTGCACAATTAGTGGTTGACTAAATACTTATTTGCCCCACTATATATATATATACATAAACATATATGTATATACATACACATATAAATCATCAGTCTTTGTGAGCTGTTTGTGAAGTTTTGTGCTTGTACGCTACGTTCACTTACATCCTGTGTAACTCCTGCGGGCTAAGCCCCCCCCCCCCCGTTCTTAAAACCTAGTGACGCCCCTGTTCGAGGTACTGTCGCCTGCCATGATAACAACGGAAGACAACATATTTAGTGTGGGAGATCAGAGGTTTGAGTGAAGCTTGAGCAGACACTCGATCGCACAAATCTCTGGTTTTATGGCACCGATGTCAAAATAAAAGCATGTGATTTTCTATGAACAGTATGAATGAACTACAACGTGCCTGCCGTGGTCCGGATTGGACCCTGTGGCTGGCTGCCTCTGTACATCTGACACCCTTGGTGTAAAGTATGCCCTGTTTTGTATGCATCGTCTTCTCAGTCAATTTGTTTTGGTTGCCCTAAACGTAGAAAATGTAGCTTTTCATTGTAAGGATATTGGAAATTGAAGCAATTTTGAATTATCATTTTGGGAAACTGCCTATTTAACAGTAGTACACAGAATAACAATCTGCTGTGTTCAACTTTTTTATGGTGTAAATACAGCTTCTGTTGATACTCGGTTTATTTTATTGTTTTTTTCTTCTTCATTTAGTTGAACAGGTCACATTAATTTAATCTTATTTTTGTATATAACAAAAAAGAAACATCACATTTGAACGGGTGCTCATCTGGACTTTGTCCCTTTGTAATATTTTTTGTCCACGACCTGGCGGTTGGGGAACGTCGCCTTAGTTGACACGCACAAATAAAATGAACTTTCAACAATGATGTGTGTAGATCTGAATGCACGCCACCTTTGCTCCCAATCAACCCCACGACGTGCACGCTCAGAGTTTTTAGGCAGTAAGTTAGCGTCGCACATCTTCCACACCTGAGGCCTCTTCCTGCTCCTTTAGATGAATTGGCGGGCAGGCCATGTGACCTTCAGTGGGGGGCATGGACACACCTCCACACAAAGAGGCTATAAAAGGAGACATGAAATTACATATCAGGGACATTGAAATTTGACTTTCGTTATTATAGTGGTACCTCAAGATACGAAAGCTAAAGTACACAGAAAATTCCTTTTACGAAAAGTCGTTGGAAACTTTTCCGCTTTGTTTTATGAAAAAAGATTAATCATACGAAAGATAAATGTACTGTGATTGAGAATTCCACTCGCAGCAATGCAATGTAACTACTTTGATGTGTATCATTTTATTCTAATCAGTACCATATTTTCCACAATAAAAGGCGCACTTTAAAGTGCCTGTGACAGCATAGAAAAAAATCTTAAATAGCATTATTTTGTGAATTAGAATCATATTTTGAAACGATTCGACTGTATACAACGAGAAATGACTCTTTTAATCTGCCGTTTAGCCCCGCCTGTCATTATAGCACTCTAGCATCCCCACCTGGATGATGACGTCGGCAAGGTCACGATTTCATCCGATTTAGAATTCAGCCCATTGAGGGGGAAGATTCGGAACGAGGAAAATGCGACAAAGAGAGCAGCAAAATATCATTGTTTCAATCTCTCTACGCCAATATTTTTACAGGATATTCTTTTTATCTTAGTATTTTTCCCCAAATGCGAAATAAATTGTCATGACAAATAACAGTCTTGTGCTAAATGGAATATAAAATATTTAAAATGCATTTATTCCTTACGACAGGGCAAAATTACTGCATAATGGTCAAAACTGTCGACTTCTTGCACCTCCCGAATGATATTTTATGCCACCAGAGTTAGTCCTGCTTTTTTTATTTCCCTGCCCCGGCTTCAGAGACGGAGGAAAGAGCGCAAACAAAACAGGAGGCGTGACAGCTAGCCGACATGCTAATCCGAACTGAGCGGCGTTCCGAAGTCTTATTCTCACCTTTTGAAATCGAAAAATCACACAAAACTACACCGGATCATGTCACACCGCGGAGGGGTTGATTGTCTTCACCGATCGGCCAACCGGCCTGCATGCTATACAGCAATGTTGTATTGTGAGATGCTCACCCGGCAGACGTCACATTCGCATTTTTCTTTAATCAAGGAAGTCATTCATTTTCATGGCGCGGGATTAAAAAAATTCAATCTATAAATCGATCGCTTTCACACACATCCAGGCTGTCCATTTCCTTCAGGAGCATAAAATACGAGCAAAAAATACACTTGCTGTTTACTGTCATAGGGACTTTAAACAGATCAATATTGGCTAATCATGGCATGACATTCCCATTAGCGCAGCTCCATCTAGTTGGTCATCAAGCAACGCCAACCACGACTACTACTGCCCTTAGTAATGTGATGCACCCTTTATATGAAAACAGTTTAAAAATAGTTTACCCATTTAAGGTGTGCCTTATCGTGTGGAAAATATGGTACACGTCCTTGAATATAGAGTATCATCCTGTGGCTCCATGTGTAATCCCACTGCACGCTGGATAATGGAGTTCTAACTCCTAACACCACAACTACGTTTGACTATAAATGTACACAAGGTATATACTGTATACACACGGCAATGCTCATGTATATGAAACAAAAGTAGAATATAGCACATAATGAAATAGATAACAATGGCTGCCGAAGTTAGCTCATCTTTTAGCACTCTTTTTTGCTTTGAGCTAGAGTTGTCATGTAATAACGTCAGTAGAATTTGCCTAATGTTGGATTTACAGTTTGCTTCTGTGTCGGGTCAACAGCGTAGCTACGGCATCGACCTTACTCTGTTGATGAGTATTTGAAGCTCTGTGTGGAGGTGACGCATTGTGCTGTAGTGTGTAGCCCAGTCACTAGCGTAACGTGATTCATGATACGAAAAAACAAAAACAAAAAAACATGAAACTAATGTCACTCCGGAACCAATGAATTCCCTATCTTAAGATACCACTGTACTTGTTAACAAAGAGTTGGGTCATAATAAACAACCACAGACTAAGTGTAAAAGCCTACTGAAGCCCCACTGTTGGGATCTGCTCCATCAAATAGAAGCTTGTTGATACTTAATCTAGTAATTGATGATGTGATTTGAAGCCTTACCTCCTGTCATCACCACCAGCACTCACCACGAAACGGTCTCCATTTGTGATTCGAATATTTGTCAAGTGAGCCGAATGACCCAAAAAGCGTTTGTGTTTAGCCTGGAATTAAAGCATGACGAAATGAGAGATCAAAATACAATAAAGTCATTAGATGTAACATTTCGAGACTTTCTATCATATTACACTGGAATTTAACCATTGTAATATGATAGAAAATCATAATACTCCTATAAGTATGACTCATGGTTCGCCCAAATAACATTTGAGAACCACTGCTTTAGGAGAAGCATTAGCATGCAGTTATACTTACAAACTTATCTGGACAAGGAAAGTCAAAGAGCTTGACCATCCCAAAGTCGTCGCCAGTGACCACGTTCAGGCCCGAATGGGACACGCAGGCGCAGGTAACGTCGGCTTTGTCTGTGTTGCGCGACCAGATGCCAACCACCTCGTCACCGAGCACGCTGGACACATTCACGGAGGAAGACTGCTTCAATACAGATAGGCGAGGGCTGGCCCAGGGGTGAAAGTGGCTAAAATTTCTTGCTGGAACTCCAAGACATACAGTGGGGAGAACAAGTATTTGATACACTGCCAATGCGTTTTCCCATTGGCAGTGTATCAAATACTTGTTCTCCCCACTGTAAATGTCACCACGGAGCCCAATTTTTCTTTTTGGGTGGGAGGGTGTCAAACTTCCTCAAACCAACAAACTAGTATTTGGCAGTTATACCTACTGTAAAACACCACATAATTGACATATGCATTAGGCTACAGCATTACACTGATTTTCATTAAAATTTGTATTTTTTTCATTGATTTGCAAAATAACAGTTAACTGAAACACCATGCAGTAACCTCCAACCTCCATTTACTCACATCTAAATGCAAAACCTCAATTTTAACTACTTAAGAACTTAGGGTGGACATTAAAATTGAAGATAATGTTAATAATAATAAGATAATGATGTATATATTTTTAAAAAATAATAAAGATATGTACATAAAGTGGGGAAAATAAGTATTTAGTCAACCACTAATTGTGCAAGTTCTCTCACTTGAAAATCTTAGAGCGGCATGTAATTGTCAACATGGGCAAAACCTCAACCATGAGAGACAGAATGTGGAAAAAAAAAAAAACAGAAAATCACATTGTTTGAGTTTTAAAGAATTTATTTGCAAATCATGGTGGAAAATAAGTAGTTGGTCAATACCAAAAGTTCATCTCAATACTTTGTTTTGTACCGTTTGTTGGCAATAACGGAGGCCAAACGTTTTCTGTAACTCATCACAAGCTTTTCACACACTGTTGCTGGTATTTTGGCCCATTCCTCTATGCAGATCTCCTCTAGGGCAGTAACGTTTTGGGGCTGTCGTTGGGCAACACAGACTTTCAACTCCCTCCACAGATTTTCTATGGGGTTGAGATCTGGAGACTGGCTAGGCCACTCCAGGACCTTGAAATGCTTCTTATGCAGCCAGTCTTTTGTTGCCCTGGCTGTGTGTTTGGGATCATTGTCATGCTGAAAGACCCAGCCACGTCTCATCTTCAATGCCCTTGCTGATGGAAGGAGATTTTCACTCAAAATCTCTCGATACATGGCCCCATTCATTCTTTTCTTTACACAGATCAGTCGTCCTGGTCCCTTTGCAGAAAAACAGCCCCAAAGCATGATGTTTCCACCCCCATGCTTCACAGTGGGTATGGTGTTCTTCAAATGCAATTCAGTATTTTTTCTCCTCCAAACACGAGAACCTGTGTTTCTACCATAAGGTTCTATTTTGGTTTCATCTGACCATAACACATCCTCCCAGTCCTCTTCTGGATCATCCAAATGCTAAGACGGGCCTGGACGTGTACTTTCTTCAGTAGGGGGACACGTCTGGCAGTGCAGGATTTGAGTCCCTGGCAGCGCATTGTGTTACTGATAGTAGCCTTTGTTACTGTGGTCCCAGCTCTCTGTAGGTCATTCACTAGGTCCCCCCGTGTGGTTCTGGGATTTTTGCTCACTGTGGTTGTTATCATTTGGACGCCACGGAGTGAGATCTTGCATGGAACCCCAGATCAAGGGAGATTGTCAGTGGTCTTGTATGTCTTCCATTTTCTAATAATTGCTCCCACAGTCGATTTCTTTACACCAAGCCTTTTACCTATTGCAGATTCAGTCTTCCCAGCCTGGTGAAGGTCTACAATTTTGTTTCTGGTGTCCTTCGACAGCTCTTTGGTCTTGGCCATAGTGGAGTTTGGAGTGTGACTGACTGAGGTGGTGGACAGGTGTCTTTTATACCGATAATGAGTTAAAACAGGTGTCATTAATACAGGTAACGAGTGGGGCCTCGTTAGATCTCGGCAGAAGAAGTTAGACCTCTTTGACAGCCAGAAATCTTGCTTGTTTGTGGGTGACCAAATTTTGACAATTACAGGCCTCTCTAATCTTTTCAAGTAGGAGAACTTGCACAATTGGTGGTTGACTAAATACTTATTTGCTCCACTGTATATGATGTTGCTCATTGTGGTCCGCAATGTGCTCAGGGAGCTTGTGTGTCTGCTCGGACACATTAAAAATTAGAGGGAACATTGGTCATTGGTGAATCTTGAGCGTGCATTTGTTGTATTTATTGGCATGCTGGCAAGCACCATGGACTCGCGCTAGCTTAGCTAAAATAGAAGTAAAATCTAATATGTACAATAAAGAGGAAAAATGTAACGAGTAGTGTAGCCCAAAGTAGCAGGGTAAGAGTAGCATTTCTTCTTCACAAATCTACTTCAGTAAAGGTAAAAAGTATGGCTAAGTAAACCTACTGTTAGAAGTACATTTTAAATAATAATAATAATAATACATTTTATTTCTAGAGCACTTTTCAAGACACGCAAAGACGCTCTTTTTCTCAAAAACCTACTCAAGTAAATGCAACGGAGTAAATGTAAAGCTTTACTACCTATCTCTGTGATAATCCCCCCCCAGAGTATTTCCCTCTTCATTTGCAATTTGGCACCCTGTCCACTAGATGGCGTCATATGCAACCGCCTAGCTCGCCTAAGCCTCGGTCCCTGAGATAGGCCAGTAGACACAACTATTCAAGTAGATGTAGTGCTTCTCATCTCACCTTGTCCAGGTGGCCCAGGTAATCCTGTCAATGTGGGACTGCTCCATGACCTGCTTCCCCGACGGCACCTCATACACCAGCCGCTTGTAAGCGCCGGTGGACACCTGATTGGAAAAAGAGACGTAGCTAAGGATTAAACGGTAACTGGGCCTGGACGGATACCGCGACGGGCGCGCACCTGGATGTGCAGGCTGTCCGCAGAGAAGTCCATCTGCATGACGAAGCTAGGGATGTCCCGACAACAGTTGATACGGTTTAATTGTGGCCCGAGAGTCAGATCGTAGAAGTCGACGGCGCTTTCGCAGGAGCCCACGGCCAGGTAGCGTGAATTTGGACTGAACCTATGAGAGAGACGTAAGGTTCCACCAATAAAGGCCCATGACATTTTTAGCCAAAACCCTGACTAATTATTGCTTTAAAGCATTTTTCCATCTACCCTGCTGACCTAATATCCTGGATAGAAGATCGACGGTCCCGTTTCTTGCCCCAGATTTTCAGAGATGCAACTAGCAGGATGATGAACTCGCCATTCTTCATGCCAATGGCCACCATGTCGCCCTCAGGACTGTAGCTGATGGTGCATGCCGGGTGACCCAGGTTCACCTTATTTAGCATCTTCTGTTGACAGGAACATGACATGATTCTGCTTAACACTTTGTCGGGCAAGTCACTATTTTTGCTCATTTAAAAGAAAACTAAACTTCATAAAGATTTAGCATCCACATACGTGAACGTCACATTTTGGGTCATGTAGGTAACAAATTTCATATTTGGTATACAAGTGAGCAGAGGTGAGTAGTAATGTGTCACATTTACTTGAGTAACTTTTTGAGAAAAATATACTACTAAGACCAGGGGTTAATTTGTGCTGGATCCTGCTGGAACAGGATCCGGCACGTCTTCATTTTAGCCTCTTTGTGTTCCGGGACGTATTTGGGCAGATCCGGCACCTCTCATGTATAGAAAATATTAATAATATGTGGACCGACCGGTGATTTCCGTGGCTCGTTCGTCGCTGCTCCTATATATGGTTCTTCCTTCGGGGAGGTGGTGTAGTGTATAAAAACACAGAGAGGCCTCGAATAGCTGTTGCATGGACTTTTAATAACCAAACAAAAACCAGCAGGGGACAATCAGCCAATCAACCGCACTCCCTCTCTCTCCCCCTTACACTCGCCCACTTCTTCTACGCCAAATTGTCAATGCCGGTCACACTGAAATGGGACAGCAGCCCCTTGGGGATGCCGGTTACAATGTTGTTTAAAAAAATTCAACGTCATTTGAAAGATCCCACTGGATCAGGAAGGCCATTGAGATCCTCAAGCGGCGCCCGAGGACCATCAACAGGGACAAGGGGACGTACATGCTCTCTACGACCGGGACCAGCATCCTGGAAGAGTGAATGGTCACCAGAGGGCGTGACTCGCCTGGCAATCTGACAGGTGAGTCACGCCTTCATCCATCAGCTGATAAAGACGCGTCGCCCCAACACCAGTGACCCTTTGACGAAGGCGGAAGTGTTCGCCGAAACATGTCAGGTAATTAAATCACCTACTATTGTCTGGGATAAAAGAACAAATTGACTGTGTTTGTGTTATTTAGTGTAATCTCTGATTCTTTTTTATGTTTTACAAGTTAGACTAGAGATGTCCTGATCCGATATTTGGATCGGATCGGACGCCGATATGGGGAAAAAAAATGCGCATCAGATCGGCCAACACGGAAAAATTCAGATCCAGACTTCCGATCCAGTTTTTTCCCCAAAGTCCAGTCCGGGTTTTCCAGCGCACCGATATACATAATCCATTCCAGGTTTTTGCTTCGGTTTCCCTAAAATCCGGTCCGCATTTTACGGCACTCCTTCAACACACTACATTACCGTCTCCCAATTTACCGAGAGACTTTATCGGTAAAAATGTCAGCTGTGTGGGATCACCTTAAAGGACGACAAAGACGAAGAGGCAGAGTGCAACATATGCCACAATAAAGTAAAGCATGGTGGTAAAGCTGTAAGAAGTTTTAATACAACTGACCTAATCAAGCATTTAGCGACATACCACCACAAACAATATAAGGAGTATGTTAAGAAAACCGAAGACAAAAAGAAAGGTCCAACGCAACTAACACTGGCAGAATCTTTTGCTATGCGTGACAAACTGGCACTCAACAGTCCCAAAGCCCAGGGAATAACAAGAGTCATTGCCGAAGAATTCATTCTGGATGACGAGCCATTATCTCTCGTGAGTAAAGATGCACCATCCAACACTTTTATGCTGCATTCCAGAGAAGTGGGAAGTCGGATTTATCCCATTCGGATGGGACTAGTTCTGACCTCAAAGCGTTCCAAGCAAATGTAAACAACAAAGATGGCTGATCGCGACGAGGTGTGTTTTATTTTGGCCATCCAAAGACATTTTGACCTTCAGCGAACCTGCCTCCCTATAAGCCAGTGGTCCCCAAACTACGGCCCGCGGGCCGTATCCGGCCCGCCTCCACATTTGGTCCGGCCTCCTGAACCCCCCCCCCCAATAGTGTTATCTATTTCCTGGCTTTTTTTCTGTGAAGAACCCAAACAGGGTTATTTGGTTATTATCTATTTAATTAATAGTGTTATTATTATTCATTATTATATGATATTATATCATATTATATTATGTTATTTTTATTTCATTTTGTTGCGTGAAGAATCCAGAAAAGGTAATTTAATTGTGGCTTTCTGAAAAACAATACATTTTTACATTTAGGCACTGCTGCAATCGTCACACTGTTTCTGTTACAAACTGACCCGGCCCCTCATCAGAGAAGGGAAAGTCATGTGGCCCTCACAGGAAAAAGTTTGGGGACCCCTGCTATAAGCGATCAAATAGTAGAGGGAAAAACGACGGCTGCGTTATTGCCCACACTGTAAACGGCCTTTTTTTTAGTTACATCCTTTACTGATCGTCAATATAAAAACATAGCACAACAAAGATAATTCACTGTATGAGAAAAAAATACAAGGCGTCTCAAATAAACTTGATTTACTCCATTATTGTGTTATCATTCAATACGTTTTCTTGAGTGCCATTTTGTCCAGTGACGTCAGATTGAAACAACCTGGAAGTTGCGGTAGTTATTTTTTCTCCGATTTTGCGAATTGGACCTCCCAGTTCGAGTGGCGTTCCAATGATATTTTCCTAGTCTGAGGTCGGAAAAGTCCGACATCCCACTTTTCTGGAACGCAGCATTATTTATGTATAAGTACAACACCATTTACCATTACCATATATAGAACTAGACAATGACAGACTCGACGCCATTAGCAACACATGCATTGAAAACTACGTGCGTTAGTAAACAGCCGCCATCTTAAAGCAGGGGACTTCCCTTCTAGGCTGTAAGCGAACCTAAATAACTTTTTATCTAAAATACTCCTAAATCGGCAAAATCTTGACTTGAATCTATCTTCAAAACAGTTTTAAAACTTTCACATGTCAAAAGTAGACAGAAGGGAAATTATGGAATAACGGGAGCAATTTTAACAACTTTAACAGTTGATTCGCAAAATTAAATTAATTGAATGTAGTTTAAAGCTGCTGATGCAGAATGGGGACTTGAGTATTTTATTTACTGTTTTAAAATGTTAACTTGATACTGAAATAGTCGTTTATTTAAACCTGAGAGGCTTTTTATACAATTTTTGTAACTAATGCACGAAACATTAAAAGCATCTAATAGCTTAGGGGGTTTGTGGGATTTTCCACTGACAGTTTACAATATTATTTGCACGTTTTACTGACTGACTATGCCATTTCTGTTTGTTATTTATAATCTTTTGTGTTTGTCACTGAATAAACAGGTCAGTTTCTTGTTACCAACCATTGTGTGTTATTCAAACTCACCTAATTCAGCTGGCTAGTTGTTATCAAGAGTACTAAAACCCTTTTCAACATGAGTCTGACAACTAAGTAAGGAGGCTAAATAACTTTAAACTTTCATACATGCTCAGATAGGCCGGTATCGGTATCGGCCAGTATCGGTATCGAATCGGAAGTGCAAAACAATATCGGTGTCGGATCGGAAGTGCAAAAACCTTGATCGGGACATCCCTAAGTTAGACTGTACGTTACTGTAAGTCCCACCTATGGTTATGTGAGCAATTACCCGTGCTGTGCCGAGTATAGCCTAAATAATTGTTGATAATTGATATTATCTGAAATTGAGGCTTCAAAGTCCCACAGCATGGCATGTGGGCATTTGCGTGTTGTTTTCAGCACCTTTTCTGCATATGTTCCGGGACCTGTGCCCGTCTCGTCGTCATTCCTGTGCTGTCGTATGTACTTTTTGTTCCGGCACCTTATGATTTACAAATTAAGCACTGACTAAGAGTAGTTTTACTGAGCCATACTTTTTACTTTTACTTGAGTAGATTTGTGAACTTTGCTACTTTGGGCTACACTAGTCATTACATTTTTCCTCTTTAATCTACATACTATATATATATATATATATATATATATATATACCTAAATTTCTTTCCAATTAAAAAAATGCTTTGGGTGTGTTTTTACCTTCAAATAGATGCCAAATTAAATTGAAAGTGATAATTTGAATATAGCCCATGTAATAGGCATACATTTAGGTATGATGCCGATTAGCGACAACAGGCAATTAAGTAAAAACAAATGGCAAAAAAGGCACATGTTCCCATCTCAGGTCTGAACACACTTTTATTGATACATCTTTTTTCACTGCTTGTGAAATTCAGAAAAGCAATTATTGTTTCTGTTTAAGCACAGATGCACATTGCACTTTTCACATTTGAAAACGCTCTGCTCCTTACAGTTTGGGAGTTTGCAACGTTGCTGCGCATTTTGGGCATTCGGCACAATGTTACCACTGGCTCCTAGGTCTGGTTGGCTTGGTACCGGATCTATTTTCCCTGTGAATACATCAAATGAGTGCACCAGACCTCTTGTGTCGCAAAGCACAAAAAAATTGTATCCCCATTTGTATGGCTTTTAGGGGATGTATTGTTTTAGGCTCAATCTGACCTTGAAAGGAACCATTTGCTCATCTACACACAACATTTGGTCCTAAGGGAGAGCTTGAAATTTGGGGAGACGTGTGTCAATTAGTAATCTAATTTTGTAAATCTTTGTTGGGTGCCATGTTGTCACATAAATGAAGTGTTTTATTTCTTCCCATCTGTCTCGGGTTATGGCATCTGCTACTATCGGAATTCGAGTTATACTGGACCAGTACAACATGAACAAGTTTTGCAGAGTTCTGCTGTTTTACAGTTCTCCAAGGTAGCCTGTTTCTTTTCGATGTAGTAGCTCTTGCAGGTGCAGCACTGGTGGTTGGAGGTGGATGAGGCGGCCTATCAGCATCTGCCCTCACTTTCACTGAGAGCACTCTCATCACTCTCTACAGGAGGAGTTTTGGTCCGATGTGCTTGCTTAGCGTAAAAAGCTGCTGCGTCCATTTGTATTTCTGCAGAAAAATAAGGAACAGATATTACGGTTATAATTTCAAAATTAAATGTGTTGAAAACCATCAACATACATATACTTTTGTTTGATAGTTAGCAGCACATGCTGTGTTCATTTTTCATTAGAGAAATTAATCAATAGCAATTACATTGTTTATGCAACACGTTATGTTTGTTATATCTACAGATGATATAAAACGTGAAAAATAAAATGTGTCTAAAAGCGGAATGACATGGTGACACACGTGTGCACCGTTGCATATTAAGGATGCGTTCATTTTTTGTTCTATAGAAAAATAATCACTACAAATGCCCTTTTTTGTGCACACATTACTTTTTTAATATTTACAGATGATAACGAGAGTGATAGTTTATACACAAAAGGCGTGCGAGTGTTGCAAACCGCCGACAAACAGCGCATTTACGTTTGCGGGGTGGCGGGGGGGGGTTTCCTTTGATGCCGGCTGTGGCGTAAAAGCGACAAAGCAAAATCATCAAAGTGCTTCAAAAATACTCGTCATAGAAACTCTAATCTCCTCGTGTTAGCGACACAAGTACACACTAAGACGGTACATATTTTTTTATTTCAGCTTACTTACCTTGAATCGGACGAATTTGTCAAGTAGGTGATGAGAGGTTGGACGTGACTCACAACTTGAACATCGTGGTCCGGGAAAAGGATGTGGTGTCGTTTCTGGTCGGACCCGACTGAAACTATTGCTTGAAGTAGGTTCCTAGGCATGTGTTTGCAATAAATCGACCGGCAGTGAACAAAGGCAGACGGTATTTTGGCCGCATTTTGAGTGGAAACACTTTGATGCCGAATCGCCACATACGGCATTAAGGGGATATATATATATATATATACACAGTATATTTTGCCAGTGATGCCAACAGTAGCTCTGCCAGATTCACCAATGAGACGTCACAACAATAATCAAATGACTCCATCACACCAATCACACTCAAGCTTGCCATTCTATGATCAGGCCTGTTCAATCACGTGTCATCTCTCAACCACCATAAAAAATTAGTGGTGCACGATAATACATTTTTCAAACGATATCGATAACCGATAATTTCCTGCCCCTCCCACCCGATAACCGATAATGTCACGCCGATAATTCTATTCAAATATGTATGTAAAATTTTAAAGTATACAAAGATCAAATGTTACTGTGCAAAAATGTAATTTGGTGCTATTTTTCCCCCCACATTAAATGTGAACAAGTAGTAAATTCCAACATCTAAACAATGGCAATGACATTGTGTAATGGTACGCTTTTGGCAACAATTATTTAGAGAGTAAACACACAAGTTGCACAAAAATGCCTTTAAAAGTAAGCCATTCCTAACATATATCACATTACTACACTGCAAAAACACCTCCTTAAAACTAGCAGAAATGGACAAAACTGTTGCTTGCGCACATTTGGAGGCTAAATCAAGTATATAATTATCGGATTGCATTATCGGTTGAATTTTGTTTTATCTGGATTATCTGGGTGACGTCATAATTGCCATCATCTCTATAAAAAATGAAGTATTTGATATAGAACGCTGCCCTCACATGACTCGAAAGCACGGATTTTAACCTTTGACATCACAGCCAATGAATGCAATGAGTGCCCGCTAAAGGGTTAATCACATCAAAAGAAAACCTTACACGAAAGCAGCAATTCATGTTATTTATGTTAAATTCAAAACCAGATCACCTTTATAATTTGTTTCAGTGGAAAGAATCTTGTTTAATCAATTTAATTTTGTTTTGTGAATTGTAATATTGGGGGGAAAACACATATAAAAGCCAGTATGTCCAGGAAGTGGCCACCTGACATAGTGAAGACATTTTTTCAATGCCAGTACTATTTAGCCAAACAAATACAAGTATCTCAGATTGCCTGCCCTTCTTTGCGACGTCAGTCACAATAACGTTGCATGCGTGGTTAGAAATAACATCGCAAAATGGCTGCTGAAGGAATAGTATCTTTTCTCGTATTTACTGTTTGACTGTTTGTATTACTCTAACACACCTGATTTAAAATAAATAGCATTTATATCATAGTTAAAGGAAAACAAGCAGAATATATTTGACATAGGGCATAAGAGATACATGACGTCCTCTGATCACGGAAGCCCAACGCGTGCGTCATGCAGCCGACCGAGCAAGATTGATGCTGACGAGGCAAGACACCTACAAACCCACATCTGCGTCACCAACTCCGGCAATCAATTCTTCCGGACAGTCCAAAACAAATATCGAGACAGCTTGTCTTGACAAGGAACATCTGATAAGGAGGAACCCGTGACCGAGAAGTGAACACTCAGCACTCAAGTGGCGCTGACGTGGCAAAATCCACATCCCTCGTTGCCCTGACAACAGTAACTCCCGAATCCTCCTGTCCAATCCACAAACAGACAATAATCCTAAACAATGACCAAACATACCCATTCTTCCTGCCCACAGCCCGCTCAGCGAGAGCGTTCAAAAAGACTGAATGTTTAACTAATCGTAATTTTTCCCGGGAATCTTTTGTTGACTTGTGATATGGTGACCCTGGAACCAGTCTGCCTTCTCGCCTGGGTCTGTTGCCATTTTGTCTTGCTGTTTGATCGCTGTCGAGCTGAATAAAACGTCAACTTGTGTTCGAAGCCTTTTTTTCAGCTTTCAAAATGGAGTCAGTAAAAGGGGTTAAGACTAAGGTGAATTGAATGAAGGTGAGTTTGGCCTTTTGGCCGGGTTGTCGTTTGTCGGAGTTTCGCCAGCATGGGTCCGGCAGTTCGGCTGGCGTGATTCCGGCAATCTGTCTAAAAGGTCAGATTCCTTCATTGCGTAGATTAGCAGTGTTATTTTTGTGTTCAATCATTATTTTCTCCACAAATAATTTGAGAGTTGCGTACTTAAATTCCTTTTTAAGCACATGAAAGGACACCCTTACCTCAAAACAGCAAATAGATGAATAATTCTTTTTATCATTAAGATTTTATTAGAATTCTTCCTTAACTTGAACAGAACTGACCTTTTCCGGAATATCCCAAAGTCGAACCGTCCCATCCTCTGCAGCAGACAGAAAGACATCTCTGCTCGGATGAGTCCCCAATCCCCAAATCGGCCCGTCCATGTGACCGTTCACCAATATGTTGCATGCTGCGTTCTTCTCGCCGACCTCAATGATTTCTGCATTCCGAGTTCCAACTAAGATCTTCCCCTGATGCAGAAAATGAGCAAAAGTTTTCTGAACACCTAAGCTAGATACATTTAGTCATGAATGAACAATTAAAAGTATATTTCTCGAGTGCACTATAATGGCTTCAAGAAGATTCAGTCGTGACCAGTGTTGTTAATCTTACTGAAAAAAAGTAATTAATTATAGTTACAAATTACTTCTCCCAAAAAGTAATTGCGTTACTAACTCAATTACCTGAGTGTAAGAGTAATTTGTTACTTGGCAAAGTAATTGGTGATAATTACTTTTTTTTTTTTTTTCCTCAAAAAAAAAAAAAAAAACAAACAAAACAAAAAAAAAAAACATTGGCCATACTATGTGAAGTTTTTTGTGGAGGTTTTTGGTACAATTGGCCCGAGCCCAATTCTTTACCCTAATTTACACCTTTACCCTGAATCAACCGTTAAAAGTTGTTAAAATTGCTCCCATTATTGCATTAGTTCCCTTCTCTCTACTTTCGACATATGAAAGTTTTAAAACTGTTTCATCATTTAAAGATAGATTCAAATCAAGATTTTGCCGATTTAGAAGTCTTTTAGATAAAAAGTTACTTAGGTTCGCGAGGAAGGTTCTCTACAACAGAGCCGTCCTAAAAAGCCTACTGCTTTAAGATGGCGGCTGTCATTTTGCATCTAGTTATATCTATATACAGTACATGTGATATCTACCATGTCTACCATATCTACCATAACATGCGGGCGTAGTTTGTCGGCTATCGGCTACAACATGAATTATTGGAGCTACCTAGCATCGCGTTTGCTCGGCGTCACAACTTTCTTGCCTCCTCCCCGCTCCTGCTCTGCTCTTTCGTCTCGGTGAGTCCGTCTCCCTCAGACTTTTCGACCAATATAGTAACGCATAGTAACGCATGCCTTTCCGTCCTCAGTAACGGTAACGGCGTTGCCAAGATGAGAAAAGTAATTAATTAGATTACCCACCACTGAAAAAAATAACGCCGTTAGTAACGCCGTTATATTGTAACGCCGTTATTAACAACACTGGTCGTGACCTTCCGAATCATACACTTTTTAATTATTATTCCATATGCAAACAGGCAGGCTGATTCCAGTGCACAATTTAACCATGTAAAGGCACCTATGTGGCTCACAGAAAAATGGAAATCTCCCACGCATATGCACCCGGGCCACAACTTTATCTCCCTATAATGGCCTTGCGACAGGGAAAAAAACGGTGAGCTTATTCAAATAGAGTCACAGGCTACAGACACATAGTGAATAAGACAAATAATATAGAAATATGAATACCAATGTTGTATCGTCGACGATGACGAAAATATTTCAACGACGGACAATCTTTTCATGATGATGACGAGACGCTCACGAGCTAAAAACGTGTCATGGGAGATGAAAACATAACGAGACGATTACCAGTTTGTGTCTGACGAGACGAAAATGCGCCATGGTTTCAGTCATACACTGGTATGAAAATTTATCTGAACCTTTTGGAATTTCTCACATTTCTGCATAAAATCAGCATTAAATGTGAACGGATCTTTGTCAAAATCACACGGATGAAAAAACAGCTTCTGCTTTAACTAAAACCACCCATAACATTTATACGTTTTCATATTTTAATGAGGGTAGTATGCAAACAGTGACAAAAGGGGGAAAAATAAGTAAGTGAACCGTCACCTTTAATATTTTGTGGCTTCCAGTAGCTGCAGCTCCGTCTGGCACATCGATCAGGACTAATCTTGGCCCATTCTTCTCTACAAAACTGCTGTAGTTTTGGGATGTTTGGCATGAATCGCTGTCTTTAGGTCATGCCACAGCATCTCAATGGGGTTGAAGTCTGGACTTTGACGTGGCCATTCCAGAATGTGTATTTTGTTCTTCTGAAACCATACTGAAGTTGATTTACTTCTATGTTTTGGATCATTGTCTTGTTGCAGCATCCATCTTCTTTTTAGCGTCAATTTTCTGCCAGACGGCTTCAGGTTTTCTTGCAAAACATCCTGATAAACTTTTGAATTCATTCTTCCATTAATGACTGCAAGTTGTCCAGGCCTTGAGGAAGCAAAACAGCCCTAAATCATGATGCTCCCTCCACCATGCTTCACGGTGGGTATGAGGTGTTGATGTTGGTGAGCTGTTCCAGTTTTCCTCCACACATGACATTGTGTGTTACTCCCAACCAATTCAACTGTGGTTTCATCAGTCCATAAAATATTTTGCCAAAATGTCTGTGGAGTGTCCAAGTGCCTTTTTGCGAACAATAAACCAGCAACAATGTTTTTTTTGTTTTTTCCGTGGAGTCCTCCCATAAACACGTTTCTTGGCCATAGGACATATAGTCGATGTGTGCAGAGAGATATTGGACTGTGCCAATGATTTTTGTCAGTCTTTAACAGACACTCAAGGGTTCTTTTTTTTACCTCTCTGAGTATTCTTCACTGAACTCTTGGCGTCATCTTTGGTGGACGGCCACTCCTTGGGAGAGAAGCAACAGTGTCAAACTCTCTCCATTTGTAGAACACTTCTCTGCCTGTGACTGGTGAACATCCAGACTTTTAGAGATGGTTTCATATTCTTTCCCAGCTTTATACAAATCAACAATCCTTGATCTCAGGTCTTCAGACAGCTCATTTGACCAAGCCATGACGCACATCAGACAATGCATCAAGACATTTCTTACCAGGTGTGCGTTTTATAGTGGGCAGGGCAGCTTTAAACCACTCATCAGTGATTGGGCACACACCTGACTTCATATGCTTGGTAAAAATTGTTTTCAATTGCTCCTTAAGAGTTCTTAGGCAGGTTCACTTACTTATTTTTTCCCCATTTCTGTCATTGTTTACATGCTATCCTCATTACAATATGAAAACCGATAAAAATTTGGGTGGTTTTAGTTAAAGCAGACACTGTATTTTCATCTGTGTGATTTTGACAAAGATCAGATCACATTTGATGGTGGTTTTATGCATAAATGTGAGAAATTCCAAAAGGTTCAGATACTTTTTCATACCACTGTACACTGAAAATGTGTGACATTTCCTATTGTACTGTATGTGGAGTGTAGTATCTGTATGTGTGCCCCAACCCCACCACCAGTGTCCTATCTAGACTTGCTTGTCTGCAAACACATGGTAAGATTTGTTTCCTCATCTTGGCAAGAGAGAGTATGCAATGTTTCTTTAGCCTTTAATGGTCTGTGCTGAGTGATCATTACACACTAAACTAACTTGTAGCGTTAGCATAGCATTTGTGTTAGCATAACATACGTGTTTGCATTAGCATTTAGCACGGTGACTCGGTGAGTGTTTTCTTAAACTCTTGGGAAAATTTTTACATACAGTTCGTGGAGTCCAAGTGTGTTTTATTAATTGCAAATAACATGCAGTTTACTTGCTGAGTGTGTATTATCATCATGAAGATGTTGATGTCCTTGTAGACACTAAAATTATGTGCTCGTCTGTCAATGTTCATTTGAAATTATTGGAAACCTTTTACTTATTTATTTATTCATGGACTAAATTTTTAGAGTTTATAGACGAAAACATTTTTAGAATTGGCGACTAAAACTAGACGAAATTTGTCTGAGATTTCGTTGCCTTAAACTAGACAAAGAACACATTTTGAAATAACTAAAATATGACTAGGACTAATAAGTATTTTCGTCCAAAAGACTAAGACGAAAATGAAAAGAGCTGTCAAAAACAACACTGGAGTCCACTCAAATTAAATCACGCTTTGACGCTTACGCTGCCGAAAACAGCCTCTAGACAACGAAGACTAACTAAACGATGATGAACACATTTGTGCCTTTGATCGTAGAGCTAGAGAGCCTTCACTCGCCAGATCGAAGCGACAAACCTGTCAATCGTTAACTTAAAGTAGCAAATTCCAGTTCATTGTTGACCAAGAAAAGCAGCAGGGGGGTGAATGAGAGACTGTATGAGGACAAAGCAGATAAACAAATAGTTTTTTCCTTTTCACCCGATTCCGATCCTCTGAAAATGGCGCGACTGGCCCGATTTCCGACCACGTGATCGGATCGGGACATCCCTATTTAAGACCAAAATTAGAAGGGTTGCCACCACCAAGTAAAATAAACAAATATGTGTGAACAGATGAATATATGTACACTACCTTTCCTCTGCATACAGAACGCACACAGTCAATGACCTGTCCGGTTTCCAACCGAAAGGCTCGGCAGCGCTTTAACTCCTGATCCCAGAGTTTGAGAGCTCCTCCTTCCTTTGAGCTGGAATGGCAAACTTCCATGAAATTCACCTTTTTTATACGACTCAAAAAATGAAGAGATAAAAACTTACGGCCTTTCCTTGCCTCCTGTGACAATGAGGCCATCTCTCAGCGTGGTGTACATGGTGAACACGGGGCCCGTGTGGGCTTTAGCCACTATCCTTACAAGAATGTGATCTTTCCACACACATACATCCCCACTTATGGTACCTGTAAATGTCAAGTTATTCTGAAAAGAAAACAAATCTGCACTAATCTAGTGGTCTATGAGAGCAGAGCAAGCAATGCACAAACTGTTCGGCGGCATTTCGTCCAAGAAAACCCATGTAGCGAAAGCGGCATTTTTTAAAATAGAAAAATTCTTAGGTCAACAGCATGCCGACGCACAGCGACGTGATGACACTCACCGCTCCGAAAGCGACGGATAGCATGGTCTGCATGCGGGCGTCCTCGATGGAGCTCAGCACTCCTTTTTTGCTTAGCAAAGCTCTCCCCGCTAGCGTCCAGAAGCGAACATGCTTGATTCCGACGGAGACGAAATGAGTGTCCGAGTCTGGACGGAATTCAGCCACAAAGATCCTCTGGGTGTGACCGATCCGGGTGGCCACTTTGGCACCTAAGAGAAAAAGCAAGACAGTGGTCCCTCTGTGCTGTCCAATTTTTAGACCCGTCTCCCACTTGCCTTTCCTTTCCAAAGTCTAAGGAAAAAGTTGTTTTTGGTCAATTCCAAATGTTCTTAGAGACAAATTCCACCCTAGACAGGTTTAAGTCAGGCTTCAGATCCAGACACAGCTATTACACTGGTATTAAAACCCCTCTTAATGTTTTCGTTTTAATAAAATTAGTAAAATTTTAAATAAAAAAAAAAACTAGTAGCTCGCCATTGGTGTTGACGTCACATGGGTACGCTGCCGTACTTCCACAGTGTCACTCTTTAACTATGTAAGGTAGTGATTTAAATACACCACAAGGTGCCAATGGTGAGTTTAACATTAATTAGAGATCAAGCCAATGAGTGCGTTTTGTCCCTTGACTGACACCGTAGTTTCCTTTTCAGTGCGGGTCAATTGTGCCTCGTGCTTCATTTGTATGTTGTCTTCACAACATACAAGACTCCTGATAATGGCTCCCAGCATCATAGTTTGCATACTGTGACTAAATATTGCCGTCCAGTGTATTTGTTGAGCTAAATGAGTTGCTAAAATGTTTAAATAGAGTTTGACCAAAGTCTGAGTAAGTCTTATGTGTATTTTGCATATGTATTTTGATTGTGAATTTGTGAATGCCAGTTCTCTTTGCATTGTTGTTTAATTGTGTGAGAATAGGGCAGTGGTGGGCAAACCGTTCCTCAAGGGCCGCAGTGGGTCCTGGTCTTTGTTGCAACTGATCCAGCACAGGCAGTTTAACCAATAAGCCTGGGGAAACAAGAAGCACCTGACTGCTATCAACTGATTAAACTTGTAAGACACCAGATTGGTGAAAAAGTGTCCTCATGGTGGGCTGCAACGAAAACTCGTACCCACTACGGCCCTTTGTGGAATAGTTTGCCCACCCTTGGAATAGGGCCTCATTAATACAGATTGAAGCACTTTTCGTTTTGTGAACATTATTTTTTTGAGAGTTATGAATATTATTTTTGTTGTAATTTCACTATATGATACTTATGTTTGTTGCGAAGGAGTTGCCGAAGCTGGTGCCAATAAACGGTGCCGTCTGAGCTAAGAATCTGAACGCCTGTGTCCACTCGCCTTTCTCTGCCTTTTCTATCTCAATGAGCAAAATAAGGCTTCATTATATAATCTGTTGGGGAGAAAACTATACGAATAGCTTAATAAGTTTAATACATTTATTTGTTTACCGTGTAGCTTATTCACCAGGAAGCAACCGACAGGATGATCAACAAGCTGGACATCTGCTTTTATATGACAAAAATAAGGTAAGACGTCATTAGATGTCTCGGTTGAGGCAAAGGTTTTTGTTGTGATGCACGGCCCCGGGCTATCAGAAAAAAAAAATCAAACTGCTGTGTTTCGCTGTAATCAGATGTTAAGCACACGACAGCTCTGGATGCTAACTATCTCCATAACAGAGGTTGCGCTAGACTTTTTCGTTGTCTGTCATTTTGACTGACAGTGTCATAAAAATCCGGTCATAATCTATTTTTACCCGTCACTTACATTTTTAAAATGATAATAATGACATATTCAATAGTATTTAGTTTTCATTCATTTTTAATTAATATTCTGTCCGAACAAGCTTAACAAGAGGCAAACAGACAACGGAGTGCACCAATCAGCGACGGGCAGACGTGCCGTTAGCAAAGCGACGAGGGCAGGACGAGGGACTTGCGCGCGGAAGTAAACATACGAGGAGAACTGAGTTTATTCAACATGGCTAGCGCGAGACAGACTGTTGTCAATGTCTCGTGTCGATGTGTTTTAGCTCATTTAAAACTGAATTTACCGCGGATTGGAACATATTCTCGGCTCTCCCGCCATCCGTGTTGTTGTAGAGACGACTTTCGGCGCGCAAGAGTGACGTTGCTCGTGAAGAACACGTCACGCAAATAAACAAATCTGATTTGTCGATTGATTTTGTACCTACTCGAGAGGCTGTGTCCCAGACTTTTCTCTCAGTGTTTGAAAAATACAGGAAGAACAGTCTGGCCGTGCCAGGCAAACACTCAGTTGCCTTGACATTTTTCCGAGTAAGGCCAACGACGTCATGCATCAAGAGAGACAATAGCTAATTAATATGCTCACTCGCCACCCTGTGGTCTGGGGTGTGAATTGCAACCTGTCAAAATGACGGATGGACTTCAGTTTTTTCCGTCACCGTTTTAAAAAACCGGTCAACGACGGAAAATATTCGGTTAACGCGACCCCTGCTCCATAATAATATTGGAAAAAGTTGGATCACACAATAGTTTACAGGCGTGAAGATCTGCCAATAGTTTTTGACATCAAACACTCCCCTGCTCTCATCACTAGAGCAGGGGAGTGCTGTCACTTGCAAACTTGACACATGAACGCTACTCGTCTCATCCTGTCTTTCCTGTTTATTTTGCTTTTGCTGTCCTTTTCATTAATGTTTCACTCGGGTTCAAATTGGAAGGGCAGAACCGATGACATGTTAATGTAGTTATGGCAGCGTACCCATGTGACATCACTGCCCTGCGACGTCAACAAAAATGGCGACCTACTAGTTGAAATAATTTTACAAATTATATTAAAACAAAAACATAGGAGGGGTTTTAATATCAAATATATTAGAACTAGTACTAACATTTATCTTTTAAGAAATACATGTCTTTCTATCCGTGGTACCCTTTAAGAAAAAAACCATTTCCAATACAATTAATGTTTACTATGCCGATTCTCTGAATAACATCACAAAAGGATCTCACATCAAATCCACTGTAACCAGAATGTTGAAATTGTCCATAGTTAATTGTACAGTGTGTGTATGTGTATGGTGTCCACATTCATAAAGAGAAAGATATTTGACCAATATATCAAATATGTGGAAAACTGGGCCCCTACTAAAGGCTTTGAATAGCTTCTTTATGTCCTTTTCGTGCATCTTATCATGTGAACCGTTTGTATATGACAATGTATTGTGAACCTTAAATGATGTGTGAATAAACTGAAACAGAAAAATAAAAGCTTGTTTTTCCTGTTCATTAATTGTATCATAGAATATCGTACAATACTGTCTCTATTAACTCAATGGCTGCCATTGATGGCGCTAGACGGACAATACATTTAGACTGGGAGACAGTTTCCGCGCCAGTTTTTACCTTCCTGCCACTTCCAAATGGTGACGGTGTGCTCCGAGTCCAGGCCCACGGACAGCAGCAGCTTCCCCGTGGCACTGAAACTGACAGAGCACACCCCGCCCGAGTGGAAACAGCGCAGCACCGATAAAGTCTGCTTCGTCATGGCGTCCCACACGTGAATGGACGGCGATGTGGCTGAGGGAATCGGAGAACACCGATGTAACGTATCGTTCCAAGGTTTAGGTGCTTTAAAACCTATTTCTTACCTGACATGTCACCAGTGTCACCTAAAAGGACAGACAAGGATTTTTACAGATTATTTTAACTTGTTTCATAAGACATTCAATAGTCCTCCAGTAACATTTCATGGGTCATTCCAGAATTGGGGGAAATTTTTGCATCCAAATTCTTGAAAAATAAGCCTTCACTACTCTGGTTTCCTGCTACATATTCATCAATAATAGAAAAATCATTAAGGGCTCGATCAACGCTAAGTGTTTTATAAAATTGTGAGTCTCGTAAATAGTAACTTATTGTACCTCACAGTATCTTATTTTTTTACTTTATTTTATCAATACGACTAATCTTCCCTTTGGCAAAATATGTACTGTATTTGTTTATAATGTTGACTTTCGTTTTGTGATGCATGCTCTTATTTTGGCGCAGAAACCGTAAACCAGTTAGTAATGCGCATTTGCTCCCATGAATAAGTCACGCTGCTGAATGAGAGGGGGGTAAGATTACAGCTCATTAGCCACGTTTACATGCTGACTTTTATTCATACGGGATTCAAATCATTCCGAATAAAATTTCACATCAGCTGTTTACATGTCACTTCATCTATTCCGATCCAGCGTTTACATGTGACTGCCTTTATTCCAAAAGGACGTTTGACAACTGCCGTCTGACATGTGCAGATTAATCAAAACAAAGCGTCACGTTGCAAAACATGGAGATCGATCGTCAGATCAGCTGCTGTTTTAACTTTTCGAGTGGAAACAAAACTTCAGAATGATACGCCGCTCATTTAAAAAGTTGTGTGGGTGCGCTGTGCGTGTGCTTGGAAGCCATGTTGCAAGTGACGTTACTTACGTCACCAAGTGACGTCACCACGTCAGTAAGGAGCATGCGCAGAAAGAACGCAACCAGACACCATTCCGCTTCCCTGTTTACATGATATGATTTTACTTCTAATCGGTTTGGGAAACGGAATATTCCACCCCTGTGAATCGGAATGAAATTCCATTCGGTTTGGGCCTGTTCATTCCGAATGAGGTGTTTATATGGAACACATTTATTCGGTTTGAACAAATATTCCGATTGTAATTGGAATATTTGGCTCCATGTAAACGTGGCAATTGTCTAGCTAGGATTTAGCGCAAACGTCTTGGCGGGACAGTACAATGCCATAAAAATGCATGTTTTGGATAGTTATTTTGAGATTTAGGGGGTATTTAGGGGTACGTAAAGAGGTGAATTCCGACTTGTGGCGAAATTCAGGGTACACCGCCAGCGTAGGAACCAGTGTTGTTTTCGTCCACAAAGAGGATAACGAAAATATTTCGATGAACAATTGTTTTCATGACAATGATGTCACAATGACGTGCTAAAACACATAGGGGACTAGAACATGAGACGAATGCCAGTTTTCGTGACGAGACGACTAAACTAAAACTTTTGAATTGACGAAAACATTTTCAGTCACTGTTGACTAATGGGCCGTTTACATGGTGACGGTGAGACACAAAGACGCAACGATTGTGTTCCGGAATGGCCTCGCAATTTACACTGTGACCTAAGGCGAAGACGCAAACCTTTAATTTCTAAAGCGGAACACTTCGAATTTGTATGAGATTTTGTCGACTAAAACTAGACAAAGATAAACACATTTTGAAATTACTACAGTGCTGGCCAAAAGTATTGGCACCCCTGCAATTCTGTCAGATAATGCTCAATTTCTCCCAGAAAATGATTGCAATTACAAATGCTTTGGTAGTAATATCTTTATTTATTTTACTTGCAATGAAAAAACACAAAAGAGAATGGAATTTTTTTTAAAAATCATTATAATTTTACACAAAATTCCAAAAATGGGCCCGACAAAAGTGTTGGCACCCTAAAAAACTTGTGTGATGCTTCTCTAATTTGTGTAATTAACAGCACCTGTTACTTACCTTTGACACATAACAGGTGGTGGCAATAACTAAATCACACTTGCAGCCAGTTAAAATGGATTAAAGTTGACTCAACTTCTGTCCTGTGTCCTTGTGTGTACCACATTGAGCATGGAGAAAAAAAGAAGAGCGAAGAACTGTCTGAGGACTTGAGAAGCAAAATTGTGAGGAAGCAAGGGCAATCTCCAATCTCCAAAGACCTGAATGTTCCCGTGTCTACCGTGCGCAGTGTCATCAATTAATGTAAATCCCATGGCACTGTGGCTAACCTCCCTTGATGTGGATGGGAAAAAAAAATGATGAGAGATTTCAACGAAAAATTGTGCGGATGGTGGATAAAGAACCTCGACTACCATCAAAGCAAGTTCAAGCTGTCCTGCAGTCCGAGGGTACAACAGTGTCAACCCGTACTATCTGTCGGCGTCTGAACATAAAAGGACTCTATGGTAGTATAGCCAGGAAGACCCCACTTCTGACCCAGAGACATAAAAAAGCCAGGCTGGAGTTTGCCAAAACCTACCCAAGAAAGCCAAAAATGTTTTGGAATAATTTTCTCTGGTCAGATGAGACAAAAGTAGAGCTTCCTGAGAAAAGGCATCAACATAGAGTTTACAGGGAAAAAAAACAACAACGAGACCTTCAAAGAAAACACTGTCCCCACAGTCAAACATGGCTGAGCTTCGCTGATGATTTGGGGTTGCTTTGCTTACTCTGGCACTGGACTGCTTGACCGTGTGCATAGCATTATGAAGTTTGAAGACTACCAACAAATTTTGCAGCATAATGTAGGCCCCAGTGAGATCTGAAAATGGCAGTTTGGAGAAGGCACCCTTCAAATCTCAGAGACCTGGAGCAGTTGGCCAAAGAAGAATGGTCTAAAATGCCAACAGAGCATTGTAAGAAACTCATTGATGGATACCAGAAGCGGTTGTTCGCATTTATTTTGTCTAAATGTTGTGCTACGAAGTATTAGGCTGAGGGTGCCAATACTTTCGTCCGGCCCTTTTTTTGGAGTTTTGTGTAAAATGATATGTTTGAAAATGATTATTATTATTTTTTTCATTCTCTTTTGTGTTATTTCATTGCAATCAAAATAAATGAACGTATTACTAGCAAAGCATTTGCAATTGCAATCATTTTCTGGGGGACATTAAGCACTATCTGACAGAATTGTAGGGGTGCCAATACTTTTGGCCAGCACTGTATAATATGAGACTAATAAGTATTTTCGTCAAAAAGACTGAGACTAAAGCAAAATTAAAAGCGCTGCCAAAAACAACACTGGTAGGAACCGAACTCATTCGGAACCCGGGGACTAGCTGTAAGTGGTACCTCAGGATACTAAAGCTTCAGTACACAAAACTTCATTTAAAGGTTTTTAGCGGCTTTTCTCGCTTCCTGTTCCGAAAAATTCGTAGGAAAGATAATCATTCCAGCTTGTTGCACTGCAGTAATGTATTTGCGTTTGACTATCAATGCAAACAAATGAAATATACACACAACAATGCAACAACAATATAATTTACAATAAACGCTTTATCAAGGCACAAATGGCAATGGCTACCAAAGTTAGCTCTTTTAGCACTCCATGCTTGCTATGAGCTTGTGTAGTCATTTGATGTGAGCTGGAACATAACAAAATAATTACACACAACCACCACTAGGAGTCGACAAAGTATTACAAATAAAGACAAGAAATCACAGGACATAAACAGCAAATTTAATGCTGTTTGGAGTAGCCTTAGAACGAATTACGTCATTTTCATGTAAAATGTGATTAATTATATGGAAAAAAATGATACAAATACTGTTCGAATCTTTAGGTACCACTGTATTTCTAAAAACCCTCAGTTTTTTTTTATTTTTTATTTTTTTAAAAATTTAGTCATAGACTGCATGGTTTACCATTTTGAATGTGGATTACTTAAAGGGGTATAACATCAAATGTCCTCCAATTCTCGAATTGACCCTTCTATGAAAACAAGGGAATTTGATATGGTAGTCAGCTAACAGTAAAATCTTGACAAAACAGAAAAAAGGAAAGAGGCGCAAGCAGCTGCTCACAAACATACCTACTTGGCCAGTTGCCACCACATTGGGGAATTTTGGATGTTGATTGATTGTCAGGCACAGAATGTCGTCGCTGTGTTCAACGTAGAAACTTTGGCAGGCTGTAAGAGGATTCGTACGTACGTCAGGCGTTACGACTTGAAGCTACGTTGCCGTTGAGCAACCTACAGGTGGTCAAGTTGAGCACGATGCCGACGGAGGCTGTATGGTAAATGATGTCTGCCCCCTCGTTCAGGTAATGCACGTTATTGCGGCAGTCATTGCCACGGTAACCGAACACCAGCTCCAACACCAGGTCCTACAGAGAAAGTAAGAGCGGGCGTTCGGAAAGTCAGAAAGGTGGTTGTCATGACAACAAGAAGGCACGTTGGCCAGCTCTTAGCCGAAATTACTCCGTTAAAAAGCATCAGGTTGTCTTAGCAGTACACAAAATATCTAATGAAATCATGTCAGATAACAATTTTTCTGTTCTGTAACACATCTAAAGCAAAGGCGGACTGGCATACGGGGACACCGGGGATTTCCCCGGTGGGCTGATGGGCCGGTGTTGGGAGAAATAAGTAGGGTATTCTGTGATTCCCCTGAGCAACGGGTCGTTTTAGTAGATGGTAGGTTCCAGTTCTCATTTTTGTGGCACTGTAAATCGACCTGTAAATCTGAACGAATTCTGGCCAAGGTTGGTGAAGATTAGTAGTAGACCTCTCTGACGACTCCCATACTCAAAACTATGCATTTTTGCTGTACCAACATTTAGAACATGAATTAAAGGTTCTACATGTATCCTTTGAACAGGTTACAGTTCTCATTTTTGCGGTACTGTAAATCCACAATTTTGAATACATTCTGGCCAAGGTTGGTGAATTTTAGTAGTGGACCTCTCTGACTTCTCACATACTCAAAACTGCATTTTTTCTGGACCGACATTTAGAAAAATGAAATAAATGTGCTACATGTGAACTTGGATCTGGTTACAGGTTACAGTCTCATTTTTGTAGTACTGTAAATCCAAAAATAAAAATAAATTCTGGCAAAGGTTGGTGAATATGAGTCGCAGACCTCTTTGACTACTCATTTTTATAGTACCAATATTTAGAAATTTTGAATTAAAAGTCCAACATATGTACTTTGATCAGATTACAGTTCTCTAATAGTTTACTCATGTTATAGTTTATTGTATCAATGACCTACTTGCATTAAAATGAATACATGCTTTACAACACTACACTGTTGTAATTATTTTACTCCAGGCAAATTCAGGGCTAGGGTTATAGTTTACTATATAATTTTTGTCAAAAAAGACATGAACTGCTGTTTTTTTCATCAAGGTACAAGTACAGGTACTTGTGTTGCCTACTGGGTAACTTCCAACACCGTCCATGAAGTGGAACGGTCTTTCAATGACTCCCGGGCCACTCATCCCCCAGCCCAGTACGCCCCTGATCAGCAGGCCTCATTCTATACCATTTACATCAGGTCAAATGTGCGGCCTGCGAGGGAGTCAATTTTTCTTCCTCACAGGTATGTTGTAGCTCATTCATACTGTACAGTGGCATGAAAAAGTATCTGAGCATTTTGGAATTTCTCACATTTCTGCATAAAACCACCATCAAAAGTGATCAGATCTTTCTCAAAATCACATAGATGTAAAAACAGTGCCTGCTTTACCTAAAACCACCCAAACATTTATAGGTTCTCATATTTTAATGAGTATAGTATGCAAACAAAGACAGAAGGGGGAAAAATAAGCAAGTGAACCATCACATTTAATATTTTGTGTCCAACCTTTAGCAGCAATAACTTCAACCAGACGCTTCCTGTAGCTGCAGATCAGTCTGGCACATCGATCAGGACCAATCCTGGCCCATTCTTCTCTACAAAACTGCCGAAGTTCAGTCAGATTCCTGGGCTGTCTGGCAAGAATAGCTGTCTTTAGGTCATGACACAGCATCTCAATGGGGTTCTAGACTTTGACTTGCCCACTCCAGAACGTGTATTTGGTTTTTCTGAAGTTGATTTACTTCTGTGTTGTGGATCATTGTCTTGTCCTCTTTTTAGCTTCAACTGTCTGACGGACAGCCTACGGTTTTCCTTCAAAACATCCTGATAAACTTTTGAATTCATTCTTCCATTAATGATTGCAAGTTGTCCAGGCCCTGAGGCAGCAAAACAGCCTCAAATCATGATGCTCCCTCCACAATGCTTCACGGTGGGGATGAGGTTTTTGATGTTTGTGAGCTGTTCCGTTTTTCCTCCACACATGACATTGTGTGTTACTCCAAAACAATTCAACTTTAGTTTCACCAGTCCACAAAATGTTTTGCTATAACTTCTGTGGAGTGTCCAAGTCCCTTTTTAAACAATAAACGAGCAACAATGTTTTTTGTTGTTGTTTTTTTTTAAACAGCAGTAGCTTCCGTCGTGAAGTCCTCCCATGCACACCATTTTTGGCCATGGTTTTACATATAGTTAATGTGTGCACTGTGCCAGTGATTTATATAAGTCTTTAGCAGACACTCTATGGTTCTTTTTTACCTCTCTGAGCATTCTGCACTTAACTCTTGGCGTCTTCTTTGGTAGACGGCCACTCCTTGGGAGAGAAGCAACAGTGACAATTTCCATTTGTCAACAACTTCGAGGACTGTCGAGTGATGAACATCCAGACTTTTAGAGATGGTTTTGTATCCTTTCCCAGCTTTATACAAATCAACAATCCTTGATCTCAGGTCTTCAGAACTTTTGACTGAGCCATGATGCACATCAGACAATGCTTCTCATCAAGACAATTTTTACTTTTAACTTTTTTATTTTATTTTTATTTTTACTTTTAACCACTCATCAGTGATTGTGCACACACCTGCCTTAAATTATTTGGTAAAAAGTGGGTTTCAATGCCTCTTTAAGCCTCTTTAGGCAGAGGGTTCACTTACTTATTTTTCCCCCTTCTGTCATTGTTTGCGCACTATCCTCAATAAAATATGAAAATGTTTGAGTGGTTTTAGTTAAAGTTGTTTTTACATCTGTGTTATTTGACAAAGATCAGATCACATTTGATGGTAATTTTATGCAGAAATGTGAGAAATTTCAAAAGGTTCAGATACTTTTTCATACCACTGTACATACAAAATCACATACTTTTAATTCGACATTGGCGCCCTCAAACCCTAGATTTGTGTGATCGGGTGCACTTGGCTGACTTTCGTGACCGCATTTACATTCGTTCATTCGCCCCCTAGTGGTCAAAATGGAGTGGACGCCAAGCACTATCAATGGCAGCCAATGAGTTAAAAAGGAATTCACTCAAGACCAACAGGAAATGACATCAAAACATCAGGAAGTCACCTGGAAATGCCCTAAAATCACCAGGAAACAGCCAGGATATATCCGAAAAAACAACAGGAAATGATTTACAGAAGGTGACCCGTAACTATCTCAAAATTACAGGAATTGATGAAAAATTCCCTGCCATTGACAACGATAGACATCCAATTCACTTAAAGTGAAAGGACTGGCTACGAATGCTCATCTTCCAGCGCTATTGACGGCACAAGACGTTCATTCTCCCCCGTCAGTCAAAATGGATTGGACGTCGAGCACTGTCAATGACAGCCAATAAGTTATTCTAGTTTATTTTTGGCCAAAAAAGTGAGATCTAATTGCCTTGGATGTGGCCCACGAACCAAAATGAGTTTGACATCCCTGATTTACAGTTTTTGTAATGATGTCTTTTTATTGGGAGAAAAAATTAAGTTATCTTACGTCAATGGGTCTCTTCTTTTTGCCGACATTGTTGGTCTGCAGCTTCTCAGGCTGTGGCAGGGCTCTGCTAACAGGAGGCCTGAAACACACTGCTTTATTACACAGGCTGCTTTCATTGTAATAATCGTCATTTGCATGAAGGTGGAGAATTTGTGGTTCTTGGTCATAACCAGAGGTGGTAGTACCGCGCTACATTTACTCCGTTACGTTTACTTGAGAGCAAGGCGTAGGTTTGGTCTCAACATTGGTAGGTATTGGCATAACCTGCATGTACACTTTTGCTGGGGACGGGACATTCTTAATGAGCAATGCAAAATAGATCTGTATGGACTTATACTGACTTTTATGTGTATTGGTTCAGCCTACACTGTTCAATTCAAACCTTTGTTTTAAAAAAATTACTAAAACATTTTGAAAACTTCCAGAAAAAATGCCTGAATTTATGAGTAAATTTAAACTGCATTATTTGAACATAAATTATATTAGCATACACAATTAATACAAGCTTGTTAATTATCTTTTAACTCTCCAGGAATGCAAAAAAATAACAATTTGTCTTAAGACCACGCAACATTGTCTAAATAAAGAAATTAAATTTACCTGAAAAAAAAAAAAAAACGTCTTTGTCAGGGATAACAACAAAAAATAAAAATGGAGCTGTCCTTCAGGTAAAACACTACTGTTTTTTTCCACAAGCACAGCCAAACTCAACAAAAAAATGAAAGCTCCTGTGAGCTGCTTTAAGACCACATAAATAAAATAAAAAGTAAAATTGGGGAGAAGTGGCTAAAACTCGGTTCACTACATTTCTCACAGTTTAATTAACGTTAACAGTAGAAAACACATACAGGAGGACAATTCTCTCTGAGCAGTTTCCTATAGTTTTGCAGGTTAGCAAGTTCACACAGTTTAATGTTATGGTAACTCTGATGCAGGTCGGACTTTTAGTAGCCAAATTAGTGGTGTGTTCCCCACTTCCACAACATTGACGTCTTTTTACTGAAAGGCTGAAAAAACTTCTAATATCCCTAATATCTCATTTCTGTGTGTGAGTGTGTGGAGGGGGGGGGCAAGTCATCAGCCAATCAAATGTGCCTTTAGGAGAGAAAAAATGAACCGGCACATTCAGCATTTGAAAAGAGGTACAAGTTAGTCTGAACATAATGAAAATAATTCACTTATTAATGGTGGAGTCAATTACAACAATTAAAACATATGGGAAGACAATCTAAATGACCTATACAACTGAAGTCATTATATAACGGAAATAAGGTTGCTAAAAGTGTGTTCTTTTTTTTTTTTTTTTTTTTTTTTTAAACGAAATATTAGACATCAATTAATGATTCCAAGCTAAAAATGACAGACATTTTGAATATAATTAATTACCTTCGTTTTATGGCTGGGTTGAAACAAAAGCGGTTGCGCGACGTCTGAAAACGGGGGTTTTCAAGGTAAAACGGACAAATGAAAAATAGTTTGGGGGCTTAAAGCGCCATGAATCTGCTATGGCAGCATACAGGCATATTGTTCTATCAAACACAACAGTTGTTTTGGCTTAAAATAGAGCAGTTTCTTTTCAAGAGGACAATTTAGCTGTATTTATTTATTTTTTTAACTGAAGCAAAATATCTGCGATGGACTGAGGGCACAAAGTGTGAAGCGCCAAGTAGATAGGGATCACTGTAACGCTTAATTTCTGTAGTTTTTTTTCCCTCTTGCCAGAATTAGACAAAAATGGCGGCCGAGACTCCAGTGTCGTAAATTTGAATTCACATAAGTCAAGTACGGACTGCCTGTATATGAAAACAATTTTAAAATACACCATTCATTCAAGGTGTGCCTTATACTCTGATGTGTCTTATAGTGCGTAAAATACGGTACTTTACTTGGACTAGAACACACAAGGTCGTGTTGTAACCGCTAGAGTGATACAATGAATCTAATAAGAAAATATCAAGGAGCTTACCTTGAACCTCTGCATGGTAGCAATAGCAAAGAAAGAAGAAGAATTACTCCAAATGATTTCTAACAGTACCCACTGCTGCTGCAATTCAAAAACACCTCAGCCACTGAAGACATAAAAGAGAAAAGTCAGCACCATGTTGTAACCATGACAACCAAAGTCCAATTCAAGGACATCTGCTGCCTTGTGGGTGCCTTCTTTATGCCTGCTTAGTTCATATAACATTTAAGCTCTTCCATAAAAGACTTTCAATTTATTTCGAGTCCGATGAAACACGTTTTCAGTCATTTTTTTGGGCACATTCTGAGCACATTCCAGGGTCTCTACATTGACAACATCTTAGCTTACAGTAGCCTAGCCTAAAAATGTGCTCAAACCATTAGCTCCTATAAATCTGGGCTATTGTAAATCAATCCATGGATTTATGATCCCCCCAGATCGCGATTAGATGCCCTCCCTTTCCCTTTTAATATGTTTGAATTTCATGGAATTTTGTTTTTCACAATATCTACAAACATGCTTAAGTTACTGTGTTATTGAATGTTCAAATGATGTTTTTTTTTTTGCAAGTTTTTACTCCCTTTTGTTAGAGTAATGTAAGAATATATGGTCCGTTTAAAATAGAAGTATTTGTTATTGTACAGCCAAACATAATTCTGTTTTCCCTTGGAATTTTTGCAAAAAATATTGATGGTAGCTATCTATCATATTCCTTTGTATTTTTTTTCAATGACTGTTCTTCCCAACCACAACATAAAAGCAAATCGGAGCAATATTACGTTGGGTTGTAACTATTGATTATTTTAGTAGTTGATTCATCGATGAACTAGTTAGTTTGAATAATCGAGTAATTGGATAAGGAACAGAAAATTAAAATACCTCAGCTGAGCCTCAAACGTTATCATAAAATAGATTTATGAGGATCTAAGTACAACAAAAGAACAATTGGCGAACTTACATAGCAAAACTCTGCTTGCATAAATGCTATAAAATGCTAACTTTTTTTTTTTTTTTTTTAACAATGCTCTTAACAAATGGTTGAAACACATATTCCCACAAAAAACGGCTAAATATACCAATAAACTAGATTACGAATGCATTAAAAAAACATTAGCTCAAACAAAAACAGCGTATGTTGGTCTTAACAGGGAGCAGCTGGATTCAGCCATGTGAAATGAGTTATGTCATATTCGTTGTCACCACTAAGGGGCAGTGTTTCCACCCAAATCAATAAAACTAAAAGCAAACAATTTCAAAACAAACCATGACAACGCCACTTTAATTAAACAAATACTCGAAGCAGCTAAATTTCATTCATTTCATTTCATTTATCTAATCGAATTACTCGAGTTAATCGAATAATCGTTACAGCACTTATATTATTTGTGTTTTGGGACTTTTTTCACTTTGGTTGAATTGTGCTATACAAATACATTTGACTTGCTTTGCCTTATGGCCTTGGAATTTGTATTATTTACAGTGTATCTAACCATGACAACTTGGATGCTAGTATCCAAAACGTGAATCTTACCTGACCACACCTTGTCTTCAGATGGAATGAAAGAAGGAAGCAGGGCAATGACAGAATGCAGCCATTAAAAGAAAGAAGAGCAGAAAAGGTGCAAGTTACTTTAAAAGGGTATGTAGGTAAAGAGCTGAAGTTACAGATAAGAAAAAGAGATGTCGTTGACGCCAGACATATTTTCACACAGCTTCACTGAGGAATACCTCTCATCTACAGAAGGCTCCTTCACTTGCAAGTGAGGTTTTACACCAGTCATGGGGCGCATGTTGGTGGATAAGGCTTTGATGGTATAGTTGATCTCATTCTCCTTTGTCACATCGCTATCGTAACCTGACGAAAGACGAGAGTGATACAGACATGCCAGCAGATTTTCTTTAAATATTCCGGCAACTTTTTCGTGACAACAACGAGCTAAAACTTGTCTTCCTAGACCAAAACGTAACAAGACGAATGCCAGTTTTGTCAAACGAGACAAAAATGCGACAGTTTCTGTCATATATTCACAATGCGTGACATTTTCCTTTTGTATGTGGTGGACGTCAGCCTGCATCGTAGCGGTGTTTGGGTCGTGTAACTCAGATGAGCTTCAAGCTAGGCTGCGCTTCATCTTGCTTGTTTTTGAAACACATAGATTTGTTTTCTTATCTTGGCAAGAGAGAATATACATTGTTGCTTAACCTTAACCTCTGACTTAAGGACTTGAAGGCTCTTATAAGCCACAATTGTTCTCTTTTACGAAAATATGTTATTAGAAACACAAAAAATGTTGCCATTGATTTAAAAATCTATAGTATTTCGTACATGTTTTGACCTACGGAGGGCGCCATGTTTTATACGCACAATGGACGCTCTGGGTGATGACGTAGTTTGTCACTGTCACTCGACGAATACTACCAGTTTACTGCAATAGCGTACCGCACGAATGCTATTTTTAGACCGTAACTGGCATCGTAAAGCGGAAGTAAAGCGGAAGTGGGATACTATTGACACGCCCTCGCATACAATCAATGTTATTTCTGCTTGTTTTCTCCGGTAATCTTTCAAAAAAGAAAATGCCGATCGAAAACTGGTACTATGGAACTTAGAAATGACTCTAGACATTAGGAGTGGGAACCTCTTGGTACCGCACGATACGATACGATTTGCGATACAAAGCTCACGATAACAATGATCTGACGATATGGCGATACAACGATTATCAATACATTGGTCAGGAAATCATTCTAGGATATTCTACAAACAACTAATAAACAGAAAAACGAGCTTCTGCTCTAAATTGGAATGAGTTTATCACTAGTAGACGTCCAATCCATTTGAACCTGGAGGATGGCAGCGAATGAACGAATGTTGCCATCCCTCCCACTTCAAACGGATTGAACGTCTATGGCCGGTAGTGGCAGCCAATGCCAGGCAATGAGGTAATTTAGGGCCTTTTAAGGTCATTTACCTGTTTTTTTTGGTGTATTTTATGGGTCTCTTACTGTTTATTTTGAGTTACAGAACAAGAAGTGACCTGGGAATTACCCAAATGAATAGGCAGTGACTCAAACTCAACAGAAAATCACCTGTAAATGCCATAAAATGAACAGCAAGTGGCCTGTAAATGTCCTGAAAATCGGACAGAATAACTGTGAATGCTCTGGTTTCGAATGAACGAACATTCCCAGTCTAAATGGATTGGCCGTCCAGCACCGTCAATGCAGCCGTAGAGCTCACTGAGACACTATGATGGTGTAAGATTTTGGTAGAGACTTGTTGGTTCATTTTTATTCATTTTTTTAGACATTGACACCTTCTTAAAACTATATCTCGATTCTTGGCAGGAGCATATCGATAACCTTTTGGGATGCAAAATATCATGACATATCACCATTTCGATATTTTGTCACACCCCTACTAGACATATGCGAAATATAAAGGATGTTTTCTTCATACGTTTCCCGAAACCAAAAACTCGGAGGAAAAAAATGTGAAGAATGAATTCTTGGTGAAGCCATTCACATTTCATATGCAGTAAGCATTTAGTTGGGTTGGCATGGTCCTTCAGAGGACAAAGAGGTAAGTTTTTTTGACATTTTTAACTTATTTTTTAGCGTGGCGTTGTGCCGTGCTGCTTCTGTCAGACAATGAATGAAATGACCTGAAAAGAATTAAAATGGTATCTGACTGCAACTGTTACCTTTTCTGTTCTACAAAAACACTTTAGTAAGGGGGAAGTGTAAATAAATTATCGAATCAATATTTGTTATTAATTAAAAAATGAAGCGTTCGTTGGCCCTCAATGAGTAGCATTTGCGATCGCTACGCAAAAATAGCAATGTAAATTGTCCAAAAGAACGGTCAGAGACATAAGACAACCAGAGGAATTAATATATAAGATGGACAGGGCATGTGGTAGTAAAGGATTGATTGTTGAAACAGGAGAATGTCATTGTCAGTCACGTAAGAAAAAGGTGTCGATAAAAAAGCTAAGGCTATGCTTTGGTTGGCTCGTTTTTTTCGTCTTTTTCATCCCTTGACACTCAAGCCATCTCTTAAACTGACCATTTGTATATTCTTCCAATTCTTTACCAGTGAATTTGCCACCAGGGACATCATTTTTCGGAGAGAATTGGTAGGTTTAGCTCTGTAAACATCTCCTTCGTACACGATTTCCATTCATTTCCTATTGGGGACAAATGGTAGTGTGTCCCCCCCCTTAGCAACATAAGCTAACGTCATGAATATTAATGAGAGGAAGTGAAGTGTAGCGTGCGGTACACCATTCCTTTTATGTGGCGAGACGTCCAACACATGCGCTCATCGGTTAAAAGCGGCGAGTACTTACTATTTGTGTTTTTATTGACTCTTTTATTACCTTTTTGTTGCCTCAAAATACTTTTTGCATGTGTTTCCCTCTCATACTTTTAAGCGTTGTGTTTTCTTGTGGTAGAATTAAAGATTGTTTATCTGTTGACCACGTAAGTCACATAGCATATTTAAACGACCCTTATTTGATATTACTACATTAAAGTATTTTCTTAAGGAATCTTTAGTATATTCCGTCTCTATGCATCTAAACAAAACAAGCTGAAAGCACACGGTAGTACTTTGGGTGTCAAATTCGCCTCATGTTTCGCCGATGTAGCACATTTTGGCCTACTCTTGTCTCATCCCGTCTTTCCCTTTCATTTTGCTTTTGCTGCTCGTTTTATGAAATATCAACAGTGCTGGCATGCTCATTAATATTCCTCTCGGGTTCAAATTAAAAGAGTTGAACAAATGACATGTTTATGTCGCTAGAGCAGTGACGTGCGGTAAGGTTCATGGTTGGTGAGGCACTGACTCCTTTAGTGTCAGATTTCAAAATATATAAACCAAAAAGGGTAGCTTATTCAATTGGCTACTGGTTATTTCATATCTCATCAGCATTCTTCACAAAACACGCGCACACGGTACATATTATCGATACGTAAAAGTAAGAAAATAACATGCATTTGCTCTACACCCTCAATGTGTTGGCTGTCGCAATTCTATAATTCATGCAACATAAATGAGAGTAAAGAGTGGTGTACAAAACCACAGAATTCAATTCTGACCTTTAGTGAAATATTCAGTTGTTTTTAAAACTTTTAATTCTGATACTTTAATCAAATTATTGCAGATTGCGAAACAAAAAGTGTGAAAAGAAAAACAAAGGATATTTTATTGAAGTCCAAAATTTAGTTTTTAAATATTCTATTGTATTTTTCTTAGTCTAAGCTCTTTTTTAAAAATTTTTTTTATAAGAAATGAAAACTGTTTGTGGTCTTGCGCCTGTCCTTCACCACAAAAACCGCCGTTACTTTGGAAGGACATAGGTTTGGTCTCAACATTCGTAGGGACGATATAACAGCATAACCTGCATGTAGGTACACTTTTTGTTGGGGACGGGACATTAATAAGACCAAACAGATTGGATGAAGGGGGCAAAGGGCCACATTTCTCATGTATATGAACCTAATTAATTAATAGGCAAAAATGATCAATGCAAAATAAATCCTTATCTACTGATAATAACTTTTACGTGCTTTGGTTCAGATGATACACTGTTCGATTCAAACCTTTGTTTTCAAAAAATACACAAGAAACATTTTGAAAACTTCCTGAATAAATGTCTGGTTTTTATTAGCAAACATAAACATAATGAAAATAATTCACTTAATAATGGTAGGGTCAATTCTATCCTTACAACATATGGAACTATTGAAAGATTTAAATTCTCTATATAACTGAACATTATATCAAGCAAAAAAGGTAAGGTTGCTTAAAAGTTGGTGGGGACAATTTTAGCATCCTGAAAAGTTGGTAGTGTTATGTCCCTACCGTCCCTATGCAAACCTACGCCCTTTTTGTAAAAGTCCTCCTTATTTTCCTTTACTTTAAAAAATCTCTCCGCCTCAATGGAGAGGATTGCTTCAATTAGATCGTTCTGTGTTCTATTTGACAAGCCAGAAAACACAGTGGATGTGTCCAAATGTCTAGCTAACCTTTCATCTTTCTCAGCAAAACCATGTAATCGTTCTACATATATGCCACGTTTAGAAGAGCTTACACGCTCATCGTTACCACGAAATGTTAACTCCTGTTTAGCTACGATGCAGGTTGCATTAATGAGGTCTTTCAAACTCTTTCGGTTTTCCTTTACCTTGGGCGTTGTGGCTGCTACCGTTGAGCTTCCGCTGTTCGTCAAAGCCAAATTGATCCTTGAGCTTCCAAAAGTTTTTAAAGCAATCAGGCTTTAAATGTGAGTGGTCGAGCTCTCATGTTTGCTAAGGCTTCGTGGTAGTTTTGTAATGTCACAACATCTCGTGTTAGTCCAGACATTGGCACAAGTTGAGAAGAAAAGGCAGGGAAAGCAGCAAAGGGGATTTTTCGGAGGACAGCCACATAGCCAGTCTTTTCGGGTGTACCAGTCCGTTTGAAAAGCGCAAGTTATCTTCTGTCCCGTAGTTTGAAGCAAACCTTTTAGCTCCGGTGTTGTTAATCGCGTCCACTTTTGACGGAAAGTCCAGTTTCACGTACGCCCCCTTTCAGTGCGGCAGAGTACTATCTGCCGCAATCTGTGCCTTTTCACTGCGGTTTTATTTCCCATCAGCAAAATTAAATATGTTGCTAACAAACATTAAACTTTAAGGGTTAAAGACATTAGCCAGACTGTGGAAAATCAGGTCAAATAAACGTATCTGGAAACATTATAATGGCGACATGCAGATGTACGGCAACCAGCACGCTCCAATTCCATGTGTCAACCCAGTTTGTTATGGATTGCGCAATCAGAGGTGAGACTTTACTCGTTGCTGCCGCACCTCTCGTTTCATTTCGTTATTTGAACAGGAAATGGGCAAATTCAGCGATTTTGACTATAAATAATGTTTGAAATGAGTCATACATTAAGAGCAATGGACAAATATTAATATAAATTTGATGCTATAATTATTTTTTTGTCATGATGATAGGTGAGGCTCTGCCTCACCTGCCTCCCCTGACCGCACGTCACTGCGCTAGAGTCATACTCTGGAAGCCCGGCTGCGTAACCAAGTGACGTCACTGCCCTGCGCCGTCAACAACAATGGCGACCTACTAGTTAAACTTAATTTTACAAATTGTATCAAAACAAAAACATTAAGAGGGGTTTTTAATATCAAATTAATGGAACTAATAATAACGTTTTTCTTTGAAGAACTACAGGTCTTTCTATCCGTGGATCCCTTTATAGGTCTGTGTTGAGTGATCATCACACCGAATGTACTGGACTGTCTCAGAAAATTAGAATACACAATATTCTAATTTTCTGAGACAGTCCTGTATATTGTTCTATGTAAAGGACGTCAGCCAAGGTCGGCCCCCCACATTTTTACCACGCCAAATCTGGTCCCCTTTGCAAAAAGTTTGGACACCCCTGCTTTAAATGGTGGATTAATGTACAGGACTGTCTCAGAAAATTAGAATATTGTGTATTCTAATTTTCTGAGACAGTCCAGTATAGCATTTGCGTTAGCGTTTAGCATGGTGAGCGTCGTCTTAAACTGTTGGACAACTTTTTATACTTTTTTTTTTATGCATACAGTTTGTAGCATGTGGGTTTAATTAATTGAAAATAATGTACTGTTTTCCTGCTCAGTGTGTATTATCATCACAAAGTTGGCATTGTAGACGCTACAATTATGTGCTAGTAATTCGTTTGGACTAAAACTTTTGATTTTTAAAGATGAAAACTTTTGCATACGTCGACTAAAACTAGACAAAGAGAAACACATTTAGAAATGACTGAAATATGAGTAAAACTAATAAGTAATTTTGTCCGCACAACTAAGACAAATTAAATGGGCTGCCGAGAACAACACTGCTTTTTTTTTTTTTTTTTAAACACATTTCCGTTCTTAACTTGGCAAGAGAGAATATGCAATCTTGCTTTAGCCTTTCAAGGTCTGTGCCGAGTGATTATTGCACACTAAATGTAATTCGTAGCGTTAGCAAAACATTCGCGTTAGCATTATCATTTAGCGTGGCGACCTCTCGGACTTTTTTTTTTTTTTTTACATGCAGTTCGTGGCGTTCAGCTGGCTATAATTAAAATTTTGAGTGATCGTCAACTAAAACTAGACAAACACATTTTGAAATAACTAAAATCTGACTAAGACTAATATGTATTTCTGTCCAAATGACTAAGATGGAATTCAAAAGGGCTGTAAAAAACAACACTGCCCTAAATGGGAAAAAAGAAGCCGCTCACACACCTCCATCATCTTCACTCTCGATGTCAGACTCCTCGCTGTCACACTGTCTCAGCTCCCTGCGGGTCTCAGCTTCATGGGCCCAGATCATGAGGCACGTGTCTCCTCCGCCGGCCGTCACCAATAGGCTGTCTTCGTGGGTCCACCGCACATTTGTAACATGCGTGCTGTGTGCCACGTAGCGCTTGAACTTTGCGTACTTGCCCTAGGAGCGAAACATCCTTTATCAACTTGCTTCCGTGAGAAATGCATTTCGTCTCCAGTCTTGTAGCTTACCCTGACGGGGTGTCTGAAGAGCTTGATGTATCCTAAATCGTCTCCCGTAGCGAGCACCTTCTTGTCATGACTAAGGCAAGCAGAGGTCACCTCAGTGACCTCGCTGATCACAGGCCAAATGCCCTCGACCGATGTGCCGAGGACACATGTCCACGTATTCCAGTCGATTTTCTCCACCTAGGACACAGATAAATACAGGTTGTACACAGTGGCCCGGTAGGAAAGCAAATGTAAACAGGGCCTAGATGCAATGTGTATAAAGGCTGTTTCTCACTAGCGGCAGGCCAGTGTGAAATGCGGCCTGTTCTAAGCGCAAAAGAGAGGAGCCATAATAGGTGGTTTTAGGGGTGGGCCACAGGGGCCCTAATTTGAATGCCAGTTTGGAGAAGACACACTTCAAATCTCAGAGACCTGGAGCAGTTGGCCAATGGTCTAAAATTCCAGCAAAGCATTGTAAGAAACTGATTGACAGAGTTTCCCCTACAAATTAAATATTGTGGCGCCCCGCCACACCAAAATTAAAGCCGCCACGCCGTGGAAAAGAGATTTTTATTTATTTATTATTATAATTTTTTTTAAGGCCGTTTCAAACTTGCGGCAGCCTAATGTGAAGGGTTCACCGGCAAACTATTCATTGTGTATTGTTATGTCTTTAACTTTGCTAGGCCCCCTTAAGAGATGATCGGATGGGGGGCTGTCACGTAGAGGGAAGCGAGAAGGAGATAGCGGTCGCATGTCGCAGAAGCCCGCTGTTATTTTGTTATTGTTTTTCTTTATAATTGTTGCCACAATAAAGTGGGTAAGCTAATACAGACTCCTCTCCTTCTTCCCCCCATTTGGGGCAGTACAGTATTTTGGCTCTGACTTTTCGGTGAAAGTGAGCGGTGGACGGCCATCTAGCACGGAACGGCAAGTTTAAATGAAATTGCGCCGAGAGGCGAGCAGGGCGCCGCCGTGCTAATGTCAACTACGCATTCAATAGCAGAGGAGCAGGTACTTATATCAGCGCTATCAGGCTGTTTCGGCAGACCGATATACGCAATCACGGCTGACGAAATCTTGATAAATGCGCTTTTTTATCCAAGTTTCGCGAGCTTTGGGACATTCGAAAAATTACTCTCATACTTCTTGCTGAGCTAATAGGTACCTCGAAGTGCGTTTGCGTGGAAATGCAGTTCACGAACAACAACACAAAAAATATTCACCTTGTCACCGAAACTAGTAAAACTCTTTACACGGTAATTAGAATTTCCCCCTACTCCTTGAAATGAGTCCATTACAAGGGCGTAGGTTTGGTCTCAATATTGGTAGGGAGGATATAACAGCATAACCTGCATGTGCACTTTTTGCTGGGGATGGGTCATTAATAAAATCAAACAGATTAGGTGAACGGGGGTTAACTTTCACACCCAAATTTATAACATTTTAATCCGATGATTTTTCTTAAATCTATTTGAATAATTTTCTCTATCTTGTTTAGAGTGTTAAAGTCTAGTTCACAGATTAATGGCTCCGATTATTGAATTTACTTTAGGTGAATATTACTATTTTTTCCTATTAAACCCACACAACTAAAGGTTGGTCACGTTTCACCAAAATCAAGTGGAAAAATTATTTCAAATAATGTTTTGAACAATATCACTTCTTGAATTCAGAACATTTCTGACGAAAAAAAAAAAGCTTTTTTTTTAAGAGTAAATATAGGCTACTCATTTTTTGCAAAAATAAGTGTGTTAAGATTATTTTCAGATAGCTATTTTTGTTTTTTCAAGAAATCTGAGTAACATTTACTTGAAGCACTGGCAGATTATTTCACTTATTTCTAGTTGATTTACACTGAAAACAAGGGAATTTAACTAGTCATCAGCCAATCAAACGTGCGTTTGAGGGGAAAAAATTGTGTCAGTGTAAGTCTGAAAATAATGAAAGTAATTCACTTAATAATGGTAGGGTTAATTCTATCCCTGAAAAATATGTAAAGACAATGTAAATTACCTCTATAACTGAACTCATTATATAATGCAAATAAAGTTGCTTAAAAGTTGGTGGGGACAATTTGAGCATCCTGAAAATTTCCTAGTGTTATGTCTCTAATGTCCAGGGGTGAAAGTGGGCCAGAACGGTCAGGAACACAGTTCCGGTATAAGATTCAGGGCTGGAACGCAGTTCTGGTGTAAGATTCAGGGCTGGAATGCTGTTTCGGTACACGGTGCTTTGATTCCAAAAATATGACGGGAACTGTCAAAACGCTATGTAAAAGAGTTGAGGGGGCTTATTTATCATATTTAGTTTTATTTACTCTGATGGGGAGGTTCAGAACATCTTACCTGTCAATGTGCACTTTGGACTTATATTTGTTCATTTATGTTAGGCTATTTATTTATTTCCTTATGATTTAAAAAAGTCAAAGTTTGCGCGATATTCAAAATATATTCCATTTTACTCTGCATAATATAAGTCATTTGTACTTATTTTTCTGAATGTATGTTACTTATGTCTTTATTATTAAAAAAAAAGAAAGCAAAAGTAAATGTTTACAATAACTTCAATTTTAATATACATCCTATGTTCTTAAGTAGTTAAAATTGAGATTTGGCATTTAAGTATGTGAGGAAATGAGGAAAAATAAAAATTAGTAGATGGAGGTTGGGGTTATAGCTGTTTTTGTTAACTTTTAATTTTGCAAATCATTGAAAAAATACAATTTTGAATGAAAATCTGTTTTTGTATGTGTTATAGAAAGAACAGTTTCGGTTGCATTTCAGTAATTTTAGTAGGTTTGACCCCCCACCCCCCCCCACCCCCCCCAAAAAAAGAAATTAAATAAATAAACAAAATTTCTGGCTCTGTGGCGACCTTCACGGCGGGGAGTTCCGGCAAGAAATTCTAGCCACTCCCACCCCTGCTAACGTCCCCATGCAAACCTACGCCACTGGTCCATTAACAGAAGGACTACTATTGTTGTGTTTATGTAGTAATGAAAGGAAAAAGAAGGACTACGAGTTGTAAGTTGTACTATTGCTACGAGAAAAAAAAGTCGTATTATTACGTAGGGTAATATAGCTGTAATCAGCTGCGCATTTTACGTACATGTACCATAGCTGAGAGCTACAACATTAACCTGGCAAATTAAATATTTCAAATAGATCTTTGATGTGGTTCTTCTTGGGAAACAAAATGTGAATAAAACGCAAATTTGCTCCGACTCCGATGCAACCCATCACCGCAGCTTAAAAAAATCCTTGGGGAACCCCAGTATCGATGGATACCGGAAGCGGTTGTTTGAGGTTATTTTGTCTAAAGGTTGTGCTACCAAGTATTAGGCTGAGGGTGCCAATACTTTTGTTTGGCCCATTTTTGGAGTTTTGTGTAAAATGCTAATGATTTAAAAAATTTTCCCCATTCACTTTTGTGTTTTGTCATTGCAAGCAAAATCAATTAAGATATTATTCCCAAAGCATTTGTAATTGCAACCATTTTCTGGGAGAAATTGAGCATTATCTGACAGAATTGCAGGGGTGCCAATACTTTTGGCCAACACTGTAGCTGTGTAAAAAGTTTTACTAGGTTTGGTGAGAAGAATGCCTAAAAGGCAGCCAGTGAGTTTCGTACGGCCCACAATGTGTTTGACACCCCTGGTATTGACAAACAAGCGTTCACGCTCTATCTGACCTAAGGACAATTTACAGTGTTCTTCTTCTTATCTTACCTCTGTGGCAGCAATTGTTTGCCTCTTGCCACGTGGCGCCTCAAAGAAAAACTGCTCTTTGGCACTGGTATTGACTTGTAGTAGTTTTCCTGTGAATTAAAGAGCCCCAAGGGCCACCGCGTTTGGCGGTTATTGCACATTACTCCACGAGGATCAACAATAAAGGATGTTTACCTCTCCTGTCCCAATCTAAGTGGGTGATTGAGTTGAGGCATCCTTTGCACACTCCAACTCGTTTGCTGCTCATTACGTTGTAAATATCCACAAATGTGTCTCCTGATGCCACTGCGAGGTACTTGCCAGAAACTGAAAAGAGACAAGACATCGGGAGTTGGTTCGGAGACTTCCACTAGTCCAAAATTGGTCTTTTCGATCACAACCTGGAGAAAATTTGATGTCTGTGATGATGTCCTTGCGGTGGTGGAAGGACACGAGGTCCTCCAAGGTGTCCGCGTTCACGATGAGGAAGCTGCCGTCATTTAGACCGACCGCCAAGGCTTTGCCGTCAGGGGAGAAGCTGCAGCAGCGGCCACCTGTAAGGGACGGACAAGATGCTTGTTAAAGTGCGTATGACACCAAAAAGCATGTTTATTTCATATTTCACGCTGTGTTTTATGCTCCGGAATGAAATGGACCGCTTAGATGTGTGTGGAAGCGATCGTTTTATATATTCAATTTTTGAATCCCGCGCCATGAGAATGAGTTACTTCCGGCTCCAGTCTCGGGTTGAGGACTAAAGCGAATGTGACGTCACCCGGGTCAGCAACTCACAATACAGGATTGCTTGATAGCATGCAGATGGACTGCGGATTCAGCTGATTTTGCGGATTAATTCGTTTATTTTTCGCATCACGCCAGCCAAACGGCTGCCGGCTTTTGTAGCTGCACCAGGGAGAGGCATGTGAGCCTTTTTGGGTTTCAGAAAGTTCCCGTTCGCCCCGAGATCGGCCAAAACAAGTGTGCGACAACAGTGGGACCATTGGACTTACGAGGAAGTGAGTAAACATCGTGTTTTGTATTATGTTAAATATTGGGATCATGGCACATGTTTTAATACGAAGGTGGCTTGCATCTTGTGGCTGACATGTTCCTTGTCCACCATGAATGCCACTCTGCGACGACCGGCGGCTTGTCCCACCTGCCCACCGGCGGGAGAGCGCTATACTCTGCTTATTGCCTCTTCGTGTGCCTGGTGTTCTGTCAAATTTTTCACCCCATCAGAAATTGCAACTTTGTGTTAAAAATGGATGCGAATACAGCGATTACAAAGTAAACACTACATACTTTCTTTAAATAAAGGAATATTTACTTACGTTTGATCATGGACGACCATGTAGAAAAGCTCTCCTCAGACACATCCTGCCATGTTAGCTGCACATTTACTACACTTCGCCGTGTAGTAAAGCATTATTTCACGCCATATTCGTGTCGACCATGTGGCAGCTACGCGTTCCTCCGACATCGGCTGGTTTGTCCGGCAGTTATTCTGCAGCTGCTTCCCTGGCAAACTAACTCTCTCGCCCGCAGCAGAGTCCGATGAGCTGTAACTTGCTCGTCGCCGGGTGGGTTGCCAATCGGCAAAGGCTATCGACAACCCTGCCGCCGTGTGATATGATCGGGGTAGTTTTGTGTGATTTTTCGCTTCGAAAGCCGAGAATAAGACTGAAACAGCACTCGGTTCGGGTTAGCATGTCGGCTAGCTGTCACGCCTCCTGGTTTGTTTATGCTCTCCAGAGCCGGGGCAGGGAAATGACAAAAAACTCCGGTGGCATAAAATACAGTTTGGGAGGTGCAAGAAGTGGACAGTTTTGACCATTATGAAGTAATTTTGCCATGTCGTACTGAATAAATGCATTTTTAATATTACATATTCCATTTAGCACAAGACAGTTATTTGTCATGACAATACCATTTATTTAGCAATTGGGGACAAATACTTCGATAAAAAGAATATCCCGTAAAAAATTGGAGTAGAGTGACTGAAACCATGACATTTTGCGGCTCTCTTCGTCGCATTTTCCTCATTCTGAATAATTCCCCATCAGTGGGCTGAATTGTAAATCAGCTGAAACCATGACCCTGCCGACGTCATCCTCCTGTTGGGGACGCTAGAGCCCTATAATGGTAGGCGTGGCTAAACCGTTAATTTAAAGACAAATTGTTGTATATAGTCGAATAGTCTCCAAATATGATTCGAATTCACACAATAATGCTAATTAAGATTTTTTTTTTATCCTGTCGTACGGACTTAATTGCCTGGAACTCTCACAGTCATGATAAAAAGAAGTAGGTTGCAGGGGTGGGAAACTTTGGGTAGTTCACGATAAGTTATGATTTGCCATACAAGGCTTAGATAACGATCCAACGATATGGTGATACACAACTGTGAGGAAACAATTCTAGGATATTCTACTAAACAACTAACAAACAGAAAAAAAAAGCTATTTTCATCCTTCTGTTGTGAATTGGAATGAGTTTATCACTAGTACACGTCCAATCCGTTGGAAGCTGGAGGGTGGCAGCGATGAACATTCAAAATCGTAGATGGATTGGACGCGCCAATGCCAGGGAACGAGCTCATTTTGGAGCATTTCACGTCATTTCCTGTAAATTTTCCACTTCAACACTTCGTTTTCCTTTTGGGGCATTTACAGGTCATTTCTTTTTGGGTTACTGATCAGGAAATGACTCAAGAATGAACCAAAACAAAGATGAAGTGACTCAAAATCAACCTATAAATGTCCTGTATGCCTGTATGTAAATGACTGTATAGCCCAAAGGTTTAACGATGTGCTCACGCCAAGAATCGATATATCGTTTTTAAAAAGTTTCACAAAAACCAAAACTAACTGGTTGCTACCATAATCTTCCACGAGAATAGTGCCTATGTTAGCTCCATGGCTGCCAGTTTTGACCGGAATGTATGTCTAACTCCATCAATAGCACTGAAACCAGAGTATTCACAGCCATTTTTTTGTTTTTTTACAGTTAGCTTCCTGTTTATTTTGAGTCACTTCCAATTCATTTCTTGAGTCACTTCCTTCTCAGTAACCGAAATGAACAGGATGTGTCCTGTAAATGCCCACAAAAAACTAGCTGTGAAAGTGGTGGTTTCAGTGCCATTGACGGCGATAGACGTCCAATCCATCTATAGCCGTCATCGAGTTATTTTTGGGGCATTTCCTGTCATTTTCTGTTGATTTTCGATAACTTACTTTTCTTTTTAGGGCATTTACGGGTCACTTCCTGTTCATTTCGGTTACTGAGAAGGAATTGACTCAAGAAATGTAAAGAAAGTGACTCAAAATGAACAGGAAGCTAACTGTAAAAAACCTGCTGTGAATACTCTGGTGTCAGTGCCATTGATGGTGTTAGACATACAATCCGGTCAAAACTGGCAGCCATGGAGCTAACATAGACGCTATTCTCATGGAAGATTATGGTAGCAACCAGTTAGTTTTGTTTTTTTGTGAAACTTTTTAAAAACGATACATCAATTCTTGGCGTTAGCACATCGTTAAACCTTTGGGCGATACAGTCTGCGATATATCAGCTTTTCCATATATTGTCACGCCCTTAGTAGGTTGGGTGACTCACCTTTCCTGAGCTTGCGCACTGCCAACATGCAGTGACTGGGGGAGAGGTCCCATATGCGCAAGGTTCTGTCGTCACTGACAGTGGCGCACAGAGGGAGATGGGGATGTGTAGCGAGGCCCCAAACTTCACCTTCCATGTGACCCTGCATGATCAAACCTAGCACTTCAGCATTTTTAAGAGGTACAGTATAATATGGCTAGGTTCATTTTACAGGTCTGCATTTAAGTTTTACACATGCCCACTAATTCGCAGTCCGACACACGCTGAGCAAACTGACCTGCATGTGCCGAAGCATCAAAACAAATAACTATGCACTGTGCATGCAGTCAGTTTGCCTCGACTCGGCAATGTAATAAATACTGAAATATTGCTCATTTGGAGCACAGTAAGAAACCTAGCATTACCAGGCTCATCTTTTTCTTCATTGCATTTTTTATGACTGTGGTCAAGCCAGCATCCTGTGTAGTAAAAGCAGAGTTCAAGCTACGCGCTAACGCTAATGAACAGCTACATCTTGCGTGCTGCTCTCGCTCTTTGCTGACGTAATTGCTGCATGAATTCCGATTTTGGAGTTCAGACCGCCGCCACATTCTGGAAATATGCGGCCCAGATCGGATTTAAACCACATACGAAAGGACCCGAAAGTGATAGGATTTGAAATAGTCCACTTCTATTCGATTTGTCACGTTCAGACAGTCAAGTTAATGCCTCACTGAAGTCGGATTAACACGAAAAAATCCGATTCGTGCATTAAGACCTGCAGTATGAACCTAGCCTATGAGGTTCAATTACTCTTATAATTGACATCGACATGCCAATACTTTTGTCTGGCCCATTTTGGAGTTTTGTGTAAAATGAAAAGATTTCATGTTTTTCATTCTCTTTTGTGTTTTTTCATTGCAAGCAAAATAAATATATTACTACCATTGCATTTCTAATTGCAATCATTTTCGGGAGAAATTGAGCATTATCTGTCAGAATTGCAGGGGTGCCAAAACTTTTCGTCAGCAGTGTATGTCTTGAGGATTTCAAGGATACTGTCATAAAAACTTGATATAATTCATTTTTAGTTGAAAGTAGTGCTGCAACGATTAACTCGAGTATTCGATTAGAAAAAAATATTCGAATTTTGTTGCTTTGACTATTCGTTTAATTAAAGTGGCATTGTAATGGCTTATTTTAAAAGTGTTTGCATTTACTTTTATTAATTAACATGGATACACTGCCATCTAGTCTGCCTCTTTTCACATGGCCGAATCCAACTGTTCCCTGTTAAAACCAACATAAGCTAAGTTTTTTTTGAGCTAATCTTTTTTAATGCATTCATAATTTAGTTTATAGGTATATTTAGACGTTTTTGTGGGAATAGGTGTCTGAACCATTTGTTAAGAGCATTGTAAAAAATAAAAAAATAAAAATTAGCATTTCATAGCACTTAAGCTAGCGGACTTTTTCTATGTAAGCTAGCCAATTGTTCTTTTGTTGTACATAGATCCTCATTAAGAAAAAAAAAATCATACCGTTTGAGGCTCAGCTCAGGTATTTTAATTTTTCATGTTCCTTATCCAATTACTCGATTATTCGAACTACCTAGTCTATCGATTAATCGACTACTAATATATTCGATAGCTGCAGCCTTAGTTGAAAGATTCTTATTCTGATGGCAGGAACACGTCTACCACTCCATACCAAATGAATGCAAGGTAATTTGATCGAAGCTTGCCCACCGACATCATGCCAATGGCCAATTAGAAAAAAGCGTTGCTCCATATTTAAATTAGATCCACACAGTTACATAATAATAAGAACAACTACAATAAATTGAAAAAGGATTGTCCATTTACAACGCAAATGATCTTCCAAATCTGATTAATAGACATTAAATATATCAAACACTGGGGGAAAAAAATTAAGGAATAAATTCAATTAATAAACTCATTGCCTGCCGTTGAAAATGATAGACGTCCAATTCATTTAAATTATGAAGAATGGTTGTGAATGCTCATGTTTCACTGTCATTGACGTCACTCGACATCTGATCCATATTGACTGGGCCAGCAGACAGCGAAATGGACTGGACGTCGAGCGATGTCAATAGTAGCCATTGAATTAACGTCAATATTATTTGACTATTGTAAGCTGGTTGTGTCTGTTCCAGTGCGGAACTATTCAAAGATTGAGTGTTTAAAATACATTTTCTTTGTCCCACCTGAACAAGAAGAGTAATCGGGCCACTTTTGTCCACCTCCAAAATCTCTCCATTCTTAGTTCCCACTAGAATGTGGCCGTGGCCTAGCGATATGGCACGAATGGATGGGTTGTCCTCCAAAAGTAAGCCTACAGAGTTGAGAAGAATAAAAAGCCATGCTTGAAAAAAGGACAGATAAAGAATCTTGAATGTTCCCAGTATATCTGTAGGGAATAGATGCACAATAAACAGTGATACCTCAAGGTTTCGAAGCTTTTTTCGCTTGGTATTACGAAAAAAGTCATCACGTACTGTAATTGATTATTCCCACTCATAATGTAAGGACTGACTGACTGTCTAACCCTTTAATAAGAAGACGAGGCTTGAAAATCATGCTCAAATGTTTATTGGACAAATTCCTTTTCACTCTGCCAGTGTAGAGTACACTTCTTTGTATATACAGTGAAGAAAATAAGTATTTGAACACCCTGCTATTTTGCAAGTTCTTCCACTTCGAAATAATGGAGGAGTCTGAAATTTTCATCGTAGGTGCATGTCCACTGTGAGAGAGATAATCTAAGAAGAAAAATTCAGAAATCAACAATGCATGATTTTTTAACAATTTATTTGTGTGATACAGCTGCAAATAAGTATTTGAACTAGGGCTGTCAAACAATTAAAATTTTTAATCGAGTTAATTACAGCTTAAAAATTAATTAATCGTAATTAATTGTAATTAATCGCAATTCAAACCATCTATAAAATATGCCATATTTCTCTGTAAATTATTGTTGGAATGGAAAGATAAGACAAGACGGATATATACATTCAACATACGGTACATAAGAACTGTATTTATTTATTATAACAATAAATCAACAAGATGGCATTAACATTATTAACATTCTCTTAAAGCGATCCATGAATAGGAAGACTTGTAGTTCTTAAAAGATAAATGTTAGTACAAGCTATAGAAATTTTATATTAAAACCCCTCTTAATGTTTTCGTTTTATTCAAATTTAAAAAAAAATTTTGAATCAAAAAAAAAATTAGTAGCTCGCCATTGTTTATGTCAATAATTTCACCATGCTCGCTCATTGTGCTAAAACCTATAAAATTATTTAGGCCGAAGCACCAGCAGAGGGCGCCAAATACCAAAAAACAAGTAACAAGCGGACATTAACACTTAATACACTGCTGTTTGAGCAGTACATTGTTGTTTGAGTGGGGCATATGCGTTAATTGCGTCAAATATTTTAACGTGATTAATTTTAAAAATGAACTACCACCCGTTAACGCGATAATTTTGACAGCCCTAACTATAACACTTGTCTATCAGCTAGAATTTTGACCCTGAAAGACCTGTTAGTCTGCCTATTAAAAGTCCAACTCCTCTCAATGTATTATCCTGAATCAGATGCACCTGTTTGACGTTGATCGATGCATAAAGACACCTGTCCACCCCATACAATCAGGAAGACTCCAATTCCTAACATGGTCAAGACCAAAGAGCTGTCCATAGACACCAGATACAAAATCATACACCTCCACAAGGTTTGAAAGGGCTACGGAGCAATTGCCAAGCAGCTTGGTAAAAAAAGGTCCACTGTTGGAACGATCATTAGAAAATGGAAGAAGCTAAACATGACTGTCAATGGAGCCCCATGTGAGATATCACCTCGTGGGGTCTTAATGATCCTACGTAAGGTGAGATATAAGCCCAGAACTACACGACAGGAGTTGGTCAATGACCTTAAAAGAGCTGGAACCACCATTTCCAAGGTTACTGTTGGTAATACATTAAGACATCATGGTTTGAAATAATGCATCGCACGGAAGGTACCCCTGCTTAAACCAGCACATGTCAAGGCCCGTCTTAAATTTGCCTATGACCATTTGGATGGTGCAGAGGAGTCAAGGGAGTGTGTTTTGTGGTCAGATGAGAGAAAAATAGAACTCTTTGGTAATAATTCCATTAACCGTGTTTGGAGGACATAAAATGATGAGAACTATCCCAAGAACACCATCCCGACTGCGAAGCATGGGGATGGTAGCATTATGCTTTGGGGTTGTTTTTCTGCGCATGGGACAGGACGAGTGCACTGTATTAAAGAGAGGATGACTGGGGCCCTGTATTGTGAGATTTTGGGGAACAACCTCCTTCCCTCAGTCAGAGCATTGAAGATGAGTTGTGGCTAGCCTTGAACTCCTGACTCACCGCTGTTACAGCGATAGAGTCTGGCGACTGTTCCGCGGATCAAATTTCCAGGGGTGAGCTAGCCACAGCAAACAGACAGCGGAGTGGACCAATCAAACACTTGTTTTCTTCACTGTAACATTCTGTGGCCTGATTGCACGCTGGGTAATGGAGTTCCAACTCCTAACACCACAACTGTGTTTGACTATAAATATAAACAAATGAAATATACACACCACAATGCTCATGTATATCAAACAAAAGAATGATACAACTTTTTCAAGGAAGAAACGGCTCGTCTTTTAGCACTGTGTGCTTGCTAATGACCTCGAGTAGTCATGTGGTAACATCTGTAGAATGAGCCTACAATACAACACTTAAGCGGCACTAGGTGGCAACATAAATAATGTGCTACACGATGCTCATGTTTATGAAACAAAAGAAGAAAGTGCTCGTCTTTTAGCACCATGTGGTTGCGATAGAGCTTGAGTAGTCTGTAGAATGAGCTGGAACCTAACTAGTTAAACTTAAGCACCACTATGGGACAAGAACACGTTACCAATAAAGAGTCAGAGGACATAACAGCACCATAAAATACCTAAAATAAAAATAGTAAATACTAAAAATACATACATTTTGCCATACTGCAGCCCTATTGGTCAGAATCTTCCCATCATGCTTAGTGCCAAGACACTCCACTCCAATTAGCCTATTGTTGTCATCATTTTTTGCTTTCGGACATCGCCTAACTTGAATAGTAAGGATCCATTTTTTTTTTGCATTATTTTAGATTATTATTACATTATTTTTTTTTTATTCTCCAAACTTTGTGGGTCAAATGCAATGAAATTTCCTTCTTTCCATTCGTCTCTTTGTCCATCACTGTGTCTGTGACAGTCATGGCAGCAAATTTAATGTGGTGTGTTTCAAAGAGCTTGGAAAAAATTAGACGATTTACACGTAGAACCCGATTCATTACACACACAAAAAAAAATCATGATACGAAAGCCAGTCCGGAACAAATTCATTTCGTATCTTGAGGTACCACTGTATCCGATAGAGCAAATTACCCTTGGAGCCTGGAGCTAGGACTGCTCTCTTGATAGCGTAAGTCTTGAGGCATCTTTCAAACGTGTCATCCCAGAGCGCCACGATACCATCTTTTCCTCCAGTCACAAATCCCTGCAGAGACAGTGTAATGGCATATTCAAAGCTCAATGAACATGTCACTAGAAGCCGAAAAATTGATTTCACAACACAGCACCCCCGCCCCTAGGGAGGATTATTAATGGGCCGTTTATTATTTGAAATGAGTACCAAAAAGCCCTTCGTTACCTTTTCAAGAGCGTGCATACTGAAAACGGGGCCGTCGTGGGCTTTGACAGTTTTCATCAGGAACATGTCACTCCAGATGCAAATGTCGCCGCCGCACGTGCCCGAGAAGACCATCTCCTCCGACCAGCCGTACACGGCGCACATCATAGTTTCCGTCTTTCCCATGCTCCCCTTTCGCCCAATTAGTCCACCGCCTGAGAGAGCAAGAGCATAAACAACATACGCCTGGCGTCGAAGCCCCACTTCAGCTCGTTATCGAGGCTGCTTGTCAGCAAGCAATGAGACGAACGGCTCATACCCGCTTTGTGCCAAAACTTCATATGTTTGACACCGGCAGTGATGAGCTTGTCAGGCAAGTAGGGATTTATTTTCACGACAAAGATCTTGTCTTTGCTTCCGCTGAAAACACAACAATATGTATTATTAATGAAGGCAACTGGATGCGTTCCAAATTCTACATTACACAAAATGTGTTTTTCCTAAACCCAACCTCTAGCCCTCCTTCAGGTTTTATGGAAATAACTCGTTTAATTTTGTGTAATCCTGTTGACAGGACAGGAAAACATGGTACTAAAATGAGTGAGTCAGTTAAGCCACAAACGGACTTTACTCTTCATTTAAATACCTTTCAACTTGTTTTTGCCCATGAAATCTAAGTAGGACACAATGTAGAAACCTATGAAAAGTATGCTAAATGTAAAGAGAACAACTTTATCATGTCCATCTAAGAAGGAAGCTTGAAAAAAGGTAAGACTTTACAATAAGGGTTCCTTAATTAACATTAGTTAATGCATTTTAAGATAATAACTCATGTTTAAGTAACATGACAATAATTCATTTAATCCCTTATCTAATATTCATTAATATGTTAATTAACATCATGATGCGCAGAGCTGGAATATAATGTTTAAGTATTGAAACTTCACTCTTCCCACCTCCAACTTGTTGTCTGGAGGGGCCTAAAGAAAATCTTCCACTAGCACCGCCCCTGCCCCACACATCAGACGATCATCTTGAGGGGTTCGTGAATAATTATCCACTAGGACCCCCACCTCAGAGGGGCCCGTTAATACTCATCGCACCCAGACACTGTTCACATTTGTTCTGGCAATGTTATATCAATGCTTGTACTATTTTAACCAATCAAATGTGAGTTTCCCAAATTGCCCGCCCTTTCACTTTACCACATTGATAGCCATGATTACATGCATCTGTGCCGAGCATATAAGTGTGCATGGTCTTGGGTATAACCGACATCACAAAATGGCCGCAACCGTAAGCAGTTTGTTTTTGTGTTAAAACATTTCTAAGAATTTCTCGATGAACGAACTTAAAAACTTTGAGCAACCATCTTTTATGCGTAGATCATTTACACTCTATAATATACAGATTTGAAGATGTTTTGATCATGCAAAACGTGGAACCTGTGCAGTTACAGTGTAAACACCCCAATGCATACAACAGGATATGGCTGTTTGAATAACTAATTTTGAACCAAAACTGTTTTTTTTTTGGTTAACACGATGTTAAAAACGTTCAAATCGGTAGGTTCAATTTTGAAAAATTGCACCATTTTGGTTAATCTAAGCCGCCGTAGTTTCCTCTGCATTTCCGCTTCCTCCTACGAGAGTGCGCTGTCTTAACAACAACAACAACCATGGCTACCAACGATTCTGCTACTTTTGCCCATCCAACACAAATTGCATAATGCCATGAGTAAGTGAAATATCTCATGACGTACTTAAAGTATTATTGTGTATGTGGAAGCATTGCAGCCTTGAAACGTTCAAAACTTCATTTACTTCGTCTGTACACTTTCATGTACAGCACAACGACAGAAAGTAATATAGCACTACGTCTGGCTGAGTGTATATTGCACTATACCACAAGTATGAAAGTATATGCGTGTGCGTGTCTGTCCCTCTGTCTCGTTTTCCTGTCAAGATTGCTGCTACTAGATTACAGTAACTAAATGCATGCCGTGTTGTTTTTTGTTTTCCTACAACAACATATTTTGGCAAAATGCATGGGTCTATATTTCAAAATGGAATCTATAAGCACATTGTTCATTGGCCCATTAATATGTTTAACCTGACGTCTTTTGTAAAGATGAGATGCTCATAAACCTAAGGGATCATTCAATTTGTTACCTTCACTGGGTTGCATATTTGTATTTGTTTAGACAAGGTGATTGTCACCTTGCATATTGTTATATTGAGTGACAATTTTGCACTAGTCATTGATTTATGCATGTAAGACCAGAGAGAAATGTGACAGCACATCACCCTGACCCTGGCTGCCTACCAACTTCACCTGACTGGCTGGCAGACTGACTTCCTGACAGACTATTTGGTTTACAGACTGACTGACTACCTTTTCTCATGTTTGATTTGGCTTCAAATGGTATATGCACTTTTTTGCATTATCTGTTGTATAAATAAAAACTTAATTCCAAGGGATTGTTCTGTGTGTATTAATAGAGTTAAACTCACTAGCACTTTCAGTTCTAATAAAGAAAAACTAAGTTTAAAAAGAAGACTTTCCGAATACTTTTTTGTCATTATTTCTTTTTTTGCCAAAAAATTGTAATCGATATTGGAAAATCGGGTTTGAGAGAAATTAATCGGGCTTTTTTTGTTAAAAAATCAAACAGCTCTACCACAGGGCATTGGTAGTTTTATAATCCAGAGTTTGAAACCTCTGAGTACCCCATGAAACGATATGATATAAGATACAAGGCTCACTTTCACGATCTCACAATACGGCGATATATCAGTTATCGAAACGTGGGCCAGGAAACCATTCTACGATATTTTACTACACAAGTCAGAAACAGAAAAACAAGCTCTTTTCATCCTTCTGAGAATTGAATTGAGTTAATAAAAAAATAAACGTCCAAATCATTTGAACTGGGAGGGTGGCAAGAGAATTCCGGTCGTTTTGGTGCCCGAACGGCATTGGCTGGTCATACAGTTTTGACTGGAAAAAAACGCCATTGGGAAATAAAAAAGCTTTTGCGTTACATTGACTACCACTGACTGAAATAAACGTCCAAATTATTTTCACTGGGAGCACTGCCAGCTCCTTTCAGTTCAAATGGATTGAACGTCTATCGGGAAAATGAGTTAATATAAGACCATTAAACATTTATAACAGTTAGCACTGGGCAACTCCCCCCACTAAAATTGATTTAACATTCCTTGCTCATCTTCCTACTTGTCTAGTATAACACGAAGCCTCATCTTCCCACACCCACTCTTTGCCTACCAACCAGCCCTTCGAAGAAGGGCCCTTTCTCCACAATTGCATTGCACAGCAACCACCAAGGTCTGCAAAGCAGATTAGCGGCGCTCCAAGCTGTCTCTGCACTTTTAGATGAAGCAGAAAAGGCACCAACACGCATTGCTCCAAACGCGTCAGGGTCCGTTTGATTTGAGTTGAGACTAAATATGAACATCAATTGGACCGAGCAATCAAAGAGGGTGGGGGAAAAAAAATATATTTTTTTAGATGTTTTACAGCAAGGTTGTCCAAACCGGTCCTCAAGGGCTGCTGTGGATCCTGATTTTTGTTCCTCCCGATCGGGCACAGACCGTTTAACCAAACCTCTGTGAAGTTAACCCCTCATCAGACCAAATTTATATAAAAATGTCATCGTTTGCAGTGTTGTCAGTAACGCGTTACACTGTAAAATGATTACTTTCTTTCAGTAACGAGCAATCTAACGCGTTCATTTCTTCAAGCCAGTAATCTGATTAGTTTCCTTAGTGCCTGTGCGTTACCATTTTGTTGTTGCCTCATAATGTATGTAGAATGAAGAATACTGTAGTCATGTACGAAGAGCATTTGAATAGAAAAGATTGCTCTTGAGTTTTGGAGTGACATCACATCTCACGTTTTCTCATCGGCGGTCAACAACATAGCCTCGCTGCCTCGTCAGAAAGCTAACAGTGAATATAGGGCGCCGTTTGTAAAGCAGCCCATGCTGAAAATTGCGACAACATTTTCTCACATTTAGCGCCACACAGTGTTTAAAATGTGGTGTAAAATTTTTAGAGTCACTTTTTTTGCACATTTAAAACATTTTTTAGCAACTTAAATATTTATTTTTAAATAAGAAGTTTTACACCTGGTTGTTTAAATCCAGAACTAAATATTTAATGTAAATCTTAAATTTATGTCCTGCATCCTAAATGTTAACTCTGGAAACAGTTGGAACTAAATATTTAGCTTAATATGCAAATTCACATGACTGAAGACCGGAAGTGACCAAATAAAAGCTGGCGCACACAAAATACTCTTTAGTTTCTCCTAAATGTGTATTTTAGCTATATATTGTTAATAATCACAATGACTCATGTCCAAGAGCCGACCGAATGCCACCGTTGAGTAGGTTTTATTCATTTTTAATCAGCGTAAACAGACAGTCTGAGCTGCTCCAGCTTTTATTTTGTTACTTCTGGTCTCCAGTCACATGAATTTGCATATTTAGCTAAATATTTAGTTCCAACCGTTTCCAGATTTAACATTTAGGATATATGATCTAAATTTATGATTTAAATTAAATATTAAATTCTGGATTTAAACAGTCAGGTCTAAAACTTCATATTAAAAAATAAACATTTAAGTTGCTAAATAGCGTCTAAATGTGCAAAAAAAAAGTGACTAAAAATTTCAAACCATTTTAAACACTGGGTTGCACTAAATGTGAGAAAATGTCATAATTTTTAGCATGTACTGCTTTACAAACGGCGCCCCATAAGTGAAAAGCAGGAAATATACCACGAACAGCTGAATTTGCTCACCGGAAATACAGCCATTACTTCACATTTCTGTCCAATAAAGATGACAAAAATATCTCAGAGCGTTGCAAACTTTGAGCTGGGTCAAAAAGTCTGTCGACCGCTAGACATCGAATTCAACAAGGAAGCACTTGGAATTACAACATTCAGATTTGGCATTTAGTATGTGAGGAAATGAGGGAAAATAAAAATTAGGAGCTGGAGGTTTGGGTTATTGCTGTTTTTGTTGAAAAAAATACAATTTTGAATGAAAATCAGTTTTTGTATGTGTTGTGTTGTTCTTTGCATTTCAGTAGTGTAAGAGGTTTGAACCCCCCCCCCCTCCCCCCCAAAAAAAGAAAGAAAAAATATAAATAAATAAAATTTCTGGCTCCATTGCAACCTTCGCGTCGGGGAGTTCCGGCAAGAAATTCTAGCCACTTTCACCCCAGGGAGAGACATTCTCAAGTCACTTTCTGTTCAGTAACCCCAAAATCATCAGGAAGCGACCTGTAAATGCCCCAAAAGAAAAAGGAAGTGAACTAAAATCAACAGGAAATGACGTGCAATGCCTCCAAATAACTGGCATTTTCTGCCACTGACGGCCATAGACATCCAATCCGTCCAACCCAGAGGTTCCCACCCCTAATCGTGACCCTGGCATATCGAGGTGCATCGAATCACTTATATAAGTCCATCGTACCATCCCTATTGTTTACATGGCACTATTATCCCAAAAACGGAAAGAGTGGGTCCTTTGTGTTCCATTTTTAAGATGATTCAAGCGTTTCAATTTAAATATAGACATTAATAAATGAGGATTAAATCGGAGCTCTTTTTCAGCGCGAGGATGACAGTGTGATTCATGGTTCAGAGGGGGAAGAAAAGGAATTGCCTTTTAGATTAAGAGGCCGCTCCACTGCGACACTTAAGCCTGCCAAGGTTTGAATAGTTAGAGTATGCCCCAAGGCTCTGACTGTATCCATAATGAATGAGAATTACTTTCAGCGCTTGTCTTCTCAGGAGCATAATATGTCAGATTTTATATTGACACGGAGACCATATTGCTAAGGTATTGCAACATGACATACCAACAAATATGCTAGCAAAAGGAAACCATAATGAAAGTTTAATGGAGGGTTTTACAGGGTTTCCACAGGTATCAGTAAGTCTATTAATGCCACTTTAAACTAGTTGAATGCCCATGCTTGACTGCAGATAGTTTCACACACACAATCCACACACAATTAATCCATCCATTGTAAGTAGAATTGACCGATAATGACTTTCAACCGATATTTCTATATTACCCAACTCCAAAAATACCCATATTAAACCAATTCCGATATAGAGAGGGGCAAATAAGTATTTAGTCAACCACCAATTATGCAAGTTCTCCTACTTGAAAAGATTAGAGCCCTGTAATTGTCAACATGGGTAAACCTCAACCATGAGAGAACGTGGGGGGGGGGGGGGGGGGGGGGGGGGGTTAACATTGTTTGATTTTTAAAGAATTTATTTCCAAATTAGAGTGGAAAATAAGTATTTGGTCACCTACAAACAAGCAAGATTTCTGGCTGTCAAAGAGGTCTAACTTCTTCTAACGAGGTCTAACGAGGCTCCACTCGTTACCTGTATTAATGGCACCTGTTTTACCTCATTATCGGTATAAAAGACACCTGTCCACAACCTCAGTCAGTCACACTCCAAACTACACTATGGCCAAGACCAAAGAGCTGTCGAAGGACACCAGAGACAAAATTGTAGATTTGCAGATTCAGTCTTCCCAGCACCAGGCTGGGAAGACTGAATCTGCAATAGGTAAAACACTTGGTGTAAAGAAATAAACTGCGGGAGCAATTTTTGAAAATGGAAGACATACAAGACCACTGATAATCTCCCACGATCTGGGGCTCCATGCAAGATCTCACCCCGTGGCGTCAAAATGATAACAAGAATGGTGAGGAAAAATCCCAGAACTACACGGGGGCTCCTAGTGAATGACCTACAAAGAGCTGGGACCACAGTAACAAAGGCTACTATCAGTAACACAATGCGCCGCCATGGACTCAAATCCTGCACTGCCAGACGTGTCCCCCTGCTGAAGCCAGTACACGTCCAGGCCCGTCTGCAGTTCGCTAGAGAGCATTTGGATGATCCAGAAGAGGACTGGAAGAATGTTTTATGGTCAGATAAAACCAAAATAGAACTTTTTGGTCGAAACACAGGTTCTCGTGTTTGGAGGAGAAAGAATACTGAATTGCATCCGAAGAACACCATACCCACTGTGAAGCATGGGGGTGGAAACATCATGCTTTGGGGCTCCTTCTATCAGCAAGGGCATTGAAGATGAGACATGGCTGGGTCTTTCAGCATGACAATGATCCCAAACACACAGCCAGGGCAACAAAGGAGTGGCTTTGTAAGAAGCATTTCAAGGTCCTGGAGTGGCCTAGCCAGTCTCCAGATCTCAACCCCATAGAAAATCTGTGGAGGGAGTTGAAAGTCCGTGTTGCCCAACGACAGCCCCAAAACATCACTCCTATAGAGGAGATCTGCATGGAGGAATGGGCCAAAATACCAGCAACAGTGTGTGAAAAGCTTGTGAAGAGTTACAGAAAACGTTTGGCCTCCATTATTGCCAACAAAGGGTACATAACAAAGTACTGAGATGAACTTTTGGCATTGACCAAATACTTATTTTCCACCATGATTTGCAAATAAATTCTTTAAAAATCAAACAATGTGATTTTCTGTTTTTCCCCCCCCACATTCTGTCTCTCATGGTTGAGGTTTACCCATGTTGACAATTACAGGCCTCTCTAATATTTTCAAGTGGGAGAACTTGCACAATTAGTGGTTGATTAAATACTTATTTGCCCCACTGTACAGTATGGGGTCGTGGATAAGCCTGTCACGATATGCAATAAGTCAAATTATCGCACAGTAAATAAAAATGAGGGCGGTAATTTTCCCAGCTGCGATTTAACACCGCGTGCGTGCGTGCATGCATACAGTTGTGCGTGCGTGTGTGTGGGTGTATTTGCATGTGCTGCGTGCACTCAGGACACGTGCGTGTTGATTGCATATGAGACTCCAGTAGCTTTCACAGATGTTTATTAGCCATCAACACGCCGTAGAATTAAAGTTCACACATACAAACTAAGGAAACACATCAATATTAAACTTGTAAAATGTTAACATTGCCACATTTAAGCTAATAGAAAAAAGAAAATGTACTAACCACTTTAGCATGCTATAAAACTTTGGCCTTCTCCACAACGCAGAATTGCAGTTAAAAGGTGACACTTCAATAATAATAAATTAATAATAAATAATTCAATAATTCAAGAAATCATTCAAGGATATTGAACAAAACAACTAAAACAGAAAAACAAGCCATTTTCATCCTTACGCTGTGAATTGGAATGAATTTATCACTAGTAGACATCCAATCCATTTGAAATGGGAAGGTGGCAGCTTTGTTCATTTGTTCCGATACGTGGCTATTTTGGGAGTATCAGACAGTATCGGATTTGGTGACAAGATCGGATTTGATCCAGCAGTCGCATGTTTTCAGTACTGTTGTAAATTTCGGCTGTTGTTAAGCCAACCACTAGGTAAATATGTCCGCTGTGTGAAACTCCTGCTCTTTAGAAACTAATGTCAGTAACAGAGTATCGTGTAATATTTTTGAGGAAGTTAAAAAAAAAAAATTGCATCATTTTCACTGGTCTAAAAATATAAAACTCCTAGCAAAAAGTATGGAATAACCAGTCTCGGACGAGCACTACAGCAGACATTTTATCATGTAGAAAAAACTCAGACAAATGAAAAAAATAATGAATCAGTTCAAAAGCGCAACTCTTTAGCATTCAGAAACACTAAAAGAAAAAAAGAAAAAACATTGCGGTGGTCAGTAAACGTTACTTTTATAGAGGAAGTGCAGGGAAATATATATGGAATCACTCCATTCTGGAGAAATAAATATGGAATCATGGGAAACAAACAAAGAGATTACAATCAAAACACATCTCTAGTATTTAGTAGCACCACCTCTGGCTTTTATGACAGCTTGCAGTCTCTGAGGCATGGACTTGATGAGTATTCTTCATCAATTTGGTGCCAACTCTCTTTGATTGCAGTTGCCAGATCATCCTTGCAAGTCAGAGCCTTGCTGTGGACCTTTTTTTTTTCAATTTCTACCACAGGTTTTCAATAGGGTTGAGATCTGGGCAATTTGCAGGCCATGACATAGACTGGATGAGTCTTTCTCCAAGGAATGCTTTAACAGTTTCAGCTCTGTGGCATGATGCATTGGGATCTTGGAAAATGACAAACATTTTCAATTGAAGGGATAAGAAAGCTGTCTAAAATTTCAATGTAAACTTGTGCATTTATTGAAGATTTAACCACAGCCATCAACCAAGTGCCTTTGCTTGACATGCAGCCCCATGTCATCAAGGACTGAGGGAATTTTGATGTTTTCTTCAGGCAGTCATCTTTGTAAATCTCACTGGAACAGCACCAAACAAAAGTTCCAGCATCATCGCCTTGTCCAATGCAGATTCTTGACTCGTGATGTTTTTTTTATTCATTTCTTTTAGTGTTTCTGAATGCTAAAGAGTTGCACTTTTGAATTAATTCATTATTTGTTCAAGCTTTTTATCAGAGTTTGTTCTACATGATAAAATGTCTGAGTGAGTGCTCGTCCGAGACTGGTGATTCCTTACTTTTTGCTAGGGGTTGTAGGTGTCGGATCGACATTGGCCCGGTCTTGGCAAAGCATACCTTGAAAAAGAATTGAATCGGATGTAAAAAGAAATCAGCATCGGGACATCCCTAGTTCTGTGTTGTCCGATAATTACTTTTTAACCAATAACTGATAACCCAATATTGTCCAACTCCAAAAATCAAATACCAATACCAAATCCAAAACCATATCAAACAGATACCAATATATACGGTCGTGGACTTAATATATTATGGTTAATTGTATTGTGATGCCCCTCTGGGTGATTTAATAATGATAATTCTCACATCACAAACCCATAGCATCTTAATTTGGAGACATCAATAAGCGTAATTGCTGTGCTAAGATGTGACCAGCCCTTGTACAAAGGCAGAAGGCTTCTACATTTACTTTGAAGGCAACATGCATATTGGCCCTAAACCGATCATAAAAAAACTATGCCGATATTTTTCAATATCATTTCAAAATTGTTCAAAATGAATTACCTGCTAATTATTTCTTCAGTTGCTGTTCCAGTTGTTTCATTAATTGCTAGTTATATGCCATTTAGTTTCTTGTCATGTGACCATTGTAGCTTCGTTTTGAAACCGTCAGTTGGAATGACATTTGATTTAATGACCCGCTACTACTTGTTAATGTTTGTGAATTTGGTGGAAGCCAGTTCTTTTGCTTGCTCATGAGCGCCACAAAATGGTGGGTGAATACTCATGGTAAAGTTGCTGGGTCAGTGAATCCATTTGACTAAACTATCTGTGGGGTACATTACTCAAATCATGTGGCAATGCATTTAGGTGTGTGTATCCACTCCACCCCCCCCAATAAACTCGATACATATCGGGACGTCTTGTATCACGATATATCTTCAAACCATATTTTGTCACAAATCTAGTCAACGATGACAGGCACGTACCACATGACTGAGAGCTTTTCCCCTTTCCTCCAGTCCCAAAGCACAATGGTGTGATTGTCATCCAGGCCCACCGAGGCCAGGCGCTTGCCGTCCGCTGCGGAATATAAATCAAACCTGCGTTACTGGCAGAGATAGATCAATTCGACATGTTTGCTCTAAAACGTGGCTCTTGTTAGCAGACTGTAAGAAGGCTGGTGGAATTCAGCAGAGGTGATTGATGGATATTTGCTATGTCTGCTCGGGGGCCAATTAAAGCAAGTGCTGTGAGGACGGATTTAGTATAGGAGCAAGATGTCTGCAAAGACGGCAAACTGGGAAGCTACGGTAATACTTTTAGATAATAAGATGATTTGGGTCACCGTCAGCATAAAATGCCTTTGGTGTCCTTATCAAAATCAACGAGCATCATGGAATATTAGTAGAATAGTTCAACGCTGATGCTTTATCACAAGGGGCAAAACATTTGCACATGTAAGAGTACAGTAGAAAGTCTTTAATTTGATACATTTTTTCTCCATTGGATGTACATGATTTTTCCAACGTAACTAACTCACTACTAACTTTGTATTTATATTGGTGATGACAGACTATGTGACAATAAGGGCAAGCTATAAATCCATCCATCCATCCATCCATCCATCCATCCATCCATCCATCCATCCATCCATCCATCCATCCATCCATCCATCCATCCATCCATCCATCCATCCATCCATCCATCCATCCATCCATCCACCCATCAATATATACACTGCTGGCCAAAAGTATTGGCACCCCTGCAATTCTGTCAGATAAAGCTCATTTTTCTCCCAGAAAATGATTGCAATCACAAATGCTTCTGTAATAATATCTTCATTTATTTTGCTTGCAAATGAAAAAACACAAAAGAGAATGAAAAAAAAAATTAAATCATTATCATTTTACACAAACTCCAAAAATGGGCCGGACACCCTCAGCCTAATACTTGGTAGCACAACCTTTAGACAAAATAACTGTGAACAACCGCTTCCGGCATCCATCAACGAGTTTCTTACAATGCTCTGCTGGAATTTTAGACCAATTTTCTACGGCCAACTGCTCCAGGTCTCTGAGATTTGAAGGGTGCCTTCTCCAAACTGCCATTTTCAGATCTCTCCACAGGTGTTCTATGGGATTTACCTCTGGACTCATTGCTGGCCAATTTAGAAGTCTCCAGTGCTTTCTCTCAAACCATTTTCTAGTGCTTTTTGAAGTGTGTTTTGGGTCAATGTCCTGCTGGAAGACCCATGACCTCTGAGGGGGACCCAGGTTTCTCACACTGGACCCTAACATTTTGCTGCAAAATTTGTTGGTAGTCTTCAGACTTTATAATGCCATGCGCACGGTTAAGCAGTGCAGTGCCAGAGGCAGCAATGCAACCCCAAAACATCAGGGAACCCCGCCATGTTTGACTGTGGGACCCTGTTCTTTTCTTTTATGGTGTCGTTTTTTTTCCCTGTAAACTCTATGTTGATGCCTTTTCCGAAAATGCTTTACTTTTGTCTCATCTGACCAGAGAACTTGCTTCCGAAACGTTGTTGGCTTTCGCAGGTACGTTTTGGCAAACTCCAGCCTGGCTTTTTTTATGTCTCTGGGTCAGAAGTGGGGTCTTCCTGGGTATCCTACCATAGAGTCCCTTTTCATTCAGACGCTGACGGATAGTACGGGTTGACACTGTTGTACCCTCGGACTGCAGGACAGCTTGAACTAGTTTGGATGTTCATCGAGGTTCTTTATCCACCATCCGCACAATCTTTCGTTGAAGTCTCTCGTCAATTTTTTTTTTCCGTCCACATCAAGCGAGGTTAGCAACCGCGCTGTAGGATTTACACTTATTCATGACACCGCGCACGGTAGACACAGGAACATTCAGGTCTTTGGAGATAGACTTGTAGCCTTGAAATTGCCCATGCTTCCTCACTATTTTGCTTCTCAAATCCTCAGACAGTTCTTTGGTCTTCTTTCTTTTCTCTATGCTCAATGTGCAGAGGCGTCGCGTCTCATTAGGCAAACCAGGCAATTGCCTAGGGCCCCCAGCCAGCAGGGGCCCCCAGAGGGCCAACAGATTTAGCACACGCAGCTTTACTGCACTGTCGCAGCGACAAGTGAAGGCCTTGTGTCCGAGTTTCCTGAAGGGGCCCCTTCACTCGCTCTACACAAATAACTGTTGTGTTTGATAGAACAATATGTCTATATGCTGCCATGGCAGATTCATGGCGCATTAAGTCTCCGAACGATTTTTAATTTGCCCGTTTTACCCTGGAAACCCCCGTTTACAGACGTCGCACAACCGCTTTGTTTCAACCTAGCCATAAAAAGAAGGTAAGTAATCGTATTTATTATTCGAAATGTCTGTCATTTTTAGCTTAGAATTATTAATTGATGTCTAATATTTAGTTTAGAAAAAAAAATCCAAAATTCAAATTATATTTGTTAAACTGTACACAGTCATCTTGCTAACATTAAAAACAACAAACAAATGTTAGCAAGCATTTTGTAGTTATCATGTATATTGTTAGCTTACAGTAAATTTATGACAAATCTATCAAGATGCATACCTAAGAAGTTAACATCTCTTTAATAAAACTAGTCAATGGAATTGAGCCTAATCTTAAAGTGATGTTGATTTAGTACCTGAAAAATCCAAACTGCAGACTCCAAACTGATGGAAACCCTTCAACACAGACATTGGTTTTAACGTTTCCGTGTCCCATATGTGGACGGACGAATCTCGTCCCACCTGGATAGACAGAAATCATGTTTTGAAGACGATTTATGCGGTTACTATCAGAGGCGTGCAAAATTTCCAATTCTTAGATTATTCGCGATTCGGCCGTGGAAGATTCGAGAACGATCCACAAACATCCAAATTCCGATTATTGAATTATACCAGGTAAAGCGGAAATAAAACACAGTCAGCGCGGTCTTCGGGACGCAATGAGGAATGGACCGAAAGTAAATATCATATACAGCTAATGCCGCTAGATAAAACAAAAAAAAAAAAACAATACCTGAATGCGGCAGTCAGCCACTACAAACAGCGCCCAGTTTTTAGTTGCTACAAACATACGGCAACATACGGCTATGGTAGCTATCACATATATCTCGAACTAGATGTGAAATGACAGACTTTCCCCCGCTAGTAAACAGGCGCCATCTTAAAGCAGTAGACTTCTCGAGGAGGCTCTGTTGTTGTGAACCTAATTACTTTTTATCTAAAATACCCCTAAATCAGCAAAATCATAACTTGAATCTATCTTTAAATGATGAAACAGTTTTAAAACTTTCACATGTCGAAAGTAGACATAAGGGGAATTTTGGAATAACAGGTGCAATTTTAACAACTTTAACGGTCAATTCACAACATTAAATTAATCGAATGTAGTTTAAAGCTGCTGATACAGAATGAGGACTTGCGTATTTTTTTTACTGTTTTTAACAGGTAACTTGATACTAAAATAGTAGTTTGGTTTATTTAGCCTGAGAGGATTTTTGAACAATTTTGGAACAAATATACAAAATATACAAAAAAAAAAAAAAAAAAAAAAAAAAAAAAGGGTCATCAATAATCGATTTATAATCGAATCCGAGCCTCTGAATCGTAATCGAATCGTTAGGTGCCAAAAGAATCCTACCTCTAGTTACTGTTGCATATCCAAATGAGAAAACGGTCAATACTGATGTTGTTACTCAAAGCTGGAAGTACCTGGCCTGTTGCTACAAAGTCTTTGAGGGGGTGGATGGCCAGACAGAGGATATCATCATCGTGACCCATGTAGAAACGTTGGGTGTTCTGCTGTCTGTTATACACGATCCCCACAGCTGCCACATGGTAGACGATTTCACCCGTCTGGGTATAGAACAGATTGCTTCTGCAATCGTAGCCCCTGTAGCTGCAAAAAATTAGGAGGAATAAAAAAAGTTTCAGATAAAGAATCTGTATTTATTACAGAAGCCTATTGCTGCCACTCAAAAAAACGAAATAATAAAAAAATAAAACAAAATCCTGTATCACGTTTTCACATCATATTTTCACGTAAAAACGTGATAATTATCATGTTCAAAACGTGATAATTATCATGTAGCACATATTTTGTTCTCAGGTTCTAAGTGGTATTTTTATGTTTGTGGGCACAACTTTGGAATTCTATTTTCCACTTTTCTTTACTGTTGGACTTTCTAATGCTTATACAGTATATACTGTATATACTATATGTATTTTTCCCTCCTTATTTTATAGACCTAGTTTGACCTGAAACCCGAAGAAATGACACTTAACATGAATAGTTCCTGCACAACTAGGACGTAAAAATCAGAAATTTTGAATACAGCCTCTAATTTTAGCAAAACCAAACTCTTACCTTTTTAGTCGCACTTTTTCATTTTGGATCCCAGCAACACAAATTAAAATGATTACAAGCCAGGAACAAAATTTCATATTTTTCTGGTTTAATTGGTTTGATGGTTTAATTATCATGTAAAAATGTGATAATTGTAATGTAAAAATATGAAAACTCATGTAAAAATGTGATAATTATGTGTAAAATGTGAAAACTATCAGGTAAAAACATGATAATCATGTAAAAACTAGGACTGTCAAAATTATCGCGTTAACGCGCGGTAATTAATTTTTTAAATTAATCACGTTAAAATATTTGACGCATTTAACGCACATGTCCCGCTCAGACAGTATTCTGCCTTTTGGTAAGTTTTACAGCAAGGTTTTATGTGCTGTCTGACAGCGAACTCTTGTGGTCGCTTTGCGACATGGTTTATTGCTTTCTTGCCAGTTCAATATGGCTGCACGACGTCTCGGGCTGACGCCTACGTTGTAATGTTGTGGTTATATGATCCTTGGACAAGATTTGTCCGTAAGTATGGTTGTTGTAAAGAATGTACATATTATGTTAGTAAGCGAAATGTTATATTTTTTGTATGAGACGCTTTTTGTTTATGTTTAGTGAACCTGAATAGCGTGCTAAGCTAACGTTGTTGCTAATGCAATGCTTGTGTACTTTTTTTTGTAGTTTCACTAGGGTCTAAAGAGGACAGTGGTTTGATGAAAAAGGAAGAAGTCTGATTATTAAGGCGTTGTTCACTAGCTGTCTAGCTTTGGAAAAAGTAGACGCTTCGGAGTGAGGACAGCATAGACAGATTTAAATGACAGTAGAGTGAAATGCCCACTACAGTCCTTATGTACCGTATGTTGAATGTATATATCCATCTTGTGTCTTATCTTTCCATTCCAACGAATTATTTTACAGAATATATATATAATTTACAGAAAAATATGGCATATTTTATAGATGGTTTGAATTGCAATTAATTGCGATTAATTACGATTAATTAATTTTTAAGCTGTAATTAACTCGATTAAAAATTTTAATCGTTTGACAGCCCTAGTAAAAACGTAATAATTGTGTAAAAAAAAGTGATATAATCGTAATGTAATAACATGATAATTATCATGAAAAGTTGTCGAAATTATGTAAAAACGTGGTAATTATGTAAAAACATGAAAACATTCATGTAAAAACATGATAATTATGTAAAAATATAAAAATCATCATGTAAAAACGTGGTAATTGTGTACCAATATGAAAAGTATTTAAAAATGATAAATATGTAAAAATGTGAAAACTTTCATATATAAATGTAATAAGTCATGTAAACACGTGATAATAATCATGTAAAAATGTATTATGCAAAAACCATGATATCATGTAAAACCATGATAATTATAGTGTAAAAATAAAAAGATATGTAAAAACATGGAAATAGTGACAATATGAAAATTTTCATTTAAAAACGGGATATTATGTAGAAACGTGATAATTATGTAAAAACATGAAAAAAATCATGTAAAAATGTGATAATGATGTAGAAATATGAAAACAATCATGTATAAACGGGATAATTATCATGTAAGAATGAAGATAATTACAGTGGGGCAAATAAGTATTTAGTCAACCATCAATTGTGCAAGTTCTCCTACTTGAAAAGATTAGAGAGGTCTGTAAATGTCAACATGAGTAAACCTCAACCATGACAGACAGAATGCGGGGGAAAAAACAGAAAATCACATTGTTGGATTTTTAAAGAATTTCTTTTCAAATCATGGTGGAAAATAAGTATTTTATCACCTACAAACAAGCAAGATTTCAGCTGTCAAAGAGGTCTAACTTCTTCTAACAAGGTTCAACGAGGCGCCAATCGTTACCTGTATAAATGGCACCTGTTTTAACTCAGTATCAGTATAAAAGACACCTGTCCACAACCTCAGTCAGTCACACTCCAAACTCCACTATGGCCAAGACCAAAGAGCTGTCGAAGGACACCAGAGACAAAATTGTAGACCTGCACCAGGCTGGGAAGACTGAATCTGCAATAGGTAAAACGCTTGGTGTAAAGAAATCAAATGTGGGAGCAATTATTAGAAAACGGAAGACATACAAGACCACTGATAATCTCCCTCGATCTGGGGCTCCATGCAAGATCTCACCCCGTGGCGTCAAATGATAACAAGAACGGTGAGCAGAAATCCCAGAATCACACGGGGGGACCTAGTGAATGAGCTACAGAAAGCTGGGACCACAGTAACAAAGGCTACTATCAGTAACACAATGCGTCGCCAGGGACTCAAATCCTGCACTGCCAGACGTTCAAAATTCAAAGTTCAAAGTTTGCTTTATTGTCAATTCTACCACAGAAAACGTTTGGCCTCCGTTATTGCCAACAAAGGGTACATAACAAAGTATTAAGATGAACTTTTGGTATTGACCAAATACTGATTTCCCCCCATGATTTGCAAATAAATTCTTTAAAAATGAAACAATGTGATTTTCTGTTTTTTTCCCCACATTCTGTCTCTCATGGTTGAGTTTTACCCACGTTGACAATTACAGGCCTCCCTAATATTTTCAAGTGGGAGAACTTGCACAATTAGTGGTTGACTAAATACTTATTTGCCCCACTGTATGTAAAAATGTGAAAATGTATCACTTTGAAACATTAAAAGAGGCAAGTGCAGAATTGCTAACGATTTGAACAAGGACATAGGTTTGGTCTCAACATTGGTAGGGACGATATAACAGCTAACCTGCATGTAGACTTTTTGTTGGGAACGGGACATTCATAAGATCAGACAGATTATTAGTGTCAGGTTACATTTCTCACAAATATGAACCTAATTAATTGATAGGCCAAATGATAAATGCAAAATAAATCTGTATTGACTTATACTATCTTTCATGTGTATTTGTTCAAGAGATACAACGTTCAATTCAAACCTTTGTTTTCAAAAACTATTAAAGAAACATTTTGAAGTGAAGATCCTTTTATTTAAAAAAATAAATAAATAAATAAATAAATAAAAAAATAAAAATTACAAAAAGGGAGCTATCCAAGAATATATCTGGGGGACACTGGAGCACCCCTATACTCAAACTAATGTATTGTAATATAAAAGTGATTTGGGGGAAAAAAATAATGGAAAAAATCTGAGCTATCCAAGGGGCTGCTCTACATCTGAGGCATAATAGACGTAGGAGACTAACCAAAGTACTCTCATGAAATTCTGATGTGCGATTTCATTTCTCATTGTTTTTGTTTGTTTGTTTGTTTGTTTTTTAATTTAAATAAAGTGACTTGCACTCTGAAGCCAACATGTTGCATTACCATAATGCACATAATGCAAACAATGATCCAAATGAGGGACAGTGAGCTTGACTTCATTGTTCCCTGTGGAGGCTGGCTTGATCGCAGTAGTTTTGCAGGTCAGCAAGTTCACATAGTTTATTGTTATGCTAACTCTGATGCAGGTCAGACTTTCAGTAGCAAAATTAGTGGTGTTTCCCCCACCTGCACAACATTGACGTCTTTTTACATTACTTGCAGTGGCTGCTGCTGGCCGAAAAAAAACTTCTAACATCGCTCTTTGCGAAGGGGGCAGAGGAGGCGGCATTTTGTTGACATGAATCTGTCGGGACTGTGTGAGTGTGCGTGTGTGCATGTGTATCTACTAGGGCGGTCGAACGATTAAAATTTTTATTCGAGTTAATCACAGCTTAAAAATTAATTAATCGTAATTAATCACAATTCAAACCATCTCTAAAATATGCCACATTTTTCTGTAAATTATTGTTGGAATGGAAAGATAAGACACAAGACAGCTATATAAATTCAACATTCTGTACATAAGTACTGTATTTGTTGATTATAACAATAAATCCAAAGATGGCATTAACATTATTAACAGTATTTCTGTTAAAGGGATCCACGGATAGAAAGACTTGTAGTTCTTAAAAGATAAATGTTAGTACAAGTTATACTGATTTCATATTATAACCCCTCCAAATGTTTTCGTTTTAATAAATTTAGTAACATTTTCAATGAAAAAATAAAGTAGTAGCTCACAATTGTTGACGTCGCTGATCGGGACGTCACATGGGCTCCCTGCCGTTCTTCCACAGTGTCTTTAACTACATAAGGTAGTGATTGAAATACACCACAAGATGTCAACGGCGAGTTTTAGATTAACTTAAAAGTCATGCCAAATAGTGTGTTTTGTCCCTCAACTGACGCCGTAGTTCCCAGTTTACTGGTCCATCACGGTCATTTGAGTGCTGGCTTCACAACGTACAAGGCCTCTGATTGTATAGTGTGACTAAATATTGCCATCCAGTGTATTTGTTGAACTAAACGAATTGTTTGAATGGAGTTTGACCAAAGTCTGAGTAAGTTTTATGTGTATTTTGCATAACTATTTTGATTGGGAATGCCAGTTCTCTTTGCACTGTTGTTTAACTGTGTGAGAACGGCCTCATTAATACAGATTGAAGCACTTTTCTTTTTGTGAACATTATTTTTTTTGGAGAGATTATTTTTGTTTTGCTTTCACTAAATGATACTTATGTTTGTTGTAAAGGAGTTGCTGATGCTTATGCCAATAAACAGTGCAGTCCAATGAACGCCTGTGTCCATTCGCCTTTTGTAATAATCTGATATAGAATTATCCGAGGCACCCTAAAGTGCTCGTGGCGCCGATGTTGTTTACTCACATGATGCAGGAGTGAGTTAGAGTTACGGCCTGCCGAGAGCCGTAAGCTGTGTTAATGTTGAAGCTGAATGTGCTAATAAAGAAACAAAGTGCTAGCTCTTCGCGTGTGCTATACCTTTGTTAAGAAAAAGCACAAAACAAGACACCTTTCTCTGGCTCTTAGCTCTCAAGTGCGTCATTGTAATCTGAGGCAATGCATGAGCGTGTCATTCTGCGCATGAGTTAAATGCCACAAATATTTTAACGTGATTAATTTAAAAAAATTATATACCACCCGTTAACACGATAAATTTGCAGCACTAGTAAAAACTTGATATGATCATGTAAAAATACAAAAAAAATCATGTAAAAGCGTGGTAATTATGTAACAATATGAAAACAATCATGTAAAAACTTGTAAAAACAGTATGAAAATTATCATGTAAAAATGAACACAATCATGTAAAAACTTGATAATTCATGTAAAAATGTGATAATCATGCAAAAACGTAATTATTATATGTAAAAAAACATGTAAAAAATTGATAATAAGCATGTAAAAATACAAAAAATTATCACGTAAAAACATGGAAATTATGTCACAATATGAAAAGTATCATTTAAAAATGATGAAGTGATAATTATGTAGAAACATGATAACTATCTAAAAATATGAAAACAATCATTTAAAAACGTAATAATTATCATGTAAAAATGTGCTAACTATCATGTAAAAATGTAAAAATGTATCGTTTTAAAACATTACAAGTGGAAAGAGCAGAATGGCCTGCGAGTTGAACAACTTGATGAAGTTGTATTTCACTCTTCGGTTGAGATTTTACAGTTATCATGCACCGTGGATGGTGTTTCAATAAGTAAGCGTTGACTCAGATGGAATTTAAAGTGCATGCATTTGACATTTTTACATGATAATATGTAAAAATGTGATTACTATAAAAGATATTGGACTTTTTTTTGTGTGTGGCAGCAATACATTTCCGTAATTTGTTGCCAGTAAACAACATAAAAGAGCAATCTTACCCATGAATAAAGTGGAGCTTCAATCCACTGCCAGGTGCTCGTTCTCGCTTCTTCATTGCGATTGCGCGATCTTTTTCTTTGCACTGCTCTTTAAGCTGAGGTAGGTCTTCCTTATAAACCTGGAATATGCAGAAAGCGTGTGTGTCACAAAAGTCAACAGATGTTCAAAATGGAAGACGTGGGCGTTGGAAGCAAACCTGTCTTCTATACGTGAGCTGTGTCTCCTGCTCAATTTCAGAGTCCATCTCAGGCACATCAGACTGGTCGGAGTCTGACTCTTCACTGTTCGAGTCCACCAAGGTCTCTATAGTATAAATAAGTTTTGAGTTACAGCTACTGCAGGAGTTAATTTGTGCCGGAACATGCCGGAACATATTCTGGCACCTCTTGATTTTGGCCTCCCTGTGTTCCAGTACTTATTTGGCGAGATCCGTTACCTCTCGTGTTTAGAACATAATAATAATATAACCACGTTTTTTAAAAATGTATAAAATAAATTAATAATATGCATAAATTCATTTACAGAAAAAATCCCAAGAATTGTATGTTGTTGCTTTTTTTTCTCAAACAAAGGAAGATTCAAAACGAGTCAAAAAAGCAACAACCGGCGAACAGGGCAGCTGCATCGATCATGCTAACAGTGAGAAGCAGTAGCCTAGCGCCGCAGCAGCTAGCCAGGTTCACGGACAGCCAGCCAAGCAGGAATCTACTACCGTGGCAGCAGCTGGTCAGGTTCAGCGCCACCCGGATTCGGGACCAGCTACAACGCCAGCAGTCAGCCAGGTGGACCACCAACAGCCAGAACAACAGGCCTGTAACCTGGCATCAGCTACCGGTCAAGCAGCCGGAGCGAAAGGCGAGAACTGCGACATCAGCTCGCTCAAAGGAAGATCCAGAAGGAGAGGAGAGTGCACTGAGCGGAGAAGAAAGTGGGGCATCCTCCAGCGACCGGGTTTGGACAGAAGCTCAGTTCAAGGTGAAGCAGACTTACAACCCGTGGCCTCTTATGGGTAATTCAGGTTTGGGTTGCACAATTTGTAAGGCGGTGGGAACTTTGGGGCCAGATATTTAAAAAACTTTCCCAGCGTTATTTCGTTGTGTAAATCCATTTATAATGATCATAAAAATATGTAGACTATTTAAACATTAAGAAAACTTGCGTTTTTTTCTGCCAACTCGACGAAATTAAAATAAATGTCAAATCCACTGTACGCCTGAAAGAACAGACACACAAATATAAAAGATATAATTCTATATATTCTATAAATATGTAGAATTCGTTTCAAAAGACAGAATTTAATTTGTTATCGTTATGCACAGACATCAAGCAGTGCTCTGTCCATGTCTGACTAACGCATCGCATCCCCGCATTTCCTCCTCACAAATAAAACATAGTACAATTTTAGGGGGGATTTTGGCTGGGGTGGAGCCTAGAAATAAACATTTTATGGGGGGGTTTTCAGGCTCGGGCCTAAGAATAAAACAAAAAATCTTGTTTTGTTTTTCGGGCTCGGGCCTGCAAATCAAGTTAATTGATCAGCCTCCGGCCGGTCGGTCTTTAATACCCGCCTGCCGGATCGGGTCGAGGTGGATTTTTTAAGGCCCGATCTTACCTCTACACACAACACAGGGTGTAGTGAGGGTCAGGAGAAAAAAGGCTGCGTTCAGTGTTACCGGACCGGACCAGTAAATATGGTTATGTGGGCAATTGCCCGTGCTGTGCAGAGTATAGCCTAAATGATTGTAAATTGTTGTCATGACATTTATACCATGGATATTATCTGAAATTGAGGCTTGTAAGTCCCACAGTATGGCAAGTGGGCATTTGCGTGTTGTTTTCGACACCGGTTTTTGTCTGTGTTCCGGGACCTGAGCGTGTCTAGTCATCCCTGCGCTGTCATATGTACTTTGCGTTCCGGCACCTTATGATTTACACATTTAGCACTGAGCTACTGTATAAGGTAAAAAAAAAAAAATCCTGTCTTTCACAGAAATCCTCATACACAAAAGAACATGTGCTGCTTCGCCCAAACATGAGAAGCTTTCACAACAGTAAAATCAAATATCGGGTGAGTTCCTGTTGATTTGGGGGCATTTCATGGACATTTTCTGTTGATTGGGGGACATTGCAGGGCGACTTCCCAATGATATCTGTTCACTTCCTGTTGATTTATTGGCATTTCAGGGTCACTTCCTGTTGATATCGGGTCACTTGTTCATTTGCGGGCATTTCAATGACATTTCCTGTTGATCTGGGGGTATTCCAGAGTCACTTCCCATTGATATCTGTTTACTACTTGTTGATTTATGGGCATTTCAGGGTCACTTCCTGTTTATATCGGGTCACTTCCCATGTATATTGGTTCTCTTGTTTATTTGGGGGCATTTCGGGGACACTTCCTGTTGATATTTGGTCACTTCCCATTGATATTAGTCCACGTTCTGTTAATTTTGTCCAATTTCAGGGCCACTTACTGCTGATTTGGAAACATTTTAGGTTCACTGTTGATTTGTAAGCATTTTGGGGTAATTTCCTGTTGATATCGGGTCACTTTACATTGATATCGGTTAAGCTGTTGATTTGGGGGCATTTCTGGGACACTTCCTGTTGATATCCGGTCACCTAATGTTAAATTTGGGGCATTTTGGGGTCACTTCATGTTGATATTGGTTCACTTGTTGATTTGGGGGCATTTCGGGGCCACGTCCTGTTGATATCAGGTCACTTCCCATTGATATCGGTTCACTTAGTGATTTGTGGGCATTTCAGGGCCATTTACTGTTTACAGTATATCATGTCACTTAATGTTGATTTGGGGATGTTTTGGGGTCACTTCCCATTGATATCGGTTCACTTCTTGATTTGGGGGCTTTTCAGGGACACTTCCTGTTGATATCAGGTCACCTCTCATTGATATCAGGTCACTTCCTGTTAATCTGGAGGCATTTAAGGGCCACTTTACTGTTGATTTGGGGACATTTTAGGGTCACGTTCCATTGACATCGGTTCACCTGTTGATTTATGGGAATTTCGGGGTCACTTCCCATTGATATCATTTCACTTGTTGATTTCGGGGCATTTCAGTGACATTTCGTGCTGATTTGGGGGGTTTGCAGGGTCACTTCCCATTTATATCCGTTCATCTCCTGTTGATTTATGGGCATTTCAGGGTCACTTCCTGTTGATATCGGGTCACTTCCCATTGATATCGGTTCAATCGTTGATTTGGGGGCATTTTAGTGATATTGCCCATTGATATCGGTTAACCTCCTGTTGATTTATGGAAATTTTGTGGTCACTTCCTGTTGATATCAGGTCACTTCCTGTTGACATCGGTTCACTTTTTGATTTGGGGGCATTTCAGTGACATTTCCCGTTGATTTGGCAGTATTTCAGGGTCACTTTCCATTGATACTGGTGTTCTGCCAAAATATCCTACATCGGCGAAACGTCTACATTAGTCGAATTTGACACCTAAAGTACTACCGTGCGCTCTAAACTTGTTTTGTTTAGATGCATACAGGAATAACGTACTAAAAAAATGCCTGCAGAAAATACTTAAATGCAGTTATATCAAATAAGGACGGTTTAAATACGCTACATGATGAAAAGGAATGTGGTCAACTGCTTCAAAGCGAACATAAAAAAACACAATGGTTAAAAGTATGAGAGGGTAATACATGCAAAAAGTATCTTTGAGGCAGTGAAAAGGTTCTAAATAACTAAAAAACAAAAATAGTGACTACTCGCCGCTTCTAACCGATGTGTGGATGCATGCGCAAGCGCCCTGAGCATTGTGTAGGACGTTTCACTGCGTAGTAAGGAATGGCCGAACACCTGTTCACCTCCTATTCATTTATGGGCATTTTGGGGTTACTCCCTGTTGATATCAGGTCACTTCCTATCAGGGGTCGCGTTAACCGAATATTTTCCGTCGTTGACCGGTTTTTTAAAACGGTGACGGAAAAAACTGAAGTCCATCTGTCATTTTGACAGGTTGCAATTCACACCCCAGACCACAGGGTGGCGAGTGAGCATATTAATTAGCTATTGTCTCTCTTAATGCATGACGTCGTTGGCCTTACTCGGAAAAATGTCAAGGCAACTGAGTGTCCGAACTAAGTCGTCTGTCCGAGGCAGAAGTCCAAAACCTCATGACAATAGCCTCTGAAGGAATCCCGCTTGAGACATTTGATTATGCACAAGCGGGCACGCAATTCAAGTCCATGCGCACCAGGAGGAAGACTGCGTTCAGGCCACAGCAGGTGAACTGTTAATTTCATTGTTCCATATGTAGCCTACCTACTGGGGCCACAGTCAGCTGTTTTTGTCACTGCGGAGAAAAAGTTACATATTCATATGCTTGATGGCACGGTGTGGATTCTGTTAAACTTGTTCGGACAGAATATTGTAGCGTCACCGGGGTCTGGCAGCGGCACCGTGATTGACACATCAACGAGAGGTTCTTATTGGTGCACCCGGTGTGCCAGCGCGTCATCCAATTGGTGGACGAGATTGCCGCCTGTGTATATAGTTGCCTCTTTTTCTTTGGGGGCGGAGTTGTTGTTGTTGTTTTGTTGGTGTTACTGGCGGTAAGCAGAGTAAAAAGAAGGAGAAAAATACCACGACTTCCGTGTCTAATTTTTCACCGCCAAGCAAGCATTACAATATTAATTAAAAATGAATGAAAACTAAATACTATTGAATATGTCATTATTATCATTCTAAAAATTTAAGTGACGGATAAAAATAGATTATGACCGGATTTTTATGACCCAGTCAGTAAAATTACAGACAACGAAAAAGTCTAGCGCAACCTCTGCTTCCTATTGATATTGGTTCACTTGTTGATTTGAGGGCATTTCTGGGTCACTTCCTATTGATATCAGGTCACTTCCCATCGATATCAGTTCACTTCCTGCTAATTTGGGGGCATTTCATGGCCACTTCCTGTTAATTTGGAGGCATTTCAGGGCCACTTCCTGTTGATTTGGGGACATTTCAGGGTCACTTTCCGTCTATATTGATTCACCTATTTGATTTATGGGCATTTCGGGGTCAATTCCTGTCGATATCGGTTCACTTGTTGATTTGAGGGGCATTTTGGGGTCACTTCCTGTTGATATCGGGTCACTTCCCATTGATATGGGTTCACTTGTTGATTTGGGGGCATTTCTGGGACGCTTTCTGTTGATTTGGGGACATTTCAGAGTTACTTCCCATTGACATCGGTTCACCTGCTGTTGATTTATGGGCATTTCGGGGTCACTTCCCGTTGATATCAGGTCACTTCCTGCTGTTTTGCGGACATTTCAGGGCATTTCTCATTGATAATTGGTCACTTGCTATTGATCAGAGGTCACTTGTGAAGGAGATGGGAGCTTTTCTCGTAGGCACCATCTAACTGTTTGCATTACTCTAACACACTTAATATAATCAATCAGGGAATAGTACCGTCTCTGATATTTACTGTTTGACTGTTTGTATTACTCTAACACACCCAATATAACTCTCGCAATCACTTACGGACAGTCCAAAACAAATGAAGGGTCGCCCTGTCCCGACACAAGAAAAACCAACACCCAATATCCAACTGATAACACAACTGACAAGACTCCTAGAGCCCCTTTGACGCTGAGGTGGCAAAATCCACAACCCTCATTGCCCGGACAACAGTAACTCCCAAATCCTCCTGTCCAATCCACAAACAGACAATAATCCCAAACACACTCTTCTTCCTGCCCATGGCCCGCCCCGCGAGGGCCTTCAAAAGACTGAATGTTTTAATTACGCATTGTCATTTTTCTCTGGAACCTTTTGTTGACTTCTGATATGGTGACCTTGGAACGAGTTTGCCTCCTCGCCTAAGTGTTTCTGTTTTGCCTTGTCGTTTTGATCGCTGTGGACCGGTATAAATTCTCAACTTGTTCTCAGTGAGCCTTCTTTAAACCTTTGAAAATGGAGTCAGTACAAAGGGTTAAGACTAAGGTAAACACGCTGAGTTTGGCCTTCTGGCCGGATTGACGGGGCCCCGCTGGCCCGGCCTGTTGGAGCTGCACCAGCGCGGGTCCGGCGGTTCGGCTGGCGTGATTCCAGCAGTCTGGCTGGAGAGTCAAGATTCCTTCTCTTGTCAGTGGGATGGCAAATTAGGCCATTGGAAATAAAAGAGAAAGTGGCAAATTTTGACAGAACCGTATGTTTTCCTGCAAGAAAAATAATACCCTGGTGCGCCTCAATATCCTGATTGTTTTTTTGTGTAAATGATGTGATTTGGACAAAAACTGTATGACAAGTAGTGTTTTAAAATGTTACTTTTTCTTCCAAAAACATTTTTGGGCAAACGGTTATTTTTTGAACGAAAAGCATGCGGGCGTCCTAAGAGAATGCCGGTTGTTTTGGTGTATGAATGGTGTAGATGGGTCCAACGGTTTTAACTGGACGCCATTGAAAAAAAAAACAAATTTGTAGCTTTTGCATTACATGTAAAGCTACCATCAAACATTAAAAAATGCTGATGCTGCACACTGATGCTCAGCCAAGAAAAGTCTGTAAGCTAAGGAAGGCTGCTCACAAAGTCCATTAGGAAAATGAAAAGGAAAGGCAGTTAGGGTGTGTTTTCATTTTAGAGAGCTCAGCAGCACTTTGTCCCGGGAAAAATAACGAGTTGGCAGTGACCAGGCAATTATACTTTCCAACTTTCATTCACATTGAATGGATGTGTTTAAATATTATCCAACTGGAACAATTAGGCATGGCGGTTTAACGCATCAAGACCATTAGATTGTTCGGGACAGAAACGCAGAGATCCTAGTGTTGGCAAAACATTTCTACCAGGGCTTTCTTGTTTGAACGTATTGCCAGCTCGTTTTAACGTACGATACCAACGTGCCGGGCTGCTTAAGAGTGGCATCCCAGCGTTAGAGGTAATCCTACATCCCTACTGCAAAAGCAAGATGATAAAAAACATATCATTGTTTTTTTCACCCAAGAAGTTAGTTTCCTTCCTCTTACCTTGAGGTGCAATATGCAGCTCTTCTTTTGATTTTCTCTCCGGAACAAACTTCCACTGGAACACCGAGTGATCTGCTCCACCGATGCTTATAACCCACTGGTAGTCATGTGACCATCTTACATTTGTAATATGGGCCGAGTGACCTAAATACTTTTTACATTTTGCACCTAAAATCAAACGAAAATACAACATGAATTCCACATCGCCGCAAGAATGACAATTGTTTTCTTTACCTTTTTTTATACAGGGATATCGTAGAAGCTTGACTAATCCATAGTCATCAGCGGTTACTAAGACTTGATTATTGAAGTTAGCATCCACAGAGTTAATATCATTGATAGCGGAGTATTTCGGCCATATTCCATTGACTTCAGGGCCCAAAACACATGTCCATGATGCCCACTGCACCAGCTTAAGTTCTTCCCTGTTGGTTACTTCTTTACCACCTGAACAAAAGGCATCATATACATTAAAACATGGCAGGTACTGCATATTTTATTGACATATGGTATCATCTTACAGCACATTCATGTAGCAATTTTACCTTGAGTTGATATGTGAACGTTATATATTTCATACACTACAGTGCTGGCCAAAATTATTGGCACCCCTACAATTCTGTCAGATAATACTCAATTTCTCCCAGGAAAATATTGCAATTACAAATGATTTTGTAGTAATATCTTCATTTATTTTGCTTGCAAAATAAAAAAACAGAATGAAAAAAAAAATTAGATCATTTACATTTTACACAAAACTCCAAAAATGGGCCGGACAAAAGTAGTGGCACCCTCAGCCTAATACTTGGTAGCACAACCTTTAGACAAAATAACTGCCAACAACTGCTTCCGGTATCCATAAGTGAGTTTCTTACAATGCTCTGCCGTAATTTTAGACCATTCTTCTTTGGCCGACTGCTCCAGGTCTCTGAGATTTGAAGGGGTGCCTTCTCCAAACTCCCATTTTCAGATCTCTCCACAAGTGTTCTATGGGATTCAGGTCTGGACTCATTGCTGGCCGCTTTAGTAGGAGTCACCGATGCTTTCTCTCAAACCATTTTCTAGTACTTTTTGAAGTGTGTTTTGGGTCATTGTCCTGCTGGAAGACTCATGACGTCTGAGGGAGACCCAGCTTTCCCACACTGGCCCCTACATTATGCTGCAAAATTTGTTGGTAGTCCTCAGACTTCATAATGCCATGCACACGTTCAAACAGTCCAGTGCCAGAGGCAGCAAAGCAACCCCAAAACATCAGGGAATCTCCGCAATGTTTGACTGTGGGGACCGTGTTCTTTTCTTGGAAGGCCTCATTTTTTCCCCTGTAAACTCTATGTTGATGCCTTTTCCCAAAAAGCTCTACTTTTGTCTCATCTGACCAGAGAACATTCTTCCAGGAAAATTTTGGCAAACTCCAGCCTGGCTTTTTTATGTCTCTGGGTCAGAAGTGGGGTCTTCCTGGGTATCCTCCCATCGAGTGCCTTTTCATTCAGACGCCGAAAGATAGTACGGGTTAACACTGTTGTACTCTCGGACTACAGGACAGCTTGAACTTGTTTGGATGTTAGTCAAGGTTCTTTATCCACCATCCGCACAATCTTTTGTTGAAATTTCTCGTCGAATTTTCTTTTCCGACCACATCTAGGGAGGTTAGCCACAGTACCATGGGCTTTACACTTATTGATGACACTGCGCATGGTCGACACAGGAACATTCAGGTCTTTGGAGATGGACTTGTAGCCTTGAGATTGCCCATGCTTCCTCACAATTTTGCTTCTCAAGTCCTCAGACAGATCTTTGGTCTTCTTTCTTTTCTACATGCCCAATTTGGTACACACATGGACTCTAGACCGAGTTTGAGTCAACTTTAATCCATTTTAACTGGCTGCAAGGGTGATTTAGTCATTGCCACCACCTGTTATGTGCCACAGGTAAGTAGCAGGTGCTGTTAATTACACAAATTAGAGAAGCATCACATGATTTTTCAAAGGGTGCCAATACTTTTGTCGGGCCCATTCTATGAGTTTTGTGTAAAATGATAATGATTTATTAATTTAAACTATCTTTTGTGTTTTTTCATTGCGAGCAAAATAAATGAAGATATTACTACCAAAGCATTTGTAATTGCAATCTTTTTCTGGGAGGAATTGAGCATTATCTGACAGAATTGAAGGGGTGTCAATACTTTTGGCCAGCACTGTACGTAAAATGTACTAAAGTAGTACCTCTCCACCTCCGTGAAGTTGGCCCACATCAGACACAAATTTATATAAAAATGATGTCAATCGTTTGTTGTGAAAGGTTTAATTTGTGCTATCATTTTTAAGATATTTCCAATTCTTTGATAGGTCATCTGAGGTCAACCAGCCCCCCCATTTTGATTAAAAATGGCTAAAAATTCCTTCATACTCAAGCACTAACATTTTTGTTTTTTTCATTTCAGAGTCAAGCCATTTCTGATAAAGGGCGTTGTCCTTTTGAAGTGTCCTTTGTATCCAAAAATACAGTTTTCATATTATAACAACATAAATAATTTGATTAAAAAGGCTGCTGTGTGAGTTTTTCCTCCCACTAGACTCTAAGTGTTAGCTAACCTGTAGCAATAAATGCACATTTATTTTGAGGGGGAAGGGAAGCGGGGTGCGGAGGTGGAAGCATTGCAGTACACTTTGGAGGAGGAGCTTGGGAAAAGAGGTGGAGCTAGTTACTACTGCGCGTTTCAGCAGGCCCCACAGGCACACAGGAGACACTCGCCGATTTCTCAAAACATAGGTAAATGATTCAGAAAACGACTGTGTTTTTAACCATGGAATGACTATATAGGATGATTAAAAGCTCATATAAGTTACATTTGGATGCAACTCCCCTTTTAAAAACACAAGCACGTAAGACATACTTGGCATCCTATAGAACAGCCTCCTGCCGCTGCCATCATTGGTCTGCAGGAACTTGCTGTCTGTGGACCAGTCCATGTGCGTGATGAAGCTGTTGGAGCCAATGCACTCGCCTACTTTCTTGTACCTCTGCACAACACCATAAATATCCACCGAGTTGTCATTGGAGCCGACGGCCAAATGGGCGCCATCGGGAGAATACTTCAGCTCATGGATAGCCTCCTTCCTGTCCTTGATGTGGACCACTTCTGTCATATCTCTGGAAACCCAGACATAAAGGATCTTCAATAAAGCCCGAACGAAAAGACATAAATATTTACGCACTTGCCTGACTCTGAGAACAGTGAACGAGCCATCTTTCATTCCCAGGGCCAAATGAATACCGTCAGTGCTGACGGCTGCACAGCGGATCGGCTCTTCCATGTTACAACGAGCTATCAGCGCGTGATCAATAAGGCTCCATATCCTTAAAGAGGGACCCAAAAAGAAAGTTCAGACGAAATAACAATTCATTTGTAATACAAATAATTATTCGCTGACACTGTTGATCTAATTTACTAAGATTCACGTTCATTCATATGGATGACGTAAGGCAGGGGTGTCAAACAGATCCTCAAAGGGCCGCAGTGGGAGCTTGATTTCATTCCAACCATACGAAGTGTCTGGTTGGTGGTTGTCTGGTGTCTTACAAGTGTAATCAGTTGATTGCAGTCAGGTTCTGTTTGTTTTAGCAGAGACCTCATTGGTTGAACTTGCTGGATCTGTTGGAAGAAAGACCAGACTGCGGCCCTTTGTGGAATCGGTTTGACACCCCTGACGTAAGAAGGTATTGGATGAACGTGTAGCACATGATCTACTGAGATCCCAAATAACGGCTATGTCATTATTTCATAGGGGGCCATTTGTGTCCCTAGTATAAATGAAGCTCTATTTTCACTAAAGTTGAACACTCTTTCAACTTATTTTTTTGTATATTATCATTTTTTTGTATATTATCATTTACCTTTATTTACAAATTCAAGGGTACGGGCTCCTAAATTCTGATCACAATTTTTTTTTTCTTGGTTTGCATTCACACCAGCCTGAAGGCTGCACGACAATAACTTTTTTGGGTCCAGGCCAAACCAAACGGCAGGTTTGCATACATCCATAGACTAGGCAAGCTCTCAAAAACAAGTGGCGGCTATCCATCCATCCATGATCTACAATTTAATCCGGGGTCGGGTCGCGGGGGCAGCAGCTTTAGCAGGGAAGCCCAGACGTCCCTCTACCCCAGCCACTCCAACCAGCTCCTCCGGCAAGATCCCAAGGCGTTCATAGGCTTGTGTTGAATTGTGCTATATAAATAAATTTGCCTTTGCCAGCCGAGAGACTTAGTCTCTCCAGCATGTCCTGGGTTGTCCCCGGGGCCTCCCGCCGGTGGGACACGCACAGAACACCTCTTTAGGGAGATGTCCAAGAGGCATCCGAACCAGGTGCCCGAGCCACCTCAGCTGGCTCCTCTCTCTAAAGCCAGTTTCAGACACTTATATACCGGTAAATTCCCGTGTAAATTGACGCGGAATTTGATCGTGTCATGGCTTTTAGACATGGGGAGATATCCCAGGAATAATGCAGGTTGGACACTTTCACAGACTTGTCCTGTGTTGCCGACTCGGGGCTCTCTGCGCTGGGAGGGTGGCTGGCGTGATATTATAACCCGGACATTAAGCCTGAACGATATATCGTTTAAACATCACCATCGCCTAATCAATAGTCCAATCGCAAGGACGTGCGATAGTTTTTTGTTTTTTTTTAATCTACAAACTTTTTTTCTTCTTCATGCGCTCTGCACGGCACAGCCCCTTAGTCACTGTGGCACTTGCTTATTAAAGTAAATGATGTTGGCAAACGTCAATCATCGTTCAACTTGTTAAATAGTTGCTCCGCAAGGAACCGCGCGCTGGAATGAATGAGTGTGTTATGTGTGGAGACGTTCGAGGCAGCCGGACATGTGTCATGGCAATAAACGCCAGAAGTGATCTTGAGGAGATTGTAATTTCTACATGTCGCTTCAGGATTCACAGCCAAGGTAGGTAAACAGAAGCATTTAAAAAAGCCAAGCATTTTTCTACTCCAGTACTTTATTGTTGTTTTAAAATGATTCGGTGGGACAGTTATGTTTCAAACTAATCATAATTATTACATTCAAGAGCTTAACCATTTATTATAGCATATTTTTTTAAATTATACATTGGGAAAAAAGCGAAATAACACACCAAAAAACCCAAACTTTTTTTGGTGTGGGGGTGTGTGCTACTTTGCAGTTTTTAACTTATCGCGGTGGGTTCTGGTCCCCATTAACCGCGAAAAACGAGGGATCACTGTACACTGTGGTCAAGGTGAATCATCCAAAGTATTTCCAAACAGCTATTCAAGTCATCTAGTAAAGATTTCTTTTAAAAAATTTATATATTTTTTTTATTTGTATCGCAATATACAGTAATACCACAATATATCGCAAACCCCCCCAAAATTGCAAGAATAGTTTTTTCGTTCCGGCCTACCGGACATTATAATTTTTGGTCAGCATCGGCAACAAAATAAACCACACATTTCCAAAGATGGACGATGGACTCTCTTCTTCGGCTTTACGATCCAGTAGCAATTTAATTTTGTTATGTTTTCACTTTGATTTCGCTATTTCCAGTTTGCCATGTTGATAATTGCGATGTTTGTTTACCGCTTTTCGTCTTACTGCGAAGAAAGAGGAAATGACGATCGGCCCGCCATGATATTCACGTCATCAGCCTTTGTGCTGTGACCCGGGAATTTAACGCTTGCTTTCACACATGCCTTGTCCCGGGAAAGTCCCGGACATAATACTCCAACAAAACCCGTTACATGTCCCTGTAATCTCAGTGTCAGTCGACCAGGGAAATTGCTGTCACACATAGGGGCTACCCGTTTCAATCCCGCGATTTAAACGATGTTCAGTATTATGTGAAAGGGGCTTAAGAGAGAGCCCGGAAACCCTGCGGAGGAAGTACATTTTGGCCACTCGTATCTGGGTTGTTCTTTCGGTCATGACTCTCAGCTCGTTACCAAAGGGTAGAAACGTACTGTAGATTGACAGGTCAAATCCTCTTCCCGACAACGGACCGGTGCAGAGTCCGCATCACTGCAGACGCTGCACCGATCCGCCTGTCAATCTCTCACTCCCTCATGCCCTCACTCGTGAACAAGAACCCAAGATACTTGAACTCCTCCACTTAGGGCAGGATCTCATCTCCCACCCATAGAGGGCAGGCTCCACTTTTCCGACTGAGGACCACGGTCTCGGATTTAGAGGTGCTGATCTTCATCCCAACCGCTTCACACTCGGCTGCGAATTGCTCTAGTGAGAGTTCAAATCACGGAAAGGAAATCACGGCTAGATGAAGCCATCAGCTCCACATTATCTGCTAAAAGCAGAGATGCAATGCTGAGTCTAGCTTACTAGAAGTATCAAAACTAAACAATTCTGCTGTCATTGTGCCTAATTCAAACCATGCAGAAATGGAATCTGAAACGGTAAACCTGTTTCCACAAAATCAGGAAAATCGGAAGTGACTGTTGAATGTCATTATCCTGCACATGACAGGTGATCACTTGCTAGATTGGATTTATAAGTAATAAGTAAGAAGGGAAAAGCAGGAGTTTCTTTTGTTTTTATTTCTGGGACATTTTATGTAAGGGTGGAGGAGATGTAACATATTTATGCCATAGTGTGCACTTCCTGTGGGTGTGGTATTACAGTATAAAAGGAATCTCTGTGATGTGTCGGGGGCACATTGCTGAGAAGCACACTGAATAAAGAAGTGTTGTTCCAGTCTCGGCCTTACATGTACTTAGATAAAGGAAGTACAAAACAGACGCCACCAAACCAGACCCCCTCAATGCTTCAGCTGCACCTAGAAATTCTGTCCATAAAAGTTATGAACAGAATTGGAGACAAAGTGCAACCTTGGCGGAGTGCAACCCTCACTGGGAACGAATCAGACTTACTGCCGGCATTGGGGACCAAACTCTGACATCGGTACAGAGACTGAACAGCCCTTACTTTGCTACCGGGTCACACAGAAATAATAATTTAATAACGACCGCATTCTGGCCGAATTAACCCTATGCCCCTGCTTAACACACCAATATCCCTGTCTACTCTAGATATAATACTACGGGATGGATTAGAATGTCGTCATAGAAATCCATTGATTGGACTGCTAGCATTACATCTTGTTTGTGTATGTAATATATCTATGTGCGCTTGTCCTCGATAATAACGTATTACTAGGCCGCAGGCGCAGCACATTTGTTCCTGTAAATAATTAGCCCCCACACGAGCGAAGATGACTGGAAAACAGACATCTTTGGAGATATTTTTATGGCGAAAAGGGCACCTGACGAGCCTACAACCTCGAAGACCCACGAAGTGCGAAGGAGTGGATTCGTGACCCGTTTGTGAATAAACCGAGTGATTTGAGCATGTCTGTGCAACAGGAGGATCAACTTGTAGAGATCGCAAATGACGGCGACCTTATTAAACGTACATTTGAGACAACAACTCTAACGAGGTTCTGGATTAAAGTCATTCTAGAATATCCTGACATCGCTACGAGAGCATTGAAAACCTTGCTACTATTTCCAGCATCGTATCTTAACTTCTTCTTCTTCTTAACTCATGCTTAACGACAAGGCGAAGTCGTTAATGGTGAGAGCGGTGTGCAGTTGTTGTGTGCAGCTAACATGGCAGGATGTATTTGTGGAGAACTTTACTACAAGTCCTTCCATGATCAAACGTAACTTAATATTCCTTTCTTTCAAGAAAGTTTGCAGTGTTTACTTTGGAATCGCTGCATTTGCGCATTTTGCGGCTGTGTTTAACGTTACGCGCATGCGCGGATATGCATCGTTGCAATTTTTGATAGGTTGCAAAATTTGTTAGAACACCGGTCCGTGAAAAAAAGACCCAAATAACACTGGTCCATGGTGCAAAAAGGGTTGGGGACCCCTGCCCTACAGGACTCTCGGAGGGACAACTTCGAACAAATTTCTCCAAATCCACAAAACACATGTAGACTGTTTGGGCGAACTCTCATGCACCCTCGAGGAAAGCAGCTATTGATATAATATTGCGATAACATCATTGGACTCTCACCTGACTGAGCGGTCATCGCTGCCTGTCATAGCGAGAGGCTTGGTGGGATGCACGGCCAGCGCCCACAGCTCACCCTCGCAGTGACCCTGCATGATAAGGAAAGGCTTGTTGCGGTCGTGCACCACCACCTCGAAGATCTCACTATCTTGCGTCCCCACAAGGATGTGGTCTCCCCGCCAGCAAACGCTACGGACAGACAGCCCTATTGACACACAGAGACACACACGAGAAAATATGAATACAACACAGCCCAAACAGCTTTAAATTTGTGTAAAGGGACAGAACTGATTAAGAAAGGGCGTGTAAATATAAACCAATAATTAACAAAGCGGCGGAACAATACACAATTTTATTTATTTATTTGTTACTAGAAAATGCAATTTTTGGAGAAATTGTGATGGTAGCTTTGCTGTTATGGTTGGTACATAGGATCACTTCCTGTTTGAGGCATTTCGGGATCACTTCCTGGTCATATCACGACAGTTCCTGTTGATTTTGGGGCATTTCGGGGTCATTACCTGTTGTTTTCTTTAATGATGATGATTAAAAAATATTTCTTTGACAAACTATTTTTACATGAAGATTACGTGACGATATGTTAAAAACGTGCCTTGGGAGACTCAAACATAATGAGACGAAAGTTTTCGTCTGAAAAGATGAGAACGAGATGAAAATTCTCCATTGTTTCCATCATATGTTAGAAATGTGGGACCTTTTCTTATCGTATGTGTAGTTAGAACGCATCGTAGCAGTGTTTGGTCGTGTCACTCATTTGTCGTGCTGCGCCCCCGCCTCACACACACGCTTACTCACTGATGTCCTCTAGGCTCTAGACTTGCCTTGTCAGGTGCTGCTTGGTAAGTTTTTTTTCTTATCTTGATTAGATAGGTCATGTTGCGTTAGCCTTTCAAGGTCTGTGCTGTGTGATCATCACACACTAAAAGTAACTTGTAGCGTTAGCATAGCTTTCACATTACCACTGGCGTTTAGCGTGGTGAGTAAATGATGTAAAAACTTCGAAAACTTTTTACATACAGTTCATGGCGTCCACGTGGGGTCAATTAATTGAAAATGATGTGCTATTTTCCTGCTTAGTGTGTATTATCGTCACGAAGATGGTGATGTCCTTGGACATTACAAGTACTGTACATGTTCGTCTGTCATGTTCATTCGAAATTGTTGGAAACCTCTTATTTATTTATCTATTCATGGACTAAAATGTATTAAGAAAACATGTTGAGGTAATTGTTGATGAAAACTAGACGAAATTTGAGTTTTCGTTTACTAAAACTGGACAAAAACATTTTGAAATGACTAAAATATGACTAAGACTAATAAGTATTTTTGTCCAAAAGACTAAGATAAAAAGGCTGCCAAAAACAATGCTGATATTGGGTTAATATGGGCCATAGAAATTAATTTTTAAATTTTTATCTGGTGGTGTGCCTTGAGACTTTTTTTTGAGGTAAAAAAGTGTGCCTTGGCTCAAAATAGGTTGAAGAACACTGACATACATGACAACATGTTGCCAAGCAAATATGCAACTGAGGTGAATGAATATGCTGTCGTCTTTATACGACTGTGATGTCTAAAAATATGTTGAAAAACTGATTCCCTAACCACAAGAGAATAATATGAGGACAGCTACAAACAGACTGGCACGGCTATTAAAGTCACCCTATAAACGCATTACCCAACTCTGCTATTTTCGCTCCTAGCTACTGGTAGATACAATAAGATAAAGGAAATAGAAGAAAAGAAGAACCAGAGTGTTAGTAAGGAGAATAGAAAAGGATGGCTTAAGCAGCATGGTGCCACTTGGTGAGGTTAGTCCTAATTTACCCTGCAACCTTTACTGAGCGGAGGCATTTGACATCACCTTTATATCCTTGGTCCGTTTCCCTGAGATCAATGACAGTAATTGGTTTGAAGTTGAGATCCCACAGGCGGACGCAACCGTCTCGTCCCCCGGTGGCAAAACCCTCTTCGCAAGCGTTCATGCTGAAAATCCCTGACTGGAGGAAATGACAGGCTGTTAGTTTGCGATAAACCAGCTATGACAGAAACAAAGGCGAGGCTGTTTAAAAAGGCCCTCGCAGTTACACACCTGCTAGTACGGCCAAAGGAAGAGAAATAGTGGCTATTAGTGGTTCGCCATTATCACTAAAAAGTGGAGTTGTCAGTTAATGACTTTTTAACCAATAACCTCAAACTCCAAATATCCAATGCTGATATCAAGCCGGTATATCCCTGGATGCCTTAGTAATGATAAATGTAACAACTTAAAGGTTTTCCAAAATAAAATCAAACATTCTATGAAAAATAAGCTATTCAAGCTATCGAAAAAGTGACATGCCAATGCAATGTCAACTGCTAGGCTTTTTTTTTTAAATTATTATTATTATTATAATGATGTTATTGTTTTTTTTTACGTTTCCTTGTGGCTACTTATTCATTGTGACACAGTAGTTAAATGAGATGAGTTTATAATTCATTATTATTCATTTATTGTTCATTTTATTTGTGCACCATTAGTGATTAGGGTCTTTCCGTCAGTAAAAAAATCCCAAGCATCTTTGTTTAGAGCCATTTAGAGGTCACTCCAAGCACAGCTGCTGTGCTAAACTGTGACCAGCCCATGCACAAAGGCCACAGGCTTGTACATTAAAGTGCCTATGACAAGATTTAAAAAAAAAAAAAAAGAACCTTAAATAGCATTATTATGTGAATTAGAATCATATTGGGATATTCGACAATATACAACAATTTGGCAAAGCGCAGATGACGAAAGGTCTACCGTTTAGCCACGCCTGTCATTGTAGCGCTCTAGCGTCCCCAGTTGGAGGATGACGTTGGCAGGGTCATGATTTCAGCTGGTTTAGAATTCAGCCCATTGAGAGGGAAGATTCAGAACAAAGAAAACATGACACAGCGCAGGAAAATATCATCATTATTTCAATCTCTCTACCCCAATATTTTTACAGGATATTCTTTTTATCTCTTATTATTACCCAAATTCTAAATAAATGGTATGGTCATGACAAATAAAAGTCTTGTGCTAAATGGAATATGAAGGACTAAAAATAGATTTATTCAGTACGACATGGCAAAATTACTCCATAATGGTCAAAACTGTCGACCTCCACCACCTCCCGAACGATATTTTATGCCACCGGAGTTAGTCCGGCTTTTGTCATTTCCCTGCACCTGCTTCGGAGAGCGTAAACAAACCAGGAGGCGTGACAGCTAGCCGACATGCTAACCTGAACCAAGCGGCGTTTTCAGGTCTTATTCTCGCCTTCCGAAGTGAAAAATCACACTAAACTACTCCGGATCATATCGCACGTCGGCGGGATTGTCGATTGTCTTCGCCCAACGGTAAAGGCGGTGAGCAAGTGACAGCTCGTTGCTCCCATGTTGCTGGCAGGAGAGCTCATTTGCCAGGGAAACAGCTGGAGAATGACTGCCGGACAAACAGGCCGACGTTGGAGGAGCGCGTACCTGCCCGAGCCCAACCCGAGGATAGTGGTCTACCGCCATATTTTGCACTCTTATAATATTTTGCTCCCAAAGCTGTTGTGGCTGTGAATAAGCCCTGTTTTACATTCAGTTGAGCTCTCAATGTTATCCACAGGTGCTAAATAAACAACATTGTAAGCATACATGTTTAACACAAATATGGCGTAAATTAATGCTTAACTACACGTCAAAGACGTAAACAGTGAGAAAGCGGCGTGCATTTGTTGTGTGCAGCTAACATGGCACGATGTGTCTGAGGAGAACTTTTCTACGTGTCCGTCCATGATCGTAGTGTTTACTTTGTAATCACTGTATTCGCGGCCATTTTTAAACAAAGTTGCCAGTTTCTGAAGGGGTGCAAAATTTGACAGAACACCGGTCACACGAAGAGTATAGAGCTGTCCTGGCGGGCAAGCGAAAAGGACCGAGGGGGGTGTGCGACAAGCCGCCGGTCGTCGGCAGAGTGGCATTTTCGGTGGACAAGGAGCATTGTCAGCCACAAAATGCAAGCCACCTCTGTATTAAAACATCTGCCATGATCCCAGTAGTTGACATAATACAAAACACGATGTTTAATCACTTTCTCGTAAGTCCAATGGTCACAGTTGTCTGAATTGTTTTGGCCAATCTCGGGGTGGTGGTTTTTGAAACAAAACCCTGCAGCGCATTTGGCTGGCGTGATGTGAAAAATAAACAAATTAATCTGCAAAATAAGCTGAATCCGTAGTCCATCTGCATGCTATAAAGCAATGCTATATTGTGAGATGCTGACAGTCACATTCGCATTCCTCGTCAAAACAGGAAGACATTCATTCTCATGGCGCGGGATTAAAAAATTTGAATAAATAAAACGATCGCTTACACGCACCTCCAAGCGGTCCATATCAGTCAGGAGCATAAGATACTGCGTGAAATATGAAATAAACATGCTTTTTTTCTGTCATATGCACTTTAAAGGGAACCTCGGACTTAAAGACTTGCAGGCTCCAATAAGCCACAATTGCTCTCTTTTACTAAAATATGTTATTAGAAACATAAAATATTGCCATTGATTTAAAAATCTATAATATTTAGTACATGTTTTGACCGGGGGGCGCAATGTTTTATGCGCGCAAATGACATTCGGAGTGATGACGTAGTTTGTTACTGTCACTAGACGAACACTACCGGTGTACTGCAATTCCTTTTACGCGGCGAGACGTCCAACATATGCGCACATCAGTTAAAAGCGGCGAGTACTTACTATTTGGGTTTTTATTGAGTCTTTTATTACCTTTTAATTGCCTCAAAATACTTTTTGCATTGGTTTCCCTCTCATACTTTTTAAGCATTGTGTTTTCTTGTGGTAGCTTTAAAGCAGATTGTTGATCTGTTGACCACATTAGTCATGTAGCATATTTAAACCAGCCTTATTTACTATGTTCTGTCTGTATGCATCTAAACAAAACAAGCTGAAAGCACACGGTAGTACTTTTGGTGTCAAATTCGCCTCTTGTAGGATGCTGATGTAGCACATTGTGTCAGAACACCGGTTTTGTCATACTCTCATCTCGTCTCATCCCATCTTTCCTGTTCATTTTGCTTTTGCTGCTCGTTTTGTAAAATATCGACAGTGCTGTCATGATCATTAATATTCTTTTCGGGTTCAAATTGAAATGGTTGAACAGATTACATGTTTATCTCGCTAGAGCAAGGGTGGGCAAACTATTCCACAAAGGGCCGCCGTGGATGCGGGTTTTTGCTGCAACCCATCAAGAGGACACCTTTTCACCAACCTGGTGTATAAGTAGGGATGGGAATTGATACGATTTTTACGATTCCGATTCCATTATCGATGTTGCTTAACGATTCGATTCTTTATCGATTCTCTTATCGATTCTAATTTCGGGAAAAAGAAGAACAAACATTTTGATTGGCATCAAGTTTGTTTAATCAGAAGTCACAACCTTACAAACTCACAACGAGGTCAAAAGAGGCCCAAAGCCTCAATGTTAGCTGTGGCAATAAGTGGCAAATGCACAAGAATGTGTAACATTTTACTGAAACATTTTTCTAATAGAAATAAAAAATATTGGTATATTTTGGCATATAGGTCGTTGTTCTGCCTTTGGCAATGTCCCCAAACTTTTTCCTGTGAGGGCCAAATAACTTTTCCCTTCTCTGATGAGAGGCCGGGGTCAGTTTGTAACAGAAAAAGTGTGACGATTGCAGGAGTGCGAAATGTAAAAAAAATTATTGTTTTTCAGAAAGCCACAATCAAATAACCCTCTGTGGATTCTTCTCGGAACAAAAGTAAATAAAATAAAAATAATAATATAATAATAATAATAAATAATAATAGCACTATTAATTAAATAGATAATAACCAAATAACCCTCTTTGAGTTATTCACTGAAAAAGGCCAGGAAATAAATAACACTACTGAGGGAGAAAAAAAAAAACAAAAAAAATTCAAAATGCTCTCTGGAATTGTTTTTATTTACCAGTATATTGAAATTCATGCCTTTTAGTTTTTATGGCGCTTTCACGCTCAAGTGGTGGCGCCCTTGCGCTTCCTCACGCGAAGAAGAACGCGAAGAAGAAGAAATGCCGCATCCAAGCCAGTGAGCGAGTTAGTGAGAAAGGGAAACACTGCCACGAGCCTACGTTCTTTGTTAATATTTGTAAAATATCCACAGAGCCAACGCCTGTATGTATCATCTTCTGTGTTGTTGTTGTGTGTTTCCACTCTTGATTGGACACTTAAATCCAGTTGTGTAGTGGTTTAAACGATGTGCTAATGCTAGCGAACGCATGCTAACTGTTTGTTATGACTGTGTTAGCAGCTAATCATCGCTGATTTACGTTGATGCGAACCTGTTTGTTATTGGGGACGAAATTGCTTTGTTTCATTTCTATTTTTTAGTTTCAAGTGATGGTTGAATAAAGTCAGCAAATTATACCAACGTCTTCTGCATCGTCATTTGGGAGTTTAGCTAGCTGTATAGCCAGGACTGAGCCTTAGCGTCTCGGTGAGGACAGTGCAGTCTATTCCCTCCCGATGCAGTTATTTCCATCTCGCAATGACTGCAAGTCGCTTTGTTGTAATTTTTCCTCGTGAAGTGAAGACACACTTTCGAGCGTTCGAACCTACGTCATTGTTATGTTTACGGCGGCAACGCTCATGCTAAACTATTGTAACCTTTCATTTTCACCCTTTTTCCTGGTGAAGTGTAGCCAAACTTTGGAGCAAGTGGTTCTTGGTGCCATGCTAGTTTGATGCGTCTGGACAACAAGACACGTCACGACGCAATATGCGTCTTTAGGGATCGTTAAAGGGATCGTTAAGGCTTTTTCATTGTGATGTCGAGGCCTCGAAACACTCGGAACCGGTTCCGAATTGGAATCGGATTTCGATTCCCATCCCTATGTATAAGTGCAATTAGTTTTTTGCAGTCAGGTACTTCATTGGTTAAAAGCTCTGTGCTGGATCAGTTGGAACAAAGACCAGGACCCACTGCGGCCCTTGAGGACCGGTTTGCCCACCCCTGCGCTAGAGTCATACTCTGGAAGCGTCAACAATAATGGTGACCAACGAGCTAAACTCATTTTACAAATTGTATAAAAACGAAAACATCAATAGGGGTTCTCATACCAAATTATTTTAACTCATGATAACGTTTATCTTTTAAGAACTACAAGTCTTTCTATCCATGGATCCCTTTAAGCACCCAGGATAGATACTAGCGCAAAACCGATAGATATTTCCAATTTTATTTTAAAATGTTTTATCAGCCGATAGTATCGGCAACCCAATAATATCGGACAACTCTACTAAAAAGCTTTGCCTGTGGCTTCTTGACTACTAGGCTGCATGCTCCCAAATCCCCAGTGAAACATTTGGTGGTACAAAAAGCAGGAATCAGCATGTACTGTAGTTATTATCCCCTCCCCCATACCCCTTTCCCTAACAAAGCTGTTGATCCCACAGATATAATTTAATCCTATGTAGCAAAACACTGATCCTTTTCTATTGAGGAGAATCAAGCAAGCATGCGCATTCTACCTATGCTGGAAACTGGTGGTGGGCTGACAAAGCCTGAAGTAAGTTAACCATTTCCGCTCGGAGCAGGAGCCCTTACGATACGATAAAAGATACAAGGCTCACGATAACGATGATCTAACGATATGGCGAGAGAAATTTAATTCATCATTATTAAAGCATCCAGGAAATCATAAAGGATATTGCACAATAAACAAAAACAAAAAAAAACTATTTTCATTCTTCTGCTGATTTTGGGGCATTTATGGGTCACTTCCTGTTGATTTTGGGTTACTGAAAGAGAAGTGACTCATATATGTCCCCAAATGAATCGTAAGTGACTCAAAATCAGCAGGACGTAACCTGTAAATGCCCTAACATGAACAGCCCACAAAGAATGGCTGTAAATGTTCTGGTTTCAGTCCCATTGACAGAGCTAGATGTTAAAGGAAGCTGTTTTTTAAAATAACCTGTTAACTTTTTAATCCTCTAGGTTCTATGCGTATTCGTGTCGTAAATGGATTCCAATAGCAACGACTTGTTCGAAGTCAACAATTTGTTGCCCTGAGGTCCTGACAGAGGAGTCTATACAGCATGCTGGGTCAGAGAGCTACTCCTACCCTAACCCTAAACAAGATCGGTATAGACTGACCAAAACTATCTGACTTGCAAGCCATTTTATAGCTGTTACAAACTGAGGACAGTTCATGTGATTGGTCATATGTCTCTGGAATTCCCTGTCATTATTGTCAGATGCGAAGAATAGACATTAAAAGATATTAATTGCATAATATAAATTGTATTATAAATGATTATAACTAATATGATATAATTATTAAGTTGAAATACTAAAACCTAAATGAATTTATTCTCGAGCAGCTTTCATATCATGAGTTTTTTTTCGTAACGCTTTGTGATATGATGCGAAAAAAAAACCTTCACAGATCCAGGGTTTCCCCTACTAAAAAAAGATTGTGGTGCACCTCAACACCAAAATAAAAGCCGGCACGCCTTGCAAATTAGATTTTATCAGGGCCCGAGCACTAGGCGTGCGAAGGCCCTACTGTTTTGCAAAGGATTATTATTTTTTTTTTTTTCCAGGGCAAATGAAAACGGCCAATTTGGAGGCCTGAACATGCACGAAAAGTCACCAAAATTTGCACATACGTGCGGAAAATTGTAAGTTTCGATAATTTTGCAACGTTGAAAAAAAATGTAACAAAATGGCTCAGTGGCGCCCCCTTGAAATTTTAAAATTGGCCTATAACATTAGGGTCTGTCAACGTAGAGCAATGAAATTTGGGGAGTCTATACCTTGTCCAAAACCGCTCCAAAAAAGCATTGGCACCCATATTCCAAACCCAACAGGAAATCGGTTATTTTGGATCGAATATGAAATTTTTATCGATTTACAGGGTGCACATTTGAGGCCTTTTCGCCGAGGGAGTTAGTTGGATCATCTTCAAAATTGGTAAGACTGTTCAGGAGACATATGAGGTCTCAAGTTTTTAAAATGGTGCGTTTTCATTCACGGGTCTGACCTGGGCGTAGTGCCAAAGTCGGCCATTTTTTCGGCAAAATGACAAATTAAGTAAATGACTAATAGTTCCTTCACACAACGTTCATTCTTTTTCATATCTGGCATGTATGTGCGACATCCCACCCTTAACACGAGTGCATTGAAATATTACCCATTAGGCCTAGAGCCCCCTAGTGAGAACAGGAAATGCCTTTTTTTACGAGACAGGTTCCTCCTCCAAGGAAAAAAAATCTGTTGACCTCAAACCTGCATCAGGGTAGCCTTAAGACCTGTGTTCAGGTGCCTGATGAAAAATATTGAGGTTTCGTTGAAGTGGAGGGGTCCAAACAGGAAAGTGAATATGACCGTCAACAATTTGTCTCGCAAAAGACTTTGAACAGTCATAACTCGGCAGATATACAACATATCTGCGCCAAACTTCCCATGCTTGTTGAGAGTCATACTCTGAAGGGTCTGGTAGGGGTCATTCGCATCAACTCTACAGTGCCAACAAGTGGCGACAGAAAGGAGTTTTAAAAAATGCCTTTCCTATTGGGTTTTTTCAACGTAGAACAATGAAATTTGGGGAGTCCATACCTTATGCAAAACTGCTCCAAAAAGTCTCTTGCACCCATTTTCCAAATCCAACAGAAAATCGGTTATTTTGGATGGAATGTGAATTTTTTATCCATTTGTAGTAAAGTATACATTTGGAGGCCTGAACATGCACGAAAACTCACCAAATTGTGCACATACATGCGGCTTTGCGTGGATTTCGATAATCTTGCGGCGTTACAAAAAAATGTAACAAAATGGCTCAGTGGCGCCCCCTTGAATTTTTCAAACAGGCGTTTCCTATTAGTTTTTTTTTAACGTAGAGTTATGAAATTTGGGGAGTCGATACCTTGTGCAAAACTGCTCCAAAAATTCTCTTGAACCCATATTCCAAACCCAACAGGAAATCGGGTATTTTGGATCAAATGTGAAATTTTTATCAATTTACAGGGTGCACATTTGAGACCTTGTCACAGAGGGAATTAGTTGGATCATCTTCAAAATTGGTTAGACTATTCAGGAGACATAGGAGATCTAAAATTTTCAAAATGGTGCATTTTAATTCATGGGTCTGACCTGGGCGTGGTGCCAAAGTAAGCCATTTTTTCGGCAAAATGACAAATTCAGTAAATGACTAATAGCTCCTTGAAACAACGTTCAATCTTTTTGATATCTGGCATGTATGTGCGGGATCCCACCCTTAACAAGAGTGCATTGAAATATTACCCATTAGGCCTAGCGCCACCTAGTGGGAACAGGAAATGCCTTTTTTTACGAAACAGGCTCCTCCTCCAAGGAAAAAAAATCTATTCATCTCAAACCTGCAAGAGGGGAGCCTTAAGACATGTGTTCAGGTGCCTGATGAAAAATACTGAAGTTTGGGTGAAGCAGAAGGGTCCAACAGGAGAAGTAAAAATGACTGAACCCATTTCGTCTCACCAAAAGTTTTGAACAGTCATAACTTCTACAACACATCTGCGCCAAACATCTCATGCTTGTTGAGTCATACTCTGAAGGGTCCTGTAGGGGTCATTTGCATCAACCCTACAGCGCCAACTAGTGGCAATAGAAAGTCACTAATTTTTTCTAATATATGTCCAGTTCTTTTCAGGTTGGGCATTGTAATTTCAAGACCTTTTGTAATACTTATTTCACGGCCCATGTCCACATGTCTGTTGCCGTAATGACCCTTTGTTCGCCATTAAAAGGAAAAAAAATTTTTTCAGAGACTCAGGCAGCTTATAGAGCCACAGAATTTGGCACACTTGGTCGAATTGGCCCAGTTAGAAGATTCATTTTGGTTTTGAATAAGGGCTTGGCTGCACAGCTCAGTAGCGCCTCCTTTTTTGTAGTACTCTTTCCAATAGGGGTTTTTATCTATTAGGTGTGTGAATTTAAAGAGGCGACTTTTGAGCATGTGAGGTTCTAATGGGATGATTAGAGAGGACGATCTGCCACCACCCTGACCTGCACACTGTCTGAGTTGCGTGACGTCCGAGTTGCGCAAGATTGCGAGGGCCCGTTCAGTCCTGCTTGCAGGCCTAGTTTTTTTAAAGATACAGTGGTATTAAAAAGTATCTGATCCTTTTGGAATTTCTCACATTTCCACATAAAACCACCATCAAATGTGATCTGATCTTTGTCGAAATCACACAGATGTAAAAACAGTGTCTGCTTTAACTAAAACCAACCAAACATTCATAGGTTATCATATTTTAATGAGGATAGCATGCAAAACATGGCAGAATGGGGAAAATAAGAAATTGAACCATCACATTTAATATTTTGTGCACCCCACTCCCACCCCCCCTTTGGCAGCAATAACTTATAACAGCAACCAGACGCTTCCTGTAGATGCAGATCAGTCTGGCACATCGATCAGGACTAATCTTGGCCCATTCTTCTCTACAGAACTGCTGTAGTTCAGTCAGATTCCTGCGATGTCTGGCATGAATCGCTGTCTTTAGGTCATGCCACAGCATCTCAATGGGGTTCAAGTCTGGACTTTGACTTGGCCACTCCAGAACGTGTATTTTGTTCTTCTGGAACCATTCTGAAGTTGATTTACATCTGTATTTTGGATCATTGTCTTGTTGCAGCATCTATCCTCTTTTTAGCTTCAACTGTCTGACAGACGGCCTCAGGTTTTTGCAAGTTGTCCAGGCCCTGAGGCACCATGCTTCACAGTGCAGATGAGGTGTTGATGTTGGTGAGCTGTTCCATTTTTCTCCACACATGACGTTGTGCGTTACTCCCAAACAATTCAACTTTGGTTTCATCAGTCCACAAAATATTTTGCCAAAACTTCTTTGAATTGTCCAAGTGCCTTTTTGCGAACATTAAACGAGCAACGGTGTTTTTTTTTTGTAGACAGCAGTGGCTTCCTCCGTGGAGTCCTCCCATCAACACCGTTCTTGGCCATAGTTTTACATATACTGTATTTTTCGGACTATAAGTCGCAGTTTTATTTTTTTTTCATAGTTTGGCTAGGGGTGTGACTTATACTGTGAAATTATTAACACATTATTATATAATTTCACATGTTATTTTGGTGTTTTAGAGTGACACTGATGGTTTGGTAAACTTGTTAGCATGTTCTTTATGCTATAATTATCTGAATAACTCTTAATAGCTATGTTACGTTAACATACCGGCCACGTTCGCATTTCGTTGTTCATGCATCATGTAACATTATCATACTGTACACTTATTCAGAATGTTGTTCTCTATTGTATTTTTTATTTTAAATTGCTTTTCAAGATGACATATCTGTTCTATGTGTTGGATTTTATCAAGTAAATTTCCCCCCAAAATGCGACATATGTTTTTTTCCTCTTCTTTGGGCATTTTATGACTGGTGCGACTAATACTCCGATAAATACGGTAGTTGATGTGTGCCAGTGATTTCTGTAAGTCTTTAACAGACAATCTAGGGTTCTTTTTTACCTCTCTGAGTATTCTGCGCTGAACTCCTTGGCATAGAAGCAACAGTGCCCAACTCTCTCCATTTGTAGACAACTTGTCTGACTGTTGATTGATAAACATCCACACTTTTAGAGATGCTTTTGTATCCTTTCCCAGCTTTATACAAATCAACAATCCTTGATCGGAGGTCTTCAGACAGCTCTTTTGACCGAGCCATGATGCACATCAGACAATGCTTCTCATCAAGATCATTCTTACCAGGTGTGTGTTTTAGAGTGGGGAGGGCAGCTTTAAGCCACTCCTCAGTGATTGGACACACACCTGACTTAAATTGTTTGGTAAAAATTGGTTTCAATTTCTCTTATTTTTCCCCCTCTGTCATTGTATTTCAACTTAATGATTGTATTTCAACTTAATGAATGTAATGTAATTCTGATTTAGGCCTGTGAAAACGACTTCAAAATGGACATTGACTTCACGGTTAAGTTCTTTATGGCGTGTCTTTGACCTGAATTGTCGCGTCCTCGCATACCATTTGTTCGTTTGCTGACGTCTCTGGTTAAAATTTCGGACGAGTATTTTTGAAGTATTTTGAAAAGAGAAAAGTTTCCGAGGAGGGTCAGGTAACAAAAAGACTATCATTGTTGTAGTGATGTAGACCATCACATTCCGAAATATTTAATTAGCAATATTTCAGAAATTGAGCCTCACGTTTCGAGGTGCCCATCAGTTCCGAAGGTATTTAGCCCTTACGTTCTGAGTTGTAGAAGTAACCAAATGGTTATGGCAAAGCTTTGGATTTTAATGTTGAGATAACGTTTTCAAAAACTGAATGAGCTAAGATCACAGTTAGAGACACAGATCAGAAAGGTTCATTAAGTCCAGGGACGGAGAAGTAAGAAAAACAGCAAACACGGAATCAAGCATGGACAGAAATGGCAAAGATCAAGCCCTGGCTGTAACACACAAATCAAGGTCATTATTAAGAACTGTGAAACTATTATTTTTATTTATCCATAATTGTATTGTTTTCACTTAAGTTACGGTGTTGAAAAAACTTCATTTTTTATAACTTGGTCTATTCATTATCCCCAAAAAATAAAAGATGGCGAATTTGCATTGAAGTAAGTTTTTTTTCATCTCATTTAAACATTTTTTTAAAATATCAGTTTGCACTAAGGACTAACTTTAAAACAATGGGGAGGACTGATGTACCCTTGCTTTAGCCAACTGTCGGCCATTGCGTTGACAGTGCTCATCTCAACAGTGAACTGTGAGAGATTTCTCTACAATGACCAGAGTAAGACGTTTGATCAATTGTACAATGTACAGAACTGTACAATGTATGTTAGAGATAGGGGAAACACTGCCTTTTCATAAAATTTTTCGTTCCTTGAAGCTTTTGTATCTCGAGGTCCCACTGAAGCCTTAAAATCGCTTGGCCCATCACTACTGGATGATTTTATTTACAATTGCGTATAGAAGCATTTATGTACTGTATATAGTTAAAACCTACCCCATGAGCCCCTTGCACCGTCCTCATTAGGTTGATCCCTTTCCACACGTAGATGTCACCGTTCAAGGCGCCGGAATATGTGACCTCATCCTTGGCGCATGCCAGGCAGAGGATGGTTTGGAGATCCCCAGTCTTGCCAAAAACTCCACGTTTGGGTGTGAGGGCATTACCGCATAAGCTCCAGAACTGCACACACAGACAGAAGAGTGAAAGAGCGTGGTGGTGGCGGCTAATAATCCTCGTGTAATCCTGTTGTGACACAGCAAGTGGACAATTACAGAGTGTTTTGATACAGTCATCAGACAATCAGTGTTGTATGCTTCAACTCGCACATTTCGACCATGTTGAAAGACACTAAAATCGGATACATATCCACAGTAGGGGCCGTTTCCGCCTGATCATCATGCACAGACACAGTTGCTGACGTGCGCGCACACCAGCATGCTCATTATTTATAAGCAAGGTCATTGCAATGCATGGGCACAGTCTTGTCTGAGAGTTAAATCCATCAAAGAGAGGTGAGAGAGAGGGAGGTGCCCCGTCTGCATAGAGATTAGATTGCCGTGAGCTTCTCGGATGCCGAGACACGACTGTCGGCACGAGAAAACCAGAGATGCGCCCGTCGCCGGCAGGCAGAGGGGGGAAAAAATTATTACATTGATCACTATGTTGTTGTATAAATAGTTTTAGCATTTAGCGATGCTGAAAAAGGTGACAAGTCTACAGTGGTATGAAAAAGTATCTGAAGCTTTTGGAATTTCTCACATTTCTGCAGCAAATCACCATCAAATTTGATCTGATCTTTGTCAAAATCACACAGATGAAAAAACAGTGTCTGCTTTAACAAAATCAACCAAACATTTATAGGTTTTCATATTTTAATGAGGATAACATGCAAACAATGACAGAAGGGGGAAAAATAAGTATGAACTATGGCATTTAATATTTTGTGCCCCCCCCCTGGCAGCAATAACTTAAACCAGACACTTCCTGTAGCTGCAGCTCAGTCTGGCACATCGATCAGGACTAATCTTGGCCCATTGTTCTCTACAAAACTGCTGCAATTCAGTCAGATTCCTGGGAAGTCTGGCATGAATCGCTGTCTTTAGGTCATGCCACAGCATCTCAATGGGGTTCAAGTCTGGACTTTGACTTGGCCACTCCAGAAGTGTATTTTGTTCTTCTGAAACCATTCTGAAGTTGATTTACTTCTGTGTATTGAATCATTGTCTTGTTGCTGCATCCATCCTCTTTTTAGCTTCAACTGTCTGACAGACGGCCTCGGGTTTTTTTTGCAAAACATCCTGATAAAATTATGAACTCATTCTTCCGTTAATGATTGCAAGTTGTCCGGGCCATAACGCAGCAAAACAGCCCCAAATGATGATGCTCCCTCCACCATGCTTCACGGTGGTGATGAGGTGTTGATGTTGGTGAGCTGTTCCATTTTTCCTCCACACATGACGTTTTGTATTACTCCCAAACAATTCAACTTTGGTTTCATCAGTCCACAAAATATTTAGCCAAAACTTCTGTGGAGTGTCCAAGTGCCTTTTTGCGAATATTAAACGAGCAACAATGTTTTTTTTTTCAGCAGTGGCTTCCTCCGTGGAGTCCTCCATGGAACACATGATTAGAGAAAGAGAGAGAGAGAGTTCACTGCTCCACTCAGGTTGGTTTGCTGAATCAATAAATTTCCGTGTAAGGTGATGCGGGATTTACTCGCGTCATTGCTTTCACGCATGTAGAGATATCCCGGGAATGATGTGGGTTGGACACTTTCACAGACCTTTCCCGTGTTGCCTATTGGGACTCTGTGCGGAGAGGACTGCTGGCACGATTTTATAACCTGAACATTACGTCATTTTTGGTCAGCATCGGCTGTCACAATGTTGGTAAAATTATGTTGTTGTTTTTTTTACAGAGCCATTTGTGGGAGCGCTCCCGACGTCGTAACTACGGCCAATTCAAGATCATCAAGACTGTATTCAAGCCCAGGCGATCCAATAGAAGGGTGCCGAGAGATATGAACTTACTGGGCACCTTTTGACACCTCTGCCGCCCTTATTTTGAAATCCCTTATGCTGTGCTGGTATTTGATACGATGGCTTCTAACTGCTGGAGAGCCAGCCTGAATGCTGCCGGGGGAAGGAAGAAGCCCGCTGGCTTCTATTTATTTTGTTGACTTATCGACTCTCTGCCGACCGCTTAGTTAAGTATTACTGATCCCCGTTGATGTACTGTCACGGACCCATTGTGTTATTTCCCCCTTTTTTATTTTTGTTTGTATTTGATAAACCCTTGAACGCTTCCCTCTGTTGTTTTGTGATTTGAGGTACAACCTTGTTTCCGCAGTAGCGGACCCTAATATCGGCAACAAAATAAACCACACATTTCCAAAAATGGATGATGGACTCTCTTCCTTGGCTCTACTTATGTTTTCAGTTTAATTTTGCTATTTCGAGTTTTCTATGTTGATAATTGCGATGTTTGTTTACCGCTGTTTGTCTTACTGCGACGAAAGAGAAAGTGACGATCAGCCCGTCATGATATTTACGTCATCAGCCATGGTGCTGTGACCTGGGATTTTAACGCTTGCTTTCACATAAGCCCCGTTCCGGGACTTTCTCGGGAATTATGCCAAGACGCGACCCGTGAAATGTCGCGTAATTTCCATGTCAGTCGACCGTGGAAACTGCTTTCACATAAAAGGGCTGGCCGTTTAAATCCCACGATTTTGCGTGGCGTTTCGGTGCGTGTGAAATGGGTTTTATATTGTTTGTATTTTTTGTTGATGAGACGTTACTACTTAGCACAGAGCGCTAAGCTAGTTGGCGTATATGTTAATCAGTGTCATACGTGTCCATTTGTATTGGGTTTTTGAGAAGCATATTAGCGCTTGTGTTATTGTTAGATAGCAAAGTTGTCTCATTTCTTTTTATAAAGAAACCAAACACACATAAACCCATTCGTATAACAGCTTTTAACACAAACTCTCATTCAAACTGTTAATTGTCATTCTAGAGCGTGCTTTGAAGTCAGGATTTGGATTGTCATCATCATTCGATTTTGTTGTTTACAGAAAATAAATGAGATTTTGACAAAATTTATAGCACTTTTTTTTTTTTTTTTTTTTTGAACGAACAGGACTTACGTCAGATTTGTTTATTGAAAAAATTCCCAAAAATTAAAAACTTTTATGTGCTTAAAACAGTACATTTGAAGACGACAGTTAAGCCAGGAAGCCGTAATAAAATATTTTTGAAGGAAACAGTCATCCATTTTATCTTCATTGTTACTTACAACATGCACAAAACAACTTCAAGTGATTGTGTGAAATTGTGAAGGTAATTGAAAAAAGTGACATTTAGCCTATTAATCGTTTCATGAACCATCCGATTAATCAATTATAAAAATATTCCTTAGTTGCAACTGAAGGAATTCGGCCCCCCGGCCAAACTGCCGGAACATAATGGCGTCCCGCTGGCATCGCTCCAGTAAGTCCACCGGCGAGGCCAAATCCCGCGCGTCCACTCAGGTGTTAAACCTTTGAACTGTCTCCATTTTGAACGGTTTAAAGAAGGCTCACCGAAAACAGGTTGACAATTTATTCGTCGACAATGGTCAAAAACCAGGCAAAAACAGACGACAGACGGCAAGGTCTGCAAAACAACGGATACAACGGAATGTCCCCGAGAAGCGACCGTTGTTCGCTAAAATGTTCAGTCTTTTGAAAGCTGCGGTGGAGTGGGCCGGGTGGAAGGCGTGCCTGGGTGTTGTCTTGGGATCCTCCCTCTGTGGCAAGTTTGGGCAGTCAAGTTCATGCGTCATCCTTCGTGGCCGGCACCGGCACATGTCTTGACGTCCAAGGCGCCGCGCTATCAAGTTGTTGTCTTGGTAGGACGGGAGCGTCCTGACCCCACCGGAGAACTAATGACATTTTTTCTAATAAGCTAGTCAACTTTACTGTGTCAAAGAGCATGGAGTGAAGTCTGCCTAAACTATGGTTAAATGCTTTACTATAATGAATGAGTTAGACTAATGCAAACAGTTATACAGTGTCTGTGAGAAAGGGAACTATTCCCTGCACAACATATTGGAGCGTGCCCCTGGGAATTTTTGCCCTACCAAAGAACCTTTCGTGGATTTGGCCATCTCAGAATCTGCTCTACTTCAGTCCAAAGAATAGGCAAGGCAAGATAAATTTATTTGTATAGCACAATTCAACACAAGGAAATTCAGACTGCTTTACATCACATGAAGATTCACAAACAGAGATTAAATTAAATTAGATTTAATCCAAAAGGTTCTTCCACACCAAACAAAAAATTTGGCAGTGTACAAGTTACTTTCGAAAAGAAAAGAGTTATAGTTGCCTCTCTGTAAAAGTAACTAATTACTGTACCAGTTCTTCAATTATGAAAGTAACTACTTTAAGTTACTTTATTTTACTTAAAAAAAATATATGTACTGACCAAGTCCTGTACCCAATCAAGCACTGGTTTGTCTTGACATGCACTCAGTGCCTTAGAACACTAATAACAAACATCGAGTCCCGTCTTAGATCCAAAAGATTTGTGCATTTTCAGGCAGCGACTAATAACTTAACATACCAAAAGACTCAAAAATCATATTCTCCACAGGAACATTACACTCAGGCATAATAAAAAACTGTTTTGCCTCCAAAGAAATGTTTTATGCTTCTATGTTGCTTTGACCACGGCGCCACGGTGTGGAACAGTTGTTTTCGTTAACGATGACGATAACGAAAATAGTTCAACAAACATTTTTTTCATGATGATGATGATGCGCTGATAACGTGTCTTGGGAGACTAAAACTTAACAAGACGGATGCAAGTTATCGTCTGACAACACGAAAAAGAGATGAAAATTCGCCATAGTTTCCGTCCTAAATTAACAATGTGTGATATTTCCTTATTGTACATAGTCCTTCTCAAAAAATGAACATATTGTTATAAAGTTCATTATTTTCTGTAATGTACTGATAAACATTAGACTTTCATATATTTTAGATTCAATACACACAACTAAAGTAGTTCAACCCTTTTATTGTTTTATTATTGATGTTTTGGGCAAAAAAGTCAAGAAAAAACAAAATTCCAAAATTCTATCTAAAAAAATTTGCATATTTCATCCGACCAATACAAAAAAAAGTGTTTTTCAATTTTAAAAAAAAGTCAACCTTGAATTCATTATATCAGCTATGCACTCAATACTTGGTCGGTAATCCTTTTGCAGAAATGACTGGAATGGAGGCAATCAGCCTGTGGCACTGCTGAGGTGTTATGGAGGCCCAGGATGCTTCGATAGCAGCCTTAAGCCCATCCACAGTGTTGGGTCTAGTGTCTCTCAACTTCCTCTTCACAATATCCCACAGATTCTCTATGGGGTATAGGTCAGGAGAGTTGGCAGGCCAATTGAGCACAGTAATGCCATGGTCAGTAAGCCATTTACCAGTGGTTTCGGCACTGTGAGCAGGTGCCAGGTCGTGCTGAAAAATGAAATCTTCATCTCCATAAAGCTTTTCAGCAGATGGAAGCATGAAGTGCTCCAAAATCTCCTGATAGCTAGCTGCAATGACCCTGCCCTTGATAAAACACAGTAGACCAACACCAGCAGCTGATATGGCACCCTAGATCATCACCGACTGTGGGTACTTGACACTGGACTTCAGGCATTTTGGCATTTCCTTCTCCACAGTCTTCCTCCAAAGTTTTAAAACTGTTTCATCATTTAAAGATCGGTTCAAGTCAACATTTTGCCGATTTAGGAGTATTTTGGATAAAAAGTTACTCAGGTTCGCTAGGAAGGTTCACTACAACAGAGTCTTTCTGAGACGTCTACTGCTTTAAGATGGCGGCTGTTTACTAAAGCTGCCGAGTCTGTCATTTCACATCTAGTTCTATATGCATGTGATATCTAGTGTAGTTCCAAGTGGGTGTAGATTGTAGGCTGTCGGCTAGTCAGGAAATATTGAAGCCTAGCCTAGCATCGCGTTTGCAACAGCATCACAACATTCTTCCCTCCTTCCCACTCCCGCTCTTCTCTCTCCGTGTCTCTGACTTTTCTCGCGTTATTCAACCAATGTAGTAACGCACATTGTCTCGTTGCCGAAACAAAATCCGGAGAGAAAAAAAAACGTAATGCACGAAAAACGTACAGATTTTGAATGTACGGCGTACACTTTTAAAAATCGGTGCTCTCTTGTACAAATTACGCCAAAACCGTACAACTTGACAGGTATGGATGAGTATGTGCAATCTGGGACAGTACTGTCAGTATAGTGAGATGTGTCATGTGCTGGTTTGGACATAGGTGAGATGTGGCTTTATTGTACCCCCGCATGCTACAAAGGCTGGAGGGATGGATGCAGCGTGACTGCACTGCCCTTCCTGCCCACAGCTGATAAGGCACCAGCAAATCCCTTTGCCATTTGAATTGCTTAGAGGAGACGAGAAGCCAAAGGGGGTTATGACGAGGCCAGCGGCAGGAGCAGAAAACTCAGTGGGGGAATCTGGTAAAGCGGAAAGGAGTGAGGGGGGGGGTCTCTTGGTGCGATGAAGCATTCAGAATTCTTTTCAAAAGAGCCAATGAGGCAAATTTTTTTGACAATTCCATGTTCTCAACTTGTGCACACAGTTTGGAGATGGCCCCTTTCCTGTTCCAACAAGACTGAGCACCAGTGGATAAATGTCATATGGGCATGACAGAGTTTGGCGTTGATGAACTTGACTGGCCTGCAAACCTAGGTGAACACCTTTGGGATAAATTAGAGAGCAGAATGAGAGCCAAGCCTTCTTATCCAACATCAGTGCACAATCTTACAAATAAGATATTACTTGACTGGCCCGCCTACAGTCCAGACCACTTTCCTAAATACATGAACGCAGACCAGTACCTCTAGCAACTGAAAACGTACATGAAGCGGTGAATGAGAAACAAATCTATCTTCTAAGCTTCATTTTTACGGGGAATGTGTTGCAGTCATCAAAGTTGAATTAGGTGGATGTGTTAAATTCAGAAGTTTGAATGTTAAACATCAAATATAAGTTCAACATACAGAGATACGAAAGCTTTGATACCTCCCCCAAAAATGTTGTCAAAGCTTTTTTCGCTTTTATATTTTGAAAAAGTATTCATCTTACGTAACATAATACATACTGTAATGTATCATTCCCGCTCACAGCAATGCAATAATGTAACTACATTTGACTACAAAAGCAAAAAAGCGCACACACTATGAGGGGCCGTACAAGACATTTTTCATTCTGGCCCTCTCACACACATACATTCTCCTTTCACATACATATATATTCACTCTCACACACATACATTCTCCTCTCACATGCATACATTCTCCTTTCACATCCATACATTTTTACTTTCACATTCATACATTTTCACTCTCACATTCATACATTTTTACTTTCACATTCATACATTTTCACTCTCACATTCATACATTTTTACTTTCACATTTATACATTTTCACTTTCACATTTATACATTTTCACTCTCACATTTATACATTTTCACTCTCACATTCATACATTTTTACTTTCACGTTTATTTTTCAAAGTACTTTTATTTTGAAATAATACATCAGAATTTTATCAGAGTACTTTAGTTCAATACTTGGGGTAGTCTAGTATACCCCAGAAGTGGAACCGTCCCGGGATATCAGCCAGATTTTTTAAAATCCATTTTTGAAATCAGGCGAAATGACAGCTAAAATAGGCAATTTTCAAAGTACTTTTATTTTGAAATGATACATCAGAATTTTATCAGTGTACTTTAGTTCGAGTCTTGGGGTCGTCTAGTATACCTCAGAAGTGGAACCGTCCCAGGATATCAACCAGATTTTTTTAAAAATCAATTTTTGAAATCGGGCGAAATGACAGCAAAAATGGGCAATTTTCAAAGTACTTTTATCTTGAAATGATACATCAGAATTTTATCAGAGTACTTTAGTTCGAGTCTTAGGGTCGTCTAGTATACCTCAGAAGTGGACCCGTCCCGGGATATCAGCCAGATATTTTTAAATTAAAATTTGAAATAAGGGTAAATGACAGAAATAACTAGCAATTTTCTAAGTAGTATTACTCGGAATTCCTAAATTATTTTTTATATCATAATACTTTAGTTTGGGTCTCGGGGTGCTCGAGTGCCTCTCTCAAGTGTACCCGTTTTTGCATGGCTTCCCGTTTTTTATTTATTCATATTTATTTTTTTCAATAAAGGGACTAGCGCTGTGAAGCCACCGGGGGACTTGCGCTGTGAAGCCACCGCGTTCCATCATGAAGCCAGCACGTTGCAGTACCATAATGCACATAATGCAAACAATGATCCAAATGAGGGGCGGCCAGCTTGACTTCATTTTTACGAGTGGAGGGTGGCTTGACCGCAGTAGTCCGGTGTTGTGCCGAAAAATAGCCGCCCCGCATAACCATCTACATAAACATCTTTGAACAGAACGTTTTCACGACCATATCCCAATGACAATCACACTGCTATGACATTTATTAGTTCAAGCAGAGTAAAATAATAAATATTCACGGCACAAGAAAATCGTTTACGTGTCCATCGATTGGTAAGAAAAAGCTGTTTGTAAAAGTTACGTGTGGGCGCTCAATAATAAAATAAATAAACAAATGAATAAAATAAAATAAAGAAATGAATAAAATAAAATAAACGCTCAAATAATGCGTTATAAACAAGTTTTCCCATCAGGGGGGACATTTCACGCGGGGCGGCTATTTTTCGGCACAACACCGGGAGCGGGTCATATTAGCTTCCGCTTGGACAGTTGAAGAGGTTCGAGAGTTGCTCGGTCTAAAAATGTCTCTCATTTCACTTTCAACTGCGTCATAATTAGCACTGTTGGGTGCAGTTGATTGTGTCCTTTGCCGCCGCTCGAGACAGGAAGCCAAAGAAGTTAGTTTCTGGGGTCGACAAAATGTTTTGCAAAAGTCCAACTGCTTGCTGAAGTGATTGTGCGTCCTCTTCCTTGTTATTTTATGAACAGTAACCCGCGTCAGGTTTTCAGCCAATCAGAGCTTACCAGTCAGAGCTAGCCAATCAGAGCTGGCTTCCGTTTCAACTAGACTCCCTCCGTTTACCCTATACTTTCACTCATACATACATACATTCTCTCACGTTCATACATACTTTCCTCACATACATATATATTCACTCTTATACACATATATTTTATTTATACAAACATACATTTCACAGACTAAAAATGTGTGAATGTGAGAGTAAACATGTATGAATATAAGAGTGAAAATGTATAAACGTGAGAGAGAAAATTTATAAACGTGAAAGTAAAAATGTATAAATGTGAAAGTAAAAATGTATGAATGTAGGAGTGAAAATGAATAAATGTAAAAGTAAAAATGTATGAATGTGAGAGTGAAAATGTATAAATAGGAAAGTAAAAATGTATGAATGTGAGAGTGAAAATGTATAAATGTAAAAGTAAAAATGTATGAATGTGAGAGTGAAAATGTATACATGGGAAAGTAAAAATGTATGAATGTGAGAGTGAAAATGTATAAATGTAAAAGTAAAAATGTATGAATGTGAGAGTGACAATGTATAAATGTGAAAGTAAAAATGTATAAATGTGAAAGTAAAAATGTATGAATGTGAGAGTGAAAATGTATGCATGTGAGAGTGAAAATGTATGAATGTGAGAGTGAAAATGTATAAATGTGAAAGTAAAAATGTATGAATGTGAGAGTGAAAATGTATGAATGTGAGAGTGAAAATGTATGAATGTGAAAGTAAAAATGTATGAATGTGAAAGTAAAAATGTATGGATGTGAAAGGAGAATGTATGCATGTGAGAGGAGAATGTATGTGTGTGAGAGTGAATATCTATGTATGTGAAAGGAGAATGTATGTGTGTGAGAGGGCCAGAATGAAAAATGTCTTGTACGGCCCCTCATAACACACACCATAATGCTTATATATACAGTATCATAGACTTCATAACCTATTGACATGACACGGGAAACGGGGCCGATTTGTACACTCAAAAAAATGACTCCAGTTGTAACGTTTACTAAAAGACAATGTGCATCTTCAGCAAGAACACATCATGTTTCTAAGGTGAGCATGATTAAATCATGCAGTCCATACATAAACGTGAACAATGAATGAGTAGCTAGATTATGTTGCATCAACATGGTCTAATGTTAACGTGCCTTTCCAACCAATTGCAATAGTCACGTCATTTCTCGCGAGATTTAAGAGTAGGGTTGTCAACTCCCTGAAAAAATAAGTGACACCTCATTGGTAGAGCCGGCCGGCCCAATAACCGTCACCATTTAATTATTATTTTGTTTGTGAAAAGTGATTTTTTTTTATTAGATGGGGATTTGCAAGGCACAGGCCCAGCTAGTAAAATTTCTCAACTTTATTTTTATTTCTTTCTTTCATAATCTTATTATCCACGTTTTTTTAGCGCACTGGAGACTCCAAACCGTTTGACCGACCGGCACAGTTTAAACATCAAAATGACCGGAATTCCATTCATTTTTAATGGCAAGCATTTTCCCTTCATTTTCAATGACAGGAAAACATAGGTGGTTGCGATTTTTGACCACTTACCATTACAGCCCATTGACATTGAACTGGCGCCTAAGTAAGTCAATACCACTGACAGCTATGTACGTCCATGCTATTGACTATCATGAATGTCGCTACTATTGATGCCAATGTACTGGATTCCACTGAGGCATATATACTGTAAATTGATGTCATTGACGGCTATTTACGTTAAAATTAGGGCTGTCAAACAATTAAAATTTTAAATCGAGTTAATCACAGCTTAGAAATTAATTCATCGTAATTAATCGCAATTCAAACCATCTCTAAAATATGCCATATTTCTCTGTAAATTATTGTTGGAATGGAAAGATGAGACATCCCCGGATATATACATTCAACATACTGTACATAAGTACTGTATTTGTTTATTATACCAGTAAATCCACAAGATGGCATTAACATTATTAACATTCTTTCTGTGAAAGAGATCCACGGATAGATTCTTAAAGGATAAATGTGAGTTTGTATATTGTGACTAAATATTGCCATCTAGTGTATTTGTTGAGCTTTCAGTAAATGATACTGTAGTGACGAAACTGTTCTGCCCAAATGCATGATGAGAAATGAAATCTCACAACCATGACTGTGTGTGGTGGCTGCAAATGCTATATCTTCTCTGCATTGTGTACAATGCAGGGTGTTAAGAAAAAGCTTGCTCGCTTCAATAGTAATAATTGTTGTGGGAGAGATGTCAAAGCTTTTGCCAAATAAAAGCACGGTCCAAATAAATGCTTGTATCCACTCCACTCACTTGTCACTGCCTCTTAGCTTTGTATACACATTGAACGGCGCCATTGTAGTCTGTTTGCGGCAATGCGTGAGTGGGTCGTTTCGGGCATGCATTAAATATTTTAACGTGATTGATTAAAAAAATTATTTACTGCCCGTTAACCCTATAAATTTGACAGCCCTAGTTTTTCTTTATGTTGGCTCAACATGTGTGCTTTATGTTAAAAGAACACAATTGCTAAATACTGAAGGAAAGCAATTTAATCAGGTGCAAATTATGTATTTCTTTAATGTCGGTTCAACATGTATTTTGGGGTGAACATGAGTGCCTTATGTTGGCTCAACAAGAGTGCGTTATGTTCGCGCAACATGAGTGCCTAATGTTGGCTAGACATGTGTGCTTTATGTTAAAAGAACACAATTGCTAAATGCTAAAGGAAAGCAGTATTACCAGGTGCAAATTCTTTCCATAATTTTTCTATGTCAGTTCAACACCCCATATAGGGGGCTTATTTTCAAAAACTTCAAATTCAAATATTTACAAAACCAAAGCTGCTACCGACCTAAAACCAAAACAGGCACCTACCTTAGCCATATATGAGTCTCCAGGAGCAGCGGCATAAAAAAATTAAAAGTCATTCCCTTATAAAATCCTGATTAATTATTTTTTGTATAAGTATAACACAACTTAAAATTGCTATAAAAGTCTCCTATTTCACACTAGATGCACAAAATTACCAAATGCAGAGATAATCACCTATATTTTCAGCATCAATAGCAATATTTAACATGTCATATAACTTTTTGACCAGAATAGCAACTTTTTTTTTTTTTACTGCAAGTTTTCAACAGCTAATACATCACTCAATTTAACATCAGAAACTTAATACTTGAGGAAAACATGCAGAATCAATTATAAATAATATGTAAATAGATTATTAATAAATTCTATATACAATCACAACTTATTATAGAATAGAATATCCTTTTATTATCATTACACACTATATACTGTTAGCGAATGAGGCTAGCGGCCGCCTGGCGTAATAGGAGCTTTTCTGGCAAAAATTCTCTTGAATAAATGCTTAAATCCCCGAATTCTTCATAGATATGAATGTAAAACAGTCTCGATTCTTGGTTAAAAGCAAATAAACCGTACAGTTAGCGTTTATTTTACGTATATTGACGAAGTACAATGCTACTATGTTAGCAAAAGAGGCTAGCGGCCGCCTGGCATAAAAGGAGCTTTTCTGGCAAAAATTCTTGTGAGTAAATGCTTAAATTCACGAATTCTTCATAGATATGAACGTAAAACAGTCTCAATTCTTGGTTAAAAGTAAACTATGAGGCTAGTCAGTTACGAAAATTATCCACCTCCATGTGTAAACAAAGAAGAAAATTCCTGCGAATAAATGCTTCAATCAAGCATGCATTGTACGATAAATATAATATTTACCTTGAATCCTCGGACAAATCACTCCTGAGACAATCCTTCCTGTTTGTATGCGGTACAGATTTCGTAGTTAAATCCAATGGTAAGTCAATCCAAGCTCAAATCCGACATGAGCGTGTACCGTCTTCGGCTATTACTAAATGAAGCTTGGCCCCCTCTGATAAGGCGTCGCGCAAAGAATGACGAAGTGACACGTCAATAGTAATGATGTCTATGTGTATATGAAACAAAGGAAGAATATAATTTACAAACAATGAGATGAAATGGCAAGCAACGAAGTTAGCTCGTCTTTTAACACTCCATGCTTGCTATGAGCTGGAGTAGTCATGTGATAACATCTGTAGAATGAGCCCAACAAACTAATAAATGTAAGTGCAACTAGGGGGTGGCGAAGCATTACAACTAAAGACAGACAGGACATGACAGCAAATTTAATGTGTTGTTTTAGTAGAGCTAAGAGGAATGAAAAATTTAGTGTGGTGTTTTAGTAGAGCTAAGAGGAATGCATTAGGCTATTTACATGTAAAATAACATGACTCATTATATGAAGAAATTATGATACGAAAGCCAGTCCGGAACTAATTCATCGTAATGTACCGCTGTATTTAGCAAGTCATTGCATTCTGTTTATCTATGTTTTACAAACTTCATTGGAATTGGTGTCCTTTCTGCGACCAAAATTGCACCTTGATAAAAAGTCAGAGAATAAAAGAGCATGGTCGCATCGGACTGGAGGAGAATCTACTTCATCAGCAGCCCCATCCTTTATCTGTCACACTATAGTTACCCTGAGCGGATGTCAGAGTGTTAACTGCTACGCTTGCAGAGGTCAGCAAAGATCGCTCTGAAAAAGTAGAGGAGCACTGCTGGAAGGCACTTTTCTCACAGTTCTTGTCCATCCAGATTGAGTCAAGCTCAATCCTGTGGCAATTCATCATAGCCATGAAAACATTTCATGTCCAAGACTGCATTTTTAATTCTTCTCTAAGAGTCTACGGCCGTCAAGTGGCAGCTAATCCCATGCAATTAGTTCATTTTGGGGCATTTCACACCATTTCCTGTTGATATTTCGTCACTCCCTTTTCCTTTTGAGGTGTTTAAGGGTCCCTTCCTGTTGATTTTGGGGCATTTACAGGTCACTTCCTCTCCAGTTTGGGTTACTGAAAAGGAAGTGACTCAAAATCAACAGGAGGTAATCTGTAAATGCCCTCAAATGAACAGGATGGGACCTGTAAATGCCTACAAAATACTGTGAATGCTCTTGTTTCATTCCATTAATGATGCTAGATGTCCAATACATCCATCCATCCATCCATCTTCTACCGCTTATCTGAAGCCTTTCCCTTGCCACATTGACTAGCTCTGATAGGGGGATCCTGAGCCGCTCCCAAGCCAGTGTCGAGATATGATCCCTCCACCTGGTCCAAGGCCAACCCCGAGATCTCCTCCAAGCTGGATATGTCAGGAACACCAGTCTAGGCAGGCGCCCTGGTGGCATCTGAACCAGATGCCCATACCACCTCAACTGACTCTTTCGTACGTGAAAGAGTTAAAAAAAGATAAAGTGACTGCAATACTGCTCCAGCTGCCCCGATTCCCTGTCAAATCTCAAGCTCAATTTTTCCCCTCACTTGTGAACAAGAACCTGAGATACTTGAACTCCTTCACTTGAGGCAGGTTCTCATTCCCTACCCGGAGAAGGCAATCCACCAGTTTCCTGCAGAGAACCATGGCCTCAAATTGGAGGTGCTGATCCTTATCCCCGCCACTTCACACTCGGCTGTAAACGAGTCCAGTGAGTGCTAAATGTCACAGGCTGATGATGCAGAGAGCAAAAAGCAGCTATATGCAATCCTCAGCCCACAAGACTGTAAAACCTCTCCGCTACGACTACGCCTCGATATGCTGTCTGTGAAAATCACGAACAGAATTGGTGACAAAACGCAAACCCTGGCATTGGCACCAATGTCCAATCCAGTCAAAAGAAATGGATCTCTAGTGCCGTCGATGACAGCCAGTGAGTTAACGTAGACACTATTCTAATAGAAGATTTTTGGAGATTTTATTTTAAACAGAGACACGGTTTTAAAACGATATAACAATTCTTGCATCTTGATAAATTTTTGGGCTTCAAAGTATTGCTATATATCACCTTTGCAATATATTGTCACACCCCTAATGTACACTATGAATGAGCTACAACGTGCCTGTCAGACAAAACAAACCCGCGGGCCGAATTGGTGGGTCACTAATGGCCATGACGTTTAACACCGCTGCATTAGGCCATGAAAATGAAAACAAACGTATGCATTGAAGCAGTCTTGTCAGTGGAAAAGACGTCAACTCCAAAAATTGACTTGTTTTGGCCCAACTAATGGATGAAAAGGGCTATTAGCTGTACGCGTGTAGACGTAAATGTGAACACGCTGTCCGCGGACCTGGTAGTTGTCACAGAGGTTGTTTCCCCCAGCCTACGAGTGAGTGGATTACTGCCACTAAATCTCCTGGATGCTCTGAGTGCTATAATCACTGGGCTAACGCAAGGCCGGGGAGCAGATGTCACATGGTCTGCAGGGTAAAGGCTGGGGAATTATGTGGGACAATTGCTGGATTGCCCTGCCGTCGGGAAACTCGTGTAGCGGGAGGGAGTGAGTGAAAGAACTAAGCAGCCATTGTGGAGGAGAGGGGGTTAGCCGGCGGAGGTTTCTGTGCCACAGCAGTTGTGGGCAGAGTTCAGTTCATACAACAGATGAGACATTAGGGAAGCGATAGATAATACAAGCAGTGGGCCAGACGCAAGATATTTATTGTCAGAGTGGAAATTTAGAGAAGCCTAGACTAGAGGAAAGCAGTGGAAACTTTAATACATTTTATTCTTTTAATTGCCTTTCTGCCAGAACCTAACCTGGCAAGACAGATTGATTGTTCCATATATCCACTATGAACATATTACACATACCATTCTGGGAAAGATCCAGTCCAAACTGGTTTCATGGGAGGAACCTTCCAAAAAGTATACGGCTGCTGTTTGGGCGATGGCTCTTTTCGTTACACTCAAGAAAACATATTTTCTAATCAAAAAAAGCTTTCCGTAATGTTCTTTGCTCCTCTTTTAATGAGGAAATGAAATGTATTTCTGACCAAACTTCAGAAATAGACCTACTAGGGATGTCCTGATCCGATCACATGACTGGAAATCGGGCCAATAGAGATTTTTCAGAGGATCGGAATGGAGTGAAAAGGACCGGCTTTTTAATTCATTAAAAAAAAAAATTTAAATGTTTTCTTTCCTTGGTCACCAGTGGAGCTGGTGTTTGGTACTTAACCCTATACACTCTGTGCTGTACAATCGAGGAGGCCGGCACCCCCTGGATTTCTGTGGGCCATATCGTCTGTTGTACTTGTCATAAAGACGTCATTTTTGGCCAGTTATATCGACAAACGACCAGATGGCAGTACTGTCACATCGCAACTAAACCAGGAGAAACCATCCAGTCCGAAAGAGGAGAGCACAAGTAGTAAATTATGCCAATTCTCCAGAAAGAGGGAACATATTCAGAGGAAGAGGAGTTGATCAACAAAGGCATTGATCCCCTCAAAGAATGTAATAAAATGAAAGAATGTTGACATTAATCATAAACCTCTCAAAGATTGAGTTAAATTATATTAGATTTGAGACCTCCAGACCTATCTTGAACGGAGTCACCCTCACTGCTGAATCAATAACATCTTGCATGATTGGTCAAACAAGAACAAAAAAATGTGTTTTTTCTATTCGTAAGCTTCTAAAATACATTAAAAAACTTCATTGATAGATTATGAGATTACATTATTATATTTTACTTTTATATGATAATCATATTATATTTTACTTTTATATGATAATCATGTGTGAATTTGAAAATACAGTGCGAAAATGGCTATTCTTAAACAATAGAATATATACAGTATTGTAGTGACCACTACCTCTTAACAGAATTCACCTAGGGAACTGGTGTGATGCATGATGTGTTCCAGGGGAAACTATATGTTGTCGCGCGCGTTTCCAGCACAGACACTAGAGAGTCACGGGCGGCCGAACACGGCAACACATCAAGTCAACGAGCTATCGAGGCTCAACATCATCCGCCTCAGTATTTTTTTTCTTCCACTTTTCAGATCGACCACCTGCCAGGGCCAAAAATCCATGCAGGGCGAGGGGGAAGGGTGAGAGGCATAAGGCATGCACAGACCTCTCTCAAATGTAGAAGATTGTTTCATTTCATTGAAATGAATAGAAAATGTTATTTTTCAAGTTTCATGACAATAATGTCTACTGTTTACAAACTACTGTCAAAAGTAGAGCTGGGAATCTTTGGGCACCTAACGATTCGATTACGATTACGATTCAGAGGCTCCGATTCGATTATAAAACTATTATTGATGCACCCCACTCCTTTTTTTATTATTATTTTTTTTTAAATTTGTTTTGTACATTAGTTCCAAAATTGTTCAAAAATCCTCTCAGGCTAAACCAAACTACTATTTCAGTATCAAGTTAACATATAGCAGTAAACAAATATACATACATAAATAAAAAACTCCAGTCCCCATTCTATATCAGCAGCTTTAAACTACTTTCAATTAATTTAATGTTGTGAATCAACCGTTAAAGTTGTTAAAATTGCTCCTGTTATTCCATAATTTCTCTTTTGTCTACTTTCAACATGTAAAAGTTTTAAAACTATTTTAAAGATAGATTCAAGTCAATATTTTACCGATTTAGGAGTATTTTAGATAAAAAGTTAATTAGGTTCGCTTGGAAGGTTCGCAACAACAGCCTTGCAGGGAAGTGTACTGCTTTAAGATGGCGGCCGTTACTAACGCCCGCATCTAGTTTTTTGGAGATGTGCTGGTAACGATACCGAAGCTATAATGCATCTAGTCCTATATAAATGATATCTACCGTACCATAATGTGGCTTGTAGCAGCTTTTCGGCAGCAGTCAGGTATGTTGTTGTTTTTTTTTTTATCTCGTGGCATGAGTTGAGCTAGAGCCGTGAGTTGAGCATTGGCGTTACCCGAGGGGCCGGGTAATGAGAAGCATGATGTTTAGCTACTCTCGCTCCGTCCCTAATTGCGTACCGAAGACCGCGCGGCGCGCTGAGTGTGTAGTACTTCTGCTTTACTTGGCATATTTCAATAATCGGAATTTGGATGTTTGTGAATCGTTCTCGAATCTTCCACGGCCGAATCGCGAATAATCTAAGAATCGGAAATTTTGCACACCTCTAGTCAAAAGTGCCATTTTTGCAATGTAAATTATTCCGTGCTCATTTGCTCAACCTCTTATCAACTACTTATCAGTTATCAAAACTTTACTGAGATTTATAATTTATCAGTAATCAAACAATGTGTGAGGCCTACCATGTTTGGCAATTGAAATTCTTCAAATTTAGTTGGTTGTGACATTTTAAAAAATGTACAATTTTGGAAAACTGTTCATGACATAATCCTTTTGATGATTTAGGAATACAAGCATGAACAAAAAGGCATGTTTAAATTTTTTTTATTAAACACTGGAAGTCCCGAGGGTTTTGGCTATAAAGAAAGACCAGGAAGGCGTTAAATGACCCTGATACAAAGCTGACTGCTTGGCTTTGGGGCAGTTTACATGGCGACTCTGCAACATGAAGACGCAATGACTGTGTTGCGGAGTGGCCTCGCGTTCGTATGGTGTCGGGGAAGACGGAGGGCGGAGACGCAAACCTTGGAATCCTGCCTCCAAAGTGGAAGAATTCGATTGCGGGGGCTTGAGGGGGGCTTGCTCCACATGCATATCAAAAGCTCCAGCGGCGCGGGACCACGCCGATAACGTCAGCACTCGTACACGCCACGTTGGGGGTGCACAGCGGTGCTACTAAACATTAAAAACAGCAAATATGGCGGAACGTCGGCTTTAATTTACTGTTTTTATCATATTTTTTATTTAAATAGGTTGAATGTTTACATTTTTGTGCCTTTTTGAACAAAAGAAAATGCCATTGCTTGGAGTGGGCGGGCATATTGTCTTCCGGGCTGAGGAGGTCAAAGTGCATCATTCGATGTCGCCTTGTAAATCTACACTGCCCCCTAGGGTCTGGCATGAATACTACATTGTTTTCATGCGGAATTGCGACATTGTTCGAATGGAGACGGAACCATATAAATGCAAACATGAAACTTTTCGTCTTCTCGGAGAGTCATCACGTAAACGGCCCCTTTGACAAACAATAGACCACTCAAATGAGCAATCAAGCAGAAAACCCCCTACACACCCCTGAGGAGTCGCTGCCTAGGTGTGAAGGGGGGTTTTCACTCTGGATAGCTGCAATTAGCATATTGAATATTTGCAAATCCAGGGCTCCCTTGGCTTTGTCAAACACGGAGGAACACGGAGATGGCCAGTCGCCGTGGTCTACAATATGATTGACATGGTAGCACTGAAAGCATATGCGTTGTATCAGTTATGCACCGGAACGCAAGAGAGACGGGTAGACTTCTTGGTGGGTCTCGCAAAGGAATTGGCTCACTGTCATGTAGGCGCAAAGAAGGCGCAGATGGAAAAATTGCTTCGGCAACAACCTCCAACCCCTAGCCCCAGGAAAAGGGCGAAGTCTCATATGTCACCACATAAAGAATGTTTTGTTTTATATTACACTGTCCCCTTGTACAGTAGGCAAACTGCAGCTTTTGGCATATGTAAAAGGCTTGTCTGCCCGATTGCCTGTCTGAGCAGTCCACTGTCCGACAAAGCCAAGGCAGACCTGCTCTGCAAACACTCAAGATGCTAATTGGAGCATTCCAACCCTGTGGTTTTGCGAGTGCGAATGGGAATGACTAATGAGGACCTCAATGCTCACAAAAGATATGCTGATTAGGGTCAGATGACCATTCTCTGGATACAAAAGGGATTTGTATCAACTGATCCACCTTTGGTAGTTCTAGTGTTTTAAATACTCATAGAAAAATCAACCCCTAATTTCACAAAAAATGCTCAAAGTGTATAGGGTTAAAGCTAATGATGATTGACAGGTTTGTAGCTTTGATCTGGCGAGTGACGGCCCGGTAGCTCGACGAACACAGGCGCAAATGTTTTAATCATCATTTAGTCAATCTTATTTGTCGAGAGGCTGTTCTCAGCAGTGTGAGCTTCAAAGCGTGAGTAAAGTTGAATGGACTCACTCATATGAATTATATGAATGTTATGAAGAGTGATTAAAGTATGGATTAAAGTAAAGGTGATGGAATGAAAAATGTGGGTGCGCCTGCATTTCGTCCTTAAGAAAAAAGTTTCGCACACCAGTGTAATCAATGCAAAAAGTAAGTGTGGAGCCTTGGCAAATTGGGTTGGGCATAGAGCAGGGCGGTAAACCGAAAATTTACCGTTACCGAAATTCTTCACGATGACCGACGTAATTTTGACCATGTCGGTAAATTCGGTAATTTAATAAAAGAAGAAAATATAGTCTTTTCATCCCGCTTTGACTCTGTGTTGTTCGGCTATGTTCATTCCCCTTTAAGAAAGCAGACAGTGTGCTTACGTTGGGAGTCACATGGTTTTCAGGAAGCCAATCAAACAGAAGCCCGGTAGGCTAACGCTAGCTGCTAACGCTAGTGGATAAACAGTGCACGTTTCTTTTTAAAAGTAAAGTTGACAAATTGCCTCAGCATTACATATCTTCAATAGAATTAAGTGGATGTCGTCTATTTCAACCAGGAGATCGTGTCGTCATTAAGTGTGATTTACACAATTAAAGTTGACCTCTTTAAGCGTGTGTCATTGCTTTTGTCTGTGAAGATGTGTTCAAAGCAGTATTTGTAATACACGACAGTGCTAGTCTTGTAAGTGGCTCGTCCTAGATGACAGGGAGTAACTATGTATTGTTTATTTTTTGTAAAAATTACAGTACAGTAAGCACAGTGTTTGGGAACAGGAATATTATTTATTGCATACTGTAAGGATTTCCAAAATCATAAGATGTAAATAATTGAGCCGAATAAAAGAAAGGAAAGGTTTGTGAAACATTTTATTTTTTAATTAAGTATCATTTCTGGGGGCCGGGTGGATGTGTCGTATTTGTATCTATTCTAAATATCTAAACGTATGCCACTATCTAGTGTATAACAATGCGGAATGAATTTAATGAAATTCAAGTGATGATATTTTTCAAGTCATACAAGCTGTTATAAATGTTCACACAAGAATTCTTATTGTTTACAAGATTTTTTTAATACTTAATGTTTAGACTGCATGTGCAATTGTTAAATTGAAAGCTGGTAAATAAATTTAACGAGAAACTGTTAATTTGTATTCCATGCATTGATTCAAATTTTCAAATTATATAACAGTTTGCTTGGGCGAATTTATCGTCATTTATCGTTATCGAGGTAAATCTGCTCAATTTATCGTGATACGTACTTAAGGCCATATCGCCCAGCCCTAGTTGGGCATCAAGCATCAATGGGATTCGGGACTAACACTCAGGTTCTCCTGAAACAGTTCCATTTTTTTTATTTCGATAACAAGCTTCGATGCCCTGACTGACCGAAAAAATAGCTGCCGAACAAGTGTCTAATTTAGCTCGGCACAGAAACGTGTTGCTTTGCTTCACATAAGTGACAACAAAGTAACAGTTAACTCAGCAGACTGATGCTGCATTCAAGGAAGGTGGGAAGTCAGAGTTTCCAACATCTGATCTGGAAAAATATCATTAGTACGCCTCCACTATTTGATCGCTTATGAGAAGTTAGGTTTGTTGGAGGTCAAAATGTCTTTTGAAGGCCAAAATAAAAAACAGCTTGTGGCGATCAGCCATCTTTGCTGAGAACGAGTGACCGAAGCACTCCTCTTTATTGGGGTCGTATTACACATCTAAAAAAAAATAGTTCAGCAGAATGAAATGAATTACTGCAGTTTGGTGTGACATTGTTTTGGCCGCATGAGTGTTTTGAAACAATGATCTGTGTTTTCAATTTATTTAACTATGTTGGATCTGTTCGTAGATCTGTATCGTTTTTTTATTGGCATGCTATAATGGTGCCATTGACTCGCTCTAGCTTAGCCACTCCGGATCCCTGAAACTAACAAATAACTTGCAAATGAAACTAAATTTGTTGACATCAACTCTGCCAACTAACTAAACCCCTGCTAATTTAAAGAATAAACCTAATGTCAAAACTCCTCAACTTCTGCTTTGAGATCAAGTGACAGAACACGCCTGACAGCCCTTAACTAACTTGTAGAAATACCACCTAAAAAAAAAGATGCAAAACAATAAATGCCTGCAGCATAAGACACTCTAGAACAGGGTTCCGCAAACTTTTTCCTGTGAGGGCCACATAACTTTTCCTTTCTCTGATGAGGGGCCGGGGTCAGACAGAAAAGCTGTGACGATTGCAGGAGTGCCTAAATGTAAAAATTTATTGTTTTTCAGAAAGCCACAATCAAATAACCCTTTCTGGAGTCTTCATGGAACAAAAGTGAATAAAATAAAAATTATAAAGATTATAATATAATATAATATAATTAAATAGATGATAACCAAATAACCCTCTCTAGGTTCTTCACAGAAAAAGCCAAGAAATAAATAACAAAGGTATATTAAAAAAAAAAAAAAAATTCAGGGGGCCGGAAGTTTGGGGACCCCTGCTCTAGAACATAGGCATAAGAATATGTGTAAATCTTTTCTCTGTGGGCTTTAGAAAAATGAATACCTTTGTGAAAGTGCACTCCTGTGGAAAGAACATCATATTTAAGTTCAAAGACTGATATTTATATACAAGTTAAAAATAGCCCTGTGAGAAATTCATAGCAAAGTTAATTGAAAGTTATTCTCATTTTTTTTTTAAAATAATCGAGAAGTTAAGAAATTAATATAAACTAGGCAATTTGTTGACCCTGCCTATTAAAATAATCGGAATCAAGAATCATTTGGAACTGGAATCGAAACATGGAATCGGAACCGTTCAAATTCAAACGATGCCCTACCCCACTTGGCAATATATATCACAATTTTGTTTTTTTCCCCAATATCGTTCAGGCCCAAGTTATATGTATTTTTTTTTTACTTTTTAAGGGCTAAAAACTAACAAAAAATGCTGAAATACAATGGCATTGCTAAAAGATACAAAAATATATACGTTTTATAATCTGCAACAGTCCTGAAAAAGTGGAAGCGGAAGTACTGTTTAAAGTACAGGACTGCAACATGAGTCAACTTTTGTTCAAATAAAAACAAACAAAACTTTTTATTCCAGTATCAGATCGGGACACGGTATTGGCAGATTCTCAAAATCAGGTGACTCCGACTCGGGTGCAGGTGCAAAAATATGCGATCCGGACATCCCTACTATCTCCAAGTAAGCTTTGCACTCAGACATTGTATTCAAGCAGATAGTTGCTTCCTGGTCCCTCTTCTTTCTCCCAATTGGTTTAAACATCAGATGACCGAGGAAGTGATTGGACAGTTGAGGTTGGCAAGACCGAACTGTACGACGAATCAAAACTATTTGTACATCCAAATGTTGTGGTGTTAAACAAAATCGCACACATCATACTCCAGGTTTCGGTTGAACAATTAGACAAATGAAAACACAGTAAAGTCATTTGTTCTAATAGTGATTTTGTATGTGTGTAAATGTAAAAGGTACCTTGATATGTTTGACTCCGCAGCTCACGAGCTTACTCGGCTGGTACAAATCCCACGATATGTCAAATATCTGCAGGATGAAAGTGATATATCAGAGATGAACTCTCAACATTCTATTGAGAGCTTATTCTTGAAGCATTTATTTTGCAGTTGTGCTCGTGTTTGTCAGATATGTGGCAGATAAATGAAAGGAGAGTGGAGAGTGTTACTGTGTGTGGGTTGTATTACAAAACAACAGATGCTGTGTATCGTCAGCATCGTTTCAAAAATCCTTTTTGATTAGCTGTGTGGTGCCTAAAATCTGCTTTACTTCATCTTTTCCTTAAAGTGCCTGTGACACGAAAAAGCATGTTTATTTCATAATACATGCGGTATTTTATGCCCCTGAATGATATGGACCGCTTGGATGTGTGTGGAAGCGATCGCTATATTTATTTAGTTTTTTGAATCCCGCGCCATGAAAATGAGTGACTTACGGCTTCGGTCTTGCATTGAGGAGGAGGGCGCTGTGACGTGTACGGTAGAAGACGTTCTCTTCACTATACAGTGTACTGTTGTGTATGAGGACGAAGGATTCAGCTGATTTTGCGGATTAATACTTTTATTTTTTGCATCACGCCAGCCAAACGGCTGCAGAAAAATCATTCTGTATGCGGGAGAGGCGTATGCGCCTTTTTGGAGTTTCAAAAGGTTCCCATTCACCGTGGATATTTACTGTGGGACCATTGGACTTACAAGGAAGTGAGTAAACATCTTGTTTTGTATTATGTCAAATACCAATACAGTGATTACAAAGTAAACACTATAAAATTCCTTTAAATAAAGGACTACTTACGTTTGATCATTGATAGGCATGTAAAAAGCTATCCTCATGCTCATTAGCAGTTAGCTGTTAGCGCGTTAGCTACACAACAACTCCAGCCACCCTCCTCCAGGGAACGAACTGTAAATTGCTCTCCGCCGTGCGGTTTGCCGATCCGCAAAGAAACTCGACAACCGGGTCGTCATGTCAAATAATCCAGGCTAGTTATGTGTGATTTTCCACTTCGAAGACTTTGAAACATCCCTCGGTTCGGGTTAGCATGTCGGCTAGCTGTCACTCTTTCTGGTCTGTTTACATTCTCCGAAGCCGGGGAAGGGAAATTACATATGTCCGATTTAGGTGTCATAAAATATCGTTCGGGAGGTGTGACAGTAAAGGTGAAGTCGACTGTTTTGACCATTATGGAGTAATTTTGCCATTTCGTCTTGAATAAATGGATTTTTATTATTTTATATTCCATTTAGCACAAGATTGTTATTTGTCATGACCATGCCATTTATTTAGCAATTGGGGAAAGTACTTGGGTAAAAAGAATATCCTGTAAAAATATTGAAGTAAAGAGACAGAAAAAATGACATTTTGCCGCTCTCTTCGTCGCGTTTTCCTCATTGTGAATAGTTCCCCCTCGACGGGCTGACTGGTCCTTCTCAAGCCATTTATATAGCTATTGGGGAAAAATACTTGGATAAAAAGAATATCCTGTAAAAATATTGGGAGTAGAGAGACTGAAACAATGACATTTTGCAGCTCTCTTCGTCGCGTTTTCCTCGTTCTGAACAATTCCCCCTCAATGGGCTGAATAGTAAAACCGATGAGCCTAGTCTACTGCTGACGTCATCCACCTGTTGGGGACGCTAAAGCCCTATAATGGTAGGCGTGGCTAACCGGCAGATTAAAAGACTAATTTCTCGTCATCTGCGCTTTGCTAAATTGTTGTATATAGTCGAATCGTCTCAAAATATGATTCTAATTCACATAATAATGCCATTTAAGACTTTTTTTCTGGTGTCATATGCTCTTTAAAGGGATCCTCGATCTTAAAGACATGTAGGCTCTAATAAACTACAACTGTTCTCTTGTACTAAATATGTTGTTAGAAACACATAAAATGTTAAATCAATGGCAATATTTGATTATATTTAGTACATATTTTGACCGATAGTTGGCGCCATGTTTTGCGGGTTCTGAGAGATGACGTAAATGGGACATTTCCAATTGTGTACAACAATTGTGTATGGCTGCCTAAACTCGCTAAGTAAAATGCCACCGTGTGCTGCTTTTGGATGCAATTTCCAGTCAAATGGAAACAAGGGGAGTGATGTGAGTCTCCACAGATTTCCTATTGACAAGAAGAGGAGAAAGGTTTGGGAAAATGCCTGGAGACTGACAACACTTCCCAAAGACCCAAGGCTTTGTTTTCGCCATTTTTCTCCAACCGCGTTTGAGGCTTTTAGTCGACGACAACTTATGAAAGAGCTCACCGGAGCGGCTGGATATAAGCGGACACTTGTTCCCGTCAGATGACGAATTTAATGCGGACAGTCAGCCACGACACAATCCCGATCCTGACCATCACACGTGTGCATTCATAGTTTTATTACATTCAGTGAGAGTTTACAATGTCAATAGTCATGAAAATAAAAATGCACAAATGACACGGTGTATTCAAACTTTTGGCCTTACTGTATGTAAAGCACACGACAGCTCTGGATGCAAACAATCTACATAATTATATTGGAATAAGTTTGATCACGCAATAGCTGTTAGCAATATCTGCTAACAAAAACCGGCATACACTCTTGCTCCGTTGTCATTGAGACGCACTTGCCGCAAGTACACCAGTTTTGCCAAACTCTTGTCTCATCAGGTATTTCCTGCTCTGCATTTTGCCTTTGCTGCTGGTCTTGTAAACGACCAACAATGCGGTCATGCTCTTCTCTTTTCCGCTCTGGTTCAAATTGGAAAGGCAAAACCGCCGACATCATGGGGTAGCTAGCGAGTGACACACTTTTTTTTTTTTTTTTTAAACGAGTGACAAGCTGGAAGTTCGGCAGCGGGCCATGTGACGTCACCGCACTGCGACGTCAACAAGAATGGCGACCTATTAGTTAAAATAATTTTACAAATTTTATGAAAATGAAAACATTAAGAGAGGTTTTAATATCAAATTATTATAACTGATACTAACATTTATCTTTTAAGAATTACATGTCTTTAAGATCGAGGATCCCTTTAAGGCATTTCCCTTCAGTCCGCCAAAGCGAATCAGTTGCCTCCTTCTAACCCTGTCTTTTGCATCCTCTGCTACACCTTCATGTCCTCTTTAACTACATCCATAGACCTCTTTTTTGGTCTTTTAGACCTCCTACCTGGAATTTGGAAACTCATCAACCTTTTGCCATTACAGAGATCCCTTGCCAAACTGCGCTTCAAAATTTACAGTTTCAGTTTTTCGCGGATTTGGAGGTACTAGGGTGTTTTCGGCCATTTTATTTGGTTTTTCGTACATAACTTCGGCTAGGAAGGTCGTAGAGACTTGGGACCGGTACCAGCGTGTTCGGCATGGAAAGACCCTTTCAGGGAACCACTCGCCGAAAAGTGTACCATTTTTGAATTAGGGACGCAAAAGCGCAGGGCGCGATTCTCATGTCAAGCGGTTTTGCGCCCATGACGCAAACGGAAATAACTCGAGAAGGGGAGGTCGTACAGACGCGGGAATATGCTCTCAGCACGTTCGGCGTCGAAAGATGGTTCCTGGGAATTCCTTGCCAAGAAGTGTACCGATTTTGAATGAGTTGCCCAAATGTGCAGAGTTCACAAGCACATTGAAGCTCACGCGTCAAGTGGGAATAACCGGGGAAAGGAGGGTCACGGGTGAAATTCTAAGACACTTCTGAATGAAAGTCAACCCTTCCGAGTTGTCGGGTATCAAGATCAACTTCCTCCAACCGCCAGAAGTGTGTTTTTCAGCCATTTTTGGGTTGGAGGGTTTCGGGCGTAACTTCCTCAAGGAAGGTCGTTGAGACTCAGGACCACTTTCAGCATGTACTGTACTGTACTTTAGGCTCCCTTGACACCTGTGCATTGTGTCATTTTCATCATTTTCATTGAAGTCCACAGGTGTTTCTTGACTATCATCATCATCATTGTTAGTCAAGGAAGGAACCGCTGGACTCTAATGTGTCATTTTATTTTACAATGTTAAGATGTATACATGTATTCTACTTGCCTGGTACACCAGACTCACCGCTGTTCCAGCTATTGAGTCTGGCCACCATTCACGCGGATACAATTTCCAGGGCAGAGCAAGCCACAGCAAACAGACAGCGGAGTGGACCAATCAGCAACGGGCAGACGTGACGTTAGTAAAATGACGAGGGAAGGACGAGGGACTTGCGCGTGGAAGTAAACATACGAAGAGAGCGGAGTTTATTCAACATGGCTAGTGCGAGACAGACTGTTGTCACTGGCTCGTGTCGGTTGGTAATTTAAAACTGATTTTACCGTGGATTGGAACATATTCTCGGCTCTCCCGTTCACCATCTGTGTTGTGGAGACGACTTCCGACGCGCAAGAGTGACGTTGCTCGTTAAGAACACGTCACGCAAATAAACGAATCTGATTTGTCGATTGATTTTGTACCTGCTCGAGAGGCCGTTAATGGGCTGGTTCCCAGACTATACTCTCAGTGTTTGAAAAATACAGGGAGAATGGTCTGGCAGAGCCAGGCAAGTATTCTACGGATGTCCCGATCCGATTACGTGATCGGAAAACGGTCGCATCACGCCATTTTTCAAAGGATCAGAATTGGATGAAAAGGATCGGGTTTTAAAAAAACATATATTTATGTTTTTCTGCTTCATGCTCATACAACATTACAGTCTCTCACCCTCCCTCCTGCTAAGCAGTGTGGCCAAATTGTCCAGTATGTGTTTGGCAACTTTGATCTTACCAGGGAAACTTGGTAGCTCTACGATCAAAGGCAGAAGGCAATGGTGTAAGTGAGAGGCTGTTCTCAACAGCGTGAGCGTCAAAGCGTGACTAGATTTGCGTGGACTCTCTATATTAAGCATCTAATAAATACAAGCATTTTTCTACGTTATTCTTGCTTAAAGATAATTCACATTATGATGGTGGCACAATGGGACAGTAACATGTTTGGAACTTTTGTTTAAAAAAACACAACTTATTTTTGGTATCTGCTCGGTACTAGGTATCGGCAGATTCTCAAAATCAGACTCGGACGCAAAAATATGCGATCGGGACATCCCTAATGGACAAATAACTGTTGTCTTTGATATATCATAATTATTACATTAATGTGCTTAAAAGGCATTCATAGATATAAGGGTTTTTTTTTTTAATAATTTGGAATAATAGGGAAATTTCTCACATGTAATTTCTTTCCAACCCTGTTAAATCTGAATATATGGCGGAAAACACTCAGGTGACCTGAAGTTCTGCTCTGAGACCCCCAATTTGGCCAAATTTCCAAATTGTCCGATATCCATGTTTGATACATCATTGGAAAGCTTAAAATCTCAATTTTCTGGGGGAAGAAAAATTTTGAACAGGAGGGCATTTTTAAAAAAATAATTTTTAAAAATGTTTTTAAACAGCAAAACCCTATTCGGAGGTGAGAGCACGCGAGAGCAGAATTACAGACGCCATGACTTTAACGAGATATTATCGCGTACTAACCTTGTTTCGATCCAAAAACTCCATGTAGCATGTATCACTGAGTGTCAAGACACAGCTGTGAATGGCCACAGCTGGATTTTGGGGGGATTTTATGGGTGAAACATGGTAATATAACAAGGGTCGCGATGCAGAAATCACAGACATCAAGGAGTGGTCGAGATTTTCTTTTTCATACATTTACCCTTTTAAATATTTTTATTTTTCAGTTTTTCTTTGTTTGGATCGATTACTTATTTAACATATCGGCGAAAATGCGACAGTAACAAAAAAAATACAATTAAGTGATAGTTATGAGGTAGATATCCATGACTTTTTTACAGACACCATTTTTTTTTCATTGTGACGTAATTTGTTTAAAAGTTTAAAATAAGCGAGTGAATAATTTTTTTTAAAGGAAATATTAGACATCAATTAATGAGTCGAAGCTAAAAACGACAGATATTTTGAATAATAAATATAAAATAATTACCTTCGTTGTATGGCTGGGTTGAAACAAAAGCGGTTGCGCGACGTCTGTAAACTGGGGTTTCAGTAAAACGGACAAATTAAAAATAGTTTGGGGGCTTAAAGCGCTATGAATCTGCTATGACAGCATATAGACATATTGTTTTATCAAACAACAGTTCTTTTGGCTTAATATGCAGCAGTTTCTTTTAAAGAGCAGTGCAAGAGCAGCAACTGCTTCTTTAGTCTTGTTTGTGTTTTCCGCAATATACATTGAACACAAAAACATTTTTTTCTTTTTTAAAAGTAAATAGGCTCGGCCTATACTTCACAGATGTTCGATTTTCACGGGGCGGAGTGGTCAAGATTAACCTCAAAAAACAAGGGATCACTGTATACTCCCTGTCTCTCCTCTGGACATCCCCAAACCATCTCAGTCTGGCCTCTCTGACTATCTCCAATTTCTTTAACATGTGCTTTCCCTCTGATATGCTCATTCCTGTTCCTATCCATCCTGGTCACTCCCAAAAAGAACCTCAGCATCTTCATCTCTCCCCACATGTTCCCTGCTCTCACTAGAGATCTGCAAACATCATAGTCCATGGAGATTCCTCTCTTAACTCATCTGTTATCCTGTCCATTACCATCATGAAAAGAAGGGACTCAGAACTGATCCCTGATGTAGTCCCACCTCCACGTTGAACTCCTCCAAACTCATAATAAAAGCAGGGACTCATTTATTTAGTTCATTGCACAAGCCCTAAATTTTGCAAACAAGAGTGATCAATGCTCAGCAGTGGAGGAATTTATTTACCCTGTCCGTATGGCCTGGTGCAGCTGCCAGAACTTTGCCTCTCCTCCAGTCCCACACGCAGATTGTGTTTTTAGAGTCCAAGCCCACCGACACCAAGCACTGGAGACAGAAACACAAATTATTAGAGTGTCCGGGAATACCGGCCACCTGAAAACATCGGCCGATAAAAGCATTTAAAATAATAATGGAAAATATTGGTATCTTGCCAATACGTATGCTGTATTACAAGTAAATGTCCAGGCCTGCAGCCTTTGTGCAGGGGATGGTCACAGCTTAGCACAGCAGCTGTGCTAGAAGTGACCATTAGATGTCTCAAAATTAAGACGCTTGAGATTTAATAATTGAGGGAAAGACCCTTATCACTCATGGCGCACAAATGAAAAATAATGAATTACACACTCATCACATATACAGTGGGGCAAACAAGTATTTAGTCAACCACTAATTGTGCAAGTTCTCCCACTTGAAAATATTAGAGAGGCCTGTAATTGTCAACATGGGTAAACCTCAAACATGAGAGACAGAATGTGGAAAAAAACCCAGAAAATCAGATTGTTTGATTTTTAAATAATTTATTTGCAAATCATTGTAGAAAATAAGTATTTGGTCAATACCAAAAGTTTATCTCAATACTTTGTTATGTACCCTTTGTTGGCAATAACGGAGGCCAAACGTTTTCTGTAACTCTTCACAAGCTTTTCACACACTGTTGCTGGTATTTTGGCCCATTCCTCCATGCAGATCTCCTCTAGAGCAGTGATGTTTTGGGGCCGTCGTTGGGCAATTTATTACTTATTTTCCACCATGATTTGCAAATAAATTCTTTAAAAATCAAACAATGTGATTTTCGGGGGGCGGGGTTCTCACATTGTGTCTCTCATGGTTGAGGTTTACCCATGTTGACAATTACAGGCCTCTCTAATATTTTCAAGTGGGAGAACTTGCACAATTAGTGGTTGACTAAATACTTATTTGCCCCACTGTAACTACTACATCACCAGAAAGAAACAGTCACTAAGAAAAGTAATCACGATAATTACAAATCTGTGCAAAAGCCCAGCGAAATGCATCTTGGGAATTGTCATTGCATTGGCATGCCCTATGATTGCCTGCAAGTATTTGTAATGCTTCAGTCGCCCCCAGTGGCGCTTTGATGTAACTCGCATCAATGGGATTTATTTGTGTTATTCCTTTTATTAAGTGACGGACATTTTGGCTCATTTTGCATCATTTTTTTGGTCACTTTTTCTATAACTTCAGTTGAAGTTGTTCTCTTATTGTTCAGAGAATGGGAAATTTTCATTTGAAAAAAACCTTGAAGAATTTGTTAAATTTATTATTATGGGCCCACCATACAATTAGCAATAATATATTAAGTGCATGACAGCATTATCTAAGAGTGTGACAATATCTCGATACAGCGATATATCGCGATATTTTGCAACCCGATGGGTTATCGATATGCTCCCGCCAAGAATCGATACTTTTATTTAACATATTGGCCATACAATGGAGTATGGATGCTGTAAACTGCTCAATGTTTGTTGAGCAATTCCTTGGCGGTCCACTAGGGGCGCTCGGGAGTGGCGGTGAGGGTAAAGTGCGCACAAGTTGTCTAGAGAAGAAGAGAAGCTCCAAGTGGGTTGAAAAAATAAAAAAGCTCAGTGAGAACGGTGGAGGGAAAAAATGAGAAAAATATTGCTACAAATCACACATGGGGACACACTTTAGATTTTACACCAACAAGAAAGGAAGCAAGGTGAACAAGGACTTTGCTGTATGCAAGAATTGTCTAAGAAAAATAAGTTTCACTGGGAGCTGGTGACGTAGTGGACACTGGAGTTTGTGAGCTTTGCTTTCATCACTTGAGGTAAGAAAGTTTTGCAATGTAATTGACTTTTTAATTACCTTGGTCTTTCCAAAGGAAAGAACAAGGTAATGATATTCTACAACTTTATTGTACTTATTATTATTATTATTATTATTTATTCATCTTATTCTCCGCGTTTTTTTGAGCCAACGCACAGCCTAAACCGTAGCCCCGATCGGCACCGTTCAAGTATCGGCATGACCGGAATTTTCGCGTGACGATGGGAATTTTTCAAAACGCCACGAAAAATTTTCCGTTCGCCCGTAAACGGCAATTTTCCGAAAAAAAAAAAAAGTTTAAAAATGTATCTAGTCCTACAATTTTTGACCAAATCACATAATTTGGGTATCAAAAATTCCGGGACGGTGAGGGGCATAAAAGTTGTATACAGAATTTGGAAAAAACTTACGGTTCCCCAGAAATTTGCCAAAAACTCTCCCATTCATTTCTAATGGGAAAAGTTCCCATTCACTTTCAATGGAATTTACATTGCATTGATGCCATTGACGGCCATGCATGTCGAATCTACTGATGCCAATGTACTTGGATCCTATTGACTATATGGATGTCGATGCCATTGACGGCCATGGACGTCCAAAAATTTTCCCATTCATTTTCAATGGGGAAAAAACAAAATTTCACCAAATCAACAGAAAATGACCAGATATCAATAGGACATGTCCCCCAAACTTCCCTGCTTCCATTGACGCTTATGGGGGGTGCTGCCATTGACGTCTATGGACGTCCAAATTTTTTCCCATTCATTTTCAATGGGATTTTTTTTTTTTTCCCAAAATCAAAAGAAAATGACTACATATCAATAGGACGTGTCCCCCAAACTTCCCCAATTACATTGACGCTTATGGAGGGTGCTGCCATTAACGGACATGGACGTCCAATTCTCCCAATCTTTTCTAATGGCTTTTACTTTGTTTAGTGCCATTGACTGGCATTATGGTCCATTCTATTGATAGACCTGAGTGGGGCTAAGATTTGTATCTCCACAGAGGAAAGACCAAGGTGTAATTTCTCCCGAAATTGCAGTTTCTAGTTGACATGTATTATTTTGATGACATTTGGTGTTGAATGATATAAAATAAACCAGGACCCTAAACTGGATGAAAATGAATATCGAACAAGCCCACATGAATTTACCGATTTATTTGAGAACCAATTTCCATCTAGTTTACGACACAAACTGTTATTACTGTCATTTTGATACAATAAGCTATAAAAATGGTTTGAATAGGTTCCAAGATATATAAAGTGATGTGCATGATAATTAATGTAGCCTACATATTAAAAATAGGTAATTATTGATGTAGCCTACATATTAAAAATAGGTAATTATTGAATTTTTAATTTCTATACATTCAATTCATATTTTTTTTAATTCAATACTTCCAACACACACAAAAAAAAAAAAAATCAGGATTTCAACTCAAACGCTATGAAGTAGCTAATATTTTTTGTTTTATTTTGTTGTTTTTAAGGTGAGGAAGACTGTGACTGAGCAAGTCTGACATCTTAATTGCTGAAGCAGATAGCGGAAGTGCTCAAACCAAGCAACAAAGTTCATATACGAAGAAAAGACCCACCAATTTTATCATTGCCCCACTCCAAGCTCAACTGCTGACACCTACGGCACTTTTTATTTATTTTTTGATCTCTCCAAGCGATATCAGTGGTCGTGGTTGGTTTCTTCTATATGTGCAGGGGCACAATTTGCAGTAGATTTATATTTTACAGCAATGTTGCACAGAAAAGGTGTCACTGTTTAATAAATGACTTAAACAGTATTTTTTTCTATTTTCAAATATCTTTTTTTTTTTTTTTTCCGTTTCAACAGTTGTATCGTAGAATTTCATGTATCCAATTTCTGACCAATACATCGATAATCGCTGTATCGTGATATAATCGTTATCGTGAGCCTTGTATCGCGAATCGTATCGTATCGTGAGGTGCCCTGAGGTTCCCACTCCTAGCATTATCCGTTAAAAAGTTTTTTTTTTTTTAAAAGAGTTTTTTTGTCCAAATGAGAAACAAAAAATCTGCTTTCTACCTTGACTGTGGCATTGCTGAGCCATAATGAAAAGGCTATTAATAATGGCAACAACACAGAGAAGAACAGTTGTCCAGCCCGTGGCGCCTCCAGTGAGCTCATTGGAGTGTTTTTGCTGGAGGAGCCTCCTATAGCTGACTGACTGAGTGAGTAGGCAGGAGCAGCAGAGCAGAAGTGAACATAGCCTCTCTTATGGAAATGCCGTTCCACTCTGCTGCCTGCTTTGCATAGCAGGGGATGTCCTCCTTGATCCGCTGATGATAAATTGCTTTGCTTTTAACTTGTTTCAAGACGTGCCAACGGCTTGAGGACATTTAAACAAATATGTGCACGGATGGGGACTGAAAAAAATTGAAACTGAAGTCCTATTGAGTGATTTTCGTGAAAGAAGTATTTTTTTCATCATAAATGACTAGAACGAAAACATTTCGTCGATGAACAGTTTTTTCATGACAATGACGAGCTAAAAACGTGGCTCGGGAGACTACAACATAACGAGACGAATGCTAGTTTTTGACTGACTAGACGAAAATGCGACATCATTTCTGGCATATGTTCACAATGCGTGACATTTTTACATAGGATGTAGAGTACGTCAGCTTGCATTGTAGCAGAGTTAGGGTTGTATCACTCATGTGAGATGTGCTGCGCCTCTCCCTTCTCACCGGAGTTTAGGATGCATCTCAAGCAGTGTTGTTTTCGTCAACGATGATAATAACGAAAATATTACGTCAACGAACAATTTTTTCATGACGATGACGTAATGATGACGGGCTAAAAACGTGCCTTGGGGGACTAAAACATAATAAGATGGATGCCAGTTATCGTCTTACGGGATGAAAATTCACTATAGCTTCCGTCATTAGTTCACAATGTGTGATATTTTCTTATTGTATGTGTGGTTAGCACACATTTTATCAATATTTGCTCGTGTCACTCATGTGATGTGTTGCGCCTCCCAACCCGACCCCTAAATAGACACACACACGCCTGTGCCCATTCCAGGCTCCTTTAATAAAACACATGTCAGGTGCTTGGTAAGTTTTGTGTTCTTATCTTGGCTATGCCATGTTGCTTTAGCCTTTATAGGTCTGTGCTGAGTGATCATCACACACTAAACTAACTTGTAGCGCTAGCATAGCGTTCGTATTTGCATAACGTTCACATTAGCATTTAGTGCAGTGACTCAATGAGTCTTTTTACACTCTTGGACAACATTTTACATACAGTTCGTGGCATCAGGGTAAGTTTAATTAATTGCAAATAATGTGCTGTTTTCCTGCTGAATGTGTATTATCATCATGAAGATGTTGAAGTTCACAGTTAGATTTGTTTTCCTATCTTGGCAAGAGAGACTACGCAATGTTGCTTTAGCCTTTAAAGGTCCGTACTAAGTGATCATCAGATGCTAAATGTAACTCCTAGCATTAGCATAACATTCGTGTTCAGCTAGCATTAGCTTCAGAAGAGCGAACATCCTTTTAAAACACTGGCCAGTCTAAAGCAGAGCCACTTGGCTTTTCTGGTCAGTAAGTCTGGAGGATGTTAAACGTTTGGACAACCCCCCATACGGCTGGTGGCTTCTTGGTAGGTTTAATTCAAAATAATGTACTGATGAGTGTGTATTATCGTCACAAAGTTGGTGTTAAAATTGTAGATGCTACAATATGAGCTCGTCTGTGTATGTTAATTTCAAACTGTTGGAAACCTTATTTATTTTTGGACAAAAACTTTTGGAATTTTACAGACGCAAACATTTTGAGTAACTGCATTGACTAAAACATTTTGAAATGACTAAACTATAATTAAGACTAATAAGTATTTTTGTCCAAAAGACTAAGACAAAAATTACAAGCGCTGCCAAAAACAACACTGCATGTTATGTCCTCTGGTCTTATGTTGACTACTTTTTGGGTTTAATTTCTTTCTAAGATTGTACATTGTTCATCCGTCCACAGGATGTCGCTATTGTAACTCTGACTTTGCAGTTTTTCTTTGGTATTGCTGTTTGCGCTCGGCTTCCCCTAGTGGCGACTTGCTGTAAGCAGCAGGCAGAAAGAACTTTTTATTTCAGTTGGAAAAGAGGCCTTGAGGTGTTAAGACGTTACACACCTCCTCTGCACCATACATCGTTGGGAACCCTTGACAAAACAAAATCTGTAAGTTTGTACGTTTTAACAGTGGGTTAGATGTAATTTTGGTGTGTCTATTCTGTTATTTTGTTGTTATTTATGTGGCGCGAACCCACACGTTTTTGTGCTAAGCTAAAGTAGCCACTTCATTTCATTTGCTCATAATGGAGCCAGTTTTCTGTTATTTACATAAACATGTAATTGTATAGAACCTTTTATTTTGTGTATAACATTTGTGTTTTATGTATGTTTCAGTTTTACCACACACGCACACGCACGTTCACGCGAAGAAATAAATGAGAGGAAGGAGTTTGGGCCTCCATTTTTCTTTGTTGGTTTAGCTCGCTGCCAAAGTCGAGTAGCCATACGCTCGGCTGAGGGCAGAAGAGTAAAAAGATTTTCAACACATCAAGCACCCAAGATGTCTCAGCAAGAAGTTTCACCACCTATCAGCCAAGTGGTCACCAGGTCGGAGGCCAGTCATTCTCATTCTTCACGCCGGTCCAGAACGAGTCAAGCTGCTGCACAAGCACGAGCAGACGCCGAAGCTGCCTACGCCAGAGCACGGTGCGCCAAACGCCAAATCGATATGGAGGTCGAGAAGGCACGCATCGAGGCAACACTACACGCTCTGAAGACGGAAGGTGAAGCAGAAGCAGCGCTCGCCGCAGCTAAAGTTTGGGAGGCGACGTTCGAAGAAGAGGAGCGCGCCCAAGTCGACCTCAGCGAGCAAGGGGTATTTTCCAAGACACCCCCCTCCATCAGGCGTGCACAAGAGTATGTGCATGCTCACTTTGACGACCAGCGTGTGCAAGCAGATGGCACACAAACGCCAAACACTGAGCACCTGGTTAGGCACAATGACTCTCAACAACCAGAAAATAGCCCAAAATCAGCTGGTGCTTTTCCACATGTGCGTCACATCGACATCGCTGACGAAGAGCATCTCCAATCTCATCGTGCGAGAACGGACATCTCACACCAGCCTACACCTTCAGCAACCCCACAAAGTGAACTGTCCAATTTAGCAGCCTATCTAGCACGGCGTGATCTGCTGACATCGGGGTTCAAGGTTTTCGACAACCGGCCAGAGTCCTACCTGTCCTGGAAGTCCATGTTCTGCAACGCGACGGAAGGCCTCAATCTCAAGCCCAGCGAAAAGCTCGACCTTCTCACCAAGTGGCTCGGCGGGGAGTCTCTTCAACATGCTCAGAGGATCAGGGCGGTCCACGTGAGTAATCCACAGGCAGGTCTCCAACGTCTTTGGCAGCGGCTAGACAAGACTTATGGCTCTCCAGAGGTAATTGAATCCTCACTCTTCCAACGGTTGCAGACTTTTCCAAGAATCTCCAACAAAGACACTCACTTACTGCAGGAGCTTGCTGATCTTCTGTTAGAGCTATCGTATGCCAAAAGTGAAAGTTATTTGCCGGGTCTTAGCTTTCTCGACACACCAAGGGGCATAAACCCGATAGTTGAAAAACTCCCATATGGACTCCAGGAGTCATGGGTTACACAAGGTACCAAATACAAAAGGGAAAACGGTGCAGTCTATCCACCTTTTTCGTATTTTGTGCGGTTCGTAAATGACTACGCTGAAATGAGAACAGACCCTAGCTTTATGTTACAATGTTCAAACGTAATAAATCCAAGGGTTGATAAGACATCAGTAAGACGAGACAAATACAGAGTTCCATTGGCGGTGAATAAAATAGAGATCAGTCCGGCTAAATTGACAGCACTCGATCCAGACAAACAATGTCCTATCCACCAAAAACCACATTCACTCGTCAAATGCAGGGGGTTTAGAATGAAAACACTAGACGAAAGAAAGAACATTCTCAAAGAGCACGCCATTTGTTTTAAATGTTGTGCGTCCACAAATCACAGGGCTCGAGACTGTAAAGCTATTATCCAATGCTCAGAATGTGATAGCGATGCTCATGTGTCTGCCATGCATGTCGGTCCACCTCCATGGACACCTCAAGACTTTAATCCCCCGACCCAGAGTCACGGCGGGGAGTCTGAGGGCCCAAATCCTGTGAACACAGCCAGTTGCACAGAAGTATGTGGGCAAGGCGTAAAAGGAAAATCATGCTCAAAGATCTGTTTAGTTAATGTATATCGCCGAACTTCTCCAGAAAAGAAAAAGAGGGTATATGCCATGTTGGATGATCAGAGCAATTCATCCTTAGCCAGATCTGCGTTTTTTGACATGTTTAATGTGCAAGGTACCATATTCCCATACACCATGAGAACATGTGCAGGTTTATCAGAGGTCGCAAAGCTGATGGCTTTGTTGTAGAAGATGTAGATGGTAAGGTCTCCATGATGCTGCCTACAATAACAGAATGTGATAGATTCCAGATAATAGAGACGAAATTCCCAGCCCTGAGGTAGCAGCAGCTCACCCTCATTTGCGATCAATCGCTTCACAGATTCCTCCTCTCGACCCACCGGCAGACATTCTTCTGCTCCTGGGAAGGGACATCATTCAGGCTCATAAAGTTCGTGGTCAGGTAAATGGGCCAAACAATGCACCTCATGCCCAGCGTCTCGATTTAGGATGGGTTGTCATAGGTGATGTCTGTCTCTCTGGAGCTCATAAACCCACATTGAACTTATTTAAGACAAACGTTCTAAACAGTGGACGTCCCACGTTCCTCAGTCCTTGCGAAAACACAATCGTTATCAAAGAGAAATACACCAAAAACGATCCACTAAACACACAAGCGGAACTAGGACAACATATTTTCCAACAAACAACAAATGACGACAAAGTTGAACTTTCGGCAGAAGATGCGTTGTTCCTTGACATTATGCACAACAACTTTGCTAAAGATGAGGCGAATAACCGGGTAGCTCCACTCCCATTCCGCTCACCTAGGCGGCGCCTACCTGACAATCGGGAGCAGGCCTACAATCGTTTAATGTCGCTCCGCAAAACGCTGAGAAGAAAACCTGAAATGAGAGCGCATTACGCTGAGTTTATGGAGAAAATATTCAGCAAGGGCCATGCCGAACCAGCGCCCGCACTGGCGCCAGATCAAGAGTGCTGGTATCTCCCTAGTTTTGGCGTTTACCACCCGCAAAAGCCAGAAAAAATTAGGGTAGTCTTTGATTCGAGTGCTCAACTTGACAATGTTTCTCTCAATGACGTGCTCCTCAAAGGACCAGATCTTAACAACACTCTCGTAGGAGTTCTGATGCGGTTTAGGTCCGACCCATACGCCGTTATGGCAGATGTGGAGCATATGTTTCACAACTTTGTAGTACGAGAAGACCACCGTAACTACCTTCGTTTCTTGTGGTTCCAAAATCATGACCTTGATGGAAAAGTGCAAGAATTTGGGATGACTGTCCATGTGTTTGGTAATTGTCCTTCCCCATCAGTCGCCATCTTTGGACTGAAAAGAACAGCCATAGAAGGAGAAATGGAATTTGGCAGTGACGCAAAAGAATTCATTGAACGGCACTTCTATGTAGATGATGGGCTAAAGTCATTCTCTTCCATAGAGCAGGCCATTGATGTTCTTAGTAGGGCGCAGAAGATGCTGGCTCAGTGTAACATACGCCTGCACAAAATCTCATCCAATTGTCCTCTCATAACAGGAGCCTTTCCAACCGAAGATCGTGCTGTAGGCATGCAAGGTCTTGACATTGGGCAGACTACCCCACCAATGCAGCGCAGTTTGGGCTTAGGATGGGAGCTGTCGACTGACCAATTCAAGTTCCAAGTAAGAGTAAATGAAAGGCCGTTCACAAAAAGGGGAGTTCTGTCAGTTATCAACAGTGTGTTCGACCCACTTGGTTTTGCTATTCCAGTCATCGTAGGGGGTAGAACCATACTCAGAGACATTTCCACAAATGTTTCAGAGTGGGACACTGAACTGCCAAAAGACAAATTAGAACAGTGGCAAAAGTGGAAAAGTTCCCTCGAACACCTACAACATCTTGAAATTCCCAGAATGTACACTTCAATACCGCTGTCTGCAGCCCAAAGAATAGAGATTGACGTTTTTTTGTGATGCTTCCACAAAAGCCGTAGGTGCTGTAGCATACCTCAAACTCACAAATGAGGACGGACACAGCGAAGTGGGATTCCTCCTCGGCAAAGCACGTTTAGCTCCTAAACCAGACATCACCATACCGCGACTTGAACTCTGTGCAGCAGTCCTGGCCGTGGAAGTAGCAGAGTTGGTTCTAGAGGAGCTGGATGTCACAGTCGATCAGGTGAATCTTTACACAGACTCAAAGGTAGTGCTTGGGTACATCTCAAACACGAAGAGACGCTTTCACGTTTATGTGCACAACAGAGTCGAACGCATCAGGCGCTTTGCACAAACTCACCAGTGGCATTACGTGCCCACACACTTAAATCCGGCAGACCATGCCACACGAGCGTTGCCCGCTGAGCAGCTCTCCAGCTCCACCTGGCTCAGAGGCCCAGCTTTCCTCTCCAGGTTGGACCAAAGTCAAGTTCGAAGTCAAACCTTCGATCTCATAGACCCAGAGACTGACTGTGAGTTGCGTCCTGAGGTAACAGCTTGCACTACCACCCTATCAAAAGGCCAGTTTAATAGTGCCAGATTTGAAAGGTTTTCAAGTTGGAAGGTGCTGCAAAAGGCTATTGCCAAACTCCAACATATAGCTCAATCATTCAAGAACAACTCTGAGGTTTCCTGTCGTGGCTGGCACAACTGCAACAAACATTTAACTGAAAAGTCACTGCAACTAGCCAAGACCACGATCATTCGCACCGTTCAAAGAGAGGTCTTCGCAGAAGATATTGGATGCATTGAAAAAGGCACAGCTCTAAAAAACTCAAGTCCACTCAGCAAACTGAATCCATTTGTTGACACGCAAGGGCTCCTTAAAGTTGGAGGCCGACTAAAGAAAGCACAGTTGTCTGCAGAAGAAACCAATCCCATACTCATCCCTGGAAAGCATCATCTTGCTCAGCTCATAATAAGACACTTTCACGAAAAATTATGTCACCAGGGAAGGCATTTCACGGAGGGAGCAGTCAGAGCAGGGGGCTTTTGGATTGTGGGAGGAAAAAGAGCAGTAAGCAGTGTGATTTTCAAGTGCATCACATGCCGCAAATTAAGGGGCAGGCAACATGAACAGATCATGGCTGAACTTCCTGAGGACAGGCTGTCCACGGACCCTCCTTTCACAAATGTAGGCCTTGATGTGTTCGGTCCCTGGTCCGTTACAGTGAGAAAAACGCGTGGTGCTAATGCAGATGCTAAAAGATGGGCAGTCATATTCACCTGCATGAGTACACGTGCAATTCATATTGAAGTGATTGAGTCAATGGACACATCGTCGTTCATTAATGCACTGCGTCGTTTCTTTGCCATCCGAGGTGGTGCCAAACTCTTGAGATCTGATTGTGGGACAAATTTTGTGAGTGCCTGCAAAGAGCTCCAAATAGACAAACTAGGCTGTCACAATGACAAAATAGGCACATTCTTAAAAGACAGTGCGTGTAAATGGCAGTTTAATCCTCCACATGCATCCCATATGGCTGGTTCCTGGGAACGCATGATCGGAGTCACCCGAAAAATCCTCAATGCAATGCTCCTTGAACATCCATATGGGAAGCTCACACATGAAGTACTCATGACATTGTTAGCTGAAGTCACCGCAATTGTAAATGCACGCCCACTAACGGCTGTTTCTACAGATCCCGAAAACCCAGTCATTCTTACTCCTGCGATGCTACTCACGCAAAAGGTTGGAACACCACCGATTCCACCAGGGCAGTTTCAGTCCGGTGACCTATTCAAAGCCCAATGGAAGCGCGTGCAGTACTTAGCTAATGTTTTCTGGAGTCGTTGGCAGAAAGAATACATCGCAGGCCTGCAGGTTCGTCGCAAGTGGAAAACAAAAAAGCCAAACCTTCAAATGGGCAACGTTGTTTTAATGAGGGAGTCTCTAGAACATAGGAATAATTGGCCACTCGGACTGATCACAAAATCTTTCCCAAGTGAGGACGGTAATGTCAGAAAAGTTGAGGTTAAGATTTTCCGAAACGGCGAGAATAGGTTTTACATTCGCCCAATTCGTGAAGTTGTGCTTTTGATGTCTAAGGATAGCATGTAAAACGAGTTATTGTTGTGTATCGTTCATTAGTTAAGGGCTGACATCTTGCAGATGTCAGGCGGGGAGTGTTATGTCCTCTGGTCTTATGTTGACTACTTTTTGGGTTTAATTTCTTTCTAAGATTGTACATTGTTCATCCGTCCACAGGATGTCGCTATTGTAACTCTGACTTTGCAGTTTTTCTTTGGTATTGCTGTTTGCGCTCGGCTTCCCCTAGTGGCGACTTGCTGTAAGCAGCAGGCAGAAAGAACTTTTTATTTCAGTTGGAAAAGAGGCCTTGAGGTGTTAAGACGTTACACACCTCCTCTGCACCATACATCGTTGGGAACCCTTGACAAAACAAAATCTGTAAGTTTGTACGTTTTAACAGTGGGTTAGATGTAATTTTGGTGTGTCTATTCTGTTATTTTGTTGTTATTTATGTGGCGCGAACCCACACGTTTTTGTGCTAAGCTAAAGTAGCCACTTCATTTCATTTGCTCATAATGGAGCCAGTTTTCTGTTATTTACATAAACATGTAATTGTATAGAACCTTTTATTTTGTGTATAACATTTGTGTTTTATGTATGTTTCAGTTTTACCACACACACGCACACGCACGTTCACGCAAAGAAATAAATGAGAGGAAGGAGTTTGGGCCTCCATTTTTCTTTGTTGGTTTAGCTCGCTGCCAAAGTCGAGTAGCCATACGCTCGGCTGAGGGCAGAAGACTGCATGAAAGCTATACATTACGGTAATGAAGTACATTTACCAAAGCTAGCTCGAAATAGCCAAATGCTATGATGACAGTTCAACAGTTTAGGCTCCTTCATATTTTATGTACAGGAAATATCAAATTGATTCATGTCTAAAAACATGTAATATTACCCACTATGGCCATGATCACCTATGATAGGGAAGTAGACATTTATAAAAACAAACTTGACTAATAACAATTTCAAAAAAGGCTTTGTAGCCATCTTTTGTCTTGCTTTCTTTGTTAGCCATTGGGAGTCAGAATAACTTTATACAATACATTGGTCAGGAAATCAATGTAGGATATTCTACAATACAACTGAACAGAAAAACAAGTTTTTAATCCTTTTGCTGTGAGTTGGAATGAGTTTATCAATAGTAGACATTAGGCCTGTCTCGATAACAAATTTTAGTGTGCGATAATTTATCTCATAAATTATTGCGATATGCGATATTATTGCGCCCCCCCCCCCCCCCCCCCCATTTTTTAAAAACCAATTTACAATAACACAGTGAGGATACAGTATATATTAATAGATCAAGTACACCCAGTGAAACGCGATATTTACTCTTAAATTCAAAAATACTTTTTAAGAAATCACAACTAAAAACAATAGATCATGCCTCTTAAAGGGTATGACAACACCTGGGGAAATGCTAATATTTCATCATTTATCCATCAACGCATGCCTTTTGAATTCATATCATGCCACTTCGTGTAATTACACACATCGCAACACCAAGAAAATGATAGAAATTTGGATCGATTGTCAAGCTAAAACGACCGGCGCCCGAGATCCCGGAAATCTAGCATATTGTGTGCGTGATGTCACAACTAGGAAACACCCGGCTCAGTGCTTAGTACTGAATGGCGGCGATGATGGTGGACAATTTTGTTTCTAATTGCAGCGACGAATCCGACGTAACGAGCGTTCTTCTAATGGTGACGAAGAGAGTTATGAAGAAGAGTTTGGTGTTTTGGGTTATCAATTTGAGCCCAAACGAAAGCCAATGCAGCCTAATGAAAGGATCACTGAGGGGAGCAATCACACTGATGAAACACCGGCAACAGATCGTGTGGGAAACACCAAATGGTTTGTTTTGCATTTCTTTTTGTGAAGCTGATACACCGTGACCGCAAAATAAAATAATGTATAGAATAATTATCATTTATTGTGCTATCATAGGTTTTCGCTCTGCCAACAGACACAAATATGAATGGGATTAGAGGATTTGTTATATATATTTTACGAGTGATAATTTATATATGTGTCCAGTCCTATATCCAATGCGTGATATGTTTTTTATTATAAAAGAGTACTCACTCTGGCCATTTCCCTCCTTTGCTTTGCCTGGGGTGGTGGGGTGGTCTCATCAGAGCCAGTCATCGTCCTCTTTCTTGTTATCTCGGGACATTTAGGTGGCTGCGCGTATATGTGGGCACCGCATCTGCTTTCAGCAGCAATTTCTTAGCAAAACCTGATTTCATTTGTCCATAGTTCGTATAGCTTTCAGGTGTAAAATGTGCACCACACAAAATCGTGCCGGAGGCTGGGTCTGCAAAATTAGCCCTCTTAGCACTGACGAACTTTACTCATTGTCTGCGTAGTCCAGCTCTTTTTCTCGCGTCCGGGAACTCATGGGTACTACATTGCGACAAATGGCTATTTGTAAACCACATAGCATGACAGGTTTGAACCATTTTAGCGATTTTTTGATAAAACACAAACGCAACTGTCTCGTCGATAAACAACGATGGCAGCTGCCTCGACCTTTTGTTTCCTTGTTATGACGTCTCCGCCCCATTCGGCTGTTTCCGGAATACTTTCGGAAATGTTCGTAATTTTCGATCTATTTTCGATAATTGCTCATGAATGCGATTAATTTTTTTGTTAACTTTATTAATATTTGTTATCTTGCCACATAACTGTTCTATTGATATCTCACAGCCCTTAGTGTTTTCATACCCTTTAAGTAAAAGACAATATTAATACCGCACAGAAACACAAAATAAATAAAATAAATAAATAGCACACGGTCCCAGTTGAAGCCTGGGACCGTGTGTATTTTTGTGTGAGACCAAGATTGAGCTTTTTGGCAACAAACACTCTAAGTGGGTCTGGCATGCCACGAAAGATGCGCATGCTGAAAAGCACCTCATACCCACTGTGAAGTATGGGGGTGGGTCAGTGTGGGGCTGTTTCACTTCCAAAGGCCCTGTGAACCGTGTTATGGGGCATGGCATCATGAATGCTTTGAAATACCAGGACATTTTAAATCAAAAAGCTGAAGATGGGTCGTCACTGGGTCTTTCAGCAAGACAATGACCCTAAACATATGGCCAAATCTACACAGACATGGTTCACCAGACACAAAATCAAGCTCCTCCCATGGCCATCTCAGTCCCCAGACCTTGTTTTGTTGGCAAAAGGGGGTTGTACAAAGTATTAACACCAGGGGTGCTAATAGTTGTGACACACATTATTTGATGTCAAATATTTTTTTCTTTATGTGGGATTAGGCATGTGCCGGTATAATATTTTGACGGTACGATAACCATGAGCAAAAATACCGCGGTTTCACCGTATCACGGTATTGCAATTATAGCTCCAAAAAATGTTGAGATGTATGGGTTAAAAAAAAAAACTTTTTTCCATTGAAAAGGATTTTTTTTTTTCAGACCATAGTTGCAAATTGGAACATGAATATATTGTTAAAATAAATAATCAATAAAAAGATATTTTAAATAAAATTAAACTAAATATAACTTATAGACTATACTCACAGCCACAGCTCAAGTTGCTCAAGATTAGAGCAAGAACAAAATAATTTCTATAAAAAAGTAAAAACACTTCTGAATAAATTTTTTTAGAAATTTATACTGCATGACTTTTTTTTTTGAGGGTGGAAAAGCTTAAGTGAAGTTTCGCCATTTTCAGCCACTGTGTCAACTCTAGTCTACATGATGTCATGCCTTTGTGTTAAAAAGAACATAAAGAATTCATAAGTTACTAAAAAATGTATAAGTTAGTTAAAATGTCAATATTGTTGTGGAACGGTTTCATCTAAAAAATAAAATAAAAAAAACATTGGGAGTGAGACCTTTCCTTGATCCAGCGAACGTGGATTTGTGCTTAGGGCAAGATTATCTTTCGCAATTAGCGATCTTTGTCGCTATCACTTTTTCCCCTTCATTCAAGCAACTCAAGTTTGTTTTCTCACTCTGCGGCTGTCACACTCAACGAAGTTTCTCTCCCAGGTAAGCCTAGGCTAACAATCATCTTTGTAAGCTTTTAGTTAGTTTTTATATTGAATTTGAAAGGAAAATGTGTGTTTTGTTTTTGGCGAACTTTTTCCATGGTGCTAATCTGTTGAAGCTACTCACATGGAAAAATCTAATTGTACAACATTTTAAATGTATTCATTTTGTATATTACACTTACCACGATTTGAGAGCTCAATAAATTGAAGAACAGTACGCCTTATATTTGGAGTATTTGTTTTTGGGTTAGCTGGCTGGCTAGGCGATAGCGTCACTTTCACACACAGCAACAAACGGGAGGGGGTGAGCGCTGCTGCGCCAAGCCGCTTCTGGCTGCATTTTTGACACAAGAAAAATAGCGAATACCGTACTACGGTCTGACGGAAAATTTTAGTGGTTTTGAAACCGCAACGTTTTCACACCATGGTAAACCGTGAAACCGGTAACCGGCACATGCCTATGTGGGATTTTTTTCCCCACTGAATGAATGCACTTGTATTGAAGGTTGGATTTTTCTGTTTTTCCATTAAGGTCCCATATTATTTGAATAAAAAAATATATTAGAAGCTAAAAAACACATCTTTTCCAGGGGTGCCAATAATTATGGAGGGCACTGTATATAATTTGTCAATATGCAGTTGAGGCTCTGAATCTTCTGCCTCTCTTATCTTTGCTCTAGTTGTTTGATTAAAAAAACAAACATCACACAAGGTTAATGGATACGTCATTTAAGAAAAGTTTAGGGCAAATTACTATTTTTGGTATTAAAAAATTTATATACCTTATTATATTGTATGGTCTACAAAGACAATGCCAACTTGGTGAGGATAATGCACACCCAGCAGGAAAATAGTACAGTAATTTTCACACTATACGGCGCACCTGATTATAAGCTGCCACCCACCAAATTTGGCAAGAAAACAGCATTTGTTCATGGATAAGCTGCACTGGACTATCAGCCGCAGGTGTCCTCACTGTATGATGGGATATATACACCAAAAGATATTAATTAGTAACACTATTTGACAGCAGCATCATATGACTGTCATAAGACTAAATGAACCACCATGAAGCTTTGAACCAATTGGCTTCATTGCATTAAGAAGCTTCATTTGGCCATCACTGCTCCCTTGGGGGAGACAGTCAACCTCTGGTGCCACCTGCTGTCAACACTGTTGTTATCCAACATGCCTCCTAGCATGCATTGCAGCGCTACAGATGAATATAACAATCAAAATTCATGTTTTGTGCCAAATATTTGTTCAGTTACTGTTCCACTTGTTTCATTATAGTTATGGTATTTGATAAAACAGTGGCGCCATAACACTATCATTAGACAATCATTATTATGACATGACACTGTCATGAGCATTAATGAATGCTTATAACAGACGTCATTGAGTGTTATCCGGCAAATTACCGTATTGGCCCGAATAAAAGATGGCCCTGATTATAAGACGACCGCCTCTTTTTCAAGACTCAAATTTGAAAAAAAGACTTTTTGAACACCAAATTAATTTTTATACAGAAGATAATTACAGTACATCCGAAACAAATGTTTATAACAAAAAAGAAAAAGCATGTTATTTTGCCTCATTCAAATCTTAATATCTGAACATTTAAATATGTTAACTAAAGAGCAATCACATTCGTAAATGAATGGCTTCTGGTTTTTGAAATGTAAATAACCAATCTATTGTGATAAAACAACAAAATTGCAATAACTGCATTAACCATCAAAGTGAAGTCTAACTGTAACTGTAGTATTGAAACAAATCTGAATAAGGGAAAACAAGTCAATAAAATAAAGCAAACTGGTTAAACTTGATAGTAGCTGAGATCTGTCATGACAGAACATCGCTTCAATGATATCTGGCACCATTTAGCGTCGTGAACGGGTACCACGAATATAAGACGACCCCCTCTTTTTCAGTCATATTTCAATGCAAAAAACACCTTCTTATATTCGGGCCAATACGGTATCTCACTTTTCAATGGATGTAAAAAATCCAACCAGGACATAAATGGATTAGTGACAAATTTTTCCAGATGACACTTAATGACATAAGCATTCAGTAATGCCCGTGATAGTGTCATGTCATAATTATTACGGTCTTATGACAGTCTTATGACGCCACTGTCAAATAAAGTGTTACCTCAACAAATAAGCCGCACTGGACTATAAACTGCAGGATTCAAAATGAAGGAAAAAAGTAGTGGCTTATAGTCCAGAAATGATGGTACATTATTTTCATATAATTTTACCCACCGGGATGCCACAACTGTATGTAAAAAAAAAAAAAAAAAAAAGTTGCCCGAGAGTTTAACATGACGCTCGCCACACTATCTGCTAATGCTAATAAGAATGCGAATGCAATGCTAAAGCTCCTTGCCACCTAGCCAATCATCATCACGTTTATAACGGCGTCACCCACCCCTTGCCTCCTCCCCCCTCCCGCTCTGCTCTCTCCCAGGAAGCTGTGACAAAATCAGACAACTCGCGATTAATTCAAACAAATTGTAGTAACGCGCCCCTTCATATGCGTTACGAGGAAGGAAAAAAATACTTAATTTGATTACTCACTTAAAAAAAAAAAAAAACGCCATTAGAAATGCTGTTATACTCTAATGCTGTCATTAACCACACTTGATGCGAGGTAAAGAACTAGTGTTTATCCAAAGAATCAGCGTATTAGACATACATTGCTTGGAGTTGGACTTTTGAGTTTTTTCTTAAAGATGGAGATGGAATGTGAGATTTTAAGCGTTACATCAAATTCGAAATCCAAATCTGTGGTCCTCTGCGAACAATGCTAAAGCTTGTACACCTTAGCCTTTTTTCTCAGTGATTTGCTTTTTATCTCCTGGTAGTATAGTGTGCTGAGGAGTACAGATTGGAACAAGGTCACCTAATTTATGGTTTAGTTTATGGATAACCTGGTATATTACACAAGCATTTTGGAAGTACAGTGGGGAGAAAAAGTATTTGATACACTGCCAATGTGTTTTCCCATTGGCAGTGTATCAAATATTGGCAGTGTATCAAATACTTGTTCTCCCCACTGTAGTTGTGCTGTTTAAGCCTCAAAAGGTAGTAGCGGTGAAAACTTTTTACTGGGAGCGTTAAACTTAAATAAGTTGGAAATGTATTGCACCATATGATATTACAGTATTGCAAATGAGGTTGTACAATGATTTGTACAAAAAGAGAAGTGCAGAGAGTGTGAGATAATGTTGCAATTTGAAGGAAAGAACAGCATTTTCACCCCCCTAATTATGACAGGACCATGAACACATTGCACATTGAAGTAATGAAAGCCAAATGCTTGGATACTAGTTTCCTAAAATGTTTTTTATTCAATATAAGAAACCATTAGATCTTATCCAATCTGCTAAATTACAGCGTTTTAGACAAATCAATTTTTTATGAATATTTATGATGATGCATTGAGGTGAAAACATCAAAGCTTATCATGGACACATTACAGTATTGAATTCACAGCTAAAATCAGTTTTAAAAAAACTACTATAGTAACAAGTGGTGGACTGGGTCACATAATAGGTACAGTTGTGGTCAAAAGTTTACATACACTTGTGAAGAACATAATGTCATGGCTCTCTTGAGTTTCCAGTTATTTCTACAACTCTGATTTTTCTCTGATAGAGTGCTTGGAACAGATACTTCTTTGTCACAAAAAACATTCATGAAGTTTGGTTCTTTTATGACTTTATTATGGGTGAACAGAAAAAAGTGATCAAATCTGCTGGGTCAAAAATATACATACAGCAGCGCTAATATTTGGGAACATGTCCCTTGGCCATTTTCACTTCAATTAGGTGCTTTTGGTAGCCATCCACAAGCTTCTGGCAAGCTTCTGGTTGAATCTTTGACCACTCCTCTTGACAGAATGGGTGCAGTTCAGTTAAATTTGATGGCTTTCTGACATGGACTTGTTTCTTCAGCATTGTCCACAAGTTCTCAATGGGGTTTAAGTCAGGACTTTGGGAAGGCCATTCGAAAACCTTAATTCTAGCCTGATTTAGCCATTCCATTACCACTTTTGATGTGTGTTTGGGGTCATTGTCCTGTTGGAACACCCAACTGCGCCCAAGACCCAATCTCCGGGCTGATGACATTAGGTTATTTTGAAGAATTTGAAGGTAATCCTCCTTCTTCATTATCCCATTTACTCTCTGTAAAGCATCAGTTCCATTGGCAGCGAAACAGCCCCACAGCATAATACTACCACCACCGTGCTTGACGGTAGGCATGGTGTACTTGGGGTTAAAGGCCTCACCTTTTCTCCTCCAAACATATTGCTGGGCATTGTGGCCAAACAGCTCGATTTTTGTTTCGTCTGACCACAGAACTTTCCTCCAGAAGGTCTTATCTTTGTCCATGTGATCAGCAGCAAACTTCAGTCGAGCCTTAAGGTGCCGCTTTTGGAGCAAGGACTTCCTTCTTGCACGGCAGCCTCTCAGTCCATGGAGATGCAAAACACACTTGACTGTGGACACTGACACCTGTGTTCCAGCAGCTTCTAATTCTTGGCAGATCTGCTTTTTGGTGATTCTCGGTTGAATCTTCACCCTCCTGACCAATTTTCTCTAAGCAGCAGGTGATAGCTTGGGTTTTCTTCCTGATTGTGGCAGTGACAAAACAGTGCCATGCACTTTATACTTACAAACAATTGTTTGCACTGTTGCTCTTGGGACCTGCAGCTGCTTTGAAATGGCTCCAAGTGACCTGACTTGTTCAAGTCAATGATTCGCTTTTTCAGATCCATGTATGTATATTTTTGACCCAGCAGATTTGATCACTTTTTCTGTTAACCCATAATAAAGTCATAAAAGAACCAAACTTCATGAATGTTTTTTGTGACAAAGAAGTATCTGTTCCAATCACTCTATCGGAGAAAAATCAGAGTTGTAGAAATAACTGGAAACTCAAGAGAGCCATGACATTATGTTCTTCACAACTGTATGTAAACTTTTGACCACAACTGTATATGCATCTTTCAACTGAAAATGAACCATTTCAGGTTTTCACGACAGTATCCCTAAATATTCATAGTTTAGCTTAGATAATGAGAATCACTCTTATTGCTCAAGGGCAAATGCTGGTTTGCTACCGGCTCCATAAATAAAACTATAACCATTTCCTCTAGTTCGCGCTACACTGATAGACGTCTGCGCACATTTTATAATTGCTTTTATATTTGGACTGGCTAATCACACCGGGGATCCCTCGGGATTATCTTGACTTCTTTTGAACAATACGACTTCGCTAGGAAGCGACACAGCTTCCTCCTGCTTTAAATACTGTCACTTTTCATGTACATCTACAGCTAGTTAGCCATGCAGGAAAAGAACATCTCACGGCAAAATTCAGGAGGTTCAAACACTCGCGTGGGCGACATGCAAAGAAGAATCTCAAGAAATGGTTATGACATACTGTACGTCACGCTTTAGGTGGCCGATAGTCTTAGAGCATGAAGCACCATAAATACTGTGTAAAACCAGGGGCGGATTTACAAAAATATTTATGGGGTGGTGAGATGGGGGCTGGAATTTTTTGAAGGGTGGCAAATATTTCAATTTGTTATAATACATTATCCACTTTTGAATATTTTACACATTTAACACAACCAGTACTTCCTATTTACCTAGAGAAATAAAATAATACAAATGTTTTTATGTGTATGACAATTGTGATGACGAAAAACAGAACGAACAAAACAGGATATTGAAATTAGCATTTCGCATTTTGATCAATGACTAACTAAGTGATATATTGATCCACATTGACTAATTGTTGCACCCCGCAGGTCAACATATAACAGAAGTACACGGTGTCCGTGAAGTCTCTTTATTTCAAAAATGTATTAAAAATGCAATTGATTAGATATTTTATTCAGATTTGTTCTACTGTATTCAGTGTAAAGTTTTTTGTTACACTCCATTTGTGTGTTTTTTTTCATCGAGACATCAATTTCTGCAAATGTTTACCTTGACCTTTTAACTGAATATGTGGCACCACAACTGAATGACCTTCCACCAACCATTATTTTTTAGCAAGATGGTGCACCACCACATTGGGGCTGCATGTTCATGGGTTCCTCAATCAAACATTTCTGTCAGGGAGTGCTGGGCAAGCAGGTGTGTGGACCCAATTGCAGGGTAACAAAAAAGGCAGTGAGGCAGGTGGAGGAGAACTCAAAACACGTTTTAATAACAACTAACCAAAAGCACAAAGTACAAACAAAAGGACTAGGGATCAAAAAGGCAATGTTCAAACCAAAACTTACTTAGGCAGAGGGACTGGTACACGAGGGCGTGGAACGGACTTGACTTTGGTGAAGACGGACATAGACAGACATTGACATAGACAATGACGACAAGGAGTGACAAGAAACTGGGTCATTATATACGCAGACAAGGGGTAACGAGACGAGGAACAGCTGGGTAACACAGGTGGATGCAGATTGCAGGATACACTGGGAAAACACACACAGGTGAGAGCAATGGGTAATCACAGGGACAAGTCACACAAGGAGAAACCAAACACAAAACCTAACAGTACCCCCCCCCCTCAAGGGACGGATCCCAGACGTCCCGAGGAAACAAAAAGTCAGAAGGTTGCTCGGAGGAGGGAGCAACACCAGCCCGTCACGGCCAGTCAGGCGGGCGTCCAGGACGCCAGACGTGGGCCGATCGCACGGGTCGATTGGGAGGGCGCCCGGGGCGCCAGACATTGGGTGACCGCACGGGCAGATCAGGCGGGCGTCCCAGACGAGGTAGTGCTCGGTCGTCCATACCGCCACGTTGTGGCAGGAAACGGGGAGCAGCATCGTCGAGGCGAGGGTCAGGAACAGAGTCGGAATCGTCGTGCGAACAAGGAACAGAGTCGGGGCAGTCGTGCGGACCAGGAACAGAGTCGGGGCAGTCGTGCGGACCAGGAACAGAGTCGGGGCAGTCGTGCGGACCAGGAACAGAGTCGGGGTCGTCTGCTGGCGTAACAGCTTTTGGGTCGTCGTCGTCTGCTGGCGGGACAGCAGCGGAGTCGCAGGAGTCTGCTGGCGGAACAGCAGCGGAGTCGCAGGAGTCTGCTGGCGGAACAGCAGCGGAGTCGCAGGAGTCGGCGCGGGTGGCACTTGACTGCGGGGAGTCGGCGCGGGTGGCACTTGACTGCGGGGAGTCGGCGCGGGTGGCACTTGACTGCGGGGAGTCGGCGCGGGTGGCACTTGACTGCGGGGAGTCGGCGCGGGTGGCACTTGACTGCGGGGAGTCGGCGCGGGAGCCACTTGACTGCGGGGAGTCGGCGCGGGAGCCACTTGACTGCGGGGAGTCGGCGCGGGAGCCACTTGACTGCGGGGAGTCGGCGCGGGAGCCACTTGACTGCGGGGAGTCGGCGCGCGAGCCACTTGACTGCGGGGAGCCGGCGCGCGAGCCACTTGACTGCGGGGAGCCGGCGCGCGAGCCACTTGACTGCGGGGAGCCGGCGCGCGAGGAACTTGACTGCTGGGAGCCGGCGCGCGAGGAACTTGACTGCGGGGAGCCGGCGCGCGAGGAACTTGACTGCGGGGAGCCGGCGCTGGAGGAACTTGACTGCGGGGAGCCGGCGCTGGAGGAACTTGACTGCGGGGAGCCGGCGCTGGAGGAACTTGACTGCGGGGAGCCGGCGCTGGAGGAACTTGACTGCGGGGAGCCGGCGCTGGAGGAACTTGACTGCGGGGAGCCGGCGCGGGAGGAACTTGACTGCGGGGAGCCGGCGCGGGAGGAACTTGACTGCGGGGAGCCGGCGCGGGAGGAACTTGACTGCGGGGAGCCGGCGCGGGAGGAACTTGACTGCGGGGAGCCGGCGCGGGAGGAACTTGACTGCGGGGAGCCGGCGCGGGAGGAACTTGACTGCGGGGAGCCGGCGCGGGAGGAACTTGACTGCGGGGAGCCGGCGCGGGAGGAACTTGACTGCGGGGAGCCGGCGCGGGAGGAACTTGACTGCGGGGAGCCGGCGCGGGAGGAACTTGACTGCGGGGAGCCGGCGCTGGAGGAACTTGACTGCGGGGAGCCGGCGCTGGAGGAACTTGACTGCGGGGAGCCGGCGCTGGAGGAACTGCCGCACGCCGTCGGCGTTGATGACCACGCCGAGGCCTTTGGTGAGCGCCTTCAGGTGGCAGGGGCGGCAGAACAGCCTCATTAGGCCGCCTTGAGCCTGGGCGACCCCGTAGACCACCCCGGGTGGGTCCCCGATAGATGGCCCAACGGGATCCCAGGTAGGAGTCCTTGGCTATGAGCTCCGAACGTGACACCAAGTGCGGAGGGTGGTAAGAAAAATAATCAGGGGAGACAGAGGGCATGAAATCAAAATCAGAGTCTGAATCAGAGAGAAGATCATATAAATTATGATCTTCCTCAAAATCCGAAAAATCTGAATCCAAAAAAATATGTCGAGGAAAAACATAATCAGGGGAACGGGCAGATGGTCGTCGGCGTGCACGCCGGTGGCGAATTTTTCCCGCTGGGTCCACAATTGGTTGCGTCATTCTGTCAGGGAGTGCTGGGCAGGCAGGTGTGTGGACACAATTGCAGGGAAACAAAAAAGGTAGCGAGGCAGGTGGAGGAGAACTCAAAACACGTTTTAAAAACAACTAACCAAAAGCACAAAGTACAAACAAAAGGACTAGGGATCAAAAAGGCAATGTCCAAACCAAAACTTACTTAGGCAGAGGGACTGGTACACGAGGGCGTGGAACGGACTTGACTTTGGTGAAGACGGACATAGACAGAAATTGACATAGACAATGACGCAACAAGGAGTGACAAGAAACTGGGTCATTATATACGCAGACAAGGGGTAACGAGACGAGGAACAGCTGGGTAACACAGGTGGATGCAGATTGCAGGATACACTGGGAAAACACACACAGGTGAGAGCAATGGGTAATCACAGGGACAAGTCACACAAGGAGAAACCAAACACAAAACCTAACACATTTCCAGACCGATGGATTGGAAGGGATGGGCCAGTTCCTTGGCCGCCAAGTTCACCACATATCACTCCCCTGGACTTCTTTCTATGGGGTTATGTTAAAGATATCGTGTATTGAACAAAGATAAGGGACATTACTGACCTTAAGCGAAGGATTACTGATGCCATTGCCACAATTGATGAGGCTATGCTACACCGAACATGGCAAGAAATCGAGTACCGTCTTGATGTGCTTCGTGCAACTAATGGTGCCGATGTAGAAGTGTATTAAAAGAGGTAAAAAAAAAAAAAAACTTCAATAAACGCTGAATACAATAGAACAAATCTGAATAAAATATCTAATCAATTGCATTTTTAATGCATTTTTGAAATGGTAAAGAGACTTTATGGACACCCTGTATAAATATTGAATCAGAGTTTGCTAAGAAGTCGTATATAGATACTACAAAAAGGCTTAAGTGACATTTATAAACTGATAGAGAAACAAAGTAACATAAAATCTTTTTATTATTATTGTTATTATTATTAGGATACTCACTGACACCACAACAGTGATCCCTCATTTTTCGCGGTTAATGGGGACCGCCCCCCTCCCACATAAATTAAGTAGAGGCAGAGCTTATTTTAATTTTAAAAAAAAACAACATTGTTTTACATTTATCATACATATATATTATATATATACACATATATATATATATACCCAAATTTTCGCACTATAAGGCGCACCTGACTATAAGCCGCAGCCCACCAAATTTGGGACGAAAATGGCATTGGTTCATAGATAAGCCGCACCTCACTGTATCATGGGATATTTACACCAAAAGATATTAACCGGTACAACCTTATTTGACAGCGGCATCATACGACCGACTGTCATAAGACCAAATGAACCATCATTAAACTTTGAACAAATTACTGCAAAGCTTTATTGCTTCAAGAAGCTTCATTTGGCCATCACTGCTCCCTTGGGGGAGAGTGTCAACCTCTGCTGCCACCTGCTGTTGACTGTTGTCATCCAACATGCCTCTTAGCATGCATTGCAGTGCTACAGATGTAAATAACAATCAAAAATCATGTTCTGTGCTAAATATTTCTTCAGTAACTGTTCCAATTGTTCCATCAGTTGCTAGTTATTGTATTTGCTAACACTTTATTTGACAGTGGTGCCATAAGACTGTCATTACACAATCATAATTATGACATGTCTCTGTCCTGAGCATTCATGAATGCTTATAACATATGTCATTCAATGTTATCTGGCAAATGATCTCACTTTTGAATGGATGCAAAAGATCCAAGATGGACAAAAATTGAGTTAGTGACATAATTTGCCAAATGACACTTAATGACATAAGCATTCAGTAATGTCCATGATAGTGTCATGTCATAATTTTGATGATCTTATGACAGTCTTATGACACCGCTGTCAAATAAAGTGTTACCTAAAAAAAAATTAACAAATAAGCCGTACTGGACTATAAGCCACAGGTATCAAAATGAAGGAAAAAAGTAGCGGCTTATAGTCCGAAAATTACGGTAGCGGTACGGTTACGGTAACCGCAAAGTTGCAATTACTGACGAGGGTAAAAAAATCTGACAGACTGGCCAAATAACAACATTTAAGTTACGGTGGTTTTCCGAACAGGTCAGTCAGGATTTTTATTTGAACTCGACACCGACGCAGATTTGAAATTGACTATGGAGATGAATCTGACACAGTTTCAAGTTTAAGTGGATAAAATAATTGCTGTCTGTCAATAATAGGTTGCAGCAATTATTGGGGAGAAGAAAGAACTACAAAAGTTCTTTTTTTTTTAACCATGAACTTTATCTCAAAATTTTGAATTATGAACTATGAACAGTTCATTTTAAAATTCGTGAACTGCAATTTGAACTAGTTCATGTAGAAAAAAGAACTATCCCAACACTGCTAAGGGCTAATTTGAGCACAAAATGTCCCTTCTGTTAATGTCAACTCAGTTACGTTCAAATGGAACCCTATTTTTTTTTTTAAATTTAAAAAGAGCCACAAACATTTTCTTGGAAAAGGAATTTAGTTCATCAAGAGGTTTTATGTATTAGCACATCCTTAATAATGTGACAGAACCAGTCATCGTCTCATAATTTTGACATCCCTTCATGTCATTTTTTTGTCATTGTCATTAAAAACTAGTTCTGATTGTCCTCTGCAGTTCCAACTAAGCTAATCTGTGCTCAGCGTTTTTGCCACTCTGAAATCATACTATAGCACAGACCTCAGCCAAGGTTAAAAACATTTGACAACTGTACAAATGGATCAGAGACAAAAATCTGACCGTGTTTAACTATGTTGAATGATATCGGCTTTGATTAAAGTATTTTAAATACGAAAAATTCTATCATAAGCAATACTTGTTTAGCGCTTGTGCATCAGAATTGTGGTTCTGAGGTTTTTTTAAATTTAAATAATCTAAAACAGGGGTGTCAAACTGACAGCCCACAGCAGGATTGTTACGCCTGACAGGTACGTTGTAGCTCATTCATACTACGGTACACATACAAAATCACACGCTTTTATTTTGAAACTGGTCCCGTAAAACCAGAGACTTGTGCGATGGAGTGCGTGTACTTTCATGTCTGCAGTTACATTTGTTCATTCGCCTCCTCCCGGTCAAAATGGATTGGAAGTCTAGCTCTGTCAATGGCAGCTAATGAAGTAATAGACTTCATAATATATTGACGGGACATGGGGCGCGGGGCCGATTAATAGGTGGCCTATCTCCGTCAAAGCTGACCGAGTGGAAACACAGACAAAGAGCTTTTTTACGTTGAAAATTTTTGTGAATAAATGTTGTGATGGTGTTGTGCCACCATCACAACATGGGAGGACAACATATTCATGGAGGCAGATGTGGTAACAAGCCCATACCACCACAAAGACCGGGAGTTTATGTAGTCATGTTGCCGCTGTGTTATGGCAGGTACAGTATGTTCTTCCTATCCCTGCATTTTCATGTGTCCTGTGCTCCAAAAATACTAAAGCTTAAATCTTGCGCATGAAATGACTTGTTGTCTTTGATATTGTTATTACGATGATGATTGTAATTACATAATGTTTAATATTATTACCTACAACTACTGTACTGCTGTGGCTGCAACACATGCTATCTGCTGCTCGCTTGTTGCGAATCAGTACGTGTCGGATGGCACAATGACATTCAATTTGACTACAATTCTTACAGGTTTACAGGTGGACAACGCTGTTAGGCAAGGGAAGACAACTTTATGTGCCTCACAACAACACTTACGATACGTTGAGGGACATATATAAAGACTACGTGCATTCTACTTTGATGATGGAAGGCTCGACTTATGCTCCACCTTCGTTAATATTTTTCTAATAATTTAATAAATGATTTATTGATTTATTTATGATTTATTGATCTGTTTTGTACATGCACCAGTCGTTTTAAATGAAACAAGAAATGGAATCATGTTGTCCAAAAGTTTTATTGGGATCAATATCTGAAATAAAAAAGAATGAAATACTATTTGTGTTTATATGTACATGTGTGATGAGCTCATAATACCATAACTGTAATTTAAACAGATGAACAATACCTTGTAGTATTTCCTTGTAACAACAAAATCTGTGTCAGCCCTTCTGTATTTGGAAAGTGTAATATTTGTAATTTTGCCATATTTTGGTCCCTCAAGTGGCTGGCGTATCAATCTACACCTCCTGTTAACACAGGCTGCACAGATAATTGGAATTTTGTCCAGGAACGATCAACGAAGTGATAAGAACTCATGCAAAACACAGAAAATCGCAGAGCCTTATCTACGTTGTGCTGAATCCATTTTTGGAGATTCCGTGGGTTCCTCTGTTTTGATTTTGCAGTTTTAACTTTGTTTACACACTGCTTACTTCAACCACACTTCAACAACAACAAGTGTGGCCCACATGAGATCTAATTGCCATAAATGTGCTATGAACTAAAATAAATTTGACACTCCTGGAATAGTTTACATCTACAGTCTACTACAGTGTTGCTCAACAAGCGACACAGAAAATGAATGCCAAATCAAAGTCCCAGACACTGTACGTCTGTAACATGCAGATTCCCAACTTTACCTGTCCTTCAAGGTCAAATGCCAAACAGGCAACGCCATGAGTGTGCACGTCTTTGAGAATGGACACTGTCTGCACAGTGTAGGAGTCCCACACGCAGATGTACGGCTCCTTGCCCACCTGCCCCGTGGCTACCAACACTCGCTCGGGATGCAGCGCTAAACTGTAAAGGGAACAGGAGAAGAGAAAACAAAACATGCTATCAGCGTGGCCATTTTGCGTGCATGTTGTGCATCGGTATGTGCGCGCTGCAGGCGAGCAAGAGATGGATTCACCTTCCAGCGGAAACCACTGGGATGAGATGAACACATTAAACCCGCATTGGGACTGAACGGCGAAGGAGAGGGGCAGCTTGACGAGGTGACATGGATGACTTCACACAGACACGAGCGCATACATACGCATAGCCTAGTTTCATGCGTGCCTGCAGGATGTTCAAAGGGTCTGAGAAGCAGTCAGTTTGAGTCTTATGAATCGTCTCATTTGGTTAAGATGGAATTGTGCAGAACTCTAAGGCTACTTATATTATTAGGGTGTCCGTATCGCTGATAATACTAGTAGCAGCGTCTACATATGTGCAAAACGCTGAGGCCCTGGAGATAGAGACGGGCACATTACAAGCAACACATATTCTTCCCAGTTAAGTGTGAAAAAGGAACTGAATGCAAACTTTATTTAAACAGCACAAAAACAACCGTAGCTGTAACAAAATGGAGTACGGTACATCTTTAGCGAAGCCATTAAACAAAACAAATTATAGAAATAACAACAGAGTGTAGCAGCCCCTAGGAGTGACGAGACGTGAGATCGACTGATGCGTAAGGTTTCTTTATTTTCCGCAATCCTCACGTCACTGTGAAAATAAAATTTATACAAGCCAATTAATATTTCACAGTGAGTTAATGACAAAGACAAATGGGAGACCTCGCTGCGCTCTCCAATGTGTGCAAACTAAACTTGAATCAGAGGTCAAATGAGTCGACATCAGCTGGACAAATCACATTACAATGGTTCGCGTTTGCTGTGTGTTAAAGAAGCGAAGGATTGATACAGTTCAGAGGTAAGCAGAGGTAAACAGGAAAGCGGTGTTACCAGCTCATGTATTAAACGAAACGCGGCTGTCTTGATGGCGGTAATTGACAACCGGCTGTTACGTGGTCGTTTAAATACGCACCATAAACAAACAATTTGTCAATAGAAAAGGTCATTGGATTATACAATTAAATTTAAAATACAGTGGCACCTCTACACGAACATCTCTACATACAGAATTTTCAGGTTAAGACATATCTGAACGGGAAAATATTGCCTCTAGTTACGAAAAATTTCAGGATAAGACAAAAATACAGTATGGCTAGTACTCGCAGGTCCCAGAGTTTATGGAACGTAACATACTCATAGCTGCTCTGCCATTAGCTATTCCCTGGATTCCTGGAATCCAATTGGCTAAGAAGGACCTCTACAGTATGTGTATGTGTGTATCCCAGCGTCTTCTTCATTCGCCCCTCGTGTTCCGACAGCTTTACATGAGTGTATTAGCTTTTATGCTTTATTCGTTGTTTTTACATTATGTACAACTCTCATTTTATTGTCATTGTGCAACACAGTGGTCCCTCGCAACTTAGCACTTCAAACTTCGCGCCCTCAGTCCTTCGCGGATTTTTTTTTCCAATTAAAAAAAAAACAAAAAAACATGAGTTTGCATAGTCTCACTTTCTCTCCCTACCTCTCCCTGCTTTTTGTTGCTCAGGCAGTGTACTGGAGTTGCTTATTAAAGTTAATGATTGACAGACGTTTAATGTTTGATCTTGCCACAGATGGAACCCGAAACTTCAAGGCGCCGAATGCGTCAATCATCGTTCAACTTGTTAAACAGTTAAACTCATTGTGTGTAAGTGAGCAGCTTGTGCGGATTTGAGTGGACTCAATGAAGCACTAAATAAAGACAAGCATTTTTATACTTTATTCTTGTTTAGAAATAATTCGGTGGGACAGTAACATGTTTAAAACTTATAATTATTACACTTGAAGTGCTTCAAAACAATTTATTAAAATATATACATACATTTTTTAAAATTGTATTATGAGAAAAAAAGTGAAAAAACATCTCTAATATGTATCTCTTTCCGATGCTAAATGTGAGTAATTACATTGAACACACACAAAAAAACTTTTTCGGATGGAGGGGTGCTACTTCACGGTTTTTCACTTATCGCGGCGGGTTCTGGTCCCCATTACAACGAAAAATAAGGGATCACTGTAATTTAATTGTAGCATGCATTCGTTACATGTTTTGATGCATTTTTATGCATTATAAAAGATTTATGTCTGAATTTTAGGGGGCTTGGAACTGATTAGGGCATTTACATTGAAAACGCATTGCTACTTGCAGAATTTTCAAGTTCCGAAACTCCCTCCAGAACCGATTCATTTCGTACTGTACTTAGACTTGAGTACATTTTTTATTAGATATTTGTACTTTTACGAAATAATTTTTTGCACCTTTATCTGTGCAAAAAAAAAGTGAGTACTTTATTGACCACTGATGTAAACAAAAGAAGAATATAACTTACAAACAGCGATATGAAAAAGCTAGCAATGGCTGCCGAAGTTAGCTTGTCTTTTTGAGTAGTCATGTGAAAACGTCTGTAGAATGAGCCTAACAAACTAACTACATTGAAGTGCCACTTGGGGACGATATAGCAGTACAAAAAAGGTAATCAGAAGACATAACAACAAATTCAATGTGGTGTCGTAGTATAGCTGTTAAGAACGAATTGGGCAATTTACACGTAAAACGCCATTCATTGTACGATAAAATCATGATACGAAAGCTACTATGGAACAAATTCATTTCGTATCTTGAAGATTCTTCAAGATACGAAATGAATAAAAAAAAAAATGAAGTGGTTCTTCAATGAAGAACCACTTCATTTTTTTTTTTTTTTATGTTTGATAGAATGGCAACCAGTTCACAGTGTCCACTGCATTCTTGCATATTAAATTGGATAAGGGGGAAAAGAAAATGGATTGTTTGTTGTAATAATGATAGTGTCCACATCCTAATGTTTTACGGTGTCAAAATAACTGTGATCACCAAAAAACGATGTTTGCACAGTGCTTTGCAATACAACATCCTGAACAATTGCTGGCTCATTCACCCACACAATTTTATCCAGGGGGTTTCCTCGTGTAACCAGGCGTACGTTTGTAACATTCTTACATAATCCACCCCCTTTGCGCCAACTCCAGGTCTACAGCTGAGCAACAGCATGTTGTATAAAGCGCTCTCAACCCCCCCCCCCCCCCCATTCTGCCCCACCCATCCTTTCAGCAGCCGCCGGTAACGTTCCAGATTCACTGGGCAATTCATCCTCTTGCTTTCTTCCTCCTGGCCTACATATACAGTAGTACTCCCTCCATTGTAATCAGTGAGTGTTTAGCCAAGTGCCTGCCAGTATGTTGAAAGAACAAGCAAGCCCACAGTATTCAGGAGCAGGTCTGACACGATGTCCAGGCAAAGCAGCTTCAATCTAGTCAAATCAGCTCATGAAAAATTTATGTACATAACTACCTATTACAGCCTGACTCTTTAAAATGTACTAAATGGAATTTTTTGTGTGAATTTGAAATACATTTCGATTCCACACATGTGCCAAAGAGCCCTAAAGTTTGACTGCCCTTTTTCTTCCCTTCAATAGAGTGTTCAGGTCGAACCAAGGCTCCGCCTAGTCCTGATATGACAAAAACCCTTTTACTAACCCACTTAACTCATTTGCTCCTAAAAACGTATAAATATGTTCTATTTTTAATTGTTTCAATGTCCCAAAGACGTATTTATGTCTTTTACAGTTTTTTTTTTTTTTAAAGAAAAACTCTGGGTTCTGATTCAATTTAGCTCCAAAGCACAAAGCTGAAAATCCATTTTAAAGCAATAAAACTGGCCACTGGAGGACAGTAGCGCATTTGGTAAGACACGCAACCCAATTCAACAGCAACGAACGGCCAAGCCGGACGGCTGGGGCGCCGGCGGAAAAAGACCGAATGGATGCCAGGCGGCGGACGACCGAGCAGAACAACCGGTAGGACGCCCGGGATGCCAGGCGCTGGCCGGCCGAGCAGAACGACCGGGACCATTAGTACAGCGGACGATGCCTTTGAGGCCGTGCTGCTCGCGGGCAGAGCCCGCAGAGACTCAAAAAAATTTAGCTTTATGAGACAGGCGGCGATGAGGGAAAAGTTTAACCAGCTGTCGCGGCCGGAACAGCGTCAATATTCAGTTAGTTATGTGTAAATAAATTGTTACTTGGCTGTCAAAAGCTCTATTTGTCTTGCTGTTTATCTTATTTTGTAAAAGGAAAACATTATTCGGATGTTTTGGATGTAACTAAAGCAAAAAATAGCTGTGTTAAAGTCAAAGTTACGTTTAAAATGTATGCTTTCACAAAAAGCTCAATTTCTCGGTTGTTTTTTTTATCAGAATTTGGAAAATTGCTCAAACTAAGCTATTTTCTAATGCTGATTTCTAAAGAATGGAAAAAGATATGAACTAACTTTTTTTTTCTGCCGAAAGAAGAGAGTCTAATCTTTCTTTTGGTGTGTTCCCTGGTGCTATGTTTATATAGCAATAGAACAGAATTTTCTGTGGGCTTTGCACAAACAGTCAAAATCCAGTAAAACGGCCGGGAGCGAAGGGCCTTGCTCCGGTGAAAATGGCTGGGAGTGAATGAGTTAATACACATTTAGGTAACAATTTTACCTTGATTTGATTTGTGAAAGGTATAGATTTCATTCACGACTTAAAGTGCCTATGACAAAAAGCAAAAAGCATGTTTGTTTCATATTTCACATGGTATTTTATGCTTCTGAATGAAATGGACCGCTTGGATGTGTGTGGAAGCGATCAATTTATATATTCAATTTTTTTAATCCCGAGTCATAAAAAACAACCAGAATTGATGATCATGTAAAGGCTTCCTAGTGCTGCGCAAGCGAGTACATGTTGACAGAATGGTCACATGGCAACAAGAGAATAGCGCGCCTATGGATAGCATGCTAGCATACTGCAAAAATCTGTAGCTTATCTTCTGTTTGGAGATTTTTTCGGGGCGTACAAGGGTAAAGAAAGGAAGACGAATTAGGATCTAATTTCATTATTAAGCCTTTTCTGTCACTTTTTGGGGGGATGGATTTGTGTCCAAAATATGGCCTGCTTTCATTTTAAAGTCACTTGCTGTAGTATTTTATAGCATCTTTAACTTTCTAATTAAGTCTTTCATCTAAAAGCAGCATTATCATATTGTGTTATCAAGCAGCTCTCCCTTTTCACCATTTCTCTGTGGAAACTCTTGCCCACCTGGCATAGTTTCTCAGCTCACTTCTTTACAAATTATATAATCAGAGCAACGCTGCTAAAAATAACTTTCAGACCAGGAGACAAATAATTGGAAAACTTGGAGATGCAGCAAAATATAAGAAAGGTGAACACTTAGCCAAGACATTTTGACTGGGAGGAGCTAATTAATATTCTCGCACCATCAATGGCAGCCAGTGGGTTAACTTATTTGACAAAAATAAACTGGTCCGATCCACATGAAATCTAATTGCCATCAATGTGGCCCACGAACTTAACTGAGTTTTTACCCCCCTAATCCAAGACTACTCGTGTCGCCACTTCCTGATTATCCATCCAACAGCTTGAGGCAGAAAACTCTCTGAGCTGTGAGTAGGAACCTCTTGGTACCTCATGATACAATACGATTTGCGATACAAAGCTCACGACAACGGTGATCTCACGATATGGCGGTACAATGATTATCGATACATTGGTCAGGAAATCATTCTAGGATATTCTACGGTAATAAGTGTTACCGATTACTTGAAAAAGTAATTTAATTACTGATTACGTCTAAAAAAAAAAAAAAAAAAATAATTTTTTTTTAAAAAAGTCATTTATCTGTTACTTTTTACCAATTTTCCACCCTTTTGCTGCCTCAACATAGGAATGACAACAGAAAAATGTCATCGCATGTAAGTGACTTTCCAAGAATTGAATTTAAAGGAGAAGATCAAAATTTTTCACATAAGACTTAATCTTTGAGTTAGTGGGGGTTAATTAGTCCAGAAGCCCTAAAATTAACAAGTAACTGACAAACTGCACCGAATTCAATGTTCAAATCAACTCCAATGGGTAATCATACTCCTGCCAACTCGAAGATTAAGCCTAATGTCAAAAACTCTGAACTTCCACTTTAAAATAAAGACCTAGCAGTTAACTGGTTTGGAAAAATGAACGCGTTAGATTACTCATTACTAAAAGTAATCAGATTACTGACAACACTGACAGCAATTTTAAGTAATAAGTAATAAACAGGAAAAACAAGCTATTTTCATTATTCTGCTGTAAAATGGAATGAGTGTATCACTAGTAGATGTCAAATCCATTTGAACTAGCAGGGTGGCAGAAAATAAACATTTGTTCATTCGATGTCCCTCCCACTTCAAGTTGATTGGACGTCTATAGCTGTCAATGGCAACCAATGAGTATGATTTAAGGGCATTTGTTGTTATTTTCAGTCACTTCCTATTGATTTTGGGGCATTTATAGGTCATTTCTGGTTTATTTTGGGTTACAGACCAGGAAGTGACCCGGGAATCTTCCCAAACAAATAGGCAGAGACTCAAACTCAACAGGAAGTGACCTGTAAATGCCCTAAAACAGACAAAAATTGATCTGTAAACGCCCTAAAACTCTGAGAGACAGGCTGCAAATGATATGGTTTCGAATTAACGATATGTCGTTTCTTGCTAGGAGCATATCGATAACACTTTTGGGATACAAAGTATCACAATATATGTCATCATTATGATATTTTGTCACACTCCTAGCTGTGAGACAACAAAAGCTCTTGTTTCATTTACCTTCTCATAGTTAATGTGTTCACAAACATCGAAACAAACAATTTAGCCTGCGGCCTCTTGATTAAACGGACTGTTTCACGTAGCGCTTTACATACGCAACACTTGCTAAATAATGCATCCATAAAACATCTGGTATTATAGCTATAGTTAAATAAAGTGCACAGAAAAGTGATTGCGCCTGGAGCACGCTAGACATATGGCGCCACTGACTCATATATTCCTATTTATTGATCCGGTCTGTCACAACATCAGTTCATGATTCCCAGTACAATTGAAAGCCAAATGCGTACGACATCAGTAGTCGTCTTTGTCATTTTTTGCCATTTAAAAGGAGGACAGGATTAAACCATTTCTGCGAGTATGTATGGCATTTTTCCAGGGGTTTTGTCATTTTTAATCCAGTGGCCCACCAAACTTGATCTGAGACACCTGCCCACGCACTCGGTACTTAAAACTAAAAATAGAAAAGTGAGATTAGAAGAACTACGCACACTTGAGTGTATTCATGCAGTGCTTTGTTCAAGAAGTACCCGGTTTAACCTGATGCAAAATTTCAATGTCCGGTTAGGCCGGAAAATTACTATATGCTTCCGGTGGGGAAGTGTGCCGAAACAAGCATAACATATGGAATGTATTTGAAAGAATCCACCGGATTGGAAGCGGGACATTATAGACATGCCCTAGCATACAACCCATGTTATTTCTGCTTGTTTTCTCCGGTAATCTTTCAAAAAAGAACATGCGGATCAAACACTGTTGCTATGGAAGTTTTACAAACGACTCTAGACATTACGACATATGAAGGATGTTTTCTTCATACGTTTCCCGAAACCAAAAACTCCGAGGAAAAAATGTGAAATGTGGATCAACTTGTGCGGACATCCAAAAGACCAGTTTAACGCCAGCAAGGTGAAGCTATTCACATTTCATATGCAGTAATTATTTTGCTGGGCGCCATGGTCCTACAGAGGACGAAGAGGTAAGCCAATTTGATGTTCTTACTTATTTTTTAGCGTGGCGTTTTGCCGTGCTGCTTCTGTCTGACAATGAATGACCTGAAAAAAATTAAAATGGTGTCTAAATGCCAGTAGTACCTTTTCTGTTGTAAAAAAAAAAAAAAAAACAACTTTAGTAAGGAAGGAGTTTAAATAAATTATAGAATTAAGATTTGTTATTAAATAATAAATCAGAAGTGTTCGTTGGCTGTCACTGAGTAGCATTTGCGATCGCTACACAAAAATAGCAATGTAAATTGCCCCCAAGAATGGTCAGAGATGTAGGACAACTAGAGGATAAAATATATAAGAAAGACAGGGCATATGGTGGTAAAGGATAGATTGTTGAAACAGGGGAACGTCATTGTCAGTGGCGTAAGGCAATGCACACAAGAAAAAGGTGTCGATAAAAAAGCTAACTCTGGATCTGGATCAGGCCTACTTCTTCCAAAAAGTAACTGAGGTAGTAACTGAATTACTCAATAGTAAAAGTAACTATTTACCAGGGAAAGTAACTATTTCCGTTACTTTAAAAAGAAGCTGTTGTATGTCAAAAAATTTGAAATTTTCTGAGCAGTATTCGAGCCAGTTGAATAGAGAAGAACAGACAGGTAGTTGTGTTATGGAACCTGGTAATATTTATTGCACCTCACCAGCAACGGATTAATCCTACACTTGAAGTGCAACAAAAATAAACAGATTTGAATTGCTTACCACAGCCGACAAAAGCTTTGCCCCGGGACATAAATTACACTTTACATGCACATTCTTTCCTTTAATTTCGACCAACTTGAAATAGTGATTATATCTCCACTTCGTAAAGGACAAATTTTCCTCTGAATGCTCTGCCATCCTATCCCTCTGCATATGTGTGTTTGCTGCACGCGCTGTTCCGGTTTGTGTGTGAAAACACCGGCTCTGAAGTACATGCGCTATTAGGCTCGAGCGTTTACGTCACAGAATGGGGGAATCACATGAGATTTGACAACAACGCAGCCATATTGGAAGCAGGTCTGGCTCGCGGGACATTCAACTTTAACTTGCCAGTTTGATAAAGAGACAAACTCGTTACTAAGGCGAAGAACAGATATGTGATCAAACTTAAGGATGTGAACAATGTTGACCCTTACGAGCAACCCGAAGAAAAAAGGAGTAAAGATGTCGACGGGCTTCCACAATTACGCGAAATGGACACTCTGCTGTATTTATTGTTTGGTGTATGTTACTAAACTCATCAGCGATTCCGAAATTACAAATCGCTACAAAGCTACGAACAGTTTTGCTGTGGATGGTTGCAGGACCTGCACATTATGACCATATCAAACGGCAACTCCATCGTTCTTGCAAAGGTAGGCTATGTGTGTTTACTATTTTCATTGCCATGAACCTGAACGCACCCAAAGTCTTGGATGACAAATAAACAGAGCAGAGTAGACTCGCTACTGCTGGTAGTTTCTTCAATTTATTCAAAGTAAGTAATGCACCGCTTTTGACCGTCAGTAACGGTAACGGCGTTGTAACGGCTGAAAAAATAGTTCGATTACCCCGTTACTGAAAAAATATATGGCGTTATTTATAGCGGCGTTATTTCCAACACTGTTGGGGACAAATTGGAGGTTAAGACGCCTAGAAACAATTGCTAACATCATGAATATTAATGAGCAAAAGTGACGTGTTGCTTGCGGTATGCCATTGTTGGTAGCTTTCCATGTAATGCAAAAGCTACCATCTATAACAGGGGTACCCAAACTTTTTCCTGTGGAGGCCACATAACTTTTCCTTTCTCTGATGACGGGCCGGGGTCAGTTTGTAACAGAAAAAATGTGACGATTGCAGGAGTGCCTAAATGTAAAAATGTATTGTTTTTCAGAAAGCCACAATCAAATAACCCTTTTTGGATTCTTCACGGAACAAGATAAAATAATAGTATATCATATAATAATAATAATAACTGAGAAAGAGGGTTAATTTGACTGGGGATCCCTCTGTGGGTGTGTGGTATAAAGCCGGCGATGCTATGGAGTCCCCAACAGGGGTCGTTCAGGATTTATTTGTTTCCTTAATGATGATGAAAGGAGTATGAGATTCATTTTGTTGTATTGTGGTTTCTGTGAATAGAAGATAACCAAATAACATGTCAGTAATATAAAATATATACCCTATAAACATATCTAAATTAACAGGAACATTAAATATAATATAAATGAAATACCCTGCTTACATAATGCATACAATGCTAATCATTCACAATAATGAGCATACACATTAAGCAGGAAAATAACAATTTAGATAAGTGAATTGGCAACAAACAAAGTTTTGGCCTCCACCATTTAGCCAAAGGGGCCAACGATTAGCATTAGCGAATAGCGCTAGCGGCTAACGGTTAGCACACCAAAACGACCGGAATTCTCGCAAGACGCAGGGTCTCTTTTGTTTGACACCCCAAAAATGACCGGTTGGCCAAAACGTGGGGTTTTTTGAAAAACAAAAACAAATCTTTTGTCCTACAGTTTTAGTTCAAATTACAAAATTTACACATCAAAATTTTCAGGATGCGAAGGTGCACAAAACCGTACGGTTCGGCCAAAAATTGGCAAACACATACCCATTCACTTTCTAGTGTCCAAAATTTGCAATTGATTTCCAAAGGCCCTAGTCGCCATTAATTTCAGTGGTACAAAAAGTCCATTCTCTCCAATTGATTTCCAACCCAGTTCAGACACTACACTGGCACACCGAAAAACATATCTCTATTGGTAGTCTATTGTGATTTTTTACCATGAACTGGGACCCTCGAGTCCAATGAAGCCCATTTACGTTCATGCCATTGAAAAGCCATGTACCTCCATGACCCTAAATGTCCTAAAGATCAACATGAACAGATAACACATAAGAGCCAAGGCGCGTGCAAGTTCTCATGTGACCCTTAGTTGAAAGTAATAATTGCCTGGACCCGTCTGTCTGGCCTAGACTGTTGATATACACATTTGAACTCCTCCAACCTCCCTCTGTAGCCCAACTCTTCGTACATATATATATTTTCTTGTACTTACTTTCATTTCCAGCACATGCCACCACCGACTGGCTTCCTTCACGTTCAAGGGAAGTAATAGTTTTGCTAACATGCTAATCAATAACCACAGACAGGCCTGCTTTTGTTCTTTTAGTACATAATAAAATAAAAGGTATTAAAACCATAAAGTAACCAACACTAAAAAAAAATAAAATAGAGCATGAGAAAGAATGTTTGTGTGGGCAGATAAAATAGCCCTGTATACATGAAATGAGTGATTAAATGATAAGAACAGGCCAGTATGCTGACAGTTGACCAAACATGTTACACCATCGCCATATGATAACTGATGTACATAGCGTTCTAAGCTGATGTCGTGCGCCCAGTCCGCTCACGCCAGACTGACACCAAGAGAAGATAATCAGCATCACACTGACAACAGTTACAACTTTTTTTGCCCAATGCAAGACTTTTTTTAGCTGCTTAGACACAGAGAATATAAATCTGATTGTCCTTATGGTCTGAACAGTTATAATGTATCACATCAGAGGTTGATATACTCCCATTATGTTTGTTCATTATGTTTTATTTATAAGGAGAATGCAGCAAATTGGCAGGGGGGCAGACAGGAAGCAGATTGAAGAGGAAAAGAGCAAACAACATAAAAAAAATACTGTACATTATTAAACGCAGTGGCAGAACGAACATGAACAGCGCCTAGGTGCGATGAGCATAAGCGGGACCCCCGAGATGACCATCCCAGGCCCCTTAAAATGATCATCCAGTGTGTGCGTGTGTGTTTTCCAGGCCCCTCCATACAACCCGCCAAGTGGCTGGCAGAGATATTTTAACACTTAAACACTATATCTCAGCTCCGCACATCATTTTACCTTTCTGTTTGACCCTCCCCTTGCCCAACCACACCCAATTTACTCCCGCAAACCCCGGGCTGCACCCAAAGCATGCCTCTTAGTTCCGCCCCTGATTAAACACGTATGCTACCTATAAACACAGTGGTGCTATCATTAACTAATTATATTTACCATGTGGGGGGCCCGATAACCAAGGAGAAATAAGTAATTCGAAGGAGACGTGATTAGGCGGGGTGGAACATACATCATTCTGGCAATTTGAGGTGAGCAACCTCTAAAAGTGGACATGTTGACATCCTATTCTATGCTACCTGATCACTAATCCTGGCACCACTAATCTCATTTACCTGAGTGTGTCTAATTGCATGCCCAATCCAAGACTGACGCCACACCTGGACAACACCGTGACAGCGCCTCCAATCAGACTCCCCGCCTCCTGGCAGCTTAAAAATGATTGAACATTTCCGTCAGAAGTCGTCAGTATTTTCAACTGCACTCGACTAAATTGGAATAAATTGTCAACGTTTTGGAAAGCTTTTCTTCAGATGATCAAAGTGAAATTTTGTTAAAGTCCCGTTTTTCCATTTATTGGATTGGAATTGCATGCTATATTTTAAAGGGTACCACGGACCTCAAGACTTGTAGGCTCTAATAAGCCACGTTCTCTTTTACAAAAATGTTGTTATCAGAGACATAATATTTAGTAAATGTTTTGACTCACGAAGGGCGCCATGTTTTATACACGCAATGCACGCTGGGTGGGGCTAATGACGTGGGTGAGTTGTACATGGAGAATAGCTGTGCTCTATACCAGTGTTTTTCAACCGGTGTGCCGCGGCAGACTCGTGTGCTGTGAGATTGTCAGATGTGCCGCGAGAAATGATCCAAAATCGCATTTTATCTCGTCAGGTGGAGTTGCAGAAGGAAGGAAGGAATAGGTAGAAAGTGCTCAGTCGTGCGCAGATGAGCGAGGTATTGCTCTTGGCGCGTTAAAGAACTGCTTGGATTTTTAGTCATCCGCCACCTTGCTGTCCGCGACAGTTTGGACCACAGCACGTCTACTGTACATCATTTGATTAGACCCGTCAAGTGTCGATATACACGAAAGTGTCCTTTCCATTTTATCCATATGTGACGACCGTCAATCCTCCCTGTGTTTTACTCCAACACATTGTCGAGGACAGCAAGGTGGCTGATGGCTAGAAATCCGAGCAGTTCTTGAACGCGACACGAGCAGCTACATCATCTCCAAGTGAAACACCCGTCGCTTCAAAACAAGTCGATGGACTATTTTGTTCGCCTTTGTGAAAACACAGAGAAACAGGCAACTTTTTTGAGAAAAACTACAAAGGTAAATAAGGAAGCCCTCAAAGCCAGTTACCTTGTTGCTGAACTTGTTGCTAAATCCAAAAAGTCCGACACTGTGTCAGAGATATTAATACTACCTGCCTGCAAAGCCATTCTCAGCGAGATGCTCGGCCCTGATGCTGTTAAAGATATTGCTAAAGTCCCTCTGTCTGATAATTCTGAGCTTTTCAAGCCTAACTGCTATAAAAAAATAAAATTAGAAAAAAAAAAAAAACGGAGCGAGACAGAGTTGTTGACGAAGATTCTTGCCAGGATATCGGCTTTGTGTTCATCTAAACGGGCTCAAGTTTCACAGTGAGTAAGTATAAATATTGAGAATTTTTTTCATAATTAAATATACTATACAGAAAGTAATTTTGGAACGTTTTTGGTCTGTGGTGTGACGCGAGGTTTTTTCCCAATGTAAAAACGTGCCGTGACTCAGAAAAGGTTGAAAAACACTGCTCTATACTAGCAAAGCTAGTATTACGACTGGGGTGATTTTGTCATATTCTGCTGCTGGTCGGATTGTTTTGTTGCAGAGCTGTGGGATGAATTCCTGACGTCCTACCTGCAACCAACTCCAGCTCATCAGCAGTGTCTTTAAACCGATCCTCAGCGGGTTGCGGAGATATTGACTTGCTGCCATTTGACAGTCTGTATTCTCGATCCCTTCATTGCCAGTTGCATCCTTGCCTTAGTTTTTTAGTTGTCTGCCTCTCACTGCGGTTTTTTTTCTCAGATTTAAAAAAAAAATAGATATAATAAACAATAGTTTACAGTGAAGATCTGCAAATAAAAACTGGAGTTCTTGACAGCTGTCACTGTCACTAGACAAAACAAACGCTACCGGTTTTGTCCTACACGCGTCCTGTCTCATCCCGTCTTTCCTGTTCATTTTGCGTTTGCTGCTCGTTTTTTGATATATCGACAGTGCTGTCCTGCTCATTAATGTTTCTCTCTGGTTCAAATTGAAATGGCTGAACAGATGACATGTTTATGTCGCTGAAGTCATACTCTGAAAGCCCGGCAGCGCCGCCCGTTGACTTCACTGCCCACAGTGCATTGCGGCGTCAACAACAATGGCCACCTATTAGTTAAACTAAATTATAAACTTTATAAAAAACGAAAACATCAAGAGGTTTAAATATCAAATTATTATAACTCATACAAAATCTTTTAAGAACTACAAGTTTTCCTATCCATGGTTCACTTTAAAGGATCTGCTAAAATCAACATGAATGCAGAAAATCAGCTTTGTCAAACTCAGATGCCATTTTTCTTTTCCCAGCTTGACATGTTTGCCTCCTCGCTACTGCAAATTCACACACTGCAAGTCAGTCAACACCCTTGTGAGTGAGTTGCTTCGCCCACAAAGCAGAGAGCGTTTGGTATCGCTATAGTCCGATGAATAATGGAACAGGAGCCCAGCTGAGCAATGACAGTATACTGTATAAGGCTAGTTATCTCCAGGTCAACACACGCACATGTCGACACAGGCACTGGAGCATTGGACACATGTTATTGTGGTGTACCGTGCTGACCATCATCAGCGAGATGATACAGCATTGTCTTGTTATGATCAAAAAACAGGTGCCTCAATGTTTGAGGAGCTCTGACAGCGTTTTCACACGTGACAAACCAATACAAGCCTTTTACTTCGTGGGGGCCATTTCAGTTTAGATCCAGTCCTTCGAGAGTAAATGCATGTAAAAATGATGACACAATAGCTCAGTGTACTAGTATCGTGTTACCAAATATATATGAGCATTTTCGAGGTTGTATGGTTGTGAGGGGGTTCAGAACATTATATTAGAATCCTTGAATATTTAAAATATATTTTCATTTTCTGACAGCTAATTTACATTCTTAAGGACCTCAATGTGACTGACAACTCACTTTTTCTTTTTTATTTAACGTACATTGAGGGTAACTATCTTAGGGGGTCCCCAGAAAGAAGAGTCCAATGGCGTACCGCACGCATGCTATTTTTAGACCGTGACGTCGCATCGTAAAGCGGAAGTAAAGCCGAAGTGGGACATTATAGACCCGCACTCATAGAAACAGCGTAATTTGGGCCACTTTTCTCCGGTAATCTTTCAAAAACGAACATGCCGATCACGCATTGCTTTTTTGGAACTTGTAGAAATGACTCTAGACATTACGACACATGAAGGATGTTTTCTTCATACGTTTCCGGAAACCAAAAACTCGGGAGGGAAAAAATGTGAAGATCGAATCAACTTGCGCGAACTTTAACACCAGCTCGGTGAATCCATTCACATTTCATATGCAGTAAACATTTTGTTGGGTTGGCATGGTCTTTCAGAGGACAAAGAGGTAAGCCATTTTTATATTTTTAACTTATTTTTTTAGCGTAACGTTGTGCCGTACTGCTTCTGTCTGCCAATGAATGACTTGAAAAGAATTACAAAGGTATCTGACTGCCACTGTTACCGTTTAACAAGTATTTGATACACTGACAATGGGTAAACCCATTGGCAGTGTATCAAATACTTGTTCTCCCCACTATATATATGTGTATATATATAATATAAACAACTTTAGTAAGGGGGAAGTGTGGATAAATTATAGAATTAAGATTTGTTGTCAATGAAAAAGTTAAAAGTGTTCGTTGGCTGTCACTGAGTAGCATTTGCGATCGCTACACATAGCTAACTAAATTACTCCCAAGAGCGGTAAGAGACGTAGGACAACCAGAGGACATATAAGAAAGACAGGGCTGATGGTAAAGGATAGCTTGTTAAAAAAGGAGAATGTCATTGTCAGTCGCGTCGATAAAAAAAGCTAAGGCTATGCTGAGGTCGGCTCGTTTTTTTCGACTTTTTCAGCCTCCGACACTCAAGCCATCTTTTTAACTGAACATTTTTATGTTCTTCCACATCTTTGCCAGTGAATTTGGCACCAGGCACATCATTTTCGGAGAGAATTGGTAGGTTTAGCTCTGTAAACATCTCCTACGTACACGATTTCCATTCATTTCCTATTAGGGACAACCGGTGGCTTGTCCCTACTTAGCAACAGTAGCTAATGTCATGAATATTAATGAGCGGAAGTGACGTGTTGCTTGCGGTACGCCATTAAAAAACTTTAAGAACAATAACCAAACTGAAGGAGGAAACAGCCATTTCAACTGGCTCATACTTTGACAATAATTGTTGAAATTAGAGGTCATCCAATATATCAGCCGGCCGATATATTGAGCTAATACATGGACTTTTTTGCAACATCGGCCATAAGCCGATTAACAACAACAACAAAAAAAGCCGATAAAGAAGGATTTTGATCTACAATTTGTGTGGGCAACTATGGAGGATGCTTCAGACTTGATAATTTTGTAAATATTGTCAGATTTTTTTAAAAATCTTGCACGAGCAAATATGCAATGTTGCTTTAGCCTTTAAGGTGTTTACTGAGTGATCCTTACACTCTAAATGTAATCTGTAGAGTTAGCGTAGCATTCGCATTGGCTTCAGCTTGGCGAGCATCTTCTAACTCTAACTCTCACTTGTTGACATCTCGTTGTGACGTCCTGGTGGGTTTAATGATTTGAAAATAATGTACTGTTATTGTTGAGTGAGTATAATCATAAAATGTGTTGCATTCGTTGGTTTGGTAGCACAACACCGAATTATCCTTTAAGTCTCAGATCATCATTAGAAATTGGAAGCAATTTTTTAAAAATTGCCTTTCATAATACCATAACACCAATCAACACCAACAAACAGTAAGCTTGTTCTCAGCACTTTTATACAAAATTTCTTCAGATCAGTAATAAGTAAGCACATAAATATTATGCAATACAATGCATGTTTATATGATGGCATTGTTATTTTTGCTTGTCAGCAAAATAAAAAAACATAAAAAAAAAAAAAAACACAAAAAAACACGGGTATTGTTTGTTTCAGAGCAAATGTGTTGAATCGAATAGAAAATCGTGACCCTCGTATCGAAAATCGTACCGAACCGTGACTTAACTGTATTGTTGCATCCCTAGTAGCAACTAGCAACTGGGCGTTGTTTGTAGCGGCTGTCAGCCGCAGTCAAGTATTATTGTTTTTTTATCTAGCGGCATGAGTTGAACGTGATATTTACTCTAGGTCCATTCCTCATTGCGTCCCGAAGACCGCACTGACCGTGTTTTAGTTCTGCTTTACCTGGTATAATTCAATAATAGAAATTCGGATGTTTGTGAATCATTCTCGAATCTTCCATGGCCGAATCGCGAATAATCTAAGAATCGGAAATTTTGCACGTCTCGAGCTGCCCAGCCTGGAACTCCAGACTCACCGCTGTTCCAGCAATTGAGTCTGGCGACCTTCCCGCGGCTTAAATTCCCAGGGTGGAGCATACTACAGCAAACAGACAGCGAAGTGGACCAATCAGCGACGGTCAGATGTGACGTTGGTAAAGCGACAACTCTAGCGCGGCGCAAGCGGAGAACGGAGAAGTTTATTTAACACGGCTTGCACGAGACCGACTGTTGTCAATGACTTGTGTCGATGTGTTTTTGGTCATTTAAAACTGATTTTACCGCAGATTAGAACATATTTTCGGCTCTCCCGTTCGCCTTCTGTGTTGTTGTGGAGACGACTTCCGACGCGCAAGAGTGATGTTGCTCGTTAAGAACACGTCACCCAAATAATCAAATCTGATTGCACGGATGATTTGGTTCGGCTCGTGAGGCCATTAAGGAGGTGGGTCCCAGACTATTCTCACAGTGTTTGAAATATACAGGGAGAACAGCCTGGCCGTACCAGGCAACTAGCTGCCACTCTCCCATTTCAAATGGATTGGACATCTACTCGTAATAAACTCACTCCAATTCACAGCAGAAGGATAAAAATAGCTCGTTTTTTTCCTCATATTTAGTCTTTTTGTCAAATATCCGTGCATCGATAATTGTTGTATTGCCGCCATATCACGAGCAAATCGTATCTTTATTGTGAGCTACCCAGAGGTTCCCACCCCTACTTTTGACATGTCCAAACTTGAAAACAAAATAAGGCAAAGCTTTAGCATTTTCAGACGAAGTTAAATCCCAGATCAAATTCTCTCCACAAGCAAAATATGATCAGATTTGTAACACATTTATCGCAGTGACATTTCCTCTGCTGAACCCCCTAAATTTATTGAGCAGTTTAGATGCAACTGAACTTGATGGAATGATCTCGAAGGGTGGCGACAGACGATTACGAAAGGTGCTGAAGTGTCCTTGAGCAAAAAAAAAAAAAAAAAGCACCTTGCAAGCGCCCACTCCAACCACACAGTGACTCCCAACATCTTCCCACTTGACACAAGGTTGACGCTCAAAAGCAACTCTTTTATTCATATATAACTGTACCTGATGATGTCGTCATTGTGGCCCAGGTAGAATTTCTGCTTGTGCTCTCGGGTGTTATAAACCACTCCCACACCGGCCACGAAGTAGACTATCTCCTTGGCGGCGGTGTAGTAGAGGTTGTTGCGGCACTGGTGTCCCCGGTACCCGTACACCCACTCCAGTCTCAGGTGGCAGTTGGGAGCAGTCCTGTCGGCCATGTCCACCTCACTTCCGCCTGTCTCACGGTCTCCGTATCCCAAACAGTGGCATTCACCGATGAGGATTTAATTTAAACCGTGGGTCCCATCAGCTCCCCGGCGTTCTCACCAGTCCGGGGCGTCAAAATGTGGCATTTTGGTGATTTTGTAGTAAACTAAAAAACCTTCCGCCGCGCGGAAAACACTATTCGAGAAGCAGTTCGGGAAGCCCGGTTCGTAAATGCGGGAGTGGGCTCATATTTATTCAGCTCCGTGTCCTGAGCGTCCTCCTCTTCCACTCAGGTCAAAGCTCCTGTCAAATCCTCCCAACAAAGATGGAGCTGCGCTGTTATTCCGTAAGCTCCGCCCACATAAAGAACGGACAAGCTTATTGTCCAATCAGAGTCGGAGAACAGTACACAATGTTAAATAGAGAAATAAAGACGAAGCAAGAGTGTCATTCTGCAAGACCGAGCCTGAAGATGTAACTCATTTGTTTTATGGTTGCCCCATTTGTGCATAGTTTTGGACTGATCTTCAAAAAATATATCTTATTTCAAACCAAACAGAAGGTTGAATTACAAGGAAAGACAATTATTACCGTATTTGAATCCACAAAAAAAAATATATATATATATACATATATATATTCATTCATTCATTTTCCATGCCGCTTTTCCTCACGAGGGTCGCAGAGGTGCTGGAGCCTATCCCAGCCAACTACGGGCAGTAGGCAGGGGACACCCTGAACTGGTTGCCAGCCAATTGCAGGGCACAAGGAGACATACAACCATTCACGCACACACTCATACCTACGGACAATTTAGAATGTTCAATCAGCCTACCATGCATGTTTTTGGGATGTGGGAGGAAACCAGAGTTCCCGGAGGAAACCCACGCAGGCACGGGGAGAACATGCAAACTCCACACAGGAAGGCCGAAGCCCGGGATTGAACCCTTGATCTCAGAACTGTGAGGCAGATGTGCTAACCACTAAGCCACCGTGCCGCCATATATATATATATATATATACATACATACATACACACATATATATATGTATATATATATATATATACATACACATACACACACACACACAATACACACACACACACACATATATATATATATATATATATATATATATATATATATATATATATATATATATATATATATATATATATATATATATGTATGGCGGAAAACTCCTCTCGAAAACACAGACAAGACTGAAAAAGCAGTTTCTGCTTCTGCACTCCTCTTCAAAAGAAACTGCTGTATTTTACGCCAAAAGAACTATTGTGTTTGATAGAACAATATGTCTATATGCTGCCATTGCAGATTCATGGTGCATTAAGCCCGCGAACTATTTTTAATTTGTCCGTTTTACCCTGGAAACCCCCGTTTATAGACGTCGCGCAACCGCTTTTGTATCAACCTAGCCATAAAAAGAAGGTAAATAATCGTATTTATTATTCAAAATGTCTGTCATTTTTTGGCCTAGAATCACTAATTGATGTCTAATATTTTGGTTTAAAAAAAAAACGACTTTAAAACATTATTCACTCGCTCATTTTTAAACTTTTAAACACAGTACGTCACAATAAAAAAATTTGTGTATGTAAAAAAGTTACGGATATGTACCGCATAAGGCATAACTATCGCTTAATTGTATTTTTTTTTTTTTTGTTACTGTCGCATTTTCCCCGTTATTTGAGATGATAAATATCGATCCAAACAAAGAAAAAATGAGAAAAAAAAAGGGTAAATATACGAACAGGAAAATCTCAACCACTCCTTGATGTCTGCGATTTCTGCATCGCGACCCTTATTATATTACCATGTTTCACTCTTAAAATTCCCCAAAAATCTGGCAGTGGCCATTCACAGCTGTGTCTTGACACTTGGTGATACATGCTACATGGAGTTTTTGGATCGAAAACAGGTATGTATGCAATAATATTTTTATATAACGCCATTATTAACACCACTGCTAACCAGGAGAGCAAAGCATGCCTACAATTTATGACTCATACTTTAAAATAAACTTGTATGTTGTACAGTGTCGGAAGGCAATTTCTAGCTAATTATTTTCTCAACCTAAAGCTAACACTGAGTTTTCGATTTGTGACTTTGGAGTGTCATCTTTTCCTCCTCCGGATCTGGTTTGGGCTCTGGCTCTAGTTGATGACAAAGTAGTCAGCCTCGCGTTCTTGGTCGATACCCATGACACGCATCTGAATGTCACCATCGGGCAACTTGACTTCTGGTTTCCTGTGAGACAAATGCAAACGTCAGGTGGAACGTTTTTGTGTTCAACTGATGAAAAAAACAATGTAAGAAGGAAAAAAAAGTGTGCTGTGAGGCACAAAACAAAACAAAACAAAAAAAGTCAATATTCAGTAAAAATGAAAATAATGTATGATTGTCATGCTGAATAGTACAATGTGCTTGTAAACTATGACCCCCTTTTATTGGCCGAAAATGTTGAAGAAATTGAAGATAAATTCAAAATGACTATTTCTTGTTGGATTTGTACTTAAATCCAAAAGACTTTATTGTAAGTCTTTGCGTTGCAGCTTTTTTTTTGTTGCTAGTTATTTCGCACTATAACGATGATGACAAATTATTTAAAAGGGATCCACAAATAGAAAGACCTATATTTCTTAAAAGAGAAATGTTATTATGTGTTCAAATAACATGATATGAAAAACCCTGTTGATGTTTTCGTTTTTATACCATTCTGTAAAATTAGTTTAACTAGCAACTGATTTAGGGTGTACCCCGCCTACTGCCCATAGTGAGCTGGGATTGGCTCCACCTCACCCGTCACCCTTGTGAGGAAAAGCGGCTTGGAAAATGAATGAATGAGTTTAACTAGTCGGTCGCTATAGTCGTTGACGTCGCAGGGTGTTGACGTCAAATGGTTACGCTGCCCGGGCTTTCAGAGTACGACTCTAGCGACATAAACATGTCATCTGTTGAACACTTTCAATATGAACCCGAAGAGAACATTAATGACCATGACAGCACTGTTGATATTTCACAAAATGAGCTGAAAAAGCAAAATGAACAGGAAAGACGGGCTGAGACGAGACGAGACAAAACAGGTGATCTGCCAAAATGTGCAACACTGACGAAACGTCCTATAATGCCCCTTTCCCACTGAAATTAGTGGGTCAACGCGCGTTTTTCCAAGCCGATGCAACCCACTAGCAATTGGCATTTGGCACCTTTCCCACTGACAAAAAAAAGCCGTGTCTTTTTTTTTTTTTTTCACCCATCTAAACCCCCCCACCCCTCCTCAGCCGTGCATAAGGTTACGTGACGTCACCATGGTAAGATCAACGTCGACAAGTGCAACCAAATTCATTCAGTTCAAGGAAGTAAACAATGCAGAGCATTATTGAAGCCTCCTTTCCGTTTGTGTTTTCTGTTTTCATGGTTTTTACTGCCCTCAAAATGGTCGAAATGCGGCGAAGGATCAACACTCTGCTTGTGCTGAGGCAACGTAGGCGACGTGAATTCTTCTTCTTCTACTAGCTTTGTTTTTAGCATCGACATAACTACGGTTGTGGGGCGTGTTAAATGGGAGGCGACTGGCATGTTGTTATGAAGCATCACGTAAGAGCCTACGTCACGACGTAAATTAAGGTGTTGACTGTTGGGTTTTCCTTTCACACTGCATGACGATCAGAGCCGAGGTGATTTTAACACGGGTCGCTTGGCGGGTTGATTGACACGGTTCGAGGCGGGTCGCTGCACCTTTCCCACTGCCACCAAAAGCCGATTGTTAGTGGGTTGACACGGGTTTTTTGGCCAGAGGGAAAGGGGTATAAGAGGCGAAATTGACACCCAAAGTGCGCTTTCAGCTTGTTTTGTTTGGATGCATACAGACAGAACATACTAAAAATGCTTTAACAATATACTTAAAAGTAGTGATATCAAATGAGGGTTGTTTAAATACGCTGCGTGACTAATGTGGTCAACAGATCAGCAATCTACTTTAAGGCTACCACAAGAAAACACAATGCTTAAAACTATGAGAGGGAAACACATGCAAAAAGTACTTTGAGGCAATGAGAAGGTAATAAAAGACTCAATAAAACACAAATCGTAAGTACTCGCCACTTTTAACCAATGTGCGCATGTGTTGGACGTCTTGCCGCGGAGAAGGAATTGCAGGAGATGTAGTGAGACAAATTATGTCATCACTCCGAGCGTCCGTTGCATGCATAAAACATGGCACCCGCCATAGGTCAAAACATTTACTAAATGTTTTTTTATTTTTTTTATTTTATTTGTTTTTTTTTGAAAACCTGTCCTGTTCAGCTGTTTGACACGGAGAATAGAAGTCTAAGTGCCTGGATGGTCTGAACACTTTTATTGTTTCACATTGAGAGTCTGACATACTCCCATTGTGATCATTCAACATACCTCGTTTATTATGACAAAGCAGCGAACAGGAAGGGGTTATGAGGGAACAGAAGAAAAGAAACACAAGAGAAGAAAGAAAAGAAACACAAACTACAACAAGAAATACATTGAACGTCAAGACTAACTACTAATATGTTGGTGCTATCGTCAGCTAGATGTATTTCTGGTTGACACCATGTGGGGGGCCTGTTGACCAGGGAAAGAGGGTGACGGTTTTGGTGAAATGTTGATTCCAAGATACTTTATATTCCCTATTGGAATATTGTAATTTAGATTTTGATCTGCAGGATTCCATGAGTTTGTTAATAAGGGCATTATAATTGATTTTGACCAATTTATAGCATAATCTGATGTTTGCGAAAATTTCTTTATTCGTTCAAAAATCTCATGAAGGGAGGATTCAGTTTTTTCTAGATATAATAGTATATCGTCTGCGTATAAGTTAATATAGTGTTCTGATGTTTGTGAGCGGATCCCTTTGATATTAGCATTTTGTCTTTTCGCAATTGCTAATGGTTCAATAAATTCAATGGTTCAATAATAAATATAGAGCGAATAACAGGGGTGAGAGTGGACAGCCTTGTCGAGTTCCCCTTTGAAGACAGAAACTTTGTGAAATGACCCCGTTTTTGTTGACAGTGGCTTTTGGGGCGTTGTAGAATGTTTTTATCCAACGGATAAATGGCTCACCAAAGCCAAATTTTTTCAAAATTTTGAAGAGAAAAATCCAGTTGACTTTGTCAAATGCTTTTTCTGCGTCCAAAGAGAGGATCATTGCTTTCTGTTTATAATTCTGTACTAAATGTTTTTAAATCAATGGCAATATTTTATATCTTTCGAATAACATATTTTAGTCAAAGAGAAAAATTGTGACTTATTAGAGCCTACAAGTCTTTAAGTCCAAGGTTCTCTTTGAATAGTTACATAACCAACCACTGGACTCCCATGTATATTTGGGCTGTGGCAAAACTTTATACCCAAGAGGTTATCTTTATACAATGGTATGAAAAGTATCTGAACGTTTTGGAATTTCTCCCTTTTCTACATAAACTTACCATCAAATGTGGCCTGATCTTTGTCAAAATCACACAGATGAAAAAAGTGTCTGCTTTGACTAAAACTACCCAAACCTTTATAGGTTTTCATGTTTTAATGAGGATAGCAACCAAACAATGATAGAAAGGGGAAAAAATAAGAAGCCTGTGCCTAAGGAGACGTCATGAACTTAAGAGCAATTGAAACCAATTTTTACCAAACAGTTTGAGTCAGGTGTGTGCCCAATCACTGATGAGTGGTTTAAAGCTGCCCTGCCTAATATAAAACACACACCTGGTAAGAACTGTCTTGATGAGAAGCATTGTCTGATATGCGTCATGGCGCGGTCAAAAGAGCTGTCTGAAGACCTGCGATCAAGGATTGTTGATTTGTATAAAGCTGGGAAAGGATACAAAACCATCTCTAAAAGTCTGGATGTTCATCAATTGACAGTCAGAGGAGTCATCTACAAATGGAGAAAGTGTGACACTGTTGCTTCTCTCCCAAGGAGTGGCCGTTGTTGGCGTTGGCTCTCGACCTCGTACCTTCAACGCCGCGCGTTCGTTTTCTGTTCTGGAGGCTTTACTAAAAACGGAGTCGACACACAAATACTGAGAGTCTCAGGGTGCGGTCAAACAATAAACACATGTTTTAATGAATGAGGCACACACATTATAATATCTGACTCCAATATACTGTATACCTCACATTTTACAATCTAGTGGACTTTACTCATTCAAACAATTGGTCAACAAGGAACAGTTCTGGGGTTGTCTTGTGACTTCCCCTGATTAGATGAACAAAGACTTGAGTAGACTGAGAGGGGTTCATGTTGCACCTTTGTGGTCTTCAGAGGACTAAGATAACTGATCTTACTCTTATGACACCAAATGGTATACGTTAAAACTAACCAGAATGTGAATGCATGATTGCTTTGACTAAGAATAAAAGGCTACATAATGCATACAAGTAAACCTATAAATGTAAGTACATAACACCGTCCACCAAAGATGGCGCCAAGAGTTCAGCTCAGAATACTCAGAGAGGTAAAAAAAAGAACCCTAGAGTGTCTGCTAAAGGCTCACAGAAATCACTGGCACAGTCCAATATCTCTGTGCACACATCAACTATATGTAAAACTATGGCCAAGAATGGTGCTCATGGGAGGACTTCACGGAGAAAGCCAATTGTGTTTAAAAAAAAAAAACATTGTTGCTCGTTTAATGTTCACAAAAAGACACTTGGACATTCCACAGACGTTTTGGCAAAATATTTTGTGGACTGATGAAACCAAAGTTGCATTGTTTGTGAGTAACACTCAATGTCATGTGTGGAGGAAAATGGAACAGCTCTCCTGCATCAACACCTCATCCTAACCGTGGAGCACTGTGGAGGGAGTAAATTGTTTGGGGCTGTTTTGCTGCATCAGGGCCTGGACAAGTTGCAATCGTTAATGTAAGAATGAATTCAAAAGCTTATCAGGATGTTTTGCATGAAAACCTGAGGCCGTCTGTCAGACAGTTGAAGCTAAAAAGAGGATGGATGCTGCAACAAGACAATGATCCAAAACAGGAGTAAATCAACTACACAATGGTTTCAGAAGAACAAAATACACGTTCTGGAGTGGCCGAGTCAAATTCCAGACTCGAACCCCGTTGAGATGCTGTGGCATGACCTAAAGACAGCGATTCATGCCAGACATCCCAGGAATCTGACTGAACTATAGCAGTTTTGTAGAGAAGAATGGGCCAAGATTAGTCCTGATCGATGTGCCAGACTGATATACAGCTACAGGAAGCGTCTGGTTTAAGTTATTGCTGCCAAAGGGGGGGCCACTAGATATTAAATGTGATGGTTCACTTACTTATTTTCCCCCCTTCCGTCATTGTTTGCATACTATCCTCATTAAAATTTGAAAACCTATAAATGTTTGGGTGGTTTTAGTTAAAGCAAACACTGTCATCCATCTGTGTGATTTTGACAAAGTTCAGATCACATTTGGTGGTGATTTGATGCAGAAATGTGAGAAATTCCAAAAGGTTCAGATACTTTTCATACCACTGTAGACCTTCGGATTTAGACAAAAGCAACCGTCCAAAAATGGAAATCTCTCTGAAACCATCTATTAAACATAAGTTTGCATTTATCAGTGTTGTTTACAATGTTTTGGCTTTCCATTATTTTTTTGTATCCATCTTTTTATTTGAGGTTTTGAATACATTGACATGATTTAATAATTCTCAGCCACATCAAAGATAATAAATCAATTAGTCTTTTTCATGGCACATCTGATGTAAGTAGGAAAAAGCAAGAAAAATAATGATAATAATAATTTATAAAAGGATAGGTTGATAACAACACTTTGTCTTTGCCATGATTCCACGGAAGAAAAAAAAAAAGTTATGTTTGTCTGTATCGTGAGCAAGTCCTCATCTATTTTACACGAACCACACATACGTACACACATACCCACACACACAAAAAACAAGATAATAATAGTAACAGCATTCCCATTAGTCGTCAGTAGAGGGCAATCATGTAAAGTCAGTAATTCACATTTGTTCATATTTAGTTTTAATCCCGAATCCTTTGAGAACAATTTAATAACCTGGAGCGCCAATGGAATTTTCCTTTCATTTTTCAAAAACAGCGTTGTATCATACGCCAGCTGACTGATCACAATTTGTTTATCCCCGACTTCCAATCCTTTAACCGGGCTAGATTTGAGCAACGCCGGAAATCACCTCATGAAATCCCGCCCTCGTCTGTCGTCTCTTAGCAACAGAGGAAGCTTAGGATCCACCATAATCCCCTGGTTTCAAAAGACACCAGTGATTTTCACACTTGACGCAATGGAAGTGGCAATGGACCCGCTGTTTCTGGCCTGGAGTTACTTCAGAAGGCGGAAGTTGCAACAGTGTTCGGAAATTTGTTCCAAAATATTACAAGACAGCCCGTTCGACCAGGTAATGTGTCGCATTTAGCGGGCTAGCACAGCCCTGCTAGCTCGGTTCTGCTAGTAAGACTACCCTAATTCGCTGACATACTTTGTGGAATACTTCTCCAGGTTCTGATTTTAATTTATTTGCTTCTACTGTTTATTCATGTTTGTTGTCCTCAATACTCTTTTCACTTCCTTGGCATGCTCTCTTAGGACTCTTCCTTGTCTGTTTCTGAGGTAAAAAACTCTCCTATATCATCTTCATCTTTTTTATACCTCTACACCTGTCCACTCAGTGTTTGTTCTAGGGTTGTCAAAAGATGCTAAAATGTTGTATTCGATAGTAGGGATGTCACGATACCCAAAATTTAGGAGTTGGTGCCAATACCATTTCAATACCACGGTATTTTTTAAAAATCCCATGTACTTAAACGTACACTCCTTTATTAGAACTTCTAATACTTCTAATTTAGAATTAAGCAACAATACTGTGTGCTTATCCAGAACAAGCGGTATGTAGCTTTAAAGTATGAGACTAAAATAATGTGCATTGAAGTATCAAACAATAGAATACCGGTAAACAAAATAAAATACTGTGCATGTACTGTAGGCAAGGGCGTAGGTTTGCACAGGGAAGGTAGGGACACAACACTACCAACACTTCAAGATGCTCAAATTGTTCCCACCAACTTTTAAAGAATATGAAAACACCTGGTGAAATGCTAATATTCCATCATTTATCCATAAACGCATGCTTTTTGGATTCATATCATGCCACTTCGTGTAATTACACACATTGCAACACCAAGAAAACGATAGAAATTTGGATCGATTGTCAAGCTAAAACGACCGGCGCCCGAGATCCCGGAAATCTAGCATATTGTGTGCGTGACGTCACAACTAGGAAACAGTGCTTAGTACTGAATGGCGGCGATGATGGCGGACAATTTTGTTTCTAGTTGCAGCGACGAATCCGACGTAACGAACGTTGTTCTAATGGTGACGAGAAGACTTATAAACCTTTCTTTGGTGTTTTGGGTTATCAATTTGAGCCCAAACGAAAGCCAATGCAGCCTAATGAAAGGATCATTGAGAGGAGCAATCACACTAATGAAACACAGGCAACAGATCGTGTGGGAAACACCAAATGGTTTGTTTTGCATTTCTTTTTGTGAAGCTGATACACCGTGACTGCAAAATAAAGTAATGTATAGAATAATTATCATTTATTGCGCTATCATGGGTTTTCACTCTGCCAACAGACACAAATATGAATGGAATTAGAGGATTTGTTGTATATATTTTATGAGTGATAATTTATACATGTGTCCAGTCCTATGCGTGATATGTTTTTTATTATAAAAGAGTACTCACTCTGGCCATTTCGAGCTTGGCTGCTCCCCTCCTTTGCTTCGCCTGGGGTGGTGGGGTGGTCTCATCAGTGCCAGTCATTGTCCTCTTTCTTGATATCTCGGGACATTTAGGTGGCTGCGCGTGTATGGTGGGCACCGCATCTGCTTTCAGCAGCAATTTCTTCGCAAAACCTGATCTCATTTTTCCATAGTTTGAATAGCTTTCATGTGTAAAATGCGCGCCAAACAAAACTGTGCCGGAGGCTGGGTCTGCAAAATTAGCCCTCTTTGCAGGGACGAACTTCACTCATTGTCTGCGTAGTCCAGCTCTTTTTCTCGCGTTCGGGAACTCATGAGTACTACATTGCGACAAATGGCTATTTGTACACTGCATAGCATGACAGGTTTGAACCATTTTAGCGATTTTTTTTTTTTTTTTTTTTTTGATAAAACACGAATGCAACTCTCACGTCGACCTTTTGTTTCCTGGCTGTGACGTCAAAGCCCCATTCGGCTGTTTCCGGAATACTTTCGGAAATGTTCGTAATTTTCGATCTATTTTCGATAATTGCTCATGAATGTGATTTATTTTTTTGTTAACTTTATTCATATTTGTTATCTTGTCACATAACGGTTCTATTGATATCTCACAGCCCCTTAGTATTATCATTCTCTTTAAGCAACTTATTTGCATTATATAATTAATTCAGCTACATAAGTAATTTAGATAGTCTTCTCATATGTTGTAAGGATAGAATTGACCCTACCATTATTAAGTGATTTTCATTTAGTTCACTTAAATTGACCCTTTTACTTGCTGAATGTGCCAGTCCGGGGGACCACCCTGGATCCCTGGGGTGTGACGATGGCCCCTTTGCTAAGCTGCTGGAGTAGGGATGGGCTGTGAAAATGTGACAGTAACAAAAAAATACACTTGAGTGTTTGGTATGAGGTAGATTTCCCTTAAATATTTACAGACACTATTTTTTTCATTGTAACGTAATTTGTTTAAAAGTTTAAAATATGCGAGTGAATAATTTTTTGAAGTCGTTTTTTTTCTAAACTAAATATTTGACATTAATTAATGATTCTAAACTAAGAATGACAGACATTTCGAATAAAAAAAATATAATTGCTTAGCTTCTTTTTATGGCTGGGTTGAAACAAAAGCGGTTGCGCGATGTCTGTAAATGGTGGTTTACCGTGGTGGTAAATGGGGGCTTAATGCGCTATGAAACTGCTATGGCAGCATATAGACATATTGTTCTATCAAACACAATAGCTCTTTTGGCTTAAAATACAGCAGTTTATTTTAAAGAGGGGTACAAGAGCAGCCACTGCTTTTTCAGCCTTGTCTGTGTTTTCCGCCATATATATCTATATATTAGGGCTGTCAAACGATTAAAATTTATAAGTTAATTACAGCTTAAAAAATAATTAATCGTAATTAATCGCAATTCAAACGATCTATAAAATATGCAGTATTTTTCTGTAAATTAATGTTGGAATGGAAAGATAAGACACAAGATGGATATATACATTCAACATACGGTACATAAGTACTGTATTTGTTTATTATACTAATAAATCAACAATATGGCATTAACATTATTAACATTCTGTTAAAGCGATCCATGGATCGAAAGACTTGTAGTTCTTAAAAGATAAATGTTAGTACAAGTTATAGAAATTTTATATTAAAACCCCTCTTAATGTTTTCGTTTTAATAACATTTGTAAAATTTTCAATCAAAAAATAAACTAGTAGCCCGCCATTGTTTATGTCAATAATTACACAATGCTCATAGGTGATGAAGCCCATAAAATCAGTCGCACCCAAGCGCCAGCAGAGGGTGACAAAACTCCAAAAAACACAAGTAACAAGTGGACATTGCACTGTGCTGTCATTTTAATCTGTTTCAGTGGGGCATGTGCGTTAATTGCGTCAAATATTTTAACGTGATTAATTTAAAAAACTAATTACCGCCCGTTAACGCAATAATTTTGACACCCCTACTATATATACAATGTATACAGTACATATGAAGAGCTACACACTTGGATGTGAAATCATTGCTGTCATGGCTTTGTCAGGCTGCTGCTTACCTTTGTGAAACAGGAAAAAGACTAATACAGAGTGAATCCAGGAGAACTTTTTATTGCATACCTTGTATGGGTGACGATAGTTTAATAAACCTTTGGCTCTCAAAGGCCAAAATAATGCTAAATTTTTGAAATTTAAACATGTATTATACTAGCCCAACAGTAAAAAAGTTAAAATACATTAACAATAATAAACCCTTAACTTTTTTTAACCCTGAGTTTTGGCTCTCAAAGGCCACACAGTGCAACTTTCATGAAATTATGAAATTGACCACAGCATCCTGTCTCTCTGTCAGCCTCCCTCTCTGTGCACCAGCAGCCACATAACTCAACTTCATCTTTATATCATCGCATGAGTGAGACTCTCTCTCAGACACACACCTCCTTACACACCCCCATGCACAATTTAGCCACTTAGCTTAGTTTACTTTGCTAACTTCCACACAACTTTTGAAACAGGTCTCAAATTAGTGCATCATTTCTCTCAGTAAAAGACTAGAAAAGTAAAGTACCTTTGACCAGTTGAGCAGCACGCTCAGCTTGGCCGGTGTGTGATCCCTTGAATTCATTCGCATGAAGTACTATGTTTTCCAGTGGGCTGTCAAGCAAAGCAGGGAAAGTTGGGAGACTTGGCTGCTCCAGACGTTGGTTGAAAAGCGTCTTCAAATGTTTTGTCAGGTTCCAGTATTGAAACTGGCCGATTTACCACAATTAAATTATTTGTTCTCAATGATACCGTTTAACCAGACGTGTTAAAATCCGGCCCGGGGGCCAAATGCGACCCTTGGTCGAATTTCATCCGGCCCCCAGCCTCTGTCATAAAATTAATAATGTCTGGCCCGCACACAGACTTAATAAATTGGTCAGCAGTACTGCTACCAGCATATGAAGTAGCTTACCCACTAAATGGCAGTAGCACCCTAAGCAACATTACCCCGTGTGACCCTTTACTCCCAATTTTCTAAAATGGCGACAATCAACAACAACAAAAAAGTTGACCGCGACGTCCGACGCTTCAAGAATAGGTGCAAATTGGACTATTTCTTCACTAAAATACGCAACAACTGTGTCTGCCTCATTTGCAAAGAGACAGTCGCTGTTTTTAAAGAGTTCAATGTGAGGCGATATTACCAAACAAGACATGCTGATATGTTCGACAAGATTACTGGGAAGATACGCAGCGAGAAATTGAAACAACTTGAAGCTAGTTTAATTTCACAGCAGCAGTATTTCACAAGAGCCCGAGAGTCGAAAGAGAACACCACAGAGGCAAGTTGCGAGATTGTTGAAATTATTAATTAAAATAAATAAATAAATACATAAAGCAAATATGACACACAGAATGGCTTGCTAAAATTTGCTTAAATATATTGTTCTACGTAAAGGACGTCAGCCAAGGTTGGCCCCCCACATTTTTACCAGACCAAAACTGGCCCCCTTTGCAAAAAGTTTGGACACCCCTGCTTTAAACCCTCTCAAAAATGGTTTCAAGACCTAGACTCAGCTGTCACAAAATTCTACTTTAAGAACAAGAAAAACAGGATTAGCCTTGCCAACTTGCAAAGAAATAAACCGGAGACTTTTTTGATGTATTAATACCGAGTTGAAAATGACATCAGTAGTGGTATTTGTGTGTTTTATTTATTATTTTAGGCCGCATGGAGTCTAAAAACACGGGCACTTACAGAGATGGTCTACATTGATGAAATTGAAGTTGATCAGGAAGGAATTGCTGAGATGACACTGGATGAAAACGCCATTGCTCAGGTTGCACGTACGTATTGAGTCTTCAGTGCCTCTGTGTTAAAACTTGACAGTGACGTATTATTTGCTCATCTGACCGAAGGCCCCGGAACATCTTTAAGACTGCCTGGAACAAGTCATGGAGGTGGTCCCACGCCTGCTGTCAGGTCAAAACAACACAGCCTAATTTTAATGATCAAAAGGGACTTTGTTGTGCTCAACCGTGAACCTTAAATTCTAGGCCCATGACTCAGTCAGGGCGTCCCATCACAGGATTCGTAAGGCCCAGCACCCAATCGGGACGCCCTGGCACAATGGAGCAGGCAATTAAGACGCCGCGCACCGCAAGTACGGCTCGGCCCGTCACTAGCGCCTCGGGTCGATTCATTCGTCTGGGAACAGTGCGTTGATGTGTAGAACTCATGTGAGACGGTACAGTATGTGGTGGGTTTACACACTCTAATATTTGCTTTTCCTCATCAGGCTTCCATGTTAACCAATCCAGAGGGACCCTTTATAAACCTTTCAAGGCTAAATATGTCAAAGTATTCACAAAAGCCTAATCTGTCCAGGGTAAGGCAATTATTTTGCACATTTGCCCAAAAGAGTAGTTCTTAATCTGGGTTTGATAGAACCACAGGGGCTTGTTGAGTAAGTTTAAGGGGCTCAGCGAATGCTCTATATGTAAGGATAAAAACATAAAATTTTGACCTGTTTATAGGGACTATACGATATTTTTAGAGTTAATATAAAATTATTTTTTACTCATGCATGCATACACAGCAGACACTTGGACTCGAGTCACATGGACTCGGCCTCGAGTCGCAAATTAGATGACATGCAACTCGACTCGGACTTGAAGAAAAAAAAAAAACGCAGGATTTGACTCGCTTAGCTGGGAGGGTCCGAGACTCGACTCAACTAGGGTCGAACAGTCTGGGGAATTTTTTTTAACATATACACATACTTCGTGGCGTCCAGGTGGGGTTAATTAATTGAAAATAATATTTTTCTGCGTTTTTGTCAGTGAAAAACTAGCAAACTAGACTAGCACATTTGAAATGACTAAAATATGAATAATAGGCTAAGTATTTTCATCCAAAAGTGTAAGGCAAAAATGAAAAGGGCTGCCAAAAACAACACTGCTTGCTACTGTTTTTACCTTTCTGGTGCTGATTTGACGGGCCAAGCACTCGTTGCTTTATGTTCGTGCTTGTACAAGCATGCTAGCCATGCACAATCTGCAGTTACGCTTTAGGCCGGAGGTGGTAATCACAAGTAAAAAAAAAAAAAAAAAAAAATGACAAACTCGGTATAGTCCCTTTAGAAATACAGTGGGGTATTTAGTAGTGGTGTCAACAATAATCGATGCGGCGATGCATCCCGATGCGGGGCATGGACGATTCGATTCGATGCGGGCAACAAGCCGAATCGATTCAGCGCATTTTAAAATATATAAGTACGTTCAAAAATCTTCCCTGCGCAATTCCGGTGATGCAATGGATTTGGTTTCCCCATTTGTATTATTATTGTCATGTTTCATTTTTTACACACTGCATAACTCTGGTCAAGTTTCCCACCAACCTCATAGAAGCCAAAATGTCTCCAGATGTCAGCTTTCAATGTCTTAGGTGCATCAAGAATCTTTCTTGCTCCCTCTTTCTCCGCTTCAGCCATTGTTATGTTATGTCCTATCTCTTAGAGGTTAGATCTTGTACCCGAACGGTCGGGCCCAAAATGTTAAGCATTCACGTTCGGGTCGGGTCGGGTCGGGTTGGGTCGGGCCGCGCCGGACTAATAAATTTTTTTTTTTTTTTTAATTTAAAAAAAAAGGGATAATCCCAAGAGCAGGCTCTCTGTATTGTGCATTTGCTTGTGCACTCACATGAAGCAGTGGCGCCGCCCGCTTTTTCTTCTTCTCCTCCGCTGTGGCGCTTGAAATTCGTTATGAAAGACACTTTTATTTATGCACACAAAGGCAACACAAATGCGATCCTTTTGAATCCTCTCCTCTGTGTGTCTGCAAACTCGTTTTTTTTTTTTTTTTATATTAAACTTTCCCAGCGTTATTTCGTTGAGTAAATGATTTTATAATGATCGCAAAAATATGTAGACTATTTAAACATTAAGAAAACTTGCGTTTTTTTTCTGCCAACTGAGAATTCGTTACGAAAGACACTTTTTTATGCACACAAAGGCAACACAAATGTGATCCTTTTGAATCTTTTCCTCTGTGTGTCTACAAAATCGCATGTTTTTTTTTTTTTCCAATATTAAACTTTCCCAGCGTTATTTCGTCGTGTAAATGATTTTATAATGATCACAAAAATATGTAGACTATTTAAACATTAAGAAAACGCGTTTTTTTCTGCCAACTGAGAATTCGTTACGAAAGACACTTTTTTATGCACACAAAGGCAACACAAATGTGATCCTTTTGAATCTTCTCCTCTGTGTGTCTGCAAAATCGCATGTTTTTTTTTTTTTTTTTAATATTAAACTTTCCCAGCGTTATTTCGTTGTGTAAATGCTTCTATAATGATCCCAAAAATATGTAGACTATTTAAACATTAGGAAACATGCGTTTTTTCTGCCATCTCGAAGAAATGAAAATAAATTGCTGCTGCTGCGTTTTGTTTTTTTCCGCGTCACTCCAAGCCGGGTCGGGCTTCAATACCAGCGGGCCGTGTCGGGTCGGGCTGGATTTTTTAGGCCCCATCTAACCTCTACTATCTCTCTCTGCTCTCTCAATTGCAAAAAAATGATATTTCCTCATGTTGAAACAGATTGTTATGGCTGCTAAAATGCTGCTGCACTTCATTTTAATTCATTATTTTTTATTGTTATGTGGTAGTTACTGATTGCATTTCTAAGTTGATTGCACATATATAGTGGGCTAGGCCTACATTTTACTTTTGTTCTACATTGCAATTTAGTTGGATGTTTTGTTTGCAACTGAACTGATCCCTGGATTGATATTGCGATAAAGATGCTGCTGCACTACAATATTTTCTTTGTCGCTTTCTTTAATATTTACTTGAATATTTTTATCGATGGGTTGTTGTGACTAAAATACAGCGACTGTTATTACTGATTTTGCACAGGAGTTCAGATGTTGCACTGTGTGAAAGGCTGCTACTGTGTGTAAAAAAAAAAGAAAGCCCTGGATTCATTCAAAGCACCAATTAAATGCTGTGATCTGTTTTTTTTTTTTTTTTTAATATATATCTAAAAGTATTTTCATTTGACTTCAACCAGGAATGACACAAGAGCCAATAAAAAGTTGTTTAATGTCTGACCGCTTGTGTTGCCTCATGATTCACGAAAAATATGCTTTGCTTTAGAATTTTAATGCATCCCAGGCTTTAAGGCATCGCGATGCATTGCCGAATCGAATTGAATCGAATCGTGGCCCTCCGAATCGTAATCGAATCGAATCGTGAGGGCAGTACCGATGCACACCTCTAGTATTTAGTCAACCACCAATTGTGCAAGTTCTCCTACTGGAAAAGATTAGAGAGGCCTGTAATTGTCAACATTGGTAAACCTCAACCATTAGAGACAGAATGTGAAGGAAAAAAAACAAAAATCACATTGTTTGATTTTTAAAGAATTTATTTCCAAATTAGAGTGGAAAATAAGTATTTGGTTACCTACAAACAAGCAAGATTTCTGGCTGTCAAAGAGGTCGAACTTCTTCTAACGAGGTCTAACGAGGCTCCACTCGTTACCTGTATTAATGGACCTGTTTTAACTCATTATCAGTATAAAAGACACCTGTCCACGACCTCAGTCAGTCACACTCCGAACTCCACTATGGCTAAGACCAAAGAGCTGTCGAAGGACACTAGACACAAAATTGTAGACCTGCACCAGGCTGGGAAGACTGAATCTGCAATACACTTGGTGAAATAGAAATTAACTGTGGGAGCAATTATTAGAAAATGGAAGACATACAAGACCACTGATAATTTCCCTCGATCTGGGGCTCAATGCAAGATCTCACCCCGAGGCGTCAAAATGATAACAAGAACGGTGAGCAAAAATCCCAGAACCACACGGGGGGACCTAGTGAATGACCTACAGAGAGCTGGGACCACAATAACAAAGGCTTCTATCAGTGATACAATGCGCCGCCAGGCCCTCAAATCCTGCACTGCCAGACGTGTCCCCCTGCTGAAGAAAGTACACGTCCAGACCCGTCTGCGGTTCGCTAGAGAGCATTTGGATGATCCAGAAGAGGACCGGGAGAACGTGTTATGGTCAGATGAAACCAAAATAGAACTTTTTGGTAGAAACACAGGTTCTCGTGTTTGGAGGAGAAAGAATACTGAATTGCATCCAAAGAACACCATACCCACTGTGAAGCATGGGGGTGGAAACATCATACTTTGGGGCTGTTTAGCTGCAAAGGGACCAGCAAGACTGATCTGTGTAAAGGAAAGAATGACTGGGGCCATGTATCGTGAGATTTTAAGTGAAAATTTCCTTCCATCAGCAAGGGCCTTGATGATGAGACGTGGCTGGGTCTTTCAGCATGACAATCATCCCAAACACACAGCCAGGGCAACAAAGGAGTGGCTTCGTAAGAAGCATTTCAAGGTCTTGGAGTGGCCTAGCCAGTCTCCAGATCTCAACCCCATAGAAAATCTGTGGAGGGAGTTGAAAGTCCGTGTTGCCCAACGACAGCCCCAAAACATCACTGCTCTAGAGGAGATCTGCATGGAGGAATGGGCCAAAATACCAGCAACAGTGTGTGAAAAGCTTCTGAAGAGTTACAGAAAACATTTGGCCTTCGTTATTGCCAACAAAGGGTATGTAACAAAGTATTGAGATGAACTTTTGGTATTGACCAAATACTTATTTTCCACCATGATTTGCAAATAAATTCTTTAAAAATCAAACAATGTGATATTCTGGGGGGTTTTCCACATTCTGTCTCTCATGGTTGAGGTTTACCCATGTTGACAATTACAGGCCTCTTTAATATTTTCAAGTGGGAGAACTTGCACAATTAGTGATTGACGAAATACTTATTTGCCCCACTGTTGGCTGCCAAAATGAGAATAAATTTGAACAGGAATTGGCTTACAGTATTTATTAGCTGGTTAGCTTAGCTACATTGCTTTTGAATTGGAAAAAAATGGCTCCATTATCAAATTACGAAGGGTTCGGTGAATGCCCATGTGAAACTTGTTTGGTTCGCTACCTTTAACTTGGTTAAAACCCACCGGCCTAAAACTGTTTTGAGCAGGAACCGTTGATTGAGTAACCTTTATTTCTGTTCTCAGACTCTCTTCGAATACATATTCCATCATGAAAATGATGTAAAAAATGTAAGTGTGGAGTTTCAACTGCTTGTGAACTTGTCAAAATTGTTATGATTATTATGATTATGATGAGGTTTTTTTGTATTCGCAGGCACTCGATTTAGCTGCTCAAGCAACCGAACAGGCTCAGTTCAAAGACTGGTGGTGGAAAGTCCAGCTGGGAAAATGCTACTACAGGTAATTCATCTAAAAACACGTCACTCACGCAACACATTTATCTAATTTACGGCAAAATATAATCATAAACAAACAGCATAATTGTCATTGTTTTTCTAGGAAATCATCATCTCATTGTTAAAATACCATATGTTTGCCTAACTGTAATGCAAGAGTTAAAAAAAAAAAAGGTTAACAGGAGTAAATGGTAAATCATGGTCATGTCAAGGTGACTTATATCATGATTTAACATTCATATTTTTCATGCAATTTTTTTTTCTTGACCACAGCCGGGGTGTGTGGCAGAGGCCCCGGCCTGTAGGTGTCTTGGTTTGCGGGCATAAATGGGACATGGTTGGGCGAGGGGAGTAGGGTTGGGCATCAAGCATCGACGGGACCCGGATCTAACACGCCGATGCTCCCGGAACCGTTCAAATTTTTAAATTTTGATTCCATGTTTCGACGCCCTGACCGCCAAGCGGAAAAAATTGCTGCTGAAAACCAGGAAGAAGAAGCCACAAGAAGCGCATCTTTGTGCATTGCAACTTGATTACAACCATGGACATGGTGCGGCGGCGCTCAAAAGTTTGACTTAACTTTCCAAAAAAAAAAAGTCAGCTCAGTGCAACATTTGCAACACAACTACATATATCATGCAAAGGTGGCTGCACGATCAATATGATTAAACCCTTCCGGCTTCATGGAATACAAGTGCCGAGTAGCATATCTGAGTGCCTCGCCGGTCCTCTAACCAGTCAGAAAGATAAGTAGAACAATAAATTACGTCCGTCTTCTGCTGTTCCCGCGATCCGACCCCGGATTAAGCAGTAGATGATGGGTGGATGGATGGATGGATGGATGTAAAATAGTACGAGAATAAGTTGCATTATTACGTCGGGCTATGGTCGATATCACATGTATATACAACCCCAGCAAAAAGTATGGAATCACCAGTCTCGGACGAGCCCTCACTCAGACATTTTACCGTGTAGGACAAACTTGGATAAAAATCTTGAAAAAATAATGAATTAGTTTTTTGGACAGCTTGCAGTCTCTCAGGTATGAACTTGATGAGTATTCTTCATCAATTTGGTGCCAACTCTCTTTGATTGCCGTTGCCAGATGATCCTTGCAGGTCGGAGCCTTGCTGTGGATCATTTTTTTCAATTTCCACCACAGGTTTTCAATAGGGTTGAGATCTGGGCTATTTGCAGGGCATGACATTGACTGGATGAGTCTTTCTCCAAGGAATGCTTTAACAGTTTTAGGTCTGTGGCATGATGCATTGTCATCTTGGAAAATGACGAACATATTTATAATTGAAGGGAAAGAAAGCTGTCCAAAATTTCAATGTAAACTTGTGCATTTATTGAAGATTTAACCACAGCCATCTCCCCAGTGCCTTTGCCTGACATGCAGCCCCATATCATCAAGGACTGAGGGAATTCTGATGTTTTCTTCAGGCAGTCATCTTTGTAAATGTCACTGGAACAGCACCAAACAAAAGTTCCAGCATCATCACCTTGTCCAATGCAGATTCCTGACTCTTGACACCTTGTCCAATGCAGATTCTTGACTCTGGACAACATGATAAAATGTCGGAGTAAGTGCTCGTCTGAGACTGGTGATTCCATACTTTTTGCTAGGGTTTGTAGAACTAGATGCAAAATGACAGAGTCGGTGGCGTTAGCGCATGTATAGAGGACTAGATACAAAATGACAAACTCGCTGGCATTAGTAAACAGCCACCATCTTAAAGCAGTAAGCGCCTATTAAAATCAACAGTATTAAAAGTTCTTGAAATTATAATCAAAAGAAGAATTTATACTAATGCTTCGTCATAGCTCCCAGCTAAGGTACATGATTTTTTATTTATTAATTTATTTATTTTTGGGTTTGTTTTTTTTTACCCTACCTCTTAAAAGAATCGGAATCAAGAATCGTTCAGAACCGAAATCAAAACATGGAATCAGAACCGGAATTGTTCAATTTCAAATGATGCCCAACCCTAGAGGGGAGTGTCATACAGAAAAGTAAAATGATGCTCGAAGCTGGAATATAGTGTTTCAGTGTTTAAATATCGCTAATACACCAACACCCCACTTGCTCAACTGGTTGTTGCCTGCAGAAAATCTTCCACTAGCACTGCCTCCACCCCACATATCAGATGATCATCTTGAAGGGCCCGCGAAATAATGTAGGGGCCAGCGAATTATCATCCCCACCCATCGGATGTTCACCTCGGGAGTCTGTTTATTCTTCTCACACCCCATCCCTGTTCACATTTGTTCTGCCGCTGGACTCCAGTAATTAAAAAAAACAAAACAAAGAACTACGACCACCCAGCCCACTCCCAAAATGTCTCATCAGCCAAGAAACATGAAAAGCACAACTAAAGAGCGCGCAGTTTCTGTACTGGCTAACTCAGGACCTACAGGCAACAATAAGTCTGCAAACAATTAATATAGTGAATCAGCCCTGAGAACAAATTTTCAAATTGGGCGCCAATGAGAGATGCGTATACATCCCTCGAAGTCTGCTACATTTTTTTTTTATCCATAAACGTGATTTATAAGGTATGTTTTCACCCAGATTTGGTATTTAAAGTTTGTCTGATCTTTGCAGACTCGGTTTGTACCGAGAGGCCGAAAAACAGTTTCGATCAGCTCTCACACACCAAGAAATGGTGGACACGTATCTCTATCTTGCTAAGGTAATGATGAAATATTTACACAAGTATTTTATAAAAGTCCACAGTGTTAGTATTTAAGCTACCACATGCTTCCCCGTCCATCAGCTCTATCAGCGTCTGGACCAGCCGATAACAGCCCTCAACCTGTTCAAACAAGGCTTGGACCACTTTCCTGGCGAGGTCACTCTCCTCACGGGAATCGCTCGCATTTACGAGGTAGGGTTTGTCACCATCAGTGTTGCCAAAATTCCTAAGAAAAGGTAATCCAATTACTGATATTGATCGTAGCCTTGCATGTAATTCAATGTTGGGGGGGGGGGGGGGGGTCACAGGCTCGCACTACCACTGTAATGGTAGCCCTTCATTCTGGCTATAGTTTTTAGGTGGTGAAGGAATAGTATCTTTTCTCGTATTTACTGTTTGACTTTGTATTACTCTAACACATCCAATATAAAATAAATAGTATTTATATCATGGTTTAAGAAGAAACAAGCATAATATATTTGATATTATGAACGGTTGCACTTGAAATGATTAGCACTTGCAGCGCCAAGACACCGTGCAGATAGGGATTCTGACCACAGAAGCCCAACGCTTGCGCCATGCAGCTGACCAAGCAAGATTAACACTGACTACCAGGTAATAGACAAGACATCTACAAGCCCACGTCTGCATCGCCAAATCCCGCAATCAGCTCTTCAGGACAGTCCAGAACAAATGGCGGGACGTCCTGTACTACCACAATACCCGATAACAAAAAAAAAACCTCCCAAGTTTAATAGCTCAGCGCCTCTCAGACCGTGAGGTGCGCCGAACTTTCCACCTCAGTGGCCTCATTAACCATGACCCAGCAACGGTGACACACGAACTTGACCGGCCAAGTCTGCAACAGAAGTAGACCCAAACACAACCCTCTTCCTGCCTACTGCCCGCCCCGCGAGAGCTTTCAAAAAGACTGAATATTTAACTAATCGTTGTCATTTTTCTGGGGAACCTTTTGTTGAATTGTGATATGGTTACCCTGGAATGAGTCTGCCTCCTCGTCTGTGTCTGTCGCTGTTTTGCCTTGCCGTTTGATCGCTATCGACCTGAATAAATTGTCAACTTGTGTTTCGAAGCCTTTTCCAGACTTCAAAATGGAGTCAGTACAACGGTTTAAGACTAAGGTGAATGCGCAGGGTTTGGCCTTTTGGCCAGGTTGTCGGAGTTTCGCTGGCCCGGGTCGTTGGAGCTGCGCCAGTGCGGGTCCGGGAGTTCGTATGGCGTGATTCCGGCAATCTGGCTAAAAGATCAGATTCCTTCAGTGGTAATAGGGTATGGCGTATGCGGTTGAAAATGGTATCCAACAGGCTTTTCCACACCTGTTAAGAAAACGTCATTGATATGGACACACCGTGACGACATCATCCCTTGCCACATTGCTAAAGCATACAAACAGCTTGGTTTGGCCACTAATATGAAAAAGACAAGTACTACGCCACCAAACTGCAGCAGACTTGCCATGCCCCCAGACATCTCCATTGACAAAATCCGACTAGAAAATGTGGACCACTTCCCATACCTTGTCAGCCTCCTCTCATCAAAATTTGTTCTCGATGATGAATTGCACCATTGCCTTTGCAGTGCCAGTGGGGCTTTCTCAAAGCTAAGGAGGAGAGTCTTTGAGAACCGAGATCTCCAGACGACTACAAAAATCCTGGTCTATAAAGCCGTGGTGCTCACCACTCTCTTATATGGATAAGAGGCCTGGACCATGTACAGGAGGCACTTAAAGGCACTTGAGGCATACCATCAAAGATGCCTCAGAAAAATCCTTAGGATCAGCTGGGAGGACAGATGCACCGACACCAGTGTCTTGGAAAAAGCAAACATTCCCACCATCACTGCCACCAAAACCAGTTGAGATGGACTGGCCATGTTGTCTGAATGCTTGACTCTCGCCTCTCAAAACAAGTCCTCTACTTGCAGCTCGTTGAAGGGAAGCGGGCTCCTGGAGGCCAGGAGGAGAGGTTTAAGGACAACATAAAAACAAACCTAAAGATGTGCCGCATGGACATAAAAGCCTGGGAAGACATAGCAGCCGACGGGTCGACCTGGAGAAACATCCCCGTGATAGTGATGCGCAATACAACGCTGACCTTCATCGTGCTCCACGAGACGAACGCAGACTCAGGAAGGAGAGGGCGACCACTAAACTGCCCACATTGCAGCAGAATAATTGGGTCCAGAATCGGGCTCTATGCCCACCTGAAGACCCACAAGGACCAAGAAGGAGGACAGTCATACTCGACTACAAGTAGCCGCCGATGATGATAATGATTGCCAAATTGTATCAACCAACATAAAAACTGCTCCCGGAGCATTAGATTACTCGTTACTGAAAAAGAGGTTATGCAAGAGTTACTTTGTACCTTTGTATTTTGTTACCAAAATCACTGGTCGCCATTGGACTGGGGTTCAGTCCACCCTTTTTGACTGTAATATTCTCTGTTTTGGGACCGTCTCGTCACAGGAGATGAACAACATGGCATCCGCCACAGAGTACTACAAAGACGTCCTAAAGCAGGACAACACTCACGTGGAGGCCATCGCTTGCATAGGCAGCAATCACTTCTACTCGGATCAACCTGAGATCGCGCTGCGCTTCTACAGGTCGGTCAAAAGCTCTCAGCATCAAGTTGCACGCCTTCCGTGACAATAACGAATGATAGGGATGACCCACTTTTCTTTTTGCTAGGCGGTTACTCCAGATGGGGGTATATAATTGCCAGCTTTACAACAACCTGGGCTTGTGCTGCTTTTACGCTCAGCAGTACGACATGACACTGTCGTCTTTCGAAAGAGCGCTGACGCTGGTGGCCAACGACGAAGAGCAAGCCGACGTGTGGTACAACATCGGACAAGTTGCCGTGGTGAGTTTACCGAATGTGTCATCTGTTGAAAATGGAAACGCAAAGTGCACGTGTTTTCCATTTGCAGGGTATAGGTGACACGACTTTGGCCTACCAATGTTTTAAACTGACGTTGGCTTTTAACAATGACCATGCCGAGGCTTACAACAACCTCGCCGTGCTGGAGCTGCGCAAAGGTCGTGTAGAACAGGTAAACACTTGTATTTAGTCATCTGAGGGCTCAAGGTAAACCTACTAAAAAGTAGTGTTGCACAGATACCATTTTTTGCCCCGATACCGATACCTGGCTATGCAGTATCACCCGATAACGAGACCCTAACGATACCACTTTGTTTGGAATATACATATATATATATATATATATGTATATACACTCACCGGCCACTTTATTAGGTACACCTGTCCAACTGCTCGTTAACACTTAATTTCTAATCAGCCAATCACATGGTGGCAACTCAGTGCATTTAGGCATGTAGACATGGTTTAAGACAATCTCCTGCAGTCCAAACCGAGCATCAGTATGGGGAAGAAAGGTGATTTGAGTGACTTTGAATGTGGCATGGTTGTTGGTGCCAGAAGGGCTGGTCTGAGTATTTCAGAAACTGCTGATCTACTGGTCATTTTCATGCACAACCGTCTCTAGGGTTTACAGAGAACGGTCCGAAAAAGAATAGATATCCAGTGAGCAGCAGTTCTGTGTGCGGAAATGCCCTGTTGATGCCAGAGGTCAGAGGAGAATGGCCAGACTGGTTCGACCTGATAGAAAGGCAACAGTGACTCAAATAACCACCCGTTACAACCAAGGTAGGCAGAAGAGCATCTCTGAACGCACAGTACGTCGAACTTTGAGGCAGATGGGCTACAGCAGCAGAAGACCACGCCGGGTGCCACTCCTTTCAGCTAAGAACAGGAAACTGAGGCTACAATTTGCACAAGCTCATCGAAATCGGACAATAGAAGATTGGAAAAACATTGCCTGGTCTGATCAGTCATGAAACCGATGAAATCGATCCAAATTTCTATCATTTTCTTGGTGTTGCGATGTGTTTTATTACACGAAGTGGCATGATGAATCCAAAAGGCATGCGTTTATAGATGAATGATGGAATATTAGCATTTCTCAAAGTGTTGTAATACTCTTTAAGAAAATCTAGTCCTTAAAATGCTGCTTGAAGATATTTATATCGCTGTTGTCCAGCATGCACAATTATTGTCAACTCAAACTGTTTGTATGATGTTCACAAAGCGACCTTTGGACATCAAACATTCAGGTGTATATTTAGGAGGACAGGAACTAGAAATTGTCTCAGAAAATTAAGCACCTTGGAGTGACACTTGATTCCTCACTGTCTTTTCAAAGCCATATTAAAAGAATACGTAATACAGTGAAATTTAACCTGAACAATTTTAAACAAATACAATCTTTCAGAACATTTGGGGCTGCAAAAGTGTTTCTCCGCTGAGTGATTTTATCACACATTGAATATTGCGTTACATGTTGGCAATGGTGTACCGCACGCAGGCTATTTTTAGACCGTGACGTCGCATCGTAAAGCGGAAGTAAAGCCGAAGTGGGACATTATAGACCCGCCCTCGCATAGACACAACGCAATTAGTGCTACTTTTCGCCGGTAATCTTTCAAAAACGAACATGCCGATCACGCATTGCTTTTTTGGAACTTGTAGAAACGACTCTAGACATTACAACCACGAAGAATGTTTTCTTCATACGTTTCCGGAAACTAAAAACTCGGGAGGAAAAAAATGTGAAGACCGAATCAACTTGCACGGACTTTAACACCAGCTTGGCGAATCCATTCACGTTTCATATGCAGTAAACATTATGTTGGGTTGGCATGGTCTTTCAGAGGACAAAGAGGTAAGCCATTTTTATATTTTTAACTTATTTTTTTAGCGTAACGTTGTGCCGCACTGCTTCTGTCTGACAATGAATGACCTGAAAAGAATTACAATGGTATCTGACTGCCACTGTTACCGTTTCTGTTATATATAAAGTATATAACACAACTTTAGTAAGGGGGAAGTGTAAATAAATTAGAATTAAGATGTGTTATCAATGAAAAAATTAAAAGTGTTCGTTGGCTGTCACTGAGTAGCATTTGCGATCGCTACACAAAGCTAACTAAATTACCCCCAAGAACGGTAAGAGACGCAGGACAACCAGAGGATATATAAGAAAGACAGGGCTGATGGTAAAAGATAGCTTGTTGAAATAGGAGAATGTCATTGTCAGTCGCGTCGATAAAAAAGCTAAAGCTATGCTTAGGTCCGCTCGTTTTTTTTCGTCGTTTTCAGCCTTCGACACTAAAGCCATCTCTTTAACTGAACATTTTTATGTTCTTCCACATCTTTGCCAGTCAATTTGGCACCAGGCACATCATTTTCGAGAAAAATTGGTAGGTTTGGCTCTGTAAACATCTCCTTCGTACACGATTTCCATTCATTTCCTATTAGGGACAAACGGTGGCTTGTCCCTACTTAGCAACAGTAGCTAATGTCATGAATATTATGAGCGGAAGTGACGTGTTGCTTGCGGTTCGACATTGGCAGGTGTAAATGCATGCAGTAACGTAGAATCACTCTATAAAAATCAAAGTCTTTGCTAGAAAACCAATGTCATGCCATGTTTGAAACATTTTTTAAAAAAAGTACTATTTATTGAGCCTTGAGAATTAAAAAAATAAAAAATAAAAAAAAATGGATTGTCTAATGTACAAGGTGTTACATGGACTCGCCCTACCTCCCATGTCAGACTTTGCTAAAATTAACAGAAAGTGATTGATTGCTCTATCGATCTATCTATACATCTATCGATCTATACATCTACAGTGGTATGAAACTGTCAAAATCACACATATGAAAAACTGTGTCTGCTTCAACTAAAACCACCCAAACATTTATAGGTTTTCATATTTTAATTAGGTTAGCATGCAAACAATTACAGAAGGGGGAAAAATTAGTAAGGAGACTTAGGGAGCAGCCTAAGGAGACTTAAGGAGCAGTTGAAACCAATTTGTTTTTATTATTATTATTTTTATTATTATAATTTAAGTCAGGTGTGTACCCAATCACTGATGATGGTTTAAAGCTGCCCTGCCCACAATAAAACACACGCCTGTTAAGAATTGTCTTGATGAGAAACATTGTCTGATGTGCATCGTGTCATCCTGCATCAAAAAGAGCGGTCCGACCTGCGCTCAAGGATTGTTGATTTGTATAAAAGCTGGGAAAGGATACAAAACCATCTCTAAAAGTCTGGATGTTCATCAATCGACAGTCAGAGAAGTTGTCTACAAATGGAGAGAGTTTGGCACTGTTGCTTCTCTCCCAAGGCGTGGCGGTCCACCAAAGATGACGCCAAGAGTTCAGTGCAGAATACTCAGAAGGGTAAAAAAGAACCCTAGAGTGTCTGCTAAAGACTTACAGAAATCACTGGCACAGTCCAATATCTACAGTGGGGCAAATAAGTATTTAGTCAACCACTAATTGTGCAAGTTCTCCCACTTGAAGATATTAGAGAGGCCTGTAATTGTCAACATGGGTAAACCTCAACCATGAGAGACAGAATGTGGAAAAAAAACAGAAAATCACGTTGTTTGATTTTAAAGAATTTATTTGCAAATTATGTTGGAAAATAAGTATTTGGTCAATACCAAAAGTTCATCTCAATACTTTGTTATGTACCCTTTGTTCGCAATAACGGAGGCCAAATGTTTACTGTAACTCTTTTCAAGCTTTTCACACACTGTTGCTGGTATTTTGGCCCATTCCTCCGTGCAGATCTCCTCTAGAGCAGTGATGTTTTGGGGCTGTCGTTGGGCAACACGGACTTTCACTCCCTCCACAGATTTTTTATGGAGTTGAGATCTGGAGACTGGTTAGGCCACTCCAGGACCTTGAAATGCTTCTTGCGAAGCCACTCCTTTGTTGCCCTGACTGTGTGTTTGGGATCGTTGTCATGCTGAAAGACCCAGCCACATCTTATCTTCAATGCCCTTGCTGATGGAAGGAGTTTTTCACTCAAAATCTCTCGATACATGGCCTCATTAATTCTTTCCTTTACACAGATTAGTCGTCCCGGTCCATTTGCAGAAAAACAGCCCAAAAGCATGATGTTTCCACCCCCATGCTTCACAGTGGGTATGGTGTTCTTCGGATGCAATTCAGTATTCTTTCTCCTCCAAACACGAGAACCTGTGTTTCTACCCAAAAATTCTATTTTGGTTTCATCTGACCATAACACATTCTCCCAGTCCTCTTCTGGATCATCCAAATGCTCTCTGGCGAACGTGTACTGGCTTCAGCAAGGAGACACGTTTGGCAGTGCAGGATTTGAGTCCCTGGCGGCGCATTGTGTTACTGATAGTAGCCTTTGTTACTGTGGTCCCAGCTCTCTGTAGGTCATTCACTAGGTCCCCGTGTGGTTCTGGGATTTTTGCTCACCGGTCTTGTTATCATTTTGACGCCACGGGGTGAGATGTTGCATGGAGCCCCAGATCGAGGGAGATTATTTGTGGTCTTGTATGTCTTCCATTTTCTAATAATTGCTCCCACAGTTGATTTTTTTACACTAAGCGTTTTATCTATTGCAGATTCAGTCTTCCCAACCTGGTGCAGGTCTACAATTTTGTCTCTGGTGTCCTTCGACAGCTCTTTGGTCTTGGCCGTAGTGGAGTTTTGGAGTGTGACTGACTGAGTTGTGGACAGGTGTCTTTTATACCGATAATGAGTTAAAACAGGTGCCATTAATACAGGTAACGAGTGGAGCCTCGTTAGACCTCGATAGAATATGTTGGACCTCTTTGACAGCCAGAAATCTTGCTTGTTTGGAGGTGACCAAATACTTATTTTCCACTCTAATTTACAAATAAATTCTTTAAAAATCAGACACTGTGATCTTCTGGTTTTTTTTCCACATTCTGTCTCTCATGGTTGAGGTTTACCCATGTTGACAATTACAGGCCTCTCTAATCTTTTCAAGTAGGAGAACTTGCACAATTGGTGGTTGACTAAATACTTATTTGCCCCACTGTATGTGCACACATAAACTATATGTAAAACTATGGCAAGAATGGTGTTCATGGGAGGACCCCACGGAGGAAGCCACTGCTGTCTAAAAAAAACATTGATGCTTGTTTAATGTTTGCTAAAAGCAAGTTGGACACTCCACAGACGTTTTAGCAAAATATTTTGTGGACTGATGAAACCGAAGTTGAATTGTTTGGGAGTAACACAACGTCATGTGTGGAAGAAAAATGGAACAGCTCACCAACATCAACACCTCATCCCCACTGTGAAGCATGGTGGAGGGGGCATCATGATTTGGGGCTGTTTTACTGCCACAGGGCCTGGAAAACTTGCAATCAATAACTGAAGAATGAATTCAAAAGTTTATCAGGATGTTTTGCAGGAAAACCCGAGGCCATCTTTCAGACAGTTGAAGATATAAAGAGGATAGATGCTGCAACAAGACAATGATCCAAAACACAGAAGTAGATCAACTTCAGAATGGTTTCAGAAGAACAAAATACACTTCTGGAGTGGCCAAGTCAAAGTCCTGACTTGAACCCTATTGAGATGCTGTGGCATGACCGAAAGACAGCGATTCATGCCAGACATCCCAGGAATCTGACTGAACTACAGCAGTTTTGTAGAGAAGATTGGGCCAAGATTAGTCCTGCTCGATGTGCCAGGCTGATCTGCGGCTACAGGAAGCATCTGGTTGAAATTATTGCTGCCAAAGGGGGCGCCACAAAATATTAAATGTGATGGTTCACTGACTTATTTTTCCTCCCCTCTGTCATTGTTTGCATACTATCCTCATTAAAAGATGAAAACCTATAAATTTTTGGGTGGTTTTAATTAAACCAGTTTTTTTTTTCAGCTGTGTGATTTTGACAAAAGTCAGATCACATTTGATGGTGTTTTATGCAGAAATGTGAGAAATTATCTAGCTATACATGCTAGCTGTCTGTCTGTCCGTCTGTCTGTCTGTGTCTATCTAGCTATCTATACATCTACCTGTACGTCTGTCTAATCTCTCGTTCTCTGAAATACAACTTTTTTTGATCGCTGTTAAGAAGTCAAAATTGTGACTGATATCTTCTGTCCTTTGTATCCAGTCTAAAGCCTTCCTGCAAACAGCTGCCTCGCTGTCTCCTCACATGTACGAGCCTCACTACAATCTGTCCATTCTCTGTGAAAAGGTCATTTACACCCACCTTAACACCTTAGTGAATGTATCAAATTATAAATTGAGGTCATTTGCTGATATTTTCTTTTTGTGTCCAGATTGGGGACTTACAAAGCAGCTACATCGCGGCCTTAAAGTCTGAAGACGCCTTCCCCGAACATGTTGACACTCAACAGGTCCTGGTGCAACTTCGCCAGCATTTTGCAGCGCTGTGAAGTCTTGGAATTTGGAAAGCTAACTTGGGTAGATGATATTTGTCTGTAGCAGTTTTGCTTTCAACTGAGGCTCCAAATGCTTATCTGTGTTTAATCCGGATAACTGTCATTCTATTTCATCCCCGCTGACCATTAGAGACCATGATCCTTTCGTGCATGTGCAGTACGAGTAGCAATACAACCAAAAAAAGTCACCTGTGACCCCTGGAAAAGAGAAAAATTCCAGTGACAACTGAGTTCCGGTCCATACAGAACTGGTCGAAGAAGATGTTTCTTTATTAACAGGGGAAAATGATCATTTCATATTCCAGGAATTCCTCAAAAACATACTGTTTTTTTCCTGACTATACAGTAAAGGGAAAAAATTAGGATACCCCATTAAATATTCAGTTCTTTATCAAGAAATGTTCACATATCTGATCTTGTTTTTCCTTTATCTCTGGAAGAGAAAGTGATTTCACTGCTGGTAAACAACAAAAAATTGTTTTACTCATTAAACCAAGTATATCAACAAAAATGTATATTCTAACTGAGGAAAAATTTAGGACACTCTACCACTTAATAGCTAGTGTTACCCCCTTTGGCTGAAATAGCGCTTTTTGTAGCCATCTACCAGTCTTTGACATCAGTCTGAAGAAAGTTTGCCCCACTTCTCAACGCAGAATACTTTCAGCTTTGAGATGTTTGTAGGGGTTTCTTGCACGTACAGCCCGTTTGAAGTCACCCCACAGCATCTGAATGGGATTAAGATCTGGGCTTTGATTAGGCCAGTCCAGTTTTCTCCATTTATTCCTTTTCAGACAGTCCTTGAGGGATTTACTGGTATGTTTTGGGTCATTGTCATGTTGCAGGGTCCAATTTCGCATCAGCTTTTTTTTTCCTCAGATGATCTCAAATGTTCCTCAAGCACCCTCTGATACACGATAGAGTTCACGGTGGATTTTATGATGGTGAGCTGGCCAGGTCCTGCTGTAGCAAAGCATCCCCAAACCATGACACGTCCATCTCCATGAGTCACAGTTGGGATGAGGTTCTTTTCCTGGAAAGCTGTATTGGGTTTACGCCAAACATGTCCTCTATTCTGGTGTCCAAATAATTCAATTTTAGATTCATCTGTCCAAAGAACATTATTACAGAAGTCCTGCTGGCAAACCTCAGTCTGGCCTTCATGTTCTTCTTAGAGAGCAAAGGTTTTATCCTTGCACACCTCCCATGAAGGTTAAACTTGTGAAGTCTATTTCTGATTGTAGAGGCATGCACTTTCACATCAACAATAGCAAGAGCCTGCTGTAGGTCCCGTGATGACATTTTAGGGTTTATGGAGACTTCTTTTAGCATCTTCAAGTTCAGCTTTATTGTCAAATATGCATATACAGTACTTACAACATACGGCACAGATGAAATTGCTTTCCTCTCTCCCCACGTGCAAACATGCGTATAAAAACACAGAGCATAAAAGAATTAAGAAATAATAATAATAGATAAAAATAATAATAAATAAAATAGCAACTGGACTATGTACAAACAAAATGAATGTAATTTAAAAATGTAATATGGTGCAAAAGATGTGTACAAAAGTGACTTGAAGTTAGGTAGTGCATTTTCAAGAGAGAAAGAAATAGCAGCTGAATATAACAGTCCTGAGTGAATATTAAAGTACGCTAGTGCATTGGACGGCAGGGGTTGATGGAAGGGGGGTTACCTTATTTGGCAGAAGGTAGAGGGGTACGAAGGGGTAGTGCAGGGAGGGAGTTCAGAGCCCTGACAGTCTGGTGGAAGAAGCTGTCCTTGAGCCTGCTGGTTCTGGCCTAGAGACTCCGAAGTCTTCTCCCCGACGGCAGCAAGCTGAAGAGGCTGTGGGATGGGTGGGTGGGGTCACCCGCAATCCTGGTGGCTTTGTGGATGAGGCGGGAGTTGTAGAAATCAAGGAGGGGCACCGATGACCTTCTCAGCTGCTCTCACGATGCGCTGCAGGGTCTTGCGGCAGGCCACAGTAGAGGTTCCATACCACACGGTGATGCAGCTGGTCAGGATGCTCTCGATGGTGCCCCTGTAGAATGAGAGCATGATGGGGGCCGGGGCTCTTCCTGAGTTTACGGAGGAAGTACAGGCGCTGATGGGCTTTTTTGGCCAGTGGTCTGGTGTCAGGGTGAAGTTGCTTGGACGGCCAGACCTGGGCTTGCTGGCAGGTGTTTTGAATGTCTTCCACTTGTAGACTATTTTCCCAACAGTGGAATGGCTGATTTTATATTCTTTTGAGATCTTTTGAAATCCCTTACCAGACTCATAAGTGTCTACAATCTTCTTTCCGAACGCCTCAGACAGCTCCTTTGATCTAACCATGGTGTTTTCTCTCACTTCAACAGTCAGGGGCACAACAAACTAAATGTGAGGTTTTAATAAGGCAAGTCTCCTTCAAAACACCGGGTAATGATGTTCTTGTTACTTTGGCCATTTTAAATGGGATTGAATGTGGGGGTGTCCTAATTTATTCCTCAACAGAAATTGCATTTATTTAAAATTACATTTTGCAGAAGGTTATAAAAATCTTTTTCATTTTTAACTGTTTAATTCTAATACTTGAATCTCTCATGATTGTTAAAATTGATGATAAATATACATATGACCAAATATGTTAGAAAACACACAGGCTTCCATAAGGTGTCCTAATTTTTTCACATGACTGTAAATCGCAGTTTTTTTTTTCCATAGTTGGTCATGGGTGCGATTTATAATCCAGAGCGACTTCTATATGAAATTATTAAATGCTTTTTTTTTTTTTTTTTTTTCTTGTGTGACTTATAGGACGGAGCAACATTTAGTCTGAAAAATATAGTACTTTTGATATTGTTACATTTACATTTTTAACTTAGCTTTATACATTTGCAGAAATTGTAGTTTTTGTATAAAAAAAAAAAACACTTAAATCTGAATTAAAAAAATGAAAAAGCTCCAAAACAAAACAAAAAAAACATGAAAAAACTGAAAATTGACCCCCCCAAAAAAGGAAAAATCTTTCAGAAGAACTTAAATTAAGAAGAACCATCTCTCAGATTCTCAGTGGACGGAACGCTCAGTTCAGCGCTTTTAGCACCGCCTATGGCGGTCATTCGGGATTCATTGAGCTGTAGTTCCATACGTAACTTTCGTTTATATGAGTAACTGTTTTCGTAGCGTACAGTAACATGTAAAGCAATGTGTATGTACTTTGTAAAGACAAAGATTTTATTAATTGTTTATATATCTTTTGTAGTTGCTTAATAAATCTCATTCTGTCTGTCGTAACGATCCTTGTGTTTTGGCGTTCATATTGCGCTAACTGGCAGACATTTCACAAATCCATTTCAGATTGTAAGTGCACGGAGCATCATTCCAGCCCTTAAAGGGGTTGCTTCTTGGGTAGGTGGCTGCACAGTCCTCATTACCCGAGTTATTGGGCTCACCATCATTCCAGAAGCTGAAACAAACAACAAATGATATTATTTGACATTGGAGTCCATTATGTAACAGTTGAGTACAGTATTTGTCATTTTCAGTGGTGGGTAGTAACACGTTACATTTATTTGAGTGACTTACGGAGAAAAATGTACAGTACTTCTAAGAGTAGTTTTACCAAGCCATACTTTTTTCTTTGTGTAGATTTATGAACAGTTTTGCCAATTAGATGTTTGAACAAAAATCACATGACTCTACGATGCCAATCAGACATAACAATTCAGTCACATGACCACACACAAGCTTGCAGTCGGAAGTCCAATGATGACGCAGGCCAGTTCAATCATGTGGCGTCTCTGAAGCAATGTAAATATGAAAGTATTTGACACTGAGTTAACATTTCATGATTTCATGATCTCTACCAATTTTTATTTGACACCAACAGACAACGGAAAACCAGAGATATGATCGTTTTCATTCCATAGTAGGATTTTTTTTTTTTCTCCACTACATGGCACTCATGGTCTGGACTGATTCTTGTCTGAATTTGATTACAGGTAGTCCCCGGATTACAAACGAGTTCCGACATAACCCGACTGGCGACATAACCCGAATTTCCGCGCGAGTCGGAATTACCCCTACATACCGCGCAAATCTCAACATTACTATCAAAAAACATACATTATACGTCATTGTACCGTCCTCACCAAGACCTTGGAGCTAAGTCCTAGCTAGACAGCGAGCTAAGCTCCGAAATGACGATATCAGACGTCGTATGGTTTGCTGACTTTATTCAGCTGCTCATGACGTCACCACTTGCAGAATGAAACTAAAATAAATGAAATTAAATCAGTTTCATCTTCAATAACAGCAATTCAAATTTGCGTTTTTAACTAGCTGCTGATACAGCAATAACAATCCACACAAAAGATTAGCATGTATCAGTTACCGTCCAAATATCATAAAAGTAATCACATAAACTCTCCCCAAGTATTTGACCACAATTAAAAACGCACAATAAACAGTACAAAAGGTGTTATACACACTGCTGGCCAAAAGTATTGGCACCCCTGCAATTCTGTCAGATAATGCTAAATTTCTCCCAGAAAATGATTGCAATTACAAATGCTTTGTTAGTAATACCTTCATTTATTTTGCTTGCAATGAAAAAACAGAAGAGAATGGGGGGGGGGGGGGGGGGGGGGGCATTAGCATTTTTACACAAAACTCCTCGAATAAAACTATTGGCAAAATTTTAATTAAATGCACCTCTTACTTACCTGTGGCACATAACAGGTAGTGGCAATAACTAAATCACACTTGCAGCCAGTTAAAATGGATTAAAGTTGACTCAACCTCCATCCTGTGTCCTTGTGTGTACTGCATTGAGCATGGAGAAAAGAAAGAAGACCAAAGAACTGTCTAAGGACTTCAGAAGCAAAATTGTGAGAAAGCATGGGCAATCTCAAGGCAAGTCCATGTCCAAAGGCCTCGATGATCCTGTGTCTACCGTACGCAATGTCATCAGTAAATGTAAAGCCCATAGTACTGTGGCTAACCTCCCTAGATGTGGACGGAAAAGAAAAATTGACCAGAGATTTCAATGAAAGATTGTGCTGATGGTGGATAAAGAACCTTGACTAACATCCAAACAAGTTCAATCTGTCCTGCAGTCCGAGGGTACAACAGTGTCGACCCATACTATCCGTCGGGATCTGAATGAAAAGGGACACTATGGTAGGATACCCAGGAAGACCCCACATTTTGACCCAGAGACACAAAAAAGCCAGGCTCGAGGACTACTCAACATTGTCTAAATAAATAACTTAAATATAACAGAAAATAACTTCTTTTTCAGCGTACTGCTTTCGTCCACAAGCAACAAAAAAATGAACGCTCCGTTGGGTTGCTTTCAGACCACATACTCTGTAAATAAAATACAATTGAAAATTGACTGACACACACACAGACTTGGGGCCTCTCTATAAGCAGCTTCTTGCTCACATTTTTCTGGTTCTACAGTTTCCAGCAGAGTTCACTACATTTTTCATAGTTTGATTAACGTTAACAGTCAAAAACACATACAGGAGGGCACTTCTGTCTAAGCAGCTTCCTACTCGATTATGCTAACTCTGATGCAGGTTGGACTGTCAGTAGCAAAATTAGTGGTGTGTTCCCCACCTCCACAACATTGACGTCTTTTTACATTACTTACAGTGGCCGCTGCTGCTGGCCCAAAATAAACTACTAATATCCCTCGTCTTCAAAGGGGGCAGAGGAGGCGCCATGACATTATTCTGTCGGACCTGTGCTTGTGTGTGTTCGCTGGCCAATCAAACATGCATTTGAGGGGGAAAAAATGGACTGGCACATTCGGCAAGTGACAAGGGGTAAATGTAAGTCTGAACATAAGGAAAAGGATTCACTTAATAATGTTAGGGTCAACTCTATCCTTACAACATACAGTATGCGAAGACGATTTAAATTACCTATTTAACTGGACTCATTATATAATGCAAACAAGGTTACTTAAAAGTTGGTGGGGACAATTTGAGCAAATGCGCTCTTCCTCGTGTGTGCGCATGCACTCTTCTTCATGTGTGTAACGACGTTCTTTATGTGCTCTTACGTGTGGAAGTACTACCTGCTCTATGCTTATTGCGCCAAAATAAAAGTATGCATCACAAAATAAAAGTTAACCTTATTAAAAACAAACAAACAAAAAAAAACACTCCAAGACAAAATGGCGGGTGAGACTCGTAAAGTGTAAAGTCGAAACCAGGTAAGTCGGGTACGTTGTAACCCAAGGACGACCTGTGTTATTGTGTATTTCTTGGGCCTAATATGGTCATGTAATAGGTTATAGTACAGCACAATAATCAGAGTTCAAATAGATTATGTGCCGATAAAAACGATTACGATACGATTGTTTAAAAACATCAGACAGTTTAAGCAGTTACTCACAACGCTACTCATGACTTGAGTATTGTATTCACTAATACTTTTTTTTACTTGCTACTCTGACCTGAGTCAAATTTTTGGCTACTCCACCCACCTCTAGTCATTTTTCACTTACACTTAAATTTATCGTAGTAGGATATTTGAATGAGGCGAGAGGAAAGTGTTTATTTACCCTTCACTCAGTTTAGTTCCGTCCAGCCACTTCCAAACAGCTTCGCTGTCCACATCTCTCAATCCAATCCAGAAGCCGCTCTGCGAAATGGATCTGGATAGGTCTTGATGATGAATATTAATCAGCTGATTTAATTTCAGCTGACAACAACACGTGATATTTTAGTCACTCCCAGAACTAATATTGCCTTGACGTATGGATTTGTCTCACCTGCTTCTCAAAGGTATCTACCACAGCCAGGTCGCTGCCATGTTTTTTGCAAAAATCCCTGGCCTCCTGCCATGATCTGCTAGAGTATATTTCAGAGAAGCTTAGGAAAAAACACGCCGAGTCGACTAAAGTCCATCTTGGTAAACAGTGTCTGCAGCTCTCCCCTACAGAAAAAGAGTTACATTTATATTGCTCTGAACAAGAGGATGTGGACTTACCAACTACAGTGGTACCTCTACTTACAAATATCTCTACATACAGATTTTTCAGGTTAAGACCACACTGAGGTTAATCTTACTTCAAAAAAGTAATTCATTACAGTTACAAATGACTTCTCCCGAAAAGTAATTGAGTTAGCAACTGAGTTGCCTCAATGTAAAAGTAATTAGCTACTCAGCAAAGTAACTGACGTTACTTTTCATGTTCTACACGTTATTACATGATCCATTCTATAATGTCTTTCACATCAAATATGTTCAAATTAACTGATTGAATTGAACTGTCTTTTTCATTCAAAAACAAACATAGGTCACATTTTTTACATTTTAAAAAATTTCACTTATGTGTGTTATGGTATACGAACTTTAACTTTTAACTGCTGTGATCTTTTGATTTTCCTGTTGTACTGAACCCGCACCAAACCGTGACCCCCGTACAGAGGTACGTTCTGAAATGTGATTCGCGTGTATGTCACACCCCTAATATATTTAGATCCAGGGGTGTCACTAGGTTTTAAGAACAGGGAGGGGCTTAGCCCCCAGGAGATGACCAGGATGTAAGTGAATGTGGTGTACAAGCACAAAACGTCACAATCAGCTCACAAAGACTGATAATTTATTCATTATTATTGTTATTGCTGTTGTTTCAGTCATTTTTTAATATCGTAGAACAACAGGAAAAAAAGGCTACAATTGCAAGTTACTTGGTAGATAGAAGCATCAAACACTGCCGTCATCATACCGTTTTTCAGAGTAGCAAATTGGTCTATCACTCTGCTCTGACTCCTACAGTCAATAAAGGTGGTGGAGTGATTATTTTTATTAGTTTTTATTCACTGATGGTAATCATATGTTAATGAGCTCAGCTCCTTTACTCATCTATACGTAAGGTGAGAAACACAGCTGATACTCCAGAAGGATGTCAGCCCAAAGATAGTGGTAAAAAGATCTCGATTTACCAGTCGATCTACATTCCTACACTCACCTACTGTATGGTCACAAGCTGTGGGACAATATACAGTCCCTGACAAAAGTCTTGTCGCTTATCCATTTTGTAGAAACAATTGCTAATAACCTGACTTTTAATTATTCAATTGCTTTCAGAAATGGCTCATATTAAAGCTAAGACCCTCCCAAATGATGTTGAATGTACAAAAATATATTTGTTTCACTGAAAAAAGATTTATCATTGAATAAAGACATAAAGGTCAAACTTCACTGTTTTGTGGCAAAAGGTGGATTTTTCAGATGAATCTTCCATTGAATTACACCACAGTCGCCTCAAATATTGTAGGAGACCTACTGGAGCTGCGTAGATCCGTGATTCGTTCAGAAAACAGTGGTTTGGTGGTGGCAAAATCATGGTCTGGGGTTACATCCAGTATGGGGGTGTGCGAGAGCTCTGCAGGGTAGTGAAAGGCAACATAAATAGTCTGAAATATCAACAAATCTTACATTCCTAACCATAAAAAGGGACAAATTCTGCAGCAGGATAGTGCTCCATCGCATACTTCAATCTCTACCTCAAAGTTCCTCAAGGCAAAGAAGATCAATATATTCCAGGACTGGCCAGCCCAGTCACCAGACATGAACAGGATGAAAGAGGAAGCATGGAAGACGAAACCCAAGAATGTTGATGAACTCTGGGAGGCATGCAAGACTGCTTTCTTTGATGTTCCCGATGACTTCATCAGTAAATTGTATGAATCCTTGCCGAACCGCATGGATGCAGTCCTTCAAGCCCATGGAAGTCATACAAGATATTAAATTTGGAGCTCACAGCACCACTACTTAATTCGCTTATGTTATGTAACATATTTTGTATTTGAAGTACATTTTTTGTTCAATTTTCTCACTACTTTCTGTAGGCGACAAAACTTTTGTCTTGCCAAAATTTGACCTTTATGTCTTCATTAAATGATGAATCTTTTTTCAGTGAAACAAATATACTTTTGTACATTCAACATCATTTGGCAGGGCCTTAGCTTTCATATGAGCCATTTCTAAAAGCAAAAAGTCAGGTTATTAGCAATTGTTTCTACAAAAATGGATAAGTGACAAGACTTTAGTCAGGGACTGTACAAGCGGCCGAAATGAGTTTCCTCCACAGGGTGTCCGGGCTCTCCCTTAGAGAAAGGGTGAGAAGCTCGGTCATCCGGGAGGGACTCTGTGTCGAGCTGCTACTTCCCCGCGTTGAGAGGAGCCAGTTGAGGTGGCTCGGGCATCTGCACCTCCCCTGCATGTCCCACCGGTGGGAGACCCTAGGGGCGACCCAGGACACGCTGGAGAGACCATGTCTTTCGGCTGGCCTGAGAACGCCTTGGGATCCTGCTGGAGGAGCTGGTTGAAGTGGCTGGGGAGAGGGAAGTCTGGACTTCCCTGCTAAAGCCGCTGCCTCCGCGACCCGACCCCGGACTAAGCGGTAGATGATGGATGCAGGTAAAGCTCTTTATCTCTTTCCTCTTCTATCTGTATTCTAGTTGTTTTGATTTTGTTTTTTTTAAATCACACAAGGTTCATGGATACGTCATTCAAGTTTATTCGTCTGGATGATTTGTGTTAACTGGATTGGACGTCTTTTGCCATTAATGGCCACTAATGAGTTAATACTTAAAAATGAAAAGAAATAAATATATTTTAAAAACCCGATCTTTTTTTTTTTTTTTACCTTTCTCCGATCCTTTGAAAACAACGTGATTTGGCCTGATTTTTGATACATGATTATCACTACTGGTCATACTTACTTATTGTGGGTATGTGAGATTTTAAGGCCGCAATGTCCCTTTGGAGTTTGTCTGCCAGCTTCTTGTATTCTCCGTTTCTTTTAACCTGGTACTCCACCTGCCACTTGATCACTTGCTGCTTTGTAATCTCTTGTTTCAAACGCATTTGGGCTTCCTCTTGTATCATTGTGGCGGCCTCGTGAGCGGCGTTCAGTTCGGCCACCTCGCGGCTGATGCTCATCACTGCCCGAGACTCGTCCGTCAAGTTTTTGTCTGTTGCCGTGAATTAAAAAGATTATGTTCCATTAAACAATTAACGTTATACACTACCACTGATTTAACTGTAAATATTGGATCAATTTGTCATAAATGTACGGATTGGGACAAACTGAGGTTTTAGTAATATGTGCTAATGAGGTGGCGACTTGAAATGATTAAATAAATGCACAAATCATGTGCTATGCAAATAATTAAGATTTTGTTTTGTCATAAGCATGCATGCAAACTAACATTCAAGACGTCTATGAAATTATTGTTTCATTTTACTGAAATATACAGTGGTATCTCAACATACAAAATGAACTGTAGCTTTCGTATCAGGATTTTTTGGTATAATGGATTGTGTTTTACATGTAAATTTGTTCCAAGCTCTACTAAAACGACACATTTAAATTGTGGTCATGTCCTCTAATGGGCTATCTTTATCTGTAATGCTTTGTCGCCCTCTAGTATCGTATGATGAATCCTTTTTCATAATGTGTAGCGAAAAAGCCTTGAAAAACTTCTAGTGCACCAAAACATTCGTATCTCGAGTTACCACTGTATTTGGAAAAACAGCCTTACTCTCAAAGTTCTACGGTAAACAACAAAAGCCATGCATTTTAAACCATTCAAATCTACAAAAATGAAGTGTTCATTTTTCCCGGTTAATTCAATTAAATGAAACTTTTCCCCGATATTTTTAAACCCTACTTCCAGGTAGTTCTGAGAGTGAAAATCCAAACTTTAAACACATCCACAAGCCTACAAATCGACAAGTATCAGTGAACCGAGCATGGATAGCTCGGTTCACCCACATAGAAAATAGGTAGAGGTCTGAAATTTCAATCATACCTGTAGATGCATTTGCACTTATAAAGATGTAATCTAAAAAAAATCCAGAACTCACATTGTATGATTTTTCAATCATTTATTTGTAATTTACTGGTGTTCTTCAGTATTAGTACCCCTGAGTAACAGCAATAATTATGACACTCAAAGAGTTTTCAGTCTACCCCCCCAAAAAAGTCCACTTTTACCCCATGAGTAACCACCCACCCACCACCCGTTTGAGCTCATAATTGTGACCCGTGCACCCCACAGTCAGTCATAATTACTTTCGGAGTACACCAGAGAAAAAAGTGTTGAGCTCCACAAAGCTGGAAAAGGCTATTGGACAATTGGAAAATTGGAAATGCCTTGGAAAGCAGTTTGTTGAGAATAAATCAACAGTTGCAGCAATTGTTAGAAAATGGAAACGGCTAAACTTGACTGATAATCTACCTCGGATTGGGGCTCCATGTAAAATCTCTCCTCGTGGGGTATCACTCATGATGAGAAAAGGGGCTAAGCCTAGAACTACACGACAGAAGCTGGTCAATGACCTGAAAAGAGCTGGATGCACAGTTTTAAAGACTAATGTCGTAGAATACTACGGTGCAAAGGTTTAAAATCATGCATTCCTCAGAAGGTTTCCCTGTTAAAGCCAGTACATGTAAAGGCCCGTCTGAAGTTGCCAGGGACCATCTGAATGATGCAGTGGGGTTCTGGGAGAAAGTCATGTGGTCAGATGAGACCAAAGTAGAACTTTTAGTGAAAACTTTATTGGTCGTGTGTGGAGGAAATAGAAGGACGAGTACAATCCCAAGAACACCATGCCTACTGTGAAGTATGGGGGTGGAAACCTCATGCTTCGGGGCTAAAGCAGAGGATGAATGGTGAAATGTATCGTCGGATTTTGAGCCACACCCTCCTTCCATCAGTCAGACTTGAAGATGAGTCGTGGTTGGATCTTCCAACATGACAATGATCTGAAACACACAACCAAGCTGACCAAGGAGTGGCTGCGTTAAAAGCATCTCAAGGTTCTGGAGTGGCCTAGCCAGTCTCCAGACCTCAATCCAATAGAAAATCTTTGGATAGAGCTGAAACATCGTGTTTCTCAAAGACAGCCCCGAAACCTCACCGATCTAGGGAAGATTTGTGTTGAGGAATGGGCCAAAATCAGGGGTTAATTTGTGCCGGAACACGCCGGAACAGGATCCGCCACCTCTTGATTTTGGCGTCCCTGTGTTCCGGGATTTATTTGGGCGGATCCGGTACCTCTCGTGTGTTGAAAATAATAATAATATAAAAACGTTTTTTTAAAATGTATTGTATTGTATTTTAACGTTGACAAAGAGTCAAACGCTTAGCTACAGCCCCTTTCACATACTCCGAAACACTGGGAATGTCGCTGGATTAACCCGTGTAGCAGTTGTGTGTGAAAACAATATTCTCTGTCGACTGACGCGGAGATTACGCGGACATTTCACGGGTCGCGTCCTAGTGTCATGTCCGGGACTTACCCAGGAAGCGGTGTGCGTGAAAGCAGGTGTTAAATTCCAGGGAGCACAATGGCTGATAAAGGTAAATATCATAGCGGGCGATCGTCACTTCCTCCCTCTTCGCAGTAAAACGCCAAGCGGTAAACAAACATAGCAATCATAAACATAGCAAGCGGGAAATAGCTAAATTAAACTGAAAACATAACAAAATTAAAATGTACAAATATTACGTTCGGGTCAGGCCGGGCCGAGCTTCTCACTCGCTAATTTTTTAAAATAAATATATATTCATATATGTATACTCAAACAATTTATGGATGTTAAACTAAGAAATACTTGTTATAAGTAAATAATTTGAATAAAAAAAGCGAAGGCGCTGTATATGGTCATTGCAAACAGTATAAGTGCAGAGCCAGAGCGTGCCATGCCCCCTTTTTAATCTTCCCCTCTGCGTGTCCGCAAAACCGCATCTGTTTATTTATATTTAACAGACTTTTCCAGCCTTACTTTGTTGTGTAAATGCATTTAAAATGATCATAAAAATATGTGGACTATTTAAACCTTGAGAAAACTTGCGATTTTTTCCTGCCAACTGAGAATTTGTAACCTTTTACACAGACATTGTCACAAATGTGATCCTTTTTAATCTTCCCCTTTGTGTGTCCGCAAAACCGCAGCTCTTTATATTTAACAAACTTTTCCAGCGTTATTTCATTGTTTAAATGCATTTATAATGATCATAAAAATATGCAGACTTTTTAAACATTGAGAAAACTTTTAAGTTTTTTTTTTACCAACTGAGAATTCGTTACAAAAGACACAGGCATCGTCACAGATGTGATCACACAAAACGCAACCAGTCCGTTTTCCCAAGAAGCAAGCAGTGTTGTCCAGTTCTGACTGGTGCATCCCATCCTTTTCATCCTTATCCTGAGTCGTCACAAATAAAACATAAAATTCCGGGGGGTTGGGGGTTTGGGCTTGAGCCTACAAATAAAATATAAAATTTCGTTGTTTTTTTCGGGCTGGAGCCTACAAACAAAAGAAAAAAATTTTGTTTTTTTTTCAGGCTCGACCCTGCAACTCAAGTTAATTGACCGGGCTCGGGTCGGATCGGGGTTTAATGCCCCCGGACCGGTTCGGGTCGGGCTGGATTTTTTAGGCCCCATTTTACCACTTGCCACCACTTACAGTCTTGATGAGCTTAAATTGGCTGGAGCTACGACAAAAATGACGTATATGTCCGGTTTATAAAATCGCGCCAGTAGCCCTCCCCGCACAGAGAGCGCCAGTGGGCAACTCGGGACAAGTCTGTGAAAGCGTCCAACCCGCTTCATTCTCGGGACATCTTTTCATGCGTGAAAGCAATGACCTGAGCAAATCCCGCGCCACCTCAGATGGGAATTTCCCTGGATATGTGTGAAAAGGGCTGTAGTGATACATTTGGTGATGAGTCCCTAGCCATGGATTAATCATCTATAGCCATGTTATATTGCTGACTGTTTACTGTAAATCCCACCTTTGTTTATATGGGCAATTGCCCGTGCTGTGCAGAGTATATCCTAAATAATTGTAAATTGTTATCATAACATTTATACCATGGATATTATCTAAAATTGAGGCTTGTAAGTCCCACAGCATGGCAAGTGGGCATTTGCGTGTTGTTTTCGACACCAGTTTTTGCCTGTGTTCCGGGACCTGTGCGTGTCTAGTCATCCCTGCGCTGTCATATGTACTTTGCGTTCCGGCACCATATGATTTACAAATTAAGCACTGGCCAAAATCCCTGTTTCCATATGTGAAAACCTAGTGAAGAACTACAGAAGGTGTCTGACCACTGTAATTGCAAACAAAGGCTCCTGCACTAAACATTAGCACTGATTGTCTCAGGGGTACAAATACTTAGAACCCTGGTAAATTAAATATGAATTATTGAAAAATAATACAGTGTGAGTTCCAGATTTTTTATTGGATTATGTCTCTATTAGTAGAAATGCATCTATGATTGAAATTTCTTGCCTGTACCTATTTTCTAAGTGGGTGAACTTGCAAAATCACAAGGGGTGCAAATACTTCTGCGCCTCACAGTATGTAGGGAAAACGCCAACTTTAAGTAAATTGACAGTTTTGGTGGTTTGGTCATAAAATCTTGATTGGGTCACCTTTAATTACTCGGTTTTCTTTATTTATGACTACCATGCAGCTTGTTTATAATATACAGGTATAGTCCCCGGGTAACGAACAAGCTTTCCTATGCTGGCGACGTAATCCAAATTTCCGCGTTAATTGGAATCAACCCTTTAAGTACCCCTAAATACTCCCCAAACCTATCATTTATCCAAAAACATTTATTATACTCCATTGTACCGTCCTCACCAAATAGGCTTTTAAGAAACAGAAATAAGGGACACCCCCCTCACCCCCAAAGCCGTCCAGGCGAAATAAAAAAGGGACATCCCCAAAACTCCTAAAATGCACGGAAATGAATCTATCTATATATATGTATTTATATTCCGTATTGGTTCAATATGGAACACAAATTTTAATTCCTAATTCGGAACGATTCCTTATTTTAAGGGAAGGGTGGTAAGCCTATCGCCAAGACATTGGAGCTAAGTCCTAGCTAGACAGCAAGCTAAGCTCCGAAATGACGATGTCAGATGTCCGTGTGGTTTGCTGACTTTATTCAGCCTCACATAACATCAACACTTGCAGGATGAAACTACAATAAAAATGAAATGAAATCAGTTTCATCTTAATACATACCAGCAATTCAATTTTGCGTTTCTAACTAGCTGCTGATACAGCAATAACAATCCACACAAACGATTAGCATGTAACAGTTAGCATCCGCACATCAACTAAAACAATCACAAAAACTCGGCCCAAGTATTTGACCACAATTGAAAACATACAATAAACAGTACAAAAGGTGAGGTGTTGTATACAGGTGCTGCCTTTGTGGATGCTTCACAGGCAAAAAATGTGCGCGCAGACTTGCAGCTGTAAGCTTTCCCTACTCGCGACAAAAGTCAACATTACTTAAAATAAAAAAAATAAATGAATAAATAAACAACTGGAGACAAAGTCGAAATCACGTAAGTCGGATACGTCGTAACCCGGGGACTACCTGTACATACATAGTGACTCACAATAGACTCCTAAGCCAATATCCACAGCTAGCAGGACAGCAGCAAGTGCAGCCAGAATGATTTCAATCACCCTGCGAGAGGTCCAAGTAGATGCAGGCCACACCAACGATAAGGAGACTCCACAGAGAAGCAAACACAGTAAAATCATCTTTAAGTAGCAAGTCACTGATGATTAAACGGCGGCAACGTCTTGAATCTGGGCCTACCTTGTGGTTTCTCCTGATTTAAGCGGAGTGCCGGCTCGTCCGCGCTTAAGTCCTCCTGATGAATCAGTTTGTTGTAGGCGCTCTCCTCCATTTTGACTGTTACGAGAGCCTGCTGAAGGGAGTATTTGGGAGGACATTGCCCCGTGTGTACAACACAACAAACAGAAAAGGTTCATTTGTTAAATATTGACAAGGGACACAGAAAAAGGAACTTCAAACGGAATCAAAAATTACGCTTCTACAATGAAGGTTGATGGTTAAGGGGTACCAGGGATAGAAAGAAATGTAATTCTTCAAAGATAAATGTTAGTATGAGTTATAATAACCTGATATTAAAACCCCTCTGAATGTTTATATTTTAATAAAATTTGTAAAATTTGTTCAACCAGTAGGTCGCCATTGTTGTTGACTACGCAATACACGCTGGGCGGTGATGTCACTGGGCAGCGCTGCTGGGCTCCCACATCGTCCCAAAAAACCAAAAACAAAACAGTGTCACCCTTTAGCTACATAAATGTGTCATCGGTTCTGCCCTTCCAATTTCAACCCGAGCAGAAAAGTGATGAGCAGAACAACACTGTCGAAATTTCACCAAAACGGGCCGCAAAAGCAATTAAATTTAGATCTCCAGCAGGATTCGAACCCATGTTTCTTGTGCGACAGACGAGCATGTAGACCACAGAAGTATACTTCAGACAGCAAGCAGACACCAATAACATAGGGATTGTGTAAAAGGGTGCATTGAACACAAAAAAATGCAATCGTGAAAAGGGAGACACAAAAAGGGTCCGTAACAGTAGGTCGGGATCAATAAAAAATTTTTTTTTTTTAAACGAGGGGAAACCGTGGTGAGAGGCAAACCAATAAATAATTAAAAAACAAAGCAATGATACAACTAGCAATGAAGGAATATCCAACCAGTCAAATGGCAGCAAATCAGTACCCATCAATCAATACCCATTATTATTATTTATTTTTTTTTTTTTATGTTCTACAAGTTAGACTGTACGTTACTGTAAGTCCCACCTGTGGTTACAGTGCCTTGCAAAAGTATTCGGCCCCCTTGAATCTTGCAACCTTTCGCCACATTTCAGGCTTCAAACATAAAGATATGAAATTTAATGTTTTTGTCAAGAATCAACAACAAGTGGGACACAATCGTGAAGTGGAACATTTATTGGATAATTTAAACTTTTTTAACAAATAAAAAACTGAAAAGTGGGGCGTGCAATATTATTCGGCCCCTTTACTTTCAGTGCAGCAAACTCACTCCAGAAGTTCAGTGAGGATCTCTGAATGATCCAATGTTGTCCTAAATGACCGATGATGATAAATAGAATCCACCTGTGTGTAATCAAGTCTCCGTATAAATGCACCTGCTCTGTGATAGTCTCAGGGTTCTGTTTAAAGTGCAGAGAGCATTATGAAAACCAAGGAACACACCAGGCAGGTCCGAGATACTGTTGTGGAGAAGTTTAAAGCCGGATTTGGATACAAAAAGATTTCCAAAGCTTTAAACATCTCAAGAACAGTGACGTGCGGTGAGGTTCATGGTTGGTGAGGCACTGACTCCTTTAGTGTCAGATTTCCAAATATATAAACAAAAAAGGGTAGCTTATTCAATTGGCTACTGGTTATTTCATATCTCATCAGCATTCTTCACAAAACACGCACACACGGTACATATTATTGATATGTAAAAGTAAGAAAATAACATGCATTTTCTCTACACACGCAATGTGTTGGCCGTCGCAATTCTATATTCATGCAACATAAATGAGAGTAAAGAGTGGTGTACAAAACCACAGAATTCAATTCTGACCTTTAGTGAAATATTCAGTTGTTTTTAAAACTTTTAATTCTGATACTTTAATCAGTTTATTACAGATTGCTAAACAAAAAGTGTGAAAAGAAAAACAAAGAATATTTCATTTAAGGCCAAAATTTAGTTTTTAAATATTCTATTGTATTTTTCTTAGTCTAAGCTCTTTTTCTTTTTTTTTTTTTTTTTTTTATAAGATTGAAATTAAAACTGTTTGTGGTCTTGCGCCTGTCCTTCACCACAAAAACCGGCGTTAATTTGGAAGGGCATAGGTTTGGTCTTAACATTCGTAGGGACGATATAATAGCATAACCTGCCTATAGGTACACTTTTTGCTGGGGACGGGACATTAATAAGACCAAACAGATTAGATGAAGGGGGCAAAGGGCCACATTTCTCATGTATATGAACTTTATTAATTAATAGGCAAAATGATCAATGCAAAATAAATCCTTATCTACTGATAATAACTTTTACGTGCATTGGTTCAGATGATACACTGTTCGATTCAAACCTTTGTTTTAAAAAAATACTAAAGAAACATTTTGAAAACTTCCTGAATAAATGTCTGGTTTTTATTAGCAAACATAAACATAATGAAAATAATTCACTTAATAATGGTAGGGTCAATTCTATCCTTACAACATATGGAACTATTGAAAGATCTAAATTCTCTATATAACTGAACATTATATCATGCAAAAAAAAAAAGGTAAGGTTGCTTAAAAGTTGGTGGGGACAATTTTAGCATCCTGAAAAGTTGGTAGTGTTATGTCCCTACCGTCCCTATGCAAACCTACGCCCTTTTTGTAAAAGTCCTCCTTATTTTCCTTTACTTTAAAAAATCTCTCCGCCTCAATGGAGAGGATTGCTTCAATTAGATCGTTCTGTGTTCTATTTGACAAGCCAGAAAACACAGTGGATGTGTCCAAATGTCTAGCTAACCTTTCATCTTTCTCAGCAAAACCATGTAATCGTTCTACATATATGCCACGTTTAGAAGAGCTTACACGCTCATCGTTACCACGAAATGTTAACTCCTGTTTAGCTAGGATACAGATTGCATTAATGAGGTCTTTCAAACTCCTTCGGTTTTCTTTTACCTTTGCATTGTGGCCGCTACCGTTGAGCTTCCGCTGTTCGTCAAAGCCAAATCGATCCTTGAGCTTCCAAAAGTTTTTAAAGCAATCAGGCTTTGAATGTGAGTGGTCGAGCTCTCATGTTTGCTGAGGCTTCGTGGTAGTTTTTTAATGTCACAATATATCGTGTTAGTCCAGACATTGGCACAAGTTGAGAAGAAAAGGCAGGGAAAGCAGCAAAGGCCATTTTTCGAAGGACAGACACATAGCCAGTCTTTTCGGGTGTACCAGTCCGTTTGAAAAGCGCGAGTTATCTTCTGTCCCGCAGTTTGAAGCGAACCTTTTAGCTCCGGTGTGGTGTCAATCGCGTCCACTTTTGACGGAAAGTCCAGTTTCACGTACGCCCCCTTTCAGTGCGGCAGAGTACTATCTGCTGCAACCTGCGCCTTTTCACTGTGGTTTTATTTCCCATCAGCAAAACTAAATATGTCGCTAACAAACATTAAACTTTAAGGGTTAAAGACGTTAGCCAGACAGTGGAAAATCAGGTCAAATAAACGTATCTGGAAACATTATAATGGCGACATGCAGATGTACGGCAACCAGCACGCTCCAATTCCATGTATCAACCCAGTTTGTTATGGATTGCGCAATCAGAGGTGAGGCTTTACTCGTTGCTGCCGCACCTCTCGTTTCATATCTTTATTTGAACAGGAAATTGGCAAATTCAGCGATTTTGACTATAAAAAATGTTTGAAATGAGTCATACATAAAGAGCAATGAACAAATATTAATATAAATTTGATGCTATAATTATTTTCTTGTCATGATGACAGGTGAGGCTCTGCCTCACCTGCCTCCCCTGACCGCACGTCACTGCCCAAGAAGCACTGTGCAAGCCATCATATTGAAATGGAAGAAGCATCAGACCACTGCAAATCTACCAAGACCCGGCCGTCCTTCCAAACTTTCTTCTCAAACAAGGAGAAAACTGATCAGAGATGCAGCCAAGAGGCCCATGATCACTCTGGATGAACTGCAGAAATCTACAGCTGAGGTGGGAGAGTCTGTCCATAGGACAACAATCAGTCGTACACTGCACAAATCTGGCCTTTATGGAAGAGTGGCAAGAAGAAAGCCATTTCTCAAAGATATCCATAAAAAGTCTCGTTTAAAGTTTGCCACAAGCCACCTGGGAGACACACCAAACATGTGGAAGAAGGTGCTCTGGTCAGATGAAACCAAAATTGAACTTTTTGGCCACAATGCAAAACGATATGTTTGGCGTAAAAGCAACACAGCTCATCACCCAGAACACACCATCCCCACTGTCAAACATGGTGGTGGCAGCATCATGGTTTGGGCCTGCTTTTCTTCAGCAGGGACAGGGAAGATGGTTAAAATTGACGGGAAGATGGATGCAGCCAAATACAGGAACATTCTGGAAGAAAACCTGTTGGTATCTGCACAAGACCTGAGACTGGGACGGAGATTTATCTTCCAACAGGACAATGATCCAAAACATAAAGCCAAATCTACAATGGAATGGTTCAAAAATAAACGTATCCAGGTGTTAGAATGGCCAAGTCAAAGTCCAGACCTGAATCCAATCGAGAATCTGTGGAAAGAGCTGAAGACTGCTGTTCACAAACACTCTCCATCCAACCTCACTGAGCTCGAGCTGTTTTGCAAGGAAGAATGGGCAAGACTGTCAGTCTCTCAATGTGCAAAACTGATAGAAACATACCCCAAGCGACTTGCAGCAGTAATTGGAGCAAAAGGTGGCGCTACAAAGTATTAACGCAAGGGGGCCGAATAATATTGCACGCCCCACTTTTCAGTTTTTTATTTGTTAAAAAAGTTTAAATTATCCAATAAATTTTGTTCCACTTCACGATTGTGTCCCACTTGTTGTTGATTCTTGACAAAAAATTAAAATTTTATATCTTTATGTTTGAAGCATGAAATGTGGCGAAAGGTTGCAAGGTTCAAGGGGGCCGAATACTTTTGCAAGGCACTGTATGTGGGCAATTGCCTGTGCTGTGCAGAGTATGGCCTAAATAATTGTAAATTGCTGTCATAATGTTTATACCATAGATATTATCTGAAATTGAGGCTTGTAAGTCCCACAGCATGGCAAGTGGGCATTTGCGTGTTGTTTTCAGCACCATTTTCTGCATATGTTCCGGGACCTGTGCCCGCCTCGTCATCTCTGCGCTGTCATATGTACTTTGCGTTCCGGCACATTATGATTTACAAATTAAGCACTGTAAGCATCACATTTTGTCTTTTTTTCACCACCTGCACTAACCTTCTTGGAACCCATGTTGATTCCTCTCACAAGAAAATCCGGCGTGCGTCCCTCTTACGGGAAAACAAAGAAACTGCGGTGCTGCCATAAATCTATGTATTTGGAGCATGTCGTCAGATGTCAGATGTCGAAAAGATCGTGTGTTGAAGCGATCGTATGTCAATGTACCACTGTATTGAACAATCAATATCTGAAACCTCATGCCCAAATTTCATTGAGATAACTCTAATCACAATAAGTTCTCTAAACTGAATAATAATTATAGGAATCCTTTGGATTTACTTTCCACTCATTTCTTTTCACTCATGTTTATTGGAACAATTCACATAAACAGGATTTCTAAATTCAGTTTATTCTACTCCAGGGGCTTTGCAACCATCTCGCATATCCAATTGTACAGGTGGTCCTGGCAGTTTCCATTGTACCATGTTTTTGTGGTGTCGATAAAGTAAAAGAAGGCTGCGCAGTCCCCAGTCTGAGGTCCAATGGTGCTGGGTTGGTGTTCCCGCCAGTACCTTGAGTAAATCATTCGTGAGAAATGGAATTTTTCGATTGAACAAAAGCTCAAGTCGGCGAGGTGTTCACCCTGTGTCAGCCACCGTCGAGTTATTTATCCACATCCACGTTCCCCGTGACTGGGTGTCTCGTAGACCCATCCAGAAGCCGTTCTGCCACCAAAAACCTGAAGTGGAGCTCGCTTTTGGAATGTTTTCACTTATAAGTATCTGGGGGGGGAAAAGCCAAAAGCTCCAAAATCAACAAGAAGTGACCGATACCTGCAGGAAGTGACCCCAAAATGCCTCAAAATGGACAGAAAGTGACCCAATAAACCAACTATCCCAGCAAAGCTACCATTTTCTCCAGAAATGGCATTTTTCGAGAATTAGAAATCTATATCGTCTTTTGACCTGTTCCTGCAAGTTGTCGATCACTAACAGGTCTCCGCCTCGATCAATGCAGTCTGCTCTGCTGTCCGACCAGTTCTTTTTGGCATCGGGCTCAGGTAGAGAAAAATAATAGCAGGTTGATTTGAGAAGGATCCATCCTGCTGGACAGCTACCACAGCTTTGTTCTGTTGCAACAAAAAGTGGAGGATTATTTAGTCATATGATTTACTGAAACATTATCAGAGATTACCTATAACATCTATATTGGCGATTATTTCGTCCTCTTCTTTATGAAGTAATTCAACCCGTCTCCGAAGAGTGTCGCTAATTCTCACTTCTTGTTTCATTTTCAGCTGGAGCTTAACGCTGTTTTCCTTTTCCTTCACCAATGTTTCTTCTGCGTCCTGCTGCGTTTTCAGGGTGTTACTGTGGTTGCGTAGGTAACTACGCTCGATGAGGAGGGACGCGACGGCCGAATGAGGCGTCAGAAGTTGATACTCGTTAGCGTTGGCACCTGTAGCTCCCCCCAAAAAACAAACAAAAAAAATACTTAATAAGATCCGGCTTGGTCCGATTTTTGGTACTGAAAAGTAAAGTTCATTTACTTCTGAGTGACTGTTTTAAGTCAATTTATAGGGCAAGTGATTATTTTTATTAGTTGTCCAATGTTATCGGGTAGCCATTAATATCAGCCGATAAAAGCATTTTTATATGATATCGGATAATCTCGACATCTGTTTTAATTATTGGTTTTACAATACATACACACAATAAAATTTACAACATACAATATAATTCATGCAATTTTATGTTAAGTCCACGACCGCATATATCGGTATCGGTTTGATATCGGTATCTGATTTTTTTTGAGATGGACAACATCAGGATATCGGTTATTAGTTAAAAGATCATTATCGGACAACTCAAATTTTAATTTTTGTTATATATCGTTATCCAAACAGCATCATTGCCTAATTCATATTTTTGTGAAATTGAGATTTATGCATCATGTTACTCTCCTACCACAACTTCTTTTCTTCTAGTAAATTACAACTGTTCAAAAACACTCTCTTTGTCATAAAAATGTAAACGTGTTTGCAAAAAAAAAAAAAAAAAAATCAATTTTCTCCGAAAAGGTTTAGAGGTTGACCGATATAGGATTTTCAAAGGCTGATACCGATTATTTTTAAAAATTCAACTGAATGCCGATGTCTCAAGCTGATAAATGTATAAATTCAATGTTAAAGTGTATACAACATATGCACTGCTATGCTATGCTATATATACTGCTATGCAATGCTATTTAAGATTTCATTTTATATGTCATATACACTTTAAACTGTATACGATGTTATATGCACTGTTATGCTATGCTATGCTACGCTATGCTATATACACCTCGATGCTATGCTATCTGAAATCATTTTGAAATGTTTTTATCGGCCGATATTATTGGCTACCCGATCCTTTCGGACAACTCAAGTTGCCAGCCTTCCCATTCAAAATAAATTGGACATCTCGCGCTGTCAGTGGCTGCCAATGAGTGCCCTATAACAGGTTAAGAGTAGGTCAAGACATTAGCCTTTACTAAGTTTGGAATATAAACTATTTTTTTAAATAAATAAACAAGAGAAAATTCTCTATTAACTCATTGCCTGCCATTGACGGCGCTAGACGTCCAATCAATTTTGAGTGGTAGAGACTGGCATTAAATTATCACGGCAAGTCCTCCCAGACGCGTAGCTCCGTCAGTGGCAGCCAATGTATTTATTGAGTGCCCTATAAAAGTTAAAGAGTAGCAGTACTACTCTAATAAACTAATAAAAATAATCACTTGCCCTATAAATTGACTTAAAGAGTAGTAGTACTACTCTTTAACTTTCATAGGGCACTCAATAAAAAGTTAAAAATTTGGATCGGATCAACCGCCGATATGCGCAAAAAAATGCGCATCAAATCGGCCGACACGGAAAAATTCTGATCCAGACTCCCAATCCAGTTTTTTTTTTTTTTTTTTGAAAATCCGGTCCGGGTTTTTCAGCGCGCCGATTTACATAATCCATTCCAGTTTTTCCTTTGGTTTCCCTAAAATCCGGTCCGCATTTTACACACCTTCAGCACACTAGCATTACCCTCACTCAATTTACTTCCGTGGCATCTCCTACATTATGACTGCAATGTAAATTTAAAGTTAATTAATGAAAATGTCAGCTGTCACCTGAGCATCTTGAAATGCTTGTCTTTGTCAAATAAAAATCTCCCCATCATGCTGGGACTGCATCCAGGGCAAAAAGCTGAAGGGAGTATGTAGAATAGATGGAGATGAAGCAACAAAGTGTGGAGAAGATTGGGTAGTAGAAGCCATTTTTGGTTTGAAATAGCATTTGCACTGATTTTTTTAAAGCCTTGGTACAGTTGTTCAAGAGCAGAGAACTGATGCTGAGTTAATAGTTTATTTTCAACTGAGGTTGTTTGTGTGTTTTACTTTTTAATGATAGTTTACAATATTATTTGCACGTTTTACTGACTGAATATGCAATTTCTGTTTGTTATTTATAATGTTTTGTGTTTATCACTGAATAAACAGGTCAGTTTCTTGTTACCAACCATTGTGTGTTATTCAAACTCACATAATTCAGCTGGCTAGTTGTTATCAAGAGTACTAAAACCCTTTTCAACATAAGTCTGACAACTAAGTAAGGAGGCTAAATAACTTTAAACTTTAATACATGCTCAGATAGGCCGGTATCAGTATCGGCCATTATCAGTATCGGATCGGAAGTGCAAAACAATATATCTGTATCGGATCGGAAGTGCAAAAACCTGGATCGGGACATCCCTAGTAGTAGTTGTTGGACCAAGTAATTCTACAGTCTTCATGAAGTGCAATTTACTCACAAAAAATGATGAGGACAATAGCAGTTATTAGTAGAACAGCATTCAGCAGGCCCAAAAGTAGAAGAGTCACCCGACGGTGTGGAACCAAAGCTCTCGCTGTAAACACACCATGATAAGGATCCTCTGGGTTAAAGATACATAGACCATAAGGCATGCACAAATCTAAACACCAGCTTTACCTCCTTGAATTTTCTGAGAGCGTGAACGCAGATTTGCACGAAACTCTTCAGAAATATTTGGCTCCACTGGAGATTCCGCTCTTGGGTCTGCCTGCGACTGAATGTTCTCCATTGTTGTTTGGTGCAAGTGGTCTGTATTGATCTGCTCAACTAGTGATAACGTTTGTGTGTATTTTACCACGAGTTGAATTAAAGCAACAGTAGCTTTTATTTCTGCCGTGAAAATAAAACTGGTCAACATACACCATGCCATGAGAATAACATTGTGTGATATTGAACTTATCAGTAACGGCATGTTAGTACCATTTTAGGACTGTATTCATGTTATGGAGCATTATCAAATGCTTGAAACAATATTTCAGTCGAATTAGATATAAGAGGTCCCAAATATATTGAAATACAGTATACTATACTCACTCAGGGACAGGTCACTCTGGCAGATAGGTGGCACCCATAGATTGTGGTTAAAAAAGTTGGTATTTTAGGTTGACCCTCCTATAAGTCGCAAAACAATATGTGCGATTTTTATATACAGTTGGGCAAATAAGTATTTAGTCAACCACCAATTGTGCAAGTTCTCCTACTTGAAAAGATTAGAGAGGCCTGTAATTGTCAACATGTGTAAACCTCAACCATGAGAGACAGAATGTGGAAAAAAAAGATCACATTGTTTGATTTTTAAATAATTTATTTGCAAATCATGTTGGAAAATAAGTATTTGGTCAATACCAAAAGTTCATCTCAATACTTTGTTATGTACCCTTTCTTGGCAATAACGGAGGCCAAACGTTTTCTGTAACTCTTCACTCTTGGCTTGGTGTAAAGAAATCAACTGTGGGAGCAATTTTTAGAAAATGGAAGACATACAAGACCACTGATAATCTCCCTCGATCTGGGGCTCCATGCAAGAGCTCACCCCGTGGCGTCAAAATGATAACAAGAACGTTGAGCAAAAATCCCAGAACCACACGGGGGGACCTAGTGAATGGCCTACAGAGAGCTGGGACCACAGTAACAAAGGCCACTATCAGTAACACAATGCGCCGCCAGGGACTCAAATTCTGCACTGTCAGACATGTCCCCCCGCTGAAGCCAGTACACGTCCAGGCCCGTCTGCGGTTCACTAGAGAGCATTTGGATGATTCAGAAGAGGACTGGGAGAATGTGTTATGCTCAGATGAAACCAAAATAGAACTTTTTGGTCGAAACACAGGTTCTCGTGTTTGGAGGAGAAAGAATACTGAATTGCATCCGAAGAACACCATACCCACTGTGAAGCATGGGGGTGGAAACATCATGCTTTGGGGCTATTTTTCTGCAAAGGGACCAGGACGACTGATCTGTGTAAAGGAAAGAATGAATGGGGCCCTGTATCGAGAGATTTTGAGTGAAAATCTCCTTCCATCAGCAAGGGCATTGAAGATGAGACGGGGATGGGTCTTTCAGCATGACAATGATCCCAAACACATCCCAAACACGCAGCCAGGGCAACAAAGGAGTAGCTTCGTAGTAAAAAACATTTGGCCTACGTTATTGCCAACAAAGGCTACAGGACAAAGTATTGAGATGAACTTTTGGAATTAACCAAATACTTATTTTCCATCATGATTTGCAAATACATTCTTTAAAAATCAAACAATGTGATTTTCTGTTTTTTTTTTCCACATTCTGTCTCTCATGGTTGAGCTTTACCCATGTTGACAATTACAGGCCTCTCTAATATTTTCTTGTGGGAGAACTTGCACAATTAGTGGTTGACTAAATACTTATTTGCACCACTGTATGTAAGTTGTTAGTAAATAAAGCTACATTCAAGTAATGAAAATACAATGTATAAATCACAATAAAATATTTTATTTGTCTGTAAGTACTGTTTGTCCAAAGTACGGTGCATATTTGTGTTTTTGTATGAGATGTTGTAATATTTGCATTTGACATTTGTAGACGATTGTGAGTGTAACTTGTCTATGTAGTTAGCGTAGCTAATGCTAAATTGTATGCTTTTTCAATTTTACGACAGCATATCACGCGTATCGGTCGCACCAGCATTTTGACTGAAGATTTCAATTAAAAAAATATATATACGGTACTGCATATATTGTACAGTATGTGCAACAGGTTAGAACTTTCCTTTTTACACATTATAGTAGATTTCAGTAATAAATGGTCAAGATTTTGGGAGAATTTGAAGATTCCAGATTTTTGCTATTCACTTTCATCTTTTTTTCACTGCGTATTACATTGGGGCTTTTTCACAAATCCACTTCGTCCTGCTTGTACAGTCAATACTAATCCAAGCACTGAAGAAGTTTATTTCTTTATATAAAGCTGCACAGCTGTTACGAACGTCATCACTTGATTGTCCATTGGCCCAGTACCTGAGAAAATGAAAAACATGCAGTCTTAGAACCTTTTAGCCATACGCGGAGTTTGCAAGGGGGGCAGAGGAGGCATTGACCTCTTTGCCTCCTTTCATCAGAAAAGTGTCACTGCATCTGGTCTAGTGGGCAATACATTTTTTTTTACATATATAATAATAGTATAAAAACTAGGGCTGTCAAACGATTAAAAATTTTAATCGAGTTAATTACTGCTTAAAAATTAATTAATCGTAATTAATCGCAATTCAAACCATCTATAAAATATGCCATATTTTTCTGTAAATTATTGTTGAAATGAAAAGATAAGACACAAGACGGATATATACATTCAACATACGGTACATAAGTACTGTATTTGTTTATTATAGCAATAAATCAAGATGGCATTAACATTATTAACATTCTCTTAAAGCGATCCATGGATAGAAAAACTTGTAGTTCTTAGAAGATAAATGTTAGTACAAGTTATAGAAATTTTATATTAAAACCCCTCTTAATGTTTTAGTTTTATTAAAATTTGTAAAATTTTCAGTCAAAAAATAAACTAGTAGCTCGCCATTGTTGATGTCATTACACCATGCTCACTCCCCAAACCCATAAAATCATTTGGACCCAAGCGCCAGCAGAGGACGCCAAATAACAAAAAACAAGTAACAAGCAACAAGCGGACATTGCACTTCTGTCATTTTAATCTGAGCTGGGCATGTGTGTTAATTGCGTCAAATATTTTAACGTGATTAATTAAAAAAATTAATTACCGCCCGTTAACGTGATAATTTTGACAGCCCTAAGAGATACATACAGCCGTTAACGTGATAATTGTGACAGCCCTAAGAGATACATACAGCATGTGTTCATCATAAGACTTTTGATTTTTTGTGGCGCCAGACATATATATATATTTTTTTTACCAATATGGCTCCTTCAACGTTTCGGTATGTCGACCCCGGATTTTGTCTGATCGATGTGTAAATTTACTAAATTAAATTAGCCTAATATGCCTCACAAAAGTCCGCTATCTTAAATGCTATGAATGCTAAAGTATTTACAATTCTCATAGCAAATCGCTCACACGTAACTCCACAAACTGTACCTGTACACTTAATTATAAATGCATACACAAACATATACAGTGGTATGAAAAAGTATCGGAACCTTTTGGAATTTCTCACATTTCTGCATAAAATAACCATCAAATGTGATCTGATCTTCGTCAAAATCACACAGATGTAAAAACAGTGTCTGCTTCAACTAAAACCACCCAAACATATATATATATACATGTATTGATATATATAGATATATACATTTATTCATATTTTATTGAGGATAGCATGCAAACAATGACAGAAGGTGGATAAATAAGTAAGTGAATCCTCTGCCTAAGGAGACTTAAAGAGCAATTGAAACCAAATTTTACCAAACAATTTAAGTCAGGTGTGTGCCCAATCACTGATGAGTGGTTTAAAGCTGCCCTTCCCACTATAAAACACACATTGGGTAAGAATTGCCTTTATGAAAAACATTGTCTGATGTGCATCATGGTTTGGTCAAAAGAGCTGTCTGAAGACCTGTGATCCAGGATTGTTGATTTGTATAAAGCTGAGAAAGGATACAAAACCATCTCTAAAAGTCTGGATGTTCATCAATCGACAGTCAGAGAAGTTGTCTACAAATGGAGAGAGTGTGGCACTGCTGTTTCTCTCTCAAGGAGTGGCCGTCCACCAAAGATGACGCCAAGAGTTCAGCGCAGAATACTCAGAGAGGCAAAAAAGAACCCTAGCGCCTCTGCTAACGACTTACAGAAATCACTGGCACAGTCTGTGCACACATCAACTATATGTAAAACTACAGCCAAGAATGGTGTTCATGGGAGGACTCCACGGAAGAAGCCCCTGCTGTCTAAAAAAAGACATTGTTGCTGGTTTTAAGTTCGCAAAAAGGCACTTGGACACTCCACAGAAGTTTTGGCAAAATATTTTGTAGACTGATGAAACCATAGCTGAATTGTTTGGGAGTAACGCACAACGTCATGTGTGGAGGGAAAATGGAACAGCTCGCTAACATCAACATCTTATCCCCACCGTGAAGCATGGAGGAGGGAGCATCATGGTTTGGGGCTGTTTTGCTCTCTCGGGGCCTGGACAACTTGCAGTCATTAATGGAAGAATGAATTAAAACGTTTTAGAGCTGAAACGAATACTCGAGCAACTCGAGTAACTCGAGTTTAAAAACTGATCCGAGTAATTTTATTCACCGCGAGGAATCATTTAATTTTGCCAGCTCTAAGCATCACGTTTTGCCTGGACTACTTTTAATGCGGGACAACGCTCTGACGTCACGTACGTAGAGGAAGAAGCAATAAAAAAATTAAAACTAAACTTACTGCAGCCGACAGCCGCCACAAACTACGCTGACGTTGCTAAAAACTACGCCCGCATGATGCTAGTGTGGTAGCAGGTAATGTCCGAGGGGTCTAATAGATATAGCATGCATTTAGAACTAGATGCAAAATGACAGAGTCGGCCGCGTCTGGGCAGCTTTAGTAAACAGCCGCCATCTTTAAGCAGTAGACTTCTCAGCGCTGTAAATATAACGTTACTGTCACTCGCTCACGTAACGTTAGCCCTTCGGAGGGCTAGGTTTCTATTGATTATGACCACTATCGATGCGTGGCTAACGTGTCTTACTTACAGGCTTTATTTAATCTGTAAAAACACAGCGCTGTAGAGTAATGAGGGTGTAAAATTAAAACGTAATAAAGCTAACTGTCAGTTTTAGCTCAGTAGTCATTGCTGAATTAAATACCAAGTAGCACTGGTCCCTAATGTGCTCCTCCAATACAGCAGGTATCATACATTTATTTTTGAACACTGCAAAAACACAAAATCTTATCAGTACTTACAGTTTAGACTAATTAAAACTTAACTAGAACTTAAAAATAGCTTGACACAAATGGAAATTCAATTGAAACACGTGGGAAAAACACGTAGCTTTCAAGTGATGTGTGTTATCAAACATGATTACATTTTTAGGTAAGAAATATGTTTGTTTGGTTTTTTTTTTATAAGATCTAGAAGTTTTTTTGAGTGAAAGCAGTGACTTTTTTTTTTCTAGTCACATTTAGATGCAATTTTCAACAATGTATATCGAAAATAAAGACATTGATTGACTGAAAATGGTTCAATATTGGATTAAATGTCTTTTTCCCCCATGTATATTTATAATTGCTCTTTACCTAAAAAAAAAAAAAAAAAAGTTTTATCCGATTAATCGATAGAATTTTCAGTTGATTAAAATATTCGATAGCTGCAGCCCTAAAACGTTTATCAGGATGTTTTGCAGGAAAACCTGAGGCTGTCTGTCAGACAGTTGAAGCTAAAAAGAGGATGGATGCTGCAAAAAGACAATGATCCACAGCACAGAAGTTTAAATCAACTTCAGAAGAACAAAATACACGTTCTGGAGTGGCCAAGTCAAAGTCCAAGCTTGAACCCCATTGAGATGCTGTGGCATGACCTAAAGACAACGATTCATGCCAGACATCCCAGGAATCTGACTGAACTACAGCAGTTTTGTTGAGGAGAATGGGCCAAGATTAGTCCTGATCGATATACCAGAATGATCAGCAGCTACAGGAAGCGTCTGGTTGAAGTTATTGCTGCAAAAGGGGGGCACAAAATAGTAAATGTGATGGTTCACTTACTTATATTTCCCCCTTCTGTCATTGTTTGCATACTATCCTCATTAAAATATGAAAACCTATTAATGTTTGGGTGGGTTTAGTTTAAGCAGACACTGTTTTTTTCACGTGATTGCGTGATTTTTGACAAAGATCAGTTCACATTTGATGGTGATTTTATACAAAAATGTAAGAAATTCCAAAAGGTTCAAATACTTTTTCATACCACTGTGTCAGCTGAAACAACTTACAGCCTTATGTGGGCCAAACCAGAGCCCAGCTATCCTTTACCCATGTCAGACCTCTGAGTTTGCTTCTCAGTTGTACAAGGCGACAGTCCAGCCAGATCCAGTGCTGCCACCAGAGGGCAGTATATCCTCCATCATTAAACAAAAATCAACACTTTTGGACTTTTTGAATAGTATTTGGAAATTTAGGGGTACTTCAAGAGTTAATTCTTACTTACGCAGAAATTCGGTTTATGTCGCCAGCGTAGGAACGTAACTCGTTTGTAACCCGGCACTACCTGTATATTTTTATTTATTTTTAACAAACAAACAAAAAAGACTCTATCAAAACAGTCCCCACCCCCAACACCAGGGGGTACTGCAGCACCCTCAGCACCTCACTTCCTGCGCCACTGATAATACCTGTGTTTCTGATACTGTATAACAAAGCGGCAAAACACTAATCTTATGCTATGTTGTTAGTTGGTCCCTGCGATTGGCTGGCAATCAGTTCAGCACTGCAAAAAATGCTACTTCTAAAACGAGTAAAAAATTATTTGAAATGAGATAACATTTGCTTATAACAAGTAAAACAATTCTGCCAATGGAACAAGCTATTTTTGTCTTGCTAAGAATTCTTAAAATAAGACATCCATTCAGGATGAATTAGTAAAATATAATTAGTTTTAAGATCTCAATGAACTAGTAAAATATAACTAGTTTGAAGATCTTAAAGGTCTTATTTTACAGTGATCCTCTAACTTAAATACATGTAGGCTCTAATAAACCACAATTAAATAAAAAATAAAATGTTAAATCAATGGCAATATTTTATAATATTTAGTCCAAATTTTGACCGTTAGTTGGCGCTATGGTTTGTGGGCTCGCAGTGATGACGTAATTGGTATCTTTCCAAATTTGTAGCGTGTTAAACAATTGCTTATTGCTGCCTAAACTCGCGAAGTAAAATGCCACGATGTGCTGCTTTTGGATGCAATTTCCAGTCAAATGGAAACAAGGGGAGTGAAGTGAGTGGTCAAGGTGGAATTATTATTTTTAGTGAATAAATGTGCATAAGTGGAAGCTTCTCCCCCTTTTTGGTCCCTGTATGCACGTACCCTACCCACCACACGTTACAACTGGCGGCCGAAAATTTTTCCTGGATCCTCAGTCAAGTAAGGGATCCGTCTATTTTCTGGATCCGACGGTCCCACCACGTCTGCAATATTGGTTTCGGATTCATTCGTCGGTCCCACAGCGGCTTTTTGGATCAGTCTATTTTGTGGACTCGGCGACTGCGACATTGCCATGGGATCGGTCTAATTCCTGGATCGTCGAGTGAGTAAAAAACGCGGATTTGGATTACTATTGCTTTCTTTTATGTTGACTATTCTTCGTGGGAGTTTTCCCCAAATCATACTAAATAATTAAAGCACTATGGCACGCTACAGTGACGACAGTGACTCTGACGTGGACCTCACAACAATGTTGGAGTTCATCAGGGAACGCGTGTTTGCTTACTGCTGAGCTCCCGAGTGAAGAGTGGTCAAGGTGGAAATATTATTTTTTGTGAATAAATTTGCATAGTGGAAGCTTCTCCCCTTTTTGGTACTTTTATACACGTATCCTAGCTACCACACGTTACAATGTACAAGACATGGATTACACAAGGTGTGCTCTTTGGCCTGTACTGTATGTAAAGCACACGACAGCTCTGGATGCTAACAATCTACATAATTATATTGGGATAAGTTTGAGAACACAATATGCTTACCTTGAATATCTGCTAATAAAACCGGACAGCATACACTATCGCTCCCAACCGGAGTTCCAAACAGCATACACTCTCGCATCACCAGTTTTGCCCAACTTTTGTCTTATCAGGTATTTGCTGCACACATTTTTCCCTGAAGCTCGTCTTGTGAATGACCGACAGTGCTGTCCTGCTCTTCACTTTCAGATCTGGTTCAAATAGGAAGGGTAGAACTGACGACATGTTGGGAAAGCTAACAAGTGACACGCTGGAATTTTGGCAACGGGACCAGTGACGTCACGCACTGCGACGTAACAAGAATGGCGACCTATCACTTAAAATAATTTTACAAACTTTATTAAAACAAAAACATTAAGAGGGGTTTTAATATCAAATTATTATAACTCATACTAACATTTATCTTTTACGAATTACTTGTCTTAAAAATAGAGGATCCCTTTAAGAATTCTTACCAAGACAAAAATTGTTTGTTCCATTGTCAAAATGTTCTTGTTATAAGCAAATCTTATCTTATTTCACGTAATTTTTTACTCGTTTTAGAAGTGGCATTTTTATCCAGTGAGGGTGTACCCTGTCTCCTGCCCATTATAGACTGGAATAGGCTCCAGCACCCCTGTGACCCTCGTGAGGATAAGCAGTTCAGAAGATGAATGAATGAATGTTGTAAGATGATGTAGAACTTGGCACAGTCCTGTTTTATTACATTACGCCTAACGTGATGGATCATATGATCTAACGTCAGTTTAAAAAAAAAAAAAAAGAATGAAGTGCACACCCCACCTCCCGGCACAAATAGATGATTTCGGTTAAGAATCGGCTTAAGCAATGTGTAGCTGTTTGCCTTACCCTTCGATTAGTTCGCTTCCATCTGTCCATCTCCAAAGTCCCTCATTGTCAAAATACAATCCAATCCAAAATGAGTAGTTAATCACCGAACGATCTCTATGGCTTTCTAGGAAATTGATGATGGCAATCTGAAACACGAATTATACACACAATATTATTATACTACTTGCACGCGTAAAATGAATCGTCACACATCTTTTCACCTGTTCTTCGAGACTGTCAATGGCTACTAGGTCACCTCCGTGAATCAGACAGAAATTGCGAGCATTTTGCCATGATTTGACTCCACTGATATCGGTTAAGCCGAAGTTGTAGCACGTGGAGTTCATCAAAATCCATCCTGTCGGACATCGTCTGCAGCCGTCCTCTATTAACAAAACGGGTAAGCGACATGTGAGATGTTATAAGACGCTCGTTTGAGTAGTAACATCTAGAGGTTTGGTCACTTCCCGTTAAGTTGGAGGCATTTACTGGTCACTTGCTGTTGATTTTGGGTAACTGAACAGCAAGTAACCTGTAAATCACCTAAAATGAACATGAAGTGACCTGTAAATACCCACAAAAGGACAGAAAAGCTACAATATATTGATTGGTCACTTCCCGTTGATTTTGGTTGCATTTACAGATCGATTCCTGTTGATTAGGTGGCATTTCTGGCTCATTTACTGTTAGTTTTCATTTATTTTGCTTGCAATGAAAGAAAATACAAATTAGAATGAAGTTTTTAAAAAATCATTATCATTTTACACAAAACTCCAAAAATGGGCCGGACAAAAGTATTGGCAACCTTTGAAAAATCATGTGATGCTTCTCTAATTTGTGTAATTAACAGCACCTGACACTTACCTGTGGCACATAACAGGTGGTGGCAATAACGAAATCAAACTTGCAGCCAGTTAAAATGGATTAAAGTTGACTCAACCTCTGTCCTGTGTCCTTGTGCGTACCACATTGAGCATGGAGAAAGGAAAGAAAAACCAAAGAACTGTCTGAGGACTTGAGAAGCAAAATTGTGAGGAAGCATTGGCAATCTCAAGGCAAGTCCATCTCCAAAGACCTGAATGTTCCTGTGTCTACCGTGCGCAGTGTCATCAATAAGTGTAAAGCCCATGGCACTGAGGCTAAACTCCCTAGATGTGGATGGAAAAGAAAAATTGATGAGAGATTTCAACAGAAGATTATGCGGATCGTGGATAAAGAACCTTGACTAACAAGTTGCAAGTTCAAGCTGTCCTGCAGTCCGAGGGTACAACAGTGTCAACCCATACTATCCGTCGGCGTCTGAATGAAAAGGGATTCTATGGTACGATACCCAGGAAGACCCCACTTCTGACCCAGAGACATCAAAAAGCCAGGCTGGAGTTTGCCGAAACTAACCTGAGAAAGCCAAAAACGTTTTGAAAGAATGTTCTCTGTTCAGATGAGACAAAAGTAGAGCTTTTTGGGAAAAGGCATCAAAATAGAGTTTACAGGGGGAAAAACAAGGCCTTCAAAGAAAAGAACACGGTCCCCACAGTCAAACATGGCGGAGGTTCCTGATGTTTTGGGGTTGCATTGCTGCCTCTGGCACTGGACTGCTTGACCTTGTGCATGGCATTATGAAGTCTGAAGAATACCAACAAAGTTTGCAGCATAATGTAGGGCCCAGTGTGAGAAAGCTGGGTCTCCCTCAGACGTCATGGGTCTTCCAGCAGGACTTTGACCCAAAACACATTTCAAAAAGCACTTGAAAATGGTTTGAGAGAAAGCACTGGAGTCATCTAAAGTGGCCAGCAATGAGTCCAGACCTGAATCCCATGGAACAACTGTGGACGGATCTGAAAATGGCATTTTGGAGAAGGCACCCTTCAAATATCAGAGACCTGGAGCAGTTGGCCAAAGACGAATGGTCTAGAATTCAAGTAGGGTATTGTAAGAATCTCATTGATGGATACCGTAAGAGGTTGTTCGCAGTTATTTTGTCTAAAGGTTGTGCTACCAAGTATTAGGCTGAGGGTGCCAAAACTTTTGTCCGGCCCATTTTTGGAGATACAGTGGGGCAAATAAGTATTTAGTCAACCACCAATTGTGCAAGTTCTCCTACTTGAAAAGATTCCTGTAATTGTCAACATGGGTAAACCTCAACCATGAGAGACAGAATGTGGAAAAAAACCCCAGAAAATCACATTGTTTGATTTTTAAAGAATTTATTTGCAAATCATGGTGGAAAATAATTATTTAGTCAATACCAAAAGCTCATCTCAATACTTTGTTAGGTACCCTTTGTTGGCAATAACGGAGGCCAAACGTTTTCTGTAACTCTTTACTCTTCGCTTGGTGTAAAGAAATCAACTGTGGGAGCAATTATTAGAAAATGGAAGACATACAAGACCACTGATAATCTGCCTCGGTCTGGGGCTCTATGCAAGATCTCACCCCGTGGCGTCAAAATGACAACAAGAACGGTGAGCAAAAATCCCAGAACCACACGGGGGGACCAAGTGAATGACCTACAGAGAGCTGGGACCACAGTAACAAAGGCTACTATCAGTAATACAATGTGCTGCCAGGGACTCAAATCCTGCACTGCCAGACGTGACCCCCTGCTGACGCCAGTACACGTCCAGGCCCGTCTGCGGTTCGCTAGAGAGGATTTGGATTATCCAGAAGAGGACTGGGAGAATGTGTTATGGTCAGATGAAACCAAAATAGAATTTTTTGGTAGAAACACAGGTTCTCATGTTTGGTAGAGAAAGAATACTGAATTGCATCCGAAGAACATCATACCCACTGTGAAGCGTGGGGGTGGAAACATGATGCTTTAGGGCTGTTTTTCTGCAAAGGAACCAGGACGACTGATCTGTGCAAAGGAAAGAATGAATGGGGCCATGTATCGAGAGATTTTGAGTGAAAATCTCCTTCCATCAGCAAGGGCATTGAAGATGAGACGTGGCTGGGTTTTTCAGCATGGCAATGATCCCAAACACACAGCCAGGGCAACAAAGGAGTGGCTTCGTAGGAAACCTTTAGAGGTCCTGGAGTGGCCTTGCCATTTTCCAGATCTCAACTCCATAGAAAATCTGTGGAGGGAGTTGAAAGCCCGCATTGCCCTACGACAGCCCCAAAACATCACTGCTCTAGAGGAGATCTGCATGGAGGAATGGGCCAAAATACCAGCAACAGTGTGTGAAAAGCTTGTGTAGAGTTACAGAAAACGTTTGGCCTCCGTTATTGCCAACAAAGGGTACATAACAAAGTATTGAGATGAACTTTTGGTATTGACAAAATACTTATTTTCCACCATGATTTGCAAATAAATTATTTAAAAATCTAACAATGTGATTTTCTGCTGTTTTTTTTCCACATTCTGTCTCTCATGGTTGAGGTTTACCCATGTTGACAATTACAGGGCTCTCTAATATTTTCAGGTGGGAGAACTTGCACAATTAGTGGTTGACTAAATACTTATTTGCCCCACTGTATGTGTAAAATGATCATTTTTTTATTTTATCTTTTTCATTCTCTTTTGTGTTTTATCATTGAAAGCAAAAATAATGAAGGTATTACTACCAAAACATTTGTAATTGCAATCATTTTCAGGGATAAATTGAGCATTATCTGACAGTATTGCAGAGGTGCCAATACTTTTGGCCAGCACTGTACATTGATTGGTCACTTCCAGTTGATTTGGGGGCATTTACGGATCATTTCTTGTTGAATTTGGGGCATTTTTTAAAACTATATATGGATTCCTAGCGGGAGCATATCGATAGCCTTTTGTGCTACAAAGTAATGCGATACATAACCTTTTCGAAATACTGTCACACCACTACTAGAAACTCCACAACAGTTCTCACCCATCATTGGAAAGAAAGATTTGAGATAACTGACATCTTGGGCTATTTTATCAAGTTGCTCTTCATAGTCTTTAGTCCTTCTTTTGTGGTGTTCAAACTCCCAGTTGCTTCGGGTTTGTTTAATCATTTCACTGTGCAGCTGCTTCTTGGTCTCGGTCATGTTTCTGACCGCAAACTCGTATGATTCCTGGAGTCTGATCAGCTGTCTCTCGATAAGTTCTGCATCGTTGACAGACTGCTGGGTTTCGTGGTGCGTGAGATCTGCAAGGATAAACCAGAATATGCCTCATTTTTTTACCCCACTCATGGCATGCAATTGATGGCACTAGATGTCCAATCGACTGGGAGGATTGGCGGCTGTCCGTCACAGCCAGCCGCTCCCAATCAGAACGGATTGGACATTTGGTGTGGTCAGTGGCAGCTAAAGACTTAACAGTCAAAATATATATATGTATATATATATATACAGTGCCTTGCAAAAGTATTCGACCCCCTTGAACCTTGCAACCTTCCGCCACGTTTCAGGCTTCAAACATAAAGATATAAAATTTTATTTTTTTGTCAAGAATCAACAACAAGTGGGACACAATCGTGAAGTGGAACAAAATTTATTGGATAATTTAAACTTTTTTAACAAATAAAAAACTGAAAAGTGGGGCGTGCAATATTATTTGGCCCCTTGCGTTAATACTTTGTAGCGCCACCTTTTGCTCCAATTACAGCTGCAAGTCGCTTGGGGTATGTTTCTATCAGTTTTGCACATCGAGAGACTGACATTCTTGCCCATTCTTCCTTGCAAAACAGCTCGAGCTCAGTGAGGTTGGATGGAGAGTGTTTGTGAACAGCAGTCTTCAGCTCTTTCCACAGATTCTCGATTGGATTCAGGTCTGGACTTTGACTTGGCCATTCTAACACCTGGATACGTTTATTTTTGAACCATTCCATTGTAGATTTGGCTTTATGTTTTGGATCATTGTCCTGTTGGAAGATAAATCTCCGTCCCAGTCTCAGGTCTTGTGCAGATACCAACAGGTTTTCTTCCAGAATGTTCCTGTATTTGGCTGCATCCATCTTCCCGTCAATTTTAACCATCCCTGCTGAAGAAAAGCAGGCCCAAACCATGATGCTGCCACCACCATGTTTGACAGTGGGGATGGTGTGTTCTGGGTGATGAGCTGTGTTGCTTTTACGCCAAACATATCGTTTTGCATTGTGGCCAAAAAGTTCAATTTTGGTTTCATCTGACCAGAGCACCTTCTTCCACATGTTTGGTGTGTCTCCCAGGTGGCTTGTGGAAAACTTTAAACGAGATTTTTTATGGATATCTTTGAGAAATGGCTTTCTTCTTGCCACTCTTCCATAAAGGCCAGATTTGTGCAGTGTACGACTGATTGTTGTCCTATATGGACAGACTCTCCCACCTCAGCTGTAGATCTCTGCAGTTCATCCAGAGTGATCATGGGCCTCTTGGCTGCATCTCTGATCAGTTTTCTCCTTGTTTGAGAAGAAGGTTTGGAAGGACGGCCGGGTCTTGGTAGATTTGCAGTGGTCTGATGCTCCTTCCATTTCAATATGATGGCTTGCACAGTGCTCCTTGAGATGTTTAAAGCTTCGGAAATCTTTTTGTATCCAAATCCGGCTTTAAACTTCTCCACAACAGTATCTCGGACCTGCCTGGTGTGTTCCTTGGTTTTCATAATGCTCTCTGCACTTTAAACAGAACCCTGAGACTATCACAGAGCAGGTGCATTTATACGGAGACTTGATTACACAGAGGTGGATTCTATTTATCATCATCGGTCATTTAGGACAACATTGGATCATTCAGAGATCCTCACTGAACTTCTGGAGTGAGTTTGCTGCACTGAAAGTAAAGGGGCCGAATAATATTGCACGCCCCACTTTTCAGTTTTTTATATGTTAAAAAAGTTTAAATTATCCAATAAATGTTGTTCCACTTCACGACTGTGTCCCACTTGTTGCTGATTCTTGACAAAAAAATTAAATTTCATATCTTTAGGTTTGAAGCCTGAAATGTGGCGAAAGGTTGCAAGATTCAAGGGGGCCGAATACTTTTGCAAGGCACTGTATTGGACTGTCTCAGAAAATTAGAATACACAATATTCTAATTTTCTGAGACAGTCCTGTATATTGTTCTATGTAAAGGACGTCAGCCAAGGTCGGCCCCCCACATTTTTACCACGCCAAATCTGGTCCCCTTTGCAAAAAGTTTGGACACCCCTGCTTTAAATGGTGGATTAATGTACAGGACTGTCTCAGAAAATTAGAATATTGTGTATTCTAATTTCCTGAGACAGTCCAGTATATATATATATATATATATATATATATATATATATATATATATATATATATATATATATATATATATATAAAAATTATACAGTATTTATTTATCTATTTATTTATTTTCAGGAAAGGAAAAACGAATTATGGTCATTTAACTTATTTTTTTCACATAACTTTTTTAGTGATTTTAAATTCAAAAAAAGGAAAAAAAACAGCAAATATTGTTTGTTTGTTTGTTTGAACATGTTTATTTCAAATATTTAAAAAAATAAGTAGCAATAATCAGTAACAATAATCAAATAAAAGATAACAAAATATGAATATTTGAAAAGGAGTGAGAAGAAGCCATTTATTTATTTATTATTTACTCCTACCCCTTATCCTTAAGTTCTGACGTATCAGCTTCCGTCCATACATACAGGCATGTGAAAAAATTAGGACACCCCATTAAATATTCTTCTTTAATAAGAAATGTTCACAAATATCAATGTCTGATCTTGTTTTCTTTATCACGGGAAAAGAAAGTGATTTAATTGCAGGTAAACAACAAAAATTAACATTGTTGTACTCATTAACCAAATATATCATTAACAAAACATATATTAAAAATAAAAACATGAGCGTTCACAGCGTGTCCTCCCAGTCTAAATGAATTGAACGTTTGTTGTTGTCATTGCCTGTCATGAATTAAATAAATACTATGAGATTTCAAAACAAAATCAAAAGAAAATCATCTTGTTTTTCTTCTAAAAAAATATTCGTATTGTCTTTACATTTCTTTCATTCATCATTTTATGTATTCTTCAAAATTTACAGAATATAATGAAGAAAATGATCATGAAAAAAATATATATACCATATTTTTCAAACTACAGGTAGTTCCCGGGTTACGTGCCATTTTGTCTCCAGTTTTTTTTGTTTTGTTTTTTTGTCACATAAACAGTAACTTATTATACCTCACAGTATCTTAGTTTTTACTTTATTAAAGGATTTTACAACACCTGGGGAAATGCTAATATTCCATCGTTTATCCATGAACTCATGCCGTTTGGATTCATATCATGCCACTTCGTGTAATTACACACATCGCAACACCAAGAAAATGATAGAAATTTGGATCGATTGTCAAGCTAAAACGACCGGCGCCCGAGATCCCAGAAATCTAGCATATTGTGTGCGTGGCGTCACAACAAGGAAACAACCCGTGTTCTGCCAAAATCTTCTACATCGGCAAAACGTCTACATTGGTCGAATTTGACACCTAAAGTATTACCGTGCGCTCTAAACTTGTTTTGTTTCGATGCATACAGGAATAACGTACTAAAAAAATGCCTTAAGAAAATACTAAACAAGTTTAGAGCGCACTGGTAGTACTTTGGGTGTCAAATTTGACTAATGTAGCACGTTTCGCCGATGTAAGAGATTTTGGCAGAACACCGGCAACAGATCGTGTGGGAAACACCGATTTGTTTGTTTTGCATTTCTTTTTGTGAAGCTGATACACAGTGACCGCAAAATAAAGTAATGTATAGAATAATTATCATTTATTGTGCTATCATAGGTTTTTGCTCTGCCAACAGACACAAATATGAATGGGATTAGAGGATTTGATCTATATATTTTACAAACGATAATTTATACATGTGTCCAGTCCTATATCCAATGCGTGATATGTTTTTTATTATAAAAGAGTACTCACTCTGGCCATTTCCCTCCTTTGCTTTGCCTGGGGTGGTCTCATCTGAGCCAGTCATCGTCCTCTTTCTTGATATCTCGGGACATTTAGGTGGCTGCGCGTGTATGGTGGGCACCGCATCTGCTTTCAGCAGCAATTTCTTAGCAAAACCTGATTTCATTTGTCCATAGTTCGAATAGCTTTCAGGTGTAAAATGCGCACTACACAAAACCGTGCCGGAGGCTGGGTCTGCAAAATTAGCCCTCTTAGCACGGACGAACTTCACTCATTGTCTGCGTAGTCCAGCTATTTTTCTCACGTTCAGGAACTCATGGGTACTACATTGCGACAAAGGGCTATTTGTACACCACATAGCATGACAGGTTTGAACCATTTTAGCGATTTTTTGATAAAACACAAACGCAACTCTCTCATCGATAAACAACGATGGCACCTGCCTCGACCTTTTGTTTCCTTGTTGTAACGTCTCCGCCCCATTCGGCTGTTTCCGGAATACTTTCGGAAATGTTCGTAATTTTCTATCTATTTTCGATAATTGGTCATGAATGTAATTTATTTTTTTGTTAACTTTATTAATATTTGTTATCTTGCCACATCATGGTTCTATTGATATCTCACAGCCCCTTAGTATTATAATACCCTTTAATTTGACGTGTTCTGTCCTCACTAAATTTGAAGTTGTTCAGCTTTACATACAGCAAACAAAGCAATTGTGCTTGTTGAAGCTTTTTACTTCCTTCATTTTTGACAACTTTTAAAGCTGTAACACACATATGTACACTTATGTTCTGTCACGTATTAATGTTTCTGCCATTAATGTTTCATCTTCTTGCATGTGTAATATTTCAGCTAGTAATGTTTCATCATATTGCTTCACACTCATGCATCACAAAGCCCTTTATTATGTCATAAAGAATAACTGAGAACACTATATAAGCCTTGAGCAGACAACATCCAGTGTCAGGTCGTCAGCGATCCAACATAGGTCTGCATGTCAACTTGTCATTATCGCTTGACCTGATAGTTTTCTCTTGCCTGTCAACATCAATAAAATCCGGTGTCTGCGATACGCAACTGGGTCCTCCGTCTCGTACATGACAGTACGACCTGACCAGAATGGAACCAGCGTATCAACCCTCTGTTCTGGACCGTCTTCACCAAACGGAAAAGGAGGTCTCCCGGATGTCTGGTGACCTCGCATCGTTAATCCAGATTGGCCACGAACACCAGCAGCAACTCCAGCAACAGCAAGAACAACTGACTCAGGTGATCCAAACTCTCACCAAACTGGCAACTCCATCGCCATCACAATCCCATGATCTGGTTCCAGAAGCCTCGGCTCCGGTGAACCCAGCCTTGGCTATTGACGCTCCCGAGCCCAAGATTGGAAACCCCGAACATTTTAACGGCGACCCAACTCAGGTACAAGCGTTTCTGACAAGCTGCAAAGTCCAATTTTCCCTGCAACCCCGGACCTTTTCAACCGAAGGGGCTAAGGTTGGATACGTCATCACCCACTTGACTGGTCGGGCTCGGCTTTGGGGAACAGCAGAATTTGAGAGACAAACACCAGCTTGTAACAACTTCAATGCCTTTGCCGATGAAATGATCAAAGTGTTCGACCCGAGCTGTGCTAACACTGAGACATCCCGCGCCCTTATGACCATCCGTCAAGGCAGTCAGTCAGTGTCAGAGTATTCTGGTGAGGCAAAGCGATTGGAACATGGAAGCTGTGATCGACGCATTCTATCACAGTCTGGCGGACTACATCAAAGATGAGCTCGTCTCCTATGATTTACCCAGAACCCTTGATGAAGCCATTGCCCTTGTAAACCGCATTGACCGTCGGATTCAGACCCGACGGCGAGAGAGGGGAGGTCGGAAGGCACCCGCTGCCTCTCAGCCTGTTCCCTTAGCTGCCTCTCAGCCTGTTCTAGTTGCTACTCCCACTCATTTAAACCAGCCTGTGCCCATGGAGATCGGCCGTGCTGCCCTAACTCCTGAAGAGCGCCAGCGACGTTTCACCTCTAACCTGTGTCTGTACTGCGGAGGTGAGGGTCATCGAATCGCAACCTGCCCAGCAAAAGCCAGAGCTCACCAGACGTCGGGGAGATTCGGGTGAGCTCAACGTGTCTTCTGTCTCCCCCCATTCGTAAACCACTTCTCCAAATTCGTCTCCTGTTGACTGACACCACCCATCACTTGACCGCTCTCATCGACTCTGGAGCGGAGGCCAACATCGTGGATGTGGATCTGGCCCAGCAGCTCGGCATTCGACGTCACCAACTTTCCCCATCCGTTCCTGCACGAGCTCTGGATGGACATCTACTCGGCACAGTTACCCACATCTCAGCCCCGGTGACCATGCTTCTGTCCGGAAAGCACCACGGGTCCATTCAGTTCCATCTGCTTCCCTCACCAGATCAGCCCCCCATCCTTGGGTATCCGTGGCTGCGCCAGCACAACCCTAACATAGATTGGGAAACTGGAGTGGTACGAGAATGGGGCAGTAGATGTCACCAGACCTGCCTGAGGGAGGCGATCATACCCACCAAACCTGAACCTGTCAGTCCTGTTAACCCGGAATCCTGCCTAGTTTCCACGCTTACCTGGGACATTGAGGAGCAGGTTAAAGAAGCCATCCGGGATCAGCCTGGCCCCAGGGCCTGCCACACTGATCGCCTCTTTGTTCCTGATAATCTGAGGTCCCAGGTGATCCAGTGGGGCCACAACTCCCACCTGGCTTGCCACCCTGGGGTCACACGCACCATCCACCTGCTCTCCCAGCGATTCTGGTGGCCATCGTTGAGAACAGATGTCCAAGACTTCGTAAAGGCCTGCCCCACCTGTAGCCAGAACAAGACCACCAGCCGTCCCCCAGCCGGCTTGCTCCAACCCCTGCCAGTCCCCAAACGTCCTTGGTCCCATATATCAATGGACTTTGTAACTGGACTCCCTCCTTCTGAAGGAAACACTGTCATTCTATGCCATCAGAGCCAACCGACGACGGACCGCAGCCCCTGCTTACCAAGTGGGCCAGAGGGTATGGCTTTCTTCCCGGGATCTGCCACTCCAAGTGGAGTCACGTAAACTGCCACCCAGGTTCGTTGGTCCGTTTCCCATCGAGAAGATCATCAGCCCATCAGCTATCCGTCTCAAACTACCCAGATCTATGAGGGTTCACCCAACCTTCCATGTCTCCAAACTAAAGCCAGTCCATGAAAGCCCCTTGGTCCCCAATGCGGCACCACCTCCCCCTCCTCGCCTGGTGGAAGGCGGTCCTGTCTACACAGTTCGCCGCCTGCTCAAGTCACGCCGTCGGGGCAGGGGCCTCCAATATCTGGTGGACTGGGAAGGATATGGCCCTGAGGAGAGGATGTGGGTTCCAGCTGGGCGGATTGTAGATCGGACCCTCATATCAGACTTCCACCGCCTCCATCCGGACCAACCGTCCGTCCGGCGGGGTCGACCTAGAGCGACTTGCTCTCAGCCCATGCCTGCATCTGACTCTGACTCTGAACCCGACCCTGTGCCATTGGTAGTTGATTCCTCCACTGGCGAAGAGGAGATTGAGCCAATGCCCTCAGAGGATGAGGCCATGGACTTTGATTAGTAGCCCTCGGTGGGATCAATCCTTGGGACTTCTGGAGCCGTCCCTTGAGAGGGGGGTTCTGTCACGTATTAATGTTTCTGCCATTAATGTTTCGTCTTCTTGCATGTGTAATATTTCAGCTAGTAATGTTTCATCATATTGCTTCACACTCATGCATCACAAAGCCCTTTATTATGTCATAAAGAATAACTGAGAACACTATATAAGCCTTGAGCAGACAACATCCAGTGTCAGGTCGTCAGCGATCCAACATAGGTCTGCATGTCAACTTGTCATTATTGCTTGACCTGATAGTTTTCCCTTGCCTGTCAACATCAATAAAATCCGGTGTCTGCGATACGCAACTGGGTCCTCCGTCTCGTACATGACAATGTTCAAAACGACACACATTTTAACAAAAAAAAAACACTTGAAACAAAACAATTGGTGTTCAAACGTCGATCTAGTCTGATCAATATGTAAATGTAGTAGATTAAATTTACCTAATTTACATAACAAGTCCGCCAATGTTAGTATCCATTAGCGAATGCTAACGTATTTACAATTCTCATAGCAAATCGCTCAAACGTAATTGCAAAAACTGTAGCTGTAAGCTTAATTACAAAAGCATACACAAACATAAATTAGCTGAAGCAACTTACAGCTTTATGTGGGCCAAACCAGAGCACAGCTACACTGCTGGCCAAAAGTATTGGCACCCTTGCAATTCTGTCAGATAATGCTCCGTTTCTCCCAGAAAATGATTGCAATTACAAATGCTTTGGTCGTAATATTTTCATTTATTTTGCTTGCAATGAAAAAACACAAAAGAGAATGAAAAAAAAAATTAAATCATTATCATTTTACACAAAACTCCACAAATTGGTAGCACAACCTTTAGAAAAAATGGCTGCGAACAACCGCTTCCGGTATCCATTAATGAGTTTATTGCAATGCTCTGCTGGAACTTTAGACCACAGGTGTCAAACCGATTCCAGAAAGGGCCTGGTGGGTGCAGGTTTGCTTTTCCAACCAATGAAGAGGACACCTTTTCACCAATTAGATCTTTTACATGCGTAATCAGTTAAACTTTGTCAGGTGCTGCTTGTTTCAGCAGGAAGTTCATTGGTTAAACTCTCGGCGCGTTATCGGTTGGAACAAAATCCAGCACCCACTAGGCCCTTTCTGGAATCGGTTTGACACCTGTGCTTTAGACCATTCATCTTTGGCCAACTGCTCCAGGTATCTGAGATTTGAAGGGTGCCCTCTCCAAACTGCCATTTTCAGATCTCTCCACAGGTGTGGGATTCAGGCCTGGACTCATTGTTGGCCACTTTAGAAGTCTCCAGTGCTTTCTCTCAAACCATTTTCTCATGCTTTTTGAAGTGTGTTTTGGGTCATTGTCCTGCTGGAAGACCTCTGAGGGGGACCCAGCTTTCCCACACTGGGCCTTACATTATGCTGCAAACTTTGTCGGTATTCTTCAGACTTCATAATGCTATGTACACGGTCAAGCAGTCCCAAGCAACCCCAAAACATCAGGAACATCCGCCATGTTTGACAGTGGGGACTCTGTTGTTTTCTTTGAAGGCCTAGTTTTTTTTCTGTAAACTGTATATTGATGCCTTTTCCCCAAAAGATCTACTTTTGTCTCATCTGACCAGAGAGCATTCTTCCAAAATGTTTTTGGCTTTCTCAGGCAAGTTTTGGCAAACTCCAACCTGGCATTTTTATGTCTCTGGGTCAGAAGTGGGATCTTCCTGCGTATCCTACGATAAAGTCCCTTTTCATTCAGACGCCGACAGATAATACGGGTTGAAACTGTTGTACCCTCGGACTCCGCGACAGCTTGAACTTCTTTGGATGTTGTTGAGGTTCCTTATCCACCATCCGCACGATCTTTCGTTGAAATCTCTTGTCAATTTTTCTTTTCCGTCCACATCTAGGGAGGGTAGCCACAGTGCCATGAGCTTCACACGTATTGATGACACTGCACATGGTAGATACAGGAACATTCAGGTCTTTGGAGATGGACTTGTAGCCTTGAGATTGCCCATGCTTCCTCACAATTTTGCTTAAGTCCTCAGACAGTTCTTTGGATTTCTTTCTTTTCTCCATGCTCAATGTGGTACACACAAGGACACAGGACAGAGGTTGAGTCAACTTTAATCCATTTTAACTGGCTGCACGTGTGATTTAGTTATTGCCACCACCTGTTATGTGCCACAGGTAAGTAACAGGTGCTGTTAATTACACAAATTAGACAAGCATCACATGATTTTTCAAAGGGTGCCAATATTTTTGTCCAACCCAGTTTTGGAGTTTTGTCTAAAATGATAATGATTTCATTTTTTTCTCTGTTCTCTTATGTATTTTTTCACTGCAATCAAAATAAATGAAGATATTACTACCAAAGCATTTGTAATAGCAGTCATTTTCTGGGAGAAATTGAGCATTATCTGACAGAATTGCAGGGGTCCGAATACTTTTGGCCAGCAGTGTATCCTTTATCCATGTCAGACGTCTGAGTCTGCTTCTTAGTCATACGTGGCGACAGTCCAGCCAGACCCAACGCTGCCACCATAGGGCAGTGTATCCGCCATCATTAAACAAAATGCAATACTTTTGGACTTTTTGGATAGTTATTTTGAGATTTAGGGGTACTTAAATGGTTAATTCCGACTTACGCGGAAATCGCCAGCGTAGAAACGGAACTGGTTCGTAACCCGGGCATTACTTACACTCTGGAGCGACTTACAGTATGTGTGAAATTATCAACACATTACTGTATTATAGCATTTCACATGTTACGTTCTCAGTTCATTGTTTATGTGTGTCATGTAACGTTACCATACCATACACTCATTCAGCCTGTTGTTCTTTATTCTATTTATAATTTAAATTGCCTTTCAATATGACATGTCTGCTCTCGGTGTTGGATTTTATCAAATAAATTTCCCCTAAAATTATACTTGTACTCTGGTTTTACTCATACATGTAAATATATTTTATTATATATTTCATAGTCCAAAAAATATTGTACTCATAATTTAGACCTGGCGTCCACATTTTCTCTCATGTAGTGTAGGCTACACTTCGATGCCAAATGTCGGTATTGTGGACTACATTGACCCAAAATTTGATGTCCAATTATATGGATGCCAGGTTTTAGTGAGGTGAAGTTTTTTTTTTTTTTTTTTTTAAACCAAAAGTTGCCAGTTGCCCAATAAACGGTTAACTTGGACCCAGATCAACACTACACACTGTATTAAAAAGCAAAGCTTTGTTATTCTCCACCTATTTCACGATGACTTAGTCATTGTAATGAGGACACGTCACAGCCGTATTTACCCCAAAACATGTACAATATAATGCATTATCAAGTGACTTACAGTAATTCAGCAGGTAAATGTCAACCGTCACTAATAAGGCAGCGAGTATCACCAGGCTCGCCACAGCTGCTTTGTAAAGTAACGCGCAGGATGCTGGAATGACAGAATACATTTGCAGCCACTTTATTGAAGAATATTTGAACCTTATCTTTGGATTTCAGAATACTTCAGTTCAAAAGAGGCTTAAAATGCTCGCCCTTTTTAAAATGATCAGTACCTTGTTGCCCATTTTTTCCAGCAGGTTCCAAGTCATCCTCGTATTGAGAAACCAGAGTGTTAAATCCGCTCTTTGAGTCCAAACCGGTCATTCTCTTTTCTTCTTTCTGAAAACGTGCCGATTTACAGAGAATCAACCCAACGGTAGGACAATACAATCCTATTTGAGATTGCTAAACTCAGTTGGAAAATGAGAAGCAATTACCTAATGGTAGAAAAGGGGAAGAGAAAGTCTGCTTTTTGGGAAGAGAGTACTTCCCTTTCAAATGCTTCTTGAGGAAAGTCTTCTGACCGAGAATTAAGGTGAAGTAAACATTCTAAAACCACGTAAATTTAAGGAAAACTGTTTTTGGCAGTTATACCGATAACACACAATCAGTGTTGTCAGTAATGCATTAGTTAGTAACGCATTACTGTAATCTGAATACCTTTTTTAGTAACGTGTAATCTAACGCGTTCATTTTTCTACACCAGTAATCTGATTAAAGTTAGTTTTTTAAGTGTCTCTGCGTTACTATTTTTTCATTGCCTCATAATGTATGTAAAATTAAGATTATTGTAGTCATGTACAAAGAGCATTTTGAATAGAAAATGCTCAAATAAAAGGTTCCCGGTAAGTGTTTCCATGACAACCTCTTAGCTATTTCCGGTTTTGGTCTCGTGTCCCATGTGTTGTGGGACTGAAGGCGTGGGCCAGGCGGGTGGACATTGGCGCCGAGTGTTGACACGTTGCGAGGGAATGTTCATCTGTGGATATCCATGAATGAAGGTGAGTATTTTTCCTTCATTCTAGAGGGTATCAGCAAAAGGTTGGACTTCCTACATGCGCGGCCGTTTCGTAGCTTTGCCGTAGCAACGACGGGCAGTTATCGCTCCAAGTTGGCAAACTTTGTTTACATCATATGCGTGTTGCACATTTATGCCGTGAGGTGATGTGTTCGTTTCGCACCTGTGGGATGTGTTGTAAGTCCGATTGAGTGTAAAGTGCTTAGTTGCCGCCACGTTTTGTGACCAAATTGACCGCATGTGTGTCGAGAGGAGTACTTCCGGGTTGTGGACGCGCATCCGCGCCCGCCACCAACTTTGCAATTTTGTTCAGTCAGTTTGCATTGTTTTACATTAGCACTGATATGCTGTTAACCATAAGCCGAAATTCAGAAATTTCGACATTAGGTTTAATCTTAAGAGTTAACTGGGTTTAATTGGTCGGTGGAGTTGATTTCAACAAATTCCAAGCAGTTTGTCAGATATTTGTTAGTTTCAGGGCTCCGGAGTGGCTAAGCTAGCGCGAAATTCTGATATTCCCCTTTAAATTCAATCATCGGAAAGTCAATTACATGTGATGACATTTTTCTGTTGTCATTCTTATGTTGATGCGGCAAAGGGAGAAAAATGGGTAAAAAGTAACTGACAGATTATCAAAGTAACTAAGTTACTTTAAAAGTAATGAAGTAATCAGTAAAATAACTGGATTACGTTTTTGAGACGTAATCAGTGATCTATAATTAAATTACTTTTTCAAGTAATGTGTGACAATGCACACAATAAAACACATCAGGTTTTACACATGCATTAGGATACTGCATTACACTTACTGTAACAAGGCATACACGAGAAACTGATTTTCATTCAAAATGATATTTTTTTTTTCCATGATGTGCAAAATAACGGTTGACAAAAAACAGCATACAGTAACCCCAACCGTCATCTCCTCATTTTTCTGTCATTCCGTCACTCCTGCCTTAGAGCCTCCGTAGTCTAACACATGTGTAAAAGCTGTTGCGTTTTATAGTGTGTTATAGGCAGTGTTGGGAGTAACGCCGTTATTTTTTCAGTAACGGGGTAATACTTTTTCCGCCGTTACAACACCGTTACCGTTACTGACGGTCAAAAGCGATGCGCTACTTACTCTGAATAAATTGAAGAAACTACCAGCCGTGTCGAGTCGACTCTCTGCTCTGTTGAGTCGTCATCCAAGACTTGGGGTGCGTTCAGGTTCGAGAATAGCGCACGTACTTCTGACTCCAAGCTGTTTGTCCCTGCTCATTCAATTAGACAATGCTTTCCAAAGTTTGGTAACGTTTCTGTGTTTGCTACACCTGATGCTAGCCTCGTTCCCATCTCCCACTGTCAGTCAGCAATAGTTCTGCTTCCATCTTGAGGACGGCAGACGCTTTGAAGGTGACGTGAATTGTCGGGAAACAAGCCTACCTGAATGCAGCCCCTCGAGAGATGCGATGGAAGTGATTGTGATTGGCTGAGGGTTAGAGTCATGTGTCGTGGTAAGCCAATCAGAGCCGGTGATTTCACAAGCAAACCGGAACAGCGCGTGTGGCAAACACACACACGCAAAACAGATGCACAGGGTCGGGATGGCAGAGCATTCAGAAGAAAAATTGTCCTTTAAGAGGTGGAGATATAGACACTATTTCAAGTTTGTCGAAATTAAAGGAAAGAACCTGCATGTAATGTGTAATTTATGTCCCGGGGCAAAGCTTTTGTCGACATCTGTGGTAAGCAATTCAAATCTGCTGAAGCACCTAACAAGTTGACTACCTGTCTGTTCTTCTCTATTCCAGTGACACGAATACTGCTCAGAAAATTTCAAATTCTTTGACATACAACAAGTTCTTTTTAAAGTAACGGAAATAGTTACTTTCCCTGGTAACTAGTTACTTTTACTATAGAGTAATTCAGTTACTAACTCAGTTACTTTTTGGAAGAAGTAGTGAGTAATGTAACTAATTACTTTTTGAAAGTAACGTGCCCAACACTGTTTATAGGTATAACTGCCGAAAGCAGTTTGCTTTTCATATCTGTGGTTTTAGGAAGTCTGCAAGTCTGTTGACAGCCCTGCCTACACTTGATTACATCCCACCACTGCATTTCCATGCTCTCAACATGTGTTTTTAGCCCTGTTGTGTTATTTTATCCATCTATCCATCCATCATCTTCCGCTTGTTCTGGGGTTGGGTCGCAGGGGCAGCAGCTTTAACAGGGTAGCCCAGACTTCCCTCTCCCAAGCCACTTCAACCAGCTCCTCCGGCGGGATCCCAGGGCGTTTCAAGGCCAGTCAAGAGACATAGTCTCTCTAGAGGTCGGGAACCTATGGCTCGCAAGCCAGATCTGGCTCTTTGAATGGCTGCATCTGTCTCGCAGACAAATCTCTAATTATTAAAGAAAAAAGATGTTTCGTTATACTCCGTTGCACATTGCGCGAAACGGCGACGGTCACCGGTCATATGCTGGTAGGGTTGTTCCGATCATGTTTTTTTGCTCCCAATCCGATCCCGATCGTTTTAGTTTGAGTATCTGCCAATCCCTATATTTCCCGATCCGATTGCTTTTTTTTTTTTGCTCCCGATTCAACTCCAATCATTCCCGTTAATTTTTCCCGATCATATACATTTTGGCAATGCATTAAGAAAAAAATGAATAAACTCAGACGGATAAATACATTCAACATAAGTATTATGTTATTAGTATTTAGGCTTAAGGTAGGGTACTGTATAAGTACTGTATTAGTTTATTATGACAATAAATCCTCAAGATGGCATTTACATTATTAACATTCTTTCTGTGAGAGGGATCCACGGAAAGAAAGACTTGTGACTTTGTATACTGTGACTAAATATTGTCATCTAGTGTATTTGTTGAGCTTTCAGTAAATGATACTGCAGCCATTCAACCCAAATACATGATGGGAACTGGAACCATGACTGTGTGTAGTGCTACCAATTGACATATCTTCTCTGCGTTGGGAAATAACATAAGGTGTTAAGAAAAAGATCAAATGCTACCTTGTTTCCCCACATTTCTTCTCATGATATTTCTAATCGCAGGAAGAGGAATTGTAATGCTTTAGCCAATTAAAAAAAGGGTCCAAAGGCTGCCAAAATTCACTCTACTCATTTAAGCTGTCTTTTATCTCTCTATATAGGTAAAACGGCGCCATTACAGATTGAGCGCGACAATGCGTGAGTGGGTCGTGCAGCGCATGCATTAATTGCGTTACATATTTTAACATGATACAATTTTTAAAATTTAAATTACCGCCGTTATGGATAAATTTGATGACCCTACCTTAAGCCTAAACTAAAGACTCTGGATGAGTGTAACATATTATGTCTGTAACGTTAAATACAATTAGAAAACGATTTAATTAAAAAGTATATATTAAAAAAAGGCATGGCCGATATTTTTTTGCCGATTCCGATACTTTGAAAATGACGTGACCGGACCCGATCGATCGGGATCGGAACATCTCTATATGCTGGTGTTGTGCAGTATTGAGCAGAAGTGACTTTTGCGGCGTATTTTATCTTTTTCAATGCCCCGACAGCACTAGCGCAATTCGCATTAGATATCATTAAATAGCAACCTAGATGTGCTATATTAGATCCCCCCCAAGTCCCATGCCATCGGCTGCATGAGCCCAGGGTGATCATGGGACACGTGGTCCATATACTACAATTGGCGACTAGAAAGCCATTTCGCAGTAATTTTATTGGGAAAGTGGCAAACATACATGTCGTTGTGTCTATCTATATTATTATTTATCCATCAATCGCATTGGCAACGCAGAAGAGGCAGAGACACTTTTCAAGTAGGGTCGCGGTATTTTGCTGTCAAAAATAGCAGCCGATGTGCACATGTGCGTCAAGTAAACTTCCCACGTTTTTAGTTTTGTTTTCCGCGTTTGTCAGTTAATTTTGGAAACCCTTTTGAGAAGATGGCAAAAAGAAAAAAAGCTAAGGAGTATCGTACTTTTCAGCAGGAACTGACAGAGGAATTTGCCTTTGTGGAGAGTTTTTGACGACTTTTCGAATAAAGACCATCATGATGTCGAAATAAATTGAGGCAACGCAAGTGAAGGACGTAATGCAGCACTGTCATTTCTCTCGCTTTGGATGAGTCAACAGACGTAAGCAATTTATCCCTATTCTGCATGATTGCAACGTTTTGACTATGAAAGGGACAACAAAAGTGGAGGATTTATTCATGTCCTTCACTGAGTTCGCTAAAGAAAAAAATCTACCGATGGATAAACTTGTTTCGGTGTGCACTAATAGTGCTCCGTGTGTGGTGGGGAAAAACAGGACTCATGTGTCTTTGTGAACATGAAAAGAGACGCATCCTAAGTTTCTCAACGCCAGCATGAAGCTTAACCCCACCAAGTATCAACCAGACTACAAAGCCATCAGCAAAACCATGCAGCACCAGAAGTCACTTTAATGGTAAGAAATATTTACAGTCTAATATTTGGTAGCCCAACCTTTAGACAAAATAACTGCAAAGAACCGCTTCCGGTATCCATCAATGAGTTTTTTACAATGCTCTGCTGGAATTTTTGACCGTTCTTCTTTGGCCAACTGCTCCAGGTCTCTGAGATTTAAAGGGTGTCTTCTCCAAACTGTCATTTTCAGATCTCTCCACAGTTGTCCTATGGGATTCAGGTCTGGACTCTATGCTGGCCACTTTAGAATTCTCCAGTGCTTTCTCTCAAACCATTTTCTAGTGCTTTTTGAAGTGTGTTTTGGGTCATTGTCCTACTGGAAGACCCATGATCTCTGAGGGAGACCCAGGTTTCTCACACTGGGCCCTACATTATGCTGCGAAATTTGTCGGTTCAAACTTCATAATGCCATGCACACGGTCAAGCAGTCCAGAGCCAGAGTTAGCAAAGCAACCCCAAAACATCAGGGAACCTCTGCCATGTTTGACTGTGGGGACCGTGTTCTTTTCTTTAAAGGCCTCGTTTTTTGTTTTTTTTCCTGTAAACTATATGTTGATGCCTTTTCCCAAAAAGCTCTACTTTTGTCTCATCTGACCAGAAAACATTCTTCCTAAACGTTTTTGGCTTTCTCAGGTAAGTTTTGGCAAACTCCAGGCGGGCTTTTTTATGTCTCTGGGTCAAAAGTGGGGTCTTCCTGGGTATCCTACCATAGAGTCCCTTTTCATCAGACGCCGACGGATAGTACGGGTTGACACTGTTGTACCCTCGGACTGCAGGACATGTTGAACTTGTCTGGATGTCAGTCGAGGGTCTTTATCCACCATCCGCACAATCTTTAGTTGAAATCTCTCGTCAATTTTTCCTTTCCATCCACATCTACGGAGGTTAGCCACAGTGCCATGGGCTTTACACATATTGATGACACTGCGCACGGTAGACAAAGGAACACTCAGGTCTTTGGAGATGTACTTATAGCCTTGAGATTGCCCATGCTTCCTCACAATTTTGCTTCTCAAGTCGTCAGGGCAATTCTTTGGTCTCCTTTCTTTTCTCAATGCTCAAAGTGGTACACACAAGGACACTGGACAGAGGTTGAGTCAACTTTAATCCATTTTAACTGTCTGCAAGTGTGATTTAGTTATTGCCACCACCTGTTATGTGCCACAGGTATGTAACAGGTGCTGTTAATTACACAAATTAGAGAAGCATCACATAATTTTTCGAAGGGTGTCAATACTTTTGTCCGGCCCATTTTTGGAGTTTTGTGTAAAATGATAATCATTTAATTTTTTTTCTATTCTCTTATGTGTTTTTTTATTGCAATCAAAATAAATGAAGATATTACTACCAAAGCCTTTAAAGTTGCAATCATTTTCTGGCAGATATTTTGCATTAACTGACAGAATTGCCGGGGTGCCAATATTTTTGGCCAGCAGTGTATATCGACTGGTAAATCGAGAGCTTTGCCTTTCGGCTTAGCTCTTTTTTCACCAGACCGGACCGGTGCATAGTCCGGATCTCCTGCTCCCTCCTACCTTCACTTGTGAACAAGACCCCAAGATAATTGAACTCTTCCACTTGGGACAGGACCTCATCCCCGACCTGGAGAGGGCGCACGACCCGTTTTCGACTGAGGACCAAGGTCTCGGACTTGGAGGTGCTGATCTTCATCCCATACAGTATTTAGTCAATGACATGTAAACACAACAGTATACATCTGATCATTTATTTTTTTGACATTTTGGGGGAAGCCGAGCTTCCCTTGCAGTCATAGAACAATCGCCTCTGATCTACGTCTTATTGATTTACAGTAATGTAAAAGCTGGCAAAGAATCTGCAACCATATTAAACAAAGAATCACATGAACTAGGCCTGCAAGCAGGACTGAACGGGCCCTCGCAATCTAGCGCAACTCGGACGTCATGCAACTCGGACAGTGTGCAGGTCAGGGTGGTGGCAGATCGTCCTCTCTAATCATCTCATTAGAACCTAACATGCGCAAAAGTTGCCTCTTTACATTCACACACCTAAGAGATAAAAACCCCTATTGGACAGAGGACTACAAAAAAGGAGTGAATAAAGGGTCATCACAGCAACAGACAGAGACATGTGGACATGGGCCGTAAAATAAGTATTTTAAAAGGTCTTGAAACTACAATGACCAACCTGAAATGAACTGGACATATATTTTAAAAAATGAGTGACTTTCTATTGCCACTAGTTGGCGCTGTAGGGTTGATGCAAATGACCCCTACAGGACCCTTCAGACTATGACTCAACAAGCACGATATGTTTGGCGCAGATATGTTGTAGAAGTTATGACTGTTCAAAACTTGTGGTGAGACGAAATGGCTTCAGTCATTTTTACTTCTCCTGTTGGACCCTTCTGCTTCAACCAAACCTCAGTATTTTTCATCAGGCACCTGAACACATGTCTTAAGGCTCCCCTGATACAGGTTTGAGGTGAATAGATTTTTTTTCCTTGGAGGAGGAGCCTGTTTCGTAAAAAAAAGGCATTTCCTGTTCCCACTAGGGGGCGCTAGGCCTAATGAGTAATATTTCAATGCACTCGTGTTAAGGGTGGGATGCCGCACATACCTGCCAGATATGAAAAAGATTGAACGTTGTTTCAAGGAGCTATTAGTCCTTTACTGAATTTGTCATTTTGCCGAAAAAATGGCCGACTTTGGCACCACGCCCAGGTCAGACCAATGAATGAAAATGCACCATTTTGAAAAGTTTAGATTTCATATGTCTCCTGAATTGTCTAACCAATTTTGAAGATGATCCAATTGATTCCCTCTGTGACAAGGTCTCAAATGTGCACCCTATTAATTGATAAAAATTTCACATTCGATCCAAAATACCCGATTTCCTGTTGGGTTTGGAATATGGGTGCAAGAGACTTTTTGGAGCAGTTTTGCACAAGGTATCGACTCCCCAAATTTCATTGCTCTACGTTAAAAAAACCTAATAGGAAACGCCTTTTTGAAAAATTCAAGGGGGCGCCACTGAGCCATTTTGTTACATTTTTTTGTAACGTTGCAAGATTATCGAAATCCACACAAAGCCGCATGTATGTGCAAAATTTGGTGAGTTTTCGTGCATGTCCAGGCCTCCAAATGTAAACTGTACTAGAAATGGACAGAAATTTCACATTCGATCCAAAATACCCGATTTTCTGTTGGATTTGGAATATGGGTGCAAGAGGCTTTTTTGAGCAGTTAGGCATAGGTATCTACTCCCCAAATTTCATTGCTCTACGTTGAAAAAAACCAATAGGAAAGGCCTTTTTTAAAACTCCTTTCTGTCGCCACTAGTTGGCACTGTAGAGTTGATGCAAATGACCCCTACAGGACCCTTCAGGGTATGACTCTCAACAAGCATGGGAAGTTTGGCGCAGATATGTTGTATATCTGCTGAGTTATGACTGTTCAAAGTATTTTGCGAGACAAATTGTTGACGATCATTTTCACTTTCATGTTTGGACCCCTCCGCTTCAACGAAACCTCAATATTTTTCATCAGGCACCTGAACACAGGTCTTAAGGCTCCCCTGATGCAGGTTTGAGGTCAACAGATTTTTTTCCCTTGGAGGAGGAACCTGTCTCGTAAAAAAAGGCATTTCCTGTTCTCACTAGGGGGCGCTAGGCCTAATGGGTAATATTTCAATGCAGTCGTGTTCAGGCTGGGATACCGCATATACATGGCAGATATGAAAAAGATTGAAAGTTGTGTCAAGGAATTATTAGCCATTTACTGAATTCGGTGTTTTGCCGAAAAAATGGCCGACTTTCGCACCACGCCCAGATCAGACCCGTGAATGAAAACACACCATTTTAGAAACTTAAGATCTCATATGTCTCCTGAACAGTCTCACCAATTTTGAAGATGATCCAACTAACTCCCTCGGCGGAAAGGTCTCAAATGTGCACCCTGTAAATCGATAAAAATTTCATATTCGATCCAAAATAACCGATTTCCTGTTGGGTTTGGAATATGGGTGCCAATGCTTTTTTGAAGCGGTTTTAGACAAGGTATAGACTCCCCAAATTTCATTGCTCTACGCCAGGGGTGGGCAAACTATTCCACAAAGAGCCGCAGTGGGTGCGGGTTTTTGTTCATACCCATCATGAGGACAGCCTTTCACCAATCTGGTTTCTTACAAGTGCAATCAGTTGATTGCAGTCAGGTGCTTCTTGTTTCCACTGAAACCTCATTGGTTAAACTGTCTGTGCTGAATCAGTTGGAACAAAGACCAGGACCCACTGCGGCCCTCGAGGACCGGTTTGCCCACCCCTGCTCTACGCTGACAAACCCTAATGTTATAGGCCAATTTTAAAATTTCAAGGGGGCGCCACTGAGCCATTTTGTTACATTTTTTTGCAACGTTGTTAAATTATCGAAATTTACAATTTTCCGCACGTATGTGCAAATTTTGGTGACTTTTCGCGCATGTTCAGGCCTCCAAATTGGCCGTTTTCATTTGCCCTGAAAAAAAAAATAATAATAATAATCCTTTGCAAAACAATAGGGCCTTCGCACGCCTAGTGCTCGGGCCCTAAATATTGTATTGATTTTTTAAAATTTAGGCAGCATTTCACATATCCAGTGGAAATGTGAGTCGCAGTGGTCACCAAATCGAGTTTCCCAGGGTTGAGTTGATGAATAGACTGTCGCCCCACAATGCTGACCCTGGGAGTTGTTGGGTTCTCCGGGCATCCAGTACCTAGAGAAATGAGGAAAAACTCATTCGAACTTCCTGTAATGCTAAATCAGTGAAAGGAGGAATGAATTGAAAGTGTTACCTTTGCTCTGCTTCTGTGACATTATTTATCCAAATCCACGTACCCTCAGTTTTTTTATAAGTGACACCGATCCACAGACCGTTTACTTCAAAATGATAAGTTCTCAGGGATTCAATGATTTGACTTATATAAGACTGTGAAAACAAAAGGAGGGAAAATTTAGGGAATTTATGTCTTAGGCCTCTATGGACGGCAACAGACGTCCGAGCCATTTGAACTCAAAATGAAAAGGAAATGACCTGTAAATGAACTAAAGTGAACAGGAAGTGAGCTGTTAATGCCCGCACAACAAAAAGGAACTGACCGACAAGCTACAATATATTGATTTGTCACTTCCTGTTGATTATGGGGCATTCATGGGTCACAACCTGTTGATTTTGGGGCATTTACAGCTCACATCCTGTTCATTTTTGGTTACTGAAAAGGAAGTAACTTGAGAATGTCCCCAAATGAATAGGAAGTGACCTGTAAATGCCCTAAAACGAACATCAAGTGACCTTTAAATGCCCACAAAAGGAAAAGGAAGTGACTGTAAAGCTTCAATATATAGTCCTTTTAAAAAATTAGCACATTGTGATAAAGTTCATTATTTTCTGTAATGTATTGATAAACATTCTACTTTCATATATTTTAGATTCATTACACATAACTGAAGTAGTTCAAGCCTTTTATTGTTTTAATATTGATAATTTTGGCAAAAAAGTAAAGAGAAACCAAAAAATGAGCATATTTCATCCGACCAATACAAAAAAGTGTTTTTTTTAAATACAAAAAAAGTCAACCTTCAATTAATTATATCAGCTATGCACTCAATACTTGGTCGGGAATCCTTTTGCAGAAATGACTGCTTCAGTGCGGCGTGGCATGGAGGCAATCAGCCTGTGGCACTGCTGAGGGGTTATGGAGGCCCAGGGTGCTTCGATAGCGGCCTTAAGCTCATCCACAGTGTTGGGTCTGGTGTCTCTCAACTTCCTCTTTACAATATCCCACAGATTCTCTATGGGGTTCAGGTCAGGAGAGTTGGCAGGCCAATTGAGCACAGTAATGCCATGGTCAGTGAACCATTTGCCAGTGGTTTTGGCACTGTGAGCAGGTGCCAGGTCGTGCTGAAAAATGAAATCTTCATCTCCATAAAGCTTTTCAGCAGATGGAAGCATGAAGTGCTCCAAAATCTCCTGATACGTAGCTGCACTGACCCTGCCCTTGATAAAACACAGTAGACCAACACCAGCAGCCGATATGGCACCACAGACCATCACTGACTGTGGGTACTTGACACTGGAGTCCAGGCATTTTGGCATTTTCTTCGCCCCAGTCTTCCTCCAAACTCTGGCACCTTGATTTCCGAATGACATACAAAATTTGCTTTCATCTGGAAAAAAAGTACTTTGGACCACTGAGCAACAGTCCAGTGCTGCTTCTCTGTAGCCCAGGTCGGACGCTTCTGCCGTGTTTCAAAAGTGGCTTGACCTGAGGAATGTGGCACCTGTAGCCTATTTCCAGCACACGCCTGTGCACGGTAGCTCTGGATGTTTCTACTCCAGACTCAGTCCACTGTTTTTGCAGGTCCCCCAAGGTCTGGAATCGGCCCTTCTCCACAATCTTTCTCAGGGTGTGGTCACCTCTTCTGGTTGTGCAGCGTTTCCTGCCACACATTTTCCTTCCCATTGAGATGCCTTGATACAGCACTCTAGGAACAGCCTATTCGCTCAGAAATTTCTTTCTGTGTCTTAGCCTCTTGCTAGAGGGTGTCAATGATGGCCTTCTGGACAGCAGTCAGGTCGACTGTCTTGCCAATGATTGTGGTTTTGAGTAATGAACAAGGCTGGGAGTTTTTAAAAGCCTCAGGAGGGGTTTTGAGTTAATTCGTTGATTCAGATGATTAGGGTAATAGCTTCTTTAGAGTACCCTTTCATGATATGCTAATTTTTTTTAGATAGGGATGTTTGGTTTTTCCTGACTTTTTTGCCAAAATCATCAATATTAAAACAATAAAAGGCTTGAACTACTTCAATTGTGTGTAATGAATCCAAAATATATGAAAGTCTTATGTTTACCGGTACATTACAGAAAATAATGAACTTTATCACAATATGCTAATTTTTTGAGAACGACTTTTGGTTGGTCACTTCCTGTTGATTTTGGGGTATTTACAGCTCACTTCATGTTGAGTTTGGGTTACTGAAAAGGAAGAACGTCCCCAAATGAATTGGAAGTGACTCAAAATCAAATGAAGTGGCCTGTTCATGACCCAAAATCAACAGGAAGTGATCATTCTCTTGCTTCTAGCCTCTGCCAGTTAAAATGGATCAAACAACTATTGCTGTCAATGGGTGTTTTGACAAATGCGATCATGATCCACCTGCTCTTTTTGGTGATCGATCACAACCAGATCCGCTCCTCGATTGATACAGTCGTTTCGACTGTCCATCCAGTCCTTTCTGCTTGCAGATGAATTGGAGTAAGAGAAGTAATAGCAGGATGAGTTGAAAAAAATCCACCCCTTGTTGCATTTGCCACAGCTCCCCTCTAGGAGATACAAACACGTCCTTGGTAACAAAACATTTCATCAATAATAATGCTGTAATACCCAAAGCTGACACGTTGAACTGCAGGATTTTCCTCTCTCTGCGAAATCTCTCGAGCTGCCTCTGATAAACGTCATTGGCGCTCTTCTGCTCCTTCACTTTCACCTTCAGTTTTTTGTGGCTTCTGGTCTCTCTGTTTAGCATGTTCACCGCTTCTTGCATTGCCTCCATCGCATCGCTGTGGTTACCGAAGAGATGGTCCAGCTCGGCGATGAGGTGTGCTGCTGCTGGCTGGGATTTTGTGTCGGGGCGTTGTGTGACTGTGGAACCTCGAAATCAAAAGAGGGAAACATTTTCCACTGAAAAATCTGTGAATAATTGACATCTAGCCTCAAGAGTTGAACATTGGGGGTGTTGAGATTTCCAGCCTGAGGACAACTGCGTGAAAAAAAATCTTTTAATACCTCAAATACAGTGGGGTAAATAAGTATTTAGTCAACCACCAATTGTGCAAGTTCTCCTACTTGATAAGATTAGAGAGGCCTGTAATTGTCAACATGGGTAAACCTCAACCATGAGAGACAGAATGTGAAAGAAAAAACAGAAAATCACATTGTTTGATTTTTGAAGAATTCATTTCCAAATTAGAGTGGAAAATAAGTATTTGGTCACCTACAAACAAGCAAGATTTCTGGCTGTCAAAGAGGTCTAACTTCTTGTAACGAGGTCTAACGAGGCTCCACTCGTTACCTGTATTAATGGCACCTGTTTTAACTCATTGTCGGTATAAAAGACACCTGTCCACAGTCTCAGTCAGTCACACTCCAAACTCCACTATGGCCAAGACCAAAGAGCTGTTGAGACAAAATTGTAGCCCTGCACCAGGCTGGGATGACTGAATGTGCAATAAGTAAAACGCTTGGTGTAAAGAAATCAACTGTGGGAGCAATTATTAGAAATGGAAGACATACAAGACCACTGATAATCTCCCTCGATCTAGGGCTCCATGCAAGATCTCACCCCGTGGCGTCAAAATGCTAACAAGAACGGTGAACATAAATCCCAGAACAAACGCGGGGACCTAGTGAATGACCTACAGAGAGCTGGGACCACAGTAACAAAGGCCACTATCAGTACACAGGGACTCAAATCCTGCACTGCCAGACGTGTCCCCCTGCTGAAGCCAGTACACGTCCAGGCCCGTCTGCGGGTGGCTAGAGAGCATTTGGGTGATCCAGAAGAGGACTGGGAGAATGTGTTATGGTCAGATGAAACCAAAGTAGAAATTTTTGGTAGAAACACAGGTACTCGTGTTTGGAGGAGAAAGAATACTGAATTGGATCCGAAGAACACCATATCCACTGTGACGCAAGGGGGTGGAAACATCATGCTTTGGGGCTGTTTTTCTGCAAAGGGACCAGGACAACTGATCTGTGTAAAGGAAAGAATGAATGGGGCCATGTATCGAGAGATTTTGAGTGAAAATCTCCTTCCATCAGCAAAGGCATTGAAGATGAGACGTGGCTGGGTCTTTCAGCATGACAATGATCCCAAACACACAGCCAGGGCAACAAAGGAGTGGCTTCGTAAGAAGCATTTCAAGGTCCTGGAGTGGCCTAGCCAGTCTCCAGATCTCAACCCCATAGAAAATCTGTGGAGGGAGTTGTAAGACCATGTTGCCCAATGACAGCCCCAAAACATTACTGCTCTAGAGGAGATCTGCATGGCGGAATGGGTCAAAATACCAGCAACAGTGTGTGAAAAGCTTGTGAAGAGTTACAGACAACGTTTGGCCTTCGTTATTGCCAACAAAGGGTACATAAAAAAGTATTGAGATGAACTTTTGGTATTGACCAAATACTTATTTTCAACCATGATTTGCATATAAATTCTTTAAAAATCAAACAATGTGATTTTCTGTTTTTTTTTTTTTTTTTTTTGCTACATTCTATCTCTCATGGTTGAGATTTACCCATGTTGACAAGTACAGGCCTCTCTAATATTTTCAAGTGGGAGAACTTGCACAATTACTGGTTGACTAAATACTTATTTGCCCAACTGTATATTGACGTATATAGTACAGGTAGTCCCCGGGTCATGACATACTCGACTTGAGTGATTTGGAATTTACGACGCCGGGGTCACGTCCGCCATTTTGTCTCCAGTTGGGGTTTTTTTTTTGGGGGGGGGGGGGGGTTTGTCAGTGAAACAGTACCTTATTGTACCTCACAGTATCTTATTTTTTACTCTACTTTATTATATGACGTGTTCTGTCCTCACTAAACGTGAAGTTGTACAGCTTTAAACAAGGTAATTGTGCTTCCTGAAGCTTTGTACTTCATTCACTTTTGACAATTTGTAAACCTGTAACACACATATGTCCATTCATGTTCAAAACGACACGCTTTTTAACAATAAAACACTTGACACCAAATAAGTGGTGTTCAAACGTCCATCTATTCCAGACCCCTGGACTAGTCTAGACCTGATCTAGTATGATAAATACGTTAATTTAGTAGATTACATTAGCATGATTGGCTTAACAAAAGTACTCTAGCATGGACATTAAGATACTTGACTGGAAAACTTCTTCATTTTCTGCGCCCCGCCTGCCCGTAGACAGCTGTGTGACGAATCTTCATTTATTAGAAGTCGGTGGCAGTGAAAGCTTGCCTGGCTCTGCCAGACTATTCTCCCTGTATTTTTCAAACACTGAGAGAAATAGTCTGGGAACCATCCCATTAACGGCCTTTCGAGCAGGTACAAAATCAATCGACAAATCAGATTCGTTTATTTGCGTGACGTGTTCTTCACGAGCAATGTCACTCTTGCGCGTCGAAAGTCGTCTCTTCAACAACACAGATGGTGAACGGGAGAGCCGAGAATATGTTCCAATCCACGGTAAAATTAGTTTTAAATTACCAAAAACACATCGACACGAGTCATTGACAACAGTCTGTTTCGCACTAGCCATGTCGAATAAACTCCGCTCTCTTCGTTTGTTTACTTCCGCGCGCAAGTCCCTCGTCCTGCCCCCGCCATTTTACTAACATCACGTCTGCCCGTCGCTGATTGGTCCACTCCGCTGTCTGTTTGCTGTGGTTTGCTCCGCCCTGGAAATTGTATCCACGTGAATGGTGGCCAGACTCAATAGTTGGAACAGCGGTGAGTCTGGTGTACCAGGCAAAGTGAAAGCCGGATTTACATTTAAAACTTACGAAAGCTGGACTGCATACTAACCAGACGGATTGTCTCAGGAGTGATTTGTTCGAGGATTCAAGGTAATGATTATATTTTTTGTACCATGCATGCTTTTGAAACATTGTGGGAAAAAAACAATGGGAGAAATTAGCAGCCACAGCGTTGGCATGATACCTTGCAATATTTATGTAAAACAACTGCCAACTGCCCGGATTTTTGCTTTTAACCAAGAATTGTGACTGTTTTACGTCCATATCTATAAAGAATTCAGGGATTTAAGCATTTATTCACAAGAATTTCAACGTAAAAAGCTCTTTGTTGTGGACTTGTAGTCAGGCGGCGCCACAGTGAACCTCAAGACGAGCCACACATTCGCAATATTTACGTAAAATAAATGCTCCCTGCATGGTTTCTTTTGCTTTTAACCAAGAATTGAGACTGTTTTACGTCCATATCTATAAAGAGTTCAGAGATTTAAGCATTTATTCACAAGAATTTCAACGTAAAAAGCTCTTTGTTATGGACATGTGGTAAGGCGGCGCCACAGTGAACTTTAGGACGAGCCGCACATTTGCAATATTTACGTAAAATAAAAGCTACCTGCACGTTTTTTTTCCTTTTAACGTAGGAATCGAGAATGTTTTACGTCCATATCTATAAAGAATTCAGGAATTTTTATTCACAAGAATTTCAACGGAAAAAGCTCATTGTTTTGCTAAGGCGACCATGTTGGATTTTGTATCTCTAGATTTTATTTTAGACATTTTTGCGTCCATATTACCTGTATAAAAAACAATCAGCTTTTACATGTTTTGTTTGTATTATTTGAATCTAACAATTTTCGGTAAGTGTCGTGACCGGAAGAACAAGATCCCGGATACAAGTGGCCGAAATGAGTTTTAGGGTGAGAAGCTCGGTCATCCGGGAGGGACTCGGTGTCGAGCTGCTATTCCTTCGCGTTGAGAAGAGCCAGCTGAGGTGGCTCGGGCATCTGGTTCGGATGTCTCCTGGACGCCTCTTGGAGAGGTTTTCCGGGCATGTCCCATGGGCGGGAGGCCCCGGGGACGACCAAGGACGCACTGGAAAGACTGTCTCTCGGCTGGCCTGGGAACGCCTTGGGATCCAGCCGGAGGAGCTGGTTGAAGTAGCTAAGGAGAGGGAAGTCTGGGCTTCCCTTTTAAAGCTGCTGCCCCCGCGACCCGACCCCGGAGCAAGAGGAAGATTCAATGGATGGATGGATGGATGGATGGAATTTTCAGTAAAACACCATGGTCCTACACCAACCCCTACACCAACGGCAACAAGCAGATCTATGTCTACATTGACACCAAGCACCTTTGGAAGAACATCTACTGCAGCTTCCATCATTATTCACTTTATAAAAAAAAAAAAAAAAAAAAAAAGAATCATAGAACATGTTTTTTAGGTGGCTGAGAGGATGCGGACGGCCCAATTCTCGAGCCGGAAGGTGTTGGCCAGTTGGGAGAACTACAAGTCTGTCAAAGTTGGCTACAAGTTGATCCAGAAGGTGATGGCGCGCTCTTCGATCGAGAAGCAGAGCGTCGGGCTCATCATGGCAATCGCCAAACCCAACACGGTCGCACGGGCAAGGAGGAACACAATGACACACAGGGCCGACATCCTGGAGATGTTCTCTCCCCATGGCCCACATGGCGTCCTTCAGAATGTCGCTGTTGGACTCCCTGATGTGCAGGAAGTGCAAGAGCACCTGCTGGAGTTCCTGGTGGTCCCTCTTCAACTGTTTTGGTGCGAACTTCTCAAAGGATGTTACTTCAGAAGCAAGGAAGAACAAAACCTTGGAGTGGCCGACCGGCAGGAAAAAGAGCAGAGTCGAGGATGGCAGAAAGAAGACTTTATATTTCATACTTTCACGTCACTATTGAGATTTCAACTTTTTAACTGTAAAGGGATGCTCCACAATTTCATTGTATAACTCTATAATGATAATAAAGGGCTATTCTATTCTATAATAAGTTGTGATTGTAAATAGAATTTATTAATAATCTATTTACATACATTCTACAAGTATTAAGTTTCTGATGTTAAATTGAGTGATTTACTAGCTGTTGAAATCTTGCAATAAATAAAAAAAATTAAGTTGCTATTTTGGTCAAAAACTTAAATGTTAAATATTGCTATTCATCCTGAAAATATAGGTGAATATCTCTGCATTTGGTGATTTTTGTGCTTTCCTAGTGTAAAATCTGAGAATTTTATAGTCATTTGAAGTTTTGTTATACTTCTATGAAAAATAATTAATCGGGATTTTATAAGGGAACGACTTCGAATTTTTTTATGCTGCTGCTCATGGAGACTCATATGTATATGGCTAAGGTAGGTGCCTGTTTTGGTTTTAGGTTGATAGCAGCTTTGATTTTGAAAATATTTAAATTTTAAGTTTTTGAAAATAGGCCCCCTATGAAACGGCCCCGTTTCCCGTGCCCTTTCAAGTATTACAAAGTTTATGACTCTAGCTGAATAGCCTACCGAACGAATGGCTATTTTTAGACCGCAAGGCTGCGTGCCGTCACCATTGGAAATCAGAAGGGGGTCAAAATAGAAGCGCGCTCGCATACAACCCATGCTAGTACTGCTTGTTTTCTGCCGGTAATCTTTCAAATAAGAACATGCCGAGTAAACACTGCTGCTATGGAATTTGTAGAATCTACTTTAGACATTACGACATATGAAGGGTGCTTTCTTCATACGTTTTCCGAAGCCAAAAACTGTGAACAATGTATCAACTTGTGCGGACGTCCAAAAGACCAGTTTAACACCAGCAAGGTGAAGCCGTTCACCTTCATATGCCGTAAACATTTTGTTGAGGCCCATGGTCGTATATAGATGAACATGCAGATCCATTGCCTACCACAGCCTGCCCCGAAGAGGTAAGCCATTTTGATATTCTTACTTATTTTTTAGAGCGGCGTTTTGCCGTGCCGTCTGACAATGAATGACCTGAAAAAAATTTAAATGGTACCTCACCCACTGTTGTTAACTTTTCTGTTGTAACGAAACAACTTTAGTAATGGGGAAGTGTAAATAAATATAATTAAGATTTGTGATTAATAAAAACATTTAAAGTGTTCCTTGGCTGTCACTGAGTAGCATTTGCAATCGCTACACAAAAATAGCAATATAAATTGCCCCCAAGAACAGTCAGAGACGTAAGACAACCATAGGATATAATATATAAGAAAGACAGGGCATATGGTGGTAAAGGATAGCTTGTTGAAACCGGAGAATGTCATCATCAGTGATGTAAGGCAATGCACACAAGGAAAAAGTGTTGATAGAAAAGCTCTGTACCTGGATCAGGTCGGCTCTTTTTCCCGTCTTTTTCAGCCCTCGACACTCGAGCCATCTCTTAAATTGAACATTTATAAGTTCTTCCAAATCTTTACCAGTGAATCTGGCACCAGGGACAACATTTTCAGACAGAATTGGTAAGTTTAGCTCAGTAAACATCTCGTTCATACATTATTTACATGCATCTAGCATGAGGGACGAACGCAAGTTTGACCCCCTCCCAGCAACAGTTGCTAATGTCATAAATACCAATGAGCAAAGGCTACGTGTTACGTGCGGTACGCTATTGCTACGAATGCTAAGGTTTTCACAATTCTCATAGCAAATCGCTCACACATAACTCCACAAACTGCAGCTCTAAACTTAATTACAAATGCATACACAAAAATATATTAGCTGAAACAACTTACAGCCTTATTTGTGCCAAACCAGAGAAAAGCTATCCTCTATCCATGTCAGGTGTATAAGCCTGTTTCTTAGTCATGCAAGGTGACAGTCCAGTCAGACCCAACGCTGCCAGCAGAAGGCATTGTTAAACAAAATTCAATACTTTTGGATTTTTTGGATAGTTATTCTGAGATTTAGGGGTACTTAACGGGCTAATTCCGATTTACGCAGAAATTCAGGTTCAGTCGCCAGCATAGGAACGGAACTCCTTCATAGACTGGGGACTACCTGTATTACGATTAACAAACATTCGTCTATCGTCTAAACTGACAAGGATCAGGGTTTATGCGGGTCGTTAAAAAGCATTAAATGTTTACGTAATAGATTTTGTCAAAATTCAAGCTTTACAATGAATTGAAAAGCATTAAACTAAATTTTCGAGTCATTAAAAATAATGTAAACTTGATGGTTAAAAAAACTTTTTTTTTTTAACATACCGTATTGGCCCGAATATAAGACGGTGTTTTTTGCATTTAAATAAGACTGAAAAAGTGGGGGTCGTCCTATATTCACGGTCTAGACGTTATACCCATTCACGACGCTAGGCGGCGCCAGATATCATTGAAGCGATGTTCTGTCATGACAGATCTCAGCTACTCTCAAGTTTGCATTATTTTATTGCAATGTTTTTCCTTAGTCAGATTTGTTTCAAGACTGCAGTTACGGTTAGACCTCACGTTGATGGTTAATGCAGTTATTGCAATTTTGTTGTTTTATCACAATAGATTGGTTTATTTATATTTCTAAAACCAGAGAACATTCATTCACGAATGTGATTGCACTTTAGTTTACATATTTAAATGTTCGGATATTAAGATGTGAATGAGGCAAAATACATGCTTTTTCTCTCAAATATATTGTTATAATCATTTGTTTCAGATGTACTGTAATTATTTTCTGTATAAAAATTAATTTGGTATTCAAAAAGTCTTTTTTCAAACTTGATTCTTGAAAAAGGGGGTCGTCTTATAATCAGGGCTGTCGTATATTCGGGCCAATACAGTATTTTATTAGAATTGTCTGACATTACCGGGTTATCGGATAGTATCGACGGCAGTTTTGGGCCAATATGCATGTTGCCTTTAAAATGAATGCAGAAGCCTTCTGCCTTTGTACAAGGGCTGCACGCAGCAGCTATGCTTATTGACCATTAGATGTCTTCAAACTAAGATGTTTGGGATTTGTCATGTGAGCAGACCATTTGCATTCACGGTGCAAAAAATAAATGAACAATAAATGATTTAAAAAATAATGAATAATAAACTCATGACATAGCTCATTCGCTGTGGTGAAGCTATGTACCTTTGTGTGAGTTTTGTGTTGTAAATTCACCAATAAATCTACTGGTTCAATATTGGCACTTTTTCCATAACTTCAGTTGAAGTTGTTCTCTTATATTTCACAGAATATTTATTGGAGCAGTTGTTATCGTTGATTCTCATGCGTACATATTTTGTTTTTTATTGGCACGCGAGCAAACATCATTGACTCGCACTTGCTTAGCCACTCCGGAGTCCTGAAAATAACAAATAACTGACAAACTGCACTAAATTTGGTAAAACCAACTCCACCGACTAATTAAACCCCCGCTAACTCGAAGATTAAGCCTAATGTCAAAAATTCTGAACTTCCGCTTTAATGTTGGGATGTTCGAACAGTTTCTGGACTCACAGGCGATTCCGAGAGCCACGGCAGCAACGAGAAGGACGACGTCCAATAGTCCCAGGCATAGTATGACCACACGGTTACGTCCATCTGCACCTATGAGTGTATTAGTCAGAGAGAATAAGAAATTCATTTTCAGAGCTCTTTCTAATAAAAACTCTCAAGGCGGTTCTCGAACTGGGGTCCTTGTGCCATAACTTAAAGACAGCAGTGCCGAGAACGAAAATTGGTATTTGGTATGTGGCAAAATTAATTTTGCCATATAGCAAACTTGATTTTGGCATGTGGCATTTTTTTGCCATGTGGTATTTTTTTGTCTGTGGAAAAATGGATTTTGGCATATGGAATTTTTTTTTTGGTATGTGGCAAAATGGATTTTGGCATGTGGCGTTTTTTTGCCATGTGGCATTTCTTTTTGGTATGTGGCAAAATGAATTTTGGTACCAAAAAAATGCCACATGCCAAAATACATTTTTTCTCATGACAAAAAAAATGCCACATGGCAAAAAAAAAAAAAAAAAAAAAGTCACATGCCAAAATCCATTTTGCCACGTGGCAAAAAAATGCCACATACCAAATCCATTTTGCTACATCCCAAAAAAATGCCACATGGCAAAAAATGCCACATGCCAAAATCGATTTTGCCACATACCAAAGACCACTTTTCGTTTTCGCTGTTTCTCCAAAGAGAGGAACTTTCACACAAAACGAATGTCCAGATATTAAAAATACACAATGAAATCATAATCCAAACCTGTTTTGATATAATACAGTGGCATAGTGTTTTTATTGGCATTTGACATTAACACTATCAAACGTGATATGATCTTTGTCAAAATCACACAGATGAAAAAAGGCTGCAGATCAGTCTGGCACATCGATCAGGACTAATCTTGGCTCATTCTTCTTTACAAAACTGCTGTAGTTCAGTCAGATTCCTGGGATGTCTGGCATGCATGAATCACTGTCTTTAGATCATGCCAAACCATCGCAATGGGGTTCAAATCTGGAATTTGACTGGCTACTCCAGAACGTGTATTTTGTTCTTCTCAAACCATTCTGAAGTTGATTTACTTCTGTGTTTTGCATCATTGTCTTGTTGCTGTATCCATCTTCATTTTAGCTTCATCTGTCTGACAGACGGCCTCAGGCTTTCCTGCAAAGCATCCTGATAAACTTTGGAATTCATTCTCCCATTATTGATTGCAAGTTGTCCAGACCCTGAGGCAGCAAAACAACCCCGATCATGATGCTCTCTCCACCATGCTTCACGGTAGGGATGAGGTCTTGATGTTGGTGAGCTGTTCCATTTTTCCTACACACATGACCCAAACAATTCAACTTTGGTTTCATCGGTCCACAAAATATTTAGCCAAAACTTATGTGTAATGTCCAATTGCCTTTTTGCGAACATTAAACGAGCAACAATGTTTTTTTGTTTTTTTTAGACAGCAGTGGCTTCCTCCGTGGAGTCCTCACAAGAACACCATTCTTGGCCATAGTTGTACATATACTGTAGATGATGTGTGCACAGAGATATTGGACTATGACAGTGATTTCTGTAAGTCATTGGCTTTCACTCTAGGATTCTTTTTTACCTCTCTGAGTATTCTGCGCTGAACTCTTGGCGTCATCTTTGGTGGACAGCCACTCCTTGGGAGACAAGCAACAGTGCCAAACTCTCTCCATTTGTAGACAACTTCTCTAACTGTCGATTGATGAACATCCAGACTTTTAGAGATGGTTTTGTATCCATTCGTAGCGTCATACAAATCAACAATCCTTGACAATCCTCCTTGTCTTCAGACAGCTCTTTTGACGGAGCCATGATGCACATCAAACACTGCTTCTCATCAAGACAATTCTTACCAGGTGTGTGTTTTATAGTGGGCAGGGCAGCTTTAAACCACTCATCAGTGACTGGGCACACACCTGACTTAAAATGTTTGATAAAAATTGGTTTCAATTGTTTTTTTTAAGTCTCCTAAGGCAGAGGGTTCACTTACTTATTTTTCCCCCTTCTGCCATTGATTGCATGCTAGCTCATTAAAATATGAAAACCTATAAATGTTTGGGTGGTTTTAGTTAAAGCAGACACTGTTTTTACATCTCTCTGATTTTGACAAAGATCAGATCACATTTGATGGTGATTGTATGCAGAAATGTGAGAAATTCCAAAAGATTTAGATACTTTTTCATACCACTGTATGTTCTGCTGCGTACGTACACACTCCCGCCCGTGACGTGACAGCTGCTGGCAAACAATTTTTAGCCAAGCTGTTGAATTGGCTGAGTGTCTTCGGAACTCCCGCGGCGTGGGCAAGTAAAATCAGCTTTTGCTCAGTAAGTACGGAAAATATTTAACGGAGGGTGACAGGTTATTTCTACATACACTATATGATAATAGAAAAAAAAAAAAAAACGTATTTTTCGGACTATACGTCGCACCTGAGTATAAGCCGCACCAGCCAAAAAATCCGCAATGAAAAGGAAAAAAACATATGTATGTCGCACCGGAGTCACATAAGTCACATTTTTGGGGGGAAATTTATTCAATAGAATCCAGCACCAAGAACAGACATGTCATCTTGAAAGGCAGTTTAAAATACAGTAGAGATCAACAGACTGAATAGGTGTACGGTATGCTAACATTACATGACACTAGAAGTTAGATCGGGTCTAAAAAATCCAGCCCGACCCGACTGGCCCGCGGGTATTAAAACCCGACCCGGCCCGCCGATACATTATCTTTATTTGCAGGCCCAAACCCGAAAAAAAAAAAAAGAAATTTCATGTTTTATTCGTATGCACGAGCCCGAAAAAAAACAACGAAATTCTATGTTTTATTTGTGACGACTCAGGAGAAGTAGGAAATGCGGGGATGTGATGCGTGGTTGCATTTTGTGTGATCACATTTGTGACGATGCCTGTGCATAAATGCATAATGATAAACATAGTCCGTGTTGCCCAACGACAGCCCCAAAACATCACTGCTCTAGAGGAGATCTGCATGGAGAAATGGGCCAAAATACCAGCAACAGTGTGTGAAAAGCTTGTGAAGAGTTACAGAAAATGTATGGCCTCCTTTATTGCCAACAAAGGGTACATAACAAAGTATTGAGATGAACTTTTGGTATTGACCAAATACTTATTTTCCACCATGATTTGCAAATAATTTATTTAAAAATCAAACAATGTGATTTTCTGGGTTTTTTTTTCCACATTCTGTCTCTCATGATTGAGGTTTACCCATTTTGACAATTACAGGCCTCTGTAAAATTTTGTCAAAGTGGGAGAACTTGCACAATTAGTGGTTGACTAAATACTTATTTGCCCCACTGTACTTCCCCTTTAAAGATTGCATACTTTTTTTTTTGCAATAAATAATGATCATGTTACTGACAAAAGTGGGGGAATTATTTGAGCAACATGTCATCAACAGTGTTATTAAGCAAGAGAAAAAAAGCAAATGCGGCACATTACCTTTCCCAAACATTTCACAGCGAGCGCGAGACGGTCCACCGCGATGAAGCAAAACCCGAGATGACTTTTGCACATAAGATACGCTGTCTTCTGAAGCTTTCGCCTCATGTTCCATGGCTGTGGGAGCTGCCATGACAAAAGCCTGTTCACGTTCTTGCTCTTAGTTAGAGGCACTAAATTGTCAGCCACACTGACAGTGCACATTCAGCACAAAGGATCACATGTTTTAGAGTGGGCTGTCACAACCATCATAAACAGCAATTCTATGAATACGAATAGCAATATGATTTGTATATAATCATAGTAACAATCATCCTATGTTAATTCAGTCATTTGTCAATCAGTAAAATTTGTTTGTTTCCTAAAGTTTTAAGAATGAAAGAAAACTCATTAACTACTAATCAAAATAAACTAAATCAAATAAGTCAAATATGAAATAATGTATATTTGTCATTATTGATTATCAAACAATGGGAAGTTACAGGATGACCTGGCGGTGTACGATATGATAATACAGTGTATCACAAAAGTGAGTACAACCCTCGCATTTCTGCTCAGACCATACGACGCACTCTACATCAAATTGGTGTGCATGGCTGTCACCCCAAGAGGAAGCCTCTTCTGAAGACGGTACACAAGAAAGCCAGCAAACAGTTTGCTGAAGACATGTCAACAAAGCACATGGATTACTGGAACCATGTCCTATGGGCTGATGAGACGGGCGGGCTTTCACCTCATCTGAACAGAGAGTAAGAAATACAGTGCCTTGCAAAAGTATTCGGCCCCCTTGAATCTTGCAACCTTTCGCCACATTTCAGGCTTCAAACATAAAGATATGAAATTTAATTTTTTTGTCAAGAATCAACAACAAGTGGGACACAATCCTGAAGTGGAACAACATTTATTGGATAATTTAAACTTTTTTAACAAATAAAAAACTGAAAAGTGGGGCGTGCAATATTATTGGGCCCCTTTACTTTCAGTGCAGCAAACTCACTCCAGAAGTTCAGTGAGGATCTCTGAATGATCCAATGTTGTCCTAAATGACCGATGATGATAAATAGAATCCACCTGTGTGTAATCAAGTCTCCGTATAAATGCACCTGCTCTGTGATAGTCTCAGGGTTCTGTTTAAAGTGCAGAGAGCATTATGAAAACCAAGCAACACACCAGGCAGGTCCGAGATACTGTTGTGGAGAAGTTTAAAGCCGGATTTGGATACAAAAAGATTTCCCAAGCTTTAAACATCTCAAGAAGCACTGTGCAAGCCATCATATTGAAATGGAAGGAGCATCAGACCACTGCAAATCTACCAAGACCCGGCCGTCCTTCCAAACTTTCTTCTCAAACAAGGAGAAAACTGATCAGAGATGCAGCCAAGAGGTCCATGATCACTCTGGATGAGATCTACCGCTGAGGTGGGAGAGTTTGTCCATAGGACAACAATCAGTCGTACACTGCACAAATCTGGCCTTTATGGAAGAGTGGCAAGAAGAAAGCCATTTCTCAAAGATATCCATAAAAAGTCTCGTTTAAAGTTTGCCACAAGCCACCTGGGAGACACACCAAACATGTGGAAGAAGGTGCTCTGGTCAGATGAAACCAAAATTGAACTTTTTGGCCACAATGCAAAACGATATGTTTGGCGTAAAAGCAACACAGCTCATCACCCTGAACACACCATCCCCACTGTCAAACATGGTGGTGGCAGCATCATGGTTTGGGCCTGCTTTTCTTCAGCAGGGACAGGGAAGATGGTTAAAATTGACGGGAAGATGGATGCAGCCAAATACAGGAACATTCTGGAAGAAAACCTGTTGGTATCTGCACAAGACCTGAGACTGGGACGGAGATTTATCTTCCAACAGGACAATGATCCAAAACATAAAGCCAAATCTACAATGGAATGGTTCAAAAATAAACGTATCCAGGTGTTAGAATGGCCAAGTCAAAGTCCAGACCTGAATCCAATCGAGAATCTGCGGAAAGAGCTGAAGACTGCTGTTCACAAACACTCTCCATCCAACCTCACTGAGCTCGAGCTGTTTTGCAAGGAAGAATGGGCAAGAATGTCAGTCTCTCGATGTGCAAAACTGATAGAAACATACCCCAAGCGACTTGCAGCTGTAATTGGAGCAAAAGGTGGCGCTACAAAGTATTAACGCAAGGGGGCCGAATAATATTGCACGCCCCACTTTTCAGTTTTTTATTTGTTAAAAAAGTTTAAATTATCCAATAAATTTTGTTCCACTTCACGATTGTGTCCCACTTGTTGTTGATTCTTGACAAAAAATTAAAATTTGATATCTTTATGTTTGAAGCCTGAAATGTGGCGAAAGGTTGCAAGGTTCAAGGGGGCCGAATACTTTTGCAAGGCACTGTATTAGCAGGTCAGAAAATTAAATGTCATTTAAACTCACTGTTTTAAAACAAAACTTAAATGATCAAAATAGTGTAACTGGTATATCATTAAACTACTAGAACACTAACTAAAGAGTTAATTATCAAAGAATATCAACATTTACAGTGCCGCACTGCATGTCAGGAGGCACGATGCATTACTATTGGACAACAACATGAATGACATCTACAGCGTTCTTCACCTAAAATGGAAGGTTTGGAAATCATTTGCATTTTTTCAGAAGACCAAAGTAGTTTTCTCTTAAGGCAATAACATTTTACAGCCAATTGTGTCAAAGCTTCATGTTGGTCCATTTGTTCTTTGGCGCCATCAACAGGTCAACAATGTTGAAAATTATTTGGGAATTTATTGAAGAGAATGACTTGAATGTGTTTGTCTTACTACTGTATATGAACAGAAGTGCAATAAGGATCATTTGTTATTCATTTTTAGTCTGAAGTAATAGCTTTCCCAAAGGGTTTAGCTCCAAGGTTCTGCAAAACCAACCCAGAGCCCCTGACCGGTCTGCATCATTTCCAAGTTACCGACTTTATTTATAATTAAAAGAGGATTTTGCTTCTAGCTAAGATTTTGCCTCAAAGGCAGATTAAAAAGATTTCATTATGAAGAAGTTGCTCTAAAATGAGAACGGAGAGAAGGGAAGATATTTGATGAGCTTTGTCTTATTTTTCCTATTGCTATTGTGTAATCTAAATATTTGCACATCAGCAACTATAGGACACATGAGAACGGAAGGGTTGGATGTCTTGCCTAATATCTCAAAACTGCAGAATTGAATACTTTGAGACCCAAGTATTTTTGTAGATGTAGACTTCATTTAAAGTAAAATCTATTCAGTTCTCATTTTAGTCGTGCAATAATGTGTTATTAAAATGTTTGAATCTTTCTGTCACGGTGGATGTTTAGTCCGTACCATCTGCATAAGTGCCTATCATTCACTGCTGCAGGAACGGGTGAAACATCCACTCACAAACACAGACGCAAGTTCTGATTATCTGCATCATTCCTCCAGCATTGTTCAAAGTTTTACTCTCAATTACCGAGTGCTTGTAAACTAAGCTAAAAGCATATAATAGCTAAGCATAAGGTGACAGTCACAGACAGAGAGAAGCAGCCTGTAATTAGTTAGTTTTGTCTTTCTTAACAGCTAACTGTCTGAATATTTACAGTATATCAGAAATAGTTCCGATTTGAATGACGTTGTACATTTAGTTGTCAAAATTATCGTGTTAACGGGCAGTAAATAATTTTTTAATCACGTTAAAATATTTGACGCAATTAACGCACATGCCCCGCTCAAACAGACTAAAATGACAGTAAAGTGTAATGTCCACTTGTTACTTGTTTTTGGTGTTTGGCACCCTCTGCTGGCGTTTGGGTCCAACTGATTTTATGGGTTAGTACCATGAGTGAGCATGGTCTAATTATTGACATCAACAATGGCAAGCTACTGGTTTATTTTTTGAGTGAAAATTTTACAAATTTTAATAAAATGAAAACATTAAGAGGGGTTTTAATATAAAATTTCTATAACTTGTACTAACAATTATCTTTTAAGAACTACAAGTCTGTCTATCCATGGATCGCTTTAAGAGAATGTTAATAATGTTAATGCCATCTTGATTTATTGTTATAATAAACAAATACAGTACTTACAGTATGTGCCGTATGTTGAATGTATATATCCATCTTGTGTCTTATCTTTCCATTCCAACAATAATTTACAGAAAAATATGGCATATTTTATTGATGGTTTGAATTGCGATTAATTACGATTAATTTTTAAGCTGTAATTAACTCGATTAAAAAATTTTAATCGTTTGACAGCCCTATTATATTAAGTATTGATGCTTTTTGTCTCTAACACCGGTATGGTGAGGTGAGTACTAATACAATATAATGAAATAAGTATCATTTCTCATATCATTTAGGGCTGGGCGATATGGCCTTAAACATGTATCACGATAAATTGAGCAGATTTATCTCGATAATGATAAATGACGATAAATTCGCCCAAGCGTACTGTTATATAATTTGAAAATCTGAATCAATGCATGAAATACAGATTAACTGTTTCTTGTTGATTTATTTACCAGCAGTCAATTTCATATACTGTATTTAACAATTGTACATGCAGTCTAAACATTTAGTTTATAAAAATGTAATGTAAGCAATAAGAATTCAAGTATGAACATTTATAACAGCGTGTATGACTTGAACAATGTACATTATCAAAATCAATATGCCTGTGCAAACATGTCATTGTAACACAAATGACTTGCAGCTTGAACAGTACACTTCAAAAAGACAACTTGTTAATGGCTGCTGTGACATAATTATTAAATACAAGTGTTTACATTATGGTTTTAGGGTCCCCCCCAGTGCATTTTTTAATAAATGCACGCACAAATGAAACCCCAAACAAACAGAGAGAGACACACACACATTAAAGCTATATTGATCTTCTTCAAATGAAACGCTTAAGATTTTATGATAGCAATAATGACACAGAAATAAGCACATACAGAAAAATAGCTGGGGCCATTTCTCGGTCATTATAAGTTTCGCCGTTGGATTGTACTTTAAGCTGAATGCTTTACCATCACAAAAGCTATCAGAGGAATCACACACAGACAGATACAAAATAATGCCACATAGTAATTGCTAGATGCAGTCCGTGCCCAATCCACTCATTAAGTTCAGCCGTTTCGACAAGTTAGAGCCGCTATCCGACTACATCACGTTCATTTGTAGCGTAAGCCGCTAGCTAGCGTTAGCCTGGCTACCAGTAGAAAGCACTGAAAGCACCATCTCCGGAAATTGTGAGAACAGCAGGGAGGACAGCGGGTGAAAGCCCGTCTGGATGCCACCAAGAGTCTACTAAATGTCGGTTAAAAGTTTGGTGAACCTCCCTTAAGCCACACTCCATCACGTTTTGCTTGTAGCGTTAGCTGCTAGCGTTAGCTTACTGGGCTTTTGTTTGATTGGCTCCTTGATGATCACGTGACTCCCTACGTAAGCCCATTGACGGTTTCTTAAAGGGGAATGAACATAGACGGACAACACAGAATCAAAGCGGGATGAAAAGACTATATTTTCTTGTTTTATTAATTTACCGAATTTACCGACATGGTCAAAATTACGTCGGTCATCGTTAAGAATTTCGGTGACGGTAAATTTTCGGTTTACCGCCCTGCTCTAATATCATTGCAAGAGAGGTTTAGAGAGAGCGAGAATGACTAACATAATATGATACCATTCATTAAAAAAGGGGAGTTATCTAAGAAGCTGACTTAGATTTTTTTGGGGGGGTGATAATTAGTTTATTCAATCCATATTTACATGTCTTTACAGTTTTATTTACATTTTGATTTCAATCATTTGGTTCTAAATCTGGACTCAGCTGATTTAGTATCCCTATTTAAAGACTATTAGCGAGAAATATCAGTGGAGCATGCTGTATAAATTTCATCATTACCATCCCAATAATTATTCTTTAAAGTTTTACTGTTTATTGCCCCCCCCCCCACCACCACCAACTTTGAAAACGTATCTTCGTGTAAAATGTACTTGCAAATGCAAATGTATTTTTTTGCCCGTCAAATGACAGCAAGTCAATATCTCGGCAACCTGCCTACGATCGGTTTAAAGACACTGCTGATGAGATGGAATTGGATGCTGGTACGACATCAGGAACTCATCCCACAGCTCTGTAACAAGACAATCTGACCAGCTTTGCTAGTATAGAGCACAGTTAAAACATAGCGCCCTCCGTAGGTCAGAACATGTACTACAGTATTATAGATTTTAAATCAATGGCAATATTTGATGTTTATAATACCATATTTTAGTAAAAGAGAATAATTGTGGCTTATTAAAGCCTACAAGTCTTTAAGTCCATGGTACCCTTTAACAAAAACTCATAATGCGCATATAATATATATATATATATATATATTTGAATCTTACCTGGAGGAAGTGAAACTGAGTGTGTATAGTGTGTGTAGTACAAAGTAACTAAGCTCTAAGGCTCCTTCATTTTGAGTATGAGCACACAGATACACTGATATAACAACAATGCAGGATTATAGCAGGCTATAAGCACTATTTATTTGCAGAATGCCAAACATAAAATTGGCTCTGTAGTGTGCAAGGGTGTAGGTTTGCATAGGGATAGTAGGGACATAAAACTACCAACTTTTCAGGATGTTCTAATTGTCCCCACCAACTTTTAAGTAACCTTATTTGCATTATATAATGAGTCCTGTTAAATAGGTAATTTAGATTGTCTTTGCATACTGTATGCTGTAAGGATAGAGTTGACCCTAACAATATTAAGTGAATTATTTTCCTTATGTTCAGACTTACATTTACCCCCTTGTCACTTGCTGAATGTGCCGGTCCATTTTTTCCCCCCCTCAAACGCACGCTTGATTGGCTGATGAACACATACAAGCACAGCCCCGACAGAATAATGTCATGGCGCCTCCTCCGCCCCCTTTGAAGAGGAGGGATATTAGAAGTTTTTTTTGGGCCAGCAGCAGCAGCCACTGTAAGTAATGTAAAAAGACGTCAACATTGTGGAGGTGAGGAACACACCACTAATTTTGCTACTGAAAGTCCGACCTGCGTCAGACTTAGCATAACTGAGTAGGAAGCTGCTTAGAGGGAAATGCCCTCCTGTATGTGTTTTTGACTGTTAACGTTAATTAAACTATGAGCAATGTAGTGAACTCTGCTGGAAACTGTAGAACCAGAAAAACGTGAGCAAGAAGCTGCTTAGAGAGAGGTCCCAAGTCTGTGTGTGTGTCAGTCAATTTTCATTTGTATTTTATTTACAGAGTATGTGGTCTGAAAGCAACCCAATGGAGCGTTCATTTTTTTGTTGTGTTTGGCTCTGCTTGTGGACAAAAGCAGTACTCTGACAAAGAAGTTTTTTTGTTGTTGTTATATTTAAGTTATTTATTTAGAACAACGTTGAGTAGTCCTCGAGCCTGGCTTTTTCATGTCTCTGGGTCAAAAGTGGGGTCTTCCTGGGTATCCTACCATAGAGTCCCTTTTCATTCAGACGCCGACTGATAGTACGGGTTGACACTGTTGTACCTTCGGACTGCAGGACAGCTTGAACTTGTTTGGATGTTAGTCGAGGTTCTTTATCCATGATGTGCACAATCTTTCGTTGAAATATCTCGTCAATTTTTCTTTTCCGTCCACACCTAGGGAGGTTAGCCACAGTGCCATGGGCCTTACACTTATTGATGACACTGCGCACGGTATACACAGGAACATTCAGGTCTTTGGGGATGGACTTGTAGCATTGAGATCGCCCTTGCTTTCTCACAATTTTGCTTCTCAAGTCCTCAGACAGTTCTTTGGTCTTCTTTTTTTTCCCCAAGCCCAATGTGGTACACGCAAGGACACGGGACAGAGGTTGAGTCAACTTCAATCCATTTTAACTGGCTGCAAGTGTGATTTAGTTATTGCCACCACCTGTTATGTGCCACAGGTAAGTAACATGTGCTGTAAATTACACAAATTAGAGAAGCATCACATGATTTTTCAAAGGGTGCCAATACTTTTGTCCGGCCCATTTTTGGAGTTTTGGGTAAAATGATATTGATTTAATTTTTAATAATTGTAATTTATTTTTTTCCATTCTGTTTTGTGTTTTTTCATTGCAGGCAGTCTACATGTAGATATTGCTACCAAAGCATTTGTAATTGCAATCATTTTCTGGGAGAAATTGAGCATTATCTGACAGAATTGCAGGGGTGCCAATACTTTTGGCCAGCATTGTATTCATATTTATGAATTTAAGTGTTTTGTAATTTATTTAAATATAGATTTTAAAAATATGTAATTACGTAATATATCTGGAATGTTTTTTTCTTTCTTTTATTAATTCACATTGTTCTAACGAGGCAGCAGGTCTGGCAGTTACATAATCATACGCCGCAAAAAGTGCCCTTTTTTTTCCCCTCCGAGCACCTGCTCCCCAAATTGTCTGTGCATGCCACTCCTTATTGTATATATACACATGGCGGAAAATACTCGGGTGACTTCAAGTTCCGCTCTGAGACCCCCAGTTTGGCCAAATTTCAAAATTGTCCGATATGCATGTGTGATACATCATTGGAAAGCTTAAAATTCCAATTTTCTGGGGGAAGAAACATTTTGTACAGGAGGGTATTTAAAAACTTGTTTTTTTTTTAATTATACAGCAAAATCCTATCTGGAGGTGAGAGCACGCGAGAGCAGAATTACAGACGCCATGACTTTAACGAGATGCGTACTTACCTTGTTTCGATACAAAAACTCCATGTAGCATGTATCACTGAGTGTCAAGGCACAGCTGTGAATGGTCACAGCTGGATTTTGGGGGGATTTTATCGGTAAAATATAGTAATATAACAAGGGTCGCGATCCAGAAATCGCAGACTTCAAGGAGTGGTTGAGATTTTCTTTTTCGTATATCTACCCTTTTAAATGTTTTTTTTTTTCAATTTTTCTTTGTTTGGATCGATTGTTTATCATCTAAAATATTGGACAAAATGCGCCAGTAACAAAAAAAAATACAATTAAGCGATAGTTATGAGGTAAATATCCGTGACTTTTTTACAGACACAATTTTTTTCATTGTGACGTAATTTGTTCAAAAGTTTGACATATGCGAGTGAATGATTTTTTAAAAGTCTTTTTTTTTTTTAAACAAAATATTAGACATCAATTAATGATTCTAAGCTAAAAATGGCAGACATTTTGAAAAATGGATCCATAACCATGGATCCATCCTGCCTTGTATCTACGGTTCAGGCTGCTGGTGGTGGTGTAATGGTGTGGGGAATATTTTCTTGGCACTCTTTGGGCCGTTTGGTACCAATTGAGCATGGTTTCATGTTGTTGAAGTCAAATTCTGACCCTACCATCCGAATGTCGCAGCAGAAATCGAGACTCATCAGACCAGGCAACGTTTTTCCAATCTTCTATTGTCCAATTTCGATGAGCTTGTGCAAATTGTAGCCTCAGTTTCCTGTTCTTAGCTGAAAGGAGTGGCACCCGGCGTGGTCTTCTGCTGCTGTAGCCCATCTGCCTCAAAGTTCGACGGACTGTGCGTTCAGAGATGCTCTTCTGCCTACCTTGGTTGTAACGGGTAAAAGCAACATGAAAGCATGGATCCATCCTGCCTTGTATCAACGGTTCAGGCTCGTGGTGGTGGTGTTGGTGTAACGGTGTGGGGAATATTTTCTTGGCACTCTTTGGGCCCCTTGGTACCAACTGAGCATCGATGGAACGCCACAGCCTACCTGAGTATTGTTGCTGACCATGTCCATCCCTTTATGACCACAATGTACCTTCTGATGGCTACTTTCAGCAGGATAATGCGCCATGTCATAAAGCTGGAATCATTTCAGACTGGTTTCTTGAACATGACAATGAGTTCACTGTACTCAAATGGCCTCCACAGTCACCAGATCTCAATCCAATAGAGCATCTTTGGGATGTGGTGGAACGGGAGATTTGCATCATGGATGTGCAGCCGACCAGTCTGCACCGACTGATGCCATCATGTCAATATGGACCAAGCTCTTTGAGGAATGCTTCCAGCACCTTGTTGAATCTATGCCACGAAGAATTGAGGCCGTTCTGAAGGCAAAAGGGGGTCCAACCCGTTACTAGCATGGTGTACCTAATAAAGTGGCCGGTGAGTGTGAGTGTGTGTGTGTGTGTGTGTGTGTGTGTGTGTGTGTGTGTGTGTGTATATATATATATATATATATATTTTTTTTTTTTTAACCAATTATGTTACTGTTGTACTCAAAGTATAATAAATTCAGAATGTACCGTTTACAACTTGTACTTAATTAAGTAGTTACAACACACGTGTTTACTGTACTTCTGTCACCTCTGATAACGGATACCCTAAAATGTAACTTCCGGTTTCACTAGTAAACTTTGGTAATCGGCACTTTGTCAAGTGCGAGGCACGCGTCAAATCGCTTTGGACAAGTGTGAGCTTGTGACACATTCCTGCGATTTAAGTGTTGTGTAAAAACATATTAACATGATTTAAATGTGGTGGCGCACTTGCGCTGTCAGCCAAGAGCTAAGAGAAAGAGCAATTGCATTTACAGGAAGTGCGTTTCTCGTGCTTTCACCGTAGTATACACCAAATGGAAGTCGAAGAGAATTCTTTTATTTTGAAAGTTAAAAAAAAGTTTGTCTAACTCTTGTCATTTCCGATTCTAGACGCTCTTGCAACTTGGAACGAATTTCCCCCTGTCTCTGTTGTTTTATTGTGTTATTGTGACTTTTCCAAGTCAACTAGTTTCCCAATTGTACTCGCTAGAGTTTTCTCTTAGCTGTCGAGCCGCGTGACATGTCTGACTTGTGACGCTTTTGAAAGAAGACGTCTTTCGGAAGGAGTTGTCGAGTCAGGCCTGTTGGTGTTATTTCCCATCAGTGCAGCTGGTGGCTAACACAGAAATGTCACTGGCCGAGTACGAGAGACATTTCGACTCGCTGAATTCCGATTTGGCCAGCGGGTCTGTGCTCAGCGAGCGTTCGACGTCCGCCACGTTTAATGGCGAAGAGGAGAAGTTGCATTACATTCCCATTCGGATCCTCGGGAGGGGGGCGTTTGGTGAAGCGACGCTGTACAGAAGAACCGAGGTGAGCTCATCCACTTTTGCTTACTCTCTGAGTGAGAAACTGTTGAGTTGCAAGGAGAAAAGACAGCCAGTCAACACGTTGCTAAGCAACAATCTCACTTCTTGTCCGAGGCCTCATGGTTACTACATCGACAGAGTCAAAAGATGGGCATGTTCAAATGTGTATTTATAAATTGCTTATATGAATAATATCATTAAAAAAATGTATTCATGAACTAAGCAATTGTCCTTGTTTACCCTTGATGGGCAGGTGATTTTTTTCTGTCATTAAAAAATAGAACTTAACCCAGTGTCCTTAACCTTGTTAAAGGTGCTGAACCCCACAAGTTTCACATGTGGATTCACCAAACCCTTCGGAATTATTTAATAAGTTTTTTTTTTTTTTCAAAATTCAAAATCGATATATCTAAGCTAGTAAGCTAATAATTTAACAAGTTCCGGTTCAAAATTCTTCTCATTTTGACAGCATGTCATAGACTTCATAATGATATTGACGGGACAGACTTCCCAGACACTGCGTCACACCTTCAAGTAGGGGGCCGTCCCACACTTTGCTTCAGTCGGTCGAAGTCGGTCGCAGTTATTCTCAAACACACACAAAAACGCGATCCAACGCCGGATTTTGGTTGAAAAAGTACAAAAGATTTACCGCATTCAAATCTTAGGAGTGATTTGTTCGAGGATTCAAGGTAACTCTTATATTTTTCGTACCATTCATGCCTTTTGAAACGTTGTGAAAAAAAACTCAACGGGAGAAATTAAGCGCTACGGGATTTGCGTCATAATTTGCAATATTTACGTGAAATGAATGTTAACTGCCCGTTTTTTTGCTTTTAACCAAGAATCGAGACTGTTTTAAGTTCATATCTATAAGGAATTCAGGGTTTAAAGCATTCATTCACAGGAATTTTCTATGTAAAAAGTTCTTTGTGATGACAAGGCGGTGCTACAGTGACTTAAAGACTAGCAGCACATTCTATTTACGTAAAATAAATGCTAACTGCCCAGTTCTTTGCTCTTTTAACAAAGAACCGAGACTGTGTTACGTACATATCTACAAAGAATTTAGGGATTTTCGCATTTATTCACAAGATTTTTCAACGTAAAAAGCTCTATATGGTAATAAGGCGGCACCACAGTGGCTTAAAGACTAGCAGTACATTCGACATATTTACGTAAAATAAATGCTTACTGCTCTTTTTTTTTTTTTTTTTTTTTTTTTTGCTTTTAACCAAGAATCGACTGTTTTAAGTCCATACTAGGGCTGTCCCAAACGACTAATTTTCTCCCAATTAGTCAGCCGACTATTTTTACGATTAGTCGACTAATCTAATAATTTAAAAAAAAAATTTTTTTTTTTGGTTTTTGTTTACTAATTTAGCAATGAAATTTTTGTTGACGCTTATCAATTCACAAAAAACATATTGGAACACTTAAATTATTTATTAAAGTACAAATAAAGACGTAAATAACAATAATAAATCACAAATAAACAATGAGTTCAAATGCTGATAGAATTAACTAGTGTAGCATCCCGATTGAAAAGGTGGTCTCTTAAACTGATGGTTTACAACTTTTATTCCATCCCTGATGTAATCACACTGTAAGAGCTGCGGTGCACACAAATAAAACAACACAATTAGAAATTAACATAAACTTTTCACCTTCTTCCTTTTAAACCTTATTTATATATCAATGAATTGCCTTTACCTTAATTTATTACCTTATCATTGACAATATCTCCCTTGAGTGCAATCACTGTATATACTGTATATATTTATGACCTTTTAACCTTATATAATTTTCTATACCATAAAATAAACCATAACATGAAATAAACCTTTCAGTTAGCATTAAGGACAATACTAATAGCACTTATAGGCCCATTGTCAATGAAACATTATTATTCAGTAAGGCGACAGCACCCTTCTGGTGTACAAAAAATAAAATAAAATAAAAAAATTACAAACTGGGTGACGGCATTTGAGGTGTTTATTCACGGCCGACATGCAGCCAAGCTTGGCATTGAAGAGACAGGACAGAAGAGTGTACCCTCCATTGTTTCTTTGAAATAAGTCAATGTTTTGGACACTCTGGTGCGCTTTTTTTTGGCTTTGTGCCGCTTTCCCCGCTTGCATACAGAGCATCCGACATTCTGAACTTTCCACGCATATATTTTTTTTAACCCTTCATTAACCGTCGACGGGATGTTGTGCTCGTTGACGGATTTACGTCATCGATGACGTCGACTATGTCGACTAGTCGGGACAGCTCTAGTCCATACCTATAAAGAATTCAGGGATTTAAGCATTTATTCACAAAAATTTTCAACGTAATAAGCTCTGTGTTTCCACTCGGTCACCTTTGACGGAGATAGGCCCCCTATTAATCGGCCATGTGCCCCTTGTCCCGTCAGTATATTATGAAGTCCATGAACAGGTCAAAATTTGAGACCACGCTGCCCATTGATTGGTCTGTTATATTCCCTCATACCAAGTGCGAGTCAACCTTCCACTGAGCAAACCAGTTTCTCCTCACATCAGATCGAGGAATAGCAGTTAAAAGAAATTGATTAAGCCTGTAAATTGAGAGCAAATCAGTCCAAAACCTGGTTTAAAAAGCCACTTTGCCTAGATTTAATCAGCGTACAAAAATAGGCTCAGCGTTTCTTTACCTCTGCCGAACCCCTTAGACTTACTCACTGAACCCCTAGGGTTCGATCGAACCCAGGTTAAGAACCACTGACTTAACCCCATTATGATCTTCATTCATAGCCTTCGTAATTAGGGCTTTCAACGATTACATTTTTAATCGAGTTAATCACAGCTTAAAAATTCATTAATCGTAATTAATTGCAATTCAAACCATTTCTAAAATATGCCATATTTTTCTGTAAATTATTGTTGGAATGGAAAGATAAGACACAAGACGGATATATACATTCAACATACTGTATATACAGTAAGTACTGCATTTGTTTATTTTAACAATAAATCCACAAGATGGCATTAACATTATTAACATTCTTTTTGTTAAAGGGATCCACGGATTGAAAGACTTGTAGTTCTTAAAAGATAAATGTTAGTACAAGTCTTAATGTTTTCGTTTTAATAAAATTTGTAAAAATTTTCCATCAAAAAAAAAAACTAGTAACTCGCCATTGTTGACGTCACATGGGCTCTTTGCCGTTCTTCCACAGTATCTTTAACTACGTAAGGTAGTAATTGAAATACACCACAAGGTGTCAATGGCGAGTTTTAAATTACTTAGAAATCAAGCCAATGAGTTTTTTTTGTCCCTCGACTGACGCCGTAGTTCCCTGTTTACTGGTCCATCGATTGTACTTCAGGGTCATTTGAGTGCTGGCTTCACAACGTACAAGACCAATGATAGTTTGTATATTGTGACTAAATATTGCCATCCAGTGAATTTGTTGAGCTAAACGAGAGCTAAATGAAATGTTCGAATAGCGTTTCATCAAAGTCTGAGTAAGTTTTATGCGTATTTTGCACAGCTATTTTGCTTGGGAATGCCAGTTCTCTTTGCATTGTTTAACTGCGTGAGGATAGGGCTTTTCTTTTTCTGAACATTTTTTTTTTTGGAGAGATGGGAATATTATTTTTGTTTTGCTTTCACTAAATGATACTTATGTTTGTTGTGAAGGAGTTGCCGAAGCTTATGCCAATAAACGGCTCTGTCCAATGAACGGCTGAGTGCACTCGCCTTTCTCTGCCTCTTAGCTCTCAGTGTGCAAAAAACGGCGTCATTGTAACTTGTCAACTGTTTGAGGCAATGCATGAGCTGTCATTCCGCACATGCGTTAAATGCGTCAAATATTTTAACGTAATTTTTTTAAATTATTTACCGTCCGTTAACGCGATAAATTTGACAGCACTAATATATATATATATATATATATATATATATAGTAAGTTTGTTTTTTCAATTATAAAAAAGTGGGGGAAAAATGTCTTATATGTATCTCTTTCCAATGTTGAATCTGAATAAATACATTGAACACATACATTTTTTAATGTTTTGGGTGGGAGTCGTTATTTGGTGTTTTTTCACTTATCGCGGCGGGTTCTGGTCCCCATTAACCGTGAAAAAAAGGGATTACTGTATATGCATTGATAGGGTTTTATATATAGTATATACACAAATAATGGGGGGGGGGTGACACTACTTTGCGGTTTTTCAATTTAGGAGGAGGGTGAATGAACACGGATGACTTCCTGTTTAGTGTGGGGACATTTACAGGTCACTTCCTGTTCTTTTTAGGGCATTTACAGGTTACTTACTGTTGCTTTTGAGTTACTTCCTATTTATTTGGGGACGTTCTTGAGTCACTTTCTGTTCAGTAACCCTAAATAAACAAGAAGGGACCCAGAAATGCCCCAAAAATCAACAGGAAGTGATTGGAAATTAACAACAAATGAACTGAAATGACCCCAAATTAACTTTCTGGCTGCTATAGACCAGTGGTCTCCAAACTATTCCACATAGGGCCGCAGTGGGATTTCACTCCAACAAATCAAGACCACACCTTTTCACCAATCTGGTGTTTTATAAGTGTAATCAGTTGATTGCAGTCAGGTGCTGCTTGTTTTAGTACAAACCACATCGGTTAAAAGGTCTGTGCTTGATCGGTATGAACAAAAACCAGGACCCACAGCGGCCCTCGAGGACTGGTTTGGAGGCCCCTGCCATAGACGTTCAGCCCATGTGAAGTGGTAGAGAAACTAGAGATAGTAGCGAATATTCACAAGACAATACAATATCTGCAGATACTCAGTGGAAAAATTGCAAGAGCCATCTAATTTCTATTGCGCCTGTCTTCAAAGTTCCCTTGGGCAACTACAAGGCCTGCACTTCATAAAAAGCAGCAATTGTGCAGAGACATGACTTCCTGGATCCCTTTCATATCCACTTATCTTCATCATTCACAGATAAACCATCTTTGCCTAGATTAAATGGTATTATATGAATACTAGGGATGTCCCGATTGCATATTTTTGCACCCGAGTCAACAGATTTCGACAATCTGCCGATAGTCCTGATCTGATACCGGGAATTTTTTTTTTTTTTTTTTTGCTTTGATGCTCACGCTGCCAAGAACAACCTCTCACTCACATAATAAATGAGTTGCCACAGCACACTTCAAACTGTAGCCTACCAAGCTTAACGATGATTAACGCATTTGTGCCTTGTATCATAAAGCTACCGAGGCGTCTCTGGCCAGATCAAAGCTACAAACCTGTCAATCATCGTTAACTTTAAGTACCAAACACCAGCTGCACTGGTGACCAAGAAAACCAGTTTCGTCACACTGTTTAGCAGGAGAGAGGGTGAGAGGCTGTACAAACATGAAGCAGAAAAACATAAAAAATATTTTTAATTATAAACCTGACCATTTTCACGCGGTTCCGATCCTCTGAAAAATGGCGCGATAGGTCAATTTCCGATGACGTGATCAGATCAGGACATCTCTAATGACTACAATGTGGTCATAGTGAGTCAACCAGTGTCTTCCCAAACAGAGCTATTCAAGTCATCTGGTAAAAATTCTTCTAGTTTTAATATCGGAATACAGGCTGTAGCTATCCATTATTTTAATAGTCAATTCATCTATCAACTAGTTAGTTCGTATAAGTTAATAATAATTAAGATTGCACTTTCAAAAGAGCATTAAATACGAATACAAAATCTAATTCTCGAGTGTTTTTCAAACTTTTTTCACTTTCATTTAAAATAAATTAAAATACCTAAGCTTAACTTCAAGTGATATACAAAAATCAACGAGAATATAAGTACAACAAAAGAACAGTTTGTTAATTTGCACAGCAAAAGTCCGCTAGCTTAAATGTTATAAAATGCTAACGTTTTTTTTTTTCAATGCTCTAAACAAATTGTTAAAACACACATTCCCACAAAAACGGGGATAATATAATTTTAAACTAAATTATGAATACATTAAAAAAAAAAAAACATATCAGCTCAAATAAAAAAATGAACTCATGTTGGTCTTAACACGGAGCAGCTGGATTCAGCCATGTTAAATGAGTTATGTCCTATTCACTGTTGCCACTAGTGGGCAGTGTATTCCCCAAATCAATAAAACTAAATGCAAACACTTTCAAAACAAACCATTACAACGCAATTCTAATTAAATGAATACTCGAAGCAGCAAATCTGATTCAAAGCTTTTTTCTAATCGAGTTAATTGATTAATCGTGGCATCACTAATCACAATCTATGTCGCAAACCCCCAAAAAGTCGCAATGTCAGTTTTTTCCAGTATCGTTCAGCCCTAGCGATGACTAAATGAAATAATAATTATTATTGTATATTGATGGCTCATAGTCGATGGATGGCTATAGAAAATACATTAGTAAATGACTCCTGATATAAACATTGTTCACGGAAATAATCTGAAATCCCTGTCCCTTCCCCAGGACAATTCTCTGGTCGTGTGGAAGGAGGTGGACCTGAATTCGCTTTCTGAACGTGAGCGCAAGGATGTCATGAATGAAATCAGCATTCTGTCCATCCTGGAGCACAACAACATCATTGCTTACTTCAATCACTTTATGGATAAAAACACCCTTCTCATCGAATTGGAATATTGTAACGGTAAGAGATCCTGGGCTGTTGATTTTATTGACACCGAGAGTTCACGATTAAAGGCTGAATAACTGTGCTCACAGGGGGGAATCTTTACGACAAAATCGTCCAACAGAAGGGTAAACTTTTTAACGAGGAGGTAAGAGAAGCTTTAAATAGAAATAACCGGACACCAAACACTACTGTTGTCACGATACTGTCATTTTCAATTTGATATCGACACTAAGAAAACCCACTCGATGACATTTTCAATACTACATATATAAAAATACCAAAATTAAAAATTATATTTTTTAAGGAAATCTTTGTGCCATTGACAATGACTGGCGTTCAATCATGTGGCGTCCAGCTATTTGTCTGTTGCGAGTTGAAATGAGTTTGTCTTTAGTAGCTGTCCATAAGCCTGTCGCGATTTGCAATAAGTTTATTTATCGTTCGGTGAATAAAAGTGAGAGCGGTAATTTTCACAGCTGCGTTTTATCGCCGTGTGCTTGCGTGTACACATGCGTGTACACGTGCGTGTTGATGGCATATGAGCGGTGTTGTCACAGATTACTTGAAAAAGTAATTAATGATTACGCCTCACAAAAGTAATCTAGTTACTTTACTGATTACTGTATTATCAAGTAACTAAGTTACTTTAAAAGTAATTTATCAGTTACTTTTTACCAATTGTTCTACCTTTGCTGCCTCAACATAAGAATGACAACAGAAAAATGTAATCCCATGTAAATGACTTTCCGATAATTGAATTTAAAGTGGAAGATCAAAAATGTTCACGTAAGGCTTAATCTTTGAGTTAGCAGAGGTTTAAATAGTCGATTGAGTTGATTTCAATCACCATTGACTCGCGCTAGCTTAGCCACTCCGGAGCCCTGAAATTAACAAATAAGTGACAAACATGTTGATTTTAACTCCACCGACTAATTAAACCCTCCAACATGTTGTCGGTTCTGCCCTTCAAATTTGAACCAGAGCGGAAAAGTGAAGAGCAGGACAGCACTGTCGGTCGTTCACAAGACGAGCAACAAAGGCAAAATGCAGAGCAGGAAATACCTGATGAGACAAGAGTTGGGCAAAACTGGTGGTGTACTTGCGGCAAGTGTGTCTCAATGACAACGGAGCGAGAGAGTATGCTGTCGAGAACTCGTTTTTGTTAGCAGATCTCGAAGGTGAGCTATTGCGTTATCAAAGTTTTTCCAATATAATTATGTAGATTGTTAGCATCCAGACCTGTAGTGTGCTTTACATACAGTACAGGCCAAATGTTGGAACACACTTTGTCATTTGTGCATTTTTATTTTCATGACTACTGACATTATAAACACTCACTGAAGGTAATATAACTATTAATGCACAGTGTAATAGTCAGGATCGGAATTGTGTTGTGGCTGAGTGTCCTCATTAAATTCGTCATCTGGAACAAATCCTGGGATCGAGTGTCCTCCATGTCTTGTACATCCAACTCACGTTTGGCTACGTAAGTGTAGTCCATATTAAGTGCTCGGCGCGCATCAGCTGGCCACTGTACCGCTGCATCGGACGTCTCTGGATCAGTTTGAGTGGCAGCATTACTCATAATAGGTGAATACTGAACAGACACACTTACTGCCCGATGAACTGACAGTAAAGGTGAATTATTAGCTACCTCTGTGACTAGCGGTACGCCCGAAGGTTCGCCTACCTACGCTATGCTGTAGCGACAGGAGCGGCTTGCCTTCTTAAGAGAGCGGCCAGAGTTTCTTGTCTTTGGCGCTTTATTGCGCGCATTTCACTCGCTATCCAAGCGTGTTGAGGCTTTTTGTGAGGGAAAATAGTTGGGACAGCATTTGATTTTAGTCTCCGCTTATATCCAGCTTCTCCGGTGAGCTCTTTCATAAGTTGTCGTCAACTAAAAGCCTCGAATGTGGTAGGAGAAAAATGGCGAGAGCAAAGCCTTGGGTCTTTGGAAAGTTTTGTCAGTCAACAGGCCCTTTTCTCTTGTCAATAGGAAATCTGTGGAGACTCACACCACTCCCCAAGAATTGTTATTCTTTCACAATGCATAACAAGTCATTTGAAAGCTAGCTAAGTGCAGAATATGAATTAGTTGAGAAAGCCAATGGCATTTTTGTTCTCTGCCAATTATAGCCCACTAAAAGTGTTTATTTGATCCAAAATGACTGTCATCTTGTCCTGCAAAGTGTACACGTTAGCAAATTTGAAGCCAAATGATTCATTGCCAATCAGATTTTTCATAATCGGGTGTCATTTTAAGTCTATCCTTTCCTTAGTTTAGCTGCGAGATAAATTCAGGAAACCTTTATCCACACATCGTTTGCAAATGCTGTTATCCGGCGAGTTTTCATGTTTGAAGTGTCACCTTTTAATCACAATTTTGCATTTTGGAGAAGACTGCCAATGTTTTAAAGCAGGCTAAAGTGGTTTGTACATTCTTTTTCCGATAGCCTCAAGGTAGCAATGATAATGTTTTACAATGTTTAATATACTTTAGATGTTTCTTTATTTTGTATGTCCAAACTTTAATTCTGCGGTGTGTTGAATACCAGTAAACAGCTATGAAAGGAACTGGAGGGTCAAATGCAATCAACAAGTGTATGCACACACGCAGGCGGCGATAAATCGCAGCCAGGAAAATTACTGCCCTCATTTGTTTACAGAGCGATAAAGTGACTTATTGCATATCGCAACAGGCTTAATCTGGATCAGAGGTTGCGCTAGACTTTTTCGTTGTCTGTCATTTTGACTGACAGGGTCATAAAAATCCGGTCATAATCTATTTTTACCCGTCACTTAAATTTTTTCAATGATAATAATGTCATATTCACTAGTATTTAGTTTTCATTCATTTTTAATTAATATTCTATCCGAACAAGCTTAACAGAGAATCCACACCGTGCCATCACACATCAAGCAGATGAATATAACTTTTTCTCCGCAGTGACAAAAACAACTGACTGTGGCCCCAGTATGTACCCTACGAGCCGACCTAAGCATAGCTTTAGCTTTTTTTATCGACGCGACTGACAATGACATTCTCCTGTTTCAACAAGCTATCCTTTACCATCAGCCCTGTCTTTCTTATATATCCTCTGCTTGTCCTACGTCTCTTACCATTTTTGGGGTAATTTAGTTAGCTTTGTGTAGCGATCGCAAATGCTACTCAGTGACAGCCAACGAACACTTGTAATTTTTTCATTGATAACATATCTTAATCCTATAATTTATTTACACTTCCCCCTTACTAAAGTTGTTTTTATATATATGTATAACAGAAACGGTAGCAGTGGCAGTCAAATACCATTTTAATTCTTTTCAGGTCATTCATTGTCAGACAGAAGCAGTACGGCACAACGTTACGCGAAAAAACTAAGTTAAAAATATAAAAATGGCCTACCTCTTTGTCCTCTGAAAGACCATGCCAACCCAACAAAATATTTACTGCATATGAAACGTGAATGGATTCGCCGAGCTGGTGTTAAAGTCCGCGCAAGTTGATTCGGTCTTCACATTTTTTCCTCCCGAGTTTTTGGTTCCGGAAACGTATGAAGAAAACATCCTTCATGTGTCGTAATTTCTAGAGTCGTTTCTACAAGTTCCAAAAAAGCAATGCGTGATCGGCATGTTCGTTTTTGAAAGATTACCGGAGAAAAGTGGCCCAAATTACGCTGTTTCTATGCGAGGGCGGGTCTATAATGTCCCACTTTGGCTTTACTTCCGCTTTACGATGCGACGTCACGGTCTAAAAATAGCCTGCGTGCGGTACGCCATTGCGTGCCCGCTTGTGCATAATCAAATGTCTCAAGTGGGATTGCTGCAGGGGCTGTCCTTCATCCTCCACAGCATCAGTCCCTCTTTTTTCACCTCTTTTATCAACACCATCGTCGTTTTGGGGCTTTTTGAAGAAACTTCGGACACTCAGTTGCCTTGACATTTTTCCGAGTAAGGCCAAAGATGTCATGCATCAAGAGAGACAATAGCTAATTAATATGCTCACTCGCCGCCCTGTGGTCTGGGGTGTGAATTGCAACCTGTCAAAATGACAGATGGACTTCATTTTTTTCCGTCACCGTTTTAAAAAACCGGTCAATGACGGAAAATATTCGGTTAACGCGACCCCTGTTCTGGATCCAACATTTCAGTATTGATACTTCGATACTTTTGACAACCCTATAAGGCACACACATTTTATTCTGCTTTTCCCCCCAAAAATTCTGCAGGTGGTTATTTGGTACCTTTACCAGATTGCCTCAGCTGTGGCCCACATTCATAAGGCTGGCATTTTACACAGGTGAGATGCTTATATGAGGACCACTCTTGTCTGAGATGTTTAAGGTCCGTCATCAAACTTGTTTGCTTCCCCACAGGGATATTAAAACTCTCAACATTTTCTTGACCAAAACTGACCTCATCAAGCTCGGGGATTATGGTCTTGCAAAGAAGCTCGGCTCTGAGTTTTCCATGGCAGAAACGGTATGTGTCCATCAGTGCTGTTTTTGGTAGCCCCTTTCATTTCCATATTAGTCTTTTGGACAAAGTACATTGTGGCCTCCAAAAACTTTTTAACAGTCCAATAAAACCAAAAGTGATGGAAAAAGAAGAAAAATATTTATTCACAGTAATAAATACCTTAAAATTAGGGCTGTCAAAATTATCGCGTTAACGAGCGGTAATTAATTTTTTTAATCAATCCCGTTAAAATATTTGACGCAATTAATGCACAAATGCCCCGCTCAAACAGATTAAAATGACAGTACAGTGAAAGGTGTACTTGTTGTGTTTTTCGGAGTTTTGCCGCCCTCTGCTGGCGCTTGGGTGCGACTGATTTTATAGGCTTCAGCATCCATGAGCATTGTGTAAGTAATTATTGACATCAACAATGGCGGGCTACTAGTTTATTTTTTGATTGAAAATTTTACAAATTTTATTAAAACGAAAACATGAAGAGGGGTTTTAATATATCTTTTAAGAACTACAATTCTTTCTCTCCATGGATCGCGTTAACAGAATGTCAATAATGGTAATGCAATGCTTCAATAGGAGAACTGATGCACTTTTCAAAATAAAGCGTGTAAAGGAACAATTTGTATTTGTCGAGCTATTTCAGACGATTTATGGCAAATAGTGCGTAAAAATGAGCTTCTTATATTCATTTAGACGCCATGTTGAATAATACGAATTAATAATTAGAATGAATTTTACAACAACAAAAAAATCTCATCTGCGAGGTGTGGTGGCTTTTATTGTGGTGTGGCGCAGCGCCACAATTATTAATATGTAGGGGAAAGCCTGAAAGAGGATGCAGCTACAGTAAAGTTAATGCTAACGCAGACGCGAATGCTACGAGTTACATTTAGTGTGTGATGATCACTCAGCACTGACCTTTTTAGGCTAAAACATCGTTGCATATTCTCTTATTGCCACGATAAGAAAACAAATCTTTTATTATCTGTTTGAAAACAAGCAAGCCTGGAGCTCTACCTAGCTTGAAGCTAAGCCTAGCTAAACACCGGGGGGGTGAGGACGAGGGTGGCGCAGCACATCACACATGAGTGACACAACCCACGCACTGCTAAGATGCAGGCTGATTTGTAAGAAAATTGAAAACTATTGAAGAAAGGAAACTTGCGCAATTTTATCTCATCAGATGAAAACTAGGTCTTGCTACGTTTAAGTCTCCAAAGCTCGTCATCTTTATGAAAAAAATGGTTTGTCGCTAAAATATTTTCGTTATTGTCATCATTGACAAAAACAAAGGTGTCCCATTTGAATCGTCGTGCCTCCTAGTGTTGTATCGGTCGCGAACGATTCGTTCTTTTTGAACGAATTGTTTGGGGGAACGAGACCGAACTAATCACCATCTGCACTGATTCGTTCTATGAAGTTGGTGGCGCTTGTTCGCTGCGTGGGAGGGCGTTGAGCAAGCGGCAGCGTCTTCTGACATCGCACACGACCAATCAGACGCCAGCCTCATCGCGGGCAGGGGAGGGAGCGGAAACAGAATCATGGCGTATGTCACTCATTTCCACGTGTGGCCAATAAGCAGCCAGCGTGCAGGCAGGGGGGAAAGACTGAGTTTTGTCACTTCCCGTTCAGTGATTCGGTCCTCCGGTTCCTGACCTAGCTTGCTGCTAACTTGACTTTCCAGTAATGACTATGCGGTGAACGAGTCATAAAATGAAAGGAAACGACTTTGTCACGTATTTGTTAACGTGGAGCCTATCAAATGCTGCTCAAAAAGACAAAAACACCACACAAATCTAGCGAGCATGGTTTAGTGTTCTACTTTTCTCAACAGACTCGGGACTGTGCCTATGACGATATACTATCAAATTTACAGTAATTTAAAACACGCGTAGCTACGAGGCAAGCAAAACCTGAGCTGCGGTCGCGTGACGGCAGTGAAGCGGGCAGAGAACTGTCACTATATGGAGGCTTCATGGCAGCGATATGTACCTCATATGTGCACAGAAAAAAAATAATATTTAGTATGATCACCATAATACTGATTTGCAATGAAACTGTATATACATGTCAATTTTTTCCGAGTGTTTTTTTTTTTTTTTTTTTTTCGTGTCAGAGGGTGTCGGTTGGTTTGACAAATTATGTCAATCCGTCCATCATGTGCTACTCAAGCGCCCCAAAAACAAAGCGCGCGGACACGGGAGATGTCGCAATATGTCTACATTTTTCTTAACAGACTAATGAGAGTAGAAAGGCGAAATCATAAAGCAAACAATTATTTCTCGTCAGCATTTGACGATCTGAGATGCGGGGACGACAGGGGAGCTGACCGGATTATTTTATTTATTAATACCAGTGCAAAAATTCAAAACGATCATCTTAATAATAAAAAACAAACATACAACAGAGCGAGAGGTTAATATGATGTGTTGGCCGTTCCATAATTAGAAATTAAACTTTCGATTTATTTTTATTTTCGTGACAGCAAGCATGCCGCGTTGGCTGTTAGCAGCAGCATTGTATATGTGAGCAAGATCATGCTAAAGAAAGTCCGTGCGCCCCCGACCCCAAACCCCGACTTCCCCCTCAAAAGGAAAATGTTTAACCGTGTCCTAATTCGAAATGCAAGCACGAGCCATGACTTTGAGCCCATAGAACTAGGACAGACGACGCGGAAGTTCTCCCTCGCTTTTGCAGCAGCGGGAGGGAGACGAGGCTGTCTCTGAGAGCAGAATGATATCGCCTGTCACTCATTTCTGAAACTACGACGAGTGGTCAATGTGCAAGAGAGGGAGGGACCAAGCAATGTCACTTCCCGTTCAGTTATACTGCGAAGCGGTCTTTGGTGATTCGTTCGGCAACGTCACTTCCCGTTCACTAACCGAACGATTCATTTGGGTGGGTAGGGAGATGAGGGGGGCGAACGATTCGTTGAACGATTCGTTTGAACGAATCGTTTTACTGAACGAACCGGAATGGATTCGTTTACTCAAGTGAACGACAGATCCCGTCACTAGTGCCTCCATGATAAGACTTGGGCTTTGCTGCGTTTACTTGTATGCGATCCTTTCCTCTTTTCATTTATTTATTTTTTGTCTTGTCCAGTGTGTGGGAACTCCATATTATATGTCTCCTGAGCTGTGCCAGGGAGCAAAGTACAACTTCAAATCTGACATCTGGGCCATGGGCTGTGTGCTTTTTGAAGTCTTAACTCTCACAAGAACATTTGATGCAACGGTAGGACATCTCTGTAGACGCTTCACCGACATCAACATGTGGTTTTGACCAGTTTGCATCCTTGCAGAATGCACTGAACTTGTGTGTAAAAATAGTCCAGGGAAACTGGACTATGGATGTGAATCGTGATGTTTATGGAGCTGGATTGATCAAGCTAGTCTACGAATGTCTCGATCAAGTGAGTGTTTTGCTTAAATGGGATGTGATGCTAAATTAGCAGCCTCGCTTTCTTAGTTGTTTTTATAATCATTTGCTTTTTCAGGATCCTGCAAAGAGACCAACTGCGGAGCAGATTCTAGAACAGCCGGTCCTCTCCTGCTCCCGACAGTAAATTTTATGTCAAAAGATGACCTCTGTGAAGTTGGCCCCCCATCAGAAGCAAATTTCTATAAAAATGTGTTTGTGCTGTTTTTGCCTTTTTGTGCTGTTAAAAGTTTCATTTGTGGTGCTATCATTTTATAGATACAGTGGTACCTCTACATACGAATTTAATTCGTTCCAGGACCTTGTTTGTAAGTCGAAATGGTCGTATGTCGAGCAGGATTTTCCCATAGGAATACATTATAATTCCATTAATTCGTTCCAAAGCCTAAAAACATACACTAAATTCTTAATAAATACTGCTGGCACTGTTACAAATGGCAATTAAACATAGAAAAACAAATAAGTTATAAATAAATAAGTCAGAATAATATAATAATAAGAAGAATAATTAATAATTATTCCTGTAAATAATGTAACGAATTGGATTCTAATATGGCGGACACTTTTTACTGTCCCTGAACGCACCGCGAAGCTGACGTCACAGTGAGATAGGTCGGTGCGGTAGAGATAATACTTTCGTTTTCTTGAGAGCAGTCAACTGCTTAAGACAATGGGCGTTTTGTGTTGGATAAGTTCTTAAATAAATGATAAAAACGTGACGAAGCTGGCGATTTCCTTGGCAATGTTACCACAATAATAATTGTCACCTTAACTTATAAATAGTGGCGAACGGTGGTCGGAAGAGGACCATGGAGCTGTATTGTTGAGCCAGTTCAGGGACGCGCACCCCAAGCTCATATTTTTCTATAACTTGCATCTTCATTTCAAAGGTAAGCATCACTTTTTTCCTTGTTTCTCCAACTGTATCAACTTTTTTTGAAAACTGTGTTGATTTCTCACACAAGAAAATCCACCGTGCGTTCGTTTGCAGTGCTGTCATGTCGTCGTATTTCGAGCAACTCGTCGGATGTAGAAACAAATGGCGGCTCAAATTTTACGTCGGATGTCGAAAAGATCGTGTGTCGAAGTGATCGTATGTAGAGGTACCACTGTATTGAGATATTAATTCACACCACTCGCAGCTTTTCCGTATCCTAAACTCCAGTGACTGACGGAGTGCACCAACTCTTCCAATAACAGAGGGGTGTCCTAACAACTAGCGCATACGTAGCGCAAAGGAATGGCACCGTTTCAGCTACATTTTGCAGTAAATGGGGGGGTTGCCAGTGATGTCATCACTCGATATTAACCCATTAAGTCCCCCATTTACGGCAAAATAGACCAGAAGTGGTGCCATTCGTTTGTGCTACGTTTGTGCTAGTTGTTGGGACACCCCTTTGTTATTGAAAGAGTTGGTGCACTTCATCAGCTGCGGGATTTAGGATACGAAAGGGGCTGTGAGTGACATCATCACTGGAAATAATTTATCTCAATATCTATAAAACAATAGCAGTACAAATGAAAAAAAATTTACGACACAAACGAATGGCACCATTGCAGTTCTGTTCCGTTGTACATTAGATGTGGGGGGGGGGGGGGGGCTGCGTGACCTCATAACTGCAAATTTAAAAGCATAATAGCTACAAAACTGTTGCAGCACAAACAAAAGTTTTTACAGCACAAATGATTCACACCAATTTTAGCCATTTTGAATCAAAATGCGGGGCTGGTTGACCTTAGATTGACCTATACAAGAATTTTAAATGTCTAAAAAAACGATAGCAGCACAAACTAAACTTTTTACAACACAAAGCACAAATGATTGACATTATTTTTATATACAGGGAAGAAAATAAGTATTTGAACACCCTGCTATTTTGCAAGTTCTCCCACTTAGAAATCGGGGAGGGGTCTGAAATTTTTTCGTAGGTGCATGTCCACTGTGAAAAAGATAATCTAAAAAGATAAGTATTTGAAGTTGAACACCTGAGAAAACAAATGTTAGCATTTGGTACATTAGCCTTTGTTTGCAATTACAGAGGTCAAACGTTTCCTGTAGTTTTTCACCAGGTTGCACACACTGCAGGAGAGATCTTGGCCCACTCCTCCACACAAATCTTCTCTAGATCAGTCCGGTATCTGGGCTGTCGCTGAGAAACACGGAGAGTTTGAGCTCCCTCCAAAGTTTTTCTATTGGGTTTAGGTCTGGAGACTGGCTAGGCCATGTTAGAACCCTGATATCCTTCTTACGGAGCCACTCCTTGGTTTTCCTGGCTGTGTGCTTCGGGTCCTTGTCATGTTGGAAGACCCAGCCTTGACCCATCTTCAATGCTCTGACTGAGCGAAGGAGGTTGATCCCCAAAATCTCACAATACAGAGCCCCAGTCATCCTCTCTTTAATACAGTGCACTCGTCCTGTCCTATTTGCAGAAAAACACCCCCAAAGTATAATGCTACCACCCCCATGCTTCACAAGGGATGGTGTTCTTGAGATAGTACTCATCATTCTTCTTCCTTCAAACACGGTTAGTGGAATTATGACCAAAAAGTTCTATTTTACTCATCTGACAACAAAACTTGCTTCCATGACTCCTCTGCATCCTCCAAATGGTCATAGGCAAACTTAAGACGGGCCTTGACATGTGGCGGTTTAAGCAGGGGCACCTTCCGTTCCATGCGTGATTTCAAACCATAAAGTCTTAGTGTATTACCAACAGTAACCTTGGAAGCTGTGGTCTCTGCTCCTTTCAGGTCATTGACCAACTGCTGTCGTGTAGTTCTGGGCTGATTCTTCACCTTTTTAGGATCAGTGAGACCCCACGAGGTGATATCTTACATGGGGCTCCACTCCGATTGAGAGTGACCATCAAGTTAAGCTTCTTCCATTTCCTAATGACAAGCAAGATAGCTTCTATCCATTTTCTAATGATTGCTCCAACCATGGACTTTTTGTCACCAAGCTGCTTGGCAATTGCTCTGTTGCCCTTTCCAGCCTTGTGGAGGTGTACAATTCTGTCTCTGGAATTGTGTCTTTGAACAGCTCTTTGGTCTTGGCCATGTTACAAGTTTGAGTCTTACTGATTGTACGGGGTAGACAAGTGTCGTTATGCAGCTATCGACCTCAAACAAGTGCATCTGTTTCAGCATCATACATGGAGTGGTGGTGGAATTTTTAATAGGTGGACTAACAGGTCTGTCAGGGTCAGAATTCTAGATGATAGACAGGTGTTCATATACTTATTTGCAGCTTTATCACACACATATAAATTGTTAAAAAAAATCATGCATTGTGATTTCTGGATTATTCTTTTTAGATTAGCTCTCTCACAGTGGACATGCACCTAAGACGAAAATTTCAGACTCTTCCATGATTTCTAAGAAGGAAAACTTGCAATATAGCAAGGTGTTCAAATACTTATGTTCTTCACTGTAAATTGCGTCTGATTGGGGGCCAACTTGAAAAGATGTTCATAACAAACTTCTAAAACCCTTCCTTTCTGTCAGGGAGCTTGAAGATCGAGTGGCTCTGCTGAATTCTGCGATGAAGAGACCAAAGTAAACTTATTGTTGCCGCTTTAGTCTTTCCCTAACAAATAGAGGTGAACGAATTGTTCTGTCTTACAGGCTTAACACCGTGACTGAAACCCCTGTTGCCGTAGTGACCACCCGCTCGAGGGATGTGTATTTCTGGGGCGGAGGCAAGTTCACGCCCCAGAAAATGGACACCTTTAAAGGGGGCAGCAGTGCCCAACATGTGTGTGCTGGAGAAAGTCACTTTGCAGTGGTGACGGTGGAAAAAGAACTCTACACTTGGGCAGTAAGTTGTGAGAATACAAAGGAGCCACGTTTTTCATCACGGAAATTCATTGAAGAAAACCAGATGAAATAGTTTTGTGAACGTGCTTGGCTATCTTAAATGGAACTCTCAGTAAATTGTTGGTTCTATAAGTTGTTTTAAAGTTAGTAACTCATTAGTCTACTATATACAGTAGGTGTGGGAACCTCTGGGGAGCTCACGATACGATACAATTTGCAATGCAGGGCTTAAAATAAAGATGATCTCAGGATATGGCGATACAACAATTATCGGGTCAGGAAATCATTCTACAATACAATACAATAAACAGTTGTGAATTGAAGTTTGTTTATCACTATGTTTATCACTAAATGCTTTTTTTTTTTTTTACAATGCTCTTAACAAATCGTTCAAACACATTCTCACAAAAAATGGCAAAATATACTTAAACAAAACTACGAATGCATAAAAAAAACATGACCTCAAATAAAGTATTACCTTACGTTGGTCTTAACAGGGAGCAGCTGGATTCAGCCATGTTAAATTAGTTATGTCATATTCACCGTTGCCACTAGAGGGCAGTGTTATCCACCCAAATCAATTAAACTAAATCCAAACACTTACAAAACAAACCCTTACAACGCTACTCCAATGGTGTACCGCACGCAGGCTATTTTTAGACCGTGACGTCGCAGCGTAAAGCGGAAGTAAAGCCGAAGTGGGACATTATAGACCCGCCCTCGCATTGACACAACGTAATTAGTGCTAATTTTCTCCGGTAATCTTTCAAAAACGAACATGCCGATCACGCATTGCTTTTTTGGAACTTGTAGAAACGACTCTAGACATTACGACACATGAAGGATGTTTTCTTCATACGTTTCCGGAAACCAAAAACTCGGGAGGAAAAAATGTGAAGACCGAATCAACTTGCGTGGACTTTAACACCAGCTCGTCGAATCCATTCACGTGTCATATGCAGTAAACATTATGTTGGGTTGGCATGGTCTTTGAGGACAAAGAGGTAAGTCATTTTTATATTTTTAACTTATTTTTTTAGCGTAACGTTGTGCCGTACTGCTTCTGTCTGACAATGAATGACCTGAAAAGAATTACAATGGTATCTGACTGCCACTGTTACCGTTTCTGTTATATATATTAAAAAAAGCAACTTTAGTAAGGGGGAAGTGTAAATTAATTATAGGATTAAGATGTGTTATCAATGAAAAAATTAAAAGTGTTCGTTGGTTGTCACTGAGTAGCATTTGCGATCGCTACACAAAGCTAACTAAATTACCCCCAAGAACGGTAAGAGACGCAGGACAACCAGAGGATATATAAGAAAGACAGGGCTGATGGTAAAGGATAGCTTGTTGAAACAGGAGAATGTCATTGTCAGTCGCGTCGATAAAAAAGCTAAAGCAATGCTTAGGTCGGCTCGTTTTTTTTCGTCTTTTTCAGCCTTCGACACTAAAGCCATCTCTTTAACTGAACATTTATATGTTCTTCCACATCTTTGCCAGTCAATTTGACACCAGGCACATCATTTTCGGAGAGAATTGGTAGGTTTAGCTCTGTAAACATCTCCTTCGTACACAATTTCCATTCATTTCCTATTAGCAACAGTAGCTAATGTCATGAATATTAATGAGCGGAAGTGACGTGTTGCTTGCGGTACGCCATTAAACGATGACTCGAAGAGCAAAATTTGATTCAAAGCTTTTTTTCTATTTAAATTACTCGAGTTAATCAATGAATCGTTGCAGCTTTAATGTTGACTTACCTTGAAATAAAGTTTTTTTAATATTCTGTAAAGCTGCAACTTATTTTCAAAGCTTATATGTTATAGATGAGTTACAAACATTAAAACATACAGAACCAACACGTCATTTTATTGCTAACTTTTAACCTGAAAAGCAATTGACTGGCTAACGAGAATTGTTGTGAGAATGATAAACTGCAATATTGCAGGTAAACATTGTGAAGCACATTACAGATGCGCCCATTTGTGTGTGTGTGTGTGTGTGTGTGTGTGTGTGTGTGTGTGTGTGTGTGTGTGTGTGTGTGTGTGTGTGTGTGTGTGTGTGTGTGTGTGTGTGTGTGTGTGTGTGTGTGTGGTACCTACAAAACAGAATGTTCAAGGCGGCGCCAAGATGGTGGGCCAACTCGGGCACGGAGACCAAGCCTCCTACAGGCAGCCCAAAAGGGTTGAAAAGCTCCAAGGAAAGGCCATCCGACAGGTTGGGTGCGGCACGGACTTCACCGTTTGCATCACCGGTAAGCCCGCAACTGCTCGAAATAAAGCAAAAAAGAGGAATACACCAACTTGTTACGCTTAACCGACTTTCTGCTGCAGATGAGGACCAAATGTACACGTTTGGGTCAGACTATTATGGCTGCATCGGCGTAGAAGGGGCGATGGGAATGCAAATCCTGGAGCCGGTGCTCCTGGAGTTTTTCGAGGAGCGGCCGGTCCGTCAGGTTTCTTGTGGAGACAATCACGTGGTAGTGCTCACCCACAGTGGAGACATCTTTTCGTGGGGCTGTGGAGAGTATGGTATGGAACTGGTGGATGCCACAATACTGTAATATGTTTTTGGAATGATCAAAATAGCCGGTGGTGGGTAATTCTCATGAAAGCTATGCATTGCTATAATGAAGTAGTTCTACCAAAGCTATCTTAAAATAGCAGATTACTATGAATGAGTCAATATTTTTCATCAACAGTTTGAGCTCCAGAATTTTTTATTTACAGTAAAAGATGTAAAAAAATACAGAGGACCAAATGGGACATAATGAACTATATAAATCTTTAAATATTTAAATGCATAATTAAATAATATGGGAATTAAATAAATAATTGTTATTAAATGTATCAATTAAAATACAAGCTCATTTATTGTAAAAACATAATTATTTCACTAATGAAATTATTGACACGTCATGAATTTATCTGTCAAATTCACCCATCAAAGTGGGTGGGCGGCATTAACGCTGATTAAGGGGCCGTTTACATGGTGACACTGCGACACCAAGATGCAACAATTGTGTTGGAATGGCCTCGCCTTCACACAGTGATGTTGAAAACTGGAGATAAAAACGCAAACTTTTTATTCCGGCCTCCAAAGCGGAATGATTCGATTACCACCGTACAAATGGAACTAGGGCTGCCAACAGTCCCGTTGTGGGCGGGTCTGATTGGTCTTACCGCTATCAGAACTTCCTAAATTCCGGGTTGTCCCACCCCATCTAGGACTGTTGGCAACCCTAAATGCAACGCTCTCGCTCCGAGTCGCTGCTAGCAAACATTCAAAAAGCAAACATGGTGGACAAGTGGCTTTAATTTACTGTTTTTATAATATTTTTGATTCAAAAATATTTAATGTTTGTGTTTTTGTGCCTTTTGAAACGAACAAAAAAAAAATTCATTGGCTGTCTGTTGCCTTGTAAAACTGCACTGCCCCCAAGGGCCTGGCAGGAATACTACATTGTTTTCACACAGAATTGCGACATCGTTCGAATAGAGACGGAACCAAGACAGAACCATGTAAATACAAACATAAAATTTCGTATTCCTGGAGCGTCACCAAAAACATGGCGGCTACAGAGCTTTGCTGGGAGTTGGTTAGAGATATTTTCAACCTTGCTGATGACATGGAAGCTAAGAACATGTATAGAAAGCAGAGGAGTTTATTGAAGTTGTTGGCATAATTTCAGCTCTTCGTTGCGATACAAGAATTTAGGAGCAAAACATGCTATTATTAGCCTGGTACACCAGACTCACCGCTGTTCCAGCTATTGAGTCTGGCCACCGTTCAGCGGATAAAAAAATTTCCAGGCCGAAGCAAGCCACAGCAAACAGACAGCGGAGTGGACCAATCAGCGGCGGGCGGACGTGACGTTAGTAAAGTGACGAGGGACTTGCGCGCAGAAGTACACATACGAGGAGAGCGGAATTTATTCAGCATGGCTAGCGCGAGACAGACTGTTGTCAATGACTTGTGTCGATGTGTTTTTGGTAATTTAAAACTGATTTTACCGTGGACTGGAACATGTTCTCGGCTCTCCAGTTCGCCATCTGTGTTATTGTGGAGACGACTTCCGACGCGGAAGAGTGACGTTGCCCGTTAATAACACGTCACGCAAATAAACGAAGCTGATTGGACGTGTGATTTTGTTCTTGCTCGAGAGGCCGTTAATGGGCTGGGTCCCAGACTATTCTCACAATGTTTGAAAAATACAGGCAATGCTATTACTGGTTACCCTACTTGTTTGACCCGATAAACAAAACGCCACCTAGTGTGTTACTGGCTCTGCATCGATCGTTAATCGAAAATCGACCCATCTTGGCTTTATGTGCTGGGTAACCATTGTGACAGATAAAATGCTTGAAATCCATGAATAAATAAAAATAATGAATCAAATGGTGAAAAAACTTATTTATTGAATTCAAATTTAAATTAATTAATGACATTTTAGTATTAAAGATTTATTTATAAATTTCATTCTGTCCCATTTTGTCCTCCATAAAAAAACATTAATGTTGAACATTACGGTAATGATCACCTATGGTTTTTGGGTGAAAAAAAAAAAAAAGTCAAATAATCTTGGCTTGTAGCCGCCTTTAGTCTTGCTTTCTTTATGGTGCATTATGGCTCAGAATAACTTTTATTTATGACAGGACCCTAAATGAACACAATGCACCAGTGAGGAAAGCTGCATGCTTAGACACTAGATTTTCCTTCAGTATTTTTTTTTTTAATACAATTAAATTAAGAATTAAGAACAATTGCGAAACCGATATAGACTATGATAATCTGCTAAAGTATATAGTTTTAACTGAATTTATATGAAAATGATTGAGTATTTATGATTTTGTATTGAGGTGAAAACATAAACTTTTCATGGGTGCGTTAGTTATGAATTTTCAACTCTAAAATCAGTTAAAAACAGATATTGGTAAGAAATGGTGGACAGGACCACGTCCTAGACATAAGCATTTTTCAACGAAAAATGCACTACTTCAGGTTTTCGTGGCTATGTCCCTAAAATTTTCAAAGGCATAGTTTACCTTCATGAGAATCAATTTTTGTAATCATCAATACAGCTAATAGCTGACAAAAGTTCCTTTGAAATAAAACACTCAATTGTCTTCTGTATTTTCCAATTCTAGGGCGTTTGGGTTTAGAATGTGAAGATGATTTTTCTTCCCCAATGCAAGTAAGACATACCGCTTGCTGTAGCCACTTTTGTGCTATATTTGAACATTTAATTTTTTCCTCCTTTAGGTGGAGCTCCCAAAAAGCGCCACAATCTCATCTGTATCATGTAGCAGTGATGGAACCTTCTTCTTGACAGACACTGGCAAAGTCCTAGCATGTGGAAACAATGAATTCAACAAATTAGGTCTGAATCAGGAATTTTCTGGTCTCAAAAACCACCCTGGAGAGGTATGGTTTGCCCAACAGAAACGTGATCTCAAGTTATGAGAAGATGCATGAAGTAATGTGATATTTGTCCAAATCTGAAGAAATTTCAATGTATTTCTTTTACTGTGATATTAGGGTTACCAGGGCATCCCATACACCACCACTCTGACTTTGGCAAAGCAGCTGTCACGCTTCAAGATCCAGACTATAGCTCCAGGGAGGAACCATACAGCCGCCATTGATGGTACTGTGATAGTAAAAGGGCCGGGCGATAGCATGATTGTGAGAAAAGGTTCATGTCTGATCAGCTGTGACGTTGTAGGTGTGTGAAAAAGACGGACTCACTGAGCTCCAATAATACCTGACTGTAGCCAGGGCTCTGACTGTAGCCGATAGCCTACAAACTACGCCCACATGATGCCTCGGTAGATATCACATATATACAGAACTAGATTCAAATGACAGACACGGCGGCATTACCAACAAGTATAATAAAGAACTCGATGCGTTAGTAAACAGCCGCCATCTTAGAGTAGTAGACTTTCCAAGAAAGCTCTGTTGTAGAGAACCTTCCTAGCGAACCTAAGTAACTTCTTATTTAAAATACTCCTAAATCGGCAAAACTTAACTTAAATCTATCTTTAAATGATGAAACAGTTTTAAAACTTACACATGTCGAATATACAGAAGGGAACTAATGCAAAAACGGGAGCAATTTTTACAACTTTAACAGTTGATTCGCAACATTAAATGACTTCCACACATAGCAAAGGTTACTATATAGTTATCGCAATATCCGCAATACCCCTGTGTCTAGTTAAGTTTAGGGTAAAGGAGTGGGCTAGGGCCAATTGTCCCAAAAACCCTTAAACTTACCATTGTGTGACCTGATTTTTCTTCTGTTTTCTTCTCTTTTTTTTTTTTTTTTTTTTTTTTTTGAGAAAAAATAACATGAAAATTATCACCAGTTACTTTGCAAAGTAACTAATTACTCTTGCGTTAGTAACTCAGTTACCTGAATGTAATTACTTTTTGGAGAAGTAATTTGTAACTGTAATTGATTACTTTTTTAAAGATTAACAATACTGGTCCCCGGCTTACGAATGGGTTCCGTTCCTACGCTGGCGACCTAACCCAAATTTCCGCGTAAGTCGGAATTAACCCTTTAAGTACCCCAAAATAAGTATCCAAAAAGTCCAAAAGTATTGTAGGTGAAATCAATGTACTAAATTTACATATTGATCAGACCAGATGAACGATTAAATACCAATTGTTTTGTGTTAAATGCTTTATTGTTAAAACTGTGGTTGCCCCCGCGCAGCATTTCCACTTGTCTGCAGAACTATCGCACGTCTGATGGGATTCACGCGTTTCTCGGTGCAATTAGACACACTCAAGTAGAGAGAATGTCGGTGCCAGAATTGGCGATCAGGCAGCATAGAATAGGATGTCAGCATAACCACACGTACGCGTGGTTCACATCTTACTGAGTTCTACCCCTCACAATTCACATTGCTGATTTGTATGCGCTCCACTCTAATTTATCACATCTCTTTTTGACTCACCCCCCCCCCCCCACCCACTCTTTCTCCTCAGCCCTCCACATATTGTCTACAGGAAAGAAAATTAGCTAACGATAGCACCACTATATTCATAGGTAGTGTAGGCCTTCAATGTATTTCTTGTTGTATGTTCTTATCCTCTTCTGTCTCTCCTATACTATTTTCCTTTCTGTCCCCCCCCATAACCTCTCACTGCTCTCTCCTAATAAACGAAACACAATGAATAATCACAACGGGAGTATATCATACTCCCATGTGATACGTTAAAACTGTTCAGACCATAAGGACTCTCAGATTCCAGTTCTCCGTGTCAAACCAGCTGAACAGGGCAGGTTTTACAAGAAAACGGAAGGAAAAAAAAGGTAGTGTTACTGCAAAATAAAATGACTCAATAATAAGTAGAAATCCCAAAAAATGACTTAATATTAAAAGAGTATTTGGTAAAAAAGAATACTCTAGTAAGAGTAATAACAAGTAACTGCGTAAAATGTCTGATCCCATCTATATGAACTGGTATTATTATACTGTACTGTATAACCTATTACATGAATGACCATATTAGGCCAAAATATTAAATTAAAATTAAATTTCCAAGGGTTCGGTGAATGCGCATGTGCAATTGGTGGGGTTCGGTACCTTGAGCAAGCTCAAGAACCACTGCTCTTGTTCCTTAGGATTTCATTGCAGATAGAGTAGTCATTTTTAGCGCCATATCTCCCAGCTCTTCATTAAGTCCTAACTAGAAATAATTCCTCGGTTGCTGAATCCTCAACATTAAATCCATTCATTCACAGCGCGTGGTCGCCTCCTCACTTTCGGATGCAACAAGTATGGGCAACTAGGCGTCAAAGACTTTAAAAAACACCAAGGCGTGCAAGTCCTGGTCGGACCGTTCGGGGGGAAGATAGTCACCAAAGTTTCCTGCGGCGACGGCTTCACGATCGCCGCCACGGAAGGTAAGCACACGCAGGTAAATGTTGCATTTCACTGTTAGTGGCGTGAAGTGTATGAACAGTTCCTTCCTTTTCTCGCAGACAATCAGATCTTTGCTTGGGGAAACGTGGGAAACGGGCGACTCGGAATGCCTGCCGATAAGGGATTTGGTTCGGAGGTTTGTCCGGCCATGCCGAGGCCCATTTTTGGATCGCTCCACCATGTGCCAGACCTTTCTTGTCGCGGCTGGCATACGATTATCATCATGGGTTAGTCATTTCAATCGCTCACCTCAATGATATTATCGTAGCTGCCTGTCTGACTGTCTCGTCCATTTGCAGAAAAAGTCCTCAACTCCAAGACCATTCGCTCCAACAGCAGCGGATTGTCCATTGGTAGCGGTACATTGTTTTTCTTGTTCCCTCAGTTTTCGTATTAACTTTGTGTTTGAGAATTACATTAAAGGTCGACCAATATATTGTTCATCCGATATATCTGGCCGATATATGAACTTTGTCAGGGAAGTTCAATTTTGAACCCCAAGAAAGGGAGCAATCAATAGCTCAAATAAGAAAGAGAAAAAATCAAACCCAGCCAAGGATTGCCTGCTTCGAAGTCTTTATAAACAAGATATATATCAAGGGTACAAATGGTGTGATCCAGTCAAGTGCTGTGATCACGCAGAAGTACAGTGAGACAAAGGGAGCCAAGTTCATTTATACTATTGAAAGGGCGTTACCTAAGGATGCTTACTGTGAAACAGAAGTGAAACTTATTACAGCCCAACCTGGGGATTTTCCACAGAAAAACATCTTGAGTTACGAACTTGGGAACTTAGCCGTAGCTGGTACGAGAGGGAGTAAAATCAGATAAGGCAGTCCACAGAAACTCTTTGTATTATTTCAGAGACTTCTTTCAAGATCGGCCATTGGCCGATATATAGCCGTTTACAGCAGTGTTGTTTTTGGCAGCCGTTTTAATTTTAGTCTTAGTCTCTTGAACGATAATACTTCCTAGTCATATTTAAGTTATCTCAAAATATGATTGTCTTCATCTAGTTTTTGTTGACCTAAACTCAAGACCAATTTCGTCTAGTTTTAGTTGACGTAATATTTTCGTCTAAATAATTTAAAAAATATATACTCGAAAAATGAATAGATACGTTTCCAACTAGGGCTGCAGCTATCGAATATTTTAGTAGTCGATTAATCGATGGACTAGTTAGTTCGAATAATCGAGTAATCGGATAAGGAACATGTAAAATTAAAATACCATAGCTGAGCCCCAAACGGTATAAGTTTATTTTAAAAAACGAGGATCTATGTAAAACAAAAGAACAATTGGCTAACTTACATAGAAAAAGTCCGCTAGCTTAAATGCTACAAAATACTAAAGTTTTTTTTTTTTTTACAATGCTCTAAACAAATGGTTCAGACACATATTCCCACAAAAAATGGAAAAATATGCCTATAAACTAAATTACGATTTACGAATGCATTAAAAAATATTAGCTCAAACAAAAACTTAACTTACGTTGGTCTTAACAGGGACCGGTTGGATTCAGCCATGTGAAAAGAGGCAGACCAGAGGGCAGTGTATCCAGCCTAATCAATAAAACTAAATGCAACAATTTCGAAATAAACCATTCAAACCCTAATTTAACTGAACGAATACTCGAGTCAACAAAATTTAATTCGAATATTTTTTTCTAATCGAATACTCAAGTTAATCGATTAATCGTTGCAGCACTATTTCCAACTATTTCGAATGAACATTGACAGACAAGCACATGTTACAGCATCTACAAATCCATCATCAACTTGGTGATGATACATACTCAGCAGGAAAACACATTATTTTCAATAAATTATACCCACCTGGACGCCAGGAACCGTATGTCCAAAAAGTTGTCCGAGAGTTTAAGAGGACACTCGCCGTTAACATTAGCCTAATGCGAATGTGAATGCTCACTTTTGCGTTGTCAACAGTTTAGATCAGTGGTTCTTAACCTTGCTAAAGGTTCCGAACCCCTTAAGTTTCACATGTGCATTCACATTTGTTATTTATTCATGTGCACATTTATTTATATTTATTTATTTTATTCACATTTATTTATTATCATTAATTGATCTTATTACATTTTATTTTTCAGTATCAAATGGTCAAAACATGTACCTTGAGTGTATTTTTACAGTTTGGATGTGACTTCTTTCTTTCTTTTTCTTCTGTTTTTTTAAATTGTTTTATTTTTGTATTTTTTTAATTCAGGCGAATTGAAGTGCTTTAGGTTTTTTCTGTTGAAAACAAAACATAAAATGTTAATTAAGTTAAACTGTATTAGAAGTTGATCTATATTTTTTTCTTTAATACAAAAAATGACATGTTATGCAAAGGTGTACTTATAATAAAAATAATTATAGTCGAATGATACTATTTACAGTGGCGGCATAGAGTTGGGGGCATGAAACATTACGTCTTTCTTGTGGGGGCGGGGCGCATAACAGAAATTGAGAATCCCTGGGTTAGGTATTACAAACATCACCTTATAAAAAGTATATTCATACAATCAACACTCGAACACACACATCTATATACAAATTGAAAAGGCTGATTGTGAAAAAAATAAAAATAATATTAAAATACTTACAATAAACCAGTTCAGGTCAATAGTATTTTCAGGCATACCACTCAGTTTCGTCCTGGAACAAGACATGGGGCTACGTCACACAGCCCACACTTCCAGGGGGTGTCGGTCCTCCCTCCGCCCTGTGCACACTGCTGTCACTCTTCTCACTCGACGACTCATCCGAAGAAAATGACGACAAATCTGGCACATCCTCTTCTTTGAGTTGAAATAATCCAACTGCGTGTGCTGCATTTAGTTTTCGATTAATTCCTCATGCTCACTACCTCACCTCCCTCTCGTTAGGTGACGCTTCGCTCGGCAATATATTCAAAATTTTGAATGGTATCCTTTCCCATATTTACTGTTTGACTGTTTGTATTACTCTAACACACCCAATATAAAATAAATAGCATTTATATCATAGTTTAAGAAAAACAAGCTGAATATATTTGATATTATGGATTCGGAATGATTGGAAATTGCAGTGCCAGACAATGGGCAGATAAGGGCATAAGAGATACAGGACGCCTTTTGACCATGGAAGCCCAACGTGTGTGTCATGAAGCTGACTGAGCGAGATTGACATTGACAAACAAATGATAGGCATGTCTGCACCGCCAAATCCCGCAATCAGCTCTTCTGGACAGCCAGAACAAATGGCGGGACATCTTGTCTACCACAAGGAACATCTGATACGGAGGGACCAGCGACCAAGAAGTGAACACTCAGCACTCACGTGGCTATAAGGATGGCAAAATCCTCAACTCTTGTTGCCCTGACAACAGTAATGCCTGAAACTCCCTCCCATCCCACAGCAGAGAATAACCCTAAACAACACTCAAACACACCCTTCTTCTGGACCACAGCCCGTCTCACCAGAGCCTTTGAAAGATTGAATGTTTGACTAATTGTTGTCATTTTTCTTGGGAATCTTTTAAGTTTAGGGCTGTCAAACGATTAAAATTTTTAATCCAGTTAATCACAGCTTAAAAATTAATTAATCGTAATTAATCGGAATTCAAACCATCTCTAAAATATGCCATATTTTTCTGTAAATTATTGTTGGAATGGAAAGATAAGACACAAGACGGACATAAACATTCAACATACTGTACAAAAGTACTGTATTTGTTTAATATAACAATAAATCCACAAGATGGCATTAACATTATGAACATTCTCTCTGTTAAAGGGATCCACTGATAGAAAGACTTGTAGTTCTTAATAGATAAATTTGAGTACAAGTTATAGTAATTTTATATTAAAACCCCTCTTAATGTTTTCGTTTTAATAAAATTTGTAAAATTTTCAATCAAAAAATAAACTAATAGCTCGCCATTGTTGACGTCGCCGAATGGGACATCACATGGGCTCCCTGTCATTCTTCCACAGTGTTTTGAAATATATCACTAGGTGTCAATGGCGAGTTTTAAATTAATTAGAGACCTAGCCAAGTCAAAGTCTGAGTAAGTTTTATGTTCATTTTGCATAGCTATATTAATTGGGAATGCCAGTTCTCTTTGCATTGAGCGCTTTCCTTTTTGTGAACATTATTTTTTTGAGAGATAGGAATATTATTTTTGTTGTGCTTTCACTAAATGATACGGTAGCAACTTAACTGTTCCGCCCAAATGCATGGTGGGAAGTTGGGCAACCATGACTGTCAGTGGTGGCTGCAAATGGTATACAGTATGTTCAGCGTTGTGTTTAAGTTTGTTAAGAAAGTCTCCAGTGAGAGATGGGGATATTTGTTGTGCTTTCACTACATGATGCTGTAGCGACTTAACTGTTCCGCCCAAATGCATGATGGGAAGATGGGCAACCATGACTGTCAGTGGTGGCTGTGAATGGTATACAGTATGATCTTCGTTGTGTTCAATTAAGCGTGTTAAGAAAAAGATCATTTCCTGTCATTCTTCACCACGTCGTTCGCCACAGTACTTATATCTGTTGTGAAGGAGCTGCCAAAGCTTAAGCCACTGAAAGGCGCGGTCCAATTAACGCCTGTGTCTACTCGCATTTCTCTGCCTTTTTGCTCTCAGTGTGCTAAAACGCCGTCATTATAAACTGTTTGAGGCAATGCATGAACGGGTCATCCCGTGCATGCGTTAATTGTGTCAAATATTTTAACGTGATTAATTTAAAAAACTAATTACTGCCCATAATACTGCCCATTAACGCGATAAATTTGACAGCACTAGTTAAGTTGTTTTATAGTGACCCTGGAGCCAGTTTTCCTCCTTGTCTGGGTCTATTTACTGTTTTGCCTTGCTGTCTGATTGCTGTTGACTTGGAATAAATTGTCAACTTGATTTTTTTAAGCCTTTTTCAAGCTTTTAAAATTGAGTCAGTACAAGGGGAGGTAATTGCGCTAGCACGTTTCCAGCGGTTCGGCTGACGAGATTCTGGCAATTTGGCTGAAAGGTCAGATTTCTTCAGTCCTTCCTTTGTGACTTCAAAATGGCTCCTGGGATATGTAGTTTTTGTGTTGCTTTCCGTTTTGATAAAGGAAAAGAAAATGTGAAAATATGGACGTAAACACGTACCATGCAGCGTTTTAATCTTTATTTATGAGGGGAATAAAAGTCAAATGACATTATCTCCCGTTTTACTGGGTCTATTTACTTCAAGTAAAAACGAGCGTGGACGTCAACTTCCGCACTTTCAAACGAGACCAACCAACGGCACGTGGGTGACGAAAGTGACGTTAATTGTGATTTTGCACCACCTAGTGGCTAGTCTTACAAAAGGAAGAATTAGAAAATGAACTTGACATCGAATACGTGTTGATTTCTGTGTCAATTATAGGGATTAGCCAGGACAGTTCTATAGCCACAGTGGATCTGGAAATGGAGCCAGATTCAGAGACGGAGTGTCGAGACAGGGGCCTTGGTGGTACAGCGGAGGTAGATCTTGACGCTTGCAACTTAGAGACACCCATGATGTCGATGGCAAACCAGACCGGGAACAGTTCATGTCCTCTCTGGCTTAGAAAGGTTAGTTTATTATCGAAAAGGATCTACTAAATCTGAGTGGATTTCTGACAAACTTGTTTTTATCAGAGAATAAAATATCGAGCATCTCTTGCTAATTGTGCCCATACAGGAGCTGGAGGATGCTGAATTTATCCCAATGCCAGATGAGTCTGAGCTTCCTCCTGATCAACTACAGTCTTTTTCCGAAAGCACCACTCTCCCATATAACGAGCTAAAGGAGCTTAAGGCTGTTGCGGCAGCTGTCAGCAGTGAGCATGATCTATCGGTAATATTCGTCTACATGTTCTTAACTTTTCTTGGTTGTTGAATCTCGTTTTCTCCTACTTTAGGAGCGATATCGATGATGGCAAGATTGTTTATACGAGCTTGCCAGGCCTCTGAAAACTATTCAGTCACAGCTCTTTAACTTTTTCGTATCTTACACCCTGATTCCAGAATGAAATAAAGAATTGATCAACCAAATGTGTTAAGTAAGGTTGTCCGAGAATGACTATAACCGATATCCTGAGGTAGTTCAACTCCAAAGTCCCATACCGATACAGTGAATATAAGTATTTGAACACCCTGCTATTTTGCAAATTCTCCCTCTTAGAAATCATGGAGGGATCTGAAATGTTATTCGTATGTCCATGTCCACTGTGAGAGATATAATCTAAAAAGAAAAATCCTGAAAATCACAATGTATGATTTTTAAAAATTATTTTTGTGATACAGCCGCAAATAAGTATTTGAACACCTGAAAAAAACTAATGTTAATATTTGATACAGTCGCAGTTTGTTAGCAATTACAAAGGTCAAACGTTTCCTGTAGTTTTTCATCAGGTTTGCACACATTGCAGGAGGGATTTTGGCACGCGCCTCCATACAGATCTTCTCTAGATCAGGTTTCTAGGTCAGGTTTCTGGGCTGTCGCTGTATTGGTTTTCGGCCTGGAGACTGGCTAGGCCATGCTAAAACCTTGATATGCTTCTTACGGAGCCACTCCTTGGTTTCCTGGCTGTGTGTTTTTTATCTTGTTGGAAGGCACAGCTTCAATTCTCTGACTGAGGGAAGGACGTTTTACCCCCAAAATATCACAATACCCCAGTCATCCTCTCTTTAATACAGTGCACTCATCCTGTCCTATGCGCAGAAAAAAACCCAAAGCCAGATGCCACTACCCCCATGCTTCACAGTAGGCATGGTGTTCTTGGGATAGTACTCATCATTCTTCTTCCTCCAAGCACAGTTAGTGTAATTATGACCAAAAAGTTCTATTTTGCTCTCATCTGACCACAAAACTTGCTTCCATGACTTCTCTGCATCATCCAAATGGTCATAAGCAAACTTAAAACGGGCCTTGACATGTGCTGCTTTATAAGGGGGAACCTTCCCATGACGTCTTCATGTAGTACCAACAGTAACCTTAGTACTACTACTTTTTAGGTTATTGACCAACTTACGTAACGTGCAGTTTTGGGCTGATTCCTCACCCTTTTTGGATCACTGAGACCCCACAAGGTGATGTCTTACATAGGGCTCCACTCCGATTGAGATTGACCTTCAAGTTAAGCTTCTTCCATTTCCTAATGACAAGCAAGATGGCGCGCAGGTTAGCTTTAGATACAACTCTGGTGAGGGAGAGGCGCCAGCACATGTCACAAGAGTGACACGACCCAAACTGCCACAATGCAAGCTGACGTACTCCATGTACAATTTGAAAATGTCATGCATTGTGAACATATGACAGAAACGATGTCGCATTTTCGTCTTGTCAGATGAAAACTGGTATTTGTCTTGTAATGTTCTAGTATCCTAAGCCACGTTTTTAGCTCGTCATCGTGAAAAAATTGTTCGTCGACGAAATATTTTCGTTATCGTCATTGTTTTGTCGAAAACAACACTGATTGCGATGTAAAGGTGAACCCTCTTGGTTGTCTTCATACAGGCTACGCGTATGAGTGATGACAAACTCAACGGCCCAGGGGAGGATGGCGTCTTTAGCCAAGTGGACTCTATCACGTGCTGTCGAGCGAGTAGCCAAGTGGCGGAGGTAATGTAGCGGCCATGCTACACATGCTAGCCAACGAGGTCACCTTGTAAACACCTTCTTTCTTTCATAGTTGCGAGAGATGGTTACTCAGCAAGAGATGAGAATCCAGATGCTTGAGAAGCAGGTGAGGCAAAAGCCTTTATAATCGTGCTTAATGGGTGACGTGTCCATACTGTAGAGTAGGCTGGTCATGCGAAAATAGATATAATAATTAAGTGGATGATGGTGAATGAAATAACTTATCAACTTAGGCAAGGGGTGCTCATTGTTTTTTGCCCCAAGATCTGGGGGCGGGGGTACTGCACGGTCAGTCACGGTCAGTTACTAAGTAACGCGTTATTGTAATCGGATTACTTTCTTTCAGGAACGAGCAATCTAAGGCGGTCATTTTGCCAAACCAGTAAACTGATTAAAGTTAGTTTCCTTAGTTTCTGTGCGTTCCTATTGTGTTATTACCTCATAATGTATGTAGAATGAAGAACATTGTAGTCATGCACGAATAAAAAATGTTAGGTTCCCACTACATGTTCGTTTCCATGGTAACATAGTTACTTCCTGTTTTGGTCTCGAGTCACACGCGCTAAGTGTTTTGGGACTGAGAAAGTTGTGTGCCAGCGCGCGTGCACATTCGAGCCGAGTGCAGCCACCTGTTGAGATGTGTGAGGGAATGTTGATCTGTGTGCGTCCCTGAATGAATGTGAGTATGTTTCCTTCATTCTTGAGAGTTCCAGCTATAGGTTTGAGCCACTACATGCGCGGCCGTTTCGTAGCTTTGCCGTTGCGACAACGGGTTGTCATTGCTCCTGCTCGTTCTCACGAAGTCGGCGAGCATTGTTTACATCATATTCGTGTTACACATGTATGCCGTGAGGTGACGTGTTCATTTAGCATCTTTAGGATGTTTTGTAAGTCTAATTGAGTGTAAAGTCACTCCATCGACTACCGTATGGACCCGAATAAAAGACTGTGTTTATTTGCATTGAAATAAGACCGAGAAAGTGGGAGTCTTCTTATATTCGGGTCTAGACATTATATTGAAGCGAATGCTGAACTTGAGGAGTAATGTTCTGTCATAACAGATCCCAGCTACTCTCAAGTTTAACCAGTTTGAATTATTTTATTGCAATGTTTTTCCTTATTCAGATTTGTTTCAAGACTACAGTTACAGTTAGACCTCACGTTGATGGTTAATGCAATTGTTGCAATTTTGTTGTTTTATCACAATAGATTGGTTTATTTACATTTCAAAAACCAGAAGCCATTCATTTACGAATGTGATTGCACTTTAGTTTACATATTTAAATGTTCAGATATTAAGATTTGAATGAGGCAAATTGACATGCTTTTTCTCTTAAATATATTGTTATAATCATTTGTTTCGGATGTACTGTAATTATTTTCTGTATAAAAATTAATTTGGTGTTCAGAAAGTCTTTTTTTCAAACTTGAGTCTTGAAAAAGGGGGTCGTCTTATGATCAGGGCTGTCTTATATTCGGGGTGTTTTCCGAAATTTCCAGGTTCGCGGTGAATCAGTAACAGGCACACTTCTGCTCAATAGACGATGTTTATTGATTAGAAAATGCAGAATAAATGAGATTTATTGATTACAATCCCACAAAAGCAAGCAAACAGATATCAAAAACAAGCAAACAAATGGTAACGTGATGCTAGATTTGAGTTTGTCAATATCAGAATCCCCGCATTATGTTACAGCACAACTAGTTGTCCCTTACAAATGAAAATTGCTTCCCGTGACAAACGAGTGGGAAGCCAACAACACTCCAGTAAAGTGTCAAAAGGACAAAAGCCAGGCGATCCGTACGTGACCCGCTGGCAGACTTCACTGGTCGCCCGGAAATGTCCGGTTTTGTAAGGACGCACCCCACGGAGGCGGAGAGGCCAACTTCCGCCCCCAAGCGGCGCGGCCCCATCCAATCAAAAACATTTAAGCTACTTTGGTTCAGCCCCCTTGAAAAAGGGCTTTTCACATGGGACAAATGAGCTATGCTGCAACAGATGCCAACAAATGGTAAATATTATGGGTGCAAAACAAGTTATCTCTATGGGACCCAGGCGTGTCAAAACAAGTTATCTCGTGAGATTCTCAAGCGCGTCTCCTAACTATGGGAACAAGGTGAAAAACAATAGAAGTTGTTACAATCTATGTCACAGAAGCAATCATACATCACAAAAGCATAATGTAATATTTTCCCCTATCACGGGCCAATACGGTACTAAAGTAATCGGTAAAGTAACTAGATGACTTTTTTTTAGGCGTAATCATAAAGTAAATTTTCAAGTAATGTGTGACAACACTGGTCAGGAAGTACCGTCTTGCTGGCAAGGCTAGCAACTAGGCATAAATGCCAGAAACTGACTGTTTTTCTTTGTCACTTCCCACCACTGTCGTAGGTCAGTGATCAGCGAAAAGAAAACGAGAGATTGTTGGCAGCATTCAACCGGTTGTCACTACTGGAAGCCAGATGTGACAGTAACGGCAACCACTGCGACGGTCACGTGACGGATAACGGAGCAGCAGGACGAGCGTCCGGATTGGCGTCGCGCGGGGGCCGACCTGCGGGTTCCAGCTTGTGAGACCCGATAGGGGATGTGATTTAATGGCGTTTTAGGAATACATAGGTGATGTGAGAATATGAAGCCCACTCGCAGTAGTGACGGCCGCCTCACACGCCTAAACATGTGTCATGTATGTCATTATGTACATTATTTAACAGAGCACTAAGTTGCATCTTTATTTTGGTGCTTACGCACAATTGTTCTCATGCAAATGTTGCGCAACAGACTGAATCGTTTGCTGGGTTCAACATAAGGCGTCAAGACAACCTTAGTGTTATTCCGTCCACAATGTGAATATGAAGTCCTTTGTTTTCTGCTGATCATTGTTTACTTGTCCTGACGTCAGTCGGGATTTTGTGCTCGCTTGTTTTCAGTTCTTTGTCAGGCTAAACCAACCCGGTTAAAACATGTGGCGCTGAAATTTGTGGAGGGAGATTGCATGAGCTGAAACAGAACTTGTCAGAGAATACACGTGTTTGCGTTTCAATATTGAACACGTCATTTACAGAGGGGGGTATCGTAGGCAAAGGTTTTACTTCAAAAAAAATATTACGGAGCCCCTAAGGGGACATGGAAGAAGGAAAAAAAAGCCTCCCCAGACTGTCCGTGAGCTCAGTGATTCCCTGGTCCACATCTGGTAGGAGATCCCCCAGGACACCCTCTGTCGTCTAATTAGGAGCATGGAGGTCATACAGGCACACAGAGGCCACACACATTACTGAGCCTCATTTTGACCTATTTAAATGACATTACATCAAAGATGGATCATCCTTAAGTGCATTGGCGTCGTCAGGCCTTAGACTTCACTATCAGTTGACAAGACAGCTCCTACAGACATTGAGCAACGGCTTCCCATAGGGGGCCGGTGTTCTGCCCAAATGTCCTACACGGGTTGCGGGTCTTACCAAATGCGCTACTGCCCTCCAGTGGCCAGTTTTATTGCTTTAAAATGGATTTTCAGCTTTGTGCTTTGGAGCTAAATTGAATCAGATGTCTTTTTGGGGGGGGGGGCATAAAAGATGTATAAATACATCTTTGGGACACTGAAACAATTAAAAATAGAACGTATTTATACGTTTTTGGGGGCAAATGAGCTAAGAACAGATCGTTAAGTTTCACGTGAAAGTTGTCTTTTTCTGGACATTTTGAGAGTTTAATCAAACGCACAAAGGTAACTTCTCTAACCACCTGAACTGTTTTGAGCTATGCCAACATAATTGCAAAAGGTTTTCTTATCATCTATTATCCTTCTAAGGCAACTTGCAATGAACCATTAGAACACTGAAGTGATGTTTGCTGTAAATGGGCCTCCTTACAAAACTATGTAGATATTACATTAAAACCGGATGTTTCCAGCTAGAAGTCATTTACAACATTAATAATGTATAGTGTTTTTCTGATCAGTTTAATGTTATTTCCATTGAAGAAAAATTGTGCTATTCTTTCAAAAAGGAGGAAATTTCTAAGTGACCCCAAACTTAAAAAATAGACTGCAACAGCAAAAACAATAATACTAATGAAAATGTTATCAGTAATTGTCAGCTGTTTGTGAAGTTTTGTGCTTGGACGCTAGGTTCACTTACATCCTGTGCATCTCCTGGTGGCTAAGTCCCCCCCCCCCCCCCCCCCCGTTTCCAAAAGTGACACCCCCTGATAGTGTAGTGTGTTTTTCCACTTTCATTTTGAGTATAACTCCAAATCCAGAGCTTCATGGGTTGTTACATTTGATTTTCATAGATAATTTATGTGCGACTTTGTTGTCAACACATTCAACTATGGAAAGAAAGTATTTAATAAAAAATATTTCATTCAGATCTACAACATGTTATATTAGTGTTCCCTTTATTCTTTGGAGCAGTATATTTACCTCCGTTGTGTTTTTATTTATTTTTTTGGTATGTATCGTTAAAACTAAAGTGTATATAGCTTGTTGTCAAATTTGTTGCTCTGAAACGAAAACAATGACACAATACTAAATTTTGATACAAAATCAGTGTTATGATCGTATTGAAATGTCATTTTTACACTGGTATTGATAAAGAAAAAATCCCGTCAGCTCCCCGCTGTCGTCCCCTCATCTCAGATCGCCAAATGCTGACGAAAAGAATCGTTTGCTCTTTACTATTTGTCACCATAGACTTCATAATGACGGACGGGTCAGATTCGACCTTCAGTGCACCACGCCTTCAAGTAGGGGCCATCCCATAATCCGCTTCAGTTACTCGCAGTCGGTCGCAGCGACACATGCAGCGTTTCAACGCCGGATTTATGTTGAAAAAGTACGAAAGCTGTACCGCATACAAACACGCAGGATTGTCACAGGAGTGCTTTGTTCGAGGATTCTAGGTAATATATTTTTCATACCATGCAAGCATTTTGAAACGTGAAAAAAAATCAATGGGAGAAATTAGTCGCTACAGCATTGGCATTATACTTTGCTATTTTTACGTAAATTACATGCTACTTGCATGGTTTCTTTTGCTTTTAACCAAGATTTGAGACTATTTCACATCCATATCTATAAAGAATTTAAGCATTTATGCACAAGAATTTCCCATGCAAAAAGCTCTTTGTTGTACTAAAAGGGCCGCCACAGTGACTTAACGAGCAGCACATTCGACATATTTACGTAAAATAAATGCTAACTACACTTTTTTTTTTTTTTGCTTTTAACCAAGAATCAAGACTGTTTTACATCCATATCTATAAAGAATTCTGGGATTTAAGCATTTATTCACAAGAATTTTCAAAGGAAAAAGCTCTGTTTACATATGGCGGCCGCTACTTTCCTTTCTTACTCGCCTCATAGTTCGCAATGTTTACGTAAAATAAATGCTACCTTCACATTTTTTGTTTTTCAACCAAGATTCGAGACTGTTTTACATCCATATCTATGAAGAATTCAGGAATTTAAGCATTTATCCACATGAATTTTTAGCAGCACATTCGACATATTTACGTAAAATAAATGCTAACTGCCTTTTTTTTTTTTTTTTTTGGCTTTTAACCAAGAATCGAGACTGTTTTACGTTCATATATACTAGTATAAAAAGAATTCAGGGATTTACGCACTTATTTACAAGAAAGAGACAGAAAAAGCTCTTTGTTTACATATGGCGGCCTCTAATTTCCTGACTGACTAGCCTCAAAGTTCCCAATGTTTGTATTAAATAAATGCTAACCGCCCGATTTTTTTTTTTGCTTTTAACCAAGAATCGAGACTGTTATACATCCATATCTATAAAGAATTCAGGGATTTAAGCATTTATTTACAAGAATTTTCAACGGAAAAAGCTCTTTGTTTACTTATGGCAGCCGCCAATTTCCTTACTGACTAGTCATAGGCGGATCTACTATTCAGGCGAAGTAGGCGATCGCCTTAGGCCCCCAACCAGTAATGGGGCCCCCAACCAGCTGCGCTTGCCCCAACGAGCAAGAGCTTGGGCCACCGGAGCCAGCAGCACCCCAAACTATTCGTCATGCACAAATATGTCAGCACACCAAACAAAAAAATAAAACAAAAAAGAAAGCCATTTGAATGTTGCATTTATATTCTCTCCCCCACACACACGGACTACAATGGACTGTTCCACGACAACCGACTGAGTATCAGTCGCTTAGCTTCGTTTAGCACCGTTTAGCTTTGCTTACCTCTGTTTAGCATCGCTTAGCTCCGCTTAGCTGTTCGTTAGCTTCACTTAACTCTCCCGCGTTTTTCACGCCACTAAGCACGCTATTTTTACAGGTCACTTGCTACTTTGCACGTCGGCAATCATTTATTTCGAACACATGAGCAAACGTGCTTTCCATGAGAGCCAAAGTGCAGTGATGGAGAATTTGAGAACAGGCCGCTAATGCCTCTTTTAACTTTCTTCTTCTTCTTCACACCGATCATAAAATACTCAACAGCACACCCTGTGGCGAAACAATGCAGTACAGTTCCAATCAGTCATAAAATAACACTCAACAGCTAGTTAACAGCAATTGCTAACAAAAAAAAATTAAATCTTTGTGACATCACAAGCAATGACGAAGAATGTTTTTTTTACGGAGTGTAAAGCTTTCGGTTAGCGGGTTAGCGAACGTACCTCCGGTGAACATTTCAAAATAAAAGCACGTCATGTTCGTCATATAAATAACGATTTCTGGAGTTAATCCCACATACTTCAGAATTAATATTATAACACATTGAGTAAATACTACAGAATACAGATTCTACACTAAGAATAGCTTTCAAATGACACTCTTTATAACAAATATGATTGGCAATGAATAATTATAATTATTATACTGCTATTCTATATAGTAGTATACTATCATAATAATGCTAGAATTTTTTTTTTTAAGAATTGTTTTGAATAATGTTGGAAAGGCAAAGTCAGTGTTCTGAACCTGTTTACTTTCCATTCTTTTGCACTAGTAAATGCTATCAGCATTTAACCTCATTGTTTATTTGTGATTAATTATTGTTATTTACATGATTATTTGTACTTTAATAAAGAATGTAAGTGTTCCATAATGGTTTTGTGAATTAATAAGCATCAGCAAAAATTTCATTGGTAAAAAAAGAAAATTATTAGATTAGTCGACTAATCGTAAAACTAGTCGGCTAACTAATCAGGAGAAAATTTTTCGTTTAGGACAGCTCTAGTGTACCGGAACATACTTCCTCCACACCCTTCTCACCTTTTTAACCCCTGACCCATGAAGAGGGCCCCTGGATATATTCGCCTTAGGTCCTAAAATTGCCAAGTCCGCCACTGGTCATAGTTTGCAATATTTATGTAAAATAAATGCTACCTGCATGGTTGTTTTTTTTTTTTTTTTTGCTTTTAACCAAGAATCGAGACCGTTTTATGTCCATATCTATAAAAAATTCAGGCATTTAAGCATTTTTTTCCACAAGAATTTTCAACGGAAAAAGCTCTTTGTCTATGTTTCCACTTGATCAGCTTTGACGGAGATAGGTAACTTTTAGCAGGATACAAGGAAAGATATCACAATGTAATGATGAAACAAAAATGCAAGTGACATTTATTTAAAGCGCAATGAAATGTTGTGTACAGATGAATACTGTATATAAATACAACTGAGAACATAATAGTAATACTCCAATTTATTCTTTCTTATACATTTTTTTCACATTTCTAATTGGTATTTTTCCTTTTTGTTGTGAACAGGTTGTAACAGTTAATGTTTAACTAATTCCAAACATTTGCAGCCAACAAAAGGCAAAGAAATGCTTCCTCATCTCAAACTATGAGAAACCAGCCAGGTCTTGAACTATAAGTCCTACATCTTAAAGATTTGATTAGTCTGTAGGTGTCAGCAACCCAATGGCCTCCAGCTCTTCCTCATAAGTCTTCTTTAGGCCCTTAAGATACATGCGTAGGCTGTCTGGGTCAAGTCTGGAGTTTCTGGCAGTTTGTAGGAGACGTGTTGCCAAGCGGTTTGTTGCACGCTGCCTCTCTGTTTCTGGATCGCTCTTACGCTCGACCTATGGATTAATTTCCCAAAAAACATTTGATTTCTTTTCAGAAAGAATTAGTAGCATTTTACTAGAAATGTGACAACATATCAGTTATCGATATGCTTCTCCCAAGAGTCGGTCGTTTTAAAATGGTGTCGCTGTTTAAAAACAACAAACAAAATCTTCCACAGCACCAGGCCTCCAATCCTGTCAAAATGGATTGGACGTCGAGCGCAGTCAATGGCAGCCAATAGGTTAACTGGGCAGTGCCCTAAAAATGCCCTGAAAAAAACAGGAAGTGACACCAAATCAACAGGAAGTAACCTAATTTAGCCCTGAAATCAACATGAAATGATCCAAAATATACAGAAAGTGACCTGTATGTATCCTAAAATGACAAAGAAATTACGCAAAATGAACTCATTGCTTCCCATTAACAATGTAGACCAGGGGTCCCCAAACTTTTTCCTGTGAGGGCCACATAACTTTTCCCTTCTCTGAAGAGGGGCCGGGGTCAGTTTGTAACAGAAAAAGTGTGACAATTGCAGGAGTGCCTAAATGTAAAAAAATGTTTTTCAGAAAGCCACAACCAAATGACCCTTTCTGGATTCTTCACGGAACAAAAGTGAATAAAATAAAAATAATAATATAATATAATAATAATAAAACTTGTAATAACAACACTATTAATTGAATAGATAATAACCAAATAACCCTCTCTGAGTTCTTCACAGAAAAAGGCCAGGAAATAAATAACACTATTGAGAAAAAAATCAAAATGCTCTCTGGTATTGTTCAGGGGGGCGGACCAAAAGTGACCCCTGACGTAGGCATCCAATTCACTAAAATGGAAGGAATGGTTGTGAATTCTCATCTTCCAGTGCCACTGACTGCACTAGATGTCCAATCTGTTTGGATATTCGTTCATTCGCCCCCTTCCAGTCCAAATGGACTGGACATTGAATAACTCATTGACCTGTAAATACACTAAAAAGAAAAGAGAAGTGACCCAAAATTAACTTCCATTGATACAAATAAACGTCCAATTCATTCAACTGGGAGGACTTGCAGTGAATGCTCATCTTTCAGTGCCATTGACGGCGCTCGACTTCCAATCCATTTTGACTGGAAGGGTATGGTGTTCAAACCAGCAAGCAGCCCAGTCAAAATGGACTGGACATCGAGTGCCGTCAATAGCAGACAGTGACTTAGCTGGCCAAAAATAAAGCGAACCGAAATGAGTTTGACACCCCTGACCTGAACAACAGAGCATGTACAGTGGTATGAAAAAGTATCTGAACCTTTTGGAATTTTATCACATTTCTGCATAAAATCACCATCAAATGTAATCTGATCTTTGTCAAAATCGCACAGATGTAAAAACAGCGTCTGCTTTAACCGAAATCACCCAAACATTTATAGGTTTTCATATTTTAATGAGGATAGCATGCAAACACTGACAGAAGGGGGAAAATAAGTAAGTGAAACCTCTGCCTAAGGATACTTAAAGAGCAATTGAAACCAGTTTTTACCAAACAATCTAAGTCAGGTGTGTGCCCAATCACTGATGAGTGTGGTTTAAAGCTGCCCAGCCCACTATCAAACACACACCTGGTAAGAATGGTCTTGACGAGAAGCATTGCCTGATATGCATCATGGCTCGGTCAAAATAGCTGTCTGAAGACCTGCGATCAAGGATTGTTGATTTGTATAATGTTGGGAAAGGATACAAAACCATCTTTAAAAGTCCGGATGTTCATCAATCGTCAGTCAGAGGAGTTGTCTACAAATGGAGAGAGTTTGGCACTGTTGCTTCTCTCTCAAGGAGTGGCCGTCCACCAAAGATGATGCCAAGAGTTCAGCGCAGAATACTCAGAGAGGTAAAAAAAAGAATCCTAGAGTGTCTGTTAAAGACTTACAGAAATCATTGGCACAGTCCAATATCTCTTTGCAAACAGCAACTATATGTAAAACTATGGCCAAGAATGGTTTTCATTGGAGAACTCCATGGAGGAAACCACCGCTGTCTTAAAAAAAAACATTGTTGCTCGTTTAATGTTCGCAAAAAGGCACTTGGACACTCCACAGAAGTTTTAGCACAATATTTTGTGGACTGATGAAACCAAAGTTGAATTGTTTGAAAGTAAGACACAACGTCATGTGTGGAAGAAAAATGGAACAGCTCACCAACATCAACACTTCATCCCCACTGTGAAGCATGGTGGAGGGAGCATCATGGTTTGGGGCTGTTTTGCTGCCTTAGGGCCTGGACAACTTGCAATCATTAATGGAAGAAAGAATTCAAACGTTCATCAGGATGTTTGGCAGGAAAACCTGAGGCGGGAAGCTATAAAGAAGATGGATGCTGCAACAAGACAATGATCCAAAACACAGAAGTAAATCAACTTCAGAATGGCTTCAGAAGAACAAAATAGGATTTCTGGCATGGCCTAGTCAAAGTCAAGACTTGAACCCCATTGAGATGCTGTGGCATGACCTAAAGACATTGATTCATGCCAGACATCCGAGGAGTCTGACTGAACTACAGCAGTTTTGTACAGAATAATGGGTCAAGACTAGTCCTGATCGATGTACCAGATTGATCTGCAGCTTCAGGAAGCATCTGCTTGAAGTTATTGCTGCCAAAGGAGGGCCACAAAATATTAAATGTGATGGTTCAGTTACTTATATTTTCCCCTTCTGTCATTGTTTGCATACTATCCTTATTAAAATCTGAAACCTATAAGTGTTTGGGTGGTTTTAGTTAAAGCAGACACTGATTTTTCATCTGTGTGGTTTTGACAAAAATCAGCTCACATTTGATGGTGATTTTATGCAGAAATGTGAGAAATTCCAAAAGGCTTAGATACTTTTTCATACCACTGTAGTAGAGTTTGTTTTGCACACATTGTTGGACTAAAATATTCCTCTCCAGGAAAAATGAAATAAAGCCTACCAAAAGCTGCTTGCTGAGTTTAGAGGCAATTGTCTTTGCCTCCTGGAGTATGCTTGAAGGAAGAGAGGTCATCTTTGCCGCGCTTAGGCCTAATAGAACAATAATATGACTTACTAGACTTACTTGTGACCGATATTCAAGAAGACTGAAATCAAAAGGCACTTACCATAGTTTCTTTCTTTGGAGAATCCTTGACTTAGTAAGTGTGTGTACACGATGCTTTCGTTGCCATTGTCATGAGTGAATGTGTGCTTAACCTGCATGTGCTGGTTGTCCACATTAGGATACAGAGATTCAAGCTGGCACAGCTCTAGGTAGTGTGTGGCAAATAGGGTGAAGGCCTGCAAACACAAATGTAAACAAGTAAATGTGCAAAATATAATATGACTTGAGTGCAGTGTTGTTTCGTCAACAATGACGATAACGAAAATATTTCTTCGACGGACAATTTTGTCATGACGTGACGATGACAAGCTAAAAACGTGGCTTGGGAGACTAGAACATAACACAAATCAGGCATGAAAATGGGTCAGGGGTTAAAAAGGTGAGAAAGGTGTGGAGGAAATATGTTCCGGCGTTCTGCCAAAATGTCCGCCGTCGGCAAAACGTATGTGGCGAATTTGACCATTTTAATTTTTCACATAAGGCTTAATATTCGAGTTAACGGGGGTTTAATTAGTTGAAGGAGTTGATTTCAACCACCATTGACTCGCGCTAGCTTAGCCACTCCGGAGCCCTGAAACTAACAAATAACTGTCAAACTGCACAGAATTTGTTCAAATCATTTCCAACGACTAATTAAACCCCGGCTAACTCAAAGATTAAGCCTAATGTAAAAAATTCTGAACTTCCCCTTTAAAATAAAGACCATTGAATATGGCCCTTAAAATGTTGTCTATAAAAGTTTTAGAGCAATAAAACAAACAACACAAATGAATAAAATGAACAGGAATCCTTCAAAGTATTTCATAATGGGTCCAAATTATTTTTCGAACAGATCATGTGACTATAGAACCTTAGAGACAGCCGTTTGCATTGCTTAGCCAAAACTACAGCTGAGGAGGCAAGAATACGTACTACTGTATGACGGAAAATTTTAGTGGTTTTGTAACCGCGACGTTTTCATAGCATGGTAATCCGTGAAGGTAACTGGCACATGCCTACAAACGACCCCCCCCCCCCTTAAAATTTTTTCTCCTCGGATCTACACGATTCACGTAGGTCATCCTTTTTTACTTCAAAACGGCGAATTTCGCCGAAAGGTGAGAGATTTTCATGCCTGACAAATGCCAGTTTCCGTCTGATGTTGTGTTGTTTTCGTCAACGAACACTTTTTCATAACATGACGAGACGATCACGAGCTAAAAACGTGTTTTAGGGGCCTAAAACATAACGAGACAAATGTTAGTTTCCGTCACATGTTCACAATGTGTGACATTTTATGTGTAGTTAGCCTGCATCGTAGCAGTGTCTGGTTGGGTCACTCGTGACTTGGGTTGCCAACAGTCCCGGATTGCGCTGACTTTCTGGAATTTAAAAAGTTCTGGTTACTCGTGACGTGCTGTGTCCCCCCTTCCCAACTCTCCAGTGTGTTGTCTCCAGTCTCCATTCAGACTTGCACACACGGTAAGTTTTGGGTTTTTTTGGGCCATAGAGAATATGCAATGTTGCTTTAGCCTTTAAAGGTCTGTGATGAGTAATCATCAGACACTAAATGTAATTCGTAACATTAGCATAGCATTTGCGTTCGCATTAGACTAATGCTAACGGCAAGCGTCCTCTAAAGTCTCAGACAGCTTTTTCTTATATTAATTCGTCACATCCAAGTGGGTATAACTGATGAAAATAATGTAGTTTTCCTGCTGAGTGTGCATAATCACCAAGTTGGCGTTGTTCTTGTAGATGCTACAATATGTGCTCGTCTGTCAATATTCATTCTAAATAGTTGGAAACTTTTATTATTTGTTGGAGTATTTTTTTTTTTTTTTTTTAATTTTACAGACGAAAACATTTTTAGTAACCGTTGACTCAAACTAGATGAAGACAAACACAATTTGAGATAATTAAAATATGACTAAGACTAGTAAGTATTATTGTCCAAAAGACGAAGACGAAAATCAAAAGGGCTGCCAAAAACAACACTGGTCTGACGAGACGACAACGAGACGAAAATGCAACATCGTTTCTGTCATATGTTCACAATGTGTGACATTTTCATATTGTAGTACATCAGCTTGCATCGTGTCATTCATGTGAGATGTGCTGCGCCTCTCCCTCACTCTCCTCACCGGTGTTTAGGATGTGTCCTAAGCTAGGCTGCGCTCCAACTTGCTTGTTTGGAAACACGGTAAGTGTCATATGCTGGTGATGTTAAATAAAGAGCAGACGTGACTTCTGTGGCGTATATGAACTCTTTTAAATGCCGTAACAACACTTGCGCGCTTCACATTAGATATCGTAAACTAGCCGCCTAGATGCGCTATGCTAGTTCACTCCAAGTCTCATGCCATTGGCTGCGCGAGCCCCGGGCAATCATGGGACACGTAGTCCATATACTACATCTTCCTTCTTAGAAAAAGAATATTGTAAAACATTTTACTGTAACAATATTTAACAATACAAATTCTTAAACTTCGAGGATAACACTCGCATTTCTTCAATCATTAAAGCTACAATTATATTGGCATTAGTCTAACTAACAAATCCACATTAATAGACTTATAACAACAACAAGAACACAATGTCTCTTATTAACTGTATCATCCTTTAAACTAAATTGCTAAGGATGCTTCCCTACCACTTCCGTCGGTGGTGATTTCAGACAGTACATAGTCCTGTAGTTTAGACGTCAGCCTCAGACTTCGTCCACTTCTCGATGTCTGGGCTGAGGTGGCTTCAGGGACTGGCACCGGGTCCTGCACCGGAAAGTCGACTTCCTCGCTTTCCTCTTGCTCACTCTCCTGGCCGCAGTCAGAAGCAGGGTCTGTGATGTGATCTTTAACTCTCTGCTCAGCCACCCTGTCAGGTCTAAGGTGTCTGCGGTTCCTTCTGTATTGTGCTCCATCCGATGAGATGATGTCATAGGACCGCGGCTCATCCCTGACTCTCTGCACTGTCGCTGGCTTCCATCCGTTGTTAGTTTTCATGCATACTCTCTCACCCACCTCGAAGGGAGGCAGTGACAATGCCGCTTTGTCATGAGTTCTCTTTTGCTGAAGCTGTCTCTGTATCAGGCTCTGCTGAACATTCACAGGTGTCGCCGGCAGAAGGGTCTTCTTGCTTGCCGGAAGATCAAAGCGGAGAACACGCCCCATGAGCAGTTGTGCCGGCAAGTATTTCAATCCAGTAAGTGGCGTGTACCGCAAGTGCAGGAGAGCCATGTGGGGGTCTACCCCAGTCTGTGATGATGCCTTCAGCATGTTTTTCACCGTTTGGATTGTTCTTTCAGCCAACCCATTTGACTGAGGGAAGGCTGGGCTGGAGTGTGTAATTTTAAAGCCCCAGTCCCTGGCAAACCTGCCCATCTCAGCACTGGCAAATGGCACGTGGTCTGCTATCAGTTCAGTAGGTATGCCATGCCTTGCAAAGACACCCTTGAACTTCGCTATGACAACAGCAGAAGTCTTGTCGGAGAGCCTAAGCACCTCAGGATATTTGGAAAAGTCATCCACAATGAGCAGAAAGGAACGGCCTTGAAACTCAAAGATGTCAGCTGCTATTTTCGCCCATGGTGTGTCAGGGACGGCATGATGAAGGAGAGGCTGTTTTGATTGTCTGGTAGCTTCTCTTGACATGCCGGGCAGGATTCCACCATTCCCATAACATCTGCAGTGAGGCCTGGCCAGTACATCAGGGACCTGGCATGCGCAAGGGAGCGCTGGATACCCTGGTGCGCCGAGTGCAACTTCCTTAGCATCTCGGGTCTGAAGCCTCTGGGAATTAACATGCGGAGATTGATCATGAGCAGCTCATCCTCAATGTATATGTCATTTTTTGCATGCCAGTATGGCTGCGCAGCTAGTGGCAGGCTTTTCTTCCTGTCTGGCCAGCCCTCCTTGTGCAGTTTCATTAGCGTCTGCATCTCACCGTCACTTGCTGTCGCAGCTCTTAGTTGCTCCATGATTGCACTACTCAAGGGTTCCTGTGGCTCAATGTCGTACACCACCTTTTCATCACCCAGGACACCGCTATCTGGTGCGGTTGTAGAGAGGGCGGCCCTGGAGAGTGTGTCATCCACCAACATGTCCTTGCCAGGCGTATATGCGATGTGTATGTCATACTTCTGCAGCTGAAGAAGCATCCTTTGTAGGCGAGCAGGTGCTTTGCCGATGGGCTTGGTGATTATCGCCTCAAGTGGTTTGTGATCAGACTGGACTTTAACACCGTAAACATACTGGTGAAACATTTTCAGCGCAAAAACTATGGCGAGGAGCTCTTTTTCAATCTGGGCATAGTTCTGCTCAGCTGCAGAGAGGGACCTGGAAGTGAAAGCCACTGGGCGCTGTGCCTGCATCAACACCGCCCCAAGGCCGTCTTTTGAAGCGTCGGCCTGTATTTCAATCTCCTCCCGTGGATCAAAGAATTTCAGTAGCGGCGCGCAGGAGATTGCAGCTTTCAGTCTGTCTAGCGCCGCCTGGTGCTCAGGATGCCACTGCCAGATGATGTCTTTTCTGAGGAGCGTCCTTAGCGGTGCGGTAAGCGTTGCCTCATGTGGAATGTACTGGGCAAGGAACCGGGTCATGCCCAGCAGTCTTTGTAGGCCTTTTTTGTCTGCAGGTGGCGGCATCTGGGTAATTGCCGCAACCTTTGAATCATCAGCTCTGACCCCATGAGCACTAATAATGTGCCCCATGTATGTGACTTCACTCACCACATACTGGATTCTGTCCGCATTAAACTTAATGTTTAGTTTTGTTGCTTTGTCCATCACCTGCTGCAGTGTCCGATCATGCTCATCTTTCGTGGCAGCCGCTATGATCATATCATCTGCAATGATATGAACTCCGGTTATGTCGCCAAAGCTTTCGGTGTTTATACGCTGAAATACCTCACTGGCACTTTTAATGCCAAATGGTAAACGAGTGAACTGGTATCTTCCCCAAGGGGTATTGAATGTGCACTGATCAGCTGATTCTTTATCCAGTTTTATCTGCCAGTAGCCATCCTTCTCATCAAGAATTGTAAAGAACTTCATGCCCGCCAGCTTGCATTGCACATCTGCCGGTGTTGGTATGGAATAGTGTTGGCAGAGCACGGCTCTGTTAAAGTCTCTCGGGTCGAGACACATGCACAGACTGCCGTTTTTCTTTTCAGTTATGACCAGGCTGCTCACCCATGGCGTAGGTTTAGTCACTTTACGGCACACACCCCTCTGTTCCTGGATGTCGAGCGTCTCTTTCAGCCTGTCTAACACAGCAAAGGGAATCTTCCGACATCCATGAACAACTGGCGGTATCTTAGGGTCCACATGAATGTGATGTTCACCTGGAAACTGGCCCAGCCCTTCGAACACACAGGCATACCGCTGAAACAGCTCTGCTTTGGTCCTAGGTGGAGCATTGTGTGTCACTGTGTTGATTTTCTTGACTAAATTGAGCTGTACACATGCCTCCCTGCCCAATATAGGCGTGTCAGAGCTGTCGGTCACATAAAACTGCAAGAGGGCCTGCTTGTCTCTGGTGTGGGCTTGATGCGGGTGCCACCATAAGCTACCAGGACAGTGTCAGTCTCAGCCATTTTACCCGCCTCAGTAAGCGAATTGGCTACAGATTGGGGAAGCACGTTAGCCTCTGCCCCTGTGTCAAGTTTGAAGCTGACTGTCTGACCCCCGAGATGCAGTGTCGTGCGCCACCCGGTGTCCCTAGAGCGAGACTGCGCTCGTTTGACAGCACCAATAAACAATGCGTCCACCTCCATGCTTTCGGTATCTACTGGAGCAACGTCAGCAGTCGAGCGGCATACTGCCGCAAAGTGATTCCTTTTTCCGCACTTCCGGCACACGACATTGAATGCTGGACAGGTCCTGGGCCGGTGTGATTTCCCACATCTGTCCATTGACGTTCCCCAGACGATCTCACTGCTCGTGGTTTTGGTGGGAGTGCCCGCCGTTGGTGATGCTGCTCCACAGCTAGCACTGTCTGTTCCGAGTCACCTGACATCAACTTGGCCTGAGCTGTAACGACCTCTCTTGCACGACAAATGTCAATGGCTTTCGTGAGAGACAAGTCGGGAACAGATAACAATTTTTCTCTAAGTCTGGTGTCCGACACACTGAACACAATTTTGTCTCTTATCATCAGGTCCTCGGTTTGTTTGAACTCACATGTTCGTGCCTTTTGTCTCAGTTCAGTGACAAACTTGTCAATCGAGGCATGGTCGCTGAGTGGGTGCGTCCAGAACTGATGTCGTTCAAACACTGTATTTTTCCTCGGCGCGCAGTACTTATCAAAGGCTGTCAGCACCTCTTCCATCGTTTTATTGTCAGCATCCGCATACGATATCTCTAGTGTGTTGTATATTTCCAACGCATCCTCCCCAATGCAGTGTAACAGCACCGCTATCTTGCGGTCTTCAGGTTCGTCATCAAGTCCACTCGCTGATAAATATAGGCGCAGCCTTTGCTCCCATTTTCGCCAATTTTCTGCGACGTTCCCAGTCAACAGCAACGGCGACGGTTGTGTGAACAACTGCATAATCGTACGAGGCAAGGAACGAGCAATTCACAGACCAAAGTGCCGAGCAGTTTAGCAACGCTAGCAGCGTGGGGAGTTTAATGCGTAGCCGTCCGTGGTCACGTGAGATTACTCCTTTTTGATGCCATAATGCACCACTTCTGACACCATGTCATACGCTGGTGATGTTAAATGAAGAGCAGACGTGACTTCTGTGGCGTATATGAACTCTTTTAATGCCGTAACAACACTTGCGCGCTTCACATTAGATATCGTAAACTAGCCGCCTAGATGCGCTACGCTAGTTCACTCCAAGTCTCATGCCATTGGCTGCGCGAACCCCGGGCAATCATGGGACGCATAGTCCATATACTACAGTAAGATGCGTTTTCTTACCTTGGCAAGAGAGAATATGCAATGTTGCTTTAGCCTTTAAAGGTCTGTGCTGAGTGATCATCAGACGCTAAATGTAATCCTAGCGTTAGCGTAGCATTCGCGTTAGCATTAGCTTCAGAATAGCGAGCTGGTCTGTAAGTCTAGAGCAGTGGTTCTTAACCTGGGTTCGATTGAACCCCAAGTGTTCGGTGAGTAAGTCTCAGGTGTTCGCTGAATGTTAGGACACACAGAGCCCTATTTTCATAATTCTGACTAAAGGCCGGGTGTCGTTTTTGACTAGGTTTTGGACTGGGTTGCCTCTAACTTACAGGCTTTATTCCGTTTCTTTCAACTTCTAGCCCTATAACTAATGGGAGTAGAAACTGGTTTGCTCAGTGGAAAGTCGACTCATTATGAGGAAGTATAACAGACCTACAGTACTGTGCAGATAATAAAAAAAACATTTGTGCACATTTTAAGCCATGAAAATAGTATGTGAATATGTGAAAATGAAGCGTCAGTGGGGTCTACCTTGAGGTTGAGGAGAAATTCACAAATTGAGTGACAAATTCCAATGCCTTCCTCAGCACTGGTGCCACGTCCCAGCTCATCGATGATGATGAGAGATCGCTCACTGGCATTCTGGATGATGTATGACACCTTAGGAGGGAAATGAATTTGTCTGATCATGGAGTTTACTGCAGCATACAGTTGTGTGTACATGTCATTGAAATATGCGCTACAACACGCTGAATTTTTGTTCAGAATCAGCTTTATCACTGGTTATGACGCGGCTTAAGGCCCAAGTACACTGCATGCGTGATCGTTGCGGTTCCGGTCCGGTTCAGTGTTGCCTGCGTGCCACGCAGTCCGTCAAAAACAGGCAAATCATACCGGCTGCTGCACGGCTGCGGTCCGCCAACTCCGTCCCCTCGTGAGCTCTCGCGTGATCGCGCGCGATCATGTGCCATTTAAATCAACGACAAACACACAGAGTCTGTAGTATGTACTAGGGCTGGGCGATATGGCCTTAAACATGTATCACGATAAATTGAGCAGATTTATCTCGATAACGATAAATGACGATAAATTCGCCCAAGCGTACGGTTATATAATTTGAAAATCTGAATCAATGCATGAAATACAGATTAACTGTTTCTTGTTGATTTATTTACCAGCATTCAATTTCATATACTGTATTTAACAATTGTACATGCAGTCTAAACATTAAGTTTATAAAAATGTAATGTAAGCAATAAGAATTCAAGTATGAACATTTATAACAGCGTGTATGACTTGAACAATGTACATTATCAAAATCAATATGCCTGTGCAAACATGTCATTGTAACACAAATGACTTGCAGCTTGAACAGTACACTTCAAAAAGACAACTTGTTAATGGCTGCTGTGACATAATTATTAAATACAAGTGTTTACATTATGGTTTCAGGGTCCCCCCCAATGCATTTTTTAATAAATGCACGCACAAATGAAACCCCAAACAAACAGAGAGAGACACACACACATTAAAGCTATATTGATCTTCTTCAAATGAAACGCTTAAGATTTTATGATAGCAATAATGACACAGAAATAAGCACATACAGAAAAATAGCTGGGGCCATTTCTCGGTCATTATAAGTTTCGCCGTTGGATTGTACTTTAAGCTGAATGCTTTACCATCACAAAAGCTATCAGAGGAATCACACACAGACAGATACAAAATAATGCCACATAGTAATTGCTAGATGCAGTCCGTGCCCAATCCACTCATTAAGTTCAGCCGTTTCGACAAGTTAGAGCCGCTATCCGACTACATCACGTTCATTTGTAGCGTTAGCCGCTAGCTAGCGTTAGCCTGGCTACCAGTAGAAAGCACTGAAAGCACCATCTCCGGAAATTGTGAGAACAGCAGGGAGGACAGCGGGTGAAAGCCCGTCTGGATGCCACCAAGAGTCTACTAAATGTCGGTTAAAAGTTTGGTGAACCTCCCTTAAGCCACACTCCATCACGTTTTGCTTGTAGCGTTAGCTGCTAGCGTTAGCTTACTGGGCTTTTGTTTGATTGGCTCCTTGATGATCACGTGACTCCCTACGTAAGCCCATTGACGGTTTCTTAAAGGGGAATGAACATAGACGGACAACACAGAATCAAAGCGGGATGAAAAGACTATATTTTCTTGTTTTATTAATTTACCGAATTTACCGACATGGTCAAAATTACGTCGGTCATCGTTAAGAATTTCGGTGACGGTAAATTTTCGGTTTACCGCCCTGCTCTAGTATGTACTCATCAGAGAAGCAGAGAGAGAGCACATTTTTTTTCTTGCATATTGATAATGTAACGTTTGCTAAGCGGAAGTTTGGCCGCGAAAACAACACACGAGCTTCAACGCCTTTTTCCTCTTTTTCTTTATTAACTTCCCGCCACCTCACCAATGCAAAAACAACAACTACAGTGGGGAGAACAAGTATCTGATACACTGCCAATGGGTTTTCCCATTGTCAGTGTATCAAATACTTGTTCTCCCCACTGTATTTACACTGACGCTATCTAGTCCACCAATCGGAGCGTCGCGCTGGTGCACCAGCACACCAATGACAGCCCCGCGTTGGTGCATAAATTAACCCACCGATGACAGCCCCGGCGACACTACAATATTTTATTTGTGTCTGTCTCTTAATTCCAGATTGACTGCATCATGTTGAGATCAGGGCTCCGTGTGTGGAGGGAAGGGGGGCTATTATGCCCTTGGTTGTGTCGGTGCGTTTATATCTTTGTGCACATTTAAAATTTATGGCACATAACATCTCATAGAGCTGTTATAAACAACTGATAAATAATCTGTCATATTTATAAAATGGATAGCGAATTATATTCGACATGAACTAAAAAAAACAGCGTACTTGGAATTGGTGTCTCAACACTGCAGATTCATGTGGCCAGCGCAAACTGTTGTTTTTTCTATGAAGAGTCAAGTGAAATGTAGGAAAGAAAGAGAAACGTCTTGAATAGACCACCAGGTCGAAACTTGTGGGTGTCTCTTTTTTCTCTTTCGTCTCTTTTTTTCTCTTTCGTACTTTCCCCCCTCGACTCTGTATACAAACCGAGATTGTTTGTACGCGGGGCACGAGAATTTCTGCAGTGGAACCACTTCCAGATAGGCTGTCTTTTTTTTTTTTTTTTTTTTTTTTTTTTTTTTTTTTTTTTTTTTTTTTTTTTTTTGCTTAGCACGTCGTGTTTGATATCATTGCCAGAAAAACACACATAATAGGACACTTTGCAGTTTCGCTTTTAATGGTGTCCTTATAGTAATATCTGCTGCATGTATATCACTTTGTGGCTTTCCACCTCCATGATGAAGCGCTCATCATCCATTTTCGCTCGTGTTTAAACCGTGATTAGGCACCTGGGCTTTTGACGTCAGGCCCAGCTCCGCCCATTTTGCCGGATGCGTGTCCGGTAGTGACGGGATCTGTCGTTCACTTGAGTAAACGAATCCATTCCGGTTCGTTCAGTAAAACGATTCGTTCAAACGAATCGTTCAACGAATCGTTCGCCCCCCTCATCTCCCTCCCCACCCAAATGAATCGTTCGGTTAGTGAACGGGAAGTGACGTTGCCGAACGAATCACCAAAGACCGCTTCGCAGTATAACTGAACGGGAAGTGACATTGCTTGGTCCCTCCCTCTCTTGCACATTGACCACTCGTCGTAGTTTCAGAAATGAGTGACAGGCGATATCATTCTGCTCTCAGAGACAGCCTCGTCTCCCTCCCGCTGCTGCAAAAGCGAGGGAGAACTTCCGCGTCGTCTGTCCTAGTTTTATGGGCTCAAAGTCATGGCTCGTGCTTGCATTTCGAATTAGGACACGGTTAAACATTTTCCTTTTGAGGGGGAAGTCGGGGTTTGGGGTCGGGGGCGCACGGACTTTCTTTAGCATGATCTTGCTCACATATACAATGCTGCTGCTAACAGCCAACGCGGCATGCCTGCTGTCACGAAAATAAAAATAAATCGAAAGTTTAATTTCTAATTATGGAACGGCCAACACATCATATTAACCTCTCGCTCTGTTGTATTTTTGTTTTTTATTATTAAGATGATCGTTTTGAATTTTTGCACTGGTATTAATAAATAAAATAATCCGGTCAGCTCCCCTGTCGTCCCCGCATCTCAGATCGTCAAATGCTGACGAGAAATAATTGTTTGCTTTATGATTTCGCCTTTCTACTCTCATTAGTCTGTTAAGAAAAATGTAGACATATTGCGACATCTCCCGTGTCCGCGCGCTTTGTTTTTGGGGCGCTTGAGTAGCACATGATGGACGGATTGACATAATTTGTCAAACCAACCGACACCCTCTGACACGAAAAAAAAAAAAAAAAAACACTCGGAAAAAATTGACATGTATATACAGTTTCATTGCAAATCAGTATTATGGTGATCATACTAAATATTATTTTTTTTCTGTGCACATATGAGGTACATATCGCTGCCATGAAGCCTCCATATAGTGACAGTTCTCTGCCCGCTTCACTGCCGTCACGCGACCGCAGCTCAGGTTTTGCTTGCCTCGCAGCTACGCGTGTTTTAAATTACTGTAAATTTGATAGTATATCGTCATAGGCACAGTCCCGAGTCTGTTGAGAAAAGTAGAACACTAAACCATGCTCGCTAGATTTGTGTGGTGTTTTTGTCTTTTTGAGCAGCATTTGATAGGCTCCACGTTAACAAATATGTGACAAAGTCGTTTCCTTTCATTTTATGACTCGTTCACCGCATAGTCATTACTGGAAAGTCAAGTTAGCAGCAAGCTAGGTCAGGAACCGGAGGACCGAATCACTGAACGGGAAGTGACAAAACTCAGTCTTTCCCCCCTGCCTGCACGCTGGCTGCTTATTGGCCACACGTGGAAATGAGTGACATACGCCATGATTCTGTTTCCGCTCCCTCCCCTGCCCGCGATGAGGCTGGCGTCTGATTGGTCGTGTGCGATGTCAGAAGACGCTGCCGCTTGCTCAACGCCCTCCCACGCAGCGAACAAGCGCCACCAACTTCATAGAACGAATCAGTGCAGATGGTGATTAGTTCGGTCTCGTTCACCCAAACAATTCGTTCTAAAAGAACGAATCGTTCGCGACCGATACAACACTAGTGTCCGGCAAAAATAGAAAATAGCCTATACCATCCGGCGGGCATGCGGCACGCCGGAGGTGGTTCGCAGTCAAGCCGGAGCACTGACGCGGCCGGTATACGTTGAACAATAGGATATAATGGGAACGGATTGGCTCCGGCGCTATTTTTTACCGGAGTCGGACCGGAAACGCAACGATCACGCATGCGGTGTACTTGGGCCCTTACTCTTCGTTCATTCGTGCAGCTTCACAGTCTTTTAAATAGTGTGGACTCTGTGCACCTGAGTTGAGAGTGCATTGTTCTACTCATGCAAAACGGGACGAGTCATTAGCTAAAGGCTGGGTTTGGGCCACCCAGGTCTATGGGCAGTGGGCGGGGCTCGGCCGGCATTGATGCGCTGCTTCTCTGCATGATGATTGGATAATCTGTCAGAGGCTGAATCCCTTTTTGATTGAAGGTGAAATGAGCGAATCAGCGATCTTGTTTAACAAGTATTAAATAAATAAACCACACATTTCCAAAGAGGGACTATCTCTTCCTTGATTCTAAGATCCAGTAGCAATTCAATTTCGTTATGTTTCATAAAATTTATCCTTATCCTTCCAGTTTGCAATGTTGATAATTGCGATGTTTGTTTACTGTTCTTTGTCTTCCTGCGAAAAAAGAGGAAATGACGATGGGTTGAATATGGGTTAGAATGATTTGTTAAGAGCATTGTTAAAAAAAAAAATGTTAGCATATTACAGAATTTAAGCTGGCAGACTTTTGCTATGCAGGGTAGCCAATTGTTCTTTTGTTGTGCATCGATCCTCATTTATTATTACTATTTATTCATCTTTTTATACCGTTTGAGGCTAAGCTCAGGTATTTTATTTTTAAATGCATTTATTGCTCTTGTGTGAAATGAAAGTGCAATTCTGCATCATTGGAAAAAACACTCTGGAAACTTTATTTTGTATTCGCATTTTACGCGCTTTTGAAAGTGCAATTTAGCAAGTCTTTGTTTTACATCTCCGAAAATTTATTCTGCAACGCATTAAATGTTCCTAATCCAATGACTCGATAATTCGAATTAAGTAATTGCTAGATTAACAGTTTACTTTAGTAATCGATAGCTGCAGCCCTATATGAGATCGTTTGACGTCATATCGTACATAACTAATAGAAAGTCAATAGAATATACACTACCTCTTTCATTTCCAGCATGAATGTGGAAGAATTCGTTTCAAAATCATCATCAACGCCAATTCTGGTGAAAATCTGATCTGCTACACGGAAAGACGCATACTCAGCAGGGATAAAAGAACCTGTATTTAAAAAAAAAAAAGAAAGAAAAAGGGAAACCTCACAAATCTCACATGAGTTTGTTGCTTCAAATGTAGTTACATACCCAGGTATAACTGACCTATTTGAGCCATGATCTGACACAGTGCCACCTGTTTGAGATAAGTGGATTTCCCACTCATGTTGGGTCCTGTGATGATGACAAAGTTCCTATCCTCAGAGATGCAACAGTTGTTGGGCACGAGCTGCTGTCCGGGCATTCGGTCCAGGATGGGGTGACGACCCTGTCTGATAACTAGTTTGTCGGCAAACTGTGGACGTACTTGCAGACAACAACACAAAACATATCATTTGACATTTTTATAATTGTATTATTGTTGAACCATTTTAAGTGTCTTGTAAAAGTGTTTTGATTGGGCTTTGTTTGTTCTGCTGTCAATGTTGACTGGGTGGTGAGCTTTTTACATCATAGTTTATAATTTAAGGGGCGGTAGCAACCCATTGAATACTCAACTCAATCAAGTCAGCCACTACAACCGCCCCAACATCACATCAGCTATACTTCTATATACTGTATAAATGGAACTTTGTCTGTGTGTATGTTCGTTACCTATGGACTCCCAAAACGACTGGGCAGATTTGGCCAACATTTTAATACAGTTGTACTTAATATTTCTATGAGTGGTTAGATGGGTCTGCTGTAGGTCACTGTAGGCCTCCATTTCGTGCAGAAAATGAATTCCAAACTCCAAAAAATGTGCAGATAAAATCCCTGATTGTGGAGGCGACAGCGCCGTGTTTTGGGCAAAAGACGCGTCCCTTGTGATTGCAATGTCGCAGTTGGCTTTCAAACTTGACGGTTTCATGTACAAATTTAAATGTGCTGTGATGATTCATTGTGGCATGCAGTACTACAAGTCGCTGGATTAAAAAAAAAAATCTACATTATTAGAAATAGATTCATTTCAGTGAGATATTCATACTGTAGCGGAAGTTATTTACTATGTTACGCCTGCAATGGTTGATGGGTAGCTGTGGCATCAATGAGAGTGGTGGTTGCTGTTTTCTGTTCAATAACCATGCTGTCTCTTGGGATTGTGCAGTGTATGGGGCACAAGAACAGCAAGTGTGAAACATAAAATCTGTATTTCTCTCATTCTTCGCTCGCCACAATAATGTACACAGTGATGGAAAAGCGATTGCGCATAAACCCTTTTGTGGTGTCCTTTTACTGTTACTACATTACAGCTGCATCTCTAAGGCAAGTGTGTTTTATCTGCCATTCGGCTGTACTGCGTTCACGTTACACATACCCGAGCGATGCCGGGTCATTCTGCTAGTATGCAGAATAAAGAGGAAAAATGTAAGGACTCTAGTGTAGCCCACAGTAGCAGACTAAGAGTAGCATTTCTTCTTCACAATTAAAAAGTATTATCTAACATTTTTCTCAAAAAGTTACTCAAGTAAATATAATGGAGTAGATGTAACGCGCTATCTCTGGTTATACAACTGGAAATCAAGATTTAATCAAGTGTGACAGATTGCAAAAACCAGCTGTGCATCACACTCACCATAGTCCGAAATGCTGCATGCGTTTGCCATGGACAACAACATATCCAGCATGGATACAGCATCAGACAGTTTGTAGAGGCAATGGATGTGCTCTCGGATAGAGCTGAGCAGTTGAGATACCACCCTTAAAAATAGACATGTCCAGAGCAGTGAGCGCCATCTCGGAGGCAACGAAAAACCTCCAGTTTGAGATGATTCTTGTGAAGGTCTCATATTGTGCACATCCAGTCAAATTAAAACCACTGTGACATTAAGAGCAACCCACTTAGGGTAATTACATTAACTCGTTTTGTAACCTTTAGCCTATTTAGAGATGGAGTATATATTTCTTCATTTCAAAAAGACATGGGCAGCAAGGTGGATGAGTGGTTTGCACATCTGCCTCACAGTTCAAGAAGGACATCAAAAACAATATATAAATCACGGGTGTCAAACTCATTATGGTTCACGGGCCACATTTATGGCAATTAGATCTAATGTGGGCTGGACTAGTTTATTTTTGGCCCAATAAGTAAACTCCCTGACTGCCGTTGACAGTGCTCCGACGTCCATTTCATTTTGACTGAGAGATGAGTATTCACATCCAGTACTTCAGTTCAGATGAATTTGACGTCTGTTGTTGTCAGTGGCAGGCAATGAGTTCATTTTGCTTCACTTCCTTGTAATTTTAAGAGACTTACAGATCACTTTCTGTAAATTTTGCGTAATTTCCTATTCATTTCCAGGCTGCTTTCTGTTGATTTTGGCGCATTTCCACATTACTTTCTGTTGGTTTTGGGGCATCTTTAGGTCACATTCTTGTTAACTCATTGGCTGCCATTCACTGCACTAGATGTCTAATCCATTTTGACTGGGGGGGTGAATGAAGGAATGTAACCGCGGACACGAAAAGTGAGCCAAGTGCAGTAATGCGCGCACTCAATCTTGAGAAACTACAAATAAATAAATAAAACTACAAATCTACGGTTTAACGGTGTCAAAATCATGACGATTTGGTATGAATCAGTTACAATAGGGTAGCTAATAGTTCTTGCACCGTTTTAAAAGTCAAATTTAATGCTTTTTAAGACATTTTAGGACCTTAAATATAATGTAAGAGTAAAACACGTTGCAACAATTTCTGATGAAGAAAAAAACACATTTTATTTCATTGTAACTGGTGTTTTTCTCCTCTCATGAGCGACTCGACGGGTTTGACCCTAACGAAAAAGTCTTTTTGCAGACTTCGCATTAGGGGTGGGAACCTCTGGATACATCACAATACGATTTGCGATGCATAACGATGATCTCATGATTATTATCTCATGATTACTCAAGACATATCAATACAGCCAACCTTCGTCCAATTCCCAAATCATCACTACCCCTTATAAAACAAAATTATCTGAAATTGGCGTTATTTAATTCCCGATCAATCAATAACAAAACTCACACTCTTAATGAATTCATAACAGAAAAGAACCTGGACATTCTTTGCCTCACCGAAACCTGGCCAAAACCTTTAGAATATCTCTCTCTTAATCAAACCACTCCCACTGGATTCACATACCTTGATAAATCCTGCACTGTTGGCCGAGGAGGTGGCATTGCTATTATTTACAGGAAAACTATCAAGACAACTGCCATCTCAATTCCGTCCGTCCCTTCATTTGAACACTTCGTCTTTAAACTCTCCGGCCCTTGCCCTATGGTTACTGCTATTATTTACCGCCCCCCCCAAACCCCTCTTTTATTTCTGACCTGACTGACATGCTAACCCAGTTATTTGCCATTTCTCCATCAATTCTCCTCCTGGGTGATTTTAATCTGCATATTGACGACACTAGCAATAAATTGGCCACTGAATTCCTTGAGCTGCTACAATGTCTAAATTTCACTCAGCATATTAACTCTCCCACACACAATCAGGGTCACATCTTGGACCTAGTCTGCTCCTCGAACCTAAATATCCAGCAGATAAACAGCTACAACCTTCACATCTCTGATCATTTGGCAATCACCATAGACATTAACATTCCTATCCCCAGAACCAAACAAACCCGTACCATAACCTTCAGAACTCTTAAATCCATTTCTCCCACAGCCTTATCAGCCTCACTCACCGAGTATCTATCTACTTCACCTGCCCTGCCACCTAAAGACCCCACTGTCCTGGTAAATTACTATAACACCATACTCTCTTCCTGCTTAAATCAGCACGCCCCTCTCAAAACGAAAACAGTTTCTTTTACACACTCAGCCCCATGGTACACGCCCATACTCCGCTCAATGAAAACCCGTAAAAGACAACTTGAAAGACTCCATAAGAAAACCGGCCTAACAGTTCATCTAATTGCATATAAGGACCATCTACAGCAATATAAAGAAGCAATCAACACCGCCCGGACCACCCACTATGCCAACATTATCCACTCCGTCTCCAGCAATTCCAAGGCTCTTTTTTCCACCATAAACTCCTTGCTCAAACCCCATGACAACTCGTCTGCTTCATTCACTCCAGAAAAGTGTGAATTATTTCTTTCATTTTCCAGACAAAAATAGACAACATCTACAGTAACCTAAATACCTCCAGGATCTGTCCCATTGCTTTACATACCCCTCCATCCTTCCTTCCATCTGCCTCTATGCTCCTTCCGATCAAGAAACTCACTCAACTTTCTCCAATATCAGCCACTCAACTTGCCACCATAATGTCTGGAATGAAAACTGCCACCTGCACCCTAGATCCCATTCCCTCTGTTCTAATAAAAGACTGTCTCCCCGTAATCTCCTCACTTATCGCTGACATCATTAACACTTCCCTCCACACTTGTCCCCCAAACTCTCAAAATGGCTGCCATCACTCCCATCTTAAAGAAATCTGGCCTAGACCCCGATATACCAAGCAATTACCGCCCCATCTCCAATCTCCCTTTTCTGTCAAAAATCCTGGAAAGGGCCGTCGCCACCCAACTCAGAATCCACCTAATAATAACCTGTTTGAATTTTTTCAATCTGGCTTCCGCTCACAGCACAGCACCGAAACAGCCCTTCTCAAAATAACCAACGATATTCTCCTCTCCTTGGACTCCGGACAACTCACCATCCTCATCCCCCTGGACCTCACTGCTGCCTTCGATACAATCAACCACACCATCCTGCTCTCCAGATTAGAATCTTTACACGTCACTGGTACCGCACTTTCCTGGTTTCGCTCCTACCTCACTGACCGACAACAATTCATCGCCATCACTCATTGCACATCCCCTCCTGTTCCCCTACCACAAGGTGTCCCCCAAGGTTCAGTCCTAGGTCCCCTCCTCTTCATTCTGTACATCCTCCCCCTTGGTCAGATCATCCGCAAACATGGTCTCCAATTTCACTGCTACGCTGACGACATCCAAAATTTACATAACCACACAACAAATCTCGCACAGCACCCAATCCACACTTCAAAACTGCCTCAGTGAAATTAATTCCTGGATGCAAGAAAACTATCTTCAACTCAACAGTAACAAATCAGACATAATCATCTTCGACCCTGCAGCCCACATCATAGACAGTCAATTTTCCCTCACCATCAACAACTACACCCTGCCTCTCTCAACACATTCCCGCAACCTTGGTATCATTTTTGACAATAAACTAAGATTCGACCACCACGTCAACCATATCACCAGAACTGCCTTCTTCCACCTCAAGAACATAGCCCGTCTTCGCCCCTCCCTCACCTTCTCTACTGCTGAAACCCTCATCCATGCCTTCATAACCTCCAGACTTGACTACTGCAACAGCATTCTCTTCGGTTCTCCATCCAAACTCATCAATAAACTACAATATATCCAAAACTCCGCTGCACGCCTGCTCATCCGGACCCCCTATAGGAACCACATTACCCCCGTCCTCCACAAACTGCACTGGCTTCCTATCTCATACAGAATTCAGTTCAAAATCATCCTTCTCACTTACAAAGCACTCAATAACTTGGCCCCGCCCTACCTCACAGACCTTTTCTGTCCCCACACCCCTTCCCGTCACCTCCGCTCTTCTAATGGAAACATCCTCGCACCGCCCAAACAAAGAACACACCGAACTAGGGGGGACAGAGCCTTCTCTGCTGCTGCCCCCTCCCTTTGGAACTCACTCCCAAAACCCATCCGTACCTGTTCAGACCTTCCCACATTCAAAAAACTGTTAAAAACTCACCTTTTTAAACTAGCTTTTAACTTATAATTATTTTCTTTGTTTTGTTCTGTTCACATTGTTTCCTGTTTTTGTTCCTACTGTAAAGCGTCTTTGAGCATTGGTAAAAGCGCTCTACAAATAAAATGTATTATTATTATTATTATGATATGGCGATACAACAATTATCAATACATTGGTCAGGGAATTATTCTCCAAAACAACAAACAGAAAAACAAGCTCTTTTCATCCTTCTGCTGTGAATGACGTACCGCAAGCAACATGTCACATTTGCTCATTAATATTCATGACGTTAGTAAATGTTACTACGGGAGTCAAATTCGCGTTTGTCCCTCATGCTAGATACATGTAAATAGTGTATGAACGAAATGTTAACTAAGCTAAACCAACCAATTCTGTCCGAAAATGATGTCCCTGGTGCCAAATTCACTGGTAAAGATGTGGAAGAACATACAAATGTTCAGTTAAAGAAATGGCTTGAGTGTCGAAGGATGAAAAGGAAGGAAAAAAGAGCCGGGCCAACCTGATCCAGAGTTAGCTTTTTTTATCGACACCTTTTTCTTGTGTGCATTGCCTTACGCCACTGACAATGACATTCTCCTGTTTCAACAATCTATCCTTTACCACCATATGCCCTGTCTATCTTAGATATATTATACACTGTAAATGCTAACATTCAAATTAATTACATGTGATAAGTGAACTAAACTCAATTTTCATCAACCTGTTGTGAACACTACTTTTAAATAAGTAAGTAGTAATTTGGGGTTGGAGAACTTGCTTAACTTGATATATCCCAGTTAAGTCAAATTAGAAAAAATAATTTCTTGTACCCAGTGTCCTTTGGGCGTTCTATCAGACATGCGCAGATCTGCCCTGCCCACTTTCGCGCTCTTTCCAACACCTTTCTCAGTTATTTTCGCCATTGTGGATTTACTTGTCCTCAGCACACTGATTTGGTAAGTACATATTTTACTCTTTTGTAAACCGTCGATTTGTCTTGTTGTAGTGTAGTAGCCTGTGTGCTGCCAGGGAGGAGAAGTGTCAATTACATCAAATATCACCGCTAGCAAGCATGCTATATGACCGTGACAGTAACCTCATCATTTTCAGAAACAAATGTAGACTACAGTTTATGGTAGACTCCCATTTTATGCCGGCCGGCGTTTTGAATTCTTGACAGACGGGGCTCGTAACGTTTTTAGGCGATGGGAGAGGTTTTTAAAACCGATTTAAAACAGTTACCGAGCGGTTTTAAGTTAGCTAGACCAGGGGTTCCCAACCTATTCCACTAAGGCACACTGTGGGTGCAGGATTTCATTCTTACCAAACAAGATGACAACACTTTTTCCCCAATCTGGTGTTTTACAAGTGCAATCAGTTGATTGCAGTCAGGTGTGGCTTGTTTTAGCAGAAGCCTCATTGGTTCAACTGTCTCTGCTGGATCGGCTGGAACAAAAACCAGGACCCACAGTGTGCCTTGAGGACTGGGTTGAAAACCCCTGAGCTAGACCGAGGGGAGGTTCGCTTCCTGTTTTAAAAATAAAAACACTAATTCTATCGTTAGCGGGTGTTTTATTTTGTGAAACTAACAGGAAGTGCCTTAATCACTACGGCTAGCTTGAGTAGCGCCGAATTTGCACGTTGTGGATCTAAACGGCTACTTTCTCGCGTAAAAATGTTAGAAATGTCGATAAAGTGATTTATTTACAGAGTTAGTGCTAGAATTAAGTCAGCTTCAGCCTGTCTATTTCGGCTCAGGTAAGAGCTAAATGCACAGTCAGACCTTATGTGCGCCAACGTAATCGGTTCTTGCGTTGGAGCAGGGGTCCCCAAACTACGGCCCGCGGGCCGGCCGGATACAGCCCGCCCCCACAATTGGTCCGGACACCCTGAACCCCCCCCCCCCCCCCCCAATAGTGTTATTATTTCATGGCTTTTTTCTGTGAAGAACCCAGACAGGGTTATTTGGTTATTATCTATTTAATTAATTGTGTTATTATTATTCATTATTATATGATATTATATTATGTTATAATTATTTTTATTTTATTTTGTTCCAAGAAGAATTCAGAAAGGGTTATTTAATTATGGCTTTCTGAAAAACAATAATTTTTTTACATTTAGGCACTGCTGCAATCGTCACACTTTTTCTGTTACAAACTGACCCGGCCCCTCATCAGAGAAGGTAAAAGTCATGTGGCCTTCACAGGAAAAGGTTTGGGGACCCCTGCTTTAGAGTGTTTGTCATCTGCCCTTCCATTTGCTTTTCTTCATGTGCAGTGCTCCCCCTCCATGTTTGATCAAACTGCACTGATAATTTGAAATTGTTTTAAAATGCATTAATCGCAAAAATCAGAGGACTAGATCACATTTCCCCCTGTTATTTCACCACTTTAACTTTGGTCTAACCTAATATAGGAATACAGATAGAAAGAGTGCAGAGATCACACTCGACGCCATAACAACCTGGTGTGTTTAAGGTTGGTCATTTATGTGCCTATATTTTGAAATTGTTGCCTTAATTTTGTGTTCTTTTTCACCATCCCCCAATCAGGCTGAAGCAAATGGTCAAAAGTCCACACATACCTCAGTCTCAGCAATTACAGGTATGTTTCATACACTGATCAATGAATCATTTAATATTTGTATTTGTTTCATGGGTTGGGATAACAAACATGCATTAATGTTTTTACAGATGGATTAAGAAATTAATTGTACATCTCAATTTGAATGTTCAAAAATAATCAATTACGTTAATTTAAAAATAACTCATTGTTAAACATTTTAGTTTGTGAATATTAAAATAATTTATTGCAGATTTTAATTTGTGGTTAAAAATAATTGGACATTTTAATTTGTGACTGTTAAGAAAAAAATTAACTTTTTTTTTTTCTAACAAGTTCTCAATGCTGAAATTATCATGTCTTTTCAGGTCAACCAAAGCAGTATTCTCTAATGCAGTGGACTTGCAAGTACTGCACATTTTCTGCTGAAAAGAGCCTACTTGCTTAAGCATTACCGCTTAAAACATGGATACCACACTCGGACATCCCTACTCCCATGTCTTCATAAGGACTGCCTCTGCACATTTAAATCTTTTAATGCACTCAAAGTACACCTATCGACATGGCACTCTCAAAAAGATGCAGGCAAAAGTGGAGAAACTGCATTTGACCGTCAGTTGTGCAACTTTGTGGAGCCCTGCTCAGAAGCAGACTTCTTTACCCATTTGCGAGGACATCTTAGGCTGAGGCAAATGGTTACTTGCCCATATCAAGACTAACTTTCAGAGCAGTATTTATTCGACCTTCACTGCACACAAAAGCAAAGAAATGTGAAATGTGTTTGAGCCATAGTGTGGGTAGGACATTTGTGTCTAAATCATTCAATCCCAATAAAAGTTGCTTTAATAAAAAAAAACTTATTTTTAATCAAAGAAAAAGAACCTTTTGCAAAAATATATTTTTTTGAAAATATATATATTTTTAAATATATATATTTTTTATTGACGCGTCACTTTTTTTTTAAAGGAAAAAGTTTAAAACTTTTTTTTTAAAGTGGAAAAAGTTTTGAACGCATTTCTTTTTTTTCTTTTTGAAGTGGAAAAGGTTTTAAAGGCACTTTTTTTTTCGATTGAATCATTTTGACACAAAGATACGACTTCAACGCTACTTCCGACATGTTTGAGTGGCAGGTGACTACACCAATGGCATAAAAGAATGACTAATGGCCACCAGGGCTCCATCGAGCCATCGGACTCTGCTCGAGTCCAAGCCGAAAATAGGGCACTGGTACAGGGGGGTGACATCGGCATCTCACCGGAGTGCCCGCGCTGGTATGGTGCGCTGCTGCTTAATGTGATTCAAGAGGGGAACTTCACCCACTGCCCTGACGTGACGGTTGGCAATCGGGGTCCAACCGCAGTGTCGCGACGCGCCGGTATGGGAGTGGCCGACACTAGCCTGCCCAGTAGCCCGCGCCGGGAGCCCCGTCGCTTCAGCTTTGAATGAGTGTCGTGTCAGTCGCGGGCCGTCTACTCAACAGCCGGCCTCCGCGCCGGGGTAGTGATATCGGGGTCCGCCAGTGTGCCGCAACAGGGCACCGTACCATCGCCGGCACACCGGTGGGATGCCGATGTCACACCCCCGTACCGGTGCCCTATTTTCGGCTTGGACTCGAGCAGAGTCCGATGGCTGGATGGAGCCCTGGTGGCCATTATTTTTGCTTCCTGCTTTTATGCCATTGGCGTAATCACCTGCCACTCAAACATGTCAGAAGTAGCGTTGAAGTTGGATCTTCGTGTCTAAATGATTCAACCGAAAAAAAGTGCCTTCAAAACTTTTTCCACTTCAAAAAAAAAAAGTGCCTTCAAAACTTTTTCCACCTTAAAAAAAAAAAAAAAAAGTTTAAAACTTTTTGCTTTTCAAAAAAAAGTGACATGTCAATTTGAAAAAAAAAAAAAAAAAAAATTTTTTTTTCAAAAAAATATTTTTGCAAAAGTTTTTTTTTTTCTTTGATTAAAAATAGTTTTTTGATTGAAGCAACTTTTATTGGGATTGAATGATTTGGACACAAATGTCCTACCCATAATATGGCTCAAAAACAAAAAGGATTGCTTCGATCAAAGAAAACAGTTTCAATGAAAAATAAAGCGTAAATTTCTGAGTCTCAAATATTTTTTCACATTCAAACCTTTTTTTCTACAATTTTTTTGTTGTTGTTTTTTTGTTTTTTTTTTTAATTGAAGTGATTTTATTTTGAAAATATACATTTTTTGTTTGAAGCAACTTATTTTTGGATTGAATAATAAAGACACAAATGTCCTAGCCAAAATGTGGTCCAAACGCAGAATTACATCAATCAAAAAAGTTGTTTCAAAAAAAAAAAAGAATAAAATTAAAAAAAAAAAATTTCAATCAAAGAAAAATAGTTTTCAAACATATTTTTTGACTTACAAATTTATTTTTGCATTCAAACAAATTTTTTTGATTGACATGACTTTTTCTTTGATTGAAAAAATAATAATAATATATATATACTAATGAAATATTTTTGAATAGAAATTACTTTTTTTTTTTTTTGAGGAAAAAGCTTAATATGAAATTAGAATTTGAATAAAAATAAGACACATATTCTTGGTAAGATTTTAGGTTTCTCAGGTGTATAACTCCAGTACACGTTTTGCATTTACTCTTTTAGTGATGTGAAAAAAACAAAGTATCTTGTTTACTGTATCAGGTGTTAAAGTGAAATTTGAATTTGAACTGAGTTGTGTGTTTTAAAAGGAGTTCTGTATTTTTATGTTTATTTTATCACTGCTGCACAGTTTAAACCATGGCGCAATGTTGATTGTAGTTCCAGTTTTGATCACTAATATTGTTGGAGAAATCAGAACTGTTAGCTTTACCAGAGCTCAAGCTCATGTTGTAATGGGAAACTAGTTTGACGCCATGTCTTCAATGCTGAGTTAATGTCCTGAAATGATGATAATAGGATCTCGCCTGTTAGTCTTTGGAAATTACAGGATAGGAGTGGACATTGATGCAGTTCAGGTATTATTCAGAAATTTCTGTAGCAAAAGGTTATTTTAGGTACTTATACTTTGTATGAGGTGCAAAATGTTTGCAAAAGTAGGTTTATAATTAATCCACTGATTGTTCATTGATACTGAGCATTAACCAAACACCGTTCAGCCTGCCAGGAGCCAGTGTCTCTCATTAAATGCACTTTTGAGCATTTTAAAGTAAATTTTAATTCCATTGAATTAATCCAATGAGTGTTCTCCATTTATTGTGTTTTGGGGGTCATTACTGTTAGATAATGTGTTTTTAATGAAATTAGTATGTGCAGATGTAATTTCTATTGTGGAATTCTTTTAGGTCAAGAAAATTAAGTTGACCTGAATATGATGGGAGTACTGTACACTCAAAATAAACAAGTTACTGTAATCCAGTTATTTTAGTTAGTTTGAGTACTGCCAACTCAATAAAAACAAGTGACTATAATCCAAATTTTTTAAGTTAATTTGAGTACTGCCAACTCACAATAATTAAGTTAATCAAATCTAATTTATCTAAGTCAACATAAATTAATTTTTTTAAGGCAGCAAGTTTGCATATATTTTTTTAGTAAAGTCAACTTTTAATATTTTACAGTGTAGTATATTATAAATAGCAATTTACATTTACAGAAGTAGCACGGTAAAAAGCCATGCTAAAAAATAGGTAAAAATATCAAAATGGGCCATGGCCCCCAACAAAATGTTTACTGCATATGAAATGTAAATGGTTTCACCTGCTGGCGTTAAACTGGTCTTTTGGACGTCCGCGCAAGTTGATCAATTCTTCACATTTTTTACTCCAAGTTTTTGGCTTCGGGAAACGTATGAAGAAAACATCCTTATGTCATAATGTCTAGAGTCGTTTCTACAAGTACCATAGCAGCAGTGTTTGATCGGCATGCTCTTTTTTGAAAGATTACCGGACAAAACAAGCAGAAATAACATGGGTTGTATGTTTGTGGCATTTGGTGTCATTTTTAATGTTGATTTTCTGTCAATTCCTTTTCCCGTTGAGGCATATACAGGTCACTTCCTGTTGATTTTGGGTTATTGAAAACCAAGTGACTCAAGAATGTCCCAGAATGAATAGAAATTGACTCAAAATCATGCTAATCATGCTGCATGAAATGCTAACAAAATGTGAATGTGGCTGTGAATGCTATAGTTTGAGTGCCACTGACTGCTCTAGATGTCCAATCCAGTCAAAATGAATTGGATGTCAAGCGCCATCAATACCAGCCAGTGAGCTAACACTATTCTAATGGAAGATTTTTGTAGCAAGCTTGGCATTAAATGCCTGTTCTGGAAATTTAATACCTACAACAATTTTCCATTAAATTGAAAGACAATTTAAGGCTTTCCGGCCTATCGGGATATTACATTTAAGACATTTTAAGGACCCTGGGAACCCCACTAGCCAGATTGGACCCCTGAGATGAATAATCATAAAAAAAAAATAATTTGTATGGTTGTTTGACTCACACATAGGACATGTGAACAATCTCCTTCTGGGCCTCATCACACCGGTCATTCAATCTCATCAGATCTACAGTGGTGAAGCCATAGTTGTCCTTGTTTTTGGTCACCTGAGAGGAATGATGTCAAATGCCAAGAATTAGGCTCATACAACAAATCACATCACATTGTCGAAGGCAACAAACTTCAGAGCCAAGAAAATAACTCCAAATAAATTTACTTCAATAGAGGTAAAACTCAACTTTGTTTAGTCATTTCCACTGTTAATACCTTGATGAACTCTGACGGAAGTTTCCCATTGGGCAGCAATATTCCGACGAGCTTCATTTGGACGAAGAAACCTCGAGTGTTGCTGTAGCTTATGCGCATGGGAACGCAATATTTCTCCTCCATCTGTTTTACTAGTGCTGAGAAACATAAATCGTTAGCCTCATAGCATAATTGTCTAGGTCATATTTCACTGGTTTTGGAAAACATGCAAACAAATTGGCCATTTTTTTAAATCAATATTGTTTTGGTTTCTAAAACATGCTGTGATTGACCAAAGATAAAAGCAGAAAGGCAGGATTACGTAGAATTGAAATGAGCATAAAGTTAATTTAAAATTTGGCCAAAAAATAGGGTTGCCCACTACCTGAAGAAAAAAAAAGGCACACGTCATTGATAGAGCCGGTGTTCAGTCATATTTTGCTCCCTTGTCAGATCTTTCTCCCGTGGCGTTGAATAAGCGCTCTTTAACATTCAGTTGGAGTCTCAATATTATCCAAAGGTGCTAAATAAAAAAGTTACATCATAAACCTACATGTGTAACATGAATAAAGTGTAAATATATGCTTAACGGTAGAAGGAAGACGTTAGCGGTGAGAGAGCGGCATACGGTCGAATTGAGAGCAGCCACATAATAGGATGTGCGTGAGGAGAACTTTCCTTCGTGTGCGTCCATGACCAAACGTAAGTACATATTCATTTCTTGATAGAAGGTCAGTGGTGCTTACTTTGGAGCCGCTGGATTCAAGGACGATTGAATTGCTGCTCAGCCTTCAACGCGTACAGACGCACTCTGAGCTCCTGAAGCACTCTCTTATCTTAACCGATAAGCGCTCAGGGCCAGCAAACTCGACTCCCAGTATGGCTCCAAAGAATCTGAAACCTGGAGACTTGGATGAAATAAAATCCTCCATACAGAAGTTGGAGGTCTCCTTGACTGGCTTGATTGAAAACCAGAATCAAGAAATCGTCAGAGAGCTCCAGTTACTTCGCGCTGAAAACGAGAAACTCAAGCAGGCGGTCAAGGAGAGAGATGTTCGCATCAAGAGGCTGGAAATTTTGGCTGACGAGCTCGACCAGTGCCGACGCGCAGATGAGCTCATCATTTCTGGATTACAACTGATGCCTAGCCCAGGGGACACAGTGGCGCAACTGGCAATTGCTAAACTGAAAGAGTATGGAATAAACATGGAACCGCTGGACATCCGTCGCTGCCTTCTGCTCCCATCTGGGGGGAGAGGACCGGCGACAGTGCTCATGAAGCTGGCAGACCACAAGACCAAGACTGCCCTGCTTAACCAGCGCCGCCACCTGAAAGGGTCGAAGATTTTTTTTGAATGACAACTTGACACGCCGAAATCCCAAAATTGCAAGAAAAGCATGTCAACTCAAGAAAGCTGGGAAAATAGCCAACACCTGGGTCTCGGATTGCAGGATCCTTGTCAAGACGCAAGATATGAAGATAACAGCTATAACGAGTCTTGACCAGCTAACTATAATAGCTGGATAACTGTAAACACCACACAGCGGACCAGTATAACAACTCGTGGATGTGGACGGTAAGCTGAAACCTATCAACGGCAGGAGTCTCTACAAGAATCTCGAACACACTAAGGATTATCTACTAAAGATAGCAAAGGCTCTGACTTTAATTTGCATGGACATAACATGACACGAATGGATCGGGCATCTAACGGGAGAGGGGGTGTTGCAATTATGATTGACAATCTCCTTGAATGTATTACAATTGAGCTCCTAATCCCCAATTGTAAAAACATAATTATCTGCTGTGTCTACCGAGCTCCTGATTCAAATGTCTAGTATATGGAAAAGATACTGTATAAAACGAATAATAAGCATGTTTTCGTTGTGGAGACATTAATCTTGGGATAAAATATGTACGGCATGTTGTTTGATTTTATACATACATGTCTGATGAAACTGTTACAGTGACATTTGTTTGCGCCAATTGTTGCCGCTACTCACACCAGCTGTGATAACACATAATCACTTTTGCCACACACATAGCCACAACAAAATATTCCACAGCAAACAGATGCAAAAATGTCAGGGACATGACTAAGCCATAACTTGTATGCCCTGAAATTAATTGAGCTGCTTGACTGGACGCTAGGTTACTAAACTCAGATTGTTGATTGTGTTATTGTACAGGTTTGATGTATGTTCCATGCCTGAATGTGCATCTTAAGTTGTATGTTGGACGGGAAACTGATAAGCATATGCTTCATCTCGTCCGCCTTTGTCTTCTTCTACGGTTACTTCGGGCAAATCATATCACATTTTGTAATTGTCAATAATTGTCAATGATACCAATGATGATGACAATAAAATTCTATTCCATTCCATTGTAACGTTACACACATGCGCAGAATGTCAAAGTTGCTATTTTTGATGGGGAGAAAAAGCTGACGGAACAATGGCCAGCCTGATAATGGTCACCCTTTGATTACACGTAATTTTGTATGTTAAGTCATTTTTTAAATTAATCAGTGTTGTTAATTTTACTTTAAAAAAGTAATTAATTACAGTTAAAATTACTTGTCCCAAAAAGTAATTGCGTTAGTAACTCAGTTACCTGAATGTAAGAGTAATTAGTTACTTGGCAAAGTAACTAGTGATAATTTTCATGTTTTTTTTTTCTCAAACAAACAAAAAAAAAAAAGGTCACACAATGTGAAGTTTAAAGGGTTTTGGGAACAATTGGCCCTAGCCCAATTCTTTACCCTCCACTTAACTAGATACAAGGGTCTTGCGATAACTAGATAGTAACTTTTGCTATGTGTGGAAGTCATTTAAAGTTGTGAATCAACCGTTAAAGTTGTTAAAATTGCTCCCGTTATTGCATTAGTTCCCTTCTGTCAACTTACAACAATCAACATGTGTAAGTTTTAAGTTTTCATCATTTAAAGATAGATTTAAGTCAAGATTTTGCCGATTTAGGAGCATTTTAAAATAAAATTTAAAAAAAGTTACTTCGGTTCGCGAGGAAGGATCTCTACATCAGAGCCTTCCTGCGAGGTTTACTGCTTTAAGATGGCGGCTGTTTACTAACGCATGTAGTCCTTAAAACATGTTGCCAATGCAGCCGTGTCTGTCATTTGCATCTAGTTCTATAATATGTGATATCTACCGTATCATGTGGGCGTAGTTTGTAGGCTATGGCTACACTCAGGTAAACGAGGGAGTTTATTTTATATCCAGCGATGAAGTAGGAAGCAGTTATGTGGCGTCGGAGCTACTCCTGTTCTGGTTTGTTTACATCCGTGGTACACTCAAAATGGCGCATGGAGGCGTGTCCGCTAGTTTGGGCACGTGACTGACAAAGACCGACTGGAGCCACCTAGCATCGCGTTTGCAACGGCGTCCTCCCCACTCCTGCTCTGCTCTCTCGTCGCTGTTGTAGGTTCACTTTCCTCTTCCCCTCACTATCCACTCGCTCTCGCTATATGATTGGCCGAAGAGTCGTCGCTGTCACTATATGATTGGCCGAAGAGTCGAAATGCTCTCCCGTGAAATGCCTGTTTAAAAATGTTCCCGTTGTCACTTCTTGCGTTCGCTTAAAAGTGGCCATTTAAAAAGGAAAAGCGATGGATGATACTACACACAGAGCGTATTATTAACAAATGTTAAAGTTGTATAATCATATAGCAAGAATAAGGAACATCACTGACAAGCACAGGCCCCCGCGAGTGGATAGTGAGGGGAATAGGATAGTGCGCCTACACCGTGAGTCCGTCTCTCTCAGACATTTTTTATTCAACCAACTTAGTAACGCACGCCTTTCCCGCCTCAGTAACGGTAACGGCGTTGCCAAGATGAGAAAAGTCATTAATTAGATTACTCATTACTGAAAAAAATAACGCCGTTATATTGTAACGCCGTTATTAACAACACTGGTTATAATATTATGATAATTTTACTAGTCAAAACTGAATTAATAAGGTACATATCTGAGTTACGGACGGACAAGGGAAAACAATCATTATCAGCAATGTATTTTTAATACAAAATATACACCAGTTAAATTTGTCCTACTAAATTTAAAATTGTTTAGTTTATTTATTTAACACTTAAGGTTTTAAGCCTTTAAGTGTGTGTGTTTTTGGCTGTTTTTTTTTTTAAATACTTTTTTCTCAAAAGTGCTAACTCTCAGGTGTACTTGGCCAAAAATAGCTAAAATCACATTTTTGGTTTTCAGTTAGTCGACAAGAAGAACCTTAGACCTCTTGGGATGACGTAATCAAAACACGGAGAGCTAAAACTACTAGCTCAGATTTAACATGTCCGCGGTTTGGAAGTATTTTAAAAAATATATCAATCATTAAATGAAGGAAAATAAAAGAAATTTGCTTCATCCAATATTCGGTGATCGGTTTTGGCCAAGAATTTTGCTTTTGGTACATCCCTAATATATTTGTTTCTTTTTGCAATGTCATTGTATTTCTGGATTATTTTGTGCATTTTTCATCCTTAAAAATGACTTTTTTCTACCTTAAAAAACCCAATCCTTTTCACATTATTCCAATCCTCTGAATAAATAGCCAGATCGGCCCGATTTCTGATCACGACATCCCTATTGATGTGCATTTTTTATTTCTTTAGGTAAATTGGAACGGATTGCGTTAAATACCTTCATAATTCTGAATTAAATCGATCAAATGCCATTGACTAGAATCGAAGCCAGGTCCCCCGACTGGCAGCCACGACCCAGCAGCGTGATGGAGTTGCGTGGACAAATTAACTAAGCGTCTTTTGTGAATGATCACCTACTGTATTTTAAGCAAACACCCTTGAACACCCACCTGAAATGTCATCGACTATCTCGGTATAAGTTCGTCGGGAAATATCGAGGAACTCGTTGATGTTGGGTCGCACGGCATAGCACTTCTGCATTCGCATGTTCATGCTCTCCTTCGTGTAGGTGACGTTATCATTGATCACAGTGAGGATCTGCTTCGATATCATGTCAAATCTGAAGGCGTGCAAAAAAAACAATGTATAAGTAACAAAACAAAAACAGATGACAATTGCCAATAATAACGAGAATAAAATAGAATCCTTTATAGTCACTCTAACATACTGTACCTGTTGTCATCTAGGGAAGCGCAGTATGCTTTAAGAAGAGCTGTGTTGTAGTTCTTTAACACCTCCTGTTGATAAAATGTTCCTTTTAAAAAAAAAAGAAAATCATACTTGGAGCCATTAACTAGTGAATATCAGCAGGTACCGACCCTCAACTTTGGCACCAGATCCAAAGTGTGTTTCAGCTGAATTGCATGTGTAATCTTCGCTTCTGCAAATTGTATCTACAGAAAATATGATGATAGAAGTGACAAGTCCTATATTTATTAAAGACATGTATACATGAAAAAAAACAGTTCATCTAGTCCATTCAGTTTCGGTTCTTTTACTTCCGTTGGAAAGAAAAAAAAATTCTGTAACGTTTCAGTCGAAAATATTTGGCTACCAGATTTTATGATATATATGATATATGGGGGACTCTCATGAAAGCTTTGCATGACAGTAATGAAGGATATTTTCCAAATCTAGTTTAAAATAGGAGAATGTTATGATGATGGTCGAGTATTTTTTTTCATCAACAGCTTGAGCTCCCTAATATTTTATTTACAGTAAAATATCTGATGGATTCATGTCTAAATACATGTAATATTGCACATTATGCTAATGATCAGCTATGGAGGGGGAGCAGGCATATAAACCTAACTTTTAACAATATCAAAAAAGGCCAGACAATCTTACCCTGTAATCATCTTTTGTCTTGGCTTCTTTGCGGTGCATTATGGGTCAGAATAACTTAATTTAAAAAACATACTGTGATTATGACCGGACGATGAACACAGTGCAACAGTAATGAAAGATGCATGGTAAATGGTGTTATACTTGTATAGCGCTTTTCCACCTTAAGGCGCTCTACACTACATCCTCATCTACCTACTGGTGGCGCAGCATCAGGAGCAATGTGGGGTTCAGTATCTTGCTCAAGGATACTTAGGCAAGTTCATCAGGGCACAGAATCGAACCCTCAACCTCTGGGTTGGGGGGACAACTACTCTACCACTGAGCCACCCCATCCCCATGCTTGGACACTACATTGTCCTTAAATATTTCTTGATACAAAGTAAGAAACAGTTATATCTTATCATGATCTGAAATTACAACATATAGGTTTAAACATATTTATGTACTTCTCCTGACCCAGGGAAAGTTGGAACACCCAGCTCGAAAGAGATGTACAATGCTAGTGCATGTGCTAGCAGGCTACAGAGAAAGCGATCCACTGGGCCCCGCACTCTGATAGTGGGCGACTTTGCTGTGAATGGGATAAAACACTTTTGTAGCAACAATACCAAGTATGTTGTTTTAATAAGGCAATGGTGTCTGATATCTCAGAGAATATCCTGAGCATTGCTGCTCAGCATCCAACAGCCACTACTCTGATAATACACACAGGAGCCCTCGATGTTGCGAAGCAAAAATCAGAGCTTTTAAAGCAAGACTTCACTGAACTGATAAACAAAGTCGGAACTTTAAATATTGAGGTGTTTTTCAGTGGACCCATACCCGTGCCTAGGCTGGGGGATGAAGGTTTCAGCAGAGTGATGATGCTCAACAAATGGCTCAAAGCTACATGCGCTGGACAATCGATGAACTTCATTGACAATTTCAACATATTTTCAGGGCGCAGGCATCTCTTTAAGAGCGATGGCCTTCACCTAAATAAGTCAGGAGTGCGGTTACTAAGCAGCAGCATGTTTTATCTCTTGAGGCACAGACAGTCTGCTTATCTCGAGGACAGGAGGCAAGGTGTCCCAAAACATCTGATATACATGGAGGCTGGGATGAGTGCTGGCTCAGACAGTGAGCATGCAGGATCAACGTCTCCTCCAAAAATGGAGCCTACAGTCGCTGAAGTGGAAGTGACTAAGCCAGCCCTGCCAGGCTGTGACCAACCCTCTTCTGCTGAGGCTCCACTGCCTCAACGGGAGGAGACCCTGGTAGCAGGTGATCGACCCCCTTCAGACAAGACCCAAGAAGTGGCTCCATCAGCTCAACAGGAGGAGAACCACCCGACCGTGCAATCCTCTGCTGACGGGGCCCCATCCAGCCCCAAATCCTCACACTCCAAGACGCCACCACGCCGCCGACTCAGTCAGGCTAAGGCCCCATCCAGCCCCAAATCCTCACACTCCAAGACGCCACCACGCCGCCGACTTAGTCAGGCTAAGGCCCCATCCAGCCCCAAATCCTCACACTCCAAGAAGCCACCACGCCGCCGACTCAGTCAGGCTAAGGCCCCATCAAGGCCTAAATCCCCACAGTCCCAGAAGCCACCCTGCCGACGACTTAGTTTGGATGGAATAATGAGTCGACCTGGTCGGGAGACTATGGATCATGATACGATAAATAGCAAGGTTAATCATTCTCTTGATCTCCTCAAGTTCATGTCTTCGATGGCTACAAACCAACCAGCCTCCCCTGGAATTCTCTCGGGGCAAAGCCAAAGCACTACAACTCAGGAACTACAGGGTATTATCCTTCTATCGAGGAAGCCATGTTTGCGACACCAATATGATATGCACCGAGTCCAGGCTGTGACAACATTACAAAGACTGTTCTGTCCCAGCAAAAGCCGGGGCCCTATGGAGTACAGTCTGTATGCTCAACAATCCCAGTGGTGAAAAACAACAAAAAAAGGACTAGATTGGTGAGAAATAAAAAAACGTTCAATCAACTCTGCCAACCTGTTAAGCATAGTATGTCATTCCCAAAACTCACCAGTGAATCCAGTCTGGGATCTGCAATTGGCTCTGCTAAATATCAGATCTTTAGCTGGCAAATCTTTCTTAATTAATGATTTTATCAGCAAACATAACCTTGACATGATGTTCCTAACAGAAACTTGGTTAGATCAAGATAATAGCTCAACAGTTGAGTCAACCCCCACAAACTTCCATTTCTTTAGTGCGCCAATAACCCATAAGAAAGGAGGTGGGGTTGGGACAGTTTTTAATGCACGAATATTTCATGTGGTCAGTTTGATTCCTTTGAATATATTGTCATTCAGCTAAAAAGCCCTTGCAGAGCTGCCTTGGTAACAGTTTACAGACCACCAAAGTATAACACAATGTTTTTTGATGAGTTTACCAAAATACTGTCTTCTGTCTGCATGGACTTTGATTGTGTTGTTTTAGTGGGTGACTTTAACATTCATGTTGATAATCCTGAAGAGGGATGTGCTAGAGAGCTTTTAAATATTTTGGATACATTTGGTTTATCTCAGCATGTCACAGTTCCAACACATAACAGAGGACACATACTGGACTTAATGTTAACCAAAGGTCTTAACATCTCTGAGGTTACAGTGAATGATGTTGCTCTTTCTGATCACTACTGAATTATGTTTAAAATGACCACCCCTGTCCATCCTCTGAAATGGGAAACAGAGGTGATTAGGAAGCATTACGTAAGTGATAAAACTTGTGCGTTATTCACACAGGCCTATGCCTCACCATTAACCCCTACAACAGCTCCAGTGGAAGAACTTGTAAATAGTTTCAGTTCCAGCGTGATGATTGTAATTGACACTATTGCCCCGATTAAGACAAAAACTTTGTCAAGAAAGAAGAGGTCACCCTGGAGAAATGCCACACTAGCTTTAAAACAAAAGCAAGATTGTAGACGAGCAGAACGCAGATGGCGAAAAAACAAACTCCTAGTTTTTTATGATATCTACAAAGAGAGTCTTCGCAAATACAACCAGGAACTGAAAAATGCTAGACAGTCATATTTTTCAGAGATCATTAGTAGAAACACCAACAATACTCGCACACTATTTTCTGTTGTTAACAAACTGACAAACCCACAAGCATCAATACCTCAGGAATTGGCATCTGAGGTGTCCTGTAATGATTTTGCAGCATTCTTTACACACAAAGTAATAAAGATTAGACAGACTGTGTGCAACTCCAGATCAACAATTGTTACACTAAATGCCTCCCAAAATGTCCCCCACGTCAATCTTAGACAGTTTAGCCTCTTGGACTATGCCACTTTAACAGAAATTGTGTCAAAATTAAAGCCCACAACATGCTGCCTTGACATCCTTACTTCAAACTTTTTCAAAACTGTTTTTATTGCATAGCCCCAGACATACTTTAGATTATAAATACTTCTCTCCAAACAGGAGAGTTTCCACAGACTTTAAAAACTGCAGTAATAAAACCTCTCCTAAAAAAAACCTAATCTGGATGCCTCAATCATTAGTAATTACAGGCCAATCAATATCAAATCTGACATTCCTGGGGGAAATTATCGAAAGGGTTGTGTCCGAACAGATCCAGACTTTCATGAGGCAAAACAACCTTTTTGACTCATTTCAGTCTGGATTTCAGCCACAACACAGCACCGAGACCGTGCTTATCAAAGTCCTAAATGATATTCGTCAGAATACCGATGCAGGCAAATCATCTGTTCTGTTACTATTGGATCTCAGCGCTGCATTCGACACGGTTGATCACAACATACTATTCAGCAGATTGGAACAGTGGGTAGGGCTTACTGACACTATACTTCATTGGTTCACATCCTATTTACATGATAGGGATTTCTTTGTGTCAATCGGAAACCATCAGTCAGAACGAACCAAATTCACGTGTGGAGTCCCTCAAGGGTCAATTCTTGGACCACTCTTATTTAACACCTATATGCTTCCCTTAGCTCAGATAATGGAACAGTATGACATCTCCTATCACGCCTATGCAGATGACACACAACTGTACATTTCTGTGTCCCCACATGATTATAGTCCCTTAGTCTTCCTGAGTAAATGCATTCATCAAATCAATGAATGGATGTGCCAGAATTTTCTCCAGTTAAATGTGGAGAACACAGAGGTGATCATTTTTGGGCCAAAAAAGGAAAGGTCAAAAATAAGCAGGCAACTTAGCTCAATGTCACTTACAGCTACAAATCAAGTCAGAAACCTTGGCGTAATTATTGACTCAGACCTAAAATTTGAATGCCATCTAAAGTCCGTCACTAAATCCGCTTATTACCACCTAAAAAATATAACCAGAATTAAGGGGCTTCTGACTCAACAAGACATGGAAAAACGTATGCATGCATTCATTTTCAGCAGATTGGACTATTGCAACGGTATATTTACGGGTCTTGATAAAAAATCAGTCAGGAAGCTGCAGCCAGTACAGAATGCTGCAGCCAGAGTCCTCACAAATACAAGGAAGCTGGACCACATTACACCGGTTTTGAAATCGCTACACTGGCTCCCAGTGAGTCAAAGGATAGACTATAAAATACTACTGCTCGTCTACAAAACACTTAATGGCCTTGGACCAAAATACATGCTTGATTTGTTAGATTCCTATGAGACATCTAGACCCCTAAGGTCGTCTGGAACCGGTCTTCTGCATGTTCCAAGAACAAGAACCAAGCAGTGTGAAGCAGCATTTAGTTATTATGCTCCTCACCTCTGGAACAAGTTACCTGAACGTCTGAAGTATGCTCAAACTGTTAGCTCTTTTAAATCAGGGCTAAAAACGCTTTTGTTTAGCACTGCATATCCATAACTGTCTGTATATTTCAATCTACTTGCTTTCTATTCCTCTTGTGCTTATCTCCATTGCTGATTTCATTTATTATTAGTAGTAGTAGTTTTTGTTTTATTTTTATTCTATTTGTTATTAAATGCGATTTTTATGTATAATTTTATTTCCGATTTTTTGGTTTTTACGTTGTATTGATTTAAATGTGATTTTTATGATCTTCATGTGATGTAAAGCACTTTGAATTGCCTTGTGTTGAATTGTGCTATAATAAATTTGCCTTGCATTGCCTTGCCTTATGAAATTGAATTATGATGCTGTGTTGAGGTGAAAACATCAAAGCTTTTCACAGACGCCTTACAGTAATTAATTTACGACTCTTAAAAAACATACAAAAGACTATTTTTGGTAGGAAATGGTGGACTGGGCCACATAATAAACATAACCATCTGACAACTAAATATGAATTATTTCAGGTTTTCACGAGTATATCCCCAAATTCATCCAAGACATAGTTTAGCTTTGCTTCAAGAGAATCAATCACATAGTGTGAGTATACAACCCCTAGCAAAAAGTATGGAATCACCAGTCTCAGACGAGCACTCACTCAGACATTTTATTATGTAGAACAAACTCAGATGAAAAGCTTGAAAAAATAACAAATTAGTTCAAAAGTGCAACTCTTTGGCATTCAGAAACACTAAAAGAAATGAATAAAAAACATTGCGGTGGTCAGTAAATGTTACTTTTATAGAGCCAGTGCAGGGAAATAAGTATAGAATCACTCCATTCTGAAGAAAAAAATATGGAATCGCTTCATTTTGAGTAGAAAATATAGACACACTCAGTCAATTTCCTTTCCTTAATTGGGCCCCTGCATCAGATTAGATCTGCTCGTTAGTCAGCAGTTAAAAACAGTGCATTTATCACACCTTGGAGGGCTGGTGGACCAAGTGGATTCACAAGAATCATGGCTCCAACAAGAGAGATGTCTATTGAGACCAAGGAGAGGATTATCAAACTTCTTGAAGAAGGTAACGCTACACGTACGGTTGCCAAAGATGTGGGCTGTTCACAGTCAGCTGTATCAAAAATCTGGACCAAGTACAAACAGCATGGCAAGGTTGTTAAAGTTAAGGGCAATGGTAGACCGAGGAAGTTATCCAAACGTCGTGACAAACAACCAAAGGCCATATGTCTTGAAAACAGAAGATGTACAACAAGACAAATGAAGAAGAAATGGGAGGAAGCTGGAGTCAAGGTATGTGACAGAACTATGCAAAATCGCCATAAGGAAATGGGATTTTCATGTTTCACCATTATTGACACTTAAACAGAAAGGGACAAGACTGTAATGGGCTAAGGAGAGGCAATCATCGACTGTGAATTGCTGGATGAAGGTTATTTTCAGTGATTGTCAGGGACGCGGGTAGGCAGGCAGGTTGTGTGGACCCAATTGCAGGGAAACAAAAGCGGCAAGGCAGGTGAACTCAAAAAACGTTTAATGATATCTAACAAAAACACAAAGTACAACTGAAAGCACTGAGGATCAAAAGGGCAAGATTCAAACAAAACTTACCTAAATCAGAGGGACTGGTACACGAGGGCTTGGACCGGACTTGAAATTGACGTAGACATAGACATAGACAATGACGCAACAAGGAGTGAACAGAAAATGGGAGCTTATATACACACACGCAGACAATGGGTAACGAGACAACAAGGAAGAGGTGAGCACAGGAGGATAGTCTAGGAGAAGGCACATCAGGTGAAATCAATGGGCAATCACAGGGACAAGTCACACTAGGAGAAAACAAACACAAAACCTAACAGTGATGAGTCAAGAATCTGCATTGGACAAGGTGATAATGCTGTAACTTTTGTTGGGTGCCGTTCCAGTGAGATTTACAAAGATGACTGCCTGAAGAAAACATCAAAATTCCCTCAGTCCTTCATGATATGGGGCTGCGTGTCAGGAAAAGGCACTGGGGAGATGGCTGTGGTGAAATCTTCAATAAATGCACAAGTTTATATTGAAATTTTGGACAGCTTTCTTATCCCTTCAATTGAAAATATGTTTGGGGATAATGAAATCATTTTCCAAGATGGCAATGCATCATGCCACAGAGCTAAAACTGATAAAGCATTCCTTGGAGAAAGACTCATCCAGTCAATGTCATGCCCTGCAAATAGCCCAGATCTGAACCCTATTGAAAACCTGTGGTGGAAGTTGAAAAACATGGTCCACAGCAAGGCTCCGACCTGCAAGAATGATCTGGCAACTGGAATCAAAGAGAGTTGGCACCAAATTGATGTTTGTTACACATCAAGTCCATGCCTCAGAGACTGCAAGCTTTCATAAAAGCCAGAGGCAACTAAATACGAGAGATATGTTTTGATTGTTATTTCTTTGTTTGTTTCTCATGATTCCATATATTTTTCCTCAGAATGGAGTAATTCTATATTTATTTCCCTGCACTTGCGCTATAAAAGAAACATTTACTGACCACCACAATGTTTTTTATTCATTTCTTTTAGTGTTTTTGAATGCTAAAGAGTTGCACAATTCCTTATTTTTACAAGCTTTTTATCTGAGTTTGTTCTACATAATAAAATGTCTGAGTGAATGCTCGTCCGAGACTGGTGATTCCATACTTTTGCTAGAAGTTGTATTAAAAACAATAATAATAATAATAATAAAAGTGATTCACATACTTTTTCTTGTTTTGGGACCTGGATCAGAACAGAAAGCAGCTGATCAATGTCACCAAAATTACTAATAGCTGAAACAAAACAAAACAAAAAAAACAGGGCCAAATGTTCAACTCATTGTATCAGTGTGTACAATATCAAGTTTGATTTAAAAAAATGCTACAGTACCGTTCTTCAATTCAAGGAAGAACGTCTCACTCTGCAACATCTCTTGTATTGTGTCCAGCCGAATGTTGATGGTATCGATGTCCGTCAGAGGCTCTAGAATATTGGCGCGCAACCTTCTGGCACCTCCAGGAGTTTTTGTGTGGTTCAGGACACCGAAAAGGGTATGGTCGCATCTGTGTGCATCCACAGTAACAGTGCTGTTTTTGGCAGCCCCTTCCATTTTTTTCTTAGTCTTTCGGACAAAAATACTTAGATATTTTTTAGTCTTTGTCTAGTTTTCCAACAATTTCGACAGCATACATTTTGGAAAATGTATGCAAACCATTATAATCAAAAACAGTTTGATACCAGCATTAAATCAGGAGCAGCTCTGTCTAAACTACGACCATGATTAAAAACGAGCTGTAAACTGCTACCAAGTTATGTCCAAACCACCCAATGCAGTACTTCTTCCTATAATAATACACACTCATCAGGAAAACAGTACATTATTTTTAAATTAATTATACCCACCTGGACATCACGAACTGTGAACTATAAGAGGATGCTTGCCACACTGAAGCTAACAATAACGCGAATGCTATGCTAATGTTGATGATCACTCAGGGGCAGAGGTGGGTAGTGTAGCCAAACATTTTAGTCAAGTAAGTGTAGCGTTACTTCAAAATAATATTACTCAAGTAAAAGTAGTCATCCAAAAAATGTACTCAAGTCAAGGTAAAAAAGTTTTGGGCGAAAAGAATACTCAAGTAATGAGAAACATTGTGAGTAACTGCTGAAGATGTTTTTTAAAAAAATGGTATTTTCTTTTCTCAGCATAAAGTTATCTATATTAAATGTTATTATTATACTATACTATAACATATTACATTACTACTTTAAACCAAAGACATACAAAAAAAAAAAAAAGATTGAATTCCAGCTAGAGAGAAAAATCTACAGAAACGAAGCATTATTCGTCCGAACAGCATGAGTGCCCTCTAGTGGAGAAAACATATTTCCTATTATGAAACTAAAAGGATTTCATCTCCGTTTTTCCATGGTCAATCAGTGCCAAATAAAAACTGGGAGAGAGATTAAAATATGCGCTTTCAAGTCATGTTGACTGCGGTGCTCTATGTCAAATACTTCCTTTTTTATGGTGCTTTAAACACACCACGTGATTGAACAGGCTGGCGTGATCATAGAGCGGCAAGCTTGACTCTGATTGGTATAATGGAGTCATGTGATTATTGTTGTGACGTCTCATTGGTGCAATTGTTTGACCCACTGCTGGCGTCTCTGGCATAAAAAAAAAGAAGTCAATTCTAATACTGTACGTAGAATAAAGAGGAAAAATGTAATGACTGTAGCCCAAAGTAGGTAGCAGAGTAAGAGTAGGGTTTCTTCTTCACAAATCTACTTAGGTAAAAGTAAAAAGTATGGCTAGGTAAAACTACTCTAGGAAGCACGTTTTTCTCAAAAAGTTACTCAAGTAAATGTAACGCGTTACTACCTACCTCTGCTCAGGAGTCAGCACAGACTTTTACAGCCTAAAGCAAAATTGCAAAAACTCACCATGTGTCTCAAAACGAGCAAGCTTGGAGCAAAGCCTAGCTTGAACTTAGGTGAGTGTGTGAGTCTGCTTGGAATGGGAAGGGGGAGCAGCATGTCATTTCAGTGACACAATCAAACACTGCTACGATGAAGGCTGACTAACTACTACATGTACAAAAACTGGCATCCATGTCTTTATGTTTCGGTCTCCCAAGAGTCTCCCTAGCTCTTTATCGTCTCATCATCGCCATGAAAAAATGGTTAATCAACAAAATATTTTAGTAACCATCAACGTTGACAATGCACAGTAAGTACGTATATACATACTGTATGGCCGATACAAGTACTGCATTTGAAATAACATTACTTGCTCTTACTGTACCTGTGGTCTCTGTTGTTGATCACAAGCTCCATGTTACGAGTAGACACCCAGTCAATCTTAGCTGTCTGTTCACTTCCTATAAAAGTCACTTTAAGCGACTTGGCAGCATACACAACGTTTTGAGTGAACTCCAGGTATTTCAGCAAAGCAGCTGCAGTGGCTAGACAATAATATCTGCACAGGTAGGGACAGTTGGTCATGGAATGGTTGTTACAGTTTGTCTCCAATTTTTTTGCACGTTCATTTTGAACAGGCCCGGCCCTGGGTGACTAGGTGCCTTTGGCCAGTGTTTTTCAACCTTTTCTGAGTCACGGCACGTTTTTACATTGGAAAAAAATCACGCGGCACACCACAAACCAAAAGTGTTCCTAAATTACTTTCTGTACAGTAAATTTAATTTTAAAATAATTTCTAAGTATTTATACTTACTCAGTGTGAAACTTGAGCCTAATTAGATGAACACAAAGCTGATATCCTAGCAGGAATCATCGTCAACAGCTCTCGGTCTCTCTCTGTTATGATATTTTATTGCAGTTATGCTTGAAAAGCTCAGAATTACCAGACAGGGGGACTTTAGCAATGTCTTTAACCGGATCAGGGCCGAGCATCTCACTGACAATAGCTTTGCAGGCAGGTAGTATTAAGGTTTCTGCCAAAGTGTGGGACTTTTTTTATTTAGCAACACAGGGTTACTGGCTTTGAGGGCTTTCTCATTTACCTGTGTAGTTTTTCTCAAAAAAGTAGCCTTTTTCTGTTTTCACGAAGGCGAACAAAATAATCCATCGACTAGTTTGGAAGTGACGGGTGTTTCGTTTGGAGATGACGTTTAGGATAGCTGCTCATGACGCGTTCAAGAACTGCTCGGATTTCTAGATGTCAGCCATTTTGTTGTCCTCGACAATGTGTTGGAATAAAACACGGGGAGGATTGACGGTCGTCACATATGGATAAAATGGAAAGGACACTTTCGTGTATATTGACTCTTGACGAGTTTAATAAAATGATGTACACTAGACATGCTGTGGTCTACATTGTCGCGGACAGGAAGGTTGCTGATGGCTAGAAATCCAAGCAGTTATTGAACGCGACACGAGCAATACTTCGCTCATCTGGACACGACTGCAACTTTCTGCACACTGGTTGAAAAACACTGCCCTAGGCGATGTGTAATGAGGAAAATAAGCATGTATATACAGTATATTTTAAATATTTTAGCCCTAGGCAACCACCTAGCTCACCAATGCCCAGGGTTGGCCCTGGTTTTGAATACAATGCCATACTTAGCTCTTATTTCCATGAGGACGATACTAAACTCTGGAGCACAGAGCTGTTCAATATATTCCAGTCCTTTCTTATCGTTAAAATAAATCCGTTGAATTGGAGTCACACCCTGCTGCAAAATGAAAACACTTGCACCAAACAGTACAATATTGACAGATTTAGGCTGCAAAAGGTATATTTTTGCATTGGCACCTGTAAATTCTCTGAAATAAGTTTGAATAGCTGTGTTCCTTTATGTTCATTACAGACGGTGTCTGGCATCAGTATGTTCATTGGCAACAAGTTATGGACCTTGGTTATGACCTTAAAAAGTGTAAAGATTAGCCTTTTCCCACAACGAAACAACTTTCGTCAGTGCCTAAGTTACCTTAGTATAAGTTCCAGTATCTGCAAACTGAGAGAGTACAAGTTCTGGAAATTTCAGGTTAAGACTGGCCATTCCAATTTCTCCCCGGGCAAAACCACGCCCTTCAACCAGGGCGACAATAACAGATGCAGCAGAAGCCGATGTAGAAGAAGGGCAACAAGTCGATGCTAAAAAAAGAAATGAGAAAAAAGACAAAATGCAAATACGAATGTTTGAATTAACTTCTAACTCAAAGTAACTCTTTGGAAGACAGTACCAGTGCCAGCGGTCAATGGTGTCCAAGCAGGGCGTGGAGCTCTAGCAGAAGTGGGGGTCTTCCTGGGGTTGCCTCCATGGTAGGAGTCAGTCGAGGAAGGCATAAAGTAGGGCGTATTGTTCCTTGCTAACTGAAGGCAGTGGAGGGACTGACCTATGGCAGTAAAAGGATGGTAACGGTTCTCGAACACTACTGTCATCTACAGAGGTCAGGTCCCCATGCTAACATTTTTTACTAGGAGCACAGTGGCCCCTAACTTAAAATTTTAGGGACGCAAGCAGAAGAATTATTCTCAGACAAAAGCAGTTGTGATGTGTCCGTAAACGGGGGTCTCAGGGGGTAAAACGGACAAATTTAAAATAGTCCGGGTGCATATTGCGCGACGAAACTTCTATGGCAGCATCTAGACACACTGTTCTATCAAACACAACAATTATTTTCGTAAAATACAGTAGTTTATTTTAAAGTCGGTTGCATGAAGAGAAACTGCTTTTTCAGCCATGTGTGTGTTTTCCACTATACATGCAAATGCAATACAGTGATCCCTTGCTATATCGTGCTTCAAACTTCGCACCCGCAGTCTATCGTAGATAGAATCAATAAATGCAGTATTTTATTTTAAAATGTTAAGATATATACATGTATACATGTACAAATCATTGTTTTCTTTTATATATGTCTTATTTATATCATAATTATTACAATTATTACATACTATTAAAATATACATATACATTTTAGCAGGGGTGAAAGTGGGCCAGAACAGTCAGGAACGCAGTTCCGGTATAACATTTATGGCCGGAACGCAGTTCCGGTATAAGATTCAGGGCCGGAATGCTGTTCTGGTACACGGTGCATTGATTCTGAAAATATGACGGCAACTGTCAAAACGCTATGTAAAAAAAAAAAAAATGCTAAGCTGCCACACATGCATTTCATCTCCAAGAAGAAAATAATCTACCAACATCAGATTTACATACACAAGTGTTAACAACAAGCATAATAAAGTGCTTGTGTAGCGTAATCAGTTTCCACCGATATTTGTTATTTATTTTATTCCACGGACGGTATGGAGGTTTCCCCATCTGCTGCAGTTATCTGAGTCTGACGATGATGAGTCACGTCAATGTGCGAATGTACGCAGCAAAGCAAAACGCCTGGACTCATTTATACGTTCAATTGGCTCACATACTGACATGTGATCAGCAGAGATAGTTAGCGCTGACTGGTTCAAATGTGCATATTTTCTCGAACAGCAAAAAAAAAAAAAAAAAAAAGTTTGTTGAATTGATGCGGCAAAAAAAGGGCAATGCAACAGAAGATGGATCAAATCTTTAAGAGCAGGGAAAGAGTTGAGGAGGCTTATTTATCATATCTAGTTTTATTTGCTCTGATAGGGAGGTTCAGAACATCTTAGATGTCAATGTGCACTTTGGACTTATATTTGTTCATTTATGTTAGGCTACTTATTCATTACCTTATGATTTAAAAAAGTCAATGTTTGCATGATCTTCAAAATATATTCCATTTCACTCTGCATAATATAAGTCATTTGTACTTATTTTTCTGAATGTATGTTACTTATATCTTTATTTAAAAAAGAAAAAAAAGAAAGTAAAAGTAAATTAAATTCAGGCGGCTACATTAACATTAACTTCAATTTTAATATACATCCAATTTTCTTAAGTAGTTAAAATTGAGATTTGGCATTTAGTTTGTGAGGAAATGAGGGAAAATAAAGATTAGGAGATTGGGGTTATTGCAGTTTTAGTTAACTTTTATTTTGCAAATCATTGAAAAAATAAAATTTTAATGAAAATCAGTTTTTGTATGTGTTATAGAAATAACTGTGCCAAAACAGTTTTCTTTGCATTTCAAAAGTTTACTGTTTAAAAAAAAAAAAAAGAAAGAAAGAAAGAAACAAACAAAATTTCTGGCTCCGTGGCGACCTTCACGTCAGGGAGTTCCGGCAAGAAATTCTAGCCACTTTCACCCCTGCATATAAAGGTTTTCTTTTGTTTTTTTTATTTAATTATACTTTGGGGGGGAAAGGAGAGAAAACACGTCCTACTGTATATTTATCTCTTTCCAATGCTGTAACAAAGTAATCTTAAACCAAACCGAGTTACTTTTTCAATCTAGTAAATGCGTTACATGTTTGAAATTAACTGCATACTGTGGATGAATTCATATTTGTTGCCTTTAAAAGGCTCAAATTTTAAGTATGTTTGAATTTACACAGTACCAAACATCATAAACAAACTATATTAACGTTACCCGTGGCCGTACGAGGAGGTGAGGGGCCAGTGCTGGAGTGAGTACTCTCTTCATCCGCATTTTGACAGGACAGACTGTGATAATCTGACACCAGATTATCAGAAGTGGCTCCAATTTCAAAACTTCTATCAGAAGAGGACAAGTCAGAGAAATGTCCACTTTCTGTATTATCACTACTTAAATTCTCCTCTGTACTGGTACAAAACATTGCAAAACTTCATAAAATCCTCTGCGTATGAAGTCTGTTTCTCAAATTATCAGTACAGCCTCAGTATTAAATTGAATATCAAAACAATATGACAACAAAGGCACCGAGAAACAGCTGCTGTTAGCTAAGAAGCTAGCATCGCTATGTACGTAATAGATTCCAATTTGGCGCCATTCCCTCATAGGCTTTTATGAGAGCTTCACGTGAGCTCGAAAATATGATAACTGACATGCTTTATTATAATAATTAGTATTTTCATTATTATTTACTATTATTATTAAAGATACCTAATGAAAACGCACGTTCATAATAGTAATTATTATTATATCTATAATATAATTTATGTTTGAGAGCATCACAGTTGAATTTCCGTTTCCTCTACAGCTCAGCTCATCCAACATGGCGGCGCCGAGAGAGCGCAGCAACTACTTTGTGAGAGAAATTGAGAAAAACGACGGGTCCCTTTTATCAGTGAGCCAATGTTTCGTGGGAGACGTTGGCTGCGTGGTGTGGGATGCGGCCATTGTTCTCGCTAAATATTTAGAGACGAAACAATTTTACGATCCGTCCTCTGGAGTTAATTTATGGGCTGGTCGAAGAGTGGTGGAGTTAGGAGCTGGGACGGGGGTCGTTGGTTTGATGGCAGCAACGCTGGGGTGAGTTTCAAACACTGACTTTACGCGTCTTTGATTTTCTGTTGGGCGTGTGGCGATAGAATACGTGAGCAGAAGGCACTCTCTGTTATCGACGTTTCAACTTTATGCGGATTTATAAATCCCTAGAGAACAATTTCTTGACAGCGCCAGTAGAGGGCGCCACATTGTTAGCCAGCTTGACGTGCCTTGCAACGGAACGAAGTCTGTATCAATTTCCAAAATGTTTGATAATTGTACACAGGGGATTATAGTTTATTTTAGGTTTAGATGACAGATGTTAATAGCTATTAAAGCCTGAACGTTGGTTCAAGCACGAGCGAGTGTGTGACTTCAAAAATACAATACTTAAAAAAAAACATGCATTCAGTCAATCATAATGTTGATTTAACCAATAGGGATCCATGAAATGAGTTAAAAGACAGTCAAGAGTTTTTTTTTTAATTCAAAGGCATAGCCAGCATTCCACCCAAAATCAGATGGGATAGGATCCTGGTATACAATTTGCCAATTTCATGTCTTAACGTCTGTCTTAATTTCCATAGTGCTCATGTGAATGTAACAGACTTGGAGGATCTACAGACCCTCCTGAAAGTGAACATTCAAGACAATCAGACTCTCATCAGTTGTGGATCCATAACTGCCAAGGTACTGAAATGGTTTGTAATATTTTCTATATTTAACATAATGATTGACAGTGGTATAATTACATTGTCTAAACCAGAGATGTCAAATGTACAGGCACGATGCAACTCATTCATACTGTACATCCAGAATGTTTGTATTTTGACATTGGCACCGTAAATCCGAAGACTTGTGCACTTCTGCAATTGGCTCTAGGGCTGCAGCTATCAATTCATTTATCGACTAGTTAGTACCAGTACTCGAGTAGGGCTGTAGCTACCGATTGTTTTAGTAGTCGATTAATCGATAAACTAGTTAGTTCGAATAATCGGATAAGGAACATAAAAAATTACAATACCTGAGCTGAGCTTCAAACTGGATTAAAAAAGAAATGAGGAACTATGTACAACAAAAGAACAATTGGCTAACTTAAATAACAAGTCTGCTAGCTTGAATGCTATAATGCAAACTTTTTTTTTTTTTTTTTTTACAATGATCTTAACAAATAGTTCAGACACATATTCCACCAAAAAACGGCTAAATATACCTATAAAGTACTTTACGAATGCATTAAAAAAATATCCTCAAACAAAAACTTAGCTTATGTTGGTCTTAACAAGGAGCAGCTGGATTCAGCCACATTAAATGAGACAGACTAGAGGGCAGTGTATCCACACGAATCAATAAAACTGAATGCAAACATTTTCAAAACAAACCATTACAATGCCACTTTTATTGAACGAATACTCGAAGCAGCAAAATTTGATTTGAATGTTTTTTCTAATCGAATCCTCGAGTTAATCGATTAAACGTTGCAGCACTATAATCGAGAGATTGGATTTGGATTATTGTATTTTAAATTGTAGGGTATGTAAAACAAAGGCTTGCTAAAAAAAAAAAAAAAAGAGCATGAAATGTGAATACAAGATAAAATTCCAGAGTGTTTTTTAAAAGTATGCAGAACTGCACTTTCATTTTAAAAGAAATTAAAATACCTGAGCTTAGCCTCAAACGGTATAAAAAAATAAATAAATGAGGATCTAGGTACAACGAAAGAACAATTGGCTAACTTGCATGGTAAATGTCTGCAAGTTTTAATGCTATAAAATGCTAAAAAATGTATGTATATATATATAATGCTCTTAACAAATTGTTCACACACATATTCCCACAGAAAAACTGCTAAATATACCCATAAACTAAATTACGAATGCATGAATAAAACATGTTTTCTGTAACAAAAACTAACCTTATGTTGGTAGGGAGCAGCTGAATTCAGCCATGTTTAAATGAGTTATACCATATTCACTGTTTCTACTAGAGGGCAGTGCAGGGGTGGACTGGCAATCTGTGGGTTCTGGAGGATCACAGAACGGCCGGTGGCCGCCATTCATTATACATCACTGTTTTTATCCCCCCATCCTCTGATTATCTACAGTTAGCATCCAATCCGACAGGTGGCAGCAATGCGCCTGGCTGTTCACTGCCAATCTGATAGACTACGAACGAAGAAAGCACAGAGTAGCCTTCATTGGTTCCTTCCTTGTGGAAGCAAAATAGTGACGAGCGATAATGCACAATATGGATGGTGGTGGCAAAAAACAGAAAAGAGCAGGGTGGCGCAGAGAAGGTTAGGGAGAAAAAATTAAAGAAACTGGAGAGTGAAGCATTAAAATGTCATAAGTCGACAAATATTTTCGCAAGCAGCAGTCTGGCTGCAACGGCCACGTCGGGTAACAACAGCCCAGCTCCCGGCGATGGTGAGAGGGAGCGGCAGCCGCTCTGACGTGCAGCCGGTGCAGGGAGAGAGAAAAGAAGAGGGAGGGGGTAACAATAAGCTGGTGGAAGTTCCCCAGCCAAGCGCAGGGCAAGTAAATTGGGATGAAGAGGGTTACTTGGTCGGTATACTGGCAATTGTTATCCACCAGGTAGCTACATTTTAAATGAAATAAATGACAATTAACCCTTTAACACCGAACGTGTCGGGAGCGGCGCGTTTACGCATGTCGTCTTTGAAGCTTCGTCACGCTGTAATTACGTCACCCACGTGCCACTGGTTGGTCTCATTTGAAAGTGCGGAAGTTGATGTCCACACCAGTTTTTATTTGAAGTCAATCGACCAAGAAAAACGGGAGATAATGTCATTTGAGTTTTATAGTTTTATTGCACTCATAAATATGCATTAAAACGCTGCATGTACCATGTATCTATCTCCATATTTCCATAATTTCTTGTCCTTTTTCAAAACCGAAAGCAGCACAAAAGACTAAATATCCCAAGATCCGTTGTGATGTCAAGAAGGACGAACCGAATGTGAACATTTTTAATAAATTGCCGAGCTAGGCGCCAACTAAGGAAAAGGAGGCATGAACACCAGTTGGATTGCGCGAGCGACTTTGAAACGTGTAGAATGAATAAAAAACTAAATTTAGCGCAAGCTAATGCATTTTTTCATCAACTCAAGGAATAGGATGAGCTGTATTTGTCGTTTTCCTCTGATTAGTCGGCGTCTCGGCGAGTAGAAGTGACAGCAGCGCTCAAACGGCAGAAGAGTAGGCTGTGTGACGTTCTATGTGACGCAGCTCAGTGACCTGTTCAAAAACAAACTTTATTGAGTGCGCAAAAAAAAAAAAACTTTATCGAGTCGCATGCCTGAAAAAATTGAATTGAACTGAACTACTTGTCAATATTTTTGAAAATACTTTTTTTCAAATGTTATATATATTTTTTCTTCACTATGAATCTTTTCAATTCTTATATAGATGTGTGTTCGAAAAGCTTGATTGCATGTGCGTATTCTTTAGATAAGGTGATGGGTATAATACCTCACTTCACAAAGAGATATCCTCCAAACCCTTTTTGTGTTAGATGATATATATAATTTTTTTTCCTCACTATTTTGCACTGTATATAACCTGTTTTGACCATAGTATGTGTAAAGGCCAAAAACGCCTATGACCATACCCGCTGTTTGTGTTGAATAGTCAAACATAAAACTATTCAATTTTATTTTTTTGTATTAAATGTTTATCATAACAAGTTGAATAAATATTATAAAGCTTCAAAACGGTTGGTCGAGCATGTTTGGTTGTCAATGGGACACCAACATTACAAATTTTGAAAAAATATTTTCGGATTTTTTTGTCTTTTTGGGTCCAAAATGTGGATTATAATTGGTCAGTGAAGAAAACAACAGTTTGGACATGAAGTTCAAGGTGCCCTGAAAAAAGGGACCCAACTTCGCCATTGTGAACAATTTTTTCTTTGAAATATAAAGGCAACATCAAATGCATGCAAATTCGGCCAAAATAGGCTTAGGTGTTAAAGGGTTAAAGGGTTAGTGCCAGCTAGTCGATGTACCCGTTTGCAATCGTGTCAAGTTACAGTATGCTAGTCCTACTATCCCTCTCCTAAGAAAAAATATTTTAGCCGTAAAACAGTGTATGCACACGCAGCAAAGCAATATTAATTCAGAAGAAATATAACAAAATATTAATAAAATGAATGGTTTTACTTTAAAGGTTAGGTAGTTAAACTGATATGTATATATTTTTAATCATTTATATATCGTTTTGTTTTCTGGTTAATACTTTCCAATGAAGGTTATGTATACAGGATTTGTCTTGAAATGTTATTGTATTTTCATTTAAATTTATTATTTGTATGGCAGGGGTCTCCGAACCGGTCCTCAAGGGCCGCTGTGGGGCCTGGTTTTTGTTTCAACCGATCGAATACCGACAGTTTAACCAATGAAGTTTCTGCTAAAAAAGCAGCACCTGACTGCAATCAACTGATTACACTTGTAAGACACCAGATTGGTGCAGAGGTATTGTCTTGTTTTGTTGGAATGAAATCCTGCGCCCGCCGCGGCCCTATGTGGAATAGTTTGGCGACCACTGAATTATGGCATAAACAATGAAGTCATTTTATAGACAGAGATATATAGAGATATATTATAATCAATTAGATACGTAAAACTTGCTTTGAAAAATAAATTCTTTCATTTGTTTATTCAGGTTGATCATAGAGCTAGTACAGAAAATGAATCCAACTCCAGTTCAGCCTTGCAGTACTTTGAGCGCCCCAAGTCAGACAGTCACAGTCTAGACACATTTTCTTAAATTTTCTCTCAAAGTGCACGAAATTGATGCATTTTACAATAAAATGTTAAAAAAAAAAAATCTTCCCGGGGGGGCATGCTCCCGGACCCCCCTAGGAGGTGTGTGTTTCCCTTCGTATAGCGATTCTTGTGGGCTGGGCTGAGTCAAAGTCCAGGGCTGCTTTTTAGTCCCAGTCCGCCCCTGGGGCAGTGTATCTATCAAAATCAATAAAACTAAATGCAAACACTTTGTAAACAAACCATTATAATGCCCCTCTAATTAAACGTTTCATTGAAGCCGCAAAATTTGATTCGAAGCTTTTTTCTAATCGATTACTCAAGGTAATGGATAAATCGTTGAAGCACTACTTGGCTCACTTTTATGTCCGCAGTCACTTTCGCATCCACACTGTCAAAATGAAATTGACTTGTGCTGTCAATGGCTGCCAAAGAATTAACAAAGAAGTGACCCAAAAATGTCCCAAAACCAACAGGAATTTACTCAAATCAACAGGAAGAATCTGGAAATGCCCTAAAATCAACAGGAAATTATGCTAAATGTACAGGACGTAGCCCAGAAATACTCCAAAATGTACTGGAAATGACCTAAAATCAACTATGCCTTCTATTAACAAGAATAAACGTCCAATTTGCTTACACTGGGAGGACTGGCGGTGAATGCTCATCTTCCAGTGCCATTAATGTCGAGCGGAGTCAGCCAAAAGAATAAACTAGTCCGCCCCACTTGAGATCAAATTGCCATTAATGTGGCCTGCAAACACAAATGAGTTTGACTCCCCAGCTCTAAACAACACTGTCTTTATAATCCAATATGTTCTTTTGCTCAGGGGTGAAGATGTATCTGGTTTCCTTCCACCTCCAAACTATATACTGATGGCAGATTGCATTTATTATGAGCAGGTATCTAAATTGACAATTTGCTTGTTTTCATCCTGTCCAATTCTCCTCATGCATTCATTTATTTCTCTCTAGTCGATTATTCCACTGGTGAAGACCTTGAAGTTGCTCAGTGGACCAGAGACTTGCATCATTTGTTGCTACGAGCAACGCACGGAGGGTATCAACCCCAAAGTAGAAAATCAGTTTTTTGAGGTTAGAGCTGTGGAGTCTAGATGTAAATATATTTTTTTGCCACTTAATAGGTTATAACTTGTTTCATCTTTTAGTTGCTGCAACAAAGCTTCACTTGTGAAGAGATCCCTTCAAGCAAACAAGACTGCAAGTTTAGCAGTCCAGACATCCACATTCTGCATGTTAGGAAAAAAGTAGGTTTGTAAAATAGAATTTGTGTAAATAGCTGTTTCTGTAGGAGGCGATACTCTGGACTACACCTGAGGACCAGACATCCCAAGTTCCAAAAACTCATTTCAGGGAGATATTTATTGACCCAAACCCCCTCCCCCCTCGTCCAAACATGCCAACAACAAGAAACCCCACCTAACCCTATGTGCCCAATACATATACGTACATACCTAAAGGGGAAGTTCAGAATTTTTGTCATTAGGCATTATCTTCGAATTAGCGGGGGTTTAATCAGTCTCGGTGGAGTTGATGTCGACAAATTCTGTGTAGTTTGTTAGTTATTTATTAGTTTCTGGGCTCCAGAGTGGCTAAGCTTGCGCAAGTCAATTAGGCCGACTCAGCATGCCAATTAAAAAAACAACATATGTACACATGAAAATCATCGATGACCCATGCAATCAATAGTGTTGGCTATGTTTTCAGGATAAAGTTATTAAAACTTACCATTGCATGTCAAGAATTGCAGTATGAACAGCAACATTTGTCATCCAGCAGCTCTGCAGGTAGCAGGGCAGAGTGATATCACATGTTTTTTTCACCACTGATTTTTATGTCGTAGCCAGCAGCAAGTAACCACAGTTTATTTTGTTCCTCATTCTTCATAGGGAATCTGTGGAAACTTTCCTTTTACCATCTTTTCTGTTTCTACATTCTCTAAATGCATATTTTACCATGTTGCCGTCCTTCAGTCAACTGCAGACTGATGCTGCATTCGACGAGGGTGGGATGTCGGAGTGTCTAACCTCCGACCTGGAAATACATAATTGGAACGCCACTCTAACTGAGAGGTCCTAGTCGCAAAGTCGAGGAAAAAAAGTACCTCAAAACTACGAGTTGCTTCAATCTGATGCCACTTGACAAAATGGCGCTGCCTGTGGAAAAGCAGACAGTCAATAGTAAAACCAAAGAAGGCAGTTTACAGTGCACACTATTTCCCTCAGCTGTCGTTTTTCCTCCACTATTTGATCGCTTATTAGAAGGCAGGTTTGCTGGAGGTAATGTCTTTTGATGGCCAAAATTAAAAAAAAAAAAAAACTTGTCACGATCAGCCATCTTTGCTGTTTACATTCGCCTGGAACGCAATGAGGTCCCAACAGGTATCATCCTAGTGGGATAAGTCCGACTTTCCACCTTCCTCAAATGCAGCATGAGCACAAGTGGCCAAAGCACTCCTCTCTATTGTGGTCGCGTTACACATTTTTTTAAAAATAGTCCTGTAGAATGAAATTAATTACGGCAGTTTGGTGTGACATTGTTTTGGCCACGTGGGTATTTCGAACAATGATCTGCATTTTGAATTTATTTGACTATCTTAAATCTGTTAATATTGTTTTATATTGGCATGCTAAGATTGTACCATTGACTCGCTAGCTTAGCCACTCCGGAGCCCTGAAACGAACAAATATCTGACAAACTGCACGGAATTTGTTGAAATCAACTCCACCGACTAATTAAACCCTCGCTAACTCAAAGATTAAGCCTAATGTCAAAAATTTTGAACTTCCCCTTTAAGTGTTAACTGTGTGTAATCCAACATTAAAAATGGTAGTATCCTATTTTTATGTTTTTTAAAAAAGGCACCAAGGTTGCCAGCTGGGGAGCCTGACTTTCACGGTTTCCTCAGTCGATCCATACAAAAAAGAGTTGTCTATTTTTGCACATGAACAGTGAATTGAAGAATGTTCGAACAATTTAAAAAAATAATAAATAAATGATGTGATTTTTTTTTTTAATTATTAAAAAAAAAAAAAAGTCTTTTTGTCTTTTCTGTTGTACCAAACCTTTACCGAAGCATGGCCTCACTTTCATTTTGAGTATAACTCCAAATCCAGACCTCCATAGGTTGATACATTTGATTTTCATTGATATTTTTTCTTTTTGTGTGATTTTGTTGTCAGCAGATTGAACTACGGAAAAAATAAAGTATTTAATAAAAATATTTCATTCATGTTCCCTTTCTTTTTTTGAGCAGTGGATAAACAATAAAATTCTATGTCAAAAGTTGACCATCATAATTTAATAATTGACAAAGAAAATGTTGTTATTGACCCATCTTTCAATATACAAAGATTTATTTATATGTTGTATGTCTTGATTGTTCCACATGTCATATCTATGCGGTGAAAGTTGTGTTAATATATCATTAATTATGACAGAAGAAGTTGTGGATGGAACTTGGCTAATTTAACTGGTGACAGAAATGTTGTAATTACACTAACGCACATGACCCGCTCAAACAGAATAAAATGACAGCACAGTGTAATGTCCACTTGTTAACTTGTGTTTTTTGGTGTTTTGTCGCCCTCTGCTGGCGCTTGGGTGCGACTGATTTTACAGGTTTCAGCACAACATGAGCATTGTGTAATTATTGACATCAACAATGGCGAGCTACTAGTTTATTTTTTGATTGAAAATTTTACAAATTTTGTTAAAATGAAAATATTAAGAGGGGTTTTAATATAAAATTTTTATAACTTGTACTAACATTTATCTTTTAAAAACTACAAGTCTTTCTATTCATGGATCGCTTTAATAATGTTATTAATGTTAATGCCAACTTGTTGATTTGTTATAATAAACAAGTACAGTACTTATGTACAGTATGTTGAATGTATATATCTGTCTTGTGTCTTATCTTTCCATTCCAACAATAATTTACAGAAAAATATGGCATATTTAATAGATGGTTTGAATTGCGATTAATTACAATTAATTAATTTTAAGCTGTAATTAACTCGATTAAAAATGTTAATCGTTTGACAGCCCTAAATTACACCTTAACAGAAATTCCAGACTTTCTACAGATTTAAAACTATATGTAATGATGAAATTCCATGTTGAGTTGGGATTTTTCAAATATTGTTAAATCCATTTAATTTTAAACGATGCATTCAATGAAGTTACGTAATTTTTCAACGCTTTCGGTTTACATTCGTCGCCTTTGTAATACGTCATAAGTCGTCATTTCCGGTAGTACAGTTAACCGTAAAAAATTTACTCGAAACGTCTCATCGAATCGAGTAAAATTTAGGTGAGAAATGCAGTTTCGCGGGTGAAATAGATTTTAGTGCGTATCTATCAACTTTTTAAAAAGATTTTTGAATGTAGATTGTAGAACGAAACACATGCTAGCATGTCGCTGCAGTAATGTCACCTTTTATTTTGACTCGAAATCGTCAGTGATTGGATGAAATGCAGTTTATTTGTTTTTCTTTATGCAGCATGTCAGGCGGAGAGTTGATTTCTGTGGATTATGAAGTATTTGGAAGAGTACAGGGCGTCTTTTTTCGGAAATATACACAGGTACGTTTTGTGTTTTGCAGTGGCTGAGCCACATTTTAATTGGGATTTTTCTGTGTTGACATGACGTTTCGTCTAAAAAGGATGCACGTAGTTACTGCCGCAATGATAACTTGTCAAACAAATACACTGAGTCATGGTGGAAAAAGCAAATATATCACAAAATTATTTGGCGTGAGGGGCGGATCTAGAAAAATATTGATGTGGAGGGCGAGGGTGGCAGGAACTTTTTTAGGATGGCAAATATTCCATGATATGAATGATCTATTCTTTGGACAGTGATAGGATATTCAGTGGCGATTTGATTCAAGGGCCTTTGATTCAATACACATTTATGAAGATGTTGAACGCAATCCGTTCTAATTTACCTTAAGCATTGAAAAATACGCTCAGGAAAGCCACTAGTCATGCTCTTTGGCTGGGATGTCCCAGATCCGAACACATGATCAGAAATTGGGCCTAGCTCATCGTTTTCAGAAGATCTGAATCAGGTGAAAAAGAGAGGGTTTTTAAAAAATGTTTTTAATTTAAGGGTTATAAAACAACAAAATGAGATGTAGAAAGATATTGCCAAAAGAAACAAAAAAAATGTATGTTTTGTACTATGTAACATTTTCAAAAGATTGGAATCGGATGGAAGAAGATTGTTCTTAAGATTTTGTTTTTTTTAATTGCTTCAGAGTGACAGATAAATGAATAAATTGCCGAGGTATCCGATCGGTACTCTGTATCGGCAGATCCTCAAAATCGGGTGACTCAAACTCGGGTGCAAAAATATGTGATCGGTGCTACTATACCCTCTGAGTATCCAATGTGTGTGTCTGTTGGACTTTGCAGGCCCAGGGCAAGAAGCTTGGACTTGTCGGGTGGGTCCAAAACACAAGTATGGGAACCGTGCAAGGGCAGGTCCAGGGTCCGCACAAGAAAGTGAAAGAAATGAAAGAGTGGCTGAAATCCACAGGAAGTCCCAAGTCACAGATTACTAAGGTGGAGTTCAAGAACCAGAGAGAAGTTGACCATCTGGAACATTCATCTTTTGACATTGTAAAATGACATGCTTGCTATTAGCTTACACGCACTTATTTATTTTGTCTGTGTCTTTCTTATATAACCTTATGTGTATAGAAAAAATGTGAAATGCTTGTGTAAGATACAAATAAAACAAGCAAAAAGGTGTTCAATTTAGTGCTGCAACGAGTAATCGATTAACTCGAGTAATTCAATTAATTAGAGTGGCGTTGTAAAGTTTTTGGGTTTTTTTTAACATGTTTGCATTTAGTTTTATTGATTTGGGTGGATACACTGCCCTCTTGTTGCAAAAGTGAATATGGCATTTGGGTGGATACATTGCCCTCTAGTTGCGACAGTGAATATGGCATACCTCATTTAACATGGCTGAATCCAGTTGCTCCCTGTTAAGACCAACATAAGTTTTTGTTTGAGTTAGTTTTTTTTTATGCATTCATAATTTAGTTCATAGGTATATTTAGCTGTTTTTCTGTGGGAATATGTGCTTGGATGATTTGTGAAGAACACTGTAAAAAAAAAAAAATTAGCGTTTTACAACATTTAAGCTAGCGGACTTTTGCTATGCAAGTTAGCCAATTGTTCTCTTCTACTTAGATCCTCATTTATTTTTTACATTGTTTGAGGCTAAGCTCAGGTATTTTTATTTTTAAATGAAAGTGCAATCCTGCATAGTTTAAAGAAACACTAAGGAATTTTAATATTCTTTTGAAATTGAAATATTTGCAAGCCTTTTTATTCTGCAATGCAATAAATGTTCCTAATCCAATTACTCGATTATTCAAACTAACTAGTTGATAGATTAACCGACTACTAAAATAATTGATAGCGGCAGCCCTGGTTCAATTTTCCATTCAGAATACAATCCCTTGAAGCAATACTTAATAACTTTTCAGCCTTCATTAAGCATATTCTTAATGTTTGTGATCAAACAGACTTTCAAGTAGTTGAATGATAAAAACCGGTCTGTATCACTTAACTGGCACTAAGCAACTTGGAAGAGGGTGATAGGAACCCTGCCACTCAAGAAACTACAAATGTGCCGCCTGCTTTCCACAGAGGTGGGTAGAGTAGCCAAACATTTGACTCGAATAAGATTAGCGTTACTTCAAAATAGTATTACTTAAGTAAAAGTAGTCATCCAAAAAATGTACTCAAGTACAAGTAAAAAAGTATTCGGTGAAAAGAATACTAAAAGAAAACATTGTAACTGCTTACAATGTTAGATTTGTTTTTAAACTGATATTTTTATACTGTACTATAGTCTAACATATTACATACCCACATTAAGCCAAAGAAATACAAAAAAAATTCTGGCGAGAGAGAAAAAAATCTACAGACATTAAGCATGAGTGCCCTTTAGAGGAGAAAACGTATTTCCTATTATGAAACTAAAAGGATTATATCTTCGTTTTTCTGTGGTCAATCGGTGCCAAAATAAAAACTGGGAGAAATTTTATTTTTATTTTATCATTTATTTACCTGTTCTGTTCAGCTGCTTGACGCGGAGAATGGAGATCAGAGTGTCCGATTGAGCTGAACAGTTTTAATGTATCGCATGGGAGTATTAACATACTAGTCCTTCTAAAAAAATTAGCATATTGTGATAAAGTTCATTATTTTCTTTAATGTACTGATAAACATTAGATTTTCATATATTTTAGATTCGTTACACACAATCGAAGTAGTTCAAGCCTTTCATTGTTTTAATATTGATGATTTTGGCAAAAAAGTCAAGAAAACCCAAAAATCCCTATCTCAAAAAAATTGCATATTTCATCTGACCAATACAAAAAAAGGCAACCTTCAATTAATTATATCAGCTATGCACTCAATACTTGGTCGGGAATCCTTTTGCAGACATGACTGCTTCAATGCGGCATGGCATGGAGGCAATCAGGCTGTGGCACTGCTGAGGTGTTGTGGAGGCCCAGGATGCTTCAATAGAGGCCTTAAGCTCATCCACAGTGTTGGGCCTGGTGTCTCTCAACTTCCTCTTCACAATATCCCACAGATTCTCTATGGGGTGCAGGTCAGGAGAGTTGGCAGGCCAATTGAGCACAGTAATGCCATGGTCAGTAAACCATTTACCAGTGGTTTTGGCACTGTGAGCAGGTGCCAGGTCGTGCTGAAAAATGAAATCTTCATCTCCATAAAGCTTTTCAGCAGATGGAAGCATGAAGTGCTCCAAAATCTCCTGATAGCTAGCTGCACTGACCCTGCCCTAATTAAAACACAGTAGACCAACACCAGCAGCTGACACGGCACCCAGACCATCACTGACAGTGGGTACTTGACACTGGACTTTTGGCATTTTCTTCTCCCTAGTCTTCCTCTAAACCTGACACCTTGATTTCCGAATGATATGCAAAGTTTGCTTTTATCTGAAAAAAGTACTTTGGACCACTGAGCAACAGTCCAGTGCTGCTTCTCTGTAGCCCAGGTCAGGCACTTCTGCCGCTGTTTCAGGTTCAAAAGTGGCTTGACCTTGGGAAAGCGGCACCTGTAGCCTATTTCCAGCACACGCCTGTGCACAGTGGCTCTGGATGTTTCTACTCCAGACTCAGTTCACTGTTTCTGCAGGTCCCCCAAGATCTGGAATCGGCCCTTCTCCACAATCTTTCTCAGGGCGCGGTCACCTCTTCTGTTTGTGCAGCGTTTCCTGCCACAGTTTTTCCTTCCCGCAGACTTTCCACTGAGGTGCCATGATACAGCACTCTAGGAACAGCCTATTCGCTCAGAAATTTCTTTCTGTGTCTTAGCCTCTTGCTTGAGGGTGTCAATGATGGCCTTCTGGACAGCAGTCAGGTTGGCAGTCTTGCCCATGATTGCGGTTTTGAGTAATGAACCAGGCTGGGAGTTTTTAAAGCCTCAGGTATCTTTCGCAGGGGTTTTGAGTTAATTCGTTGATTTAGATGATTAGGTTAGTAGCTTCTTTAGAGTACCTTTTCATGATATGCTCTTTTTTTGAAATAGGGATTTTTAGTTTTTCTTGACTTTTTGGCCAAAATCATCAATAATAAAACAATAAAAGGCTTGAACTACTTTAGTTGTGTTTAATGAATGTAAAATATATCAAATTCTAATGTTTATCAGTACATTACAGAAAATAATGAACTTTATTACAATATGCTAATTTTTTTAGAAGGACCAGTTCATCCATTGTGATCATTCAACATACTTCGTTTATTAGGAGAAAGCAGCGAACAGGAATGGGTTATGGGGCAACAAAAGAAAAGAGGGAGAGAGGGACAGAAAAAGCACAAAAAACAACAACAAATACATTAAACGCCTACTCTAACTAACTATGAATATGTTGGAGGTATCGTTAGCTAGTTGTATTTCCTGTTGACACCATGTGGGGGGCCTGATAACCAAGAAAAGGGGGGGGTCGGAGATATAAGTGATTAGGAGGGGTGAAGTGTACCTAAATAAGCCATGTGGTCTAGAACCCAGTATTTGTGTGAATCCCTTGCGAGTGTATGTTGGCATCCTATTCTATGCTGTCTCATCACTAATCCTGACACCGAAGCTTCCTACTTGAGTGTGTCTAATTTCACCTAGTCATGCGTGAGGCCCATCTAACTGGGAGAGATTTAAAAAACAAACGGTGGAGTAACTAAAATTGTATAATATTGTAGTATCTTCAAAGTAGCCACCCTTTGCTCTGATTACCTTTTTGCACACTTGCCATTCTCTTGATGAGCTTCAAAAAGGAGCCACCTAAAATGTTTTTGACTTCACAGGTGTGCCTTTTCAGGGTTAATTAGTGGAATTTATTGCTTTATCAATGTGGTTGGGACCTTTATTTGTGTTGCACTGAATTAGGTTTGTTCAAACTTTTGGCTGGTACTGTATGTATGTAATATGTATAATGTTGGGATATATGTTTGTGTGCATGTGTGTGTGTAAGGCAAATTAACCTGACCCAGATATGAAATTCAAGTCATTTGTTGTAGTATTATTCAGGGTTTGAAATTGCAGCCATTTTTCTTACACACACATATATATATATATATATATATATATATATATATATATATATATATATATATATATATATATATATATATATATATATATATATATATATATATATATATATATATATATACACATATATATATATATATATATATATATATATATATATATATCCGATTTCCTGTTGGGTTTGGAATATGGGTTCAAGAGACTTTTTGGAGCAGTTTTGCACAAGGTATTGACTCCCCAAATTTAACTCTACGTTAAAAAAACCTAATAGGAAACGCCTTTTTGAAAAATTCAAGGGGGCGTCACTGAGCCATTTTGTTACATTTTTTTGTAACGTCGCAAGATTATCGAAATCCACGCAAAGCCGCATGTATGTGCAAAATTTGGTGAGTTTTCGTGCATGTTCAGGCCTCCAAATGTAAACTATATAACAAATGGATAAAAATTTCACCTACGATCCAAAATAAGTATAGTATATAGTAAATAAGGTATGGACTCCCCAAATTTCATTGCTCTACGTTGAAAAAACCCAATAGGAAAGGCCTTTTTTAAAACTCCTTTCTGTCGCCACTAGTTGGCACTGTAGAGTTGATGAAAATGACCCCTACAAGACCCTTTAGGGTATGACTCTCAACAAGCACGGGAAGTTTGGCTCAGATATGTTGTATATCTGCCGATTTATGACTGTTCAAAGTTTTTTGCGAGAAAAATTGTTGACAGTCATTTTCACTTGCCTGTCTGGACCCCTCCGCTTCAACGAAACCTCAATATTTTTCATCAGGCACCTGAAGACAGTTCTTAAGGCTCCCCTGATGCAGGTTTAAGGTCAACAGATTTTTTTCCCTTGGAGGAGGAACCTCTCTTGTAAAAAAAAGGCATTTCCTGTTCTCACTAGGGGGCGCTAGGCCTACTGGGTAATATTTCAATGCACTCGTGTTAAGGGTGGGATACAGCACATACATGCCAGATATGAAAAAGATTGAACGTTGTGTCAAGGAATATTAGACATTTACTGAATTTGTCATTTTGCCGAAAAAATGGCCGACTTTGGCACCACGCCCAGGTCAGACCCGTGAATGAAAACGCACCATTTTAATAACTTAAGATTTCATATGTCACAGTCTCACCAATTTTGAAGATGATCCAACTAACTCCCTCGGCGAAAAGGTCTCAAATGTACACCCTGTAAATCGATAAAAAATTCATATTCGATCCAAAATAACCTAATCCTTTGCAAAACAATAGGGCCTTCGCACGCTTAGTGCTCGGGCCCTAATAATAATAATCCTTTGCAAAACAATAGGGCCTTCGCACGCTTAGTGCTCGGGCCCTAATAATAATAATAATCCTTTGCAAAACAATAGGGCCTTCGCACGCCTAGTGCTCGGGCCGTAATAAATTCCCTCAATATAGCAATACTAATAGCAATACAAAACAATAAATAAATAAAAAACTAGTTTTGCTGCTATGTTGGAGTCTGGCCTCTTAGGGGCAGTGTGGCACACACATTATGAAAATCGAGATTTAATTTTATTGTTACAACTAATTTTTCACACATTAGGAGGAATATAAGCTTTGAAGTAGTGTTGTGTCACCTGTCTTTATGGTTTACTATAGCGTTTGTGTGTAAGTATTCATTATTTGAAGGAGAATATCTACTGCTAGCGAGTTTTATTTTTCTTATGTATTTGCAGCAACTCAACATTAGTCAAGATAAAAATCAGTTATCCATTAGGTGTTAGCATGAAGTTGGTGATGTTTTACTTTACCAAATGCGTTTCAGTTTTCTGTCAATTTCAACTTTTACAAGTGTATAAAAAAAGACATCTGACATACTGGTTATAACATCAAACTTGTTTAATAAATTCAACAGATGAGTAAAGGGAGATTCAAATCAAAATGCCATTGTAGGAAAATATTTAACATAACAAACAATCTCAACAATTGTGATATCACTGCTATCTTGTGATATCAATAACGATCACATATCAATAGCATTAACAAATTAACAACATATAATTACATTGCGATATTAATGTCCTTGGATTGCTCTTTTCCTTTGCGGTAGAGGAGTACAGCAAGGACAACTGTAAAAATGAAGAGCGTGGTGACAGCGACGACGATAGCAACGACTGCAGTGGTTGTCAGTAATAGTGGACTGCTCACATTGCTGTCATGGGGCAGCGAACAGTTGAGGTGAAGGTCACAGTGTTTGGTGGCCACCATACTTTCCACTGTGCAGCGATAGCTTCCACACTCCCGCTCGGTGATGTTCCAATGCAAGGTGGCTCCTGTGGGGTCCACAGTGGCCTGAATAGGCAAGACCTTATTTCCGCTGGTCTTGGACCAGATGTAATGCAAAGGTGGGGTGCCGTGCATTGATCTGCATTTGAGCGTCATACTGTTGTCTTCTTTATCCACGCTGCACAGAGGCTGACTTGGTGCCTCCATGACCGTCAGCTCTAAGGTCTTCAGTTCCAGTTCAGGTAACTTCTTTACCATACAGCGGTACATCTTCATGTCTGACAGACGTACATCTTGGATTTTGATAGACGCGTCTCCATTTTGGGGATCCGCTGATGTGAAGTTGACCCTCCCCTCCATTGGTTTGTACAAATTAGAATACAAGCGGCCGCCTGTAAACCAAATGATGGGCTGCTCGTATCCATCTGCAGACACGATACTCCACAAGATCTTCGTGTCCTGCTGAGAGTCCACGGTCTGAGTGTACGCACAGGGTAGCTGGATACTTGACCCCCTGGCGACGTAGTAGTGGTTCTTTTCCTTCTGAATTTCCAGGGGGCATGCTGGACAAATGTTGAAAAACAATCCCAGGAGGACAGAAGGCCAAAGGAGGTGCCACATTATCACCATGTATACACTGGCAAGAAAAAACAAAAAGATACTGGAATCAATAACATGTTTTTTTCATTGTTTTTCTGTCACTATAAAGCATAGACTTGACATCAGCAATTATATTTTCATTACAAGTGTAAAAACTAATGGAAAACAGAAGACCGACATCAGTTACATGTATTTTGCCTAATTTTAAGTTTAAATGTTTTCAAACACTAATGTTTACACTTTAAATGAAAACATACAATTGACATCAGCAATTATTTTTTTCATTACAAGTGTAAAAAAAAGCTAATAATGGGGGGGGGGAAACACTGACATCGATATGTTTTTTTTTTGTTTTTTTTTTTTTTGTTTTTTTTTTTTTTGCATTATTACAAATGTAAAAGTCAGCAATGGTTAGACAATCAAATTAATATATATATAGTATATAACGGAAGACTGCACTATTTAGCTCAAGTGGAAACATGATCAATAGACAACACTAATGTTTCTCAAGAAAAAAGTTTGGATTTCTTACCTGCTTATCTTTAGGAAGGAAGATGCACACCAACGACAGCAACACTTGTCTGCTTCTTTGGCATTTGGTGTACTAATTCATAGCGTAAAAACATACCTTATATATGGACGAGAGGATCAAAGGATCAAAGAGTTCAAAGGAACCCTTTTTTGTGACGTCACGCTATTCGCAACGCGCCTCCGCCGCCATGACAGGCGGCAAAATACGCTTCGTGCACGCAAGCACATACAGTAAACAAATAGCTAAAGTATGGTGGGTTGACGGGGCATCGAGAGTGGGGTTCGGCACGTTGGGAGCAGTGCACTGATGCATGTCGATACTGTGCCACTCCATTGCCTGAACGGTGACACCTGATGGATCCTAATATCTTTGCAAGCAACATTGTTAACTGACAGGCTAATTCCATAACCTCTAAAATTATTAAGGCCAATGTATTACTCTTATCTTAATATGTATGTCTATTGTAATTGTATGTCTACTATTTTTTAACGGAATCAATAAAAGTGAATAATAAAGTTAACGTCAGTAAAATTGTTTTAATGTGATGTTAGGCACTAGCGAAAACCCACCCCCTAGCCTAGCTACAAAATGGCGTTCCCAGATTTGTCACCTTTTTGGGGAGCATTTTTGTGATTCCAGCCCCATATGCCCTGTGGTGGCAATTCTTGTAAATATAGTCACATAAACTTTATTGTTTACTCCAAATCAGAGCCGTATAAAGAGAGTCGCGACATTCCCATAGGGATCCATTGTACGATTTTACTTCAGGGGTTTCCGGGTTACGGCGCCTCGGGTAGTTCCAAACATGGCTTCGACGAAGGCGGCTGCATTCATACAAATGGCTGGCTGTTAAGGTAAGTTGATGATAAAAACGGTTGCTTTTGAATTTTCAACAGTCTATATTCTATAAGAGGTGCTTTATAATGTATATGTTGAGCTTTATTTGTATGTGCGTGGCGTAATTATACATATATTTTATCTTGGTGACGAGTATTTTTCTTCTACTTTTTAAGCTGACTCTGCTAACTGGGAATGTATCGCCAGGGATAAATTCATTAAGTCGTTACCTCTTTTAAATTGTCAACTCTTTCAGAGGCCCTTTGTAACGTTCACACTCATCTGAGCACTGGTAGACGACTGGCTTTCACGTGCTAATTAGCTCAATTTTGTAAGTTATGAACTAAGGTATCACCTTCATGGAAGAGTATCAAGTCAATGCATGACAACCTGTATTCTTTACACCAAAATCGTTGACATTATTATATTTTAGAGATCTGTATAGATTGAAAAGTGATTTCAACAAACAATAAACACAAATTTATAAGAGAAAACTAATGTAATGGGGTTTTTTTTAGGTCACATTTTCAAGATCTGCTTCTGCTGGGGACTGCTGCTGGTGCCTGCTGGCTGTGGGCACGAAGCCCATTTTTCAAAAAACATATTGTAATGTCCGTAACTTTCTGCGGGCCGTGAAGGGGCCATGGGACTGCCGAGTGGTGACGTAGCGGGAAGTAGGGGGAGTTGTAGTACGGCGCGAGCGAGAGTGTTGGACGCATGTTGCAGCAGTTCGCAATTATTTGTGTTTTTTTTTCTATTGTTGCCACAATAAAGTGAAGGAATCCATCATTCATTCCTCTCCTTCTGTTCCCTCATTCGGGGCTATTACATTGGTGTCAGAAGCTCGGGCTTACGACGCTACGCCGCGTGCTCGTGTGGAAGGGAGAGGGAGAGGACGTTTGGCAAAATGTTTGGCGGCTCCGGCGCTCGTGCGAAGGTGAAAAGTGAAGCAAAGGACTGTTTGATTGACATGCCGGCGATGGACGGTGACGAGCGTGTTCGCTATGGCTGCAACGTTTCGCGCCAAAAAGAGAGCGGGCGCGCCATGACGGAGCGGCGTCATGAGGAGGCGGGGTCTGGCTCCGCGGATGTCAACAAACATGGCGGCGCCCATGAGCTGACGTGGGCGGCCGCGAAGTCGCTGAAGTTCAACGGCAAAGGAAGCTGGGAGGCATTTAAAGCACAGTTTGAACTGCTGGCTGATACAATGGGCTGGTCGGAGAGTGTTAGGGCTTTGCATTTGGCCTTATCACTAACTGATGATGCTGCATCTTGCCTATTGCTACTGAGCCAAGGAGAGAGACTCAACTACAAAACGCTAGTTGGCGCTCTGCAAAGGCGTTTTGGAGACTTTAATGTGAGAGACTCTATCCGCTGTGAGTTTAAACATCGTGTGTGGCAGTCAAATGAGCCGCTGCGTTGCCTCGCCCACGAGATCGAGAGCCTGGGCCGACGGGCGTATGCTGGGATGCCAGATAAGGTCCAAGATGAACTGATACGCGATCAATTTGTCCAGGCTCTCAGGCCAGATGAACTTCGCATTCATGTGCAACTCGAACACCCCGCGGACTTGGGCGTGGCGCTTGCACTCGCGATGGAAAGGGAGATTGCAGCCAAGGGGTCGCCACAGTCATCAGTCCATCAAGTCTCAGTCACGGCACTGTCAGGGGGAGGGGAGCAAAGACCACCATGGCTGGAGGAGATGGTGTGTGCTTTGAAAACCCACATTGATCAGCGTGTGGACGAGACCAACCGACGCCCTGCCATCTGCTGGGGCTGTGGACAACCCGGGCATCTGATGAGACGGTGCCCAAAGAGGATGGACCAGCAGGGAAACGGGAAGGGGTCCGCGTAACCCAGACAACGCGGGCCCCCTCTGCCATTTCCCGGGACCAGCAGCCCCCCGTGGTGGACACCGTGGATGGAAGAGCTCGAGAGCATGATGGAGCTGTTGCCACGGTGGGTTGGACAGAGGTTGGTGACCCCTGCCATGTTCCAGTGCTGATCGGGAACATTTCCTGCAGTGCCCTGGTGGACTCTGGGTCGTCTGCCACAATTGTGAGGCCGGATGTTGTCCCAATAGGAACTGTGCTGGAAACCACCATCAAGAAGCTGAGAACTGTGACCGGCGAAACGGCTCAGATGAAAGGGAAGGGGACATTTGTGTTTGTTCTCGGGAATCTGTCAGTGACTTTTCAAGCTTGGATGGCTGATGTGAGTGACACCTGCATCATAGGGCGGGACTTCTTAAAGACTACAAAATGTGTGGTAGACCTTGGGGCAGGGGCGCTCATCCTGCCTAGTGGTCAGCATGTAAAGCTGATTGCTCCTTCACAACGGGCCACTGCTGTAGTATCCATCAACACAGCAATGGCTCAGTCGTTTGTGATACGGGCAGAGTCCGCTCGCCCTGAAGAGCTCAACCCTGCGGGGGAAGTGGAAATTTCACCACCACAGCAGCAGGAGGAACGGAGGGAGGCGATCCGCTCCATCTGGGAGGCCAACTGCACCGGCCTGGATGGTGAGCAACCGGGGCAGTTATGGCAAGTACTGTGGGACTTTAAGGACATTTTTGCCCTCGGTGAGAACGAGGTGGGCCTGACGCACCTAGTGGAGCATCACATTGATACCGGAGATGCGGAACCGGTCAAGGTGCGGCCACGGCGTCTACCCATGGCCCTGCAGGAAGCGGCGGACAAGGAGGTCCGTGCCATGCTGGAGGCAGGGATCATAGAGCCCTCTGACAGTCCCTGGGCGTCTGGCGTGGTCATGGTCCCTAGAAAAACAGGGTCCAGGCCACGGTTCTGTGTGGACTACAGGCCCCTGAATAAAGTGACGCGGAAGGACTGTTACCCCCTTCCGCGGGTTGATGAGACGCTAGACCTAGTGTTGGGCTCTGCGTGGTTCTCATCGCTTGACCTGCGCAGTGGATACTGGCAAGTTCCCCTCACGCCTGAGTCAAGACCAAAGACTGCGTTCTGCACCACCAGAGGACACTGGCAGTTCAAGGTCATGAGTTTTGGCCTGTGTAACGCGCCAGGGACGTTCGAGCGCTTGATGGACTCCGTGCTGGTGGACATCCCCAGGCAGGAGTGCTTGGTCTACCTGGATGATGTCCTCGTCCATGGCAAGTCTTTCCAGGCCGCGTTGGATTCCCTGAGACTGGTGTTGGGACGAATTGCGGCGGCTGGACTGAAACTCCACCCGGAGAAATGCCACTTCCTGCGGCGTGAGGTAGAATTCCTGGGGCATAAGGTGGATTACAGGGGCATCAGCACACTGGAGGAGAAAATTTGCACAATAAGAGACTGGCCAGTTCCAAAAGACCAGACGCAGCTCAAAAGTTTTTTGGGACTGTCATCTTATTACCGGAGGTTCGTGAGGGGGTTTTCATGCATTGGGGCGCCCTTGTTTCGCCTCCTCCAGAACAATCAACAGTTCGTTTGGACAAAAGACTGTCAGGCGGCGTTTTCCAACCTCAAGAGGGCGCTCACCAATGCCCCTGTCCTCACGTTGCCAGATCCTGCCCTGCCATTCATGCTGGACACAGACGCGAGCAATGTGGGCATGGGAGCTGTCCTGTCACAGGCTGGTCCTGACGGTGAAAGAGTGGTGGCTTATTTCAGCCGCATATTCAACAAGAGCGAGAGGCGCTATTGTGTGACGAGGCGTGAGCTATTGGCAGTCGTCTTGGCCGTTAAACACTTCCGGTACTACCTGTGTGGCGTGCCTTTCACCATCAGGACAGACCACGCTGCACTACAGTGGCTGATGTCCTTCCGAGAACCTGAAGGACAGGTGGCGCGTTGGCTGGAGGAGCTCCAGTAATTTCAGCGTGGTTCATCGGGCCGGGGCAAAACATGGCAACGCTGATGCGCTCTCCAGGAGGCCATGTGCTGTGGACGGCTGCAGTTACTGCGACAGGCGGGACGCGCGAGAGATGGACTTACGAGATAGCGGCGGGGCTGAGGGGCCGTCATGCTGCACATTAGAGTCTGTGGATGTTGCTGAGTGGGCGGCCAAGCAGGAAATGGACGGGGAACTCAAACCGGTGCGTGAGTGGGTTCTGCGCGGTGGTCGGCCTCCGTGGGAGTGTGTGGTGGGTCTGTCTGCAGGCACGAAGGGACTTTGGAGCAAGTTTGCTGTGTTACGCTTGATGGACGGTGTGCTACAGCGTGCTTAGAAAGAGCCAGCTACTGGAGAGGAAAGGTGGCAGGTCGTAGTGCCCAGATCCCTCAGAGATGCAGTGCTGGGTGCATGTCATGGGGGCACTGGTTCCGGACACTTTGGAAACACCAAGACTCTGCGGCGATTGCGTCAAGGATTCTACTGGGGGCAGCATCGACGGGACGTGGAGGACTTCTGTCGGCGTTGTGATGAATGTGCGGCATTCAAAGGACCCTTGAATCAGTCACATGCGCCTCTTCAGCAGCAAGGGGTGGGGGCGCCTATGGAGCGAGTGGCTGTGGATGTTATGGGGCCCTTTCCTGTGACTGAGAGAGGAAATAAGTATGTGCTGTGTGCCATGGACTACTTTACAAAATGGCCGGAGGCTTATGCGTTGCCAGATCAGGAGGCAGAGACGGTGGCGGATGCTCTGCTGGAGGGAATGTTCAGTCGGTTTGGGGCTGCAGACACTTTGCACAGTGACCAGGGCAGAAATTTTGAGTCCAAGGTTTTTGCTTCCTTGTGCGAACGACTGAACATGCAAAAGACACGGACCACACCTTTGCATCCTCAGAGCGATGGATTAGTTGAAAGATTCAACCGCACCATGCAGCAGCAGCTTGCCATCCTCACCGCCAACCACCAGCGTGACTGGGATCGTCATATTCCGCTGGTTTTGATGGCCTACCGATCAGCGGTGCAGAATTCCACGAACTGCACCCCTGCACTGCTGATGCTAGGCCGGGAGATCCGGACCCCTGCAGAGTTGGCGTTTGGCAGACCACCCGACAGCCTGGGGGACCCCCCGGGACTGGAGTACGCCCGAAAGCTTCAAGACCGGTTGGAGGCGGCGCACGAGTTTGCACGAGACCAGCTGGAGAAGGCTGGTATGAGGCAAAAAAGGAATTATGATGTGCGGGGCAAGGGACGTGACTTCCAATCTGGAGAACTGGTGTGGATTTATGCGCCTAAGAGGAAGAAAGGACGTTGCCCAAAATTGGACAGTCACTGGGATGGACCTTGTAGGGTGCTAGAACGGGTTGGGGAGGTCGTTTACAGGGTCGCGATTCCTCCTAGAGGCAGGAGAGTCGTCCTGCATCGCGATCGTTTAGCACCATACAGGGGCAACGGTATTCCTCATTTCGAGATGGGACTTAATGCTCCAGCGGCTCAGGAACGTGTTGAGGTTCTAAGTTCTGTGGACACCCCTGTTGTTCCTGTTCCACCGCTAGTGCCACTCGGCGATGGACAAGCTGCTGTGCAAGGCCGGCCACAGCGGCAAATAAGAAGACCGCTGCGGTTTGAGGATTTTGTTGTTGACCCCTCGGGGCGAGGGGCTTTGTAAGGGGGGGGCAGTGTAATGTCCGTAACTTTCTGCGGGCCGTGAAGGGGCCATGGGACTGCCGAGTGGTGACGTAGCGGGAAGTAGGGGGAGTTGTAGTACGGCGCGAGCGAGAGTGTTGGACGCATGTTGCAGCAGTTCGCAGTTATTTGTGTTTTTTTTTCTATTGTTGCCACAATAAAGTGAAGGAATCCATCATTCATTCCTCTCCTTCTGTTCCCTCATTCGGGGCTATTACAATATTTTAAAAGCCTTTTATTTCATGTTTTGACGGCTGACCATTGCCATCCATTTTTTTCTGCTGCTCTTGGTCTTTGGGGAAAGCTGAACCATGCTGCACAACCAACCATCACAGGCCACTGATCTATAAAATGTTAGGTGTAAACAATGAACCATGTAACCAATTTCAACAATTGTTCAATAAAAAATGTTTTTCTTTATCAAAGGGTAATAAGTTGTTCTTGTTATACATTACACCATTTACAGAAAATAATTTTGTTCCTGTCTTGAAATCATTTTATTTGTGTTGCTTGGGTCCAAACTAAATGAAAATGCCTCTAAAAAGGTACAGGTTTGGTTTTGCTAAAATTAGAGACTATATTCGAAATTTGAGTTAAGCGGGAAATATTTGTTAAACATGATCTCTTTGTGTTTCAGGTCAAACTAAGTCTATGTAATAAAAAGGAAAATGTACACACATATATAGAAGCATTAAAAAGTACAAAAGTAAAGAAAAGTGGAAAATAGAATTTAAAAGTCACGACCTTAAACTTTTAGGGAAACAAAAGTTTTTATATGTCAATGCGACGAAACAAACTAGGATGTGCCATTTAAAACTTGGGAACAAACTATGTTATACATGGTGTTATCTTTAATATATTATTACCACAGTTAGGTGAAGCAAGGAAATCTAGACATTCTCTGGAAAAACAGTATTCTTGTTGTGAAAAAAGAAAAACCTAAATCATCTTGCATCTCAATGTAAAAGTCGATTTTTCGTGCAAATGCTAACACAAACATGGAACTTTCACTCCACATGGGAAAGTCCACTTCTGCGTAACAGTTTACATAGTTATCAGTTGTCGCCTTACCCCTCCAAATGTAAAACTAGAATTTAAATATGTGTTATAATGCAATGACAAAATCAAACTACTACTTAGATACGCGATTTTATCCATTACCCCATAAATGTCGCAATTACTGCTGTCAGTTCCATTGAAAACCACTACAGCGCTGCTTGTGCTTGGAACTACCCACACCCTACAGGAACCATGTGATCACCTGCGGCGACATCAAAGAGTGTCGCGACTGTCTTTATACGGCTCTGCTCCAAATAGCATACTGCACGCTGTAAGTCAATTCCGCTCATTAATATTCATGATGTTAGCAAGTGTTGCTAAGGGGGGACAAGTTCCCGTTTGTCCCCAGTAGAAAATGAATGGCAATAGTGTACAAAGGAGATGTTTACGGAGCTAAACCTACCAATTCTGTCCGAAAATGATGTCCCGGGTGCCAAACTAACTGGTAAAGATGTGCAAGGACATACAAATGTTGAGTTAAGGAGATAGCTAGAGTGTCGAGGGCTGAAAAAGAGCCGAGCTGATCCACACCTTTTTCCTTACGCCACTGACAATGACGTTCTCCTGTTTCAACAAACTATCCTTTAATTCCCATATGCCCTGTCTTTCTTATATATTATATCCTCTGGTTGTCTTACATCCCGCACCGTTCTTGGAGGTAATATTTATTGTTTGCTTTGTGTAGCGATCGCAAATGCTACAGTGACAGCGAACGAACACTTTTATTTTTTCATTAAAAACAAAAATTAATTCTATTTATTTATTATTTTTTCATTAAAAACAAATCTTAATTCTATTAATTTATTTACTCTTCCCCCTTACTAAAGTTGTTTCTTTACAACAGAAAAGGTAACAACGGTGGAAGTCAGATACTACTAATTTTTTTCAAGTCATTCATTGTCAGACAGAAGCAGCACGGCAAAACGTCAAGCTAAAAAATAAGTAAAAATATCAAAATGGCTTAACTCTTCAGGGGACGCTGTGGCAGGCAATTGTCATTTGTAGGACCATGACCCCCAACAAAATTTTTACTGCATATGAAGGTGAATGACTTCACTTTGCTGGCAGTAAACTGGTCTTTCGGACGTCCTCACAAGCTGATCCATTGTTCACATTTTTTCCTTTGAGTCTTTGGTTTTAGGAAACGTATGAAAAAAAACATCTTTCATATGTGGACGGTCGTAATGTTGTTTCTACAAGTTCCATAGTAGCAGTGTTTGATCGGCATGTTGATTTTTGAAAGATTACCAGAGAAAACTAGCAGAAATATAATGGTTTGTATGCGAGGGGCGTGTCTATAATGTCCCACTTCTGCTTTACAATGCGATGTCACGGTCTAAACATAGCATTCGTGTGGTAAGCTATTCAAGGTCAGGGTCTTGTTTTGAAGATGAATAGCCTACATGGCAGATCTACCAATGCTAATTTCAAGAACAATGAGGTTAGCTAAGGTCACTTATTCTTTATTTGAACAATGTGGACTTTTTAAAGTGATAATGAATGATGTCAAATTATATATACAGTGCCCTCCATAATTATTGGCACCCCTGGTTAAGATGTGTTTTTTAGCTTCTAATATATATATTTTTTATTCAAATAATATGGGACCTTAATGGAAAAAAAGAGAAAAATCCAACCTTCAATACAAGTGCATTTATTCAGTGGGGGAAAAAATCCCACATAAAGAAATAATTATTTGACATCAAATAATGTGTGTCACAATTATTAGAACTCCTGGTGTTAATACTTTGTACAACCCACTTTTGCCAACAAAACAAGGTCTGGGGACTGAGATGGCCATGGGAGGAGCTTGATTTTGTGTCTGGTGAACCATTTCTGTGTAGATTTGGCCATATGTTTAGGGTCATTGTCTTGCTGAAAGACCCAGTGACGACCCATCTTCAGCTTTCGGGCAGAGGGCAACAGATTTTGATTTAAAATGTCCTGGTATTTCAAAGCATTCATGATGCTATGCACCCTAACAAGGTTCCCAGGGCCTTTGGAAGCGAAACAGACCCACAGCATCACTGACCCACCCCCATACTTCACAGTGGGTATGAGGTGCTTTTCAGCATGCGCATCTTTCGTGGCACGCCAGACCCACTTAGAGTGTTTGTCTCATCTGACCAAAGCACACCGTACCAGGCTTCAACTGGGACTGTGTGCTTTGAACAGATGAGACCAAGATTGAGCTTTTTGAAACCAAACACTCTAAGTGGGTCTAGTGTGCCACAAAAGATTCGCATGCTGAAAAGCACCTCATACCCACTGTGAAGTATGGGGGTGGGTCAGTGATGCTGTGGGGCTCATATTATTTGAATTTTTAAAAAATTATTAGAAGCTGAAAAACACATCTTAACCAGGGGTGCCAATAATTATGGAGGGCACTGTAAATGTGATTTTTACCTGATAGATTGTTGTTTGTTTTATATTATTTGTATATGAAATATGAAGTTGCTATGATGATGCCTTATAATGCCAGGCCTAGATGTATCAGCTAACCGGCATACTGTGTCTATGGTTATGGTTTTGAAATTCATTGTTCTTCTGACAGCTTTAATTTATCTAAATGGTAGGAAATTGCACCTAAATGGCATGTGCGATATTTCTTTCATATTTTAATGTTATTTAGATTTGACTTAAAATATGGGTATTTTTAAGCAGAAAATTGGCTCGTTCCTTAATGTTGTCAGAAGCAAAATATTTGTATCAGGTGTGTGTGTGTTCTAAAAGTAGGTCATTTTATTGGTCAAATGTCAGTCATTGTAACGGCATAGGTTAGGTAATATGCCATTATTTTTCAGGAATACAATATGACTGTCAAAGAAGGTAATTTAACACCAAAAATGTGGACCTATTTGTGAATCTTTATTTTGATTGGTGAGAGGTCGAGGCTTGTGCCTAATTAGGTCAAAGGTCAAGTACATGACGTACATGTCATAAACATTATGTAATGAAAATTTGATTTTAAAAAATGAATGAGATATAGCTTAAAATTTTCAGAATCCACTATTGTTCATCCTTATTTGAATCACAAAAGTAACGAGGTTATCATTTTGTCAACAGGGCAATTATTAGTGCACTTTTCCCCCTATTATTGTACTTTTTTGTGTTTGGAATTTTTGAATGAAATAAAAAGTGATATCATTGCGTCAGTGGGCCTTGTAGGATTCAAGCAAATACAGTGGAAAAGATTAACTCTATTTTTTTTTCCAAGTGCCAAGTGATTTTGTTTATGTACTTGTATTGAAGACAGTTTGATTTTAATTTTCCATGTCAATTTTTTATTCAAGAAATTAAGAATCTCTCATGATTTGGGCTTGAGGGATGTCTTGCTTGGAGCCCCAAGAGACCCTGGCAATACCACTGCACTGTTTCATGAGATTTGGTGACTTCCTGAAAGGTGTCATGCACCTGATTAGTTTGTTACATTGTTTTATCTTCAAACCCCCATTACCCCAAAATACAATTGTTCATCTACCTCAACTAATGAAACATTTTCTCATGAGCATGTACACTACAATGCATGAAGTAAACAGGTGTCTAAACAAATGAAATATGCAAATCTATAATGATTTCTTTGTGAGTATAGTCAAATCTTTTGTTATCACGTTGCTGTAGTTACAGTGTTACAGAAGTAATTACACTGGTCTACAAAATTTTGGAAAATATCTGCTTCAGAGATAAAAATGGTTAATTTTTATTTGCTGTGGTGTCATGGATTAGTAAACACAATATGTGTCTACATTATTGCATTTTGTCCACTTCCAAAACACCAGGATTTATGCAATACATTTCTTAAATTGCTAGGATTTTAAAATTTCAGCCAGATAATGTATTTTTAAAAAACTATAGCCAATTGTCACTTAGACCTAATTTTGCTATTTTAACAACCCAAATTTAGTAAAGTGTCACTACTTTTATCCAGGAAGCATCTTGCTTGTAGATTGGTATCGATGTATCCAATGGCCACTGGGTTTTATAATATTAACCCTTTAACACCGAACGTGTCGGCAGCGACGCGTTTACGCGTATCATCTTTGAAGCTTCGTCACGCTGTAATTACATCACCCACGTGCTGCTGGTTGGTCTCGTTTGAAAGTGCGGAAGTTGATGTCCACACCAGTTTTTATTTGAAGTCAATCGGCCAAGAAAAACGGGAGATAATGTCATTTGAGTTTTATAGTTTTATTGCACTCATAAATATGCATTAAAACGCTGCATGGACCATGTATCCATCTCCATATTTCCATCACTTCTTGTCCTTTTTCAAAAGCGAAAGCAGCACAAAAGACTACTTATCCCAAGAGTTGTTGTGATGTCAGGAAGGACGAACCGAATGTGATCATTTTTAATAAATTTCCGAGTGAGGCGCCAACTATTTAAAGGGAGGCATGCGAAGCAAGCAGCGGCCGGTGTCGTGCCGAAAAATGCACAACACCGGTTGGTTTGAGCGAGCGACTTTGAAACGTGCAGAATCGATCTAAAACTACATTTAGCACAAGCTAATGCATTATTTCATTAACTCAAGGAAGAAGATGAGTCGTATTTGTCGTTGTTTTCCTCTGATGAATCGGCGTCTCGGTGAGTAGAATTGACAGTAGAGCGCAAATGGCGAAAGAGTAGGCTGTGTGACGTTGTGTGTGACGCAGCTCCGTGACCTGTTCAAGAAGCTTTATTGAGTGCGCAGAAAAAAAAGAAAGAAAAAAAAACTTTATTGGGTGGCATGCCTGAAAAATTTGAATGGAACTACTTGACAATATTTTTTAAAATACTTTTTTTCAATGTTATATATATTTTTTCTTCACTATAATCTTTTCGATTTTTATGTAGATGTGTGTGCGAGAAGCTTGATTGCATGTACGTATATACTTTTGATAAGGTGATTGTCATATTTGTGTGTGTCTCAGTTCTTTTTCTTTCCTTTATGCAGCACCTGATTGAGCCAGATTGGCGGGGTAATGCGACACACCTGTGCTTGATTAGGAAAGCTCAGTATTTAAGGAAGCTTGTCACCATCTGCAAGTGTCTGACTATTGCTTGCTATTTGCCTTGCTTACCGTCTGTGTGTTCATCGTCATCCTTCGAGTTTCCCGACGTTCTACGGTCGTATTCTGGTTTGGTCATCTTTACTTTAGTGGTCTTTTGGGCTTTGTAGTCAGACTCTTGTACTGTGTTATATTCATGCATTCTAGCGTGCTCTCTTAGTTGTACTTTGTTAAACTCGCATTTTTCGCGTGCTCCCTTTGTTGTATTTTATTATATCCGCGTTTATTGGCGTGCTCCCTTTGTTGTATTTTATTATATCCGCGTTTATTGGCGTGCTCTCTGTTCTACTTGCATTTTTGGCGTGCTCCCTTTGTTGTACTTATTAAATACAAACATTAGCTCTACCTGATCTCCTTGTCTGTTTTTGGGATCCACATCAACGGCTTGCCGTTCATAACAGTGATGGGTACAACACCTAACTTCACAAAGAGTTATCTTCCTAACCCTTTTTGTGTTAGATGATATACATAAATTTTTTTCTCACTATTTTGCACCCTATATAGACTGTTTTGACCATAGTATGTGTAAAGGCCAAAAACGCCTTTGACCATACCTGCTGTTTGTGTTGAATTGTCAAACATAAAACTATTCAATCTTATTTTTTTCTATTGAATGTTTATCCTAACAAGTTGAATAAATATTATCAAGCTTCAAAACGGTTGGTCGAGCATGTTTGGTTGTCAATGGGACGCCAGCATTACAAATTTTGAAAAAAGATTTGGGGATTTTTTTGTCTTTTTGGGTCCAAAATGTGGATTATAATTGGTCAGTGAAGAAAACAACAGTTTAGACATGAAGTTCAAGGTGTCCTGAAAAAAGGGACCCAATTTGGCCATTGTAAACAATTTTTTCTTTGAAATATAAAGGCAACATCAAATGCATGCAAATTCGGCCAAAATCGGCTTAGGTGTTAAAGGGTTAATCATAGAAAGTCTCCAGTTGGGCCAGTCTGCCCTCTAGCGTGTGTTTGTGTGTGTTTTTCTACGTGTTTTGAAGTTTGAAAACGCAGAAGATTGCATAACAGGATTGGAGAATGTTGACAAATGCAGTCCGGTTCCCTTAGTGATGCATGTAATCTGGTGTTCAAACAGCCAATGAATGGCATTGTCAAACATGAGACAAATCAGAGATGGCCTGACGTCAGTTTTAAACTTGAAGGATGCAGAGAGATGAGTCCCTTGAGGATTTGCTTTCGAAATCAAATTTATTCATATGACCACGTGACATTTCATAGATGAGTGCCATTTAATTTGATCATAAATATAGTCAAGTTTCAGAGGTGCTTCCGCTTTGCTTCCGCGAGTCTGATCGCAACTTCCGTTTTAGAATTTCTCTATCCAAAAAAACGAAGCTGGAGTAACATTACTCATCAAAATCCCTTAAAATAGACCATTTTGAAATACCGCATCCATCTGCCATCATCACAACAAGGGAGGACAACATTTTCATGAAGGCAAATGTGGAACCAAGCTCGTGCCACCACAAAGGCCGGGTGTTTTTGTAGCCATGTTGCCGCTGTGTTATGGAAGGTATGTTCTTCCTATCCCTGCATTTTCATGTGTCTGGTGCTCAAAAAATACTAAAGCTAAATCTTGCACATGAAACGACTTGTTGCCTTCAATATTGTTATTACGATGATGATTGTAATTATGATGATCTTTAATATTATTTACTACAACTACTGTATCTGATGCTAGCCTGTTGCTAATCAGTACGTGCAGCATGGCACAATGCATAAATGCAAGAGTTACAATTTTTTTGCTCGTTTGTTTACAGGTGGAAAACGCTGTTAGGCAAGGGATGACAAGTTGATGTGCCTTACAACACGTACGTTGATGGACATACAGTTTATTAAGACTATGTGCTTTCTACCCGGGGTGGCCAAGAGGCTCGGGATGGGAGACCGCCAGCTCAATCCCGAGATCCAACTACGAGCTTTTTAACTGCAGCAACTTTAAGATGCGCTATTGGAGCTGGAATTACCAAGGACAGCGGGAGAAAGCCCATCTGGAGCCCGCTGAGGGTCTCCATAATGCTGGGTCAAAGTTTGGAAGGGCTACTGAGCTCTGCTGTCTGATAACACATTCTCGTATGCTCAACCTTCGTTAATATTTTTCTAATAATTTTATAAATTGTGATTCATTGACCTGTTTTGCACACGCACCAATTGTTTTAAATAAAAAAAGAAATGGAATCATGTTGTCCAAATGTTTTATTGCGATCAATGTCGGCAATAAAAAAGAATGAAATACTATTTTTGTTTATATGATGTGTACATACCTTGTAGTATTTCCTTGTAACAACAAAATCCTTGTCAGCCCTTCTGCATTTGGAAAATGTAATATAATTTGTCATTGCAACTCCTTTTGGTCACCAAGTGGCCGGCGTATCAATCTATACCTCACGTCAACACAGGCTGACAGGTTGTTATAATTTTGTCCACGAATGATCAACGAAGTGATAAGAACAATCATCCAATCTCATCTACGTCTCATCTAGGTTGTGCTGAATCCATTTTTTGAAGATTCTGTGGGTTCCTCTGGCTTGATTTCGCAGTTTTAACGTCATCAACACACAGCTAACTTCAACTGCAACTGAACGTTCGAGGCAGACATTGTCCAAGATGACTCCGCACATATTTCGCTCAGGAAACTTGTCTATACAGGGTGATTAAAAAAATGTGCCAATGTCCCACACTTTTTCCCTATAGCATGGCTCCTGGGGTGGGCCTCCCTTCTGCCTGGGCTGCCGGGCGTGGGTGGAGGTCGGGGCTCCGATCTTGCGTCACCCCGTGGTAGCTCTTAAGCCAGCGGTCTCAAACCGACTCCACAAAGGGCCGCTGTGGGTCCTGGTTTTTGTTCCAACAGATCCAGCACAAACAGTTCAACCAATGAGGTTTCTACTAACATAAGCAGCACCTGATTGCAATCAACTGATTACACTTGTACGAAACCAGATTGGTGAAAAGGTATTTGTCTCGTTTGGTTGGAATGAAATCCAGTACCCCCTGCGGCCCTTTGAGGACCGGTTTGAGACCACTGTCTTAAGCGTTCTCCTGCCTCCGCCTTCCGCTCTCTTCTCTGACTGGGTATCCGCCCTGTGCTCCGTCGCAGGTCGCTGGCTGGGCACTGGTGTATCGGCGGGGTGTTGCCTGCTCCGGCGGGGGAACCTGCTCTGCCCTGGGCTTTGTGGGCCGCTGGGGGTCCCATAGTGTGCCGTGCCGGTTGGGGGGCTGCGGCTGTGGCTCGTGGGCCAGGTGGGTGGACGGGGGTGGGCGCGTCCCCTCTTGCCATCCCTGAAGGCCGGTTGATGGGTGCGCGGGTGCCCCTGGGGACCACCCTGGATCCCGGGGGAGGGGGGGGGGCTCCTTTTCTGGGCTGCGGGAGGAGGGATGGGCTGTGCTGAAACACCCCCCCCCCCTCGGGCTGGCTGGGTGGGGCCCGTGGCCCTGGGTTGGCGCCCGCGCGGCGTCTCCACTCGTCTGCGTGGCTGTCTCGCGCCTGGTGGGGCTCGCATACGGCTGGATGTGATGGGGCACGCTCGGGTCAGGGTCCCGGTGCCGGGATTGGTGATTGGGCTGCGTAGGGTCGGTCGCCAACGGGCTTACACTCACAAGGGATTCACACGATTACTGGGTTCTAGATCACAGAGCTGATTTGTGTACGCTCCACCCCTTTCAATCACTTAACTTATAGACTCCCCCACCCCCATCGCCCTCTTTCGCTGGTCAACAGACCCCCCACATGGTGTCAACCGGAAATACATCTAGCTGATGATAGCACCAACATATTAGTAATTAGTGTCGACGTTCAATGTATTTCTTGTTGTAGTTTGTGTTTCTTTTCTTTCTTCTCTTGTGTTTCTTTTCTTCTGTTCCCCATAGCTCCTTCCTGTTCGCTGCTTTGTCATAATAAACGAGGGGGGAAAATGTGCCAAAATGTATTTATTATTATTATCATTATTAATTTATTTGACAATCATTGAAATAGACTGAATTACTAATTGTTAATCAATTAATTAATTATTTAATATGATTTATAATAAGAATTATAAGTCTATTCAACAAGTAAGTAATTAAAAGTCATGTCGGCTTGATGTTGTCCGTGCCACTGGTGGTGTTCACTCTGAGCACTTGTAAAGCATAAATATAAACTTGAACTTATATACAATACTCCTGCTAGTTATTTATTTTTTATTTTTTTAATATACCGCAGTGGTTTTGGCACATTGTTTTTTAATCACCATTTACACACAGGGTGATTACAAAACAATATGAATACTAGGCCTGCAAGCAGGACTGAACGGGCCCTCGCAATCTAGCGCAATTCGGACGTCACGCAACTCGGACAGTGTACAGGTCAGGGTGGTGGCAGATCCACCTCTCTAATCATCTCATTAGAACCTAACATGCTCAAAAGTTGCCTCTTTACATTCACACACCTAAGAGATGAAAACCCCTATTGGAGAGAGTACTACAAAAAAGGAGCCACTACTGAGCTATGCAACCAAGCCTTTATTCAAAACCAAAATTAATCTTCTAACTGTGCCAAATTCTGTGGCTCTGTAAGCTGCCTGAGTCTCTGAAAAAAAAAATCCTTTCAATGGCGAACAAAGGGTCGTCACGGCAACAGACAGAGACATGTGGACATGGGCCGTAAAAGAAGTATTTCAAAAGGTCTTGAAACTACAATGACCAACCTGAAAAGAACTGGACATGTATTGGAAAAATGAGTGACTTTCTATTGCCACTAGTTGGCGCTGTAGGGTTGATGCAAATGACCCCTACAGGACCCTTTAGAGTATGACTCAACAAGCATGAGATGTTTGGCGCACATATGTTGTAGATCTTCCAAGTTATGACTGTTCAAAACTGGTGAGACGAAATGGCTTCAGTCATGTTCACCCTTGGACCCTGTTGGACCCTTCTGCTTCAACCAAACCTCAGTATTTTTCATTAGGCACCTGAACACATGTCTTATGGCTCCCCCGATGCAGGTTTCAGGTGAATATATTTTTTTCCTTGGAGGAGGAGCCTGTTTTGTAAAAAAAGGCATTTCCTGTTCCCACTAGGGGGCGCTAGGCCTAATCGGTAATATTTCAATGCAGTCGTGTTAAGGGTGGGATCCAGCACACAGACCCGGCGGCATGGGCGGGCATTAGGGGGCCGTGCCCGCCCTGAGAGACTGCTGTGCCCGCCCTAGCTCGATTAAACTGTACTGTGTAATTCTTTTTTTTTAATGTTCCTCAAAAACACCCACACGGATAGGACGAGCCCTCTATTCCAGTGTTTTTCAACCGATTGTGCCGCCGCCGTGAGAGATCGTCAGGTGTGTCGCGAGAAATTATCCAATGTCGCTTTTTTTTAACATCGTCGAGCAAAGTTGCAGTAGGAAGGAAGGAGTAGGCAAAAAGTTCTCGGTTGTGTGCAAATGAGCGAGGCATATCTCGTGATGCTTTTAAGAACTGCTCGGATTTCTAGCCATCAGCCACCTTGCTCTCCGCAACAATGTGGACCCCAGCACGTCTACTGTTCATCCTTTGACTAGTCAAGTGTCGATATACGCAAAAGTGTCCTTTCCATTTTATCCATATATGACGACCGTCAATCCTCCCTCTGTGTTTTATTCCAACACATTGTCGAGGACCGCAAGGTGGATGATGGCTAGAAATCCGAGCAGTTCTTGAACGCGACACTAGCAGATATCTAGCGCCATGGCGCCATACAAGTTTAAACGTCGTCTCCAAATGAACGCCTGTCGCTTCAGAACTATTTTGTTCGCCTTCGTGAAAACAGATAAATGGGCAACTTTTTTTGAGAAAAACTACAAAGGTAAATAAGAAAGCCCTGAAAGCCAGTTACTTTGTTGCTAAATCCAAAAAGTCCCAAACTGTGGCAGAGACGTTAATACTATTGGCCTGCAAAGCCATTGTCAGCGAGATGACCAGCCCTGATGTGCTTAAAGACATTGCTCAAGTCCCCGTCAAGTTTTTCAAGCCTAACTGCAAAAAAAAAAAAAAAAATTAAAAATAAAAACAGCGAGGCACTGAGAGCTGTTGAAGAATATTCCTGCCAGTTTTTTGGCTTTGTGTTCATCTTAACAGGCTCAAGTTTCACACTGAGTAAGTATAAATACTGAGAAATTATTTTAAATAATTAGATATACTGTACAGAAAGTAATTTTGGAAAATTTTGGTGTGGTGTGCCGCGAGATTTTTTCCAACGTAAAAACGTCCCGTGACTCAGAAAAGGTTGAAAAACACTGCTTTATTCATCCTATCTTGATCTCTAGCCATTAATTCAACCAATCTGAGCAGCGAATGAAGGCAATTTCTAGCCAATCACAGATAAGGGGGGGCGGGCCGAGTAGCCGGCCATTGGGTACTGTGATTGGATAGGGATTGCTTCGGTTACAGAAATGGCGATTGAACGGCTCCTCCGTTGCTAATTCAAATTGAAATGGACATGTGTTTTTTTCAAGAAACCAAAACCGAACTCAAGCCATGACAATGACGCGGCCGAAAGTCAACATGAACTGATAGCTCTGCCACCTCCTGCAGTTTCACTGACTGACACCGTCATCAGAAAATATAACGGGTAAAAACGCCACTGTTCAGGCTAAATTTACGTTGAAGAAGTGTGCCCCCCCCGAAAAAAGGAATGCCCCCCCCTGTAATTTATTTCTGCAGCCGGGTCTGCCGGCACATACATGCCAGATATGAAAAAGATTGAACGTTGTGTCAAGGAGCTATTACTCATTTACTAAATTTGTCATTTTGCCGAAAAAATGGCCGACTTTGGCACCACGCCCAGGTCAGACCCATGAATGAAAACGCACCATTTTGAAAATTTTAGATCTCCTATGTCTCCTGAATAGTCTCACTAATTTTGAATATGATCCAACCAACTCCTTCTGTGACAAGGTCTCAAATGTGCACCCTGTTAATTGATAAAAATTTCACATTCGATCCAAAATACCCGATTTCCTGTTGGGTTTGGAATATGGGTTCAAGAGACTTTTTGGAGCAGTTTTGCACAAGGTATTGACTCCCCAAATTTCATTGTTCTACGTTAAAAAAAACTAATAGGAAACGCCTTTTTGAAAAATTCAAGGGGGCGCCACTGAGCCATTTCATTACATTTTTTTGTAACGTTGCAAGATTATCGAAATCCACGCAAAGCCGCATGTATGTGCAAAATTTGGTGAGTTTTCGTGCATGTTCAGGCCTCCAAATGTAAACTATACAACAAATGGATAAAAATTTCACATTCGATCCAAAATACCCGATTTTCTGTTGGGTTTGGATAATGGGTGCAAGAGACTTTTTGGAACAGTTTTGCATAAGGTATGGACTCCCCAAATTTCATTGCTCTACGTTGAAAAAACCCAATAGGAAAGGCCTTTTTTAAAACTCCTTTCTGTCGCCACTAGTTGGCACTGTAGAGTTGATGCAAATGACCCCTACAAGACCCTTCAGGGTATGACTCTCAACAAGCACGGGAAGTTTGGCGCAGATATGTTGTATATCTGCTGAGTTATGACTGTTCAAAGTTTTTTGCGTGACAAATTGTTGACGGTTATTTTCACTTTCCTGTTTGGACCCCTCCGCCTCAACGAAACCTCAATATTTTTCATCAGGCACCTGAAGACAGGTCTTAAGGCTCCCCTGATGCAGGTTTGAGGTCAACAGATTTTTTTCCCTTGGAGGAGGAACCTGTCTCGTAAAAAAAGGCATTTCCTGTCCTCACTAGGGGGCGCTAGGCCTAATGACTAATATTTCAATGCACTCGTGTTAAGGGTGGGATACCGCACATACATGCCAGATATGAAAAAGATTGAACGTTGTGTCAAGGAACAATTAGTCATTTACTGAATTTGTCATTTTGCCGAAAAAATGGCCGACTTTGTCACCACGCCCAGGTCATACCCGTGAATGAAAACACACCATTTTAAAAACTTAAGATCTCATATCTCTCCTGAACAGTCTCACCAATTTTGAAGATGATCCAACTCCCTCGGCGAAAAGGTCTCAAATGTGCACCCTGTAAATGGATAAAAATTTAATATTCGATCCAAAATAACCGATTTCCTGTTGGGTTTGGAATATGGGTGTAAATGCTTTTTTGGAGAGGTTTTGGACAAGGTATAGACCCCCCAAATTTCATCGCTCTACGCTGACAGACCCTAATGTTATAGGCCAATTTTAAAAAATACCCGATTTCCTGTTGGATTTGGAATATGGATGCAAGAGGCTTTTTGGAGCAGTTAGGCATAAGGTATCTACTCCCCAAATTTCATCGCTCCACGTTCAAAAAACCCAATAAGAGAGGCCTTTTTTAAAACTTCTTTCTGTCGCCACTAGTTGGCACTGTAGAGTTGATGCAAATGACCCCGACAAGACCCTTCAGGGTATGACTCTCAACAAACACGGGAAGTTTGGCACAGATATGTTGTATATCTGCTGAGTTATGACTGTTCAAAGTTTTTGGCGAGACAAATTGTTGACGGTCATTTTCACTTCCGGTATGGACCTCTCCGCTTCAACGAAACCTCAATATTTTTCATCAGGCACCTGAACACATGTCTTGAGGCTCCCCTGAAACAGGTTTGAGGTCAATAGATTTTTTTCCCTTGGAGGAGGAGCCTGTCTTGTAAAAAAGGCCATTTCCTGTTCCCACTAGGGGGCGCCAGGCCTAATGGGTAATATTTCAATGCAGTCGTGTTCAGGCTGGGATATCTCATACACATGCTAGAAATGAAAAAGATTGAACGTTAAATCACAGAGTTTTTAATCATTTTCTGAATTTAGTGTTTTGCCCAAAAATTGCCGACTTTGGGACCACGCCCAGAATGAATGATTGAATGAAAACTCACCATTTTGAAAACTTAAGATCTCATATGTCTCCTGAATAGTCTGACCAATTTTGAAGACGATCCAACTATTTCCTTCAGCGACAAGGTCTCAAATGTAAATCGATAAAATTTCACATTTGATCCAAAATACCCGATTTCCTGTTGGATTTGGAATATGGGTGCAGGAGGCTTTTTTGAGCAGTTAGGCATAAGGTATCTACTCCCCAAATTTCATCGCTCTACGTTTAAAACCTGAGAGGAGAGGCCTTTTTGAAAATTTTAAGGGTGAAGGGGGCGCCACTGAGCCATTTTTTTTACATTTTTTCGTAACGACGCAAGATTATCTAAATTTACGCGAAGCCGCATGTATGTGCAAATTTTGGTGACTTTTCGTGCATGTTCAGGCCTCCAAATTTCATTTGCCCAGAAAAAAATAAAAATAAAAATAATAATAATAATAATAATCCTTTGCAAAACAATGGGCCTTTGCACGCTTAGTGCTCGGGCCGTAATAAATTCCCTCAATAAGAAATGATAAATACACCAGGTAAATGGGTATGTTCTTTCTAGCTGTTTTTGCCATAGTTAACTATCAAAAATGGCTGACCCATTTTTTGTCATGTCAGTGAGTGTTGCCTCAGGTTTTCAATAAATTTGATCAAAAATAATGTTTAATAATAGCAATACAAAACAATTAAAAAAAAGAACTAGTTTTGCTGCTGTGTTGGAGTCTGGCCTCTTAGGGGTAGTGTGGCGCACCCATGATGAAAGTCGAGATTTAATTTTATTGTTACAACTAATTTTTCACACATTAGGAGGAATATAAGCTTTGAAGTAGTGTTGTGTCACCTGTCTTTATGGTTTACTACAGCGTTTGTCTGTAAGTATTCATTATTTGAAGGAGAATATCTACTGCTAGCTAGTTTTATTTTCCTTATGTATTTGCAGCAACTCAACATCAGTCAAGATAAAAATCAGTTATCCATTAGGTGTTAGCATGAAGTTGGTGATGTTTTACTTTACAAAATGCGTTTCAGTATTCTGTCAATTTCAACTTTTACAAGTGTATAAAAAAAGACATCTGACATACTGGTTATAACATCAAACTTGTTTAATAAATTCAACAGATGAGTAAAGCGAGATTCAAATCAAAATGCCATTGTGGGAAAAGATTTAACATAACAAACAATCTCAACAATTGTGATATCACTGCTATCTTGTGATATCAATAACAATCACATATCAATAGCATTAACAAATTAACAACATATAATTACATTGCGATATTAATGTCCTTGGATTGCTCTTTTCCTTTGCGGTAGAGGAGTACAGCAAGGACAACTGCAAAAATGAAGAGCGTGGTGACAGCGACAACGATAGCAACGACTGCCGTGGTTGTCAGTAATAGTGGACTGCCCACATTGCTGTCATGGGGCAGCGAACAGTTGAGGTGAAGGTCACAGTGTTTGGTGGCCACCATACTTTCCACTGTGCAGCGATAGCTTCCACACTCCCGCTCGGTGATGTTCCAATGCAAGGTGGCTCCTGTGGGGTCCACAGTGGCCTGAATAGGCAAGACCTTATTTCCGCTGGTCTTGGACCAGATGTAATGCAAAGGTGGGGTGCCGTGCATTGATCTGCATTTGAGCGTCATACTGTTGTCTTCTTTATCCACGCTGCACAGAGGCTGACTTGGTGCCTCCATGACCGTCAGCTCTAAGGTCTTCAGTTCCAGTTCAGGTAACTTCTTTACCATACAGCGGTACATCTTCATGTCTGACAGACGTACATCTTGGATTTTGATAGACGCGTCTCCATTTTGGGGATCCGCTGATGTGAAGTTGACCCTCCCCTCCATTGGTTTGTACAAATCAGAATACAAGCGGCCGCCTGTAAACCAAATGATGGGCTGCTCGTATCCATCTGCAGACACGATACTCCACAAGATCTTCGTGTCCTGCTGAGAGTCCACGGTCTGAGTGTACGCACAGGGTAGCTGGATACTTGACCCCCTGGCGACGTAGTAGTGGTTCTTTTCCTTCTGAATTTCCAGGGGGCATGCTGGACAAATGTTGAAAAACAATCCCAGGAGGACAGAAGGCCAAAGGAGGTGCCACATTATCACCATGTATACACTGGCAAGAAAAAACAAAAAGATACTGGAATCAATAACATGTTTTTTTCATTGTTTTTCTATCACTAAAACATAGACTTGACATCAGCAATTATATTTTCATCACAAGTGTAAAAACTAATGGAAAACAGAAGACCGACATCAGTTACATGTATTTTGCCTAATTTTAAGTTTAAATGTTTTCAAACACTAATGTTTACACTTTAAATGAAAACATACAATTGACATCAGCAATTATTTTTTCCATTACAAGTGTAAAAAAAAAAGCTAATAATGGGGGGGGAAAACACTGACATCGATATCATGTTTTTTTTTTTGTTTGTTTGTTTGTTTGTTTGTTTTTTTTGCATTATTACAAATGTAAAAGTCAGCAATGGTTAGACAATCAAGTTAATATATATATAGTATATAACGGAAGACTGCACTATTTAGCTCAAGTGGAAACATGATCAATAGACAACACTAATGTTTCTCAAGAAAAAAGTTTGGATTTCTTACCTGCTTATCTTTAGGAAGGAAGATGCACACCAACGACAGCAACACTTGTCTGCTTCTTTGGCATTTGGTGTACTAATTCATAGCGTAAAAACATACCTTATATATGGACGAGAGGATCAAAGGATCAAAGAGTTCAAAGGAACCCTTTTTTGTGACGTCACGCTATTCGCAACGCGCCTCCGCCGCCATGACAGGCGGCAAAATACGCTTCGTGTACGCAAGCACATACAGTAAACAAATAGCTAAAGTATGGTGGGTTGACGGGGCATCGAGAGTGGGGTTCGGCACGTTGGGAGCAGTGCACTGATGCATGTCGATACTGTGCCACTCCATTGCCTGAACGGTGACACCTGATGGATCCTAATATCTTTGCAAGCAACATTGTTAACTGACAGGCTAATTCCATAACCTCTAAAATTATTAAGGCCAATGTATTACTCTTATCTTAATATGTATGTCTATTGTAATTGTATGTCTACTATTTTTTAACGGAATCAATAAAAGTGAATAATAAAGTTAACGTCAGTAAAATTGTTTTAATGTGATGTTAGGCACTAGCGAAAACCCACCCCCTAGCCTAGCTACAAAATGGCGTTCCCAGATTTGTCACCTATTTGGGGAGCATTTTTGTGATTCCAGCCCCATATGCCCTGTGGTGGCAATTCTTGTAACTATAGTCACATAAACTTTATTGTTTACTCCAAATCAGAGCCGTATAAAGAGAGTCGCGACATTCCCATAGGGATCCATTGTACGATTTTACTTCGGGGGTTTCCGGGTTACGGAGCCTCGGGTAGTTCCAAACATGGCTTCGACGAAGGCGGCTGCATTCATACAAATGGCTGGCTGTTAAGGTAAGTTGATGATAAAAACGGTTCCTTTTGAATTTTCAACAGTCTATATTCTATAAGAGGCGCTTTATAATGTATATGTTGAGCTTTATTTGTATGTGCGTGGCGTAATTATTCATATATTTTATCTTGGTGACGAGTATTTTTCTTCTACTTTTTAAGCTGACTCTGCTAACTGGGAATGTATCGCCAGGGATAAATTAATTAAGTCGCTACCTCTTTTAAATTGTCAACTCTTTCAGAGGCCCTTTGTGACGTTCACACTCATCTGAGCACTGGTAGACGACTGGCTTTCACGTGCTAATTAGCTCAATTTTGTAAGTTATGAACTAAGGTATCACCTTCATGGAAGAGTACCAAGTCAATGCATGACAACCTGTATTCTTTACACCAAACTCGTTGACATTATTATATTTTAGAGATCTGTATAGATTGAAAAGTGATTTCAACAAACAATAAACACAAATTTATAAGAGAAAACTAATGTAATGGGTTTTTTTTTTCAGGTCACATTTTCAAGATCTGCTTCTGCTGGAGACTGCTGCTGGTGCCTGCTGGCTGTGGGCACGAAGCCCATTTTTCAAAAAACATATTTAAAAAGCCTTTTATTTCATGTTTTGACGGCTGACCATTGCCATCCATTTTTTTCTGCTGCTCTTGGTCTTTGGGGAAAGCTGAACCATGCTGCACAAACAACCATCACAGGCCACTGATCTATAAAATGTTAGGTGTAAACAATGAACCATGACACCAATTTCAACAATTGTTCAATAAAAAATGTTTTTCTTTATCAAATGGTAATAAGTTGTTATTGTTATACATTACACCATTTACAGAAAATAATTTTGTTCCTGTCTTGAAATCATTTTATTTGTGTTGCTTGGGTCCAAACTAAATGAAAATGCCTCTAAAAAAGGTACAGGTTTGGTTTTGCTAAAATTAGAGACTATATTCGAAATTTGAGTTAAGCAGGAAATATTTGTTAAACGTGATCTCTTTGTTTCAGGTCAAACTAAGTCTATATAATAAAAAGGAAAATGTACACACATATATAGAAGCATTAAAAAGTACAACAGTAAAGAAAAGTGGAAAATAGAATTTAAAAGTCGCGACCTTAAACTTTTAGGGAAACAAAAGTGTTTTTATATGCCAATGCGACGAAACAAACTAGGATGTGCCATTTAAAACTTGGGAACAAACTATGTTATACATGGTGTTATCTTTAATATATTATTACCAGTGTTGTTAATAACGGCGTTACAATATAACGGCGTTACTAACGGCGTTATTTTTTTCAGTTATGAGTAATCTAATTAATTACTTTTCACATCTTGGCAACGCCGTTACCGTTTTTTTTACTGAGGCGGTAAAGGCGTGCGTTACTATGCGTTACTAAGTTGGTTGAATTAAAAAAAAGTCTGAGAGAAACGGACTCAAGGGGACGAGAGCAGAGCAGGAGTGGGGAAGACGCCGTTGCAACCGCGATGCTAGGTGGCTCCAATAATACCTGACTGCACTGCAGCCATAGCCGACAAGCTACGCCCACATGACAGGGTAGATATCATATTATAGAACTAGATGCAAATGACAGACACTGCTGCATTGCCAACATGTTTTAAGGACTACATGCGTTTGTAAACAGCCGCCATCTTAAAGCAGTAGACCTCCTTTTTTTTAATCTAAAATGCTCCTAAATCGGCAAAATCTTAACTTAAATCTATCTTTAAATGATGAAACAGTTTTAAAACTTACACATGTTTAAAGTAGACAGAAGGGAACTAATGCAATAACGGGAGAAATTTTAACAACTTTAACGATTGATTCACAACTTTAAATGACTTCCACACATAGCAAAGGTTACTAGCTAGTTATCGCAATACCCTTGTGTCTAGTTAAGTGGAGGGTAAAGAATTGGGCTAGGGCCAATTGTCCCCCAAACCCTTTAAGCTTCACATTGTGTGACCTGTGTTTTTTTTTGGGGGGGGGAGAGAAAAAAAAAAATCACAAGTTACTTTGCCAAGTAACTAATTACTCTTACATTCAGGTAACTGAGTTACTAACGCAATTACTTTTTGGGAGAAGTAATTTGTAACTGTAATTAATTACTTTTTTAAAGTAAAATTAACAACACTGCATGGCACTAAATGCGTTAGTAGACAGCCGCCATCTTAAAGCAGTAGACTTTTTAGGACGGCTCTGTTGTAGAGAACCTTCCTAGCGAACCTAAGTAACTTTTTATCTAAAATGCTTCTAAATCAGCAAAATCTTAACTTGAATCTATCTTTAAATGATGAAACAGTTTTAAAACTTTCATATGTCGAAAGTAGAGAGAAGGGAACAAATGCAATAATGGGAGCAATTTTAACAACTTTTAACAGTTGATTCAGGGTAAAGGGTAAATTAAGGTAAAGAATTGGGCTCGGGCCAATTGTACCAAAAACCTTCACAAAAAACTTCACATAGTGTGGCCAATGTTTTTTTTTTTTTTTTTTTTTTGAGGGGAAAAAAAAAGTAATTATCACCAATTACTTTGCCAAGTAACTAATTACTCTTACATTCAGGTAATTGAGTTACTAACGCAATTACTTTTTGGGAGAAGTAATTTGTAACTATAATTAATTACTTTTTTTCAGTAAGATTAACAACACTGTCAATACCTTATGCAAAACTGTTCCAAAAAGTATCTTGCACCCATTATCCAAACCCAACAGAAAATCGGGTATTTTGGATCGAATGTGAAATTTTTATCCATTTGTTGTATAGTTTACATTTGGAGGCCTGAACATGCACAAAAACCCACCAAATTTTTTTTTTCGCTAGTGCCTAACATCACATTAAAACAATTTTACTCTGACGTTAACTTTATTATTCACTTTTATTGATTCCTTTAAAAAAAAATAGTATTGATTCCGTTAAAAAATAGTAGACATACAATTACAATAGACATAAATATTAAGATAAGAGTAATACATTGGCCTTAATAATTTTAGAGGTTATGGAATTAGCCTGTCAGTTAACAATGTTGCTTGCAAAGATATTAGGATCCATCAGGTGTCACCGTTCAGGCAATGGAGTGGCACAGTATCGACATGCATCAGTGTACTGCTCCCAACGTGCCGAACCCCACTCTCGATGCCCCGTCAACCCACCATACTTTTGCTATTTGTTTACTGTATGTGCTTGGGTACACGAAGCGTATTTTGCCGCCTGTCATGGCGGCGGAGGCGCGTTGCGAATAGCGTGACGTCACAAAAAAGGGTTCCTTTGAACTCTTTGATCCTTTGATCCTCTCGTCCATATATAAGGTATGTTTTTACGCTATGAATTAGTACACCAAATGCCAAAGAAGCAGACAAGTGTTGCTGTCGTTGGTGTGCATCTTCCTTCCTAAAGATAAGCAGGTAAGAAATCCAAACTTTTTTCTTGAGAAATATTAGTGTTGTCTATTGATCATGTTTCCACTTGAACTAAATAGTGCAGTCTTCCGTTATATACTATATATATATATATATATATATATATATATATATATTTTCCTTTTTTTTTTTTTTTGATTGTCTAACCATTGCTGACTTTTACATTTGTAATAATAATGAAAAAAAAAAAAAACATGATATCGATGTCAGTGTTTATTTTCCCATTATTAGCTTTTTTTTTTTTTTTACACTTGTAATGAAAAAAAAATGCTGATGTCAATTGTATGTTTTCATTTAAAGTGTAAACATTAGTGTTTGAAAACCTTTAAACTTAAAATTAGGCAAAATACATGTAACTGATGTCAGTCTTCTGTTTTCCATTAGTTTTTACACTTGTAATGAAAATATAATTGCTGATGTCAAGTCTATGCTTTATAGTGATAGAAAAAAAAAGAAAAAAACATGTTATTGATTCCAGTATCTTTTTGTTTTTTCTTGCCAGTGTATACATGGTGATAATGTGGCACCTCCTTTGGCCTTCTGTCCTCCTGGGATTGTTTTTCAACATTTGTCCAGCATGCCCCCTGGAAATTCAGAAGGAAAAGAACCACTACTACGTCGCCAGGGGGTCAAGTATCCAGCTACCCTGTGCGTACACTCAGACCGTGGACTCTCAGCAGGACACGAAGATCTTGTGGAGTATCGTGTCTGCAGACGGATACGAGCAGCCCATCATTTGGTTTACAGGCGGCCGCTTGTATTCTGATTTGTACAAACCAATGGAGGGGAGGGTCAACTTCACATCAGCGGATCCCCAAAATGGAGACGCGTCTATCAAAATCCAAGATGTACGTCTGTCAGACATGAAGATGTACCGCTGTATGGTAAAGAAGTTACCTGAACTGGAACTGAAGACCTTAGAGCTGACGGTCATGGAGGCACCAAGTCAGCCTCTGTGCAGCGTGGCTAAAGAAGACAACAGTATGACGCTCAAATGCAGATCAATGCACGGCACCCCACCTTTGCATTACATCTGGTCCAAGACCAGCGGAAATAAGGTCTTGCCTATTCAGGCCACTGTGGACCCCACAGGAGCCACCTTGCATTGGAACATCACCGAGCGGGAGTGTGGAAGCTATCGCTGCACAGTGGAAAGTATGGTGGCCACCAAACACTGTGACCTTCACCTCAACTGTTCGCTGCCCCATGACAGCAATGTGGGCAGTCCACTATTACTGACAACCACGGCAGTCGTTGCTATCGTCGTCGCTGTCACCACGCTCTTCATTTTTACAGTTGTCCTTGCTGTACTCCTCTACCGCAAAGGAAAAGAGCAATCCAAGGACATTAATATCGCAATGTAATTATATGTTGTTAATTTTTTAATGCTATTGATATGTGATTGTTATTGATATCACAAGATAGCAGTGATATCACAATTGTTGAGATTGTTTGTTATGTTAAATCTTTTCCCACAATGGCATTTTGATTTGAATCTCGCTTTACTCATCTGTTGAATTTATTAAACAAGTTTGATGTTATAACCAGTATGTCAGATGTCTTTTTTTATACACTTGTAAAAGTTGAAATTGACAGAATACTGAAACGCATTTTGTAAAGTAAAACATCACCAACTTCATGCTAACACCTAATGGATAACTGATTTTTATCTTGACTGATGTTGAGTTGCTGCAAATACATAAGAAAAATAAAACTCGCTAGCAGTAGATATTCTCCTTCAAATAATGAATACTTACACACAAACGCTGTAGTAAACCATAAAGACAGGTGACACAACACTACTTCAAAGCTTATATTCCTCCTAATGTGTGAAAAATTAGTTGTAACAATAAAATTAAATCTCGACTTTCATAATGGGTGCGCCACACTACCCCTAAGAGGCCAGACTCCAACACAGCAGCAAAACTAGTTATTTTTTTTAATTGTTTTGTATTGCTATTATTAAACATTATTTTTGATCAAATTTATTGAAAACCTGAGGCAACACTCACTGACATGACAAAAAATGGGTCAGCCATTTTTGATAGTTAACTATGGCAAAAACAGCTAGAAAAAACATACCCATTTACCTGGTGTATTTATCATTTCTTATTGAGGGAATTTATTACGGCCCGAGCACTAAGCGTGCAAAGGCCCATTGTTTTGCAAAGGATTATTATTATTTTTATTTTATTTTTTTTCTGGGCAAATGAAATTTGGAGGCCTGAACATGCACGAAAAGTCACCAAAATTTGCACATACATGCGGCTTCGCGTAAATTTAGATAATCTTGCGTCGTTACGAAAAAATGTAAAAAAAATGGCTCAGTGGCGCCCCCTTGACCCTTAAAATTTTCAAAAAGGCCTCTCCTCTCAGGTTTTAAACGTAGAGCGATGAAATTTGGGGAGTAGATACCTTATGCCTAACTGCTCAAAAAAGCCTCTTGCACCCATATTCCAAATCCAACAGGAAATCGGGTATTTTGGATCAAATGTGAAATTTTATCGATTTACATTTGAGACCTTGTCGCTGAAGGAAATAGTTGGATCGTCTTCAAAATTGGTCAGACTATTCAGGAGACATATGAGATCTTAAGTTTTCAAAATGGTGAGTTTTCATTCAATCATTCATTCTGGGCGTGGTCCCAAAGTCGGCAATTTTTGGGCAAAACACCAAATTCAGAAAATGATTAAAAACTCTGTGATTTAACGTTCAATCTTTTTCATTTCTAGCATGTGTATGAGATATCCCAGCCTGAACACGACTGCATTGAAATATTACCCATTAGGCCTGGCGCCCCCTAGTGGGAACAGGAAATGGCCTTCTTTACAAGACAGGCTCCTCCTCCAAGGGAAAAAAATCTATTGACCTCAAACCTGTTTCAGGGGAGCCTCAAGACATGTGTTCAGGTGCCTGATGAAAAATATTGAGGTTTCGTTGAAGCGGAGAGGTCCATACCGGAAGTGAAAATGACCGTCAACAATTCGTCTCGCCAAAAACTTTGAACAGTCATAACTCAGCAGATATACAACATATCTGTGCCAAACTTCCCGTGTTTGTTGAGAGTCATACCCTGAAGGGTCTTGTAGGGGTCATTTGCATCAACTCTACAGTGCCAACTAGTGGCGCCAGAAAGACGTTTTAAAAAAGGCCTCCCTTATTGGGTTTTTTCAACGTGGAGCGATGAAATTTGGGGAGTAGATACCTTATGCCTAACTGCTCCAAAAAGCCTCTTGCATCCATATTCCAAATCCAACAGGAAATCGGGTATTTTTTTAAATTGGCCTATAACATTAGGGTCTGTCAGCGTAGAGCGATGAAATTTGGGGGGTCTATACCTTGTCCAAAACCTCTCCAAAAAAGCATTTACACCCATATTCCAAACCCAACAGGAAATCGGTTATTTTGGATCGAATATGAAATTTTTATCCATTTACAGGGTGCACATTTGAGACCTTTTCGCCGAGGGAGTTTGTTGGATCATCTTTCAAATTGGTGAGACTGTTCAGGAGACATATGTGATCTTAAGTTTTTAAAATGGTGCATTTTCATTCACGGGTATGACCTGGGCGTGGTGACAAAGTCGGCCATTTTTTCGGCAAAATGACAAATTCAGTAAATGACTAATTGTTCCTTGACACAACGTTCAATCTTTTTCATATCTGGCATGTATGTGCGGTATCCCACCCTTAACACGAGTGCATTGAAATATTACCCATTAGGCCTAGCGCCCCCTAGTGAGGACAGGAAATGCCTTTTTTTACGAGAGAGGTTCCTCCTCCAAGGGAAAAAAATCTGTTGACCTCAAACCTGCATCAGGGGAGCCTTAAGACCTGTCTTCAGGTGCCTGATGAAAAATATTGAGGTTTCGTTGAGGCGGAGGGGTCCAAACAGGAAAGTGAAAAAGACCGTCAACAATTTGTCACGCAAAAAACTTTGAACAGTCATAACTCAGCAGATATACAACATATCTGCGCCAAACTTCCCGTGCTTGTTGAGAGTCATACCCTGAAGGGTCTTGTAGGGGTCATTTGCATCAACTCTACAGTGCCAACTAGTGGCGACAGAAAGGAGTTTTAAAAAAGGCCTTTCCTATTGGGTTTTTTCAACGTAGAGCAATGAAATTTGGGGAGTCCATACCTTATGCAAAACTGTTCCAAAAAGTCTCTTGCACCCATTATCCAAACCCAACAGAAAATCGGGTATTTTGGATCGAATGTGAAATTTTTATCCATTTGTTGTATAGTTTACATTTGGAGGCCTGAACATGCACGAAAACTCACCAAATTTTGCACATACATGCGGCTTTGCGTGAATTTCGATAATCTTGCGACGTTACAAAAAAATGTAACAAAATGGCTCAGTGGCGCCCCCTTGAATTTTTCAAAAAGGCGTTTCCTATTAGGTTTTTTTTAACGTAGAACAATGAAATTTTGGGAGTCAATACCTTGTGCAAAACTGCTCCAAAAAGTCTCTTGAACCCATATTCCAAACCCAACAGGAAATCTGGTATTTTGGATCGAATGTAAAATTTTTATCAATTAACAGGGTGCACATATGAGATCTTGTCACAGAAGGTGTTGGTTGGATCATCTTCAAAATTAGTGAGACTATTCAGGAGACATAGGAGATCTAAAATTTTCAAAATGGTGCGTTTTCATTTATGGGTCTGACCTGGGCGTGGTGCCAAAGTCGGCCATTTTTTCGGCAAAATGACAAATTCAGTAAATGACTAATAGCTCCTTGACACAACGTTCAATCTTTTTCATATCTGGCATGTATGTGCCGGATCCCACCCTTAACACGAGTGCATTGAAATATTACCGATTAGGCCTAGCGCCCCCTAGTGGGAACAGGAAATGCCTTTTTTTTACGAAACAGGCTCCTCCTCCAAGGAAAAAAATATATTCACCTGAAACCTGCATCGGGGGAGCCATAAGACATGTGTTCAGGTGCCTAATGAAAAATACTGAGGTTTGGTTGAAGCAGAAGGGTCCAACAGGGTCCAAGGGTGAACATGACTGAAGCCATTTCGTCTCACCACAAGTTTTGAACAGTCATAACTTGGAAGATCTACAACATATCTGCGCCAAACATTTCATGCTTGTTGAGTCATACTCTAAAGGGTCCTGTAGGGGTCATTTGCATCAACCCTACAGCGCCAACTAGTGGCAATAGAAAGTCACTCGTTTTTCCAATACATGTCCAGTTCTTTTCAGGTTGGTCATTGTAGTTTCAAGACCTTTTGAAATACTTTTAAATTCTTTTAAATTCTTTTACGGCCCATGTCCACATGTCTCTGTCTGTTGTCGTGACGACCCTTTGTTCGCCATTAAAAGGAAATATTTTTTTTCAGAGACTCAGGCAGCTTACAGAGCCACAGAATTTGGCACAGTTAGAAGATTAATTTTGGTTTTGAATAAAGGCTTGGTTGCATAGCTCAGTAGTGGCTCCTTTTTTATAGTACTCTCTCCAATAGGGGTTTTCATCTCTTAGGTGTGTGAATGTAAAGAGGCAACTTTTGAGCATGTTAGGTTCTAATGAGATGATTAGAGAGGAGGATCTGCCACCACCCTAACCTGCACACTGTCCGAGTTGTGTGACGTCCGAATTGCGCTAGATTGCGAGGGCCCGTTCAGTCCTGCTTGCAGGCCTAGTATTTATATTGTTTTTTAATCACCCTGTGTGTAAATGGTGATTAAAAAACAATGTGCCAAAACCATTGCGGTACATTTAAAAAAAAAAAAAAAAAACAATAACTAGCAGGAGTATTGTATATAAGTTCAAGTTTATATTTATGCTTTACAAGTGCTCAGTGTGAACACCACCAGTGGCACGGACAACATCAAGCCGACATGACTTTTAATTACTTACTTGTTGAATAGACTTTTAATTCTTATTATAATACATATTAAATAATTAATTAATTGATTAGCAATTAGTAATTCAGTCTATTTCAATGATTGTCAAATAAATTAATAATGATAATAATAATAAATACATTTTGGCACATTTTTCCCCCTCGTTTATTATGACAAAGCAGCGAACAGGAAGGGGTTATGGGGAACAGAAGAAAAGAAACACAAGAGAAGAAAGAAAAGAAACACAAACTACAACAAGAAATACATTGAACGTCTACACTAATTACTAATATGTTGGTGCTATCATCAGCTAGATGTATTTCCGGTTGACACTATGTGGGGGGCCTGTTGACCAGCGAAAGAGGGTGATGGGGTGGGGGAGTCTATAAGCTAAGTGATTGAAAGGGGTAGAGTGTACACAAATCAGCTCTGTGATCTAGAACCCAGTAATCGTGTGAATCCCTTGTGAGTGTAAGCCCGTTGGCGACCGACCCTACGCCGTCCAATCGCCAATCCCGGCATCGGGACCCTGACCTGAGCGCGCCCCATCACATCCAGCCGTACGCGAGCCCCACCAGGCGCGCGACAGCCACGCAGACGAGCGGAGACGCCACGCTGGCGCCAACCCAGCGCCATGGGCCCCACCCAGCCAGCCCGAGGGGGGGGGGGGGTTCAGCACAGCCCATCGCTCCTCCCGCAGCCCAGCAAAGGAGCCATCCCCCAACCCCCCCCCCCCCCCCCTCGGGATCCAGGGTGGTCCCCAGGGGCACCCGCGCACCCATCAACCGGCCTTCAGGGATGGCAAGAGGGGACGCGCCCACCCCCGTCTACCCACCTGGCCCACGAGCCACAGCCGCAGCCCCCCAACCGGCACGGCACGCTATGGGACCCTCAGCGGCCCACAAAGCCCAGGGCAGAGCAGGTTCCCCCGCCGGAGCAGGCAACACCCCGCCGATACACCAGTGCCCAGCCAGCGACCAGCGACGGAGCACAGGGCGGATACCCAGTCAGAGAAGAGAGCTGAAGGCGGAGGCAGGAGAACGCTTAGGAGCCACAACGGGGTGACGCAAGATCGGAGCCCCGAGATGAGATTGGATGATTGTTCTTATCACTTCGTTGATCATTCGTCAACAAAATTATAACAACCTGTCAGCCTGTGTTGACGTGAGGTATAGATTGATACGCCGGCCACTTGGTGACCAAAAGGAGTTGCAATGACAAATTATATTACATCTTCCAAATGCAGAAGGGCTGACAAGGATTTTGTTGTTACAAGGAAATACTACAAGGTATGTACACATCATATAAACAAAAATAGTATTTCATTCTTTTTTATTGCCGACATTGATCGCAATAAAACATTTGGACAACATGATTCCATTTCTTGTTTTATTTAAAACAATTGGTGCATGTGCAAAACAGGTCAATAAATCACAATTTATAAAATTATTAGAAAAATATTAACGAAGGTTGAGCATACGAGAATGTGTTATCAGACAGCAGAGCTCAGTAGCCCTTCCAAACTTTGACCCAGCATTATGGAGACCCTCAGCGGGCTCCAGATGGGCTTTCTCCCGCTGTCCTTGGTAATTCCAGCTCCAATAGCGTATCTTAAAGTTGCTGCAGTTAAAAAGCTCGTAGTTGGATCTCGGGATTGAGCTGGCGGTCTCCCATCCCGAGCCTCTTGGCCACCCCGGGTAGAAAGCACGTCGTCTTAATAAACTGTATGTCCATCAACGTACGTGTTGTAAGGCACATCAACTTGTCATCCCTTGTCTAACAGCGTTTTCCACCCGTAAACAAACGAGCAAAAAAATTGTAACTCTTGCATTTATGCATTGTGCCATGCTGCACGTACTGATTAGCAACAGGCTAGCATCAGATACAGTAGTTGTAGTAAATAATATTAAAGATCATCATAATTACAATCATCATCGTAATAACAATATCGAAGGCAACAAGTCGTTTCATGTGCAAGATTTAGCTTTAGTATTTTTTGAGCACCAGACACATGAAAATGCAGGGATAGGAAGAACATACCTTCCATAACACAGCGGCAACATGGCTACAAAAACACCCGGCCTTTGTGGTGGCACGAGCTTGGTTCCACATTTGCCTTCATGAAAATGTTGTCCTCCCTTGTTGTGATGATGGCAGATGGATGCGGTATTTCAAAATGGTCTATTTTAAGGGATTTTGATGAGTAATGTTACTCCAGCTTCACTGTTTTTTTGGATAGAAAAATTCTAAAACGGAAGTTGCGATCAGACTCGCGGAAGCAAAGCGGAAGCACCTCTGAAACTTGACTATATTTATGATCAAATTAAATGGCACTCATCTATGAAATGTCACGTGGTCATATGAATAAATTTGATTTCGAAAGCAAATCCTCAAGGGACTCATCTCTCTGCATCCTTCAAGTTTACAACTGACGTCAGGCCATCTCTGATTTGTCTCATGTTTGACAATGCCATTCATTGGCTGTTTGAACACCAGATTACATGCATCACTAAGGGAACCGGACTGCATTTGTCAACATTCTCCAATCCTGTTATGCAATCTTCTGCGTTTTCAAACTTCAAAACACGTAGAAAAACACACACAAACACACGCTAGAGGGCAGACTGGCCCAACTGGAGACTTTCTATGATTAACCCTTTAACACCTAAGCCGATTTTGGCCGAATTTGCATGCATTTGATGTTGCCTTTATATTTCAAAGAAAAATTGTTTACAATGGCCAAATTGGGTCCCTTTTTTCAGGACACCTTGAACTTCATGTCTAAACTGTTGTTTTCTTCACTGACCAATTATAATCCACATTTTGGACCCAAAAAGACAAAAAAATCCCCAAATCTTTTTTCAAAATTTGTAATGCTGGCGTCCCATTGACAACCAAACATGCTCGACCAACCGTTTTGAAGCTTGATAATATTTATTCAACTTGTTAGGATAAACATTCAATAGAAAAAAATAAGATTGAATAGTTTTATGTTTGACAATTCAACACAAACAGCAGGTATGGTCAAAGGCGTTTTTGGCCTTTACACATACTATGGTCAAAACAGTCTATATAGGGTGCAAAATAGTGAGAAAAAAATTTATATATATCATCTAACACAAAAAGGGTTAGGAAGATATCTCTTTGTGAAGTTAGGTGTTGTACCCATCACCTTATCAAAAGTATATACGTAAATGCAATCAAGCTTCTCGCACACACATCTACATAAAAATCGAAAAGATTATAGTGAAGAAAAAATTTATATAACATTGAAAAAAAGTATTTTAAAAAATATTGACAAGTAGTTCCATTCAAATTTTTCAGGCATGCGACCCAATAAAGTTTTTTTTTCTTTTTTTTCTGCGCACTCAATAAAGCTTCTTGAACAGGTCACGGAGCTGCGTCACACACAACGTCACACAGCCTACTCTTTCGCCGTTTGCGCTCTACTGTCACTTCTACTCCCTGAGACGCCGATTCATCAGAGGAAAACAACGACAAATACGACTCATCTTCTTCCTTGAGTTAATGAAATAATGCATTAGCTTGTGCTAAATGTAGTTTTAGATCGATTCTGCACATTTCAAAGTCGCTCGCTCAAACCAACCGGTGTTGTGCATTTTTCGGCACGACACCGGCCGCTGCTTGCTTCGCATGCCTCCCTTTAAATAGTTGGCGCCTCGCTCGGAAATTTATTAAAAATGATCACATTCGGTTCGTCCTTCCTGACATCACAACAACTCTTGGGATAAGTAGTCTTTTGTGCTGCTTTCGCTTTTGAAAAAGGACAAGAAGTGATGGAAATATGGAGATGGATACATGGTCCATGCAGCGTTTTAATGCATATTTATGAGTGCAATAAAACTATAAAACTCAAACGACATTATCTCCCGTTTTTCTTGGCCGATTGACTTCAAATAAAAACTGGTGTGGACATCAACTTCCACACTTTCAAACGAGACCAACCAGCAGCATGTGGGTGATGTAATTAAAGCGTGACGAAGCTTCAAAGATGATACGTGTAAACGCGTCGCTGCCGACACGTTCGGTGTTAAAGGGTTAATATTATAAAACCCAGTGGCCATTGGATACATCGATACCAATCTACAAGCAAGATGCTTCCTGGATAAAAGTAGTGACACTTTACTAAATTTGGGTTAAAATAGCAAAATTAGGTCTAAGTGACAATTGGCTATAGTTTTTTTTAAAAATACATTATCTGGCTGAAATTTTAAAATCCTAGCAATTTAAGAAATGTATTGCATAAATCCTGGTGTGTTGGAAGTGGACAAAATGCAATAATGTAGACACATATTGTGTTTACTAATCCATGACACCACAGCAAATAAAAATTAACCATTTTTATCTCTGAAGCAGATATTTTCCAAAATTTTGTAGACCAGTGTAATTACTTCTGTAACACTGTAACTACAGCAACGTGATAACAAAAGATTTGACTATACTCACAAAGAAATCATTATAGATTTGCATATTTCATTTGTTTAGACACCTGTTTACTTCATGCATTGTAGTGTACATGCTCATGAGAAAATGTTTCATTAGTTGAGGTAGATGAACAATTTTGGGGTAATGGGGGTTTGAAGATAAAACAATGTAACAAACTAATCAGGTGCATGACACCTTTCAGGAAGTCACCAAATCTCATGAAACAGTGCAGTGGTATTGCCAGGGTCTCTTGGGGCTCCAAGCAAGACATCCCTCAAGCCCAAATCATGAGAGATTCTTAATTTCTTGAATAAAAAATTGACATGGAAAATTAAAATCAAACTGTCTTCAATAAAAGTACATAAACAAAATCACTTGGCACTTGGAGAAAAAAAATAGAGTTAATCTTTTCCACTGTATTTGCTTGAATCCTACAAGGCCCACTGACACAATGATATCACTTTTTATTTCATTCAAAAATTCCAAACACAAAAAAGTACAATAATAGGGGAAAAAGTGCACTAATAATTGCCCTGTTGACAAAATGATAACCTCGTTACTTTTGTGATTCAAATAAGGATGAACAATAGTGGATTCTGAAAATTTTAAGCTATATCTCATTCATTTTTGTTATGTTGGCTGAAGGATGTGACCCAAAAGCTCAGCAGTGAGAAGTCAGTTAATAAAAGCAGCCCGAGGGCGCGTTTATTGAACACAAAAAAAAAGAGAAAAAACCAGTGAGAAGCTGTGGCTCTGTGGATTTTCCGGTAGTGCTGGAAGGGCTGGGATGGCTTGGAGTTGCTGTGAAGAGAAAAAGAGTATCAATGAGTCAACGTTTGGTGGATTGAGTGGCCTGTACTTTACCATGTGAGGTAAGGTGAAGCTCTGGCGTTGAATGACGTGCAGACCAGTCTTTTGTAGTGGCAGGCTGTTGATTGTGAAGTGGAGGCAGGTGTGGAGATTGATGACAGGTGTGCACAGCAGAGTCAGTCAGGAGTGGGAGGAGGTGAAGAGGAGTGAGCCGTAACAGTACCCCCTCCCCGAGGGGCGCCCCCAGGCGGCCGTCCAGGGGCATCAGGATTGGCCTTGTAGAAGTCCCGAAGGAGAGAGGGACACATGATGAGCTGCTTTGAGATCCAGCAACGTTCCTCCGGGCCGTAACCTTCCCAGTCCGCCAGGTATTGAAAACCCCGGCCGTGGCGCCGGACCTTTAGCAGACGCCGGACCTTCCATTGAGGATGTCCGTCAACCAACTGAGGCGGCGGCGGAGCTGGGGCAGAGGGCATCAGAGGGCTCGCAGAGACAGGCTTGATCTTTGAGACATGAAAAACTGGATGCACATGTTTCATGGAGGCAGGAAGCTTGAGACGAACAGCTGCGGGGCTCAGAACGCTGTCAATCGAGAAAGGACCAACATACCGCGGAGCCAGCTTCTTGGATGAGACTTGGAGCGGCAGGTCGGCAGAGGAGAGGTAGACCCGTTGACCAGCCTGATACACCGGGGCAGGAGTACGGCGACGGTTGGCCCCAGGGCAGGAGCGCACGTTGGTACGCAACAAGGCAGCGCGAACCTCCTTCCACACCCGTTGGCAACGGCGCAGATGGGCCTGGACAGAGGGGACCGAGGCTTCGGTCTCCTGGATGGAAAACAAGGGAGGTTGGTATCCCAGGGAGGCCTCGAACGGGGACCTGCCGGTGGCAGAGCAGGACAGGGCATTTAGTGAATATTCCACCCAAGGCAGATCCTTGCTCCAGGAGGTCGGGTGGAGAGCGGACACGCAACGGAGGGCGGACTCTAGGCTCTGGTTGGTCCTTTCAGCCTGTCCGTTGGTCTGAGGGTGATACCCAGAGGAGAGGCTAACAGTGGCACAGATACCTTTACAGAAGGCACGCCAGACCTGAGATGTAAACTGGGGCCCCCGGTCCGAAACGATGTCACAGGGAAACCCATGGAGCCGGAAAACATGCTGGGTCAGGAGTTCGGCCGTCTCAGCAGAGGTAGGGAGTTTAGGCAATGCCACCAGATGCACCGCCTTGGAAAACCGGTCCACCACCGTGAGAACGACAGCATTCCCCTGGGAAGATGGAAAACCAGACACAAAGTCAACGATAATATGAGACCAAGGGCGATTGGGCACTGGAAGAGGACATAGAAGCCCAGCTGGTGGCCGATGAGACGCCTTGGCCCTGCAGCAAGTGTCACACGCAGCCACGAACTCCCGGACGTCTGCCCTCATGGTCGGCCGCCAAAACCGCCGGCTAAGGAAGGAGAGGGTACGTTGGTACCCGGGATGGCAAGCGAACTGGCTGGTATGGCCCCATAGAAGCACCTGGGAACGCATCGAGTCAGGTACAAAGAGACGGTTGGGGGGACCGTTGCCGGGCCCGGGCTCGGTCTGTTGGGCCCGCTCAACCTGGGCTTCAATGTCCAGGGTCACTGCTCCTATAATCCGAGAAGTTGGAATGATGGGCACAGGTTCGGCAGAGGACTCCTCGGGAGCATGGAGACGCGACAACGCATCAGCCTTGGTGTTGCTGGAACCAGGTCGGTAAGTAAGGGTGTAATTGAAACGGTCCAGGAATTATGCCCACCGTGCCTGGCGGGAGCTAAGGCGTTTGGCGGCCCGGATGAAAGTCAGGTTCTTATGATCCGACCAGACAACAACAGGCTCCACGCTGCCCTCTAGCCAGTGGCGCCACTCTTCGAAGGCAGCCACGACAGCAAGCAGCTCCCTATTCCCGATATCATAATTCACCTCCGCCGGCTGCAAACGGCGGGAGAAGAAGGCACAGGGGTGCAGCTTCTGGTCCTCCACAGAACGCTGGGACAAGACTGCCCCTATACCCACATCTGAAGCATCCACCTCCACTATGAACGGCCTGGAAGGGTCAGGATGGAGAAGGACGGGAGCGGTAGTGAAATGTTCCTTGAGGACAGAAAAGGCGGCATCGGCTGCTGGTGACCAGATATAGGGGCGTAGAGTGGAGGTGAGACCAGTGAGGGGGGCGGCTAAGCGACTGTAGTTCCGAATAAAATGGCGATAAAAGTTAGCAAAGCCTAGGAACCCCTGGAGCTGTTTGCGGGTTGTTGGTCGGGGCCAATTGAGGATTGCTTGTATCTTGCGGGGGTCAGGACGGACACAGCCACCCTCCACAATGTGTCCAAGGAATTCCACGGAGGGAGCGTGAAAAACGCATTTTTCAGCCTTGATAAAAAGCCTGTTTTCTAAACGGCGCTGGATGACCAAGCGGACGTGTTGAACATGCTCCCCAAGACTCCGGGAGAACACCAGGATGTCGTCCAGGTACAGCACCACAAATACGTCCAACATGTCCCTGAGTACGTCATTCATAAGTGCCTGGAAGACAGCAGGGGCATTGGTGAGGCCAAAGGGCATAACCAGGTATTCATAGTGCCCATGGGGGGTCTTGAAGGCTGTCTTCCATTCATCACCTTTCCGGATGCGGACAAGGTGGTATGCATTTCGAAGGTCCAACTTGGTAAACACTGTAGCACCGACGAGGGGCTCGAAATTTGAGCTCATGAGGGGAAGTGGATACTTGTTCTTGATAGTGATGTTGTTGAGCTGTCTGTAATCGATGCATGGCCTCAGATCCCCGCCCTTTTTCTTGACGAAAAAGAAACCGGCCGCCACCGGAGATGTTGACGGGCGTATGAGACCTTCAGCCAGGCACCCATTAATGTAACTGTCCATAGCTGCCTTCTCAGGTGGAGACAGGTTGTAAAGGCGACTGGAGGGAAGTTCAGCACCAGGACGGAGCTCGATGGCACAGTCGTAGGGTCGGTGCGGAGGAAGGGTGCAAGCGCGCTCCCTACTGAAGGCCTCACCTAGGTCATGGTATTCAGAAGGAACCTTGGTGAGGTCAGGTGGAGCAGGGCTGGGTCGTTCGGCCAAGGAAGGTGTCTGAGCGGACCGAAGGCAACGGGCATGGCAAGAAATACTCCAGCTCAGAATGCGGCCAGAACGCCAACAGACATGCGGTGTGTGGAGTTCCAACCAAGGTCTGCCCAGGATGAAAGGCGCATCAGGTGAAGTGATAACGTAGGGGCGGATACTCTCCACGTGATTACCTGAGAGTGAGCGTGAGTGTCTCACACCGATGAGTAATGGGACGACCATCCAAAGCGAACGCCGAGAGAGACTCCTCCAGGGGTGTGATAGGGAGTCCAACCTCTAGGGCATAAGAACGGTCAATAAAAGTCTCATCGGCACCAGAATCGATCAGCGCTGGGATGGAGAGTGTTCGCTCTTGCCAGGCGAGGATGACGAGAAACCTGGCTCTACTGGAGTGGGGGTTAGACAAGCGGCTCACACTGAACCCCCGACCGAGTGAGCCTTGTCTTTTGGGGTTCGAGCCGAGGGAGCCCTGGAAGACAGGCTTGGACATGTGTCAACCGAGTGCGTTGAGCTAGCACAGTACATGCAGAGCCCCTGTAGTCTCCGGTGCTCATGTTCCGCTGGAGTCAAACGGGCCCTTCCCAACTGCATGGGCTCCTCCTCACTGGTAGGCTGTGAGGAAGCAGGGAAGAAATGAGAAGACTGTTTCTGACTCACTGGTGGTGATGGGCGTAGCCTGTTTGCAGCACGACACTGGTGAGCTCTCTCTCGTTTACGCTCGTCAAGGGATATGGAGAGGGTGATGAGCTGGTTCAAAGAGGTAGGCCTTTCTATACCCACCAAGGCGTCCTTTATGGACTCCGCCAGGCCTCTTCGGAACGCGCTGAACAAAGCGGGCTCATTCCATTGACAGCGTGCAGCAAGGATACGAAATTCCGTGGCGTACTCTGCTACTGAGAGAGAACCCTGCTCAAGGGTAGAAAGGGCAGAATCAGCATCCTGCCCAGGGGCCTCATGATCAAAAATCATCCTGAATTCCTTGATAAATGCAGCGTAATCCTGCATATAAGGTGCGGAGCCCTCTCGACTGGCCATAACCCACCGACGGGCTTGCCCTGTGGTCAGGTTGGCAATGTAGGCTATGCGTGCAGTGGCAGTGGAATACATGCTTGGTTGTAGCTCGAACACATACTCACACTGCATCAGGAACTCGCGGCAGAGTGTGAAAGAGCCATCATACAGGGCCGGGGCAACGAGATGGGGCTCACGGGCAGAGGGTGCGTCGGGCGGAGAAACCGTGATTGGTGGCCCCGAAGGGGGAGAAATCTGGGCGCTGAGAGCAGCAACACGGTCGGTGAGAGTCTGAACCAAAAGGGTGAGTTGGCTAACCTGGGCCTGTTGTTCGGATGCCTGCGCCTGCTGAAGACCTGACACTGCCCGGACCTCCTCCCTCAATCCAGAAAAAAGAGCAGCTGCCTCAGATAGCTGGTGAGAATCTTGCGCCAGCAGCCTGTCCTGTGTCCGATGCGGGTCGGGGGTCGGGGGTCTTCCTGACTGCAACATGCTGGCTGGGTCTTTTGGCCAGAGCTTACTGTTATGTTGGCTGAAGGATGTGACCCAAAAGCTCAGCAGTGAGAAGTCAGTTAATAAAAGCAGCCCGAGGGCGCGTTTATTGAACACAAAAAAAGAGAAAAAACCAGTGAGAAGCTGTGGCTCTGTGGAAGGGCTGGGATGGCTTGGAGTTGCTGTGAAGAGAAAAAGAGTATCAATGAGTCAAAGTTTGGTGGATTGAGTGGCCTGTACTTTACCATGTGAGGTTAGGTGAAGCTCTGGCGTTGAATGACGTGCAGACCAGTCTTTTGTAGTGGCAGGCTGTTGATTGTGAAGTGGAGGCAGGTGTGGAGATTGATGACAGGTGTGCACAGCAGAGTCAGTCAGGAGTGGGAGGAGGTGAAGAGGAGTGAGCCGTAACAATTTTTTAAAATCAAATTTTCATTACATAATGTTTATGACATGTACGTCATGTACTTGACCTTTGACCTAATTAGGCACAAGCCTCGACCTCTCACCAATCAAAATAAAGATTCACAAATAGGTCCACATTTTTGGTGTTAAATCGCCTTCTTTGACAGTCATATTGTATTCCTGAAAAATAATGGCATATTACCTAACCTATGCCGTTACAATGACTGACATTTGACCAATAAAATGACCTACTTTTAGAACACACACACACCTGATACAAATATTTTGCTTCTGACAACATTAAGGAACGAGCCAATTTTCTGCTTAAAAATACCCATATTTTAAGTAAAATCTAAATAACATTAAAATATGAAAGAAATATCGCACATGCCATTTAGGTGCAATTTCCTACCATTTAGATAAATTAAAGCTGTCAGAAGAACAATGAATTTCAAAACCATAACCATAGACACAGTATGCCGGTTAGCTGATACATCTAGGCCTGGCATTATAAGGCATCATCATAGCAACTTCATATTTCATATACAAATAATATAAAACAAACAACAATCTATCAGGTAAAAATCACATTTACAGTGCCCTCCATAATTATTGGCACCCCTGGTTAAGATGTGTTTTTTAGCTTCTAATAATTTTTTAAAATTCAAATAATATGAACCCCACAGCATCACTGACCCACCCCCATACTTCACAGTGGGTATGAGGTGCTTTTCAGCATGTGCATCTTTTGTGGCACACTAGACCCACTTAGAGTGTTTGGTTTCAAAAAGTTCAATCTTGGTCTCATCTGTTCAAAGCACTCGGTCCCAGTTGAAGCCTGGGACCAAAGCACATGGTCCCAGTTGAAGCCTGGTACGGTGTGCTTTGGTCAGATGAGACCAAGATTGAGCTTTTTGGCAACAAACACTCTAAGTGGGTCTGGCGTGCCACGAAAGATGCGCATGCTGAAAAGCACCTCATACCCACTGTGAAGTATGGGGGTGGGTCAGTGATGCTGTGGGTCTGTTTCGCTTCCAAAGGCCCTGGGAACCTTGTTAGGGTGCATGGCATCATGAATGCTTTGAAATACCAGGACATTTTAAATCAAAATCTGTTGCCCTCTGCCCGAAAGCTGAAGATGGGTCGTCACTGGGTCTTTCAGCAAGACAATGACCCTAAACATATGGCCAAATCTACACAGAAATGGTTCACCAGACACAAAATCAAGCTCCTCCCATGGCCATCTCAGTCCCCAGACCTTGTTTTGTTGGCAAAAGTGGGTTGTACAAAGTATTAACACCAGGAGTTCTAATAATTGTGACACACATTATTTGATGTCAAATAATTATTTCTTTATGTGGGATTTTTTCCCCCACTGAATAAATGCACTTGTATTGAAGGTTGGATTTTTCTCTTTTTTTCCATTAAGGTCCCATATTATTTGAATAAAAAATATATATATTAGAAGCTAAAAAACACATCTTAACCAGGGGTGCCAATAATTATGGAGGGCACTGTATATATAATTTGACATCATTCATTATCACTTTAAAAAGTCCACATTGTTCAAATAAAGAATAAGTGACCTTAGCTAACCTCATTGTTCTTGAAATTAGCATTGGTAGATCTGCCATGTAGGCTATTCATCTTCAAAACAAGACCCTGACCTTGAATAGCTTACCACACGAATGCTATTTTTAGACCGTGACATCGCATTGTAAAGCAGAAGTGAGACATTATAGACACGCCCCTCGCATATAAATCATTATATTTCTGCTAGTTTTCTCTGGTAATCTTTCAAAAATCAACATGCCGATCAAACACTGCTACTATGGAACTTGTAGAAACAACATTACGACCGTCCACATATGAAAGATGTTTTTTTTCATACGTTTCCCGAAACCAAAGACTCAAAGGAAAAAATGTGAACAATGGATCAGCTTGTGAGGACGTCCGAAAGACCAGTTTACTGCCAGCAAAGTGAAGTCATTCACCTTCATATGCAGTAAAAATTTTGTTGGGGGTCATGGTCCTACAAATGACAATTGCCTGCCACAGCGTCCCCTGAAGAGTTAAGCCATTTTGATATTTTTACTTATTTTTTAGCTTGACGTTTTGCCGTGCTGCTTCTGTCTGACAATGAATGACCTGAAAAAAATTAGTAGTATCTGACTTCCACCGTTGTTACCTTTTCTGTTGTAAAGAAACAACTTTAGTAAGGGGGAAGAGTAAATAAATTAATAGAATTAAGATTTGTTTTTAATGAAAAAATAATAAATAAATAGAATTAATATTTGTTTTTAATGAAAAAATAAAAGTGTTCGTTCGCTGTCACTGTAGCATTTGCGATCGCTACACAAAGCAAACAATAAATATTACCTCCAAGAACGGTGCGGGATGTAAGACAACCAGAGGATATAATATATAAGAAAGACAGGGCATATGGGAATTAAAGGATAGTTTGTTGAAACAGGAGAACGTCATTGTCAGTGGCGTAAGGAAAAAGGTGTGGATCAGCTCGGCTCTTTTTCAGCCCTCGACACTCTAGCTATCTCCTTAACTCAACATTTGTATGTCCTTGCACATCTTTACCAGTTAGTTTGGCACCCGGGACATCATTTTCAGACAGAATTGGTAGGTTTAGCTCCGTAAACATCTCCTTTGTACACTATTGCCATTCATTTTCTACTGGGGACAAACGGGAACGTGTCCCCCCCTTAGCAACACTTGCTAACATCATGAATATTAATGAGCGGAATTGACTTACAGCGTGCAGTATGCCATTTGGAGCAGAGCCGTATAAAGACAGTCGCGACACTCTTTGATGTCGCCGCAGGTGATCACATGGTTCCTGTAGGGTGTGGGTAGTTCCAAGCACAAGCAGCGCTGTAGTGGTTTTCAATGGAACTGACAGCAGTAATTGCGACATTTATGGGATAATGGATAAAATCGCGTATCTAAGTAGTAGTTTGATTTTGTCATTGCATTATAACACATATTTAAATTCTAGTTTTACATTTGGAGGGGTAAGGCGACAACTGATAACTATGTAAACTGTTACGCAGAAGTGGACTTTCCCATGTGGAGTGAAAGTTTCATGTTTGTGTTAGCATTTGCACGAAAAATCGACTTTTACATTGAAATGCAAGATGATTTAGGTTTTTCTTTTTTCACAACAAGACTACTGTTTTTCCAGAGAATGTCTAGATTTCCTTGCTTCACCTAACTGTGGTAATAAATTTCAGTGTTGTTAATCTTACTGAAAAAAAGTAATTAATTATAGTTACAAATTACTTATCCCAAAAAGTAATTGCGTTAGTAACTCAATTACCTGAATGTAAGAGTAATTAGTTACTTGGCAAAGTAATTGGTGATAATTACTTGTTTTTTCCCCTCAAAAAAAAAAAAAAAAAAAAAATTGGCCACACTATGTGAAGTTTTTTGTGAAGGTTTTTGGTACAATTGGCCCGAGCCCAATTCTTTACCTTAATTTACCCTTTACCCTGAATCAACTGTTAAAAGTTGTTAAAATTGCTCCCATTATTGCATTTGTTCCCTTCTCTCTACTTTCGACATATGAAAGTTTTAAAACTGTTTCATCATTTAAAGATAGATTCAAGTTAAGATTTTGCCGATTTAGAAGCATTTTAGATAAAAAGTTACTTAGGTTCGCTAGGAAGGATCTCTACAACAGAGCCGTCCTAAAAAGTCTACTGCTTTAAGATGGCGGCTGTCTACTAACGCATTTAGTGCCATGCAGTGTTGTTAATTTTACTTTAAAAAAGTAATTAATTACAGTTACAAATTACTTCTCCCAAAAAGTAATTGCGTTAGTAACTCAGTTACCTGAATGTAAGAGTAATTAGTTACTTGGCAAAGTAACTAGTGATTTTTTTTTTTCTCCCCCCCCCCAAAAAAAAACACAGGTCACACAATGTGAAGCTTAAAGGGTTTGGGGGACAATTGGCCCTAGCCCAATTCTTTACCCTCCACTTAACTAGACACAAGGGTGTTGCGATAACTAGCTAGTAACCTTTGCTATGTGTGGAAGTCATTTAAAGTTGTGAATCAATCGTTAAAGTTGTTAAAATTTCTCCCATTATTGCATTAGTTCCCTTCTGTCTACTTTAAACATGTGTAAGTTTTAAAACTGTTTCATCATTTAAAGATAGATTTAAGTTAAGATTTTGCCGATTTAGGAGCATTTTAGATTAAAAAAAAGGAGGTCTACTGCTTTAAGATGGCGGCTGTTTACAAACGCATGTAGTCCTTAAAACATGTTGGCAATGCAGCAGTGTCTGTCATTTGCATCTAGTTCTATAATATGATATCTACCCTGTCATGTGGGCGTAGCTTGTCGGCTATGGCTGCAGTACAGTCAGGTATTATTGGAGCCACCTAGCATCGCGGTTGCAACGGCGTCTTCCCCACTCCTGCTCTGCTCTCGTCCCCTTGAGTCCGTTTCTCTCAGACTTTTTTTTAATTCAACCAACTTAGTAACGCATAGTAACGCACGCCTTTACCGCCTCAGTAACGGTAACGGCGTTGCCAAGATGAGAGAAGTAATTAATTAGATTACTCATAACTGAAAAAAATAACGCCGTTAGTAACGCCGTTATATTGTAACGCCGTTATTAACAACACTGGGTATTGACTCCCCAAATTTCATTGCTCTACGTTGAAAAAACCCAATAGACCCTACCCACGTGACGTCACAACTCCGTTCTCCTGAATGGTACCGCCCAATTGTCCGTCAAAACATAGTGTTAACCTGTTACGGCTACGTACATTCCTCCTATTTACGGCGTGTTTTTCTGCTCCTTAACATTAATAATCAAAATGGTGAAGGCGTGTGTGGCTGTTGGTTGCACTAACAGAGAAGATGGAAGGAGAGACTTGAAGTTTTACCGTATTCCGAGGGATCCAAAGAGGAGAGCGAAATGGACGGCTGCAATTCGACGTGAAAACTGGGCACCAAAAAATCACCACAGACTATGTAGTAGTCATTTTATATCCGGTAAGATGCATTTAATATATACTTAGAGGGTTTTGGGCTGACAAATAACCACAATTAAGATCATTGCTAGGCTAATCGCCGACAACATACACGTATGTATGTAGTGAGAGTGCTATCGCTAAACCATATAAACATTAAAAGCCTTAACTCCATTGACAAACGACATGAAATACATTAGACTTGACAGTGGATGTTAGCAATAACAAAAGATTTTGAATTGAAAATTTCGTAACTCACCTTTCCAAGCACAAGATAGATTCCTGCCGAATTTTCGTGGACGAGGACCTGTTTCACCCAACCAGCAACGAAGTATTTATAAGCCTCCAAGCTCTTGACGTTTTTCAAATTTTCGTGAGAATAGGCTGATTTTGTGTGGACAAGATAATTGTAAATATCAGCGAAGCAGATGTCAGGCAGACAGGGCGAAGACAGTGGGTCGAAAAACATCGATTTGGGCATCAAATATGGATCTGGCGACTGTATAGAACGAAGCTTTTCCACATAACGCCTTTTATGCAACACATCCAGTGAGTTTACGGCATCAGAAAGCACCGGGTCTTCCATGAAATGCATTTTAAATTCCTCGATCAATTGAAACCAATGCTAATACAGAGACAAAATGACGGACAAGTGGGCGGAACCTTACAGCGAGCACGTGGTTTTGTGACGTCGGTGGGTAGGGTCTATAGGAAAGGCCTTTTTTAAAACTCCTTTCTGTCGCCACTAGTTGGCACTGTAGAGTTGATGCAAACGACCCTTACAAGGCCCTTCAGGGTATGACTCTCAACAAGCACGGGAAGTTTGGCGCAGATATGTTGTATATCTGCTGAGTTATGACTGTTCAAAGTTTTTTGCGTGACAAATTGTTGACGGTCATTTTCACATTCCTGTTTGGACCCCTCCGCCTCAACGAAACCTCAATATTTTTCATCAGGCACCTGAACACAGGTCTTAAGGCTCCCCTGATGCAGGTTTGAGGTCAACAGATTTTTTTCCCTTGGAGGAGGAATCTGTCTCGTAAAAAAAGGCATTTCCTGTTCTGACTAGGGGGCGCTAGGCCTAATGGGTAATATTTCAATGCACTCGTGTTAAGGGTGGGATACCGCACATACATGCCAGATATGAAAAAGATTGAACGTTGTGTCAAGGAACTATTAGTCATTTACTGAATTTGTCATTTTGCCGAAAAAATGACCGACTTTGGCACCACGCCCAGGTCAGACCCGTGAATGAAAACGCACCATTTTAAAAATTTAAGATCTCATATGTCTCCTGAACAGTCTCACCAATTTTGAAGATGATCCAACTAACTCCCTCGGCGAATAGGTCTCAAATGTGCACCTTGTAAATTGATAAAAATTTCATATTCGATCCAAAATAACCGATTTCCTGTTGGGTTTGGAATATGGGTGTAAATGCTTTTTTGGAGAGGTTTTGGACAAGGTATAGACCCCCCAAATTTCATCGCTCTACGCTGACAGACCCTAATGTTATAGGCCAATTTTAAAATTTCAAAGGGGCGCCACTGAGCCATTATGTTACATTTTTTGCAACGTTGCAAAATTATCGAAATTTACAATTTTCCGCACGTATGTGCAAATTTTGGTGACTTTTCGTGCATGTTCAGGCCTCCAAATTGGTCGTTTTCATTTGCCCTGGAAAAAAAAATCCTTTGCAAAACAATAGGGCCTTCGCACGCTTATTGCTCCCCCCCCCCCCCCCCCCCATAAAAAAACCCTTTGCAAAACAATAGGGCCTTCGCACGCTTAGTGCTCGGGCCCTAAAAAGCGATTTAGATATAGAAATTAGGAGACGTCTTCCTTCTATCTCCTAGCGGCCATACGCCTGAATGACTAAAATGAGCGTTTCTCCACTGCATGCTGGGCAATATCATTTCAGCGGTAAATCTGCCACTTGAAACTACAAGTACCAGAATCCTTTGCTCTTATAAATCTGACGTCCGAGGCGGTGCAGTTTGACAGCGGCGGCACCCAGTTTACGACCGTAGAGTCCCGATTTGCAACAGTCAAGTCGCTCGTCGCACGGTTCTATTGTTCGTCGTTCGGTGGTTAGCAGTGGTCGCAGACCGCTCGGAAGGATGTCTGACGGAGTCGGGGGCGAAGACAACAGCGGCTCCATGGAGGTGTCGGCCGTTCACACCGTGGCGGACGCCTCTGTGCTCCAGAAGCATATTCGCAAACTCGTCCCTCTGCTGCTGGAAGATGGCGGCGAGGCCCCGGCCTCTCTGGAAACTTCCCTGGAGGAGAAGAGCACCGTGGAGCAGATGAAAAAATTCCTGGGCGATCCTCAAGTCCACACTATCTTAGTGGAGAGAAGCGCGCTGAAAGGTAGTTGAATTCTCTTCGTCTTTCTTGGGCGGCTAACCTCGCTTAGCTCGGCTACAACCAGACAATGACGTCACTCTTGTCCATTTTCTCTAAAACCCCGGTTAAATGTTAGCTCTTCATTTTCCATTTGTATGCAGAAGAGCAATGAATCGATTTGTGAAATTCCAGAATTGTTTTTTTTTTTTTTTTTTTTTTTTTAAATTTATAATCGGATTTCAAGCTAATGTATGTTCACAAACAGAAATATTCGGTGTCAAAAATACTTCATCCGTTCGATTTCGAACTCGTGTTTGGCAAAAATGACCATAGACTCTGCTATCATTAAATTTTTGACTGAATTTTGTAGTGGTACAAGTTTAATGATTTAGAAAATAAAATCTGTGTTATTAATTGCCATTTAGACTCGGTTGGCTTCCTTTTTGTTTTGTTTTAAACTAGTTAATTATTTGTTAAATTAATAAAAACAATATTGTGTTTGCATCCACGAAGCGATTTGCTTGCTCACTATCCAGGGCAAGTGTAACATTTGAAAAATAATTCATTTGAAATAATTTAACTTTAAATACTTTCTATCTGGATAATTGGGGGCTAAAGTGCTGCAAATCATTATTGAAAAGCTTACATAAAGTTAATTGGGTTTAAGTTCCTTTGGTAGTTTTCATTGGTCATAGAGAAAATCAATGAGTCGACATTTTATTTCCCCCATATCTGATTCGTTACGAACGGGAAGCCAGCACTGCACCACTTTGGGTGTGTCTGCAGTTATGAGTCTGCAGCCATAAATGCGTTTTATTTGCACGTTATTCCTGCACTGTAAATCTAAGACAATCACGAGCCACCTTCTGTGCTAAATATAAATGGAAAAATAACATTCTGGCCTTCGGGAGTCATGATGATTTGGTGGCTTCTATCATGTGAGTCAGCATGCGTCAATGAAGACTTTCTATTCAGATATGCTGCGAGCTTCCAAATGTAACAACTTAACAAGTAATGAATAATTTAATCTTTTCACAGAGGACGTTGGCGACGAAGGAGAGGAAGAGAAGGAGTCCATCACTTACAACATCAGTATCGATATTCATTATGGGCTGAAGTCTAACAGGTAAACCTAATGTCCTTTCCATTAATTTTAAACCACGGGGGGTCAAACATCGAGCCCACTCGGTTGTCCAATTCAGGCACTTTGTAGCTCATTCATACTGTGCATATACAGAATCACATGCTTTAATTTTGACATTGGCGCCGTGAAACTGATTTGTGTGATCGAGTGGGTGCACAACTGCACTTTTGTCTCCACAATAATATTCGCTCCCTCACTGTCAAAATGGCGTCGTCAATGGCAGCCAATGAGTTAAAAAAAGGAATTGACCCAATAATGCCCCGAAACCGACAGAAAGTTGCACCAAATACAGAGAAAGTAACCTGGAAATGCTCCAAATTCAACAGTAACTGACCAATGAAAAGGAAGCAGCCTGAAAATGCTCCAAAACAAACATCAAGTGACACCAAAGTAACATGAAGTAAACAGGAAATGCCCAAAATCAACAGGAAGCGACCAATGAAAGGACACAGCCCAGTAAGCGCTCAAAAATACCTTTTAAAAAAAAAAAAAAAAAAAAAAAGGAAGTGAACTGGAAATGCTCCAAATCAACAGGAAGTGACCAATGAACAGGGAGCAGCCCGGAAATACCCCAAAATCAATACGAAATGATCCAAAATTTAAAGGGAGGGACCCATAACTACCTTCAAATTACAAGGAGGTGACACAAAATGAGCTCATGGCCTGCTATTGACAATGTGAGTTACAATGTTCACCTTACTGTATTTTCCACAGAATAAGGCGTACCTTCAATAAATGGCCTATTGTAACACTGTTTTCATCTAGAACAGGGGTCCCCAAACTTTTTCCTGTGAGGGCCACATAACTTTCCCTTCTCTGAAGAGGGGCCGGGGTCAGTTTGTAACAGAAAAAGTGTGACGATTGCAGGAGTGCCTAAATGTAAAAAATTATTGTTTTTCAGAAAGCCACAATCAAATAACCCTTTCTGGGTCTTCACGGAACAAAAGTGAATAGAATAAATATAATAATATAATATAAAATAATATAATAATAATAACACTATTAATTAAATAGATAAAACCAAATACCCCTCTCTGAGATCTTCACAGAAAAAAAGCCAGGAAATAAATAACACTATTGAGAGAAAAAAAAAAATTCTGAATGCTCTCTAGTATTGTTCAGGGGGCCGGACCAAATGTGGAGGCGGGCTGTATCCGGCCCGCGGGCCGTAGTTTGGGGACCCCTGATCTAGAGGATGTATCGCATTCTTCAGGGGCAGTAGTAGTACTGGTTGGGTTTGTGTTATGCATCCACTAGATGGAGCTCCACTAAAGGGAATGTCATGCCATGATTAGCCAATATTGATCTATATAAGGTGCGCATTTTATTGTGGAATATATGGTACTTAAATTGGGAGACGAGCTGCGGAGGCTCATTTTCAGTGCTTGTTCAATCGCCCCCTCCCAGGCAAAATTGCTTGGATGTCGAGCATTGTAAATGGCAGCCTGTAAGTTGACTTATTTTGGCCAAAAATGATCTAGTCCGGCCCACATGAGATCTAATTGCAAATAAAAATGAGTTTGACACCCTTGTTTTAACTAACCGTAGCCATCAGTTACCACATTTGAACTGTGTAAATTCTTAGTTTTACAGCAACACATGCTTACTTCCCGCAGCTTGGCCCTGATCAAGAGGACGGGCGTCATCGACGCAGATAAACCCATTTCGACCCAAGTCCGCGTCCTGACGCTGAGCGAGGATTCTCCGTACGAGACACTCCACTCATTCATCAGCAACGCAGTCGCTCCCTTCTTCAAGTCGTACATCCGCGAATCTGGAAAGGCGGATAGGTAATTATTCCCCTATTGCGTACTGCGAAAGCCTACCGTGCTGACGCGGTGAATTCCTCTGCAGGGATGGAGACAAAATGGCGCCTTCTGTGGAGAAAAAGATCGCAGAGCTGGAGATGGGCCTCCTGCACTTGCAGCAGAACATCGAGATCCCAGAGATCAGTTTGCTCATCCACCCCATCATCACTAACATCGCCAAGCAGTGCTACGAGCGTGGCGAGAAGCCTAAAGTGACTGACTTTGGTGACAAAGTGGAAGACCCCAGCTTCTTGAACCAGCTACAGTCTGGAGTCAACCGCTGGATCAGAGAAATTCAGAAAGTAAGAGATATAGTTATTGTTTTCAAGCTCTTTTCATCCTTCTTCTGACTTTATCACGAGTAGACGTCCAATCTGTTTGAAATGGTAGTGTTATCCTTCCCACTTTAAACGGATTGGACTTCTCCGGCCGTTAGTGGCAGCCAATGCCAGGCAACGAGTTAATTTTGGGGAATTTTACTTCATTTTCTGTTGATTTTCGGTCACTTCCTTTTCCTTATAGAGAATTTACAGGTTACTTCCTGTTGATTTTGGGAAATTTACAGGTCTTTTCCTGTTGATATCGGGTTACTGACAATGAAGTGACTCAATATCAACAGGTTAGTCACCTGTAAATGCCCTAAGATGAACAAGAAGTGATTTGTAAATGCCTACAAATGACTGGCTGTGAATGCTCAGGTTTTAGTGCCATTGACGGCGCTAGACATCCAGTCCAGTCCAAATGAATTGGACGTGTAGCGCTTTCAACGGGAGTCAATGTCAGGCAATGGCTCCGTTCCAATCACGGTTTGAGTTGCCCTCGCTCACTTGTCCTAAGCACTTGCAATGACGTCACATGGAGGCCACTTGGAGGGCGGAGGGGGAATGAAAGGCGTAAATGGAACACACTTGCCCTCGTTCACTCACAGGCAAGACAATTGTGGATCAATCACATGTTGTTGAGGTGGCACTATACTGCGTATTCCAAATCAGTGGCGCCTCCAGAAATTCTTCATAGGGGTGGCCAAAGGGGGCCACCTAAAACCTTGGGGTGGCACACCTGAAAATAAGTCATAATTTAATGCTTTTACTATGTTTTAGTAATAAACAGGCCGGTAGAAAACTGTCAGAAAGACTTCAGAACACGCCTACTGATATACTTTTGTTGATTGTGTTATATTGCATATTGTATTTTGTATACTATTATATTGTGTTAATGTGCATAGTCCATAACAGTCCAGTCAACGTTTTGAATTCCGCAGCTACTACAATCTTACATTATTCTGGCAAGTGGGGTGGCCAACAAATTCAATGAGGGGAGCCGTGGCCCACACATAATATACGGCGATTCATGTCAATAAGACGGAGACGTATTCCGCGCTTGATGGCACTACGTCGGTACCTGGGAATTATCAGAATTATTAGTTTTGTATCAAATTTTATTTGGGCAATTATTCTTTTATTTATTTGTCTGTACCTTATAATTTGTAGACAGATTTGTTGTTTAAAGACATTAATCTATTTGAAGTTTCGTGTCAGTCCCTCCCAACGGCATTTGATTGACAGACCCTTCCTCTCGTTAAAAACAAAATGAAAAAGGCAAGCGAAATCCAGACATCTCTTATAAAAATTGTCACCGTTTTTTCCTTTTTTTAATGACTAAAGTGAAAGTCAATAAAAAAGTTACTTTTTATATTCATTTATTTCTCTTTATATTTATTTATTTATCCATGTGTTTTTTTTGTTTGTTTGTTTGTTTTTTGGGCACTTCTGTGATTCCATACACTCTGACAAAACTGCCACATAAAGTCTAATTTTTTCATTTTTATTTTTTAACAACAATGATGATTTTTACAATTCAAAAGGCAGTTTGGTATAACATTCAAACACTGTGCTGGCAGCTTAAATCCTTTTCTTCTTCTTTGGTGGTATACATACAGCAGCCAACTGTGTTTGAGCTTCATTATCACCACCGCATGAACATATTTTCCGTGCACCACTGCAATGCATTGTGGGATATACCAGTAGGGAGCTCTGAAGTGACCATCGTTGTTGACTCAATCCCTTAGCCCTCAAAGGGTCGTTCTCACCAAGTTTACGTTGCGGTTTAGGGAAATGGAACAGTCCTTAAAGTGGAAGTTCAGGATTTTTGACATTGGGCTTAATCTTCGAGTTAGCAGGGGCTTAGTTGGTGGAGTTGATTTTGACAAATTCCGTTTCGTTTGCAAGGTATTTGTTCGTTTCAGGGCTCAGGGAGTGGCTAAGCCAGCGTGATGATGGGGGTTGGGGGGGAGGCGACGCACATCACATGAGTGACACGAGCAAACACTGATAAGATGCGTGCTAACTACATATACGACACGAAAATATCACACATTAACAATAACACACAACTTATGACGGAAAGTATTGCAATTTTCATCTTGTTTTCGTCTCGTCAGACGACAACTTGCATCCATCTCGTTATGTTTTCCTATGTCTCCCAAGACGCGTTTTTAGCTCGTCATTGTGACGTCATCGTCTTGAAAAAATTGTTCGTTGAAGAAAACACTGCTTGGTGGGAACATTTCAATAACCTTTTGGCCTACAAAGTATTGCAATATATGTTTATTATTACACCCCTGCTGCTAACACTGTGAAATGCAATGGAACAATAAAACTTGCAGAAATTTGAACATGTATAAACTTGCCTTCAAAATTTGCAGTGAAATATGAAATAAAATAGCAATATTCAAGTGCAAACATCGAGGCCCGCCCTACTATGTCAGACTATCTCTGATTGGCTTAGCCTGACATCTTGCCCTATTTTAGCCAGAAAATAACCTCTTCTGCGACATGCTGTGTTAGTGTTGGAGGGAGAAGAGCCATGTTGACTCAGAGGCTAGAATAAGAGCACAAAGCTGTCAAAAGAGACGTCTGTAAAATGAGACTTTTTAAAATACCTGCAACATGAAGCAATTATCAGAGAATCCCAAAATTTGAAAAATAAGGTCCTTATGAAACCGTTTTTTTTCCAAATTTGTAAAAAGAAAAGTCAAAATGAATATGTGTAATAAGCGCTCTGATATCTATAACCCTTGCTAAATCCTGTTTGTTTTTCTCATGGAACCTGCAGATGTGTGTGTTGACTTGCATCCATCATTTTTTTCCCCAAAAATTGTCAAAATTCTGAATTAGTCTCAAAATCATGAAATTTTAGGTGTATCAAATGTGATACGTTTGGCAATAAAGGGTTGTATCACGTCACATAAATAACGCTTGTAAAATTACTATAGGACCGTTATAGAATGAGAAAATATAGTCATGTTTGAAGTTACAGCAAAAAGTAGTTTCGTTATGTAACTTAACGAGTTTAAGGGTGTTTGTTCCAACAATTATATGCTTTTCTCTGCAAATGTTCTTCTTCCTAACACCTCTTTTTGAGGTAAACCAGGCAGAATGAATCCGCTTCGGCGGTATGTTGTGATGCAAAAATGCTTTCGAAAAAGCAAAACGCGCGATCAGTATGGATTTTACACCTGCCGAGCTCAGTTTAGCTGTGCTTCATTTGTATTCCTGTGCCGTTGGCTTCCAGGTGACAAAGCTGGACCGTGACCCGGCATCAGGTACGGCCCTCCAGGAGATCAGTTTCTGGCTCAATCTGGAGCGAGCTCTCAACAGGATCCAGGAGAAGAGGGAGAGCCCGGAAGTTCTGCTCACGCTGGACATTCTAAAGCACGGCAAACGTTTCCACGCTACTGTCAGTTTCGATACAGACACGGGTAAGTTGACAGCCGATTTGTAGCACCCCACTTTAGCATTACTATCACATCCCTGCCACGAGATATTGATGCATTTTGACTTTCGCCTTAGGTCTGAAACAGGCCGTAGAAACCGTCAATGACTACAACCCTCTAATGAAAGACTTTCCACTTAATGATCTGCTCTCCGCTTCTGAGCTGGACAAGATCCGTCAGGCTCTGATGGCCATATTCACCCACTTGAAGAAGATTAGGAACACCAAGTACCCGATCCAGAGAGCCCTGCGTCTTGTCGAGGCCATATCCAGGGATTTGAGTTCACAGCTCTTGAAGGTGTTGGGCACCAGGAAACTCATGCACGTCGCCTACGAGGAATTTGAGAAGGTATTATCATAAACTAGAATAGGCAATTCTGCAGAAAGTGGAATGGTAGCTTTGCTGTCGTGGTTGGTATTAGGGGTGGGAACCTCTGGGTAGCTCACGGTACGATTTGCGATACAAGACTCGTGATAAACAGTGATCTCACGATATGCCAATACAACAATTTTCGATATATGGGTCAAGAAATCATTCCACAATATTTTACTGTACAAATAATAAACAGAAGGACTTTTCATCCTTCTTCAACGAATTGAGGGGAGTTTATCTTGAGTAGACCTCCAATTCATTTGAACTGGGAGGTGGCAGCGAATGAACGCCATCGCTCCCACTTCAAACAGAATGGACGTCAATGGCCGTCAATGACAAAGAGTTTAATTTTTGGGCATTTCAGGTTATACAGTGGTGTGAAAAAGTATCTGTACCTTTTGGATTTTCTCACATTTCTGCATAAAATCACCATTAAATGTGATCTGATCTTTGTCAAAATCACACAAATAAAATACAGTGTCTGCTTTAACTAAAACCACTCAAACATTTATAGATTTGCATATTTTAATGAGGATAGCATGCAAACAATGACAGAAGGGATAAAAATAAGTGAAACCTCTGCCTAAGGAGACTTAAAGAGCAATTGAAACCAGTTTTTACCAAACATTTTAAATCAGGTGTGTGCCCAATCATTGATGAGTGGTTTAAGGCTTCCCTGCCCACTATAAAACACACACATCTTTGACCTGTGATCAAGGATTGTTGATTTGTATCAAGCTGGGAAAGGGTACAAAACCACCTGTAAAAGTCTGGATGTTCATCAGTCAACAGTAAGGTAAGCAAGGTAACAAATGTTTGGCACTATTGCTTCTCTCCCAAGGAGTGCCTGTCCACCAAACATGACACAAAGAGTTCAGCGCAGAATACTCAGAGAAGTAAAAAAGGACGCCAGAGTGTCTGCTTAAGACATACATAAATCACTGGCACAGTCAAATATCTCTGTGCACACATCAATGATATGTAAAACTATGGCCAAGAATGGTGTTCATCGGAGTTCTCCATGGAGGAAGCCACTGCTATCTTAAAAAACAACAACAACAACAACGCATTGTTCCTTGTTTAATGCTCGCAAAAAGGCACTTGGACACTCCACAGAAGTTGAATTGTTTGGGAGTAACACACAATGTCATATGTGGAAGGAAAATGGAACAGCTCATCAACATCAACACCTTGTCTCAACTGTGAAGCATGGTGGAGGGAGCATCATGATTTGGGGCTGTTTGCTGTTTCAGGGCCTGGACAACTTGCAATCAATTTTCCCCTTTGTGTCCTTGTTTGCATACTATCCTCATTAAAATATGAAAACCTATAACTGTTCTGGTGGTTTTAATTAAAGACAACACTGTTTTCATCTGTGTGACTTTGACAAAGATCAGATCTTATTTAATTGTGATTTTAAGCAGAAATGTGAGAAATTCCAAAAGGTTCAGATACTTTTTCATACTACTGTATGGTTTTCATTTTCAGTCATTTGCTGTTGATTTTGGGGCATTTATTGGTCACTTTCTGTTGATTTTGGGGCATGTGTGGGTAACTCATGTTGATTTTGGGTTACTGGAAAGGAAGTGACTCAAGAAATGAATAGGAGGTGTGAAGTGACCTGTAAATGCCCCAAAATTCGGAAAGACTGGCTGTAAATGCACAGTCCCAGTCTAAACGGATTGGGCGTCCGAGCTGTCAATGGCGGCCAGTGATTTAACAGAGGCATTGTTCAAGTAGTATTTTAGTCGCAATTATTGGTTTCCTCTTTTTTTTAAATCAGTGACACATTTTTCAAAAAGTATACTGATTCTTGGCAGGAGCATATCTATAGACCCTACCCACGTGACGTCACAACTCCGCTCTCCTGAATGGTACCGCCCACTTGTCCGTCAAAACATAGTGTTAACCTGTTACGGCTACGTACATTTCTCCTATTTACGGCGTGTTTTTCTGCTCCTTAACATTAATAATCAAAATGGTGAAGGCGTGTGTGGCTGTTGGTTGCACTAACAGAGAAGATGGAAGGAGAGACTTGAAGTTTTACCGTATTCCGAGGGATCCAAAGAGGAGAGCGAAATGTGAGAATAGGCTGATTTTGTGTGGACAAGATAATTGTAAATATCAGCGTAGCAGATGTCAGGCAGACAGGGCGAAGACAGTGGGTCGAAAAACATCGATTTGGGCATCAAATATGGGTCTGGCGACTGTATAGAACGAAGCTTTTCCACATAACGCCTTTTATGCAACACATCCAGTGAGTTTACGGCATCAGAAAGCACCGGGTCTTCCATGAAATGCATTTTAAATCCTCGATCAATTGAAAACAATGCTAATACAGAGACAAAATGACGGACAAGTGGGCGGAACCACACAGCGAGCATGTGGTTTTGTGACATCGGTGGGTAGGGTATATGCCCTTTTGGGATCCAAAGTATCACTATTTCGATATTTTGTCACACCCTTAGTTGGTACATCTGGTCACTTCCTGTCAGTGTTGTTTTTGGTAGCCCTTTTAAATTTTGTTTTAGTCTTAGTCTTTTGGTAGAAAATACTTATTGATCTTAGTCTAGCAGCTTCCTTGCTTTTCTGTACCTTAGCCCCGCTTCTTTCCTTTTGATATCAGGTGACTTCCTGTTGTTTGGGGTGCATTTCAGGGTCACTTTCTGTGTATATCGGGTCACTTCCTTTTGCAATTGGATCACTTCCTGTTGATTTGGCAGCATTTGGGGTCACTCCCTATTCATTACAGGTCACTTCCTTTCATAGGAATTGAACAATGGTGAAGTAAACTAGCTACATATTTGTAGCTGCATCAAATATTGGCAATCAATGTGCAGAAGTTGACCATTTCTTCTTTTACTACAGGTGATGGTGGCCTGCTTCGAGGTATTCCAGACCTGGGAGGACGAGTATGAGAAACTCCAGGTGCTCTTAAGGGACATCGTCAAGCGGAAGAGAGAAGAGAACCATAAGATGGTATGGCGCCTGAGCCCCGCCCACAGGAAGCTCCAGTCGCGCCTGGATCACATGAGACGCTTCAGGAAGCAGCATGAGCAGCTGAGGGCCGTCATTGTCCGTGTGCTGAGGCCTCAAGTAAGCATACCATGATTTACATCTTATCATTAGTCTATAACAGTCCATCAAGCAAATTACTCATTGTAACTGTTTATCGTCAGGTTTCCGCCGTGCCGCAGCACGCCCCTGGAGAAACTGTAGAGCCGCAGGACATGAAGGTAGCAGGAGTCCTCTTCGACGCAGCTGATGCCAACGCTATCGAGGAGGTTAACCTTGCCTATGAGAACGTCAAAGAGGTGGACGGCTTGGATGTGTCCAAAGAGGGCATGGAAGCTTGGGAAGCTGCCATGAAGCGCTACGACGAGCGGATTGACCGCGTGGAGACCCGCATCACCGCTCGCCTGCGCGACCAGCTAGGCACAGCCAAGAATGCCAACGAGATGTTCCGCATCTTCTCCCGCTTTAACGCGCTCTTTGTGCGCCCGCACATCCGCGGCGCTATCCGCGAATACCAGACGCAGCTCATCCAGCGTGTGAAGGACGACATCGAGTCGCTGCACGACAAGTTCAAGGTGCAGTACCCGCAGAGCCAGGCGTGCAAGATGAGCCACGTGCGAGACCTGCCTCCCGTGTCGGGATCCATCATCTGGGCCAAGCAGATCGATCGCCAGCTGACTGCGTACATGAAAAGAGTGGAGGATGTTCTCGGCAAGGGCTGGGAGAATCACGTAGAGGGGCTCAAGTTGAAGCAGGACGGAGATAGCTTCAGGGCCAAGCTCAACACTCAAGAGATTTTTGACGACTGGGCACGCAAGGTACGATGAGGGTTCTTATATCTAATTCTTTACATAAATATACTAAAAAGTATTGACCATACTGTAGAATAGCACTTTTCACTTTATTCATGAGGGATAGTGGATTTACAGTCAACCGATTTAACACTGACTATGAGGGCTGACTAGCTCACAAAACCTCAGCAAAGTATTATTGTGAAATCGGCGTGTTTTCATTGAAAGTTGTTTTTCCAAAAGTAGTATATAGTGGTACCTCAAGATACAATTTTCTTCTGTATCTTTTTTTCGTGTAATGATTCACGTTTTACACATAAATATCCTAATTTGTTCCAAGCTATACTAAAACAAGCTTTCTCATTTCCCATGCTATTGACGACCACCTACGACGTTCCATTAATTTTTAATGGCAAACATTTCACCTTCATTTTCAATGGAAGAAAAACATTTTGTGACAGTTGTGACTTTTGACCAAAAATTTTCCCGTTAAAGCCCATTTACATTCAACTGGTGCCCAAGTAAGTTGAAGCCATTGACACCAATGTACGGCCATGCCATTGACTGCCATGTGCATCTAAATATCAAGAGGAACTGACCTAATATCAAAACAAAATGACTCCTAACGCTTCAAAATCAACTGAGTAGGTCTTAGGTCTGTACCCATGACAGCAAAGCTCCTACCGCGCAATTTCTATTTCTCTAGAAATTGCAGATTCTATTTTTTACTTATTGTTCATTTTATATGTGCACCATGAGTGATTAGGGTCTTTCCCTCAGGTAACAAATCCTAAGCATCTCAGTTTGGAGACAACTCTAGGTCACTTTAAGCACAACTGCTGTGCTGAGCTGTGACCAGCCCATCCACAATGACTGCAGGCTATTACAGCACATAAATTGATAACCCAGCATTCATACCGGCGCAAAACAGAGACCGATATTATTTTAAATGCAATTATTGACCAATGTCATCGGACAACCAATGTATGTAATGCATTTTTTGTAATGACTAACTTGAATTGGAGGAAAAGCTGAAAATCTCCCTCATCGCTGTTGGAAAGGACATAATTGAAGCTGAGGAAAAAGTCAAGGCTTATTCTACTCAAAATTACTTTTGTTTTTGTTTTTTTTCACCAAAAAAACAGGTGCAGCAGCGTAACCTTGGGGTATCCGGCCGCATCTTTACCATCGAGAGCACTCGTGCCCGAGGTCGCACGGGAAACATCCTGAAACTCAAAGTCAACTTCCTCCCGGAGATCATTACTCTGTCTAAAGAAGTGCGCAACCTCAAGTGGCTGAGCTTCCGCGTGCCGCTGGCCATCGTCAACAAGGCCCACCAAGCCAACCAGCTCTACCCGTTTGCCATCTCGCTGATCGAAAGCGTGCGCACCTACGAGCGTACTTGCGAGAAGGTGGAGGAGAGGTCCTCCATTTCGCTGTTGGTGGCCGGCCTAAAGAAGGAAGTCCAGGCGCTCATTACCGAGGGGATCACTCTGGTGTGGGAGTCCTACAAGCTGGACCCTTACGTTCAGAGGCTGGCTGAGACTGTCTTCAACTTTCAGGAGAAGGTACATGTGGAGAAATCATCACCAGAGAAGATCGAAAAACCTGACTGATGAGTAACCTACTTGAATACGATGTGCTGTTTCCAGGTTGATGACCTTCTGCTAATTGAGGAGAAAATAGATCTGGAGGTCCGCTCCCTGGATACCTGCATGTTTGACCACAAAACGTTCTCGGACATTCTCAATCGGGTCCAAAAAGCTGTGGACGACCTCAACTTGCACTCCTATTCCAACTTGCCCATCTGGGTCAACAAGCTCGACATTGAGGTAGGTTAGTGCCAGTAAGTCGATTAATCGCACAGTAAATAAAAACGAGGGCGGGAATTTTCCTGGCTGCGATTTATCGCCGCGTGTGTGTGCTGTGTGCATTCTACACATGTTTGTGTTCGCCCATTGATTGCATATGAGGCGCCAGTTCCTTTCACAGATTTTCACTGGTCATCAACACACTGTAGAAGTAAAGTTCAGACATACAAAATAATTACACATCGTACAGCGTTAGCATTGCTACATTGATGCTAATGACGAAAGACAATGTACTTACTACTTTAGCCTGCTATTCAATGGCAGTCTTCTCCTAAACGCAATCTTGGCGATTAAAAGGTGACACTTCACACATGAAAAATCGCTGGTTTACAGCATTTGCAAACGATGTGAAAAAAATTGTCCAACTGACACCACATGCATGAGAAAACAACAACAACTAGCATAAACGAATGGCACCACTTCGGGTCACTTTTGCAGTAAATTTGGGGGCTGTGAGTTACGTCATCACTCCAGATTAATATCTTAATTCGCCATTTACTACAAAATCGACCCGAAGTGCTGCCATTCGTTTGTGCTAGTGGTTGGGTCACCCCTCTGTTATTGAGAGAGATGGTAGGCTCCGTCAGCCGCGGTGGGTCAAGTTACAAAAGGGCTGTGGGTGATGTCATTACTTGAAATTAATATCTCAAGCTCCCCATTCTCTGCGAAATGGACCCGAAGTGGTGCCATTCATTTGTGCTAGTGGTTGGGAACTTAGGATACCAGTCTGTTTTTGAGAGCATTGTTATGCTCCGTCAGGCGCGGGAGTTGGGACACGGAAGGGCTGCAAGTGACATAATCACTCAGAATTAATCTCTCAATATCTATTAAACAATAGCAGCGCAAATGAAAATTTTTACAGCACAAATGAGTGTCCATTCGAGTCCATTTTGCAGTAAATGGGGGGCTGTGTGATGTCATCACTGCAAAGTTAAAAGCATAATGTCTACGAAACCATACAAACAAAATTTTTTACAGCACAAACAATTGACACCATTTTTAGCCATTGGAGGTCAGTTGACCTCAGATTTACTTATAAAAGAATTGTAAATATCTCAAAAACGATAGAAGCACAAATGATTTTTATATAAATTTTTTTCTGAGGGGGGTCAACTTCAAAGAGGTCACTATTTGGAGTCATTTTCTGGAGAAATGTACCTTAAATGCTACAAAGCCCACTAAAACTGTATTTCACTCCTAATTTTTCTTTGTTTCGGTAGATTGAGCGGATTCTGGGAGTGCGTCTGCAGGCAGGACTCAAAGCCTGGACCCAGGTGCTACGCGGGCAAGTGGAGGATAAAGCCGACGTAGACATGGACACAGAGGCTCCTCAAGTGAGCCACAAGCCAGGTGGCGAGCCTAAGATCAAGGTCGGCGTTATTGACAAGTTTGTGATGAAATTGCTGTGAACGTCACAAAAACAAATTTTTCATTCTGTAGAATGTAGTGCACGAGCTGCGGATCACTAACCAGGTCATCTACCTGAACCCGCCCATTGAAGATTGTCGCCACAAGCTCTACCAAGAAATGTTTTCCTGGAAGATGGTCATCCTTTCTCTTCCCAGAATCCAGAGCCAGAGATACCAAGTAGGGAACATATTTGTTCATTAGTTTGCAGGGGTGGGTAGAGTAGCCCAAAATTTACTCGATTAAGAATAGTATTACTTCAAAATAATATTACTCAAGTAAAACTAGTTATTTACCAAAGTACAAGTAAAAAGGTATTTGGTCAAAACTAGGAATGCACGGTACATTGGTGCGATTTTCGATTAGATACATTTAATGCTCTGGAAAAAAAAAAAAAAACACTTGTATTTTTTGTTTCGATGTTTTTTTATTTTGCGAACAGGCAAAAATTACATTGCAATCATATAAACATGCATTTTAGTGCATAATATTTATGTGCTTACTTCTTACTGATCTGAAGAAATTTTTTATAAAAGTGCTGAGAACTATCTTTACTGTTTGTAAAGTGAGGCAGGGCACACTGTTGACTGCTACAGCTCTCTAAGCAGCTAGGTTTACTACATGAGCAAAACATCCTATTTGTGGTCCGAATCCATCTGTGTCACGTACTGAATTAACAGTATTTGCAGCATTATCTATAATCACTGGTATGGATTTATTTGGCCTGCTTCACTTCCATTTAGTCATGGCGGTTTATATTTCATCGATGTAGTATATGGACTAAGTGTCTCATAATCACTCTGGGCTCACGTAGCCAATGGCATGGGATCTAACGTAGCACATCTAGTTTGCTATTTGATGATATCTAGTGTGTGCGGGCATTAAAAAAGTTAACAAACGCCACAGACGTCACGTCTGCTCATTTCTGCACAACACCAGCATATGAAAATCGACTTTTATAAACAGGACGAGTTTGAAGTACTCTTAATTTGCCACTCATTGTTCATCATGTCCATTCAGCTGTCTGTTGTCAAAGCGAGGTTGTTCGTAGCAGCCAAGTCAGTAACAATGTTTTGGCGGACTTCATTGTAAATATCTGGGAAGACTGTCTTTGTGAAATATGTACAATAGGGGATAGCGTATCAGCAAACCCAAAATGCTGCCACACATTGGATCTGTACAACGCTGAAGCCACCTCCTCAAACCTCTGTATTTCCACGCTAGCCATTATTGTTACCTCAGGCACAAACAAATGCAGCATGCTTTATTCCGCCCTCCACGCAGTTTGGGGGAGGAGAGGAGGAGGGCTGCTCGCCGGGAGGAGCTGTCTGTTTTTCAAGGCACACCCCCCAGTTTTCGATGCACCCCGGGCATATTCTTAAGAGCGCACGCAAGAAAAAATTCGGAAAATACATTTTGGGAGCTTTTCATTTACATTGAATATTGTTGCGTATTGAATCGAACAGGGCATATCGAACGGTTCAATATAAAACCGAGTATTGTTGCATCCTTAGTCAAAACTACTCAGTAAGTAGTATTGGGAGTAAATGATTAGTGTGATTTTTTTATTTATTTATTTTTTAAATTTTTTTTTTATTGGCATATTTTTCTTAGCACAACATCTATATGAACTGCTATTATATTGTACTATAACCTATTACATGACCATATTAGGCCAAAGAAACACATTAAGGTAGCAACAACTAATCAATAAATTAGATGCCAACTAATTTGATTTGATGTGAGGCTGCGTGTGCACGCCAGTTATGCTGAATCAATAATATTACAAAGTGTTGAGAGTTAAGATTGTTTTTTTTTTGTAATATTGTTATATCCAATAATGTGCCAGTGAAGCCAATTGTATTGTTTGTATTTTTTGTTGATGAGACGTTACTACTTAGCCCGAAGCGCTAAGCTAGTTAGCGATGAGGCTAATCAGTAATTTAACTGTCTATTTCTATTATGTTTTGGAGACGCATATTCGCATTTGGGTTATTGTTAGATAGTAAAATTGTCTCATTTCTTTTTATAAAGAAACCACACAAATAACCACTTCATATAACAGCTTAGTCTCCTTTCAACACAATACACTAAACTGTCATACAAGAGTGTGCTTTGAAATTGGATTTCGATTGTATCTAAGAACTGTTTGATAAAGAAAACCGGCCTCCCTATTCGATTTTCTTATTTAGTTTGTATAAAGAAAATAAATGAGTTACTGGTACTCAAGTAAGAGTAATGTGTACCCACCTCTGCTAGTTTGTAAAGCCACTGAGGCAGCCATCATTGCACAATATTTATCAATAATAATTCATTAATTAATAATATCAATAAATCTTCCTCAGGTCGGGGTCCACTATGAGTTATCAGAGGAGGAGAAATTCTACCGCAATGCTTTGACCAGGATGCCTGATGGACCAGTGGCCTTGGAGGAGGCCTACAGTGCTGTGGAAGACATAGTGGGGGAGGTGGAGCAGTATGTCAGGGTAAATATTGCTCTTCCTTATTGATATGCAATTTACATACAGGCCACTTTATTCACTTGACTCTTCTCCATTCAGGTATGGCTGCAGTACCAGTGCTTGTGGGACATGCAGGCTGAGAACATCTACAACCGTCTGGGTGAGGACCTCACCAAGTGGCAGGCCCTTCTTGTCCAGATCCGCAAAGCGCGTGGAACCTTTGACAATGCAGAGACGCGTAAAGAGTTTGGACCGGCAGTCATTGACTACGGAAAGGTAACTGACGACAGATTTTGCTTGTTGTTTTCGTCAAGATGTACTGTAGAGTGGTGTCAAATATACGGACCGTGGGGAATAAACGGCCCACCAGTGTGTCCAATCCGGCCTGCGGGGTTGCTCTGGCAGGCTCATTCATATGCTACATAAAAAAAAACAAAAAAAACATGCTTTTATTTTGACATTGGCCCCGTAAAACTGTCGATTTGTGATTTGTGTCATCGTCCATTCACCACTTCCTGGTCAAAATGGATTGGACTTCTAGCACCGTCAATGATAGTCAAAGAGTTAACAAGGTAATGACCCCAAAACACACAGAAAGTGACACCAAATCAGCAGGAGGCTTTCCGGAAATGCCCGAAATATCAGTAGGAAATGATTCAACATTTACAAGAAGTGACCCCTAAGTATTTTAAAATTACAGGGAAGTGACACATAGTTTGCACATTGCCTGCCACTTACAATAATAGAAGTCCAATTCACTTTTATTGAAAGTCTAGCCTCATCAATTGTAGAAAATGAAGTAACCTGGAAATGCCCCAAAACAGAATCAAACAAAATCGCATGCTTTTATTTTGACATCAGCACCGGAAAAGCAGAAATTTGGGATTTGTGTGATCGAGTGCGTGCACGACTGCACTTGGCTCACTTTCGTACCCGCAGTCACATTTGTTCATTTGCCCCATTCCATGATGCCCCAAAACCAACAGTTCTGAAATGCCCCAAACTTTAATAGGAAATTATCCAAAATTTAAAGGAAGTGACCCATAAGCATTTTAAAATTACAACAAAGTGACGTAAAATGACGTAAAACTCATAGACAATGATAGATGTCCAACTCATTTGCACTGGAAGGACTGGCTGTGAATGCGCATCTTGCAGCGCCATTGACGACTACAGAAGTCCAATCCATTTTAACAAACGTTCATTCGGCCACTACCAGTCATAACGGATTTGATGTCTAGCACAGTCAATGGCAGCTAGTGAGTTAATTTGTTTCTCCAAAAATAAACTAGTTCACACACAAATGAGATCTAATCGCTACAAAACAAAATGAGTTTGACCCCACTGACATCTTACTACTGGAATACGACTGCAAGCTTGTTTTTCTTTCTGTACAGGTACAGTCAAAGGTGAATTTGAAGTACGATTCCTGGCACAAAGAGGTACTCAGCAAGTTTGGCCAGATGCTTGGTCAGAACATGCAGGACTTTCATGCCCAAATCTCCAAGGTAAACCTTTTCTTTTTTTTTTTTTTTTTTTTTTTTTTTTTTTGGGACGTGCGTCACAAAGAAACATGCTTTATTAGGATAATTTTTCATTTTGCTGTTGTTTTAGTCTCGTCAAGACCTGGAGCAACATTCCGTGGACACGGCCAGCACGTCGGATGCCGTCAACTTTATCACTTATGTCCAGACTCTCAAACGCAAAATCAAGCAGTTTGAGAAAAATGTGGACGTGAGTAGACAGTTTAACCATCATATAAGCACGATAAAGGCCGTTTTTTAATTGGGATTTTCTTTCTTAGTTGTTCCGTAACGGGCAACGCTTGCTGGAAAAGCAAAGATTCCAGTTCCCTCCGTCTTGGCTCTACATCGATAACATCGAGGGTGAATGGGGTGCCTTCAGTGACATCATGAAGCGCAAGGACACCGCTATCCAGCAGCAGGTCGCCAACCTGCAGATGAAGATTGTTCAGGAGGACAAGGCTGTTGAAAACCGCACCACTGACCTGCTCAATGAGTGGGAGAAGACCAAACCAGTTGCTGTAAGATGAAATTTGCTGTTAGTACTGTAAAAGAACAGCCAGCTTAATGCTTTAATCATACATTTACATCAGGGTAACTTGCGACCTGAGGAGGCTCTTCAGTCTCTAACCATCTACGAAGGAAACTTCGGTCGTCTAAAGGTTGAAAGAGAGAAGTGCGCTCGTGCAAAGGAGGCCCTGGAGCTCACTGACACTGGCCTGCTAAGCGGCAGTGAAGAGAGGGTTCAGGTAAGACTTGATAACTATTTATGGGGCACTTGCTGGCTGCCACTGATGGCACTAGGTGTCCAATCCATTTTGACTCTGTGGGCTGGTGGCGAATGATTTCATATATATTCATTATGTGTTTAAAAATTATCTAAAGTTAAAAATGAGCTATAACTGGCTGACACCTTCAACTGGCTAACTTGGAACCTATAGGCAACTGTTACGTGCCAGCGGCACCATAACGAAGAGAAAAATGGGCGTGGTACAAATGATGGCGCTGAGCGGGGGTTGTAGAAAAAAGTTAGGAAAACACAATTTTATTGCCAACCAAAAATCAAAATGTGCAAAAGTAAGTAGTTACAGAAAAATAACGGGCAACATAACTAACAAAAACATAACTGAATCCAAATTGGTTAGCTGGCAGCAGGCAGTATCCACCACGCGCCGTCAGGCTGCCCGGCCAGTCTTATATACAGGGCTGATGACACTTAGCAGCAGCTGGGTGACCTGGAGAGAGAAAATGAGGGAGAGTGACAGAACTACGGCCTAGTGCCTTGGCACTCCCACCCATAAAACAAACTGTCACAACACGACCCCAAAAGCCCAAAACCCAGGAGCACCCCTAAAGGCAGTCAAGCAGCCACCAGAGGCCACAACAGGCACACCAGGAAAAAAAAAAAACGAAAAAAAAAACACCAATCCCCCAAGTGTCAACTAGTCACCAGACCTGGACAGGGCATCGGCCACAACATTGTTCACACCCTTCTTGTGTTTAATCACAAGGTTATAGCCCTGTACAAGCAATGCCAAGCGTATCAGCCGTTGGTTATGGTTGGACATCCTCGCCAAAAACACCAGGGGGTTGTGATCTGTATAAACATAAACAGGACAATGAGTAGAACACACATAAACATAGAAGTGCTGGAGGGCTAACAGCATAGCAAGGGTCTCCTTCTCAATGGTGGAATAATTTAGCTGATGCTTATTAAACTTAGCTGAAAAGTAGGACACAGGATGGAGAACTCCAGCACCGTCATCTTGAAGCAAAACCGCTTCAGCCCCGACAGAGCTAGCATCGACCTCGAGGCTAAAAGGTTTCGAAAAATCAGGAGCAGCCAGTACAGGAGCACTGCACAGAAGTGACTTCGCTGCTTGGAAAGAATATTCACACCCTTCAGACCATACGAAGGGCACCGACGGGCTGCACAGAGCAGTAAGGGGAGCCACCACCACCGAGAAGTTCTTACAGAAACATCGGTAATAGCCCGCAAGCCCAAGAAAACGGCGCAGCTCCCGCTGAGTGGTCGGAAGGGGATACGACCAAATTGCATTTATGGGCCGAACCGTACCATGACCAACCACTTTCCCCAAGTACGTCACAGAGGCCTTTCCAAATTCACACTTTGCCATATTTAGCGTGAGGTTCGCCGAGGCTAAACGTTGGAAAACCTCGGACAGTGTAATCAAGTGGTCAGTCCAGGTATCCGAGTAGACCACAACATCATCCAAGTAAACACTGCATTTGGCAACATCACCAAGAACCAGCTGCATAAGATGTTGAAAGGTGGCAGGCGCATTCCTCATGCCAAATGCCATAACTGTATACTGCAAAAAATGATCGGGAGTGACAAAGGCAGAGATATCAGATGCTCTGGGTGTTAAAGGCACCTGCCAGTAGCCCTTTAAGAGATGAAGTTTAGTAACGTACACAGCAGGTCCAATGCCATCAATGCAGTCTTCCATACGCGGCAAGGGGAATGAACCCGGCACAGTAACATCGTTCACTTTTCTGAAATCAGTACAAAACCGGGACGTACCATCAGGCTTTGGAACTAAAAGGCACGGAGAGCTCCAGGGACTGCGGCTGGGCTTGGCTAACGCATTATTTAACAAGTAGGTAGCCTCTTTCTTCATGGCTTCACGCTTCTCGAAAGTGCACCGATAAGCATGGTGTTTAATAGGGGCAGCACAGCCCACATCAATGTCATGCTCAAGGACGTTGGTCCGAGAAGGAGTGTCTTTAAATAGTGACTGGTACGACCGCAGCACGGTCACAATGCCCTCACACTGCTCAGCAGGCAGATAAGACAAATGAGACTCAATACGTAGCATATACTTCGAATTAGTTAGCCTGCCACACAGATGAGCAGCACATTGCACCTCCAAGCCCTCCTCCCCCGGTGGGCATTCAAAGGTAACCGCTGGTCCAGATGACGCTGTTAAAGCAGCAGTCATCGAACACCCTCGCTTACGGAACGGTTTAAGCATGTTAACATGACACATCCTAGTTTTTCTCCTACGCTCAGGAGTCAGGATAAGGTAATTTGTGTCAGAAACCCTTTTATCCACCACATATGGGCCAGAAAAACGGGCGGACAAGGCAGAGCCCACTGCAGGAAGCAACAGCAAGACCTTATCCCCAGGTTGAAAGTGCCGCACCACGGCTTTCCGATCAAACCGCTCCTTCATCTTTGCTTGCGTAGAAGCAAGGGCATCCTTAGCGAGTGACGTAGCCTGCTGTAGCCTTTCTTTACACTTTTCAACAAAATTTGACACCCTAACCTTAGAAGAGGGCGGCGAGAGAAAACGTTCTTTAAGAACTTTTAGAGGACCACGGACGTTATGTCCAAATACTAATTCAGAGGGACTATATCCTAGGGACTCCTGATTGGCATCCCTGATCGCAAACAGCACAAATGGTACTCCCTCATCCCAGTCTAGTGGTATGATTCTCGCTTGGGGTGCGAGAGGACCCGGGTCCAACTCCCGGACGAGTCCCCAATTGTTACGTGCCAGCGGCACCATAACGAAGAGAAAAATGGCCGGGCGTGGTACAAATGATGGCGCTGAGCGGGGGTTGTAGAAAAAAGTTTAGAAAACACAATTTGATTGCCAACCAAAAATCAAAATGTGCAAAAGTAAGTAGTTACAGAAAAATAACGGGCAACATAACTAACAAAAACATAACTGAATCCATATTGGTTAGCTGGCAGCAGGCAGTATCCACCGCGTGGCGTCAGGCTGGCCAGCCAGTCTTATATACAGGGCTGATGACAATTAGCAGCAGCTGGGCGACCTGGAGAGAGAAAATGAGGGAGAGTGACAGAACTACGGCCTAGTGCCGTAACAGCAACAATAAGTCCGCAATTTAAAAAGAAAATATAAATCTATAAATTGACCCCGAGGATTGATGCATATACATCCTCAGTTGTGTTGACTTACACTTGTATAGCACCTTTCCACCATCAAATCACTCAAAGCGCTTTGACACTATATGCCTATTTACCTACTGATGACGCAGATGTTGGGGAACGACTCCTCTACCACTGAGCCACTGGAATAGTAATGAATATAGTCATACTTACATCTCTGAAAATTACTTTATTAGTTATTCAATTATGAAAGTAATTACAGTGGTACCTCGTCATACGATTGCTTCGACAAATGATCTTTTCGACATCCGACGTAAAATTTGACTCGCCATTTGTTTCTATATCCAACGACATGCTCGAAATACAAAGACATGACTGCACCGCAGACGGACGCAAGGCAAATTTTCATGTGAGAGAAATCAGCACAGGTTTCCAAAAGGTTGGTACAGGTGGTGAAAGAAGGAAAAAGGTGACGCTTACCTTTGAAATGAAGATGCAAATTAGAGAAAAATATGAGCGTGGGACGCACATCCGTGAACTGGCTCTACAATAAATCTCCACGGTCCTCCTTCGACCACCGTTCACCAGACTTAGTTATGAGTTAAGATGACATTTATTGTTGTGGTGACATCGCCAAAAAAATCGCCAGCTTCGTGAGGTTATCATTTATTTCAGAACTTATCCAACACAAAACGGCTACTGTCCGCCGAAGTTGACAGTGTTCGTAAGAAAACATTGAAAGCGAAAGTAAACTCAACCGCGCCACTCCCTCTCTCTGTCACGTCAGCCACGCAGTGCGTTCAGGTACAGAAAAAAAAAGTGCTACTTTAGAACCCGATTCATTACACTATTACAGGAATTATTTTTCTTATTATATTATTATTCCAATTTTTATTTATAATTCCTTCCTTTTGCTATGTGTAATTACCATTTGTATTAGTACCAGCAGTATTTATTAAGGATTTAGTGTAGGTTTTTGGGCTGTGGAATGAACAAATGGGATTATAATGTATTCTTGGGGGAAAATCCTTCTCGACATACGATGATTTCGACTTACAAACAACGTTCTGGAACGCATTAACTTCGTATATAGGTACCACTGTACTTGAAATTACTTTAAAAAATATATAAAAAATATTTGTAAAATATAAAAATATAAAATATAATTAGAAAATATTTCTTGTTGTGCTTTTGCAGATTAAGAAAAAAAGACAACTCCCTCTTAACACTATGAAATGTAATGGAACAATAAAAAATGCAGTAATTTTGATTTGATTTTATAAACTTGCCTTCAAAACAAATGTTTCTGTGCAATATGAAATAGTGCTGCAATGATTAATCAATTAACTCGAGTAATTCGAGTAGAAAAAAAAAGCTTCCAATCAATTTTTACCACTACGAGAATTCCTTTAGTGACGTTGTAATTGTTTTGAATATGACATAACTCATTTAACATGGCTGAATCCAGCTGCTCCATGTTAAGACCAAAATAAGGTAAGTTTTTGTTTGAGTTAATGCTTTTTACGCAATTGTAATTTAGCTTATAGGTAGCAGTATGTTTAGCTGTTTTTTTGTCGGACTGTGTGTTTGAACGATTTGTTAAGAGCATTGTTAAAAAAAAACGAAAAAGCATTTTATAGCATTTAAGCTAGAGGACTTTTGCTGTGCAAGTTGGCCAATTGTTCTCTTGTTGTACTTAGACCTTCATTTATTTATTTTTCTTTTATGTAATTCAGGCTAAGCTCAGGTATTTTCATTTTTAAATGAAAGTGCAAATCGCAACGCATTCAATGTTCCTAATCCGATATTCGATTATTTGAACTAACTAGTTGATTTATCAACTACTAAAATAATCGATAGCTGCAGTCCTAATATGAAATAAAATAACATTAAAAACTGACAACATCATCAACAAGACCTGCCCAACTCTTGGACGGTCTTTGACTGGCTAACCCTGACAACATGCCCTATGTTAGCCAATCAATAACCTCTTCTGGGACGTGCTGTATTAAAATTAGAGCGAGAAGGGCCATATGGACTGCGAGGCTAGTACGAGAGAACAAAGCTGTCAACAGAGTGCAGCAGGGTGCTTTTCCCTTGGATCACGTAACATTAATAACATCCCTACAATAACTATAGGGCTGTTATCAAATGAGAAATGGAAAGAGTTACGTTACAAGTTACAGTAAGAAGTAGTTTCGTTATGTAACGTGACAACGTAAGGGCGTTGGTTCCAACACTGCTCATTTGACTTGTTGGATGCCATTGACGACGCTAGATGTTCAATCAATTTTGGCTAGGATGGCTAAAGGCGAACGATGGCTATTGTATTTGTTTTTATTCGTTATGTTAATTTGTGATTTCTTTTTTCACTTATACAAACAAGTTCAAAATGAACCATAACTGCCCAACTCCCTCTACTGGCTAACTCGGAACCTACAGGCAACAATAAGTCTGCAATTAAAAATAAATAAATCAGAGTCCGAGGATTGGTGCGTATACATCTTTAAAACATACATTTCTTTTTTCAAATTGTAGGTAGCGCTTGAGGAGTTACATGACCTGAAGGAGGTGTGGTCTGAGCTTTCCAAGGTGTGGGAGCAGATTGACCAGATGAAGGAGCAGCCGTGGGTGTCAGTTCAACCTCGCAAGGTAATGATGTTCAGTTTGATGCAAGTATTCAGTTCTTTACCAACCTTTTTCTTGTGTTTATAGCTTCGTCAAAACCTAGATGCTCTTCTGAACCAGCTGAAGAACTTCCAAGCCAGGCTAAGACAGTATGCTTCCTATGAGTATGTCCAAAGGCTCCTTAAGGGATATCTCAAGGTCAAGACAGTTTTGTTTACCCTCAAGATATACCGATAAGAAAATGAGTTTTCAAGTCTTATTTTGTCGCTCTTAACAGGTAAACATGTTAGTGATCGAGCTGAAGTCGGAGGCTTTGAAGGACCGTCATTGGAAGCAGCTGATGAAGCGTCTGCACGTCAACTGGGTGCTGTCGGAACTGACCCTGGGTCAGATCTGGGACGTGGATCTGCAGAAGAATGAGATGGTCGTCAAAGACGTGCTCCTGGTGGCTCAGGGAGAGATGGCTCTGGAGGAGTTCCTCAAACAGGTTAGCTCGCATCAGGCAACGGTGCGTAATATTTAGGGGATTAGGACTCTGTTTGCTAATGACACTTTGCCCATCTGCAGATCCGTGAGGTGTGGAACTCCTACGAGCTTGACTTGGTCAATTACCAGAATAAGTGTCGACTGATCAGAGGATGGGACGACCTCTTCAACAAAGTCAAAGAACACATCAACAGCGTGTCTGCGATGAAGTTGTCACCGTACTACAAGGTAAAACGTCAAAGGAAAAGTTAGATTTATTCATGCTGACTCAACTGCAATAATAATGTTGCTCTTTGTTTTTGTTCTTAGGTGTTTGAGGAAGACGCTCTGAGCTGGGAGGACAAACTGAATCGCATCATGGCTCTGTTTGACGTTTGGATCGATGTCCAGCGTCGATGGGTTTACCTGGAGGGCATCTTCACAGGCAGTGCTGACATCAAACATCTGCTTCCTGTAGAAACGCAGAGATTCCAAAGGTTAACAATGCAACATTTTCATCCTATACGAGCAAACGACAACTGCAATGTAACCTGATGTCAAATGATTTTTTTAACAGTATCAGCACAGAGTTCTTGGCCCTGATGAAGAAAGTGACAAAGTCTCCACTGGTGATGGATGTGCTAAACATACAAGGGGTGCAGAGGTCTCTAGAGAGGCTGGCTGACCTTCTGGGAAAAATCCAGAAGGCCCTGGGAGAATATCTGGAGAGGGAAAGATCCTCATTTCCAAGGTAAGCTATCATTGTTTTTATTTATTTTCAATTTGTTGTGGCATGTCATTTATTTTTCAGTGTATCTAGTTAGAGCAGAGGTTAAGAAAGTATTGCCTGAGCCACATATGGCTCGCATTGTTTTTATTCAGGCCATTATTAAGAATCCTGTAAAAATTGTTATTAGTTTAGATATCATTTCTAAAAATCACTTATTTCTTTCTTTATTTATTTAAGGATCCCCATTAGTCTCTACCAAAGTAGAGACTATTCTTCCTGGGGTCCATTCACAGTAATTTTACAATATATACAAAACAATTAATAGCCTAAAGCAGGTTTACATTTCTACAGTGTGGAAAAAAAACTTAGATGTACTTTGACTTAAAAGTGGCCCGATTTGAGTTTTTCCAATTCCAAGAGCATATATGTACACTTTTTCATTAAAAAAAAAAAAAAAAACTTAAAGGTTGACTACCAAATTTATTATTTTTTAATGGCAATTAGGTTCTATTTACATTGATGCGTTTTTTTTTAAATTGAGAGTCAAGGCGTTTAGACCATTTAATGAGACAAAACTGCTTGTAGAGAAAGGCACAGCCCCGTTGTTTTCATTTGAGTCCCTGAATCTTTGCATTTGAGCAGTGATTTTCAACCTTTTATGAGCCACGGCACACCTTTTCCCATTTAAAAAAATATAAAAAAAAAAAATGTTGCCAACTGTATTGTAAAGTCATGTATTGAATAGGAATCAAACAAGCACAAATTTTATAATAATTTTTACTCACCCAGTGTGACACCTGGGCTTTTTGTATTGGAGTAGGTGTCACTGCATTCTCAGTGAAAGTTAATCCCGCCATGTTCAATTCTTCTTTGGTCCACCGTAAATCCCAATAAAAGATTTGCTGAGTCAAGAGGAAACAGTCTTTCCTTCCTTTTGACCATCATTCAATGAATTGTGTCCAGTTCTGAGTTGGCATCTTCCTTTAAAAAACTTTTTCCATCGCTGTTAGTTTCGCTAGCTAGCAGCTAGCCCCAATGCTACTCTTAACTCTTCCACATCACTAAACAAAGTAATTAGCTAACTATTAACACCAGAGCTGTCAACAGACTTGCAGGGGCCCGGGGACAAGAGACCATTATAGGGTCACCCCACCCCTGCCACTGGCTTGTCACGACAACATACGCAGTACTTTTAACGCTTTGCAAGCAATGACAGTGTAAATTTTAAAATTATTTTATTTGAGGCGGACTGTTAAATTTAACAGACCGTAATGTGATGTGACACAATATAAAAAATTTCCATCTATTGTCCCATGTAGTCTACAATACAATACAACTGAGAGTGCTATGCCTACCTGCTAAGCAACAAAACAGTATAACTAAACATCCTGTGCCTGCCCCCTCCACATCCCTGGGGTTATCAAATCTTCAAACAGTGATGCGCCTAGATTTTTTGACAGCAAAGTCATTTATACCATCAGTGAAATCCAGTCTTTGAGCAAGCTCACGCTCAGTAGAGAATGCTAATACGGGTTAGCCTTTGATATAATACACAATGAGTTGTAAACCCAAGATAAATCCAGCCGCCGGACCAGAGTCTGTTCAACCTCGCGCACCTGCTCCCCACAGACTAACATATATCCCTGATCTCCGATTACCTTCTCTCTCCTTGGCTCATTGCGAGCAGCATGTCTTGTCATACGGCAGCTCAATAGGCTACAAGCAGCTGGTGACACTCGATTCGGGCTTTGGTCACGGTGATCGCGAATGTAAACGTTCAGTGTTAGCGGCTGTCGTTCACTTACCGACATCACTGTCCACAGCCAACTCTAGCCCCAATTATCTGGCTTCTTGTCCCCCTTTTTAAAAACTTCATAATTTTTTCTCGTTCACATCTATGATCTTCATCTTTTTTTTCTTTTCTGCGCACCCGGTTTATGATGACTTGCCATGTTTAGAGTTTATAACAATGACAGATTTCAATTTCTCTCTTCAGGGAACGTACGTAGTGTAGCCTTGAGTGCGCCGGAGCAAGGTCAAACCATTCGCTGCCAAGACAGAGGGGGTTTGTTTGATTTTCCACAGCACATCAGACACTAAGCCAAGGCACAGTGATTGAAAAACACTGCATTAGACCATGAAACGGGAGTGGATTTTCACTCCTGTTCCCTCCCCCTCCCAGAGAAAAATTCCCATTCTATCCCAATCCTGGGGCTGAGTCAAAAAATAAATACCATCCCGACCCACTCTTGTAGAATTTTTCCCACTCTCGTTTTTTTTTTTTAATTTTAAGAAAACACCTTTAGGTTGGTCATTACTAGGAAAATCAGTAGATTGTTCTTTTTAGATTCCTGATTTTAGATTACCACTCGTCCCTGAGTCACTACAGTGTTTTACTAGTCCCGCGCACTTATTACACGCAACGTATTTTTTTAGTGGCACCGTTGCACTCCTCCAGTTTAGCCTATAGGCAATATTTCCGAATTTCATGTGTAGTTTTTTACTTCAGGTTTTCACCTCCACTGTTCGCCATGTTGAGTGCGCGCAAATACAGTGGCCGGAAGTCCAAGCATTGGAAACTTATGATATTGAATATGTGTAGCTCTTTTGACGTGTCAACGCAAGTCAATATAGTGTTGGCCCACGAAACCAAAAGTACAAAAATGGACGCTTCAGACCTCTATTTTTTTTAACATAGGTGAAAATCATCATCTGTTTATGTTGATGTTGTTGCGTTGATTATTATTCCCGTCCCAATCACGGGACTAATAAAACTTTGCTCTACTGTGCATCACTTCCTATTGTAAAACGTGTTTGTTTGAATGGCTTCATAAAGGAATCAGAGGACATCAAAGAGAACCAAACTACTAGTATTTGACTAGTACAATTGGAAAAACTTAATATGCATCTCACAATCATGGCATCTTAACGATTGCCATGGGAACAGAAAGTATGCATTGTGTTGTGACTGTATTGCTAAAATATATGGCTGTTCGTCCCTCAAAAATCATTACAATTTTGTTTCAGATCCTTTTTTTGTTCAGATGTTAGTGGTAGATACCCCAAAATGTACAGGATATGACCCGTAAGTACCCTAAAATTACAAAGAACCGTCCCAAAATGAACTCTTTGGCTGCCACTGACAAGGATAAACGTCCAATTCACTTAAATTGAGGCGGACTGGCTGTGAAATTGTGAATGCTCATATTTCAGTGCTATTGAAGGCGCTAAATGTTTTGTTCATTGGCCCCTCCCAGCCCAAATGGATTGGATGTCTAGCGTCGTCAATGGCAGCCAGAGAGTTAACTTATTTGGCTAAAAATTAAACTAGTCTGGTCGACGTGAGATGTAATTGCCTAATGTGGCCCGCGAACTAAAATGAGTTTGACGCCCCTGCTTTAAGCAACAGATATTTGAAGACAAACGTTGCTGCAACACTTATAGCCTGATCATGTTTGCGAAATATTATCAAATTACTTCAAATTTTTTTACGCAGTTGTTTCGATAGAGGGATGTCGAAACATATTTTAGATTTTTATCCTATGTATAAACATGAGGCAGAAGCATCCATAAATCTGCTTGATTAGACAGACCTGTTAAACATCTCATTTAAACTGTTCATTCCAGATTCTACTTCGTGGGTGATGAGGACCTGCTGGAGATCATTGGCAACAGCAAGAATGTGGCCAAACTGCAGAAGCACTTCAAAAAGATGTTTGCAGGCGTCTCCAGTATATTGCTGAATGAGGACAACACAGAGGTGTTGGGCATATCATCCCGCGAGGGCGAGGAAGTAGTTTATAAGACGCCCGTCTCCATCACGGAGCACCCCAAGATCAACGAGTGGCTCACTTTGGTAGAGAAGGAGATGAGGGTGACATTGGCCAAGCTGCTGGCAGAGTCAGTCACAGAAGTCACGGGCTTCAATAAAGGCACCGCTGTTGACCTGAGCCAGTACATCAACTGGATTGATCGTTATCAGGTTTGCTGTTTATATTATGAATTTATTACTCTTGTCGTCCATTTACATCACCCATAACTCAAAGCAGTATTGTTTTTGGCAGCCCTTTAAATTTTCGTCTGTCTTTTGGATGAAAATACTTATTAGTCTTGGTCATATTTTAGTCATTTCAGAATGTTTTCGTCTGTAAAATATAAAATTTTCGTCCAAAAATTTGGAACGAACATTGACAAACGAGCACATATTGTAGCGTCTCCATGCACAACACCAACTTGGTGATGATAATACATACTCAGCAGGAAAACATTATTTTTAATTAATGAAACCCACCTGGATGCCATGAAAGTTGTCCGAGAGTTTGAGGCTCGCCACGGTGAATGCTAAAGCTAATGTGAATGCTATGCTAACGGTACGAGTTACATTGTGATAATCACTCAGCATGGACCTTTTAAAGGCTAAAGCAACATTGAAAAATAAGCTAACAAATCTTACCATGTGTTTCAAAACAAGCAAGGTGGAGTGCAGCCTAGATTTAAGCTCATCCTAACACTAATACAAAACCCCTTATTTCTGAGAAATATTCGTAGCTCTGAACAATTCACCAACCGTCCTAATTTTTACAAATCGCCACACGATGGAAAACACTTTTAACGCTGAAAGGAATTTAACCAGTCTTGTCTAGGGAAACCAATATGAAGAAAATCTACTACACTAAAGCATGACCTTACATGGCTATTGTTGCAATGCCTTGTTACTATTGGTTGAACAGATATACTGTAGTCTTGGTCGGTCAAATGTGATCATTAAAATGCGTCAGTTACACTTACCCGGTGGATCCTGTTCTGCTTACATTTGTACATATCTACACAGGAAACCCACAGGTTGTCATGGCAACTTAAACAGGTTATACTAAAACCATTCCATCACAAACCTAATTTTCATTCACGTGCACACTCACAAAAAGAATTTCACTCACCTCCGACCTGCTGTAGTTTGAGATTGCATTCATCTCCAGAAGTCAATACGCCAGAACGATGACTGCTTTCGCTTAAATGTCTGTGACCACGTAATGAAGAGATCGTCCTTGCGTTTTGGCTTCCTAGATATATCTGCAATCCGGCTCAAAGGACCAAATTAGATGTTGAGAGTTGGACATTAATTCATATCTAATTTAATAATAGAAAAACTCTCGGGAGAGGCAGTGTCCTTTTGGAGAGTCCTGACCATTCTCTAAGCTCACGCCACCTACCCCCCCTGCCCCCACCCGCCATGCGTACAGAGAATTATTTACAATGAGCCAAAAGGGCTGCCACAAGTATCGGATTTCATTCAGCCCAAATAACTGAAACTCGATCATTAAGACATGTCATTGCACCAATTTCATCATTCATTAAACACAATAATTCCTCTTTTTCCACAGGCTCAACTGGTGGTGCTATCCACCCAAATCGCCTGGTCTGAGAACATAGAGTCCGCCTTGACGACCGTCGCCGGCGGTGGGGACATGAGCCCCATGCAGGGGGTGCTGTCCAATGTGGAGGCGACACTTAACGTGCTGGCTGACACTGTGCTGATGGAGCAACCTCCACTTCGCAGGAGGAAACTAGAACACCTGGTCAGGAAAAGAAAAAGAATAAACTATTCTTTATTTTTTTTATCACAGTGGTACCTTTAACTAAAAATGTGTAAGGTATTCAAATCTGAGGACCAGAGGTTGCGCTAGACTTTTTCGTTGTCTGTCATTTTGACTGACAGGTCATAAAAATCCGGTCATAATCTATATTTACCCGTCATTTATTTTTTTTTAAATGACAATAATGACATATTCAATAGTATTTAGTTTTCATTCATTTTTAATTAATATTCTGTCCGAACAACCTTAACAGAGAATCCACACTGTGCCGTCACACATCAAGCAGATTAATATGTAACTTTTTCTCCGCAGTAACAAAAACAGCTGACTGTGGGCCCCAGTAGGTAGGCTACATATGAAACAATGAAATTAACAGTTCACCTGCTGTGGCCTGAACGCAGTCCTCCTAGTGCGCATGGACTTGAATTGCGTGCCCGCTTGTGCATAATCAAATGTCTCAAGTGGGATTGCTGCAGGGGCTGTCCTTCATCCTCCAGTGTATCAGTCCCTCTTTTTTCACCTCTTTTATCAACACCATCGTCGTTTTGGGGCTTTTTGAAGAAACTTCGGACACTCAGTTGCCTCATGTTTCCGAGTAAGGCCAACGACGTCATGCATCAAGAGAGACAATGGCTAATTAATATGCTCACTCGCCACCCTGTGGTCTGGGGTGTGAATTGCAACCAGTCAAAATGACAGATGGACTTCATTTTTTCCGTCACCGTTTTAAAAAAAAACGGTCAACAACGGAAAATATTCGGTTAATGCGACCTCTGCTGAGGACACATCTTAGATTTTTGAGTAATCTCTGAACAAATTAAAAGTCTTAACTCAAGGTGCCGACATAGAACGGTACCTTTTTAGCTTCATATTACGAAAAAAGATTCTTCATGCAAAAGATGATACGTACTGTAATAGGTAATTCCCGGTCACTTAATATTCTAATAAGCAGACGAGGCATAAATGAAATTGAAAAGCATGCTCAAATGTTTAAGGAACAGTTTTGTTTTCACTCTGCCCGTCGCGCAGTGTAGAGCACACTTCCTTGTATATAACGTTTGCATGCTAGGTAATGGAGTTCTAACACCACTATTATATTTGACTATAAACGTAAACAGAATATACACACCACAGTGCTCATGAACTGCAAAAAAATGTATATCTCTTCAACACGGCACAAACAGCGAGATAGCCAGCAAGCAATGGCTGCTGACGTTAGCTCATCTTTTAGCACTCCGTATTTGGTATGAGCTCAAGTAGTCATATGATAACATCTGTCGAATAAGCCGGCAAACCAATTAGTTACACTTAAGCGCCGCTAGAGAGCGACACAAAGACCGGTATTCCGAGGACATGACAGCAAATTTAAGTTGTTTTTATTAGTACGTTGTTTATAGTGTATTGAAATTGAAAAATATTGTCAAATGTTTAAGGAACAGTTTTGTTTTCACTTTGCCAGTGGCGCAGTGTATAGTACACTGGATTGTAACGTTTGCATGCTGGGTAATGGAGTTTTAACTCTTAACAAAACTACGTTTGACGATAAATGTAAACAAAAGAAATACAAATGTGCAACACGATGCCCATGTAAATGAAACAAAACTTGGAAAGCGTTGCTTCATTCTTTGTGTAGTAATGTGATAACATCTGTAGAATTAGCCTAGAAAACTAGTTACACTTAAGGGCCACTAGGTTCATGTCTGGATTTACCGATTAAAAATTGAGCAGCAGCATTTTGAACAAGTTGCTGACTAGAAATGGAGGACTTGGGAAGCCCAACATAAAGTACATTGCAGTAGTCCAGTCTTGAGTTTATAGACCATGAATTGCTTTTCTAGCTCATGACCACTAAGAAAAGGCTTCACTTTGGCCAAGAGACGGCACTGGAAAAAACTTGCTCTTACAACAGAACTAATCTGTTTTTCCAAAGTTGAGCCTGTTATTGAGAATCACTGAGATTTTTAGTCTTAAAAAAGGGGAGCACCAGAGTTGGGCTCAAGAGCATTCATCATGGTAGGTGTGCCGAAAGTTATACATTCAGTTTTGCTGTCATTTTATGCAAAACGTTTTGTGCTAGCCACTGCTTCACATCGGAAATGCAGTCCATCAATTTAGTGAGAGCAATTCGTTCGTATGTTGGGTTTCAAGGGCAAATACAGCTGCAGGTCATCAGCTTAAAAATGAAAGAGCGATGTTTTTTTAATAATTGATCCTAAAAGTAACAGATAAAGTGCAAACAGAACAGGCCCTAAAATAGAGCCTTGTGGCACCCCACAAGACAAGTTTGTGAGGAGGAAAATTCTCCAATCATTACAGAGAAGGTCTTGCGTTCCAGGTACCATTTAAACCATTGTAAAGCGGAGCCAAGGATGCCTATGAAGTGCTCGAAACGAAATGCAAGGACTGTATGGTCGACTGTATCGGATGCTGCTGTGAGGTCTAGAAAAACGAGCACATTTGGGTTTTCATATCCACAGAAAGGGCAATGTCATTATGCACTTTTAACAGTACTGTGTCTGGATCTGTACCCTGATTGAAACTTCTCAAGCGTGGAGTTTGTCTCTAAGATGATTGAGCACATGACAGCAAATATAATGTTTATTATTTATTTTTTTTGTGGCAATTAGATCACCGAGCTGGTGCACCAACGTGACGTGACCAGGACTCTGATCAAGAACAAAATCGACAACCCCAAGTCCTTCGAGTGGCTGAGTCAAATGCGCTTCTACTTCGACCCCAAGCAGACCGATGTGCTTCAGCAGCTATCCATCCAGATGGCCAATGCCAAATTCAACTACGGCTTTGAGTACTTGGGCGTCCAGGATAAGCTTGTCCAGACACCACTGACTGACCGCTGCTATCTGACCATGACTCAAGCGCTAGAAGCTCGCCTCGGAGGATCGCCGTTCGGTGTGTTGGCTTTTTGTTTGTCACCAAACATTTGTTTAAAAGTCCCATTAAACGGATCGAAATGTAAACATCCATATTCTTCTAGGTCCTGCTGGCACAGGAAAAACAGAGTCTGTAAAAGCTTTGGGTCACCAGCTTGGTCGCTTTGTCTTGGTCTTCAACTGCGATGAAACTTTTGACTTCCAGGTATGTGTTATGCTTTTTTTTTTTTTTAATTTAGATTGTATGGCGCTCTAACACCGAATTGCGTCTGCGCTAAGGTTGGCTGCGTTCACAACGTCGTAGGTATTCGCAAGCATACTAATAAATTTTCCACCGCCAGCAGAGTGGGCTGCAACGTGTCGCGTGTGATTGTCGGCTGGACGCAGAAATCTATTTTTTCCGGACGGCGAGCCCAGTCTGCATGAAGTTGAAACAATATACTGTACCCGTGCTGGAAAGGATGTTTAGCACTGATACAAAATAAGTTTCCTTTCAATATAAAGCACGTTTGTCAACGAGGATCATTGTTGTTATTAGGGATGTCCAGACTGCATATTTCTGTACCAGAGACTGAGTCACCTTATTTTGAGAATCTTCCGATAGTCTCGTTCAGGTACCAAAAAAATGGTTTGTTTTTTTATTTGAACTAAAGTTCCAAACATATTACAGTACAGGTAGTCCCCGGGTTAAAATGTACTCTACTTACGCGATTTTGACTTTACAACACCGGTGTCTTGTCCCCCATTTTTTTTCTCCAGTCGTTTTTTTTTTTTTTTTTAATGTGTTTATTTTTGTGAGAGCCGTCCTGATTTCCTCTGTTTGATTGCTGCAGACATTCATAGTACAAACGCAACCGGTAGAAATTGATCTGCGAGGTTATCGTAGTCGTCGCGCATCCGTGTCTCAACTGCAGGCGGTGTGAATTCGGGGTAATGGTTCGTCAATCCATATATTCAATTATATGAAAGTAACATCATTTGACTATTGTGTGATTTCATGCTTGCATCGCCAATGTAATGCACTTAGATCTGACATATCTTTCATTTTAATGCCTTGGCATTTAAATTTTACATTAAAAATGTTTTCTTTTTCCTCCGTACCATTAGGCCATGGGTCGTATCTTCGTGGGACTGTGTCAGGTCGGCGCTTGGGGTTGCTTTGACGAGTTCAATCGTCTGGAGGAGAGAATGCTTTCTGCCGTCTCCCAGCAAGTCCAGTATATCCAAGTGGCCTTGAGGGAACACAGCAACCCCAACAGAGACAGGAGTATGTGGAACGTGTTGTCCAAATCCCAAGACCCCCCAAGAGGGAGGAAAAGACTGTTTGTAAAAAACGGCTTTTGTCGTCCATTTAGGTGTGCCCGTCACCACAGAGCTTCTTAACAAGCAGGTGAAGGTGAGCCCGGACATGGCCATCTTCATCACCATGAATCCTGGCTACGCCGGCCGATCCAACCTGCCCGACAACTTGAAGAAGCTCTTCCGCAGCTTGGCCATGACCAAGCCAGACCGCCAGCTTATCGCCCAGGTCATGCTTTACTCACAAGGTTTCCGCACGGCCGAGATCCTCGCCAAGAAGATTGTGCCCTTCTTCAAGTAAGGAAAAGTCTAATTGCATTCAAGAGAGTGGATGTTACCGGTAATTTCTTCCATTTCAGACTGTGCGACGAGCAGCTGTCGTCCCAAAGTCACTACGATTTCGGGCTGCGAGCTCTCAAAAGCGTGTTGATCAGCGCTGGCAACGTGAAGCGTGAACGCATCCAGAGAATCAAAAGGGAGAAGCTTGAACGCGGGGAAGTCGTGGATGAAAATGAGATTGCGGAGAACCTGCCTGAACAAGAAGTAAGGGGGGAGAAAAATCTCAATCTAACATTTTAAAAAATTGTTTAAAATGACCGTAATGTTCCGACAATAAATTGCACCAACTAAAACAATGCGCAATAAGTAGGAAAAAAATACATATCCACGTTGCACTGGAGTATAAGTCTCATTTTGGGGGTGAAATCTAACACCAGGAAAAGACATGCCATCTTGAAAGGAAATTGAAAATAACAATAGAATGGAGAACAACAGGCTGAATAATTGTACGATATGCTAACATGACACTGCTGCTCGATTGTTTTGGGCTGCTGGCAGCTTGTAATCTGCAGAATATGATTTTCTTCTTTGTGGCATTTTGTTCAGCCCTTTTCAGTTGTTTTTAATAAGTTACCGCCAGTGTTGAAACACAAGCCTTGAGCTACTTCTGGTCGTTTAGTGTGAAAATGATATAATAAGTATTAATAGTTTCACACATTTGTCGCTCCAGACCATAAGTTTCACCCCAGCCAAACTATTTATTTATTTATTAAACGATTTATTTGGTGATAAGTCTTTCAGAGTCCCAACTGAAAATGCTCTTTTCCGTAATTTTGGGACTTGTGCACTTTGAGATTTGTTTTTCAAATGTAAAGTGCGTTATAAATATTAGTATTAATTATAAATTTTATGGGCAACCCTACCAATGTTTCACATACTGCTTCTAGAGGGAGCCGGCAGATCACTGTAAACAACCCTGGCCTGATTCATTGGCATACATAATGGTCGTGTAAACGCGGAATTAAAATACCGGCAAAACGTTTGCGTTATTGCGAAAGATCGTTACCGTCTAAACGTGGCCTTGGTTGCTAGAACTGCGAAAATTTAGTTTTTCCACAATAGAGGAACACCTTCAGGTCCTGATCCCAGCAGGTTCTTTTGGGGAAGTTTGGGGAGTTCACGGGAACAGTACGATTTGATTGGTAGAGCAGAGAACAGAGACCGCCCCTTAATAGCTCACCGCTATTGTTTATGCATGCAACGTCAACAACTCACTGTAACTGTAGCAGAAGCTGGCGTCACAGTGCCCCCTCCCTTGTTTTTGTGTGGCCTGTTGAAATGAAAACCACTATGTTTGCTCTATGAACTATTTTGATCTTATAACTAGAACCGCACTTTTGCAACTGATCAGTGCAAAACAGGCTATTCTCAGTAGACGTGGGAACATCTGGGTAACTCACGATATGATTTGCAATACAAGGCTCACGATAATTGTTATCTCATAAAATGGCGATACAACAATTATCGATACACAGGTCAGGAAATCATTCAATGGTACTCGACAATACAACGAATAAACAGCTGTGAATTGAAACGTGGTCATCACGAGTATACACCCAATCCATGGCAGTGAATGGACATTCGTTCATTCGCAGCCATCTGTCCTACGGGTCAGATGTCTATGGCCATCAATGGCAGCCAATGAGTTCTTTTGGGTCATTTCAGGTCATTTCCACTTAATTTCCCACTGATTCCTGTTGATTTTGGGGCATTTGGGGGGTCACCTCCTTTTGACTTTGGGGCATGTACTGGTTACCACCTGTTGATATTTGAGTTACTGAACAGGTAGTGACCCGTAAATGCACCCAAAACCGGGAAGTGTTCATGTTCGAGTGCCATTGACATCGCTAGACATCCAATCCATATTGACTGTCAAAATGACCTGGACGTCTGGAGCCGTAAATGGCAGCGAATGAGCTAACAGTCACCAAGCTGATTCATTTCCACCGTTTTGCCCTGTAGATTCTGATCCAGAGTGTGTGCGAGACCATGGTTCCCAAGCTGGTTGCGGAGGACATTCCTCTCCTGTTCAGCCTCTTGTCCGACGTCTTTCCCGGCGTGCAGTACATGCGCGGCGAGATGACTGCGCTGAGGGAGGAGCTGAAAAAGGTCTGCAAGGAGATGTACCTCACTTACGGCGATGGTGATGAAGTGGGCAGTATGTGGGTAGAGAAGGTAAGAATGCAAAACTAACTACATTAGACGTGGCAACCTCAGAGTTGCTCACGATATGCTACGATTTGCGATATACATACCTGTTAACCCGAGGCCGTTGGCAATTTTACAAATAGTGACGTATGACCCTACAAAATGGTGACTAATCTTACAACGTTGCATATAGCGTGCAATATGAAACAAAAATAAAACTCAATTTTAAAAATAATATGAATTTATTGGTAATATTGTAACGTATAACCTGGTGCAATCAAAGAATAATCAATATCGTCATGATTACAAAAATTTAACAGTGACTTTTGTTATAATTGTATGTAGCACTTTTGGCAATTTCTATCATGTCTTGATTGCTGCACTTCATGGCACTTCAGCTCGCAATTCAGTTTGACTTGAAGGTAGTTCGTTAGTGTGTCAAATTGTAAATAAAAAAAGGTCAATTGATAAAATTAATTTACCGATGCAATCTTTGAGTCGGGGAACATTTCTTTTGCAAATTCTAAGATGTGTTCGGCAACAAATTGGCTGAATGAAATCTCCGCTTTCGTCACTTTTCATTCTATAGACTTCATCTTTATCTTCTATCATTGTTTGCATACTATCCTTATTAAAATACAAAAACCTCTAAATGTTTGGGTGGTTTTAGGTAGAGCAGACACTGTTTTTTCATCTGTGTGATGTTGACAAAGATCAGATAGCGTTTGAGGGTGATTTCATGCGGAAATGTGAGAAATTCCAAAAGGTTCAGATACTTTTTCATACCACTGTAGGTCACTCCCGAATGGCAAGTGGTAAACTGTTTGAGGCCTTTACAGGGAGAGAATTTTGACGGAAGGCCATTTTTCTGAGTGGGACCTCACAGTTCCGTGTGAAAAAAAAAAAATAAAATAAAAAAATAAAAATAAAAATGTCTGCCATGGGAGGTAGGCAGGTCCATGTAACACCTTGTACATTAGACAAGGCGTTGTTTTTTTTTTTTTTCATCTTTTTTTTAATTCGCAAGGCTTAATAAATTGTACTTCTTTAAAATGTTACAAACATCGAATTACATTGGTTTTCTGGAAAATACTTTTTTTTTAATCGTGATTCTGTGTTACTGCATGTATTTACACCTGCCAGTTTCCAACATGAAATGCAATATTCAATGTGCGATAAAATCATTGAATGCAGAAACATTCTAGCAGCCCCAAGTGTTATGAAAGATCATATTTGTTTAAAATTGTTCAGGTTGAATTTCACTGTATTGATTCTTGGTGGGAGCGTATCGATAACCTTTTGAGCTACGAAGTATCGCAGTATATCACATTTTCAATATATTGTGACACTTTTAAAATACGTGACAAATGTACCTTTTCCGGAACGAAAATGTAACTACATCATTCCAAACTCTAGGTACTCCAACTATACCAGATAACACAGATCAACCACGGTCTCATGATGGTGGGACCTTCAGGAAGTGGCAAGACTATGGCATGGAGGGTGCTACTCAAAGCCCTGGAAAGATTGGAAGGCGTTGAGGGGGTGGCCCACATTATTGACCCCAAAGCCATAAGCAAGGACCACCTGTATGGAACACTGGATCCCAACACACGCGAATGGACTGACGGCTTGTTTACACACATTCTCAGAAAGTGAGTGTTGCTTGACCTAATGAGCTAAAAGAGAAAAACGTATAGTGCGAGATAGACATGTGCCGGTTACCGGTTTCACGGTTTACCGTGGTGTGAAAACGTCGCGGTTTCAAAACCACTAAAATTTTCCGTCATACCTTAGTACGGTATTCGCTATTTTTCATGTGCCAAAATGCAGCCGAAGTGGCTTCGTGCGGCAGCCCTCACCCTTCCCCTGTTTGTTGCCGTGAGTGTCAGTGACGCTATTCTGCTAAACAGCAAACCCAAAAACAAACCCTCCAAACACAAGGCGTACTTTTCTTCAATTTATTGAGCTCTCAAATCGTGGTGAAATATACAAATGAATACATTTAAAACGTTATACAATTGTATTTTTCCACATGTGAGTAGGTTCAACAGGATAGCAGTAGAACCATGAAAAAGGTCGCCAAAAACAAAACACACATTTTCCTTTCAAATTCAATATACAAACTAACTAAAACTTACAAAGACGAATGTTAGCCTAGGCTAAGCTGGGAGAGCAGCTTCGTCGACGTTTCATGCCTCACAGCCGCTGAGTGAGAAACAAGCTTAAATGAAGGAGGGAGAAGAAAAAAAAGAGAGTTGACACAGTGGCTGAAAATGGCGAAATTGCAGCTTCTCCCCCTCAAAAAAAGTCATACAGTATATATTTTTAATTTAGAATTGTTTTTACTTTTTTATAGCAATTATTTTGTTCTTGCTCTAATATTGAGCAACTTGAGCTGTGGCTGTGGTTATAGTCTAGGTTCTATTTATTTTAATTTTATATAAAATATTTGTTATTTTTTGTTAATTTATTTATTTTCACATTAATTTATTTTCACATTATATTCATGTTCCAATTTGCAAATATGTTCTGAAAAAAAAAAAAACCTGTTCAATGGAAAAAAGTTTATTTATTTATTTATTTTTATTTTTATTTTTTTAAACCCATACATCTCAAAATTTTGGAGCTATAATTGCAATACCGTGAAACCGCGGTATTTTTGCTCACGGTTATCGTACCGTCAAAATCACATGCCTAGTGCGAGACTAAAACGAGATTACGAGATGAAAATGAGGCATAGTTTGTTGTTAATAGTGGTTAGTTCATTTACTACCAAAGATGTATAAACATTGATGTTTTTTTTAAGCCAGGCTGTGCTCCAGGCTTGCTTGTTTTCAAACACATAGTAAGATTTGTTTTCCTATCTTGGCATGCGAGAGTATGCAATATTGTGTTAGCCTTTAAAAGTCTGTGCTGAGTTATCATCGCACACTAGAAGTCAACTGGTAAGGGATTTTCAAATGCCGATGCCAATACCGACATCGCCCCAAAATGATTCAGCCAATTGCCGGTATCCAAAGCAGATTTTGTAAGCCGATAGTTGAGGTCATTTGAAAATACACAATGATGACCAAACCAACGAACGCAGCACCTCTTTTTATATTAGTAAGAACAGTACCGGTACATTATTTTGAAATAATGAAACCAACCAGGATGTCACGACGAGATGTAAACAAGTGAGCGTGAGAGTTTAATGCTAAAGCTAATGTGAATGCTATGCTAACGCTACGCTAACACTACGAATTAGTTAGAGTGTATGGATCACTCCGTAAACACCTTAAAAGGCTAAAGCAACATTGCATGTCCTCTCATGCAACATATTGTTTTTTTTTTTTTTTTCATAAAATATCTATAAAACAGGCAAGCCGGAAGCTTTCCTGTTGCAAGCTGCCTTCAAACTGCTGCATTGTCCTTTTTTTGTTAATAGGTCGATTACCAATGTTGGGAAAAAAGTCCATGTATCGGTCGACCTCTATCGCACACTAAATGTAACTCGTAGCGTGCCTGTTAGCGTTTACATTAGCCTATCGAGCGTCATCTTTAACGGTTGTTGTGTTGCTTTGATTATGTTGGCATCTGCTACAGCTTACAGTAGTAGTGTTACATCTTCACGAGCCCTCACAAAATTGGCGTTATCGTTTGTAGATGATACAGTATGTGCTCGTCTTTCAATGCTTCTTTGAAATGGGTGGAATCCTTTTAACAACCAAAAAAAAAATATATATATATATATATATATTAGGGCTGTCAAACGATTAAAATTTTTAATCGAGTTAATTACAGCTTAAAAATTAATTAATCGTAATTAATCGCAATTAATCGTAATTCAAACCATCTATAAAATATGCCATATTTTTCAGTAAATTATATATATATTCTGTAAAATAAATTGTTGGAATGGAAAGATAGGCACAAGATGGATATATATAGTGGGGAGAAATAAGTATTTGATACACTGCCAATGGGAAAACCCATTGGCAGTGTATCAAATACTTGTTCTCCCCACTGTACATTCAACATATGGTACATAAGGACTGTAGTGGGCATTTCACTCTACTGTCATTTAAATCTGTCTATGCTGTCCTCATTGCGAAGCGTCTACTTTTTCCAAAGCTAGACAGCTAGTGAACGACGCCTTAATAATCAGACTTCTTCCTTTTTCATCTGATTTATTAATAAAATAGCCTCAAACCATTGTCCTCTTTAGACCGTCATAAAACTACAAAAAAAAAAAGTACACAAGCATTGCATTACCAACAACGTTAGCTTAGCATGCTATACAGGTTCACTAAACATAAACAAAAAGCGTCTCATACAAAAAATAGAACATTTCGCTTACTAACATAATATGTACATTCTTTACAACAACCATACTTACGGACAAATCTTGTCCAAGGATCATATAAGCACAACATTACAACGTAGGCGTCAGCCCGAGACGTCGTGCAGCCATATTGAACTGGCAAGAAAAAAATAAACCATGTCGCAAAGCGACCACAAGAGTTCGCTGTTAGACAGCACAAAAAGGCTTGCTGTAAAACTTACCAAAAGGCAGAATACTGTCTGAGCGGGACATGTGCGTTAATTGCGTCAAATATTTTAACGTGATTAATTAAAAAAAATTAATTACCGCGCGTTAACGCGATAATTTTGACAGCCCTAATATATATATATATATTGGGACTAAAACCTTTGAATTTTTACAGATGGAAACGTTTTGAATATTTATCCACGAAAACTAGATGAAGGCTAACACATTTTGACTAAAATATGACTAAGACTTAAAAAGTATTTCCTCCAAAAGACTAAGCTGAAAATTAAAAGAGCTGCCAAAAAAACGACACTTGTCAAGCTAATTCACAATCGCGGTGACTGACCATTGAATTGTTTTTGGAATAGAGTTATTTCTAAATTAGGTCCAGCCTTCCTTTTCAAACAATGTACTGTGCTGGCCAAAAATATTGGCACACCTTCAATTCTGTCCGTTTATGCTCAGTTTCTCCCAGAAAATGGTTGCAATTACAAATGCACAAAACTCTGAAAATGGATTGGACAAAAGTATTAGCACCCTCAGCCTAATACTTGGTAGCACAACCTTTAGGCAAAATAACTGCGAACAACCACTTCCGGTATGCATCACTGAGTTTCTTACAATGCTCTGCTGGAATTTTAGACCATCCCTTTTTGGCCAACTGCTCCAGGTCTCCGAGATTTGAAAGTTAACTTCTCCAAACTGCCATTTTCAGATCTCTCCACAGGTTTTCTATGGGATTCAGGTCTTGACTCATTGCTGGCCACTTTAGAAGTCTCCAGTGCTTTCTCTCAAACCATTTCCTAGTGCTTGGCCTTGTTGTTTTTCCCTGTAAACTCTGTTGATGCCTTTTCTCAAAAAGCTCTAACATTCTTCCAAAAAGTTTTTGACTCTCTCAGGTAAGTTTTGACAAACTCCAGCCTGGCTTTTTTATGTCTCTGGGTCAGAAGTGGGGTCTTCCTGGGTATCCTACCATAGTCCCTTTTCATTCAGACGCCGGCGGATAGTACGGGTTGACACTGTTGTACGCTCGGACTGCAGGACAGCTTGAACTTGTTTGGATGATAGTCGAGGTTCTTTATTCACCATCCGCACAGTCTTTCATTGAAATCGCTCGTCAACTTTTCTTCTTCGTCCACATCTAGAGAGGTTAGCCACAGTGCCATGGTCTTTACACTTCTTGATGACGCTGCGCACGGTAGACACAGGAACATTCAGGTCTTTGGAGATGGACTTATAGCCCTGAGATTGCCCATGCTTCCTCACAATTTTGCTTCTGAAGTCCTCCGACAGTTCTTTGGTCTTCTTTCTTTTCTCCATGCTCAATGTGGTATACACAAGCACACAGGACAGAGGTTGAGTCAACTTTAATCCATTTTAACTGGCTGCAAGTGTGATTTACGTTTTGCCACCACCTGTAATGTGTCACAGGTAAGTAACAGGTGCTATTAATTACACAAATTAGAGAAGCAGCATATGACTTTTCAAAGGGTGCCAATACTTTTGTGCGACCCATTTTTGGAAGTTATGTGTATATGATAATGATTTGATTTTTTTTCCTCATTCTCTTATACGTTTTTAGCAAAATAAATGAAGATATTATTTGTAATTGCAATCATTTTCTGGGAGAAATTGAGGATTATCTGACAGAATTGCTGGGGTGGCAATACTTTTGGCCAGCACTGTAGCTCACGTTATTGGGTATTTAACATCTTCTTTCGGCATCCAGGATCATTGACAACGTAAGAGGTGAATTGCAAAAGCGACAGTGGATCATCTTTGACGGAGACGTTGACCCTGAGTGGGTTGAAAATCTCAACTCAGTCTTGGACGACAATAAGCTACTCACGCTTCCCAACGGAGAACGTCTCAGCTTGCCGCCAAATGTAACGGCAGCCACAGTTTTCTTTTTTACCTTCTGTCAAATCTAGTAGTAAGCCTCCTCCTTTGTCTCCAGGTGCGTGTTATGTTTGAGGTCCAGGACCTGAAGTACGCTACTCTGGCCACTGTCTCCCGCTGTGGTATGGTGTGGTTCAGCGAGGACGTGCTCAGCACGGACATGATCTTCAACAACTTCCTGGCGCGTTTTCGGAGCATTCCCCTGGACGAGGGAGAGGACGAGGCGCAGCGAAATCGGAAAGGCACAGAAGACGAAGAAGAGACCGCTTCACCCATGTTGCAGGCAATGCCGTGGAAAATGAGACATGTTGCGAGACATTTTTACTGAAATCTCTTTACCTTTAGATCCAGCGTGACGCCGCCACCATCTTGCAGCCATACTTCACCTCCACCGGACTCGTCATTAAGGCCTTGGAGCATGCCTCCAAGTTGGAGCACATCATGGACTTCACCCGCTTGCGCTGCTTGGGTTCCCTTTGTTCCATGCTGCACCAGGCTTGCCGCAATGTAGCACTCTACAACAACAACCACCCCGACTTTCCGATGCCCATTGATCAACTAGAGCGATACATGCAGGTAAATCATAAATTTCAACATTTGTGAATATGTAATTTTGCGTAACAACTTGCTCTATTCAGCATTTATTTTTCGCTCTCAAGTGACAGTTTGGGTATTCGCCATGGCAGATCGAAATCAAGCCTTATCCAAATGAGAAAAAACAGTTACTGGTGGAACACCCTGTTAACGACAGATTGATGCCTAGAGATCAACTGATATGGGTTTTCAGGACCGATACCGATGCTGATTATTAGTAGTTAGAGGGGCCGATAACCGTTTGTTGGAGCCGATATTCATTTCCAGTGAAAGTGTAAAAATATAATACAGTGGTACCTCTACTTACGACATTAATAGGTCATGGGAGTAGTCTCGTAACCTGAAAGTTCCGAAAGTAGAGATGTGTTTTCCATGGGAAGAATTATGACCGATATGGCAGCAGGATCTTTTGGCGTGACATTTAAAAGCAGGAAGTAATATGTATCTTTTACAGTGCTGTGTAGTTTTTTGGGATATTTGATATTTAGTACCTGGTTACGAAAGCTGGGGTATATGAAAAAATTATTTTACCAAACATTTTTGAAGCTTTTTATTTATTTTTGCTTTATATTACGAAAAATGATTAATCATACGAAAGGTTATATTTACTGTAATAGGGCTGCTGATATCGATTATTTTAATTGATTACTTGGTTTGAATAATTGAGTAATTGGATTAGGAGCATTTAATGTGTTGCAGAATAAATTTTAGGGGATGTAAAACAAAGGCTTTTTAAATTGCACTCTCAAAAGCTCATTAAATGCAAATAAAAAATAAACTTTCATTTAAAAATAATTAATTAAACTAATGAGGACCTAAGTACAACAAAAGAACAATTTGCTAACATGCCTAGCAAAAGTCCGCTAGCTTACATGCTTTAAAATGCTAATATATATATATATATATATATATATACAGTACTGTGCAAGTTTTAGGCAGGACACCTGCCTAAAACTTTTGCACAGTGCTGTATATATATATTTTTTTGTTTTTACAATGCTCTTGACAAATTGTTCAAACACATATACTCCCCCCCCCCCAAAATACTAAATAACGAATACATAAGAAAAAACATTAGCTCGAACATAAACATACCTAATGGTGGTCTTAACAGGGAGCAGCTGGATTCAGCCATGTTGAATTAGTCATGTCATATTCACTGTTGCAACTAGAGGAATCCACCCAAATCCATAAACCTAAATGCGAACACTTTCAAAACCATTACAACCAAGCTTGGCAGCACGTCGGCCGTGAATAAACACTTCAAGCTCCGTCACCCAGTTTTTTTGTTTGTTTTGTTTTTCATTTTTGTACACCAGAGGGTGCTGTCGCCTTACTGAATAATAATGTTTCATTGACAATGGGCCTACAAGTGCTATTAGTATTGTCCTTAATGCTAACTGAAAGGTTTATTTCATGTTATGGTTTATTTTATGGTATAGAAAATTATATAAGGTTAAAAGGTCATAAATATATACAGTGATTGCACTCAAGGGAGAGATTGTCAACGATAAGGTTATAAATTAAGGTAAAGGCAATTAATTGATATATAAATAAGGTTTAAAAGGAAAAAGGTGAAAAGTTTTTGTTAATTTCTAATTGTGTTGTTTTATTTGTGTGCACCGAAGCTCTTACGGTGTGATTACATCAAGGATAGAATAAAAGTTGTAAACCATCAGTTTAAGAGACCACCTTTTCAATCGGGATGCTACACTAGTTAATTCTATCAGCATTTGAACTCATTGTTTATTTGTGATTTATTATTGCTATTTACGTGTTTATTTGTACTTAATAAATAATTTAAGTGTTCCAATATGTTTTTTGTGAATTGACAAGCGTCAACAAAAATTTCATTGCTAAATTAGTAAACAAAAAAAAAAACAAAAAAACAAAAAAAATTTCTTAATTATTAGATTAATCGATTAATCGTAAAAAAAGTCGGCTGACTAATCGGGAGAAAATTAGTCGTTTTGGACAGCCCTAATATACATAAGATATCTACTGTAGCATTATGTGGATGGACTTTGTAGCAACGTGAGCGTTGTTTGAAGCGGCTGTCGGCCGCAGTCAGATTTATTTATTTATTTTTTGATAAAGCGGCATAATTTGTCGGTCCGTTCCTCATTGCGTCTCGATGACCTCACTGTGTTTTATTTCCGCTTTATTTGGCATATTTTAATAATCGGAATTGGGATGTTTGTGAATCGTTCTCGAATCTTCCATGACCGAAACGCGAATAATCTAAGAATTTCGCACGCCTCTAATTTTAAATCTGCCTTAAAGATTCTATACTTTATTATGCTTTTACTGTTTTTCAATTTTAAATTTGTTTAAATGTTTTCAAAATGATTGTACGGCGACCTTGAGTGCCAGAAAGGCGCCTTCAAATAAAATGTATTATTATTACTGAAATAGATCCTATCTGCTCGCAATAATGCAATCGTGTAATTACGTTTGACTAGAAATGTAAACAAACTAAATATAAACACTACAATGCTCATGTATAACAATAATAAAAAAACTGATAATTCACAAGGCACAAACGGCGAGATGAAATCGAAAGCTATGGCTGCCAAAGTTAGCCCATCTTTTAGAATGCCATGTTTGCTATGAGCTGGCATAGTCATGTGAAAACATCAGTAGGATTAGAACCTAATGAAATAGTTCAGCGCCACTTGGGGGGCGACAAAGCATTACAAATGAAGACAGGCAAATGAGGACAACACAGCAAATTTAATGTGGTGTTTTAAGATATCTTGAAACAAATGAGGCGATTCCCATTTCAAACGTTATACGAAAAATTCATGTTAAGTAAGCCACTTTCGTATCTTGATGCACCACTGTAATGTTAAATCGCGTGGTACAAATGACGAACTGTGAAATAGAGGACGTTTGCTGTAATTCAGATTTGGGTGCTTGAGCTGCTGTGTGAATCAGGTTTTACAGCCATACAAAAGCTGTACCAACTTTTAATAATGTTTATCTACAGAGGTATCTGATCTACGCCGTACTGTGGTCCTTCTCTGGCGATGGAAGGCTCAAAATGAGAGCTGAGCTTGGGGAATACATCCGTCGTATAACCACTGTGCCCCTCCCCACCGCACCCAACATTCCCATTATTGACTATGAGGTAAGCCCTTATAAATTTGTTTGTGTTTCTTCCATGTTTTTATAAACCGTTCCAAATGCTTCTTTTCCACTCAGGTTTGTATCTCAGGAGAGTGGCAGTCTTGGCAGGGCAAAGTGCCACAGATCGAGGTAGAGACCCACAAGGTGGCCTCGCCAGATGTAGTGGTCCCAACCCTGGACACTGTTCGCCATGAGGCTTTGCTGTACACCTGGCTGGCCGAGCACAAACCGTTGGTGCTGTGTGGACCTCCTGGCTCAGGAAAGACCATGACGCTGTTCAGCGCTCTCCGGGCCTTACCTGATATGGAGGTGAGAAAATATATTTGCTGTGCTATCATGAATTCACCTCTGATAATAACAGACTTTTTTTGGGTAGACATCAATAATACTTAAATCACCCCACTCATACTTTCCTTTATTTTAAAATTCATTTTGTCAGGTTGTTGGTCTAAACTTCTCCAGTGCCACCACCCCAGAACTGTTGCTCAAGACCTTTGACCACTACTGTGAATACCGTCGTACTCCCAACGGTGTGGTCCTTGCGCCCGTGCAGCTCGGCAAGTGGTTGGTGTTGTTCTGCGATGAGATCAATCTACCCGACATGGACAAGTACGGCACGCAGAGAGTTATCTCCTTCCTCAGACAGGTACGAAATGTTGTTTAAAAAACAGATTTGGTATCAATTGCTAATTGTTCATTTTTGTTGTTGTTGTTGTTAAGATGGTTGAACACGGAGGGTTCTACCGCACGTCGGACCAAACTTGGGTCAAACTAGAGAGGATCCAATTTGTCGGTGCATGTAATCCTCCCACGGATCCAGGCAGAAAGCCCCTCACACACAGGTAGATATTACTGATCTTCTTTTGGTTTAGGCAAGTGACTTTCTCTAGTGGATAAAAATATACAGTGCATGTGCCGTATTGGCCCGAATAAAAGACGGTGTTTTTTTGCATTGACATAAGACTGAAAAAGTGGGAGTCCTCTTATATTCAGGGTCTAGACATTATTCCCATTCACGACGCTAGATGGCGCCAGATATCATTGAAGCGAATGCTGAACTTCAGGAGTAATGTTCTGTCATGACAGATTTCGGCTCCTCTGAAGTTTAACCAGTTTGCATTATTTTATTGCAATGTTTTTCCTTATTCAGATTTGTTTCAAGACTACAGTTACAGTTAGACCTCACTTTGATGGTTAATGCAGTTATTGCAATTTTGTTTTTTTGAATGAATGAATGAATGAATGAATTTATTGTCATTGTCATCATCATCATAATCACTGACAGTTTCAGAATGTGGAATTTGCCCGAGAACGACAATGACAGACAAAGGAAAGACGGGGAAAAAGCATGTGCTTATCGATACCCGTCCCCCAACAGCCCGGGACGCACAGTCAAAATTTAGTTTTAGTGTTTGATATTCTTTCGCCTTGCAATGTTAAATAAAAGGCTTTCAAATAAAATACATTAGAATTACATTCTACTTCATCATAGAAGTGTTCAACTTTAACATACACTAACGCTAAATAAAACTACTTACCTATTTTTAGAGGACACTACATTGTACATTCCATAAAACACATCATATCAATCTATCACGTTACTTCAGTAGTGCATCTCCAGTGTTAGGTATAATTCATTGTGTGGTAAATGATAGCTGTCTCAAGCACTGGTGTCAACAAATAAACTACAAACAAGATTGGCAGAATATAACAAATGAAAAAAACAAAAACAAGGATAGTTTTCTTTTGCAAGCGTTGATAAGCGTCTTGGTCATCCAAGGTTTGTTTTGCATTCTTTGTCTCGTGGGAGTCAACTTAATCAGGCAGTGCTTATCGCGCTGAAGTGTATTCATAAGCACCCATAAGTTGCATTCACATTGTTTGCATTGTAAACATCATTTCAGTCTTGAGTTTAGAGATCTTTTTTCATGTTTTCAATGTTTTGATCAGTTCTGATTCTTTTGTGGAGTGTAGTTTGTGAAGATAGGCAGATGGTCGGTGATATCATAGCAATGTTGTATCCGTGCAAATTAAAGTCAGTTTCTTTGTTTTCCTTAAGCTGGGTTTCTGAGACGGCAATAACATCAAACTTGTTATTGAAGCTCTGTGTAGTACTGTTCCGCTGTGTAGTACTTACAGTTGCTCGACATGTTATTGTAAAAGTTGAGGTCAGGATCAAGATTATCAGTTGGGTCATGATGGTACTCATCAATCTGGCCATCCAGAAAGGTGGTAACAGGTGTCATCATTAATTTTCGAATGAGGTCAGCTCTTCCAGGCTTCTCACAACTCTTATCTTCATGTCTTGTGACTTGACAAGGATTTTGCAATCAGAGACCCCGGTGCTGGCAATTTTCCCCTCTTTTTTTGAGCTGACTTGCTTTTCTCGCTATTTGGGCATTTCGGCGAGTCAAGTTGTCATTCTGAAAATTCTTCGTTCCTTTCAGGCGGTGGCGCTGGTCAAGCAAGGCAACCTTGTTTTTCCTTATTCAGATTTGTTTCAAGACTACAGTTACAGTTAGACCTCACTTTGATGGTTAATGCAGTTATTGCAATTTTGTTTTTTTAACGCAATAGATTGGTTTATTTACATTTCAAAAACCAGAAGCCATTCATTTACGTATGTGATTGCACTTTAGTTTACATATTTAAATGTTCAGATATTAACATTTGAATGAGGCAAAATAATATGCTTTTTCTCTCAAATATATTGTTATAACCATTTGTTTCGGATGTACTGTAATTTTCTGTATAAAAATTAATTTGGTGTTCAAAACTTTTTTTTTTTTCAAATTTGAGTCTTGAAAAAGAGGGGGTCGTCTTATAATTAGGGCCGTCTTATATTCGGGCCAATACGGTATTTTGAATATATGTAATATTTAAGAGTAATCATTTTTTTATGAATAACAAAAAAATAATACAACAAAATTAATTGAATAAAAATGGAAAAATAAATAAATAATTACGGAAGCATACTGCTGCCACAAAAAGAAACGTCCGGTATCATATTTTTACATGATAGGTATCCTATCCATGATAAGTGTCCTAAAAACGTAAAAGTAAAAAGTATCCTGTAAAAATGGTAGTATGTAAAAATGTGATATATTATAAAAATGTGGTGATTTGTAAAAACGTGACACTGGACTTTAAAGTAGCAGCAATACGCTTCCAAAGTGGCCTTTAATAACTCTAAAGATGATTTTATTTTTATTAAACCCTGTCTACCATTGACAACAATAGAAGTCCAATTCATTCCAAAACTCGGAGGGCTAGCCTTGATTCCTGCTAGCACTCCCAGTCAAATTGGATTGGACTTCTAGCACTGTAAATGGTAGCCAGTGAGTTAACAAGGAAATGCCTAAAATATCAATAGGAAATGATCCGAAATTGACAGGATTTAAGCATTTTAAAATTACAAGGAAATGATGCAAAATAAACTTATTGACAATGATAGAGGTCCAATTCATTTGCCAACATTCGCCCCCTCCCTGTCAAAATGAATTTGATGTCTAGCGCCGTCATTGGCAGCCAATGAGTTAAATGACAGCCCATAAAAGGATTACGAATGTGTAACAAGTAAACAAAGTAGCTTGCCTCTGACCAATTCTTAAATATCCAGACATCACTTTATTGCAAGACTGCAACTTACCGTGAGTGCCTTTTTTGGCAGGTTCCTCCGTCACGTCCCTATCGTGTACGTGGATTACCCCGGACCAGCCTCTCTCACTCAGATTTATGGCACTTTCAACCGGGCCATGCTGCGCCTGATTCCCTCTCTAAGGACCTATGCCGAACCTCTTACTGCTGCCATGGTTGAGTTCTACACCATGTCTCAGGTAAGCTTAAAAATATAGGATACTTCCTCAGCCAGAATTAGACCTACTCTGTAAAAGGTTTAAGTATTCACCTTGTCGAATGTGTCTGCTTTCAGGAGCGGTTCACTCAAGACACGCAGCCTCACTATATCTACTCTCCAAGAGAGATGACCCGCTGGGTGAGGGGCATCTTTGAGGCTCTGCGACCACTTGAGACCCTCCCAGTTGAAGGCCTTATCCGGATATGGGCTCACGAGGCTCTCCGCCTCTTCCAGGATAGGTTAGCACTACTTGTTATCATCTGAAATATGTCATCTAGTCAATGTTGAACCTTTCCCATGTTTTCGTTGTGATTGATATTCTTTCTAGGCTTGTTGGTGATGACGAGAGAAGGTGGACAGATGAAAATATTGACATGGTTGCACTCAAACACTTCCCCAACATTGACAAGGAGAAGGGTCTCAGCAGACCTATCCTCTACAGCAACTGGCTCTCAAAGGTAATGTAGGACCATTGGTTTTCAGGTCGAACAACAATAACCAAAATAGAAATATCTACCATAATTTCCGCACTGCAAAGCACACCTGATAAGCCACACTGTCCAAATGTCAAACTTTAACGCACCTGACAATAAGCCGCTTTCATGTATATTTACTTAGAGAGAAGATTTGATTGATCAAAAATATCAGTATTAAGGCTAGGCATCGAGCACCGATGGGATCTGGGACTAACACTCCGGTTCTCCTGGAACCGTTCGATTTTTTTTATTTCGACTCCCAGTTTCGATGCCCCGACCACCGACCGGGAAAAGCTAGCTGCCAAACACCACGAAGAAGCCACATGAAGACTAACTCCGTTATGAGCAAATCAAATTTAGTGGCTAATTTAGCTCAGCACAAAAACGTGTTGCTGCGCTTCACATAAATGACAACAAAGTAACAAAATAAACACACCGAAATGGTATCAGACCCTTTGTGAGAACATGCAAACTTAGATTTTGTTTTATCAAGGGTTCCCAACGATGTGTCGTGCACAGGAAGTGTGTGACGTTTGTACACCTCAGAGATACTTCACCAAATAGTTTTTTTGCCTGCTGCTTCCAGTAAGTAACCACTTGGGAACGCCAAGCTTGCATAGCAAAACCAAAGAAAAACTGTATACTCCGGAGTTACAATGGTGACATCTTGTAGACGGATAAACAATATAACAGTTTAGAAAGAAATCAAACTTAAAAAGTCGTCAATTTAAGATCAAGGGACAGAACACTCCCCGCCTGACATCTGCAAGATGCCAGCCTTTAACTAATTTGTAGAAATGCCACCTAAAACAAATGATGCATTACAATAAATGCCTGCGGCATAATACACTCTAAAACATAGGCAAAAGAATATGTGTAAATGTTTTCTCCGTGAGCTTTTGAAAAATAAAAAACAACTTTGTGAAAGTGCACTGCTGTGGAAAGAAACGTCGTCATATTCAAGTTCAAAGACTGATATTTATATGCAAGTTAAAATAAGCCCTGTGAGAAATTCATAGCAAAGTTAATTGAAAGTTCATATAATTAAAAAAATAATCAAGAAATTAATATAAACGATGTAATTTGTTTGACCCTGCCCATTAAAAGAAGCAGAATCGAGAATCGCTGGGAAGTGGAATCTGAACCGGAACCGTTCAAACTCAAATGACGCCCAACTCTACGTAGCATACAGTGGATATCAGTCTCACCACCCATAGTTAGCCTTAAATCGTTCTTCTGTAGGTGCACATAGCATCAGATGGAGCCCCAGAGTCTTTGATGAAGTCCAATGAAGTAGGTGGCAAATTTTGTCGAGACTCGCGTAGCAGCTCAATGCTCTGTCGTGGCCAAATTGGGATATCTATTCTTTTACAATGTCTAAACATCCACAGTTAGCCTTAAATCGTTCCTCTGTAGAGGCACCAAGTGTTTTCTCCTGAAAACAAGGTGGCATGGACATCATAAAACTCTCAAACAAAGTTTTTTTTTTTTTTTTATGCTACCACTAGCTAAGGATTTGAAGAACCTACTCCCAGGATCCATTGGAGAATATCTACAGAGCGTGTGTCGCTATGGCAACTGCTCTAAGACTGCAAGGGAAGCTCAGCGTCCCCCAAAATGTATACTGTTGTGTGTACATGTCGTTGACATGCTACAATGCGCTCAAGTTTTGTTCAGCATAAGCTTCTTATCTCTGGTTTTGGTCCATCTTGCTTTTCATTCATTTGCACAGCTTCACAGTCCTTGGATGCTGTGCGTATCTGGGGGTCTATGGTGCTTCTCTGCATTATGATAGGATGATCTGTCTGAGGCTGAATCCCATTTTGACTGACAGCAAAATTAGCAAATCAGTGATCTTGTTGTATTAAGATCTGCTGGAGGCATTTTTCAATTTTCATTCCGTTGTTCTGAGTTGAACCGGAGACTTTCATAATCATTCTTGTGACACTTGCTGTATTAAAAGCAACTAGTGAAAAATTGATTTATTTTCTTGTTATTAATTTTTTTATTGTAGCTGCTTGTGTTTGCAGACCTGACTTCTAGTACTCTAGTTTCTTTCCCTACCGAGCAACCCCTCCACCGTCACAAAGCACTCACAAGCAGACACACTTTGAGCTTTCCCTCATTGAAAGACCAGCATTCGCCACTGACATGTGGATGCAAAATCAAGAGTGTTGTCATAATGGAACGATCGCACTAGTCGGTAGAAACTTTGTCAACCAAACATGCCCGATCGGAGAGTCAAATACATCGAATATAAGAAGATGTTGACTTTTAATTTTAATGAGAAACCATGAACCTCGTCTGTCCCGCAAAAAATCACTAAATAAGCCGCTTTGTTGCAATTGCCGCAGAATTCAAATAGAGGGAAAAAAATAGTGCTTTATAGTCGGAAAACTACGATTCATAAGGTATTTAAATAATTGGGTCTCTTATTTGAATGTAGGACTATATCCCAGTGGAGCAGGAGGAGTTGAGAGACTATGTGAAGGCCCGTCTTAAGGTCTTCTATGAGGAGGAGCTTGATGTCCCACTGGTACTCTTCAATGAGGTGTTGGACCACGTCCTCAGAATCGATCGGTGAGAAAGTACTCCTCAAAGTACACATTAGATTTTATTGTACGTTGTGTTCATAGAGCAAATTACACATGTAAATATTATTTTCTAGAATCTTCCGTCAGCCACAAGGACATCTGCTGTTGATTGGTGTTAGCGGAGCAGGGAAGACGACTCTATCTCGCTTTGTTGCCTGGATGAACGGACTTAGCGTTTACCAAATCAAGGTTGGTTTTCCAAGAACTATACTGTATATTTGTGTCACGATGTAAACAATTTTGTGGCTACACAGGTTCACAGGAAATACACCGGTGAAGACTTTGATGAGGATCTCCGTACCGTGCTGCGACGCTCTGGTTGCAAGAATGAGAAAATCGCCTTTATCATGGACGAGTCGAATGTGCTGGATTCCGGCTTTCTTGAGAGAATGAACACTCTGCTTGCCAACGGAGAGGTAACTTTCTTCATCTGCTGTGTTGTTTTTGATTTCATGTCAATAAATACTCAAAATGTTTTTGTCAGTAAAAAATTTCAAAGGTTTTAGTCAACAACAAAAAAGTTTGCAACAATTTGGAATGAACATTGACAGACGGGCACATTATTGTAGCATCTACAAGGACAACGCCAACTTTGTGAGGATATACCTATGGGTGTATTTGCAACCGAAATCACATATCACTACCACTGTAAGATGTAGCCGACTGCAACAAAACCAAAACAACCTGAAAACAGTTGAAGAGGACGCTCGCGACACTGAAGTGAATACAAATGCTAACACGAACACTAGGAGTTCCATTTTGTGTGTGTTAATGAGCACAGACCTTCAAAGATAAGATAACAAGTTGTCCAAGAAGTTTATGCTAATGGTAACGCAAATGTTGTGCTAATGCTATGAGTTACATTTAGTGTTTGATGATCACTCAGAAAACAATTCTTACCGTGTGTTTTAAAAGCAAGCCTGGAGCGCAGTCTCTCTTGTAGGTCTTACTAAACACTGGTCTTGTGGTAGCATGTGACGAGTGACACAACCCTAACACTACTATGATGCAGGCTGACTAACTACACGTACAATACGAAAATGTCACACATTGTAAACATATGACAAAAATAGACGCCTTTTTGTCCTGTCTCGTCAGACGAAAACCTGCAATCGTCTGGTTATGTTTTAGTCTCTAGAGACTCGTTTTTAGCTGTTATCGTCAGGAAGAAATTATTCTACAACAAAATATTTTAGGTATTGTCAGAGTTGACGAAAACAACAAGGCTCATCAGTTTATCTCATCATCGAGTTTTGCCAAAGTTCTATTTTGATTCACTCGTGTGACGAAATCCGCAGGTCCCTGGTTTGTTCGAGGGAGACGAGTATGCCACCCTGATGACGCAGTGTAAGGAGGGCGCTCAGAAAGAGGGGCTAATGCTTGACACCCACGAAGAGCTATACAAGTGGTTTACCAGCCAGGTTATCAGGAACCTGCATGTTGTTTTCACTATGAACCCTTCATCGGAGGGTTTGAAGGACAGGGCTGCCACATCTCCCGCCCTCTTCAACAGGTATGCACAAGATGATTGGAGTTACTCCTAGTCGAGACACTGTTGCTAGAGACATCTTATTGCCCCAGGTGTGTGCTGAACTGGTTCGGAGACTGGTCCACTGAGGCACTTTACCAGGTGGGCAAGGAGTTCACCAGCAAAATGGACCTGGAGAAGCCCAACTACAAAGTGCCAGACTACATGCCCATCGTCTATGACAAACTTCCCCAGCCGCCATCTCACAGGGAGGCCATCGTCAACGGCTGCGTCTTTGTACACCAGACACTTCACCAGGTATAGATGTACATTATATAATGTATTTAGAAAGAAATCATTGTAGAATTTTAATTGCCAATATGCTACAGATGGATGTGATATGGGGAAAAATCCTCTATCACGATATGGGCTATTTTATGTCACCATAGCGATATGCCACAATATAATATATATTTTAATTGGCTTTCCCCTCTCTTTTCTCATTCTCATTTGCCACATAGATAAAACAAGTGCATATGTCATATGTAGACAATATTATTAAAATATTATCTAAACCCAGTGAAATACCCGCCCCCGCAAAAAAGAGAAACTTTTTAAAGCCAAACACTTTGGAGAAGCTATTAAGTCTAATAAAAATGATTAATAAAGTATCTAAATAGCACTTGTTGCATTTCGTCTTCATAGTAACAGAAGCACATTCATATCATTTTCTTAAACAAATTCCCATAGAACTAACTTTGAACACTGTTGACCTCTTTGGCTTCAAGACCACTTGATGATGCCAAATGAACCACCATGAAGTTTTAAGCCATGTTGAATAGGCGACAAAGCTTAATTGCTTCAAGACAACTTAATGGCGCCAAATGAACCACCATGAAGCTTTGAGCCATTTAAATTGCTTCAGTAAGCTTATTTGGCCATCACTACTTTTGTCTAGCTTTCCATGTTTTTTAAAAAATTTAAATGATTTCTAAACCTCCCATTTTAGGTGAGGAACTTTTATCAGTGTTATAGTCCAATAGTAGTGCCTCGTGCCTCCCAGCATGCATTGCAGCACTACGGTTGATCACAACATACTACTCAGCAGATTGGAACAGTGGGTAGGGCTTACTGACACTATTCTTCAGTGGTTCACATCCTATTTACATGATAGGGATTTCTTTGTGTCAATCGGAAACTATCAGTCAGAACCAAATTCATGTGTGGAGTCCCTCAAGGGTCAATTCTTGGACCACTCTTATTTAACATCTATATGCTTCCGTTAGCTCAGATAATGGAACAGTATGACATCTCCTATCACGCCTATGCAGATGACACACAACTGTACATTTCTGTGTCCCCACATGATTATAGTCCCTTAGTCTCCCTGAGTAAATGCGTTCATCAAATCAATGAATGGATGTGCCAGAACAAAACACTTAATGGCCTTGGACCAAAATACATGCTTGACTTGTTAGAGTCCTATGAGACATCTAGACCCCTAAGGTCGTCTGGAACCAGTCTTCTGCATGTTCCAAGAACAAGAACCAAGCAGGGTGAGGCAGCATTTAGTTATTATGCTTCTCACCTCTGGAAAAAGTTACCCGAACGTCTGAAGTATGCGCAAACTGTTAGCTCCTTCAAATCAGGGCTAAAAACGCTTTTGTTTAGCACTGCATATCCATAACTGTATATATATTTCAATCTATCTGCTTTCTATTCCTCTTGTGCTTATCTCCATTGCTGATTTCAATTATTATTAGTAGTAGTAGTTTTTGTTTTATTTTTATTTATTTATCTTTATTCTGTGATTAAATGCGATCCTTTGTCTTGGTTTTTACGTTGTGTTGATTTAAATGTGATTTTTATGGTCTTCATGTGATGTAAAGCACTTTGAATGGCCTTGTGTTGAATTGTGCTATATAAATAAATTTGCCTTGCCTTTGCCTTGCCTTACAAATGTAAAATGTAGCATTCAGCGTTCATGTTCTGCGATCATTGTTTCTTCAGTTACTGTTCCAGTTGTTTCATTACTTGCTTGTTATGCTATTTAGTTTGTTGTCATGGGATCATTTTAGTTTCATTTAAAACCACGAGTTTGAATGACATTTGATTTAATAACTTGATGTTATTTCTCATTGTCTGTTACGCTATATAAGTGCAATTTGGATCTTAAACCAGCAACTAAACACATTGATTTATCATCATATCTCTACTAAGCATTCTTGTTTGAAGTTTTATAAAGATCCTCTAAGCATAGCTGATGTGCTAAACTGTGACCAGTACGTGCTCAAGGGCTGCAGGCTTGTACTTTTACTTTCTGCCCAACATATATTGGCGATATATGATCTTCATGATGACATGTCATTTTCTATCATTTTGACAATATACATTGTACAAGTAAAAGAAACATTGTGTTTACAACACAACACATGTCACCTACAGGCTAACAACCGTTTGGCTAAGCGAGGCGGTCACACCATGGCCATCACTCCTCGCCACTACTTGGACTTCATCAACCAGTATGCCAATTTGTTCAATGAGAAACGCAGTGAGTTGGAGGAGCAGCAGATGCATCTCAACGTTGGTCTCCGGAAGATCAAGGAGACTGTCGATCAGGTACCATACCTCTTCCGTTTGATGGCCATCTCCACGCTCCATGTCTTACTACACAATGATGTTCTCGGGTCTTCGTTTAAGGTAGAGGAACTTCGTCGCGACCTACGAATTAAGAGCCAGGAGCTGGAGGCAAAGAACGACGCTGCCAATGACAAGTTGAAGAAGATGATTAAAGACCAGCAGGAAGCTGAGAAGAAAAAGGTGCAAATTAAAAGCATGTCTAGCATCCGTTTTTTTTTTTTTATCTCATATTGAAACCACAATCCTTGAGACAGGCCCTTTTTTTTTTTTAATTACAGGTGATGAGCCAGGAAATCCAGGAAGCCGTCTACAAGCAGCAGGAGGTTATCAAAGACAAGCAGCTGAGTGTCAAACAGGATTTAGACCAGGTGGAGCCGGCTGTCATTGAGGCTCAAAATGGTACGTGCCGGTTCAGTGTGCTTTCGGTAGTCCTCACTTCATCGTGATTCTTTGCTTTCACATTGGGGATGCGACCATATAAAAATCTTTAGAGCTGTCCCGACTAGTCGACATAGTCGACGTCATCGATGATGTAAATCCGTCGACGAGCACAACATCCCGTCGACGGTTAATGAAGGGTTAAAAAAAATATATGCGTGGAAAGTTCAGAATGCCGGATGCTCTGTATGCAAGCGGGGAAAGCGGCACAAAGCCAAAAAAAGCGCACCAGATTGCCCAAAACATTGACTTATTTCAAAGAAACAAAGGAGGGTACACTCTTCTGTCCTGTCTCTTCAATGCCAAGCTTGGTTGCACGTCGGCCGTGAATAAACACCTCAAGCGCTGACACCCAGTTTGTAAAAAAAAATTTTTTTTTGTTTTTTCATTTTTTGTACACCAGAGGGTGCTGTCGCCTTACTAAATAATAATGTTTCATTGACAATGGGCCTATAAGTGCTATTAGTATTGTTCTTAATGCTAACTGAAAGGTTTATTTCATGTTATGGTTTATTTTATGGTATAGGAAATTATATAAGGTTAAACGGTCATAAATATATACAGTATATACAGTGATTGCACTCAAGGGAGAGATTGTCAATGATAGGGTAATAAATTAAGGTAAAGGCAATTCATTGATATATAAATAAGGTTTAAACGGAAAAAGGTGAAAAGTTTTTGTTAATTTCTAATTGTTTTGTTTTATTTTTGTGCACCGTCGCTCTTACAGTGTGATTACATCAAGGATGGAATAAAAGTTGTAAACCATCAGTTTAAGAGACCATCTTTTCAATTGGGATGCTACACTAGTTAATTCTATCAGCATTTGAACTCATTGTTTATTTGTGATTTATTATTGTTATTTACGTGTTTATTTGTACTTTAATCAATAATTGAAGTGTTCCCATATGTTTTTTGTGAATTGATAAGCGTCAACAAAAATTTCATTGCTAAATTAGTAAACAAAAAAACCAAAAACATTTTTTTTTTAAATTATTAGATTAGTCGACTAATCGTAAAAATAGTCGGCTGACTAATCGGGAGAAAATTAGTCGTTTGGGACAGCCCTAAAAATCTTACAGATCGACGTCTCGGGATTAATATCACGGTTTGATATTTTGAGAAAATTACTGTCTTGCAGGATGCGTGCAAGTGGCATACGAGTGTTCCTGTATCTTAAAGGTGCTATATGAATTCTTTTTGAACTCACGACTCCCACTTATGGCTAAAGCGCAACAGCAGCCCAAACTCGTGCATGGCGCGCATGCTTGTACGAGCGCCAATATAAAGCAATGAGTGGCTCATTTGGCTCATCAGTTTGTCACCAGAAACATAAAAACGGCAAACATGATTGTTTACTATCAGGGCGTATTCACAGCAGGAAAGTCCATAGTTCGCGTTCTTTGGTCCGCATCAATATAAATTTGGCCTGGACTTTTTGACACGGTTCATTTTCACATTGCAATTATAGAAAGTGACCCAAGATTTGACAACAAACCTCTGCATGTGCAAACATTGTTCAATCATTGGACAAAGTGGTCTGGGCGGGGTAACATGCTAAAATACGGAAGTAAACAATCACGGAGCTCCGGCTTGCAAACCCTCGTGGTCATAATGATTTGTTTGAGCCAATTAAAAGTGTTGGTGGGAAATTTGGACCAGCATAGTTTTTATGTTGGCATCTGCACAAATATCTGACCATATCTTTTGTACTCCCAACCATAGACGGTGATGCTAACCAAACAAAACAATTCCCATAAAGGCTGTGGCTATGGAAGCCTGTTACGTGAAAATAAGTGTGTGATTTCAATTTTGGTCCGAGCCACGTCTCGGTCACATTCACACATAATGCAAACCTCACCAGGGTCCGCGTGGAAGCGAATCGAGACCACCTCTCCGGCGAGGTCTCTGAGCGGCTGTTTAGTCCGCACCACAGTTCACGGGTTTGTATTCGCACCAGCCCAAAACCCTTAGTCGGAAGTTTTCAGTGGGTTAGAAAAGTGTTTTTTCCAAGCGAAGACTAGGCAGGGGCTCAGTGAAATTGGGACTCGTGGGGACGTGCACAGGCCTGTGTTCGATCATAAGTCCCTTTCTTAAAGGGCCGATGAAGAGTTTTTCTGATTTCGGCGTAATTTGACAAATTTAAACTTTGCACGAGTTCGTCGAAACGACTGTCATTTCTAACGCGTAACTGCGAGAAGAATTTTTTTTTTAGCACCCAATCAATGCTACCTTCTTAAACCTGGAAGTGTGTCATCATTTACAGAAGGCAACAGAAGACATGGCGGACTTTATCCATAGCAGCATCAGGGATAGTGATATTTCCAGCGAAAGTACCCATTCAGGATCGCTTTTCGTGACATCAGCGATGACAAGGGCTCTCGGGATTTATTAATAAAGTAGAAAATAAGATGCGGTGAGGTACAGTAAGGGACTGTTTATGCGACTTAAAATAAAACAAAACAAAACTGGAGACAAAATGGCGAACGAGACTCCAGCATCGTAAAGTTGAAATCGCGTAAGTTGAGTACACCGTAACCCGGGAACTACATGTAGTACCTTTAATTACAGTGGTATTGTGAATATTGTACCATCCCCATTTGACATCATTCACACTTGCTCTTCATGTGATGTCGGTAGCTGTTAAGTCCATTAAGAAGCAGCACCTGGTGGAGGTGCGTTCCATGGCCAACCCACCCGCGGCCGTCAAGCTGGCCCTGGAGTCCATCTGCTTGCTCTTGGGCGAGAGCACCACAGACTGGAAACAGATCCGCTCCATCATCATGAAGGAGAACTTCATTCCAACTATTGTTAACTTCTCTGCCGATGAGATCAGGTGAAATCAAAAATTGAGTGAATGTGTTTGTTAAAGAATGTGTTTTTTCTTTCTCACCTTTCCCTTGACCCCACTCCAAACGGTGCTTTTGCTGCACCTCTTTCAAACACCTGTCATCTAACTAGCGGTCAGCTCAATTAAACGGCAACACCTAGTAGAAGTGCGGGCTATGACCAATCCCCCGGCTGCAGTCAAACTGGCCCTGGAGTCTATCTGCCTTTTGCTTGGCGAGGAAACCAGTGACTGGAAAAAAATCAGACAAGTTATTATCAGGGACAATTTCATCAGCAGCATAGTCAACTTTTCCTCCGAGGAAATGAGGTACCGCTTCCCTCTGCGCTCTGTCAGATGGACGCACAAATCAGTGCATCAGCATGCCAATCAAGTGACACCTGGAGAAAAGAAATATAGAAAAATAATTACAATATTATTGGGTGGATCAGAGAACAATATGACGTGATGCAGTGGTACCTCGAGATACGAATGATTCGGTAAGCGAAAAATGTATTTTGCGAAAGGTTTTCGTGAAGCTTTTTTTCCCCTTCATTTTATGAAGAAAATCATCATGCAAAAGACAAAACTTACTATAATAGATCATTCCCCATCGCGGTAATGCAATGTGGGTAACTGACATGATGTCATACCCTCTTCCGGGTTTCCCGATAGAAGTGAAACTCCATTGAGTTTCTAGGGACAAACAAGGGGAAAAAAACATTCCATTTCAAAAGGTAGAATGAAGATTAATATTATTTATGACAAGGCAATATTTTTCGAATTGAACCAAAGTGAACATTTCTAAATTAAGTGGGAATGAAAGCTAAGTAACGCTAAAAATGCTAGCGATCTACGTGTGTGTAAAACTTCACTTCGTTATGTATATCCTTTTCATATCGATAAATCTCATAACATGGTAATATGTTACTCAAATGTCAAATAATGCATCTTAATATGAAAAAGGTTCAAGCCACAGACAGAAATATATACAGCAAAATTTAAGCTAAAATGATAACCCAAATCCTTTCTTATGGTTACTTTGGTCGACTCTATAACTATTCTATAATACTACCGTTATATCATTCTAAAATAATCATATTAAAAAATGTGGCTGGGACACAGGCAGACAACAACATCACTAGCACTGGCTGAAGATGCACTACTATAGCTAACCTGGAAGTTGAGTGACATCACTGTGAGTGGGGCTCGTAACTACATTTGATTATAAATGTAAACAAATGGAATATACAGTACATACCACAATATGTTACACCGTGTTTATGTATAAACAAAAGAAGGTAACTTAAGAGGCACAAACAGTGAGATAAAATATTTGATGATCAAGCAACGGCTGCCAAAGTTAGCTCATCTTTTAGCATTCTGTGTTTGCTACGAGCTCAAGTAGTCATGTGATAACATCTCTAGAGTGAGCCTATAAACTAGCTAGTTACACTTACATCCCATTAGGGGGTGACAAAGCATTACAAATAAAGCAATCAATGGACATGATCGCAAATTTAATGTGGATTTTTAGTAGGGCTTATACATGTAAAATGCCATTCATTATACGAAAAAAACCTCATGATACGAAAGCCACTCCGGAACAAATTCATTTCATATCTTGAGGTACCGCTGTATCTGTTGATGGTTGTCATGCCCTCGCTCCTCCTCCTACTTTAAAAGATTCCTGAATCCATGTTCAATTTTTCCTTTGATTCATGATCAGCGTATATCCTCAAATAGTGGCTTCTACTCTGCATTTTGTGCTCAGTTGATTTTTGTTTCATAGATTTTTTTTTCATGTCGCACCTTTTTCCAGGAAAAAAAAAAACAAACTAAAAGGTATTGGCTCACTCTTTCAACAAGCCAACTCATTAGAATTTTGACCAAAAAAAAGTTAACAGTTGCAAATTAAATCTTAAATTTTTCTAAAGCAATTGAACTTTTGTGGTGGTTAGGCTGTAAATACAGCATTCATAACTAATTCTTCTGGTTCGCATTGATAGAAACGAACAGACAATTGGACTCGAGTCACAGGGACTCTGACTCGAGTCACAAATTTGATGGCTCACGACTCGACTTGGAAAAAACGCACTCTTGCCTCGCTTTAGATGGGAGGATCTGAGGCTCAAGGCTCGACAAGCTGACTCAAAACAACTTGCATTGTAGAATGTTCCCCACCTGCCAGTGATCTGCTTGGTCGCCTTCGCCGCTCTTGCCACGCCCTCACGGAATGTCATGGCCTTTTAACTCGAATTGACTCGACTCGTCCTTACAACCCTGTGATTCGGCTCAACTCGACATGACCTCGACACTTGACTCGACATAAGCTTATGGCTCAGTTCGACTGGACTCAACAAAACCTCGTGACTCGACTCGACTTGCCCACAACAGGTGACACTCAGGACTTACTTGTGACTGACCAAAGGGACTTGTGCAATTGTCTGGAAACTAACAAAAGAACATACAAATTGAAATGGCTTATGCGGGGCTTTACCCTGACGAGTCATTTGAGTAAAAGCCTGGCCACTATTTTTGGAAATACTCTGTATAGCCTCCTACCTTCAGCTTGGGACACTGTAGTTTAAAATCATTTGTTTTTTCATTTAGTGATTCTATCCGCGAAAAGATGAAGAAGAACTACCTGTCCAACCCGAGCTACAATTACGACCAAGTCAACCGAGCCTCACTGGCTTGTGGACCAATGGTGAAATGGGCAATTGCTCAGGTGACTGAACATTTAATCTGATATTTAAAGAAAGGCATTGGTGAAAAATAGTCAAAACTTTAATTCCATTTAGCTCAACTATGCTGACATGCTGAAACGCGTGGAGCCACTGCGGAACGAGCTTCAGAAGCTCGAGGACGACGCCACGGACAACAAGACAAAGGCAGAGGAGGTGGAGCAGATGATCAGGGACTTGGAATCTAGCATTGCTCGCTACAAGGAGGAGTATGCTGTGCTGATCTCCGAGGCCCAGGCCATCAAAGCTGATTTAGCTGCGGTGGAGGCCAAGGTTAACAACTTTCTCACCCTTTGTTCCTTCCTATTCGTTTTCATTAGAGTTGTCCGATAATGAATTTTTAACCAACATCCCAGTGTTGTCCAACCCCAAAAATCCAATACCGGTATATGCGGTCGTGAACTTAAGGTATTGCTAATTGTATTAAAATAAAATTAAATGATGTAAGTCATTAAATAAAAGGAATAATTCACAAATTAATTTTTACACTAGTTACCTCAAAGAGCCACTAAGGGGCAATCGAAGCATTACAAGTACAGGCAGGCAATCATAGGACATGTCAATGCAATGACAATTCCCAAGATGCATTTAGCTGAGCTTTTGGACAGATATTTATTGTAATTATTGGTTTTTATTTTCTCAGTTACCATTTCTTTCTCTTAACGCACTAGTTACTTGATTCGTTATTGTTCATTGTATTTGTGCACCATGAGTGATTAGGGTCTTCCCTTCACTTAACAAATCCCAAGCATCTTGGTTTGGAGATATCTAGAGGTTACACTAAGCATAGCTGCTGTGCTCAGCTGTAGGCTAATACAATAATTTATAACCTAATGTACAGACTGGCACAAAACCTATATTTTCCGACATTACGTTATTTAAAAATGTTTATCGGCCAATATTCTCAGACAACTGTAGTTTTCATGATTAATCTTTTCTTTCTATATGAAACCAGGTGAACCGCAGTACAGCTCTGCTAAAGAGTCTGTCAGCGGAGCGGGAACGCTGGGAAAAGACCAGCGAGACGTTCAAGAACCAGATGTCAACTATAGCTGGAGATTGTCTGCTTTCGGCGGCCTTTATCACATACGCCGGATACTTTGAACAACAGATGAGACAAAACCTCTTCACCACTTGGTCTCATCACCTGCAGCAAGCCAATATACAGGTATGGGGTTTTTACATTTACTCGTGGCAAAAGGTTTGTGAAATATGTGTATGCCATCCAGGTCTTTATGAGATTGTTTAATTACAAAAAAATAGTCCCAATGCTTTTCTCTGACTCTTCCAGTATTTTAGTTTTTGTTATATACTACCAGAAAATGAGGATTTAGATTGCAGCTCCTTGTTAGAGAACAGCAACTTCAACAAAAATGACTGAATCATTATTTAGTTCGTTTGTAAAGTTAAAATAAAATGTACAAATTCACCTGAATCCATCTTGGGAGTAGTGCAAGTTTTCTGGATTTCTCAGAGTGTTGACTTGACATTGCATTTCTTCCACAGTTCCGCACCGACATTGCTAGGACAGAGTACCTCTCCAATGCAGATGAGAGGCTTCGCTGGCAGGCCAACTCTCTTCCAGCTGATGACCTGTGTACAGAAAATGCCATCATGCTCAAGAGATTCAACAGGTCATTATGCATGCTGCTCACCTCTTGATAAAAGACTGAGATCTGTTCTCAAATCCAGCAGTTGGAACTAGGGGTGCGAAAATATATCGAAAAGGTGATATATCACGATACTTTGTAGCCCACAAGGTTATCGATATGCTCCCGCCAAGAATTGATACGGTGATACCATCTACTTAGAAAATTAAATGGTTCTGTAAGTAGGTTCATAACCTCAAAATTCTTTTAAGTAGAGACGCGTTTTCCATGTAAATGCCCTAATCTTTTCTATGCCCCCCAAATTCAGACATCTTTTTTTAATGCATAAAAATGTATCAAAACGTAGGGCTGCAGCTATTGATTATTTTAGTAGTCGATTAATCTATGAACTAGTTAATTCGAATAATCGAGTAATCGGATAAGGAACGTAAATAATTAAGATACCTCAAACGGTATAAAAAAAATAAATAAATGAGGATCTAAGTACAACAAAAGACCAATTGGCTAACTTGCATAGCAAAAGTCTGCTAGCTTAATTGCTATAAAATGCTAACTTTTTTGCAATGCTCTTAACAAATGGTTCAAGCACATATTCCCACAAAAAACGGCTAAATATACCTGTAAACTAAATTACGAATGCATTAAAGAACATTAGCTCAAACTAAAGCTTAGCTTTTGTTGGTCTTAACAGGGAGCAGCTGGATTCAGCCATGTGAAATGAGTTAGGTCATATTCAGTGTTCCCATTAGAGGGCATTTAATCCACCGTAAATCAATAAAACTAAATGCAAATACTTTCAAAACAAAGAATTACAACGCCACTTTAATTAAACGAATACTCGAACCAGCAAAATTTGAATCTTTTTCTAATCGAATTACTCAGTTTGAGAGCTGTTGAATTATTCTGTGTGTAGAGACATTTGTAAATAGAGGTACCACTGTATATTGTTTTAAAAAAATGTTGATGTTTAAAAAAAAAAAAAAAAAAAAAAAGTGGCAGCAGCTTGCTACCAAAATCTTTCATTAGACTACGTTAGTTCACTAGTTGCCACTGACGACGCTAGACATCCTATTCATTTTAGCTAGATTGGACATTTAGCACTGTCAATGGCACTAAAACCAGAGCATGTCTTATGGGCATTTACAGGTCACTTCCTGTTCATTTTAGGGCATTAACAGATTACAGGAACAAGTGACCGAAAATCAGCAGGAAATGATGTGAAATGCGCTGAAATTAACGGGAAGTGACCTGCAAATGCCCCAAAATCAACAGAAAGTGACCCGTAAATGCTCCAAAAGGAAGTGACCAAGAATTAACAGGAAATGACGTGAAATGCCCTCAAATAAACTCATTGACTGCCACTGACGGCCATAATCAGTTTGAAGTTGGAAGGGTGGCAGCGAATGAACGAATGTTCGTTCGCTGCCACCCAACCTTTTCAAATGGATTGGACGTCTAATAGTGGTGAAGTCGTTCCAATTCACAGCAGAAGGATGAAAAGAGCTTGCTTTTCTGTTTATTGTAGATTGATTTCCTGACCCCCTGACCCATGTATTGATAGTTGCTGAATTACCATATCGTGAGATCATCGTTATCGTGAGCCTTGTATCACGTATTGTATCGTGAGCTACTCAGAGGTTCTTAGACCTAGTTAGAATATTGAGTCCTTTGTTTTTGCTCAGTTTGATTTCACTCTTTTCCTTGTCGTTGAATTTTTAATTCAATCTTTGGCTTGCTTCCTGAAGGTACCCACTTATTATCGATCCATCCGGCCAAGCCACCGAGTTCATCATGAATGAGTACAAAGACCGGAAAATCACCCGCACCAGCTTCTTGGATGACGCCTTCAGGAAGAACCTGGAGAGCGCCCTGCGTTTTGGAAACCCGCTGCTGGTTCAGGTATTAGCGGCGCCCGTTTCGTTGACCTAATTATTGTAGAATGATTGTTTTACAGTAACTGAAATAATAGTTCCAAGGAGAACTCCTTTTTTGATGTGATATTTTTAATTTTTTTTTTTAAAAGGACGTAGAGAGTTACGACCCCATCCTGAATCCGGTCTTGAACAGAGAGGTCCGGCGAACAGGAGGCCGTGTGCTCATCACTCTGGGAGACCAGGATATTGATCTGTCGCCGTCGTTTGTAATCTTCCTCTCCACGCGAGACCCCACGGTGAGGAGGGAATCTATTAACCTTTTATAGAGCATTCATTGAAGTATTGTGAAAAAAAAAAAAAACTTTCGCGTGTTATTGGGGACTTATAACGGTTTTGATTGTTTTAATATGGCTTTTAAACATTTAGTTTAAAAAAAAACAAAACAATAACAACAACAACTTTATTGTTATATACAATTTCCCAGATAGGTTAGTTTTTCAATGGGTGATGGAGGATAGACTCCCCAACGGTATCTTCTCAGACAGGCAAATTAAATAATCAACAATTTAAAAATAAGTGTATTTTATCTTGAAATTTAAAGGTGCTATATGACCAGTGTTGTCAGTAACGCGTTACTAAGTAATCTAACGCATTCATTTTTCCAAACCAGTAATCTGATTAGTTTCCTAAGTGTCTGTGTACTTTTTCAAGTAATCGGTGACAACACAATATATGACATATGCAGATTTTGAGGGAGGGCAGACGGGGCAGTACCCCCCTCCCCCCAAAAAATCACACAATATGTTTTCTGGAATGTTTTTTTAGATTATCTCTTAATGAGTGGAAATGAATCTATGATTGAAAATTCAGATTTCTACCTATTTTCTACGTGGGTGAACTGGCAAAATCACAAGGGGTGCAAATACCTCTGGTCCTCACCAGTGTTGTTACCGATTACTTGAAAAGGTAATTTAATTAATGATTACTAAATACGCCTCAAAAAGTATTACTGATTACTTTATTATCAAAGTAACTAGGTTACTTTAAAAGTAATATATCAGTTACTTTTACCAATTTTTTGCCCTTTGCTGCCTCAACATAGGAACAACAGAAAAATGTCATCGCATGTAATTTAACTTTTCACATAAGGCTTAATCTTCCAGTTGGTTGGGGGGGGGGTATTTGGTCGACGGGAGTTCATGTCAACCATCATTGACCCGCGCTCGCTTAGCCACTCCGGAGCCCTGAAACTAACAAATAACTCACAAACTGCACGGAATTTGTTCAAATCAACTACTTACTAATTACACACCTCCCAATTGAAGATTAAGCCTAATGTCAAAAATTCTAAAATTCCCCTTTAAAATAAAGACTTAGCTGTTTAAATGTTGTCTATAAAAGTTGTAAAGCAATAAAACGAAAAAAATAAATAAAATGAACAACAATCCAACAAAGCAATGCGTCAAAATGATCTTTCGAACAGATCATGCAACAAGCACCTTAGAGACGGTCCTTTGCTTTGCTTAGCCAAAACTACAGCTGAGATGGAATTTAGAATTTCTTTAAACCTAAGCTTTCAAAAGCTTCAAAAAATAATAAGTATGTATACACAGTACAGGCCAAAAGTTTTGGACACCTCTTTCAATGCAGTACAAATGATGGTCAGACAAAACTCAAACTCCGCCTATGGTTACAAACTTTAACTATAAAATGTACGTAAAGGCTGGCTATAAACTGTAGAAGTGCTCTCGTTACCTGTATGCTTTGCTTTGAGTTTTGATGCGCTGTGCTGTAATTCCAAGTGATTCCTTGAATTGGATGTGGAATTTTTAGAGGTCGTCAGTTTTTTAAGCTAGCACAAAGTTTGCAACTCACGGAGATATTTTTGTTATCTTTACTGGAAAGAAATGTGAAGTAATGGCTGTGTTTCCACTGAGCAAATACAGCCGTGTGTGTAATCTCTCCTGGCTCTTTTATTATTCGCTTCCTGACGATTACGCTATGCTATTGTTTTGGCCGCACTCTCAGCGCCGCTCACACAGCATGGTAATACATGTGCCCTTTTTTTTTTTTTTTTTTTTTTTTTTTTCGTTCTCCGATGAGAAAACGTGACGTGCGATGTCACTCCCAAACTCAAGAGAAATGCTCTTCGTACTTGACTGCATTAGTCTTCATTTTAAATACATTGTGAGGAAATGACAAAATAGTAACGCACAGACACTAAGTAAACTAAGTTTAATCAGATTACTGGTTTGGAAAAATGAACATGTTAGATAACTTGTTACTGAAAGTAATCAGTAATCACTTAGTAACGCGTTACTAACAACACTGGTCCTCACTGTATATGAATTTAAAATACAGACCTAGCTGGTAAAATGTGTCTATAGAAGTTGCAAAGCAATAAAACAACTAAAATGAATGAAATGAACAAGAATCCTACAAATTATTTCATAATGGGACAAGATTATTTTTCGAACTGGTCATGTGATTAGGACCTTACAATAAAGTTAGAAAGCCAACTGTGACATTGTAATTGCAAGAGTCTTTTGCTGTAATTTCCACAATCAAGAGTTTTCTATGCACCTTTTTGAAGTTTCAGATTCATTTTCCACACTAAATGAGTACCTACAGTGCTGCCTACAGAGATCAAACCCATATAAGAACACTCCCAGAAACGCAAAGTAAAACTGTCTACAATTTTGTCAAAATCCCCTTAGCGGTTTGAGTCCATATAGAACGAATCTATGAATAACTTCATAGCAGTACATTTTTAAAATCAAATGTAGTCTTGAGCACATACTTGGTCTATCATCTTACTGACTCTCACTGGTGTTTTACCTTCACACAGGTGGAGTTCCCACCAGACTTGTGTTCTCGCGTGACGTTCGTCAACTTCACCGTGACTCGCAGCAGTCTGCAGAGCCAGTGTCTCAACGAGGTTCTAAAAGCGGAAAGGCCTGACGTGGATGAGAAACGCTCGGACCTTCTCAAACTGCAGGGTGCCAAACACAACCCCAACAAAATGACAATAGCGGAAATGCCAAAACCGATAGTAATTTTTTGATTCTTTAGGTGAGTTCCAGCTACGTTTGCGACAGCTGGAGAAATCGCTACTGCAGGCCCTCAACGAGGTGAAGGGACGAATCCTTGACGACGACACCATTATCACCACGCTGGAGAACTTGAAGAAGGAGGCGGCGGAGGTAACCAGGAAGGTGGAGGAGACGGACATCATCATGGCCGAGGTGGAGGCCGTGTCGCAGCAGTATCTGTCCCTGTCGTCCGCTTGCAGCAGCATCTACTTCACCATGGAAGCGCTCAACCAGGTCTGAGCATACACCCAGACTTTTACTCTAATATCCTGTATAGTGGTACCTCGAGAGATGCTTTGGTATGCAAAAGAAAATAATTCTACAAAGTTTTTTGACGGTTTTTGTCTACTTCATACTACGATTTTTTAGATAATACGTACTTTACTGGATTATTCCTGCTTGCAGTAATGCAATAATGTCACTACGTTTGACTGTAAACAAATGAATGTAAACAAAATATATACCACAATGGTCTACGCAATGCTTTAAGTTAGCTCGCCTTTAGGAACTCTGTATATACCATGAGCTCAAGTAGTCATGTGATAATGTCTGTTAAATGAGCTGAAGCCTAACGAAGTAGTTACACTTAAGCACCACTGGGGAGTGACAAAGAATTACAAATAAAGACACAATCAGAGGACATGACAGCAAATTGAATGTGTTGTTTTAGTAGAGCTTGGAACCATTTAGGCAATTTACATGTAAAACATGATTCGTTATCGAAAAACATTATGCCACTAACTTTTCAGACAAATGTACTGTTTAAAGAATATTCTCATCTTTTTTGTGTTTTTCTTTAGATTCACTTCCTGTACCAGTATTCTCTTCACTTTTTCCTGGACACCTACCATACTGTGCTGTATGAGAACTCCAACCTTAAGGGCATCAGTGACCACTCGCAAAGACTTGGTGTCATCACAAAGGACCTCTTCCAGGTATGACCTGAAGAAATCAAACATTTTGTCTAAAACTTTTTTTTAGGATCTGACATCTAAATGGTAGATAACGAGGTTTTCATTTTCTTGGTAGGTGGCGTTCAACAGGGTTGCCAGAGGAATGTTGCACCAGGACCACATCACGTTTGCCATGTTGCTGGCTAAGATCAGCCTCAAGGGAATGACCAGGTCAGTATTTAACTCGTGAGCGTCTTAATACAATGGTATAAACTAGGGCTGCAACTAACAATTAATTTTTACAATCGATGAATCAAACAATTAAACGATTAATCCGATAAATGTCACTTTTTATCACAGTCACAATTTAACTTGAAGTTTTTTTAGGCATGTTGTGGGTAACAATGAAGACAGAATGGATGACTATTTCCTTCAAAAATATTTTATGACAGCTTCCTGACTTAAACGTAGTCTACTGTTTGAAATACATAAAACTTCATTCGTTTCACTGTAAATGGTATTGACCCTAATCTGTCTTCTTCCTAGCGAGCCCTCATACGATGCGGAGTTCCAGCACTTCCTCCGTGGAAAGGAGATTGTGCTTACAGGCACATCCCTGCCTAAGGTGAAGGGTTTGACCTCAGAGCAAAGCGAGGCTATGGTCCGCCTCGGTCGTTTGCCGGCGTTCAAAGACCTGGTGACGAAAATTCAGTCGGATGAGGTGAGAATTCAAAAATGTTGGTGTCGTGTCCGTAATATTAAGTCCTATGTTTTGTCACCACAGCAAATCTTCATGTGGCTCGAGAGTAACACTCCGGAACTCGCCGTTCCCTACTTGTGGACTGAGGAGAAGCAATCCAGTAAATATTTTTGGAACTTTAACCGTTGTCTGCATGAGAAGTTCTGCGCTCAAACTATCTGCTCTTCCTCAGCTCCCATCGGCCAAGCGGTGCACCAGCTGCTGTTGATTCAGACATTCCGTCCGGACCGTCTGTTGGCTATGTCGCACATCTTTGTGGCCAAGGTTCTAGGAGAGGCCTTCATGAGCATCATTGAGCAGCCCATCGATCTGGCTAACATCGTGGATAGCGAGGTACTAATATTTCATATAGTCAGGTATTGTCGGCGGTGTTGACTTTCTTGTCGCGTGCAGGTGAAGCCCAGCACGCCAGTGCTCATGTGTTCGGTCCCGGGTTACGATGCCAGTGGCCTGGTGCGAGATTTGGCTGCAGAACAGAATAAACAAATCACTTCAATCTCCATCGGTAAGGACAATGTTATCAAAATATCTGTCTGATATAAAAAGAGCAATTTGAGGTTTCAGCCTGGTTTCCTACAAGTGAGCCAGTCCTCATTTTGGGGATAGTGGTACCTCTACTTACGAAATGAATTGGTTCCAGAAGTAGTCTCGTTAACTGAAAGACCCGTAAGTAGAGATATGTTTTCCATGTAAATGCTCTTAACCCGTTCCAAGCCCACCAAAATTCAAACATAAATCTTTTATGAAGCATGAAAACGCATCAAAACATGTAATAAATACATGTTACAGTTAGATTATTGTACAATAAACATAACAGTTGTCCATAATATAAAAACAGAGTCAAGAAAAAAAGTTAAAACACTCAAGTCCACAGTCAACTTTGTTCTATTTTTTTCCCCTTTTCTTTGACCTGTCCTGTTCAGCTGCTTAGATACAGAGAATAGGATTTGGAGTGTTGTTGTGGTCCGAACAGATTTAAAGTAGCACATGGGAGTTATGTAACATTTGTTCATTCGTACCCACCCAGTCAAAATGGAATCGATGTCGTTGCGCTGCTAATGTTAGCCAATGAATTAACAAAGAAGTTGCCCAAAAAATGCTCCTAAACAGGAAGTGAGTCAAAATCAACTGAAGGTGACCAGGAAATGCCATAAAATCAACAGGACATTGTCATAAATGTAAAGGGAGTAGCCGTGAGATACTCCAAAATGTACAGGAAGTGACCAGTAAGTACCTGAAAATGCCAAGGAAGTGACCCAAAATTACAGGGCCTATCTGGAAATGCTCTAAAATTACCAGGAAGTGACTAGGAAATGTCCTAAAATCAACAGGAAATTATCCTAAATGTACATTAAGTAGCCCAGAGATACCCCAAAATGTACAGGAAGTGACCTGTAATAATCTATAATTACAAGGAAGTGACCCAAAATTAACACGAAGTACCTGGAAATGCTCTAAAATCAACAGGAAGTGGTCGATGAAGAGAAAGTGACAAGGAAATGCCCAAAATTCAATAGTTAATTGTCTTAAATGTACACGAAGTAGCCCAGAGATACTCCAAAATTTACAGGCCCGTAAGTACTCTAAGAGTATAAGGATGCGACTCAAAATGACCTCTTTGCTTCCATTGACAACGATAGACATCCAATTCACGTCAACTGGGTGTACTGGCTGTACTGGCTGTAAATGCTCATGTTTCAGTGCTTTTGACAGCACTAGACATTGAATCCATTTTGACTGGGAGGGGTGAATGAACCCACCCGGTCGAAATGGATTGAACATAAAGCGCCCTCAATTAAGCCTGTCACGGTATGCAACAAGTCAAATTATCACACATTAAATAAAAATGAGGGCGGTAATTTTCCCGGATGCGATTTATCGCCGCGTGCGTGTATACCTGTACATAAGTCCGTGCGTGTGCTGCATGCACTCGGCACATGTGTGTATTGACTATATATGAGACTCCAGTAGCTTTCACTGATGTTTCTTCGCCATCAACACGCCGTGGAATTAAAGTTCAGACATACAAAATAAGGAAACACTTCTAATTAAACATTGTAAAACGTTAGCATTGCTACATTGAGGCTAATGGAAAAAAGATGATGTACTAACCACTATAGTCTGCTATAAAACATTGACAGTCTTCTCCACAACGCAAAATTGCGGTTAAAAGGCTTCATATCAAACATGAAAACTCGCTGGATTAAAGAATTTGCAAGAGATGCGAACAAAAGGAAAAAAATCTATTACTGACACAACATGCATGACGAAAGAGAAGTGTATTTTGTTTTACTTTTTACTGCTTAGTTTAAAGCTTACGGTTAGTGGCTTAGCAAACGTACTTTCGGTGAACATTTCAAAATAAAAGTATTTCATGTTCAGATTTCTGGAGGCAATCGCATTTACTTCAAAATAATTTGAAATGATCATTTGGCTTCAAATTTGTTGCATGCAGACTTTGCTGGACAAGATGACGGTAATTTTGGATCAAATTAACACTTTTAGTGGGCTCTAATTGGCAGACAACAAAAATGACAGTGGGTTTCTCACCTATTTCATATTCTGCACCTAACTAGCTTTAAAATGACTCATTATGCATTGTGTGTTTTTTTAATATTTATAAATAGTAATATAAATGGTTTTATTTGAGAATAACAATTTATTGCATTTCAATAGGTGATTTATTAAGATGTATTGTCACTATATTCGTGGTTGAATAGGTTGGGGGGTAAATACAGGCAATAATATCGCATATCACAAAAATATGTGAGACAATATATCCCTTACTAAAATTTATCACCAATGGCAGCCAGTGAGTTGATTTATTTGTACAAAAATAACCAAGATGAGGTAGCTAACAAATACAATTCTAACTTGTATTTGAATTCAAACAATAAAGTACATCTACTTGAAAGAATTCTTAGCGATGCCTTCTCCCTCCCAGGTTCGGCCGAGGGCTTCAACAAAGCCGATAGAGACATCAACACGGCCGTTAAGTCTGGTAGATGGGTGATGTTGGAGAACGTCCACTTGGCTCCCGGCTGGCTGATGCAGCTGGAGAAAAAGCTCCACTCCATGCAGCCTCACGCCAGTTTCAGGCTCTTCTTGACCATGGAGATCAATCCCAAGGTAAAGAAGCATGGAGTAGTTAGCTTTTTAGCCAATTCATTGTTTAATGTGCTAGTTAGTTTTGTGACTAAGTAACCTTTTTTCCTTTGCTGCAGGAAATCATAGCTGCGTAGCAATTTGTGGTGTTTCCTTCCTCCAACTTGAATGTAATGAACAGCCATCTTTTTTTTTCTTCTTCTTCCCCTTCAGGTCCCAGTGAACTTGCTTCGTGCTGGTCGTATCTTTGTATTCGAGCCCCCTCCTGGTGTAAAGGCCAACATGTTGCGCACCTTCAGTAGCATCCCCGTTGCTCGCATGTGCAAGGTACAAAGATTTCTCGTTAGGGTTCTCAAAAGTATCGATATTTAAATGTATCTGGATATGATATTTGAATGCAAAAGTGTCAATGCTCAGGTGTTTGTTTTTGCAGTATCACAGGTCAACAGAAATTTGTTGTCAAGGGGGAAATTTGATTTTGCACCACTCTTGATTGTAGTGATGTGTGATATGGTCAAAACGACATATTGTCGTGAGGATCTCGTATTGCCGAAATCGTGATATTTTGGACAGAAAGTAAATGTACCAGCCTACTGCCCCTTATGCACTTAATGGTCACTGTATAGCACATCAGCTATGCCTAAAGTGACCTCGATATGTCTCTAAACTTAACATTCACCTTACAATAGACAGTCAGGAATAATAGCAAGTAATTAAATCAAATGTTCGTCAAACTAAAATGATCACATAACAAAATAAATGGCATAATTGGTATGTCATGAAACAACTTGAACAGTAACTGAAGAAATGGTGATCACAGAACATAAGCTTTGAACGTTACGTTTGTAGTGCCCCCCCCCCCCCCCCCCCCCCCCAAATTATCGGACACCACTGCTTAATAGTAATGGTAGTAAAAGACTTATCGGTTGCTAATGACGGCGCGAGACGTCCAAGCCGTTTGAAGTGGGAGGGTTAGCAGCGAATCAGAGTTGTTTTTGCCAGCTCTTTTAATTTTCATAGTCTTTTAGATGAAAATACTTATTAGTCAATATTTTAGTCATTTGAATATGTGTTCATCTTTGGATAGTTTTAGTAAAGAAAAACTCAAGTTTCGACTAGTTTTAGTTGACAATTACTCAAAATGTTTTCCACTGTAAACTTAATTAATTTTAGTCCATGCATAAATAAGAAGTTTACAATAATTTCGAATAAACATTGACAGACGAGCACATAATTGCATAATCTACAGGGACATATCCAATCTTCGTGATTACACACTCAGCATGAGGAGTTCGTTATTTTCAATTAAACTCACCTGGACACCACGAACTGTATGTAAAAAGTTTTCCAAGGCTTTAAAACAACACTTACCTCGCTAACGCAATGCTAACGCTACAAGTTACATTTAGTGTGTGATGATCACTCAGCACAGACCTTTATAGGCCAAAGCAACATGGCATATTTAGCCAAGATAAGAAAACAAAACTTACCGAGCAGTACCTGACACATGTGTTTCAAAAAAGGAGCCTGGAGTGGACAGACGCTACTTACTGGCCGGGTAGTAAGCGTGTGTGGGGGCGGTGGGTGGTGCAGCATGTCACATGAGTGACACGACCACTAACTAAACGAAACTATATCGAATTGTAATCTCGTTATTGTCTCGTCTGATGAAAACTGGCCTCCATTTCGTGATATTTTAGTCTCCTAAGACAGGTTTTTAGCTCTTCACTGTCACGTCATCCTCATGAGAAAGTTGTTAGTTGATGAAACATTTTCGTTATCGTCATCGTTGACCAAAACAACACTGCACCAACCTCACACTTCAAACGGATTGGACGTCTATTAAAACTCATTTAAAGAGTTTTTGAATTATTTTTGAAGAGCCACATAACTGAAAGAGATCATAGAAAAATAGCATTTATTTGTGGGTATTTTTGTGTGGTATCGAGTATTTTTTTTACAACAGTATACATGCATCCATTTTTTTTTTCCTCCCCTGTGCGTTTTTAAAGGCTCCCAACGAGCGTGCCCGTTTATACTTCCTGCTGGCCTGGTTCCACGCCGTCATCCAGGAACGTCTACGTTACGCGCCATTGGGCTGGTCCAAAAAGTACGAGTTTGGAGAGTCTGACCTGCGCTCGGCCTGCGATACCGTCGACACCTGGCTCGACGACACCGCTAAGGTTTGTAAATACGCAGAAGTGTCGAAAACTGGGTTGGCGACCATTTTTTAGTTCCAGGACTGTCAGTATTATGAAAGATTTAGTGATCACTTGCCACGTTTACATGGAGCCAAATATTCCAATTACAATCGGAATATTTGTTCAAACCGAATAAATGTGTTCCATATAAACACCTCATTCGGAATGAACAGGCCCAAACCGAATGGAATTTCATTCCGATTCACAGGGGTGGAATATTCCTTTTCCCAAACCGATTAGAAGTAATATTATATCATGTAAACAGGGAAGCGGAATGGTGTCTGGTTGCGTTCTTTCTGCGCATGCTCCATACTGACGTGGTGACGTCACTTGGTGACGTAAGTGACGTCACTTGCAACATGGCTTCCAAGCACACGCACAGCGCACCCACACAACTTTTTAAATGAACGGCGTATCATTTTGAAGTTTCAACTCGAAAAGTTAAAACAGCAGCTGATCTGACGATCGATCTCCATGTTTTGCAACGTGACACTTTGTTTTGATTAATCTGCGCATGTCAGACGGCAGTTGTCAAACGTCCTTTCGGAATAAAGGCAGTCACATGTAAACGCTGGATCGGAATAGATGAAGTGACATGTAAACAGCTGATGTGAAATTTCCATTCGGAATGATTTGAATCGGTATGAATAAAAGTCAGCATGTAAATGTGGCTACTTTCTTTTAGACCTGATGAATGAGCGCATCTCATCGGTAAAATACATTCTCTTTGACAACCTCAAATTCGGTGGTTTTTTAACCTGGGTTCTGTAATGCTTCAGGAATCGCTATATCTGTACAGATTAAACTTCAATTTTGACCCGTTTAAAATTGTGCTGCCAAAATGAGAAGAAATTTAAACGGCAATTCGCCTATAATAGATATTAGCTTGTTAGCTTAGCTACATCAGGTTTTGAATTTGCAAATAATTGCTTCATTGTATAATTCCGAAGAGTTCGGTTAATGAATTCAGTACCTTTACAGGGTTTAAGTGGCTCATTGAAAAGCATTGAAAGTCATTAAATGGATGTTGTCAAAATTCAGGCCTTAAAGGAATTTGTAAAGGAAGTTGCTTGCAGATATAAGGAAGTAAAGCGGAAGTACCTCGGAAACTTGTCTATATTTGAACATCAAAAATTGGTCTTCGAGGATCAATAGTTACTGGGTCCATGCGACATATTTTCAAGACAATTGTTTCATGATTGACTGAGGAGTTGGACTTAAGTTAGTGTTCACAAGAACAACAACTAGTGACAACTTGACAGGCCTTCAGCCTGTAATAACAGTTCCTTGTTTAGTTTTTTAAAATAAATTGGTGGAGAGGTGGTATACACGCCTTTTGTAAATTGATCTCTGTCCAACCGCAGGGTCGTCAGAATATCGCCCCAGACAAGATTCCCTGGGCCGCTCTCAAGACCCTGATGGCTCAATCTATCTACGGCGGCCGCATCGATAACGAGTTTGACCAGCGTCTGCTGAACACTTTCCTGGAGCGCATTTTCACAAAGGGAAGCTTCGACAGCGAGTTCAAACTAGCGCTCAAAGTGGACGGCCACAAAGACATCAAGATGCCCGACGGCATTCGGTCGGTATCTGCCCTTGTGTTTCTCCACCGGTTTTATTCAAATTTACTTGATTTTTCTTTTTATCTTCCAGTCGCGAGGAGTTCATGCACTGGGTGGAGATGCTTCCCGACACTCAGACGCCATCTTGGCTGGGGTTGCCTAGCAATGCGGAGAAAGTCTTGCTCACCACTCAGGGTATGCCACTATCAATCTATTGTTTACAAACATAAAAACATTTGTACGTCACATTTACTTTAAACTAAAAAGCTCATTATTGTTTTTGATTTTGACACAGCAGTTGTTTAATCATCTCCTTTCTATTTCAGTGTCCTAACATTCACTGACAGCCTTTTGTTGCCCCAACAGAGATTTTTTTCTTAGACTCCTCTCTTCCATGATTTATTATCATCATTTGAGTCATCAAGTACTTCTCTTGTACATTGTTGTTGTGCAGTTTGTGTTCCACTCTAACCATCACAATTACAAGGTAAAAGGAGCGTGTATCCTCACCCTCCAGCAGCTGTTTTTTCACAGCCAACATGTCGCTTTGCCGAGACACCGCTGCCCCACCCACACCCAAGGCATTCTCGCCTGCCCTCATTAAAAAAAAAAAAAAAAAAAATCACTTTATTAGGTACACCTTGCTAGCTCTGATTCGTAAGCCGCAATTCAATGTGGCATAGATTCATGGAAAGTATGGGGTGATAGCATCTGATTTGCTGCAGATTTTAAATTAAACACTAGGGGTGGGAACCTCTGGGTACGTCACGATAAGATTTGCGATAGAAGGCTCACGACAACAAATATCTTACGATTTAGCGATACAATAATTGGGTAAGCAAATCATTCTACGATACTATACAATATAGAGCTAAAACAAAACTCGAGTAACTCGAGTTTAAAAATTGATCCGAATAATTTTATTCGCCTTGAGGAACGTCTCCGTTTGCCAGCTCTAAGCATCACGTTTTGTCCGACTACTTTGATTGCGGGACAACGCGCTAACGTCTCGTGCGTAGAGGAGGAAGCTATGATATCTGACTGCAGCTGACAGCCGCTACAAACTCTGCCAACGTTGCTACAAACTACGCCCGCATGATACTCAGTTGGTAGCGTCTGTTGCGTCGCATAGATATCACATGTAAATGGAACTACATGCTTAATGACACTCGCAGGCGTTGGTAAACAGCTGCCATCTTAAAGCAGTAGACTTCTCAGCACTAATAAATAACATTAACGTTAATGTACCTTGCTAATGTAATGTTAGCCCTGCGTAGGGCTAGGTTTCTAATTAATTATGACTCCTGTCGATGCGTGGCTAACATGTCTTACATACAGGCTTAATCTGTAAAACCACATCGCTATAGTGTGATGAGGGTGTAAAATAAAAACATAATAAAGCTAACTGTCAATTTTAGCTCAGTAGTCATTGCTGGATAAAACTAAATAAAAAAGCACTGGTGCCTAATGTGCTCCACCACAGCAGGTATCATGCATTCATTTTGAAAACTGCAAAAACTCAAAATCCTATCAGGACTTACGATTTAGACTAACTTAAAACTTAACTAGAACTTAGAAATAGCTTTACACAAATGGAAATTCAGTTGAAACACGTGGGGAAAAACACCTAACTTTTAAGTGATGTGTGTTATCAAGTGAATGACATTTTTAGGTAAGAAATATTTTTTTTTTTTTTTTTTGAGTGAAAGCCGCGAATTTTTTTCTAGTCACATCTGAGATGGATTTTTTAGCTGTTTTCAACAATGCACATCGAAAATAACGAAAAATGTTCAGTATTAGGTGAAATGTCTTGTTTTCTCATGTATAGTTATAATCGCTCTTTACCTAAATTTTTTTTTATCCCATTTCTCGATTAATTGATAGAATTTTCAGTCGAATGTCACTCGAATACTCAATTATTAAAATACCCGATAGCTACAGCCTTAATACAACATAACTAATAAACAGCTTTGAATTGAAATTTTATCACTAGTAGATGTCCAACCCATTTGAACTGGGAGCGTGGGCATCATTTGCTGCCATCCCTCCCACTTCAAATGGGTCGGATGTCAGCCAATGAGTTAATTTTGGGTCATTTCCTGTTGATTTTCAATCGCTTCCTATTGATTTTGGGGCATTTACAGGTTGCTTCCTGTTGATTCGGGTTGAACAGGGAATGTCCCCAAGTGAATAGGAAGTGAGTCTAAATCAACAGGAAATGACCCATAAAGGCCCTAAAACGAACAGGAAATGAGCTGCCCCCAAAACCGGAAAGTTGTCATGTTTGAGTGCCATTGACTCTGCTAGACGTCCAATCCCTTTTGAGTGTCAAAATGAACTGGAAATCTAAAGCTGTCAATGGCAGCCAATGAGCTAACGTAGACACTATTCCAGTGGAAGATTTAGTTAACAACCTGTTGGTTCTTTTTTTTTCAACAGTTACACCTTTTTATAATGACATAGCGACGATTCTCGGTAGAAGCATATTGATAACCTTTTGGGATACGAAATATCGGTATATATCACCATTTTGGAAATTTTGTCACACCCCGATTAAAGACTGGAACTTACAATCCCAGATGTTCTGACAGCTCTTTTTAGCGAACACTAAATCACATGTTATCAGACCAGCCCGACACTTAGACTTCCATTCTCCGTGTCAAACAGCTGACCAGGACAGGTTTAAAAAAAAAAACAACAACAACAAAAAAACATGTTAAACAATGTGACTCTACTATGTAGATCAGGGGTGCTTATTACGTCGATCGTAATGTAGCATAATACAAAATCATTTTGTGGGGGGCAAAAAATATAGTTAATTATGTATTTGAATGATTCTTACGACTTATTTTGATGTACTGTATTTCTCATTGAATATATGGGTAGATTATTTCAACTTGGTCATTTGATTAGTACCTCCACCCCCCGCCCCCTCAAACCACCACCTTGCTGTCAAAGTAGATCACTGGAGGTTGTCTCCTTGAAAAGTAGATTTTGGAGGAAAAAATAGTGAGTACCCATCATGTAGGTAGATATTCCTAAATGTTTTAAATAGCAATTCACAAAGTGGTGTGCCTAATAATAGTGACCGCATCAATTACTCCCTACCCTCACTAATAAAACATCCAGCTGTCCCCCCCACTCCCTTAATCACCACCTTTGTATGTGTGTGTAATGCCAGACACCGTGTACGCTATTTTCTCGACTTGCAATTAAGGGGCTTTTTAATTTGACTGCCTTAATAGATGATGAAATATTGCCAGTCATTCACAAAGTGTTTATTTGAGTATTTAAACGAACAAATTGTCAAAAAGGCAATTTGACATTTTCATGTATTTCAACATGGATATCACCCTTTGCTGCTCAATTTTATTTAGATAGCACTTCATCTTATTCACTGCTATTCCACGTACCAGAATATATGTGTGCAGAGTATGTGTTGTGGTATTTAGTTTAAAAACACCCATTAACAGCAATAGATGTCCACAATACCAACCAAAGAACAACCTCAGTGGAAATTAAGTTCTCTACATCAATATATTTAGCAATTTGAAAATAATTTTTGAAACAAAGTCTTGTACAGTATGATGCACCCAAGTATTTTCTATTTAAAATGGTCACAGTTTGAGCAAATGCAAGCTTTTGCGTCGATCATAGATCATAGAAAATCCCAAAATCCCTTGGGACACACAAAGGTTAAAGTCCTCTGTCGTAGTGACATCAGTCGTCAGCACAGGGCGCTAAAGGTCAATCATCCGGTTGACCCAGATCAGCAGGGGAATAGGAAATATATTTTCTATCAAGAGTAGTACTGTATATGATATGATTTGTTTCACGAGTATAAGTGATGAGTACAGTTGGTGAATCCTGTCTTTTTTTGTTGTTGTTGTTGTATATTTGTTGTGTTCAAAACAAATGCATACAAAACCCTCAAAAGAAAACCCAAAAACTACAGAAAATCTCGAGAGATTACATCGAAAAACTGCACTGAAAGGCTATAAAACAAACACCAAACTGGGGGGAAAATGCCAAAACTTGGGGGAAAAAAAACACACAAAAACCATGAAGAAAGAAAAAAAACACAAAATTGGCAAAACCAGGAAAGACTGCAAAATCACAAAAAAACAGGCTAAAAATACCACAAAATTATATAATTTGATATTTTAGTTTTAGTAATTGTTAGACACTCATTGGCTGCCATTGACAGCGTTACACGTCCACTCCCTGTGAAAAACCACAACTTGAAAACCCAAAAACCAGAGATAAATTAAAGAAATACATGGAAAATGTGAAAAACTGCACTGAAAGGCAAATATCCTCCCAAAAAACACTAACATTGCGAAACAAAACATAAAAAAAACACAAAAATGGTAAAACAAAAAAAAAAAAAAAAAAAAAACCTGGCAAAACGGGGGAAAAAAACCTAAAGAAAATCCCCAATAAAATCAGAAAATATCCCACTAACAAACACACACAAAATATATATATATTTTTTTATATTTTAGTTTGTCATTATCGGGACACATTCGACTCGATTGGCCCCTCCCAGTTGACAGGGATGGAGCTCGAGCGGTGTTAGTAGGAGCCAATGAGTTGACAAGGAGTGAAATTTGTTTTCTTCACTTTATTCCATAGACATATTTTACAAAGTAGGAAGACTAGCCAAAAATTTGACTCAAGTAAGAGTAGTGTAACCTCAAAATATTACTCAAGTCAAAGTAGTCATCCCAAAAAATGTTCTCAAGTACAAGTAAAAAAAAAAAAAAAAAATTGGGGTGAAAAGAATACTGAAGTCATGAGTAACATCATGAATAACTGCTTACGATGTTTGATTTATTTTATTATTATTATTTTTAATAATGGTATTTTTTTCTCAGCATGTTTATCTATATAAACTGTTATATGTACTATAACATATAACCACATTAAACAAAAGAAATATAAAAAAAAAAAATTAAATTCCGGCGATAGAAAAAAAATCTAAGAAATTAAGCATTAATTCATCCAAAGAGCATGAGGGCCCTCTATTGGAGAAAAACAGATTTCCTATTATGAAACTAAAAGGATCATATCTTTGGTTTTCCCTGGTCAGTCAGTCCCAAATAAAAACTGGGAGAGAGATTAAAATCTTTAAAATCATGTTTACTGTGGTGTTCTATGGTAAATACTTCATTTTTACGGTGCTTTAAAGATGCCACGTTATTGAACAGGCTGGTGTGATCGCAGAACGGCAAGCTTGAGTCCGATTGGTATAATGGAGTCATGTGATTATTGTTGCCACGTCTCAATGGTGAAACTGGTTGAGCCAATGTTGGCAAAAAAAAGTAAAATCTTTAATATGTAGAATAAAGAGGAAAAATGTAACAAATCTAGTGTAGCCCAAAGTAGCGGAGAAAGAGTAGCGTTTCTTCTTAACAAATCTACTCAAAGTAAAAAGTATGGCTTTATAAAAAAAACTACTCTTAGAAGTACATTTTTCTCAAAAAGTTACTCAAGAAATGTAAGGGAGTAAATGCGTTGCTACCCACCTCTGCATATTTTTCAATGTTGCATGTGATGTATTGCCTGAAGCCTTGTCTTGTTGTCTAAAGTTTTTTTTTTCTAATGAAGCAACACCTGAGCCATCTTGAAGACGAACTATCTACCACTTATTAATTTCTCCTCCCACCACGGTTCCGTCTTCCTACCTTCCCTGCTCACCATATCCCTCCCCCTCCTTCCTTGCCGGGCTGCACAGGCACTGACATGATGGGTAAGATGCTGAAAATGCAGATGTTGGAGGATGAGGATGACCTCGCCTACGAGACTGAGAAGAAAGAGCGCACGTCGTCCACCGCGGACGCCCAGCCGGCCTGGATGAGGACACTGCACACCACCGCCGGCAACTGGCTGCAGCTCATGCCCCAAACTGTCAATCCCCTCAAACGCACAGTGGAGAACATCAAGGTAAGAGCCACCATGGTAAAACTACAAAATAAGTTCTTTCTGTAACTTCTTGGTCTGTCGCCGCTTCTTAAATATTGCTAGGACCCGCTTTTCCGCTTCTTTGAGCGCGAGGTGAAGATGGGCGGTAAGATGCTACAGGAAGTCCGCCAGGATCTGTCAGATGTGGTGCAGGTGTGCCAGGGCAAGAAAAAGCAGACCAACTACCTGCGCACTCTTATTAGTGACCTGGTGAAAGGTACAGTAGAAGAGACGTTTTTATTGTACCGTTCATTGATTGCATATGAGACTCCAGTTCTTTCACAGATCTTTAATGCGTATCAAAACACGACATTGGAAAAAAAGTGTAACACTTTATTTGACAGTGGGTTCATCAGTAGGTGTTAGCATTGTTTCGATTCCGGTTCCAAACGATTCTCGATTCCGATTCTTTTAATAGGCAGGGTAAAAAAAATTGCATAGTTTATACTAATTTTTTTCTCCATTTTTTAAATTATATGAACTTTCAATTACTTTGCTATGAATTTCTCAGAGGGATATTTTTAACTTGTATAAAAATATGTCTTTGAACTTGAATACTAAGTTTCTTTCCACAGGAGTGCATTTTCACAAAGATATTTATTTTTCAAAAGCTCACGGAGAAAAACATTTACATATTCTTTTGCCTATGTTTTAGAGTGTTTTGTGCTTCAGGCTTTTTTACATTGTATTGAGCTCCCACTGATGGGCTAACCTGGTGTAGAATATTAAACAAACAAAAAATTTGTAAAACCCAATCCAGATTAGCAGTGGGTACAGTATAAAAACAGAAACAGTTTTTGTTGAAGAAAATGATCATGTCTACCTTCTCATTCAGTAAGTGTGAGCGTTTTGGACAGATATTGTCTCCTGCAGTGGAGAACATATGTTCCCTAGGTGTAGCTGAAGCTTGAACGCATAACAGCTGGTGGCTGGGGCTCACAGCGGAGTAGATAAGTAAATGTCTGGTATCACTAGTTAAGCACGTGAAAAAAAACAACAAAAAAAACCCTAATGATTCACGTTGATACGACGGAGTATTAGGGCCAAATTTATACATTTTAAAAAACGACTACGAGATTAGTCGTACTATTGCTACGAGAAAGTCACAAATATTACGTAGGGGTGAGGTAGCTGTGAGCCGCTACGCACTTTACATGCATGTACCTTAGCTGGGTGCTACGATGAAACAGATTATAATTTGATGATCTTTTAATATTGTTGATTTTAACGACGACGGCAACGCACTTCATACAGTACGTAGCTGCTTATATAGCTACATTAACCTGACGTAATAATTAGGGTTGTCAAACGATTAAAATTTTTAATCGAGTTAATTACAGCTTAAAAATTAATTAATCGTAATTAATCGCAATTTAAACCATCTATAAAATATGCCATATTTTTCTGTAAATTATTGTTGGAATGGAAAGATAAGACACAAGACGGATATATACATTCAACATACGGTACATAAGAACTGTATTTATTATAACAATAAATCAACAAGATGGCATTCTTAAAAGATAAATGTTAGTACAAGTTGTAGAAATTTTATATTAAAACCCCTCTTAATGTTTTCGTTTTATTAAAATTGGTAAAATTTTCAATCAAAAAATTAACTAGTAACTCACCATTGTTGATGTCAATAATTACACCATGCTCATTCATGGTACTAACCCATAAAATCAGTTGGACCCAAACACCAGCAGAGGGCGCAAAACACCAAAAAACAAGTAACAAGCGGACATTACACTGTACTGTCATTTTAGTCTGTTTGAGCGGGGCATGTGCGTTAATTGCGTCAAATATTTTAACGTGATTAATTTAAAAAATTAATTACCGCCCGTTAATGCATTAATTTTGACAGCCCTAGCAATAATACGACTTATTCTTGTACTTTTCCATCCATCATCTACCGCTTAATCTGACGTCGGGTGGCGGAGGCAGCAGAAGACGGATGTAATTTATTGTTTTACTTACCTGGTTCTGACTGGTTAGAGGACCGGTGCAGCGTGTCAAATATGCAGCACTCAGCTATCCACTATTCGGCTCTTGTATTTCATAAAGCCGGAGGTGTTTAATAATATTGGTCGTGCAGCCACCTTTGCATAATATAGCTGTGTTGCACTGAGCTGACTGGTCATTTTCCTTTGTGAAGTTGAGCGCCTGAACTTTTGAGCGCCGCCGCACAGTGACTACGATTGAAATCAAGTTGCAATGCACAAACACACATTTCATGTGGCTTCTTCTTTGTAGTGTTTGGCAGTTATTTTTACCGGTCGGCGGTCAGGACATCGAACTTTGGAATCGAAAAAAATTTGAACAGGAGAACTTGAGTGTTAGTCCTGGATCCCATCAATGTTTGATGCCTTATATAAGACCGTCATCATGATGATATGACACTGTCATGAGCATTAATGAATGCTTATTGATTGACAGACGTTAAGGTTTAACGCCATTAACCTCGAAAAACTAGGATCACTAACAAAAAAAAACATTTCTCATAAGGCAAATTTGGCTCCTACAGTATCATTTATGATACAAATTTGAAAACATACATGCATATTATTTTAAGTTTTTTTTTTTCATGTTTAAGGACCACATAAAGCTTTCAAATGAAAAAAAAAAAAAATTACTTCTGGGGTCAGGCATTATAGGGTTAAAGACAAAAAACAGCAGGGGGGGGGCTGCAAACAAAATGGAAATAAAAATCAACTCTGCAACAAAAACAAAACTGCATAAAAAAATGAAACACCCCCAAAATCAGAAATGAAACACCAAAAAATAGAGAACTTGTATTGTATTTGAGCTTTAGTGGTTATGGGGCAGGGTGAGACGTCCAATCCACGTTGACTTGGAGTAGGCGAATGAACGCCTGTATTCACATATATCTTCATATTCTAGTTATTGAAAACATCGACATTGAAGACTTCATTACATTAATAAGGTTAACTTCATTATATTAATAAGGTTATTTGCCTTAACTGAATTCAGCACCTCAAATACCAATAACTCGTTTGTAAAACTAATAGAAAAACATAAAGCCTAGTCTTTAATGACTAAAGTGGGTGTACAGTCATACTAATTGTTAAAACGTAAGAATAAGTTAATACTGAGTGAATGAATTAATGATGAAGGCCTACTGAAATTGATATGGTATTTCACTAGGCATCCTCCCTCGCAGCTGGTGTCGTTACACCGTGCCCATCTCCATGACAGTCATCCAATGGGTGGCGGACTTCAGCGAGCGCATCAAGCAGCTGCAGCAGATCTCCCAGGGCGCCGCTAGTGGAGGCGCTAAGGAACTCAAGGTAAGGCGTCCACGTCGAGTCTTGCCATCAACGGGGAACTATTGAATCCTCCTCCCGCTCTTTTCAGAACATCCACGTGTGCCTGGGAAGCCTGTTTGTGCCAGAGGCATACATCACCGCCACTCGCCAGTATGTGGCGCAAGCCAACAGCTGGTCTCTGGAGGAGCTTTGTCTGGAGGTCAACGTCACCAACGCCCAGGGTGCCACTCTGGACGCGTGTAGCTTCGGCATCAAAGGTCGGACTCTAATTTACATAAAATGGAAAAGAAAATCCCGATTATTTTCTCTCAAACCCCGATTTTCCAATATCGACTACGAGTAGTCTGTCAGCAAGACAGTCAGGTGAAGTAGGTAGGCAGCCAGGCTTAGGGTGATGTGCTGTCACATTTGTCACTCAGTAATAACAATATGCAAGGTGGCAATCACCTTGTCTAAACAAAAAAAAATATGCACACCAGTGAAGGTAACAAACAGAATGATTCCTTTGGTTTATGAGCACTACATCTTTACAAAAGATGTCAGGTCAAACACATAATGGGCGAATGAACAATGTGCATATTGCTTCCTTGGTTTATGAGCACCTCATCTTTACAAAATATGTCAGGTCAAACACATAATGGGCCAATGAACAATGCATATTGCTTCAATTTTTAAATGTGGACATATGCATTTTGCCAAGATGTTATTGTAATAAAACAAAGACAACATGGCATGCATTGCATATTTAGCAACACTGCAAAAACACCTCCTTAAAACTAGTTAAATTCCTTTATTTCCAGTGTAAATCTGCTAGAAATATGTGTAATTATCAAATTATCTTCAAGTAAGTTTTACTTAATTTCTTGAAATAAGCTTATTTTCAGCTAGCTATTTTTAAGATTTTATGCAAAAAGTTAGTGCATTTAATCTTAAAAAACCTTGTTTGTCAGAAATGGTCTTAATTCAAGAATAGATATTGTTCAAAACATTATTTGAAAGCAATTTTTTTCTTGATTTAGGTGAAAAACAACCAGCTTTTAGATGTAGCTATAGGCTTGATAAGAACAAAGTCATAGTTACTTAATGTACTGGTAAATGGAATACCGGTAATCTGATACATTAATCTGTTAACTGGTCTTCAACACTCAAAATAAGGAGAAAAATATTTGACTAGATTTAAGAGAGATAATTTGATCAAGATGTTATAAATTTGCAGTGTAGTTGGTTAATTACATAGCTAGCTAGCTAACTAGCTAGGTAGTTGGCTATGTAGCTATCTAGATATGTAGCTTGCTATCACTATCGCTATTTCATCCTTCCTTTTTTAATTTGGAAAAATGTTTTTTGTTATTTTAAAAAATGTCATCAATAAAACAAAAGAATAGATTGTAAATGTTCTTTTTAATGATTTTTAGGAAATGTATTCCTTTACAAATGGGTGAAAAAAACCGTGCGTTGTCTCCAATTTCATGACTACGGAAATCTCAAATAATGTAATTTTTGGACTATAAGGCGCACCTGACTGTAAGCCGCCACTCACCAAATTTGACACGAAAACTGCATTTTTTCATAAATAAGCTGCACTGGACTATAAGCCGCAGCTCTCCTCACTTTATTATTGGATATTTGCACCCAAACACATTAAACAGAAACACTTTATTTGACAGCGGCATCATACAACTGTCATAAGACCAAATGAACCACCGTGGAGCTTTGAACAAATTGGCTGAAAAGCTTCATTGCTTCAGGAAGTTTCATTTGGCCATCACTGCTCCCTTGGGGGTGACAGTCAATCTCTGCTGCCACCTTCTGTCAACAGTATTGTTGTCCAACATGCTTCCTAGCATGCATTGCAGCACAACAAATGTAAATAACAATCAAAATTAAAGTAAAATTTTTGGCTACTCTACCCACCTCTGCTTATGACAGTCTAATGACGCCGCTGTCAAATAAATTCTGACCTTCTAGCCAGACCTCCGGAATCGCGCTGGCGCAGTTTCAATGAGCCGGGCTGGCGAGAATCCGGCCAGAAGGCCAAACTCTGTGCGTTAGGGTGGCAAACTCGTTCCAAGGTCAGCATATCACACGTCAACAAAAGGTTCCCGAAAAAAATAACAAAGATTAGTTAAACATTCAGTCTTTTAAAGGCTTACGTGGGGCGGGCAGTGGGCAGGAAGAAAGGTGTGTTTAGGATTATTCTCTGTTTGTGGATTGGACAGGAGGATTCGGGAGTTACTGTTGTCTGGGCAACAAGGGTTGTGGATTTTGCCACTTCAGCGTCAAAGGGGCTCTTAGAGTCTTATCAGTCGTGTTATCCGTTGAATATCAGGGCGTTCTCCTTTGTTCCTTGTGTTGGGACAGAGCTTCCCGCCATTTGTTCTGGACTGTCCGGGAGAACTGATTACGAGACTTGGTGGTGCAGACGTGGGCTTGTCAGCGTAGGTCTTGCTCAGTTAGTTGCATGACGCACACGTTGGGCTTCCATGATAAGAAGGCATTGTTTCTCTTATTCCCCATGTTCTGCTTGTTTTCCTTAAAATAATGGTATAAGTGCTATTTATTTTACAGTCAAAAGGTAAATACGAGAAACGATAGTATTCCCTGATTATGTTAAGTGTGTTAGAATAATGCAAACCGTTAGACGGTGCCTACGAGAAAATCTTTATTAACTCAAATAAATTAACAAATTAGATCCACTGGAATATAAGACGCGGGATTGAAATTAAAGGGAAAAAAGTAGCAGCTTATAGTCCGAAAAATATGGTAATTTAGTTTTTCAAAAATCATAAAGATGAAGCAGATGATGAAATTTCACAGGTCACACAAAATGACGCCACGGGCTAGATCTAGCACCCGGGCCGCCAGTTTGACACCTGTTTTACGTTGACGCAAATTGTGCCTTACAGGACTTAAACTGCAGGGGGCGACGTGTGCCAACAACAAGCTGTCCCTGTCTACGTCAATCTCCACCGAGCTGCCTCTCACTCAGCTACGCTGGATCAAGCAAGGTGGCGAGAAGAGAAACACGGTAGGAAGAGCGCCATTGGTCGTTTTTGATTTGTCGCGTTCCCGCTCCATGCTCAACATTGCACTTTATTTTCCTCCCTCAGGTAACTCTGCCCGTGTACCTGAACTTCACCAGGTCCGACCTGATCTTCACCGTAGACTTCGACATCGCCACTAAAGAGGATCCGCACAGCTTCTATGAGCGCGGCGTGGCTGTCCTGTGCACCGAGTAATAGCTTTAGAAGTATTTCCGAAATCATTGTTCATCCCACTTTATAATTACTTGCATACGCTGCGTGTTAACCCATTTGCTCGCCTTCATTCGTAAACATTGGTGGACCAGTAGTAGTATTAGAAAATATATGTGTGTACGCTGTTTTTTTGGACAAGTTTGGAAAGGTTTTGCGGAAGTTGTCAGGTGGGAAATCATGCTTGGACAGAGGTTTTATATGAAAGAATAGGTATGTTGTCTTTTACACTGAATAAAGCTTGCTGAACTAAAATGAATTGTTGTACAATTTTTTTTCTTCGTTCCAGAGGTCTGTTATTTACTCCATTACATTTATTTTGAGAAATGTAATTCTTAGAATAGTTTTAGCTCACCACTTGAGTAGAATTGTGAAGAAACGCTACTCTTACTCCGCTACTTTGGGCAAAAGTACTAGATATTTTTGCCAGCACAGTGGCTCTACCAGTTTCACCAACGAGATGTTTCCGCAATAATCACACGACTCCGGTATACCAATCAGACGGAACAATACAGCCACATGAAGCTTGCAGTCAGGAAATCCTATGATTACGCTGGACCATAGCTATGTAGAAAGAGAGTTGCAACACTGATTTCGCCACGGATAGTCACGTGGTTAATGTAGGCGTGAATAGTTCCAAGCACAAGCAGCCCTATAATGGTCTTCTACGGAACTGAGATTAGTAATTGAGACATTTATGGTAAAAATGGATAAAATGACCAATCTAAGTACAGGGGTACCGCTACATACGAAGTTAATTCGTTCCAGGACCTTGTTTGTAAGTTGAAATGGTTGTGTGTCGAGCAGGATTTTCCCATAAGAATATATTATAATTCGGGCTGTCAAAATTATTGCGTTAATGGGCGGTATTTAATTTTTTAAATTAATCACGTTAAAATATTTGACGCAATTAACGCACATGCCCCGCTCAGATTAAAATGACAGCACAGTGTCATGTCCACTTGTTACTTTGTTTTTGGTGTTTTGTCGCCCTCTGCTGGCGCTTGGGTGTGACTGATTTTATGGGTTTCAAATTCACAAATTTTATTAAAACGAAAACATTAAAAGGGGTTTTAATATAAAATTTCTATAACTTGTACCAACATTTATCTTTTAGGAACTACAATAATTTATACAAAAATATGACATTTTTATAGATGGTCTGAATTGCGATTAATTACGATTAATTTTTAAGCTGTGATTAACTGTATTAAAAATTTTAATCGTTTGACAGCCTTAATAAAAACCTGACAAAGCTAGTGATTTCTTTGGCGATGTAACCACAATAATAAGTGTCAACTTAACTTATAAAGACTGATGAACGGTGGTTGGAGGAGGACCGCGGGGATGTATTGTTGAGCCAGTTCACGGATGCACACCCCACGCTCATATTTTTCTATAATTTGCATCTTCGTTTCAATGGTAAGCGTCACCTTGTTCCTTGTTTCACCATCTGGACCAACCTTTTTGAAACCTCTTGATTTCTCTCACAAGAAGGTCTGCGGTGTCAAATCGCGAGTCAAATTTTATGTCGGATGTCGAAGAGATCGTATGTCGAGGTACCGCTCTACTTGTTATTTGGCAATCCAAGTTTTACATTTGCTGTGGTAAGGTGACCACTGAAAATGAAGGAAACTTACGCATAGAGGAACTTTCCCATGTTGCGGAGGGAAAGTTTCACGTTTGTGCAGGCGTTAGCACAGAAAATCGACTTTTCTATTCTAATGGGTGATGATTTGTTTTTCGTTTTTCTCAACTAGAATACTGTTTTTCCAGGGAATATAGATTTTTTCTTGATTCACTTACATGTAATTAAGAATAACAATTCATTACCCTTTGACAAAACCATATTATTTTTTATTGAACAATTGGTGAAATTGGCGTCATGGTTCACTGTTTACACCGGACATTTTATAGCTTAATGGACTGTGATCATTGGTTGTGCAGGAATTACGCCATGCACATGGCAGAAAACACAAGTCTGAAAAAGCATTTTCTGCTCTTGCACCCCTCTTTAATATAAACTGCTGTATTTTAAGCCAAAAGAACTGTTGTATTTGATAGAAAAATGTCTATATGCTGCCATAGCAGATTCATAGCGCAGTAAGCCCCCGAACTATTTTTAATTTGTCAATTTTACCCTGGAAACCCCCATTTACAGATGCCGCGCAACTGCTTTTGTTTCAACCCAACCATAAAAAGCTCTTTAATTAGGGCCCGAGCACTAAGCGTGCGAAGGCCCTATTGTTTTGCAAAGGATTATTATTATTAGGGCCCGAGCACTAAGCGTGCGAAGGCCCTATTGTTTTGCAAAGGATTATTATCATTATTATTATTATTATTATTATTATTATTAGGGCCCGAGCACTAAGCGTGCGAAGGCCCTATTGTTTTGCAAAGGATTATTATTATTTTTTTTTTTTTTTTTTTTATTTTTCAGGGCAAATGAAAACGGCCAATTTGGAGGCCTGAACATGCACGAAAAGTCACCAAAATTTGCACATACGTCCGGAAAATTGTAAATTTCGATAATTTTGCAACGTTGCAAAAAAATATAACAAAATGGCTCAGTGGCGCCCCCTTGAAATTTTAAAATTGGCCTATAACATTAGGGTCTGTCAGCGTAGAGCAATGAAATTTGGGGGGTCTATACCTTGTCCAAAACCGCTCCAAAAAAGCATTTACACGCATATTCCAAACCCAACAGGAAATCGGTTATTTTGGATCAAATATGAAATTTTTATCGATTTACAGGGTGCACATTTGAGACCTTTTCGCCGAGGGAGTTAGTTGGATCATCTTCAAAATTGGTGAGACTGTTCAGGAGACATATGAGATCTTAAGTTTCTAAAATGGTGTGTTTTCATTCACGGGTCTGACCTGGGCGTGGTGCCAAAGTCGGCCATTTTTTCGGCAAAACACCGAATTCAGTAAATGGCTAATAATTCCTTGACACAACTTTCAATCTTTTTCATATCTGCCATGTATATGCGGTATCCCACCCTTAACACGAGTGCATTGAAATATTACCCATTAGGTCTAGCGCCCCCTAGTGAGAACAGGAAATGCCTTTTTTTACGAGACAGGTTCCTCCTCCAAGGGAAAAAAATCTGTTGACCTCAAACCTGCATCAGGGGAGCCTTAAGACCTGTGTTCAGATGCCTGATGAAAAATATTGAGGTTTCGTTGAGGCGGAGGGGTCCAAACAGGAAAGTGAAAATGAACTTCAACAATTTGTCACGCAAAAAACTTTGAACAGTCATAACTCGGCAGATATACAACATATCTGCGCCAAACTTCCCGTGTTTGTTGAGAGTCATACCCTGAAGGTTCTTGTAGGGGTCATTTGCATCAACTCTACAGTGCCAACTAGTGGCGACAGAAAGAAGTTTTAAAAAAGGCCTTTCCTATTGGGTTTTTTCAACATAGAGCAAGGAAATTTGGGGAGTAGATACCTTATGCAAAACTGCTCCAAAAAGTCTCTTGCACCCATATTCCAAATCCAACAGGAAATCGGGTATTTTGGATCGAATGTGAAATTTTCATGGGTTCACAGTAGGAGTTTACATTTGGAGGCTTGAATATTCACAAAAACTCGTAAAAATTTGCACATACATGCGGCTTTAGATAACGTTCGATAATCTTGCAATGTTACGAAAAAAATGTAGCAAAATGCCTCAGTGGCGCCCCCTTGAATTTTTCAAAAAGGCGTTTCCTATTAGGTTTTTTTAACAGAGAGTGATGAAATTTGGGGAGTCGATACCTTGTGCAAAACTGCTCCAAAAAGTCTCTTGCACCCGTATTCCAAATCCAACAGGAAATCGGGTATTTTTGATCGAATGTGAAATTTTTATCGGTTCACAGTAGGAGTTTACATTTGGAGGCTTGAACATGCATAAAAACTCACCAAAATTTGCACATACATGCGGCTTTGGATAACGTTCGATAATCTTGCAACGTTACGAAAAAATTTAACAAAATGGCTCAGTGGCGCCCCCTTGAAATTTTCAAAAAGGTCTCTCCATTTAGGTTTTTCTAACATAGAGTGATGAAATTTGGAGAGTCAAAACTTTGTGCAAAACTGCTCCAAAAAGTCTCTTGCACACACATTCCAAATCCTACAGGAAATCGGGTATTTTGGATTGAATGTGAACTTTTTATCGATTTACAGTGTGCACATTTTACACCTTGGCACCTAGGGAATTAGTTTGATCATTCTCAAAATTGGTGAGACTGTTCATGAGGCATATGAAATCTTAAGTTATAAAAATGGTGTGTTTTCATTCATGGGCCTGACCTGGGCGGGGCGCCAAATTCTTCCATTTTTTCGCCAAAACACCGAATTCGGAAAATGACTGATAACTCCCTCATACAACGTTCAATCTATTTTAAATCTGGCATGTGTGTGAGGTATACCAGCCTGAGCAGGACTGGATTGAAAATTTACCATTTGTGCCTGGCGCCTCCTAGTGGGAACAGGAAATGCCCTTTTTTACGGGACACACTCCTCCTCTAAAGGGAAAAAATCAATCTACCTCAAACCTGCATAAGGGAAACCTTAAGACCTGTCTTCAGGTGCCTGATGAAAAATATTGAAGTTTCGTTGAAGCGGAGGGGTCCAAACAGGAAAGTGAAAATGACTGTCAACAATTTTTCTCTCCAAAAACTTTAAACAGTCATAACTCGGCAGATATACAAGATATCTGCGCCAAACTTCCCGTGCTTGTTGAGAGTCATACCCTGAAGGGCCTTGTAGGGGTCATTTGCATCAACCCTACAGCGCCAACTAGTGGCGATAGAAAGTCACTCGTTTTTCCAAAACATGTCCAGTTCTTTTCATGTTGGTCATTGTAGTTTCAAGACCTATTAAAATACTTTTTTACGGCCCATGTCCACGTGTCTCTGTCTGTTGCCGTGACGACCCTTTGTTCGCCATTTAAAGGAAATATTTTTTTCAGAGACTCAGGGAGCTTATAGAGCCACAATAGTTGGCACACTTGGTCGAATTGGCCCAGTTAGAAGATTAATTTTGGTTTTGAATAAGGGCTTGGCTGCACAGCTCAGTAGTGGCTCCTTTTTTGTAGTACTCTCTCCAATAGGGGTTTTTATCTCTTGGGTGTGGGAATGTAAATAGGCGACTTTCGAGCATGTTAGGTTCTAATGAGATGATTAGAGAGGAGGATCTGCCACCACCCTGACCTGCACACAGTCCGAGTTGCGTGACGTCCGAGTTGCGCTAGATTGCGAGGGCCCGTTCAGTCCTGCTTGCAGGCCTAGTTAGGGCCCGAGCACTAGACGTGCGAAGGCCCTATTGTAATGCAAAGGATTATTATTATTATTATTATTATTATTATTATTATTAGGGCCCGAGCACTAGGCGTGCGAAGGCCCTATTGTAATGCAAAGGATTATTATTATTATTATTAGGGCCCGAGCACTAGGCGTGCGAAGGCCCTATTGTAATGCAAAGGATTATTATTATTATTATTATTATTATTATTATTCTTCTTTCTTCATGGCAAATGAAAATGGCCAATTTGGAGGCCTGAACATGCACGAAAAGTCACCAAAATTTGCACATACGTGCAGATTCGCGTAAAATTTGATAATCTAGCGTCGTTTTGAAAAAATTTCAAAAAATGGCTCAGTGGCGCCCCCTTGACCCTTAAAATTTTCAAAAAGGCCTTTCCTCTCAGGTTTTCAATGTAGAGCGATGAAATTTGGGGAGTAGATACCTTATGCCTAACTGTTCAAAAAAGCCTCTTGCACCCATATTCCAAATCTGACAGGAAATCGGATATTTTGGATCAAATGTGAAATTTTTTCGGTTCACAGTTGGAGTTTACGTTTGGAGGCCTGAACATGCACGAAAACTCACCAAAATTTGCACATACATGCAACTTTGCGTAAATTTTGATAATCTACAAAAAAATTTAACAAAATCGCTCAGTGGCGCCCCCTTGAAATTTTCAAAAAGGCCTGTCCTATTAGGTTTTTTCAACGTAGAATGATGAAATTTGGTGAGTCGATACATTGTGTAAAACTGCTCCAAAAAGTCTCTTGCACCAATATTCCAAACCCAACAGGAAGCCGGAAATTTTGGATCAAATGTGAAATTTTATCGATTTACATTTGAGACCTTGTCGCTGAAGAAAATAGTTGGATCGTCTTCAAAATTGGTCAGACTATTCAGGAGACATATGAGATCTTAAGTTTTCAAAATGGTGAGTTTTCACTCAAGGGTCTGACCTGGGCGTGGTCCCAAAGTCGGCCATTTTTGGGCAAAATACCAAATTCAGAAAATGATTAAAAACTCCGTGATACAACGTTCAATCTTTTTCATTTCTAGCATGTATATGAGATATCCCAGCCTGAACACGACTGCATTGAAATATTACCCATTAGGCCTGGCGCCCCCTAGTGGAAACAGGAAATGGCCTTCTTTACGAGACAGGCTCCTCCTCCAAGGGAAAAAAATCTATTGACCTCAAACCTGTTTCAGGGGAGCCTCAAGACATGTGTTCAGGTCCCTGATGAAAAATATTGAGGTTTCGTTGAAGCGGAGAGGTCCAAACCGGAAGTGAAAATGACCGTCAACAATTTGTCTCGCCAAAAACTTTGAACAGTCATAACTCGGCAGATATGCAACATATCTGCGCCAAACTTTCCGTGTTTGTTGAGAGTCATACCCTGAAGGTTCTTGTAGGGGTCATTTGCATCAACTCTACAGTGCCAACTAGTGGCGACAGAAAGAAGTTTTAAAAAAGGCCTTTCCTATTGGGTTTTTTCAACATAGAGCAAGGAAATTTGGGGAGTAGATACCTTATGCAAAACTGCTCCAAAAAGTCTCTTGCACCCATATTCCAAATCCAACAGGAAATCGGGTATTTTGGATCGAATGTGAAATTTTCATGGGTTCACAGTAAGAGTTTACATTTGGAGGCTTGAATATGCATAAAAACTCACCAAAATTTGCACATACATGCGGCTTTGGATAACGTTCGATAATCTTGCAATGTTACAAAAAAATGTAACAAAATGGCTCACTGGCGCCCCCTTGAAATTTTCAAAAAGGCCTCTCCATTTAGGTTTTTTCAACGTAGAGGGATGAAATTCGGAGAGTCAATACCTTGTACAAAACTGCTCCAAAAAGTCTCTTGCATGCATATTCCAAACCCAACAGGAAATCGGGTATTTTTGATTGAATGTGAAATTTTTATCGATTTACAGTGTGCACATTTTACACCTTGGCACCTAGGGAATTAGTTTGATCATTCTCAAAATTGGCGAGCCTGTTCATGAGGCATATGAAATCTTAATTTATCAAAATGGTGTGTTTTCATTCACGGGCCTGACCTGGGCGGGGTGCCAAAGTCGGCCATTTTTTCGCCAAAACACCGAATTCGGAAAATGACTGATAACTCCCTCATACAACGTTCAATCTATTTTAAATCTGGCATGTGTGTGAGGTATACTAGCCTGAGCAGGACTGGATTGAAAATTTACCATTTGTGCCTGGCGCCTCCTAGTGGGAACAGGAAATGCCCTTTTTTACGGGACACACTCCTCCTCTAAAGGGAAAAAATCAATCTACCTCAAACCTGCAAAAGGGAAGCCTTAAGACCTGTCTTCAGGTGCCTGATGAAAAATATTGAAGTTTCGTTGAAGCGGAGGGATCCAAACAGGAAAGTGAAAATGACTGTCAACAATTTTTCTCTCCAAAAACTTTGAACAGTCATAACTCGGCAGATATACAACATATCTGCGCCAAACTTCCCGTGCTTGTTGAGAGTCATACCCTGAAGGGCGTTGTAGGGGTCATTTGCATCAACCCTACAGCGCCAACTAGTGGCAATAGAAAGTCACTCGTTTTTCCAATACATGTCCAGTTCTTTTCAGGTTGGTCATTGTAGTTTCAAGACCTATTAAAATACTTATTTACGGCCCATGTCCACGTGTCTCTGTCTGTTGCCGTGACGACCCTTTGTTCGCCATTTAAAGGAAATATTTTTTTTCAGAGACTCAGGCAGCTTATAGAGCCACACTATTTGGCACACTTGGTCGAATAGGCCCAGTTAGAAGATTAATTTGGTTTTGAATAAGGGCTTGGCTGCACAGCTCAGTAGTTGCTCCTTTTTTGTAGTACTCTCTCCAATAGGGTTTTTTATCTCTTGGGTGTGGTAATGTAAATAGGCGACTTTCGTGCATGTTAGGTTCTAATGAGATGATTACAGAGGAGGATCTGCCACCACCCTGACCTGCACACAGTCCGAGTTGCGTGACGTCCGAGTTGCGCTAGATTGCGAGGGCCCGTTCAGTCCTGCTTGCAGGCCTAGTTATTATTATTATTATTAGGGCCCGAGCACTCTCAGCGTGCGAGGCCCTATTGTTCTTCGAAGGATTATTATTATTATTATTATTATTATTAGGGCCCGAGCACTAGGCGTGCGAAGGCCCTATTGTAATGCAAAGGATTATTATTATTATTATTATTATTATTATTCTTCTTTCTTCATGGCAAATGAAAATGGCCAATTTGGAGGCCTGAACATGCACGAAAAGTCACCAAAATTTGCACATACGTGCAGATTCGCGTAAAATTTGATAATCTTGCGTCGTTTTGAAAAAATTTCAAAAAATGGCTCAGTGGCGCCCCCTTGACCCTTAAAATTTTCAAAAAGGCCTCTCCTCTCAGGTTTTCAACGTAGAGCGATGAAATTTGGGGAGTAGATACCTTATGCCTAACTGTTCAAAAAAGCCTCTTGCACCCATATTCCAAATCCGACAGGAAATCGGATATTTTGGATCAAATGTGAAATTTTTTCGGTTCACAGTTGGAGTTTACGTTTGGAGGCCTGAACATGCACGAAAACTCACCAAAATTTGCACATACATGCAACTTTGCGTAAATTTTGATAATCTACAAAAAAATTTAACAAAATCGCTCAGTGGCGCCCCCTTGAAATTTTCAAAAAGGCCTTTCCTATTAGGTTTTTTCAACGTAGAATGATGAAATTTGGTGAGTCGATACATTGCGTAAAACTGCTCCAAAAAGTCTCTTGCACCTATATTCCAAATCCAACAGGAAGTCGGAAATTTTGGATCAAATGCGAAATTTTATCGATTTACATTTGAGACCTTGTCGCTGAAGAAAATAGTTGGATCGTCTTCAAAATTGGTCAGACTATACAGGAGACATATGAGATCTTAAGTTTTCAAAATGGTGAGTTTTCATCCAAGGGTCTGGTCTGGGCGTAGTCCCAAAGTTGGCCATTTTTGGGCAAAACACCAAATTCAGAAAATGATTAAAAACTCCGTGATACAACGTTCAATCGTTTTCATTTCTAGCAAGTATATGAGATATCCCAGCCTGAACACGACTGCATTTAAATTTTACCCATTAGGCTTGGCGCCCCCTAGTGGGAACAGGAAATGGCCTTCTTTACGAGACAGGCTCCTCCTCCAAGGGAAAAAAATCTATTGACCTCAAACCTGTTTCAGGGGAGCCTCAAGACATGTGTTCAGGTGCCTAATGAAAAATATTGAGGTTTTGTAGAAGCGGAGAGGTACAAACTGGAAGTGAAAATGACCGTCAACAATTTGTCTCGCCAAAAACTTTGAACAGTCATAACTCGGCAGATATACAACATATCTGCGCCAAACTTCCCGTGTTTGTTGAGAGTCATACCCTGAAGGTTCGTGTAAGGGTCATTTGCATCAACTCTACAGTGCCAACTAGTGGCGACAGAAAGAAGTTTTAAAAAAGGCCTTTCCTATTGGGTTTTTCCAACATAGAGTGAGGAAATTTGGGGAGTTGATACCTTGTGCAAAACTGCTCCAAAAAGTCTCTTGCACCCATTTTCCAAATCCAACAGGAAATCGGGTATTTTGGATCAAATGTGAAATTTTTATCGGTTAACAGTAGGAGTTTACATTTGGAGGCTTGAACATGCACGAAAACTCACCAAAATTTGCACATACATGCGGCTTTGGATAACGTTCGATAATCTTGCAACGTTACGAAACAATTTAACAAAATGGCTCAGTGGCGCCCCCTTGAAATTTTCAAAAAGGCCTCTCCATTTAGGTTTTTCTAACATAGAGTGATGAAATTTGGAGAGTCAAAACTTTGTGCAAAACTGCTCCAAAAAGTCTCATGCACACACATTCCAAATCCTACAGGAAATCGGGTATTTTAGATTGAATGTGAACTTTTTATCGATTTACAGTGTGCACATTTTACACCTTGGCACCTAGGGAATTAGTTTGATCATTCTCAAAATTGGTGAGACTGTTCATGAGGCATATGAAAACTTAAGTTATAAAAATGGTGTGTTTTCATTCACGGGCCTGACCTGGGCGGGGCGCCAAATTCTTCCATTTTTTCGCCAAAACACCGAATTCGGAAAATGACTGATAACTCCCTCATACAACGTTCGATCTATTTTAAATCTGGCATGTGTGTGAGGTATACCAGCCTGAGCAGGACTGGATTGAAAATTTACCATTTGTGCCTGGCGCCTCCTAGTGGGAACAGGAAATGCCCTTTTTTACGGGACACACTCCTCCTCTAAAGGGAAAAAATCAATCTACCTCAAACCTGCATAAGGGAAACCTTAAGACCTGTCTTCAGGTGCCTGATGAAAAATATTGAAGTTTCGTTGAAGCGGAGGGGTCCAAACAGGAAAGTGAAAATGACTGTCAACAATTTTTCTCTCCAAAAACTTTGAACAGTCATAACTCAGCAGATATACAAGATATCTGCGGCAAACTTCCCGTGCTTGTTGAGAGTCATACCCTGAAGGGCCTTGTAGGGGTCATTTGCATCAACCCTACAGCGCCAACTAGTGGCGATAGAAAGTCACTCGTTTTTCCAAAACATGTCCAGTTCTTTTCATGTTGGTCATTGTAGTTTCAAGACCTATTAAAATACTTTTTTACGGCCCATGTCCACGTGTCTCTGTCTGTTGCCGTGACGACCCTTTGTTCGCCATTTAAAGGAAATATTTTTTTTCAGAGACTCAGGGAGCTTATAGAGCCACAATAGTTGGCACACTTGGTCGAATTGGCCCAGTTAGAAGATTAATTTTGGTTTTGAATAAGGGCTTGGCTGCACAGCTCAGTAGTGGCTCCTTTTTTGTAGTACTCTCTCCAATAGGGTTTTTTATCTCTTGGGTGTGGGAATGTAAATAGGCGACTTTCGAGCATGTTAGGTTCTAATGAGATGATTAGAGAGGAGGATCTGCCACCACCCTGACCTGCACACAGTCCGAGTTGCGCTAGATTGCGAGGGCCCGTTCAGTCCTGCTTGTTATTATTATTCTTCTTTCTTCATGGCAAATGAAAATGGCCAATTTGGAGGCCTGAACATGCACGAAAAGTCACCAAAATTTGCACATACGTGCAGATTCGCGTAAATTTCGATAATCTTGCGTCGTTTTGAAAAAATTTCAAAAAATGGCTCAGTGGCGCCCCCTTGACCCTTAAAATTTTCAAAAAGGCCTCTCCTCTCAGGTTTTCAACGTAGAGCAATGAAATTTGGGGAGTAGATACCTTATGCCTAACTGTTCAAAAAAGCCTCTTGCACCCATGTTCCAAATCCAACAGGAAATCGGGTATTTTGGATCGAATGTGAAATTTTTTCGGTTCACAGTTGGAGTTTACGTTTGGAGGCTTGAACATGCACGAAAACTCACCAAAATTTGCACATACATTCAACTTTGCGTAAATTTTGATAATCTACAAAAAAATTTAACAAAATGGCTCAGTGGCGCCCCCTTGAAATTTTCAAAAAGGCCTCTCCTATTAGGTTTTTTCAACGTAGAACAATGAAATTTAGTGAGTCGATACATTGTACAAAACTGCTCCAAAAAGTCTCTTGCCCCCATATTCCAAACCCAACAGGAAGCTGGAAATTTTGGGTCAAATGCGAAATTTTATCGATTTACATTTGAGACCTTGTCGCTGAAGGATAAAGTTGGATCGTCTTCAAAATTGGTCAGACTATTCAGGAGACCTATGAGATCTTAAGTTTTCAAAATGGTGTGTTTTCATTCAAGGGTCTGGCCTGGGCGTGGTCCCAAAGTCGGCCATTTTTAGGCAAAATACCAAATTCAGAAAATGATTAAAAACTCCGTGATCCAACGTTCAATCTTTTTCATTTTTAGCATGTTTATGAGATATCCCAGCCTGAACACGACTGCATTGAAATATTACCCATTAGGCCTGGCGCCCCTAGTGGAAACAGGAAATGGCCTTCTTTACGAGACAGGCTCCTCCTCCAAGGGAAAAAAATCTATTGACCTCAAACCTGTTTCAGGGGAGCCTCAAGACATGTGTTCAGGTGCCTGATGAAAAATATTGAAGTTTCGTTGAAGCGGAGAGGTCCAAACTGGAAGTGAAAATGACCGTCAACAATTTGTCTCGCCAAAAACTTTGAACAGTCATAACTCGGCAGATATGCAACATATCTGCGCCAAACTTTCCGTGTTTGTTGAGAGTCATACCCTGAAGGTTCTTGTAGGGGTCATTTGCATCAACTCTACAGTGCCAACTAGTGGCGACAGAAAGAAGTTTTAAAAAAGGCCTTTCCTGTTGGGTTTTTTCAACGTAGAGCAATGAAATTTGGGGAGTAGATACCTTATGCCTAACTGCTCAAAAAAGCCTCTTGCACCCATATTCCAAATCCAACAGAAAATCGGGTATTTTGGATCAAATGTGAAATTTCTGTCCATTTCTAGTACAGTTTACATTTGGAGGCCTGGACATGCACGAAAACTCACCAAATTTTGCACATACATGCGGCTTTGTGTGGATTTCGATAATCTTGCAACGTTACAAAAAAATGTAACAAAATGGCTCAGTGGCGCCCCCTTGAATTTTTCAAAAAGGCGTTTCCTATTAGGTTTTTTTAACGTAGAGCAATGAAATTTGGGGAGTCGATACCTTGTGCAAAACTGCTCCAAAAAGTCTCTTGCACCCATATTCCAAACCCAACAGGAAATCGGGTATTTTGGATCGAATGTGAAATTTTTATCAATTAACAGGGTGCACATTTGAGACCTTGTCACAGAGGGAATCAATTGGATCATCTTCAAAATTGGTTAGACAATTCAGGAGACCTATGAAATCTAAACTTTTCAAAATGGTGTGTTTTCATTCATGGGTCTGACCTGGGCGTGGTGCCAAAGTCGGCCATTTTTTCGGCAAAATGACAAATTCAGTAAAGGACTAATAGCTCCTTGAAACAACGTTCAATCTTTTTCATATCTGGCATGTATGTGCGGGATCCCACCCTGAACACGAGTGCATTGAAATATTACTCATTAGGCCTAGCGCCCCCTAGTGGGAACAGGAAATGCCTTTTTTACGAAACAGGCTCCTCCTCCAAGGAAAAAAAAATCTATTCACCTCAAACCTGCATCAGGGGAGCCTGAAGACATGTGTTCAGGTGCCTGATGAAAAATACTGAGGTTTGGTTGAAGCAGAAGGGTCCAACAGGAGAAGTAAAAATGACTGAAGCCATTTCGTCTCACCACAAGTTTTGAACAGTCATAACTTCTACAACATATCTGCGCCAAACATATCGTGCTTGTTGAGTCATAGTCTGAAGGGTCCTGTAGGGGTCATTTGCATCAACCCTACAGCGCCAACTAGTAGCAATAGAAAGTCACTCATTTTTTTAAATATATGTCCAGTTCTTTTCAGGTTGGTCATTGTAGTTTCAAGACCTTTTAAAATACTTATTTTACGGCCCATGTCCACATGTCTCTGTCTGTTGCTGTGATGACCCTTTATTCGCTCCTTTTTTGTAGTCCTCTGTCCAATAGGGGTTTTTATCTCTTAGGTGTGTGAATGTAAAGAGGCAACTTTCGCGCATGTTAGGTTCTAATGAGATGATTAGAGAGGACGATATGCCACCACCCTGACCTGCACACTGTCCGAGTTGCATGACGTCCGAGTTGCGCTAGATTGCGAGGGCCCGTTCAGTCCTGCTTGCAGGCCTAGTTATTATTATTATTCTTCTTTCTTCATGGCAAATGAAAATGGCCAATTTGGAGGCCTGAACATGCACGAAAAGTCACCAAAATTTGCACATACGTGCAGATTCGCGTAAAATTTGATAATCTAGCGTCGTTTTGAAAAAATTTCAAAAAATGGCTCAGTGGCGCCCCCTTGACCCTTAAAATTTTCAAAAAGGCCTCTCCTCTCAGGTTTTCAACGTAGAGCGATGAAATTTGGGGAGTAGATACCTTATGCCTAACTGTTCAAAAAAGCCTCTTGCACCCATATTCCAAATCCGACAGGAAATCGGATATTTTGGATCAAATGTGAAATTTTTTCGGTTCACAGTTGGAGTTTACGTTTGGAGGCCTGAACATGCACGAAAACTCACCAAAATTTGCACATACATGCAACTTTGCGTAAATTTTGATAATCTACAAAAAAATTTAACAAAATCGCTCAGTGGCGCCCCCTTGAAATTTTCAAAAAGGCCTGTCCTATTAGGTTTTTTCAACGTAGAATGATGAAATTTGGTGAGTCGATACATTGTGTAAAACTGCTCCAAAAAGTCTCTTGCACCCATATTCCAAACCCAACAGGAAGCCGGAAATTTTGGATCAAATGTGAAATTTTATCGATTTACATTTGAGACCTTGTCGCTGAAGAAAATAGTTGGATCGTCTTCAAAATTGGTCAGACTATTCAGGAGACATATGAGATCTTAAGTTTTCAAAATGGTGAGTTTTCACTCAAGGGTCTGACCTGGGCGTGGTCCCAAAGTCAGCCATTTTTGGGCAAAATTCCAAATTCAGAATATGATTAAAAACTCGGTGATACAACGTTCAATCTTTTTCATTTCTAGCATGTATATGAGATATCCCAGCCTGAACACGACTGCATTGAAATATTACCCATTAGGCCTGGCGCCCCCTAGTGGAAACAGGAAATGGCCTTCTTTACGAGACAGGCTCCTCCTCCAAGGGAAAAAAATCTATTGACCTCAAACCTGTTTCAGGGGAGCCTCAAGACATGTGTTCAGGTCCCTGATGAAAAATATTGAGGTTTCGTTGAAGCGGAGAGGTCCAAACTGGAAGTGAAAATGACCGTCAACAATTTGTCTCGCCAAAAATTTTGAACAGTCATAACTCGGCAGATATGCAACATATCTGCGCCAAACTTTCCGTGTTTGTTGAGAGTCATACCCTGAAGGTTTTTGTAGGGGTCATTTGCATCAACTCTACAGTGCCCACTAGTGGCGACAGAAAGAAGTTTTAAAAAAGGCCTTTCCTATTGGGTTTTTTCAACATAGAGCAAGGAAATTTGGGGAGTAGATACCTTATGCAAAACTGCTCCAAAAAGTCTCTTGCACCCATATTCCAAATCCAACAGGAAATCGGGTATTTTGGATCGAATGTGAAATTTTCATGGGTTCACAGTAAGAGTTTACATTTGGAGGCTTGAATATGCATAAAAACTCACCAAAATTTGCACATACATGCGGCTTTGGATAACGTTCGATAATCTTGCAACGTTACGAAACAATTTAACAAAATGGCTCAGTGGCGCCCCCTTGAAATTTTCAAAAAGGCCTCTCCATTTAGGTTTTTCTAACATAGAGTGATGAAATTTGGAGAGTCAAAACTTTGTGCAAAACTGCTCCAAAAAGTCTCTTGCACACACATTCCAAATCCTACAGGAAATCGGGTATTTTGGATTGAATGTGAACTTTTTATCGATTTACAGTGTGCACATTTTACACCTTGGCACCTAGGGAATTAGTTTGATCATTCTCAAAATTGGTGAGACTGTTCATGAGGCATATGAAATCTTAAGTTATAAAAATGGCGTGTTTTCATTCACGGGCCTCACCTGGGCGGGGCGCCAAATTCTTCCATTTTTTCGCCAAAACACCGAATTCGGAAAATGACTGATAACTCCCTCATACAACGTTCAATCTATTTGAAATCTGGCATGTGTGTGAGGTATACCAGCCTGAGCAGGACTGGATTGAAAATGTATCATTTGTGCCTGGCGCCTCCTAGTGGGAACAGGAAATGCCCTTTTTTACGGGACACACTCCTCCTCTAAAGGGAAAAAATCAATCTACCTCAAACCTGCATAAGGGAAACCTTAAGACCTGTCTTCAGGTGCCTGATGAAAAATATTGAAGTTTCGTTGAAGCGGAGGGGTCCAAACAGGAAAGTGAAAATGACTGTCAACAATTTTTCTCTCCAAAAACTTTGAACAGTCATAACTCGGCAGATATACAAGATATCTGCGCCAAACTTCCCGTGCTTGTTGAGAGTCATACCCTGAAGGGCCTTGTAGGGGTCATTTGCATCAACCCTACAGCGCCAACTAGTGGCGATAGAAAGTCACTCGTTTTTCCAAAACATGTCCAGTTCTTTTCATGTTGGTCATTGTAGTTTCAAGACCTATTAAAATACTTTTTTACGGCCCATGTCCACGTGTCTCTGTCTGTTGCCGTGACGACCCTTTGTTCGCCATTTAAAGGAAATTTTTTTTTTCAGAGACTCAGGGAACTTATGGAGCCACAATAGTTGGCACACTTGGTCGAATTGGCCCAGTTAGAAGATTAATTTTGGTTTTGAATAAGGGCTTGGCTGCACAGCTCAGTAGTGGCTCCTTTTTTGTAGTACTCTCTCCAATAGGGGTTTTTATCTCTTGGGTGTGGGAATTTAAATAGGCGACTTTCGAGCATGTTAGGTTCTAATGAGATGATTAGAGAGGAGGATCTCCCACCACCCTGACCTGCACACAGTCCGAGTTGCGTGACGTCCGAGTTGCGTTAGATTGCGAGGGCCCGTTCAGTCCTGCTTGCAGGCCTAGTTATTATTATTAGGGCCCGAGCACTAAGCGTGCGAAGGCCCTATTGTTTTGCAAAGGATTATTATTATTAGGGCCCGAGCACTAGGCGTGCGAAGGCCCTATTGTAATGCAAAGGATTATTATTATTATTCTTCTTTTTTCATGGCAAATGAAAATGGCCAATTTGGAGGCCTGAACATGCACGAAAAGTCACCAAAATTTGCACATACGTGCAGATTCGCGTAAAATTTGATAATCTTGCGTCGTTTTGAAAAAATTTCAAAAAATTGCTCAGTGGCGCCCCCTTGACCCTTAAAATTTTCAAAAAGGCCTCTCCTCTCAGGTTTTCAACGTAGAGCAATGAAATTTGGGGAGTAGATACCTTATGCCTAACTGTTCAAAAAAGCCTCTTGCACCCATATTCCAAATCCGACAGGAAATCGGATATTTTGGCTCAAATGTGAAATTTTTTCGGTTCACAGTTGGAGTTTACGTTTGGAGGCCTGAACATGCACGAAAACTCACCAAAATTTGCACATACATGCAACTTTGCGTAAATTTTGATAATCTACAAAAAAATTTAACAAAATCGCTCAGTGGCGCCCCCTTGAAATTTTCAAAAAGGCCTTTCCTATTAGGTTTTTTCAACGTAGAATGATGAAATTTGGCGAGTCGATACATTGTGCAAAACTGCTCCAAAAAGTCTCTTGCACCCATATTCCAAACCCAACAGGAAGCCGGAAATTTTGGATCAAATGTGAAATTTTATCGATTTACATTTGAGACCTTGTCGCTGAAGAAAATAGTTGGATCGTCTTCAAAATTGGTCAGACTATTCAGGAGACATATGAGATCTTAAGTTTTCAAAATGGTGAGTTTTCACTCAAGGGTCTGACCTGGGCGTGGTCCCAAAGTCGGCCAATTTTGGGCAAAATACCAAATTCAGAAAATGATTAAAAACTCCGTGATACAACGTTCAATCTTTTTCATTTCTAGCATGTATATGAGATATCCCAGCCTGAACACGACTGCATTGAAATATTACCCATTAGGCCTGGCGCCCCCTAGTGGGAACAGGAAATGGCCTTCTTTACGAGACAGGCTCCTCCTCCAAGGGAAAAAAATCTATTGACCTCAAACCTGTTTCAGGGGAGCCTCAAGACATGTGTTCAGGTCCCTGATGAAAAATATTGAGGTTTCGTTGAAGCGGAGAGGTCCAAACTGGAAGTGAAAATGACCGTCAACAATTTGTCTCGCCAAAAATTTTGAACAGTCATAACTCGGCAGATATGCAACATATCTGCGCCAAACTTTCCGTGTTTGTTGAGAGTCATACCCTGAAGGTTCTTGTAGGGGTCATTTGCATCACCTCTACAGTGCCAACTAGTGGCGACAGAAAGAAGTTTTAAAAAAGGCCTTTCCTATTGGGTTTTTTCAACATAGAGCAAGGAAATTTGGGGAGTAGATACCTTATGCAAAACTGCTCCAAAAAGTCTCTTGCACCCATATTCCAAATCCAACAGGAAATCGGGTATTTTGGATCGAATGTGAAATTTTCATGGGTTCACAGTAAGAGTTTACATTTGGAGGCTTGAATATGCATAAAAACTCACCAAAATTTGCACATACATGCGGCTTTGGATAACGTTCGATAATCTTGCAACGTTACGAAACAATTTAACAAAATGGCTCAGTGGCGCCCCCTTGAAATTTTCAAAAAGGCCTCTCCATTTAGGTTTTTCTAACATAGAGTGATGAAATTTGGAGAGTCAAAACTTTGTGCAAAACTGCTCCAAAAAGTCTCTTGCACACACATTCCAAATCCTACAGGAAATCGGGTAATTTGGATTGAATGTGAACTTTTTATCGATTTACAGTGTGCACATTTTACACCTTGGCACCTAGGGAATTAGTTTGATCATTCTCAAAATTGGTGAGACTGTTCATGAGGCATATGAAATCTTAAGTTATAAAAATGGTGTGTTTTCATTCACGGGCCTGACCTGGGCGGGGCGCCAAATTCTTCCATTTTTTCGCCAAAACACCGAATTCGGAAAATGACTGATAACTCCCTCATACAACGTTCAATCTATTTTAAATCTGGCATGTGTGTGAGGTATACCAGCCTGAGCAGGACTGAATTGAAAATTTACCATTTGTGCCTGGCGCCTCCTAGTGGGAACAGGAAATGCCCTTTTTTACGGGACACACTCCTCCTCTAAAGGGAAAAAATCAATCTACCTCAAACCTGCATAAGGGAAACCTTAAGACCTGTCTTCAGGTGCCTGATGAAAAATATTGAAGTTTCGTTGAAGCGGAGGGGTCCAAACAGGAAAGTGAAAATGACTGTCAACAATTTTTCTCTCCAAAAACTTTGAACAGTCATAACTCGGCAGATATACAAGATATCTGCGCCAAACTTCCCGTGCTTGTTGAGAGTCATACCCTGAAGGGCCTTGTAGGGGTCATTTGCATCAACCCTACAGCGCCAACTAGTGGCGATAGAAAGTCACTCGTTTTTCCAAAACATGTCCAGTTCTTTTCATGTTGGTCATTGTTGTTTCAAGACCTATTAAAATACTTTTTTACGGCCCATGTCCACGTGTCTCTGTCTGTTGCCGTGACGACCCTTTGTTCGGCATTTAAAGGAAATATTTTTTTTCAGAGACTCAGGGAGCTTATAGAGCCACAATAGTTGGCACACTTGGTCGAATTGGCCCAGTTAGAAGATTAATTTTGGTTTTGAATAAGGGCTTGGCTGCACAGCTCAGTAGTGGCTCCTTTTTTGTAGTACTCTCTCCAATAGGGGTTTTTATCTCTTGGGTGTGGGAATGTAAATAGGCGACTTTCGAGCATGTTAGGTTCTAATGAGATGATTAGAGAGGAGGATCTCCCACCGCCCTGACCTGCACACAGTCCGAGTTGCGTGACGTCCGAGTTGCGCTAGATTGCGAGGGCCCGTTCAGTCCTGCTTGCAGGCCTAGTTATTATTATTATTCTTCTTTTTTCAGGGCAAATGAAAATGGCCAATTTGGAGGCCTGAACATGCACGAAAAGTCACCAAAATTTGCACAAACGTGCGGCTTTGCGTAAATTTCGATAATCTTGTGTCGTTTTGAAAAAATGTCAAAAAATGGCTCAGTGGCGCCCCCTTGACCCTTAAAATTTTCAAAAAGGCCTCTCCTCTCAGGTTTTCAACGTAGAGCAATGAAATTTGGGGAGTAGATACCTTATGCCTAACTGTTCAAAAAAGCCTCTTGCACCCATATTCCAAATCCAACAGGAAATCGGATATTTTGGATCAAATGTGAAATTTTTATCGGTTCACAGTTTGAGTTTACATTTGGAGGCCTGAACATGCACGAAAACTCACCAAAATTTGCACATACATGCAACTTTGCGTAAATTTTGATAATCTACAAAAAAATTTAACAAAATGGCTCAGTGGCGCCCCCTTGAAATTTTCAAAAAGGCCTTTCCTATTAGGTTTTTTCAACGTAGAACGATGAAATTTGGCAAGTCGATACATTGTGCAAAACTGCTCCAAAAAGTCTCTTGCACCCATATTCCAAACCCAACAGGAAGCCGGAAATTTTGGATCAAATGTGAAATTTTATCGATTTACATTTGAGACCTTGTCGCTGAAGAAAATAGTTGGATAGTCTTCAAAATTGGTCAGACTATTCAGGAGACATATGAGATCTTAAGTTTTCAAAATGGTGAGTTTTCACTCAAGGGTCTGACCTGGGCGTGGTCCCAAAGTCGGCCATTTTTGGGCAAAATACCAAATTCAGAAAATGATTAAAAACTCCGTGATACAACGTTCAATCTTTTTCATTTCTAGCATGTATATGAGATATCCCAGCCTGAACACGACTGCATTGAAATATTACCCATTAGGCCTGACGCCCCCTAGTGGGAACAGGAAATGGCCTTCTTTACGAGACAGGCTCCTCCTCCAAGGGAAAAAAATCTATTGACCTCAAACCTGTTTCAGGGGAGCCTCAAGACATGTGTTCAGGTCCCTGATGAAAAATATTGAGGTTTCGTTGAAGCGGAGAGGTCCAAACTGGAAGTGAAAATGACCGTCAACAATTTGTCTCGCCAAAAATTTTGAACAGTCATAACTCGGCAGATATGCAACATATCTGCGCCAAACTTTCCGTGTTTGTTGAGAGTCATACCCTGAAGGTTCTTGTAGGGGTCATTTGCATCAACTCTACAGTGCCAACTAGTGGCGACAGAAAGAAGTTTTAAAAAAGGCCTTTCCTATTGGGTTTTTTCAACATAGAGCAAGGAAATTTGGGGAGTAGATACCTTATGCAAAACTGCTCCAAAAAGTCTCTTGCACCCATATTCCAAATCCAACAGGAAATCGGGTATTTTGGATCGAATGTGAAATTTTCATGGGTTCACAGTAAGAGTTTACATTTGGAGGCTTGAATATGCATAAAAACTCACCAAAATGTGCACATACATGCGGCTTTGGATAACGTTCGATAATCTTGCAACGTTACGAAACAATTTAACAAAATGGCTCAGTGGCGCCCCCTTGAAATTTTCAAAAAGGCCTCTCCATTTAGGTTTTTCTAACATAGAGTGATGAAATTTGGAGAGTCAAAACTTTGTGCAAAACTGCTCCAAAAAGTCTCCTGCACACACATTCCAAATCCTACAGGAAATCGGGTATTTTGGATTGAATGTGAACTTTTTATCGATTTACAGTGTGCACATTTTACACCTTGGCACCTAGGGAATTAGTTTGATCATTCTCAAAATTGGTGAGACTGTTTATGAGGCATATGAAATCTTAAGTTATAAAAATGGTGTGTTTTCATTCACGGGCCTGACCTGGGCGGGGTGCCAAATTCTTCCATTTTTTCGCCAAAACACCGAATTCGGAAAATGACTGATAACTCCCTCATACAACGTTCAATCTATTTTAAATCTGGCATGTGTGTGAGGTATACCAGCCTGAGCAGGACTGGATTGAAAATTTACCATTTGTGCCTGGCGCCTCCTAGTGGGAACAGGAAATGCCCTTTTTTACGGGACCCACTCCTCCTCTAAAGGGAAAAAATCAATCTACCTCAAACCTGCATAAGGGAAACCTTAAGACCTGTCTTCAGGTGCCTGATGAAAAATATTGAAGTTTCGTTGAAGCGGAGGGGTCCAAACAGGAAAGTGAAAATGACTGTCAACAATTTTTCTCTCCAAAAACTTTGAACAGTCATAACTCGGCAGATATACAAGATATCTGCGCCAAACTTCCCGTGCTTGTTGAGAGTCATACCCTGAAGGGCCTTGTAGGGGTCATTTGCATCAACCCTACAGCGCCAACTAGTGGCGATAGAAAGTCACTCGTTTTTCCAAAACATGTCCAGTTCTTTTCATGTTGGTCATTGTAGTTTCAAGACCTATTAAAATACTTTTTTACGGCCCATGTCCACGTGTCTCTGTCTGTTGCCGTGACGACCCTTTGTTCGCCATTTAAAGGAAATATTTTTTTTCAGAGACTCAGGGAGCTTATAGAGCCACAATAGTTGGCACACTTGGTCGAATTGGCCGAGTTAGAAGATTAATTTTGGTTTTGAATAAGGGCTTGGCTGCACAGCTCAGTAGTGGCTCCTTTTTTGTAGTACTCTCTCCAATAGGGGTTTTTATCTCTTGGGTGTGGGAATGTAAATAGGCGACTTTCGAGCATGTTAGGTTCTAATGAGATGATTAGAGAGGAGGATCTGCCACCACCCTGACCTGCACACAGTCCGAGTTGCGTGACGTCCGAGTTGCGCTAGATTGCGAGGGCCCGTTCAGTCCTGCTTGCAGGCCTAGTTATTATTATTCTTCTTTTTTCATGGCAAATGAAAATGGCCAATTTGGAGGCCTGAACATGCACGAAAAGTCACCAAAATTTGCACATACGTGCAGATTCGCGTAAATTTTGATAATCTTGCGTCGTTTTGAAAAAATGTCAAAAAATGGCTCAGTGGCGCCCCCTTGACCCTTAAAATTTTCAAAAAGGCCTCTCCTCTCAGGTTTTCAACGTAGAGCAATGAAATTTGGGGAGTAGATACCTTATGCCTAACTGTTCAAAAAAGCCTCTTGCACCCATATTCCAAATCCAACAGGAAATCGGGTATTTTGGATTGAATGTGAAATTTTTTCGGTTCACAGTTGGAGTTTACGTTTGGAGGCTTGAACATGCATGAAAACTCACCAAAATTTGCACATACATTCAACTTTGCGTAGATTTTGATAATCTATAAAAAAAATTAACAAAATGGCTCAGTGGCGCCCCCTTGAAATTTTCAAAAAGGCCTTTCCTATTAGGTTTTTTCAACGTAGAACAATGAAATTTAGTGAGTCGATACATTGTACAAAACTGCTCCAAAAAGTCTCTTGCACCCATATTCCAAACCCAACAGGAAGCCGGAAATTTTGGGTCAAATGCGAAATTTTATCGATTTACATTTGAGACCTTGTCGCTGAAGGATAAAGTTGGATCGTCTTCAAAATTGGTCAGACTATTCAGGAGACCTATGAGATCTTAAGTTTTCAAAATGGTGTGTTTTCATTCAAGGGTCTGGCCTGGGCGTGGTCCCAAAGTCGGCCATTTTTAGGCAAAATACCAAATTCAGAAAATGATTAAAAACTCCGTGATCCAACGTTCAATCTTTTTCATTTCTAGCATGTTTATGAGATATCCCAGCCTGAACACGACTGCATTGAAATATTACCCATTAGGCCTGGCGCCCCTAGTGGAAACAGGAAATGGCCTTCTTTACGAGACAGGCTCCTCCTCCAAGGGAAAAAAATCTATTGACCTCAAACCTGTTTCAGGGGAGCCTCAAGACATGTGTTCAGGTGCCTGATGAAAAATATTGAGTTTTCGTTGAAGCGGAGAGGTCCAAACTGGAAGTGAAAATGACCGTCAACAATTTGTCTCGCCAAAAACTTTGAACAGTCATAACTCGGCAGATATGCAACATATCTGCGCCAAACTTTCCGTGTTTGTTGAGAGTCATACCCTGAAGGTTCTTGTAGGGGTCATTTGCATCAACTCTACAGTGCCAACTAGTGGCGACAGAAAGAAGTTTTAAAAAAGGCCTTTCCTATTGGGTTTTTTCAACATAGAGCAAGGAAATTTGGGGAGTAGATACCTTATGCAAAACTGCTCCAAAAAGTCTCTTGCACCCATATTCCAAATCCAACAGGAAATCGGGTAATTTGGATCAAATGTGAAATTTTTATCGGTTCACAGTAGGAGTTTACATTTGGAGGCTTGAACATGCACGAAAACTCACAAAAATTTCGACATACATGCGGCTTTGCATAACGTTCAATAATCTTGCAACGTTACGAAAACATGTAACAAAATGGCTCACTGGCGCCCCCTTGAAATTTTCAAAAAGGCCTCTCCATTTAGGTTTTTTCAACGTAGAGGGATGAAATTCGGAGAGTCAATACCTTGTACAAAACTGCTCCAAAAAGTCTCTTGCATGCGTATTCCAAACCCAACAGGAAATCGGGTATTTTGGATTGAATGTGAATTTTTTATCGATTTACAGTGTGCACATTTTACACCTTGGCACCTAGGGAATTAGTTTGATCATTCTCAAAATTGGCGAGACTGTTCATGAGGCATATGAAATCTTAAGTTATCAAAATGGTGTGTTTTCATTCACGGGCCTGACCTGGGCGGGGTGCCAAAGTCGGCCATTTTTTCGCCAAAACATCGAATTCGGAAAATGACTGATAACTCCCTCATACAACGTTCAATCTATTTTAAATCTGCCATGTGTGTGAGGTATACCAGCCTGAGCAGGACTGGATTGAAAATTTACCATTTGTGCCTGGCGCCTCCTAGTGGGAACAGGAAATGCCCTTTTTTACGGGAGACACTCCTCCTCTAAGGGAAAAAAAAAAATCAATCAACCTCAAACCTGCATAAGGGAAGCCTTAAGACCTGTCTTCAGGTGCCTGATGAAAAATATTGAAGTTTCGTTGAAGCGGAGGGGTCCAAACAGGAAAGTGAAAATGACTGTCAACAATTTTTCTCTCCAAAAACTTGGAACAGTCATAACACGGCAGATATACAACATATCTGCGCCAAACTTCCCGTGCTTGTTGAGAGTCTTACCCTGAAGGGCCTTGTAGGGGTCATTTGCATCAACCCTACAGCGCCAACTAGCGGCAATAGAAAGTCACTCGTTTTTCCAATACATGTCCAGTTCTTTTCAGTTTGATCATTGTAGTTTCAAGACCTATTAAAATACTTATTTACAGCCCATGTCCACGTGTCTCTGTCTGTTGCCATGACGACCCTTTGTTCGCCATTTAAAGGAAATATTTTTTTTCAGAGACTCAGGCAGTTTATAGAGCCACAATATTTGGCACACTTGGTCGAATTGGCCCAGTTAGAAGATTAATTTTGGTTTTGAATAAGGGCTTGACTGCACAGCTCAGTAGTGGCTCCTTTTTTGTAGTACTCTCTCCAATAAGGGTTTTTATCTCTTTGGTGTGGGAATGTAAATAGGCGACTTTTGAGCATGTTAGGTTCTAATGAGATGATTAGAGAGGAGGATCTGCCACCACCCTGACCTGCACACAGTCCGAGTTGCGTGACGTCCGAGTTGCGCTAGATTGCGAGGGCCCGTTCAGTCCTGCTTGCAGGCCTAGTTATTATTATTATTATTCTTCTTTTTTCAGGGCAAATGAAAATGGCCAATTTGGAGGCCTGAACATGCACGAAAAGTCACCAAAATTTGCACAAACGTGCGGCTTTGCGTAAATTTCGATAATCTTGTGTCGTTTTGAAAAAATGTCAAAAAATGGCTCAGTGGCGCCCCCTTGACCCTTAAAATTTTCAAAAAGGCCTCTCCTCTCAGGTTTTCAACGTAGAGCAATGAAATTTGGGGAGTAGATACCTTATGCCTAACTGTTCAAAAAAGCCTCTTGCACCCATATTCCAAATCCAACAGGAAATCGGATATTTTGGATCAAATGTGAAATTTTTATCGGTTCACAGTTGGAGTTTAAATTTGGAGGCCTGAACATGCACGAAAACTCACCAAAATTTGCACATACATGCAACTTTGCGTAAATTTTGATAATCTACAAAAAAAATTAACAAAATGGCTCAGTGGCGCCCCCTTGAAATTTTCAAAAAGGCCTTTCCTATTAGGTTTTTTCAACGTAGAACGATGAAATTTGGCGAGTCGATACATTGTGCAAAACTGCTCCAAAAAGTCTCTTGCACCCATATTCCAAACCCAACAGGAAGCCGGAAATTTTGGATCAAATGTGAAATTTTATCGATTTACATTTGAGACCTTGTCGCTGAAGAAAATAGTTGGATCGTCTTCAAAATTGGTCAGACTATTCAGGAGACCTATGAGATCTTAAGTTTTCAAAATGGTGAGTTTTCACTCAAGGGTCTGACCTGGGCGTGGTCCCAAAGTCGGCCATTTTTGGGCAAAATACCAAATTCAGAAAATGATTAAAAACTCCGTGATACAACGTTCAATCTTTTTCATTTCTAGCATGTATATGAGATATCCCAGCCTGAACACGACTGCATTGAAATATTACCCATTAGGCCTGGCGCCCCCTAGTGGGAACAGGAAATGGCCTTCTTTACGAGACAGGCTCCTCCTCCAAGGGAAAAAAATCTATTGACCTCAAACCTGTTTCAGGGGAGCCTCAAGACATGTGTTCAGGTCCCTGATGAAAAATATTGAGGTTTCGTTGAAGCGGAGAGGTCCAAACTGGAAGTGAAAATGACCGTCAACAATTTGTCTCGCCAAAAATTTTGAACAGTCATAACTCGGCAGATATGCAACATATCTGCGCCAAACTTTCCGTGTTTGTTGAGAGTCATACCCTGAAGGTTCTTGTAGGGGTCATTTGCATCAACTCTACAGTGCCAACTAGTGGCGACAGAAAGAAGTTTTAAAAAAGGCCTTTCCTATTGGGTTTTTTCAACATAGAGCAAGGAAATTTGGGGAGTAGATACCTTATGCAAAACTGCTCCAAAAAGTCTCTTGCACCCATATTCCAAATCCAACAGGAAATCGGGTATTTTGGATCGAATGTGAAATTTTCATGGGTTCACAGTAAGAGTTTACATTTGGAGGCTTGAATATGCATAAAAACTCACCAAAATTTGCACATACATGCGGCTTTGGATAACGTTCGATAATCTTGCAACGTTACGAAAAATTTTAACAAAATGGCTCAGTGGCGCCCCCTTGAAATTTTCAAAAAGGCCTCTCCATTTAGGTTTTTCCAACATAGAGTGATGAAATTTGGAGAGTCAAAACTTTGTGCAAAACTGCTCCAAAAAGTCTCTTGCACACACATTCCAAATCCTACAGGAAATCGGGTATTTTGGATTGAATGTGAACTTTTTATCGATTTACAGTGTGCACATTTTACACCTTGGCACCTAGGGAATTAGTTTGATCATTCTCAAAAATGGCGAGACTGTTCATGAGGCATATGAAATCATAAGTTATAAAAATGGTGTGTTTTCATTCACGGGCCTGACCTGGGCGGGGCGCCAAATTCTTCCATTTTTTCGCCAAAACACCGAATTCGGAAAATGACTGATAACACCCTCATACAATGTTAAATCTATTTTAAATCTGGCATGTGTGTGAGGTATACCAGCCTGAGCAGGACTGGATTGAAAATTTACCATTTGTGCCTGGCGCCTCCTAGTGGAAACAGGAAATGCCCTTTTTTACGGGACACACTCCTCCTCTAAAGGGAAAAAACCAATCTACCTCAAACCTGCATAAGGGAAGCCTTAAGACCTGTCTTCAGGTGCATGATGAAAAATATTGAAGTTTCGTTGAAGCGGAGGGGTCCAAACAGGAAAGTGAAAATGACTGTCAACAATTTTTCTCTCCAAAAACTTTGAACAATCATAACTCGGCAGATATAGAACATATCTGCGCCAAACTTCCCGTGCTTGTTGAGAGTCATACCCTGAAGGAACTTGTAGGGGTCATTTGCATCAACCCTACAGCGCCAACTAGTGGCGATAGAAAGTCACTCGTTTTTCCAAAACATGTCCAGTTCTTTTCATGTTGGTCATTGTAGTTTCAAGACCTATTAAAATACTTTTTTACGGCCCATGTCCACGTGTCTCTGTCTGTTGCCGTGACGACCCTTTGTTCGCCATTTAAAGGAAATATTTTTTTTCAGAGACTCAGGCAGCTTATAGAGCCACAATATTTGGCACACTTGGTCGAATTGGCCAAGTTAGAAGATTAATTTTGGTTTTGAATAAGGGCTTGGCTGCACAGCTCAGTAGTGGCTCCTTTTTTGTAGTACTCTCTCCAATAGGGGTTTTTATCTCTTGGGTGTGGGAATGTAAATAGGCGACTTTCGAGCATGTTAGGTTCTAATGAGATGATTAGAGAGGAGGATCTGCCACCACCCTGACCTGCACACAGTCCGAGTTGCGTGACGTCCGAGTTGCGCTAGATTGCGAGGGCCCGTTCAGTCCTGCTTGCAGGCCTAGTTATATTTATTATTCGAAATCTGTGTCAATTTTAGCTTGGAATAATTCATTGATGTCTAATATTTAGTAAAAAAAAAAAAAAAAAAGACTTTAAAATATTCATTCGCATAACTTTTAAACAAATTACGTCACAATGAAAAAAATGGTGCGCCATAATATCTTGTTAAAATCATGGTGTCTTTAATTATGCTCTCTAATGGTCTCACCTCCAGTTAGGGTTTTGCTGTTTGACTTGGTTTTTTTGTTTGTTTTTTTTTAACGCCCTCCTGTTCAAAATTTTTCTTCCCCCAGAAAATTGAGATTTTAAGCTTTCCAAGTATGTATCACATGCATATTGGACAATTTTGCGTTTGGACAAATTGGGGGTCACAGAGCGGAACTTCACAATTCAGTGTTTTCCGGCATATATAAATAAAGCTCGACATATGGCGGAAAACACTAAGGTGACTTGAAGTTCCGCTCTGAGACCCACAATTTGGCCAACTTTCAAAATTGTCCGAAATGCATGTGTGATACATCATTGGAAAGCATAAAATCTCAATTTTCTAGAGAAACAAAACATTTTAACAGGAAGACATTTTAAAAAAATTTTTAAAAATTTTGAACAACAAAACCCTAATTAGAGGCGAGAGCAGAATTAAAGATGCGGCGATTTTAACAAGATATAATCGCGTACTTACCTTGTTTAGATCAAAAAACTCCAAGTAGCATGTATCATCGAGTGTCAAGACACAGCTGTGATGGCCCCAGCCGGATTTTTAAAATTTTTTATGGGTGAAACATGGTAATATAACGAGGGTCACGATGCAGAAATCGCAGACAACAAGCTGTGGTTGAGATTTTCTTTTTCATGTAGTTACCCTTTTAAACATTATTTAAAAAAAAAAAAATTGTTGGATCGATTTATCATCTAACATATTGGGGAAAATGCAACAGTAACAAAAAAAATACAATTAAGCGATAGTTATGAGGTAGATATCCCTGACTTTTTTACAGACACCAAATTTTTCATTGCGACGTAATCAGGGGTGAAAGTGGTTAGAATTTCTTGCCGGAACTCCTCTATTTTTTTTTTTTTTGGTGCGGGGGGTGGGAGGGTGGATGTTGGGGTCAAAACTACTGAAATGCAAAGAAAACTGTTTTGGTCAGTTATTTCTATAAAACATACAAAAACTAATTTTCATTCAAAATTTTATTTTTTCAATGATTTGCTAAATAAAAGTTAACAAAAACAGCTATAACCACAACCTCCACTTCCTAATTTTTTATTTTCCCTCATTTCCTCGCATACTAAATGCCAAATCTTAATTTTAACTACATAAGAACATGGGATGTATATTAAAATTGAAGATAATGTAAACATTTATTTATTTTTTAATAATAAAGATATAAGTAACATACATTCAGAAATATGAATATGATAAATAACCACCTAAACTCTGTCCTTGCTCTTAAAGATTTGATCCATTTTCTGCTGCTGCATTGCCCTTATTTTTATTTTTTAATTATTATTATTATTATTTTTTTTTTTTTGCTGTTTCAGAAAAAATGCACATTAGAACCAGTCAGAGCTAACTATCTCTGGTGATCACATGTCAGTATGTCAGCCAATTGAACGGATAAATGAGTCCAGGCATTTTGCTTTGTTGCGTGCATTCGCACATTGACGTGACTCATCATCGTCAGACTCAGATAACTGCAGCACCTGGGGAAACCTCCATGCCCTCCGTGTAATAAAATAAATAATAAATATCGGTGGAAACGAATTACACTACACAAGCAATTTATTCCGCCCTGAATCTTATACCGGAAACGCGTTCCTGAGCGTTCCCGCCCACTTTCACCCCTGGACGTAATTCGTTCAAAAGTTTAAAATATGCGAGTGAATATTTTTTTAAAGTTTTTTTTTTTTTTTTTTTAACTAAAATTTAGACATCAATTAATGATTCTAAGCTAAAAATGACAGAAATTTTGAATAATACAGTGGGGAGAACAAGTATTTGATACACTGCCAATGGAAAAACCCATTGGCAGTGTATCAAATACTTGTTCTCCCCACTGTAAATATAATTACCTACCTTCTTTTTATGGCTAGGTTGAAACAAAAGCGGTTGTGCGACGTCTGTAAACGGGGGTTTTCACAGTAAAACGGACAAATTAAAAATAGTTCGGGGGTTCATGTGCCATGAATCTGCTTTGGCAGCATATAGACATATTGTTCTATCAAACACAACAGTTGTTTTGGCTTAAAATACAGCACTTTCTTTTAAAGAGGGGTGCAAGAGCAGAAAGTGCTTTTCCAGTCTTGTCTGTGTTTTCCGCCATATACATCATAAAGCACCTCTGATAAAATTGAAAAGTTTTTTTTTTTTTTTTTACCAATTTACCTCCGAATATATTTGACAAATGAATGTGGTCCGCTCGCATCGAACCCATGTTCGGAACTATTCGAGGCTCAATTACCCCAGAGGCAATATCTTTTCATGGATCCCTATGGGAATGTTGCAACTCTCTTTCTCCACGGTGCTGCACCCGACTGTTCAATCACGTGGTTTTCTTTCAAGAGACGTGAAAAATAAATCATTTGAAATATAGTCAACATTACTGAAAAGCGTGGATTTCAAGCTCTCTCCCTGTTTTTATTTGGCACTGCGGAAAACTGGAGATATGATCATTTTCATCTCATGGTAGGTAATGTTTTCTCCACTAGACAGTGATGTTTCATTTTTCTAGACTTAATTTGATGGTTTTGTGTACTTCTTTGGTCTCAAAAGAACATGTCTCCGATATGTCCCCAAATCAAGAGGAAGTGACCTGATAGCAACAGGAAATGTCCCCAGATCAACAGGAGGTGACCTGATATCAACCGGACGTGTCCCCGAAATGTTCCCAAATAAACAGGAAGTGACCTGAGATCAACGGGACCTGTCCAGATCTGTATCTACCACAGCAAAGCCGAATTGTAATTTCTTCAGAAATTGCAGTTTCTAGTCTATAATTAGACTATGTTTGATATTATAGAAGAATTCTTAAAATTTATCAAGTCACTTAAAATTGTCCTCACTTTCCACCAGCATCTGGAAATCTTGATGTCCTCAATTGACTCGTCATGCCAGACAAACAAAAGGAACTGGTTTGGCCTACCCATCAGAATTTGTAAATGGAGACAAAAATACATCCAAATCTTAATGATTCAAGAACAAAACATTCCTTGTTCTTCTTTTCATTAATGCTCTGGTCATAACTACTGCTAAATTGTCACGGTCAATCATCTGATGAGGTAGCAACTTGGTCGCCAAGATCCGTGCAATTTTTAATGAACTCATCAGTAAAAAGTGCTTTTGGCAACATCATACTGAGGCAGAGAGAGTCAATGACAAATTACTTTTCACTGATATACAGTATGTGCGACATCTGAAGATGGCAGCATTTGATATACATGTGCTTTTCAATACAATACAAAGCAATACTAGGGTGGTGCAGAGGGTGCTTGAGCATCTGCCCCTTTGCCCCTACATGCCCAAAGTGCCTCTTTTGACTGGGCTTTTTTTTTTTGTGCATACAGTGCTGCTCGAAAGTTTGTGAACCCCACAGCGATGGTCAGATTTTTTGTAAAAAAAACTAAAATAACCTTATTAAATGTTAAGTTATACCCAAATCCACAATACTGACATTCCAAATAATGGACTGAAACAAAAGAAATAGTTATATTGTCATTCTTTATTTAACAAAAGTGGTTGATTTAAGAAAAACTCAGATATCATGTGTGCAAAAGTATGTGAACCCCTTCAGTTAATAGGATATTGCGCCTCCTTTTGCAGAGATTACCTCAACCAAACGGTTTCTGTAGTGACTAATCAGCCTCTCACATCTACTTTGGGGGATTTTTGCCCATTCTTCCTTGCAGAACGCAGTCAGTTGAGAGAGGTTTGATGGGCGTCTGGCATGAACTGCTCGCTTCAGGTCCCGCCACAGCATTTCAATGGGATTTAGGTCAGGACTTTGACTGGGCCAGTCCAGAACACGAATCTTCTTCTTTTTCAGCCATTCCTTGGTTGTATTGCTGGAATGCTTTGGATCATTATCATGTTGCATGATCCACCTTCTGCCAAGCTTTAACTTCAAAACAGATGGCGTCAGGTTATGTTCTAGGATTTGACAATATTCCTCAGAATTCATGATTCCCTGGACTATGTGGAGTTGTCCAGGTCCTGAGGATGAAAAGCAAGCCCAGATCTTGACATTCCCACCTCCATGCTTCACTGTTGGGAGAAGGTTCTTTTGGTGGTATGCAGTGTTGACTTTTCGCCAGACATGGCGGTTTTGGTTGTGACCAAACAGTTCAATTTTGCACCTACATCAGTTGATGAAAACTCTTTTTAATTTAGTCTCGACAACACAACTGTTAAAAAAACAAAAAAAAACTACTGAATTGATTGATTAGGAAATCAGGTTGAAATAATAGAAAATTCCAAAATGTTGAGGGGGTTCACAAACTTTTGAGCAGCACTGTATTTGTGTGCTGGCCGATTGTGCACCGAAAACACCTTAAAAATTTTTTTAAAAGCCGTCTGCGTGCCGCAGCAGCCTCGAGCTTTCCCATATTCAGTTAAATTAGGAATGGAGGCACGCGCCTTGAATCGAGCCCATCGTGAAAGAAATTAAGAAAGCAATAAAAAAATAAAAGCCACCGTGGAATCTGATTTTTTTAAATTTAAGATTTATATTTCATGATGCAGACATGCCTCGTAAGGAAAGGAGGTTCAGGGATATTAAAAAAAAAAAAAGCTGGATGAGGCTGCTCAAAGCAGTGGATCCCACAGCAGCTGGGTGAAGAGAACAATTGGTAAAAATAACACAGTTTGCAAGGATATTCAGTAGAGGTGTGCATCGGCACTGCCCTCACGATTCGATTCGATTAGGATTCGGAGGGCCACGATTCGATTCAATTCAGAGGGTCACGATTCGATTCGGCAATGCATCGCGATGCCTTAAAGACTGGGATGCATTAAAATTCTAAAGCGAAGCATATTTTTCGTGAATCATGAGGCAACACAAGCGGTCAGACATTAAACAACTTTTTATTGGCTCTACTGTCACTCCTGGTTGAAGTCAAATGAAAATACTTTCAGATATATACAGTATATTAAAAAAAAAAAAAAAACAGATCACAGCATTTAATTGGTGCTTTGAATGAGACCAGGGCTTTCTTTTAGTTACACACAGGAGCAGCCTTTCACACAGTGCAACATCTGAACTCCTGTGCAAAATGGGTAATAACAGTCACTGTATTTTAGTCACAACGACCCCTCAATAAAAATATTCAAGTAAATATTAAAGAAAACGACAAAGAACATATTGTAGCGCAGCAGCATCTTTATCGCAATGTCAATCCAGGGATCAGTTCAGTTGCAAACAAAATATCAACTAAATTGCAATTGCAAGTAAAATGTAGGCCTAGCCCACTATATATGTGCAATCAACTTATAAATGCAATCAGTAACTACCACATAACAATAGAAAATAATGAATTAAAATGAAGTGCAGCAGCATTTTAGCAGCCATAACAATCTGTTTCAGCATGAGGAAATATCAGTTTTTTGCAATCGAGAGACCAGAGAGATAGTAGAGGTTAGATCGGGCCTAAAAAATCCAGCCCGACCCGACACGGCCCGCTGGAATGACGCGGTAAAAAAAAAAAAAAAAAACGCAGCAGCAGCAATTTATTTTCATTTCTTCGAGTTGGCAGAAAAAACGCTTTTCTTAATGGGGATTCAAAAAACTAAATAAATATAGCGATCGCTTCCACACACATCCAAGCGGTCCATATCATTCAGGAGCATAAAATACCGTGTGTATTATGAAATAAACATGTTTTTCGTGTCACAGGCACTTTAAACTGGAAGTTATGCTCTTGTAAGGTGGAATAAATAATTGTTCGTGTGCCCCTTTTGATCTATGAGCACCTGCCCCTCCGTCGGTCTCTTCCAAAACCTAACCCTAAGTGGAGATCGCAAGTTTCCAGATGAGGCTAAGCTTACTCCATAATGAAATACTGTAATTGTTTGCTAACTAGTGTTTGCTCCACTTTTAGCTTAAATTTAATCAGTACAGCAGAAAAATCTTGGCAATCTCTTCATACTATAATATTATATCATACTGTATACTGTAATGTATACTGTAGTCAAGGGCATAGGTTTGGTCTCAACATTGGTAGGGGTAATATTACAGCATAACCTGCATGTACAATTTTTGCCCAGGATGGGACATTAATAATACCAAACAGATTGGGTGAACGGGGGTCAGGGCTACATTTCTCAGGAATATGAACCTAATGAATTGATATACTAAATCAGGGGTGCTCATGATGTTGATCACAATCGACCAGTTAATCACAAAGCTAGTGTGGGTAGCTCGCGGCACCCCACCCCCCAAAAATACTTTTTTTTTTAATGTACATAATTAATTATGATTGTTGTGTGGATGTTGTGTTGTGTGAGCTACGTACGAGGTTATGCAGCACCTCTCTCTCTATAAGCAGCTTCTTGCTAATGTTTTTGTAGTTCCATAGTTGCCAGCAGAGGTTACTACATTTCTCACAGTTTATTTCATGTTAACAGTAGAAAACACAAAGAGAAGTGTCTGGAAGCAGCTTCCTACTTGAGTTTTGCAGGTTAGCATGTTCACACAGTTTAATGTTATGCTAACACTGATGCAGGTTGGACCTACAGTAGCAAAATTAATGGTGTGTTCCCCACTTCCAAAACAATGATGTCTTTTTACATTTCTAACAGTGGCTACTGCTGGCTGAAAAAAAAACCCTTGTCAAATCTGTAATATCTAATGTGGGTGTGTGTGAGGGTTAAATCATCAACCAATCAAATGTGCGTTTAGGAGGAAAAAATGGAAGTGAAAAGATGTACATGTAAATCTAAACATAATAAAAATAATTCACGTATTCACATAATATTGGGGTCAATTACAAACATTAAAACATATGGAAAGACAATATAAATAACCTATATAACTAAAGTCATTACATAATGCAAATAAGGTTGCTTAAAAAATGGTGGGAACAATTTAAGCATCCTGAAAAGTTGGTAGTGTTTTGTCCCAACCGTGCCTATGCAAACCTACGCCCTTGACTGTAGTGTAGTTAAGTTCAAACAAAATATTTATTCTAAGTCATTCATTATGGTATTTGCTTTGAGAATATTTCTAATAAAAAAATATATTTAGATTGTAAAAGATGGCCTTCAGTACATTTCTTATAGATGATATCAGTCTATTATTGCTCTATACACTGTACATTTACATAAATATATTTTCATCTTAAATTATGCAGAAAATGCACAAATTAGTGTGTAAAGATTCACCAGAATGCAGGAAATTACGAAGTTGATACTCTAAATGTGTGTGTGTGTCCCGGCACTTTTGGTGGGGCCCAAATTGATATCTTTTCATTGGACCCAAAATACCTGGCAGCGCCCCTGGGCGCAGGAAGCGTAGAGCAGGTAGTACTAATGTCACGCAAGCACGTACAGTATACACACGGAGAAGAACATTTACGCACACAAAGAGTGCATGGGCACGCGCACACACGAGGAAGAGTGCATTTGTTTGGTTCCCATGAAGTTGCGCAGCCGAGTGAGAGAGAGGGGAAAACCCATAAGCGGATTTTAAGGGGACGGGGCAGGTCCCCCCTCGTGGCCGAAAAGTGTCATTGCATGAAACTGACTTTCCTATATATATAAAAGTTGTAAAGCAATAAAACTGCAACAAAAATGAATGAAATGAACACAAAAATATATTTTTATAACAGGTGAAAATTATTTTTTCGAACAGATCGTGTGACTAGCACCTTAGACGGTCATTTGCTTTGCATATAATTTTCAACAACAAAAAAAATAGGATCAGTGAAGTGTATTATTTAAGCATAGTTCCTTAATTGTCTAAGTCTGGTAAGTAATATGTAGGGTGTTCCAGAAAAATTGCATAGGTTCCCTAGCAGCCGGCAACGAAATTGTCTATGGGACAAGCAAGCAACTTTTTTTTAATTGAATAATAAAGACACAAATCTACCTTCATATGGCTCTGCCCAGGGGATACTACTCTTGACTGGGGTAACTACATTGGCATGACACCGGCGAGCATACCATAATCAATGGATGATGATCTTGGCGAATAGTATTGCCTAAGCAGACTGATTTAGAATTCCCCTCAAGAATGATGGGAAACAAAAAAACACTCATTGTCAATTTATTATTATGAACATTCTTAGTTATTTTTATTGCTGACACTGCGTTTAGGGGTCATCAGCATGTTGTGCCCCCCCTACCCCAAAACTCAAACTCCGCCTATGGGAAAACCTGCAAGTCTGCGCGCACATTTGTTGCTTGTGAAGCACCCACTGAGGCAACACCTGTTTATAACACCTTTTGCACTGTTTATTGTGTGTTTTCAATTGTGGTCCAATACTTGGGGCGAGCTTATGTGATTGTTTTTTGATAATGTGCGGGCGCTAATTGATACATTCTAATCATTTGTGTGGATTGTGAATGCTGTATCAACAGCTAGTTCTAAACGCAAATTTGAAATGTTGTTAATGAAGATGAAACAGATTTAATTCAAGTTTTATTTTAGTTTCATTCTGCAAGTGTTGAGTCATGAGCAGCTGAATAAAGACAGCAAACCACATGGACGTCTGTCATGGTCATTTCAGAGCTTAGGTCGCTGTTTAGCTTAACAGGGTCCCCCAGGATTGATAAATCTCAATTCAAGACTTTTAAGACCTTTTTTAATGCCATTTCAACTGAAAATTAATACTTTAAATTAATACTCTCGCACCCATTATTGAATCAAATAAATAAAGCACTGAACATCAAATTTAACCTCAATTACTAAGTGTGTTTGACAAAAGAATGCACATATATTGAAGATACATTTAAAACACATTTAAAGTAACATTAAAAAGTCAGAATTTTTTTAAACACGCACACAATAATTATGGACAAAAAAGAGGAGGAGGACAGGACTCAGACCAGCCATCTTCTGTAACAGGCTAGCCGCTCGTGCACCTGCCAAGACCCCAGTGAACATGGCTAACTCTTGAGTTAAAACGACGAAATTCACATTCATTCGAAAGGCAAACCGAAATGTTTAAGCAGGTCCACTGCCTTTGCATGACCCATAAACTGCAACCTAAAGTATCTGGATGTAACTTGAGCCCCTATCACATACTCTAAAACAACGGGAATATCGTGGGATTTAACCATGCAGCAGTTGTGTGTGAAAACAATTTCCCGTGTCGACTGACATGGGAATCAGTGTGCGTGAAAGCAGGCGTTAAATTCCCGGGTCACAGCAGATGGCTGATGACTTAAATATCATCGCGGCGGCTGATGTAACTTCCTCCCTCTTCGCAGCAAGACGAAAAGCGGTAAACAAATATCGCAATTATAAACATACCAAGCTGGAAACAGCTAAATTAAACTGAAAACATGACCAAAATTAAAATGTCAATTATTACGTCGGGCCGGGCCAGGGTTCTTTCTCGCTAACTTTTTGAAATAACTATATATTAACGATGTATGAATGATAAACTAAGGAATACTTGTTATAAAATAAATAATTTGGATTAAAAAAAAAGGAAGTTGCGGTATGGTCATTGCAGAGCCAGAGTGTGCCTATACGCCCTTTTTAATGTTCCCCTCTGCGAGTCCGCAAAACCGCATCTGTTTATTTATATTTAACAAACTTTTCCAGCGTTATTTAGTTGTGTAAATAAATTTATAATAATCATAAAAATATGTAGTCTACTTAAACATTAAGAAAATGTACGGTGTTTTTCTGCCAACTGAGAAGTCGTTACAAAAGGCAGGCTTTTATGCAGACATCATCACAAATGTTATCACACAAAACGCGGGTCGGGCTTTAATACCCACGGACCAGGTCGGGTCGGGCTGGACTTTTTAGGCCCAATTTTACCTCCATCTCAAAGTCTTGATGAGCTTAAATTGGCTGCAGTTACGAAGTTGGGAATGCTCCCTCCGCAAAAAAAACACGATTTGACCATCATTATGATTAACAAACTTTTCCAGCGTTATTCCATTGCGTAAATGCATTTATAATGATCATTAAAATATGTAGACTATTTAAACATTAAGAAAATGTGGGGGGGGGGGTTCTGAAAATTCGTTACAAAAGACAGTTACGACATTGGGAACGCTCCCTCTGGAACAAAACGCAATATGACCAACATTGTGAAAGCCGATGCCGACCAAAAATGACGTAATATCCGAAACAGATCACCAATGGACTCATTTGAAGTATATGAATAGTGGTCTGTTTTGGTGTTCAGAATCCACAATACTTCTCCCTGCAGAGTTTTCGTTCCACCGACAAACGGACGCATTCCCGATGCAGAGGTGGATGGATTCTCCGTTTTGCCGGTTGTGGTGGTTTGGCACGCACGAGTTGCATTTCGATTTGTACTGCAGTGCATCGTAAAAATTCTATGCGTCATCTTCGTTATGGATTAAAAAAAAAAAAACATCGTCACGGATATAATTTAGGTTGCACTTAGATGTTCTATAAAATTAAGACCACTGTGAAAAAATTCCAGACTTACAACAGCTAATTTAATACTTTTAATACCTTCAATAATGGAAAACTAAATTCAATGCTTTTTTAATACTTTTAATAACCCGCGGGTACCATGAGCTAGGACTTAGCTCCAACGTCTTGTCTCCGGCATGTTCCGGCACAAATTAACCCCTGCGTTCAGTTATGGATGTGTTCTAAGTAGGGGTGTAACGGTACACAAAAATCTCGGTTCGGTACGTACCTCGGTTTTGAAGTCACAGTTCGGTTCATTTTCGGTACAGTACGAAAACAAAATGCAAAATATTAATGTGCTAGTTGTTTATTACACACCTTTGTGCTTTCAACAATAGGAACATTAGCCTATACAAAGCTAGAATTCTGCTCAAAAAGTAGCGCGTATTTAAAGATAATCCAACAACAATTTGCCTTTCAGACCCTGCATATTGGTCAGCTTTCTTTCTGAAAGAAAGAAGAAAAAAGAAGTCCTATGCTAAAGAGAAAAGCAATCCCAATGACAAAGATTTTAACGTGTATTTTAAAAATAAAATGCCTCAATGAATCTTTTTTTTTCCTTCTTATGAACGGTTTTCAAAAGCTTTATTGGTGGATTTTCTCAAGTTAAAGCGCCACACAGAAATTAATAAATTTAATTGTGTAAGTAGGATGTGTGTATTATTCTTATTATTTAATTGCAGGTGTTTTAGCTCATTTCAATTTATTTTATTTAAATGTACTATTCATGTACATTGTACAGTGCATTGCAAAAGTATTCGGCCCCCTTGAACCTTGCAACCTTTCGCCACATTTCAGGCTTCAAACATAAAGATATAAAATTTTAATTTTTTGTCAAGAATCAACAACAAGTGGGACACAATCGTGAAGTGGAACAAAATTTATTGGATAATTTAAACTTTTTTAACAAATAAAAACTGAAAAGTGGGGCGTGCAATATTATTCGGCCCCCTTGCGTTAATACTTTGTAGCGCCGCCTTTTGCTCCAATTACAGCTGCACGTCGCTTGGGGTATGTTTCTATCAGTTTTGCACATCGAGAGACTGACATTCTTGCCCATTCTTCCTTGCAAAACAGCTCGAGCTCAGTGAGGTTGGATGGAGAGTGTTTGTGAACAGCAGTCTTCAGCTCTTTCCACAGATTCTCGATTGGATTCAGGTCTGGACTTTGACTTGGCCATTCTAACACCTGGATATGTTTATTTTTGAACCATTCCATTATAGATTTGGCTTTATGTTTTGGATCATTGTCCTGTTGGAAGATAAATCTCCTTCCCAGTCTCAGGTCTTGTGCAGATACCAACAGGTTTTCTTCCAGAATGTTCCTGTATTTGGCTGCATCCATCTTCCCGTCAATTTTAACCATCTTCCCTGTCCCTGCTGAAGAAAAGCAGGCCCAAACCATGATGCTGCCACCACCATGTTTGACAGTGGGGATGGTGTGTTCAGGGTGATGAGCTGTGTTGCTTTTACGCCAAACATATCGTTTTGCATTGTGGCCAAAAAGTTCAATTTTGGTTTCTTCTGACCAGAGCACCTTCTTCCACATGTTTGGTGTGTCTCCCAGGTGGCTTGTGGCAAACTTTAAACGAAACTTTTTATGGATATCTTTGAGAAATGGCTTTCTTCTTGCCACTCTTCCATAAAGGCCAGATTTGTGCAGTGTACGACTGATTGTTGTCCTATGGACAGACTCTCCCACCTCAGCTGTAGATCTCTGCAGTTCATCCAGAGTGATCATGGACCTCTTGGCTGCATCTCTGATCAGTTTTCTCCTTGTTTGAGAAGAAAGTTTGGAAGGACGGCCGGGTCTTGGTAGATTTGCATTGGTCTGATGCTCCTTCCATTTCAATATGATGGCTTGCACAGTGCTCCTTGAGATGTTTAAAGCTTGGGAAATGTTTTTGTATCCAAATCCGGCTTTAAACTTCTCCACAACAGTATCTCGGACCTGCCTGGTGTGTTCCTTGGTTTTCATAATGCTCTCTGCACTTTAAACAGAACCCTGAGACTATCACAGAGCAGGTGTATTGATACGGAGACTTGATTACACTCAGGTGGATTCTATTTATCATCATTGGTCATTTAGGACAACATTGGATCATTCAGAGATCCTCACTGAACTTCTGGAGTGAGTTTGCTGCACTGAAAGTAAAGGGGCCGAATAATATTGCACGCCCCACTTTTCAGTTTTTTATTTGTTAAAAAAGTTTAAATTATCCAATAAATGTTGTTCCACTTCACGATTGTGTCCCACTTGTTGTTGATTCTTGACAAAAAAATGAAATTTCATATCTTTATGTTTGAAGCCTGAAATGTGGCGAAAGGTTGCAAGATTCATGGGGGCCGAATACTTTTGCAAGGCACTGTATATTATATGTTGTATACCTTTAATTCCTTGTGAATATTAGTTCCTACTTGTTTTGTTGTGGTAGAAGGGTTTTGTATTGAACATGGGGTCGTGGTGGCTATAATTATAGCAGAGAAGTGTGCCCCGATCTACCACTCAAGAGATCTGATGGACTCAAAAATTGGGTTACGATTGCATATTAGTTTGAAAATCGACCGGATCCAGCGCATTTCTACACGAGCGACTTCCGGTCTGCCCAATCCTAGCTACCGGTAGTAGTATTGACGCAGGAGGGTTGCGTCTCGCGTCAAATAATAAACTCTGCCGTTCTTTTCGCGTGCGTCGTGTTGAGCCGCTTCTGGGATGCGTCTAATACGCGGCCGCACTGCGACTGGTATGCATTGGCTGATTGACTTTAGCGCCCGCGTTTCACTGTGTTCTCGCGGCGGCCACGTTGTCGTGCCATTGACGTTTCTGAGTTATACTGTCCTACCGATTTGGGCCTCATTATAGTAGAGAAGACGGAGTAAATATAATCTACACAAAGAAACTGTAACCCGATCGACTCACAGCCTCGAAAAGTAAGGGTTACATTATGTCAGAAACCCGTTCGGTACGCCTCCGTTCCGAACTGAGCACCACGTACCGAAACGGTTCAGTACAAATACATGTACCGTTACCAGTGTTGGGAATAACACCGTTATAAATAACGCCGTTACGTAACGGTGTTATTTTTTCAGTAACAGGGTAATCTAACTCATTACTTTTTCCGCCGTTACATCGCCATTACCGTTACTGACGGTCAAAAGCGGCGCGTTACTTACTCTGAATAAATCGAAGAAACTACCAGCCGTGTCGAGTCGACTCTCTGCTCTGTTGATTTGTCATCCAAGACTTGGGGTGCGTTCAGGTTCGAGAATAGCGCACGTACTTCTGACTCCAAGCTGTTTGTCCCTGCTCATTCAATTAGACAATGCTTTCCAAAGTTTGGTAACGTTTCTCTGTTTGCTACACCTGATGCTAGCCTCGTTCCCATCTCCCACTGTCAGCCAGCAATAATTCTGCTTCCATCTTGAGGACGGCAGACGCTTTGAAGGTGACGTGAATTGTCGGGAAACGAGCCTACCTGAATGCGGTCCCTCGAGAGATGCGATGGAAGTGATTGTGAATGGCTGAGGGTTAGAGTCATGTGTCGTGGTAAGCCAATCAGAGCCGGTGATTTCACAAGCAAACCGGAACAGCGCTTGCGGCAAACACACACACGCAAAACAGATGCACAAGGTCGGGATGGCAGAGCATTCAGAAGAAAAATTGTCCTTTAAGAGGTGGAGATATAGACACTATTTTAAGTTTGTCGAAATTAAAGGAAAGAACCTGCATGTAATGTGTAATTTATGTCCCGGGGCAAAGCTTTTGTCTACATCTGTGGTAAGCCATTCAAATCTGCTGAAGCACCTAACAAGTTAACTACCTGTCTGTTCTTCTCTATTCCACTGACTCGAATACTGCTCAGAAAATTTCAAATTCTTTGACATACAACAAGTTCTTTTTAAAGTAACGGAAATAGTTACTTTCCCTGGTAACTAGTTACTTTTACTATAGAGTAATTCAGTTACTTTTTGGAAGAAGTAGTGAGTAATGTAACTAATTACTTTTTTAAAGTAACATGCCCAACACTGACCGTTACATCCTTAGTTCTAAGTCAAATACAGTTATATCAACAAAACAAAACATGTTTTAAGGTGCAGTAGCCCTGTGCTGGATTTCGACTTTTTTTTTTTTTTTGCACCCCCCGGTAAGACTAATGCCCACCCACACCTGGCATCCTGGTAACACCACTGCTTGTCTGTGTTTTTCGCCATTTATCTTTAATCAATAAATCTTTCAGAACAACCCTGCGGGCCGGAATGGGGCCCCCTGGTGGGCCGATTCCGGCCCGCAAGCCGTAGATTTGACACCAATGCTTTAGTACACCGAAAGCTCCCACCACTTACATTTGCGGAATCCATCATCATCATCATCATCATCAGCTCGCCACCTTGGCTCACCTGCGAACTATAGCGGCACAGACTCCAAATACATGTGAAATTGAGCCAATCGCGTCATCATTGGGCAGTGCGGCGTTCTTCCATTGGACCCGAGAAATGTCAATCATGGCAGATGAGCTCAGTCCGTGAAACCGCGGCGAGCCTGGCTCCCTGCAACACACAGCTCACCAAAATATCCATCCTGCAAGTGAATAGGGTAAGCAAATATCTTATTGTGTTTGAACGGGATGTCCTGGTATAACCTTTTGCGGATGCATTTGCATACTGCGCACTTTCCAATTTGCAACCCGCAAACTGAAGCAGATGAGAATCTGTTCGGACATCTAACAGTATTTCGAAATCGATATACCGCAATATATTTTTTTCTTTTAGCAGTTTTGAGAGCAACGCCGCATATGATGGTCGAATGATGCTAACATTGTTATGGAAACACATGTGATTCTCTTTAATGCAAGGTGACGTCAACCCCAAGGGATTTTTTTCCCCATATAGCGGCATTTTACAAGTGTTAAAAGTTGTCTCTTTCTGGTTTAAAAAAAAAATGGAAGAACGTGCAAGACTTGGCTAAAATGGAAGTAAACACGATCAAAATGATGGAGTGTCATGAAACATTTAACTGTACGTGCTATCTTGTTAATATTTCAGTGTGGCGCTAACGTGTCAAAGGAAACTGATAGAAAGCAGGGCTTTATGATTTCACCCATTTTTGCAAAGAGGCTTGATTTAAGCTCAATAAAATAAAGATTTAGCTACGCTGACTACAAGTCAACATTTTTGAAATGGCTGTTTATAACTGTCTTTTCATGTTACAGACATACTTTTAGTCATATGGTTGTGTGTTGTCCTCCAGAGGTGGGTAACAATGCGTTACATTTATATTTACTTGAGTCACATTTTGAGAAAAATCTACTTTTCCTAAGAATAGTTTTACCACGCCATAATTTTGAATTTTGTTGAGTAGATTTGTGAAGAAGAAACGGTACTCTTTCTCAGAGGTGGGTAGTTACGCATTACATTCACTCCATTACATTTACTTGAGACAAATGTACTTCTAAGAGTAGTTTTACTAAGCCACACTTTTTACTACATTTTTTAATTCTATATATAGTGGTATAAAAAAGTATCTAAACCTTTTGGAATTTCTTACATTTCTACATAAAATCCACTTCAAATGTGATCTGATCTTCGTCAAAATCACACAGATGTAAAAACAGTTTCTGCTTGAACTAAAACCACCCAAACACTTATTAGGTTTTCATATTTTAATGAGGTTGGCATGCAAACAATGACAGAAGGTGGAAAATAAGTCAGTGAACCCTCTGCCTTAGTAGACTTAAAGAGCAATTGAAACCAATTTTTACCAAACAATTTAAGTCAGGTGTGAGACCATTCACTAATGAGCGGTTTAAAGCGAAACTGACCACTATAAAACACACACCTGGTAAGAAATGTCTTGATGAGAAGCATTGTCTGATGTGCATCACGGCTCAGTAAAAAGAGCTGTCCGAAGACCTGCGATCAAGGATTGTTGATTTGTATAAAACTGGGAAAGGATACAAAACCATCTCTAAAAGTCTGGATGTTCATCAACCGACAGTCAGACGAGTTATCTACAAATGGAGAGAGTTTGGCAATGTTTCTTCTCTTCGAAGAAGTGGGTGTCCACCAAAGATGACGCCAAGAGTTCAGCAGAGAATACCCACAGAGTTAAAAAAAAAATAACTGTCTGTGAAAGACTAACAGAAATCACTGGCACAGTCCAATATCTCTGTGCACCCATCAACTCTTGTATATGTAAAACTGTGGCCAAGAACGGTGTTCATGGGAGTACTCAACGAAGGAAGCCAGTGCTGTCTAAAAAAAAATGTTGCTCGTTTAATGTTCGCAAAAATGCACTTGAACACTCTACAGAAGTTTTGGCAAAATATTTTGTGGACTGATGAAACCAAAGTTGAATTGTTTGGGAGTAACACACAACGTCATGTGTGGAGAAAAAATGGAACAGCTCACCAACATCAACACCCCATCCCCGCCGTGAAGCATAGTGAAGGGAGCATCATGATTTGGGGCTATGGGGTTTTGCTTCCTCAGGGCCTGGACAACTTGCAATCATTAATGGAAGAATGAATTCAAAAGTTTATCGGGATGTTTTGCGAAAAACCCTGAGGCCGTCTGTCAGACAGTTAAAGCAAAAAGAGGAAGGATGCTGCAACAAGACAATGATCCAAAACACAGAAGTAAATCAACTTCAGAAGGGTTTCAGAAGAACAAAATACACGTTCTGGAGTGGCCAAGTCAAAGTCCACTGAGATGCTGTGGTATGACCTAAAGACGTCGATTCATGCCAGACATCCCAGGAATCTGACGGAACTACAGCAGTTTTGTAGAGAAGAATGGGCAAAGATTAGTCCTGATCGATGTGCCAGACTGATCTGCAGCTACAGGAAGCGTCTGGTTGAAGTTATTGCTGCCAAAGGGAGGGGCACAAAATATTAAATGTGATGGTTCACTCACTTATTTTTCCCACAGCTGTCATTGTTTGCATACTATCCTCATTAAAATATGAAAACCTGTAAATATTTGGGTGGTTATACTTAAAGGAGACACTGTTTTTTCATCTGTGTGAGTTTGACAAAGATCAGATCACATTTGGTGGTGATTTCATGCAGAAATGTGAGAAATTCCAAAAGGTTCAGATACTTTTTCATACCACTGTATTAGATTACTGTAATTTTCGGAGTATAAACGGCTACTTTTTGCCCTCATTTTTAATCCTGCAGCTTTTCGTCCAGAGTGGCTGATTTGTTGATTTATTTGGTATAATAGGCAACACTTTATTTGATAGCGGTGTCATAAGACTGCCATAAGACCGTCATAAATATGACATGACACTATCATGGGCATTAACGAATGCTTACGACGGTTGTCATTTAGTGTCATACGGCTATTATGTCACTAACTCCATTTGTGTCCAGCTGGGATCTTTTACATCCATTCAAAAGTGTTACCAAATACCATAACTAGCAATTAATGAAACAACTAGAACAGTAACTGAAGAAATAATTAGGACAGATCATGAATTTTGATTTTAATTTACATCTGTAGCGCGTCAATGCATGCTCGGAGGACAATGTTGGAGGACAACAGTGTTAACGGCAGGTGGCAGCAGAGGTTGACTGTCTCCGCCAAGGGAGCAGCCAATTGGTTCAAAGCTTCACGGAGGTTCATTTGGTCTTATGGCAGTTTTATGATGCCGCTGTCAAATAAAGTGTTACCGGCTAATATCTTTTGGTGTAAATATCCTAATATACAGTGAGGACAGCTGTGGCTTATAGTCCAGTGCTCCTTATCTATGAACAAATGCCGTTTTCGTGTCAAATTTGGTGGGTGGCGGCTCATTGTCAGGTGCGCCTTATCATCCAAATTTTTTTTTGCCAGTGACGCCAACAGGGGCTCTACTAGCTTCACCAATGAGACGTCGCAAAAATAATAACAGTCCATTTTACCAGTCAGACTCAAGCTTGCCGATCATGCTAGCCTGTTCAATTACATGACGTCTTTAAAGCACCGTAAAAAAAAAAAAAAAAAAAAAATTGACATAGTGTGCTACCGTCAACATGACTCGAAAGCGTGGATTTTGACCTCTCTCACTGCTTTTATTTGGCACCGATTGACCACAAAAACGGAGATATGGTCTTTTTAATTTCATAATTGGAATTATAATTTCCCAACTAGAGGGCACGCTTGCTCTTTGGACGAATGACACTTCATTTATTTAGATTTTTTTTCTGTCGCCGGAATTCACAGATGTTATTTTATATTTCTTTGGCCTATTGTGGTTATATAATAGGTTATAGTAGAGTATAATAATAACAGTACATATAGATAACTGTGTGCTGAGAAAAAAATACCACTGTTAAAAAAAAAAAGAAGAAAATCAGACAGCGTAAGCAGTTACTCACAATGTTACTCATTAATTGAGTACCATTATTTTGAAGTAACGCTACTCTTACTTAAGTCAAATCTTTGGCTACTCTACCCACCTCGGCTCTTACTCCGCTACGAGAGTCCTTACATTTTTCGTCTTTGTAAATCTATTATATTTACATAATAGATTTGACTTGATTTTTGTCAGCAAAATGGCTTTACCAGTTTCACCAATGAGACATGGCAACAATAATCCATTACTCTGTTCACAAATGAGTCGTTACATTTTTTGCTCTTTATTCTACATAGTAGAGTTGTCTATTTTTTGAGATGGTGCTAAAAGTGGCCAATAAGATATGGCAACAATAATGACAGACTCCATGGAACCAATCAGCCGTAGTAATACATTCACATGACCACACACAAGCTTGTAGTTGGAAGTCCTATGATTACACAAGCCTGTTCAATCACATGGTGTCTTTATAAAAATGAAACTATTTGACATAGAAGAGTCAACATGACTCGAAAGTGCATATTTTCTCCCAATGTGGCATTGATAAATCACTGAAAATTGGAGACATGATTGTTTTCATTTCATGGTAGGAAAGTGTTTTCGCATCGAGAGGGCGCCCATACTCTTTGGATGGGTGATGTTTGTTTTCTAGTTTCAATTTGATGATTTTTGGCCTAAAATGGTTATGTACTAGGTCAGGGGTTGGAAAACTATTCCACAAAGGGCCACAAAAGAGGACACTTTTTCACCAACCTGGTGTCTTAAAACTGCAATTAGTTGATTGCAGTCACATGCTGCTTTTTTTTTTTAGAAGAAATTTCATTGGTTAAACTGTCTGTGCTCGATTGGTAGGAACAAAGTCCAGAACCCACTGAGGCTCTTGAGGACCTGTTTGCCTACCCCTGAACTAGGCTGTAGTACAGTATAATAATAACGGTTGATATAGATGACCATGTGCTGAGAAGAAAAAATATCACTTTTTAAAAAACATCAGGGATGTTAAGCAGTTACTCACAATGTTACTCATGGCTTGAGTATTCTTTTCACTGAATCAGTGTTTTTGGCAGCCCTTTTAATTTTCATTTTAGTCTTAGTCTTTTGGACGATAATATTTATCAGTCATAGTAATGTTTTAGTCATTTCAAAATGTGTTTGTCTTCGTCTAGTTTTAGTCGACAAATATTCATACAAGTTTAGTGTCTAATTTTAGTTGATGAAAACTCAACAGTTTTTTATTTTTCAATTAAAAATACCCACCTAGATGCCACAAACTGTATGTAGAAAAAGTTGCCCAAGAGTTTAAGACGATGCTTAACATTACCATTAGCCCAATGTTAACGTGAACATAGCGTAGTGTACCACCCGAATGCTATGCTAACGCTACGAGTTACATTTAGTGTGTAATGATCACTCAGCGTAGGCCTTTCAAGGCACAAGCAAAATTGCATATTCTTTCTGGCAAAGATAAGAAAACAAATCTAACCGTGTGCGCGACTGGAGAGCAGCAGCACGGCACATGAGTGACACAACCAGACACTGCTACGATGCAGGTTAACTACACATAATGTCACACATTGTGAACATATGACAGAAACTATTACGCATTTTCGTCTCGTTGTCATCTCGTCAGACGAAAACTGGCATTACTCTCATTGTTTTAGTCCCCCAAAACACATTTTTAGCTCATTATTGTCTCGTCATTGTCATGAAAAATTTTTTTGTTGACGAAATATTTTCGTTACAGTCATCGTTGACGAAAACAACACTGCAGTGAACACTTTTTTTTTTCTTGTCCTTGATTTTTTTTTTTATGACTACTTTTACTTGAGTAATATTATTTTGAAGTAACACTACTCTTACTTGGTGAAATTTTTGGCTACTACGGAGGTTATTAACCTTGCTAAAGGTACCGAACCTCATGAGTTTCACATGTGCATTCACCAAACACTTCGGAATTAGATAACAAATCAATTTTTCTTCAAAATACTGTATACCTAATCTATAAAGCTAATAACTAAGTGAATTCTTCATATTTTGTCAAATTTTGAAATTCTGTTTTAAAATAGGTCAAAATTCCACGCAGACCTCATCTCATTAGATAGAGGGCTAGCAGTTGAAAGAAATGGAATACAGCCTGTAAATTGAAGGCAACTAGTCCAAAACCTGGTCTAAAACCCCACTTTGCCTCAAATTAGTGTACAAAAATAGAGCCGAACCCCTTAAACTTACTCACCAAACCCCTGGGGTTCCATCGAACCCAGGTTAACAACCTCTGGTCTAACAGCATCATTATGGGCTCTAGGCAGGGGTGATTAAGGGGTGTGCTGGGGGTGCGACCGGGCCCAGGCCTCTAAGGGGTCATTTTTGCAGTTTGTGGATGTAAAAAGGCCGTCGTTGATGCGCAGAGCTTTAATATAATGTTTTAAGTTTTCAAATAACTCTGCTAGAAACCCTCCCCCCTCCGCTTGGACGATTGTCTGGAGGGGCCTGCAAAAATATTTCCACTTACACCCCACACAGACACACATCGGAAGATCGTCTTGAGGGGTCCGCAAATAATTGTCCACTAGCACCCCAGGAGACGATCCACTCGGGGGGGTCCTATTTATGCCCATCGCACCTGGGCTCTGTTGACATTTGCTCCACTATTGGCCCTAGGATAAGCAATCCAATTGAAATTCATACAGCACTTGTCTTGAAATGGCTGTTTAAACTGTTTTACCATGTCATGTTCATGTATTTAGTCAAATATATGGTTGTGTATTATCTTAACAGCATCAGGATGGGGCCTAAGGTGAGCAGTCCGATCCATCTACAGGCACACCACTTCCTGGGAGATCTTTGGTGATCAACGCGTCATCCGCCATGGAGGGCAGACATACTTTTTTGATTCTGTATGTGCCCATTCGTGAGCTCAGTCACATCAGTCTATATTTCCCCAAGAGGCCCGCCCGGAGCTTCAAGTACAAGAGCCGCACCCCCCTTTCAGCTCGAACCGGTAATGACCATGACTGTGGAAAGAAGGATCTGGCTGCGTCCAAACAAAGAGAGCAGTCTTCCAACTCTACCGGCTCCCAGCGGGCAACGAAAGCTGCTGTCGCAGAGCTCGGCTCGCTGGCAGCGGAACACCGCCAGTTGCTGGCAGATCTCTTATCCCTGTGCAGGGATTGCGCCAACAAAGTCAAGATGGGTAACCAAGATGGGAAAATGCGGGATTACAAGGAGGTTGACCCAAAATGTGATGTTTTCTGCAGCGGCAACTTAAGAAGTTCTCCAGAGCGTACAGCAACAAAGAGTAGAAAGATGAAAGGGGGAAAACGGTTGGATCTGTTGAAGACGGATCCTGCTAACAATGTAACTGTATTCTCCCGAATGGAGGGGATTCCATCTACGTCGTCGTCCAACCGTGTTTCTCGGACTCCTTTCATCGGTGAAGTCGCTAATCCTATCCTGCCCTTTGAAGAACCTTTCCAGATCAGCCGAGAGGGATGGGACTTCATGTACGAAGACCAGACTTTGGATTCGGATGTGGATTTCTGCAACGACTTCTCCGAGTATGACAGCGAGCAGGGTTTTGAGTCTGCCTCCTGCAGCCTGACAGAAGGCCTGACCCGAAGAGAAAGTGGGAGTAACCTTCGGCCTGTAAAGAAGCTTCATCATGGTGAAGCCAACCAGAAGGATAAGTGTGTGCGCATGGTGGCTAAATTGCAGGATTTGGAGGGGGACACTCAACCTCGTTTGAGCCCGGATGGTTCTTCGGATTCTTACCCAGGAACCAGCACCTACGGCAAAGATTACGGAGATTCGAGAGTATCGAGCAGAGACAATCGTCGAGTTTCAGTCAATGGAAAAAAGATGCTTGCAGAGGGCCTTCAGTTGCCTCTCTCCCATACCTGTGAACTGAAAGCTCACACCAAGAGCCCCTCTTCAGCTTCCCTGGCTTGCGTTTTCAACACGTCCTTCCCTCCCTCCAACAGTCTCCAGAGCATGTCGCCGGGCCCGTCCCCAAGCTCCAAACTCAACCATCGTATTGTGCCGTTCCCGGATAAAGATGTAAACCGCGATCGAAACGGCTCCGGCAACGCAGATGAGGGCAAAGTCTTTGGGGAGGTCACTGACAAGAACGGCAATAGGCGAACTGTCACGCATCTCGATCTGAATCTGAGCCGGCGGCCCAGCAACTCTGGGAAGTGGAATTCTTCCAGCAACTCCACAACAACTGGTGAGTTGTTTGTAAGATATTAAGTCATTGGTTGTGACGATGATAGGCATCCCATCCATTTTGACTGGAAGGGGTGTCAGCCCCCAGTCAAATTGGGTGGAACGTCAATCGCTGTCAAAGGCAGTGAAACATGATCACTCCATGCCAATTGAAATTGATTTGATGTCTTTTAACTGTCAATGCCAGTGAAATATATACAGGTAGTCCCTGGGTTTGGAGAACTCTACTTACAATATGTGTGTGTGACATTTGTGAGATATGATGATACAGTAGTATGAAAAAGTATCTGAACCTTTTGGAATTTCTCACATTTCTGCATAAAATCACCATCAAATGTGATCTGATCTTTGTCAAAATCACATAAATGAAAAAAACTGTCTGCTTTAACTAAATCCACCCAAACATTTATAGGTTTTCATATTTTAATGAGGATAGTTTGCAAACAATGACAGAACTTTGAAAATAAGTGAACTATCACATTTAATATTTTGCGGCCCCCCTTTTGGCAGCAATATCTTCAACCAGACGCTTCCTGTAGCTGCAGATCAGACTGGCACATCGATCAGGACTAATCTTGGCCCATTCACTTCTACAAAACTGTTGTAGTTCAGTCAGATTCCAGGGATGTCTGGCACGAATCGCTGTCTTTAGGTCATGCCACAGCATCTTAATGGTCTCTGACGAAAGCAGAAGTCTTCACCAAAACATGTTAGGTAATTAAATCACCTAGTATTGTCTGGGATAAAATAAAAAATTCGATTAATTCAATGGGGTTCAAGTCTGGACTTTGACTTGGCCACTCCAGAACAGAATTTTCTTCTTCTGAAACCATTCTGAAGTTGATTTCTTCTGAAACCATTCTGAAGTTGATTTACTTCTGTATTTTGGATCATTGTCTTGTTGCAGCATCCATCCTCTTTTTAGCTTCAACTGTCTGATAAATTGGCCTCAGGTTTTTCTGCAAAGCATGCCGATAAACTTTTGAATTCATTCTTTCATTAACTCATTCACTCCCAGCCATTTTCACCGATGCAACCCCCTTCACTCCCGGCCGTTTTACTGGATTTTGACTGATTTTGCAAGGCCCACAGAAAATTCTGTTGTATTGCTATATAAACATTAGACTCTCTTCTTTCAGCAGGAAAAAAAAGTTAGTTCATATCTTTTTCCATTCTTTAGAAATCAGCATTAGAATTTTAGAACATTAGCAATTTTCCAATTTCTGATGAAAAAACAGAGAAAAAAACATTTCAAACATAACTTTGAGTTTAACACAGCTATTTTTTGCTTTAGCTACATCCCAAACATCTGAATAATGTTTTCCTTTTACAAAATAACATAAACAACAAGACAAATAGAGCTTTTGATAGCAGTACCAATTTATTTACACATAACTAATTGAGAGATGACGCTGTTGTGGCATCGACAGCCGGGGTAAACTTTTCCCTCATTGTCGCCTCTCTCTGCTCGGCGGGCAGCACGGACTCAACGGCATCGTCCGCTGCACTGGTGGTCCCGGTCGTTCTGCTTGGTCGTCCGCCGCCTGGCATCCTGGACGTCCATTCGGTCGTCTTCCTCCGGCGCCCCAGCCGTGCAGCTTGGCCGTTCGTTGCCGTTGAATCGGGTTGCGGGTCTTATCAAATGTGCTACTGCCCTCCAGTGGCCAGTTTTATTGCTTTAAAATGGATTTTCAGCGTTGTGCTTTGGAACTAAGTTGAATCAGAATCCAGAGATGTCTCTTGTGAAAAAAACGTAAAAGAGGTACAAATACGTCTTTGGGACACTGAAACAAATAAAAATAGAACGTATTTATACATTTTTGGGAGCAAATGAGTTAATGATTGCAAGTTGTCCAGGCCCTTAGGTAGCAAAACAGTCCAAATCATGATGCTCCCTCCAGTGTTGGCTGAGGTGTTGATGTTGGTGAGCTATTCCATGACTCCTCCACACATTACATTGTGTGTTACTCCCAAACAATTCAACTTTGGTTTCATCAGTCCACAAAATATTCTGCCAAAATTTCTGTGGAGTGTCCAAGTGCCTTTTTGGGAACATTAAGCGAGCAACAATGTTTTTTTTGTTTGTTTTTTTAAGACAGCAGTGGCTTCCTCCTTCGAGTCCTCCCATGAACACCTTTCTTGGCCATAGTTTTACATATAGTTGATGTGTGCACATATACTGTGTATTGGACTGTGCCAGTGATTTCTGTAAGTCTTTAGCAGACACTCTAGGGTTCTTTTTTACCTCTCTGAGTATTCTGTGCTGAACTCTTGGCGTCATCTTTGGTGGACGGCCACTCCTTGGGAGAGAGACAACAGTGCCAAACTCTAACCATTTGTAGACAACTTCTCTGACTGTCGATTGATGAAGATCCAGACTTTCAGAGATTGTTTTGTATCCTTTCCCAGCTTTATACAAATAAAAAATCATTGAGCGCAGGTATTCAGACAGATCTTTTGACCGAGCCATGATGCACATCAGACAATGCGTCGCATCAAGACATTTTTTACCAGGTGTGTTTTACAGTGGGCAGGTCAGCTTTAAACCACTCATAAGTGATTGGGCACACACGTGACTCAGATTGTTTGGTAAAAATTGGTTTCAATTGCTCTTTAAGTCTCCTTAGGCTTATTTTTTCCCCCTTCTTTCATTGTTTGCATGCTATCTTCATGAAAATATGAAAACCTATAAATGTTTGGGTGGTTTTAGACGAAGCAGATACTGTTTTTACATCTATGTGATTTTGACGTATTACACGTATGTACTAAGGATAGCACAAAAGTGATGGGAAATTGCGACGAATATTTCAGTATTTATTAACTGCCACTGACAGTGCCAGACATCCAATCCATTTGAAGTGGGAGGGGATCTTCATTTGCTGCCAACCTCCCAGTTAAAATGGATCGGACATCTACACTATATAAACTCATTGACAGTGATGGAGCACCACCTTGCTAGTTCAAATGGACTGGGCGTCTACTGGTGATAATCTCATTTAAATTCACAACAGAAGGATGACTGAACGTCACATAATTGGATGTCTCTCATTGTCAACAGAAGTGAAAGAGTTAATTATTAGTTTCCTTGTTTGGGCAATGATGTGTGACATCCATTACAAATTAAAAGCTACCCAGCAGAGTTGTACAAAAAACGAGCGGGTTCTGATTTGAAAGACGATCCATTTTTTAAAACTCTCTAAGCACTCTGGCCAAGTGGGAGATTAGCGTCTCTGATCAAAGCCTCCTAACTTGATGCAAACTTCAGTGGTTCTCATGAGCGCTGTGTTAGCTGAAGCGTTGCAAATTTCTTACTTGAGGCTTCCAGTCCAGTGGGTTTAAGAAAACGGATGAGAATGTTTCCTTTGCTTCCCACTTCAATGCATTCATCAAATCAATGAATGGATGTGCCAGAATTTTCTCCAGTTAAATGTGCAGAAGACAGAGGTGATCATTTTTGGGCCAAAAAAGGAAAGGTCAAAAATAAGCAGGCAACTTAGCTCAATGTCACTTACAGCTACAAATCAAGTCAGTAACCTTGGCGTAATTATTGACTCAGACCTAAAATTTGATAGCCATTTAAAGTCCGTCACTAAATCCGCTTATTACCACCTAAAAAATATAACCAGAATTAAGGGGCTTCTGACTCAACAAGACATGGAAAAACTTATGCATGCATTCATTTTCAGCAGATTGGACTATTGCAACGGTATATTTACAGGTCTTGATAAAAAATCAGTCAGGAAGTTGCAGCTGGTACAGAATGCTGCAGCCAGAGTCCTCACAAATACAAGGAAGCTGGACCACATTACACCAGTTCTGAAATCGCTACACTGGTAAGTCAAAGGATAGACTATAAAATACTACTGCTCGTCTACAAAACACTTAATGGCCTTGGACCAAAATACATGCTTGACTTGTTAGAGTCCTATGAGACATCTAGACCCCTAAGGTCGTCTGGAACCGGTCTTCTGCATGTTCCAAGAACAAGAACCAAGCAGGGTGAGGCAGCATTTAGTTATTATGCTCCTCACCTCTGAACAAGTTACCCGAACGTCTGAAGTATGCTCAAACTGTTAGCTCTTTAAAATCAGGGCTAAAAACGCTTTTGTTTAGCACTGCATATCTATAACTGTCTATATATTTCAATCTACCTGCTTTCTATTCCTCTTGTTTTTATCTCCATTGCTGATTTCAATTATTATTAGTAGTAGTAGTTTTTATTTTATTTATTTATTTTTATTCTGTGATTAAATGCGATCTTTTGTCTTCGTTTCTACGTTGTGTTGATTTAAATGTGATTTTTATGATCTTCATGTGATGTAAAGCACTTTGAATTGCCTTGTGTTGAATTGTGCTATATAAATAAATTTGCCTTGCCTTGCCTTGCCTTGCAAAGCTGAGCAGATCCAACCTTAGCATGTTTAGGATCTCCTTTTGGTAGTTGTTGAGAAAAAAAATCATACTATGGAAGCTGTGAGTTGTAGTTGAGGATATCCTCTTTTATTTACCCCCCACTTGCCAAACTGGGCAAGTGGTCACTCTCATTCAATAGGAATTGACCGCAAAATGCCCCAAATCAACGGAAAGTGGCCTGATATCAACAGGAAGTGACCCCGAAAATGCCTCAAAATCCACATGAAGTGACCCGTTATACCAAACATAACAGCAAATTTCTCCAGCAATGGCATTTTCCAGTTCAGATTATTGCCTTGAATATTTATTACCTGACGTATAGCAAGCAAAATTGTAATCAGATTAGCCCGCCCGTTCCAGCAATGTCATAAAAAAAAAAACGAACAGTGCAAGAGCTCCTTCTTTTTGCAAGCTGTCACTCAACATAATGGCTGATGTCCTGCAACATTGTTTGGCCACTGAGAACAAGGAGCAGCTCCTTTCAGCTAATGAAGTGGAGTCCGTATGTCTCATGCTCTTATCTCCCGAGAACACCAGCAGAATTTGGAATACAGTGATCCCTCGTTTTTCGCGGTTAATGGGGACCAGAACCTGACGCGACAAGTGAAAAAACGCAAAGTAGCCCCCCCACCGTTTTTGTGTGTGTTCAATGTATTTAATCACATTTAGCATTTGAAAGAGATACATATTAGACATGTTTTTTCACTTTTTCCCCTGAAAGTATAATTAAAAAAATAAACTTTTATGTATATTTTAATAAAAGGCTTTTAAGTACTTCAAATATAATAATTATAAGTTTAAAACTAGGGCTGTCAAACGATTAAAATTTTTAATCGAGTTAATCACAGCTTAAAAATTAATTATTCGCAATTAATCACAATTCAAACCATCTATAAAATATGCCATATGTTTCTATAAATTATTGTTGGAATGGAAAGATAAGACACAAGACGGATGTATACATTCAACATACTGTACATAAGTACTGTATTTGTTTATTATAACAATAAATCAGCAAGATGGCAGTAACATTAACATTCTGTTAAAGCGATCCATGGATAGAAAGACTTAAAAGTTCCTAAAAGTTCTTCAAAGATAAATGTTAATACAAGTAAAAGAAATTTTATATTAAAACCCCTCTTAATGTTTTCGTTTTAATAGAATTTGTAAAATTTTCTATCAAAAAATAAACTAGTAGCTCGCCATTGATGATGTCAATAATTACACAATCCTCAGGTGCTGAAACCCATAAAATCAGTCGCACCCAAGCGCCAGCAGAGGGCGACAAAACACCAAAAAAACACAAGTAACAAGTGGACATGACACTGTGCTGTCATTTTAATCTGTTTGAGTGGGGCATGTGCGTTAATTGCGTCAAATATTTTAACGTGATTATTTTTGAAAAATTAATTACCGCCCGTTAACGCAGTCATTTTGACAGCCCTATTTAAAACATGTTACTGTCCCACCGCATCATTTTAAATCAGGAATAAAGTTTGAAAATGCTTGTCATTATTAAATGCTGTAATGAGTGAGTCCACTCAAATCCGCTCCATCTCCTCACTTACACTCAATGAGTTGCCACAGCAACTGCTTAACAAGTTAAACGATGATTGATGCATGCGGCGCTTTGATGCTGAGGCTTCCAGGGATCTGTGGCAATATCAAAAAGAAGACGTCTATCAATCATTGTTAACTTTAAAGTGCCTGTGACACCATAAAAAATAGCATTATTATTGGAATTAAAATCATAATTTGAGACGTTTCAATTATATAAAACAGTTTGGCAAAGTGCAAATGACGAGAAATGAGTCTTTTAACCTGCCGTTTAGCTCCTCTTGTTATTATAGTGCTCTGGCGCCTCCATCTGGGTGATGACGTTGGCGGAGTAGCGATTTCAATGGATTTATAATTCAGCCCAATGGAGGAGGAAGCGTTTTGCAGCGAGTCTGGTTCAAGTGTGGATCTTTCAAGTCATATTGTCGATCCAGAGGAAGCCTGTGGGATAGAGCCATATATGTTTGAGTCGTATTTGGAGGAGGAGGAATATTCAAAACAACAACAAACACAAGGCTGATGACTAGAGCATACTGTAAAATTTCATCTATTTTTTTGTCTTTACTCCAATATTTTTATGGGCAAAGCATTGATATAATTTGATATAAATTGTGTCAATGACTCATTTATTTCCTTTAAACCAGGGGTCCCCAACCTTTTTTGCACCACGGACTGGTGTTATTTGGGTCTTTTTTTCACGGACCGGTGTTCTGACAAATTTTGCAACCCATCAAAAATTGCAACGATGCGGTTCTGCGCATGTGTGTAACGTTAAACACAGCCGCAAAATGCGCAAATGCAGCGATTCCAAAGTAAACACTACAAACTTTCTTGAAAGAAAGGAATATTAACTTACGTTTGATCATGGAAGGACTTGTAGAAAAGTTCTCCTCCGATTCATCCTGCCATGTAAGCTTCACACAACAGCTGCACACCGCGCTCACCATTAAAGACTTCGCCTTGTCGTTAAACATTAATTTAGAAGCCCGCTTCACAAAGATACGATGTTGGAAATTGTAGCATGGTTTTCAACGCTCTTGTCGCGATGTCAGGATATTCCAGAATGACTTTAATCCAGAACCTCGGTAGAGTTGTTGTCTCAACTGTACGTTTAATAAGGTCGCCATCATTTGCAATGTCTCTGTTTATTCACAAACGGGTCACGAATCCACTCCTTCGAAGTTCGTGGGTCTTCGAGTTTGTAGGCTCGTCAGGTGCCCTTTTCGCCGTAAAAATATTTCCAAAGACGTCTGTTTTCCTGTTATCTTCGCTCATCTGGGGATAATTATTTCCGGGAACAAAGGTGCTGCGCCGCGGCCTAGTAATACGCTATTATCGAGGACAAGCGCACATAGATATATTATATACACAAACAAGATGTAATGCTAGCAGTCCAATCAATGGACTTCTACGACAACATTGTAATCTATCCCGTAGTATTATATCTAGAGGAGACAGCGATACTGGTGTGTTAAGCAGGGGCAAAGGGTTAATTTGGCCAGAATGCGGTCGTTATTAAATTATTATTTCTGTGCGGCTCGGTCGCAAATGCGCCACGGACCGGTACCGGTCCGCGGCCCGGCAGATGGGGACCCCTGCTTTAAACAAACTAAACAACAAAATCACATAAGGAGGAGGCAGACTGTATGTGTTATGTTGGCTGGAGGATGTGACCCAAAAGCTCAGCAGTGAGAAGTCGGTTAACAGAAGCAGCCCGAGGGCGTATTTATTGAACACAAAAAGAGGAAAAACCGGTGAGAAGCTGTGGCTCTGTAGATTTTCTGGCAGTGCTGGAAAGGCTGGGATGGCTTGGAGTTGCTGTGAAGAAAAAGCGTTTCAATGAGTCAAAGTTTTGTGGATTTAGCGGCCTGTACTTTACCATGTGAGGTTAGGTGAAGCTCTGGCGTTGAATGACGTGCAGACCGGTCTTTTATAGTGGCAGGCTGTTGATTGTGAAGTGGAGGCAGGTGTGGAAATTTAATGACAGGTGTGCACAGCAGAGTCAGTGAGGAGTGGGAGGAGGTGAAGGTGAGTGAGCCGTAACAGTACCCCCTCCCCGAGGGGCGCCCCCAGGCGGCCGTCCAGGGGCATCAGGATTGGCCTTGTAGAAGTCCCGAAGGAGAGAGGGACACATGATGAGCTGCTTTGAGATCCAGCAACGTTCCTCCGGGCCGTAACCTTCCCAGTCTGCCAGGTATTGAAAACCCCGACCGCGGCGCCGGACCTTTAGCAGACGCCGGACCTTCCATTGGGGATGTCCGTCAACTAACTGTGGCGGCGGCGGAGCTGGGGCAGAGGGCATCAGAGGGCTCGCAGAGACAGGCTTGATCTTCGAGACATGGAAAACTGGATGCACATGTTTCATGGAGGCAGGAAGCTTGAGACGAACAGCTGCGGGGCCAGAACGCTGTCAATCGAGAAAGGGCCAACATACCGCGGAGCCAGCTTCTTGGATGAGACTTGGAGCGGCAGGTCGGCAGAGGAGAGGTAGACCCGTTGACCAGGCTGATACACCGGGGCAGGAGTACGGCGACGGTTGGCCCCACGGCAGGAGCGCACGTTGGTACGCAGCAAGGCAGAGCGAACCTCCTTCCACACCCGCTGGCAACGGCGCAGATGGGCCTGGACAGAGGGGACTGAGGCTTCGGTCTCCTGGACGGAAAACAAGGGAGGTTGGTATCCCAGGGAGGCCTCGAACGGGGACCTGCCGGTGGCGGAGCAGGACAGGGCATTTAGTGAATATTCCACCCAAGGCAAATCCTTGCTCCAGGAGGTCGGGTGGAGAGCAGACACGCAACGGAGGGCATACTCTAGGCTCTGGTTGGTCCGTTCAGCCTGTCCGTTGGTCTGAGGGTGATACCCAGAAGAAAGGCTAACAGTGGCCCCAATACCTTTACAGAAGGCACGCCAGACCTGAGATGTAAATTGGGGCCCCCGGTCCGAAACGATGTCACAGGGCAACCCATGGAGCCGGAAAACATGCTGGGTTAGGAGTTCGGCCGTCTCAGCAGAGGTAGGGAGTTTAGGCAACGCCACCAGATGCACCGCCTTGGAAAACCGGTCCACCACCGTGAGAACGACAGTATTCCCCTGGGAAGATGGAAAACCAGACACAAAGTCAACGGCAATGTGAGACCAAGGGCGATTGGGCACTGGAAGAGGACATAGAAGCCCAGCTGGTGGCCGATGAGATGCCTTGGCCCTGCAGCAAGTGTCACACGCAGCCACGAACTCCCGGATGTCCGCCCTCATCGTCGGCCACCAAAATCGCCGGCTAAGGAAGGAGAGGGTACGTTGGTACCCGGGATGGCAAGCAAACTGGCTGGTATGGCCCCATAGAAGCACCTGGGAACGCATAGAGTCAGGTACAAAGAGACGGTTGGGGGGACCGTTGCCGGGCCCGGGCTCAGCCTGTTGGGCCCGCTCAACCTGGGCTTCAATGTCCAGGGTCACTACTCCTATAACCCGAGAAGTTGGAACGATGGGCACAGGTTCAGCAGAGGACTCCTCGGGAGCATGGAGACGTGACAATGCATCAGCCTTGGTGTTGCTGGAACCAGGTCGGTAAGTAAGGGTGTAATTGAAACTGTCCAGGAAATGTGCCCACCGTGCCTGGCGGGAGCTAAGGCGTTTGGCGGCCTGGATGAAAGTCAGGTTCTTATGATCCGACCAGACAACAATGGGCTCCACGCTGCCCTCTAGCCAGTGGCGCCACTCTTCAAAGGCAGCTACAACAGCAAGCAGCTCCCTATTCCCGATATCATAATTCACCTCCGCCGGCTGCAAACGGCGGGAGAAGAAGGCACAGGGGTGCAGCTTCTGGTCCTCCACAGAACGCTGGGACAAGACGGCCCCTATACCCACATCTGAAGCATCCACCTCGACTATGAACGGCCTGGAAGGGTCAGGATGGAGAAGGACGGGGGCGGTCGTGAAATGTTCCTTCAGGACAGAAAAGGCGGCATCGGCTGCTGGTGACCAGATATAGGGGCGTAGAGTGGAGGTGAGACCAGTGAGGGGAGCGGCTAAGCGGCTGTAGTTCCGAATGAAACGGCGATAAAAGTTAGCAAAGCCTAGGAACCCCTGGAGCTGTTTGCGGGTTGTTGGTCGGGGCCAATTGAGGATCGCTCGTATCTTGCGGGGGTCAGGACGGATGCAGCCACCCTCCACAATGTGCCCAAGGAATTCCACGGAGGGAGCGTGAAAAACGCATTTTTCAGCCTTGATAAAAAGCCTGTTCTCTAAAAGGCGCTGGATGACCATGCGGACGTGTTGCACATGCTCCTCAAGACTCCGCGAGAACACCAGGATGTCGTCCAGGTACAGGACCACAAATACGTCCAACATGTCCCTGAGTACGTCATTCATAAGTGCCTGGAAGACAGCAGGGGCATTGGTGAGGCCAAAGGGCATAACCAGGTATTCATAGTGCCCATGGGGAGTCTTAAAGGCTGTCTTCCATTCATCACCCTTCCGGATGCGGACAAGGTGGTATGCATTCCGAAGGTCCAACTTGGTAAACACGGTAGCACCGACGAGAGGTTAGAAATTTGAGCTCATGAGGGGAAGTGGATACTTGTTCTTGATAGTGATGTTGTTGAGCTGTCTGTAATCGATGCATGGCCTCAGATCCCCGCCCTTTTTCTTGACGAAGAAGAAACCGGCCGCCACCGGTGATGTTGACGGGCGTATGAGACCTTCAGCCAGGCACCCATTAATGTAACTGTCCATAGCTGCTTTCTCAGGTGGAGACAGGTTGTACAGGCGACTGGAGGGAAGTTCAGCACCAGGACGGAGTTCGATGGCACAGTCGTAGGGTCGGTGCGGAGGAAGGGTGCAAGCGCGCTCCCTACTGAAGGCCTCACCTAGGTCATGGTATTCAGAAGGAACCTTGGTGAGGTCAGGTGGAGCAGGGCTGGGTCGTTCGGCCAAGGAAGGTGCCTGAGCGGACCGAAGGCAACGGGCATGGCAAGAAATACTCCAGCTCAGAATGCGGCCAGAACGCCAACAGACATGCGGTGTGTGGAGTTCCAACCAAGGCCTGCCCAGGATGAAAGGCGCATCAGGTGAGGCAATAACGTAGGGGCGGATTCTCTCCACGTGATTACCTGAGACAGTGAGCGTGAGAGTCTCACACCGATGAGTAATGGGACTCATGGGACGACCATCCAAGGCGAACGCTGAGAGAGGCTCCTCCAGGGGGGTGATAGGGAGTCCAACCTCTAGGGCATAAGAACGGTCAATAAAAGTCTCATCTGCACCTGAATCGATCAGCGCTGGGATGGAGAGTGTTCGCTCTTGCCAGGCGAGGGTGACGAGAAACCTGGCTCTACTTGAGTGGGGGTTAGACAAGCGGCTCACACGGAACCCCCGACCGAGTGAGCCTTGTCTTTTGGGGTTCGAACCGAGGGAGCCCTGGAAGACAGGCTTGGACATGTGTCAACCGAGTGCGTCGAGCTAGCACAGTACATGCAGAGTCCCTGTAGTCTCCGGTGTTCACGTTCCGCTGGAGTCAAACGGGCCCTTCCCAACTGCATGGGCTCCTCCTCACTAATAGGCTGTGAGGCAGCAGGGAAGAGATGAGTAGACTGGTTCTGACTCACTGGTGGTGACGGACGTAGCTTGTTTGCAGCACGACACTGGTGGGCCCTCTCTCGTTTACGCTCACGGTGACGCTCGTCAAGGGATATGGAGAGGGTGATGAGCTGGGTCAAGGAGGTAGGCCTTTCTCTACCCACCAAGGCGTCCTTTATGGACTCCGCCAGGCCTCTTCGGAACGCGCTGAATAAAGCGGGCTCATTCCATCGGCAGCGTGCAGCGAGGATACGGAATTCTGTGGCGTACTCTGCTACTGAGAGAGAACCCTGCTCAAGGGTAGAAAGAGCAGAATCAGCATCCTGCCCAGGGGCCTCATGATCAAAAACCATCCTGAATTCCTTGATAAATGCAGCGTAATCCTGCATATACGGTGCAGAGCCCTCTCGACTAGCCATAACCCAACGACGGGCTTGCCCTGTGGTCAGGTTAGCAATGTAGGCTATGCGAGCAGCGGCAGTGGAATACATGCTTGGTTGTAGCTCGAACACATACTCACACTGCATCAGGAACTCGCGGCAGAGTGTGAAAGAGCCATCATACAGGGCCGGGGCAACGAGGTGGGGCTCACGGGCAGAGGGTGCGTCAGGCGGAGGAACCGTGGCTGGTTGTCCCGAAGGGGGAGAAATCTGGGCGCTGAGAGCAGCAACACGGTCGGTGAGAGTCTGAACCAAAAGGGTGAGTTGGCTAACCTGGGCCTGTTGTTCGGATGCCTGCGCCTGCTGAAGACCTGACACCGCACGGACCTCCTCCCTCAATCCAGAAAAAAGAGCAGCTGCCTCAGATAGCTGGTGAGAATGTTGCGCCAGCAGCCTGTCCTGGGTCCGATGCGGGTCGGGGGTCGTGGGTCTTCCTGACTGCAACATGCTGGCTGGGTCTTTTTGGCCAGAGCTTACTGTTATGTTGGCTGGAGGATGTGACCCAAAAGCTCAGCAGTGAGAAGTCGGTTAACAGAAGCAGCCCGAGGGCGTATTTATTGAACACAAAAAGAGGAAAAACCGGTGAGAAGCTGTGGCTCTGTAGATTTTCTGGCAGTGCTGGAAAGGCTGGGATGGCTTGGAGTTGCTGTGAAGAAAAAGCGTTTCAATGAGTCAAAGTTTTGTGGATTTAGCGGCCTGTACTTTACCATGTGAGGTTAGGTGAAGCTCTGGCGTTGAATGACGTGCAGACCGGTCTTTTATAGTGGCAGGCTGTTGATTGTGAAGTGGAGGCAGGTGTGGAAATTTAATGACAGGTGTGCACAGCAGAGTCAGTGAGGAGTGGGAGGAGGTGAAGGTGAGTGAGCCGTAACAGTATGAAATGAATCCGTTTTGTTTATCAAACAGTTGTTCATAAATGCATTTCAAAGCATGCTCTCTTATTTGGCAATTTACAGTTTGAATGGGAGTTTGTGTTGAAAGGAGACTCTTAGCTGTTATATGAATGGGTTTATGTGTGTGGTTTATTTATAAAAAGAAATGAGATAACTTTACAAACTAACAATAACAAAAAAAACCCCAATACAAACGGACACTAAAGACACTGATTAGTGATTAGCATAATCGCTAACTAGCTTAGCACGCCGTGCTAAGTAGTAGCATCTCATCAATAAAGAACACAAACAAAACAATTGGCTTAATTTACTCACCTCTGATGGAGGCACACTGGAGCTAAAAACACAAACGATAATTTAACACTTGGTAATTTTATTGATTCAGCAACCCAAACTGAGTGTAGCAGTGAACTCTCTCTTTCTTGCTTTAATCACTGGTGCGCGCGTGCAGCCTCACATTACACACAAACGGGACTGCTCATAGCTGCCAGCAAAAATCGATTATCAAATTCGTTGGCAACTAATTTATTAATCATTTTTAATAGATTAGTTGTTTCAGCCTTAAAGAGAACCCTCGGACTTAAAGACTTGTAGGCTCTAAAATGCCACCATTGTTCTTTTACTAAAATAAGTTATTAGAAAAACAAATATTGTTGCCATTGATTTAAAAATCTCTAATATTTAGTACATGTTTTGACCTACGGGGGGGCGCCATGTTTTACGTGCGCAATGCACACTGAGAGATGACACGTTTGGGCTGGACTGAGAGAATAGCTGTGCTAGCTAGCAAGCGAAGTTGGTATGACGACTGGCATGATTTTGTCAAATTTTGCTGCTGGTCAGATTGTTTTGTTACAGAGCTGTGGAATGAGTTCCCAACGTCGTACCTGCATCCAATTCCAGTTGATCAGCATTGTCTTTAAACCGATCCTAGGCGGCTTGCCGAGATATTGACGTGCTTCCGTATGACAGTTTGTATATCCCTTCGTTGCTAATTGCATCATTGCCTTTTTTTTTTTGTTTGTTTAGCTGCCTCTCACGGCGGCAATTTTTTTTTTTTTTTAATTGATCCCGACCTACTGTTGTGGACCCTTTTTGTGTCTCCTTTTTCACGACCGTTTTTGTGTGTTCAACAAACCCTTTTACGCAATCCCTATGTTATTGTTGTCTGATTGCTGTCTGAATTGAGCCGCGTTTTCTAATTCTGTGGTCAAGCCATCTGCGTTTTCTTTTCAGTTGCGTTTCCCTTTGAGGTTTTACCGCACAGAGAAAGGAAAATCATGAGTCTAACGTCACGCAGAATTACAGTCCTGTTGTCTACGTGCTCGTCTGTCGCATGGGAAATGCGAGTTCGAATCCCACCGGAGACTTTCATTTAATTGCTTTTGCTGCTCGTTTTGTGAAATATCGACAGTGCTGTCTTGCTCATCACTTTTACGTTCGGGTTCAAATTGGAAGGGCAGAACCGACAACATTTTTATGCAGCTAACGAGTGGAAGTACGTCACTGCCTCCCAGTGACGTCACCGCCCAGAGTGCATTGCGTCGTCAACAACAATGGCGACCTACTAGTTAAACAAATTTTTCAAAATTGAAATAAACGAAAACATTGAGGGGTTTGAATATGAAATTATTATAACTCATATTAACATTTATCTTTTAAGAACTTTTCTGTCCGTCTTTCCCTTTAACCGTATATATTCACAAGTCTAGTGCAGCAGTGAACCAAATTGTCTATCCCCAAGTTAGTGGCCTGTCAATCCCAATAAAAGCACTCCTTAATATTCCTCCATTCATTTGCCACCATAATTGTATTACAAATGAATCACGACATATCAGAGCTTTAGGCTGTATTGGGCTTTTCTGCTCTGCTTCGCAGACGAATACAGCACTTTTCTCTGAGGTTGTGGAAAGAAAGCAATCAGTCCGTTTTTCACAGCAAATGTGCGGTGAAACAAGCTCGATGGTTTATAATAAGCACTGTATTTTTCATGATTTGTACAAAAGTTGCTGATCCTCCATCCTGATTAAGAGCATTTGAAGCTGCCACGTGCTCTCAACATGCCATATGGCTACTTGCGTGACTTTGCCTGATTATGTTATGGATTTCATTGGACAAAACGGGGCAGCATTTGCAAAGCTGTATCAGCGTTTTCAATGATTTTACTTAGTGTTTGGTGGCATATCATTCTCAGTGTTTTATAGTAATAGGTACCACTTGAAATTGCAGCAGTACAAAACATATGGTTAAATATAAAGTTACCCAAAGTGATAATTTAAATGCGTCATTATTCTTTTTACTGATCAAATGACACACGTGTACTGATTAACTTATACACACTGTTACAGTCAATGTAAAAATTGAAGGCTGGTATTATCAGTGATGCGTATTAGGGCAGGAGTGTCAAATCCATTTTGGTTCGCGGGCCACATTTATGGCAATTACAGTGCTGGCCAAAAGTATTAGAGTATAACAGTGTTACTGACGGCATTATTTTTTTTTCAGTAGAGAGTAATCTAATTAATTACTTTTCCCATCTTTGCAAATACCCGCTACTTTTTGAGCAGAATTCTAGCTTTGTATAGGCTAATGTTCCTATTGTTGAAAGTACAAAGGTGTGTAATAAACAACTACCACATTTATATTTAGCATTTTGTTTTCTTACTGTACCGAAAATGAACCGAACCGTGACCTCAAAACCGAGGTACGTACCGAACCGAGATTTTTGTGTACCATTACACCCCTAATCGTGATACTTTGTATCCCAAAAGGTTATCGATATGCTCCTGTCAAGAATCGAGATATCGTTTTAAAAAGGTGTCAATATTAAAAAATAAACAGGAAGTGACCCATAAAATACCCAAAAATCAATAGGAAGTAGGGGTGTAATGGTATACGAAAATCTCTGTTCGGTACGTACCTCGAGTTTGAGGTCACGGTTCGGTTCATTTTCGGTACAGTAAGAAAACAAAATGCAAAATATAAATGTGCTAGTTGTTTATTACACACTTTTGTGCTTTCAACATTAAGAACATTAGCCTATACAAAGCTAGAATTCTGCTCAAAAATAGAAAATACAATATTCTGAAATGTAGATATTTTGAAAAACAAAATAAAAATAAATAACTTTGGCTAAGACTTTTTCTTTAAAAAAATATCTGATGTGCAAAATTGAACAGTTGCAGCACTGAACAGTTTCAAGTTTCTCATATTAACTTTATGACCACAGCCTCGAAAAGTAAGGGTTATTAGGGCTGTCAAACGATTAAAATTTTTAATTGAGTTAACCACAGCTTAAAAATTAATTAATCGTAATTAATCGCAATTCAAACCATCTCTAAAATATGCCATATTTTTCTGTAAATAATTTTTGGAATGGAAAGATAAGACACAAGACGGATATATACATTCAACATACTGTCCATAAGTACTGTATTTGTTGATTATAACAATCAATCCACAAGATGGCATTAACATTAACATTCTTTCTGTTGAAGACATTTTCTTTTTCTCTGCAAAAACAAACACAGAACAGAGCCTTAGAACAGTAACAAAAACAGTATTATTTATAATGTGTGCAAAGTGTGTGTAGTGTACACATAAATGTGTCCCTCTTCCCTACTCATTCTCTAGCCGGTCGCTGAGGCAAACCAACTTTACATTTTCTGAGAGTTGTTCCATCTATATTCTTTTTAAATTTGGATTCCCCACCCAGAGGGCCAACCTGATCGCTCACTGCACTTCTGAGCGGTGCGACGGCCCTAGCCGTTTAATTGTTATCTTTTTTGAGACTGTCAGTCAGCTGATCGTCGCGTCCGCCAGCTGGCTGCCTCCCCTCCCAACGTAACTTACTCTGATTGACGCCGGACGGGCAGATGACATCGCCGCCGCTGATGGGCCACCCGAGGAACTGTTCCAACTTCAAAAACTAGCCGCTGTCTGTCATGTATCCATTGTGCAGCGCTTTGTTTACATTTGCGGCAATAACGACACTTGCTTTCCGGCAGCTAAGCCGATACAAGGTAGTACTATTAGGCCGTTGTTTGAGCTCGCATCCCCGCGTGTGTGTTGTTTTGTTAACCAAATAAAGGCAGCGTTAACAAAAGTCATCTGACCGCTTGTCATTTTACAGTCAACCCTCTGAGAGTTCGCATTTGACAGCATACGTGCTCCTCGCCAGCTGTTTGCTCGCCATTCATTCACCTGTGCATTTGATCGCTATTTTATTACACTCCCGCTTTTTCGGTGAGGTATTTTGTGTTCATTCGTTATTGGATCGTTTTTGTTCACCACTGTAAATAAGAGCACCGCAGCAGTAGAGGTAAACTGCCGTTTTCGTTCAACCTGTTTTAGTGAAGAAGCCAGGGAGGGTAGTGGCTGTCTTTTTTTAATTTCCTTTTTACGATCAGGGTTTACTTAGCGGGTGGGGTTTAAGTGTAGTTTCATTTTGTTTGTTGTTTTGGCCTGGGCTTCCGCTGCTTCCGCATTTTTAAAATATTTTGTTCATTGCGAGTTCGACTTGTGTGAATAAATTTGGGTCCACTTGCAACTTGTGTGCATGGCTCGTTTCATGTTACGCCCTTAGCGAGCCGTCCGTGGGACGTAACAGTGGGATTATGGGATGCATGAGCGGGCATTCTGCGCTTGCGTTAAATGCGTCAAATATTTTAACGTGATTAATTCAAAAAATAATTACCGTCCGTTAACGCGCTAAATTTGACAGCACTTTACATTACGTCAGAACCTCGTTCGGTACGCCTCCGTTCAGAACCGAGCCCCACGTACCGAAACGGTTCAATACAGATGCATGTACCGTTATACCCTTAATAGGAAGTGACTGAAAATCAACCGATAAATTACCTTAAATGGGCCAAAATTACCTCATTGCCTGGCAGTGGCTGCCACTGACGGTCACAGACGTTCAATCCATTTGAAGTGGGAGTGCTGGCAGCGAGTTCATTCGCTGCCACCCTCTCAGTTCAAATGGATTGGACGTCTACTAGTGATAAACTCATTCCAATTCACAGCAGAAGCCTGTTTTCCTGTTTATTAGTTGTTTGTAGAATATCTTAGAATGATTTCCTGATCAATGTATCGATAATCATTGTATCGCCATATTGTCAGATCATCGTTATCGTGAGCTTTGTATCGCAAATCGTATCGTATCCTGAGGTACCAAGAGGTTCCCACTCCTAGTTACTGAGGACGTGAAGGGGCGCGTTAGTGGCATTACTACAATTTGGTCGAATTAACGGCTTAATGTCTGATTTTGTCACAACTGTCTGGGAGGTAGCAGAGCGGGAGGCAGGAGGAGGGAAATGGGTGGGGACACCGATGCAAACGGGAAGCTAAGTGGCTCGGAGCGTTAGCATAGCATTCGCCTTCCCATTAGCATTAGCATTTAGCGTGGCGAGCGTCAGCTTACACTCTAGGGCAACTCTTTTTTGCATTCAGTTCGTGGCGTCCAGGTGGGTACAATGAATTGAAAATAATGTACTGTTTTCCGGTTGAGTATCCATTATCATCACCAAGTTGATGTTGTCCTTGTAAATGCTACAAGACTGTATAATATACTACTTTCCCGAACCTTTTCTTGAATGACGTATCCATGAGCCGTGTGTGATGTTTTTTAAATCAAAACAACAACGGTATAGGCATGATATTCAGAGCCTTACCTGCATATTGAAAAATATATCTATACACTGCTGGTTAAAAGTGTTGGCACCCCTGCAATTCTGTCAGATAATGCTCAATTTATCCCAGAAAATGATTGCAGTTACAAATGCTTTGGTAGTAATATCTTCATTTATTTTGCTTGCAATGAAAAAACACAAAAGAGAATGAAAAAAAAGAAAATCATGATCATTTTACACAAAAATGGGCCAGACCAAAGTATTGGCACCCTTTGAAAAATCATGTTATGCTTTTGTAATTTTTGTAATTAACAGTACCTGTTCCTTACCTGTGGCACATAACAGGTGGTGGCAATAACTAAATCACACTTGCAGCCAGTTAAAATGGATTAACGTTGACTCAACGTCTGTCCTGTGTTCTTGTGTGTACCAAATTGAGCATGGAGAAACGAAAGAAGACCAAAGAGCTGTCTGAAGACTTGAGAAGCAAAATTGTGAGGAAGCATGGGCAATCTCAAGGTTACAAAACCATCTCCAAAGACCAGAATGTTCCTGTGTCTACTGTGCGCAGTGTCATAAATAAGTGTAAAGCCCATGGCACTGTGGCTACCCTCCCTAGATGTGGACGCAAAAGAAAATTGACGAGAGATTTCAACGAAAGATAGAGCAGATGGTGGATGGAAAACCTCGACTAACATCCAAACAAGTTCAAGCTGTCCTGTAGTCCGAGAGTACAACAGTGTCAACCCGTACTATCTGTCGGCGTCTGAATGAAAAGGGACTCTCTGGTAGGATATCCAGGTACATCCCTGACCCAGAGACATAAAAAAGTTTGCCAAAACTTACCAAAGAGCCAAAAAACGTTTTGGAAGAATGTTCACTGGTCAGATGAGACAAAAGTAGATCTTTTTGGGAAAAGGCATCAACATAAAGTTTACAGCGAAAGAAACGAGGCCTTCAAAGAAAAGAACATGGTCCCCACAGTCAAACATGGCGGAGGTTCCCTGATGTTTTGGAGTTGCTTTGCTGCCTTTGCCACTGGACTGCTTGACCGTGTGCATGGCATTATGAAGTCTGAAGATTACCAACACATTTTGCAGCATAATGTAGGGCGTAGTGTGAGAAAGCTGGGTCTCCCTCAGAGGTCATGGGTCTTCTAGCAGGACAATGACCTCAAACACACTTCAAAAAGCACTAGAAAATGGTTTGAGAGAAAGCACTGGGGACTTCTAAAGTGGCTAGCAATGAGTTCAGACTTGAATCCAATAGAACACCTGTGGAGAAATCTGAAAATGGCAGTTTAGTAGGCACCCTTCAAATCTCAGAGACCTGGACCAGTTGGCCAAAGAAGAATGGTCTAAAAAATAAACTCAATGATGGATACCTGAAGCGGTTGTTCGGAGTTATTTTGTCTAAAGGTTGTGCTATCAAGTATTAGCCTGAGGTTGCCAATACTTTTGTCTGGCCCATTTTTGGAGTTTTGTGTAAAATCATAATGATCTTTTTTTTCATTCTCTTTTGTGTTTTTTTTTTTTTTCATTGCAAGCAAAATAAATGAAGATATTACTACCAAAGCATTTGTAATTGCAACCAAGAAATTGAGCATTATCTGGCAGAATTGCAGGGGTGCCAATACTTTTGGCCAACACTGTATATCCGGACTAGTTCATTTTTGGCCAAATAAGTTAACTCAGTGGTACTGGAAGATGAGCATTCACAGCAAGTCCTTTCAGTATTACCGTATTGGCCCGAATATAAGACGGTGTTTTTTTTGCATTGAAATAAGAATGAAAATGAGGGGGTCGTCTTATATTTGCGGTCTCGACGTCACACCCATTCACCACCCATTTAAATGTTCAGATATTAAGATTTGAATGAGGCAAAATAACATGCTTTTTCACTGAAATATATTGTTATACTCATTTGTTTCGGATGTACTGTAATTATTTTCTGTATAAAAATTAATTTGGTGTTCAAAAAGTCTTTTTTCAAACTTGAGTCTTGAAAAAGAAGGGGTCGTCTTATAATCAGGGCCGTCTTATATTCGAGCCAATACGGTAGTGAACTGAACACCTATCGTTGTCAATAGCAGGCAATGTGTTCATTTTGTGTCACTTTTTTGTATTTTTAAGATACTTTCGGGTCACTTTCTGTCAATTTTGGATCATTTCCTCTTGTTTTTTTGGGGAGTTTCCCAGCTACTTTCTGTTGATTTCTTTTCACTTTCTGTTGGTTTTGGGTCACTTCCTTGTTAACTCATTGACTGTCATTGACGATGCTAGATGTCCAATGCATTTTGACTGGGAGGGGGCAAAGGAACGAATGTAACTGCGGACACGAAAGTGAGCCAAGTGCAGTAGTGCATGCACTTGATCACAGAAATCTACAGTTTTACGTCGCAAGTGTCAAAATAAAAGCGTGTGATTTTGTATGTACAGAATGAATGAGCTACAAGTTGCCTGTCAGGCAGTGATATTTCTGGCAGCCGTTTTAATTGTTTGTTTTAGTCTTAGTCCTATTTTAGCCATTTCAACTGTGTTTGTCTTTGTCTAGTTTTAGTCGAGGAAAACTCATACAAATTTCGTTTAGTTTTAGTCCCCAGTTACTCAATATGTTTTTGTCTGTAAAATTTAAAAGGTGTAGTCCAAAAATAAATAAAGCTTTACAACAATTTTGAATGAACTTAGGCTAGCATATATTGTGCGTCTCCAAGAACAACGTCAACTTGGTGTTGACAATACAGTACACACTCAGCAGGAAAAGCAGTAGGCCTATATTGTTTTCAATTAAACCCACCTGGACTCCATGAACTATATGTAAAAAAAAATTGTCCGAGTGTTTAACACTGAGAAGTTTGTTTTTTTAGCTATTCTTAGAGTCTAGCCGAGCAATCAGTATTTCCTAGTAATTGCTCATTTGCAAACAAAACAGCTGAAGTGGGCTAGTAGCTAAATGCCATTTTACCAACTGGCAGTCCTCTTGACTTATTGACCAGAAAAGCCAAGTGGCTCTGCTTTAGGCTGGCCAGTGTTTTAAGAGGACGCCTGCCATTCTGAAGTTAATGCTAACGTGAATGAAGATGCTATGCTAAAGCTAGGAGTTACATTTAGCGTCTGATGATCACTCAGCACAGACCTTTAAAGGCAGAATTGCATAATCTCTCTTGCCAAGATAAGAAACAAATCTTACCGTGTTTCCAAACAAGCAAGATGGAGCACTAGCTTTAGACACATTAAGTCCGCTGAGAAGAGTGGGGGAGAGGCGCAGCACATCTCACATGAGTAACACGACCGAAACACTGCTACAATGCAAGCTGACATACTCCACGTACAATATGAAAATATCACGTATTGTGAACATATTACGGAAACGATGTCGTATTTACGTCTCGTTGTCATCTTGTCAAACGAAAACTGGCATTCGTCTCGTTATCTTCTGGTCTCCCAAGCCAAGTTTTTAGCTTGTTATCATGACGTTATCGTCATAGAAAAATTGTTCGTTGACTAAATATTTTTGTTATCGTCATTGTTGATGAAAACAACATTGCAGGTAGGCAGAACACTCCCGTAGCGGATGGCTTCCGGCCCACGAGCTGTACATTTGACACCCCCGTAAAAGGGGTGTAACGATACATTGACATAGATACTTCGATCGATCGCACTTGTATGGAATCGAATCATGGCAGACTTTCTAATATTGAAATTGTAATTTTGAGAAATATCGTCTCGTCTAAAGAATCAGTAGCATATTGTCACAAAATTGGTGAATCAAAAGGCGAATAACAACAATATATCGATCGGTTAAGCAAAGAACCATTCAAACTGATTGAAAAAAAAAAAACGCAAAATATCAATCAATGTAATCTTTTCAACATAGTTTTTGTTCAAATGTCTGAAATTTTTCAACAGCAAAATTGCTTTGTGTTTTTCATTGCTTTATGTAAAAATGTAACTTATTGTGTTAAACAGAATTTTTCTGTACATATTAAGCCAAAGAAAAAGAAATTGGTGATTTACACCGATGGAACTATCTGGCCGTTATTCATGTATTGATTGTTACCTGAATACATTTATTGATATATATGATCCCTTCAGCCCCACAATTATGAAGTCTGTTGACTTTTAGCAAGCATTTGCTTCAGTTTGCAGCAAGCGTAAAGTGTCTTCAGACCACTGAAAAAGAAGAGTAATGACCAGTCAAAGTGGCAAGTATGTTCATCTGTCATCCTTGAAAATGCAACCCTGTCAGGAGCTGACATTCCAAGGTTTCTGAGCCGCATTTGACATGAGACGTTAACGCCCACATGGTGTTCACTTCACAATTGACGTTTAAACCGACAAGTGTGCATTGAAGACACACCTACAAAATTATTGACCCGTGCCTAAAAGTAGGAGTGTCAAACACATTTTGGTTGGCGGGCCGCATTCATGGCAATTAGGCTTCGTTCAGACTGCAGGCATTACCGATTGGATTCCTACTGAAATCTGATTTTCAGGGCAGACCGTTCACACTATTTTTAGCAAGTGCCCAAATGCGATATGAGCCTGTTTGGACTGCGCCACATTATTGATTTACCAGAAATGTTGCTGTGGCAACAAAGACGTCAGGCAGAATAGAGTGACGTCACAGACAGTCAAATCCCATTTGAGCTGTTCAGACTGAGAAGCATTTTGTTGATATCGGATATGAAAGTACCTCCTGTATGTGGTTTCAATCCATCGCACAAATCTGATTTCTGTGCGTTGTGACTGTTCAGACAACAAAAGAGCCATCGCTTTTAGCTGCCAGTCTGAACAAGGCCGGACCAGTTCATTTTTGGCCAAATAAGTTACCTCACTGGCTGCCTATGACAATGCTAAACTCCTCCCAGTCCAAATGCATTGCATCTAAGGCTGCAACAATTAATCGATTAAATCTATTAAAATCGATTAATAAATTACTTGCCAACTAATTGGATAATCGATATTTGGCGGCAGCTATGGGCTGTTCCATTTGGGTCCTTGTTTGTGTGTAAAGTGTGGCTGCGCGCCCGTGTGCCAGTGTTTAGAGCAAGAAAGAGAGAGTTCACTGCTTTGAAAAGTTATTGCTGAATCAATAAAATTGTGAAGTGTCGACAGTTAGATTGTTTTTTTGCTGTTAGATCCAGTGTGCCTCCGTCAGAGGTGAGTAAATGATGCTAATTGTATTGTTTGTATTCTTTGTTTATGAGACGTTACTACTTAGCACGAAGAGCTAAGCTAGTTAGCGACAATGCTAATTAGTGTCTCAAGTCTCTGTATTGTTTTGGAAAAGCATATTAGCACTTGAGTTATTGTTAGTTATTAAGGTTCTCTCATTTCTTTTTATTAAGAAACCACACACATAAACCCATTCATAAAACAGCTTTCAACAGAAACTCCCATTCAAACTGTAAATTGTCATTCAAGAGCTTTGAAATTGGATTTGGACTGTATTTATGAACAGCTGTTTGATAAAGAATATGGATTTATTACAGTCTGCCTTAATTTTGTTGTTTAGTGTGTTTAAATAAAATAAATGCTTCATTGACACAATTTATATCAGCGCTTTGCCCACAAGAAAAAAAATTGTCAGTCAGTCAGCACTTTTTTTTAATTTGAATGACTAGGAGTTTTTTCCGATTTGTGTACTGAGAAATTCTTTTTTACATTTTATACTCAGAAACTTGATTAAAAACTTTAACAAGTTTTATGTACTTAAAACAGTACAGTTGTAGACTACAGTACGATTAAGTCAGGAAGCTATCATAAAATATTATTTTTGAATGAAGTAGTTATCCATTTTGTCTTTTTTACTTACAACATGCCTAAAACAACTTCTTTGTTCACTTTGTTCATAGATCAGCTGCACTGGACTATAAGCCGCATCTGTCCTCACTGTATTATAAGTGTCTGTTATAAGACCAAATGAACCACCGTGAAGCTTTAAACCAATTGGCTGCAAAGCTTCATTGCTTCAAGATACTTCATATGGCCACTACTGCTCCCTTGGGGGAGACAGTCAACCTCTGCTGCCACCTGCTGTCAACACTGTTGTTGACCAACATGCCTCCTAGCATGCATTGCAGTGCTAAAAATAGGAATAACAACCAACATCCATGTCCTGTGCTAATTATTTCTTCAGTTACTGTTCTAGTTGTTTCATTAATTGCTAGTTACGGTATTTGGTAACACTTTATTTAACAATCAAATTAATTGACAATCAAATTTATGACATGACATTTTCATAAGCATTAATGACTGCTTATAACAGATTTTATTTAGTATTAACTGGCCAAATATTCCACTTTTGAATGGATGTAAAAAAATCCAAGCTGGAGATAAATGGATTTAGTGACATAATTTGCCGGATGACACTTAATGACATCTGTCATAAGCATTCAGTAATGCCCATGATAGTGTCATGTCATAATTATGACGGTCTTATGACAGTCTTATGAAATAAAGAGTCACCTATTTACCCATATAAATCAACAAATAAACCACACTGGACTATAGACCCTACCCACGTGACGTCACAACTCCTTCCTCCTGACTGGTGCCGCCCAATTGTCCGTCAACACATCATGTTTCCCTGTTACGGCTACGTACATTCCTCCTATTTACGACGTGTTTTTCTGCTCGTTAACATTAATAATCAAAATGGTGAAGGCGTGTGTGGCGGTCGGTTGCAATAACAGAGAAGATAGACGGAGAAGACGGAGGGACTTGAAGTTCTACCGGATTCCGAGAGACCCGGAGAGAAGAGAGCGAGATGGGCTGCTGCAATTCGACGAGAAAACTGGGCTCCAAACGATTACCACAGATTATGTAGTAGTCATTTTATATCTGGTAAGATGCATTTAATATATATTTAGAGGGTTTTGGGCTGACAACCACAATTAAGATCATTGCTAGGCTAATCGCCGACAACATACACGTATGTATGTAGTGAGAGTGCTATCGCTAAACCATATAAACATTAAAAGCCCTAACTCCATTGACAAACGACATGAAATACATTAGACTTGACAGTGGATGTTAGCAATAACAAAAGATTTTGAATTGAAAATTTCGTAACTCACCTTTCCAAGCACAAGATATCCTGCCGAATTTTCGTGGACGAGGACCTGTTTCACCCAACCAGCAACGAAGTATTTATAAGCCTCCAAGCTCTTAAAGTTTTTCAAACTTTCGTGAGAATCGGCTGATTTTGTGTGGACAAGATAGTTGTACAGTTCAGGGTAGCTAGCAGATGTCAGGCAAATACGGCGGAGACAGCGGGTCGAAAAACATCGATTTAGGCATCAAATATGGATCTGGCGAATGGATAAACTGAAGCTTTTCCACATAACGCCTTTTATGCAACGCATCAAGTGAGTTTACGGCATCCGAAAGCACCGGGTCTTCCATGAAATGCATTATAAATTGCTCGATCAATTGAGACCATTGATAATACAGACACAAAATGACGGACAAGTGGGCGGAACCATACAGCGAGCACGTGATTTTGTGACGTCGGTGGGTAGGGTCTATAAGCTGCAGGATTCAAAATGAATGGAAAAAGTAGAGCCGAAAATTACGGGTCATTAGAGTGACGATGTAATGGTTTGTTTTGAAAGTGTTGCATTTAGTTGTATTGATTTGGGTGGTTACACTGCTTTATAATGGCAACAGTGAATATGACATAATTCGTCTAAAATGGCTCAATTCAGCTGCTCCCTGTTAAGACCAACATAAGGTATGTTTTTGTTTGAGCTAATATGTTTGCTTATGCATTCAGCAGTTTTTTTCTGGGAATATGTGTTCTTTGAACGATTTGTTAGGAGCATTGTAAAAAAAAATAAATAAAAAAAAACTTTAGCATTTCATAGCATTTAAGCTAGCAAGCGTTTGCTATGCAAGTTAGCCAATTGTTCTTAGGTTGTACTTGGATACTCATTCATGAATTTTTTATATTGTTTGACGTTAAGCTCAGGTATTTTAATTTATACTTAAAGGCATTTATTGCTCTCTTGCGAAATGAAAGTGCAATCCTGCATAGTTTGAAGAAACACTCGGGAATTTTATTTTGTATTTGAGTTTAATGCTCTTTTGAAAGTCTACTCTTAGCCAAAATAAATTTTATTGCAAGCATAAACAGTTGTTTATTCGTTTTACATATCCTAAAATTATTCTGCAACGCATTAAATGTTCGTGATCCGATGACTCGATTATTCAAACTAATTGATAGATTAATCGATTAAATAAATAATCTAGTGCTGCAACGATAAATCGATTAACTCGAGTTTTAAATTAGAAAATGAGATCCGAATTAAATTATGCTGCTTCAAGTATTCGTTTGATTAAAGTGGCATTGCAATGGTTTATTTCGAAAGTGTTTGCATTTAGTTTTATTGATTTGGGTGGATTCACAGCCCTCTAGTCTGCCTCATTTCCCATGGTTGAATCCAGCTGCTCCATGTTAAGATTAACATAAACTAAGTTTTTGTTTGAGGTAATTTTTTTCTTAATGCAATCGTAATTTAGTTTATAGGTATATTTAGCCATTTATTGTGGGAATATGTGTCTGACCCATTTGTTTAGTGCGTTGGGAAAAAAAAGTTAGCCTTTTATAGCATTTAATCTTGCAGACTTTTGCCATGTAAGTTAGCCAATTGTTCTTTTGTTGTACATAGATCTTCATTTTTTTATACCGTTTGAGGCTCAGCTCAGGTATTTGAATTTTTCATGTTCCTTATCCGATTACTCAATTATTCGAACTAAGTAGTTCATCAATTAATCGACTACTAAAATAATCGATAGCTGCAGCCCTGAAATAATCTGAAAGGGCTGCTTCCTTTTCATTGGTCACTTTCTGTTGATGTGGCGACATTTATAGGTGACTTCTGTTAATTTGGTGTCTCTTCCTGTTGGTTTTTGGCAGGGCCGGTTGTAGGCAGGCATGTATGAAGGGGCAGTCAGAAATGTGTAGGGGGCATCATACGTGGGGGGCAGGGAGGCATCGACGAGCAAGCAAAAAAACAACAACTTTTTTACGACTTAAAAAGTTAGAAATAATGCTTTAAGCTATATAAAATCACACCAAAATACAAGTTTCTGTAAAAAAGTGATGTGTTTTTCAGTCATCTGTATCCAAATCAAAATTGGGACATCCCTTGTTGATAGTCAATTCACCTGCTCATCAACGTCCATCTCTCCTTCACCTCTCCCTGTTCTCTGCTGCTCTACGTTGTTCCGACAGAAATAGGGAAATATCACCGTAACTGTTCTGCAGTTAATCAGTGTTTCTCAACTGGTAATTTGTAACCTAAAAGTGGTTTATGTTGCCTAGGTGGGTTACCTAGTTTACCGCTCATTCCTCCTTGCTGCGAGCAAATAACTACAACTACAACAAAGAGAGGCAATTAATCCATACAGATTGATTTATTTTGGTTATATAAACGAATAGCAATAAATAGCATCAGTATTGATACAGCTCAAATACCACATACCATACTAACACAATATTAGACAAAGCTCGAGTGGGAGCCTCTCACTCAGATCGCATTTAATTGTCATTGTATTCATAGCCAGTAGGCTAAAGACGGCAGCTAATCTGCTACTTTAATTCAAGACCAGAGTAGTTTAACCCCGTTAACTGCCTGATACGTAAAGTAAAGTTGAACCATTTATATTCACAATTCATGAGAATAGGCGACCAAAGAAACATCAACACGTACAGTAGGGAATAATACGATCAACAAGGATGGGCAGTTTATTCGGCACTTATCTGTAAAGAATGGTTGGGAATCTCTGGCATGAAGCTGATTCGATATGTAGATATCTAGATACACAGGTTGCGATTCGTTTCAAAAACGATACATTTTTATGGCCGAGCGATTTGATACGATTCGATACGGTTTAAGAACGATACGGTTCGATACAGAGTGAAAACGATATGATAGTAAACATTTGTTGTGTGTGTTCGTACCGTATTTTAAACATATAAAAAGACCACATTTCTAATAGCAAAATTAAACAACAAAATTTCATACCAATGTTATGTTTTATTTTTTTATGAAAAAAAAATTAAGGCTTAAATATGACCGTCATTTTGTTGGATGGGATTGATAATAAAACTCCAGTGACAGACAACAATAAAGTGCAGTAATTCAATTACTATATTTCCAGGTTTTTTGAACAAAAGAGGTAAGTAATTTAAGTGCAAACTTTCAACGTAAACATCTTACAAACAAAAAATATTAACTATATGCAGCAGCTCTAGAAAAAAAGAATTAAACCTTCAATGTTATCATAAATAAATAATAAATTATGCTTTACCACTGGTATAATTAGGGGAATAAAAATATGGCATTTTAGACAGACAGGTCAATAATCATTACTTTAACCTTAGACACAGCAAAGTCTTTCACTTATGCCTGTGTTTCCACATTTTTTACTCCTCATCACTGTCCCTATCTTTTTTGAAGGGCAGATTTTTTCTTGAGGAAGATCCAACTAATCCACATGTTCATGTTTAAGTAGACTGTGTTTCGTGGAAAAAAAAAAATGTCCAGAGGGTCGTGCTGTTTTTTCCACCATTGTAGTGGGTTATTTTTCAGGGTTAAAAACTCACGATCTCTGTACCGCTCCACACTTCACACTAGCTCTGTCCCATGCGAAAAGATCTGGCTGCCTTCATCACTTCAAAGTCTGACTTTTGTTTTCCTGGGTGCGTTGAAAATCAATCGCTGCACGTCACTGGCGTCGGTGCTCAAACTGTCCATTGTTTTAGCATGTTGCTTCGTTGCCACTACTAGTTTCGTTTTGGGCTGTGAAGAAAACGCTACGGAGCGTGCGTTACAGTGGTTTTGTTAGCTCTCGCATTCTTATGACGCACCTGTGACGATCGGGTAATGACAGCGATTAGTAGCGGTTCTTCTGAGGCAACCACGACCGTGTGTTTTGCTTGTCCATATTATATCATGCGTGCAGTCTCAATCTAAGTGCGCTGTGTGGTGAATGACATAAGCGCAGCATGTGAAGTAAAAGCTAAATTATTATCCCATTAAGCAATGCATTGAACTAGGCAATAGAAGCCGATTCTTGTGCTCGCGATAGCCGAATTCTATCTCTACTATCGGTTCACTGAATATTTAATGGCTAATTACTGTCTAACGGTAACTATACTATCGATACAGCTGTATCTCTCACCTGTAAAACCGGATATCCGGTCGTATCGGTTTATCGTTCTCAAGCTTACTGTAAAGCACCCGCCATCGACTGTAGCACATGCTAAAATTGATGCCCCTCCTGCCATCCCTGAAGGCCGGTTGATGGGCGCGCGGGTGGCCCGGGGGACCACCCTGGGTCCCGGGGGGGGGGACGGTGGCTCCTTTGCTGGGCGGCAGGAGGAGGGATGGGCTGCGCATGGAGACCGCCCTCCCTCCCCGGGCTGGCTGGGTGGGGGCCGTGGCCCTGGGTTGGCGCCCGCGCGGTTTCTCCGCCCGTCTGCGTGGCTGTCGCGCGCCCGGTGGGGCTTGCGTGCTGCTGGATGTGGTAGGGCATGCTCGGGTTGGGGGTTCCGGTGCCGGGATTGGCGATGCGGCGGCGTAGGGTTGGTCGCCAACGGGCTTACACTCATAAGAGATTCACACGATTACTGGCTTCTAGATCACAGAACTGATTTGTGTACGCTCTACCCCTTTCAATCACTTAGCTTATAGTCTTGTAGACACCCCCACCCCCATTCTCCTCTTTCACTGGCCAATTGGCCCCCATATGGTGTAAACCGGAAATACAACTCACTGACGATAGCACCAGCATATTAGTAACTAGTTTAGATGTTCAATGTATTTCTTGTTGTTGTTTGTGTATGTGTTTCTTTTCTTTCTTCTCTTGTATTTCTTTTCTTCTGTCCCCCCATAATCCCTTCCTGTTCGCTGCTTTGTCATAATAAAAAGGTATTTTGAATGATCACAATGGGAGTATGTCAGACTCTCCATGTGAAACATTAAAACTGTTCAGAATCCGGGCACTTAGACTTCCATTCTCTGTGTCAAACAGCTGAACAGGACAGGTTTTTAAAAAAAAAAAAAAATAATAATAATAATAATAAAATTGATGCTGCATTCATGTGTTGTTGGAGTAATCAAAAAAATGACTTTCTATTACATGGTGTCTATAAAAAGCGCCAAAGAGTCACTAAAATTGTGATGTATCGTTGGAGCATTAAAATAAAATAGGCTACTACTATTTGTAGGAAGAATGTTTTTATCACACATTACGACTTTACAGCACATCAGAATGATTTTCCAACTTGGGAACTCAGATCTCCCGAAACACATGCCTGAACGTGCTTCACGGAAGTGTCAACTCATGCCTATCACAGCCAAAGTTGTGTGCATAAATTACCAGATTAAGGAGGCTTTGTATTGGAGTGATTGTATATTGAGTGCAGATTAATTTTGTGAGTTTGTGAGCTTTCTCAATTTCTAAAATTTTGATTTGAGGGTGCAAGACATTTATTTGAGGGAGCACTGCGCCTTCTTACCCGTGCGTAGAGCCGGCCCCGGTTTTTGGGCATTTTTGGGTAATTTCCTTGTTAACGCATTGGCTGCCATTGACTGCGCCATTTTGACTGGGAGGTGGGCGACTGAACGAAGGTGACTGCAGACACAAAAGTGAGCCAAGTGCTGTACTGCACTCACTTGATCACACAAATCTGCTTTTACGGCGCCAATGTCAAAATAAAAGCATGCAATTCTGTATACCCAGTATGAATGAGCTACAGAGCAATCCTGCGGCACAAATTGGACCACCTAGCGGGCCGCTTCTTGCCTAAAAGGAATTTTATTATTTTTTTTAAGCGCATTTTGGGCTTCATGCTCTTCTTGTCATAAATTTGAGCACGCTCACTGTCTGCACTGCGTGTTGCCACTTATTGACATGATGACTCCGTCCCGGCAGGGAGGCAGATTAAATAACCGGAAGATTAAATTTCCCTCCGGAGTAGATCAAAAGAGTGCATGTATGCGCTAGATGAAGAGTTATCCTTTAAGTGGTAGTTTTTTATTGCTGTGTGCTCATTGCGTCATGCACCTGCATAATATTGTAGTACAGTTACATTGCAGTGGTGTGTGTGTGTGATCACTAGACTGCAGTGTTGGGATGAGAAAATTTAAATCAGTTACCTCTTTGGCCAGATGGAGGCAGTGTAGGCATCCTAGTGTATGTTTTAAAAGGTTTTACATATTCTTTGAGGTCAAACTCATTTTGGTTCGTGGCCCACATTTATGGCAATCAAATTGTGTAGTTTATTTTTGGCCAAATAAGTTGGCTGCCATTGACAGTGCTCGAGGTCCAATCTATATGGACTGGGAGGAGGCGAACGGGTGTTAATTAGCCTTGATTGAACGTGGCGCGCTTTCAACGCAGGTTCTCAGACTGTTCCTATATGTTGGCATTCCACTCCTAAAATTTGACACAATACAAGTTTTTCATCTATTTGCACTTGTGCAAGTAGGACTTTTGCAAATTTCAATTTTATATTAAAAAAAAAAAAAAAAAAAAAAAAAAAAAAAACACATTAGTGCTGCAATGATTAATCGATTAACTCGAGTAATTCGACCAGAATGAAGCTTCGAATCAATTGTTGCTTCTTCGATGATTCGTTAAATTAGAGTGGTATTGTAAGGGTTTGTTTTGAAAGTGTTTCTTTTTTTATATTTGGATGGATGCACTAGCCTCTAGTGGCAACAGTGAATATGACACAACTCATTTAACAAGGCCAACTCCAGCTGCTCCCTGTTAAGGTATGTTTTTGTTTGAGCTAATGTTTTTTATGCATTCGTAGGTAGGTATGTTCAGCAGTTTTTTTGTTGTTTTTTTTTTTTTTTGAGGGAATATGTGTTTGAACGATTTGTTAAAAGCATTGTAAAAAAAAGTTAGCATTTTATAGCATTTAAGCTAGCGGACTTTTGCCATGCAAGTTAGCCAGTTGTTCTTTAGTCGTACTTAGATCCTCAATTATTTATTTATTTAATACCGTTTGAGACTAAGCTCAGGTATTCCAATTTATTTTCAAATGTATTAATTGCTATTGTGAAATGCAAGTGAAATTCTGCATGGTTTGAAGAATCACTCGGGAATTTTATTTTGTATTAGCATTTAATGCTGTTTTGAAATTGCAATCTTAGCAAACCTTTGTTTTACATCTCCTAAAATTTATTCAGAAACACATTAAATGTTCCTAATCCGATTACTCAATTATTCGAACTAACTAGTTCATATGGGAAAATAGTTTTTTTTTTTTTTTTTTTTTTAAACCTCTCCTGTTCAGCTGTTTGAAACGGAGTATGGAAGTCTATGTGTCCGGTTGATCTGAACAGTTTTAATGTTTCACATTAAGAGTATGACATACTGTACTCCCATTGTGATCATTCAACATACCTTGTTTATTATGACAAAGCAGCGAACAGGAAGGGGTTATGGGGGCACGAAAGAAAAGAAACACAACAATAAGAAATACATTGAACGCCTACACTAACTATTAATATGTTGGTGCTGTTGTCGGCTAGATGTATTTCCGGTTGACACCATGTGGGGGGTCTGTTGACCAGGGAAAGAAGGGGCGTGGGGTGGGGGAGTCTATAAGCTAAGTGATTGGGAGGGGTAGAGTGAACAGGATTCAGCTCTGTGATCCAGAACCCAGTAATCGTCTGAATCCCTTGTGAGTGTAAGCCCGTCGGCAACCGACCCTACGCCGCTCCATCGCCAATCCCGGCACCGGGACCCCACACCTGGGCGCGCCCAATCGCATCAATGGGCAAATAAGTTGCTAAAGCATTGCATTTATCAGTAATATAGTAAAAATGAGTGGAAATGAAAATTTTGACAGGGTTCCTCCAGCTCATGGAAAGTTAAGTTCAAGACTTATTAACGTTGTTTGAGACTGGGGCGGGCACAAAAGGGTGTCAAGTAGTGTGATGTAGTCGTTGCTAAAAGTCACACCCAGTCAATTGTATGACATCCGACAAGTGGAGCCACATAAACAACATCGCGTATCGGGAAGTGATATCACTTGTTTTATTCAAAATAAACATTTCTTAAAATAGACCTGCAAAGTCAAGATTCTTTGTTGAATTTCATCATTGCGCCATTGTTTAGTTACGTTTGCGTAAAATCTCACAAAAACGTACGAAATCGGTTCCGTATCGCTCTCAGAAATCCTTGTTGGGATGAGTTTTGAAAGTATTAGTATTCAACATGAAAAACAGCAAGGCTCAGACTGCGACCAAAACTAGAGCCAGTACGAGTATTTTCTTAATCTTCAGGCACATGGGCGACAAGTAAAATTGCAGGTTTTTTATTTTGCTGTTGTTGCTGACTAACTCCTTCACGGTTAAATCCACTAGTTGGCAGTAATGTAATGAGATGTTTTGCCAAGGGAAAATACATCAGAAGAAAAAGAAGGTGGATTTGTGGAGCGGGTCAGGTCAGCTTGACACAAGGCAATGAGCAATGGCAAAATGCGAAAATCATCACCGTTGAGCTGAAAGCCAAGACACTGGGTGCGATGCGACTGCTGTATTGACAAAGTGTGGCGTGTGGCTGTCAATTTCCTAGTCGGCCAGTGTCCTTGCAGGTGATTTGTCGATCAATAAATCCGTTGCCGATTGGTTGTAGTGCCATTGTACCATATTAATCTAATTTCTAAGTAGTATACTGGTTGATTTCAAAACTGATAGAGAACAAACTATAGATTTATAAGTTTTATGAATTTATTATGAAAGTATTTATCTGTTAATCAGTGAAAATTAGAGGAAAACTTTGCATGTCGATTTACAGTTTGCGCCCCTGAATCTTCTGCTTGCACCCCTAAGATTTTAAGTTTGGGGCCACTGTGCTCCTAGTAAAAAATGTTAGTCTGGAGCACTGCAATGATACTGAAATATGAGCATTCACAGCCAGTCCTTCCACTATAAGTGAATTGGATGTCTTTCGTTTCATTTTGTGTCACTTCCATGTCCTTTTAAAATACTTACAGTTTCTTTTCTTATATAATTTCCGGTTTATTTATATTTTTGGGCATTTCCTGGTTGCTTCCTCTCAATTTTGAGGCATTTCAAGGTGACCTCTTCTTGATTTGGTGTCACTTTCTTGTTTGTTTTGGAGAATTTCGAGGCCACTTTTCAGTTCATAGGTAGCTTCCAGTTGATTTTCGGGCATTTCCAGGTTTCCTTTCCTATTGATTTAGTGTCATTTCCTGTTAGTTTTGGGCCCTTTTCATCACTTTCTTGGTAAGTCATTGACTGACATTGATGGTGTTAGACGTCCAATCCGTTTTGACTGGGATGGGGTGAATGAACGAATGTGGCTTCAGACATGAAAGTGAGCCAAGTGCAGGAGTGCATGCACTGGATCACACAAATCTAGTTTTATGGCGCCAATGTCAAAATGAAAGCATGCGATGTTGTATGTACAGTATGAATAAGCTACAACGTGCCTGTCAGGCAGAAGAACCACACAAGGGGTGGCGAATTGGACCCCCTGGTCATACATTGGACACTCCTGTTCTAGATAAGGCTGCAAAACTAATCGATTAAATCGATTAAAATCAATGAATATATTAAATGCCAACAAATTTGCTAATCGATTTTTGCCGGCAGCTATGAACAGTCCTGTTTGGGTCTTTGTTTTGTGTAATGTGAGGCTTCGTGCGCCAGTAAGTAGAGCAAAAGAGAGAGAGTTCACTGCTACACTCAAGTTGGGTTGCTGAATCAATCATACTGTATTACGAAGTGTCAAGACTAGGAGTGGGAACCTCTTGGTACCTCACGCTACGATACGATTTGCGATACAAAGCTCACGATAACGATCTGACGATATGGCGATACAACGATTATCGATACATTGGTCAGGAAATCATTCAATGATATTCTACAAAAGATTAATAAACAGAAAAACAAGCTTCTGCTGGGAATGCTTTTATCACTAGTAGACGTCCAATCCATTTGAACTGGCAGGGTGGCAGCGAATGAACGTTCGTTCATTCGCTGCCATCCCTCCCACTTCAAACGGATTGAACGTCTATGGCCGTCAGTGGCAGCCAATGCCAGGCAATGAGATAATTTTGGGCCATTTAAGGTCATTTACCACAGTTTTTTTTAGTTACTTCCTGTTGATTTTGGGGTATTTTATGGGTCACTTCCTGTTTATTTTGAGTTACACAACAGGAAGTGACCTGGGAATCACCCAAATGAACAGACCCCAATCACCAACGTCACACAATCACGCGATCGCTGTATTGTGCCGCCATGTTGTCCGTCATTGTGTGTCCATATTGTCAATTGTAGTAGTTTCTAATGGTGGATTCACTTGCAAATTATGGAAGCCCCGGTGCTTTCAGACGCTGTAAACTCATTGGATGAGTTGCATAAAAGCCGTTATTTGGAAAAGCTTCGGCCGATATTTGGAAAAGCTTCGGTCGATCCAGTCGCCAGATCCATATTTGATGCCCAAACCGATGTTTCCTCCCGTCCGGTCCCGTCACGTGCGTCAGAGCTTGTCCTGTGACCACAAAATTTCCAATCATACTCCAGTTTATGTCACGATGAAGAGTTGGGTACCCAAAATCGGCACCGGCCCAACTATAAACCGACATTTGGTCAGCTGAGCGTCACCGTTGTCACTATTGTAAAAGGAAACTTGATCGACAACGGGCCGGTGTGTGCCGAAAAATAGCTGCCTCGCGTGAAATGTCCCCCCTGACGGGAGTGCTTATTTATAACGCTTTATTGACGTGAAAACATCAAATGTTTTCATGGACACATTACAGTAATGGATTTACGACTGTAAGATAAGTTTTAAATAATTCAATTACACAAAATATTAGTACTGTATTTTAGTAACAAATCGTGGACTGGGCCCCATAACCATCTTGGAACAGAAATGTATTAGTCTACAGGTTTTCACGACCATATCCCAATGACAATCACACAGGTATGATATTTATTAGTTCAAGCAGAGTAAAATAATACATAGTCACGGTACAAGAAAGTTGTTTCCGTGTGGGCGCTCCCGTCAGGGGGGACATTTCACGCAGGGCGGCTATTTTTCGGCACAACACCTGTTGTTGCGCTCACCTTCTTGCTGTGCGACCGTGGCGACGAGCTTCGTAGTCTCCGTCTGATGATGTCTGGTGTTGGCATCATATTGATGTTTTCGCCGCTGTCTGACGGCTGTCGACACAAACGCATCATGGACCGAGATAAACAAACCGTGCTGCTTTAGAGATTTGCCCTTTTAACAATGGGCACACAGCAACTTCTAAAATGACCGTTTATCTTCTCTGTTACTGCAACCAACCTTCACACATGCCCTCACCATTTTGATTAATCAGTCAGATCAATCAATGTTAACGATTGTCAGGAAGGTTTTTGGGTTTGTTTTCTAGGCAGTGATTCCTTAGATAAGCAGAAAAACACGCAGTAATAGGAGGAATGTACGTAGCGGTAATATGTAAACACAACGAGCTGACGGACAATATGGCGGAACCAGTCAGGGGGGCGGAGTTGTGACATCACGTGATTGGGGTCTATAGGCAGTGACTCAAACTCAACAGGAAATGACCTGTAAATACCCTAAAATGAACAGCAAGTGATCTGTAAATGCCCTGAAAATCGGACAGAATGACTGTGAATGCTTTGGTTTCGAATGAATGAACGTTTCTAAACTAAATGGATTGGGCGTCAAGCACCGTCAATGCAACCTTAGAGTTAACTGAGACACTATTATAGTGGAAGATTTTGGTAGCAACTTGTTGGTTCCATTTTATTTTATTTTTTTTAGACATTGACACCTTTTTAAAACGATATCTCGATTCTTGGCAGGAGCATATCGATAACCTTTGGGGATACAAAGTATCATGATGCATCACGATTTCGATATTTTGTCACACCCCTAGTCAAGACATAGATTGTCTTTTGTGTTGTTAGAGCCAGTGTGCCTCCGTCAGAGGTAAGTAAATGAAGCCAATTGCATTGTATATATTCCTCGTTGATGAGACATTACTACTTAGTACAGAGTGCTAAACTAGTTAGCAATGATGCTAATCAGTGCCTTGAGTGTCCGTTTGTATTGTGTTGTTTGGAGAAGCAGATTAGCACTTGAGTTGTTATAAATTGAAGTTGTCTCATTTTTGTGTATAAAGAAACCACACACTAGGGCTGGGCGATATGGCCTTAAGTACGTATCACGATAAATTGAGCAGATTTACCTCGATAACGATAAATGACGATAAATTCGCCCAAGCAAACTGTTATATAATTTGAAAATTTGAATCAATGCATGGAATACAAATTAACAGTTTCTCGTTAAATGTATTTACCAGCTTTCAGTTTAACAATTGCACATGCAGTCTAAACATTAAGTATTAAAAAAAAATCTTGTAAACAATAAGAATTCTTGTGTGAACATTTATAACAGCTTGTATGACTTGAAAAATATCATCACTTGAATTTCATTAAATTCATTCCGCATTGTTATACACTAGATAGTGGCATACGTTTAGATATTTAGAATAGATACAAATACGACACATCCACCCGCCCCCCAGAAATTATACTTAATTAAAAAATAAAATGTTTCACAAACCTTTCCTTTCTTTTATTCGGCTCAATTATTTACACCTATGATTTTGGAAATCCTTACAGTATGCAATAAATAATATTCCTGTTCCCAAGCCCTGTGCTTACTGTACTGTAATTTTTTACAAAAAATAAACAATACATAGGTACTCCCCGTCATCTAGGACGAGCCACTTACAAGACTAGCACTGCCGTGTATTACAAATACTGCTTTGAACACATCTTCACAGACAAAAGCAATGACACAGGCTTAAAGAGGTCAACTTTAATTGTGTAAATCACACTTAATGACGACACGATCTCCTGGTTGAAATAGACGACATCCACTTAATTCTATTGAAGATATGTAATGCTGAGGCAATTTGTCAACTTTACTTTTAAAAAGAAACGTGCACTGTTTATCCAGTAGATGGGGCTTTTGCAGTGTGTCAAACAGTGATTCAATTTTGGGCAATTGTCTTAAAAGTGGTTCATTGTTTCAGAAAGCCTCGGTTTTTCCATCCCTATCTGGAACCCGTCAAGAGTTTACTTAATGTCGGGTGAAAGTTTGGCGAAGCTAACTTAAGCCCGACTTCATCCCGTTTACTTGTAGCGTTAGCCGCTAGCGTTAGCTGCTAGCGTTAGCCTACCGGGCTTCTGTTTGATTGGCTTCCTGAAAACCATGTGACTCCAAACGTAAGCACACTGTCTGCTTTCTTAAAGGGGAATGAACATAGCCGAACAACACAGAGTCAAAGCGGGATGAAAAGACTATATTTTCTTCTTTTATTAAATTACCCAATTTACCGACATGGTCAAAATTACGTCGGTCATCGTGAAGAATTTCGGTAATGGTAAATTTTCGGTTTACCGCCCTGCTCTACCACACACACAAACAAAAGAGTGTGATTTGAAATTGGGTTTGGGTTGTATTTATGAACAACTGATAAAGAAAACAGATTCGTTTCAGTCTGCCTCCTCGTTATTCGATTTTGTTGTTTTGTTCAAGTTAAGGAAAATAAATGAATCAATGACACTTTATATCAGCGCTTTGCCCACAAGAAAAGAAATGTCAGTCAGCAGCACCTTTTTTTTGTTTGAATGAACAGGAATTATGTCTGATTTGTGTACTGGGGATCTTTTCATGTTTTATACTCAGAACTTTTATTAAAATCTTTAACAAGTTTTATGTACTTAAAACAGTACAGTTGTAGACTACAGTTATAAAAATATTATTTTTGAAGGAAATACTCATCAATTTTGTCTTAAATGTTACTTACAACATGCGTAAAACAACTTCAAGTTAAATTGTGAAGGTAACTAAAAAAAGTGACATTTATCCGATAAATCGATTAATCATTCAATTAATCATTTGATAAATCGATTATAAAAATAATTGTTATTTGCAGCCCTAGTTCTAGATCTCAATATGTTGAGATTTAAAAAACATTATTTGAAATTTTCAAGAGGAGAATCCACTTGCTTGCAAATGCTCAAGAGCTGCTGCTTCGGAGTGATATAAACTGCATTTGGATCCGTCCCAGCACAGTCTGCAGTACTATGCAGCATTTTTAGGATGAAATGTTGTGAATGCAATGGTTCTTTCTCCTCTTTTGTCCAAGCGTCAGATAACTAGCTGCTCATAATAGATGTTTGTAGTGGACAGCTCAGATTATTTTTCATTATCTAGCATAGCTTCCTACTTTTTTGGTTAATCGTGACTGAATTGAAAGCATTTGGCCAAGGCTCCACTCTGATGTTCTATTCAAAGGGAGTCCCAATCTTTTTGAAGCAATTGATTTGCAACTAGGCAACCACGCTGCAGTCAGCACATTGAACTTCATGGCGCTTCATGCAAAATGAAGTTAAAAGATATTGTCATAAAAAGGGTATTATTTTATTTCACTTAAAAAAATAATCTGCTAGTTATGAGTAGGGGGGAACCTCTTGTAGCTCACGATTTGCGACGCAAGGCTCATAATAGCGCTGATCTCACAATATGGCGGTCAAACTGATTAGGAAAGCATTCTAAGATATTCTACAAAACAACTAATAAACAGAAAAACAAGCTATTTTCATCCTTCTGCTGTGAGTTTATTCGTTCATTCGCTGCCATCCCTCCCACGTCAAATGGATTGGACAACTATGGCCGTCAGTGGCAGCCAATGCCAGGCAATGAGTTCATTTTGGGGTATTTCATGTACCTTCCTTTTCTTTTTGGGACATTTACGGGTCACTCCTTGTTAATTTTGGGTACCTGAAAAGGAAGTGACTCAATAACGTCCCCAAATGAATAGGAGGTGACTCAAAATGAGCAGGAAGTAACCTGTAAATGCTCTAAAATGAACAGGAAGTGACCTGTAAATGCCAACAAGACATGCTCTGGTTTCAATGCCATGGATGACGCGAGAGTGACTAGGGTTGTCACCTGTCCCTTGAAATACGGAACGATCCGTAATTGAGAATTAAATGTTGCCTTCTGTATTGAACCAATACGAAATATATATGAATAGATACATTTCTATACATTTTAGGAATTTTGGGGATGTCCCTTTTTTTTCTGCCTATAATAGGGTGACCATATTTTCATTTCCAAAAAAGAGGACACTCGGCCCGGCCTCGAGATACTTGAATTTTACTCGAAGTTCACTCAAAGATGCCTATATCACTTTAATATGTTTAAAGTGTGCCTCCTCCGTATGGACAGAAAAATTCAGTTTTTTTAAAAAGCATATTGCCATATAGTATATCGTATATACTTTATGGAAATAAGTTTTTACTCAACAGGCTTTATTCTTTCTAAAACATAATCAAACAATAAAAACGCAAAAAAAACCCCCAAAAAAACAAAAAACCCGAATGAAATAATGACAAAAAAAAAAATTCAGACCCGTGGAAATATAGTGCAGTCAATACAGACACACAGTAGGCTATGTGCCACATAAACATTTTTATAAATTACTATCACGACAATTGTCGTTGAGAAATTTTTATTCCCACTCAATTTTTGTTGTCATTCAATGTTCTAGATTGCACGCAAACAATAACCAAAATAAACTGACAAACTATTCAACCAGCATGTTTCCAAATGCAGCAGTTCAAAACTACGTCTCGCATAATGCCTGGCGTGGCTTAGCTCACTGATAGCTACCCTATTAGCGAGTACCGGGAGACGAGGCAAAGTCATACTTTGCTATAAAAGTTTACAATCATCGGCAGCGCAACGATGCGACTGTATGAAAAAGTATCTGAACCTTTTGGAATTTTTCACATTTCCATCAAATGTGATCTGATCTTTTTCAAAATCACACTGATGAAAAAACAGTGTCTGCTTTAACTAAAACCACCCAAACATTTATAGGTTTATATATTTTAATGAGGATAGTATACAAAAAATTACGGAAGGGGGGAAAATAAGTAAGTGAAACATCACATTTAATATTTTGTCGCCCTCCCTTTTGGCAGCAATATCTTCAACCAGATGCTTCCAGTAGCTGCAGATCAGTCTGGCACATCGATCAGGACTAATCTTGGCCCATTCTTCTCTACAAAACTGCTGGAGTTCCGTCAGATTGCTGGGATGTCTGCCATGAATCACTGTCTTTAGATCATGCCACAGCATTTCAATGGGGTTCAAGTCTGGACTTTGATTTGGCCACTCCAGAACGTGTATTTTGTTCTTCTGAAACCATTGTGTAGTTGATTTACTTCTGTGTTTTGGATCATTGTCTTGTTGGAGCATCCATCTTTTTTTTTTTTTTAGCTTCAACTGTCTGATAGACGGCCTCAGGTTTTCCTGCAAAACATCCTGATAAACTTTAGAATTCCTCCTTCCATTAATGATTGAAAGTTGTCTAGGCCCCAAGGGAGCACAACAGGCCCAAATCATGATGCTCCCTCCACCATGCTTCACGGTGGGGATGAGGTTTTAATGTTGGTGAGCTGTTCCATTTTTCCTCCACACATGACGTTGTGTGTTACTCCCAAACAATTCCACTTTGGTTTCATCAGTCCACAAGATATTTTGCCAAAACTTCTGTGGTGTATCCAAGTGCCTTTTTGCGAACATTAAACGAGCACCAATGTTTTTTTTAGACAGCAGTGGCTTCCACCTTGGAGTCCTCCCATGAACACCATTCTTGACCATAGTTTTACATATAGTAGATGTGTGCACAGAGATATTGGACTGTGCCAGTGATTTCTGTAAGTCTTTAGCAGACACTCTAGGGTTCTTTTTTACCTCTCTTAGTATTCTGCGCTGAACTCTTGGTGTCATCTTTGGTGGACGGCCACTCTTTGAGAGAGAAGCCGACCTCTCTCCATTTGTAGACAACTCCTTTGACTGTCGATTGATGGACATCCTTTTAGAGATGGTTTTGTATCCTTTCCCAGTTTTATACAAATCAACAATCCTCGATCGCAGGTATTCAGACAGCTCTTTTGACCGAGCCATGATGCACATCAGACACTGCTTATCATCAAGACAATTCTTACCAGGTGTGTGTTTTATATTGGACAGGGCAGCTTTAAACCACTCATCAGTGATTGGACACACACCTAACCTAAATTGGTTTCAACTGCTCTTTAAGTATCCTACGGCAGAGGGTTCACTGACTTATTTTTCCCCCTTCTGTCATTGTTTGCATACTATCCTCATTAAAATATGAAAACCTATACTGTAAATGTTTGGGTGGTTTTAGTTAAAGCAGACACTGTTTTTACATCGGTGTGATTTTGACAAAGATCAGATCACATTTGATGGAAATGTGAGAAATGGTTCAGATACTTTTTTTTATACCACTGTGCATATTTAATTTTGTTTAAAAAAATATATGTATACAGTATATTAGAGATAGTAGATTTTGACAAAGATCAGATCACATCTGAAGGTTATTTTATGCAGAAATGTGAGAAATTCCAAAAGGTTCAGATACTTTTTCATATCACTGTATGATGCTGTATTGAGGTGAAAACAACAAAGCTTTTCATAGATGCATTACAGTCATAAATTAACAACTCTAAAATCGGTAAAAAAAAAAAAATAGTATTTTGTTAACAAATTGTGGTCTAGGCCACATAATAGACATAACCATCTCTCAACTAAAATGAGCAGTGTCAGGTTTTCATTACTACACCTATAACCCTTCAAAGACATAGTTTAGCTAGGCTTCCTGAAAATAGCCCATAATTGTGACTGTCCTGATGGATCACTATAGCTTGCTGCTGGTATGGCCAGTAGAAAGAGGGCTGAGTAAGTGTGGATAAAAATAGCTTCATGCCCCGAGGCTTGCAGAAACGCAGGACTGTCTATCGCTGCATGTTTGAGGCTAAAATATTCTGACGCCTTCTTTGAAAGCAATTGTATGATCCATGCAAGCTACACACCACTAGCACTTTACTAGCGTAGCAGCTCAGCAACTCTGCATGCATAACAAATTGCTAATGATGCTTGGCTTGTATGTATGTTTGTGAATCCCCTCTAATAGAAGACTCCCTCCTGCGTCACGATGATATTTGGACGCTAGATGGCGACGACCCCCCGTCCCGTGTCCCCCGCCCGGATCACCTGGATTTTCTACGCATTACACCGCCCGAGGATGACATCATCGGGGATACGCCTTATTGCCCCAAATTGGAGTGCACGGTGAGGGCCCCTTAAGCTTCGACAACACGCATGTCCGCTACGTTGCCGTGGCGTTTTTTTCCCCAGTCAGCCGTTTAGGCACATGATCACAAATTCTTGAAACAGATTAGAGGGTCATTGATCGTAATCTGCAGACAGATCCTAAACCAAAACAGACTGAGATAATCCCTTGTTCTGAGAAATAAGAATAAAAATACAAGTTATTTTTGAACGGCCATTGAACATGATAGACATCCATCCAGTAGTCCTTATGCTGTGAATTGAAATGCGTTTACCAATAGTAGACGTCCAGCCCATTCGGAGTGCGAGGGTTAGCAGCGAATCATTTGCTGCCATCCTTCCTATTTCAAATGGATTAGACGTCTATCGCCGTCAGTGGCAGACAATGAGCTTCTATTCAGTTTTTGCCAAAACTTAACGCTTCTCACAAAATATACATTTATTATGACCAACACATTCCCATTAATTTCCTATGGCACATTTAATATTTCACCAAAATGTCACAATTTTTAACCAAAAAAATAACACCCGTGTACGTCAATTACGTCCAATTCAGCTACGGCCATGTACATCCTTGCAAATGACGTCGATGTACGTCCATTCCGATGACGCCCATATACGTCAATTCCATAGACGACAATGTGCATCGATGCCATTGACAGCAAGTGACCTGATATCAACAGGAAGTGACATAATATCAATAGGAAGTGATCTAATATCAACAGGAAGTGACCCCGAAATGTCCCCAAATTAATAGGAAGTGACATGATATCAACAGGAAATGACCCCGAAACACCCCCAGGTCAATAGGAAGTGACCTAATATCAAAAGAAAGTGACCCTGAGTTGACCCCAAATCAACAGGAAGTGACTTGATATCAACAGGACGTGAACAGATATCAACAGGAACAGATCTGATATCAATAGGAAGAGACCCCAAAATGCACCCAAATCAACAGGAAGTGACCCCAAAATGCCCCCAAATCAAGAGAAAGTGACTTGGTAGCAACAGGAAATGACCTGATATCAACAGGAAGTGACCCTGAAATGCCCCTAAACAACAGGAAGTGATCCCAAATTGTCACCAAATCTTTAGGAAGTGACCTGATATCAATAGAAAGTGACCCGAAATGCCCGAAGAGCAAGATCTTATATCAACTGGAAGTGACCCCCGAAAGGCCTCCAAATCAACAGGAAGTGGCCTAACATGAACAGAAAGTGACCCCAAAATGCCCCCAAATCAACAGGAAGTGGCCTGATATCAACAGGAAGTGACCCCTAAACAACCCAAAATCAACAGGAAGAGACATGATAGCAATATGAAGTTACCTGATATCAACAGGAAGTTACCTCGAAAAGCCCCCAAATCAAGTGGAATTGTCTTAATAGCAACAGGAAGTTACCTGATATCAACAGGAAGTAATCCCAAAATGCCCCTAATCAACAGGAAGTGGCCTGATATCAACAGGAAGTGAACCCGAAATGGCCCCAAAACAACAGTAAGTGACTTGATATCAACAGGAAATGAATTTAAATCAACAGAAAGTGGCCTAATATCAACAGAAAGTGACCCCAAAATGCCCCCAAATCACCAGAAAGTGACTTGATAGCAATAGGAAGTTTCCTGATATCAACAGGAAGTGACCCTGCAATGCCCCTCATCAACAGGAAGTGATCTGATATCAACAGGAAATTACCCCAATGGGTTTACCGGCCAAAGCGCAGCTACCATAGCAATTTCTCCAGAAATTGCATTTTCTAGTATATATGATGATGATGTAATGCTTTCACATGATAATTTTACAAAGTTTTTAGTTGAAAACTTTAGCTGAAAGCTGAACAATTTGGCACTTTTCGATTAATCTGACAACCCTGTCACATACATTGTTTTGGTTCTCAAGTAATATCAAAACATTCTACATCCATTTTGTTGCGGTATCTTAAACAACCAAGTGAGGGCGCAAAATGTATTTCACAACTGGGTTACGTAATTCAGCAATTTAAAAAAGTATTTAATGCCTGCAGCTGATCTCAGGGTTGTTTTTTTAGTCCGCGATATTAAATACTATTACTATAACTCTTTGCAATCAATGCTGGTAATGCAGGGCCTCTTAGGGGATTTACTGTGTGTAGGTATAGAATACCACTGAGATTACATAAGAAAATCCTTTAGAAGCACTCACTCCAATACAAGGCTTTTTTAATATGAACACATTATTATCACTGTCATGAAAGGTGCCTATAAATTACACTGGTCAACCCAACATTTTGTGTACTTTTAGTAGGGTTTTTTTTTTGTTCAATGTAGAAATATTGCATAGTGATATTTTTTCACAAAGTGGGTACATATTGGCACCTAAAAAAAGCCAATACTAATAATATTCAGCAAAGTAATACTGTGAGAGCACCCTCTGTCCTCCAAACGCAGAAACACGCCCTCCTAAGGAGCAGCACAGTACAATAGCTTCCGTCCACGCCCTCTCCTCGCCCCCGCCTGCAGCCCCTATGCAGAGGTAACACATAATGTGTATGTGTTTGCCCCCCTAAACCTCAGTTGCATAACTATTTGTCTCGGGAAGTAGCCTTAGTAGCCAAATAAGAAACTTAAAGTGTTTTGTTGACTCTTATGTCAATATGTAATTACGTAATTACGTAATACATCTGTGATTTTTTTCCCCCCTTTCTTTTATTAATTTAGATTGTTATAACGAGGTAGCCAGACTGGCAGTTACATACGCTTTCCGTCTGAGCACCTGCTCCCAAATTGTCTGTGGATGCCACTGCGCTCCACTATACAGTATGAAAATCGGTCAACTATGACAGGCAAATGTTGTCCATGATTGAGAAACATGTTTAAAGGACTGACAAAGAAGTGGTATTGAGTGAAAATAATTCTTTAAAAAAAAAAATTTTTTTTTAAAGCCACTAATACAGTAATATCAGAAATGTCAACTGCATCAAAGGGTTAAAAAACTGATGGCAGATTTGAAATCCATGAATCAGAATCAGTCAAGGGCGTAGCTTTGCATAGGGACGGTAGGCACATAACACTACAAACTTTTCAGGATGCTCAAATTATCCCCACCAAATTTTAATCAACCTTATTTGCATTATATAATGACTTCAGTGATATAGGTAATTTAGATTGTCTTCCCATATGTTGTAAAAATAGAATTGACCCTACCATTGTAAAGTAAATTATTTTCATTATCCACAGACTTCCATTTACCCCTTTTCACTTGCTGAATGTACCAGTCCATTTTTTACCCCTCTAACGCACGTTTGATTGGCTGCTGACTTGACTCACCGACCACACACTCACACAAACACAAGCACTCACAGCCCTGACAGAAATACAACATGTCGACAACATGCTGCCTACTCCGCCCTCTTCGAAGAGGAGGGATAGTAGAAGTTTTTTCAAAAGTTTTCTTTTCCCGGCCAGCAGCAGCCACTGTAAGTAATGTAAAAAGACGTCAATGTAGTAGAGTTGGAGAACACACCACTAATTTTGATACTGAAAGTCCAACCTACATCCAAGTTAGCATAACATTAAACTATGTGAATTTGCTAACATGTAAAACTTGAGTTGGAAGCTGCTTAGAGAGAAGTGTCCTTTCTAAAGTGTCTTTTCTATTGTTAACGTTAATTAAACTGCGAGAAGTGTAGTGAACCGTGGTTTCCCCAAAATGGTCATTTTTTGCATTCCTGGATAGTTAAGAGATTATTACCGTGATAAGTTTTTTATTTATTGTGTATGTTAATAACATTTAAGTTATGTTCAAAATTGCAATTTAAATTTGCTAAAAAAATTCAGACATTTATTCTGGAAGTTTTCAAAATATTTCTTTAGTAGTTTTTGAAAACAAAGGTTTGAATCTGAATGGTGTATCGCCTAAACCAATACATATGAAAGTTAGTAGAAGTCAATACAGATTTAGTTTGCATTGATCATTTAGCCTATTAACTTAATTAGTATTAGTGAGAAATGTAGCCCTGACCACCATTCACCCAATCTGTTTGGTCTCATAAATGTCCCGTACCCAGCAAAAAGTGTACATTAAGGGTATGCTGTTATATCGTCCCTACCAATGTTGGGAACTTGGGACCAAACCTACGCCCCAGGAATCAGTTAAAGAAAATACCTCATGCTACAGAAAATGCAAAATGTTGGCTGGTTTTATTATATCATAACCAAGGTGCACACTGCATATAAAAATAGCAATAATGTGGGGAAGTAGTGATGAAAATCAGTAGTGGTCTTTAATTCACACAATTACAATGTTCACTTTAAAACATTTTTGTGCTTCGCGTTCCTCAGATTAGGTGTTCAATCAAACAGATTGTGCAATTTTTGCAAGGAACTGTGAAAGGAATGTCCTCTCATTGCTTAGAGCAACAAGTATGCAAGTTCACCCTGAAACTAAGAAAACAAGCAGCAAAACTTTGAGCAGTCCAGAGTCATGCACATAAAAAGAATGCGTTTTCCACTGCAGTTACAATTAATGGCAGTGACAATGAGTCAACCCGTATAGTAGTACACTGTAATTGCACTTAATACGTCACTTATCACAGCATGTTTCTTAGTGTTAGCACGTTAGCTAACCCTGTCCACAATGGCAATGCCGTAGGACTTGTTTGCTTTTGACCACACGCCACCCATCTGTGTTTGCCACGCTGCCAGTTTTTAAATGTGAGGTAATCAGACACCTGTAACTGGTGCTACAGGTTCCCTCCCAGAAAGGGTGGGACCTGAAGGAAGGCGTCCACAGACTGGGTAGACCAGTGAAACGCAGGCCCCCCCTCCGCAACCTGCAAGTTTTTTTCCCTCATACAACAGTCGGCGGGACTTTTCCTTCTCTCTAAGACAGATTGCTAAAGACGACAAGACGTTAACCAAAAGGAAAAGCTCAGTCATGGACCAGAGACTTTACGGCAGCGCTAAAAGTAGGATAATCCACATCATCAATACGGAAAGTACGGCTCATATTGTGGGAATCGTAGGAAATACTTTGTGAAAGTTGAACTCTGCTCTCCTGAAGATTACAACAGGATAGATCAAGCTATTGAACCGATTGACATGACACAAGGAACATTCTCATGGAACTTTTTACAACTAGTAGTAGTCTTTCTTTGACCCAATGAATGCCTTTTACTTCATATTCAACCTGTCACACAAACAGTAGCATTGTTTGGAGAAGGTAAGGGGAGATTTGTCCATACAAAGACCTTTTGTTTCCTGCCAATGTTGAAGGTGGAATAGGAGCAGCTTTGGGCCTCGCAGCTTGGACGTTTTGCCAAAACTGCCAGCTATTTTGTGATTTTATTTCACCCATGCTAACGTGAGGTTTGATTGAGAATGGACAATCCAAGTCATCTCTCAGAAGCAAATGGGTCAAAGCCCTCTGCCTCATTGATAAATGTCTTTAGCAATCTCCTCACTAAGGAGAGGTCAGCGTCAGATGCGCAGCCTGCTGTCTTGACGTCTTTTAAGGAACTTTCAGATGTTGAAGAATGCAAAGCTCTACAAAGAGAAGACAGTACGGATGTAGCTGATGTTGGTCAATGGAAAAGTCACCGTCCAGATAAAATGGACCAGGATACCGTCCTGGTAACCAGAGTGGACACACACAGTGGCTCTGAAGATGATGGGGATGGGGCGGGGTTTAAAAGCAGAAACCAGTCAAAGAAGCTGGTCATTATCAGGAAGCCGAGCCTACCTGAGGATAGCAAGGATTCGATATTCCGTAAGGACGAAGATGTAGAGCGAGACGCCACTGAGGCCGAGTCGCATGTTCCGGAGTTTCGAACGCACGGGTTTAGGGTGTCACCTTCAGAATCTTTTTTATTTGCGGACAGGTTCAGTCGTAAAACCGACCTTCAGACAGCCCCGACCTTCCCGAGTTCCAGTGATGACACAACTAGTGTATTTAACAAAGTATCGAACACAGAAGAGGACAACTATGAAGGAGTAGATTGTTCTCTGCCTGTTCCCTCTATCATCATAAGTGGGAGTACAGCGACATTACAGAAATCTGGGCCAAATGATAATGATCCACATTCTGAACAAGTGATTCCCGGTTTAGAGGAGCAGTCGGACAACGTGGATAAAAAGAAATCGACATTGCTCTCATCTGCTAATCTCCAATCAAATGCCAAAGTTTCACCCGAACGTTCCATTTCACCCAAGACTCCAGTTGCGTCATCGTCGCTCTCGACGCCTCCTTCTTTTCAGATGCCGGCGCTCTTTAGCGGTTTGCGGGTCCTGAAGAAAGGAGCGGTCGGGGATGAGAGAGAGACCGTGTCAGAGATCAAGCAGAGTGAAAAAGATGCCGACTTGGCGTTGCTCAGCCTAAAGAAAACGGTCAACAAAACCAAGCTCCTACCCGAGCAGAAGACATCCGCTCCAACCAAGAAGCACATTGAGCCGAAACCCCTCTCAGAGAATCTGAGGAATAGTTTGGGTATAAACAATGAGGCCAAAACCGATGTAGAACCTGATAAAAATAAGGACTCTGAAGCTGGAGATGAAATGTCAGGCGAGAAACCCTCCAATCCTGAAGTCAGGAAAACCTCCGACTTGGCGTACGAAGCTTTTCGGAGCATTTTCGGCCCTAAATCGGTTAAAAAAGATAAAACTGAACCTGTGGATCTGGAAGCGGTGAGAAAGAAGATTAAGAATGACAAAGAAAATCTGAGATCCATTTTCGAGAGAAACTCCAGGGAACTGAAAGCTCCAACAGACGCTAACGTATGTTATCACCACAACAAATTGCGAGGAGCATTTAAAATATAAAACCTTTTTCATATTATACACTAATTTCATTGTTCCATCGTCGCAGATGGAGTCTACGTCACCTGCAGACAGTGAGGACCGGACTCCGGGCCGTCTCCAGGCTGTGTGGCCACCACCCAAATCCAAAGATGATGAGGAAAAAGTTGGACTCAAGTACACAGAAGCAGGTAAGAAGCAAACAGTGTTGTTGGTAATCAGTGTTGTTTTTGGCAGCCCTTCAATTTTCACCGCTTGGACGAAAATACTTATTAGCCGTAGTCATATTTTAGTCATTTCAAAACATTTTTGTCTATAAATTTCAAAACTTCTAGTCCAAAATTAAATATAGGTTTCCAACAATTTGGAATTAACATTGACGGATAAGGACACGTTGTAGCATCTACAAGCACACACTCAGTAGGAAAACAGTACATTACAGTGATCTCTCGCTAATTCGAACCCTCAATCCATTGCAGATTTAAAATAAATAGATAAATACAGTATCTTATTTAAAAATGTCAAGATATATTCATGTATACATGTACAAATAATTGTTTTCTATTATATATACACTACCATTCAAAAGTTTGGAGTCTAAGCGACCCCAAACTTTTGAACGATAGTGTATAATTTTAGATCATAATTACATTTGCAGTGCTTAAAATACATTTATTAAAATATACTTATTAGGGATGTACCGAAAGCACAATTATTTGCTGAAACCAAAAGGCTGAAAAAATACACATGTACGTAATTCTTCTTTTTTATTTTATTTAAAAAAAAAAAAAAAAATCTTTCTTTTTCTTACTTTCTTTTCTTACTTTTCTTTATTTCTTCTTTCCTGTCAATGCCCTTTGCCTTGGCATTGGTTCTACAACCCCGGAGGCTCGAGACATTGAGTTTGAAAGGTGCGTTTCTGAAACCTCATGGGCAGGGGCGGATCCCCAAGGGGTGTAAGAATTAGTCGATGTGGATCAATACTATAGACGAGTTTCGTGAGCGAAAATTGGGCGGCGCCATCTTTGACATTGTCTGCTACCGACTTCCGGTTTAGACAGAATAACATGAAATGTGGTTGAAGTAAGCAGTGTGTAAACAAAGTTAAAACTGCAAAATCAAACCAGAGGAACTCACGGAATCTCCAAAAATGGATTGAGCATGACGTAGATGAGGCTCTAGGACTTTCTCTGCTGTGCGTGAACTCCTGGAAGCGCCTATACAGTGGGGCAAATAAGTATTTAGTCAACCACTAATTGTGCAAGTTCTCCCACTTGAAAATATTAAAGAGGCCTGTAATTGTCAACATGGGTAAACCTCAACCATAAGAGACAGAATGTGGAAAAAAACAGAAAATTACATTATTTGATTTTTAAAGAATTTATCTGCAAATCATGGTGGAAAATAAGTATTTGGTCAGTACCAAAAGTTCATCTCAATACTTTGTTATGTACCCTTTGTTGGCAATAACAGAGGCCAAACGTTTTCTGTAACTCTTCACAAGCTTTTTACACACCGTTGCTGGTATTTTGGCCCATTCCTCCATGCAGATCTCTTCTAGAGCAGTGATGTTTTGGGGCTGTCGTTGGGCAACACGGACTTTCAACTCCCTCCACAGATTTTCTATGGGGTTGAGATCTGGATACTGGCTAGGCCACTCCAGGACCTTGAAATGCTTCTTACGAAGCCACTCCTTTGTTGCCCTGGCTGTGTGTTTGGGATCATTGTCATGCTGAAAGACCCAGCCACGTCTCATCTTCAATGTCCTTGCTGATGGAAGGAGATTTTCACTCAAAATCTCTCGATACATGGACCCAGTCATTCTTTCCTTTACACAGATAAGTTGTCCTGGTCCCTTTGCAGAAAAACAGCCCTAAAGCATGATGTTTCCACCCCCATGCTTCACAGTGTGTATTGTGTTCTTCAGATGCAATTCAGTATTCTTTCTCCTCCAAACACGAGAACCTGTGTTTCTACCAAAAAGTTCTATTTTGGTTTCATCTGACCATAACACATTCTCCCTGTCCTCTTCTGGATCATCCAAATGCTCTCTAGCGAACCGCAGATGGGCCTGGACGTGTACTTTCTTCAGCAGGGGGACACGTCTGGCAGTGCAGGATTTGAGTCCCTGGCGGCACATTGTGTTACTGATAGTAGCCTTTGTTACTGTGGTCCCAGCTCTCTGTAGGTCATTCACTAGGTCCCCCCGTGTGGTTCTGGGATTTTTGCTCACCGTTCTTGTTATCATTTTGACACCACGGGGTGAGTTCTTGCATGGAGCCCCAGATTGAGGGAGATTATCAGGGTCTTGTATGTCTTCCATTTTCTAATAATTGCTCCCACGGTTGATTTCTTTACACCAAGCGTTTTACCTATCGTAGATTCAGTCTTGTTAGCCTGGTGCAGGTCTACAATTTTGTGTCTGGTGTCCTTCAACAGCTCTTTGGTCTTGGCCATAGTGGAGTTTGGAGTATGAGACTGTGGACAGGTGTCTTTTATACCGATAATGAGTTAAAACAGGTGCCATTAATACAGGTAACGAGTGGAGCCTCGTTAGACCTCGTTAGAAGAAGTTAGACCTCTTTGACAGCCAGAAATCTTGCTTGTTTGTAGGTGACCAAATACTTATTTTCCACTCTAATATGGAAATTAATTCTTTAAAAATCAAAAACGTGATTTTCTGTTTTTTTGCCCCCACATTCTGTCTCTCATGGTTGAGGTTTACCCACGTTGACAATTACAGGCCTCTCTAATCTTTTCAAGTAGGAGAACTTGCACAACTGGTGCTTGACTAAATACTTATTTGCCCCACTGTATATGTGGTTGGAAGTGGAATGATTTGATCATCAACCAGCTAGTAGCTACTAAGCGCCAGTGTGGATCTACCTCACCTTAAATCGAAACCAGCAGCAGACAATAAATTATGGATGTGCTTTGAACCTAAAAAATCCACCTAAAAGATTGTATGTTTGTTCTTATCACTTCGTTGATCGTTCGTGGACAAAATTCTAACAATCTGTTATGTTAACATGAAGTGTAGATTGATACTCCGGCCACCTGAGTTACCAAAATGAGGCGAAATTACAAATAATATTACAGTTGCTGAATGCAGAAGGGCTGACATCGATTTTGTTGTTACAAGGAACTCTGGTTCTGGTTATAGTTATGGTATTCAATTCAATTCAATTCAATTCCATTTGTATAGCCCTCAATCACAACAGAGGTCTCAAAGGGCTTTACAGAGGCAATATGATACACAATTAGAAATGAAGCAACAAAGATGAATAGATACAGTTCAAGTCCTGGGTATCCCCTATCCTTAAGACCCTCCATGCCGGCAAGGAAAAACTCCAAAAACTCCAGAGTCAATTGGGAGAAAAATGAGAAACCTTGGGGAGTACCACAGTCAGGAGAGATCCACTCCCAGGACGGACAGACAGGAACCCCAGAACGGCTAATGGGAATTAGCAAGCGAAATTGTAGTCCGTAAAAATACAGTGGAGTAAAGGAGCAAGAAGAGGTCCCTCTGGTCAGATGAGACGGGGGTAGCAGCGAGGACGTCAATCCAGCCAGGGGTCCGGACAGTCAGGAGGCTGAGGGGAGGGGGGAAAAGGGGACACCGGGTGACTAGTGATGAAGAGACTAGACAACTAGATATTAACATTGGAAAATAGAAATAAAGTAAGACAAGTGGTAGGTAGAGTAAGAAAAGGAGATAGAACTCAGCGGCTGTACTGCCCCCAGCATTATAGCTTCTAGTGCAGCTTAAACTAAACTGTGAGTCTACTCCGACTTCAACTAGCCTAACCATAAGCTTTGTCGAATAGGAACGTTTTTAATCTAATCTTAAATGTGCAGACTGTCTCGGGTTCTTTAATACTAGCTGGAAGCTGATTCCATAAAACAGGGGCTTGGTGGCTAAAGGCTCTAGCTCCGACAGTACTTTTATAAACCCTGGGAACTACCAGTAGACCTGCATTCTGAGATCGGAGTGTTCTGTTGGGGCGGTATGGAACGAGAGCATCGGTGAGATAAGATGGCCCCAACCCATTAATGGTCTTAAATGTAAGAAGGAGTATTTTAAATTTAATTCTAAACTCGACTGGAAGCCAGTGAAGTGCCTGGAGCACAGGGGTGATGTGCTCTCTTCTATTGGTTCCTGTTAAAAGTCTTGCTGCTGTGTTTTGGACTAGCTGAAGACCTTTTAGAGAGTTTTTAGGACAAGCTGCAAGTAGGGAGTTACAGTAATCCAATCTCGATGTAACGAACGCGTGAATTAATTTTTCTGCATCGCTTTTAGATAAAATCTTTCTAATTTTGGCAATGTTGCGCAGGTGAAAGAAAGCCGTTCTACAGGTTTGTTTAATGTGTGCTTTAAACGATAAGTCAGGGTCAAATAAAACTCCGAGGTTTTTAACTGTGGCGCTGGAGGCTACACTTACATTGTCCAGAGTGACTATCTGGGCAGATAAAGAGTCTCCAGCACTTTTCGGGCCTATTATAAGGACTTCTGTCTTTTCAGGGTTAAGTAGAAGATAGTTAGTGCTCATCCAGGTATTTATATCTCGGACGCAGGCGCTTAGTTTTTCTACTTGCCTGACCTGCTCAGGTTTAAATGATAAATACAGTTGTGTGTCGTCAGCGTAACAGTGAAAGTTAATGCTATGTTTTCTGATGATATTACCTAGAGGAAGCATATACAGCGTAAACAAGATGGGCCCGAGGACAGATCCTTGCGGCACACCATAACTAACTCTAGAGTACGATGATGATTGCTGGTTTACATTGACAAACTGGTACCTATTAGATAAATATGATTTAAACCAGCATAGGGCTGCTCCTCTAATGCCTATGTCACATTCTACTCTCTGCAATAAGATATTATGGTCGATTGTGTCAAAGGCTGCGCTCAGGTCCAGCAGAACCAGGATTGAGACTAATCCAACCCAACGTATTATGAGCTCATCACACATGCACATATAATCACAAATGGTATGTCGTTCTTTTTTATTGCAGATATTGATTGCAATAAAACCTTTGGAGATGATTCCATTTCTTATTTTATTTAAAACAATGTGAAAATTAGGTCAATAAATCACAATTTATAAAATTATTAGAAAAATATTAACAAAGGTCGAGCATGAAGTGAGCAAGGTAGAATGCACATAGTCTCGATAATTGTCCATCAACATACTGTAAGTGTTGTTGTGAGGCACATCAAGTTGTCTTCCCTTGCCTAAAAGCAATTTCCACCTGTCAACAAACCAACAAAAAACGTGTAACACTTGCATTTAGGGTAAAAATCTCGTGTATGAGTTGGAGTAGATGAGTGTTTGTTTTCCATTTCTTATTCGATGAAGCTAATGCAAAGCGAATGATGTCTCAGCTGTGACGCAACACACGGAACTTTAGTCAAATTGAACGTAATTGTACTTGTTATTGCTTTGTAGTGGCACTGTCTTGGCTCCACATATGCCTTCATGAACACAAAATTACCGTATTAATGTTTTAGGACACATGCAACTTTGTTGCTGTGCAGGTAGGCACTGGATGCCCCGGAGCTTGCCTCGGAGCTTGCGATTCTGTTTCCGTCCATAAAATACAAAAATATTTTGGTTGTGGTGACTCTTAGCCGTTTCTTCATGTTGTCCTCCCATGTCGTGATGATGGCAAATGGGATGCGGCATTTCCAAATTGTCTTTTTTGAAGGATTTTGATGATGATGCCACTCCAGCTCCATTGTTTTTTGGTTAGAGAATGTGGAAAATGGAAGTCACGGGCAGAAATTCGGAAGTAAAGCGGAAGTACATCGGAAACTTCTATATCAATTCGTTAAGCACAATTGAATGTAATTCGATCAAAATGCAAAATGCTCCCCCCTGTTTTTAATGCACCACACACCAAGGTTGTGGGATGGTTGGGACCTGTTGGGGGTGGGGGTACCTCACGGCTGCCTCCTCACCACAGGCCCGCCATCTCTGCACCTTTTTTAAATGCACCACACATCATACTCCACAGGAGAGCTCCGGCAAAGGGCGGTGGGACGGGCGGCTGGGCAGAAGCTCCATGCTGCGGTCCCACTGCCCCAAGCCAAGCTCTCCTATTTTAATGCATACATTGCACTACCCTCCCCTCACACCCCCATCACGGTGCTGGCTGATGGCTGCCGGTCGGGAACCTCGCAGCCACAGTAATAGGGTGGTAGGTGGGTCCCACACTTTTTCTATATGGCGTGGCTCCTGGGGTGTGGCCTCCCCTCTGCCTCGGCTGCCGGCCGCGGGAGTAGGTTGGGGGGTCGGGTCTCCGATCTTGCATCGCCCCGTGGCAGTTCCTGGGCGTTCTCCTGCCTCCGCCTTCCCCTCTCTTCTCTGGCTGGGCATCCGCCCTGCGCTCCGTCGCGGGTCGCTGGCTGGGCGCCGGTGTATCAGCGGGGTGTCGCCTGCACCGGCGGGGGACCCTGCCTTGCCTGGGGCTTGGTGGACCGCTGGGGGTCCCGTGGCGTGCCGTGGCGGTTGGGGGGCTGCGGCTGTGGCTCGTGGCCCGGGTGGGCGGGCGGGGGTGGGTGTAGGCGTGGGGTTGGTGGTGCGTTCCCTCCTGCCATCCCTGAAGGCCGGTTGATGGGTGCGCGGGTGGCCCGGGGGACCACCCTGGGTCCCGGGGGGGGGACGATGGCTCCCTTGCTGGGCTGCGGGAGGTGGGATGGGCTGCGCATTTTTACCACACCAAATCTGGCCCCCTTTGCAAACGGTTTGGACACACCTGTTTAACTGATGATCCATAGATGAGGCCAGCTTCTTTCACTTGGTACCAGCTAAATATTATTCAAAAAATAATGATGGTGGAAGAAATAAGCATCTTGAATTTGAAACTGTATGTTGTCGGCGATTAGCCTCGCAATGATCTTAATTGTGGTTGTCAGCCCAAAACCCTCTAAATATATATTAAATGCATCTTACCAGATATAAAATGACTTCTACATAATCTGTAATGATCGTTTGGTGCCCAGTTTTCTCGTCGAATTGCAGCAGTCCATCTCGCTCTCCTCTCCGGGTCTCTCGGAATACGGTAGAACTTCAAGTCTCTCCGTCTATCTTCTCTGTTATTGCAACCAACCGCCACACACGCCTTCACCATTTTGATTATTAATGTTACCGAGCAGAAAAACACGCCATAATAGGAGGAATTTACGTAGCGGTAATGCTTAAACCGGACGAGCTGACGGACAATATGGCGCGGAGGCGTGGTTGTGACGTCATGTGAGTAGGGTCTATAAATGTATTGTACTAAACCACAACAAATGCACATGTATGCATTTAAATGATAGTTTATTTATATACTGTTCGCCTGGTTGAACTCTAAACTACTCACGCACACGGGCTCAAATGCACCGTACTTGATGTGACGCGGGACATTATTGGAAATCAACTTCAGAACGACCGTGTAGCAGCGATGAAGCATATTATTAAATTTTCCTACATGTAAGCGTTTATATATATATTTTTGATATTCCAAAATACTTCCAAACTGCGGAAATGTTGTCGGTGAGCCAGTAGTGTTGCTTCTCGCTGTGTTTTAATGATGTCATCCCAAGGGAACTACGGTTCTTCACACTTTTTCGTGATAAACTTTCGGTCTTCCGAAAATTCAAAATGCAATTTTAGCTATTTTCGGCCGATAGTTATTGGCGCCGAAATTTTGGTTACATCTCTAAAACATATAAGTTGTTTTTTTTTGTTGTTGTTAAATTTGGGAAAAAAGGGAAAAACCATGTCTTAGGCCATGTCCACACGTAGCAGGATATTTGGCAAAAAGAAGACATTTTTCTACGGTTTGGCCTATCATCCACACGCATGCGCACATTTAAACCAGGGTTCTTAAGAACGACGGGGAAAGTGAAGAAGTGCGAATTCTGCGTTTGTGATGCCATCATGTGGACATTGATAACCGAAGATATAACTGGAAACGTCACTGACTGCGAGAAACTTTGTCCTCATGTTACATATGAGACCAGGGGTCGCGTTAACCGAATATTTTCCGTCGTTGACCGATTTTTTAAAACGGTGACGGAAAAAACTGAAGTCCACCTGTAATTTTGACAGGTTGCAATTCACACCCCAGACCACAGGGTGGCGAGTGAGCATATTAATTAGCTATTGTCTCTCTTGATGCATGACGTCGTTGGCCTTACTCCGAAAAATGTCAAGGCAACTGAGTGTCCGAAGTTTCTTCAAAAAGCCCCAAAACGACGATGGTGTTGATAAAAGAGGTGAAAAAACAGGGACTGCACAAGCGGGCACGCATTTCAAGTCCATGCGCACCAGGAGGAAGGTGTAAGACTCCGTTCAGGTCACAGAAGGTGAACTGTTAATTTCATTGTTCCATATGTAGCCTTACCTACTGGGGCCACAGTCAGCTGTTTTTGTCACTGCGGAGAAAAAGTTACATATTCATCTGCTTGATGTGTGATGGCACGGTGTGGATTCTCTGTTAAGCTTGTTCGGACAGAATATTAATTTAAAATGAATGAAAACTAAATACTATTGAATATGTTGAAGCGGTATGCAATGTTAAGAGTCTTGTTAGCTCGAATTGCTGTGTCCAGCCGCTGTAGCTCTGCTGCTCTCTGTGAACTCTATTCAAGCCGGAACGCGCGCGGCTCTTAAGTGTCTCTGTCACATGACTGTGTCGTAGCCGCTAACGCGCTCGGCCAAATGGACACACAAGTATGGAAGGTGAATTATGCCAAACAAAGGGTCACCACAATGTCATTATCATCATTTTAAAAATTTAAGTGACGGGTAAAAATAGATTATGACCGGATTTTTATGACCCTGTCAGTCAAAATGACAGACAACGAAAAAGTCTAGCGCAACCTCTGTATGAGACCAATGTTTACATTTGGAGTAAATTAGTCAGGCGCTTTTTTGCTTCTATTTTTTTTTTTTTTACAAACTCTTGCTGTGCCTCTTATTGAAGAATGGTATTATTGATAATTATTTTATTGTTATAAATGTACTTAAAAATGAATGAAAGAGGTGGGCTGTGGAAGTTTTTTGTTTTGTTTTGTTTCAGGTTTGGACGCAATTATTTTTTTCCCAACATATTAGGGCAGGATCCTCGGTTTTAAAAAACCCTGCTTGGTGTGGACATGGCCTTCATCATATATACAGTATATATCTTTCCAACGCTGTTAAATCAATAAATACAGAATAAATACATTGAACACACCAGAAAAAAAAATGTAAATAAACTCCTCCCCTACTTCGCGGCTTTTCGATTTTCACAAGGGTGGCGGTCCCCATTAACTGTGAAAACAAGGGATCACTGTATTCCCAATTAATTAAACGCGAACACTATGCTAACGCTACGAGTTACATTAAAGCCCCTTTCACACACGCCGAAACGGAAACACCTTGAGAATCTCGGGATTTAAACAGGCAGCCCTTGTATGTGAACGCAATTTAGCGTGTCGACTGACACGGAAATTACCTGGACATTTCACAGGTCGCGTCTTAGTATAATTCCCATGAAAGTATCCGGACGAGGCTTATGTGAAAGCAAGCGTTAAATTCCCGTGTCACAGCACGATGGCTGATAACGTAAACATAATGGTGGGCCGATCGTCACTTTCTTCGCAGTAAGACGAAAAGCGGTAAACAAAAATCGCAATTATCAACATAGTAAGATGGAAATAGCTAAATTGAACTGAACCGAAATTAAATTGCTACTGGATCAACTGAAAACATAACGAAATTAAATTTCTACTCGATCGTAGAGTCGAGGAAGAGAGTCCATCCTCCATCCTTGGAAATGTGTGGTTTATTTTGTTACCGATGTTAGGGTCCGCAACTGCGGAAACAAGGTTGTACCTCAAAGCAGAAAAAAACGGAGGGACGCGTTCAAGGGTTTATTAAATACAAACAAAAATACACGCGATTGCAAGAAAGGGGGAATAATACAAAGGGTCCATGACAGTATGTCGACAGGGATCAATAATACTAACCTAAGCGGTAGGCAGAGAGCCGATAAGACAACAAAACAAATACACTCAAATACCATCACAACGTAGGGGATTTCAAAACAGGGCGGCAGAGTTGTCAAATGGTGCCCAGCATGTTAATATCTCGGCACCCTTCTCTTGGATCACCTGGGATTAATTACAGTCTTGGGGAGCTAGAATTGGCTGCTGTTACAAAGTCGGGAACGCTCCCGCAAACGGATCAGTAAAAAAAAAAAACGATTTGACCAACATTTTGACAGCCGACCAAAAACACAGACCTTTTAAAGACTAAAGACACATGGGATATTTTCTCTAGCAAAGTGAAGGAAAAAAGGTGTTTTTTTTTTTTTTTTCTTTTTACAGGTTATTTTATTCTCTTAACGAACAGGAGATGACGACACACAATTCAGGAACAAAAAGATAGCAATAATCACCTAAGATATATACATTTTTTAAGGAAAAATATGAAAAACGCTGGCTAGCCAGGACATTCCACCGAGAGGTCTCGAGCAGCAGTGCCTTGACCTTTGAAAACAGTGGAAAAACCCAGGCGACACCCTAGTGCCGGCCTATACCAAGACAAAACAATAGAAGAAAAAGTCCTAATACGCAAGCAGTACTATAGATCAACACACAGTTACGACAACAAAGAATGACGATGTGCAATGATGCGAAATGAACAGATACAATGATCCCTTGCTACTTCGTGCTTCAATCTTCGTGCCCTCAATCCATTGCGGATTTTTTTTCAATTAATAATTTTTTTTTTTTAAATGACCTGTCCCAAGCCGATCGCGTAGTCTCACTCTCGCTCCCCCACTCCCTCTCCCTGCTCTGTGTTCGTCAGCCCGTGCACTGGAGTTGCCTAGTGACATTAACGATGTTGACAAATGTTTAGTTTTGATCTTGCCAGAACCGCGGACTTCAAAGCGCTGCATGCGTCAATCATCGTTTAACTTGTTAAACAGTTGCTGTGGCAACTCATTGTGTGTAAAGAAGCATTTTGAGTGGACTAACTGAATGAACGATTTAATAAAACCATTTTTCTACTACAGTACTTTATTCTTGTTTAAAAATAATTCGGTGGGGCAGCAACATGTTTAAAACTTGCTTCTTGGTGCCCTCTGGGTACACCGATTCTCGATGAGAATGAAGCGTCAACTCAACGAGGCAATGGAGGTTGCTCGTAACTAGAGATGTCTCGTAACTAGAGCTCCGGGATCATGAAAGGCTCGCTCGCGGGAACCGGACAAGGGAGGATGATGACTAATCTTCCGAAGCGGATACAGCAGACATGGGCCTCCATGATACCCCCGGCCATCCCTCCCTCCACCAACTTGGACATCAACTGATCCAATGAACCCACTCGAATTGACAATATGCGCAAATCCATGGCAATCAATGACTGTTTGAATGATATTGAATGATATGTGAGTAACTGGACTGTAACAAACAAACATGACACAAACATGCGGGCTGTTGGGGGACGGGTATACAGTAGATAAGCATTCGCTTTTTCCCGTTTTCCTTTGTCTGTCATCGTCTTTTTTTTCGGGCAAATTATTCCTTAGTCTGTGTCAATGTTTCTCCTTTCCGGCCAAAATATCCCACACTCTGAAACTGTCAGTGATTCTGATGATGATGACAATGACAATAAATTCATTCATTCATTCATTCATTCATTCATTCATTCATTCATTCAACTTATCATAATTATTACATTTGAAGTGCTTAAAAACCATTTATATTATTATTATCTATTATTATATATATTATTATAATATATGTGTTTTTTAAAAAAATTATACTAGGGGGAAAAAAAGAAAAAACATGTCTTATATGTATCTCTTTCCATTTATAAATCTGAATAAATACATTGAGCACACACAAAAAAAAATGTTGTTTTTTTTTGGTGTGTGTGTGTGTGGGGGGGGGGGGTAGTGCTACTTTGCAGTTTTTTACTTATCGCGGCAGGTTCTGGTCCCCATTAACAAAGAAAAATGTGGGATCACTGTACACACACAATAACAAACTGTCACACATTGTGAACTAATAATGGAAGCTATGGTGCATTTTTGTCTCGTTGTCGTCTCGTCAGACAAAAACTGGTATCGTGTCTTGTTATGTTTGGTCCCCCAAGACACCTTATTAGCTCACCATTGTCCTGTCATCGTTCTGAAAAAAATTGTTCATCTACGAAATATTTTTGTTATCGTCATCCTTGCCAAAAACAACAATGTTGTTAATACATCTGTTAATATCGTTTGGGTACAAGTTGGGTAAAACGTACGGCCCGCTAGGGGGCTCAGTCCGGCCCGCGGGGTTGTTCTGTCTGACAGGGACCTTGTAGCTCATTTATACTGTATATAAAAAAATCACATGCTTGACATCGGTGCCGCAAATCTGTAGATTTGTGTAATCGAATGTGTGCACTATTGCACGTCCTCAGTCACATTCATTCATTCGCCCCCTCCCAGTCAAAATGGCACCGTCAACGAGTTAACAAGGAAGTGACCAAAAATACTCCAAAATCAAAAGCAAGTGACATTAAATCAATTGGAAGTAAACTGGAAATGCCCCAAAACCAACAGAAAGCAACCTGGAAATGCCCCCCCCCCCCCCCAAAAAAAATCAGAAATAATCCAAAATTAAAGGAAGTGACCCGTAATGGGAGTGACACAAAATAAACTCATTGATGCCAGTGACAACGATAGATGTCTAGTTTACTTAAACATGAAGGAGTAGCTGTGGATGCTCATCATTCAGTACCATTGACGGCGCTAGACATCCAATCCATTTTGACTGGGAATGGCCTATTTTGGATTTATGGATGTTTAATACTGTCCTTTTTCCAGGAAATGAGAAGCTACAAGAGAGCAGATATACATTTTAATAAAAAAATATACCCCAAATGTTTGATTCAGACTATTAAATAAAAATGAAATGAATCCTGATCCATACGGTTCCTGTTGTTTACCGCAAGGGCGTAGGTTTGCATAGGGACGGTAGAGACATAACACTCGCAATTTTTCAGGATGCTCAAATTGTCCCCACCAACTTTTAGGCAACCTTATTTGCATTATATAATGACTTCAGTTATACAAGTGATTTAGATTGTCTTACCATATGTTGTAATGATAGAATAGACCCTACCATTATTAAGTGAATTATTTTCATTATGTTGACTTAAATTTATCCCTTTTCACTAGCTGAAAGTGCCAGTCCATTTTTCCCCCCCTCAAACCAACGTTTGGTTGGCAGATGACTTGAAGCACTCCGTTTTGCCACAAAGACACACACACAGACATACTCACATAACCCCGACAGATTCATGTCAACAACATGCCACCCCCTTCGAAGACGAGGGATATTAGAATTTTTTTTCCGGCCAGCAGCAGCCACTGTAAGTCATGTAAAAAGACGTCAATGTTGTGGAGGTGGGGGAAACACCACTAATTTTGCTACTGAAAGTCCAAACTGCAACAGAGTTAGCATAACGATAACTTTGCTAACCGTCAAACTAATGCAGTCAGGCCAGCCTCGACACCGAACAACGAAGTCAAGCTAGTCGTGCCTTATTTGGATCATTGTTTGCATTATGCGCATTACGGTAATATTGTCCCTACCAATGTTGCAACCAAACCTACGCCCTTGGATTACCGATATATTCATTAGAATCAAGATATCCTCTTACTAATGTGTTTGACTTGCCAAAATGTTTTCCGCCTGCATAATTGAAAACTGGTTGGTTAAGTTGCAAAGTTGGCCCTTTCGCGAAGGATGACCCAACCCTCTGCAAAATTGTATCCCTTGTTTTATGAAGCATGTCTTGCCTAACCAGAAATTCAGCATCCCTCATTTTCTATTAGTCGTTCTGAATTGTTTGTGACGTCACTGACATCCAGTCTAAGTGAATTGTTTTCTGTCTGCTTTTAGAACACCAGGCCGCCCTCTTGCAGCTCAAGAGAGAATGCAAGGAAGACTTTGAGCGAATGCATGTAAGTTATGTTCCTCCTTCAGCGCGGGCCGAAAAACTGTGAGACATGTACTAACCTGCAGTAAAATGTTATAGACGCAAGATGGCGCTAAGTAAGTGTAAAATCTTTCTGCATAGTTCTGATTGCCATTTCTCCCAATAAAGATGAGCTCTATCCAAATAGTTAAAAATGAAAAAAAAAAAAAAAAAAAAAGTTTTAATTCAATTTCAATTCAATTCAATTTTATTTGTATGGCCCTGGATCACAAAAACGTTGTCTCAAAGGGCTTTGCAGAGGCAATATGATACACAATCAGAAACAGCAAATGAAGCAACAAAGATGAATAAATAAAGTTCAAGTCCTGGGTATCCCCCATCCTCCATGTACACAAACATTCTTGTGGCACCCTTGACAATTCATGCTACAAAGGACGGATGGAATTGGTAAGTGTCCGTTCCATCTCTTGCATTCGCGCGCTTGCTAGTAAAAAGCTTAAAATAAGCAAGTAAATGTCACATTTAAATGTCTGTATTAGAATAAAGACTTTGTAGATTTAAGAATACATATACATGCACATTTACTGCAGAATAAAAAAATAAATAAAATAATAAACTTAGAAATCGGGTTGTTTTCACTTTAATGGGTAAGTAATAGATCTATAAAAGTTTTTGTTTTTATGTTTAAATGTTTTTGAATTTTAAATTGAATTCTTTGTTTTGAAAATTGTTATTAAAGATAAACATAGGCATCACATTTAGGGCTGCAGCTACCGATTATTTAAGTAATCGATTAATAGCTACCAGTTGTTTAAGTAATCGATTAATCTATCAACTAGTTAGTTCGAATAAACGAGTCATCGGATTAGGGACATTACATGCGTTGTCAGACTAACTTTTAGGAGATGTAAAACAGGCTTGCTAAGATAGCACTTTCAAAACAGCATTAAATGCGAACACAAAATAACATTCCGGAGTGTTTCTTCAAACTATGCAGGATTGCACATTTATTTCACAAAAGCAATAAATGCATTGAAAACTAAAGTAAAATACCTGCGCTTAGCCTCAAACAGTATAAATGAATAAATAAATAAATGAGGATCTAAGTACAACAAGAGAACAATTGGCTAACTTGCATAGCAAAAGTCCGGTATAGCAAAAGTCCGCTACCTTAAATGCTGTGAAATGCTAACACTTTTTTTTTTTTTTAAACGCTGTTAATAAATCGTTCAAACAAATATTCCTACAAAAAACTGCTAAATATACCTACAAACTAAATTACGAATGCCTAAAAAAACATATTAGCTCAAAAGAAAAACCTTTATGTTGGTCATGAAGGAATCTGACCTCTGGCAATCAGGCCAGAAGGCCAAACTCCGTGCATTCACCTTAGTCTTAACCCCTTGTACTGACTCCATTTTGAAAGGTTTAAAGAAGGCTCACTGAAAACAAGTTGACAATTTATTCAGGTTGACAGAGATCAAAACAGCAAGGCGAAACAGAAACACTCAGGCGAGGAGGCAAACTCATACCAAGGTCACCATATCAGAAGTCAACAAAAGGTTCCCGAGAAAAATGACAACGCTTAGTTAAACATTCAGTTTGGGGAGGAAGAAGGGTGTGTTTGCAATTATTCTCTGTTTGTGGATTGGACAGGAGGATTCAGGAGTTACTGTTGTCCGGGCAACGAAAGTTGTGGATTTTGCCACCTGAGCGTCACAGGGGCTCTTGGAGTCTTGTCAGTCGTGTTATCAGTTGGATATCGGGCGTTCTCCAGAGCTCCTTGTATTGGGACAGAGCGTCCCGCTGGGAGAACTGAGAGTTGGTGCGTTAATCTTGCTCATGACGCACACGTTTGGCTTCCGTAATAAGAAGGCATCGTGTATCTTTTATGGCCTATATTCTGCTTGTTTTCCTTAAACTATGCTATAAGTGCTATTTATTTTATATTGGGTGTGTTTGTTAGAGTAATACAAACAGTTAGACGGTCAGCATTACAACGTCACTCTAATCAAACAAATCCTCGCGAAATTTGATTCGAAGCTTTTTTCTAATCGAATTACTCGAGTTAATCGATTAATTGTTTCAGCATTAAATGATACTATCTGATCGTGTTGGGATGAACTCTCATTTGAATGCTAAAATGTCACTGATATAAATTTTGCATAGTCAAAGAAGACAGCTGGAAATACTTATCTTTTAATTTGAAAAATAATAATACAGATTTAAACCTGCTAATTTGAAACAAGCTAAACAGGAGCAAGCTATTAATTAGCAACGCAGTTCTGTAACGTAAGCTTGCGATACGATTTACGGTATGAGGCTCATGATAATGTTGATCTCGCGATATGGCGATTCAAGAAGGAAATCATTCGAGGATATTTGACAAAACAACTGATAAACAGAAAAACAACCTATTTTCATCCCTCTGCTGTGAGTTTATCGCTAGTAGATGTCCAATCCGTTTGAAGTGGGAGGGTGGCAGCAAATCACTCACGCCATTTCCTGTTGAATTTTTGTCACTTCCTTTTCCTTTTAGAGGATTTACACGTCACTTCCAGTTGATTTTGGGTTATAGAAAATGAAGTAAGTAAATAAGAAAGAATGTCTGCTAATGAATCATAAGTGACTCAAAATCAACAAGAAGTATCCTATAAATGGCCTTAAATGAACAGGGATTGACCTGTCAATGCCTACAAGACATGCTCTGGTTTCAGTGCCATTGGCAGCGCTAGACGTCCAATCCAGTCAAAATGAATTGAATGTCTAGCGCCGTCAGTGGCAGCAGGTGAGCTAAAGTATTCTAATGGAAAATTTTGGTAACTATCTGTTATTTCCTTTCACCTTTTCGATATTTTATCACACCCCTAGTACTGATCCATTGGCAATTCTTTCAGGGCCGTTTTCTCAGTCTGTCTGTGTTAAGCCTCTAATTTACCGGCCATCCCCGACTAATGCAGCAACTAAGAAACATGTATTAGAGCAGGCCCACAACAAAGGGTGGGAACGTGCCTCACGCCGTTTGGAAGTGAAACAAGATAATTCGGAACATATGTCAGGTTCCTTGCTCAACAATTTCCTCGTTGTTTCCAATCAATAGTTTGCCTTTTGTGTTATTGTTTGAAATTTCAATAGAAAAGTGCATGCTAATTTTTTTCCCCAGCAAACCAACAAGTACCGCATTTTTACGGACTTGAGTATTAGTCGTACCAGCCCAAAAATGCACAATGAAAAGGAAAAACATGTATAAGTCGCGCCGGAGTCGCATTTTGGGGGGAAATTCATTTGATAAAGTGTACAGTATGCTAACTAGTGTTGCAACGATTACTCTATTAACTTGAGTAATTTGATTAGAAAAAAAGCTTCGAATCAAATTTTGCTGCTTCGAGGATTCGTTTAATTTGACGTTGTAATGGTTTGTTTTGAAAGTGTTGCAATTACAGTGGTACTTCTACAAACAAAGTTAATTCAATCCAGGACCTTGTTTGTAAGTAGAAATGGTCGTATGTCGAGCAGGATTTTCCCATAAGAATACATTGTATTTCCATTAATTCGTTCCACAGCCCGAAAACCACGAAACACTTAATCCTAAAGAAATGCTGCTTGTACTATTGCAAATAGCAATTACACGGTGCAAAACAACTAAATTATGAATAAAAATCGTAATAATAATAATATAATAATAGTAATAATAATACCTGTAATAATATAACGAATCGTGTTCTAATGTGGCGGATGTGTTTTGCGTGGTGTACCTGAACGCACTGTGTGGCTGACTCGACAGAGAGAGAGAGGGACTTTATACTTTAGTTTGTTCAGCTGCGATGGACAGTAGGCATGTTGTGTTGCACAAGTTCTGAAATAAATGTCGGATGAAGACCGTCGAGATCATTCTACGGCAATATTGTCGAGCAAGTTCACGGGCTCGCGCACAAAGCTCATATTTTTCTATCATTTCCATCTTCATTTCAATAGTAAGCGTCACCTTTTCCCTTTTTTCACCACCTGCACTAATATTCTTGGAACCCATGTTGATTTCTCTCGCAAAAAAATTCGCCGTGCGTCCGTCTTGCGGTAAAAAAAAAAAGAAACTGCAGCGCTGTCATAAATAATTGTAGTTCGAGCATGTCGTGGGATGTAGAAACAAATGGCGGGTCAAATTTTACGTAAGCGAACGTGTGTCGCGAATGTCGAGGTACCACTGGACTTTTATTAATTTGAGTGGATACACTGCCCTCTAGCGGCAACAGTATATATGCCATAACTTGTCTAACATGGCTGAATCCAGCTGCTCCCTGTTAAGACCAACAAAAGTTATGTTTTTGTTTGAACTAATATGTTTGTTTATGCATTAGTTTTTTTTAGTTTAGAAGTAATATTTAGCCATTTTTTGTGGGAATATGTGTTTAAACAATTTATTACGAGCAATATATATATATATATATATATATATATAAAAGTTAGCATTTTATAGCATTTAAGCTGGCGGACTATTGCTTTGCAAGTCAGTCAATTGTTCTTTTGTTGTACTTAGATCCTCATTTATGTATTTATTTATTTATTATATCATTTGAGGCTAAGCTCAGGTATTTTAATTAATTTTTTTAATGCATTTATTGCTGGTGCTCTTACATACAGTTGTGGTCAAAAGTTTACATGCACTTGTGAAGAACATAATGTCATGGCTCTCTTGAGTTTCCAGTTATTACTACAACTCTGATTTTTCTCCGATAGAGTGATTGGAACAGATACTTCTTTGTCACAAAAAACATTCATGAAGTTTGGTTCTTTTATGACTTTATTATGGGTTAACAGAAAAAGTGATCAAATTTGCTGGGTCAAAAATATACATACATGGATATGAAAAAGCGAATCATTGACTTGAACAAGTCAGGAAAGTCACTTGGAGCCATTTCAAAGCAGCTGCAGGTCCCAAGAGGAACAGTGCAAACAATTGTTTGTAAGTGTAAAGTGCATGGCACTGTTTTGTCACTGTCACGATCAGGAAGAAAACGCAAGCTATCACCTGCTGCTGAGAGAAAATTGGTCAGGAGGGTGAAGATTCAACCGAGAATCACCAAAAAGCAGATCTGCCAAGAATTAGAAGCTCTTGGAACACAGGTGTCAGTGTCCACACTCAAGCGTGTTTTGCATCTCCATGGACTGAGAGGCTGCCATGCAAGAAGGAAACCCTTGCTCCAAAAGCGGCACCTTAAAGCTCGACTGAAGTTTGCTGCTGATCACATGGACAAAGATAAGACCTTCTGGAGGAAAGTTCTGTGGTCAGACGAAACAAAAATCGAGCTGTTTGGCCACAATGCCCAGCAATGTGTTTGGAGGAGAAAAGGTGAGGCCTTTAACCCCAAGTACACCATGCCTACCGTCAAGCATGGTGGTCGTAGTATTATGCTGTGGGGCTGTTTTGCTGCCAATGGAACTGGTGCTTTACAGAGAGTAAATGGGATAATGAAGAAGGAGGATTACCTTCAAATTCTTCAAGATAACCTAACGTCATCAGCCCGAAGATTGGGTCTTGGGCGCAGTTGGATTTTCCAACAGGACAATGACCCCAAACACACATCAAAACTGGTAATGGAATGGCTAAATCAGGCTAGAATTAAGGTTTTCGAATGGCCTTCCCAAAGTCCTGACTTAAACCCCATTGAGAACATGTGGACAATGCTGAAGAAACAAGTCCATGTCAGAAAGCCATCAAATTTAACTGAACTGCACCAATTCTGTCAAGAGGAGTGGTCAAAGATTCAACCAGAAGCTTGCCAGAAGCTTGTGGGTGGCTACCAAAAGCGCCTAATTGAAGTGGAAAATGGCCAAGGGACATGTTACCAAATATTAGCGCTGCTGTATGTATATTTTTGACCCAGCAGATTTTATCACTTTTTTCTGTTCCCCCATAATAAAGTCATAAAAGAACCAAACTTCAGGAATGTTTTTTGTGACAAAGAAGTATCTGTTCCAATCACTCTATCAGAGAAAAATCAGAGTTGTAGAAATAACTGGAAACTCAAGAGAGCCATGACATTATGTTCTTCACAAGTGTATGTAAACTTTTGACCACAACTGTATCCTAAAATTAATTCTTCAATGCATTAAATGTTCGTAATCTGATTACTCGATTGTTCAAACTAACTAATTGATGGATTAATCGATTAACTAAATAATAATTGGCTGCAGCCGTAATGCTAATGTTACATGACGCATAAACAACGAACTGAGAAACGTGCCCGGTATGTTAACGTCCCATAGCTATTAAGAGTTATTCGGATCACTATAGCATAAAGAACATGCTAACAAATAACATAATAATGTCCCAAAGAGTATAAGTCGCACCCCCGGCTAAACTATTAGGAATAAAAACCGCGATTTATAGTTCGAAAAATACGGGAACCATTTTATTGGTCATTAAAGTGGGCATGATATAGTTGACGCATCCTACTATAATATTGATGATTGTGCTTTTCCAGTCTGATTTTGAGCTTCAGATCTTCCAACTTCGAGGCGAGCACGCCGTTTCAATATCGACCCTTGAAGGTACCATCTCCAAATTGCAAAAAGACAAGGCCTACAACGTTGAGCGCCGAGAGACCCGAGACGTGGCAGTGTCCACCGCGGACGACCCGACCATCAAAATCGGCCGCACTGTGGGCATCCAGACGGACAGAGAGACCTTCATCAAGAGCCCGGAGAGTGAGGCAGGTTATCACGGTCAAGCGTCCAGCCAGAACGTTCCAAAAAAACTTAACTTGGATTCTATCGAACACAATCTGGGCTTTAAAACAACTTTGGGGAATGCTGGAACGGCCCCGCCTCCGCCGACCCTATCGGGTCCCCCAGGACCGCCGCCTCCCCCTGCGCCTCCACTGCCGGGTGTTATGGGAGCGCCGCCGCCACCGCCACCGCCGCCACCACCACCGCCTTTACACGTCGGGGGTGGCCCTCCGCCGCCACCACCGCCTCCCCCACCTCCTGGTCTACCTGGAGCTGGCCCCCCGCCTCCTCCCCCTCCTCCGGGCGGCGCCCCACCACCACCTCCGCTCTTCGGGGGGTTCAGCTTAAGTCAGAAGTTGGAAAAGCCCCCTAGAAAGCCTCCTATTGAACCCGCATGTCCCATGAAGTCCCTCTACTGGACCAGGATACAAATCTACGATGATAAGTATGTGGATTTGTTGCACTCATTATCGATAGAATTACAAATTTAACATAAAACATAGTAATCTAAGCAGTCTTTTTTAACTTATTGGCAGAGGTGGATAGTAATGCGGTACCTTTACTCTGTTACATTCACTTGAGTAACTTTTTGAGAAAAATCTTCTTCCAAGTCATTTTACCACGGCATAATTTTTACTTTTACTTGATTTGTGAAGAAGAAATGCTACTCTTATTCTGCTACATAATCGTTTCATTTTTCCTATAAGTTCTACATGTTAGATTTGACTGTATTTTTGCCAGAAATGCTGACTGTGGCTCTACCAGTTTCACCAATTAGACATCACAACAATAATACCTAATAATGTCCCGATCGCATATTATTGCACTCAAGTCCAAGTCACCTTATTTTGAGAATCTGCCGGTACAGACTCCTGATTCAATACTTGCAAATATTTTTTTTTTTATTTGAAGAAAAGTTCCAAACATGTTACAGTACTGTACTGTTTACAGTACTTCCTCCTCCTCCTCGTTTTTAGTGGAGGCGAGTGTTGCAGAGGATAAAACGTATATATTTTTTGTTTCTTTTGGCAATACCATTGTATTTCTGGATTATTTGGTTACTTTTGAGCTCATAAAATGTTTTTAAAATTATATAAGTCCACTGCCCAAAGTAGTGCATTTCCTTGGGCACTCCCCGACAGCCAGCTGACGAAGAATACTGTATGTCCTCCAATAACACACAAGGCTTGGTCTTTTCTTGTTTTTATATGAAGGATAGTGGTAGCTCGATATACAACATCCGACGTGAAATTTGCCATTTGTTTCTGCATCCGACGACATGCTCTAACATAGACTTCATAATGATATTGACGGGACACTGCGCCACGCCTTCAAGTAGGGGGCCGTCCCACACTCCGCTTCAGTCGGTCGAAGTCGGTCGCAGTTATTCTTAAACACATGCAGGGATCCAACGCTGGATTTAGGTTGAAAAAGTACGAAAGCTGTATCGCATACAAAAAGGAAGGATTGTCTCAGGAGTGATTTGTTCGAGCATTCAAGGTAATTATATTTTTCGTACCATGCATGCATTTTGAAACGTTAGGGGAAAAAAATCAATGGGAGAAATTAACTGCTACGCATATGTATATCTATCCATAGCTATAAAGAATTCAGGGATTTAAGCATTTATTCACAATAATTTTCAATGTAAAAAGCTCTTTGTGGTGATAAGCGGCACCACAGTGGCGTAAAGACTCGCAGCACATTCGACATATTTACATAAAATAAATCCTCACTGCCGGGTTTTCTTGCTTTTAACCAACAATCGAGACGTTTTACGTTCATATCTATAAATAGTTCAGGGATTTAAGCATTTATTCATAAGAATTTTCAATGTTAAAAATCTCTTTGTCTGTGTTTCGGTCAGCTTTGACGGAGAAAGGCCCCCTATTAATTGGCCCCGTGCCCAGGATCCCATCAATATATTATGAAGTCTATGGCTCGAAATATGAGGAGATATGACAGCGCCGCAGTTTCTTTGTTTACCCGCAAAAGACCCGAGGCGGATTTTCTTGTTAGCGTAATCAACACAGCTTCCGAAAAGGCTAGTGCAGGTGGTGAAAAAAGGAAAAAGGTGATGTTTACCATTGAAACGAAGATGGAAATGATACAAAAATATAAGCTTTATGTGCACGTCCGTGAACTGGCTCGACAATACAGCTAATGATCTCGACGGTCCTCCTCCGACTTCCGTTCACCAGTCTTTATAAGTATAGGTGACAATTATTATTGTGGTAACATAGCCCAAAAATCGGCAGCTTTGTCAGGTTTTTAATCATTTATTTCAGAACTTGTGCAACACAACATTCTACTGTCTGACGCAGTTGACGGCAACAACAACAGAACAATAAAAGAGAAAGCAAAATCTCTACCGCACCTATCTCACTGTCACATCAGCCATGCGATGCGCTCAGGTACAGCACGCAAAATACATCGGCCACATTAGAGTAGCAATTATTTTTATTATTATTATGTTCTTATTCAGCTTTTTATCTATAGTTTATTTATTTTCCTATGTGGAATTGCGATTTGTAATTGTACCAGATATTATTTATTAAGGATTTAGTGTATGTTTTTGGGCTGTGGCGTGAATTCATGGAATTATAATGTATTATGGGAAAATCCTGCTCGACATATGACCATTTTGACATACAAACAAGGTCCTGGAACGAATTAACTTAGTATGTAGAGGTACCTCTGTTATTCGTTAAAGTTTGTTAAACTGTAACAAACAAAACATGCATGCATTCAACACAACTGCACACTAAACGACGTTATACAAATACCATGTACACTGCAAATTTAACACGTCTTAGTCAGTTAATTTTTCTGAAATTTAGTCAAATAATTTTCTCCATCTTGTTTTGAGTGTTTAAGACTAGCTAACAGATCAATGGGTCAGATTATTCCACGTACATTAAGTAAATATTATTCTATTTGTTCTTATTCAGCTCATTAAAAAAAACACATTTTCGTTCATATGTAGCTTTTCCCCATAACACACATATACTGCATATTAACAGGTTAGTATGGATGTAAAATACTTCCAGACATGTAGTTTCCAAGGCAGAAATGTAGCAGAAAGCACTCAACACCGTCAATGCAACTGACAGGCTGTGTACTGTAAAAGTGAATAAGCATGTGTTCCAAAATGCGTCACATGGTGGATGCAGTGAATTATTATGACCACAAGGTGGCAGTAATGTACTGTAAAATGTAATCTGGCTGTAAACCATGGCAACTCTCACCAGCACTATAGTTTTTTTGTTTTTTTTTTAATTACTTATAGCATAAATGACCTGATCGGCCCGTTTTCCGATCATCTGATCGGACATCCTTAATAATCACATGACTCCATGATATCAATCAGACGTCACAATAAATTTACATGACCACACATAAGCTTCGGAAGTCCTATGATTACACTTGCCTGTTCAATCACGAAGCATCTTTAAAGTGCCGTGAAAATTAAACTATTTGACATACGTATAATCAACATGACCCTGGTAGTTTCCGACTTTTCCAACAGAGGGTATTTGCGCTCTTCGGGGGTGCTCATCATCTCTCTGAGCTCATTATACGTCAAACGAGCTGGGAGGTCGTTTTTCGTTTAAAAACTAAGGAAATATATCAACTAGGGCTGCAGCTATCGATTATTTTAGTAGTCGATTAATTGATGAACTAGTTAGTCCAAATAATCGAGGAATCGGATAAGGAACACTAAAAATACCTCAAACGGTATTAAAAAAAAAAAAAAAAAAGAATCATAAGTACAAGAAAAGGCTAACTTACATAGCAAAAGTCCGCTAGCTTACATGCTATAAAATGCTAACTATTTTTTTAATGCTCTTAACAAATCGTTCAAACAAATATTCCCACAAAAAAGGCGAAATATACCTATCAACTAAATTATGAGTGCATTAATAAAACATGAGCTTAAACAAAAACTTATGTTGGTCTTAACAGGGAGCAGCTGGATTCAGCCATGTGAAATGAGTTATGTCATATTCACTGTTTCCACTAGAGGGCAGTGTATCTACCCAAATCAATTTAACCAAATGCAAACACTTTCAAAACAAGCCATTACAACACCACTTTAATTAAACGAATACTCAAAGCAGTAAGTTAATCGATTAATCGAGTTAATCGATTATTCGTTGCAGCACCAAAATCAACCACCTTCCGACTGTTGTATCAGCTTTAATGTTATTAGACATTATCCACGGCCAGCCTCTCCTTGTAAAAATGGATTAGACGTCTATTGCCGCAGAGATAAATTATTCAATTTTAAATTGGTAAACAAACGTAAATTGAACTTTTTGTCTCAGCACCATCTCCTTGCTCTCCAGAGACTGTGTATTTGTAAAGAGGATTATCCAGCCCATTTACTGTGGTTGTGGTTGTTGCCTCGTGAGTGCCAGGCATTCAACTTTATGACCTTGTATTTCCATGGCTGGCTTAGTTGGGGGAAGCTGAGATTTGCTCCGCGCACTCTCACCCAACCGGGCCAGGCACCAAAGCGGCGGCTGTAAATGTAGCTGTAAAGGCTCCAGTTAAGGGGAATTAAATGGCTTTAATTGTAAATGGATCTGCTTTGTGATCTTTGTTAATGGAGTGATGTTCTAAATCAGGGGTGTCAAACTTATTTTGGGTCTTGGACCACATTTATGGCAATTAGATCTCAGTTTATTTTTGGCCAAACAAGTGAACTCCCTGGCTGCCATTCACGCCACTAGACGTCCATTGGATGTCTAGTGCTGTCAATGACACTAAAAGATCAATATTCAGAGTCAGTCCTTCCACTAAAGTGAACTAGACGTCTATTGTTGTCAATGGCAAGCAACGAGTTTATTTTGTGTCACTTCCATGTCATTTTAAGATTTTTACAGCTAAATTCCTGTAAATTTTGGATTTTTATGGCATTTTTGAGCTGCTTTCTGTTGATTTGGGGCATTTCCAGATGACATCGTGTTGATTTGGTATCACTTTCTGTTGGTTTTGGGCCATTTATTTGGTCCTTTCTGGGCTGCTTCATTTTCAGTGTTTGTTTCCTGTTGGTTTTGGGGCATTTCCAGGTGACTTTTGATTTTGTGTCACTTCCTGTTAATTTTGGGTCACTTCATAGTTCATTTATTGGCTGCAATTGAGTAAATTTTGGATCATTTCCTGCTGATTTTTCAGGTATGTCTGGGCTGCTTTCTGTTGATTTTGAGGCATTCCAGGTGACTTCCTTTTGTATGTCATGTCACTTCCTTTTGGTTTTGGGGAATTTCTGACACCATAATTCACACTATGTGAAGTTCAAAGGGTTTTTGGGACAATTTGGCCTAGCCCAATTTTTAACACTAAACTGAACTAGACACAGGGATATTGTGGATATTGCGATCAGAGGTGTCCCGTCCCATTAGGCTAACCAGGCAATTGCCTAGGGCCCCCAGCCAGCAGGAGGCCCCAGAGGGCCAACAGATTTAGCACACGCAGCTTTACTGCACTGTCGCAGCGACAAGTGCGACAGTGCCAGTGAAAGCCTTGTGTCTGAGTTCCCTGAAGTGGCCCCTTCACTCGCTCTACACGCCCCCCCCCCCCCCCCCCCCCCCCACACACACACACTTGACTCGGCGTGACAGTGAACGGCGATTTGGCTTTTTTTAATTGGCGTAAGTCCAACTGTCCCCCTTACTAGCACACGCTCGGAGGGCCCTGTGTTGCTTGTTGCCTGGGGCCCCCAGGGACCCTTGCTATGCCTCTGATTGCGATAACTAGATAGTAACCTTTGCTATGTTTGTTAATGTTGTGAATCAACCGTTGAAGCTGTTAAAATTGCTCCCATTATTGCATTAGTTCCCTTCCGTGTACTTTCTACATGTGAGTTTTAAAACTGTTTCATCATTTAAAGATAGATTCAAGTCAAGATTTTGCCGATTTAGGAGTATTTTAGATATAAAGTTGCTTAGGTTCGCTAGGAAGGTTCTCTACAACAGAGCCTTCCTGAGAAGTCTACTGCTTTGAGTCTACTGCTTTGTTTATTTTATTATTATGTATCATTTTTCTTTATTCATATTACTTTATACGCATTATATATCTATACATTTTTGTTTCCTATAGTTATTTATTTTGTGATACTTTCTGTAAAACGCTGCAAGAGAAGAATGTGTTTTACCTCATTTTTGGAACCCAAGTTATTGTCTCTTGATTTAATTAGCAGAATTTAGGAGGGTTAGCAGAGCATTGATGTGTTGCTAACAGCAGAGTGTTAAACATCCTCTTGACTTTAAACAGCTCATGTTCTTGTTTCAACATCTGTTTGTTTTTATTATTCATGTTACTCAGCAACTTCTGAATTCATTCTCGTCCGTTTGCTGGAAATGTTCCACGAAGACACAAACAAGCTTAGCATCCGTGTTTGGTTGTATTTATCACCTTGTGTATAAGCAGTATTTTTGGTCTGACATTGAGAACGACGTCATTTTCCACGAATACAACATTGCTAATAAGTCCACTGAGCCGTCATGCAATTGATGCAAATGTTTTTTGTTTTGTTTTTCAGCAACAACACGTTGTGGGGCTGCCTGGAGGAGCCAGACATCATGGATCCAAAAGAGTTTGAAGATCTTTTCTCCAAGGCCACGCCTCAGCCATTGAAGAAGCCCTTGTCTGACACGTATGAGAAGAAAGCCAAAACAAAGCAGGTACATTTACTTAATATCCACTGACAGAGCTGGGTAGTAGTAATCCGTTACATTTACTTGAGTAACTTCAAGGAGTTGTTTTACCATGCCTAAGGCTGCAACTAACTATTATATTTATAATCAATTAATTGGCCGATTAAATTAAACGATTAATTGGAAAAACGTCACTTTTATGAATTACCTTCGCAATTTAACTTGAAGTTGTTTTAGGCATGTTGTAAGTAACAATGAAGACAAAATGGATGACTATTTCCTTCAAAAATAATGTTTTATGACAGCGTCTTGACTTAACTGTAGTCTACAACTGTATGTAATGTTTTATGTACATAAGATTTTGAATAAAGGTTCTGAGTATAAAACATAAAAATAATATCTTGGTACACAAATCAAACAAAAGTCCTGTTCATTTAAATGAAAAAAGTGCTGCTGATTTACATTTTTTTCTTGTGGACAAGGTGCTGATATAAATTGTGTCAATGACTCATTATTTTCTTTAAACAAACTAAACGACAAAATCGAATAAAGAGGAGGTAGTCTGAAATAAATCAGTTACCTTTATCAAACAGTTGTTCATAAATACAATCCAAATCCAATTTCAAAGCACACTCTCTTGTATGACAATTTACAGTTTCAATAGGAGTTTTTGTTGAAAGGAGACTCTAAGCTGTTTCCACAAGCGTTAGATGGAATTTCAAATGACACTATATTCAACTGATTCCACTATATTTAGCCTTCAGCTAATGCGTTAAGCATCTCGTCAGATGTTGCTTTTGTGAACATCTGCTGCAGCCATTGCCCTGTCAGCACTTCGGCCGCCAACTGCGACGTCCGAGCAGACTGTCCCCTCTTAAATCCATACGCATCCCTTATTCTGATCAATTTGTCAAGGCTCCACATGGGTCCTCAGGGTCATGCAGATGTGTGTGCGCTCGCTCTCCATCCTCAAATCACCCCATTCAGTCTGGTCACTCTTAAGTGGCAAAAGCATTTGATCCAACAAAGACAGCCGCAAGCAGACACAAAACGCTTCCAAGTGTCTCCTATCGGGGCTGACGTCAGCTTAGATGTCTGAGCCGACTTGCGGAAACTTTTCCGGTACGCCGATCTAAAAACTCTGAGAGGACTCATAATTCTCATTTTTAGCTCGAGATTTCTCCACCAGCCTTGATGACTCTTATTTCTAAATAAACTGTACTTCACGGTACTGGCCTTAATGTTTTAGAAAGACAACTTCCAAATCCAGCATCAGCATACTTCTGATGTGAGTAAGCTGTACGTGGATGAGATAATGAAGTGAGGAGTTGATGCGAAAGGAAAAACAAGTGTTCACGTCAGCCCCACGCCCAACAATTTTGCTCAAAGGGATTCGTGTCGCCTCACAATTTGGCCACGGACTGACACGTTAACAAAATTTAAAGCTGCTATAATCACAAATATTTTAAAATGTAATTATAAGTCACCTGAGTTGAGAGAAGTTTTAGCTTGACGCAGTGTTGTTTTTTGCAGCCCTCCTGATTTTTGGGAGAAAATACGTTCTTCGTCTCGTTTTCGTGGACGAAAACTGACCAATTCCGTCTAGTTTCAACGATGACTCAAAATGTTTTCGTCTTTAAAAATCAAGCGTTTTCCTCCCAAAATAGATAAATTAATAAAGTTTTTCAACACTTTGCTACCAAAACACTGCTACGATGCAAGCTGATGTACAACACATACAATTAGAAAAATGTCACATATGATGAACATATGTCAAAAACTATTCGTATGCAGTGTTGTTAATCCATACACTCCACCATCAGTTCACAAGAAAGCTCCCAAAGACATTGCGCCACGCCTTCCAGTAGAGGGCTGACCCAGGCAGAACATTGAGTTGGCTTTCGCTGTGATAAACTCAAACACACACTGCGTTCTAATGCCGGATTGAGGTGGAAGTAGGACGAAGGTTTTACAGCATACAAGCAGGCAGGAGTGTCTCGAGTGATTTGGTCAAGGATATAAGGTAATTATTATATTAAATAGCACCATGATAAAATTAGTGTAACTTTGGCTTGAAATATTTATGTTGAATGACAACTGTCAGTTTTTTGTTTTTTACCAAGAATCTAGATTGTTTTACGTTCATGTCAATAGAAATTGCGCAATTTAAGAATTTATTTACAAGAGTTTTCAACTTAAAATGCTCTTTGTTTTGTGACCGACACCCTGTTGGATTACACAATACTGTAACTTTTGCTTGAAATATTTACGTAAAATGAATGATAACTGCCCATTTTTACTTTAACCAAGAATGCAGACTGTTTTACGTTCATATCTATAGAAATTCCGCAATTTAAGCTTTTATTTACAAGAATTTTCAACTTTAAAAAAGCTGTGTTTTTTGACCGCCGCCATGTTAGATTTTGTATCTACACAATAGCGGAATTCAACTCAAATAAGTTGTAATTGTAAAAAAAAAAAATGCAAATTTTGCTTTTTTTGAATAAAATTAAGATAATTTTGCATGCTTTCCTCAAGTATTATGTTTCTGATGTGAAAAAGGATTGATTTATTAGCTAAAGTTGCACTTAATTAAAAAAAAATAAAATAAAAAAAATTAAGTTGCTATTTTGGGCAAAAACTTATATGATATGCTAAATATTGCTTTTGATCCTGAAATTATTATTATTATGTGATTATCTCTGCATTTTGGGATTTTTTTTGTGCATCTAGCGTAAAATTTGAAAATTTTATAGCCATTTTAAATTTTGTTATACTTATAAATTTAAAAAATAATTCATTGGGGTTTTATTGGGGAACAACTTTGAATTTTTTTATGTCGCTGCTCATGGAGACTCACATGCCTAAGGGAGGTGTCTGTTTTGGTTTTAGGTCGCTAGCGGCTTTAGTATTGAAATTATTTGAAGTTTGAAGTTTTTGAAAATAGGCCCCCTACGGATCCGCCCCAAGCCCCGTGTCCCGTCAACTGATAGTAAGTTCTATGGTTAATCTTATTTTTAAAAAGTAATTAGTTACGGTTACAAATTAATTCCCTCCAAAAAGTAATTGAGTTAATAACGCAGTTACCTCATTGTAAGAGTAATTCGTTAGTCATCAAAGTAACTGACATTCTTTTCATGTTCTACACGTTATTACAGTATACATTCGATAACATCTTTCATATCAAAGACGTTTATTTTAACTGATTGAACTGATCTTTTCATTCAGAAAAAGAAAACGTTGGTCACAATATTTAAAATTTTTTTAAATTCACCTTTATTGGAGTGTAACGGTATACAAACTTTAATTTTCAAATGCTGTGAGAAAAAAAAGCCTTTTTGTTTTTCACTGTTGTACTGAACCCGCACCGAACCGTGACCCCCGTACCAAGGGACGTACTGAACCGTGACTTGTGTGTATCGTTACACCCCCAAAAGATATATGTACAGTAGGGGCAAATAAGCATTTAGTCAACCACTAATTGTGCAAGTTCTCCCACTTGAAAATATTAGAGAGGCCTGTAATTTTCAACATGGGTAAACCTCAACCATGAGAGACAGAATGTGAAAAAAAAACTGAAAATCACATTGTTTGATTTTTAAAGAATTTATTTGCAAATCATGGAGGAAAATAAGTATTTTGTCAATACCAAAAGTTCATCTCAATACTTTGTTATGTACCCTTTGTTGGCAATAACGGAGGCCAAACGTTTTCTGTAACTCTTCACAACCTTTTTACACACTGTTGCTGGTATTTTGGCCCATTCCTCCATGCAGATCTCTTCAAGAGCAGTGATGTTTTGGGGCTGTCGTTGGGCAACACGGACTTTCAACTCCCTCCACAGATTTTCTATGGGGTTGAGATCTGGAGACTGGCTAGGCCACTCCAGGACCTTGAAATGCCTCTTACAAAGCCACTCCTTTGTTGCCCTGGCTGTGTGTTTGGGATCATTATCATGCTGAAAGACCCAGGCACGTCTCATCTTCAATGCCCTTGCTGATGGAAGGAGATTTTCACTCAAAATCTCTCGATACATGGGCCCATTCATTCTATCCTTTACACCAGACATGTCCAAAGTCCGGCCCGGGGGCCAAATGTGGCCCGTGGTCAAATTTCATCCGGCCCCCAGTCTCTGTCATAAAATCAATAACGTCTGGCCCGCACACACTTAATAAATTGGTCAGCAGTACAGCTACCAGCATATGAAGTAGCTTACACTAAATGCTGCTCCTCATTGACCCACTAAAAGGCAGAAGCACTCTAAGCAACATTACCCCGTGTGATCATTTACCTCCAATTTTTTAAAATAGCGACAATCAACAAAAAAAGTTGACTGCGATGGCCGACGCTTTAAGGATAGGTGGAAATTGGACTATTTCTTCATTAAAATTCACAACAACTGTGTCTGCCTCATTTGCAAAGAGACAGTCGCTGGTTTTAAAGAGTTCAAAATGTGAGGCGATATTACTAAACGAGACACACTGACATGTACGACCAGATTACAGGGAAGATACGCAGCGAGAAATTGAAGCAACTTGAAGCTAGTTCAATTTCACAGCAGCAGTATTTTGCAAGAGCCCGAGAGTCGAAAGAGAACCCCACAAAGGCTAGTTGCGAGATTGTTGAAATTATGAATTACAAAAAAATAAAATAAAATAAAGCAAATGTGACACACAGAATGGGCTGCTAAAATTTGCTTAAATATGTTGTTCTACGTAAAGGACGTCAGCCAAGGTCGGCCCCCCACATTTTTACCACACCAAATCTGGCCCCCTTTGCAAAAAGTTTGGACACCCCTGCTTTACACAGATCAGTCGTCCTGGTCCCTTTGCAGAAAAATAGCCCCAAAGCATGATGTTTCCTCCCCCATGCTTCACAGTGGGTATGGTGTTCTTCGGATGCAATTCAGTATTCTTTCTTCTCCAAATACGAGAACCTGTGTTTCTACTAAAAACTTCTATTTTGGTTTCATCTGACCATAACACTTTCTCCCAGTCCTCTTCTGGATCATCCAAATGCTCTCTAGCGAACCGCAGACGGAACTGGATGTGTACTTTCTTCAGCAGGGGGACACATCTGGCAGTGCAGGATTTGAGTCCCTGGCGGCACATTGTGTTACTGATAGTAGCCTTTGTTACTGTGGTCCCAGCTCTCTGTAGGTCATTCACTAGGTCCCCCCGTGTGGTTCTGGGATTTTTGCTCACCGTTCTTGTTATCATTTTGACGCCCCGGGGTGAGATCTTGCATGGAGCCCCAGATTGAGGGAGATTATCTGTGGTCTTGTATGTCTTCCATTTTCTAATAATTGCTCCCACGGTTGATTTCTTTACACCAAGCGTTTTACCTATCGTAGATTCAGTCTTCCCAGCCTGGTGCAGGTCTTTTGTCTCTGGTGTCCTTCAACACCTCTTTGGTCTTGGCCATAGTGGAGTTTGGAGTGCGACTAACTGATACTGTGGACAGGTGTCTTTTATACCGATAAGGAGTTAAAACAGGTGCCATTAATACAGGTAACGAGTTATATATATAGTAGCATCTGAAAGGACAACGCCAACTTGATGATGATAATGCATATTCAGCAAGAAAATAGTACATTATTTTCAATGAATTATACCCACCTGGACACCACGAACTCTCTGTGGAAAAAAAAAAGTTGCCCGAGAGTTTAAGATGACGCTCGCCACACTAAATGCTAATGCTAACGAGAGCATGAATGCTATTCTAACGTTCTGAGCCACCTATCCAATCATCATTGGGTTTGCAATGGCGTCACCACCCCCTTCCCACCAACCCCCTCCCGTTTTGCTCTAGCCCAGGAAGCTGTGACAAAATCAGACAAGTTCTGCTTCATTCAACCAAATTGTAGTAACGCGCCCCTTTATATCCTCAGACGGTAACGGCGTTGCAAAGATAGGAAAATAGTAGAGCTGTCTTAAACGACTATTTTTGTCCCGATTAATCAGCTGACTATTTTTACGATTAGTCGACAAATCTTTTATTTTTTGATTTATTTATTAATTTTTTGGGACTAATTTAGCAATGAAATTTTTGCTGACGCCTTCAAATTAACAAAAAAACATTTTGGAACATTTAAAGTATTTATTAGAATAAAAATAAACACGGAAATAACAATAATAAATAACAAATAAACAATGAGGTCAAATGCTGATAGCATTACCTCGTGCAAAAGAATGGAACGTAAACAGATTCAGAACACTGACTTCGCCTTTCCAACATGATTCAAAAGACTTCTAAAAAAAAAAAAAAAAATCTAGCGTTAATATTATAGTATACTACTATATATAATAGTATTACAATAATTATTCATTGCCAATCAGATTATAAGTGTGTCATTTTAGAGCTATTCTTGTAGAATAGTAGCAGTAGTAGAATTGTAGAATCTGAATTCTGAAGTATGTGGGATTAACTCCAGAAATCATTATTTATTTGATGAACATGACTTGCTTTTATTTTCAAATGTTCACCGGAAGTACGTTCGCTAAACCGTAAACTTTACGCTCTGCAAAAAAAGCACTTTTTCGTCATTGCATGTGATTTCAGTAATTATTTTATTATTCATTTTTTCATTTGCAAATGCTTTTAAGGGGCGATTTTTCATGTTTGAAGTGTCACACTTGGACGGAATGGAGCGGACTCAAGTGCAGAATTCAGTCTTTTAATGAACACAAATAATCAGAAGCAGTAACAAACTGAGGGCGCTCCAGAAGGAGGAAATAACAAGCTATGAAATAAAATGGTACAAACGGGAAACAAGAGAGCCAGGCAAAAAATGCACTGGAGTAGAATACTATAACAAAGGACTTTGCATTAAGCATAAAAAACAAACTGTTGAATACTAGGAATAAACTCACAACGTAGAATGTCTTGGACTATGAATATGGGCTGTAGTGAAGACGAAGGACGAAGACACTTTGGCACAAGACTAGGGAGTGACAAACAATTTAAGCACATGAGGAACGTGGTACAGGTGGGAACAATAGGTAATCATAATCAGAGACAGGTGAGACAGCAGGAAGGGTGAGTGGTAGAAACAGGAGGGTGAGGTTTCAAAATAAAGCAGGAAGAGACAATATACCAGGACGTGACAGAACCCCCCCCTCTAGGACCGGATCCCAGACGGACCAGGCAGCTCAGGATGGGCCCTGTGGAAGTCTCTGATGAGGCTTGGGCAAAGAATAAAGCGGGAAGGGACCCACTGTCTCTCTTCGGGGCCGTACCCTTCCCAATCGACAAGATACTGACGTCCCCTGCCCCTGGTCCGGACCGCCAACAGCCGCTTGACCTTGTAGGCGGGGCCACTGTCGATCTCCAGCGGGGGTGGCGGGGGCGGAGTCGGCAGCACGGCGCTTTCAACTACGGGTTTCACTTGGCTCACGTGGAACGTGGGGTGGATCCGAAAGGTGCGGGGAAGGCGTAGTCGAACAGCCGCCGGTCCGATCACTTTGGAGACTGGGAATGGACCAACAAAGCGGGGTGCCAGCTTCTTGGATGAAGCTCGAAGGGGGAGGTCCCGAGCGCTGAGCCAGACCCGCTGCCCTGGCTGGTATGAAGGCGCCGGGCGTCGTCGACGGTCTGCCGTTCTTTTCATTCGGTCCCCCTGACGAGCAAGGACCAGACGGGCAGCCTCCCAGATGCGCCGGCATCTGCGGACTAAGGCGTGGGCGGAGGGGACTGAGACCTCCGGCTCCTGGGCGGTGAAAACTGGAGGGTCATATCCAAACACACACTTGAACGGTGACATACCCGTAGCTGAGGTGGGCAGGGTGTTATGGGCGAACTCGACCCAGACCAGGTGGTTGCTCCATGTCGATTGGTTCTGGGAAACCAGGCACCGGAGGCCGGTCTCCAACTGCTGGTTCAGGTGCTCGGTCTGGCCGTTGGATTCCGGGTGATATCCCGAGCTGAGGCTGGCTTTGGCTCCGATTAGCTTGCAGAAGGCCCCCCAGAATCGGGACACGAACTGGGGCCCTCGATCGGAAACGATGTCCTTGGGGAACCCATGAACCCGAAACACTTGCCTCATCATGATCTCGGCGGTGTCCTTGGCGGAGGGCAGGGCTGGCAGAGCAATAAAATGAACCATCTTAGAGAATCAGTCGACCACTGTGAGGATCGTGTTGTTGCCTTGGGAGACTGGGAGCCCCGTGACGAAGTCCATGGATATCTCTGCCCATGGCCTGGAGGGGATGGGCAGTGGCTGTAGTAGTCCCATGCGTGGACGGTTGGAGGTCTTGTTCTGGGCGCAGACCGAGCATGCCTTAATGTACTCCCGGACCTCCGGCTCCATCCCCGGCCACCAGAACCTCCGGCAGATGGCATGAATAGTCCACCGAATTCCCGGATGGCAGGAAAGTGGCGAGGAGTGGGCCCATTGAAACACCCGGGGGCGTAAGTCGATCGGGACAAACAGACGGTTCTCTGGACACCCCCGTGGTGATGGAGCCTCCCCATTGGCCAGCTTGACCTCCTTTTCTATTTGCCAAGTCACCGCCCCTACCACACAGTTCAGTGGCAGGATGCTTTCAGGCTCTTTGGCCACAGGCTCAGGGTCATAGAGGCGAGAGAGCGCATCAGCCTTCTTGTTTTGGGACCCCGGCCTGTAAGAGATCGAAAATGAAAAGTGGTTAAAGAAGAGCGCCCACCTGGCCTGACGAGCGTTTAGTCTCTTAGCAGTCTTAAGGTATTCTAAGTTCCTGTGGTCTGTCCAGACCAGAAAAGGGTGCTCCGCCCCCTCCAACCAGTGACGCCACTCCTCTAAGGCAGTCTTCACGGCCAATAACTCTCGGTCTCCCACGTCATAACTCCGCTCAGCTTTGGAGAGTTTCCGTGAAAGAAAGGTGCAGGGATGAATCTTTCCGTCCTGTTCAGAGCGTTGCGAGAGGATGGCCCCAACGCCTTCATTAGAAGCGTCAACCTCCACCACAAACTGCCGGAGGGGATCAGGCATGTTCAGAATTGGTGCTGTGGTGAAACGGGTCTTGAGGGTCTGGAAGGCGGCCTCCGTCTCAGGGGTCCACGAGAACCGCACCTGTGGAGAAGTGAGAGCATGGAGGGGAGCCGCTATTGCGCTGAAGCCTCGGATAAACCGCCTGTAGAAGTTAACAAATCCCAGGAATTGCTGGACCTTCTTGCGGCTATCGGGGGTTGGCCAGTTAACAACAGCGCTGATTTTAGCCGGATCCATCTGAACCCTTCCAGGGGCTACGATAAAGCCCAGGAAGGAGATGGTGTCGGCATGGAATTGGCTTTTCTCTGCCTTAACATATAATTTGTTAGCCAAGAGCCTTTCTAGTACTGTGGCTACATGCTGCTGGTGGGTGGCTAAATCGGGTGAGTAGATAAGGATATCATCTAAATAAACGAATACAAAGCGGTCTAAGAAGTCACGTAGGACATCATTAATCATAGCCTGAAAGAAAGCTGGAGCATTGGTAAGACCAAACGGCATCACAAGGTATTCATAATGGCCATCTGGTGTGTTAAAAGCAGTCTTCCACTCATCCCCCTCTCGTATTCTAACAAGGTGGTAAGCATTCCTTAAGTCAAGCTTTGTGAATACCTTGGCTTGTTGCAACTGATCGAAAACCGATGACATTAACGGGAGTGGATAACGGTTCTTAATCGTGATATCGTTCAGCTGGCGATAGTCAATACATGGACGCAGGCCTCCGTCCTTCTTCCCCACGAAGAAAAAGCCTGCCCCAGCAGCAGAGGAAGAAGGGCAGATCAAACCTGCCTTTAACGAGGACTGAATATAGTCCTTCATGGCTTGTCTCTCGGGACCAGAGATCGAATAGAGACGTCCCCTTGGGATGGTGGACCCAGGAATGAGGTTGATGGCGCAATCAGAGTCAGTGAGGAGGTAAGGACATAGCACTGGTCTTGCAGAAGACCCGGCTTAGGTGATGGTAACAATGGGGGACTATGCTCAGGTCGATCTCCAGTCCTGAGGAGGCAGAAAGAGACATGTTATTAACATCGACCCTCTTAGCCCCTGTATTACACCCCCCCCCCCCCACACACACACAGTTCCCTGCACAGTCACTACCCCAACCCGCAATTTTGCCGGTTCTCCATTCAATTTGCGGGCTGTATTTACATAACCAGGAAAACCCCAGCACCACAGTCTGAGTTGATGCTGAGAAAAGGTGAAAGCTCATGGTCTCGGTATGTCCTTGTACCCCCACCCCCACTGGTTCGGTAGCATGGGTTATTGTGAAAAGTCTGGTGCCGTCGAGGGACCTGGCCACCAGAGGTCGCTTGAGAGGAACAACCCGCAGTCCCAACAGTTTACACACGCCCCATGGCATCAGGCTTTCATCTGCTCCTGAGTATGAGTGCCGGGAGTGTGTGGGTTCTAGCCTTGTGCGTTACCAGGATAGGGGTGGTCGAGCGTGGTGTACTCTGCTGAGTACGTTGCATTTCTTTGGGTCGGTCACGGCGGGAAGGACAGGCGGCCACCAGATGTCCCGAACACCCACAGTAGTAGCAGCTTCCCTCCAGCTGGCGGCGCTTGCGCTCCTCTCTGGAGAGACCGGTCGGCCCTAGCTGCATGGGCTCGACCTCTACTGGTTGCGATGGGGCAGGATGCAGACAAGGGGGGCACCTCTTGGGACGCTCAGATGCCCGGGGAGGGGGCCTCTCAGGGCGATTTGGTTGGACCCTCTGGAGCTCCTGTAGCCGATGGTCTGTCCGAATGGCTAAAGCGATGAGGGAGTCGAGGTTGTCTGGTAGATCCAGGGGAACGAGTTGCTCCCGGATGGGAATGGAAAGCCCCTTCAGAAAGGTGTCGTAGAGCGCCATGTGTCCCCAGCCACTTCCTGCGGCCAGGGTGCGGAACTGGATGGCGTAATCATTAACGGAGCGGCTGCCTTGCAGCAAGTTTGCCAGTTCCCGCGCTCGAGCCCGTTCGGTGCAGACTGGGTCGAACGTCATGATTAGGGCTTCTTTGAAAGCAGGGAAGGAGTAGCAAATTGGGGAGTCGCGCTCCCACTCAGCCATCGCCCAGGCTTGGGCTCGGTCAGTCATATGTGTTACCATATACGCGATCTTGGCTCGGTCAGAGCTGAACTCACCCGGAGAACAGTCAAAATGAAGCATGCAGTCTGTGATAAACATCTTACTGTTGCTGGCTTCTCCAGAGAAACGCTCCGTTGGAGCCAACCGAGGACCTCCCCCAGAGTGAGTGGAAAAGATAGGCGAAGGGACAGCAGGTGCCGCAGGAGGCGGAGTGACGGGCTGAAGCCTACCCGCCAAGTCGGTCAGTTGAGATGTGAGCTGGATCAAATTGGTGGCCATGGCTGCCTGGAACTGCTCCTGACGGGTGAGTCTGTTGTCGTGGCCCTGGAGCAAAGCGAAAAGCTTGGCGAATTCCGCTGAGTCCATAGCTGGCCAAAGTGTACTGTCACACTTGGACGGAATGGAGCGGACTCAAGTGCAGAATTCAGTCTTTTAATGAACACAAATAATCAGAAGCAGTAACAAACTGCGGGCGCTCCAGAAGGAGGAAATAACAAGCTATGAAATAAAATGGTACAAACGGGAAACAAGAGAGCCAGGCAAAAAACGCACTGGAGTAGAATACTATAACAAAGGACTTTGCATTAAGCATAAAAAACAAACTGTTGAATACTAGGAATAAACTCACAACGTAGAATGTCTTGGACTATGAATATGGGCTGTTGTGAAGACGAAGGACGAAGACACTTTGGCACAAGACTAGGGAGTGACAAACAATTTAAGCACATGAGGAACGTGGTACAGGTGGGAACAATAGGTAATCATAATCAGAGACAGGTGAGACAGCAGGAAGGGTGAGTGGTAGAAACAGGAGGGTGAGGTTTCAAAATAAAGCAGGAAGAGACAATATACCTGGACGTGACATGAAGTGTCACCTTTTAACCACAAGTTTGCGTTTTGGAGAAGGCTGCCAATATTTAATACCAGGCTAAATAAAGTAGGTTATCTTTTTTTCCCCATTAGCCTCGATGTAGCAATGCTAACAATTAGTGTTTAATATAGACGTGTTTTCTTATTTTGTATGTCTGAACTTTAATTCTATGGCGTGTTGATGACCAATAAACATCTGTGAAAAGAACTGGTGTCTCATATGCCATCAACACGTATGCCCAAATGTATGCACGCATGCGGCGATAAAACACAGCCATGAAAATTACCGCCCTAATTTTTATTTACCGTGCGATAAATGGACTCATTGCTTATCGCGACGGGCTTAGCTACTTCAATAAAACATGTCGGTAGTTAGTTAGTTAGTTAGTTAGTTAGTTGGTTAGTTAGTTAGTTAGTTAGTTAGATAAACTCACAATCTGCCAGCTTGTTGTCTCCTGTCGCCTTCAGAAATTACAACTGGGTGACAGCCCTTTAGGTATTCATTCACGGCCGACGTGCAGCCAAGCTTGGCATTGAAGAGACAGGATACAACAGTGCACCCTCCTTTGTTTCGTTGAAATAAGTCAATGTTTTGGCCACTCTGGTGCTCTTTTTGGCTTTGTGCCGCTTTCCCTGCTTGCATACCGAGCGTCTGCGATTCTCAACTTTCCACACATATATTTTTTTCTTGTCGACGCATTTATGTCATCGATGACACAACAGTGTACCCTCCTTTGTTTCGTTGAAATAAGTCAATGTTTTGGCCACTCTGGTGCGTTTTTTTGACTTCGTGCCGCTTTCCCCGCTTGCATACCGAGCGTCTGCAATTCTCAACTTTCCACACATATATTTTTTTCTCGTCGACGCATTTACGTCATCGATGACATTGACTACGTCGACTAGTCGGGACAGCTCTAGATAAATTAGATTACTCACCACTGAAAAAAATAACACTGTTACAATCGCTGTTATACTTGAACGCCGTCATTAACAACACTGCATGAATGTAGTAGTTGTCTCATCAGACAAAAACTGGCATTCCTCTCGTTATGTTTGAGTCTCTCGAGACACGTTTTCAGTTCATTACGTCATCATCATGAAAACACTTATTCGTCGACAATATTTTTTGGTCATCATTGAAGAAAACAACAGGAGCAAGTCTTAAGCGTGTTAAAAAAGTGTTTGCGCCAAGCAAACACTAGGCAGAGGCTCGGTGAAACAGTGCTGCTGCCACATAGTACCTTTAAAAAGTGTGTATGTGCATGATGGCAGAGTACCCTTTGGCATTTTCTGCACTTGCTCCAAAAGTGTTGCCAGATCATGTTATCCCCACAGCCAAGGGCCTCAATACAATCAAGAGACAAATGGGAGACGCTGGAATGTATTCGTAGATTATGCATATGATTCACGTCCCTCCGCACACCATAAATTGAACATTGAGGGGATGTAGCTGAAGCCTCCATGAGTGATTTAATCTTTATCATGTGTGCCACAGAAAAAAAAATCAAAGCTCTTGTTTACTCTGCGTGCTGATTAACATATCAAAGAAGAGGCGAAAGCTTTTTTCGCCGGAGCCGATGAAGCTGTGTGTAATTGCGTGCATGTGGCTTTGCTCCGCTAGCGGTGGACCTATAGGAATTTTGGAAAGCGAATGGTTAGCATTTCAGCGCGGGCTTCAAAAGGAGCGAGATCGCCAAGTTGGTGGGACGAAATGAAACAAACCGCCAATTTCTATCAACTTCCATTCAATGCGAAGCAAAGAGCAGCTTTTAAATGCTTTACGGGAGTGAGTTATGCACAGTCATGGTGCGTTTATTGAAGACATATTTGAGAGTGGGAGTGGGAACCTCTGGGTAGCTCACTGTAGGATACGATTTGCGATACAAGGCTCAAGATAACGATGAGCTCACGATATGGCGATACAACGGTTATCAGGAAATCATTCTAGGATATTCTACTAAATGTCTAATAAACAAACAAACAAGCTACTTTCATCCTTCTGCGAATTGGAATGAGTTTATCACTAGTAGACGTCCAATCCGTTTGAACTGGGAGGGTGGGTCCTCCCACTTCAAATGGATTGGACGTTTATGGCTTCAGCTTTACTCTTTACGTATTATGCAGTTAACTGCGGTAAACTACTCTGGTCGCAAATTGAAGTAGCAGATTAGCTACTGTCTTTTAGCTAACTGCCTCTGAATACAATTACAATTAAATGGAATTTGAGTGAGACGTGCTCACACAAGAGCTTTGTCTAATATTGTGTTAATATGATATGTGGTGTTTGAACTGTATCAATACTGATGCTATTTAATAGAATCAATCTGTATGAATTAATTTGGGATATAACCTCTAACAATTTTATATGTGTGCTCATAATAATTTCCAGTTATTTTACAAGAATTTTGTTTATTATTATTGCAGTCCCTGAAGTGTAATCTGTAAGAAGATGGAATATTGTTAATTTCTCTTTGACTCAAACAGCAAGGGGCGCTGGAAGTCATGCAGAGCAAGAGGTGCTGAGGATCTTTTTTTTTTTTTTTTCCCCATCCAAAAAACGCCATTTTGGTCCAAATTTGTCACAATTGTAGTACACACGCATACTGAATAGTTTCCGTACTACTACTAGGCTACTACAAAGACAGTGTTCTATTTCACCTACAGTGTGTGTTGGAGTTTTTTTTAATGGAAATAAAAGTGTTGTGTATTATAAAAGTTGCCTGTTTCTGTGTTTTCACAAAGGTGAACAAAATTGTCCATCAACTAGTTTTGAAGTGACGGATGTTTCGTTTGGAGATGATGTTTATGGGTGCTTGGCACCGTGGCGCTGTTGGATAGCTGGCCGTGTGACGTTCCAAGAACCGCTCGAATTTCTAGCCATCAGCCACTTTTCCTCGTCAATGTGTTGTATTGACGGTCGTCACATATGGATAAAATGGAAAGGACACGTTCATGTATATCGACACTTGACAAATCTAATCAAATGATGTACAGTAGTATGCTGGGGTCCACATTGTTGTGGACAGCAAAGTGGCTGATGGCTAGAAATTCGAGCAGTTCATGAACGAGACACAAGCAATACCTCGCTCATCTGCACATGACGAAACCTTCTACCTACTCCTTCGTTCCTACTGCAACTCCGCCTGATGACGTTTAAAAAAAAAAAAAAAAAAAAAAAAAAAAAAAAAAGCTATATTTCTCGCGGCACACGTGACGATCTCATGGCACACCGGTTGAAAAACACTGTATTATAATGCAAATCCCCGCAGCTAGATGGTGCAATGACACGCAAACACATTTGAAAATGAAAGGGTCATTTTGTCAGTGTTGTCCCATTAAAGGATATACTTAAATATCTGCTGAAATGCTAAGGGTGTACTCACTTTTATGATATATTGTATGCAGAGGCGTAGCAAGGGGCCCCCGGGGGCCCCATGCAACATGGGGCCCTTTGAGCATGTGCAAGTAAGGGGGACAGTTGGACTTGGAGCAATAGCATATTTAATAAAAGTCTAATAACGCCTCGCTCTCATAGAGCGCTTTTTAGGACACTCAAAGTGCCCCCCCAATTGCATTATTTACACACATTTGCCTTCGTAAACAAAATGTACTTCAGATTATTATTATTATTGTGCTTAGTACACATACCTTTACACATACCGTATTCTACTGACTAGCTGGTAAGTTATATTGCTTTTACTTAATAAGGATAACATTCTGGCACAGAAGTGAATCATGTAACATCTTATCAGTTTGGTGATCAGTGTGTATGGTGATTCTAAACACTGATTTAATGTTCTAGGTAACATCTCTGTGTATGAAGAAACGCTAGCATGCTGCAATGCTGTTAGCAAACGCTAACAAACTAGTTACAACAAGTCAAGGCAGTTAATTGGTTTAGGACATAAAAATACTACTACTACTATTAGTCTGCAGTGCTTCGACTACATTAGGACATAAAACTACAGTAACATAGTACACTCACCACTAGGAGTGGGAACCTCAGGGCACCTCACAATACGATACGATTCGCGATACAAGGCTTACGATAACGATTATATCACGATACAGCGATTATCGATATATTGGTCAGAAATTGGATACATGACATTCTACGATACAACTGTTGAAACGAGAAAAAAAAAAAAAGATATTTGAAAATAGAAAAAATACTGTTTAAGTCATTTATTAAACAGTGACACCTGTTCTGTGCAACATTGCTGTAAAATATAAATCTACTGCAAATTGTGCCCCTGCACATATAGAGGAAACCAACCACGACCACTGATATCGCTTGGAGAGATCATGATGAATGGCACCCTTAATTTCTTTAAAGTTTTAAATCTTAAAAAAAATAAATAAATAAAAAGTGCCGTAGGTGTCAGCAGTTGAGCTTGGAGTGGGGCAATGATAAAATTGGTGGGTCTTTTCTTCGTATATGAACTTTGTTGCTTGGTTTGAGCACTTCCGCTATCTGCTTCAGCATTTAAGATGTCAGACTTGCTCAGTCACAGTCTTCCTCACCTTAAAAACAACAAAATAAAACAAAAAATATTAGCTACTTCATCGCGTTTCCTGAAAAAAATCCTGTTTTTTTTTTGTGTTGGAAGTATTGAATTAAAAAAAATATGAATTGAATGTATAGAAATTATAAATTCAATAATTACCTATTTTTAATATGTAGGCTACATCAATAATTACCTATTTTTAATATGTAGGCTACATTAATTATCATGCACATCACTTTATATATCTTGTAACCTATTCAAACCATTTTTATAGCTTATTGTATCAAAATGACAGTAATAACAGTTTGTGTAGTATACTAGATGGAAATTGGTTCTCAAATAAATCGGTAAATTCATGTGGGCTTGTTCGATATTCATTTTCATCCAGTTTAGGGTTCTGGTTTATTTTATATCATTCAACACCAAATGTCATCAAAATAATACATTTAAATTAAAAAGTCAATTACATTGCAAAACTTTCTTACCTCAAGTGATGAAAGCGCAGCTCACAAACTCCAGTGTCCACTACGTCACCAGCTCCCAGTGAAACTTATTTTTCTTAGACAATTCTTTCATACAGCAAAGTCCTTGTTCACCTTACTTCCTTTCTCGTTGGTGTAAAATCTAAAGTGTGTCCCCATGTGTGATTTGTAGCAATATTTTTCTCATTTTTTCCTCCACCGTTCTCACGGAGCTTTTTTTTTTTTTCAACCCACTTGGAGCGTCCTCTCTTCTTCTCTAGACAACTTGTGCGCACTTTACCCTCACCGCCACTCCCGAGCGCCCCTAGTGGACCGCCAAGGAATTGCTCAACAAACATTGAGGAGTTTACAGCATCCATTCTCCATTGTATGGCCAATATGTTAAATAAAAGTATCGATTCTTGGCGGGAGCATATCGATAACCCATCGGGTTGCAAAATATCGCGATATATCGCTGTATCGAGATATTGTCACACTCTTACTCACCACTGTCTTGCTTCCTTTTCTCCTCTTCTGCTTTTTTTTCTTTCTTTTTTCATTTCCAGACGGAGAACTTCTCTTCATTTTGCCAACTAAAAAAAGGCCCCATCGCCGGCCACTCTCACTCTGAGTCACGTGACACCAGTGTTGGGAGTAACACCGTTATAAATAACGCCGTTACGTAACGGCGTTATTTTTTTCAGAAACGGGGTAATCTAACAAATTACTTTTTCCACCGTTACAACGCCGTTACCATTACTGACAGTCAAAAGCGGTGCGTAACTTACTCTGAATAAATTTGAAGAAACTACCAGCTGTGTCGAGTCGACTCTCTGTTCTGTTGATTTGTCATCCAAGACTTGGGGTGCGTTCAGGTTCGAGAACAGCGCACGTACTTCTGACTCCAAGCTGTTTGTCCCTGCTCATTCAATTAGACAATGCTTTCCAAAGTTTAGTAACGTTTCTGTGTTTGCTACACCTGATGCTAGCCACGTTCCCATCTCCCATTGTCAGCCAGCAATAATTTTGCTTCCATCTTGAGGACGGCAGAAGCTTTGAAGGTGACGTGAATTGTCGGGAAACGAGCCTACCTGAATGCCCCTCGAGAGATGCGATGGAAGTGATTGTGATTGGCTGAGGGTTGGAGTCATGTGTTGTGATAAGCCAATCAGAGCCGGTGATTTCACAAGCAAACCGGAACAGCGGGTGCGGCAAACACACACGCAAAACAGATGCACAGGGTCGGGATGGCAGAGCATTTAGAAGAAAAATTGTCCTTTAAGAGGTGGAGATATAGACACTATTTCAAGTTTGTCGAAATTAAAGGAAAGAACCTGCATGTAATGTGTAATTTATGTCTCGGGGCAAAGCTTTTGTCTACATCTGTGGTAAGCCATTCAAATCTGCTGAAGCAACTAACAAGTTAACTACCTGACTGTTCTTCTCTATTCCACTGACTCGAATACTGCTCAGAAAATTTCAAATTCTTTGACATACAAGTTCTTTTTAAAGTAACGGAAATAGTTACTTTCCATGGTAACTAGTTACTTTTACTAGAGGGTAATTCAGTTACTAACTCAGTTACTTTTTGGAAGAAGTAGTGAGTAACGTTACTAATTACTTTTTTAAAGTAACGTGCCCAACACTGCGTGACACACATACAAATTTGCGCAGTAAAATGAACACGAAGGTGGGGGGGTTCGAGTGCGCGCTGCATGCAGTCATCTTGGCCATAAAAGTGGCGAAAACTAAGCACTTCACACTCATATGGATGTACAACATCATTTTAAGATGCTAAACTAACACCTTCCCTCTTAAAGCAAATGTGCAATGCGAATATAATGTAAAGAACGCTGTCTTCGACGCAGCGAGAACGAGTGGGAGCAACCAGCCGAGGTAACAGAAAAAACACGAAACGGTCGCACTGATAACGGCTCTAACTTATCATAAGAACTTTATGGCATGAAGAGGAAATACTTAAATTCGTTCATGGACGCACAGATTAATCATCTAACAGGTGGGGTGGCCGTCCTCTGCTCGAAATGCGCACCTTACGCTTACGCCTATTCTCGTCCTCAGAATATGCAGCGCTTGTGACATAGGACAATAACAGGACTGGTTGCTATGGGAACGTACGCAGCAGCATACCGCATACCCAAGGAACCTTGCAAAAAGGAGTATTAAGATTGCTAATAAAATCGTTTAGGATTATTTTAGATGTATATATATTATATTTTTCTTATAGAGTATTCATCGAGGAATACGATAGACCCATTAATAGACTTTCATGGAAAAATCACCATTTCTTTAAGTAGTCACATGAATAATGAGTTGGCCTGTGAAAACCGACATAATATATATTATTACAATAAGGACTTTTCATTAAGTACTTGGTGAATCACTCTTTGCACATACATACAATGTTAAATCTAATGGGACTTGCTTAAACATGTATGCTAATTGGGACTGTTAACAGAATTGTTAGATAATCTGCTAAATGATTCCATGGTATTGAATCACTCCCAATACTTGTAACTACGACAGTGCGGTCAAGCGGAGTGTGCTAAATCTTTGTGTGCCAAATCTGTTGGCACTCTGGGGGCCCCTGCCGGCCGGGGGCCCTAGGCAATTGCCTGCGTATGCCTACTGGGACGCTACGGCTCTGAATGAATGTATTTTGGTTCGATTATATATATTTCAAAGCACTATTTCTGATTTATGATGACAGATAAATGCTAAAAAAATGTGCTCGCTCGCCACTGCCCCAGTATTGTATTAGAACTAGTGATGCCCCTGGTTGATTTGCCCCAAGATAACCACTTCCCCCATCGTTCCACAGGAGGGAGCCGTTTGCTATTGATGTCTACCTGTCTCAGCATCAGCATCGACCTGTGAATGAGAGCAAACGTCCAGCATCACTTGTCTTTTCTCATGAACTTAAGTGTTTGGTCTAATTGGCAAGTTTCTGCCGTGAGAGGGAACGCCTCCCGGGCCGCTTTAAGTGTGGCCCGTCCGCAGCGCTTAATTAGAGGTGTTGAGGAAAGCCTGTTGCCGAGCCGTCCCCTTGTCCCCGGAGTGGGAGATCCCTAGTGATCCAGGTAATAGAGCTTGAAGCAGCATGGCACCCACTAACGCCCTGTAATGCAATACCCACTTCTAAGGCTTCTGCACGCCAGCTCCCACTGGACGGCCCGGTAGCCGACAACACCATAATACCTAATGAAGAAGCCTGACACATTAAGTTTTAGAGCAGGGGCCTTACCTTGCCAAAACCCTCTTTGCCTTTACGGCTAATTCGCTCATAAGTAATTGTGACCATGTGTAGGCACAAATAAAAATCCTGTGAATTTATAGTTTGTTCCCGAGAAAAAAAGCCTGCTTCTTGTTGCCTCGCTCTTCCAGACTGTCCTTTTATGGTGCCACTTTGTACTTTCGCCGCGACTTGATATTTTTTGATGATATCATGCATGTGTTTTGCGGTCAAGTGGTGAAGCGCTTTTCCACTCTCCAGCGCATACCGCAATTCTCAGCTGCTTGCGTCACAGTGGTGGGTCGGGACTAGGGGTGTGACAGTACAGATAGTCCCCAGTTTACGACATACCCGACTTAGGGGATTTCGACTTTACGACGCCGGAGTTTTGGCAATTTTGGCTTCAGTCGTTTTTGTTTTTTTTAAATCGCGTAAACAGTACCTTATTGTACCTCTTATTTTTTATTCTATTTTATTAATGACTTCTGCACTATGGCGAAATGCGTATTTGATTATAGTGTTGACTTTTGTTTAGTGATGCATGCTTTTATTTTGGCACAGGAAGCGTAGAGCAGGTAGAACTTCCGCGTGCGAGTAAGAGCCCATGTACACACGAACGTATTTGCGCTCACGAAGAAGTTACGCAGCCATGTGAGAGAGAGCAGGAAAAGATTACAGCTTAGCTCACTAGCTCGGAATTAGCTCCAATGTGGTTACTTTGAGATTTAGGGGGTATTTAGGGTACTTAAGGGGTTAATTGCGAATTACGCGGAAATTCGGGTTAGGTTGCCAGCGTAGGAACGGAACTCCTTCGTAACCCGGGGACTACCTGTACATCGGAAAGCTGATATAACGCGGTAATTTGTAGCCCAAAAGGTTATCTACAGCCATGTGAAAAAATTTGGACACCCCATCAAATATTCATTTTGAAATGTTCATGCCTGATCTTTTTTTTTTTTAATCTCTGGGAAAGAAAGTGCAAAAATGCATATTCTAACAGAGGAAAAAGTTAGGACACCCTACCATCTAATAGCTAATGTTACCCCCTTTTACACTCTTAAACCTGAGTTATACTCCCGCGTTGCGGTGACGGTGCAGCGACTACGGCGTCATTCGACATTCAATAGTTCTGCGGTGAGGGGACGCGTTGCTCTGTAATTCACCGCCAAGCCACTAGAGGGGTGTGGCGTTATGTTTGTATGGTTTTGGGGCATGCTTGTTGACTTCCGCTAGTCTAGTTTAACGAAGAAAAAATAAACAATGCAAGATGGAACTCTTGAAAGTAAATATTCTGCTCATCAACACTGAATAAATATTGAACATACAAATGTTGAGGGGCAGGCGATGCAGAAGATGGTTTCGAGGCGGTCCGGCCGACTTTTGATGCCGCACGGAGAGTTTTAGACTCGGGTGGAGAGAGCTAGCTGTGGCGGCTAGCTTCAAACTGGCGTCGAGTACTGCGTTCAAGGTCTGCAAAGCCCTCCAGCCCGATTTGTTTGCCGTGTCCTACAACCAGCCAGTGGGAAGCCATAGCAGATTTCTGGCGTCTATGGAACTTCCCAAACTGCGTTGGGAGCCTTGATTTTAACGTTATCATAAAAAGCACCGAGGCACACTCAATCAGTGATGATGTATCGTGTGTGAACTGTCTGTTATTGAAAATTAAAGCTCAAAACAACTCTTTTGACACCAAATCTGTGCTTTATCCTTTATATACTTGAAGTGTGACACGTAAATAAGTCACAGACTCCCAGCAAACATATGTACACAATAAATGATGATGTGCACCAACCAAAAATACGACATAAAGGGAAAAAAGTTGGCAGTTTTTGGCCGACTGGGTCACCGCTTCGTGTGGCAACTCGATTCCGAACACACACGTCTCGGTGGTTCTTCCATTTTTTTTTTTTTTTTTCAATCGCCGACCTTGCCATTTGGCAATCACAATAATGTCTTGACGAGACTTGCTCTTCGATGATACTCCCGTCGGCTTGGTCCATTTTTGCGTGTAGAAAATAATGTTTGATTCTATTCTACAATGGCGGTGATTTCGCGCTGAACTGGAAACAACAGTCTGAGCGGACCAATCACAGTCCGTTTCTGCCACGTCATACACGTCGACGCGACGCAAAGGTTAGAAAATTCGAGAGGCGTCAGGCTACGGCGCAGGGTCGTAACTCGGGTCTTCCTTGACGGTGCAGGTCTGACGCGGAAGTATAACTCGGCCTTTAACTTCAGTAAGACGCTTTTGTAGCCGTCTACCAGTCTTTGACATCGGTCTGAAGAAATTTTGCCCCACTCCTCAACGCAGAATATTTCAACAGTGACTGACTGTTGAAATGAGAGAGAACACCGTGGTAAGATCAAAGGAGCTCTCTGAGGCCTTCAGAAAGAAGATATACGCTGAATCTGGTCAGGGATTTCAAAAGATCTCGAAAGAATATGTAATCAGCCAATGCACTGCCGGAAAATAGTCTACAAGTGGAGGACATTCAAAACAACTGCCAACATGCCCAGGTCGGGCCGTCCAAGCAAAAGAAGTCTCCAAAAACCCTAAATGTCATCACAGGACCTACAGCAGGCTCTTACTACTGTTGATGTGAAAGTGCATGCCTCTACAATCAGAAACAGACTTCACCAATTTAACATTCATGGGAGGAAACCTTTGTGCTCCAAGAACATGGCCAGACTGAAGTTTGCCAGAGTGAATGAAGACAACGACCAGGACTTCTGGAATAATTTTCTTTCGAAAGATGAATCTAAAATTGAATTATTGGGCCACCAGAACAGAGGACATGTTTGGCGTAAACCCAATACAGCATTCCAGGAAAAGAACCTCATACCAACTGTGAAGCATGGAGGTGGAAGTGTCATGGTTTGGGGATGCTTTGCTACAGCAAGACCTGGCCAGCTCACCATCATAGAATCCACCATGAATTCTATCGTGCATCAGAGGGTGCTTGAGGAACATGTGAGATCATCACAATCAATGACCCAAAAAATAACCGGTAATTCCACCAAGGACTGGCTGAAAAGAAATGGAGAGTCCTGGAATGGGCGACTCAAAGCCCAGATCTTAATCCCATTGAGATGCTCTTGGGTGGTTTCAAACTGGCTGTACAGGCAAGAAACCCCTCAAAAATCTCACAGCTGAAAGTATTCTGCGTTGAGGAGTGGGGCAAACGTTCTTCACACCGACGTCAAAGACTGGTAAATGGCTACAAAAGTGTCTCACTGAAGTTATGGTGGTAAAAGGGGGGTAACACTAGCTACTAGGTGGTAGGGTGTCTTAACTTTTTCCTCAGTTAGAATATGCATTTTATTTGATATATTTGGTTTAATAAGTAAAACAATGTTAATTTCTATTGTTTGCCTGCAATTAAATGCCTTTCTTTTCCAGAGATAAAGAAAAACAAAATCAGACACTGATATGTGAACATTTCTTTTAAAGAACTGAATATTTAATGGGGTGCCCCATTTTTTTTCACATTACTGTAGATTAGTGTTTTTCACATTACTGTAGTACATTACTGCTCCTGACATGAATCGAAGTATCATCATCATCGAAGTATCATTTAAAAAGGTGTCACTTTTTAAACCAAAGGTTGCTCACAAAATCTTCCATTAGAATACGTTAACTCACTGGCTGCCATTGACGGCACTTGACATCCAATTCATATTGACTGGATTGGACATCTAGCTTAACTCGTTTACTGCCAGACCTGGTCACAGAGTTTGTGTTGTGCTAATTACTGCAAGAAAATTTATTCGAAAGAAAACCCACTAGCGCCGCTGTCAATTGCAGCCAATCAGTCATTAAAGCCACACAGCCTTTTTATAACATACCACCATCGACGCTGAACACGCTGGTCTTCGGGCACTTTCACATTAAGAGGACCAGGGTCTGGTTGGAGAGCTACCTCGCAACAGCACTTGCAAATGACTTGTTGAAAAGGTTCAGCATTCACACTGCACCAAACGAACTTTACGAGTAGCAGTACGTGGACGAAAGGCGCACTTATTGATTGGACAAATAGAAGAGAAAATACTTTCCCTTTCCTCCCTTTCTGGGTGGGAGGGAGCGTGGAGTGTCACAGCGTGGTGCTGCGACGCTGCACGTAATGTAGCCTAAATTAAGTTGCTGCCCAGCAAGCGGCGGTGTCGCTACCTCCCGACTCGATGTCGAGCGAACTGGAATATATAAAAAACGCACAGGAGAAAATTACACCATGAAAGCGAACCGCGTGGTACCCCAAGCCACACAGGTGTGCAATTGCTCTCACTTTCGTGACTTTTTGAACTGTCAAATTGTCGGCACTTCCAGGAGAGCGAGACTCACGAAACGGCCGCCCCGAGAGGTTCTGTCTTTCTCGGCCGCTGTAATTCTCACACATGAACTCAGGAACAGCATGCAAAACACAACTGCGACATTAAAACCCGATTCTGTGTATCAAATGCAACTGCTTAGCTCAGTACAACAACATTTGGCCATGTTTAATTGTCTGTCCTCTTGCCATTGTTGATTTTGGATCACGTGCGTGCTGTACTTCTGCTTCCAAGGATGCACTGCGTGTTACGTGCTGTGACGCTGTACGTAAAGTAGCAAAAGCGCACCCTGCTCCTGTTGCATTCACAAGTGAAGCAAGGTGTGCTTAACTCATTCACTCCCAGCCATTTTCACCAGAGCAAGGCTCTTCGCTACCGGCCGTTTTTCTGGGTTTTGACTGATTTTGCAAGGCCCACAGAAAATTCTGTTCTATTGCTATATAAACATGGAACCCACCAAAACAAAGATTAGACACTCTTCTTTCGGCAGAAAAAAAAGTTAAGTTCATATCTTTTTCCATTCTTCAGAAATCAGCCTTAGAAAATAGCTTAGTTTGAGCAATTTTCCAATTTCTGATGAAAAAACGGAAAAAATGAGCTTTTTATAAACTCATACATTTCAAACATAACTTTGACTTTAACACAGCTTTTTTTTGCATTAGTTACTTCCCAAACATCTGAATAATGTTTTCCTTTTACAAAATATCATAAAGAACAAGACAAATAGAGCTTTTGATAGCAAAGTAACAATTTGTTTACACATAACTACTGAGATATGACGCCTGTTGTCGCCGAGATGACGCCGTTGTCGCCGCGTAGACTTTTCGCTCATCGTTGTCTGTCTCGCAAAGATGGATTATTTTTGAATCTCTGCGGGGTCTGCTTGGCGAGCCCGCTGCACGATGGTCTCAGTCGTTTTGCTCCGTCGTCCAGCGCCTGGCATTCCAGGCACACTGCCGCCAGCACTCCGACCGTGCTGCCCGGCCTTTCATTGCTATTGAATCGGGTTGCGGGCCTTTGCAAAATGCGCTACTGCCCTCCAGTGGCCAGTTTTATTGCTTTAAAATGGGTTTGGAGCCTTGTTTTTTGTTTCTCAGATAGATTGCAAGCTATAGATTCTTCTTGAAAAAAAAAAAAAAAAAACGCAAAAGACGTATAAATACATTTTTGGGACAATGAAGCATTTAAAAATGGAACGTATTTATACGTTTCTGGGAGCAAATGATTCGAGGCGGGCTGAGATCCACGATTTTTGAGCGGACCAGAGTTTGTTTGTTTGGTTCGAACTAAAGTTTGGATATGCGTTCACATTTACAAAACGAAGCGGACTATCTGAGAAAAAGAACTCTGGTCCGTTTAAAATGGACCTTACAGTGCTAGTGAGAAACCGCCCTTTGTTCCGGCCCTCTATGACCTTCCTAGTGGAAGTTAGATCAAAAAATAAATAAATAAATAAAAATGGCGGAAAACCCATTTCCGATGATTGGAAGAAGGCATGCGGAAGGATGAGTTTTACATGATAAAAGTTGTCAAAACCGACTTACGACCTTCCTATCTCGAGTTTTTTCTATTTGCTTCTTTGACACAAAATCCCTTTTATCCCTATATCTAACCTGAGCAATGCGCCCTCCGATCTTTCGCTCGTAACTCAAAAACGGGACATTTCTCAGCTTCGCCGATGGCGGGGGGATCAAAACCGTTTTTCAACGTTAAACACGCTAGTCTTGGTCCTGAGTCCCCCCCAAAAATATGACCTTAGCAATGTTACGCAAGTAAATGTGCGCCGTAGCAATCCTCTGTTCTGTCTAACAATAGCAAGGAATTTTGGTTTGTCTCCAGATAATCAAGCTGCTGGATGGGAAGCGTTCACAAGCTGTCGGCATCCTCATATCGAGCCTGCATCTGGAAATGAAAGACATCCAGCAAGGTGAAAAACATTTCCTGCTATTGGCGTGTCTGCAATCATTTTGAATGCCTCTAGCAGAGAGCTCACATTTAGATGCCATGTTCGAAATGAATAACCGGACTTTACAATGTTTCCATTCAACTATAAATTTAGCGGGCTCTTGATGAAATGCAGATGAAGCATTCTCGATGATAAACCGGGAGCTCAGCAGCGGAGAATAATTTCCTACATTTTTTTGACAGCTCCTGATTTGTAACTCCAGACGCCTTTTAGTATTTGTTTCCCTTTCAAGTGGAATCTGGGGGATTTTTCCAGTTTGCGCAAATGCCTCGATTTGTCAAAATGCGAGACGGCACCGCTGCCATAAAAGCAAACATCCCAGTCTCCCTCTGTTTACAATCAAAACGCCGTCCGTCTCATTCGAGGAAACGGACTCGGCGGCTCATTTGTGGAAAACCCGCGTAAAATAGTGCGTCGTCCCGGGATTGTGGCTGAGAGAGCTTGCCGCCTGCTAGTCTGAGCACGCGACCGGCAGATCTGTTTATTGTTGCCGGTGACGGTTTCCACAAGCCTAATGGGACTGACACCCTGCTAATGATGTAAACATGAAGAAAAGCACCTTCAACAGTTAGCAGAAATGGAGCGACCACATAAAACCTCCCAAAGACAAGCAAAGAAAGCCACGCGGCGTTTGCTGTTGGCTACGAGCTCGATTTTGGTACTGATTTTTGGCCAAAAGGACCACTCACAAGTAAGTTGACCCTGTTGAGTTAATCTTTTAACTCAGGGATGTCAAAGTCATTTTGGTTCCCGGGCTACATTCATTGCTTAAGATCCTGTGTGGGCTGGACAAGTTCATTTTTGGCCAAATAAGTTCAATTGTCCCCTCCCATGCAAAATGGATTGGACATCCAGCGCCGTCAATGGTACTGAAATATGAGCAATCACAGCCGGTCCTCGCAGTTTGAGTGACTTGGACATCTATGATTGCCAATGGAAGCTTAAGTGTTAATTTTGGGTAACTTCTTTGCATAGACTTCAAAATGATATTGACGAGTCAGATTCGACCTTCACTGCGCCACGCCTTCAAGTAGGGGGCCATCCCACAATCCGCTTCAGTTATTCGAAGTCGGTTGCAGCGACACATGCAGCGATCCAACGCCGGATTTATGTTGAGAAAGTACGAAAGCTGTACCGCATACAAACAGAAAGGATTGTCTCAGGAGTAACTTGTTCGAGGATTCAAGGTAATTATTATATTTTTCGTTTTCTCACAAGAATTTTCAGCGTAAAAAGCTCTATGTTGAAAGGCTGCCGCCACATTGTCTAACAGACTAGCATCATTCTTCGACATATTTACGTAAAATAAATGCTAACTGCTCGTTTTTTTGCTTTTAACCAAGAATTGAGACTGTTTTACCCCCATATCTATAAATAATTCAGGGATTTAAGCATTTATTCACAAGTATTTTCAACAGAAAAGCTCTGTTTACATAAGGCGGCTGCCACATTGACTAACAAACTCGCATCATACTTCGACATATTTACGTAAAATAAAAGCTAACTGCACGTTTTGGGTTTTTTTTTGCTTTCAACCAAGAATCGAGACTTTTTTATTTCCATATCTATAAAGAATTCAGGGATTTAAGCATTTATTCACAAGAATTTTCAACAAGAAAGCTCTTCGTCTGAGAATCCACTTTGACGGCCACGCCAACAATGCAGGCCCCCTGTTAATCGGCCCTGTGCCCCGTGTTCCGTCAATATCATTATAAAGTCTATGTTCTTTGTAATTTCAGGTTACTTCAGTCCTTCTCAATTATTTTCTGTTACGCCCCCAAACCCCCCCAAAGAAGACGTAAACGTTTCGCCCCCCCAACTTTCTGCCGCCACTGTAAATAGTCACATTTGTCTAAAAAAATATTTTTATTATGAGTACACATGAGTAACATTGTCATTGTTTTGTATTAAAGAAAAAATAATAATATAGATCAACTTACAATAAAGTATAACTTTATTAACATAGTTTTGTTTCTAACAGAAAAGACTTAAATTAGAATAGTGTCTACATTAGCTTACTGGCTACTATTAACAGCGCTGGGCAGCTAATTCATTTTGACTGGATTGGACGTCTAGCGCTGTCCATGGAGCTGATACCAGACCATTTGCAGCCAGTCTTTTGCATTTACAGGTCACTTCCTTCTCATTTTAGGGAATTTACAGTTTACTTTCTGTTGATTTTGAGTCTCTTTTTATTCATTTCTTGAGTCACTTCCTTTTCCAGTAACCCAAAATCAACAGGAAGTGATCTGTAAATGTCCCAAATTTAACAGATAGTGACCTGTAAGTATTCTAAAAGAAAAAGGAAGTGACCAAAAATCAACAGGAAATGTGTGATGGGCCCCAACTGAACTCATTGCTTGGCATTGGCTGCCATTGACAACCATAGACATTCAGTTCATTATGACTGGGTTGGATGTGTAGTGTTGCCAATGGCACAGAAACCAGAGGAAATAACTCCTGTAATTACTTCCACAGTTAGTCACCGGGTTACGACGTACCCGACTTATGTGATTTCGACGCCGGAGGCTCATCCAGCATTTTGTCTCCAGTCATTATTTTTTTTATAATCACGTAATATTGTCTTGTCCACCAATTTGTTGCCAGTCGCGATTTAATTCTTCAATTAGTTTTATTAATTTGATGTATAATACTTGTTTTGGGTAGTTTATTTGATATTTAGGTAAGGCAAATTTATTTGTACAGCACAATTCAACATAAGGCAATTCAAAGTTCTTTACATCAAGATCAGGAAGATCCACAAACAGAGAAAATGATTCGTAACATCACATTAAATCAAAAAGATACATAAAAACAAAGACAATTGAAACAGGAAGTAAAATTATACATAGAAACCACATCAAATCATCAAGAGAATTACAAACTAATTGAAATCGGAAATGGAAATAAACCCAAAAAATGAATAAAAAGCAAATTACTTGAAATTTGACATTTATAGACAGTTATAGCCTAATACTTGGTAGCACTTTAGACAAAAATAACTGCAAACAACCGCTTCCGATATCCATCAATGAGTTTCTTACAATGCTCTGCTGAAATTTTAGACCATTCTTCTTTGGCAAACTGCTCCAGGTCTCTGAGATTTGAAGGGTGCCATTTTCAGATCTCTCCACAGGTGGGATTCAGGTCTGGACTCATTGCTGGCCACATTAGAAGTCTCCAATGCTTTCTCCCAAACCATTTTCTAGTGCTTTTTGAAGTGTGTTTTGGGTCATTGTCCTGCTGGAGGACCCATGACCTCTGAAGGAGACCCAGCTTTCTCACACTGGGCCCTACATTATGCTGCAAAATTTGTTGGTAGTCTTCAGACTTTTTAATGCCATGCACACGGTTGAGCAGTCCAGTTCCAGAGGTAGCAAAGCAACCCAAAACATCAGGGAACCTCCGACATGTTTTACTATGGGGACCGTGTTCTTTTCTTTATAGGCCTCGTTTTTTTTACTGTAAACTCTATGTTGATGCCTTTTCTCAAAAAGCTCTACTTTTTTCTCATCTGACCAGAGAACATACTTCCAAAACGTTTTTGGCTTTCTCAGGTAAGTTTTGGCAAACTCCTGCCTGGCTTTTATATGTCTCTGGGTCAGAAGTGGGATCTTCCTGGGTATCCTACCATAGAGTCCCTTTTCATTCAGACGCCGACGGATAGTAAGGGTTGACACTGTTGCACCCTCGGACTGCAGGACGGCTTCAACTTGTTTGGATGTTAGTCGAGGTTCTTTATCCGCCAACCGCACAATCTTTCGTTGACATCTCGTCAGTTTTTCTTGTCTGTCCACATCTAGGGAGGTTAGCCACAGTGCCATGGGCTTTACACTTATTGATGACACTGCACATGGTAGACACAGGAACATACAGGTCTTTGAAGATGGACTTGTAGCCTTGAAATTGTCCATGCTTCCTCACAATTTTGCTTCTCAAGTCCTCAGACAGTTCTTTGGTCTTCTTTCTTTTCTCCATGCTCATTGTGGTACACACAAGGACACAGGACAGAGGTTGAATCAATTTTAATCCATTTTAACTGGCTGCAAGTGTGATTTAGTTATTGTCACCACCTGTTATGTGCCACAGGTAAGTAACAGGGGCTGTTAATTACACAAATTAGATAAGCATCACATGATTTTTCAAAGGGTGCCAATACTTTTGTCCGAGCCATTTTTGGAGTTTCGCGTAAAATGATAATGGTTTAATTTTTTCTCTTTCTTTTTTGCGTTTTTTCATTGCAAGCAAAATAAATGAAGATATTACTACCAAAGCATTACAAACATTTTCTGGGAGAAATTGAGCATTGTCTGACAGAATTACAGGGGTGCCAATACTTTTGGATTGCAGTGTAAGGCTATTAATTTTTTGCGGCTCCAGACATATTTGTTTTTTTGTATTTTTGGTCCAATATGGCTCTTTCAACATTTTGGGTTGGCGACCTCTTAGCACAACATCAATGGCAGCGAATTAAGGAGACGAGCTGAACAGCACCCGTCGGAAGGGCCACCATGGGTCAAGAGCAATAGGAGGGTCGGTCTCCCCGATGTGACACCTCAGCCCCCCTACACACACACACACCTCCCGACGGGTGAAAAGTGGAAGGAGAGGGTGCGAGGCGGTCGGAGGGCGAGCTTTGATCTGTCGGCGTGGAGAGATATCCGGCTCCCCTCGGATCAGAGCGCCGCCACGCACTCTGGCGCAGGCCCCCCTTTGGTGTGTGATTGACGGCTGCATGGCTGAGGAACTGAATAATCCACTCTAATAAGATGTAGGAAATGGACCTCCAGCGCTCTCTCTGAACCAGACGCAGGGACCAACGTTGACAGCTTGACTGCAAGAGCAGCTGCGAAGCAGAACGCAACGTTTTACCTTGTTAGCTGAGAGCAATGCGTCATTGAAAAGAGGAGGTCTGTGAAGTGTTAATGGAAGCATCAACATTTTCCAGCCGCTGGTCTTTATGTGAGAGCTGGGCAACAATTACAAATTTTAAGCCAGATGAATAGCGTGAAAATTCTTTTGACTAATTGCAATGAACTTAAAATTAAATGCATCAAGTAGTGCTGGAACCAAAAACTATCCAGTGTTGATACGATTTGCGATACAAAGCTCACGATAACGATGATCTCACGATATGGCGATACAAAAATGATCAGGAAATCAATCTAGGATATTCTATAAAACAACTAATGAACAGAAAAACAAGCTATTCTCATCCTTCTGCTGTGAGTTTATCACTAGTAGACGTCCAATCCATTGAAGTGGGAGGGTGAGTCATCCCACTGCCATTCAATGTAGAGCGGCGAAAATTGGGGAGTCGATATGCAAAACTGCACCAAAAAGTCTCTTGGACCCATATTCCAAACCCAGCAGGAATTTGTGTATTTTGGATTGAATATGAAAAATTAAGCCATTTTAGTCAATTTACAGGGTGCACATTTGAGATATTGACGTCTAGGGAGTTGATTGGATCCTCCTCAAAATTGGTGAGACTGTTAATGAGACATATGAGATCTAAAGTTATCAAAATGGTGTTCATTCACGGGCCTGACCTGGGCGGGGTGCCACAGTCGGCCTTTTGGCAACACGCCAAATTCGGTAAATAACTAATAACTCCCTGATCCATGGGTCAGTCTTTTTCGTATCTTGCATGTAAGAGAGGTATCCCAGCCTGAACATGACTGCATTGTAATATCTCCCATTAGGCCTGGCGTCCCCTGCTGGGAACAGAAAACGCTTTAATAGCTCCTCCTCAATGGGAAAAAAAAAATCAATTGACCTCAAACTTGCATTAGGGTAGACTTAAGACATGTGTTCAGGTGCCTGATGAAAAATATTGAGGTTTTGTTGAAGCAGAGGGGTACAAACAAAGTGAAAATGACCGTTGCAATTTTGTCTCACCACTCATTTGAACTCATATCTTGGCAGATACATGACATATCTGCACAAAACCTCCCGTTCTTGATGAGAGTTGTACCCTGAAGGGTCCTTTAGGGGTCATTTGAATCTACCACCACCCTAAGCTGAGTGCCGTCCGAGTTGCTCCAAACTGCGAGGGACCATTTAGTCCTGCTAGCAGGCTTAGTTAACACAATTCTGCATGGGTCAAAATTGACTGGTTTTTAAGTTTGGGTATGCAAAAATCAATGTTACATTTTAAAGACTTGAAAATGGGTCAGTCTTGACCTGAAAACAATATACTGCTACAGTTCAGGAACGGCGTAGGTTTGCATAGGGACGGTGGGGACATAACACTACCAACTTTTCAGGATGCTGAAATTATCCCCACCAATTTTTAAGCAACCTTATTTGCATTATGACTTCAGTTATATAGGTCATTTAGATTGTCTTCCTATATGTTGTGAGGACAGAATTGATCCAGCCATTATTAAGTGAATACAGTACTTTCATTATGTCCCTTATCACTAGCTGAATGTGCCAGTCCATTTTTCCCCCTCAGCCGCACGTTTGATTGGCTTATGACTTGAACCCCCCCCCACACACACACACACACACACACACACGCATTCACAGCCTGACTGAAATACAACATGCCACCTCCCCCGCCCCCTTCGAAGACGAGGTTATATTAGAATGTAGAAGTAATGTAAAAAGACATCAATATTGTGGAGGTGGGGAACACACCACTAATTTTGCATCTGCTACAGTACTTCATGTCAAATTTACTGACTTAGATTTCTTGACATAAGAAAAACAGCTAGCTGAAAATAAGATTAACAAATTAATTTTAATCTTAAAAGAAAAACTTGTTCGTCAGAAACTTAATGCAACAATATTGTTCAAAACATTATTTGAAAGCAATTTTTTCTTGATTTAGGTGAAAAATGACCAACTTTTAGATGTATGGGCTCAATACGAATAAATAGTAATATTTACTTAAGGTAAGTGGAAGAATCTGACGCATTAATCTGTCAACTAGCCTTCAACACTCAAAACAAGATGAGAGAAAATTATTTGACTAGATTTAACAAAAAAATATCAGATTAAGATGTTATAAATTTGCAGTGTGAAAGTAGGTCAATACAGATTTATTTTGCATTAATCATTTAGCCTCTCAATTAATTTGGCTCATATTGGTGAGAAGTGTAGCCCCGTTCACCAAATATGTTTGGTCTTATTAATGTCCCGTCCCCAGCAAAAAGCGTACATGCAGGTTATGCTGTTATATCGTCCCTACCAATATTGAGACCAAACCTACGCCCTTGCAGTTAAGTATTTTCCAGCTGAGTTAAATCACAGTTCAAATTTAATCCACCAGCAAAAATGTGGGCAGATTTCTAACAAAACGAGGGTTCATCCAACTGTGAATTAACTTGACGTTAGATGGAATAATTGGACATCTAGAGTCGTCAATGGCAGTGAAACACGATCACTCGATGCATTCTTCCCACTTCAAATGGATTTGATGACTATCACGATCAATGGCAGTGAATTAGTTCAATAAAATAACCGTATATAATTCACATAGCATTTTAAGATGCATTTTAATTATTGCTGTTATATTACCAGCGTGACCATCGGGGCCAATGTTTTTTTAATCATTATTCCTTCATCGACTCCCAATTGAATTCAAGTCATGAATCATCATATTGTTTGCGCTCCATAAACATTTCATTTTAAGTTTTCATTCCTGGTCAGAAAAACAAGTTTTTTTTCATCTCATGAATGTACTGGCCCATCTTAAAAGACAGAAAACTTTGGCCGAGATCTTCTCTCATTGTCCTCGTTTATTAGACTCACTGTTTATAATAATCCTGTGTTTACTGTTACAGCTGTTCTCACTGTGGATAACTCCGTGGTGGATTTGGAAACCATTGAAGCTTTATATGAAAATGTACGTATAGTTTTGTTTATAACTCTTACAAGAGTCTGTATTGCTGCTAATAGAGTTTTGCAAGATTTATTCAAGGTTTCTGCATTTGTAGATGCTCAAGTAAATGCTTTGTTTTTGAACATCACAGAGGGCTACTGCTGATGAGCTGGGCAAGATCAAGAAACATTATGAGACTTCTAAAGAAGACGAGGTCAAACTGCTGGACAAACCTGAACAGTAAGTGTTTGCCTATAGAAAATCAATGTAACTGAGTCGTTACTTAAAGGGGAAGTTCAGAATTTTTGACATTAGGTGTAATTTTCGAGTTAGCTGGGGTTTAATGAGTTGGTTTCAAGAAATTCCTTGCAATTTGTTGGGTATTTGTTCGTTGCAGGGCTCCAGAGTGGCTGAGCTAGCGCGAGCCAATGGTGCTTGCTAGCTTGCCAATAAAAAACAATATTAACAGATCTAACTGTTCAAACAAAGCCATGTCGTGGTCAAAGAGTAAGCAGTACAGTGTTTCAGGGTGATTGATTTGGGGAATGGGCAGTCCCTTTCGTTCCCACTAAAAAATCAGTGGTGAAAAAAAACGACATCACTCTGCCTGGTGGCCTAGACGGCCTGTTCTCTGCAGAGCTGCTGGATTACAAATATTGCTGTTCATACTAAGCCTGTCGCAATATGCAATAATTCCATTTATCGCGCGATAAATAAAAATGAAGGCAGTAATTTTTCCGCTGCGATTTATCGCCTCGCGTGCACGTGCGTGCGCGCATGCAGCAGACATGCTGTTAAAAGTTCGGATTCCTCGTTACCAACTGCGCAAAATGCATCTTCGTTCCAGGTCCGGCAAAAACTAGCGCCGGAGCCAGTTGTTCCCATTATATGCTATTGTTCAACGTATACCGGCCGCGTCAGTGCTCCGGAGTGACTGTGGACCATCTGTATGGTGCGCCGGTGTTGTTGACGTGTGGGCGCTCCTGTCAGGAGTGACATTTCACACGGGGCGGCTATTTTTCGGCACAACGCCGGATATTTACAACGAAGTCCGCCAAAACATTGTTACCGACTTGGCTGCCACGGACAACCTCGCTTTGACAACGAACAGCTGAATGAAATTAAGAGCGCTGTGTTTCAAACTCGTCCTGTTTATGAAAGTCGAGTATCATATGCTGGTGTTGTGTAGTAATGAGCAGACGTGACTTCAGCGGCGCTTGCTAACTTTTTTAATGCGTGCACACACTAGATATCATGAAATGGCAAACTAGATGTGTGACGTTCCATGCCATTGGCTACGTGAGCCCGAGATTGATTATGGGACACGTAGTCCATATACGACATCGATGAATTCTAAACTGTCATGACTGAATGGAAGTTAAGAAGGCCAAATCAATCCATACCAGTGACTATAGATAATGTTGCAAATATTGTTAACTCAGTACGTGACACAGATGGATTCGGACCACAAATAGGATGTCTTGCTCATGTAGTAAACCTAGTAAACCTTCAGATCAGTAAGAAGTAAGCACATAAGTATTATGCACTAAAATGCATGTTTATATGATGGCAATTTAATTTTTGCTCGTTAGCAAAAACAAAACAAAAAAACAACAACAAAAAAAACGAAACAAAAAATATAATTGTTTTTTTTTTTTTTTTTTACAGAGCATTAAATGTATTGAATTGGATCGAAAATCGTGTCCCCCGTATCAAAAATCGTACCGAACCATGACTTAACTGTATCGTTGGAACACCTATGGAACACCATTGCAGAAGCTATGACTGGAAAAGTTTTCATTTGCCTAAATGCTTAAGTTATTAAGTGCAATTTTTTTTTTTTTTTTCCAAACACATTTTATTTATTCTGTGTTTCTGCGCGGTATCAATATTTTTGTTTTTTACTTAAGAGGCATGGTCTATTGTTTTTAGTTGTGATTTCTTAAAAAGTGTTTCTGAATTTAAGAGTAAATATTTATCGCGTTTAAACGGGTGTACTTGATCTATTAATATATACTGTATTCTCACTGTGTTATTGTAAATTGGTTAAAAAAAATTGGGGGGGCGCAATAATATCGCATATCGCAATAATTTATGAGAATAATTATCGTACACTAAAATTTGTTATCGCGATAGGCCTAGTTCATACTACAAATATTAATATGCAATGGTTAAGTTTTAATAACTTGAGCCTAAAACATAGCCAACACTGTGAATTGCATGGGTCATCGATGATGCTTGCATATTTAATCATTGTAATTACTAAGGAGCACACTTTTCACGCTTATTTTTCTCCACACCCACCCACATCATGCACCTCACAGCTATTTACAATCGTGGTGTAGTAACCCACCAATGGGAGTGTTGCATTGCCGTATCGAACCCGCCGATGGGAGTGTCGCGCTGACACATCACTGCGGTGCCGACAGTAGTCCTAGGGACGCTACAATACGTTTCTGTTGAATTTTATTTTGTGCGCTGCATAGAATTTCTTGTGCGCTGAGTAAGTGCGAGCAATGTGCGATTGCGCACGTGCACAGCTTAGAGGGAACATTGACTAAGGCTAGGTTCATACCGCAGGTCTTAATGCAGAATTCCAATTTTTTTGTCATATCAGTTTTTTTGGCGTGCCCCCTCTAGATTACCTTTGTCCATTGAGCCCTTTCAAGTATTAGGCATTAGAAACTTAGGATGCGCCTCTTTTCATTTTCACGAAGCGCCACAAATCCTCACCCAACCAGGATAACAAATTGATAGCGCGGGCGCCTTGGACGTCAAGACCTGCGTCGGTCGCCGTGGCAACCACATCCCAGCCACGAAGGATGACACACAAACTTCACCGCCCAAACCTGCCACAGAGGGATGATCCCAAGACGACACCCAGCCACGCCTTCGGCCCGGCCCACTCCACCGCAGCTTTCATAAAGAAATGAACATTTAGATAACACGGTCGTTGTTCGGTAACATTTATATTTAGCCTTGTTTTGCCGACCTTGGATCCAGCAGGGTCTCTCCGTCCTTTGTTTTTGCCTTGTTTTTTGACCATTGTCGACGAATAAACTGTCAACCTGTTTTCGGTGAGCCTTTTTCAAACTTTTGGACCATGGAATCAGTACAAAGGGTTAACACCGGAGTGAAATCGCGGAGTTTTGGCCTTCCGGCCGACTTGCAGAACCAGTGCCAGCGGAACACCGATTTCGTCCGGCTGTCGCTGTTTCCGCGGCTTGGCCGGGGGGCCGAATTCCTTCAGAACTCAGTGAAGGACTTCAATAAATCCTTCCATCTTGTTGTCCCTTTCAATCACTTGCAATCATGCTGAATTGGGATAAATTGCTTACGTCTGTTGACTCATTCAAAACGGGAGAAAAAACGGTGCCGCATTTATGCCCTTCACTTGCGTTGCCTCAATTTGATTTGACATTATGATGGTAAGATCGTCAAGTTTTTTGCAGACAGAGGCATGTCTTTTATCCGTTTAATTATCTTGTTTTTATCCGAAAATTCGTCAAAAACTCTCCATAAATTCCTCTGTCCATTCCTGCTGAAAATTACGATACTCCTCGTCTTTTTTTCTTTATGCCATCTTCTCAAAAAGGTTTCTAAAATTAGCTGACAAACGCGCAAAACGAAACTAAAAACGAGGGAAGTATACTTCACGCACATGCGCACATCGGCCGCTATTTTTGAAAGCAAAACACGGCGAACCCACTTGAACAGTGTCTTTGCCTCATCTGCGTTGCCAGTGCGATTGATAGATAAATGTATAGATAGACACAACAACATGTATGTTTGCCACTTTCCTACTAAAACTACCGCGAACCGAACCAGCTTTCTAGTCGCTGGTTGTAGTATACGGACTACGTGTCCCATGATCACCCTGATTTCCAAAAAGAGGACACGAATAACAGATATAAATAATCCCCGTTTAGTCTTATATTCAAAGTTTATACGGATTGATCGAACGGATGCACTTTATGTGTGTGCGTCGTGCATGTGCGTGCATGATGCACACACAAATGTCAGTTTGCCCTGAATCTCAGCCATGTAAGCAATATTGAAATACAGTACTGCTCATTTAGCATACAGAAAGAAAACTGAACATTCTCAAGCTTGCCCCCACCCCATTTTATTTTTTTTGTAAATGTTGTCAAGCCTGCCTCTTCCTAAAAAGCCGGGTTCAAGCTAGGCGTTAACGTTAATATACAGCTCCATCGCTGCCGTCCTCTGTGCCTCTCGCTCTTTGCTCATGTAATTGCTGCATGAATTCCGATTTGGGAGACTTGACAGTTCAGACCGCAGCCAAATTCTGGAAAAATGTGGCCCAGATCGGATTTAAAGTGGTCCACTTTTATGCAACCTGTCCCTTTCAGAATGTCAAATTCATGCCTCACTCGAGTCGGAAAACATGAAAAAATCGGATTTGTGCATTAAGACCTGCGGTATGAACCGAGCATAAGATTACACGATACAATTCCCTTTTGCGTTCTAAAGCCCTCTTCCGAATCCTCTGTTTTTGTTTGGTTTCTAGGTCCCTAGCAACAAGATGGCATACCTGCCAAGTTGTACGGTTTCGGCGTAATTTTTACAAGTGAGCACTGATTTTTAAATGTATACGCCGGACGTTCAAAATCTGTACATTTTTCGTGCATTACGGTTTTTTTTTTCTCTGTTCAGATTTTGTCACCGTTTTGGCAACAAGGCAATGTGCGTTACTATGGGTTACTACGTTGGTTGAATGAAGCAAGAAAAGTCAGAGACACGGAGTTAGGAGAGTGATTGTTGTGACGCTGTAGCTGACTAGCCGACAGCCTACAGTCTACGCCTAGATAACACATGCATATAGAACTACATGCGGAATGACAGACTCGGCGGCGTTAGTAAACAGCCGCCATCTTAAAGCAGTAGACTTCTCAGAAAGGCTCTGTTGTAGTGAAACTTCCTAGTGAACCTAAGTAACTTTTTATCTAAAATACTCCTAAATCGGAAAAATCTTGACTTGAATCTATCTTTAAATGATGAAACAGTTTTAAAACTTTAAAACTAGGGAACTAATGCAAAAACGGGACCAGTTTTAACAACTTTAACAGTTGATTCACAACATTAAATGACTTCCAAAATTAGCAAAGGTTACTACGTTTTTTTTGTTGTTTTTTTTGTTGTTGTTTTTTTTAAATGGGAAAAAAAAAACATTAAAGGTAAAACCAGTTACTTTGCCAAGTAACTAATTACTTTTACATTCAGGTAACTGAGTTACTAACTGAATTACTTTTTGGGAAAAGTCATTTGTAACTGTAATTAATTAATTTTTAAAGTAAGATTAACAACACTGGTCATAAAGATGAAGTCTGCAGAATGAAAAGTGACGAAAGCGGAGATTTTATCCTGCCAATTTGTTGCCGAACACAATTTGCCTGCAACTATTGCTGATCACTTCTCAGAATTAGCAAAAGAAATGTTCCCTGACTCAAAGATTGCATCGGTAAGTTAATTTTATAAATTGACCTTTTTAATTTATAATTGGACACACTAACGAACTACCTTCAAGTCAAGCTGCATTGCGAGCTGAAGTGCCGTGAAGTGCATCCATCAAGACATGATAGAAATTGCCAAAAGTGCTACATACAATTATAACTAAAGTCACTGTTAAATTTTAGTAATCATGATGTAGATTAAAATATTGATTGTTCTTTGATTGCACCAGGTTATGTTACAATATTACCAATAAATTCATTTTATTTAAAAAAATTTAGTTTTATTTTTGTTTCATATTGCCCGTTATATACAACGTAAGATTAGTCACCAATTTGTAAGGGCATACGTCACTATTTGTAAGGTTGCCAACGGCCTCGGGTTGACAGGTATGAGATTGTCTCAACCTTAAAAGGCTGGGGCGAGCAAAGCATGGTTAACGCCCATCGTTTTCGTTATCTATGTGAAATGCAAGTAGGTGGGCGATCACATTGTCCTGAGCAGGCTGGTTGGTGCCGGTCTTGTAGCAAGGCCTTTTCTTCAAGGCAAACCATTTCTTCACTGTGAGCAGCAATTGATTAAAGCAAATGTATAATAAATGTATCTGTAATGATCTCAACACATGGGTCCCAAAATCCTATTTATAATCCGATTGAAAAGTCAATACAATTAAAAATGTCTCATATAAACACCTTAACCAATTCACCCGGATCGTATTGTATTTTGGATCGGATTGTTAGAGGTAGTCTACGCCCATGGATAATCTGCTCCTTTCGCGTTGTGAGTTGACAACAACCAATGAAAAAAGCACGGCCAGTCCCTGTGTCTTCCTGAAAAAATGTCATCATCTTGCGCATCACTCTAAAAAAAAGTGTGCAAGGGTGCGTACACCAACACCACCTCTTCGTGTCGTCAAGGTTAAGTAGTTCAGACCGTTTAATGAGGCCTGGATGTAGTGGTGCCGCTAAGCCTGGCCTTCCTATTTCCATGTTTGACCAGAGCTGTCACCATGGCCGCCTGAGTCATCCCTACTAAGTGTCAGCGGGCTCTAATCACACCGGATGTTACAGCTCCGCCACTGTTTACATAAGTCGCCAACTTTGATCAGTTCTTTAACGCCGCTCGGTCCTTTGGAGCGACGTCACCCGTGATTATCGCCTGCCAGGGTACGCCGGTGCTGACTCGGCCGCTCCCGCGCGGGGAAGCATAACCTGCCAAAGACCCGGAATAGTTCTTCCTGTCGGATCTTTTTGTTTAAATCTGTCATAACACATCACGCCCGCGTTCTCCTCCTCCCCTTATATTTTCCAGGTTTCTCTTTGAGCTCTCCCAGATTCCCAACTTTGCCGGCCGAGCCCACTGCATCATCTTCCAGTCACTCTTCCTCGACACCATCTCCTCCATCCGCTCCAAGGTGGAGATCATAAAGAACGTATGCAAAGTAAGAGTGCTGTTACGATCGGCCGTGACATTATTTCGAAAAGGTGATATATCGTGATACTTTGTAGCCCAAAAGGTTATTGATATTCTCCCACCAAGAATTGATATACAGTATTGTTTTAAAAATGTGTCACTTTTGAAAAACACAAGGAACCAACAGGTTGCTACCAAAATCTTCCATTAGAATAAGTTAGCTCACGGGTTGCCATTGTCGGCGCTAGGCATGGATTGGAGTGTTGCCAATGGCACTGAAACCGGAACATGTCTTGTGGACATTTACAGGCCACTTCCTCTTGATTTTAGGGCATTTGCAGGTAACTTACTGTTGATTTGGAGTCACTTCCTATTCATTTCTTGAGTCACTTCTCAGTAACCCAAAATCAACAGGAAGTGACCTGTAAATGCCCCAACATCAACAGAAAGTGACCTGTAAATGCTCAACAGGGAAAAGGAAGTGAACGAAAAGCAATAGGAAACGACGTGAAACTGAAACCAAAACATTTGTCGTCAATCTATCCGGTTTTGGAGGCATTTACAGGTTTCATTTGCTGCATTTCCTGCATTTGCTGCGGCGAATGATTCGCTGCCACCCTCCCACTTTAAACGGATTGAATGTCGACTTGTGATAAACTCACAGCTGAGGGATGAGAATAGGTTGTTTACGGTGCCTTGCAAAAGTATTCGGCCCCCTTGAACCTTGCAACCTTTCGCCACATTTCAGGCTTCAAACATAAAGATATAAAATTTTAATTTTTTGTCAAGAATCAACAACAAGTTGGACACAATCGTGAAGTGGAACAAAATTTATTGGATAATTTAAACTTTTTTAACAAATAAAAAACTGAAAAGTGGGGCGTGTAATATTATTCGGCCCCCTTGCGTTAATACTTTGTAGCGCCACCTTTTGCTCCAATTACAGCTGCAAGTCGCTTGGGGTATGTTTCTATCAGTTTGCACATCGAGAGACTGACATTCTTGCCCATTCTTCCTTGCAAAACAGCTCGAGCTCAGTGAGGTTGGATGGAGAGTGTTTGTGAACAGCAGTCTTCAGCTCTTTCCACAGATTCTCGATTGGATTCAGGTCTGGACTTTGACTTGGCCATTCTAACACCTGGATACGTTTATTTTTGAACCATTCCATTGTAGATTTGGCTTTATGTTTTGGATCATTGTCCTGTTGGAAGATAAATCTCCGTCCCAGTCTCAGGTCTTGTGCAGATACCAACAGGTTTTCTTCCAGAATGTTCCTGTATTTGGCTGCATCCATCTTCCCGTCAATTTTAACCATCTTCCCTGTCCCTGCTGAGGAAAAGCAGGCCCAAACCATGATGCTGCCACCACCATGTTTGACAGTGGGGATGGTGTGTTCAGGGTGATGAGCTGTGATGCTTTTACGCCAAACATATCGTTTTGCATTGTGGCCAAAAAGTTCAATTTTGGTTTCATCTGACCAGAGCACCTTCTTCCACATGTTTGGTGTGTCTCCCAGGTGGCTTGTGGCAAATTTTAAACGAGACTTTTTATGTATATCTTTGAGAAATGGCTTTCTTCTTGCCACTCTTCCATAAAGGCCAGATTTGTGCAGTGTACGACTGATTGTTGTCCTATGGACAGACTCTCCCACCTCAGCTGTAGATCTCTGCAGTTCATCCAGAGTGATCATGGGCCTCTTGGCTGCATCTCTGATCAGTTTTCTACTTGTTTGAGAAGAAAGTTTGGAAGGACGGCCGGGTCTTGGTAGATTTGCAGTGGACTGATGCTCCTTCCATTTCAATATGATGGCTTGCACAGTGCTCCTTGAGATGTTTAAAGCTTGGGAAATCTTTTTGTCTCCAAATCCGGCTTTAAACTTCTCCACAACAGTATCTCGGACCTGCCTGGTGTGTTCCTTGGTTTTCATAATGCTCTCTGCACTTTAAACAGAACCCTGAGACTATCACAGAGCAGGTGCATTTATACGGAGACTTGATTACACACAGGTGGATTCTATTTATCATCATCGGTCATTTAGGACAACATTGGATCATTCAGAGATCCTCACTGAACTTCTGGAGTGAGTTTGCTGCACTGAAAGTAAAGGGGCCGAATAATATTGCACGCCCCACTTTTCAGTTTTTTTATTTGTTAAAAAAGTTTAAATTATCCAATAAATGTTGTTCCACTTCACGATTGTGTCCCACTTGTTGTTGATTCTTGACAAAAAAATTAAATTTCATATCTTTATGTTTGAAGCCTGAAATGTGGCAGGTTGCAAGATTCAAGGGGGCCGAATACTTTTGCAAGGCACTGTATCAGTTGTTTGGTCAAATATCCTCGAATGATTTCCTTCTTGAATTGCTATATCGTGAGATCAACATTATCGTGAGCCTCATTTCGTAAATTGTATCGCAAGCTACCCAGAGGTTCCCACCCCCAATCGGTACATTTGACTTTATTTGATGAAGCGAAATAATTAGGTAGCAATAACATTCCAGAACTGTGTTGCTAATTGATAGCTTGGTCCTGTTTAGCTTGCATCAAATTCGCAGGATCAAATCTGTATCATTATTTGTTTTTAGTGTCTACGTTAGCTCACTGGCTGCCATTGACAGCACTAGACATCCAATTCCTTTTGACTGGATTGGACATCTGGCGTCGTCAATGACACTGAAATGAGAGCATTCACAATCAGTCTTTTGTGGGCATTTACAGGTCTCTTCCTGTTCATTTTTGGGCATTTACGGATCACTTCCTGTTGATTTTCGGTCATTGTCATTTGCAGGTTATGTCCTGTTGATTTTGCGTCACTTCCTATTCATACGTCATAGACTTCATGATGTGTTGACGGGACACGGGGCCCGGAGCCGATAAATAGGGGGCCTGCATTGCTGGCGAGGCCGTCAAAGCTGACCGAGTGGAATCACAGACAAACTGCTTTTTTTGTAGAAAATTATTGTGAATAAATGCTTAAATCCCTGAATTCTTTATAGATATGGATGTAAAACAGTCTTGATTCTTGGTTAATAGCAAAAAAACGTGCAGTTAGCCTTTATTTTATGTAAATATGTCGAAGTACAATCCTAGTCTGTTAGTGAATGTAGCTAGCGTTCGTCTGATTTAAACAGCTTTTCCGGTGAAAATTCTTGTGAATAAATGCTTAAATCCCCGAATTCTTTATAGATATGGACGTAAAACAGTCTCAATTCTTGGTGAAAAGCAAAAAAAAAAAAAAGTGCAGTTAGCATTTATTTTATGTAAATATGTCGAAGTACAATGCTAGTCTGTTAGTGAATGTAGCTCGCGTTCGTCTGATGTAAACAGTTTTTCCGGTGAAAATTCTTGTGACTAAATGCTTAAATCCCCGAGTTCTTTATAGATATGTACGTAAAATGTTTAAATGTTAAAATGATACGATAACCAATAATATATAATTTTTACATGTATATTCAACTGAGTTTTTGAACACATTGAGGTCAAAAACAGTAGTGGTGGATTCAGCATAGATTTGCCTTTCAGTGGCGCCTCCAGAAATTTTTCATAGGGGTGGCCAGATGGGGCCACTTAAAATCCTGGGGTGGCCAAAACTAAAAGCCATAATTTCAGGTTTTCATTATATTATTGCAGTAAAAAGGTTAGGGCAAAACTATCAGAAAGACTTAAGGACACGGCTACTGATATACTTTGGTTTAATGTGTAATATTTTATGTTACTAATGATTTAATGTGCATAGTCCATAACTGTCCAGTCAACATTTTGAGTTCCACTACAATTCTGTTTTATTGTGTTATGTATATATTAGGCATAAGGTGTACATTTAACTAGGGCTGTCAAGCGATTAAAAATTTCAATCGAGTTAATCACAGCTTAAAAATGAATTAATCGTAATTAATCGCAAATCAAACCATCTCTAAAATATGCCATATTTATAATTATTGTTGGAATGGAAAGCTAAGACAAGATGGATGTATACATTCAACATACTGTACATATGTACTGTATTTGTTTATTATAACAATAAATCCATATGATGGCATTAACATTATTAACATTCTTTTTGTTAAAGGGACCATGGATAGAAAGACTTGTAATTCTTAAAGGATACATGTGAGTTTGTATATTGTGACTAAATATTGCCATCTAGTGTATTTGTTGAGCTTTCAGTAATTGATACTGTAGCGAGTTAACTGTTCTGCCCAAATGCATGATGGGTGTGGTGCAACCATGACTGAGTGGTGGCTGCAAATGCTATATCTTCTCGGCGTTGCGTACACTACAGGGTGTTAGGAAAAAGATCAACTCCTGTCATTCTTCCCCACGTCGCTTCCCACAATATTTATAGTTGCTATGGGAGAGATGACAAAGCTTTTGCCAATTAAAAGCACGGCCCCAATGAATGCTTTTATCTACTCCACTCTGCCTCTTTTCTCTGTTTAGAAATAAAACGGCGCCATTGTAGGCTGTTTGCGTCAATGCGTGAATGAGTCGCACTGCGAATGCATTAATTGCGATAAATATTTTCACGTGATTAATTTTTTTTTTTTTTAATTACCGCCCGTTAACGCGATAAATTTGACAGCCCTACATTTAACAAAACAAAATAAATGCATTCATTTGGGATGAAATGCATAACTGATGCTACAACAATCTAACGATATACTGGCAAGCAGGGTGGCCAGTGGGGTGGCCAACCAATTTATAGGGGTGGCCATGGCCACCCCATGTCACCCCCTGGTGGCGCCACTGTTGCCTTTGACCTAACCAGATTTTTCATGATGACATGAACATTATTATAATGAACAAAACAAAGACAAGAACAGTTTTGACTTCAAATGAAGTGCCCAGATTTTTTTTTTTCTAATAAATATATTTTCAGTCAATCACAATCAATCAGTCAGTCATTGACGATGTGTTCCCCTGAAGAATGAGCACTGAACTAAAACAAACATAAACCCAACAGATATTGTGCGCTGTCAGCAGATAGAAGATTTGATGCAACAGGAGAGAAGACTTTACGTAAAATAAATGCTAACTGCATGTTTTTTTTTTTTTGCTTTTAACCAAGAATTGCGACTGTTTTACATCCATATCTATAAAGAATTTGGGGATTTAGGCATTTATTTACAAGACCTTTCACCGGAAAAGCTCTGTTTACATTAGACGGCCGCTAACTACATTTACGAAAAGACTAGTATTGTACTTCGACATATTTAAAAATAAATGCTAACTGTGATTTTTTTTTTTTTTTTTTTTTTTTTAACCAAGAATGGACACTCTTGTACATCCATATCTATAAAGAATTCAGGGATTTAGGGATTCGTTCACAAGAATTTTCGATGAAAATTTGTGATTCCACTCAGTCAGCTTTGACAGCCTCGCCAACAATGCAGGCCCTTTATTTATCTTCCCCGTGCCTCGTCAATACTTTATGCAGTCTATGGTGAGATCATTGTTATCGTGATCCTTGTTTCTCAAATCGTATCATGAGGTACCCAGAGGTTCCCACTCTTAATTGTGATACCATGTGGCTTTCTGTTATGAAACGTGCGTTTGTGTCCGTTCGTCAGGAACTGCTGGAGTGCAAACGTGTGCGTGAGGTCATGGGCCTCGTTCTGGCCTTTGGGAATTACATGAACGGAGGCAACAGGACGAGAGGTCAGGCTGATGGCTTTTCGCTCGAGATCCTTCCCAAATTAAAGGACGTTAAGAGCAGGGTAATGTTCTACTCCTTCCACGCTCAATTATCAGTATTTCTAACACTAAAATAAATTTCATTTCAGGACAGTCACATCAGTCTGGTGGATTACGTGGTTTTGTCCTACCTGCGAAATTTTGACAGCGTAAGTTGTCTTGAATGGACTATACATATTAACCCTTTTTAATTTGTTGGCTGTTATTGACTAGGGCCGCTGCCAGCCATCTCAGTCAAAATGATTTGGACGTGTAGTGCCACCAATGGCAATGAAACATGAGCATCATGGCTAATCTCCCATATCAAAGCAAAATTAAAGATGAGATCTTGTTCATGTCTCATTCACATCTCTGAGAAATGAATCAGCAATAATCGAGACCAGAGTGGTTTTCTCAGTTTTCTCAAATTTGTCTCATGAGAAGTATGTCTCATAGTGAGCATTACATGAGAAGGTCTTGAGAATAGTTGTACTGACATGAATTTTCAATAAAGTCTCACAGTTGTCTCCTTTCAAGATCTCTCCAAGAGACAACTATGAGTACTTGTGTCGATCTCAAATGCGTCTCAATTTTATCTCCTTACTTGGAGTCATGATCTCAGTAATGTCTCACTAAAAGATATCGATGAGAAAAATATTTTATATCTTCAACTTGCCTCAAAGCTGTCTCTTTTACTGTTCTCGGGGAGCAACCTTATATTGTTTCAGTCACAAATGTTTCTCAATTTGATCTCCTTCCAGTCTGCAATTGCTCATTTTGGGTTTTCAAGATTCTTTCATTGTAAGAAAGACTCTTGTGTCCGCTCTGACATGTCCAATCACATCTTAATTAATCTCATGCCAAAATCCGAAAAAATATTATAATTGGTCAAATAATTAAATAACATATGGTTCATTCGGTTCATCTTGTTCAAAATTAGAGATGTGACCGAAAATTCGGCGCAGAAAACTATCGGCCGCTACAAATGCATTATCGGTTTTTGGTTTCGAAGACCGAAAGTTTACCACTGAACAATGTGAAGAACCATAGTCCTCTTGTTTAATGACGTAATCAAAACGGGCAATACGCTGGCTGACGATGTCTCGCCAAAACTACTCGCTCACAGGCAACATGTCTGCGATTTGGAAGTTTTTTTTGAAATATCAAAGAAATATATAAATCATTAAGTGAACCAAAATATAATACATTTTCTTCATCGCTGCTACATGCTTTCTGAAGTTGCTTTTCATTGATGTGCCGCGTCACATCGAGCATAATGCATCTGAGCCTGTGTGTGGCTCAGTGGTAGAGAAGTCATTCCCCAACCCGGAGGGTGTGAGTTCAACTCTCTGTCCTGATGAATTCATCTAAGTGTCCTCGAGCAAGACAGTGAACCCCACGTTGTTGTGTCACCAGCAGGTAGATGAGGAGTGTCAAGGTGCTGTTCAACTCCGTTTTTAATTAAGAGAATTTCTCTTATCAAATATTGCTCAAATCTGGTTTTCTCAAATCACTGTCCTTTGTCTCAATGATGTCTTTGCTCATTTTGACTCATCACTTGCTCCTAAGGCTTAGGAGCACAAACTCAGAAACAAATAAGCGGAGAAAGAGATAAATTTGAGATGATCAAATTCGTCTCACGAGACGAGATTCAGGGGTGAAAGTGGGCCAGAACGGTCAGGAACGCAGTTCCGGTATAAGATTCAGGGCCGGAACTGGTATAAGATTCAGGGCCGGAATGCTGTTCCGGTACATGGTGCTTTGATTCCAAAAATATGACAGCAACTGTCAAAGTGCTATGTAAAAAAAATATATATACAAAGCTGCCACACATGCATTTCATCAATCTATTCAAATAATTTCAATCTATTTACATCAGATTTACATACACAAGTGTTAACAACAAGCACAATAAAGGGCTTGTGTAGCGTAATCCGTTCCCACCGATATTTATTATTGATTTTATTCCACGGACGGCATGGAGGTTTCCCCAGCTGCTGCAGTTATCTGAATCTGACGATGACGAGTCACGTCAATGTGCGAATGCACGCAGCAAAGCAAAACACCTGGACTCATTTATCCATTCAATTGGCTGACATACTGACATGTGATCACCAGAGATGGTTAGCTCTAATTGGTTCAAATGTGCATATTTTCTGAAACGGCAAAAAAAAAAAAAAAAAAAAAAAAAAGTTTGTTGAATTGATGCGACCAAAAAAAAAAGCAATGCAACAGAAAATGGATCAAATCTTTAAGAGCAAGGCAAGAGTTAAGGAGGCTTATTTATCATATGTGGTTTTATTTGCGCTAATGGGGAGGTTCAGAACATCTTTCAATGTGCACTTTGGACTTATATTTGTTCATTTATGTTAGGCTACTCATTCATTTCCTAATGATTTAAAAAAGTCAATGTTTGCACGAGCTTCAAAATATATTCCATTTCACTCTGCATAAAAGTCATTTGTACTTATTTTTCTGAATGTATGTTACTTATATCTTTATTTTTAAAAAACAACAAAAAGTAAATGTTTACATTGACATCATTTTTAATATACATCCTATATTCTTAAGTAGTTAGGATTTGGCATTTAGTATGTGAGGAAATGAGGGAACATAAAAATTAGGAGATGGGGTTGGGGTTTGCTGTTTTTGTTAACTTTTATTTTGCAAATCATTGAAAAAAAAATACAATTTTGAATGAAAATCAGTTTTTGTATGTTATAGAAATAACTGACCAAAACAGTTTTCTTTGCATTTCAGTAGTTTTGACTAGTAGTTTTGGAATTTCTCACATTTCTGCATAAAATCACCATCAAATGTGATCTGATCTTTGTTAAAATCACACAGATGAATAAACTGTCTGCTTTAAATAAAACCACCCAAACATTTATAGGTTTTCATATTTCAATGAGGATAGTATGCAAACAATGACAGAAGGGGGTAAAAATAAGTAAGTGAACCATCACATTTACATTGCTGACCAAAAGTATTGGCAATCCTGCAATTCTGTTAGATAGTGCTCAATTTCTCCCAGAAAATGATTGCAATTACAAATGCCTTGGTAGTAATATCTTCATTTATTGTGCTTGCAATGAAAAAAAAAAAAAAAACACGAAAGAGAATGGGGGAAAAAAATAATAATAATCATTTTACAAAAAACAAAAAATGGACTGGACAAAAGTGTTGGCACCCTTTGAAAAATGTGATGCTTCTCTAATTTCTTGTAATTAATAAGGACCTGTTACTTACCTTTGGTACATAAGAGGTAGTGGCAATAACTAAATCACACTTGCAGTCAGTTAAAATGGATTAAAGTTGACTCAACCTCTGTCCTGTGTCCTTGTGTGTACCACATGAGAATGGAGAAAAGAAAAAAGACCAAAGAACTGTCTGAGGACTTATCAGGTCTTACTTATGAGTATCTCTTTTGTGTTTTTTCATTGCAAGCAAAATAAATGAAGATATTACTACCAAAGCATTTGTAATTGCAATCATTTTCTGGGAGAAATTGAACATTGTCTGACAGAATTGCAGGGGTGCCAATGTTTTTGGCCAGCACTGTATGTACAGTATATATTTAAAGAATATATACATATGTGAATGTCTATTTCTGTTTTGAATAATTTTTGTTAATTTACTTTTTATTCATTCATAAATGTATCAGTCATGATATATAATGTAAAAAAATGCAATAATGATAATAAATCAAAAATAATATAATTAAGACCTCGCATATTTTGTTCATTTAGGCCACACCTTTATACCAATTGTTAACAGCACCACATACTCTGTGAATACCATACCTGGGCTGGCAGCGAATGAGTTAATATTGTCGCTTACATGACCCAAAATATGATGACCACATATATATGTATTTCAAATTATCAAAAATAACTCATTTATGGATTTAATAAGTTCTATATTCTTCCAGAATGCCGGTACAGACAAGAGCGTGTACCCTTTGCTGGAACCGCAAGATTTACTCCAGGCTGCGCAGGTCAAATTTGAAGATCTATCGAAGGACCTCAGGAAGCTGAAGAAAGAATTGACGGGTATGCTAAACTTTAATCTAAACTCTCATCTGTCATAGCTGCATTATTTCAGACTGCATGTCAAACTCATGGTTTGAGTATTTTTTGGCCTAATAACTTAACTCGATGGCACTGGAAGATGAGCATTGACAGCCAGTCCATCCAGTATATGTGAAATAGACGTCAATCGTTGTCAATGGCAGGAAATGAGTTCATTTGGCGTCACTTTTATGTCATTTTAAGAAACTTAAACTTACTGTCACTGTTGATTTTTCAGGCTTTTTTCAGGCTGCTTCCTTTTTATTTGGGGGCATTTCCAGGTTACTTTCTGCTGATTTGGAGTCACTTCCTATTGGATTTGGGGTTTTTTGAGATCATTTTGAAATGAAAGGGCCAGGGGTGAATAAACGAATTAGGGCTGCAGCTATTGAATATTTTAGTAGTCGATTAATCAATGGACGAGTTAGTTCGATTAATCGAGTAATCGGATAAGGAACATGAACATTTAAAATACCTGAGCTGAGCCTCAAACGGTATAAAACAATTTTTAAAAATGAGGATCTATGTACAACAAAAGAACAATTGGCCATCTTACACAGAAAAAGTCCACTTGCTTAAATGCGATAAAATGCTAGTTTTTTTTTTTTTTTTTTTTACAATGTCCTTAACAAATGGTTCAGAGACGTATTCCCACAAAAAAACGGCTAAATATACCTATAAATTAAATTAAGAATGTATTAAAAACATTAGCTCAAACAAAAACTTAGGTGACATTGGTCTTAACAGGGAGCAGTTAGATTCAGCCATGTGAAAAGAGGCAGACCAGAGGGCAGTGTATCCACCCTCATCAATAAAACTAAATGCAAACACTTTCAAAACAACCCATTACAACGCCACTTTAATTAAACGAAAACTCGAAGCAACAAAATTAAATTCAAATATTTTTTTCTAATCGAATACTCGAGTTAATCGATTAATCGTTGCAGCACTAGAACGAATGCAACTGTGGACATTAAAGTGAACCAAATATCCGTTTTTTTTGCGCCAATGTCAAAATATAAGCATGTGATTGTCGATGTACAGTATGAATGAGCAACACTGTGGGCTGTATATTTGACACCCCTGATTTAGGACTTTACCTGACATGGAAGTTTGTTAATTAGCATTTGTTTGCCACAATCAGTTATACAGTGCTGGCCAAAAGTATTGGCACCCCTCAATTCTGTCAGATAATGCTTAACCCTTGAGAGTCGAAGGACGCGCCGGCGCGTCCTCAGCGCACGTCGTCTTTGAAGCACCCTCGCGTTTTAATTACGTCACCCACATGCCGTTGGTTGGTCTCGTTTTAAAGTGCGGAAGTTGCGGTTTACTCTCGTTGTTATTTGAAGTCAATCGACCAACTAAAACGTGAGATATTGTCATTTAAGTTTTATAGTTTTATTGTCCTCTCAAAAAAACATTAAAACGCTGCATGGATCATTTGTTTATGTCTATATTTCCATCATTTCTTGTCCTTTTTCAAAACGGAAGCTCCATGAAAAAAACACAAATCAAACGAACCCTTTCGAAGTCACAGTGGAAGCACAAAATGCGTTTTTTTAAAAAATAAATATAACTGCCGCGAGGTTCCACCGAACGAGAGGGAGGAGTCCTCGAGTGAAGATAGTGACGGATTTGAACACGTGGGTGACGCCATCGACGAGCAGAGGTAAGCCAACTCACTTTTTTTTTTTTTTTTTTTTTTTTTAATGCTGTAAAAGTTTCTTTTGATATTGCAAGACAAAGTTAATTTTGATGCAATATAAGTGCGTGTTTGTGTATGTAATAATAAGATGTGCATATCAGATCAAAGTATAATTTGTGGTCTTCTTTCTATATGAAGATTAGGGATGTAGCACATATTCAGCTACGGTATTCTTTCTATTGTCATACATATAGATTTCCATTATTATTTATTGCTGTATATATTTTTATTTTATACTTCATTATTTTCATAAATACTGACTTTTGTTTCATGTACATTTATAGTGACAATGAAAGTAAAGTGAAATGAAAATGGAAGGGTGGAAAGAGGACCGACACCCCATGGAAGTGTGGGCTGTGATGTAGCCCTGTGTCTAATTCCAGGACGAAACTGCTTTTCGGAGTGGCATGCCTGAAAAAAATTTAACTTGTTTATTGTAAGTATTTTTGAAAATACTTTTTTCCCCAATGTTATATATATATATATATTTCCCACAATCAGTCTTCTCAATTTGTGTATATAAATGTGTGTTCAAGAAGCTTGATTGTGTGTACATAGTTTTCATCAGGTGATGGGCCGCAATACCTAAACTCATAAAGAGATGGCCTCTAAACACTTTTTGTGTTAGATGGTATATTTTTTCACTGTTCTTCACTGTTTGGTCTGCTGTATATAACCTGTTTTGACTAGAGCATGTATAAATGCAAAAAACGCCTATGGCTATACCTGTTGTTTATGTTGAATTGTCAAATAAAAGACTATTTATTCTAAATTTTTTTGGTTGAATGTTCATCCTAACATGTTGAATAAATATTACAAAGTTTCAAAACGGTTCGTTACGCATGTTTGGTTGTCAATTGGACATCAATATTAAAAATTTTGACAAAACGATTTTGGAATTTTTGGTCTTTTTGGGCCCAAAATTATGACTTATAATTGGTCAGTGAAGGAAACAACAGTTTGGACATGAAGTTCAAGGTGTCACAAAAAAAGGGACCAAACCAGGCCATCGTAAACAATTCTGTCTTTGAAATATAAAGGCAACTTCAAAGGCATGCAAAATCAGACAAAATAGGCCCAGACCTTAAAGGGTTAATTTCTTCCAGAAAATGATTGCAATTACAAATGCTTTGGTAGTAGTATCGTCATTTATCTTTGCTTACAAAATACACACACAACCTTTAGACAAAATAACTGCTAACAACTGCTTCCGGTATCCATCAATGAGTTTCTTACAATGCTCTGCTGAAATTTTAGACCATTCTTCTTTGGTCAATAGCTCCTGGTAGCTGAGATTTGAAGGGTGCTTTCTCCAAACTGCCATTGTCAGATCTCTCCACAGGTGTTCTATGGGATTCAGGTCTGGACTCATTGCTGGCCACTTTAGAAGTCTCCAGTGCTTTCTCTCAAACCATTTTCTAGTGCTTTTTGAAGTGTGTTTTGGGTCATTATCCTGCTGGAAGACCAATGACCTCTAAGGGACACCCAGCTTTCTCACTTTTTTAAGTTTTTTCAGATAGTATGGTTTGACACTGTTGTACCCTTGGACTGCAGGACAGCTTGAACTTTGGATGTTAGTCGAGGTCCTTTATCCACCCTCCGCACAATCTTTCGTTGAAAGTTTTCTTTCCCGTCCACATTTAGGGAGGTAAGCCACAGTGCCATGGGCTTTACACTTATTGATGACCCTGCACACGGTAGACACAGGAACATTCAGGTCTTTGGCGATGCACTTGTAGCCTTGAAATTGCTCATGCTTCCTCACAATTTTGCTTCTCAAGTCCTCAGCCAGTTCTTTGGTCTTCATTCTTTTCTCCATGCTCAATGTGGTACACACAAGGACACAGGACAGAGGTTAAGTCAACTTTAATCCATTTTAACTGGCTGAAAGTGTGATTTAGTTATTGCCACCACGTGTTATGTGCCAGGTTTTTGTAAATAACAGGTGCTGTTATTTCCAAAAATTAGATAAGCATCACATGATTTTTCAAAGGGTGCCAATACTTTTGACCGGCCCATTTTGGAAGTTTTGTGTAAAATGATAATGATTTAAGTTTTTCCCCATTCTCTTTTGTGTTTTTTCATTGCAAGCAAAATAAATGAAGATATTACTACCAAAGTATTTTTAATAGCAATCATTTTCTGGGAAAAGTTGAACATTATCTGACAGAATTCCAGGGGTGCCAATACTTTTGGCCAGCACTGTATACACATAAGTCTTGACATTGCACAATGCTTGAAAGGAAGAATGACTACGGTGTTGATGAAGTGATTTTAGCATGAGCATGTCGGTGTAAAAAACACAGTGGTGGAAGGTAATGAAGTAAAAGTACATTTTTCTTTATCTGTAAATTACTTGAGTACAAATATGAAGTGGTACTTTTTACTTTTACTTACACCAGGTATCAATACTTTTTACTTCACTACTTTTCAAATGTTGAATTATGATTTAACTGAATTGGATAAAAAATTGAAGGACTACCGGTAGATACATTTAGGGGAAAAAAAGTTTTTAATTTAAAAAAAAAAAAAAAAAAAAAAAAAAACGAAGTTTTGCCACGTCCCTGCATACAATATGAAAATGTCACACATTGTGAGCGTACACAGAGTGTAAGGGGGGCCAGGGGGGCACCCCCCCTCGGTGACCGAAAAGTGTCTTTGCCTGTCATTGACTTTCCTATGTATGCTTTTAAAATGAAAAGTTTTCCGGTAAAATATTGTCTATAAAAGTTGTAAAGCAATAAAACAACAAAAATGAATGAACTGAACATTTTTTTTTTATAATGGGTCAAAATTCTTTTTCAAACAGATCTTATGACTAGCACTTTAAACAGTCATTGGCCGAACACCGAAGAGGCAAGATGGATGTACGCAATTTTTTTCAAACCCAAGCTTTCAAAAGCGACAACAACTACTGAGCAAAAACCAAGGATTGAAAATGTGGACCATGAAACGCCAGAGAGCACCATCTAAATGGTGAGCGGAGTTTCAATTTGCTCCACTAAAGACGCTAATTGTACAACAGAGCCACCACTGGCAGGTGTACCATATTCAATGGATGACGATCTTGGTGAAAATTGTAGCTGTCCTTAGCAGCCTGATTTAGAATTTCCCTCAAAAATGATGGGAAACAAAAAAAACGCTCATTTTCAACATATTATTATAAATATTCTTGTAAGTTAATTTTATTGATGACACTGCGTTTCGTGGTCATCAACATATTGTGCCCCTCTGCCCCAAAGTCAAACCCCGCCTATGATTGTGAGCAGGGCCGGAGTGGGACTCATTTTCGGCCCTGGAATTTCATGCCTCAGACCGACCCACTCATTTAAAATAATGTTATTATACATACACGTGTTAAGTTCAGTGTTCTCTAAAGCCGTGTACTGTAATTCTGTGTATATAAAATGTGTATAATATGTAATATAAATGTGTATGCATGTGTAAAATACGTATGCAGGTCAATTGCATCTAACATTTATCTTTCACTTTCAAATGTATAGTTTGATTGCAATCTAATTTTTGATAAATAAATGAGCCACTATTATCATTTGGGCATAAAATGTGACCATATTAGAATTGAAGCTTGCTTGTTCACACTGTTACAATGCCTCACCTGTTTTTTCAACACTGACACCATCAATGGGAGCAATCCCATCCTCACCACTTCCCCCTGTGTCTGCCACTGACATTAAATCACATATTAAAGAAAGAGTCAATTTTGAACATAACAACAATGCATTTTGATCAATTCAAGTCAACTTTATGGCACTTTAAAAACGCCTCGTAATTGATTATATTAATTCTAATTTTCACTCACTGAACAACATGGCAATCCTACCTTCCAGCTCTGCACCTGTTGTGTGTTCATTATGGCTAATGCTTGCTGCCACGTATCCCTTGTGAGGTGCTACAAGAAGCCAAAGTTTCCACAATTACATATTGTCGTATCACACGGTGCAAGTTGCATTTTATTCGCCATCTGGCCTTACCACTTTCGTTGTAATCCTCTGTAGTTTGAGGCAGCGAGGTCGCTGCATGAAAAAAATTAGCTATTTTTGCGCATTTTGCAGATTCTTTCACGAGTGCTTTTCTCTTTTTAATTATTTTTTTCAGCGCCACCCTTGCTCTTTTTATCAATCCGAGCACCGAGATAGCAGCTAATTTGGCTCAATACAGACTACAATTAGGGGGCGGAGCTGCATGCTGTATTTTTCGTCTGCACATGTGAGGATGCGTCTGGAAAAAAAAAAAAATATATATATATATATATATATATATATATATATATATATATATTTTTTTTTTTTTTTTTTTTTTTTTTTTTTTTAAGACGGCCCACAGGGACAGCGGTAACAGAATGTAAGTTATACTCACTGACACTGTCATAAATAAATACCAAACCAAAAAATTATAACAGTGTAATTTAAAAAAAATTTTTTATATATAAAACCCGGACCGGCCCATCTGGCCGGCCGGCCCATCGGGAATCGTCCAGAAGCTCCCGATTAGTCACTCCGGGCCTGATTGTGAGCATATGACAGAAACGATGTCTAATTTCCGTCTCATAGTCGTCTCGTCAGACGAAAACCTGTCATCGACATGAAAAAATTGTCGGACAAAATATTTTCGTTATCGTCATTGTTAATGAAAACAACACTGACTGAGACTAAAGTATTTTTGTCCATAAGACTAAGACGAAAATTAAAAGGGCTGGCAAAAAACGACAGTTCCTGGTTGAGGAAGAGACGGGCTAACGCCAAGTCTCTTGACATTTTAGCCAAGGTCCAAGGCTACTGACAGTTAGGGGTGTGCCATCTTAGGCACCCCACGATTCGATTAAGATTCAGGGCGCTACGATTCGATTATTGAACGATGATCGCAGTATTGACGATTATGTGATTATCGATGCATCATACATTACTAATTAATAAAGTAGCCAAATAAATATATGTCCATTATTTATTTAAAATATCCTATTGATTAAACAGGAACGATGAAAACATGCCTATACAACAAAAAGCTGCCCTTAAACTGCTTTTTTTTTTCTTAGAAGAAGAAAGTGCAAAAACTAACCATTTTAAAGGCAGTACTTACTGACCTTGAAATGCTCTTTTTCTCAAGAAGGTGCAAAAACATTAGCTTGTGAAAGAATATTTTATTCGTGCTTATAAAACACCTAACTGCTGTGAAACTATATTCATTTGTGAGACTGTCTCCATCCAGGTTTGTATGCGGCACATGTATTTCTTTGAACATAATGCAATGGGTTTCTGTCGACTGCCTTATCTGATTTGACTCCCTCCTGTACCAGCTACAGCTAGTTTCCAAGGTTTCCAAGCTAGGTCCAAGAGTTTCCAACTCAGAAAGTTTTTCTGTGGAAAATCACCAGAGATGGGCTGTAATAAGGTTCACTTTCGTTTTCGTACAAGGTATCGTTTCAGAGTAAGCAACGCCTTTCAACAAACATATAGACCCTTGACTGGCATTATCACCTTGTACTTCTGTGTGGTCACAGAACTTGTCTGGATCACATCGTTTTGTACCCTTGATATACTGTAAATCTTGTTTATTAAGTCTTCGAAGCAGGCAATCCTTGGCTGAGTCTGATTCTTTTCTCCTCTATTGATACTTCTCTGGGTGTTAAAAAGTGAACTTCCCTGACATAGCTGTTTTAAAGGCAGTACTAATTTCTCTCAACAATACTATAAAATTTACACTTGTGGAATGAATTCCACATTTTCTGGAAACAAAGTGTCTTTAGAAATAAGACCATAACCAATATAGTTTGTTTTTACAGATTTCTGTACGATTTCGCATGTTTGTAGTGTTCCAGATGCAGATTGTTTAAAACCAGGATTAACTTTTTTACACCCCCCTAAACAACGAACAACTTGACATTGAAATACAAGTCGCTAATTATCATAGCACTCAGCGCTATCTAGTAACATCTCAAAAAACAACAACAATAATGGCTAAACAGTACAAGAGGGTTAGTGTACTCACCTCTTATTGACGCTAACGGGACTTAGCAACACACTCGGGACATTTTCCAATTAACACAACTTGAACCTACTGCTGGGCAACTGAAAGGCAAGGAGAAACTAATTATCCCTCTTCCCCTCTCGCTCTAAAATATAACTTGCGCACAGAAGCACGACTTCCGGGTTCCTGCCTGTCTCATACACAAATTTATTTTCAAGTCTTTTGAAAAGGAGTAAATCTCTCGCATAGTAACCAGCTGCAACTATCATAACATTGTGTGTGTATGCGTCTGTTAAAGGTGCCCGGGCGGCAGACGTGTCTTGAATTTCGTTCCGCTCCTAGCGACTGTCATAAAGTTATTAGGGAAAATCATCGTTTTTGAACATTTATGAATCGTAATCGAATCGTCACATGTCGAATCGCAATGCATCTAATAATCGATTTTTGGGCACACCCTTACTGACAGTGCGGTCTCATCCTGGGGATCAGGTGAAGGGCACACTTGAGAAAGTCCAGTCTCAAAATGGGATTCAATGCTAGCGTTTCACACTGTCGTGTTAGCTTTGTAATTAAGACCAGTTGCTTTCTTGAGGCCAGTTTATAACAACCAGGCATAAATATTTATTCCTGGCGGCTGCACAGGATAATAGCTGTCGGGAGTCATAGGTGGGGCTCGGCAAAAGTCCACAATCCGACGATGCTTATACCCCGGAGGACTCCCGTGCCAGACTGCGCTGCGACAGATCAAATACGAGCGCTCTTGTGTTGCATTTATTGTCTTTAGGTCTTCCATTTTCCCTCATAAATGAGTGACAGCTTGAGGTGGGTCTGGCTACTTTAGGAGACTCTTTGTATTTTTTTCCCCCCAGGTCAGAGAGGAGAGCGCTTTAACAGCAATCTAAAAAACGGAGGAGAGAACTGAGCAAATCTAATTGCTTTCATATGCCGTATTATTGGTTGATTTAAATAACCACAGACACCGGGGCCACGAGGGGGCATCGCCTTTAACCTCGACGCGGCCCTGGCTAGCAAAGACTGACTGGCTAGAAAGTTGACTCCACATTAACTCGTTGGCTGCCGTTAACTTCCAATCCATTTGAACCGGCCTTCTTGGTTCAAATGGATCGAACATTTAGCTGGAGGATGTTCTTCCTTTGCAGATTGTGTAACGCATTTGTAAATGGTACTTAAGCACCGCCGGGTATCTGACTGCTGTTTATCTCTTGCGTGTGGGCTCCTGCTCGGATGCTCTTGCAAATCGCCGCTGGCTCGGGAAAGGCTCAAATTCTCTAGGGGGTTTGTTGATTTAGCGCAGCCTATAAAACACACGCGAACATTCATCACCAAATGGGCTCTGTAAAACAATGGAGCGTACCAGCACTTTTTTTCCTGAATATATGTCGATGGCGACTAACTTCTTGGCTGCCAAAGGTGCTGAGTCTATCTTTAAAGATCCGTGCTACATGACCCAGACTGTCTGTCTGACCATCGCTCGTCCAGACAGTTTGGAGGAGGGGATCGATGTTTGTGGCTGTCTGTACAGTGAGTATTAAAAACTAGTTACATGTGAGCTAATTTTTGATCTTGACACACTCATTACCTGTATTTAATACATTTTGGAAGTCATTTATCTAAATTTTGTCTATTGAACCTCCAGCTGAATGTGGTAACGGTTTTCGTTACAGCCCTAATGTGTGTGTATGTGTGTGTGTGTGTGTGTGTATATATATATGTATATAAAATGTGTGTGTATGTGTATATATATAATATATATATATATATATATATATACATGTACACACACATTAGGGCTGTAACGAAAACCGTATATATACATATATATATCTACATATATATATATATACACACACTAGGGCTGGGCGATATGGCCTTAAGTATGTATCACGATAAATTGAGCAGATTTACCTCGATAACGATAAATGACGATAAATTCGCCCAAGCAAACTGTTATATAATTTGAAAATTTGAATCAATGCATGGAATACAAATTAACAGTTTCTCGTTAAATTTATTTACCAGCTTTCAATTTAACAATTGCACATGCAGTCTAAACATTAAGTATTAAAAAAAATCTTGTAAACAATAAGAATTCTTGTGTGAACATTTATAACAGCTTGTATGACTTGAAAAATATCATCACTTGAATTTCATTAAATTCATTCCGCATTGTTATACACTAGATAGTGGCATACGTTTAGATATTTAGAATAGATACAAATACGACACATCCACCCGCCCCCCAGAAATTATACTTAATTAAAAAATAAAATGTTTCACAAACCTTTCCTTTCTTTTATTCGGCTCAATTATTTACATCTTATGATTTTGGAAATCCTTAGAGTATGCAATAAATAATATTCCTGTTCCCAAGCACTGTGCTTACTGTACTGTAATTTTTACAAAAAATAAACAATACATAGTTACTCCCCGTCATCTAGGACGAGCCACTTACAAGACTAGCACTGTCGTGTATTACAAATACTGCTTTGAACACATCTTCACAGACAAAAGCAATGGCACAGGCTTAAAGAGGTCAACTTTAATTGTGTAAATCACACTTAATGACGACACGATATCCTGGTTGAAATAGACGACATCCACTTAATTCTATTGAAGATATGTAATGCTGAGGCAATTTGTCAACTTTACTTTTAAAAAGAAACGTGCACTGTTTATCCAGTAGATGGGGCTCTTGCAGTGTGTCAAACAATGATTCAATTTAGGGCAATTTTCTTAAAAGTGGTTCATTGTTTCAGAAAGCCTCGGTTTTTCCATCCCTATCTGGAACCCGTCAAGAGTTTACTTAATGTCGGGTGAAAGTTTGGCGAAGCTAACTTAAGCCCGACTTCATCCCGTTTACTTGTAGCGTTAGCCGCTAGCGTTAGCTGCTAGCGTTAGCATACCGGGCTTCTGTTTGATTGGCTTCCTGAAAACCATGTGACTCCAAACGTAAGCACACTGTCTGCTTTCTTAAAGGGGAATGAACATAGCCGAACAACACAGAGTCAAAGCGGGATGAAAAGACTATTTTTTCTTCTTTTATTAAATTACCGAATTTACCGACATGGTCAAAATTACGTCGGTCATCGTGAAGAATTTCGGTAACGGTAAATTTTCGGTTTACCGCCCTGCTCTAATACACACACACACAAGATGCTTTGAACATTGTTCATTTTAATAGAGGTGGCAAGGCGATATTTAAAGTACGTACTATATATATATATATATATATATATATATATATATATATATATATATATATATATATATATATATATATACGTACATTAGGTAATCATATTTATGACATGACACTGTCATGAGCATCAATGAATGCTTATAACAGATGTCATTTAGTGTTATCCGGCAAATTATCTTACTTTTGAATACGTGTAATAGATACGAGCCAGATGACACTTAATGGCATCTGTCATAAGCAATCAGTAATGCCCATGATAGTGTCATGTCATAATTGTGATGGTCTTATGACAGTCTTATTACGCCTCTTTCAAATAAAGTGTTACCTATTAACCCAAATAACTCAACAAATGCACTGGACTATAAGCCGTAGGATTCAAAATGAAGGAAAAAAGTAGCGGCTTATAGTCCAAAAATTACGGTACATGTATATAAAAAAACATCCCTTGACAGTGCTAGACGACGTCCAATTTATTTTGACTGGGTATCGACATTCATTCATTCACCCTTCCCAGTCAAAAAGCATTGGACGTCAATCACCATCAGTGGCAAACAAAGAGTTAAATGTAAATTCAAGGGGTTAAAAACAAACATCATCCCAAATGATGTGAAACTACATGACAGCATTTAGGTTTCATGAAGGAACTGTTGTTTTTTTTTTTTCCTTTATAGCTGCTGTGGTTTTGCGACCTTCACCTCGCAGCGTTTTCTGTCTTGACCACATTTAGTGTTGAGCTGCTTCTAAATTGTACTCTTGACTTTCATGGGCTTTTTAGAACTAGGGTATTTCTGTGGTTTTGTCCAAACAGGATATTTTGGTTGTTTTATATTGTCATAAGTGTTGGCTCTCATGAATTTAGGAAGTGAGTTTGATGTGGCTGTTCATATGATTAAAAAAAGACATCATTTCTTCACTCATCTAATAGGTAAAAGACTTTGCAGGTGCAAACATCAGAAAGAGACAACAGCACTCGTTCCTTGCATAAAAATTGAGTTATTTAGTCATATGAAAGCGGAGGTATTTATTGGAGCAATTAATGACTTACAGCTTGGAACATGGTGCAAATGTGTGTATCGCGTCCCAGATTTACTTTTGACGGGAAGTGGGAAAGGTACTTGCTCAGTCACGGCTGTTTCCTGCCAGCGCGTGCGAGTCACGTCATTTGGCACGCCGGCGAAAACCCATCAGGAAACGGCACTCACGCACTTTGGCGGTCATCTCTGACGGAAACGTGCCGCAATTCTCACCTTCTGCACCTTTGCTCTTGTCTTTTTTTTTCCACGTGTAGAATGACGGTATTACTTTCATGTCTTTTTTTCGCGTGACTTCCAAATCATTTCATGTATCTTTTGCCTGACTTTTCCTCAGCTTGCGAAGGAGATGTCCAGAAAGTGTGCGCTGACTCAGCAGAGGAACACCTCCAGCCGTTTAAATGCAAGATGGAGGGCTTCATCTCCATGGGTGAGTCATCTGCCTCAGACAGAGGAAATTTAATCAATTAATGATGGCTGTGTCGTACGGGCTGATGCCAATACTGTACAGATACCACATTATTTAATAATTAAAATAAATAAATAAATAAATTATCAAATACACTTTTTCCCCCGCTTTATAATACGAAAAATGATTCATCATATGAAAGCTACAGTGGTATGAAAAAGCATCTAAACCTTTTGGAATTTCTCACATTTCTGCATCAAATTACCATCAAATGTGAGCTGATCTTTGTCAAAATCACACAGATGAAAAAACACTGCTTTAAGTAAAACTACCTAAACATTTATTGGTTTTCATTTACGTTTTCACGCACAGAAGAGGACCCAAAGTACACAAATGTATTTTTGAGTCTTTTGAACAGGAGTAAATCTCTCACTCAGTAACTTCCGCTGCAGCCATCCTCACCTTGTGCGTCCCTAAAGGTGCCCGGGCGGCAGACGTGTCATGACATTCATTTCGCTAGTGGCGGCTGTCATTAAGTTAATAGGGAAAGTTTTCAATCATTTTTGAACATTTATGAATCATAATGGAATCATCACGTGTTAAATCTCGATGAATCTAATAATCAGTGTATATGCACACCGCTACAAAAAATGTACCTTGAGTGTATTTTCACAGTTTGGGTGTTGGCTTTTTTTTAAATTCAGGCAAATTGATGTGCTTTAAATCTTTTCTGTTACAAACAAAACAATGTTAATACAGTGTATCAGAAAAGTGAATACACCCCTCGCATTTCTGCAGATATTTAAGTATATCTTTTCATGGGACAACACTGACAAAATAACACTTTGACACAATGAAAAGTAGTCTGTGTACAGCTTATATAAAAGAGTTAATTTATTTTCCCCTCAAAACAACTCAAAATATAGTCATTAATATCTAAACCCCTGGCAACAAAAGTGAGTATACCCCTCAGAAACTACATCCCTAAATGTCCAAATTGAGTAGTACTTGTCATTTTCCCTCCAAAATGTCATGTGACTCGTTAGTGTTACTAGGTCCAGGTGTGTATAGGGAGCAGGTGTGTTCAAATTTGTAGTGCAGCTCTCACACTTGCTCATACTGGTCATTGAAAGTTCCAACATGGCATCACATGGCAAAGAACTCTCTGTGGATCTTAAAAGATGTATTGTTGCGCTACATGAAGATGGCCAAGGCGACAAGAAGATTGCCAACGCCCTGAAACTGAGCTGCAGCACAGTGGCTAAGATCATCCAGCGTTTTAAAAGTGCAGGGTCCACTCAGAACGCAGTTCTGGATAATAGTGGTGGCCACACAAAATATTGACAGTTGACATGTTGTACGTATATTAATATTGACAACTTTCACTAAGGGGTGTACTCACTTTTGTTGCCAGGGGTTTAGATATTAATGGCTATATTTTGAGTTATTTTGAGGGGAAAATAAATTAACTCTCTTATATAAGCTGCACACAGACTACTTTTCATTGTGTCAAAGTGTCATTTTGTCATTGTTGTCCCATGAAAAGATATACTTTAAATATCTGCAAAAAATGCGAGGGGTGTAGTCACTTTTGTGACACACTGTAAGTCATACATTATTTAAGGTGATCTATATGACTTTTTTTCCTGTAATATTAAAAAGGACACAATGTTTTGCAGAGGTGTACTTATAATAATAATTTTATAGACAAATGATACTATTTACAGTGGCGGCAGAGAGTTGGGGGCGCGGAACGTTTTCCTGGGAGGTGGGGGGGGGGCATAAGAGAAAATAATTGAGAGGCACTGGCTTAGACTGAGCACCGACGTCTTAGCGAGGACGTTAACGGCTTGACTTTAAAACTTTTCTGTGAGCAGGAATGACGTATCTTTTATAGTACGTATTATCTTTCGTAAGATGAATTATCGTTCGTATTATACAACGAACAAAGCTTCGAAAAACTTTTCGTAAACGAATACGAAAAGCTTTCGTATCTTGAGGTTCCACTGTATTTAAAATCATTTTAAGCTAAGCTACTGAAGTTGCTATTAACAACAAAAAGACAAAAAGGACATCTGGACACGAAGTTATGACACGCTTTTTCACTACGAGCTGTTGCCCAGTTCTTAGGAGGAGGGGTTAGCGTGTAATCATCTTTTGTGATGATTCCCTGGACTTCAAACGGCAAAACAAAGCAAAAATATTGCACATCAAACGACAGCAGGGGCTGTTAAATCCTGAGTCATCAGTTAGTGATTGGATTTGTCACCCAGGTAAAGCAAGCCAAGCGCGGATGCATGTGTTTGGCACATTGCAGAAATTGGACCGGATCCACAAGACGTGCATTCGTACATGTGTTCAATCCGGCCCCCGGTCCTAATGCTTGAGTACCGTCAACAGATAAAAAGTGTTGTGAAAGTTGTGTTCCCGGGGAGCGCTGACCTGTAACCCGGCTCGCAGCGGGGCCAGCAGGTGAACCCAAACGCCCTGCGCTCGCCCTCCTAAATTTCCCCGTGTGATCTTTGCCTGTTTCATCAGTGGATCCCTCCCAAATCCGGTGATCCGTGCATTTTTACGCGCTGTTCTCCTCTTGTCTCGTTGCGTCTTTGCCCCTCTTTGGAGCCACTTTACAGACGAGAGTTCATGTTTAACAGCATGTATGACATCGCTTTTTCGCAACTGCCTCAAAGAACAACAATAGGAAAAAAAGCCGCTCCTTCAGGGCCGTTCTTTTTCTCGCTTTTCAAAATATTACTACTTTTCCACAAGATGATGAATTGCTCCGCAAATATCATTGATGTCATGCCGTTCCTTTAAATAGTCGTTCAATTTGTTCTGATGTCATCCCCCGTGCTCCTCACGGCCCCTCCGGGATTGCAATATGCAGTGATGTGTGGACAAAAACATCCTGGTGCTTCTATTTTTTTTCCGCCTCACCGTTGACTTGGCCGTCACGTTAACAAAAAACGTGTAGGTCAGTAGTTCTTAACCTGGGTTTGAACAAACCCCAGGGGTAGGGCGTGTATGTCTTAGGGGTTCGGCAAATGCCTCAGGCATTTCTATATCGGTTAAGATAAAAAACATCCCTCTAGCCATCTTCTCCCGCTTATCCCACGTCGGATTGTGAGGACATCAGCTTCAACAGGGAAGCTATTAGATTTGAAAGACAAACATCCTGCAGGTATTCTTCCAAGTCCCAATGAGACCCTTGGAAAGGCTTTTATACACCCGTATAATGCGGCATGGAAAATGAATGAATGAATGAATAAAACTTAGTAACTTCTCAAGGAATACCAAACCTAGTTTGTTTGAGTTACCACTCTTAACGATTCTATGAACCATCCTAATTTTTACATGTCACCCGCGTTGCAAAAACTAATTTCAGCGCGCTTTTACGAGTTACCACTCTAAGGAATTCTATTTCTTTCACACACATATTCATACAACAACAAAAAAAGCTAAACCTACTTCCCGCCTGTTCTACAGAAGTAATTCGGAATCGTGTTAATCCTTGGACACCTAAAAAACAGAAAGATTACCTCCCCTGGATGAAAAAGGTCGCCGTGAAATCGCTACGACAGAAAATAGTTCTCACTGGCTGGCGTAGTCCAGATCTGTTACGTCTCGGACCGAAATGACCAAGAAAATGTTTGATTTGAAGCTAGGTTTATGTACACCTAGCTTGGCTAAAAAGAACAGTCGGAAAGTCGTATTCAGGGGAAAACAAAAGAATGGGAGGGACAGGAAAGCAACATAGAACATAAAATAGAATACATAGACTAAAGACTAAAGCCACATGGCCCAGGACCAGTGTTGTCAGTAACGCGTTGACGCGTTACTGACAACACTGTAATCTGATTACTTTCTTCAGTAACGAGTAATCTAACGCGTTCATTTTTCCAAGCCAGTAATCCGATTAAAGTTAGTTTCCTTAGTGCCTGTGCGTTACTATTTTGTTTTTGCCTCATAATGTATGTAGAATGAAGAATACTGTAGTCATGTACGAGGTACGAAGAGCATTTCGCATTTCTCATCGGGGGGGGGGACTTGTCACGTGTATTACAGTGTTGTCTGAGGCTGAGCGCTGTCTACCACGGTGGTCAACAACATAGCATTCTGACGAGGCAGCGAGGCTAACAGTGAAAGGCAGGATATATCAGGGGTCGCTTTAACCGAATATTTTCCGTCGTTGACCGGTTTTTTAAAATGGTGACGGAAAAAACTGAAGTCCATCCGTCATTTTGACAGGTTGCAATTCACACCCCAGACCACAGGGTGGTGAATGAGCATATTAATTAGCTATTGTCTCTCTTGATGCATGACGTCGTTGGCCTTACTCAGAAAAACGTCAATGCAACTGAGTGTTTGCCTGGCACAGCCAGACTGTTCTCCCTGTATTTTTCAAACACTGAGAGAAAAGTCTGGGACACAGCCTCTCGAGTAGGTACAAAATCAATTGACAAATCAGATTTGTTTATTTGCGTGACGTGTTCTTCACGAGCAACGTCACTATTGCGCGCCGAAAGTCGTCTCTACAACAACACGGATGGCGGGAGAGCCGAGAATATGTTCCAATCCGCGGTAAATTCAGTTTTAAATGAGCTAAAACACATCGACACGAGACATTAACAACAGTCTGTCTCGCGCTAGCCATGTTGAATAAACTCCGTTCTCCTCGTATGTTTGCTTCCGCGCGCAAGTCCCTCGTCCTGCCCTCGTCGTTTTGCTAACGGCACGTCTGCCCGTCGCTGATTGGTGCACTCCGCTGTCTGTTTGCCTCTTGTTAAGCTTGTTTGGACAGAATATTAATTAAAAATGAATGAAAACTAAATACTATTGAATATGTCATTATTATAATTTTAAAAATGTAAGTGACGGGTAAAAATAGATTATGACCGGATTTTTATGACACTGTCAGTCAAAATGACAGACAACGAAAAAGTCTAGCGCAACCTCTGGGATATATATACCACAAATGGATGCCTTTGCTCACTGGAAATACAGCCATTACTTCACATTTCTGTCCGGTAAAGATGACAAAAATATCTCCGTGCGTTGCAAACTTTATGCTGGCTGAAAATGACTGTCAGTCGCTAAATCAACAAAGAAGCACTTGGAATTACAGTACAACGCGACAAAACTCGAAACTGCCCACAGGTAACAAGTTTTTACGTTTTATATATTTTCCCTACTATTGTAAATCCTCTCTGAATACATCAAAACTATGAACGAACATGTGGAATGGCCAAAAAAGTGAAATAACTGAAAACAGGTTTTATATTCTACATTCTTCAAATTATCCACCTTTGAGGTGTCGCCAAACTTTTGGCCAATACTGTATATATACAGTACATATATATAAAACTGTTCAAGCTCAGTTGTTGTTGGTTGCGTTTGAAAGCTTAGGTTTACAGCAATTCTAAATATCCATCTTGCCTCCACAGGTGTAGTTTTGGCTTAGCAAAGCAAAAGCTAGTGTCTTAGGTGCTAGTCAAATGATCTGCTCGAAAAATGATTTTGACCCATTATGAAATAGGTTGTTCATTTCATTAATTTTTGTTGTTTGTTTTATTGCTTTACAACTTTTATAGACAATATTTTAACAGCTAGGTCTTTATTTTAAAGGGGAAGTTCAGCATTTTTGACATTGATTTGAACAAATTCCGTGCAGTTTGTCAGTTATTTGTTAGTTTCAGGGCTTCGGGGTGGCTAAGCTAGCGCGAGTCAATGGTGGTTGAAATCAACCCCATCAACTAATTAAACCCCCACTAACTCAAAGATGAAGCCTTATGTGAAAAATTCAATTACATGTGATGACATTTTTTTGTTGTCATTTTTATGTCGAGGCAGCAAAACGAGAAAAATTGGTAAAAAGTAACTGATAAGTTACTTTTAAAATAACTGTTACTTTGATAATAAAGTAATCGGTAAAGTAACTAGATTAATTTTTTGTGGTGTAATCAGTAATCAGTAATTAAATTACTTTTTTAAGTAATCTGTGACAACACTGCCCAGGACAAAGGAAAGGCTCTCCTATCTAGGGACTGTCTTTATTAAGGAAAGCATAAATGTTAACTGTGTGCACAATAATTCCATCAGAAGCCCAGACTTCCCTCTCCCCAGCCACTTCATCCAGCTCTTCCCAAGGTATTTCCAGGCCAGCCAGAAGACATATTCTCCCCAGTGTGTCCTGGGTCATCCTTGCGGTGTCCTCTCAGTGCGATGGGCCCGGAACACCTCACCAGGCAGGTGCCCGGGAGGCATCCTAGTCAGATGCCCGAACCACCTCACCTGGCTCCTCTCAGTGTGGAGGAGCAGCGGCTGTACTTCGGGGCTCTGATCCAGATGACCGAGCTTCTCACCCCTATCTCTAAGGGAGATCCCGGACACTCAGTGGAGGGAACTCATTTCTGCCGCTCGAATCCGGCATCTTGTTCTTTCGGTCACGACCCACAGCTCGTGACCATAGGTGTGGGTAGGATGTATATCGACTGGTAAATGGAGAGCTTTGCCTTTTGTCTCAGCTCCTTCTTCACTATGACGGACCGATGTAGAGTCTGCATCACTGCAGATGCCGCACCCATCCGCCTTTCGAGCTCCCGCTCTATTCTTCCAAAGACCCCGAGACACTTAAACTCACCCACTTAGGGAAAGACCTCATCCCTGACCAGGGGCATTCCACTTTTTACCGACCGAGGACCACTGTCCCAGATTTTGAGGAGCTAAATCTCATCTCAACCGCTTTACATTCGGTTCCCAGATTTGGAGGTGCTGAACCGCATCCCGACCGCTTCACACTCGGTTGCGAATTGCTCTAGTGAGAGTTGAAGATCGCGGCTTGATAAAGCCAGCAGAACTACATCTTCTGCAAAAAGCAGTGATACAATTCTGAGGCCACCAAACCGGACCCCCTCAACGCCTAGAAATTCTGTCCATAAAAGCTAGGGAGAGAATTGGTGACGTAGAGCAGCCTTGACCGAGTCCAACCCTCACTGGAAACGGATCTGACTAACTGCTGGCTATTGGTACCAAACTCTGACTGGTACGCCGGTACCTCAGGAATTCCAGTACCCACTGTTTAGACTTTTATTATGTTCAATACGTATATACTGTATTTTCCGCATTATAAGGCGCATCAGAGTAAAAGGCGCACCTTCAATGAATGGCCTAGTTTAAAACTGTTTTCATATTAAGGGTGCACTGCATTATAGACAAGTTTCCTGAGCGAAACTGGGCGGCCCCATCTTTGACATTTTCTGCTACGGACTTCCGGTATAGACAGAACAGCATGAAGTGTGGTTGAAGTAAACAGTTTGTAGACAAGGTTAAAACTACAAAATCAAACCAGAGGAACGCAAGGAATCTCCAAAAATGGATTCAGCATTACCTAGAGGAAGCTTCTGTACTTTCTGTGTTGTGAGTTTGTTCTTATCACTTCGTTAATCGTCCGTGGACAAAATTCAAACAATCATGGGCAAGACTGCCGACCTGACTGCTGTCCAGAAGGCCATCATTGACACCCTCAAGCAAGAGGCTAAGGCACAGAAAGAAATTTCTGAGCAAATAGGCTGTTCCTAGAGTGCTGTATAAAGGCATCTCAATGGGAAGGAAAAAGTGTGGCAGGAAATGTTGCACAACCAGAAGAGGTGACCGCACCCTGAGAAAGATTGTGGAGAAGGGCTGATTCCAGACCTTGGGGGACCTGCAGAAACAGTGGACTGAGTCTGGAGTAGAAACATCCAGAGCCACCGTGCACAGACACAGGTGCCGCATTCCCCAGGTCAAGCCACTTTTGAACCTGAAACAGCGGCAGAAGCGCCTGACCTGGGCTACAGAGAAGCAGCACTGGACTGTTGCTCATAGGCGGATCTTCTATTCAGACGAAGTAGGCGATCGCCCTAGGCCCCCAACCAGTAGGGGGCCTCCAACCAGCTGCCCTTACCCCAACGAGCAAGGGCTTGGGCCGCCGGAGCCAGCAGCAGCCCCAACTATTCGTCATGTATAATTATGTCAGCGTACCAAACAAACAAATTATAAAACAAAAAAAGAAAGCCATTTGAATGCTGCATTTATATTAACCCCCCCCCCCCCCCACACACACACACACACACACACACACACGCGCACTACAATGGACTGTTCCAAGACGACGGACTGAGTATCAGTCGCTTAGCATTATTTAGCGCCGTTTAGCTTCGCTTAGCTCCGTTTAGCATTGCTTAGCTCCGCAGTTCACTTGCTTTTTTGCAGGTCGGCTATCGTTTATTTCGAACACATGAGCTAATGTGCTCTCCCTGAGAGCCAAACTGCAAAGAGGGAGAAGTTGAGAACAGGCCGGAGGTCGCTAATGCCTCTTTTAACTTTCTTCTTCTTCTTCACACCAAACATAAGATACAAGACAGCACACCCTGTGGCGAAACAATGCAGTACAGTTCCAATCAGTCATACAATAACACTCAACAGCTGGTTAACAGCATTTGCTAAAAATTAAATCTATTAGTGACACCACAAGCAATGACGAAGAATGTTTTTTTAAGAAGTGAAAAGCTTTCGGTTAGCGGTTTAGCGAACGTACCTCTGGTGAACATTTCAAAATAAAAACACATCATGTTCGTCGTATAAATAACGATTTCTGGAGTCAATCCCACATACTTCAGAATTAATATTATAATATGTTGAGTAAATACTACAGAATACAGATTCTACACTAAGAATAGCTTTCAAATGACACTCTTTATGACGAATATGATTGGCAATGAATAATTATTATAATTATTATACTACTATTATATAGTAGTATACGATAATAATATAATAATAATGCTAGAATTTTTTTTAAAGATTTTTTTTTAATAATGTTGGAAAGGCAAAGTCAGTTTTCTGAAACTGTTTACTTTCCATTATTTTGCACTAGTAAATGCTATCAGCATTTAACCTCATTGTTTATTTGTGATTAATTATTGTTATTTACATGATTATTTGTACTTTAATAAAGAATTTAAGTGTTCCAAAATGGTTTTGTGAATTAATAAGCGTCAACAAAAATTTCATTGCTCAATTAGTAAAAAAAAAAAAAAAAAAAAAAAAAATGAAAATTCATTAGATTAGTCAACTAATCGTAAAACTAGTCGGCTGACTAATCAGGAGAAAATTTGTCGTTTAGGACAGCCCTAGTGTACTGGAACATATTTCCTCCACACCCTTCTCACCTTTTTAACCCCTGACCCATGAAGAGGGCCCCTGGATATGTTCGCCTTAGGCCCCAAAATTGCCAAGTCCGCCACTGCTGTTACTCAGTGGTCCAAAGTATATTTCAGATGAAAGCAAATTTTGCATGTCATTCGGTGCCAGAGTTTGGAGGAAGACTGGGGAGAAGGAAATGCCAAAATGCCTGAAGTCCAGTGTCAAGTACCCACAGTCAGTGATGGTCTGGGGTGCCATGTCGGCTGCTGGTGTTGGTCTACTGTGTTTTATCAAGGGCAGGGTCAATGCAGCTAGCTATCAGGAGATTTTGGAGCACTTCATGCTTCCATCTGCTGAAAAGCTTTATGGAGATGACGATTTCATTTTTCAGCATGCCCTGGCACCTGCTCACAGTGCCAAAACCACTGGTAAATGGTTTACTGACCATGGCAGTACTGTGCTTAATTGGCCTGCCAACTCTCCTGACCTGAACCCCATTGAGAATCTGCGGGATATTGTGAAGAGGAAGTTGAGAGACAACAGACCCAACACTGTGGATGAGCTTAAGGCCGCTATCGAAGCATCCTGGGCCTTTGTTACACCTAGGCAGTGCCACAGGCTGATTGCCTCCATGGCACGCCTCATTGAAGCAGTCATTTCTGCAAAAGGATTCCCGACCAAGTATTGAGTGCATAGGGGTCTTTCCCTGGTCAACAGGCCCCCCCACATGGTGTCAACCGGAAAATACATCTAGCTGACGATAGCACCAAAATATTAGTAGTTAGTGTAGACGTTCAATGTATTTCTTGTTGTTGTTTGTTTCTTTTCTTTCTTCTCTTGTGTTTCTTTTCTTCTATACCCCCATAACCCCTTCCTGTTCGCTGCTTTGCCATAATAAACGAGGTATGTTGAATGATCACAATGGGAGTTTGTCATACACTCAATGTAAGACTATAAAACTGTTCAGACCAACCGGGCACTTAGACTTCAATTCTCCGTGTCAAACGGCTGAACAGGACAGTTTTTAAAAAAATTAATTAATTAATAAATTAAAAAAAACATTATTAGTTTTGATCAACTTCTGTGATTACTTAATGATGACATTGCTGACTATGATTAAATATCATGGCGATATTATTATTATTTTTTTCCTTGGTTATAACTTGTGCATTTTGTGGGAAAATAAAAACTATCAAATCTAAGCATGAGTAGTTACTATTTGTGAGCTGACTGCAGCCTGTGCTGCCTATTCAGAGGATAAACCTAAATATCGGAACACCCAGATACTCTTAGGGCACCTCCCACAGGACTCCCGGGGGACACGGTCAAACACCCTCCCCAGGTCCTCAAAACACATGTAGACTGGTTGGTTGTATCTCAAAAACTAGACCCAATTCACACTTTTGACCTCGTTTTTAGTGACCCAAATTGGGTAAAGTCGCACTACTTTTATCAAGGAAGTGTTTTGCTTGTAGCCAGTCTCACAGACAAATATGTAATATGACTCTTAAATTGTAAAAATGTTTTTATTTCATGAATACTTATTTGGCCTTCCATATTAACATGCCCAGCTTTCCTTTCTAAGAGGGAAAAAACAGTTTGTGGTGTAAAACTTTAATGATCCTCCTTTTGATTCCCTTTTTAATGGGAGCGCTTTGAAACCTCTGGGGATATGTGGAGCGACAATGGCTAATTGAAAACAAGTTATTTTGCTGGCTTTCATAGTAGCCCTTAGTTAACGTTGTCCATGAGGTGCCACTTCAAGCAAATGATTGACATGACGTTTGTGTCTATGACAGGAAAACAATGTCCTTCTCCAAATAATCTTTCCTTTTGTTATCCCAACACCAGGTAGCAGTGCTTTAGAAAAGCGTGTCAGGGTTGTAAAGCCCGAATTTATTGTCCCTCTCAGCATGCACGTCTCATAACTTTCTCGTTAGCGACTACTGGTTTCATGTTTACACATCGGGAGCGCAGAGAGACGCTTCACACAAGCTCTTTCTCCTGCTCCCAGCGCCGGCCGGTTCCGCCGCCGCACAGTCGTAGCACGGGGGTACCTCAGGCGCCAGCCTGACCCCCCGCCGAGACTAACGCCATCGGTCACGGCCCTCCTTCCCCCCGGCCCAGACGCGCTCAGCTCGGCCCCTCCCTTCATTAGGGCCGCCGATGGCCGACACCCATGTAAAAAAGGAATAAAGTACAAAAGGGCGGACAGTCGGTGTGTGAAGCTTACCTTTTCCCAAAGCGGCCTTTGAAGCATTTTTTGGGGAGACTCTTAAATCTCTAAGGAGGAAAGGTCCCCATCATTGTAAAAAGGATGAATCTGGAAAAATGCAATAAATCTGAGATCACAGGCACTCGCTGGCCCGAGATAAATTCTTGCACCTCGGCCTAACTCGCCGCACACATCTGCCTTGCATTTAGACACTTTTACATGGCAGGAATTCAACCTGATTGAGGCGGTCCGCCCGTTGGCCTTCGCCGACAGAACGCCTTGACGCCCGCCGTCACACTCGCGCACTCCTATTGTTGGAACTGACCCTTACATTGGTTACGTTACACAGTGGTGGAATGTAACATAAGACATAACATGATGTACTAAGTACATTTTTTTAGTACAAACATGAAGTGATACTTTTTACATTTACTTTACAATATTTTACATAACGCACTGTAAACCCCTGGCAATAAAAGGGAGAACACACCTTAGTGAAAGTTGTCAATATTAACATATGTACAACATGTCAACTGTCAATATTTTGTGTGGCCACCACTATTATCCAGAACTGCCTTTACTCTCCTGGGCATGGAGTTGACCAGAGCTTCACAGGTTGCCACTGAAATGCTCTTCCACTCCTCCATGACAACGTTGAGGAGCTGCCAGATATTTAAGACTTTGCGCACCTCCTCCTTCCGCTTGAGGATCCCCCAAATATGTTCTATTGGGTTGAAGTCTGGAGACATGCTTGGCCAGTCTTGATCTTAGCCACTGTGCTGCAGCTCAGTTTCAGGGTGTTGGCAATCTTCTTGTAGCCTTGGCCATCTTCATGTAGCGCAACAATACGTCTTTTAAGATACTCAGAGAGTTCTTTGCCATGTAGTGCCATGTTGGAACTTTCATTGACCAGTATGAGAGAGTGTAAGAGCTGTACTACAAATTTTAACACACGGTCCCTATGCACACCTGGACCTAGTAACTTTAACGAGTCACATGACATTTTGGAGGGAAAATTACAAGCAGTACTCAATTTGTACATTTAGGGTCGTTGTTTCTAAGGGGTGCACTCACTTTTGTTGCCAGGGGTTAAAATATTAATTGCTATATTTTAAGTTATTGGGAAAGTTGAGGGGAAAGTAAATTAACTCTATTATATAAGCTGTGTCAGAGTGTCATTTTGTCAGTGTTGTCCCATGAAAAGATATACTTAAATATCTGCAGAAATGCGAGGGGTGTGACTCAATCATGCACAAGATTTTAGCTTTTGTATTTTTGCAGCACTGGACTCATGAAAATGCTGGGATAGGAAGAATATACCGCCGATAACACAGAGTCAACATGGCTACATAAACACCCTGTCTTTGTGGTGGCACGGACTTGGTTCCACATCTGCCTTCATGAACATGTTGTCCTCCCATGTCGTGATGATGGCAGATGGATGCGGTATTTCCAAATCGTCTATTTTAAGGGATTTTGATGAGTGATGCACTCCAACTCCACTGTTGTTTTGGTTAGAGAAAGTGTAAAACAAAAGTCGCGAGCAGAAACGCGGAAGTAAAGTGCCTCGGAAACTTGTCTATACAGTATTGTGGCGAGCGACGTTGAAAGACAGTTTTTATGTTTCACACTTGCTACCCTTGTGCCCCATACACAGCACGACACCAAGAGACAGCGAATTTATTAAACAGAAAGCACAAGAACATAACAACGGCTTCTTGGGACCCATGTTGAGTTCTCTCGCAAGAAAATCTACTGTGCGTCCGTCTTGCGGGAAAACGGCAAAATTGCGACACTGTCATTTATCGTCTTATTTCGACCATGTTGTCATATGTCGAAACAAACGTTGGGTCAAATTTTACGTCGGCTGTCGAAAGGATCGTATGTCGATGCAATTGTATGTTGAAGTACAACTGTATTGTTATATTATTGATTTCACATGGCACAGCAACTCTTGTTTTGATAAAAATAAAGATGCCTGCTATAGATCCCACAAAAAAACAAGCGGGTTGGTAAACAGACACCGAACTGTTCATTTTTATGCAGTCCGGTTATGTCCCAAACATTAACCAAATGGCGACATGTTTCGGTACTACTACACGTCCTAAACATTACCCAAATGCCGACATGTATCGGTACTACTACAACCCAACTCTACTCTCCTCCTGCTTCTTCTGTAGTTTTATGCTGTTTGGAAACAAAATCTCAAGGTGTTCACGTGGCATCGCTGATATTAGTATCAGGACAACATTAGTAAAAACAGTTTAAAAAAAAAAAAAAAAAAAAAAAAAAAAATTGATCGAGATTACGATACGAAAGAAGCAGGATCTTGAGTTTAACCCGACATTTCTCTCTCACTTTGCAGCTCAAAAAGAACATTCTGCTGAGGAGGAACGCTTCAATGCTGCGCAGAAAAGGTAGGATTCAAACATTGGACTCAAATTGGATTGGACATGTTTTGCTGTCAATGGCAGCCAGTGATTTAACAAATATACATCAAAAAGCATTGGGTGAATACATAGGTGCATAGAAATAACAGTGATGATCATAAAATGATTATCAAATTCATGAATAAATTGAAACATGAATTTGAAAAATACAGCAAAAAATGGGAAAATCCTACATTTAAAAATCCTAAAAAGATCCGAATACATAAAATAGAGAAAAATGGAAAATAGTTCAAATTAAAATTGGTAAAAGAAATAAATAATATATATGTATATACAGTATATTTTTTAAAAGTACCCGGTACTCGTTATCTGTATTTTAATGTTCTATATTTACAGGTAGTCCCAGGTTTACGAACGAGTTCCGTTCCTACGCTGGCGACGTAACCCAAATTTCCGAAAAAGTCGGAATGAACCCTTTAAGTACCCCAAAATACCCCATAAATCTTAAAATTACTATCCAAAAACATGTATTTTATCTCATATTAATAAAATAAAGTTAAAAAAAAAGATACTGTGGGGTATGTTGTGTTAAATGCCGTTATATTCAATGACTATTCGGACTTGACACACGAGTGACTCGCCTTGCTGTGAGAAAAGGGCGCTGTAGAAAGAGTAGGAAGGGGAAAAAGGAGGGACATCATGGCCGCTCAGGTCACCAGCGTCGCTTCTCTCGACGCGAGCTTACTTTTCATTATTTAAAAAAAAAAAAAAATCATTTCATTATTTATTTTATTTTATTTATATTAATATTTTAATTTACATTTCAACAATTTTCCAATTGTCCTCTAGCTCTTTCAACATTATTATGATGTAGGACTTTCCAATTTTTGTTGTTGTACAGGTACATAAAAATAGTGTTTAAAAAAACTTTTTTTTAACTTTGAAAATTCCTTTTAAAAAAAAAATACATGCAGTCCCCGGGTTCCATTCCTACGCTGGCGACGTAACCCGAATTTCCGCGTAAGTCAGAATTACCCTTTTAAGTACCCCTACCTCTCAAAATAACTACCGTAATTTCCCGAATATAACGCGCACTTTTTTCCCCCCAAATCAACTGGTAAACTCATGGTGCGCATTATAAACGGGTACATGGATGGAGACAGAAATATATATGTATTACATATATATATATATAAACCGATTTTTTTTCATTGACACGGCCACGTTGTGTTGAAGAAACGTATGCGGCCACACGTTGCCGACCATTACGGTACGTGACGTCACCGTTTTGTTTCGGTAATACTTCACTCTAATCGGCCGAATGATTTCGTCTGTGTTAAATTCTGCTTTTTTCACTCTTCATAAAGCACAGAATTTAGTTTCTTGAACTCATTTGAGTCGACGTTTATTGCAGCTCCGCAATTCGGACCATAACAAATGTAAGGACACACACTTCCTGTGTCCGTCAACTATATCGGTCCCTCGGGAAACTCAAACCCAAATAACAATAGTTCCTTTTGTTACTGTCGTGCTGACAGCTATGAGCTCTCACGGATTTCCGATTTACGTTCTCACTTTCATTTTACCGTATCAATCCATGGAAGAAACATTTATTCATCATGAGGAAACGAGCAAGTTATACAGCAGCCTTTATAAGAAAAGTCACATCTGTTTTGTTTTCTCCTAGATTCTGGTAAGTTGTCAAATCATATTATTACCGTAAATATTGTCAGTTCACGTTAATGTTTTGAACTACCAATGTGCTATGCTTGTGCGGTGTTTCACCAGTCAGTAAAATGACATCTCTGTTTGTATCTGTACACAAGCTCTGTTTTCTTGTATTCTTCTATTTATTGGTGCTAAAATTAGGGTGCGCGTTATAAACGGGTACAATAATTTCCCCTAGATTTTACAAGTAAATTTGGGGTGCGCATTATACACGGGTGCGCCTTATATTCGGGAAATTACGGTATCTGGAAACATTAGTGATTAGTGCGCATGAGTAGTACAGGTAGTCCCCTGGTTACGAACGAGTTCTGTTCCTATGCTGGCGACGTAACCCGAATTTCCGCGTACATCGGAATTAACCCTTTAAGTACCACTAAATACGCCCCAAATCCCAAAGTAACTATCCAAAAACATGTATTATACGTCATTGTTGTCACGGGTGGGGAGCATGGAGGACCCAAATGCAGGGAAACAAAAGCAGGGAGGCAAGGCAGAGTGGTGGAAAACTCAAGATGGTTTTAATGATAAACAAAAGGCAAAAAAGCAAAGTACAACCAACTCGACAGGAATCAAACTTAGTTTGGGAAGAATAGATAATGGGATAGATGTGACATCGACATAGGATAGAGACATGGATGGACAATGACCGAACAAGAACAGACAGTACATGGGGAACTTAAATACAGACATGTGGTAATGAGACAATGAGACAGAGGTGGTTGTTACAAGAGGCAGCGGATTGGTCAAGACACAAGGAGCAGGCCACAACAGGGGAAGTCAATGGGCAAATACATGGACAAGAAACAGTAGTGCACAAACTGAACAGAACTTAACTCAAGCCATAACAATTGTACCGTCCTCGCTAAGACGTTGGTGCTAAGTCCTAGCTAGCTAGACAGCGAGCTAAGCTCCGAAATAGAGCAGGGCGGTAAACCGAAAATTTACCGTCACCGAAATTCTTCACGATGACCGACGTAATTTTGACCATGTCGGCAAATTCGGTAATTTAATAAAACAAGAAAATATAGTCGTTTCATCCCGCTTTGACTCTGTGTTGTTCGGCTGTGTTCATTCCCCTTTAAGAAAGCAGACAGTGTGCTTACGTATGGAGTCAAAAGGTTTTCAGGAAGCCAAACAAACAGAAGCCCGGTAGGCTAACGCCAACGGCTAACGCTACAAGTAGACGGGATGGAGTCGGGCTTAATTTAGCTTCGCCAAACTTTCCCCCGACATTAAGTAAACTCTTGGTAGGTTCCAGATGGGCTTTCACCCGCTGTCCTCCCTGGTTGTCACGATTTCAGGAGAGGATGCTTTTCTTCTGGTAGCCAAGCCAAAGGCTAGCGCTAGCGGCTAACAGCGGACACAAATGAATGTGAAAGAGTCGGGTAGCGGCTCTTACCTTGTCGAAACGGCTGAAATTAATGAGTGGACTGGGCACGGACTTCATGTAGCAATCATTATGTCGCATTATTTGGCATCTCTGTGTGATTTCTCTGAAAGCTTTCATGATGGTAAAGCACTCAGCATAAAGTATAATCCAACAGTGAAGCCTATATATAATATGACAGTTTAATGGCCACAGCTATTTTTCTGTATGTGTTTGCTTTATTCTGCCATCATAAGACCTTAAATATTTCATTAGCATCAGAGCAATAAAGCTTTAATCTGGTTGTGTCTGTGTGGGGGGGCTGCATGTATTAAAAAATGTTTCAGGAAAAAAAAAAACTGAAACCTTGATGTAAACACTTGTGTTGAATAATTATGCCCCAGCAGCCATTACCAATAAGTTGTCTGAAGTGTACTGTTAAAGCTGCAAGTGATTTGTGTTAGAATGACATGTTTGCACAGTCGTCATATTGATTTTTATAATGTTGTACATTTTTCAAGTCATACAAGCTTTTATAAATGTTCACACTAGAATTCTTATTGTTTATAAGATTTTTTTGAATACTTAATGTCTAGACTGCATGTGCAATTGTTAAATTGAAAGCTGGTAAATAAATGTAACGAGAAACGGTTAATTTGTATTCCATGCATTGATTCAAATTTTCAAAATATATAACAGTCGGCTTGGGCGAATTTATCGTCATTTATCGTGATACGTACTTAAGGCCATATCGCCCAGCCCTACTCCGAAATGACAATGTCAGACGTCGGTGTGGTTTGCTGACTTAATTCAGCTACTCATGACATAAACACTTGCAGAATAAAACTAAAATAAAAATGAAATTAAATCTGTTTCAGCTTCAGTAACAGCAATTCAAATTTGCGTTTATAACTAGATGCTTATACAGCAATAACAATCAACACAAGCGATTAGCATGCAGCAGTTAACGTCCGCACATCATCAAAAACAGTCACATAAACTCACTCCAAGTATTCGACCACAATGGCGTATCGTCACACGTCACTTTTGCTCATTAATATTCATGACGTTAGCAATTGTTGCTAGGCGGGTCAACCTCCCATTTGTCCCTAATAGTAAATGCATGGAAATAGTGTACGAACGAGATGTTTACTGAGCTAAACCTACCAATTCTGCCCGAAAATGATGTGCCTGGTGCCAAATTCACTGGTAAAGATGTGAAAGGACATACACATGTTCAGTTAAAGAGATGGTTTGAGTGTCAAGGGCTGAAAAAGACGGAAAAAAGAGCCGACCTGATCCAGAGGTAGCTTTTATATCGACACCTTTTTCTTGTGTGCATGTCCTTACGCCACCGACAATGACATTCTCCTGTTTCAACAGTCTATCCTTTACCACCATATGCCCAGTCTTTCTTATACATTATATCCTCTGGTTGTCTTACGTCTCTGACCATTCTTGGGGGTAATTTACATTTTTATCGTGATTCCTTGTTTGTTTCTTTTCTTTTTTTTCTTAATGTCATTGTAATTTCATGTCATTACTTTCCTGCCTTTTATTTACTATGAGCCATGTTTGTTTTTGTTGTAAAGCACTTTGGGGACCTTTCGGGTTTTGTAAAGGGCTATATAAATAAATTTGATTTGATTTGCTATTTTTGTGTAGCGATTGGAATTGCTACTCAGTGACAGCCAACGAACACTTTTAATTTTTTCATTAATAACAAATCTTAATTCTATAATTTATTTACACTTCCCCCTTACTAAAACTGGTTTTTTTACAACAGAAAAGGTAACAACAGTGGCAGTCAGATACTATTTCCATTTTTTTCAGGTCATTCATTGTCAGACAGAAGCAGCACAGCAAAACGCCATGCTAAAAATAAGTAAAAATATCAAAATGGCTTACCACTTCGTCCTCTGTAGGACCATGCCCCCCCCAAAAAAATGTTTACTGCATATTAAGGTGAATGGCTTCACCTTGCTGGCATTAAACTGGTCTTTTGACGGCCGCACAACTTGATCCATTTTTCACATTTTTTCCTCCCGAGTTTTTGGCTTCGGGAAACGTATGAACACATGATATGTCGTAATGTTATAATGAGTAATGAGTTGTTTCTTCAAGTTCGATAGCAGTAGTGTTTACCCGGCAGGTTCGTTTTGGAAAGATTACCGGCAGAAAACAAGCAGTAATAACATGAATTGTATTCGAGGAGGTGTCTATGTTGACCCACTTTCGGCTTAAAATGGCGACGTACGGTCTAAAAATAGCATTCGTACTGTATACTAATGAAAACGCACAATAAACAGTACAAAAGGTGTTATATACAGGTGTTGCCTCCATGGATGCTTCAAAAGCAACAAATGTGCGTGCAGGCTTGCACTTTCCCCTCTCTCGGCTGCAGGATTTCTTCGTGGGAGCAAATGCGCTCTTCCTCATGTGTAAATACGGTCTTACCCGCATGCCATTAGTACTACCTGCTCTACCTGCTCTCTTGCATTACAAAACAAAAGTTAACATTATTAAAAAAAAACAACAACAACAACAACAAAAAAAGACTCCGGCGTCGTCAAGTCGAAATCACTTAAGTCAGGTACGTCTTAACCCGGGGACTACCTGTGCTTTTATTTACCATTTTTATTTGATGATTTTTCTAATTTTTAGCTTATTTTGTTCAATTTAATGTTCTATATTTAGTATTTTTTCATGAAAAATGTTTATGTACTGAAGTATTCCTTCAGACATTTATGTATACTTGTTAAATGTAAATTCAAACATTAAGGAGGAACTCGTTCATGGGTGTCTAAAAACAAGGCAATGATTATTGATCAAAAGGTCTGCCCCATTGCTTTTAATGAACTTATCTTTGATTTCATCTGCTGCCTGGTCCAGGCTAGAGCGACGGGGGGTTTTCAGTCAGGTTCCCATAGAGCCACCTCGTAAAAATGACACGCTGGTGATGAATATGGGCGTCAGCGGGCTCGCTGGGCCCTGGGTGGGCTCTCACATCTGTGCTGGATGAGGGACGTTCACTCAAACACACGAGAGCAAGAGCAGCGCTAACATGCTCACGGGCTTGCTAAAGCAAATAGACAAGCAATCCATGGTACTAACCCATAACTTGGCCTCTCATGGGAAGGCTCGAAGTGAAGACGCCAGTGAGTAAATTGAGACCCACTCATTGGCTGCCATTGGCGGCGATAGACGTCCAATCCGTTTTGACTGAGGGGGCTTGCAGTAATCATTCGCTGCCAAAATGGATTAGACCAAGGGTGTCAAACTCATTTTGGTTCACGGACCACATTTATTGCAATTAGATCTCATGTGGGCCGGGCTAGTTTATTTTGAAGCCAAATAAGTTCACTCACTGGCTGCCATTGACAGCGCTCAACATCCAATCCATTTTGACTGGGAAGGGGTGAAGTTCATTCGGCCTAGAGGCGTAGCAAGGGTCCCCGGGGCCCCTAGGCAACAAGCAACATGGGGCCCTTCGAGCATGTGCAAGTAAGGGGGACAGTTGGAATTGGAGCAGTAGCATATTTAATAAAAGTCTAATAACGCCTCGCTCACATAGAGCGCTTTTTAGGACACTCAAAGTGCCCCCCCCCCCCCCCCCCCCAATTGCATTATTCATTCACTCCACACTCAGTGCATGTCAGCTTCTGTTGTAACCACAGCTGCCCTGGGGGAGACTGACACCTTCTGAAAAAATTCCCAGATGAAAATATGTGTGTATGTTGATTTTAAACACTGATTTTATGTTCTAGGTAACATCTTTATGTATAAAGAAACGCTAGCATGCTGCAATGCTGTTAGCAAACGCTAACAACCTAGTTACAGATCAAGGCAGTTAATTGGTTTAGGACATAAAAATACTACTACTACTACTACTAGTCTGCAGTGCTTCTACTACATTAGGACATAAAACTACAGTAACATAGTACACTCACAGCTGTCTTGCTTCCTTTTCTCTTCTGCTTTTTTTCTTTCTTTTTTCGCTTCCAGAAGGATAACTTCTCTTCATTTTGCCAATTTAAAAAAAAGCCAGATCGCCACCCACTCTCACTCTGAGTCACATGACACACATACATACTCGCGCAGTATAATGATCACAAAGGTGGGGGGCTGCGAGTGCACGCTGCGTGCACGTGCGGTCATCTTGGCCATAAAAGTGCGAAAACTAATCACTTTACACTGACTCATATGGATGTGAATGTTATAGATGTGAAATGAGCACCTTACGCCTATGCTCGCTCCCAGAATACGCAGCGCTTGTGACATAGGACAGTAACAGGACTGGTTGCTATGGGAACGCATGCATACCCAAGGAACCTTGCTAAAAGGAGTATTAAAATTGCTAATAAAATCGTTTAGGATTATTTTAGATGCATATATGTTATATTTTTCTTATAGAGTATTCGACGAGGAATACGATAGACCCATGAATAGACTTTTTTGGAAAAATCACCATTTCTTTAAGTAGTCACATGAATAATGAGGTGGCCTGTGAAAATCAACATACAACAACTTGGCAAGGACTTCTCAGAGAGTACTTGGTGAGTCACTCTTTAAACAATCATGTGGTATTAATAGCTGATTGGGCTTTCTTAAACATGGATAATCTATATGACATGGTTCGTGCTGATTGGGATTGATAACATAATTGTTAGACAATATGCCAAATGATTCCATGGTATTGAATGATTCCATGGTATTGAAGCACTCCCTACACTTGTCGCTGCGACAGTGCAGTAAAGCTGCTTGTGCTAAATCTGTTGGCCCTCTAGGGGCCCCTGCTGGCTGGGGGCCCTAGGCAATTGCCTGGTTAGCCTAATGTGACGTGACGCCTCTGATTCGGCCCCCTATTAATCGGCCCCGCGCCCATGTCCTATCAATATATTATGTTTCTCTATAAAAAGAAATGAGACAACTTTACTGTCTAAAAATAACACAAATGCTAATGTGCTTCTCCAAAATGCAATACAAACGGGCACTTAAGACACTGTAATCGCTAGACAGCATAATCGCTAACTGGCTTAGAATTGCGTGCTAAGTAGTCACATCTCATCAACAAAGAATACAAACAATACAGTTGGCTTCATTTACTCACCTCTGACGGAGACACACTGGATCTAACAACACAAAAGACAATCTAACTCTCAAAACTTTGTTATTGACTCAGCAACCCAATATCAGTTGCAGCAGTGAACTCTCTCTCTTTCTTGGTCTAATCACTGGCACGCACACGCACCCTCACATTACACACAGACAAGGACCCAAAGTGTGCAAAAACCGATTATGAAATCATTCGGCAAGTAATTTATTCTTCAATTTTAATCGATTTAATCATTTAGTTGTTGCAGCCTTAATGCAAAGCTGCCATCAGCTAAGCCAAAAACTCCATTTTAAAAAGCGGGTCACGGTGACTCAGTTTGCTGCGCCGGGTCACATGCAGTACATGTCTCTCACAAGTTCAGTGTCATTTGTGATGCAATCTACCAGCGACAAGAATTTACGGTTGTGTTCATTCTTTAAAGCCTACACGCGTTCGTCAAACTGACCCTCACACACTGCAGTTGACTGCTCTCATCTTTTACTGGGGACACAAAGGAATGTCTGCTAGTCCGGCCAAATATTTCCTCGTACTTATACTTTTCTAATGGCATTTTTTTTACACAGCTGACAGCGAGGAATGCCGCCCCGCGTAAAGCCTCGCACGGCAACATCATCATCCGTATGAAAAGCGGTACCGTTACATATGTTTGTGAAGTAGAGCCGGGTTCCGCTTGATTTTGTTTATATTTGGGAGGTATATGTATGACGCACATGCGCGAGCATCTGTTTCTAGTGAAGTTTTGTTGAAAATAGCTTACAATTGGATCAGACGGGGGGGGTGGATTTACAAATGACTATACCGGAAAAGTGTCGGTCGCGCTCGTCCGTGTCTTTAATTGTCTGCCAGTAAATATGTTAGCGTTAGCGGCTATGAAGCTGTGGGGTCAATGTGATAATGGACCCTCCGCTACTGGCCCAGCAGGCTGGAAGCGCTGTTTGCAGTTCCTCGCCTCGCTGTCAGCACCCCATCTAGGAGTTCAATGAATTTGTAGGAAAATGATAAACAGGCTTTCCAATCCAGCAGACCAGAAATAACGCCGGGGAACAATTTGGGGAAAAAATACTGTTGACGGATTTAATTTTAATGCTGATTAAAGCTAATTTTGCCCTTCTGATGATTCCAAATTGGCAGTTTTTTTTCTAGCACGTCAAGTTTATAAGTTTACTAGCAGTATGGCCCGGTGTTTCACACTTGCGGTTCTTGTTCCCCGTACACCGCACTAAAAATATCAAAAAAACATTAAAAAAAAAACAAAAACATACGTGTACTGCCCAAAACAGTGCGTTTCCTTGTGAACTGCCAGACAGCCAGCTAACATTGAAAGTCCTCCAATAAAACACAAGGCTTGGTCTTTTTTTGTATATGAAGTTTTTAAACTCTAACAAAGAAACATGCATGCATTCAACACAACTGCACAATACAAGCCTGTAAACAAATACGATGTAGACACTACACTTCACTTGAGCTACAAGCTACAAGAACAGTTTAGCTTCCATACAGCAGGACTTATTAACAAATTCGTTCATATAGCTTTTCCCCATAAACACAGTTACTGATGTACAGGCACATATACTGCATAGTAACAAGTTAGTATAGATGTAAAATACTTACAGACAACAGCACTCAACAGCGTCAGTGCGACTGCAGACTGTGAACTTTGCAAGTAAATGAGCTTGTGTTCCAAACTGCGCCACATGATGGATGTAATGAATTATTATAACCACAAGGTAAAAGTAACATACTGTAAAACGTCTACTTGCTCTTAACACCGGAGAGTCTAGCCTGCACAATGTTTTTTTTAAATTAAAAATCTGATGCTTTTCACCCGATTCCGATCCTCTGAAAAATGGCCCGATCGGCCCTATGACGTGATGAAAATGTTTATCCCGACAGGTTCCAGGACATGGTGAACTACTTTGGGGTGAAGCCAAAGTCAGGAGATAAAGAAGTGGCGCCTAATCACGTCTTTATGCTGTGGTACGAGTTCTGCAACGACTTCAAGAACGCTTGGCTGCGCCAAAGCAAGGCCATCTCCAAGGAAAGGTGAGTTACAATCTCTTTGAGCTAAAGCTACCTTTGCTTAACTCAGCGATGACGGCGATAGATGTTCAATCCATGTTGATCGAGAGGGTCGAATGTACATTCTGTTGCCGTCACCAGCACTGATAAATGATTATTCGCGGCCAGTCAGGCGCTCGGATGTCGGGGGGGGGGGGCATCAAACGCGACCCTCCGATTTATAATGCTTCCTCTGACCCCGGGCGTATTTTGGGGGGGCATTCCACCAACTCTTTTGGCGACCGACTGTGTTTTTTAGCGAGCCAACGTAGGCCGCTGGCTTTATGATAAACACTGTAATGAAGCGGCCAAAAGGGCAGAAGCTGCGCATGAGCATGCGGGGAAGACTGCGGGAGCCTTTTTAGAAGTATCTTTGTGGTGTCACATCATGACCTGGACTCATAAGTATTTGTTTTCAAATCAATTTCCAAGTTGCTGTATTACTTAATTTACTTCCCTCCGAGCTGACAGAGTTGCCCTCAGAAAAGCTGCTACATTTGCTGCTACTGTTGTCACCAAAGTAAAATTTTCAACTGTGTCTCGATACTCCAAAAAATACCATTTTTGATACTACATACATCAAAAAATTAAAAATGAAATGTTTAAACCGTGATCCCTCGTTACTTCGTGCATCAAACTTCGCGCCCTCAGTCCATCGTGGATTTTTTCCCCCAATTAAAAAGAAAAAACATACAGATGAGCTTTTCTGATCCGATCACATAGCCTCACTCTCGCTCCCTCCCTTCCTCTCCCTGCTCTCTGTTGGTCAGGCAGCGAGTGCACTGGAGTTGCTTATTAAAGTTCAGGATGATTGACAGACATTTAATGTTTGAACTTTCCAGAGAAACAGACTACAAAGCGCCTAACTTGTTAGACAGTTGCTTTGGCAACTCATTGTGTGTAAGTGAGCAGCTTGAGCGGATTTGAGTTGACTCACTCAATGAAGCGTTTAATAAAGCCAAGCACTTTTCTGCTTTATTCTTCTTTAAAAATAATTTGGTGGCACTGTAACATGTTTAAAACTTAAGATGTGAAAAAGATGTCTTTTATATGTATATATATATATATATATATATATATATATTTTTTTTTTTTTTTCTTCCCAATGCTAAATATGAATAAATACATATTCATAGACTTCACTATTAGTTTACGGGACAAGGGGCTTGGGAATGATCCGTAGGGGGCCTATTTTCAAAAACTTAAAATTCAAATATTTTCAAAACCAAAGCCGCTAACGACCTAAAACCAAAACAGACACCTCCCTTAGGCATATATGAGTCTCCATAAGCGGTTCCCTAATAAAACCCTGATTAATTATTTTTTTATACAAGTATAACAAAACTTAAAATGGCTATAAAATTGTCCAATTGTGTGCTAGATGCACAAAAATCACCAAATGCAGAGATAATAACCTTTACTTTCAGGATCAATAGCAATATTTAACATATCATTTAGGTTTTTGCCCAAAATAGAAACTTTTTTTTTTTTTTTTAATTTAGTGCAAGTTTTCAACAGCTAATAAATCACTCAATTAGAAACTTAATACCTGAGGAAAGCATGCAGAATCATCTTAATTTTACTCAACAAAAGCAAAATTTGCATTTTTCTACATGCAATCACAACTTAGTTAGTTTGAATTTCTCTATTGTGTAGAGATACAAAATCCAACATGGCAGCCCTCACAAAACGAAGAGCTTATTAAGTTGAAAATTCTTGTAAATAAATGCTTAAATCATGGAATTTCTACAGTTATGAGCGTAAAACAGTCTAGATCAGTGCTTCTTAACCTGGGTTCGATTGAAACCCCAGGGGTTCGGTGAGTAGGTCTGAGGGGTTCGGCGAAGGTAAAGAAACAGAGCTCTGAGTATGCTGATTAAATCCAGGCAAAGTTGCTTTTTAGACCAGGTTTTGGACTGGTTTGCTCCCAATTTAAAGGCTTAATGCAGTTCTTTCAACTGCAAGTTCTCGATCTGAAGGGAGGAGGAACTGGTTTGCTCAGTGGAAGGTTGACTTGCACTTAGTATGCGGGAGTACAACACACCAAAGGGCAGCGTGGTCTCAAATTTTGACCTGTTTATAAAACATGCTGTCAAAATGAGAAGAATTTTGAATGGGAATTTGCTAAATTATTAGCTTGTCACAGTTAAAGCTACCTCAACTTCTCCCCTCTGCCTGATAGTGGAGTTTATGTATGTATTACACACCAAAAAAAAAATAATTTTTTTTTTCAAATTTTTTTCTCCCCGAAAAATGTATTTTTGGGGGGGTGCTACTTTGCGGTTTTTCACATATCGCAGCATGTTCCAGTCCCCATTAACTGCGAAAAACGTGGGCTCTGTTATGATCGTGAGCAGACAACCCTAAAGCAGGCACGTGAGATGGCTTGGTTTGGAAGTCAAAAAGTTTATTCAAAAGTGGACTTCGTTGGTGTAGAGAGCCTGGGCGAAGGTGACAAGAGACGTGAGGCACTGGCGAGATCCTAGGGCAAAGCAAGAAAGGTCTATGATCAGATAAGGTCAGTCAGAAATATTCAAAACGCGAGAACGCACTAACAGTGTACTGAGAGAGATGATCCAGCGACGTGGTGGAGCTCTAGCTGGCTTATGTAGGCTGGTGATGGTGATTGCTGACAGCTGCCGTCGCTCCACCCGTCAGGTGCTGGGCCTGTACTGTAATTGGATGACAAACACAGCCACACACCTGCCCAGCCCTCGGCCTGACAGGATCACTGTATAAAAGAAAAAAAAAATTCCAATAAAATAATTGTCACTCATGGAGAAATACTTAAAGAGTTCACATTTAATTATATAAATATTTAATTTTGGATTTTCATATATATATATATATATATATATATATATATATATATATATATATATACACTCACCGGCAACTTTATAAGGTACACCTGTCCAACTGCTCGTTAACACTTAATTTCTAATCAGCCAATCACATGGCGGCAACTCAGTGCATTTAGGCATGTAGACATGGTTTAACAGTAGCCACGTTTACATGCTGACTTTTATTCATACCGATTCAAATCACTCCGAATGGAAATTTCAGATCAGCTGTTTACATGTCACTTCATCTATTCCGATCCAGCGTTTACATGTGTCTGCCTTTATTCCGAAAGGACGTTTGACAACTGCCGTCTGACATGCGCAGATTAATCAAAACAAAGCGTCACGTTGCAAAACATGGAGATCGATCGTCAGAGTGCTGCTGTTTTAACTTTAACCCACTTGTTGTGTTTGTGGGGTCGTATCCGCTTCTGCTGTTTTGCTCTTTTGCCTTGTAGTAGCCGGTTGTCAGCGTTTTCCACCATTTCTAATCTGGTCAACGCTCCGGTCTATTCCGGCTTCGTGTAACCTCTTGTGAACTTTTTTAAATAGTTCACTGTTCCTCGTTTTACGCCCGTCTAAGCGAGCAATTATATTCAATTCTTTTAAAATTTGAATTAAATACAATCTTTCCGCCGGACTCCAATTAGGTGCGCTGTGCTTGGAAGCCATGTTGCAAGTGACGTTACTTACGTCACCAAGTGACGTCACCACGTCAGTACGGAGCATGTGCAGAAAGAACGCAACCAGACACCATTCCGCTTCCCTGTTTACATGATATAATTTTACTTCTAATCGGTTTGGGAAAAGGAATATTCCACCCCTGTGAATCGGAATGAAATTCCATTCGGTTTGGGCCTGTTCATTCCGAATGAGGTGTTTATATGGAACACATTTATTCGGTTTGAACATCTAAACCGATTGTAATTGGAATATTTGGCTCCATGTAAACGTGGCAAGTGTCCTGCAGTTCAAACCGAGCGTCAGTATTGGGAAGAAAGGTGATTTGATTGACTTTGAACGTGGCATGGTTGTTGGTGCCAGAAGGGCAGGTCTGAGTATTTCCGAAAAACTGCTGATCTACTGGGATTTTCACGCACAACCATCCCTAGGGTTTACAAAGAATGGTCGGAAAAAGAAAAAATATCCAGTGAGCGTCAGTTCTGTGGGCGGAAATGCCTTGTTGATGCCAGAGGTCAGAGGAGAATGGCCAGACTGGTTCGAGCTGATAGAAAGGCAACAGTGACTCAAATAACCACCCGTTACAACCAAGGTAGGCAGAAGAGCATCTCTGAACACACAGTACGTCGAACTTTCAGGCAGATGCGCTACAGCAACAGAAGACCACGCCGGGTGCCACTCCTTTCAGCTAAGAAGAAAGAAACTGAGGCTACAATTTGCACAAGCTCATCGAAATTGGACAATAGAAGATTGGAAAAACGTTGCCTGGTCTGATGAGTCTCGATTTCTGCTGCGACATTCGGATGATAGGGTCAGAATTTGGCGTCAACAACATGAAAGCATGGATCCATCCTGCCTTTTATCAACGGTTCAGGCTGGTGGTGGTGGTGGTGTAATGGTGTGGGGAATATTTTCTTGGCACTCTTTGGGCCCCTTGGTACCAATTGAGCATTGTTGGAACGCCACAGCCTACCTGAGTATTGTTGCTGACCATGTCCATCCCTTTATGACCACAATGTACCCAACTTCTGATGGCTACTTTCAGCAGGATAATGCGCCATGTCTTAAAGCTGGAATCATCTCAGACTGGTTTCTTGAACATGACATTGAGTTCACTGTACTCAAATGGCCTCCAAAGTCACCAGATCTCAATCCTATAGAGCATCTTTGGGATGTGGTGGAACGGGAGATTCGCATCATGGATGTGCAGCCGACAAATCTGCACCAACTGTGTGATGCTATCATGTCAATATGGACCAAACTCTCTGAGGAATGCTTCCAGCACCTTGTTGAATCTATGCCACGAAGAATTGAGGCAGTTCTGAAGGCAAAAGGGGGTCCAAGTCAATATATATGTATATATATATATATATATATATATATATATATATATATATATATATATATATATATATATATATATATATATATATATATATATATATATATATATATGTATATATGTATAGTATCAAATGGTATTTAGGTTTTTTATTGGGGGGGTATCAAGACGGAGTTGAAAATTTCACAATTTTGACAACAGTAGCAGCAAATAATAATAATAATACATTTTATTTATAACGCACTTTACATTTGAAAAACAAATCTCAAAGTGCTCCAAAACCAGTGTTGTTAATAACGGCGTTAGAATATAACGGCGTTAATAACGGCGTTATTTCCTTCAGTAGTGAGTAATCTAATTAATTATTTTTCTCATCTTGGCAACGCCGTTACCGTTACTGAGGTGGGAAAGGGGTGCGTTACTATGTTGGCTGACTGATGCGAGAAAAGTCTGAGAAAGACGGACTCACTGAGACGAGATAGCAGAGCAGGAGTGGGGAGGAGGCAAGGGAGGGTGATGCCGTTGAAAACGCGATGCTACTATACTAGGTGGCTCCAATAATACCTGACTGTAGCCGATAGCCTAAAAACTACGCCCACAGGATGCTTCGGTAGATATCACATACTGTATATACAGAACTAGATGCAAATGACAGACAGGGCTGCATTAGCAACATGTTTAATAAAGTACTAGATGCGTTAGTAAACACAGCCGCCATCTTAAAGCAGTAGATTTCTCAGGAAGGCTCTGTTGTAGAGAACCTTCCAAGTGAAGCTAAGTAACTTTTTATCTAAAATGCTCCTAAATCTGCAAAGTCTTGACTTAAATCTCCCTTTAAATGATGAAATACTTTTAAAACTTACACATGTCAAAAGTAGACAGAAGAGAACTAATGCAATGACGGGAGCAATTTTAACAACTTTAACGGTTGATTCACAACATTAAATGACTTCCACGCATAGCAAAGCTTACTATCTAGTTATCGCAATATCAGCAATACTCCTGTGTCTAGTTAAGTTTAGGGTAAAGAATTGGGCTACGGCCAATTGTCCCAAAAAACCCTTTGAACTTCACATTGAGTGACCTTTTTTATTTTATTTTATTTTATTTTTTTTTTTGAAAAAAAACATGAAAATTATCACCAGTTACTTTGCCAAGTAACTAATTACTCTTACATTCAGGTAACTGAGTTACTAACGCAATTACTTTTTGGGAGAAGTAATTTGTAACTGTAATTAATTACTTTTTTAAAGTAACACTGTCCAAAACTAAAAGAAAGTGATCTGAAAACAACAGGAAAATAGCTGGAAATGCCCCAAAATCAACAGGAACTGACTCAAACTTACAGGTGCAATGTGGAAATGCCCTAAAATCAACAGGACATGATCCAAAATGTATATGAAGTGATGCCAGGATGCCCCAAAATGACTCAAAATCAACAGGAAATGCCTAAAAATTAACAAGGACGTGACCCAAAATTAACTCATTGCTCGCCATTGACAAGCATTGACATCCAATTCATTTAAACTGGGAGGACTCGCTGTCAATGCTCATCTTTAAGAGCCATTGACTGCGCGAGACGTCCAATTCCAATTCCGACTCCAGTCTGAATGAACTGGACGTCTAGCGCCTGTCATTGGCTTTCATTGAATTAACAAGAACAATGGCAAAAAACCTCCAATACAATCAAGCGTAGTGCAAATTTACCCCACATCAGCAAATTTCTGGTCGTGTAAAAACAAACAAACGCATATTGATACTTTAACAGTAAAATATTATATCTGGATGCAACATTTCAGTTTCGAAACGTTGACACTTTTGACAACCCTACTTGCTGGAGTTTAATGACAGCATTCTGGTTTACTGAGGTAACCAGTCAGCTGATGTTTAATAAACTTTAATTGAAATACTTTTGGCACGTTCATAAAAAACAAGTGGTTTTTAAAGGCCGACCGCCTCGTTATCTCATCAGGCGACGGGCTTTTCCCTAGCTGGAGATGAGCGCGTCTTAAACGGAAAGAATTTAACAAGGAAAGTCCACAATTGATTCACGTTCTGGAACAAACTCCCGTCCAAAATACCTTTAATCATTTAAATAACAATGTCGTCTGTGAATGAACCTTTCTGACCTCTGTCAGCTTCAATCGCCTCTCCGCCTTTGCACGTTAGAGCGAGTAACTTCCACAAACGTGGCAAAAGAACTTGATACGGGGGCCAAAATTGTGCGACGCATGAACTTGATAGGAAATGACAGTTTGAAACTATTTTGTACGTTTCTGGATCTTTGTAATATTTGCCATCATTTACGTAAAAAAGACCAAAGAGATTTTATAATAGCAATTTATTGTGGAGCCTGAAAAGTTGTGTACCAGAATTATCTGTAAAAAAAATAAATCTCAGCCTTTAATGTCAAACAAAAGTTTAATAAGTATGGATTATTTATTACACAGCTGCATTGGCTCACTGTACGTACATTTAAAAGTGTACAAAGTTACTGTTCTGTATGTAGGTACGTGTATGTCTAACATATACATATATCTTATTTTTTATATATAATGAATCAATACAGCTGTCTCTATAAAAACAGGTGAGCCTAAACTGACTAACTGAAATAATAATTAACCGTAATTAGAGTTGTCTGAGATTATCAGTTGCCGATAATATTGGCCGATAAAAGCCTTTTAAAATAATATTGGATAATATCGACATTGTTTTTTATGATCAGTTTTTGGGCATGTATTCATGTTTCCTTTAAAGTGAATGTAGAAGCCTTCTGCCTTGGTACAAGGGCCGGTCACAGCTTAGCACAGCAGTTATGCTTATTGACCATTAGATGTCTCCAAACTAAGATGCTTAGGATTTGTTATGTGAGCATTATCAAGATTAAAGCGTTCAGTGAGACATCACAATATACTGTAATTACCACACAGTATATCGTATTTTTGGAGTTGGACAATATCGGGATATTGGTTCAAAAGTCATTATTAGACAACTCTAATTATAGCAAAAATTATATTTATAACATTTTATGTGTGTGTGTGTGTGCGTGTGTGTGTGTGTATATGTATATATATATATATATATTTATGTGTGTGTATATGTATATACATATACATATGTTTATGTACTGTATATACATATATATTTGGCGGAAAACACTCAGGTGACTAGGAGTTCCGCTCTGAGACCCCCAATTTGGCCAAATTTCAAAATTGTCCTACATGCATGTGTGATACATCATTGGAAAGCTTAAAATCTCAATTTTCTGGGGGGAGAAAGATTTTGAACAGGAGGGCATTTTAAAATAATGAATAAAATTTAAACAGCAGAGCCCTAACTGGAAGTGAGAGCACGCGAGAGCAGAATTAAAGACGCCATGATTTTAACGAGATATTATCGCGTACTTACCTCTTTTCGATCCAAAAACTCCATGTAGCATGTATCAACGAGTGTCAAGACACAGCTGTGAATGGCCACAGCTGGATTTTGGGTTTTTTTTATGGGTGAGACATGGTCATATAAGAAGGGTCGCGATGCAGAAATCGCAGACATCAAGGTGTAATCGAGATTATCATTTTCATATATTTACCCTACGTTTTGTTTTGTTTTTTTTTCTTTCAATTTATGTATATTTACCCTTTTAAACGTTTTTTTTTTTCAATATTTCTTTGTTTGGATCGATTATTTATCATCTAAAACATTGGGGAAATTGCGACTAACAGAAAAAATACAATTTAGCGATAGTTTTGAGGTAGATATCCGTGACATTTTCTACAGACGCCAATTTTTTCTTTGTGATGTAATTTGTTTAAAAGTGAGTGAATAATTTTTTAAAGCTGTTTTTTTTTTTAAACCAAATATTAGACATCAATTAATGATTCTAAGCTAAATATCACAGACATTTCGAATAATAAATACGTTTACTTAGCTTCTTTTTATGGCTAGGTTGAAACAAAAGTGGTTGCGCGACGTCTGTAAACACGGGTTTCCAGGGTAAAACGGACAAATTAAAAATAGTTTGGGGGCCTCCTGCGCCATGAATCTGCTATGGCAGCATATATACATATTGTTCTATCAAACACAACAGTTCTTTTGGCTTAGAATACAGCAGTTTATTTCAAAGTTTAAGACAAGGCTGAAAAAGCAGTTACTGCTCTTTAAGCCAGAAGAAATGTTGAGTTTGATGGCGCATTAAGCCCCAAACAGTTTTTTATTTGTCCGTTAAAAAAAAAAAAAAACGACTTTATAAAATTATTCACTCGCATATTTTTAACTTTTAAACAAATTACGTCACAATGAAAAAAATAGTGTCTGTAAATAGGTCACAGACTCATAACTATCGCTTGATTATATATATATTTTTTTCTGTCACTGTCGCATTTTCCATGGTATTTTAGATGATACTTAATCCAAACAAAGAAAAATAAAAAAAACTTAAAAAAAAAAAAAAACAAAACATTTAAAAGGGTAAATATTTGAACAAGAAAATCTGGACCACTCCTTGATGTCAGCCATTTCTGCATTGCGATTTGCGACCCTTGTCATATTACCGTTTTTCACCCATAAAATCCCCAAAACGTCCGGCTGTGGCCATTCAGAGCTGTGTCTTGACACTCGGTGAGACATGCTACACGGAGTTTTTGGATCGAAACAAGGTAAGTACGTGATAATATCTCGTTAAAATCATGCTCGCTCATGCTCTCACCTGAAGTCAGGGTTTTGGGGTTTAATTTTGTTATTGTTGTAGTTTAAATGCCCTCCTGTTCAATTTTTCTTCACTCAGAAGATTGAGATTTTAGGCTTTCTAATGATGTATCACACATGCATTTAGGACAGTTTTGAAATTTGGCCAAATTGGGGGTCTCAGAGCTTCAGACTCAAGCTTGCCGTTCTATGATCGCGCTGTTCAATCACATGGCGTCTTTAAAGCACAGTAAAAAATGAAGTATTTGACATAGAGCGCCGCCATTAACATGAATTGAAAGCGTGGATTTTAATCTCTTTCAGTTTTTATTTGGCACTGATTGACCACGAAAACCGGGGATATGATCCTTTTAGTTTCATAATAGTAAATATGTTTTCTCCACTAGAGGGCACTCATGCAAATTTTTTTTTCTTTTGTATTTCTTTTGCTTGATGCGGTTATGTAATATATTATACTGCAGTATAATAATAACAGTTCATATAAATAACTTTGTGCTGAGAAAAAAACTATTGTTTTAAAAAAACAAAATCAAACATGTTAAGCACTTACTCACAATGTTACATATTACTTGAGTATTCTTTTCACCAAATGCTAACGCTACTCTTACTTAAGTCAAATTTTTGGCTCCCCTACCCACCTCTGCACATATGTCTACTCAGACTAGTCAATAGACTAGGCAGGCAGACTGGTGTGTCAAAAAACACAGGCCACAATGCGGTTGTTAGTAAATTATTAGGGCTGTCAAATGATTGAAATTTTTAATCGAGTTTATCACAGCTTAAAAATCAATTAGCCGTAATTAATCGCAATTCAAACCATCTCTAAAATATACCATATTTTCTGTAAATTATTGTTGGAATGGAAAGATAAGACACAAGACGGATATATACATTCAACATACTGTACATAAGTACTGTATTTGTTTATTATAACAATAAATCCAAAAGATGGCATTAACATTAACAATCTTTCTGTTAAAGGGATCCACAGATTAATGTTTTCGTTTTAATAAAATTTGTAAAATTTTCAATCAAAAAATAAACTAGTAGCTCGCAATTGTTGCCGTCGCCGAGCGTTGACGTCACATGGGCTCCCTGCCGTTCTTCCAAAGTGTCTTTAACTACGTAAGGTAGTGATTGAAATACACCACAAGGTGTCAGTAGGGAGTTTTAAATTACTTAGAAATCTAGCCAATGAGTGTGTTTTGTCCCTTGACTCACGCCGAAGCTCCCTGTTTTCTTTTTTTAGACTGGGTCTATTGTGATTCACGTTCATTTGAGTGCTGGCTTCACAACGTACGAGACCTCTGATAGTTTGTATATTGTGAGTTAATTACAGCTTAAAAATTAATTAATCTTAATTAATCGCAATTCAAACCATCTATAAAATATGCCATATTTTTCTGTAAATTATTGTTGGAATGGAAAGATAAGACACAAGACGGATATATACATTCAACATACGGTAGATAAGTACTGTATTAGTTTATTATAACAACAAATCAACAAGATGGCATTAACATTATTAACATTCTCTTAAAGCGATCCATGGACAGAAAGACTTGTAGTTCTTAAAAGATAAATGTTAGTACAAGTTATAGAAATTTTATATTAAAACCCCTCTTAATGTTTTCGTTTTATTAAAATTTGTAAAATTATCAATCAAAACAACTAATAGCTCGCCATTGTTGATGTCAATCAGTTGGACCCAAGCGCCAGCAGAGGGCGCCAAACACCAAAAAACAAGGATCAAGCGGACATTACACTCTGCTGTCATTTTAATCTGTTTGAGCGGGGCATGTGCGTTACTTGCGTCAAATATTTTAACGTGATTAATTTCAAAAATCAATTACCGCCCGTTAACGCGATAATTTTGACAGCCCTAGTATTTTGCATAGCTATTTTGATTGGGAATGCCAGTTCTTTACATTGTTGTTTAACTGTGTGAGAATAGGGCCTCATTGATACGGATTGGAGCGCTTTTCTCTTTGTGAACATTATTTTTTTCTGAGTGATAGTAATATTGTTTTTGTTGTGCTTTCACTAAATAATACATATGTTTGTTGAGAAGGAGTTGCCAATAAACGGCGCGGTCCAATGAACGCCTGTGTCCACTAGTCTTTCTTTGCCTTTTAGCTCTCAATGTGCAAAAAACAGAGTCATTGTAATCTATTTGAGGCAATGCATGAGCAGGTCAATGACCTGCGAAATGACCTGCGAAATGTGTCAAATACTTAACGTGATTAATTAAAGAAACTAATTACTGCCCCTTAACCCGATAAATTTGACAGCACTATAATTTATTTATTATTTCTGTGCGGCCCGGTAGCAAATGCGCCACGGACTGGTACCGGACCCCGGCCCGGTGGTTGGGGACTACTGGATTAAATGACACTTCATGTCAATCCGAATGTCTCCATCAGGTTGAAGGAAGCTCAGGAGAACATCAAGAAGATCACAGCCGACAAGCGGGTGGAAACCAAGAAAATCAACGCCAACAGTCTGGTAATTTTGCTTTTCCACACATGCGACTTCCAACTTCAGTGTATGTTTACAGTCCTTACAGTGTGTGTGTGTCTGTGTGTGCGCGCCTGACAGAAAGAGAGGCTGCGGCAAAAGGAGTCGAGCGTACCATCCGCTTGAGCGACGCGCCAAGAAGGCCGAAGGAGAATCTCGTCCGTCTGGCGCGCTGAGACCTGCTTGTGAAAGGTCTCACTGGGCCAGGTGATGCTTCTGCTGACTGTCCGTCAGGAGATTGGACTCGCACATTGTTTGACGCACTTTACTGCTAGGTTCTATGTGCTCCCTATTCAAAGAAAGTCTATTTATCTAAGAAAGGATTTATTTTATGTACAGGTCGAATGGAGTAAAAAGTATATTTTAGCATGCACGAAAGCCACGATCGTCCTAATACCTCGGAGTACTTAGAAAAGCGCATGTGTTAGTGACCTTTTTACCCTCCACCCGTGCGTGCCATTTATTTTGTATGAAAATCAAAATATCGCAAAAGACGAGAGGAGCCGCTTTCCGATGATGAAAGCAACTCGGTGGTTTTATGGAATTGTTTTAAATTTCAAGAATAAATTCCCAGATGCTGACTAACAGAAGCGCTTCCTCGATTTGTCGCGATGGGGAATTCTGACATTGGATAGCGGAGTAAAAATGAGGTCATCGATTCTGCCTTCATTTTTTGGGATACCTCAAATAAACCAATCATCTGGTAAACATGTGGAACTCGTTAAGACGGCTTTTGTTTTTCAAGCTATCAAAATGGATAATGTTTCTTTATCTGCTGCTGGCCCGTTTACTAACGTAATTTTGGTTTACTACTTTGCATCATAACTTTTTTGAAGTCATTCCAAAAAAAATTTTTTTTTACAAACCGTGTACTAAACATTTATTGTTGATTCATTTTAAGACAAACTAAAGATACATGACGAATCGAATTTATGAACATCCATAGAATTCATAATGTATTGACGGGACAAGGGGCATGGGGCCGATTCATAGGGGGCCTATCTCCGTCAAAGCTGACTGTATGGAAACACAAACAAAGACCTTTTTACCGTTATAAATTCTTGTGAATAAATGCTTAAATCCCTGAATTCTTTATGGGTATCGACGTAAAACAGTCTTGATTCTTGGTTAAAAGCAAAAAAAAAACAAAAAACATGCAGTTAGCATTTATGTAAATATTGCGAACTATGATGCCAGTCATTAAGCAAATTAGCGGCCGCCTTATGTAAAACAAAGAGCTTTTTCTGTTGAAAATTCTTGTGAATAAATGCTTAAATTCCTGAATTCTTTATAGACATGGACGTAAAACAGTCTCGATTCTTGGTTAAATGCAAAGAAACCGTGCAGTTGGCAGTTACTTTACGTAAATATGTCGAATGTGCTGCTAGTCTTTAAGTCACTGTGACGGCCCCCTTAGTACAAGAGCTTTTTGTGTTGAAAATTCTTGCGAATTAATGCTTTAAAATCCCTGAATTCTTCATAGATATGCACGTAAAACAGTCTTGATTCTTGGTTAAAAGCAAAAAAAAAAAAAAAAAAACATTCAGTTAGCATTTATTTTATGTAAATATTGCGAACTATGATGCTAGTCAGTAAGCAAATTAGCGGCTGCCTTATGTAAAACAAAGAGCTTTTTCTGTTGAAAATTCTTGTGAATAAATGCTTAAATTCCTGAATTCTTAATAGATATGGACGTAAAACAGTCTCGATTCTTGGTTAAATGCAAAGAAGCCGTGCAGTTGGCAGTTTTTTTACGTAAATATGTCGAATGTGCTGCTAGTCTTTAAGTCACTGTGACGGCCCCCTTAGTACAACAAAGAGCTTTTTGTGTTGAAAATTCTTGCGAATAAATGCTTAAAAATCCCTGAATTCTTTATAGATATGTACGTAAAACAGTCTTGATTCTTGGTTAAAAACAAAAAACCAGGCAGTTAGCAGTTATTTTAACGTAAAGATTGCGAAGTATAATGCCAAGCTGTAGCAGCTAATTTCTCCTATTGGTTTTTTTCACATTTCAAAATGCATGCATGGTACAAAAAATATAATTACCTTGAATCTTCGAACAAATAATTCCTGAGACAATCCTTCCTGTTTGTATGCGTTCGTACTTTTTCAACCAAAATATGGCGCTAGATCGCTGCATGTGACCGACTGCCAATAAATGAAGCAAAGTGTGGGACGGCCCCCTTCGAGAAGGCGTGACGCAGTGAATAGGGAATGTGTCATGTCAATACATTATGAAATCCATGGTACATCTTTGCATAGACTTCACTATTAGTTGATGGGAAAGGGTGCGCGTGGCCGTTCCGTGGGGGTCTATTTTCAAAAACTTAAAATTGAAATATTTTCAAAACCAAAGCTGTTAGCAACCTAAAACCAAGACAGGCACCTCCCTTAGGCGTATATGAGTCTCCATGAGCAGCGGCATCAAAACATTCAAAGTCGTTTCCTAATAAAAAGCCCGAATATTTATTCTTTTATATAAGTATAACAAAACTTAAAATGGCTATAAAATTCTCTGATTTTACGCTAGATGCACAATAATCACCAAATGATAATCTCATATATTTAACTTATATTATAAGTTTTTGCCCGAAATAGCGACTGTTTATTAAATGCTCACATATCAATGTGTGAACTTTTCTTTATCTCTGGAAAAGAAAGTGATTTAATAGCAGGTAAACAACAAAAATTAACATTGTTTTACTCAATCAACAAAATTATCAACAAAAATGTATATTCTAACTGAGGAAAATGTTAGGACACCATACCACCTAATAGCTAGTGTTACCCAATTTGGCTGAAATAACTTCAGTGAGACGCTTTTTGTAGCCATGTATCAGTCTTTGACTTAGCTCTGAAGAAAGTTTGCCCGACTCCTCAATGCAGAATACTTTCAGCTGTGAGATATTTGAGAAGTTTCTTGCATGTACAGCCCGTTTCAAGTCACCCCAGGGCATCTCAATGGGATTACGATCTGGGATTTGACTTGGCCATTCCAGGACTCTCCATTTCTTCCTTTTCAGATCCTTGGTGGATTTACTGGTATATTTTGGGTCATCGTCATGTTGCAGGGTCAAGTTTCGCTTCAGCTTTAATACTTTTACAGATGATTTCAAATGTTCCTCAAGCACCTTCTGATACACGATAGAATTCCATGTGGATTCTATAATGGTGAGCTGGCCAGGTCCTGCTCTAGCATAGAATCCCCAAACCATCACACTTCCCCCTTCATGCGTCGAAGTTGGAATGCCGTATTGGGTTTGTGCCAAACATTTCCTCTGTTCTGGTGTCCAAATGATTGAATTTTAGATTAATCTGTCCGAAGAACATTATTCCAGAAGTCCTGGTCTCTGTCTACATTAACCCAAGCAAACTTCAGTCTGGCCTTCATGTTCTTCTTGGAGAGCAAAGGTTTCCTCCTTGCACACCTCCCATGAAGGTTAAACTTGTGAAGTCTCTTTCTGATTGTATAGGCATGCACTTTCACATCAACAGTAGCAAGAGCCTGCTGTAGGTCCCGTGATGACATTTTAGGGTTTTTTGAGACATCTTTTAGCATCTTGCGGTCTGCTCTCGGGGTGAACTTGCTTGGACGGCCAGACCTGGGCATGTTGGCAGTTGTTTTGAATGTCCTCCCCTGGTAGACTATTTTCCGGACAGTGGAATGACAGATTTTATATTCTTTTGAGATCTTTTGAAATCCCTTACCAGACTAATTAGCTTCTAAAATCTTCTTTCTGAAGGCCTCAGACAGCTCCTATGATCTCACCTGTTTTCACTCACTTCATTAGTCAGTCACTGTTGAAAGTATTCTGCGTTGAGGAGTGGGGCAAACCTTCTTCAGACCGATGTCAAAGACTGGTAGATGGCTACAAAAAGCGTCTCACTGAAGTTATTTCAGCTAAAGGGGGTAACTTAGCTTTAAAGTGGTAGGGTGACCTAACTTTTTCATCAGTTAGAATATGCATTTTTGTTGATAAATTTGGTTGAATGAGTAAAAAAATGTTCCGTTTTGTTGTTTACCTGCAATTAAATCACTTTCCTTTCCAAAGATAAAGAAAAAAGATCGGCATTGATATGTGAACATTTCTTAATAAAGAACTGAATATTTAATGGGGTGTCCTAATTTTTTCACATTACTGTACAATCACAACTTAGAAGTCCAATGTCACCATTGCCTCAGCACTAGGCAATAGCACTATCAGTACTATCAATTGATAGTGAAGTCTATGATCTTTGTTAAATATCGACCGGATGCTAGACGCAGTGGCGGTCCATCCTAAAAGAAGCAGTATGCGTGCATGCATACACGCACACATCACAATAGAGTACAGAATACCACAAACGTATAAGCTCTTGCTGAGGGGAGGATTCAACAGTAAACTCCTTGTGGCCTTCTTGAATCATGACACATAGCATTGATGTGGAGGTGGATAGGATTTCCTAATCATCTGGTACAACAGAACATTCCATTGGTAATGATTCATTCTGGACAAGAGGTGCTCCCAAATATTTTAGAAGTGACACCAGAAAGGAACATCATCAATGATAGGCCAAAACAGTACACTGAAAAATTATATCTTGATGTGATTCAGCTATTACGAGCTACTAACATGCAGATTTAACCATGAAATATTGCATTGCTACATTCTGTTAAAGTGCCTATGACTGCAAAAAGCATGTTTATTTCATATTTCACGCGGTATTTTATGCTCTTGAATTAAATGGACTGCTTGGATGTGCGTGGAATCGATAGATTTAGATATTCAAATTTTTTTAAATCCGGTGCCATGAAAATGAGTGACTTCCTGGATTGAGGAGGAATGCTAATGAGACGTCACCCGGGTCAGCATCTCACAGTTCAGCTGATTTTGCGGATTATTCGTTTAGTTTTTGCATCACGCCAGCCAAATGTGCTGCAGGGTTTTGTTGCTGCACCAGGGAGAGGCGTGTGAGCCCTTTTGGGTTTAAAAAATTCCTGTTCCCTGCGGAGAGGAAAAGTCTGACAACTGCGGGACCATTGGACTTACGAGGAAATGAGTAAACATTGTGTTTTGTATTATGTCAAATACTGGGATCATGGCACACATTTTAATACAGAGGTGGCTTGCATTTTGTGGCTGACAATGCTCCTTTTTTTTTTTTTTTTTTTTAAATATACAGTTCCTGGCGTTCAGGTGGGTACAATTAATTGAAAATAATGTAGGTTTTCTGCGGAGTATGTATACTCACCAAGTTGGCATTGTCCTCATAGATGCAACAATATGATAATAATTTGTTTATATTTTTTTATTACCAAAAATAGTCACTTGCCCAAAACTTTTCTTGAATGATGTATATATAAACCTTGTGTGATTTTTTTTTTTTTTCCCAAAACAACTACAACAAAGATGGGAGAGGGAAGAGAATTCAGAGCCTCACCTGCATATTGAAAAATATATCTATATACATTAGGGATGTGACGCTACACACAAGTCACGGTTCAGTACATACCTCGGTACGGGGGTCACGGTTGGGGGCGGGTTCAGTGCAACAGGAAAAACAAATAGGCTTTTTTTCTCACAGCATTTGAAAGTTAAAGTTTGTATTGCATTACACTCTTGTATGGGTGTTTTTTTTTATGTAAAAAAGTGTGACCTAAAAAAGACTGTTCAATTCAATCAGTTAATATAATCATTAGGGCTGTCAAAATTATAGCGTTAACGGGCGTTAATTAATTTTTTAAATTAATCACGTTAAAATATTTGACGCAAATAACGCAGATGCCCCGCTCAGAGAGATTTAAATGACATTACACAGTGAAACGCTCACTTGTTGTGTTTTATGGAGTTTTGCCGCCCTCTGCTGGCGCTTGGGTGTGACTGATTTTATAGGCTTCAGCATCCATGAGCATTGTGTAAGTAATTATTGACATCAACAATGGCGGGCTCCTAGTTTATTTTTTGATTGAAAATTTTACAAATTTTATTAAAACGAAAACATTAAGAGGGGTTTTAATATTAAATTTCTTTAACTTGTACTAACATTTTTCTTTTAAGAACTCCAAGTCTCTCTATCCGTGGATCGCTTTAACAGAATGTTAATAATGTTAATGTCATCTTGCTGATTTATTGTTATAATAAACAAATAGTCCTTATGTACCGTATTTTGAATGTATATATCCATCTTGTGTCTTATCTTTCCATTCCAACAATAATTTACAGAAAAATATGGCATATTTTATAGATGGTTTGAATTGCGATTAATTGCGATTAATTACGATTAATTAATTTTTAAGCTGTAATTAACTTGATTCAAAATTTTAATCGTTTGACAGCCCTAATAATCATATTTGATGTGTAAGACGTTACAGAATGGATCATGTAGTAACGCGTAGAACATGAAAAGTAACGTCAGTCAGTCACTTTGCCGAGTAACTACTTAAACTTACATTGAGGTAACTGAGTACTAACCTAATTACTTTCTGGGAGAAGTAATTTGTAACTAATTACTTTTTGTGAGTAAGATTAACAACACTGGTTGTAACTTTTACTACTCATCGTAGCAGTGTTTGGTCGTATCACTCGTGACATGCTGCTCGCACCTAAACACAGAACGATTATCCCACACTAGGGGTGTAACGGTACACAAAAATCTCGGTTCAGTACGTACCTCGGTTTTCAGGTCACGGTTCAGTTCATTTTCCGAACAGTAAGAAAACAAAATGCAAAATATAAATGTGCTAGTTGTTTATTACACACTTTTGTGCTTTCAACAATAGGAACATGAGCCTATACAAAGCTAGAATTCTGCTCAAAAAGTAGCGGGTATTTAAAGATAATCCAACAACAATTTGAGAAAGCTGACCAATACGCGGAAAAAGAAGTCCTGTGCTAAAGAGAAAAGCAATCCCAATGACAGATTTTAACATGTATTATACAAATGAAATGCCTCAATAAATCTTTTTTTTTCTTCTTATGAACGGTTTTCAAAAGCTTTATTGGTGGATTTTCTCAAGTTAAAGCGCCACACAGAAATTAATAAATTTAATTGTGTAAGCAGGATCTGTGTATTATTCTTATTATTTAATTACAGGTGTTTTAGCTCATTTCAATTTATTTTATTTAAATGGGCTATTTTTTATTTTATTATGTGTTTATATTTTACAAATGTGAATTAGTATTCATTTATATTGTATATTTTATGTTGTATAACATTAATTCCTACGTGAATATTAGTTCCTACTTGTTTTGTTGTGGTAGGAGGGTTTTGTATTAAACACGGGGCAGTGTTGGTTATTATTATAGCAGAGAAGACAGCAGTAAATCAACAAAGACAAGTCAACTGTGCCCCGATCTACCACTCAAGAGATCTGATGGACTCAAAAAGTGGGTTACGATTGCAAATTAGTTTGAAAATTGACTGGATCCACCGTATTTTTACACGAGTGACTTCCGGTCTGCCCGATCCTAGCTAGTGGTATTGACGCAGGAGGGCCGCGTCTCGCGTCAAATAATAAACTCTGCCGTTCTTTTCGTGTGCGTCGCGTTGAGCCGCTTCTGGGATGCGTCTAACACGCGGCCGCACTGCGACTAGTGTGCATTAGCTGACTGACTTTAACACCTGCGTTTCACTGCGTTCTCGCGGCAGCCACGTTGTCGCGCCGTTGACGTTTCTGGGTTATATACTGTCCTACCATGTTAGTCCTCATTATAGTAGAGAAGACAGAGTAAATATAATCTACACAAAGAAACTGTAACCCGATCAACTCACAGCCTCGAAAAGTAAGGATCACATTACGTCAGAAACTCGTTCGGTACGCCTCCGTTCCGAACCGAGCACCCCGTACCAAAACGGTTCAATACAAATATATGTACCGTTACACCCTTATTACACACTAAAGGTAACTTGTAGCATTAGCATAGCATTCGTATTAGGCTAATGCTAACGGCAAGCGTCCTTTTAAATTCTCGGACAACCTTTTTTACTTACAGTTTGTGGCGTGCAGGCGGGTATAATTAATTGAAAATAATGTAGTTTTTATGCTGAGTATGGATTATCACCAAGTTGGCATTGTCCTTGTAGATAGACGCTACAATAAGTGCTCGTCTGTCAATATTCATTCGAAATAGTTGGGAACCTTTATTTTCTTCAATTTACAGACAAAAACATTTTTAGCAAATGTTGACTAAAACTGGACGAACTTAGTCTTGAGTTTTTGCCAACAAAAACAAGACGAGGACAAACACATTTTGAGATGACTAAAATATGACTATAATAAGAATAAAAAGTATTATTTTCCAAAAGACTAAGATGAAAATTAAAAAGGCTGCCAAAAACAGCACTGAACCCAGCGCATTTTTCTCCCTTTGAAACCTACCATATTAGCGATTTTAACATGAAATCATTCCATATTTTGCTTTGAAAAATGCAACATGCCAAAACATCCCAGAATCCATTTTATTTCTATTTTTAGAGATCATTTTACATGAAACATCTACATATTGAACCCTGGTGGGGTTATTTACGTGTCCTATAAGGCAAAACAAACAAAAAATAAATCAACATTTTCACATTAAGATTAACTTAAAGACATTCTTGAAATAACAAAATAAAATCTCTTTCCATTTACAAATGTCGTCGCTTATCCTCGCAATTCCACACGGTGGAAACATAAAAAGAAAATGACCTAAACAATGAGAGATTTCTTAAATAAGCCAAGTCGTGCTGCCAAGTTCCTCCACTACAGATGTTTTATAACTGTCAAGGTAAAAAAAAAAGGAGAATAGTAACAACCGGTTTTAAAATTCTCTTACGCTCAACAGAAGTGCTAGAATGTGAGGAATAATGAGGTGCCAAAATTGCATTCACCTCTTAAACACAAAAGTCACATTAGGACTAAACAAACATAACAAAAAAAACTTCACTTAGTGTACAAAGATGTTAAAAACATTCATACACCCCCCCCCGCCCCCAGAAAAAGCTCTCACTCTCACCCCCAAAATAAACCACACTCACCCAAAAAGCTCGCACTCACTAAAGAAAACAACTTTGACCACCAAAATGCTCTTGCAACCTCTCACCTAAAATTCACAATCAACCAAAACACACACACAAAAAACCTCTGAAATTCAGCCAAAAACTCATCAACAACAACAAAAACTCCGACATTAACACAAAGAAACGAACCAATCATTTGCTGTCTAAATGGATTGGATGTCGAGCGCCGTCATTGGCACTGAACGATGAAGTCACAGCCAGTCCTCCCAGTTTAAATGAATTACACGTCTATTGCTGTCAATGGCATGTTATGAGTTAAATACGATGAAAAAAAAACTTTAGAGTGTTACTCGTGGTTAGTTTTATTCACTTTTAAGTTTATCAACATTGTATTACTCTAAATTATAGTTATAAACAATACAGTGATCGCTTACTACTTCAAACTTCCTGCCCTCTGTCCATCGCAGATTTTTTTTTTTCCCAATTAAAAAATACATTAATAAATACAGTATAGAGATGTCCCGATCCGATCATATACAGCTTCTCACTCTCCCTTCTGCTGCTTTTCTTGCTCAGCAGACAGCTTGTTAAGGTTAACGATGAGTGACATGGGTGCTGCTTTGATCTTGCCAGAGAAACTTGGTAGCACATCTTCAAAGCCGCAGATCTGTCAATAATCGTTTAGCTTGTTAAACACTAGCGGTAGTGTGCTGTGGCAACTCATTGCGTGTATTTGAGTGGACTCACTCAGTGAAGCATTTAATAAAGACAAGCATTTTGTTACGTTATTCTTGTTTAAAACAATTCAGTGGGACAGTAATATGTTTAAAATGTGTATTATGTTTGGTTTTTTATTATACTTTGGGGAAAAAAGGGAAACAACATGTCTTACAGTGTATCACAAAAGTGAGTACACCCCTTGCATTTCTGCAGATATTTAAGTATATTTTTTCATGGGACAACACTGACAAAATGAAACTTTGACACAATTAAAAGTAGTCTGTGTGCAGCTTATATAATAGAGTTAATTTATTTTCCCCTCAAAATAAGTCAAAATATAGCCATTAATATCTAAACCCCTGGCAACAATAGTGAGTACACCCCTATGAAAAAACGCACATCTCTAAATGTCCAAATTGAGTACTGCTTGTCATTTTCCCTCCAAAACTGTCACGTGACTCGTTACAGGAGTACTGTCAGCATTCCTGCAGAGATTGAAGAGGTGGTTCAGCCTGTTAGTGCTCAGACCATACGCCGTCTTCTACATCAAATTGGTATGTACGGCTGTCACCCCAGGGGGAAGACGATACACAAAAAAGCCGGCCCGTCTCATCAGGTTCCAGTAATCCATGTGCTTTGTTGACATGTCTTCAGCAAACTGTTTGCGGGCTTTCTTGTATACCGTCTTCAGAAGAGGACAGCCATGCACAGCAATTTGATGTAGAGTGCGGCGTATGGTCTGAGCACTAACAGGCTGACCCCCCACCTCTTCAATCTCTGCAGCAATGCTGACAGCACTCCTGAAACGAGTCACGTGACATTTTGGAGGGAAAATGAAAAAGCAGTACTCAATTTGGACATTTAGGGATGTATGTTTTTTCAAAGGGGTGTACTCACTTTTGTTGCCGGGGGTTAGATATTAATGGCTATATTTTGAGTTATTTTGAGGGGAAACTAAATGAACTCTATTATATAAGCTGCACACAGACTACTTTTCATTGTGTCAAAGTGTCATTTCTTCAGTGTTGTCCCATGAAAACATATACAGTACTTGATTATCCGCAGAAATGCGAGAGGTGTACTCACTTTTGTGAAACACTGTACTGTAAATACAGTCCCAAACAAAAGGCTTGTCACATAGGACATAATGACTTAAAATGGCTTATAACCTTATTTCTAATCATTATATTCTTACAATAAAGGGTTAATTTTAATGTCAAGGGCCTTCCCATTAATAACTGGATGCAAAATGAAACCGTCAAAAAGTAGTCTGACGTTCAGAGCTCGGTAAAGCCCATAAAATGGACAAGGACAAAGTACTTCATCCACCACTGCAGAAAAAGTAAGATGATGCGCTGAGCTGGAATATAGTGTTTAAGTGTTAAAATATCTCGAATCCCCCCCTCCCCCCGGCTTGGCTGGTTATCTGGAGGGGGCAGCAGAAAATTTTCCACTCGTACCGCCCCAAACATTGAAGGCCCTGCGAAAGTGTGGAGGGCCCCGCGAATAATTATCCAGTAGGACCCTCACCCGCCGGAGGTTCACTTCGGAGGCGGGCCGTTTTTAACTTATCGCACCTGGGCTCGATTCACATTTGTTTCGCCACTGACTGGAACAAAACCAAACTCACAACACACTCTTGTATCAGAAAAATTCAAAGAACTACAATGTGTCACTCACACAGATGAGGAATAGATGTTCCTTCGGGCTATTACGAAGAAACCCAGACACGACAAGGTTAGGTGGAGTGAACTAGTCCAAGTCAATGGATATACATCGGCACTGTTTAACGCGTTGGATGCGTTTCTTCTTCGTGGGCGGCTGCAGATCGGGACAGTTCAAAGTAAAGGTCATGGTGGTGAAGCGCTTGGGTTTGCAGAAGGAGCACGATTGGAAGGCGCCCTCCTCCCGGCGGATGTGGCGGGGGATGTAGAAGCTGTTGCACTGGCCGTAGCAGAAGCGGTTGATGATGGTGCGGCTGACGCAGCCCTCCTCGTGGATGGTCTGCTTGAGGGGCTGCGTCTTGCACCAATCCCGCTTCAAATACTGACGCTCGGTCACGTGTAAAGCCTCCTGGCTGGACTCCAGAACTTCATCGGCCGGGGACGAGGCGCCGCCCTGCGGGGGTCGAGGGCGCCGCTCCGATTCGTTCGGCCTGCTCTTGTCGGGGTGAGGGATGGCGCCACCCTGGGAGCCCCTCTGCGGGCCTCGGTTACGTTTGCACTCCGCCGGAGAGGACAGCGAGCCGAGGATGAAGAGCAGGCTGCATGCCACGCGCGTCCACTTGGCCATCCTGGACTAGAGAGAGAGACACTTGTTAGGACACAATTGTGCACGTTTGGAAAGCAGCACATGCTAAAAATGACGGCAGCTTTTTGTCAATGTTTAAAATGTGGTGTGGAAATTTTAATTTTGTACATTTACAACAATATAAAGTAAGAAATATTTATTTCTTTAAATATTATGTTCCAATTAAATGTTTCAATCCAGAACTAATTAATTTTCAGTATGTGTGGCTTTACAAACAGCGACCTACGGTTATGCAGCCTTCATGTGGTGTCGTAATCATGATAAACCTCCGTGAAGTTGGCCCCCCATCAGACGCAAGATTAGAGAAAAAATATGTCATTTGTTTGTGCTGAAAAAAAAAGTTTGTGCTGCTATTGTTTTGTGACATTAACAATTATTTTATGCAGTGGTATGAAAAAGTATCTGAACCTCTTGGAATTTCTCACATTTCTGCATGAAATCAAATGTGATCTGGTCTTTGTCAAAATCACACAGATGAAAATACAGTGTCTGCTTTAACTAAACCCACCCAAACATTTTTAGGTTTTCATATTTTAATAAGGATAGGATGCAATATATGAAAACAAAAGACAAAACAAAGAAATGTCACTGCAAACCACAAAAATCACGAGACCTGAGCAGGCTTCCAGAGGGTTGAGCCTCTCAAGGCCCTGCTGGGCCTTCCCTCAAAGTGTCTCTAAAAAAAGTTAAGAACAGTCATAAAAATGGATAAAAAACAATGAAAATTCGTCAACCCCTCCTTCAGTCCTTCTCCCTCGGTACGGAGTCCGTCCGCAGAGCAGGACCTCCCATGTCCTCTCCCAATGCCGCATTTATAGCCGCCAAGTGTCCCGCTCCACCAATCCACCTAACCAGGTGTTAATCAAGGTGATTGGGAGCACCTGGGGGGAAAAGTTCAGACAGGCTTGTCCTGCAACGCCCCCCTCAGTATGTTACAAATACACGTTCTGGTGTGGCCAAATCAAAGTCCAGACTTGAACCCTATTGAGATGCTGTGGCATGACCTAAAGACAGCGATTAATGCCAGACAGCCCAGGAATCTGACTGAACTACAACAGTTTTGTAGAGAAGAATGGGCCAAGATTAGTCCTGATCGATGTGCCAGACTGATCTGCAGCTACAGGAAGTGTCTGGTTGAAGTTATTGCTGCCAAAGGGGGCCCACAAAATATTAAATGTGATGGCTCACTTACTAATTTTCCCCTTTCTGTCATTGTTTGCATACTATCCCTATTAAAATATAAAAACCTGTAAATGTTTGGGTGGTTTTAGTTAAAGCAGACACTGTTTTTTCATCTGTGTGGTTTTGACAAAGATCAGACCACATTTATGGTGATTATATGCAAAAATGTGAGAAATTCCAAAAGCTTCAGATACTTTTCATACTACTGTAGGTCAAACAGAGGTCAACCCTTTTGATTAAAATGGCTAAAAATGGAGTCAATGGTTTGTGCTATATTTGTGCGTGCTTGTGTTGTAAAAAAATTCCGTTAGTGCTGCTATCGCTTTTGAGATATCGAGATATTTAGTTCAAGTGATGACGTCAATCACAGCGCCTGGAAATTAATATCTCGATATCTAAAAAATGACAGCCGCTGTTCTACAGCACAAATGTAGCAAAAACCTATGGTATCATTTTGTGTCCATTTTGCAATAAATGTGGGGGGGCGGCTATGGGATGTCATCACTCAAAATTAATATCTCAACATCTCAATAATGATAGCAGCACAAACGAACATTTTTACAGCACAAACCCGCACAAACAATTGCTGGTTGACCTCAGATTGACCGCAAAAGAATTATTAATACTGTATCTCAAAAACAATAGTAGCACCAAGAAAATATTTTTCAGCACAAAGCTAGCACAAACGAATTACATCATTTTTCTATAAATTTGCGTCTGATGGGGGGGCAACTTCACGGAGGTTTATAGTAAATAGTTAAAATTGCATTTGAACGCCATCTCAAGTTGAATTCTCTGCTGGAAAAGCTGGATTTTATCATGATATCCAAGTTTCTACAATAGGGGGACCTTTTTTCAAAATGGCGGAGCATGAACAAGTAATTGTGAATGGTAAAAAAAAACTCAAGTTGTTTAAAGTAGATTTATCATCAATTTACACCTTTTGACGCCAGCATAACATAGTGTACACATTTATATTTATACATTTTTAACCGTGTTTATAAAATGTTGCAAAAACTTATACATAAAAAAAAAACATATTATTTATAAATGGCAGAAAACAAACACAAGGCTGAAAAAACAGTTTATGCTCTTGCACCCCGCTTTAAAATAAACTGCTGTATTTTAAGCCAAAAGAACTGTTGTGTTTGATAGAACATTATGTCTATATGCTGTCATAGCAGTTTTATGGCGCATTTAGCCCCCGAACTATTTTTAATTTGTCTGTTTTACCCTGGAGACGTTTACAGACGTTGGGCAACTGCTTTTGTTTCAAACCAGCCATAAAAAGAAGGTAAGTAATTATATTATTCGAAATGTCTGTCAGTTTCACCTTAGAATCATTAATTGATGTCTAATATTTTGTAAAACAAAACAAAAAAAAAAACAACTCAAAAAAATTATTCACTCACTTTTAAACAAATCATGTCAACATGAAAAAATGGTGTCTGTAAATAAGTCACGGATATCTACCTAAAAACTATCGCTTAATTGTATATATATATATATATATATTTTTTTTTTTTTGTTACTGTTGCATTTCCCCTGATATTTTAGATGATAAATATTTGATCCAAGAAAGAAAAGAAAAGAAAAAAAAAAAAACATTTAAAAGAGTAAAAATTTGAAAAAGAAAATCACGACCACTCCTTGATGTCTGTGATTTTTGCATCGCGACCCTTGTTATATTACCATGTTTCACCCATAAAATCCCCCCAAAATCCGGCTGTAGCCATTCACAGCTGTGTCTTGACACTCGGTTATACATGCTAAATGGAATTTTTTGATCGAAACAATGTAAGTACGCGATAATATCTCGTTAAAATAATGACGTCTTTAATTATGCTTTCTCATGCTCTCACCTCCAGTTAGGGTTTTGTTGTTTAAAATATAAATAAATTTTTTTTTTCTAAATGCCCTCCTGTTCAAAATTTTTCTTCCCCAAGAAAATTGAGATTTTCAACTTACCAATGATGTATCACACGTGTATATTGGACAATTTTGAAATTTGGTCAAATTGGGGGTCTCAGAGTGGAATTCAAGTCACCTGGATGTTTTCCGCCATATATTACACAATCTAATTGTAATAGATGAATCAATTTCCCACACAACAAACTAAAATAAAGTCCGTGTTTGCAGTTTTATTTTTGCTACGACATCAAAAGCCCATGAACAGGACCTACTGTTAATCAACAATTAGCAAGTGGTAAGGTTCATCTTTCCCAGAGCATGTGAAGGCAGCATAAAATGACACTACCTCCTGCGGTAGACATGCAAATATTCGCGTGGAGCTCATTTATTTGGTGTGTTCAATGTATTTATTCAGATTTAACAGCATTGGAAAGAGATACTGTATCTCCTTCCAATATCTCTGAGATACATATGACTTTTTTCCCGTTTTCCCCCCAAAGTATAATTAAAAAGAACAAAAACAAAACAACAACAAAAAACCCTTATATGTATGTTTTTTGAGCACTGCAAATTTTATAATTATTAGCAGGTGTGAAAGTGGGCCAGAATGGTCAGGAACGCAGTTCCAGTATAAGATTCAGGGCCAGAACGCAGTTCCGGTATGAGATTCAGGGCCGGAATGCTGTTCCGGTACACGGTGCTTTGATTCCGAAAATATGACGGCAACTGTCAAAACGCTATGTTAAAAAAAAAAAAAATGCTAAGCTGCCACACATGCATTTCATCTCCAAGAAGAAAACAATGTACCAACATCAGATTTACATACACAAATGTTAACAACAAGCATAATAAAGTGTTTGTGTAGTGTAATCCGTTTCCACCAATATTTCTTATTTATTTTATTCCATGGACTGCATGGAGGTTTCCCCTGCTGCTACAGTTATCTAAGTCTGACGATGATGAGTCACGTTAATGTGCGAATGCACGTAGCAAAGCAAAATGCCTGGACTCATTTATCCGTTCAATTGGCTGACATATTGACATGTGATCAGCAGAGATACTGCAGTTAGCTTTGATTGGTTCAAATGTGCATGTTTTCTGGAACAGCAAAAGGAAAAAAAAAAAAGGTTGAATTGATACGACAAAAATGGGCAATGCAACATAAAATGGATCAAATCTTTAAAAGCAACGAAAGAGTTGAGGAGGCTTATTTATCATATTTAGTATTATTTGCTCTGACGGGGAGGTTCTGAACATCTTAGCTGTTAATGTGCACTTTGGACTGATATTTGTTCATTTATGTTAGGCTACTTAATCATTTCCTTATGATTTTAAAACGTCAATGCCTGCGCAATCTTCAAAATATATTCCATTTCACCCTGCATAATATAGGTCATTTGTACTTATTTTTCTGGATGTATATTACTTATATCTTTATTATAAAAAAAAGTAAATATTTACATTAACTTCAATTTTAATATACATCCTATGTTCTTAGGTAGTTAAAATTGAGAACTGGCATTTAGTATGTGAGGAAATGTGGGAAAATAAAAATTAGGAGATGGAGGTTGGGGTTATTGCTGTTTTTGTTAACTTTGATTTTGCAAATTATTGAAAAAAATACAATTTTGAATGAAAATCAGTTTTTGTGTTATAGAAATAACTGTGCCAAAACATTTTTTTTTGCATTTCAGTAGTTTAAAAGGTTTGACACCCCTATCCAACCCCCCCCCCCACCCCCCAAAAAAATGAAAGGTAAAAAAAAAAAAAAAAAAAAGATAAAATTTCTGGCTCCGTGGCGACCTTCATGACGGGGAGTTCCGGCAAGAAGTTCTAGCCACTTTCACCCCTGATTATTAGATACATATAAAAGAAAACAATGATTTGTACAGGTATAAATGCATATAAACATTTTTTAAAATAATACGGTATTATTTGTTTTAATTGAAACAAAATCTGATGGACTGGGCACGAAGTTTGAAGCGCGAAGTAGCTAGGGATCACTGTAATTCTTTTGCTGTTTATTATTCACAAACAAAAGTTCGAGAAGCAACCTATACAGCATCTGCATTTTTCCAATCAAAAATATACACTAAAATCAATATGACTAATTAGCAATTTAAAAAGTAGTAAACTGATGAGAATGTTTTTCCCTGAAGCCTCTGGTTAAAATTATCATATCATTTTTGCATGTTAAACTGTATGCTTTTGTTTGTTTCTTTTATTATGCAATGGTAATATAACCGTGTTAATTACATCTCAATGTGTCAATTTTTTTTTTTTTTGGTCAAGTTTTTGAGAAGCAGATGTTTGTATGCATTTAAGTTCGAATAAATAATTTAAAAAAAAAAAAAAAAATTGATGCGTTTATAGCGCATTCAAATAGACGTTTAGCGAAACTATAGATGAAGCCTAATGATAAACAAAAGTGTCACCGACCTGCAATCCTCAGTATATCTCCGTTGCACCTTCCGCGGGCAGTTGGCACCCACTATCGCTGTCGACTTGACACTGCGGCGACCGTGGCAGGGCGGGAAGGGAAATACGACCAAGTGGGTTTGATTGCAATTGCTCCAGCGCCGTACTGTCTCCCCTTTAAATGTCTGCCAGCTGAGATTGGAACACTTCCCCCGACATTATTGGCTAAGAAAGAAGGATGCGGAGAATACCTCAACTCCTCCGCCCCCTCCCCTCAAACACTTGAATGCATCACATGGACCAAAGAGGGCAGGACGCTCGGATCTTCACTTCGAGAAATGTTCTCCAACTTATTTCTTAACATTTTTTAGTTTAACCCTTTGTAGGGCATTCATTGACGACGGTCAATAAATATTGGCTAAGATTGACAGCCATTTCACCCAATTTAAATGAATTGGACGTCTACCGTTGTCAGCGAGTCATACTATGAAATTTAAAATATATTTTAAATTTTTTTAAATATTTTTTATTCATTTCATTTACACTGCTGGCCATAAGTATTGGCACCCCTGCAATTCTGTCAGATAATTCTCAATTCCTCCCAGAAAATGATTGCAATTACAAATGCTTTGGTAGTAATATCTTGATTTATTTTGCTTGCGATGAAAAATCACAAAAGACAATTAAAAAATTTTTTTTTAATCATTATCATTTTACACAAAACTCCATAGATGTGCCGGACAGAAGTATCAGCATCCTTTGAAAAATCATGTGATGCTTCTCTAATCTGTGTAATTAACAGCACATGTTACTTACCTGTGGCACATAACAGGTGGTGGCAATAACTAAATCACCCTTGCAGCCAGTTAAAATGGATTAAATTTGACTCAACCTCTGTCCTTGTGTGTACCACATTGAGCATGAAGAAAAGAAAGAAGACCAAAGAACTGTCTAAGGACTTGAGAAGCAAAATTGTGAGGATGCATAGGCAATCTCAAGGCTACAAGTCCATCTCCAAAGAACTGAATGTTCCTGTGTCTACCTTGCGCAATGTCATCAATAAGTGTAAAGACCATGGCACTGTGGCTAACCTCCCTAGATGTAGAAGAAAAAAAAAATGACGAGAGATTTCAACAAAAGATTGTGTGGATGGTGGATAAAGAACCTCGACTTAACATCCAAACCAGTTCAAGTTGTCCTGCAGTCTGAAGTACAACAGTGTCAACCCATACTATCTTTCGACGTCCGAATGAAAAGGGACTCTATGGTAGCATACCCAGGAAGACCCCACTTCTGACCCAGAGACATACAAAAGCCAGGCTAGAGTTTGCCAAACCTTAGCTGAGAAAGCCAAAAATGTTTTGGAAGAATGTTCTCTTGTCAGATGAGACAAAAGTAGAGCTCTTTGGGAAAAGGCATCAGCAGAATTTACAGGATTAAAAAAACGAGCCCTTCAAAGAAAAGAACACGGTCCCCACAGTCAAACACGGCGAACGTTCCCTGATGTTTTGAGGTTGCTTTGTTACCTCTGGCACTGGACTGCTTGACCATGTGCATAGCATTATGAAGTCTGAAGACTACCAACAAATTTTGCAGCATAATGTAGGGCCCAGTTAGAGAAAGCTGTGTCTCCCTCAGAGGTCATGGGTCTTCCAGCAGGACAATGACCCAAAACACAATTCAAAAAGCACTACAAAATGGTTTGAGAGAAAGCACTGGAGACTTCTAAAGTGGCAAGCAATGAGTCCAGACCAGAAAGCCCACCAGTCTCATCAGACATTAGGACATGGTTCCAGTAATCCATGTGCTTTGTTGACATGTCTTCAGCAAACTGTTTGCGGGCCTTCTTGTGTACAGTCTTCAGAAGAGGCTTCCTCCTGAGGTGACAGCCATGCACACAAACTTGATGTAGAGTGCGTCGTATTAACGTTTATTTGTTGTAATGGCTTTTAGCACGATGCGTTTTTTTTCTCAATTTTATTGTATCCTATACCTTCCTCCTGCCTTTCATTTGTCATGTACAATATTTTGCTTTGTTGTATAGCATTTTGAGGACCTTTCACGTTTTGGAAAGGGTTTTATAAATAACTTTGATCTGATATGTATATATACACAGTACATGCCAAAACTTTGGACACCCCTCATTCAATGCTTCACAAATGAAGGTCCCAACCCCATTGATAAAGCAATACATTGTACTAATCAACCTTGAAAAGGAATACCAGGAAAGTCAAAAACCATTTTAGGTGGCTCCCTCTTGAAGCTCATCAATAGAATGGCAAGAGTGTGTAAAAAAAGTAATCAGAGCAAAGGGTGGCTACTTTGATTATACACAATTTTATAATGTTCGCCTTTTTTGCTGAGTACATAATTCCACACGCATTCATTCATAGTTTTATTACCTTGACTGAGAATTTACAATTAAAATAGTCATGAAAATAAAGAAAACGCACGAATGAAAAGGTGTGTCCAAACTTTTGGCCTGTACTTTATATGTGTGTATATGTATTTTTATATAGTGTATGCGCACACATTATATATATATTATTTCTACATAAAACTAGCGTCTATACATGTTGACGTCACATTAAAGGTTAGACAGTATAGTTATATATAGATATACACGCACACACACCATGCAAACACTAACCCAATAATAAATTAATCTCAGTTCCTTTTTTAGGTTGTTTCTTAAACTACAACAATAACCACTTCTAGAGCAAGTGAATACATTTTTCCCCCATGTCAGGAAAAACAAAGCAGGACCGCATTCGACACACAAACTTAAACGACTATGCAGCACCCCCTGGTGACGGCAATAACACGACCTCTTTTTTTAAACTATTTTTGAAAAGTGAAAAAAATTTTATTGTTGACATCAGTGTTTGGCTGAAACAAGATATGACGCAACAATACAAAAAAGGGAACAGCTTAGCGGCTAAACTACAGAACGCAGACATAAAAGTCAAAAGATTTCAAGTCATTCCACCCAACAACAATCATTCACCACATCTCTATAATCTTAAACGTGCAGAACAGTACCATAAAGCAGAGGCACATTTTTTATTCCGAAGGCCATAAAACAAGCTGCACCAATCGTAGCTTCAAATAAATTAAATCCCATGGCAAATCAATCATCATCGATGCTGGCAAAAGGTCGGCTACAGATCGACCGGCTTTGTGGCCGGCAGCAGTCGCGGTCGGCCGAGCTTGTTTCTGACTGTCCCTTGGTAATTTTGCACTTCGTTCCCTGCGAGCTGCTGCGAAACAACCTTGTGAGCCGCCGCACAGCCTGAGATGGAGGAGTCCCCGTTGGCCTTGGTTTGTAACTTGTTGGTCACGTCGCCGAGAGCACAAGCCTTAACTTTAGCAGCCAATGAGCTCGGCTTTTTGGGTGGGACGGGCGGGGCTTTCTTCAGAAATGGTCGCTGCGGGGACAGGCCGCTCTCCAAGCTCACGGCCCTCGCAGATTTAATTCCTCGAGAGTCACTCGTGTCCACGTTTCCAGCAGGTCTCTTGCTCTCGCCAATGAGTGAGTTGATCCTACGGACCGCCTGGCGCACGGGGGTGCGCTGGAACTTCAACGGCGATTTGACATGTTTGGCCTCGGCGCCTCGGGGAGACTTCAGGGTGAGTTTGTTGAAACGTTGGATGTGGTCTACCACGCGCAGACGGCGGCACTTTGGAGTACCCGCGTCCGGGACAGACGATTTCTCACGCTGGTTTGCATGGACGTCGACTGTCGGCTCGAGGCGTGGTGCGTAGGGAGTGGACTGCAGTCCCGGCGAGATACCTGGTTCAAAGTGAGCCGGACTCTGAATATCCAATGCTTCGATCAACCTACTGCGGTAAGCCCGCTCGGGCGAGTCTTCACTTTCTTCCGCGGCGATGCTAAACGAACTCTGAGCAGCGCTGGGTGCCTTGCTACAACTCCCGCTAGGATCCAGAACGACACTATCGATATGCAAAGGCGATAAAGCTTCTGCGTCAAATGTAACGTTCAATTTACGATGAGCTGGGAACTTGAACTTGGGAGTGTCCCCACTTCGCGATGGTACTGTAGGTGTCTTCGGCGAAGGGAGCAGGACGCTAACCGACGGCATTTCCACGACGGCCTTCTCTACTTCCGTTACGATTTGACCCGAGGCTTTGGAAACTGAGGTCTCGCTTTCCAAGCTTACCTCACCGGTAGCGCAACACAACTTTTTAGGCAGGCCAGACCCCCCAAAGGCAGGTTCAGACACGCAATTGCTTTTAAGACGCACACCAGTGGGCGTGTCGGGGAAGGATACTTCTCCGGGATCATGGCTGTTCCATGAGGCGCAGTGGGCACCTGGCTCGCACTGGGGGGTCAGCAAGTTGTCTTCAGACTTGCTTATGAACTTTGAACCTATTAAGTAGCCGGTATTAGTCAAGGAAAAGCACAAAGTAATAAAGGAAGCAAGCGCCCACGCGTACTTACTTTTTGTTTGCGTGTTTCTGGGCAGAAGCGGCGGATTGAACGCGGGGATTTCTTTGGTGAAACAAAAACTGGCGGCGCTCTCCTGGCTGGCGAGTCGCAAACCTATGGACTCGGACCCCTACGCCGCCAACCGCCATGGAATGAGAAGTTAAAGATGAAAGAGATGTCAAAGGATTAGTGGTCAAGAGTGAAATAAGCCCACAGTTACCCAGAATGCCACCTTGAATGTTAATTCTATGACTCTCAGGGTTAGTTCTTCAGAGGATGAAAAAAAATCACTCAGAAGAAACGAAATCGAGGGTCGCCTTTGGTGGTCAGCAGCTTTTATTAAGTCAACAATAAGGTTACATTTAACCAATGAACATTGGTTTATCCGTTTACCACTCACCCGACGTACCAAAAATGAATGTGCCATACTGTAATAGTGTTTGTGCTTAGTGCATGAAAACTATTTGTAAACAGAGCTTATCTTTACCAACTGTCACAATCAGAGAACCAGACTGTATATTATATTCTTTTATCAAGTCGGTCACCAAAAGTGCAACAGTGTGCAAACATCTAAAACATAATTCCCTGCCTGATTTGAAGACATCATTGCTCACTGGTTGACTTCTATCAGGTAAGCTGACTTACAATGTCTTTGTGGTTCCTTCCCAAGCTGAAACGCTGACGCAGCGATTTGCGCGGTACTTCATGTTTGCTGACTTTGGGGGAAAAGCAGCCGGCTCGTCCAGATTCGACTCTTCAGTTGGATACGAATCAGCACGGTGAGCGATACAAGAGATGAGAAAATGTGTTAGCATATCTTTATGCCTTTATAACAATTCAGATCATTAAGCCAGTTGTAGTCCAATGGGCAGAGATGGGTAGTCAAGCATTACATTTACTCCAGTAACTTTTTGGAAAAATACATGTATGTGAATGAATGTATGTATGTATGTATGTATGTATGTATGATTTGTGAAGAACACAACTATTGCTCCCTCCGCTACACAAGTCCAAACATTTTCCTCTTTATTTTACATATTAGATTTGACTATATTTTTGCCAGCCCAGTGGCTCAGCAAGTTTCACCAATGATACGTCACATGACCACACGCAATCTTGCAGGTTGGAAGTCTTATGATGATTATGTCGGCTTGTTCAATCACGCGGGTCAATAAAGTTATTTGATATAAAGCGATCCCTTGTTTTTCGCGGTTAATGGGGACCAGAACCCGCCGTGATAAGTAAAAAAACCACGAAGTAGCGCCCCCCCACCCAAAAAATAAAAAACAATTTTTTGTTTCTTGTGTTCAATGTACTTGTTCAGATTTAGCATTGGAAAGAGATTATATATAAGACATGATTTTTTTCAAGTATAAAAAAATCACTTATGTATATATGTATACATATATTAATAAATGGCTTTTAAGCACTTCAAATTTAATAATTATGATATGTTTTAAACATGTTACTGTCCCACCGAATTATTTTTAAACAGGAATAAAGCCGAAAAATGCTTGGCTTTATTAAATGCTTCATTGAGTGAGTCGACTCAGATCTACTCAAGCTGCTCCCTTACACACAATGTGTTTCCACAGCAACTGTTTAACAAGTTAAACGATGATTGACGCATGCGGCGCTTTGAAGTCCGCTTCTCTGGCAAATTCAAACATTAAACGTCTGTCAATCATCATTAATTTAAATAAGCAACTCCAGTGCACTCACTGCTGACCAGTGTTGTTAATAACGGCGTTAGAATATAACGGCGTTACTAACGGCGTTATTTTTTTCAGTAACGAGTAATCTAATTAATTACTTTTCTCATCTTGGCAACGCCGTTACCGTTACTGAGGCGGGAAAGGCGTGCGTTACTATACGTTACTAAGTTGGTTGAATAAAAAAAAAGTGAGAGAAACAGACTCACGGAGACGAGAGAGCAGAGCAGGAGTGGGGAAGACGCCGTTGCAACCGCGATGCTAGGTGGCTCCAATAATACCTGACTGTAGCCATAGCCGACAAACTACGCCCACATGACACGGTAGATATCATATTATAGAACTAGATGCAAATGATAGACACAGCTGCATTGGCAACATGTTTTAAGGACTACATGCGTTAGTAAACAGCCACCATCTTAAAACAGTAGACCTCTCAGGAAGGCTCTGATGTAGAGATCCTTCCTAAGTAATTTTTTTTTTTATCTAAAATGCTCCTAAATCGGCAAAATCTTAACTTAAATCTATCTTTAAATGATGAAACAGTATTACAACTTACACATGTTTAAAGTAGACAGAAGGGAACTAATGCAATAACGGGAGCAATTTTAACAACTTTAACAGTTGATTCACAACTTTAAATGACTTCCACACATAGCAAAGGTTACTATCTAGTTATCGCAATACCCTTGTTTCTAGTTAAGTGGAGGGTAAATAATTGGGCTAGGGCCAATTGTCCCCCAAACCCTTTAAACGTCACATTGCTTGACCTGTTTTTTTTTTTTTTTTTTTGAGACAATAAAGAAAATTATCACTAGTTACTTTGCCAAGTAACTAATTACTCTTACATTCAGGTAACTGAGTTACTAATAGAGCTGGGCGGTAAACCGAAAATTCACCGTCACCGAAATTCTTCACGATGACCGACGTAATTTTGACCATGTCGGTAAATTCGGTAAATTAATAAAACAAGAAAATAGTCTTTTCATCCCGCTTTGACTCTGTGTTGTTCGCCTATGTTCATTCCCCTTTAAGAAAGCAGTGAATGTACTCACGTAGGGAGTCACGTGATCATCAGGAAGCCAATCAAACAGAAGCCCGGCAAGCTAACGCTAGCAGCTAATGCTACAAGCAAAACGTGATGGAGTGTGGCTCCAGGTTCGCCAAACTTTCACCCGACATTTAATAGACTCTTGGTGGCATCCAGACGGGCTTTCACCCGCTGTACTCCCTTGTTCTCACGATTTCCGGAGATGGTGCTTTCATTGCTTTCTATTGGTAGCCAGGCCACAGGCTAACGCTAGCGCCTAACGCTAGCGGCCGCTAGCGGCTAACGCTACAAATGAACGTGATGGAGTCGGATAGCGGCTCTAACCTTGTCGAAACGGCTGAACTTAATCAGTGGATTGGGCACGGACTGCATCTAGCAATTACTATGTCGCGTTATTTTGTATCTGACTGTGTGTGATTTCTCTGATAGCTTTTGTGATGGTAAAGCATTCAGCATTAAGCACAATCCAACGGTGAAACTTATAATATGACCGAGAAATGGCCCCAGCTATTTTTCTGTATGTGCTTAATTCTATGTCATTATTGCTATCATAAAATCTTAAGTGTTTCATTTGCAGAAGATCAATATAGCTTTAATGTGTGTCTGTCTGTCTGTTTGGGGGTTCATGTATGCCTGCATTTATTAAAAAATGCACTTGGGGGGGGGGGGGGGGGGGGGGGGCGCTGAAACCATAAAGTAAACACTTGTATTGAATAATTATGTCACAGCAGCCATTAACAATAAATTGTCTTTTTGAAGTGTACTGTTCAAGCTGCAAGTCATTTGTGTTACAATGACATGTTTGCACAGGCATATTGATTTTGACAATGTAGATTGTTCAAGCCATACACGCTGTTATAAATGCTCATACTTGAATTCTTATTGTTTACAATACATTTTTATAAACCTAATGTCTAGACTGCATGTACAATTGTTAAATATATCAAATTGAATTCTGGTAACTAAATCAACAAGAAACTGTTAATCTGTATTTCATGCATTTCAAATTATACAACAGTCCGCTTGGGCGACTTTATCGTCATTTATCGTTATCGAGGTAAATCTGCTCCATTTATCGTGATACGTATTTAAGGCCATATCGCCCACCCCTAGTTACTACCACAATTACTTTTTGGGAGAAGTAATTTGTAACTGTAATTAATTACTTTTTAAAAGTAAAATTAACAACACTGCTGCTGACAAACAGAGAGCAGGGAGAGGGAGCGAGAGGTAGACTACGCTAGTGTTGTTTCCGTCAACAATGACGATAAAGGAAACATTTAGTCAATGAACAATTTTTTCATGACGATAATATCACGATGACACGCTGAAAACATGTCTTGGGAGACAAAAACATAACCAGATGGATGCCAGTTGTCGTCTGACGACACGAGAACGAGATGAAAATTAGCCGTAATTTCCGTCATAAATTCAGAATGTGTGATATTTTCATATTGTATGTGTAGTTAGAACGCATTTAGCAGTGTTTGGTCGTGTCACTTATGTCACGTGCTGCCCCCCCCACCCCACCCCACACACAGGCTTAAGCGTGTGCCCATTCCAGGCTCCTTTTGTGAAACGTGTAAGGTGCTGCTTGGTAAGTTTTGTTTTCTTATCTTGGCTATGCCATGTTACGTTAGCCTTTAAAGGTCTGTGCTGAGTGATCATCATACACTAAACTAGGGATGTCCCGATCCAGGTTTTTCCACTTCCGATCCGATATTGTTTTGCACTTCCGATCCGATACAGATACCGGCCTCTCTGAGCATGTATTAAAGTTTAAAAATATTTAGCCTCCTTACTTAGTTGTCAGACTCATGTTGAAAAGGGTCTTAGTAGTCTTGATAACAACTTGCCAGATGAATTAGGTGAGTTGGAATAACACATAATGGTTGGTAACAAGAAACTGACCTATTTATTAAATGATAAACACAAAACATTATAAATAACAAACAGAAATGACATATTCAGACAGTAAAACATGCTAATAATATTGTAAACTGTCTTAAAAAAGCAAAACACACAAACAACCTCAAACTATTAACTATTACACACTCCCTTTGAGTTGCTTAAGTTTTCTCAATGTTTAAATACTCTACATATTTTTATCATTATAAATGCATTTACACAGTGAAATAACGCTGGAAAAGTACATACATACATGTATTGTTTATAAATATATGAATATTTATTTTTTGAAAAAAGTCTGCCCGATGCGTCTTAAATCCCACTTTACTCACGAGAGATAATGGCTCGTCATCCAGAATGATTCCTTCGGCAATGACTCTTCCCTGGGCTTTGGGACTGTCAAGTGCCAGTTTGTCACGCATAGCAAAAGTTTCTGCCAGTGTTCGTTGCGTATGACCTTTCTTTCTGTCTTCGGTTTTCTCCTTATACTCCTCATATACTCCTCATACTCCTTGTATTGTTTGTGGTGGTATTTCGATAAATGCTTGATTAGTTTGGTTGTATTAACACTTCTTACAGCTTTACCACCATGCTTGACTTTATTGTGGCATATGTTGCACTCTGCCTCTTCGTCTTTGTCGTCCTTTAAAGTGAAATAATCCCACACAGCTGACATTTTTAACGATAGTCTCTCAGTCATTTGGAGAGGGTAATGTAGTGTGTTGAAGGTGTGCGTAAAAAGCGGACCGGATTTTAGGGAAACCGAAGCAAAAACTGGAATAGATTATGTAAGTCGGAGCACTGGAAAACCCGGACTTAAAAAAAAAAAAACTGGATCGGAAGTCTGGATCGGAATTTTTCCATGTCGGCCGATCCGATACCGATACGCATTTTTTTGCCCATATCGGCGTCCGATCCGATCCAGATGTCACATCTCTACACTAAACCAGGGGTAGCCAACTCCGGTCCTTGAGGGCCCCTATCCAGCTTGTTTTCCATGTCTCCCTCCTTTCAAACACTTGAATCAAATGATCAGCTAATCAGTAAGCTCTGCAGGAGCCTCATAAAGATCCTGATTATTTGAGTCAGGTGTGTTGGAGGATGGAGACATGGAAAACAAGCTGGATAGGGGCCCTCGAGGACCAACGTTGGCTAGCCCTGCACTAAACTAACTTGTAGCGTTAGCATTTAGCGCGGTGACTCTGTCTTCTTAAATTCTTGGAGAACGTTTTACATACAGTTCGTGGCGTCCAGGTGAATTTAATTAATTGCAAATAATGTGCAGTTTTCCTGCTGAGTGTGTATTATCATCATGAAAATGGTGATGTCCTTGTAGACTCTTGAGTTATGTGCTCGTCTGTCATGTCCATTCGAAATTGTTGGAAACCTTTTATTTAGCTATTTATTCATGGACTAAAACTTTTGAAGTGGCAACAGTGAATATGACATAACTCATCTAACATGGCTGAATCCTGCTGCTTCCTAATAAAACCAACATAAGGTAAGGTTTTGTCTGAGCTAGTATGTTTGTTTATACATTCGTTATTAAGTTTAGAAGTATATTTAGCAGTTTTTTGAGGGAATATGTGTTTGAACAATTTGTTAAGAGCTTTGTTTAAAAAAATACATCTTTTAGCTTTTAAGCTAGCAGACCTTTGCTATGCAAGTTAGCCAATCTTTTGTTGTACTGAGATTTGGCCTGTCGCGATAACAAATTTTAGTGTGCGATAATTTATTTCATAAATTATTGCGATATGCGATATTATTGCACCCCCCCAATTAAAAAAAATAAAAATTACAATAACACTGTGAGAATACAGTATATATTAATAGATCATGTACACCCATTTAAACGCAATAAATGCTTACTCTTAAATTCAAAAATACTTTTTAGGAAATCACAACTAAAAACAATAGACCATGCCTCTTTTAAGTAAAAGACAACAATATTAATACTGCACAGAAACACAGAAGAAATAAAATGTGTTTAAGAAAAATGAAATTCCACTTAATAATTTAAGCATCTAGGCAAATGAAAACGTTTCCCCTCATAGCTTCTGCTATGACGTTCCATCTGTAATACAGTGGTACCTCTACATACCAAGTTAATTCGTTCCAGGAGCTTGTTTGTAAGTCGAAATGGTCGTATGTCGAGCAGGATTTTCCCATAAGAATACATTATAATTCCAATAATTCGTTCCACAGCCCAAAAACCCACACTACATCCTTAATAAATACTGCTGTTACCATTGCAAATAGCAATTACAAAGAGCAAAACAAATAAAATATGAATAAAAATCAGAATAGCAATAATAATAGCAATAATAACAATAACACAGTACAGTACCTGTAATAATGTAACGAATCAGCGTCTAATGTGGCGGACTTTTTTGCTGTACCTGAACGCACCGCGGGGCTGACGGTGAGCAGGAGAGCGCTATTTTACTTTCTGTTTCGATCCTGGAGTCAACAGCAGTGGACACTCGGCGAGTTGATGGAATAAATGATTGAAACCTGACGAAGCTGGCGATTTCTTAGGCGATGTTACCACAATAAGAACTGTCACCTTAACTTATAAAGACTGGCGAACGGAGGGGGACCGCCGGCCGAGATCGGCATTCTACGACCCAGTTCATGGATGCACACAGCATGCTTATATTTTGCTATCATTCACATCTTCATTTCAATGGTAAGCGTCACTTTTTCTTTTTTTTCTCCACCTGCACTAAACTTAAACTGCACTAAACTAAAAACAGAACTAAAATGCATTTTGTGTAGTTGGTAACAAGGAAGCCGAACTTTTAACAGCACGTCAGCCGCACTCGCGCACGCAGGTGCACGCGAGGCGATACATCGCAGCGGAAAAATTATTGCCTTCATTTTTATTTACCGTGCGATAATTGGAATTATTGCATATTGCGACAGGCTTAACTGAGATTCACATTTAGTAATTTCTATATACCGTTTGAGGCCAAGCTCAGGTATTTTAATGTATCTTTAAATGCGTATATTGCTCTAGTGAAATGAAAGTGCAATCCTACATCGTTTGTAGAAACATTCAGGTATTTTATTTTGTATTCGCATTTAATGCGCTTTTGAAAGTGCAATCTTGGCAAGTCATAATAAATATTATTGCAAGCATAAAGTTTTTCCTTCGTTTTACATCCCTAAAATGTATTCTGCAATGCATTAAATGTTTGTAATCCGATTACTTGATTATTCGAACGAACCAATCGATAGATTAATCAATTACCTAAATAATCGATAGCTCCAGCCTTACTGGAAAGCGTGGATTTGAAGCTCTCTCCCAGTTTTTATTTGGCAGCGATAAACCACGGAAAACCGGAGATATCATCACTTTCATTTCATGTTAGGAAATATGTTTTTCTCTACTACATTGCCCTCGGGTGATGTTTAATTTTTCTAGTCGGAATGTGATAATATTTTTGGGCCCAATAAGGAAATGTAATAGATTATAGTATAGTACAATAATAACAGTTAATATAGATGATGTCATGCTGAGAAAAAAATGTATACCAAGGTAACAAAATATCGCACTGTAAGGCGTTAGAATGTTTAGTCAACGTTTCTCATGATTTGAGTATTCTTTTAACCAAATACTTTTTTTATTTGTACATTAGTAAATGACTATTTCTACTTGAGTAATGTTATTTTAAAGTAACACTGCTCTTACTTGAGTCAAAATTTTTGGGTACTCTACCCACCTTTGCCAATGAGAACCACCAGTATCACAGAATTAAATATAACCTTTAATGAGACTATCTACAAGTGCCTACCTGCTGACTGCGTGCCTGCCGCTCACTCTTCTGCTCTTTCTCCTTGCCGAGGCGGTCGACAGCCTTCCAAATTTCCCAGCAGAAGACAGAGTACTTGGAGAGGAATCAAGCACCCCCGACGCACTGTAAGCTATTCCGGAACAAAGGAGATATTCTTGAAATATCCCACAGGGCAAAATGTTTTGGCTTTTAGGAGGTCGACCGATATTGGATTTTCAACGGCCGTTGGCTGATTTTTTCAAAATTAAATCGAGCCAATTGCCAATGTCTAAAGCCGATTTTATAAGCTGAAATTTGGAGGAATTTTTTGAAAAGTTATTGTAACATTCATTTTACAAATTTACTTCTGCTACTTCCTTTTGTAACAACGGCCAATAGGTGGTACAAAATCAAATTAAGCATACATCATCACCCAAACAGTGAACAAAACAGTTTATATTTTATTGGCTATTATCAGCTGATACTGGCCAATCTAGAAATAAATGTCCATCTATTGGCCGGCCCATATATCGGTTGACTTTTTCAAGAAAGCTCAACAACCAAACAGTGAGCATAAAAGTTATCCTATAATATCGGGTGATATGTGGCGATCTTGAAAAAAGTCCAGATATCGGCTTGATATGGTATACAACATACCGGGCAACCTTTATAGGAAAGAACGGCACCCACAAAGTTAGCATAAGCCTTTCTATTATATAGGCTAGAGTTGTCCGATATTAGCCAATAAAAGCATTTTAAAATGATATCGGATAGTATTGACATCGATTTGTCAAGATCAGTTTTGGGCCAGCATGCATATGGCAGTGCTGTTAATGTGCGCTTATTGCCTGCTTATGTTTCTGGTGTTTTACACCCCCTGTTGGCCCTAGGTGTAATTAGTTTTGAATCGTTCCAGCCCTTTAAGGTGATGTCGTCATATGTAGACGCGAGCTCATTGTGAACAGAGAGAGAAAGCTAAATGGACAAGCGAACGTCTGCAGCCAGTGTAGCATAGCAGTTCTTGCCATCTCACTATGTTGTTTGTGCCTTACACAAGCATCATTTGTAGGTTATATTCTTCATTTGTTTTATATTCATGACCGTTGTGTAGTATATTGGAGATGTGTATATTTCGTTTCGTTTGCATTTGTGGTAAAATGTGGTTACATTATTCCATTGCTTGCAAGCTGTACTACCAGTTGCTATTCAAGTTGTCAGGTCGTGCTGTATACTTTGCTTTATTTGAGACCATTTCATATTATTGAGTTGACACGTTTTGTTGTCTTTAGTTTCACAAAAAAGTATCAGTGCTGTTGTCAAGATGACCACAGTAAAGCCAATTCAACTTTAGTCCAGCGTCTGACTTCTATTCAGAGCCTGATTTGTTCGCTATCTGTCCATTTGTGTACCCACAAATACATTGAAGACAGAAGAAGTGCCATGTTGGCACTTTGCACTTGATCCAAAAAAACTGATGTTTGCACTATTTTGATATTAATAATAAATATAGTGGTGCAATATAGGCACTATTTTTTAGTTAAAGTTGTTCTCTTATTTTTTACAAAATGTTTATACGGAAAACTTTTAAGTTGTTACATTTATCATTATTAAAGTATCCAGTGTGGGGGGGACATCACAATACAATTAGCCATAGGCCAATATGTTAAGTCCAAGACCGCATATATCGGTATCGGATTTTTGGAGTTAGACAATATCAGGATATCTGTTAAAAAGTCACGATTGGACAACTCTAATATCAGCCGATGGCCAAGCTTCAAAAACAGGTCATGTATTGGCCCGATACATCGGTCGGTCTTTCGTCTTAGAGAGCAATCCGAAAATACCTGATCCAGGTGTGGAGGTGCCGAACAAATAATTTGGAAGCGATTCCATCCCGAGATTCTTCTTTACAGATCTACGTTTCTTGTTTGAGAATCCGAAAGAATGACCGGAATCGAAAGGCAGCTTGCGCTTGGAAGATGGCGTTGCAATCACAGGCGTGACAGAAGAAAAGACTAAAAAAACAAAAACAAAGTTGTTTGAGTGTAAAATGGGAACAATGCGCCCAACCCTACAGTCAATGAAGCCTTACCTCCGAGACTCTGTCTATTTCTGCGTCTCGTCTCCGAGTTTTGGTCTAGCTCCTGAAGCTCATTGAAAGCAGGAGAGAGAATTGCCGGATCAGAGTGCATCATTGCTGAAACCTTCTCTTCGAGGAACTGTGGCAGCACTCCTGCATCGCACCGACAAAGGGATCCTTTTTAGTGCTAACTGGACTGAGGCTAAGCAGCTGAATGTGTGAAGCGCTACCAAAATTGTGGGCGTGCTCAATGAAGCAGTGAACGACTGCTGTCTGCAGTCGGATGCGTTTTTCTGTGTTGGCGTTCATCTTCTCAGTACCTTCTCCGCAGTGCAGCAGATTAGGAGCCAAGATTAGGGACAAATTAGCGATGTCCATTTTATTCTCAGCACTCCTAGAATCAAGCAAAACAAGGGTTGATACAATGTAAAGTGGAAAACTGGCTCAAGCAATATAGGCCTTGTTGTTTAGTTTTAGCCAATGTAGATGGAAACTGGATGGCTTTTTATAGTCTGAAAGTCACAAAGCACAGAAATCTGATCTGAAACCACACACGGAAGGTACCTTCCTATCAGATATGGACAAGATACTTCTCAGTATAAACTGCTCAGATGGGCTTTGACTGTCCGTGACATCACTCTATGCTGGATGACAACTTTGTTGCCACAACAACCCGTCAGGTGTGTCAATAATGACTAAAAAGGCCCAGAACTACGGTGGCCGAGAAGTGTCAGGCGAAATGCAAAGTCCGAACACTTTGCAAAAGGAAAACAAGCACAGATTCAAATTGCCACAACACAAACACCAATTGCAAACGCTTTGCAAAAGAAAAACGCATGGATGCAAAGTGCCACAACATGATAGGATCCCCAATTCCCGAAGCATGACTGCACATTGGCAAATGTGCAAACCCCATTTACCACAACACGAATGCAAAGTGCCACAACAGGATCCCCAATCTCCAAAGCACGATTGCAAATTGGCAACAACACGAAACCCAATTACCACATTGCAAATGCAAATGGCTCGCAATACGACCACACAAAGCCACAGCACAGATGCAAAGGTACGACCCAGCAATAGACCTAATTTCACAAAAGTAGACATGAGGATAACAACACCTGCTGCCGTGTAACCACAAGTTATTACGTCACATCCCCACATGCGCAGAGCTTGAAAATATAAGTTATGTAAAATCACTCACAAATTCACACTTTGACATATACAGTGCCTTGCAAAAGTATTCGGCCCCCTTGAACCTTGCAACCTTTCGCCACATTTCAGGCTTCAAACATAAAGATATAAAATTTTAATTTTTTGTCAAGAATCAACAACAAGTGGGACACAATCGTGAAGTGGAACAAAATTTATTGGATAATTTAAACTTTTTTAACAAATAAAAAACTGAAAAGTGGGGCGTGCAATATTATTCGGCCCCCTTGCGTTAATACTTTGTAGCGCCACCTTTTGCTCCAATTACAGCTGCAAGTCGCTTGGGGTATGTTTCTATCAGTTTTGCACATCGAGAGACTGACATTCTTGCCCATTCTTCCTTGCAAAACAGCTCGAGCTCAGTGAGGTTGGATGGAGAGTGTTTGTGAACAGCAGTCTTCAGCTCTTTCCACAGATTCTCGATTGGATTCAGGTCTGGACTTTGACTTGGCCATTCTAACACCTGGATACGTTTATTTTTTAACCATTCCATTGTAGATTTGGCTTTATGTTTTGGATCATTGTTCTGTTGGAAGATAAATCTCCGTCCCAGTCTCAGGTCTTGTGCAAATACCAACAGGTTTTCTTCCAGAATGTTCCTGTATTTGGCTGCATCCATCTTCCCGTCAATTTTAACCATCTTCCCTGTCCCTGCTGAAGAAAAGCAGGCCCAAACCATGATGGTGCCACAACCATATTTGACAGTGGGGATGGTGTGTTCAGGGTGATGAGCTGTGTAGCTTTTACGCCAAACATATCGTTTTGCATTGTGGCCAAAAAGTTCAAATTTGGTTTCATTTGACCAGAGCACCTTCTTCCACATGTTTGGTGTGTCTCCCAGGTGGCTTGTGGCAAACTTTAAACGAGACTTTTTATGGATATCTTTGAGAAATGGCTTTCTTCTTGCCACTCTTCCATAAAGGCCAGATTTGTGCAGTGTACGACTGATTGTTGTCCTATGGACAGACTCTCCCACCTCAGCTGTAGATCTCTGCAGTTCATCCAGAGTGATCATGGGCCTCTTGGCTGCATCTCTGATCAGTTTTCTCCTTGTTTGAGAAGAAAGTTTGGAAGGACGGCCGGGTCTTGGTAGATTTGCAGTGGTCTGATGCTCCTTCCATTTCAATATGATGGCTTGCACAGTGCTCCTTGAGATGTTTAAAGCTTGGGAAATCTTTTTGTATCCAAATCCGGCTTTAAACTTCTCCACAACAGTATCTTGGACCTGCCTGGTGTGTTCCTTGGTTTTCGTAATGCTCTCTGCACTTTAAACAGAACCCTGAGACTATCACAGAGCAGGTGCATTTATACGGAGACTTGATTACACACAGGTGGATTCTATTTATCATCATCGGTCATTTAGGACAACATTGGATCATTCAGAGATCCTCACTGAACTTCTGGAGTGAGTTTGCTGCGCTGAAAGTAAAGGGGCCGAATAATATTGTACGCCCCACTTTTCAGTTTTTTATTTGTTAAAAAAAGTTTAAATTATCCAATAAATGTTGTTCCACTTCATGATTGTGTCCCACTTGTTGTTGATTCTTGACAAAAAAATTAAATTTCATATCTTTATGTTTGAAGCCTGAAATGTGGCGAAAGGTTGCAAGATTCAAGGGGGCCGAATACTTTTGCAAGGCACTGTATATTGCTTTGTGACCATCCCTACGGTGGCAGCAGAAGGGCAGGAGATGTCCTCATGTCTACTTCTGTGGAATTTAGACAACTTCGGGATCATCCTTTTGCATTCTTGCTGTGGCTTTTTGCATTGGTGTTGTGGGCGGTTTGCATTTGTGTTGCGGGCAATTGGGGTTTGTTTCGTGGTTATTTGCATTCATGCTGTGGCTATTTGCAATCATGCTTTGGCCAATTTCAATTCGGGTTAGTGCATATTTTTTCTTTTGCAAAGTTTGACATTGGCGTTTATGCTGTGGCATTTTGCATTCATGCTTTTTTTTCTTTTTGCAAAGTTTTAGGACTTTACATTTTACCTGACACTTATCGGCTTTGCACTTTACATTTCGCCTGACACTTATCGGCCACAGATCTGATTTGGACACTTGCTAAAAGTAGTGCGAACAGTTAGCCCTAAAAATCAGATTTGAGGAATCCCATTGGAATCAGATATGGCCGCAGTCTGAACGCATAATATAATAATAATCCACAATCTAATTGCAGTCAATTATTCACTGATTCTAAATAATAATAATACCAGTAATAATAATACATTTTAAAAAATCCAGTCACCAATTAGACATTTTGTTCTGTTGTTTGGCAAATGACAATTTTTGGTCATTAAAAAAAAAAACTTAAAAGTTAGCTATTCTTATACTGTATATTTATTAGGGCTGTCAAAATTATCGCGTTAACGGGCGTTAATTTTTTAAATTAATCACGTTAAAATATTTGACGCAATTAACGCACTCCCCCCGCTCAGACAAATTTAAATGACAGTACAGTGAACTGCTTGTTAATTGTGTTTTATGGAGTTTTGCCACCCTCTGCTGGCGCTTGGGTGCGACTGATTTTATAGGCTTCAGCACCCATGAGCTATGTGTAAGTAATTATTGACATCAACAATGGCGGGCCACTAGTTTATTTTTTGATTGAAAATTTTACAAATTTTATTAAAACGAAAACATTAAGAGGGGTTTTAATATAAAATTTCTATAACTTGTACTAACATTTTTCTTTTAAGAACTACAAGTCTTTCTATCCATGGATCGCTTTAACAGAATGTTAATAATGTTAATGCCATCTTGTTGATTTATTGTTATAATAAACAAATAATCCTTGTGTACTGTATTTTGAATGTATACATCCATCTTGTGTCTTATCTTTCCATTCCAACAATAATTTCCAGAAAAATATGGCATATTTTATAGATGGTTTGAATTGCAATTGAGATTAATTACGATTAATTAATTTTTAAGCTGTAATTAACTCGATTAAAATTTTTAATCGTTTGACAGCCCTAATATTTATATAATATATATTTATGTATATACACACATATATATATATATACTGTATATACATATACACCTTTATATCTTTTTTAAAAATTATTATTCATAATTATAGTATTTTTTCATATAATTAAAAAAACATTCCTAAATAATACGATGTGTTAGAGGATTTGGAGTTAAAGTCAGAGAGGCCAGACTGAGATGGTTTTGCATGAGATAAGTATGTATGTAGGAAAGTATGTTGGCAAAATAATGCTGACTTTCCATATGCCAGGCAGGAGGTCTAGAGGACGACCAAGGAGGTTTATGGATGTATTCAGTGAGGACATGACGGTAATTTGTGTGAGAGCATAGGATGCAGAGGACAGGGTTAGATGGAGACAACGGATTCGCTGTGGCGACCCCTGAAGAAAAAAGCCGAAAGGAAAAGAACAATAAAAGCTAAATTGATGAAATAAAAAAGAACAAAAGCAGGAATACTCTGTTTACAGCACCAAGTACCACTTTTTTCATACTCGTATTTAACTTATTGGTTGCCATTGACGGCGCTAGACGTCCAATTTATTTAAACTGGGAGCGGGTGAATGAACAAATGTCTAGCGCCATCAATGGCAGCCAATGGCTGTAAGGGGTACACTCATTAATACGTAACTAACAACAGAGGAGAGTTTTAGTCATGTCAAATAGCATCAAAGTCAAACAAGCAAAACACGCAAGCACCTCTTGGAGACGTTTTGGAGGAAGTCCAAAAAGTGGCACAAGACACTGAGGCTCCTGTCAGGCAGAATGCACGAAAGCAGCACGGTGGCAGAGGTGCGGTCCTCCTGGCTAGGGAGCTGCTGGGCCTTGAGAAAGGCCTCCTGCAGCTCGGTGGGTAGCACCGGTTCTGGCAGCTCCCTAAAGAACTGCTTGACTAGGCTGGCAATGTCACAGGGAAGTGCGGAAGAAAGGCACTCCTCACCCGAATCCACTTTGGCCTGGGAACGCACAACAAAACCTTGTTGTCGCCCTCTTAAAAAGTCGAGCAAAGTCACTCACCCGTAAGGCTTTCAGGCGAAGCACAGAGCCCGATTTTCTGAACAGGCCTTCTGTGTCAACATGTGCTTGTAACTTCATACATGCATCCACCAGAAAGCTAGGAGAGCACACATACAGTTACAGTATGTTATGTGATGTCATCTAGTATGATTAACTATGATATTTTTCGGAAGTACCATATTTTCTGCACTATAAGCAATAAGTCAATTTAATGCACGGTAAATAAAAATGTGGCCTGGAATTTTCCCGGCTGCGATTTATCACCGCGTGTATGCATACATTTGTGCATGTGTGTGTTGCGTGCACTCGCACGTGTTGATTGCATATGAGACTAGTTCTTTTCACAGATGTTTATTGGTCACCAACACGCTGTAGGATTAAATTCCAGACATACAAAAAAGGCGAACACAATTAACACATCTATATTAAACATTGTACATGATGATCATTGCTTCAGTGAGGCTATTGGGGAAAAAAAGAATGTACTAACCACCTAAGCCTGCTCTAAAACATTGGCAATCTTCTCCAAAATCCAACCTTGCGGTTAACAGCTGACACTTCAACCATGAAAACTCGTTGGTTTATAACATTTACAAATGATGCGAAAAAACGAAAAAATCTATTGCTGACAACACATGCATGACAAAAATTGGAGACAATTGCACTTTTTTTTTACTGTGTGTAAAACTTATGGTTAGCGGCTTAGCGAACGTACTTCAGGGGGAACATTTTCAAATAAAAGCACATGTTCAATACGTAAATGAAGATTTCTGGATTTAATCCTACATACTTCAGAGTCTACACTAAGAATAGCTCTAAAATGACACCCATTATGAAAAATCTGATTGGCAATGAATAATTTGGCTTCAAATTTGCTGACACGTGCACTTTGAGATGATCCATGATTACAGTCATTTTGGATCAAATAACTGCTTTTGATGGGCTCTAATTGGCAGAGAACAAAAAAGGGGTTGGGTTTCTTACCTATATTCTGCACTTGGTTAGCTTTCAAATGACTCGTTGTGCTTTGTGTATGTATTTTTGAAATATTTATATATTTTTGAAACAGTTTGTTTTAAGAATAACGATGTACTGCATTGAAATGGGTGATTTATTAGGATGTATTGTCACTACATTAGTGGTTGAATTGGTTTAAAAATATTGACAATAATGTCACATATCAGCAATAATTAATGAGACAATATATCGCCTACTAAAATTTGTTATCGCGACAGGTAAGCCTGTCGCAATATGCAATAATTCCATTTATCGCACGGTAAATAAAAATGAAGGCGATAATTTTTCCGCTGCGATTTATCGCCTCGCGTGCACCTGCGTGCGCGCGTGCAGCTGACGTGCTGTTAAAAGTTCGGCTTCCTTGTTACCAACTACGCAAAATGCATTTTAGTTCTGTTTTTAGTTTAGTGCCGTTTAAGTTTAGTGCAGGTGGACAAAAAAAAAAGAAAAGGTGACGCTTGCCATTGAAATGAAGACGTTAATGATATAAGTAAAAACAAAATATAAGTGTGCATCCATGAACTGGGTCGTAGAATGCCGATCTCGGCCGGCTGTCCCCCTCCGTTCGCCAGTCTTTATAAGTTAAGGTGACAGTTCTTATTGTGGTAACATCGCCTAAGAAATCGCCAGCTTCGTCAGGTTTCAAATCATTTATTTCATCAACTCGCCGAGTGTCCACTGCTGTTGACGCCAGGATCGAAACAGAAAGTAAAATAGCGCTCTCCTGCTCACCGTCAGCCCCGCGGTGCGTTCAGGTACAGCAAAAAAGTCCGCCACATTAGAAGCCGATTCGTTACATAATTACAGGTACTGTACTGTATTATTGTTATTATTGCTATTATTATATTATTGTTATTCTGATTTTAATTCATATTTTATTTGTTTTGCTCTTTGTAATTGCTATTTGCAATGGTAACAGCAGTATTTATTAAGGATGTAGTGTGGGTTTTTGGGCTGTGGAACGAATTATTGGAATTATAATGTATTCTTATGGGAAAATCCTGCTTGACATACAACCATTTCGACTTACAAACAAGCTCCCGGAACGAATTAACTCCGTATGTAGAGGTACCATTGTATTACACATGAAACGCCATAGCAGAAGCTATGAGGGGAAACGTTTTCATTTGCCGAGATGCTTAAATTATTAAGTGGAATTTTATTTTTCTTAAAAAACACATTTTATTTCTTCTGTGTTTCTGTGCAGTATTAATATTGTTGTCTTTTCCTAAAAAGTATTTTTGAATTTAAGAGTAAACATTTATTGCATTTAAATGGGTGTACATGATCTATTAATAAATACTGTATTCTCACAGTGTTATTGTAATTTTTATTTTTTTTAATTGGGGGGGGGTGCAATAATATCGCATATCGCAATAATTTATTAAATAAATTATCGCACACTAAAATTTGTTATCGCGACAGGCCTAAGTGGTGGTAGTGGTTGCATTATGCAGCCACTAGACGGAGCTACTGTGTTTCCACTATTAGGCGCATCGGAGTGTAAGATGCACCTTCAGTAGTAGTAGGGGTTGCGTTATGCATCTACTAGATGGCGCTGCGCTAAAAGGAATGTCATGCCATAGTTAACCAATATTAATCCATATATAAAAGGTAAGGGTGTGACAATAATGTATATCAAAAAGTTGATATATCGTGAGACTTTGTAGCCGAAAAGGTTGCTACCAAATTCCTCTATTAAATTAGTGTCTACGTTAGCTCACTGGCTGCTATTGACCGATTCATTCTGACTAGATTGAACATTTAGCGCTGTCTGTGGCACTGAAACCAGAGCAATCACAGCTAGTCTTGTGGGTATTTATATGTCCCAAAATGAACTCGTTGCCAGGCATTAGCTTCCACTGACGGCCATAGACTTCCGATCCGTTTGAAGTGGGAGGGATGGAAAAATGTTCATTCACTGCCATGATAAACTCATTCGAATTCACAGGAGAAGGAAGGAAAGAGTTTATTTTTCTTTTAAATTAGTTGCATTGTAGAATATCCTAGAAATGATTTCCTGATAATAGTTGTATCGCCATCTTGTGAGATCATCGTTATCATGAGCTTTGTATCGCAAATCGTATAGGGAGCTACCCAGAGATGACAAGGCGCACTGTCAACTTTTGAGAATATTGAAGGCTTTTAGGTGAGCATTATAGTGTAGAAAATACGGTACATTTTTTGGCCTTGAAGGTTGAACTTTGGAAGTGACCTGTAAATGTGAAAGTGTAAGGGGGGGACGTACCTTGGCACATTCCCACGCGCCATGTTATAATACGGTAAGCTCTCCAACGGTACTCCGAAGACCTTTGTCTGGGAAAAACAATTCGCAATTAGAGAGTCATCAGATTTCTGTGGAACCGTTCAGCTACAAAAGAGCCATCCGGTTTCAATCTGGATTGGATAAAAATCGGATTTTGGCTGCCAGTCTGAGCAAGTCTTAGTTCTCTTCGCCCCACTCTTTTTCAGGATATTTGTTTTGTCTTTTTGTTTTGTTACTTGTAATGTAAAACTGATGAGCTGTATGAGAGTAATAATGAATGCAACTGCCTGAAATGAACAAATTAAAGGGGGAAAACGGACAGCAGACTCCACACCTTTGTTTGAAGTTAGGTTAACCCAAATGGGGAACTAAATGTTCAGTTAAGACATTCAGTTCACGTGGTCACAAATCTTGTGACTTGTAAGCGCCAATTTGAAAAAAGAAAAAAAAAAAGACCCAAAGCTCGACTTGGAATGTCTTCTTTGCCTGCTGAATACGCTAGTGTCCAAATTGTTTAGGCTTTCCACTTTGCATTCCCAGTTTTTAAGAGAAAACATTGCTTGTGACTTTATTTTTTTTAAATGTACTGCATAATGTTACCACAAAACAAGCAAACAAATGGTTGCGACAATAGCCTGGGAACAGACTCTAATTGGTGCTTTCAAAGCTATGCAAATATATTCACCAGAACACCAGAAGCTACGTCAACGAATTTAGGCTTCCTTGGCAAAAGCAAGCAAAACAATACACAACACCCTAAAACGCCAAAATCAAATAACAACTCACCGAGTTTATTGTTGCAGTTGACTTCACATTGTCCGCTTTGTTTTTGTTCCAATTCTTCGTCTTGATCCCATACGCCGTGCGGAGATGTTGCACAGCCACAAGACGAACCATATTTCTCTCGGCGACCATCATTTTAACCACCTCGCTGCTAAACTACACCCTAAAAACAACTTTTACCTTCTCAACCCAAAAACGAGAAAATTCCTTTGCGTCCTTTATCTTTTTTTATAAAAACAAACTACATCTATGTTATCATTACGTATGCTTAAATAACGCAGAATTAGACAAATGCGTTTTACAAACAATGAGGTCAACAATTCCAAAGAAAGAAATTGTAAACTGTACTTAGCTTCCCGACTAAATATCGTCTGCATCCATTTTGTAAACTTCGGTGGAAAGTGACTGCCTGCCTGTTTCCGCAGTGTATTCAAACTACAAGCGTTGCTTCATTGTGCGCTCCGATTGGCTGGCAAGAGGTTAAATGTCATTTGATTGGTTGAAACAGAAGCACTCATGGGCGGAGTGAGACTTTTACGACGTTTCAACACCGGTTACTGTAGTTGACCTAAAAAAAACAAAATAACAAAAAACACTACCTTTTTGTCTTTTGAAAAAGTAACTTTAAATTTATTTAGTACATTCAGACGGGGGCCTTTGGAAGATTTCTCACATTTTGGTTGCCCCCATACTGAAGATTAAAATATAGTACAAAAAAATATTCAGTTTTCCGAACGCCCCCTCTAGCTTAATGCTAATTTTTTTTTTTTTTTTTTTTTTATTTACACAATTATACACATTTACAAACATAAACGGGCTCACACACGGTCAACATTCTACCAAGAAACCACAAATAACACTCTTCATCATAATATACACAGTTCTACTTGTTGGCCATGTTTGTATTCACACACACACGTCACTACACAGCATACACACCCACACACACACACATCCTCGAACATAGGGCTTTACAAAGAAATATTAACTTTCTCAAACAAAGAAACCAAAACGGAGAGCTTTTTGCTGCTTGATCAATTTCAGAGATCTATACCATATATGAAACTCATTCATCCAATGTTTAAAACAAGGTCTTGTTTTAAAATACCTGCATTTGTGAATAAAGAATTTTCCAAGCAGTAAAATCACATTAACAACAAAACCCAAATCCTTATTTATGCCAGACACACCAAACTTGATAGACTCTACCGTCCACGTTGAAAGATCAATTTGTTTGGACTGAAGCCAGCTCCGCATATCCTTCCAGAACAATTGCACTAGGTCACAATGAAAAAACAAATGATCAATATCCTCAATGTCATTTTCACAAAAAACACAACAATTTGTCTGAAAATTAAATTTAAGTCTCAAAAAGTCGTTAGTGGGATAAATTGCATTTAGGATCTTAAATTTTACTTCTTTACATTTTGGCGGAATCGGAAATGAAAGATATTTTGTCCTGAAGTCCTTAATATCCGCCTTGTTGAAGTCCCTCAGAAAAACATGTCTTTTTGTTGGACCGGGAAACAATTCCTGACACAAAAGCATCCTTATAAACTTATTGCATTTAATATCAATTAAATCAACACCTTGTATGCGGAGCTGTCTCAACCCAGGGGAGACATTAGAGTGCAAAATACCTTCCCTGACCATCGAAAATCAAAGGAGAAGGAACGGTTTTCGTTATCCTATTAAATTGCCTAATCGAACAGTTAACATTCAATTTTGTGCAAAACTCCTCATACTGTAGTATATTTCCATTTTCATCCAGAAGATGAGCAATCGCCCAAACTCCTTTAGTATTCCACTCTTCTAAATAAATCGATTTTCTTTTCCACTGAATATATCGGTTGTTCCATACAGGTGTATTATGCGGAGAAAAATTATGTTTGAAAATCATCTTCCAGTAGAGGAGCACTTGTTGATGAAAATCTGACAATTCTATCGGCAGAGAGCAGTCATTAAAGTCACAGCGTAACAAAAATCCTATTCCCCCCAATTTCTGAAAAATCGCATTAGGAATCATATACCAAAAGGATTGTCCATATTTGACAAAGTTGATCAACCATTTTAATTTCAACACCCCATTCATTACCTCAAAATCAATAGCATTCACCCCTCCTTCTTCAACATTTTTCACCATGTCTGCTTTCCGAATATACTGGCACCTATTGCGCCATATGAATTTAAAATTAACACTATTAATTTGTTTAATCAGTTTGGGTGAAATGGACAACGAAAAAGCTGGATAGATCAACCTAAATAGACCTTCGGTTTTTGACAAAAGCACTCGCCCAAAAATAGAAATGTCTCTCTGAAGCCATCTATTAAACATTAGTTTGCATTTATCAATGTTATTAACAATATTTTGGCTTTCCATTATCTTTTTATCCTTCGTGACAACAAGACCCAAATATTTAACCTCTGTTTTGACAGCAATTTCATTAATCGTTATTGGAGGGCAATCATGCAAAGTCAGTAATTCACATTTGTTCATATTTAATTTTAATCCCGACGCCATTGAGAACAATTTAATAATTTGCAATGCCAATGGAATTTGACTTTCATTTTTCAAAAACAACGTTGTATCATCCACCAACTGACTGATCACTATTTGTTTATCCCCAACTTCCAATCCTTTAACTAGACTAGATTTAAGCAATATAGCCAACATCTCAGCAGCCATTATAAATAAAAGAGGTGAGCAACTGCAACCTTGTCGTATCCCTCTCTTAACTTCAAATCTAGCTGAGGTGCCTTTACCCAGCGCTACAGAACTATTGATATCTTTGTATAGTATACCAACAAGGCCAATAAACTTATCTCCAAAACCAAAATACCTTAATGCCCTTAAAATAAAGGGGTGTTCCACAGAACCAAATACCTTATGAAAGTCTAGAAATAAAATTAATCCCTTCTTTTCAAACAAATGACTATACTCTATTAGCTTAATGCTAATATTCAATTAGGCTCGAGCGTTTACGTCACAGCAGCACGGGATCATGCGAGATTTGCGAAAACGCAGCCATTTTGGAAGCACGTCTGCATCACGGGACATTTAAACTTAACGGCAAATACAATTCAACTACGAGTGCCAAAGATGGAAAAAAAGTAAGGAAAACTTGCCACTTCGATACAGAGACCAACTTGTTACCATGGCGAAGGACAGATATGTGAGCAATTTTAAGGATGTGAACAATGTTGACCCGAACACAAATGGAATAAAGATGTCGACAAGCTTCCACCACTACGCTAAATGGACATCATGCTGTATTTAGTGTAAGTTACTACACTCATCAGCAATTCCAAAACTACAAATCGCTACAAAGCTACGAACAGTTTTGCTGCGGACGGGTGCAGGACCTGCACATTATGACCATAGCAAACGGCAACACCATCTTTCTAGCAAAGGTAGGCAATGTGTGTTTACATTTGTCTGTGACCACGCATGTACAAATTTTTTGTTTTTTGACAATCAAAACTATTTCTTTAATAAAACACGCAACAACTGTGTCTGCCTCATTTGCAAAGAGACAGTCGCTGTTTTCAAAGAGTTCGATGTGACGTGATAATGATATTACCGAACAAGACACACTGACATGTACGACAACATTACAGGGAAGATACGCAGCGAGAAATTATAGCAACTTGAAGCTAGTTTAATTTCACAGCAGCAGTATTTCGCAAGAGCCCGAGTGTCGAAAGAGAACGCCACAAAGACGAGACTGTTGAAATTATGAATTAAAAATAATAATAAAGCAAATGTGACACACAGAAGGGCTTGCTAACATTTGTTTAAATATATTGTTCTATGTAAATCAGCCAAGGTAGCCCCCCACATTTTTACCACACCAAATCTGGCCCCCTTTGCAAAAGGTTTGGACACACCTGTTTAACTGATGATCCGTAGACGAGGCCAGCTTCTTTCACTTGGTACCAGCTAAATATTATTCAAAATGTAATGATGGTGGAAGAAATAAGCATCTTGAATTTGAAACTGTATGTTGTCGGCGATTAGCCTCGCAATGATCTTAATTGTGGTTGTCAGCCCAAAACCCTCTAAATATATATTAAATGCATCTTACCAGATATAAAATGACTACTACATAATCCGTGGTAATCGTTTGGAGCCCAGTTTTCTCGTCGAATTGCAGCAGTCCATCTCGCTCTCCTCTCCGGGCCTCTCGGAATACAGTAGAACTTCAAGTCTCTCCGTCTATCTTCTCTGTTATTGCAACCAACCGCCACACACGCCTTCACCATTTTGATTATTAATGTTAACGAGCAGAAAAACACGCCATAATAGGAGGAATTTACGTAGCGGTAATGCGTCAACACGACGAGTAGACGGACAACATGGCGCGGAGGCGTGGTTGTGACGTCATGTGAGTAGGGTCTATAGAATATGACATTCAATCGCTAACGAAAATTAGCATTCATTTCTAATTTAACTAAATATTAACACACACAAACGCCCCAAAATGAATTTTAATTACCGCTTTAATGGTAGCTTTAATTTAGAATTTTTTTTCACCACTTAGCAATACTGTTGTGAGAGGGGGAAAATGATCCTGCAATGACTCTTTTTGTAACTGTCATTTCACATTTCTCCTTGTATTGTAATTCATTAGTACAGATTATTGTTTTCAAGTCCTTTATGTGGTGTCGTAATTATGGTAAATACTACTTGAGGAGTCGAAAATTGCATTTGGACGCCCTCTCAAGTCATATTTTCTACTGGACAAGTGGGATTTTATCATGATAACCGAGTTTCTGGGATAGGTGGACATTTTTTTTAAATGGCGGAGTGCGAACAACGAGTTCTGAATAGTAAGAAACGTATTTTTTTATGTAAATTCACACTCAAATTATGCATTTTTTTTACGCAAGCATAAAAACATTGAGCACACATTTAAATATAATTATTTATTTATTTATTTATTATTATTTTAACAAAGTGTTTTGTTTGAAAAAGCAGTTTCTGCACTTGCACCCTCTTCAAAATAAACTGCTGTATATTAAGCCTAAAGAACTGTTGTGCTTGATAGAACAATATGTCTATATGCTGCCATAGCAGATTCATGGCTCAATAGGCCCCCGAACTATTTTTAATTTGTCCGTTTTACCCTGGAAAACCCTGTTTACAGACGTCGCACAACCGCTTTTGTTTCAACCTAGCCATAAAAAGAAGGTAGGTAATTATATTTCTTATTCAAAATGTCTGTCATATTTAGAATCATTAGTTGATGTCTAATATTGTCTAATAATTCTTTTTCTTTTTTCTTTTTTTTTTTAACTTTAAACAATTATTCACGCGCATACTTTAAACTCATTCATTCATGCCGCTTATTCCTCACGAGGGCCGCGGAGGTGCTGGAGCCTATCCCAGCTAACTTCGGGAAGTAGGCAGGGGACACCCTGAATTTGTTGCCAGCCAATCGCAGGGCACAAGGAGACACACAAGCATTCACGCACACACTCACACCTACGGACAATTTAGAGTGTTCAATCAGCCTACCATGCATGTTTTTGGGATGTGGGAGGAAACCGGAGTTCCCGGAGGAAACCGACGCAGGCACATGCAAACTCCACACAGGAAGGCCGAAGCCCGGGATTGAACCCTTGATCTCAGAACTGTGAGGCAGACGTGCTAACCACTAAGCCACCATGCCGCCGCATATTTTAAACTTTTAAACAAATTACGTCACAATGAAAAAATTGGCGTCTGTAAAAAAGTCATGGATATCTACCTCATAACCATCGCGTCATTGTATTTTTTCATTACTGTCGCATTTTCCCCAATATTTTAGATGATTTAGATGATAAATAATCGATCCAAACAAAGAAAATTGAAAAAAAAAAATGTTTAAAAGGGTAAATATATGAAAATGAAAATCTCGACCACTCCTTGATGTCTGCGATTTCAGCATCGCGACCCTTGTTATATTATCATGTTTCACCCATAAAATCCCCCAAAAATCCAGCTATGGCCATTCACAGCTATGTCTTGACACCCGGTGATCAAGTTACATTGAGTTTTTGGATGGAAAAGATGTAAGTACGCGATAATATCTCGTTAAAATCATGGCGTCTTTAATTATGCTCTCGCGTGCTCTCACCTCCAGTTAGGGTTTTGCTGTTTAAATTTTTTTTTTTTTTAAATGCCCTCCAGTTCAAAATTATTCGTCCCCCAGAAAATATACGTAGATTTTAAGCTTTCCAATGATATATAACACATGCATATACAGTGGGGCAAATAAGTATTTAGTCAACCACCAATTGTGCAAGTTCTCCTACTTGAAAAGATTAGAGAGGCCTGTAATTGTCAACATGGGTAAACCTCAACCATGAGAGACAAAATGTGGAAAAAAAAGAGAAAATTATATTGTTTGATTTTTAAATCATTTATTTGCAAATCATGGGGGGAAAAAATATATAAAAAATATATTTGATTTGTAAAGAATTTATTTCCAAATTAGAGTGGAAAATAAGTATTTAGTCACCTACAAACAAGCACGATTTCTTGCTTTCAAAGAGGTCTAACTTTTTCTAACGAGGTCTAACGAGGGTCCACTCGTTACCTGTATTAATGGCACCTGTTTTAACTCATTATCGGTGTAAAAGACACCTGTCCACAAACTCAGTCAGTCACACTCCAAACTCCACTATGGCCAAGACCAAAGAGCTGTCGAAGGACACCAGAGACAAAATTGTAGACCTGCACCAGGCTGGGAAGACTGAATCTGCAATAGGTAAAGCGCTTGGTGTAAAGAAATTAACTGTGGGAGCAATTATTAGAAAATGGAAGACATGCAAGACCACTGATAATTTCCCTTGATCTGGGGCTCCATGCAAGATCTCACCATGTGGCTTCAAAATGATAACACGAACGGTGAGCAAAAATCCCGGAACCACACGGGGGGACCTAGTGAATGACCTACAAAGAGCTGGGACCACAGTAACAAAGGCTACTATCAGTAACACAATCCGCCGGCTGAGACTCAAATCCTGCACTGCCAGTCATGTTCCCCTGCTGAAGAAAGTACATGTCCAGGCCCTACTGCGGTTCGCAAGAGAGCATTTGGATGATCCAGAAGAGGACTGGGAGAATGTGTTATGGTCAGATGAAACCAAAATAGACCTTTTTGGTAGAAACGCAGGTTCTCGTGTTTGGAGGAAAAAGAATACTGAATTGCATCCGAAGAACACCATACCCACTGTAAAGCATGGGGGTGGAAACATCATGCTTTGGGGCTGTTTTTCTGCAAAGGGACCAGAACGACTGATCTGTGTAAAGGAAGGAATGAATGGGGTCATGTTTCGAGAGATTTTGAGTGAAAATCTCCTTCCAACAGCAAGGGCATTGAAGATGAAATGTGGCTGGGTCTTTCAGCATGACAATGATCCCAAACACACAGCCAGGGCAACAAAGGAGTGGCTTCGTAAGAAGCATTTCAATGTCCTGGAGTGGCCTAGCCAGTCTCCAGATCTCAACCCCATAGAAAATCGGTGGAGGGAGCTGAAAGTCCGTGTTGCCCAGTGATAGCCCCAAAACATCACTGCTCTAGAGGAGATCTGCATGGAGGAATGGGCCAAAATACCAACAACAGTGTGTGAAAAGCTTGTGAAGAGTTACAGAAAACGTTTGGCCTGTTATTGCCAACAAAGGGTACATAACAAAGTATTGAGAGGAGCTTTTGGCATTGACCAAATACTTATTTTCCACAATGATTAGCAAATAAATTCTTTAAAAATCAAACAATGTGATTTTCTGGGTTTTCTTTCCACATTCTGTCTCTCATGGTTGAGGTTTACTCGCGTTGACAATTACAGGCCTCTCTAATATTTTCAAGTGGGAGAACTTGTACAATTAGTGGTTGACTAAATACTTATTTGCCCCTACTGTAGGACAATTTAGAAATTTGGCCAAATTGAGGGTCTCAAAGCGGAAATTCAAGTCACCTGAGTGTTTTCCTCCATATATAAATGATGAATAAACTTGTAATAGATGATTCAATAGGTCTAAATGAGTTATGACCACGCAACAAACTAAAATGAAGTCCGTGTTAGCATTTTTTTTTTTTTTTTTTTTTGCTATGACAACAAACCACATGAACAGGAACACTTTAGCAAGTCGTAAGCCATTTGCCTCAGGATTAAAACTCGAATAAGTCTAAGTGTGAAATCTTATGTATGTACCAAACTGACATGAAAACTTTGTATGATATGCCTGTTAAGGAGTGTGTTTGATACCTTGGGATTCATATCTGTAAGAATGCTAAGAAGCGTCAACAATTTAACTTCTCCCGAAGAATACAAAGAACTAAAACAATACTACGGATCTTCAAAAATATATTTTATGTCAAACCAATCAAAAGATTGAATTAAAGGGAAAAACAATCATTACTGTATTTGAATCCAAAGATTAAAAAAATATTTACTATGTTAAATCTGTATATATTGCTATTGAAATTTCATGTTCATAAATCTAAATTTCAAAACGTAAATCCAAACTTTAAAATTTTTTTGGGGGGGGAAATTGAATCATATTTCACATCACTTAATATGATACAAAATGATAAATGCAAGTGTACTCTAAAAGCTCATGCAAAATTGTATAGCTTATAATATATTTTATTTCCTCTTGAATTATTCTTCATCTTATTTTTTTTTTGTATGTTTTACAATGTAAACATGTTCAGAAAGTTAAATTCTGTCTGAACTAGTTGCTTTGTATTATTGTCTGTTATTTTCATGTTTTGTATTGTTCAATTAAAAAAAAAAAAAAAAATTAAAAATAAATTTAAAAAAATTAAAGCAAGTGGTAAGCATGATCTTTCCCAGAGCATTTTTGATTGAAGTAATTTTTCTTTTGAAAATATATTTTTTTTTGTTTGAAGCAACTTATTTTTTGATTGAAAATAAAGACACAAATGTCCTAGCCAAAATGTGGTCCAAACGCAAAATGACATGAGTTCAATCAAAAATGTTTTTTTCAATTAAAAAAAAAAAAAAAAAAACTTGACTTGAATAAAAAAAAAAGAATGAAAGAAAATAGTTTTCCAATATATTTTTTTGAGTTTCAAATTTATTTTTGCATTAAAACACATTTTATTTATTTTTTTTGATTGACGTAACTTTTTCTTCGATTGAAAATATATTTTTTGATTGAAGCAACTTTTTATTTGATTGAAGCAACTTTTTTTTTGATTGAATAATAAAGACACAAATCTACCTCCATACATTCAAGGCTTCATATTAAAAATCTTTCTCCACTTGCTTCGACAAACTAACCAGTTGGTGGCGGTAACGAATACTAAAGCTGTTTCGTCAAGCGACGTTGAAAGAAGAGGAAGAAACACATGCGTCATACTTCCGGGTCAAAGTTATTTTGGTTGGTTGGCGTAGTCGTCTCCTGTAAATTTAAATCCTAATTACAATTTTAGTAACAAATCACTTCGATAAATACTAGCGTGGAGTATTTCCTCCATATAAAGTGATGCAGTATGGCAGCGACTGTTGTCCGTCGGCGTATCCTCGTGGCGTTAAGGACACACATTTGGCGGAGGAAGGAGTTATCAGGCAACCGGCGGGTGTCCTCGCTACTGCCAAACAACCACGGCGGGGCTGGCGATAACGTACAGCCGGACCGGAGGGCTCCAGCTTCGGATACAGGAGGAGAAGGATATTACCGCAGCCGGTCCCGCCTGCTTCTGTCGTTGTCCGTGGGCTTGGGACTCTGCGGTACCGCGCTTCTGGACCGACAAGAGGACTGCGCATCAAGTGACCCCGCATCACGCTGGGTGCTCGAACGCCTCCTCCCGTCAGCTGAGTGCGCGTCCGTCTTTAAACCAGACACTCCTCGGTATAAATACAACTTTATCGCAGATGTCGTAGAAAAGTCAACTCCAGCGGTTGTTTACATCGAAATATTGGGAAGGTGAGCTAGATTAATTGCCACTATACTTTTTACTTGAGTGCATTTGTGAAGAAGCAACGCTATAGTCGTTACATTTTTCCTCTTTATTTTACATATTAAAGTTTATTTTTGCCAGAAATGTCCATTGTGGCTCTATCAGTTTCACAAATGAGAAGTCGCCAAAATAGTTACGTGACTCCATGATACTAATCATCAGTTGCGCTGCAACAATTAATCAATTAACTCGAGTAATTCAACTATATAGCTTCGAATCAAATTTTGCTGCTTCGAGTATTCGTTTAATTAAAGTGGCGTTGTAATTAGGGTTGTTCTGATCATATATTTTTTTGCTCCTGATCAGATCCCGATCGTTTTAGTTTGAGTATCTGCCGATCCCGATATTTCCCGATCCGATTGCTTTTTTTTTTTTTGCTCCTGATTCAATTCCAGTCATTCCCAATAATTTTTCCCGATCATATACATTTTGGCAATGCATTAAGAAAAAAATTAATAAAACTCGGACGAATATATACATTCAACATACAGTACATAAGCACTGTATTTGTTTATTATGACAATAAATCTTCAAGATGGCATTTACATTAACATTCTTTCTGTGAGAGGGATCCACGGATAGAAAGACTTGTAATTCTTAAAGGATAAATGTGACTTTGTATATTGTGACTAAATATTGCCATCTAGTGTATTTGTTGAGCTTTCAGTAAATGATATTGTAGCCATTTAACTGTTCTGCCCAAATGCATGATGGGAAGTGCAACCATGACTGTGCGTAGTGGTACCAATTGATATATCTTCTCTGCGTTGGGAAATAACGTAGGGTGTTAAGAAAAAGATCAACTACTACCTTTCTTCCCCACATTGTTTCCCACGATATTTCTCATCGTAGGGAGAGGGATTGTAAGGCTTTAGCCAATTAAAAAAAGGCTCCAAAAGCTGCCAAAATTCACTCTACTCATTTTACGCTGCCTTTTAGCTTTATATTTAGGTAAAACGGCGCCATTACAGATTGAACGCGACAATGCGTGAGTGGGTCGTGCAGTGCATGCGTTAATTGCGCTAAATATTTTAACGTGATAAAATTTTTTAAAAAATTACCGCCGTTAACGGGATAAATTTGATAACCCTACCTTAAGCCTAAACTAAAGACTCTGGATGAGTGTAACATATTATGTCTGTAACGTTAAATACTATTAGAAAATGATTTAATTTAAAAATATATATATATTTAAAAAAGGCATGTCCGATATTTTTTTGACGATTCCGATACTTTGAAAATGTCGTGATCGGACTCGATCGGGACATCTCTAGTTGTAATGGTTTGTTTTAACAGTGTTTGCATTTAGTTTATTGATTTGGGTGGATACACTGCCCTCCAGTGGCAACAGTAAAAATGACATAACTTATTTAACATGGCTGAATCCAGCTGCTCCCTGTTAAGACCAACATAAGGCAAGTTTTAATTTTTTTAAGGCATTCCTAATCTAATTTATAGGTATAGTTTGCAGGTTTATTTTTTTCTTTGTGGGAAAATGTGTTTGAACTATTTAAGAGAATTGTTTAAAAAATGCATTTTATTTGAATGAACTGAATGAATGAAATGTTTATTGTCATGATCATCGTTATCATTAACAATTACAAAATGTGATATGATTAGCCCGAAGAAAGAAAGAACTGAAGAAAGACAAGGGCAGACGGGAGAAGCATATGCTTATCAATACCCGTCCGCCTACAGCCAAGGACGCACAATCAGACATGGTAGAGTTGCATACATCACATTACATGACCTTTTTTTTGTTTTTGTTTTTTCACATGAATTATCTTCCCAAAAGTTAAGCTCAGAAGGGTGCGTCTGCACACAGCTTGAGCTTACGTGATACACCAGACTCACCGCTGTTCCAGCTATAGTGTCTGGCGACCGTTCAGCGGATAAAATTCCCAGGGCGGAGCAAGCCACAGCAAACAGCGGAGTGGACAAATCAGCGACGGGCGGAAGTGCCGTTTGCTAAAGCGACCAGGAAACTAGCGCGAGGGAATAAACATACAAGGAGAGCAGAGAAGTTTATCCAATATGGCTAGCGCGCCACAGACTGTCGGTTTTAGCGACTTAGTGTGTTTTTGGTTATTTAAAACTGAATTTACCGCGGATCGGAACATATTCTCGGCTCTCTCGTTTGCCATCTGTGTTGTTGTGGAGACTACTTCCAATGCGCAAGAGTAACGTTGCTCGTTAAGAACTCGTCACACAAATAAACGAATCTGATTGCACGGAGATTTCGTTCTGGCTCGAAAGTCTAATAAGGAGATGGGTCCCAGACTCTTACAGTGTTTGAAAAATACAGAGAGAATAAAATATTTTTTAAAACCAAAGCTGCTACCGACCTAAAACCAAAACAGGCACCTACCTTAGACATATATGAGTCTCCATGAGCAGCAGCATAAAAAAATTCAAAGTCGTTCCCTTAAAAAATCCTGATTGTTTTTTATACAAGTATAACACAACTTAAAATGGCAATAAAAAGTCTCAGATTTGACACTAGATACACAAAAATCACCAAATGCAGAGATAATTATGTATATTTTCAGGAACAATAGCAATAGTTAATATATATTTTTTGACCAAAATAGCAACTTTTTATTTTTACTGCAAGTTTTCAACAGCTAATAATTCACTCAATTTAACAGTAACAAAGGCTACTATCAGTAACACAATGCGCCGCCTGGGACTCAAATCCTGAACTGCCAGACGTGTCCCCCCGCTGAAGAAAGTACACGTCCAGGCCCGTCGCTAGCGAGCATTTGGATGATCCAGAAGAGGACTGGGAGAAATATGTTATGGTCAGATGAAACCAAATAGAACTTTTTGGTAGAAACACAGGTTCTCTTGTTTGGAGGAAAAAGAATACTGAATTGCACCATACCCACTGTGAAGCATGGGGGTGGAAACATCATGCTTTGGGGCTTTTTTTCTTCAAAGGGACCAGGACGACTGATCTGTATAAAGGAAAGAATGAATGGGTTCATGTATCAAGAGATTTTGAGTGAAAATCTCCTTCCATCAGCAAGGGCATTGAAGATGAGACATGGCTGGGTCTTTCAGCATGACAATGATCCCAAACACACAGCCAGGGCGACAAAGGAGTGGCTTCATAAGAAGCATTTCAAGGTGCTGGAGTGGCCTAGCCAGTCTCCAGGTCTCAACCCCATAGAAAATCTGCGGAGGGAGTTGAAAGTCCACGTTGCCCAACGACAGCCCCAAAACATCACTGCCCTGGAGGAGATCTGCATGGAAGAATGGGCCAAAATACCAGCAACAGTGTGTGAAAAGCTTGTGAAGACTTCCAGAAAACATTAGGCCTCAGTTATTGCCAGCAAAAGGTACATAACAAAGTATTGAGATGAACTTTTGGTATTGACCAAATACTTAATTTCCCCCATGATTTGCAAATAAATCATTTAAAAATCAAACAATGTGATTTTCTGGTTTTTTTTCCCCCCACATTCTGTCTCTCATGGGTAAGGTTTAACCATGTTGAAAATTACAGGCCTCTCTAATATTTTCAAGTGGGAGAACTTCAACAATTATTGGTTCACTAAATACTTATTTGCCCCACTGTATATAGTTTTATTTTTTTATACAGACAGTGGTTGTGTGATAAGCCTGGTCGCCACATCTATTACTTGCTGTATGGCGAGCGGCTAGCCTAACTTGGTTAACAGATGGGAGTGGGCAGTTGGCTAATTTAGAGAGTTGCACAGAGACAAAGCCTACGTCACGAGACTTTTTTATTACTAACATAATAATGGTCATGACTTACTAAACCTTGATAAGGGCACTTGCTCGGTTAAGAGGGCGAGAGCCAGTGCCTGAGCACGACCTGGTGTCTATGTGTGCACGCCAATGATCTCACGGTATGGCAGTACAACAATTACCGATACACAGGTCAGGAAATCATTCTAGGATATTCTACAAAACAACTAATAAACAGAAAAACAAGATATTTTCATCCTTCTGATGTAAATTTCAACGGTTTTTATCTCAAGAAGACATCCAATCCGGTTGAAGTGGGAGGGTGGCAACATAACATGATGTTGTTTCAACAACAAAAAAATAACACAATGTAAGGAGTTACAATTTTACCCACTACTTGAGTATTCTGTTCACCGAATACTTCTTTACTTGTACTTGAGTCCATTTTTTAGATGACAAGTTTTACCTGAGGAGTGTTTTTTTGAAGTAGAGCTACTCTTGAGTCAAATTTTTGGCTACTCAACCACCTCTGGCTGAAGGCGATAGATGTCCAACTATTTTTTTCTTTTCTGACAGGCACCCCTTTTCCGGGAGGGAAGTGGCTGTGTCAAATGGCTCCGGCTTTATCATCAGCAGCGATGGCCTTATTGTGACCAACGCTCACGTGGTGGCCAACAAGCGAGGCGTCCGCGTCAAGCTCACGAACGGAGAGACGTACAACGCGTCCGTGCAAGATGTCGATCCAGTGGCGGACATCGCTACCATCAAAATATCTGCAAAGGTGAGCCAAAAAAGGTGCAAGTGGTTCAACTTGACGCTGATACGCAGACAGGTAGTAGTGGAGAGTGGGTGGTTGTCACACTTGCTATAAGTCGACCACAGAGAGCATTGTTGCACAATAACAATACAGTGGTACCTCTACATCCGAAGTTAATTCGTTCCAGGACCTTGTTTGTTACTCGAAATGGTCATGTGTAAAGCAAGAATTCCCACAAGGATACATTATAATTCAATTAATTTGTTCCACCGCCCGAAAACCTACACTAAATCCTTAATAAATACTGCTGGTACTATTGCAAATAACAATTAGAGCCAAAAAATAAATTACGAATAAAAATTGTAATAATAATATAATAATAGTAACAATAATAATACCTGTAATCAAGCCCGTCGGAAGGGGGGGGGCAACCGGGTATGTTGTCCCGGGCCTTGGGACCATAGGGGCCCTTGAATGACCCTTAATTTATTTTACTTTCCATTCACATATTTCTTTTTTATTTTAATCATTGTCTGATTAAATATTATGTACTGCTCGATATATACTTGAAAACTTTAACATATTAAATATTTCAAATACATCTTTTTCTTTTTTTTGCACAACGCCACCCCCCTCTGTCTTAGCAGAGAATGGTTTGACCCTGCTCTGGCGCACTCAAGGCTACACTACGTACATGCCCTGAAGCGGGAAATTAAAATCTTTCTTTGTTATAAACTCTAAACATGGCGAGTCGTCATAAATCGGGTGCTCAGAAAAGAAAAAATAAAAAGAGATCAAAATCATAGAGGTGAACATGAAAAAAATGATGACGTTTTTAAAAGGGGGACAAGAAGCCAAAGAATTAGGGATAGAGTTGGCTGTGGACGGTGATGTCGGTAAGTGAACAACAACCGCTAACACTGAACGTTTACATTCTTGATCACCGTAACCAAAGCCCGATTCGAGTCTGTCACTGGCCGCTTGTAGCCTATTGAGCTGCGGTATGACAAGACATGGTGCTCGCGTTGAGCTGAGGAGAGAGATGATGATGGGAGATCAGGGATACATGTTAAACTGTACTGCTTTTTTGCTTAGCAGGCAGGCATAGCACTCTCACTTGTATTGTATTGTACCCTACATGGGACAGTAGATGGAAATTGTTTGTTTATATTTTGTCGCATCACATTACGGTCCGGTAAATTTAACTGTACATCTCAAATAATTTGAAAATTTACACTGTCTTTGCTTGCAAAGCGTTAAAAGTACTGCGTATGTTGTCGTGACAAGTGGCAGGGGTGGGGTGTGGTGTGGTGGGGTGGAGGGGCCCTATATGGTCTCTTATCCCCGGGCCCTTTAATATTGTAATAAATCGGGTTCTAAGATGTATTTTTGCGTGGTGTACCTGAACTTACCACGTGGCTGACGTGTCAGAGTGAGGGAGAACTTTTTACTTCACTTGTTCAGCTGCGACGGACAGTAGGCATGTTGTGTTGCACAAGTTCTGAAATAAATGATGAAAAACCCTGCGATGCTGGCGATATATCGGCCGACCTCTTATTTTGAGTCACTTCCTATTCATTTGGGGAGGTTCTTGAGTCCCTTCCTTTTCAGTAACCTAAAATCAACAGGAAGTGACCCATAAATGCCTCAAAAAAAGAGAAGGAAGTGACCAAAAATCAACAGCAAATGCCCCAAAATGAACTCATTGCCCGCCATTGGCTGCCAATGACGGCCATAGACATCCGATCCATTTGAAGAGGTAGGGATGGCAGTTCATGAAATGAACTTTCATTCGCAGGGAGAGATGGCAGTGAATGAAATGAACTGTCATTCGCTGCCATCCCTCCCACTTCCAATGCATTGGAGGTGTACAAATGAACTCATTCCAATTCACAGCAAAAGTATTAAATGAGCTTGTTTTTCTGTTTATTTGTTGTTTTGCAGAATATTTTAGAATGATTTCCTGATAATTGTTCTCCATATTGTGAGACCATCGTTATCATGAGCCTTGGATCGCAAATTGTGATGGAATCTCTGGGTAGATATTCCATCCCCTATTTCTGAAGTGAATATCTTCTTCCGCAGAACGCTCTGCCAACACTACCGCTAGGCCGTTCGTCGGACGTACGTCAAGGAGAGTTTGTGGTGGCTATGGGAAGCCCCTTTTCATTACGGAACACCATCACGTCGGGGATCGTCAGTTCGGTGCAGAGGGGCAGTAAGGAGCTCGGCCTGTCCAACCACAACATGGATTACATTCAGACTGACGCAGCAATCGACGTGAGCGACCACGTCTTCGCTATACTGGCGTCGTGCGACTGATCACATTTGTTTGTTTTTTGCAGTTTGGCAATTCGGGAGGTCCACTGATCAACCTGGTGAGTCGGTCGGCGCCGCTATCCGTTTTATGTTAAACCGTTTTTTTTTTTTTTTTTTTTAAACCAGAGATTGGCAGTAACGTGTTACATGTACATTGTTATATTTACACGAGTAACGTTTTGAGAAAAATGTACTTCTAAGAGTAGTTTTACTTAACCATACTTTTTACTTTGACTTGAGTAGATTTGTGAAGGAAAAAACACTACTCTTACTCCGGTACTTTTGGCTACACAAGAATCGTTACATTTTTCCTCTTTATTCTACATATTCGATTTATTTATTTTTTGCCAGTGATGCCAAGAGTAGCGCTACCAATTTCCTGAATAAGATGTCACAATAATAATCACATGACTGCATTCAACCAATCAGACACAAGCTTGCCATTCTATGGTCACGCAATCCTGTTCAATCACGCGTCTTTAAAGAGCATACGACACCAGAAAAAAAGTCTTAAATGGCATTATTATGTGAATTAGAATCATATTTTGAGACGATTCGACCATATACAACAATTTAGCAAAGCGCAGATGACGAGAAATTAGTCTTTTAATCTGCCGGTTAGCCACGCCTACAATTATAGGGCTTTAGCGTCTCCAACAGGTGGATGACGTCAGCGGTAGACTAGGCTCATCGGTTTTACTATTCAGCCCATTGAGGGGGAATTGTTCAGAACGAGGAAAACGAGACGAAGAGAGCTGCAAAATGTCATTGTTTCTGTCTCTTTACTTCAATATTTTTACAGGATATTCTTTTTATCCAAGTATTTTTCCCCAATAGCTATATAAATGGCTTGAGAAGGACCAGTCAGCCCGTCGAGGGGGAACTATTCACAATGAGGAAAACGCGACGAAGAGAGCGGCAAAATGTCATTGTTTCTGTCTCTTTACTTCAATATTTTTACAGGATATTCTTTTTACCCAAGTACTTTCCCCAATTGCTAAATAAATGGCATGGTCATGACAAATAACTTGTGCTAAATGGAATATAAAATAATAAAAATCCATTTATTCAAGACGACATGGCAGAATTACTCCATAATGGTCAAAACAGTCGACTTTACTGTCACACCTGCCGAACGATATTTTATGACACCTAAATCGGACATATGTCATTTCCCTTCCCCGGCTTCGGAGAATGTAAACAGACCAGAAGGAGTGACAGCTAACCGACATGCTAACCCGAACCGAGGGATGTTTCAAAGTCTTCGAAGTGGAAAATCACACATAACTAGCCTGGATTATTTGACATGACGACCCGGTTGTCGAGTTTCTTTGCGGATCGGCAAACCGCCCGGCGGAGAGCAATTTACAGTTCGTTCCCTGGAGGAGGGTGGCTGGAATTGTTGTGTAGCTAACGTGCTAACAGCTAACTGCTAATGAGCGTGAGGATAGCTTTTTACATGCCTATCAATGATCAAACGTAAGTAGTCCTTTATTTAAAGGAATTTTATAGTGTTTACTTTGTAATCACTGTATTCGTATTTGACATAATACAAAACAAGATGTTTACTCACTTCCTTGTAAGTCCAATGGTCCCACAGTAAATATCCACGGTGAATGGGAACCTTTTGAAACTCCAAAAAGGCGCATACGCCTCTCCCGCATACAGAATGATTTTTCTGCAGCCGTTTGGCTGGTGTGATGCAAAAAATAAAAGTATTAATCCGCAAAATCAGCTGAATCCTTCGTCCTCATACACAACAGTACACTGTAGCGTGAAGAGGACGTCTTCTACCGTACACGTCACAGCGCCCTCCTCCTCAATGCGAGACCGAAGCCGGAAGTCACTCATTTTCCTGGCGCGGGATTCAAAAAACTAAATAAATATAGCGATCGCTTCCACACACATCCAAGCGGTCCATATCATTCAGGAGCATAAAATACCGCGTGTATTATGAAATAAACATGCTTTTTCGTGTCACAAGCACTTTAAAGCACCATAACAAATGAAGTATTTGACATAGAGCCCTGCCCTCAACATGAATTGAAATCGCGGATTTAAAAGTCTCTCTCAGTTTTTATTTGGCACCGACTGACCACAGAAAACAGGAGATGTGATCCTTTTCATTTCATAATAGTAACTATGAAGGAACTACAGTGATCCCTTGTTTTTGCGGGTAATGGGGACCAGAACCCGCCGTGATAAGTGAAAAACCGCGAAGCACTTCAAATGTAATAATTATGATAAGTTTGAAACATGTTACTGTTCCACCGAATTATTTTTAAGCAAGACTAAAGTACTGTACTGTAGTAGAAAAATGCTTGGCTTTAATAAATGCTTCTGTTACTTCCCTTGGCTGTGACTCTTGGAGTGACGTGTTGAAATTACAAACTGCTCAGGATCACTCAGAAAAGGGGCCTATGGTTCATTTTACAAGCATAACATTACGGATTGTCTCAGTTGTTGTTAAATCCTGTCTTGTCATCTTCATTTATATTAGGTTTGATGCTCTTCAAATAAATACTTGAATTTGAACCCCCCCAAAAAATTGGCAAACCCAGAAAAAAAAAATCACACCAAAAAATGATAATTAATTTGATATTTTGGTTTTATTCATTATAGGGCACATACTCATTGGCAGATGTCCAATCCACATTGACTGGTCAAGGCAAATGAACATCCCCGCAATTAAAAAAAAAAAAAAAAATTAAAAGGTCTCAGTCAAATGATTTTGTTTCCACTTTAATCCATGTGATGGTCACCTGAACTTATCAAGATAATGCGCATATTTCCTCAGGATGGTGAGGTCATCGGGATCAACACTATGAAGGTCACTCCGGGCATCTCCTTCGCCATCCCGTCCGATCGCCTGAGGCTTTTTCTTGATCAAGCCACCAAGAAAAAAAGTGATTTTCTTTCCTCCTGCTTCCAGTACAGATACAGTGCTGCCAAAAGTATTGGCAGCCCTGCAGTTCTGTCAGATAAAGCTTAATTTCTCCCAGAAAACGATTGCAATTACAAATGCTTTGGTAGTAATATCTTCATTTATTTTGTTTGCAATGAAATAACAAAAAAGAATGGGGGAAAAAAAATTATTATCATTTTACACAAAACTACAAAAATGGGCCGGACATAAGTATTGGCACCCTTTGAAAAATCCTGGGATGCTTCTCTAAGTTGTGTAATTAACAGCACCTGTTACTTACCCGTGGCACATAACAGTTGGTGGCAATAACTAAATCACACTTGCAGCCAGATAAAATGGATTAAAGTTGACTCAACCTCTGTCCCGTGTCCTTGTGTCTACCACATTGAGCATGGAGAAAAGAGAGAAGACCAAAGAACTGTCTGAGGACTTGAGAAGCAAAATTGTGAGGAAGCATGAGCAGTCTCAAGTCCATCTCCAAAGACCCGAATGTTCCTGTGTCTACCGTGGGCAGTGTCATCAATAAGTGTAAAGCCCATGGCACTGTGGCTAACCTCCCTAGATGTGGACGGAAAAGAAAAATTGATGAGAGATTTCAACGAAAAATTGTGCGGACGGTGGATAAAGAACCTCGACTAACATCCAAACAAGTTCAAGCTGTCCTGCAGTCCGAAGGTACAACAATGTCAACCCGTACTATCCGTCAGCATCTGAATGAAAAGGGACTCTACGGTAGGATACCAAGGAAGACCCCACTTCTGACCCAGAGACATCAAAAAGCCAGGCTGAAGTTTGCCAAAACTTACCTGAGAAAGTCAAAAACGTTTTGGAAGAATGGTCTTTGGTCAGATGAGACAAAAATAGAGCGTTTTGGGAAAAGGCATCAACATAGAGTTTACAGGGAAAAAATGAGGCCTTCAAAGAAAAGAACACGGCCCGCACAGTCAAACTTGGCGGAGGTTCCTTGATGTTTTGGGATTGCTTTGATGCCTCTGGCACTGGACTGCTTGACCGTGCGCATGGCATTATAAAGTCCGAAGACTACCAACAAATTTTGCAGCATAATGTAGGGCCCAGTGTGAGAAAGCTGACTCTCCCTCAGAGGTCATGGGTCTTCCAGCTGGACAATGACCCAAAACACACTTCAAAAGCACTAGAAAATGGTTTGAGAGAAAGCAGTGGAGACTTGGCCAGCAATGAGTCCAGACCTGAATCCCATAGAACATCTTTGCAGAGATCTGAAAATGGCCGTTTGGAGAAGGCACCCTTCAAATCTCAGACACCTGGAGCAGTTGGCCAAAGAAGAATGGTCTAAAATTCCAGCAGAGCATTGTGAGAAACCTATTGATGGATACCGGAAGCAGTTGTTCGCAGTTATTCTGTCTAAAGGTTGTGCTTCCAAGTATTAGGTTAAGGGTGCCAATACTTTTGTCCGGCCCAGTTTTGGAATTTTTTGTAAAATTATGATTTAAAAACGTTTTTTCATTCTCTTTTGTGTTTTTTAATTACAAGCAAAATGAAGGAAGATATTACTACCAAAGCATTTGTAATTGCAATCATTTTCTAGGAGAAATTGAGCATTATCTGACAGAATTGCAGGGGTGCCAATCCTTATGGCCAGCACTGTATTCTGTTTCATTTTTTCAAAGGTTCCTGGTTCGGCGAGTCTGAGACAAAGCGGCGGTACATCGGTGTCATCATGCTAACGCTGACGCCAAGGTCAGCTTTTAATTGCAAAGTCCAATCCAATAAAAATGTCATCCTAAAATTCTTTTTTGTTGTTTATCCTGACACATTAGCATCATCGCCCAGCTAAAGCTGAGAGATCCAGCTTTCCCAGAAGTGACACATGGTATTCTGATCACCAAAGTAATCGTGGGCTCCCCGGCACAAAGGTAAAATGAAAAAAAAAAAAAGATGCTAACAAAGTCAAAGTCGGCCTTTTTTGGGGGGAAAACGCCAAATACAATAAATGACCAATAACTCCCTGATCCAAGGTTGAGTCTTTTTCCATATTTTGCATGTGTGAGAGATATCCCAGCCTAAACACGACTGCATTGAAAGTTTACCCAGGAAACACCCTTCTTTTTTTTTTTTTTTTTTTTCTTTTTTCTTTTTTTTTTTACAAGACAGGCTCCTCCTCCAACGGAAAAAAATCAGTTGACAGATATTCAACATATCTGCAACAAACTTCCCATGCTTGATGAGAGTCGTACCCTGAAGGGTCCTGTAAGGGTCATTTGCATCAACCCTGCAGCGCCAACTAGTGGCAACACTCATTTTACTTATACAGTACATGTCCAGCTCCTTTCAGGATGGCCAGTGTAGTTACAAAACATTGTAATACTACATTTTAAAGCCCATGTCCACATATCTCTTGTCTATTGCCATGACGGCCCTTTGTTCGCCATTAAAAGGAAGTCGATTTTTTTTTTCTGGGGCTTAGGCAGCTTATAAAGCAGGGTTGGGCAAACTATTCCAAAAAGGGCCGCAGTGTGTCCGGGTTTTTGTTGCATCCCTTCAAGAGGGCACCTTTTCACCAATCAGGTGTCTTACAAGTGCAATTAGTTGATTGGAGTCAGGTGACCAGGACCCACTGTGGCCCTTGAGGACCGTTTTGCCCACCCCTGTTTTAGAGCCACGAAATTTGGCGTACGTGGAATTGGCCCAATTACAAGATTAATTTTGGTTTTAAATAAGAGCGTGGTTGCATAGCTCAGTAGTGCCTCCTTTTTTTGTAGGACCGTATTCAATAGGGGTTTTTTCACCTAGGTGTGTGGGAATGCATTTGTCATCTCAGGATATACAAAAACATCTCTGTCAGCTATGCCCACAACACAAAAGAGGTTCCACACAAAATATGAGGTGAGTTTCGAGCACATGTTAGTTTCTCATGAGAAGATGAGAGGGAGACGATCTGCCACCACTCTGAGCTGTGTGCCGTCCAAGTTGCGCCATACTGCAAGGGCCTGTTCAATCCTGCTTGCAAGCCTAGTTTTTTTCTCTTGTTTCCATTGTACAGTTCTTATTGTGAATAATAATTTGTTTACAAGTTAAATTAAAATGGTGAAATTTTTTTTAAGGGGTGGGTCGTGGGTCAGGTCGTTTCCTTTTTAGTGAAGCAAGCAAAAATGTTGCAATAGACAGCTCGACCTTGTCCAACTCATTGAAATCAAGCTTTTAAATAAGCTTAATAAGTCACATTGACTTACCTGTTCATGTTCGTAGCATATGTTCGTTTATTCAATTGTACACCATTTCGTTGTCTCGCCAGTTGTACGGTGTGTCTGTGGTTTAAAAGTAAGACTAAAGTAAACATCCGTGCAACAAGAACTGTGTCCATTTGTGACCAAGCCGGCCTACAAAGACTAATAAGTATTTTCGTCCAAAAGACTAACAGTGCTACCAAAAACAACACTCCTGTAATGCAATAAGTACAACACTCTAAAAAACATGTCAGCAAAATGTTGACTCATTACTCTACTCTGTGTCAGAGCCGGCCTCCTGCCAGGAGACGTCGTGCTGGAGATCAACAGAGGGACGGTGAACACCGCGGAGGAGATCTACACGGCTGTGCGGAATAGTGACAAGATCACAGTGGTGGTGCAACGCGGAGAAGAGCAGCTGAAACTGCAAATGACTCCTGAGTACACAGAGTGACCACGTTGCCTGACTTTTTGACCTTCCAAGCAACTGAATTAAGAACAAACCGTGAACGCTGTTAGTCACTGTGGCTGCCTGGAATTAAAGGAGGCATGTTATGGGAAGTTCACTTTTTATTTACTATTAGATTTGTGACTGGAATGGACTGCTTATCAAGGTAGAAATTACACCATATGTCTTTTGTGAGCTGACCTGTGATAATGTGAGGGGAAAATGCATGGTATGTCTCTTCAATTTTCGAACAAAATAAACTTTTCTAGTGTCACTATATGACTTTATGAAGCTTCGTTCTGATCTCTTTGCCTCATTTGTCCAGAGGTTTACTTACCGTTCGAGCCAATATTGAAACAACCATACATGCCTAGCAACTAGGCTGAACGATATTGGAAAAAACTGACATTTCCACTTTTGGGGTTTCGCCATATACAGTTGGGCAAATAAGTATTTAATCAACCATTAACTGTGCAAGTTCTCCCGCTTGAAAATATTAGCGAGGCCTGTAATTGTCAACATGGGTAAACCTCAACCATGAGAGGCAGAATGTGGAGAAAAAAAAAAACAGAAAATCACATTGTTTGATTTTTAAAGAATTTATTTGCAAATCATGGTGGAAAATAAGTATTTGGTCAATACCAAAAGTTCATCTCAATACTTTGTTATGTACCCTTTGTTGGCAATAACTGAGGCCAATCGTTTTCTGTTAACTCTTCACAAGCTTTTCACACACTGTTGCTGGTATTTTGGTCAATTCCTCCATGCAGATCTCCTCTAGAGCAGTGATGTTTTGCGGCTGTCGTTGGGGAACACGGACTTTGAACTCCCTCCACAGATTTTCTATGGGGTTGAGATCTGGAGGCTGGCTAGGCCACTCCAGGACCTTGAAATGCTTCTTACGAAGCCACTCCTTTGTTGCCCTGGCTGTGTGTTTGGGATCATTGTCATGCTGAAAGACCCAGCCACGTCTCATCTTCAATGTCCTTGCTGATGGAAGGAGATTTTCACTCAAAATCTCTCGATACATGGCCACATTCATTCTTTCCTTTACACAGATCAGTCGTCCTGGTCCCTTTGCAGAAAAACAGCCCCAAAGCATGATGTTTCCACCCCCATGCTATACAGTGGGTATGGTGTTCTTCGGATGCAATTCAGTATTCTTTCTCCTCCAAACACGAGAACGTGTGTTTCTACCAAAAAGTTTTTGTTTCATCTGACCATAACACATTCTTCTCCCAGTCCTCTTCTGGATCATCCAAATGCTCTCTAGCGAAACGCAGACGGGCCTGGACTTTCTTCAGCAGGGGGACACATCTGGCAGTGCAGGATTTGAGTCCCTGGCGGCACATGGTGTTACTGATAGTAGCCTTTGTTACTGTGGTCCCAGTCATTCACTAGGTCCCCCCCGTGTGGTTCTGAGATTTTTGCTCACCGTTCTTGTTATCATTTTGAAGCCACGGGGTGAGATCTTGCATGGTGCCCCAGATCAAGGGAGATTATCAGTGGCCTTGTATGTCTTCCATTTTCTAATAATTGCTCCCACAGTTGATTTCTTTACACCAAGCGTTTTACCTATTGCAGATTCAGTCTTTCCAGACTGGTGCAGGTCTACAATTTTGTCTCGGGTGTCCTTCGACAGCTCTTTGGTCTTGGCCATAGTGGAATTTGGAGTGTGACTGACTGACTTTGTGGACAGGTGTCTTTTATACCGATAATGAGTTAAAACAGGTGCCATTAATACAGGTAACGAGTGGAGCCTCGTTAGAAGACATAAGACCTCTTTAACAGCCAGAAATCTTGCTTGTTTGTAGGTGACCAAATACTTATTTTCCACTCTAAATTGGAAATAAATTCTTTAAAAATCAAACAATGTGATTTTCAGTTTTTTTTCCACTTTCTGTCTCTCATGGTTGAGGTTTACCCATGTTAACAATTACAGGTCTCTCTAATCTTTTTAAGTAGGAGAACTTGCACAATTGGTGGTTGACTAAATACTTATTTGCCCCACTGTAAATGGCAGAAAACACAGACAAGGCTGAAAAAACAGTTTCTGCTCTTGCACCCTTCATTAGAATAAACTGCTGTATTTTAAGCCAAAAGAACTGTTGTGTTTGACAGAACAATATGTCTATATGCTGCCATAGCAGACTTATGGCGCATTAAGTTACCAAACTATTTTTAATGTGTCCGTTTTACCTTGGAAACCGCTATTTACAGACGTGGTGCAACCACTTTTGTTTCAACCTAGCCATAAAAAGAAGGTAAGTAATCGTATTTATTTTTCGAAATGTCTGTCACTTTTAGCTTAGAATCATGAATTGATGTCTAATATTTCGTTTAAAAAAAAAAAAGACTAACAAATTATTCACTCGCATATCTACCTCATAACTATTGCTTAATTGTATTTTTTTGTTACTGTTGCATTTTCTCCGATATGGTAGGTGATAAATAATTGATCCAAACACAGAAAAAAAAAAAAAAAAAAAAACGTTTAAAAGGGTAAATATATGAAAAGGAAAATCTCGACCACTCCTCAATCTCTGCGATTTCTGTTTCGCGACCCTTGTTATATTACGATGTTTCACCCACTAAATCCCCAAAAAATCCAACTGTGGCCATTCATTTTTTTTTTTTTTTTAAATTGAGACATAGTTTAAAATATTCAGAATCCACAATCGTTCTTTCCTTATATGAATCACAACAAGTCTTGGGCTTTATCAATTATTAGTGCACTTTTCCACCTATAACTTCCTTTCTATTTGGAACATTTGAATGAAAAAAAAAAAGGGACATCATCATGTATGTGAGCTTTCAAGCATAAATTACTGAAAAAGATTACCGTAATTTCTGGACTATAAGCCGCCACTTTTTTCCTTCATTTTCAATACTGTGGCCTTTATTCCAGTGCATTTTTTTTTTAAATTTATTTGGGTTAATTGGTAACACTTCATTTGACGGTGGCGTCATAAGACCGTCATAATTAAAACATTACACTATCATAGGCGTTACTGAATGCTTATGAAAGATGTCATTAAGTGCCATCTGGCAAATTATGTCACTCCATTCATGTCCAGCTCAGATCTTTTACATCCATTCAAAAGTGAGATAATTTGCCGGATAATGCTAAATGACATCTGTTATAAGCATTCATTAATGCTCATGACAGTGTCATATCATAATTATGATTGTCTAATGACAGTCTTATGGGATCACTTAAAAAATGTGTTACCAAATACCATAACTAGCAATTAATGAAACAACTGGAACAGTAACTGAAGAAATAATTAGCACAGAACATAAATTTTGATTGTTATTTACATCTGTAGCGCTGCTATGCATGCTAGTAGGCATGTCGGACAAGAACAGAGTGGACAGCAGGTGGCAGAAGTTGACTGTCTCCCCCAAGGGAGCAGTGATGGCCTAATGAAACTTCTTGATGCAATGTTGGTTCATTTGGTCTTATGACAGTCGTATGATGCGTCTGAGGTTGTGGACAGGTGTCTTTTATACCGATAATGAGTTCAAACAGGTGCCATTAATACAGGTAACGAGTGGAGCCTCGTTAGACCTCGTTTGAAGAAGTTAGACCTCTTTGACAGCCAGAAATCTTGCTTGTTTGTAGGTGACGAAATGCTTATTTTCCACTCTAATTTTGAAATAAATTCTTTAAAAATCAAACAATGGGATTTTCTGTTTTTCTTTTCCACATTCTGTCTCTCATCGTTGAGGTTTACCTATGTTGACAATTATAGGCCTCTCTAAAAACCCTCAAAACAAAACAAAAAAACCCCCAAAACATGTAATCATTACGAAATCTGAATGTCAAAAATTTATATTCGATATTTTTTGCGTCCTGTATGGTATACTGGGGACGGGTTTCAATAAGCTTCGGCTTCTTCAGTCAGCTCTTTTCTTTTCGGGTTGAATTAATTGTAAACACATATAAATGCTGTATGTTTGTTTGGATTTGTCATGCCTGAAGGGAAAATAAATAAATAAATAATCTTTTCAAGTAGAAGAACTTGCACAATTGGTGGTTGACTAAATACTGATTTGCCCCACTGTAGGTAACACTTTATTTGACAGTGGCATCATAGGACCGTCATAATTATGACACAATCATGGGCATTACTGAATGCTTATGACAGATGTAATTCAGGGTCACCAGGCAAATTATGTCGCTAACTCCATTTATGTCCAGCTAGGATCTTTTACTGTATATCCATTCAAAGCTGGCATAATTTGCTGGATAACACTAAATGACATCTGTTATAAGCATTCATTAATGTACATGACAGTGTCATGGCATAATTATGATTGTCTAATGATAGTCTTATGGCGCCACTGTCAAAACATGAATTTTGATTGTTATTTACATCTGTAGCTCTACAATGCATGCAAGGAGGCATGTTGGACAACAACAGTGTTGACAGCAGGTGGCAGCAGAGGTTGACTATCTCTCCCAAGAGAGCAGTGATGGCCAAATGAAGCTTCTTGAAGCAATAAAGCTGTGTGGCCAATTAGTTCAAAGCTTTGCGGTGGTCTTACGACAGTCGTATAATGCCGCTGTCAAATAAAGTCTTACTAGATAATATCTTTTGGTGTTAATATTCCATAATACAGTGAGGACGGCTGCGGCTTATAGGCCAGAACGGCTTATCTATGAACAAATGTCGTTTTCATGTCAAATTTGGTGGGTGGCGACTTATAGTCAGGTGCACCTTATAGTGCGAAAAGTACAGAATTGAAAAATATTTTTCCAAGTGCCTACATCTGCATTTGACAGATCCGGAAATAAAAGACACGTCAAACAGTAATTAGAAGACAACCATTTAATGTTAGACAGCGACAAGAAGCGTGGTATGACCGAGTGATTACTTGGACAGTTACAGACTACATTTAACAGAGCTATGTTGGACAAAAGCACCGATGTAGCTATGATCTCACATTAGTAAAAGTGAAACAGTTCTGATCCTCCTTACCTTTGGGTTAAGCATGTTAAAACCCAGCCGAGTCACGGTTGGAGGAAAACCAGTCATTTTGAAGCAAAGCGAACCTGGTTACTTACAATGAAAAAGCTGAACGTGTGACTTTTGCTGGTATACAATACATACAATAACACATACAGCAAAGTAATAAAGTGACTCATGTACTGGACTGCCACACAATTAAATGTATTCAAAGACAAGACGGTGACTAAAAGTAGCCGACATTCAAACCAGTGAAGGTCCAAACATACAACCCCTAGCAAAAATTATGGAATCACCAGTCTCGCACAAGCACTCACTCAGACATTTTATCATGTAGAACAAACTCAGATAAAAAGCTTGAAAAAATAATGAATTAGTTCAAAAGTGCAACTCTTTAGCATTCAGAAACACTAAAAGAAATGAATAAAAAACATTGTGGTGGTCAGTAAATGTTACTTTTATAGAGCAAGTGTGGGGAAATATGTATGGAATTACTCCATTCTGAGGGAAAAAAATGGAATCATGAGAAACAAAGAAAAAACAATCAAAACATCTGGATGGGTCTTTCTCCAAGGAATGCTTTAACAGTTTTAGCTCTGTTGCATGATGCATTGTCATCTTGGAAAATGACATATTTTCAATTTAAGGGATAAGAAAGCTAACATTTCAATGCTTTTATTGAAGATTTAACCGCAGCCATCTCCCCAGTGCCTTTGCCTGACATGCATCTCCATATCATCAAGGATTGAGGGAATTTTGATGCTTTCTTCAGGCAGTCATCTTTGTAAATCTAACTGGAACAGCACCAAACAAAAGTTCCTGCATCATTACCTGGTCAAGAGTCAAGAATCTGTATTAGACAAGGTGTCAAGAGTCAAGAATCTGTATTGGACAAGGTGATGATGCTGGAACTTTTGTTTGGTGACATTTAATGACCATGACAATGTTTATTATTAATTTTTTTTGTCTTTCTGAATGCTATAGAGTTGCACTTTTGAACTAATTAATAATTTTTTCAAGCTTTTTTATATCTGAGTTGGTTCTACATGATAAAATGTCTGAGTGAGTGCTTGTCCGAGACTGGTGATTCTATACTTTTTTGCTAGGGGTTGTATATCCGCAGACTACAGATGTTAACACGTTTCAACAAGTATGGTAGCGCAAAATAAAACTTCAAATCCCATTAAAACTAGTTTAAAAAGGCGTACAGTAATATATATTGCTGGTAATCGTTTTTTTCTTTCTTTTTTAAGAAAATATAAATTGTGCGACTGAAGCTTACAATACACTGCTGGCAGTTGCGCCAGGTGACCTGCTGGAAAAGGTCGTCGGAGAGGCGCCGTGTGCTGAGAGGCTCGGGAGTAAAGGAAACAAGAGAGAAATGGATAAACTGCCGGAATTGCTCGTCGTGCCGCTGCCGTGTGTCACAGTGGAATGCTACAGACTTCGCGTGATGTGCGCAAACGGCAGCCGGACTCGAGTCGGACGTATTCTGATACATAAATAAGAGGTTGTTGGGGTAGAGGGGACGGGAAAATGAGGAGTTTAAGTTTCCAGTCAAGTCCGAGGGCGGACTCAGTTGACGTGGTCCAAGGCGCGCAGAAGCTCCTCCCCTTGGAGCAGATACTGGCGACCCTGCAAGGGAGCGTTGACCTCGCAGTCATAGCGGGTGAGCTGTGGCAGGTTGAACAGGGACCTGGTGGCCTCTGACGTGCTGCCTAACAGGCAACTCGCCAAATCTGAAGACGAAAACAGACAAGGCCTCGTGTTAATAAGTGAAGAGACATCATCGCGGAATCGTTGTTTTCATCAGTGATGACGATAACGAAAATATTTTGTCGATGAACAATTATTCCATGACGATTAAACGATAAAGGGCTAAAAACATGTCTCAGGAGACTAAAACATAAGACGAATTCCAATTTTCGTCTGAAGAGATGAAAACGCGCCATAGTTTCTACTTCATATGTTCACAACATAGCTAGGTTCATACCGCAGGTCTTAATGCACAATTCCGATTTTTATGTCTTATTTGTTTTTTTGGATGCCTGTTCAGACTACAGTTGTCCCGACTAGTCGTCGTCATTGATGACAGAAATGCATCTACGACCACACCATCCTGTCGACGGTTAATGAAGGGTTAAAAAAATATGTGTGTGGGAAGTTGAGAATGGCGGCCGCTCGGTATGCAAGAGGGGAAAGCGGCACAAAGACAAAAATGCGCACCAGAGTGGCCAAAGCATGGACTTATTTCAACGACGGCGTTTCATCGCCGCGTGCGTGTGTGCACATCCATATGTGCGTGCTTGTACACGTGCGTTTTGATGTTATATGAGATTCCAGTTCCTTTCAAAGATGTTTAATGGTTCTCAACACGCCGTAGAATTAAAGTTCAGGGATACAAAATAAGGAAACACATATACAGTGGTATGAAAAAGTATCTGAAGCTTTTGGAACTTCTCACATTTCTGCATAAAATCACTATCCAATGTGATCCGATCAAAATCACACAGAAGAAAAAAACTGCTTCAACGAAAACCACCCAAACATTTATAGGCTTTTATATTTTAATGAGGATAGTATTCAAACAATGACCGACGAAGGAAAAATAAGTTAACCATCACATTTATAACTTTGTGGCCCCTCCTTTGGCTGCAATAACTTCAACCAGACACTTCCTGTAGCCGCAGATCAGTCTGGCATATCGATCAGGACTAATCTTGGCCCATTCTTCTCTACAAAACTGCTGTAGTTCAGTCAGTTTTCAGGGATGTCCGGCATGAATCGCTGTCTTTAGGTCATGCCACAGCATCTCAATGGGGTTCAAGTCTGGACTTTGACTTGGCCACTCCAGAATGTGTATTATATTCTTCTGAAACCATTCTGAAGTTGATTTATTTCTGTGTTTTGGACCACTGTCTTGTTGCAGCTTTTTAGCTTCAACTGTCTGACAGACGGCCTCAGGTTTTCCCGTGAAACATCCTTATAAACTTTTGAAACCATTCTTCCATTAATGACTGCAAGTTGTCCAGGCCCTGAGGCAGCAAAACAGCCCCAAATCATGTTTCAAGGTGTTGATGTTGGTGAGCTGTTCCATTTTTCCTCCACACATGACGTTGTGTGTTACACCCAAACAATCAATTTTGGTTTCATCAGTCCACAAAATATTTTGCCAAAACTTCTGTGGAGTGTCCAAGTGCCTTTTTGCAAACATTAAACGAGCAACTATGTTTTTTTAGACAGCAGTGGCTTCCTCCGCAGAGTCCTCCCATGAACACCATTCTTGGCCATCGTTTTACATATAGTTGATGTGTGCACAGAGAGACTGGACTGTGCCAGTGATTTCTGTAATTATTTAGCAGACACTGTAGGGTTCTTTTTTTTACCTCTCTGAGTATTCTGCACTGAATTCTTGGCGTCATCTTTGGTGGACAGCTACTCCTTGGGAGAGAAGCAACAGTGCCAAACTCTCTCCATTTGTGGACTTCTCTGACTGTCGAGTGATAAACATCAAGACTTTTGGAGATGGTTTTGTATCCTTTTCCAGCTTTATACAAATCAACGATTCCTTGATCGCAGGTCTTCAGACAGCTCTTTTGACTGAGCCATGATGCACATCAGACAATGCTTTTCATCAAGACAATTCTTACCAGGTGTGTGTGTTTTATAGTGGCCAGGGCAGCTTTAAACCACTCATCAGTGTTTGGGCACACACTTAAGTTATTTGGTAAAAATTGGTTTCAATTGGACTTTAACAATGGTAGTAAAAGACCACAAAGGCGTCAGATGACCCAGATACCAAACTGACTACTTGACTTTGTGAAACAATAGACCAGTGTTTTTCAACCAGTGTACCGCAGAACACTACTGTGCCGTGAGAGATCGTCAGGTGTGCCGCGAGAAGTTATCCAATATCGTTTTTTTTTTTTTTTTTTTTTACGTCGGGCGGAGTTGCAGTAGGAAAGATGGAGTAGGTAGAACCGTAGAAGGTTGTGGTCGTGTGCAGATGAGCAAGGTATTGCTCGTGTCGCGTTCAAGAACTGCTCAGATTTCTAGCCATCAGCCACCTTGCTGTCCGCGACAATGTGGACACCAGCACGTCTACTGTACATCATTTGACTGGATTCGTCAAGTGTCAATATACACGAATGTGTCCTTTCCATTTCATCCTTAAGTGAGACCGTCAATCCTCCCCGTGTTTTATTCCAACGCATTGTTGAGGAAAGCAAGGTGGCTGATGGCTAGAAATCCGGGCAGTTCTTGAACGTGACACGAGCAGTTGCATTTGCTGTCGTTTCAAAACAAGTCGATTTGACTATTTTGTTGGCCTCCATGAAAACACAGAGAAACAGGCAACTTTTTTGAGAAACACTACAAAGGTAAATGAGAAAGCTCTCAAAACCTTGTTGCTAAACCCAAAAAAGAAAATTCTACTTGCCTGCAAAGCCATTGTCAGCGAGATGCTTGGCCCTGATGCGGTTAAAGACATTGTTAAAGTCCCCCTGTCTGATTATTCTGAGCTTTTCAAGCCTTACTGCTATAAAAAATAAAAACAGAGAGATCCAAAGAGCTGTTGACAAAGATTCCTGCCAGGAAATTGGCTTTGTGTTCATCCATACATGCTCAAGTTTCACACTGAGCAAGTATAAATACTGAGAAATTATTTTATAATTAAGTATAGAAAGTAATTTTGTAACATTTTATAAATATTGAGAAATTATTTTATAATTAAATATAGAAAGTAATTTTGGAACATTTTTGGTTTGTGGTGTGCCGCGAGATTTTTTCCATTGTAAAAATGTGCCGTGACAAGGAAAAGGTTGAATAACACTGCAATATACCATTCAAACAAGTAATCAAGCAGACAACCCCCCTACACACTCCTGTGTGTCCCTCGTTTGGGACAGCCCTAGTTCAGACTGCCTCTGTCGATTGAGCCTGTTCAAGTATTACACACGTTCAAGTATTACGCATGTGCTGTAATTCGCAGGCCGACGAGCGCTGAACAAACTGACCCTCATTCGCAGAAGCACAAATGACTGCACATGCTGGCTCTACGTCATTCTTGGGTGACCAAATTTTGATTTCCGAAAAGAAGCCACAAATAATAGACATAAATAATCGCTGTAACTCGAATGCAATGCTAACATCGAGTTACATTAAGTGTGTGATGATCACTCGTGTGTTTCAAAACAAGTAAGCCTGGAGCCTGGCGCGGACACTGGTGAGTTCGGTTTGGTTGGTGCGCAGCACATCACATGAATGACACAACCAAACACTGTTACTATACAGGCTAGTTACACATACAATAAGAAAATGTCACACATTGTGAACATATTACAAAAACTACAGGGTTTCCCCTTGTAAGATAAGCTTGTTTTTGGGTGCCAAATATATTATGCCAGTGTGCTCTCCCACAGCTATTATACATGCACTCCCAAGCTATTATGAAGAATACAGTTTTAGCCCATAATCATGTGCTTACCAGTGATTGTTCACATCCTGCTGATAAATAGATACACACACATATGTTGATTCATCACACAACGTCTCAGTACTTATCCACCAAGCTGCAGTACTTTGAGTGCAAATGTGTGTTCAAAACAAAGATATCTTGCCTGCTCAGGAAATTCAATCAGGAAGTGTGACTGTTCAATCACTGACTAGAATACTGCCACGTTGGACAACAGTGTTGTAACTGTACTCTGCCCATCAACAGCCCTCAATAAAAGTTAGCAGCGCAGGAGAGTTCGGGGAGAGACTTGGATGAGAGACAATGGTCGCGGAACATGTCTCCTGGCTCTCCCAACCTGCAGGTTGAAAAATGTCAACTCTCTGACTCTGTCTCACTTTATGCCCTGCCTTTTGTCAGATTGCCTTGGGTAAATAACTAAGTTAATGAACGAGTTTTAGACCCATCACCCCTACACATTAAATATTGTGGCGCACCGCCACAACAAAATAAAGGCAACCACGCCATGCAAAAGAGATGTTTTATTTATTTATTTTTTTTAATAAAAGGCCGTTTCAAACTAACGGCAGCCTAATATGAAGGGTTCAGTGGCAACCTATTCATTGTGCATTGTAACTATACGGGGCCACCTTAAAAAGTGACGATCGGACGGGAAGCTGTGACGTAGAGGGAAGCGAGGAGGAGATAGTGGTCGCATGTCGCAGAAGCCCGCCGTTATTTTGTTATTCCTTTTTTTGCCACAATAAAGTGGCTAAGCCAATACATACATCCGGGGCATTACTGTATTTTGGATCGGACTTTTCGGCGAAAGTGAGCGGTGGACAGCAGTCTTGGATGGAAAGGCAAGTTTGAATGAATCTGCGCCGAGCGGTGGGTCAGAGTGCCGCCGCGCTAATGATTAAATATGCTCACTTTTTGCTTAAAATAAGAGTGTTAAGATTATTTTCAGATAGCTGTTTTTTTATTTTAAGAAATCTGAGTAAAATTTACTTGAAGCACTGGCAGATAATTTCACTTATTTGTAGTAGATTTACACTAAAAACAAGGGAATTTAACTGGTCATCAGCCAATCAAATGTGCGTTTGAGGGGGAAAAATGGTGTCATTGAAAGTCTGAACATAATGAAAGTAATTCACTTAATAATGGTAGGGTCAATTACATCCTTCCAAAATATGTGAAGACAATCTAAATGACCTCCATAACTGAACTCATTATATAATGCAAATAAGGTTGCCTAAAAGTTGGTGGGGACAATTTGAGCATCCTGAAAAGTTCCTAGTGTTATGTTCCTAACGTCCCTATGCAAACCTACGCCATTGGTCCATTAACAGAAGGACTAGTATTGTTGTGTTAATGTAGTACATTAAGGACTACGAGATGTAAGTAGTACTATTGCTACGGGGAAAAAAAGTCGTATTATTACGTAGGGTAATGCAGCTGTAATCAGCTACGCATTTTACGTACATGTACCGTAGCTGAGAGCTACGACATTAGCCTGGCTAATGAAATATATCAAATAGATCTTTGTTATGGTTCTTCTTGGGTAAAAAAAAAAAAAAGATGTGACGCAATTTTGCCACCAACCCACCACCGCAGCTTCCAAAAATCCTAGGGGAAACCCTGAACTATGTTGCATTTTCGAAAACTGGCATTCGTCGCGTTAGGTTTTAGTCTCCCAAGTCAGCTCGTCATCGTCACAAACAAGAAATATTTTCGTTATCGTTGATGTAAACAACGACGATGACTAAGGCATTATAATAAGTATTTTCAGCCAAAAGACTAAGACAAAAATGAAAAGGGCTGCCAAAAAAAGGTCTGGAATTCACCTGAAGGCAGCAGGAGCACTGTTTGGGTTGAGCCCAGTTCGGCTTTCAGTTTTTTCCCTTGTTTCCCACTTTCCTTAGCCGACGTTTCCTGGAAATACATCAACGTCACTTCATTCGTCATCTGTGAAATTGACTTTGCTTGCAACGTGAAGACTTCAGGCTTTACCTGGCCGACGATCTCCCGTATATCATCCAGTTTTCTCTTGCGCTGCGCATTCTGAGCTGCTAGGGTGCGGAGGGACACCTCCTTGTCCAATTGTGGTGTCCTGCAGCGCAAACGTGACATGATTAAAAATTGTGGGGGAAGAGCAAAGCACTGCAGCGCAACTTTACCTCTTGATGAGAACTGGGGAAGAGGGGGAAATGGCGACCAGCTCGGGTGTCGCCGGGGAGGCGGCGCCGCCATCCGCCGAGCTGAATTGGACAGGCTGACTCTCCGGAGATTTGACAGGGGCGCAAGGCAGCGGCTGATCGGGGCTCACGCTGCGCAGCTGAAAGTCATCATCCATGGGAATGTAGGGTGCCAACATCTCCAAATCCAAGTCGTCCATTGCCTTTTGATGAGAAGAACATCCCATCATGTCAATGTGTGTTCACTCTATTTAAAGTAGTGCTGTGCGAAATGGTGTGAAGGTGGGAAACTATCATCATATGGGCCATCTTATATACGCATATATCGTGCACGAAATGTTTTTTGATTTTTTTTAAACAGTTACAGGGCACTTACTGTATTTAGCTCATTGGCCGCCATTGACGGCGCTAATGTCCATTGTCACAGCCAGTCCTTCCAGTTTAAGTGACTTGAACGTCTATCGTTGTCAATGGCAACCAAAGAGTTAATTTTGGGTCACTTGCTTGTAATTTAAGGGTCCTTACAGGTGACTTCCTGTTGATTTTTGGGCATTTCCAGATTATTTCTTGTTAATCTTGTTACTTCCTGTTGGTTTTGGGGCATATTTGGGTCACTTCCTGTACATTTGGATCATTTCCTGTTGATTTTAGGGCATTTATAAGCTGCTTCCTTTTCATTGGTCATTTTAGGGCATTTACAGGTCATTTTCTGTTGAGTTTGAGTCACTGCCTATTCATTTGGGTGATTCCCAGGTCAAATCCTGTTCTGTAACTCAAAATAAACCGGAAGTGACCCATAAAATACCCCAAAATCAAAAGGAAGTAACTGAACATCAACAGGTAAATCACCTTAAATGGCCAAAAAATTACTTCATTGCCTGGCATTGGCTGTCACTAACGGCCATAGACGTTCAATCCGTTTGAAGTGGGAGGGATGGCAGCGAATGAACTGCCACCCTCGATTATTGATGGTGGGGTGCCATCAATAATCGATTCATAATCGAATCATAGCCTCTGAATTTGAATCGAATCGTTAGGTTGCCAAACATTCCTACCTCCACTAATCACACATCTACAGCGCCGATGTCAAAATAAAAGTGATTTTGTATTGTATGACTGAGCTACAACATGCCTTTCCGGCAGAACAACCCTGCCAGGGGGCCAGATTGGACCCCAGGCGTGCCGCTCCCGTACATTTGACACCCGTTTTAGTTGATGTACATCGTCACATCACACAACACTCATTTACGAGTCAATCATGAATCACGCTGGCATCAGTACCTGTGTGGTAAAGGGAGTCTTAGGTTGCGTATCAATGGCAAAAAGCTTCTCCACCAAGTCTAGTTTAAAGTCAGAGATGTCTGGGTCCATAGTTAAGCAAAAATCAGGAGGAGGAGGAACCTATGGATGAAAATAAATTTCCATCTTAGTGAATTTGGACTCACTGTATAGCCAAATCCTGGAAAAAACAGCTTTAGTTAGCTTTACCTCCGCTGCTCTGCGGCCGATTGTCAATGCGGACGTGGGTATGCAGCCGTCACTTTTTTCATTCACCCCGGCGTCGTCAACACCGAGGGGCTCGCTGGGCGGAAGTGGGGAAAGAGGCAGCGTCAGCTTTTCACCGGCGGCGGGAAGCATCACGTCGTTATACAGAGGCACATCTTTCAGCAGTCTGATGTCGGAATCTGCGGTAGAGCGGCGTTACACAGTTGAAACATTCCGGAAATACACAGTCGAAAAGAATTTCAAGTGTGTATGATGAAGCCACGAACCGGGACAGCTGAAGTCCAGGGAGATGATGGTGTCTCCAGCTGCCGGGGCAAGAAGAGTCAAGGCCTCGGGTTCTTCCTTCAGCTGATCATACAGACTTCTCACTGGCTTGGGCTCAAGCGTTTCTGTAAACAGCTGAATCACGTCTTGCTCTGGGGCCTTCTCATCCTCTTTCTCCTTCGTTCTCAGCAGACTTGGCGACTGCTCCAGTACGCAGCTCTTCACAATAACCTTTTCATCATCCTGCTGCTCCTTCTTCACCGGCTTTATACCTTCCGTCTGCTCCAGAGACAAGATCAAGTCCTCCTCTTGGATGCCACTGTATCAAATCAAAAAAGTTGCATTACAAACAGTGATGTTTTTGGCAGCCCTTTTTATTTTTGTCTTAGTCGTTGGGACGAAATACTTATTAGTCTTAGTTAGGGGTGAGACAATACTGCAATACTTTGTAGTCCAATAAGTTATCAATATGCTCCTGCCAAGAATCGATATATTATTTAAAAAATTTGTCACTATTCAAATAATAAAAAGAAAACAACAGAATTACAATAGAAACATTAGTGTCTAAGTGTCTACGTTAGCTCACTGGCTGCCATTGACAGCGCTAGACATTCAATTCATTTTGACTGGATTGGGCTTCTAGAGACTAGAGCAGGGTCCCCCCCAGAATTGATCAATCTAAATTCAAGACTTTTAAGACCTTTTTTAATGCCATTTCAACCGAAAATTAATACTTTTCTTGTACCCATTATTTAGATCATATTGAATCATATTAAATAAAATAAAGCACTGAACATCAAATTGAACCTCAATTTCTAAGTGTGTTTGACAAAACAATGCACATATATTGAAGATACAATTAAAACACATTTAAAGTAACATTATAAAGTCTGTCAGAATTTTTTAAACGCACACACGCACACAATAATTATGGACAAAAAGAGGAGGAGGACAGGACTCAGACCAGCCATCTTCCGTAACTGGCTAGCCGCTCGTGCACCTGCCAAGACCCCAGTGAACATGGCTGACTCTTGAGTTAAAAGGGCGAAATTCACATCCATTCTAAAGGCAAACCGAAATGTTTAAGCAGATCCACTGCCTTCGCATGACCCATAAACTGCAACCTAAAGTATCTGGATGTAACTTGAGCCCCTATCACATACTCCAAAACAATGGGAATACCGCAGGACTTAATCGTGCAGCAGTTGTGTGTGAAAACAATTTCCCTGTCAACTGACATGGAAAGCAGTGTGCGTGAAAGCAGGCGTTAAATTCCCGGGTCACAGCAGATGGCTGATGACTTAAATACCATAGCGGCGGCCGATGTACAGTAACTTTCTCCCTCTTCGCAGTAAGAGGAAAAGCGGTAAACAAACATCGCAATTATAAACATAGCAAGCTGGAAGCAGCTAAATCAAACTGAAAACATGACCAAAATTAAAATGTCAATTATTACGTCGGGCCGGGCCAGGGTTCTTTCTCGCTAACTTTTTGAAATAACGATATATTAACGATGTATGAATGATAAACTAAGGAATACTTGTTATAAAATAAATAATTATGATTAAAAAAAAGAAGGCGCTGTATGGTCATTGCAGAGCCAGAGCGTGCCTATACACCCTTTTTAATCTTCCCCTCTGCGAGTCCGCAAAACCGCATCTGTTTAATTATATTTAACAAACTTTTCCAGCGTTATTTCGTTGTGTAAATAAATTTATAATGATCATAAAAATATGTAGTCTATTTAAACATTAAGAAAATGTGCGTTTTTTTTTTCTGCCAACTGAGGCTTCGTTACAAAAGACAGGCTTTTATGCAGACATCGTCACAAATGTTATCACACAATACGCGGGTCGGGCTTTAATACCAGCGGACCAGTTCGGGTCGGGCTGGATTTTTTAGGCCCGATATTACCTCTATTTTAAAGTCTTGATGAGCTTAAATTGGCTGCAGTTACGAAGTCGGGAATGCTCCCTCCGGGAAAAAAAACACGATTTGACCAACATTATGTTTAACAAACTTTTCCAGCGTTATTACATTGTGTAAATGTATTTATAATGATAATAAAAATATATAGACTATTTAAACATTAAGAAAATGTGCGTTTTTTTTCTGCCAACTGAAAATTCGTTACGAAAGACAGTTATGACATCGGGAACGCTCCCTCTGGAACAAAACGCAATATGACCAACATTGTGACAGCCGATGCCGACCAAAAATGAAGTAATATCCGAAACAGATCACCAATGGACTCATTTGAAGTATAGGAATGGTGGTCTGTTTCGGTGTTCAGAATCCACAATATTTCTGCCTGCAGGGTTTTCGTTCCACCGACAAACGGACGCATTCCCGATGCAGAGGTGGGTGGATTCTCCGTTTTGCCGTTTGTGGTGGTTTGGCACGCACGAGTTGCATTTCGATTTGTAGTGCAGTGCATCGTAAAAATTCTATGCGTCATCTTCGTTATGGATTTTAAAAAAAAGAAAAAGAAAAAAAAAAAACCTTCGTCGCGGATATAATTTAGGATGCACTGAGATGTTCTTGAAAATTAAGACCACGGTGAAAAAATTCCAGACTTACAACAGCCAATTTAATACTTTTAATACCTTTAATCATGGAAAACTAAATTCAATGCTTTTTTAATACTTTTAATAACCCGTGGGTACCCTGTAGAGGTGGGAATCTTTGGGCACCTAGCGATTCTAGAGCTGAAACGAATACTCGAGCAACTCGAGTAACTCGAGTTTAAAAACTGATCCGAGTAATTTTATTCACCTCGAGGAATCGTTTACTTTTGCCAGCTCTAAGCATCACGTTTTGCCCGGACTACTTTTAATGCGGGACAACGCACTGACGTCACGTGCGTAGAGGAAGAAGCAATTAAAAAAAAAAAAAAAACCTTACTGCAGCCGACAGCCGCTACAACCTACGCTGACGTTGCTAAAAACTATGCCCGCATGACGCTACCGTGGTAGCAGGTAGTGTCCGATGAGTCTCATAGATATCCCATGCATTTAGGACTAGATGCGAAATTAGAGACTCCGCCACGTCTGGGCAGCGTTAGTAAACAGCCGCCATCTTTAAGCAGTAGACTTTCAGCGCTGATAAATACAACGTTACTGTCACTCGCTCACGTAACGTTAGCCCTTCGAAGGGCTAGGTTTCTATTGATTATGACCACTGTCGATGCGTGGCTAACGTGTCTTACATACAGGCTTTATTTAATCTTACCCATAGCAAACTCTTCATACTAAAACAGTTGTCTCTGCTCTTGCTTGTTGTAACAGGCACAACTCCTCTTGCTGCGTCTGGCTCAGCAGCCCTGTCTCCTGACCCCCTTTATGAGCCAGCCTCATCTTTACGCCCAACTGAAGGAGGTGAGGAACTAATTTGAACACTGCCACACCACACATAAAATATCAGTGGTTACTGGTAAATTAAAACAAAACATTTATTCTAAGTCATTCATTATGGTATTTGCTTTGAGAATATTTCTAATAAAAATATATTTCGATTGTAAAAGATGGGCTTCAGTACATTTCTTGTAGATGATATCAGTCTTTTCATTATTGCTCTATACGCAGTATGTTTACATGAATATATTTTCATCTTAAATTAATGCAGAAAATGCAAAAATTAGTGTGTAAAGATTCACCAGAATGCAGGAAATTACGTAGTTGATAATCTAAATGTGTGTGTGTCCCGGCACTGGTGGCGGGGCCCAAAGTGATATCTTTTCATGGGGCCCAAAATCCCTGGCAGCGCCCCTGTAGCTACCATAGCTTTAATGTGGCCGTATTTTTGTAGCAACTAGCAACTCGGCATTGTTTGTAGCGGCTCAGGTATTATTGTTTTTTTATCTAGCGACATGAGTTGACCATGATATTTACTCTCAGTCCCTTCCTCATTGCGTCCCAAAGACCGTGCTGACTGTGTTTTAGTTCCGGTTTACCTGGTATAATTCAATAATTGGAATTTGGATGTTTGTGAATCGTTCACGAATCTTCCACGGCTGAATCACGAATAATCTAAGAATCGAAAATTTCGTACGCCTCTACTAACGACCTCCGTGAAGTTAGCCCCCAATCAGATGCGACTTTATAGAAAAATTATGTCATTCGTTTGCGCTAGGTTTGCGCAGCAATTTTTTTTGTTTGTGCTGCTTACGTTTTTGAGTTAACAATTCTTTTATAGGTCGATCTGAGGTCAACCAGCCCCCCATTTTGATTAAATATGGTGTTAATCGTTTGTGCTACATGTGTTTTTGAGATATTAATTTCAAGTGATGACGTCACGCAGCCCCCCCACCTAAGGTGGAATGGAACAGCAATGGTGCCATTCATTTGTGCTAGGTTTGTGTCTGGAAAAATTTTAGTTTGTGCTGCAATCGTTTTATACATATTGAAATATTAATTTCGAGTGATGATGTCACGCAGCCCCCCATTTATTGCAAAATGGACCCGAAATGGTACCACTCGATGATACTACGTTTTCGTTTGTGCTGCTATCATTTTTTAGATCTTGAGATATTAATTTCCAGTGACGATGTCAATCGCAGCACCTTCGTTGCGGCTGACGAAGCGTACCAACGCTCTCAATATCGATGGGGGGTCTCAACAACTAGCACAATCGTAGCACAAACGATTGGCACCCTTTCGGGTCCATTTTGCAGTAAGTGGGGGGCTGGGAGTCACCTTATCACTCACAATTAATATCTCAAAACAAGGGCTGCGACTAACGATTATTTTCATAATCGCTAAATCGGAAGATTAATCGGCTAAATGTTAGATTTTTAGATTGCCTTCACAATTTAACTTGAAGTTGCTTTAGGCATGTTTACGTAACAATGTAGACAAAATGGATAACTTTCCTTCAAAAATATTTTTTAATTACAGCTTCCTGACTTAGCTGTAGTCTAACTGTATCGATTATCAAATTCGTTAATCTATTTAATCGATTAGTTGTTGCAGCCTTATTAAGGAGCTAGTTTGTAAGATGTCCGAAAATTGGCAAAAATGTGAATTGATTAAATTTGACTTAACAAAAATAATAATGAAGAAATCTGATAAGATTTACAACTGTGAAGTTAAATGTAAGTTATAATTTCAAGAATTCACTCAAGTTTAAGGTGAAGACGGTCCTAAATTATTAATTCATTATCAAAATAGTTGTCGATAAATTTGCTAATCGATCACCGTAATTTTCGCACTATAAGGCGCACCTAACTATAAGCTGCCACCTACCAAATTTGGCACAAAAACGACATTTGTTCATAGATAAGCTGCTCTGGTCTATAAGCCGCAGCTCCCCTCACTGTATTATGAAATATTTACACCAAAAGATATTAACCGTTAACACTTTATTTTACAGCAACATAATACGACTGTCATAAGACCAAATGAACCACCATGAAGCTTTGAACCAATTAGCTGTAAAGCTTCATTGCTTCAGGAAGCTTATTTGGCCATCACTGCTCACTTGAGGGAGATAGTCAACCAATGCTGCCACCTGCTGTCAACACTGTTGTTGTCCAACATGCCTCCTTGCATGCATTGTAGAGCTACAAATGTAAATAAAAATCAAAATTCATGTTTTGACAGTGGCGCCATAAGAGTATCATTAGACAATCATAATTATGACATGACACTGTCATGTACATTAATGAATGCTTATAACAGATGTCATTTAGTGTTATCCAGCAAATTATCCCAGTTTTGAATGGATATAAAAGATACTAGCTGGACATAAATGGAGTTAGCAACATAATTTGCCGGGTGACCCTGAATGACATCTGTCATAAGCATTCAGTAATGCCCATGTTTGCCCATGCCACATTAAAGCTTGTGTCATGTCATAATTATGACGGTCCTATGACGCCGCTGTCAAATAAAGTGTTACCTATTAACCCAAATATATCAACAAATAAGCCGCACTGGACTATAAACTGCAGGATTCAAAATGAAAGAAAAAGTAGCGGTTTACAGTCCGAAATTTATAGTAGTTGTCGATTAATCGATTAGTTGTTGCGCCTCAACTCAAAACCTACACTAAACCCTAAATAAATACTGTTGGTACTATTACAAATGGCAGTTACACATAGCAAAACAAATAAATTATAAATAAAATCAGAATATATAATAATAATAATTCCTGTAATAATGTAACGAATTGGGTTCTAATGCGGCGAATGTGTTTTTTATGCTCTAGCGTGGCTGACGTGACAGAGTGAGATGGGTGCGGTGGATATTTTACTTTCTATTTTTATGTTCTGTTGTTCCTGGCGTCAGCTGCGGCGGACAGTAGGCGTGTTATGTTGCACAAGTTCTGAAATACCTAAATGACTAAAAACCTGACTAAGCTGGCGATTTATATGGCGATGTTACAATCTTAACCTACAAAGAATGGCGAACGGAGTTCGGAGGAGGACTGTCGAGATCGTAGCCATTGTACAGCAATATTGTTGAGCCAGTTCACGGACGCGCACACCATAATCGTATTTTTCGATCATTTCCATCTTCATTTCAACGGTGAGCATCACCTTTTTCCTTCAAATGCACTAACCGTCTTGGAACCCATGTTGATTTCTCTCACAAGAAAATCGTGCGTCCGTCTTGCAAGAAAGCAAAGAAACTGCGGCGGTCATAAATCGGCGAATTTTGAGCATGTCGTCAGATGTTGAAACAAATGGCATGTCAAATTTTTACGTCGGATGTCGAAAAGATAGTATGTCCAAATGATCATTATGTCGAGGTTAGACATGTGCCGATTACCGGTTTCAAGGTATACCGTGGTATGAAAACGTCGCTGTTTCAAAACCGCAAAACTTTGCCGTCATGCTATCCCTACGGTATTAGTTATTTTTCATGTCAGAAAAATGCAGGGAGAAAACCCTTGCTTGCAGCTGCAAGACTCAACCCTCTCCCACTGTTTTTTTGCTCAGTGTCAGTGAGTCCGCTGTGGTACACAATGGCTGGAGGAGGTGAAAGTCCTCAACTTTTTCCCCCTTGAAAAAAATGAAATCGCTGTTATGGGAATAATTTGGCTACAGAAAAGTTACAGATGGCAGCGGCATGGAGGAGGACGGCCAACCGACATGTAAAACCTGTTTGCGGAGGGCGGCTGCCGAGGCAATACCTCCAATATGATTTCGCATTTATACAAAATTAAAGGTTAGTAAACACTGTCATGAACGTTTCCCACCAGCTACAAGAATTAACTCCAGCGTGTTTAGTGTGTCTAACGGTGGTAAAACATGTCAATCATTTCATTCTGAGGAAAATCTTTTTTTTTTCTCTCTGGCAACTGAATTTTTATGGAAAAAAATTCAATTATTTTAGTTCTGATACTAATACTGTTGAGCTGTGTGGCTGTGGGTTTAGGTTTACCCAAAGGACTGCATTTATTTTTATTTTATTTAGAATATTTCAATTATATTATTTTTTAATTTATTTCAGCTCAACATTATACTTATGTTCCAATTTGCTAATATGTTTAGAAAAATAAAAATCCTGTTCAACCCAGATATCGCAAAGTAACACATTTTAGAGCGGTAATTGCAATACCGTGATATCGTGAAACTGTGATATTTTGGCTTAAGGTTGTTATACCTTCAGAATCTCATCCCGGCACATGCCTAGTCGAGGTACCACTGTAATACTAAAAATTATGGCTAAGCAAACCTATTCCTAGAACTACATTGTTCTCAAGAAGTAACTCAAGTAAATGTAAAGGAGTAAATCTGATCGTGAGATCGTTATCGGGAGCCTTGTATTGTAAATAGTATCGTATTGTAAGGTACCCAGAGGTTCCCACCCCTAGTCTTAGTCATATTTTAGTAATTTCAAAATGTGTTAGTGTAGTTTTCGTCTAGTTTTAGTTGACTCAAATTGTTTTCGTCTTCAAAAATTCAGGACATGTCACACGAGCAACATGACCCAAACACTGCTACTGAAGGCTGACTAACTACACGTGCAATAAGAAAGTTTCACTGATCGTGAACATGTGACGGAAACTATGTCACCTTATCCTCTTGTTGTCTCGTTAGAACGAAACAGATTTTGTTTTAGTCTCCCAAAACACATTTTAGCTCGTTATCGTCATGAAAAAAATTTGTTCGTCGACTCAATATTTTCGTTATTGTCCTCATCGACAAAAACAGTTGCAGCTGAAGATCATTTAGTTTTTCATAAATTCCTGACACTTTTCACGCTTTTCAGTACCTGAGAACAAAGTTGACACAGACCACACACTGTGGCTGAGAGTTCTTGTTGTTGTAGATGACTGTGGCTTGTGTCTCCACCCACACAAATCCCCCTCTCTTGGCCAGCATCCGGTATTGGCCTGTGCTGACCTGGCCTTTTGCAAACACTGAAACAAATACAAACACAAGCACGTTTACGGTACAGCTGCTGTTCTAGGTTCATTTTCAACATCATTTAGGGTACATTCCAGCTCTAAGAAGTGTTGCTTACAGTTGTGATGAGTCTTGGTGAGGTGGTCCGAGTCCAGAGCATGATAGTACTCGTAAACGGAACGATCCAACAGGTCTTCTGGATCATATCCCAAAAGCTCAGTAATCCTATGGGATGGCCAAAAAAAGAAAAATAATCAAGCTCCACTGTGTCCTTAACCCTTTATAGCGAAAGTGACTATTTTTGGTCATTTTAACTTGCACATACATGGACATGACATTTTGGGTCATGTAAACCACAATATTAACATTTGTTATATTTGGTGTGTTCTCCACGACTCAAAATGTGATGTCCATATATACCATGATTCATTTATATATTATTATTCTTAATCATTATTTTCTGAATATTTTTTAATAAAATAAAAAATTCATAAAATATTATACTAAAAAAAAACATTTGTTTTTGTTGCCTCGTTTGCTAGCTTTTAGCCATACAGTATACTTTGCAGAATGGATTTGGTTGTAGGCTCCTCTTCTGGCTCAGCAGGCAGCCTTTGCCTCGTAAAAAAGCTGTCAGAAGACGTGCCACCCGCAGCACACAGCCAACAGCAGCTAACGTTAGTGTTTACATTGACTGTGTGCAAACACCTCAGTGTCACTCGGATTAGTCAATAGAATAGACAGGCATATTGATGTGTCAAGAGAAACAGGCCAGATTGCGGTCGTTAACAAATGATTTATTATTTTTCTGCAGTCCAGTAGCAAATGCGCAATGGACCGGTACCCTGTCCGCTTGGGGATCATTGGATTAGGGCATTTACATGTAAAACGTGTCTCTATTTACGAAATTTTCGGGTTAAGAGACTACTTCCAGAACCAATTAATGTTGTAACTAAAGATATTTGTCATTTTATCTTTTAAATTTAAGGTATTTATAATAAATAAGAGATTATCTACTATTTATTTATTTAAAAAAAAAAAAATTCTCAATAAAAAAATAAGTAATAATAAATGAATCTGGGAATATATGCTATTAACTCATTTACTGCCATTTTTCAGTACCAATGACATTGCGAGATGTTCAATCCATTTTGACAGGCCTGTCTGCGTGTCCAATGGATTTGCCGTCTACCGCCGTCAATGTCGGCCACTGAACAAAATAAGTGTGCTTTAACGGGTAAAGTGAGGGAAAGTAAAAAAGTAAGCGGCTGTAGTAGCCAAAGAGAACACTAGGTGGCTGCATGACTACAGTGGTGGGGGATTATAAAGCTGAATCACATGTTGCTGACCTCTCGTCACAATATGTGAACTTCATGTCCATTGTGTGGCGACTGAGAAACGTCTTGGCATCCAGAGGGACCTCGATGTTGGAAGGGTGTGGAATAGGATCACATATCAGCACTAGATAGGGAAGCGGTGGCTCCTTGGCAGCCTGCTCATTGAGGCCACTCTGTAAGAGCACGTGTCCGGAGCAGTGGAGCACCTGCGGACATTGCAGCAAATTTAAACACAAGAGCGTATTATTAGACCACCTGGAGGGAGGGCTCAAAATTTTGCTCACTTTATTAGCCTTCTTCTTTTTGATGAGGACACAAACTAAGATGGGTATTCTTCCGTTTTTCGTAGACTGATCGGAATGAAATGTGGTAGGTATATTCTCGCGATGTACAATAGGGGGTGTGACAAAATATCAAAATGGTGATATATTGTGATTAGGGGTGTGACAATTAGGCATGTGCAGATAACCGGTTTCAAAATATATAGTGGTATGAAAACGTCACGGTTTAAAAACCGCAAAAATTTTCTGTCATACCGTCCCTAGGTATTACCTACTTTTTCTGTACCAAAAATGCAGGGAGAAATCGCTCGCTTACAGCTGCAAGGCTCAACCCTCCTCCACTGGCTTTTGCTCAGTGTCAGTGAGTCAGCTGTGCTACACGATGGCTGGAGGAGGTAAAACTCCTGCACTTTTACCCCCCATCGAAGAAAACAGCTGGTATGGGAAGACTTCGGCTACAGAAAGTCACATACGGCCGCGTCTTGGAGGAGGAGGGACAACCGACATGTAGAGCTAAAACGAATACTCGAGCAACTCCAGTTTAAAAACTGATCCGAGTAATTTTATTCGCCTCTAGAAATCATTTTATTTTGCCAGCTCTAACCATCATGTTTTGCCCGGAGCACTTTCAATGTGGGACAACGCGCTGTTGTCACGTACGTAGTGGAAGAAGCAATAACACCTGACTGCAGCCGACAGCCGCTACAAACTATGCCGACGTTGCTAAAAACTACGCCGGTATGATGCTACGGTGGTAGCAGGTAGTGTCTGATGCGTCTCATAGATATCACATGTATATAGAACTACATTCAAAATGACAGACTCGGCGGCGTTAGTAAACAGCCGCCATCTTAAAGCAGTAGACTTCTCAGCATTAATACATTGTATCACAAAGTGAGTACACACCTTGCATTTCTGAAGATATTTAAGTATATCTTTTTATGGGACAACACTGACAAAATGACATTAAACGAATACTCGAAGCAAAAAAATTTAATTCGAATAATTTTTTCTAATCGAATACTCGAGTTAATCGATTAATCGTTGCAGCACTAGTTTTTTCTCTCTCTGGCAACTGTCTGTGTTGAGAAAGAGTGTATAATGTAAACATGATACGAGTCATACACATGTGCTTTCTATGGAAAATAATTATTTTTATTCAGATAATAATAATGTTAAGCTGTGGCTGCAGGTTTACGCTCACTTAAAGGACTGCATCTATTTTAATTTTATTTAGAATATATATATATATATATATATATATATATATATTAGGGCTGTCAAAATTATCGCGTTAACGCGCGGTAATTAATTTTTTAAATTAATCACGTTAAAATATTTGACGCAATTAACGCACATGTCCCGCTCAGACAGTATTCTGCCTTTTGGTAAATTTTACAGCAAGGTTTTTGTGCTGTCTAACAGCGAACTCTTGTGGTCGCTTTGCGACATGCTTTCTTGCCAGTTCAATATGGCTGCACGACGTCTCGGGCTGACGCCTACGTTGTAATGTTGTGCTTATATGATCCTTGGACAAGATTTGTCCGTAAGTATGGTTGTTGTAAAGAATGTACATATTATGTTAGTAAGCGAAATGTTATATTTTTTTGTATGAGACGCTTTTTGTTTATGTTTAGTGAACCTGTACAGCGTGCTAAGCTAACGTTGTTGCTAATGCAATGCTTGTATACTTTTTTTGTAGTTTCACTACGGTCTAAAGAGGACAGTGGTTTGAGGCCATTTTATTAACAAATCAGATGAAAAAGGAAGAAGTCTGATTATTAAGGCGTCGTTCACTAGCTGTCTAGCTTTGGAAAAGGTAGACGCTTCGGAGTGAGGACAGCATAGACAGATTTAAATGACAGTAGAGTGAAATGCCCACTACAGTCCTTATGTACCGTATGTTGAATGTACATATCCATCTTGTGTCTTATCTTTCCATTCCAACAAATTATTTTACAGAATATATATATAATTTACAGAAAAATATGGCATATTTTATAGATGGTTTGAATTGCGATTAATTGCGATTAATTACGATTAATTAATTTTTAAGCTGTAATTAACTCGATTAAAAGTTTTAATCGTTTGACAGCCCTAATATATATATATATATATATATATATATATATATATTTTTTTTTTTAAATTGATTTTATCATTATACTTGTGTTCCCATTTGCTAATATTTTTTTTAATAAAAAATACTGTTCAATGGAATTTTTTTTTTACCCATATATCTCAAAGTAACACATTTTAGAGCATTGATTGCCGTACCGTGATACCGTAAAACTGATATTTTTGCTTAAGGTTATCATACCGTCAGAATCTCATACCGGTTCATTCCTAGTGACAAGATATCAAAAGACTGATGTATCACGATACTTTGTAGCCAAAAAGGTTATCAATACGCTCCCACCATGAATCGATATATCATTTTAAAAAGGTGTACCTTTTTAAAAAAAAAAACAAAAAAAAACCAGGTTGCTACCAAAATCTTGAATTGTGTCTACGTTAGCTCACTTGACAGCACTAGACATCCAATCCATCCTGACTGGATTGGACATCTCACGCCATCAATGGCACTGAAACCAGAGTATTCACAATTCAAACACTATTTACAATTTCCTGACTCATGCATTGATAATTGTTGTATCGCATATCGTGAAATAATCGTTATTTTGAGCCTTGTATCGCAAACCGTATCGTATCGTGAGCTACCTGGATGTTCCCACCCGTGATCATGATACTTTGTATCCCAAAATATTATCGATATGCTCCTGCCAAGAATTGATATATCTTTTTAAAAAGGTGTCACTATTGCTAGCAAATCTTTAACCAGAATAATATCTCTGTTATCTCAATGTCTGCCATTGACGGCACTAGATGCCTGATCCATTTAAACTGGGAGGGGCGACTGAACATTTGTTCATTTAAACTAGAGCATTCGCACCCAGTCTTTCTGATTTTTGGGGGCATTTACAGGTCACTTTTTTGTTCATTTTAGGGCATTTACAAGTGAATTCCTGTTGAGTTGGACTCACTGCCTATTTATTTGAGGAGATTCTCAGGTCACTTCCTGCTCTGTAACCCAAAATCAAAAGGAAGTGAAACAGACATGTTCCAAAATCAACAGGAAGTGACCTAAAATCAACAGCAGATGACCTGAAATACCCCAAAATTAAACTCATTGGTTGCCATTGACCACCACAGACATCCAATTCGTTTGAAATGGGAGGGATGGCAATTTTTTTTAACATATATGTGAATAAATACAGATTATTTCGATTTTTTTTTTGTTTTGTTTTTTGAGGGGGTGGGGATCCTACTTCGCAGTTTTTCACTTTTCGCGAGGGGTTCTGGTCCCCGTTAACCTTGTAAAGGAGGGATCACTGCTAGAAACCATCACAATGTAAATTTGTAATGTGAACCCGGGTTAATGTCTTTTCATTTGATATCATTGTGGCAAAATAGCCTGCAAATGGCCTATCACATGGCAACATACAATATTACAGACTGATTGTTCCTCGATTAAAATCGAGTTTACGGACTAATGGCCACTTAGTATTGCATTTCGTTATCAGATTACTCGTGATAAAGACACTTGTCAACATAAACACTTTATCAATGTTTCACTTCTACCATTATTATGACCAAGCTCTCCCATTACCTTCCATGTAGCAGACTTGACATTGACAGTGCGGCCCCGGCTAGTGAGCGTGCACTTCATTCGAAGGAAAAGGTTGCGCTCTGTTTTGGGTTCCTTTGCCTTTTTGGAACCTGAAATGACACCAAGGAAAGACAGTCAACTCAAAAGATGGATCTTCATTTAATGAGAAGAAAAAGAGCACTGTACCCGTCCTGTGAACCAGCATCTCCCTCAGCTCATCCTGGTCACAGGGGTGTGTGTAGTCAAACACGCTGTGTCCAGTCAAGTCAAACTGCGGAGACAGAGTGGAAAAACTTTACGCACTGTTAGCTACGGATTATCGAGAATCATCAGTCAAAATAAGCTTTTTTCAAAAATACGAAGAAAAAAAATTTTGTGTTCACTTAACGCTGACACTTTCAATTTAGAGTAGGGGTCGACCGGAATGGGATTTTTAAAGGCTGATACAGATTTTAAAATGATAAATTCAGCCGATTGCAGAAGTCTGAAGTCGATTTTGTAAACTGATATTTGAGGCTGATAGGCTTTTTCTTTCAATCGGAAAAAAATAAAAAAAAAACAAAAAAACAGGTTGATTACCAAAGGTAATTGAAACACTTCTATAAATGTCTATGATAGCAGGAGTGGATTCACCAGGGTGAGCATGGGGGTGGGGGGCAACAGCCACCCAAAAAATTAGGCTTGCCACTTCAATTTCCTCCCTAGTCAGCACCGATGAAAATTTAAATTTAATATTTACTGACATCAATTAAGTTGTGGTGTTAATGAGGATCCTCGTAATAAAATTGATATAAAAAAGTGTATATAAATATATTAGAGATGTGACTTAAAATTTGGCGCCGAAAATAGCTAAAATTGCATTTTCGGTTTTCGGTTAAAAGGCCGAAAGTTTACAACTGAATAGTGTGAAGAAACGTAGTCCTGTTGTGATGAAGCAATCAAAACACAGCGGGAAGCAACACTACTGGCTCACTGTTAACATATCCACAGATTGGAAGTATTTTAAGGTATCAAAGAAATAAATCATCAAATGAAAAAAAATAGATTTGCTTCATCGCTGTTTTGAAGTTGCTTTCCATTGATGTCCCGCATCACATCGAGTATAGTGCATTAGAGCCTGTGTGTGAGTAGTTTGGAGTTTCATTAAGCAGCCATTATAGAAATAGCTAGAAATCAGCTGATGTCGGCTGATCTTTGAAAAAAGTCCATCCATCAGCCCAATGTATCTGCCAGCCTTTATAATAAAGATCATCACCGAAACAGTGAACATAACAGTTATTCTATAATATTGGTTGATAAAAAACTAGCAACATACCAACATATTGGTCGCCCTTCATAAGAAACATCATCACCCAAAAAACTAACATAAGTTCTTCTATTATATCGGCTATACTATATTGGCCGATGTCCTATCTTGAAAAAAGTCCATATATCGACTGGCTAATACATCGGTCGACCTTTAATTCAGACGCACCTGTGCCAGGCCGAGGCACTTGTTAACATTTTCGGAGAGATAAATCATGTCGCCGTCTTCTGACAGCACCATGAGAAAGCCCTCCAGAGCTTTTAAGTAGGAGCTGTTCAGCTGCGTGTCCAACTCGCTCTCCTCCTCAGCCTTCGACTCATCTGAAGGGAGCGAAATGACAACGGTGGCTATGTTAGCTAACATGATTTTCCAAGATGTAGTGATATTAGATTCTCTCATTTGTAAACTCCGACAATGATAGCAATATTAACTGAGCTCTTCATCATCTGAGAGCAGCAAGTGACTGACCAGAGCCGAGCAATTTCCTCATGCGCAGATAGCTGATGGTCAGCCTCATGACAGAGGCCTTGTCGAGGCCGGAGCTGACGCTGTGTGGCAAAGGCAGCTGCTCGGCGAGCTCGTAAAAGACCTCGGATTCCTTCCCACGCCGGCATCGCGCCGCATCCCTCGACTTTTCCTTCCTTCGTTCCGAGCTCACCCTGCAGGAAACAAAGTGGGGTAAGTGCAAGGTTTGAATTTAATAAGGAAAACATACATAAGGAACACATGTCCACAAGCGAATGTAACTGGAAGCAACAAAAACCTTAGAGCAGCTGACTACATTTTACTTTCACAGAATCAAATCATTGACTGGGAAGCAGATCGCTATCTCCCAAGCTATTGAACTCAATCGAACACAGCATGTTTGATGTGGAAAATAAGTAAAAATCGATATCGGGTATTTAGGTAATCGATTAATCTATCGATTAGTTCATTCGAATAATCGAGTTAACGGATTACGGACATCTAATGCGTTGCAGAATAAATTTTAGGAGATGTAAAACAAGTGTTTATGCTACGGATGTCCCGATCGCCTATTGTTGCACCAGAGTGTGTTGCGGTGGATAAAACATATATTTTTGTTTCTTATGGCAATGCCATTGTATTTCTGGATGATTTTGTTACTTTTTAGCTCTAAAAAAAAAAAAATATATATATATATATATATATACTAGAGCTGAAACGAGTACTCGAGCAACTCGAGTAACTCGAGTTTAAAAACTGATCCGAGTAATTTTATTCACCTCGAGTAATCGTTTATTTTGACAGCTCTAAGCATCACGTTTTGCTAGGACTACTTTTAATGCGGGACAACGCGCTGTCACGTGCGGAGAGGAAGAAGGGGAAAAAAAAAAAAAAAACTTACCGCAGCCGACAGCCGCCACAAACGACGCCGACGTTGCTAAATACTAGCCCGCACAATGCTACATTGGTAACAGGCAGCGTCTGGCGCGTCTCATTGAGATCACATGTATGTTGAACTAGATGCGCATTGACAGACTCGGCCGCGTCTGGGCAGCGTTTGTAAACAGCCGCCATCTTAAAGCAGTACAGCGCTAAGCGCTAATAAAGAGCGCTAATAAAGAGCGCTAAGCGCTAATAAATAAGATTAACGTTACTGTCGCTACTAGCTCACGGAACGGTAGCCCTGCGGAGGGCTAGGTTTCAATAATTTATGACCACTGTCGATGCGTGGCTAACGTGTCTTACATACAGGCTTTAACATAACATAGCATTGTGGAGTGATGAGGGTGTAAAATAAAAACGTAATCATGCTAACTATCAATTTTAGCTCAGTAGTCATTGCTGGATAAAACACCAAGTAGCACTGGTCCCTAATGTGCTCCAATACAGCCTGTATCATACATTTATTTTGAACACTGCAAAAACTCAAAATCCTATCAGGACTTACAGTTTAGACTAACTTAAAACTTAACTAGAACTTAAAAATGGCTTGACACAATGAGAAATTCAATTGAAACACGTGGGAAAAAAATCCTAACTTTTAAGTGATGTTTGTTATCAAGCGTAACGGCATTTTTAGGTAAGATATATATATATATTAATAAGATCTAAAAGTTTTTTGAGTGAAAGCAGTGAATTAGTCTTTTTTTTTATTCTAGTTACACCTGAGATGCAATTGTTGGCTGTTTTCAACAATATACAACGAAAATAAAGACATTGATTGACTGAAAATGGTTCAAGATTAGATGAAATGTCTTGTTTTCTCATGTATATGTATAATTGCTCTTCACCTAAAAATATATTTGTTTTATCCGATTACTCGATTAATCGATAGAATTTTCAGTTGATTACTCGATTACTAAAATATTCGATAGCTGCAGCCCTAATATATACAGTGCCTTGCAAAAGTATTCGGCCCCCTTGAATCTTGCAACCTTTCGCCACATTTCAGGCTTCAAACAAAGATATGAAATTTAATTTTTTTGTCAAGAATCAACAACAAGTGGGACACAATCGTGAAGTGGAACAACATTTATTGGATAATTTAAACTTTTTTAACAAATAAAAAACTGAAAAGTGGGGCGTGCAATATTATTCGGCCCCTTTACTTTCAGTGCAGCAAACTCACTCCAGAAGTTCAGTGAGGATCTCTGAATGATCCAATGTTGTCCTAAATGACCGATGATGATAAATAGAATCTACCTGTGTGTAATCAAGTCTCCGTATAAATGCACCTGCTCTGTGATAGTCTCAGGGTTCTGTTTAAAGTGCAGAGAGCATTATGAAAACCAAGGAACACACCAGGCAGATCCGAGATACTGTTGTGGAGAAGCTTAAAGCCGGATTTGGATACAAAAAGATTTCCCAAGCTTTAAACATCTCAAGGAGCACTGTGCAAGCCATCATATTGAAATGGAAGGAGCATCAGACCACTGCAAATCTACCAATACCCGGCCGTCCTTCCAAACTTTCTTCTCAAACAAGCACAAAACTGATCAGAGATGCAGCCAAGAGGCCCATGATCACTCTGGATGAACTGCAGAGATCTACAGCTGAGGTGGGAGAGTCTGTCCATAGGACAACAATCAGTCGTACACTGCACAAAACTGGCCTTTATGGAAGAGTGGCAAGAAGAAAGCCATTTCTCAAAGATATCCATAAAAAGTCTCGTTTAAAGTTTGCCACAAGCCACCTGGGAGACACAACAAACAAGGTGCTCTGGTCAGATGAAACAAAAATTGAACTTTTTGGCCACAATGCAAAACGATATGTTTGGCGTAAAAGCAACACAGCTCATCACCCTGAACACACCATCCCCCCAGTCAAACATGGTGGTGGCAGCATCATGGTTTGGGCCTGCTTTTCTTCAGCAGGGACAGGGAAGATGGTTAAAATTGACGGGAAGATGGATGCAGCCAAATACAGGAACATTCTGGAAGAAAACCTGTTGGTATCTGCACAAGACCTGAGACTGGGACGGAGATTTATCTTCCAACAGGACAATGATCCAAAACATAAAGGCCAAGTCAAAGTCCAGACCTGAATCCAAACGAGAATCTGTGGAAAGAGCTGAAGACTGCTGTTCACAAACACTCTCCATCCAACCTCACTGAGCTCGAGCTGTTTTGCAAGGAAGAATGGGCAAGAATGTCAGTCTCTCGATGTGCAAAACTGATAGAAACATACCCCAAGCGACTTGCAGCTGTAATTGGAGCAAAAGGTGGCGCTACAAAGTATTAACGCAAGGGGGCCGAATAATATTGCACGCCGAACTTTTCAGTTTTTTATTTGTTAAAAAAGTTTAAATTATCCAATAAATTTTGTTCCACTTCACGATTGTGTCCCACTTGTTGTTGATTCTTGACAAAAAAATTAAATTTCATATCTTTATGTTTGAAGCCTGAAATGTGGCGAAAGGTTGCAAGATTCAAGGGGGCCGAATACTTTTGCAAGGCACTGTATATATAGAAGTGTACTCCCCAAAACAGTGTGTTTCCTTGTTCAATGCCCGAAAGCCAGCCAACATTTTATGTCCTCCAATTCAGGATATCCTTGGCAACCCTACGTCCGATAAAACACAACGCTTGGTCTTTTCTTGATTTTATATGAAGTAATTCGTTTAAGTTTGTGAAACAGTAACAAAGAAACATGCATGCATTCAACACAACAGCACAATACACGCCAGTATACAAATACCATGTAGACACCACCAGGGGCGGACTGGGACTAAAAAGCAGCCCTGGACTTTGACTCAGCCCAGCCCACAAGAATCGCTTTACGAAGGGAAACAGACTCACTAGGGGTGTCCGGGAGCATACCGCCCAACCCCCCAACCCCGGGGAGAATTTTTTTTTTTTTTTTAAACATTTGATTGTAAAATGCATCAATTTCTTGCACTTTAAGAGAAAATGAAGAAAATATGTCTAGACTGTCACTGTCTGACTTGGGGCGCTCAAAGTACTGCAAGGCTGAACTGGAGTTGGGTTCATTTTCTGTACTAGCTCTATGATAGACCTGAATAAACAAATGAAAGAATGTATTTTTCAAAGCAAGTTTTAAGTATTCGGGCAAATTCCACATTCTGAAACTGTCAATGATTATGATGATGATGACAATGACAATAAATTCATTCATTCATGTATCCGATTGATTATAATATATCTCTATATATCTCTGTCTATAAAACGATTTCATTGTTTATGCCATAATTCAGTGGTCTCCAAACTATTCCACATAGGGCCGCAGCGGGCACAGGATTTCATTCCAACAAAACAAGACAACACCTATGCACCAATCTGGTGTCTTACAAGTGTAATCAGTTGATTGCAGTCAGGTGCTGCTTGTTTTAGCAGAAACTTCATTGGTTAAACTGTCGGTACTCGATCGGTTGAAAGAAAAACCAGGCCCCACAGTGGCCCTTGAGGACCGGTTTGGAGACCCCTGCCATAATTAATCTTGCCATACAAATAATAAATTTCAATGAAAATACAATAAACATTTCAAGACAAATCCTGTATACATAACCTTCATTGGAAAGTATTAACCAGAAAACAAAATGATATATAAATGATTAAAAATATATATCAATGTAACTACCTAAACTATAAAGTAAAACCATTCATTTTATTAATATTTTGTTATATTTCTTCTGAATTAATATTGCTGCTGCGTGTGCATACGTTGTTTTACAGCTAAAATATTTTTTCTTAGGAGAGTGATAGTAGGACTAGCATATTGTAACTTGACACGATTGCCAACGGGTACATCGACTAGCTGGCACTAACCCTTTAATTGTCATTTATTTCATTTAAAATGTACCTACCTGGTGGATAACAATTGCCAGTATACCGAGCAAGTGACCCTCTTCATCCATTTTTACTTGCTCTGCGCTTGTCTGGGGAACTTCCCTCTCGAACTTCCACCAGCTTATCAATACCCCTTCCCTCTTTTTTTCTCTCTCCCTGTACCGGCTGCACGTCAGAGCGGCTGCCGCTCCCCTCTCACGCCGGGGCTGGGCTGCTGTTACCCGACGTGGCCGTTGCAGCCAGACTGCTGCTTGGGAAAATATTTGTCAACTTATGACATTTTGATGCTTCGCTCTACAGTTTCTTTATTTTTTTTCTTCCTAACCTTCTCCGCGCCACCCTTCTCTTTTCTTTTTTTGCCACCACCATCCATATTGTGCTCGTCGCCATTTTGCTTCCACAAGGAACCAATGAAGGCAACTTTGTGCTTCTTTCGTTCTTCTATCAGACTGGCGATGAACAGCCAGGCGCATTGCTGCCACCTGTTGGATTGGATGCGAACTGTAGATAATCAGAGGCTAGGGGGGACAAAAACAGTGATGTATAATGAATGGCGGCCGCCGGCCGTCCAGGGCACCGGCCGTTCTGTGATCCTCCAGAACCCACAGATTACCAGTCCGCCCCTGGACACCACACTTTGCTTGAGCTACAACTACAGTCCCTGACAAAAGTCTTGTTCCTTATCCATTTTGTAGAAACAATTGCTAATAACCTGACTTTTAATTATTCAATTGGTTTCAGAAATGGCTCATGTGAAAGCTAAGACACTCCCAAATGATGTTGAATGTACAAAAATAGTAGCCTGGTACACCAGACTCAACGCTGTTCCAGCTATTGAGTCTGGCCACCCTTCCCACGGAAACAATTTCCAGGGCGGAGCAAGCCACAGCATACAGACAGCGGAGTGGACCAATCAGCGACGGGCAGACGTGACGTTAGTAAAATGGCGACTTCAGGATGACGGACTTGCGCGCGTAAGTAAACATATGAAGAGAGCGGAGTTTATTTGACATGGCTAGCGCGAGACAGATTGTTGTCAGTGACTCGTGTCGATGTGTTTTTGGTCATTTAAAACTGATTTTACCGTGGATTGGAACATATTCTCGGCTCTGCCGTTCACCGTCTGTGTTGCTGAAGGGACGACTTTCGACGCGCAAGAGTGACGTTGCTCGTGAAGAACACGTAACGCAAATAAACGAATCTGATTTGTCGATTGATTTTGTATCTGCTCGAAAAGGCCGTCAATGGGATGGGTCCCAGACTATTTCTCTCTGTTTGAAAAATACAGGGAGAATAGTCTGGCAGAGCCAGGCTACAAAAATAGATTTGTTTCACTGAAAAAATATTTATCATTTAATGAAGACAAAGGTCAATTTATGGCAGGACAAAAGTTTTGTCGTCTACAGAAAGTAGTATGAAAATTGAACAAAAAATACTTCAGATACAAAAATATGTTACATAACATAAGCGAATTAAGTAGTGTTGCTGTGAGATCCAAATTTAATATTTTGTGTGACTTCCATGGGCTTGAAGGACTGCATCAATACAGTTCGGCAAGGATACATACAATTTATTGATGAAGTCATCAGGAACATCAAAGAAAGCAGTCTTGCATGCCTCCCAGAGTTCATCAACATTCTTGGGTTTCGTCTTCCATGCTTCCTCTTTCATCCTACCCCAGACATGCTCAATGATGTTTATGTCTGGTGACTGGGCTGGCCAGTCCTGGAGGATTTTGATCTTCTTTGCCTTGAGGAACTTTGAGGTAGAGATTGAAGTATGCGATGTAGCACCATCCTGCTGCAGAATTTGTCCCTTTTTATGGTTAGGAATGTATGAGAAGCTAAGATTTGTTGATATTTCAGACTTTTTATGTTGCCTTCCACACTGAAGATCTCTCACACACCCCCATACTGGATGTAACCCCAGACCATGATTTTGCCACCACCAAACTTCACTGTTTTCCGAGTGAATCTCGGATCCATGCGGGCTCCAGTAAGTCTTCTGCAATATTTGCGGCGACTGTGATGTAATTCAAAGGAAGATTCATCTGCCACTTTTCCAGCGTCCATCCTTTTGACAGGCTGTGGGCCTTGGCAAATTCCACACGGTTTTTTAATTGTCTTTTGTTTAATGCTGGTTTCCGGGCACTGATTTGACCATGGAGGCCATTTCTAGACAGAATTCGAAAGCGTGTTCTGGTTGACACAGGGACTTCAGGTGACCAGGTCTCGTGGAGCTCTGCTGCAGTGGAAAAAGGGCTGGCTTTGGATTTTCCAGCCAACAACCGGTCCTCCCAAGCAGTTGTCTTGCGGGGTCTGCCTGACCTGGGCTTGTCAAAAACGTCTCCAGTCTGTTCATATGTTTTTTTTTATCCTCTGTACCTGACGCTGAGACACATTGAAGGTGTCTGCCACATCTGCAGTGGATCTGGTCTTCAGGCTCTTGATAATTAACACTTTGGTCTCAGGAGGAATCTTAGGCATCTTGTCAGAGGTCAGGTTGCAGTTGATGTGGCAGTTTAGTGCACTGGGATTCTTTTTATACACAGCTGAGAGTTAATTGATCCATTATTGGTAACAGGTAAGGCTCTAATCTGGGATTGTGTGCATCTTTGACAAGACTTGTGTCTTTGCAAAAATCGACTCAATGGGCTTTACCAAGCTGTAAACATTAGAACACTTTTCAACAGTTTTGTCTGGTACCGAAATGTTATTCCAAAACCTGTTGGGATTAAAATTATCCATTTTTTGTAAGAAAATATTGATTACAAATATATTAGTGGGACACCTCCATGTCCATGCAAGCGACAAGACTTTAGTCAGGTACTGTATAAGGATAGGTTAGCTTCCATACAACAGGACTTATTAACAAATTTTGTTTCACACACATAAACACACATATACTGCACATTAACAGGTTGGCATAGATGTAAAATACTACAGACATAGTTTCCAATCAGAGATGTAACAGAAAGCACTCAACAGCGTCAATGCGACTGACAGGCTGTGTAATGTAAAAGTGAATGAGCATGTGTTCCAAACTGCGTCACGCAGTGGATACTAGAGGTGGGAATCTTTGGGTACCTAACGATTCGATTACGATTCAGAGGCTCTGATTAGATTATAAATCGATTATTGATGTAACCCAAACACCCCCCCCCCCTTTTAATGTTTTGTACATTAGTTCCAAAATAGTTTAAAAATCCTATTAGGCTAAACCAAACTAATATTTAAGTATCAAGTTAACAGTTAAAAAAATTAAATAAACTACTCAAGTTCCCATTCTTTATCAGCAGCTTTAAACTACATTCAATCAATTTAATGATGTGAATCAACCGTTAAAGTTGATAAAATTGCTCCCGTTATTCAATAATTTCCCTTCTGTCTACTTTCAACATGTCAAAGTTTTAAAACGGTTTCATTATTTAAAGATAGATTCAAGTCAAGATTTTGATGATTTAGGAGTATTTCAGATAAAAAGTTAATTAGGTTAGCTACAACAGAGCCTTCTAGAGAAGTCTACTGCTTTAAGATGGCGGCTGTTTACAACACGGCAGCTACTAAACGGCAAGCCTGTCGTTTCGCATCTACAGTAGTTCTTTTTAAATGTTCTAACACCGCCGTCGTCTGTCATTTAGCATCTAGTTCTGCAAATATGTGACATCCACCATAGCCGTATGTGGCCGTATGTTTGTAGCAACCAGCAACTGGGCATTGTTTGAACCAGCTGTCGGCCGCAGTCAGGTATTTTTGTTTTTTTATCTAGCGGCATGAGTTGAACATGATATTTGCTCTCGGTCCGTTCCTATGATATTTGCTCTCGGTCCGTTCCTCATTGCGTCCTGAAGACCGAGCCGACTGTGTTTTAGTTCTGTTATACCTGGTATAATTCAATAATCGGAATTTGGATGTTTGTGAATCGTTCTCGAATCTTCCACGGCCGAATCGCGAATAATCTAAGAATCAGAAATTTCGCACGCCTCTAGTAGGTACAGTAAATTATTATGACCACAAAGTGGCAGTAACATGCTGCTAAATGTTAACTGGCTATAAAATATGGTGACTCCAGCCAGCACAAGAGTTTTTTTTAAAATGATAAATGGCAGAAATTAAATACCTAATCCTGTTCAATTGATTACGATCCCCTGAAAAATGGCCCGATTTGCCATCACGTGATCAGATCGGGACATTCCTAGTTTATGCCAGCAATAACACTTATTTTGGCTTGCTACGATTGCACTTTCAAAAGAGCATTAAATGCGAATACATGCTGAAACTATGTTTCTTCAAACCATGCAGAATTGCACTTTCATTTCACAACAGCAACAGATGCATTTATAACTCAAAATACCTTAGGTTAGCCTAAAACGGTTTTAAAAAAATTAAAAAATGAGGATCTAAGTCCAACAAAAGAACAATTTGCTAACTTCCATACCAAGAGTCCACTAGCTTAAATACTATAAATGCTAACTTTTTATTTATTTATTTTTTTTCTACAAAGCTCTTAACAAATTGTTTCAACACATGTTCCCACCAAAAACTGTTAAATATACTTTTAAACTAAATAACGAATGCATTAACAAACATACTTTATGTCGGTCTTTACAGGGAGCAGCTGGATTCAGCCATGTTAGACAAGCCATGGTATACTCAATGTTGCCACTAGAGGGCAGTATACCCACCCAAATCAATAAAAGTAAAAGCAACACTTTCAAAAGAAACCGTTACAATGTCACCCTAATTAAACGAATCCTCAAAGCAGCAAAATTTGATTCGAAACTCTTTTCTAATAGAACTACTTGAGTTAATTAATCATTGAGCAATAATCGCTTGTATATTAAATATTGGTGTTTCTTATTCATTTTAACTAAGCAGACTAAGCTGAGAGAACGGCTAAATATAGAAATGAAGAATGGAACCGAAAGCACATTCACAGTGTGAAATACATTTATGCCCTAGCAAAAATCCAACCATGATTGTGTAAAATGCTTCGACAGCCAAAAATGTCAGCAGCTTATAATAAAATACTGTATCTGCAATATTTGAATTGGCGAACTTATTTATGGAGGCTGCTTTCACAAGGTAAATAATTCAACAGTCTGACTGAGTGGAGTTATATATCTGCCACATTGTAGAGGAGCTTATTTTCCAAGCACAGATACTACAAACCACATTTCCAATGACGTCTAGACAAGGGCTGCAAATAACGATTATTTTCATAATCAATTAATTGGATGACTGATTTTAAATTTGAGAGAAAAATATGTGCAAATTATTGATATCGACTGATTTTTATCGTGATGATTTTTGCCATATCGCCCAAGTTTAATACAGTGATACCTCTACATACGAATTTAATTAATTCCAGGACCTGGTTTGTAATTCAAAACGGTGGTATGCCGAGCGGGATTTTCCCATAAGAATACATTATAATTCGATTAATTCGTTCCACAGCCCAAAAACCTACACTAAGTCCTTAATAAATACTACAAGTACAATTACTGATTGTAATTACACATAGCAAAACAAATCAATTATAAATATAAATTAGGAATAATAATAATATATTACAGGTAGCAATAATAACAAATTAATGTAAGGAATCGGGTCCTAATGTGGCAGTTGTGTTTTGCATGGTGTTTCTGAACGCACTGGTGACTGACGAGGGGGGGGGGGGGGGGGGAGAGAGAGAGGGGGAGAGGGAGAGGGGGAGAGGGAGAGAGAGAGAGAGAGATGCATGCAGTAGAATGGGGAGTTTTTACTTTTGCTTTTCATGTTCTGGGGACCAGTGAGCCGCGTTGTCTAGCCAGTTCACTCACACGCAGACCACGCTCATATTTTTCTATCATTTCCTCCTTAATTTCAATGGTAAGTGTCACTTTGTTCACCACCTGCACTAACCTTCTTGATACCCATGTTGATTTCTCTCACAAGAAAATCCGCCGTGCGTCCGTCTTCGGGAAAACAATGAAATTATGACGCTGTCATAAATCGTCGTATAAATCGAGACAAAGGGCAAGTCAAATTTTACGTTGGATGTCAAAAGGTTCGTATGTCGAGGTAGCACTGTACTTGTGTTGTTTTTTTTAAACTGAGCCAAATCAGAGGGTTCAAAGAGCCGCGGGTTGCTGACCCCTGGGCTAAAGCGATTAACCAGTACTTCCAGTTAATAGGTTTGACTGCTAACATTAGCCAGTAGCTCTACCCAGTTAGCTGCTGCCTGGCTAAGAAAAATGTTTATAGATTTTGCAAGCGTTAACTGTTTTAATAAAAGAATCAAAGTTAACATTAAAAAAAAAAAAGTTGGGTCTATAATTATTTTGAAGTATTTGATGCTAATAGGTTAGAGAAGTGACGGTGACAGCTTGATGCCGAGATGTGACAACAATAGTTTGACTGGAGACATACACTGCTCTCTCGAAATCAAATAGCTCATAAAAACAACACAATCCCAAGCAGAAATGAACACTTTCCCAGGCGAGAGGAGAATGTTACATAACAGTACTCATGCACATGGGCTCATGCAGGACCCAGCAGTCCTCTGCGGTTCAACATTACAATACGAAACATGCATACCATAGAATGATAGTCTTTATGATTCTCTGTTTTCAAATGCAGCTACCAATAAATACAATGACTGTATAACATTATACACTGCTGGCCAAAAATATTGGCACCCCTGCAATTCTGTCAGATAGTGCTCAATTTCTCCCAGAAAATGATTGCAATTACAAATGTTTTAGTAGTAATATCTTCATTTATTTTGCATGCAATGAAAAAACACAAAAGAGAATGAAAAAAAATATTAAAACTTATCATTTTACACAGAACTCCAAAAATGGGCCAGACAATACTTGTTAGCACAACCTTTAGACAAAATAACTGCGAACAACCGCTTCCGGTATCGATCAATGAGTTTCTAACAATGCTCTGCTGGAATTTTAGACCATTCGTCTTTGGCCAACTGCTCCAGGTCTCTGAGATTTGAAGGGTGCCTTCTCCAAACTGCCATTTTCAGATCTCTCCACAGGTGTTCTATGGGATTCATTGCGGGCCACTTTAGAAGTCTTCAGTGCTTTCTCTCAAACCATTTTCTAGTGCTTTTTGAATTGTGCTTTGAGTCATTGTCCTGATGGAAGACCCATGACCTCTGAGGGAGACGCAGCTTTCTCACACTGGGCCCTACATTATGCAAAATTTGTTGGTAGTCTTCAGACTTCATAATGCCATGCACACGGTCAAGCAGTCCAGTGCCAGAGGCAACAAGCAACCCCAAAACATCAGGGAACCTCCGCCATGTTTGATTGTGGGGACTGTGTTTTTTTCTTTGAAGGCCTGTTTTTTTTCCCCCTGTAAACTCTATGTTGATGCCTTTTCCCAAAAAGCACTAATTTTGTCTCATCTGACCAGAGAACATTTTTCCAAAACGTTTTTGACTTTCTCAGGTAAGTTTCGGCAAACTCCAGCCTGGCTTTTTTATGTCTCTAGGTCAGAAGTGGGGTCTTCCTGGGTATCCTACCATAGAGTCCCTTTTCATTCAGACGCCGTCAGGTAGTACGGGTTAACACTGTTGTACCCTCGGAGTGCAGGACAGCTTGAACTTGTTTGGATGTGAGTCGAGGTTCTTTATCCACCATCCGTACAATCTTTCGTTGAAATCTCTCGTCCATCTTTCTTTTCCGTCCACATCTAGGGAGATTAGCCACAGTGCCATGGGCTTTACACTTACTGATGACACTGCGCAAAGTAGGCAGAGGAACATTCAGGTCTTTGGAGATGGACTTGTAACCTTGAGATAGCCCATGCTTCCTCACAATTTTGCTTCTCAAGTCCTCAGACAGCTTTTTGGTCTTCTTTCTTCTCTCCATGCTCAATGTGGTACACACAAGGACACAGGACAGAGGTTGAGTCAGCTTTAATCCATTTTAACTGGCTGCAAGTGTGATACTTTTGTCCCGCCCATTTTTGTAGTTTTGTGTAAAATGATTATGATTTTTCCCCCCCATTCTCTTTTGTGTTTTTTCATTGCAAGCAAAATAAATGAAGACATTACTACCAAAGAATTTGTAATTGCAATCGTTTTCTGGGAGAAATTAAGCATTTTCTGACAGAATTTCAGGGGTGCCAATACTTTTGGCCAGCAGTGTACACTGTAGGGGTGTGACAATATATCAAAAAGGTGATATATCATGATACTTTGTAGCCTAAAAGGTTAACGATATGCTCCTGCCAGTAAATCGATCGTTTTAAAAAGGAACCAACAGGTTGCTGCCAAAATCTTCCATTAGAATTGGGTCTATGTTAGCTCGCTGGCTGCCATGGATGGTACGAGACGGGGCCGGATGTATGGGGGGGCCGGGGTGGGCACGGCCCACCCAGACGTGAGTCGTGCCCACCCAATCAAAATGTCGGTGTTCTGTTGTTACGCATAAAAGATTGATGGGTTTTGTGATTGAGTACCTGAGTTTTATTGCTTTTACGTCTTATTAGCATCATCTAGTGGACGCCTTAATTTACTACATCTCATGCGCACTTTATTTGAAAGAAACTGCAACACGGAAGTGACGTTTTTCAGTAGAGAATCACACGACGACGGCCGCAGTCAGTTCGCGCTGTCTCTGTGACCACTTTGCCTTGAATTTGAGGTTGCATTGCCGGTATGTATCGTTTTTTGTGTTTAAAAACGTAAATATGTGAACTGTGTGTACTTCAGTGCAAAAAAGTGAGACAGACTCACTTAGCAAAAAAACTTGTGATATGCTAATTACCCACGAGTTAGAGGGCCGGCAAAATGGCGTCTCAGGCGCTCTGCTAATTGTTTATTCATATTTTCATATGCAGTTTGCTACAGATAGGGCATTACATATGCGATTTCATATATTGTGCATATTTTCATTGTGTTGTTTTGTCTGTTTTCTTTCGTTTCACCCTTTTGAGTGTTAATAAACCTGCTTAGACAAAGCCACGTCTGCAGAGTCGTTGACACGAGAAAGGTGTTCATAGCAACGACTATCGTGACGGCACAGTCGGGAATATCTATTGTAGCGTCGCACTGGATATAGAGAACGCACGGAGAGTTGGTCTCACCTACTTTTTTATTGCAGGATTAACGGTTACTGTTGGCCGCAACTACGCCAAACAAGCAATCACCAAAACAAGCTGTTTTTCCAACCTCATTTGTTATCCGGGCGCTTCCTCTCTCTCTTCCAGACACATTATCGCAGTCGGACATCCGGGCATTAATGACGTCATCAGCCACAACAAAGCGTCGCCATTTTGAAATGGGGGCTAAATAATGCTTGGAGGCGAATTACCGGTTACGGCAGAAATAATCACTCCGTATATACTACCAGTTTTCTTAGTTCCACACAGTACATATTCCACGTAATTAATGAAGGTCAACTTACTGGGTGACTTTATGAGGTAGTTGTAGATGTTTCCGAACTCCACTGCAGGCAATTCCTTTGGATTGTTTGTCCAGCTATCAGCTGCGACTTTGTACGGGCAAATTTGCAGGCCAATACACGCTAATTTTAAGTTGTATCGCCTCCTCGCGTCTGTCAGCAGTGACTCGTGATAACAATAAGTCACGTTTAAGACGTTTCTATCAAAAAAAGACACAAAACACAGCTGAAATATATGAATTTCAGACGTTTGTCTACGGATGTTTCCCTGTGCGTGCCCCCATCTCAAAATGGCGACACGTTGCTTTGTGAGATGACGTCATCGTGACATCACGCCGACTGCGAGAATAAGTAGATAGATAAACCTAGATCCGGGCCTGGTACGAGACATCCAATTAATTTGGACTGGATAGAACATCAAGCGTCGTCAATAGCACTGAAACAACAGCATTCGCAGCAAGTCTTTTGTGGGCTTTTACAGGTCACTCTCTGTTCATATTAGGGCATTTACAGGTTGATTTTGTGTCACTTCCTATTCATTTTGGGGACATTCTTGAGTCAGTAACTCAAAATCAACAGGAAGTGACCCGTAAATGCCCCAAAAAGAAGAGGAAGTGACCGAAAATCAACAAGAAATGGTGCGATTCATGCCCCAAAATGAACTCATTGCTTGGCATTGGCTGCCAATGACAGCCGTAGACGTCCAATCGGCTTGAAGTGGAAGGGATGGCAGCGAACCAACGAATGGCATTCGCTGCCACCCTCCCACTTCAAACGGATTGGGTGTCTACTCGTGATTAACTAATTGCAATTCACAGCAGATGGATGAAAATAGCTCGTTTTTCTGTTGTTGTAACCGCCATATCGTGAGATCATCATTATCGTGAGCATTGTATCACAAATCGTATCGGATCTTGATTTACCCAGGAGTTCCCACCTCTATTCCACAATAGTCTGTGACAGATGTGAACCAGAGGATTGGAGATTAACGCTGAATGAAACCAGTGCACAATGAAAATCCCTGGTGGATTTCTGTGTTATGTTGTTTCCAGCGGTTGACACATTTGACTGGAGACCAATCAATCAGTCCTGTAAATATTTTGTATATATTACATGATTCAGTGGGCTGAAGCGCCGCTTGTAGAAGCTCCGTGAGACAACCAGAAAAGGGCCTAAAATGTCAGGCCAAAGGCCCTTTTGGTGATATTGTAATAGAAAACAGGACACAAAATGCAAGTAGTGATGAGTTCATTATACAAATCCCTCAATAAAAGCCAGACTACAATGAAAGGGAAATCTTATTGTGGTCAGGAGCATTGGTGAAGAAAAAAAATAGCGGTCCCTAATTGCAGCTTGGATGAAAAAAACAACAACAACAAATAATGAGGATTAACTCCAGGAAAGAGAAAAAAGTAAAAAGTGCAATGACTGCCAGTAGTTCGCTCTTGAAACAGTGTGCCAACATTCCTCTTGCTTAGTGTTCTGTTCACTGCCTTTAGATGTTGCTCACGTGTTGTCGTTGTTTTAAGGCAAGGAGCTTAAAACAAAAGGAAGCAGTAAATAGTAGGGGTGTGTAAAAATATCGAAATGGTGATATTGTGATACTATGCAGCCCAAAAGGTTATCGATACACTCAAGCCAAGAATCACGCCATGTAAAAAACTCAGTCACTTTGAAAATGCAAATATTGTCTGGTGAGGGTATTTGGAAGAATCATTTAAAAAAAAAAAAAAAGAAAAAAAAAGGTGGCTTGATGGTGAACTGACTTGTACCAGCACCGTTCCACACAGATCTTCTAAGGTTTTGTAAACTCATTAGGCTGGCAGGCATTTGTTGACAACACATCAGACTGGTTCAGTTTTGAAGACACAAAGAGAACATTGGCTGCCTTTTATGAGGGGGAAAAATGCAGAGGTAGTTCAGGCGAGCCGACAAAAACAAAAGAGCAGGGGGGCTAGGGGTGCCGGGCAACCTAATGACGAGAGGCGACATCTGAAGCTAGACTCTTAGGCTATAGGTCCAGCGGAAAATGTCATTTTATCAACTGGCGCCTAAAGACACCCACTCAAATGCTGGCACAACACTTGTCTTGATTAATGAAGTGTTTGTAATGTTAACAGCAGTGCTGGAATGTAACAAAGTAAAAGTACTTTTTTGTGTGTGTGTGTATCTGTAATTGAGTACAAATATGAAGTGGTCCTTTTTACTTTAACTGTACTACATTTTACAGCACGCATCTGTATTTTATACTCCACTAGAGCTGTCCTAACTAGTCGACGTAGTCAATGTCATCGATGATGTAAATCCGTCGACGTGCACGCCATCCCGTCGACAGTTATTGAAGGGTTAAAAAATATATACACATGGAAAGTTGAGAATGAGAGTGGCACAAAGTCATATAAGCGCTCCAGAGTGGCTAAAGCATGGACTTATTTCAACGAAACAAAGGAGAGTACACTGTTAGGTGCGGGTGCCAAACTTGCATACCAAGGCAGCAAGTCTGCCGTGAATGAACACCTGAAGCGCCGTCACCTATTTGTAATTTTGGATAGATGACAGGAGACAACAAGCTGGCAGATCGTAAATCCATATAAGCAGTGTTGTTAATTACGGCCTTAAGAGTATAACAACGTTATTTTTGTCAGTACTGAGTGATCTAATTAATTAGATTACTCCAAATTCGCAATGTCGTTACCATTACTCTGGATGACATGTCCGAGAGACACAGAGAGCAGAGCGGAAGGGGGAGGACGAAAGAGGGTTGTGACGTCGTTGCGAACACGATGCTATGTGGCTCGGACCTCAGAGCGTTAGCATAGCATTCACGTTCTCGCTAGCATTAGCATTTACCATCTTTAACTCTCGGGCAACTTTTTATTTTTTTTTTAACATACAATTCGTGGCGTTCAAGTGGGTACAATTAATTCAAAATATTGGACTGTTTTCCTGTTGAGTATGCATTATCATCACCCAGTGGGTGTTGTCTTTGTAGATGCAACATAATAATTTGTTTTTGTTTTTTATTACCAAAAATAGTCACTTGCCCTAAACTTTTCTTGAATGACGTATCAATCTTGTATGATTTAAAAAAAAAAAAAAAAAAAAAGCAAACACTGGCCTGCTTACTATAGTCCATGACTGCACTAATCTTACTTACTTTATAACGTATTATGTATGTACATACTATCTTATTAATGCTACATTTTTTTAATATGTAGTTTTTTTTACCCTTTTTCAACCTTTTTTAAAGAATTGTCTTGAATCATGTTGGAAAGGTGAAGTCAGTGTTCTTAATCTGTTTACATACCATTCTCTTGAACCAATTATTGCTATTATCAGCATTTCACCTCATTGTTTATTTGTGATTTATTATTGTTATTTATGTGTTCATTTGTACTTTAAATCAACAAAAATCTAATTGCTATATTCGTTAAAAAATATATATATATTGGAATAGTCGACTAATCGTTAAAACAGTCTGCTGACTAATCGGGAGAAAAATAGTCCGTTGGAACAGCCCTATACTTCACTACTTTTCAAATTATCGCCTGCGTTTTGTTTGTTTTGTTCTCATTGTAAACTGATAGTTTTGTTTTCATGCCTCCGGCTCTTTCAATAAGCCCCGTGCAGCTATAGCGTAATTGAGTACTAGAGGTAGCAACACGAGTACAAGCATTATTAGGCAGGTGAAAAAGATATTGACCAATAAAAACCAACAGTGAGAGCAGCGCACCTTCAGATGGGTGAGTAAGCGTGTGTCCACTACATGCTCCTTTTGTGAAACATGTGTCAGGTGCTGCTTGGTAAGTTTTTTTTTTTAGCTTGATATGCCATGGTGCTTTAGCCTTTAAAAGGTCTGTGCTGAGTGATCATCACACACTAAATGTAACTTGTTGCGTTAGCATAGCATTCGCGTTCGAATTAGCATTTATCGTGGGGAGTGTCATCTTAAACTCTTGGAAAACTTTTTAGATACAGTTCAAGACGCTCTGGTGAGTTTAATCGAAAACAATGTACTATTTTCCTGCTGAGTGAGTGTTATCACGAAAATGGTGATGTCCTTGTGCACTCTACAATTATGTGCTCATCTGTCAATGTTCATTCGAAATTGTTGGAAACCTTTTTATTTATTTATTATTTATTCATTCATTCATGGACTACAACTTAAAGTTTAGAGACAAAAAACATTTAAATAATTGTTGACTAAAACTAGACGAAGAGAGCTTTTGAAATGACTAAAATATGACTAATAAGTATTTTTGCCCAAAAGACAGACGAAAATTAAAAGGGCTGTGAAAAACAACACTGGTATTAGCATTTAATGCTCTTTTGAAAGTGCAATCTATGCAAACCTTTGTTTTACATCTCCTAAAATTTATTCTGCAACACATTAAATGTTTTATTAATTATGAATGAATGAATTATTCAAACTAAATAGTTGATAGATTAATCGATTACTGAAATAATCAATAGCTGCAGCCCAAGTGAAAACATTAAAGCTTTTTGTGAATGCATTACAGTCATGAATTTAAGACTCTAAAATCAGTTTAAAAAAAACAAAACATACAAAACACTATTTTGGTAACAAGTTGTGTACTGGGCCTGGGCCACATAATACACATAACCATCTTTTAACTAAAAATGAACGATTTCAGGTTTTAAGGACTACGGTATATCCTAAAGTCTTCAAAGACATAGTTTAGGTTAAGTTCATGAGAAGCACACATTTGGAATTTCTTGAAAGGAAATGTGTTAGGTCAGAGTCCGTCCATTAGATAATTTCCTTTTGACGTAAATGGAAGAAAAATACAAGATATATTTGGCCAACTTTAATATGTAAAATACTCTTTACAAACACCTCCAAATTAAAATCCTCCTATGTCCTGCATTTTCCGGTCAGGGCACAAGTATCTTCTGACAGGATTTACTGCACAGTTTACTTGATTTTGCAATGCCTTGGGGTACTTTTAAAAAAGCCATGAAGTCAACTCGTCCTCAACTTTGTTAACATGAAGGCAGTGCACTCGATTAGCTAAGCTCAACATCCATTGCAACACCAATTTGGCAACTGCTTCTGACTGACGTCAATCCTCAGTGATTAAAAGGTGAGGCAGCAATAATACCGCAAAGTAGCTCTGTGTCACATAACTTGCATCAAATCTGAATACCTCTACTACTCAGCCATTAACATATAATAGATAATAAAAAAAAAAACCAAATGCCATTGTTGTGGTATTGAAAAAAAGAAACTAAGATGAACCAGTATTAAATCGTTTTCCTATATGATGATGACAGTCAACCTGTATCACTCAGTTCGATTTTGTTTTAGGAGAGAAGTAAAATAAGACGTGGTTGCACAAATGTGCACAACCTGTGAAATTAATTGATGTGGCTTATGTTCAGACAGGACAAATCATAATCAAACTCATGTTGAATTGGAGCCAGCGCAAACAACCCCTACCAAAAAGTATGGAATCACCAGTCTCGGACAAGCACTTGCTCAGACATTTTATCATGTAGAACCAACTCAGATAAAAAAAGCTTGAAAAAATAATGAATTAGCTCAAAAGTGCAACTCTTTAGCATTCAGAAACACTAAAAGAAATGAATACAAAACATTGTGGTGGTCAGGAAATGTTAATTTTATGGAGCATGTGCAGGGACATATGTATGGAATCACTCCATTCTGAGGAAAAAATATGGAATCATGAGAAACAAAGAAATAACAATCAAAACATCTCTAGTAGCATCACCTCTGGCTTTTATGACAGCTTGTAGTCTCTGAGGCATGGACTTGATGAGTATTCTTCATCAATTTGGTGCAAACTCTGTTTGATTGCAGCTATCACCTTGTCCAATGCAGATTCTTGACTCTTGACACCTTGTTCAATGCAGATTCTTGAAACATGACAAGGTGATGATGCTGGAACTTGGTCTGGTGCTGTTCCAGTGAGATTTACAAAGATGACTGCCTGAAGAAGACATCAAAATTCCCTCAGTCCTTGATGATATGGGGCTGAATGTCAGGCAAAGGCGCTGGGGAGATGGCTTCAATAAATGCCTGAGTTTACATTGAAATTTTAGACAGCTTTCTTATCCCTTCAATTGAAAATATGTTTATCATTTTCCAAGATGACAATGCATCATGCCACAGAGCTAAAACTGTTAAAGCATTCCTTGGATAAATACTCATCCAGTAAATGTCATAGCCTGCAAATAGCCCAGATCTCAACCCTATTGATAACCTGTGGTGGAAATTGAAAAAATGTTCCACAACAAGGCTCTGACCTGCAAGGATGATCTGGCAACTGCAATCAAAGAGAGTTGGCACCAAATTGATGAAGAATACTCATCAAGTCCATGCCTCAGAGACTGCAAGCTGTCATAAAAGCCAGAGGTGGTGCTACTAAATACTAGAGATGTGTTTTGATTGTAATTTCTTTGTTTGTTTCTCATGATTCCATATTTTTTTCCTCAGAATGGAGTGATTCCATATATATTTCCCTGCACTTCGCTGCACATTTACTGACCACCACAATGTTTTTTATTCATTTCTTTTAGTGTTTTTGATAACATTTTTTGGTAAAGAGTTGCACTTTTGAACTAGTTCATTATTTTTTCAAGCTTTTTATCAGAGTTTGTTCTACATGATAAAGTGTCTGAGTGAGTGCTCGTCCGAGACTGGTGATTCCATACTTTTTGTTAATAGTAAAAAGTATGGGTTTAGTTTTTTGCACTGTCACTGTTGTGCCATGTTGTTGTGATTTGATGTATTCTTTTGTAACACCAATGAGATAGCTCTGATGCTTTGGAAGTACTCTGCAGTCTATAACTACAAAAATGTCAGGAAAATAAGACTACCTGAGGTTAATAAAAGCAAAATATTTATCATCCAAGTGAGCTCTCCATGTGGCACTACTTATACATCATCAATGGCATTGGAATAGCGGTGGGTAGACTTTTTATAGCCACTGGAGTTAGTTAAATACACAAAGGATTATTAGACGAGTAGTTTGACCTTCACTAGGGACAACGTGCCAAATTTCAAATTTGCAGCAGTATGTTTTGCTAAAAGGGACAAAATCAAGAAAAACAACTAAGTCACTTCTGGCTTTCCTGTGTCAGGGGTCAATTCGACATGTAAATGGAAAGCACACTAAAACTACTACTACAACACTTCAATTGGATTGTCAATAAAACAACATGAACACAAAGCAGCAAGCAAGTCAAATGCAATATTAGCATCGGCATCATGTTGACTGCTTGGTTTTCAGCTTGTCCCTATTATTAATGAATTCACACTTACACTCTAATACCTACAGGTGGGTAGTAGTAACATTACTTTTACTCCATTACATTCACTTGAGTAACTGAGAAAAATGTACTTCTAAGAGTAGTTTTACTAAGCCATACATTTTACTTTTACTAGAGTAGATTTGTGAAGAAGAAATGCTACTCTGCTACTTTGGACAAAATGAGAGTCGTTTTTTTTTTCCCTCGCATTTTTCCTTTCTAATCCACTTATTAAATTTTGGGGCAAATGATGCTTCATTTCTGTAGATTATTTTTTTCCTTTGCCGGATTTTTTTTTTTTTTTTTGTATTTCTTTGGTTTAATCTGATTATGTAATAGGTTATAGACTATAGTACAGTATAGTAACAATTCATATTGACAACTTTGTGCTGAGCAGATAAAAACGTTTTTAAAAATTAAAAACAAACATCGTATGCAGTTACTCACAATGTTACTCACGACTTGAGTATTCTTTTCACCAAATACTTTTTTACTTGTCCTTCAGCACAATTTCCTTGATGACTACTTTGACTACAGTAATATTATTTTGAAGTAACGCTACTCATACTTGAGTCAAATTTTTGGCGACTCTACCCAGCTCGGATAATTTACCACGACGAATACATAATGTTACCAGACGAAAACTTGTACATTTTTAATAAGCACCGCTCCGCAGCAATACTCGATAAGGGCCATCAAACGCTACAACGTCAAACCCAAACAACAGCTATTACAATGATACAACGTGTCACCAGAACTAGTGAGTCTCACCGACTGACCAAACGCGCCCCAAAAATAACACTTAAATGTAATTTAGAATTAAACTCTTAAGTATTAAACCAGACAACGCGTTAATTTTGAAAACAAAGTATCAAGGACCAACAAAGAAGCGTCAGAAGCTCGCTGTATAAACACTGGAGGCATAGCTAGCCAAGTTAGCCATTAGCTATCAAACACATTAGGACGCCGTTCAATTCAACGAAGCACCATTCATACCAAACCCTCAAATTCACTTCAAACCATCGCGATAGCTCTAATGTTAAAAACCCCGGGCGCGTATTTTGTCAAGAAGCCGACTAGCACTATATAGCCAACGTTACCTTTTCTTTTCAGGTACAATCCCTGTGTCCATTTCAGGACCGAAAGACCAGAGTTGAGTCGCCCGATCCGAATCAAGCAGTCTCAGCCGCCGTCGACGAATAATGCCAAATTCTCGCCGATTTGGTTTGGTAGCTCCTTAAGTGCTTTTCAGATGAGTTGCCGGCGTGCGTATCGTTTCGTCTCCGTTGCTTAGAGGCAGGCCATTCGTCCGTAGTCGGTAAACAGCGTTGCCACGCTGGAGAGCTGAAAACTGGAACTACGAGTCCGGGTTAGTATTACTCACTTCCCCCTCTGCCGCGTGGACGCGCAATCACATGCTCGACTCAATGCCTCGTGGACGCGTACACTATACCAGGGGCGGATTCAGGGTTGGACGGGGGGGCAACTGCCACCCCTGAAGATAGGCTTGCCACTCCAATAGACCCTACTCACATGACGTCACAACCACGCCCCCGCGCCATATTGTCCGTCAACTCGTCACTGTTGATGCATTACCGCTACGTAAATTCCTCCTATTATGGCGTGTTTTTCTGCTCGTTAACATTAATAATCAAAATGGTGAAGGCGTGTGTGGCGGTAGGTTGCAATAACAGAGAAGATAGACGGAAAGACTTGAAGTTCTAACGGATTCCGAGAGACCCGGAGAGGAGAGCCGAGATGGGCTGCTGCAATTCGACGAGAAAACTGGGCTCCAAACGATTACCACAGTCATTTTATATCTGGTAAGATGCATTTAATATATATTTAGAGGGTTTTGGGCTGACAACCACAATTAAGATCATTGCTAGGCTAATCGCCGACAACATACACACAGACGTTGTGAATGAACTACCTGAAAATATATAATTATAAGGGGATAATAAGACAGTTGTCATACAATAATTTACAATTTCACTATTGAGGTCAAAAGCCAAAAAATAAATTCAACTAGGGAGAATCTGGAGTAGTGCTATCGCACTTCATATTTATTACATATTATATATGTATGTAGTGAGAGTGCTATCGCTAAACCATATAAACATTAAAAGCCCTAGCTCCATTGACAAATGACATGAAATACATTAGACTTGACAGTGGATGTTAGCAAGAACAAAAGATTTTGAATTGAAAATTTCGTAACTCACCTTCCCGAGCACAAGATAGATTCCTGCCAAATTTTCGTGGACGAGGACCTGTTTCACCCAACCAGCAACGAAGTATTTATAAGCCTCCAAGCTCTTAAAGTTTTTCAAACTTTCGTGAGAATAGGCTGATTTTGTGTGGACAAGATCGTTGTAAATATCCTGGTAGCAGATGTCAGGCAGAGACGGGCGAAGACAGCGGGTCAAAAAACATTGATTTAGGCATCAAATATGGATCTGGCGAATGGATAAACTGAAGCTTTTCCACATAACGCCTTTTATGCAACGCATCCAATGAGTTTACAGCGTCAGATAACACCGGGGCTTGCATGAATTGCTCTATAAATTGCACGACTAATTGAAACCATTGAGAATAGGGCTAAAAAATGACGGACAATATGGTGGCCGGATACAGCGACACGTCATTTTGTGACGTAGGTGAGTAGGGTCTATTGCCACATCAGTCGCCACTGATAAAAACTTAAATTTGATATTTACTGCCATCAATTAAAGTGCAGACGACAGGATAAAAAAAAAGTCTTAAATAGCATTATTATGTGAATTAGAATCATATTTTGAGACGATTCGACTATATTCAACAATTTGGCAAATGGCAGACCCTAAAGCTTATTGTGTGTAAGGGAGCAGTCGAGTGGACTCACTAAATGAAGCATTGAATAAAGCCAAGCATTTTTCTACTACTTTCTACGACAACTAATATATATATATATATAAAATGTTTTTTTTGGGGGGGGGGCAAACCTCTTAAACTATTGAAATGCAACGAAAACTGTTTTACCACAGTTATTTATATAACATACAAAAACTGATTTTTATTAAAAAATTAATTTTTCCAATGATTTGCTTTTTCTTTTTTTTTTAATAATTAAGCTATAAGTAACATATATTAAGAAAAATAAGTACAAATGACTTATATTATGCAGAGTTAGGCTTAGGCTGGGGAAAATTATCGAAAGGGTTGTGTTCGAACAGATCCAAACTTTTATGATGCAAAACAATCTTTTTAACTCATTTCAGTCTGGATTTCGGCCACAACACAGCACCGAGACCGTGCTTATCAAAGTCCTAAATGATATTCGTTGGAATACCGATGCAGGCAAATCATCTGTTCTGCTACTATTGGATCTCAGCGCCGCATTTGACACGGTTGATCACAACATAATACTCAGCAGATTGGAACAGTGGGTAGGGCTTACTGACACTATTCTTCAGTGGTTCACATCCTATTTACATGATAGAGATTTCTTTGTGTCAATCGGAAACTATCAGTCAGAACGAACCAAATTCACGTGTGGAGTCCCTCAAGGGTCAATTCTTGGACCACTCTTATTTAACATCTATATGTTTCCGTTAGCTCAGATAATGGAACAGTATGACATCTTCTATCACGCCTATGCAGATTACACACAACTGTACATTTCTGTGTCCCCACATGATTATAGTCCCTTAGTCTCCCTGAGTAAATGCATTCATCAAATCAATGAATGGATGTGCCAGAATTTTCTCCAGTTAAATGTGGAGAAGACAGAGGTGATCATTTTTGGGCCAAAAAAGGAAAGGTCAAAGATAAGCAGCCAACTTAGCACAATGTCACTTACAGCTACAAATCAAGTCAGAAACCTTGGCGTATGTATTGACTCAGACCTAAAATTTGATAGCCATCTAAAGTCAGTCACTAAATCCGCTTATTACCACCTAAAAAATATAACCAGAATTAAGGGGCTACTGACTCAACAAGACATTTGCCCTCATATTTTCGGAATCAAAGCACCATGTACCGGAACAGCATTCCGGCCCTGAATCTTATACCGGAACAGCATTCCCGCCCTGAATCTTATACCGGAACTGCATTCTGGCCCTGAATCTTATACCGGAACTGCGTTCCTGACCATTCTGGCCCACTTTCACCCCTGTATATACACATATATGGCGGAAAACACAGACAAGACTGAAAAAGCAGTTTCTGCTCTTGCACTCCTCTTTAAAAGAAACTGCTGTAAGTTTAAGCCAAAACAACTGTTGTGTTTGATAGAACAATATGTCTATATGCTGCCATAGCAGATTCATGGCGCATTAAGCCCCCGAACTATTTTTAATTTGTCAGTGTTACCCTGGAAAACCCCTGTCTAAAGACGTGCTCTCACCTCCAGATAGAGTTTTGCAGTTTAAAAAAACTTTTTTTTTAAATGCCCTCCTGTTCAAAATTTTTTTTGCCCCAGAAAATTGAGATTTTAAGCTTTCCAATTATGTATCCGACATGCATATCGGACAATTTTGAAATTTGGCCAAATTGGGGGTCTCAGAGCAGAACTTCAAGTCACCTGAGTGTTTTCCGCCATAATATATATATATATATATATATATATATATATATATATATTAGGGCTGTCAAAATTATCGCGTTAACGCGCGGTAATTAATTTTTTAAATTAATCACGTTAAAATATTTGACGCAATTAACGCACATGTCCCGCTCAGACAGTATTCTGCCTTTTGGTAAGTTTTACAGCAAGGCTTTTTGTACTGTCTAACAGCGAACTCTTGTGGTCGCTTTGCGACATGGTTTATTGTCTTCTTGCCAGTTCAATATGGCTGTACGACGTCTCGGGCTGACGCCTACGTTGTAATGTTGTGCTTATATGATCCTTGGACAAGATTTGTCCGTAAGTATGGTTGTTGTAAAGAATGTACATATTATGTTAGTAAGCGAAATGTTATATTTTTTGTATGAGACGCTTTTTGTTTATGTTTAGTGCAGTGCTTCTCAATTATTTTCTGTTACGCCCCCCCAAGGAAGACGTAAATGTTTCGCGCCCCCCCCAACTCTCTGCCACCACTGTAAATAGTATCATTCGTCTATATTACTATTATAAGTACGCCTCAGCCTAACATTGTGTCCTTTTTTTTCTATTAAAGAAAAAAAGTAACATAGATCAACTTATAATAAAGTATAACTTTTTTAACATTGTGTTGCTTGTAACAGAAAAGACTTAACGTGCATCAATTTGCCTGAAGTTAAAAAAAAAAAAAAAAAAAAAAAAAAAGTCACATCCAAACTGTAAAAATACATTCAAGGTACATTTTTGACCATTTGATACTGAAAAATAAAATGTAATAAAATCAGTAAATAATAACAAATTCAAATTGATTAGAAACATTTACTCTTCAGGACAACGTGCCAAAACATTTGACCGAAAAACAAAACTGAATAGAAGGGGGGAAAAAAAGTCTTTGGACAGAAGGAAAGTTTTTATTTTCGCTGATTCACCACAGTGCTCACTGGTTTACTGATATAACACTGACAAAGCGGGACGATTGTGACAATTGGCAATATTCGGCACATTTTCGCTGAAAAACAATCAAGCGGCTTATCAATGAGATTGAGGTCGAATGTCTTTAAGTGGCGTCTTAACTGATTTGGCTTCTCCGCTATAATCATTTTTAGACTCAGTAAACAGTGGTCTTTCCTCATTTCCCACTATATTAAAAGTCAAAGGCAAACGGCCCGAAAAAAGCGCATTCTCGGCGGCCGAGGTAGAACCGTAGGTGAGGGCGGTGGTCGTGACGATCCCAAGCCGAAAACGGCACTTCTCGGCCGGACACGTGAGAACCGAAGAAGACAGTGGGTCGCTGCGTGAGTCCAGCTCTGCATGAGTCTCTTCCGTGTGCTCTTGCTTACTTCAAAAATACTGCACGCACTTTGAAAATGAGAGCGCCACTGCCACCCACGGAGTGGATGTGCAAGTACACTTTATTCTAGTACGGCAAAAAAAATAAAAAAAATAAAAGCATGTTCCCCGAGGTCACTCGCGCCCCCCCTGGCATCGCTCTGCGCCCCCCTGGGGGGGCGCGCCCCACCATTTGAGAAGTACTGGTTTAGTGAACCTGTATAGCGTCTAAGCTAACGTTGTTGCTAATGCAATGCTTGTGTACATTTTTTTGTAGTTTTACGACGGTCTAAAGAGGACAATGGTTTGAGGCCATTTTATTAATAAATCAGATGAAAAAGGAAGAAGTCTGATTATTAAGGCGTCGTTCACTAGCTGTCTAGCTTTGGAAAAAGTAGACGCTTCGGAGTGAGGACAGCACTGACAGATTTAAATGACAGAGTGAAATGCCCACTACAGTCCTTATATACCGTATGTTGAATGTATGTATTCATCTTGTGTCTTATCTTTCCATTCCAACAATTTATTTTACAGAATATACACAATACGCGATACAAGGCTCACGATAACGATGATCTCACAATTTGGCAATATAACAATTATTGATACGTGAGTCAGGAAATCATTCTACGATAGTTTACAATTAATAAACAGAAAAACAAGCAGTTTTCATTATTTTGGTGTAAATTGAATTGAGTTTATCGTGAGTAGACATCCAATTCATTTGAACATGTTTGCTCTTTTATTAAACTTTCACATTCAGTTGTTAAGAATAATCTGTGTCTGTGATATCATCAATTGCTTTACATATGCATTTTTAAACGGGCACTTTTAAGCCAACGCATTACTAGGACTCTCAAGAACAACTAGCACAGGCATTTTACTATTCTGCCAATCATATAGTGAGAATAACGGAACGTCACTGTCAAGCACAGGCCCCCGAGTAGTTTGTGCAACCCGAGCGGATTGTGTACCTACAGCGTCAATGGTGTATGGTGGCCATCAAGTTAACACAGACACTGTTTAGTTGAAGATTCTGGTAGCAACCTGTTGGTCCTTTTTATTTATTTATTTTTTAAATTTTAACAGACACACCTTTTGAAAACGTTATATCAATAACCTTTTGTGATACAAAGCATCACGATATTTGACCATTTCGATATTTTGTCACACCCCTAGAGCAAAGCGCTTCTTGTAGATTGGTTAATTTCTAAAGTTTTGTTAGAAATACATTTCATTTCCTCATTAAAAGAAAAGCAAAGAACGTCACGAAAAGCTTTTCTTGACGGGAATTTGTTTTTGCGAACCAATACGCCATACTGTGGCTTCAAGTGGATTGGTCACCTTCTGATGGCGAGCCAATCAAGGGAAAGAGGTGGAAGCTGCAGACGTAACCTTGAAGCAATTATCTGCTTGAATACTTGCGGCGGAATGTTCATTTGACGAGAAGTGTGACGAAAAGAGCCATCGTCCAATCAGCAGCCGTGTGTGTTTTTTTAAGGTTCCTCTCATGAAACATGTCTCGATTGGATCTTTTCCTCGATTGATATGTGAAATACTTTGTTGAGGATATATGGAACAATCAATCTGGCCTGCCGGGTTAGCTGCTAGCCCTTAAAGTCCAAATGAATTGGACATCTACTACCGTCAACGACAGCCAATGAGTTCATGCATTTAGTTCATTTTATATTGGTTGCAACTATATATTGGAACTAAGCTTTCTTGTAAACCTCGTTATTGCTACTCTCCCCAAAAATGGACTCCTCTGCCAATTTCATGGTTCGATAGAGCTTCAGCTGCCATCTCATTCCCATTAAATCATTTTTAGAATTTGCTGAATGTGACCTTTTCTCCCACGAGTTTACTATTGATGCAAGAACTACAAAAACAGCAAAATGATGATTGCAAAGTGTTTTCCCTCCGCTGTCTGCTTTTTTGGGGTAATGCATGTGGGACCGTCCTGATTCAATCAGGCAGCACAGACAGACACTGCTGGCAGCCATTAGTTAGTCTCGGTAATGAAATTACAACTCCCATTTCTACATTACCTAAGGAAAACTGCCAAAGTGGACTGAATGAATGGCAAAACAAAACTTAAGGTCATTTAATCTTGTTTCATTCTTTCAGTTTACCATCATGGATGCAACACAATGTCCTGAATATCAGTATGCTGTAGAGCAGCGGTGTCAAATGTTGTTTGTCCAATCCGCCCCACTGGGTTGTTCTGCCTCTAAAGCAGGCTCATTCATACAGTACATAGAAAATAACATGCTTTTATTTTGACATCGCCGCCGTAAAACAGTTGATTTGTGTGATCGAGTGTGTGCACTACTGCACTTGGCTCGCTTTCGTGTCCCCAGTTACATTTGATGATGGATTTGGACGTCGAGCACCGTCAATGGCACAAAATGATTTAACATGGACTTTGCTCGAAGAAAAAAACATTAACTGACCAAGAAATGCCCCACAATCAACAATAAGTGACCCCGAAATCCACCACAATTAATCAGAAGTGACCCACAAATTAACCAAAATCAACAGGGAGTAACCCCATTTAAACAATAATAGATGCAGAAATGCCTACGAAACACAAAGTGACCCCAAAATTCACAAAAATATTTACAAGGAACCCACAAATGCACCAAAATAAACAGTAAGTAACCCAAAATAAAAAGTAATTGACCCAGAAATGTCCCCCAAACAGTAAATGACCCTAACCCTAAATGCAACAAAATTAATGGAAGTGAGCTGTAAATGCCCATAAATCAACAGTAAATGACCCCAAATGCACAAAAATACAGGGGCCCGTATATGCCCCATAATTAACAGCAAGTGCCCCAAAATCAACAGGACGCAACACAAAATAAACAAAGTGACCCACAAATACCCTAAAATCAACAGTAAATGACCCCTGAAGGCACCAAGATTAACAGGGACCCGTATATACCCCAAAATCAATAGGAAGTGATTCAAAATCAACAGAAGGTAATGCAAAATAAACAGCAAGTGAACCAGAAATACCCCAAAATCAACAGTAACTAATCCCCCAAATTACCCAAATGCACCAAAATCAATCAGAAATGACCCAAAAATCACATGTATATTCACAGTTTACTGTATCTGTGCATTGCAGTAATAAATGACAAGAGTGTCACATTTTGGTTTAAAAAAGACCAAAACTTATGTTTCGCCGGCCAAGGAGATTTCACCTCGTGTGTCCGTGTGATTTTGCCAGCCTATAGGGTATCTCGTGTGCCCAGCACGCCGGTAGGTTCATCGCTGTACTTTAATCCAAACATGCTCGAAAACAACCATAATGGGTCGCGCCAACAGCCAGACGGGTTCATGCTCGTCACGCTTCCTCAACGTGTCTCATTTTGGCCATTAAACCCCAAATAAAACTGGTTTGGAAAAATAAACGTGTTAGATTGCTCGTTACTGAAAGAAAGTAATTAGATTGCAGTAACGCGTTACTGACAACACTGCTTGTCTGTATATGTGGGAATTGATTTGCACACCTCACAGTAAACCTCGTTTTTTGTGAAATCATAGCTGAGCCAATTCTAGTGGTGTCGCGACTGGGGCTGAAACTTTCTCTTTCATATTGGATTTCGCTTTCTTGAGTGGTCTTTGTCGACCCCTGCGTAAACAATGGTATGAAAAAGTATCTGAACCTTTTGGAATTTTTCACATTTCTGCATAAAATCGCCATCAAATGTGATCTGATCTTTGTCAAAATCACACAGATGAAAAAAGTATCTGCTTTAAGTAAAACCACCCAAACATTTATAGGTTTTCATATTTTAATTAGGACAGTATGCAAACAATGACGAAAGGGGGAAAAAATAAGTCAGTGAACCATTACATTTAATATTTTGTGGCGCCCCCTTTGGCAGCAATCACTTTAACCAGACGCTTCCTGTAGCTGCAGATCAATCTGGCACATCGATCAAGACTAATCTTGACCCATTCTTCTCTACAAAACTGCTGTAGTTCAGTCAGTTTCCTGGGATGCCTGGTGTGAATCGCTGTCTTTAGGTCATGCCACAGCATCTCAATGGGGTTCAAGTCTGGACTTTGACTTGGCCACTCCAGAATGTGTATTTTGTTCTTCTGAAACCATTCTGAAGTTGATTTACTTATGTCTTTTGGATCCTTGTCATGATGCAGCATCCATCCTATTAATAGCTTCACCTGTCTGACAGACGGCCTCAGGTCTTCCTGCAAAACATCCTGATGTACTTTTGAATTCATTCTTCTATTAATGATTGCAAGTTGTCCAGGCCCTGAGGCAGCAAAACAGCCCCAAATCCTGATGCTCTCTCCACCATGCTTCACGGTGGCGATGAGGTGTTGATGTTGGTGAGCTGTTCCATTTTTCCTCCACACATGACATTGTGTGTTACTCCCAAACAATTCAACTTTGGTTTCGGTAGTCCACAAAATATTTTGCCAAAACTTGTGTGGAGTGTCTGAGGGCCTTTTTGCAAACATTAAACAGGCAACAATGTTTTTTTTTTTTTAGACAGCAGTGGCTGTCCTCCATGGAGTTCTCCCATGAACACCATTCTTGGCCATAGTTTTACATATAGTTGATGTGTGCACAGAGATATTGGACTGTTCCTGTGATTTCTGTAAGTCTTTAGCAGACACTCTGATTTTTTTTTTTTTTGCGCTGAACTCTTGGCGTCATATTTGGTGGATGGCCACTTTTTGGGAGAGAAGCGACAGTGCCAAACTCTCTCCATTTGTAGACAAGTTGTCTGACTGTCGACTGATGAACATCCAGACTTTTAGAGATGGTTTTGAATCCTTTCCCAGCTTTATACAAATCAACAATCCTTGATCGCAGGTCTCCAGACAGCTCTTTTGATTGAGCCATCATGCACATCAGACAATGCTTCTCATCAAGACAATTCTTACCAGGTGTGTGTTTTATAGTGGGCAGGGAAGCTTTAAACCACTCATCAGTGATTGGGCACACACCGGACTTAAAATGTTTGATAAAAATTGGTTTCAATTGCTCTTTAAGTCTCCTTGGGCAGAGGTTTCACTTACTTACCCCCCGCCATTGTTTGCACACTATCCTCATTAAAATATAAAAACCTATAAATGTTTGGGTGGTTTTAGTTAAAGCAGACACTGTTTTTACATCTGTGTGATTTTGACAAAGATCAGATCACATTTGATGGTGATTTTATGCAGAAATGTCAGACATTCCAAAAGGTTCAGATATTTAGCATACATAGCATGCTTTCTATTCTATTAAATGTGCTCATGTGTTCACAATTTCACTCCACTGGCAAAAAGCTGGTAAAATATTTGGACAAAGCCACACAATGACCACATAGTAGGGGGCCAAAGAGATAAACAGATGCAGGCTTCTTCCTTCAACCAAACAGGAAGTACAGTTATGCTTTTAAAGGGCAGGCAATCCAGGTTGTTTTGTCCACCACTGAACAAGAAAGACCTCCTTTCTTTCTTGTTTAAAAGATTGTTTTTGTATTGACAGCTTCTGCTTTCAAGCGCCACACAAAAAGATCATTCACCTCTCTCGTCTACTTGTATTCTTCAATCGGGACGACAATGACGCAGTACGGTTTCCTGTTTATTTTTCAGCCGTTCCCACTAAACTCAGCAGATGTTTAGCGTTTTGCTTTTGGCTCGGAATGCGCAGAAATGTTTAACCTCGTTCTGACAGAAGTATTGCTTCAGAATTGTCTGATTTACAGGTTTGGAATAAGAGCCTACAGTGTGCTCCACGACTTTGACTGGGTGCCAGATCTTTTTTTTTTTTTTTTTTTTTTTTTCTGCTTCAGGATGAAAACCAAGAAAGTGTTAGGAGCTGCAACTGTAATACAACACAAAATACTGTACATCAGTGTTGTTTTCGTCAATGATGACGATAACCGAAATATTTCGTCAATGAACAATTTTTTTCATGACATTCACAAGACAATAACAAGCTAAAAACGTGTCTTGGGAAACTAAAACATAACGAGACAAATGCCAGTTTTCGTATGACGACATGAAAATGAGATGAAAATGCGCCATAGTTTCTTCCACATGTTTACAATATGTGACATTTTTATGTGTAATTAGCCTACATCGTCGCAGTGTCTGGTTGTGTCAGTCGTGACGTGCTGCGCCCTCCCATGCCCAGATCACCTGTGCAGTCTCTTTTCCAAGCTTGCTTGTTTTGAAACACATGGTAAATTTGTGTTCTTATCTTGGTAAGAGAGAAAATGAAATGTTGCTTTAGCCTTTAAAGGTCTGTGCTAAGTGATCATAACACATCAGTGTTGTTTTTGGCAGCCCTTTTAATTTTTGTATTAGTCTTTTGTACGAAAATACTTATTAGTCATATTTTAGTCATTTCTAAAATGTTTTTGTCTTCGTCTAGTTTTACTCAACGAAATCTCATAGAAATTTTGTCTAGTTTTAGTTGACAATTACTCATTGTTAACCTATTACTTATATGTTTTTGTCTGTAAAATTCAACAGTTTTAGTCAGAAAATAAATAAAGGTTTCTAACAATTTTGAATGAACACAGACAGATGAGCACATAATAATACATATATATTATTTTATAAATACTACCTGCACGGTTTCTTTTGCTTTTAACCAAGAATCGAGACTGTTTTACGTCCATATCTATGAATAATTCAGAGATTTAAGCATTTATTCACAAGAATTTCAATGTAAAAAGTGCTTTGTTGTAGTAAGGTGGCGCCACAGTGAACTTAAAGAGGAGCCGCACATTCGCCATATTTACGTAACATAAATGCAAAATAAAAAAAGGGCTATTCTATTCTATAAAAAGTTGTGATTGTATATAGAATTTATTAGTAATCTATTTATATATTTAACTGATTCTGCATGCTTTCTTCAAGTATTAAGTTTCTGTGAAAATTGAGTAATTTATTAGCTGTTGAAAATATGCAGCAAATAAAACAAAAATAAGTTGGTATTTTGGGCAAAAACCTATCTGTTAAATATAGCTATTGATACTGAAAATATAGGTGATTATCTCTGCATTTAGTGATTTTTGTGCATCTAGTGTAAAATCTGAGACTTTTATAGCCGTTTTGTGTTATATAGAAAATAATTAATTGGTATTTTATAATGGAACAACTTTGAAATTTTTTTTTTTGATGCCACTGTTCATGGAGACTCATATATGGCTAAAGTAGGTGCCTGTTTTGGTTTTAGGTCGGTAGCAACTTTGGTTTTGAAAATATTTGAATTTGAAGTTTTTGAAAATAGGCCCTCTACAGATCGGCCCCGTTTCCCATGTCATGTCAATAGGTTATGAAGTCTATTGTTACAAGTTAGTTTAGTGTGTGATGGTCACTCAACACAGACCTTTAAAGGCTAAAGCAACATGCCATAGCCAAGATGAGAAAGTAAAATTTATCAAGCAGCACCTGACACGTGTTTCACAAAAGGAGCCTGGAATAGGCACACGCCTTGTGTGGGTCGGGGGGATGCGCTGCACGTCACATGAGTGACATGACCAAACACTGCTAAAATGCGTGCTAACTACACATACAGTAAGAAAATATTACTCATTGTGAACTTATGACGGAAACTGGTGAATTTTGTCGTCTCGTCAGATGACAACTGGCATCCATCTTGTTATGTTTTAGTCTCCGAAGACACATTTTAGAAAAGATCTCTGTGTTGTGTGATGACACGTGATCACTTTGCATGCCAAGCAGCTATCGCTATTGGCCTGCTCCAGACCAATGAGAGCGGGCCAATAGCTGCTCTTAACCAATGCCGGGTCAGCTTTTTCAAATGTAGGAAAAACAAACTGCCAGAGTAAAATGTCATCGGTAGAGTACAATAACTGCATGCAAGATTTGCGGCCTTAAAGTTTGGAGAAGTGGAGTTAAATCGGCCAGTTTCAATACCTCGAAGCTGATAAAACATTTAAAGACAAAATGTGAATGAACACAAAGAGTTTGAGGCTGTAACAACAGGACTGCTATCCAGAGGAAGGGGGCTGGACTGGAGCAACAATCTCTGGTCAGTTCACTAAGTCTACTTCACTTTTATTGTCTTTTACTGAAAGAAATGCCGCAGTAATTTGAGACCCGTTTCCAAAATAGGGTTGCCACCTTTCAGAAATAATAATAAGGGACGCAGCGTCTCCGGTCGTCTGTGTGGCTGTCGCGTGTTTAGTGGGGCTCACGCGCGGCTGGATGTGATTGAGCGCGCTCGGGTGGGGGGGCCCCGGTGCCAGGATTGGCGATGGGGCGGCGTAGGGTCGGTTGCGGATGGGCTTACACTCACAAGTGAAGGGAATAGGTACCGTTTTCGCACACACCATATAATTGTTTGCATTAGTCTAGCCCATTCATCTAACTATAGTTTAGGCAGACTTCACTCCATGCCCTTGAACACAGTAAAGTGAATCACCTTATCGGGGCTCATGAAGGGGAAAAGAAAAATGGTACCATTTCTCGTAAGCAACGTCTAACTGTTTGCATTACTCTAACACACGTAATATAATTAATCAGGGAATAGTATAATTTCTCATATTTACTGTAGGACTGTACTACTCTAACACACCTAATAAAAAATAAGTAGCACTCCATAGTTTAATGAAAAGAATCAGAATAGATACACAACACCATCTTATCACAGAAGCCCAAGGTGTGCGACACGAGCAAGATTGACGCACCAACTATCGCAGTAAGTTCTCCTGGACACAACAAGAACAAAGAGTAGCGCGCTTTGTCCTAAAACAAGTAGAGCAAGCCTGGATAACAAAGTTGATAGCTGGCGCTTGGGACGTCAAGACCAGCGTCAGTCGCTGTGGCAACCATGTCCCATCCACGGACAACCTAACCGCCCAAAACTGGCCACAGAGGGATGGTCCCGAAACAACACTCAGCCACACCTTCGGCCCGGCCTACTCCACCACGGAATTAAAAAACACTGGACACTGAGATAACACAGATTTTGCTGCTCGTAGACTTTTCTATGTAGACTTGTTTTGGATTTAACATTGTTCTTCCGTCGTCTGTTTTTGCCTTGTTTTTTGACCATTGTCGACGAATAAATTGTCAACCTGCTTTCGGTGAGTCTTATTCAAACTTTTAGAACATGGAGTCAGTACAAAGGGTTAATATAAGAGGTGAACACACGGAATTTCCGCCCTCCCGGTTGGCACACTCCTGCGTGTGGCTTGGCCGGGGGGGCGAATTCCAACACAAGGGATCACGATTACTGGTTTTAAAATTACAGAGCTGATTTGTGTACACTCGACCCCTTTCAATCACTTAGCTTATACCCTCCTTCCCTTCTTTCCCTGGTCAACAGGCCCCCCACATGGTGTCAACCAGAAATACATCACGCTGACGATAGCACCAACATATTTATAGTTAGTGTAGGCGTTCAATGTATTTCTTGTTTTTTTCTTTTCTTGTTTCTTTTTTTCTGTACCCCCCATAAACCCTTCCTGTTCGCTGCTTTGATATAATAAACGAGGTATGTTGAATGATCACATTGGGGGTATGTCATACTCTCAATGTGAAAGTAGACTTCCATTCTTCGTGTCAAAAAAGCTGGACAGGTTAAAAAAAGAAATAAGGGACGCTTCCCTCCCGCTCAAAGCCGTACAGGCAGGCAACGAAAAAAAAGGGCATCCCCAAACTCCTAAAATGCAAAGAAATGTATCTCTTTATGTATATTCTGTATTGGTTCAATACGGAACAATTCCTTATTTCAAAGGATGGGTGGCAAGCCTATTCAAAAGTGCTGTAGAAGTAAGCTAACCTAAGTGGCTAAGTGTATGTTGCTGCTGGTGCACAGAGAGAAAAGCTAATAGAGAGACAAGCATGCTGTGGCCAATTATTATTTATAATTTCATGAAAGTTGTTCATTCACTGTTTGGCCTTTGAGAGCCAAAACTCTAGGTTTAAAAAAAGTTTTTTTCAGTTCATTCATTGTATTTTTACTTTCTCACTGTTGGGCTGGTATTATACAGGCTTTAATTTCACGAATTTAGCACTATTTTGGCCTTTGAGAGCCAAAGGTTTATTTAACTATTGTCACCCATACCAGCTATGCAATAAAAATAACTACTGAATTCACTTTGTATGTATATATGCATATGTGTAGAAATTTCAAATGAAGTGGTATCGGTATGGTATCAGCCGATACTGCACAGCCAGGTATCGGGGCCAAAAAATTGTATCGGTGCAACACTAGTTTTTAGGTCATATTCGTGATGTCATTGCCATGAAAAAATTGCTTGTTGACGGAATATTATTTAAATTTCAAACAAAGTGGTATTGGTATGTCATTGGCTGATACTGCACAGCCAGTTATCGGTACTTGGGCCAAAAAAATGGTATCTGTGCAACACTAGTTTTTAGGTCGTCAACATGATGTCATTGTCATGAAAAAATTGTTGACGAAATATTATTTAAATTTCAAACGAAGTGGTATCTGTATGGTATCGGCCGACACTGCACAACCAGATATCGGTATAAGGGCCAAAAAAATGGTATCGGTGCAACACTAGTTTTTAGGTCGTCATCGTGATGTCATCGTCATGAAAAAATTGTTTGTTGACGAAATAATATATAAATTTCAAACGAAGTGGTGTCTTTATGGTATCGGCCGATACTGCAAAGCCAGGTATTGGGGCCAAAAAATGGTATCATTTCAACACTAGTTTTTAGCTCGTCATCGTGACGTCATTGTCATGAAAAAATTGTTGACGAAATATTTCCGTTATCATCATCGTTGACGATAACAAAGCTGCACCTAACCGAAGGAACATTAGTTGCCATGCGTCCCACTTCAAAAGGATTGGACGTCTACTAGCGATAAACTCATTTCAATTCACAACAAAGAAATGATAAAAAAAACAGTTTTCTGTTTATTAGTTGTATCGTAGTATATCGTAGATTTCCTGACCCATGTATCAATAATTGTTATCGCAAATTGTATCGTATCGTGAGGTACCAAGAGGTTCCCACCCCTAGTAATTCTGTAGTTGCAAAATACAACTGGTATGAATCCTTGGTGAGCAGACAACTACCGCTAAGTGTTGTAATTTTAAAAAGTTCCAATGTCAGTCACCGTGAATCACCAGTGCTTTTACCCCAATTGAAATCTTGCATCATCCTCAATACGCACAATAGAATTTGAATCAGTTTGAAAGGGGGGGTGGGGGGGACTGTGACGGTCTTAATCTCCCTTCAACAACATGTGGTTTCATATTTTTATTGAGTACAGTGCTCAAAAGATAATATAAGATTTTAATTTTATTTACCTAGCGGGAGTGGCATTTTCCAGAGTGGTGTGTCATGGGAAAGAAATTCCACACTTTCAGCTCTCTGGGAAATGCTACCAGCCCTTGAAGAATGGATTTTCTGAACCATGTTTATTAATTCGTGCAAATGACGGCAACAGACGTCTAATCCAGGGGTGCCAAACTCAAGCTGGCAACATTCATTGCAATTAGATCTCATTTTTTGGCCAAATAAATTAACTCTTAACAGCCATTCCTCCCAGTCTAAATGAATTGGACATTTCTCATTGTCAATGGTAGGCAATGAGTTAACTTTGTGTCACTTCCTTTTTATGTTAGGGTACTTTTATGAGTCACTCCCTGTAAATTTTGGAACATTTTCTGTTGATTTTGGGGTATTTATTCATTACTGTTTATTTTGGGTTACTTCCTGTTGATTTTGGGGCATTTACAGGCACCTGTTAATTTGGGTGCATTTAGGGTTCACTTACTGTTGGTTTTGGTGCATTTACAGGCACCTGGTAATTTTGGTGCATCTAGGGTTCACTAACTGTTACTGTACCCCAAAATGACACGGAAGCGACCCAAAATGAATTCTTTGGCTTTCAGTAACAACGATAGATGCCCAATTAACTTAAAACTAGGAGGACTGGCTGTGAATGCTCCTATTTCAGCACCGTTGACGCCAGTAAATTAACTTGATTGCACTTTATTTGACAGTGGCATCATAAGACCGTCATAAAGTGTTAATGTTAACTTATTTGCCGAAAAATAAACTGGTCTGGCCAGCGTGAGATATAATTGCCATGAGTGTGGCCGGCAAACCAAAATGAGTTTGAGACCCCAGGCAGATCAACCGTTTCATACTTCAGGTGTAATCCATTTCACCCAGTTTAAATGAATTGGATGTTTACTTCCGTCACCGTCATTGAAACATGTTCGCCGCGAACCCTCGTCGACGACGACGTCTATCACCGTCAAAGACAGCAAATGAGTTTAGTATGTTAATCGAAAAACGAGCTCTATCAACAGAGATGAAAATGCATACATATAAAATAAAATTAAAAAATACAGTATATGTACAAGTCCATCACGCTTGTATTGTAGTCCAAACAAAAATGCCATTTGACTGACCCCGTTCTCATGTCTGCGGGGAATGTAACGGAGTCACGCCGTACGACCGAGAGTCGTCTCAAAGATCGGGTGACCTTTTAGTTCTCCAGCATCTGGGGTGACGTGTATGAAAAGTCTTCAAACTCATCTTGATTGATGGCAGAGATGTGGGGTTCGTCGATGGGCGTGAGGGTAGGTTCCTCTCTCGTAAAGTCCGAATCAAAGTTGTTTACGTCCTCTGGCATTTTCTGCAAAGGACACGTTAAGGTCAAATGCCTGCATTACAATTGCTTTGCTTGGCTTTTTACGTGGCGTACAATCTTTGGCTTGAAAGGTGGCTCGATGGCTCTCCGATTCAGCATATCCCATTTAATGTTTTTGAAAAAGGCATGGTTGGTCACGGCCATTTCTCCGCCCTCCGATGCCACGCAACCAAGGCGTCGGTTCGGATTTTTGGTCAGGAACTGCGGATACACAAATATAGTCAACGTGAAATCCCGCAAAAGGATGTTACAAAGAAAACGAACAGTGAGATTTTAGTCATTTTTGTTTTGAAAATCAATTCAGCATCCACTGCGATGACCTCCGTGAAGATGGCCCTCCATTAAATGCAAATTTGGATAAATAATGTCAATCATTTGTGCTGCGTTTGTGCCGGTTTGTGCTGTATAAAGTTTCATCATAGACTCCACTATCAATAGCGTACCGCATGAATGCCAGCAATGTGAAGCCATTCATATTTCATGCAGTAAATATTTTGTTGGGGGCCATGGTCCTATTTTGATATTTTTACTTATTTTTTAGTGTGGCGTTTTGCTGTGCTGTTTCTGTCTGACAATGAATGACCTGTTTTTTGCTTTTAACCACAAATCTAAACTGTTTTACGTTCATATCTGTAGAAATTCTACGATTTAAGCATTTATTTACAAGAATTTTCAATTTCAAAAGCTCTTTGTTTCGTGACGGCCTCCATGTTGGATTGCACAATACTGTAACTTTTGCTTGAAATATTCACGTAAAATGAATGGTAATTGCCTGTTTTTTGCTTTTAAGCAAGAATTTAGCCTGTTTTACATTCATATCTGTAGAAATTCCATGGTTTATGCATTTATTTACATGAATGTTAAAAAGCTCTTTGTCTTGTGACGGCTGCCATGTTGGATTTTGTATCTCTAGTACACGATAGCGGAATTCAACCTAAATAAGTTGTGATTGTAGTTAGAAAAATGCAAATTTTGCTTTTGTTGTGTAAAATTGAGATGCTTCTGCATGCTTTCCTCAGGTTTTAAGTTTCTGATGTGAAAATTGAGTGATTTATTAGCTGTTGAAAACTTGCACTAAATTAAAAAAAAAAATCAAGTTTCTATTTTGTGCAAAAACTTATATGTTAAATATTGCTATTGATCCTGAAAATATAGGTAATTTTCTCAGCATTTTGTGATTTGTGTGCATCTCGTGCAAAATTTGAGAATTTTATAGCCATTTTAAGTTTTGTTATATTTGTATAAAAAAAATAATTAATCGGGATTTTATTAGTGAACGACTTTGAATTTTTTGATGTCGCTGCTCAAAGAGACTCATATATGCCTAAGGGAGGTGTCTGTTTTGATTTTTAGCCGCTAGCGGCTTTAGTTTAGAAAATATTAGAATTTGAAGTTTTTGAAAACGGGCCCCCTACGGATCGGCCCTGAGCCCTGTCAATTGATAGTGAAGTGTATGGTTTCGTTTTGTAGATATTCTACACAGAACGGCACCAGTTCCATTCCGCCGTAGTTCCGTCACTACAAATTAAAAGTAGAATATCTACAAAAACATTGCAGCACAAATGGAACTTTTTATAGCACAAACCGGCACAAACTTAGAACAAACAAACTGCACCATTGCGGTACCGTTCCGCAATAAATGGTGTGCTGCCTGACGTCATCACTACAGAATAAAAGTAGAATAGCTACAAAACCATTGCAGCGCAAATGAAAATTTGTACAGCAAAAACATGGGGATGGGGGCTGCGAGACGTCATCAATACAAATTAAAAGTAGAATATCTACAAAACTGTTGCAGCGCAAACGAAAAGTTTTCCAGCACAAATGATTGAAACCATTTTTAGCAGGTTTAGATTAAAATTAGGGTGCTGGCATAAGCGGATCTTAAGGGGGGCCAGGCCCCCCCGGTAGCCGGAAAGTGTCATTGAATGTAATTGACTTTCCTATATATATAAGTTGTAAAGCAATAAAACTGCAACAAAAATGAATGAAATGAACAAAAAAACATTTTTATAATGGGTCAAAATTTTTTTCGAGCACCTTTGACAGTCAGTTGCTTTGCATATACATATATATACAGTGCCTTACAAAAGTATTCGGCCCCCTTGAATCTTGCAACCTTTCGCCACATTTCAGGCTTCAAACATAAAGATATGAAATTTAATTTTTTTGTCAAGAATCAACAACAAGTGGGACACAATCGTGAAGTGGAACAACATTTATTGGATAATTTAAACTTTTTTAACAAATAAAAAACTGAAAAGTGGGGCGTGCAATATTATTTGGCCCCTTTACTTTCAGTGCAGCAAACTCACTCCAGAAGTTCAGTGAGGATCTCTGAATGTTGTCCTAAATGACCGATGATGATAAATAGAATCCACCTGTGTGTAATCAAGTCTCCGTATAAATGCACCTGCTCTGTGATAGTCTCAGGGTTCTGTTTAAAGTGCAGAGAGCATTATGAAAACCAAGGAACACACCAGGCAGGTCCGAAATACTGTTGTGGAGAAGTTTAAAGCCGGATTTGGATACAAAAAGATTTGCCAAGCTTTAAACATCTCAAGGAGCACTGTGCAAGCCATCATATTGAAATGGAAGGAGCATCAGACCACTGCAAATCTACCAAGACCCGGCCGTCCTTCCAAACTTTCTTCTCAAACAAGGAGAAAACTGATCAGAGATGCAGCCAAGAGGCCCATGATCACTCTGGATGAACTGCAGAGATCTACAGCTGAGGTGGGAGAGTCTGTCCATAGGACAACAATCAGTCGTACACTGCACAAATCTGGCTTTTATGGAAGAGTGGCAAGAAGAAAGCCATTTCTCAAAGATATCCATAAAAAGTCTCGTTTAAAGTTTGCCACAAGCCACCTGGGAGACACACCAAACATGTGGAAGAAGGTGCTCTGGTCAGATGAAACCAAAATTGAACTTTTTGGCCACAATGCAAAACGATATGTTTGGCATAAAAGCAACACAGCTCATCACCCTGAACACACCATCCCCACTGTCAAACATGGTGGTGGCAGCATCATGGTTTGGGCCTGCTTTTCTTCAGCAGGGACAGGGAGGATGGTTAAAATTGACGGAAAGATGGATGCAGCCAAATACAGGAACATTCTGGAAGAAAACCTGTTGGTATCTGCACAAGACCTGAGACTGGGACGGAGATTTATCTTCTAACAGGACAATGACCCAAAACATAAAGCCAAATCTACAATGGAATGGTTCAAAAATAAACGTATCCAGGTGTTAGAATGGCCAAGTCAAAGTCCAGACCTGAATCCAATCGAGAATCTGTGGAAAGAGCTGAAGACTGCTGTTCACAAACACTCTCCATCCAACCTCACTGAGCTCGAGCTGTTTTGCAAGGAAGAATGGGCAAGAATGTCAGTCTCTCGATGTGCAAAACTGATAGAAACATACCCCAAGTGACTTGCAGCTGTAATTGGAGCAAAAGGTGGCGCTACAAAGTATTAACGCAAGGGGGCCGAATAATATTGCACGCCCCACTTTTCAGTTTTTTATTTGTTAAAAAAGTTAAAATTATCCAATAAATTTTGTTCCACTTCACGATTGTGTCCCACTTGTTGTTGATTCTTGACAAAAAATTAAAATTTTATATCTTTATGTTTGAAGCCTGAAATGTGGCAAAAGGTTGCAAGGTTCAAGGGGGCCGAATACTTTTGCAAGGCACTGTATATATATACATTAGGGCTGTCAAAATTATCGCGTTAACGGGCGGTAATTAATTTTTAATTTTTAAAATCACGTTAAAATATTTGACGCAATTAACGAACATGCCCCGCTCAAACAGATTAAAATGACAGTACAGTGTAATGTCCGCTTGTTACATGTTTTTTGGTGTTTGGCTCCTTCTGCTGGCGCTTGGGTCCAATTGATTTTATGGGTTAGTACCATGAGTGGGCATGGTGTAATTATTGACATCAACAATGGCGAGCTACTAGTTTATTTTTTGAATGAAAATTTTACAAATTTTAACAAAAACGAAAACATTAAGAGGGGTTTTAATATAAAATTTCTATAACTTGTACTAACATCTTTTAAGAACTACAAGTCTTTCTATCCATGGATCGCTTTAAGAGAATGTTAATAATGTTAATGCCATCTTGTTGATTTATTGTTATAATAAACAAATACAGTACTAATGTACCGTATGTTGAATGTATATATCCGTCTTGTGTCTTAGCTTTCCATTCCAACAATAATTTACAGAAAAATATGGCATATTTTATAGCTGGTTTGAAATGCGATTAATTACGATTAATTTTTAAGCTGTAATTAACTCGATTAAAAATTGTAATCGTTCGACAGCCCTAATATATATATTAGAGAAAAAAAACTATTTTTAAAAATGATTTTTTTTTCTTTGATTGAAAATATTATAAGCAACCTTTTGGGAGATTGAATGATTTAGACAAAAATGTCCTAATCATAATATGGCCAAAACACAAAAAGGATTGCTTCAATCAAAGAAAACTTTTTCAATGAAAATTTAAGTGTTGAAATGCAAATTTTCTCAAATATTTTTTCGCATTCAAAAACTATTTTGTATGATTGAAGTTTTTCTATTTATGATTGAAGTGATTTTTCTTTTTGAAAATGTATATTTTTTTGAAGCAACTTATTTTTTGATTGAATGATAAAGAGAAAAACATCCTAGCCGAAAGGTGGCCCCAACACAAATCAACATTACTTCAATCAAGAAGTTGCTTCAATCAAAAGAAACTTGACTTCAATTAAAAAAAAAAAAAAAAAAAGTAATAATCAAAGAAAAATAACTAGATTTTGAGTTTCATTTATTTTTGCATTCAAAAACTTTTTTTTTTGATTGAAGCGACTTTTTTGGTTGAAAATATATATATTTTGATTGAAGCAACTTTTTTTTGGATTGAATAATAAAGACACACATCTACCTCCATATGGCTCCGCCCAGGGGGATACAATTTTGACTGGGGGTAACTACATTGGCACGACAGTGCGACGACGGGTGTACTAAATTCAATGGATGACGATCTTGGCGAAAAGTATTGCCTAAGCAGCCTGGTTTAGAATTCCCCTCAAAATGATGGGAAACAAAAAACGCTCATTGTCAACTTATTATTATAAATATTCTTGTAAGTTAATTTTATTGCTGACACTGCGTTTTGGGGTCATCAACATGTTATGCCCCCCGTGCCCCAAAACTCAAACTCCGCCTATGGGTGCTGGTTGACCTCAGATTGACCTATAAAAGAAAAGTAAATTTCTCAAAAACGCTTGTAGCATGAACAAAACATTACAGCACAAACCAGCACAAACAATTGACATCTTTGGAGGTACTGTTATGCATTTCATCAGGCCATATTATGGTTTCTAGTAATGCCCGAACTGGAGCTCATCCAAGAATTTGAACCTCCCACGCTGATTTTTGTCTGTTGGCACACCCCGCGACACAGCAGCTAAGGAAAGTTGAGCTCGTTTCAACCTTCCCAGGCTTCCTGGTCTTGCACACAAAGAAACAATAAAACCGTAAATCAAAGGCAGGTCTGACAACCCCTCAGGGGTGTGGCTAGAAATGAAAGACAATTTTGTTTTGACTTGCCTTCAGCAAGAAAGCAAACAAGCGAATGTATTTTGGAGGAAGGATCCAGATAAGGCTTCCAATGACATTCAGACGAAGCCAAGGAAACTAATGAGCCTTTGACTCCCCAGTGACAGTTTCTAGATAAACCCTAAAGTCACTAGAAAGATTAATTCCACTTCCTGAATCAGTCGCTCTCAGCGAAGGTAAACAAAATATTAGAAAAGGATCCTTCATTATGACACCAAATTGAAACCACTACTTGAAAATAAATTAATCAATATGAGAAGGCGGTACCATTGGTTAACTCTTAAAGATACTGTATCTTTGTTAGGGGTGTAGCCAGGGGTGAAAGTGGACCGGAAGAGTCCGGTACGGTGTACCGGTAAAAGATTTGGGGCCAGACCGGTGCTTTGATCCCGAAAATATGGCGGCAACTCAACTGTCAAAAGCCCATTTTATTAAAAAAAACCTGCCCTGCTGCAAAACACGCATCTCCAAAAAGAAAACTATCTACTCACGTTAGATTTACTCACACACGCATTAACAACAAGTCTAGTAAAGTAGTGCTGCAACGATTAATCGATTAACTCAAGTAATTCGATTAGAAAAACACTTTGAATCAAATTTTGCTGCTTCAGGGATTCGTTTAATTAGAGTGACGCTGTAATGGTTTGCTTTGAAAGTGTTGCATTTAAAGTTTTATTGATTTGGGTGCACACACTGCCCTCTAGTGGCAACAGTGAATATGCCATAACTCGTCTAACATGGCTGAATACAGCTGCTCCCTGTTAAGCTGAGCTAAATACCACCTAAATTCCAAAATAACCATCCAAAAATACTACATATCATATTAATAAAATAAAGTAAAAAAATAAGATCGCGAGATCGGACGAGACACTGTTATAGAACTTAAAAAAAAAAAAATGACTGGAGACAAAATAGTTGTTGAGACTCCGTCGTCATTAAGTCAAAATCACGTAAGTGGGGTACGAGTTCTGTTCCTACACTGGCGACATAACTGGAATTTCGGCTAAGTCGGAATTAACCCTTTAAGTACCGCTATATTATCCAAAAAGTCCCAAAGTATTGTATTTTGTTTAATGATGGAGGAGACACTGCCCTTTGGTGGCAGCCTTGGGTTTGGCTGTAAGACTGAGCAGACTCAGACTTCTGACATTGATAAAGGACAGCTGCGCTGTGGTTTGGCCCACATAAGGTTGTAAGTTATTTCAGCTAATATATGTTTTATGTACATGTTTGTGTATGCATTTGCAATTAGGTTTAGAGCTACAGTTTGTGGTGTTATGTGTGAGCGATTTGCTATGAGAATTGTAAATACGTTAGCATTCGTAGTATTTAAGCTAGCGGACTTTTGTACGGCAAATTAGGCTAATTTAATCTACTAAATTTACATATTGTTCAGACCAAATGGACAATTGAACACCAATTGTTTTGTGTCAAGTGTTTTATTGTTGAAATGCGTGTCGTTTAGTGCTGCAACGATAAATCGATTAACTCGAGTATTCGATTAGAAAAAAATATTCGAATTAAATTTTGCGGCTTCGAGTATTCATTTAATTAAAGTGGCATTGTAATGGTTTATGTTGAAAGTGTTTGCATTTTGTTTCATTGATTAGGGTGGATAGACTGCCCTCTAGTCTGCCTTATTTCACATGGCTGAATCCAGCTGCTCCCTGTTAAGACCAACGTAAGCTAAGTTTTTGTTTGAGCTAATGTTTTTTAATGCATTCGTAATTTAGTTTATAGGTATATTGCCTGAACCATTTGTTATTAAGAACATTGTTAAAAAAAAAAAAAAAAAAAGTCAGCATTTTAAAGCATTTAAGCTAGCGGACTTTTGCTATGTAAATTAGCCAATTGTTCTTTTGTTGTACATAGATCTTTATTTATTAATTGTTTTATACCGTTTGAGGCTCAGCTCAGGTATTTTAATTTTTTATGTTCCTTATCCGTTTACTCGATTATTCAAACTAACTAGTTCATCGATTAATCGACTACTAAAATAATCGATAGCTGCAGCCCTAGTGTCGTTTTGAACATACAGTGCATACGTGTGTTACAGCTTTACAAATTGTCAAAAGGAAGTAAAAAGCTTCAAAAAGCACAATTGCCTTGTTTGCTGTCTGTAAAGCTGAACAACTTCACGTTTAGTGAGGCCAGAATATGTCATATTAATAAAGTAAAGTAAAAAATAAGATACTGTGAGGTTAATAAGGTACTGTTTATGCTACAAAAAAAACAAACAAAAAAAAACAACTGGAGACAAAATAGCCGGCGAGAGTCTGGTGTTGTAAAGTCAAAATCACATAAATTGGGTACGTCGTATCAAATATTGTAGCAAATGCGCCACGGACCGGCACCGGTCGTCAGCCTGGTTGTCGGGGAACACAGGTGTAAAACATTTGTTTATTTGCTGCCAGCCCTCCAACTTAAAATGGATTGAACATCTATCTCTGTCAGTGGCAGCCACCATGTCAAGGCAATCTTGTAAACATTGGCTGCACTCCTAATACATCCAGTAGCACAACAGGAACTCATTGACCTTGCTCAGGGGAACAAGGAGAACTTTGCGGCGGATCAACTGGCATTTTAAATAGAGCGGCACGTTCCAAATCCACTCACACTTCCGAGGACTTTTTACATAACATGTGACACACAGTGCATGCATGTTGGAGTAACAACATGAGTAAGGGAGGCGGGCAAGTTGTTGTATTTATAGCCAGTTAGCGGAGAGCGGGCAGTGGACCATGCCTTAATATAGTTATGTAAGACTTATTTCTAACAGCTGGTTGGAGGAGCTCTAGTAAGCTTGTCCCGTTACTCTACAGGCACAGTCAGTCTGAAGGCTGAAACGTATGAAAGCTAACAAAGCAGTCTACTTCAATTGCTGCTTTGCAGAGCTACTCGACAATGTGGAAAATTGATCATTTTGTTAATGATCCCTGCCTAATGTCTTATCCTGCGCAACCCGGGACACAAACCGAGTGAGAAATGGATTTTTCTCAATCATTAGTTCAGAGTGGAAAAACTTCAGAGTCCAACAGATGCAATCAGAAGAGAGTAAACGCCTGCCAAGGACCGAAAGTGACTCATGTCCCGATTGAAGTCATTGCGCCTTTTAAAGAATGAAAACAGTAAATAAAGAAGTGAACGGGGACTCACGGCTTTGAGGATATTGACAGACTCAACACTGAGCCAAGGGGCGTAAGAAATTTCTTCATTGAGGATGGCCTCGAAGAGGTCGTCTTCGTTTTCAGCCTCGAAGGGCGCGTGGCCCTGCAGCATCTCGTACAGTAGCACGCCGAGTGCCCACCAATCCACAGAGGCCCCGTACACCATCTCCTGAAGGATCTGTGAAAATATGTCGGAAGAAACAGTTAATAACCACGGCAATTAACTATCAAAGACTTGATTAGCTCATCTTATTCATCAGTTCATTGGCTGCCATTGACGGCGCTAGCTAGGCATCAAATCTATTTTGACTAGGGGTGTGACGAAATATTGAAATGATATTTTGTATTCCAAACGGTTATCGACATGCTCCTGTCAGGAATCGATATATCGTTTTTAAAAAGTGTCACTCTCTTTCGGTTCATTTCAGGCTACGTCTGCATGAGGACTGATAATGTTTTGCCTTGTACTAGTCCTTCTCCAAAAATTAGCATATTGTGATAAAGTTCATTATTTTCTGTAATGTACTGATAAACATTAGACTATACATACTGTATATCTTAGATTCATTACACACAACTGAAGTACTTCAAGCCTTTTATTGTTTTAATATTGATGATTTTGGCAAAAAAGTCAAGAAAAACCAAAAATCCCTATCTCAAAAAATTTGCATATCATGAAAAGGTACTCTAAAGAAGCTACTAACCTAATCATCTGAATCAACGAATTAACTCAAAACCCCTGCGAAAGATTCCTGAAGCTTTTAAAAACTCCCAGCCTGGTTCATTACTCAAAACCGCAATCATTGGCAAGACTGCCGACCTGACTGCTGTCCAGATGGCCATCGTTGACACCCTCAAACAAGAGGCTACGACACAGAAAGAAATTTCTGAGCGAATAGGCTGTTCCCAGAGTGCTGTACCTCAGTGGGAAGTCTGTGGGAAGGAAAAAGTGTGGCAGGAAACGCTGCACAATCAGAAGAGGGGACCGCACCCTGAGAAAAATTGTGGCGAAGGGCCGATTCCAGACCTTGGGGGACCTGCAGAAACAGTGGACTGAGTCTGGAGTAGAAACATCCAGAGCCACTGTGCACAGGCGTGTGCTGGAAACGGCAGAAGCACTTGACCTGGGCTACAGAGAAGCAGTACTGGACTGTTGCTCAGTGGTCCAAAGTACTTTTTTCAGATGAAAGCAAATTTTGCATGTCATTCGGAAATCAAGGTGCCAGAGTTTGGAGGAAGACTGGCGAGAAGGAAATGCCAAAATGCCTCAAGTCCAGTGTCAAGTACCCGAAGTCAGTGATGGTCTGGGGTGCCATGTCAGCTGCTGGTGTTGGTCTACTGTGTTTTATCAAGGGCAGGGTCAATGCAGCTAGCTATCAGGAGATTTTGGAGCACTTCACGCTTCCATCTGCTGAAAAGCTTTATGGAGATGAAGATTTCATTTTTCAGCACAACCTGGCACCTGCTCACAGTGCCAAAACCACTGGTAAAGGGTTTACTGACCATGGCATTACTGTGCTCAATTGGCCTGCCAACTCTCCTGACCTGAACCCCATAGAGAATCTGTGGGATTTTGTGAAGAGGAAGTTGAGAGACCAGACCCAACACTGTGGATGAGCTTAAGGCCGCTATCGAAGCATCCTGGGCCTCCATAACACCTCAGCAGTGCCACAGGCTGATTGCCTCCATGCCACACCACATTGAAGCAGTCATTTCTGCAAAAGGATTCCCGACCAATTACTGAGTGCATAGCTGATATAATTAATTGAAGGTCGACTTCTTTTGTATTATAAACCACTTTTTGTATTGGTTGGATGAAACATGCTAATTTTTTGAGATAGGGATTTTTGTTTTTTCTGGACTTTTTTGCCAAAATCATCAATATTCAAACAATAAAAGGCTTGAACTACTTCAGTTGTGTGTAATGAATATAAAATATATGAAAGTGTTATGTTTATCAGTACATTACAGAAAATAATGAACTTTACCACAATATGCTAATTTTGTGACAAGGACTATAAACCCTAGCTACACTCGGCGTCGGGTCCTTAGTTTATGAAATTACATGGCTCCCTACCCCGTGCAATAAAATCTCCAGACTAGAGGTATATTAGCGCAGCCGACATTCTGTACAGTATAGAGATCGAACGATATCACGCCAGTGAGTGAAAGCCGGGCTAATGTTTATTCTTGAGTGTCCTTTTATTCTGGTAGCTTCCTTTTTTATTTTTTTTGTCCCCTCGGACCAAACTTTTTGTCTCTTTTGTTGCCTTGCTATCTTTGCAGAATTCACGCGATAGCGTTTGCAACGACTTCAGTCTTCTAACAAATGGGAAAAGGTTGAAGTGACGTATGCTGTAAAGCAGTCAGCACTTTTGTAGTTGTTTTGTGTGACAGGTTTCCTGCCACCTTCCTCAAAGTTAATTAGCGCCAGTCAAAGTGAGACAGACCCCCTCAAGATGTAAAAGAGGTGTCATAAAACTAGTTGTCATAGTTGACATATCATCACAAATGTTATGAAAACAATTAATGTTATATTAATAATAAATAATTAATAATTATAGACAAGTTTCCGCGGTACTTCCAAGGTACACAAACGAAACTTTTACGCACAAACCAGCACTGACGTAGCACAAACGATTGACATAATTTTGATACAAATTTCAGTCTGATGGGAGGGGCCACCTTCACGGAGGTTAAATCGTTTGTGCTACATTAGTGCTAGTTTGTGCTGCAAAAAGTTTTGTTTGTGCCGCCATAGTTTTGCAGTTACTAAACATTGTTTTTTAGATCATCCAGAGTTCACCCAGCCCTCCATCTACGGCAGAATGGAACCCCACTGGTGTCATTTGATTGTGCCTCGTTAGTGCTGGTTTGTGCTGTAAAAAGTTTAGTTTGTGCTGCCATCGTTTTGGAGTTATTAAACATTGTTTTTAGGTCATCTAGCATTCACGTAGCCCCCCTTCATCTCTGCATATGGCGGTTCCTTTGTGAATTTTAATTTCTGTTAACGTGAGTGCTACGTGAGTGTGCCAATACCTACTGCCTGCTTAGAGGTGCGGAATTATCAATTCAGGTTAAAATCATGTTTGCAGTGATTCCCTCAAAAAGTTGTGAAACAAAATACAGTAATAAAGGGGTACAATCATTTTTGTCCAGGCCTACTAATAAACACATTTCTACATTTTTTCATTTCTCTGTTCTCGCGATGATCACAGGTGAAATAGTATGTTTGGTTTGTGATGTAAACTCTCAAAACTTTAAGCTTCTTTTTAGAATTTCTTTTTAGGTGATCCAGAATTCACCCAGCCTCTCACAACTGTCGGCATTTGTATGTTTGCCGAAATGCTGTGTCAATGCAGAGAAAGATGTTTGTGTCACAAATGAGGACATTGATCTATTAGGCATGTCGAGAAAAAAGTTTTCTCCACCCATCCACCCACCGCAACCTGCCCGGTCATCGTAAAAAAAAGTTATTTCATGCAGTTTGAATTTAAGCCCCCCTGCTCCAGCACTAACGAGGCAGAAACAAATGGCATCATCACGGTTCCATTCCACCGCAGATGGGGGGCTGCATGTGACGTCATCACTACAAATTAATATCAATATCTCTAAAACCGTAGCAGTTCAAACAAAACTTTTTACAGCACAAACCAGCACTAACGAGGCACAATCAAATGACACCAGTGGGGTTCCATTCCGCCGTAGATGGGTGGCTGGGTGAACCTATGACCTAAAAAACAATGTTTTATCACTGCAAAACGATGGCGGGACAAACGAAACTTTTTGCAGCACAAACATGCACTAACGTAGCACAAACGATAGACATAATTTTGGTACAAATTTGCGTCTGATGGGGGGCCAACTTCACGGAGGTTCTGCTTTACTTCCTGATTTCTGCTCGCCCTGAAAAAACACTATTTGGAAATACCGAATTCTTCTGCCATCCGGACATGGGAAGACAACATAAAGAAATGGCCGAGGGTGACCACAAGTAAAATATCGTATTTTATTGACTATGACATTGGATGGAAACGGCATCAGGAACATGAAAAAAAAACAAGGCATTCCGGTACCTGCACAGCCACAAAGTTGTACGTGTCCTCATATGCGAACACGGGAATTTTGTCATCATGGAGGTGGATGTGGAATCAAGCCAGTGCCTCAATGCTCCGTACCACAAAGCATGGGTGCTGGCAACAAAGGAGGGAGACGTCGAAACTGCAGGCTGTACATGTATCGCGGGTCCCGAGCGTTTGTGTAGTTATGCTGCCGCTGTGTTATGGAAGGTATGTTCTCCCAAAATACGACACCTAAAATCTGGCGGATGAAACGACGTGTTGCCTTTGCTATTGATATTACGACGATGACTGTAATTATGAAGTTTAATACTAAATTTTCTACTACATCTGCTGCTGTAGCTGCTACTACAACAACACAACCAAAGTTCCGGGAAAGGATGTTCTTCGGTGGGTTGATGATAAAAACATTCCCCTTCAAACCATACAGTGCCTTGCAAAAGTATTCGGCCCCCTTGAACCTTGCAACCTTTCGCCACATTTCAGGCTTCAAACATAAAGATATAAAATTTAATTTTTTTGTCAAGAATCAACAACAAGTGGGACACAATCGTGAAGTGGAACAAAATTTATTGGATAATTTAAAATTTTTTAACAAATAAAAAACTGAAAAGTGGGGCGTGCAATATTATTCAGCCCCCTTGCGTTAATACTTTGTAGCGCCACCTTTTGCTCCAATTACAGCTGCAAGTCGCTTGGGGTATGTTTGTATCAGTTTTGCACATCGAGAGACTGACATTCTTGCCCATTCTTCCTTGCAAAACAGCTCGAGCTCAGTGAGGTTGGATGGAGAGTGTTTGTGAACAGCAGTCTTCAGCTCTTTCCACAGATTCTCGATTGGATTCAGGTCTGGACTTTGACTTGGCCATTCTAACACCTGGATACGTTTATTTTTTAACCATTCCATTGTAGATTTGGCTTTATGTTTTGGATCATTGTCCTGTTGGAAGATAAATCTCCGTCCCAGTCTCAGGTCTTGTGCAGATACCAACAGGTTTTCTTCCAGAATGTTCCTGTATTTGGCTGCATCCATCTTCCCGTCAATTTTAACCATCTTCCCTGTCCCTGCTGAAGAAAAGCAGGCCCAAACCATGATGCTGCCACCACCATGTTTGACAGTGGGGATGGTGTGTTCAAGGTGATGAGCTGTGTTGCTTTTACGCCAAACATATCGTTTTGCATTGTGGCCAAAAAGTTCAATTTTGGTTTCATCTGACCAGAGCACCTTCTTCCACATGTTTGGTGTGTCTCCCAGGTGGCTTGTGGCAAACTTTAAACGAGACTTTTTATGGATATCTTTGAGAAATGGCTTTCTTCTTGCCACTCTTCCATAAAGGCCAGATTTGTGCAGTGTACGACTGATTGTTGTCCTATGGACAGACTCTCCCACCTCAGCTGTAGATCTCTGCAGTTCATCCAGAGTGATCATGGGCCTCTTGGTTGCATCTCTGATCAGTTTTCTCCTTGTTTGAGAAGAAAGTTTGGAAGGACGGCCAGGTCTTGGTAGATTTGCAGTGGTCTGATGCTCCTTCCATTTCAATATGATGGCTTGCACAGTGCTCCTTGAGATGTTTAAAGCTTGGGAAATCTTTTTGTATTCAAATCCGGCTTTAAACTTCTCCACAACAGTATCTCGGACCTGCCTGGTGTGTTCCTTGGTTTTCATAATGCTCTCTGCACTTTAAACAGAACCCTGAGACTATCACAGAGCAGGTACATTTATACGGAGACTTGATTACACACAGGTGGATTCTATTTATCATCATCGGTCATTTAGGACAACACTGGATCGATCAGAGATCCTCACTGAACTTCTGGAGTGAGTTTGCTGCACTGAAAGTAAAGGGGCCGAATAATATTGCACGCCCCACTTTTCAGTTTTTTATTTGTTAAAAAAGTTTAAATTATCCAATCAATGTTGTTCCACTTCACGATTGTGTCCCACTTGTTGTTGATTCTTGACAAAAAAATGAAATTTCATATCTTTATGTTTGAAGCCTGAAATGTGGCGAAAGGTTGCAAGATTCAAGGGGGCCGAATACTTTTGCAAGGCACTGTATATTTAGGCGCTTCCAGGAGTTCGCACAGCCACGCACAGCACAGAAAGTCCCGGACCCTCGTATATGTTGTGCTAAATCCATTTCTGGAGAATCAATTGGTTCCGTTGATTTGATTTAAACTTCGTCAACACACTAATAACTTCAAACACCACTCATGATGTGTCTTTTGTCTGCAGAAATTTTCCAAGATCGCTCAGGAAACTTCTCTATAAAGGTTGAAACGTTACCTAGTGTTGCTTTAACCAATCAGAGGATGGGATGAATACTAGTGCAGGAGACCGTGGGCATTAGAGAGAGGCGGGGCTGCATCTGAGCCAAAATAACCCAGGACGGAGAGGGAGGAGGAACTGCATCAAGGCCGAAATAACCCAGTTTTAAATTGATTTTTTTCATATTGGCCGGGTGGATAAAAAAAGAGAGAAAAAAAAGGCCCATACCAATATACATCAAATTCCCATTTATCTGCACAGATAATCGGTCTATCTCTCGTACAGTATGATAACGTTTGAGTATGAACGTTTCAGGCAATTGTCCGTCCTACAGTACACATAGCCATAGGGCATTTACATGTCACTTCTTGTTGAGTCATTGCCTATTTATTTGGGGACATTCCCAGGTCACTTCCTGTTCTGTAACCCAAAATCAACAGGAAATGACCCATGAACGCTCCTGTTCCTCCTGCTGATTTTAGAGTATTACCCTGTAACTTCCTATTGATTTCGGGTCACTTTCTGTTGATTTTAGGGCATTTCCCGGTCCCTTAAGCTAATATTGATTTGGGGGCACTTTCTGTTGATTTTGGGTTACTGAACAGGAAGTGACTTGGGAATGTGACACAAAATGAAGAGGAAGTAACCTGAAAATTCCCTAAAATGAGGAGGATGTGAGCTGTAAATGCCCACAAGACTGGCTGTGAATCCTCTGGTTTCAGTGCCACTGACGACGCTAGACGATTGGACGTCCAGCTAACGTATTCTAATAGAAGATTTTTGGTAGCAACCTGTAGGTTCCTTTTTTTTTTTTTTTTTCCAACAGTGAAACTTGTTCAAAACGATGTATCGGTTCTTGGCGGAAGCATATCGATAACTTTTGGGCTACAAAGTATCACGATATATCAGCTTTTCGATACATTGTCACACCCCTAGCCCTGCATGTCTTAACCTTCGCCAAATCCATTCGACTTACTCACTAAACCCCTGGGGTTCGAGGTTAAGGTTAGTTCTAATAAATGGCTATCCAGTATTGTTTTCAGTTCACCATGTATGAGTCCGTCTATGGTGGGAGGGAGAGGAAGGGCCTTGCGAAACTCACAAGTGTTACAAGACGTTCATCAGCAGTGTTTGCTTATCGGTCTTTAAAAAAGTTCCATAAGTCTGAACTGACCTCCGGGGCAATGTAATCAGGGGTGCCGCAGAAAGTTCTCGCACCGGCAGTGCCTTCAAATATGCCCTCCTTGCACATGCCAAAGTCCGCCAGTTTACAGTGGCCGTCCTTGTCAAGAAGAACGTTGTCCAGCTTTAAATCCCTGAAAGGCAACAGAAACACACTGAAAATGGAGGATGACAGTATTTGCTTTGTGACGCTATCATCTTTCTGCCGCAGACAGATCAATGAGAGAGAGTGGCTGGAGGCTAGTCAGCGATCAAAATCCAACAGACATCCAACCCGTCAAAATCTGTAGCGGGGTCAGGAAAGATCGTTTGAGGGCTGATCGTGACGTGAAAAAAGAAGCTTTCATCATTCATAAATGGCTAAAAAAGAGAACGTAACATTGTGTTGACAAACTGTGATCCCTCGTTACTTTGCGCTTCAAACGTTGCGCCCTCAGTCCATCGCGGATTTCTTTTTCCAATTTAAAAAATAAAATAAAAACAATAAAAAATACAGATGAGCTGTCCAGAGTCGATCGAGTAGTCTCACTCTCCCTCCCTCGTTCCCTGCTCGCTGTTCATCAGCGTCTTATTAAGAACATTTCTGACAAACAAGCTTTTTTTAAGATTAAATATACTAATTTATTGCTCAAAATAAGTCTGCTAAGCTTATTTTTCAGCTAGCTATTTTTCTGATTTCAAGAAATCTGAGTTAAATTTACTTGAAGCACTGGCTGATCATTTTACTTATTTCTAGTAGATTTTCACCGAAAACAAGGGAATTTAACTAGTTTTAAGGAACTGTGTTTTTGCAGTGTAGCTATCAACGTTAGCTTAAAGTGCCTATGACAGGATAAAAAGTTTTAAATACATTATTATGTGAATTACAATCATGTTTTGAGACTATTCGACTATATACAATAATTTGGCAAAGCGCAGATGATGAGAAATTATTCTTTTAATCTGCCGTTTAGCCCTGCCTGTCATTATAGCGCTCTAGCGTCCCCAGTTGGAGGATGGCGTGGGCAGGTTCACGAGTTCAGCTGATTTAGAATTCAGAGCATTGAAAGGGAAGATTCAGAACGGGGAAAATACGACACAGAGCAGCAAAATGTCATCGTTTCAATCTCTCTACTCCAAAATTTTTACAAGATATTCTATTCATCTAAGTATTTTTCCCTAATTGCTAAATAAATGGTATGCTCATGACAAATTACAGTCTTGTGTTAAATGTAATATGAAATATCAAAAAAGCATTTATTCAGTACGACATGGCTAAATTACTCCATAATGGTCAAAACTGTCCACTTCTTGCACCTCCCGAACGATATTTTATGCCACCGGAGTTAGTCCAGCTTTTGTCATTTCCCTGCCCTGGCTTCGGAGAGTGTAAACAAACCAGGAGGCGTGACAGCTAGCCGACATGTTAACCCAAACCGAGCGGTGTTTCCAGGTCTTATTCTCGCATTTCAAAGCGAATAATCACACAAAACTACCCCGGATCATATCACACGGCGGCGGGGTTGTAAATTGTCTTTGCCGATCGGCAACCCCCTCGGCGGCGAGCAAGTGACAACTCGTCGTTTTCCTAGTGTGGGCAGGAGAGCTCGTTTGGTGGGTAAGCAGCTGGAGAATGACTGCTAGATAAACCGGCCGACATCGAAGGAGCGCGTAGCTACCTGAGTCCAACCCGAGGATAATGGTCTATTGCTGGTTTTCTGCCAAATTTTGCACCCTTATAATATTTGCTCCCAAAGCTATTGTGGCTGTGAATAAGCCCTCTTTTCAGGCATGAAAATGGGTCAGGGGTTAAAAAGGTGAGAAGGGTGTGGAGGAAATATGTTCCAGTACACTGTATTGTACACCCCAACAAAATATTGAGCTCTGTTGACCCACACTGTGTTTCAGCAGGGCCATGCAGAGACCGGTGGAGGGGTGGGTGCTCGTAGATCAAAAGGGGCACATGAACAAGTATTTAATACACCTTAATACAACATAACTTCAATTTTAACCAGCTTTAGATAATAATTGGCTGCGACTGTGACATACTTTAATTGGGAGGGGGCAACAGTGAATAGAAATCAAAACTGTCATCAACACTTTCTGGCTGTGACTCAGTCAGTCTGCCTCTTTTCTTCCTTCAACCTCTGCATCAAAACTTCCTTCCTCAACTTGTTCATCTGAGAACAAACCACATCAGATGGTCACTGAGCCACCAACAGCACAGTTTTCTTAAAACTATTATTTCATTATTATCCATACTTAACAACTCTAGCACCTAATGATTAATAAAGCAATGACATAAAAATCTTATAGAAAAATAACATTGTAATTGTGTTTATAATTGGATTTAATACCCGACTATCCTTGCAAACTTGTTCTTACCAGGTCTGCTATTCACCCAGCTGATGAGGTATCCACTGCCTTTAGCAGCCTCATCTAACTCTTTTTTTTTATCCCTCAATCTCCCTTCCCTACGACGCATGTCTATGTAATGAAATATAAATATTTAAAAAAACAGACTCCCCGGTGGCTTTTAGTTTTAAAGCTTTCTTAATTTCTTTCTCACTCAATAACGATGGAGTTAGATTTGTGTTTTTATTATTCAATCAAAAAACAAAGTTACTTCTATCAAAAACAAAGCTGCTTAAATCAAAATACAGTATATACTTTTAATCCCCAAAAGTAGCTTCAATTAAAAAAAAAAAAGTTTTTGATTGCAATAATAAATTTGAGACAAAAAAAGCATTTGAAAACTATTTTTCTTGATTGAAACAAATTTTTCCATTTAAGTAATGTTTTGCGTTTGGGCCACATTTTGGCTAGGACATTTGCGTCTTTATTATTCAATCAAATAAGTTGGGGCGCTACTTCGCGGTTTTCACTTATTGCGGCGGGTTCTGGTCCCCATTAACCGCGAAAAACGAGGGATCCCTCTATTTCTGAAAAGCTTTAAGAAGCAGGACTCATTCCCACCACTCGTCGGGCCGCTGTTGTGCCGACACCGGCCGTCAGCTCAAATCCAAGCCGAAAATAACGCGTCTCCGGCGGACGACGGGAGCGATGTGAGGCGCCCCCTCCATCCGAGAGAATGCCGCTTAATTTGACTCAACAGTGTGTTTCTTCGTTTATATTACCGCTAAATACACAAGCTTGACGCCAATTTAACGGGAGCTATTTTTTTCATGGGAGATTTGGCTAGCTCTGGCAGTGTTCAACGCAAGCTGCAACGAATGGCAGTAACTTTTTTATATCGCAAAACGTGAAAACGATTGAAACCATTACTCACCAAATTCAATCTGCTGGCAAATACAGGCAAGTGTGTATGCTGCGCTCTGGTCTGCCCCGATGTGGATAAGGCCTGCTTTTTGTTTTCGCTGCTTTGCAATGCAACCGAAGGCTCTCCGAGCACTCCATGTACACGCGTAAGGAGTGCGCGCGTTTGGAATAATGGAACGCAGCTTGGGCCGATGATTGGTTCTCGTCAGCGAAGCATCTAGAAGGATTTGCTGACTGTGTTCTTAAGTGCTCAGTTTACGTACTAAGTTAATCACATGATGATAATAATAATAATTAAATAAAACCTCCCCGACCCCCCCCCCAAAAAAGAATTTCTCCTCGGATCTACGCAATTCATGTAGGTCGCCCTTTTTGACTTCAAAACGGCGAATTTCGCCGAAAGGTGAGAGATTTTCATGCCTGCTTTTACATTCAGTTGAAGACTCTCAATGTTATCCACAGGTGCTAAATAAACAAGTAAGATCGTAAGCATACATGTTCAAACACGAATATGGCGTAAATTAATGCTTAACTACACGGTAAGACGTAAACAGTGAGAGAGCGGTGTGCAGTTGTTGTGATCAGCCAACATGGCAGGATGTGTCTGAGGAGAACTTTTCTACACGTTCGTCCATGACGTTAGTAAATATTCCTTTATTTAAAGAAAGTTTGTAGTGTTTACTTTGTAATCACTGTATGCGTGGCCTGTTTTAACACAAAGGTGCAATTTCTGATGGGGTGCAAAATTTGACAGAACACGGGGCACACGAAGAGGGCAATAAGCCAAGTATAGCGCTCTCCCAGCGGGCAAGGGAAGAGGACTGAGTGGGGTGTGCAACAAGCCGCTGGTCGTCGGCCGAGTGGCATTCTCGGTGGACAAGGAGCATTGTCAGCCACAAAATGCAAGCCACCTCCGTATTAAAACGTGTGCCATGATCCCAGTATTTGACATAATACAAAATACGATGTTTACTCACTTCCTCGTAAATCCAATGGTCCCACAGTTGTCGGAGTTGTTTTGGCCAATCTCGGGGTGGGGGGGTTTGAAACAAAACCCTGCAGCACATTTGGCTGGCGTGATGTGAAAAATAAACAAATTAATCCGCAAAATCAGCTGAATCTGATGTGAGATGCTGACCCAGGTGACGTCACATTCGCAGTCCTCCTCAAAACAGGATGTTATTCATTTTCATGGCGCGGGATTAAAAAAATTGAATAAATAAAACGATCGCTTCCACGCACATCCAAGCGGTCCATTTCATTCAGGACCATAAAATACCATGTGAAATATGAAAGAAACATGCTTTTTTTTCTGTCATAGGCACTTTAATGCTATCAATAGTTTACTCAGAAGAGCGACACTGAGTTGGCACAGGCTAAATTAACTTTTTAACTTCAACAGAAAATAGTAAGAACAGCTCTTTGCATAATGTAGTGCCGTTGGACTCCAGTCAAAATATGAAGAAGAGCTGAAGTGCAGTCAATACTTGCAAGGAAACAACATGAGCTGCTAATTGCATTGACCTAAAAACCATAACTGCAACATCCAGTTTCTCTGCCAGGAAGTCTATCAAAGGTACCGCAAGGGAGTGGAAGACTGCCAGTCACTGAGACTAAATTGGTGCCATTGATCCAGGGTTTTTGGGCTTGTGAAATATTAAGGTAGAAAATGAAGGAACCTGACACGCAAAACCAGACTGAACAACAGCAGAGGCTTTCTAAACTGCCTCCATAATTTCCAAGAAAAAACATCAACATGATTCCTGTTCTCCAACAATTATCATGAAAGCAACTTTTTATGACACAAAATAGTAGCAAAAGCCCTGATCTTATCCCCTTCCTGTAAATTCTGTTGTCGTTTGCAACCAGAGAGTGAATGTGAGTGTCCTCTGCAGGGAACAGTCATGCTTTATAACATGCCGCACTTGTGGCCGACACATTGGCCTGCTAAATATAACTCAGGTTTTATCGTTATAGCACGTGATGCCCTTTATCATCATGTACTGGCATCCAGACCTCGACACTGCTGGGACAACACAATATCACTTTTCGAATAGTGTTTGTCACTATTCCAGCGCCATCAATGGCAGATAACGAGTTGAAATCAGCATTCAATTGCCAGTGTTGATTTCATTTGAACAGGGAGGGGCGAATGAACATTCGTCAAATGCATGGGACGTTTAGCGCCGTCAAAGGCAGCCTATAAGTTAACAAGGAAAATTGCTATCAAGAGCAGGGCAAAATCAAATTCAACACAAGACAACAAATTTCTGGTTACCTGTGTTAGTGCAATGACAAATAAATAACTGAGTAACAATATTTTTGCAATCAAATATCATTAGCATCATAGCATAATTGCCTAGGGTGGAAAACACGGACAAGGCTGAAAACGCAGTTTCTGCTCTTGCACTCCTCTTTAAAATAAACAGCTGTATTTTAAGCCAAAAGAACTGTTGTGTTTGCTAGAACAATATGTCTATATGCTGCCACAGCAGTTTCATGGCGCATTAAGCCCCCGAACTATTTTTAATTTGTCCCTTTACCCTGGAGACCTCCGTTTACAGACATCGCGCAATCCCTTTTGTTTCAACCCAGCCGTAAAAAGAAGGTAAGTAATTACATTTATTATTTGAAATGTCTATCATTTTTAGCTATGAATTATTAATTATTTAGTTAAAAAAACAACTTTAAAAAAATTATTCACTTGCATTATTTTAACTTTTAAACAAATTACATCACAATGAAAAAAATAGGGTCTGTAAATAGTTATGAGGTAGATATCTGTGCCCTATCGCTTGTCTTTTTTTTCGTTACCGTCGCATTTACCCCGATATTTTAGAAGATAAATAATCAATCAAACAAAGAAAAATTGAAAGAAAAAACGTTTAAAAGGGTAAATATCTGAAAAACAAAATCTTGACCACTCCTTGATGTGTGCGATTTCTCCATTGCGACCCTAGTTATATTACCATGTTTCACCCATAAAATCCCCAAAAAGTCCAGCTGTGCCCATTCACAGCAGTGTCTTGACACTTGGTGAGACATGCTACACGGAGTTTTTGGATCGAAACAAGGTAAGTACGCGATGATATCTCATTAAAATCATGGTGTCTTTAATTATGCTCTCTCATACACTTCATAATTGTATTGACGAGTTACAGCTGTCAGCCACTGCGCAACGCCTTCAAATAGGGGGCCGTCCTACAGTCGGCTTCAGTTATTCGCAGTGGGTCACAGTTAGTCAACACATGCAGGGATCCAACACCGGATTTAGGTTGAAAATTTATGAAAGCTGTATCGCATACAAACAGGAAGGATTGTCTCAGGAGTGATTTGTTCGAGGATTCAAGGTAATTATTATATTTTTCGCACGCATGTATTTTAGTTTTTCTCGAATGTCAGAACACATTTCAGGAACCTGCCCTCTGTTTTCTCTGAACTCTAAACACAAAACACTTTTCTCAAGCTAGCTCCACAAAAACTCGCATTCTCTTTGCAAAATGAAACTCTCACTCCAAAACCCAAACTTTCAACCACAAAACCCAAACTTTCACCACAAAACTGTTGCTCCTATGGCCAAGAGTAAACTTTGACAACAAAATGGTCCTCACAGCTTGCAAAAAATGTAAACACTATTAGATATCTATCGCACACTTCAATAAAAATTGAAAACACAATGTTCAGGGTGTGATGTTCTAAGTACCCCATCATCTGTATAGTCATCAATAGTAAGTCACAGATTTTTAGTGGAATTGAACCCCATTTATTGATGACAACCTGTACAAACGTACTTTCATCAAAACAAATATTTCAAAAGAGAACAAAAGTATGTATGTACAGTAAAGAGGTACTATGGGGTCCGCGGGGGGGCCTGTGCAGGGGCCTGCGCATCACGTTGTCGGGTGGGGTCAGGCCACAGGATTTCGTCCACATCGCAGGCTAGATTTTCCCTCACCAGGCAGCTGGGGAAGAAAGCTCTGGCATGCCGGACCCAGCCTGAGTAATCCCCCGCATCATCGCAGGCCAGGTCTATGGCCCTGAGGAGGTTCTCCCCAATATGGTTCCCGGTCATACACCTTCCACCGCCATGATGAGAAGAACTCCTCTATGGGGTTGAGGAAAGGTGTGTAGGGTGGCAGACATACGTTGAGGAATTGTTGGTGTATATTGAACCACTCTCTAATCTGGTGTGGTGAAAGCCGATGTTATCCCAGATGATGACATACTGTAGATAGGAGGAGGCTGTGCTGGAACCAGATTCTGCTGCTCACGGTCAATCAGGATATCCTGTAGCTCTCCCAAGAATGTGAGTAGACACTGGTTGTTGAAGGACCCAAGGAGAGCATCAATTTTGAGTCGTTCTGCATTCTCAACAGGCCAACGTGGATAGTCTCATGTGTCTTCAATTTTGAGTTACCGTGTTTAAGCAATGACGCCCGTGCTTTCATTGTGTTCAACTTTTGATGTCTGAGTCTACCATTTTGAATTGTGTGAGCAAAATGTGTTCAGTGAATGAGAATGTGTTCATATGATTGCTCAAAGTGTTTTTTAGCAAGTGCAAAAGTGTTTAGCCTAAGTGTAAATGTGTTTAGAGAATTGCAATTGTGTTTAGAGTTTTATGAAATTGGAGATTGAGGTGAAATGTGTTTATAGTTAAGCCAACTAGCAGCCTGATTTAACTGGTCATTGTGCTCAGAGATCAAGAAATTGTGCTTTAGCAATCGAGAAAAACTGTAAAACGTTGTGAAAAAAAAAAAAATCAATGGGCGAAATTAGCTGATACAGCACTGCCATTTTACTTCGCAATATTTACGTAAAATAAATGGTAACTGCACGTTTTTTTTTTTTTTTTTTTGCTTTTAACCAAAAATCGAGACTGTTTTACGTCCATATCTATAAAGAATTCAGGGATTTAAGCATTTATTCACAACAATTTTCAACAGAAAAAGCTCTTTGTGATGATAAGGCGGCGCTACACTGGCTCAAAGACTAGCAGCACATTCATTACAGTACGTAAAATAAATGCTAACTGCGCGGTTCTTTGTTCTTTTAACAAATCGAAACGAATCGAGAGTGTTTTAGCTCCATATCTATAAAGAATTCAGGGATTTAAGCATTTATTCACAAGACTTTTCACCGGAAAAGCTCTATTTACGTATGTCGGCTGCCACATTGACTAAAAGACCAGCATCGTACTTCGACATATTTAAGTAAAATAAATGCTAACTGCTCGTTTTTTTTGTTTTTTTTTTTTGCTTTTAACAAAGAAGCGAAACTGTTTTACGTCCATATTTATTATATTCAGGTATTTAATCATTTATTCACATGAATTTTCAACGAAAAAAGCTCTTTGTCTGTGATTCCACTCTGTCAGCTTTGACGGCCACGCCAACAATGCAGGCCCCCTATTAATCGGCCCCTCGTCCCGTCAATATCATTATGAAGTCTATGGCTCTCTCACATCGAGTTAGGGTTTAGGGGTTTAATTTTTTTTTTTTTTTTATAAATGCCCTCCTGTTCAAATTTTTTCTTCCCCCAGAAAATTGAGATTTTAAGCTTTCCAATAATGTATCACACATGCATATAGGACAATTTTGAAATTTTGCCAAATTGGGGGTCTTATAGCGTAACTTCAAATCACCCGAGTCTTTTCCACCCTAGGTAATGTTTTTGGCCATTGTTTGTAATGTCTGCCAAACTTGGCATAATCCTGCCTTTCTGCTTATTTCCTTGGCCAATCGCAACACCTTTTTAGAAACCAAAACAATATTAACAAAAACGGCCAATTTCCTTTCAGACAAATCAGACAGTAGTGTGCCGTGAGAGATTGGCACACCGTTTGAAAAACATTGGTGTAGTATATGCAATAAAATCGAATATTTAGTTTAATGCTTTTTGAGGCCTGAATTTTGACAATCCATTTAATAACTTTCAATGTTGTTAATGACCCGCGTAAACCCTGTGGGAGGGTTGAATGAACAAATACAGTGCTGGCCAAAAGTATTGGCACCCCTGTTTCTCTGTCAGATAATGCTCAATTTCTCCCAGAAAATGATTGCAATTACAAAAGCTTTGACAGTAATATCTTCATTTATTTTGCTTGCAATGAAAAAACACAAAAGAGAATGAAAAAAATAATAAATCATTATCATTTTACACAAAACTCCAAAAATGTGCCAGACAAAAGTATTTGCACCCTCAGCCTCATACTTGGTAGCACAACCTTTAGACAAAATAACTACGAACAACCGCTTCCGGTATCCATCAATGAGTTTCTTACAATGCTCTGCTGAAATTTTAGACCATTCTTCTTTGGCCAACTGCTCCAGGTCGCTGAGATTGGAAGGGTGCCCTCTCCAAACTGCCATTTTCAGATCTCTTCACAGGTGTTCTATGGGATTCAGGTCTGGACTCATTGCTGGCCAATTTAGAAGTCTCCAGTGCTTTCTCTCAAACCATTTTCTAGTGCTTTTTGAAGTGTGTTTTGGGTCATTGTCCTGTTGGAAGACCCATGACATCTGAAGGAGACCCAGCTTTCTCACACTGGGCCCTACATTATACTGCAAAATTTGTTGGTAGTCTTCAGACTTCATAATGCCATGCACACGGTCAAGCAGTCCAGTGCCAGAGGCAGCAAAGCAACCCCAAAACATCAGGAACCTCCGGCATGTTTGACTGAGAGGACCGTGTTCTTTTCCTTGAAGGCCTCGTTTTTTTTTTTCACCCGTAAACTCTATGTTTATGCCTTTTCCCAAAAAGATCTACTTTTGTCTCATCTGACCAGAAAACATTCTTCCAAACCTATTTTGGCTTTCTCAGGTAGGTTTTGGCAAACTCCAGCCTGGCTTTTTTAAGTCTCTGGGTCAGAAGTGAGGTCTTCCCCTGCATATCCTGCCATAGAGTCCCTTTTCATTCAGACGCCGATGGATCGCACGGGTTGACACGGTTGTACCCTCGGACTGCAGGACAGCTTAAACTTGTTTGGATGTTAGTCGAGGTTATTTATCCACCATCTGCACAATCTTTCGTTGAAATCTCTTGTTCATTTTTCTTTTCCATCCACATCTAGGGAGGTTAGCCACAGTGCCATGGGCTTTACACTTATTGATGACACTGCGCATGGTAGACACAGGAAGATTCAGGTCTTTGGAGATGGACTTGTAGCCTTGAGATTGTCCATGCGTCCTCAGAACTTTGCTTCTCAAGTCCTCAGACAGTTCTTTGGTCTTCTTTCGTTCCTCCATGCACAACGTTGTAGACACAATGACACAGGACAGAGGTTGAGTCAACTTTAATCCGTTTTAACTGGCTGCAAGTGTGATTTACTTATTGCCGCCACCTGTTTTGTGCCACACTTTTAATTACACAAATCAGAGAAGCATCACATGATTTTTCCAAGGGTGCCAATACTTTTTTCCGGCCCCTTTTTGGAGTTTTGTGTAAAATGATAACGATTTAATTTTTTTCCCATTCTTTTTTGTGTTTTTTCATTGCAAGCAAAATAAATGAAGATATTACTACCAAAGCATTTGTAATTGCAATCATTTTCTGGGAGAAATTGAGCGTTATCTGACAGAATTGCCGGGGGGCCAATACCTTTGGCCAGCACTGTATGAGATCTACTGTAATTGCCATAAATGTCTCAAAATTGAGTTTGACACCTCTGCTATACGGTATGCAAGCCACAGTATATGCAGTTGGTGAGGATGTTGAGGACAAACACAGTAACATCCAAGAGTAAGAACAATCCTTTTCTTTTTAACTCTCAGAAATCCTGCTGATTTCATGGTCACAAAATAGACGCAGATTTGATGCAACAGAAAACAGTCATAGTATTATATGAATTATATAACATCTTAACGGATTTATTACGCAATAATCTCAGTTGATTTCTAAGAATATTTGTTCATAGGATATTTTTTAACAGCTCCAAGTGTGATTTAACTTTTTTTAAGATGCAGAATGATCATCTGTGTGTGGGTCTTTCATACCGATAGATGATGCCTTTGCCGTGCAGGAACATCAGAGCGGAGGTGATCTCCGCTGTGTAAAAACACGCCCGAGGTTCATCGAATCTTCTGGACTTTTGAATATGGAACATCAAATCGCCACCATTTACAAACTCCATCACGAAGAAGAGACGGTCCTGCGAAATAGGAGTAGATACAACTTATTTGTGCGCCATACACGTAAAATTCTAGGCACTGGCCCTAGAGAAGCGTTTGCGTTATCAGTCGTGACTTGTCACCAGGCCAAACTCACTTCAAGGGCACGGCGGCAGCTCGTATACTTCACGTAGCTGTAATGGATTGCTGTAGAACTAAATGTGGTTTGAAGTTAGTGGGGTGCAAAAAATATTGATCAAATCCATAAATCTTTCTTTCTCATTACAGGCCGCGGTCGCCATGTAATGTAGAAATAAGAGCCGGGGGAAGAAGAGTCGGTTGAAGGATGTGATGTGGAAAGTTTCATCAACTGGTCAGACAAGCAGCAAACAGTGCTGCGAACTTTAGAGTAGTCTGATGTTCTACATTCAATAATGCTGTGGACCAGGCACAAAAAGAATCTTTAGAAATGTCATGTAGTTAAATTAAAATGGCTAAATGAAATATCGCAATCACAACCCCAGACGTACCGTACAGTGTCTGTGTTGTATAATTTTAATCATTAAGCAACGTTTATTTTTGATGCATTCAAGTACTTTTAATTAGTATATTAGCGTAATATTCGCACTATAAGACGCACCTGACTACAAGCCGCCACCCACCATTTCATTTTGACATGAAAACGACATCTGTCCATTGATAAGCCGCACTGGACTATAAGCCGCAGCTGTACTCACTGTATTACAAGATATTTACCATATTTTTCGGACTATAAATCGCAGTTTTTTTTTCATAGTTTGGCATAGGGTGCGTCTTATACTCTGGAACGACTTATGTGTGATTACTTACGGTCGGGTCGGGCCGAATTCTCTCTCACCAACTTTTTTTAGAATAAATATATTCACACATTTATACTAAAACCATGTATGGATATTAAATAAAATAAATTATTTGGATAAAACAGAGAAGGCGCTGGGCATGCTTGCGCACGTGAATGCAGTGGCCCCGCTCTCTTTTCAATCTTCCCCTCTCGCGCCATGGCGCCCTCCGCGAGCATCCTGGTATTTCCTTTTCGATATGGAGCAGCTATAGGAGTGAAAACCAAACTAAAGACAGGGCAATTGAAAAGCAAACAACTGCGTTAGGAGTGGAATATGGAAAGGATTCAAATTGATTGTTGAAGATGCGATACGGAAAACTGTGTCGGCTTCGCTGAATGTAAACGAATGTCACGCTTTGGTCTCATACGAGAAATATATTTAACAAACTTTTCCAGCGTTATTTCGTTGTGTAAATGTGTAGATGTTTTTTTCTGCCAACTCGAGTAGATTAAAATAAATGTCAAATCCACTATCCGCCTGTTAGAACAGACATGCAAAATATAAGATATACATTTTTATTGAATATCCATCTTACAGTCTTTCTGGGAGAATTCATTACATAAGACAGGCTTTAATTTGTTATCATTATGCATATATGCACCGGCATCGTCACAAACGTGATCACACAAAACGCAACCTTGCATCGCATCCCCGCATTTCCTCCTTCTCATGAGTCCTCGCAAATAAAACATAAAATTTCGTTTTTTTTGGGGGGGAGGGCTCGTGCCTACAAATAAAAAATAAAATTGTCCCTTTTGGTAAATGGTGTTATATAGCGCTTTTCCACCTTTCAAGGCGCTCAAAGCGCTTTACACTATCTCGCCATCCACCTACTGGTGACACAGCACCAGGAGCAACGTGGGGTTCAGTGTCTTGCTCAAGGACACTTAGGCGAGTTCATCAGGGCGGAGAATTGAACCCACAACCTCTGAGTTGGGGGGACAACTACTCTACCACTGAGCCACACCACCCCACGCCCCCTTTTGGACAGATGTAAAAGATCCGAGCTGGACATAAATGGAGTTAGCAGCATAATTTGCCGGATGACACTTAATAACCAAGAATCGAGAATCGGGGATTTAAGCATTTATTCACAAGAATTTTCACCGGAAAATCTCTATTTACATCAGGCGGCTGCTAGCTACATTCACTAACAGACTCGCATTGTACGTTGACATATTTACGTAAAATAAATGCTAACTGCAAGTTCTTTTTTTGCTTTTGACCAAGAATCAAGACTCTTTTACGTCCATATCGATAAAGAATTTGGGGATTTAAGCATTTATTCAAAAGAATTTTCAACGAAAAAGCTCTTTGTCTGTGATCCCACTCGGTCAGCTTTGGCGGCCTCGCCAACAATGCAGGCCCCCCAATTTATCGGCTCTGCGCCCCATCTCCCATCAATACATTATGAAATTTATGTGGGGAGATAGAGGTTGGGGTTACTATATGCTGTTTTTGTTAACTGTTATTTTGCACATCAATGAAAAAATTCCATTTAAAATTTTGATGTTTAAAACCTGTTGTGTTCTCTTGTGTGTTGTGGATACAACTGCCAAAAGAGGTTTGACACCTTCCTCTCCCCCCAAAAAATAAATTCTCGCTCCGTGGTGACCTTTATGTCAGGGAGTTCCGGTAAGAAATTCTAGCCACTTTCACCCCTGCTTTTACAGTGTTTTCAACACACACTGTATTATCCCCAAGCATATTGCTGCAATATCTTATTTGGTCAACCTGATCTTGATGAAGATCATTTTTTAAAAAAAATGTAAGAGGCCGTTTTTGCTTCCTGCCACAATTTCCTTTAAGGTTCTTTCAAAGTGTGTTTGTGTGCCTTCCGGCCTTGTCTAAAACAGCACATGACGTCGTGGAACTAAGCCACTTCACGCCGTGTCGCTATGAATGGGTCAAGGGAGGAGCTTCAGAGTTAATACTTGTCTTAATGCTGCTCTATTCCAAACCTGTGTGATATAGGTCAGCAGAGGCTCAATACCAAAATAAGATTAAGACTGTCCTCGGGCTGGTTTAAAAAAAAAAAAAAAACGGCTATGCACCATGCAGTCTCTCCATTTTGACAAGTTGAAAACTGCTGCCACCTGTTGAACAAGTCATGTAATGCAATATTACACTGTCAAAATAGAGACACAGAACTACAGGGCGCTTATGTAACTCATTGGCTACTATTGACGGTGATAGACATCCAATCCATTTTGTCTGGTCTGGACAGATTGACGTCTAGTCAATGTCACTCTAACATCAGCATTCACGGCCAATCCGCCTAGTTTAAATGAATTGAACATCTATCTCTGAGAATGACATCCAACGGCTTAAATAATATTTGAAAAAAAAAAACCCAAAACAAAAAAAAACAAAAAAAACAACTTTTGAGAGTTACTAGGGCCCATAGCAAGAATGTATTTGTTTTTATTCATTTTAATTTGATGAATTTAGCTTTTATTAACATTGTAATAATTTATTAAAGTTTTTATAATTAAATAAAAATGCAATAATGATTTATTTATAATTAAAAATAAATGATTGAACATTTTCACTTGCCCTATAAAGGGTTAAGTTTAAGTGTCAACTTTTGAATAGTTGTCCTCTGTGGTGACAACTGTCCCTTAAAGGGTCAAAAGAAATATGATTCCAAATAAATTTCCGTAATTGCTGGCGAACATTTTTCAGAGTATTTATTAGAACTGTCCACTAATGACTTTTTAACTGATAAATGATATCCCGATGTTGTCCAAAACCCATATCAAACAGATACCGATATATACGGTGGTGGACTTAATATATTATTGCTAGTTGTATTGCGATGCCCCACTGGATGCTTTAATCCTGATAAATGCAACAACTTCAAGGTTTTCCAGATAAAATTAAAATTCTGTGAAAAATTGGACAACAACTTCAACTCAAGTTATAGAAAAAGTGCCCAAATAATGTCCAATATAAATAAAATAAACTCAAATGAGCCAAAATGTCTTTAATTAATAAAAATAATAATTCACAAATAAATCACGTTTACACTAGTTACCCCAAAGAGCCACTTGGGAGCGACCAAAGCCTTACAAATACAATTCCCAAGATGCACTTTGCTGAGCTTTTGCCCAGATTTTTGATTAAAGGTTAATTAGTTTTCTGAGAAACTATTTCTTTCTGGCGACTGAAGGAGATAGTACCTTTTCTCGTAGGCACTGTCTGTTTGCATTACTCTTAACACACTTAATATAATCAATCACGGAATAGTATCGTTTCTCATTTACTGTTTGACTGTTTGTATTATTGTAACACACTGAATATAAAATAAATAGCACTTATACCATAGTTTAAGGAAAACAAGCAGAATATAGGGCATAAAAGATAAACAACGCCTTCTTATCACGAAAGCCCAGCGCGTGCGTCATTCAACTGACTGAGCGAGATTGACACACCAACTCCTGCAATCAGTTCTTCCGGACAGTCCAGAACAAATGTTGGGACGCCCTGTCCCGACACAGGGAAAACCAACGCCCGATATCCAACTGATAATACGGACTGACAAGACTCCAAGAGCCCTTTTGACGCTGAGGTGGCAAAGTTCACAACCCTTGTTGCCCTGACAACAGTAACTCCCGAATCCTCCTGTCCAATCCACAAACAGAAAATAATCTTAAGCAACGCCCAAACACACCCTTCTTCCTGCCCACGGCCCGCCCAGCGACAGCCTTCATAAGACTGAATGTTTAATTTTTCTCGGGAACCTTTTGTTGAAGTGTGATAGGGTGACCTTGCCTCCCCGCCTGAGCGATTCTGTTTTGCCTTGCCGTTTTGATCGCTGTCGACCTGAATAAATTGTCAACATGTTTTCGGTGAGCCTTTTCTTAAACCTTTCAAAATGGAGTCAGTACAAAGGGTTAAGACGAAGGTGAACGTGCGGAGTTTGGCCTTCTGGCCAGATTGCCGGGGTCCCGCCGGCCCGGCTTGTTGGATCTGTGCAAGCGCGGGTCTGGCGGTTCGGCTGGTGCAATTCCGGCGGCCTGGCTAGAAGGTCAGATTCCTTCATGACACAGTATTTATATTTAGTTTATAATTCATAATAAATTATTTTTCATTTTATTTGTGCACCATGAGTGATTAAGGTCTTTCCCTCAGTTAACAAATCCTAAGCATCTTAATACAGAGACATATAAAGTTCCCTCTAGGCACAACTGCAGTGCTAAACTATGTCCTTCTCATGCACAAGCATCCATACTAAGGTGATACCGATAATAAATGCGTTATTCGGACTATTCGGGCAGGTGGCCAATATTTTCCAACAACTATTTATTATTATAGAAGTATGACACAAAAAATGCTTTCTATCATCTCTTGAACGTAGTTATTGTTGTTGACAACTTTTGTTCCATAAATAATACTGAAGAAGTCATGCTATATATGATACAATATGTTAGACAAATTTGACAAAATAATAATACGACATTGTACAGTATATACAGTAATGAAAATAAGTATTTGAACACCCTGCTATTTTCCAGTTTCTCTCACTTAAAAATGATAGAGGGGTCTGAAATTTTATTCATACGTGCATGTCCACTGTGAGAGAGATGATAAAAAAAATATCCAGAAATCTTTAAACAATTTTTTGTGCGATACAGCTGCAAATAAACATTTGAACACCTGAGAAAACGAATGTTAATATTTGGTAGAGTAGCCTTTGTCTGCAATAGCAGAGGTCAAATGTTTTCTGTAGTTTTTCACTAGGTTTGCAGACACTGCAGGAGGGATCTTGGACCACCCATCAGTTACTGGGCTGTTGCTGAGAAAAAGGGAGATTCAGCTTCCTCCGAAGGTTTTCTATTGGATTTAGGTCTGGAGATCAGCTAGGACATGCTAGAACCTTGTTATGCTTCCTGTGGAGCCACCCCTTGCTTTTCCTGGCAGTGTGCTTCGGGTCATTGTCATGTTGAAAGACCCAGGCACGAACCATCTTCAATGCTCTGACTGAAGGAAGGAGGTTGTTCCCCAAAATCTTACAGTACAGGGCCCCATTCATCCTCTCTTTATTACAGTGCACTCATCCTGTCACATGCGCAGAAAAACACCCCCAAGCACGATGCAACCACCTCCATGCTACACAGTAGAGATGGTGTTCTTGAGATAGTACTCATCATTCTTCTTCCTCCAAACACGGTTAGTGGAATTATGACTAAAAAGTTGTATTTTACTCTCATGTACCACAAAACCTGCTCCCATGACTCCTCTGCATCATCCAAATGGTCATAGGAAAACTTCAAACGGGCCTTGACATGTACTGGTTTAAGCAGGGGAACCTTTCGTGCCATGCATGATTTCAAACCATGACGTCGAGTGTATTACCAATGCCCCTTTCCCACTGAAACTAGTGGGTCAACGTGCGTTTTTCCAAGCCGATGCAACCCACTAGCAATTGACATTTGGCACCTTTCCAATTGACAAAAAAAAAGCCGTCTTTTTTTTTTTTTTTTTTCTCACCCGTCTGACCCTCACCCCTCCTCACCGTGCGTAAGTTTACGTGACGTCACCACGCTGAGATGCGCGTCGACAAATGTGACCGAATTCATTCAAGGAAGTAAACAATGCAGAGACAAATTGAAAGCCTCCTTTCCATTTGTGTTCTCTGTTTTCATGCTTTTTACTGCCCGCAAAATGGTCGAAATGCAGCAAAGGATCAACACTGTGCTTGTGCTGAGGCAACGTAGGCGACGTGAATTTTGGTTTGAAATTGAAAGGAGTCGTGTACATCACAGAAGGAGGAGAAGAGCCTGTTTCATCTGTTATGGCTATTGCTAACGCTGCTACACCGACTGTTCGCCGTATGTGGATCCTGGCTAGAGCACACGTTATTTGTTATGACGCATCACGTACTAGCCTACGTCACCACGTAGATTAGGGTGTTGACTGTTGACCCGGGGTTTTGCTTTCACACTGCATGACGATCAGAGCCGAGGTGATTTTAACGCGGGTCGCTTGGCGGGTTGATTGACACGGGTCGAGGCGGGTCGCTGCACCTTTCCCACTGCCACCAAAAGCCGATTGTTCGTGGGTTGACACGGGTTTTTTGGCCAGTGGGAAAGGGGTACAACATTAACCAAGGATATGGTGGTCCCAGCTCTTTTCAGGTCATTGACCAACTCCTGTCGTGTAGTTCTGGGCTGATTTTTCACCTTTTTTAGGGGCATTGAAACCCCACAAGGTGATATCTTACATGGGGCTTCACTCCGATTCAAATTCACCAACATGTTTAACTTCTTCCATTTTTTTTAATGATTGCTCCAACAGTGGACCTTTTTTTCACCAAGCTGCTTGGCAATTGCTCCGTAGCACTTTCCAGCCTTGTGGAGGTGAACAATTTTGTTTATGGTGTCTTTGGACAACTCATTGGTTTTGACCATGTTACAACTTTGAGTCTTACTGATTGTATGGGGTGGACAGGTGTCTTTATGCTGCCATCGACCTCAAACAAGAGCATCAGGATAATACATGGAGTGGAGGCGGACTAACAGGTCTTTCAGGGTCAGAATTTGAGGTTATAGACAGGTGTTCAAATACTTATTTGCAGCACAAATAAATTGTTAAAAATCATGCATTGTGACTTCTGGATTTTTCTTTTTATATTATCTCTCTCACAGTGCACATGCACCTACGGTGAAAATTTCAGTCTCCTCCATGATTTTTAAGTGGGAGAACTTGCAAAATAGCAGGATGTTCATTTATTTTCTTCACTGTATGTAGCGTCATGGGTGAAAGTAGTGTTCAATGATAAGAGTTTCATTTTCTTGAGAATTATTCATTTTCAAATGCAGTAGTATAAACACTTTGCCCGTCAGAGTTTAGACTATTTGGAAAGGAGTGTCTCGCATCTGTACTAACCATAGTTTGGAAGCAGCAGTACAGCTGTGTGAGGTACGGGTGGAAGTGTGCCAGTGACAAAACCCTCTTTTCAGTCATGGTACACTCCACATCATCATCCTGTAAGATGATGTCCTTTTTCAGCACCTTGACGGCAAAAACCTTATCTCTGGTGTTGAGTCTAGCAAGCATGACCTACAGAAAAAAGGAAACAAATGTTTGACTGACATGTTTCCGGTCAACCCTCTAGCATTTTTCCCACCTTGCCGAAGCTCCCTTTGCCGAGCACTTGAAGAAACGTAAAGTCAGAGATGCCAAATTGAGGGATCTCCGGCGGCATTTTCACAGTCTTCCTCCTTTCAGGGGGCTTCTTGGTCACAGTTGTACTGATCTGTTCATACAAATCCAATAGGAAAATACTCTTCTGTATAATAACGACCACGACAAGGTGGAATTGACCTTTCTCAAAATCTCCACCCCATCTAAAGGGTTATATGCTAATCGATGATCGCAGACATGCTTGCTTCTTTTCTTTTAGTACATAATAAAAATATTACCCAAATAGTGTAACCATGGGCGTCATATGGTCCTATTACTCTACTCACTCCATATACACAATCTGCGCATGGCTCTCTGGGTGGGTGATATTTCATTTCGGTAGATTTTTTACGTTGGAATTCGATCATTTTTGTGTACTTCTTTTGGCCTCATACCACCCCTAGAAAAAAGTATGGAATCATAAGTCTCGGACGAGCACTCACTCAGACATTTTATCATCTAGAACAAACTCAAATAACCAAATAAGATAAACCAAAGTTTTAGCATCATCACCTTGTCAAGAGTCAAGAATCTGCATTGGACAAGGTGTCAAGAGTCAAGAATCTGCATTGAACAAGGTGATTTTGCTGAAACTTTTGTTTGCTGTTCCAGTGAGATTTACAAAGATGACTGCATGAAGAAAACATCAAAATTCCCTCAGTCCTTGATGATATGGGGCTGCATGTCAGGCAAAGGCACTGGGGAGATGGCTGTGGTTAAATCGTCAATAATGCACAAGTCTACATTGAAATTTTAGACAGTTTTCTTATCCCTTCGATTGAAAATGTTTGTCATTTTCCAAGATGACAATGCATCATGCCACAGAGCTAAAACTGTGAAGGCAGTCCTTGAAGAAAGACTCATCCAGTCAATGTCATGGACTGCAAATAGCCCAGATCTCAACCCTATTGAAAACCTGTAGTGGAAATGGAAAAAAATTGTCCACAGCAAGGCTCCGACCTGCAAGGATGATCTGGCAAGAGAGTTGGCACCAAATTGATGACGAATACTCATCATGTCCATGCCTCAGAGACTGCAAGCTGTCATAAAAGCCAGAGGTGATGCAACTAAATACTAGAGATGTGTTTTGATTGTTATTTGTTTGTTTCTCATGATTCCATATTTTTTTCCTCAGAATGGAGATATTCCATATGTATTTCCCTGCACTTGCTCTATTAAAGTAACATTTACTGACCACCACAATGTGTTTTATTCATTTATTTTAGTGTTTCTGAATGCTAAAGAGTTGCACTTTTGAACTAATTATTTTTTCAAGCTTTTTATCTGAGTTTAGTCTACATGATAAAATGTCTGAGTGAGTGCTCATTCGAGACTGGTGATTCCATACTTTTTGCTAGGGATTCTCAGGTAAGTTTTGGCAAACTCCAGCCTGGCTTTTTATGTTACTGGGTCAGTAGTGGGGTCTTTCTGGGTATCCTACCGTAGAGTTCATTCAGACGCCGACGGATAGTACGGGTTGACACTGTTGTACCCTCGGACTGCAAGACAGCTTGAACTTGTTTGGATGTTATTCGAGGTTCTTTATCCACCAATCAGCACAATCTTTCATTGAAATCTCTCGTCAATTTTTCTTCTCCGTCCACATCTAGGGAGGTTAGCCACAGTGCAATGGGCTTTACACTTATTAATGACACTGCGCACAGTAGACACAGGAACATTCAGGTCTTTGGAGATGGACTTGTAGCCTTGATATTGCCCATGCTTCCTCACAATTTTGCTTCTCAAGTCCTCAGACAGTTCTTTGGTCTTCTTTCTTTTCTCCTTGCTCAATGTGGTACACACAAGGACACAGGACAGAGGTTGAGTCAACTTTAATCCATTTTAACTGGCTGCAAGTGTGATTTAGTTATTGCCACCACCTGCTATGTGACACAGGTAAGTAACAGGTGCTGTTAATTACTCAAATTAGAGAAGCATCACAGGATTTTTCAAAGGGTGCCAATACTTTTGTCCGGCCCATTTTTTTGTGTAAAATGATAATGACTTGATTTTTTTTTTTCCATTCCGTGCTTTTTCATTGCAAGCAAAATAAATGAAGATATTACAACCAAAGCATTTGTAATCGCAATCATTTTCTGGGAGAATTTGACAGAATTGCAGGGGTGCCAATACTTTTGGCCAGCACTGTATATCAGTATAAATGAGGTTCTTTCCCTTCCCAAAGCCGAAAAATTAGAATGAAGTTTTAATGCAGAATGTACATTTCAAAACCACCAAATCAATTAATTAGACAATGGGGCACGCGAGCGCTTGACAGAGCTTGCTTCTTAACAAGTCTCGAGGACGTATAATTGGTCAATGCTCATTTAGGAGGCGGAGTTTGCGAAAGGTCAATGGTTTTTACTTAAGTTTAGAAAATGCTCATACATTTGGGGGGGTTTTAGCAGATAATTCTGGAGGTTGGATTCCCATCTCGGCCAGCTTTTTACCCAGCTCAACAGTGTTGACGCCACAGTTTTGCGCCACATTTCCTTCGCACCGGATGTGAACATTAAGTTTACAAACTGGAAAGAAAATTCAGAGCCGAAAATTAGTCAGACTCTTGTGCCTAAATCTCAATTTTAGGCATCTTACTTTTGCAGTGCAGGCCCTGCCGGACAAATCCCCACAGCAGTGATCCACAGTGGTTACAGAAAGTGGGTGACTTGTAGTTGTGGACAATGAACTGGTGGGGGACGTTGATGCTGAAGCCCTGGCTTACAGACTAGAAAAGATTGGAGAAAAAAAATTAAAAGGTTGCTTTGTTTTATTTTTTTGTCTATGAATATTACTCAAGCGTTTCTGTGTGAATCCATTGCAAAGCATTGTTATTTTTATCAACGATAACAACAATATTTAATCAATGAACAATTTCTTTATCACGACGATGAGCTACAAACGGGTCTTGGGAGAATAAACCATAACTAGGCCTGCAAGCACAACTGAACGGGCCCTCGCAGTTTGGCGCAACTCGGACTTCACGCAAACTCGGACGGCATGCAGGTCGGGTTGGCGGCAGATCGCCTCCCTCTAATTATATAATGAGACCCTAACATGCTTGAAACTCCTCTTATTTGAGTTTGAGAATTGTTTTGAGTTTACGAGCATGTAAAGGCCCAAAATTCTGCTGCCACTAGTTGGCGCTCCAGTGTTGATGCAAATGACCACTGCTGGAAGATTGGAGCAGATATCTGGTATATCTACCAAGTTATGACTATTCAAAATGTGTGTTGAGACAAAACGGTGACAGTCATTATCACTTTCCTGCTGGACCCTTCTGCTTCAACCAAACCTCACTATTTTTCATCAGGCATCTGAACACATGTCTTAAGGCTCCCCTTATGTAGATATGAGGTCAAGTGATTTTACTTCTTTGGAGGAGGAGCGTGTCCTGTAAAAAAGGGCATTTCCTGTTCCCACTAGGGGGCGCCAGGCCTAATTGGTAATATTTCAATCCAGTCCTGTTCAGAATCGGATACCTCACATACATGCCAGATATAAAATACCGTATTGGCCCGAATATAAGACGGTGTTTTTTGCATTGAAATACGATTGAAAAAGAGTGGGTCGGCTTATATTCGCGGTCTAGACATTCATGACGCTAGATGACGCCAGATATCATTGAAGCGATGTTTTGTTATGACATATCTCAGCTACTCTTCCCATTCACGACGCTAGATGGCGCCAGATATCATTGAAGCGATGTTCTGTCATGACAGAGCTCAGCTACTAGTTTAACCAGTTTGCATTATTTTATTTCAATGCTTTTCCTTATTCAGATTTGTTTCAAGACTACAGTTACAGTTAGACTTCACTTTGATAGTTAATGCAGTTATTGCAATTTTGTTGTTTTATCACAATAGATTGGTTTATTTACATTTCAAAAACATGAAGCCATTCATTTACGAATGTGCTTGCACTTTAGTTTACATATTTAAATGTTCAGATATTAAGATTTGAATGAGGCAAAATAACATGCTTTTTCCCCTCAAATATATTGTTATAATCATTTGTTTCACTAAGTCTCACTAATTTCGAAGGCAATTCAACTAAATCCCTTGGCAAAATGGTCTCAAATGTGCACCATGTAAATGGAGAAACATTTCGCATTCGATCCAAAATATCCGATTTCCTGTTGGGTTTGGAATATGGGTGCAAGAGACTTTGTCTCTCAAAAGTATTTGCGTTCAAATCACTAAGTTGAAAAGTAATTGGGTGGTATATTCTGGTGGTGTACCGAGATGAAATCGAAAACCAAATATAAGGAAATTGATGCTACCTGTGACCTTTTCATGCGTGGACACACAGTGACGACTTGTTGGTGGCAGCGCTTGTGAACCACACAAGTACAAACTAGAGTGAGAGAACAAAATTCAAATCAGAAAAAAGCTCGACTGTAAGCAGATTAAAGAAATAAGGTCACCTTGGCACTGGTAGCCCTGCTTTCCAAAAACACCCCTGTAACAACAGGCAAAAAAATACACAGGATATAATGTCTGTGATAGACTCGCTCTTGACAGACTGACTCACCAGATGAAGTCTTTGCAGTGAAAGCAGAAAGTGGGCTGCCGAAGAAAAGTGGACATAAATTTGTGTCCGTTCACCTGATGGACTTTCCGTCTCACGGCCCCATGACGCTTCCTGTTAAACTCCTTGTGGTTTTTGGGTTGTGGAATGGCCTCGTCTGTAAACAAGAGAGTCGCGCGATCGACTGACAAACCAGGAAAGGAGACGACATCATAGTGTAAGGTACCATTAATGTCCTGTGCATGAGGGTAATTCTTATGAAGCTAAGCTCACAATAGTATTTTGTGTGTTGTTTTTTTTTTCCATGTCCATGAAAAGCTTTGATGTTTTCACCTCAATACAGCATCATGAATATTCAATCCATTTCATAAAAAAAAAAATATATATAAATGGGTTTAAATCTTTATAATTTAGCAGATTATGATAAACTACAATGGTTTCTTACTTTGCATAAAAAATTTTGGTAACACTATATTGAACAGTGGGTTCATAATAGGCCTGCACAATATATCGTTTAAACTTCTGCATCGCAATGTACGAATGCGCAATAGTCCCATCGCAGGACGTGCGATTGTTGATTTTTTTTTTTTTTTTTTTTTTTTTTAATGGAAATGTTTTTCTTCATAAAAGCAGTAATGGTGCAGAGACATGACTTCATGGATAAAACCCCTTAAGCCAGAGTTATGCTCTTGTGTTGCGGTGACAGCGAACGGAGTCTTTGAACATTCAAAAGTTCTGCGGTGAGAGAACGCGTTGCTCTGTAATTCACCGTCAAGCCACTAGAGGGGTGTGGAGCTGTGTTTCTACAGTTTTGGGGCACGCTTGTTGACTTCCTCTAGTTTAACTGAGGAAAAAATAAATAAACAATGCAAGATGGAACGCTTGAATGTGGATCTTCAGCTCATGAACATTGAATAAATGTTGATCATACAAATGTTGAGGCGCAGGCGACGCAGAAGATTGTTTCGAGGCAGTCTGTCCGACTTTTGATGCCACACAGAGACTTCTAGCCTCGGGTGGAAACCAGCAAGCTGTTGCGGCTAGCTTCAAACTGGCGTTGATCACTGCGTCCAGCGTTTTGTCCGAGATCTGCAAAGCTCTGCAGCCCCGATTTGTTTGCCGTGTCCTACAACCAGCCAGTGGGAAACCATAGCAGATTTCTGGCGGCTATAGAACTTCCCAAACTGCGTTGGAAGCCTTGATGTTAACGTTATCATAAAATCACCGAGGCACTCTCAATCAGTGATGATGTATCGAGTGTGAACTCGAACATATGTACATAATAAATGATGAAGTGCAACAACCAAAAATAAGACATAAAGTGATAAAAAGCTGGCAGTTTTTGGTCGACTGGGTCACCGCTTCGTGTGGCCATTCGATTCCGAACACTCACATTCTTGTCTCGGTGGTTCTTCCATTTTTTTATTCAATCGCTGGCTGATCTCCAGCCCCGTATTTTCAGCACTCTCCTCACACGAATTGCTTGCCATTTGGCAATCTTCATAATGTCTTGACGAGACATTGTAGAAGTTGTCATACTTGCTCTTCGTTGCTACTCTTGTCGGCTTAGTCCATTTTTGCGTGCAGCAAAATCATGTTTAACAATGGCGTTGATTTCGCACTGAACCGGAAACAACAGTCTGACCGGACTGATCACAGTCCACTTCCCCCACGTCATATGCGTCGACGTGACGCGAAGTCACAAAATACTGGAGGTGCACGTCAGGCTACGGTGGACGGTCGTAAATCAGGTCTTCCTTGATGGCGCAGGTCAAACACGAAAGCCTTTAGTCTGGATTTTATTATATGAGTACTAGGGATGTTCCGATCGCATATTTTTGCACTTGAGTCTGAGTCCAAGTCACCTGATTTTGAGAATCTGCCGATACTGAGTCCCGATCCGATATCGAAATCGTATTATATTATTATTTTAATTGCTTTGACGCTCACGCTGTCCCAGAACAGCCTCACTTACACATTGAATGAGTTGCCACAGCACACTTCAGACTGTACCAAGCTTAACGATGATTAACACATTTGTGCCTTTGATCGTAGCGCTACAGAGGTGTCTCTGGCCAGATCAAAGCAACAAACCTTTCAATCATCGTTAACTTTAAGTTCTAAGCTCAAGCTGCACCAGACAGTTTGGCAGCACCGCTTAGCAAGGGGGAGGTTGTGGCGCTGTACGAACACGAAGCAGAAAAACAAACATTTTTTAATTAAAAAACCTTATCACCTGATTCCTCTGAAAAATGGCGCGACCGGTCCGATTTCCGATCATGTAATAGGATCGGGACATCTCTAATGTATACAATGTGGTCATAGTGAGTCAACCAGTCCTCCCAAACTAAGCTATTCAAGTATGGTGAAAATTCTTCTAGTTTTAAAGGGATCCTCGATCTTAGAGACATGTAATTCTTAAAAGATAAATGTTAGTATGAGTTATAATAATTTGATATTAGAACCCCTCTTAATGTTTTCGTTTTAATAACATTTGTAAAATTATTTTAACTGATAGGTCGCCATTCTTGTTGATGTCACAGTGTGGTGACGTCACATGGCCTGCTGCCAAACTTCCAGCATGTCACTTGTATTTATTTAAAAAAAAAAAAAAAAAAAGCGTGTCTCTCGTTAGCTACCCTAACATGTCGTCAGTTCTGCCCTTCCAATTTGAACCACAACTAAAAAGTGAAGCGCAGGACAGCACTGACGGACCTGACGGTCGATCACAAGCAAGCTGCAAAGGCAAAATGCAGAGCAGGAAATACCTGATGAGACATGAATTTGGCAAAACTGGTGGTGTACTTGCGGCTCAATGACAACGGAGCGAGAGAGTGTATGATGTCGAGAACTTTTTGTTAGCAGATCTTCAAGGTGAGCCATTTCGTGATCAAACTTATTCCAATATAATTATGTAGATTGTTAGCATCCAGAGCTGTCGTGTGCTTTACTTACAGTGCAGGCCAAAAGTTTGAACACACCTCGTCATTCGTGCATTTTTATTTTCATGACTATTGACATTATAAACTCTCACTGAAGGTAATAAAACTATGAATGCACACATGTGATAGTCAGGATCGGAATTTCGTCGTGGCTGACTGTCCTCATTAAATTCTTCATTTGATGGGAACAAGTCCTGGGATCGAGTGTCCTCCATGTCCTGTACATCCAACTCACGTTTAACTACGTAAGGGTGGTCCATATTAAGTGCTCGGCGCGCATCAGCTGGCCACTGTATCGCTGCATCGGATGTGTCTGGATCAGTTTGAGTGGCAGTATCACTAATATTAGGTAAATACTGAACAGACACACTTACTGCCTGATGAACTGACAGTTGAGGTGAATTATTATCTTCCTCTGTGACTAGCGGTATGCCCAAAGGTTCACCTACCGCTGTGGCAACAGGAGCGGCTTGCCTGCTTCAGAGAGCGGCCGGAGTTTCTTGTCTTTGGCGCTTTATTGCGCGCATTTCACTCGCTATCCGAGCGCGTTGAGGCTTCTTGTGAGGGGAAAATACTTGGAACAGCATTTGATTTTAGTCTCCGCTTACATCCAGTCGCTCCGGTGAGCTCTTTCATAAGTTGTCGTTGACTAAAAGCCTCAAACGCGGTAAGAGAAAAATGGCGAGAACAAAGCCTTGGGTCTTTGGGAAGTTTTGTCAGACTACAGGTGTGAGTGCAGGTGATTCACCAGCCTTGAACCTCTGAAGTTTTTCGCATGCGACACATTTCTCAAATAAGTCTTGAATCCAAGCTTTATGTTGATGCCTTTCTTGTAGTGAAGCTTAACATGATACAAAAACAAAAGATGAATTCAGAACTTAACATTAATGTGACGGTCAAAAGACTGACGCTTCCAGCCTGGTTCATGGCTTCTGTTCTGTCCTTGGGCCGTTGCCGCCACCAGTGGCCTGTACTACGAAGCCGGTTTCTGGCTTGTCAGGGTAACTTCGAGAGTAACTTCATCATGTGCAGCATAACTTATTTGCTAAGCGGGACTACGAAAGCTGAGGGAATTTGTTACCTGTGCCAGCTGATCGAGACGGCCATCACTAATGTAACCCGCCAAAGTCAGGCCCTCACAACCGCGCAGATTGAGTAACAGTCCTTGCGCGGACAATATATGTATTCCATCAGTGATGCTGAATATCTGAGTAAGAACACTGTATGACGTGCGTTTCGGAAAGTGGTAGGAGTGGGGTATTGAAACGCTTCAAATTGATTGTTGAAAATACAGAAACCTGTGTCGGCTTCGCTGAATGTAAACGAATGTGGAGCTTTGCTTTCATACAAGAAATATATTCAATAAACCTTTCCATCGTTATTTCGTTGTGTAAATGCATTTATAATAATCATAAAAATATGTAGACTATTTACACATTGAGAAAACCTATGTTTTTTCTGCCAACTCGAAGAGATTTAAATAAATTCCAAATCCACTATCTGCCAGATAGAACAGACACACAAATATAAAAGATATACAGTGCCTTGCAAAAGTATTCGGCCCCCTTGAATCTTGCAACCTTTCGCCACATTTCAGGCTTCAAACATAAAGATATAAAATTTAATTTTTTTGTCAAGAATCAACAACAAGTGGGACACAATCGTGAAGTGGAACAACATTTATTGGATAATTTAAACTTTTTTAACAAATAAAAAACTGAAAAGAGGGGCGTGCATTATTATTCGGCCCCTTTACTTGCAGTGCAGCAAACTCACTCCAGAAGTTTAGTGAGGATCTCTGAATGATCCAGTGTTGTCCTAAATGACCGATGATGATAAATAAAATCCACCTGTGTGTAATCAAGTCTCCGTATAAATGCACCTGCTCTGTGATAGTCTCAGGGTTCTGTTTAAAATGCAGAGAGCATTATGAAAACCAAGGAACACACCAGGCAGGTCCGAGATACTGTTGTGGAGAAGTTTAAAGCCGGATTTGGATACAAAAAGATTTCCCAAGCTTTAAACATCTCAAGGAGCACTGTGCAAGCCATCATATTGAAATGGAAGGAGCATCAGACCACTGCAAATCTACCAAGACCCGGCCTGTGGAAGAAGGTGCTCTGGTCAGATGAAACCAAAATTGAACTTTTCGGCCACAATGCAAAACGATATGTTTGGCGTAAAAGCAACACAGCTCATCACCCTGAACACACCATCCCCACTGTCAAACATGGTGGTGGCAGCATCATGGTTTGGGCCTGCTTTTCTTCAGCGGGGACAGGGAAGATGGTTAAAATTGACGGGAAGATGGATGCAGCCAAATACAGGAACATTCTGGAAGAAAACCTGTTGGTATCTGCACAAGACCTGAGACTGGGACGGAGATTTATCTTCCAACAGGACAATGATCCAAAACATAAAGCCAAATCTACAATGGAATAGTTAAAAAATAAACGTATCCAGGTGTTAGAATGGCCAAGTCAAAGTCCAGACCTGAATCCAATCGAGAATCTGTGGAAAGACCTGAAGACTGCTGTTCACAAACACTCTCCATCCAACCTCACTGAGCTCGAGCTGTTTTGCAAGGAAGAATGGGCAAGAATGTCAGTCTCTCGATGTGCAAAACTGATAGAAACATACCCCAAGCGACTTGCAGCTGTAATTGGAGCAAAAGGTGGCGCTACAAAGTATTAACGCAAGGGGGCCGAATAATATTGCATGCCCCACTTTTCAGTTTTTTATTTGTTAAAAAAGTTTAAATTATCCAATAAATTTTGTTCCACTTCACGATTGTGTCCCACTTGTTGTTGATTCTTGACAAAAAATTAAAATTTTATATCTCTATGTTTGAAGCCTGAAATGTGGCGAAAGGTTGCAAGGTTCAAGGGGGCCGAATACTTTTGCAAGGCACTGTAAATGTTTATTGAATGTGCATCTTACAGTCTTCTTTAACTGTGGGAATTCGTTACAAAAGACTGGCTTTAATTTTTTTATCATTATGCAACAGGAATCGTCACAAATGTGATCAAACAAAACGCAACCATGCCGCATCGCATCCCCGCATTTCTTTCTTCTCCTGAGTCCTCACAAATATAACATAAAATTTAGGGGGCGGGGGGGTCATGTTCGGGCCTGCAAATCAAGTTAATTGATCATCTCGGGCCGGGTCGGGCTGGATTTTTTTTGGCCCGATCTAACCTCTACTCTGAAGATGTTCAAAGGACATATCCAGTGGGGAGAACAAGTATTTGATACACCGCCGATTTTGCTGGTTTTCCCACTTGCAAGCCATGTAGAGGTCTGTAATTTGTATCATAAGTTCTCTTCAACTGTGAGGGACGGAATCTAATACAAAAATCCAGAAAATCACATTGTATAATTTTCAAATAATAAATTTGTATTTAACTGCATGAAATAAGTATTTGATACATTACCAACTAGTAAATATTCCGGCTCTTAGTTCTTTTTTAAGAACCCCTTCTGTTCGCCACTCATTACCGGAAGTAACTGCACCTGTTTGAACTTGTTACCTGTATAAAAGACACCTGTTCACATGCTCAAACAAACAAACTCCAACCTCTCCACAAGACCAAAGAGCTGTGTAAGGACATCAGGGATAAAATAATAGACCTGCACAAGGCTGGGATGGGCTACAGGAAAATAAGAAAGCAGCTTGGTGAGAAGGTAACAACTGTTGGAGCAATTATTAGAAAACGGAAGAAGTTTAAATTGACGGTCAATCTGCCTCGTTCTGGGGCTCCATGCAAGATCTCACCTCGTGGCGCATTACTGATCATGAGGAAGGTGAGGGATCAGCCCAGAACAAGACGGCAGGACCTGGTCAATGACCTGAAGAGAGCTGGAACCACAGTCTCGAAGAAAACCATTGGAAACACATTACGTCGTCATGGATTAAAATCCTACAGCGCACGCAAGGTCCCGCTGCTGAAGCCAGTGCATGTCCAGACACGTCTGAAGTTTGCCACTGACCATCTGGATGATCCAGAGGAGCAATGGGAGAAGGTCATGTGGTCGGATGAGACCAAAATTGACCTTTTTGGTCTAAACTTGGCTCGTCGTGTTTGGAGGAAAAAGAAGGATGAGTACAACCCCAAGAACAGCATCCCAACCGTGAAACATGGAGGAGGAAACATCATTTTTTGGGGCTGCTTCTCTGCCAAGGGTACAGGACGACTGCACCGTATTGAGGGGAGGATGGATGGGGCTATGTATCGCCAGCTCTTGGCTGACAACCTCCTTCCTTCAGTGAGAGCCCTGAAGATGGGTCGTGGCTGGGTCTTCCAGCATGACAACGACCCAAAGCACACAGCCAAGGCAACTAAAGAGTGGCTCTGTAAGAAGCATCTTAAGGTCCTGGAGTGGCCTAGCCAGTCACCAGATCTGGACCCGATAGAAAATCGATGGAGGGAGCTGAAAGTCTGTATTGCCCGGCAGCAGCCCTGAAACCTGAAGGCTCTGGAGAAGATCTGCATGGAGGAGTGGGCCAAAATCCCTGCTGCAGTGTGTGCAAACCTTGTCAAGGACTACAGGAAACATTTGGTATCCATAATAGCAAACAAAGGTTTCTGTACCAAATATTAAGTTCGATTTTTGTGATGTATCAAATACTAATTTCATGCAATCAAATGCAAATTTATTATTTAAAAATCATACACCGTCATTTTCAGTTTTTTTTTTGTATTAGATTCCGTCCCTCACAGTTGAAGAGAACTTATTATACAAGTTACAGACCTCTACATGCTTTGCAAGTGGGAAAACCAGCAAAATCGGCAGTGTATCAAATACTTGTTCTCCCCAGTGTACATATTCATACAGTCAATGGGACTAAACATACAATCATCCTACTTCATTTGGTGATGCACAATAACAGTATGTCTTACAGTTAACGTACCAAATCTTATTTTATTATCCTGACAGCAGGCTTTATTTCTTTTCATGGACATGAGTAAAGTGGCATATTGACGCATGCACAAATCACACGATCTGTATTTCGCTGCCAACAGACCAGTCGCGCTCTACTCGCTGAAGCGGTGTTGGATTTCGCGGTGAGGGTGGATTTTAATTCCTCATAACTCCGCATGATTGTCGCGCATTCCTCCTCTATGAAGTAAGGTGCCAGTGCCATCGTCACAAGTAGTGTTTGACTCTGGTCTCCGCCCCCTTTTATGTGAACACGCAGTAACTCTGATTGGGTTGACACAGGTTCAACTAATCAACCTCATAATCAGCGTTGTAGCACCGATTGACCACAAACTAGATAACCAGGTTTTGTCAACTCTGGTTACCCGCTGGCAAGCAGGACTACTTCTGGGGAGGTTGAACTCCGTTCGTAGTACAGGCGTTGACAATTATTGCCAATCAATTGCGTCACAGTGCCGGGTAAACTCTACTACATAAATTCTTACATCACCTGTAAATTAAATTATAAATTCCAAATATTAATCTAACCACATAAACGGATCCCTTTAATATCGCAATATATCGCATATCCCCCCAAAAACCGCAATGTCAGTTTTTTCCAATATCGTTCAGCCCTAGTTCATAAGACTGTCATAATTATCACTTGACACTAGAGATGGGAATCGAAATAAGATTCCAATTCCGAATCGGTTCCTAGTGTTTCGAGGCCTCAACATCACAATGAAAAAGCCTTAACGATCCCTTTAACGATTCCTAAAGACACGTATTGCGTCATCACGTGACGTGACGTGTCTTGTTGTCCAGACGAATCAAACCAGCATGGTGCCAAGTACCACTCCCTCCAAAGTTTGGCTACACTTCACCAGGAAAGAGGGTGAAAATGAAAGGTTACGATGGTTTAGCACGAGCATTTCAGTCGTAAACATAACAATGATAGCATGTAGGGTCAAACGCTCGAAAGTGTGTCTTCTCGAGGAAAAATTACAACAAAGCGACTTGCAGTCATTGCAAGGTGGGGATAACTGCATCGGGAGGGAATACGACTGTACTGCCGTCACTGAGATGCTAAGGCTCAGTCCTGGCAATACAGCTAGCTTAACTCCTAAATGACGATAAAGAAGACGTTGGTATAATTTGCTGACTTTATTCAACCATCACTTGAAGAGTAAAACTAAAAATAAAAATGAAACAAATCAATTTCGTCCCCAATAACAAACAGGTTCGCATCAATGTAAATCAGCGATGATTAGCTGCTAATACAGTAATAACACAAACTGTTAGCATGCGTTCGCTAGCATTAGCACATCGTTCAAACCACTACACAACTGGATTTAAGTGTCCGATCGCGAGAGGAAACACAACAACAACACAAAAGATGATACATACAGGCGTTGCCTCTGTAGATATTTTACAAACAATAACAAAGAACGTAGGCTCGTAGCAGTGTTTCACTTTCTCACTAACTCGCTTGGATGCTTTGTAGCTGCACTTCTTCGCGTGTAAGCGCGCTCTTCTTCACGTGAGCGCGTTCTTCTTCCCCCACTTGAGCATGAAAGCACCATAAAAACTAAAAGGCATGCATTTCAATATAATGGTAAATTATACACTTTAACACATATTGCCAAAGGCAGAACAACGACCTATATGCCAATATATACCAATATTTTTTATTTCTATTAGAAAAATGTTTCAGTAAAATGTGACACAGTCTTGTGTATTTGCTACTTATTGCCACAGTTAACACTGAGGCTTTGGGCCTCTTTTGACCTTGTTGTGAGTTTGTAAGGTTGTGACTTCTGATTAAACAAACGATGCCAATCAAAACGTCTGTTCTTCTTTTTCCCCCAAATTACAATCGATAAGAGAATCGATAAAGAATCGAATCACTAAGCAATATCCATAATGGAATCGGAATTGTAAAAATCATATCATTCCCATCCCTACATGACACTGTCATTAGCATTACTGGATGCTTATGACAGATGTCATGGAATGTCATCCGGCAGATTATGTCACAAACTCCATTTATGTCCAGTCCGCATCACTGAAATCCATTCAAAAGTGACATCATTTGCTGGATGACATTTCGTGACATCCGTCATAAACATTCATTAATGCTCATAACAGTGTAATGTCATTAGTGTGATTGTCTTATGACAGTCTTATGAACCCACTGTCAAATAAAGTGTTACCAAAAATATTTAAGGAAAATCTATTGTCCTAGCATGTGGCTTTCTTTACCGTTGCACTTTCATGGTCTCGTCATAATGTTTTTTTTTGTTTTTTGTTTTTTTAATAAAGGTATTCTGTCTCCTAATTCACCACAAAAAAGGCAAGACAAGCTAATATTTTTTACCTTTTTTTATAGTTGATAGTTTATGTTTTTATACTGTATATGGCTACTTCCCCAACATAGGTGATACTTACAGTAATGTGTAATATCATAAATTTTAGGCATTAACCAATTACATATTTTATTATCAAAAAAAATATCAGGGAGCTCCAACTATTGAGTCATCATAGCATTCTGCTATTTTAAGCTAGCTTTGGTAAATGTCCTTCATTACCGTAAAGCATAGCTTTCATGAGAATCACCCATTAGGAGTTAAGATAAGTTAAGAATGATGCCTTTCAACACATTAAAAAAAAACAACTTACCAAACAAGTCCGGTCACAGTAAAATAATCTATTGTCAAATTTGCATGCATGCCTGTTTTGTCTGTGGTTATTGTTGTGAAGGGAATGATTCACAAACTGAGAATGATTGCGGTGGGAAATTCCAATTTCTATCAATAACAGCAGAATGGGGAACAATTTGAATGGAAAAAATTAGGAGTTGGATTTTTAAATGGATTTTTAAAAAAAGTACTACTAATAAATAAAGCACAAAATTGTTGAGTGTTATTTTATATATATAGTGCCCTCCATAATTATTGGCACCCCTGGTTAAGATGTGTTTTTTTAGCTTCTAAGTTTTTTTTTTTAGCTTCTAAGTTTTTTTTAGAAAATTCAAATAATATGGGACCTTAATGGAAAAAGAGAAAAATCCAACCTTCAATACAAGTGCATTCATTCAGTGGGGAAAAAAATCCCACATAAAGAAAAAAAATATTTGACATCAAATAACGTGTGTCACAATTATTAGCACTCCGGGTGTTAATACTTTGTACAACCCCCTTTTGCCAACAAAACAAAGTCTGGGGACTGAGATGGCCATGGGAGGAGCTTGATTTTGTGTCTAGTGAACCATTTCTGTGTAGATTTGGCCATATGTTTAGGGTCATTGTCTTGCTGAAAGACCCAGTGACAACCCATCTTCAGCTTTCGGGTAGAGGGCAACATATTTTGATTTAAAATGTCCTATTATTTCAAAGCATTCATGATGCCATGCACTCTAACAAGGACCCACTTAGAGTGTTTGTTGCCAAAAAGCTCAATCTTGGTCTCACACAAAAATACACATGGTCCCAGGCTTCAACTGGGACCGTGTGCTTTGGTCAGATGAGACCAAGATTGAATTCAACCACAAAAATACACACGGTCCCAGGCTTCAACTGGGACCATGTGCTTTGGTCAGATGAGGCCAAGATTGAGCTTTTGGGCAACAAACACTCTAAGTTGGTCTGGCGTGCCACGAAAGATGTGCATGCTGAAAAGCACCTCAAACCCACTGTGAAGTATGGGGGTGGGTCAGTGATGCTGTGGGGCTGTTTCGCTTCCAAAGGCCCTGGGAACCTTGTTATGGTGCATGGCATCATGAATGCTTTGAAATACCAGGACATTTTAAATCAAAATCTGTTGCCCTCTGCCCGAAAGCTGAAGATGGGTCGTCACTGGGTCTTTCAGCAAGACAATGACCCTAAACATATGGCCAAATCTACACAGAAATGGTTCACCAGACACAAAATCAAGCTCCTCCCATGGCCATCTCAGTCCCCAGACCTTGTTTTGTTGGCAAAAGGGGGTTGTACAAAGTATTAACACCAGGGGTGCTAATAATTGTGACACACATTATTTGATATTATTATATATATATTATTATATTATTATTATATTATTATAATATTTTTTCTTTATGTGGGATTTTTCCCCCACTGAATGAATGCACTTGTATTGAAGGTTGGATTTTTCTCTTTTTTTCCATTAAGGTCCCATATTATTTGAATTTTTAAAAAAACTATTAGAAGCGAAAAAACACATCTTAACTAGGGGTGCCAATAATTATGGAGGGCACTGTATTTTTAAAGAAAACAGGGGAGTAACAGTTAAAAGACACGAACATGAAAGTGAAAACTGACATCATTTCTAGACTCTACACCAAAACAAATGGTTAGAAACGCAACAAAAATTGTGTTCCCTGTGTTATTGTTTTACTTTTGAGTGACATGCTGTCCACAAGATGGTGGAAGGTACAATTCATGTGTGTTGTGTTCAATTAATTCATTGGCTGCCATTGACGGTGCAAGATGTCAAATTCCTTTTGAATGATTCGCCCCCTCCCAGTCAAAAGGAATTGGACATCTAGCACTGTCAATGGCACTGAAAGATGAGCAGTCCTTCCATTTCAAATTAATTGGATAACTATCATTGTCAATGGCAACCATGTCACATAACCTTTTGGGTTGATATAACAAAATAATGATATTGCAGTGACCTCACCATCAACGAAGGATCCATTGAGCTTAATAAAGACGTAAATGCTGCCTTCAGGCTCCAAGTCCACCTGCAGATTAACAAACAAAAAAAAACACAATTTTCATGGGAATACCAATTTCCATAAAAATCACGGCTACTCATCTTTGCACTCGTGTATGAAAATTCAATCGACTGTATAATAACTTCAGACTTGTGTGATGTATGAAGTATCGTATTTTTCGGACTATAAGTCGCACCAGAGTATAAGCCGAATTTTGGGGGGAAATTTACTTGATCAAATCCAACACATAGAACATTTATGTCATCTTACAAGGCAATTTAAAATAAAAATACAATAGAGAACAACATGCTGAATAAGTATACAGTATGATAATGTTACATGATGCATGAATGACAAAATGCGAACCTTGCCGGTATGTTAACGTAACATAGCTATTAAGAGTTATTCAGATAACTATAGCATAAACAACATGCCAACAAGTTTATCAAACAATCAGTGTCACTCCAAAACACCAAAATAACATGTGAAACGATATAATAATGTGTTAATATTTCCACACATAGGTCACTCCAGAGTATAAGTCGCACCCACAGCCAAACAAAAAAAACAAACAAACTGCGATTTATAGTCCGAAAAATACGGTATGTTTGTAGAAATTCGGTTTTTGAAAAACTGTACGGAGTCAATTTTCTCTAATTGTGTGTGAATGCATCTTAGTTTCCGCCAGTACAAATGGTGATAGGAATTTAAACACCTTGACAGAGACGGTGAAGCAGGTCAGACAGGTTGTACTGGTTGGGGAGGTGTGTTGCTCAGCTGAGAGGGATTTCACTAATGAGTGAACCGTGAGGAATATACAGTACACTTAAGACAGAAAGTATTTGGAGAGGTATTTTTTAAGTCTAGCCTTTAAGCTTACATTCAGTGTGCAACGCCGTATACCAGGGTTGACCAAATCTGGACCTCGATGCCATCAATCCTGTCGTGTTTTCTACGTCTCTCTCCCCCAGCACACCTGAATCAAATGATTACCGTAATTTCCCGAATATAAGGCACACCTGCGTATAATGCGACCCCAAATTTACTTGTAAAATCTAGGGAAAATTATTGTACCCGTTTATAACGCGCACCCTAATTTTAGCACCAATAAGTAGAAGAATACAAGAAAACAGAGCTCGTGTACAGATACAGAAATGTCATTTTACTGACTGGTGAAACACAGCACAAGCATAGCACATTGGTAGTTCAAAACATTACCATAAACTGACAATATTTACGGTAATAATATGATTTGACAGCTTCTCAAACTTACCAGAATCTAGGAGAATACAAAACAGATGTGACTTTTCTTTTAAAGGCTGCTGTATAACTTGCTCGTTTCATCATGATGAATAAATGTTTTTTCCATGGATTGATACGGTAAAATGAAAGTGAGAACGTAAGTCGGAAGTCCGTGAGAGCTCATCGCTGTCGACACGACAATAACGATAGGAACTATTGTTATTTGGGTTCGAGTTTCCCGAGGGACAGATATAGTTGACGGACACAGGAAGTCCGTGTGCTTACGTTTGTCATGGTCCGAGTTGCGGAGCTGCAATAAACGTTGACTCAAATGAGTTCAAGAAACTGTGCTTTGTGAAGAGTGAAAAAAGCAGACTTTAACACAGACGAAATCATTCGGCCGATTAGAGTGAAGTATTACCGAAACAAAATGGTGACGTCACGTACCGTAATGGTCGGCAACGGATTGCCGCATACGTTTCTTCAACACAACGTGGCCGTGTCCAAAAAAAAAAAATATATATATATATATATATTTCTGTCTCCATCCATGTACCCGTTTATAATGCGCACCATGACTTTACAAGTTGATTTTGGGGGAAAAAAGTGCGCTTTATATTCGGGAAATTACGGTATGTCATCAGTAACCTCTCCAGAAGCCTGATAATTAGAGATGTCCCCATCGCCGATCGATCGGGTCCGTTCACGTCATTTTCAAAGTATCAGAATCGGCGAAAAAATATCGGCCATGCCTTTTTTTAAGATATATATATTTTTTAATTAAATCGTTTTCTAATTGTATTTAACGTTACAGACATAATATGTTACACTCTTCCAGAGTCTTTAGTTTAGGCTCAAGGTAGGATTATCAGATTTATCCCAATAACGGTGATAATTAATCTTTTAAAAAATGTATCACGTTAAAATATTTAACTCAATTAATGCATGCGCTGCACGACCCACTCACGCATTCTCGCGCTCAATCTGTAATGGCGCCATTTTACCAATATAGAGAGATAAAAGGCAGCGTAAAATGAGTAGAGTGAATTTTGGCAGCCTTTGGAGCCTTTATTTAATTGGCTAAAGCCTTACAATCCCTCTCCCTACGATTAGAAATATCATGGGAAGCAATGTGGGGAAGCAAGCTAGCAATTGATCTTTTTCTTAACACCTTATGTTATTTCCCAACGCAGAGAAGATATATCAATTGGTAGCACTATGCACAGTCATCGTTCCACTTCCCATCATGCATTTGGGCATGGCCACAGTATCATTTACTGCAAGCTCAACAAATACACTAGATGGCAATATTTAGTCACAATATACAAAGTCACAAGTCTTTCTATCCGTGGATCCCTCTCACAGAAAGAATGTTAATAATGTAAATGCCATCTTGAGGTTTTTATTGTCATAATAAACAAATACAGTACTTATGTACTGTATGTTGAATGTATATATTCGTCCGAGTTGTATTCATTTTTTTCTTAATGCAATGCCAAAATGTATATAATTGGGAAAAATTATCGGGAATGATTGGAATTGAATCGGGAGCAAAAAAAAAAGCAATCGGATCGGGAAATATCGGGATCGGCAGATACTCAAACTAAAACAATCGGGATCGGATCGGGAGCAAAAAAACATGATCGGAACAACCCTACTGGTAATGATCCTGATTATTTGATTCAGGTGTGTTGGAGGAGGGAGACATGGAAAACACGACAGGAAAAGTGGCTCCGAGGTCCGGATTTAGTGAACCCTGCCGTACACCGTTTTGAAACAAAAGCGATGTTCTCTAAAGCAGTGTTTTTCAACTGGTGTGCCGTGGCACACTAGTTTGCCGTGAGAGATCGCGAGCTGTGCCGCGAGAAGTTATCCAATATCGCATTTTTCTTTCTTTCTTTTTTTTTTTTTTTTTTTTTTTTTTTTACGTCGTCAGGCAGAGTTTGTAACAGTCACCTCCTTAAATGGTGTTCCTCCCGACTAGGCATGTGCCGGTTACCGGTTTCAAGGTTTACCATGGTATGAAAACGTCACGGTTTCAAAACCACAAAAATTTTCCGTCATACCGTAGTACGGTATTCGCTATTTTACAAGTCTCAAAAATGCAGCCAGAAGTATCTTGGAGCGGCAGCGCTCACCCCTACCTCTCCGGTTGTTGATGTGTGTGTGTCAGTGACGCTATTCTGCTAAACACCAAAAAAGAAACACTCCAAACAAAAGGCGTACTTTTCTTGAATTTATGGAGGTCTCAAATCATGGTAACTGAAATATACAGTTTTAGAACGTTGTACAATAGTATTTTACACGTGTGAGTAGCTTCATTAGCACAAACACAACAGAATGTGATCCATGAAAAAGTTCGCCAAAAACAAAACACACATTTTCCTTTCAAATTCAAAATACAAATTAACTAAAACTTACAAAGACGAATGTTAGCCTAGTCTTAGCTGGGAGAGCAATTTCATCGAGGTTATAAATCTAACGGCCACTGAGAAACAAGCTTGAAGGAAGGAAAAGGGATAACATCAAAGATCGCTAATTGCGACAGATGATCTTGCCCTAAACACAAATGTACGCTCGCTGGGCAAGGAGAGGTCTCACTCCCAGTGTTTTTAGATGAAACCTTTACACAACAACATTCAAATTTTAACTAACTTATCCATTTTTAACTTATTAACTTATGAATTCTGCGTCTTTTTAACACAAAGGCATGACATGTAGACTAGAGTTGACACAGTGGCTGAAAATGGCGAAACTTCACTTGAGCTTTTGCCCCCTCAAAAAAAAAAAAAAAAAAAAAAAAAAAAAAAAGTACAGTCAATATTTTTCAATTTTATTTAGAATTGTTTTTACTTTTTTATAGCAATTAATTTAGTTCTTGCTCCAATCTTGAGCAACCTGAGCTGTGGCTGTGGGTAGTCTATAAGTTCTATTTATTTTAATTTTATTTAAAATATATTTTTTTGTTTATTTATTTTAACATAATATTCATGTTCCAATTTGCAAATATTTTCTGAAAAATAAAAAAATCCCGGAAAAAAGTTTTTTTATTTTATTTATTTATTTTTTTAAACCCATACCTCTCAAAATAACACATTTTGGAGCTATAATTGCAATACTGTGATACCGTAAAACCGCGGTATTTTTGCTCACGGTTATCGTACCGTCAAAATCTCATACCGGCACATGCCTACTCCCGACATCGACCACGCGGTGGCACTGCTTTATTTACATTGAATATGTTCTTCTGTTGCTGCTTACTTTTATGTTGGAGTTCTGTTAACGCGTGTGTGCGGATCGCTGAGCTCCCGAGTGACGAGTGGTTAAGGTTGATTTATTTATTTATTTATTTTGTTTGAATAAATGTGCATAAGTGGAAGCTTCTCCCCTTTTTGTTACTTTATGCACGCATCCTACTTACCACGCGTTACAAGTTGCAGTAGGAAAGGAGAAGTTGATAGAAGCTTGCGGTCTTGTGCAAATGAGCAATGTATTGCTTGTGTCGCGTTCAAGAACTGCTCAGATTTTTAGCCATCAGCTACCTTGCTGTCCGCGAAAATGTGGACGCCAGCACGTCTACTGTACATCACTTGATTAGAGTCGTCAAGTGTCAATATACACGGAAGTGTCCTTTCCATTTCATCCATATTTGAGTCCGTCAAATCCTCCCTGTGTTTTATTCCAACACATTGTTGAAGACTGCAAGGTAGCTGATGGGCAAAAATCCAAGCAGTTCTTGAATGTTACGCAACAGTTGCATTTGCTCTCGTTTCAAACCAAGTCGATTGACTATTTCGTTCGCCTCCATGAAAACAGAGAAAAAAGGCAACTTTTTTTTTTTTTTTTTAGAAACACTACAAAGGTAAATGAGAAAGCCCTCAAAGCCAGTTACCTTGTTGCTAAACTTGTTGCTGAATCCAAAAAGAGGCACTACTACCTGCCTGCAAAGCCATTGTCAGTGAGATGAAAATTCTGAGCTTTTCCAGCCTAACTGCTATAAAAAATAAAAACAGAGAGAGACTAAGAGCTGTTGACGAAGATTCCTGCAAGGATATCGGCCTTGTGTTCATCCATACAGGCTAAAGTTTCACACTGAGAAAGTATACATATTGAGAAATTAAATGAATGAATGAATGAATATTTCATAATTAAATATACAGTACAGAAAGTAATTTTGGAATATTTTTGGTTTGTGGTGTGCCGCGAGATTTTTTCTAATTGTAAAAACGTGCCGTGAAACAGAAAAGGTTGAAAAACACTTGTAACAATGGTGAAGGCAATTCATCTGGTCTGGCATTACTGAGGCTAATCATAACATACTACTCAGCAGACTGGAACGTGTGGATAGAGCTCACTGACATTGTGCTTGAGTGGTTCAAAGATAGCCATTTCTTTGGGTCAATCAGAAATCATGAGTCTGAACGGATCAAAATCACTTGGGGTTCCTCAAGTGTCCATTCTCAGAACCCACCTTATTTAACATCTACTGTATATGCTTCTATGTGGGCAAGTTCAGGGATGGGCAAACCGGTCTTCAGGTTAGGGTTAGGTAGGTCAGTACTTAAGGGTGTGCCAAAAAATCGATTATTAGATGCATCGCGATACGACAGGTGACGATTTGATTACGGTTCATAAATGTTCAAAAACGATGATTTTTTCCTAATAACTTTATGACAGCCGCTAGTAGCGGAGCGAAATTCAAGACACGTCTGCCTCCCAGACACCTTTAACGGATGCACGCACCCACAAGGTTATGATAGATGCAGCTGCTTACTGAGCAAGAGATTCACTCCTTTTTAAAAGACTTGAAAGTAAATGTGTGTATGAGACAGGCAGAGACCCGGCGGTCGCACTTCTGTGCGCAAGTTATTTTTTAGAGCGAGAGGGGAAGAGAGATAGTTCGTTGCTCCTTTTCTTTCAGTAGTCCAGCAGTAGGTTCAAGTCGTGTTAATTCGAAAATGTCCCGAGTGTGTTGCTAAGTCCCGTGTGCGTCTATATAAGAAGCGAGTACACGGACCCTCTTGTACTGTTTAGCCTTTATTGTTGTTGTTTTTGAGATATTACCAGCTAGCGCCGAGCGCTATGCTAATTAGCGACTTCGTTAACATGTATTTCCATGTCAAGTTGTGCGTTGTTTGGTGGTGGACAAAAGTTATTCCAGATGCAGAACGTTTAAAACCCGGATTAAGTACAGCGGTAACACTACAAACATGCAAAATAGTACAGAAACCTGTGAAAACAAAGTATATTGGTTATGATCTTATTTCTAAAGACACTTTGTTTGTTTCCAGAAAATGTGGAATTCATTTCACCAGTGTAAATTTCATTGTATTGTTGAGAGAAATAAGTACGACCTTTGAAACAGCTAAATGCTTTTGCACCTTCTTGTGAAAAAGAGCATTTCAAGGTCAGCTGTGTCTTGTATAGGCATGTTGAGAAAAGGGTACTGCCTTAAAAATGGTAAATGTTTTTTCACTTTCTTGTAAAAATAAATAAATAAATAAATAAATAATAAATAAAGCAGCTTGAGGGCAGCTTTTTGTTGTATGGCCATGTTTCCACCATTCCTGTTGAATCATTAGGATATTTTAAATAAATAATGGACATAAATTTGTTTGGCTACTTTATTAATTAGTAATATATGATGCATCGATAATCACAATAATCGGGATAACCGTGATCATCATCAATACCGTGATCATTGTTCAATAATCGAATCGTAGCGCACTGAATTGTAATCGAATCGAATCGTGGGGTGCCTAAGATGGCACACGCACACCCCTGGTCAGTAGTGGGTCCTGGTCTTTGTTTCAACTGATCCAGCACAGAAAGTTTAACCAATGAGGTTTCTGCATACCTGCCATGTTTTGCCTGATCTTCATCATCTCCCCCTACGTAAACAATCTGTTTTCAGCATCACTGCGAGTTTGTTAGCCTTTCACCACCACATGAGCATTTTTCCCACCCTAAGATTCCTTACACCTTTTTTGACCTAGTGGATTTTGCCCCAGCCTGCACCTTGACTGTTCTTTGGGGTATTTGTGTTTTGACCCTCAGCCTGCCCTGGACCTCGACCCGGCTTTTCCGTGCCTGTACCTCTGCCACTTCGGACCCCCGACTTGCAACACCTGCTGTGGCTCAATCTACTGTTGCTGTTCCTGACCAATGTCAGCGTGGATTCACAACAGACTCAAACTGCGTTCTCGTGCTAATAAATTGTTAACTGTGCTTCTGTCCCAGAGTCATTGCATTTTTGGGTCTATTTCTCCTCTAGCACGTGACAGAAGCACCTGACTGCGATCAACTGATTGCGCTTGTAAGACACCAGATTGGTGAAGAGGTTTCCTCTTGATGGGTTGGAACGGAAACCCTCACCCAGCCTTTGTGGAATAGTTCGCCCACCCCCGAGTTTGTACTTCGCCTCACATTTCTGAGATCAAGGGTTCAATCCGGGCTCGGATTGTACAGATAAATCGGACTTGCCTTGCCCTTTGACAGGCATTCATTTACTGAATGCATGTACTGTAATATTCCACAACGGTCTGATCTAAACTCAACAGAGGATGCTTTCAATGAACAAAGAATAAAGTGTATAATCATAAAACAGACAGCAAGTGAAAACCTGGAAAGGCATACCAAGGTACATTTCGATAATTGTGCAAATACTTTTGAAGAAATTGGGAAATATGCTAATTGTCTTTCTTCACTTTAACTTTCACTTTAAGGTGTCATGATAAAAAACACGCATGCAGTCCTAATTGGTTGACAACTTTCGCGAGAAAAGAGTTTCTGCTTCCTGTCAGACGGTTGTGCCGATAATGCTGTGAGCAGATCGTTTTTTTTCTGATAGCACTGTGGCTTTTCTGAACTGACAAGATACTTCTTACATCGTGGCTGCACTATAAGAAGGGAGATCTTTGTCAAGCAGTATTATTATCAGTCAAATACAGAGTGGCTCGCTTATCGACAAATTTTAAAGAAGATAGCTGACAAAAAGCTTAGTTGTGTAATTTCACACTTCACGGGCGGGCCCTTCCTGACATGTCTATTTGTACTAGGGATGTGCACGACTAGTCGTTCAATCGCCTACTCATAATTAAACATTTCATACTAGTTGATTTTTTCATTTAATCCCAGACAATAGTTATAGTTTGTTTTAATTACCTGACATGTTTCGGCGAACACTTCCGCCTTCATCAGAGTCAGACTAACCCTATTTCAACTAGTTCATGTAGAAAATGAACTTTCCCAACAGTGCCAGAACTTTTTATAAAAGCGATTTTTGAACATTTTGTGATGTTCATTTCACAATCATGAACATTTGAATCACATCTAGTGAAATATGTTAGCCTTATATCTTGTTTCTCTGTGTGACTTTCAACTCATTTTGCTTTGCCAGGTCTCAAATCTAAAAAAAAAAAAAAAAAAAAATCTAGTTGACTTTCTGTTGTCTGGGTTGAATGTGATCTACAATAAAGAACAGATACTCCCACTCCCTTGAGAATATTGTCACATTTCTTTCCACTTGAACGTTCTTTTCACTTCACCTAAAATATCAACTGCAACTCAAATGGAGAACAGCAAGCGGGTTGTCTTGTGCAGCTGTCATAGACTTTGGCAACTTGATATTTATCTATATCTATCCGGCACTGTTGGATTTTTTTTTATGCTATCTAAAGTTACAGATGCATGACAACTAAAAGAGAATCACAGAGGAGGAAGTTTGGGCCACTTTTTAAAGAAACCGAGCGCCGTTTCAGTCGAGCAAGCAAGCATTCACCACAATGAGGTGCCAGGCAGCACCAAGTGGGCGGCAAAGGAAAAAGTTGGGTCGAAATGTCATTGTGATAACAACTTGCAAATGAGAAAATATTTTGGTTTATTGCACAAATTGAAGGACTTTGCATGCAACACCATGATGCACATCAACAGGACGTCCTGTAAAGCTAAACACGATAAGGACTGCAAAAATGGCAGTGGTATTCTGTCCATCATTAAATTACCATATCAGGTTCACATTTTCCTCTTAATTAATGACACATTTTTGTTTTTCTACGAGTGCAATGGATTAACTTGTATTCAAAGTCAAAGCTGAACTACTTACTCGTTTTCTGTTTGTGCATTGCTTAACCACTCATTTGGAATGAAATAAAACACAGTGGTGTCATTGCGTGTCAATTCACAGTGAGAGCTCTTCAATTTTTCCTTTTTTTTCCAATGATATTAGCGCCTTATGGTGTTAGCTGAGAGAATCTGAAGCATTGTGGTTTTCATCAACGATAACGCGAATATATTTCGTCGACGATCAATTTTTTCATGACGATACGACAATGAGCTAAAAACATGTCAAGGATGACTGTAACATAACGAGACGATTGCCAGTTTTCATTTGACGAAAGTAGGGATGTCCCGATCAAATATTTTTGCATCCCAGACCGAGTAAGCTGATTTTGAGAGTCTGCTGATCCGATAAGATACCGACAAAAAAAAACAACAACCTTTTTTTATTCATTACAACAGTTCCAAACATGTTACAGTATGGTACTGTGTACAATACTTCCTTTTTTCCAGGAGTGTTGCGGAGTACAAAACGTATATATTTTTGTTTCTTTTGGCAAGCCATTGTATTTCTGGATTATTTTGTTATTTTTTAGCCTTTAAAAAATACATAAGTTCAATGCCCAAAACAATGCGTCAAAGCTATCATTGAATGTCTTCCAATAAAACACAAGGCTTGGTCTTTTCTTGTTTTAATATGAAGTCATTCGTTTAGGTTTGTGAAACTTTAACAAAGAAATATGCATGCAGTCAACACAACAGCACAATGCACGCCAGTATACAAATATCATGTAGACAACACACTTCACTTGAACTTCAAGCTATAAGTATAGGATAGCTTCCATACAGCAGAACTTATTTAAAAAAAATTGTTTCCCCCTAAACACAAACACACATTACAGTGCTGGCCAAAAGGATTGGCACTCCTGCAATTCTGTCAGATAATGCTCAGTTTCTCCCAGAAAATGATTGTAATTACAAATGCTTTGGTAGTAATATATTCATTTATTTTGCTTGCAATGAAAACACACAAAAGAGAATTTGAAAAAAAAATTAAATCATTTTACACAAAACTCCAAAAATGGGCCGGACAAAAGTATTGGCACCCTCAACCTAATACTTGGTAGCTCAACCTTTTGACAAAATAACTGCAGACAGCCGTTTTCGGTATCCATCAATGAGATTCTTACAATGCTCTGCTGGAATTTTAGACCATTCTTTTTCGGCCAACTGCTTCAGGTCTATGAGATTTGAAGGGTGCCTTCTCCAAACTGCCATTTTCAGATCTTTCCACAGGTTTTCTATGGGATTCAGGTCTGGACTCTGGGCTGGCCACTTGAAAAGTCTCCAGTGCTTTCTCTTAAACCATTTTCTAGTGCTTTTTGAAGTGTGTTTTGGGTCATTGTCCTGCTGGAAGACCCATGACCTCTGAGGGAGACCCAGATTTCTCACACTGGGCCCTACATTATGCTGCAAAATCTGTTGGTAGACTTCAAAATGCCATGCACACAGTCAAGCAGTCCAGTGGCAGAGGCAGCAAAGCAACCCCAAAACATCAGGGAACCTCCACCATGTTTCACTGTGGCGACCGTGTTCTTTTCTCTGAAGGCTTCGTTTTTTCCTTGCACACTCAATGTTGATGACTTTTCCCAAAAAGCCCTACTTTTGTCTCATCTGTCCAGAGGACATAACTCCAAAACGTTTTTGCCTTTCTCAGGTATGTTTTGGCAAACTACAGCCTGGCTTTACATGTCTTTGGGTCAGAAGTGGGGTCTTCCTGGGTATCTTACTGTACAGTCCCTTTTCATTCAGACGCCGACGGATGGTAAGGGTTGACACTGTTGTACCCTTGGACTGCAGGACAGCTTGAACTTGTTTGGATGTTAGTCGAGGTTCTTTATCCACCATCCGCACAATCTTTTGTTGAAATCTCTCATCAATATTTCTTTTCCGGCCACATCTAGGGAGGTTAGCCACAGTGCCATGGTCTTTACACATATTGATGACACTGCGCACGGTAGACAAAAGAACATTCAGGTCTTTGGAGATGGATTTGTAGCCTTGAGATTGCCCATGCTTCCTCACAATTTTGCTTCTCAAGTCCTCAGACAGTTCTTTGGTCTTCTTTTTCTCCATGCTCAATGTGGCACACACAAGGTAACAGGACAGAGGCTGAGTCAACTTTAATCCATTTTAACTGGCTGCAAGTGTGATTTAGTTATTGCCGCCACCACCTGTTATGTGCCACAGGTAAGTAACAGTTACTGTTAATTAAACAAATTAGAGAAGCATCACTTGATTTTTCAAAGCGTGCCAATACTTTTGTCCAGCCCATTTTTGAAATTTTGTGTAAAATGATAATTGTTTAATTTTTTCCCATTCTCTTTTGTGTTTTTTCATTGCAAGCAAAATCAATGAAGATATAACTACCAAAACATTTGTAATTGCAATCATTTTCTGGGAGAAATTGAACATTATCTGACAAAATTGCAGGGGGTGCCAAAAATTATGGCCAGCACTGTATGCGTGTAAAGTTGAGAATGGCGGATGCTCAGGATGCAAGCAGGGAAAGCGGCACAAAGCCAAAAACAGAAGACCAGAGTGGCCAGAGCAAGAACTTATTTTAACGAAACAAAGGAGAGTGTATTGTCGTGTGCAGTCTCTGCATAGATAACTTTTAAAACAGATTCTAAAACACAAGATGCCTTCAATATTGTTGATTTTAACGGAGGCGGCAACACGCTACGTAAGTGCATTGCTGCTTATTCAGCTACATTAGCCCTACCTAATAATATGACTTTTATTCTCATAGTAATAGTACGAGAAAGGCCGGGCGGAGGGGGGTTCAATGTGTCCGCCGTCAAAAAATTGAACTATTACTACAAGAATAAATGTCCAATCAAAAGTACGAGAATAAAAGTATTATTACGTCGGGCTAATGTAGCTGAATAAGCAACTACGTACTTTACGTAGCGCGTTGCCGCCTCCGTTAAAATCAACAATATTGAAAGCATCTTGTGTTTTCGAATCACTTTTACAAATAAGGAAATCCTTATTATTTTCCCTCATCAACATCAAATTATAATCAATAGAAGGATTTATTCTAATGCTTCGTCGTAGCTCCAAGCTAAGGCAGATGTACATAAAGTGCGTAGCGGCTCACAGCTACGTTACACTTTCGTAATAATGCAACTTTCTTTCTCGTAGCAATAGTACAACTTTAATCTAGTAGTCCTTTTTTATTTAAATTTCTTTATTTGGCCCTAATACTCTGTCGTACCATCATATAAACGTGCATCATTAAGTTTTTATCACGTACTTCACTCCAGCGATAGTTGATATTTATCTACTCTACTGGTGCTTACTCTAATGCTTAGAACAATATAGACGTACCACAAAAAGAGAAAGTAAGAATTATATTAAGAATTGAATCCTGTTGGAAAAGTGAAGTCATAGTGTTCTGAATCGGTTTTCCATTCCACTCTTTTGCACTAGTTAATGCCATCAGCATTTGACCTCATTGTTTATTTGTGATTTATTATTGTTATTTATGTTTGGTTGTACTTTAATAAAGAATTTAAGTGTTCAAAAATATTTTTGTCAATTAATAATCATCGACAAAAATTTAATTGCAAAATTAGTTTAAAAAAAAAATAAATAAATTGGAAACATTTTTTTTAACAAGTCGACTAATCGTAAAAAACGTCTTCAGACTAATCGGGAGAAAAATATTAGTTTGGGACATCCCTAAGTTAAACCCACCAGAATGTCATGACAAGATGTAAACGTGTGCGAGTTTAAGAGGATGCTCGCCCATGCTAAAGTTAATGCTAACGCGAATGCTACGCTAACGCTACAAGTTACATTTAGAGTGTAAGGATCACTCAGGAAACATCTTAAAAGGCTAAAGCACAGGTGTCAAATCGAATCCAGAAAGGGCCTAGTGGGTGCAGGTTTGCTTTCCAACCAATGAAGAGGACACCTTTTCACCAATTAGATCTTTTACATGTGTAATCAGTTAAAGTTTGTCAGGTGCTGCTTGTTTCAGCAGGAAGTTCATTGGTTAAACTCTCTGTGCGTTATCGGTTGGAACAAAATCCAGCACCCACTAGGCTCTACTGGAATCGGTTTGACACCTGTGGGCTAAAGCAACATTGTATATTCTCTCATGCAAAATAAAAAAAAAATCTTTAACGATTTACAAATCAGGCAAGCCAGAAGCTTCTTATAGCAGCCTGCCTTCAAGCTGCTGCAAGGTCCTTCTGGGGTCCTACCATCAGTCAGCGGCGACTACAGTTGCCCACAAAGATGCCTGCTAAAATTCCTTCTAGCAACGTCTTATTTTTTTTGTTAATCGGTCGATGTGCAATGTTGGAAAAAAGTCTATATATTGGGCCGATATATCGGTCGACCTCTATTAAACATACAAAATACTGTTTAGGTAAGAGATGGTGGACCGGGCCACATAACAAACATAAGAATCTTTCAACTAAAAATGAACTATTTTCATGACTATATCCTTAAAATCTTCATAGTTCAGTTAAGAATCACCCACTTGGCCAATTTGACACTTTATGCATCAGTGTGAAAATGTGTTATTTCTCGCACAACACCTCAACCCTTCCCCCACAACAGTTTCAAAAGTGACGTTCATAGCTTTATGGCTTTCAAGTGTAGGATGAAGAAGGGTGGGATCCGTGCCCATACCGTGTTTACTAGAAGTACTAATTGCACCACAGGAAATCTTCTGAGGATGTCAATATCAATTGATTACACGAATTATGTAAGCACTTAGATACTGATGTAATAGCGTGTCGCTCAAGTAGCATGACTAATAAGGAAATGAACATAGAAGCTCGCATTTAAAAAAAAACAAAAAACAAAAAAGATTTCCTCTTTGCAACAGGTTTGTGAGTCGTCTTCAGGGCTGAGTGGATTTACTTTCAGTAGTATTTAACAATTAACATTGGTTACCTTACGTGCCAAGGAAATGTTCTTAAGTGTCTTTTGCTCTGACAATGTCCATTTTTCTTTTCTTCAGGTGAATCACTTTCAGAGCAAGACAACACCTTGTATAAATTACATTTATATAAAAGACAATTGCTCAAAATGTTTAAGTATGTAAATTGGAAATTTATTGAACCTGTGATAAAAGAGAAAAGGTGCTACGAAAGGGTGACTAGGGGTGGGAACCACACAATCTGATTCAATTTGCGATACAAGGCTATGGAGGTAGAATTGTGTTTTAATTATTCAATAAAAATAATGTTGCTTTAATCAAATTATACATTTTCAATTAAAAAAAAAGTGACTTCTATAAAAGAAAATGTGTTGGAATTCAAAAATAAATTAAAAAAAAAGTATTTGTAAACTATTTTTCTTTGAATGTTCTATTTTTTTGGATTGAAACTTTTTTATTGAAGTAATGTTTTATGTTTGGGTGCCACATTTTGGCTAGGACATTTGTGTCTTTATTATTAAATCAAAAAATAAGTTTCTTCAAGCAAAAAAAACATTTTCAAAAGAAAAATCAGTTCAGTCAAAAAAAGAAAAAATTTCAATCAGAAATTTGCATTTGAACACTTAATTGTTCATAGAAATTTTTTTCTTTGATTAAAGCAATCCTTTTTGTGTTTGGGCCACCAAATCCCAATCATTCAATCCCAAAAAATGTTGTTTCAATCAAAAATAAATAAATAAATAAATAAAAGAAAAATTCATTTGCAAAAATAAAATTGCCCTCCCCTAAAAATTTTGCACAACTGCACTACACGGATCTTCTTTAGATCAATCAAGTTTTTGGACTGTCACTGAGAAAAACAGTTTAAACTTCCTCCAAAGATTTTCTATTAGGTTTAGGTCTGGAGACTGGCCAGGCCCCTCTAGTACCTTGATATGCTTATTACAAAGCCACTCCTTGGTTACTCTGGCTGTCTGCTTTGGGCCTTTATCATGTTGGAAGACCCAGTCACGACCCATTTTCAATGCTCTAGGACAGGCGTCCCCAAACTTTTTCCTATGAGGGCCACATAACCCTTCCCTTCTCTGATGAGGGGCCGGGGTCTGTTTGTAACAAAAAAAAGTGTGACGATTGCAGGAATGCCTAAATGTAAAAATGTAATGTTTTTCAGAAAGCCACAATCAAATAACCCTTTCTGGATTCTTCACGGAACAAAAGTAAATAAAATTAATATAATATAATATATAAAAAAAGCCAGGAAATAAATAACACAAAAAAAAAGAAAAAAACATTACAATTTTTTTTTCCCAGGGGGCCTGACCACATGCGGCTGCGGGCTGTGTTCGGCCCGCGGGCCGTAGTTTGGGGACCCCTGCTCTAAGAGTTTATTCCCAAAATCTCACATTGCATAGCCATGGTCATCCTGTCCTTAATACAGTGCAGTCGTCCAGCCCCATGTGCAGAAAACCACCACCAAAGCTTGATGCTACCATCCCCATGTTTACAGTAGGGATGGTCTTCTTGGGATGGTACTCATCATTCTTCTTCCTCCAAACACAATGAGTGGAATTAAGAAAAAAACATCCCATTTTGAGCTCATATGATCACCACTTTCTCCCATGACTCCTATTTGATCATCAAAATGGTCATTAGCAAACTTTAAAAAAGGCCTGGACATGTGCTGGTTTAAGCAGGGGAACCTTCCGTGCCACGCATGATTTTAAACTAGAACTACCGAAGGTGGATCAGTTGATACAAATCACTTTTGTATCCAGAGAAAGGTCATCTGACTCTAATCAGCATATCTTTTGTGAGCATTGAGGTCCTCATTAGTCATTCCCATTCACACTCGCAAAACCACAGAGTTGGATTGCTCCACTTAGCATCTTGAGTGTTTGCAGGGCAGGGCAGGGCTGCCTGTTTGCAGAGGACTATCTGACATGAGAGCATTGAAAAAGAACAGCTGTCTCAATCTCTCTGAGTATTTAGTTGCACTGTTTCTTGTATGCATGGAGCTATGATTGTAATATTGCTAAAGATGGATGGCTGATGATGCACAACACTAGTCATTATTTGAACAAAAAAAGCTTTTTATTCAATTAAAAAAATGTGAATAGACAACAAAAGAAACTATATACTGTACAAGGGACGGTGTAATAAAAAAAATTAAAAAAAATAAACATTTTTCTCGTGGTGACATATGACACTTCGCCCGTTTCCCAGGGCTAGGTGTTGGAGGTTGTTGGTAAATGGTGTTATACTTATATAGCGCTTTTCCACCTTTCAAGGCGCTCAAAGCGCTTTACACTATCTCGCCATCCACCTACTGGTGACGCAGCACCAGGAGCAACATGGGGTTCAGTATCTTGCTCAAGGACACTTAGGTGAGTTCATCAGGGCGGAGAACTACTCTACCACTGAGCCACGCCACCCCACAATTTTTCCTTATGTGCCTTCTTTGTGCCCACATGAGAGCGAGAATTCCTTTGCAAGACCCACCAAGAAGTCTACCAGTCTCTCTTGCCTTCCGGTGCATGCCTGATACAACACATATGCCTTCAGAGTGACGTGTGTGGTTTAAATCAGTCTCCAAAAAGCCAGATTTCCATGCTTTGTGACTGTTCAGACTACAAAAAAGAGCCCTCCAGTTTCAATTTGGATGGGCTAAGAATCTGATTTTGCCACCCACTCAGAGCAAGGCCTTAGAGCAGGGGTGAGCAAACCGTTCCTCGGGGGCTGCAATGGGTCCGGGTCTGTTCCAACTGATCCAGCACACACAGTTTAACTAATGAGGTTTCAGCGGAAACAAGAAGCACCTGACTGCAATCAACTGAAAAGGTGCCCTCTTCGTGGGTTAGCACAAGAATACCCATCCACTGGGTGGAATAGTTTGCACACCCCTGCCTTAAAGGCCCGGGTGCAGTCACATCCCCCTAAGTTCTGCCCCTGGGCGGGGTTTCCTGTAATATACCCTAAAATCAAATCATTTAAACAATGAACCTGGAGTTTAAATGGGTCATGAACCTGAAAAACTGTGTTTGATTATTTTTCATTCAATCTTAAATGGATGATGCCAAAATTAAAAAATAAATAAATAAATAAAACAAATTGGCTATCATGGACAGCAATCGACAAGCATTCCATTTTCCAGTGAAATTGGCCCACAGTTCGCTGGGATAGGCTCCTGCAACCACCTTTACCCTTTTAAGGACAAACTGCATAGAAGATAAATATTTTATGGATACAAATTAGGTACATTGGGCATCTCTGGTTTAAAAAAAAATATTGCATCAAAAAGGCTTGTGGCTACTTTGATCTGTCACTCATTTGTGACAATAGGCATCAAGGGGTTAAGGAAGTGTTTCTAAAGCAAGGGTGTGTAAAAACATGTTTGCAATGTACAATGGTTGTTTTAAAGCGCTTGTGAGGTATCTGTGTCAATACTAGACAGTAGACATTTTGTCTAAGATTAATGGAGAAGAGATATATATGGCTATTGCAATAAAGACAGAAAGATAGAGATGTCACCACTTTATCAGGGGTGTCAAATGTACAACCCGCGGACCAGAAGTGGCCCGCCAGGTGGTCCAATCTGGCCTACAGGGTTGTTATGTCTGATACGTTACTGTATCATATTGTATACAGCAAGGTTCCAGACTAACATTTTTTACTAGGAGGACAGTGGCCCCTGACTTAAAATTTTAGGGGCGCAAGGAGAAGATTCAGAGGTGCACACTGTAAATCGACATGCAACGTTTTCCTCTAATTTTCGCTGTTTAACTGATAAATATTTTTATATTGATTCTTGATCACTGATCCCTCGCTACTTCGCGCTTCAAACTTCGCGTCCTTAGTCCATTGCGGAATTTTTTTACCAATTAAAAATAAATAAATAAATACAGATGAGCTGTCCCTAGCCGATCGCGTAAGTCTCACTCTCCCGCCTTCCCTGCTCTTTGTTGGTCAGGCAATGCCCTGGAGTTGCTTACCAAAGTTAACGATGATTGACATACGTTTGCTTTTGATCTTTCCAGAGGCGCGAACTTCAAAGCGCCACATGCGTCAATCATCATTTAACTTGTTAAACTGTTGCTGTGGCAACTCATTGTGTGTTAAATGAGCAGCCAGCTTGAGCAGATTTGAATGGAATCACTCAATGAAGCATTTAATAAAGCCAAGCATTTTTCCACTTTATCCTTGTTTAAAAATAATTTGATAGAACAGTAACATGTTTAAATCTTAAATCAAAATTATTACATTTGAAGTGCTTAAAAACCATTTATTTAAAAAAAATAAAAAAAAAATATATATATATTTATATATATATATTTATATATTTATATATATATATATATATATATATTTACATATATATATATATATAGTGGGGAGAACAAGTATTTGATACACTCACAATGGGAAAACCCATTGGCAGCGTATCAAATACTTGTTCTCCCCACTGTATATATATTATATATATATGTATATATATATATATATATATATATATATACAGTATATAGTATATATACACATTTTTAAAATTATACTTTGGAGAAAAAAAAGAGTGAAAAATATGTCTTATAGCCTATGTATCTCTTTCCAATCCTAAATCTGAATAAATATGTTAAACACACAAACCCAAAAAAAAAGGGGGGGGGGGTGGCGCTACTTCATGGTCTTTCACTTATCGCGGCGGGCTCTGGTCCCCATTAACCACGAAAAATGAGGAATCACTGTATTTTATTTTCTAACAGTTTTCACAAGAACCAGTATACTCAGACCCAGGTGCAGAAAGAAATTACGGGGGGGCATTACATTTTTTGGGAGGGGGGGTCCACTTCTTCAACGTGCTCCCTAGCTGCTGCAGCTAACCCTCCTAGCATGAGTTCTGATTTCAATGCTCAGCTCATCGGTGCTTGTAGGAGGAGGTGGCAGCGTTATCCCTTCATGTTGACTTTCGGCCACGTCTTTGTCAAGGCTTGAGTTTGTCTTTAGTTTCTTGAAAAAAAACACTGATGTTCATTCCAATTTGAATTCGCAACTGAAGAGCCGCTCAATCGCCATTTCTGCAACCGAAGCAATCCCTATCCAATCGCAGTACCAAATGGCCGGCTACTTGGCCCACCCCCCCCTTATCTGTGATTGGCTAGAAATTGCCTTCATTCGCTGCTCAGATTGGTTGAATTGAATGACGACAGATCAAGATAGGAGGAATAGAGGGTTCGTCCTCTCCGCGTGTGCGTGAGTGTGTGTTTGTGGAAGATTAAAAAAAAAAAAAACACAGTACAGTCTAATCGAGCTAGGGCGGGCACAGCAGTCTCTCAGGGCGGGCCCGGCCCCCTAATGCCCGCCCATGCCGCCGGGTCCGAGTATACCACATTGGCAACGGATGTATTGATCGACAAATCACCTGCGAGGAGCCTGGCCAACCCGAAAATTAACAACCATATGCCACACTTTGTCAACATGGAGGAGCGTATCATTTTAGCAGTGTACGACCAGCACATACTTCAAGATACCTCTCAGCATGATTTTCGGGACATAAATATAAAAGCGGCAGTATGGAAAGTTGTTGGTGCTCAGAAAAGAATGGAAATGTTTAAAATGCTCTCCCAATTCATAGCTAATCAGAGACGAGTGATCATGCACAGGAGGAGGACGGTGCGTGTCGCTGTCGCTTCAGCAACAACGACAACAACAAAAACCTGTGCGAGTAAGGGAAAAAAAATACACGTTTAACTCAAAAATGCAACCATTTGGTTGAAGTCTGGAGCCCTGCTGTTTTTCATGTTAAATACTAACACTTTTAAAACTCGTCCCATCTAGGATTTCGGAGACAGATATGACACCGATCTTATAAGTTTTTGCGAGATTTCACGGAAGCGTAACTTACCAATGCCGCTGTCAAAATGATAATAAGCAAAAAATCTTGACTTTGCAGGTCTACTGCAAGAAATTCAGGCCGCAACAACTAATCGATTAAAATCGATTAATAAAATAGTTGCCAACTAATTTGATAATCGATTTTTGCTATGAAGTCCTGTTTGGATCCTTGTGTGTGTGTAATGTGAGGCTGCGCGCGTTGGATTGCTGAATTAATAATATTACCAAGTGTCGAGAGTTAGATTGTCTTTTGTGTTTTTAGATCCAGTGTGCCTCCATCAGAGGTGAGTAAATGAAGCCAATTGTATCGCTTGTATTCTTTGTTTATGGGACGTTACTACTTAGAATGGAGTGCTAAGGTAGTTAGCGATTATGATAATCAGTGTCTTTAGTGTCAGTTTGTATTGTGTTTTGGAGAAGCATATTTACGCCTGAGTTATTGTTAGATAGTCATTTCGTTATATGACGAAACCACATTCATATAACAGCTTAAAGTCTTCTTTTAGCACAAATTACTATTCAAACTGTAAATTGTCATGCAAGGCAGTGTGCTTTGATTTGGATTGTATTTATGAACAACTGTTTGATAAAGAAGACTGATTCATTACAATACATATCAGCGCTTTGCCAACAAGAAAAGAAAATGTCAATCAGCAGCACTTTTTTGTATTTGAATGAACAGGACTTTTGACTGATTTGCGTACTGAGAATTGATTTTTATGCTTTATACTCAGAACCTTTATTCAAACCTTTAACAAGTTTTATGTACTTAAAACAGCACAGTTGTAGACTAGAGGTTAAGTCAGGAAGCTGTCATAAATTAATATTATTTTTGAAGGAAAGTCATCAATTTTGTCTTCATTGTTATTCACAACATACCCAAAACAAATTCAAGTTTGTGAAGGTAATTGAAAAAATTGAATCGATTAATCGTTTAATTAATCGTTTGATTAATCAGTGATAACAATAACTGTTAGTTCCAGCCCTGCAAGAAATGTTTATTTTGTGGTAAGAATAAAACAGATAAATGAAGTGATAACACTTCAGATACTCTATGTTGCTTATGTGGCTCCACTATCATACGATTGATTAGGTGTGACTTTTAGCAACGACTAGATCACACTACTTGACATCCTGTTGTGCCCGCTCCCGCCCACAATTTTGGTTTTGTTGTCAAGTTGGTCTCAAACCACATTAATAAGTCTTGAATTTAATGTTCCTTGAGCTGGAGGAAACCTGTCAATATTTTAATTTCGACTTATTTTACTATTGAAGGAATTCGGCCCCCCTGCCAAGCCGCGGGAACATCGCCAGCCGAACGAAATGGGTGTTCCGCTGGCACCGCTCCCGCGAGCCGGGCGGTGGGGGCCAAAATTCCGCGTGTTCACTCCCATGTTAACCCGTTGTACTGACTTGATGTTCCAAAAGTTTGAAGAAGGCTCACCGAAAACAGGTTGACAATTTATTCTTCGACAATGGTCAAAAACAAGGCAAAAACAGATGACGGAGGGACCCTGCTGGATCCAGGGTCGGCAAACAAGGCTACATAGAAATGTTCCCGAGCAGCGACCGTGTTATCTAAATGTTCAGTTCTTTTTGAAAGCTGCGGTGGAGTGCGCCGGGCCAAAGGCGTGGCTGGGTGTTGTCTTGGGATCATCCCTCTGTGGCAGGTCAGGTTCGTGTGTCATCCTTCGTGGTTGGGATGTGGTTGCCACGGTGACCGACGCAGGTCTTGACGTCCAAGGCGCCCACGCTATCAACTTGTTATCCTTGTTTGGGAGCCCAATGCTACTTGTTTTAGGACAGAGTGCCCTGCTCTTTGTCCTGAAGTGGCCGGAAGAACTGATTGCAAGAGTTGGTGTGTCAATCGTTCTCATGACTAGTTGGGCTTCTGTGATAAGATGGCGTTGTGTATCTTTTATGCCCTCTATTCTGCTTCTTTTCATTAAACTATGGTGTAAGTGCTATTTATTTTATATTAGGTGTGTTAGATAATACAAATAGTCCTACAGTAAAAATGAGAAATGATACTATTCCCTGATTGATTTTATTACGTGTGTTAGAGAAATACAAACAGTTATATGTTGTGTGCGAGAAAGGTAACTATTCCTTTCACTATATTACTGATAAAAACAATGCTTTAGCAACTTATTTGCACATTGCCATTTAAAAGCTACTGGAAAAACTGGAACATTGGTCTTGGTTATGGAATAGTCTTCCCCCTGAAATCCGCACCACTACAAATCTGGGCCTTTTTAAATCTCTTTAAATTTAAATTTAAAGACACACCTTTTTAGACTCGCCTTTCCCCAAAATTAGTTTAGCCTGGTTTTATTTCTTTAGGGTTTTTAATGTTTTCGGATTTTATCTGTTTTATTGTTTTGTTTGCTGTCTGACTGATCTTGATTCGCTGTTTCGTTTCTTTTTTCTTTACCTTTCTTCCTAATGTCATTGTATAATACTTTCCTGCCTTTTATTTACTATGTGCCATATTTGTCTTTGTTGTAAAGCACTTTGGGGACCTTTCGGGTTTTGTAAAGGGCTATATAAATAAATTTGATTTGATTTTGAAAGTCGTTAAACAGTGCTTGAATTTGGACATGTAAAATGTGTACGAACCCTGTGCAGGTCTTCAAATGGGGGCATTTCACCTTTAAAATTTGACACAACTCAAGTAAATTTTTCATCTACCTGCACTTGAGCAAGTAGGACTTTTGCAGATTATTATTATTTTGTTTAAAAAACATTATTATTCTTGAATTTTTTGTGGCTGGCAACTTCTACTCCACAATTAAGCCTAATTGTTCGTGGCAATGTGTAAATAAGTTGATAAAGCATTGCATTTATCAGTAATATCAGGAAAATGTGAGTGGAAATGAAAATATCGACACGGTTCCTCCAGCTCATAGAAAGTTAAATTCAAGGCTTATTAATGTTGTTTGAGACAGAGGCGGGCACAACAGGACATCAAGTAGTGTGATCTAGTGGTTGCTAAAAGTCACACTCAATAAATCGTATGACATCAAACAACTGCAGCTACATAAACAGAATACAGTACTCATAGAAAAATCAACCCCTAATTTCACAAAATATGCTCAGAGTGTAAAGGGTTCCTTAAAATGTATTTATTTTCTACATTATTTATATAAAAATATTTTTATTTGCAGCCTATGCAGACATTTTTTTCAGATTATTATATTTGAGGTAAAAAATTTAATTAATCCCGATTTAGATTTTTTTCCATAATTCCTCAACCCACTGATGCACTTTAGAGATGAAAGACAAGTAATTAAAGCAATGTATTACTCTTGTGGTGAACGACAATGTAGGGTAACATGTAGTTACATGTAAAGGTGAAGTCAGGGGTCGGCAACCCAAAATGTTGGAAGAGCAATATTACAACTTTTAGATGTATGGGCTTATTAAGAACAAATAGTACTTAAAGTGCGTACGACAGGATACAAAAAGTCTTAAAAAGCATTATTATGTGAATTAGAATCATATTTTGAGATGATTCGACTACCATATTTTTTGGACTATAAGTCGCACCTGAGTATAAGTCGCACGGTTCGCACCAGCCAAAAAATGCGCAATGAAAAGGAGAAAAACACATAAGATGCACCGGAGTATATGTCGCATTTGAAGGAAATTTAATTGACAGAATCCAGCACAAAGAACTGACATGTCATCTTGAAAGGCACTTTAAAATAAAAAATACAATAGAGAACAACAGGCTGAATAAGTGTACGGTATGTTAACATTACATGATGCATAAACAACGAACTGAGAACCTGCCTGATATGTTAATGTAACATAGAGTTAATGACAAAACTATAGCATACAGAACACGCTAACAAGCAACAATGATATGATAATGTGTTAATGATTTAACACATTAGTCACTCCACAGTATAAGACGCACCCTCTACCAAACTATGAAAAACACTGCGACTTATATTCTAAAAAATACGGTATATACAACAATTTGGCAAAGCGCAGATGACGAGAAATTAGTTTTTTAATCCGCCGTTTAGCCACGCCTACCATTATAGGGCTCTCGCGTCCTCAACAGGAGGATGACATCGGCAGGGTCATGGTTTCAGCTGGTTTAGAATTTAGCTCATTGAGGGGGAATTATTCAGAACGAAGAAAATGCGACGAGGAGAGCCGCAAAATGTCATTGCTTCAGTCTCTCTACTCCAATATTTTTAAAGGATATTTATTTTATCGAAGTATTTTTCCCCAATTGCCAAATAAATGGTATGGTCATGACAAATAACAGTCTGGTGCAAACTGGAATTAGAAGTAATAAAAATGCATTTATTCAGTACGCGATGGCAAAATTACTCCATATTAGTCAAAACTGTCGACTTCACCTTTACTGTCGCACCTCTTGAACGATATTTTATGCCATCTTAGTTAGTCCCGCTTTTGTCATTTCCCTGCCCCGGCTTCGGAGAATGTAAACAAAGCAAGAGGCGTGACAGCTAGCCGACATGCTAAACCGAACCGAGTGACGTATCAAAGTCTTATTTTCGCTTTTCGACGAGAAAAGTCAAACAAAACTAGCCCGGATCATTTTACACGGCAACGGGGTTGTCGTTTTGCCATTACAGCTCTTTCCCCTGCTGCGGACAGGGGAGCTGAGCTAGCTGGGGAAGCAGCTGGAGAGTACCGCTGGACGAACCGGCCGACCTCGGAGGAGCGTGTAGCTGCCACATGGTCAACACGAATATGGCGTAAAATAATGCTTTACTACACGGCAAACACGTAAACAGTGAGACAGCGGCGTGCAGTTGTTGTGCAGCTAACATGGCAGGATCTGTCTGAGGAGAACTATTCTACATGTCCGTCCATGAGCAAACGTAAGTAAATAGTCCTTTATTTAAAGAAAGTTTGTAGTGTTTACTTTGTAATCGCTGTATTTGCTGCCATTTTTAACACAAAGTTGCAATTTTCGATAGGGTTGAAAATTTGACAGAATACCGGGCACACGAAGAGGGCAATAAGACGAGTATAAAGGGGGGGGGGGGGGGGTGCCGGTCGTCGGCCGAGTCAATCAGTCAAAAAATGCAAGCCACCTCTGTATTAAAACCTGTGCCATGATCCCAGTATTTGACATAATACAAAATACGATGTTTACCTACTTCCTCGTAAATCCAATGGTCCTATAGTAGTAGGGCTTGTTTTGGCTAATACCCGTGGTGAAACCTTTTGAAACCCAAAAAGGCTCGCACGCCTCTCCCTGGTGCAGCAACAATTTTCTGAAGTATATAAATATATAAAACGATCGCTTCCAAACATCCAAGCGGTCCATTTCATTCAAGAGCATAAAACACCGCGTGAAATATAAAATAAACATGCTTTTTGGTGTCATACGCACTTTAAAGTAAGTGGAATAATCTGACACATTAATCTGTAAATTAGTCTTTCACACATCATTCGGGATATACAGTACATGGTCATATGCAAGCAGTTCTTATGATAAGATGCGCGAAAAGGACACTCCAAAGAGGCTATTTATTTTTTAGATGAGGCTTAATCTTCGAGTTAGCGGGGGTTTAATTCGTTGGTAGTGTTGGTTTCAACTAACTCCTTGCAGTTTGCAAGTTATTTGTTAGTTTCAGGGCTCCGGAGTAGCTCAGCTAGAGCGAGTCAAAGTCACCTTCCTAGCATGCCAGTAAAAAGCGATACAGGTCTACGAACAGATCCAACATAGTCAAATAAATTCAAAACACAGATCATTGTTCCAAAACCACACGCGACCAAACTGCCGTGATTAATTTAATTCTGCAGGACTATTTTTTTAAAGACTTTTTTCTAACAACACCACTCTAATCAAACAAATACTTGAAGCAGCAAAATTTGATTCGAAGCTTTTTTTCTAATCGAATTACTCGAGCCGTACTTAAATCAGTGCTATCAGGCTGTTTAGGTGGACGGATATACGCAATCAAGGCTGATGAAACTTTGATAAATACGCTTTTTTTTTCGCAAGCTTTGGGACACTCGATGTGTTTGTGCGGAATGTGAAATGTAGTTCACGAACAACAATTAAAAAAAATTTCACCTTCTCACCTATTAAAATTTTCCCCCTACTAATTGAAATGGGTCCCTTAACAGAAGGACCATTATTGTTGTGGTAATGTAGTACGTATTTGGACCAAATAAAAGGAAAAAGAAGGACTACGACGGTGGTCTGCAACCCGTGCCTCTAGAGCTCTTTAGCGCTGCCCTTGTGGCTCTCTGGAGCTTTTTCAAAGATTTTGAAAATGGAAAAAGATGGGGGAGGGAAATATATTTTTTGTTTTAATGTGGCCTCTGTAGGAGGACAAACACGACCCAAACGTTCTTTTAATTCATTAATACTGTAATGAAGTTAAACCTCAGGTGGCATCATACAACAGAGTTGTCACGTGGCACGTCATTCTTTATAAGATCCACTGCAGGGAAAATAAACATTTAATCATGAAGGCTAATTATGTATTTGTAGCCAACTTAGTCATTTTGATAGTAGGCTAATATAGCTGATATCGATACATACAGCCGGTGTTGCTTTCATTGTAAGGCTTGTACAAGGCTTTTAATTTTTTTGCAGCTCCAGACAAACTGTATCAGTTTATTTTTTGGGTCAAATATGGCTCTTTCGGCTTTTTGGGTAGAGACCCCCCCAAGTACGAGATGTAAGTCGTACTATTGTGACGAAAAAAAAAGTCGTATTATTAAGCAGGGTAACGTAGCTGTAATCAGCCACACATGCCATGCCATAGCTGAGAGCTACGACATTACCCTGGCTAATGAAATATATTTCAAATATATCTTTTTTATTGTTCTTCTTGGGGGAAAAAAAGGTTGTTGTTTTTTTTGCCTTGGCAAGGAATGGTGAGGCTGTCCGACTTCAATGCGGCCCACCATCATAGCTTCAAAAAATCCTAAATTAAATCCTGATCATGTTTGTCCTCTTCAGGGGTGAAAGTGGTGAGAATTTCTTGCCGGAAGTCCCTGACGTGAAGGTCGCCATGGAGCCAGAAATTTTATTTATTTATTTTTCTTTCATTTTTGTGTATGTGTGTGTGTGTGGGGGGGGGTCAAACCTCTTGAACTACTGAAATGAAAACTGTTTTAGCAGTTATTTCTATAACACATACAAAAACTGATTTTCATTCAAAATTGTATTTTTTCAATGATTTGCAAAATAAAAGTTAATAAAAACAGCAATAACCCCAACCTCCATCTCCTAAATTTTATTTTCCCTCATTTCCTCACATACTAAATGCCAAATCTCAATTTTAACTACTTCAGAACATAGGATGTACTAGTATATTAAAATTGAAGTTAATGTAAACATTTACTTTACTGACTTTACTTTTTTAAATAACAAAGATATATGTAACATACATTCAGAAAAAAAGGTACAAATGACTTATATTATGCAGAATGGAATATATTTTGAAGATCGCGAAAACATTGGCTTTTTTAAATCGTAAGGAAATTAATAATTAGCCTAACATAAATGAAAAGTCCAAAGTGCACATTGACAGCTAAGATGGACTGAACCTCCCCATAAGAGCAAATAAAACTAAATATAATTATTTATTTTTTTATTTTTTACTGTTGAAGAAAACATCCACATTTAAACCAATCAGAGCTAACTCTCTCTGCTGATCACATGTCAGTTTGTCAGCCAATTGTATGCATAAATGAGTCCAGGCGTTTTGCTTTGCTGCGTGCATTCGCACATTGACGTGACTCATCATCGTCAGACTCATAACTGCAGCAGCTGGGGAAACGTCCATGCCATCCGTGGAATAAAATAAATAATAAATATTGGTGGAAACGGATTACGCTACACAAGCACTTTATTATGCTTGTTGTTAACACTTGTGTATGTAAATCTGATGTTGGTAGATTGTTTTCTTCTTGGAGATGAAATGCATGTGTGGCAGCTAAGCATTTTTAAAATTTTTAATATAGCTTTTTGACAGTTGCCGTCATATTTTTGGAATCAAAGCGCCGTGTACCGCATTCCGGCCCTGAATCTTATACCGGAACAGCATTACGGCCCTGAATCTTATGCCGGAACTGCGTTCTGGCCCTGAATCTTATACCGGAACTGCGTTCCTGACCGTTCTGGCCCACTTTCACCCCTGGTCCTCTTACAGAAACCATCTTAAGACAAAAAAATATACTGTATTTTCCTCCCCCATCGTTTTCCATATACATTTTTGGAAAACTCCAGGGAGACACTAGAACAGCGTTAAAGAGCCACATGCGGCTCTACTGCCGCGGGTTGCTGACCCCCAGGTATCTCCCCCCACCGCCCCCCTCCAAAGAAAACAACCAATGTAACTTTCCTCTATATGAAGTCCCCCATTTTGAAAAATGACTTTCTCCCATAAAAATAACGATTTTAACTTTTTTCATTTTCACGTGGGAAGCACATCTGGCACAGTGGCACTATAGGATGTTACTACTCGGAAACGGCAAAGCACTACTTGAACTCACCCACGCCTCGTAGACCTCGCCCGTGTTGGCGATTTTCATGAAGTCCACAATTTGCAAGGTGCAGTTGGCCACAAAGTCGTCGTAGCCGATGGGGGTGTCATTAAAGACGGCCAGTTCAATGTGTTGTGCGTCCCGCACGGAGATGGAGAAGTCCTCGTTGTAGGTGGGCGCGTTGGTTTTCGTTTTGGTGTGGGTTTGTCCCACTTTGAGGTCGTCCACTTTGAGGACAATGTAAGGGTCCATACTCATCGGGGCGCTCTTCATAAATATCTTGGAGTTGCGGCGGGAAACGTTGGTCGGTTTCAGGTCCACCGCTTCTCCGATTCGGAGCTGAATGTGGCCGGAAAACTTCATATCTATCGCAGAGACGAGACAAGTTACTAAAGGAGGATTCGTGACGAACTAGAAGACGCGGCAGGTGTGTTCATGCTTAGTGCAATTGTCAGAACACTTAACATCCGCCTTCGTTTGACTCCGAGTGGGCTGACTCTTCAGCACTAAAGGAAGCCACAAAAAACACAGGCCAACTGAGAACTACAAGTTCCGCATAACTTTTCCTGGTTTAAAAAAAAAAAAAACTGCAGCCATGCCTGTGTGTTTGCTCTGCCATACCCGTCACGTGGCTATGGGAAATCAGAGAGTAGGATTAAAAGAACTACAATACCAGTAATGTAGGCTCGCTTTTCTGTCGCACAGCGCCATCTAATGGCTACTTTAGTCAGGCAGGAAATGGAACGTTTTTGTTTGTTTTCCCCCTGTTTAAATCTTTTAATTTTACAAAAATCAGTGAGATAGTACATTATTTTATAGAGAATCTAACAGGCAAGCCTAAAAAAGTCCATGAAGATACCTGAAATTACTATCGTACAACAAGAAAAGTAAGTAATAATCAGTGTTGTCAAAGATTACTTAAAAAAGTAATTTAATTACTGATTACTGATTACACCTCAAAAAGTAATCTAGTTACTTTACTGATTACTTTATTATCAAAGTAACTAAGTTACTTTAAAAGTAACTTATCAGTTACTTCTTACCATTTTTTTCCCCTTTTGCTGCCTCAACAAAAAAAAATAACAGAAAAATGTCATCGTGTTTAATTGAGTTTTTCACATAAGGCTTAATCTTTGAGTTAGCGGGGTTTAATTAGTCGACCACCATTGACTTGCCCTTGCTTAGCCATTCCGGAGCCCTAAAACTAACAACTAACTGATAAACTGCACATAATTTGTTGAAATCAACTCCAACGACTAATTAAACCCCCGCTGACTCCAAGGTAAAGCCTAATGTAAAAAATTCTGAACTTCCCCTTTGAAATAAAGACCTAGCCATTAAAATGTTGTTTCTAAAAGTTGTAAAGCAATAAAACAAACAACAAAAATTAATGAAATGAACAAAAATCCTACAACGTAAAGTTTTCATAATGGGTCAAAATCATTTTTCGAACAGATCACGTGACTTGCACCTTGGAGACTGTCCTTTGCTTTGCTTAGCCAAAACTACACCAGAGGAGGCAAGATGGATATTTAGAATTTCTTTAAACCTAAGCTTTCAAATGCTGCCAACAACAACTTGAACAGTTGATTGAACTCGAACAGTGTCAATATGTGTGTGTGTGTGTGTGTGTGTGTGTGTGTGTGTGTATATATATATATATATATATACATATACATATACATATTAGGGCTGTCAAAATTAACGCGTTAACGCGCGGTAATTAATTTTTTAAATTAATCACGTTAAAATATTTGATGCAATTAACGCACATGTCCCGCTGAGACAGTATTCTGCCTTTTGGTAAGTTTTAAAGCAAGGCTTTTTGTGCTGTCTAACACCGAACTCTTGTGGTCGCTTTACGACATGGTTTATTGTTTACTTGCCAGTTCAATATGGCTGCACGACGTCTCTGTTGTGCTTATATGATCCTTGGACAAGATTTGTGTGTAAGTATGGTTGTTGTAAAGAATGTACATATTATGTTAATAAGCGAAATGTTATATTTTTTGTATGAGACGCTTTTTGTTTATGTTTAGTGAACCTGTATAGCGTGCTAAGCTAACGTTGTTGCTAATGCAATGCTTGTGTACTTTTTTTGGGTAGTTTTACGACGGTCTAAAGAGGACAATGGTTTGAGGCCATTTTACTAATAAATCAGATGAAAAAGGAAGAAGTCTGATTATTAAGGCGTCGTTCACTAGCTGTCTAGCTTTGAAAAAAGTAGACGCTTCGGAGTGAGGGCAGCATAGACAGATTTAAATGACAGTAGAGTGAAATGCCCACTACAGTCCTTATGTACCGTATGTTGAATGTATATATCCATATTGTGTCTTATCTTTCCATTCCAACAATTTATTTTACAGAGTATATATATAATTCACAGAAAAATATGGCATATTTTATAGATGGTTTGAATTGCGATTAATTACGATTAATTAATTTTTAAGCTGTAATTAACTCGATTAAAAATTTTAATCGTTTGACAGCCATAATATATATATATATATATATATATATATATATATATATATATATATATATATATATATATATATATATATATATACAGTATTGGCCAAAAGTTTGGAGACACCTCAAAGGTGGATACTTTGAAGAATTTAGAAAACAAAACCTGTTTTCAGTTATTTCACTTTTTTTTTGCCATTCCACATGTTCGTTCATAGTTTTGATGTCTTCAGTGAGAATATATAATAGTAGTGAAAATATATAAAACGCAAAATGTGTGTCCAAACTTTTGACTTTCTTTTCAGTCTTCAACATGATTCTCCCCCCAGTCCCACAAATGTAAGACTCAGCCTATGATTATCTATAAAATGTACATAATTACACATATTATAAAGGCTGGTTACAAACTGTAGAAGAGCTGGCTGTCTCGTTACCTGTCGGCTTTTTTTTTCGCGACGCGTTGTGCTGTAATTCCAAGTGCTTCCTTGTTGAATTGGATGTCGAGTCTATAGTGGTCGACAGTCTTTCTGAGCCAGCGCAGAGTTTGCAACACACGGAGATATTTTGTCATCTTTACTGGACGGGTATGTAACCCGGCTCCTTTACTGTTAGCATCCTGATAGCTAGCAGGCTATGTTGTTGACCGCCGTGGCAGACGGCGCTTGCACAGAAAGCATGGTATTACATGTGACCCGTTTTTTCCACCCCGATGAGAAAACGTGAGATGTGATGTCACTCCCAAACTCAAGCGCAGTATTTTCTTTTCAAATGCTCTTCGTACATGACTACAATATTCTTCATTCTACATACAGTATGAGGCAACAACAAAATAGTAACGCATAGGCACCGAGGAAACTAACTTTAATCAGATTACTGGCCTGGAAAAATGAACGCATTAGATTGCCCGTTACTGAAAGAAAGTAATCAGATTACAGTAACGCGTTACTGACAACACTGGTAATAATGAAGGTTAAAGCAACACTAGGTAGGTTTTCGAGGTACTTCCGCTTTACTTCTGCATTTCTGCCCCCCCCCCCTTTTTCAAGTATCAAAATCATATACAATATCATAGATTGAGCATAACTACATAACCAATCAGACAACGGCAACATCATCAACAACAACAACAAAAAACAACAAGGGGAACAAACACAAAAGTTAACAAAAACCCCAAAAATCAATGAATTTTCTTTTGAGAGAGGACTTTATAAATCAGCTTAAATTGTTTAAATAAAGAAAATAGATGAAGGGCTTTCCCATCTATCAAATCCAACGCTTTGCAAAAGATTGAGAAATCATTTCTACAGTGAGCCAAACATGGTTTCGTTTTAAAAAAAAAACACTTATGGATAAAAAAGTTCCACATAAGCATTATTACAATCAAAACAAATTCTAAGTTTTTATCTTTTTGATGAACACCAAACAAAAGTATTTCTTCTGTCAGAGGCAAATCAATATTTTTTTAGTGCAGCCAAGTCTTTAATTGACCCCAGAAGAAATTAACTAAATTAATTAAATTAAGTTTGTTCTTCTCGATCTCACTGCCGCCTTCGACACCATTTCCCACACAATCCTTCTCGACAGGCTCTCCTCCTTTGGTATCACCCACACCCCCCTTTCCTGGTTCGCTTCCTACCTGTCTGACTGCACACAAGTTGTCAAATTCGGCCCCCATTAATCCAAATCCCTCCCTTTCTCCGCTGGCGTGCCCCAGGGTTCTGTCCTGGGGCCGCTCCTCTTTATCATTTACATTCTCCCCCTCGGTTCCATCTTCCACAAACACAACATTCACTTCCACTGTTACGCGAATGACACCCAGCTCTACATTTCCTCAAAACCAACCTCCTGCCTTCCACCTTCCTCCCTCACCCTCTGTTTAGATGACATTAAAGGCCGAGTTATGCTTCCGCGTCAGACCTGCGCCGTCAAGGAAGACCCGATTTACGACCCTGCGCCGTAGCCTTACGTGTTCCTATTGAATTTTCAAACCCTAGCGTCACATCGACGCATATGACGTGGCGGAAATGGACTGTGACTGGTCCGCTCAGACTGCTGTTTCCGGTTCAGCGCGAAATCCCCGCCATTTTAGAATATAATCAAACATTATTTTTCTACACGCAAAAATGGACCAAGCCGACGGGTGTATCATCGAAGAGCAAGTCTCGCTAAGACATCATGAAGATTGCCAAATGGCAAGGTCAGCGACTAAATGAAATAAATGGAAGAACCACCAAGATGTGTGTTCGGAATCGAGTGGCCACACGAAGCGGTGACCCACTCGGCCAAAAACTGCCAGCTTTTTATCACTTTATGTCGTATTTTTGGTTGGTGCACGTCATCATTTATTGTGTACTTACTTGCTGTGAGTCTGTGACTTATTTGCGTGTCACACTTCAAGTATATGAAGAATAAAGCACAGGTTTGGTGCCAAAAGAGATGTTTTGATGTTTAATTTTCAACAACAGACAGTTAACACAGGATACATCATCACTGATTGAGAGTTCCTCGGTGCTTTTATGATAACGTTAACATCAAGGCTTCCAACGCAATTTGGGAAGTTCCATAGATGCCAGAAATCTGCTATGGCTTCCCTCTGGCTGGTGGTAGAACACGGCAAACAAATCGGGCTGGAGGGCTTTGCAGACCTCGGACAAAACGCTGGACGCAGTGCTCGACGCCAGTTTGAACCTAGCAGCCACAGCTAGCTGGTTTCCACCTGTGGCTAGAACTCTCTATGCGGCACAGAGGTTGCGCTAGACTTTTTCGTTGTCTGTCATTTTGACTGAGTGTGTCATAAAAATCCGGTCATAATCTATTTTTACCTGTCACTTATATTTTTAAAATGATAATAATGACATATTCAATAGTATTTAGTTTTCATTCATTTTTACTTAATATTCTGTCCGAAAAAGCTTAACAGAGGCAAACAGACAGCGGAGTGCACCAATCAGCGACGGGCAGACGTGACGTTAGCAAAGCGACGAGGGCAGGACGAGGGACTTGTGCGCAGAAGTAAACATACGAGGAGAGCGGAGTTTATTCAACATGGCTAGCGCGAGACAGACTGATGTCAATGACTCGTGTCGATGTGTTTTAGCTCATTTAAAACTGAATTTACCGCGGATTGGAACATATTCTCGGCTCTCCCGTTCGCCATCCGTGTTGTTGTGGAGACGACTTTCGGCGAGCAAGAGTGACATTGCTCGTGAAGAACACGTCAAGCAAATAAACAAATCTAATTTGTCGATTGATTTTTTACCTACTCGAGAGGCCATTAATGTGCTGGGTCCCAGACTTTTCTCTCAGTGTTTGAAAAATACAGGGAGAACAGTCTGGCCGTGCCAGGCAAACACTCAGTTGCCTTGACATTTTTCCGAGTAAGGCCAACGACGTCATGCATCAAGAGAGACAATAGCTAATTAATATGCTCACTCGCCACCCTGTGGTCTGGGGTGTGAATTGCAACCTGTCAAAATGACAGATGGACTTCAGTTTTTTCCGTCACCGTTTAAAAAAAACGGTCAACGACGGAAAATATTCGGTTAACGCGACCCCTGATGCGGCATCAAAAGTTGGACAGACCGTCTTCTGCGTCGCCTGTGCCTCAACATTTGTATGATTAACATTTATTCAATGTCGATGAGCTGAAGATCCACATTCAAGCATTCCATTTTGCATTGTTTATTTTTTCTCCGTTAAACTAGGCAAGAGGAAGTCAACAAGCATGCCCCAAAACCGTACAAACATAGCGCCACACCCCTCTAGTGGCTTGGTGGTAAATTACAGAGCAACGCGTCACCTGGCCGGAGAACCATCGAATGTCGAATGATGCCGTAGTTGCTGCGCCGTCACCGCAACGCGGGAGCATAACTCAGGCTTAACTCTTGGTTCTCCTCTAACATCCTCCTACTCAACAGCTCAAAATCAGAAGTCCTCCTAGTTGGAACCACCGCCATGCTCTCTCATGTCAATAAGTTCTCTATTAACGTCAACAATGTACCAATCTCTCCTTCTACTCAGGTTAAAAGTCTGGATGTCATCCTCGACAGCACGCTCTCCTTCCGGTCACATATCAACGGCATCACCAGATCCGCCTACTTCCACCTTCACAATATTTCTCATCTCCTCCCTTCTCTCACCCGCCATGGTCTGTAGTCTAATAACCTCCCGGCTAGATTACTATAACTCAGTGCTCTTTGGTCTCCCAAACAAGTCCCTCCAAAAACTGCAGCTCCTCTAGAACTCAGCAGCCGTCATCACTCGGACCCCCACCACACACCACATCACCCCAATCCTCTGTCAACTTCATTGGTTTACAGTCAAACGAAAAATAAATTACAAGACCCTTATCATTACATTCAAAGCACTCAATGGCTTGGCCCCTCCCTACATTTGCAATCTACTCTGTTTAAACAATCCACCCCGTCCACTTTGCTTTTCCACGATCCTCCACCTTTCTGTCCCCCGTGTCCGTCTCTCCACCTTTGGTTCCAGAGCTTTTAGTCACTGTGCCCCCCAGCTCTGGAACTCCCTACCCCTGATCATCGCAGTATACCTACCCTTTCACTTTTCAAATCCAGACTCCAAACACACCTGTTCACTCTTTCTTACCTACCATCAGTGGTGTTACCAGGATTTTTTTTTTTAAGGTGAAAGAGGAGGTAACAACGCAAAGGTTAAAACTTAGAACACATCAGTACTATATGAATGGGATACCATACGTGGTGCTCAGACTGCCGTTAGTACTACATCCAGTTTTCTTTGGGTGGGCAGAGCGTGTCCGTAGGTGGGCACTGCCCACCTCTGCCCCCTCCTGGTAACGCCCCTGCCCACCATGATCCTTAGCTCTGTTCTATCTTTACGTCTCTTTATCGTGCTTTTAACCTTTTTTTTAAATGATTGTTTTGTTGGTACTGTGATTCCATCTCTCTTGTGAAGCGTCTTTGTGTGGCTTAAAAAGCACTCTGGAAATAAAATGTATTATTATTATTAACTACCTTGCAGTGAAAAAACACATGATTTAAATTTTCCACGTCCACATCACAAAAAGCACAACTGTTTGCTTCAAAACCAAATTTCAGTCTTAAAAATTCCTTATTGGGGTAAATTTCTTTCAAAATTTTGAATTGCACCTCTTTTGTTTTAGGAGACATCGGAAAATTTGGTTCGGATAATATTCATTTAACAATTTCCTGATACCATTTGTTATCACCAATATCCTGCCCCCAATGCATAATTTCCTCAAATTTTCAGAGACTCGAGAATTTTGAATAACCTCTTTCACCATTGCTTTTAATGCCATTGGAATGCCCCTTTTTCAAATCTTTACATTGTATCTACAATGTATTTCTACATTCTACATTCTACTTTGTATTTGGTTTTTATTACAGAAATCTTGATGGAGCAAAAATTTCCCATTTTCATCCAACAAGTGAGCAACAGCCCATATACCTATTGAATGACATTCTGCCTTAAAAACTGACTTCCTATTTATTAAGTTGTATCTGTTATTCCATATTGGTGTATTATGTAGCGTAAAATTATGGCAGTACAGCAGTTTCCAATAAAGGAGTGTTTGTTGATCCGCATTTCTGCTCGCAACTTTCGTATTACAATTACTCCATCCGAAACAACAGTGGAGCTGGAGTAACATTATCTATCAAAATCCCTTAAAAAAGACAATTAGAAAATTCCGCATCCATCTAACATCATCACGACAGGAGAGGACAACATGCTCATGAAGGCAGATGTGGAACTAGGCTTGTGCCACCACAAAGACTGGGACTGCATTTTCATTTGTCCGGTGCTCAAAAAATACTAAACATAGACTTCCTAATTATATTGATGGGTCACACCGTCAGACACTGTGCCACGCCTTCAAGTAGGGGGCCTGCCCACATCAAGAGGAGTTATTCTCAAACACACGCACGCAGCGAGCTAACACCGGATTTAGGTTGAAAAAGTACAAAAGCTGTACCGCATACAAACAGAAAGGATTGTCTCAGGAGTGATTTGTTCAAAGATTCAAGGTAATTATTACATTTTTCGTACCATGCATGCACTTTGTTGTGAAAAAAATCAATGGGAAAAATTAGCCGCTACGGCATTGGCGTCATAGTTTGCAATATTTACGTAAAATAAATGCTAACTGCAGGTTTTTTTTTTTTTTTTTTTTAACCAAGAATCATTTACATCCATGTCTATAAAGAATTCAGGGATTTAAGCATTTAAGGCACAATAATGAAATAATAAAATTTCTGGAGATTCCGTGGGGTCCTTTGGCTTGATTTTGCAGTTTTAACTTTGTCAACACACTGCTTACTTCATCTGCAATTCATGTTGTTCTTTCTAAACCGGAAGTTCGGAGCAGACATTTTCCCAGATGGCGCTGCCCATATTTCGCTCAGGAAACGTGTATATTGACTAATCCAAGCAAAAGGACCGGAAGTACACTGTCCGCCATTGTAGGAGTGTTCCGCCGCCCTGCCCACAGCACACAGCAGTTTTCCTTACGGTTTACGGAATTCGTTGGCGGAATTAGAGAGATTTTCTTTTTGTGTACACATATATTTTCATGATGTCGAGTAAACATACATGTTCCGTTCTCAAATGTTCCAACAATAGCAGGAAAATCCGATGATGGAACAAGAAAGTGTCCCTGCATCATGACTGCCTGTGTATGTTGCCATACAGTTCGCATTGATTTCCTGGACATGCAGAGGACCAAGAAGTTAGGAAAAAGTGGGTGAAAAATATCAACAGAAAGGACTTTGTTCCAAATCACAACAGCAGGGTGAGTTTTGGTTAATACAATTGAATCTCGTTGCAGTTGGATTGTCTCAAGTGTTCTTTATCATCAAGCACACTAGTAGTAGCCACCAGTAGTAGTTGTAAACGTGTGTAGTTGGCTATTGTGTGCTTCATATTTGATCGAATGAATAATAACTGAGACGATGCAGGATGTGCAGATGTTTATTTGTTGTACAACACTGAATCTCATAATTGCCTACCCAGAATAAGCCCACGTCTCCACGTCACTTCTTCCGGAAGATCCAGATCAAATGGCGGGATGCTCTGGCCCAACACAAGGAACACCGGAGAACGCCCGATATCCAACTGATAACATGACTGATAAGACTCCAAGAGCCCCTTTGATGCTGAGGCGGGCAAAATCTCCCACTGCGGTTGCCCCCGTAACGGTGACTCAGCAACTGTGACGCACGAACTAAACAGCCCAAACTGTGATAGATTATCCTAAACACATCCTTCTTCCTGCCCACGGCCCGCCCCGCAAGAGCCTTCAAAAGACTGAATGTTAAACTAAGCATTGTCATTTTTTCTCAGGAACCTTTTGTTGACTTGTGATATGGTAAATGGTGTTGGTAAATGATGTTATACTTATATAGCGCTTTTCCACCTTTCAAGGCGCTGAAAGCGCTTTACACTACATTGCCATCTACCTACTGGTGACGCAGCACCAGGAGCAATGTGGGGTTCAGTAGCTTGCTCAAGGATACTTAGGCGAGTTCCCCACAACCTCTGGGTTGGGGGGACGACTACACTACCATTGAGCCCCGCCATCCCCATATGGTGACCTTGGAACGAGTCTGCCTCCTCGCCTGAGTCTGTTTCTGTTTCGCCTTGCCGTTTGATCGCTGTCAACTGTCAATTGTCAACTTGTGCTTCGAAGCCTTTTTCCAGCTTTGAAAATGGGGTCAGTACAAGGGGTTAAGACTAAAGTGCACGTGCAGAGTTTGGCCTTTTGGCCGGGTTGCCGGGATCTCGCCGGCCCGGGTAGCTGGAGCTGCACCAGCGCGGGTCTGGCAGTTCGGCTGGCTTGATTCCGGCAATCTGGCTGAAGGGTCAGATTCCTCCATAGCTATTTGTGCAGGGTTTTGTAATTTGCAACCTTAGTTGATCCGGGAGGAAACTGAAGGAGAAGAATCGGAAATGGAAATTCATGAGCAATAAGGTGATGCATATATGAGAGATATGGCAGAGGAGATTTGAGTGATCAAACATAAAATGAAAACGTTTTCTTTATTGACATGTAAAATGTTTCAACAGTGAACAGCATGAAATAAAATAACATTTTAGCCTGTTTTTTTCTTTTCTTTCTTCAGTTCACATTAGTTAAAGCCTAGACCGGTACTTCACTTGAGTCCACACACTGTCATGACTCCATGTCATATTCTGGTTGCAATTGCTGGTAGCAGGTGCTCAAAGTAAACCTTCAGATGGCAGATATGGTCTTCAGTCCACTTATGATTGTATTTTTTTCATTGACTTTAATAAAAGTCCTTGAGTTCACACACTTTCATGACTCCATGCCAAGGGCGTAGGTTTGCATAGGGACAGTAGGAAAATACCACTACCAACTTTTCAGGATGCTCATATTGTCCCCACCAACTTTTAAGCAACCTTATTTGAATTATATAATGATTATAATTGATGATAAATATTAATGATAATAATTTATAATGTGTTCACATATGTTGTAAAAATAGAATTGACCCTTCCATTGTTAAGTAAATTACTGTATTTTCATTATGTTCAGACTTACATTTACCCCTTTCCACTTGCTGAATGTGCCGGTCCATTTTTTCCGCTCAAACGCACGTTTGATTGGCTGATGACTAGAACATACAAACACGCACACTCACACAACCTTGACAGAAATACATGTCAACATGCCGTCTCCTCCACCCCCTTCAAAGACGAAGGATATTAGAATTTTTTTTTCGGCTAGCCACAGCAACAGCCACTGTAAGTAGACCTCAATGTTGTGGAGGTGGGGAACACGCCACTAATTTTGCTACTGAAAGTCCGACCTGCATCACAGTTAGTACATCAAACTTGCTAACCTGCAAAACTCGAGTAAAAACCAGCTTAGAGATAAGTTTCCTCCTGTACTGTATGTGTTTTCTACCGTTAATGGTAATTCAACTGTGCATTTATTCATTAATTAAAATATATTTATTTGTTTTCTCCATCATTCATTTAAAAATATTTTTATTTGTAGCCTATGCAGACATTTGTGTAAAAAAAAAAAACACACACAAAAACACAACACTGCAAATTTCTTTTAAATGAAGAAAGGAGGGTTTCCCCCATTTTCTCCTTTGAAAATAACAATTTTAACTTTTTTTTCATTTTTAAGTAGGCAACACATCAGCATATTTGTGAGAAATGTAGCCCTGACCCCCGTTCACCCAATATATTTCGTCTTATTAAAGTCCCGTCCCCAGCAAAAAGTGTATATGCAGGTTATGCTGTTATAGTGTCCCGACCAATGTTGAGACCAAACCTACATCCTTGCTCCACGCTTTATCCTGGTTGCATTACTTGGAAACGCACATGACATCAACACTCCATTTATGGCAGCTTCCACTTGAGGCTGAAATACACAAATCTTTACTCAGATTAGTCAATAGTAACGAGGACTGTCAAAATTATTGCGTTAATGGGCGGTAATCAATTTTTTAAATTAGTCAAGTTAAAATATTTGACGCAATTAACGCACATGCCCCACGCAAACAGATTATAATGACAACACAGTGCAATGTCTACTTTTTTGGAGTTTTGTCGCCCTCTGCTGGCGCTTGGGTGCGACTGATTCTATGGGCTTCAGCACCCATGAGCATTGTGTAATTATTGACATCAACAATGGCGGGCTACTAGTTTATTTTTTTATTGAAATTTTTACAAATTTTATTCAAACGAAAACATTAAGATGGGTTTTAATATAAAAATTCTATAACTTGTAGTAACATTTATCTTTTAGGAACTACAAGTCTTTCTATCCATGGATCGCTTTAACAGAATGTTAATAATGTTAATGCCATCTCGTTGATTTATTGTTATAATAAACAAATACAGTAGTGTCTTATCTTTCCATTCCAACAATAATTTACAGAAAAATATGGCATATTTTATAGATGGTTTGAATTGCGATTAATTACGATTAATTAATTTTAAGCTGTGATTAACTCGATTAAAAATTTTAATCGTTTGACAGCCCTAATAATAACATGTACATTTGAGAGAGGGAAAAAAACAGCATTGGGTGTCATTCAAACTGTCCAGCAGAGGGCAGAATATGTCCACTGAATCTATTGAGGCCCCTTGTCTGATTTGATGAAGGAGCAATTTTCTCTCTAGCTCCCCCTCTCTTTCTACGGAGCCACAGCTGACATTTTTACAGTTTTTGAGGATTTATTGTGCGTCTTTGTTCTACAGACATTCCGCTTTTTCCTCCCTCTGTCTGTCAAACTCCCCCTTTTTTTTGCCTCGCGTCACACCGCTTTCCCTCTCTATATACGACCATGTCAAATGCTGAATTATGCACCCCTGGGAGAGTCCCGTCTGACTCCAGACATCCGACTGGGCACACGGACTCGTGGCTTTTATGAGCACACTGTATTCTCTCTGTCGTTTCTTGAGTCGCAAACACGCAAAAGTAGAAGCCAAAGGCTTTCAGTTTATGACTTCATTTGAGATGAAGCGGCTCTTCATGTGTTTGTACTCCAGGATGGCTCTATCTCATGGTTTGATGGCTAAGTATATCCAGATAATGAACAGCAAACTTAATTTCAAGCACTGCTGAGGCACACGCAAGCTCATTTACAACTCTTTTAACCCTTTACAAGGGAAGTGACTATTTTTGCTAATTAAAAAACAACAACAACAATTTAACCCCATGTTGAACTGGGTTCTACATAACTGGAAATCAAATTTGGGGTGGTTTAGGTTACAATATTAACATTTAGTTTACAAGTGTGGTGGCCCTTCTTTCACCTAAAGTCGGTTTAGGTTACAATATTAACATTTAGTTTACAAGTGTGGTGGCCCTTCTTTCGCCTAAAGTCAGCTGGGATTGGCTCAAGCACTCTGTGACCCTGAGAACGATAAGCGGTGTTGAAAATGGATGGCTCGATATAGTTACTGTTTTCAAATATATATATTTTGAATTATTATTATTACAGGCTGAAGGCCTGTCAAGTCACCATGCAGGTTGTTGTTGTTTTTTATGAACGCTAACTTTGAAGTCTTACTCCTACTTCATTCATGAATCAGTTGTTTTGGGTCAGTATCTATCGATCCTTAGGCCCATTTTTTTCTTTGTATCAGAGCTGATTAACAGCTCAGTAGTGCCTCCTTTTTTGTAGGACCCTTTTCAATAGGGTTTATTTCACCTAGCTGTGTGATTGTATATCTTAGGGTGACCAAACGTCCTCTTTTGCCCAGACAAGTCCTACTTTCACGTAGTGTCCTCGTGGTCCGGGCGGGTTTTATAAATTCATAAAAATGTCTGGTTTTTATGATTTTTCAAGGGACCAATTTGAAGAGAATCCCTCCGGCCGCTGGGTGGCAGCAGTTGACATGGCTCCTACTAGAATGGAGGGAAGTATTAGTTCTTCTTGTTTTTGTTGGCAGTTTACCCCTATCATGAGGCATTACCGCCATCTACTGGGTTGACGATTTGGCCACAATGCCTGTTTAAAAAAAAAATGTTTTTTATGATAAATACGTATATAATGGCAAATGTTGACTTCTGTCGGAGCTTTGACTGTAAAATCCCATTTGGTGTCGCATTGGCGCGCTGCCGATGATTGTAAACTTTCATAGCAAAGTTTGGATTTTGCCTCAGCTAGCTATCAGTAAGCTAATCCGCGCTAGGCATTATGGGAAACGTAGTTTTGAACTGCTACGTTTGGAAACATGCTGACTGAATAGTCTGTCAGTTTATTTCGGATTTTGTTGGTGTGCAATCTAGAACATTGAATGAGAACATCAATTGAATGGGAATAACAATTTGTCAAGGACAATTGTCGTGATAGTAATTTATAAAAATGTTTAGTTGGCACATAGGCAACTGTGTGTATGTGTATTGACTGGACTACATTTCTATGGGTCTGCATTATATATATATATATATATATTTTTTTTTTTTTTTCAAACTGCATTTTTCCATCCTGAGTGAAGGGGCACACTTTAAATATATTAAAGTGATATAGGCATCTTTGAGTGAACTTCGAGTAAAATTCAAGTATTTTGAGGCCAGGCTGAGTGTCCTCTTTTTTAGAAATCAAAATATGGTCACCCTAGTATATCTCATCTCAGGATATACAACCCCGAGCAAAAAATATGGAATCACCAGTCTCAGACAAGCATTCACTCAGACATCTTATTATGTAGAACAAACTCAGATAAAAAGCTTGAAAAAATAATGAATTAGTTCAAAAGTGCAACTCATTGGCATTCAGAAACACTAAAAGAAATGAATAAAAAACACTGTGGTGGTCAGTAAATGTTACTGTTATAGAGCAAGTGCAGGGAAATAAATATAGAATCACTCCAATCTGAAGGAAAAAATATGGCATGACTCCATTTTGAGTAGAAAATACAGACAAACCCAGTCAATTTCCTTTCCTTAAATGGGCCCCTGCCTTAGATTAGATCTGCTCGTTTGTCAGCAGTTAAAAACAGTGCAGTTATCACACCTTGGAGGGCTGCTGGACCAAGTGGATTCACAAGAATCATGGCTCCAACAAGAAAGATGTCTTTTGAGACCAAGGAGAGGATTATCAAACTTCTTGAAGAAGGTAACGCTACACCTATGGTTGCCAAATATGTTGACTGTTCACAGCCAGCTGCATCAAAAATCTGGACCAAGTACAAATAGCATGGCAAGGTTGTTAAAGTTAAGCGTACTGGTAGACTGAGGAAGACATCCAAACGTCATGACAAACAACTAAAGGCCATATGTCTTGAAAGCAGAAGACTTACAACAAGACAAATGAAGAAGAAACGGGAGGAAGCTGGAGACAAGGTATGTGACAGAACTGTGCAAAATCGCTTAAAGGAAATGGGATTTTCATACAGGAAAGTAGGGTTGTTCCGATCATGTTTTTTTGTCCCCGATCCGATCCCGATCGTTTTAGTTTGAGTATCTGCCAATCCCGATATTTCCCGATCCGATTGCTTTTTTTTTTGTTCCCTATTCAATTCCAATCATTCCCGATAATTTTTCCCGATCATATACATTTTGGCAAGGCATTAAGAAAAAAATGAATAAAACTCGGACGAATATATACATTCAACATACAGTACATAAGTACTGTATTTGTTTATTATGACAATAAATCCTCAAGATGGCATTTACATTATTAACATTCTTTCTGTGAGAGGGATCCACGGATAGAAAGACTTGTAATTCTTAAAGGATAAATGTGACTTTGTATATTGTGACTAAATATTGCCATCTAGTGTATTTGTTGAACTTTCAGTAAATGATACTGTAGCCATTTAACTGTTCTGCCCAAATGCATGATGGGAAGTGCAACCATGACTGTGCGTAGTGGCACCAATTGATATATCTTCTCTGCGTTGGGTAATAACGTAGGGTGTTAAGAAAAGATCAACCACTACCTTTCTTCCCCACATTGCTTCTCACGATATTTCTAGTTGTTGAGAGAGGGATTTTAAGGCTTAAGCCAATTAACAAAAGGCTCCAAAGACTGCCAAAATTCACTCTACTCATTTTACCTCTATATGTAGATAAAACAGCGCCATCATAGATTGAACGCGACAATGCGTGAGTGGGTCGTGCAGCACATGTGGTAATTACGTTAGATAATTTAACGTGATTAATTAAAAAAAAATTAATTACCGCCATTAACGCGATAAATTTGATAGCTCTATTTAAAGGCAAAACTAAAGACTCTGGATGAGTGTAAGACATTTTGTCTGTAACGTTAAATACAATTAAAAAACGATTCAATAATAAAAATAAAAAAAATTTAAAAAGGGCATGTCCGATATTTTTTTGCCGATTCCGATACTTTGAAAATAACGTGATCGGACCCGATCGATTGCGATGATATTTTTTTGCCGATTCCGATACTTTGAAAATGACGTGATCAATCGATCGGGACATCTTTGCAGGAAAGCTAAAAGGAAACCATCATTGACACTTAAATAGAAAAGAACAGGACTGCAATGGGTTAAGGAGAGGCAATCATTGACTGTGAATGACTGGGTGAAGGTTTTTTTCAGTGATGAGTCAAGAATCTGCATTGGACAAGGTGATGATGTTGGAACTTTTGTTTGGTGCCGTTCCAGTGAGATTTACAAAGATGACTGCCTGAAGAAAACATCAAAATTCCCTCCATCCTTGATGATATGGGGCTGCATGTCAGGCAAAGGCACTGGGGAGACAGTTGTGGTTAAACCTTGAATAAATGCAGAAGTTTACCTTAAAATTTTAGACAGCTTTCTTATCCCTTCAATTGAAAAAATGTTTGGGGATAATGAAATCATTTTCCAAGATGACAGTGCATTATGCCACAGAGCTAAAACTGTTAATGTATTCCTTGGAGAAAGACTCACCCAGTCAATGGCATGGCCTGCAAATAGCCCAGATCTCAACCCTATTGAAAACCTGTGGTGGAAACTGAAAAAACTGCTCCACAGCAGGGCTCCGACCTGCAAGGATGATCTGCAACTGCAATCAAAGAGGTTGGGCACCAAATTGATGAAGAATACTCATCAAGTCCATGTCTTAGAGACTGCAAGCTGTCATAAAAGCCAGAGGTGATGCTACTAGAGATGTTTTGATTGTTATTTCTTTGTTTCTCATGATTCCATATATTTTTCCTCAGAATGGAGTGATTCTATATTTATTTCCCTGCACTTGCTCTATAAAAGTAACATTTACTGACCACCACAATGTTTTTTATTCATTTCTTTTAATGTTTCTGAATGCTAAAGAGTAAAGAGCACTTTTCAACTAATTCATTATTTTTTTCCCAAGCTTTTCATCTGAGTTTGTTCTACATAATAAAATGTTTGAGTGAGTGCTTGCCCGAGACTGGTGATTCCATGCTTTTTGCTAGGGGTTGTACAAAAACATCTCTGTCAGCCAATGGCGAGGGAAGTGGGGTGCTGAGGGTGCTGCAGCACCCTCTGGTGTTGGGGAGAAAAAAATGTTGGTGTATTCTTTTTTTTTTTTTTTTTTTTTTAATAAATCAATAAATATAACATATTGATATATACATATTGACATATTTAACTTTGGGGACGAAACATATATAACATGGTCACCTTGCTACCAGGTCACGTTGAATAAGGCGCTATTGGATCGGAAAGGTTAACTGTTGGCAGAGAAGGCACATGGCACAAAAACAAATTCACGATCTTTTCTTTACAAAAACGGCAAAAGTTTCAAAAATTGAATTCAAGGTCGAAAATGAAGCTGATTATGATAGTGCCCTACGAGGAAAAGTTAGCTGCAGATTTAGACCATAGAGTACTTCAAATACTGAATTGTCGCTATATTATTGTTTGTTCTTGCTGTTGAACTGCCACCGTGCAGAGTGCTGTTGGATATTCATGTACAATTTATTTGAGTATTGTGAAAAGTGAGTGTTAAACCAAGGATTATTGGACCTTTTCAAATGTGTGTGTGTGTCATTGCGCCATCTAGCTGCGGGGATTTGCATTATAATACACGGAAGCTTTTATTTCCAATACAAAAACTCCAACATACTCCTTAAGTGAAATAGAACGCTGTCTTTGTAGTTGCCTAGTAGTAGTACGTAAACGATCCAGCATGCGTGTGTACTGCCATTAAGCAGGCCTTGTATGGAGAAGAAGCACGTGCTTGATAAATTTGGACCGAAAAGGCTGTTTTTGTATGGGATAAACAAAATAAGATTCTTAGCGCCCCCTGCTGTGTGTGACTTCCAGCGCCCATGCCCACAACACAAAAGAGGCTCCACACAAAAAAAGAGGCGAGTTTTTACCACCATGAGCTGCGTGCTGTGTGACGTCAGAGTTGCGCCAAACAGCGAGAGCCCGTTCAGTCCTGCTTGTAGGCCTAGTTGATTGTGGAATTATAGTTAGGCATTACCCAGTAGAGGGCAGCATTCAGTAAATCAGGCAGTAGAGTAGAGGGCATGAGCGCACAGCACATGGATTTATAGACCCTACTCACGTGACGTCACAGCCACGCCCCCGCGCCATGTTGTCCGTATACTCGTCATGTTAATGCATTAGCGCTTCGTAAATTCCTCCTATTATGGCGTGTTTTTCTGCTCGTTAACATTAATAATCAAAATGGTGAAGTCGTGTGTGGCGGTCGGTTGCAAAAACAGAGAAGATAGACGGAGAGACTTGAAGTTTTACCGTATTCCGAGAGACCCAGAGAGGAGACCGAGATTGACTGCTGCAATTCGACGAGAAAACTGGGCTCCAAACGACTACCACAGATTATGTAGTAGTCATTTTATATCTGGTAAGATCCATTTAATATATATTTAGAGGGTTTTGGGCTGACAACCACAATTAAGATCATTGCTAGGCTAATCGCCGACAACATACACTCAGACGTTGTGAATGAACTACCTGAAAATATATAATTATAAGGGGATAATCAGACAGTTGTCATACAATTAATTTACAATTTCACTATTAAGGTCAAAAGCCAAAAAATAAATTCAACTAGGGACAATCTGGAGTAGTGCTATCGCACTTCATATTTATTACATATTATATATGTATGTAGTGAGAGTGCTATCGCTAAACCATATAAACATTAAAAGCCCTAGCTCCATTGACAAATGACATGAAATACATTAGACTTGACAGTGGATGTCAGCAAGAACAAAAGATTTTGAATTGAAAATTTCGTAACTCACCTTCTGAGCACAAGATTCCTGCCGAATTTTCGTGTACGAGGACCTGTTTCACCCAACCAGCAACGTAGCATTTATAAGCCTCCAAGCTCTTAAAGTTTTTCAAACTTTCGTGAGAATAGGCTGATTTTGTGTGGACAAGATAGTTGTAAATATCAGGGTCAGGCAAAGATGGCGAAGACAGCAGGTCGAAAAACATCGATTTAGGCATCAAATACGGATCTGGCGAATGGATAAACTGAAGCTTTTCCACGTAACGCCTTTTATGCAACGCATCCAATGAGTTTACAGCGTCAGATAACACCGGGGCTTCCATGAATTGCTCTATAACTTGCACGACTAATTGAAAACAATGAGAATAGGTCTAAAAAATAGGTACAATATGGCGGCCGGATACAGCGACACGTCATTTTGTGACGTAGGTGAGTAGGGTCTATAGGTGTCTGGGCTGCTTGTAGGTTACAAATTAGCCAGTAGACAGCAGCCTTCTGCCTGTAGTAGCCAATAAGAGCAGTTTTAAATAAATAAATAAATAAATAGATAAACAAACAAACAAAAAAATAAATACATCAGAATAATAAGAATGGTAAATATACTGTGCATGGCCTCCAATAACATTCTCTTTAAAAAAAAATTAAATAAGAAATATATATACAGGGATCCCTCGCTATATCGCGCTTCAAACTTTGTGCATTCAGTCAATCGCATATTTTTTTCAATATTAAAACAAGTATTTTGTTTAAAAATGTTAAGATAAATGCATGCATACATGTACAAATCATTTTTTCCTTTTATATGTATCTCATTTACACCATAATTATTACATTTGCAGTGCTTGAAAACCATTTATTAAAATATACATACAAGAGTTTTATCTTGCTTGTTTTTGTGTGTTGTTTTTTTTTTTAACTATACTTTGGGAAAAAACATGTCTTATATGTATCTTTTTCCAATGCTGTTAAATGCAGTGTTGTTAATTTTACTTTAGAAAAGTAATTAATAACAGTTACAAATTACTTCTCCCAAAAAGTAATTGCGTTAGTAACTCAGTTACCTGAATGTAAGAGTAATTAGTTACTTGGCAAAGTAACTAGTGATAATTTTCTTCTTTTTTTTTTCTCAAAAAAAAAAAAACAAAAACAAAAAAACAGGTCACGCAATGTGAAGTTTAAAGGGTTTGGGGGACAATTGGCCCTAGCCAATTCTTTACCCTCCACTTAACTAGACACAAGGGTATTGCGATAACTAGCTAGTAACCTTTGCTATGTGTGGAAGTCATTTAAAGTGTGAATCAACCGTTAAAGTTGTTAAAATTGCTCCCGTTATTGCATTAGTTCCCTTCTGTCTACTTTAAACATGTGTAAGTTTTAAAACTGTTTCATCATTTAAAGATAGATTTAAGTTAAGATTTTGCCGATTTAGGAGCATTTTAGAGAGAAAGAAAAAAAAAAGTTACTTAGGTTCGCTAGGAAGGATCTCTACATCAGGGCCTTCCTGAGAAGTCTACTGCTTTAAGATGGCGGATGTTTACTAACGCATGTAGTCCTTAAAACATGTTGGCAATGCAGCTGTGGCTGTCATTTGCATCTAGTTCTATAATATGATATCTTACCGTGTCATGTGGGCGTAGTTTGTCAGCTATGGCTACAGTCAGGTATCATTGGAGCAACCTAGCATCGCGGTTGCAACGGCGTCTTCCCCACTCCTGCTCTGCTCTCGTCCCCGTGAGTCCGACTTTTTTTATTCAACCAACTTAGTAACGCACGCCTTTCCCGCCTCAGTAACGGTAACGGCGTTGCCAAGATGAGAAAAGTAATTAATTAGATTACTCATTACTGAAAAAAATAACGCCGTTAGTAACGCCGTTATATTGTAACGCCGTTATTAACAACACTGGTAAATGTAAATAAGCTCCGCCTCTACTACGTTTTTAATCGCGAAAAACGAGGGATCACTGTGTATGTATGTATATGTACAGTATATATATACAGTATATATTTTTGTATTACCGTATATTTCGTATTTTTCGGACGATAAGTCGCCGTTTTTTTCATAGTTTGGCTGGGGGTGCGACTTATACTCAGGAGCGACTTATGTTTGAAATTATTAACACATTATTATATCATTTCACATGTTATTTCTGTGTTTTGGAGTGACACTGAAGGTTTGGTAAACATGTTAGCATGTTCTTTAAGCTATAGTTATTTATATCTATATATATATATATCTGAATAACTCTTAATAGCTATGTTACGTTAACATACCGGCCACGTTCGCATTTCGTTGTTCATGCATCATGTAACATTATCATACTGTACACTTATTCAGCATGTTGTTCTCTATTGTATTTTTATCTTAAATTGCCTTTCAAAATGACATATCTGTTCTATATGATTTTATCAAGTAAATTTCCCCCAAAAATGCGACTTATACTCCGGTGCGACTTATACAGTATATGTTTTTTCCTCTTCGTTAAGCATTTTATGGCTGGTGCGACTTATACTCAGGTGCGACTTATAGTCCGAAAAATACAGTATATATTTTAATATATTACTTAGCTGACAGTGATAGACTTTCATTAGAAATGGTTTGAATGATCATCTTTCAGTGCCATTGACAGCACTAGACGTCCAATCAATTTGACCTGGAGTCTGGCAGCGATCATACTTCAGTGGCAGCCAATAAGTGCCCTATCAAGGGTTAAGTCCAGTGAGTGACAGTCTGAAGGTCTGAATGGTATGCGGCCCACCAGCCAAAACAGAAAAAACTACTTGTGGTGGAGCTGTTTGGACAATGTAACGGTGGGCTGGGGGTCGCAGAGGTGGGTGTGGTGTCGCAGCCCCTCTGGGTAATTGGCTCCACATGTGAGGCAGGCAGGCAGCGTGGCCCAAGCGCCAGGGAGACGTCAGGGCTGCATTAAGAGCTCAGCCCACAACTGATGGCCCTCAGAACAAAGCCAATGCTGGGCCATTGACCCGCGACAAGCACAACACTTCGCATCCTGCCAAAAAACAAACTATTGAAGTTGTGTGAAACACAACAAGCTTGTTTATTTACTTAGCCTTATCTCACCATTGACCTTGATTTTCATCTTGACAGTATACAGTGAGGAGCAGAAGTACTTGGACCCTTGTGATTTTGCAAGTTGACCCACTTAGAAAATAGGTAGAGGTCTGAAATTTCAATCATAGATAAATTTTCACTCATAGAGACATAATAAAAACCAGAGGTTTAGTAATGCATTAGATTTACTCCGTTACCTTTACTTGAGTAATTTTTGGTGTGAAAAGTGTTATTGCATGTAATTGACTTTCCTATATTTGATTTAAAAATTTTGTTTCCCAGTAAAATATTGTCTGTAAAAGTTTTAAAGCAATTAAAAAAATAATAATGAAACAAACAAACAAAAAAGATATTTTTATAATGGGTCAAAATAATTTTTCGAACAGATCATTTGACTAGCACCTTATACGGTCATTTGCTTTGCTTAGCCAAAACCACCCGATAACCGAAGAGGCAAGATGGATAAATCAAATTTTTTTCATACCTTCAAAAGCGACAACAACTACTGAGCAAGAACCAAGGATTGAAAATGTGGACCATGAAACGCCAGACAGCACTGCCAAAATGGTGACCGGAGTTTTAATTTGTCCCACTAAAGACGGTGTCGTGCCAATGTAGTTACCCCTGTCCGAAATTGGTGGGCGTACCATATTCAATGGGTGACGATCTTGGCGAAAAGTATAGCTGTCCTAAGCAGCCTGATTTAGAATTTCCCTAAAGAATAATGGGAAACAAAAAAAACGCTCATTTTCAATTTATTATTATAAATATTCTTGTAAGTTAATTTTATGGCTGACACTGTGTTTCAGGTTCATCAACATGTTGTGCCCCCCCTGCCCTAAAAGTCAAACTCCGCCTATGATTTTTCCTCTTCATTCTACAGTTTTATTTTTACAGTGGTACCTCGACATAAGAACACCCCAAGTAATGGAGGCCACCACCACTAGAGGGCGACGTACACATATCTCTACTCGTACTAGTCAATAGAGTAGGCAGAGAGTATCGCGTGTCAAAAGGCACAGGCCAGAATACAGTCGTTTATACAATATTTATTATTTCTGTGCGGCCCGGTAGCATACGCGCTTCGGACCGGTACTAGTCCCCGGGCCGGTGTTTGGAGACCACTGCCTTAAACGAAACATTGCAGGGTTAAATTGATCACCGGAGAAAAAAAGAAACTTTAGTCATTGGGATGAATAAAAATGCATTCAAAACTCCTTCTCGCACAATTTTCACAAAATTCAGGGTTTCACACATACAGTGTATCACAAAAGTGAGTACACCCCTCGCATTTCTGGAGATATTTAAGTATATCTTTTCATGGGACAACACTGACAAAATGACACTTTGACACAATGAAAAGTAGTCTGTGTGCAGCTTATATAATAGAGTTAATTTAATTTCCCCTCAAAAATAACTCAAAATATAGCCATTAATATCTAAACCCCTGCCAACAAAAGTGAGTACATCCCACAGAAACTACGCACATCCCTAAATGTCCAAATTGAGTACTGCTTGTCATTTTTCCTCCAAAAGGTCATGTGACTCGTTACAGGAGTGCTGTCAGCATTGCTGCAGAGATTTAAGAGGTGTGGGGGTCATTCCCACAACCATGAGGGGATCATGCTCTGCTGCAGTATTTCACAGTACATATTGGAGTTCATGTTTCCCTCAGTGGAATGTAACTCTCCAACACCCTCAGCCCTCATGCAGCCCCAGACCATGACATTCCCACCACCATGCTTGACTGTAGGCATGACACACTTTTCTTTGTACTCCTCACCTGGTCGCCTCCACACATGCTTGAGAACATCAGAACCAAACAAATTAATCTTCGTCTCATCAGACCATAGGACATGGTTCCAGTAATCCATGTGCTTTGTTGACATGTCTTCGGCAAACTGTTTGCGGGCATTCTTGTGTACTGTCTTAAGAAAAGACTTCCTCCTGGGGTGACAGCCATTCACACCAATTTGATGTAGAGTGCAGCGTATGGTCTGAGTACTAACAGGCTGACCCCCCACCTCTTCAATCTCTGAAGCAATGCTGAGAGCACTCCTGTAACGAGTCACATGACATTTAGGAGGGAAAATGACAAGCAGTACTCAATTTGGACATTGAGGGATATACGTAGTTTCTATGGGATGTACTCACTTTTGTTATTTAACCCTGCAACTTTTCGTTTAAGGCAGTGTGAAAATGATAGGAATTTTGTTTTAGCTAGAAACAGAAAAACTCCGCGCGTGCAATATTATTCGGCCCCCTTGCGTTAATACTTTGTAGCGCCACCTTTTGCTCCAATTACAGCTGCAAGTCGCTTGGGGTATGTTTCTATCAGTTTTGCACATCGAGAGACTGACATTCTTGCCCATTCTTCCTTGCAAAACAGATCGAGCTCAGTGAGGTTGGATGGAGAGTGTTTGTGAACAGCAGTCTTCAGCTCTTTCCACAGATTCTCGATTGGATTCAGGTCTGGACTTTGACTTGGCCATTCTAACACCTGGATACGTTTAATTTTGAACCATTCCATTGTAGATTTGGCTTTATGTTTTGGATCATTGTCCTGTTGGAAGATAAATCTCCGTCCCAGTCTCAGGTCTTGTGCAGATACCAACAGGTTTTCTTCCAGAATGTTCCTGTATTTGGCTGCATCCATCTTCCCGTCAATTTTAACCATCTTCCCTGTCCCTGCTGAAGAAAAGCAGGCCCAAACCATGATGCTGCCACCACCATGTTTGACATTGGGGATGGTGTGTTCAGGGTGATGAGCTGTGTTGCTTTTACGCCAAACATATCGTTTTGCATTGTGGCCAAAAAGTTCCATTTTGGTTTCATCTGACCAGAGCACCTTCTTCCACATGTTTGGTGTGTCTCCCAGGTGGCTTGTGGCAAACTTTATATGAGACTTTTTATGGATATCTTTGACAAATGGCTTTCTTCTTGCCACTCTTCCATAAAGGCCAGATTTGTGCAGTGTACGACTGATTGTTGTCCAATGGACAGACTCTCCCACCTCAGCTGTAGATCTCTGCAGTTCATCCAGAGTGATCATGGGCCTCTTGGCTGCATCTCTGATCAGTTTTCTCCTTGTTTGAGAAGAAAGTTTGGAAGGACGGCCGGGTCTTGGTAGATTTGCAGTGGTCTGATGCTCCTTCTATTTCAATATGATGGCTTGCACAGTGCTCCTTGAGATGTTTAAAGCTTGGGAAATGTTTTTGTATCCAAATCCGGCTTTAAACTTCTCCACAACAGTATCTCGGACCTGCCTGGTGTGTTCCTTGGTTTTCATAATGCTCTCTGCACTTTAAACAGAACCCTGAGACTATCACAGAGCAGGTGCATTTATACGGAGACTTGATTACACACATGTGGATTCTATTTATCATCATCGGTCATTTAGGACAACATTGGATCATTCAGAGATCCTCACTGAACTTCTGGAGTGAGTTTGCTGCACTGAAAGTAAAGGGGTCGAATAATATTGCACGCCCCACTTTTCAGTTTTATATTTGTTAAAAAAGTTTAAATTATCCAATAAATGTTGTTCCACTTCACGATTGTGTCCCACTTGTTGTTGATTCTTGACAAAAAAATTAAATTTCATATCTTTATGTTTGAAGCCTGAAATGTGGCGAAAAGTTGCAAGATTCAAGGGGGCCGAATACTTTTGCAAGGCACTGTATATCATAGGCGGAGTTTGACTTTTGGGGGAGAGAGGGGCACAACATGTTGATGACCCCGAAACGCAATTTCAGTAATGAAATTAACTTACAAGAACATTTACAGTATAATAAGTTGAAAATGAGCCTTTTTTTGTATCCCATCATTCTTGAGGGAAATTCTACATCAGGCTTTTTAGGACAGCTATACTTTTCGCTAAGATTGTCATCCATTGAATATGGTACACACGCTGGTGTCGTGCCAAGGTAAAGTGTATCCCCTGGGCAGAGCCACTGCGCAATGTTTTACTGTTTTACTCGTAGGATGACCAATAACTGTTATTACTGTAATTCAAGTCCTGTATGGAGTTTCTCCAGTTAAATAAATGTCGATGTCCAAAATATATAACTGTGGTTGTTTTCTGGCTTCAATTAATTGTTTAAGTCGACATAACTCATAACTAATGTGTGTGTGTGGGTTCCCGCAGACAGGGGTGTGACGGCCCTGGCCGTTTAATGGTTAATTTTCCGAGATTCTTCCAGTCAGCTGATCGTCGCCTCCACCAGCTGGCTGCTTCCCCTCCCACTGTGACGACAGCTGATCGACGCAGGACGGACCGATGACGTCACCGCCGCTGATTGGCCACGGAAAAAGGCGCCAAGCTTCTTAAACCTGCCGCTGTCAACATTCTATGAGGTCGCATTTGACAGCATTCTGCCGCGGTCCACCTCGCCAGCTCTTTTCACGCTCGTTTGCATTTGATCGCTAGTTTGATACACTCCCGCTTTTTCGGTGAGGTCTTTTGTGTTTATTCGTTATTGGATCGTTTTTGTTCACCACTGTAAATGAGAGCACTGAAGCAAGTAAGGGTAAGTCGCCATTTCTGTTCAACCCGTTTTCTCCTGTTTTGTATAGAGTAGGAAGTTAGGTTAGAAGCTGTCTTTTCTTTGTTCCTTTTACATGATCAGGGTTTAGTTAGCGGGTGGGGTTTAAGTGTAGTTCCTTTTGGGTTAGGCCTGGGCTTACCCTGAAGTCACGCTTCGTCGGCATTCTGTACATATTCATTGCGAGTTTGATTGTTCTGTAAATAAATTTGTGTCCACTCATACATTTGTGTGGCTTGTTTTATGTTACGCCTTTCGCGAGCCGTCTTTGGCACGTAACGGGGATACAATTTTTGACGGGGGTAACTACATTGGCAAGACACCGTCTTTAGTGGGGCAAATTGAAACTCTGATCACCATTTTGTTGGTGCTTTCTGGCGTTTCATGGTCCACATTTTCAATTCAATTGGTTCTTGCTCAGTAGTTGTCACTTTTGAAATCTTAGGTTTGAAAAAATTATGTATATCCTTCTTGCCTCTTCGGTCCTTGGGTGGTTTTGGCTAAGAAAAGCAAATGACTGCCTAAGGTGCTAGTCATATGATCTATTCGAAAATTGACTGCTCGAATTTATTTAACAATTTACAGAATGGGAGAAAAGAAGCAATAAAATTGACTGCACTGTAAACAGAAACTTAACAAGCTAAAAAAACTCCCAATCTAAACTAAATATCTCTTGGCAAAATGATTAATGAAAAGCTATTCATCCATCCGTCTGTAAAAGTAATTTTTAACGCAGGCGACAATTTAAAAAAATGAAAAAAGTGAAACAGATAGTACAGAGACGCACTGTAAAATGTAGTGAAGTAAAAAGTACCACTTCATATTTGTACAAGTATAGATACACAAAAAATGTACTTAAGAACAGTCACAGAGTAATTTTACGGTAATTTGCCGACTGTAAGTTGCTACTTTCCCCTCATTTTGAATCCTGCGGTTTATAGTCTAGTGCGGCTTATTTGTTGATTTATTTGGGTTAATAGTAGAGGTGGGATTCTTTGGGCACCCAACGATTAGATTCCGAATACAATTCAGAGGCTACGATTCGATTATAAATCGATTATTGATTACACCCCCCCCCCCCCCCCCCCGCTATTAGCTGCTTTTAATGTTTTGTACATTTGTTACAAAAACTGTAAAAAAAAAAACAAACAAACAAAAAAAAAGCCTCGCAGGCTTAAATAAATAAATAAACATTCAATTAATTTAATGTTGTGAATCAACCGTTAAAGTTGTTAAAATTGCTCCTGTTATTCCATAATTTCCCTTTTGTCTACTTTCGACATGTGAAAGTTTTGAAACTATTTTAAAGATAGATTCAAGTCAATATTTTACCGATTTAGGAGTATTTTAGATAAAAAAGTTTATTAGGTTCACTTGGAAGGTTCACTACAACAGCCTTGCAGGGAAGTCTACTGCTTTAAGATGGCGACCGTTTACTAACGCCCGCATCTAGCTTTTTGTACATATGCTGCTAACGCCACCGAGTCTATTTTGCATCTAGTCCTTTATAAATATAATATCTACCATACCATTATGTGAACGTACTTTGTGGCAGCTGTCTGCAGCAGTCAGGTATGTTTTTTTTTTTTTTTAATCTCAAGGCATGAGTTGAGCTAGAGCCGTGAGTTGAGCATTGGCATTACACGAGGGGCCGGGTAATGACAAACTTGATGTTTAGCTACTCTTGCTCCGTTCTTCATTGCGTCCCGAAGACTGCGCGGCGCGCTGAGTGTTTTACTTCCGCTTTACTTGACATATTTCAATAATCGGAATTTGGATGTTTGTGAATCGTTCTCGAATCTTCCACGGCCGAATCGCGAATAATCTAAGAATCGGAAATTTCGCACACCTAATAGGTAACTAATAGGTTAATAGGTAACACTTTGACAGCGGCATCATAAGACAGCCATTAGGCTGTCATAATTATGATATGATACTATCATGGCCATTAATGAAAACTTATGACAGATGTCATAAAGTTTCATCCAGCAAATTATGTCACAACTCCATTTATGTCCCAATTGGATCTTTTACATCCATTCAAAAGTGAGATAATTGGTCGGATGACACAAAATGACATCTGTCATAAGCATTCATTATTGCTCATGGCAGTGTCATGTCATAATTATGATGGTCTTATGACAGTCTTATGGTGCCGCTGTCAAATAAAGTGTTACCAAATACCGTAACTGGTAATTAATGAAACAAGTGGAACAGTAATTGAAGAAATAATTTGCACAGAACATGAATTTTGATTGTTATTAACATCTGTAGTGTTGCAATGCATACAAGGAGGCATGTTGGACAACAACAGTATTGGCAGCAGGTGGCAGCAGAGGTTGACTGTTTCCCCTAAGGGAGCAATGTTGGCCAAATGTAGCTTTTTGAAGCAATGAAGCTTTGCAGCCAATTGGACCCAAGCTTCATGGTGGTTTATTTTGTCTTATGACAGTCTTATGATGCTGCTGTCAAATAAAATGTTACCGGTTAATATATTTTAGTCTAAATATTCCATAATACAGCGAAGACAGCTGCGTCTTATAGTCCAGTGCAGTTACTGTATCTATGAACAAATGCCGTTTTTGCGTCAAATTTGGTGGGTGGCGGCTTATAGTTCGAAAATTACGGTATTTCGTTACATTCGACCACAGGTGGTAAACCACTACTATAGCCACAGCAGTCCGACAGAAACGAGGCAGCCAATCTGCGCCTTCGGCCCTTCCGACCACCATCTGACCACTCGTTCTCACACTCCTTTCACACAGGCAAGTAGGTTAAAGTGCGTATGACACCAAAAACCATGTTTATTTCATATTTCAAGCTGTGTTTTATGCTCCTGAATAAAATGGACCACTTAGATGTGTGTGGAAGCGATTGTTTTATATATTCTATTTTTGAATCCCGCGCCTTGAAAAAGAGCTCCAGTCTTGGGTTTAGGACGAATGCAAATGTGATGTCACCCGGGTCAGCATCTTGCAATACAGCATTGTTTTACAGCATGCAGATGGACTGCGGATTCAGCTGGATTCACATCATGCCAGCCAAACGGCTGCAGGCTTTTGTAGCTGCTCCAGGGAGAGGCGTGTGAGCCTTTTTGGGTTTCAGAAAGTTCCCGTTCACCCCGAGATCGGCCAAAACAAGTGTGTGACAACTGTGGGACCGTTGGATTTACGAGGAAGTGAGTAAACATCGTGTTTTGTATTATGTCAAATACTGGCATCATGGCACACATTTTAATAGGGAGGTGGATGCATTTTGTGGCTGACATGCTCCTTGTCTACGAAGAATGCCACTCGGCCGACGACTGGCAGTTTGTCGCACATCCCCCTGCCAGGAGGGCGCTATACTTGGCTTATTGCTCTCTTCGTGTCAAGTTTTCCACCCGATCAGAAATTTAAACTTTGTGTTAAAAATAGCCGCAAATACAGCAATTACAAAGTAAACACTGCAAACTTTCCTTAAATAAAGGACTATTTACTTACGTTTGATCATGGACGGACATGTAGAAAGGTTCTCCTCAGACACATCCTGCCATGTTAGCTGCACAAAACCTGCACACCGCTCTCTCAAAGTTCTTTGCTGTGTAGTTAAGCATTAATTTACGCCATATTCGTGTTGACCATGTGGCAGCTACGTGCTCCTCCGACGTCGGCCAGTTTGTCCGGCGGTAATCCTCCAGAAGCTTCCCCGGCAAACGAGTTCTCCTCCCGCAGCAGGGGACGAGCTGTAACTTGCTCGCCGCCGGGCGGGTTGCCAATCAGCGAAGACAATCGACAACCCCACCGCCATGATCCCGGGTAGTTTTGAGTGATTTTTAGCTTCAAAAGCTGAGAATAGACTTTGAAACATTACTCGGTTCGGGTTAGCCTGTCGGCTAGCTGTCACACCTCCTGGTTTGTTTACGCTCTCCGAAGCTGGGGCAGGGAAATGACAAAAACCGGACTAATTACGGTGGCATTAAATATCGTTCGGGAGGTGCAAGAAGTGAACAGTTTTGACCATTATGGAGTAATTTTGCCATGTCGTACTGAATAAATGCATTTTTAATATTTCATATTCCATTTAGCACAAGACTGTTATTTGTCATGACCATACCATTTATTCATCAACTGGGGAAAAAATACTTCGATAAAAAGAATATCCTGAAAAATATTGGCGTAGAGAGACTGAAACAATGACATTTTTGCGGCTCTTTGACACATTTTTCTTGTTCTGAATAATTCCCCCTCAATGGGCTGAATTTGAAATCAGATGAAACCATGACCCTGTCAACGTCATTCTCCTGTTGGGGACGCTTGAGCCCTATAATGGTAGGCGTGGCTAAACTGCAGTTTAAAAGACTAATTTCTCATCATCTGCGCTGTGCCAAATTGTTGTATATAGTTGAATCGTCTCAAAATATGATTCTAATTCACATAATAAAGCTATCTAAGACTTTTTTTTCTCTTGTCGTAGGCACTTTAAGAATGCTATCTTGCCCAATGATACAACGACAAAGGGTACAGGTGGGTTTGACACCTCTGATCGAGTGAAACCCTAGTGACTAGACTTTTCCCCTAAATAAGCTGCTATTGCAGAGACTAAAATTCCAAAGAAATAAACCAAGCGAGGACAATAATACTGATAATCTTCAGAACAAATCAGTGTAATCCTCATATCTGTTTCCCGTCAGTGGCAGGGAGCGGCAAACGGAACCATCTTGATTGGCTATTAGCTACTTTTGCACTAATGGAGATGTGCTGATGCCGAAAAGCAGCGTTTTGTCCTCAACATTGGCTGCATTGCAGTGCAATGATTGTCTCATACATAGGAAAACTTGCATCTTTCCATCAGTCCAAGGTCAAAGTCAGGACACAGGGACCACAAACGCCAGTGAACCAGAAATTCCTGATTTTTAATAACATGGCTGATTATTTAAAAAAACACAGCCAACACCTCTTAGAACAACATGAGAGCGGAGGTTGTCCACAGGGGGGTGGATGTGAGCCCAACCGCCATCCCTGAATCTCATTTCATCCCTTGCACCCCAGGAGATGGTGTTGCCATATCGCTGGACGGTGGCTTGAGTTTAACTAAACAAAAACTGTGTTTTGTGTCCTGAGCGGAGGTGGGTAGAGTAGCCAAAATATTTACTTAAGTAATAGTAGCGTTACTACAAAATACTACTCAAGTAGTTATCCAAGTAAAAAAAAAAAAGTGTTCAATGAAAAGAATACCCATGAAGTAAAATTGTAATTAACTGCTTACAGTTTGATTCTTTTAAAACCAAGAAATATTATTTTTCTTTGTACAAAGCCATCAATATGAACTGTTATTCTTATACTGTACTATAACCTCTTACATATTAGGCCGACAAAGACGGAAAAATCGAATTAAATTCTGACTAGAGAAATAAAACATCACCTTTCCAAAGAGTACGAAGCCCGTTTAGTGGAATAAACATTTCCCACCATGAAATGAAAATGATTTTATCTCTGGTTTTCCATGGTCTATTGGTGCCAAATAAAAACTAGGAGAGCTTGAAATTTGCGCTTTTAAATCATGTGACTCTATGCCACATGATTAAATAGACCGTGATCATAGAATTTCCAACTGCACACTTGCGTGTGGTCATGTCACTGTATTGTTACATCTGATTGGTTTAATGGAGTCATGTGATTATTGTTGTGACGCCTCATAGGTGAAACTGATAGCGTCATGTGCTAGCAAAAATAATGTAAAATCTACAGTGAATCACAAAAGTGAGTACACCCCTCACATTTCTGCAGATATTTAAGTATATCTTTTCATGGGACAACACTGACAAAATGACTATTTGACACAATAAAAAGTAGTCTGTGTGCAGCTTATATAATAGAGTTCAATTATTTTCCCCTCAAAATAACTCTAAATATAGCCATTAATATCCAATTCCCTGGCAACAAAAGTGAGTACGCCCCTTAGTGAAAGTTGTCAATATTAACATATGTACAACATGTCAACTGTCAATATTTTGTCTGGCCACCACTATTAACCGGAACTGCCTTTTCTCTCCTGTGCATGGAGTTGACTAGATCTTCACAGGTTACCACTGGAATGCTCTTCCACTCCTCCATAATGATGTTGCGGACCTGCCGGATATTTGAGACTTTGCGCACCTCCACCTTCCGCTTGAGGATCCCCCAAAGATGTTCTATTGGGTTCAAGTCTGGAGACATGCTTGGCCAGTCCATCACCTTTAGCCTCAGCCTCTTCAGTAAAGCAGTTGTCATCTTGGAGGTGTGTTAGGCTCATTGTCATGCTGGAACACTGCCTTGCGACCCAGTTTCTGGAGGGAGGGGATCATGCTCTGCTGCAGTATTTAACAATACATATTGGAGTTCGTTTCCCTCAATGGAATGTAACTCTCCAACACCTGCAGCACTCATGTAGCCCCAGGCCATGACATTCCCACCACCATGCTTGACTGTAGGCATGACAAACTTATCTTTGTACTCATCACCTGGTCGCCGCCATACATTCTTGAGACCATCAGAACCAAACAAATTAATCTTCGTCTCATCAGACCACAGGACATGGTTCCAGTAATTCATGTGCTTTGTTGACATGTCTTCAGCAAACTGTCTGCAGGCTTTCTTGTGTACCATCTTCAGAAGAGGCTTCCTCCTGGGGTGACAGCCATGCACACCAATTTGATGTACAGTGCGGCATATAGTCTGAGCACTAACAGGCTGACCCCCCCACCTCTTCAATCTCTGCAGCAATGCTGACAGCACTCCTGCGACGATCTTTCAAAGAAAGCATTTAGATGTGACGCTCAGCACATGCGCTCAGCTTCTTTGAACGACCAACCCGAGGCCTGTTCTGAGTGGACCCTGCTCTTTTAAAACACTGGATGATCTTAGCCACTGTGCTGCAGCTCAGTTTCAGGGTGTTGGCAATCTTCTTTTAGCCTTGGCCATCTTCATGTAGCGCAACAATACGTCTTTTCAGATCCTTTGAGAGTTCTTTGCCATGTGGTGCCATGTTGGAACTTTCAGTGACCAGTATGAGACAGTGTGAGAGCTGCAGTACAAATCTGAACACACCTGCTCCCTATGCACACCTGGACCTAGTAACACCAGGAGTGAAAGTGGGCCAGAACGGGCAGGAACGCAGTTCCGGTATAAGATTCAGGGCCGGAACGCAGTTCCGGTATAAGATTCAGGACTGGAATGCTGTTCCGGTATACGGTGTTTTGATTCCGAAAATATGACGGCAACTGTCAAAACGCTATGTAAAAAAAAAAAAAAAAAACTGCCACGCATGCATTTTATCTCCAAGAAGAAAGCAATCTACCAACGTCCGATTTACATACACAAGTGTTAAAAACAAGCATAATAAAGGGCTTGTGTAGCCTAATCCGTTTCCACCGATGTTTATTATTTGTTTTATTCCACGGACAGCATGGAGGTTTACCCAGCTGCTGCAGTTATCTGAGACTGACGATGACGAGTCACGTCAATGTGCGAATGCACGCAGCAAAGCAAAACGCCTGGACTCATTTATCCGTTCAATTGGCTGACATTCTGAAATGTGATCTCCAGAGATAGTTAGCTCTGATTGGTTCAAATGTGCATTTTTTCTGAAGCAGCAAAAAGAAAAAAAAAAGTTTGTTGAATTAATGCAACAAAAAAAAAGGGCAATGCAACAGAAAATTGATCAAATCTTTAAGAGCAAGGCAAGTGTTCAGGAGTCTTATTTATCATTTTTAGTTTTATTTGCTCTGATGGGGAGGTTCAGAATATCTTAACTGTCAATGTGCACTTTGGATTTATATTTGTTCATTTATGTTAAGCTACTTATTCATTTCCTTATGATTTAAAAAAATCAATGTTTGCGCGATCTTCAAAATATATTCCATTTCACTCTGCATAATATAAGTCATTTGTACTTATTTTTCTGAATTTATGTTACTTATATCTGTTTTAATTAAAAAAAAAAAAAAAAAAAAAAAAAAGTAAATGTTTACATAAACTTCAATTTTAATATACATCGTATGTTCTTATGTAGTTAAAATTTGGCATTTAGTATGTGAGGAAATGAGGGAAAATAAAAATTAGGAGATTGAGGTAAGAGTTATTGCTGTTTTTGTTAACTTTTATTTTGCAAATCATTAAAAAAATACAATTTTGAATGAAAACCAGTTTTTGAATGTGTTATATAGAAATAACTGACCAAAACAGTTTTCTTTGCATTTCAGTAGTTTTGACCCCCAATAAAAAAATTAAAAAATTCTGGCTCCGTTGTGACCTTCACGTCGGGGAGTTCCGGCAAGAAATTCTAACCACTTTCACCCCTGAGTAACACTAACAAGTCACATGACATTTTGGAGGGAAAACGACAAGCAGTACTCAATTTGGACATTTAGGGATGTAGTTTCTAAGGGGTATACTCACTTTTGTTGCCAGGGGTTTAGATATTAATGGCTATATTTTGACGGGGAAAATAAATGAAGCTGCACACAGACTACTTTTTATTGTGTCAAAGGCTCATTTTGTCAGTGTTGTCCCATGAAAAGATATACTTGAATATCTGCAGAAATGTGAGGGGTGTACTCACTTTTGTGATACACTGTAAATAGTATATGTAGAATAAAGAGGAAAAATGTGACGACTAATGGCGGTTCCTGGTACGGTTGGGTTGGGCGGTCACCCGGGGCAAATGTTCATTAAAGTTGCTGTATAGTTAAAATGATGTGGTTTAATGATAAGTTATCCACCAGATAATCAATGTGTGTACATGTATGCACACCTGCACATTAACCCAAAAAAGTATTTGATTTCGTCTACTGTGCTCTCTAACTGGAACCCCACCACTATGGTCAACACATCTGAGTCAACTAGTCACAAGTAAAATCTTCCTCACTTTATTATTTCTGCAATATTTTATTAATGTTTGTGATGTTAATATTTTCTTGCACATTTCTATTGTTGTGCGCTTTCATTTAGTTTGATAGCATGAATAAATGTAACATTTTTAGCAAATACTGTGTTTAGGTTGTGCAAGGCATACTTCATGTGCTGTATTTTGTGTGTCAGCCATTGTTTTTTACGATTAAAAAAAATTTTTTTGGGCAAAGAGTCTTGTCCCCCAGGGCAATGTAGGCTACGAATGCCATTGGTAATGACTAGTTTCACCCAAAGTGGCGGATTAAGATTTTCTTCTACTTAAATCTACTCAAGTAAAATTAAAAAAGTATGGGGTAGTAAAACTATTCTTGGAAGTACATTTTTCTCAAAATGTTACTCATGTAAATGTAACAGAGTAACTGTAACGCTTTACTAACCACCTCTGGTCCTAAGAACTATTTAAAAAAAAAAAAAAAAAATCTAGTGATAACAATAGGAGAACGTTTTGCAATCCTCCTCATCTCTTCCTATGGTCATGCAAGAAATGTTTGCAGTCAAGACACTTGGTGGCAATGTTGTGCTGTAATCAGGATCTGATTTGGGACACGCAAAGGGAAACATCCATTCATTACAAAAAAAACATAAAATAATTCAATGTGCTCAAATGGTTAGTTCCTGTAATCAGGTCTAAAACACGATCGTTTACCACAGCATATCATTAATTGTCCTTACTCTTCAAATCTGCAATGTTTGGCTTGTGTTGATCCTCATTTGCATGTTTTCACAATCTTTCTGATTTTAATGTGGCTTTTATATTTCTATTTATTAATAGATTGTTTTAGTGTCGTTTCTTGCTGTTGTCTCGTCGTGCCCTGTGATTGGCTGGAGACAAATTTAGAGTATCTCACTGACTGCCAGTTGTTAGCTGGGATAGACTCCAGCACCCCCGCGACCCTCTGGGAATAAGTTGAACAGAAGATGAATGATTTTAATGTCATGGAATGAAGAATGAATTACCTTGTGTTGAATTGTGTTTTACAAATAATTTTGCCTCACTTTGCAATAGGTTTCTGAAATAAAAAAAGCTACACAACATACATGTACAGTGGTGCAAATAAGTATTTAGTCAACCACCAATCATGCAAGTTCTCCTACTTCAAAAGATAAGAGAGGCCTGTAATTGTCAACATGGGTAAACCTCAACCCTGAGAGACAGAATGTGGAAAAAAACACAGAAAATCACATTTGTTGGATTTTTAAAGAATTTATTTTCAAATTACATTAGAAAATTAGTATTTGGTCACCTACAAGATTTCTGGTTGTCAAAGAGCTCTAACTTCTTCCAACGAGGTCTAACGAGATTCCACTCGTTACCTGTATTAATGGCACCTGTTTCAACTCATTATCGGTATAAAAGACACCTGTCCACAATCTCAGTCAGTCACACTCCAAACTCCACTATGGCCAAGACCAAAGAGCTGTTGATGACACCAGAGACAAAATTGTAGACCTGCACCAGGCTGGGAAGACTGAATCTGCAATAGGTAAAACACTTGGTGTAAAGAAATCAACTGTGGGAGCAATTATTAGAAAATGGAAGACATACAAGACCACTGATAACCTCCCTCGATCTGGGGCTCCATGCAAGATCTCACCCCGTGGTGTCAAAATGATAACAAGAACGGTGAGCAAAAATCCCAGATCCACACGGGGGGACCTAGTAAATGACCTACAGAGAGCTGGGACCACAGTAACAAAGGCTACTATCAGTAAAACAATGCGCCGCCAGGGACTCAAATCCTGCACTGCCAGACGTGTCCCCCTGCTGAAGAAAGTACACGTCCAGGCCCGTCTGCGGTTCGCTAGGAAGCATTTGGATGATCCAGAAGAGGACTGGGAGAATGTGTTATGGTCAGATGAAATCAAAATAGAACTTTTTGGTAGAAACACAGGTTCTCTTGTTTGGAGGAAAAAGAATACTGAAATGCACCATATCCACTGTGAAGCATGGGGGTGGAAACATCATGCTTTGGGGCTGTTTTTCTGCAAAGGGACCAGGACGACTGATCTGTGTAAAGGAAAGAATGAATGGGGCCATGTATCGAGAGATTTTGAGTGAAAATCTCCTTCCATCAGCAAGGGCATTGAAGATGAGACGTGGCTGGGTCTTTCAGCATGACAATGATCCCAAACACACAGCCAGGGCAACAAAGGAGTGGCTTCGTAAGAAGAATTTCAAGGTCCTGGAGTGGCCTAGCCAGTCGCCAGGTCTCAACCCCATAGAAAATCTGCAGAGGGAGTTGAAAGTCCGTGTTGCCCAACGACAGCCCCAAAACATCACTGCTCTAGAGGAGATCTGCATGGAGGAATGGGCCAAAATACCAGCAACAGTGTGTGAAAAGCTTGTGAAGAGTTACAGGAAACGTTTGGCCTCCCAACAAAGGGTACATAACAAAGTATTGAGATGAACTATTGGTATTGACCAAATACTTATTTTCCACCATGATTTGCAAATAAATTCTTTAAAAATCAAACAATGTGATTTTCTGTTTTTTCCCCCACATTTTGTCTCTCATGGTTGAGGTTTACCCATGTTGACAATTACAAGCCTCTAATATTTTCAAGTGGGAGAATTATTGGTTGACTAAATACTTATTTGCCCCACTGTATGCATACATTTATATAGTGAGGAGCAAGTTCACCCACTTAGAAAATAGGTAGAGGTCTGAAATTTAAATCATAGATGCATTTCCACTCAGAGACATAATCTAAAAAAAAAAAATCCGGAGCTCACATTGTATGATTTTCAATAATTTGTTGTAATTTACTGGGGTTCATAATTATGTGTACCCCTGAGAATCAACAATAATTACGATACTCAAAGAGTTGTCAGTCTACCTTAAAAAAGTCCGCCTTTACCCAATGCGTAACCACCCACCCACCACCCGTTTGAGCTCAATATTGTCACATGTGCACTCCACAGTCAGTCATAATCCAACTGCTACCATGGGCAAGACCAGAGAGCTTTCGAAAGACACCAAAGAAAAAACTGTTGAGCTCCACAAAGCTGGAAAATGCTATGGGACAATTGGAAAGCAGCTTGGTGAGGATAAATCAACAGTAGCAGCAATTGTTAGAAAATGGAAAAGGCTAAACATGACTGATAATGTACCTCAGACATGAGGTACATTATCACAATGACCAAAGACAAAGCCAAGCTGACCAAGGAGTGGCTGCGTAAAAAGCATTACAAGGTTCTGGAGTGACCTAGCCAGTCTTCAGACCTCAATCCAATAGAAAATTTTTGGATGGAGCTTAAACCTGGTGTTTTTCAACAATAACCCCAAGACCTGACAGATCTAGAGAAGATTTGTGTAGAGGAATGGGCCAAAATCCCTGTTTTCATATGTATGTGAAAACCTGGTGAATAACTACCGAAAGCTTCTGACCTCTGTAATTGCAAACAAAGGCTTCTGCACTAATTAGCACAGATTTTCTCAGGGGTACAAATATTTATGAACCCCAGTAAATTACAAATGAATAATTGAAAAATCATACAATGTAAGTTTTTTGATTAAAATTTCAGACCTCTACCTAATTTTCTAAGTGGGTGAACTTGCAAAATCACAAGGGCTGCAAATACTTCTGCTCCTCACTGTATATACACACAAACATGCAAACTTCAAATTTATGAAGCTATTCATATTTTTCACACCACTAGTATTCCATATTTTGTAAACATATGTGTCAGTGTATTAAAAAAAAAAAAAAAAAAAAAAAAAAAAACTAATTGAAATCTAAATTGCACCTCCCAATTAAAGCCGTCTAAATTGCACCTCCCAATTAAAGCCGTCTGACTGATGCGTAACACAAATCTGATAAAATCACGCAAGAAAGTGACATACTTAACACATTTCATCCTTTTATTGAGTCTTTTTTGACGGGCAGTAGAGTACATTTGAAGTTGCATAGTAAACACTTACAGTACAATCGAGTACTACTCCAAGTAGCAGGCAATCAAAATTTCTCAATAACATGTGCAACGTTTGATAAAGCAGTACGTCCCAATCAAGGCAAATCTTTTAGTAAATACACTTGATTTGAAATGTGCAAATTTCAAAAATGCAATGTTAGACTGTAAACAAAATGATCCCTTATAAAAATGGCGAGGTAATTACAAAACAAAACAAAACAAAAAAAAAACAACTGATTTTGTGCTGGATTCCCATGCACTATGACAACTTTAGATCAAAATACAAATCTTGAGGCGGCAAAGAATGGCACGCAGCTTTTCCTTTATTTCATCCATCAAGTCCTTTGGTATAATTCGCTCTTTTCTAGGAACCTATTCGGAACTTTGTATCCATGTGAAGATAATGATGGAGAAACTGATAACGCCCATGATTAAACCAAAGACCACCAGACTCAGCGCCTACAAACACAACGTTAGCATGAAAGGCATTGTCCGAAACGAATGCCGTGAAGAGCGGATACTTACCCCGATGAAGTCAAAAGAGGGGAAAGGCTGGCGGCTAATCTTGAGGTAGAAGAGGCCGGGAAAGACAAACAAGAGACAGCTGGACGTCGTCGATCCTGGCAAACAAAGACGAAAACTTGCGTGATAATAACTGCTTGACCGCACTATTAAATAAGTATGAGCAAAAGTTGCAACTACAGTACAAAACCACGCATCGTTAAATGGAGTCAAACTCATGGAAATTAGATCTCATGCGAGCCGGAGCAGTTCATTTTTGGCCATTCGCTGGCTGCCTTTGACAGCGCTCGACGTCTAATCCATTTTTACTTGGAGGGGTATTTTCGCATACATGTACAGCCAGTCCCAGTTTAAGTCAATTGGACGTCTATCGTCGTCAGGGGAAGCCAAAGAGTTAGTTTTGAGCCATCCTTGTAATAACAGGGTACTTAAGGGTGACTTACTGTACATTTTGGGGTATCTCAGTGTCACTTTCTGTACATTTCTGTTTAATTATAGGGCATTTCCAGGCCATTTTCTGTTCATTGGTCACTTCCTGTTGATTTTGGGGAATATTAATAACCACGAAGGGCGTAGGTTTAGTCTCAACATTGGTAGGGACGAAATAACATCACCACCAGATGTCATGTCATAAGCATGTAATGTAAAACAGGGGTGCCCAACCTTTTTTGCACCATGGACCGGTGTTATTTGGGTCTTTTTTTCACGGACCGGTGTTCTGACAAATTTTGCAACCCATCAGAAATTGCAACGATGCCGTTCTGTGCATGCTCGTAACGTTAAGCATGGCCGCAAATGCAGCGATTCCAAAGTAAACACTACAAACTTTAAGGAAAGGAATATTGACTTAAGTTTGATCATGAGAGGACGTGTAGAAAAGTTCTCCTCAGATACATCCTGCCATGTTAGCTGCAAACAACAACTGCACACCGCTCTCTAACCATTAACGGCTTCGCCTTGTCGTTATGCATTAATTAAAAAGCCCTCTTCACAAAGATACGATGTTGGAAATTGTAGCAAGGTTTTCAATGCTCTCGTAGCGATGTCAAGATATTCCGGAATGACTTTAATCCAGAACCTCGGTAGAGTTGTTGTCTCAAATGTACGCTTAAGGTCGCCGTCATTTGCGATCTCTCCAAGCAGATCCTCTTGCTGCACAGACATGCTCGAATCACTCGGTTTATTCACAAATGGGTAATGAATCCACTCCTTCGCAGTTCGTGGGTCTTCGAGGTTGTAGGCTCATCTTCTGGCTCGTCAGGTGCCCTTTTCGCCGTAAAAAATATCTCCAAAGAAGTCTGTTTTCCAGTCATCTTCGCTCGTGTGGGGGCTAATTATTTCCGGGAACAAATGTGCTGCGCCCGCGCCCTAGTAATACGTTATTATCCAGGACAAGCGCACATAGATATATTATATACACAAAACAAGATGCAATGCTAGCAGTCCAATCAATGGATTTCTGTGACGACAGTGTTATCTATCCTGTAGTATTATATCTAGAGTAGACATGGATATTGGAGTGTTAAGCAGGGGCACAGGGTTAATTCGGCCAAAATGCGGTCATTAATAAATTATTATTTCTGTGCGGCCCGGTAGCAAATGCGCCGCGGACATGTAAAAGATCCAACCTGGACATAAATAGAGTTAGCGCCAAAATTTTCTGGATGACACCTAATGACATCTGTCATAAGCATTCATTAATGCTCATGACAGTGTCATGTCATAATTATGACGGTCTTATGACAGTCTTATGACGCCGCTGTCAAATGAAGTGTTACGTCTTTACCCAAATAAATCAACAAATAAGCCGCACTGGACAATAAGACGCAGGAGTCAAAATGAGGGAAAAAAGTAGCGGCTTTTAGTCTGAAAATTAAGGTAAATGAAAAAGTTCCACTAAAAAGGTAAAAGTTTTGTTTTGATAAGATTAGGGGCTGTATTAAAAAAAATCCGATTTCATATCTTGTTATGCAGAAAATATTTGTTAAATGTAATTTCTTCTTGTTCCAGGTCAATCTAAGTCTCGAAAATAAGGAGGATAATGTACAGTGTATCACAAAAGTGAGTGCACCCCTCGCATTTCTGCAGATATTTAAAGCAGAAATGTGAAGTAATTTCATAACATGCCAAATAGGGTCACAATTAAAGTAATTAAACATTGTCCAACAAATAAAGCATGAAAAAATAATTTACATGTTGTATATTTGACAAAATAATCGCGTTTCCGAAGTTTGAGCCTGAAAGGGGATGAACCCGGAAGTGATACGTCACACTGGGAACAGCGATGGCAGCTCCATAAATACGGCCGCCCTTCAAACAATGATTCAAACAGCGATATAAGCGATAGATCGAGCGCAAGGGAGGAGATCCAAGTTTTTGAAGAGTTGGAGAAAGAAGTGGAGGTTGGAATTTTATGTTGGACCTAACATGTATTAGCCAGACGCTAATCAGGATGCAAACAATGTGCCTAGACTACCTGACATGGAATGGATACAAGACACATCGAGATTACAAGATTGGTAAGATATAGGCTGTTATTATTTTCATGATTTGAAGATGCAGGCATTTGCACATAATTTTATGTTTTTGTCTATCTGAAGACATTGTTAAAAAAAAAAAAAATCCGACTTCATGTTCATTTTGGCAGATCCGGCAGCTCTCGTGCATATAAAATAATAATATTAAAAACGTTGGGGGGAAAGAAGGCGATGAGTCGTTGATGGCTTTCTCCACTTTATTGTGGCAACAATAAGAAAACAAAATAATAGCAGACTGCCGCCACATTCGACCACGAAGTTTTGCTTCTCGCTGATCTCCTCCTCGCCTCCTACTACTCCAGCGTCTCTTAAACGGATCGTGCATAGTGTCTTGTTATGAGCTTTTTGTTTACAAATGTATCGAACACACGCGAGCTGACAACTTTGTTTATTTATTAACACAAGGAGCTAACAGTACAAACAGGGGCTCTCGGCAGGAAGTGGCGTCTAATGGCGTGAGGAAATGTAGTATTTTCACACAAGCGAACAGATTACAAAGCACCACTTCAGTGTTGTCCCGAGACTACATTTCCCATTATCCACTGCGTGAACTGCACGCTCGCTGATTCGCACAAACTAGAAGGCTATCAAGTGATCACCGTGAAAGAAACGCCGAACCGTACAAATGCAATGCAATGCTTGAAGCATGAAGGTGGAAATACATAATACAAATACAAATAAATGTGCACAAACTCACCGGCGGTGTGTGTCTCTTACGGCAACGTGACCGTGAATTACTGTGACGCCGACCCGCTTATATGCACATCCACACCCCTTTCCCGATTGACAGTGGATTAACCCTTTCGGACAAGATCGTAGATGACGCACAATTTAAATACACTTAACTTAGCGAACGCAACAACAACTATGATCGGGGATTGCCACGAGTTAACTTTCGGCTAACGTCGCTAGCTTATACTGTTCATTCCACAACAGTTGGCAGCTCTGCTTTGACAAAGTCATCAGTCATCTATCCAAAAATCACACTTTTTGGCAAATCCTTGATCATTAGCAGACCGGTTAAGGAAGCAGGCATCTTTGAAGTGTTTGCAGCAGAGAACACTACTCGATGATGGCGTGAAATTCATTCGCTTCGTGCGAACAAAAGATGTCCATTTACGTGCCCTGCTATCCTTTGGCCACTCATACAACTTTTCGTTTGAGTGAGAACAAAACATCGCCACACACCGCCGTGGCATCTCACCGAGAAGCAATGCAACAAACAATACTGTTCTATGGCGGACTTCCCTCGCACCGTGTGACGTAATTTCCGAAGATTGTCGAAGAAAAGCATTTTCGTTGTCAAGGGCGTTGCTATGGGTTAAACAAAGAATCTGGAAGGGTTGCGTTAAAAAAAATAACGAAAATATGCTTATAACTGTTTAGCCATTGATATTATTCAAAAACATGGCTGGCCAACCTTACATCACATTTCCGCTTTAAGTATATCTTTTCATGGGACAACACTGACAAAATGACGCTTTGACACAATCAAAAAGTAGTCTGTGTGCAGCTTATATAATAGAGTTCATTTATTTTCCCCTCAAAATAACTCAAAATATAGCCATTAATATTTAAACCCCCTGGCAGCAAAAGTGAGTACCCCCTTTGAAAAAACGTACATGCTTAAATATCCAAATTGAGTACTGCTTGTCATTTTCCCTCCAAAATGTCACGTGACTTGTTTCAGGAGTGCTGTCAGCATTGCTGCAGAGATTCAAGAGGTGGGGGTTCAGCCTGTTAGTGCTCAGACCGTACGCCGCACTCTACATCAAATTGGTGTGCATGGCTGTCACCCTAGGAGGAAGCCTCTTCTGAAGACGGTACACAAGAAAGCCCGCCCGTCTCATCAGACCATAGGACATGGTTCCAGTAATCCATGTACTTTGTTGCCATGTCTTCAGCAAACTGTTTGCGGGCTTTTTTAGATATTAACTCATTTGCTCCCAAAAACGTATAAATACGTTCTATTTTTAATTGTTTCAGTGTCCCAAAGACTTTTTTTTTTCCCAAAAAAGACATCTCTGGGTCGTGATTCAATTTAGCTCCAAAGCACAAAAAATGTAAAAATCCATTTTAAAGCAATAAAACTGGCCACTGGAGGGCAGTAGCGCATTTGGTAAGACCCGCAACGCGATTCAACTGCAACGAATGGCCAAGCCGCACGGCCGGGCGCCGGCGGAAGACGACCGAATGGATGCCAGGCGGCGGACGACCGGGCAGAACAACTGGTAGGACACCCGGGATGCCAGGCGCTGGACAACCGAGCAGAACGACCGGGACCACTAGTTCAGCGGACGATGCCTTTGAGTCCTTGCTGCTCGCGAGCAGAGCCCGCAGAGACAAGAAAAAAAAATTCATCTTTATGAAACAGACAGTGATGAGGGAAAAGTTTAACCGGCTGTCGCGGCCAGAACAGCGTATTCTTTCAGTTAGTTATGTGCAAATAAATTGTTACTTTACTATCAAAAGCTCTATTTGTCTTGTTGTTTATCTTATTTTGTAAAAAGAAAACACTATTCAGATGTTTGGGCTGTAACTAAAGCAAAAAATAGCTGTGTATAAGTCAAAGTTATGTTTGAAATGTATGCTTTTACAAAAAGCTCAGTTTCTCTATTTTTTTCATCAGAAATTGGAAAATTGCTCAAACCAAGCTATTTTCTGATGCTGATTTCTAAAGAATGTAAAAAGAAACAAACTAACTTTTTTTCTGCTGAAAGAAGAGAGTCTAATCTTTCTTTTTGTGGGTTCCATGTTTATATAGCAATAGAACATAATTTTCTGTGGGCCTTCCAAAATCAGTCAAAATCCAGTAAAACGGCCGGGAGCGAAGGGCCTTGCTCCGGTGGAAATGGCTGGGAGTGAATGAGTTAAAGGCTATATTTTGAGTTACATTAAGGGGAAAATAAATTAACTCTATTATATAAGCTGTACACAGACTACTTTATAATGTGTCAAAGTGTCATTTTGTCAGTGTTGTCCCACAAAAAGATATACTTAATTATCGGCAGAAATGCGAGGGGTGTACTCACTTTTGTGATACACTGTTCATATACTGTATATGTAAAAGCATTAGAAACTACAACAGTAAAGAAAAGTGGAAAATAGAATTTCAAAGTTGTGACCACAAATCCAAACTTTTTAGGAAACAAAGGTGTTTTTACATGTCAAAGTGATGAAACAAACTAGGAAATACAACTTAAAACCTGGGAACAAAATATGTGTTATATGGTGTACCCCAAACTTGAAATTGAAATGAAATTGACCCCTATTGATCGACCAACTGATTGTCTGATGGCTAAATGATAGGTTCAGAATACATAGTGCCTTGCAAAAGTATTCGGCCCCCTTGAACCTTGCAACCTTTCGCCACATTTCAGGCTTCAAACATAAAGATATAAATGTTTAATTTTTTGTCAAGAATCAACAACAAGTGGGACACAATCGTGAAGTGGAACAAAATTTATAGGATAATTTAAACTTTTTTAACAAATAAAAAACTGAAAAGTGGGGCGTGCAATATTATTCGGCCCCCTTGCGTTAATACTTTGTAGCGCCACCTTTTGCTCCAATTACAGCTGCAAGTCGCTTGGGGTATATTTCTATCAGTTTTGCACATCGAGAGACTGACATTCTTGCCCATTCTTCCTTGCAAAACAGCTCGAGCTCAGTGAGGTTGGATGGAGAGTGTTTGCGAACAGCAGTCTTCAGCTCTTTCCACAGATTCTCGATTGGATTCAGGTCTGGACTTTGACTTGGCCATTCTAACACCTGGATACGTTTATTTTTTAACCATTCCATTGTAGATTTGGCTTTATGTTTTGGATCATTGTCCTGTTGGAAGATAAATCTCCGTCCCAGTCTCAGGTCTTGTGCAGATACCAACATGTTTTCTTCAGAATATTCCTGTATTTGGCTGCATCCATCTTCCCGTCAATTTTAACCATCTTCCCTGTCCCTGCTGAAAAAAAGCAGGCCCAAACCATGATGCTGCCACCACCATGTTTGACAGTGGGGATGGTGTGTTCAGGGTGATGAGCTGTGTTGCTTTTACGCCAAACATATCGTTTTGCATTGTGGCCAAAAAGTTCAATTTTGGTTTCATCTGACCAGAGCACCTTCTTCCACATGTTTGGTGTGTCTCCCAGGTGGCTTGTGGCAAACTTTAAACGAGACTTTTTATGGATATCTTTGAGGAATGGCTTTCTTCTTGCCACTCTTCCATAAAGGCCAGATTTGTGCAGTGTACGACTGATTGTTGTCCTATGGACAGACTCTCCCACCTCAGCTGTAGATCTCTGCAGTTCATCCAGAGTGATCATGGGCCTCTTGGCTGCATCTCTGATCAGTTTTCTCCTTGTTTGAGAAGAAAGTTTGGAAGGACGGCTGGGTCTTGGTAGATTTGCAGTGGTCTGATGCTCCTTCCATTTCAATATGATGGCTTGCACATTGCTCCTTGAGATGTTTAAAGCTTGGGAAATCTTTTTGTATCCAAATCCAGCTTTAAACTTCTCCACAACAGTATCTCGGACCTGCCTGGTGTGTTCCTTGGTTGTCATAATGCTCTCTGCACTTTAAACAGAACCCTGAGACTATCTCAGAGCAGGTGCATTTATACGGAGACTTGATTACACACAGGTGGATTCTATTTATCATCATCGGTCATTTAGGACAACGTTGGATCATTCAGAGATCCTCACTGAACTTCTGGAGTGAGTTTGCTGCACTGAAAGTAAAGGGGCCGAACAATATTGCACGTCCCACTTTTCAGTTTTTTATCTGTTAAAAAAGTTTAAATTATCCAATAAATGTTGTTCCACTTCACGATTGTGTCCCACTTGTTGTTGATTCTTGACAAAAAAATTAAATTTCATATGTATTCCTGTTTGAAGCCTGAAATGTGGCGAAAGGTTGCAAGATTCAAGGGGGCCGAATACTTTTGCAAGGCACTGTACCTAACTTTGTCACAAAATGGAAAAACGTGACCTACCCACTACTCCAAACACATTTCGGATATCTGGCACAAAGATGGCCAGCAGGAGCACCACTCCTAGAATGAGCACAGTTGCGGCGACGTGGATCAGCCAGGAAAAGGGCCGATCCCCACGGAGTAGTAAGATCACGGCCTTACGAGCCTGGAAAACGTGAACACAACACATATCACACTTCAGCAACTAAAGGGAAAAAATATCTGTATGATATCACAATAGCAAATGCTGTTTAAAGGGCCTATGTGACACGTGAAGTTGGAATAGTTTGAATCAGTGGAAAAAAATGAGAAAAGGCATACTAAAACTAGCAGAATGATAGTAATACAGTTGTAGATACCTAATCTGTTCCAACTCACCTAAAGCGCTCGATTTAATTTGCTGTCATGTTCACCGATTGCCTGTATTTATTTGTAATTGGTCGGCTCCTGGTGGCGCTTAAATGTAACTATTTTGTTAGGTTCCAGCTCGTTCTACAGATGTTATCATAGGACCACTCGAGCTCATACCAAACACAGAGTGCTAAAACACTAACTTCGGCAGCCATTGCTTGCTAGCTATTTCATCTCGCTGTTTGTGCCTTGTGGTTATACAGTGGTACCTCTACTTACAAACATCTTTACAAACGGAGTTTTCAAGTTACGACATGCCTCAACGGGAAAATATTGCCTTGTTACGAAAGAAATTTCAGGATAGGAGTGGCAAAAATACTATTTGTAGTTCCCAGTTTCTGACTGTAAAATACACTGATGGCTAAGTATTGGCACACCTGCAATTCTGTCAGATAATGCTCAATTTCTCCCAGAAAATGATTGCAAATACAAATGCTTTAGTAGTAATATCTTTATTTATTTTGCTTGCAATGAAAAAACACAAAAGAGAATGAAAAACATTTTAAAATTATCATTTTACACAAAACCCCAAAAATGGGCCGGACAAAAGTCCTCTCTCAGCCTAATACTTGGTAGTGCAACCTTTAGACAAAATACAGTAACTGCGAACAACCGCTTCCGGTATCCGTCAATGAGTTTCTTAAAATGCTCTGCTGGAATTTTAGACCATTCTTCTTTGGCCAACTGCTCCAGGTCTCTGAGATTTGAAGGGTGCCTTCTCCAAACTGCCATTTTCAGATCTCTCCACAGGTGTTATATGGGACTCAGGTCTGGACTGATTGCTGGCCACTTTAGAACACTCCAGTGCTTTCTCTCAACCCATTTTCTAGTGCTTTTTGAAGTGTGTTTGGGTCGTTGTGCTGCTGGAAGACCCATGACCTCTGAGGGAGACCCAGCTTTCTCACACTGGGCCCAACATTATGCTGTAAAATTTGTTGGTAGTCTTCAGACTTCATAATGCCATGCGCACGGTCAAGCAGTCCAGTGACAGAGGCAGCAAAGCAACACCAAAAACATCAGTGAGCCTCCTCCATGTTTGACTGTGGGGACGGTGTTCTTTTCTTTGAAGGCCTTGTTTTTTTTCCAGTACACTCTTTGTTGATGCCTTTTCCCAAAAAGCTCTACTTTTGTCTCATCTGACCAGAGAACATTGTTCCAAAACGTTTTTGGCTTTCTCAGGCAAGTTTTGGCAAACTCCAGCCTGGCTTTTTTATGTCTCTGGGTCAGAAGTGGTGTTTTCCTGGGTATCCTACCATAAAGTCCCTTTTCTGTCAGACGCCGGTGGATAGTATGGGTTGACACTGTTGTAAACTCGGACTGTAGGACAGCTTGAACTTGTTTGGATGTTAGTCGAGGTTCTTTATCTACCATCCACACAATCTTTTGTTGAAATCTCTTGTCAATTTTTCTTCTCCGTCTACATCTAGGGAGGTTAGCCACAGTGCCATGGGCTTTACACTTATTAATGACACTGCGCATGGTAGACATCAGAACAATCAGGTCTTTGGAGATGGACACAATTTTGCTTCTCAAGTCCTTAGACAGTTCTTTGGTCTCTTTCTTTTCTCCATGCTCAATGTGGTACACACAAGGACACAGGACAGAGGTTGAGTCAACTTTAATCCATTTTAACTGGCTGCAAGTGTGATTTAGTTATTGCCACCACCTGTTATGTGCCACAGGTAAGTAACAGGTGCTGTTAATTACACAAATTAGAGAAGCATCACAAGATTTTTAAAGGGTGCCAATACTTTTGTCCGGCCCATTTTTGAAGTTTTGTGTAAAATGATATTCTCTTTTGTGTTTTTTCATTGCAAGCGAAATAAATGAAGATATAACTACCAAAGCATTTGTAATTGCAATCATTTTCCGGGAGAAGTTGAGCATTATCTGATAGAATTGCAGGCGTGCCAATACTTTTGGCCAGCAGTGTATAGCTGCTCTGCCATTGGCTACTGCCTAGCATCTTCCTGGCATCCAATTAACTCAGATGGCTCTCTACTGTATGTGTATATGTGTATCTCCATTCGACTTGAGGTGTTCCGCCAGCTTTATGTGAGTGTATTAACTTTTATTCGTTTTTTACATGATGCACAACTGTCATTTTATGTTTGTAGTGCAATTATCTCATTGTAACATGTATTTGTTAGATGTTTCGATGCAGTTTTATGCTTTATAAAACATTTATGTCTGAATTTTGGAGGGCTAAGAACAGATTAGGGCATTTACATGGAAAACTCGTCACTCCTTAACAGTGTTGTTAATCTTATTTTAAAAAAGTAATTAATTACAGTTACAAATTACTTCTCCCTAAAAGTAATTGTGTTAGTAACTCAGTTACCTGAATGTAAGAGCAATTATTTACTTGGCAAAGTAACTGGTGATAATTTTCATGGTTTTTTTTCTCTCAAAACAAAACAAAACAAAACAAAACATAAATAAAAAAACAGGTCACACAATGTGAAGTTTAAAGGTTTTTTGGGGGGGGGACAAATGGCCCTTGCCCAATTCTTTACCCTAAAGTTAACTAGACACAGGGGTATTGCGGATATTGCGATAACTAGATAGTAAACTTTGCTATGTGTGGAAGTCATTTAATGTTGTGAAGCAACCGTTAAAGTTGTTAAAATTGGTCCCGTTAATGCAGTACTTCTCAAATAGTGGGGCGCGCCCCCCTGGAGGGGCGCAGAGCGATGCCATGGGGGGCGCATGTGACCTCGTGGAACATGTTTTTTTTTTTTTTTTTTTTTTTTTTGCCGTACTGGAATAAAGTGTACATGCACATCCACTCAGTACTGTAGGTGGCAGTGGCGCTCTCATTTTCAGAGTGCGCGCAGTATTTTTGATCTAAGGCAGTACTTCTCAAATGGTGGGGCGCGCCCCCCCAGGGGGGCGCAGAGCGATGCCAGGGGGGGCGCGAGTGACCTCGGGGAACATGCTTTTTTTTTTTTTTTTTTTTTTGCCGTACTAGAATAAAGTGTACTTGCACATCCACTCCGTGGGTGGCAGTGGCGCTCTCATTTTCAAAGTGCGTGCAGTATTTTTAAAGTAAGCAAGAGCACACGGAAGAGACTCATGCAGAGCTGGACTCACGCAGCGACCCACTGTCTTCTTCGGTTCTCACGTGTCAGGCCGAGAAGTGCCGTTTTCGGCTTGGGATCGTCACGACCACCGCCCTCACCTACGGTTCTACCTCGGCCGCCGAGAATGCGCTTTTTTCGGGCCGTTTGCCTTTGACTTTTAATATAGTGGGAAATGAGGAAAGACCACTGTTTACTGAGTCTAAAAATGATTATAGCGGAGAAGCCAAATCAGTTAAGACGCCACTTAAAGACATTCGACCTCAATCTCATTGATAAACCGCTTGATTGTTTTTCAGCGAAAATGTGCCGAATATTGCCAATTGTCACAATCGTCCCGCTTTGTCAGTGTTATATCAGTAAACCAGTGAGCACTGTGGTGAATCAGCGAAAATAAAAACTTTCCTTCTGTCCAAAGACTTTTTTTCCCCCCTTCTATTCAGTTTTGTTTTTCGGTCAAATTTTTTGGCACGTTGTCCTGAAGAGTAAATGTTTCTAATCAATTTGAATTTGTTATTATTTACTGATTTTATTACATTTTATTTTTCAGTATCAAATGGTCAAAAATGTACCTAGAGTGTATTTTTACAGTTTGGATGTGACTTTTTTTTTTTTTTTTTTTTTAACTTCAGGCAAATTGATGCGCGTTAAGTCTTTTCTGTTACAAGCAACACAATGTTAAAAAAGTTATACTTTATTATAAGTTGATCTGTTACTTTTTTTCTTTAATAGAAAAAAAAGGACACAATGTTAGGCTGAGGCGTACTTATAATAGTAATATAGACGAATGATACTATTTACAGTGGTGGCAGAGAGTTGGGGGGGGGGGGGGCGCGAAACATTTACGTCTTCCTTGGGGGGGCGTAACAGAAAATAATTGAGAAGCACTGATCTAAGAAGAGCACTCAGCACACACAGACAGCAGATATGAAGAGCAGTGTGCCACCGCCATTTTCGAAAGCCGTTTTCCGACCGGACTCACTCACGCAGCGACCCACTGTCTTGTCCGGTTCTCACGTTGCCACCCGAGAAGTGCCATTTTCGGCTTGGGATCGTCACGACGACCGCCCTCACGTACGGTTCTACCTCGGCCGCCGTGAATGCGCTTTTTTCGTGCCGTTTGCCTTTTAGCTTTGACTTTTAATACAGTGGGTGATGATGAAAGACCACTGTTTACTGTGTCTAAAAATAATTATAGCAGACAGCCAGAAGCCAAATCAATTAAGACGCCACTTAAAGACATTAGACCCCAATCTCATTGTTAAGCCGCTTGATTTTTTCAGTGAAAACGTGCCGAATATTGCCAACAATCGTCCTGCTTTGTCAGTGTTATATCAGTAAGCCAGTGAGCATTGTTAGCATGCTCATTGCAAATTAACTCCACACCATTGCAAAGGAGGTAAATACTGTGAGCAGCAAAAATAAAAACTGTCCTGTCCAAGGACACTTTTTTCTTCTTCTTTTATTCAGATTTGTTTTTTCGGTCAAATTTTTTGGCACATTGTCCTCATGAGTGAATGTTTCTAATCAATTTTAATTTGTTATTATTTACTGATTTTATTACATTTTATTTTTCTGTATCAAATGGTCAAAAATGTACCTTGAGTGTATTTTTTAGTTTGGATGTGAGTTTTTTTTTTTTAATTCAGGCAAATTGATGGGCGTTAAGTCTTTTCTGTTACAAACAAAACAATGTTAATAAAGTTATACTTTATAAGTTTATCTCTGTTATTTTCTCTAATAGGAAAAAAAAGGATACAATGTGAGGCAGAGACGTACTTATAATAGTAATATTGTAGACAAATGATACTATTTACAGTGGCGGCAGAATTTGGGGGGGCGCGAAACATTTACGTCTTCCTTGGGGGGGCGTGACAGAAAACAATTGAGAAGCACTGCGTTAATGCATTAGTTCCCTTCGGTCTACTTTTGACATGTGTAAGTTTTAAAACTATTTCATCATTTAAAGATTTTTTAAGTCAAGATTTTCCAGATTTAGGAGCATTTTAGGTAAAAAGTTACTTGGGTTCGCTAGGAAGATTCTCTACAACAGAGCCTTCCTGAGAAGTCTTCTGCTTTAAGATGGCGGCTGTTTACTAACTCATTTAGTTTTTTATTATACATGTTGGTAAAGCAGCCGTGTCTGTCATTTGCATCTAGTTCTGTAAATATGTGATATCTACCGAAGCATCATGTGGGCATAGTTTGTAGGCTATCGGCTACAGTCAGGTATTATTGGAGCCACCTAGCATAGTAGCATCGCGTTTGCAACGGCGTCACCCTGCCTTGCCTCCTCCCTACTCCTGCTCTGCTCTCTCGTCTCCGTGAGTCCCTCTTTCTCATACTCTTCTCGCGTCAGTCAACCAACATAGTAACGCACGCCTTTCCCGACTCATCTTGCCAAGATGAGAAAACTAAATAATTACTCACTACTGAAGAAAATAACGCCGTTAGTAACGCTGTTAAATTCTAACGCCGTTATTAACAACACTGCTCCTTAAAGAATTTTCAGTTTCCGAAGCTACTTCCAGAACCAATTCATTTAGTAAATCGAGGTACCACTGTATTGTTTTGTTTCATATACATGAACAATATGGTGTGCATATTTCGTTTGTTCAAATTTATAGTCAAATGTAGTTACATTATTGCATTGCTGCAAGCAGGAATCATCCATTACTGTATTATCTTTCGTATGATCAATCTTTTTTCGTAATAGGAAGCGAAAAAGCTTCGAAAAACTTTTCGTGAAATGAATTTTTTGTATACTGAAGCTTTCGTATCTCCCGGTACCACTGTACAATGTGCTTGACTGAGAGACCGCATGATTCAGCCGTTGCTACTTACAGGGAAGTGGATGAGCGGTACGGTCAACAGCACAGAGATGAGTATGGCAAGCCGAACCGTCGTCACCATTACGTCACGTGGCAAGTACGCGTCGTAGCCTAGCAAAAGCTCAGATTCCACGTGAGCTGCAGGCAGACGAGAACAGCTCGGACTCTCAAGGCGTCGTTTCGGTGGCGTGCTTTGACGTCGACTCTGTGAGACGGCTTACCGTAGAACGTGAGGTAGCCAAAAAGGGCCGAAACCAAGTAAACCAGAAAGCTGAGGCCGATGCCGACGTTGGTGACCTTTTGCATCCTCGTTTTGGTCGGCCTGAAGTATTAAGATTGAAGAAAGACACAACGTCGCGTGCGGTAAAGCAGATATGGCGTTATTGCATCAAATGTGAATAGCTGACCGGTCCAGTTCGCAGTAGATGGGTAGGACGGCTGTGTGGCATAGGAAGGAGAAGGCCATGGTGGGGATGGCGTAGGCACTCTGAAACAAACATCGGCGCAACTTTTAGCAAATGTTCATCTCACACTTTTACACAGGTGTGAGTGGAGCGAAGCGTTTTGTTGATACAGCAGTTTCGGCTCAAGTGCGACCACAAAAATTTAATGAAAAACAGGAAACCACATCACTTAAATGAGAGTGGTTCTATATTTTTAAAAGGATAACTTTAATTAGTTTCTGTGAAATCATTGTAGAATATTCTACAACACAACTAATAAACAGAAAAACAAGCTCTTCTCATGCTATGAGTTTATTACTAGTACACATCCAATCCATTTCAACAGTTTGTTCATCTGTTGCCATCCCTCCCACTTCAAACGGATTGGACGTCAGTGGAAGTCAACGTCAGGCAGTAAGTTCATTTTCGGCTACTTCCTGTTGAATCTGGGGCATTGACAGGTCATTTCCTGTTGATTTTGGGTTACTGAACAGAAAGTGACTTGAGAATTTCCCCGAATGAATAGGAAGCGACTCAAAATGAACAGGAAGTAACCTGTTAATGCCCTTTTAGGTCACATCCTTTTCCTTTTGGGGTATTTACGGGTCACTTCCTGTTGATTTTGGGGCATTTAGAGGTCACTTCCTGGTCATTTTGGGGCACAGGTCACTTCCTGTGGATTTTTGGTTATTGAACAGGGAGTGACTCGAGAATTTCCCCAAAGGAATACGAAGTTACCTGTAAATGCCCATTCACTCACTTCCTCTTTCTTGTGGGGTATTTACGGGTCCTTTCCTGGTCATTTTGGGGCATTAACAGGTCACTTCCTGTCGATTTTGGGGCATTAACAGGTCACTTCTTGCTACAGAATGGGAAGTCAGAAAAGATATTTTAAAATTCTGAACTAGTCTCAAAATCACGAAATTCTAAGAGTATCAAAAGTGATACATTTGGCAAGAAGGGGTTAAGGGCATTGACAGGTCACTTCCTGTTCAGTAACCAAAAATCAACAGGAAGTGACCCGAGAATTTCCCCAAATGAATAGGAAGTGATTCAAAATGAACAGGAAGTAACCTCTAAATGTCACTTCCTGTTGATTTTGGGGCATGTACAGGTCACTTCCTGGTCAATTTAGAGCATTTACAGGTCACTTCCTGTTGATTTTGAAATTGGGTTTGAGTCACTTCCTGTTTAGTAACCCAAAATCAAAAATGACCTGTAAATGTGCCTGGCATTGGCTGCCACTGACGGCCCTAGACGATTTGAAATGGGAGGGATGCCAGCGAATGTTCATTCGCTGGCATCCCTACCATGCCAAATGGATTGGACGTCTACTACTTACAAACTCCCAGCAGAAGGATAGCTTGTTTGTCTGTTTATTAGTTGTATTTTAGAACATCCTAGAGTGATTTCTTGATCATTGTTGCATTGACATTATCGTGAGATCTAGCCTTCCACTTGAGTTTTTTCCATCCACCATCCTTCAATGGTGAAAGTGTGACATGTCATCCGTTTACAGACTGTACCAGACACTTTTAACGACTTTTTACAGCCACGTCTTGTTGTTTTTAGTGAGTCGTATGTGTGTGTAGCAGAGAAGATTGACTTCTCGTACTCACCCTACTGGAAAGGATAAAAAGTCGAGGCGTGCATTCCAAGTCGGAGGAATTTGATACCTGCACAAACAGCGACAAAAGAGAGGGAGTCTGTTAACTTGTAGAAAAGATAACATATGACGAATACAATGGGACCTTAAAAGGTCCTCAGATTTGCAGTTTTTCTCAATTGCTTTGGTACGTTTCTCAGATCAGACTTCTCAATTCTCAAAACTACTTGGTCAATCCTCACATCACATCACTAGTGCACATCAAAAAAGCAGTTTCTCATTCCTTTGAGCAAGTTGCAGATGTTTTTGTCCATCCATGCAAATGATTTTGTACAATTCCCTGCTGTTCCCTACATTATCAATTGCATCTGTCATGATGTTCAAAATGGATTATCATGGGTCTCTACTCTCTAGTGAATAGTCTAACCACCCACAACATTTAGTCATTACTTCATTGCATAAATCTTTACATGCAAAATGGATGAACATGTTGGCAGAATATGTCAACATGTGAGTGCTTATTTCTGAGCATTTTCATTACTTATTTTCACCTGCCAAAATTTGAAATAGTTTGGGACAATGTGAGTTTCCACCACGCCAACATAATCAGAATGGTTTGCAACCCACAACAGAATGATAATGAAGTTCGTACCACTATACTCCCCATTCCTCAATCCCATAGAAGATTTTTTCTCCACATGGAGATGGCAAGTGTATGATCGCCAGCCTCACAATACAGTGCCTTGCAAAAGTATTCGGCCCCCTTGAACCTTGCAACCTTTCGCCACATTTCAGGCTTCAAACATAAAGATATAAAATTTTAATTTTTTGTCAAGAATCAACAACAAGTGGGACACAATCGTGAAGTGGAACAAAATTTATTGGATAATTTAAACTTTTTTAACAAATAAAAAACTGAAAAGTGGGGCGTGCAATATTATTCGGCCCCCTTGCGTTAATACTTTGTAGCGCCACCTTTTGCTCCAATTACAGCTGCAAGTCGCTTGGGGTATGTTTCTATCAGTTTTGCACATCGAGAGACTGACATTCTTGCCCATTCTTCCTTGCAAAACAGCTCGAGCTCAGTGAGGTTGGATGGAGAGTGTTTGTGAACAGCAGTCTTCAGCTCTTTCCACAGATTCTCGATTGGATTCAGGTCTGGACTTTGACTTGGCCATTCTAACACCTAGATACGTTTATTTTTGAACCATTCCATTGTAGATTTGGCTTTATGTTTTGGATCATTGTCCTGTTGGAAGATAAATCTCCGTCCCAGTCTCAGGTCTTGTGCAGATACCAACAGGTTTTCTTCCAGAATGTTCCTGTATTTAGCTGCATCCATCTTCCCGTCAATTTTAACCATCTTCCCTGTCCCTGCTGAAGAAAAGCAGGCCCAAACCATGATGCTGCCACCACCATGTTTGACCGTGGGGATGGTGTGTTCAGGGTGATGAGCTGTGTTGCTTTTACGCCAAACATATCGTTTTGCATTGTGGCCAAAAAGTTCAAATTTGGTTTCATCTGACCAGAGCACCTTCTTCCACATGTTTGGTGTGTCTCCCAGGTGGCTTGTGGCAAACTTTAAACGAGACTTTTTATGGATATCTTTGAGGAATGGCTTTCTTCTGCCACTCTTCCATAAAGGCCAGATTTGTGCAGTGTACGACTGATTGTTGTCCTATGGACAGACTCTCCCACCTCAGCTGTAGATCTCTGCAGTTCATCCAGAGTGATCATGGGCCTCTTGGCTGCATCTCTGATCAGTTTTCTCCTTGTTTGAGAAGAAAGTTTGGAAGGACGGCCGGGTCTTGGTAGATTTGCAGTGGTCTGATGCTCCTTCCATTTCAATATGATGGCTTGCACAGTGCTCCTTGAGATGTTTAAAGCTTGGGAAATCTTTTTGTATCCAAATCCGGCTTTAAACTTCTCCACAACAGGATCTCGGACCTGCCTGGTGTGTTCCTTGGTTTTCATAATGTTCTCTGCACTTTAAACAGAACCCTGAGACTATCACAGAGCAGGTGCATTTATACGGAGACTTGATTACACACAGGTGGATTCTATTTATCATCATCGGTCATTTAGGACAACATTGGATCATTCAGAGATCCTCACTGAACTTCTGGAGTGAGTTTGCTGCACTGAAAGTAAAGGGGCCGAATAATATTGCACGCCCCACTTTTCAGTTTTTTATTTGTTAAAAAAGTTTAAATTATCCAATAAATGTTGTTCCACTTCACAATTGTGTCCCACTTGTTGTTGATTCTTGACAAAAAAATTAAATTTCATATCTTTATGTTTGAAGCCTGAAATGTGGCGAAAGGTTGCAAGATTCAAGGGGGCCGAATACTTTTGCAAGGCACTGTATGATGAGTCTCCTGGATGTCATGAATGCAGCATGCAGTAACATCACAGCACATGCCTGCAGAGGCTGGGTAAGGCATTCAAGAAGATTCTCTCCACGCTGCAGAGCAAGAAAGGACATCCGTTGTGACGTGGATGAAAATTTGAGGCCAAACAGAGAGGAACATCAAGATGTGAAGAAAGAATGGGTGAATAATCCTGACAGCATTTAAAGTTTAGTTGTGCCGATTGTCTAATGTTCACATTTGTAATTTTGCTTTTATGTTATATTTCTTTGTGATTCTAAAGGAGATAGTACCTTTTCTCGTAGGCACCGTCTAACTGTATTACTCTAACACACCCAATAATAAAATAAATACCACTTATACCATAGTTTAAGGAAAACAAGCAGAATATAGGGCATAAAAGATACATGACTCCTTCTTATCACGGAAGCCCAACGTGTGCGTCATTAGCAAGATTGACGCAACAACTCTCGCAATGAAGTTCTCCCGGCAGGACACTCTGTACCAACACAAGGAGCACCGGAGAACGCCCGATATCCAACTGATAACACGATGACAGGACTCCAAGAGCCCCTTTGACGCTGAAGTGGCAAAATCCACAACCCTCGTTGCCCGGACAACAGTAACTCCTGAATCCTCCTGTCGAATTCATAAATAGACAAAAATCCCGAACACACTCTTCTTCCTGCCCACGGCCCACCCCACGAGAGCCTTCAAAAGACTGAATGTTTAACTAAGCATTGTCATTTTTCTCGGGAACCTTTTGTTGACTTATGATATGGTGACCTTGGAACGAGTTTGCCTCCTCGCCTGAGTGTTTATTTCGCCTTGCCGTTTTGATGTCGACCCGAACAAATTGTTCTCGGTGACGGTGCTAGACATTCAACGCATTTTGATTGGGAGGACTAACAGCGATTATTCAGCCTCTCCTAAATTAGACATCTAGGACTGTCAATGGAAGCCCATGAGTTAATGAGTGCCCTATATTAACTCACTAGCTTCCATTCACGGCTATAGACAAGGGCGTAGGTTTGGTCTCAACATTGGTCGGTACGATATAACAGCATAACCTGCATGTACACTTTTTGCTGGGGACGGGAGGTTAATAAAACCAAACAGATTATTGACCGGGGATCAGGGCCACAATACTCACGAATATCAACCTAATTAATTGATAGGCGAAATGATCAAAACAAAACAAATCTCTATTGACTTATACTTTTACCTGTTTTGGTTCACGTGATACACTGTCCGATTTAAGACTTTGTTATCAAAACTACAAAAGAAACATTTTGAAATCCAAGTCCCTTAATTAAAAAAATGAGGAGCTATTCAACAATAGGTCCACTTCTGGGGGACACTGGAGCACTTCTAGACTCAAAGTATTGTACTATGAAAGTGAAAAAAATTCATGAAAAAAAAATCTGACATATCCATACCTGTCAACCCGAGGCCGTTGGCAAGCTTACACATAGTGACGTATGCCCTTACAAATTGGTGACTAATCTTACAACGTTGTATATAGCGTGCAATATGAAACAAACATAAAATTAAATTTTCAAAATAATATGAATTTATTGTAATATTGTAACATATAACCTGGTGCAATCAAAGAACAATCAATAGCGTCAGCTACATCATGTTTACTAAAATTTAACAGTGACTTTTGTTATAATTGTATGTAGCACTTTTGGCAATTTCTATCATGTCTTGATGGCTGCACTTTATGGCACTTCAGCTCGCAATTCAGTTTGACTTGAAGGTAGTTCGTTAGTGTGTCCAATTATGAATTAAAAAGATAAATTGATAAAATTAACGTACTGATGTAATCTTTGAGTCAGGGAACATTTCTTATGCTAATTCTGAGAAGTGATCAGCAATAGTTGCGGGCAAATTGTGTTCGGCAACAAATTGACAGAATAAAATCTCCGCTTTCATCACTTTTCATTCTGCAGACTTCATCTTTATGACCAGTGTTGTTAATCTTACTTTTAAAATGTAATTAATTACAGTTACAAATTACTTCTCCCAAAAAGTAATTGAGTTAGCAACTCAGTTACCTGAATGCAAGAGTAATTAGTTACTTGGCAAAGTAACTGGTGTTACCTTTCATGTTTTTTTTTCTCCATTTTTTCCCCCCAAAAAACAAAACAACATACTAAACTTTGCTATGTTTGGAAGTCATTTAATGTTCTGAATCAACTGTTAAAGTTGTTAAAATTGCTCCCGTTTTTGCATTAGTTCCCTTCTGTCTACTTTCGACATGTGAAAGTTTTAAAACTGTTTCATTATTTAAAGATAGATTCAAGTCAAGATTTTGCTGATTAAGGAGTATTTTAGATAAAAAGTTACTTAGGTTCGATAGGAGGGTTCACTACAACAGAACCTTTCTGAGAAGACTACTGCTTTAAAATGGTGGCTTTTTTCTAACGCTACCGAGTCTGTCATTTTGCATGTAGTTCTATATGCATGTGATATCTAGGCGTAGATTGTAGGCTGTCGGCTACAGTCAAGAAATATTGGAGCCATCTAGCCTAGCATCGCGTTTGCTACAGCGTCACAACAAACACTCTTCTCTCTCCGTGTCTCTGACTTTTCTCACGTCATTCAACTAACGTAGTAACACATAGTAACGCACATTGTTTTGTTGCTGAAACGGTGACAAAATCCGAACGGTGAAAAAAAAAACGTAATGAACGAAAAACTTACAAATTTTGAACGTACGGCGTACACATTTAAAAATCAGTGCTCACTTGTACAAATTACGCCGAAACCGTACAACTTGACAAGTATGCATATCCAAGGATCGACCTCCATCTGAGGCATCCTAGACAACCTCAAGACTTGAACCAAAGTACTCTGATGAAATTCTGATGTGTGATTTAAATTCACAGATTTTTTTTTAATGTCAGTTCACGTTCATTTCGTTGCCCCTCTGAAGTGGACCTATTTTTGGGACTTGCTCTCGAAAGCCACTGCATTGCATTACGGGAATGCACATAATGCAAACAATGATCCAAAAGAGGGACGGCTAGCTTGACTTAGTTGTTTCTTGTGGAGACTGGCCTGACCGCAGTAGTTTTGTAGGTTAGCATATTCACACAGACGAATGCTATGCTAACTCTGATGCAGGTCAGACTTTTAGTAGCAAAATTAGTGTTTTCCCCACCTCCACAAAAATGACGATTGTTTACATTACTTACAGTGGATTGTGGAAAAACTTCTAATATCCCTCCTCTTCGAAGGGGGTGGAGGAGGCGGCATGTTGTATTTCTGTCGGCGGGGTTGTGTGAGTGTGCGTGTGCGCCTGTGTGGCTGGAGGGGGGGGGTGTCAAATATGGGACAATCTAAATTATCCATATAACTGAACTTGTTATATAATGCAAATAAGGTGGCTTAAAAGTTGGTGGGGACAATTTGAGCATCCTGAAGAGTTGTAGGGTTATGTCCCTACCTTCCCTTTGCAAACTTAAGCCTTTGGCGATAGAAGACATTAATCACTGTTCATGGTACTGAAACATGATCATTTAGTGCCAGCCATCACAGTTTAAATGGATATGACGTCTATCACTGTCAATGGCAGTGAACGGATAAAGCCCAGTGAATGATGTCAGTTAGTTAGCAAGTGTTCATATTTTAGTTTTAGTGAATACATTACTTTTTTTTTTTTTTTTTTTTTTTTAAAAGTTGCATCATAAGTTGACTCAGTACTTTTATGTTTGCTTGACTGGAATGTTAAAATAGTGCATTTAGAGCTAATAAAGGTTTGGTCTGTAACAAATGCATTTGAAATGCGAAAATGTTGTATTCAACTTTGGAGACTCCACTGTACAAGCGCTGCGGGAAAAATGGTAAAATTCCACTGCCTGGCAGTTTGGAGCTGAAAAGAAAACAAGCCTCTAAGTTATCCCACGCCAGATCTGGAGTTCTAGTATGGTTTGTATAATAAAAGAGGGCAGAGGTCACTTCCAGGGCTGAGGGGGTGAGGAGGCGGGGTCACCTAAACTTCCTTCCCCTAAGGTAGCAGTCAGTCTACACAGGCCTTTCTGGTCCTCATCAAGCAGTCATTTCTAGTCTAGACCAGGGGTGTCAAATGTACAGCCTGTGGACAGCAATGGTGTCCGATATGGCCTGCGGCGTTGCACGCTGTAGCTCATTCATACTGTACAATGTACATACAAAATCACATGCTTTTATTTTGACATTGGCGTCGTAAAACTGTAAATTTGTGTGATATACTGCATTCACCAATGCACTTGGCTCACAGTTACATTTGTTCATTCGCCCAGTCAAAACAGAATGGACATCTAGCACTGTCAATGGCAGCCAGTGATTTAATTATGACGCGACCCAAAACCCACACGAAGTGACATAAAATCAACAGGAAGTCTACTGGATAGTCCCTAAAATCTTGTGAGTGTCTAATTCACCCGATACGGCTTCCAATCCGGCTTGCGGAGTTGTTCTACCAGACAGGCAGTCTCATTCGTACTCTACATAAAAAAAACACATGCTTTTATTTTCACATGCACTGTGAAACTGGTGATTTGTGGTTTGTGTGATAGAGTACTTGCACGACTGCACTCTGCTCACTTTTGTGTCGGCACTTACATTCATTCATTCATTCCTAGTCAAAATGGATTGGACATCAAGTACTGTCAATGACAGCCAATGAGTTAAAACAAGGAAGTGACCCAAAATGCCTAAAACCAACAGGAAGTGAGACCAAATCAGCAGGAAGTCACCTGGATGTGCCTGAAAAATCAACAGGAAACGATCCAAAATTGGGGGGAAATGACCCCTAAGTATATTAAAATGACATGGAAGTGATGCAAACTAAACTCATTGTCTGCCATTGACAACAATACATGTTTAGTTCACTGGACTGGCTATGAATGCTCATTTTCCCATGCCATTTACAGTGTTCGACGTCCAATCCATTTTGACTGGGAAGGGCGGATACATTGGTGCCCTCCCCGTAGACTTCATAATGATATTGACGGGACACATTCCCCAGACAATGTCCAACGCCTTCAAGTAGGGGCCGTTGTCCCACACTCTTCTTCAGTCAGTCGCAGTTATTCTCACCCACATGCAGCGATCCAACGCCGAAGTTAGGTTGAAAAGTATGGAAGCTGTACCGCATACAAACAGGAAGGATCCTCTCAGGAGTGATTTGTTCAAGGATTCAAGTTAATTGTTATATTTTTGGTACCATGCATACATTTGGAAACGTGAAAAAGATCAATGGGAGAATTTAACCGCTACGGCATAGGCGTCAGAATTCGCAATATTTACACATAAAAATGCTAACTGCCCGTTTTTTTGCTTTTAACCAAGAATCGAGACTGTTTTACGTCCATATCTATAAAGAATTCAGGGATTTAAGCATTTATTCACAAGAATTTTCAACGTAAAAAGCTCTTTGTGATGATAAGGTGGCGCTACAGTGGCTTAAAGAGTAGCAGCACATTTGACATATTTACGTAAAATAAATGCTAACTGCCCGTTTTTTTGCTTTTAACCAAGAATCAAGACTGTGTTTCGTCCATATCAATAAGAATTCAGGGATTTAAGCATTTTTTCACATGAATTTTCAACGTGAAAAGCTCTTCTTCTGTGTTTCCACTCGGTCAGCTTTGACAGAGATAGGCCCCCTGTTAATCGACCCCAGGCCACGTCAATATTATTTTGAAGTCGATGCCCTCCCAGTGAAAATGGATTGGACGTCAAGCGCCGTCAATCGCTGCCAGTTATATATAACTTATGTGGCCAAAAACAAGATCTAACTGCCATAAATGTGGCCCACGAAACAAAATGACCACAAGTCTGACACTAGATACTTAAATTTTATACGCATTACTTAGGGTTAAGTTTGCATTACCTGGTATGCACCTAGAGACGTGGTGCTGTTTTTTGGCAGCGGGCAGGGGATGGACCATTTCTTTACCACAACCTGAAATGGTGACAAAAGTACAATAGGGTCATAAACAGAAGCAAAAATTTGAGGAAAATGTCCCAACTCACCACAATGGTAAAGTAGAGCATAAAAAAGAAGGCTAGGCTGCTGGTGTAGCCCAGGAAGCCTGAAAGGGTGAAGCGTATTTCACAGGACGTCTTTTAAAGATGTTATATGATTTGTTTTCTCACCAATTTTTGGCAATATCGCAAGAGGAAGTACCACACATAGTGTGACGATGATTAGAAGCAGTCTACCATCTTCAAACCAGGCCTCTCTGTAAAACACGAATGAATGACAGTTATCAGGGTTCGCACACCTTTTTCTTAGAAAATACAAGCACTTTTAAAGGAGTTTCAAGACCAATTTTCCAGTTTTTCCAGTACCTTTTAAACACTATCCCAGTGTTGTTTTCGTCAACGATGACGAAAATATTTCGTCAACGAACACTTTTTTTCATGACGATGACGAGAAGATAAATAAGTGTTTTGGGAGACTTAAACATAACGAGTGCCAGTTTTCGTCTGACGGGACGAAAATGCGCCATGGTTTCTTTGAAATGTTGACAATGTGTGAAATTTTATGTGGAGTTAGCTTACATCGTAGCAGTGTCTGATTGTGTCACTCATGTGACATACTGCCCCTCCCCCCAACTCGCCAGTCTCCTTTCCTTTAAGGCTTGCGCACACACATGGTAAGATTTGTTTTCTTAACTTGGCTGGAGAGAATGCTACTGGCGAGCGTTCTCCTAAACTCTCAGAAAATGTTTTTTTACATACAGTTCGTGACATCCAGGTGGGTATAATTTTTTTTCCGAAAATAATGTACTGTTTTCCTGCCGAGTGTGTATTATCACCAAGTTGGTGTTGTTCTTGTAGATGCTACAATATGTGGTTGTCCGTCAATATTCATTCGAAATAGTTGGAAAACTTTTTTTTACTATTGGAGTAAAAAATGTAGGCAAAAACATTTTTAGTAAACGTCGACTAAAACTAGACGAAATCAGTCTTGTGTTTCGTCATTGTTGTTAATAACGGCTTTAGAGTATAACCGCGTTATTTTTTTCAGTAGTGCGTAATCTAATTCATTACTTTTCCCATCTTTGCAACGCCGTTATCGTTACTGATGGGGCACGTTAGTGCGTTACTACAATTTGGTTGAAGATAGTGCAGAGCGGGAGGGGGACTAGGGGTGGTGATGCTGTTGCAAATGCGATGATGTATGGCTAGGTGGCTCTAAGCATTAGCATAACATTCGCGTTCTAGTTAGCATTAGCATTTTGTGTGGCCAACGTCATCCTAAACTCTCGGGCAACTGTTTGTTTTTTACATCCAGTTCGTGGCATCCAGGTGGGTACAATTCATCGTAAATAATGTACTGTTTTCCTGCTGAGTGTGCATTGTCATCACTAAGTTGGCGTCGTACTTCTAGACCAGAGGTCGGGAACCTATGGCTCGTGAGCCAGATATGGCTCTTTTGACGGCTGCATCTGGCTCGCAGACAAATCTTCAATTATTAAAAAAGAAAAAAAAAAAAGTTTCGTCATGTAATGGGAAGGGCGCTAGGACCTCGGGGGAAAGCTGGCGGGCGTAAGAGTCACAGGGGAACCTTTAAAAAGAGCAACCAGTAAGGGGCGCTCACATTTTTTTTATTGGCAAGCCAATGATCACGCGACATTCGGGTCGGGACACTACAGACACTTCAGGTACGACTCTGGAGGACGTTCGAAGTGTGGCAGTCGGTTGAAATAATAGCGATGGATCTGTAGCGTGGTGCAGACAGGGATTAAATGCTTCAGTCTGTTGTTACACATTTAATTTTGCTTTATTTTCATTTTTCTTATACAGCTGAAACAAGAAAGAAAACCACGTCCGTCTCGCATTGCTGCACACAGACGGCTCATTTCGTATTTGCTCTAAAATGCGGATTCTTATATAATTATATGAATAAACAGATAAGTTTTTGTGACAAACATTTAACTTCTGCATTTTAGACACTACTAGTATTCACTCGTCGTCCGCTCGCCATTACGAACACATCTGCAGTCACACTTAAACATACTGTAATAGCCCCGAATTTGGAAATAGGAAGGAGTCGGTGATGAATCTCCCAATATATTGTGGCAACCATAGAAATAATAAACAAAATAACAGCGGCATCCGCAACATGCTAACTCCACTCTCACGCCGTACGCTCTCTCCTCCTTGCTTCCCGCGACGTCACTACTCTGCCGTCTGATGGCCTCTTCAAGGGCCCACAAATAGTTACGGACGTTACAATACTCAACGATTAACATATTTCTGAACTATAGTACCACTCAGCACACATCACAATCATCCTAAAATACAGCAATCTGCTAATATACACAGTCAAATTATACTCTTTTTCTCACCTCAAACAAGAAAAAAATACTAGTTTACAACGTCCGTCTCACATTACTGCCAAGACGGCCGATTTCTTATTTGCTCTAAAATGCGAACATTTATTGCCTATGCACGCCACTTAGAGAACGCCTCCCCCTGCTGGTTTAAAACCGTAAGTACAAGAGTATCTGTGGATTAAAATAACTATTTAAATATTATTTAATAATTATTATTTTATTTTATTATTATTATTTATATAAGTTATTAAAAATAATTCAGAGACTTATTGTACTTTTAAAGTGTTGAAATTACATAAAATGCACATATTTACATACTTGTAATTTTAGTTTTAAACATATTGTATGGCTCTCACAGAATTACATTTAAAAATATGTGTTCATGGCTCTCTCAGCCAAAAAGGTTCCCGACCCCTGTTCTAGACGCTACATTATAATTTTTTTTTTTTAATTATCAAAAACAGTCACTTGCACAAAACGCTTATTGAATGGCATTTCCATGAACCTTGTGTGATGTTTTCTAGTCAAAGCAACTAGAGCAAGGCAGGAGATTTAGAGCCTCACCTGCATAGTGAAAAATTATACAGTGCCCTCCATAATTATTGGCACCCCTGAAAAAGATATGTTTTTTAGCTTCTAATATATATTTTTTTTTATTCAAATAATAGGGAACCTTAATGGAAAAAAAAGAAAAATCCAACCTTCAATACAAGTGCATTCATTCAGTGGGGAAAAAAATCCCACATAAAGAAAAAATTATTTGACATCAAATAATGTGTGTCACAATTATTAGCACCCCTGGTGTTAATACTTTGTACAACCCCCTTTTGCCAACAAAACAAGGTCTGGGGACTGAGATGGCCATGGGAGGAGCTTGATTTTGTGTCTGGTGAACCATTTCTGTGTAGATTTGGCCATATGTTTAGGGTCATTGTCTTGCTGAAAGACCCAGTGACGACCCATCTTCAGCTTTCGGGCAGAGGGCAACAGATTTTGATTTAAAATGTCCTGGTATTTCAAAGCATTCATGATACCATGCACCCTAACAAGGTTCCCAGGGCCTTTGGAAGCGAAACAGCCCCACAGCATCACTGACCCACCCCCATAGTTCACAGTGGGTATAAGGTGCTTTTCAGCATGCGCGTCTTTAGTGGCACGCCAGACCCACTTAGTGTTTGTTGCCAAAAAGGTCAATCTTGGTCTCATCTGACCAAAGCGCACGGTCCCAGTTGAAGCCTGGGACCGTGTGTATTTTTGTGTGGGACCAAGATTGAGCTGTGATAGACATTCTAAAAACAAAAACAAAACAAAAGCAGAAATCACAGTATATGATTTTTTAAAAACAATTTATTTGTACTATACTGCTGCAAAAAACATTTTAACATCTGTTTATTAGCTAGAACTGTGAGCCTCAAATACCTGTTAGTCGCCTTTAAAAAGTTCAACAAATACGTGGAGTGGTGGTGGACTTTTGAGTCTAACTTTTTGACCTAATCGAGGTGGTTAGCTGCATATAAACACCTGTCCACCCCATACAATCAGGAAGACTCCAATTCCTAACATGGTCAAGCCCAACGAGCTGTCCAAAGATACCAGAGATGGAATTGTAGACCTCTACAAGGCTGGAAAGGGTTACCAGGCAATTGCCAAGCAGCTTGGTGACATAAGATCCACCGTTGGAGCAATTATCAGAAAATGGAAGAAGCCAACCATGACTGTCAATCTCCCTCGGACTGCGGCTCTATGCAAGATCTACCTCGTAGGGTCTCAGTGATCCTAAGAATGATGAGGAATCAGCCAAGAACTACACAGGAGGAACTGGTCAATGACCTGAAAGGAGCTGGGCCCTCTATTTCCAGGGTACTGTTGGTAATACACTAAGACGTCACGGTTTAAAATCATGCATGGCATGGAAGATTCGCCTGCTTAAACCAGCTCATGCCAAGGCCCGTTTTATGTTTGTAAATGAACATTTGGATGATCTAGAGGAGAAAGTCATGTGGTCATATTAGATGAAAATGGAACTTTTTGGTCTTAATTCCTTTCATAGTGTTTGGAGGTAAAACAATGACGAGTACCATCCCAACAACACCATCCCTACTGTGAAGCATGGGGGTGGTAGGATCATTCTTTGGGGGTGTTTTCTGCAAATGGGACTAGACGACTGCACTGTATTAAAGAGGAGGGTCAGGGCCATGTATTGTGAGATTTGGGGAATAAACTCCTTCCCTCAGTTAGAGCATTGAAAATGGGTTGTGACTGGGTCTTCCAATATGACAATGGCCCGAAGCAGACAGCCAGAATTACCAAGGAGTGGCTTCGTAAAAAGCATATCAAGGTTCTGGAGGGGCCTAGCCTGTCTCCAGACCTAAACCCAAAAGAAAATCTTTGGCGGAAACCCAAACTGTGTGTTCCTCAGTGACAGCCCAGAAACCTGGTAGATCTACAGAAGATCTGTGTGGAGCTGCGGTGCAAAATCCCTGCTGCAGTCGATGCAAACCTGATGAAAAGTTACAGGAAACATTTGACCTCTGCAATTGTAATCAAAGGCTACTGTACCAAATATTAACATTGATTTTCAGTATAATGCAAACAAATTGTTTAAAAAAAAAAAAAAATCATACACTGTGAATTTGGATTTTTTTGAGGTCATCTCTCATAGTGAACAAGCAACTAACATGAAAATGCAAACCCACACATAATTTCTAAGTGGGAGAACTTGCAAAATCGCGTGTTCAAATACTTATTTTCCTCTGTTACCTCAGTACGGGGGTCACGTTTCGGTGCGGGTTCAGTACAACAGGAAAAACAAAAAGCCTTTTTTTCCCTCACAGCATTTGAAAGTTAGTTTTTATACTGAAGGTCTGTTACACTGTTATATAGGTGAAATTTTAAAATTCAATCAGTTAATATAAAAATCTTATGTTAAAGATGTTATAAAATGTAAAATATAGCAACGTGAAGAACATGAAAAGTAATGTCAGTTACTTTGCTGAGTAACTAATTACTCTTACAATGAGGGAACTGAGTTACTAACTCAATTACTTTTTGAGAGAACTAACTTGCAACCAGGGGTAGCGTTAACCGAATATTTTCTGTCGTTGACCGATTTTTTACAACGGTGACGGAAAAAACTGTAGTCCATCTGTCATTTTGACAGATTGCAATTCACACCCCAGACCACAGGGTGGCGAGTGAGCATATTAATTAGCTATTGTCTCTCTTGATGCATGACGTCGTTGGCCTTACTTGGAAAAATGTCAAGGCAACTGAGTGTCCGAAGTTTCTTCAAAAAGCCCCAAAACGACGATGTTGTTGATAAAAGAGGTGAAAAAAGAGGGACTGATGCAGTGAAGGATGACAACGAATCAAGTGAATCGCCGGTTCACTGCTCACTGCGGCGAGCAGTTGAAAACGCCGCCAATTACCAAGAAGGGCAGAATTGGTAACACGGTGAAAGCGGCATAAAGCCAAAAAAGCGGACCAGACTAGCCAGAGCCTGAAATTATTTCAAGGAAAATATGGAGGGTGCCACCACTGTGTGTAATCTTTTTGCTAAGCTGAGCTCGCATACCACGGTAGCACGTCGGCTATGAACGAACACTTGACGAGCCGTCACCCAGGTGTATTTCGGAAGACAACAGGAAACAACAAGCTAGCGGATTGTAAGTCCATACAACTTTCTAACGATTTTTTAAAAAATTGGAAGTTGCCTTTATGTGCGTCGTATCAACGTGTATTTTTATTTAATAATAATAATAAATTAGAAAAAAAAAACATATATATATATATATATATATATATATATATATATAATGGAATTATATAATATTTTATTATTATTAAATGTATTAGGATCATGGAAGGCCCCACTTGGGGGGGGGGGGGAATATATACAGTGCCTTGCAAAAGTATTCGGCCCCCTTGAATCTTGCAACCTTTCGCCACATTTCAGGCTTCAAACATAAAGATATGAAATTTAATTTTTTTCCCCCAAGAATCAACAACAAGAGGGACACAATTGTGAAGTGGAACAACATTTATTGGATAATTTAAACTTTTTTAACAAATAAAAAACTGAAAAGTGGGGCGTGCAATATTATTCGGCCCCTTTACTTTCAGTGCAGCAAACTCACTCCAGAAGTTCAATGAGGATCTCTGAATGATCCAATGTTGTCCTAAATGACCGATGATGATAAATAGAATCCACCTGTGTGTAATCAAGTCTCCGTATAAATGCACCTGCTCTGTGATAGTCTCAGGGTTCTGTTTAAAGTGCAGAGAGCATTATGAAAACCAAGGAACACACCAGGCAGGTCCGAGATACTGTTGTGGAGAAGTTTAAAGCCGGATTTGGATACAAAAAGATTTCCCAAGCTTTAAACATCTCAAGGAGCACTGTGCAAGCCATCATATTGAAATGGAAGGAGCATCAGACCACTGCAAATCTACCAAGACCCGGCCGTCCTTCCAAACTTTCTTCTCAAACAAGGAGAAAACTGATCAGAGATGCAGCCAAGAGGCCCATGATCACTCTGGATGAACTGCAGAGATCTACAGCTGAGGTGGGAGAGTCTGTCCATAGGACAACAATCAGTCGTACACTGCACCAATCTGGCCTTTATGGAAGAGTGGCAAGAAGAAAGCCATTTCTCAAAGATATCCATAAAAAGTCTCGTTTAAAGTTTGCCACAAGCCACCTGGGAGACACACCAAACATGTGGAAGAAGGTGCTCTGGTCAGATGAAACCAAAATTGAACTTTTTGGCCACAATGCAAAACGATATGTTTGGCGTAAAAGCAACACAGCTCATCACCCTGAACACACCATCTGTCAAACATGGTGGTGGCAGCATCATGGTTTGGGCCTGCTTTTCTTCAGCAGGGACAGGGAAGATGGTTAAAATTGACGGGAAGATGGATGCAGCCAAATACAGGAACATTCTGGAAGAAAACCTGTTGGTATCTGCACAAGACCTGAGACTGGGACGGAGATTTATCTTCCAACAGGACAATGATCCAAAACATAAAGCCAAATCTACAATGGAATGGTTCAAAAATAAACGTATCCAGGTGTTAGAATGGTCAAGTCAAAGTCCAGACCTGAATCTAATCGAGAATCTGTGGAAAGAGCTGAAGACTGCTGTTCACAAACACTCTCCATCCAACCTCACTGAGCTCGAGCTGTTTTGCAAGGAAGAATGGGCAAGAATGTCAGTCTCTCGATGTGCAAAACTGATAGAAACATACCCCAAGCGACTTGCAGCTGTAATTGGAGCAAAAGGTGGCGCTACAAAGTATTAACGCAAGGGTGCCGAATAATATTGCACGCCCCACTTTTCAGTTTTTTATTTGTTAAAAAAGTTTAAATGATCCAATAAATTTTGTTCCACTTCACGATTGATTCCCACTTGTTGTTGATTCTTGACAAAAAATTAAAATTTTATATCTTTATGTTTGAAGCCTGAAATGTGGCGAAAGGTTGCAAGGTTCAAGGGGGCCGAATACTTTTGCAAGGCACTGTATATATATATATCCTGTATATACACAACATAATAAAAATATATATGGAAACACAGTACTGGCCTGCTTACTGTAATCCATGACTACACTAATTTTAGTTACTTTATATTATAAAGTATTATTGTGTATATACATATAGTGACTGCATCAAGATATAGTCATTTTAAAAATTTAAGTGACGGGTAAAAATAGATTGACTGGATTTTTATGACCCTGTCAGTCAAAATGACAGACAACGAAAAAGTCTAGCGCAACCTCTGCTTGTAACTGAAAGTAATTACTTTTTTAAAGTAAGATTAACAAAACTGGTTTTCCTCAACAAAAGCTAGATGAACACAAACACATTTTGTGATGACTAAAATATGACTAAAAATAAGAATTTTCGTCCAAAAGAAGAAATTAAAAGGGCTGCCAAAACCAAAGCTGCACTATCCCAAAGTTCTTTTTGTTTTTGAGGCAGAAAAAGAATTTGGTGCCTTCTAACAAGTACGCAAACGTCTTCCAAAATGTTCTACGAAAAGCAAAAGCAAATTTCGAACCCTCCCTCAACTCAAGGCTGCATGAGAGGCGTTTAATAAATAAAATGAGTTCCAAAAAGTCAGGGACAGCAAATACCTTAAAATGGGATGCCTCTGGAAATTTGTCTCCATTTAACGCTCAAATTCAGAGCGACAGAGCTCTCATGTGGTACCCATTAAAGGCTTTAGCTCTCACAAACCATAACAATTATGTAATTCACATTCAAACGATGCAGCGCTCCATCAGATCACACCACGTATCGCTTGGTTTTTGGAGAGAGGGGGGAATAATATTTTCCTTTGCTGAGGAAAAAGGCGGGCCGTTCAGTGGTGATTGAGGCGGGCCCGTGTTGGAGGTGACGCATGTGGAAGGAACGCCGGCTCCGCCGGGGTCGAGGTCAGACGGGAAGAGGGCCGCTCGCCGTCGGGACCGCTGCATGGGGTCACAGGGCCCGGCTCCAGCGCTCGTTATAGGGTTCCCAGAGTCGGCAGCACCTGCTTTGACCGTGTCAATACCCCGTGACCCTTTCCTGGCAGTTTAACTGCTACAGCATTAGCATCGGCACTGATGGATTTACTGTATCTCAGCATTTTCACATTGAGGCTTAATGCCAATTCTTCTGTACACAGCAATGCTAAGTCATGTTCACGCCTTAGAAATACGGAAATTTAATTCCTTGAGGAAACTGTCCAGGATTTTGGACTTTTACATATTTTGCATTCATCCAAAAACAGTTGCTCTCTGGATCGGATCGAACGTTAGAGGTTCAGTGAGTAAGTCCAAGGATTCTGGGTAAGGCCCTGACTAAATCTAAGCGGAGTGGCGTTTTAGACTGGTTTGCCACAATTTACAGTACAGGCTTTATTCAGTTTCTTCAAACTGCTAGTCCTCTATCTGATTGGAGGAGAAACTGGTTTGCTCAGTGGAAGGTTGACTTGCACTTGGTATGTGGAATTATAACAGACTGATTGGCATTGTAAGGCTGCCCTTTTTCACTTTCATTTTGTTCATAATTTTTATGGACAGAATTTCTAGGCGCAGTCGAAGCGTTGAGGGGGTCAGGTTTGGTGACCTCAGCATTGCATCGCTGCTTTTTGCAGATGATGTGGTGCTGTTGGCTTTATCAAGCCGTGACCTCAACTCTCACTGGAGCGGTTCGCAGCAGAGTGTGAAGCAGTTGGGATGAAGGTCAGCACCTCCAAATCAGAGACCATGGTCCTCAGTTGGAAAAGGGTGGAGTGCCCTCTCCGGGTCGGGGATGAGATCCTGCCCCAAGTGGAGGAGTTCAAGTATCTTGGGGTCTTGTACACGAGTGAGGGTAGGAGGGAGTGGGAGATCGTCAGGCAGATCGGTGAAGCGTCTGCAGTAATGCAGACTCTGCACAGATTCGTAGTGGTGAAGAAGGAGCTGAGCCAAAGGGCGAAGCTCTCGATTTACCAGCCGATCTACGTTCCTAACCTCACCTATGGTCTCAAGCTGTGGGTTGTGACCGAAAGAACGAGATCTCGGATACAAGCGGCCGAAATGAGTTTCCTCCGCAGGGTGTCCGGGCTCTCCCTTAAAGATAATGTGAGAAGCTCGGTCATCCGGGAGGGACTCTGCGTTGAGCGGCTACTCCTCCGCATAGAGAGGAGTCAACTGAAGTGGCTTGGGCATCTGGCTCAGATGCCTCCTGGACGCCTCCCCGGAGAGGTGTTACGGGCATGTCCCACCAGCGGGAGGCCCCGGGGACGACCCAGAACATGCTGGTGAGACTGTCTCTCGGCTAGCCTGGGAACGCCTTGGGATCCCCCCGGAGGAGCTGGTTGAAGTGGCTGGGGAGAGGGAAGTCTAGGCTTCCCTTTTAAAGCTGCTGCCCCCGCGACTCGGAAGAGCGGATGAATGATTGGCAGTGTGGACTTGTTTAAAAACATGCTGTCAAAATGGCAAAAAAATTGCATGGGAATTCACTTGGATGTTATCTTTCATCATTTTATTTTTCGGGCAATTCTGTACCCTTAGCAAGGTTAACCTGTGATTCAAAAGAACATTCGGGAGGTCACGATTACAGCTCAACCGATGTGGGATTTGCAAACGCCGATACGGTGTCTATAAAAAATTTCAGCCGATTGCCGATATTCAAAGCCGATTTTGTATGCCGATATACTTTTTTTTTTTTTTTTGAAAGCACGTTGATTATAAAGGGATTTAAAAAAAAATTGCTTCAATAGCTTAAAATTTACAAAGATGACCTGAGACTTAAAGGCTTAATTCGGTTTAGTGCTACCAAACCAACGAACGCTTCTTTTTATGATTATACACACTCAGTAAGAACAGCACATTATTTTTAAATAAATAAACCCACCAGGACGTCACAATGACATGTAAACAAGTGAAAATTTAAGAGGATGCTTGCCATGCTAAAGCTAATGCTAGCGCAAATGCTACATTAATGCTACAAGTTACATTTAGAGTGAAAGGATCACTCAGTAAATACCTTAAAAGGCTAACGTAACATTGCATATTCTCTCATGAAAGATTAAAAAAAGATCTAAAAATAAATAAAAAACAGGCAAGCCTGAAGCTTCCTGTAGCAGCCTGCCTTCAAGCTGCTGCGCGGTACTTACAGTCAGTCAGCGGCGGTCACAGTTGCCCAAGCAGATGCCTGATCAAAAATCCATTTTTTTAATCGGCTTATTTTTTTATTTGTTAATCGGCCGAGGGCCAATGCTGGAAAAAAAAAAAGTCTATATCGGCCTGCCAATATGTCGGTCGACCTCTAGTCACGATGCTGGATCTGATGCTGTTGCCGTTCATCCCAACAGGTCATGGATAAGAGAAAGTCTCAAAATTCAAACTAATGCCTTAGCATACTAAACAATTTAGGAGGAATTGATCACTTGATGAATTCAAAAGGGTAGGTCCAAATACTTCAGTTTGTATTAGGTAGTAGGCACTTTCTTGAACATTTGTGAGAGGGGTTGCAAAGACTATTGAAAAAACCTAAATAAATAAAACCACACGCACTCTGCTGGCTGTCCTTCCACGCAGGGTGCAGGCTGATTACAGAGGGGCGGGACAGTTTGAAGAGAGCCATGAAATGTGGAAGATTTCACGCTATTTTATAACCAGGACAGCCTTGAGCGAATGAAGGAGCCTTGAAGTCAGTCTCAACAAAGTGTTTAATAACAGAGTAAATCCGGCCTACGCAACACAATAATCATCCCGTCCTCAACCGAGGACAAGTTTTGCATCTGGGTCTTTTACGATAAATGCGCCGTAAAACTATAAATGATTTATAATAGAACACACGCTGTAGTACAAAATACACTTTTTTTTTAAAAATATGCCTCTGCTCGCATCTCAAAACCGCTCATTAACAAAAACATTGTGGGCTGTAATTACAATGGCAAAAGTGATATCCCATTGTATCAGTCTGATTCCGGGGAACATGTGTGAGAGATTTAGAGAGGGAAAGCAGAGCGGTAATATAAAACAGCTGCCCTGAGCAGCAATCGAATACTGAGGGTTGGAAAGCAGCTCGACCTCTCGCTAAACCGGCAGAGTCAATAACAGTGATACAAGTCAATTTTCTGACATCTCTGCGATAGAGAGAAAAGCTTCCGAAGAGAGAATAACACAGGTGGCGGCAACTCATGCCACGTACTTCTAGTTCATATTGTAATGACTCACTAACTATACCGGTTAAGATATATGGAGATCGCATCTGTACAAGAGTTGTGCAAATTGATGACTGTCTATGTAGTCTTGAAACTTTGCATGGTAAAAAAAATAAAAATATATAAATAAAGGACTCTCTGTATAATGATGCATGGTATATTGCGTAAGATTATATTGACTTTCGAATTTCCCATATGGGGGATCAATAAATGAATATGAATTATGAATATGAAAGAAATTATAATTTGCACCAGTGTGTAGTTCTGCAAGCTAATTTAAATCCATTTGTTTTATTAGGACATTAACATAAAAGCAAATGGGACAAATGTGAAATGGTGCGACAAAAACATGACTGAATATACATATGTACTACCTACACTTTAAATGCTAATACAGTGGAATGAAAAAGTATCTGAACCTTTTGGAATTTCTCACATTTCTGTTTCTTGTTGATATATTTCGTTTAATAAGTAAATAATGTTAATTTTTGTTGTTTACCTGCAATTAAATCCCTTTCTTTTCCAGAGATAAAGAAAAACAAGATCAGACATTGATATGTTAACATTTCTTAATAAAAAACTGAATATTTAATGGGGTGTCCTAATTTGTTCACATCATTCCACTTGAAGGTAAAACAGGGATTATTCATCACAAAAGCTTTGAGAGCAAAATATTATCAGGGTGCAAAATTTGACCGAACACCGGCAAGACGTTCTGAGTCAGTAGAAACATCGTAATTCAACCTAAATAGGTTGTGATTGGATATAAAAAAAAAATGCTAATTTTGCTTTTGCTGAGTTAAAGATGATTCTGCATGCTTTCCTCGAATATTAAGTTTCTGATGTGAAAATTGAGTGATTTATTAGCTGTTGAAAAATTAAGTTGGTATTTTGGGCAAAAACTCATGATATATTAAATATTGATCCTGAAAATATAGGTGATTACTGATTATCTCTGCATTTGATGATTTTTGTGCATCTGGCGTTAAGTTTGACCATTCTACGTATAGCCTTTTTAAGTTTTGTTATACTTGTATGGAAAATAATTACAGTAATTTTCGGACTATAAGCCGCTACTTTTTTACTTTCTTTTGAATCCTGTAGCTTTTAGTCCAGTGCGGAAGACGTTCCTTGACAGCGGCATCATAAGACTGTCATAAGACCGTCATAATTATGACATGACACTATTACGGGCATTACTGAATGCTTATGACCGTTTTCATTAAGTGTCATCTGGAAAATGATGTCACCAACTTCATTTATGTCCAGCTTGGAAGTTTTACATCCATTCAAAATTGAGATCATTTGCCGGATAACACTAAATGACATCTGTTATAAGCATTCATTAATACTCATTACAGCATCATGTCATAAATATGATTGTGTAATGACAGTCTTGTCTTGCCTTTCAAATAAAGTGTTACCAAATACCATAACTAGAAATTAATAAAACAACTGGAACAGTAACTGAAGAAATAATTTGCACAGAGCATGAGTTTTGATTGTTATTAAAATCTCTAGCGCTGCAATGTATGCTAGGAGGCATGTCGGACATGAACAGAGTTGACAGCAGGTGGCAGCAGAGGTTGACTGTCTCCCCCAAGGGAGCAGTGATGGCCTAATGAAGCTTCTTGAAGCAATGTTGGTTCATTTGGTCTTATGACAGTCGTATGATGCGTCTGTCAAATAAAGTGTGAGCGGTTAATAACTTTTGGTGGAAATATCTCATAATACAGTGAGGACAGCTGCTGCTTATAGTCCAGTTCGGCGTACCTATGAACAAATGCCGTTTTCGTGCCAAATTTGGTGGGTAGCGGCTTATAGTCAGGTGCAAAAAATTGAATTTGAAGTTTTTGAAAATAGGCCCCCTACGGATCGGTCCCGTATCCCGTAAACTGATGGTGAAGTCTATGGTCAATACTTTGCGGGCCTTCAGATTCCTCCCACCCTGCAGAAGAGTGATGTAGAAACACACCCACCTTGACTGGTCTGGACTCAGGAAGCCGGCAATGGCTGACGGAAGCTCAGACTTCAAGATGAACAAATATGATGACATGGCTGCAACAGAGCAGAATGTTCAAATGGTGTTTGCTTGCCGAGACGGTCAAAACATGTACACAAAGCACATCAGGTGTATTACTACAACTCCTAGCAAAAAGTATGGAATCACCAGTCTTGGACGAGCACTCACTCAGACATTTTATTATGTAGAACAAACTCAGGTAAAAAGCTTGTAAAAAATAATGAATTAGTTCAAAAGAGCAACTCCTTGGCATTCGGAAACACAAAAAAAAAATGAATAAAAAACATTTTGGTGGTCAGTAAATGTTACTTTTATAGAGCAAGTGCAGGGAAATAAATATAGAATCACTCCATTCTGAAGAAAAAAACATGGAATCACTCTATTTTGAGTAGGAAATACAGATACACCAGGTCAATTTCCTTTCCTTCATTGGGCCCGTGCCTCAGATTAGATCTGCTCATTAGTCAGCAGTTAAAAACAATGCAGTTATCACACCTTGGAGGGCTGCTGGACCAAGTGGATTCACAAGAATCATTGCTCCAACAAGAGAGATGTCTCTTGAGACCAAGGAAAGGATTATCAAACTACTTGAAGAAGGTATGGTTGCCAAAGATGTGGGCTGTTCAGAGTGAGCTGTATCAAAAATCTGGACCAAGTACAAACAGCATGGCGAGGTTGTTAAAGTTAAACGTACTGGTAGACCGAGGAAGACATCCAAACGTCATGTCAAACAACTAAAGGCCATTTGTCTTGAAAACATAAGATGTACAACAAGACAAATGAAGAAGAAATGGGAGGAAGCTGGAGTCAAGGTATGTGACAGAACTGTGCAAAATCGCCTAAAGCAGTGGTCTCCAAACTATTCCACATTGGGCCGCAGTGGGTGCTGGATTTCGTTCCAACAAAACAAGATGACATCTTTTCACCAATCTGGTGTCTCACAAGTGTAATCAGTTGATTCCAGTCAGGTGGTGCTTGTTTTAGAGCAAACTTCATTAGTTAAACTGTCTGTGCTCGATTGGTAGGAACAAAAACCAGGACCCACAGCGGCCCTTGTGGACAGGTTTGGACACCCATGGCCTAAAGGAAATGGGATTTTCATACAGGAAAGCTAAAAGGAAACCATCACTGACACTTAAACAGAAAAGAACAAGACTGTAATGGACTAAGGAGAGGCAGTCTTGGACTGTGAATGCCTAGATGAAGGTTATTTTCAGTGATGGGTCAAGAATCTGCATTGGACAAGGTGATAATGCTGGAACTTTTGTTTGGTGCCGTTCCAGTGAAATTGCCTGAAGAAAACATCAAAATTCCCTCAGTCCTGGCCTGGAAATCGCCCAGATCTCAACCCTATAAAAGTAGTATTTACTGATCACCACAATGACTGGTGATGCCATAATTTTTTGCTAGGGGCTGCATTAGGAGGGAACCCCTCGGCACCTCACAATACGATATCATTTGTGATACAAGGTGGTGATGATGATCTCACAATCGATACACGGGTCAGGAAATTGTTCTAGGATATTCTACAAGGAAAATCCTTCTGCTGTGAGTTTACCACTCGTAGACGTCCAATCAGTTTAAACTGGGAGGGTGGCAGTGAATAAATATTCGTTCATTCGCTGCCATCCCTCCCACCTCAAACAGATTGGACGTCTATGACCATCAGAGGTAGCCAATGCCAGGCAATGAGTTCATTTTGGGGCATTTCACATCATTTCCTGTTGATTTCCGGTTACTTCCTTTTCCTTTGAGCATTTACAGGTCACTTCCTGTTGATTCTGGGGCTATTACAGATCACTCCCTGTTGATTTTTCAGGAATTGACTCGAGAATTTCCCCAAATAAATAGGAAATTGATGCAAGATCAACAAGAAATAACCTGTAAATGCCCTCCCGGTCACTTCCTTATTCATTTGGGGGGTTTTACGGGTCACTTCCTGTTGATTTTGGGGCATTTATAAGTCACTTCCTGTTGATATTTGGTTAATTAACAGGAAGTGACTTGAGAAAGTCTTCAAATGAAAAAGAAATGACTCAAAATCAACAAGAAGTAACTTGCAAATGCTCAAAAATGAACAGGTGAATGTTAAGGCTTCAGTGCCATTGATGGCGCTCGACGTCCATTCCAGTCCAAATGAATTTAATGTTTAGCGTGCACAATGGCAGCCTGTGAGCTAACGTAGACACAATTCTAATGGAAGGTAAGGTTTTTTTTTTTTTTTTTTTTTTTTTTTAAACGATATATGGACTCTTGATGGGGAGCACATCGATAACATTTTCGGCTAGAAAGTATCGCAATATATCACCTCCTCGATATACAGTGGTATGAAAAAGTATCTGAACCTTTTGGAATTTTTCACATTTCTGCATAAAATCACCATGAAATGTGATCTGATCTTTGTCAAAATCACACAGATGAAAAAAACTGTCTACATTAACTAAAACCACCCAAACATTAATAGGTTTTCACATTTTAATGAGGATAGTATGCAAACAATGACAGAAGGGGGAAAAATAAGTAAGTGAACCATCACATTTAATATTATGTGGCCCCTCCTTTGGCAGCAATAACTTCAACCAGACGCTTAACGTAGCTGCAGATCAGTCTGGCACATCAATCACGACTAATTTTGGTCCATTCTTCTCCACAAAACTGCTGTAGTTCATTCAGATTCCTGGGATGTCGAGCATGAATTGCTGTCTTTAGGTCATGCCACAGCATCTCAATGGGATTCAAGTCTGGACTTTGACTTGGCCACTCCAGAACGTGTATTTTGTTCTTCTTAAACCATTCTGAAGTTGATTTACTTATGTGTTTTGGATCATTGTCTTGTTTTAGCATCCATCCTATATTTACCTTCAATTGTCTGTGTGACAGATGGCCTCAGGTTTTCCTGCAAAACATCCAGTTAAACTTTTGAATTCATTTTTCCATTAATGATTGCAAGTTGTCCAGACCCTGAGGCAGCAAAACAGCCCCAAATCATGATGCTCCTTCCAACACGCTTCACGGTGGTGAAGAGGGGTTGATGTTGGTGAGCTGTTCCGTTTTACTCCACACATGACGTTGTGTGTTACTCACAAACAATTCAACTTTGGTTTCATCAGTCCACAAAATATTTTGCCAAAACTTCTGTGTCCAAATGCCTTTTTGTGAACATTAAACGAGCAACAATGTTTTTTTTAGACACCAGTGGCTTCCTTCATGGAGTCCTCCCATTAACACCATTCTTGGCCATAGTTTTACATATAGTTAACGTGTGCACAGAGATATTGGACTGCGCCAGGGATTTCTGTAGCCTTAACCAAACACTCTAAGGTTCTTTTTTACCTCTTTGAGTATTCTGCGCTGAACTCTTGGCGTCATCTTTTGGTGGACGGCCACTCCTTGGGAGAGAAGCAACAATGACTTTTAGAGATGGTTTTGTATCCTTTCCTAGCTTTATAAAAATCAACAATTCTTGATCGCAGGTCTTCAGACAGCTCTTTTGACCGAGCCACGATGCACATCAGACAATGCTTCTCATCAAGACAATTCTTACCACTGTGTGTGTTTTATAGTGGTCAGGGCAGCTTTAAACCACTCATCAGTGATTGGGCGCACACACCTGAATTAGAATTTATGGTTAAAATTGGTTTCAATTGCTCTTTAAGTCTCCTTAGATAGAGGGTTCGCTTACTTATTTTCCCCCTTCTGTCATTGTTTCCATGCTATCGTCATTAAAATATGAAAACCTATAAATGTTTGGGTGTTTGTGTTTGTTTATGTGATGGTGATTTTATGCAAAAATGTGAGAAATTCCAAAAGGTTCAGATACTTTTTCATACCACCGTATTGTATTATTATAATCAATATTAATGTGTGTGTGGCTGGTGAGGGGTTTTCAGTACGCACGGTGGAGGGTTCCGAGTGAATGCAGATGGGTGGAGCAGACAGCTCAAAGGGCTCAACAGCAAAGCGTTCAGCGCAGAGGAGCAGACGTAGCGCAGTTCTTTGGAGAAATGCGAAGGGAGGGAATGTAAACAATAATCATATATGACGTTAATCCCGCTACTTCTCCCCTTTCTTCACCTCACTAGGAAACAGGACATTATCAGCCTCCGAAGGGCTTCCACATCCTTCCCGGACAGCCAATCCGAGAAGGAGGATCGGGGTCACTTCCTTGGGTCGTTGTCAAGTATTGACAGAGGTTGCCGCAGAACAAGAGCTTGCTTGTGGTGTGAAATGGGCTTCAGATGCAGCGTGTTGCCAACGATAAAGGCAGATAATGTCAAGGGATTACATTTGGGGAAGGCAGACACAGCCGGGGTTAGGAGGGACGTCATTGCCCCCGGGGCAAGGTTTTTGCGCTCGCCGTTAAATAAACTCCGAGCGTAATCCCTCGGATCCTGCGTGTGTTTATGAAGGAGAATTCTTCCAATAACCCTCCGGCCCACACAGATGCAAGGACACTCGCTCAGAGAAGAAGGAAACACATTAGTAAGCATTTAAGTCCACTGGTAAATGGCCTCGTTTTGGTAACAAAACAAAGAATTTGGTGCAAAACGTCATCCAAATTTTGACTGCTTCACTGGTCCTTGGCATACATTTAAGGGTGTTTGATAAACCTCTTCTTCTGTCAGCTTCACAGGAGTTTGTTGACGTCGTGCCCTGTGCCGTCCGTCGCCGGTCCTGGCCCCCGGGTTTTCAGCTAGGGCTTGTCTGGTTGTGTCTGGTCGTGCGTGGGTCCCGTCGGGCGCACGCTGGTCTCGCGGGCGGGTGGGGGTGCCGCGCTGGTGCCGGTCCAGGGCAGCAGCCCTTCCCCGACCGGCCGGGGTGGGGGCTGGGTGGTGTATATGGCGGCCATAGTTCCCTCCCGGGTCGGCCTGGCAGGAGCCGCATCTCCTTGTACCGGGTGCTGGGGAGGTGCCCCCTGGTGTCATACCGTGCACCCCTCCTGGCCCGGGGGTGGTTTGGGGGGGTTTGTTCCTCCGTCCCCTTGGTCTGTCTCCGGCCTTGTCCGCCTTGCTGGACAGCGGCGGCTGTCGCTGCCCTCCTGCCGGCGGGGTCGTCGTCGGGGCCTCTTGGGCCCGCGGGGCCTTGGGTAGGGCTTGCTGTCCCTTGCCGGTGGGGTGGACGTCCCCTGGTCTCCGGCGCTTGGCGTAGCGCCTGCTTGGGGTGCGGGGTGGGTGCTCGGGCAGCGGGGGGAGGGTTGTGGGTGCGCCGTGGGTGGTCTGGGGCGGAGGTTGATCGGGGCCCTGGCGCTTCTCCCGCCCTTCGGCCGGTGGTTCCAGTGGACGGGGCCACGCCCACGGGAGCCCTCCTCTTAACTCACGCACTTCTCACTTCGGCACTGTAAATATCTTTCACCCTGGCACTTACATACTCATACATTTCTCCGGGGAGAGTTGGGACGGGGCCATACAGTCCTGGCTTGGCGCCCCCGCCGTTTTTAATGCATCACACACCAAGGTTGTGGGATGGCTGGGACCTGTTGGTGGGGGTTCCTCACGGCTACCTCCTCACGACAGGCCCTGCCATCCCTGCACCTTTTTTAACGCACCACACACATCATACTCCACAGGAGAGCTCCGGCAAAGGGCGGTGGGACGGGCGACTGGGTAGAAATTCCATGCTGTGGTCCCACTGCCCCAAGCCAAGCTCTCCTATTTTAATGCATACATTGAACTACCCTCCCATCACAATCCCATCACGGTGCTGGGTAATGGCTGCCAGCCGGGAACCTGGCAGCCACAGTAATAGGGTGGTAGGTGGGTTTCACACTTTTTCTCTATGGTGTGGCTACTGAGGCGTGGCCTCCCCTCTGCCTGGGTTGCAAGACACTGGAGTGGGGGGAGGTCGGGGCTCCGATCTCCCGTCGCCCCGTTGCGGCTTCTTGGCGTCTTCCTGCCTCCGCCTTCCCCTCTCTTCTCTGCTCCGTCGCGGGTCGCTGGCTGGGCGCCGATGTATCGGCTGGATGTTGCCTGCTCCGGCAGGGGGCCTTACCCTGCCTTGGGCTTGGTGGGCCGCTGGGGGTCCCGTGGCGTGCCGTGCCGGTTGGGGGGCTGCGGCTGTGGCTAATGGGCCGGGTGGGTGGAAGGGGGTGGGCGTGGGGTTGGTGGTGCGTCCCCTCTTGCCATCCCTGAAGGCCGGCTGACGGATGCGCGGGTGGCCCGGGGGACCACCCCGGATCCCGGGGGGGACGATGGCTCCTTTGCTGGGCTGCGGGAGGAGGGATGGGCTGCGCTGAACGACTTCCATTCCTACGCTGGAACCACCGGAATTTCCGTGTAAGTCGGAATTAACCCTTTAAGTACCCCTATATGCCCCTTAAATCTCAAAATAACTATCCAAACACATGTATTATACGTCCTTGTACCATCCTGGCCAAGACGTTGGAGCTAAGTCCTAGCTAGACAGCGAGCTAAACTGTTATCTTTCCACTCTCTCTCTCTCTCTCTCTCTCTCTCTCTCGCTCTCTCTCTCTCACTTGGCTGCGTGACTCCTTCGTGGGCGCAAATACGCTCTTCCTCGGGTGTGCACATGCGCTCTTCTGTGTGTGCACAAATACATTCTTATTTGTGTGTACATGCGCTCTTACTCGCGTGTGGAAGTACAACTACTCTACACGCCAAAGTAAAAGCATGCATCACACACACAAAAAAAGTCAACATTATAATCAAATACACATTTCTCCAAAGGCCAGAACAGTGATATTAATAAAATAAAGTAAAAAAGATACTGTGAGGTTCAATAAGGTACTTTTTACTCGGAGAAAAAAAAAAAAAAAAAAGATAAAATGGCGTCGTAAAGTCTAAATCGTGTAAGTCTGGTACTTTGTAAATGGGGGACGACCTATATATCGAAAAGGTGATATACAGTGCCTTGCAAAAGTATTCGGCCCCCTTGAATCTTGCAACCTTTCGCCACATTTCAGGCTTCAAACATAAAGATTTTAATTTAATTTTTTTGTCAAGAATCACCAACAAGTGGGACACAATCGTGAAGTGGAACAACATTTATTGGATAATTTAAACTTTTTTAACAAATAAAAAACTGAAAAGTGGGGCGTGCAATATTATTCGGCCCCTTTAATTTCAGTGCAGCAAACTCACTCCAGAAGTTCAGTGAGGATCTCTGAATGATCCAATGTTGTGCTAAATGACCGATGATGATTAATAGAATCCACCTGTGTGTAATCAAGTCTCCGTATAAATGCACCTGCTCTGTGATAGTCTCAGGGTTCTGTTTAAAGTGCAGAGAGCATTATGAAAACCAAGGAACACAACAGGCAGGTCCGAGATACTGTTGTGGAGAAGTTTAAAGCCGGATTTGGATACAAAAAGATTTCCCAAGCTTTAAACATCTCAAGGAGCACTGTGCAAGCCATCATATGGAAATGGAAGGAGCATCAGACCACTGCAAATCTACCAAGACCCGGCCGTCCTTCCAAACTTTCTTCTCAAACAAGGAGAAAACTGATCAGAGATGCAGCCAAGAGGCCCATGATCACTCTGGATGAACTGCAGAGATCTACAGCTGAGGTGGGAGAGTCTGTCCATAGGACAACAATCAGTCGTACACTGCACAAATCTGGCCTTTATGGAAGAGTGGCAAGAAGAAAGCCATTTCTCAAAGATATCCATAAAAAGTCTCGTTTAAAGTTTGCCACAAGCCACCTGGGAGAGACACCAAACATGTGGAAGAAGGTGGTCTGGTCAGATGAAACCAAAATTGAACTTTTTGGCCACAATGCAAAACGATATGTTTGGCGTAAAAGCAACACAGCTCATCACCCTGAACACACCATCCCCGCTGTCAAACATGGTGGTGGCAGCATCATGGTTTGGGCCTGCTTTTCTTTAGCAGGGACAGGGAAGATGGTTAAAATTGACGGGAAGATGGATGCAGCCAAATACAGGAACATTCTGGAAGAAAACCTGTTGGTATCTGCACAAGACCTGAGACTGGGACGGAGATTTATCTTCCAACAGGACAATGATCCAAAACATAAAGCCAAATCTACAATGGAATGGTTCAAAAATAAACGTATCCAGGTGTTAGAATGGCCAAGTCAAAGTCCAGACCTGAATCCAATCGAGAATCTGTGGAAAGAGCTGAAGACTGCTGTTCACAAACACTCTCCATACAACCTCACTGAGCTCGAGCTGTTTTGCAAGGAAGAATGGGCAAGAATGTCAGTCTCTCGATGTGCAAAACTGATAGAAACATACCCCAAGCGACTTGCAGCTGTAATTGGAGCAAAAGGTGGCGCTACAAAGTATTAACGCAAGGGGGCCGAATAATATTGCACGCCCCACTTTTCAGTTTTTTATTTGTTAAAAAAGTTTAAATTATCCAATAAATGTTGTTCCACTTCACGATTGTGTCCCACTTGTTGTTGATTCTTGACAAAAAAATTAAATTTCATATCTTTATGTTTGAAGCCTGAAATGTGGCGAAAGGTGGCAAGATTCAATGGGGCCGAATACTTTTGCAAGGCACTGTATGTCGCGATACTTTGTAGCCCAAAAGCTTATCGATATGCTCCCAACACGAATCAATACATCAATGTCACTGTTTAAAAAAATCTTAGAATACGTTAGCTCATTGGCTGCCATTGACGGCGCTAGACATCTAATTCATTTTGACTGGATTTGACGTCTAGTGCCATCAATGGCACTGAAACCATAGCATTCACAGCCAGTCTTGTGGGCTTGCAAGATTCCTTATGAATGGCTGTGAAACATGGTCATTATTTTAAAAATAAAGCCATGTAGGACTTTTCTAGTTTTTCTAGTTCTTGTCGAGTTCTGTTAATTATTATATGTTGTGTGAATATTTCTGCAGTGAAAAGTCATTAACTGAAGTGGATTTATGAATTATTTTATTAATAGCAGCATTAACAACACATAACTTGCAAAAAAATCCAACCATGGTTGCAACACATGAACACACAAACGACACGATGCTTTGGTTTCATTTCATGCATTTTGGAAGTTAGAGAATGGAAGGATGCTTACAATTAAGAGTTGTCCAATAATAAAATTGGCCGATAAAAGCATTGAAAATAATATCGGAAAATATCGGTATCAGTTTTACGCCAGTATGTATATGCTGGACTTTAAATTCATTTGCAAGCCTGAGGCCTTTATGCATGGGCTGGGCTGGTCATTGCTTAGCACAGCAGCAGTGCTAGTTATGGTGACCTCTAAATCAAGATGCCTGGGATTTTTTTTAACCGAGAGAGAGACCTTAATCCCTCATATTGCACAAATAAAATGAACAATAACTGAAAAATAATGAAATATAAACTCATTACATAGAACTACTAGGGATGTTCCGATTGCATATTTTTGCACCCGAGTCTGAGTCACCTGATTTTGAGAATCTGCTGATACCAACTCCCCAGTCTATACCGAATTTTTGTTGTTGTTGTTGTTGAAGTTTTTATTTGAACAAATGCTCCAAACATGTTACAGTCCTGTAAATCTTGCTTTCGTTCTTTCCGGGAATATTGCGGAGTATAAAACATAGACACTCACCGGCCACTTTATTAGGTACACCTGTCCAACTGCTGTTTACCCCTTAATTTCTAATCATCCAAACACATGGCGGCAACTCAGTGCATTTAGGCACGTAGACATGGTTTAAGACAATCTCCTGCAGTTCAAACCGAACATCAGTATGGGGAAGAAAGGTGATTTGAGTGACTTTGAACGTGGCATGGTTGTTGGTGCCAGAAGGGCTGATCTGAGTATTTCAGAAACTGCTGATCTACTGGGATTTTCACGCACAACCATCTCTAGGGTTTGCAGAGACTGGTCCGAAAAAGAAAAAATATCCAGTGAGCGGCAGTTCTGTGGGCGGAAATGCCTTGTTGATGCCAGAGGTCAGAGGAGAATGGCCAGACTGGTTCGAGCTGATAGAAAGCCAACAGTGACTCAAATAACCACCCGTAGGCAGGAGAGCATCTCTGAATGCACAGTATGTCGAACTTTGAGGCAGATGGGCTACAGCAGCAGAAGACCACGCCGGGTGCCACTCCTTTCAGCTAAGAACAGGAGACTGATGCTACGATTTGCACAAGCTCATCGAAATTGGACAATAGAAGATTGGAAAAACGTTGCCTGGTCTGATGAGTCTCGATTTTCTGCTGCAACATTCGGATGGTAGGGTCAGAATTTGGCGTCAACAACATGAAAGCATGGATCCATCCTGCCTTGTATCAACGGTTCAGGCTGGTGGTGGTGGTGTAATGGTGTGGGGAATATTTTCTTGGCACTCTTTGGGCCCCTTGGTACCAATTGAGCATCGTTGGAACGCCACAGCCTACCTGAGTATTGTTGCTGTTCATGTCCATCCCTTTATGACCACAATGTACCCAACTTCTGATGGCTACTTTCAGCAGGATAATGTGCCATGTCATAAAGCTGGAATCATCTCAGACTGGTTTCTTGAACATGACAATGAGTTCACTGTACTCAAATGGCCTCCACAATCACCAGATCTCAATCCAATAGACTATCTTTGGGATGTGGTGGAACGGGAGATTCGCATCATGGATGTGCAGCCAACAAATCTGCACCAACTGTGTGATGCCATCATGTCAATATGGACCAAACTCTCTGAGAAATGCTTCCAGCACCTTGTTGAATCTATGCCACGAAGAATTGAGGCAGTTCTGAAGGCAAAAGGGGGTCCAACCCGTTACTAGCATGGTGTACCTAATAAAGTGGCTGGTGAGTGTATATTTTTGTATCTTTTGGCAATGCCATTGTATTTCTGGATTATTTTGTTACTTTTTAGCCCTTAAAAGTTAAAAAAAAATATATAAATGATTTAGGAAAAAATTAACATTGCGATATTGCCAAAGTTCCACACTTACTTTTTGCATTGGTGCCACTGGTGTGCTTAACTTTTTTCTTAAGGTGCACCAGCCCAAATGTAGGCGCACCAACATTTTTAATTGTATCACCTTTAACTCCATACTTTTAATCATTCACCATAACATTCATATAATTACTTCATCTTCTGAACCGCTTATCCTCACGACGGTTGTGGGGGTGCTGGACCCTCTTACAACTAACTCCAGCTAGAAGGTGGGGTACACCCTGAACAGGTTGCCAGCCAGTCACAGGGCACATATTGACACACAACCATTCACGGACACACTCACACATATGGACAATTTGGAGTATTCAATCAGCATAACATGCACGGTTTTTGGGATGTGGCAAGAACCCGGAGAAAGGCAGAGGCACGGGAAGAATATGCAAACTCTACACAGGAAGGCCAGAGCCGGGATTGAACACACGATCTCAGAACTGAGTCCCACTGTGCCGCCTTCATACCGTGAATTATTTTTAAACAAGAATAACGTAGAAAAATGCTTGTCTTTATTAAATGCTTCATTGAGTGAGTCCACTCAATGAAGTTCATTCACGCTCTGACGAGCACACTGCTGGGAACAGCCCCTCACTTACACAATGAATGAGTTGGCACAGCACACTACTGCTAGTGTGTAACAAGCTAAACGATAATTAACATATTTGTGTCTTTGATTGTACAGCTACCGAGTCTTCTCTCCCCAGATCAAAGCTACAAACATGTCAATCATCCTTAAATTTAAGTACCAGACGCTAACTGCACCGATGACCAAGAAAAACAGTTTGGTCACACTGCTTAGCAGGTGGGAGGGTGAGAGGCTGTATGAGCATGTAGGAGAGAAAAAAAATCATAAACCCGATTCCGATCCTCTGAAAAATGGCACGATCAGCCTTATTACCGATCATGTGATCGGAATGGAACATTACTAAGAACTATTGAGTCACCAGAAAGACATATTCACAAAGAAAAGTAAAACAACACATGATTGCAATTAAAATTTGTGCAAAGCCCAGCAAAATGCATTTTGGGAATCGTAATTGCATTGGCATGTGATAGCCTGTATTTGTAATGCTTTGGTCGCCCCCTGGTGGCTTTTAGGGGTAGCTGGTATAAACGTGATTTATTTGTGAACTCCAAAATGCAAGTCCACGACCGCATCTATCGGTATCGGTTTGATATTGGTATTAGATTTTGGAGTTGGACAACATTGGGATATCAGTTAAAAAGTCATTATCGGACAACTCCACTTACAATGATGTCACACTACATCACTTCCACAGCAATACCTGACGAGGGTCACACCATACTTACCTCTTTAACAAAGAGGCCCTTGAGTGAAGAGAAGGATTGGTTATTGGTCGAGTGGTAAGAAAACATGTTGGAACAACAAGCACATAGAAGAAGAAAATGGACATGAGCTCAGTATGTGTGCGTGGTCATCAAAGTAAACTCGGTCAGCATGGAACATAAGACAGAGTCACTTTCATTTGAGTGCGAAGGGCTGTGGGTTGGCCAGTAATTAAGGTCAATTGGCCTATCAGCCTTTGGCAGTGCCGATGAATGTTTACTCAGAGTGAGGCTAATTGCGCTCTTATAAAAGGGGGTCTTGGTGCAGACAGATGCAGACCCCCACATTGCGCCTCATGCTGGGGGAAACCACAGACATAGCAGAGGGGAAGTGCAACAATCCGCACAGCGAAAGTATCATCGGCGTGTCTGTAAAGCGAAGGGGCGGAGTCATGACGGGAGGGTTCCCATTAGGGTCTCGCAGAATGGGAGTGGGTTTTACCATCAGCGATCAATTAGAGCACAAGTCAGGTTTCAGGCCCTGGGGAGAGTGCTCGAGAGGACGGCAGCCACAGGTCAAAGGTTATCGGGGGATCTGGATAATAGCCTTTACAGCTCTAAGGGAAATAAATCTAAAGGGCCGACGTATTTACGGTAGTGGGAACGATCAGCTTCAAGGGCAAACTTGGCACAGTCATGAACATTTTGCCTTACAAAACATGATGACCGTTAGCGCGTTAGCGATATAATCATGCTTAACATTGACACTGTGAAAGAGGTATTCATTTAAAAGCACACAATTTGAGAAGTGTGATGGTCAGACAATCAACCATTCCATCCTATCAATGATGTTTTCGTCAACTTTGACGATAATTAAAATATTTCATCGACAAACCATTTATTATTATTATTATTTTTATGACGGGCTAAAAACGTGGCTTGCGAGACTAGAACATAACGAGACCACTGCCAGTTTTCGTCTGACGAGACGAAAATGAGGCACCGTTTCTGTCATATGTTCACAATGCGTTTTCTTATTGTACGTGGAGTACGTCAGCTTACATCGTTGCAGTTTTTGAAGTCTTGTCACTCATGTGAGATGTGCTGCGCCTCTGCCTCCTCACTGGAGTTTAGGAGGTGTCTCAAGCTAGGCTGTGCTTCATCTTGCTTGTTTCGAAACACGGTAAGATTTGTTTTCTTATCTTGGCAAGAGAGAATATGCAATCTGGCTTTAGCCTTCAAAGGTCTGTGCTGAGTGAACATCAGATACTAAATGTAATCCTAACGTTAGCATAGCATTCACGTTAGCATTAGCTTCAGAATGGTGAGCGTCCTCTTAAAACACTGGCCAGTCTAAAGTAGAGCCACTTGGCTTTTCTAGTCTGTAGGTCTAGAGGATGTTAAATGCTCGGACAACTTTTTTTTTTTTTTTTTTAACATACAGACTGCAGTTCATGGCTTCCAGGTAGGGTTCATTGAAAAAAATGTACTGCTTTTCCTGCTGAGTGTGTATTATCATCACAAAGTTGGCATTGTCCTTATACAGTGTTATAAAAAATTATCTGGACCTTTTGGAATTTCTCACATTTCTGCATAAAATCACCATCAAATGTTATCTGATCTTTGTATACCAACCCCCTTAAAATATGAAAACCTATAAATGTTTGGGTGGTTTTAGTTAAAGCAGACAGTGTTTTTTTCATCTGTGTGAAATCTGACAAAGATCAGATTAGAGCTGTCCCGACTTGTCGACGTCATCGATGACGTAAATCCGTCGACGAGCACAACATCCCGTCGACGGTTAATGAAGGGTTAATAAAATATATGCGTGGAAAGTTCAGAATGTCGGACGCTTGGTATGCAAGCGGGAAAAGCGGCACAAAGCCAAAAAAAAGCGCACCAGAGTCCAAAACATTGACTTTTTTTTAAAGAAACAAAGGAGGGTACACTGTTGTGTTCTGTCTCTTCAATGCCAAGCTTGGCTGCACGTCGGCCGTGAATGATAACGACAGGAGATTGTAAATCCATCTAACTAACAAATGACATGTTTTATTGAAGTTACCAATCCTGTCGCGATATGCAATGAGTCAGTTTATCGCATGGTAAATAAAAATGAGGGCGGTCATTTTCATGGCTGTGTTTTATCGCTGCGCGCGCGCGTGCATGCACACACATGTGCGTGCGTGCTGATGGCATATGAGACTCCAAGTTCTTTTCTCTCATCAACACGCTGTAGAATAAAAGTTCAGACTTACAAAATAAGAAAACACATCTATATTAAACACTATATACGTTAGCATTGCTACATTGAGGTGAATGGGAAAAAAAGACGACCTACTTTAGCCGTTGTTCTCTATAAAACAGGCAGCCTTCTCCAAAACTTGCAGTTAAAAGGTGACACTTCAAACATGAAAAATCGCTGGTTAACAGCATTTGCAAAAGGAAAAAAATTTATTACTGACACCACGTGCAATGACATAGTGCTTTTTTTTTGCGGAGTGTAAATCTTAAATTAGCGGTTTAGCGAACGTACTTCCGGCGAACATTTCAAAATAAAAGCATGTCATGTTCGTCATATAATATAAATAACGATTTCTAGAATTAATCCCACATACTTCAGATTCTACACTAAGAATACCTTTAAAATGACACCCTTTATGAAAATTCTGATTGGCAATGAATAATTATTATTATACTGTTATATATAGTACTACAGTATACTATAATCAGGGGTGCACATAATTTTTTTGCCCAGGTTCTCAGAGGAGGACCTGGAGATGTGACTTGGTCCTCATTGAGCTTGAGAGCCAACCTGCCTGATGCGATAAATTTATGACAAGCTTTACTTAGAGCCAATTAACTTTAATTAATTATATTAACAATTAATGCTTGATTAACATCAAATGGCACAACAAAATTGCCATTACTTTGAAGTGAAATGTAAAGAAATAAAAAGCACCAATTCAAAATAAAGGGCATTATGCGGCTCCCACATTAACTCCAAGCCTTTTTAAAAGTGGGATGTCCTCCTCTTAAGACCTCATTGAACGTGCATGTTTAGCTTTGTAAAATGCGAGCAAAAACATGTTTGTCAGTACATGTCGTAGTTCATTACCTTTATTCCGCCACTTGTCCATAGGGCGAGCGGGGTCCTGTTTGACATCGATAGTTTGCTTAATTGCCACATGCTCTCTGTTTTTTCCGTGGGTTTTCAAAGTTTGGATGGCTGAAATTCTTTGACCCTACATAAAATGCGCTGCTCTTATCGGCGACATTGGGATTCTCACGGCACATTTTGTACCGCATTTCCGTGCGAGCATCATTTGCTTCTTGCCAGCAAAAGTCCTTTTTTTCGGTAGCTCCGGTGACGTCTCTGTCGTCTGTCTGTCTTTTGACGGGGGTGGGGGAACACGGAAGTAATTACTCAGTGTGGCCTGCCTCTTCGACATTTTGAGAAGTTATTTTATCGTGTCCTCCGCAAATACAGTGGTCAGCCATCGGTACGCAAAAGCGTATGGAAGCCGTTGAGGGCCAGCGCGTTTGTCTACGTCCAGTACGCATGCGCGCATGCGGACCACTTATGTGCACCCCTGACTATAATATTGATGCTAGGTATTTTTTTAAGAATTGTTTTGAATCATGTTGGAAAGGTGAAGTCAGTGTTCTGAATCTGTTTACATTCCATTCTTTTGCACAAGTTAATTCTATCAGCATTTGAACTCATTGTGTATTGTGATTTATTATTGTTATTTATCTGTTTATTTGTACTTTAATAAAGAATTTAAGTGTTACAAAATGTTTTTGTGAATTGATAAGCGTCCCAAAAAATTTCATTGCTAAATTTGTAAAAAAAAAAAAAAAAAAAAAAAAAATTTTTTTTAATTATAAGATTAGTCGACTAATCGCAAAAATAGTCTGCTGACTAATCGGGAGAAAATTAGTCGTTTGGGACAGCCCTAGATCAGATCATATTTTATGGTGATTTTATGCAGCAATGTGAGAAATTCCCTACAGGTTCAGATACTTTTTCATACCACTGTAGACGCTACAATATGTGCTCGTCTGTCAACAGTATGTTCATTCGAAATTGTTGGAGACCTTTATTTATTCTTGGACTAAAATGTTTCTCCTCTTTGTCCTTTATTTTACAGACGAAAACATTTTGTCAACTAAAACTAGACAAAGATGAAAACATTTTGAAATGACTAAAATATGACTAAAACTAAAAAGTATTTTTGTCCAAAAGACTAAGACAAAAATCCAAAGGGCTGCCAAAAACAACACTGCGTCCCACGGTATTTGTTCTTTAAAGCCAGTGCGGCGCAGACAAACTTGCTTCCTTTCACCATTTCTGATTGACTACCAAACCAGGAACGCTAGGTTTGACGCTGATTGGCGATAGGTTTTGTCACTGAGGCTACGTTCAGACTGCAGGCATATCTGATTCCAATCGGATTCTTCTTCAAATGTGATTTTCATGCGCGACTGTTCATGCTATTTTTTAGCAAGCGTCTAAATCAGATGTGGGCCTGTTCAGACTGGCAGCCAAAATCAGATTGAAGCTGGATGGCTCTCTTGTAGTCTGAACAGTCACAAAGCACAGAAATCTGTTTTTTTTTTTTTTTTTTGCCAAGACTGAGTGCAACCACACAAGGGAGGTAGTTTCATATCCGACATGGACGAGACGCTTCTCAGTCTGAACCGCTCAATTGGGATTTCACTGTCCGTGATGTCACTCTATGCCAAACTAGGTAATGTTTAGCAGACAATCTAATCTGGATACTTGCTAAAAATAGTGTGAATAGTCAGCCCTAAAAATCATATTTGAGGAGGAATCTTATTGAAATCAGATATGCCTGAAGTCTGAACACAGCCTTAAATGCCTGAAACATGGAAAAAAACAACAACTAGGCCTTAAGAGGTTCGGTTATCGCAGTAGTAAAAACCTTGTCGATGCGATGTAGATTAATCGTTCGGGTTTATCTCGGTTGCAGGTAATGGGTCTTCCAACAGAATGATGAGTCAAAACACCTAAGAGTGGCTAATAAGAAAAGCATTGGACAATTCTGATGTGGCTTTTTATGGACCTAGAAATTGATTTATAGCAGTGATTACCTCAAAAGGTTGCACAAAAAAATATTAAGTTATGGGTTCCATCATTTTTGCGCAGACATGTTTCATCCACGGAAATTCAAAAGTATTAACTGATTTCTATTGTTTAAATTTCAAGAAAATTTTATTTACTGTGTAATTTTCAAGTAATTTCAGAGTTCATTCTGGGTTTTCTTTAATTAACAGAGGGGTACCAAGTACCAACATATTTGTCCGTGTGTGTGTTCATAAAAAACTAGAGAAAACTTACCGCCAACATTTTGGATGACGATCGCAATCCCAACCAGAACCTGTAAAATATTTCCAATTTCATGCATGTGTTTTAAGCATGTGCATTTGCATGTACATCAGACTAATAAAAGACCAGCGCATGCTACCAGAATGTATTTATGTGTAGTACAAAGGGGCAAGAAAGGTTGTGTATTTTGTGTATGCTAACCGGGATAATATTCAACTTATCTGAATTATTTACCAAATTAGAAGAATAATGAGTTCCATTTTCATCATAGTTATATGTGGGGCGAGACTACTGAGGAGATTTACTGTGGATTTAAAACAATGTACAAATATGAGATGCTTTAAGAAACCATTAAAATATGATTTTCAAAAAATATAAAGATGAGGGAGAAGTAGCCAATAATTAGGTGTGTTGCGGCAATTGTGGTATATAATTTGTAATATAGAATATACTGGTTATTGTATTTAGTTTATTTTATTCACACATCATTAAAGCATGCAACATATACATATGGTATATACAAATAGATACAGTATATGTCTATAAAATTAGATGCTTGAAAAGGACACTCACTGAGCAACTTGGTAGGCCGCCTTATATGATGCTAGCAGTGCTCGCTGGTTTACTGATGTAACACTGACAAAGTGGGACGATTGACGGCACGTTTTCACAGAAAAACATATCAAGCGGCATATAAATGTGATTGGGGTCTATGTCTTTAAGTGACGTCTTAATTGTTTGGCTTCCTGCTGTTCGCTGCCAACATTTTTAGAAACAGTAAACAGACTGGTTTACGCTACATAAGCTTCATCCTATTTCCCCGTCTTAGCTCTTCATATCTCCAGTGCTCTTTGCTGTGTGCTCTTGTTTGGTTCAAAAATACTGCTACCCACTGAGTGTATGTGCAATTACACTTTATTCTAGTACGGCAAAAAAGTATGTTCCCTGAGGTCACACGCACAACCCGGCATCGCTTTGCGCCCCCCTGGGGGTGCGCGCCACACTTTTTGAGAAGTACTGTGCTATGGCTATATGTATAAATGAATGAACGGAAGCAGATATGTCATTATTTAAGGACAAGGGGTTGTAGTCATTAAGTTTTACTTCTTCTCACTCCTTTTCCAATATTCTTTTTTTTTTTTTTCTTATTTATTTGAATATTGTTACTTACGTATTTGAAGTATTGTTTTTAAATATTCAAAATAAACATGTTCACTACTATCGGACTGGCACTGTAGCCACATCTGGCTTACGCATGTAGGGTATATAAAGCATAAAAACTATCAATTTGGATAGTAACTCCAGCAGTTTTCAAGTTTTTTTTTTTTTTTTCAGGTCATCAATTATTTGAGCTTTTTCGAGGTCCATAAAACTGTATAAGTCAATAAAATAAAATGTAAATGCAGTAAAATGTAGCAAAAATTGAAAACAATAGCCACTGAATGGCGATCATGTTGAAGGAATTGTAGGAAATGATTTCATGTTAATCAATAGAAAAACTTACTTTTCCTGGTTTTTGTAATGCTCTTCCACCCAGCTCTTCATATGAATTGATTCCTGTAAAGACCAAAAATTCTTGACTGAGTGATTACTCTGCTGACTATCTTGATGAAAAGAGTTTTATGCTTACCTGTCAGGTCACAAAGCTTGAGGAGAAGATGTATGGAATACGCCGCCAGGCTCGACACGAGTATCAAAAGGATGCTAAGCCGGAAGTGCAGAAATTGTGTTCTATATATTGCTTTGACTCATTTTACACGTACGTATTACTGTAAGCGTTTGCTTACCAAAAGCCAACAATGCCGGTGCTTGCCATGGCGTAAGCGAGTCCGAGAATGCCGCTGCCCATGATTGCATTCATCAGATTAAAAACAGAGGAGGCAAAGGAGGCGCCTCTGGCTCGGCTCCTCTGCACACCCTATGAAGAAGAGGTCAACAAACACGGGAGATTACATTATTTACATTGATGCTGTGGACAACAACTGGCCAGGCCTGATGATGAATCTCACGAAAGAGCAACACGGTGGCATGTGGGATCAGCAAATGGAAATGGATAGGATGGGATTTGAGCTGCAGGCTGCCGGGACAGCTGCCTGCGGCTCTGGACAGACTAACTGACCCCTCTAATAGGGGATATCCTGGAGAGGACGAGTGGCCACTCTGGTGTCGGTGTCACAACAACCGCGGATTGACTTGTTGAACTGGAATGCACTACCAAGAAAACAGGCGTTATCTACGACGTCATATGAATTTTATTTTATTTTTTTAATATAAATGTTAGATTATGTGAAGTTTATGGGAGTTAACGTCACTCACTGTCTGCATATGTTCATTACAAAACAGCTGTTGTTTAGTATTCTATCATTCATTCATTTATGGCAATTAGATCTTAGTTTATTTTTGGCCCAAAAAGTCACTCATTGGCTACCATTGACAGTGTTAGATGATTAATTTTCCTGGATTCGTTCATTTGCCCCCTCCCAGTCAAAATGGATTGGACGTCTACCGCCGTCAGTGGCACTGAAACCCCTTCAAGTTTAAGTGAGTTAGACGTCTGTTATTGTCAATGGTAGGCAATGATTTAAATCAGGGGTGTCCAAACTTTTTGCAAAGGGGGCCAGATTTGGCGTGGTAAAAATGTGGGGGGCCGACCTTGGCTGACGTCCTTTACGTAGAACAATATATTTAAGCAAAATTTAGCAAGCCATTTGTCACATTTGCTTTATTATTTTTTTAATGAATAAGTTCAACAATCTCGCAACTAGCCTTTGCGGCGTTCTCTTTCGAATCTCGGGCTCTTGCAAAATACTACTGCTGTGAAATTTAGCTTCAAGTTGCTTCAATTTCTTGCTGCGTATCTTCCCTGTAATCTTGTCGTACATGTCAGCGTGTCTTGTTTGGTAATATCGCCTCACATTAAAATCTTTAAAAACAGCGACTGTCTCGTTGCCAATGATGCAAGACACAGTTGTTGCGTATTTTAGTGAAGAAATAGTCCAATTTCCACCTATCCTTGAAGCGTCGACCGTCACAGTCAACTATTTTTTTGTTGATTGTCGCCATTTTAGAAAATTGGAAGTAGAGGGTCACACGGAGTAATGTTGCTTAGCCCTTAAATAGCTGCAACATGAAGCAATTATCAGAGAATCCCAAAATTTGAAAAATAAGGTCCTAATGAAACCTTTTTTTTTTTTCAAATTTGTGAAAAGAAAAGTCATAATGAATATGTGTAATAAGCGCTCTAATATCTATAACCCATGCTAAATCATGTTTTTTTTTCTTATGGAAGATGCATGTGTTGACTTGCATCCATCATTTTTTTTCCCAAAAAGAAATGTCAAAATTCTAAATTAGTCTGAAAATCATGAAATTTTAGGTGTATCAAATGTGATACATTTGGCAATAAAGGGTTAAAGTGCTGCTGCCTTTTAATGGGTAAATGAGGAGCAGCATTTCGTGTGTAAGCTACTTCATATGCTGGTTGCTGTGTGCGGGCCAGATGTTATTGATTTTATGACAGAGGCTGGGGGCCGGATGAAATTTGACCACGGGCTGGACTTTGGACATGTCTGATTTAAATCTATGTCACTTCCTTGTAATTTCAAGACACTTACCGGTCACTTGTTAATTTTAGATTATTTCCTATTAATTTTTCGGGCATTTCTGTGCTGCTTCTTGTTGATTTTGAGGCATTTCAAGGTGACTTCCTGATGTTATGGTGTCATTTCCTGTTGGTTTTGGGGAATTTTTGGGTCACTTCCTTGTTAAATCATTGGCTGCCGTTGACTGTGCTTGACGTCCCATTTATTTTGACAAAGAGGGGGCGGAAAAGTGAGCCAAGTGCTGTAGTGCTCGCACTCCATCACATAAAACACAAATCGACGGTTTTACAGTGCTAATGTCAAAAAAAAGGAAGGGGATTTTTTTTTGTACAGTATGAGTGAGCCTGGCTGTCTGGCAGAACAACTTCACGGGCCAGATTGGACCCCGCTGGCAGGCAGCATCTGGCCCAACACCCTTACTATACACTACAGTCACTATATGGCGGAACCACCACTTCAGTTGCACTGTTGTCGCTATCCTAAGGTGATGCACTTCAGGTCCGTATTAGTTGCACGTACAGTGCCGGCCAAAAGTAATGGCACCTTTGCAATTCTGTCAGATAATGCTCAATTTATCCCAGAAAATGATTGCAATTACAAATGCTTTGGCAGTAATATCTTCATTTATTTTGCTTGCAATGAAAAAACACAAAAGAAAATGGGGGGAAAAAATCATTATCATTTTACATAAAAATCCAAAAATGGGCTGGACAAAAGTATTGGCACCCTCAGCTTAATACTTGGTAGCACAACCTTTAGACAAAATAAATGCAAACAAACACTTGCGGAATCTATCAATGAGTTCTTACAATGCTCTGCTGGAATTTTAGACCATTCTTCTTTGGCCTACTGCTCTAGGTCTCTGAGATTTGAAGGGTGCCTTCTCCAAACTGCCATTTTCAGATCCCTCCACAGGTGCTCTATGGGATTCAGGCCTGGACTCATTGCTGGCCACTTTAGAACTCTCCAGTGTTTTCTCTCAAACCATTTTCTATTGCTTTTTGAAGTGTGTTTTGGGTCATTGTCCTGCTGGAAGACCCATGACCTCTGAGGGAGACCCAGTTTTCTCACGCTGGGCCCTATATTATGCTGCAAAATTTGTTTGTAGTAATTTGTTGGTTGTCTTCAGACTTCATAATGCCATGCACAAGGTCAAGCAGTCACGTGCCAGAGGCAGCAAAGCAACCCCAAAACATCAGTGAACCGCCGCCATGTTTGACTGTGGGGACTGTGTTCTTTTCTTTGAAGGCTTGATTTTCCCCCCTGTAAACTCTATGTTGATGCCTTTTCCCAAAAAGCTCAACTTTTGTTTCATCTGACCAGAGAACTTTCTTCCATAACGTTTTTGGCTTTCTCAGGCAAGTTTTGGCAAACTCCAAGCTGGCTTTTTTATGTCTCTGGGTCAGAAGTGGAGTCTTCCTGGGTATCCTACCATAGAGTCCCTTTTCATTCAAACGCCGACAGATAGTACATGTAGACACTGTTGTACCCTCGGACTGCGGAACAGCTTGAACTTGTTTGGATGTTAGCTGAAGTTCTTTATCCACCATATGGCCAATCTTTCGTTGAAATATTTCGTCAATTTTTCTTTTCTATCCACATCAAGGGAGGTTAACCACAGTGCCATGGGCTTTACACTTATTGATGACACTGCGCACGGTAGACACAGGAACATTCACGTCTTTGGAGATGGATTTGTAGCCTCGAGATTGCCCATGCTTCCTCAAAATGAAAATGAAAGAAAATGAACAATCAGAGGGGATGGTTACTATAAAAAACAAAACAAAAAACAAACTTGTAAACACTACGAAATCTGAGTGTCAAAAATTGATATTCGATATTTTCTGCGTCCTATATGGTATACTGGGGACGGGTTTCAATAAGCTTCGGCTTCTCCCGTCAGCCCTTTTCTTTTCTGGTTGAATTAATTGTAAACACATATAAAAGCTGTATGTTTGTTTGGATTTGTCATGCCTGAAGGGAAAATAAATAAATAAATAAAACAATTTTGTTCCTCAAGTCCTCAGACAGTTCTTTGGTTTTCTTTCTTTTCTCCATGCTCAATGTGGTACACACAAGGACACAGGACAGAGGTTGAGTCAACTTTAATCCATTTTAACTGGCGTGTAATTTAGTTATTGCCACCACCTGTTATGTGCCACAGGTAAGTAACAGGTGCTGTTAATTACACAAATTAGAGAAGCATCACATGATTTTTCAAAGCATGCCAATACTTTTGTCCGGCCCATTTTTGTGTGTAAAATGATAATGATTTTTTTTTTTCCCCATTCCATTTTGTGTTTTTTCATTGCAAGCAAAATAAATGAAGATATTACTACCAAAGCATTTGTAATTGTAATCATTTTCTGGGATAAAAACATTGTGACAGAATTGCAGGGGTGTTAATACTTTTGGCCAGCATTGTATTTGCTGCACAGCTGTCACTGTACAGCACCTTTTGACTACTTCTATTCTCACATGGCTAAGTGTGTCTGTGTAACAACTTTTGTTATAGTGGCTTTTTTAATGTTATAATAGTGTTTATTTTAAGGGTGGAAACCTCTTGGTACCTCATGATATGATATGATTTGCGATTCAAAGCTCACGATTATCTCACGAAATAGCGATACAATGGCTATCGATACATTGGTCAGGAAATCATTTAACAAAACAGCTAATAAACAGAAAAAAAAAGCTATATTTATCTTTCTGCTGTAAGTTTATCACTAGTAGGCGACCATCCATTTATACTGGGAGGGTGGCAGCGAATGAACCACTCCCACTTCAAACGGGCCCCTCCAACTTCTATTGCCCCCTGTGGCAGCCAATATCAGGTGACGAGGTCATTCTGGGCCATTTTGGTTTCAGGTGATTTTCTGTCACTACCTGTTTATTTTGGGGTGTTTACGGGTCACTTCCTGTTGATTTTGGGGCATTTCATGGGTCAATTCCTGGGAATCTTCCAAATGAATAGGCAGTGACTCAAACTCAACAGGAATGGACCTGTAAATGCCTTAAAATGAACAGAAAGTGACCTGTAAATGCCCCGGAAATCGGAAAGACTGACTGTGAATACTCTGGTTTCAAATGAACGAACGTCCATTCGCCCTTCCCAGTCTTAATGGATTTAAAACAGAGTTGACTTAGACACTATTATGGTGGAATATTTTCGTAGCAACTCGTTGGTTCTTTTTTTTTTTTTTTTTGGACACATTTTTAAAAAGGTATCGCAAATCTTGGCATGAGCGTGTAGATAACCTTTTGGGATGCAAAGTATCAAAATATATCACCATTTCGATATTTTGTCACACTCCTAGTCTATATATACTGGAGACAAATCCTATGTGTTTATAAACTGTAAGCAACGGAAATAAAGATGATTTTTTTATTCTGAAAAAAAAAAATATATATATATATATATATATACACTAGTATATATTAGGAATGCAGCTATCGATTATTTTAGTAGTCGATTAATCGATGAACTAGTTAGTTGGAATAATCGGATCAGGAACATAAGGAATTAAAATACCTGAGCTGGGCCTCAAACGGTATAAAAAATAAAGATATATGTACAACAAAAGAACAATTGGCTAACTTGCATAACAAAAGTCCCCTCGCTTAAATGCTCTAAAATGCCAACCTTTTTTTTTTTTTTTTTTTTTTTTTTACAATGCTCTTAACAAATAGTTTAAACACATATTCTCACAAAAAAAAAAAACGGCTAAATATACCTTTAAACTAAATTACAAATGCTTTAAGAAAAACAAAAAAAAAAAAAACAACAACAACATTAGCTCAAACAAAAACATATATTGATCCTAAGAGAGAGCAGCTGGATTCAGCCGTGTGAAATGAGACACATTAGAAGGCATTGTATCCACCCAAATCAATAAAACTAAAGGTAAACACTTTAAAATCAAACCATTACAAAGCCACTTTAATTAAACAAATACTCGAAGCAGCAACATTTAATTCGAATATTTTTTTCTAATCAAATACTCGAGTTAATCGATTAATCGTTGCAGCACTAGTATATAGCTATACATACACGGGGATAATTTTGAATCCATATTATATTTATATATTTATCCATTCTTTTGACAACAGTGATCTAAATTGGTGGATTCATATTCATATTTTTGGGGCAGACATCCGGCCACAACGCTTAATAACAAATTGTGATGACTGGTATATATTATGTCGCTTTCACCCAATTTCTAAACTAAATGTTTTTTTAAAGCGCTTCTTTGTGCTATATCATCTGAGCATTTGAAAGTAAATAAAATATTCGAAAACGAATTCTGCATACTAGAGAAGGAGCCATCTTGCTCATTAGATTTACAGTCAAAATATTTTCGCACCACTACTGATTCGACTAAGAGACTGAATACCTGACAGAAGGAGTGTCAGTATGACAAAAATATTTGTTCTAATGCCGAACTCTAATGACAGCAGTAGGAGAAAAAAAACATTAAAATCTAGAAGTACGAGATTTTGTACTCACATTAGACAGCAAAGGCGTTGTATCGTTCCCCTCAGTGTCTCCTGTGTCAGATTGATGGCTGTAAAATTCCGCGTTTCCATTGCCGTTGATACTCATTTTCCCCAGTAAAGAACACGAGAAACTCTGTCACAAAACCTTTGGCCCAAAGATTGACATTATTATAAAGTTATATTCTCGGGTTAACTTTTGTATCCTGTACTCATCGGCTTGTTGTTGTTGTTAAGTGTCGGGAGTCACGTGCCTGTTGTTTCCGTCGCAGTTTTACGTCATTTAAGCTATTGACCAATCAAACACAAGCTTTTTCCTATTCCAGCCAATCACACGAGAGCGACGGTCCACCACGAATGACGTTGTCGAAGAAGCATGCCTTTGACTGAAGGATGTTGAGGTAAACGCTGAGTGTCATTTTTTTGTGAAATTAACCGGTAAAATATGAGACATTCCGTCTAAACTTGTATTTAATGCATATTAGTTTTCTCACGTCTACTGTTAATACGTCCGCGTTGTCTTTACAGCCTCCTCGGGAGAGTCTTAGGCGTACAGACACGACACAAGGCAAACGTTCCTAATCTCCGAAAACTCAGCACAGCAGTCTCTCCTTTTACAAACTTCGCACCGACGCTCCTCATGGAGACTAAACTGTACCAGGCTCCTCCGCAGGTCCGTGGTATGACTTCTCTTGACAAAGAGGCCTTCGCTCAGACAATCACTGTCCCAGCTCTACGGGTACCTACGCGGTTCCTCAACAAAGTGATGAAGAGCCTGAAAAAGTCCACTATTCAGCGCCCGGGGGTGCCCAGAGTGGTGCAGGACAAAGAGGAGAGTCCCGATTTTCGGCTAGTGCTGTTGGACCCTCACAGAGTGTCCTCGGGAGCCTGCTTTAGCGAGGATGAGGCGGAAGCGCTGAGGTCATTTGACGTCTCCCAGGAGCTGCAGCAATATGACTTGAAGTTGACCTACGACAATCTGAAAAGTGAGGAGGTTCTGGAGGCTGTGCTGCCTCAAGGGCAGGACGTTACGTCAGCTTTCAGCCGAGTTGGACACATCGCACACATGAACCTCAGGGATCACCAGCTCCCATACAGGAACCTCATTGGTGAGATCAGTTTTTTTTAAACGAGTGCTTAGTGATAATTTTGTTGATGTCGTATTTGGTTGTGATGATCAGATTGAACTAGTTATCTACCTTTCCCAATTTAGGTAAAGTTATCATGGACAAGAACCCTGGTGTAACATGTGTAGTCAATAAGACGAATATTATTGACTCGACTTATCGTAACTTCAAAATGGAAGTGCTGGCTGGAGAAGAGAACATGGTTGCCAAGGTAAGACCATCAAAAACTTTGGTTCAGGTTGGTTCAAATGCAATTTTCCACATGTGAAAAACTATTTTAGTTGGTTCTATTTGGGCTCTTCGGCAAAAGTGAAGCTTTTAATTAGTATGAATAGGTCTGATTAGGGCTGCAGCAATCGATTGTTTAACTAATTGATTAATCTATCAATAAGTTAGTTCGAATAATCGAATAATTGGATTAGGAACATTTAATGCGTAGCAGAATAAATTTTAGGAGATGTAAAACAAAGGCTTGTTTTTCCAAATTATACAAAATTGCACTTTCATTTCACAAGAGCAATAATTAAATTTATTAAAATACCTGAATGTGAGCTTCAAACAGTATGAAAAAAAAATTAAATAAATGGGGATTGAAGTACAACCATGGATTCCACCATCAGTTGACTAGACAGCTCCCACAAACATTGCGCCACGCCTTCCCACAGGGGGCCGAACCCAGGCAGAACGTTGAGTTGGCGTTCACTGTGATAAACTAAAACAGTCGCTGCTTTCTCACGCCAGATTTAGGTCGAAATAAGACAAAGGTTTTACTGTATACAAACAGGCAGGAGTGTCTCAAGAGTGATTTGGTTGAGGATTCAAGGTAATTATTATATTAATTAGCACCACTTTGAAACGTTGTGAAAAAAATCAATGAGAAAATTAGTGTAACGTTGGCTTGAAATATTTATGTAAAACAAATGATAACATTTTTTGCTTTTAACCAAGAATCTGGACTGTTTTACGTTCATATCTACAAAAATTCCGCAATTTAAGCATTTATTTACAAGAATTTTCAACTTAAAAACACCTTGTTTCATGGCGGCCGCTATGTTGGATTACACAATACTGTAACTTTGGCGTGAAATATTTACGTAAAATGAACGATAACTGCCCGTTTTTTGCTTTTAACCAAGAATCTAGACTGTTTTACATTCATATCTATAGAAATTATGTAATTTAAGCATTTATATGCAAGTATTTTCAATTTAAAAATCTTTGTTTTTGTGCCATGTTGGATTTTGTATCTCTACACAATAGCGGAATTCAACCTAAATAAGTTGTGAGTGTCTAAAGAAAAATGCAAATTTTGCTTTTGTTGAGTAAAATTAACATGATTTTGCATGCTTTCCTCATGTGTTAAGTTTCTGATGTGAAAATTAAGTGATTTATTATCTGTTGAAAACTTGCACTAAATAAAAAAAAAAAAGTTGCTATTTTGGGCAAAAACGTATATGATATGTTATATATTGCTATTGATCCTGAAAATACAGTACTGTGCAAAAGTTTTAGGCAGGACACCTGCCTAAAACTTTTCACAGTACTGTATATATATATTTTTTTTAATTATTAAATTTATCAGGATCATGGAAGCTTCCACTTGGGGAAAATATATACATACAGTATATCCTGTATATACAGTGCCTTGCAAAAGTATTCGGCCCCCTTGAATCTTGCAACCTTTCGCCACATTTCAGGCTTCAAACATAAAGATATGAAATTTAATTTTTTTGTCAAGAATCAACAACAAGTGGGACACAATCGTGAAGTGGAACAACATTTATTGGATAATTTAAACTTTTTTAACAAATAAAAAACTGAAAAGTGGGGCGTGCAATATTATTCGGCCCCTTTACTTTCAGTGCAGCAAACTCACTCCAGAAGTTCAGTGAGGATCTCTGAATGATCCAATGTTGTCCTAAATGACCGATGATGATAAATAGAATCCACCTGTGTGTAATCAAGTCTCCGTATAAATGCACATGCTCTGTGATAGTCTCAGGGTTCTGTTTAAAGTGCAGAGAGCATTATGAAAACCAAGGAACACACCAGGCAGGTCTGAGATACTGTTGTGGAGAAGTTTAAAGCCGGATTTGGATACAAAAAGATTTCCCAAGCTTTAAACATCTCAAGGAGCACTGTGCAAGCCATCATCTTGAAATGGAAGGAGCACCAGACCACTGCAAATCTACCAAGACCCGGCTGTCCTTCCAAACTTTCTTCTCAAACAAGGAGAAAACTGATCAGAGATGCACCCAAGAGGCCCATGATCACCCTGGATGAACTGCAGAGATCTACAGCTGAGGTGGGAGAGTCTGTCCATAGGACAACAATCAGTCGTACACTGCACAAATCTGGCCTTTATGGAAGAGTGGCAAGAAGAAAGCCATTCCTCAAAGATATCCATAAAAAGTCTCGTTTAAAGTTTGCCACAAGCCACCTGGGAGACACACCAAACATGTGGAAGAAGGTGCTCTGGTCAGATGAAACCAAAATTGAACTTTTTGGCCACAATGCAAAACGATATGTTTGGCGTAAAAGCAACACAGCTCATCACCCTGAACACACCATCCCCACTGTCAAACATGGTGGTGGCAGCATCATGGTTTGGGCCTGCTTTTCTTCAGCAGGGACAGGGAAGATGGTTAAAATTGACGGGAAGATGGATGCAGCCAAATACAAGAACATTCTGGAAGAAAACCTGTTGGTATCTGCACAAGACCTGAGACTGGGACGGAGATTTATCTTCCAACAGGACAATGATCCAAAACATAAAGCCAAATCTACAATGGAATGGTTCAAAAATAAACGTATCCAGGTGTTAGAATGGCCAAGTCAAAGTCCAGACCTGAATCCAATCGAGAATCTGTGGAAAGAGCTGAAGACTGCTGTTCACAAACACTCTCCATCCAACCTCACTGAGCTCGAGCTGTTTTGCAAGGAAGAATGGGCAAGAATGTCAGTCTCTCGATGTGCAGAACTGATAGAAACATACCCCAAGCGACTTGCAGCTGTAATTGGAGCAAAAGGTGGTGCTACAAAGTATTAACGCAAGGGGGCCGAATAATATTGCACGCCCCACTTTTCAGTTTTTTATTTGTTAAAAAAGTTTAAATTATCCAATAAATTTTGTTCCACTTCACGATTGTGTCCCACTTGTTGTTGATTCTTGACAAAAAATTAAAACTTTATATCTTTATGTTTGAAGCCTGAAATGTGGCGAAAGGTTGCAAGGTTCAAGGGGGGCGAATACTTTTGCAAGGCACTGTACATAATATAATAAAAATATACAGTACTGTGCAAAAGTTTTAGGCAGGTGTCCTGCCTAAAACTTTTGCACAGTACTGTATAGGTGATTATCTCTGCATTTGGGGATTTTTTTTTTGCATCTAACGTAAAATTTGAGAATATTATAACCATTTTAAGTTTTGTTGTACTTAAAAAATAATTAGAATTTTATTCGTAAACGACTTTGAATTTTTTGATGTCGCTGCTCGTGGAGATATATGCCTAAGGGAGGTGCCTGTTTTAGTTTTAGGTCGCTAGCGGCTTTGGTTTTGGGAACACTTGAATTGTAAGTTTTTGAAAACAGGCCCCTTATGGACCGACAGTGAAGTCTATGGTACAACAAAAGAACAATTTGCTAACTTGCATAGCAAAAGTCCGCTATCTTAAGTGCTAGAAAATGCAAACACTTTTTTTTCATTTACAATGTTCTTAACAAATCTTTCAAATACATATTCCCGCAAATAACTGCTTAATATGCTTCTAAATTACAAATCCATCATCACAATCATTGGCTTGAACAAAAACTTAAAATCTTATGTTGGTTTTGACAGGGAGCAGCTGGAACAGGCCATGTTAGATGAGTTATGTGATTCACTGTTGCCACTAGAGGGCAGTGTATCCACCCAAATCAATAAAACTAAATGCAAACACTTTCAAAACAAACCATTACAACGCCACTGTATGTAAACGCATCCCAGAAGCAGCAAAATGTGATTCAAAGCTTTTTTTCTATGTGAATCACTCGAGTTAATAAATTACTCGTTACAGCACTAGCTCTGATTAGCCGTCTGTGTAGCGGGTGTGTCAGTGGGAAGCTCGAGGGCATTGGCATTGGGTGTGGTGACTTTGACACGGACACGGAATACAATTGTTCTTCAATGACACCAAGTTTAGCTATTTTACAAATATTTAGTCATTTGACAAATGCTCCTCTGCGTCTGTTTTCTAGGTGAAAGAAAACGGGGCAACGTACGAGTTTGATTTCTCTCGCGTGTACTGGAACCCAAGGCTGAGCACAGAACACCAGCGTGTTGTGGATTTAGTCAAGCGGGGCGACACAGTGTTTGACGTGTTCGCCGGCGTGGGACCCTTCGCCATCCCGGCAGCCCGTGCAGGCGCCGCTGTCTTCGCCAATGACCTGAACCCGGAGTCTTACAGGTGGCTGCAGCACAACAGTAGAGTTAACAAGGTGGAAGGCAAAGTGAAAACCTCCAATCTGGATGGCCGAGCCTTCATCCGAGGGCCGCTCAAGCAAGAGCTCCCCGCGCTGATTAAAGAAAAACCTAGAGTGCACGTGGTGATGAACCTGCCGGCTTTGGCTTTGGAGTTCCTGGATTCCTTCAGAGGCCTTCTGCATCAGGAATCTCCCTGCGACCTCAACCTCCCAACAGTACACTGTTACGGCTTCTCAAAAGATGAAAAGCCAGAGAGAGACATGGTTGAAAGGGCATCTCTCGCCTTGGGCTTCACTTTAAAGGACCACTACTCTGTGCATTTTGTCCGCAATGTGGCACCCAACAAAGATATGTTGTGTGTGAGCTTCACTCTCCCTGAAGAAGTCCTATTCCGCCAGCGTGACGAACAGACGGGTGAGAAATCATTGACAAAAATAATGCTTTATTCTTAATTTAATTGTAAGTAAAAATAACAACTTTCAGGGCACAATCAAATGCTGGCGTGGGCAAACTATTCCACAAAAGGCCATAGTGGGTGCGGGTTTTCGTTCCAACCTGTTCACTAGGAGTGTGACAATCAGCGTCGTTTTTGGCGGCCCTTTCAATTTTATTCTTTTGGATGATAATACGTATTATTCTTAGTCATATTTTAGTCGTCTCAAAATGTGTTTGTAGTCCAGTTTTAGTCGACGAAAACTCAAGACTAATTTAGTCCAGTTAACTTACAATGCTCACTTTTAGGGAAGTTGATATGGATGTAATTCACTAGCCTGGAACTCCAACCTCACGGCTGTTCCAGCTATAGATTCTGGGACCCAGCTCCTTATTGGCCTCTCGAGCCTGAACGAAATCGTCCGTGCAATCAGATTCGTTTATTTGCGTGACGTGTTCTTAACAAGCAACGACACTCTTGCGCGTCGGAAATCGTCTCCACAACAACACAAATGGTGAACGGGACAGCCGAGAAGATGTTCCTATCCGCGGTAAATTCAGTTTTAAATGACCAAAAACACATGAGTCGCTAAAACCAACAGTCTGTCTCGTGCTAGCCATGTTGAATGAACTTCTCCGTTCTCCACTCTCCTCATATGTTTACGTCCTTGCGCTAGAGTTTCTTGTCGCTTTACCAACGTCATGTCCGCCTGTCGCGGATTGGTCCAATCCGATGTCTGTTTGCTGTGGCTTGCTCCGCCCTGGGAATTTGATCCGCGGACCAGTCGCCAGACTCTATGGCTGGAACAGTCTGGAGTTCCAAGCTAGTAATTCACTGGATATTGCTGACAATTAAAAGTTGACCGATACATGGACTTTTTTTCAAGATCGGCAGATATATAGCTGTTATAATAGGATAACTGTTATATTCACTGATTGGATGATAATTTTTCTTATGAAGGTCAGCCTCATCAGGCCGATATGAGCAGAGATAAAAGGATGACTATTATGTTCACTGTTTGTGTGATGATCTTTGTTAATTGTGATTTTGCACCACCACAAGTACAAATACAAATTTAACTTTGAATCTCCTTTTAGATAATGAGCGTTTCCTTTCGTCACCAACGTGTTTAAAAAAAAAAAAAAAAAATTACATCACCCTCAAATATTGGCTCAGGGAATTGGCTTTAGAAATCGGTAGTTGGTTGAATTTTTGTTTTTTAATTGGCATCCGCCTTTGAAAATAATATATTGGTCAACCTCAACTGGCAATATGATGTTCAGATTTCAACACCAATGGTCAATATACACAGGGTAGCCTAAAATCTCCCCCCAAAAAAGGTCTTAAGTACAATTTTGAAAGGTCTTAAAAAATATTGACGCTACTTTGATTCAGAACATGCATAAAATTCAGTCTTGCTTTTAGAGGACGCCAACATCTTAACTACAAAGTGGAACTATCTGTGCTGCACGCTCATTTTCCTTAGTCTTTTTTTTTTTCTTGCTATTGATGTGAAATGGGACTTAAACTGTATTCAATTATGGTCTTAAAAGTCTTCAATTTGGCCTGTTGAAACCTGCAGAGACACTGATACATTATACTGACTGTTTCATTTGCTTCAATTATTCACAGAGTCGTCAGAGGAACCCGCACCCAAGAGGCAGAAATGTGAAACAGCAGATTCATCATAAACGTCAATGCAATCTCAACTTGACTGTTTTAATTGAGGCAATATTAGAGTTCATTTTTTAATGTGGGGGAGTCATACAGTCGCCGTACGTCATTAGGTACACCCAGGGGTGAAAGTGGGCCAGAACGGTTCGGGACACCGTTCCGGTATAAAATTCAGGGGCGGAACTGTGCTTTAATCCCGAAAAAGAATGACTCAACTGTCGAACCCTAAAAATAAAAAACCTGGTCAACTATTATAAATCTATGTTATTTAAAGCATATAATAAATTACCTCCATGTCATCTACAAAACCTTTTTTGTGTTACCCAGATTTCAAACAACTTGAAAACGTTTTTGAGTGTATGTGGAGTGAAACTTTGGAACAATTTAGACAATCACTTCAAGCAATGTCAAAATATCCAAAAATTTAAATTGCATAAAAATATGGTCTGGTCACAGTATAATTTGCTGACATTGTGTGTTGCTGGTCTTGGCAATTGGTTTAAATAATGAAAATTGTTAATGAGCCAACTCTAAATTTGTTTGCTTGAGTTGGTTGTCTATTGGTTTAGATTTTGTTCATTGTTTGGACTGGGGTATCCCACGAAATTAGGATTCTGGACGGTGAACTCAGGGGTGGGGAAAAACAAAATCAAAATTTCTTCCCACTCCCTTTCGAATCCAAATACAGTGGTACCTCTACATACGAATTTAATTCGTTCTAGGACCTTGTTTGTAAGTCGAAATGGTCGTATGTCGAGCAGGATTTTCCCATAGGAATACATTATAATTCCATTAATTCGTTCCAAAGCCTAAAAACATACACTAAATTCTTAATAAATACTGCTGGCACTGTTACAAATGGCAATTAAACATAGAAAAACAAATAAGTTATAAATAAATAATTCAGAATAATATAAGAAGAAGAAGAAGAATTAATAATTATTCCTGAAAATAATGTAACGAATCGGATTCTAATATGGCGGACACTTTTTACTGTCCCTGAACGCACCGCGAAGGTGACGTCTCCAGTGAGATAGGTCGGTGCGGTAGAGATAATACTTTCGTTTTCCTGAGAGCAGTCAACTGCTTAAGACAATGAGCGTTTTGTGTTGGATAAGTTCTTAAATAAATGATAAAAACGTGACAAAGCTGGCGATTTCCTTGGCAATGTTACCACAATAATAATTGTCACCTTAACTTATAAATAGTGGCGAACGGTGGTCATAAGAGGATCATGGAGCTGTATTGTTGAGCCAGTTCAGGGACGCGCACCCCAAGCTCATATTTTTCTATAACTTGCATCTTCATTTCAAAGGTAAGCATCACTTTTTTCCTTGTTTCTCCAACTGTATCAACTTTTTTTGAAAACTGTGTTGATTTCTCACATAAGAAAATCCACCGTGGGTTCGTTTGCAGTGCTGTCATGTCGTCGTATTTCGAGCAACTCGTCGGATGTAGAAACAAATGGCGGCTCAAATTTTACGTCGGATGTCGAAAAGATCGTGTGTCGAAGTGATCGTATGTAGAGGTACCACTGTAATTATTTTGAATTATACTGTATTTCTGTTTCTTTTGTGCATGCTCGAGGAAAAAAAAGCACAATCATCATCAAACGTCAGTGTTAAAAAACAAACTGCCAGGCCGCCACACACGCATCTCCAAGAAGAAAACAATCTACTAACGTCAGATTTACATACACACGTGTTAACAACAAGCCTAATAAAGTGCTTGTGTGGCATCATCTGTTTCCACCAATACTTATTTTAATGCTGTAACGATTAATCGATTACCTCAAGTAATTCGATTTGAAAAATCTTCGAATTAAATTTTGCTGCTTCAAGTATTTGTTTGAAGGGGCATTGTACTTGTTTGTTTTGAAAGTGTTAGCAATTTTTTTATTGATTTGGATGGATACACAGCCCTCTAGTGGCAACAGTGAATATGACATAACTCATTTAACATGTCTGAATCCACCTGCTCCCTGTTAAGACCAACATAAGGGAAGATTTGTTTGAGATAATCTTTTTTAATGCATTTGTAATTTAGTGTATAGGTATATTTAGCCTTTTTTTTTTTGGAATACGTGTTTGAACTATTTGTTAAGAGCTTTGTAAATACAAATGTTCGCATTTTATAGCATTTAAGCCAGCGGACCTTTGCTATGCAAGTTAGCCAATTGTTCTTTAGTTGTACTTAGATCCTCATTTATTTTTTTATGTTCCTATTCCGATTATTCAGACTAATTCAGAGATCAATCGACTACTAAAATAATCGATAGCTGCAGTCCTAATTTATGTATTCCGAGGAGTTAGTGTGTGTCTGACGGGTCGCGTCGATGTGCGCATGCCTGGAATCCAGTTGTCAGTTCAATTGGCTGACATACTAACGTAATGTGATCAACATGGATAGTTAGCTCTGAAGGGAAAAAAAAGCAAAAAGAAAAACAAGCTTGTTGAATTAATGCAGTAAAAAAGGGTAATGCAACGAAAAATTGATCCGATCTTTAAGAGAAAGGAAAGAGTTGAAGAGGCATTTTATTTTCTCTGATGGGAAGGTTCTGAACCTCTTCCATATTACTATAATTCCTGACCCCAGAAATAATGAACATAAAATTCAGATTTTAAAAAATGACAGCTTTATGTGGACAGTAAACATGTTTATTTTAAATTAATGTGTGTATATGTAGGCATATGCTCTCTAATTTGTATCCTAAATGATACATTAATCATTGCATGCGGTTCTCGTGGTAAAACGAATATAACTCAAGTGCGATTGAACATAAGGTTTTAATTTAAACTTTTTTTTTTTTTTTTTTTAATGCAAGGAGTTCCAGAAATGCTTGTCTCAAATGTGATACATTTGGCAATCTGCTTAATGTGCACTGTGGACTTATTTTTGTTAATTTACCTATGTTAGGCTACTTATTTATTTCCTTATAAAATAAAAGTCATTGTTTGCGTCTCTTCAAAATATATTCCATTTCACTGTGCACAATGTAATTCATTTGTACTTATTTTTGTTAATGTATTTTACTTTAAAAAAAAAAAAAAAAAAAAAAAAAAAAGCCTTGCGAAAGTATTTGAACTTTTCAAACTTTCGCCACATTTCAGCCTTCAAACATTAAGATATTTTTTTGTCAAGAATCAACAATGATTGGGACACAATCGTGAAGTGGAATGAAATTATTTGGATATTTTATACATTTACTATTAGTATTTTATATTAGTTGGTCTCTCAGCGCAATTGACAAGATTTTTTTCAACAAGACACGGTGCACCAGGAGAGCCGTCTTGCCCAGATGGTACCTTCGCTGCTGGATATGTGAGAAATTCATGGGATCACTGGAAGCCTGCGTGTCTTACTGCCCTATCTGTGGAAGATATTGAGGATATTTGGCTGTTTGGCGTGACTGTCGTGGGGTTCCTTCTGCTTGGCTTAGGAGGTGCCCTGCTCTACCGGAAAGTTTCGAAGACGGCAGCTTTCAAGGAAATCAACAAATTGACCACGGATCAAACGGTGCGATTGCATTGGAAGACCGCGAAGAGGTTCGGATCGAGAACTGGCTCCGTGGACTCACGATTCGGTCCGAGGAAGGATGGAGAAAAGTGGATGCTACCTTGCGCCAAGTGATGGAACTGTTGGGGCAGGTGGCTGAACTGTCGAGGCAGACCGCGAATACTGGCAATGAGTTAAGGGACCTGAGGTTTCGCCTACGCCATGAGGAGCGTGAATTTGACTGAAGACCAACCGTATTTGGACATATTAAATTACTTATTCGGTTTAATTCAATTATACTTTCCTTTTCCCGAACACCCTTACCCCACCCCTCCCTTCTATTGGCGAGAGCCGCGCAGATGGCCCTATCTTTGCCCTTGATCTCTTCCCATGGCCGGTTGCAGGGCCCTGCGACTCTTATTTTGTCAACAGACACGTACAAATAGTGATACACTCGTGAATACACACACTCACAACCTCCCCCCCTCCAGTCTGCCACCACCTTTTTCTTACTATCACTGACCCCCCCCTTCCTCCAGCCATGACTAGTGGTTCTTTTTTTTTTTCGTACAAAAAATCTCTGCACGTGACCTGTGCGTCATGTCATATCCCTACTATGTTGTATGATGTAAGTTTGTCTACCTGTAACTTGCTCTGTAATTTCTGAAGAAGAGCGAGAGGTTGGCGGCGTGGAACGTCTGCAGTGCCCGATGCTCACTCATCGAGCGGAATTTCGTTGTCATCTTGTGAGAGCTGGTGTCATTGACAAATAAATCTCTGAATCTGCAGAGATCTACAGCTGAAGTGGAAGAGTCTGTCCATAGGAGTTTGTAACACACGAAACATGTGAAAGAAGGTGCTCTGGTCAGATGGAACAATAATCGAACTTTTTGGCCACAATGCAAAACGACATGTTTTGCGTAAAAGCAACAGCAACACAGCTCATCACCCTGAACACACCATCCCCCTTGTCAAACATGGTAGTGGCAGCCTCATGGTTTGGGCCTGCTTTTCTTCACCAAGGACAGGGAAGTTGGTTAAAATTGATGGGAAGATGAATGGAACCAAATACAGGACCATTCTGGAAGAAAACCTGTTGGAGTTGGCAAAAGACTGGGACGGAGATTTATCTTCCAACAGAACAATGATCCAAAACACAAAGCCAAATCCACAATGGAATGGTTCACAAATAAACGTATCCAGGTGTTAAAATGGCCAAGTCAAAGGCCAGACCTGAATCCAATCAAGAATCTGTGGGCAGAACTGAAGACTGCTGTTCACAAACACTCTCCATCCAACCTCACTGCCCTCGAGCTGTTTTGCAAGGAAGAATGGGCAAGAATTTCAGTCTCTCGATCTGCAAAACTGATGGAGACATACAGTACCCCAAGCGATTTGCAGCTGTAATTGCAACAAAAGGTGGCGCTACAAAGTATTAATGCAAGGGGACTGAATAATATTGCACGCCCCATTTTTCAGGTTTTTATTTATTAAAGTATAACATATTCAATAAATTTCCTTCTACTTCACGATTGTGTCCCAATTGTTGTTGATTCTTGACTTAAAAAAAAAAATTTTTTTTTATATCTTTATGTTTGAATACTGAAATGTGGCGAAAGTTTGAAAAGTTCAAGGGGACCAAATACTTTCGCAAACCACTGTATATACAACCCCTAGCAAAAAATATGGAATCACCAGTCTCGGACGAGCACTCACTCAGACATTTTATTATGTAGAACAAACTCAGATAAAAAGCTTGAAAAATTAATGAATTATTTCAAAAGTACAACTCCTTGGCAATCAGAAACACTTAAAGAAATGAATGAAAACATTGTGGTGGTCAGTAAATGTTACTTTATAGAGCAAGTGTAGGGAAATAAATATACAATTACTTCATTTTGAGTAGAACATACAGATACACCCAGTCAATTTCCCTTCCTTATTTGGGCCCCTGCCTCATTAGATCTGCTCGTTAGTCAGCAGTTAAAAACAATGCAGTTATAGCACCTTGGAGGGCTGCTGGACCAAGTGGATTCACAAGAATCATGGCTCCAAAAAGAGAGATGTCTCTTGAGACCAAGGAGAGGATTATCAAACTTCTTGAAGAAGCTAACGCTACACGTATGGTTGCCGAAGATGTGGGCTGTTCTCAGTCTGCTGTATCAAAAAGCTGGACCAAGTACAAACAGCATGCAAATGTTGTTAAAGTTAAGCATACTGGTAGACCGAGGAAGACATCCAAGCGTCATGACAAATAACTAAAGGCCATATGTCTTGAAAATGAAAGATGTACAACGAGACAAATGAAGAATTGGGAGGAAGCTGGAGTCAAGGTAAGTGACAGAACTAAGCAAAATCGCCTAAAAGAAATGGGATTTTCATACAGGAACGCTAAAAGAAACCATCATTGACACTTGAAAAGAAAAGAACAAGACTGTAATGAGCTAAGGAAAAGCAATCATGGACTGTGAATGACCGGTTGAAGGCTATTTTCAGTGATGAGTCAAGAATCTGCATTGGACAAGGTGATGATGCTGGGAACCTTTGTTTGGTGCCGTTCCAGTGAGATTTACAAAGATGACTGCCTGAAGAAAACATCAAAATTCCCTCAGTCCTTGGTGATATGGGGCTGCATGTCAGGCAAAGACACTGGGGAGATGGCTGTGGTTAAATCTTCAATAAATGCACATGTTTACGTTGAAATTTTAGACAGCTTTCTCATCCCTTCAATTGAAAATATGTTTGGGGATAATGAAATAATTTTCCAAGATGACAATGCATCATGCCACACAGCTAAAACTGTTAAAGCAGACAGAGAAAGACTCATCCAGTCAATGTCATGGCCTGCAAATAGCCCAGATCTCAACCCTATTGAAAACTTGTGGTGGAAATGGAAAAAAATGGTCCACAGCAAGGCTCTGACCTGCAAGGATGATCTGGCAACTGCAATCAAAGAGAGTTGGCACCAAATTGATGATGAATACTCATCAAGTCCATGCCTCAGAGACTGAAAGCTGTCATAAAAGCCAGAGGTAGTGCAACTAAATACTAGAGATGTGTTTTGATTGATATTTGTTTCTCATGATTCCATATTTTTTTCCTCAGAATTGAGTGATTCCATATACATTTCACTGCACTTGCTCGATAAGAGTAACATTCACTGACCACCACAATGTTTTTTTATTCATTTCTTTTAGTGTTTCTGAATGCTAAAGAGTTGCACTTTTGAACCAATTCATTATTTTTTCAAGCTTTTTATCTGAGTTTGTTCTACATGATGAAATGTCTGAGTGAGTGCTTGTCCGAGACTGGTGATTCCATACTTTTTGCCAGGGGTTGTATATTGCACATCATTGAAAAAATACAATTTTTAATGAAAATCAGTTTCTCATGTATGCCTTGTTACAGTAAGTGTAATGCAGTAGCCTAATGCATGTGTAAAACCTGTTGTGTGTTAAAGGGATAACTGCCAAAAGCAGTTTTCTTTGCATTTCTGTGGTTTTAGGACGTTTGCCATAAAAAAGAAGGGGGGAAAAAAATTCTGGCTCTGTGGCGACATTTATGTCAGGGAGTTCTGGCAAGAAATTCTTGTGTACACCTGCAACAAAATGAGAAGTTGTTTCAAAACCTCTTGGAAAAGCAAGTTATACTAGGATGCAGTGTTTTGGTACAGCGGTAACTGCACTTTACTGAGATGTGCTTTTTAATATGGGTTTATTATTGATTGACTATGTGTCTGTGTTAAGATATAGCTCTAAGATTCTGTACCTAAATTGTGGCATATGACACACTTGGAATCCAGAGCTTCCTAGAAGATTTTTAATTTTCATTAACTAAAGTTCTGTAACGACAAGTTTTTATTTATTTTGTGTATCAAAGTTGAACAATATAAAATAAAATAAAAACCTGCATGAAAAATGTATTCATCTCTAATCACAGCCCACTCCAACAGGATTGTGGTGATCATCTTCAGTGATGATTCATAGTCCATAAAGTTGTTTGGGATCAGCCAATCTAAGGAAAGAGGCCACTGAACGCATCCTGGATGGCTCGATGACACGCCAAAGCCGAGCTGTACCCTCCAGCTGTGTCCTGAGGCAAGGAGGCCCGCACGTGGTTCAAGTATCTGTAGACACAGAAAAAGTCAGCGACGTCACGGAGGTATTTTGTAAATACTGACGCCGTTTGACGGAGAAAGTCAAGTGTAAGTTGATCCGTCATTAAATCCTCACTCCGGAGTTATTTTTTCTGGCCTTCTTTTGCTCCTCTGATGAGATGGAAGCAGACGTACGTAAGTGTACGTTAACACTGAGAACACCTTGTGCCCGAAAGCCTCGACAACAAGGCGCTATTAAGGTATTAGAGCTGTCTCTCTTTTATTTTAAGTGCTTACAGATGTATCCTGCCAAAGTCTCTCAGGTTTTAAGCAATGCTCAAAAGTCAGTGTTTACCTTCAGTCATTCAAAAAAAAAAAAAAAAATACACACGAAGTGCATAGCGTCAGCTAGCTGAGGGGTGTCAAATGTATGGCCCGCGGGCCAGAGGCAGCCCACTAGAGGGTCCATTGATATTATTAATTTGGAATGTTTTTTTTTTTTTTTTTTTTTTTTTAAATCGATTCTGAGGGGCCGTTCACATGGTGACGCTCCTAGAATACGACAAATTTCATGTATGCATTTACATGGTCCCGTCTCCATTCTGACAATGTCGCAATTCTGCATGAAAACGATGTATTCATGCCGGGCCCTAGAGTGGCAGTGCAGTTTTACAAAGTGACAGCCAATGATGCGCTTGACAACAACCTCCTCAGCCCTGAAGAAAACACACCCACCCACTCAAACCAATGGCGTTTCCCCGCCCTTACGTTTTATTTTCCAGTTTTATCCATGGTTTTTCCTGTATAATTTTTTATCTTGTATTTCTTGTACATTTGCAATTCTTTACAAGTTTAAATGATTGTATGACATTACTTTTTAATAAACATAAAAAACAACAACAAAAAACTCAAAGCAATGGCGTCCATGTGTTATTTTATCTAGCTTTAAGAGGCACAAAAACGCAAAAATAAAATATATTTAAATTAAAATATTATAAAAACAGTAAACCTTCTTCAGACCTGTGTCAAAGACTGGTAGATGGTTACAAAAAATCATCTCATCTCAGTTATTTCAGCCAAAGGAGGTAACACTAGCTATTAGGTGGTAGGGTGTCCTAACTTTTTCCCCAGTTAGAATATGCATTTTTGTTGATATATTTGGTTTAGTGAGTAGAACAATAATTTTTTTTTTTTTTTTAACCTGCCATTAAATCACTTTCTTTTCCAGAGATAAAGAAAAACAAAATCAGATATTGACATGTGCAAATTTCTTAATAACAAACTGAATATTTAATGGGGCGTCTTAATTTTTTCAAATGACTGTATGGTTGGGGAGCAATCCCCACAACCAAATTGTTCTGCTTTTGAAGCAAGAATCAAAAGTTTGCTTTGCCTTCTGTTTGTCCACTGTAGTGACCGCGATTCACCAAAGGGTTGACATGTTGGACGGGGAAAAAAACTTAAAATACATTGAAAAGGGTGTAAACCTAAAAGCACCTAAAACATGTTTAAAGTGTAACAACAAAAGCCCCGACGCGATTGATCTGGACGGCCCCCACTTGTGGCGGACCGCAGGAAACTTCAAAGTGAGATGGAAATCAAGAGCACAGACGGCCCTCTGATTTCTCTAGTCATTCAAGCCGATTTACACGGTAACCCAACACCTGTGTGATGTGTGAGAAAACACAGCAACTAGATCATAAGTTGATGGCGCATTGGTGTTCAGAGCACGGAAATACAAAGTACTCTTGCGAGCATGTAGAGATGCAAATATTTAGTCATACGTCACACCAGTGTGGTTTTTGGAAGCCCTTTTAATTTTCACCTTAGCCTTTTGGACAAAATGCGTATTTGTCATATTTTTAGTCATTTCAAAATGTGTCAGTCTTTGGCAGGGTTGTTAATAACTGTTAGAGTATGAGTTTTTGTTTGAGCTAAATTTTTAAATGCATTTTATAGGTACAGTATATTTAGCTTGTTTTTGAGGGAAAATGTGTTTGAACAATTTGTTAAAAGCATCGTTTAAAGAAAAAAAAAAAAACATTTTAAAGCATTTAAGATAGCTGACTTTTGCTATGCAAGTTAGCCAATTGTTCTCTTGTTGTACTTAGATCCTCATTTATTCATTTAAAACCGTCTGAGGTTAAGATTCTGTATTTTACATTTAAACTAGAAACTGCAATTACTGGAGAAATTATGATGGGTCTTTGCTGTGGTAGGTACGAATCTATTAGTTCAGTCCCTGATGATTTGGGGACATTTTGGGGACATGTTCTCTTGATATCAGGTCACTTCCTCTTGATTTGGGGACATTTTGGGGAGACGTCCTGTTGACATCAGGTCACCTATTGTTGATTTTGGGACATTTTGGGGACACGTTCTCTTGAAATCAGGTAGCTTCCTGTTAATTGGGGGACATGTCCTGTTGATATCCATTTTGGGGGACAAGTCCTGTTGATATCAGGTCACTTCCTGTTGATTTGGGGACACGTCCTGTTGATCTTAGGTCACTTCCTGTTGATTTTGGGACATTTCGGGGACACGTCCTGTCAATATCGGGTTACTTTCTTAATTTAGGGACATTTGGGTGACATGTCTTGTTGATATCCATTTGGGGGACATGTCCTGTTGATATCGGGTCACTTCCTGTTGATTTGGGGAGATTTCGGGGACACACCCTTTTGATATCAGATCACGAAATGCCAATGGTCTGTAATGGTAAATGGTCAAAAATCACACAAAAAAATGTTTTCCTGCCATTGAGAATGAATGGGAAATTTGGTCGTATATGGCTGTCAATGGCATCCCATTAGAGTGGAATGGGACAGTTTTTGGCGAATTTTGGGGGAACCGTATATTTGAAATTTTTGATGGGTAAATTATGCAATTTGGTCAAAAATTGTAACACAAGTAGCGTTTTGAAAACTTTTTGTTTTAAAAAAAAATTTTACTGGCGAACGGAAAATTTTGGGGGGTTGTTAAAAAAAATTCCCTGTGTCGCATAAAAATTCTGGTCATTTTGACATTAGAACAATGACGATCGGTCAAACGGTTTGGGCTGTGTGACGCGCCAAAGAAATGCCATACACAAAAATATGTATAATTTTTACAATATGGGCCTTTGCCTTGCAAAGCCCCATCTAATGAAAGTGCAAATTTGCATGGTCTGAAGAAACACTTGGGAATTTCATTTTTTATTCACATGTGATGCACTTTTGAAAGTGCAATCTTAGCAAACTTTTGTTGTACATCTCCTAAAATGTATTCTGCAACGCATTAAAAGTTCTTAATTCGATTACTCGATTATTCGACCTAACTAGTTGATAAATTAATCGACTACGATAATAATTGATAGCTGCCGCCCTACATATCACGGAAACGATGCCGCGTTTTTCTCTCGTCAGACGAAAATTTAACATTCGTCTCGTTATGTGTTAGTATCCCAAACACGTTTTTAGCTCGTTATTTTCTCGCCATCGTCGTAAAAAAGTGGTTGTCGACAAAATATTTTCGCTTTGATGAAAACAGCAACGCGTCACGGGAAAGTGAGACGAAGGGGTGAGGGGACGTCAATGCGCAGAAGGAGCACTCATCAGCCACTAGAGAAACAACACACACAAGTTCAAAAGAGGAGGGCCAGTGATTAATAATAACTTCATTAGCCGCGAGCTGCTGTAGTCTGTCCTTCAGAGCACTTGAGGGAGGTCTTCTCAGATGTCTTCCTGCATCCGATGAGTGCTGCCTATTGATTATATTGTGCTGTGCCGTTTTAATGGTGAAAAAAGTGGGCTATTTACAGCCTGGCTAAGTCTGCTCTTCCTGCTAATCTAATCCCCAAGCTACTCATGTGGTCATTCCTTCCAAGAAAGCTGAGAGCTCTGTGTAACTTTATACCAGCCTGCCCCTAAGGAGAGAGCAGGAGAGGAGAAAGAGAACATGAAGGTGGTGCAGGGGGGGGGGGGGGGGGGGGGGGGGGTGAAACGAGGAAGAGGGTGTGCAATCTGTGTATGTGAGAGTGTGAAAGAAGGCTTTGGGAAGTGGAGGAAGGGGTGGGTTGGGCTACCAGTTAAAATCACCTTTGGGTATCATCATGACAAAGCCTCTTCTCCTAAACCAACCTCACTGGCCTCTCCTCACCCCTTTCACCTCGCGTTAGTTCAGTTCTGCCCCATTAAGTCAGCGGCTCCATCTCACAGTGAGCCCCAAATGCATTCAAGTACGTGTACGCAAACCAGCACTCCGTACTACTATGGGCAGTTGGGAACATGGCTGGGATGGGAAACAAGCACAGGAATTTACAAACGTGGGATTTATGCTGCCTTCACATGCTCTGGGAAAGATGATTCTTACCACTTGCTAATTGATGATTACAAGTATGTCCTGTAAAAAAAAAAAAAAAAAAAAACAAACAAACAAAAAAACAGCAGACATGGACTTCATTTTGGGTTGTTGTGTGGGCAAAACTGTTTTAGACCTTTTATTTCAATCTACTAATCAATCTAATTTAATCTACTACAACAAGAAGAGAATGCATCAGAATGCTAAGGCTGCAAAAACTAATTCATTAAATCGATTAAAATGGATTAATAAATTAGTTGCCATCGAATTTGATAACTGAATTTTGCCAGAAACTATGACCAGTCCCGTTTTGGTCTTTGTTTTTCTATGTGAGGCTGGTGCGCACAACAGTGATTAGAGCAAGAGAGAGAGAGAGAGAGAGTTCACTGCAGTAACTGCTGCTGTTGGGCTGCTGAATCAATAATATTATTAAGTGTCTAGAGTGAGATTGTCGTTTGTGTTGTTAGATCCAGTGTGCCTCCATCAGTGGTGAGTAAATGAAGCCAATTGTATTGTTTGTATTTATTGATGAGACGTTACTACTTAGCACGGAGCTAGTTAGCGATTATGCTAATCAGTGTCTTAAGTGTCCGTTTGTATTGTGTTTTGGAGACGCATAGTAGAGTTGAGATATTGTTAGTAAAATTGTATTAAGAAACGACACACATAAAACCCATTCGTATAAGATCTTAGAGTCTCCTTTTCAACACAAACTCCCATTTAAACTGTAAATTGTCATACAAGAGAGTGTGCGTCGAAACTGTTTTTGAATTGTATTGTTGAACAACTGTTTGATAAAGAAAACTGATTCATTCATTACAGTCTGTCTCCTACTTATTCTATGTCTATATGTTGTTTAGTTCGTTTAAAGACTATAAATGAGTCATTGACACGCTTAGATACATGGTGCAGTTTTGAAAATCGAACGGACCGATTTGAACGTTTTTAACATGGTTTTAACCAGAAAACTAAGTTTCGGTTCAAAAACGATTAATCGAACAGTCTTAACCACAATGATTTCGTAAATGAAACAAAAGAATATAACTTTATCTAGGCATAAACAGCACGACAAAATAGCCAGCAACGGCTGCCTTAGCGCTCTGTTTGCAATGAGCTGGAGTAGTCATGTGATAACTTCTGCAGAATGAGCCTAACAAACTAGTTACACATAGGGGCCACTAGGGGTAACAACGCATTACAAATAAAGACAATCAGAGGACGTGACAGCAAATTTAATGTTGGGTTTTTAGTATAGCTTGGAACCAATTAGGCGATTTGCACGGAAAACGCCATTCATAAAAAAATCATGATCCGAAAGCCACTCCAGAACTAATTCATTTAATATCTTGTGGTACCACTGTATATAAAACAAATACTACTCTTGGCTTAATCCAGCACTAATACACAAACACACTCCAACTTGTTTATAGTTATGCATTGCTGATTCCCACAACACAGGACTGGAGCAGGGAAGACTTACCGTATTGGCCCAAATATAAGATGGCCCTGATTATAAGACGACCCCCTCTTTTTCAAGACTCGAGTTTGAAAAAAGACTTTTTGAACACCAAATTATTTTTTATACAGAAAATAATTACAGTACATCTGAAACAAATGATTAGAACAATATATTTGAGAGAAAAGCATGTTATTTTGCCTTATTCAAATCTAAATATCTGAACATTTAAATATGTAAATTAAAGTGCAATCACATTCGTAAATGAATGGCTTCTGGTTTTTGAAATGTAAATAATCCAATATATTGTGATAAAACAACAAAATTGCAATAACTGCTTTAACCATCAAAGTGAGGTCTAACTGTAACTGTAGTCTTGAAACAAATCTGAATAAGGAAAAACATTGCAATAAAATAATGCAAACTGGTTAAACTTGAGAGTAGCTGAGATCTGTCATGACAGAACATCGCTTCAATGATATCTGCCGCCAACTAGCGTCGTGAATGTGTTTAATGTCTAGACCCCGAATATAAGATGACTCCCACTTTTTCAGTCTTATTTCAATGCAAAAAACACAGTCTCATATTCGGGCCAATACGATAATTGACTATTGGTCGGCTCACAGTCGCAACCGTTTATTGATTGATGTAGCAAGCGACAAATGTACATCTATTTAACTATTGAGTAATCCGAATAGCGATTTGTGTACATCGCCCTCTAATGGTTGGTTGCTATTACTGGTTGTTTACACACTTATAGCAGCCCACCGTCAGTCACGTTAGCTGCTTTTGGCTGTGTGCGGCACACCTGAGCAATGGCGGACGGGGTACTTCCGGTCTTGCTCGGATTAGTCAATAGCAGTGTATTGCAAATGGGGGGGGGGGTCATGTTAGAGCTTTAGACTTAACTTATATAGTTAAGTTATAACTTTTATTATTGCATTATTACTAGGGCTGTCAAACGATTAAAAATTTTAATCGAGTTAATTACAGCTTAAAAATTAATTAATCGTAATTAATCGCAATTAATCGCAATTCAAACCATCTATAAAATATGCCATATTTTTCTGTAAATTATATATATATTCTGTAAAATAAATTGTTGGAATGGAAAGATAAGACACAAGATGGCTATATACATTCAACATACGGTACATAAGGACTGTAGTGGGCATTTCACTCTACTGTCATTTAAATCTGTCTATGCTGTCCTCACTCCGAAGCGTCTACTTTTTCCAAAGCTAGACAGCTAGTGAACGACGGCTTAATAATCAGACTTCTTCCTTTTTCATCTGATTTATTAATAAAATGGCCTCAAACCATTGTCCTCTTTAGACGTCATAAAACTACAAAAAAAAGTACACAAGCATTGCATTAGCAACAACGTTAGCTTAGCACGCTATACAGGTTCACTAAACATAAACAAAACGCGTCTCATACAAAAAATATAACATTTCGCTTACTAACATAATATGTACATTCTTTACAACAACCATACTTACGGACAAATCTTGTCCAAGGATCATATAAGCACAACATTACAACGTAGGTGTCAGCCCGAGACGTCGTGCAGCCATATTGAAATGGCAAGAAAACAATAAACCATCTCGCAAAGCGACCACAAGAGTTCGCTGTTAGACAGCACAAAAAGCCTTGCTGTAAAACTTACCATAAGGCAGAATACTGTCTGAGCGGGACATGTGCGTTAATTGCGTCAAATATTTTAACGTGATTAATTTAAAAAATTAATTACCTTGCGTTAACGCGATAATTTTGACAGCCCTAATTATTACATTACTATATATTCTTGTTCTCCTGTTCTTGAAACAAAATTTGTCTTTGTAATAAATGCCACTAACTTCTATTTTTATATAATTATATATATTATATATATATTTTAAATTTTACTTCCACTAATAAGTGCCTGTACATACAATATAAATTGCAAATTACCAAAACATTCTTGCTGATACAATTAACACTGCTACGAACTGGCGGTGCATAATCAAATTTATTTTGATTGAAAATGTTTAAGCCTTGGCAGGTGCATTTTTATGGTTCCTGATTTTCTTCATTAGGAAGAAATGGTTCGATGTACGGTAGTAAAACAAAATGATCAAAGCGTAGAATGCGTTCAATAAAAGTCGCTCCCATAGCACTTATGAAAAATTTAATGGCAACATATGCTATAAGCTACAATAGCAACAGCTACACTCTGAAGCGAGTGCCCGCACGCCCCCTCGTCTCTCCCCGAAGACCGGATTGCCTTTTGTTGGCGGTGCCCTGAAACCCAAGCCGTTTCGCTCGGTAACATCTTTCACTCTCTCGGCCCCGCCAGAGCATTAGCTGCAACTTGATATGAGTCTTTTCAAAGCCTCTTATTATTGTGTAAATATGGGTCACTTTGGTCTGCTCCATTATGTCGCTTAGGGGGAGCGGGACAAGAAGAGTGCAGGTGATGAAGACGACGTAATGACACAGAGAGACAGTGTGCGTGTCACGCTGCAATCAAAACCACAAAATATGCTGGGGGTTTTCCAGTTGCATGTACGTTAACAGGAACAAATTTGCGTCACATTTTCTTTCCCCCGACAATTTTACAATAAGTTTTTGTAATTGTAATTATGAGTAAGTATCCACAGTAAAAGACGCAACTGCTAATTTTAAGTTATTTCATCAGGTGCTGAGCATTGTTGTTTTCGTCAACGATGACACAAATATTTTGTCAATGAATGAGACAATGAGCTAAAAACGTGTCTTGGGAGATGAAAACATAACGAGATGAACGCCAGTTTTTGTCTAGCGAGACGACAACGAGGCAAAAATTTGTCAGTTTTAGTCATATGTTGTTGTTCGTGTATTTAGTCAGCTTGCATCATAAGGTACTGTTTGGGTCGTGTCACTCATGTGACTCATGTGCCCCCTCCCACCCTGACTGGGGTGAATGACCGTATGAACAATGATGGTTTCAAGGCAGGCTGCGCTCCAGGCTTGATTGTTTTGAAACACATGGTAAGATTACCGTAATTTCCCGAATATAAAGCGCACTTTTTCCCCCCAATATCAACTTGTAAAATCATGGTGCACATTATAAACGGGTACATGGATGGAGACAGAAATATATGTATATTATACAGTATATATATATATATTAAAACCGATTTTTTTAAAAATTATTGACACGGCCGTGTTGTGTTGAAGAAACGTATGCGGCGATCCGTTGCCTACCATTATGGTATGTGACATTACCATTTTGTTTCGGTAATACTTCACTCTGATCGGCCGAAGAATTTCGTTTGTGTTAAATTCTGCTTTTTTCACTCTTCATAAAGCACAGAATTTAGTTTCTTGAACTCATTTGAGTCAAAGTTTATTGCACTTCCACAACTCGGACCATAACAAACGTGACAACACAGACTTCCTGTGTCCGTCAACTATATCTGTCCCTTGGGAAACTCCAACCCAAATAACAATAGTTCCTATTGTTACTGTCGCATCGACAGCGATGAGCTCTCTCGGCTTTCCGACTTACGTTCTTTCTTTCATTTTACCGTATCAATCTATGGAGGAAACATTTATTCATCATGATGAAACGAGCAAGTTATACAGCAGCCTTTAAAAAGAAAGTCACATCTGTTTTGTTTTCTCCTGGATTCTGGTTAAGTTCAAGAAGTTATCAGATCATATTATTACCGTACATATTGTCAGTTTACGGTAATGTTTTGAACTACCATTGTGCTATGCTTGTGCTGTGTTTCACCAGTCAGTGAAATGACATTTCTGTTTCTGTACACGAGCTCTGTTTTCTTGTATTCTTCTATTTATTGGTGCTAAAATTAGGGTGCGCGTTATACACGGGGATAATAATTTTCCCTAGATTTTACAAGTAAATTTGGGATGCGCCTTATATTCGGGAAATTACGGTCGTTTTGTACGTGGCTTTAGCCTTTGAAGGTCAATGCTGAGTGATTATCACACACTAAATGTAACTTGTAGCGTTAGCATAGCAATCGCGTTACCATTATCATTAACTTCAGCGTAGTGAGCATCTTCTTCAACTGTTGTTGTATTGTTTTGGTTTTGTTGGCTAAGGCTTACAGTAGTAATGCTCTGTGCTTCCAGTTTTAAAACTACAGTTGTAACTCTACTTTTGAAATCAATTGGTTCTGGAAGTAGTTTTGTAACTTGAAAATTCTTTAAGTCGAGACGCGTCTTTCGTGTAAATGCTCTAATCTGTTCCAAGCCCCCCATAATGCTGACAAAGATCTTTTATAATGCATAATAATGCATAAAAACATGTAACAAATAAATCCTACAATTAGATTATTGCACAATAAACCTAAAATCAGAAGTTTGCATAATGTAAAAAAACCAAGACTAGAGTACGGGGCGAATGAAGAGGACACTGGGATACACACATACACCTAGATAGGTCCCTAGGTCCCTCCTAGACAATTGGACACCAGGAATGTTAGGCAATAGCCAATGGCAGAGCAGCTATAAGTATGTTACATTCAAGAAACTCTGGAAGCTGTGAGTGCCAGCCATACTGTATTTCGTAACAAGAGGCAATATTTTACCGTTGAGGTGTGTCTTAACCTGAAAATTCTGTATGCAAAGACGTTTGTTAAGTCGAGGTACCACTGTATTGGAAAACCCTCTCGTAGTTGGCGTAGTCCTTGCAGACGCTACAATATATGCTCGTCTGTCAATGTTCATTCCAAATTGTGGAATGTTTACAGACGAAAACTAAAGAAGACTACCACATTTTGAAATAACTAAAATATAACTACAGGTAGTCCGGGTTATAGACGATGATGTAACCAGAATTTCACCTTAAATCAGAATTAACCCTTCAGGTACCCCAAAATCTCAAAATAACAATTCAAAAACATGTATTATAAGTTATATTAATAATAAAAAAAAAAAATTAGGATACTGTGAGGTACGTTGTGGTAAGTGCCATTATATTCCCTGACTATTTGGGCTTTACTTGTAAATGAGTCGCCTTGCTGAGAGAAAAGGGTGCTGTAGAAAGACTAGGGAGGGGAGAGAGGGGTGATATCATGGCGCCTCCAGTCACCAGCATCGCCTCTCTCAACGTGAGCCTGCCGTCTGAACTTAAAAAAAACGGATCGGGACTCACTAGAGGAGTCGGCGCCGGGGGAGAAGAAGCAGCAGCAGCATGAGAACAAGGAAGCTGGACCTGATGGTGGGTTTCCCGGCTGAAAGGAACTGCAGCACGGCGGCAACACTGTTAGGGGAGGAAGGGATCCTGACATGAAGAACAGCAATGGGAACTAGGTACTGTTTACGCAACTCAAAAAAGAAAACGACTGGAGACAAAATGGCGGACGAGACTCCGGCGTCGTAAAGTCGAATCACGAAAGTCGGGTACGTCGTAACCCAGCGACTAACTGGAATAAGTATTTCGTCCAAAAGACAAAGACGAAAATTAAAAGGCCTGCCAAAAAATAATTTCCACTTTAAATCTAGAGCTATGGATACATGAGACTGACTGTCAGAAACAACCTAATAGATGTCTTCATCCCCACTGACGAGAAAATACCACACAGCAACATCCCTCATTTCAAATGAAAAGTGGTCTTTTCCAGTTGGTTTGGCATCATTTCCAGCTAAGAATGCTCACGTCCTTGTTAGGTTTGGACCCTACAATGCTGTAGAACCAAGGTGGCTTCGGTAAATGAGTCAAATATGATCTGGAGGTGAAACAAACGATAGCAGACATCGGATCCCTTGTCTAGACTCTTCAGATTCACAGGGATTGGATTAAGAAAGCTTGATGGAAAAGAAAAGAAGCAGCCCATGAGTAATATGCTGCGCTTCTTATTTCATCGGGCAGACAATCAACACACAAACCACAGAGCCGACGCACGCAGACGATGCAATCCCTTCCAACAAAACTTTCATTGTCAAAGCACTGTTTGTTTGGCTGCTGTTACCATTGCTGTTTGCTTTAAAGCCCGTTCGGTTTGGTTTCTGAGTGAAACTTATGCAACAACCAAGCACTTCCCCTTTCATGTTTTAGCAGCGACCTGAGCCTAGACCTCAGCTCGAGCACCTGTTGGCTTTTGCGACGCCCTCACTGATCCACGGTCACCTCTTATTTTTATTACAAAGGATCAGAGGTGTTTTTGGTGGTCAGCATGATACATGACTCAAAAAGGAGGAGTGACTTGAAAGTTGAGCTGAAACAAATACTCGAGCAACTCGAGTAACTCGAGTTTAAAAACTGATCCGAGTAATTTTATTCACTTTGAGGAATCGTTTAATTTTGCCAGCTCTAAGCATCCAGTTTTGCCCGGACTACTTTTAATGCGGGACAACGGACTGACGTCACGTGCGTAGAGGAAGAAGCAATAAAAACAAAAAAAAACAAAAACTTAGCGCAGCCGACAGCCGCTACAAACTACGCCGACGTTGCTAAAAACTAAGCCCGCATGATGCTAGTTTGGTAGCAGGTAGCGTCCGATGCGTCTCATAGATATCGCATGCATTTAGGACTACATGCGAAATGACAGACTCGGTTGCATCTGGGCAGCGTTAGTAAACAGCCGCCATCTTTAAGCAGTAGACTTCTCATCGCTAATAAATATAACGTTACTGTCACTCGCTCACGTAACGTTAGCCCTTCGGAGTGCTAGGTTTCTATTGATTATGACCACTGTCGATGCGTGGCTAACGTGTCTTACATATAGGCTTTATTTAATCTGTAAAAACACAGCGCTGTAGAGTGATGAGGGTGTAAAATTAAAACATAATAAAGCTAACTGTCAGTTTTAGCTCAGTAGTCATTGCTGAATCAATGTGCTCCAATACAGCAGGTATCATACATTTATTTTGAACACTGCAAAAACTCAAAATCCTACCAGTACTTACAGTTTAGACTAACTTAAAACTTAACTTAAAAATAGCTTGACACAAATGGAAATTAAATTGAAACACGTGGGAAAAACACGTAGCTTTCAAGTAATGTGTGTTATCAAGCGTAATTACATTTTTAGGTAAGAAATATTTTTTTGTGTGTTTTTTTTTTATAAGATCTAGAAGTTTTTTGAGCAAAAGCAGTGAATTTTTTTCCTAGTCACATCTTAGATGCAATTGTTGACTGTTTTCAACAATGTACATCGAAAATAAAGACATTGATTGACTGAAAATGGTTCAATATTGGATTAAATGTCTTTTTTTCTCATGTATATGTATAATTGCTCTTTACCTAAAAAAAAAAAAATGTTTTATCCGATTACTCGATTAATCGATAGAATTTTCAGTCGATTACTTGATTACTAAAATATTCGATAGCTGCAGCCCTACTTGAAAGCAATACTTAATAGCTATTCAACCTTTATTAAACATATTCTTAGCTTTTTTGATTAAACATGGCCTCACAAGTAGTTGTAGCTATTGGAGGCGGGTGGTAGGAACCCTGCCTGCCACACAAAAAAAAAAAAAACTACAAATGTGCTGCCTGCTTTACGCCATACGTCACTTCTAGGGCTGCAGCTATCCATTATTGAAATAATCGATTAATCTATTAATTAGTTAGTTCGAGTAGTCGAATAATCGGATTAGGAACAATGAATGCATTGTAGAATAAATGTTTAGAAGATGTAAAACAAGGGCTTGCTAAGATTGCACTTTGAAAAGAGCATTAAATGTAAATACAAAATAAAATTTCTGAGTGTTTTTTCAAACGATGCAGAATCGCACTTTCTTTTCACAAGAGTAATAAATGCATTTAAAAATAAATTAAAATACCTGAGCTAAGCATCAAACGGTATAAAAAAATCAATGAGGATCGAAGCACAACAAAAGAACATATGGCTAGCTTGCACAGTCCGCTAGCTTAAATGCTATAAAATGCCAACTTTGCCAACAAAGCTCTTAAGTTTTTTAAACACATGTTACCACAAATAACTGCTAATATACCTCTAAACTAAATTACGAATGCATGAACAATCTTATTAGCTCAAACAAATATTTACAACCTTATTTTGGTCTTAAAAGGGAGCAGCTGGATCCAGACATGTTGGGGGAGTTATGTCATATTCACCGTTGCCACTAGAGGGCAGTGTATCCAGCCAAATTGATAAAACTGAATGCAAACACTTTCAAAATAAACCATGATATTGCCAGTCTAATTAAATGAATCTTCGAAGCAGCAAAATCTGATATGAAGCTTTTTTTAGAGGTGCACGCTAAGTATCGGTCCGATATGCAGAAGCATAAATCAGCCTTAACAGTAAACAATCACATTTGCCGTTTGTACGTTTCTGTTGCTGATTTGATGTGCCATACGCTTGTTGCTTTACGTTCATGCTCGTACGTAAGTTACGCTTTAGGCCAGAGGTGGCAGTCGCCGGTAAATAAAGGGACAAACTCCCGAAAGCACCTTAAAAGAGCATACGACAGAAGAAAAAAAGTCTTAAATAGCATTATTATGTGAATTAGAATCATATTTTGAGACGATTCGATTATATACAACAATTTAGCAAAGCACAGATGATGAGAAATTAGTCTTTTAATCTGCCGGTTAGCCACGCATACGGTTGTCGGGCTCTAGCGTCCCCAACAGGTGGATGACGTCAGCGGGAGAATGGGCTCATCGGTTTTACTATTCAGCCCATTGAGGGGGAATTATGCAGAACGAGCAAAACGCGACGAAGAGAGCCGTAAAATGTCATTGTTTCAGTCTCTCTACTCCAATAATTTTACAGGATATTCTTTTTATCCAAGTATTTTTCCCCAATAGCTAAATAAATGGCTTGAGAACGACCAGTCAGCCCATTGAGGGGGAATTATTCAGAACGAGGAAAACATGACGAAGAGATCCGCAAAATGTCATTGTTTCAGTCTCTCTACTCCAATATTTTTACAGGATATTATTTTTATCCAAGTATTTTTCCCCAATAGCTAAATAAATGGCTTGAGAAGGACCAGTCAGCCCGTCGAGGGGGAACTATTCACAACGAGGAAAACGCGATGAAGAGAGCTGCAAAATGTAATTGTTTCAGTCTCTTTACTTCAATATTTTTACAGGATATTCTTCCAAGTATTTTCCCCAATTGCTAAATAAATGGCATGGTTATGACAAATAACAGTCTTGTGCTAAATGGAATATTAGATAATAAAAATGCATTTATTCCGGACGACATGGCAAAATTACTCCATAATGGTCAAAACTGTCGACTTCCCCTTTACTGTCGCACCTCCTGAACGATATTTTATGACACCTAAATCGGACATGTCATTTTCCTTCCCCGGCTTCGGAGAATGTAAACAAACCAAGAGGCGTGACAGCTAGCCGACATGCTAACCCGAACCAAGTGATGTTTCAAAGTCTTTGAAGCGCAAAATCACACATAACTAGCTCGGATGTTTTGACATGATGACTGGGTTGTCGATTGTCTTCGCCGGAGAGCAATTTACAGCTCGTTTCCCGGAGGAGGGCGGCTGCAGTTGTTGTGCAGCTAACGTGCAGCTAATGTGCATGAGGAGAGCTTTTTACATGCCTATCAATGATCAAACGTAAGTAGTCCTTAATTTAAAGAAAGTTTGTAGTGTTTACTTTGTAATCGCTGTATTCGCGGCTATTTTTAACTCAAAGTTGCAATTTCTGAAAAGCCACCTACATATTAAATGATCCCAGTATTTGACATTATACAGAACACAATGTTTACTCACTTCCTCGTAAGTCCAATGGTCCCACAGTAGTAGGGCTTGTTTTGGCGAATATCCACGGTGAATGGGAACCTTTTGAAACTCCAAAAAGGCGCTGCCTCCTCTCCCTCATACAGCAAGATTTTTCTGCAGCCGTTTGGCTGGCGTGATGCGAAAAATAAACGAATTAATCCGCAAAATCAACTGAATCCTTAGTCCTCATACACAACAGTACGGCTAAGTATAGCTAAGAGGACGCCTTCGACCGTACACGTCACAGTGCCCTCCTCCTCAATGCAAGACCGAAGCCGAAAGTCACTCATTTTCATGGCGCGGGATTAAAAAAACTAAATAAATATAGCGATCGCTTCCACACACATCCAAGCGGTCCTTATCATTCAGGAGCATAAAATACAGCGTGAATTATGAAATAAACATGCTTTTTCGTGTCACATGCACTTTAACTTGGAGGGGCTAGCAGAAAAAGAGTAATTGACAAATCCTCTCCTACCTGAGAAATACTTCAGTTTAATATTTGGCATGTTTATTTCAGAGAACACAGCTGACAAACACTGCAAACGGAGGACACACCATATTTTTCATAGGCCAGTCAATTGTGCCGGATGATAGCAGTGGTGCCCGGAAGTCTTCCTTTAGCGCACAGCTTTGACTGCGGTTGAGGATTCCATGCCTGGGAAGGATGAGGGCCAAGGGAAAGAGGGGAGGGGAGGATTGCGTAGAGCCACACACCTGCCAGATGATTTGTCAGTATAGAGGGGTCAGCACTCAGCTGTCACCCCCTAATCACCCATCCTACCCCTTAAGTCTACCCTCCCCTTCAAAAACACCCCCTCCTTGCATTCCTCTGGCAGCTCCGGTTTCACTCACAGCATGGTTGCCCCATCTGCCCCCCCCCCCCCCTTTTCCACCGCTCTACCCCCAGAGAAAATGTACCCGTGTGGCAGATGCAGCACACTGAGCACATTGTGTGTCCACGCAGTGCGCTCTTGTGCCCTGGTGCACGGGTTACACTATAATGTTTGTCCATTGGTGAAGTTGTTTCTTTTTGAAACAGAGGGCAAATCCAGCCCAGCACATGATAGGAATTGGTCCAGATACCCCCTGCAGACAAGGCAAACACTCTCACAGGTATACTATATCTGTCAACAGCAGTCTTTCAGCGCCACAGGTCAAAGGCCGTCCTCTTTTCCATTGAATCCAGCTTCCTCTGGGATGCGGCGGCATGCTATTAGCCTACCCACTGTCCACCAGATTAGCTTAACTTGCGAATGAGTTCAGGGGACTCGGTGCGGTTACATCACGTCTTATCCATTATCAAGAGTCTTATCATCGCCACTGACAGACCGAGGCTACATCTCTGAAGTAGAAGTGGCGGAAGCTATCACTAACACTTAGTTAAGAGCAACATGTTTAGAGTGTTAACAGATGCTCTGCTTGATACTTGAAATTGACACCCACCTAATAGTGAGTGAGAATCTGTAAGTTGCCCTCAAGGCAGAAGCTTTAATGATAATGGCTAAGCACTATTGTCGTCTCTTATGATAGAGGCTGATTGTTTTGCATGTGCCCGAAGACGGCTTCACTTCCTGATCCAGCCATCACCTGTCACCGCTCATCCGCCGCACTGTCTCGGTCCTGCACATTCCCACTCTAACCTGATGGGGTCAGTAGAGGCTGCCTTACAAGGACGGAGGAGCATCGCACGCCCTGACAGCTACTTGATACACAAGCACATCTTTCTTTCGTCTCCAGAGCTGCCACTTGATAACCCTGCGCCACCCTGAAAAGCTTTAAGGCAGGGCGCCCAATGGACTGCGTAGGGAGAAGAATGACACGACATCAGTGTCGTTGTCAACCAAATGCAGCTGTAAACAATGGAAGGGGACATATGCCGTTCAGGGAATAGCTGCTGGCCCAAGGCACACCCATAAACGCTTGCAAAGGTACCTTGACAGCTAGACGTAACAGGCTGGGAATAGAGCACCGAAACACAGAGGGAGAATAGAATTTTCCCATGAGGTCGGGAGGTATCAATTACAAATCACCTGAAGCATTGCAGGAAAGGCAAGGTGGATTTCAATAAGACAAGAGGAAGAGAAGAAAGACAGGCTTGTGGTGGGGGAAAAGACCAGAGACAAGAGGGATCAAAATTCATACACCGTATAGGTGATGCACTTCCAGTCTCTAGGTATGTGTGGTTAAGCTCTACATTACAGATGATTGTTTTCTTTCTCCAGCTCCAAAGAGGGGAAAATCATCCCGTTAATCCCTGAAACATCGTCGGGCCCTTTGCCTTGAGGTTTAAGAGCAGGGTAGAGTTGTGTCAAGTTTGCGTCCATGGAAACCCAGTGTGCGCACCGGGGTTATAACTTTTTGTCAAGTTAATCATGATTGGTTTCTTCAATTATACCGAAAGGTTCATCCAAACTCCATTTCAACCATATTTTAGAAAAGTCCCACTGAAACAAAAAGGTATTAAGCAGACAATTGGATTCAAGTCAGAAGGACTCAGACTCGCAAATTTAATGACTCGCAACTTGGCTTGGAAATAAAAGCAGACTCGGTTGAGCTGGGAGGGGTCTGACACTCGAGACTCGTCTTGACTTGTGAGCCAATAACTCGAGACTCGACTAGACTCGTGAGGCAATAACTCGAGACTCGACTGGACTCGTGACGCAATAACTCGAGACTCGACTGGACTCGTGAGACAATAACCTGAGACTCGACTGGACTCGTGAGGCAATGACTGGAAACTCGACAAGCTAACTTTAAAAACTTGAGTACTTAGTGGCTGGGTGGGAACAATGGTGAAGGCTTGGTTAACCTGTGACTCGACTCAACTCAACACAACAACATTTTGACTTGGCACAACTTGTCTTGACAACCTTTGACTTGACACGACTCATTTTTACAACATTGTGACTCGGCTTGACTCGACATGACCTTGAGATTCGACTCGAGCTGACTCGACATAACTTTATGACTCGACTTGACTTGAAATGACATAACCTCGTGACTCGACTCGACTTGCCCACAACGTAAGACTCTGGACTTACTTGCGACTTGGATCACAGAGACTCATGCAATTGTCTTGTATTAAGTACACAGTGAAAATTTATCAATAATAAGTTGCACTGCCATCATAATACACTGGAGTTTCAATTTCTATTCTTACTTTGACTTATTAAGCCATGTAGAGTTGGGGTTGCTCAACTAGTGATACGTTGTAGGCCTAAAACCAACCCAGAATTCTGGAGTTTCACTTTCTGTTCTCACCTTTATACATGCACTACAATGTCAAATTGGTGAAGTTTGTGTTGTTGAAGCTGTTTCATATCGAATGGTTGACTCAGAAGGTCACACAGAAAGATTTACAGCAAAGTTGAGAGGAAGAAGAAGAAGATTTGGTAACATAATGTGACTGACTTGAAGAAATCCATGAGGGTGATATTGCCTATCCCATTAGTGCAAACCCTAGAAATGGACAGAACAAGAATGCTAAAACTAATGAAGAGATAATGGGCCGCTTTAAACACATCAATCGCAGGAAAGTTAAACTGAAGAAAAGTGAAAAACTGAAAACTTGAGCAACATTAACCAATGCTGTGAACGGGCAATCAAAGCAATGTGGGAAATTCAGACCGCATGTAAGGACAAAAGCCACAACCAACACTGATAATAATAATTTTTTTACTTTTAATGGTCTATTTTGTATTTTCTTTATCCTGACGATGTGTTTTGTCCTGAGTTATTAAACAAAAAACTGCCTTTGGTTGTCTTATGATTTAACAGATATTAACCTTGTAACGGGTACTATTCTGGTTGTTGGTAGGCTTTATGAAAACTTCATTTTGAGTCCAGGGGGGACGTTTTTCAAAAATAGGACCAAATACAGGTTGTAAAAAAGTTATTAGTGCCGTCAAACTGGGAATCAAAAGCATTCGACCTTCGAGGGAGCAGCTGCTTCCGTAAACATAGTGAGTGCTTCAAAATAGTCACGAGACATCACCACTGCCGAGTATTGGCCTCCCTTTCCTTGAAGCGGCGACGCCAATAAACCTGAAGTTCCCATTCTGCTGGAAATTCATCTCACAGGGAGACTGCTAGACTGTATGGCGCATGGCCTGTGGAGGGGAAAAACAACAACACTTAAAGTGGTGTTGTTGCACATAGAGCAGAAATGTATCTTTGTCGCTTGTGTAGTGCTCGCTACTTTTTAGAAATGTCTCCCACACAATTAAAAAGGCTTTTCAACTGCCCCGCACACTTATTTAGGCCGGTACTTGGATAGGATCAATATTTGCACAGATCTAAGGGAGGGAAACAATGGTGATGTGGCCTCCACCGGCGCTGTCTGTTAATGGTCTGTTTACTGAGACAGACAGGATAATGGCCTGGGTGGGAGCGGGGCGGGTGCATGATTGGACGATGACTGCACTCCATATTGTTTTTGATCTGGTTAGCAACAAGGAAAGCCCACAGCTATAGAACCACAGATACTGAAGCCATGCAATGGGCGCTCCGTTGACACGGACGGCTTTGCAAGTCAAATGGCTGCCTTCCCTGAAGCCTATCGTTTGACATCACCTAGAATCAGTTTTGGCTATGCAAATTGCAAATCTGTGACCTCTACGAGAGCGAAGCCAGGTTTTTAGATGAACGCAACAGAGGTACTTCAATGGGCCTTGAAATGCAAGGGACTAGCACACGTACTGAGAGAGGAGGACATATTAGATATCCAGTCTTGGAACTAACCTTTATATTCGTTACGCTACATAATGAAGCTACTTTTTGCCAGACATTTGCATTTGTCATTATGATCTGAGTCACAAGTAAGTCCCGAGTTTAACCTGTTGTGGGCAAGTCGAGTCGAGTCATAAGGCAGGGCTCCAGACTAACATTTTTTTACCAGGAGCACAGTGGCCCCTAACTTAAAATTTTAGGTGTGGAAGCAGAAGATTCAGAGATTCAGAATGTAAATCGACATTCAAAGTTTTCCTCTAATTTTAACTGATAAATACTTTCATAATAAATGCATAAAACTACAAGTTATTAATCTAGATTTTATTCTCTATTAGTTTTGACATCAACCAGTATACTAGAGCTGAAATGAATAATCGAGCAACGAGGAGGAAGCCTCTGCTGAAGATGGTACACAAGAAAGCCCGCTTCAAATTGATTGTTGCAGATTCTACAGAAACCTGTGTTGCCTTCGTTGAATGTAATGAATGTGACGCTCATACGAGAGCATAAATAATAAAACTTTCGGGTTTGTTTCGGGCTCGGGCCTGAAAATCAAGTTAATGGATCGGGCTCAAGTCGGGCTTTAATACCCGCGGACCTGGGTCAGGTTGGGCTGGATTTTTTAAGCCCAATCTTACCTCCAGTCTTAGTTATTAGTCTCAGAACTTGTCTTCATTTAGTTTTTGTTGACGAAAACTCAACTAAACTAACTCAACTAATTTTGTCTAGTTTTAGTCGATGTTTACTAAAAATGTTTTCATTTGTAAAATTCAAAAGTTTTACTCCGAAAATAAAGAAATAAAGGTGTCCAACTATTTTGATTGAACAATGCCAGACAAGCACACATTGAAGCATCTACAAGGACAATGCCAACTTGGTGATAATACACACTCGGCAGGAAAACTACATAATTAATATTAATTATACCCACCTGGACGCCACGAACTGTATGTAAAAGGGGGTGTCTGAGAGTTTAAGAGGACGCTCGCCGTTCGTTTTAGCATTAGGCTAATGCTATGCTAACGCGACGAGTTACATATAGTATGTGATGATCACTCAGCAAAGACCTTTAAAGGCTCAAGCTACATTGTGTATTCTCTCTGGCCACGATAAGAAAACAAATCTTACCGTTTGTGTGTGTGCAAGCTTTGAAAGTTTAGAGGACATTGCACGGGTGTGTGTGTGTGTGTGTGTGTGGAGGGGTGGCAGGACATCACATGAGTGACACAACCAGACATTGTTTATATGCAGGCTAACTACATATGTCACATATTGTGAGCATGTGACGGAAACTATATCGAATTTTCATCTTAGTCTCGTATCGTCAGACGAAAACTGGCATTAGACTCTTTATGTTTTAGTCTCCCCAAAATACATTTTTAGATCATTATCGTCTCATCATGAAACAAATGTTTGTTGACAAAAGCAACACTGTTTTAAACAAAGTAGTTGCTCGTGCTCACAAAGTAGTTGCTCGTGTGCACAAAAAATTTGAGCATGTGCACGAGTTTTTTTTTTTTTTTTTTCCCCCATTCATGTCATGTCTGGGGCTCTGTACATTTCATAGTGTTAGGAGGGAGTTGTCTTTTCTTTTACTGTATGACAGGATAATAAAAATGCTTTTTAAAATCGTTTATATATATATATATTAAGGGTGTAACGGTACATGTATTTTTATTGAACCGTTTCGGTACGTGGTGCTCGGTTCGGAACGGAGGCGTACCGAACGACTTTCTGACGTAATGTAATCCTTACTTTTCAAGGCTGTGAGTCGATCGGGTTACAGTTTCTTTGTGTAAATTATATTTACTCCGTCTACTATAATGAGGACCAATACGGTAGGAAAGTATAACCCAGAAACGTCAACGACGTGACAATGTGGCTGCCGCGAGAACGCAGTGAAACGCGTGCGTTAAAGTCATTCAGCCAATGCACACCAGTTGCAGTGCGGCTGTGTGTTAGACGCGTCCCAGAAGCGGCTCAACACGACGCACGCGAAAAGAACGGCAGAGTTTATTACTTGGCGCGAGACGCGACCCTCCTGCGTCAATACTACTACCGGTAGCTAGGATCGGGCAGACCGGAAGTCACTCGTGTAAAAATACGGTGGATCCGGTCGATTTTCAAACTAATATGCAATCGTAACCCACTTTTTGAGTCCATCAGATCTCTTGAGTGGTAGATCGGGGCACGGTTGACTTCTCTGTCTCTGTTGATTTACTCCTGTCTCCTCTGCTATAATAAAAACCAACACGGCCCCGTGTTCAATACAAAACCCTCGTACCACAACAAAACAAGTAGGACAACTAATATTCACATAGGAACTAAACTTATACAACATAAAATATACAATATAAATGAATACTACATCACATTTGTAAAATATAAACACATAATAAAATAAATAATAGCCCATTTAAATAAAATAAATTGAAATGAGCTAAAACACCTGTAATTAAATAGTAAGAATAATAAACAGATCCTGCTTACCCAATTATATTAATTTCTGTGTGGCGCTTTAACTTAAGAAAATCCACCAATAAAGCTTTTGAAAACCGTTAATTAAAAAAAAAAAAAAAAAAAAATTGTAAATTTGTATTTCATTTGTAAAGTACATGTTAAAATCTTTGTCTTTGGGATTGCTTTTCTCTTTAGCACAGGACTTCTTTTTTCTTCTTTCAGAAAGAAAGCTGACCAATACGCAGGGTCTGAAAGGCAAATTGTTGTTGGATTATCTTTAAATACCCGCTACTTTTTGAGCAGAATTCTAGCTTTGTATAGGCCAGGGGTCGCGTTAACCGGATATTTTCCGTCGTTGACCGGTTTTTTAAAACGGTGACGAAAAAAACTGAAGTCCGTCCGTCATTTTGACAGGTTGCAATTCACACCCCAGACCACAGGGTGGCGAGTTAGCATATTAATTAGCTATTGTCTCTCTTAATGCATGACGTCGTTGGCTCTTCTGTCAGAATATTGTAGCGTCACCGGGGTCTGGCGGTGGCACCGTGATTGACACATCAACGCGAGGTTCTTATTGGTGCACCCGGTGTGCCAGCGCGTCATCCAATTGATGGACAAGATTGCCGTCTGTGTATAGACCCCAATCACATGACGTCACAACTCCGCCCCCCTGACTGGAGCCGCCATATTGTGTGTCAGCTCGTCATGTTTACACATTACCGCTACGTACATGCCTCCTATTACGGCGTGTTTTTCTGCTCGTTAATATTAATAATCAAAATGGTGAAGGCGTGTGTGGCGGTTGGTTGCTGTAACAGAGAAGATAGACGGAGAGACTTGAAGTTCTACCGTATTCTGAGAGACCCGAAGATGAGAGCGAGATGGACTGCTGTAATTCGACAAGAAATCTGGGCACCAAACGATCACCACAGACTATGTAGTAGTCATTTTATATCTGGTAAGATGCATTTAATATATATTTAGAAGATTTTGGGCTGACAACCACAATTAAGATCATTGTGTGACGTTGGTGATTGGGGTCTATATCGTTGCCTTTTTTTTTTTCTTTTTTCTTCTTTTTTTTGGGGGCGGAGTTGTTGGCGGTAAGCAGGGTAAAAAGGGAGAAAAATACCACGACTTCCGTGTCTAATTTTTTTGCCGCCAAGCAAGCGTTACAATATTAATTAAAAATGAATGAAAACTAAATACTATTGAATATGTCATCATTATCATTTTAAAAATTTAAGTGACGGGTAAAAATAGACTATGACCAGATTTTTATGACCCTGTCAGTCAAAATGACAGACAACGAAAATGTCTAGCGCAACCAACCGCCACACACGCCTTCACCATTTTGATTATTAATATTAACGAGCAGAAAAACACGCCGTAATAGGAGGCATGTACATAGCGGTAATGTGTAAACATGACGAGCTGACACACAATATGGCGGCTCCAGTCAGGGGGGCGGAGTTGTGACATCATGTGATTGGGGTCTATACACAGGCGGCAATCTTGTCCATCAATTGGATGACGCGCTGGCACACCGGGTGCACCAATAAGAACCTCGCGTTGATGTGTCAATCACGGTGCCACCGCCAGACCCCGGTGACGCTACAATATTCTGACAGAAGAGCCAACGACGTCATGCATTAAGAGAGACAATAGCTAATTAATATCCTAACTCGCCACCCTGTGGTCTGGGGTGTGAATTGCAACCTGTCAAAATGACGGACGGACTTCAGTTTTTTCCGTCGCCGTTTTAAAAAAACGGTCAACGACGGAAAATATCCGGTTAACGCGACTCCTGATATACATATATACACGAGAGGCATTCAAAAAGTAATGCACTCAAGTGCATTGCTCGTTTTACCAATCTCGTTTGTATCTGGCACAAATATGATAGGACACACCTTTTTGCGATTGTTTTATGTGTTTTTCTTATTTTCGGATTTTTAAAGCTTAAACTAGCTTCCAAAATGGCTGCCCCTCTTGAAGCTCGTCAGAGGTGGATGGGCGACCACTACGGGGCTTATCGGCTATGCTGGTTTTACCCACATCTTCATGGTCTTCGGTGCTGTTTTTAAATCGCTGTACCCATCTTTTTACAGTACTATAGTCTATGCTATCATCCTTGTAGACATTTCCAGCCGGTTGTGAATTCTCAGAGGGGTTTCTTCCTCTGCAACAAGGAATTCGATTACAGCTCTTTGTTTCTGACAAGCTTCAAGAGGGGCGGCCATTTTGGAAGCTCTTTTAAGCTTTAAAAAAAACACATATAACAATAACAAAAAGGTGTGTCCTATCATGTTTGTGCCAAATATAAAGAAGATTGGTAAAATCCTGTACGAGCAATGCACTTGAGTGCATTAGTTTTTGAATGCCCCTCGTATGTATGTATGTATATATATATATATATATATATATATATATATATATATATATATATATATATATATACATATATATATCCTGTTTATATAAAGTAAAGTAACTTAAAGTAGTTGCTTTCATAATTGAATGACTATTAAAGTAATTAGGTACTTTTTTAGAGAAGTAATGATAGGTCTTTACTTTTCGAAAGTAACTTGACAACAATGCCAATATTGGAGGGACCAAGTTCAGTTTGGGTCTCAAAATAGTCAAGGGGAAAAGCCCTTTTGTTATGCAAGAACCAAACAAACTAGCTTCCCATAAACTGTGTTCTGGCAACAATGCTCACTATCTTTATTGGGCAATGAATGCAAAATATGAGTCTTTAAAAGAAAGGAAAAGTAGATCAAAGACGGCTGCTCTCGAGGGAGTTCATGTAGGGTCATTTAAACCGACGCCGCTGCCTCCTGCTCGTAACTTATGCATCAAAGCTGTGTTGGTGTGAGACAGTGTGACTGGATGAAGCTCAAATACACTCTCAGCACCTTCACGTCCACAGTGCGGCACTTCAGGTCCAATACTGTCAGCGAACACACCCCTCCCCAATCACATCATACCCTCCAGCTCCATTGGACATATCAGGTGGATGCAAGCCCAGGGAACCTGGAGAAATCATTCATGTCTGATGTTAGAAATTCTTGCGCATTTTAACACGTTGTGGGGCTATTTTTGGTCATTTAAAGCAGGGGTCCCCATCTGCCGGGCCGGTCCGTGGCGCATTTGCTACCAGGCCGCACAGAAATAATAATTTATTAACGACCGCATTCTGGCCGAATTAACCCTGTGCCCCTGCTTAACACACCAATATCCCCGTCTACTCTAGATATAATACTACAGGATAGATTACAATGTCGTCATAGAAATCCATTCATTGGACTGCTAGCAGTACATCTTGTTTTGTGTATATAATATACAGTGCCTTGCAAAAGTATTCGGCCCCCTTGAATCTTGCAACCTTTCGCCACATTTCAGGCTTCAAACAAAGATATGAAATTTAATTTTTTTGTCAAGAATCAACAACAAGTGGGACACAATCGTGAAGTGGAACAACATTTATTGGATAATTGAAACTTTTTTAACAAATAAAAAACTGAAAAGTGGGGCGTGCAATATTATTCGGCCCCTTTACTTTCAGTGCAGCAAACTCACTCCAGAAGTTCAGTGAGGATCTCTGAATGATCCAATGTTGTCCTAAATGACCGATGATGATAAATAGAATCCACCTGTGTGTAATCAAGTCTCCGTATAAATGCACCTGCTCTGTGATAGTCTCAGGGTTCTGTTTAAAGTGCAGAGAGCATTATGAAAACCAAGGATCACACCAGGCAGGTCCGAGATACTGTTGTGGAGAAGTTTAAAACCGGATTTGGCACTGTGCAAGCCATCATATTGAAATGGAAGGAGCATCAGACCACTGCAAATCTACCAAGACCCGGCCGTCCTTCCAAACTTTCTTCTCAAACAAGGAGAAAACTGATCAGAGATGCAGCCAAGAGGCCCATGATCACTCTGGATGAACTGCAGAGATCTACAGCTGAGGTGGGAGAGTCTGTCCATAGGACAACAATCAGTCGTACACTGCACAAATCTGGCCTTTATGGAAGAGTGGCAAGAAGAAAGCCATTTCTCAAAGATATCCATAAAAAGTCTCGTTTAAAGTTTGCCACAAGCCACCTGGGAGACACACCAAACATGTGGAAGAAGGTGCTCTGGTCAGATGAAACCAAAATTGAACTTTTTGGCCACAATGCAAAACGATATGTTTGGCGTAAAAGCAACAAAGCTCATCACCCTGAACACACCATCCCCACTGTCAAACATGGTGGTGGCAGCATCATGGTTTGGGCCTGCTTTTCTTCAGCAGCGACAGGGAAGATGGTTAGAATTGACGGGAAGATGGATTCAGCCAAATACAGGAACATTCTGGAAGAAAACCTGTTGGTATCTGCACAAGACCTGAGACTGGGACAGAGATTTATCTTCCAACAGGACAATGATCCAAAACATAAAGCCAAATCTACAATGAAATGGTTCAAAATTAAACGTATCCAGGTGTTAGAATGGCCAAGTCAAAGTCCAGACCTGAATCCAATCAAGAATCTGTGGAAAGAGCTGAAGACTGCTGTTCACAAACACTCTCCATCCAACCTCACTGAGCTCGAGCTGTTTTGCAAGGAAGAATGGGCAAGAATGTCAGTCTCTCGATGTGCAAAACTGATAGAAACATACCCCAAGCGACTTGCAGCTGTAATTGGAGCAAAAGGTGGCGCTACAAAGTATTAACGCAAGGGGGCCGAATAATATTGCACGCCCCACTTTTCAGTTTTTTTATTTGTTAAAAAAGTTTAAATCATCCAATAAATGTTGTTCCACTTCACGATTGTGTCCCACTTGTTGTAGATTCTTGACAAAAAAATAAAATTTCATATCGTTATGTTTGAAGCCTGAAATGTGGCGAAAGGTTGCAAGGTTCAAGGGGGCCGAATACTTTTGCAAGGCACTGTACATCCATGTGTGCTTGTCCTCGATAATAACGTATAACTAGGGCGACGGTGCAGCGCATTTGTTCCCGGAAATAATTAGCTCCCACACGAGCGAAGATGACTGGAAAACAGACGTCTTTTGAAATATTTTTTATGGCGAAAAGGGCACCTGACAAGCCAGAAAATGAGCCTACAACCTGGAAGACCCACGAACTGCGAAGGAGTGGATTTGTGACCCGTTTGTGAATAAACCGAGAGATTCGAGCATGTCTGTGCAACAGGAGGATCAGCTTGTAGAGATCGCAAATGACGGTGACCTTAAACGTACATTTGAAACAACTCTACCGAGGTTCTGGATAAAAGTCATTCCGGAATATCCTGACATTGCTCCGAGAGCATTGAAAACCTTGCTACAATTTCCAAAAATGTATCTTTGTGAAGCGGCCTTTTTAATTAATGCTTAACGACAAGGCGAAGTCGTTAATGGTGAGAGAGCGGTGTGCAGTTGTTGTGTGCAGCTCACATGGCAGGATGTATCTGAGGAGAACTTTTCTATATGTCCTTCCATGATCAAATGTAAGTTAATATTCCCTTATTTAAAGAAAGTATGTAGTGTTTACTTTGGAATCGCTGCATTTGCGGCCATGTATAACATAACTCACATGCGCAGAACCGTACTGTTGCAATTTTTGATGGGTTGCAAAATTTGTCAGAACACTGGTCCGTGAAAAAAAAGACAAAAGACCCAAATAACACCGGTTCGTGGTGCAAAAAAGGTTGGGGACCCCTGATTTAAAGAACAAAGCCTCATAAAGACCCGTAAACCATGTGTATCGATAATTACAATTACTGTATGATAATGCAACGCATTGTCCCCCCCCCCTCAATTTTATTGTATAGTACTTTCCTGTCTTTTATTTAGCATGTACTATATTTTCCTTTCTTTGTACTTTACGGACCTCTCAGGTTTTTGTAAACGGCTATAGAAATAAAATTGATCAGATTAATTTATTTATTAATCACAATTTTCTATTCATATACTGTATTTTTCAATCAAATCAATAAAATGTTAATCAAACAAAATTTAGATAAACAAAATAAGAAATAAACTGTTTATAACACTCTAAAGCTGATAAGTAATAAATGCAAATGAAATAAATGAATCAACATTTTAAATATGTAGAACAATAGAAGTTTTATTTTTTAACTACGGTATTAAAAAAATAATAAATTAACAGAGAAATTAAATAAGAGAATGTTTACCCGACATTTTAAAATAATCTAAAAGGTAACCAAGGAAAAAAAAGAATAAAAAAAAGAAAATAACTACTTTTAACTCATTGCCTGCCACAGTGATAAACATCCCATTTATTTAAACTGGGCGGACTGGCTGTGAATGCTCATGTTTCAGTGCCATTGACGCACGAGATGTTTGATCCATTTCCAAATGAATCGGACATCTAGCGGCAGCAAAGGCATCAGTCGAGTTTAACTTATAAATACCTTTTGGTGGTGACAGGGGCGTCACAATACCGTGCTTTATATGCCAGCCCAATGTGCTGCAGGCTTTTGTTGCTGCACCAGGGAGAGGCGTGTGAGCCTTTTTTTGTTTCAAAAAGTTCCTATTCACTGCGGACAATGGCCAAAACAAGTCTGACAACTGTGGGACCATTGGACAGACGAGGAAGTGGGTAAACTAAGTGTTTTATATTATGTCAAATACTGGGATCATGGCACACCTTTTAATAACGAGGTGGGTTGCATTTTGTGAGTGACAATGCTCCTTGTCCAAGAAGGCCACTCGGCCAACGACCAGTGGCTTGTCAAACACAATGGTCACTTCCACCCCCTCGGTCCTCTCCGTGTGCCCGCCAATAGACCACGATCCTCAGCTTGGGCAGCTCTGACGTCGGCCGGTTTGTCCACCGAGAATGCGCTATTTTCGGCGTTCATTCTCCTCTCTCCCCTCTCTGCCTGCCTGCCGGAGCCGCAGCACAATGATGAGCGGTAACTTGCTCGCCGCCAGGGGCTGGCCGATTGGTGAAGACAATCAACCCCGCGCCGTGTGTGACATTCGGGGTAGTTTTCTGTGATTTTTCATTTTTGAAAGGCGAGAATAAGACTTACAAAAGCTGCTTAGTTCGGGTTAGCATATCGGATAGCTGTCACGCCTCCTGTTTTGTTCACGCTCTTTCCTCCATCTCCAAAGCGGGGGCAGGGAAATGACGAAAGCCGGTCTAACTCCAGTGGCATAATATATCGTTCGGAAGAGGAATAAAGTAGGCAGTTTAGACCATTTATTCAGTAATTTTGCCCTGTTGTACTGAATAAATCCATTTTTAATATTTCATATTCCATTTAGCACAAGACTGTTATTTGTCATGATCATACCATTATTTCGCAATTAGGGAAAAATACATAGATAAAAAGAAGAATATCCTGTAAAAATATTGGAGTACATACAGTATATTGAAACAATCATGACATGTTGCTACTTGTGTCGCATTTTCCGCGTTCTGAATCTTCCCCTTCAATCAGCTGACTTCTAAATCAGATGAAATCGTGACCCCGCCAATGTCATCATCCAGCTGGGGGACGCTATAGCGCTATAATGACAGGCGGGGCTAAACGGCAGATTAAAAGACTAATTTTCGTCATCTGCGCTTTGTCAAATTGTTGTATATAGTCGAATCATCTCAAAATATGATTCTAATTCATTCACCTCTGCTCATCAACTTCCATCTCTCCTTCACCTATTCCTACACTTAAGACTAAAACCAAAACTTCACAAAGTTTTTTTCCCCCCTTTTCCCTAAGTGAAATTTATACTGGGGCACTGCAGATCAATACTCGAGCACTTGCCCTACTGAAATATGTCTGCCTCCGTGGAGCCTGAAAAGCACCCTTTATGCAATTGAAAACTCAACATTTTGAAAAACATCCCTCCCAATATTAACAAACAGACATGGTTGGGGACGCTTCAGCTAAAGAACACAAGCAGAAGAGGAGAGTATCACTCAGAGACCCATTAACCTCTGGCTCACAACCAAAGCAGTGAGCGGACATCCTTCAAGAACATGTTAAACATTGCTAGTCTTCATGTGTGCAAGTGATTGATGCTTCACTTGTCTGCACGCGAGCCTGTGGTCATAACACTGTGATGCTTTTACATGTTAAAAGGGGCGGGACACTGACAACTTAGGTAGGCTTCATATTCGGGGTACCTCACGATATGATTCATTTGAGATACAAGGCTAATCATAATGATCTCACGATCTGGTGAAGAACAAAAACACGCTATTTTCATGCTTCAATCAGTAGTAGATGTCCAATCTGTTTGAAGTGGGAGGGATGGCAGCAAATATTATTTTCGATATACAGTGAGGCAAATACATAAGTATTTAGTCAACCACTAATTGTGCAAGTTCTCCCACTTGAAAATATTAGAGAGGCCTTTAATTGTCAACATGGGCAAACCTCAACCATGAGAGACAGAATGTGGGGAAAAAAACAGAAAATCACATTGTTAGATTTTTAAAGAATTTATTTGCAAATCATGGTGGAAAATAAGTATTTGGTCAGTACCAAAAGTTCATCTCAATACTTTGTGATGTACCCTTTGTTTGCAATAACGTGGACCAAATGTTTTCTGTAACTCTTGACAAGCTTTTCACACTGTTGCTGGTATTTTGGCCCATTCCTCCATGCAGATCTCCTCTAGAGCAGTGATGCTTTGGGGCTGTCGTTGGTCAACATGGACTTTCCACTCCCTCCACAGATTTTCTATGAGGTTGAGATCTGGAGACTGGCTAGGCCACTCCAGGACCTTCAAATGCTTCTTACGAAGCCACTCCTATGTTGCCCTGACTGTGTGTTTGGGATCATTGTCATGCTCAAAGACCCGTCCACGTCTCATCTTCAATGCCCTTGCTGATGGAAGGAGATTTTCACTCAAAATCTCTCGATACATTGCCCCATTCATTGTTTCCTTTACACAGATTAGTCGTCCTGGTCCCTTTGTAGAAAAACAGCCCCAAAGCATGATGTTTCCACCCCCATGCTCCACAGTGGGTATAGTGTTCTCCGGATGCAATTCAGTATTCTTTTTCCTCCAAACACGAGAATGTGTGTTTCGACCAAAAAGTTCTATTTTGGTTTCATCTGACCATAACACATTCTCCCAGTCATCTTCTGGATCATCCAAATGCTCTCTAGTGAACTGCAGACGGGCCTGGACGTGTACTTTCTTCAGCAGGGGGACACGTCTGGCAGGGAGGATTTGAGTCCCTGGCGGCGCATTGTGTTACTGATAGTAGCCTTTGTTACTGTGGTCCCAGCTCTGTCTAGGTCATTCACTAGGTCCTGCTGTGTGGTTCTGGGATTTTTGATCACCGTTCTTATCATTTTGACGCCACGGGGTGAGATCTTGCATGGAGCCCCAGATCGAGGGAGATTATCAGAGGTCTTGTATGTCTTCCATTTTTTAATAATTGCTCCCACAGTTGATTTCTTTACACCAAGCGTTTTACCTATTGCAGATTAAGTCTTCCCAGCCAGCTGTAGGTCTAAAATTTTGTCTCTGGTGTCCTTCGACAGCTCTTTGGTCTTGGCCATAGTGGAGTTTGGAGTGTGACTTACTGAGATTGTGGACAGGTGTATTTTACACCGATAATGAGTTAAAACAGTTGCCATTAATACAGGTAACGAGTGGAGCCTCGTTAGACCTTGTTAGGTCTCGTTAGAAGAAGTTAGACCTCTTTGACAGCCAGAAATCTTGTTTGTAGGTGACCAAATACTTATTTTCCACTCTAATTTGGAAATAAATTCTTTAAAAATCAAACAATGTGATTTTCTCCCCCCCCCCCACCCCCCACATTCTGTCTAAATACTTATTTGCCCCACTGTATTGTCACACCCATACTTCATACTCGGAAATGTACACATACTGTATGTCACTCTAACGGGCCTTTTTTTTTTTTTTTATTTACATTTTTGTTTTTTTTCTGGAGCCATAAACTGCACGGACAAGCAGTCATTCAAAGTTCACCTACAAACAATTGTCAATCTTATATGACATGACATGCATGGCCATTTGTTGCTAGGCAGACTACAGCCCAATAAAAAATAGGCATGTGCCAGCCACGCTCACTTGGTAAACTGGGGCAGAAGGTGCAGCTGCCCTTACACAGCTGAAAAATAGTGCTATAAAAATGACACTTCTATTCTAATCCGAGAATGTGCACAATGAAAAAATTGTTTATCATCAAATAAGATGAATTCAATCATAAATTAAAATATCATCAATTGGTGCCAAGAAACAGAAAGTATATGGCGGAAAACACTCGGGTGACTTGAAGTTTCGCTCTGAGACCTCCAATTTGGCCAAATTTCAAAATTGTCCGATATGCATGTGTGATAAATCAATGTAAAGCTTAAAATCTCAATTTTCTGGGGGAAAAAAATTTGAACAGGAGGGCATTTAAAAAAAAAAAAAAATTAAACAGCAACCATTCTTCTTTGGCCAACTGCTCCAGGTCTCTGAGATTTGAAGTGTGCCGTCTCCAAACTGCCATTTTCAGATCTCTCCACAGGTGTTCTATGGGATTCAGGTCGGGACTCATTGCTGGCCACTTTAGAAGTCTCCAGTGCTTTTTCTCAAACCATTTTGTAGCACTTTTTGAAGTGTGTTTTGGGTCATTGTCCTGCTGGAAGACTCATGACCTCTGAAAGAGACCCAGCTTTCTCACAGTGGGCCCTACATTATGTTGCAAAACTTGTTGGTAGTCTTGTCTTCAGACTTCATAATGCCATGCACACGGTCAAGCAGTCCAGTGCCAGAGGTAGCAAAGCAACCTCAAAACATCAGGGAACATACACCCATGTTTGACTGTGGGGACCGTGATCTTTTATTTTATTTTTTTATTTTTTTATTTTTGAAGGCCTTGTTTTTTTTCCTGTAAACTCTATGTTGATGCCTTTTCCCAAAAAGCTCTACTTTTGTCTCATCTGACCAGAAAACATTCTTCCAAAACGTTTTTGGCTTTCTCAGGTAGGTTTTGGCAAACTCCAGCCTGGCTTTTTTATGTCTCTGGGTCAGAAGTGGGGTCTTCCTGGGTATCCTATCATAGAAAACAACAAAAACTAGACGAAGAAAAACAATGAAACGACTAAAATATGACTAAGACTAATAAGTATTATAAACCAAAAGACCAAGACGAAAATTCAAAGATCTGCCAAAAACAACACTTTTGTTCAGTAAACTCTGGGAGATGCGAGTAGTAGCCCATATTGTATTTTTCACTTTTGTATTATCCTGAAATTCCTTTGGTGATAACATTAAATATTTTCTCGTTGAGGCGTGTCGTAACCTGAAAATTCCATATGTAGAGACGTTCGTAAGTGCAGTGTGGGATATACCGTGTAAAAAATTATCCACCCTAGTGTAGACAAAGCCTGAGTGTCCCAGAGATTAAATGGGTGAACTCTGCAGGTAGCATGACTCGTGCTGATGACCAGTTTAACCTCTAGGATTTGACCTGTTTTGGTGAAAGAAAGTACACAGAGGTTGACTTCCTCCTGTAAAAAGGTGCATCCCCTGGAGAGGAGCCCCAGACTAAACACTGTTCATTCAGCTGCTCGGCATCACCTCCAAACAAGGGACAGATGCTTGACAAGCGCTCCCAACAGAAAACTCACTTTTTCCAGCAATTATACAAAAGCAAAGCAAAGTGGGGAGGAGAAGGCAAAACCTCCAAATATTATACATGCTGTCTTTTGGAAAGTGCATTGAGTAAATTCTGTCAGGGAAGGATGGGTAATTTGAGGGTGCTCAGAGCCAACACAAACAACTATTCTGGCAAGGCCTCATTGTCAGCACTTGAGGTTTTAGTCAAATGCTTCAACGCTTCGTAGCCAATTTCTCTTTTCCCCGCCCACACCGGCCCATATGATTTGTCCTTGTCCAAGATCTCAGTCAGCCTTTCATCACCTACACAGCCGGAGCTTTCAAAAAGTATTCTTGTGGAAAACAAAGTCAGACCCCAGATGGAAATCTACACACACAAGTCCAAACAAAAAGAAAGAGCGTTCTCTCACGGTCTTCTGCGCTGTACATGAGATCATCTACATGAGACAGACAGCCTCCTCCTACCATCAACGTTTATGTTTTTAAGAGTGCCAGAAGGTCTCCCCGTAGACATGAAACACTTATCGCACAAGACTCAAGTTCAAATGGTTAGTAAAGACAGAAAGTCAAGTTGCCTACACTTCAAATGGATAGAGCCCGAGTATGCAGTGTCTTCATGAATGTTCTAGAGCTGGGGTGTCAAACTCATTTTGGTTCGCGGGCCACATTCAAGGCAATTAGATCTGATGTGGGCCAGACTAGTTTAGTTTTGGCCATATAAGTTAACTCACTGACTGCCATTGACGGTGCTTGACCTTCATTCTCCCCTCCCAGTCAAAATGGATTGGACACCGAGGGCCATCTATCGCAGGGGTCCCCATCCGCCGGGCCGCGGACGGTACGTGGCGACTTTGCTACCGGACCGCACAGAAATAATATTTTATTAACGACCGCATTCTGGTCGAATTAACTTTGGCCTGTGCCTCTGCTTAACACATCAATATCCCTGTCTACTCTAGCTATAATACTACAGTATAGATTAGAATGTCGTCATAGAAATCCATTGATTGGACTGCAAGCAGTTCATCTTGTGTTGTATACAAAATATATCTATGTGTTCTTGTCCTCCATAATAATGTATGACCAGACCGCGGGCGCAGCACATTTGTTCCCCCACACTAGCGATAATGACTGGAAAACAGACGTCTTTGGACAGATTTTTTACGGCGAAAAAGGGCACCTGACGAGCCATAAGATGAGCCTACAACCTCGAAGACCCGAGCTGCAAAGGAGTGAATTTGTGACCTGTTTGTGAATAAACCGAGTGATTCGGGCATGTCTGTGCAACAGGAGGATCAGCTTGTAGAGATCGCAAATGATGGCGACCTTAAACGTACATTTGAGACAATTAAAGTCAATCCGGAATATCTTGACAGCGCTACGAGAACACTGAAAACCTTGCTACAATTTCCAACATCGCATCTTCGTGAAGTGGCCTTCTTAATTAATGCTTAACGACAAGAGAGAGGTGTGCAGCTAACATGGCAGGATGGGTCTGAGGAGAACGTTTCTACGTTTCCATCCACGATCAAACGTGAGGTAATATTCCTTTCTTTAGAGAAAGTTTGTAGTGTTTACTTTAAAATCGCTGCATTCGTGGCCATTTCGGCATACGCAGAACTGCATATTAGCAGTCTTTGATGGGTTGCAAAAATGTCAAAACATCTTTCCGTGAAAAAAAAGACCCAAATCACACCGGTCCATGGTGCAAAAAAGGTTAGGGACCTCTGGTCTATCGCACTGAAAGATGAGCATTCACAGCAAGTCCTTCTAGTATAAGGCCTTGTTCACACTAGAAATCTGTTTTTTAGCCTATCCAAATTGAAACAGGATGGGTTTTTATGTAGTCTGGACAGTCACAAACCAAGAAATCAGATTTCTGCGAGATGGATTGAAACCACACTCGGAAGGTGATTTCACATCAGATACACTGCTAGCCAAAAGTATTTGCACAATTCTGTCAGATAATGCTCAATTTCTCCCATAAAAAAATAGCAATTACAAAATGCTTTGGTAGTAATATCTTCATTTATTTTGCTTGCAATGAAAAAACACAAAAGAGAATGAGAAAAAAAAATGAAATCATGATCATTTTACACAAAACTCCAAAAATGGCCCGGACAAAAGTATTAGCACCCTGTGAAAAATCATGTGATGCTTCTATAATTTGTGTAATTAACAGCACCTGTTACTTACCTGTGGAAAATAAGAAGTGGTGGAAATAACTAAATCATACTTGCAGCCAGTTAAAATGGATTAAAGTTGACTCAACCTCTGTCCTTGTGTGTACCACATTGATCATGGAGAAAATAAAGAAGACCAAAAAACTGTCTGAAGACTTGAGAAGCAAAATTGTGAGGAAGCATGGGCAATCTCAAGGCTACCGTGCGCAGTGTCATCAATAAGTGTAAAGCCTATGAAACTGTGACTAACCTCCCTAGATGTGGACGGAAAAGAAAAAGTGACGAGAGAATTCAACTAAAGATTGTGCGGATGTTGGCTAAAGAACCTCGACTAACATCCAGACAAGTTCAAGCTGTCCCGCAATCCGAGGGTACAACAGAGGCATCAACATAAAGTTTGCAGGAAAAGAACGAGGCCTTCAAAGACAAGGACACAGTCCCCACAGTCAAACATGACGGAGGTTCCCTGATGTTTTGGGGTTGCTTTGCTCCCTGTGGCACTGGAATGTTGTCTCTCCGGAATGAGAAGTCAGCTATGTGTTGACTGAACAACTGACTCGGACTGTACAAACAAGTCCACGTTTAGAAGTAAGGGTGTGTTTGTATGTATGTACTCCTGCCTCTCTTGACGGTCGCATCCAAGACAAATCACCACTGGTGCTGCTGTCACTGCGGGCCTTGACCAAGATGAACAGCCCGGTTTTAAAATAAGCACCTGCTGCCTCACAGCCCTTCCAGCTCATCCACACCGAGGCCCATCCACGCTGAAACATATTTCCCTTCACAGGTCACAAGACTGGTGCTGGCGTTCGACACTCCACACAGGGGACTCACTTTTCACCGCCTTGACCCTGTCTGCATTCTCTCCCGCACACACTCAGATGTGAATATTTACCACACAGCACACTAGTTCCATTATAGCCAAAAATGCTGGGAGTGCAATAACAGGGGTGACTCAATGAGAATAGCAGGTTGGCGGGACACCGACCGTGTGCGTGGGCAAGTGTTGACCGTCAATGTATATCTGAGCAAGCGAGCACAAAATTTGCAACATAGCCGAATATGCAAACTGCATAAAGTCTCAGCACTATTTCCTTGGTTTACATATTGCCTTTTCAGAGGTTGTGGGTCATTCCAGAATTGAAGTAACTATTGGCCTTCAGAATACAGTGGTACCTGGACCAGAGGTTGCGCTACACATTTTCGTTGTCTGTCATTTTGACTGACAGGGTCATGAAAATCCGGTCATAATCTATTTTTACCCGTCACTTAAATGTTTTAAATGATAATAATGACATATTTAATAGTATTTAGTTTTCATTCATTTTTAATTAATATTCTGTCCGAACAAGCTTAACAGAGAATCCACACCGTGCCATCACACATCAAGCAGATGAATATGTAATTTTTTCTCCGCAGTGACAAAAACAGCTGACTGTGGCCCCAGTACGTAGGCTACATATGGAACAATGAAATTAACAGTTCACCTGCTGTGGCCTGAACGCAGTCTCACACCTTCCTCCTGGTGCGCATGGACTTGAATTGCGTGCCCGCTTGTGCATAATCAAATGTCTCAACTGGGATTGCTGCAGAGGCTATTGTCATGAGGTTTTGGACTTTTGCCTCGGACGGACGACTTCTCATGGCCGTTTTGATGTTGTTCTGGAGGCTGAATCTGCGCTCTGCGGCCACACTCTTTTTTTCACCTCTTTTATCAACACCATCGTCGTTTTGGGGCTTTTTGAAGAAACTTCGGACACTCAGTTGCCTTGACATTTTTCCGAGTGAGGCCAACAACGTCATGCATCAAGAGAGACAATAGCTAATTAATATGTTCGCTCACCACCCTGTGGTCTGGGATGTGAATTGCAACCTGTCAAAATGACAGATGGCCTTCAGTTTTTTCCGTCACCGTTTTAAAAAAACGGTCAACGACGGAAAATATTCGGTTCACGCGACCCCTGACCTGGACATAAGAAAGCTTTGGTATTCGAGAAATTCATTTAACGAAAAGTTTTTCAAAGCTCATTTCGCTTCACATTAGGAAAAAATTATTCAGCATACGAAAGATAATATGTACTGCAATGGAATAATGGAACTACGTTTGACTATAAATGGAAACAAATGAAATCCACACACCACAGTGCTCATGTGTATGAAACAAAAGAAGAATATAACATACTGCCAAGGTTAGCTGTTTTTTTAGCACTCTGTGTTTGCTATGAACTCGAGTAGTCATGTGATAACATCTGTATAATATGCTGGAACATAAAAAACTAGCTACACTTAAATTTTATTATCAATTATTAATAATTTATAAACAGTGCTGCAACGATTAATTAACTTGAGTAATTCGATTAGAAAAAAGCTTTGACTCAAATTTTGCTGTCACAAATATTCGTTTGATTAGAGTGGCATTGTAATGGTTTGTTTTGAAAGTGTTTGCATTTAGTGTTATTGATTTGGGAGGATACACTGCCCTCTATTGGCAACAGTGAATATGACATAACTCATTTAACATGGCTGAATCCAGCTGCTCCCTGTTAAGATCAACATAAGGTAAGTTTTTGTTTGAGCTAATGTTTTTTAATGCATTCGTAATTTAGTTTGTAGGTATATTAAGCCATTTTTTTGTGGGAGTATGAGTTTGAACGATTTTTTTACTAGCATTGTTAAAAAAAACAGTTACCATTTTATAGCATTTAAGCTAGCGGACCTTTGCTATCCAAGTTAGCCAATTGTTGTTTTGTTGTACTTAGAGCCTCATTCATTATTTCTTAAATACCGTTTGAGGCTAAGCTAAACGCGATTCATTATACGAAAAAAAAAAAATGGTACGAAAGCCACTATGGAACAAATTTTGTATCTTGAGGTACCGCTGTATTTTTTTAAAAAAGTGAAGCTTCAATTTTCTGATTTTGTAGTTTGCAGTTATTTTGTCTAAAGGTTGTGCTACAAAGTATTCGGCTGAGGGTGCCAATACTTTTGTCTGGCCCATTTTACTTTTGTCCGGGCCATTTGTGTTGAGTTTTATGTAAAATGCAAATTTTGTTTTTCATCCTCTTCTGAGGTTTTTCATTGCAAGCAAAATAAAAGAAGATATTACTACCAAAGCATTTGTAATTGCAATCATTTTCTGTGGGAAATTGAGCATTATCTGACAGAATTGCAAGGGTGCCACTACTTTTGGCCAGCAGTGTATGTTATAGCGTCCTCAAAAATCGAAAGATTTAAAAGTGAGACTGAAATTTATGCATGTTACAAATAAAAGTTCCATCAATAGATTTTTAAGACCTCTTGTGATATTTTAGAGGAATTTTAGATATTTTAAGGCCTTAAATTCAAATTAGTGGATTTAAGACCTTTTTTTCTTTTTTTTTTTATTAAACTTTTTAACTTTTTGAGACCCCGCGAATACCTTGTGTTATAGTCGACATTAAAAATGATCATTGAGGGTGGTTTAAGAGAAAAATAGCATTTTACAAGGCACTAAAGACTTATTTGCTATTTAAAAAAATATTTTCAAGCAGCAATGTTTCGCTTAGTTTTTATTCCTAGATTTGGTCTCAATTTATACAGAAACTGCATCTTTTAGCATTTTCTCAATGGATCATTTAAAAATTAAAGGGTGGGACTAAATTATCCTCACTGATGTGTCAGCGCTGGAGTTCCTCACTCAAGACCGTTTCGTATCTGTGGCCTTTCGGTCCTCCTGGACACTTACTCCATCTAAACCATAGTATGTGTTTCATCTACATATTGATTCCCTTCGCTGAAAGAAGCATGGCCTCAGCATTTCACAGAATACATAATGTTGCAATAAACAGAGACAGCTATGCTTTTTCGACTCTCCCGTAATTCTTTAAACAGCACGTTTTGGCCTAAGTAGCTGTGTTTCCAGGTAATTACAGGAACTGAAGTTCATGACAGACTGAAAGGGAACAACAACATAATATAATCTCAAATAAAGGTTACTGCTCGGGTGAAGCAATATTGAACATGACCTTGTTTTGCTCCTGTCACCCAATAAAAACAGGCCGTTCTCACTATGTGGGCGTGTTTTAGTAGCGGCCCGTTGCAGTGCAGACGGCCGGGCGCTGAGGCTGACTGATGAATGACTTGCATTTGGTGAGGAGCGGACCACTGGCGTCGTGGATTGATTGGCCCAAAGGGGGCTGTCGAGAGGGGGGGGCACTTCCTGTGTGTGTTAATGGACGCTCCAGCAGAGGCAATGTGGCGGCTTGTGGGTGCGCTCCTTGGCCAATTTGCTTTCAGTCTCGCCGCTAATCAGACGAGAATCAACAATACTTCCTAGATACCTTCACAATAGAGGAAATGTGTATGTCTGAATAGTAAATTCATGAGTTGAATTTATGTAATTGTGGACTGTAACAACACACGGAATGTACTACTGTTTTCCCGATCCGATATGACTATTTTGGGAACATCGGAGAGTATCGGATTTGATCAAAAGCTTCGATGTTTTCGGCTAAAATACTCTGATTGTATGGCGTGACCCAACGTACAATGCTAGATGGAACGAAATGGACCTAGCACAAATCCACGTTCCTATCGCATCAATACTCATGAATAAGGTAGGACTGGCTTCTTATCTGGGTAAAGTTTCTACCTGGACAAGAGTGCCACTAAAAGTCTGGCTTTGTATCCTTAAATATAAGACTGTTGAGAAAGATGTGAAGGTTTTATGGTGGCTGGGTTATGCTACAGACTTTACTCCTGCAAAAACTGACGGTGGATTTAAGCATTGATGTTGGCATCACAGCATATTGTTTAAGATTATTGGGAGGAAACCTTGATTTTTTCCAACAATTTGTAAATAAATATGGTCAGGGGAAGGCTGATTTTTTTTCTATACCTTCACCTAAGCCACTATTTTAACACAAGCATTTTAAGTGAAGATGACAGACATCCAACAATTACTATCTTTGTGGATGCATCAAGAGGAACACTTACTAAAAAACTGATCTCTGAAACCTACTGTGCGGGATGAAAAGACTGACCACTTCACATATCAAGCTTAGGTGTGAAAGACAGGCGGGAATGAAACTCTAATTAGGACTGGTTAAACATGTGTAAAACCATGACAACTACATCTAGCTCTGATTTGTGGCGTGAATTCACATGAAATAACACTGTGTGTTTTTATCATACCGAGAATAAAGTCCAAAGTAAAACTCCAAAGTAAAAAACCTGAAGATGGACAATGTTGGCGGAAATATGGATGTTAATCTGTGGACCACTTCCATATCTTCTGGGAGTGCCCCAGGATCTATTCTTACTGGAAAGATGTAGTGATAGTTGTTGATAAGGTTATGCGTTTAAAACTGGAAGTGAGTTCTAGTATGTTCTATCTGTGTAACATCCCAACTGGGCTTACAAAGAGAGACAGGTGCTTCCTACAGGTATTGCAAACTGTAAGCAAGAAGACAATAACTCCAAATTGGTTAAAGGATGCACCACATACTGTCACTGAATGGATGGACATAATGCACGAGATTGACATTATGGAGCGACTGACCTTCTCCCTAAGACACTCAGCTGAAAAAAGTGAAAGATACTGGGAGAAATGGAAACTTTTTCTCACTTTAGGGTTGTGATGCCTTTGTTTCGACATACGTAGACACAAACCCCAGATGGATTTTTTTTCCCATCCCCTTATCTTTTGTCATATTTCATGTTGATGTTCCACACTGCTATTGTTGAAAACAAAACAAAAATATAAATAAAAACGAAGTTTAAAATTACAAAAAAAAAAGGATGGCGAAAATATTTCATCGACAAAAATTTTTTCATGACGATGATAAGCTAACAACATGTTTTATGAGTGCAAAACATTATGAGACGAATGCCAGTTTTCGTCTGGCCATAGTTTCCGTCATTTGTTCACAATGTGTGACATTTTCCTATTGTTTGTATGTTAGCTTGGATCATAGCATTGTTTGGTTGGGTCACTCATGTGACATTGTTGTAAGTGAAAGTGAACAACTTCATCTGAAGTTATGGAAAAAGTGCCTATATTGCACCACTATAATTATTGTTGAAATCAAAATAATGCAAACATCAGTTTTTTGGATCAAGTGCAAGTGCAAAGTGCCAATAAGGCACGAACATATCATATATGGCTCACACAGTGCTTCTGGCTCAAAATACTGTAACAACATAGGCACACAGCTTCGGCACAGTGAATGAGGTATGTAATGAATTTATGATTCATTATCTTTCAATCATTTATTGTTCATTTAATTTTTGCACCAAGAATGCAAAATGTCTGCTAACATAACAAATCCCAAGCATCTTAGTTTGAAGACGTCTAATGGCTAATAAGCATAACTGCTGTGCTAAGATGTGACCAGGCCTTGTACAAAGGCAGAAGGCTTCTCCATTCACTTTTAAGGCCTCCCAGCATATTGGCCCAAAACCGACGTCAATATTATCCAATATCATTTTAAAATGCTTTTATCAGCAGATATTATCGTCTACCCGATAACATCAGACAACTGTAATAAATTATGTAAAAAAAAAAAAAATAATAATAAGTTTTCATTCAAGTTTACGTAATTCTTAATGTCTCGCACATTTAATTCAATGCTTCTTAAGGCATCAATTTTTGACAAAATCCATTTAATGACTTTTAATGCATTTTATGACCCACATAAGTATTTTCATTCAATATATTTAGACTAAAAACTAAAAGGGCTGCCTATACTAATGATGACAATAGTAGTGTTTAACAGCAATTCTGACAAAAAACAATAGCAACATGAAAATAATCTTGTCAATGTCAGGAAAATTCCATTGTGTAACTAAAGTACTATTGTTCAAATTATGAATTCTTTAGCAATCATAAATAGTAAGGGTGTAACGGTACATGTAATAGTATTGAACCGTTTCGGTACGTGGTAGTCGGTTCGGAACGGACGCGTACCGAATGAGTTTCTGACGTAATATAACCCTTACTTTTCGAGGCTGTGAGTCGATCAGGTTACAGTTTCTTTGTGTAGATTATATTTACTCCGTCTTCTCTAATATTCTGTAATGAGGACCAACATGGTAGGACAGTCCAGAAACGTCAACGGCGCGACAACATGGCCGCCGCAAGAACGCATTTCAAACTATTTTCGAACGATTTTCAAACTAATTTGACATCGTAACCTACTTTTTGAGTCCATCAGATCTCTTGAGTGGTAGATTGGGGCACAGTTGACTTGTCTTTGTTGATTTACTACTGTCTTCTCTGCTATAATAATAACCAACATGGCCCCGTGTTCAATACAAAACACTCCTACCACAACAAAACAAGTAGGAACTAATATTCACATAGGAACTTAAGTTATACAACATAATATATACAATATAAATTAATACTACATCATATTTGTAAAATATAAACACATAATAAAATAAATAATATACCATTTAAATAAAATAAATTCAAATGAGCTAAAACACCTGTAATTAAATAATAATACACAGATCCTGCTTACACAATTAAATTGATTAATTTCTGTGTGGCGCTTTAACTTGAGAAAATCCACCAATAAAGCTTTTTAAAACCGTTGATTCATTTGAAAAATACATGTTAAAATCTTTGTCATTGGGATTGCTTTTCTCTTTAGCACAGGACTTCTTTTTTCTTCTTTCAGAAAGAAAGCCGACCAATACGTGGGGTCTGAAAGGCAAATTGTTGTTGGATTATCTTTAAATACCCGCTACTTTTTGAGCAGAATTCTAGCTTTGTATAGGCTAATGTTCCTATTGTTGAAAGCACAGAAGTGTGTAATAAACTAACTGACCAACTGTAATATATTTTGCATTTTGTTTTTTTAATGTACCGAAAATGAACCGAGCCGTGACCTCAAAACCGAGGTACGTACCGAACAGAAATTTTTGTGTACCGTTACACTCCTAATAAATAGGAATTTTAGTGTAATGCAAATTAAAGCCAATTTCAAACTCACAGCACCCCATTTAACATTAAATTTAACATTACGTAATGATTTCCCTGTGTTTCACTTTTCCTTTAAAAACTTTTACTGTTATTTAAGAACTGAAAAATGTTAGTGTGTATGAAAAAAAATCTTACCCGAGTCTTCCCAGATGCTCCAGTTCTGGCACTGGCGGTCCAAAGGTTTCAATTTGGAGGGGCTGGTAGTGGTAAAGGGCTTCTTCTAACTTGGGTACAGCTTGAAGAGAAACTGTCTGACGCTGGAATGGTTGGCGGGAGGTGGAAGAAAGCAAAACAGTCAGAGAAAGACAAATAACCTTTGGTACAGGACATTAATATTCAATGGTATACCGTGGAAACAATGTCACACTCACATAGCCTCTTTCGCAGTGTAGGAACTATCTGCAGTTCTTAGAACCTTTCGTAGGACAATTTCGGACGGAAGGAACCTGAGTACTTTGTTCCTACAACTATAGGCCTCTACAGTAGGAACTATCCTTTGCCAGGCAATCATTTTCGTACATGGGTGTACTGCGCCTGATACAGTGATGCATTATTTACCCGCCACACCCACCTCCAGAAAAAAGAATGGGGAAAAAAATTAAATGATTATCATTTTACAAAAAACTCCAAAAATGAGCTGGACAAAAGTAATGGCATCCTTTGAAAAATCATGTGACGCTTCTCTAATTTATGTAATTAACAACACCTGTTACTTACCTGTGGCACATAACAGGTGGTGGCAATAACTAAATCACACTTACAGCCAGTTAAAATGGATTAAAGTTGGCTCAACCTGTGTCCTTGTGTGTACCACATTGAGCATGGAGAAAAGAAAGAAGAACAAAGAACTGTCTGAGGACTTGAGAAGCAAAATTGTGAAGAAGCATGTGAAATCTCAAGGCTAAAAGTCCATCTCCAAAGAACTGAATGTTCCTGTGTCTATCGTGCGCAGTGTCATCAATAAATGCAAAGCCCATGGCACTGTGGCTATCCTCCCTAGATGTGGATGGAAAAGAAAAAAGGCTGGAGTTTGCCAAAATTTACCCGAGAAAGCGAAAAACGTTTTGGAAGAATGTTCTCTGGTCAGATGGGACAAAAGTAGAGCTTTTTGGGAAAAGGCATCAACATAGAGTTTACAGGGAAAAAAACGAGGTCCCCACAGTCAAACATGGCGGAGGTTCCCTGATGTTTTGGGGTTGCTTTGCTGCTGCCACTGGCACTGGACTGCTTGACCGTGTGCATGGCATTATGAAGTCTGAAGACCATCAACAAATTTTGCAGCATAATGTAGGGCCTAGTGTGAGAACACTGGTTCTCCCTCAGAGGTCATGGGTCTTCCACACACTTCCACACAAACACACTTTAAAAAGCACGAGAAATTGGTTTGAGAAAAAGCACTGGTGACTTCTAAAGTGGCCTATAATGAGTCCAGACCTGAATCTCATGGAACACCTGTGGAGAGATCTGAAAATGGCAGTTTGGAGAAGGCATCCTTCAAATCCCAGAGATCTGGAGCAGTTAGCCAAAGAAGAATGGTCTAAAATTCCAGCAGAGCATCGTAAGAATGTCAATGATGGATACCGGAAGCGGTTGTTCGTAGTTATTTTTTCTAAGGGTTGTGCTACCAAGTATTAGGTTGAGGAGGCCAATGCTTTTGCCCGGCCTATTTTTGGAGTTTTGTGTAAAATGACAATGATTTCATTTTTTTTTCTCTTTTGTGTTTTTTTATTGCCAGCAAAAAAAACAAATAAAACAAAAAATATTACTATCAAAGCATTTGTAATTGCAGTCATTTTCTGGGAGAAATTGAGCATTATCTGACACAATTGCAGGGGTGCCAATACTTTTGGCCAGCACTGTAGATGAAGTTGTGCTGAGAAACAAAATATACACATTTATTTTACAAAATTTACATTATAAGCAGTTACTGAAAATGTTTCAAATTACTTGAGTATTCTTTTCAACGAATACTTTTTTACTTGTACTTGAGTAAATTATTGGATAACTATTTTTACTTGAATAATATTATTTAGAAGTATCGCTACTCTTACTTGAGTGACATTTTTAGCATTACAAAAGGTTCTAGGAACTGCGTTCTAGGTTCTAGGAACTATTGCACAAATAGGAACTAGGGACCAGGAACCAGCGTTCTGAGAACAATTTTATTGCCTTCTCTGAGGTAGGGACTTTAAGTGGAACCGCAAGAACTCGATGACGTTGGTGTTTGGTGATTCGCTGAAATCAGCAGATACGCCCCTTCCACCCTGAACTAAATCTGTGTGCTCTTCCAGTCTCGTCGTTAAATACTGGATTTGCTCGCTAATGGAAGCTATTCCTTTCAAACATGCAAGAATTGCCACAATGTCCTCGACAGTCTCTGTTTCGTTGTTTTCTGTTCAGCTCAGTTTTTGTGGTTTTATTTTGTCAGAGGTGGGTGTGGCGAGTCAATAATGTGTCATTGGTGCAGACTACAATGTCACAGCAGTTCGTATCAGGTGCAGTCAGGGGTGAAAGTGGGCCAGAACGGTCAGGGACGCAGTTCCGGTATAAGAGTCAGGGCCAGAACGCAGTTCCGGTATAGCATTCAGGGCCGGAATGCTGTTCCGGTATAAGATTCAGGGCCGGGATGCTGTTTCAGTACACGGTGCTTTGATTCCGAAAATATGACGGCAACTGTCAAAACGCTATGTAAAAAAAAAATAAGGCTAAGCTGCCACGCATGGATTTCATCTCCAAGAAGAAAACAATCTACTAACATCAGATTTACATACACAAGTGTGAACAGCAAGCATAATGAAGTGCTTGTGTAGCGTAATTCGTTTCCACCAATATTTATTATTTATTTTATTTCACGGACAGCATGAAGGTTTCCTTTAGCTGCTGTAGTTATCAGAGTCTGACGATGATGAGTCACGTCAATGTGCGAATGCACGCAGCAAAGAAAAACGCCATGACTCATTTATTCGTTCAATTGGCTGACATACTGACATGTGATAGTTAGCTCTGATTGGTTCAAATGTGCATGTTTTCTGGAACAGCAAAAAAAAAGAAAAAGAAAAAAAAAAGGTTGAATAGATGCGACAATAAAAGGGCAATGCAACATAAAATGGATCAAATCTTTAAGAGCAACGAAAGAGTTGAGGAGGCTAATTTATCATATTTAGTTTTATTTGCTCTGATGGGGATGTTCAGAACATCTTAGCTGTCAATGTGTACTTTGGACTTATATTTGTTCATTTATGTTTGGATACTTATTAATTTCCTTATGATTTAAAAAAGTCAATATTTGCGCGATCTTCAAAATATATTCCTTTTAACTCCGCATAATATAAGTACAGTGGTACCTCTACATACGATCGCTTCGACACACGAACTTTTCGACATCCGACGTAAAATTTGACTCGCCATTTGTTTCTACATCCGACGACATGCTCGAAATACGACGACAATGGCAGCACCGCAGACGAATGCATGGCGGATTTTCTTGTGTGACAAATCAACACAGGTTTCAGAAAAGGTTGGTACAGGTGGTGAAACAAGGAAAAAGTTGACGCTTACCTTCTAAATGAAGATGCAAATGACAGAAAAATATGAGCGTAGGGTGGGCATCCGTGAAATGGCTCAACAATACATCTCCACGGTCCTCCTCCGACCATCGTTCGCCAGTCTTTATAAGTTAAGCTGATAACTAGACAGTAACCTTTGCTATGTGTGGAAGTCATTTAAAGTTGTGACTCAATCGTTAAAGTTGTTAAAATTGCTCCCGTTATTGCATTAGTTCCCTTCTGTCTACTTTCAACATGTGTAAGTTTTAAAACAGTTTCATCATTTAAAGATAGATTTAAGTCAAGATTTTGCCGATTTAGGAGACTTTTAGATAAAAAGTAGAAAAAAAAAGTTACTTAGGTTCGCTAGGAAGGATCTCTACAGCAGAACCTTCCTGAGAGGTCTACTGCTTTAAGATGGTGGCTGTTTACTAACGCATGTAGTCCTTAAAACATGTTGTCAATGAAGCCGTGTCTGTCATTTGCATCTAGTTCTATAATATGTGATATGTACCGTATCATGTGGGCGTAGTTGTGTAGGCTATGGCTACAGTCAGGTATTATTGGAGCCACCTAGCATCGCGTTTGCAACGGCGTCATCCCCACTCCTGCTCTACTCTCTCGTCTCCGTGAGTCCATCTCTCTCAGACTTTTTTATTCAACCAACTTAGTAACGCAGAGTAACGCACGTCTTTCCCGCTTCAGTAACGGTAACAGCGTTGCCAAGATGAGAAAAGTAATTAATTAGATTACTCATTACTGAAAAAAATAACGCTGTTAGTAACGCCGTTATATTCTAACGCCGTTATTAACAACACTGGTTAATAAATACTTGACAGACTTGTACTTGTGTCAGACATTGAGTGTCGGCTATGAAAATCTGCACAGCATATTGATGAGACATGCTGCTTTTCCACTATTATTATATTAGTAGTAGTGTGGCTGTACTGCCTTCAGTTTAGGGCAAAACGTTTCGCGGAAAACAGAGAAAACCACATCACTTTGAATACAATAGGCAGGACGGGACACACACACAAACAACAATAATGGAGGAGAACCATAGGTTGCTGTATTTACTAGTGTTGCACCGATACCATTTTTTGGGCCCGATACCGATACAGATACCTGGCTGTGCAGTATCGGCCAATACCGATACCATTCCTATACCACTCTGTTTGCAAAAAAAAAAAAAAAAACATATATATATGTATATGTATATATGTGTGTGTGTGCGTATAACGGGTGCAACGATACAGTTAAGTCAAGGTTCGGTACGATTTTCGATACGATTCAATACATTTAATGTTCTGGAACAGAAAATGCAACTGTTATTTTTATTTATTTATTTTTTTGCTAACAAGCAAAAATAACAGTGCCATCATATAAACAAGCATTTTAGTGCATAATATTTATGTGCTTACTTCTTACTGATCTGAAGAAACATATTGTATATAAGTGCTGAGAACAATTTTTACTGTTTGTAAAGTGGGTCACACACATTGCTGCAGCTCTCTTGACAGCTATATTTAAACATCCTATTTGTGGTCCGAGTCCATCTGTAACATGTACTGAATTAACAGTATTTGCGGCATTATCTATAGTCACTGGTATGGGTTAATTTGGCCTGCTTAACTTTCATTCAGTCATGGCGGTTTCTATTTAATCAATGTAGTCTATGGACTACGCGTCGCTCTGGGCTCACGCAGCTAATGGCATGGGATCTAATGTAGTACATCTAGGTTGCTATTTGATGATATCTAGTGTGTGTGCGCGAGAGTTGGCATGGGATCTAATACAGGACATCTAGATTGCTATTTGATGATACGTAGTGTGCGCGCTGCGCCGCTTGAGTGTTTTCTGGCCACAGAAGTCACTTCTGCTCATTACTGCACAACACCAGCATATTACAATCGACTTTCATAAACAGGACGAGTTTGAATTACGGCGCTCTTAATTTGCCACTCATTGTTCATCATGAAACCATGAGTTTGCGGAGTCTCCCACGGTCTTAACCTTTCTGATCCCATCGGCGTTACAACAGAAAGCGTTAGCTTACGCACGCTAATCATGTGTGAATACCATGTTAAATGAGCAGCGTAACATTGCTGATATGCGTTGTAATGTACATCCGTAATATTGAAGACGAAGGTGTAAATTTCGTGTGGTAATTTCGAGACAAAGACATACAGATGTAATGATCTGGGAAGTTGGCTCACGTGGGGATGACAGTATATTTGCTTTCAAATGATGCCAGTAGATGGTATCAGTGCCCTAAATGTTGGTACTCGTCGATACCGATACCACCAATTCGGGCCGGATGGGTGCCCCCTGCCCATACTGGTATCGGTATCGGTGCAACTTTAGTATTTACTGCACTTCTTAACATGTGGCTATTGAACACCGGACATAGATTGACAGGACAGAATAGACAGGCTGTGATGGTATCAGAGCATCTAGAGCTAAGACGTGGAAATAGCATAATCTTAGGACCTTTGTGAATTTTCTGTCATTTTTAGTTGGACATCTTATAATGTTACAATAGTGCAAAAATATGATTTGTCTGTTCAACCAGTTAATGACATACAGTGGTTTAACCAGTGATCAAAACACTAAAAACTTCTTGGCAGCGCCTGATTTTACATAAGGAACGGCATCCACAGTCGAAGTACAAATATGCACAACAAATTCTACAAATTACTTTATATGCTGAACTGTGCGACGTCAATAACGTTTCTAATTCCTATATTACTATGGCCACAAAAGGGGAGTTAACCTTATTTACAACAAAGATCAGCGAAGAAATAATTACAAAACTATTATGGTATTCACGTCCCAGTGGAGTAGAATAACCAATGGGGGGAAAAAGTTTAAACCAACCAAGTCATCAAATTTGAGGTGATGATGAAGGATGGAGAAAAATATCACGGCCAGAAGGCATTGGAAACGGGCACAGTGAAATCAGAGCGTGACAAATATTACCACACTTTCCAAAAGTCAGAAGATCTTTACGGTCAATTGTTTCTTTAAGATACGTTGATCCACAATCAGTTGATGTTTCGCAGTTGAAGCTCAGCGTGGTGTTAAAACGATAAATCTTCTACTACTTGAGGTCTTTGCGGATTTGTTCGATTTTCTGATTCTGCCCTCAAAAGGGGGATTTCCACATAGACAGACCCACTTTGTGTCAGCATGAAAGTAATCTAAGAGAGCATGCCTAAACAAACAGGGAAAATTGTAGGGAAACTCAAAAGACAATGGAAGATAAAAAGATGAGAGTTGAGTAGAGGAAGAATAAACAAGAGAGCTCAGAGGGGAGGTAATGAAAAGCAAACTAAATGGGTAACATGTGCCTCCCCAGCCTCACATACGCTTTAGCCTATACACAAGTAAAGCCAGCTAATCTCTATTAGAAGTTTTTAAAGCGCCGAGGATGCAGCCGTCAATTCAGACTAACTGAGCCAAATACAACATGATTATTCTAAACAAACACACTTAATGTCTCTGCTTTTGGAAATCCATTCTGGTTAAGTCAACAACAGTTTCAAGGCAGTAAAACAGGGTTTCTACAGGTGTCAGCTAAGGTTGTTTTCATCACCGATGACGGTAACGAAAAAATTTCGTCAACGAACACTTTTTTCATGACGATGACGAAACTATAACGGGTTAAAAACGTGTTTTGGGAGACGAAAACATAACGAGACAAAAATGTGAAATAGTTTCCATCACATGTTTACAATGTGTGATATTTTATGTGTTGTTAGCCTGGAATGTATCAGTGTCTGGTTGTGTCCCTCATGTGACGTGCTGCACCCCCCCCCCACTCACCAGTGTCCTCTCTAGGCTTGCTTGTTTTGAAACACACGGTAAGATTTGTTTTCTTATCTTGGCCGGGGAGAATAAGCAATGTTGCTTTAGCTTTTAAGATCTGTGCTGAGTGATCATCACACATTAAATGTAACTCGTAGTGTTAGCATAGCATTAGCATGAGGCTTAAACGGCGAGCATCCTCTTAAACTCTTGGACAACTATTTATTTATTTTTTTTTACATACAGTTCATGGCATCCAGGTGGGTATAATTAATTAAAAATAATGTAATATATAATGAATGAATGAATTTATTGTCATTGTCATCATCATCAAAATCATTGACAGTTTCAGAGGGTGGAATTTTACCCGAAAGAAAGACGAAGACAGACAAAGGAAAGACGGGAAAAGCAGATGCTTATCGATACCCGTCCCCCATAATAATATATAATCAGGAGTGCACATATTTTTTTTGCCCAGGTTCTCAGAGGAGGACCTTGAGATGTGACTTGGTCCTCATTGAGCTTGAGAGCCGACCCACCTGATGCGATAAAATTATGACAAGCTTTACTTAGAGCTAATTACCTTTAATTAATTATGTTAACAATTAACACTTGATTAACATCAACTGGCACAACAAAATTGCCATTACTTTGAAGTGAAATGTAGAGAAATAAACAGGGGTGCGCATATTTTTTTTGCCTCCCACATTAACTCCAAGCCTTTGTAAAAGTGGGACGTCCACCTCATAGGAGCTCATTGAACGTGCATGTTTAGCTTTGTGAAATGCGAGCAAAAACACGTCTGTCAGTCCATGGCGCTGCTCTTCAATAACTTTATTCCGCCACTTGTCCATAGGGCGAGTAGGGTCCTGTCTGACATCGATAGTTTGCTTAATTGCCACATGCTCTCTGTTTTTTTCGTGCTTTTCAAAGTTTGAATGGCTGAAATTCTTTGACCCTACATAAAATGCGCTGCTCTTATCAGCGACATTGGGATTCTCACGGCAAATTTTGCACGACATTTCCGTGCGAGCATCATTTGCTTCTAGCCATGGTACCTCCTGCAGCCACTTTTCAGCAAAAGTCCTTTTTTTCGGTTGCTCCGATGACGTCTCTGTCGTCTGTCTGTCTTTTGACGGGGGTGGGGGAACACGGAAATAATTACTCAATGGGGCCTGCCTCTTTGACATTTTGAGAATAGATTTTCTCGTGTCCGCCGCAAATACAGTGGTCAGCCATTGGTACGCAAAAGCGTATGGAAGCCGTTGAGGGCAAGCGCGTTTGTCTACGTCCAGTAAGTATGCGCACATGCGGACCACTTATGTGCACCCCTGTATATAATACAATGTAATAATAATGTTTTCCTGCTGAGTGTGTGTTATCACCATGTTGGCATTGTCCTTGTAGATGCTTCAATGTGTGCCTGTCAATGTTCAATCCGAATAGTTGGAAACCTTTCATTATTTATTTTTAGAGAATTTTTTTTAAAATTTCCAGAGGAAAATATTTTTAGTAAACGTCGACTAAAACTAGACGAAATTAGTCTTGAGTTTTCGTCAACAAAAACTAGACGAAGAAAAACACATTTTGAGATGACTAAAATATGATTAAGACAAATAGGTTTTATCGTCCAAAAGACTAACACCAAAATTTAAATGAAGGGCTGCCAAAAATGACACTGGTATCAGCAAATCTCATTCAATGATTTGTAATGCCACTCTAAACTAATTTAATGCTCATGCTCAACTGCAGATAGTTTGACACACAGATTGTAAGCAATAAACAATGATTTTTTTTTTTTTTTTTTAACCTGTCCTGTTCAGCTGATTAGACACGGAGAATAGGAATCTGAGTGTCCTTATGGTCCGAACAGTTAAATATTGAATATTTTTAGAGGTTGAAAAAAAAAACAAAAAAAAACGCAACAAACAGCTTAATGCAACTTCACACAAACTTGTCCAGAAAAATGAAAGTACAATCATGAAAAAAAAAACTACACACTCAAGAGTGGACTTTGAGCATAAGCAAAGCATATGCACTTTCTCCAGCCACTTGTGTTGAAGTTTGCATATCCCCATCTTCATGCGCCGGCCATAAGAAGCCGTCAAGGGCGACCCCCCCCCCCCCCCCACACACACACACATCCCTTCAAAAAACAGCGTCCGCTCTCTCTGACGTCACCTCTGCGCCCACACTCACACGCATACTCAAGATTAGATTTAGATAGAAAATGTAAAAAAAAAACAAAAAAAAAAAAAACAAAAAAAACATTATTTTAAACTGTCAACATTATATAATTTTTAATGCCGCGAACATTTAGTTGACTGCTTTTTAAGGCCTGAATTTTGACAAAATCCGTCTAATGACTTTTAATGCTTTTGAATGACCCGTATGAACCCTGCAAAAGATGACACTAAAGCTAGGTTCTTACTGCAGGTCTTAATGCACGAATCCGATTTTTTCGTGTTTTTCCGACTCGAGCGAGGCATTACCTTGACATTCTGAACGGGACAAGTCGCAAAGAAGTGGACCCTTTCAAATCCGATCTGGGTCACTTTCGTATGTGGTTTAAATTCAATCTGGGCCACATTTTTCAATAATGTCGCACGCGGTCTGAACTGTCAAGTCTCCCAAATCGGAATTCATGCAGCAATTACATCATCAAAGAGCGAGCGCGCTGCGGTAGCTGTGCGTTAGTGCCTAGCTAGCCTTGAACATGGCTTTTTGGGAAAGGTCGGGCTTGACAACAGTCATAAAAAAATAAAAATGGGTTGAGGACGAGCCTGAGAATGATCGGTTTTCTCTCTGTTCTATATAAGCAATATTTCAAGATTGCTTACATGGCCGGGGCAAACTGCCCATAGGTGTGTGTGACATAAGCGGACAGTGCGTGCATGCTATCGATCCATATAAACTTTGAATATAAGCCTAAACGGGGATTATTTATGTTTGTTATTTGTGTCCTCTGTTTGGAAATCAAAATATAATCTCCCTGGAATGACGGATGACAGCCAACATGTGTAGTCATTTGTTTTGATGCTTCTGCGCATGCGAGTCTTCTTGCTCAGCGCGTGTCGGACTGCGAATTAGTGCGCATGCGTAATACTTCAACGATCTCAATGGACAACGGCAGTCTGAACAGGCACGCCAAAACAACAGATACGACAAAAAATGCATTGTGCATTAAGACCTGCGGTAAGAACCTTAGCCTTAGTCAAAATGCTTTCAATACACAGAACGGTGGAATATCAACTCCAAGACTTTAAAGATAACACAATGCTGAGAAATTCTGAAATATACGATTTTTGAAATATATCTACAGTGGTGCCCACGGGTCCATTGTGTGCGTTGCAGAGGAAACATCCCTCCCAATACCTTCCTCCCAATACCTTCAAGAGAGAGCGCTGGCAGCTAGAACCGCTAGCCTGGGCTTTTGGCGTAGTGGCTAGCTCGTTCTACCGCCGTGTGGCGGAGTATGAGTCCTGACCTGGACAAAGGGGACTGATGCGACGTGGTTCCTTGCAAACCGGTTACATTTGTTTGTGTTGCTCCAACTATGGTCCATTAAATAAACATTTATGCCAATTTAGGCTTGCTTGTTTGTTCTTAAATTATATTTTCATGCCAATGTTGTTCTTAACAGATCATGTTGACTGTTCCATACAGAAGTCCTGCTTGACTGGAGCGCTACTTGAAAAAACGGTTATTAGTTTTAGACTAGTGCTGCAACGATGAATCGATTAACTCCAGTAATTTGATTAGAAAAAAGCTTTGAAGCAAATTTTGCTGCTTTGAGGATTTGTTTGATTAGTGGCGTTGTAATGGTTTGTTTTATAAGTGTTTGCATCTAGTTTTATTGATTTAGGTGGATACACTGTTCTCTAGTGGCAACAGTGAATATGACATAACACATCTAACATGGCTGGATCCAGCTGCTCCCTGTTAAGTTTTTGTTTGAGCTAACACAACTGTTTATACACTCGTAATTTAGTTTACAGGTGTGTTTAGCAGGTTTTTTTGTGGAAATATGTGTTTGAACGATTTGTTAAGAATAAAGCATTGTTTAAGAAAAAAAAAACATTAGCATTTTGTAGCATTTAAGCTAGCAGACGTTTGTTATGCTGGTTAGTGAAATAAGCCAATTGTTCTTTTGTTGTACTTTGATATATTTTTTTATACCGTTAAAGCTAAGCTCAGGTATTTTAATTATTGTTCTTGTGAAATTAAATTGCTATTCTGGATCGTTTGAAAAAAAGACTCGGGAATTTTTTTGTGTATTCCCATTTTATGCTCCTTTGAAAATGCAATCTTAGCAAGCCTTTGTCTTACATCTGCTAAAATTTCTTCTGCAATGCATGAAATGTTCCTAATCAGATTACTCGATTATACAAACAACAAATAAGTTATGCACTTAATTTTAGCTCAAAATGCGTCAATCAAACAACAAATCAGTTCATCCTGAAGCAGACCCTTGCTACTTCTAACTGCGTAGGGAAAATTGGGGAAAGGCTCATCTCTGTTCCAGCACATCCCCTATTAAAAAGCATGGTCCATAGGACATTCTTAGATGAGTCTGATGTGGAAGGACCTAAATACAACATCTGATCATTGAGAATATTCTCCACAGATACAGCCTACATCCCAGAAGAATGGAAGTCTCTCCCCATTCATGCAAAACTGACATTTGATCAGCAAGTAGCAAGTGTAAAAGCTGGTCGCCCCTCGCCTTACACGTTTAAATATAACCTACTATATAACCAGAGGCAGCTGCCCCAGTGCAAAGCCCTTAAAGCTGACAAGTCCTTTTTCTGCCGGGCTGGAACTGCCTGAGACGTAGGCGCGGGTTGTTGAGGCCATCCTAAAGAGGGCCAAGCCAGGGGCAGGAGCAGAGGCAGAGGTGTGAATGCCCACATGTGCTCGCTCCAATCACAGCTGACAGTTCTCTTTAGCCCCTGGAGTGACCCCCTGCTAGTAAAAAAAATCTGTGTTGATCAACGTGACTTCCAGTAATCCAATAAGCAGTGTTTTTTGTCAACGATGAGGATCATGAAAATATTTAGTCTGCGAACCATTATTTTATGATGTGATGAGACGACAATGAGTTAAAAACGTGTCTTGGGAGACTAAAACGAGAGGTAGACCAATATATGGCTTTTTTTCCAACATCGGCCATCAGCCGATGAACAACACCGAAAAAATAAGCCATTAAAGAAAAGGATTTTGATCAGGCATCTGTGTGGGCAACTGTTGATGTATTTATATTTTATTTAAATATTTCTTCATGGACTAAAACCTTTGGAGTGTATACAGTGCTGGCCAAAAGTATTGGCACCCCTGCAATTCTATCAGTGAATGCTCAATTTCTCCAAGAAAATGGTTGCAACTAAAAATGCTTTGGTAGTAATATCTTTTTCTTTTGCTTTCTTTTTTGCTTGCAATGAAAAAACACAAAAGAGAATGAAAAAAAATATATATATTTTATACAAAACTTTAAAAATGGGCCTGACAAAAGTGTTGGCACCCTCAGCGTAATACTTGGTAGCACAACCTTTAGACAAAATAACAATGAACAACCCCTTCCGGTATCCATCAATGAGTTTCTTACAATGCTCTCCAGGAATTTTAGCCAACTGCTCCAGGTCTCTAAGATTCGAAGGGTGCCTTCTCCAAAACTGCCAATCTCAGATCTCTCCACAGGTGTTCTATGGGATTCAGGTCTGGACTCATTGCTGGCCACTTTAGAAGTCTCCAGTGTATTCTCTCAAACAATTTTCTAGTGCTTTTTGAAGTGTGTTTTGGGTCATTGTCCTGCGTGAAGACCCAAGACCTCTGAGGGAGACCAGATTTCCCACACTGGGTCCTACATTATGCTGCAAAATTTGTTGGTAATCTTCAGACTTCATAATGCCATGCACACTGTCAACAATCCATTGCCAGAGGTAGTAAAGCAGCCAAAACATCAGGGAACCTCCGCCATGTTTGACTGTGGGGACCGTGTTCTTTTCTTGGAAGGCCTCATTTTTTCCCCTGTAAACTCTATGTTTGATGCCTTTTCCCCAAAAGTGCTACTTTTGTCTCATCTGACCAGAAAACATTCTTCCAAAATGTTTTTGGATTTCTCAGGTAAGTTTTGGCAAACTCCAACCTGGCTTTTTTATGTCTCTGGGTCAGAAGTGGGGTCTTCCTGAGTATCCTACCATTGAGTCCCTTTTCATTCAGACGCCGACGGATAGTACAGGTTGACACTGTTATACCCTCGGACTACAGGACAGCTTTTAAACTTGCTTGGATGTTAGTCCAGGTTCTTTATCCACCATCCGCACAATCTTTCGTTGAAATCTCTCGTCAATTTTTCTTTTCCGTCCACATCTAGGGAGGTTAGCCACAGTGCCACGGGCTTTACACTTATTGATGACACTGCGCACGGTAGACACAAGAATATTCAGGTCTTTGGAAATGCACTTGTAGCCTTGAGATTGCCCATGCTTCCTCACAATCTGGCTTCTCAAGTCCTCAGACAGTTCTTTGGTCTTCTTTCTTTTCTCCATGCTCAATGTGGTACACACAAGGACACAGGACAGAGGTTGGGTTATTTTTAATCCATTTTAACTGGCTGCACTTGTGATTTAGTTATTGCCACCACCTGTTATGTGCCACAGGTAAGTACCATATTTTTCGGGCTATAAGTCGCAGTTTTTTTCCCCATAGTTTGGCAGAGGGTGCGTCTTATACTCTGGTACGACTTATGTGTGATTATTTACGGTTGGGTCAGGGCGAACTTCCCTCTCGCTAACTTTAAAAAAAATAAATATATATTTATATACTTATACTAAAATAATGTATGGATGTTAAGTAAAATAAATAATTTGGATAAAACAGAGAAGGTGCTGTTCATGCCAGCGCACGTGAATGCCGTGGCCCCGCTTTCTTTTTAATCTTCCCCTACCACCCTGGCGTCCTCCTCGAGTCCATCCTGGTATTACCTTTTCGATATGCGCAGCTTGGAGTGAAAAACAAACTGAAGACAGGGGGAATTGAAAAGCAAACAACTGCGGTAGGAATGGGGTATGGAAAGGATTCAAATTGTTGAAGATGCTATACAGAAACCTGTGTCGGCTTCGCTGAATGCAAACGAATGTGGCGGTTCGGTCTCATACGAGAAATATATTTAACAAACGTGTCCAGCGTTATTTCGTTGTGTAAATGCAATTATAATGATCATAAAAATATGTAGACTATTTAAACATTGCGAAAACTTGCGTTTTTTTTTTCTGCCAACTTGAGGAGATTAAAATAATTGTCAAATCCACTATCCGCCTGTTAGAACAGACACACAAATATAAAAGAGATAAATGTTCAATGACTATCCATCTTAGTCGTGTTTAACTGGGAGAATTTGTTACAAAAGACAGGCTTTAATTTGTTATCATTATGCATGCAAGCATCGTCACAAATGCGATCACATAAAACGCAACCACGCATCGCATCCCCGCAATTTCCTGCTTCTCCTGAGTCCTTACAAATAAAACATAGAATTTTGGGGGGAGTTTTCGGGCATGTGCCTACAAATAAAACACAAAATTTCGGGGGGGTTTCGGGCTCGGGCCAACAAATCAATTCAACTGATCGGCGGGCCGGGTCGGGCTTTGATACCAACGGGTCGGGCTGGATTTTTTTAGGCCCGATCTAACTTCTAGCGTCATATAATGTTAGCATACTGTACAGTTATTCAGCATGTTGTTCTCTATTGTATTTTTATTTTAAATTTCCTTTCAAGATGACATGTTTATTCTTAGTGCTGGATTCTACCCAATAAATTTCCCCCCAAAAATGCGACTTATACTCAGGTGCGACTTATAGATGTTTTTTTCCTTTTCTTTGCGCATTTTTTGGCTGGTGCAACTTATACTCAAGTGCGACTTATAGTCCAAAAAATACGGTAACAGGTGCTGTTAATTACACAAATTAGAGGAGCCTCATATTATTTTTCAAAGGTTGCCAATTCTTTTGCCTGGCCCATTTTTGGAGTTATGCGTAAAAAACTAAAATGATGATGATTTAATTTTTTCCCATTATCTTTTGTGTGTTTTCATTGCAAGCAAAATGAATGAAGATATTAATACCAAAGCATTTGTAATTGCAATCACTTTCTGGGAGAAATTGAGCATTATCTGACAGAATTGCTCGGGTGCCAATACTTTTGGCCAGCGCTGTAGACGAACATTTTGAGTAGCTGACGACTACACCTAAATGAAATATGTCGTTGACTAAAACAAGACAAAGATGAAGACATTTTGAACTTATTAAAATATGACTAAAACTAATAAGTACTTTCGTCCAAAAGACTAAGACGAAAATTTAAAGGGCTGTCAAAAACAACACTGTTCATTCGAAACCAGAGCATTCGCAGCCAGTCTTTCTGATTTTCAGGGCATTTACATTTATTTAAGTCACTCTGTTCATTTTAGGGCATTTACAGGTAACTTCTTGTTGAGTTTGAGTCACTGCTTATTGCTTTGGAACAATTCATGGCTCACTTCCTTTTCGGCAACGCAAAATCAACAGGAAGTGATGCATAAATGTCCCAAAATCAGCAGGAAGTAATCTATAAATGCCCCAAAACCAATAAAACGTAACCCATAAATGCCTCATAATCAACAGAAAGTGACTAAAAGCAACAGAAAATGATCTGAAATGCCCCAGAATTAATCTCATCGGTTGCCATTGACCACCATAGACGTCCAAGCCGTTTGAAGTGGGAGGGAACCCTCACAGTTCAAACTAATTGGACCTTTAGAAGTGATAAACTCAATTCTAATAATTTCCTGACCCATGTATCGATAATTACTATATCGCCATATTGTGAGATCATTATTTTGAGGTTTGTATCGCAAATCGTATCATATTGTGAGGTACCCAGAGGTTCCAACTCCTAGTTATCATCACGAAGACAAATTTATATTTTTGTCCAAAAGACTGAGACGAGGGCTGCTAAAAACAACACTGCTAATAAGAAAGAAAAATTACACAGAAATCTATCATTTGTGACATCATTATGTCGACAGAAAAAAAGAGAAATGCAAGAATGTTGGGAGAAGGAAATCAAATCCACATTGAAAGTTTTGAGATATTACACAGGGATTTGAAGGGGGTGGGGAGTATGCAACAACAACCTCTCAAGCAGAACAGGTTGGGCCAGTCTGGTAGAAAAAAATTCAAACTCAGCTCCAGCCTACACTGACGAGCGTGTCTCCCAACCAGAGGTCACTATAGAGGACGATTTAATAAAGGAAAACATACCTGACTGCTTAGCGTATGAGTGTTTGCGCTCGTATTTGTCCTGTATTTTCTATTGAAGTCAAGTCACATCATGTCTCATAGAATAATTCCAGAGAGAACCTGAGAATATTTAAGTCAGCTACACATCTATGTTTAGGGATAAACTTGCTACCCGCATTTGGCCAACGACATGTGCATTGTGTGCACCCCTACTGCTTCCACTTGGTGCCCGTGGCGGCCTCGTCAAGTATGGCAGCTGCTCTGCTGACTGTGACAAGTGGATCAGGCTGTTGTGGTTGAAGAACCTTTCATTTAAGATGCCGCTGAAAGCTGCTCTGGACTACAGCAATTCCCCATCGGTCAAACTATGAGGGATGGGACAAAGCAACCAGGGGGTGATTCCTAAATGGCAAATATACAGGAACAGATAGAACACATACTTGATACTATTTTCTCATGACAAGCATGGCATTTATACATTTACTAGCAGTATAGCTGGGTATGTGCCATACAACCAAATCGCGGATAAAACATTCTAAAACACTTTACTTAGTGTTTCTTGCAGTGTAGAAATAGTAAAGGGACATCATGAAGGGGTCAATGCACAATCGCTTTTCCATCACTGTGTACAGTATTGTGGCGAGCAACGTGGAGAAGAATGAGACAGTTTTTATGTTTCACCCTTGTTACCCTTGTATTCCATACACCACAGGACCCCAAGACACTAGAGGTGGGAATCTTTGGGCACCTAACGATTCGATTACGATTCAGAGGCTACGATTTGATTATAAATCTATTACTGACCCCCCGCCCCCGCCCCCCCCATTAGTCCAAAAATTGTTCAAAAATCCTCTCAGGCTAAACCAAACTACTATTATTTCAGTATCAAGTTAACAGTTCAAAACAGTAAATAAAATACTCAAGTCTCCATTCTGTATCAGCTGCTTTAAACTACATTCAATTAATTTAATGTTGTGAATCAACCGTTAAACCTCTTCAAATTGCTCCTGTTATTCCATAATTTCCCTTCTGCCTACTTTCGACATGTGAAAGTTTAAAACTGTTTCATTTAAAATTAGATTCAAGTCAAGATTTTGACGATTTAGAAGTATTTTAGATAAGGTTTAGGTTCGCTCGGAAGGTTCACTACAACAGAGCCTTCCTGGGAAGTCTATTGCTTTAAGATTGCGGCTGTTTACTAACACCGGCGAGTCTGTCATTTTGCATTTAGTTCTCTATACATGTGCTAACAGTGCCGAGTCTGTCATTTCGTATAAAATTCTATATACATGTGATATCTACCGTAGCATCATGTGGGCGTAGTTTTTAGCAACGTGGGTGATGTTTGTAGCAACGGGGCGACGTTTGTAGTGGCTGTCAACGTTTTATTATCTAGCCCCATGAATTGTGGATGGTCAGAACGAACCAAATTAATGTGTGGAGTCCCTCTGGAACAGTATGACATCTCCTATCACACCTATGCAGATGACACACAACTCTACATTTCTGTCTCCCCACATGAGTATAGTCCCTTAGTCTCCCTGAGTAAATGCATTCATCAAATCAATGAATGGATGTGCCAGAATTTTCTCCAGGGAAACTGGAACCGGTCCCCTGTATGTTCCAAGAACAAGAACCAAGCAGGGTGAGGCAGCATTTAGTTATTATGCTCCTCACCTCTGGAACAAGTTACCTGAAGGTCTGAAGTATGCTCAAACTGTTAGCTCCCTTAAATCAGGGCTAAAAAGGCTTTTGTTTAACACTGCATATCCATAACTGTCTATACATGTCAATCTATTTGCTTTATATTTCTCTTGTGCTTATCTCCATTGCTGATTTCAGTTATTAGCAGTCGTAGTAGTATTTGTTTTATTTTTTATCTATTTATTAATTTTATTCTATTCGTGATTAAATGCGATTTTTATGTATAATTTTATTTCCTATTTCGATTGTCTTTGTTTTTACGTTCTATTGATTTTAATGTGATTTTTATGATCTTCATGTGATGCAAAGCACTTTGAATTGCCTTGTGTTGAATTGTGCTATATAAATAAATTTGCCTTGCCTTGCCTTACTCTCGGTCCGTTCCTCATTGTGTCCCGCGCTGACTGTGTTTTAGTTCCGCTTCACTTAGCATATATAAATAATTGGAATACGGATTGTTGTGTTTCACAGTATTTGCACTCTTCTTGATGTCAAACGGAGGTGTGGCGCATTTAGCGAACGGTCCTTTAAATGTTGGTGTGTGTGACATCGTTGACACGTGATGAAATGTCCGTGCGTGTCACGTGATCAAATGTCCGTGCGTGTCACATGATCGTCTTGTCACATTTGAAAAGGCAAATGCCGCGATCGTTCAGCACGCAAAGTAGTGAGCCTTGACCCGGTGTACAGCCAACAGGTAAAGCACTTCTATTTTATTATGTTGTGGGTAATGTTGTTTAACTGTTACAATGCAATGCTTTATACTTAACAATCTCGCAGTTTACGCTACTTGATGACGCCGCTTTGCTAGCGTTTCTGAGCTGTCATTCTAACCGTGTAGCGATGTATGCTAAGTCATCAAAATGTCATACTCACATGCGGTGATGATTGGGGATTGTGTTATTTTGGTTTGTGGATGTACCCCGTGCCTTGATCGTCACGTTTGCTCGGTAAAATGTAAGCCGTAAGAGCAGGTTTAACCCGGCCGCAAGTGACTTCCTGGTACCGCAAGGCATCATGGGACTTGTAGTTCACGTAAAGCAGACTGTATATTGTATAGTTTTGCACTGGGTTATTTGAATTGATGTAAATACGGTTATACTACTGAAACGTATATAAATATAAAATATATATTTCTAAAATATATATATAAAATTCATGAATTTAAATTTTATAACAAGTATTAATTAATTAACATTGATGCTGCTGATGTGTTGGTGATGGTGTTAATTTATTAATTTGTTAATAATTTATGGATCACTCATGTTTCTTTCACTGAATACATTGAAACGGTTTTAAATGAAATTGTGTAGTTTAATATGATCTTTATATTGGTGATATGCTTGGTAACACATTTGTGGTGTTTATGCTACCAGGACAGTATTTAGTAAGTGGGAGAGTTGTTGGTTTAATATATGCATCGAAACATTGTTTGGGAAACTGAAATTGCATATTTAACATTGTTCAGGTTATTACCTGCTGCCACGACTACCACTATTGCTACTATGGCTGATCCTGTTCCTGCCTGTCATTTTATACTGCAAAAAGCAAAATAAAGAGGAAAAGAGGAAAAGTGGAAAAGTGTGCTGAGTAATTCCCCATACACCGTGGTCAACCCCTTTCCGTGGGGAAAACGGACCATGGATGTTTGTGAATCGTTCTTTAATCTTCAACGGCCGAATCGCAAATAATCTTTCCAGCCGAAATTGATTTCTTAGTAAAACTATGGAATTTTTTTTTTTTTTTTTTAATCCAGCGTCTTGTTGTTAAGTACTCAAAGCAACAATGTATTATCACAGCACATTTAAAATTTATAGATGAGAGCGAAAAGTTTGAAAACCAAATGCAACATTGCAATCGCAAGAGACGTGTCTTTTGTCCAAAAGACGGTGCTGTCATCTTTGGAGTTTCGAATTAATTAATCTACATGGAGGCCTACAAAGATCAAACCCATTTATGAGCACTCCCAGAAACACAAAGTACAACTAAAATTTCATCAAAATCCGCCAGCTGTTTCAGAATCCATTGGGAACAAACACACACTGACAAAGTTCCATTTATAGAAAGTATAGATTTTCCCTCATTCATGTCCATGACCATGTGCCAAAAGAAATGACTTGTGATTGCGTGGAATTGTGACTGATTAAATGTGTCATACAAACACAAGCAACCTGTTTAAACAGGGAAAAGCTGGCTGCCTCCCATGAGACATTTTCTTTTGATATCAATAAGCAATTGATTCTTCAAAGGATATTTACTCAGACTAGGCAGGGTTGCTGGTGCACATTCACTCAAACACGGCCGTCTACTTGTACACGCGTCTTTCTTCAATTGTCCCAGTACAAAGTGACGGATTAGCGCACAATTTTCAAGCCATTCCTGAGGCAAGACCAGGCACATCCCTAACCTCACATCGCACCTGGGCCCAGACAACTTTCTATTTGGACCGTCTAACTTGATCATTTGACAGCTTTCTGAATCTACCAGAATAGAATACATTGGGGTTCCAAAATAAAGAGCAGGATTAGATGTTTGCTTGTTCCCAGTCAACAACATGACACAGCTGCTGCATTAGATGCGACATTAGAGCACTCTTTATTTAAAGACTGGAGCCTGGACATCTTTACGTTCCTCGGATTGGTGGGCTCAAACACAGGCAGCTATGTCATGCCACCAGTGACAGCTCACCTTGGCCCGGGACGGGAGGCTGGCTGAAGTGTTGCATCTGGTGGGGTTAGTGATGACTTTCTACTTGTGTGACAGATGAACTTGCACATCAACACGGTTGATAAAATTAGAGGCCGTAAAATCAACCAACTGCTCATTTATCTTGAACACTGTTAGCGTTCTCCATACAGTTTGGAAAAAAGTTTCTCAATAAATTTTACAAAGTCCTTTTGTTAAAATAAAGAACTAGATGGACGCATTGTTGTTTTCGTCGACAATGAAGAAAACGAAAATATTTAGTTGACGAACAATTATTCCGTGACGATGAGACGATAACAAGCCTAAAGCGTGTATTGAGAGACTAAAACATAAGGAATGCCTATTATCATCTGATGAGACAAAAATGCAACATAGTTTCTGTCATATGTACACAATGCGTGACATTTTCTTATTGTATGTGTAGATAGACTGCATTGTAGCAGTGTTTGGTTGTGTCACTCATGTGACGTGCTGCGTGCCCCCCACCCTTCACACCCCCCCCCCACCCTCCCACCACAGACACACACTCACCGTTGTCATTCAAGCTAGGCTTTGGCTGCAGGCTTTCTTGTTTCGAAACATATGGTAAGATGTGCTTTCCTTTCTTGGCAAGTCAGAATAGACCTCATTCAAGTGACGTCACAACATCGCCCCCTGACTTGTGCCGCCATATTGTCCGTCAGCTGATCGTGTTTAAATGTTACCACTACGTACATTCCTCCTATTACAGCGTGTTTTTCTGCTTGTCTAAGGAATCACCGCCTAGTAAACGAACCCAAAAACCTTCCTGACAATTGTTGACACATTTAAATTTTACGGAGCCCCTAAGGTGACATGGAAGAAGAAAAAAAGACGGAGAGGAAAAAAAAAGTTGACGTTTAAAAAAAAAAAAAAAAACTGTGCCCCTAAAGGGACACGGAAGATTTCTGTCAAAGCAAAAAAAAAAAAAAAAAAAAAAAAAAAATCGAGGTCGAAGCCAAAAAGTGTTTTGAATCCGGCAAAAAAATTCACATCAAGGCCATTTTTTTTTTACATCGAAAAAAGTTAACATCGAAGATGTCCGGAGTATAGCAACAGGTAGCTAATGAAATCAAGAAGGACGGCTAAATCACAGAATGTTTTCCGACAAAAAGGTCCGGTTGAGTTTAAGACTCGCTTCAAGTGTCTTCTGCTTATTTAAAAATCATTAACATTGTTTAATCAGAATGGTGAAGGCATGTGTGGCGGAAAATAAACGGAGAGACTTGAAGTTCTATCGTATACCGAGAGACCCGAAGAGGATAGCGAGATCGACTGCTGCCATTAGACGACAATACTGGGCACCAAACGATCACCACAGACTATGTAGTAGTCATTTTATATCTGGTAAGATGCATTTATTATATATTTAGAGGGTTTTAGGCATTTTGGGAATAGGATCGAACACACGACCTCACATTCAGCGGCGTATATCAAACATTTATTTTTGGACATGGCAATCCACATACTGAGATGTTAGCAAGAATAAATAATTTGAATTGGAAAATTTCGTAACTCGCCTTCCCGAGCACAAGATAGATTCCTGCCGAATTCTCGTGGACAAGGATCTGTTTTACCCAACCAGCAACAAAGTATTTATAAGCCTCCAAGCTCTTACAGTTTTTCAAACGTTCGTGAGAATAGGCTGACTTCGTATGGACAAGATAGTTGTAGATATCCGGGTAGGATATGTCAGGCAGAGACTGCGAAGACAGCGGGTTGAAAAACATCGATTTGGGCATCAAATATGGATCTGGCGACTGGATTGACCGAAGCCTTTCCAAATAACGGCTTTTATGCAACTCATCCAATGAGTTTACAGCGTCTGAAAGCACCGGGGCTTCCATAATTTGCAAGTGTATCCACCTTTAGAAACTACGATCATTGACAATACGGACAAACAATGACGGACAATATGGCGGCACAATAAAGCGATTAGGGCTGTCCCAAACGACTAATTTTCTCCCGATTAGTCAGCCGACTATTTTTACGATTAGTCGACTAATCTAATAATTTTTTTTTTTTTTTTTTTTTTTTTTAACTAATTTAGCAATGAAATTTTTGTTGACGCTTATCAATTCACAAAAAACATATTGGAACACTCAAATTATTAAAGTACAAATAAACACGTAAATAACAATAATAAATCACAAATAAACAATGAGTTCAAATGCTGATAGAATTAACTAGTGTAGCATCCCGATTGAAACTGATGGTTTACAACTTTTATTCCATCCTTGATGTAAACACACCGTAAGAGCTACGGTGCACACAAATAAAGCAACACAATTAGAAATTAACAAAAACTTTTCACCTTTTTCCTTTTAAACCTTATTTATATATCAATGAATTGCCTATATGAATTGCCTTTACCTTATTACCTTATCATTGACAATCTCTCCCTTGAGTGCAATGACTGTATATACTGTATATATTTATGACCTTTTAACCTTATATAATTTTCTATACATTAAAATAAACCATAACATGAAATAAACCTTTCAATTAGCATTAAGAACAATACTAATAGCACTTATAGGCCCATTGGCAATGAAACATTATTATTTAGTAAGGCGACAGCACCCTCTGGTGTACAAAAAATGAAGGGAAAAAAAAATTACAAACTGCGTGAAGGCGCTTGAGTTGTTTATTCACCCGACGCGCAGCCAAGCTTGGCACTGAACAGACAGGACAGAAGAGTGTACTCTCCTTTGTTTCTTTGAAATAAGTCAATGTTTTGGACACTCTGGTGCGCTTTTTTTTTGGCTTTGTGCCGCTTTCCCCGCTTGCAAACAGAGCATCCGACATTATAACTTTCCACGCATATATTTTTTTAACCCTTCATTAACCGTCGACGGGATGTTGTGCTCGTCGACGGATTTACGTCATCGATGACGTCGACTATGTCGACTAGTCGGGACAGCTCTAAAAGCGATTACGTGATTGTGTGACGTAGGTGAATGGGGTCTATATGTAATGTTGCTTTAGCCCAGTACTTCTTAAATAGTGGAGGGCGCCCCGGATTGGACCTCGGGGAACATATTTTTTTGCCTACTAGAATAAAGTGTAATTGCATTCCACTGAGTTGGGTGGCAGTGGCCCGCTCATTTTCAGAGTGTGTGCAGTATTTTTTAACCAAACAAGAGCACACAGCAAAGAGCACTAGAGATATGAAGAGCTAAGACGAAGAAATATGAAGCGTATGTAGCGTTCGACTTTGACTTTTCATACAGTGGGAGACGAGAAAAGACCAGTTTACTGTGTCTAAAATGTTTGCAGCGGACAGCAGGCAGCCAAATCAATGAAGACATCACTTGAAGACATTCGACTCCCGTAATTTTGATAAGCAGCTTGATTTTTTTTTTTTTTTTTTTGCGAAAACGTGCTGCATATTGCCAACAACTTTCACGCTTTGTCAGTGTTACATCAATAAACCGGCAAACGCTGTTAGCATCATATAAGGTTGCATACCTAGTTGCTCATTGCAAAATAACCCCACACCATAGCAAAGGAGCTGATGCTGCCTGCATCAAAAATAAAAACGGTCCCTCTGTCCAATTGTTAGGTTTTGTGTTTGGTTTCTCCTTGTGTGACTTGTCCCTGTGATTACCCATTGCTCTCACCTGTGTGTGTTTTCCCAGTGTATCCTGCAATCTGCATCCACCTGTGTTACCCAGCTGTTCCTCGTCTCGTTACCCCTTGTCTGCGTATATAATGACCCAGTTTCTTGTCACTCCTTGTTGCGTCATTGTCTATGTCAATGTCTGTCTATGCAAACGTCAATTTCAAGTCCTGTCCAAGCCCTCGTGTTCCAGTCCCTCTGATTAAGTAAGTTTTGGTTTGCACATTGCCTTTTTGATCACCAGTCCTTTTGTTTGTACTTTGTGATTTTTGTTAGTTGTTATTAAAACGTGTTTTGAGTTCTCCTCCACCTGCCTTGCTGCTTTTTATTTCCCTGCAATTGGGTCCACACCTACCTGCCTGCGTCCCTGACACCAATGACACTGTCGTTTCGGTTCTATGAATTTTTGTTTTTTAGGTCAAATTTTTTGGCATACTGTCCTTATGAGTTAATGTTGCTGATCAATTTGCATGTATTTTTATTTATGGAGTTTATTAAGTTGTATTTTTCAGTATCAAATGGTCAAAAATGTACCTCGAATGTATTTTTACAGTTTGGATACGACTTTTTTTTTTTATTCAGCCAAATTGATGCGCGTTAAGTCTTTTCTGTTACAAACAAAACAATGTTAATAAAGTTATACTTTATTGTAAGTTGATCCATATTACTTTTTCTTTTACATTAAAAAGGACATAATGATATGCAGAGGTGTACTTAAAACAATAATATATAGACAAATGAAACTATTTACAGTGGCAGCAGAGTTGGGGGGGCGCGAAACATTTATCTCTTCCTGGGGGGTGAGATTAACAGAAAATAATTGAGAAGCACTGCTTTAGCCTTTAAGGTATGCGCTAAATAAGCATCACACTCTAAATGTTACGTTAGCAGAGCATTTGTGTTATCATTAGCGTCAATGTGGCAATCATTACAGCCCATGGCGTCTAGGTCGGTATAATTAATTGAAAATAATGTACTGTTTTGCTGCTGAGTCATAGGAAGAAGTGTTGCGTTTGGTGGTTTGGACATAACTTGGTAGCAGTTGACATCTCGTTTTTAAAAATGGTAGTAGTTTCGACAGAACTGCTCCTGATTTAGTGCTGGTATGGAGCATGTTTTGATTAATTCGACCACCTCATTGATCCAGTGGAAGCCTTTAAAAGGAAACTGAATGAGTTTCTTGGTGCCATACCTGATGAGCCCACGGTTCCTGGCCTTGTCAGACGAGCCAATTCAAACTCTATTTACCACCGAGTGGTCTACCCTGGTCATACGTCATACTGTCTGTCCTAATATTGTCATACTTGAGCTTCACTACCATTGTCCACCGACATCGATGGAACCTTGTCGCTCCTTTTATCTATGCCTGTGCTATGTCGTGCTTTTTCACACAGTTCTTCTCATGTATTCGATCATATATTATTTACATCTTCATAAACGGCTGGTTGCCCACAATCGGCCTCGGTTTAGAAAGCCTGAAATACATTTAATCATAATAAGATTATAATAGTTTGCATACATTTTTCAAAACATACAGTTGTGGTCAAACGTTTACATACACTTGTGAAGAACATAATGTCATGGCTCTCTTGAGTTTCCAGTTATTTCTACAACTCTGATTTTTCTCTGATAGAGTGATTGGAACAGATACTTCTTTGTCACAAAAAACATTCATGATGTTTGGTTCTTTTATGACTTTATTATGGGTGAACAGAAAAAAGTGATCAAATCTGCTGGGTCAAAAATATACATACAGCAGCGCTAATATTTGGTAACATGTCCCTTGGCCATTTTCATTTCAATTAGGCGCTTTTGGTAGCCATCCACAAGCTTCTGGCAAGCTTCTGGTTGAATCTTTGACCACTCCTCTTGACAGAAATGGTGCAGTTCAGTTAAATTTGATGGCTTTCTGACATGGACTTGTTTCTTCAGCATTGTCCACAAGTTCTCAATGTGGTTTAAGTCAGGACTTTGGGAAGGCCATTCGAAAACCTTAATTCTAGCCTGATTTAGCCATTCCATTACCACTTTTTGATGTGTGTTTGGGGTCATTGTCCTGTTGGAACACCCAACTGCGCCCAAGACCCAATCTTCGGGCTGATGACGTTAGGTTATCTTGAAGAATTTGAAGGTAATCCTCCTTCTTCATTATCCGATTTACTCTCTGTAAAGCACCAGTTCCATTGGCAGCAAAACAGCCCCACAGCATAATACTACCACCACCGTGCTTGACGGTAGGCATGGTGTACTTGGGGTTAAAGGCCTCACCTTTTCTCCTCCAAACATATTGCTGGGCATCGTGGCCAAACAGCTCGATTTTTGTTTCGTCTGACCACAGAACTTTCCTCCAGAAGGTCACATCTTTGTCCATGTGAACAGCAGCAAACTTCAGTCGAGCCTTAAGGTGCCGCTTTTGGAGCAAGGGCTTCCTTCTTGCACGGCAGCCTCTCAGTCCATGGAGATGCAAAACACGCTTGACTGTGGACACTGACACCTGTGTTCCAGCAGCTTCTAATTCTTGGTAGATCTGCTTTTTGGTGATTCTCGGTTGAATCTTCACCCTCCTGACCAATTTTCTCTCAGCAGCACGTGATAGCTTGCGTTTTCTTCCTGATCGTGGCAGTGACAAAACAGGGCCATGCACTTTTTACTTACAAACAATTGTTTGCAATGTTGCTCTTGGGACCTGCAGCTACTTTGAAATGGCTCCAAGTGACTTTCCTGACTTGTTCAAGTCAATGATTTGCTTTTTCAGATCCATGTATGTATATTTTTGACCCAGTAGATTTGATCACTTTTTCTGTTAACCCATAATAAAGTCATAAAAGAACCAAACTTCATGAATGTTTTTTGTGACAAAGAAGTATCTGTTCCAATCACTCTATCGGAGAAAAATCAGAGCTGTAGAAATAACTGGAAACTCAAGAGAGCCATGACATTATGTTCTTCGCAAGTGTATGTAAACTTTTGAACACAACTGTATGCTGTCAAAATTGTTGGAAAATGTTTTTTTTTTTAAAGACATAGCCCTTGGAATTTTTGCAGATGAAAACTAAGTAATCGTCGACTAAAACGGGACGAAGACTAACCCATTTTGAAATGACTGAAACCTTTGTCTTTCGACAAAGATGAAAATTAAAAGGGCACTGGTGGACTCTAGTCATAACAGCTCTATGAAATTCTTCCACACTTAATTTGTATGGTTGTAATGATGAGGTGTCCCATAGTTACTTACGTCAAAGACTATAAGCCACATCGCTGTCAGCGCTCCAAAGACAGAGAAGCTTTGCTGATGCATTTCCTACGACTCAAAGTCATCTCGGAACAAGGGACCGCAACCTAGCAGATAAATGAATTCCAGCAATCTGCAAGAATTTGCCGCTCTGTGCTGAAATCTTACCAAGTCAAACACAAGTCATTCTTTTGGACTCCAAAGTGAAGGAAAATTCAAACCCACATGTTCTCCCAACTTGCAGCTGAGTGGAGCATATGTACGAAGAGAGCGTAGGGATGGTAGAGTGAAAAAAAATGAAGGGGGTGGGGGTGTGACCGCAGAAGAAACCAAAAGCAGTAGAGTAATGCCATTTTTCTTGCCATCAGCAAGTTGTGCAGTAAGCACAAAAAGGTGCAGAGATTTTGGGCCTTTTGATCTCGGTGAGGACGAACAAACGAGGTATGAGATCATGTGATGAGCTCCACTGAAACAAGGACTTGATCATAAGATAGCGTGGATCCAGCAGAAGTGTATAGGTGACATCCTTGCAGATATCTCTCCCATGAATCACGCAACAGTGGAAATAGCAGCACTCCTCATGAGGGTTGTTGGGGAGGGGTTCAGTTGATAACACTGCCGGTCTCATCACAGTAAAATGAAAACAAATGACTGGAAACTAGAACAGCAGCAAAATGGAAGGTCTCTGCAGGCATGGAAAGCTAAGAAAGTCTCTCGAAACGTGATGATATGATGGAAGGACTGCGGCTCTTCATTTACAGTACAGGAGAACCAAAAAAGGGAGTGACAGCCTCTAAAATTTATAGCCAACATTTTTTTTCTGTCTTACACTGGATTTTGTTAGATTGTCTTAGGGACCGTTTACACAACACTGGTGCTGACAAAGCAAAAACCTTTCTGGAGAGCCATATCGTTTATACGGCGACGGCGTTTTGGGGGGCTGAAAACGCAAACAATTGATAAACGCCTTCCAGTTTGGAAGTCTTGAAAACGCTCCGCCGTCGTCGCCGTCTAAACAGTTGACAACACAAACTTGAGCTTTAGGTGATAATGGACTTCCGTCCTCCAGAACAGTAGGTGGTGATAATGCTCCAATATATGTGTCTTTGTAGGGAGTAATGTTACCTCCAATTTTCAAGTGTCTGAGCAGACACACAAGCTCCCTGAGCACACTGTGAGCAACGTCAGATGTGTACACTGTGGCCACACACCAGTTCAAAACCTTAGATCATAGCAAGTTACATGTCTTATTAAAAGAATGAAACTATAGCAGCAATTTTCATTAGTTTACTTTTATTATATTTGGCTTCTTTTTTTACTTTGGCTTGATGGGTGTAGTACCTCCGCCTGTTCCTTTCGCTATCCTTTTCGGGTTAGCATTTGTTTCTCTTAACTCCGCTGCACTGTTGTTAGCTAGCTAGCGCGTTTGGGCAGGGCACACATGCGGAACACTGTCACTGCTATGATTGGCAGCGTAGCGTAAATGAAGTGAACTGTATTGTATTTTTGGCTGGACACCTGCTGCTCATGGAGTTGCATTGCAAAACGGCACAGAAAACAATTTTGTTGGTCTAATTAACTAGATTATATCAGTTCGAATATTTGATATTAATTAATAGTATAATGCTTGCAAAAATTGGCAGTGGCATGCTGCGTCAGTAAATCAGCACAGGAATCTAGCTGACTTTGAATTTTTCTTCGCATCCACCCAGGTCTTGCACCTTACAACCACTAGTATATACAATCGTGGTGTAGTAACCCACCAATGGGGGCGTCGCGTTGCCGTATCGAATGCACCAATAGGAGTGTCGCGCTGACACATCACTGCGGCGCCGACAGTAGTCGTAGTGACGCTACAATACGTTTCTGTTGAATTTTATTTTGTACGCTGCAAAGATTTTCGTGTGCGCTGACTATGTGCAAGCAGTGTGCGATTGCGCACGCGTGCAACTTAGAGGGAACATTGGTAGGGGGTGAAGAGACAGATGTTGGGACACTTCTGTTATTGAAAGAGTTGGTACGCCCCGTCAGTCCGCATAATAAGTTCAAAATCGCGAAAGGTTTCTTGGCTTTAGCAATACAGTTCGGCAAGAGGTATGATGCTCTCAGTGCTCGCTTTGGTTGCCTTGTTTGCTAGCTTTTAGCCACACACTATGCAGAATGGACTTGGTTGTAGGCTCCTCTTGTGGCTCAGCAAGTGGCTTTTTCCCCGTAAAAAAGCTGTCCAAAGACGTCGCTGCCCGCAGCACACAACCAACAGCAGCTGACGTTACTGTTTACATTGACTGACACTGGGCTACTGTAGGTGTGCAAGCACCCCAGTAATGGCAGCCAACCACTAGATGGCATTGTAGACAAACTTGGATTAGTTAATAGAGTAGACAGGCATATTGATGTGTAAAGAGGCCCAGGCCAGATTGTGGTCGTTAACAAATGATTTATTATCTACCTGCGGCCCGGTGACAAATGTGGCATGGACCAGTACTGGTCCCCGGCCTGGTGCTTGAGCATCACTGGTCCAAACAGTTTTAATGTATTGCATGGGAGTTTGATATACTCCCAGTGTGGTTGTTGATTAGGTTTTGTTTATTAAGAGAAATCAGCGAGCAGGAAGGGGTTATCAGGGGACAGAAAGGAAGGAAGCGGACAGACGAGGAGAAGAACTAACAACAACAAGAAATACATTGAGAGCAGAGTCATAATAATTAGTTATTATTGTAATATTGACTCTTAGCTGCCAAAAACGCATAAATACGTTCTATTTTTAATTGTTTCAGTGTCCCAAAAATGTATTTATACGTCTTTAACGTTTCTTTTTTTTTTTTTTTTTTTTTTTTTTTGACAAGAGGCCTATCTAGGTTCTATTGCACCTAAACTGCAATGCACAATCCTCAAAACTCATTTTAAAGCAATAAAATTGGCCACTGGATGGCAGTAGCGTATTTTGTAAGAACTCATCTCGGGCCAAGAAAGGAAGTGAAGAAAAATAGTCAGGAAACGGAAGTTGGAGGTATCTTGTGAAGACGCGTGAGAATTTGAGAAAAATGTGGAGAACGATCGGGAAAAAAAGGCAAACGAGATTGGAGGAATGTTTTGAAAAGAAAACAAAACCATCGTCAAAGAAGGATTCCAAAAAATCTATCTTGATGAGACAGACGGTGACGGCCACACCAGCGTCAGGTTCCACACGCGTTCTGCGGAGCTCACGTTGCGTTACTCCTGAGCCCGAGGTTGAAACCAACGATGAAAATGATGAAAGTGAGACCGATCTTGATCCGGACTCATTGGATTACTGAGAGCCACCTCATTCAACCGGGAGCAGCCGAGAGCCTTCCCCGTTGTTATGTGCGCAAATAGTTCAACAGTTCAATAGTTTAGTTATGTGTAAATAAATTGTTACTTTGCGATCGAAAGTAGTGTTGCACCGATATCATTTTTTGGCCCCGATACCGATACCTGGCTGTGCAGTATCGGCCGATACCGATACCATACCGACACCACCCCGATTATATATATATATATATATTAGGGCTGTCAAACGATTAAAATTTTTAATCGAGTTAATTACAGCTTTAAAATTAATTAATCGTAATTAATCGCAATTAATCGCAATTCAAACCATCTATAAAATATGCCATATTTTTCTGTAAATTATTGTTGGAATGGAAAGATAAGACAAGATGGATATATACATTCAACATACGGTACATAAGGACTGTATTTGTTTATTATAACAATAAATCAACAAGATGGCATTAACATTATTAACATTCTGTTAAAGTGATCCATGGATAGAAAGACTTGTAGTTCTTAAAAGATGAATATTAGTACAAGTTATAGAAATGTTATATTAAAACGCCTCTTAATGTTTTCATTTTAATAAAATTTGTAAAATTTTCAATCAAAAAATAAACTAGTAGCCCTATTCTGTCCTCAATGTGTGTGAGTACACAAATTGACAGATAGCGAACATAAGTTCCAAAAAGAAATCAGACGGTGTGGCAAAGTTGCATGGGCTTTACTGAAGTCATCTCTTTTTGACAGGAGCACGTTTCTTGTATTTTTGTAAAACTGAAAATAACAAGGCAATGTGTCAATTACTTGCATAAATCACAAAATAACATAAAATGTACACACACGTGTCCATTTGAGCAGTAGCACTAGCCAATTAGCTCACAAGCATCTAACAATGTAACTGCATTTCACCATATATGTGAACAAATTCAAATACACATCATCAATAACTATCTAATGCTCATGAATATAAACAAAGGAGGAATATAACTCACAAGCGATGCATGTATTAGACACAAACAGTGTGATGGGGCTATGAGAACTGCCACTGAATACTGGATGCGGACGTTAGCTGGTCTGAATAGCACTGTCTATTAGTGTGAGTTCGCGTCGACATATAATCACGTCAGAAAAGCGCGCCGAAACCCAAATAATCAGCTGCACTGAATCGCCAGCAGAGGGCGACATTACGCCACATAACATATGCAAGTCACATCCAAGCGCCAGCAGAGGGCGGAAAACCTCCATAAAACACAATTAACAAGTTGGCCTTTCACTGTACTGACATTTAAATCTGTCTGAGCGGGCCTAGTGCGTTAATTGCGTCAAATATTTTAACGTGATTAATTTAAAAAAATAATTAACGCCCGTTAACGAGATAATTTTGACAGCCCTAATAAATATTATATATATATATATATATATATATATATATATATAATCCCCCCCCCCCCCCAAAAGAGTTACATAATTGGATGTGAAATCATTGCTATCAAGGCTTTGTCATGCTGTTGCTTACCTTTGCAAAATAGGAAAAAGACTAGTACAAAGTATAATACTAGCCCAACAGTAAGAAAGTAAAAATAAGTTCATAATAATAAACTCTGAATGAACTGAGTAAACTCTTTTTAAACCTCTCAAAGGCCAAACTGCAACTTTCATGAAATTATTGTCACATTCTGCTGCTGGTTAGATTGTGTTTTGTTGCTGGGCTGTTAGTGGGGGCGTTCCTGACGTCGCACCTGAGTCCAATGCGGGCTCATCAACGCAGCATTTAAGCACGGGTGAGCTCAGAGAAGGCTGCCGAGATATTTGCTTTGCTAATTGCCATTTGACATCTCGCTCGCTACATTTGCTTGTTACGCCCCTGCATTGGTTTTTTTCTGTTAGTGTGCTGTACTCGTTTGTAACCTCTACCCTGTGCAGGTATTTGAGTGTTTTTATTTGGGCTTTTTGGCTCGCTGCCTATCGTCTTAATTAATCTTCGAATTTGTAGTATTGAGCTCCGTCGACCTGCTGTCACGGACTCCTTTTGTTATTTCTACTATCCCGCGATCGCGTGTTATTTTTTGTTTGCAATCATTAAACCCTTGTACTTATCCCCCGCTTGTTGTCCGCTTCGAGGTCCAACCTTGTTTCCGCATTTGCGGACGCTCACAATTATAAGTAATAACAATTGACCACAGCATCCCGTCTCTCTATTAGCCTCGTTTTTTCGGGAGGGGGTGGGTCCTTTATTTCTATTTCTGAGAGGTGGCAACTCTACTTTGGAAACAGTTCCCAAATTACTGCAGCATTTCTTTCAGTAAAAGACAATAAAAGTAAAGTAGACGTAGTGAACTGACCAGAGATTGTTGCACCTGTCCAGCGCCCTTCCTCTGGATAGCAGTCCTGCTCTTGCAGGCTCAAACCCGTTGTGTTCATTCACGTTTCGTCTTCACATGTTTTATCAGGTTCGAGGTATTGAAACTGGCCGATTTAACTCCACATCTCGAAACTTTCAGGCCGCAAATCTTGCACGCAGCCACTGATTTTAATTGACGGGATTTCTATTTTGAAATATTTCCCGACCACCGCCATGCCGCCATGTCGGCCATGTCATTGGTCAGAAGTGGCTATTGGCCCGTTCTCATTGGTCTGGAGCAGGCCAATAGCGATAGCTGTTTGGTGTTCACGTGTCATCACACAACACAGAGACAAAGTGTAGTGAGCGCCAGGAGAAAAAAAAAAAGGCTGCGGTCGATGTTATAATAATGGACCGGTAAATGGTATCGGCGGCGTCTTTGTTGGTACTCGCCGATACCGATACCACCATTTTGGGCCGGATCGGCGCCCCCTGCCGATACTAGTATCGGTATCGGTGCATCTTTAATCGAAAGCTCTATTTGTCTTGTTGTTGATGTTATTTTGTAGAACGAAAACATTATTCAGATTTTTGGGATGTCACAAAAGCGAATAATAGCTGTGTTAAAGTCAAAGTTATGTTTGAAATGTATGCTTTTACAAAAAGCTCAAATTCTGTTTTTTCATCAGAAATTGGAAAATTGCTCAAACTAAGCCATTTTTTAATGCTGATTTCTAATGAATGGAAAAAGATATGAACTAACTTTTTTTCCTGCTGAAAAAAGAGAGTAATCTTTCTTTTGGTGGGTTCCATGTTTATATAGCAATAGAACAGAATTTTCTGTGGGCCATGTTAAATCAGTCAAAATCCAATAAAACGGCCGGGAGTGAAGGGCCTTGCTCCGGTGAAAATGGCTGGGAGTGAATGAGTTATAGGATTAAAATCATAATATTACGAGATTAAAGTTGTTTTTTTGCTTATTTTTACGTTACGTGAACTGGAAGTTAAAACTACTTTTGGCAAGATCAAAGTAATACCAGGAGAAAAAAGTAGTCGAACGATGAGATTTAAGTCGTTATATTACTTATATTTACGTTACATGACTGGAAGTTGTTTTATCTTTATCACTTAACTTCACTAAGTCACTTTAGATTCCACTTGTATTTACATTAGTTGGATATACCTTTTTTTTTTTTTTACTATATTTTTTTCTACTTTGTACTTCTGACGGCATGCTTGTACTTCTGTAACACCCGAATTTCCCCTATGAGGGACCAATAAAGAATTATCCTATCTTATTCATTCATCCAAGTTCGATCTTAGAAGTAAATAACAGAAATGTCGTCTGACTCACCATCTGAATTCCCGTTGAAAAAATATTGGTGGTTTTGACCATGTGTTTCTGCAGCTCGATTTCCGTCTCCAGCTGGGAAACACGGGCCTTGTGTTGGGCAAGCAAGACGGCGGCTGGAAGCTGAGACTTTTCCTGAAAAAAATAACAAAGGTTACATCAAGAGCGCTGCACCACCTTGACTTCATTAGCCACAGGTCGAACCTTTTTCCGCTCAAGTGTATTTTAGTACAGAACAGCACAAACTTGGACACGTTGTTCATTGACTGATGATGTAGGAAATTTTTCATGGTTTGGTAAGAGACATAAGGACAGATTTCATTTACAGATAATCGCAAAGTAATGTCCTGGCTTCCAGTATTGACATGACCTGGGATCTTTATCGAGTGGGTTATGCTTTCATTGCTATGGTAATTGTAAGATTCTTGGAAATATAGAAAGTCATTTCTCATGAGAGTAGAGTTGTCCGACAAAGACTTTTTCAACCGATAACCGATATACCGATATTTTCCAACTCCAAAAATCTGATATCAAACTGATACCAATACACCTGTATGCGGTCATGGACAAATTGTATTGTGATGCCCCACTGGATGCTTTAATAATGATAAGTGTAACAATAATTTCCCATATACATGGAAAAAAATAGCCAAAATATCCATAATAAAATAAAGGGAATAATTCACAAATAAGCCCCGAAACGCCGCTAGGTGACGACAAAGCATTACAGATATAGACAGGCGAAAGGCACAGACTAGTCCAGACAATGTATTGTCAATAAAATCAAATTTTTGTATTTTATTACTTTTCCTAGTGACTATTTCTTTCTGGCAGCGCAGTAGTTATATGTAATGAGTTCATCGTTCATTACTTCTCAATCATATACTGTTCATTTAATTTTTGCACCACAAGTGATTAGGGTCTTTCCCTCCGTTAACAAATCATTTTCAAATGCTTTTATTGGCCGATATTTATCGGACAACTCTACATGAGAGACTTGCATTCATCCAAGGACGTCATGATTAAATGTTTGTGAAGCTCCTTACATGAAAAGTAGCATGAAATAAAAATAAAAAAAAAACTTTAATAATTCATAAAACATTTCTATTGCTGTAAAGTTAATACAACTAAGTTTCACCTTTGTGTGTTTGTTATATTTAATCGCAGTTTTCTTTCAGTTTAACTTGAAGAAGCTGGAAAGCAGAGCCACAGCTTATAATGCAATGTTCAATGCACTTACATCTGGATCCTATCCATTTTTACATTTGGCAGCAATTTTAATGTACCAAGGACTATGGTAATGAATATGTTCGGAGGATTACAGTCTCTCTGTCAAACTTCTTCGGATCTGGTCGTAATTGCGTTGTGCTTATGTGGATTCTTATAACATTTTGTTGTCTTGGATAAAGACAGCTGGATCGGAATGAAGTGCTGTCAAAGGTCTTAGATCTTGTTAAAAGAACTATTCGGAGTTTATCACTTTTTTTAATCGTGACTGCCACCTCCAGCCTTCAGCATAACTGCAGCTCGTGCATGGCGCGGATGCTTGTACGAGCACAAACGTAAAGCAACGAGTGTTTGGCCCATAGAATCAGCACCAAAAATGTAAAAACAGTAGCAAGTCTTAAGTGGAAGTGGGTTAGAAAAGTATTTCTGCCCAGTGGAAACTAGGCGGAGACTCTGTGACACCTTTTTAAAACAAAATACTGTATCAATTCTTGGCGGGAGCATATCGATTATGAAGGGTGTTTTCAAAGTCACACATGAGTTCGCATTGTTTATTGAAAATGCCTAAGATCATCTCCCAAACAACGCATCAGAAACGCGTATGCTTGAATAACTCTCAAAATATCATAGGTAGTTCAGGCGTACATGAAGAACCAACCGGTGGTGCATACTAGAGGTCGAACGATATGGAATTTTCAAATGCTGATGCCCATACAGATATCTAAAAAAAAATTCAGCCAATTGCAGATATCCGATAGCCGATGTTTGTAAGCTGATGTTTGAGGCCAACATATGTGTATATATATATATATATATATATATATATATATATATATATATATATATATATATATATATATATATATATATTTTTTTTTTTTTTTTTTTTTAAAGCACGTAAATCATAAAGGCAATTTTTAAAAATTTGCTTCCACTGCTTCAAAATTACAACGATGACCTGAGAATTAAAGGATTAATTTGGTCTCGTGCTACCAAACCATCGAACGCAGCACTTGTTTTTATGATTATACACACTCAGCCAGAACAGTACATTATTTTTAAATAATTTAACCCACCAGGACGTCACGAAGATATGTAAACAAGTGAGAGTTGAAGCGAATGCTCACCATGCTAATGATAACATGAATGCTATGCTAACGCTACATGTTACATTTAGAGAGTAATGATCAATCAGTAAACACCTTAAGAGGCTAAAGCAACATTAGATATTTTCTCATGCAAGAGAAAAAAAAATCTTAATAATATTTACAAAACAGGAATGCCTGAAGTTTCCTGTGTCAACCTGCCTTCAAGCTGTTGCAGGGTCCGTCTGTCAGTCAGCGGCGGGCACAGTTGCCCACACAGATGCCTGATCAAAATCCTCTTTTTCATCGGCCTATTTATATTTTGTTTAGCAGCTGATGGTTGATCTTGGAAAAATGTCCATATATCAGGCCGATACAACAGTCGACTTCTAGTGCATACATCAAAGACTTATGGATAAACATTTTAAATGCAAAAATAATACCACAAATATTCTTAGTTGATGTAGATTTCATCCTGTGAATTTCATCCACAAGTTGACAAACCACCAAAAAAGGCTTTCCCGTTCATTTTGATAGTTTGGATGTATGCGTGAGCAATGTTTTGGAGGTGCTGGGATGTACAGATGTCAGGACCCAGGAGTGTTCCCCCAGGGGGGCGAGCACTGATCTCATCTGCCTACAGTGGATGGGCCCCGTGCCTTAAACAAACAAACACACAGCTTAACCTGCTATCTGCGATTGTGCTTGAACGGGCCGCACTGCAAGAACAATCACATCCAAAGCCTGCAGCTCAGCACAATGGAGCCAAGAGGCTTTGGAATCACAGAATGAGAACAATGCACCTAGCAGCACAATGACGGCTAATAAGCTCTTAATGATCAGCCGTGAACCCTCAGGCTGTATGTGTGTGTGTCAGCATGGAACGTATCGTACATAATAACGTGGCGCCTCTTAAGGAATTATATTTTCACAACAAGACAGACACGGCATTCTGTAGGCGGACTGTTGGTGCGACACGTCTACTTCTCACCAGTTCATCCAGCAGAGCCTGCTTGTTCTTCTTTTTGGCCAGCAGCTGCCTCTGCTCCTCCTGCAGCACATCCAATCTTCGCTGCTCGTTGCCCTGCTGCTCCAGCAGGAGCAGCTCCTCCAGTTCCTCCTGCTCTCGAGTCTGAGGAGAGTCAGGTGAAAAGTCAAGAAACCACAATTCAAACACTCGCTCAAAAGACTGGAAAAGTAAACAACAAAATGGGCCAATTTTGAAGTGTACCGCAAACTAATGAGATCCAGTACAAGAGCAAGATTAAGAATTCTATTTTTTTATTTTTTTTAATATACTAAAGTTGAACTTGTCAGATAAGCATGATAAAATAAATGCTTATGATTATAAGTTGGTATAAGACTGCATACAGCCATGCCACAAGTTCTTGCAATGTGGTATATGTATATACAGTGGGGCAAATAAGTATTTAGTCAACCACTAATTGTGCAAGTTCCCCCTACTTGAAAATATTAGAGAGGCCTGTAATTGTCAACATGGGTAAACCTTAACCATGAGAGACAGAATGTTGGAAAAAAAAATAGAAAATCACATTGTTTAATTTTTAAAGAATTTATTTGCCAATCATGGTGGAAAATAAGTATTTGGTCTATACCAAAAGTTCATCTCAATACTTTGTTTTGTACCCTTTGTTGGCAATAACCGAGGCCAAACGTTTTCGGTAACTCTTCCCAAGCTTTTCACAAACTGTTGCTGGTATTTTGGCCCATTCCTCCATGCAGATCTCCTCTAGAGCAGTGATGTTTTGGGGTTGTCGATGGGCAACATGGACTTTCAACTCCCTCCTCACCCCGTGGTGTCAAAATGATGAACCACACGGGAGGACCTAGTGAATGACCTACAGAGAGCTGGGACCACAGTAACAAAGGCTACTTTCAGTAACACAATGCGCCGCCAGGACTCAAATCCTGCACTCCCAGACGTGTCCCCCTGCTGAAGAAAGTACACGTCCAGGCCCGTCTGCGGTTCGCTAGAGAGCATTTGGATGATCCAGAAGAGGACTGGGAGAATGTGTTATGGTCATATGAAACCAAAATAGAACTTTTTGGTAGAAACCCAGGTTCTCTTGTTTGGAGGAAAAACAATACTGGATTGCACCATACCCATTGTGAAGCATGGGGGTGGAAACATCATGCTTTTGGGCTGCTTTTCTGCAAAGGGACCAGGACGACTGATCTGTGTAAAGGAAAGAATGAATGGGGCGTTGTATCGAGAGAATTTGAGAGAAAATCTCCTTCCATCAGCAAGGGCATTGAAGATGAGACGTGGCTGGGTCTTTCAGCATGACAATGATCCCAAACACACAGCCAGGGTCACAAAGGAGTGGCTTCGTAAGAAGCATTTCAAGGTCCTGGGGTGGCCTAGCCAGTCTCCAGGTCTCAACCCCATAGAAAATCTGCGGCGGGAGTTGAAAGTCCATGTTGCCCAACGACAGCCCCAAAACATCACTGCCCTAGAGGAGATCTGCATGGAGGAATGGGCAGAAATACCAGCAACAGTGTGTGAAAAGCTTGTGAAGCGTTACAGAAAACGTTTTGCCTCTGTTTTTGCCAACAAAGGGTACATAACAAAGTAGTGAGATGAACTTTTGGTATTGACCAAATACTTATTTTCCACCATGATTTGCAAATAAATTCTTTAAAAATCAAACAATGTGATTTTCTGTTTTTTTTCCAAATTCTGTCTCTCATGGTTGAGGTTTAACCATGTTGACTATTACAGGCCTCTCTAATATTTTCAAGTGGGAGAACTTGCACAATTAGTGGTTGACTAAATACTTATTCACCCCACTGTACCTCTGCAAGGCATAGCACAATTTCTGGTAATGTTCCAGTTTTGGATCACCATTTATTTTATAGGTAAGGAGTGAAGGCCAAGTGGATTTAAAAAACAAACAAACAGTTAATATAATGTTAATGTTTAACCATCTAACCTTTGATAATAAATGAAACCTTTACATACAAGTTTGGCTTTGTTTTTATGGATTATGTCTCGGTTCTCCCGCTGGTACTGCTCCATCCTCATCTTGGTGTCCTCCACATCAACATTGTTTGTAAGGTTAAACACTGCACAAACAGGAGACACGAAACATTATTCAAACACTCGCAAACTCGATGATGCAAAAAAGGCTGCAGTCACTGTTAAAACCAATGTTGTTTTTGGCAACCCTACTAATTTTTGTATTAAGTCTTTTGGATGAAAATTCTTATTAGTCTCTTGCCACGTTAAGAAAAAAATCTTACGTGTTTCAAAACAAGCAAGCCTGGAGCACAGCCTGGATTGAAGAACATAATTGTTTATATTTCTTTTGTCGTGAATGAGTTAACCACCAGTCACCGGTGACTGAAAAGGTGGGGGTGGGCGCGCAGGGGATGTCACATGATTGACACGACCCAAACACTTCTCCGATGCAGGCTAACTACATAAACAGTAAGAAAATGTCACACATTGTGAACATTTGATAGAAATGATGGAGCATTTTCGTCTTATTCTCCTCTCATCAGACGGAAACTGGCATTCGTCTTGTTATGCTTTCGTATCCCGAGACGCGATTTTAGCCCGTCTCACTATCATCATGAAAAAATTGTTTGCTGACTAAGTATTTGGCTTATTGTTATCGTTGACGAAAACAACATTGGTTGAAACATATAATTTAATTCAGTAGCTTCCGTTGAACGAGACAGCCGACAACCTCTAGGTACCTCACGATACGATATGATTTGCGATACAAGGCTCACGCTATTGATCTCACGAAATGAAGATACAACAATTATCAGGAAATCATTATAGGATATTTTACAAAACAAGTACTAAACAGAAAAAACAGCTATTTTCATCCTTCTGCTGTGAATTGGAATGAATTTCTCACGAGTAGACGCCCAATCCATGTGAAGTGGGAGTGTGGCAGGGAATGAACATTCATTCACTCGCTGCCACTTCAGGCAGACTGGATGTCTATGGCCTTCAGTGGCGGCCAATGGGAGGCAATGAGTTCATTTTGGGGCATTTCACGTCATTTCCTGTTGATTTTCGGTCACTTTCTTTTCCTTTTGGGGCATTTACGGGTCACTTCCTGTTGATTTTGGGGCATTTAGGTTATTTCCTGTTGATTTTGGGTTACTGAAAAGGAAGCGACTCAAGAATGTCCCCAAATGAATAGACGTCCAATCCAGTCAAAATGAAATGGATGTTTAGCGCCGTCAACGGCAGCTAGTGAGCTAACGTAGACACAAGAAGATTTTGGTAGCAACATATTGATTTCTTACTTTTTTTTCTTTTTAAAGTGACACCTTTCTAAAACATATTACGGTAATTTTCGGACTATAAGCCGCTACTTTTTCCCCTCATTTTGCATCCTGTGGCTTATAATCCAGGGCGTCTTATTTGTTGATTTATTTGGGTTAATAAGTAACACTTTATTTGACAACGTCGTCATAAGACCTAAGACCGTCATAATTATGACATGACACTATCACGGGCATTAATGAATGTTTATGGCAGATGTCATTAAGTGTCATCCGGCAAATTATGTCACAACTCCATTTATGTCCAAATTGGATCTATTACATCCATCTAAAAGTGAGATAATTTGCAGGATGACACAAAATGCCATCTGTCATAAGCATTCATTAATGCTCATGGCAGTGTCATGTCATAATTATGATGTTCTTATGACAGTATTATGGCACCACTGTCAAATGTGTTACCAAAATACCATAACTAGCAACTAATGAAACAACTGGAACAGTAACTGAAAAAATAATTAGCACAGAACATGAACTTCAATTGCTATTTACATCTGCAGTGCTGAAATACATGCTAGGAGGCATGTTGGACGAGGACAGTGTTGACAGCAGAGGTTGACTGTCTCCCCCAAGGGAGCAGTGATGTAGCCGGGAACTCCAGAGTCACTGCTGTTCCAGCTATAGAGTCTGGTGACCGTTCCGCGGATCAAATTCCCAGGGCGGAGCAAGCCACAGCAAACAGACAGCGGAGTGGACCAATCAGCGACGGGCGGCTGTGACATTGGTAAAGCGACAAGAAACTAGCGCGAGGACGTAAACATACGAGGAGAGCGGAGAACGGAGAAGTTTATTCAATATGGCTAGCGCGAGACAGACTGTTGATTTTAGCGACTCAATGTGTTTTTGGTCATTTAAAACTGAATTTACTGCGATAGGAATATATTCTCAGCTCTCCGGTTCGCCTTCTGTGTTGTTGTGGAGACGACTTCCGACGCGCATGAGTGTCGTTGCTCGTTAAGAACACGTCATGCAAATAAACGAATCTGACTGCAAGGACGATTTCATTTGGGCTCGAGAGGCTAATAAGGAGCTGGGTCCCAGACTCTATAGCTGGAACAGCGGTGAGTCTGGAGTTCCAGGCTAGCAGTAATGGCCAAATGAAGCTTCTTGAAGCATTGAAGTTTTGCATCCAATTGGTTCAAAGCTTCATGGTGGTTAATTTGGTCTTATGACAATCTTATGATGCCGCTGTCAAATAAAGTGTTACCGGTTAATATCTTTTGCTGTGTATATCTCATACAGTGAGGACAACTGCGGCTTATAGTCCAGTGCGCCTTACCTATGAACAAATACCGTTTTCGTGTCAATTTTGGTGGGTGGCAGTTTATAGTCTGAAAACTAAGTTAATTCTTGGTGGGAGCATCTCTATTACCTTTTGGGCTACAAAGTATCGTGATATATCACTTTTTCGATATATAGTGGTACCTCTACATACGAAGTTAATTCGTTCCAGGACATACAGTGCCTTGCAAAAGTATTCGGCCCCCTTGAACCTTGCAACCTTTCGCCACATTTCAGGCTTCAAACATAAAGATATAAAATTTTAATTTTTTGTCAAGAATCAACAACAAGTGGGACACAATCGTGAAGTGGAACAAAATTTATTGGATAATTTAAACTTTTTTAACAAATAAAAAACTGAAAAGTGGGGCGTGCAATATTATTCGGCCCCCTTGCGTTAATACTTTGTAGCGCCACCTTTTGCTCCAATTACAGCTGCAAGTCGCTTGGGGTATGTTTCTATCAGTTTTGCACATCGAGAGACTGACATTCTTGCCCATTCTTCCTTGCAAAACAGCTCGAGCTCAGTGAGGTTGGATGGAGAGTGTTTGTGAACAGCAGTCTTCAGCTCTTTCCACAGATTCTCGATTGGATTCAGGTCTGGACTTTGACTTGGCCATTCTAACACCTGGATACGTTTATTTTTGAACCATTCCATTGTAGATTTGGCTTTATGTTTTGGATCATTGTCCTGTTGGAAGATAAATCTCCGTCCCAGTCTCAGGTCTTGTGCAGATACCAACAGGTTTTCTTCCAGAATGTTCCTGTATTTGGCTGCATCCATCTTCCCGTCAATTTTAACCATCTTCCCTGTCCCTGCTGAAGAAAAGCAGGCCCAAACCATGATGCTGCCACCACCATGTTTGACAGTGGGGATGGTGTGTTCAGGGTGATGAGCTGTGTTGCTTTTACGCCAAACATATCGTTTTGCATTGTGGCCAAAAAGTTCAATTTTGGTTTCATCTGACCAGAGCACCTTCTTCCACATGTTTGGTGTGTCTCCCAGGTGGCTTGTGGCAAACTTTAAACAAGACTTTTTATGGATATCTTTGAGAAATGGCTTTCTTCTTGCCACTCTTCCATAAAGGCCAGATTTGTGCAGTGTACGACTGATTGTTGTCCTATGGACAGACTCTCCCACCTCAGCTGTAGATCGCTGCAGTTCATCCAGAGTGATCATGGGCCTCTTGGCTGCATCTCTGATCAGTTTTCTCCTTGTTTGAGAAGAAAGTTTGGAAGGACGGCCGGGTCTTGGTAGATTTGCAGTGGTCTGATGCTCCTTCCATTTCAATATGATGGCTTGCACAGTGCTCCTTGAGATGTTTAAAGCTTGGGAAATCTTTTTGTATCCAAATCCGGCTTTAAACCTCTCCACAACAGTATCTCGGACCTGCCTGGTGTGTTCCTTGGTTTTCATAATGCTCTCTGCACTTTAAACAGAACCCTGAGACTATCACAGAGCAGGTGCATTTATACGGAGACTTGATTACACACAGGTGGATTCTATTTATCATCATCGGTCATTTAGGACAACATTGGATCATTCAGAGATCCTCACTGAACTTCTGGAGTGAGTTTGCTGCACTGAAAGTAAAGGGGCCGAATAATATTGCACGCCCCACTTTTCAGTTTTTTATTTGTTAAAAAAGTTTAAATTATCCAATAAATGTTGTTCCACTTCACTTCTTGACAAAAAAAAAATTAAATTTCATATCTTTATGTTTGAAGCCTGAAATGTGGCGAAAGGTTGCAAGATTCAAGGGGGCCGAATACTTTTGCAAGGCACTGTAGTTTGTAGTCGAAATAGTCGTATGTCGAGCAGGATTTTCCCATAAGAATACATTGTAATTCCATTGATTAATTCCACTGCCCAAAAACCTATAAACCTATACTAAATCCTTAAGAAATACTGCTGGTTAGAGCTGCAGCTATCGATTATTTTAGTAGTCGATTAATCGATGATCTACTTGGTTCAAATAATCGAGTAATCGGATAAGGAACATGAAAAATTAAAATACCTGAGCTGAGTCTCAAACGGGATTAAAAAAATTAAGTAAATAAGGATCTATGTACAGCAAAAGAACAATTGGCCAACTCACATAGCAAAAGTCCGCTTGCTTAAATGCTATATAACGCTAACATTTTTTCCCCTAATGCTCTTAACAAATTGTTCAGACACATATTCCCACAATAAATGGCTAAACATATCTATAAACTAAATTACGAATACATTAAAAAAAAACATTACCTCAAACAAAAACTTAGCTTATGTTGGTCTTAACATGGAGCAGCTGGATTCAGCTATGTGAAATGAGGCAGACTAGTGAGCAGTGTATCCACCCGGATCAAAATAAACCATTGCAACGCCATTTCAGTTAAACGAAGACTCGAAGCAGCATAATTTAATTCAATTTTTTTTTTCTAATCGCATACTCCAGTTAATCGATTAATCGTTGCAGCACTACTGCTCTGCTGGTACTATTGCAAATAGCAATTACACAGAGTTAAACAAGTAAATTGTGAATAAAAATTGGAATATATAATATATTAACAGTCATGATAATGATAACACCTGTAATAATGTAACAAATTGGGTTCTAATGTGGCAGATGTATATTTGCGTGGTGTACCTGAACACACCAGGTGGTTGACGTGCCAGAGGTAAAGGGAGAACTTTTTACTTTCATTTTACATGGTCAGCCGCGGGGGACTGTAGCTGTGTTGTGTTGCACAAGTTGATGGAATAAATGACTAGAAACCTGACGAAGCTGGCGATTTCTTTGGCGATGTTACCACAATAACAATTGTCACCTTAACTTATAACGACTGGCGAACGGAGGTCGGAGGAGGACTGTCGAGAGTAGACATTCGACGGCAATATTGTCGAGCCAGATCACAGATGAGCACACGACGCTCATATTTTTCTATTATTTCCATTTTTATTTCAATGTTAAGCATCACCTTTTTCCTTTTTTCACCACCTGCACTAACATTATTGGAACCCATGTTGATTGTTCTCACAACAAAGTCTTCCGTGCGTCCGTCTTGTGGGGAAAAAAAGAAACCGCGCCGCTGTCATAGATCGTTGTATTTCGAGCATGTGGTCGGATGTAGAAACAAATGGCGAGTCAAAGTTTAGGTCGGATGTCGAAAAGATCGTGTGTCAGATGTCGAGGTACCACTGTATTGTCACACCTCTATTTGAAATGTACATAAAAACACTGTGAGTCCTCACTTGAATGAAAAGCCCCTTGGGGGCTGCGTCAAGCACTAAGAAGGCCTAAAAGCTGTGGGACGTTGGCATTCGTGATGTGTTAGCATTGGCAGCTCTAGCCTATGATCTATGACCCACACTGGCATACACTAATGCCTGTTAAACATCTCTCCATGCAGCTGGGGAGAAATCATTACGACGGCTGGAAACATCCTTTTAGCAGACTTGTACAGTGAGCGTTTAGTCAGTCGGCGCTCCTACATACCTACGTCTTCCACTTGCTCCAAGTAGTCGTTATATTCTCTCAGGCTGGGGAAGTCACAAGCCCTCTTGTTGTAACTGGAGAGCCAGACAAGAAACCAAAGGAAAGCAAATACACGCAGACATGAATATCCCGCATTAAATCAACCGTTTTATAATAGCATGTCTGCGTTCTGCCTAATAGACACACATTAGACACACATAGTCAATTAATGGGCTATTAAGGGACAGATGGGATGGGGGAAAAAAGGAGGCAAGGAGGGGCGGCCAAGTAAAAAAAAAAAAAAAAAACTGGCAGGGAAAAAGCCTTCCCTCTTGGGGCCCCCCCCAGGGAGACTCATTGTCTACAAAACAAACAACGTAATGAGGAAGACAAAGGTGGTTTAAGAAGTGGGAGGAGGTAGATAAACACAGGGCGGCCACACCCCTCTCCTTTGCTCACTCACATCTTCAGCACCTTCTTGCGGATCTCGACCTCCTTGTCCACGGTGGGGTCCTCGAAGAGCTGCACGCGGAAGTTGCACTTCCTCAGGGGTGTGTCGCACTGCACGCAGTTGCTGGAGCCACGGACGAACAGCATCTCCACGCAATTCTCACATCTTTAACGCACAAAGGAGAATATTATGCTGATATGCTAGCTGGCACATGCATATTATTTTTATTACTATCACTATTATTTGACTACAGTAATTTTCAGACTATTGGACGCTACTTTTACCTTCATTTTGAATCCTGCGGCTTCTAGTCCAGTGCGGCTTATTTGTTGATTTATTAGTGTTAATAAGGTAACACTTTATTTGACAGCGGCGTCCTAAGACTGTCATAATTATGACATGACACTATCATGGGCATTACTGAATGCTTATGACAGATGTCATTAAGTATCATTCCACTAATTATGTCACCAACTCCATTTATGTCCAGCTTGGATCTTTACATCCATTCAAAAGTGAGATAATTTGCCAGATAACACTAAATGACATCTGTTATAAGCATTCATTTATGCTCATGACAGCGTTATGTCATAATTTTGATTGTCTAATGACAGTCTTATGGTGCCACTGTCAAATGAAGTGTTACCAAGTACCAAAACTAGCAATTAATGAAAAAACTGAAACAGTAACTGAAGAAAATATTAGCACATAGCATGAAGTTTGATTGTTATTTACATGTGTAGCGCTGAAATGCATGCTAGGAGGCATGTTGGACGATAACTGTTGACAGCAGAGGCTGACCGTCTCCCCCAAGGGAGCAGTGATGGCCAAATGAAGCTTGTTGAAGCAATGACCATGGTGGTTTATTTGGTTTTATGACAGTCGTATAGTGCCGCTGTCAAATAAAGTGTTACTGGTTAATATCTTTTGGTGTAAATATCCCATAATACAGTGAGGACAGTTGCAGCCTATAGTTCAGTGTGGCTTAGCTATGACCAAATAACGTTTGAGGGTGCGGCTTATAGTCAGGTGCGCCTGATAGTGCGAAAATTAGGGTGTATATATATATAGATTCTTCATATTGATAACATTTTGAGCTACAAAGTAGAGGTCAAAGACAGGTCTCCAGACTGCGCCTAAATGTAGTCATTTGGCCCCAAAATTTGACATAACGCAATTAATCTCTTTGCACTTGCACGAGTAAGACTTTTGCAGATTTTTTTTTAAACATTATCATTCTTGAATTTTTTCTGGCTGACAAACTTCTACTCCACACTTCAGCCTAATTGCTGGCAGTAATGTGCAAATAAGTTGCTAAAGCATTGCATTTATCAGTAATATCGTAAAAATGAGTGGAAATTAAAATACTGACATGGTTCCTCCAGCTCATGGAAAATTGAATTTAAGACCTATTCATGCTGTTTGAGACCAACTTGACAACAAACCAAAATTGTGGGCGGGGAAAGGCACAACACGACGTCAAGTAGTGAGTGTGATCTAGTCTTTGCTAAAAGTCACACTGAATCAATCGCGTGACATCCGACAAGTGGAGCCACATAAACAACACAGAGTATCACGAAGTGATATCACTTGGTTTATCTTTTTTTATTCTTACAACTAAATAAACATTTCTTGCAATAAGCCTGCAGAATCAAGATTGATGAATTTCATTATTTTGACGGCGCCATTGTTTAGTTATGCTTGCGTGAAATCTCACAAAAACTTTGTCATCCTCGAGATCAGTGCCCTATCGCGCTAAGAAATCCTAGATGGAAGAGTTTTAAAAGTATTAGTATTTAACATGAAAAACAGCAGGGCCCTGACAGCGGCCAAATGGTCGAATTTTGCAACTAAAATTAGCGCCAGTATGAGTAGTTTTTTCACCTACTCGCACATGTGCGACCAGTAACATTGCAGGGTGTTTTTTGTGTTGTTGTTGATGCAACTCCTTCACGGTTAAATCCAATAGTTGGCGGTAACGTAACGAGGTGTTTTGACAAGGAAAAATACAACAGAAGAAAAAGAAGGTGTAGGTGGGCGATGTGTGGAGTGGGTGAGGGGCTCGACACACGGGAAGTGATGAACGATGGCGAAATGCGAAAGTCACCGCCGTTGAGCTGAAAGCCAACACACCGGGCGCGATGCAACTGCAGCGGCAAGCGACGGGCACACACACCGCCCTCTTCCTGTGCGTCATCACCCGTCTCTGATTAAATAAATTTAAATAAATTTTAGTATTTATTTTATTTATAGTATTTTAAAATGTATTAAATTTTAAAATATGGCACCACTAATAATAATCCACTATTTTAAAATGTATTAAATTTTAAAATACTGCCGCTTTATTATTTATGTACAGTGTATCACAAAAGTGAGTAGACCCCTCGCATTTCTGCAGATATTTTAGTTCATCTTTTCATGGGACAACACTGACAAAATGACACTTTGACACAATGAAAAGTAGTCGGTGTGCAGCTTATATATTAGAGTTGATTTATTTTCCCCACAAAATAACTCAAAATATAGCCATTAATATCCAAACCCCGAACGGAGGCCAAACGTTTTCTGTAACTCTTCACAAGCTTTTCACACAATGTTGCTGGTATTTTGGCCCATTCCTCCATGCAGATCTCCCCTAGAGCAGTAATGTTTTGGGGCTGTCATTGGGCAACCCGGACTTTTAACTCCCTCCACAGATTTTCTATGGGGTTGAGATCTGGAGACTGGCTATGCCACTCCAGGACTTTGAAATGCTTCTTACGAAGCCACTCTTTTGTTGCCCTGGCTGTGTGTTTGGGATCATTGTCATGCTGAAAGACCCAGCCACGTATCATCTTCAATGCCCTTGCTGATGGAAGGAGATTTTCACTCAAAATCTCTCGATACATAGCCCCATTCATTTTTTCCTTTACACAGATCAGTCGTCCTGGTCACTTTGCAGAAAAACAGCCCCAAAGCATGATGTTTCCACCCCCATGGTTCACAGTGGGTATGGTGTTCTTCGGATACAATTCAGTATTCTTTCCCCTCCAAACAAGAGAACCTGGGTTTCTACCAAAAAGTTCTATTTTGGTTTCATCTGACCATAACACATTCTCCAGTCCTCTTCTGGATCATCCAAATGATCTCTAGCGAACCGCAGACGGGCCTGGACGTGTACTGGCTTCAGCAGGGGGACACGTCTGGAAGTGCAGGATTTGAGTCCCTGGCGGTGCATTGTGTTACTGATAGTAGCCTTTGTTACTGTAGTCCAAGCTCTCTGTAGGTCATTCACTAGGTCCCCCCGTGTGGTCCTGGGATTTTTGCTCATCGTTCTTTCTTTCATTTTGATGCCACGGGGTGAGATCTTGCATGGAGCCCCAGATCTAGGGAGATTATCAGTGGTTTTTTATGTCTTCCATTTTCTAATAATTGCTCCCACAGTTGATTTTTTTACACCAAGCGTTTTACCTATTGCAGATTCAGTCTTCCCAGCCTGGTGCAGGTCTACAATTTTGTCACTGGTGTCCTTCGACAGCTCTTTGGTCTTGGCCATAGTGGAGTTTGGAGTGTGACTGACTGAAGTTGTGGACAGGTGTCTTTTATAACGATGATGAGTTAAAACAGGTGCCATTAATACAGGTAACGAGTGGAGTCTCGTTAGACCTCATTAGAAGAAGTTAGACTTCTTTGACAGCCAGAAATCTTGCTTGTTTGTAGGTGACCAAATACTTATTTTCCACTGTAATTTGGAAATAAATTCTTTAAAAATCAAACAATGTGATTTTGTGTTTGTTTTTTTTTTTTTGCCACATTCCGTCTCTCATGGTTGAGGTTTACCCATGTTGACAATTACAGGCCTCTCTAATCTTTTCAAGTAGGAGAACTTGCACAATTGGTGGTTGACTAAATACTTATTTGCCCCACTGTATAATTTTTAAATGTATATTCACCTATTTTTTAGAACACCTGTAGTTCAAAAACTAGAGGTGGAAATGTAAACAAGTGAGAGTGAGAGTTGAAGAGGATGCTCGCCATGCTAAAGCTAATTATAACACAAATGCTACGCTAACGCTACGTGTTACATTTAGAGTGTAAGGATCACTCAGCCAATACGTTGAAAGGTGAAAGCAACAATGCATATTCTCTACTGGTGCACCATAATTATTGGTCCGATAATTATCGGTCCGAAAATAGGAATTATGACCTCATCCCGATAAATCCAATAACATTATTAATAGGACCGATAATGTGTACTGTGCTGGCTTTACAGTTTACACACTAGTATGGGAAATCAGTTTATCATTTGTGGGGCATTGCTGCCACCTCCTGGTCCGAATAATTCGCTGCATCTATTTTTCGTTACAGTAGTTTGGTTCATTCACTTACAAATTGCGGTGTCTAGCGGTAGCATTATCAATCGTGAATGCTTTCTGTTACGTTTCCGCCTCGGAAATATATGTGTGTAAGTATTTTATGTTTACCATAACATATGGATGTGCAATATATGTTTTCTTCTCTGGTGAAGGGTCATATGTACAGAACTTCATAAGTTGTTGTGTTATAGAAGCCAGCCATTGCTTTAGTAGCTAAAGCTAGTGTGCTATGCTATACATATAATAGTTGTGTATATAACTGTAATGCGCAGTTTGTTGTATATTGAGTACTGAATATGTGTATTTTTCTGTTGTACTTTCACAATATTAAGACGAGTGTCTTCTCATAAAAGCGAGAAAGACCAAGCCTTGTGGTTTATGGAAGTGCATTCATTCTTAGCTGGCTGTCGGGCAGGGCATAAGTGAAATGCACTGTTTTGTTCAAGTCATTATGAAAAATCTGGTGAGATCAAAGGCAAATCTATGTTGAATCCACCACTATTTTTTTTTTTTCTTAACCTCCAAGTGTTCAAAAACTCAGGTTATACATTTTAAAAATTATATATTTATTACCGGTTATTGATATCGGTATTGGCTTTGAGGAGCAGGAAGTTATCGATATCGGTTTCAAAAAATGGATATCGTGCACCCCTAATATTCTCTCATGTAAAAAAAAAAAAAATCAAAATAACAATTTTCACAGAACAGGCGCCTAAAGCTTCCTGTAGCCGCCTGCCTTCAAGCTGCTGCAGGATACTTCCGGGGTTCTACCGTCAGTCAGCGGCGGCCAGTTGCCCACACAGATGCCTGATCAAAATCCACTATTTATGTTTTTTTTTTTTTTTTTGTTAATCGGCCGATGTTGGGAAAAAGTCCATATATGCCCAATATATCGGTCGACCTCTACTACAAAGTATCGAGATATATGACCTCTTCGATATATTGTCACACCCCTATTCAAGGATGTTAAAGGCTTTTATTCAAAAGTCTATTGTTGCTGACAACTAAGCAACTAAGGCCACATTTGGGAATGGGAGCATGAATTTTACCTTCTGGTTTACATCTCAAGCATCTACTGAGGGCAGAAAAATGTATAGCGGGGCAATGCGGTCATGATGTGTTTTTCAGATGGTGTTTTGGCTCCAAATACGCACAAAGCCGGTTCTTCCACTGGTTAAAAAAATGGAACTAAATTTGCTTTTAAAAATAACATTGGACTTTCAGGTCAATCTTTTTGTCATTCACCGTCATGACTCTTCACCATAGCAACCAGCAGATCCACCTGAGGGCACAACCCTGATCATAGCCATCAATCACACCTTCGCGCAGGTAGGCGTTTACCCATCAGTCACACTCAAGTGAGGAGTGGACACTAAGGACAATGGGAACACTCCTAAATCTCCCCTGACGGGGCGGAGGTCTTGGATAAACGTTTGCACAGTACACTGTTTTAATTAACTCTCTGTGGAGCTTTATTTCCACAGGAATTCACCTTCTGCCTCCTGGCCGCCTTCCTAAGAAATGTTCATCTGGTTTTCAACTGCCACTGTCTGCTTTTGACAATTTAGCTCATTCATAGTCCAGTTATGGCTGCAAACATTTGGATCTGATTTGACACTGGGTTGAGATCAGGCCACTGACTTGAAGATCGAAGAATAATCTTCAAAACTAAAAAAAGTTTTTTTAGGTAGCTATTCAAAGTTCATGGCCATTACTGCTCTGCAAATGTAATTTGCAATTTTTTCACCATTTGACTAAATGAGGGCTGAGAGTTTACAGTACTGTAGATTCGTTTAATACTTTTGTCAGCTATCACATTATTAAACTAAAGTGAGGTTAGAGCGGAAACAACTGGATACCACACGAGACGATATGTGATACAAGGCTTACGATATGGAGATACAACAGTAATCAGGCAATCATTCTAGAATATTTTATAAAACAACTAATAAACAGAAAAACAAGCTAATTTCATCCTGCTGTGAGTTTATCACAAGTAGATAACAAATGTTCATTTGCTCCCACCTTCCCACTTCAAACGGATTGGACGTCTATGGCCGTCAATGGCAGCCACTGTCATTTCCTGTTGATTTTCGGTCACTTCATTTCCCTTTAGGAGCATTTATGGGTCACTTCCTGTTGATTTAGGGGCATTTAGATGTCACTCCTTGTTGATTTTGGGTTACTAAACAGGAAGTGACTCGTCAATGTCCCCAAATAAATAGGATTTGACTCAAAATCAACAGAATGTAACCTGTAAATACCCTAAAATGAACAGGAAGTGACCTGTAAAGACTTGCTAAAGACTTGCTGCGAATGCGCTGGTTTCAGTACCGAGAGAGCTAGACATCCAATCCAGTCAAAATTAATTGGACGTAGGGCTGCAACTAATTATTATTTCAATAATCGATTAATAGGATGAATGTCACTTTTTTCAATTACCTTCACAAAGTTGTTTTAGGAACGTTGGAAGTAAGAGTGAAGACAATATGGATGACTATTTCCTTCAAAAAATAATATTTTATTACAGCTTCCTGACTTAACTGTACTGTAGTTTCCAGCTATACTGTTAGAAGTACAGAAAACTTGGTACAGTTTCAGACGAAAGACCTGCTCATTCAAATTAAAAAAAAAAGTGCTGCTGATTGACATTTTTTTCCTTGTGGGCAAAGCGCTCATATAAATGAGTCATTGACGCATATATTTTCTTTAAACAAATTAAACAGCAAAATAAAATAAGGAGGAGGCAGACTGTAATGATTCAGTTTTCTTTATCAAACTGTTGTTCATAAATGTAATCCAAATCCAATTTTAAAGCACACTTTCTTGTGTGACAATTTACAGTTTGAATGGGAATTTGTGTTAAAGGAGACTGTTATATAAATGGGTTTATATGTGTGGTTTCTTTATAAAAATAAATTAGACAATCAATAATCGCTAACTAGCTTAGCGCTCCGTGCTAAGTAGTAATGTCCCATCAACAAAGAATACAAACATTACATTTGCCCTATTTTACTCACCTCTGAGGGAGGTACACAGGATCTAACAACACAAAAAACAATGTAACTCTTGACACTTTGTAATATTATTGATTCAGCAACTCAGCCTGAGTGTAGCAATGAACTCCCTCTCTCTTGCTCTTATTACTGGCACGCATGCCAGCAGCCTCACGTTACACACAAATAAGGACCCAAATGGGACTCCTCATAACTACCATCAGAAATCGATTATCAAATTCATTGGCAACTTATTAATTAATCGATTAGTTGCTGTAGTTTTAGTAGGATGTCTAGTGCCATTAATAGCAGCCAGTGAGCTAACGTGGACACTATTCTAACAGATGATTTTGGAAACAACCTGTTTTCTTTTAAACAGTGACAACTTTTTAAAATGATAATATCAATTCTTGGTGGAAGTATATCGATAACCAATTGTGCTTCAAAGTATCGCGATATATCACCTCACCCCTAATCCTTTAAGTGTTTTTTTTTATGGCACTAAGGAGGACTGTGTTTAAGAGCGCTTTCACACTAGCACTGTTTGGGCCGTTTTAAATGGACCAGAGTTCTTTTTTTCAGATAGTCCGCTTCGTGCATTCGAACTTCAGTTCGGACCAAACAAACGAGGGAACAACAAAGGAGTGGCTTCGTAAGAAGCATTTCAAAGTCCTGGAGTGGCCTAGCCAGTCTCCAGATCTCAACCCCATAGAAAGTCTGTGGAGGGAGTTGAAATTCCGTGTTGCCCAACGACAGCCCCAAAACATCACTGCCCTAGAGGAGATCTGCATGGAGAAATGGGCCAAAATACCAGCTACGGTGTGTGAAAAGCTTGTGAAGGGTTACAGAAAACGTTTGACCTTTGTTATTGCCGGTAAAGGGTACATAACAAAGTATTGAGATTAACTTTTGGTGTTGACATACATATTTTCCATCATGATTTGCAAATAAATCCTTTAAAAATCAAACAATGTGATTTTCTTTTTTTTTTTTCCCACATTCTGTCTCTCATGGTTGAGGTTTACCCATGTTGACAATTACAGGCCTCTCTAATATTTTTCAAGTGGGAGAATTTGCTCAATTAGTGGTTGACTAAATACCTATTTGCCCCACTGTAATGCGAGAGTGCCCTAAAGCTTGTAGGTAAGTCAAAACGACATCATAAAAACATGTCTATATAGTTCAGATTTTCACCTAACCTAGGTGGGTTTGGAGCATGTTACCCCCTTGAGAATCCAGAATGCCCTAGCTGCTTTGGAGGCTTCTTGCATAAGCGAGCCCCTGTTTACCCTGCTTTCCCACCACCTCCTGTGACCTGCTGACAGCTGCAGATGGAAAGATAGGGCAGCCTGGAGCTGTGAGGAGCACAGGTGAGCGAGGGAAGGAGGGAGGAGTCAGTCAGGAGGAGCCCTCATTCAACGACAACAGCCCTGGGACATGGAGATGACAAACTTCTTAAAAAGATATCAGCGCACCCTCGAAATCCATCCTGATTACTGCTTTTGATAATTCATGGCAACAGTCAGGGCACACGATTGTAAGCAGAGTGCGTGCACAAAGTTCCCCGCCCTGGATTTTTTTTTTTTTTCCTCCAAAGATGTTCACCTCTTTGCTGGCAGGATTTCCCCTTTGGAGGGTTCATTTGTGTGGTCCATTTATGGGGCAGGGGGCAAACTACACCCTGCTTCTTACTCTTTTTTTGATGAATGGGGTCTTTGTGGGCCTGTGGAAACAAGCCCCTGCCCACCATCTACCTCCATATGGCCGAGGCCTATACATCTCCCGTAGCCCCGGGCCGCAGAGAACATCTGCCTGTCCCAGAGTGCACTTGGGCAGGGGGCTCCTTGTGCTCCTCTGAACCAACGCAGATGTTCCCGTTCACGGGTTTCAGGTTTAGTTTGATACTTTGTGCCAAACTAAATGGACACCTTTGCCCCGGTAACGCTCCATGTTTTGTTATCTCCGGAGGCTTTACGCTAGCTTGGCGTCGCACTTAGCAGGTTATGCCTGTTTGACCCACATCTGAGACGCGATGCCTAAACAACCAAATTCTGTGACTCTGCACTTTCTCTTCTCCCTTTATTTATATTACTTCAAGTTTTGAGTCCTGCTGATGAAGTGAAACCACTCATGTGAAGACTTTTTCATGATACTATTCATGGGCTTCATTTTACCGTATTTTCAGCATGATAAGGTGCACCTAAAAGCCTTCAAATTTCTCAAAAACCTACAATGTGCCTTATAATCTCATGCACCTTATATATGGATCAATGTTGGTTACTCATGGCATGACGTTTCCTTTAGCGCAGCCTCCTCTACTGGATGCATAATTGAATCCACACCACTACTACTACTGCGCCTTATAATGCCCTATATAGAAAAACAGTTTTAAAATGGGCCATTCATTGAAGGTCCGTCTAATTCCGTCTAATACGCCGCTGCACCTTATACTGCAGAAATTACGGTATTTCTGACAGGGCACCAGGTTTTGGATAAAACCAGGTTTTGGAAACATGCCCATACAAAAAAGCTGCCCTTAAGCTGCGTTTTTATTTATTTCGTTTTTACAAGAAAGTGCAAAAACATTAACCATTTTAAAGGGAGTACTTACATATTTCTCTCAACAATAAAATAAAATTTACACAGGTGGAATCATTTCCACATTTTCTGGAAACAAAGTGTCTTTAGAAATAAGACTTCTTTTAACCAATATACTTTGTTTTCACAAAATTCTGTACTATTTCGCATGTTTGTAGTGTTACCGCTGTACTTTATTGTGGTTTTACACGTTCTGCATATGAAATACAAGTTAGCGAATTAGCTAATTAGCTTAGCGCTCAGCGCTAACTATTAACATCTCAAAAACAACAACAATAAAGGCTAAACAGTACAAGAGGGTTCGTGTACTCACCTCTTTTATATGCACACGGGTTTTAGCAACACACTCAGTACATTTTTCAATTGAGATGCCTTAAAACTACTGCTGGACATCTAAATGACAAGGAGCAACAAACTATCTCTCTTCCCCTCTTGCTCTAAAAAAATAACTTGCGCACAAAAGCGCGGCCACCGGGTTGCGCTTCTGTACCTGCCTCTCTCATACACATTTCCAGTCTTTTAAAAAGGAGTAAATCTCTCTCAGTAACCAGCAGCATTCATCATAACGTGCGCGCGCTGTTAACGGTGCCCGGCGGCAGACGTGTCTTGAATTTCGTTCTGCTATGAGCGGCTGCCATAAAGTTATGAGGGAAAAACATAGTTTTCGAACCTTTATGAATCGTAATCGAATCGTCACGTGTCGAATCGCGATGCGTGTAATAATCGATTTTTTGGAACTCCTCTAAAAGCTGTAACACACATATGTACACTTATGTTTAAAACGACACACATTTTAACATTAAAACACTTGACACAAAACGTCCATCTAATCGCATCAATATGTAAATTTAGTAGATTGAATTAGCCTAATTTGCCCGCTAGTTTAATTCCAACAATGCTAATGTATTTACAATTCTCATAGCAAATCGCGCACACATAACTCACAAAATGTAGCTCTAATTCTCATAGCAAATCGCGCATACATAACTCACAAACTGTAGCTCTAAAGTTAATTAAAAATGCATACACAAACATATATTAGGTGAAACAACTTATAGCCGGATGTGGGCCAAACCAGAGCGCAGCTATTCTTTATCCATATCAGATGTCTGAGTCTCCTCCTCAGTCAAGGTGACAGTCCAGCTAGACCCAACGCTGCCACCAGAAGGCAGTGTATCCTCCATCATTAAATAAAATACAAAACCTTTGTACTTTTTGAAAAGCTATTTCAACATTTAGCGGCACTTCAAGGATTAATTCCGAGTTTCGCGGAAATTCGGGTTACTTCGCCAGCGTAGGAATGGAACTCGTTCCTCACCCCGGGACTAGGCCTGTCGCGATAACAAATTTTAGTGTGCGATAATTATTCTCATAAATTATTGCGATATGCGATATTATTGCGCCCCCCCCAATTTTTTTTTAACCAATTTACAATAACACAATGCGAATATAGTATATATTAATAGATCAAGTACACCCATTTAAACACGATAAATATTTACTCTTAAATTCAAATATACTTTTTAAGAAATCACAACTAAAAACAATAGACCCTGCCTCTTAAGTAAAAAACAACAATATTGATACCGCACAGAAACACAGAATAAATAAAATGAGCTTAAAAAAAAAAAAATTCCACTTAATAACTTAAGCATTTAGGAAAATGAAAACATTTCCCGTCATAGCTTCTGCCATGGTGTTCCATAGGGATGCAACGATACAGTTAAGTCATGGTTCGGTACGAATTTTGATACGGGGGACATGATTTTCGATCCGATTCAATACATTTAATGCTCTGTAAAAAAAAAAAAACAATTGTATTTTTTGTTTCTTTTTTCTTTTTTTTTTTGCTAAAGAGCAACAATTAAATTGCCATCATATAAACATGCATTTTAGTGCATAATATTTACGTGCTTACTTCTTACTGATATGAAAAAAATTTGTATAAGAGTGCTGAGAACAATCTTTACTGTTTGTAAAGTGAGGCAGGGCACAACGTTGATTGCTACAGCTCTCATAGCAGCTAGGTTTACTACATGAGCAAGACATGCTATTTATGGTCCGAATCCATCTGTGTCACGTACTGAATTAACAATATTTGCAACATTATCTATAGTCACTGGTATGGATTGATTTGGCCTTCTTAACCTCATGTGACAAATGACAGTTTAGAATTCATCGATGTAGTATATGGACTACATGTTCCATAATCACTCTGGGCTCACGTAGCCAATGGCATGGGACGTAGCACATCTAGTTTGCCATTTCATGATATCTAGTGTGTGCGCGCATTAAAAAAGTTGGCAAGCGCCACTGAAGTCACGTCTGCTCATTACTACACAACACCACAACACCAGCATATGACGGCTTTCATAAACAGGACGAGTTTGAAGCACAGCGCTCTTAATTTCATTCAGCTGTTCGTTGTCAAAGTGAGGTTATTCGTAGCAGCCAAGTCGGTAACAATGTTTTGGCGGACTTCATTGTAAATATCCAGCGTTGCGCCGAAAAATAGCCGCCCCGCGTGAAATGTCACTCCTGACGGGAGCACCCACACGTCAACAACACCGGCGCGCCATAGATGGTCCACAGTCACTCCGGAGCACTGACGCGGCCGGTATACGTTGAACAATAGGATATAATGAGAACGATTGGCTCTGGCGCTAGTTTTTGCCAGACCTGGAACGAAGATGCATTTTGCGCAGTTGGTAACGAACTTTTAACAGCACGTCTGCCGCACGCGCGCACACACGTGCACGCGAGGCGATAAATCGCAGCGGAAAAAATTACCGCCTTCATTTTTATATATCGCGCGATAAATGGAATTATTGCATATTGCGACAGGCTTACCGGGGACTACTTGTATTGTTACATCCCTATCTGAGACTCAGGATCAAATCCAACAGGGTAGCATGGAGGGGCAACTGCCACCCTAAAAGATAGGCTTGGCACTCCAGTTGCCACTGATGAAGGAACTTAAAATTGACAATTACTTCCAATCAACTAAGTAGTAGTGTCAGTCAGGATCCTTATAATAATAATAATAGAAAAAAATTGCATGAAGCTAGGTTCCTCGACATAATAGTCTGTTCTATTCTATTGCATTCTACTTTTGTAGTGTCACACGATTTCTTAGCAAACTCTGATTCAATATGTGTACACATCAGCCATATGTTGACACTAGGGGTGTAACAATCCATTTGGATTAATATATCAATTTGTTTAGCAGAATTAAACGTAATTCGATGAAAATGCAAAATAATTGTATTTCCAGCATGCAGTTTTTTTGGGGGAAAAAAGTTTGATCAACAAAATTATCATCTACATCGAAACTGTTTTGTATTTTTAATTGCTTTAGGTAAATTGGAACACAATATGAGTGTGACAATATCTCGATACAGCGATATATCGCAATATTTTGCAACCCGATCGGTTATCGATATGCTCCCGCCTAGTATCGATACTTTTATTTGACATATTGGCCATACATTGGCGTATGGATGCTGTAAACTGTTCAATGTTTTTTGAGCAATTCCTTGGCGGTCCACTAGGGGCGCTCAAAAGTAGTGGTGAAGGTAAAGTCGTCTAGAGAAGAAGAGAGGAAGCTCCATGTGGGTTGAAAAAAAATAAAAAAGCTTCGTGACAACGGTGGAGGAAAAAGTGAGAAAAATAATACTACAAATCACACGTGGGGACACACTTTAGATTTTAACCCAATAAGAAAGGAAGTAAGGTGAACAAGAACTTTGCTGTATGCAAGAATTGTCTAACAAAAATAAGGTTCACTGGCAGCTGGTGATGAAGTGGACATCGGATTTCTTCACTGCTTCGCTTTCATCACTTGAGGTAAGAAAGTTTTGAAATGTAATTGATTTTTTAATTTACATGTATTGTTTTGATGACATTTGGTGTTGAATGAGATAAAATAAACCAGGACGCTAAACTGGATGAAAATAAATATCGAACAAGCCTACATGAATTTATTGATTTATTAGAGAACCACTTTCCATCTAGTTTACTACACAAACTGTTATTACTGCCATTTTGATACAGTAAGCTATAAAAATGGTTTGAATAGCTTCTAAGATATATAAGGTGATGTGCATGATAATTAATGTAGCCTACATATTAAATTTAGGTAGGTTTTGCATTTCTAATTTCTATACATTCAATACATATTTATTTTAATTCACTCAATACTTCCAACACACAAAAAAATAGGATTTCAACTCAAAAGCTATTAAGTAGCTAATATTTTTTGTTTTGGTAAATGGTAAATGGTGTTATACTTATATAGTTGTTTTTAAGGTGAGGAAGAATGTGACTGAGTCTGACATCTCAAATGCTGAAGCAGATGGTGGAAGTGCTCAAACCAATACTTTTGTCATCAAAGTTCATATACGAAGAAAAGACCCACCAATTTTATCACTGCCCCACTCCAAGCTCAACTGCTGACTGACACCTACAGCCCTGTTATTTTATTTATTTATTTTTTTTTTTTAAGATTTAAAACTTTAAGGAAATTAAGGGTGCCATTCATCATGATCTCTCCAAGAGATATCAGTGGTTGTGGTTTGTTTCCTCTATATGTGCAGGTACACAATTTGCAGTAGATTAATATTTTTCAGCCATGTTGCACAGAAAAGGTGTCACTGTTCAATAAATGACAAACAGTATTTTTCCTATTTTAAAATATCTTTTTTTTTGTTTGTTTCAACAGTTTTATCGTAGAATATCATGTATCAAATTTTTGACCAATATATCGATAATCGCTGTATCGTAATATCGTGAGATAATCGTTATCGTGAGTCTTGTATCGCAAATCGTATCGTACCGTGAGGTGCCCTAAGGTTCCTACTCCTAGAACACATTGTGTAAAATGTCTTCATAATTTTGTAATAAATCAATCTAGAGCTGAAATGAATACTCGAGTAACTCGAGTTTAAAAACTGATCCGAGTAATTTTATTCACCCCGAGTAATCGTTTATTTTGACAGCTCTAAGTATCACGTTTTGCTCGGACTACTTTTAACGCGGGACAACGCGCTGATGTCACGTGCGGAGCGGAAGAAGGAAAAAAAAAAAAAAACACTGCAGCCGACAGCCGCTACAAACGACGCCGACGTTGCTAAATACTAGCTCACACGATGCTACGTTGGTAGCAGGTAGCGTCTGATGCTTCTCATAGAGATCACATGTATGTTGAACTAGATGCGAAATGACAGACTCGGCTGCGTCTGGGCAGCGTTAGTAAACAGCCGCCATCTTAAAGCAGTAGAGCGCTAAGCGTTAATAAAGAGCGCTAAGCGCTAATAAATAAGATTAACGTGACTGTCACTACTAGCTCACGTAACGTTAACCCTGCGGAGGGCTAGGTTTCTATCAATTATGACCGCTGTCGATGCGTGGCTAACGTGTCTTACATACAGGCTTTAACATAACATAGCACTGTGGAGTGATGAGGGTGTAAAATAAAAACTTAATAATGCTAAATATCAATTTTAGCTCAGTAGTCATTGCTGGATAAAACACCAAGTAGCACTGGTCCCTAATGTGCTCCAATACAGCCTGTATCATACATTTATTTTGAACACTGCAAAAACTCAAAATCCTATCAGGACTTACAGTTTAGACTAACTTAAAACTTAACTAGAACTTAAAAATGGCTTGACACAAATAGAAATTCAATTGAAACACGTGGGGAAAAAATCCTAACTTTTAAGTGATGTGTGTTATCAAGCGTAACGGCATTTTTGGGTGTGTATATATATATATATATACATATACATATATATGTATATTTTATTTATTTATTTTTTAATATCTAAAAGTTTTTTGAGTGAAAGCAGTGAATTAATCTTTTTTTTTATTCTAGTTACATCTGAGATGCAACTGATGGCTGTTTTCAACAATATACATCGAAAATAAAGAAATTGATTGACTGAAAATGGTTCAAGATTAGATGAAATGTTTTGTTTTCTCATGTATATTTATAAATGCTCTTCACCAAAAAATTTATTTGTTTTATCCGATTACTCGATTAATCGATAGAATTTTCAGTCGATTACTCGATTACTAAAATATTCGATAGCTGCAGCCCTACAATCGAAAGCCTGTGAATCGAATCGTCGCAGAATATCGTATCATTGTCAAAAGAATACCATCAAGAAATATTTGCCATCCTTAAACAGTTCCCTCTACCTCATAAATATTTTTCCAGCTTCGCCCCTGCAGAGACTGGCGATTCCATCATTTTTCCAGGGGTTGTTTGTATGCGAAAAACCTCCTCAAGCATTAACCAGTGGCCCAAAAAACTTCACTGTAAATGAGCAAAGTTAATGTGTATGTCATGGTGCCTTGTGTCAAACTCGCTATTGCAAGCCCAAACCTGTGACCTCTAATACCCACAACTTGGCAGCAACCAAAAAAGATGCTCCATCCCAAGAGTAGGATTGCTTACACAGGAAGCTTGCCACATGAGATGTTGAAAAATTAGACTTCAGGAGGTACTGGCATTGAACCACTTTATGATGAATCATGTGGATCGTGTCACTAAATGAATAAATAAAGAGCCGTGTCTGAACATTTGACATCCTAAAAAGTCATGGTTTATAGTTCCAAGATGGTTTCAGTTTCAAGTAGTCGCATCTGAAATGCAACTAATCTCTACTTTCTCATCAACACAATGTGGTAAAGCTAACATTAACAAGCAAGCAAGTGGCCCCACTGCGACCCCCTCAGTGAAATAACAATGCGCCGTGGTGTGGATATGGCATATCATGTCCAACTTGAACGAGCCATGAAAATCGAGCTATTATAAGTTGTCCCCCCCTATAATCATGTTTGTTTGGGGGGGGTTACTCATCTACAGTATATATCTATACTTATATATACATGGAACTTAGTGTGTGTGTTCGTTTCCTCTGAATTCCAAAACGGCTGGGCGAATTTAGACAAGATTTTACACAGTTGTACTTTATGTATCTGGGAGTGTTTTTAGATGGGTTTAATTTCTGCGGGCCTCCATTTAGTGTGGAAAATTAATTCGAAACTCCAAAAGTTAGCATAGAAAATCGCTGATTGTGGAGGCGACAGCGCCATCTTTTAGGTAAAACACGAGTCTCTAGCGATGGCAATGTCGCAGTTAGCTTTCCAACTTGATGGTTTAATGTACAAAATCTAAATGGTACGGTGATGGGTGGCTGTGAGTACTTCACAACAAAACGCTGGATTTCAATAACTGTACATTTTTCTGGAATATTGATGAGTGATTCATTTTGGCTGGATATCCTAATCTCTACAGGGGATGGACAAAATAATCAAAACAACTTTGAAAATCAAATTTAATACGGTGTAGGTCCGCCTGTTGTTGCAATTACAGCCTTAATTCTCTGAGGTATTGATTCATACAACTTGTGAATTGTTTCCAAAGGAATTTGAAGTTATTCTTCAGATAGAATACCCCCTAACTCATTTAGAGACGCTGGCGGTGGAAAATGACGTTCTAAATGAATATCTAAAACTGACCAGAATTGCTCAATAAAGTTGAGGTCTGAGGATTGTGCCGGTGCTAGGTTTTGTGTTGGTTCCCTCCTAGTGTATCCCTGCGATTGCCCATTGCTTTCACCTGTTGTACCTGCTCCTAGTGTATCCTCCAACCTGCATCCTCCTGTGTCACCCACCTCTTCCTCGTTGTCTCGTTACCCCTTGTCTGTGTGTTTATATATAAGCTCCCAGTTTCTTTTCACTCCTTTTTGCGTCATTGTCAATGTGCATGTTCGCGTCAGCGTCGATTCTTGCCCGTTCCTACATCACAGCCCTTGTGTTCCTCAGCCTAAGTACGGTTTTTTATACCAGTCTTTTGTTAGTACCCTGACTTGTGTTTGCCTTAAGAGTTGTTGAATTCCCCGGTTGTTTTATTTGTACTTTGTTTTTTGTTGGCTTTAATTAAATACCTTTTGCACCGTCTATCTGCCTTGCCTCCCTTTCCCTGCATTTGGGTCCACACCACCTGCCTGCCCGCATTACCTGACAGCTGGCCATACAAGAGCCTCAACTTCATTAGAATGTGACTCATGTCATTCTTTAACAATTATGTTCAATGATTACGATGCCAAAATTTTAAGTGTTTCCATTATTTTGTCCAACCCCTGTATAAAGGCAAGTTTTGTCTGTGTGCCTGTCTGTGTGTTCGGGTTTTATGCATGCCAAAACGGCTGGGTGGATTTTGCCCAAATGTTACACAGTTCTATTTTATGTGTCTGGGAGTGTTCTTAGATGGGTTTGATTTCCGCAGGCCTCCATTTACTGCAGAAAATTTATTAGAAATGTAAAAAATTAGCCATTTTCACTTTTTCACCTGAGCAACGCCGAGCCATGCTGCTCGATAAATCTATCTAGCATACACAAAAACAAAATAATGGGGGAGCCCTTATTTCGAGATTTCTTATGTGCCAATTTAACAAATTTTGGCTCAAACAATCCAGCACAAGTAGAATGCCTAGCAATGCCGAGCCATACCGCTATTTATAAATAAGGCTTACAACATCACTGCAATGGAAAAGGAAGTCTATTCTATTCTACACTTAATGTATTCTTAGAATAATACGACTGTTAAAGCAACACTAGGTAACTTCTCAGTTTGGGTCGATTTTAGCGACGCTAGTGGACAAAAGCATTTCCCATGAGGACCAGCGCACACCTGCACTGTGTCGTAAAATCATAATATTTCTGTTTCCAGCGGCTCTATGATGGATAAATAGCAATAAGGTTATGGATCCAGTTGTGGCTAAACAATAACATATGATGGTTAGCAACCATGTGGCTTTGTGTGGCTAAACCCTCCACCCCACCCGCTGACGAGTTCAGTTGGGGAGGGCGCATCACGCCAGCGAGTGAAAGCTGGGCTAATGTTTATTCTTGAGTATCACTTTATCCCTGGTAGCCTCCTTTTTTCTTTCTTTGGTCTTTTCGTCTCTTTTGTTGCTCTGCCATTTTTGCAGAATCATCACGAAAGTGTTTGCATCGACTTCTGTCTTTATAATGAAAGGGGGAAGTGACGTATGCCGAAAAGCAGTCAGAACATTTGTAGTTTTTTCGTGTGGCAGAGTTCCCGCCACCCTCCTCAAAGTTAAATAGTGCCAGTGAAAGTGAAACAGACACCCTCAAGATATTGAAGAGGTGTCATTCAAGTAGTTGTCAGTCAACATATCATCACAAATGTTAGGAAAATATTTTATAAAGGCTGAAAAGTTACCTAGTGTTGCTTTAACAACAAAAATGTTTTTTTTTTTTTTTTTAATTTAACACGACTTTCCCCGTATTTGCAGCTGTAATACACAGCGAATTGAAAAAAAGCAAAGTAATTACACATAGATAGCAATCTGGTACTATGCTAACTGAACCATCGCTATAAAATTTCATGTTTAAGAGGTAAAAGAGAAGCTGTATTTTCAGTTGATGACTCAAATGCAAGGCTAACAATTTCTCCAGGAAGGAAAGCAATCTAATACTTTACCAAGTAATTTAGAAGAGTAATAGATTACTTTCCTGCAAAACAACAACAATCCCTACACTTTGCCAACGGGCATTAACTAGAAGCAGTTCTGCAATCAGATACATTGACTGGCCTCCATTTAATTAGGCATGCCCGCATGTGTGCCCGAGAGCCAAATCCCAAAGGACGCGGACCGGTGTCATCATACAAAGGTAATAAATAACACATAGACACCGTGGGTGACAGGGATACAAAATGTGCTGTTGTGCAGTTTAAATTTAGACGGATAGCGTCGGAGAAGCTTGATAGGGTGTCGTGTTGTGTTGCAGTGCAATACGTGGCAATGCCAGGGCAGGAAGTCAACTTAAGCCCACTGTTGGGTGGAATGGAAACCAACTTAGTGAGAGCTTGACAGTTATTTCAATGGAGGACTGTAGAAGGATAGAGGGAAAATATACAGTATACAGATACAGTAGTTCTATGAGACAAAAGATTATAGGTCAACTTATGTAGATTTACTGCATTTTCTGCACTATGAGGCACACCTTTAATTAGGGGTGGATACCTCTGGGTATCTCACCATATGATACGATTTGCGATACAAGGCTCACGATAACGATGATCTCATGATATGGCGATACAACAGTTACATACACTTGGGTCAGGAAATCATTCAAGGATAGTCTACAAAATAACCAATAAACAGAAAAACAAGCTATTTTCATCCTTCTCCTGTGAATTGGAATGGTCTTATCACTAGCACCGTATTTTTCGGACTATACATCGCACCTGAAGTCGCACCAGCCAAAAAATGCGCAATGAAAAGGAAAAAACATGTAGAAGTCGCACTGGAGTATATTTCACATTTTTGCGGGGAAATTTATTTGAAAGAATCCAGCCCCAAGAACAGACATGCCATCTTGAAAGGCAATTTAAAATACAATAGAGAACAACAGATTGAATAGGTGTACGGTATGCTAACATTACATGACGCTAGAAGTTAGATCGGGCCTAAAAAAATCCAGCCCGACCAAGCCGGCCCGCGGGTTTTAAAGCCCGACGCGGCCCGAGCCCGATCAATTAACTTTATTTGCTTGCCCGAGCCCCAAAAAACCCCAAATTTTGTTTCATCTGTAGGTACAAGACCCCCCCCCCCCCCCCCCCGAAAAAAACGCAATATTATGTTTTATTTGTGAGGACTCAGGAGAAGGAGGAAATGCAGGGATGCGATGCATGGTTGCGTTTTGTGTGATCACATTTGTGACGATGCCGGTGCATAAATGCATAATGATAATGTTAGGGCCTCTGCTCCTCCTTCCTGAGCCCTGGCCCACCTCTGGCAGGTGTGCGTGTTTTTATTCTGATTACAGAGTGGACGTCAGACGGGTGGAGCGGCCACAGGTGATGGCGATGATAATCAGCCCTCTTTAAAAGCAGTGGACGCCGCCACCTCGTCGCCCGATCAACGTGTCTGTTTGCCAAGTCAGTTGTATCTCGTATTCTTCACTTATTGCTCTGATCACCGGCTCACGACATTTTTTGCTCTCGTCCCAGGTCCTGTTTTTTGTGCGCTCCTTGTCGGATTTCATGCCTGCCTCCTTCCCGAGCTTCATCACCTCACGCCCACTGGACGACCCCGATCATCGAGTTCCACTGCTTTTGTGTTGGACACAATAAAGCATTTTGGTTCATTGCCACACCGTGCCTGTGTCTGCATAAAGATCCCCTCCATTCCGGGAATCCTAACAGATAACAAATTAAAGCCTGTCATTTGTAACGAATTCTCCCAGTTAAACAATACTGTAAGATGGATATTCAATTGACATTGATATCTTTTATATTTGCATGTCTGTTCTAACAGGCGGATAGTGGATTTGACATTTATTTTAATCTCCTCGTGTTGGCAGAAAAAAAAAACGCAAGTTTTGTCAGTGTTTATATAGTCTACATATTTTTATGATAATTATAAATGCATTTACACAACAAAATAACACTGGAAAAGTTTATTAAATATATTTCTCGTATGAGACCAAAGCGCCACATTCGTTTACATTCAGCAAAGACGACACAGGTTTCCTATAGCATCTTCAACAATCAATGTGAATCCTTTCCATATCCCACTCCGACCGCAGTTGTTTGCTTTTCAATTCCCCTGTCTTTAGTTTGTTTTTCACTCCTATAGCTGCTCCATATCGAAAAGGAAATACCAGGATGCTCGCGGAGGGCGGGGAAGATTGAAAAGAGAGCGGGGCCACTGCGTTCACGTGCGCAGGCATGCACAATGCCTTCTCTGTATTGTCCAAATTATTCATTTTATTTAACATCCATACATCGTTTTAGTATAAATATATGAATATATATATATTTTTTTTAAAGTTAGCGAGAGAGAGGTCGGCCCGACCCGACCGTAAATAATCAAACATAAGTCACTCCAGAGTATAAGACGCACCCTCTGCCAAACTATGAAAAAAACTACGACTTATAGTCCGAAAAATACGGTAAACGTCTAATCCTTTAGAAGTGGGAGGGTGGCAGCAAATGAATATTCGCATGAATGAGTGTTTGTTCGCTGCCATCCCTCCCGGCTCAAACGGATTGGATGTCTATGGCCATCAGTGGAAGCCAATGCCAGGCAATGAGTTCATTTTAGGGCATTTCACATCATTTTCTGTTGATTTCCAATCACTTCATTGTCATTTTGGTACACTTAAAGGTCAATTCCTGTTGATTTTGAGAAATTTACAGGTCACTTCCTGTTGACTTTGCATTAATGAAAAGGAAGTGACTCAAGAAAGTCCTTAAATGAATAGAAAGACACTCAAAATCAACAGGAAGTAATCTGTTAATGCCCTTAAAAGAACAAGAAGGGACCTGTCAATGCCCACAAAAGACTGGCTGTGAATGCTCTGGTTTCAGTTCCAATGACGGCTCTTACCGTCCAATCCAGTCAAAATGATTTGGATGTCTAGCACCGTCCAAGGCAGTCAGTGAGCTAATGTTGAACTATTCTAATGGAAGATTTTGTTAGCAACCTGTTGGTTCCTTTTTTTGTTTTTGTTTTTTTTTCAAACAGTGACACGTTTTTAAAACAATATAACGTTTCTTGGTGGGAACATATCGATATCTAGCTACCTCCCGGTGTGAGATTTTGACGGTATGATAACCTTAAGCAAAAATATCACGCTTTTACGGTATTACAGTATTGCAATTACAGCTCTAAAATGTCTTTTGGGATGTATGGGTTAAACAAAATAATCTGTTCAACAGGATTTTTTAAATTTTTGATGACATATTTTCAAATGGGAACATCAACATGAATATGTTAAAATAAATAATATTTAAAAAAAAAAAAAATTTAAACTGAAATATTTTAAATAAAAGTGAAATAAATAGAACTTATAGACTAAACCCACAGCCACAGCTCAAGTTGCTGAACAATAGAACAAAAATAATTATTTCCATAAAAAAGTAAAAACACTTCTAAATAAAATTCAAAACATATGCATTTCAGGCACTTCACTGACTTTAAAGCTCCATCTCAACATTTTTGGAGTCTTGCTCATTTTCTACATATTTCTCTCTCAGTCCAAGTTATAATGCAGGAATGTGAGTCTGTTCACCTCTTCTGGGTTAATATACCACTACTATAAATATTAATTCGTTTAATATTAATGGAGGGCGAGAGTTAAGAGACGAAGCGTGTGTGTATGACTCGTGTATCATTATTTACACATCATACACACACGCCCACACCCTTTCTCAACACAGAAAGTCGTCAAAGCGAAAAAATACCACAGGGTGTATTATGATAGTGTTCTTTTGAACAAATGTTTACAATGTCAGAATACAAAAGTACGCTTATAGTGAGGTGAGGAAAAAAGTTAGCATGCCGTCTTGGCATGCTAACTAGCCGCGTTAATAGCCTCGTTAAGAAGCTTACATTATAGTACTTGTTTTACCGTCGCTAGACACATGAAACACGCTGGAGTGAACTCTCATAGCTGGTAGGAAATGTTAGTGACAGCGTTTGCTTACCTTCAATTTTGTAAAAAGTGACAAGTGATAGTCACGTTAATGTGAAATTATGTTGGAGGTGTAGCCTGAACGTCGGCTTTCCTCCTCCTCTAAGCCACGCCGTTTGTTTATTTCAGTAGCCGAAATACTCCCATACTAAACTTTTTTGAGGGTTTTTTGAAAAAGCTCAGGTGTAGTTTCAACAGCAACAGCAGTGTCACCGACAGAGCAACAACCAGAGGAGGAGGGGTGAGCGCTGCCTCTCCAAGCCATTTCTCGCTGCATTTTGTGAACAGAAAAAATAGCTAATACCGTATTATGGTATAATGGAAAATTTTAGTGGTTTTGAAACCGTGACGTTTTCATACCATGATGAACCTTGAAACCGGTAACCGGCACATACCTATCAATAACCATTTGGACTACTAGGTACCACCGTATATCACCTTTTCAATACATTGTCACATCTCTAACTTCAATGGAAGGACTAATTTAAAACTGTTTTCATATATATATATATATATATATATATATATATATATATATACACACACACTCTATACACTCACCGGACACTTTATTGGGTACACCTGTCCAACTGCTCGTTAACGCTTAAATTCTAATCAGCCAATCACATGGCGGCAACTCAGTGCATGTAGGCATGTAGACATGGTTTAAGACAATCTCCTGCAGTTCAAACGGAGCATCAGTATGGGGAAGAAAGGTGATTTGAGTTACTTTGAACGTGGCATGGTTGTTGGTGCCCGAAGGGCTGGTCTGAGTATTTCAGAAACTGCTTATCTACTGGGATTTTCACGCACAACCATCGCTAGGGTTTATAGAGAATGGTCCGAAAAAGAAAAAATATCCAGTGCGCGGCAGTTCTGTGGGCGGAAATACCTTGTTGATGCGAGAGTTCAGAGGCCAATGGCCAGACTGGTTCAAGCTGATAGAAAGGCAACAGTGACTCAAATAACCACCCGTTACAACCAAGGTAGGCAGAAGAGCATCTCTGAACGCACAGTATGTCGAACTTTGAGGCAGATGGGCTACAGCAGCAGAAGACCACAGCGGGTGCCACTCCTTTCAGCTAAGAACAGGAAACTGAGGCTACAATTTGCACAAGCTCATCGAAATTGGACAATAGAAGATTGGAAAAACGTTGCCTGGTCTGATGAGTCTCGATTTCTGCTGCGACATTCGGATGGTAGGGTCAGAATTTGGCGTCAACAACATCAAAGCATGGATCCATCCTGCCTTTTATCAACGGTTCAGGCTGGTGGTGGTGGTGTAATGGCGTGGGGAATATTTTCTTGGCACTCTTTGGGCCCCTTGGTACCAATTGAGCATCGCTGGAACGCCACAGCCTACCTGAGTATTGTTGCTGACCATGTCCATCCCTTTATGACAACAATGTACCCAACTTCTGATGGCTACTTTCAGCAGGATAATGTGCCATGTCATAAAGCTGGAATCATCTCAGACTGGTTTCTTGAACATGACAATGAGTTCACTGTACTCAAATGGTCTCCACAGTCACCAGATCTCAATCCAATAGAGCATCTTTGGGATGTGGTGGAACGAAAGATTCGCATCATGGATGTGCAGGCGACACATCTGCACCAACTGTGTGATGCCATCATGTCAATATGGACCAAACTCTCTGAGGAATGCTTCCAGCACCTTGTTGAATCAATGCCACGCAGAATTCAGAATCTGAAGGCAAATGGGGGTCCAACCCGTTACAAGCATGGTGTACCTAATAAAATGGCCAGTGAGTGTATATGCACCACATTATAAGGCGCAGTAGTAGTAGTAGTAGTAGTAGTAGTAGTGGTTGGGTTTGCGTTATGCATCCACTAGATGGAGCCGCGCTAAACGGCATGTCATGCCATGAAATTGATTCATATATAAGCCCCATCAGATTATAAGGCTCACTATCAACTTTTGAGAAAATTGAAGGCTTTTAGGTTCCCATTATACTGCGAAAAATACTTTTCCCAGAATGAAATTAAAATTGGTTCTGGAAAATATTGTCAAAGCTGTACTGCGCCACTGATTTCTATTGACAAACGTATTTTTAAAAATATTCTTCAAAATATGTGGTTATTATTAATTGATGTGTTTATTGAACAGATAATAATGCAATAGTTTTAACCTTTCTAAGAACTATATGTCATATGGTGATTTTTCATGTAGTTATCGTACGAAATTGTACACAGTTGAACATGAAGTAATCTGGGCTGTTTTTTTTTTTTTTTTTTTTTTTTATGAACTAGGCGGGTTTAATAGTGTGATCAAGCTATGGCAACCCTAACCTTGCTATAAAGGTGACCCAGACTGGAAGTGGAATGACTTTGATTTGCTAAATTGCAGAATACTTTTAATTTTGTGCTTGCAGTCGTGCAGCCCAATTACACAGAGGCTGACCTGATGACAAAGCAAGGCCACATCCTGATGGGGCAGTCAATAAATAAATGGGGTTCCAAAGATGCTTTCGTCAGGCTGGCGCATTGGTTGCTTATGTGTCCTCTTCAACCAAATGAAAACGGTGATACGCAGATGACAAGGTTAAATCTCAAAAAGGTTAAAGCTTGCTATACCAAATCAAATTGCTGTTAACAAGCTCACGTGACTGTCCGAAAATGCATATTGTGGTCATAATGTTGTGGTGGTATATGGAATATGTCGAACCAAAGCTGCCAAAATAAATAAATACAAAAATAAGAAGTTTGATTAAAAATTAAAACTACTATATTTTCCGCACTATGAGGCCCACTTAAAAGCCTTCAATTTTCTTAAAAGCCGACAATGTGCCTTATAATCTTATAATCAACACTCGCTGCCCTGACAACAGTAACTCCCGAATCCTCCTGTCCAATCCACAGACAATAATCCTAAACAACGCCCATACACACCCTTCTTTTGCCCACAGCCTGCCCTGCATAAGCCTTCAAAAAGACTGAATGTTTAACTACCGTAATTTCCCGAATATAACGTGCACTTTTTTTCCCCCAAAATCAACTTGTAAAATCATCGTGCGCATTATAAACGGGTACAGGGATGGAGACAAAAATATAAATATATTATATATATAAAGACCGATTTTTTTTTATTGACACGGCCATGTTGTGTTGAAGAAACGTATGCGGCGATCCGTTGCCGACCATTACGGTACGTGACGTCACAATTTTGTTTCAGTCGTGGCGAGTTAGGGAAGGAGGCGGAGGAGGAGTATCAAACAACGGAGCTAATCTGCGTTGCTTTAATTGACATTTAGGCTGCAACAAAATACGGTAGCAATGTCTGTCTCACATGCAACCCGCGGAATATATCTTTCCGGCTGTTCCCTCAACAAAATACCTCCCCCCCGGGAACTATACAATGTGCCAACATAAGTTCCGCCGGTGAATTCTGTTATAACTCGCTACACGGTGATACTTCACTCTGATTGGTCGAATGATTTCGTCTGTGTTAATTCTGCTTTTTTCACTCTTTATAAAGCACGGAATTTAGTTTCTTGAACTCATTTGAGTCAACATTTATTGCAGCTCCGCAACTCGGACCGTAACAAACGTAACACAACACAGACTTTCTGTGTCCGTCAACTATATCTGTCCCTCGGGAAACTCAAATCCAAATAACAACAGTTCCTATTGTTACTTTCTAGTCAACAGGGATGCGCTCTTCTGATTTCCGACCTAAATCACCACTTTTATTTTACCGTATCAATCCATGGAAGAAACATTTATTCATCATGATGAAACGAGCAAGTTATACAGCAGCCTTTAAAAGAAAAGTCACATCTGTTTTGTTTTCTCCTGGATTCGGGTAAGTTGAAGAAGTTGTCAGATCATATTATTACCGTACATATTGTCAGTTTATGGTAATGTTTTAAACTACCAATGTGCTATGCTTGAGCTGTGTTTCACCAGTCAGTAAAATGACATTTCTGTATCTGTACACGAGCTCTGTTTTCTTGTATTCTTCTATTTATTGGTGCTAAAATTAGGGTGCGCGTTATACACGGGTACAATAATTTTCCCTTGATTTTACAAGTAAATTTGGGGTGCGCGTTATACACGGGTCCGCGTTATATTCGGGAAATTACGGTAATCGTTGTCATTTTTCCCGGGAACCTTTTGTTAACTTATGATATGGTGACCCTGAATCCTCGCCTGGGTCCCTCTGTGCTGTATGATTGCTGTTGACTCCGAATAAATTGTTAACTTGTGTTTCGAAGCCTTTTTCCAGCTTGCAAAATGGAGTCAGTACAAGGGGTTAAGTTTGGCCGGGTTTTCGGAGTTTCACTGGCCCGGGTTGTTGGAGCTGTGCCAGCGTGGGTCCGGCAGTTCCCCTGGCGTGATTCCAGCAATCTGGCTAGAAGGTCAGATTCCTTTACGCCTTATATATCGCTCAATATTGGTTAATCATGGCATGACATTCCCTTTAGCGTAGCTCTAATTAGTGAATGCCTAACGCAACCCCAACCATTACTATTACAACTACTAATATTACTACTGCGCTTTGTCATGCAGTGCGCCCTATACTGTATATGGAAACAGTACAAAATAGGCCATTTATTGAAGGTGCGCCTTATACTCTGATGCGTCTTATAGTGCGGAAAATCCGTTATTTCAAATGAAGGGGCGGTCTTATGTGCGCGTTGGGTTGGAACTGCACGCCTATTGATGCTAATGCTATGTACATGCTAAAAGCTAGCACTAAACTAACGTGTACGCTGTCGCCACCCAAAGTGGGTACTCACTGGATGTGAGTCGCGCATGCGTACAGTAACAAAGTCTTGAACTGGAAGCATATGCAAAATTGTGTTCAACTGCTATTAAATTGTGCTTGCATGCATGAGATTATGAACATGTTTTCCTCAATCTACCAATAGGTGAATAGTTCTAGAAAAATGTCCTCATTTGAATTAGTTTTGTCATGTTCATGCAATCACAATGAAAAAAAAAAATCCAGAGCAAAGCACTTTCATTTATTGATTTTTTTAATTTACCGTAATTTTCGCACTATAAGGCGCACCTGACTATAAGCCGCCACCCACCAAATTTGACACGAAAACGGCATTTGTTCATAGATAAGCCGAACTGGACTATAAATCGCAGCTGTCCTCACTATATTATGGGATATTTACATCAAAATATATCAACCGGTAACACTTAATTTGACAGGGGCCTCATAAGACTGTCATAAGGCCAAATGAACCACGATGAAGCTTTGAACCAATTGGCTGCAAAGCTTCATTGCTTCAAGAAGCTGCATTTGGCCATCACTGTTCTCTTTCGGGAGACAGTCAACCTCTGCTGCCACCTGCTGTCAACACTGTTGTCATCCAACATGCCTCCTTGCATGCATTGCAGAACTACAGATGTAAATAACAAATCAAAATTCATGTTCTGTGATAACTATTTCTTCAGTTACTGTTCTAGTCGTTTCATTAATTGCTAGTTATGGAATTTGGTAACAATGGCGCCATCAGACTGTCATAAGATCATCATAATTCTGACATGACACTGCCATGAGCATTAAAGAGCATACGACACCAGAAAAAAAGTCTTAAATGGCATTATTATGTGAATTAGAATCATATTTTGAGACGATTCGACCATATACAACAATTTAGCAAAGCGCAGATGACGAGAAATTAGTCTTTTAATCTGCCGGTTAGCCTCGCCTACAATTATAGGGCTTTAGCGTCCCCAACAGGTGGATGACGTCAGCGGTAGACTAGGCTCATCGGTTTTACTATTCAGCCCATTGAGGGGGAATTGTTCAGAACGAGGAAAACGAGACGAAGAGAGCTGCAAAATGTCATTGTTTCAGTCTCTCTACTCCCAATATTTTTACAGGATATTCTTTTTATCCAAGTATTTTCCCCAATAGCTATATAAATGGCTTGAGAAGGACCAGTCAGCCCGTCGAGGGGGAACTATTCACAATGAGGAAAACGCGACGAAGAGAGCGGCAAAATGTCATTGTTTCTGTCTCTTTACTTCAATATTTTTACAGGATATTCTTTTTATCCAAGTATTTTTCCCCAATAGCTATATAAATGGCTTGAGAAGGACCAGTCAGCCCGTCGAGGGGGAACTATTCACAATGAGGAAAACGCGACGAAGAGAGCGGCAAAATGTCATTGTTTCTGTCTCTTTACTTCAATATTTTTACAGGATATTCTTTTTACCCAAGTACTTTCCCCAATTGCTAAATAAATGGCATGGTCATGACAAATAACTTGTGCTAAATGGAATATAAAATAATAAAAATCCATTTATTCAAGACGACATGGCAAAATTACTCCATAATGGTCAAAACAGTCGACTTTACCTTTACTGTCACACCTGCCGAACGATATTTTATGACACCTAAATCGGACATATGTCATTTTCCTTCCCCGGCTTCGGAGAATGTAAACAGACCAGAAGGAGTGACAGCTAGCCGACATGCTAACCCGAACCGAGGGATGTTTCAAAGTCTTCGAAGTGGAAAATCACACGTAACTAGCCTGGATTATTTGACATGACGACCTGGTTGTCGAGTTTCTTTGCGGATCGGCAAACCGCCCGGCGGAGAGCAATTTACAGTTCGTTCCCTGGAGGAGGGTGGCTGGAATTGTTGTGTAGCTAACGTGCTAACAGCTAATGAGCGTGATGATAGCTTTTTACATGCCTATCAATGATCAAACGTAAGAAGTCCTTTATTTAAAGGAATTTTATAGTGTTTACTTTGTAATCACTGTATTTGTATTTGACATAATACAAAACAAGATGTTTACTCACTTCCTTGTAAGTCCAATGGTCCCACAGTAAATATCCACGGTGAATGGGAACCTTTTGAAACTCCAAAAAGGCGCACACGCCTCTCCCTCATAAAGCAAGATTTTTCTGCAGCCGTTTGGCTGGCGTGATGCAAAAAAATAAAAGTATTAATCCGCAAAATCAGCTGAATCCTTCGTCCTCATACACAACAGTACACTGTAGCGTGAAGAGGACGTCTTCTACCGTACACGTCACAGCGCCCTCCTCCTCAATGCGAGACCGAAGCCGGAAGTCACTCATTTTCCTGGCGCGGGATTCAAAAAACTAAATAAATATAGCGATCGCTTCCACACACATCCAAGCGGTCCATATCATTCAGGAGCATAAAATACCGCGTGTATTATGAAATAAACATGCTTTTTCGTGTCACAAGCACTTTAATGAATGCTTATGACAGATATAACTTTGTGTCGTCTGACAAATTATCTCCCTTTTGAATGGATGTAAAAGATCCAAGCTGGACATAAATTGAGTTAGTGACATAAATGCCAGATGACTCTTAAAGACATCTATCATAAGCATTCATTAATGCCCATGATAATGTCATGTCATAATTATGATAGTCTTATGGCAGTCTTATGACGCCACTGTCAAATTAAGTGTTACCTATTAACTCAAATAAATCAACAAATAAGCCGCACTGGACTATAAAATGCAGGATTCAAAATGCAGGAAAAAAAGTAGTGGCTTATAGTCCGAAAATTACAGTAATTCAATGTATATATTTATTATTGTATTTATTTCCACGTTTATTTTGGTATTTATTTATTTATTTATTTTTTACCCTAAAGTTATTTCCTATTTATAATGAGTTTTATTTGTTGTTTTATTCAATCATGTATAAATTTCCTTTTTTTTTTTGTTAAATTACATTTCCTTATTTGCATTCGTAGTCGTTTTTCACTATTAATTATTTCTTCATTTATTAATTGATTTTTAATTTTGGCAGTTCTGGTCCCCCATAGTGGGGTGGCCTTACGTATATGATAGTGGCTGGGCATGATTAATATTTTAAATTAATGTCACGTGCCATAATCGAGATGGTTTTGAGATTAAGATGGCTGCTTACATTTAGTACAATTTATGACCTTGTTCAAAGCATTGGAACTCAAAATGCTCACGGTGTTATCATTATTATTTATGTAGTTCGTTTTGCAAAAAATAAGTGCAGTTCACACCACTGCACCATGACACTAAATGCTTTTTGTGCTTCATTTATATTACTTTCAAAAAAATACATGCAGAAGCAATCAAATAAAATTGCCAAATTGGTTAGATGTTCTTGTTTGAGCGATAGATGCTTTGCATATTGATTAAAGTGATTTGTATTGGCGACTGTCATACAGTAAGTCATATATGTTATTCAGTCAGTCTGTGTTGGCAAAGTGTACATACTCACAGCGTATGTCCACACACGTTCACCATTAGCTTGAGAGAAGGGTTTCTGTATTTTGTGGTTTTGCATCTCGGACAGCTTTGGTCGTCCATTTCGTTCTTCTGCAACCGCAAACTAATGAAGATAAAGGGGGAAAAAGCAATAATTTGCAGCTCCAATGCTCACATTTCCGGCTGCTTGCTATTTGTGTTCCATCAGATAAGGTCCGACTAGAAACACGTAGCAAGGTTCCTCATTTCCTCTCAGCATTAAAAACAGAACGATTTCGTCTTAAAAGATGCTCCAAAGTAATATTCGACGTAGTTTTTGTTTTGTTTTATGATTTTGTTTTACAGGGCAAAATTCAAAATCTACAAGAGATAATATTCTCAAGTCTAGTGATCAACCGGTATTTATCAATATTTGTTGATACCACCGCCTGTTATCTCTTCCGTTGCTATTTGTATTTTGAATAGTAACAATATGACTCTAAAGTGTGACAAAAGTGATATAAAATGTGACGTGCCAACATTTACTGAAAGTGCGTGAGGGATGAGAATACCATACACAATACAGGGCGTTTTTTTTGTTTGTTTTTTTTTTTTTGTTTTTTGTTTGTTTGTTTGTTTGTTTGTTTTTTTGTTTTTTGTTTTTTGCTAGGTATTTGTGTGCATGATATCATAACTGTGTTGGTGGCTCTAGCCAGCCGAGCTGACTCAAATATTCAATGCACAGTTTTAAAAATAGATTTTTACTGCGACAATAATTCAGCACAGTATATTTAAACACATGATCACGTGATCATTTCTTAGATGCAAATGGCATTCATGCTGTTCATGATCACATTTTTTGTAGTACCTTAGTGTAAAATAAATCTGCAGGGGAAGCAAATATTTCAAAAAATACTACGCAGGAGGTTATTTTCTACTTAGTAATATACTGAAATGAGAATTTCTATTTTTTTCTTTGAATTTATTCTAATGATTTCATTGAACACAACATTATTAAATGACAAGTAGCATAAAAATAGTGGTGTCGTCAAATTGCTGACTTTTAGCACATTCCATCTTATAGGCAGACTTTGGTAGAGGTCTTTATTCTTATGAATTTGTGGCTTTTGAAAAAAATAACCAACAATGCGTGTTTTTTGAACATCTTTAATCACATGTCAAAAAAAGAAATCCTTTTGAAGATCCCTGGTGATCTTGCATCATAAATCTGTGTAATTCTTATATTGAATAAAGAATTATGTAAAACCCCCTATATTTAGGAAATGTGGTTTTATGCAGCAATGTAAAGTAACAAATAATTTGCACAATTATTTAGTTTTACCTTTCATGTGAATGCAGATATGCACTTGGGAACGCTTGTTTTTATTTTGTGATTGGATACTTATATTTGTTGTTCTAAGTTCCAAAAGATACATACACACACACACACACACACACACACACACACACACACACACACACATATATATATATATATAGAGAGAGAGAGAGAGAGAGAGAGAGAGAGTTTAATTTTGTACCGTCTTTACTTTTTGATTCCTCAGTTTTAAATCCATATACTCTAATAGAAGGCTCTCTCTCTCTTTTTTTCTTTTGGATGTTTACATTTACAGTGCACTCATAACTCATTGTCAGCCACTGACGGCGCTCGACGTCCAATTCATTCTATTCTGTTTTAAATGACAGTCTAAATAAGTACCATGACAGAAAATTTTACTTTAGACTGTTTATTGGGGGCCATAACACTGTTTGTAGTCATTTTAATGTATTAAATTGGTTTCTTTTAACGTCTTATTAATTTATAAGTTATGTAACCATAAAAAAAACCCAAAAGTAATGATTATTAAAATATAATAATAACTTAACAATGGTTGAGACTTGGCCTCCACATCACATTTTGGGTCATGTAGGCCACAATTCTACATACCAAATGATGATAGTATGGCCTAAATGCATTTCGCAATTTGTAGGCTTAACCCTTCACGGGCCTTCTACTCACTGGCTGCCATTGACGTCCAATTTATTTTGACTGGGAGAGCCTGGCAGCCAGTCAAAAGGCATAGCGCGTCAATGGCAGTGAAACATGAGCGTTCACATGCAGCCAATTCTCACAATTTAAACGAATTGCAATTATTTCATTTCAATAATTTCTTTTCTACATCATTAAGGCATGAAATGAGTTAAATGCTGTGATTCTTTTTTTTTTTTTTTTTTTTTTCTTTCTTTTTTTTTTAATCTGGCGTGTTTTTGGAGGCCATAACCTGAGTGTATTTGATTTTATTCATTTTAATTGTGTGAATTTTGTTGTCATGGGCATTAAATACACTTATAAATTTATTTACTAACCAAAAAATATATCAAGATAAAATGTGTGTGTGGTGTCCACACATTTATTCCAAATGCTAATATTGCGGCCTGCATGACACACACGCACACACACACACAAACGGATTTCTATGTATATGGACGCCAGCTCTCTATTGGGTTAGGTTAGAAAATATATAAATTACCAAAAATACTCACTAGCTCCGAAAAGGGTTGATACCGACGCACAAAGTTTGTCTGATTGTTTTAGCCCCTTATCTTATAAACATACAAAATTGGAACCTTCTGACTAATTCATTCCCACGCTCATAGAAGCGCTCGCCTGGCATAGATCGCCCAGGTGAGCTCTCAATACAGTACAGCTCGTCCGCATGACTGACAGCTGAAAAGCAAACATCGGAGTCCCTGTCGCTCCTCCCCTCCGCGGGGCCCCTCGGCGTCCAATAGCGTGGCTGGTCCGCGCATAGACCTCAGCGTGTCTCCTTCCACTTGCAGTCGGCGTGGAGTAAAAAGTCACGTTGGGAGACGAGAGGGAGAGAGAGAGAGGGAGAAGTATCTACTTACAGCTGCTGTCAGATATCCGATCGCCTTCGCATGGCGAGGAGGTAACCTGATCGAGCTGGGAGGAGGAGTGACTCGACCAGGGAAGCCTTGAACAACCCAAAAAAAATGTCCTCTTCTTCAGCCGGAGAAGTGACGAGAGCAAATGACATCAAGAGGGAAAATGTGAAGGAGGCGGACAAGCGGGAGTGCATCAAGCTCGTGGCGCTGGAGGCGGCCGAATTGTCCATGGAGCGAGCGGCGCCCAACGCGGACGCGGTGCGCACGGAGCTGCTGGTGAGCGCCGCCTCCTCGTTGGCCTTCTCCCCGGAGCAAGTGGCGTGCGTGTGCGAGGCTCTGCAGCAGGGGGGCAACGTGGACCGCCTGGCCCGCTTCCTTTGGTCCCTTCCCCAGAGCGACCTGCTGCGCGGCAACGAAAGCATCCTGAAAGCGCAAGCACTCGTCGCTTTCCACCAGGCTCGCTACCAGGAGCTCTACAGTATTCTGGAGAACCACAGCTTCGGCCCGTCCAACCACACCTTCCTGCAGGATCTGTGGTACAAGGCCCGCTACACAGAGGCGGAGAAGGCGCGGGGGAGACCCCTGGGCGCCGTGGACAAGTACAGGATCCGGAGAAAATACCCTCTCCCCAGGACTATCTGGGACGGCGAGGAGACGGTGTACTGCTTCAAGGAGAGGTCTCGGAACGCACTGAAGGATCTGTACAACCAGAACCGCTACCCATCTCCGGCCGAGAAGCGCAATCTCGCCAAGATTACGGGACTCTCTTTGACCCAGGTCAGCAACTGGTTCAAGAACAGGAGGCAGAGGGACAGAAACCCGTCCGAGGCTCAGTCCAAAAGGTGAGGCGGACAAAACACCTTGCGCTAAATTCTCCAATTTGCAAATATCTCCTGTCTAATTAAAAAAAAAACGCACACACACACACACACACACAAATGCATATGCTGTATATTTTGTCATTAATAGCACTCACAATTAACTCCTGTTATTAACAACAATAGACGTTGCAAATTATTTAAACAAAGAGCACTGGCTTTGAATGCTCACGTTTCTGTGCCATTGACATTGCTAGACGTCCAATCCATTTTGACTGGGAGGGTGGCAGCAAATCGCTCATTCAAAATGCATGCAATGAGTTAGATAGAAAATGCGCGTATGCGGAGTGTTGAATCATGAACTGGTTGCCATTCAGCTCCGGCTGCGAACGCTCATGTTTCGGTGCCATTGACGGCACTAGACATCCAATGTAAAGCCGTCAATGGCAGTCAATCAGTTAAATAGAAAATGTGCATATACGTTTAAGGCGTGGAGCACGTTTGCAGTGTTTTGAAATATGAACTGGTTGCCATTCAGATCCGGTTTCAAGTGCGGCGTGGAAAACAACTATAATACTCACGCACACTCATACTACGGTTTGAATTACTTTCGAACTAGGGGCCTTGAATGAGGGTGTTTTGTATATTATATGATCTTTATTGAATGTCAAAATATTTTCGTGTGTGTTTGCGAGGAAAAACAGCTCTCACACACAAACACACAACCATACGGCACACAAAAGATGGCTACCGCTAAAATCAAAATATAATTTGTGTATTCACTGGAAGCCCCACTTGTGTTATCTGTTCCTTAAGGAGGAGGAGGAGAAGGAGGAGGGTTTAAGGGAGGTTTTTCCCCTTTAGTGGTTGGGGGTGCAGCTGTTAGACTCAATCTTAAGAAAGCACATTACAAAATTCAATGACTTAACATTGCAAATTTTTATAAGTACTGTCAAATGTTTGCTCAAGAGCATTTTAAATGGTGTTGTAAAATGATAGTTTCATTCCAAGTGGAGGCTATAGAACATATGAAGCCATTTGTTTTGTGTCACACCACCATTACCAGCACTGCTGGCTGTTTTTTATCACACTAGAATTTATTGCGCCAAATGGTTGCACGCTTGTTGACGCTGGTCGTCTCTCCATGAGGCAAGAGGGCAACGCATTCCCAAGCACAGCCTGCTCTTCAAAGCTGTGTAGCCTAATAACACAACAACAAATGCGAGCCACCACCGATTATTGCACGCAACATGTGAAAAGCATGGAAAATTCAATTTCTAAAAATAAAGGCCTTCCCAATGTATCATACAAAAACCTACATTTATATTAAAGATTGCATAATATACAGTATATGTATGCTGTTTTCGCCAATGGTGACGATAATGAAAATAGTTCATCGACAAACAGTTTTTTTTAACGAAGATGACGAGACGATAACGAGCTAAAAACGTGTCTTGGGAGACTAAAACATAACGAGACAAATGAGTTCACAATGTTTGACATTTTCTAATTGTACATGTAGTTAGTAAGCCTGTGTCTTAGCTGTGTTTGGGTCATGTAACTCATGTAAGCTGCCCTGCAATGATGTTCTTCAAGCCAGGCTGCGCTCCAGGCTTGCTTGTTTTGAAACTCATGGTAAAATTAATTTTCATATGTAGTCATATGTAGTCAAGAAAGAATATGCAATGTTGCTTTAGCCTTTGAAGGTCTGTGCTGAGTGATCATCACAGACTAAATGTAACTCATAGCGTGAGCATAACATTAGCATGGGCATTTAGCTAGGCAAGCAATTTGATTTGAGGGCCCTCGATGGATTTAATAAATTATGTACACATCTAAACAATCAGTAATTATTCACCCCTTATTGTTTTTGTCAGCAATGACAATAACGAAAATATTTCCTTGACGAATAATTTTTCATGACGATGACATGACAATGACGAGCTAAAACAGCCTGTCTCGTCAGACGAAAACTGGCATTCTTCTCGTTATGTTTTCGTCACCCAAGACTTAATCTTTATTGTCATCGTGAGATGAAAATGCGCCATAATTTCCATTATATGTTCAATGTGTGACATTTTCTTATTGTAATGTGTTGTTAGCCTGCATTGTAGCAGTGTTTGGGTTGTGTTAGAAGTCCTTCAAGCCAGGCTGCTCTCTAGGCTGACTTGTTTTGAAACACATGGTAAAAATTTTCTTATCTTGGCAAGAGAGATTATGCAATTTGCTTTTAACATTTAAAGATCGGTGCGCAGTGATCAATCACATACTAAATGTAACTCAAAGAGTTAGTACAGCATTCACATTAGAATTAGCATCAACTTTAGCGTAGAGCAGAGTCCTTCCAAACTGCTGTTCTCTTCTTTTCGGTTTGTTGTTGCCGGCTATGGCTTACAATAGAGGTGCTCCGTGCTTCCATTTGCATATAAAACTATTGGAAAACCCTGCCAAAGTTGGTGTTGTCCTTGTAGACAATATGTGCTCGCCTGTCAATGTTCATTCCAAATTGTTGGAAACCATTTTCTTTATTTGTTTTTGGACTAAAACCTTTGAATTTTTACAGAAAAAAACATTCTGAGTATGAAAACTGGACAAAAACTAACTTTGAAATAACTAAATATAACTAATGGGCCGTTTACATGGTGAGGCTCCAAGAATAAGACAAATTTCATGTTTGCATTTATGTGGTTCAGTCTTGTTTCCGTCTCAATTCGAACGATGTCGCAATTCCACGTGAAAATGATGTAGTATTCATGCCAGGTCCTAGGGGGCAGTGCAGATTTCCAAGGCTACAGCCAATGATGCACTTCCTTGACAACAAATTCATTAGCCGGGGATACAACATACCCGCCCACTCTAAGCAATGGCGTCCACGAGGTTTTTCTTTTGTTTCAAAAGGCACAAAAACACGAACATAAAATATACCTATTTGAATTAGAAATATTATAAAAACTGTCAATTAAAGTCTTCGTTCTACTATGCTTGTTGTTTTGAATGTTTACTAGCAGCGACTGCGCATGCCCAAAGTGACCCTAAACCTGCAAGTGTTGACGTAATCGGAGTGAGAGCGTTCCATACATATGGTTGCGGAGCAATCCCCGTACTCAAATTGTTCTGCTTTGGAGGCCGAAATCAAAAGTTTGCGTCTCCGCCTTCCGTTTTCGCCATTCCACAACACAAATGTTGCGTCTTGGTATCGCAATGTAAACGGCTCATAAGAGTAATAAGAATATCTTCCAAAAGACTAAGATGAAAATTAAACAGGCAGCCGAAAACGCTGATTTGTATGTTTCATGACCTTATGACTTCTCTTCCTCTCAGTGAATCTGATGGAAACCACAGCACAGAAGACGAATCCACCAAAGGTCAAGAAGAATTGTCACCAAGGCCTCTTTCAAACTCCTCCGACGGCGTAATCACTCACGGGACACTCCCGATTCAAACGGGGTCTTTGGATGGCGGGGTGGTCATCCAGCAAATCGGGGACATCAAAATGCCTTCTGGTTCCAACAGCGGGGGACTCTACAACGGAAGCTTGCTCAGTAACAGCGCCTCGTCGGCGACGTTTCACAATGGCGGCTCGTCTTACCTCCACTCACCTGGGAACATCCTCTTCAACGGGCTCAATTTGGGCATCCAGCCTCTGGCGTTCAACTCTCTGAGGCCGTCCGGAGGGGTGCTGTTGGGCGGCTCTGGGGCAGACATGCAGGAGAAAGGACTAGGAGGCTCTGCTGAGGACTCTTCTCTGCAGTACGCCTCCTCCTATTCGGGCTGTGCGAACGGAGGGCAAGTGAAGCTGGAAGGGGTTCAAACCATCGCAGCCCAGAACGGAGGCTCCTCCGTGCTGACCTTCAGCTCCTCGCTGGGCGGTTACAGCCTAGTGCAGGTACCTAGCGGAGTGTCTGAGGGCGATGGAGGTTCGCTGCTCAACAGCGATGTTGGCCTCCCTCCCTTGCAGCTCTCTTCTTCGTCTTCTTCCTCCTCAATCACACAAGGTGGGTTCTTTGAAAAATCACGCCGTGTTAAACTTTAGTTTATACACTGTACTTGAACTCATTCACCAGTGCCATTCACGGCAAATCCATTTGAACCCAATGGCTGAAAATGATTGGTTCCATCCCTCCCATTCAAAATGTATTGGACCTCTATGCTGAATTAACATGTTGCCTCAACCTCCCTTGTCATACACTTGTCATTCCTGTCCTCCCTAATAATTTCCTCTTGGTTAGCTGGTGTATTCCTTCCATTTAAGCCCCTTTCAGATATCCGCTGAACTCAGGTTAAATCCCGGGATTTAAAGGGTAGCCCTTATGACTGAAAGCATTTGCCTGGGTCAACTGAAACGGAGATGACACGAACATTCGCCAGGTCGCGTCGTAGTATCATAGACTTCATAATGATATTGACGGGTCAGATTCGACCTTCAAGTAGGGGGCCATCCTACAAAAATTCCACTTCAGTTATTACAGTTGTTACAGTCGGTCGCAGCGACACATGCCAACGCCAGATTTATGTTGAAAAAGTACAAAAGCTCTACCGCATACAAACAGGAAGGATTGTCTCAGGAGTGATTTGTTCGAGGATTCAAGGTAATTATTAGATTTTTCGTTTTTTCACAAGAATTTTCAACGTAAAAAACTCTTTGTTGTAAAGCTGCCGCCCCATTGTCTAACAGACTAGCATCATTCTTCACATATTTACGAAAATAAATGCTAACTGCACAGTTTTTTTGCTTTTACCCAAGAATAGAGACTGTTTTACGTCCATATCTTTAATGAATTCAGGGATATAAGCATTTATTCACAAGAATTTTCACCGGAAATGCTCTGTTTACATAAGGCGACCGCCATTTTGACTAACAGACTAGCATCGTACGTCGACATATTTACGTAAAATAAATGATAACTGCACATTTTTTTGCGTTTAACCAAGAATCGAGGCTGTCCTACGTCCATATCTATAATGAATTCAGGGATTTAAGCATTTATTCACAAGAATTTTCACCGGAAAAGCTCTGTTTACATATGGCGGCTGCCACATTGACTGACAGACTAGCATCGTACTTTGACATATTTACGTAAAATAAATGCAAACGGCACATTTTTTTTTTTAGCTTTTAACCAAGAATCGAGATTGTTTTGCTTCCATGTCTATAAAGAATTCAGGGATTTAAGCATTTATTCACAAGAATTTTCACCGGAAAAGCTCTGTTTACAGATGGCAGCTGCCACATTGACTGACAGACTAGCATCGTACTTCAACATATTTAAGTAAAATAAATGCTAACTACACATTTTATTTTGCTTTTAGCCAATAACCAAGACTGGTTTACGTCCATATCTATAAAGAATTCAGGGATTTAAGCATTTATTCACAGGAACTTTCAACGAGAAAAGCTCTTTGACTCCTACTTTGACGGCCACGGCAACAATGCAGGCTCCCTACTAATCGGCCCCGCGCCCCGTGTCCTGTTAATATCATTATGAAGTCTATGGTAGTATAATGTCCAGGATTTACCCGGGACGTGGCATGTGTGAAAGCAGCCGTTTAATTCCCGGGTCACAGCACGAAGGCTGATGACCTAACTGTTATGGCGGGCTTATCGTCATTTTATTTTTCTTCGCGGTAAGATGAAAAGCGGTAAACAAACATTGCAATTATCAACACGGCAAACCGGAAACATAGCAAAATCAAACTGGAAGCATCACGACATTAATTTGCTACTGGATCTTAAAGGTGAGGAAGAGACAGTCCATCGTTCATCTTTGGAAATGTGTGGTTTATTTTGCTGTTGATGCCGACCAAAAACGACGTAATGTCCGGGTCGCAAAATCCCACCCCCACCTTCCCTGCACAGAGAGCGACGAGTCGCCAACATGGTCTGAAGGTGTCCAATTCCCATGTCTGAAAGCCATGACATGGGTAAATTCTGCGTCATCTGACACGGGAATTTAGCGAGATATAACTCTGAAAGGGGCTTTCGGGTGTCCCTTCAGTAAATTGTGACTAAGTTTGTAGCAATATAGTCATCTGGATCAATATATCGATTTGTTAAGCACAATTGAATCGAAATTGATTAAAATGAAAAAAAAAAAAAAAAAAATCTAGAATGCTTCAGCTGCAAAATTGTTAAAAACATCAACATTTGCTTTGGATTAAATGTGTAGGTAATATGGTATTAAATTGATCCAAGGTCCTGGAATCGAATCGATTTGATGACAGATTTTGCAATATCGGTAAATATTGTATTTTTTTTTCTAAAGCAACAACATTGTTTTGTATGGTCATGAAATTGGTGATTGACATCCCTTGTCGTGATTACTACGTAATGCTACTTATAGTCTTGTAGCATATATATCCAATCATGTTTCTGCACGCCTATCGCCACAGCAAATGATCGCTGCCAACCCTCCTAGATCAAAGACATCCATCACGTCATTGGTAGTGACTAAAAGAACTGCTATGAAATTTTCAATCCGAGCTGCTTTACTCATGGTTGTGGTTAAACTGGCTTATGCTACGCGAAACACAAAGCTGGGAAAAGAGACGCAACATAGACAGAGAGAGGAGAGTGCTGCTCCTTTGAACAGCCCAGAGATGAATAAGAACAAGTCACCATCACTCATCATTGTGGCGCTCTTGATCTTCACAGCCGGGGAGTAGAGAAAACACGGCTCAGGCAATCACAGGCCATGAAATGTACTAAGAGGGAACGGTGAATATGCCATTACAACACTTACTTTGACATTGAGCAGAGAATCCACACCATGAGGAATTTAAAAGGAAAAAACGAAAGTGCAGTTTGCTAGTGAGGCAGCACAGGCTTTGGCTACAACAACACGATCTGTAGGAGATATGCAACGGCCGGCTTGAGCCTGAGACCCCTCGGCGAAAATGCATATTAGTCTTAGTCATTTAATACTCCTTTCAAAATGCGTTTGTCTTCACCTAGTTTCCGTTAACCAAAACTCGTTTTAGTTGACGATTACTTCAAATGTTTTCGTCTGTAAATTTTTTAGTCCAAAATTAAATATTGGTTTCCTATATTTTGGAATGAACATTGAAAGACAAGCACATACAGTGCCTTGCAAAAGTATTCGGCCCCCTTGAACCTTGCAACCTTTCGCCACATTTCAAGCTTCAAACATAAAGATATGAAATTTTAATTTTTTGTCAAGAATCAACAACAAGTGGGACACAATCGTGAAGTGGAACAAAAAAAGTGGGGCGTGCAATATTATTCGGCCCCCTTGCGTTAATACTTTGTAGCGCCACCTTTTGCTCCAATTACAGCTGCAAGTCGCTTGGGGTATGTTTATATCAGTTTTGCACATCGAGAGACTGACATTCTTGCCCATTCTTCCTTGCAAAACAGCTCGAGCTCAGTGAGGTTGTATGGAGAGTGTTTGTGAACAGCAGTCTTCAGCTCTTTCCACAGATTCTCGGTTGGATTCAGGTCTGGACTTTGACTTGGCCATTCTAACACCTGGATATGTTTATTTTTGAACCATTCCATTGTAGATTTGGCTTTATGTTTTGGATCATTGTCCTGTTGGAAGATAAATCTCCGTCCCAGTCTCAGGTCTTGTGCAGATACCAACAGGTTTTCTTCCGGAATGTTCCTGTATTTGGCTGCATTCATCTTCCCGTCAATTTTAACCATCTTCCCTGTCCCTGCTGAAGAAAAGCAGGCCCAAACAATGATGCTGCCACCACCATGTTTGACAGTGGGGATGGTGTGTTCAGGGTGATGAGCTGTGTTGCTTTTACGCCAAACATATCGTTTTGCATTGTGGCCAAAAAGTTCAATTTTGGTTTCATCTGACCAGAGCACCTTCTTCCACATGTTTGGTGTGTCTCCCAGGTGGCTTGTGGCAAACTTTAAACGAGACTTTTTATGGATATCTTTGAGAAATGGCTTTCTTCTTGCCCCTCTTCCATAAAGGCCAGATTTGTGCAGTGTACGACTGATTGTTGTCCTATGGACAGACTCTCCCACCTCAGCTGTAGATCTCTGCAGTTCATCCAGAGTGATCATGGGCCTCCTGGCTGCATCTCTGATCAGTTTTCTCCTTGTTTGAGAAGAAAGTTTGGAAGGACGGCCGGGTCTTGGTAGATTTGCAGTGGTCTGATGCTCCTTCCATTTCAATATGATGGCTTGCACAGTGCTCCTTGAGATGTTTAAAGCTTGGCAAATCTTTTTGTATCCAAATCCGGCTTTAAACTTCTCCACAACAGTATCTCGGACCTGCCTGGTGTGTTCCTTGGTTTTCATAATGCTCTCTGCACTTTAAACAGAACCCTGAGACTATCACAGAGCAGGTGCATTCATACGGAGACTTGATTACACACATTTGGATTCTATTTATCATCATCGGTCATTTAGGACAACATTGGATCATTCAGAGATCCTCACTGAACTTCTGGAGTGAGTTTGCTGCACTGAAAGTAAAGGGGCCGAATAATATTGCACGCCCCACTTTTCAGTTTTTTATTTGTTAAAAAAGTTTAAATTATCCAATAAATTTTGTTCCACTTCACGATTGTGTCCCACTTGTTGTTGATTCTTGACAAAAAATTAAAATTTTATATCTTTATGTTTGAAGCCTGAAATGTGGCGAAAGGTTGCAAGATTCAAGGGGGCCGAATACTTTTGCAAGGCACTGTATTATAAGAGGACGACACCAACTTGGTGATGTTAATACACACTGGACAGGAAAACAGTACATTATTTCTTATAAATTATACCCACCTGGACGCCACGAACTGTACGTAGAAAAAAGTTCCCCGAGAGTTTAAGACGACGCTCACCATGCTAAGTGCTAACACGAAAGCTATGCTAACACTACAAGTTACATTTCAAGTGTGATGATCACTTAGCACAGACCTTTATGGGATAAAGCTACATTGCATATTAACTCATCTAAGGTATGAAAACAAATCTTACCGTGAGTTTCAAAACAAGCAAGCCTGGAGTAAGCCTAGCTTGAAGGATATCATACTGTAAATACTTGACCGGTGAGGGTTGGGAGTAGGGTTGCCAACAGTTTGGGTGGAATTCCAGAATGTCCCGCGCAATCTGGGACTGTTGGCAACCCTAGTTGGGAGGAGGTGCAGAACGTCAAATGAATGAGCTCTCGTCAGACAAAAACTGGCAACCGTCTCGTTATGTTGCAGTCATCAAAGACACACTTTTAGTTCGTCATCATCATGAAAAAATATGGTCATCAGCGAAATGTTTACGTTCTCGTCATTGTTGAAACAACAATGAGTGAAACATACCCTCTATACATTTAAAGTCTGTTTAATATAAGAAGTGAGAGCTGATTTACTCTCAGTGTTGACATACGGCTGTTTGGTTACAGGTACAATAGCTCTGAACGACGTGGCGGTGAGCTCCTCCAGCGATGACTCCTTTCAGCAGCAGGACAAGCTGACGATGACTTCCCTGCACCATAGCACTGTTCTCTACAGTATGAGCAACATGAACCAGCCCATCAAGAAGGAACCTCCGGAGGGAGGCGTCTACTCCACGTACCACCACGGGCTCCACTTGGACCCGAGTGGGCAGATGGGCTACTCCGACCCCGGTTCTGAAGAGGCGCCATCCAGCCAAGTCCCGGTATCCGCCAGCGCCGCCAGCCCTGAGGTTTACACCACGCTTAGCGTCAGCACGCCGGCTGGTCACCACCTCCAGCCCGGCGAATACCGGCCCTCTCATCTGATGGGCCACTGCATTGACAATGACTACATGAGCCTAGCAGAGAACAAGGCAGACAGCACGGGGCCGGCGGGCGTGAGTGACATGGTGCGGGCCATGTGTGGCGACATGGATCCTGTTGAGGGGAAGGAGCTCGCCAAACTACAGACGGTGCAGATGGATGAAGACATGGCTGACCTTTAACCTTTAGAAACCTCCGTGTCCATGCGAGTTGACATTTTTTGTGTGCGTGTGTGTGATTTTTTAATCATTGATTTCATTCATGTTAAATTATTTGACAATACCGTGTTGACTCCTACAATGCACTCAAGTAAGACAGAAGGGTCCGTGTACCTTTCGTCTTTCCCTCTAATTTTGAGAAACCAAAAAACGGAAAACGAGCCCAATTCCTTTTTTTTTTTTTTTTTTTTGTATGTTAACAAAAAAACGAGAAATGAATTGTCTCCCTTTTCCAGATTAAAAACTGGTATTTGAATGAAGGAAAACAAGCCTTAATCCGTTTTTCCAATATTAGTTTATTGAACATAAGTCGAAAAACAAAATATACCCAATACAGTGGTACCTCTACATACGATCGCTTCGACACACGAACTTTTCGACAGCCGACGTAAAATTTGACTCGCCATTTGTTTCTACATCCGACGACATGCTCGAAATACGACGACAATGGCAGCACCGCAGACGAATGCACGGCGGATTTTCTTGTGTGACAAATCAACACTGGTTTCAGAAAAGGTTGGTACAGGTGGTGAAACAAGGAAAAAGTTGACGCTTACCTTCTAAATGAAGATGCAAATGACAGAAAAATATGAGCGTAGGGTGGGCATCCGTGAAATGGCTCAACAATAAATCTCCACGGTCCTCCTCCGACCATCGTTCGCCAGTCTTTATAAGTTAAGCTGACAATTCTTATTGTGGTAACATCTCCAGAGAAATCGCCAGCTTCGCCACGTTTTTATCATTTATTTCACAACTTATTCAAAACAAAAACACCTTCTGTCTGCCGCAATTGACGGTGTTAAGAAAACATTCAAAGTGAAAGTGAAACTCAAGCTCACCGGTCTGCCTCTGGCACGTCAGCACCGCGGTGCGTTCAGGGTCAGCAAAAAACGTCCGCCACATTAGAACCCGATTCGTTACATTAATACAGGAATTATTATTATTATTATTATTAATATTATTATTATTCCGATTTTGATTTATAATTTATTTGTTTTGCTATGTGTAATTGCCATTTGTAATAGTACCAGCAGTATTTTTTAAGGATTTAGTGAAGGTTTTTGGGCTGTGGAACGAATTAATGGAATTATAATGTATTCCTATGGGAAAATCCTGCTCGACATACGACCATTTCGACTTACAAACAAGGTCCTGGAACGGATTAACTTCGTATGTAGAGGTACCACTGTATTATGACCCGGAAGACGATGTTCTTCTAAACAGCAGCTCCATAATATTAATTTATAAGAAGAAGACCAAATGGCTGCCAGTCGGAGACCTGGCAGCCACAGTAATAGGGTGGTAGGTGGGTTCCACTATTTTTCTATATGGCGTGGCCCCCTCTTCGCCTGGCTGTTAGTTGCGGGGGTGGGGGAGATAGGGACTCCGGTCCCGCGGCGGCTTCTTGGCGCTCTCCTGCTTCCGCCTTCCCCTCTGCCATGCCGGTGGGTTGGTGGGGTGTCGCCCGCTCCGGGTGGAGACACTGTCCTGCCGCAGGTCTAGTGGGCTGTGGGGGTCCCGTGGTGTGCCGTGTCAGTTGGGGGGTTGCGGCAGTGGTGGCTGGTGGGCCGGGTGGGCAGTCGATGTTGGGGGAAGGCGTACTGGACGGTGGCGCATCCCCTCATCCCTTCCCTGAAGGCCGGTTGATGGGGGCGTGGATGGTCCACCCTGGGTCTCGGGGGGATGATGGCGGCCCCCTTGCTGGAGCTGCTGGAAGAGTGACGGCCCGCACTGGCCCACCCCCCTTGGATGGCTGGGGAGGGGCCGTGGCCCTGGGGCGGCCCCCGCTCAGGATTTCCACTTGTCTGCAGGACTGTGACACACTCAAGTAGAGAAACTATCGATGCCAGGATTAGCGATCAGGCAGCATAGAATAGGATTTCAACATATCCACACTAACAAAGGATTCACACGATACTGGTTTCTACACCACACGCTACCGATTTGTGTACGCTCCACCCCACCTAATCACATCTATGACCCCCGCCCCCCTTCTTTTTCTCCTCGGTCATAAGGACCCCCACATAGTGTCAACCAGAAATAGAATTAGCTAACGATAGCACTACTATATTTTTAGTTAGTGAAGGCGTTTAATGTATTTCTTGCTGTAGTTTGTTCTTCTCTTCTGTCTCGCTATCCCCTTTTATATATCCCTTTCTGTCCCCCCTTAACCCCTTTCTGCTTGCTACTTTCTCCTGATAAACAAAACACAGAGAATAATCATCACAATGGAAGTATATCATACTCCCATGTAATACATTAAAACTGTTCAGACCAATAAGACATTCAAATTCCCATTCTTTGTGTCAAGCAACTGAACAGGACAGGTTAAAAAAAAAAGAAAAAAGAAGAAAAATATTGTCTTCCGGGTCTTGGCTCATTATAAGAGTGAACTTGGTGTAAAACAAATATTGGGCGTATTTTGTTTTTCAACTTGTTTAATAAGTTTATATTGGAAAAACAAATTAAGGCTTGTTTTCCGTGATTGAGAAACCAAATCATTTCTCGTTTTTTGTTAACACACATAAAAACAAAAAACGGAATTGGGCTTGTTTTCCATTTTTTTGTTCCCCAAAATTGGAAGGAAAAACAAATGGCCGAAAGTTACACGAACCCAGAAGGCTCGTTAGCCGGTCTGGACATTTATGCAAAAAAAATACGCTAAAAAACAAGCTGTGTCCTTCACACGAAATGTGGCTGATCGCAGGAGTTGGCAAATGTTGTTTGAGTCGTGTTTAAAAGCGCAGTTTTACAGGCGACACCTGCTACTTCCTGTTGAGTGGACTTGATTTGCCGAAACAGGTGCTGGCATGCCACAAGTCATGTGACCGGGATGTTCCTCCAAACTAAATGCGTCATGTGGGTCAAACCAAAAAGGTCATTCATTAGGGTGGTAGAAGGGGGAGTGTGTCTGTGGAAGTGGGCCAGCCAGCTTTACTGAAGGACTGCGCACAAGTACGGACGATATGTCTTTCAACACACATTGCTGCTCATTTTGGACAAAGTGCCCTTCAGTAAGCACCTTAAATTGCCTCTCAAGTCTCCGAGATGAATGTACTGTTTTGGGCATTTGCACTAACATCACAACATCACACTGTTTTTGACAAATGCGCACGTTTCGGCAGCGAAAGCTTTTTATTCCAAGCCTCGTCATTAATTGTGGGCTGGAAAATTGAATGAAAAGGTTTATACATCATCTAGGTGTGACGATGACCTCCGTGAAGTTGGCCCCCAAACAGACGCAAATTTATATAAAAATGATGTCAATCGTTCGTGCTTGTTTGTTCCGTAAAAAGTCATTTTTGAGATATTTAGAATTCTTTTATAGGTCAATCTTGTCAATTGTTTGTGCTTTTTTTGTGCTGGTTTGTGCTGTCCCAAAATTTTTGTTCGTGCTGCAACAGTTTTGTAGATATTCTGCTTTCAATTTGTAGTGAGGACGTCACCTAGCCCCCCATTTACTGCAAAATGGAGCCGAAGTGGTGCCGTTTGTTGGTGCTACGTTTGGGCTGTAAAAATTTTCGTTTGTGTTGCTATCGTTTTATAGATGTTTGGGATATTAGATTCGTGTGATGACGTCACTCGCAGCCCCCCCCCCCCCCCCCCTCCATTTACTTGCCGACGTTATCACTACAACATAAAAAATACGTGCATTCTCGATAAAACAGCGTTTGCTTGTGGTGGTGACGCCAGCAGTAACAAATACAATGTGTAACATCTATAAAACCGTAACAGCGCAAACCAAAAGTTTTTTGTTGCTGTTGTTTTTAACACGACAAACGAAAGATAACGTTTCCCGATCGAGTAGGAGTGAAAGGGGAGGGTTCAGATGAACTCTGGATGACGTAAAAAAACCACAGTAGATCTAAAAAAAATTCATTTGTAATAACTGCAAAACACATGCAATGCAACTTACAAGTAAATAGGATTTTTTTTTTTTTTTTTTACAGCAGAAACGAATGGCACCATTGCGATTCCATTCCTGGGACGGCTGCGAGTGACAACATCACTTGAAAATAATATCTCAATATCTATGAAACGTTAACAGCCCAAACGAAAAATTTTAACGTACAAACGTAGCACAAGCAGTGTTGTCACAGATTACTTGAAAAAGTAATTTTAATTACTGATTACGCCTCAAAAAAAAGTAATCTAGTTACTTTACTGATTACTTCGTTATCAAAGTAACTAAGTTACTTTAAAAGTAATTTATCAGTTACTTTTTACCATTTTTTCTCACTTTAAGAATGACAACAGAAAAATGTCATCTCATGGAATTGAATTACCGATAATTGAATTTAAAGTGGGAGATCCGATTTTTTGACATAAGGCGTAATCTTTGACTTAGTGGAGGTTTAATTAGTCGATGGATTTGATTTCAACCACCACTGACTCGCGCTAGCTTAGCCAGTCCGAAACCTTGAAACTAACAAATAACAAAACTGCTTGGAATCTGTTGAAATCAACTCCACCGACCAATTAAACCAACGCTAACTCGAAGATAAAGCCTAATGTCAAAAATTCTGAACTTTGGGTTAGGGTTTAGGTGTTAGGGTTAACAGCATATCAGTGCCAATGCAAACTGACTGCACAATAATCAACAACACACATATAAATTGCAAAGTGCAATAAACACAAAGATGAGGGCGGGCGCGGATAGGCGTGCACAACCCGGAAGTACGTCGTACGCATATGCGGTTTGGCCACAAAACGTGGGGGCAACTAAGCACTTTACACTCAACTGGCCTGACAACAAATCCCAAAGATGCAAAACGAACACGTCACCTCACGGTATAAATGTGCAACGCGAATATCATGTAAACAATGCCTGCCAACTTGGAGCGATGACTGCCTGTCGTTGGAACGAAAGCTACGAAACGGCCACGCATGTAGGGGGTCCAAATTATCGCTGATAGCCTCGAGAATGAAGGAAAAGTACTCACATTCATTCGTGGATGTACACAGATCAACATTCCCTTGTACATCTCAACACACGGCTCGAATGTGCTGCCGCACTGGCAGCCTGGCCTAGGCCTTTCTCGGTCCCAAAACACTTAGTGCGACTCGAGACCAAAACAGGAAGTAGTTAGAGCGGTTACCATGGTAACACGGACGTTTCGAGCATTTTCTATTGAAAATGCTTTTCGTACATGACTACAATATTCTTCATTCTACATACATTATGCGGCAATAACAAAATAGTAATGCACAGACCATAAGGACACTAACTTTAATCAGATTACTGATTTAGAAAAATTAACGTGTTAGATAATTCGTTACTGAAAAAAGTAATTAGATTACTTTATTACTTACTATTACTTAGTAACGCGTTACTGACAACACTGAGCACTAGTGAACGGCACCACTTCGCATCCATTTTGCAATCAATGGGGGACTGCATGACGTCATGACTATAAATTAAACGCAGAATATCAACAAAACCATTGAAGCACAAACAAAGATTTTTACAGCACAAACAAAGCACAAACGATTGACTAATTTTTCAGCCATTTTTAATCCAAATGGGGAGCTGGTTGATCTCAGATGGATCTATAAACGAATTGTAAATATCTCAAAAACGATAGCAGCACAAACGAAACTTTTTACAGCACAAACAATTGACATAATTTTTATATGAATTTACGTCTGATGGGGGGCCAACTTCACGAAGGTGTGACAATGTGATGCTTTATCGTGTTTTCTTATAACGTGCCTCCTCGAATGTTGGTAATTTCCGACACCAAAACCAAACACCCGTGCTTCCCAAATGTATCAGGAACAAAAAGGGACAGAAGTATTTTTTCAAGATGACAGAGGTTGTGTTGATTTTTCTTTGTCCTAAGGACGCTCGTCGTCTTTTTGCTTTTTACATTGTTAAAAACACTGAAAAGGAAGCTGTGCTGTCTGAAGGCAAGACCTCAGGCTCAGAGATTTTCCACCGCCTCCACCACTGCTGTCACTGGAATATTTGTTGGGTGTCAGATTAGGGAAAGACAAGAGAATGTGGAGGCCATTTGTCAAGTGGATCTACTACTTTTTTTTTTTTTTTTTTTTAACCACGGGAGGCTACATTCTCTCCGTCATAATGACCATAATAATACATTTCAGCCTGGCGGCCATCCCAATGCATCATTTTTTTTTTTTACAGGAATCAAAATGAAATTCAATTTCTCAAAGCTTTCACTTCATATACGAAAAGAGAGTGATAGGCAAACGTTTTTTTTTTTTTTAAACTCTGTTTGAACTATATGTTTGTTATTGGAAATTATGTGAATGTATTTTTCTAAATCTCTGTCATGCAATAAAAGTTTATATTTATAAAAAGAGTTTGACATCATTTTGATCCTTGCGATAGAATAAAGCGTCTAACCTCTGTGTAAATTGACACTAGTAGCTTAATGACCGACAAACGTTGTTTTCTTCAATGATGACAATAACGAAAATATTTTGTCGACGAACAATTTTTTCATGTGGATGATGACGTGACGATGATGAGGTAAAAACGTGTCTTGAGAGACAGAAACATGATGAGACAAATGCCAGTTTTTGTCTGGCGAGACGACAACGACATGAAAATGCGACATTGTTTCTGTCATATGTTCACAACGTGTGATATTTTCTTGCGTACGTGTAGGACAGCCGTGTTTGGGGTGTGTCATGTGAGATGTGTGGTGCCAACTGCCACCCCATTGGTGTTTAGGATGTGCTACAAGGCTGCGCTCCAGGCTTGCTTGTTTTGAAACACAAGGTAAGATTTGTTTTCTTAACTTGCAATGTTGCTTTAGCCTTTAAAGGTCTGCGTTGAGTGGTCATCACTCACAGTAATTGTAACTTGTAGCATTAGCATAGCATTAGCGTTCGCTTCTAGCGTGGCAAGCGACGTCTTAAACTCTTGGACGACTTTTTGGTGTCATCCACGTGGGTATAATGTACTGTTTTCCTACTGAGTGTGCATTATCATCATGCTACACTATGTGCTTATTTGTCATTTGTCATGAGCCTGGCCCGTTTTCACTAAAGGGGTAGTATTCCAACACACTTAGCTTGCTGCCACTCCAACTATCATGAAGCTCATCTCTCAATCAGACCAAATTACCAACACCTGCATCCTGTTAACAGCTGTGCATTTAAGTCACAGCCACCAAACAGTCAGTGTCAGATCGTCAGCGATACAGCACACTCCTGCTTGTCGCTTGTCCTTGACCAATTGACCTGCTCAGCTTTCTTCTGCTTGACCCAACTACGCCCGCTCTGCCAGTCCTGCTCGTCCTGATGACGCCAGTTCTCCACCCCGATCACACTGCTCAGCCCGACCTGCTCGACCCAACCACGCCATTCCTCCACTTCCTGCTTGTGTTCGTTGGCTGCAAACCTCAATAAAACCTAGTGTTCGTGATATGCAACTGGTTCCCCCGTCTTGTATACCTGACATATTAAGTCGAAATTGTTGGAAACTAGGGATGTACCGATAGCAAAATTTTTGGTCGAAACCGAAGAGCGAATATTGGAGACATTTGGCCAAAAAGCCGAAAAATACACATGCATATCATTGCCATCAAATGTTTTTTTAAAAATTTTATTTCATTATTTTTAGATTAATGCCCTTTGTCATGGCATTGTTCTACAACTCCGGAGGCTCGAGACATTTAGTTTGAAACGTGCGGATTCTGAAACCCCATGGGAGGGTGCGTTCCAGGGGTTCTCTCAGGTTTTGCACCCCATCAGAAATTGCAACTCAATGCAAGGCACACTTGAAAAATAGGTCTCACGCTTCCAACTGCTAAGGTAAATGAGATCTCGATGTACGTTTCTGTGGAATTGTAGTTCACAACAACAACAACAACAAAACTATTCCATTGTCACCGAAACTAGTAAAGCTCTTTACAAGGCTATTACAATCTCTCCTACTCCTTAAAATAAGACTCGAAGTTTTCTTCTGGAACAAGTGGAATTGATTGAGAGCCAGACGAGTGAGCCGAGTTGTAGCAGCGACGAAGCCGAGCAAAGTCGCTCCCGGCTGGATTAAATGGCAACTAAAAGAGAGGGATGTGGAAGTGCGCAAAAAAGTGACAAAAAGAGGAAGTGGTCATGCTATAAACTTATTGTACAAAACCACAGCAAAATGCACATGTACACAAAATATTAAATGTGATGGTTCACTTACTTATCTTCCCACTTCTGTCAATGTTTGCATACTATCCTCATTGAAATATGAAAACCTATAAATGTTTGGGTGGTTTTGGTTAAAGCAGACACCGTTTTTTTCACCTGTATGATTTTGACAAAGATCAAATCACATTTGATGCTGATTTTATGCAAAAATGACAGCGATTCCAAAAGGTTCAGATACCTTTTCATACCACAGTAAAAAATTTATTGGTTCTGGAGGTAATTTTTTAACTTGAAAATTCTGTAAGCAGAGATGTTTTCCATGTAAATGCTCTCATCTGTTCCAAGCCCCCCAAAATTCAGACATAAATCTTTTATAATGCAAAAATGCATCAAAACATGTAACAAATACATGTTACAATTAGATTATTTTCCAATAAACATGAAATCAGAGTTGTGCATGAATGTAAAACAACCTAATAATAGAGTTAAGAATAAAATTTAATACACTCATGTAAATCTGTCGGAAGACGAGGGGCGAATGAAGAGGACGCTGGGATAAACACATACACATACAGTAGAGTTCCCTCTTAGCCAATTGGATGCCAGGAATGCTAAGCAATCGCCAATGTCAGAGCAGCTATAAGCATGCCACCCTCGGTAAACTCTGGGAGCTGCGAGTACCAGCCATACTGTATTTTTGCGTTTTGTATCCTAGAATTTCTTTCTTAACAAGAGGCAATATTTTCCCGTTGAGGCGTGTCTTAACTTGAAAATTCTGTATGTATAGAGGTTCTTAAGTAGAGGTGCCACTGTGTTTCTTTGATACGTCAAATTATTTTCAAACCGCGTACATGTTAGCTCTGAGCCAGTAGTGTTGCTTCTTGCCGTGTTTTGATTATGTCATCACAAGAGGACTAAGTATCTTCACATTTTTCGGTGGTAAACTTTCAGCCATTTAACCGAAAACTGAAAATATAATTTTAGCTATTTTCGGCCGAAGGTTTTCTGCGCCTGATTTACGGTCACATCTCCATTGCAAACCTTTATCTATTTGTTTTGGATATGAAATTTTTATAATTTTACAGACAAAAACAGGTTTGAGTATTCGTCGACTAAAACTACACAAAAACTGAGTGTTCGTCGACGAAAACAAGACGAAGACTAACTCATTTTGAAATGAAGACTACAACCCCTAGCAAAAAGTATGGAATCACCAGTCTTGGATGAGCACTCACTCAGACATTTTATCATGTAGAACAAACTCAGATAAAAAGCTTGAAAAAAAAAAAATGAATTAGTTCAAAAGTGCTACTCTTTAGCATTCAGAAACACTAAAAGAAATGAATAAAAAACATTGTGGTGGTCAGTACAAAAGTTCCAACATCATCACCTTGTCCAATGCAGATTCTTGACTCTTGACACCTTGTCCAATGCAGATTCTTGACTCTTGACAAGGTGATGATTCTGGAACTTTTGTTTGGTGCTGTTCCAGTGAGATTTACAAAAATGACTGCCTGAAGAAAACATAAAATTCTCTCATTCCTTGATGATATAGCTGTTCATGTCAGGCAAAGGCACTGGGGAGATGGCTGTGGTTAAAGCTTCAATAAATGCACAAGTTTACATTGAAATTTTAGACAGCTTTCTTATCCCTTCAATTGAAATATGTCATTTTCCAGGATGACAATGCATCATGCCACAGAGCTAAAACTGGTAAAGCATTCATTGGAGAAAGACTCATCCAGTCATTGTCATGGCCTGCAAGTAGCCCAGATCTCAATCGTATTGATAACCTGTGGTGGAAATTGAAAAACAAAATGGTCCACAGCAATGCTCTGAACTGCAAGGATGATCTAGCAAATACAATCAAAGAGAGTTGGCACCAAATTGAGGAAGAATACACATCAAGTCCATTGCTCAGATACTGCAAGCTGTCCTAAAAGCCAGAGGTGGTGCTACTAAATGATAGAGATGTGTTTTCATTGTAATTTCTTTGTTTGTTTCTCATGATTCCATATTTTTTTCTTCAGAATGGAGTGATTCTATATATATTTCCCTGCACTTGCTCTATAAAAGTAACATTTACTGACCACCACAATCTTTTTTATTCCTTTTAGTGTTTGTGAATGCTAAAGAGTTGCACTTTTGAACTAATTCATTATTTTTTCAAGCTTTTTATCTGAGTTTGTTATACATGATAAAATGTCTGAGCGATTGCTCGTCCGAGACTGGTGATTCCATACTTTTTGCTAAGGGTTGTAAGACGAAAATGGAAAGGGCTGCCAAAAACAACACTGGTTCTAACCTCTGTGTAGGAGTGACACATGTCTGCTGGCAGCTTTATGACAGACAAAAGACACAAACTAGCATATGTCTCCCCAACATTTAAGTAGCCAAACTGTGAGGACGAAGGGGAAAACTCCAATCCAGCTTGCTCTCTCTGCAAGTGATCGTTTGCACATGCTTGGCAAGCTGGTCTTCATTAGCCCTCCTTTTCTCATCTCAGCCCCTGTAATTCAAATAAACAGCAATGAGATTTCCAGAGGTAAAGCCTTTTGGGGTGGGGGGTCCAAAGCTCCACGCAGCCCAGTCCGATTCCCTGAGTGGAGGCCAAACACCCCCACCCACCTCCTCCCTGCTCCCGACATATGGAGGAATGACTCTGAGGTGCTGTCACTCACAGACACTGAGGCTCAATCCACAGAAAGCCTGAACTCCTCACATGGCTTGAGGGGATTCTCTGTAAATTCACAAATTCCCACCAAATGTGCGTCTTCACCCTGCGGGCGCTCGACCAAACTGGCATAGAGATAAGAAAGAAGCCAGATTTGACAAGAGGACAAACAACCGGGGATTTGACTTTTATCCTCAGTGCTGTCTGTGGTCCATTCGGGCCCGAGGAATTGGATGCGATCTAACTGCCGGTGCACATAAACAAGAGGCTATTTGTCTGCGCTCATTGTTGGAGCAAAGGCAAGGAGACAAACGGGTGAGTCGAGCAGGAAGGGAGGGCGAGGCCGAGATAATGTTACCTGCGCACAGGTGACCTCGTCGCCACGGGCAGCGGATTAGCTGATTGTTAGGTATCGGGTGACCCCCGGCCAGGGGCGGACTGGTAATCTGTGGGTTCTGGAGGATCACAGAACGGCCGGTGCCCTGGACGGCCGGCGGCCGCCATTCATTATACATCGCTGTTTTTATCCCCCCTATCCCCTGATTAACTACAGTTCGCATCCAATCCGACAGGTGGCAGCAATGCGCCTGGCACTGCCAATCTGATAGAAGAACGAAGAAAGCACAGAGTAGCCTTCATTGGATCCTTGTGGAAGCAAAATAGCAACGAGCGTCAATATGGATGGTGGTGGCAAAAAAACGAAAAGAGAAGGGTGGCGCTGAGAAGGTTAGGGAGAAAAAATTAAAGAAACTGGAGAGCGAAGCATTAAAATGTCATAAGTTGACAAATATTTTCGCAAGCTGCAACGGCCACGTCGGGTAACAAGTCAACAGCCCAGCCCCCGGCGATGGTGAGTGTGGGAGCGGCAGCCGCTCTGACGTGCAACCGGTGCAGGGAGAGAGAAAAGAAGAGGGAGGGGGGTAACGATATGGAACTTCCCCAGACAAACGCAGGGAAAGTATGAAGAGGGTTACTTTCTCGGTATACTAGCAGTTGTTATCCACCAGGTAGCTACATTTTAAATTAAATAAATGACAATTAAAGGGTTAGTGCCAGCTAGCCCACGTACCCGTTTGCAATCGTGTCAAGTTACAGTATGCTAGTCCTACTATCATTCTCCTAAGAAAAATATTTTAGCTGTAAAACAACGTATGCACACGCAGCAGCAATATTAATTCAGAAGAAATATAACAAAATATTAATAAAATGAATGGTTTTACTTTAAAGTTTAGGTAGTTAAATTGATGTTATATATATTATTAATCATTTATATATAGTTTTGTTTTAAGGTTAATACTTTCCAATGAAGGTCATGTATACTGGATTTGTCTTGAAATGTTTATTGTATTTTCATTGAAATTTATTATTTGTATGGCAAGATTAATTATGGCAGGGGTCTCTAAACCGGTCCTCAAGGGACGCTGTGGGGCCTGGTTTTTGTATCAACCGATCGAGTACCGACAGTTTAACCAAAGAAGTTTCTGCTAAAACAAGCAGCACCTGACTGCAATCAAAAGATTACACTTGTAAGACACCAGATTGGTGGATAGGTGTTGTCTTGTTTTGTTGGAATGAAATCCCTCGCCCGCTGCGGCCCGATGTGTAATAGGCAAGGCAAATTTATTTATATAGCACAATTCAACACAAGGCAATTCAAAGTGCTTTACATCACATGAAGATCATAAAAAAAAAAAATAGTTTGGAGACCACTGAATTATGGCATAAACAATGAAGTCATTTTATAGACAGAGATATATAGAGATATATTATAATCAATTGGATACATAAAACTTGCTTTGAAAAATAAATTCTTTCATTTGTTTATTCAGGTTGATCATAGAGCTAGTACAGAAAATGAATCCAACTCCAGTTCAGCCTTGCAGTACTTTGAGCGCCCCAAGTCAGACAGTCACAGTCTAGACACATTTTCTTCATTTTCTCTCAAAGTGTACGAAATTGATGCATTTTACAATAAAATGTGAAAAAAAAAAAAAACCCGGGGAGGCATGCCCCCGGACCCCCCTAGGGGGTCTGTGTTTCCTTTCGTATAGCAATTCTTGTGGGCTGGGCTGAGTCAAAGTCCAGGGCTGCTTTTTAGTCCCAGTCCGCCCCTGCCCCCGGCCCTCCTGCAATATTGAAGAGGGAGAAAACAGCTTTGTTGTAGGCCAGAACAATATGCCATTTGCAGTGAGCGGGAGGCATATGGCCTGACTCTCACGCAGAAAACTTGTAAAACCTACATATAAAAGCAGCAGCATTGTTGCCTCTCGCGTGACATTGAACATTTCATGTGGGAAAATGGAATCATTTTGCTCATATTTTTAGAATTCAATGAAAAACACACTTGCACACAGGCACAAACAGCAAAAAAGCATGGAACTCCCCCAGAACTTTGGCCTTATTAAAAACACTGACCTCTGATCTTTCAGATGCTTTCAAAGCTGACATTTAATGCGGTGCAGCAGACTGCAAGCCATATGTAACCTGACCCGGGGAGCGCGGTACTCCGCTGCTCCACGTCCCACTAATGAGAGGGCAAGGGTCGGCGGGTACCGGCGCGGCTCGTAGGGACCCACCACTACTAGGCTGCAAAGTTGAGCTGCTGTTTGGAGGAACAATATTGAGGAATAAGCAGTTGTAGTGTGGGAAAGATGCTGACAAGACCTGTGCTGCTAACAGCTGATGGATCAGGACACACACATGCACAAAGAAGTTACTGAAAAAGTATTGTCTTGGCGCCCCCTCCCTGCCAGTGTGCACATACAAGCGCCACAAGAATCTGGATTTATTATTATAATTATTATTTTCTTTTCAATATTTGTTTTTTAACCTATACGCCCCCCAAAATACACTCCTCCTAACAAAATGAGTTTACTTGTGGTGTGTTTACGGACCGCGACGCCGTAAACGCGAAGAGGCCGTAATTGCGAGGCGTTTGTGGAGTCGGCCCTCTGGAGGAAATGCGTAATGATTTTGATGGGGGGAGTGGGTCGAAGCCCAGTGCACTTGTAGCAGGTCTAATTTTCCAACACGACAGGAAACTCTGTTAAGCTGATAATTGCAGATCCAATTTCATTTAACTCACTCATGTCAACAGTTGTGTTGTGTTTGGGGAGAAGGGCTTGCCTTTTTATTTGGGCCACGCAGCACACGCAATTAAAGACGTGCTGTATTTAAATGGACACCCTGTCGATGAACTATTTGGGAGGGGCGAACAGTCTTTCACCCCTCCCGGTCAAATGGGATTGGACGTCTTGCACTGTCAATGGCACTCAAACATGAGAATTCACATCCCCAGTCCTCCCAGGTTTAAATGAATTGGAGTTGTGTATTTTTGTTTTTATTCATTTTAATTTCATTTCCTTTGTTTTTGATGAACATTGAATTAATTTATAATAAAAACAGAAATTTCTTTATTGATCGCCCATATGGGAGATTAGTGCTGCAGCAGCACAAGAATACAGTCAGAAATATTAAAAACTACAGTCGTACCTCTCCTTGAAAAGTTAATTGGGTCTAGAAGTAGTTTTGTAACTTGAAAATTCTGTAAGAGATGCGTTTTCCATGTACATGCTCTAATCCGTTCCAAGCCCCCCAAAATTCAGACATAAATCTTTTATAATGCATAAAAATGCATCAAAACATGGAACAAATACATTTTACAATTAGTTTATTGCACAATACACATAAAATCAGAGCAAAACCCAAGAATAAAAGTTAATACACTCATGGAAAGCTGTCGAAACATGAGGGGCGAATGAAGAGGACACTGGGATACGCACATACACATACAGTAGAGGTCCCTCTATGCCAATTGGATGCCAGGAATGCTAAGTAATAGCCAATGTCAAGTTCAGTAAACACTGGGAGCTGAGATTACCAGCCATATTGTATTTTTGCCTTTCGTATCCTAAAAATTATTTCGTAACAAAAGGCAATATTTTCCCGTCGAGGCGTGTCTTAACCTGAACATTCTGTATGTAGAGATGTTCGTAAGTAGAGTTACCACTTTATGAGAAAAAAAAACTATATACTGTACAAGGCATACAGCTAAAATAAGTACAAGTGGAATCTATAAGTGCTGTATGACAAAATAACAATACGGTTCCAGCAGAAATGCAGTATATGAATAGTGCAGCATAATGATGGAAACCCACATATAATAATGATTAAGAATTGGAAGAAATATACATAATAATTGCTAATATTTAGGCTTATTACCTTATCAAAAATTGCTACTCGTCCTCAAGGATGTAGGTTTGCGTAGAGACCGTAGGGACATAACACTACCAACTTTTCAGGATGCTAAAATTGTCCCCACCAACTTTTAAGCAACCTTATTTGAATTATATAATGATTATAATTGATGATAATTATCAATGCTAATAATTTATAATGTCTTCCCATATGTTGAACGAATTGAATTGACCCTTCCATTATTAAGTGAAATACTGTATTTTCATTATGTTCAGACTTAGATTTACCCCTTTTCACTCGCTGAAAATCCCGGTCCATTTTTTCCCCTCAAATGCACGTTTGATTGGTTGATGACTAAAGCAAACAAGCATGCACACTCACACAACCCCGACAGAAATACATGTCAACATGCCGCCTCCCCCGCTCCCTTCAAAGACGAGGGATATTAGAATTTTTTTTTCGGCCAGCAGCAGCAGCCATTGTAAGTAGACCTCAATGTTGTGGAGGTGGGGAACACGCCACTAATTTTGCTACTGAAAGTCCGACCTGCATCACAGTTAGCATAACATTAAACTGTGTGAACTTGCTAACCTGTAAAACTATAGGAGGAAGCAGCTTAGAGATAAGTGTCCTCCTATACTGTATGTGTTTTCTACCGTTAACGTTAATTCATAATTTTATTTGCAGCCTATGCAGACATTTCTTTAACCCCCCAACACCCCCAAAAAAACACACACACAAAAACACATTGTAAATTTCCTTTATATGAAAAAAGGGGGATTTCCCCCATTTTCCACTTGAAAGAAACAATTTTAACTTTTTTCATTTTTACGTATACGTATAGGCAGCACATCAGCATATTTGTGAGAATTGTAGCCCTGACCCCCGTTCACCCAATCTGTTTGGTCATATTAATGCCCCGTCCACAGCAAAAAGTGTATATGCAGGTTATGCTGTTAAAGCGTCCCTGCCAATGTTGAGACCAAATCTACACCCCTTTTCGTCCTATCAAGGGTTAAAAGTGTCAAAAAAAGAGATGGTTTTTAAATGACCCAAAATAGTCCCTTTCTCTTAAAGGTGTCAACTTTTGAAGCTGTCCTTAAATGAGTTTATATATTTCTTCTTATTCTAAAACAACATGTGAATTATCCTTGTAATTATTTTCCGTCTATAAAAAAAAAGAAATAAAATGCACATGAAGCGTGCCATATTGTTTTTTTTTTCCCTTGAATTGATTTGACTTCCCAGGCAGGCAGGCAGGCAGGCAGAAAAAGTCAGACTAGACAAAAACGCCCCTGCAGGACTTTATCTGGCTAATTTAAACAGCATCAGCGCTGTTCCACTCAACGCAGCTGAAATAGCACTTTGGATTTAGATGGAGTGAAAACCATCTGTGAGCCGTTTTACTTTTCCTCCATATTTTACAAATATAAACCCTCCTATATGGGAAGCCTTTTGATGGTGACGTTTTTATGAAGCGTACTCTTGTGTGTGTTCCCTTTCGAGCCTTTTCGACTGGAGTGAAATGTAGCATTTCATTGGTTTCCCTGGCAACGCTGGACGCAAACAACAACTTTGTCCCATTGAGGGTGATTAATAATGGATGCGCTTGGAATAATTTAACAGGGCAGCTCAGGTATTTTTTTAAGGGGGGGGGGGGGGGGGGGCAAAAATGTTTGTTTTTGTGTTGTCCCACGCACTTGCGCGGAGCACTTAAGAAGAGAGGTAAATCCCTGCAGATCGTATTGAGAAAGCACTAACAAGAGATGGACTATAGTATCCGCGAGTATTGCATTACGTGCAGGGGTAAAAGGGGTGGGGAGTGGGGGCTCAACTCTGGCCGTGGCCGGGCGAGAGTCGACATCTTGAAATAATTTCGCCCCCCGGGCCGCTCGGGTTAAAGGAGGAGGCGCGTCGCAATGTGGTAGAGATATTAGAGAAACCCGAGAGCTGCTCATCAGACAGCTCATTCACTCAAGCTTTTACACAGCCACATATGTCCTTTTGTTATACTGTCCAGCAACGTGCACATGTCTTTGGAGTACACACATCAGGTCAGATTGCAACGCAGAGCCCAAATCATTTTTCTTTTGTTCAAGCGTTTTGTTGTTTCTTACGAGTGTGTTTTTCCTAATTTGATATATTTGGAATAAAAACACCGAGGATTCAATGATTATTAGAAACATAGTGACTCGGTCACACTCGTCAACTCCTTAAAAGCACAGATGCAGCAAGACAATTTCAAGCTCACGAATGGGAATTAACTTCCTTTGGTTCAGCATGTCCTATAATATGCAATGCTTTTTTTTTTTTTTTTTTTTTTTTTTTTTAAATTAAGAAGCGTTACCCACAATTGTTTACAATTCTGACAACGCATTGCCATCACAGGACACGAACTGATATAAACCGGTTTGAAGAGCCGGTTTTTGAAACATGCAAGTCGTGCTCTACAGAAACGCAATTCTGACATGAGTATATTTAAAGTATGTGTCAATGAATCAAAAAGATAGACATTAAAAATCTAATTATACAAATGTCTATTCCTTCAAGTTCATAGATTTCGTGTATTGTCGACACAACAATGAATTCTGGGTTCATTACATTCTTCAAAAACAAAGAAAAAAACAAAACAAACAAACAAACAAAAAAAAAATAAAACTCACTTGCAGGCAGTTGTGTTATCTAAAACAATAAAGCAGAGTTGAACAGAAGACTTTGAACCTTAATTTCAAAACCATCCATTTAATAAATGATCATGCATGCAGCACATTTTGTTGTTAACGTATACTTGAAACCATTTGGGGCCAAAAACGTGCCCCTTATAAGCATATTAAAAAAGGGGGGTCGGAATCCGGTTTCAAGGGTGTGCATGGTGCAGACAAAGTAATGTGATCCTGGAGGCTCGAACCGACAACTGCAGCAGCAAACGGACCAACGTGGTACACACAACTCATTTACTAATGGATCGGTTTAGTGTTTCAGCCCACCGAAAAACGCTGCATGGAGCCACTACGGTGCCGGTCTAATCCCAGGGACACAAATCAGGAGCAACCCTTCCAAAACATGATGAGGTAGAAAAATAAAAGGGCCAAACGGCCGAGATAACTCATCGAGCCATTATTTATTTGGCGTAGAAATAATTCAACAGTAAAAGTAAATCGTCAAGAGTCGTTTTATTTAAGGTATAGACGTACGCCTATTTCTCAATTTAATGCGACAGAGTTGCAGTGAGATTGTTTTTGGACTGGGAAGCCTTATGAATCATATCAGGGTGAAAAAAATGGATGCGTGAGAGTTGCATTGAAATTTGTTTTTGTTTTGAACAGTCAACATGAATCATGTCATGGTCTCTTTTACACACACACATACACACTGGTGGTCTATGGACCGTTTGGCAGGTTGTGGTTTGCCATATAAAGACGCGCTTATTGGTTGGCCATGCCGAACCATCATAGGAACTTATTAAATTATATCACCCCATAAAATAAACGGCCTCGGTAATTATGAGACTGTGAAAAGGTGGTGCAGATACAACAATCTGTATGTAATTAAAGGAGGTGGGCTTTTACTAGAGCGGTCGACAGAAAAAAAGGGATTTTGTCTACATGTTTGTTTACATGTTTGATGGAATTAGCTTAACCCTTTATAGGGCACTCATTTAACTCATTGACAGCGAATGATCGCTGCCAAACCTTCCAGTGGAAATGGACTGGACGTCTTGCGCCGTCTATGGCACTGAAGTATGAGCATTCGGAGCCAAGTATAAATGAATTGTTGTCAATGGCAGGCAATGAGTTAAATACTTTGACATATTATAGTGTTATTATAAACTGATTAGTTTTATTTAGTTTTTTTTTTTTTTACTAACATTTTTATCTATCCATACAAATGATATGAATATTATTAATGATAAAAATAATTATTTGACGTGATGATTTGTATACAAAACAGGGGCGTAGTTTTGGTCTCAACATTGGTAGGGATATTACCGTAATGTACATAATGTAAACAATGATCCAAATAAGGGATGACTAGCTTGACTTTGTTGTTCCTTTTGGAGGCTGGCCTGACCGCAATAGTTTTGACGGTTTAGGTTTAATGTTATGCTGTTGCAGGTCAGACTTTCAGTAGCAAAATTAGAGGTATTTCCCCCTCCTCCACAACATTAACATCTTTTTACATGACCTACAGTGGCTGCTGCTGGCCTAAAAAAACAACAACCTTCTAATATCTCTCCTCTCCGAAGGGGGTAGCATGTTGTCGACATGAATCTGTGTGAGTATGTCTATGTGTGTGGTGTATGTGTGTGTGTGTGTCTTTATAGTGGGACGGAGGCAAGGGTGTAGGTTTGGTCTCAACATTGGTAGGGACGATATAACAGCATAACCTGCATGTACACTTTTTGCTCGGGATGGGACATTGATAAGACCAAACAGCATGCAGGTCGGACTTCCAATAGCAAAATTTGTAGTGTGTTCCCCACCTCCTCTACATTGATGTCTTTTTACATTACTTAACAGTGGTTGCTGCTGGCCGAAAAAAAAAAACAGCAACCTTCTAATATCCCACCTCCTCAAGGAGGAGCCAAGGCATGTTGTCGACATGTATTTCTGTCAGGGTGTTCCTGCGTGTGTGTGTGTCGAGGGTGGGTCAAGTCATCAGCGAAACAAATGTACATTTGAGGAGGGAGAAATGGACCGGCGCATTCAGCAGGTAAAAAGGGGTAAATGTAAGTTTGAACATAATGAAAATAATTCAGTAAATAGGATCAATTCTATCCTTACAACATATGGGAAGACAATCTAAATTATCTGTATAACTGAACTCATTATGATTATAATTATAAATATATATTATATATATTAATAATATTATATTACATTATAATTCAAAAAGAATGTGCCCAAACCATTGCGGGATTTAAAAAAAAAAAAAAAAAAAAGCTATACACAAGTATTGTATGTAACTTTATGTAAGTTTTTATTTTATGCTTTACAAGCGCTCGATGTGACCACCACCACAGGCACGGACAACATCAAGCCGATATGACTTTTAATTTGTTACAATTACTTACCTGTTAAAACCACTTTTAATTATTATTTTAATTCTAATTAATTTATTAATTAATTTTAATTAATTAATTTAATTTCATCAATTAATTAATAATTCTGCCTATTTCAATGATTTTAAAATGAACGCTTGCGTGATGATTTTGGCACATTCTTTTTGAATCACCCTGTATAATGCGTATAAGGTTGCTTAAAGGTTGGTAGGGATAATATGAGCGTCCTGAAAAGTAGGTGGTGTTCTGTCCCTACCGTCCCTATATGCAAGCCCTTCAAGGGCTTCAAGTCATCAGCCAACCGAATGTTCGTTTGAGGGGGAAAAAATGGACCGGCACATTCAACAAGTGAAAAGGGATAAATGTAAGTCTGAACATAATGACAATAATTCACTTAACAATGGTAGGGTCTATTCTATCCTTATGGTTAGAAAATTTCGAACTCGTTATATAATAAGGTTAAATAAGGTTGCTTAAAAGTTGGTGAGGACAATTTCAGCATCCTGAAAAGTTGCTATAGTGTTATGTCCCTACCGTCCCTATGCAAACCTACGCCCTTTAGTATTACTAAATGTTAATATTTTGGCCTACATGACTCAAAATGTGGTGTCCACGTACTGTATATGGACACCAGGTCTTTTTTTTTTTTTTTTAAATTTCTTTTTAAATCACAAAACTATTCAGTTATCCTGTTGACTAAAATGTGACAACATTTTGCTCTTGTGCGGTAAAGTCTTCACTCCAAATAATCCCTTTATAGTCGAAGCATGTTAATATGGCCTTTAAGAGGTCTGTAATAATTGATTAGTGTTTAGGAGCTGGCGTGGGTTGGGGCGGGAGGTGGAGGTGGAGGTGGAGGCGCGCTCCTATTTCAGCCCCTGACGCGCTGCCTCTGGGGAGGAAACGGAGCTGCAAAGTCAGTGCTGCTCTGCTGTACAGGGGTGCAGGGCAGACGCAGAGCCAATCACCGGAACGCACTGCATGGGCTGCCTTTAAGCCTGACATATCTCCTCGAGGAACAAATTGTCCCGACAATCAACATCCTTAATCGCGGAGAGCGACACCGAGGAGAGCCGATCGAGTGGGCAGGCCCAACGCGGAAGAGGATTGGAACATTTTTCCAAAGAACAAGACATAAAGGCCAACTTTCGGGGGCCGCGGACGTCATGTCGATTTTACCCTCTTTCGGCTTCACCCAGGAGCAAGTGGCGTGCGTGTGCGAGGTACTGCAGCAGGGAGGCAACCTGGAGAGGCTCGGCCGCTTCTTGTGGTCGCTCCCCGCTTGCGACCACCTCCATAAGAACGAGAGCGTCCTGAAGGCGAAAGCGGTGGTGGCCTTCCACCGAGGCAACTTCCGGGAGTTGTACAAGATCCTGGAGAGCCATCAGTTTTCAGCGCACAACCACCCTAAACTGCAACAGCTGTGGCTCAAGGCGCACTACGTGGAGGCGGAGAAGCTGCGCGGTCGGCCGCTCGGCGCCGTGGGGAAGTACCGGGTGAGGAGGAAATTCCCGCTGCCGCGCACGATATGGGACGGCGAGGAGACCAGCTACTGCTTTAAAGAAAAGTCCAGGGGGGTCCTGCGGGAGTGGTACACGCACAACCCTTACCCGTCCCCGCGGGAGAAGAGGGAGCTGGCCGAGGCCACCGGACTGACCACCACGCAGGTCAGCAACTGGTTCAAAAACAGACGGCAGCGGGACAGAGCCGCGGAGGCCAAAGAAAGGTACCTCCCGACTTTAGAAAATAAACACAACTCACTTTAATATTTGCAACTTTGTGTATTTTCATGTCATTGCGATGATTTGCAAGTATGTCTATGTTTAGTTGCTACATTTTTGCAAATCTACCGCATGACATTTTTTTTCCAAAATAAAATGCTATTTTAAGATCATTTTAATTTTTTTAAATTGTCGACATGAATTCCCAAGATGCAACCTGATTTGACGCGTCATTTCTCCCATGCAGGGAGAACAGTGAAAACAACAACGCAGGCGGTAACAAACAGAACCAGCTGTCCCCGTTGGACGGAGGAAAGTCTCTCATGTCCAGCTCGGAGGACGAATTTTCTCCCCCACAGAGCCCCGACCAGAACTCTGCGCTTTTGCTCCAGGGCAACATGGTCCACCCCGGGGCCTCCGCGTACTCCATGCCCGGCCTGGGGGCCCCACAGCCGGTGCACGGCATGCACGGACACCCGCACCAGCTGCAGGACTCCTTGTTGGGACCGCTAACTTCCAGCCTTGTGGATTTGGGCTCTTAAAGACGCTATTTTATTCGACGACGAAAAAAAAAAAAGAACGTACAGAGGAGGACTGATGAGTGTATCAGATTATGTATGAAATAACACTATAGCCTAAACCTTATTATATAGACTGACTTGTCTGTCGTTGAATTTGATTCGAACTTCAAATTCCTTATGCTCTTAATCTGTATATCACCCCGACGGGATTTTTTTTTGGGAAAAAAAAAAATCTCTAGCACATGAAAAACAAACAAGATCTAAAACCCTGAACGAAACACTTATGTGGACTACATTTTCTTAATTTATATTTTGTTAAAGATAATTTTAGTCGGATCCTGCCATTAGTTTCAAATAAAACTAAAAGTAATGCATTTGTCTTGCTTTATTCGCCTGTCGTTTATTTGTATGGATTTGAGCAAAAACACGTTTACCCTAATATGTTAATTTTGCCTGCACATTTCTAAAATTATTATTTTAGACCATAGTGTGTGTCCGTGCCTGTACAAAACAAAAAGACCCAAATTCAGTCACTTGTTTGCTTAATTAGAAATCTCGAGTATTTCATCGCGTTATTCACAGTGCGAACATAACCATAATGGGAAAGCCCCTGTTTTTTTGGGTGAGTTTTTATCTATTTATTTATTTTTGGGGACGAATGCCTTGATTTTTATTTTTGCTATCGTGTTTTTCTTTACTTTGCAAGACTGTGTCTGCATGGTCCGGGCCATGGGAAAGAGTCTGCACTCACCCTGTTATAGCGTTGCAGTTTTCAAATCTAAATGACAAACATCCTGTTGGAAAAAGGGGGAAAACCTATATAAGAGGGGCAAGTGCAATGAATTTACAGTGCAAATAAACAAGGGATTAAAAAAGTATTATTTAAACCACAAAATTGGCTCAAACATTACTAAGAGGAATACTATTACCGGTGCACATACAATATTTATTTGTTTATTTATTGTGAGGGGCAATCAGGTTATCACAATGAAGCCAGAATATGAATATGAAGAGGACATACTACACCCACCCCACCTCACCCCACCCCAACACATACTCATGTCAGGGTAAATTGTTTTGAGCAGAGAGCACTGAGGATTTCCTGCAGCATAATCTGAAACAGTTGCTGTTAGCATTACTGCCTGATTGCAAAGATTGCAGAGCTGTAGGGACTCAGCACCCAACTTCATTTTGGGGGTTGAGTGGGTGGGCGGGCGCATGGGTGCCTCCAGCTATTTTGCAACATCACCTCTTTCTGTAATGTTCCTTAACCCTCCTGTTACCCTAGTTTTGCCGGGTCAGTTTGACCCAAGGAAAGTGTCGAAGAATTATTTAAAAAAAAAAAAAAAAAAAAACATGGATGAGGCTAATTGGCTGTTATACTGACGGCGATAGACGTCCGATTTATTTCGACATCCAAGTCAAAAATGGATTGGACGTCTATAAACGGTGATAGACATCCGATTTATTTGACCTCCCAGTCAAAAATGGATTGGACGTCGGTCGAGGTCAATGGCAATGAGAGTTAAACGTGTCAGGAACTGAATTTTTTAAAATTTAAATCTATTTTGTAAACGTATTAAGCCAAGCAGAACACGTTTAATACACCAAAATACCCCCCCCCCTTTTTTTTTTTAAATCTTAAAAAAAAAAATTTTTTTTTAAAACAAAAACATGGGTCAATTTGCCCTGTCTAACGTAATACTCTAATAAAAATAGCCTCACTAATAATTTCACTGCAAAATATGTGACAAAATGTTTCATTCATAAAAATTAGAATATTGAAAATAGGGGAAAAACAGGCCAATCTGACATCTGTGAGTAAACATCCCAATAACATAAACATCAAAAATAGCATTTTCACTTTTAAAAATGTGTTCAAATTTAAAACGTTAAAAATGTTAAACGAAAATTAAATTCAATGTTGTGAAGCTACCCCACGTTAAATATACACAAATATATATATATTAGGGCTGTCAAACGATTCAAATTTTTAATCGAGTTAATTACAGCTTAAAAATTAATTAATCGTAATTAATCGCAATTCAAACCATCTATAAAATATGCCATATTTTTCTGTAAATTATTGTTGGAATGGAAAGATAAGATAAGATGGATATATACATTCAACATACGGTACATAAGGACTGTATTTGTTTATTATAACAATAAATCAACAAGATGGCATTAACATTATTAACATTCTGTTAAAGCGATCCATGGATAGGAAGACTTGTAGTTCTTAAAAGATGAATATTAGTACAAGTTATAGAAATGTTATATTAAAACGCCTCTTAATGTTTTCGCTTTAATAAAATTTGTAAAATTTTCAATCAAAAAATAAACTAGTAGCCCTGTCCTCAATGTGTGTGAGCACACAAATTGACGGATAGCGAACATAAGTTCCAAAAAGAAATCAGACGGTGTGGCAAAGTTGCATGGGTTTTAATGAAGTCATCTCTTTTTGACAGGAGCACGTTTCTTGTATTTTTGTAAAACTGAAAATAACAAGGCAATGTGTCAATAACTTGCATAAATCACAAAATAACATAAAATGTACACACACGTGTCCATTTGAGCAGTAGACCTAGCCAATTAGCTCACAAGCATCTAACAATGTAACTGCATTTCACCATATATGTGAACAAATTCAAATGCACATCATCAATAACTATCTAATGCTCATGAATATAAACAAAGGAGGAATATTACTCACAAGCGATGCATGTATTAGACACAAACAGTGTGATGGGGCTATGAGAAGTGCCACTGAATACTGGATGCGGACGTTAGCTGGTCTGAATAGCACTGTCTATTAGTGTGAGTTCGCGTCGACATATAATCACGTCAGAAAAGCGCGCCGAAACCCAAATAATCAGCTGCACTGAATCGCCAGCAGAGGGCGACATTACGCCATATAACATATGCAAGTCACACCCAAGCGCCAGCAGAGGGCGGAAAAACTCCATAAAACACAATTAACAAGTTGGCCTTTCACTGTACTGACATTTAAATCTGTCTGAGCGGGCCTAGTGCGTTAATTGCGTCAAATATTTTAACGTGATTAATTAAAAAAATTAATTAACGCCCGTTAACGCGATAATTTTGACAGCCCTAATATATATATATATATATTTTTTTTATTATTTATTTATTTTTTTTTAAATCTACATCACCTTTCAGAGTGTATTGTTGACAATACCTAAGAATGCGTAAAAAGTTCAGCATAGTCAATGTTCCGGTTCGGGTTACACCGTGACCTCCACTGAACTCACCCTCACGATCTTATTACACTTAAAATATTCAACAAATTAGGATTTGGTCCTGTTCAAAGTCTTAGCAGAGGACTGTGACGCTTGACTGGGCACAACATGATTTGGTGAGTGTCAAGTGGAGAAGTGTTGCAGCCGAATGTCTTCTTTTTGTGCCAAACTATTTATTTCACTCAGCACACTACCAAACAAAAAACGTTACAAAAACTGGATCCGCAGGTCAATTATGTAACTTCTGTCACGTAATGAGAGTGAGCATGACTTACAATACAATAGAAAGGCGCATTATTTTATAAATAAATACTTTTTGGACCAATTTACTTTAATTGGATTTTGGTAGGGAATCTCTGATATAAACAATTTGGACATTTACTGACGACACAGAAAAAAGTAAGATTGGAAGGTAAGTATTGCAAATAAATGAAGGATTCATGTTTTGTAAAACGCGTCTATGGCGGCATTATGAAGACTATAATGGTTGGTATGACTGAAACAAACAACAAACAACGTAGGACACTTGGCAGAAGTGGATAGAGGAGCCAAAAGTTTAACTTAAGTAAGAGTAGCGTTACTTCAAAATAAGTTTACTCAAGTAAAAGTAACCATCCCAAAAATATACTCCACTACAAGTAAAAAAAAGTATTGGGTGAAAAGAATACTCAAGTCATGAGTAACATTGTGCGTAATTGCTTACAATGTCTGTTTTTTTTTTTTTTTTTTTAAAACAATGGTATATTCATTTTCTCAGCACGTCATCGATATGAACTCAATATTATGCTCTAGCTACTATAACCTATTACATACTCATATTACTCCATCAAAAAAAAAAAACAACAACAACAAAAAATAACAAAATTCATCAATTAAAGTGCGTATGACACCAAAAAGCATGTTTCACACGGTGTTTTTTGCTCCTGAATGAACTGGATCGCTTGGATGTGTGTTGAAGCGATCGATTTATATATTCAATTTTTGAAAATGAGTGACTTCCGGCTTCAGTCTCGGGTTTAGGACGAATGCGAATGTGACGTCACCCAGGTCAGCATCTCACAATACTGCATTGCTTTATAGCATGCAGATAGACTACGGATTCAGCTGATTTTGCAGATTATTTCGTTTTTTTTCCGCATCAGGCCAGCCAAACGGTTGCAGAAATTTTTTTCCGCACCAGGGAGAGGCGTGTGAGCCTTTTTGGGTTTCAAAAGATTCCCATTCACCGCGGATATTGGCCAAAACAAGCCCTACTACTGTGGGACCATTGAACTAACGAGGAAGTGAGTAAACATCGTATTTTGTATTATGTCAAATACCGCGGTCATGGCACACATTTTAATACAGAGGTGGCTTGCATTTTGTGGCTGATTGTCCATCGAAAATACTACTCGGCTGACGACCGGCGGCTTGTCGCACACCCTACCGCCGGAAGTGCGCTATACTCAGCTTATTGCCCTCTTCGTGTGCCTGGTGTTGGGTCAAATTTTCAACCCCATCAGAAATTGCAATTTTGTGTTAAAAATGGCCGCGAATACAGCGATTACAAAGTAAACATTACAAACTCTCTTTAAATAAAGGACTATTTACTTTTGTTTGACCATGGACAAACATGTGCCATGTTAGCTGCACAACAACTGCACGCTGGTCTCTGTTTACGTCTTCGCTGTGTAGTAAAGCATTATTTTACGCCATATTCGTGTTGACCATGTGGTAGCTACGCACTCCTCCGACGTCGGCCAGTTTCTCCGGTGGTACTCTCCAGCTGCTTCCCCGGCAAGCTCTCCTGTCCGTAGTAGCAGGGGAACGAGCTTTAACTTGCTCGCCGCCGGGCGGGTTCCGATCGACGATCGCCGTGTGAGATGATCTGAGCTAGTTTTTTTCTTCAAAAAGCGAAAATAAGACTCTGAGACGTCACTAGGTTCGGGTTAGCATGTCGGCTAGCTGTCACGCCTCTTGGTTTCTTTACATTCTCCAAAGCTGGGGCAGGGAAATGACAAAAGCCTGACTAACTACGGTGGCATCAAATATCGTTTGGGAGGTGCGACAGCAAAGGTGAAGTCGAGAGTTTTGACCATTATGGAGTAATTTTGCCGTGTCGTACTAAATAAATCCATTTTTATTATTTCATATTCCATTTAGCACAAGACTGTTATTTGTCATGACCATACCATTTATTTAGGAATTGGGGGAAAATACTTGGATAAAAAGAATACCCTGTAAAAATATTGGCGTAGAGAGATTGAACCACTGGCATTTTGCGGCTCTCTTCATCGCATTTTCCTCGTTATGAATAATTCCCCCTCAATGGGCTACATACTAAATCAGATGAAACCATTCTCCCGCTGACGTCATCCACCTGTTGGGGGCGCTAGAGTCCTAAATGGTAGGCGTGGCTAAACAGCGGATAAAAGACTAATTTGTCATCATTTCCGCTTTGCCAAATTGTTGTATATAGTCGAATTGTCTCAAAATATTATTCTAATTCATACAATAATGCAATTTAAGACTTTTTTTATCCTGTCGTACGCACTTTAAGACTACAAAATGAAAAATACTCACCCAAAAAGCATAAGCATCCTCTAGTGAAGAGAACATCACCTACCATGAAATGAGAAGTTTCTCAAATAGTTTATTTGACGCCATGTGATTGAACAGGCGTGATTATAGACCCTACTCACCTACGTCACAAAATGACGTGTCGCTGTATCCGGCCGCCATATTGTCCGTATTTTTTAGACCTATTCTCATTGTTTTCAATTAGTCGTGCAAGTTATAGAGCAATTCATGGAAGCCCCGGTGTTATCTGACGCTGTAAACTCATTGGATGCGTTGCATAAAAGGCGTTATGTGGAAAAGCTTCAGTTCATCCATTCGCCAGATCCATATTTGATGCCTAAATCGATGTTTTTCGACCCGCTGTCTTCGCCATCTTTGCCTGACATCTGCTACCCTGATATTTACAACTATCTTGTCCACACAAAATCAGCCTATTCTCACGAAAGTTTGAAAAACTTTAAGAGCTTGGAGGCTTATAAATACTTCGTTGCTGGTTGGGTGAAACAGGTCCTCGTCCACGAAAATTCAACAGGAATCTATATTGTGCTCGGGAAGGTGAGTTACGAAATTTTCAATTCAAAATCTTTTGTTCTTGCTAACATCCACTGTCAAGTCTAATGTATTTCATGTCATTTGTCAATGGAGCTAGGGCTTTTAATGTTTATATGGTTTAGCGATAGCACTCTCACTACATACATAGATAATATGTAATAAATATGAAGTGCGGTAGCACTACTCCAGATTGTCCCTAGTTGAATTTATTTTTTGGCTTTTGACCTCAATAGTGAAATTGTAAATTAATTATATGACAACTGTCTTATTATCCCCTTATAATTATATATTTTCAGGTAGTTCATTCACAACGTTTGAGTGTATGTTGTCGGCGATTAGCCTAGCAATGATCTTAATTGTGGTTGTCAGCCCAAAACCCTCTAAATATATATTAAATGCATCTTACCAGATATAAAATGACTACTACATAATCTGTGGTAGTCGTTTGGAGCCCAGTTTTCTCGTCGAATTGCAGCAGTCCATCTCGCTCTCCTCTCCGGGTCTCTCGGAATACGGTAAAAATTCATGTCTCCCCGTCTATCTTCTCTGTTTTTGCAACCGACCGCCACACACGACTTCACCATTTTGATTATTAATGTTAACGAGCAGAAAAACACGCCATAATAGGAGGAATTTACGAAGCGCTAATGCATTAACATGACGAGTAGATGGACAACATGGCGCGGGGGCGTAGCTGTGACGTCACGTGAGTAGTGTCTATAGGACACGCTGGTGTGTGGTCATGTGACTGTTTTGTTACACCTGATCGGTATCATTGAGTCACGTGATTAATGTGGCGACGTCTTATTGGTGAAACTGCTGGTCACAAAATAAAGTAAAATCTAATACAGTAGTACTTCTTACGAACCTATCTACAAATGTTATTTTATGACAAGTTTAAACGGGAAAATATTGCCTCTTGTTCAGAAAGAAATCTTAGGTTACGAGAGACAAAAATACAATACAATACTGTAAAATACGTACAGTATGTCCTTTCTGCATTTACAGTAAATGTTGCGCCATAAGATCCTGCTGCCCTATTTGTCATATTTCCCATCATGCTCTCCTGCGATCCTATTTCCCTATTGTTGATGACGTTTCAATTTGGATGTCGCAGCATGATTATGTAAACAGGCGCGACGGTGTTATTGTTGCTATAGCAAGTTGACGTCTGAGCCAAATGAGCACAAGGTTCCTCGTGTTTTTGTCTCATGAAGAGTCTTTTAAGCCCACAGACGGTTCATTACATTAGTAGACATAGGTCTCCTCGCGTTTTTGTGTCACGAAGAGTGAGATAGGTAATAGACACCATCGATCTCGTGAAAGAGGACATTGCCTCACTCGAAAGTTAAGCTAACGGTTAGGTTAGGTATATGGAATAATTCAAATGTGTTTGGCTGTTATTTTATTCCGATTTTACCCAAATTATAAAATTTATTGTGGCGTGACGGTAGTGCTTGGAAAGGATTAGGGCATTTACATGTAAAATGCATCTCTATTTACGAAATGTTTGGGTTACAAGAGTACTTCCAGAACCAATGAACGTCATAAGTCCATGTACCACTGTATGTTGAATAAGGTGGAAAAACGTAATGACTGCAGTAAGAGCAGCGTTTCTTCTTCACAAACCTACTCACACTTGAAAAGCATTGGTTGATGGTATATGTATACTGTAATTTTCAGACTACAAGCCGCTACTTTTTTCTTTCATTTTAAATCCTGCGGCTTATAGTCCAGTGCAGCTTCTTTGTTGATTTATTTGGGTGAATAGGGAACACTTTATTTGACAGCGGCGTCATAAGACTGTCATAATTATGACATGACGCAATCATGGGCGTTACTGAATGCTTATGACAGATGTCATTAAGTGACATTTTATGTCACTTGACTCCATTTATGTCCAGCTCGGATCTTTTACATCCAATCAAAAGTGAGATAATTTGCCGGATAACACTAAATGAATACACTAAACTAAATCTGTTATGAGCATTCATTAATAATCATGACAGTGTCATGTCAAAATTTTGAATGTCTAATGACAGTCTTATGGCGCCATTGTCAAATAATGTGTTACTAAATACCATAACTAGCAATTAATGGAACAACTGGAACAGTAACTGAAGAAATAATTAGCACAGAACATGAATTTTGTTATTTACATTTGTAGCACTGCAATGCCTGCTAGGAGGCGATATGTTGGACGATAGCAGTGTTAATAGCAGGTGGCAGCAAAGGTCGACTGTCTCCCCAAGGGAGCAGTGATGGCCAAATGAAGCTTCTTGAAGCAATGAAGCTTTGCAGCCAATTGATTCAAAGCTTCACGGTGGTTCATTTGGTCTCAAGACAGTCATATAATGCCACTGTCAAATAAAGTGTTACCGGATAATATCTTTTGGTGCAAATAATCTCATAATACAGTGAGGACAGCTGTGGCTTATAGGCCAGTATGATTTATCTATGAACAAATGTCGTTTTTATGTCAAATTTGGTGGGTGGCGGCTTATAGCCAGGTGTGCCTTATAGTGCAAAAATTACGGTAAATAGACCTGATCCAATATTCAAAGAAAGAACCAGAAAATTAATTGACTCCTCAATTTTACTTAAAACTGCGCAAAATTGAAAAAACAAGAAATAAAATTGACTGCACTGTAAACCGAACAAAATGACAAAACTCCAAAACTTAGCTTCATGGCGGATTGCAGGCCACTATCAGGTGCATACCCCCACCTACTGTGCAAGAGTGTGCAGCACCCATCTGCTCTCACTGTTGGTTTTTACTGGTCACTATCTTATTCACCTGCCTAATCTTGCTTGTACTCGTGTTGTTGCCTCTAGTGCTCAGTTGCGGTATAGCTGCAAGGGGATTATCGATTGCGCTTGAGGCATGAAAACGAAACTTTCAATTTACCATGAGAAAAAGAACATACACACAGAATTAACATGCAACGCAGTTGACAATTTGAAAAGAAGTGGAGTAAAAAATACAGTTATATGCGTTATAATATAATGAAGTAAAAAGTACAACATGATATTTCCACTCAAGTAAAGTACAAATACATAAAGATATACTTAAGTACAGTAATGAAGTTCTTTTACTCCGTTACATTCCACCACCGGTTAAAAGAATATTCAAGTCAGTGCTACAATGCTCAAGTAGGTTGAAATCCAGCGTAGGGCTACTGCACCTTAAAACATGTTTTGTTTTCTCTTTGAGATAACTGTTGTTGTGATTTGGTCTAAAAAAATAAAAGTTGATTTTATTTGACTTAGAACATATCCACAACTGAACAGTGTGGACATGCGGGTGACAAAGTTTTTTTTAGGTAACCTACTGTGGTTCATCAGTTTTATTATCATTGTTATTGTTATTCTTTGTTCCGCAGACCCTTTGAGCTCAATTTGACCCCCTTAGAATGCTTCAAAATGCACCAAAGTCGACAGGCAGGTCAAGACAAGTGCAATCTTTGATACCGTGTAAAGACAAATTTCAAATACACTATGTAGCGCCCCCTAGCAGTCATTCTTTGTCCCGCCGACGCTTTGAGCCCTACTTTGACCCCCTCAGAATGCTTCAAAACTCACCAAACTCAACAGCCAGGTGAACACTGGTGAAAACTTTGATTAAAAATTTTTTTTTTAAAAAATAGAATATGGGTAAATGTGATTAGCGCCCCCTAGGAACAGAACCAACATTTCATTTCATTTTTTTTTTTTTAAGTGAAAGAAGAAGTAACAACGCAACTTAAAACACATCAGTACTATATGAATGGGATACCATACGCGGTGCCCAGACTGCCGTTAGTACTACATCCAGTTTTCTTTGGGTGGGCAGAGCGTGTCCGCGGGTGGGCACTGCCCATCCCTGAACCCCCCCCCCGGTAACGCCCCTGTTTTCTACCATGAAATAGAATGAAAATACGGTCTATCGGTGCCAAATTGAAATCCGCTTTCAAATGTTGTCGACCCCATGTCAAATTGCTTATGTTTTTTAGGGCGCATTAAAGACGCAATGAGATTTAATAGACCGACGTAATCATCGGACATTTCCGACTGCAAGCTTGTGTGTTGTCAAGTGACTGTTTTGTTTCGCCTAATTTGGTGTCATGGAGTCACGTGATCTTGTACGACTGGTATAACTACTCTTAGAAGTACATTTTTTCTCCAAAAGTTACTCAAGTAAATGTAATGTAGTATATGCATTGCGTCACTACCCACCTCTGGCACTCAGCAGAGGTCGGCAGAGAGCCCAGCTTCCGATGACCCGATGTATGCATGTGTCTCCGATTCTTGGCGTGAGAGTGTGTCTAAATATTCACAAATTAACAAACAGGTGATCACAAAGCCACCCAAGTGACTCCTCATACCTGTTAATCTAATGACAACATGTTCGGCACAGCAGAGACACAGTCAGGATTAAACGGGCTCTGCCAGCCTGCGTGACAGCGAGAGGCCGTCAGTCACCTTCAGGATGTGTGAAAGACTCCAATCAATCCGATATGGAAACGCTCACTTTGCTTTTAATCACCCTCAAATCCCCAGTTTCCGAATCGGAGGGAGAAATGTCGCTTTCATTAATCTATTCTGCATATCGGGCCCACAGCATGTGTCTCACGGGCAAGCTGCCGGGTAATGACAAAAAGCACAGGTTGAGCTCATCGCTGCCAGCAACGACAGCTGCTGATAGCAAACAGGGTCCTAGTCATCAACGGGGCATTTCATTTGTCATGCTTGTAAAGTAGCAGTGGCTCTAAATCAACAGCAGGAAGGGTCCGGACGTGTGCAAATAAACATGGCGAGTGTGAGCCCGCACAGTCGGCCTCGCGCTGATGTTTGCGCTGGCATCGAATCTGCTCTGGGAAACGCTTTTCGGAGGCGACCGGCCGAAGGTCGGGTCGCCTGGCCGCACATGTGAGACTGTCCCAGGTATCCGTAATAATCACAAGGAGGAGGAGGAGGAGGGTGATGAAGGGAAGCGGGTTGGGGGAGAGATGAGGGACAAAAGGATCTTTTCAGGGCTGCTTTAGAGGGAAGGGAAGGAAAGGGGGGGAGTAGAGAGAGATTTTCTTACCAATGATGCATGGATCTGACAATGTTCTTGCCTGGCCCAAAGGCACATGAACTGTGCGTGTGTGTGTGTGTATGTCATATATTTACTTGCCAAGGAGAAGATCAAGTAGTAAATCAGAAAATTTTTTCTCTTTGCATGCATGAAACGTTTTTATGTAGCAAGAACAACAAACTCACACAGAGACGTAAAAACAACTAAATCAGTGGTTGTTAATCGAGATCAACTGATATGAGTTTTTCAGGACTGATACCGATAACTCGTAGTTAGAAGGGCAGATAATCGATTTTTGGAACCCATATTCATTAGCAGTAAAAGTGTTGAAATTGGCGTAAAAATTGAACAATGCAAACACTGAACTTCATCGAAATGCTTAAAGCATGTTTACTGAATCACACAAATAAAAAATAAAAGCTCCAGTAGTGCCTGAATTTCCTAGTCTCAGAAACATCTCTTATAAAATAAAATAAAAGGTCAGATAAATAGTTCTTGGGGAAAAAAAAGTTTTAAACGTGTGACTGTCCCACTGTGCCGCCTTCATAATGTGAATTATATTTTTAAACAAGAATAATGTGGAAAAATGATTGTCTTTATTAAATGCTTCATTGAGGGAGTCCAGTCAAATCCGCTCAATGCTGAGAACAGCCGTGCACACAAACAGAATGAGTTGCCACAGCACAGTAGTGTTTAACGAGCTAAACGATGATTGACACATTCAGTGTCTTTGAAGGTAGAGCTGCCAAGCTTCTCTGGCAAGATCAAAGCTTGCAACGCCTGTCGATCATCGACAACATTAACAAGCAAAACTCGCAGTGCACTGCTGACCAAAAAAAGCAGCAGCAGGGATATATATATATATATATATATATATATATATATATATATATATATATATATATTTAAATATATATATTTTTAATTAAAAACCTTCTTTTCACCCGATTCCGATCGTCTGAAAAATGGCGTGATCCCTAGTCCCTGTCCCTAGTTTTAAATGGACTTTTTCTTATCGGCTGGTCGGATTTAAAAATATGCCGGTACCGATATACGTCAAATTTCCAAATATCAGCCCTATATATCGGCCAGCTGATATACAGTGCCTTGCAAAAGTATTCGGCCCCCTTGAATCTTGCAACCTTTCGCCACATTTCAGGCTTCAAACCTAAAGATATGAAATTTAATTTTTTTGTCAAGAATCAACAACAAGTGGGACACAATCGTGAAGTGGAACAACATTTACTGGATAATTTAAACTTTTTTAACAATTAAAAAACTGAAAAGTGGGGCGTGCAATATTATTCGGCCCCTTTACTTTCAGTGCAGCAAACTCACTCCAGAAGTTCAGTGAGGATCTCTGAATGATCCAATGTTGTCCTAAATGACCGATGATGATAAATAGAATCCACCTGTGTGTAATCAAGTCTCCGTATAAATGCACCTGCTCTGTGATAGTTTCAGGGTTCTGTTTAAAGTGCAGAGAGCATTATGAAAACCAAGGAACACACCAGGCAAGTCCGAGATACTGTTGTGGTGAAGTTTAAAGCCGGATTTGGATACAAAAAGATTTCCCAAGCTTTAAACATCTCAAGGAGCACTGTGCAAGCCATCATATTGAAATGGAAGGAGCATCAGACCACTGCAAATCTACCAAGACCCGGCCGTCCTTCCAAACCTTCTTCTCAAACAAGGAGAAAACTGATCAGAGATGCAGCCAAGAGGCCCATGATCACTCTGGTTGAACTGCAGAGATCTACAGCTGAGGTGGGAGAGTCTGTCCATAGGACAACAATCAGTCGTACACTGCACAAATCTGGCCTTTATGGATGAGTGGCAAGAAGAAAGCCATTTCTCAAAGATATCCATAAAAAGTCTCGTTTAAAGTTTTCCACAAGCCACCTGGGAGACACACCAAACATGTGGAAGAAGGTGCTCTGGTCAGATGAAACCAAAATTGAACTTTTTGGCCACAATGCAAAACGATATGTTTGGCGTAAAAGCAACACAGCTCATCACCCTGAACACACCATCCCCACTGTCAAACATGGTGGTGGCAGCATCATGGTTTGGGCCTGCCTTTCTTCAGCAGGGACAGGGAGGATGGTTAAAATTGACGGGAAGATGGATGCAGCCAAATACAGGAACATTCTGGAAGAAAACCTGTTGGTATCTGCACAAGACCTGAGACTGGGACGGAGATTTATCTTCCAACAGGACAATGATCCAAAACATAAAGTCAAATCTACAATGGAATGGTTAAAAAATAAACGTATCCAGGTGTTAGAATGGCCAAGTCAAAGTCCAGACCTGAATCCAATCGAGAATCTGTGGAAAGAGCTGAAGACTGCTGTTCACAAACACTCTCCATCCAACCTCACTGAGCTCGAGCTGTTTTGCAAGGAAGAATGGGCAAGAATGTCAGTCTCTCGATGTGCAAAACTGATAGAAACATACCCCAAGCGACTTGCAGCTGTAATTGGAGCAAAAGGTGGCGCTACAAAGTATTAACGCAAGGGGGCCGAATAATATTGCACGCCCCACTTTTCAGTTTTTTATTTGTTAAAAAAGTTGAAATTATCCAATAAATTTTGTTCCACTTCACGATTGTGTCCCACTTGTTGTTGATTCTTGACAAAAAATTAAAATTTTATATCTTTATGTTTGAAGCCTGAAATGTGGCGAAAGGTTGCAAGGTTCAAGGGGGCCGAATACTTTTGCAAGGCACTGTATCGGTCTATCTCTAGTTGTTAACGTTGCTTAAGTTACCCAACCCCATGAGTTTCACATGTGCATCCACCACACTCTTTGCAATTCAATAATAAAGGGGAGCTGAAGAGCTTTTCAGCTTTTGGTGTAATTTTACGAATATAAACTTTGGACGAGTTCTTCAAAACAACAATGTAATCATTAACGCGTAATTGCAAGGATAATTTACGTTTTTTTTTAGTGTTTTTGCACTCTGTTAATGGTCCCTTCCCAAACCCGGAAGTGTGACGTAAATTCCCCGACGCAACAGAAGACTATCCACAGTGAGCATAGCAGCAACAGCGATATCAGTGATATTTCCACCAAAGGTAACCATTCAGGATCGCTCTTTTGTGACACTATCGATGGCAAAGGCTCCCAGGAAAGATGATCTACAATTAATCCACATATGTTTGAACCTGAGGCGTCAGATGACGACGATTTACTTGACACAGCAGACATTGTGATGACGCTAATTGACAGCTCGACACTTCACGAACGGGAGAGTGGTAAGCCAGGTCCAGCATCGTGATTTTCCTATTAGAGAGAATGCGATTACATGGTTGTAAATATTTTCCATGCTCTCCACATTGCTGAAACTGGATATTAGGTCATGGGACAGCTCCTACCATCTAAATATGGTAAAGCTCGCCCAAATGTGGCTAGATAAATGATTTGTGGTAATGATTTTATTTTTCAAAATAAATGACAAAACAATTTTATTTTCCAGGTGTAGTTGTAAACTTTCAAGTAATTACCCTTCCAAGAGAATGCCTGTGTCGTCAGGAGATCCCAGACGGACGTGTGAGCCAAACTTGAGGAGGCTGAAGCCCTGACAGGGGCATGAATCACATTGAAAAAATAAAACCATAAATTGTAAACAACATTGATATATTTTTTGACTGTTTAAGGTATTCTATTGGCATATAATATGTTGTAATTATATTACATTCTGAAACAATATTCAATAGGCGACAATAATAACAGATTTATGTTGAATCAACATCAGCTTTCACTGGCAGATTGTGACACAACATAGAAAGCTACGCTATATTAAAACAATGACACACATCAAAGAACAGAATTTAGTAAGCAGCACAAAGTTAGGATAGCAATGGACTAGTGCAACATTGGAAAAAAAGATAATGGCAAAACACTGAGAAGCAGTTTATAGTGGAAAAAAAATGTATTTACTCTTTTCTGTAGCAACAAGTGTCTTCTCTATACAAAGATAAATTATAATTATTATTAAAATATGAAGTAGTGTTGTTCTGATCATGTTTTTTTGCTGCCGATCCGATCCTGATCGTTTTAGTTTGAGTATCTGCCGATCCCGATATTTCCTGATCCGATTGCTTTTTTTTTGCTCCCGATTCAATTCCTATCATTCCTGATCATTTTTCCCGATCATATACATTTTGGCAATGCATTAAGAAAAAAAATGAATAAAACTCGGACGAATATATACATTCAACATACAGTACATAAGTACTGTATTTGTTTATTATGACAATAAATCCTCAAGATGGCATTTACATTATTAACATTCTGTCTGTGGGAGGGATCCATGGATAGAAAGACTTGTAATTCATAAAGGATAAATGTGACTTTGTATATTGTGACTAAATATTGCCATCTAGTATATTTGTTGAGTTTTCAGTAAATGATACTGTAGCCATGCCCAAATGCATGATGGGACGTGCAACCATGACTGTGCGTAGTGCTACCAATTGATTTATCTTCTCTGCGTTGGGAAATAACCTAGGGTGTTAGGAAAAAGATCAATTACTACCTTGCTTCCCCACATTGCTTCCCACGATATTTCTAATCGTAGGGAGAGGGATTGTAAGGCTTTAACCAATTAAAAAAACGGCTCCAAAGGCTGCCAAAATTGACTCTACTCATTTTACGCTGCCTTTTAGCTCTCAATATAGGTAAAACGGTGCCATTACAGATTGAGCGCGACAATGCATGAGTAAGTCGTGCAGCGCATGCATTAATTGCGTTAAATATTTTAACGTGATACATTTTTAAAAAAATTAATTACCGCCGATAAATTTGATAACTCTACCTTAAGCCTAAACTAAAGACTCTGGATGAGTGTAGCATATTATGTCTGTAACGTTAAATACAATTAGAAAACGATTTAATTAAAATATATATATACATTAAAAAAAGGCATGTCCGATATTTTTTTGCCGATTCCGATACTTTGAAAGTGACGTGATCAGACCCGATCGATCGGGAGATCGGGATGCCGATCGATCAGGACATCTCTAATATGAAGGTAACTAGATTTTTCTTTTAAAAATGTGTACTGTATATATGACTCATTTATGATTTCATTTCATTCAAATTTGCTAAATTTATTTCTCCTAAGTCATCGTCATCTGATGTCACAGACGAAAGAAATTCAGCATATGGCCGGCCTTAGGATCTCTTCCCTTGTAATCGCTGGACTCCACATCAGTGTCATCATCTGACTCGACCCACTCTCTCTTGATTTCGAGAAACTAGGTGGCGACTGACAAGCAACGCTTTTTTCGTCGTGTTGAGGGTTTCCGCCGCTTTATTTTTTATGTTTGGCATCCTGAACAAAAATCACAGTAGTATGAAAGTATATGATGAATCCAAATTTCAATTGAATAATTTTTGATAATAATTTCTTGGTGATCAAATAATAATAATGCCCAAGTCAAAGCAGCATCTATTTAACGCTATTGTTAACCCTTCAAATGGGCAGAACTTGATGTTGATGCTGTAGTACAATAGTCATTGTTTTATTGAGATGTATTTGGTACATCAGGGCCTAGCAGATGGATTGTTTTATATATAGGCTTTATATTTATCCTGTGACAGGCCAAAAAATATCTAGCCAAGGACCTATTTGGTAATGGGGACATTTGAATTTACATAATACCTATTGATCTAGTGATAAGATCACATGAGCAGACGCCCTGTCAGCAAACCTATCTACTTATGGCAGACAAACCGCAACAAAAGAATGTCGTGCTTCAACAAACAGGCAGTAGGATTTCCCCTCGTTTATCCACAGAAGTGCATCAAATATTAAAATTAGAAAAGCCAGTAAGGGTCTACTTACGTCTTTGTAAAACCAAGGTTGCATTGTTGTAGGTTTTCAAAGCTGTCGTCGCTGAAATGATGGAAACAATGAGGCGATTGGGGATCTGTATGCATGCTCACAAAAACGGTCCAAATCTTTGCAGGTTTTGCAAGTTTTTTTGGGCTACTCAGAGTCTCGAGCCTTCCTGTGAGCAATTCATCGCTACACATCGAGCATGACAAATCTCGCGAGTAAAACACATAAAATCTCTATATTGCGAGGATAGCGTGGTGCTATATTTCCGTGTTCAAGGTGCAGGCGAGACCCCCTGGAAGTTACGACATCAGGTAGCGGTTGGCAGGACGGCGCGTCCCTCGTTGCAAAGGTGTTGCTACGGCCGTAACTCTAAAACTACGCGGTCAATTATTTATTTATTTTTTTAATGTGAGTTTTTGAGACAGCGAAATTGCATTGAATTGCATTTAATACAATTCAACCGAGTAAAACACTCAGGAACGAAATCCGATAAGCGCTTCAGCTGCCCTATAAAGCAATTTTTTCCCAATTCAAAACCAATACAGCTAAGCTAGCAATTTAATATATAAGCAGTGGCGATTGCTCTAAGACCGCAAGGGAAACTCAGCTTCCCCCAAAATGTCCAAAAATAAATGATCAAATGTAAATTGTTGTCTGTACATGTCATTGACGTGCTAGAATTAGCTTCTTATCACTGGTTACGACGCAGCTTGCTTTTCATACATTTGCGAAGCTTCACAGTCCTTTATACTATGGGCGCTGGCATGTCTCCAGAGTTGAGAGTGCATTGTTCCACTACAATGAAACAAGACAACTCACTGGATAAAGGCTGGGTTTATCCCGCCCATCGGACGCTAGGCGTCTCTGGAGGTCTGTAGGCATTGGACGGGGCTGGGCTGGCCCGGACGCTGGCTTGTCTGCATGATAATTGGATGATCTGTCTGAGGCTGAATCCCTTTTTGATTGACAGCAAAATGAGCGAATCAGTGATTTTGTTGTGTTAACATTCACGGGAGGCGGTTTTCAATTTTCACTCCGTTGTTCTGAGTTGAACTGGAGACTTTGACAATCATCCAAGCGACACTTGCTTTGTTAAAAACGGCTAGAAAAAGATTGAGCTTCTATTTCTGGTGTTTTGTTTTTAATTGTAGCTGCCTGTGTTTGGACACTTGACTTCTGGCACTCTAGTTTCTTCTTCTACCAAGCAGTCCCTCCACAGTCACAAAGCACTCACAGGCGGATTCACTTTTATGGGATCACAGGAGTGCCAAAGAAGGGAGGGTAAAAAAAAAAAAAAAAAAAAATATATATATATATATATATATATATATAATATATATAATATATTAAAAAATATATATATATATATATATAAAGCAGTTTCTGCTCTTGCACTCGTCTTTAAAAGAAATGGCTGTATTTTAAGCCAAAAAAACTGTTGTGTTTGATAGAACAATATGTCTATATGCTGCCATAGCAGATTCATGGCGCATTAAGCCCCCGAACTATTTTTAATTTGTCCATTTTACCCTGAAAACCCGTTTACAGCAGTGTCATCAAAAAGTGTAAAGCCCATGGCACTGTGGCGAACCTCCCTAGATATGGACGGAAAAGAAAACTTGACGAGAGATTCCAATGAAAGATTGTGTGGATGGTGGATAAAGAACCTATACTAACATCCAAACAAGTTCAAACTGTCCTGCAGTCCGAGGGTATAACAGTGTCAACCCGTAATATCAATTGGTGTCTGAATGAAAAGGGACTCTATGGTAGGCTACCCAGGAAGACCCCATTTATGACCCAGAGACATGAAAAAGCCAGGCTGGAGTTTGCCAAAACTTGAGAAAGGCAAAAACGTTTTAGAACAATGTTCTCTGGTCAGATGAGACAAAAGTAGAGCTTTTTGGGAAAAGGCATCAGTATAGAGTTAATAGGAAAAATTGATGATGTTTTGGGGTTGCTTTGCTGCCTCTGGCACTGGACTGCTTGACCGTATGCATGGCATTAAGTCTGAAGACTACCAACAAATTTTGCAGCTTGCCCAGTGTGAGAAAGCTGGGTCTCCCTCAGAGGTCATGGGTCTTCCAGCAGGACAATGACCCAAAACACACTTCAAAAAGCACTAGAAAATAGTTTGAGAAAAAGCACAGGAGACTTCTAAAGTGGCCAGCAATGAGCCCTGACCAAAACACGTGTGGAGAGATCTGTACATGGCAGTTTGGAATAGGCACCCTTCTAATCTCAGAGACCTAGAGAAGTTGGCCAAAGAAGATTGGTCTAAAATTCCAGCAGAGCATTGTAAGAATCTCATTGATGGATACCGGAAGCGGTTGTTCGCAGTAATTTTGTCTAAAGGTTGCGCTATTAGGCTGTGGGCTACTCCATGTAGCATGTCTCACCGAGTGTCAAGACACAGCTGTGAACGGCCACAGCCGGACTTTTTGGGGATTTTATGGGTGAAACACAGTAATATAACCAGGGTTGCGATTCAGAAATTGCAGACATCAAGGAGTGGTAGAAATGTTCTTTTTCAAATATTTACCCTTTTAAACGTTTTTTTTTTTTTTTTCTTCAATTTTTCTTTGTTTCGATCAATTATTTATCATCTGAAATATCGGGGGAAATGCAACAGTAAGAAAAAAGTACAATTAATCGATAGTTATGAGGTAGATATTCGTGTCCTATTTACAGACAGTATTTTTTTCATTGTGACGTAATTTGTTTAAAAGTTTAAAATATGCGAGTGAATAATTTTATGAAGTCGTTTTTTTTTGTTTTTTTTTAAACTAAATATTAGACATCAATTAATGATTCTAAGCTGTAAGTGATAGACATTTCGAATAATAAATATAATTACTTACCTTCTTTTTATGGCTTGGTTAAAACAAAAGCGGTTGCGCGGTGTGTGTCAACGGGGGTCTCCAGGGTAAACCGGACAAATTAAAAATAGTATGGGGGCTTAATGCGCCAAGAAACTGCTATGGCAGCATATAGATATATTGTTCTATCAAACACAACAGTTCTTTTGGCTTAGAATACAGCAGTTTATTTTAAGAGGGGTGCAAAAGCAGAAACAGCTTTTTCAGGCTTGTCTGTGTTTTCCGCCATGTTCATTCTTTTATTTTTTAAATTTTGGCACTCCTGTGATTCGATACACTTTGAGCTTCCCCTCATTAAAAGACCAGCATCCGCCACTGTGTCCATGTGAATTCTTGTTCAAATTTCAAATTTACTACAAATAATTTTGCACTTTTGCTATTGATTTTCACGTTTGAAAATTAAATGAAACTCATTTCCTCAGTGCCTGTAAGTCCGTTTCACTTCCTCATACCAAGTGCAAGTCATCCTTCTACTGAGAAATTTAGATAGCGGGCTAACAGTTGAAAGAAATGGAATGAAACCTGTAAATAGTGGGCAAACCAGTTCAAAACCTGTAAAACTTTGTTTTATAAACAACATTGTTACCAGCATCTCCAAGGGGCCGCTGTCCCGTTTCAGTGTGACCGGCAATGCCAATGTGGCGTAGAAGAAGAAGTGGGTGAGCGTATGGGGGAGAGAAAGGAAGCGCGCTGTTGACCTTTACTATGGTTCAGAGTTGAAAGCACCGCTAACCAAAAGTGCAGACTGGAAACAACATGCAATTCTTGTGATGTTCTGTAAATGAATCTATGCATCTTCTTATTTTATCCCCGCGACTCGACACCGGAGCAAGCGGAAGATGATGGATGGATGGACATTTTTTAAAAACGTTTTTATATTGTAGCATCACCCGGGCTGTCATCGGCACGGTAATTTATGCGTCAACGCGGGGCTCCTATTGGTGCGCCAGCGCGACGCTTCGATTGGTGGACTGCATAGCCGCCCGCCAGTGACTTGTTGTTTGTGTTGCATTAGGGTGGCGGAAAGAAGAATAAAATGAGGGGGTAAAAAGTAGGGTTGGGAATCTCTGGCATGAAGCCGATTCGTCACTATTCCAAATTTTGACAAAAGAGTTTAGGGTTTTTTTGTCTTTTTGTGTCCAAAATGTTTATTATATCTGGTCAGTGAAGAAAACAACAGTTTGGACATGAAGGTTATGGTGTCATGAAAAGAGGGACCCAACCAGGCTATTGTAAACTTTTTTTGTCTAAGAAATATAAAAGAAACATCAAAGGCATGCAAATTCAGAAAAAATTGTTTCAGGTGTTAAAGGGTTAAGGTTAGTTTGCTAACATTTGACCGCCTTCTTGTATATTAGCCTGTCACTACACAAATAGCATAAAATATAACTAATCTAAGTTGTCAACACCCCAGCACTGAAAGTCCAAAGTAAACACCACAAACTTTCAACAAAAAAAAAAAGCTTGGTCACGGACGCACACGAAGGAAAGTTCTCCTCACGCATACACCTAGCATTTTGGTGCACTCAACTCAAATGCACGCCGCTCTCTCAACGTTGAGCATCGATTTAAGTCGTATTCATGTTGCACATGTACTGTATGTTTATGATGTAAGTTGTTTATTTAGCACCTCTGGATAATCTTGAGAATGCAACTGAATGTAAAAGACTGCTTATCCAATGCCACAAAAGCTTCAGTAGAAAAAGCTTACAGAGCACATTACATGACAACGTTACTTAAATGGCTAACTTTATAGTTATATAGTTATTAAGCTGAAGGGGTTGCGAGTGTTAGCGTTTCGCTCGCCTCGATTATAATTATGGTCTCCTCTTTGTAAAGTTTAATACCATGTTCATACCGCAACCCTCTCTGTCTGCTTCTAGACGTTCTAATTCATTTAAAAAAAACATAAACAAATAAACAAAAAACATTTCATGAAAAAATAGGTCTATTGCTAGCTTTGGTCCTGCAAATTCAGAAATTTGAACTCCCGCCATCATCCATAAATTGTTCGTTCACCCAATCACTGTCACTGAGAGAATTTGACAGTGCCTTGGGTTGACTAAGTTTTACAAGGGGGCAAAGCTTTGCGATAGGTCGATTAGATCTCATGTGGGCCGGAACGATTCATTTTTGGCCCAAAAAGTTAACTCACTGGCTCCCACTCATGGCGCTAGACGTCCAATCCATTTTGACAGGGAGGGTTCATTCACCCTCCCTCTCCCAGGCAAAATGGATTGAACATTTAGCGCCATCAATGGCACTGAAAGATGAGCATCCACAGTCGTCCCTCCCAGTTTGAGTAAATGGGACGTACTATATTGTCAGCAATGGCAGGCAATGAGTTCATTTTGCGTCACATCTTTACAGTTTAAGGGTAGTTATGTGTCCCTTCCTTTAAAACAGTGCTTCTCAATTATTTTCTGTTACGCCCCACCCAGGAAGAAGTAAACATTTCGCACCCGCTCATCTTTCTGCCCCCCGTAAATAGTATAAATTTATTATAAGTACACCTCTGCATAACATTGTGTCCTTTTTTATATTAAAGAAAAAAAGTAATATAGATCAACTTACAATAAAGTATAACTTTAGCAACGTTGTTTTGTTTGTAACAGGAAAGAATTAAAGCGCATGAATTTGCCTGAATAAAAAAAAGTCACATCCAAACAAAACATTTTTTGACCATTTGGTTCTGAAAAATAACATTATATAAAATCAATAAATAATAATACATTCAAATTAATTCACAAAATTAACTCATGGGGACAATATGCCAAACTATTTGATTAAAAAAAAAAAAAAAAATAGAATAAAAACGACAGTTTCTTTGGACAGAGGGACAATTTTTGTTTTTGGTTCAGGCAGCATCAGCTCCTTTGCTATGGTGTGGAGTTATTTTGCACTGAGCACTGAACTTGGTATGCCACCTTATATGATGCTAACAGTGCTCGCTGGTTTACTGTTGAACACTGACAAAACGGGACGATTGTTGGCAATATTCGGCCTGTTTTCACTGAATACATATCAAGCGGCTTATCAATATGATTGGGGTCTAATGAAGTGACGTCTTAATGCATTTGGCTTCTTGCTGTCCGCTGCAAACATTTTTAGACACAGTAAACAGACTGGTCTTTCCTCGTCTCCCACTGTTAAGCCAAACGCTACATACGCTTCGTCATATTTCCTTGTCTTAGCTCTTCATATCTCCAGTGCTCATTGCTGTGTGCTCTTGTTTGGTTAAAAAATACTGAGTACACTCTGAAAATAAGAGCGCCACTGTCACCCAGTGAGTGGATGTGCAATTACACTTTATTCTAGTAAGGCAAAAAAGTATGTTCCCTGAGGTCACATGTGCCCCCCCCCAGCATTGCTCTGTGCCTCACTATTTGAGAAGTACTGCTTTAAGTGATTTTTGGGGGGGCATTTCCAGGCTGCTTCCTGTTCATTGGTCACTTCCCGTTGATGCTGGGGTATTTCCAGGTTACTTCCTGTTGATTTTGTGTCACTTCTCGTTGGTTTTGGGCCATTTCTGGGTCACTCGTTGTTAACTCGTGGCCGCCATTGACGGAGCTAGACGTCCAATCCATTTTGACTGGGATGGGGCAAATGAAGGAATGTAACTGCGGAAATAAACTTGAGCCAATTGAAGTGGTGTACGCACTTGATCACACAAACCACAAACTTCTGGTTTGGCTGCTTTGTTGAAATAAAAGCATGTGATTCTGTAAGTACAGTATGAATGAGCTACAAGGTGAACAACCCCGCCAGGGCGCCTGATTGGCCCATCTACGCGTGCCGTATGTTTGACACCCCTGCTTTAAGCTACTATGCGTTTGAACAAAAATAATTTTTCATCTCCGTCTGCCAGCTGTCTGACCCAGACTGTGTAACCCAGAGTTCCGGCACAAAGAAAGAGAAGAGGGGTCAGACGGGGAGTTGACTCAGCCAATGATCATAGACTATTTGGGTGTTAAATAGCGTGTTGCGTGTCAAAGGTCGACATCATACTGTATGCATTACCAGGTGAAAGGTGGAACATTTTCTAAGACCTTACAAGGACAAGATAAGACACATGAGTAATGTCTCAGAAACAAAACTTGAGAAAAAGAAATAGGCCCACAAGGCTCCAGCTCATATATCATATCTTTCCGGAGCTAAAATTCAGCTCTGAGGCTGCAGAATCAAATATCCATGTGACTTTGGAGCAAGAGGAACAGTGCAAAATGAGTCTTATAGACTTTTGTTGAGGGTGTTTTTTTTTCTTCTCTCCTATTTTGATTCAGGATGCTGTCTGTCACAGCCTTTTGAGACCAATTTTAAAGTTAACTCCACAACTCTCCCCAAGTATTCAAGCTTCGCAATGGCATTGCGAATAATAATAATGCAATAGTCAACACCTAGTCTAAATGACCTTTATGGAAAGGAAGGTTGCACAAGCAGGGCCGGATTGGGACTCATTTTCAGCCTGGGAATTTCATGCGTTAGACCGGCCCACTTTATATTATTTAAAATATGGATATCCCGATCGCATGTTTTTGCACCAGAGTCCGAGTCACCCGATTTTGAGAATCTGCCAATGAGAGTCCCAATCCAAAACCGGAAAAAAAAAAATTATATATAATATATATAATATAAAAATTATATATATATATATATATATATATATATATATATATATATACACAGTGGGGCAAATACGTATTTAGTCAACCACCAATTGTGCAAGTTCCCCTACTTGAAAAGATTAGAGAGGCCTGTAATTGTCAACATGGGTAAACCTCAACCATGAGAGACAGAATGTGGAAAAAATAAAACAGAAATTCACATTGTTTGATTTCTAGAGAATTTATTTCCAAATTAGAGTGGAAAATAAGTATTTGGTCACCTACAAACAAGAAAGATTTCTGGCTGTCAAAGAGGTCTAACTTCTTCTAATGAGGTCTAACGAGGTCTAACGAGGCTCCACTCGTTACCTGTATTAATGGCACCTGTTTTAACTCATTATCGGTATAAAAGACACCCGTCCACGCACTCCAAGCTCAACTATGGCTAAGACCAAAAAACTGTCGAAGGACACCAGAGACAAAATTGTAGACCTGCACCAGGCTGGGAAGACTGAATCTGCAAGAGGTAAAATGCTTGGTGTAAAGAAATCAACTGTGGGAGCAATTGTTAGAAAATGGAAGACATACAAGACCACTGATAATCTCCCTCGATCTGGGGCTCCATGCAAGATCTCACCCCGTGGCGTCAAAATGATAACACAAACGGTGAGCAAAAATCCCAGAACCACACGGGGGGACCTAGTGAATGACCTACAGAGAGCTGAGACCACAGGAACAAAGGCTACTATCAGTAACACAATGCGCCGCCAGGGACTCAAATCCTGCACTGCCAGACGTGTCCCCCTGCTGAAGAAAGTACACGTCCAGGCCCGTCTGCGATTCGCTAGAGAGCATTTGGATGATCCAGAAGAGGACTGGGAGAATGTGTTATGGTCAGATGAAACCAAAAGAGAACTTTCCAGCATGATTTGCAAATAAATTCTTTAAAAATCAAACAATGTGATTTTCTGTTTTTTTTCTCCACATTCTGTCTCTCATGGTTGAGGTTTACCCATGTTGACAATTAAAGGCCTATCTAATATTTTCAAGTGGGAGAACTTGCACAATTGGTGGTTGACAAAATATTTATTTGCCCCACTGTATTTGGCGGAAAACACAGACAAGACTGAAAAAGAGTTCTGCTCTTGCACTCCTCTCTAAAAGAAACTGTTGTATTTTAAGCCATAACAACTGTTGTGTTTGATAGAACAATATGTCTATGTGCTGCCACAGCAGATTCATGGCGCATTAAGCCCCCGAACTATTTTCAGTTTGTCCGTTTTACTTTGGGAACCCCCGTTTACAGACACAATAACGACGTCACAATTTAAAAAAAAAAAGGTGTCTGTAAAAAAGACGGGTATCTAGCTCATAACTTTCGCGTAGTTGTATTTTTTTTGTTACTGTCGCATTTTCTCCGATATGTTAGATGATAAATAATCGATCCAAACAAAAAAAAAATTGAAAAAAAAAAAAAAAAAAAAGGTTTAAAAGGGTAAATATATGAAAAAGAAAATCTCGACCACTCCTTGATGTCTGCGATTTCTGCATCGCGACCCCTGTTATATTACCATGTTTCACCCATAAAATTCCAATAAAAATCCAGCTGTGGCCATTCAGAGCTGTGTCTTGACACTCGGTGATGCATGCTACATGGAGTTTTTGGATCGAAACAAGGTAAGTACACGATAATATCTCGTTAAAGTCATAGTGTCTGTAATTCTGCTCTCGCGTGCTCTAACCTCCAGATAGGGTTTTGATGTTTAAAATCTTTTTTTTTTTTTTTAAATGCCCTCCTGTTCAAACTTTTTCTTCCCCTAGAAAATTGAAATTGTAAGCTTTCCAATGATGTATCACACATGCATATCGGACAATTTTGAAATTTGGCCAAATTGGGGGTCTCAGAGCGGAACTTCAAGTCACCACAGTGTTTTCCACCATAAATATACTAGGCCTGCACAATATATCGTATGAACATCGCCATCGCAATGTGCGGAATAGTGCCATCGCAGGACGTACGATTGTTTTTTTTTTTTAATGTAAACTTTAGTTTTTCTTCATGAAAGCAAGAGTTGTGCAGTGACATGGCTTCCTGGATCCCTTGTATATACACTAATCTTCATCATACACAGATAAACCACCTTAGCCTGGATTAAACAGAATAAGAGAGATGTCCCGATTGCATATTTTTGCTCCCGAGTCAGCTGATTTTGAGAATCTGCTGGTACAGTCTCGATCCGATACCGAACTTTCTTTTGTCTTTGACGCTCACGCTGCCAAGAACAGCCTCTCACTTACACAATGAATGCCTTGCTACAGCACACTTAAGACTGTGCACCCAGCTTAACAATGCTTAACACAATTATGCCTTTGATCGTAGAGTTACTGAGGCGTCTCTGGCCAGTTGAAAGATACAAACCTGTCAATCACTGTTAACTTTAGGTACCAAAGGCCAGCTGCACTGGTGAGAAAGGAAAACAGTTTGGTCGCAATGCTTAGCAGGAGCGAGAGTGAGAGGCCATACGGGTATGAAGCAGAAAATATATTATTTGAGTTAAAAAAACGATCCTTTTCACCTGACTCTGATCCTCTGAAAAGTGGTGCAATTGGTCCAATTTCCAATCATGTGATGGGATCGGGACATTTTATTCAAGTCATCTCGTGAATTTTTTTCTCGTTTTAATATCACAATATAAATCGCAAAATATTACAAATCACCCAAAAGTCGCAATATCAGTTTTTTTCCAATGTCATTCAGCCTTGATATACAGTGCTGCTCAAAAGTTTGTGAACCCCCTCAACATTTTGGAATTTTCTATTATTTCAACCTGATTTCCTAATCAATCAATTCAGTAGTTTTTTTTTTGTTTTTTTAACAGTTGTGTTGTCGAGACTAAATTAAAAAGAGTTTTCATCAACTGATGTAGGTGCAAAATTGAACTGTTTGGTCACAACCAAAACCGCCATGTCTGGCGAAAAGTCAACACTGCGTACCACCAAAAGAACCTTCTCCCAACAGTGAAGCATGGAGGTGGGAATGTCAAGATCTGGGCTTGCTTTTCATCCTCAGGACCTGGACAACTCCACATAGTCCAGGGAATCATGAATTCTGAGGAATATTGTCAAATCCTAGAACATAACCTGACGCCATCTGTTTTGAAGTTAAAGCTTGGCAGAAGGTGGATCATGCAACATGATAATGATCCAAAGCATTCCAGCAATACAACCAAGGAATGGCTGAAAAAGAAGAAGATTCGTGTTCTGGACTGGCCCAGTCAAAGTCCTGACCTAAATCCCATTGAAATGCTGTGGCGGGACCTGAAGCGAGCAGTTCATGCCAGACGCCCATCAAACCTCTCTCAACTGACTGCGTTCTGCAAGGAAGAATGGGCAAAAATCCCCCAAAGTAGATGTGAGAGGCTGATTAGTCACTACAGAAACCGTTTGGTTGAGGTAATCTCTGCAAAAGGAGGCGCAATATCCTATTAACTGAAGGGGTTCACATACTTTTGCACACATGATATCTGAGTTTTTCTTAAATCAACCACTTTTGTTAAATAAAGAATGACAATATAACTATTTCTTTTGTTTCAGTCCATTATTTGGAATGTCAGTATTGTGGATTTGGGTATAACTTAACATTTAATAAGGTTATTTTAGTTTTTTTTACAAAAAATCTGACCATCGCTGTGGGGTTCACAAACTTTCGAGCAGCACTGTATACTGTATATTTGAAAAAAAAAACTCGTTACAGTATTTCCTCTTTTTCTGTGAGTGTTGCAGAGGATAAAACATTTTTTTTCTTTTGGAGATGGCATGGTATTTCTGGATTATTTTGTTACTTTTTAGCTCTTAAAAATTACAAAAATATATACAGTGGGGAGAACAAGTATTTGATACACTGCCATTGGGTTTTCCCATTGTGCACCGCCCGACAGCTAGCTAACATTGAATGTGCTCCAATAAAACGCAATGCTTGATCTTTTTCTTGTTTTTATATGAAGTCATTTGTTTGTGAAACTAACAAAGAAACATGCATGCATTCAAAACAACTGCACAATACACAGCGATATATAAATACCATGTAGACGCCACATTCCCTTGAGCTACAAGCTATAAGTATATGTAAGCCTCCATACAGCAGGACTTATTAACAAATTTCGTTCATATGACTTTCGCCATTAAACATGCAGATACTGAAGATGTGAAATACTTACATATAGTTTCCAAGGCAGAAATGTAACAGAACCCCCCCACCCCTTTTTCTTCTTTACAAAGCATTCTGATCAATTCAGGTCAATTTTATGGCACTTTAAAGACGCCACGTCATTGATGACATTAATTCTAATATTCACTCACTGGGCATGCAATTCTGTCAGATAATGCTGAAATTCTCCCAGAAAATGATTGCAATTACAAATGCTTTGGTGTTAATATCTTCATTTATTTTGCTTTGAATGAAAAACCACAAAAGAGAATGGGAAAAAAAAAATCATTATCATTTTACACAAAACTCCAAAAATGGGCAAGACAAAAGTAATGGCACCCTTTGAAAAATTATATGATGCTTCTGTAATTTGTGTATTGAACAGCACTTGTTACTTACCTGTGGATAAAGAACCTCGACTAAACTCCAAACAAGTTCAAGCTGTTCCGCTATCCGAGGGTACAACAGTGTCAACCCGTACTATCCATCCGCGTCTGAATGAAAAGGTATTCTATGGTAGGATACCCAGGAAGACCCCACTTTTGACCCAGAGACATAAAAAAGCCATGCTGGAGTTTGCCAAAACTTACCTGAGAAAGCCAAAAACGTTTTGGAAGAATTTTCTCCGGTCAGATGAGACATAAGTACAGCTTTTTGGGAAAAGGCGTCAACATAGAAAAAAACCAAGGCCTTCAAAGAAAAGAACACGGTCCCCACAGTCAAAAATGGCGGAGGTTCCCTGATGTTTTGGGGTTGCTTTGCTGCCTCTGGCACCGGACTGCTTGACCGTGTGCATGGCATTATGAAGTCTGAAGACTACCAACAAATTTTGCAGCATAATGTAGGTCCCAGTTTGAGAAAGTTGGGTCTCCCTCAGAGGTCATGGGTCTTCCAGCAGGACAATGACCCACAACCTACTTCAAGAAGCACTAGAAAATGGTTTGAGAGAAAGCACTGGAGACTTCTAAAATGGCCAGCAATGAGTCCAGACCTGAATCCCATAGAACACCTGTGGAGAGATCTGAAAATGGCAGTTTGGAGAAGGCACCCATTCAAATCTCAGAGATTAATGATTTAATTATTTTTTTCATTCTCTTTTATTTTTTTTCAATGTAAGCAATATAAATGAAGATCTTACTACCAAAGTATTTGTAATTGCAATCATTTTCTGGGAGAAATTGAGCATTATCTGACAGAATTGCAGGTGTGCCAATACTTTTGACCAGCACTGTATGTGTATATATACACATACAGTACTTATTTATATATATACAGTATATAAGTATATATTAGAGATGTCCCGATCACGTAATTTTCAAAGTATCAGAATCGGCAAAAAAATATCGGCCATGCCTTTTTTAAATATATATATATTTTACAATTAAATCGTTTTCTAATTGTATTTAACGTTACAGACATAATATGTTACACTCATCCAGAGTCTTTAGTTTAGGCTTAAGGTAGGGTTATCAAATTTATCCCAAGAACGGCGGTAATTAATTTTTAAAAAATGTACCATGTTAAAATATTTAACGCAATTAATGCATGCGCTGCACGACCAACTCACGCATTGTCGCGCTCAATATGTAATGGTGCCGTGTTACCTATATAGAGAGATGAAAGGCAGCATAAAATGAGTAGAGTGAATTTTGGCAGCCTTTGGAGCCTTTTTTTAATTGGCTAAAGCCTAACAATCCCTCTCCCTACGATTAGAAATAGCATGGGAAGTAATGTGGGGAAGCAAGGTAGCAAGTGATCTTTTTCTTAACACCTCATGTTATTTCCCAACGCAGAGAAGATATCTCAATTGGTAGCTCTACGCACAGTCCTGGTTCCACTTCCCATCATGCATTTGGGCGTGGCTACAGTATCATTTACTGAAAGCTCAACAAATACACTAGATGGCAATATTTAGTCACAATATACAAAGTCCCAAGTCTTTCTATCCGTGGCTCCCTCTCACAGACAGAATGTTAATAATGTAAATGCCATCTTGAGGATTTATTGTCATAATAAACAAATACAGGACTTATGTACTGTATGTTGAATGTTTATATTCGTCTTAGTTTTATTCATTTTTTTCTTAATGCATTGCCAAAATGTATATGATCGGGAAAAATTATCGGGAATGATTGGAACTGAATCAGGAGCAAAAAAAAGCAATCGGATCGGGAAATATCGGGATCGGCAGATATTCAAACTAAAACGATCGGGATCGGATCGGGAGCAAAAAACATGATGGGAACAACCCTAATATATATATATATACATACTATACAGTGTCTGCTTTAACTAAAACCACCCAAACATCTATAGGATTTGAAATTTTAATGAGGATAGTATGCAAGCAAAGACAGAATGCTTTAACTAAAACCACCCAAACATCTATAGGATTTGAAATTTTAATGTGGATAGTATGCAAGCAAAGACAGAATGGGAAAAAATAAATAAATAAATAAATAAATTTAAAAAAAAAATATATATATATATATATATATATATATATATATATATATATATATATATATATATATATATATACATACTCATTAAAATTTGAAATCCTATAGATGTTTGGGTGGTTTTAGTTAAAGCAGACAGTTTTTTCATCTGTGTGATTTTGACAAAGATCAGCTGACATTTGATGGTGATTTTATGCAGAAATGTGAGAAATTCCAAAAGGTTCAGATACTTTTTCACACCACTGTATATGCATATTGTTCATTGGCCCTTTACTGTGTTTGACCTGATGTCTTTTGTAAAGATTAGTTGCTCATAAACCTAAGGGATCATTCTTTTTACCTTCACTGGGGTTTATATTTGTATATGTGTATTTGCATATACTGTACTACCTTTTCTCACGGACAACCATTCGTGCACACTCATACCTCGGGACAATTTAGAGTGTTCAGTTAACCTACCATGCAGGTTTTTGGGATGTGTGTGGGGGGCTAGAGTTTAATTGTCATCATTTTTATTTTGCCAAGAAATCGTAATCTATATTAGAAAATCGGGTTTGAGAGAGGATAATCTGGATTTTCTTGTTAGACAAAATCGAACAGATCTACTATCAAGCCTATCTGAAAGGGTCAAAAACAGACCTAACTTCTGGCTCTAGGCTGCATTAGGGGAGGGGTAGAGGTAGGAGACACAACAAGAGGAAGGGGTGCGGGATAGTGAAATCTGCCTCACACTCCCGAGGGACATCACCTCACCCATCACGGCACTCACAAATAACCAAAGGACCCTCTCCTTTCTAAACATAGCGACCAAGCCTAAACATCACTTCCTTCACAACCCTGCAGCTATGTCCACTTATTTGTCTGCCAAAATTGGAGTGACAGCACCCTGAATCTGAGCTGCCATCTCCCTCCCTTTGCCCTTCATCTCTGTCCTGCAAAATACCCCTCTTGGTTCCACGCTCGAAAAAAAGAAAAACATTCAGGAAATGAAAGTTGTAACACGATCCTCTGTGTGCCAAACGTCTCCCTGAGCGGGGACAAAAGGCCGGCAGAGAAAAGCTGCTGGCCAATTTGAGTTAACGCATGATAGAAGAGTAGGGAGTCTGCCGGTGAAGGGAGAGCGAGATGGATGCAAAGGACAGAAAGGCAAGAGAGGCCAGAGAGTCCGAGCCAACAATGAGTCAGGATGGAATCGCGTCCCTAAACAGTGTGGAGGTGAAGCTTGCTCATGTGATGAACTCCTCCTTGCAGTGAAGCGCATACGAGAAGACAAATAAACGCACCCGTTCCTCTGCAGTGTGTTTTCTGTGCAGCGGGCCTCTCTGGGGAAGAAGCCCTTAGAATTCCACTATCTGCAGTCATGGTCCAACTCTTGTTATGCAGGACAAGAATACCACCAGATGTCTGATGTTCAACAAACTGGCTTGCGTTAAACACTTGCATAGTATGTATAAATGATGCAGGCCCCTGGGGTTGACTGATGAAATAATTATTCTATTAACCTGCCTAATAATCAGAGATTGGTAAAGTAGCCAATAATTTGACTCAAGTAAGAGTATCTTTACTTCAAAATAATATAACTCAAGTAAAAGTAGTCATCCAAAAAATGTACTCAAGTACAAGTATAAAAAGTATTTGGTGAAAAGAATACTCAAGTACCAAGTAACATTGTGAGTAAGTGCTTAGAATGTTTGATTTCTTTTTTTTCTTCTTCATAACAGTGGTATTTTTTTCTCACCACAAAGCTATCTTTATGAACTAATTTTATTACACTTTGACGAAGAATATGACTATAACCTACTAAATAACCACATTTAAGCCAAAGAAATACAGAAAAAAAAATCTTTGAAATCTGGCGAGAGGAAAAAAAAAAAAAAAAACAGAAATGAAAGCAGCACTTGTCCAAAGAGCCCTCGACATGAGAAAACATTTCCTCATATGAAACTAAAACAATCATATCTCAGGTTTTCCGTAAAAACTGGGAGAAAGGTTCAAATCCGAGCTTTCGAGTCACATTTGTTTTCTTGTTCTTCTCAGTGTACTCCATTTTCACTAATTGTAATACTGTATATGTTTGTGTTTTGTCGAATTCATTGTATTTGGAGTGTTCATTTGTGGAAATGTTATTGCTGAAGGGACTTTGAACACACCTAAATTGTAAAAAAAAAAAAAAAAAAAAAAAAAAAAAACCTGATAGTTTGTTACAAATAAAGGCTCTGGACCTTTAGCATTAAATTATACTATTTTAAATTTAGCAGGAAAAATCTAATTCTAGTATATTTTGCATCAAAAATACATTGCTAATAATTATTGTTTTACCATGTGCTTACATAATTCAGATATGTTCCTAATGAATTCAGTTTTGAGTAAAATTATTATAAAATTGTAATTAAATAAAAAAAATCACTTTTCACATACTAAACATAATTGAAGGGTGGCGGTTATCGATCCAATAAGGTGTCCGTTATTTTTTTCAGGGAGTTGGCAGCCGTTACTCTTAGCGTTAGCATAGCATTTGCATTAGCATTTAGCGTGGAGAGTATCGTCTTAAACTCTCGGGAAACTTTTTTTTTTTTTACATACAGTTTGTAGCCTTCAGGTTAGTTTAATTGTTTGAAAATGTATTATATATATGTAATTTTTTCTCTGCTGAGTGTGTATTATATCACCAAGTTGTCCTGGTAGACGCTAAAATATGTGCTTGTCTGTTAATGTTCCTTCAAAGTTGTTTTAAATCAGAGTTGTCCGATATATCGGCCAACAAAAGCATTTTAAGATGATATCGGATAATATCAACATTGGTTTTTCAGTATTGGTTTTGTGCCAATATGCATGTTTCCTTAAAGTGAATGTGAATTTCTACCTTTGTAGAAGGGCTGGTCACAGCTTAGCACAGCAGTTATGCTTATTGACCATTAGATGTCTCTAAACTAAAATGCTTGGGAATAGCGTACCGCACGAATACTATTTTTAGACCGCTAGGCTGCGTAACTTAACCATCGTAAACCAGTAGAGGGTCAACATAAAAGTGCGCTCGCACAAAACCCATGCTAGTACTCCTTGTTTTCTGCCGATAATCTTTCAAAAAAGAGCATGCCGAGTAAACACTGCTGCTATGGAACGTGTAGAAACGACTAGACATCACGACATATGAAGGATGATTTTTTTTTATACGTTTCCCGAAGCCAAAAACTCAGAGGAAAAAATGTGAAGAATGGATCAACTTGTGCAGCCGTCCAAAAGACCAGTTTGACGCCAGCAAGGTGAAGCTATTCACCTTCATATGCAGTAAACATTTTGTTGGGGGCCATGGTCTTACAGATGATAATGCTGATCCATTGCCTGCCACAGCCTGCCCCGAAGAGGTAAGCCATTTTGATATTTTTACTTATTTTTTAGCGTGGTATTTTGCCGTGCTGCTTCTGTCTGACAATGAATGACCTGAAAAAAAATAAAATGGTATGGTATCTGACTGCCACTAATGTTACCTTTTCTGTTGTAAAGAAGCAACTTTAGTAAGGGGGAAGAGTAACTAAATGAATAGAATTAAGATTTGTTATTAATGAAATCATTAAAAGTGTTCGTTGGCTGTCACTGAGTAGTATTTGCGATCTCTACACAAAAAGAGCAATATAAATTACCCCCAAGAACGGTCAGAGACGTAAGACAACCTGCAGAGGATATAATATATCAGAAAGACTGGGCATATGTTGGTAAAGGATAGGTTGTTGAAACAGGAGAATGTCATTGTCAGTGGCGTAAGGCAATGCACACAAGAGAAAAGGTGTCGATAATAAAGTTACCTCTGGATCAGGTCGGCTCCTTTTCACATCTTTTTCAGCCCTCGACACTCAAGCCATCTCTTTAACTGAACATTTGTATGTTCTTCCACATCTTTATCAGTGAATTTGGTATCAGGGACATCATTTTCAGACAGAATTGGTAGGTTTAGCTCAGTAAACATTTCGTTCGTACACTATTTACATGCATCTAGCATGAGGGAGAGACGCAAGTTCTACCCCCCTAGCAACAGTTGCTAACGTCATGAATATTAATAAGTAAAGGTGACGTGTTGCGTGCAATACATTATTGTTATGTGAGCAGACCATTTCAATTCATGGTTCAAATATTAAATTAACCAGTTAAGTCCATATACAGTGGGGCAAATAAGTATTTAGTCAATCACCAATTGTGCAAGTTCTCATACTTGAAAAGATTAGAGAGGCCTGTAATTGTCAACATGGGTAAACCATGAGAGACAGAATGTGGGAAAAAAAAACAGAAAATCACATTGTTTGATTTTTAAAGAATTTATTTCCAAATTAGTGGTAAATAAGTATTTTGTCACCTACAAACAAGTAAGATTTATGGCTGTAAATAGGTCTAACTTCTTCTATACAAGGTCTAACGAGGCTCCACTCGTTACCTGTATTAGTGGCACCTGTTTTAACTCATTATCGGTATAAAAAACACCTGTCCACAAACTCACTCAGTCAGTCACACTCCAAACTCCACTATGGCCAAGACCAAAGAGCTGTCGAAGGACACCAGAGACAAAATTGAAGACCTGCACCAAGCTGGGAAGACTGAATCTGCAATAGGTAAAACGCTTGGTGTAAAGAAATGAACTGTGGGAGCCAATATTAGAAAATGGAAGACATACAAGACCATTGATAATCTCCCTCGATGTGGGGCTCCATGCAAGATCTCACCCCGTGGCATCAAAATGAAAGAAAGAACGATGAGCAAAAATCCCAGGACCACACGGGGGGACCTAGTGAATGACCTACAGAGAGCTTGGACTACAGTAACAAAGGCTACTATCAGTAACACAATGTGCCGCCAGGGACTCAAATCCTGCACTTCCAGACGTATCCCCCTGCTGAAGCCAGTACATGTCCAGGCCCATCTGCGGTTCGCTAGAGAGCATTTGGATGATCCAGAAGAGGACTGGAAGAATGTGTTATGGTCAGATGAAACCAAAGTAGAACTTTTTGGTAGAAACACAGGTTCTCGTGTTTGGAGGAGAAAGAATACTGAATTGCATCCGAAGAATACCATACCCACTGTGAAGCATGGGGGTGGAAACATTATGCTTTGGGGCTGTTTTTCTGCAAAGGGACCAGGACAACTGATCTGTGTAAAGGAAAGAATGAATGGGGCCATGTATCGAGAGATTTTGAGTGAAAATCTCCTTCCATTAGCAAGGGCATTGAAGATGAGACGTGGCTGGGTCTTTCAGCATGACAATGATCCCAAACACACAGCCAGGGCAACAAAGGAGTGGCTTCGTAAGAAGCATTTCAAGGTCCTGGAGTGGCCTAGCCAGTCACCAGATCTCAAACCCATAGAAAATCTGTTGAGGGAGTTGAAAGCCCGTGTTGCCCAATGACAGCCCTAAAACATCGCTGCTCTAAAGGAGATCTGCATGAAGGAATGGGCCAAATTACCAGCAACAGTGTGTGAAAAGCTTGTGGACAGTTACAGAAAACGTTTGGCCTCCGTTATTGCCAACAAAGGGTACATAACAAAGTATTGAGATGAACTTTTTGGTATTGACCAAATACTTATTTTCCACCATGATTTGCAAATAAATTCTTTAAAAATCAAATGTGATTTTCTGTTTTTTTTTTCCACATTCTGTCTCTCACGGTTGAGGTTTACCAATGTTGACAATTACAGGCCTCTCTAATATTTTCAAGTGGGAGAACTTGCACAATTAGTGGTTGACTAAATACTTATTTGCCCCACTGTATTGGTATCAGTTTGATATTGGACTTTTGGTGTTGGACAACATCAGGATATTCGTTAAGACGTCATTATCGGACAACTCCAAGCATTTTCAAGGACTTTTAGCAAAATTCAAGCATTTTTCAAGGATTTCAAGGACCCAAGGGCATAGATTTGCATAGGGACGGTAGGGACATAACACTACCAACTTTTCAGGATGCTCAAATTGTCCCCACCAACTTCGAAGCAACCTTATTTGCATTATATAATGAATTCAGTTAGATTGTCTTTCAATATGTTGTAAGGATAGAATAGATAGAATAAACCCTACGATTATTAAGTTAATTGTTTTCATGACGTTCAGACTTACATGTCGCACCCTTCGAAGAAAAAGGATATTAGAAGTTTTTTTTTTCGGCCAGCAGCAGCCACTGTAAGTACTGTAAAAAGATGTCAATGTGGTGGAGGTGGGGAACACGCCACTAATTTTGCCACTGAAAGTCCGACTTGCATCAGCATTGGCATCACATTAAACTGTGTGAACTTGCTAAATCTCCTTAATAGTGTCCCTACCAATGTTGAGACCAAACCTAGGCCCTTGCAAGGACCTGCACGAACCCTGAAAAAACTCAACATTTCTGAAATTTAAGTACATACATGGTACAAACACATATCGCACACTAAATGAAAAATACGCCTGTTGTATTTAGCCTAGCAGTGCATGAATTTGGACATCTTGAAGCAAAGACATATGAGCTGACAGCCCGAGTGTCTGCTTCGGCCTCTCTGTCTCAGAGTTTGGCAGGTTTATAACTCTGACCCCAGACCATGACGGAGAAGGGCTCAAGGTGCCGAACTTCAACTTGGCAGCAGCTGCAGAAACTAGAGACCGGAGAGTTATAAATATAGACCATTAAAATCGAAACTGGTGCCCTTGGTCTCTGCCTTAGCACTTTCACGCGCAAGTACGTTTACACCCTGTATACAGTAAAATGTGCCCGCTAGTTCACACTTGGACAAAAAATCTCTCAAAAAAATGTTTGTAAGCGAGAGTCCAGCATCTTGAAGCTGTAGTTTTATGAACAGGAAGCAATTTAAAAACCGGAGGGGGAAAACAAAGGACATTGTTTAGGCATGTGTAGGTACATTGTTTTCGTTTGTTGGAACATATAATTAATGAAAACGTGGAAAGCGGGCTTTCACCGACTCAACCTGTGAAACAGGACTGGCAGCTGTTAAATGAAACCCGTGGGCACTGACATTTTTCACATGGATCGAGAGCACTCCCGTGTGGACAAACTGTAGTAACACCTCAGTGCAGCAAGGATTTATTAGTGTTTTTACAATGGCATGAAGAAGTATCTGAACCTTTTGGAATTTCTCAGATTTCTGCATAAAATCACCATCAAATGTGAGCTGATCTTTTTCAAAATTACACATATGAAAAAACAGTGTCTGCTTTAACTAAAATCCCCCAAATATTTATACGTCTTCATATGTTAGCACGCAAACAATGACAGAAGGGGGGAAAAATAAGTAAGTGAACCATCACATTTAATATTTTGTCAACCCCCACCCCCCCCCACCCTTTGGGCAGTAGTAACTTCAAGCAGACGCTTCCTGTAGCTGCAGATTAGTCTGGTACATCGATCAGGACAAATCTTGGCCCATTTTTCTCTACAAAACTGCTGTTGTTCAGTCAGATTCCTGGGATGTCTGGCATGAATCGCTGTTTTTAGGTCATACCACAGCATCTCAATGGGGTTCAAGTCTGGACTTCGACTTGGCCACTCCAGAATGTGTATTTTGTTCTTTTGAAACCCTTCTGAAGTTGATTTGCTTCTGTGTTTTGGATCATTGTCTTGTTGCAGCATCTATTCTCTTTCTAGCTTCAACTATCTGACAGACAGAGCCTTCATGGTAAAAACACATATTTAATAATCATTTCATAATTATCTTATCAGGCGGCCTCAGGTTTTCCTGCAAAACACCCTGATAAACATTTTAATTCATCCTTCCATTGATTGCAGGTTGTCCTGGCCCTGAGGTAGCAAACAGCCCCAGATCATGATGCTCCCTCCACCACGCTTCATAGTGGGGATGAGGTGTTGATGTTGGTGAGCTGTTCCATTTTTCCTCCAACATGATGTTGAGTGTTACTCCAAAACAATTCAACTTTGGTTTCATCAGTCCACAAAACACTTTGCCAAAACTTCAGGGGAGTGTCCAAGTGTCTTTTTGCGAACATTAAACAAGCAACAGTTTTATTTTATTATTTTTTTTTGTTTTTTTTTTTTAGAAAGCAGCGGCTTCCTCAGTGGAGTCTCCCATGAACACCATTCTTGGCCATAATTTTAATTTATTATAGTTGATGTGTGCACAGAGATATTGGACTGTCCCAGTGATTTCTGTAAGTCTTTAGCAGACACTCTAAGGTTCTTTTCTACCTCTCTGAGTATTCTGCGCTGGACTCTTGGCGTCATCTTTGGTGGCCGGCCACTCCTTGGGAGAGAAGCAACAGTGCTAAACTCTACCCATTTGTAGACAACGTCTCTGATTGTCGAATGATGAACATCCAGACTTTTAGAGATGGTTTTATATCCTTTTCCAGCTTTATACAAATCAACAATCCTTGATCGCAGGTCTTCAGCCAGCTCTTTTCTCTTTTGACTGAGACATGATGCACATCAGAAAATGCTTCTCATCAAGACCATTCTTACCAGGTGTGTGTTTTATAGTGGTCAGGGCAGCTTTAAACCACTCATCAGTGATTGGGCACACACCTGACTTAAATTGTTTGGTAAAAATGATTTCAATTGCTCTTTAAGTCTACTTAGGCAGAGCGTTCACTTATTTATCCCCCCGCCCCCCTTCTGTCATTGTTTGCATGCTATCCTCATCAAAATATGAAAACCTATAAATGTTTGGGTGGTTTTAGTTAAAGCAGATACTGTTTTTACATCTGTGTGATTTTGACAAAGACCAGATCACATTTGATGGTGATTTTATTCAGAAATGTAAGAAATTCCAAAAGGTTCAGATACTTTTCCATACCACTGTACCTAATTGAATTAATTTAGTATGCAGCGCAACATGCATGTACACATTTTGCTGGGGACGGAACGTTAATAAGACCAAACAGATTATTGAATGGGGGCTATAGGCTTAATGATCAATGCAAAAATAAATCTGTATTGGCATATACTAACTTCCATATGTATTGGTTCAGGTGAAACAATGTTCGATTCAAACCTTTATATTCAAAAACTACTAAAACATTTTGAAGTGTAAGTCCCTTTATAAAATAAACTATCTAGCTATCCAAGAATTGGTCCACTTCTGGGGGACACTGGAGCACCCCTAGACTCAAGCTAAAGTATTGTAATATAAAAGTGATTTGGGTAAAAATTCATGAAAGAAAATCTGTGATATTCAAGGACCGATCTACATCTGAGGCATCCTAGACTACCCCAAAACTCGAACCAAAATACTCTCATGATATTCTGATGTGTGATTTCATTTCACAGATTTTTTTTTCATGTCAGTTCATGTGTTCAGTGTCCCTCTGAAGTGGACCCTTTCTTGGGACTTGCACTCTGATGCCACCACGTTGCATTACGGTAATGCACATATTGCAAACAGTGATCCAAATGAGGGATGGCTAGCTTGACTTCGTTGTTCCTTGTGGAGGCTGGCCTGACCACAGTAGTTTTGCAAGTTCACACAGATCAACGCTGTGCTAACTCTGATGCAGGTCGGAGTTTCGGTAGTAAAATTAGTGGTGTTTCCCTCACCTCCACAACACTGACATCTTTTTATATTACCTATAGTGGCTTGTGCTGGCTGGGAAAAAAAACGTCTAATATCCCTCATCTTCGAGGAAGCGGCATGTTGTATTTCTGTCGGCGGTGAAGGAGATAGTACCTTTGCTCGTAGGCACCATGTAACTGTTTGTATTACTGTAACACACCGAATATAAAATAAATAGCACTAATACCATAGTTTAAAGTGCCTGTGACACGAAAAAGCATGTTTATTTCATAATACACGCGGTATTTTATGCCCCTGAATGATATGAGCCGCTTGGATGTGTGTGGAAGCGATCGCTATTTTTATTTAGTTTTTTGAATCCCGCGCCATGAAAATGAGTGACTTCCGGCTTCGGTCTTGCATTGAGGAGGAGGGCGCTGTGACGTGTACGGTAGAAGACGTCCTCTTCACCCTACAGTGTACTGTTGTGTATGAGGACGAAGGATTCAGCTGATTTTGCGGATTAACACGTTTATTTTTTGCATCACGCCAGCCAAACGGCTGCAGAAAAATTATTCTGTATGAGGGAGAGGAGTATGCGCCTTTTTGGAGTTTCAAAAGGTTCCCATTCACCGTGGATATTTACTGTGGGACCATTGGACTTACGAGGAAGTGAGTAAACATCTTGTTTTGTATTATGTCAAATACGAATACAGCGATTACAAAGTAAACACTACAAACTTCCTTTAAATGAAGGACTACTTACGTTTGATCATTGATAGGCATGTAAAAAGCTCTCCTAATGCTCATTAGCAGCAGCACGTTAGCTGCACAACAAATCCAGCCACCCTCCTCCGGGGAACGAATTGTAAATTGCTCTCCGCCGGGCGGTTTGCCGATCCACTAAAACAATCGACAACCGGGTCGTCATGTCTAATAATCCAGGATAGTTATATGTGATTTTCCACTTCGAAGACTTTGAAACATCACTCGGTTCGGGTTAGCATGTCGGCAAGCTGTCACGGCTTCTGGTTTGTTTACATTCTCCGAAGCCGGGGAAGGGAAATGACATATGTCCGATTTAGGTGTCATAAAATATTGTTCGGGAGGTGCGACAGTAAAGGTGAAGTCGACATTTTTGACCATTATGGAGTAATTTTGCCATGTCATCCTGAATAAATGCATTTTTATTATTTCATATTCCATTCAGCACAAGACTGTTATTTGTCATGAACATGCCATTTATTTAGCAATTGGGAAAAATACTTGGATAAAAAGAATATCCTGTAAAAATATTGAAGTAAAGAGACAGAAACCATGACATTTTGCTGCTCTCTTCGTCGCGTTTTCCTCGTTGTGAATAGTTCCCCCTCAACGGGCTGACTGGTCCTTCTCAAGCCATTTATATAGCTATTGGGGAAAAATACTTGGATAAAAAGAATATCCTGTAAAAATATTGGAGTAGAGAGACTGAAACAATGACATTTTGCGGCTCTCTTCGGCGCGTTTTCCTCGTTCTGAATAATTCCCCCTCAATGGGCTGAATAGTAAAACCGATGAGCCCAGTCTACCGCTGACGTCATCCACCTGTTGGGGACGCTAAAGCCCTATAATGGTAGGCGTGGCTAACCGGCAGATTAAAAGACTAATTTCTCGTCATCTGTGCTTTTCTAAATTGTTGTATATAGTCGAATCGTCTCAAAATATGATTCTAATTCACATAATAATGCCATTTAAGACTTTTTTTCTCGTGTCATATGCTCTTTAAGGAAAACAAGCAGAATATAGGGCATAACAGATAAACAACGCCTCATCATGGAAGCCCAGCATGTGTGACATACAACTAACTGAGCAAGATTGATGCTGACAAGCACACGTCTGCACCACCAAGTCTCGCAATCAGTTCTCCCGGACAGTCCACAACAAATGGCGGGATGGTCCTAACAAAAGGAACACAGTAAAACGCCCGATATCCAACTGATAACACGACTGACAAGGCTCAAAGAGCCCCTTTAAAGCTGAGGTGGCAAAATCCACAATCCTCGTTGCCAGGACAACAGTAACTCACGAATCCTCCTGTCCAATCCACAAACAGACAATCATCCCCTTAGTTACGCGTTAAAAATGACATGGTTGTTTTGACGAACTCATCCAAAGTTTATATTCGTAAAATTACACCGAAATCCGAAAAGCTCTTCAGCTGCTTATTAATAAGACCAAACCGATTGGGTGAATGGGGTCAGGGCTACATTTCTTACGAATATCAACCTAACTAATTGATAGACTAAATCAGTGCTTCTTAACCTTGCTAAAGGTAAAGAACCCCACGAGTGTCACAGGTGCATCCACCGAACACTTCGGAATTAGATTTCAAATTCAATTATGCTATATCTAAGCTAGCAAGCTAATATCTAAGCGAATTCCAGTTCAAATTTCTTCACATTTTGACAGCACGTTTTTTTGAAACAGATCAAAATTTGAGTCCACGCTGTCCATAGTTCTGTTATACTTCTTCATATCAAGTGTGAGTCAACCTTCCACTGAGCAAACCGGTTTCTGCTACAATCAGATAGAGCAATGGCAATTGAAAGAAATTAAATAAAGAAAGGGTGTCAAACTCATTTGGTTTGCAAGCCACATTTAGGCATTTGGAGCTCATGTGGGCTGGACCAGTGTATTTTGGACCAATCAGTTAACTCACTAGCTGTTATTGCCGGTACTAGATATCCACTATGCGAATGATTCGCTACTGCCAGTCAAAATGGATTGAACGTCTAGCGCCGTCTGTGGGACTAGAATATGAGCACCTACAGCCAGGCTTTCCTGTTGAAGTGATATGGACGTCTATCATTGTCAATGGAAGCCAAAGATGTCGCTTCTTTGTTATTTTGGGATACTTATGGATCAATTCCAGTTCATTTTGGGGCATTTCCGGGTTATTTCCTGTTACTTTCGGGTCATTTCCTGTTGGTTGTGATGCACGTTTTGGTCACTTCCTTGTTAGCTCACTAGCAGCCATTGACCGGAAGGGGAGGAGTAAACATATGTGACTGCAGACACAAAAGTTACTCAAGTACAGTAATGCACTCCATCATAACCCCCCCCCCCCCCACACACACACACAAATCTCCAGTTTTCAAACGCAAATGTAAAAATAAAATAATTTGATTCACTATGTGGGCCGTACGTTTAACACAAATAGAATAAATGTAAATCGGAGGCAAACCTGTCCAAAACCTGGTCTAAAATATCAGTGTTTATGTATTTAGTCAGTGTATTAAAATGGGGCCCTGTGTGTCCTGCCAAACCCCTGACACTCTCTCACCGAACCCCCGGGCTTCGATCGAACCCATGTTAAGAACCATTGAGCTAAATGTTCAATGCAAAATAAATCTGTATTGTCTTTTACTAACTGTCATATGTATTGGTTCAGGTGATACACCATTCGATTCAAACCTTTGTTTTCAAAAACTACTAAAGAAACATTTTGGAAACTTCCAGAATAAATGGATTTTATTGACAAATTTAAATTGCAACATTTAAACATAATTTAAATTATATAAACCCACAATAAATACAAACCTTTTAATAATCTCTGAATAATCTCTTAAATATCTGTCTAAATCTCTTCTTTGTTCACTAAAGCTTTTCACTTCAGTGGTCACCAGAGCAAATCAGTTGACTCCGTTTTACCCTGGGTCTGCATCCTCTGCTCACAACTATCTTCATGTCCTCCTTAACTACATCCATAAACCTCCTCTTTGGTTGTCCTCTAGACCTCCTGCCTGGCATATGGAAAACGAGCATCCTTTTGCCAATCTACTCACCATCTCTCCTCTGGACAAGGGCGTAGGTTTGGTCTCAACATTGGTAGGGACGCTGTAACAGCACAACTTGCATGTAATTTTTTTCCTGGGGACAGGACATTAATAAGACCAAATAGATTAGGTGAACGGAGGTCAAGGCTACATCTACCACAAATATGCTGATGTGTTTCCTATATGCTGATGTGTTTCCTATGTAAAAATGAAAAAAAAAGATAAATATTTTCATGGGAGGAAGTCATTTTTCAAAATAGCGATATTGCCCCTTGCTTCATTTAAAGGAAATTTACATTGGTTGTTTATTGTGGGTTTTTTTTTTTGGTTGGAAAAATGTACATGGAACTACATGTTAGGCTGCATTGTCCTTCACCACATGAGTAATTTGTTGCTTCAATTGGTTGTCTCTTTCATTTTCTTTTCCCTTATTTCTATCTCTAAAGTGCATCAGTGGTATGAGCAATTATGGAGAAAAAAATCTCAGTCGGGATTTAACTTTTTATCTTGATTATGATTAATGTATGATTATCTGAAAACAATGTCTGCATAGTCTGAAAATAAAAATATTTTAAAATAAATAATGTAGAAAATAAATGAATACATTTTAACTTATGAATGAATGCGCTAATAGGTATTTGGTTTCAAAAGTGTAAAATCACACCATACTCTAGCCTTCTTTCTTTATAAATCAGGCCGTTTACAAGAAGACAAGCATCAGCATGTGTTTTTTTTTTTGACTGTCAAAACTTTCCTGTGAACCACAGACTGAGTCCTGGGACCTCTTTCCCGAAGCAGTTTCTTGCTAATGTTTTGCTGGTTCTATACTTTTCAGCAGAGTTCACTACATTTCTCACAGTTCAATTAACGATAACAGTAGACCACTCACTTCAAATCTATAATTAGACCATAAATAAGTCTTTCAATCTTACTTTCAGCTAGCAATTTTTCTTTATTCAACAAATCTGAGTCAAATTTACTTAAAGCACTGGCAGATAATTTCACTTATTTCTAGGGTTGTTCCGATCATGTTTTTTTGCTCCCGATCTGATCCCGGTCGTTTTACCGTAGTTTGAGTATCTGCCGATCCCGATATTTCCCGATCTGATTGCTTTTTTTTTTTGCTCCCAATTCAATTCCAATCATTCCCGATAATTTTTCCCGATCATATACATGTTGGCAATGCAATAAGAAAAAAATGAATAAAACTCGGACGAATATATACATTCAACATATAGTACATAAGTACTGTATTTGTTTATTATGACAATAAATCCTCAAGATGGCATTTACATTATTAACATTCTTTCTGTGAGAGGGATCCACCGATAGAAAGACTTGTAATTCTTAAAGGATAAATGTGACTTTGTATATTGTGACTAAATATTGCCATCTAGTGTATTTGTTGAGCTTTCAGCAATTGATACTGTAGCCATTTAACTGTTCTGCCCAAATGCATGATGGGAAGTGCAACCATGACTGTGCGTAGTAGTACCAATTGATATATCTTCTCTGCGTTGGGAAATAACATAGGGTGTTAAGAAAAAGATCAATTACTACCTTTATTCCCCACATTGCTTCCCACGATATTTCTAACCAAAGGGAGAGGGATTGTAAGGCTTTAGCCAATTAACAAAAGGCTCCAATGACTGCCAAAATTCACTCTACTCATTATACGATGCCTATTAGCTCTATATATATGTAAAACGGCGCCATTACAGATTGAACGCGACAATGCGTGAGTGGGTCGTGCAGCGCATGCTTTAATTGCGTTAAATATTTTAACGTGATAAATTTTTTTAAAAATTCATTACCGCCGTTAACGGGATAAATTTGATAACCCTACCTTAAGCCTAAACTAAAGACTCTGGATGAGTGTAACATATTATGTCTGTAACGTTAAATAGGATTAGAAAACGATTTAATTAAAATATATATATTTAAAAAAGACATGTCCGATATTTTTTTGCTGATTCCGATACTTTGAAAATGACGTGATCGGACCCATCGGGATGCCGATCGATCAGGACATCTCTACTTATTTCTAGTAGATTTACATTGAAAACAAGGTACTTTAACTTGTTTTAAGGAGGTGTGTTATTGCAGTGTACTCAAGTTTTGTAGGTTAGCAAGTTCACACAGTTTAATGCTATGCTAACCCCGACGCAGGTCGGACTGTCAGTAGCAAAATTAGTCGCGTGTTCCCCACCATCCACAACATTGACGTTTTTAAATTACTTAGAGTGGCTGCTGCTGCTGGTGGCCGAAAAACACTTCTACTATTCGTTCTCTTCGAAGGGTGCGGAGGAGGCGGCATGTTGTTGACGTGTATCCCTGTCGGGGCTGTGTGAGAGTGTGCGTCGGGGGTGGGTGAAGTCATCAGCCAATCAAACGTGCATTTGAGGAGAGGAAAAAACTGGACCGGCACTTTCAGCAAGAAAATGGGTGAATGGAAGTCTGAACATAATGAAAATAATTCACTTAATAATGGTAGGGTCAATTCTATCCATATAACATATGGAAAGACAATCTAAATTACCTATATAACTGAAGTCATTTATATAATGCAAATAAGGTTCACTGTAAAAAATTTCAGCGTAAAATAACGGTAAAGAGCTGGCAGCAGGGTTGCCATTTATATACTGTTCTTCTACAGTCTTGGTAATGTAAAAATGTTTCACAGTAATAGTCCGTAATCCAGAAAAACTGTTGATTCCTGTATTTATAGAAAATACAATAAAAGTCCGTCAGCAGGATTGCCATTACCAGACTGTTATTTTACAGTCTGGTATTGTAAAAATGTTTCACAGTAATAGTCCGCAATCTAGAAAAACTGTTGATTCCTGTATTTATAGAAAACACAGTAAAAGTCCGTCAACAGGATTGCCATTACCAGACTTATTTTACAGTCTTGGTAATGTAAAAATATTTAATAGTCTGTAATCCAGGAAAAACTGTATATTCTTGTATCACCAGAATTCACAGTAAAGAGCAGGCAAGTGAGGAGCTGCAGTATGCTGCATTTTAAACGATATACTGCGTTTTAACAGTATTATTTGTGAAAATGACTTTACACTCCATGAATGCATATATTTCCGTCTAGTACAGAAAAAAATGCGGATGTCAGGTTCGAAACAAAACAGGTTTTATTTCATCGTGTTGGCAGGCAGTGAAAATGGACAGGAACTAGAGAGATGGTGCAGTCAGGGCGTGTAGGTCAGGCTGAAGATCTGGCGTAATCGGGTCAAGCAGGACAGGCTGGGTCAGAAGTGGTGATCGGTCAAGGACAAACGACAAGCAGGAATGTGCTGAATTGTTGACTAACTGATACAGACTTTGGGAGGCCGTGCCTTTTTTTCTTTTATTTGAGCAATGTGGAAACCTTTCTCCATTAGGTGAAAACCTTCAATAAACAATACAAAAATGTCAACAGTTGAATTTGACTAAAGAATTCAACATTAACATTGAATCTGTAGCACGTAAACTACAACTATTTTAGAACAGTCAATTAACTTTAAATTGCACACAGTCAATAACTAATTTCAAATTACAGTGTTTAAATCTCACTTTTTTAAATATTTAAACTTTTATACCATAAAAGGACAAATTCATTAAATTACATTGTTTTAATTAACACAACAAAAAGTGGAAGCTAGAATACATTAATTGTCAATGTCAATATTAATCCAGTGTCTTAAATCCCAAATTACCTCTAAAATATATACTACAATTGTCCAAACATTTCCACCGGTGAGTCAAGCCATGTGGTAATTGCCGCTGCTGCCACATTTCATCTTTTAATTCTGCTGCTTACTGGCTGCCTCTCCGGTTATCTTTTGCCAACGTCTCCAGCTGCACAGGACTGCAAGTTTCAATAGCCAAACCAGGGTGCCATCTTCCTTTCCTTCGTTTATAGCTCTGGGTTGCTTATGGGTTGATTGGCCAATCTCTTCCAGCTGTGCATCGTTTCCATAGTGCTTGCATGCTGTTGATTTTCCAGTTCACGCCCTGGTTGTCTGCTCAAGGCTTTTTTGTTGATGTTTGTCAGGGTTTGACTTTCCAATGGTTGAAAAATAATTGTCCATGTTGCTCTTCAATATGAAGAAGTAAGAGTTTGTAAAAAAAAAAAAAAAAAAAAAAATGAAGCAAAAAAGCACCTGTCTAATTTACTCCAAATGTAAACATTGGTCACATGTGTGATGTGGGGACAAAGTTTGTCGCAGCCAGTGACGTTTCCACAGTAATTCACCGCCATACCACTAGATTGGAGTGGCTTTGTCTTTGTATGGTTTTGGGGGACTCTTGTTGAATTCCTTTAATTTTCCACTGGTCATTAGCCACGTTTACATGCTGACTTTTGTTCATACCGATTCAAATCATTCCGAATGGAAATTTTCAGATCAGCTGTTTACATGTCACTTCATCTATTCCAATCCAGCGTTTACATGTGTCTGCCTTTATTCCGAAAGGACGTTTGACAACTGCCTTCTGACATGCGCAGATTAATCAAAACAAAGCGTCACATTGCAAAACATGGAGATCGATCGTCAGATCAGCTGCTGTTTTAACTTTTCGAGTGGAAACAAAACTTCAGAATGACACGCCGTTCATTTAAAAAGTTGTGTGGGTGCGCTGTGCGTGTGCTTGGAAGCCATGTTGCAAGTGACGTTACTTACGTCACCGAGTGACGTCACCACGTCAGTACGGAGCATGCGCAGAAAGAACGCAACCAGACACCATTCCGCTTCCCTGTTTACATGATATAATTTTACTTCTAATCGGTTTGGGAAAAGGAATATTCCACCCCTGTGAATCGGAATGAAATTCCATTCGGTTTGGGCCTGTTCATTCCGAATGAGGTGTTTATATGGAACACATTTATTCGGTTTGAACAAATATTCCGATTGTAATTGGAATATTTGGCTCCATGTAAACGTGGCAAGTGACAGCAATGGCAATGGAGATGGAACGTGTGCATTTGCAGCTGCAGCTAATTAATATTAAACAACAAATGTTGTCAATATAAATGTTGACGCGTAGGCGACACAGAAGTCGTTTGCGAATGTTTGAAAATGGTGTTGTTGTTGTGCTGAACCGGAAACAATGTTCTGAGCGGACCAAACACAGTCCTTCGACGTTCACGTCACGCGTGTTGATGTGATTTGTAGTCAGGACTTTTTAGAGGTGCACATCAGGCTATGGCGTAGGGTCGTAATCGGGTCTGCGTTAATGGCGTAGGTCTGCCGTCACCGCTACGCAGAAGCATAAATCAGCCTTCAGGGTGGTGGAATGCTACAATTTTTGGAGAAGGGCCAGTTTAGATCAGAGTGGGGAGTGGGACAAGAAACATAACATATGAGTAGAATAGAATGGAGGCGACGTCAAATAATATAATAATATAGTGTATAGGCCACCCAAACATCCAGTCTGGTGTTTGCGTCGATGTGATTGTGCTGTAGTCTGAGGCTCAACACCCATACATCATCCGGTACAGCTAACGCTAACGCATTTAGCTTACATTTGCAACATCAACATTTTAAAGTACTAACAATCAAAACATAAACATAATAACTGTATTAAATAAATATAAATATAAATAGACAAATAATTGAAATAAATGTTATCATATTGTAACTCCACTGTTGGATACAAATGAGACACTTTTATTTATTTCCCCCCAAAAATTCTCTCAGCTGCATCTTTTGCAAAACAATAGAAAACTGCCCTCTACTGGCACTCCAGAGGAATTAACATCAATATTATATATCGCTATCCAGCATCCTCAGAACTTTAGTTTAATATAAAACATTTTAGGTAATATGAGTAAGACTTAATTAACTTACCGTTTATAAATTGGTACACATAAATCCCAATATAAGTTGAACAACAAGCAATGAAGAGCAGCAAATGTTATCTAAAGTCATCCTCTGAAGAGTCTCCAACATCCAAATTATGCGTAATTAGGTCCTCCAGGATTTGATGGCAATTTATTTGCGGTGTCTAGTTATTTTAATTTAAATTGGCAAAAAACATAGTCTATATTGCCACAATGCTCCAAATTTCCAGTCAAAACTCAGTTTCCAAAAAATACGGTAGTGTCATGTAATTGAAACATTAACATACCGTTTACAGCATTTGTCTTGTTGCTTTAATGTTGGTAACCCACAATGCATTGCTAACTACCCACAATGCATTGCTAACTACAGTAATAAACTGTTTAACATGAAAACGGTATTTTAGTGTTCAAAATTGGCCGTAAATTTACAGCAATTTTTTACAGTGTTGCTTAAAAGTTGGTGGGGACAATTTGAGCATCCTGAAAAGTTTGTAGTGTTTTGTTCCTCCCGTCCCTATGCAAACCTACGCCCTTGCCTCTGGACATGCCCAAACCATCTCAATCTAGCCTCTCTGACTTTCTCTACAAATTCTCTAACATGTGCTGTTCCTCTGATATGCTCATTCCTGATCCAATAATCCTGGTCACTCCTAAAGAAAACCTCAGCATCTTCATCTATGCTAATCCATCTCTGCCTCCTGTCTTTTCCTAAGTGGCGCTGTCTCCAGAACCATACAAAATAGCTGGTCTCACTACAGTTTTGTAGACCTTTCCTTTCATTTTAGCTGAAACTCTTCTATCACACATCACACCTGACACTTTTCTCCACCCGTTCCAGCTTGCCTGCACACGCTTCTTCACTTCTTTTCGGCACTCTTCATTGCTGTGGACTGTTGAGCCTAAATACTTCAACTTCTCCGCCTTCTTGGTCTCTTTTCATTGTACACTCAAAAATATGAAACATTGTACTTATGCATGAACCTTTTTTGAAGTGGTTACACACAAGTGCTTTAAGTAACTTTTAAGTTCTGTCGTTAAATGAAAAACACCTAAATGATTTAAGTAAGACTTAATAATCTACTTGAACAAGTTAAACCAGTCTAATTCAAACATTGTTCATGCAAAATGTGTAACCTCATTTTGTTTTCTTACAATAGGGGTGTTAATTTTAAATATTCATTGTGATGTTGTTAATATTCTGGATGAGTGGAGGAACCTAGTTCAAAACATGGGCCTAATTGGCAGTTGTACCCTACTGTAAAATGCTGTATTTTTTGCGCAGTCCTGCTTTGAATGCGCTGTAGTTGTAGTAAAGTAAAACTCCCGGCAGAGGTCGCCACGTACATGTTTTATAAATAGAACTGAGGCAAACCAAACGGATTATCAAATACAAATCAGTAGCGAAAAAGCGTCGACAATCCTTATTTTGTCGGGAGCTATTCTTGAAACGGCTTGAAAGATGTTTTTCCATGCCAACAAATTAAAAAAAAAAAAAAAAAAAGAAAGAAAAAAAAAGAAAAATAAATTTAAACTGATCAGTTACAAGGTATATTCAATAATGATGTAAGAATTCTCTTTTGAAATGATACGCTATACTAAAATACTGCAAAACTTTGTGGTTATAAATGAAAAAAAAAAGGTCTTTGTCATTATTGGCCAGATTTATTTGCATTACCTATTAAGAGTAAAAAACACTGAATTAAAAATGGGTTTGAGGCAGATGTGATATTGAACGAAATGTAGACATGAACTGCAACTTGGCCTGGATATTGTAAAATAGGCTTACTAACGTGTGTCAAGGAAAATACGTATACAGTGCAGAACATTACATCAAACACAAAAACCAGAACATAAAAAAAAAAGCAGTCTTCGAAAAGTTATGCAATTTCTGTTTGCAATACTATGGAGATAAATTTGTGTCTTTATTATTCAACCAAAAAGAAAGTTGCTTTAATAAAAATAAATAAATATATTTTAAATTTAAATCCATATATAATTTTTTAAACAAAAAAAAAATCACTTAAATTAATAAAAATTTAATGCAAAAATAAATTTGAGACTCTCAAAAATACATTTGAACACTATTTTTCTTCGATTGAATTTTTTTTTTTTTTTTTATATAGAAGTAATGTTGTTTTGTGTTTAGGCTACATTTTGGGTGGGACATTTGTGTCTTTACAATTCAATCAAAAAATAAGTAAGTAAATCTAACAATTTTGCAAATCTATCAATTTTGCAAATGCAAAACAATATTTGCGACTCAAAAACTTGCATTTAAACACTTAAATTCTAATTAAAAAGGAAAACACCAACGGGGTATTTCTGAAAAGCATGAAGAAGCAAGAATCATCATTGAAAAGTGCTTTTTTTTTTTTTTTTTTTTTTTTTTTTTTAATTACAAAGACAAATACCACACCCAAAATATGACAAATACCACACCCAAAATATGACTCAGACACAGAACGACATTATTTCAATCAAAAAATTGTTTCAACCCCCCCAACCCCTCAAAAAATAGTTTTGAATTGATCTTTTTTTTCTTTATGATTTAACAACACAGATCTACCTCTATAATACGGAGCAGGGCCAGTGGGGGCGCTTTTATATGGCGACATCTAGTGACGGGCAAGAAAACTATGGAGAAAATGTAATACAGTGGTACCTCGACATACGATCGCTTCGACACACCATCTTTTCGACATCCGACCTAAAATTTCACTCGCCATTTGTTTCTACATCGGACGACATTCTCAAAATACGACGACATGACAGCACCGCAGACGAACGCAAGGCGGATTTTCTTGTGAGAGAAATCAACACAGGTTTCAAAAAGGTTGGTACAGGTGGTGAAACGAGGAAAAAGGTGACGCTTACCATTGAAATCATGATGTAAATTATAGGAAAATATGAGCGTGGGGTGCGCTTCCGTGAACTGGCTCAACAATACATCTCCACGGTTCTCCTTCGTCCACCGTTCGCCAGTCTTTATGAGTTAAGGTGACAGTTATTATTGTGGTAACATCGCCAAAGAAATCGCCAGCTTCGTCAGGTTTTTATCATTTATTTCAGAACTTATCCACCACAAAACGCTGACTGTCCGCCACAGTTGATGTGTTCTCAACAAAAAATTGAAAGTGAAAGTCAACTCTCAACCTCACCACTTCCTCTCTCTGTCACGTCATCCGCGCGTTGCGTTCAGGGACAGCAAAAAACGTCCGCCACATTAGAACCTGATTCGTTACATTATTACAGGAATTATTATTATTATCATATTATTATTCCAATTTTTATTTGTAATTTATTTGTTTTGCTATGCATAATTGCCATTTGTAATTGTACCAGCAGCAGTGTTGTTAATTTTACTTTAAAAAAGTAATTAATTACAGTTAGAAATTACTTCTCCCAAAAAGTAATTGCATTAGTAACTCAGTTACCTGAATGTAAGAGTAATTAGTTACTTGGCAAAGTAACTAGTGATATTTTTTTTTCCTCAAAAAAACAAAACAAAAAAAAAACAAAAAAAACACAGGTCACACAATGTGAAGCTTAAAGGGTTTGGGGCACAATTGGCCCTAGCCCAATTCTTTACCCTCCACTTAACTAGACACAAGGGTATTGCGATAACTAGCTAGTAACCTTTGCTATGTGTGGAAGTCATTTAAAGTTGTGAATCAATCGTTAAAGTTGTTAAAATTTCTCCCGTTATTGCATTAGTTCCCTTATGTCTACTTTAAACATGTGTAAGTTTTAAAATGGTTTCATCATTTAAAGATAGATTTAAGTTAAGATTTTGCCGATTTAGGAGCATTTTAGATTAAAAAAAATTACTTAGGTTCGCTAGGAAGGATCTCTACATCAGGGCCTTCCTGAGAGGTCTACTGCTTTAAGATGGCGGCTGTTTACAAACGCATGTAGTCCTTAAAAGATGTTGGCAATGCAGCAGTGTCTGCCATTTGCATCTAGTTCTATAATATGATATCTACCGTGTCATGTGGGTGTAGTTTGTCGGCTATGGTTGCAGTCAGGTATTATTGGAGCCACCTAGCATCGCGGTTGCAACGGCGTCTTCCCCACTCCTGCTCTGCTCTCGTCCCCGTGAGTCCGTTTCTCTCAGACTTTTTTTTATTCAACCAACTTAGTAACGCATAGTAACGCACGCCTTTCCCGCCTCAGTAACGGTAACGGCGTTGCCAAGATGAGAAAAGTAATTAATTAGATTACTCATTACTGAAAAAAATAACGCCGTTATATTGTAACGCCGTTATTAACAACACTGACCAGCAGTATTTATTAAGGATTTAGTGTAGGTTTTTGGGCTGTGGAACGAATTATTGGAATTATAATGTATTCCTATGGGAAAATCCCGCTCGACATACGACCATTTCGACTTACAAACGAGGTCCCGGAATGAATTAACTTTGTATGTAGAGGTACCACGGTATTCTGAGCCTGGCCCTGTATTCCAAAGACTGTTTTGATTTCTCCGGAAGAATTTGAATTCAGTGGAAACTTCAATGATTGCCGATTATGTTTTACGTACGTGTGATAGAACCGAGATTTTATTATTATTTTTAAAAAAAAAATAAAGTAACATCAGTGCTTTGTTCATAGACTACGAGAAAAAAATATTAATTCATTGGCTGCCAATGACAGCGATACACGTCGAAGGCATTTTGACTGAGAGGGCTAACAGCAATGGGCTGGGGGTCTTTCGCCGTCGATGGCAGTAAAACATGAACACAAAACACATGAAACATGAGTCTGTTTTTAATCTACTCATTTTTAATTAGAAAAAGAAAAGACCTACTGTTATTATAGCAGTTCTCATCTGCATACTGCTAGTACAGTGGTACCGCTACTTACAACCGTCTCTACATACAGAATTTTCAGCTTAAGACACGCCTCAACGGGAAAATATTGCATCTTGTTACGAAACAAATTTCAGGATATGAAAAGAAAAAATACAGTATGGCTGGTACTGCAGCTCCCAGAGTTTACTCAACGTAACATACTTATAGCTGTTATGTCTGTCATATAGCATCCAATGGCGTACCGCACGCAACATGTCACTTTTGCTCATTAATGTTCATGACGTTAGCAATTGTTGCTAGGCGGGTCAAGCTTGCGTTTGTCCCAATGCTAAATGCATGTAAATAGTGTACGAACGAGACGTTTACTGAGCTAAACCTCCCAATTCTGTCCGAAAATGATGTCCCTGGTGACAAATTCACTGATAAAGATGTGGAAGAACATTCAAATGTTCAGTTAAAGAGATGGCTTGAGTGTCAAGGGCAGAAAAAGAGCCCAGCCGACCTGAGTTAGCTTTTTTGTCGACACTTTTTTCCTGTGTGTATTGCCTTACGCCACTGACAATAACATTCTCCTGTTTCAACAATCTATCCTTTCCCACAGTATGCCCTGTCTGTCTTATATATTATATCCTCTGGTTGTCTTACGTCTACGTCAACCGTTCTTGGGGGTAATTTATATTGCTATTTTTGTGTAGCGATCGCAAGTGCTACTCAGTGACAGCCAACGAACACTTTTAATTTTTTCATTAATAACAAATCTCAATTCTATAATTTATTTATACTTCCCCCTTACTAAAGTTGTTTTTTTTTACAACAGAAAAGGTAACAACAGTGGCAGTCAGATGCCATTTTAATTTTTTTCATGTCACTGTCAGACAGAAGCAGCACAGCAAAACGCCACGCTAAAAGATAAGTAAAAATATCTAAATGGCTTACCTCTTCGTCCTCTGTAGGACCATGGCCCCCAACACAATGTTCACTGCATATGAAGGTGAATGGCTTTACCTTGCTGGTGTTAAACTGGTCTTTTGGACGTCCACAATAGTTGATCTATTGGTCACATTTTCTCCTCTTTTTTTTTGGCTTTGGGAAACGTATGAAGAAATCATCCTTCATATGTCGTAATGTCTAGAGTCGTTTCTATAAGTTTCATAGCAGCAGTGTTTACTCGGCATGTTCTTTTTTGAAAGATTACTGGCAGAAAACAAGCAGTAACAATTTGAGTTGTATGCGAGGGCGTGTCTATGTTGACCCACTTCTGGGTTAAGATGGCGACATCACTGTCTAAAAATAGCATTCGTGCGGTACGCTATTGGCTAAGAGGGACCTCTACTGTATGGGTATGTGTGTATCCCAGCGTCCTCTTCATTCGCCCCTCGTGTTCCGACACCATTACATGAGTGTATTAATGTTTATTCTTTACTCTATTTTTGTTTTCTTACACTATGCACAACTCTGATTTTATGTTTATTGTGCAATAATTTAATTGTAAGATGTATTTGTTACATGTTTTGATTCATTTTTATGCATTATAACAGATTTATGTCTGAATTTTGGGGGGCCTGGAACAGATTAGGGCAATTAAATGGAAAACGCGTCTCTACGTACAGAACTGTCAGGTTACAAAACTAATTCAAGAACCAAATAATTTCGTATAAGTAGAGGTACTACTGTATTGACTTGATTTTGTTATTCTTGTTGGGATGCTAAATTTGGAATATAAATGCCACAATAAAACACCAGTGAGCCCCATGAGGCTTCTTAAAGCATATATACCTAAAATAATACACTGGATTTTATATGAGTGAGCATTAAATGAAGAAATTTTGTTACAGGTTCCTCAACTGAGCTCAGGTAGTGACATTTAACAGTCAGAAATGATTCCATCTTATTGTATGTGAAGTGTAAGGTCATACTTATACACACGCACAAAAAGGTACAATTGTGATGTTTGGTTTATAATTATCATTGGAAAATGTCACAATTTCATAGGAAAAAACATCAAGTATAAACATAATGTATAATATTTGCAAATATTATTTTCTTTTTATTGGGCGAACAACAAAATAGAACAAGAATACGTGTTATTTTTAGTTCCCTTGTTGTAATTCTAATATTTGTTTGAATATTGTCATCTAACAAATATTTCACGACAGGAACTGTGTCAGAATGTTGTCAATCACTCATTTAAAAATATGACAATTTTAATGTAATATCTCATCTTTGCAAACAAATATGCTACTATGCATTATTGTGAGCTCTAAACTTTTCAATATGGGTTTTTTTTTTTTACCCAAATCAGCTCACTGAAAGGCAATTTAAATTTAAAAACAACCTGAGCCTCTCTGAAAAGAAATGCTTGCTTAAATGAAGCTGCAATATGGCACATCACGCACAATGGCGTAGTAGAGACGCTTTAATTGGTTCTGACTCGAGTGGTACGTGGAAAACGCATTTTTACAGGAATGCATGAATGCTATCGATGAGTCATTTTGGTGCTTGGGACAATGAGAATTTGCTCAAAATGGAATGCTGAATCTTATTATATAAATAGAGTATTAACAGCACAGTTTTGTTGTCATTTGCCTTCTTCGAATGGACTGCACAAAGCAAGAAAAACTAACATTGGGGGTGGTGTTCTTGCATTCACAAGGTAACAAATAATGACTGTGTCAGGGTGTCCTTGAGCCTGACATTGATGACGTTTCTGTTTGGCACTATACGGGCGTAAGTGACGCAAAATACATTACGTTTCAGTGGGGAGGAGAGAATGTTCAACTTAACTCTTGCTTCTCATGTAGCCACTCTTTATGATATTTTCACATAAGCATTGTGCAGTGTGCCCTTGTGGAAGCGAGCGCGTTGCCAGGATGGAGGAAGGACAGTCTGTTATTGTTTGTTTTGTCTGGAGGAGAGAAAAAAAAAAAAAAGGCATTGTGTCTGATGAAAAAGCTGGTGCAGCAATTGTTTCAATGAACCGATCAGTTGCAATGACGGGAGTTATGCACTTTAAGCAGGTGCATACAAGGGCGCCCCCTACATAAAAAATGACTAATGGCGATCAAAATATCAAATCAAGGAACGGATCATATCATTTTGGTTGAAAATGCATTGAGTGAGCAGCTTTTACACTGAGTGTGTTTCTAAATCGAGGTAAAAATGGAAGCTTCATTTCAAAGAAAGGTTTGACTGAATTATTTTACAAAATGTTGTTTGGACATTAAGAGCTTGATGATGGAGAATCCCTCTTATTTTCGCTCTCTTCTTCACACCTGATGTGTGAATGTTCTCACCTCAGGGATAATGCTTCAACACGTAAGATGTAGCCAAGCTATTTGCAGAATGTGTTCGTGTCATTTTGAGATATTCGAGAAAAAAAATATTTACTTTTAATAGATATACTATTAACCCTTTATAGCGCATGTGACATTTTTGATGAATTAAAAAAAAAAAAAAAAAAAGAAAACATAACCCTAGCGTCCACATACTGTATAAGCGGACATCACATTTTGCATGTGGTGGAAAACACAGACAAATATCTTTAAATCTTTCAAATAAACTGCTGTATTTGAAGCCAAAAGAACTGTTGTGTTTGATAGAACAATATGTGTATATGCTGCCATAGCAGATTCATGGCGCATTAAGTCCCCGAACTATTTGTAATTTAATTTTAATCCGTTTTACCCTGGAAACCCCCGTTTACAGACGTCGCGCAACCGCTTTTCTTTCAACCTAGCCATAAAAAGAAGGTAAGTAATCGTATTTATTAATTGAAATGTCTGTCATTTTTAGCTTAGAAATATTAATTGATGTCTAATATTTAGTAAAAAAAAAAAAAAAAAAAAAAAAAAAAAAGAAACGACTTTAAAAAATTATTTATTCACTCGCACATTTTAAACTTTTAAACAAATTACGTCACAATGAAATAATTAGTGTCTGTAAAAAAGTCTCGGATATCTACCTCATAACTATCGCTTAATTGTATTTTTTTCGTTACTGTCGCATTTTCCCCAATGTTTTAGATGATAAATCGATCTGGACAAAGAAAAATTGAAAAAAAAAAAAAAACTTTTAAAAGGGTAAATATATGAAAATGAAAATCTCGTCCACTCCTTGATGTCTGCAATTTCTGCATCGCAGCCCTTGTTATATTACCATGTTTCACCCATAAAATTCTCAAAAATCCAGCTGTGGCCGTTCACAGCTGTGTCTTGACACTCGGTGATACATGCTACATGGAGTTTTTGTACCGAAAAGAGGTAAGTACGTGATAATATCTTGTTAAAAAAAAAGTGGCGTCTTTTATTATGCTCTCGCCTCCAGTTAGGGTCTTGCTGTTTAAAAAAATAAAAAAATAAATAAATACCCTTCTGTTCAAAAATTTTCTTCCCCCTGAAAATTGAGATTTTAAGCTTTCCAATGATGTTTCACACATGCATATAGGACAATTTTGATATTTGGCCAAATTCAGGGTCTCAGAGCAGAACTTCAAGTCACCTGAGTGTTTTCCGCCATATGTATATGATTTATATTTACATTTGGTATCTACATAAGTGGACGCCAGCTCTCAAATTATATTGATATTAATATTATGCTTTTTTACTTATTAATATATTATTTAATCTTATTTTAATATATTTTATATGAATAAATGAAATTATACTTTATTAAAAAGTTAATAAAAACAAAATAAAATGTAAGTAGACTCTGGTGTGGCCCCCCAACTCATACTTTATAATGTTTTTTTATTTTTTTATTTTATTTTATTTTTTTAAATTTTTTTTTATAGTATTTAACTCATTTAATGCCATTGACAGCGATAGACATCTCTAACCAATATCATCTATTTTGACAAACCAACGTTCATTCGGATTGGACGTCTAGCGCCGTTAATGGCATCTTACGAGTTAGACGAGTGCCTTATATGCGTGAATTTGTGTATTGCCGCAACATCTTAGTACAAATAAAATGTTATGTTTGGTTTTAAAATAGTACAATAAACCACCCTCGTGCAACTTTGCAAGCACTGCATATATGGCAGTTGTGCATCCACCATTATATAGTGCTCAGAGCGGCTTTTCACGTCAATATAGTCAATGCTATATAGTCAATGGCACGCAAACATATGCATATAAAATCGATGGCGCGGTCTGACCTTCATCCTACAAGTGGAGCTGTAAAGAGCATGATTAACCAACTCTTAACCTGTCGAAAAAGGCATGTGAGGTGGGTGGAAAACTCAAATAATCCTGCACATACATCCAGTAGAATGTTACTTCGCGACGATTCAGAAAGTTGGGTAAACAAGTCAGAAAAAAATACTTAAATGGTAATTAAAGCCCTTTTAATGGACTACTAGAGCACAGCGCAGACACACACACACACGCACACATGGGAGTCTTTTCACTGCATGGATAGGGTCCCCTCACAAAACAGCGGCTGGGCCCCTTTGTCCAAGAGGGGGACCTTCGAGCCATCATTAGCACTGATTACCGCTGACCAGTTTGACAACCTTATTGACCGAAAGAAACACGTTTCCCCCCCCAACTCGCCCCCCTCTTACTTTCAATAGAAACGGAAATATTTCAACATTCTGTCCCAAAGAGAAGCCACCAAAAATAAAGAGCAAAAAGCCTCGCGACCCCCACTTTTATGTGAGCTCACCCCGTTTCCTCCCTCTCTCTTCACACACATTTGCCTTGTGTTTGAAAGCCTTTTGTGCATCTCACAAGTTACTGTGGGCTAATTCACTACCAACAGGATGGAGGCAACCGTGCAGGTGTCCGCCCATCACTTGGAAAAACTCAACTTGAACTTTTGCTGTCTTAAATGGGGGGCATTTGGTCTTTTTTTGTAATAATTGTAACAGCACGGGAAAATTGGACGATAATCAACGACGATGTTGCAGAGGTAGATTTAGGAAAACAAAACGGGATGAATAGAAAATGTGAACTGTTCTGTTTTGGAGTAATAATATCACAAAAACATGTTTGGCCCTTGACAGGATTGCTATTAATCCCTGCATGCAGAAAAAGAAGAAAAAACGTGGCCAACATATTCATTTATGCATCAAAAGCTGAACTTGAACTGTGAGGGAGGAAGGACAGTTCTTTTTTTTCTTCACAAGAATTCCCCGAAAAAAATGATGAGAAAGATATTATTTGGAGATATTATTTAAAATAATAATAATAATAAAATAACAACCTAATAATATGACTAAAATAATATATCAGATGGCTACTTAATTCAAAACAAAAACGTGTAAATCGACAATATTGTCACAAATTTAAAAAATTTGCGATATGTTGAGATTCAAAAAGAATGAGCAGCATGTTGATAGACGTATACAGAATAAAAACAAAAAACACTGTCCAATATGTATATATTTTTACGCAGAGCAGTTAGGATACCTCTTTAACGAAATGTTTACCATGTTGCCTTGTTATTAAAAATGATTTCTTATAACTACTACATTATTTAAAAATGCTTCCTCGCCGGTTTATTTTATGGCATGGGGGGAAAACTGCTGTCAATAGCAATCTTGATCGGTTATCCTATTTGAACGATTATGTGTAGACGTTTTAAAAAACATAATCTGTCAAAATAAATAGGAAACATGAACATCCACACTGCAAAAACACACCTCTGTAAAACTAGTTTAATTCCGTTGTTTTCAATGTATATCTACTAGAAATAAGAGACATTATCTGCCAGTGCTTCGTGATATCTTAAAATAAAAAAAAAAGCTATAGCTGACATTAAACCTAACAGATTTGTCTAAACAATAAATTAGTACATTTCATCTAAAAAAAAGGCTTGTTTGTCGGAAATGTTCTTAATTCAAGTATAATGATCCAAACATGATTAGAAAGCCATTTTTTTCTTGATTTAAGTGAAAAATGACGTATGGGTTTAATAACAACAAATTGTAATATTTACTTAAAGTAAGTGGATGTAATCTGACGCATTAATCTGTTAACTAGTCTTTAACACGCAAAACAAGATGGAGAAAATTATTTGACTAGATTTAAGAAAAATAAGCTGATTAAGACGTTATATATTTGCAGTGCACTCCTGCGAGCACGAAAACTTAGTTAAGGTTAATGAGATAATATTCTCACAATATGCTAAGGAGGCAATTTGATTTCCTTTGTTACAATAATAATAATAATAATCACAAAAAGCTATTCTGATTATTAATGAAATCATTTTGAGAACAATCCCTGCAGGAAAATACGATTTTTATACATGGAATTTTGAATAAAATGCTTTTTTAACCCATTGGGTTTTATATAAGAAGAATATATATTTTCCATACATACACCAAAAATATAAATAGATTAATTAGCCATAGGCAGCATTTATGAGCCTATCACATTTTCTCAAATTTTCGCTGTTTTTTAAATTTTTTATTTTTTTAATCGCCATTTTTATGAAAGGCAAAGCGTGCCAGACTGACGAGGAGTGCTCGTCCATGCATGCATTCGCGCAATAAACGAGGCTTGTGCACGTCGACAATCTGCCGTGTTTTCATGAACACGATGATCTCTCCCCGCGCATCATCCGGGTTAGTGAGCCGGCCTCTCTCTGACCTCTCGCTGTCACCCTGCATTACACGACGCACAGCATGTTGGTCAATTAGGGCTCGCTGTGAAACGTGCACGTCTGCAGGATACTGGACGAATACAGAATCAAGGCACGGATTGATGTTTTATATCGGCTCTTTTTTGGTCTTCTCAAATACCAATCACAATAGAAAAAAAACCTCGATCCACAATGATTTTATTAAGTTACTTGTTTTTCCCTTTGACTTGAAACACAATGTCACTAAAGCGCGCATGCTCAACAGGTTCACCTGTGCACAAAGTATTAAAAAACACCAAGCGAATGAAGATCCAAAAGACAAAGCAGATGCTTTAAATAGGCAAATAAACATTATTTATATAAAAAAAATAATAACCGAAAGAAACGTAAAAATAGCACAGTTCTTTGTCAACATGAAATACCCACGGATGAAGCGTGGGTTATATAGGCGCTCGCTATACCTTTTTTTTTTTTCATCTGAACGGGGGAGTTAGAAGTCATCTGTGTGTTAGGTCGGGGTCTCCACGCGTGGGTCAAATGCAAATCAAAAGTATAGGCCTCGCAGATCCTCGCATGTTTTTGGCAGGCGTCAGATATCCGTGTGTGTAATGTGCGTGTACTTGTACGTGTATGTGTAACTCAACGCAGGCACTGTATGAGTGGTCGGATTTGGATTGTCTTTCCCTCTTTCCTTTCCCTTCCTGCATCCATTCATCAAGAGTTGAGAGCGCTCAGATGTCACATTCACTGTCGCTGGAGGTGATGGAGATGGCCGAGGCCGCCGCTTTGCTGGAAAGGCTCGCCTCAGGACTGGACGCGTTGCCCAGGCGGTCCACGGTGCCGTCCTCGTCGGCCAGGGAGCGAACGGAGCCGCCGGACAAAACCTGCTGCTGGAGCCTGAGGGACACATCGAGGACACGGCGTCACAAAGGAGGACCGATCGTGGAGCCATATTTGTTGCATTAACACAAAATTGTCTCTTGATAAAGATGAAATACATTTAATTATGACCATTTTTTAATGATCGCTGTAATTTGGGCAATGAATATATTATTATGTTATAATGGTTGGGAAAAAATAAATAAACATGACAAACAACTAAGAAAATTGTCGTTATTGTATAGAAGCACAAAGACTCAGAGTAAAAAAAAAAATATTTTTCAGTTGTGCAGTTATGATATAGTTTTTTTTTTTTTTTTTTTATGATAAGACAATCTGATGTGAAAATATTTATCTGTAAGGAGCTGGAATTTTATATTTAATTTAATAATGATAATAATAAAAGGCGTTATAGATTATCTCACCTATTTTTGGCCGCCGCAGCTCTGTCTCTTTGTCTTCGGTTTTTGAACCAGTTTCCTACTTGTGTGGGCGTAAGTCCAGTAGCCTGAGCAAGCTCCCGCTTTTTACTGGGGTTGGGATATGGGTCCTGCAAGTACCATTCTCGTAACAAGTGGCGGGTCCTCTCCTTGAAGCAGTGGGTTTTCTGCTCGCCGTCCCAAATGGTTCTGGGCAACGGGAACTTCTTGCGCACCCGGTACTTGTCCACCGGCCCCAGCGGGCGTCCTCGCAGCTTCTCGGCCTCCTGGTAGTGCGCTTCCAGCCACAGCGCCTGCAGCTTGGTGTGCGACTCCTTGGTGAACTTGTTGTTCTCCAGGATGTGGTAGAGTTCGCGGAAATTGCCGGTGTGGAAGGCGACCACGGCCCGGGCCCGAAGCACCGACTCGTTCTTGTTGAGCACCTCGCAGGCCGCCGGGGCGACGGGCAGCGACCACAGGAAGCGGCCGAGGCGGCCCACGTCGCCGCTCTCCTCCAGAGTCTCGCACACCCCGGCGACCTGCTGGGGGCTGAAATTCAAGATGGGCAGCTGAAACATGGAGCCTTCTCCCGGGTCTGCCCCTCCGCGCTCCTCTCTCTCCTCCACGTCGTCTCGGTCGGCTTCTTGACGCGCGCGCGCTCACACACGCGCTGCACGCACGCACGAAACAAGGCAATCCCCAAAGTTGAAGCGAACCGAAGGAGCCGATCGAGGAGCAACGATGTCGCCGAAAGGGTGGGGACAGCCTACCGCATCCTCGCTCGGACGGACCGCGCAACTGACGACGGAACGCCGATGGATTTCTCAAGGTGGGCTGCGGGGATTGAAAGGAGCGGAAGATTCGAACCGGAGCAGAGGTGTGCATATATTTTTTTTTAAAGAGGGAGAAAAAGACAGTCAAGCCCCTCTGATGATTTCCTATTGGACTTGGCAGATTGGCTGCCCGGTTGCCATGGCTACACGTCAATCACTGTCAAGTTGGCCCAATCGGGCGCGAAGAGCATCTCGGCGCCTCCCTTCACAAAAGCCAATATATAAACATTTGGACCTTTTTGCTGGGCGTCCTTCCACGTCCAGCCAAACGAGCTCATTGTGCGCACGGCTTGATTTTTACAACAACAAACACACACACACACTAAAAAAAAAAAAAAAAAACATACACACAATCAACAACAGAAAAACGTCATCTAAAATCTCACTTTCCTGCGAGATTTACTGTATATGGCGGAAAACAAAGACAAAACTGAAAATGCAGTTTCTGCTCTTGCACCCCTCTTTAAAATAAACTGCTGTATTTTAAGCCAAAAGAACTGTTGGGTTTAATAGAACAATATGTCTTTATGCTAGCAGATTCATGGCGCATGAAGCCCCAAACTATTTTTAACTTGTCCGTTTTACCCTGAAAACCCCTGTTTACAGACTTCGCGCAACCGCTTTTCTTTCAGCCGTAAAACGAAGGTCAGTAATCGTATTTATTATTCGAAATGTCTGTCGTTTTTAGCTTAGAATCATTAATTGTTGTCTAATATTTACTTTAATTACAAAACTTTTTTAAAAATTATTCACTCGCATATTTTAAACATTTAAACAAATTACGTCACAATGAAAAAATTAGCACCCGTAAAAAAGTCACGGATATCTACCTCATAACTAATAACTAATTGTATTTTTCTCGTTACTGTCGCAATTTCCCCAATATTTTAAATGTTAAATAATCGATCCAAAAAAAAAAAAAAAAAAAAAACATTTAAGGGTAAATATATGAAAATGAAAATCTCGACCACTCCTTGATGTCTGCGATTTCTGCATCGCGACCCTTGTTATATTACCATGTTTCACCATAAAATCCCCCCAAAATCCGGCTTTGGCCATTCACAGCTGTGTCTTGAGACTCGGTGATACATGCTACATGGAGTTTTTGGATCGAAAAGACCTAAGTATGCGATAATATCTCGTTAAAACCGTGGCGTCTTTAATTATGCTCTCGCGTGCTCTCACCTCCAGTAAGGTTTTTTTTTTTTTTTTTTTTTTTTTTTTTATGTTTAAAATTTTTTTTTTTTTTTAAATGCTCTCCTGTACAATTTTTTTCTTCCCCCAGAAAATTCAGATTTTAAGCTTTCCAGTTATGTATGAAACATGCATATAGGACAATTTTAAAATCTGGCCAAATTGGGGGTCTCAGGGCGGAACTTCAAGTCACCTGAGTGTTTTCTGCCATATATATATCACGTTTACTGTTAGAATAAATTAATGTTTTTATTTTCATTGTAGACTTCCAATCCATTTTGACTGGGAGGGTTGGCAGCGAAATTGGACGTCCATTGGTATTAGTAGGTGTTTGTATTGAAAATGTTTTAGGAAAATCATAAAATCTCATTTTACAACGTGCATTTTTTTTTAATGTCACAGTTCGATTTTGACATTTACAACTCACTCAGTCTGCCATTTACGGCAATAGACATCCAATCCATGTTGACTGGAGTTGGCAATCGTTGTCAGCCCTCCTAGTCAAAATGAATTGGACGTCTATTGCCGTCAATAGGTGTTTTTAATATAAATTATATTCTTTTTTGATCACATTCTGACAGCGAATGAATAAAAATGCATCTAACTTGCGTTTTTTCCCCGAGGCGCGTGCATGTGTGTATATATAGGATTAGAACGACCCTGGCAGGCTTTAGTATCAGCCACACTCCGTTTTGTGCTCAGGCTGATTTAGTAAATAAGAGGGCGGATAGATAGCGCAGATGGTTTGAAGTGTCGGGTCAGATTATTTCATGGCTGGATACAGTGGTAAAGTTCATTCTAACGGAAAGGCCTGATATTATTTTCACAGCGGCGCGCACGCGCGCGCGCACGTACACACACAGGCTCGCCCTCGTGCGCGCACGCTGCGCTGTATCCCCTTCGGGCTCTTTGTGCATGAATTATGGACGCTTGATGCGGGGTTATGAAATGCCTTCTGCACAGGAAGCTGTTCATTCTCTTGCTGGTTTACTGCAGACGCGTCGTCTTGGATTAAAAAGTCAAAAGCGGGCAGTTGAAGAAGCTCGCATTTGCATAAACCGCAAGAAAGCCACGCACAAATCAAGCCTATTAGGCCGCCACATTGGCAACCTGGAGGTGATGTTGATCAAGGTCAACGCGTTATTATCACCAAGGATAAAACGCTGCAGCGTGCTGCTCTGAAATATTTAGCTTCCTGTAAATATTTCATTCCCACTATAGCAAACAATGACTTTCCCTAGGAAGGGCCCATCAATAAAACACTGGGTTGTTTTTGATCGCTTAAACGGAGGGCTGCAAATAACAATTGTATAGTCTGCGGCGACGTGTCTGGTTTATAGACACTCTTTAAAAATTGATGATGTCCCAAAAAAAAAAAAAAAAAAAAACTCCATTTTTTTTAACAATCTGACTTAACTCCATTATTATTTGACAATCTACAATGTGAAGGTTGAAGAAGCGCGAGTCTAGGCCTGTGTCACTGTGAGGCCTCCTGACACCAATATCTCCACATCAACACAGTGGATCTCATTCAAACACCCCCCCCCCCCCCCCCCCTTTGTCTGCGCGTTTCATGCATCCTCATCCTTGTCTGCACACCAAATGGGATTGAATGCAGCCGCCTTCCAAGCAAAAATCTCCGTTTCAATTTCGACTATCATTTACAAACTGCAAGTGAACACGTTTTCCATTCACAATTTGATAAAATCATTTTGAACACACTGAAAAGAGATGAATAAAACTATTTAAAGATAATAGTTTATTATGATATCAAGCCTTAAAATAAGAATTGAGATCAGTTTTTGTTTTTGTAGTGTGGCAAAAAATACAAAGTCTTTTAGTACCTCACAATCACACATTATTCAAGTCATTCATATCAAGAAAAAAAAAATCTTGATGAAAATCGATAAAGCAACTATTACTACTACAATAATAAAATTAATTCAATGAATAAAAAAGGAAATCTGAAGACAAAAAAAAAATCCATGTAAAGCTCTATTAAGGCAATTTTGAAAAATGGGGTCAACGTTTTTGCCAAACTCAAGAATGAATAGAATCTTTATAAAAAGGAATTAAAAGTACCATCCGGAGAAGATTCTAAATTCAATTCTCCACAAAATGCATTTTTTCACTTCCCAAACTATTATCACCATAGGACATCATGTCAAGTCTAAGATTATATGCTGAAGGGAAAAAAAATCTGCGAAAGGAAACGATCACGTGACAAAACATGACATACGCAGGGTGCTAACATAATGAGACTAATAACAGGGGTGGTGACCGGCGCTCACTTCTCCTCCGAATGACAACACGAGACATTTACTTTGTGTCCCGGTCATCATTATTCGAATGTAGTTGGGTCATAGCTTGCCCTGGGCAGCAGGAGGGAAGGGAAGGAGTGGGGAATAGTTCCATGTGAAGCGGCTGGAAATGACCCAGATTCCACGGGATCACTGGAGCAGACGAGACGCTACAAGAGCCTGTCACCAACAGCCATCCTGCCACAATCCCATGCAGACCTCCACTACCTTGCTCTCGCCATCTGCCTTCCCCCCCAAAACAAGCGTTTGTGTGCACCAAACCTCACTGGTGTATCTCACTTTTCGCCGTGCTCAGCTTCAATATGTCTCCTACGATAAGAGTGGCGATGAGAACTGGCGCTAGATTTATATTTTTGCATTAACTCATCCGTCTCTGCGTGGGATTAACTTTCCAATTAAGATATCATGTCGGCTATATTCCCCCTTAACCTCTGCATGACTCCGGTGTATCTGAAAGTCTGCTCGTGTGCGGGGAATTAACAGTCACTCTGTGCAAAGGTTGACCGCGGTGACAGAAGGGTTAAGCCGAAGCTCTGGGAGAGTCAGAGCCATTTGCCCCCAGGGCCGCACTACTCTTGACGCTACGTTTAATCTGTGGATTTGCGGTAACAGAGAAGACTTCTTATCCGCTGACCCATTGGCCCTTAGTGTATGTAATTCGGCGTCCCTCATCACACAGCCCCGCTGACATAGATCGAGGGGAGCCAATGTGCACGCGCCCTGACACACATACTCCTCCCCCAATCTTTTGTTTTCACACAACACACAAGAACGCTGCTGTTACAGTGCGCGTGATATTCCGACTGATCTCTCATGATCGGATTCATGTGGAAGCTAAAGGGCTACGTATAAAAAAGATATTGAGTCTAGCGAGTGTTGTTTTCGACAGGCCTTTTACTTTAATTATCAGACTACAAACCGCTACATTTTTTCCCTCATTTTAAATCCTGCGGTTTATAGTCCTGTGCGGCTTATTTGTTCATTTACTTGGGTAGATGGGTAACACTTTATCTGACAGCGGCGTCATAAGACTGCAAGGGCGTAGGTTTGCATTGGGACGGTGGGGACAAAACACTACCGACTTTTCAGGATGCTCAAATTGTCCCATCAACCTTTAAAGTGTGTACGACAGGATAAAAAAAGTCTTAAATAGCATTATTATGTGAATTACAATCATATTTTGAGACAATTCGACTATATACAACAATTTGGCAAAGCGCAGATGACGAGAAATTAGTTTTATAATCCGCCGTTTAGTCACGCTTACCATTGTAGGACTGTAGCGTCCCCAACAGGTGGATGACGTCGGCAGGGTCATGGTTTCACCTGATTTAGAATTCAACCCACTGAGGCAGAATTATTCATTCATTCATTCATTTTCCATGCCGCTTATTCCTCACGAGGGTCGCGGAGGTGCTGGAGCCTATCCCAGCTAACTTCGGGCAGGGGACACCCTGAATTGGTTGCCACAAGGAGACACACAACCATTCACGCGCACACTCACACCTACGGACAATTTTAGAGTGTTCAATCAGCCTACCATGCATGTTTTTGGGATGTGGGAGGAAACCGGAGTTCCCGGAGGAAACCCACGCAGGCACGGGGAGAACATGCAAACTCCACACAGGAAGGCCGAAGCCCGGGATTGAACCCTTGATCTCAGAACTGTGAGGCAGACGTGCTAACCACTCAGCCACCGTGCCGCCGCGGAATTATTCAGAACAAGGAAAATGCGACGAAAAGAGCCGCAAAATGTTATTGTTTCAGTGTCTCTACTACAACGTTTTTACAGGATATTCTTTCTATCCAAGTATTTTTCTCCAATTGCTAAATAAATGGTATGGTCATGACAAAAAACAGTCTTGTGCTAAATGGAATATGAAATAATAAAAATGCATTTATTCAGTACAACATGGTAAAATTACTCCATAATGGTAAAAACTGTCGACTCCAACTTTACTGTCGCACCTCCCGTACGATATTTTATGCCACCGTAGTTAGTCAGGCTTTTGTCATTTCCCTGCCCCGGCTTCGGAGAATGTAAACTAACCAAGAGGCGTGACAGCTAGCCGACATGCTAACCCAAACCGAGTGACGTCTCAAAATCTTATTTTCGCTTTTCGAAGCGAAAAATCAAACAAAACCAGCACGGATCATATCACACAGCGGTGGGGTTGTTGATTGTCTGCTATGGACATTAGCGCTCACAGGGGAAGCAGAGGGAGAGTACCGCCGGACAAACCGGCCGACGTAAGAGGAGCACGTAGCTGCCACATGGTCAACACGAATATGCCGTAAATTAATGTTTAACTTGGAAGACGAAGACGTAAACAGTAAGAGAGCGGCGTGCAGTTGTTGTGCAGCTATCATGGCAGGATGTCTGAGGAGAACTTTTTTACATGTTCAAACGTAAGTAAATAGTCCTTTAAAGAAAATTTGTAGTGTTTACTTTGTAATCGCTGTATTCGAGGCCATTTTTAACACAAAGTTGCAATTTTTGATGAAATTTGACAAAACACCAGTCACACGAAGAGCAATAAGCCGAGTAGAGCGCTCTCCGGCGGGCAGGCGCAGGACCGAGGTGGGTGTGCGACAAGCCGCCGGTCGTCGGCCGAGTGGCATTCTCGGTGGAGCAGGAGCATTGTCAGCCACAAAATGCAAGCCACCTTGGTATTAAAACGTGTGCCATGATCCCAGTATTTGGCATAATACAAAATACAATGGTTACTCACTTCCTCTTAAGTCCAATGGTCCCACAGTTGTCGGACCTGTTTAGGCCATTCTCCGAGAGTAAACGGGAACTTTTTGAAACCCAAAAAGGCTCACACACCTCTCCCTGGTGCAGAAACAAAACCCTGCAGCACATTTGGCTGGCGTGATGCGAAAAATAAGCGAATTAATCTGCAAAATCAGCTGAATCCGCAGTCCACCTGCATGCTATAAAGCAATGCTGTATTGTAAGATGCTGACCCGGGTGACGTCACATTCGCATTCGTCCTCAACCCGAGATTGGAGCCGGAAGTCACTCATTTTCATTGCGCGGGATTCAAAAATTAAATAAATAAAACGATCACTTCCACACACATCCAAGCGGTCCGTTTCATTCAGGAGCATAAAAAAAAGCATGAAATATGGAATAAACATGCTTTTTCGTGTCAGAGGCACTTTAATGTGGTTGTCAGTGGCAGTGAATGAGTTGTATACAGTACATACAAGTGGGTAGGTAGGTTTGCATAGGGATGGTAGGGACATAACACTACCAACTTTGCAGGATGCTGAAATTGTCCCCACCAACCTTTAAGCAACCTTGTATGCATTGTATAATGAGTTCAATTATACAGGTATTTTACATTGTCTTCCCATATGTTTTAAGGATAGAAATTACCCTACCATTATTAAGTGAATTATTTTCATAATGTTCAAAATTACCCCTTTTCACTTGCTGAATTCACCGGTCCATTTTCCCCCCTGAAACGTACGTTTAATTGGCTGATGACTTGACCCACCCCTGACACACATATGCACACTCACACAGGCCCAACAGAAATACATGTCGACCATCTGCCACCTCCTCCGCCCCCTTCGAAGCGGACGTATATTAGAAGTTTTTTATTTAAAAGGACACCAATGTTGTGGGAAACACAGTACTAATTTTGCTACTGAAAGTAAGACCTGTATCAGAGTTAGCTTAACATTAAACTGTTTGAACTTGCTAGCCTGCAAAACTCACTAAGGAGTAGCTTAGAGAGAAGTTACACTGTTTATGTTTCCTACTGGTAAAGTTAATTAAACTGTAAGAATGCACTTTGCTGGAAACTATAGAACCAGAAAATTGTTAGAAAGAACCTGCTTACAGAGAGACAGGCCATAGACTTCATAATTATATTGACGGGTCACCTTCAACAGGCACTGCACCACGCCTTCAAGTAGGGGGCCATCCCACACTCCGCTTCAGTTATTCGCAGTCAGTTGCAGTGACACATGCAGCGATCCAATGCCGGATTTAGGTTGAAAAAGTATGAAAGCTGTACCGCTTACAAACAGGAAGCATTGTCACAGGAGTGATTTGTTCGAGGAATCAAGGTAATTTTTATATTTTTCATAACATGTATGCATTTTGAAACGTTGTGAAAAAAAATCAATGGGAGAAATTAGTAGCTACGGCATTGGCAATATTTACGTAGAATAAATGCGTTTTTTTGTGCTTTAAACCAAGAATCGAGACTGTTTTACATCCATATTTATAAAGAATTCAGGGATTTAAAACATTTATTCAAACGAATTTTCAACGGAAAAAGCTCTATTTACAGAAGGCCGCCGCTACATTTGCTTATTGACTAGCATCATAGCTCGCAATATTTACGTAAAATAAATGCTAACTGCTCGTTTTTATTTGCTTTTAACTAAGAATCAAGACTGTTTTACGTTCATATCTATAAAGAATTCAGGGATTTAAGCATTTGTTCGCATGAATTTTCAACGGAAAAATGTCTTTGTGATTCCACTCGGTCAGCTTTGACGGGCACGCCAACAATGCAGGCCCCCTATTAATCGGCCCCACGTCCCGTGTCCCGTCAATGCAATATGAAGTCTATGGAAAGGTGCTACATAACCTCATATGTTGCTTACACCACACAACATACCCACCACATCATCATAATTAACTATGTACATTAAAAAAAATGTTTTTTGGGGGGTGGGGATGCCGCGAGCTACCCTCGCCTCACTAGTGTCGCGATCAACTGGTCGATCATGATCGACATAATGACTACCCCTGATTTAGCATATCAATTAATTAGGTTCATATTTGTGAGAAATGTAGCCCTGCCCCCTGTTCACCCGATCTGTTAGGTCTTATTAAGTCCCATCCCGTGCAAAAAGTGTACATGCAGGTTATGCTGTTACACTGTCCCTACCAATCTCGAAACCAAACCCACGCCCTTGTAAGAGTGTCATAAGACCGTCATAATTATAACTTGACACTGTCATGGGCATTAATGAATCTTGATGACAGATGCCATTTAGTGTCATCCGGCAAATTTTGTCACGAACTCCATTATGTCCAGCTCGGATGTTTTACATCCATTCAAAAGTGAGATAATTTGCCGGATGACGCTAAATTACATTTGTCATAAGCATTCATTATTGCTCATGACAGTGATATGACCCAAACACTGCTACGATACAGGCTGACTAGCTACACATACAATAAGAAAATGTCAAACATTGTGGACATATCACTAAAACTATGGCGCATTTTCATATTACATAATGTTTATCGACAAAATATTTTTGTTTTCGTCATTGTTGATGAAACCAACAATGATCCTCGGACAGGACTGCCCTGAAAATACATACTGTATTTGACATAACTCAAAAGTGCATCACCCACACAGTGCCGAGGCCTAGCAAGACTATGCGCTTCCATTCAATATTACGCGTTGTACCAAATCAAAACATAAGTTGTCTCAAGGTGATTTACACACGGAGAAAGGCTAACTGAATTGCAAGAGCTAAAAAAAAGACTCGTTGGGCAAGCATCTCCTATGAATGGGAATCATAGGGAGGTCAGAACTGAGGAAGAAAAGCATGCAGTACTACGATTACGAGTATTTCAACTTAAAACAACGCTGCCGTGGAGCGGCAAGAAAAAGAGAACGAGCAGAGCGAGAGGATACAGGTAATCATTCTAGATTTTGTTGTTGTAGTGGAATTTGGAGGCCCAAACAAATGTGGGTTTCAAACCATCACAGTTTATGGTGTAATTAAAGCTCATGAAGTTTTATTAACGGATCAAATCCATCCATGTGTTTTTTATTGTCATTTTGGGAAAATATTGCAATTGGGAAAGGGCTGAAGAAAAGCGTTGAATAGGAATTGACACTTTTTGTGACACTGGACTGAATGCAGTTAATTAAACATCAAATTCAAAAATGAATTTTAGCGAGCAGATGCCATGCTGCGAAACAAAACAACTCAAATAGTTCAGACCAATAAATCAATGACAACTTAGAAGGCTTGCCGAAAGACACACAACAATAATTGTAGTCTGGGCATATGACTGACCGCTACATTTTGCCATTTGGGACGGTTTTTTCCATTGGTGGTCCCCTCAACCCCCCAAAAATGTTTAGGGAAAAAATAAACTTTTGTGGGAAAATATATCTATAGAGTTGTCCGATAATTACTTTTTAACCGATAACCTGATGTTGTCCAACTCCAAAAATCCGATACCGATATCACACTGATATACAGTGTATCACAAAAGTGAGTACACCTCTCGCATTTCTGCAGATATTTAAGTATATCTTTCATGGGACAACATTGACAAAATGACTCTTTGATACAATGAAAAGTAGTCTGTGTGCAGTTTATATAATAGAGTTCATTTATTTTCCCCTCAACATAACTCAAAATATAGCCATTAATATCTAAACCCCTGGCAACAAAAGTAAGTTCACCTCTTAGAAACTATGTACATCCCTAAATGTCCAAATTGAGTACTGCTTGTCATTTTCCCTCCGAAATTTCATATGACTGGTTACAGGAGTGCTGTTAGCATTGCTGCAGAGATTGAAGAGGTTGGGGGGGTCATTCCCACCACCATGCTTGACTGTAACCATGACAAACTTATCTTTGTACTCCTCACCTGGTCGCCGCAACACATGCTTGAGACCATCGGAACAAAACAAATTAATCTTCGTCTTATCAGACCATAGGACATGTAATCCATGTGCTTTGTTGACACAACCTTTTTCCTGGCTGTCTAGTGTACAGTCTTCAGAAGAGGCTTCCTCCTGGGGTGACAGCCATGCACACCAATTTGATGTAGAGTACGGCGTATGGTCTGAGCACTAACAGGTTGACCCCCCCCACCCCCCCACCTCTTCAATCTCAGCAGCAATGCTGACAGCATTCCTTTTTTTTGACAGTTTTTTTGAGTGCTGACAGTACTCCTATAACGAGTCACATGACATTTTGGAGGGAAAATGACAGGCAGTACTCAATTTGGAGATTTAGGGATGTACGTTTTTTCACAGGGTTGTATTCACTTTTGTTGTCAGCGGTTTAGATATTAATGGATATAAATTATTTTGAGGGGACTATATATATATACTAACTTTATTATATAAGTTACGCACAGACTACTTTTCATTGTGTCAAAGTGTCATTTAGTCAGTGTTGTCCCATGAAAAGATATACTTTAATGTCTGCAGAAATGCGAGGGGTGTACTCACTTTTGTGATACACTGTATGTGTTCGTGGACTTGACGCAAGATTGCTAATTATATTGTGGAGCCCCACTGGATACTTTAATCATTGTAAATGTAACAGAGTCAGAGTTTTCCAAATAAAATTATCACTCTGTAAAAAATAAGAGAAAAACTGAAGTTATAGAAAAGGTTCCAAAATAATGCCCCATATGAATTAAATCAATTGAAATGAGCCAAAATATCCATAATTAAATAAGAGGAATAATTCCAAATAAATCACGATTATACTAATTACCCCAAAGAGCCACTAGGGGGGCGACAATGCAAAGGCAGGCAATTATAGGACATGCTAATGCAATGACATTTCCCAATATTCATTTATCTTGGCTTTTTTCACAGATTTTTAATTATAATTATGTGTTTTATTACTTTTCTTGGTAACTCTTTCCATCTGGTGACACAGTAGTTACATTTGATGAGTTTATAATTCATTGAATTTCATTTATTGTTCATTATATTTGTGCAACACAAGTGATTAGGGTCTTTCCCTCAGTTAACATATCCCAAGAATCTTAGTTTAGAGACATCTAGAGGTCACTCCAGGCACAGCTGCTGTGCTAAGCTGTGACAAGCCCAATCACAAAAGCATGCATACTGGCGCAAAACCAATATTATTTTAAATGCTTTTATTGGCCGATATTATAAGGAAACTCTCATTTCAATATGTTGTAGCTTTACTTACAGTATTTATTTATTAGTTATTATGAAACAATAATGTCGATAACCCAGGATTTATAAAAGCGCGATAGTTATTTTCCGATGTTATTTCAAATGCTTTTATCATCTGATATTATCAGATAATATCGGCCAGCTCTATATATCTATATACTGTATTTACGTCATATATTTCAGACCTCAGACTTGCTGACCTGCTGACTTGCTTTTCGTTTTAGCAAAAGCAAACTGAATGGATTCATTATTTTTTGCACAGAAAAAAAAGACTCCAGATGAATAATCCGATGAGCTCTTAAACGTAAATACGGTGGTATAAAAAAGTATCTGAACCTCTTGGCATTTCTCACGTTCTGCACAAAATCACCATCAAATGTGATTTGATCTTTGTCAAAATCACACAGATGAAAAAACTGTCTGCTTTAACTAAAACCACTAAAACATATATGGGTTTTCATATTTTAATGAAGATCATATGCAAACAATGACAGAAGGGGGGAGAATAAGTAAGTGAACTATCACATTCAATATTTTGTCCCCCCCTCTTGGCGGCAAAACGGCAACAACTTCAACCAGATGCTTCCTCTAGCTGCAGATCAATCCAGCACATCGATCAGAACTAATCTTGGCCCATTCTCTACAAAACTGCTGTACTTCAGTCAGATTCCTGGGATGTCTGGCATGAATCGCTGTTTTTAGGTCAGGCATCTCAGCATCACAGCATCTCAATGGGGTTCATGTCTGAACTTTGACTTGACCACTCCAAAACACCATCCTGAAGTTGATGTACGTCTGGGTTTTGGATCATTGTCTTGTTGCAGCAGCAATCCTCTTTTTAGCTTCAACTGTCTGACAGACAGCCTCAGGTTTACCTTCAAAACACCCTGATAGACGTTTGAATTCATTCTTCCTTTAATGATTGCAAGTTGTCCAAGCCCCGAGAAAACAGCCCCAAATTATGATGCTCCCTCCACCTGGTTTCACGGTGGGGATGAGGTGTTGATGTTGGTGAGCTGTTCCATTTTTCATCCACACATGACGTTGTGTGTTACTCCCAAACAATTCAACTTTGGTTTCATTACTCCAAAAAATTTTGCCAAAATGTCTGTTGAGTGTCCAAGTGCGTTTTTGCGAACATTAAACGAGCAACAATGTTTTTTTTTAGACAGCAGTGGCTTCCTCCGTGGAGTCCTATCATGAACACCATTCTTGGCGATAGTTTTGCATATAGTTGATGTGTGCACATAGATATTGGACTGTGCCAGCGATTTCTGTAAGTCTTTAGCAGACACTTCAGGGTTCTTTTTTACCTCTCTGAGTATTCTGCGCGGAACTCTTGGCGTCATCTTTGGTGGACGGCCATTCCTCGGGAGAGAAGCAACAGTGCCAAACTCTCTCCATTTGTACACAACTTCTCTGACTGTCGATTGATGAACATCCATACTTTTAGAGATGGTTTTGTATACTTTCCCAGCTTTATAAAAATCAATAATCCTTGATCGCAGGTCTTCAGACAGTTCTTTTGACGGATCCATGATACACATCAGACAATGCTACTCATCAAGACATTTCTTACAGGGTGTGTGTTTTATAGTGGGCAAGGCAGCTTTAAACCTCTCATCAGTGATAGGGCACACACCTGATTTAAATTCTTTGGTAAAAATTGGTTTTAATTGCTTTTTAAGTCTCCTTAGGCAGAGGGTTCACGTACTTATTTTTCTCCCTTCTGTCATTGTTTGCATGCTATCCTCATTAAAATATGGAAACCTATAAATGTTTGGGTGGTTTTAGTTAAAGCAGAAACTATTTTCATCTGTGTGATTTTGACAACGATCAGATCACATTTGATGGGGGTTTTATGCAGGAATGTGAAAAATTCCAAAATGTTCAGACACAGACTTCATAACCTATTGACATGACACGGGAAATTGGACTGATTCGCAGTTCAAATATTTACAAAACCAAAGCTGCTACTGACCCAAAACCAAAACAGGCACCTACCTTAGCAATATATGAGTCTCCATTAGCAGCAGCATCAAAAAATTCAAAGTCGTTCCCTTATAAAATCCCGATTATTTTTTATTTAAGTATAACACAACTTAAAATGGCTATAAAAGTCTCAAATTTTACACTAGATGCACAAAAATCACCAAATGCAGAGATAATCGCCTATATTTTCAGTATCAATAGCAATATTTAACGTATTATAAAAGTTTTTGACCAAAATTTTTTTTTTTTAAACTTATTTTTACTTAAAAAAAAAAAAAGTATTTACTGCAAGTTTTCAACAGCTAATAAAGGACTCAATTTAACATCAGAAACTTAAGATTGAGGAAACATGCAAAATCAATTATAAATAATATGTAAATAGATTAATAATAAATTCTATATGCAATCATAACTTATTATAGAATAGAGTAGCCCTTTATTGTCATTATACACTATATACTGTTAGCGAATGAGGCTAGTGGCTGCTTTGCGTAACAGGAGCTTTTCTGGCAAAAATTCCTGTGAATAAATGTTAAAATCCCCAAATTCTTCATAGATATCGACGTAAAACAGTCTCGATTCTTCAAAAGTAAACTATGAGGCTCGTGAGTTTCGAAAATTAGCCGCCTCCATGTGTAAACAAAGAAGAAAATTCCTGCGAATAAATGCTTCAATCACACATGCATGGTACGAAAAATATAATATTTTCCTTCAATCCTCGAACAAATCACTCCTGAGACAAATCTTCCTTTTTGTATGCGGTACAGCTTTCGTAGTCAAACCCAATCGAATATAAATCCAAGCTTAAATCCGACATGAGCGTGTGCCATCTTCGGCTATTACTAAATGAAGCTCGGCCCCCTCTGATAAGGTGTCGCACAAAGAATGATGAAGGGCCAGGCCAATAGTAATAATGTCTATGTTTGAGATTCTTTTTCATACCACTGTAACAATTTTAATGCATGCTTTATTTTCATAAAACAGCTTTACGAAGCCTTATATTACAGATGTCCCAATATAGATTTTTGACTCCTGATCCGATTCAGTTTTTTTCCAAGATATATTTTACCGATACTGATCCAATACCTATATTTCTAGACCGTTAAAAATAATACAACCAGGAAATTAAAGCGAGCCATGCTAGTACCCGCTCAAGAAATGCTCTGTTTACTAATATTACTCGATACTGTTTTACTATCTTTTCTAAAGAGAAGTAGTCCCTGACAGCGGATTGGCCAACTGAATGATCGGTGCACCTTGACTTTTTACTAGTATCCATGTAATATTTAACAACAATGATGTCACATATGTCTTCTCTTTTGGTAGAGGCTTTATGGTGACAAGTTTGACCCTAGAACAGATGATTTCACTTGACTATTCATTATTTGTAGAGCTTCAAGAATTTGGGTACAACAGAAAAGATGATGTCTTTTGAAGTTCCACTATGGTGTGCTTAATACGAGCTTCAGTAACTATCTAAAGCCTGTAAATATGTATTTGCTGATTCTGGCAACATAAAAGCAGCATAAATGTGCAATGCTATACTGAGTGTTTCCCATAGTCTCTATTTTCCGGCTGCTCTGCCAGTCACACTTGTAAACTAAAGCATATTTGCCTGTTGCAAACAGACAATACCGTGAGATTGAACAGCAAATGCTTGGCAAAAATCCATTAGAGATACATTGAATCCAGCCCTTTTTCCTTTCCTTTCCTTTCCTTTTTTTTTTTTTGTTTCCTTTCCTAAGGCGGGCGCATTTACTGAGTATGTTATAGAGTGCAAGCAATTATTACATCCATTCCACTCTTGAATGCAGTCAATTTCTGGTCAGAAAGTGGCTAAATGAAAGTGTGGGGGGGAGAAGACACATTAGACAACGCTGCCATATATAACCTGTATTTGTGAGGGGCATATAGCGCAGAGAAAGTTAATGAACAAAAGCATCGCCTATACAACGTCCACAACAACGGTGATTGTGTGCGAGATGCAATATTTGACTATGAGAGCTAAAATGCCAAGCTGGTTATTAGCAGGGTTGTTCTAGCTGCCCTTTTAATTTTTGTCTTAATCTTTTGGACAAAAGTAGTTATTAGTAGTAGTCATGTTTTAGTCATTTCAAAATGTGTTAAGTCCTCGTTTAGTTTTCATTAACAAATTTCGTCCGGTTTCAGTTGACGCTAACTCAAAATGTTTTTGTCTGTAAAATTCAAATTTTTTAGTCAAAAAAATAAATAAATAAATACAGTGGGGCAAATAAGTATTTAGTCAACCACCAATTGTGCAAGTTCTCCTACTTGAAAAGATTAGAGCGGCCTGTAAATTGTCGACATGGGTAAACCTCAACCATGAGAGACAGAATGTGGAGAAAAAAAACCCAGAAAAATCACATTGTTTGATTTTTAAAGAATGTATTTGCAAATGAATTAATCATGGCAGAAAATAAGTATTTGGTCAATCCCAAAAGTTCATCTCAATCCTTTGTTATGTACCCTTTGTTGGCAATAACGGAGGCCAAACGTTTTCTGTAACTCTTCATTCTTCGCTTGGTGTAATGAAATCAAATGTGGGAGCAATTATTAGAAAATGGAAGACATACAAGACCACTGATAATCTCTCTCGATCTGGGGCTCCATGCAAGATCTCACCCGGTGGCGTCAAAATGAGAACAAGAACGGTGAGCAAAAATCCCAAAACCACACAGGCGGACCTAGTGAATGACCTACAGAGAGCTGGGACCACAGTAATAAAGGCTACTATCAGTAACTCAATGCGCCGCCAAGGACTCAAATCCTGCACTGCCAGACGTGTCCCACTGCTGAAGCCAGTACACGTCAAGGCCCGTCTGCGGTTCGCTAGAAAGCATTTGGATGATACAAAAGAGGACTGGGAGAATGTGTTATGGTCAGATGAAACCAAAATAGAACCTGTTGGTAGAAACACAGGTTCTCGTGTTTGGAGGAGAAAGAATACTCAATTGCATCCGAAGAACACCATACCCACTGTGAAGCACTGGGATGGAAACATCATGCTTTGGGGCTGTTTTTCTGCAAAGGGACCAGGACGACTGATCTGTGTAAAGCATGGGTGTCCAAACCTGTCCTCAAGGGCCACTGTGGGTCCTGGTTTTTGTTCCTACCAATCGAGCACGGACAGTTGACCCAATGAAGTTTGTGCTAAAACAAGCAGCACCCGACTGCAATCAACTGATTACACTTGTGAGACACCAGATTGGTGAAAGGTTGTCCTCATGATGGGTTTGAACAAAAACCCGCACCCACTGCGGCCCTATGTGAAAGAGTTGGGACACCACTGGTGTAAAGGAAAAAATGAATGGGGCCACGTATTGAGAGATTTTCAGTGAAAATCTCCTTCCATCAGCAAGGGCATTGAAGATGAGACGTGGCTGGGTCTTTCAGCATGACAATGATGCCAAACGCACAGGCAGGGCAACAAAGGAGTGGCTTCGTAAGAAGCATTTCAAGGTCCTGGAGTGGCCTAGCCAGTCTCCAGATCTCAACCCCATAGAAAATCTGTGGAGGGAGTTGAAAGTCCGTTTTGCCAAACGACAGCTCCAAAGCATCACTGCTCTAGAGGAGATCTGCATGGAGGAATGGGCCAAAATACCAGCAACACTAAGTGAAAAGCTTGTGAAGAGTTACAGAAAACGTTTGGCCTCCGTTATTGCCAACAAAGGGTACATAGCAAAGTATTGAGATGAACTTTTGGTATTGACCAAATACTTATTTTCCACCATGATTTGCAAATAAATTCTTAAAAAAACAAACAATGTGATTTTCTGTTTTTTTTCTCCCCACATTCTGTCTCTCATGGTTTACGTTCACCCATGTTGAAAATTACAGGCCTCCCTAATATTTTCAAGTGGGAGAACTTGCACAATTAGTGGTTGACTAAATACTTATTTGCCCCACTGTAAAGGTTTCCAACAATATGGAATGAACATTGACAGATGAGAACATTAAGGTCCTTCTAAAAAAATAGCATATTGTGATAAAGTTAATAAGTTTCGGTAATGTACTGATAAACATTAGACTTTCACATGTTTTAGATTCATTACACACAACTGCAGTAGTTCAAGGCTATTACTATTTTAATATTGATGATTTTGGCAAAAAAGTCAAGAAAAACCAAAAATCCCTATGTAAAAAAATTAGCATCTTTCATCTGACAATACAAAAAAAGTAGGGCTGTCAAACGATTAAAATTTTTAATCGAGTTAATTACAGCTTAAAAATTAATTAATCGTAATTAATCGCAATTAATCACAATTCAAACCATCTATAAAATATGCCATATTTTTCTGTAAATTAATATATATTCTGTAAAATAATTTGTTGGAATGGAAAGATAAGACACAAGATGGATATATACATTCAACATAAGGACTGTAGTGGGCATTTCACTCTACTGTCATTTAAATCTGTCTATGCTGTTCTCACTCCGAAGCGTCTACTTTTTCCAAAGCTAGACAGCTAGTGAACGACGCCTTAACAATCAGACTTCTTCCTTTTTCATCTAATTTATTAATAAAATGGCCTCAAACCACTGTCCTCTTTAGATAATAGTGAAACTACAAAAAAAAGTACACAAGCATTGCATTAGCAACAACGTTAGCTTAGCACGCTATACAGGTTTACTAAACATAAACAAAAAGCGTCTCATACAAAAAATATAACATTTCGCTTACTAACATAATATGTACATTCTTTACAACAACCATACTTACGGACAAATCTTGTCCAAGGATCATATAAGCACAACATTACAACGTAGGCGTCAGCCCGAGATGTCGTGCAGCCATATTGAACTGGCAAGAAAGCAATAAACTATGTCGCAAAGCGACCACAAGAGTTCGCTGTTAGACAGCACAAAAAACCTTGCTGTGAAACTTACCAAAAGGCAGAATACTGTCTGAGCGGGACATGTGCGTTAATTGCGTCAAATATTTTAACGTGATTAATTTAAAAAATTAATTACCGCGCGTTATTGCGATAATTTTGACAGCCCTAAAAAAAGTGTTTTTTAAGATTAAAAAAAAAAAAAAAGTCAACCTTCAATTAATTATATCAGCTATGCACTCAATACTTGGTCGGGAATCCTTTTGCAGAAATGACTGCTTCAATGCAACGTGGCATGGAGGCAATCAGCCAGTGGCACCGCTGAGGTGTTATGGAGGCCCAGGATGCTTGGATAGCGGCCTTAAGCTCATCCACAGTGTTGGGTCTGGTGTCTCTCAACTTCCTCTTTACAATATCCCACAGATTCTCTATGGGGTTCAGGTCAGGAGAGTTGGCAGGCCAATTGAGCACAGGAATGCCATGGTCAGTAAACCATTTACCAGTAGTTTTGGCACTGTGAACAGGTGCCGGGCCATGCTGAAAAATGAAATCTTCATCTTGATAAAGCCTTTCAGCACATGGAAGCATGAAGTGCTCCAAAATCTCCTGATAGCTAGCTGCATTGACCCTGCCTTTGATAAAACACAGTAGACCAACACCAGCAGCTGACATGGCACCCCAGACCATCACTGACTGTGGGTACTTGACACTTGACTTCAGGCGTTTTGCCATTTCCTTCTCCCCAGTCTTCCGCCGGACTCAGACACTTTGACTTCCGAATAACATGCAAAATTTGCTTTCATCTGAAAAAAGTACTTTGGACCACTGACCAACAGTCCAGTGCTGCTTCTCTGTAGCCCATTTCCAGCAAACGCCTGCAAGTTTGATTTAGTTATTCCCACCACCTGTTACGTGCCACAGGTAAGTAAGGTGCTGTTAATTACTCAAATTAGAGAAGCATCAAATGATTTTTCGAAGGGTGCCAATACTTTTGTCCGGCCCATTTTTGGAGTTTTGCGTAAAATGAAAATGATCCCCCCACCCCCCACCCCCCGCCCCCCCATCCCCTCACCCCATTCTCTTCAAACCTGTACCTCTTTAGAGGCATTTTTCATTTAGTTTGAACCCAGGCAACACAGATATAATAATTACAAGAAATTAAATTACTTTCTGTAACATGGGGTAATGTGTAAAAATAACTTATTACCCTTTGACAAAGAAAATCATATATGTTTTGAACAACTGGTGGAACTGGTGTCATAGTTCATTGTTTACACCAAACATTTTATAGATCAGTGGCCTGTGATGGTTGGTTGATCAGCTTGGTTTCCCCAAGGACCAAGAGCAGCATAAAAAATGGATGGCAATGGTCAGCCGTCAAAACATGAAATAAAAGGTTTTGTTTGTTTGTGTTTTGCTGTTTAAAATGGGCTTAGTATCCACAGCCAGCAGTCACCATCAGCAGGCACGAGAAGCTGTCCCCAGCAGAAGCAGCAACATGATGTGGATCATGAAAATGTAACCTGAAAAAAAATACATTAAATTAGCTTTCTATTATAAATTTGTGTCTAATACTTGTTGACATCACTTTTCAACCTATACACATCTCTAAAATATCATAATGTCAAACATTTTGGTGTAAAGAATACAGGTTATCATGCAGTGACTTGGTACTCTTCCATGACCTCAGTTCAAAGCTTACAAAATCGAGCTAATAAGCAGGTGAAAGCCGGTTGTCTACCAATACTCACAAATACAGATGAGTGTGTACACCACAAAGGGCCTCCAAAAGAGTTTACACTTTAATAGCTCACCGAGTGGAAACAAAGAAAAAGAGCTTTTTCCGCTGAAAATTCTTGTGAATAAATGCTTAAATTCCTGAATTCTTTGTAGATATGGACGTAAAACAGTCTTGATTCTTGGTTAAAAGCAAAAAAAAAACATGCAGTTAGCATTTGTTTTACGTAAATATTGCGAACTATGATGCTAGTCAGTTAGGAAATGTAGCGGTGGCCTTGTGTAAACAAATAGCTTTTTTAGTTGAAAATTCACCGAGTGGAAACAAAGAAAAAGAGCTTTTTCCGCTGAAAATTCTTGTGAATAAATGCTTAAATCCCTGAATTCTTTATAGATATGGACATAAAACAGTCTCGATTCTTGGTTAAAAGCACAAAAAAACTGAGCAGTTAGCATTTATTTCACGTAAATATTGCGAACTATGACGCCAAATGCTGTAGCGGGTAATTTCTCCCATTGATTTTTTTTACAACGTTTCAAAACGCATGCATGGTACGAAAAATATAATAATTACCTTGAATCCTCGAACAAATCACTCCTGAGGCAGTATGATTTATTTTACGTGAACATGTCGAATGTGCCACTCGTCTTTAAGTCACTGTGGCGCCGCCTTACCACAACAAAGAGCTTTTCACGTTAAAATTCTTGTGAATAAATGCTTAAATCCCTAAATTCTTTATAGATATAGACCTAAAATAGTCTCGATTCTTGGTTAAAGGCAAAATCAAAACAAAAAAACGGGTAGTATAATTTATTTTATGTAAATATGTCGAATGTGCTGCTCATGTTTACGTCACTGTGGCGCCGCCTTACCACAACAAAGAGCTTTTTACGTCGAAATTCTTGTGAATAAATGCTTAAATACCTGAATTCTTTATAGATATGGACGTAAAACAGTCTTGATTCTTTGTTAAAAGAGCAAAGAACCGGGCAATTAGCATTTATTTTATGCAAATATTGCGAACTGTGATGCCAATGCCATAGCGGCTAATTTCTCCCACTGATTTCTTTCACAATGTTTCAAAATGCATGCATGGTACGAAAACTATAATAATGTTGTATGTGGTACAGCTTTTGTACTTTTATCCTAAATCCGGCATTGAATTGCTGCATGTGTCGCTGCGACAGACTGCGAATAACTGAAGCGGATTGTGTGATGGGCCCCCTGCTTGAAGGCGTTGTGCAGCGGCTGGCCAAATTGACCCGTCAATACCATTATGAAGTCTATGAGAAAACAATTCTTACCATGCATTTTAAAACAAGCAAGCTTGGAGTGCAGCCTACCTTGAAGCAAATTCTAAACACCGTGGCAGCACATGTCACATGAGTGACATGACTCAAACAATGCTGAACTACAAGTACGGTAGGAAAATCAGAGCAAGCGGCAGTAGGCTCGCCAGATTGGAGTTTTCCCCTTCGAGTCACAGTTTGGCGACTTAAATGTTGTTTCAAATGACTGTTGGCAGACGAGCACATATTGTAGCGTCAACTTTGTGATGATAATACACAATCAGCAGGAAAACTGTGCATTGTTTTCAATGAATTATACCCACCTGGACGCCACGAACTATGTTGTTAAAACAGTTGTTTTAGAGTTTAAGATGACACTTGCCACACTAAATGCTTACGCTAATGCTATGCTAACGATATGAGTTACGTTTAATGCGTGATGATGACTCAGCACAGACCTTTAAAGGGTAACGCAAAATTGCATATTCTCTCTTGCCAAGATGAGAAAACAAATCTTACCATCTATTTCAAAGCAAGCCAGCCTGTAGCACAGCCTACCTTGAAGTGACACGACCAAAACACTTCTGTACTACACAGTGGCACGGGAAGTGAGGTGCTGAGGGTGCTGCAGCACCTCCTGGTGTTGGGGAGGGGAAAAAAGTGTTTTGGTAGATTGTATTACAAAACAAAAAACATCAATAAATAAGGGTTGACAAATTTGGACCAAAACAGCTGTTTTTGAATGGGAAAAACAAAACAAGATCCTCAGCACCCACTGCTGTGAGTACTACATGCACAGTAAGAAAATGTCACACACTGTGAACAAATGACAGAAACTACAGTGGTATGAAAAAGTATCTGAACCTTTTGGAATTTCTCACATTTGTGCATGAAATCACCATCAAATGTGATCTGATCTTTTTCAAAATCACACAGATGAAAAAACTGTCTGCTTTTACTAAAACCACCCAAACATTCATAGGTTTTCATATTATAATGAGGGCAGTATGCAAACAATGACAGAAGGGGGGAAAATAAGGAAGTGAACCATCACATTTAATATTTTGTGCATCCCCCTTTAGCAGCAATAGCTTCAACCAGGCTAGTGATTTCTGTAAGTATTGAGCAGACACTCTAGGGTTCTGTTTTACCTCTCTGAGTATTCTGCTCTGAACTCTTGGCCTCATCTTTGGCGGACGGCCACTGCTTGGGAGGGAAGCAACAGTGCTAAACTCTCCCCATTCGTAGACAACATCTCTGATTGTCGATTGATGAACATCCAGACTTTTAGAGATGGTTTTGTATCCTTTCCCAGCAAGATACAAATCAACAATCCTTGATAGCAGGTCTTCAGACAGCTCTTTTGACCGTGCCTTGATGCACATCAGACAATACTTCTCATCAAGACAATTCTTACCAGGTGTGTGTTTTATAGTGGGCAGGGCAGCTTTAAACCACTCATCAGTAATTGGGCACACACCTGACTTAAACTTGTTTGATAAAAATTGGTTTTAATAGCTCTTGAAGTCTCCTTAGGCAGAGGGTTCACCTACTTATTTCCCCCCCTTCTGTCACTGTTTGCATGCTATCCTAATTCAAATATGAAAACCTATAAATGTTTGGGTAGTTTTAGTTAAAGCAGACGCTGTTTTTTCATCTATGTGATTTTGACAAAGCTCAGATCACATTTGATGGTGATTTTGTGCAGAATTCCAAAAGGTTCAGATCCTTTTCCATCAAACTTTTTCAACACTGTATGTTGAATTTTTATCTCGTTGTCATCTTACCAGACGAGATCTTGCGTTTGTCTCGTTACAATCTGAGTTTTTAGCTCGTCATTGTCATGAAAAAATTGTTCATCAACGAAATATTTTCGTTATTGTCATCGTTGACGAAAACAATAATGGTCATTAGGAGACGTAAACCCAGTATTACAATCAGCTATGAAAAATATTGAAACACCAGTGACAACATATGGATTTCCTCTGGGCGAGCATACAGGAAATAAAGGCACTGGGGTGGACTTTTATTTTCTCGTCTGCCTCGTTGTGAGCTGTATTGAACTGTGAGCTCCAAGCTTCTATTTTCAATGTCCCAAAGTCTGGCAATCGAAGTCACGCCAGAGATGTTCAACCAAATCAAGAGCACCTTTTCAGTCAGCGTGCCGCATATACAGAAGCAACAGTCAAATAGGAGAGTTGATTGAATGCTCTGTTTTCAGACCTCCCTTTAAAGACACCCACACGCTCTGAGCCGCTTTTATTCAGCGGCACGCAGAGTGCACACGCTCCTCTCCCAAAAACATAATAAGTCACTTACATATCACCAAAATATAGGACAATCTGCAGGCCTGTTTTGATGAAAGTTCAAAAGACCAGCCTTTGCGTTTTACCCATTTCTGTGCAGCAGAAAAGCTAAAAAGGAAAAAAAAAAGAAAAATCCATGAGCATGTCAGAGGATCTTGACAACACCCGAAGGTGACAGGAGTCAAAACTCATCACGGTCAGGAGGTCCTTTGGCACCGGATAGCTACATGATGCGTGAGTCGGGGCACAGGTCACCACGCGGCAGCCATGCCACCAGAGCCTCACCTCCACTTCACATTGTCTACAGCCTATGCCTCCTCCTATTTACTAGCCACACATACACATATACACACGCCGCACGTCAATAAACGTCTCTTCTGACGGACTTGCTCTTTTGTCTGTTGTGTAGAGTCGCTCTTTCTTCAGTGACCTTTGCGCAGTGGTGGATGAAGTTCTCACTTTTTTTTTTTTTTTTTTACTTAAGTAAAAGTACAGATACAGGGGCAAAAAAAAAAAAACTTAAAGGGGAAGTTCAGAAATATTGACATTTGGCTTAATCTTGGAGTTAGCGGGGGTTTAATTAGTCAGTGGAGTTGATTTCAACAAATTCCCTGCAGTTAGTTATTTATTAGTTTCAGGAATGGATAAGCTGGGGCAAGTCAATGAGCCCGTCCTAGCATGCTAATAAAAAACAACATATGCACTCAGGAAAATCACTGATGACCCATGCAATCAAATGTGTTGGCTAGGTTTTCAGGGTGAAGTTTATTAGGTTATTAAAACGTACAATTGCATGACAAGTCCACAGTTTGTATTTTCCCTTGTTTTTCAGGAAGAATTTGTGGAAACTCTCATTTGACCATTTCTTCTGTTTCCACAGCCTCTAAATGGACGTTTCTCTATGTAGCTGTTCTTCAGTCAAGACTCCGTAGACTGATGCTGCATTGGAGGAAGGTGGGAAGTCGGAGTTTCCAACTTCTGACAAGGAAAAATAACATTGGAACGCCACTCGAACTGGGAGGCACCAGTCACGAAGTCAGAAAGAAAGGTACAGAGTTGCTTCAATCACACATCACTAGACATAATGTGCTGCCTGTCAATAGTAAAACTAAAGAACGCAGTTTACAGTGTGGTCTATTTACCTTAGCCGTCGTTTTTCCTCCACTTGATTTGACCATCCGAGTGGGATAAGTCCAACTTCTTGTGAGAGAATATTTATTCATGCTTATAAAAACACAATCATTAGATACTGTGAAATTATATGTATTTGTTATGCTTTCTTGTGAGACTGCATTATAGCATGATACAATGTTCGTGTGCTCCAAATATTCTTTTGAAAATATTACAATGGGTCTCTGTCGATTGCCTTATCTGATTTGACTCCCTATTGTACCAGCTAAAGCTAGTTTCCAAGGTCATAACTCAGGATGTTTTTCTGTGGAAAATCCCCAGGTTGGGCTATAATAAGTTTCACTTCTGTTCCACAGTAAGCCGCCTTTGGTAACGCCCTTGCAATGGTATATAGGAACTTGACACACTTTGTCTCACTGTACCTCTGCATGATCACAGCACTTGACTGGATCACACCATTCATACCCTTGATATATATCTTGTTTATAAAGTCTTCGAAGCAGGCAATCCTTGGCTGAGTTTGATTTGTTTCTCTTATTTGAGCTATTGATTGCTACTTGTCTTGGGGTTCCAAATTAAATTTCCCTGACACTTCCCACCTTCCTTGGATGCAGCATGAGCACGAGTGACCAAAGCTCTCCTCTCTATTGGTGTCTCATTATGCATCCAAAAAAAATATGAAAGAAATATGTTAAGTACAGCAGTTTGGTGTGACATCGTTTTGGCCGCATAGGTATTTTGAACAACGATCTGCATTTTGAATTTATTTGATTATGTTAGATCTATTATTATCATTTTTTATTGGCATGCTAAGAAGGGACCATTGACTTGTGCTAGCTTAGCCACTCCGGAGCCCTGAACTTAATAAATAACTAACAAACTGCATGGAACCTGTTGAAATCAACTCCACCGACTAATTAAACCCCGCTAACTCGAAGATTAAGCCTAATGTCAAAAACTCTGAACTTCTGCTTTAGGTGAAAGTCCATGTATCTAAAAATGAAAATACTCAAGTAAAAGTACAAAAGTACTGGCTTTAAAATTTGCAAAAGTATTTTCTCCCGATGTAAAACTATTTTTTATTGGTGATTATCTTGTTCACCTGCCTAATCTTGCTTGTACTCGCGTTGCTGCCTCTAGTGCTCGATTACGGTACAGTTGCATGAGGCTTACCGAATGCACCAGAGGCATGAAAACAAAACTATTAATTCACAATGAGAAAAAAAGAAACGTAACGTGTAACGCAGGCAAAAATTAAAGTATAGTCACAAAGCAGTGTACTTTTATTTAATCAAATTTCATTACATTCTGCCTTTGCACATAGTCTTTTTAGCATGAGTTCTATATGCTGATGTACATAAAAGACTAAGACTAATTTTATGCATAGTTAAAAAAAAATTAACATACGTAGGATGCTCATTTGTTTCAGAGGCCAGAACTTAGGGTACTTTTACACAGAGAATAAAACAGGGAAAAAAAGTGAAAGCCAAGACAAACTCAATTTGGTTCACGAGTCATATAAAGTAGTATGAAAAAGTATCTGAGCCTTTTGGAATTTCTCACATTTCTGCATAAAATCACCATCAAATTTGATCTGATCTTTGTCATAATCACACAGATGAAAAAACACCCAATGACAGAAGGGGGAAACTAAGTAAATGAACCCTCTGCCTAATAGACTTAAAGAGGAATTGAAACCCATTTTTTACCAAACAATTTAAGCCAGGTGTGTGCCCAATCACTGATGAGTGGTTTAAAGCTGCCCTGCCTACTATAAAACACACACCTGGTAAGAATTGTCTTGATGAGAAGCATTGTCTGATGTGCATCATGGCTCTGTCAAAAGAGCTGTCTAAGGTCCTTCGATCAAGGATTGTTGATTTGTATAAAGCTGCGAAAAGATACAAAACCATCTCTAAAAGTCTGGATGTTCATCAATCGGCAGTCTACAAGAAGTTGTCTACAAATGGAGAGTTTGCCACTGTTGCTTCTCTCCAAAGGAGTGGCCGTCAACCAAAGATGACGCCAAGAGTTCAGCGCAGAATACTCAGAGAGGTAAAAAAAAGAACCCTGTAGTGTCTGCTAAAGACTTACAGAAATTACTGGCACAGTCCAATATCTATGTGTAGAACTATGGCCAGGAATGGTGTCCATCGGAGGACTCCACGGAGGAGGCCACGGGTGCCTAAAACAAAACATTGTTGTCGTTTAATGTTCGCAAAAAGGCACTTGGACAGTCCACAGAAGTTTTGGCAAAATATTTTGTGGACTGATGAAACCAAAGTTGAATTGTTTGGGAGTAACACACGTCATGTGTGGAGGAAAAATGGAACAGCTCACCAACATCAACACCTCATCCCCACCGTGAAGCATGGCAGGGGGAGCATCATGATTTGGGGCTGTTTTGCTAACTCAGGGCCCGGATAACTTGCAATCACTAATAGAAGAATGAATTCAAAAGTTTATTAGGATGTTTTGCAGGAAAACCTGAGGCCGTCTGTCAGACAGACAGTTGAAGCTAAAAAGAGTATGGATGCTGCAACAAGACAATGATCCAAAACAGAGAAGTAAATCAACTTCAGAATGGTTTCAGAAGAACAAAATACACGTTCTGGAGTGGCCAAGTAAAAGTCCATACTTGAACCCCATTGAGATGCTGTGGCATGACCTAAAGACAGCGATTCATGCCAAACATCCCAGGAATCTGACTGAACTACTGCAGTTTTGTAGAGAAAAATGGGCCAAGATAAGTCCTGATTGATGTACCAGACTGATCTGCAGCTACAGGAAGCGTCAGGTTGAAGTTATTGCTGCCGGGTTTAAATGTTTGGGTGGTTTTAGTTAAAGAAGACACTGTTTTTTTTTTCATCTGTGTGATTTTGACAAAGATTAGATCACATTTGATGGGTGATTTTATGAAGAAATGTGAGAAATTCCAAAAGGTTCAGATTCTTTTTCATACCACTCTATTGGGCAATTACATCTAATGTGGCCCAGATTATTTTATTAAGTCAATCCATTGTTTGCCATCGATGCCGCATAACGTCCAATCCATTTTGTCTAGGAGGGGCGAAACCTTGACCGAAATCAGTAAAACTTCACACGGATATCATAATGCCCCCTACTCCTTGAAATAGGAAATGTCACCGTTTTCTTGTGCAACAATGAAAATTAATGAATTGGTGGTTGGGACTATAGTAAATATGCTTACTGGAGTCGACCCGCTTTTCACTACCTGACAGCGTCTACGTCAGGCTACGTGGCTCTTCCCGTTTTGCGCTTGCTGTGGACCGCCTTTCACACTGGCCTGCCGCTAGTGTGAAACAGCCCTAAAAACATGTGATCTTGTATGTACAGTATGAATGAGCCATAACGTGCCTATCAGGCAGAACAACATTTGAAACCCCTGTTACTAGTATATACGTACTTACATGCTGAACAGGGCACAACTCCAAAATGATCACTTTCAGGATGGAGAAGGTTCTTGCAAGTGGATTTATTTCTTGAAAACATAATTGTATATTCATTTAATCAAAGCTCAGCCACTGACGAGCAGCAATCTGAACACCCACGGTGAAGTGTGTCATTCTAAAATTGCACTCAGTGTCTATTGTGGAGAATTTGTTTTTCCTTGCATGAGATTGTTGTCAAGTTTTGTCTCCTAAATCAGAGTACAGCTCAAGTGGCACTAACAGTGAGCGACCTACGCCAATAGTGAACACTTCAAGAGTAAACTATCTTCAATTTAATTATTCATTTACAGTAACCCATTTGCTGCCATCGACAGACAGCTCACAGTTGAAATGAATTGGATGTTTATTGTTGTCAATGGCAGGGAACGGGTTAAGTATCTGAGACACAGTGGGTGAGAGGTTCGAATCCAGGCTCTGACACTAACACGAACTCGGTGAACTGAATGAGCACTACCAAAATGGATTGGGTGTTTATGGCTGTCATTGGTAGGGAATGACAAAGAGGGACAGATGGCACCTTTATCATGTGTATCCCTGTGGGAAGAAACTTGTTAAATAAATAGAAAAAAGACAGCATTTAATTTTTCGATTGTGTAATAGTGGAGATGTGCCATATATGTATAATTAGAGCAAATAAGAGGCTGCAATGTACTGTCGCTAAAGTTCTAGTTTAACTGTTAAAAGTAATCAAAATGGTTCCTCCCGAAATTGCCAAATTTTTAGCCCTGTCACACAAAATGGAGCAGACTCCTGTGCAGAATTACGTTCTTTATTAACGTAAATGTTCAGAGACAGAAACAAACTGAGGGTGCTCCAGAAAGAATAAATAACAGGCTAAGAAAACAAAATGATACAAACAAGAAACAAAGGAGCCAGGCGAAATGCACTGGAGTAGTAGACTGAAAAAAAGGTCTAGGCAATTTCTATTGAAGGTGTGGACATTGAGACAGTTTCTGAAATAAAATTTCTTAGAGTCATTATTGACGAAAATATCAATTGGAAACCACATATCAAATATTTGCAAAATAAAATTTCCAGGAGTATTTCAGTAATAAATAAAGCAAAATTGCTTTTAGATTTTGATTCTCTGTATATTCTGTACTGTTCTTTAGTTTTTCTTTATTTAACCTGTGTGGAAGTCTGGGGAAATAATTACAAAAGCTCATTGCAATCTAACTATTCTTCAAAAAAGAGTAATACGTATTTTTCATAAGAAAGGATATGTGGACCATACTCATTCCCTTTTTTGGGATTCAAAGATTTAAAAATTTGCTGATTTGGTGCATTACCAAACAGTACAAATTATATTTAAGGGGAAAAAATAATAAATTGCCTGGTAATATTCTACAATTGTTTTATTTAGAAGACGTGCATTATAATCTAAGAAGGACATTTAATTTCAAAAGAATTAGGAACACAACAACAATGAGAGGTTTCAGTGTATCAGTTTGTGGAGTAAGGATGTAGAATGCCCTGACTGTAAAGTTAAAAGAATGTCAAAGTATTTAGCAATTTAAGAGAATGTTTAAACAGTTAATATTTCAGTGTTACATGTGTGAACCTGTGCAATGATGTTTTTTGAAGTTTTTACGAAGCACGTGTAACGATTTCTAAACCGGTGTAATGTGGTCCAGTTTCCTTGTACCGCATTTTTTGGACTATAAGTTGCAGTTTTTTTTTCAAAGTTTGGCTGGGGGTGCAACTTACACTCTGGAGCGACTTATGTATGTGTGAAATTATCAACACATTATAATATCATTTCAGATGTTATTTTAGTGTTTTGAAGCGACACTGATGGTTTGGTAAACTTGTTAGCATGTTCTTTATGCTATAGTTATCTGAATAAATCTTAATAGCTATGTTACGTTAACATAGTTCAAGTTCTCTATTGTATTTTTATTTTAAATTGCCTTCCAAGATGAAATTTCTGTTCTATGTTTTGGATTTTAAGTAAATATCCCCGAAAATGCAATTTATACTCCAGTGCGACTTATAGTCCAAAAAATACGGTATTTTTAAGGACTCTGGCAGCAGCATTCTGTACTAGCTGTAGCTTCCTGACTGATTTTTTATCAAGACCTGTAAATATACCGTTGCAATCGTCCAATCTACTGAAAATGAAGTTTTTCCATGTCTTGTTGAGTCAGAACCCTTTTAATTCTGGCTATATTTTTTAGATGGTAATAAGCAGATTAAGTGATGGCCTTTAGATGGCTATCAAATTTTAGGTCTGAGTCAATAATTATGCCAAGATTTCTGACTTGATTTGTAGCTGTAAGTGACATTGTGCTAAGGCGCATGCTTATCTTTGACCTATCCTTTTTTGGCCAACAGGTTGCCAGCCAGTCGCAGGGCTTTTATAGCCACACAACCATTCACACACACACTTACACCTACGAACATTTTGGGAGTGTTCAATTAGTAAATCATGCACAGTTTTTGGCGATATTAAAGGAACCCGGAGAAAACCCACGCTGGCACAGGAAGAACATGCATACTCCACACAGGAAGGCCGGAGCCGGGATTGCATCCATGATCCCAGAACTGTGAGGACGACATGCTAACCACTGTCCCATTGTGCCGCCTTCATAATGCAAATTATTTTTGAACAACAATAACTTAGAAAAATACTTGTGTTTATTAAATGCTTCATTGAGTGAGTCCACTCAAATTTGCTCACTCTGCCGAGCACAGTGTCACACACAATGAATGAGTTGCCACAACACACTTCTGACTGTGTACCGAGCCTAATGATGATTAACACATTTGTCCCTTTGATCGTAGAGCTGCCGAAGATTCTCTAGCCCATTGTTTTTCAACCTTTTCTGAGTTACGGCACGTTTTTACATTAGAAAAAAAATCACGCAGCACACCACAAACCAAAAATGTTCCAAAATTACTTTCTGTATAATATATTTAATCATAAAATAATTTCTCAATATTTATACTTACTCAGTGTAAAACTTGAGCCTGTTTAGATGAACACAAAGCCAATATACTGGCAGGAATCTTCAACTGCTCTCAGTCGCTCTGTTTTTATTTGTTATAGCAGTTAGGCTTGAAAAGCTCAGAATTATCAGACGGGGACTTTAGCAATCTCTTTAACCGCATCAGGGCCGATATGTCGCTAACAATAGCTTTGCAGGCAGGTAATATTATTGTCTGTGCCGCAGTGTGGGACTTTTTGTGATTTAGCAACAAGTTCAGCAACAAGGTAACTGGCTTTTAGGGCTTTCTCACATACAGTACCTTTGTTGTTTTTAAAAAAAAAAAAGTTGCCTGTTTCTGTTTTCACGAAGGTGAATAAAATAGTCCATTGACTTGTTTTGAAGCGATGGGTGTTTTGTTTGGAAATGACGTTTAAGCTTGCTTGGCACCATGGCGCTGTTGGTAGCTGCTCGTGTCGCGTTCAAGAACTGCTCGAATTTCTAGCCATCAGCCACCTTGCTGTCCTCGACAATGTGTTGGAATAAAACACGGGGAGGATTGATGGTCGCTACATATGGGTAAAATGGAAAGGACGTTTTTGTGTATATCGACACTTGACGATTCTAATCAAATGATGTAAAGTAGACGTTCTGGGGTCCACGTTGTCGTGGACAGCAAGGTCGCGGATGCCTAGAAATCCGAGCAGTTTTTGAATGCGACACGAGCAATACCTTGCTCATCTGCACACGACCGCAACCTTTTACCTACTACTTCCTTCCAACCGCAAGTCTGCCTGACGACAATTTTTTTTTTTTTTTTTTTAATGCGATATTGGATAATTTGTCACGTCACACTTGACAACCTCTCACGGCACACTAATGTGCCGCTGCACACCGGTTGAAAAACATTGCTCTAGCCAGATCAAAGTTACAAACCTGTCAATCATCATTAACTTTAAGTACCAAACGGCAGTGCACTGGTGACTAAGAAAAACAGTTTGGTCGCAGAGAGGCTGTACGAGCATGAAGCAAAAAAAAAACAAACATAAATTTACTTTTTGAATTAAAAACCCAATCCTTTTCACCCGATTCCGATCCTCTGAAAAGTTGCGCGATCGGCCCGATTTCCGATCACAAGATCGGATCGGGACATCCCTAGTAGTAACATCCTGCAGCTGGCCTCCGTCAAAGCTCACAATTCAAACTTTTATCAATCACACCTCCTTCTCGACTGAGACGTTGTTGTTTTCAATGTTGCTTTAAGAAATTCAGCGCTTCAGTATCGTACATCATGCTCATTTGCACTGACCCCAATCCTTAGCACATCCAATGATTTAATCTTCTCTGGCAGGAGCACCCAGAGCACCCCTCTGCTTACCCTCCGAACATGCATTTTTAATCAGTATATTAAGATGTCACATAACAGTCTGAGCTCATCATCTATGCCGCTGGTCATAGCACGTAGGAGTTTGGCTATTTAGAGTACGATTAGGCCTGGTTGCCGGTGATCGCGTTGAGAATGACGACGCCAAAACCTAGCTCGTAATGAGGGTCAAATGGAGATGAAACCTGATATCGGAGTCTCTTCAGAAGCGATCAAGAAACACCGTGTGGCGACAAAGAGAGATGATCATTTGACTCATCTTCTCAAGGTCTCCGCTGAGTCCCGTCTTTGTAGTGCAAGACTGCTGATGCCACACTGTGCACTCGGATAAATATTTGAAAACGTGTGAGTGGCGAAAGCGAGATGACTCTCAGCCTGTCACTTGTGTTTTGGAGTTGCGGCATCAAGCGGGGGACCTGCTCTGTGACATCGCGTAACTCCAGCAATGACATGAGCGCGCGCATATACGCCCGGCGCACACTCATAGATCGCCCTGTCAGCTACATCCTGTCACAGGCGTCACCCTCAAGGTCCAGCGGTGAGCTATACGTGCGCACAGTGATCAGGCAGCTCACCAGCTCTGCCTTCTGCTGCCTAACCCTACCTACTGTAGACAGCTCTCTTCATCCTAATGAGCTCTGTCAGAGTGGCATTTGACATAAGCCATCAATAAAGCACAGCTGACACAAGTCAGCCTCTCGCCCCCCTGCAGTGCATACAACTCGCCATCCTGAATTGCACTTTTCAGTCAGTGGAAGAATCGTACCATATGATTCAACTTCACTCATATTCTTACTCATGTTGTGGTTGCCCGCTTGTTGTCATAAGTGTTGGCAAATGGCAAAATCCACGTAAGGGTGACAGGATGTCAATTACATTTTATGTGGAAGGGTTGACAGTGGTCCCCAACCTTTTTTGCAAAATGGACCGGTGTGATGTCGGCCTTTTTTACACGGACCAGCAAAGTGTTGCAGAAAATTACGGTAAATATAAACCCAACGGGACTAAAAACGAACATTAAGTGCAGGGGAAATGTAACTCATCGTACCCTGAATCAACCTTTTTTAACCTCTTCTAAAACTTGACGGCACATATCCTTGGTCGCATGCATAATGAGTTCTTCCCCAATTGTGAAAGGTTTCTTGGCCTTAGCAATACAGTTCGCCACGAGGTATGATGCTCTCAGTGCATTCCCTTTGTTGCCCCGTTTGCTAGCTTTTAGTCAAACATTATGCAGAATAGACTTTGTTGTAGGCTCCTCTACTGGCTCAGCAGGCAGTCATTTCCCAGTAAAAAAGCTGTCCAAAGACATCGCCGCCCGCAGCACACAGCCAACAGCAGCTAACATTAAGGTCTTTTCACACTAGTGTCAAGCGGCAAGCGCAAAACTGGAGGGGCCACCTAGCTTAGGGTGGCCAAACGTTCACTTTTGCCCGGACATTTCCACTTTTCACATCGTGCCCGGGGCGTCCGGCGGGGTTTTCATAAATTCATGAAAATGTCCGGTTTTCATTTTTTTTCATGGGACCAATTAGCGTGTGTCAAAATTGACTGATGCTTTGCACAGAATACTACGGTACTGTGCAATCAATGTGCGATCAATACGAATATAATCAAATGCTAATGTACCCAAAAGAGTAATTAAGTCGAAAACAACTTTACTGTACTTTGGATACAAATTTGCGTTTGAGTGCGCAGTCGCAAACTGTCAACTGTCATTCACAAACAAACCTTCGTCACGACAGGAGCTCACAGGCTATTGGTATGTACACTTGCTAAACCTACTTTCAGTAACTGTTGACTTCTGTCGGAGCTTTGTACTGGTATGATCCTGTAAAATCCTGTTTGGTGTTGCATCGTTGCACTGCCGATTATTGTAAACATTTATAGCAATGTTTGATTTTGTCTCTGTTATCGGTGCTCGCTAATAGGGTAGCTGTCAGTGAGCTAAGCTGCGCTGGGGCATTTTGAGAAATGTAGTTTTGAACTGCTATGTTTGGAAACATGCTGGTTGAATCATTTGTCATTTAATTTCGGTTATTGTTTGTGTGAAATCTACAACATTGACTGAGAATAACAATTGAGTAGGAATAACAATTTGTCAGTGACAATTGTCATGATAATAATTTATAAAAATATTTAGTTGGCACCAGAGGTTGCGCTAGACTTTTTCGTTGTCTGTCATTTTGACCGACAGGGTCATAAAAATCCGGTCATAATCTATTTTTACCCGTCACTTAAATTTTTAAAATAACTATATCTTGATGCAGTCACTATATGTATATACACAACAATACAATAATACTTTATAATATAAAGTAACTAACATTAGTGCAGTCATGGATTACAGTAAGCAGGCCAGTGCTGTGTTTCCATATATAATATAATTCCATTATACATATATATATATATATATATTTTTAAATTTATTATTATTATTAAATAACAATGTACGTTGATATGACGCACATAAAGGAAACTTCAATTTTTAAAAAAATCGTTAGAAAGTTGTATGGACTTACAATCCGCTAGCTTGTTGTTTCCTGTTGTCTTCCGAAATACACCTGGGTGACGGCGCGTCAAGTGTTCGTTCATAGCCGACGTGCTACCGTGGTATGCGAGCTCAGCTTAGCAAAAAGAGTACACACAGTGGTGGCACCCTTCATATTTTCCTTGAAATAATTTCAGGCTCTGGCTAGTCTGGTCCGCTTTTTTGGCTTTATGCCGCTTTCACCGTGTTACCAATTATAATTATAATCGCCGTGTAGAGTTTTACTAGTTTCGGTGAGAAGGTGAATAGTTTTTTCTGTTGTTCGTGAACTACGTATCCACACAAATGCACATCCATTTAGCTTAGCTAGGAGAGGTATGAGAGTAATTTTTCGAGTGTCCCAGAGCTCGCAAAACTTTCAAATATGTGCATTCATCAAGGTTTCGTTGGCCGTGCTTTGTGTATATCTGTCTGCTGAAACAGCCTGATAGCACAAATAAATATAAGTATGCCTCCCCCTCTGTTATTGGATGCGTTGTTGACGTCAGCACAGCGGCGCTTTGGGCCCTGCCTCTCAGCGCAAATTCATTCAAACTTTTTGTTTTGCTCAAAACGGCTGCCCATTGCTGCCTTACGCCTAGAAGTCCCCTCCCACATACACAATGAATGGGTTGCAGCTGAACTCTTCGCAGTAAGCTGCCACTAGTTTGAAATGGCTGGAACTGTTTTGATTGACTAATGCTGGACTGCTATAGGTGTGCAAACACCCCAGTAATGGTGGCCAACCACTAGATGGCGATGTACAAGAATGTCTACTCGGACTAGTCGATAGAGCAGACAGGCATATTGATGTGTCAAGGGGCACAGGCCAGATTGCGGTCGTGAACAAATGATTTATTATTTCTCTGCGGCCCAGTAGCAAATGCGCCACCGACCGGTACCGGTTGGGCATCACTGAATTAAGGGACAGACAACATCTACTACAGTGAGACCTAATCTTTCTCGGTTGATGGGAACTGCCTCTGCCCCCGCAAAAATCAAAGATCCACGAAGCAGAGGTGGACCCTATTTAAACAATGATGATGATGAAGAAATACGTGTGCACCATGATGAAGATGATGAAGATGAGACAATGTATAGGTGTCAAGGGAGCCTCATACAGTACCTCAAAAGTCCGTGAATAACTGAAAACGCAAATTTGAAATGTGAATTGGTGAGTGATCTCTGTATATGATGGATTATCAAAGTACTGTATTAAAGTATTGTAATCAAGGGTGGAAACCTCTGATTAGATTGCGATGTGATACAAGGCTCACGATAACGACGATCTCACGTTATAAGCATATGACATTTATCAGGCAATCATTCTCCGATATTCGACAAAACACTATAACAATAAACAGAAAAACAAGCTATTTTCCTCTTTCTGCTATAAATTGGAATGAGTTTATCACTAGTAGGCGTCAAATCCATTTAAACATTCATTCATTCGCTGCCAGCACTCCCACTTCAAACGGATTGGATGTTTAGGGCAGTCAATTGCAACAAATTTGTTTAATTATGGTGCATTTCAGGTCATTTGCTGTTGATTTTCTGTCACTTCCTGTTGATTACAGGGCATTTCTGCATCACTTCCTGTTGATTTTGTATTGCAGAACAGGAAATGACCGGGAATCTTGGACGTCTATGGCCATCAGTGGCAGCCAATGCCAGACAATTAGTTTAATTTTGCGGCATTTCATGTCATTTCCTGTTTATTTTCCGTCTTTTCCTGTTGTTTTTTTTTTGAGGCATTTAACCCTTAGATGCATAAGTGGGTCAAAAATGACCCGGTGAGGTTGTGTTCTTGAAATATCTTCGGAATGAAAAATTGTAATCAATTCATATTCCAGGTATTCCTCAAAAAACGTGTTTTTGACATAATGCCATTCAAATTTTTGATGAACTTTTTATGCATTTGAAGAAATTGTCATTTTTGTATTACTACCCTAAGCTTCCACAAGTGGGTCAAAAAAGACCCACATGCATTTTCTATGGAATCCAATGGGAATCTTTCATTCTTATCAACTTTGGCTGTCAGGAATAAATTTACCGTGGACCACACAGACTAGGTATGTAAAAAGTTACATCCCTTAAGAAGATTATTTTACACAGCAAGAGCTGATACGTGTACTGTAAGTATTATGTCCATATAGTATTTTGTGTGTTTGTCTTTCATGACTCTTTATTATTATTTATCAACAAATTAACCTACTTCATAACTACTTAGCTCACGAAGGCTAGGTTCATACCGCAGGTCCTAATTCACAATTCCGATTTTTTGTCATATCTGTTTTTTTGGCGTACCTGTTCATACTACCTTTGTCCATTGAGCCTGTTCAAGTATCACACATGCGCTCTAATTCGCAGTCCGAGATGCGCTGAGCAAACTGGCCCGCATGCACAGGAGCATTGGAGCAGAGAGAAAACTGAGCATTTTTAGGCTAATTCTCAACCCATTTTATTTTTTTATGACTGTTGTCAAGCCCGCTCCTTCCCCAAAAGCCGCGTTCAAGCTAGGCGCTAACGCTAATGCACAGCTGCAGCGCTACCGTAGCACCCTGTCTCTCTCGCTCTTTGCTGATGTTAATTGCTGCATTAATTCCAATTTGGGGGACTTGACAGTTCGGACCGCAGCCACTTTCTGGAAAAATGTGGCCCGGATGGGATTGTAACCACATACGAAAGTGACCTGGATCGAAACACGAAAACATCGGATTTGTGCTAGATTTACAGCTAAAATGGTCCTACAGATGTTGGATGATGGAGAGGCAGTGACAGGGTTGGACTCAAGTGTCCGAAATTTCTGATGATGAGGACCCAGACTATTGTCCAGGTGGCAGCGGCCGTTGTCCACCTGGAAATCCAACTGAACACGATCAATCTAACTCATAAGATTCCACTTATGTGTCCTCTGAAGAAGAAAGTGTCCAAATCATGGCCAACAGAATGCGTTGGTAGGGCTCTTACTAGAGAGAGTTACCTTCCACCCAGGGCAAAACCCAGAGCCACAATATCCTCAGAAATCGGTCAGTGCCTCCACAAGGGCTTAGCACCTCCGTCTCACCCAAAAGATGCATGGGAGCTCTTCATCATTGATAATAAAATAAAAGGAAGGATGAAGTCTATTGCTGTTCTTTTCTTTTCTTTTTTTTTCATTTTTTTTTCAAAAAATGTTAATTGAATCATAAAGATATTTCAAGCATGAAATCATTCTTGTGTGGCCCTAAATATCATACTAATTAATATATAAGTGATTATTCCTCACCAAAATGGCATAAAAACACATTGGTTCTAATATGGGTCATTTTTGACCCACTTATGGAAGAGTGTAGGGTCCAGTAACTTGTGCATCTAAGGGTTAAAGGTCGCTTCCTATTGACTTGGCGTTACTGAAAAAGAAAGTGAATTAAGAATGTCCTCAAATGAATAGGAATTGACTCCAAATCAACAGGAAGTAAATGCCCACAAAAGACCAAGTGCCAATTGACAGAGCTAGATGTCCAACCCAGTCAAAGTGAATTGGACGTGTCGCGGCATCAATGGCAGCCAGTGAGCTAATGTAGACACTGTTCTAATGGAAGATTTTAGTATCGCAGTATTTCACCTTTTTGATGTATTGTGTAACCCCAGTTAAAATGATTAAATTACTTTATAAAATGAGCAAATAAGTAATAAATAAACCAGCAAACTAGTGAGTCATTTGTATATTAAAAGTGATTAAATAGCAGTTTTCTAAATTAAAGTTATAAATATACAATGAGTTAAGAATTTTGTTTCTCTAATAAAGTTTTTTTTCCAAGAGTGAGATTGCCGTTCCCCTACCCACGAGTTTTAGACAAGAGACCGATGGGAAGCGTAGCAGTTGGCTATGAGCTACCGCTAATGAAAAGAGACGAATTACAGTTGTTCTCGATTGCTAAAGCACAATTTCAAGATCTCTGAGCACAATGACCGGAGGCTACGCATGAAGCAAGCATATAGAGTTCCATTTGAGCGTAACCCAGACAGAATCAAAGAGCTACGTTTCCAGTATGTGCAAGTAAGTATACATACGGGTACACAATGTTGATTGTTCACAGTACAGTGGATGTACAAGCTCACTGTACTGCACAGTACAGTGTCCTGTAGAACTCCTTCTGTGACACTACCCATACTCTATTCATTTCCACAGAGAATCTTGGGGTTGGACGCCATGAGGAGACCTCATGAATACATCTTCCTGGATGAGGCTGGCTTCAACCTCACCAAGAGAAGGAGGAGAGGCCGTAACATAACTGGCCAAAGAGCAATTGTGGACGTTCCTGGCCAATGTAGGGGGAATATCTCCCTATGTTAGAAGGGCTTTTCCACAGGCATGCGCTCCTTGGGTCCTTCAACACCCAGCGTCTCCTCACATTCCTGGGAGAGCTACGGGACATCCTGATTGACCGAGAGCAGCAGAATCTGGTTCCAGCACAGCTTCTTTCCATCTATGTCATCATCTGGGACAATGTCGGTTTTCACCACACCAAACGGATAAGAGAGTGGTTGATATACACCAACAATTCCTCAATGTACAGTGGGGAGAACAAGTATTTGATACACTGCCGATTTTGCAGGTTTTCCCACTTTCAAGCCATGTAGAGATCTGTAATTTGTATCATAAGTTCCTTTCAAATGTGAGGGACGGAATCTAATATAAAAATCCAGAAAATCACATTGCATAATTTTCAAATAATAGATTTGTATTTAACTGCATGAAATAAGTATTTGATACATTACCAACTAGTAAATATTTTGGCTCTTAGTTCTTTTTAAGAACCCCTCCTGTTCTCCACTCATTACTGGAAGTAACTGCACCTGTTTGAACTTGTTACCTGTATAAAAGACACCTGTTCACATGCTCAAACAAACAAAAACTCCAACCTGTCCACAATTGCCAAGACCAAAGAGCTGTGTAAGGACATCAGAGATAAAATAATAGACCTGCACAAGGCTGGGATGGGCTACAGGAAAATAAGCATGCAGCTTGGTGAGAAGGTAACAACTGTTGGAGCGATTATTAGGAAATGGAAGAAGTTCAAGTTGACGGTCATGCAAGCTCTCACCTTGTGGAGCATCACTGATCATGAGGAAGGTGAGGGATCAGCCCAGAACGACACGGCAGGACCTGGTCAATGACCTGAAGAGAGCTGGAACCACAGTCTCGAAGAAAACCATCGGAAACACATTACGCCGTCATGGATTAAAATCCTACAGCGCACGCAAGGTCCTGCTGCTGAAGTCAGTGCATGTCCAGACACGTCTGAAGTTTGCCACTGACCATCTGTATGATCCAAAAGAGCAATGGGCGAAGGTCATGTGGTCGGATGAGACCAAAATTGAACTTTTTGGTCTACACTCGGCTCGTCGTGTTTGGAGGAAAAAGAAGGATGAGTACAACCCCAAGAACACCATCCCAACCGTGAAACATGGAGGAGGAAACATCATTTTTTGGGGCTGCTTCTCTGCCAAGGGTACAGGACAACTGCACCGTATTGAGTGGAGGATGGATGGGGCTATGTATCGCCAGATCTTGGCTGACAACATCCTTCCTTCAGTGAGAGCCCTGAAGATGGGTCGTGGCTGGGTCTTCCAGCATGACAACGACCCAAAGCACACAGCCAAGGCAACTAAAGAGTGGCTCCATAAGAAGCATCTTAAGGTCTTGGAGTGGCCTAGCCAGTCACCAGATCTGAACCCGATAGAAAATCTATGGGGGGAGCTGCAAGTCCGTGTTGCCCGGCAGCAGCCCCAAAACCTGAAGGCTCTGGAGAAGATCTGCATGGAGGAGTGGGCCAAAATCCCTGCTGCAGTGTGTATAAACCTTGTGAAGGACTACAGGAAACGTTTGGTATCTGTAATAGCAAACAAAGGTTTCTGTACCAAATATTAAGTTCGATTTTTGTGATGTATCAAACACTTATTTCATGCAATTAAATGCAAATTTATTATTTAAAAATCATACAACGTGATTTTCTGTTTTTTTGTATTAGATTCCGTCCCTCGCAGATGAAGAGAACTTATGATACAAATTACAGACCTCTACATGCTTTGCAAGTGGGAAAACCAGCAAAATCGGCAGTGTATCAAATACAAGTTCTCCCCACTGTATGTCTGCCACCCTACTCACCTTTCCTCAACCCTATAGAGGAGGTCTTCTCATCATGGCGGTGGAATGTGTATGACCGGGAACCATCGTAGAGAGAACCTCATCAGGGCCATGGACCTGGCCTGTGATGATGTGAGGGATTACTCAGGCTGGGTCCGGCATGCCAGAGCTTTCTTCCTCCGCTACCTGGCGAGGGAAAACATAGCCTGACCCCGCCCAACGACGTGATGCGCAGGGCCGTGCACAGTCCCCTGCACAGACCCCCCCCCCCCCACAGACCCTATAGTACCTCTTTACTGTACATACAAGAATTTGTGATATGTCTCCCCATGTACGTATGCTTTTGTTCTCTTTTGAAATACTTGTTTTGAGAAAAGTACGTTTGTACATGCTGTCATCAACAAATGGGGTTCTATTCCACTAAAGATAATCTGTGACTTACTATTGATTACCATACAAGTATGAATACTATACAGACGATGGGGTATTTAAAACATTACACCCTGAACATTGTGTTTTCAATTTTTATTGAAGTGTGCTATAGATATCCAATAGTGTTTATATTTTTGCAAGCTGTGAGGACCAGTTTGTTGTCAAAGTTTGGTTTTGGCCATAGGAGCAACAGTTTTGTGGTGAAAGTTTGGGTTTTGTGGTTGAAAGTTTGGGTTTTGGAGTGAAAGTTTCATTTTGCATAGAGAATGCAAGTTTTTGTGGAGCTAGCTTGAGAACAGTGTTTTGAGTTTAGAGAAAACGGACGGCAGTTTATTGAAATGTGTTCTGACATTTGAAAAAAAACTTTTTTTCTTGGAAAACTGCAATCCTGAGCCTTACTAGAAGAGTGGTTGGACACTTTGGAAGACTCAAAATGTTAACCAGACAAGTTTTGGCTAGGTGTTTTTCCCCCTTGGGGAAAAGCCACTGAGTTTTTCCCGAAACTCAGACAACAGGTGTTTGGACATTCCTTACTACGCGGCGAAACGTCTACACAATACTCAGCGAGCTTGGACAAGCATAATTGGGTAGAAGCGGCGAGTACTCACTATGTTTGTTTTTCTGTAGTTTTTTAGTACCTTTTCATTTCCTCAAAAATACTTTTTGCATGTATTACCCTATCCTACATTTAACCACTGTGTTTTGTTGTGTTAGCTTTGAAGCAGTTGATCACATAAGTCACGTCGCGTATTTAAACCGTCCATATTTGATATAAATACATTAAAGTACTTTCTTAATGCATTTTTTAGTACGTTCTGCCTGTATGCACTTAAACAAAATAAGTTTACGGTAGTACTTTGGGTGTCAAATTCGACGAATGTAGGACGTTTCGCCAATGTAGAAGATTTTGGCAGAACACAACAGGATTCTCGGTAAAAGCCGAGTGGCGAGCCAACCCAAGAGCTGGATTTCTACTATTTCCCTCCTGAACAGCAAGTTACCGTCACAACCAAGGTTGCCGTAGGAGTTGGATTATTTTTTTCTTTTAGATGGATTGAACTGAACGGTGTGCTTCCCACACCACAAACCCATTGGATTCCAGGAGGACAATTAATGGACAACCTAAATTGTTCTACACTTGATTTTGAATATTGAACTTTACATTTTGAATATTGAAATATCTGCATTTGAAAATTATTTGAAGTGCAACAATTTGAATTCTGACAATTTTGTGATTTTGGTTTAAATTTAGAATTAAACAAAAATAGAATAATCACTATAATTAACAAACCTGACCGGTCAGAAAATCGAACATAAAATAGACAAAAAAACTAAAACAAAACGAAGCTATAATTTTGTTATAATTCTTAATTCTTAACACAAAATTAAGGAGTAATATAACAAAAAACACTTTCTTTAGGTACATCTTGTTAATTGATGCGCCCGATTTATTTGTTAATTGTTGTTTGCCTATTGTCTTGTTTATTTGTTAAGTAAATTGCCGGCTTTGTTTTCAAGTTATATCTGTCTCTGGTTCCTTCCTTTTTAATTCCCACTCCCCGAACCTAGAACTGGTCCAGTAGCCCATATCACCCTCTGCCTAACAGCAGAGGCGCTACAAATTTGGCGAGCCAGCCAGGAGTGGTTTTAAAGGGCCAGAGACAATTAAAACTAAAATTAAAAATGGAAGCCGTGAAAAAGAGCAATGTTGAAATACCAAATTCACTTTGGGTGAGCAATTTAACTGTAACTGAGATTGATGAAGAGCTTTTTGAGTTCCTTAAACAACATGGATCTATTCAGACTGTAGTTCGATTAGACCCACTTGACCCAACCATTGGCAAACAGGCCATTGTTGAATTCACATATGGTAATGCTATGCAATCACTTTCTGACTTACTACCGTACACATTTTCGGCAAAAGACAAACCTGAGATAAGTTCTCTCGATTAAAGTTTAGGTAGCATTTATGCGCCTACAGTTACAAATACAGCGACAGAAACTTATCTGACTGTATTGCGAAGCATTGCTAAACAGACAGGCAAAAGCTTTACAGATTTACTCAAGGAAGAGCTTACTTCAATAAGTAAAGCTGCTGACTCTGAATCTGACGATGACCAAGACAGTGAAGTCACATAGGTTATGTTCATACTGCAGGTCTTAATGCACGAATCCGATTTTTTCGTGTTTTTCCAACTTCAGTGAGGCATTAACTTGACAGTCTGAACGGGACAAGTCGCATAGAAGTGGACCATTTCAAATCCGATCTGGGTCACTTTCGTATGTGCTTCAAATCCGATCTGGGCCACCTTTTTCCAGAAAGTCGCGGCGATCTGAACTGGCAAGTCTCCCAAATCGGAAATCATACAGCAATTACGTCATCAAAGAGCGAGAGAGACGGCCGCTACGGTAGCGGTGCAGCTGTCCGTTAGCGCCTAGCTTGCCTTAAACAAGGCTTTTTGGGGAAGGATCGGGCTTGGCAACAGTTATAAAAAAAATAAAAATGGGTTAAGGAAGAGCCTGAGAATGATCGGTTTCCTCTCTGCTCTATATGAGCAATATTTCAAGATTGCTTACATGGCCGAGAGTCGGGGCAAACTGGCCGTATGTGTGTGTGACATGCACGGACAGTGCGTGCATGCTATCGATCCACAGAAACTTTGAATAAAATCCTAAATAGGGATTATTTATGTCTGTTATTTGTGTCCTCTTTTTGGAAATCAAAATATGATTGCCCGGAATGACGGATGACAACCAGCATGTGTAGTCATTTGTTTTGATGCTTCTGCGCATGCGGGTCTTCTTGCTCAGCACGTGTCGGAGTGTGAATTAGTGCGTAATACTTGAACGATCTCAATGGACAAAAGCAGTCTGAACGGGCAGCCCAAAAAACAGAAATGACAAAAAATCAGATTTGTGCATTAAGACCTGCAGGATGAACGTAGCCATATTCTCCTCAAAACCCTGTCTCATACAACCTTCCTAGCTCAACAATAGCCCATGAACAAGGTGTCTCATAAATTGGTGTACCTTCACAGAACTCAATTCAAACACATACTCCAGTTAAAACAAAGAACCCAACTTTGAGTAACTTGGATATTAATCCACCAGAGCTTCAAAAAGTTATAGTAGAGCATATTGTGTGATCTGAAGACATCAGTGCACATGCAAGCACCAACTTCAGATTGAAACTCTTTTCTGGACGTTGTCCCCGTCCAAACAACGAAGTTGATTTTGAGAGTTGGCGTTCAAATGTTGACCTGCTTCTTAAAGACACTAAGCAGTCAGATTTAAACAAGTCCAGAAAACTTCTTGAAAGTCTTTGTTCACCAGCTGTTGACTTATTAAAGCATTTACCTCTTGAATCATCACCTGCCAAGTACTTAAAAATTCTTGATTCTGCCTTGGGCACAGTCAAAGATGGTGACGACCTCTTTGCCAAGTATTTGAACACAATGCAAAACCAAGGTGAAGAACCATCATATCTCCAACGCCTTCAAGTATTGCTAAATACAACCAGTGTTGTTGATCTTAATGAAAAAAAGTAATTAATTATAGTTACAAATTACTTCTCCCAAAAAGTAATTGCGTTAGTAACTCAATTACCTGAATGTAAGAGTAATTAGTTACTTGGCAAAGTAATTGGTGATAATTACTTTTTTTTCCCCCTCAAAAAACAAACAAACAAACAAACAAACAAAAAAACATTGGCCACACTATGTAAAGTTTTTTGTGAAGGTTTTTGGTAAAATTGGCCCGAGCCCAATTCTTTACCCTACTTTACCCTTTACCCTGAATCAACTGTTAAAAGTTGTTAAAATTGCTCCCATTATTGCATTAGTTCCCTTCTCTCTACTTTCGACATATGAAAGTTTTAAAACTTTTTCATCATTTAAAGATAGTTCAAGTCAAGATTTTGCCGATTTAGAAGTATTTTAGATAAAAAGTTACTTAGGTTCGCTAGGAAGGTTCTCTACAACAGAGCCGTCCTTAAAAAGTCTACTGCTTTAAGATGGCGGCTGTTTACTAACGCATCTAGTACCGTGTCTGTCATTTTGCATCTAGTTATATCTATATACAGTATATGTGATATCTACCATGTCTACCATATCTACCATAACATGCGGGCGTAGTTTGTAGGCTATCGGCTACAACATGTATTATTGGAGCTACCTAGCATCGCATTTGCTCGGCGTCACAACTTTCTTGCCTCCTCCCCCACTCCTGCTCTGCTCTGTCGTCTCGGTGAGTCCGTCTCCCTCAGACTTTTCGACCAATATAATAACGCATAGTAACGCATGCCTTTCCGTCCTAAGTAACGGTAACGGCGTTGCCAAGATGAGAAAAGTCATTAATTAGATTACCCACTACTGAAAAAAATAACGCCGTTAGTAACGCTGTTATATTGTAACACCGTTATTAACAACACTGAATACAACATATATGAGAGGAGGAATTTCTGCTGGAGAATTGGAAAAACAACTTTTAAAGAAATTCATAAGGGGATGCTGGGACAATGACTTGATAGCTGAACTTCAATTAGAACAATAAAGACAAAATCCACTTACCATCGCAGAATTACTAATGCGGCTCCGAATTGCGGAGAAAAGACGAGCCACAAAAATGTTGCGTATGAAACAACATTTAACTACCACAAAACCAAATGTACACACTCATTATCATATGTGTCATCACCCATTTAAGATCACTCTTCTGAAATACAAGACCTGAAAAAACAAATCCCCAGCCTGCAATCTCACCTTGCCTCTTCACAAACTAAAAATTACAAGGAGGATTCAGTCAAGCCAAAGCCCAAGTCACAGACATCAAGACCAAAAGTTTTTCCAGGGGGTACAAAAGAATAAAAAGCATACTCAAAGCAAACAACTGACAACTATCCAAGCAATTGTCCATGACCATGTTACTGCTTTAGGTGTGGAGAAGATGGGCACATCAAACCCCAATGTGAAAACGAGCCAAACGCTCCCTTCCTACAGCTAAAAAGAAAACAGTTAAAAGAAAAACAGATGGCGCGGGACAGAAAGAATTCTCAAGAACAAGACCCTTTCAACGAGATTCGGCCACACTTATGAGAGAAAGTGTGGCCGAATCTAAAACAAAGTGTCCCGACAAAAAGAAAGGCACCATGAATTTTAGCAATCAAGCAAAAAGGTCTGTCTCAATTCTTAAAGCACTTATTGGAGCCTAATGCACCGCAGAAGTTCATATCAACGACCAGAGGTGTAACTGCTTATGAGATTCAGGCTCACAAGTAACAACTATCACACAATGTTTCTATGAAGATAATTTGGCATGTGAACCAGTTTAAATGATCTATTAGAAGTTGAGGGAGCAAATGGCCAAAATGTTCCCTATCTTGGCTAAATGAAAACTATGATCACGTTTCCAAAAAGTTAATTGGGTGCCGATATCGAAATTCCAACACTGGCTTTGATTGTTCCAAATCTATGCTCAAATTCACCTTCATTGTTAACAGGCACTAATACTTGGATAGTTTCTATGAGCATTATGAGAAGATTGCTAATGCCAGAGAAGAACAATCCCTCCCGTATGGCTACAGAGTTGCCCTCAAAACACTGGCAGCAAAGAAAAGATATCCAGTTAACTCAAAACTCGTAGAAATTTGGTTGTGCAGTACTGATTGTGAAATTATTGAGACTGGACCAACAAAAGTTTTGGAAGGATCTGTGACCTGTCGATTGCCAAATTCTGAGAAATGGGTGACAGTCGAAGCACCAATAGCAAACTCCTTGCCAGGTGGATTACTTGTGTCAGATGGATTAGCAACCTTACCATCCAAGATCCCACGTTGCATACCTGTCATTCTCAAAAATGAATTTGAACATGATATCATGCTCAAACCAAAAACAGTTATAGCAGCAATACATGCTATTCAAAGTGTCCAGGGAACAAGAAATCTAAACACGAACGCTTTCAAACCTGACAGGTGATCAATCAGATTGAATCGGGAGAAAAAGTTCCACCAAGCACAAAGAAGGAAGTCCCTGAACTTTGCCTGTTATTACGGGAATGGAACAGGTTAGTTCTTAAAGATGATGTTCTCTATCGTTCAAGCCAAGATGGCGCGCAAACGCAATTCCAACTCGTTGTACCCCAGGAATTAAGACCCTTAGTTTTAAAGAGTCTCCACGAGTTCATGGGACACATGGGCGTTGAAAGAACACTTGGTCTGGTCAGAAACAGATTTTATTGGCCCAAAATGTCAGCTGATATTGAATCCAAAATTACGGCCTGCAGCCGTTGCACGCTTCACAAAACTTTGTCAGAAAAAGCTGCTCCACTCGTGAATATTAAGTCTCTCGTCCGCTTGAGTTATTGTGCATGGACTTTCCTACTCTCAAACCAGACTCAAGCAACACTTAAGATATTTTGGTGATCACTGACTATTTCACGAAGAATGCACTTGCAATACCAACTCCAAACCAAAATGCACGCAGTTGCCAAACGTCTCTGGGGAAATTTCATATCACACTATGGATTTCCAGAGAAACCTCATAGTGATCAAGTTCCAGACTTTGAGTCCCATACAATAAAGGAGCTTTGTCAAATAGCTGGAATTCAAAAGGTCCGAACCACACCATACCATCCGCGAGGGAATCCTGTCGAACGATTTAACAGACCACTCCTCAACATGCTTGGTACGCTGGAGAACCACAAAAAGACTTATTGGCGTGAGAATGTTCATCCCTTGGTGCGTGCCTATAATTGTACCAGAAACGATGTGACAGGGTTTACCCCCTATGAACTTATGTTCGGCCGGCACCCTAGGCTCCCTGTGGACCTAGCTTTTGGTTTGCCAGTTCACCACTCATCAAGTTCCCACTCACAATATGTTTGTGACCTGAAATCACAACTCAAGACAAGCTACGAAATCGCAACAGAAATGGCTAAGAAAACAGCAATTTGCAACAAGGCCAGATTTGACAAAGATGTCGTCGAATCGACTCTAAAAGAAGGTAATAGAGTTCTAATCAAAAATCTCCGCCTCAGAGGAAAAAATAAATTAGCTGAAAGATGGGTATCAGATGTTTATGTCGTGGTGAAACAATCAAATGATCTCACTGTCTATGTGGTAAAACCTGAGTGCAAAGAAGGTCCTTCAAGAACTCTTCATCGCGACCTACTGCTACCATGTAGTTTTCTTCCAAACACCTCGGAAGAAGTGCAACCAGCTAAGGATGAAAAAAGGCGCCCAAAAACTCGCAAGCAAACACAAAATCCAGATAGTTCAGTTGAACAAGAGTCTGATGATGATGATTGTGACTTTGGCTATTCATACAACTACAGAGACCGAGTATTGGAAACCAATCTTTACTTATCGGATAACGACAAAACTGTGGCTACTGTCGAGCAAAACCCTCCAGTAATGCCAAAACCTTCCACCGAAGACACACCAGCAGATGTAAACTTACCTGATCTGACCATATCTGACGCAAGTCCTGTAATGACAAACCTACGAGAAGAGACACCTATTGCGAGCAACTCAAATGAGAAAAGTCCAAGTGAAACCCTGCCCTGTCAAATTAGTTCTGGCAAGAAACTCTTACCCATTGACGAAGAAACACCAGCTGACATACTTTCTGAGCTAGATCCGTGCCACGACGCCACTGACCTTTGTGATGTTGACTCTACCTCTGAACCTTTGAGACGCTCCACCAGACATCGACAACCTGTTCAGAGACTGACCTATCCTGAACTAGGCAACCCACTTACGCTTGTAGTCCAGTCATTATTTCAAGGGTTGACCAATGCATTCACTGACTCTTTTAAATGCGTCTGACTATTCTAAAATTCAGAACGTATAAACATGCACGAAGACGTACATCATGAAAGGAGGGGAGGATCTAACCCCAGTTAAAATGATTAAGTTATTTTAAAAATTGAGCAAATAAGTAATAAATAAACAACCAAACTAGTGAGTCATTTGTATATTAAAAGTGGTAAAATAGTAGTTTTCTAAATTATATAAAAGTTATAGATATGCAATAAGTTAAGGATTTGTGCTTTCACTAATAAAGTTTTTTTCAAGAGTGAGAGAGCCCCTCCCCTACCTACGAGTCTCAGACATTAGACCGATGGGAAGCGTAGCAGTTGGCTACGAGCTACCACTAATGAAAACCAGTGTTGGGCACGTTACTTAAAAAAAGTAATTAGTTACATTACTCACTACTTCTTCCAAAAAGTAACTGAGTTAGTAACAGAATTACTCAATAGTAAAAGTAACTAGTTACCAGGGAAAGTAACTATTTCCGTTACTTTAAAAAGAACTTGTTGTATGTCAAAGAATTTGAAATTTTCTGAGCAGTATTCGAGTCAGTGGAACAGAGAAGAACAAACAGGTAGTTAACATGTTAGGTGCTTCAGCAGATTTGAATTGCTTACCACAGATGTCGACAAAAGCTTTGCCCCGGGACATAAATTACACATTACATGTAGGTTCTTTACTTTAATTTCGACAAACTTGAAATAGTGTCTATACCTCCACCTCTTAAAGGACAATTTTTCTTCTGAATGCTCCGCCATCCCGACCCTGTGCATCTGTTTTGCGTGTGTGTGTTTGCCGCACGCGCTGTTCCGGTTTGCTTGTGAAATCACCAGCTCTGATTGGCTTACCACGACACATGACTCTAACCCTCAGCCAATCACAATCACTTCCATCACATCTCTCGCATCATTCAGGTAGGCTCGTTTCTCGACAATTCACGTCGCCTTCAAAGCGTCTGCCATCCTCAAGATGGAAGCAGAATTATTGCTGGCTGACAGTGGGAGATGGGAACGAGGCTAGCATCAGGTGTAGCAAACACAGAAACGTTACCAAACTTTGGAAAGCATTGCCTAACTGAATGAGCAGGGACAAACAGCTTGGAGTCAGAAGTACGTGCGCTATTCTCGAACCTGAACGCACCCCAAGTCTTGGATGACAAACCAACAGAGCAGAGAATAGGCTCGACACGGCTGGTAGTTTCTTCAATTTATTCAGAGTAAGTAACGCACCGCTTTTGACCGTCAGTAACGGTAATGGCGTTGTAACGGCGGAAAAAGTAATTAGTTAGATTACCCCGTTACTGAAAAAATAAATCAGTTACGTAACGGCGTTATTTATAACGGCGTTACTCTCAACACTGATGAAAACAGACGAATTAACACTTTTTTCTCAGAAAACGGCGATCCTGAGCCTTACTAGAAGAGTGGTGTGACACTTTGGAAGGCTCAAAACGTTAACCAGACAGGTTTTCCCTTAGGGAAAAGCCACTGAGTTTCTCCCGAAACTCAGACAACCGGTGTTCCGGACAGAAGGACGAGAACGACTTGAAGCACAACAGGATTCTTGGTAAAAGCTGCTTGGCGAGCCAACCCAAGAGCTGGATTTCTACTATTTCCCTCCTGAACAACAAGTTACCGTCACAACCAAGGTTACCGTAGGAGTTGGATTATTTTTTCTTTTGGATGGATTGAACTGAACGGTGTGCTTCTCACACCACAAACCCATTGGACTCCAGGAGGACAATTAATGGACAACCTAAATTGTTCGACACTTGATTTTGAATATTGAACTTTCCATTTTGAATACTGAAATACTGCCTTTGAAAATTATTTGAAGTGCAACAATTTGAATGACAATTTATTGATTTTGGTTTAAAATTTAGAACTGAACAAAAAAAGAATAATCACTACAATTAACATATCGGACCGGTCAGAAAATCGAACATAAAATGGAAAAATAATGATTGAACATATAATTTTGTTATAATTCTTAATTCTTAACACAAAATTAAGGAGTAATATAACAAAAAACACTGAATTTAGGTACATCTTGTTAATTAATGCCCCCGATTTATTTGTTAATTGTTGTTTGTCTATTGTCTTGTTTATTTGTTAAGTAAATTGGCGGCTTTTTTTTCTAGTTATATCTTCTCTGGTTCCTTCCTTTTTAATTACCACTCCCCGAACCTAGAACTGGACCAGTAGCCCGTATCACCCTCTGCCTAACAACAGAGGCGCTACAATTGCCTCTAATATATGTGTTGATACATTCTCATCAGATAGCAAACTGACAGATTGTGGATTCCAGAATCATCAAAATCCTGCCAAAGACTTTGCAACACTTAAAGCAGAGGATGAGACAGCATTAATACCATCTTATCTCTGCTGCCGTATGGAAGCCGGCCAATACGATGTGGCAGCAGATCCAATCGGCTCACACACAAGGCGGCCAAACGATGTTACTCCAATATGAGCAAACATTGAACAAACTTCTTACTCTACGCAACTGATCTAAATATCACTTGGTGTGGAAAGAGAGAAAAGGTGCTCAATTCTTGAAAAACAAATGGGGGAAAAATTTTGACAATCCAAAACACAAACTAAGTCGCCTGGCGATATTGTGAGATAGGCACATAGACTTTTGGACTTGCGGGCGTAACAATTCCGCGTTACAGTTATGTCTATCATAGTTTAATTCTATTACTTGTGATGATTTCCAGTTTAGAGCTAACATGGCAACCAAATTCCTACCAGACGACATGCTTCTTCATCTCATATCTTCTCAGTATCTGTCTGATGCCATTGCAAAAACGTTTTTTTCTTTTTAATTTTTAAAGGGACAGGCATCACCTCATAAAGAAGGACCATGAAAACGACGGTTGCTCAAAGTATCTATGTCTGCAAATAGTCAATACAAATAATGTTTTGTTTTTCAGAAATAAAACATTTTCATCACAATTTCAAGATGTAATGTCATTATCAAGTATCGGTACCCGGATGTATTGTAAGTAGAGGTCGACCAATATGGGATATCTAAAAAAAACTTTCAGCCGATTACCGATATCCAGAGCCAATATACTAGTATATATTTTTTTTACGCACAAAGATTATGAAAGGCAATTAAAAAAAAATCTTCAACAGCTTCAAATTTACAATGATGACCTTAGACCAGGAGTCGGCAACCCAAAATGTTGAAAGAGCCAAATTGGAGCAAAAAAAACAACAAAAAATATGTCTGGAGCCTTAAAAAATGAACAGCCTCATATTAGTCTTATAATGAAGGCAACCCATGCTGTATGTATCTATCTTAGCTATATTAGCCTTCACACAAAATGACTAAGTTGGCTACCAATTACTACTATTACTATTATTACTATTACTATTACAATGACTACTACTACTACTATTACTGCACCCTATAATGCAGTGCGCCCTATACATGGTTTTAAAATAGGCCATTCATTGAAGGTGCACCTTGTACTCCGATGCGCTTTATAATACGGAAAATACTGAAAATTTTTATTTTCCATGCAGTGCATTCTATTGAGAATGTGACAACTCTCTTGTACGATGCCGCCTCAAGTTTAACTTCATTACAATATTCATGATTTAGAAGGTTTGTGCCATGTTAGTCCTCCTACAAAAAACATTAAAACTAAAAATATACATATTTCCCTCCTGCATCATTTTCCATTTTCAAACACTTCTGAAAAAACCCCAGAGAGACACCAGGGCAGCGCTAAAGAGCCGCATACCCCCGCCTTATACACACTCGGGAAAAACAGTATTCTTTTCAAATAATTGAATCCAAAAGGACGTCATCACGAGATGTAAACAAGTGAAAGTGAGTTTAAGAGGATGCTTGCCATTCTAAAGCTAATACTAATGCAAATGCTACGCTAATGCTACGAGTTACATTTAGAGTGCAAGGATCACTCAGTAAACACCTTAAAGGACTAAAGAAACATTGCGTATTCATTCATACAACATAAGAATTTTTTTTTACTATATTTACAATTCAAGCAAGCCTCAAGTGTCCTGTAGCCGCCTGCTTTCAAGCTGTTGCAGGGTCTTTCCGGGGTCCTGCCATCAGTCGGCAACGGCCACAGTTGCCCACACAGATGCCTGATCAAAACCCTCCTTCACCGTATTTCTTTTTTTTGTTAATTGGCCGATAGCCGATGTTAGAAAAAAGTCCATATATCGGCCCGATATATTGGCCGGCCGATATATCGGTTGACCTCTAATTGTAAGTACTGTATATTCCGCACTATAAGGCACACCTAAAAGCCTTCAATTTTCTCAAAAGCCGACAATGCGCCTTACAGTATACAGTGGGGCAAATAAGTATTTAGTCAACCACTAATTGTGCAAGTTCTCCCACTTGAAAATATTAGAGAGGCCTGTAATTGTCAACATGGGTAAACTTCAACCATGAGAGACAGAATGTGGAGAAAACCCCCCCAGAAAAATCACATTGTTTGATTTTTAAATAATTTATTTGCAAATGAATTAATCATCGTAGAAAATAAGTATTTGGTCATTCCCAAGAGTTCATCTCAATACTTTGTTATGTACCCTTTGTTGGCAATAACGGAGGCCAGACATTTTCTGTAACTCTTCACAAGCTTTTCACACAGTGTTGCTGGTATTTTGGCCCATTCCTCCATGCAGATCTCCTCTAGAGCAATGATGTTTTGGGGCTGTCGTTGGGCAACACGGACTTTCAACTCCCTCCAAAGATTTTCTATAGGGTTGAGATCTGGACTGCCACTCCAGGACCTTGAAATGCTTCTTACGAAGCCACTCCTTTGTTGCCCTGCCTGTGTGTTTGGCATCATTGTCATGCTGAAAGACCCAGCCACGTCTCATCTTCAATGCCCTTGCTGATGGAAGGAGATTTTCACTCAAAATCTCTCGATACATGACCCCATTCATTCTTTCCTTTACACAGATCAGTCGTCCGGGTCCCTTTGCAGAAAAACAGCCCCAAAGCATGATGTTTCCACCCCCATGTTTCACAGTGGGTATGGTGTTCTGCAGATGCAATTCAGTATTCTTTCTCCTCCAAACACGAGAACCTGTGTTTCTACCAAAAAGTTCTATTTTGGTTTCATCTGACCATAACACATTCTCCCAGTCCTCTTCTGGATCATCCAAATGCTCTCTAGTGAACCGCAGAAGGGCCTGGACGTATACTTTCTTCAGCAGGGGGACACGTCTGGCAGTAAAGGATTTGAGTCCCTGGCGGCGCATTGTGTTACTGATAGTAGCCTTTGTTATTGTGGTCCCAGCTCTCTGTAGGTCATTCACTTGGTCCCCCCGTGCGGTTCTGGGATTTTTGCTCACTGTACTTGTAATCATTTTGGCACCACGGGTGAGATCTTGCATGGAGCCCCAGATCGAGGTTATCGAGATTATCAGTGGTCTTGTATGTCTTTCATTTTCTAATAATTGCTCCAACAGTTTATTTCTTTACACTATGTGTTTTACCTATTGCAGATTCAGTCTTCCCATTCTGGTGCAGGTCTACAATTTTGTCTCTAGTGTCCTTCGACAGCTCTCTGGTCTTTGCCATAGTGGAGTTTGGAGTGTGTCTGACTGAGATTGTGAACAGGTGTCTTTTATACCTATAATGAGTTAAAACAGGTGCCATTAATACAGGTATTTAGTGGAGCCTCATTAGACCTCGTTAGAAGAAGTCTCTTTGACAGCCAGAAATCTTGCTTGTTTGTAGGTGACCAAATACTTATTTTCCACCATGATTTGCAAATGAAGTCTTTAAAAATCAAACAATTTGATTTTCTGTTTTGTTTTTGTTTTTTCCACATTCTGTCTCTTGTGGTTGAGGTTTACCCATGTTGACAATTACAGGCCTCTCTAATCTAATAAAAGTGTCACTGTTTTTTTTTTTTTTTTTTTTTTAAAGGAACCAACACGTTGCTACCAAAATTTTCCACTAGAATAGTTAACTCAATGGCTGCCATTGACGGTGCTACATGCCCAATCTATTAAAACTGAGAGGGGCAAATGAACGTTCATTGGACACCAGAGCATTGGCAGCCAGTCATTCAGATTTTCGGGGCATTTACAGGTCACCTCCTCTTCATTTTAAATGGTGTTACACTTATATAGCGCTTTTCCACCTTTCAAGGCGCTCAAAGCGCTTTACACTATCTCACCATCCACCTACTGGTGACGCAGCACCAGGAGCAACGTGGGTTTCAGTGTCTTGCTCAAGGACACTTAGACGTGTTCATCAGGGCGGAGAATCGAACCCACAACCTCTGGGTTGGGGGACAATTACTCTACCACTGAGCCACGCCACCCCTGATTTTAAGGCATTTACAGATCACTTACTGTTCTATAACAGTTTGAAGAGGGAGGGATGAGGGAGGGATGACTTGTAAATGCCCACAAAAGACCTACTGCCAATTGACAGAGATAGAAGTCCAAGCGACGTAGGACTGTTTATTCGCTGCTACCTTCACAGTTCAAATGAATTGGACGTCGACTAGTAATAACCGCAATTCAATTTACAGCAGAAGGATGAAACAAGCTTGTTTTTCTGTTTATCAAATTTGTAGTAAAATATTGTAGAATGATTTCTTGACTCAAGTATCAATAATTGTTAAAGTGCCTGTGAGACCATAAGAAAATATTGAATAGCATTATTGTGTGAATCGAAATCATATTTTGCGACGATTTGACTAAATACAACAATTTGGGAAAGTGCAAATGACGAGAAATTAGTATTTCAATCTGCTGTTTAGCTACTCCTGTCATTATAGCGCTCTGGCGCCGCCATCTGGGTGATGACGTCGGCAGAGTAACGATTTCATCTGATTTAGAATTCAGCCCAATGGAGGAGGAAGATTCAGAATGAGGAAAATGCGACAGCGAAATGTCATCATTGTTTTTATTTCTCTACTCCAATATTTTTACATGGTATTCTTTTTATCTAAGTATTTTTCCCCAATTGCTAAATACGTTATATGGTCATGACAGGTAACAGTCTTTTGCTAAATGGAATATGAAATATTAAAAATGCATTTATTCAGTACGACAGGTCTAAATTACCGCTTAATGGTCGAAACTGCCGACTTCACGTATGGTATTTTATGCCACCGGAGTTAGTTGGCTCTTGTCATTGTCATGGGGACACGGTCACAAGGAAAGAGTGTAAACAAAAGAGTGTGAGAGCTATGCTATATCCTAACCCAAACCGAGTGGCTCTTCCAAGTCTCTTCCTTGCCTTTCGAAAACAAAAAAAAAAAACACAAAACTACCCCAACTCATGTCACACACGGCAGCAGGGGTTATAGCCTTCACTGAGCCACTGAGCCTAACCCTGCCCAAGCCCAGGCAGAGGATAGTGCTCTCTCGGCGGGCACACGAAGAGAGCCAAGAGGAATGGAAGTCTCTACACAATCGAGAACCGCAGACGAGAGCGCGTGGCTGCCCGAACACCGATGCTTATCTGCCGGTGACCATAGTGTGCGACAAGCCGCCGGTCGTCGGCCGAAGGGGGGCGGCCACTCCCGCCTTTTCAGAGAACAGGAAGCATTGTCACCCACAAAATGCAAGCCACCTCCTTATTGAAACGTGTGCCATGAGCCCAGTATTTGACATCATATAAAACACGTAGCTTACTCACTTACTTGTCGGTCCTACAGTTGTCGGACTTGTTTTGCCCATTCTTCACGGTGAACAGGATCTTTTTGAAACTCAAAAAGGCTCACACGCCTCACCCTGATGCAGCAACAAAAGCCTGCAGCACATTGGGCACATTTAATCCGTTAAAATCAGCTGAATCCGCAGTCCTTCTGCATGATATAATATTGTGTCGATCTTATAGTATTGATCACTGTATTGTGAAGATGATTAGACCACTGACGTCACATTCGCCTTCTTCCTCAATCCAGACTCTGGCCGAAAGTCACTCATTTTCATGGCGAGGGATTAAAAAAGAATTGAATAAATATATCGATCGCTTCCACACACATCCAAGCTCTCCATTTCATTCAGGAGCATAAAATACCACGTGAAATATGCATTAAACATGCTTTTTGGTGCCATAGGCTTTTTAAATCACCATACTGTGAGATCAACGTTATCCTGAGCCTTGTATCGCAAATCGTATCGTATTGTAAAGTACCTGTAGGTTCTTACCCCGAACGACTACTACTTCTCCTTTTATGCGGTGCGCCCTATATACAAAACATTTTTAAAATAGGCCATCCATTGAAGGTTCGCCTTATACTCCGACATGCCTTATTGTGTTTAAAAAAAAAAAAAAAAAAAAAAAAAGATACTGTGTGAATTTTTCTTCCCCTGGCTAAAAAGACTTACCAAGTCAACCGAGTTACCGTGTAAAGAACTGAGCAGCAAGATCTGCAGCCGGCAAAAGAAATGAAGCATCCAAATGAATGGCTGCTCGCAAGGCCATCGCGTTCATATTAAATGTCGCAATATGAATGTGTTCGGCATCTCAGGGAAAATACAATAAACACTGCTTCTTTCATTATAGAAGCTATAGCATATCACAAGTTATTTTGTCAAACGTAAAGCAGAAATTGTGTTGGGAATCGTTTCACACTTGAATAGAGAATATTGTAAACAGTATCTTTCTTCTTTTTGTGCCTCGCTGAAGGACCATTTGCAATCTTCCAAATGCTTTTAGAAACACGGAGTAACATGGCCTTGCACTGAATAATACAGCTTTACAGAGGGCAGGGGAATTTTTCTCAGGGCACAGGTGTGCCCCGATATTCTCATAAGCCAGAGTCAGCACAAAGAAGTACAGATGGTGAAAAGGATTAGCACGGCACAAGGTGGGGATTCAAATCAACAATGGATTTTTCCATCGGGGCGGATGTGTTTTCGACCTTCAGGCAAGGCTTCAAATAGGAGCGACACCAACACTGAATCTCTACCTCCTATTTGGGCGAGCTCTGAATATAAGCTGGTCCAAGATGACGGGAAATAGAGGTCTCATTGAGAAACTTGCACAGGCGAGAGCTCTGAGTAATAACTCTCTTACCCTGTACTATCGTCATGCCATTTAAAAAATTTTTTTTTTTTTCAAAAGAGATGACTCGTATCTAAAAATGATAACTATTACAATATACATCAGCAGTGTGCACCTACAAGGAATGGACTGATGATATCATTACTAGGGCTCAATGTTATTTTCGGTAACCCTTTTAATTTTTAGTCTTAGTCTTTTGGACAAAAATACTTATTACGCTTTATCATATTTTGGTCATTTTTATTCACCTTCGTTTAGTTTTAGTAGACGAAAACTCAAATTTCGTCTCGTCATAATCGAGTATTACTGTATTCAAAATCTTTTCGTCTGTAAACTTTAAAATTTTTAGTCCATGAATAAATAAATAAATTAATAAAAGGTTTCCAACCATTTCAAATTAACTTTGACAGACGAGCACATAATTGTAGAGACTACAAGGACATGACCATCTTTGTGATGATAATACACACTCAGCAGGAAAACAGTATATTATTGTCAATTAATTAAACTCACCTGGACACCAGGAACTGTATGTACTAAGGGTGTAACGGTACATGTGTTTGTACCGTTTCGGTACGTGGTGCTCGGTTTCGAACAGAGGCATACTGAACGAGTTTCTGACGTAATGTTATCCTTACTTTTCGAGGCTGTGAGTTGATCGCGTTACAGTTTGTGTAGATTATATTTACTCCGTTTTCTCTACTATAATGAGGACCAACACGGTAGGACAGTATAACCCAGAAACGTCAACGGCGCGAGAACATGGCCACCGCGAGAATGCAGTGAAACGCGGTCGTTAAAGCAATCAGCCAATGCACACCAATCGCAGTGCGGCCGCGTGTTAGACGCATCCCAGAAGCGGCTCAACACGATGCACGTGAAAAAAACGGCAGAGTTTATTATTTGATGCGAGACGCGACCCTCCAGCGTCAATACTACTACCGGTGTTCTGCGCAGTAAGGAATGGCCGAACACCCGGTAGCTAGGATCGGGCAGACCGGAAGTCACTCATGTAAAAATACGGTGGATCCGGTCGATTTTCAAACTAATATGCAATCGTAACCCGCTTTTTGAGTCCATCAGATCTCTTGAGTGGTAGATCGGGGCACAGTTGACTTGTCTTTGTTGATTTTCTGCTGTCTTCTCTGCTATAATAATAACCATCACGGCCCTGTGTTCAATACAAAACCCGTCGACCACAACAAAACAAGAAGAAACTAATATTCACATGGGAACTAAAGTTATACAACACAAAATATACAATAGAAATGAATTCTACATCACATTTGTAAAATATAAACACATAATAAAATAATAGACCATTTAAATAAAATAAATTGAAATGAGCTAAAACACCTGTAATTAAATAATAACAATAAGACACAGATCCTGCTTACACAATTAAATTTATTAATTTCTGTGTGGTGCTTTAACTTGACAACATCCACCAATAAAGTTTTTGAAAACCGTTCATAAGAAAAAAAATGATTCATTGAGGCATTTCATTTGTAAAATACATGTTAAAATCTTTGTCATTGGGATTGCTTTTCTCTTTAGCACAGGACTTCTTTTTTCTTCTTTCTTTCAGAAAGAAAGCTGACCAATACGCGGGGACTGAAAGGCAAATCGTTGTTGGATTATCTTTAAAGACCCGCTACTTTTTGAGCAGAATTCTAGCTTTGTATCGGCTAATTTTCCTGTTGTTGAAAGCACAAAGGTGTGTAATAAACAACTAGCACATTTATATTTTGCATTTTGTTTTCTTGCTGTACCGAAAATGAGCCGAACCGTGACCTCAAAACGGAGGTACGTACCGAACCGAGATTTTTGTGCACCGTATCACCCCTAGTATGAAAATGAAATTTATGCTATTTTTGTGCTGTAAAAATTTTCATTTGTGCTGCTATCGTTTTATACTGTATATTGAAGTATTAATTTGGAGTGATGACTTCAATCGTAGCACCTCCGTCGCGGCTGACGAAGCATAGTAATCAGGATCTGTCAGGGAAGCTCCTTTTTGAACTCCAAGACAAGTGTTACCTCGATAGCTCGATTAGAGAAATAAATACGACCCCAACCATGGATTGATTTTCTTCGAAGACTTTATAAACATGATACAGTGGGGAGAACAAGTATTTGATACACTGTCAATGGGTTTTCCCATTGGCAGTGTATCAAATACTTGTTCTCCCCACTGTATATCACGGGTACAAAATGATATGACTCAGCCAGGAGCTGAGATCACCCAGAAAGTACGAAGCTGTACAATAGAAGCTGGACATTTATACTGTTAAAAAGGGCGGTGCCGAAGCGCACCGTGAAACGAAACTTTACCAAGAAACGAAACTCATCATCTCACAAGCCTTGGTATTTTTCCATACAAAAACATATTTGAGCTGAGACCTCGAACACCAGTACCGGGTGGAACGAAGATAAGAAAACAGTCCTCCCTTGGATTCATTCAGGGCATGTTGAAAAACAACGGAACATAACAGTCCATATTTGGGCATATGGTGATACAGTCTATGGGAAGGCACACTCAACAGATTAATGCAATAAGGTTCTCATTCAAGCATAACAAAAAGCATACAAAATATGATGTATAATGTTTGTGTTTCAAGCATGAATAAAATTCTATCACAGGATCGTTATCAGGCTCCTGCAGAGCTGATCATTTGATTCAGGTGTGTTAAAGGAGGGAGACATGGAAAACAAGATGGATAGCGGCTCTCGAGGACCAGACTTGCAGACCCCTGATATAATGTATCTAATACATCGATATTATGCTGTAATAAGCAATCCAAACGACAACACAGGTCTAAAATATATTGGATAGCACGTTAGGCATTTAGCCTGCTGTTTTCTCAATTCAGGTTAGGGTTTGTCGGTCCTGATCCTGACTCTGCTAACACAAGGCGCGAGCAAACGTCGACAGAATTAAAGACACTGTTTTTAACCACCGTAATTTTCGGACTATGAGCCGCTACTTTTTCCCCCTAATTTTGAATCCTGTGGCTTAGAGTTTAGAGTGGCTTACTTGTGGATTTATTTGGGTGAATAGGGAACGCTTTGTTTGACATTCGCGTCATAAGACCGTAATAATTCTGACATGACACTATCAGTATCACTATATATTATACTGTATATAGTATATTATAGTCAATTGCGGCTTACCTATGAACAAATGTCGTTTTCGTGTCAAATCTGGTTGGTGGCGGATTAGTCAGGTGCGCCTTATAGTCCGAAAATTACAGTAGACATTATCGCATACTTACCTTGTTTCGAGCCAAGAACTCCGTGTTGCTTGAATCACCGAGTGTAAAGACACAGCTGTGAATGACCACAGCTGGGTTTTATTTGGCTTTTATAGCTGAAACACAGTCACAGACATAAAGGAGTGGTCGAGATTTTCTTTTTCAAATATTTACCGATTTAAACGTTTTTTTTTTCCTTTTATTTTTTACTTTGTTTGGATGGATTATTTTTCATCTAAAATATCGGGCAACAATATCAAGGGTAACAAAAAAAATACAGTTAAGTGATAGTTATGACTATGAGGTAGATATCTGTGACCTATTTACAGACCCAATTTAACAAAAAAAAAGTGACTTAATTTGTTTAAAAGTTTGAAATACATGGCGGAATAACTTTATAAAGTTGTATTTTCTTTTTAAAACTAAATATTAGACATGAATTAATGATTCTAAGCTAAAAATGATATATTTCGAATGATAAATACAATTACTTACCGTTTTTTTATCGCTGGGTTGAAACAAAAGCTGTTGCGCGGTGTCTGTAAATAGGGGTCTCCAGGGTAAAATGAACAAATTAAAAATAGTTCATGGGCTGAATGCGCCATGAAACTGCTATGGCAGCAATAGACATATTGTTCTATCAAACACAACAGTTTTTTGGCTTAAAATACAGCAGTGTACTTTAAAGAGGGGTGCAAGAGCAGAAACTGCTTTTTCAGCCTTGTCTGTGTTTTCCGCCATATGTACGTATGTACATACATTACTGTGCATGCCAAAAGTTAGTTTCTTTAATTTCATGACTATTTACATTGGAAATTCTCACTAAAGATAATGAAACTATGAGTGAACACATGTGGATTTACTGCAGGGGTGGGCAAACCGGTCCTCAAGGGCCGCAGTGGGTCCTGGTCTTTGTTCCAACTGACCCAGCACAGATAGTTTAAGCAATGCGGTTTCAGCAGAAATGAGAAGCACCTGACTGCAATCGACTGATTGCACTTGTAAAACAGCAGATTGGTGAAAAGGTGTCCTCTTAACGGGTTGCAACAAAAACCCGCACCCACTGCGGGCCTTTGTGGAATAGTTTGCCTACCCCTGATTTACTGTATGTACTTAGCAAAAAAAAAAAAAAAAAAAAAAAAGGTGAAATACCACCTTTTTTAGTAGTATTTCAGTAGTATCTAGTATCTTTAAAGTCCGCTAGGACTCGGCCCACTTGCCTGGCTCTCGATCTATTTCGCTTGTTGCCCAAGAAAACAGCTTATCTTATTTTAAGAACTACGATACATTGTAATAGCCTTGTAAGGAGCTTTACTAGTTTCGGCAAGAATGGAATAGTTTGGTGTTGTTGTTGTTGTTTTGAACTACAGTTCGACAAAAACGTATGCGATCTCAGTTAGCTTAGCAACTGGAGGTGTGAGACCCATTTTTCGGATGTCCAAAACTTCCAAGAAAGCACATTTATCAAGGTATAATCAGCCGTGACATCCACCGAACATAATGCTACGATGACGCCGGCACTTCTGCTTTAGGATGCATTCACTGTTTGCCAGAAACGCTCACTTCCACCAGGAACACACCCTCCCAAGGGGTTTCAGAATCTGCACCTTTCAGACAAAATTTCTCGAGCCTCGGCGATCATAGAACATTTTGGAAGATGTTTGTGTACTTATGAGAAGGGACCATATTTCATTTCCGCCTGACCGTTTAAAAAAAAAAAAAAAAAAAAAGGCCAAGGCATTTATCAGAAAATAATGAAATAAAATATTAATATGACGGAAAACATAGACAAGGCTGAAAAAGCAGTTTATGCTCTTGCACCCGTCTTTAAAATGAACTGCTGTATTTTTAGCCAAAAGAACTGCTGTGTTTGATAGAACAATATGTCTATATGCTGCCATAGCAGATTCTTTGCGGATTAAGCCCCCGAACCATTTTCAATTTGCCCGTTTTACCCTGAAAACCTCCATTTACAGACGTTGCGCAACCGCTTTTGTTTCAACCCAGCCATAAAAACAAGGGAAGTAATTATACTTATTATTCAAAATGTTTGTCATTTTTAGCTTTGAATCATTAATTGATGTCTAAGATTTAATTTTAAAAAAATTTAAAAATTTAAATTAAATAAGAAAAAAAAAAACTTTAAAAAATTATTCACTCGCATATTTTAAACTTTTAAACAAATTACATCACAATGAAAAAAATGGCATCTGTAAAAAAGTCACGGATATCGACCTCGTAACTATCGATTAATAGTAATTATTTGTTACTGTCGCATTTTTCCCAATATGTTAGATGATAAATAATCGATCCAAACAAACAAACAAACAAACAAACAAAAAAACACGTTTAAAAGGGTAAATACTGTATATGAAAAACAACATCTTGACCACTCCTTGATGTCTGCTATTTCTGCATCACGACCCTCGTTGTATTACCATGTTTCACCCATAAAATCCCCCAAAAATCCGGCTGTGGCCATTCACATCTGTTTCTTGACACTTGATGATACATGCTACATGGAGTTTTTGGATCGAAACAAGGTAAGTACGCAATGATATCTCGTTAAAATCATGGCGTCTCGCGTGCCCTTGCCTCCAGTTAGGGAGGTTTCGCTGTTTAAATGTTTTTTTTTTTTTTTTTAATTCCCTCCCGTTCAAAACTTTTCATCCCCCAGAAAATAGAGATTTTAAGCTTTGCAATGATGTATCACACATGCATATAGGACAATTTTGTACGGAAGAAGAGCGGAACTTCAAGTCATCTGAGTGTTCTCCGCGATATACATTTTCTAAAAAGAAATTAAAAATTGTATACATGTGTATTATTCAATATTTGGTTTTCGGTTTCGGCCAAGAATTATGCTTTCGGTTCAACTCAAAAATTAGGCCTAAGTATGTCTTCCAGACCTGCCAGGCCTTTATGGGATTTATGTTTTTTTTTTTTTAAATAGTCAATTATGAGGGTTAATAATTATTAAAAACCCTTGCTAAAATCTAAATTACAAAAATTAAACCAATTAACAAGTTTGAATTACTTGCATTTCAAACAACACAAAACCGTTGTCATCATCAATGTTCTCTCCATGCTGATCTTGCACAATCGCGCACTCCTTTCACACACTCAGCGCACAGGAAAATCTATGACGCGCAGAAAGATAAAATTCAACAGAAACGTGTTGTAGCGCCAATAGGACTACTGTCTTAGCGCCGCAATGACATGTCAGCGCGACACTTCTATTGGTGTGTTCGATATCGCAACGCGGCGCTCCTAGCTGATTAGACCAACAAAATTGTTTTCGGTACCATTTTGCATCTTAACTCAATGAGTGATAGGTGTCTAGAAAAATGTTTTCAAATAATGTTTTAAACAATATTCTTGAATTAAGAATGTTTCTGACCTTTCAAAGCTTTTTAAAGATTAAATATACCATATTTTTCGAAGTGTAAGTCGCAGTTTTTTTCATAATTTCATAGAGGGTGCGTCCTTATACACTGGAGTGACTTATGTGTGATTATTTACGGTCGGGTCGGGCTGACTTCTCTTTTTAAATTAATATATATTCATATATTAATACTACAACGATGTATGGATGTGAAATAAAATAAATAATTTGGATAAAACAGAGAAGGCGCTGTGCATGCCTGCACACCTGAACGCAGTGGCCCCGCTCTCTTTTCAATCTTTCCCTCCGCGAGCATCCTGGTATTCCCTTTTCGATATGGAGCAGCTATAGGAGTGAAAAACAAACTAAAGACGGGAGTTGAAAAGCAAATAACTGCGGTAGGAGTGGGATATGGAAAGGATTCAAATTGATTGTTGAAGATACTATACGGAAAACTGTGTCGGCTTCGCTGATTGTAAACGAATGTGGCACTTTGGTCTCATACGAGAAATATATTTAACAAACTTTTCCAGTGTTATTTCGTTGTGTAAATGCATATATAATGATCATAAAATAGGTAGACTATTTCAACATTGAGAAAACTTGCGTTTTTTTTCTACCAACTCGAGGAGATTAAAATAAATATCAAATCCACTATCCGCCTGTTAGAACAGACAAGCAAATATAAAAGATATAAATGTTTATTGAATATCCATCTTACAGTCTTGGTTAACTGGGGGAGAATTCATTACAAAAGACAGGCTTTAATTTGTTTTCATTATGCATATATGCACCGGCATCATCACAAACGTGATCTCACAAAATGCAACCACGCATCGCATCCCCGCATTTCCTCCTCCTGAGTCCTCACAAATAAAAACAAAAAAATCGTTTCTTTCGGGCTGCTGCATACAAATAAAACATAAAATTTCGGGGTTTTTTCGGGCTCGGGCAAGCAAATCAAGTTAATTGATTAAGTGTATTATCTGAACAGTTTTAATGTAGGAGTGATATAGTGTGATACATTGTGGTTGTTCATTATGTTTTATTTATTAACTCACCCATGCCACAATTGGACTTTACCCAGGCCAAAGCAGGACTGTCCTATGGTTAAAGCAGGACTCTCACATATAACATAGTACACATCTCATGAACAACGAGATCTTGGTCTTTTTCATTTTAAGTGGGCCAAATCAATTATACTGTATTAAAAGTAAACTAATGAAAATTGCTGCTGTAATTTAATTCTTATAATAAGCTACGTAACTTGCTATGATCCAAGGTTTTGAATAGGCGTGATACTGCTGTGTGGCCTCCGTGTACACATCTGATGTTGCTTACCGTGGTCCGCAGAGTGCTCAGAGAGCTGATGTGTCTGCTCAGACACATAATAAAATTGGAGGGAACGTTGGTCAGGATTTCTCTCTACAGCAATTATGCCTTTCAAATGAACATTGGTGCTTCAGGTTGTTTTACCACAGCAAAAAATTATATTTTTTCACCTCTAAAGGCAGTTAGTTCTATTAACTCTTTCCCCCCTAAAATTTCTGTTTATTTGCAATTAAATATTCAAGAGTGACCAACAAACACACACAGACTTTATCCAATATTATACTTATATCTCATGTACTTATTCTTCACACATTTGAAATGGCAAAATTCCCTGGCAGCATTGCCTATAAGAGAGGGAGGGGGAGAAATCCTGGCTGACCTTGTGTGTCACTTAAAAGCCTCAGGAAAAGACTGTTTTTTTTTTTTTTCTTTTTTGCTGATAGCGCAGGGTGTCTTTATGACACTAACGTTTTATGTCAGGTGTGTCTCTAACCAGTATATCAGATACAGTAAAGGTAATGCACCTCTTTTTTTTTTTTTTTTTTTTTTTGCCCACGGAAGCAATTTTGGTTCTCCAAACACAAAGCCAGAAAAAAAACAGTTCAAACATACCTTGGTGCACATCCTTTTATTCCTAAATAATCAAAGGATTATGTCATGAACTTTTTTCCAAAATGTTGACATTTCTGAAAGTGTCATAACCAGCTACAGTTGAAGAATTTCAAATGCCAAATATGGAAAATCACACCCATTGCTTGATACACTGCTACAGATTTCAGTCAGGTTTTGACAAATGATAATAAAATTAACATCTTAGCTTTAATTTGACATATTGCACATCCAAGTTCAGCAAATGAGCATGGAGTCATTCACATTCCAAAAATGAAACTTTTTGACAATAGTTTGTAAACAACATTATTGTCGTGAAACATTAAAAATAACATTTTCAATTCATTTCAGTTAAATGAAACTTCACATTTTACATCTGGGAGGGGTCTGTTCATCATAATTGACTATATTTTTTCATCTTATTACCTTCATGGAGTGGATCAATGCCACCGTTGATCAAATCCTCTTCCTCCGAATCCTTGTCCCCTCTTTCTGGAGACTCATCTTCAGAATCGGCATAATTCACTGCTTCTACTCACCTGCTAAGGACTGGATGTTCTTCTGCTAGTGTTCTATACCTTTTCTACCCCTGCCTTGTCATTGTGATTCCATTTTGTCGATGTAATTGTGAGAAAAATTGATTATTCCAGCAGAGACGTGATATGAAACATCGCAGATGTAAAATGGAAAAAATTTTATACTGTATCTCTGTTCCATACCGGGCCATATGGCGGAAAACACTCAGGTGGCTTTAAGTTCCAGTCTAAGACCCCCAGTTTGACAAAATTTCAAAGTCGTCAAATATGCATGTGTGATTCATCATTGAGAAGCTTAACAGCTCTATTTTCTGGGGGGGAAATTGAACAGTAGAGCATTTAATGACACCTTAAAGCAACACTATGTAACTTTTCAGTTTTGGTCGCCTTTAGCGATGCCGGTGGACAGAGCAGTAGTGTTTTGCCTTAAGGAAGACTGCGTTTCCCATGAGGACCAGCGCTGCCTTCCGCATGAGGACCAGCGCAGACCCGCATTGTCGTAAAATCATCAATCCATCAAAAATAGATCTTCTGGTCGCCTGCAGATGGATTGACATCGATTAACAGGGTGCACATTTGAGACCTTGGTGCCTAGAGTGTTTGTTGGATCCTCCTCAAAATTGGTGAGAATGTTCATGAGATATATGTTCACATAGCTCTCAAAACGGTGAGTTCTTATTCACAGCACTAACCTGGGTGGGGTGCCAAAGTCGGCCATTTTTTTTTAGCAAAGCTCCATATTCAGAAAATGACTAATAACTCCCTCATACAACAGTCAATCTTTTTCATATCTGGCATGTATGTGAGGTATCTCAGCCTGAACACGACTGCATTAAAATATTACCCATTAGGCCTGGCGCCCCCTAGTGGGAACAGGAAATGCCCTTTTTTATGAGACAGGTTCCTCCTCCAAAGGAAAAAAATCTATTGACCTCAAACCTGTTTCAGGGAAGCCTTAAGACATGTGTTCAGGTGCCTGATGAAAAATATTGAGGTTTGGTTGAAGCAGAAGGGTCCAACAGGAAAGTGAAAATGACCGTCACCGTTTCGTCTCGCCACAAATTCTGAAGTCATAACTTGGCAGACATACAACATCTGCGCCAAATTTCCCATGCTTGGTGAGAATCGTACCCTGAAGGGTCCTGTAAGGGTCATTCGCATCAACTGTATAGCGCCAACTAGTTGCAACAGAAAGTCACTCATTTTACTTATACATGTCCAGTTCTTTCCAGGTTGGTCACTGTAGTTTCAAGACCTTTTGTAAGACTACAGTTTACGGCCCACGTCCACACGTCTCTGTCTGTTGCCGTGACCCTTTGCTTGCCATTAAAAGGAAGTAGATTTTTTCAGGGACTTAGGCAGCTTATAGACCCACAAAATTTGGCACACTTGGTCGAATTGGCCCAATTAGAAGATTCATTTTGTTTTTAAATATGGGCGTGACTGTACAGCTCAGTAGCACCTCCTTTTTTGTAGGACTGTCTTCAATAGGGGCTTTTCACCAAGGTGTGTGAATCTATTTGTAATCCCAATAAAAGAGGCGAGTTCTGAAAAAGTTAGGTTCCCTGGAGATGACGAGAGGGAGACGGTCTGCCACCACCCTGACCTGCATGCCCTTCGAGTTGAGTGACGTCTGAGTTGAGCCAAAGTGCGAGGGCCCGTTCAGTCCTGCTTGCAGGCCTAGTTTTATCTATTTCTTAAAGATGATTTCCTCACTCGTTGTCATTTCATAGTCTTCGGGTGAAAGGATGCATCGACTTGAAACATAACCGTTACCTCAGGTCCGTGCCAGCTTCTCAGACAGATACTCAACCATGTCGTTGGCGTTGCGGAGGTTTTTTCCAGAGTGCACGGCTCTTCTGTGGGCTGTGCGCAGAGCCATAGAAGCAACGTTGAGCCTTGTGGGGCAGCATCGTCAAGTCATGAAATGTTGATTTATTCTGATTAACGGAAGCAGTTTTTAAAACGACTTGTCTAATATACAAGATGTTACATGGATTTTTTAAAAAGGGCTCGCAGTGGTCTCAGGACCAGGGCCTCCTCTAGAGGGAACTGTGAGGTCCCAATCAGAAAAACAGCCTTCGGTCACAATCCTCTCTCTGTAAAAGCCAGTAAAATCTGGAACAGTTTACCACTCGCCATCAGGGAGTGTCCCACGATACGAACCTTTAAAACTCTTTAAAAAGTGGTTGAAAGTAAACTAGTCTTGCAATCACTGACTTTTAAGTTCTTACTAATCTATTGTACTGTACTGTTTTATTGTAATCTTTTGTTCTTTGTCTTTCTGTATCTTTGTGTTACCTGCCTAGGAACTCCGGATGAAAATAAGCTTCTTTTTGTTTTGTTGTTTTTTTGCTACAATCTGGCATATTTACATCTTTTAGATCTTCATCAATGTGCACTGTCCCTATTACATAAATAAAATACAAATAAATGAAATGATAAATAATGACGTAAACAAACAAAAAAAACCCCGTCTACAACACACTAATGAAGTCTGATAAACAAAACCTACCTTGTACTCCACATTGTCAGCCTTTTCACTGTCATTTTTGTGCTCATCCTTGACAGACTGTGTTGTAAACTCGTTGTCATGTTTGATGTCATCTACCATAAAGGTGTGGGCCTCCCTGACCACACTGTCCTTCCCACATTTATAATAGTAACCCTCAGCATCTCATATTTATCCAGGTCATTCTCCCACATTTCTCTACTCCACTGTGTAGCTCTACTATGTGGCATGATGACCTCTGAAAATCAATGCAGGCAGTAATGTGAAGGTGAATAGAGAATTACCAATAAAAATATTGATCGATCTACCTTTCGTGTTTAGCCTCGAAGCCTACGACCTAGGCTAATTTAAGCATCTAATGTATCTAATACATCTATGTCATCCCCCAATAAGCAGTGTTGGGCACGATACTTTAAAAAAGTAATTAGTTACATTACTCACTACTTCTTCCAAAAAGTAACTGAGTTAGTAACTGAATTACTCTACAGTAAAAGTAACTATTTCCATTACTTTAAAAAGAGCTTGTTGTATGTCAAAGAATTTGAAATTTTCTGAGCAGTATTCGAGTCAGTGGAATAGAGAAGAACAGACAGGTAGTTAACTTGTTAGGTGCTTCAGCAGATTTGAATTGCTTACCACAGATGTCGACAAAAGCTTTCCCCCGGGACATAAATTACACATTACATGCAGGTTCTTTCCTTTAATTTCGACAAACGTAAAATAGTGTCTATATCTCCACCTCTTAAGGGACAATTTTTCTTCTGAATGCTCTGCCATTCCGACCCTGTGCATCTGTTTTGCGTGTCTGTGTTTGCTGCACGCGCTGTTCCGTTTTGCTTGTGAAATCACCGGCTCTGATCGGCTTACCACGACACATGACTCTAACCCTCAGCCAATCACAATCACTTCCATCGCATCTCTCGAGGGGCCGCATTCAGGTAGGCTGGTTTCCCGACATATTCACGTCGCTTTCAAAGCGTCTGCCGTCCTCAAGATGGAAGCAGAATTATTGCTGGCTGACAGAGGGAGATGGGAACAAGGCTAGCATCAGGTGTAGCAAACACAGAAACGTTACCAAACTTTGGAAAGCATTGTCTAATTGAATGAGCAGGGACAAACAGCTTGGAGTCAGAAGTACGTACGCTATTCTCGAACCTGAACGCACCCCAAGTCTTGGATGACAAATCAACAGAGCAGAGAGTCGACTCGACACGGCTGGTAGTTTCTTCAATTTATTCAGAGTAAGTAACGCACCCACCGCTTTTGAACGTCAGTAACGGTAACGGCGTTGTAACGGCAGAAAAAGTAATTAGTTAGATTACCCCGTTACTGAAAAATATAACGCCGTTACTCCCAACACTGCCAATAAGCAATACATACGGCAAAGGATAATGGATAGCATGCTCGTCAGTTAATCTGCTGTGTTCGTAATTTTTCCCGTGCTAGTGTTTGACTGCAAGGTACGTTTTTTTTCTGGCTTGCGCTATATTTCCAGTAACTCGATGCGTGATCAAGCACGAGCACAATAAAAGACACACTGATTTTAACTAAAAATTGTAGCATATTTACCTTGTTTTGATCCAAAAACTCCATATAGCATGCATTACTGAGTGTAAAGACACAACTCTGAATGACCAGCCTTTTTTCTGGCTTTTATACCTTAAGCATGGTCATTTCGCATGGAGCGCGAGACGAAAGTCACGGACAAAACGAGTGGTCGAGATTTTCTTTTTTAAATATTTTCCTTAATAAACGTTTTTCAATTTTTTTTCTTTACAATTATTTATTCTCTAAATATCGGCAAAATGCGACAGTAACAAAAAAGGAATTACAATTAAGCGACAGTTATGAGGTAGATATCCGTGACCTTTGTATAGACACAATTTTTTTCATTATGAAGTAATTTGTTTAAAGGTTTAAAATACGGGAGTGAATAACTTTTTACAGTCGTTTTTCTTTTTGAAATTAAATATTAGACATCAAAAAATGATTCTAAACGCAAAATGATAATTTGAATAATAAATATAATTACTTACCTTGTTTTTATGGCTTGGTTGAAACAAAGGCAGTTGCGATGTGTCCATAAACTGGGTTCTTAGGGGTAAAACGGACAAATTCGAAATAGTCCGGAGGTATATCTTTTTTTTATTATATTTATTATATTATTTATTATATTATATTTATTATATATTATATATATTTTTTTTAAAGGTGGCCGCACGAGCAGAAACTGCTTTTTCATACAAATGCATATTGGCCCAAAACGGATAATGAAAAACTGATGTAGATATTATCCGATATCATTTTAAAATGCTTTTATCGGCCAATGTTATCCAATAAAATCGGACAACTCTAAAAAAAAAAAAATATTTAAGCAAAATTTAGTGTCCAAGCATGCAGCTTTCATGACAGTTGCGCTGTGTTTATGTGGCGGTCATAATGTCAGTGTTTTTTTTTTGTTTTGTTTTTTTTTTCTAGTAAAGTTATCCTCACCCATAGACTTCACCATCAGTTAACGGCACACGGGACTCGGGGCCAATCCGTAGGGGGCCGATTTTCAAAAATTTAATATATTTTCAAAACTGAAGCCGCTAACGACCTTAAAACCAAAACAGGCACCTCCCTTAGGCATATATGAGTCTCCATGAGCAGCGACGTAAAAATATTCAAAGTCGTTCCCTAATAAAATCCCGAATAATTATTTTTTTTATCCAAGTCTAACAAAACTTAAAATAGCTATATAATTCTCAAATTTTACGCTAGATGCACAAAAATCATCAAATGCAGAGATAATCACCTATATTTTCAGGATGAATTGCAATATTTAACGTCATGTATGTTTTTGCCAAAAAATAGCAACTTTATTTATTTAGTGCAAGTTTTCAACAGCTAATAAATCACTCAATTTCAACATCAGAAACTTAATACTTGAGGAAAGCATGCAGCATCATCTTAATTTTACTTAACAAAAGCAAAATTTGCATTTTTCTATATACAATCACAACTTATTTACCGTAATTTTCGCACTATAAGGCGCACCTGACTATAGGCCGTCACCCACCAAATTCGACACGAAAACGACATTTGTTCATTGATAAACCGCACTAAACTACAAGCCGCAGCTTTCCTCATTGTATTATGGGATAGTCACACCAAAAAATGTTAACCGGTCACACTTTGACATCATACGACTGTCATATGACCGAATGAACCACCATGAAGCTTTGCAGCCAATTAGTTCAAAGCTTCACTGCTTCAAGATGCTTCATTTGGCCATCTCTGCTCCCTTGGGGGCAGACAGTACACTTCTGCTGCCACCTGCTGTCAACACTGTTGTTGTGCAACATGCCTCCTCGGATGCATTATGCCGCAACAGTTCAACAATGAAAATTCATGTTCTGTGCTAATTATTTATTCAGTTACTGTTCCAGTTGCTTCATTAATTGCTAGTTATGGTATTTGGTAACACATTATGTGACAGTGGCGCCATAAGACTGTAATTAGACAATCAAAACTATGACATGAGACTGTCATGAGCATTAATGAATGCTTATAACAGATGTCATTTGTCTATCCAGCAAATTACCTCACATTTGAATGGATGTAAAAGATTCGAGCTGGATATAAATGGAGTTAGTGACATAATTCGCCGGATAGTGTCATGTCATAACTATGACGGTCTTATGAGGCCGCTGTTAAATAAAGTGTTACCTATTACCCAAATATATCAACAAATAAACCACAATGGACTATAGGCCGAAGGATTCAAAATGAAGGAAAAAAGTAGCGGCATGTAGTCCGAATATTACGGTAGGTTGAATTCCAATGTTACTATTGCCTCAGCACGGAGGCACGTCTTGCTGGCTATCTGGCCCTTTTCGTTTTTAGATTGAAATGTTACATAAAAAAAAATACGTATTAAGCAAAATTTTTTTGTATGGATGCAGAAATGTCAAAATTGCTCCTTTTTTTTGCCAAAAAACGGGCATTTGGCCATAAATTACCTGATCATTTTAATGTAAACTTTACTACTGTGTATGGATACAACATGGCGGCCATCACAAAAGAAAGAGGTTTTTAAGTTGAAAATTCTTGTCAATAAATGCTTACATCCCACCATTTCTATAGCTATGAACATAGAACAGTCTAGATTCTTGGTTAAAGGCAAAAAACGGGCAGTTATCATTCATTTTACGTAACTATTTCAAGATGAAATTACGCTATTTTGTAAATCCAATGTGGCGGCCATCACAAAACAAATAACTTTTTAAGTTGAAAATTCTTGTAAATTATTGTGCAAATCCCTGAAATTTTATAGATATGAACATAGAACAGTCTAGATAACTGGTTAAAAGCAAAAAAAAAAAAAAAAAAAAACCAGACAGTTATCATTCATTTTACTAAGTTTCGCAAATTTTTCCATGCACTTTTAAAAGTGCATGCATGGGGGTATTTTATATAATAATTACCTTGAATCCTTGACCAAATCACTCTTGGGACACTCCTGCCTGCTTGTATGCAGTAAAACATTTGTCCTTTTTCAACCTAAATCCTGCGTTTGAATGCAGTGTGTTTGAGTTTATCACAGTGAAAGCCAAATGCTCTGCCTAGTTCGGCCCCTAACGGGAAGGCGTGGTGCAATGTTTGTGGGAGCTGTCTTGTCAACTGATGGTGACGTCTATTTCTGCCCCCTAATGCACCGCAAAGAAGGTAAGACAAACGATGGCTACAAGGTAAGATTTTTTTGGCCTTCTTTGCTATATGGTCCTTCTCAAAAAATTAGCATAATGTGATAAAGTTCATTATTTTCTGTAATGTACTGATAAATATTAGACTTTCATATATTTTAGATTCATTACACACAACTGAAGTAGTTCAAGCCTTTTATTGTTTTAATATTGAGGATTTTGGCAAAAAATTCCAGTAAAAACAAAAATCCCTATCTCAAAAAATTAGCATATTTCATCCAACCAATACAAAAAAAGGGTTTTTTAATACAAAAAAATGTCAACCATCAATTAATTATATCAGCAATGCACTCAATACTTGGTCGGGAATCCTTTTGTAGAAATGACTGCTTCAGTGCGGCGTCGCATGGAGGCAATCAGCCTGTGGCGCTGCTGAGGTGTTATGGAGGCCCAGGATGCTTTGATAGCGGCCTTAAGCTCATCCACAGTGTTGGGTCTGGTGTCTCTCAACTTCCGCTTCACAATATCCCACAGATTCTCTATGGGGTTCAGGTCAGGAGAGTTGGCAGGCCAATTGAGCACAGTAATGCCATGGTCAGTAAGCCATTTACCAGTGGTTTTGGCTCTGTGAGCAGGTGCCAGGTCATGCTGAAAAATGAAATCTTCATCTCTATAAAGCTTTTCAGCAGATGGAAGCATGAGGTGCTCCAAAATCTCCTGATAGCTTGCTGCATTGACCCTGCCATTGATAAAACACAGTAGACCAACACCAGCAGCTGACATGGCACCCCAGACCATCACTGACTGTGGGTACTTGACACTGGACTTCAGGCATTTTTGGCATTTCCTTCTCCCCAGTCTTCCTCCAAACTCTGGCTCCTTGATTTCCAAATGACATGCAAAATTTGCTTTCATCTGAAAAAGTTCTTTGGACCACTGGGCAACAGTCCAGTGCTGCTTCTCTGTAGCCCAGGTCAGGCGCTTCTGCCGCTGTTTCAGGTTCAAAAGTGGCTTGACCTGGGGAATGCGGCACCCGTAGTCCATTTCCAGCACACGGCTGTGCACGGTGGCTCTGGATGTTTCTACTCCAGACTCAGTCAACTGTTTCTGCAGGTCCCCCAAGGTCTGGAATTGGCCCTTCTCCACAATCTTTCTCAGGGTGCAGTCACCTCTTCTGGTTGTGCAGCGTTTCCTGCCACACTTTTTCCTTCCCACAGACTTCCCACTGAGGTGCCTTGATACAGCACTCTGGGAACAGCCTATTCGCTCAGAAATTTCTTTCTGTGTCTTACCCTCTTGCTTGAGAGTGTCAATGATGGCCTTCTGGACAGCAGTCAGGTCTTCAGTCTTGCCCATAATTGCGGTTTTGAGTAATGAACCATGCTGGGAGATTTTAAAAGTCTCAGGAATATTTTGCAGAGGTTTTGAGTGAATTCATTGATACAGATGATTAGGTTAGTAGCTTCTTTAGAGTACCTTTTCATGATATGCTAATTTTTTGGGATAGGGATTTTTGCTTTTTCTTGACTTTTTTGCCAAAATCATCAATATTAAAACAATAAAAGGCTTTAACTACTTCAGTTGTGTGTAATGAATCTAAAATATATGAAAGTCTAATGTTTATCAGTACATTACGGCAAATAATGAACTTTATTACAATATGCAATTTAAGAAGGACTGATATGGATATATGGTGAGCATTACCATAATGTGTAAATATGACATGTTTCTAGACATTAATCAATTAGATATTTAACATTAGGGAGCTCAAACTGTTGATGAAAAAAAATGAGTCATCGTTGCATTCTGCTATTTTAAGCTAGTTTTGGTAAAAAGTCCTTCATTACCGTAATGCATAGCTTTCATGAGAATCACCCATGTAGGCAAATTACAGAAGATGTGAAGTGAGTGTTCTATCTTGAGGAGGGTGTCAAATGTAAGAAGAAAAAAAAGGGCCAAGGAGTGCCAAGCTCTGAAAACTGGCATCCTGCAGTTGTGTGTCGGTCACCTAGCAACAAGTACTCCCCATCGCTTACCCTACGCTTCCCCATCTCCCGCCGCGCTCTCTAATTCAACAAATCTGCTCCCAATGTATGGCTGCTCTGGGAACAAAACGCATTCTGCGCCGGGGGCTAAGGACGTGGGCCTCCGCTGAACACGCCACTCAGCTGCCCATTGACCAGCGGGTCCTTTCTCTGCACACACTAAGGAGCCGGGGACAAAGAACCTGAAAGCAGGGGCAGCTCCACAGAGAAAACATTTGCTTGTAATTGTGTTTGACTGCATAATGAAAATGATGTTCTTTTTTAATTTGGGCTTGTTAAGGCCACACTATTTTCCCCTGGTCACCTGATGGTTGTAAAGAAGCAGCCCCTCGGGCCACTGAGGGGGGAAATATTGAAAATGGCCCAAAAGACCGACGCTCTCTTCCCTGAAACCCCTCTTGTGTTTCAAGTGTTCTCTGGCAAAAACATAAATATGTCGTCCCTGTTCATTACAGGACAGGCGAGCGCGCTAGAGTGAGTTTTCCTTTCTTCGCTCTCCGGAAAGTATAATGACGACCAGGCAAACACGTCCGCAAAAATGGGAACGCTGCCATGCGCGCCCTGAGTTGGGAAGCATCGGGAGGGTGAGCATTCCTGGCGCTACTTCAGCGAAACAGACTATTAGCGGGAGCAACGGGCTAGCGCTTCAATGGGCGCCCGTTGGCCCGTTCGCATTCAACGATGACTTGCACTTTTTAGACGTTTATTTCCTGTTTTATTATCGCCGACGCTCAGTATTCATTAAGCTTGGTCTTTTTTCTCCTCTATAAAAAGGTGGGGAGCATTCAGGTGATGGTCTTAAGCGCGCCAGAGAAAATCTTAACTACCTCTTCAGCCTGAAAGGGGTGGGCGACCCCACCAATGTGAATTTAGCGTCCGCTGAAAACTTTGTCTAAATCTTTCCTGAACTTTCGCTAATGTCTGTCAATCCCCTTGTGCCGAAAGTCGCCGTCTCTTTTGAATTCTCCGAGGCGTTCTCGTCACGCTCCCCGCGGATTGCTATTCACAAATTTAATTGCCTGAAGTCAGGGTGCGCGCTTCTCGTCGGGAAGCTCCAGCACAAAGCGCCAGTCTGCCGAGAGGTCGTAGGTGAGAGGACGGAGGGCGGACATCGGCATTCAGGTGCGTTCGCGGGTCGGATCAATTTTAGTCTGTTTGCGCGCCCCCGAAACTCGACGACGGCCTCTCGTGCAGAAGTCGCGGATGATCATGCTTGCATTTAAAAAGAATACAATATAGATCTGCATTTTCCTAACCCTTACAGAGCCGCGGCATACACGTTTACACTTGAAAAAAAAATCATATGGCTGAAGACTATGGATAACTGTCACAAAAAGTGGATACAAAGGTTAATTGCCATCTAGCGGAGGAGCATTTAATTGTTCTGGCTCTGGCATAGAAGATACATTGTTTGTCATCAATGGATAAATCTAATAAAGATAAGCTACACTAAACTATGTCTTAGAAGATTTTAGGGATATAGTCATGAAAACCTGAACTTCTGTGGTACCTCGACATACAAATTTAATTCATTCCAGGACCTGGTTTGTATGTCCGAATGGTTGTATGTCGAGACGGATTTCCCGATAAAAATGGATTATAATTCGATTAATTTGTTTCACAGCCCAAAAACCTACGATAAATCCTTAATAAATACTGCAGGTAAAATAATAAATAGCAATTACACATGGCAAAACAGATAAGTTATGAATAAATAAGAAATAAAAAAGCCTTTTTAATTTTTACCAACACCTTATTTGCTGCTACGGCCACTCCAGGAAGAAGTAAATGTTTCGCACCCTGTCCAACTTTCTGCCGCCACTGTAAATACTATAATTTGTTGATAAAATAATTATAAGCACATCTCTGCATAACAATGTTTCCTTGTTAATATCAAAGAAAAAATATATACATCAAATTACAATAAAATATAACTTTATTAACATATTTTTTGTTTGTAACAGAAAAGACAAAGTAGATCAATTTGCCTGAATAAAACAAACATACACTCAAGGCACATTTTTTGACCATTTGATACTGACAAATAAAATTTAATAAAGTTAATAAATGATAATAAATTCAAATTAATAAGCAACAATAACTCAGATATGACATACAGTGATACCTCTATATATGAAGTTAATTTGTTCCAGGACCTTGTTTGTAAGTTGAAATGGTCGTATGTCGACCAGGATTTTCCCATAAGAATACATTATAATTCTATTAATTTGTTCCACAGCCCAAAAAAACCACACTAAATCCTTAATAAATACTGCTGTTACTATTGCAAATAAAATTTACAAAGTGCAAAACAAACCCATTATGAATAAAGATCGAAATAATAATACAATAATAGTAATAATAATAATAATAATAACTGTAATAATGTAACGAATCTGGTTCTAGTGTGGCAGATGTATTTTGCGTTGTGTACCTGAATGCACCGCGTGGCTGACAAAACTTTCACTTTCGTGTTGTTGGGCGTCAGCTTAGGCGGACAGTTGGCATGTTGTGTTGCACAAGATCTGAAATAAATGATTAAAAAGCTGGTGATTTTTTTGGCGATATTAAAATAATTATATTTGTCACCCTAACTTATAACTTATAACCCTAACATATTCTAGTACGCCCTCAAGGACATCGCTTTTAATTTTTTTTAACTGATTTTAGAATCATGTGTCCATACATCCATGAAAAGCTCTGATGTTTTCACCTCAACACAACACGACACAACACAACAATATTCAATCAATTTCATAAAAAAAAAAAAAAAAAAACGGAACTATCATGGTTTCTTTGTATAAAAAGATATTTATGGAAAATCTAGTGTCTCAGCTACTGTTGTCACGATACTAAAATTTTCAACTGGATATTGATACTCAAAAAAGTACTCGATTCCATTTCCAGTGCGGCAAAAATAGAAAGCCCATAATTATTATTATTATTAGTTTTAAATTAACTCTTTCTTTGCCGAAGACAGACCTCAAATCATGTGACGCTTAAAAAACTGAATGAAAACCCTTTAAATAAGACTAGGAGACGTCTAAATCCATTTGAGGTAGGAGGCCAGCCCTCCCAGTTCAAATGGATTGGACGTCAAAGTGCTGTTAATAACAGCCAATGTGTTAAAATGGAAAATGCAAAATTATACTCCATCACTATCAAAAGTAGCGCCATAGACTCCACCATCAGTTGACAAGACTCCCACAGACTTTGCGCCACGCCTTCCGGTAGGGGGTCGACCCATAGAGCATTGAGGTGGCTTTTATTATTCATACACTCAAACCCGGATTTAGGTGGAAATAGGACAAAGGTTTTACTGCATACAAGCAGCCAGGAGTGTCTTAAGAGTGATTTGGCCGAGGATTCAAGGTAATATTTTTTCGCACCATGCATGCACTTTAAAAATATCGTGAATCCAATAAAATGCCTGGAAAAAATTAGCCTAACTTTAGCTTGCAATATTTACGTAAAATGTATGATAACTGCCCGTTTTTTTTTGGGGGGGGGGGGGGGTTGCTTTTAACCAAGAATCTAGACTGGTTTACGTTCATATCTATAGAAATTCTGCGATTTAAACAATTATTTGCAAGAATTTTCAACTTAAAAAGCTCTTTTTTTCATGACAGTCGCCATGTTGGATTTTGTATTTCTGCACAACAGCGGAATTCAACCTAAATAAGTTGTGACTGTATATAGAAAAATGCAAATTTTGCCTTTGTTGAGTAAAATTAGGGTTTAGGGTTAGGTGATTCTCCATGTTTTCCTCAAGTATTAAGTTTCTGATGTTAAATTGAGTCATTTATTAGCTGTTGAAAACAAACCCCAAAAAAATGCTATTTTGGGCAAAAACATATATGATATGTTAACCATTGCTATTGATCCTGAAAATGGCGATTATCTCTGCACTCAGTGATTTTTGTGCATCTAGCGTAAAATTTGAGAATTTTATAGCAATTTTAATTTTTTTGTACTTGTATAAAAAAATAACCTACAGGATTTTATTCGGGAACGACTTTGAATTTTTTTATGTCGCTGCTCATGGAGACTGATACATGCCAAAGGGAGGTGTCTGTTTTGGTAGTAGGTTGCTAGCGGCTTCGGTTTTAAAAATATTTGAATTTTAAGTCTTTAAAAACATGCCCCCTACGGATCGGCCCCGAGCCCCGTGTCCCGTCAACTGATAGTGAAGTCTATGGTAGTGCAAAATCGTATCTGATAGCAAATTTCTGGTGACCTGTGGTCACGCAAAAACAAATGAGTATAGATTCTTTTGCAATCACAACATTTCAGTACCGATGTTTTTCGAGAATTTGTTTGGCCTTTTTTGATAGGGGAGTCTGGTCATTAGCATTTAGCAGTGTCTCGTCGCTAGCATTGGTAGCGTTGACGAACTGTCAGGTAAACTTCCAGAAAGGAATTAATTAAAAACACACTGCTGCTGAAATCCTTGCTCAGGCTGAGGTAAAGGCCTTTTGTTGTCATCTTACCAGTTTGCAACTTCTCTGAGTAACTCTGAAATTGACGCTGCCAAATACTAGCGCAGCTAGCCAGCCTCCATGATCCAGCCAATCCCTTAAGTGACTCCGCCTTATGTATTTGACTGACGGCACACGCTTCATTGTGCTGGAAAATGACATTATGAAGGCCATTGTGGAAAAAGACATAATGAAATAAATTACTTTGTGAAAAACGCTTTTTATCTTACAAAATCTTATTGTGCTAGAAAACGACATTATGAAATAAAAAGGCCATTGTGGAAAAAGGCATTATGAAATTAAAAAAAAAACAAACAAAAAAAAACTTTGCGGTAAACACTTTTTATCTTGTAAAATCTTTTTCATTATGGTTTTACCTTATTTTACAATTTAAGGGCCATATTACACAATTTGTCTGTTATTATAAAATGGCATTTATTTCAAAATGTTGTTTTTATTTATTTAATTTTGACCCATTTGGGGGTTCCATAGAGCAGAGGCTCACGGTTTCGCATGTTGAAAATAATTAAGGTAGTAGTTAGTCGTAAGCATTGTTACTTTGTTCAAAAATGCAGGATTACTATTGAATTTGTTTTTTTAATGAATGAACCTACTTTAAACCCTTCCGAAATGAAAACGATAAACATTCTGGTGAAGATTATGATTTGCACATTTCCTTGTTTTCACAATTGTCAGCGGGAGAGGCTGTTCCAATAACAAAAATGTAATGTTGGTGCTTCTACTATACATCTGTGTGCTGGGTTAAAAGACATTTTATTAAGTGCTAAATTCTAAAGTGTTAAGTGCTTTCAAAATAATATCAAGCAGCATTCCAAAACAAATGCCACTGCTGAATGCCACGTTAAAGTAGTACATTTTTATTCACTCTAATTTAGAGAGCATTTATAGGTAAAATTTGCGCATGAGAATATCTATGGAGCTTGTTTGACGCTGAATGAAATACCTCGCAAATCAACGTTCTCTGACGCACAAGCAGAGTACAATAAAGCTCTCCAAAAGAGAAAATCCAACAAAGGCGCACTCAACGACTTGACTACTGCACCATTGGTTGGCGTAAAACCTTAAATTCAGGCTTTAGCGACAGCAAAAAGGAGATCAAATTTCTTGTATTGGGTCAACATCTTTGGAATCAAGCAGGTGTAAAACCAAGGTTTTAAAAAGTCGGCTTAGATGGGATTGACTTAAATCCGAGGATCCCGCCAGGCTGAAGTGGCCGGAAGGCCGGACTAACAGGCTAAATGCTCCCCCACCCGCAAAGACTCAGAAAAGAGATTAACAATATTCTCCGGCTTGACGGAAGAGACTCCCGCTCCGTTTATTTGTTTTCCTCCAGTGTCGACGCGAGTAGAGCGCATCGGGCTGCGGGTTTCCTCGGAACTTTCGCCATAAGGAGCCCAACTCTGACACCAATTACAGAGATTACGTCTTAACACGAGAAGGAGAAAACTGGAGTCGCGCGTTATCGCGGTGATTGCTTTTGACAAGGTCACAGAGAACCGTGCAACAGTGCGCGACCTCGACAGGCAGCTGCTGATTCCACTTGCGTGAAAATGCAAGCGACGCAATCGCTTAACGGGCGCCTGCGAGCAACTAGATGCCAGTTTACAAGACAAACAACTTCATAGGCTGCGTTCATAATAGCTCGCTTTAGCCGATAAAGAGCCCTTTTGTCGTGGCGTTCAAATGCAAGTTATCCGCCATATAGTGCCTTCACGGCCTTCCAAATCATAAAACTTCCATTTCTGTGACTGCTTTTTTTTGACACAAGACAAATTCATAAACTGTGATGCAGGAATGTTTAAATAGCAAAGCAACACATCACAACAGGGAAAAAAAAAAGGGACACCTCCTTGGTAGAGCTGTCCGGCAGGCCTGATAACTGTCATCCTTTATACAGAGTGTCCCAAAAAAATGTATGCACTCTTTACCAGTTGTTAACCAAATAGTCTATGGTTTCCTTTGGAGATTGAACCCACTGAATCAATGATGGCAGTCAGACTACACTTTGAAGAAAGAGTATTCATCCTCAAAAATGACTGGGAGTATGAAAATGAAGTGTGAACATGTCAGGTTATCTGGTGCAGTGGCCAGAATTTCTTACCGGAACTCCCTGACATAAACGTTGCCACAGAGCCAGAATTTTATTCATTCATTTATTTATTTATTTTGGGGTGGGGGGACAGTCCAAACCTCCTAAACCCACAGAAATGCAAAAAAAAAAAAAATGCTTTTAGCAGGAATACCTATAACACACAATAAAACACAACAGGTTTAACACATACATTACACTTACTGTAACAAGGCATACATGAGAAACTGATTTTCATTCAAAATTGTATTTTTTCAAAGATGTTCAAAATAACAGTTAATAAAAACACCATACAGTAACCCCAACCTCCATCTCCTCAGTTTTTATTTTCCCTCATTTCCTCACATCTAAATGCAAAACCTTAATTTTAACTAGTTAATAACTTACATAAGATGTACATAGAAATTGAAGATAATGTAAACATTGACTTACTTGTTTTCATTAAAAAATGAGTAACATACATTAATAAAAATACCGGTAAGTACATATGACTTTCGTTATGCACAGTGAAAGGGAATGTATTTTGAAGATAACGAAACATTGACTTTTTAGCATTGTAAGGGAATAAATAAGTCGTAAAACATAGGTAAATGAACAAAAATAAGTCCAAAGTGCACATTAACTATATTACTAAATGTATCAAATTTGAGACAAGCATTTGTTTGACCTCACTGCAGTAAAAAACTTTTTTAAACTGTTTAAAACCTCATTTTAATTATATACAGTATTTGTTACACCACAAGAACTGAATGCAATGCTTGATGTATTATTTATTAAATAAATTAGTTAACATAAGGTAGGCTATATACTTATTAATTTTCAAGCATGTTTGCATTTTTTATTATATTATGTTTAAGGACAACATAAAGCTTTCATATTTAAAAAAAAAAAAAAAAAAAAAAAAAAGTACATTTTATAGGGTCAGGCATTATAACATGGAAGATGTTCTGAACCTCCCCATTAGAGCAAATAAAATAAAATAAAATGAGTCTGTTCAACTCTTTCCTTTCTCTTAAAGATCGGATCAATTCTCCATTGCATTGCTCTTTTCTATCGCATTAATTCAACAAACTTGTTCTTTTTTTTGTCCCAGAAACTTGTGAATTTGAACCAATCAGAGCTAACTATCCATGCTGATCACATGTCACTATGTCAGCCAATTGAGCGGACAACTGGAGTCCAGGCAGGGTGGTTCACTGTGCGCATGCGCACATCGACACGGGTTGACTGTCTCGTTGAACTCAAATACAAAAACTGGGAAAACTCCGTGGATCTCCAATATCAGTGGAAACGGATGACGCCACACAAGCACTTTATTGGGTTTGTTGTTAACACTTGTTCATCTAAATCTGACGTTAGTACATTGTTTTCTTCTTGGAGGTGCGTGTCTGGCAGCCAGGCAGTTTGACATTTGCCGTCATATTTTCGGGATCAAACCACCGAATTTTATAGCGGAACGGCGTTCCATACTGTTATGGTCCACTTTCACCCCTGCCCTGAATTGATTAAAACCTGAATTAATTAGGTACATATTTAGAACAATAAGAATAATAATTATTAGTGATGTATGTTTAACACAAAAATATAATAAAATTGGCATATATCCTGCAAAATTTAAAACTGTATAATTTCATTATAATTTATCATTTAATTTTTGAATGCTTTTTCGAAAAATTCAAACATAAACTCTGTTGCAAACCTTTTTTATTTTTTTTAACGACTTAAGTGCGTTCAAAGTCTCCTCAGCAGTAACATTTTTGCAAATGATCACTCCAAATATAATGTAGAAATACAAATGAAATTGACAGAACACAAAAATACAATTAGTAACAAGATAACAAGGAAACAAATGATCATTTTGAACATGCTTTCTATTCGCGCTTCACTTAAACCTCTCATCTCCACCTCCGTGAAATTGGCCCTCCACCAGATGGAAATTTATACAAAATTTATGTAATTCGTTTGTGCTAAATTTGTGCTCGTGTGTGCTGAAAATGTTTTCATTTGTGCTGCTATCGTTTTTGAGATATTAACAATTGCTTTATAGGTCAATCTGAGGTCAACCAGCGCCCCATTTTGATTAAAAATGTCTAAAAATTGTGTCAATCATTTGCGCAACATTTTTGCAGGTTTGTGATGTTGTATCTGCTGTTATCGTTTTTGAGATATTAAGATATTATTTTCAAGTTATGACGTCACGCAGCCCCCCATTTATTGCAAAATCAACCGGAAATGGTGCCATTCATTTATGCTACGTTTGTTCTGCTATCGTTTTATAAATAATAATTTCGATTGATGACGTCAATCGCACCAGGTCCATCGCAGCTGACGAAGCGTATCAATAATAGAGGGCTGTCCTAACAGCTAGTGTGAACGTAGCAACAACAAATGGCACCCTTTTCGGGTCCATTTTGCTTTAAATGGGGGGCTGCGAGTCACATCATCACTCAAAATTAATATCTCAAACCCCCCATTTACTGCAAAATGGACCCGAAGGGGTACCATTTGTTTGTGCTATGTTTGTGCTAATTGTTGGGACACACCAAGGAGGTCTCATCTCCCACATTCTTATATTGTCTTCAGTCATCATCATGGCAAGCAACAGTATCACGACCAATGAGATGTGTGGGATTTCGTATAGTCATTGCTCCATCAGCTCATTGGTCAAAAACCAGGAGAGGCGGGGGGATGAATATTCTTGTAAAGCACAATACCAGTCTTCGTTCATTCTACAAATAAAATATTTTTTTTTCATGATAATACAGGACAAAGTGCATCCCTTGAAACTCAATACGGGACAAAGTAGGGATGTCCCTGATATGATCACGCGATCAGAAATCGGGACGATTTAAAAAAAAAAAGAAAAAAAAAAAAAAAAAGATAAAATCAAATAAAATATATTTTTTCAGTTTTTAAAGTTGAAAAAGTAAGAAAATAATCCATAAATACAATAGCATTAATGAAAGAAACAAAAATATATACGTTTTATACAATTCCGGAAAAAGCGGAAGAGGAAGTACTGTAAATAGTACAATATTGTGACATATTTGGAATGTAATGTATAATGTATGTATGTATATATAATGTATAATAATAATGTATAAATATATACAGCGGTACCTCGACATACGATCGCTTCAACACATGATCTTTTTTACATCCGACGTAAATTCTGACTCACCATTTGTTTTCTTCCTCCGACGACATGCTCGCAATATCACGTTTTACGACAGCGTCGCAATTTTTTTTTTTTCCGTAAGACGGACCATGGCAGATTTTCTTGTGAGAGAAATCAACATGGGCTCTAGGAAGATTACTGCGATGGTAAAAAAAGGAAATGAAGATGGAAATGTGCGCGTCCGTGAACTGGCTCGACAATACGGCCGTAGAATGTCTCCTATCTCAATGGTCCTCCTCCAACCTCCGTTCGCCAGTCTTTATAATTTAAAGTGCCTGTGATACAAAAAAGCATGTTTATTTCATAATGCACGCGGTATTTTATGCTCCTGAATGAAATGGACCACTTGGATGTGTGAAGAAGCGATCAATATATTTATTCAATTTTTTTTAATCCCGCGCTACGAAAATGACAGACTTCCGGCTTCGGTCTTGCATTGACGAAGAGGGCGCTGTGATGTGTACGGAGGAAGGAGTCCTCTTCACTTTACAGCCGTACAGCTGTATGAGAAGGACTGAAGATTCAGCTGATTTTGCGGATTAATACGTTTATTTTTCACATCACGCCAGCCAAACGGCTGCAGAAAAATCTTGCTGGACGAGGGAGAGGCGTGTGCGCCTTTTTGGGGTTTCAAAAGGTTCCCATTCACCGGTGGATATTGGCCAAAACAAGCCTTACTACTGTGGGACCATGGGACTTACGAGGAAATGAGTAAACATTTGTTTTGTATGATGTCAAATACTGGTATCATTTTAATATGTAGGTGGCTTGCATTTTGTGGCTGACATGTTCCTTGTCCCCTCGGCCGACGACCGGCATCTTGTCGCGCATCCCCCTGAGAGCACTATTCTCGGTTTATTGCCTTCTTCATGTGCCCGGTGTTCTGTCAAATTTTTCGACCGATCAGAAATTGCACTTTTGTGTTAAAAATAGCCGCGAATACAGTGATTACAAAGTAAACACTACAAACTTTCTTTAAATAAAGGACTACTTCCGTTTGATCATGAATGGGCATGTAAAAAGCTCTCCTCATACACATGAGCTGCACATGTTAGCTGCAAAACAACTGCAGCCACTCTCGTATGACTCTCGCTGTTTACGTCTTTGCCATGTATTAAAGCATTATTTTGCCATATTCGTGACCATTTAGTCATTTGACCATTTGGCAGCTACACGCTCCTCCGATGTCGGCCGGTTTGTTCGGCGGTCATTGTCCAGCTGCTTCCCCGGCGAGATCTCCTGTCCGTAAGAGCAGGGGAACGAGCTGTAAATTGCTCTCCGCCAGGCGGTTTGCGGATCGGCGAAGACAATTGACAACCGAGTTGTCATGTGAAATGATCCGGGCTAGTTATGTGTGATTTTCCGCTTCGAAGACTTTGAAACATCAATTGGTTCGGGTTAGCATGTCGGCTAGCTGTCACGCCTCTTGGTTTGTTTACATTCTCCGAAGCCGGGAAAGGGAATGACATAAGCCCGATTTAGGTGGCATAAAATATCGGGAAGTGTGACAGTAAAGGTGAATTCGACAGTTTTGAACATTATGGAGTAATTCTGCCATGTCGTCCTGAATAAATGCATTTTTATTATTTCATATTCCATTTAGCACAAGACTGTTATTTGTCAAGAACATGACATTTATTTAGCTATTGGGGGAAAATACTTGGATAAAAAGAATATCCTGTAAAAATATTGGAATAGAGAGACTGAAACAAAGACATTGTGTGGCTCTATTCGTCGCGTTTTCCTCGTTCTGAATAATTCCGCCTCAATGGGCTGCATACTAAATCAGATGAAATCGTTACTCCGCGGACGTCATCCACCTGTTGGGGACACTACAGCCCTATAATGGTGGGCGTGGCTAACCGGCAGATTAAAAAACTAATTTCTCATCATCTGCGCTTTGCTAAATTGTTGTATATAGTCGAATCGTCTCAAAATATGATTCTAATTCAGATAATAATGCTATTTAAGACTTTTTCTCTCCTGTCGTACGCACGTTAAGGTGACAATTACTATTGTGGTAACATCGGCAACGAAGCCGCCAGCTTTGTCAGATTTTTTATCATTTATTTCAGAACTTGTGCAGCACAACACGCCTTCTGTCCACCGCTGTATACGCCAAAGGACACTAAAAGTGAAACTAAAATCTCTACCGCACGCAGCTATCTCACTGGCGCAGAGGCGGTGCGTTCAGCTACAGTACGCAAAAAAAACATTGGCCACAACAGAACCCAATTTGTTGCATTATTATAAGAATTATTGTTATTATTATTATTATTATGTTATTATTCAGATTTTTATTTATAATTTATTTGTTTTGCTGTGTGTAATTGCCATCTGTAATAGTACCAGCAGTATTTATTAGGGATTAAGTGTAGGTTTTCGGGCTTGGAACAAATGAATGGAATAATAATGTATTTTTATGGGAAAATCCTGTTCGACATATGACCATTTCGACTTGCAATCAAGGTCCTGGAACGAATTACCTTCATATGTAGAGGTACCACTGTACTTTTTTTCGGTATGGGATTGGGTCTCGGTATTGGCAGATTCTCAAAATTAGTTTACTCGGGCTTGTGTGCAAAAATATGTGATCGGGAAATGCCTAGGACAAAGCGTACTTTTGTTTTTGAATACGGGACGAATCCGTTTTTCTAGGGACGGTTGGTAACCCACAATTCACAACACAAAGGGTTTAAATTTTATTACATATAAGTGTGTATATTTTGTAAAATTTAAGTTATTAAGATTTATTCATTTGGTTCGTATCAATAATGGGAGGTAAAGTAGATCAAGTTGATTTTGTATTCATGTGCTAGTAATGACATCATTTACTTTGATAAAAGCAAGTCATTTTTAATTCTAAAGTTAAACATCATTTGCAAAACTAAAACCCACGTGGGGACTGATCAAGAGTAAGTGTGGACAAAATATAAACTGATCAAATTGGTCAACACTAGACCATAAATGTACAAGTTACTGCAAATCCGCACTGGGAATGAGTAGTATGTGGGCGACTGGGGAAGCAAATGCACGAGTGTTGATAATATTTGAGTTTAGTTTATTACCACTTGAAACATGAAGCACAACGTGCATTTATTAACTCATTTGCTGTCACTGCAGATGATAGATCTCAAGGGCTTGGAGCGATCATTCATATTTAGAAATTCAGAAGGAGTCCAGGTGCTTTAGGTAAGCACTTGGAAAAAATTTTAGAAGTCATTTTTTTCGCAGTTTTTTGCTTGAATCCTACAAGGCTCACTAACACAATTATGTCACTTTTTATTTCATTCAAAAAATCCAAACAGAAAGAAGCTATATCTCAATTTTATTTTTTTTAAATCAAATTTTCAGTACATTATGTTGATAAAGTACTTGACATTTGACCCAACAACTTGACCTTTGACCTGATTAGGCACAATCCTCGACCTCTTACAATAAAAATTAAGATTCATGAATAGGTCCACATTTTTTGTGTCAAATCATCTTCTTTGACATTCATACGGTATTCCTGAAAAATAATGGCATATTACTTAACCTGTGGCATTACGATGACTTTTTGACCAATAAAATGACCTATTTTTAAAAAATACACACTTGATACGTTCTGCTTCTGACAACAATATTTTAAGTTAAAACAAATCTAAATAACTTTAAAATATGAAAGAAATACATTACGTGCCCTTTAAGTGCAGTTTCGTACCATAGATTATAGCGGTCAGTAGAATAGAACGGATTTTAAAACCATATCTACTGGCATATGTCTATTAGCCAATACGGCTAGACCTGGCACTATAAGGCATCATCATAACAACTTCATATTTCATATACAAGTAATATGAAACATATACAGCAGGTAAAAATCACATCTTTGGCGAAAAATAGACAAAATTTGTAGATTTGTTCCATGAAATTTGCCTTTTTAGTGTTTCTCATGGCTGCAGCAGTACGATAAAATTTTTAGTAGTGTTGCACCGATACCGTTTTTTGGCCCCGATACCTGGCTGTGCAGTATTGGTATATAGCGGAAAACACAGACAAGGCTGAAAGAGCAGTTTTTGCCCTCGCACCCCTCTTTAAAATGAACTCCTGCATTTTAAGCCAAAAGAACTGTTGTGTTTTATAGAACAATATGTCTATATGCTACCATAGTAGATTCATGGCGCATTAAGCCCCCGAACTATTTTAATTTGTAAGTTTTACCCTGGAGACTCCTTTTTACAGACGTCGCGCAGCCACTTTTGTTTCAGCCCAGCCATAAAAAGCTCAATAATTATATTTATTATTCGAAATGTCTGCCATTTTTAGCTTAGAATCATTAATGGATGTCTAATATTTAGTTTTTAAAAAATTAAAAGACTTTAAAATATTATTCACTCGCTTATTTTAACTTTTAAACAAATTATGTCACAATGAAAAAAAATAGTGTCTGTAAATATGTCTCGGATATCTACCTTATAACTATCGCTTAATGGTGTACCGCAAGCAACACGTCACTTCCGCTCCATAATATTCATGACATTAGCTGCTGTTGCTAAGGGGGAACACGCCACCTTTTGTCCCTAATAGGAAATGAAAGGAAATGTTTACAGAGCAAAACCTACCAATTCTATCCGAAAATGATGTCCCTGGTGCCAAATTCACTAGCAAAGATGTGGAAAAACATAAAAATGTTCAGTTAAAGAGAAGGCTTGAGTGTCGAAGGCTGAAAAAGACGAAAAAAACAAGCCGACCTTAGCATAGCCTCAGCTTTTTTATATACGCGACTGACAATGACATTTTCCTGTTTCGACGAGCTATCCTATACCACCCGCCCTGTCTTTCTTATATATTATATCCTCTGTTTGTCCTACGTCTCTGACCGTTCTTGGGGGTAATTTAGTTAGTTTTGTGTAGCGATCGTAATTTTTTCATTGTTAACAAATCTTAATTCTACAACATATTTAGACTTCCCCCTTACTAAAGTTGTTTTTTTACAACAGAAAATGTAACAGTGGCAGTCAGCTACAAATGAATTATTTTCAGGTCATTCATTGTCAGACAGAAGTAGCACGGCACGTCATGCAAAAAAATAAGTTAGAAATATCAAAATGGCTTACCTCTTTATCCTCTGAAAGACAATGCCAACCCAACAATGTGTTTACTGCATAAATGTTTACTGCCGAGCTGGCGTTAAAAGTCTGCGCAAGTTGATTCAGTCTTCACACTTTTTCCTCCGAGTTTTTGGTTTCGGGAAATGTATGAAGAAAACATCCTTCATATGTCGTAATGCCTAGAGTCGTTTCTTCAAGTTCCAAAAAAGCAATGTGTTATCGGCATGTTCGTTTTTCAAAAATCACCGGAGAAAAGTATCACAATTAACATGGTTTCTATGCGAGGGTGGGTCTATAATGTCCCACTCCTGCTTTACTTCCGCTTTACGAAGCGACGTCACGGTATAAAAATAGCATGCGTGCGGTACGCCATTGTATTGTTTTTGTTATTGTTGCATATTGCCAGATATTTTAGATGATAAGTAATCAGTCCAAACAAAGAAAAATGCGGGGGGTGGGGTAATGTTTTAATGGGTTAATATTTGGTTGATCTCAACCACTCCTGCGATTTCTGCATTGCGACCCTTGCTATATTACCAGTTTTCACCCATAAAATCTCAAAAACGTCCGGCTTTGGCCATTCACAGCTGTGTCTTGACGCTCGATGAGACATGCTACACAGAGTTTTTTAATCAAAACAAGGTAAGTACGCGATAACATCTCGTTAAAATCATGGTGTCTTTAATTATGCTCTCTCATGCTCTCGCCTCGAGTAAGGGTTTTAGGGTTTTTTTTTTTTAATGCCCTCCTGTTCAAAATTTTTCTTCCCCCGGAAAATAAAGATTTTATTATTTTTTTTAGCAGACGCATCCTGACATGTGCAGGCTAAAAAAAACATGCAGCTCTGCCCGCTAATTGGAGTCTGTATTGAGCAAAAGTGCTACTAGCTCGGTGCTGTGCTGGATAATGGATTTTTTTTTTTTTTTTTTAAAAGCAAGGGTGGAGCCGAAGAAATAAGAATTAAAAAGTTAACAAGGTAAAGGCCTAAAACGACAGGATAACAATGAAAGCGGTACGGCAAGATGACGAATAAGATGCAACTTGCACCGTGTGATACGACAACAACAAATAACTGTGGAAACTATAGCTAGTGGCACCTCACATGGGAAATGCAGCAGCATTAACCAGCCATGATGAGCCCACCACAGGTGCAGAGCAGGCAGGTAGGATTGAAATGTTCAGTAAGTGAATATTAGAATTAATATCATTAATTATGTGGCGTTTTTAAAGTGCCATAAAATTGACTTGAATTGATCCCACCCAGTTCCAGAAAAAAGAATGAGGCCTACAAAGAAAAGAACACAGTGCCTTTTGTCAAATATGGCTGAGGTCCAATGATGTTTTGGGTTAGTTATGCTGCCCCTGGCAGCTGGCACTGGATGCTGTGACAGTATGCAAGGAGTCATGAAATCTGGAGACCATCAAAATGCTTTGGGCTGCGATGTAGGATGTAATGTCTGAAAACTGGGTCTGCATCAGAGGTCATGAGAGTTCCACCAGGACAGTGACCCAAAACATACCTCAAATAGCACCAAGAAATGGTTGGAGACAAAGCGCAGGAGCATTCTGAGGTGGCCATTGATGTGTCTGGATATAAATCCCATTGAACAACTAAAGAGAGATCTCAAAATTGCTGTAGCAAGAAGGCACGCTTCAAATCTGAGAGACCTGGAGTTCGCAAAAGAAGAGTGGTCCAAAATTCCATCTGAGAGGTGCAGGAAACTTATTGTTGGTTATAGGAAGCGATTGCTTTCTGTTATTTCTTCTAAAGGATGCGCAACCAAATATTGAGTTGAGGGTGCCAACAATTTTGTCCAGCCCATTTTTTTGCATTCTGTGTAAAATTGTAGTGGCACAGTGGCTGAGTGGTTAGCACGTCTGCCTCACAGTTCTGAGGTCAAGGGTTCAATGTGTGGAGTTTGCATGTTCTCCCCTGCGTGGGTTATCTCACGTTTTCCTCCCAAAAACATGCATGGTAGGCTGATTGAACGCTCTAAATTGTCTGTAGGTATGAGTGTGTGCGTGAATGGTTTTATGTCTCCTTGTGCCCTACGATTGGCTGGCAACCAGTTCAGGGTGTACCCTGCCTACTACCCGTAGTGAGCTGGGATAGGCTCCAGCACCTCCGCGACCCTCGTGAGGAAAAGCGGCATGGAAAATGAATGAATGAATGTAAAATTGTGGCAATTTTGGCATCTCTTCAGCTTCTTTGTGTTTTTCCAATGCAAATCCCAAACATAAACACATTCATACGGACAACATTTGTAATTGCATTAATGTCTGGGAGAAACTGTATTTTCTGGGAAAATACCAGGGGTGCCAATAATTTCGTCCATGCCTGTATCCTCTGCACCACCCTGGAAAAAGAGGAAGAGGAAGTACAGTAATGTAACATGTTTGGAGCTTATATTAAAAAAATAAATAAAAGTTTGTTCTTTTCTTTTCGGTATCGGATCGAGACACAGTATCGGCAGATTCTCAAAATCAGGTGACTCGGACTCGGGTGCAAAAATATGTGATTGGGACATCCCTATTTTATGCTATGAAGTCGGGCAGTCAAGGGCTGAAAATGAGTCCTACTCCAGCCCTGTAAGTGACCTTAATCATACCTGTCAACCTGAGACCGCTGGCAATCTTACAAATAGTGACGTATACCCTTACAAATTGGTGAGTAATCTTACAACGTTGTATATAGCGTGCAATATGAAACAAAAATAAAACTCAATGTTTAAAATAATATGAATTTATTGGTAACATTGTAACATATAACCTGGTGCAATCAAAGAACAATCAATATCTTCAGCTACATCATGATTACTGAAATTTAACAGTGACTTCTGTTATAATTGTATGTAGCACTTTTGGCAATTTCTATCAAGTCTTTTTTTTAATGGCTGCACTTCATGGCACTTCAGCTTACAATTCATTTTGACTTGAAGGTAGTTCGTTAGTGTGTCCAATTATAAATTAAAAAGGTCAATTGATAAAATTAACTTACCGATGCAATCTTTGAGTCAGGGAACATTTCTTTTGCTAATTCTGAGAAGTGATCAGCAATAGTTGCGGGCAAATTGTGTTCGGCAACATATTGGCAAAATAAAATCTCCGCTTTTGTCACTTTTCATTCTGCAGAGTTCATCTTTATGACCAGTGCTGTTAATCTTACTTTTAAAAAAGTAGTTAATTACAGTTACAGATTACTTCTCCCAAAAGTAATTGAGTTAGTAACTCAGTTACCTGAATGTAAGAGTAATTAGTTGCTTGGCAAAGTAACTGGTGTTATCTCCCCCCCCCCCCCCCCCCCCCCCCATTTTTCAAAGAAAAAAAAAAAAAAATACAACAAAAAACAGTAACCTTTGCTATGTTTGGAAGTCATTTAAAGTTGTGAATCAACTGTAAAAGTTGTTAAAATTGCTTCCGTTTTTGCATTAGTACCCTTCTGTCTACCTTCGACATGTGAAAGTTTTAAAGGGATCCTCTATTTTTAAGACAAGTAATTCTTAAAAGATAAATGTTAGTATGAGTCATAATAATTTGATATTAAAACCCCTCTTAATGTTTTTGTTTTAATAAAGTTTGTATAGTTTGTATAAAAGTACCAAAAAGGGGAGAAGCTTCCACTATGCACATTTATTCACAAAAAATATATTTCCACCTTGACCACTCTTCACTCGGGAGCTCAGCAGTAAACAAACACGTGTTCCCTGACGAACTCATACATTGTTGTGAGGTTTACGTCAGAGTCACTGTCGTCACTGTAGCGTGCCATAGTGCTTTAATTATTTAGTATGATTTGGGGAAAACTCCCACGAAGAATAGTCAACATAAAAGATAGCAATAGTAATCCAAATCCGCGTTTTTTACTCACTCAAAGATCCAGGAATTAGACTGATCCCATGACAATGTCGCAGCTGTCAATTCCACAAAATAGACTGATCCGAAAAGCCGCTGTGGGACCGACGAATCAAAAAAATGGACAGATTGAAACCAATATTGCAGACGTGGTAGGACCGTCGGATCCAGAAAATAGACGGATCCCTTACTTGACTGAGGATCCGTGAAAAATGTTCGGGCACCAGTTGTAACGCGTGGTGGGTAGGGTACGTGCATACAGGGACCAAAAAGGGGGAGAAGCTTCCACTTATGCACATTTATTCACTAAAAATAATAATTCCACCTTGACCACTCACTTCACTCCCCTTATTTCCATTTGACTGAAAATTGCATCCAAAAGCAGCACATCGTGGCATTTTACTTCGTGAGTTTAGGCAGCAATAAGCAATTGTTGAACACGCTACACATTTGGAAAGATACCTATTACGTCATCACTGCCGGCCCGCAAACCATGGCGCCAACTAACGGTCAAAATATGGACTAAATATTATATAATATTGCCATTGATTTAACATTTTATTTGTTTCTAACAACATATTTTAGTACAAGAGAACAATTGTGGTTTATTAGAGCCTACATGTATTTAAGTTAGAGGATCACTTTAAAATTCTTTAATCATTTAAAGATAGATTCAAGTCAAGATTTTGCCGATGTAGGAGTATTTTAGATAAAAAGTACTTAGGTTCGCTAGGAATGTTCACTACAACAGAGCATTTCTGAGAAGTCCACTGCTTTAAAATGGCGGCTGTTTATCAACGCCGCCGAGTCTGTCATTTCGCATGTAGTTCTATATGCATGTGATATCTAGTGTAGCATCAAGTGGGCGTAGTTTGTTGACTGTTGGCTACACTCACAAAATATTGGAGCCACCTAGCCAAGCATCGCGTTTGCAACAGCGTCACAACACTCTTCCCTCCTTCCCACTCCCGCTCTTCTCTCTCTGTGTCTCTGACTTTTCTTGCGTCATTCAACCAACAAGGTAACGCACAGTAACGCACATTGTCTCGTTGACGAAACGGTGACAAAATCCGAACAGAGGGAAAAAAAACGTAATGCACGAAAAACGCACAGATTTTGAACGTACGGCGTACACATTTAAAAATCAGTGCTCACTTGTCCAAATTACGCCGAAACCGTACAACTTGACAGGTATGCCTTAACTAACCTCATTGTTCTTGAAATTAGCCATGTAGTCAGCTTCAAAACAAGACTCTGACCTTGAATTTGGAGTAAACAATAGTTTCCGTGACAATGGTTTCAAGGCTTGTCACAAGAGGGCATGCGGTGCTGCAATCACAAAAAGGTGACAAATCTGAGGATGTCATTTTGTTGCTAGGGTTCGGGTTTTCGCATGTGCCTACTGAAACTGAAATGAATTTACCATGAAAAGAAGTATTTCTTGACAAAAGTTTTCATGATTGAACAAAAAAAACCAAACAAGTGAAACGGGTTCATTTCACGGATCTTTTAGCATTAGCAAATTAGCGCTACGTCAGAGGTGGGTAGTAGCGCGTTACATGTACTCCATTACATTTATTTGAGTAACATTTGGAGAAAAATGTACTCCTAAGAGTAGTTTTACCAAGCCGTACTTTTTACTTTTACTTGAGTAGATCTGTGAAGAAAAAAACGCTACTGTGACTCCACTACTCTGGGACACAAGTCGTTACATTTTTCCTTTTTATTCTACATATTACATTTTTAATTTTTTTTTGCCAGCGATGCCGAGAGTAGCTCTACCAATTTCAGCAGACGTCGCAACAATAATCACATGACTCCATTATACCAATCAGTCGCAAGCTTGCCATTCTATGATCATGCCAGCCTGTATAATCACGTGGCTTCGCTAAAGCACCCTAAAAAATGAAGTATTTGACATAGAGCGCTGCCCTCAACATGACTCGAAAGCGTGGATTTTAACTACTCTCCCAGGTTTTATTTGGCACCGATTGACCACGGAAAACCGGCGATATGATCCCTTTAATTTTATAATAGTAACTATGAAGGAACTAATCACTATTCAAACTAGGAACTATTTTCTCCACGAGAGGGCACTCATGCTCTTTGGACAAATAATGCTTCATTTCTGTCATTTTTTTCTCTCACCGGAATTCAATGTTTTTTTGGGGGGGGGGTTTTGTACTTTTTTGGCTTCATGTGGTTATGTAATAGGTTATTGTACAGTATCATTATAACAACGAACAAAAATGTAAGCAGTTACTCACAATGTTACTCATTACTTGATTGTTCTTTTCACCAAATACTTTTTTAATTGGACTTGAGTACATTCTTTGGATGACTACTTTTACTTTTACTCGAGTAATATATTATTTTGAAGTCACGCTACTCTTACTTGAGTAAATTTTTGGCTACTCTACCCACCTCTGCTCTACGTGTACACCAAACGTCCAGGTTCGGTGAAGTCCTACCTGCTTCGAGAAGTTGGCTTGTCCACTCTTGTCCACTGCTCACATGCGATCCCCAACTTCCAGGGTCGGTAGGGCACCTCCTTCTCCTTCCCTTTGACGATAATTGGCAGCAGTTGAACCGTGAGCCGTAAATCAAGAAGTGCTGAGTGTATTCTAACAAGTGGGACCACCCAAGAAAAGTACTTTGTATGCTCTTTGGCCACAGACAATGAAAGGATCCTCAAGCTCTGAAAGCCATCAATGAACGTTAACAAGAGCAGGAGTCCTGCAGGAGTTTGCAAATACATTATTTCTTCTCAAGACAATACGTAGAAATAGGTGGTCATTTATTATTGTTATTATTATTTAAATCCCTAATAGGCCAACTTTTTTTGGAGGTACGGTTATTAAAAAAAAAAAAAAATTACCTCAGAGACCTGGGTCATCACGTTTTGGGTCGCAGCATTTGCTACACTTTGAACCCCAATAAGTTAAATACTAGGGCAGTCAATTGCATCAAATTTCTAAATACTTGTATATTGAGTTTTTTAAAAACTTAAAAGTTTGGATTACGTATTACCAGGGGTTAATTTGTGCCGATTCCTGCCGGAACAAGATCCAGCACCTCTTGATTTTGGCCTCCCTGTGCCTTCTCGTGTCTAGAAAATAATTATAATATAAATGAATGGGGGGAAAGAAGAAGAGGAGTCGTTGATGGCTTTCTCCACTTTAATGTGGCAACAATAAGAAAACTATTGACATAATAACAGCACACTGCCGCCCAGGGGTGTTACCGGGGGGGGCTGCGCTCACCCATGGACGCGCTCTGCCCACCCAAAGAAAACTGGATGTAGTCCTAACAGCAGTCTGGGCACCGCGTATGGTATCCCATTCATATAGTACTGATGTGTTCTAAGTTTTAACCTTTGCGTTGTTACCTCCACTTTCACCTTAAAAAAAAAAATAATAATAATGAAACGTTGGTTTTGCTCCTAGGGGGTGCTACACACATTTACGCATATTTAGATGTTTTTTTTTTTTTTTTTTTTTTTTTTTTTTAAACATTTCATCAAAGTTTTCACCAGTTTTCACCTGGCTGTTGAGTTTGGTGAGTTTTGAAGCATTCTGAGGGGGTCAAAGTTGGGCTAAAAGCGTCGGCAGGACAAAGAATAACTGCTAGGGGGCGCTTGGCGCTACATAGTGTATTCGGAATCTGTCTTTACACGGTATCCAAGATTGCACCTGTCTTGACCTCCCTGCCGATTTTGGTGCATTTTGAGCTCAAAGGGGCTGTCGAACAAAGAATAACTATAATAATATTGATAAAACTGAGGAACCATAATAGATTACCTAAAAGTCATTGTCACCCGCATGCCCATATTGTTCAGTTATGTATGTGTTCTAAGTCAAATAAAATAAAAACAACTTTTTTTTGTTTAGACCAAATCACAAGAGTTATCTCAAGGAGAAAACAAAACATGTTTTGAGGTGCAGTAGCCCTACGCTGGATTTCGACCTACTTGAGACTTGTAGCTTTTTTTTTTTTTTTTTTTTGCCCCCCCCCGGGTAAGACTAATGCCCACCCACACCTGGCATCATGGTAAAACCACTGCTGCCGCCACATTCAACCGCTAACTTTTGCTTCTCGCCCATCTCTTGCTCGCTTCCTATTACCTCACAGCTCTCCAGTCCCAATGTCACTTAAAAGGACCGTGCATAGTTACGGACATTAAAGTATAAAATAAAAAAAAATAATTTGAACAATTAATTGACAGAACAAATCCCAAGAATTGCATGTTGTTTATAAAAATTTTACGTCATTTGAAAGAGTCAAAGATGCACTGAAAAGCCGAATGAACAAATCATGCCATGACATAAAAAAAAAAAAAAAATTCCTTTTCCACATATACATTTGCATTTGCTGTCTTTTTTCAACAAGAAGGAAGATGGTTCAAAACGAGTCAGAAAGGCAACAACCGGCCATGATGACAGCTGCCGCATTCATGCTAACGGGCAGGACCAGGTGCAGCAGGAGGCTAGCGCCGCAGCAGATTCAGATAGGTTCACGGACAGCCAGCCAAGCCGGGGCAGGAGGCTGCTACAGTAGCAGCAGGTGGTCAGGTTCAGCGCCACCCAGAGTGGGGGCCAGCTACAGCGCCAGCAGTCAGCCAGGTGGACCACCAACAGGCCGAGCAACAGGCCAGTACCCTTATGGGAAATTTGGGTAAGGGCCGCACAATTTGTAAGGTGGTGGGAACTTTGGGGCCAGAAAAGACGGGGAGGATGAAACTCGCAAAAGAATGGGTTTGTGTTATTTATTGTAAACTCAGATTTTTTTTTTTTTAAATTCATGTTTACAAGTTAGCTTGTGCATTACTGTAAGTCCCACCTGTGGTTATGTGGGCAATAGCCCATGCTGTCCATAGTATAGTCTAAATAATTGTAAATTGTTGTCATAAAATTTACAACATTTAATTAATTAATTTATTTATTTATTTAATTGAGGCTTTTAAGTCCCACAGTATTGCAAGTAGACATTTGCGTGTTGTTTTCAGCACCAATTTCTGCGTATGTTCCGGGACCTGTGCCCGTCTCGTCATCCCCACCTTATGATTTACAAATTAAGCACCGTGTACTACCTAACGATTTTGAAATAATAAAACACACCAGTAGCGGGAAATTCAACCGTGGTAAGCAATTTTGTTGTTTTATCAAATAAAAACATTGTATGCACAATCTGTTATTACACAGGATCCTTATACAGACAGTGCCGGCCTAAAATGATGAGGTGCAGTTGCAGTAATGTTGAAGCAGTAGGAACATATTCATTTTGGACATGGTCATTTTTATAATCTCATTTTTTGAATTTACATCTGGCCCATGTACGCTCCTGTTACATTTTGCTATCTGGGTCATTGCCTGCCACTGACAACAACAGACGTCCAATCCATTAAAAATGAGAGGACTGACTGTGGATGCTTATGTTTTAACGCCATTGACAGCGCCAGATGACCAAAACCCATTTTGACTTGAGCACTAGATGCCACTCCCAGTCAAAATGAATTGGACGTCTAGCGCCGTCAATGGCCGCCAATGAATGCATATAAAGGATTCAATAAAAATGTCCTTCTTGTACACAGACATCAAATCATAATTTTTCTGTCTGACAACTAATTAAAAGAACACAATGATGTTATTTAGTCTGAATAAATTCATTAAGTAAGATAAAAAAATATATTAGAGGATTTAAACCAAAATTTGCTCATAGCGAACATTTCTACAGAACGCTTTCCGGAAGAACCCCAAGTATATACGGTGGCATTTAACATTCCGTACGTTACAGTGGTAAAAATAAATAAAAAGAATTCCTCTGCAACTCGTTAAAAAAATATTTCCACCAGGGCACAGATAGCAATGTGGGACTGTTGTATAATGAAACCTCACAAAGAGGGCCAATGGCTACAAAAATACCAAGGTTAATCTTGATTAAATACCTTTCCGGGCCACAAAAAGCATATTTAACATAAAACATCATTCAAAGGGGATCCAGACTTGATGTTAAAAAAAAAAAAAGAAATTAATATATATTATATTGCTGATGGCAAGGCCAAGTATCCCAACTTGTAAATGAAAAGTATCAAAGAGATTAAAGGAAAAACATTATAAATCAACATAGCACTTAAATGCCTTCGTCTGCCTTCCCATTACCCTTCTGCCCAATTTAATTCACACTTAAGCAAAGCAACTTTCATTCTTGCTCAATATACATTTCTAAGATGAATACTTTATCAGAGGCGGCAGGCGTGTGGCATTCGCCGCATAACAGCGAGCCTGTTTGCTTCACCGGTACGGTAGCCACACCAAATTTAAAAAGCTCCAAAAATATGACTGTCAAAAAAAGAAGGCAGACATGAATGAAGCCTTGTAAATGTCGGCGCAGCTGTCGGTAAGACTTTCCTCTCTATCCCGAGTGAGGAAGTCCTCCTGCCCTTTCGCCAACCACTTTTTTTGTTCCCTTTCTCCTAATGCATCCTTCTGCCAAGAAACAACATATTTCCTCCCCACCTGTTGATGAATTGTGTTGCTGTGGGGGCAACAGCACGCGTCTTTATGCAAAACACTGCTTTTCTCACACGGGTGTAGCGATGAATGGACGGCAGAGAAGCAAGAGGCCAAATTATAGTCATCTTCCCCGTGCAAACAGAAAATCATTGGAAGTCATAGACGTCTTAACGACTGCTGCTTGGAGTGAAGAAAAGGCCCTCTTGTTCTTCGTGGTTGAAAGCGGAAGAATTGATTGAGACCCTCTGTGAATCACGGAGGAAATTACAATATTTTCATTTTTATTGATGTACTTGACTAGGAACAAAACATTCAAATGCTGAACAATTCATCAAAAATGTTTGCGCACATTTTAATGCTAGACAATTAACAGTGAATATTAATTTTTGTGTGAGTAGGGGTGTGCCATCTTAGGCACCCCACGATTCGATTTGATTTAGATTCAGGGTGCTACGATTCGATTTTTGAACGATGATTATGGCATTGACAATAATCATGATGATCGCGGTTATCGCGATTATCATGATTATTGATGCATCGTACATTGCTGATTAATAAAATAGCCAAATAACTTTATGTCCATTATTTACCTAAAATATCCTTATGATTAATCAGGAACGATGGAAACATGCACATACAACAAAAAGCTGGCCTTAAGCTTGAAGGAATTCACCCTCCCGGCCAAGCCGCACGGAAACAGCGACAGCCGAACGGAAATGGTGCTCCGCTGCTGCAGCTTCCGTGAGTCAACCGGGAGGGGCTGATATTCCGCGCGTTCCCTTCCTGTGTTAACCCTTTGTACTGACTCCATGTTCCAAAATTTTGAATAAGTCGCACCGAAAACAGTTTGACAATTTATTCGTCGACAATGGTCAACAAACAAGGCAAAAACAGACGACGGAGGGACAATTCTGGATCCAGGGTCGTCAAAACAACGGCTACACAGCGAACCGTTTGTTATCTCAGTGTCCAGTCTTTTCGAAGGCTGCTGTGGAGTGGGTCGGGCCGAAGGTGTGGCTGGGTGTTGTTTTGGGATCATCCCTCTGTGGCCGGTTTTTGGTGGTTAGGTTCGTGCGTCCTCATTCGTGGCTGGGTTGCCACAGCGACCGACGCCGCTCTTGACATCCCAAGCGCCCGCTATCAACTTGTTATCCGGGCTTGGCGAGACGCTAATTGTTTTGGGACAGAGCGCCCTGCTCTTTGTCCTTGGAGTGGCCGGGAGAACTGATTGCAAGAGTTGGTGCGTCAATCTTGCTCGTGACGCACACGTTGGGCTTCTGTGATAAGATGGCGTTGTGTATCTATTCTGCTCCTTATCATTAAACTATGGTGTGCTATTTATTTTAGGTGTGTTAGAGTAGTAAAAACAATCCTACAGTACATATGAGAAACGGTACTATTCCCTGATTGATTATATTAAGTGTGTTAGAGCAATGCAAACAGTTATATGGTGTGTGCGAGAAAGGTAACTATTTCCTTCAAGCTGCTTTTTTACCTATTTATTTTTTACAAAAAGTGCAAAAACATTAACCATTTTAAAGGGAGTACTTATTTCTCTCAACAATACAATAAAATTTACACTAGTGGAATGAATTCCACATTTTCTGTACAAAAACAACGTGTCTTTAGAAATATGACTTCTTGTAACTAATACACTTTGTTTTCAGTGTTACCTACCTTGTGTAACTCTTTGAGTGACAGGTAGAAATCATAACTGCTCTTGATCACTTTTAACTTGTGGCGTTTATTGCCGAGCACATAAAAAGAACAACAACACCACACACACACTCATTACAGCGCGTGCACTTTCTTCTCTCCCTGCCTACCCACGCGCACACACGCCTATCGGCTCCCAGGTAGCACTTGCAACAACCGATTTCTGTACTATTTCGCATGTTTGTAGTGTTACGGCTGTACTTAATAATGGTTTTACACATTCTGCATATGAAATACATGTTAGTGAATTAGCTAATTAGCTTAGCGCGTGGCGCTAACTATTAAAATCTCAAAAACAACAACATTAAAGGCTAAACAGTACAAGAGGGTTCGTGTACTCACCTCCTATAGACGCACACAGGTCTTAGCAACACGCTCAGGACATTTTTCAATTGAAATTCCTTGAAAATACTGCTGCACCTCTGAAAGACACTGAGCAACGAACTATCTGTCTTCCCCTCTTGCTCTAAAAAATAACTAAAAAAATAACCGCCGGGTCGCACTTCTTTCCCTGCCTGTCACATACACAAATTTATTTTCCAGTCTTTTAAAAAGGAGTAAATCTCCTAGTAACTGGGAGAATCCATCATAACGTTGTGCGTGTGTCCGTTAACGGTGTCCGGGTAGCAGACGTGTCTTGAATTTCGTTCCGCTTCAAGCGGCTGTCATAAAGTTATGAGTGAAAATCATCCGTTTTAGAACCTTTATGAATCGTAATCGAATGTCACGTGTCAAATCACGATGCATGTAATAATCGATGTTTGGGAACTCCTCTATCTGTGAGTGCCTTGTGACGGTGCAGGGGCTGCTCGGTAGGGAAAGAAACTAAGTTGCCAAAAGTGAAGTCTCCAAACACAAGCAGCTCCAATAGAAAATAACACCTGAACTAAGCTCAATTTTTAACAAAGCAAGTTTCGCTACGAATACAGGTAGTCCTCGGGTTACAACATAGCCGATTTAAGTGATTTCAACTTTACGACGCCGGAGTCTCATCCATCATTTTGTCTCCAGTTCTTTCTTTTTTTTTTTTTTTTTTTTTAATACAGTGATCCCTCGTTAGTTCGCGCTTCAAGCTTTGCGCACTCAGTCTGTCACAGATTTTTTTTTTAATTAAAAAAATAAAATAGAATAAAAATACAGATGAGCTGTCCCGAACCAATCGTGTAGTCTCTCTCTCACTCCCTCCCTCCCTCTTTGTTCATCAGACACTGCGGCACTGCACAGGAGTTCCTTATTAAACTTAACGATGTTGACAGATGTTTGTGTTTGATCTTATTCACAAGCTTCAAAAGGGCTGCATGCGTCAATCATCATTTAATTAACCAAAACTATCAAGGGTGGATCAGTTGATACAAATTACTTTTGTAACCAGAGAAGGGCCATCTGACCCGAATCAGCATATCTTTTGTGATCAGTAAGGTACAAGACTCTATTCCAGTTTTGGGAGGACTACTTTTACTTTTGTAATATTATTTTGAAGTAACGCTACTCTTACTTAAGTCCAATTTTGCATGAGAAAGGACAACGAAGTTGATGTGTGAAAAAGATGACCCGCTTACAATGGTTTCGGAAATACCCCCTTGTTTCACTCGCTGTTGAAATCACACACATTGAAGTAAAATATACACGCATATCGAGAGATTGAGTTGAAGGTTTTATTTGAGTACACACATAAATTCACGTCAATCCTCCAAAGGTCAAAAGCATCCAACGAAAGGAAATAAAAGCTTTACAATGCAGTAGGGATGGAAAAAGACCTTAGTGTTGATGGATATTATAAAACAGTTTGACTAATAGACTCTCTATGTGCTAGTGGTTCCAATTATTTGCGTGACTATCAAATAATCTCATGTTTCGTATATTGAGGTCAAGGGCGTAGGTTTGCACAGGGATGGTAGGGACATAGCACTACCAACTTTTTAGGATGCTGAAATGGTCCCCAGCAACTTTCAAGCAACCTTTTTTGCATTGTGTGAAGAGTTCATTTATGTAGGTACAGTGGTATGAAAAATTATCTGAACCTTTTAGAATTTCTCACATGTCGGCATAAAATCACCATCAAATGTGATCTGCTCTTTGTCAAAATCACACAGATGAAAAAAACAGTGTCTGCTTTAACTAAAACCACCCAAACATTTATTAGGTTTTCATATTTTGATGAGGATAGTATGCAAACAATGACAGAAGGGGGAAAAATAAGTAAGTGAACTATCACATTTAATATTTTGTGGGCTCCCCCCCCCCCCTTTGGCCGCAATAACTTCAACCAGACGCTTCCTGCAGCTGCAGATCAGTCTGGCACATCGATCAGTACTAATCTTGGCCCATTCTTCTCTACAAAACTGCTGTAGCTCAGTCAGATTCCTAGAATGTCTGGCATGAATCGCTGTCTTTAGGTCATGCCACAGAATCTCAATGGGGTCCAAGTTTGGACTTTGGTTTGGCCACTGCAGAACGTGTATTTTGTTCTTCTGAAACCATTCTGAAGTTGATTTACTTTTTGTGTTTTGGATCATTGTCTGGTTGTAGCATCTATCCTCTTTTTAGCTTCAACTGTCTGACAGACGGCCTCATGTTTTCCTGCAAAACTAGCCTGGAACTCCAGACTCACCGCTGTTCCAGCGATAGAGTCTGGCGACTGTCCGGCGGATCAAATTCCCAGGGCGGAGCAAGCCACAGCAAACAGACAGAGGAGTCCACCATTCAGCGATAGGCGGACGTGATGTTGGTAAAGCGACAAGAAACTATAGCGCGAGTGGAGAACAGAAAAATTAATTCAACATGGCTAGCCCGAGACAGACAGATGTCAATGACTTGTGTCGATGTGTTTTTGGTCATTTAAAACTGAATTTACTGCGGATTGGAACATATTCTCGGCTCTCCCATTCGCCATCTGTGTTGTTGTGGAGACGACTTTCGACGCGCAAGAATGACGTTGCTCGTTCAGAACACGTCACGCAAATAAACGAATCTGATCGCATGGATGATTTCGTTCAGGCTCGATAGCCCATTAAGGAGCTGGGTCCCAGACTATTCGCACAGTGTTTGAAAAAAACAGGGAGAACAGTCTGGCCATGCCAGGCAACTGGAAAACATCCTGATAAACTTTTGAATTCATTCTTCCATTAATAATTGCAAGTTGTCCAGGCACTGAGGTAGCGAAACAGCCCCAAATCATGATGGTCCCTCCACCATGCTTCACGGTGGGGCTGAGGTGTTGATGTTGGTGAGTTGTTCCATTTTTCCTCCACACATGACGCTGTGTGTTACTCCCAAACAATTCAACTTTGGTTTCATCAGTCCACAAAATATGTTGCCAAAACATCTATTGAGTGTCCAAGTGCCTTCTTCAGAACATTAAACGAGCAACAATGTTTTTTTTAGACAGCAGTGGCGTCCTCCGTGTAGTCCTTTGGCTGGTATACCAGACTCACCGCTGTTCCAGCGATTGAGTCTGGCGACCATCCGGCGGATCAAATTCCGTGGGCGGAGCAAGCAACAGCAAACAGACAGTGGAGTGGACCAATCAGCGACGGGCAGACGTGACATTGTTAAAGCGACAATTAAATAGCGTGAGCGGAGAATAGAGTTTAAGTTTATTCAACATGGCTAGAGCGAGCCATGTTGACTGTCGTCAATGACTTGTTTCGATGTGTTTTTGGTCATTTAAAACTGGTTTTACCGCGGATCAGAACATATTCTCGGCTCTCCCGTTCGCCATCTGTGTTGTTGTAGAGACGACTTTCGGCGCGCAAGAGTGACGTTACTCGTTAAGAACACGTCACGCAAATAAACGAATCTGATTGGGCGATTGATTTTGTACCTTGGTCCAAAGGCCGTTAATGGGCTGGGTCCCAGACTATTTCTCACAGTGTTTGAAAAATACAGGGAGAATAGTCTGGCTGTGCCAGACAATGAAGTCCTGCCATGAATTCTTGGCCATAATTTTATATATCGTTGATGTGTGCACAGAGATATTAGACTGTGCCAGTGATTTCTCGAAGTCTTTCACAGACACTCTAGGGTTCTTTTTTTACCTCTCTGAGTATTCTGCGCTGAACTCGGCATCATCTTTTGGTGGATGGCCACTCCTTGGGAGAGAAGCCACAGTGGCAAACTCTCTCCATTTGTAGGACCATCCAGACTTTTAGAGATGGTTTTGTATCCTTTTGTAGCTTTATAAAAATCAACAATCCTTGATCGCAGGACTTCAGACATCTCTTCTGACCGAGCTATGATCCACATAAGACAATGCTTCTCATCAAGACAATTCTTACCAGGTGTGTGTTTTATAGTAGGCACGGGAGGTTTAACCCATTCAACAGTGATTGGGCACACACCTGACTTCAATTTTTTGGTAAAAATTTGTTTAAATTGCTCTTTAAATCTACTTAGGCAGAGGGTTCACTTACTTATTTTCCCCCTTCTGTCACTGTTTGCATGCTATCCTCATTAAAATATGAAAACCTATAAATGCTTTTGTGGTTTTAGTTATAGCAGACACTGTTTTTCCATCTGTGTGATTTTGACAAAGATCAGACCACATTTGATGGTGATTTTATGCAGAAATATGAGAAATTCCAAAAGGTTCGGATATTTTTTCACACCACTGTAATTTAGATTGTCTCCCTATATGTTGTAAGGATATACAGTACATAATAGACCCTACCATTATTAAGTGAAATATTTTCTTATGTTCGACTTACATTCATCCCTTTTCACTTGCTGAATGTTCAGGTCCATTTTTGCTCCCACAAATGCACATTTGATTGGCAGATAACTTGACCCTCCCCCTCCACACAGACGCACAAGCACACTCACACAGCCCCGACAGATGCATGGCGACAGCATGCCGCCTCCTAGATCGGTCCTTGGATATCTCAGATTTTTTTTTTCAATTAATATTTTCCCAAATCACTTATATAATTCAATACTTTAGTTTGAGACTTGATATGTTCCTGTAGTTTTTGAAAAACAAATGTTTGAATCGAACGTGGTATCACCTGAACAATACACATGAAAGTTAGTTTAAGTCAATACGGATTTGTTTTGCATTAAGCATTCAGCCTATCAATTAACTAGGTTCATAGTGGTGGGAAATGTTGCCCACCCATGCAACCTTACCTTTCGAGTGTGGCAATGTCCAAAAGCAAAAGTGATACCAACAACAGGCCAATAGAAGAGTGGGATCATAGTACTGAGCATCATGGGAAAGATTCTGACCAATAGGGCAACAGGGTGGTGGTATGGCGCGACTTTTAAAATTTCCTGCAAGTGGGAGTCATCTATTATAGTACGTGTTATCTTTGGTTGGCTGAATAATTTTTCGTAATATGAAGCAAAAAAGAAAAACATCATCCACATCTGTAGTAAAATGAATTGTTCGTCTTCTGCAGCGATCTCGAAGTCCCACTGTATAATAAAAAAACTAACAGTGTTATGACAGAGGTCTGTCTGGCCCCCTTTTACCATGAGTTGTTTTTCACAGTCCTGAAGCCAAAATTGAAGCCATTGTATGCTACCGAAAATGTGAAAAAATACAATTGATTGGTCACAATATAATGCCATGAAATAACAAAGATATGCCCGTTTTTTACAGTATGAAACATGGAATAACTCACTAATGGTAGCAAGAGCTACACTGCTGTGAACAACAACCAAGTTTGTCAATTGAAGCTCACGTAGAGATAAACAAGCATTGACGTGGTCCTTTAATAACTCGTCGTCTTCACATCTGGGGTCAAATTCTTTACGGGGTTTTGATAGACACAACGTTACATTGAAGGGTCATAGTTTTGATATCGTATGATGATGTTGATTTGAATTTTTCTGAAGAAAATACTGGTTGAAAAGCTCATTTCGTCTGTCAGGGAAAGATGATACAAGTGAATTAAATAACATTCAAGACAAGTAAAATGAAGACCTTGCATACTCATATTCACTATTATTGAATCCAACTATGGCAGACTATTTAACTCAAAGGCTGCCATAAATTCATGTGTGATGGATAACTGTTTAGTCTAACGCCATCAATGGCACTCAAACATGAGCGTTCACAGTTTCAATGAATTGGACGTCTATCGGTGTCAACGAGCTACTGATGTCAAATTCTCTCTCTCTATCCAACCATCCATCAACCCATCCTCTTCTCTCCTTCTCTATCTATCTATCTATCTATCTATCTATCTATCTATCTATCTATCTGTCTGTCTGTCTGTCTGTCTGTCTGTCTGTCTGTCTGTCTGTCTGTCTGTCTGTCCGTCCGTCTGTCTATCCATCTATCCACCCACCCTTCTCTCGCTCTTTCTTTCTATCCATCCATCCATCATCCCCCATTCTCTCTCTGTATCTATCCATCCAATCCTATCTATCTTATATATATATACGTATATACATATCAATCTTTCCAACTATCCATCAACCATCCCCTTCTATCTATCTATCTGTCTGTCTGTCTGCCTGTCTATCCATCTATCAACCCACCCTTCTCTCGCTCTCTTTCTCTTTGTCCATCCATCCAACCATCCATCATCCCCCATTCGCTCTCTGTACCTATCCATCCACCTATCCATCCACCCATCTCCCTTTCTCCCTCTCTCTCTTCTATCAATCTATCAACCATCAATCCACCCCTCCCCTCTCTCTCTCTCTCCAACTATCCACAACCCATCCCCTTCTATCTATCTATCTATCTATCTATCTATCTATCTATCTATCTATCTATCTATCTATCTATCTATCTATCTATCTATCTATCTATCTATCTATCTATCTATCTATCTATCTATCTATCTATCTATCTATCTATCTATCTATCTATCTATCTATCTATCCATCCATCCATCCATCCATCCATCCATCCATCCATCCATCCATCCATCCATCCATCCATCCATCCATCCATCCCCTTCTCTCTCATGATACATCGATCTAGATCGAGACCTTTCTCTCTCCCTCTCTCTCTCCCCTCTATCAATCTGTCTATCAACCATCAATCAACCCCTCCCCTTTCTCTCTCTCTCTCTCTCTCTCTCTCTCTCTCTCTCTCTCTCTCTCTCTCTCTCTCTCTCTCTCTCTATCTCTCTACAATGGTATGAAAACGTATCTGAACCTTTTGGAATTTCTCACATTTCTGCATAAAATCACCATCAAATGTGATCTGATCTTTGTCAAAATCACACAGATTAAAAAACAGTGCTTTAAATAAAACTACCCAAACATTTATTAGGTTTTCATATTTTAATGAGGATAATATGCAAACAATGACAGAAGGGGAAAAATAAGTGGGGTTGTTCCGATCATGTTTTTTTTGCTCCCGATCCGATCCCGATCGTTTTAGTTTGAGTATCTGGTGATCCCGATATTTCCCGATCCGATTGCTTTTTTTTTTTTTTTTGCTCCCGATTCAATTCCAGTCATTCCCGATAATTTTTCCCGATCATATAGATTTTGGCAATGCATTAAGAAAAAAAATGAATAAAAACTCAATTCAATTGCTCCAAGTATCTTTTTTTATTGTCCAACATGACATTGTTCCACTGCTTTGGATCAAAACAAAGCTTATCAGCACTGTGCCATTAAATATGTAAACAATAAACATGTTAAATAAACAGTTTTTTTCGGTGCCACACTTTGTGAGTGCGATAATAAATGGCAGGGGAGGATGTTTGTTGTTATTATGAACCAATCTTTAAACCAAAACTAAAGACTCTGGATGAGTGTAAGACATTTTGTCTGTAACGTTAAATAGAATTAGAAAACGATTTAATTAAAAAAAAAAATATATATATATATATATATATATATATATATATATATATATATATATATATATATATATTTTTTTTTTTTAAAAAGGCATGTCCAATATTTTTTTGCCGATTCCGATACTTTGAAAATGACGTGATCGGACCCGATCAATCGGGATGCCGATAGATCTCTAAAAATAAGTAAGTTAACCATCACATTAAATATCCCCCCCCCATCCCCACCCCCCCTTTGGCAGCAATAACTTCAACCAGACGCTTCCTCTAGCTACAGATCAATCTGGCACATCGATCAGGACTAATCTTGGCCCCCATTCTTCTCTACAAAACTGCTGTAGTTCAGTCAGATTCCTGGGATGTCTGGCATGAATCGCTGTCTTTAGGTCATGCAACAGCATCTCATTGGGGCTCAAGTCTGGACTTTGACTTGGCCACTCCAGAGCATGTATTTTGTTCTTCTGAAACCATTCTGAAGTTGATTTACTTCTGTGTTTTGGATCATTGTCTTGTTGCAGCATCCATCCTCTTTTTAGCTTCAACTGTTTGACAGACATCCCCAGGTTTTCCTGCAAAACATCCTGATAAACATTCGAATTTTCCATTAATGATTACAAGTTGTCCAGGCTCTGAGGTAGCAAAACAGCCCCAAATCACGATGCTCCGTCCACTATGCTTCACGGTGGGGATGAGGTTTTGATGTTGGTGAGCTGTTCCATTTTTTTCTCCACACGACATTGTGTGTTACTCCCAAACAATTCAACTTTGGTTTCATCAGTCCACAAAATATTTTGCCAAAACGTATGTGGAGTGGTCAAGTGCCTTTTTGTGAACATTAAACGAGCAATAATGTTTTGCTGTTTTTTTAACGCAGTGGCTTCCTCCGTGGAGTCCTCTCATGAACACCATTCTTGGCCATTATTTTACATATACTAGTTGGTGTGTGCAGAGAGCTATTGGACTGTGCCACTGATTTCTGTATGTCTTTAGCAGACACTCTAGAGTTCTTTTTTTTACCTCTCTGAGTATTCTGCGCTGAACTCTTGGCGTCATCTTTGGTGGACGGCCAATCCTTGGGAGAGAAGCCAACAGTGCCAAACTCTCTCAATGTGTAGACAACAATCCTTGATCAGACAGTTTTTTTGACCGAGCCATGATGCACATCAGACAATGCTTCTCATCAAGACATTTCTTACCAGGTGTGTGTTTTATAGTTGGCAGGGCAGTGGGCACACACCTGACTAAAATTGTTTGGTAAAAATTGGTTTTATTTGCTTGAAGTCTCCTTAGGCAGAGGGTTAACTTACTTATTTTCCCCCTTCTGTCATTGGTTGCATGCTATCCTCATTAAAATATGAAAACTTATCAATGTTTGGGTGGTTTTAGTTAAAGTAGACACTGAATTTTCATCAATCATCATTGATTATGACAAAGATCAGATCACATTTGATGGTGATTATATGCAGAAATGTGAGAAATTCCAAAAGGTTCAGATACTTTTTCATACCACTCTATCTATCTATCTATCTATCTATCTATCTATCTATCTATCTATCTATCTATCTATCTATCTATCTATCTATCTATCTATCTATCTATCTATCTATCTATCTATCTATCTATCTATCTATCTATCTATCTATCTATCTATCTATCTATCTATCTATCTATCTATCTATCTATCTATCTATCTATCTATCTAATCAAATTAATAGATACAAAACATCTTGCCGATATGCTGTTATGTTAGAATGGTTTCTATTCAAATGTATGAAATATGTATACTAAATTAAATTGTGCAGTCTTTGTACTATCGGCAATTATATTTAAAAAAAAATAACTGAAGAAGAACTGATATCTTTTTGGTGACGACACGATGTCAGCAGTTTTTAGCGTAACAAATGAGTATGAGGGAGCACAGATAAAACTCTATACGGTAGAGCTAGCAGTATGATTTGAACCCGAAACCTTTAGAACTGCAAACATACTAGTACATCAACAATGGTCTGACAATATTCTGAATAACCTGCAATGGATCTCGTTGGAGTGCAGGTGCAACAAAAAGTACAGTACTGATGATTCGCCAAGTGAACATGAAAAAAAAAACAATGATGAAATGAATGACTGGTCAGTGGTGTCAGATGTGAAAATGGATCACACAAATGCAGGAAGAAGAGATGGCAACGGATGCTTGTTTTAGCTGAACCCACGGAAGAGGAGAATGTCGGAATCCTGGGGAGGAGGAGAGAATGGCGGAGATGAATTCTGGCCATGGAAATGGAATGGAGTCAAGCAGCCGGCCAGACGCATGCACGAGGGATGAAACGTTCACCACTGCAGATTTCATGCATATAGTCTGCTAGGTGTACAAAAGTCCAGGGCTGTCAGATGGGAAAGACAAGTCTACAGCGTAAAACCCACCCAGTCCAATAAAAAGCAGCCCAAATAACTCACATTCAACAGTTGGAGACACATTGTCGAGGAATTATTGAGTTTTGCCGATAAGCATCATAGGAGATGTAATTCTTCTCAGAAAAGGTTAAAACTATTGTGTTCTTTTCATTTCCATAAACACAATAATCAATAATTAACTATATATTTTTAATTATTTAACATGAAAAATACATGTCAAAAGAAATCACAACTTGAACAATATTTGTCAGAGATGATTTGAAACGCAGTTTGGGAAAAATATTTCTATTGAGATTTGTTTCTAACCGTCACGAAGAAACGACTCAAAACACAAAAATACACCTTATATAACGCATTTTAATACGTCATTTTTGGAATTATAGTTGAATTTGACTGTGTACATACATACAGTGGTTAATATGTAACTCATAAGGTGCTGGAATGCAAAGTACATATGACAGCGAAGGGATGACGAGACGGGCACGGGTCCCGGAACATACGCAGAAAATGGTGCTGAAAACAACACGCAAATGCCCACTTGCCATGCTGTGGGACTTACAAGCCTCAATTTCATATAATATCCATGGTATACTGTAAATGTTGTGACAACCGTTTACAATTATTTCGGCTACACTTTGCACAGCACGGCTAATTGCCCACATAACCATAGGTGGGACTTACAGGAAACAGTCAGCAATTAGTTTCTCAACAGGTCTAACTTGTAAAACATAAAAAAAAAAAAAAAAAAAATTGTATTAAATCAGAGATTACAATAAATAACACAAACCCATTCTTTTGTAAGTTTCATCCTCCCCGTCTTCTCTGGCCCCAAAGTTCCCACCGCTTTACAAATTGTGCAGCCCAAACCCGAATTTCCCATAAGGGTACTGGCCTGTTGGTGGTCCACCTGGATGACTGCTGGCACTGTAGCTGTCCCCCGCTCCAGGTGGCGCTGAACCTGACCAGCTGCTGCTACGGTAGCAGCCTCCTGCCCCGGGTTGGCTGGCTGCCTGTGAACCTGGCTAGCTGCTGCAGCGCTAGCCTCCTGCTGCACCCTGTCCTGCCCATTAGCATGATCACTGCAGCTACCCTCATTGCCGGTTGTTGCTTTTCTGACTCGTTTTGTACCATCTTCCTTCTTTTTGAAAAAGGACAGTAAATGCAATTGTCTTTTTGGCATGTTGAAATACCATTTGAACTTGGTTGCTTGCTCCCCAGATGCCGCAAATTTATTTTTTAATTTTTTTATGTCAGGGGCGTGATTTGTTGGTCCAGCTTTTCAGTGTAAATGACGTTAAATTTTTATAAACAATATTGTTACCGGCATCCCAAGGGGCCGCTGTCCTGTTTTAGTGTGACCGGCATTGCCAATTTGGCGTAGAAGAAGTGGGCGCGCGTAAGGGGGAGACAGGGGAGAGTTGCGCAGGAATGCGGTGTTGACTGGCTGACTGTCCCCCGCTGGTTTTTGTTTTGTTAATAAAAGTCTCCATGCAACAGCCATCCAAGGCATCTCTGTTTTTTTATACACTACACCACCTCCCCGAAGGAAGAACCGTACGAAGGAGCAACGCCAAACAGGCCACGGAAATCACCGGTCCACATGTTATTATTTTCTATACACGAGAGATGCCAGATCTGCCCAAATAAGTCCCGGAACACAGGGAGGCCAAAATCAAGATGTGCCGGATCTTGTTACGGCAAGATCCAGCACAAATTAACCCCTGCATACGTAAAATCAGAAATAATATGCAGTTCACGGCTCCACGTGCTGTGAGGAGCTAAAATGTCAGATGTAACTAGAGCAGATACACTGCTGGCCAAAAGTATTGGCACCCTTGCAATTCTGTCACATAATGCTCAATTTCTCCCAGAAAATGATTGCAATTACAAATGCTTTGGTAGTGATATCTTCATTTATTTTGCTTGCAATGCAAAAACACAAAGAGAATGGGGGGCGGGGATTTTATTATCGTTTTACACAAAACTCCAAATATGGGCCGGACAAAAGTATTGGCACCCTCAGCCTAATACTTGGTAGCACAGCTTTTAGACAAAATAACTGCACATAACCACTTCCGGTATCCATCAGTGCGATTCCTACAATGCTCTGCTGGAATTTTAGACCATTCTTCTTTGGCCAACTGCTCCAGGTCTCTAAGATTTGAAGGGTGCCTTCTCCAAACTGTCATTTTCAGATCTCTCCACAGGTGTTCTATGGGATTCAGGTCGGGACTCATTTCTGGCCACTTTAGAAGTCTCCAGTGCTTTCTCTCAAACCATTTTCTAGCGCTTTTTGAAGTGTGTTTTGGGTCATTGTCCTGCTGGAAGACCCATGACCTCTGAGGGAGACCCAGCTTTCTCACACTGGGCCTACATTATGCTGCAAAATTTGTTGGTAATCTTCAGACTTCATAATGCCATGCACACGGTCAAGCAGTCCAGTGCCAGAGGAAGCAAAGCAACCCCAAAACATCAGGGAACCTCCGTCATGTTTGATTGTGGGGACCATGTTCTTTTCTTTGAAGGCCTCGTTTTTTTCCCTGTAAACTCTATGTTGATGCCTTTTCCCAAAAAGCTTTACTTTTGTGTCATCTGACCAGAGAACATTTTTCCCAAACGTTTTTGGCTTTCTCAGAAAGCTCAGATAAGTTTTGGCAAACTCCAGCCTGGCTTTTTTAGGTCTCTGGGTCAGAAGTGGGGTCTTCCTGGGTATTCCACTATAGAGTCCCTTTTCATTCAGATGCCGACGAATAGTACGGGTTGACACTCTTGTACCCCCAGACTGCAGGACAGCTTGAACTTGTTTGGATGTTAGTCGAGGTTCTTGATCCACCATCCGCACAATCTTTCGTTGAAATCTCTCGTCAATTTTTCTTTTCCGTCCACAACTAGGGACGTTAGCCACAGTGCCATAGGCTTTACACTTATTGATGACACCACGCAGGGTAGACACAGGAACAATCAGGTCTTTGGAGATGGACTTGTAGCCTTGAGATTGCCCATGCTACCTCACAATTTTGCTTCTCAAGTCCTCACACAGTTCTTTAGTGTTCTTGCGGTTGAGTCAACTTTAATCCATTTTAACTGGCTGCAAGTGTGATTTAGTTATTGCCACCACCTGTTATGTGCCACAGGTAAGTAACAGGCACTGTTAATTACACAAATTAGAGAAGCATCACATGATATTTAAAAAAGTGCCATTACTTTTGTCCGGCCCATTTTTGGAGTTTTGTGTAAAATGATCATGATTTTTTTTTTTTCCATTCCCTTTTGTGTTTTTTTTCATTGCAAGCAAAATAAATGAAGATATCACTACCAAAGCATTTTTAACTGCAATCATTTTCTGGGAGAAATTGAGCATTATCTGACAGAATTGCAGGGGTGTCAATACTTTTGGTCAGCACTGTAAGATGCAGCCAGAAGAAAGCAATGAAGCTCAACGTCAAGGTGTAGACAGGGGTGAAGCTTAGGGGGGGATGCTGGGGCTGCGACCACACCCTGGCCTGGGCCTCAAGGGGGCCCAGTTTTCAGGTGTAAATGGGATATGGTTAGCTGAGGGGAGGGTCAACGGAAAGGTAAGAGAATTTACAGAGCTGTAATATAGTGTGTAAATGTTCAAATATACCCACCCACCCCTCTCCAGCCACATGAGGGCCTTTAGGGGGTCTAGTTTGCGGGCATAAAGTGGGTGTGGTTTGGCAGAAGGGAGCTGGAATATAGTGTTTAAGTGTTAAAATATCTCAAATCCCCCTGGCTCAAGTAGTTGTCTGGAGGTCCTGCAGAACATTTTCCACTAGCTCCACCCCAAACCTTGGATGATCATTTTGAAAGGCTCGGGAAAGTGTGGAGAGCACGTGAATAATTATCCAGTAGGACCCCCAATCAGGGGACCCGTTTATATTTATCGCACCCGGGCCATATTCACATTTGTTCCGCCACTGGATGTAGACATAAAAGTTGACTGTTAAAACAAATCAAAACTGCCAATTTTGTCAAAAGTAGCCCAAATTCGATCAATCCGCCCCAAACCTTTGAAATTAGCCCAAGTTCAGGGGGAATCCGCCTAATCTGGCAACACTGATTAGTGAGTTTCTCTCAACGTGATGAAAGGTGTGTCGGCTGGCATCTACGACAACGTATGAACGATCGCCGTCATCCATCCCAGTTCCAATGGCTTGGAACCGCCGAGGATTGTGGCAAATGAGTTAATAGGTGGATTGAGTCTCGTCCTAGCAAATATGCACCCGACTTCTGAGGCGTTTGTTTGCATGTATAGTGGTACCTCTACTTACGAAATTAATTGGTTCTGGAAGTAGTTGCGTAACCTGAAAATTCTGTAAGTAGAGACACATTTTCCATGTCAATGCCCTAATCCGTTCCAAGACCCCCAAAATTAGGGCTGTCAAATTGAACGCGTTAACGGGCGGTAATTAATTTTTAAAATTAATCACGTTAAAATATTTAACGCATTTAATGTATACGTGGAATCACCGCTCATGCATTGGCTCAAATAGATTACAATGACGCAATTGAGAGCTAAGAGGCAGAGAAAGGTGTCTTGTTTTGTGCTTTTTCTTAACAAAGGTATGCCACACGTGACGTGCTGGCACTTTGTTTCTTTATTAGCACATTCAGCTTCAACATTAACACAGTTTACAGTTCTTGGCAGGCCGTAACTCTAACCCACTCCTGCATCATGTGAGTAAACAACATGTTGGCGTCACGTGCACTTCAAAGTGCCTCGGATAATTCTATATCAGAATATTACAAAAGGCGAGTGTACACAGGCGTTCATTGGACCGCGCTGTTTATTGGCATAAGCTTCGGCAACTCCTTCACAACAAACTTAAGTATCATTTAGTGAAAGCACAACAAAAGCAATATCTCTCAAAAAAAATAATGTTCACAAAAAGAAAAGCGCTTCAATCTGTATTAATGAGGCCCTATTCTCACAGTTAAACAACAGTGCAAAGTGAACTGGCATTTCCAGTCAAAATAGCTATGCAACATACACATAAAACTTACTCAAGACTTTGGTCAAACTCTGTTCAAACATTTCGTTTAGTTCAACAAATACATTGGATGGCAATATTTATTCACAATATACAAACTATCAGAGGTCAAGTACGTTGTGAAGCCAGCACTCAAATGAAGTGAATTACAATGGCTGGACCAATAAACAGGAAACTACGGCGTCAGTCGAGGGACAAAACACACTATTTGGCTTGATTTGTAATTCAATTTAAAACTCGCCATTAACACCGTGTGGTGTATTTAGTGTATCTAGTTTATTTTTTGATAAAATTTTTTACAAATTTTACTAAAACGAAAACATTAAGAGGGGTTTTAATATAAAACTAGGCCTGCAAGCAGGACTGAACGGGCCCTCGCAGTTTGGCGCAACTCGGACGCCATGCAAACTCGGACGGCATGCAGGTCGAGGTGGTGGCAGACAGCCCCCCTCTACATCTCCCAAGTTATGACTGTTCAAAATATGTGGAGAGAGAAAATGATGACAGTCATAATCACTTTCCTTTTGGACCTTTCTGCTTTACCCAAACCTCAATAATTTTCATCAGCCATCTCAACACGTCTTAAGGCTTCCCTTATGCAGGTTTGAGGTTGATTGATTTTTTTTTTTCCCTTAGAGGAGGAGTGTGTCCCATAAAAAAGTGCATTTCCTGCTCCCACTAGGAGGCGCCAGGCACAATTGGTAATATTTCAATCCAGTCCTGTTCAGGCTGGGATACCTCACACACATGCCAGATTTAAAAGAGATTGAACGTTGTATGAGGGAGTTATCAGTCTATATCCAAATTTGGCGTTTAGCCGAAAAAATGGACGACTTTGGCACCTCCCCTAGGTCAGGCCCGTGAATGAAAACACACCATTTTGATAAATTAAGATTCCATATGTCTCATGAACAGTCTCGCCAATTTTGAGGATGATCAAACTAATTCCCTCCGTGCCAAGGTCTCAAATGTGCACACTGAAAATCGATAAATATTTCCAATTCAATCCAAAATACCCGATTTCCTGTAGGATTTGGAATGTGTGTGCAAGAGACTTTTTGGAGCAGTTTTGCACAAGGTATCGACTCCCCAAATTTCATCACTCTATGTTAAAAAAACCTAATAGGAAACGCCTTTTTGAAAAATTCAAGGGGGCGCCACTGAGGCATTTTGTTACATTTTTTCGTAACATTGCAAGATTATCGAACGTTATCCAAAGCCGCATGTATGTGCAAATTTTTACGAGTTTTTGTGCATATTCAAGCCTCCAAATGTAAACTCCTACTGTGAACCCATGAAAATTTCACATTCTATCCAAAATACCCGATTTCCTGTTGGATTTGGAATACGGGTGCAAGAGACTTTTTGGAGCAGTTTTGCACAAGGTATCGACTCCCCAAATTTCATCACTCTATGTTAAAAAAACCTAATAGGAAACGCCTTTTTGAAAAATTCAAGGGGGCGCCACTGAGGCATTTTGTTACATTTTTTCGTAACATTGCAAGATTATCGAACGTTATCCAAAGCCGCATGTATGTGCAAATTTTTACGAGTTTTTGTGCATATTCAAGCCTCCAAATGTAAACTCCTACTGTGAACCCATGAAAATTTCACATTCTATCCAAAATACCCGATTTCCTGTTGGATTTGGAATACGGGTGCAAGAGACTTTTTGGAGCAGTTTTGCATAAGGTATCTACTCCCCAAATTTCCTCGCTCTATGTTGAAAAAACCCAATAGTAAAGGCCTTTTTTAAAACTTCTTTCTGTCGCCACTAGTTGGCACTGTAGAGTTGATGCAAATGACCCCTACAAGAACCTTCAGGGTATGACTCTCAACAAACACGGGAAGTTTGGCGCAGATATGTCGTGTATCTGCCGAGTTATGACTGTTCAAAGTTTTTTGCGTGACAAATTGTTGACGTTCATTTTCACTTTCCTGTTTGGACCCCTCCGCCTCAACGAAACCTCAATATTTTTCATCAGGCACCTGAACACAGGTCTTAAGGCTCCCCTGATGCAGGTTTGAGGTCAACAGATTTTTTTCCCTTGGAGGAGGAACCTGTCTCGTAAAAAAAGGCATTTCCTGTTCTCACTAGGGGGCGCTAGACCTAATGGGTAATATTTCAATGCACTCGTGTTAAGGGTGGGATACCGCACATACATGCCAAATATGAAAAAGATTGAACGTTGTGTCAAGGAACTATTGGTCATTTACTGAATTTGTCATTTTGCCGAAAAAATGGCCGACTTTGGCACCACGCCCAGGTCAGACCCGTGAATGAAAACGCACCATTTTCAAAACTTAAGATTTCATATGTCTCCTGAACAGTCTCACCAATTTTTAAGATGATCCAACTAACTCCCTCGGCGAAAAGGTCTCAAATGTGCACCCTGTAAATCGATAAAAATTTCATATTTGATCCAAAATAACCGATTTCCTGTTGGGTTTGGAATATGGGTCTAAATGCTTTTTTGGAGCGGTTTTGGACAAGGTATAGACCCCCAAATTTCATTGCTCTACGCTGACAGACCCTAATGTTATAGGCCAATTTTAAAATTTCAAGGGGGCGCCACTGAGCCATTTTGTTATATTTTTTTGCAAAGTTGCAAAATTATCGAAATTTACAATTTTCCGGACGTATGTGCAAATTTTGGTGACTTTTCGTGCATGTTCAGGCCTCCAAATTCGCCGTTTTCATTTGCCCTGGAAAAAAAAAAAAAAAAAAAAAAAATCCTTTGCAAAACAATAGGGCCTTCGCACGCTTAGTGCTCGGGCCCTAATTAGTATAACTTGTACTAAAATTATATTTTAATAACTACAAATCTTTCTTGTGGTTCCCTTTAACAGAAAGAATGTTAATAATGGTAATGCCATCTTGTGGATTTATTGTTATAATAAACAAATACAGTACTTATGTATAGTATGTTGAATATATATATATATATCCGTCTTATGTCTTATCTTTCCATTCCAACAATAATTTACGGAAAAATATGGCATATTTTAGAGATGTTTTGAATTGCGATTAATTACGATTAAATAACTTTTAAGCTGTGAGTAACTCGATTAAAAATGTTAATCGTTTGACAGCCCTAATAAAAATGCATCAAAAAATGTAACAAAAACATTTCCCAATTAGATTATTGCACAATAAACATAAAACCAGAGTTGTGCATAATGTAAAAAACCAAGAAAAAGGAATAAAAGTTAATACATGCATGTGAAGCTGTCGGAACACGAGGGGCAAATGAAGAGGATGCTGGCATACACACATATGCATACAGTATAGCTCCCTCTTAGCCAATTGGACACCAGGAATGCTAGGCAATAGCCAATGGAAGAGCAGCTATAAGTAAGTTACCTTTAGTAAACTCTGGGAGCTGCGAGTACCAGCCATTCTATATTTTTGCCTTTCTTATCCCGAAATTTCTTTCGTAACGAGAGGCAATGTTTTCCTGTTGACCTGAGAATTCTGTTTGTAAAGGCATTTGTAAGTAGAGGTACCACTATATACATAAAAAGAAAACTCAAAGGCATCAAGTGTCGAGGAGGCCAAATGAATAAGACATTTGAAAAATGGCAGACACTCCACCTCGAAAAGGCTCTATATGTACAAAAGAAAAACAATTTTTCCAACAGTGACATCAATACAGTAAATGACAGTACGCGGTCCTGAAGAAATTCCTGCTATGGATTGACAGAAGACGGCCACAAAGGTACATAAATAACGCCGCGCCTCCTGACAATAACGCGTACACTGTCGGGAGATGACGAGGTTGTTAGAAAATGTCATTCAGCATATAATTGCATTTCATCTCATTCTTGCCCTTCGGCAGACAATGCCGCCTCCTTTTGTGAGGCCCTCGCTGGCTTTTGTGCCAGCGGCACAATCCAAAATGTCACAATACATCACAAGACTTCCATCATAATAAACGGAGTTTGTTGCACAGTAGAACCTTCAAGGTGAACGCCTGAAAAGTGGAACCATTTTGGACTTTTTTGTAGTGTCACCACAGGAGGGGAAAGAGGACAAGTGCCATGATAATCATAGACTTGCAAATTGAACTCATTGTGAGGGTTCTGGCTGCTCTGTATTTCTATTACTATCACGTCTACCTAACAAATCGTATATCGTAATACTTTATAGCCCAAAAAGTTATCGATATGCTTCCACTAAGAATCGATATATTGTTTTGAGAAGGTGTCACTGTTTAAAAAAACAAAAGGAACCAACGGGCTGCTACCAAAATCTTCCATTGGAATAATACCATTACTACATGTTTTTTTTTTTTTTTTTTTTTTTTTAAAAAAGGATTTAATTAGTTGAGTTGAAACTCAACGTGCTTTAAGCAAAACGACTGCAATTTTGGAATTAGCATGCAAATTTTAGTTTTTAATAAGCATAAAAATTTTTGTCGCTTTTTTTATGTTATCGTGGATTTGCAATCGTTTATAACTGCACACTGAACAAGAATTCATGTATATTTAAATGTTCATTAGTAAAATATTAAAAATAACTAAAATATCTTTTCTAGTACTTTAAGGAAATTTGCATTCAATTTCCTTTGTTTACAAGGTTCAAGGTTTTAAAGATATTTGAAACAGTTTCAACCATGCCCACCAAACACTACTCAAGCAAAATATGATGAAAATTTGTAGATTTGTTCCATGAAATTTGCCTTTTTAGTGTTTCTCTTGGCTGCAGCAGTACGATAAGATTTTTAATAGTGTTGCACAGATACCATTTTTTGGCTCCGATACCTGGCTGTCCAAAGTGCACCTTAACAACTGTATATTTCCAAATGTATAACATTTGAGACAAGCATTTCTGGAACTCACTACGGTAAAAAAAATGTTTAAAACCTTATTGTGTTCAATTTCACTTTAGTTAGGTTTGTTTTACCACGAGAACTGCATGTAATGCTTAATATATTATTTATGATACAAATTAGAGAACATATATATGAGGGAAAACACAGACAAGGCTGAAAAAGCAGTTTCTGCTCTTGCACCCCTCTTTAAAATAAACTGCTGTATTTTACGCCAAAAGAACTGTTGTGTTTGATAGAACAATATGTCTATATGCTGCCATTGCAGATTCATGGTGCATGAAGCCCCCGAACTATTTTTAATTTGTCCGTTTTACCCTGGAAACACCCGTTTACAGACGTCACACAACTGCATTTGTTTCAACCCAGCCATAAAAACAAGATAGGTAATGATATTTATTATTCGAAATATCTATCATTTTTAGCTTAGAATCATTAATTGATGTCTAATATTTAGTTTAAAAAAAAAAACGACTTTAAAAAAATATTCACTCACACATTTCAAACTTTTAAACAAATTATGTCACAATGAAAAAAATGGCGTCTGTAAATAAGTAATGGATATCTACCTCATAACCATTGCTAATTTTTTTTTTTTTTTTTTGTTACCCACATTTTTCCCAGTATTTTAGATGATAAATAATCGATCCAAACAAAAAAATTGAAAAAAATTGACAGAAAAAAAAAAACTTTTAAAAGGGTCAACATATGACAAAGAAAATTTCGACCAATCCTTGATGTCTGCGATTTCTGCATTGTGACCCTTGTTATATTACAATGTTTCACCCTGCTGGGGGTGGCATGGCTCAGTGGCTGGAGTAGTTATCCCCCAACCCAGGTTGTGGGTTCGACTCTCCGCCCTTGAGCAAGATACTGAACCCCACGTTGCTCCTGGAGCTGCGTCACCAGTAGGTGGATGGCAATGTAGTGTAAAACGCTTTGAAGGCCTTGAAAGGTGGAAAAGCGCTATACGAGTATAACACAATTTACCATTTACTTTATATGTCGCCAATCGATCGAGTATCGGAATCGGCAAAATAATATCGGCCATGCCACAGATAATTTTTTTTAATTAAATCGTTTTCTAATTGTATTTAAAGTTACAGACATTATATGTTACAATCATCCAGAGTCTTTAGTTTAGGCTTAAAGTAGGGTTATCAAATTTATCCCGATAACAACGGTGAATATATATATTTTTTAATGTATCACGTTAAAATATTTAACGCAATTAATGCATGCGTTGCACGACCCACATTGTCGCACTCAATCTGTACTGGCGCCGTTTTACCTTTGTACAGAGATAAAAGGCAGCGTAAAATGAGTAGAGTGAATTTTGGCAGCCTTTAGAGCCTTTTATTAATAGACTAAAGCCTTACAATCCCTCTCCCTACGATTAGAAATATCATGGGAAGCAATGTGGGGAAGCAAGATAGCAAATGATCTTTTTCTTAACACCTTATGTTATTTCCCAACGCAGAGGAGATATATCAATCGGTAGCACTACGCACAGTCATGGTTCCACTTCCCATCATGCATTTGGGTTGAATGGCTGCAGTATCATTTACTGAAAGCTCAACAAATACACTAGATGGCAATATTAAGTCACAATATACTAAGTCACAAGTCTTTCTATCCGTGGATCCCTCTCACAGAAAGAATGTTAATAATGTAAATGCCATCTTGAGGATTTATTGTCATAATAAACAAATACAGTACTTATGTACTGTATGTTGAATGTATATATTCGTCTGAGTTTTATTCATTTTTTTCTTAATGCTTTGCCAAAATGTATATGATCGGGAAAAATTATCAGGAATGATTGGAATTGAAACGGGAGCAAAAAAAAGCAATCGGATCGGGAAATATCGGGATCGGCAGATACTCAAACTAAAATGATCGGGATCGGATCAGGAGCAAAAAAAAAATATGATCGGAACAACCCTACCATTTACCCATAAAATCCCCCCAAAATCCGGCTGTGGCCATTCACAGCTGTGTCTTGACACTCGATGATAAATGCTACATGGAGTTTTTGGATCGAAAACAGCGATAAAACGCGATAATATCTCGTTAAAATCATGGTGTCTTTAATTATGCTCTCTCATGCGCTCACCTCCAGTTAGGGTTTTGCTGTTTTTTGTTGTTGTTTTTTTTAAATGCCCTCCTCATCAAAATTTTCTTTCCCCAGAAAATTGAGATTTTAAGCTTTCCAATTATGTATCACACATGCATATCGGACAATTTTGAAATTTGGCCAAATTGGGGGTCTCAGAGCAGAACTTCAAGTCACCTGAGTGTTTTCCGCCATATACAAAGTGAATCCAGTAGAACTTTTTATTGCAGGCCTGGTATGGGTGACAATAAAAGCTTTGGCTCTCAAAGGCCAAAATAGCGCTAAATTCATGAAATCAAAACATCTATAATAGTAGCCCAACAGTAAGTAAAAATAACATGAATTAATAATTAATCAACTTTTTAAACCCTTAGTTTTAGCTCTCAAAGGCCTAACAGTGCAACTTTTATGAAATTATAAGTAATAATAATTGACCACAGCATCATGCCTCTTTATTAGCCTCCCTCTCTGTGCACCAGCAGCAACACACACTTAACCACTTAGCATGGCTTACTTTGCTTATTTCTACAGCACTTTTGAATAGGCTTGCCACTCGTCCTTTCAAATAAGGAATCGTTCCGAATTGGGAATTAAAAGTTGCGTTCCGTATTGAACCAATACAGAATATATATACAGTGGGGCAAATAAGTATTTAGTCGATCACTAACTGTTCAAGTTCTCCCACTTGAAAATAGAGAGGTCTGTAATTGTCAACATGGTTAAACCTCAACCATGAGAGATAGAATGTGGAAAAAAAACAGAAAATCACATTGTTTGATTTTAAAAGAATTTATTTGCAAATCATGGTGGAAAATAAGTATTTGGTCAATACCAAAAGTTCATCTCAATACTTCGTTATGTACCCTTTGTTGGCAATAACGGAGGCCAAATGTTTTCTGTAACTCTTCCCAAGCTTTTCACACACTGTTGCTGGTATTTTGGCCCATTCCTCCATGCAGATCTCCTCTAGAGCAGTGATGTTTTTGAGCTGTCGTTGGGCAACACTTTCAACTCTCAACTTTCTGGTTTTTTTTCCACATTCTGTCTCTCACGGTTGAGGTTTACCAATGTTGACAATTATAGGCCTCGCTAATATTTTCAAGTGGGAGAACTTGCACAATTAGTGGTTGACTAAATACTTATTTGCCCCACTGTAAATAGATACATTTCTATGCATTTTAGGAGTTTAGGGGATGTCCTTTTTTTGTCACTTGTATGGCTTTGGCCGCGAGGGGAGCATCCCTTATTTCTATTTTTGAAAGGTGGCAATGCTACTTTTGAAACAGATCTCGAATCACTTGCATTTCTTTCAGTAAAAGATAATAAAAGTAAAGTAGACGAATTGAACTGACCAGAGACTGTTGCTCTGGTCCGGCCCCCTTACTCTGGATAGCAGTCCTGCTGTTGCAGCCTCAAATTCTTTGTGTTCCTTCTCATGTTTCATCTTCAAATGTTTTATCAGGTTCAAAGGTATGGAAACTGGCCAAACTCCACCACTCCAAAGTTTCAGGCCGCAAATCTTGCATGCAGTCATTGTACGTGACGGAGATTATAAACGGAAATATTTCCAGATCACTGACATTTTCCTCTCGTACTTGGTTTTTCCTACATATGAAAAAGCTGCTCTGGCATTGGTTAAGAGGGGCTATTGGCCCGCTCTAATTGGTCTGGAGTAGGCCAATAGCGATAGCTGCTTGGCATGCAAAGTGATCACGTGTCATCACACAACAAAGAGTGTAGTGAGCGTCAGGAGAAATAAAGGCTGCAGTCAAGTGTTATAACACTGGACCGGTAAATGGTATCGGAGCCCTATTTGTTGGTACTCGCCGATACTGATACAACCATTTTAGGCCAGATCGCCCCCCCCCCCCCCCCCCCGCCAATGCTGGTATCGGTATCGGTGCTTCTTTAGTTTTTAGTCCAAACATATTTTAGCCTGTACTGTATGTGGCTGCCACTTCGAGCTACTTTGGCCACAGTCTTCAGAATCAATCATGCTGCTGATTTCACTTGAACCGCATTGGCAGTGGGACAATTTGCTGAACAATCAAAATCAGAAAGAGACTTCACAAGTTTAACCTTCATGGGAGGTGTGCAAGGAGGAAACCTTTGCTCTCCAAGAAGAACATGAAGGCCAGACTGAGGTTTGCCAGAGTGAATATAGACAAAGACCAGGACTTCTGGAGTAATGTTCTTTCGACAGATAACTCAAAATTGTATTATTTGGACACCAGAACAGAGGACATGTTTGGTGCAAACCAGAGGTTGCGCTAGACATTTTCGTTGTCTGTCATTTTGACTGACAGGGTCATAAAAATCCGGTCATAATCTATTTTTACCCGTCACTTAAATTTTTAAAATGATAATGATGACATATTCAATAGTATTTAGTTTTCATTCATTTTTAATTAATATTGTAACGCTTGCTTGGCGGCGAAAAATTAGACACGGAAGTCATGGTATTTTTCTCCCTCTTTTTACTCTGCTTACCGCCAACAACACCAACAGAACAACAACTCCGCCCCCAAAGAAAAAGAGGCAACTATATAGACCCCAATCACTAACGTCACACAATGATCTAAATTGTGGTTGTCAGCCCAAAATCTTCTAAATATATATTAAATGCATCTTACCAGATATAATATGACTACTACATAGTCTGTGGAGATCGTCTGGTGCCCAGATTTCTTGTCGAATTACAGCAGTCCATCTCGCTCTCCTCTTCGGGTCTCTCAGAATACGGTAGAACTTCAAGTCTCTCCGTCTATCTTCTCTGTTACTGCAACCAACCGCCACACACGCCTTCACCATTTTGATTATTAATGTTAACGAGCAGAAAAACACGCCGTAATAGGAGGCATGTACGTAGCGGTAATGTGTAAACACGACGAACTGACACACAATATGGCGGGTCCAGTCAGGGGGGCGGAGTTGTGACGTCATGTGATTGGGGTCTATACACAGGCAGCAATATAGTCCACCAATTGGATGACGCGCTGGCACACCGGGTGCACCAATAAGAACCTGGCGTTGATGTGTCAATCACGGTGCCGCCGCTAGACCCCGGTGACGCTACAATATTTTGACAGAATAGCCAACGACGTCATGCATTAAGAGAGACAATAGCTAATTAATATGCTCACTCGCCACCCTGTGGTCTGGGGTGTGAATTGCAACCTGTCAAAATGACGGACGGACTTCAGTTTTTTCGGTCACCGTTTTAAAAAACCGGTGAACGACGGAAAATATTCGGTTAACGCGACCCCTGGTACAAACCCAATACAGCATTCCAAGAAAACAACCTCGTACCAACTGTGAAGCATGGAGGTGGAAGTGTCATGGTTTGGGGATTCTGTGCTGCAGCAGGACCTGGCCAGCTCACAATCATATAATCCACCATGAATTCTATCGTGTATCAGAGGGTGCTTGCGAAACATGTGAGATCATCCGTGAAAAAATAAAGCTGAAGCAAAACTTGACCCTGCAACAAGAGAATGACCCAAAACATACCAGTAAATCCACCAAGGACTGGCTGAGAAGGAAAAGAGTCCTGGAATGGCAAAATAGTCAAAATAGTCAAAGCCTAGATCTTAATCCCATTGAGATGCTGTGAGGTGACTTGAAACGGGCTGTACATGCTAGAAACTAGGGATGTCCCGATCCAGGTTTTTGCACTTCCGATCCGATATTGTTTTGCACTTCCGATCCGATACCGAAACTGGCCGATACCGACCTATCTGAGCAAGTGTTAAAGTTTATTTAGCCTCCTTACTTAGTTGTCAGACTCATGTTGAAAAAGGTTTTAGTACTCTTGATAACAACAACCCAGCTGAATTAGGTGAGTTTGAATAACACACAACGGTTGGTAACAAGAAACTGACCTGTTTATTCAGTGACAAACAAAACATTATAAATAACAAACAGAAATGGCATAGTCAGTCAGTAAAACGTGCAAATAATATTGTAAACTGTCTTAAAAAAGCAAAACACACCAACAACCTCAGTGGAAAATCCCACAAGCTATTAGATGCTTTTAATGTTTCGTGCATTTGTTACAAAAATTGTATAAAAAGCCTCTCAGGTTTAAATAAACGACTATTTCAGTATCAAGTTAACATTTTAAAACAGTAAATAAAATACTCAAGTCCCCATTCTGTATCAGCAGCTTTAAACTACATTCAATTCATTTAATTTTGCGAATCAACTGTTAAAGTTCTTAGAATTGCTCCCGTTATTCCATAATTTCTCTTCTGTCTACTTTCGACATGTGAAAGTTTTAAAACTGTTTTGAAGATAGATTCAAGTCAAGATTTTGCCGATTTAGGAGTATTTTAGATAAAAAGTTAATTAGGTTCGCTTGGAAGGTTAACAACAGCCTACTAGGGAAGTAACCTTATGGACAAGTGGCGGAATAAAGTTAATGAAGAACAGCGCCATGCTCTGACAAATGTGTTTTATATATATATATATATATATATATATATATATATATATATATATATATATATATATATATATATATATATATATATATATATATATATATATATATATATAGTTTTGGGTGTGTAAATAAGACCATTAGTTCAACAGTTTGCATGTTATGGCTCATCCCAAGCAGTTTCTCATAAATTTTCTAATAAAAATTATAACCACAAATTTAAAAGGAAAAAAAAAAAAAAAAAAGGGATGAATAGCTTCACTTTTGTATACAGTTGCCACATGTCTAATTCAAAACACTTGCAAAATGTTCCTGAGCCTTTAAAAAGAGCCCTTGATCTCAGAACTGTGAGCGGACATGCTAATCACTCTTCCTCCATGCCTCCCTCTTTACAAGTTATTTGGAGAAAAAAATAATTTTTAATTCATCTTTACAAGTGTAAAGTTGCCCAACTCTTGTTTCTAATGAGGCTTAAATTTGAATGATGTAAAGTAAGCACATTGGTCATCTCCTGTGCTAATAGGTGTATTTAAAAATTAAAATATCATTTATGCATTTAAAAAAAAAAATGACATTAATCATATGTTAACTACGGACAGCATGCGATTAATCGCGATTAAAAATTTGAATCGCTTGACAGCACAATTATAATTACATTATTTCAATACAATAGGTCATGATATAAAGTGGGCCAGTCTGTGGCATGAAACTCCAGGGCTGAAAATGAGTCCCACTCCGGCTCTGCCTGATACAGTGGTACCACAACATACGATCACATCGACATACAATCCTTTTGACATCCGACGTAAAATTTGACTCATCATTAGTCTCAACATATGACGGCATGCTCGGAATACGACGATTTATTTATTATTGTTTTCCCGCAAGACAGACGCACGGAGCATTTCTTAAGAAATAAACATGGGTCCCAAGAAAGTTAGTGCAGGTGGTGAAAAAAAGGGTTAATTCTGATTTATGTGGAAATTCAGATTACGTGGCCAGCGTACAAACGAAACTCGTTCGTAACCTGGGGACTACCTGTATTATTTATATTATTCCGATTTGTATTTATAATTTATTTGTTTTGCTATGTGTAATTGCTATTTGTAATTGTTCCAGCAGTATTAATGATAGGTTTAGCGTAGGTTTTTGGGCTGAAGAATGAATTAATCGAATAATAATGTATTCTTATTGGAAAATCCCGCTCGACATACGCTCATTTCGACTTAAAAACCAGGTCCTGGAACGAATTAAATTCGTATGTAGAGGTACCACTGTAACAGATTTTAATTTTCCGGTCCAGAGAGCAACATACTCCACCCGAACACTATATAGGCTCAGCATCCGGCCTATCATTTGGAAACAAAAGCCGTGAGCAATGGTCATGAGTGGTGGCGATGGCGGGCAGCTGTCAACAAATTCCACAGCTTGGGCGCCAAAACCCAGATGACCCGCTGGCGAGAGCTGACATTAATCCTAAATCTTCCAGTCAGCGCGTAGGAAACGAGAGAACACAATGCCAAGCGGGCGGGCTCCGACGAAGAAAGGTGCCGATGCTAATGACCGGCTTCATAATCAGCCTGTGTGGTTTGATGTCCTTGTTCTCAGACGTGAAGGATAATGAGGATTCCTAAAAGCGATGGCTTGTGTAAACCGCCTCATGCGGGGACGCGGCACGCCGGAGGACACAGTGGTCGGTATCTTTGGGAGCTTTAGGGCTAGGAGCATGTCAGCCGTGCTTGATATGCTTGTTTGTACACTAATCATTGAATCACTGCAGCCAAGTGAGAAGAGCTCGGGGTCCCCGTGACAAATGCACCTCAGGCAACAACTAAGAGGAAGAAGAAATGAAGAAGTGGGAAGCTGAGGGTTGGGGGAAGATACTTCAATCATGGTGTCACATCAGTCTCAACTATGAAATACTAAGGAGGTAAATCACCAAATTCAGGACAATTACATACGATTTAAAGGTACTATACAGAATTTTAAGTGTTAATTAAAAACACTTTTCAACTCTATGAATGCGCCCTCTACCAATGCCCTGAAATTTGAACAGAGACTGCCCCAAAAAGCCCTTTTTCTTCCCTTCAGTATTCGGATCAAACACATGCCTGTGCACATCCGCGCGTCTCCACTTGGCAAAAACACTTTTCTAACCCACGTAAGACTTCCTGTTTTGAGGTTTGTGGTGCTAAATTGATGGGTCAAATGCATGTTGCTTTATGTCGGTGCTTGTACGAGAATGCGCGCCATGCAAGAGCTCAACACAGGCAGCAGTTAAAGCTGTTCGATTAATCGATTTTGAACTAAACTCTAAACTGACTTCTCTGGTTAAAAAGATGTTAAAAACGTTCAAATCGGTATGTTCGATTTTCAAAACCGCACCATTTTGATTTGTCTTATCCGCTGTCTTAAACAAGAACAACAAAAACCATGGCTACTGGCGATTCTGGTACTTTAGCCCGGAGTGTTCAATCCTCAGTTCAAGCTCAGTTGTTGTTGGAGCTTTAGAAAGCTTAAGTTTAAAGAAATTCTTAAGATCCATCTTGCCTCCTTAGGTGTAGTTTTGGCTAAGCAAATCAACTGTGCTAGTCACATGATCAGTTCAAAAAATATGTTTGACCCATTATGAAATACTTTGTAGGATTTTTGTTCATCTCATTGTTTTTATTTGTTTAACTGCTTTACAACTATTATAGACGACATTTTAACACCACAATAGAGGAGTGCGGTGAAAAAAACAGTATGATATTACTCCGCCCTGCTTGCCTAGACAGCCTGTTCCCTGCAGAGCTGCTGGATTACAAATGTTGCTATTCATACTTCAATTATTGACATGCAATAGGAGGTTTTGATAACTTTATCCTGAAAATATAGCCAACACTATTGATTGCATGGGTCATTGGTGATTCTAATGCATGCATATGTTGTTGTTTTTTTTATATATATATATATATATATATAAATGTGACGCGTTACTACCCACCTCTGTAAATGGATGCCGCTATTTGGAAGTTGACATATTCTAGTGTTATTTTTGTCCATTTATTTACTGAATCCAAATTTTTACAGGACAACATTGAATCAACTCCTGAACTGCTGATACTCAGTGACCTTGAAAGTCCGTTGAGTAAACAGAATGCATCCCGACACTCCTCACTCTTACTGACGCATCAGTCAAGCTGTTCTTTTTGTTGCTTTTCAGAGCATGACATGCGCTTAAACAATGGCCAACAGAGGACGAGTAAGCCTCATTTGATGATGTCTGGATGCTGTGCTTTGAGGTTTATTAGAGGTACACAGGTGGCAGTTGGGCAGCAAGAACGTGGATGGGAAACATGCGAGGCATCAGGTGATGCTTTTGAAATGTTCCCTTATATATACCGGCATTTTTTGGAAAGATGCCACACCGATAGGAAAACAGTAGCAGTGGTGGCTAAAGCTGAAGCACGAAATATATAGTGGCCACTTTGGAAGTCTCTAGTACTTTATCTCAAACCATTTTGTAGTGCTTTTTAAAGTGTGTTTTGGGTCATTGTCCTGCTGGAAGACCCATGAGGGAGACCCAGCTTTCTCACACTGGGCCCTACATTATGCTGCAAAATTTGTTGGTAGTCTTCAGACTTCATAATGCCATGAACACGGTCAAGCAGTCCAGTGCCAGAGGAAGCAAAGCAACACCAAAATATCAGGGAACCTACCCATGTTTGACTGTTGGGACCGTGTTCTTTTCTTTGAAGGCCTCGTTTTTTTTCCTGTAAACTCTATGTTGATGCCTTTTCCCAAAAAGCTTTACTTTTGACTGATCTGACCGGAGAACATTCTTCCAAAACATTTTTGGCTTTCTCAGGTAAATTTTGGCAAACTCCAGCCAGGCTTTTTTATGTCACTGGCTCAGAAGTGGGGTCTTCCTGGGTATCTTACCATAGAGTCCCTTTTCATTCAGACGCCAACGGATAGTACAGGTTGACACTGTTGTACCCCCGGAGTGCAGGACAGCTTGAACTTGTTAGGATGTTAGTCATAGTTCTCTATCCACCCTCCGCACAATCTTTCGTTGCAATCTCTCGTCAATTTCTCTCTCACATCCAGGGAGTTTAGCCACAGAGCCATGGGCTTTACACTTATTAATGACACTGCGCACAGTAGACACTTAGGAGGTGGACTTGTACCCTTGAGATTGCCCAGGCTTCCTCACAATTTTGCTTCTCAAGTCCTCAGACAGTTCTTTGGGCTTCGTTCTTTTCTCCATGCTCAATGTGGTACACACAAAGACACAGGACAGAGGTTGAGTCAACTTTAATCCATTTTAACTGGCTGCACATGTGATTTAGTTCCTGCAACACCTATTATGTGCCACAGGTAAGTAACAGGTGCTGTTAATTACACAAATTAGAGAAGCATCACATGGTTTTTCAAAGGGTGCCAATTCTTTTGTCCGGAGTTTTGTGTAAAATGATAATGATTTATTTATTTTTTTCCATTTTCTTTTGTGTTTTTTCATTGCAAGCAAAATAAATGAAGACATTACTACCAAAGCATTTGTAATTGCAATCATTTTCTGGGAGAAATTGAGCATTATCTGACAGAATTGCAGGGGTGCCAATACTTTTAGCCAACAGTGTATGTAAACAAAGGAAATATACACACACCACAATGCTCATAATGAAACAAAAGAATATTATTTACAAGGCACATACAGTGAAATGAAATAGCCAGCAAACAAGTAGTTAGCGCTTCTTTTATCTTTTTTGCTTATGACAGGGCTTTATTTTTTGTTACATCTCACTCAGAAAAACCTAAACGCTACCCCCCACTGTAAGTAGTATCATTTGTCTATACAATTATCATGATCATAAGTACACCACTGCATAACATTTTGTCCTTTTTTATATAAAAGGGAAAAAAGTAGAACAGATGAATTTACAATGACTTAATTGTAATCTTTTATTCTTTTCTTTGTGTTACCTGCCTAGGGACTGTGGATGTAAATTAGCATTTTTGATACAATCTGGCATATTTACATCTTTTAGATGTTCAACAATGTGCACTGTCCCTATTAAATAAATAAATAAATAAAGTACGGCTGACAAAATTTAACGGGCAGTAATTAATTTTTTTAATTAGCCACGTTAAAATATTTGACGTAATTAATGCACATGCCCCGCTCGAACAGATTAAAATGACAGTGTCATGTCCATTGGTTACTTGTGTTTTTGGGTGTTGCCTCTGCTGGCGCTTGGGTAAGACTGATTTTATGGGTTTCAGCACCATCCATGACCATTGTGTAATTATTGACATCAACAATTGCGAGCTACTAGTTTATTTTTTGTTTGAAAATTTACAAATTTTATTAACACGAAAACATTAAGAGGGGTTTTAATATAAAATTTCTATAACTTGTACCAACATTTATCGTTTAAGAACTACAAGTCTTTCTATCAATGGATCGCTTTAACAGAATGTTAATAATGTTAATGCCATCTTGTTGATTTATTGTTATAATAAACAAATACAATACTTATGTACAGTATGTTGAATGTATATATCTGTCTTATCTTTCCATTCCAACAATAATTTACAGAAAAATATGGCATATTTCATAGGTGGTTTGAATTGCGATTAATTACGATTAATTAAATTTTAAGCTGTGATTAACTTGATTAAAAATTTTAACCGTCTGACAGCCCTAAAATAAAGTATAAATTTATTGTTTTGTCTGTAACAGAAAGGACTTAAAGCGCGTAAATTTGCCTGAAAAAAAAAAAAAAAAAAGTCACATCCAAACTGTATAAATACACTCAAGGTACGTTTTTGAACATGTGATACTGAAAAAAAAAATTCAATAAAATAAATAATAATAAAGTCAAACTGATTAGCAACATTAACTCATGAGGACAATATGTCAAATGATTTAACCGAAAAAACAAAAATGAATAGAACAAAAATGACAGTGTCATTGGCAGTGTTGGGAATAACGCCGTTATGAATAACGCCGTTACATAACGGCGTTATTTTTTTCAGTAACGGGGTAATCTAACTAATTAATTTTTCCACCGTTACAACGCCATTACCGTTACTGATGGTCAAAAGCGGTGCGTTACCTACTTTGAATAAATTGAAGAAATTACCAGCCGTAGCAAGTTTACTCTGCTCTGTTTATTTTTCATCCAAGACTTGGGGTGCGTTCAGGTTCATGGCAATGAAAATAGTAAACACACATAGGCTACCTTTGCAAGAACGATGGAGTTGCTGTTTCATACGGTCATAATGTGCAGGTCCTGCACTCATCCGCAGCAAAACTGTTCGTAGCTTTATAGCAATTTGTAATTTTGGAATCGCTGATGAGTTTAGTAACATACACCAAACAATAAATACAGCAGAATGTCCATTTCGCGTAATTGTGGAAGCCCGTCGACAACTTTACTCCATTTGTCTTCGGCTTGCTCGTAAGGGTCAACATTGTTCACATCCTTAAGTTTGATCACATATACGTTCTTCGCCTTAGTAACGAGTTTGTCTCTTTATCGAACCGGCAAGTTTAATGTCCCGCGAGCCAGACCTGCTTCCAATAAGGCTGCGTTGTTGTCAAATCTCACGTGATCCCCCATTCTGTGACGTAAACGCTCGAGCCTAATAGCACACGTACTTCAGAGCCGGTGTATTCACAGACAAACCGGAACAGCGCGTGCGGCAAACACACACACGCAAAACAGATGCAGAGGGATATGATGGCAGAGCATAGAGGAAAATTTGTCCTTTACGAGGTGGAGATATAAACACTTCAAGTTGGTAAAAATCAAGGGAAAGAACGTGCATGTAAAGTGTAATTTATGCCTCGGGGCAAAGCTTTTGTTGACATCTGTGGTAAGCAATTCAAATCTGTTTATTTTTGTTGCACTTCAAGTGTAGGATAAATCGGTTGCTGGTAAGGTGCAATAAATATTACAAGGTTCTATGACACAACTACCTGTCGGTTCTTCTCTATTCAACTGACTCGATTACTGCTCAGAAAATTTCAAATTCTTTGACATACAACAACTTCTTTTTAAAGTAACGGAAATAGTTACTTTTACTATAGAGTAATTCAGTTACTAACTCAGTTACTTTTTGGAAGAAGTAGTGAGTAACCATAACTAATTACTTTTTTAAAGTAACGTGCCCAACACTGGTCATTGGACAGTGGGACTATTTTTGTGTTTTTTTTTTTTAAACTTGCTATGCCAATTTACTGATGTAACACTGACAAAGCGGGACCATCCATCCATCCATCCATCCATCCATCCATCCATCCATCCATCCATCCATCCATCCATCCATCCATCCATCCATCCATCCATCCATCCATCCATCCATCCATCCATCCATCCATCCATCCATCATCTTCCACTTGCTCCAGGGTCGGGTCACGGGGGCAGCAGCTCTAAAAGGGAAGCCTAGACTTCCCTCTCCCCAGCCACTTCAATGAGCTCCTCCGGCAAGATCCCAAGGCGTTCCCAGGCCAGCCGAGAAACATAGTCTCTCCAGCGTGTCGTCATCCCCGGGGCCTCCCGCCCGTGGCACATGCCCGGAACACCTCGCCAGGGAGGCATCCAGGAGGCATCCGAACCAGAAGCCCGAGCCACCTCAGCTGGCTCCTCTCAATGCGGAGGAGTAGCGGCTCAACGCCGAGTCCCACCCAGATGACCAAGCTTCTCACCCCATCTTAAAGGGAGAGTCCCAACACCCTGCGGAGGAAACTCATTTCGGCCACTTGTATCCAGGATCTTGTTCTTTTGGTCACGACCCACAGCTCCATGTTTTGGACACTCGGGTGAAGAGAGGGGCGGAGCTGTCAACTGATCACCACCAGGTGGTGTGTTGGCTCCGATGGCGGGGGAAGATGCTGGCCAGACCTGGCAGGCCCAAACGTATTCTGAGAGTCTGCTGGGAACGTCTAGCAGAATCCCCTGTCAGAAAGAGCTTCAAAACCCACCTCCGGCAGAACTTCTTCTTTGTCCCGGGTAAGGTGGGGGACATTGAGTCCGAGTGGGCCATGTTCTGCACCTCCATTGTTCAGGCGGCCGATCAGAGCTGTGGCCGTAAAGTGGTTGGTGCCTGTCGTGGTGGAAATCCCTGAACCCGCTGGTGGACACCAGCGGTAAGGGATGCCATCAAGCTGAAGAAGGAGGCCTATCGGGCCTTTTTGGCCTGTGGGACTCCGGAGGCAGCTGGCAGGTACCAGCTAGTGGGATGATTGTTGGCAGTATTCAGCATGTTTCCGCTGAAAAAAATCTTCTTATCAATGTGATGGGGTCTAATGTCTTTAAAGCAACATTCGGTAACTTTTCGATTTTGGTCAATTTTAGCGACCCTGGTGGACAAAAGCAGTAGTGTTTTGCCTTAAGGAAGTCTGCGTTTCCCATGAGGGCCAGCTCAACCCTGCACAGTGTCATTAAATCATAATCTCACTGTCACCTGCAGATGGATTAAACAACATTTCTGTTTCCAGTGGCTGTGTGAAGGATTACTAGTAATAAGGTAATGAAACCAGTTATGGCTAAACAATAGCATATGATGGTTAGCAATCATTTGACTTAGTGTGGCTAAACCCCCAACCCACCAGAACTCTTCAGCGCTGACGAGTTCAGTTGTCATACCAGTAAGTGAAAGCCGGGCTAATGTTTATTCTTGAGTATCCTTTTATCCCTGGTAGCCTCACCTTTTTTTTCCTCCTAGGACAAAACTTTTTGTCTCTTTTGTTTCTCTGCCAACTGCAGAATTCTCGCAAAAGCATTCGCATCAACTTCCTTCTTCATTAAAAGGGGGAAGTATCGTATGCCGTAGCAGTCAGCACATTTGTAGTTTTTTTTGTGTGGCAGGGTTCCTGCCACCATCCTCAAAGTTAATTAGTGACGGTGAATGCGATACAGACCCCTCAAGACATAAAAGAGGTGTCATTCAACTAGTTGTCAGTTGACATATCATCACACATGTTCTGAAAATATTTTATAAAGTTTGAAAAGTTACCTTGTGTTGCTTTAAGTGGTGTCTTAATCAGGGGTGAAAGTGGGTATGAAATTCCGGGGGCCGAACGGTGCTTTGATCCCGAAAAAATGACAGTAATTGTCAAACCTCCATGTTAAAAAAATTAAAACTGCCAGGTTGCCACATGCATCTCCAAGAAGAAAACAATTTACTAACGTCAGATTTACATCCACAAGTGATAACAACAAGCCGAATAAAGTGCTCATGTAGACTCATCCGTTTACACCGATATTTATTATTTATTTATTCCATGGACAGCACGGAGCTCCAGAGCTGCAGCAGATACCTGTGTCTAACGAGTCACATAGATATGCACATGCGCTCAGCTAAGCACCCTCCCTGGCCTGCACTCCGGTTATCCGTTCAATAGCGTACCCCATGAATGGGTCTCTAGACCACAACGCTGCATGACGTCACCATTGTAAACCAGAAGGGGGTCAACATAGAAGCGCACTCGCATACAACCCATGTTAGTACTGCTTGTTTTCTGCCGGTAATCTTTCAAAAAAGAACATTCCGAGTAAACACTGCTGCTATGGAACTTGTAGAAACGACTCTAGACATTACGACACATCCATGATGTTTTCTTCATGTTTCCCGAAGCCAAAAACTCAGAGGAAAAAATGTAAACAATGGATCAACTTGCACGGACGTCCAAAAGACCAGTTTAACGCCAGCTAAATAAAGCCATTCACCAACATATGCTGTAAACATTTTGTTGGGGCCATGGTCCTACAGATGACAATGCTAATCCATTGCCTGCCACAGCCTGCCCCGATGAGGTAAGGCATTTTGATATTTTACTTATTTTTTAGCATGGCGTTTTGCCGTGCTGCTTCTGTCTGACAATGAATGACCTGACAAAAAATTAAATTGTATCAATGAATGACCTGAAAAAAATTAAAATTGTATCTTACTGCCACTGTTGTCTGTTGTAATAAAAAAAAAAAAAAACCTTTGGTAAGGGGGAAGTGTAAATAAATTATAGAATTAAGATTTGTTAATAATGAAAAAATTAAGTGTTGGCTGTCACTGAGTAGCATTTGCGATCGCTACACAAAAATAGCAATGTAAATTACCCCCAACAATGGTCAGAGACGTAGGACAAACAGAGGATAGGATATAATATATCAGAAAGACAAGGCATATGGTGGTAAAGCATAGCTTGTTGAAACGGGAGAATGTCATTGTCAGTGGTGTAAGGCAATGCACACAAGAAAAATGTGTCGATAAAAAAAGCTACCTCTGGATCAGGTCGTCTCGTTCTCCAGTCTTTTTCAGCCCTCGACACTCAAGCCATCTCTTTAACTGAACATTTGTATGTCCTTCCACATGTTTACCAGTGAATTTGGCACCAGGGACATCATTTTCGGATAAAATTGGTAGGTTTAGCTCAGTAAACGTCTTGTTCGTACACTATTTCCATCCATTTAGCACAGGGACAAACGCAAGCTTGACCGCCCTAGCAACAATTGCTAATGTCATGAATATTAATGAGCAAAGGTGACGTCTTACGTGCGGTACGCTATTGGCTGACATACTGACATGTAATCAGCATGGATTGTTAGCTCTGATTGGTTCAAATGCACGTTTTCTGGGTTGAAAAAAAAGAACAAGCTTGTCGAATTAATGCAATAAAAAAGGGGCAATGCAACGGAAAATTGATCAGCTCTTTAAGAGAAAGGAAAGCGTTGAAGGGACTTATTTTATTTTTTCTGATGGGGAAGTTCAGAACATCCCGACATCATTATAGGGCCTATAATGCTTGACTGAACAGAAAATCAATTTCAATTTGAAAGCTGTATGTCGTCCATAAACGCAATTTTAAAAAAATTGAGCACATTTTAAAAATTATTTTGTATATGGCGGAAAACACAGACAAGACTGAAAAAGCAGTTTCTGCTCTTGCACTCCTCTGTAAAAGAAACTGCTGCATTTTATGCCAAAACAACTTTTGTTTTGATGGAACAATATGTCTATATGCTGCCATAGCAGATTCAAGGCGCATTGAGCACCCCAACTATTTTTAATTTGTCCGTTTTACCCTCAAAACCCCCGTTTACAGACGTCCCGCAACCGCTTTTGTTTCAACCCAGCCATAAAATGAAGGTAATTAATTATGTTTATTATTCAAAATGTCTGTCGTTTTTAGCTTAGAATCATTAATTGATGTCTCATATTTCGTTTTAAAAAATAAAATCGACTTAAAAAAATTATTCACTCACATATTTTAAACTTTTAAACAAATTATGTCACAATGAAAAAAATGGCGTCTGTAAAAAAGTCACGGATATCTACCTCATAACTATCGCTTAATTGTATTTTTTTTTTTTTGTTACTGTTGCATTTTCTCCGATATTTTAGATGATAAATAATCGATCCAAACAAAGAAAAATTGAAAAATAACGTTTAAAGGGGTAAATATATGAAAAAGACAATCTCGACCACTCCTTGATGTCTGCGATTTCTGCATCGCGACACTTGTTATATTACCATGTTTAACCCATAAAATCCCCCAAAAATCCAGCTGTGGCCATTCACAGCTGTGTCTTGACACTCAGTGATACATGCTACATGGAGTTTTTGGATCGAAAGAAGGTAAGAACACGATAATATCTCGTTAAAGTCATGGTGTCTGTAATTCTGCTCTCGCATGCTCTCACACCCAGATAGGGTTTTGCTGTTTAAAAATATATATATATATTTTTAAATTCCCTCCCGTTCAAAATGTTTCTTCCCCCAGAAAATTGATATGTTAAGCTTTCCAATGATGTATCACACATGCATATCGGACAATTTTGAAAGTTGGCCAAATTGGGGGCCTCAGAGCGGAACTTCAAGTCACCTGAGTGTTTTCCGCCATATATATGTGTTCTCTAATTTTTATCATAAATGATCAATTACGTACTAAATGCAGTTCTCATAGTAAAACAAACATAACTAAAGTGAAATTGAACACAATAAGTTTTTTTTTTTTTTTTTTACTGCGGTGAGTTCCAGAAATGCTTGTCTCAAATGTTATACATTTGGAATTATAGTTAAGGTGCACTTTGGACTTGCTTTTGTTCATTTACCTATGTTAGGTTACTTATTACTTATAAAAAGTCAATGTTTGTGTAATCTTCAAAATGTATGCCATTTCACTCTATATAATGTAAGTCATTTGTACTTATTTTGTTCATGTACGTTACTTTAAAATACAATTTTGAATGAAAAACAGTTTCTCATAAATGCATTGTTGTGTAATGCAGTAGCCTAATGCATGTGTAAAACCTGTTTTTCTGGCTCCGTGGCAAACTTTATGTCAGGGAGTTCCGGCAAGAAATTCTAGCCCATTTCACCCATGGTCTTAATTGATTTGGCTTCTCGCTGTCCACTGCAAACATTTTTTGACACCGTAAACACACTGGTCCTTCCTCATCTCCCACTGTAATAAAAGTCAAAGCCAAAGCCAAACGTTACAAATACTTCTTCATATTTCTTCATCTTAGCTCTTCATATCTCCAGTGCTCTTCGCTGTGTGCTTTTTTGGTTAAAAAATACTGCGCACACTCTGAAAACGAGAGCGCGACTCCACCCACTGAGTGGATGTGCAATTACACTTTATTCTCGTACGACAAAAAAGTATGTTCCCCGAGGTCATATGCGCCACCCCCAAGTAGTCATGTGATAACATCTGAAGAATGAGCCTAAAAAAAAATTTGACTAAAGGTCTACTAGGGGATGACAAAGCATTACGAACAAAGAAAGGCAATCGGAGGACATGACAGCAAAATTAATGTGCTGTTTTAGTTTTACATGGATAACGGCATTCATTATACGAAAAAAAATCATGATACGAATTTCGTCTCTTGATGTACCACCGTACGTGTCCAAGAGTAGGGCCCCGGCCATCCAACTGCTACCTGATCTGTTAACTGTTCACCACTGAGCACCGTTTGAACGTTTGACCTTTTAACACGCCTCATGACATTATGATGACATTTCAACCGTAATCCCTCCCATGCTTCTTAATCCCGCCGGCCGTGGACTCGTCTGACCCCAACGCTCGGCGTCAAGGCAAGACGAGAGCCACTCCTGATGAGGCAACACCATCATGCGTTTAGAACAAGGACGGGGCGGAGGGAGAGACTCAAAGCATGCAGCGGCAAAATGGGTGAATTATTTTCTACACAGCATTGTAAAATTACAAGATAGTTGCCAAGGGAGGGAAAAAGCCTGGTAAAAACTTTCAAGGTTCTGGTGAGGGAGCTCCAACTATTATATGTATTTGGGAAATGAGTCTTTTAACTAAATTTTCTTTGAATTCACCGACGCAATTTGAAATTCAACAAAGGGATTGAGTGAAGGAGACCGTCTGCTTTGATTTTAGACTTCACAAAAAAATTACGCATTTAGCATTCAGTCCTATTTTCTAAGCCGCGAACATTTTTGCAACCGAGTTAAATTAGAAAAGGTTCAATTCTTATATCCAGGATTTCATTTCAGTGTCTGAAACTTATTCAAGGAGGCATAAAATGATTGTAATTTGTAAATTATGTAACTTCTTAAAGCAGTTCATAGGTGCATCTTGATTAACACTTGTGTTGCACACTTAGGGATGTCACGATTTTTTTTACTTTGATCCCATTTTTTTTTTTCAAGATATGTTTTGCCGATACCGATCCGATACCTATATTTTTAGACCAGTAAAAATAATGCAAGAAAAAGAAAAAAAAAAAGCATTCAAATACTCAACTTGTGATGTATTGTTGCAGCATTAAAATAGGCTACTCTCCTTTGAAGCAACTATGGTTTTATCCCACATTATGACTTTACAACACATCAGAACGATTTTCCAACTCGGGAACTCAGATCTCCGGATACACTTGAACGCAGTATATCTCCCAAAGGTGCTTCGAGGAAGTGTCAACTCATATGCCTATCACAGCCAAGGTTAAGTGCGTAAATTACCTTATTAAGGAGCTATGTGCAGATTGTGTATATGAATAGAGTAATATGACCATATTAAATAGGCACTAGTGTTGTTTTTGGTAGCCCTTTTCATTGTCGTTTTAGTTTTAGTCTTTAGTCTTTTGGACGATAATAATTATAAGTCTTAGTCGTATTTTAGTCATCTTAAAATGTGTTTGTCTCCGTTTAGTTTTTGTTGACGAAAACTCAAGACTTATTTAGTCTAGTTTTAGTCGACGTTTACTCAAAATGTTTTTGTCCGGAAAATTTAAAAAAAATTACTCCAATAAATAAAAACATAAATGTTTTCAACAATTTCGAATGAACATTGACGGATAAGCACATAATCGTAGCGTGTACAAGGACATCACCATGTTCGTGATGATAATACACACTCAGCAGGAAAACAGTACATTATTTTCAATGAATTATACCCACCTGGACGCCACGAACTGTATGTAAAAAAAAGTTGCCCGAGAGTTAAAGAGGATGTTTGCCATTAGCATTAGCCTAATGCTAACGCGAACATGAATGCTATACTAACGCTATGAATTACATTAAGTGTGTGATGATCACTCAGCACAGACCTTCAAAGGCTAAAGCAACATTGCATATTCTCTGTGACAAAATAATACAAACAAATCTTACCGTCTATGCAAGCCTGGAGAGTGGAGAGCAGCAGCACGTCACATGAATGACACAACCAGACACTGCTACGATGCAAGCTAACTACACATAAAATGTCACACAATGGGAACATGTGTCGGAAACTGTTGTGCATCTTCGTTTTGTTGTCATCTCGTGAGACGTCAGTCTCGTTATGTTTTAGTCTCCCACAACAGTTTTTAGCTTGTTATCGTCTCGTCATGAAAAAATTGTTCGTTAACTAAATATTTTCGTTACAGTCATCATTGACGAAAACAACACTAATAGGCAAATTGTGGAGTAATGCTATGTAAACTCAAAGGTGTTTTTTTTTTTTACCGGTGAAATTAATACTGGGGGCACTGCAGATCAATACTGGGACCTGTGCCCCAGTGACGTGTATGTATTTATATATTTCATTCTATCCCATTTGGTCCTCCATAAGCTTGGTCAGAAAACGCTTAACTCATTGGCTGCCATTGATGACCTCCAGCATTGCCACCCTCCGATTCAAATGGATTGGTAGTCTACTTGTGGTAAACTAGTGATAAACAGTGGTGGAATGTAAAGAAGTAAAAGTACTTCGTTATTGAATTTACGTTTGTATGATGATCACAAAGCGGCCTTTGGGCAACAAACATTCAGGTGAACGGGAACTACAAAAAGTCTCTAAATTCAAGCAGGATTAGAGTTAGGGTTGTGATATTTGAGTCCACTCAGTTTTTTAAGAGCCACATTAAAAGAATGTGTGAAATTCAACCTGAACAGTTATAAACAAATACGACCTTTCATAACAGTGGACCAGCTCTACACCCTCCGCAGGATCCTCGAAGGTGCATGGGAGTTCGCTCAACCAGTCTACATGTGCTTTGTGGATTTGGATAAGGCGTTCGACCGTGTGCCAGAGGGAGTCCTGTGGGTGCTGCTTCGTGAGTATGGGGTACTGAGCCCCTTGACAAGGGCTGTTCGGTCCCTGTAAGACCGGTGTCAGAGTTTGGTTCGCATTGCTGGCAGTATGTCGGATTCATTCCCAGTGAGCGTTGGATTCCGCCAAGGCTGCCCTTTGTCACTGATTCCGTTCATAATTTTTATGGACAGAATTTCTAGGCCTAGCCGAAGCGTTGGGGGTGTCCAGTTTGGTAGCCTCAGCATTGCATCTCTGCTTTTTGCAGATGATGTGGTGCTGTTGGCTTCATCAAGCAGTGACCTCCAACTTTCACTGGAGCAGTTCGCAGCTGAGTGTGAAGCGGTTGTGATGAAGATCAGCACCTCCAAATCCGAGACCACCATTTAATCTCCGTAAAGGCCAGTAAGATCTGGAACAGCCTACCACTCGCTATCTGGGAGTGTCCTTCATTATAAACCTTCAAAACTCATCTCAGGCAATGATTGAAAGTAAACCAGTCCTGCAACCCCCAACAATTTAACTTCTTAGTAATTTATTGTACTTTGCTGTGTTTTATTGTAACCTCTTGTTCTCTCTTATGTCTTCTTGTGTCTTTCTGTTCCGATAACTGCCTATGGACTGCGGATGTAAATTTGTATTTTTGCTATAATTCGGCATATTTACTGTACATCTTTTGGATGCGTCTTAATAGATGTTCATTAATGTGCACTGTCTCTATCAAGTAAACTGATAAATTGGTACATTTTTGTGTAACTGTTCTTTAGTACAAATATGAAGTGGTACTTTTTACTTTTATTTCACTACATTTTATAACAGGTATCTGTACTTTTTACTCCAGTACTTTTCAAATTGTCTCCTGCGTCACATGCAGTTAGTTTCGCTTTCATGCCTCCGGCGCAATCAATAAACCCCATGCAACTATAACGTAACTGAGCACTTAGCCAGGTGAACAAGATATTGACAATTAAAAACCACCGATCTTGTATAGACCCTACTCACGTGACGTCACAGCCACGCCCCCGCGCCATGTTGTCCGGATACTAGTCATGTTAATGCATTAGCGCTTCGTAAATTCCTCCTATTATTCACATTCGTAAATGAATGGCTTCTGCTTTTTTAAATGTAAATAAACCAATCTATTGTGATAAAACAACAAAATTGCAATAACTGCATTAACCATCAAAGTGAGGTCTAACTGTAACTGTAGTCTTGAAACAAATCTGAATAAGGAAAAACATTGCAATAGACCCTACTCACGTGACGTCACAGCCACGCCCCCGCGCCATGTTGTCCGGATACTAGTCATGTTAATGCATTAGCGCTTCGAAAATTCCTCCTATTATGGCGTGTTTTTCTGCTCGTTAACATTAATAATCAAAATGGTGAAGTCGTGTGTGGCGGTCGGTTGCAAAAACAGAGAAGATAGACGTTGAGACTTGAATTTTTACCGTATTCCGAGAGACCCGAAGAGAAGACCGAGATTGACTGCTGCAATTCGACGAGAAAACTGGGCTCCAAACGACTACCACAGATTATGTAGTAGTCATTTTATATCTGGTAAGATGCATTTAATATATATTTAGAGGGTTTTGGGCTGACAACCACAATTAAGATCATTGCTAGGCTAATCGCCGACAACATACACTCAGACGTTGTGAATGAACTACCTGAAAATATATAATTATAAGGGGATAATCAGACAGTTGTCATACAATTAATTTACAATTTCACTATTGAGGTCAAAAGCCAAAAAATAAATTCAACTAGGGACAATCTGGAGTAGTGCTATCGCACTTCATATTTATTACGTATTATATATGTATATAGTGAGAGTGCTATCGCTAAACCATATAAACATTAAAAGCCCTAGCTCCATTGACAAATGATATGAAATACATTAGACTTGACAGTGGATGTTAGCAAGAACAAAAGATTTTGAATTGAAAATTTCGTAACTCACCTTCCGAGCACAAGATTCCTGCCAAATTTTCGTGTACGAGGACCTGTTTCACCCAACCAGCAACGTAACATTTATAAGCCTCCAAGCTCTTAAAGTTTTTCAAACTTTCGTGAGAATAGGCTGATTTTGTGTGGACAAGATAGTTGTAAATATCAGGATATCAGATGTCAGGCGAAGCCAGCGGGTCGAAAAACATCGATTTAGGCATCAAATACGGATCTGGCGAATGGATAAACTGAAGCTTTTCCACGTAACGCCTTTTATGCAACGGATCCAATGAGTTTACAGCGTCAGATAACACCGGGGCTTCCATGAATTGCTCTATAACTTGCTCGACTAATTGAAAACAATGAGAATAGGTCTGAAAAAGAGGTACAATATGGCGGCCGGAAACAGCGACACGCCCATTTTGTGACGTAGGTGAATTGTATTGCTAGTTTTTATCCATTCTGCACAGTTTAAAATAAAACTGAGAAGTCAATTATTTTCTGATTCTTTCTTTGAATATTGACTCGGATATCCGTATGTATGTATATGGCGGAAAATACAGACAAGGCTGAAAAAGCAGTTTCTGCTTTTGCACCCCTCTTTAAAATAAACTGCTGTATTTTAAGCCAAAACAATTGTTGTGTTTGATAGAACAATGTGTATATATGCTGCCATAGCAGTTTAATGGCTTATTAAGCCCCCATACTATTTTTAATTTGTCCGTTTTACCCTGGAGACCCCCGTTTACAGACACGGCGCAACTGCTTTTGTTTCAACCCAACCATAGAAAGAATTATATTTGTTGTTTGAAATGTCATCATATCATCATTCATTGATGTCTAATATTTAATTAAAAAATAATTATTATTATGAAATTATTCACTCGTATGTTTTAAACTAAACAAATTACCTGACAATGAAAAAATAGTGTGTAAATAGGTCATGAATATCTATCTATCTATCTATCTATCTATCGCTTAATTGTATTTTTTTTTTGTTTTTTTTGTTACGGTTGCATTTTCCATATTTTAGATGATAATCGATCCAAACAAAGAAAAATTGAAAAAAAAAGGTGAAAAAAAAGTTTAAAGGGGTAAACATTTGAAAAAATCTCAACCACTTCTTGATGTCTGCAATTTCTACATTGCGACCCTTGTTATATTACTGTGTTTCAACCATAAAATCCGAAAAAAGTCCAGCTGTGGCCATTCACAGCTGTGTCTCGATACTTGGTGTTTATGGATCGAAACAAGTAAGCGGTAATATATCTCGTTAAAATCATGGTGTCTTTAATTATGCTCTCTCATGCTCTCACCTCGAGTTAGGGTTTAGGGGTTTATCTTTTTTTTTTTTTAAATGCCCTCCTGTTCAAAAATTTTCTTCCCCCAGATTCTAAGCTTTCCAATGATTTATCACACATGGATATAGAATTATATTGAAATTTGGACAAATTGGGGGTCTCAGAGCAGAGTCACCTGAGTTTTCCGCCATACAGTGTATCACAAAAGTGAGTACACCCCTCGCATTTCTGCAGATATTTAAAGTGCTTGTGACACGAAAAAGCATGTTTATTTCATAATACACGCGGTATTTTATGCTCCTGAATGATATGGACCGCTTGGATGTGTGTGGAAGCGATCGCTATATTTATTTAGTTTTTTTAATCCCGCGCCAGGAAAATGAGTGACTTCCGGCTTCGGTCTCGCATTGAGGAGGAGGGCGCTGTGACGTGTACGGTAGAAGACGTCCTCTTCACGCTACAGTGTACTGTTGTGTATGAGGACGAAGGATTCAGCTGATTTTGCGGATTAATACTTTTATTTTTTGCATCACGCCAGCCAAACGGCTGCAGAAAAATCATTCTGTATGCGGGAGAGGCGTATGCGCCTTTTTGGAGTTTCAAAAGGTTCCCATTCACCGTGGATATTTACTGTGGGACCATTGGACTTACAAGGAAGTGAGTAAACATCTTGTTTTGTATTATGTCAAATACGAATACAGTGATTACAAAGTAAACACTATAAAATTCCTTTAAATAAAGGACTACTTACGTTTGATCATTGATAGGCATGTAAAAAGCTATCCTCACGCTCATTAGCAGTTAGCTGTTAGCACGTTAGCTACACAACAATTCCAGCCACCCTCCTCCAGGGAACGAAATGTAAATTGCTCTCCCCCGGGCGGTTTGCCGATCCGCAAAGAAACTCGACAACCGGGTCGTCATGTCAAATAATCCAGGCTAGTTATGTGTGATTTTCCACTTCGAAGACTTTGAAACATCCCTCGGTTCGGGTTAGCATGTCGGCTAGCTGTCACTCCTTCTGGTCTGTTTACATTCTCCGAAGCCGGGGAAGGGAAATGAGATTTGTCCGATTTAGGTGTCATAAAATATCGTTCGGCAGGTGTGACAGTAAAGGTAAAGTCGACTGTTTTGACCATTATGGAGTAATTTTGCCATGTCGTCTTGAATAAATGGATTTTTATTATTTTATATTCCATTTAGCACAAGTTATTTGTCATGACCATGCCATTTATTTAGCAATTGGGGAAAGTACTTGGGTAAAAAGAATATCCTGTAAAAATATTGAAGTAAAGAGACAGAAACAATGACATTTTGCCGCTCTCTTCGTCTCGTTTTCCTCATTGTGAATAGTTCCCCCTCGACGGGCTGACTGGTCCTTCTCAAGCCATTTATATAGCTATTGGGGAAAAATACTTGGATAAAAAGAATATCCTGTAAAAATATTGAAGTAAAGAGACAGAAACAATGACATTTTGCCGCTCTCTTCGTCGCGTTTTCCTCATTGTGAATAGTTCCCCCTCGACGGGCTGACTGGTCCTTCTCAAGCCATTTATGTAGCTATTGGGGAAAATACTTGGATATATAGAATATCCTGTAAAAATATTGGGAGTAGAGAGACTGAAACAATGACATTTTGCAGCTCTCTTCTTCTCGTTTTCCTCGTTCTGAACAATTCCCCCTCAATGGGCTGAATAGTAAAACCGATGAGCTTAGTCTACCGCTGACGTCATCCACCTGTTGGGGACGCTAAAGCCCTATAATTGTAGGCGTGGCTAACCGGCAGATTAAAAGACTAATTTCTCGTCATCTGCGCTTTGCTAAATTGTTGTATATAGTCGAATCGTCTCAAAATATGATTCTAATTCACATAATAATGCCATTTAAGACTTTTTTTCTGGTGTCGTATGCTCTTTAAGTATATCTTTTCATGGGATAACAGTGACAAAAAGAGTGCGGCTTATGGTCTGAGCACTAACAGGCTGGACACCCCACCTCTTCAATCTCTGCAGCAATGCTGACAGCACTCCTGCGGCAATCTTTTAAATTAAGCATTTGGATGTGACGCTCAGCACGTGCGCTCAGCTTCTTTGGACGACCAACCCAAGGCCTGTTCTGAGTGAACCCAGCTCTTTTAAAACGCTGGATGATCTTAGCCACTGAGCTGCAGCTCAGTTTCAGGGTGTTGGCAATCTTCTTGTAGCCTTGGCCATCTTCATGTAGCGCAACAATACATCTTTTAAGATCCTCAGAGTTTTTTGCCATATTGTGCCATGTTAAAACTTTCAGTGACCAGTATGAGAGTGTGTGAGAACTGCAGTACAACTTTGAACACACCTGCTCCCTATGCACACCTGGACCTAGTAACACTAATGAGTCACATGACATTTTGGAAGGAAAATGACAAGTAGTACTCAATTTGGACATTTAGGAATGTAGTTTCTAAAGGGTGTACTCACTTTTGTTGCCAGGGGTTTAGATTTTAATGGCTGTATTTTGAGTTATTTTGAGGGGAAAATAAATAAACTCTATTATATAAGCTGCCCACAGACAACTTTTCATTGTGTCAAAGTGTCATTTTGTCAGTGTTGTCCCATGAAAAGATAAACTTAAATATCTGCGGAAATGCGAGGTGTGTACTCACTTTTGTGATACACTGTATATGATATATACAGTTGTGGTCAAAAGTTTACATACACTTGTGAAGAACATAATGTCACGGCTCTCTTGAGTTTCCAGTTATTTCTACAACTCAGATTTTTCTCCGATAGAGTGATTGGAACAGATACTTCTTTATCACTAAAAACATTCATGAAGTTTGGTTCTTTTATGACTTTATTATGGGTTAACAGAAAAAGTGATCAAATCTGCTGGGTCAAAAATATACATACATGGATCTAAAAAAGTGCAAGAAGGAAGCCCTTACTCCAAAAGCGGCACCTTAAGGCTCGACTGAAGTTTGCTGCTGATCACATGGACAAAGATAAGACCTTCTGGAGGAAAGTTCTGTGGTCAGACGAAACAAAAATCGAGCTGTTTGGCCACAATGCCCAGCAATATGTTTGGAGGAGAAAAGGTGAGGCCTTTAACCCCAAGTACACCATGCCCATCGTCAAGCACGGTGGTGGTAGTATTATGCTGTGGGGCTGTTTTGCTACCAATGGAACTGGTGCTTTACAGAGAGTAAATGGGATAATGAAGAAGGAGGATTACCTTCACATTCTTCAAGATAACCTAACGTCATCAGCCTGAAGATTGGGTCTTGGGCGAGTTGGGTGTTCCAACAGGACAATGATCCCAAACACACATCAAAAGTGGTAATGGAATGGCTAAATCAGGCTAGAATTAAGGTTTTCGAATGGCCTTCCCAAAGTCCTGACTTAAACCCCATTGAGAACTTGTGGACAATGCTGAAGAAACAAGTCCATGTCAGAAAGCCATCAAATGTAACTGAACTGCACCAATTCTGTCAAGAGGAGTGGTCAAAGATTCAACCAGAAGCTTGCCAGAAGCTTGTGGATGGCTACCAAAAGCGCCTAATTGAAGTGAAAATGGCCAAGGGACATGTTACCAAATATTAGCGCTGCTGTATGTATATTTTTGACCCAGCAGATTTGATCACTTTTTTCTGTTAACCCATAATAGTCATAAAAGAACCAAACTTCATGAATGTTTTTTGTGTGTTGCGTCCGCTGGGTTAAACGTGTTTAAATTGTGCCTCACCTGCTATCTTGTCCGGGAAAGGGTTAATTCAGTGTCAATCGGAAAGGGGTGTGGATTCGCATTTAAGCGGAAGCTGGGTCGGCGTGGCTGTCATTCACGTTCACGTTGCCGAAAGAGACACGCACCACCGCCGGTGAGTTTGCGCTCATTTGCTTGTGTTTGTATTATGTATTTGCACCTACTGCATTGCTTTTAGATGGCTTGGCGTTTTTTTTTCACGGTGATCGCTCGATGGCCTTCAAGTTTTGTGTCCGCTGAGTTTGACAGTTGATGACTAGCGTCGGGTTAGCGTAGCCACTGAGTCAATCTCACAGCGAATCAGCGAGCGGCGTGGGTCGCGCGGTGAGTCATGGGAGATGTAGTGCTGGGACAGCACTGTATTGGGTCTTCGTAATCTGTTCACTTGTGTGAAAAAACTACATTTCCTCATACTGTTAGACGTCACTTCTTCCTAGTAATTTAAAGCATTGGGCAGCGTTCGTAACGTGAAGTGTTTAATGATTCTACTACTACCTTAATGAAATGATGGGAAATGTGATTTTCAAATAATGCATAATATTTGGTTATTGCAATCTGTGCAATTTAATTGTGAATGAATTATATATATTATGCACAGTGTTATTTATTCATTTATATATAAGAAGCTTTGTATATATTTGTATTTAGCATTATCATTATTTTAATATTTATACACATATATACATTTTGTTTGCATTTATAGGTTTATAACCTGCTTGGTGTTTGCTATTTACTACTCCAAACAAATCAACAATAAAAAACCAACAATATACTGTGAGCACAAGCCGAGTTATCCAGTGTGTTCTCTTTCGGATCCCTTTCGGCGGGGAAAACGCCACAAAAAAGCGTAAACGGCCGAACATTGTGACAAAGAAGTATCTGTTCCAATCACTATCAGAGAAAAATCAGAGTTGTATAAATAACTGGAAACTCAAGAGAGCCATGACATTATGTTCTTCACAAGTGTATGTAAACTTTTGACCACAACTGTATACAATATAGTATATAATACATATGTATTTTAAATGTTTGCATTAGGAGAAAATACTTTCTTTTGTAAATTTTAAAGCAATTACTTTTGAGGATTTTTTTCTTAGATACTTGTACTTTTACTTAATTTTTTGCACCTGCATCTGTCCTTTAAAGTTAAAAAAAGTACTTCCTCCACCACTTGTGATAAACATTTAAATCTACCCATCATCAGTAACACTTATGTCAATGTGTCACATGTTCAGCAACAACCATTAAAAAAAAGCCATGACATGCCACATACAAGATGACAACCCATTTATTTGGTAATACATTCTGCAAACTAGAAACTTTATTCAAACTTTAAAGGCTTAAAAAAAATAAAAATAAAGGAAGGGAAGGTCAAGAATCGAAGGAGCAGGGAGAGAAATGCATCAATCCACAAGCGAGGAATGCAATTTGTTCAACTGACAACACAAACAATTCCCTCCCCAAAACATGTTTTTTTCCGTCATTCCTTTGGAGCGGGAACATCATAGAAAATATACAGTAGTCATAAATGTGGGGGCGGAGCCTCGGAGAAGCATTTGAATCAACATTGACAATACCTATCTACAGCACTCCAAAGCTATTCTTGAATGTACTTATAAATATAGCAGAGCAGACACTTGCAATGCTCTCGAGGTCACCATGTTAACACACTTGTGTTTAACTTATGACACTGCAGTAGGAGGAAAATTAAATTAAAAAAGAAAAAAACATTTTAACATTATTACTCAAAAAAAAGGTTAACATACGCGTCACTTTTTCCCCCCCTCCTTAGCTTAAGTACCTTAGCGTGAGCACGAGCAGCGTTTGTCTTCCTCGTTGGGTTTTTGTTCAACAAGTAACGTTACGGGTACGGACGACCAAAGCTGCCAATATTTCAAATAAATACATAGATAAAATGGAAATGATGACTATGAATACAAAAATAAGAGATGAGATTTAAAAATAAAAATATATATAAATAAATATGGCAGTTATTCAGCATGTACACTGCCTACAGCTAGCCGTTAGCTGGGATCAGCTCAAGCACCCCCACGACCCTTATGAGGATAAGCGGCTTGGAAGATGAATGAATAAATAGAAAAATAAATACATCATTAAAAATTAGTAAAAATAAAAAAGGAATATACTGTAAATACAAAAATATATGTGAACTATCAATTCGTGCTGCAACGATTAATCAATTAACTTGAGTAATTCGATTAGAAAAAAGCTTCAAATTAAATTTTGCTGCGTCGAGGATTCTTTTAATTAGAGTGGCTTTGTAATGGCTTGTTTTGAAAGTGTTTGCATTTAGTTTTATTGATTTCGGTGGATAATCAGCTCTCTAGTTCAGCTCATAGTGAAGATGACATAACTCTTAACATGGCTGAATCTAGCTGCTCTCTGTTCAGACTGACGTAAGTGTTTGCGCAAACATGTTTTTATTATGCATTCGTAATTTAGTTTAGAGGTATATTTAGCTTTTTTGTTGTTGTTTTTTAACAATTTGTTAAAAGTATTGGGGGGAAAAAACATGAGCATTTTATAGCATTTAAGCTGGCGGACTTTTGCCATGGAGGTTAGCCAATTGTTCTTTTACTGTACTTAGATCCTCATTTATTCATTTATTTATTTATACCTTTTGAAGCTAAGCTCAAGTGTTTTAATTTAAGGAAAGTGAAAGTGCAATTCTGCATAGTTTGAAGAAAAATTCAGGAATTTTATTTTGTATCCACATTTAATGCTCATTTAAAAGTGCAATCTTAGCAAGCCTTTGTTTTACATCTCCTGAAATTTATTCTGCAACCCATTAAATGTTCCTAATTTGATTACTCGATTATTCGCGCTAACTATTTCATAGATTAATCGATTACTTAAATAACCAATTGTGGCAGCCTTACTATTTATCAAAAAATAAAAGCATCTTTGCTCCTGGTCGCTTTTTTTCCCTTTCATAGTCAGTGAACAGGCGCAAGATAAAACTAATTCAAATGAGGGTGTGGCCTTTCACCTTCTATTCACCTATTGGTGATCGACTCGCTAACTACCTGTGCATGACCATGTAAAACAAAAAGTACACAATGGCTGATGGGCTCTTCATCACCAAATCCAATGAGTAGCCAATGCTAGCTGTTGCAGACGATGAGTGGCATTAGCGCTTAGCATTTGCAATTAATGTTAGCGAATACCATGAGCAGTAGCATCCACCTTAGTATAGCGCTAGCCATAAGCATCTACGTTGCGTTATGCTGCCTTCATGTGATGTTGTACGTGCCATTGCCGCTGACTGAGCATACCAATTCTCTCAATAACAGAGGGGTGTCCCAACAACTAGCAAAATCGTAGCACAAATGAATGACACCCCTTCGGGTCAATTTTGCAGTAAATGGGGGGGGGGGGCTGTGAGTCACATCATCAGTTGAAATTAATAACTCAAGCTACCCGTTGACTGCAAAATGAACCCGAAGGGGTGCCATTTGTTTGTGCTATTTTTGCGCTAGTTATTGCAATACCTCTATGTTATTGAGAGAGTCGGTACGCTCCGTCAGTCAGGGAGTTGGATACGGAAAAGCGGCGAGTGACGTCATCACTCAAAAATTTATTTTGCAATCTCTATAAAACGATAGCAGCACAAACAAATTATTTTTACAGCACATACGAGCACAAACATAGCATGAACGAATGGCACCATTTCAGGTCCATTTTGCAATAAATAGGGGGCCTCGTGACATCATCACTCGAAATTAATCTCAATATCTCAAAAACGATAGCAGCAATTTTTACAGCACAAACGATTGACAACATTATTAGCCATTTTTCATCAAACATGGGGATGGTTGACCTACAAAAAATAGTTAATAGTTTGCACAAACAAGCACAAACGTAGCACAAACAAATGACATCATTTTTCTATAAATTTGCGTCTGATGGGAGGCCAACTTCACAGAGGTCATCTTTCCCATCGCATGTGAAGGCAGCATTAGCATCTACATGAATAATAGGCAAACAGTTCAACCCAAAGAACACATAAGACTGCCCCATCATTTGAATGTTTTGTCTTGTGCAAAAAAAAATACGAGAGCACGAGAGAGAGCGCTTATAATTCATACCTTTTGTATTTTTAATTAACCTCATCTTATTTTTGTATTTATATTCATTTTTCTTTTTTTAATGACTTAATTCCTTATGTATTTTTGTATTTTAATGATCTCATTTCTTAGTTTTGTATTTATAGCCGTTTTATTTTCACTTTTTATTATTTCTTTTAATCTTGGCAGCTTTGTTCCTCCATTTACGGGGGCGACATGATGAGGGAAGGAGGGTGGGTAAGGCAAATCGGTGAGCTTATTATGAGCTGGAAAGTGAGGCGGGCGGGAAGGGGGCCGGCGCAAATAAACCTCACTGCTTACACCGTTAACGCCACAAACAAGGTACATCTATTGTATATGTACAAGAGGGCGTCTGCAAAATCTATTCAAATCTCCGTTCGTCCTTCCTTGCAGAACGCAGACGATGTCGACAAAGAGACTCTTTTTTTTTTTTTTTTTTGGTGTGTGTGCAATTATATTTTCTGAAAAAAGGTCATTACGCAGAGCATCAGTGATTACGACTCGCTGGAAAAATAAGTCCAATTAACTTAGTGGCTATCGTCGACAGCGATAGACGTCCCGTCCGGTTTCCGGTCAAAACGGATCGGACGTCTATCGCCATCCACAACATTGAAACACAATGATTCACAAATGAGGTATTGTTGTTATTGTTAGGATTTTGACGGGAGTGTAAGCCATGTGATGGATAAAAACATAATAGTATCAATGCCAAGTCTTATTTAACCTTCTAGCTATACGGAATACAGTCAGTGTTTCTCATTGGTTACAATCAGCAAACCTGAAGGCTTCTCAGTGGTAAGAGCAGAAAAGCACGATCTCTTTGAAAATGTATCATAAAGAAAAGGTGACAGTAACAACTCCATCACATAATATCAATTAGCAATCTTTCTGATCAAAATTATTAAAATACTGTTTTCAAACACCTTGTCATGATTGTATGTCTGTTTTATTCTTTTTTTTTTTTCATCAAAAAAAAGTTAAGCCACACACACATTTTGTCAATATAATTCATAACTGTTAAGTCTTCTCATGTTTTTAACTCATTGGCTGCCATTGATGTTAATCGCTACACTGTAAAAAAATAATAAAAATTTCCAATGAGTTATGCTAACTTAAAATGTTAAGTAGATGCTACTCAAAGTTTTCGGTCAGACTATTTGACAGTGACGTCATAAGACTGTCATCAGACCGGCATAATTATGACAGGAAACTGTCATGAGCATTAATGAATGCTTATGACAGATGTCACGACGTCTACCTGGCATATTTTGTTTCAAAATCCATTAATGTCCAGTCCGTGTCTTTTACTTCCATTCAAAAGTGACATAATTTTCCGGATGACACTTCATGACATCTGCCATAAGCATCCATTAATGCTCATGACAGTGCCATGTCATAATTATGTCGGTCTTTTGACGCCACTGTCAAAGAAAGTGTTCTTCAGTAACTTTACTTTGAGTACTCGTGACAGTTGATCAGGTAAACAATGTTAACTTCACAAAATAAGTTGCGTTAAATTGAATTATGGCTGTTAAGTTCTGTTGTCATTGAAATAACCCACTTAGATCATTGAGTATGTTATTAAACCTGAGTCCCACATAAAATTTGGAGTTCAGTTCATTTAACTCATTGGCTGCCAATGATGGCACTTGACGTCTGATCTATTTTGACTGGGAAAGGTTGGCAGCGATTATTGGCTCCCAGTCAAAATGGATTGCATGGCTAATGCCGTTAACTGCATGATGAATGTTGAATTCAAACAAAACTGAAGTCCAGTTTACCATATTTTTTGGACTATAAGACTTTTTTTTCCCTCCATAGTTTGGCCGGGGGTGCGACGTGTGAAATTATTAGAGCATTATTGTATCATTTTACGTTAATTTCACACTAAACCACAAGAGAGTGCTCAAGGCCTGCATTTCAACAGCGGTAACTTCTAAAAATAACTGAGAATGGCTGAACAAAATGGCACCGAAAAGAAAATCATATCGTGCAGATAACAAACTGCAAGTTGTGAAATATGGAGCTGAAAACTGTAATCTCAGTACGTTGTTTATGTGTTGTGTAACTTTAGCATCCCACACATGTATTCAGTCTGTTGTATTTTTTTTTTTTTTTTAAATCTTAAATTGACTTTCACGATGACATGAGGTGTTAGATTTTATCAAAAAAACTTCCTCCCAAAATGAGACCTATAGTCTCGTGCAACATATATGTTTTTAGTAGGGCTGTCAAAATTATCGCGTTAACGGGCGGTAATTAATCTTTTTAATTAATCACGTTAAAATAGTTGACGCATTTAACGCACATGCCCCGCTCAAACAGATTAAAATGACAGCACAGTGTAATGTCCACTTGTTACTTGTGTTTTTTGTTTTGTCACCCTCTGCTGGCGCTTGGGTGCGACTGATTTATGGGTTTCAGCACCATGAGAATTGTGTAATTATTGACATCAACAATGGCGAGCTACTAGTTTATTTTTTGATTGAAAATTTTTACAAATTTTATTACAACAATAACATTAAGAGGGGTTTTAACATAAAATTTCTATAACTTGTACTAACATTTATCTTTTAAGAACTACAAGTCTTTATCCATGGATCGCTTTAACAGAATGTTAATAATGTTAATGCCATCTTGTTGATTTATTGTTATGATTACCAAATACAGCACTTATGTACCGTATGCTGAATGTATATATCTGTCTTATGTCTTTTCATTCCAACAATAATTTACAGAAAAAAATGGCATACTTTAGAGATGGTTCGAATTGTGATTAATTACGATTAATTTTTAAGCTGCAATTAATTCGATTCAAAATTTTAATCGTTTGACAGCCCTAGATTTTAGTATATAGTCCAATAAATACAGTACTTTAAAGTTCATAGCGTTTTTGACAATAACTCGACTATATAATTTATATTTATATTTCCATCAAAACTAGAAAATTCAACTGAAATCTGGTGGACTTGAAATTTCAAGTTCTACTGACATTTTTTTAAAATATTGTATCAATGGCAAGAAATGAGTTACGCCAATTTCAGACTTCCATCTGTAGTTCGTCACACTAATTAAACAACCACAATAGCTTAGATGACTTTTTGGTGTTGTGGCACCTTTATAGTTGTACCCTGTGTGTTAGTTTTACATCTATGTAGCTAAATAGCTGCTTAATCATAGACTGAAAAGCACCACCAGTGATTGAAAAGGTATCATGAGATCATTTAGCAGTTCGGGTTGTGGTTCTCGAGTCGAATTTGTGACCCAAGATTCGAGGGACAGGATTGTTGTTTTAGAACCAAAAATTGTTTGATATCTTAAAACTGCAGATCAAATCAGGAAAGGATTTCAATCTTAGTTTTCAACAAAAAGGGCCCTGAAACAAAGCAGAATGCCATTTGTCTATGTTGAAAATAAACGAAAATCTAACTCAAACAACATATTTATTCCTTGAATGTTAAAGTCAAAAATATATACATACATTAATTTCCACAATGCAATTTTAGACCATAAAATAGCAGAAAATGAAGGAGAAAGAACAACCTTTACTCTCAGAGAAAACGTATCTGCCTTGTGAGGGGATACTAATGAAGAAGAACATGAGGTGAACACACGAATCATTGGCGCTAGCAGCAAACTGGACTGAGGCCTGGCCGGCTTGGACGCGCAGCGCAGCAAAACCCCCAAGAAAGAAAAAACATGGTGCTTTACACGACCAAGACAACTCTTTACAATCAGCGGATTTGTTCTTGGTATGAATGCCCCCCACAAACTATATAAAGAAGGCCTTTAAAGTATTTGAGCCGACAGTTGATCCTATGGTCACACTGTGAAACAGTCAGTGCTCAAGTCTTCACATCAGTCCAATTAACCAGATCAGCTTTAAAACGTACATCAATGTTGTTTGGGCTGGGGTGGGGCACACAGTCTTTCCCTATTATGTGGCCCAGGCGAAAATTTTCACACAAAAAAACTGTCCCCAATTAACTGCCATTAACTTTGATAGACGAACCAGATCTTCTCTAGAACAATGTTTACATTGACCATAAAGTAACTTTGGTATATTACAGATCAACAACTGTTGTAACTGCTTTAATAGTACTGTATTTCGTAAATTAACTCATCCCACCGAGAAGTTGGCCCCTCATCAGACGCAATTTATAAAAATATGTCTATCGTTTGTGCTGTAATAAGTTTAGTTTGTGCCACTATCGTTTTTGAGATATTTACAATTCTAGGTCAATCTAAGGTCAAACAGCCACCCATTTGTATTCTAAAAATGTTATTAATCGTTTGTGCTGGAAAACCTTTTGTGCTACAACTGTTTTGTAGATATTCCACTTTTAAAATAAAGTAGCACCTTGACATACGATCCTTTCGACATTAGACGTAAAATTTGAATCGTCATTTGTCTCGACGTATGACGACATGCTCGAAATACGATTTATGACAGTGTCGTAATTTCATTGTTTTCCAGCAAGACGGACGCGCGGCCGATTTTCTTGTGAGAGAAATCAACATGGGTCTCAAACGGTTAATGCAGGTGGCGAAAAACAAAAAAGGTGACACCATTAAAATTTGGACAGAAATGATTGAATAATATGAACGTTGTGTGAACGTCAGAGAACTGGCTCGACAATCCGTGCGTAATATGTCTACAATCTCGAGGATCATTCTCATTATTATTATTGTAACATCAGCAAGGAAGTCGCCAGCTTTATCAGGTTTTTATTCTTTATTTCAGAACTTGTCCAACACAACACCGCTATTATTCGCCGTAGCCGACGCCAACAACAGAACATGAAAAGTAAAAACTTTTGCTGTACCTCTCTCTCTCTCTCGTCAGTCACATGGCGCATTTACGAGCAGCATGCAAAACACAACTGCCAAATTAGAACCCAATATTATAATTCCAATTTGTATTTATAATTTATTTGTTTTACTATGTGCAATTGCTATTTGTAATTGTACCTGCAGTTTATTAAAGATTAGATTTTTGGGCTGTGGAACAAATTAATCGAATTACAATGTACTCCTATGGGAAAATCCCACTCGACATGCGACCATTACAACATACAAACCAAGTCCTGGAACAAATTAAATTTGTACAGAGGTACCAATGTACAGTGATGACATCTTGCAACCCCCTAATTTACTGCAAAACGTACCTGAAGTGGTACAATTCATTTCTGCTACGTTTGTGCATTAAAAATTTTCATCCATTTTGCATTAAAATGGTAGGCTGCGCGTGACCTCATTAAACGAAAATTTTTACAGCACAAATGGCACCACTGCGGTTCCTTTCCGCCGTAGATGGGGAGGCTGCGTGACATCATCACTACAAATCAAAAGCAGAATACAGTGTTACCTCTACATACGAAGTTGATTCGTTCCAGGACCTTGTTTGTAAGTGGAAATGGTCGTATGTCGAGCAAGATTTTCCAATAAGAATACATTATAATTCCATTAATTCATTCCACTCCCTGAACACTTGCACTAAATCATTAATAAATGCTTCTGGTACTATTGCAAATAGCAATTACAGAGAGCAAAACGAATAATGAATAAAAATCAGAATAATGATACAATAATACCTGTAATAGTGTAAAGAATCGTGTTCTACTGTGGCGGATGTGTTTTGCGTGGTGTACCTGAACGCACAGCCTGGCTGACTTTTACTTTGTTCAGCTGCGCGGGAACATAGACGTGTTGTGTTACACAAGTTCTGAAATAAATGATTAAAAACCTGACGAAGCTTTTACAATCATAATCGTCAATTTAACTTATAAAGACTGGCGAACGGAGGTTGGAAGAGGACCGTCGAGATCTACTGCCGTATTGTCAATCATTTCACAGATGCGCACCACGCTCATATTTTTCCATCATTTCCTGCTTCATTTCAATGGTAGGCCTCACCTTTTATTCTTTTTACACCACCTGCTTTAACATTCTTGGAACCCATGTTGATTTCTCTCACAAGAAAATCCGCCGTGCGTCCGTCTTGCGGGAAAATGAAATTGTGACGCTGTCACAAATCCTTTTTCGAGCATTTCGTCCTATGTAGAAACAAATGGCCAGTCAAATGTTACGTCGGATGTAGAAATGATCGTGTGTCGAAGCGATCATATGTTGAGGTTCCACTGTATCTACAAAACAGTTGCAGTACAAACAAAAATTTTGACCACACAAAGCACAAGCGATTGACACCATTTTTTTGCCATTTTTAATCAAAACGGGGGAGCTAGTTGACCTCAGATTGACCTATAAAGGAATTGTCAATACATCTCAAAAACAAAAACTTTTACAGCTCAAACGATAGACATCATTTTTATATAAATTTGCGTCTGATGCGGGGGCCAACCTCACAGAGGTTGAACTTATTGGCGGCGATAGATGTCAATGTCGAAATGGATTCGACGTCTATTGTCGTCAAGGAAATTAGATCACTCAATGCCACCTGTGCCAGTTCAAATGGACTTGACGACTGTTGCCGTCAATGGCAGTGAATGAGTCAGTGAGAGGAAAAAAAAGTGGGATGTTTAAAGTTGTACCACAAAAGATGGAACAATAACAGTATGACCATGCACACGCACACACACACACACACACACACAAGGCTTGCAAGAAAAAAAAAAAAAAATTCAATTAGAAAAATGAAACTACTCGTGAAAGACATCTACAAACAGACCTACTTTGTGTCCTTGGAATTTCAAAACAACTTGCCCGTATAAATGTCAAGAGCATGTACTCACACTCTGAATATGGATGTGATATTGAGAGGGCAGGTTTATAGAGCTGTCATTACCCTTAAAAAGAAAAAGCCCGGTCTGTGTCGGGCGTGTGGTGAATACAACCTGGACACGCTTTCACCCTCTCAACTATCTAGTCAGACAGGTGGATTGTTTTCCTAAATGACACTTTGCTGCAATTACTGAAAACCACGTAGAAAAATAAAATACTTTTTTTTTTTCAAAAGCACACGGGGTGGGGATCGACAGGGTGTATATGGTAGATATAGAGAGCTTACTGTGCTGTCAACTATACAATTTACCCGTTTCTTAAAGGAGCATAGACTAACTGAGGAGCAAGGAAAAGGAAAAGCGTTGTGCCTGGAGGACAAGCGCTAATATTCACTATGTAGAAATGGGTTCAAATTCCAGGAGAGCAGGAAAAGGCAGATAGTGCATAAAAAGGTTCTCTTTTTCATTTTTTTTTTTTAACTTAATCAAGCTGCATTAAATACAGGCTGTTTGTACAAGACAATTGCACTTCACAAAAACAGAAATATACAAACACACAAGGAAATGTGAATCAAATTAATTACAGCAATAACAACAGAAAAAAAACATCCTACTACGTAAGCCGATTATGAACCAAAATAATAATAAAGTTAAGAAAGCCGTGTGGACTCACTTGTTATGTTTGACTTTAGAGGGAAGATTTTTAGGACGGGGGGGAACACAAAGGGGAGACACGACGCTGGGTGGGGGATCCTGAACTCCAGAGTGGACCGGTGCTGCATTAGCTCCACGTTTGTGTGCATGAAACTCCTCTTCCTCCTCCTCCCGTGAAATTCCCTTCTTAGAAACCAAAAGCTCAGAGTGACGGCAAGACAGACTTCTGAGCTGAGCTGCTGTGGGTCTTGAGAGGATGGTGGTTTGTAAACGCTATGTTGTGTTAGTGGTACGACGCCGTTACCACATGTCATCTGTGGACGCTGAGTCCTTGACAAGAGAGGAGAGGAACGACAACACCCTTCAGACTCCAGCCCCAATTCCATCACTATTCATATTATTGCTTCATAATAACACACCAAAATAAAGCTATTGAATGCTGAAATTAGAGTTGTCCGATAATAGCATTTAAAATAATATCGGGAAAAAAACGGTTTTGCGTCAGTATGTACGCCGGGTACGCCTTATAATGACCTCTAGATCTCTCCAAACTAAGATGCTTGGGATTTGTTAACTGAGGGAAAGACCCTTATTATTTGTGGTGCACAAATAAAATGAACAAAAAATTATAAACTCATCAAATATAACTACTGCGTCATCAGATAGTGGCTTTTTGGGGTAAGTAGTATAGACTTGATTTATTTGTGAATAATTCCCTTTATTTAACAATGCACATTTTGGCACATTTCAATTTTTAAAGATTTTTATGGGACATTATTTTGGCATTTTTTCCTATAACTGCAGCTCTCTCTTATTTTTTTCACAGAATGTTTATTTTATTTGGGAAAACCTTGAAGTTTTTAAATTGATCATGATTAAAGCATCCAATGGGGCATCACAATATAATTAGCAATAACACGTTAAGTGTACGACGCCATGTATCGGTATCGCATTTTGGGAGTTGGACATAATCAGGATATCTGTTAAAAAGACATTATCAGACAACTCTACCAAAAAAAATTAAATCAACATATTGAAATGAAATAAACATTTCTATCTAATAGAACCCCTGTAGCTTATGTCTTAGGCGGCAATAGACATCCAATCCATTTGAACCATCCCAGTTCAAATGGATTGGACATCTAGGCCTGTCGCGATATCCATTTCTGTAGGCGATATATTTTGTCTCATAAGTTATATCCAATGTGCAATATTATTGTCAAAAAAGGATTTAACCAATTTAACCACTCATACAGTGACAGTAGCCACGTTTACATGCTGACTTTTATTCATACCGATTCAAATCATTCCGAATGGAAATTTCACATCAGCTGTTTACATGTCACTTCATCTATTCCGATCCAGCGTTTACATGTGACTGCCTTTATTCCGAAAGGACGTTTGACAACTGCCGTCTGACATGCGCAGATTAATCAAAACAAAGCGTCACGTTGCAAAACATGGAGATCGATCGTCAGATCAGCTGCTGTTTTAACTTTTCGAGTGGAAACAAAACTTCAGAATGATACGCCGTTCATTTAAAAAGTTGTGTGGGTGCGCTGTGCGTGTGCTTGGAAGCCACTTACGTCACCGAGTGACGTCACCACGTCAGTACGGAGCATGCGCAGAAAGAACGCAACCAGACACCATTCCGCTTCCCTGTTTACATGATATAATTTTACTTCTAATCGGTTTGGGAAAAGGAATATTCCACCCCTGTGAATCGGAATGAAATTCCATTCGGTTTGGGCCTGTTCATTCCGAATGAGGTGTTTATATGGAACACATTTATTCGGTTTGAACAAATATTCCGATTGTAATTGGAATATTTGGCTCCATGTAAACGTGGCAAGTGTATCCTAAACCACCCAATCAAATGCAATAAATGTTTATTCTTAAAACACAAACTATATAAAAAAGACAATATTTTTTAAATGTCAGGTGAAAACTAGTTTAGAGTATGCAATAGGTGAAAGAAACTCTACCAATTCGAGCCCATCAAGTACTGATTTGACCAAAAATGACTGCCATCTTGGCCAGCAAATTTGAAGCCAAATTATTTATTGCCAATCTGATTTTTCATAATGGGTGTCATTTGAAAGCTCTCTTACTGTACAATATTTGAAATATGTGAGAGTAACTGCAGACATTTGCATTTTGTTTCATTTGTGTGTGCATGCTTGAAATAAAGTTTCATTATCATCATCATCATCATCATTTATGTTTAACATGGTATGCTTTTATTTTGGAATGTTGCCGTAAGCTTTATACTCAGTTTAAAAAAAAAAAAGCACTTCTATTTTCCTCAAGCATGAGACGCCAGTTCATTTTTTCTCCTTGTTGCCGTAAGCTTTACACTCAGTTTAAAAAAAAAAAAAAGCACTTCTATTTTACTCAAGCATGAGATGACAGTTCATTTTTTCTCCTTATATATTTTGCATTCTTTGCAAATGCTGTAAAACCAGCGGGTTTTCATGTTTGAAGTGTCACCTTTTAACTGCGAAGTGCGAAGATTGCGTTTTGGAGAAGACTGCCATTGGTTGATAACAGGCTAAAGTGTTTAGTACATTGTCTTTTGCCATTAGCTTCAATGTAACAATCCTAACATTGTGCAATGTTTAATATACAGGTAATCCCCTGGTTACAACGTACACAACTTGCGTGATTTCTACTTTACGACGCCAGAGTCTTGTCTACCATTTTGTCTCCAGTCTTTTTTTTTCTTCTTTTTTTAAAGTCGTGTAACAGTGTCTCATCCGCCATTTTGTCGCATAACAGTGTAGTGTGTTTAAGCTCTGTATTTTTCTCCGTGTACCTTCGACATCTTCTCCAGCCACCACTCATCATTGATGGTTAAGTACAGTGTGTTATCTTTTCCCTTATTTTATTAATATGACGGACACCACATAGTTATGTTATTTTGAGATTTAGGAGGTATTAAAGGGTCAATTCCGACTTGCACAGAAATTCGGGTTACGTTGCCAGAGCAGGAACGGAACTCATTCGTAACCTGGGGACTACCTGTTAATGAGTTTTCTTATTTTGAATGTCTGAATTTTAGTTATATGGTATGCTGATGTCCAATAAAAATATGTGAAATGTTAGTCCCATACGCAATTAATTTTAACACTCACACGGACAATTGCTAATCTCATTTTGATTTACTGTGCTACTGACTTATTGCATATCGTGACATCTACTAATGATAAACACGTTTAAAGAGTTTTTAGTTTTTAAAGCTACACGATTGGACGTCTGTCATCATCAATGGCACGAAAGAGTTCATAAGAAAACCTTTTTCAAATGCACTGTAAATCATTTAAACATTGTGTCCTGTAGTTTATAATCACGACTCTATAGTTTGATCATGAAATCTTATTATATTTTTATTTTTCAGCTAGCACACTATTAGGTGGCACTCATTTTGTTTTAGAATGGCAGCTAACAAATAAGATAGATGCAGCTGACGGAGGAGCTATTTTTAGATGGAGCGCTCAGGTGACATATGTGGTCGTTGAGGGCAAATTGGTGCCAGAGGACACAAAGTTGACGCCGCTCTGCTCCAGTTCATAGAATTTGAAAACCGTACTTGTCGCTAAAATGCCACTTAAGTCTCTCAACATTTGAAACATAACAGAAGTGAGCATATACTACCCACACACGCAGGTTATAGCAAACAAAGCAGGACGAGGGTTTGAGAATAGCTTCCAAGTCTTATTACATAAACCAAAATCCCAATGAATAGAATACAATGATTTGCATTTGCAAACATGAAAAACTATTATGTTCAAACTGATAAACTTGGGGATTTTTTTATCTGCAAATATTTATTTTGACTGTAATGCCTGCAAATAAATTGCTCACGAGTCCTGTTCTCCACAAGATCACTTGGCACTTCACAATGCACCCGCCACACATTCAATGGAACTCACACCCTTTAGCTGGCAGGTCACTGAATAAGGCTATGTCTACACTAGGACGGATAATGGCCTTAAACGTGTGATTAGTTGGACTATACGGCATGTCGGCTACACTATTATGCCCATTATCCGGATTAGTTGTTAGACGGCTAATGTAGGCTGGTAATATTACCCGCACCTTAATATGTAAGGAAGTGACATCATGCAGTCGCCATTTTTAATGCGGCATGACGGCATAGTAAACAATGGAGGCGGACGATCACGATGCGGCATTCCTGCTCCTCTTTTGTTTTCCACACATTTTCTTGAACCTTCAAACTTCGTCTCAATAATATGCTTCAATTCAGTGCCCATTTGTGGTCCTCCCATCGCGGATGACAAGGAGATGGGCGTTTTTTACAGAGCTCGTCTCCAGCGTTGTCACCGAACAGCCAGCTGCAGGGCAGGCCCCTCCCAACTCAATGCTGACTGAACATGAGTATATAAAAATGCGTAGAGGAAAATTAAACCCCGAAGTGACCTGCGTGGTACCCCCAGTCAAAGAGGTGCGCGATCGTTTTTTTCCATGACATTTCTGCCTGTCAAAACCGTCGCCACTTCCAGGATCGTCCCTGTTATGCACAAGCACTCCTGGTTGCGGCTTCCAGGAATTATACACAGCGCCACACCATATGCTTCTATTTGTTATTTTCCAAGTGGTGAGAGCGCAACTGAGCATCGATTGTAACATCCCAAGTAACGATGTCAGGCTTTCCTTGTTTTTTAAAGATTTCAATCACAACTTGGCGACTGCTCGTAAAAGCTAAGCGTGCTCTCCCTTCACTCTCGCTCCTGCGTGATGCATTCATGAAAAAAAATGCGATCACAAAATAATGTCTAGAAGGCGTAGTAATTTCGAAATTTGCCGCCGTCGAGTATTGAGTTCCCGGTTCAGAGGTAAACCACGTGGGCGATGACGTTAACAGGAGGCTGCTCCTTTCTACGCATGCGTAGTTTGCGCAAATGCAGGCGTACACTGCAGAAGTAGGGGGGGGGGGGGCCTCAAACGCACCTTAAACCTAAGTGTGGACAGGTATAAAATACCCTGCAGAAAATTATCTGTCCTAGTGTAGACATAGCCTAAGAGGTTGCTCGTTCGCTTGCTTGGCAACTGTTTTTTCAACACTTAATGTATTATTCGCAATATAAGGCGTGCTTAAAATCATTTATTTTTCCTTAAAATTGCCAGTGCGTCTTATGCATGAATTCCACTTGTGCTTACTGACCACAAACTTACTTTGTTCCAGTAATGTGCTCAAGACACACGCTGACCATTCATTAATCCCATGAATGAATGAATAAAGTAAAACAAGTAATACGTAATAAATAAACCAATAATTACAATGTTAAAAGAACGAATTAGGGCTGCAGCTATTGAATATTTTAGTAATCGAGTAATCGACTGAAAATCCTATCGATTAATCGAGTAATCGTATAAAACATTTTTTAGGTAAAGAGCAATTATAAACATACATGACAAAACAAGACATTTAATCTAATATTGAACCATTTTCAGTCAATCAATGTCTTTATTTTCATTGTACATTCTTGAAAACAGCCAACAATTGCCTCTCAGATGTGACGAGAATAAAAAGACCAATTCACTGCTTTCGCTCTCAAAACTTTTAGATCTTATAAAAAAAAATATATTTCTTACCTTAAAATGCTATTAAGCTTGATAACACACATCACTTAAAAGTTAGGTGTTTTTCCCACGTGTTTCAATTGAATTTCCATTTGTGTCAAGCCATTTTTGAAGTTCTAGTTAACTTTTAAGTTAGTCTAAACTGTAGGTCCTGATAGGATTTTGAGTTTTTTCAGTGTTCAAAATAAATGTATTGTAACATCAGGTTATAATATGGCGGGGATATTTGCATGCGTTCCTGAATGCACCGCGTGACGTGTGGGGGTGTGGGAGATGCGGGAGAGCGAGAGACGTGCCTTCCTGTTGTTGTTGTCTTTCCACAAGTTCCCAAAAAATAAGTAATTGCAACCTAACAAAGCGGGTGACTTTTTGTCAACGTTACAGTATGATACCTGCTGTATTGGAGCACATTAGGGACCAGTGCTACTTGGGTGTTTTATCCAGCAATGACTACAGAGTTAAAATTGACTGTTAGCTTTATCATATTTTCATTTTACACCCTCATCACTTTACAGTGCTATGTTTTCATAGATTAAATAAAGCCTGTATGTAAGACACGTTAGCCACGCATCGACAGTGGTCATAATTAATAGAAACCTAGCCCTCCGCAGGGCTAACGTTTCGTGAGCGGGTGAGAGTAACGTTAATCGTATTTATTAGCGCTGAGAAGTGTACTGCTTTAAGATGGCGGCTGTTTACCACACCGCTGACTCTGTCATTTCGCATCTAGTTCAACATACAAGTGATATCTATGAGACGCATCAGATGCTATCTGCTACCCCCGTAGCATCATTCGGGCTAGTTTTTAGCAATGTCGGCGTACTAGTTTGTAGCGGCTGTCGGCTGCAGAAAGGTTTTTTTTTTTTTTTTTAATTGCTTCTTCCTCTACGCAAGTGACATCAGCGCGTTGTCCCGCATTAAAAGTAGTCCAGGCAAAACGTGATGCTTAGACCTGGCAAAATTAAACGATTCCTCTAGGTGAAAAAAATTACTTGGATCATTTTTTAAACTCGAGTTGCTCGAGTATTCGTTTCAGCTCTAGAACGAATGACAAATCTACCAGTTTGATGCACTAGTGTTATTTGCCCCCCCTCCCCAACAAAAACATCGTCTGGCTCACATGAGATCTAATGGCCATAAATGTGGCCCGCGAACCAAAATAAGTTTGACACCCCTGCTCTAAAGGACTGCAGCAGAATATACGGTAATCACTTGTTGCTGCAGTCAATGCTAAACACGTGTGTCCCTTGACTGAAAATGTAATGTGGGTAGATTAAAAGATTTTTCTCTGAAAGCAAGATGACACCATAGGAGTGGCAAAATTAGAACCAAAAGGCATAACAGACCAAAATGAGTTGTTTTTTTTTTTTTTCGCAAGGTTTCTAAAAGCCAAGGCAGGGCCAGGCAATCAATCCGCTCTGCTTTAGAAACCAGCTCGCCTCTTTATGTTTCAAGCCTTGAAAATCTCTGTGAAAATTAAAACCTTGAAGTTACCGGTGCTCCTTGCACTCCTCGTTTGTTTCAAATATCAGACCGAGTAAAGACCTCAAAGGGACCAGTTTGTTCAAATTAGATGAAAAACCAAAGTTCAAAAAAGTGCACTTTCTAATAATTGATCTGCCCTTTAAAGCAAACAAATACAGAGATCAACCAATTTATGTCCGCTGGATATATTTGGATAGATGTCATCCCTACGGATATTACACAAGACAATTTCACTGTTTACAGTGGTACCTCGACATACGAACGCTTCTGCAAACGAAATATTCAGTTCACGAAAGGTTTTTCTGATGCTTCATATTACGAAAAAAATATTCAACGCACGACAGATTACGTACTAGGGGTGTGACAATACAATATATCAAAATGGTGATATATCACGATACTTCTTATCCCAATAGGTTATTGATAAGTTTCTGCAAAGAATCAAAATATGGTTTTATAAAGGTGTCACTGTTTAGGAAAAAAGAGCAACCAACAGTTTGCTAGCAATTCTCTCTGGAAAGCTTATTTTTCTGTTTTTTTGTTTCAAAAAGATATCATAGAATGATTTCCTGACAAGTATCGATCATTTTTGTATCGTCATATCGTGAGAAAATCTTTATCATGAGCCTTGTATCATAAATAATATCATATTATGAGCTACCCAGAGGTTTCCACTCTTACTACGTACTGTAAAAGATAAGTAACTCCCGCCTGTCGAAAAAATTTAAAAGTCGCGCCATAAACGTCCTTTCTAAGTCATCGGTGCTCAGTCTAAGCTTTACTTTCAGAGCTGAACTCTTAAGGATGATGCCAGAAGTCCAGGTGTTTTGCTGCTTTTTGCACTTCCTGACATTGATGCTTGGCAGAGTGAAACTGAAATAAATCAGTCTCAATGACATTCAAAGCAATGTAAATCCACTATCATAATTAGATGCTAATACAGCAATAACAATCACTCGTTTTAAGTGTCCAATAACTATATAAATAATAATACTGTATATAACATTGTACATAGTACATACAACGCAGTATTAGAGCCAATTAAAAAGAAAAGAAGGACAAGAGTTAAGTCGTACTATTACGAGAAAAAAAGCTGAAGTGTTATTACGAGATTAAAAGTAATCAGTCGTCACTTTATGTACATGTACCTTTGCTAAGAGCTACAAAGAAGCAGTAGTATAAATCCTTCTATTGTTTATAATTTGATATACATAAACCAAAAACTTCCGTGACGTTGGCCCCTTCAGACGCAGATTTATATAAAAATTATGTCAATCGTTTGTGCTTGATTGTGCAGTTGAAAGTTTTGTTTGTGCTGCTATCGTTTTTAAGATATTTACAATTAAGGACAATCAGCCTACCATTTGAATAAACTAGTGTCAATCGTCTGTGCTTTTAGTTTGTGCTGCTATAGTTTTTGAGATATTGCGATAATTCCGAGTGATAACGTCACGCAGCCCCCCATTTATAGCAAAACAGAACCGAAATCTCTCAAAAACGATAGCAGCACAAACGATTTCTTACAGCACAAACGAAGCATAAACGATTGACACCATTTATGATCAAAATGGGGGGCTGGTCGACCTCAGATTGACCCATAAAAGAATTGCAAATATCTTAAAAACGATAACAGCACTAATGAAACTTTTTACATCACAAACGCAGCACAAACGACTGACATCATTTATATTTAATTTGCGTCTGATGGGGGGCCAACTTCATAGAGTTGAACCAAAAGATAGCGGATTTCCTTATTTACAAATCAGATTCTAAAATATACTCAGGAGATGCACACTATTTTTTCAATTCACTTTTACATCACTTAAAAAAAAAAATACGTAAAGCTACTATGTAGCTGGGAGCTATGACAAAGCATTAGTATAAATCATTCTATTGATAATAATTTGATGTCGATGAGACAAAATGAAAGGATTTCATTATTTGTAAAACAGATTCCAACACACAAGATGCTTTCAACATTGTGGATTTTAACAGAGGCGAAGCACTACGTAAAGTACTTAGCTGCTTATTCAGCTACGTAACCCCTACGTAAAAATAAGACTTTTATTCTCGTAATAATAGTACGAGATTAAAGTCATACTGTTACTACGAGAAAAAGAGTCGAACTGTTACTCAACCGTTACCCATCGCTGTGGCCCTAATACTCCATCGTACATACAGGCATCGCCCCTTTAGATGTTTTACAAGAGGCTACGTGACTTCTCCGCATGCGCAAATGTGTTCTTCGATGGGTAAGTAAAGCACAACCCGCTCTAAGCTGCTTACGTCAAAATAAAAGTATGGCTGACTGTGTCTCCACCAAAAGAGCACAAGTCTCCTCTCGTTTTTGCCTCGCGAAAAGTGCTTTTATGCCCACAAACGGTCCACTATATTGGCATCACTTTTGCTGTCGCCTCACTAGGAAGATAAGGTTCCATATTTTTCTTCTTCATTTCACGATTAGGTTAGGTATATCAAATGATTCAAATGTATTTGGCTGTTAATTCAATCTGAATGATGTTATTAGAAGTGCTTGGAACAAATTAGACAATTTAAATGTAAAACGCAGTTCATTATACGAAAAAAAAAATGATATGAAAGCCACTCCCGAACCGATTCACTTCGTGTCTCGAGGTACCACTGTTTGGCCAAAGAATTCGTTGATGCGTATTTTCTCGGGAAAATTACCGTATTGGCCCGAATATAAGACGGCCCTGATTATAAGACGACCCACTCTTTTTCAAAACTTAAGTTTGAAAAAAAGACTTTTTGAACACCAAATTAATTTTTATACAGAAAATAATCACAGTTCATCTGAAACAAATGATTATAACTAAGCCTGTCGCAATATGCAATAATTCCATTTATCGTACGGTAAATGAAAATGAAGGCGGTAATGTTCCCGCTGCGATTTATCGCCTCACGTGCGTGCGTGCGTACGTGCGCGTGCGTGCAGCAGATGTGCGGCGGACGTGCTGTTAAAAGCTTGGCTTCCTTGTTACCAACAGCGCAATATACTGTGATGAGGATTGACTCTGTTTTATTGACTTCTGGGTATGTTCGTTTTATACATTTGAACCTAGCCTAAGGCTACGTTCATACTACAGGTCTTAATGCATGAATCCGATTTTTTCGTGTTTTTCCGTCTCGAGTGAGGCATTAACTTGATGGCCTGAACCTGAAAAGTCGCATAGAAGTGGACCATTTCAAATTCGATCCGGGTCACTTTCGTATGTGGTCTAAATCCGATATGGGCCACATTTTTCCAAGCTGGCGGTCTGAACTTTCAACTCTCCCGAATCGGAATTTATCCAGCAATGACATCAGCAAAGCGAAAGCGGCAGGCAGGACGGGAGCGATGTAGCTATGCATTAGCTTCTAGCTTGAACTCTGCTTTTATGCACGAAGCCGGCTTGAAGACAGTCATAAAAAAATAAATGAAGAAAAGGTTAAGCCTGACAATTTTCGATGTTTATTCTATGCGGCAAATGAGAAATAGTTCAGTATGGCTTACGTTGCCGAGACGGGGCAAATGGACACACTCACGTCATGTCACGCACACAAGTTAAGGCTTATGTGCGTGCGTGTATGCATTCTTTCAGTACATATAAACTTTGAATAAAGGACTAAACTGGGATTATTAATGTCTGTTATGTGTTTCCTCTTTTTGGAAATCAAAATATGATCACCTTGGAATGACATACAGCTAGCATGTATAAAAAAATTTTATGCTTCGGCGCATGCGGTCACTTTGCTGAACGCATCTCGGACTGCAAATTAGTGCGTATGCGTGATACTTGAACGGGCTCCATGGACAAAGGCAGTCTGAACGGACACGCCAAAAAAACAGAAATGACAAAAAATCAAATTTGTGCATTAAGACCTGCAGTATGAACCTAGCCTTAGTGAAGCCAAATATTTGTTACTGCCACTTAATTATTTTTCTCTGTTGTTGTTGAAGTGCAATTGTTTGTGTTACTACAACTTTATACCTCTGTGCCTAAATGCTTAAGTTATTGAAGTGCAATTTTATCTTTCCTTGAAAAAGACATTTTATCTATCCTGTGTTTCTGTGTGGTATTGATATTGTTGTCTTTTACTTAAAAGAGGGAGTGTACTTAATTTTACTTAGTATCATACATATATATATATTATATATATAAATATATATATATATATTTATATATATTCTTACAGTGTTATTGCAAATTGGTTTAAAAAAAATTTGGGGGGGGGGGCAATAATATCGCATATCGCAAAAATTTATGAGAGAATTTATCGCCCACTAAAATTGATCGTGACAGGCCTAATTATAACAATATATTTGAAAAAAAAACGCATGTTATTTTGCCTAATTCAAATCTTAATATCTGAACATTTAAATATGTAAACTAAAGTGCAATCACATTCGTAAATGAATGGCTTCTGCTCTTTTAAATGTAAATAAACCAATCTATTGTGATAAAACAACAAAATTGCAATAACTGCATTAACCATCAAAGTGAGGTCTAACTGTAACTGTAGTCTTGAAACAAATCTGAATAAGGAAAAACACTGCAATAAAATATTGCAAACTGGTTAAACTTGAGAGTAGCTGAGATCTGTCATGACAGAACATTACTCCTCAAGTTCAGCATTCGCTTCAATGATATCTGGTGCCATCTAGGGTCGTGAATGGGTATAATGTCTATACCCCGAATATAAGACGACCCCTACTTTTTCAGTCCTATTTCGATGCAAAAAACACAGTCTTATATTCGGGCCAATACGGTACATTTTGCTTTAAAAGGGAACAAACCCTGCTGGTCTTCCCCGCATGGTCATGCTAGACTTCTCCTGTTTTTTCTACCACCCGTGAAATGCCCCATACTCAGCGACTGTGACTCGTAAGCCGTACTTTGCCCACATCATAGTTCGTCAGATGCACTATAATGGTGGTAGGTGTGTCCGGAGTCCTATTTATTATGGGTTTAAAGGTGATAAGTGAATTGCCTCCTACTTATGCAACCATACAATTCGTAAAATGGATCTTGTATCTGGAACTTTGTGCGTGTGTAACGGTGATTTTTTTCTTAGCAAATTTTTACATTCCCTCTTCCCAAAAAACTGAGTTGGGGACGTTAAAGGGCACGATAAACGCTTTTAGAATAATTTGTCTTGGTCTCATTTTTTTTCGTAATATGAAAATCCAAAAGGTTATCGATATGCTCCCACCAAGAATCGATATATTGTTTTAAAAAGGTGTCAGTGTTAAAAAATAATAATAATAAAAAAGGAACCAACAGGTTGCTAACAAAATCTTCCATTAGAATAGAGTCTACGTCAGCTCACTGGCTGCCATGGGCGACGCTAGACATCCAATTCATTTTGACCGGATTGGACGTTTAGCGCAGTCAATGGCACTGAAACCAGAGCATTGACAGCCAGTCTTGTGCTTCCTGTTCATTTTAGGGTATTCAGGTTACGGTAACATTTGATAGTGAGTTCATAAGACTGCCATAATGATGTCATGACACTGTCATGAGCATTAATGAATGCTTGTGGCAGATGTCACTTTTGAATAGATGTAAAAGATGTGGACTGGACATAAATGGAGTTAGTGACATCATTTGCCGGGTGACACTTCATGACATCGGTCATAAGCATTCATTATTGCTCATGAGTAGGGCTGCAGCTATCGAATATTTTCGTAATCGAGTATTCTTCTGAAAAGTCCTTGATTAATCAGAATAAACTTTTTTTAGGTAAAGAGCAATTATAAATATACATAAGAAAACAAGATGTTTTCCCTAATATTGAACCGCTTTTAGACAATCAATGTCTTTATTTTAGATGTACATTGTTGAAAACAGCCAACAATTTGTGATGTGACTTGAAAAATAAAACAACAAATTCAGTGCTTTCACTCAAAAAATATATTTTTTGACAAATTCAGTGCTTTCACTCAAAAAATCTATTTTTTACCGAAAAATGTCATTACACTTGATAACACACATCACTTAAAAGTTAGGTGTTTTTCCCCCATGTGTTTCAATTGAATTTCCATTTGTGTCAAGCTATTTTTAAGTTCTAGTTAAGTTTTAAGTTAGTCTAAGTTGTAAGTCCTTAAAGGACTGAGTTTTTTTCAGTGTTCAAAATAAATGTATGATACCTGCTGTATTGGAGCAGTCGGCACCAGTGCTACTTGGCGTTTTATCCAGCAATGACTACCGACCGAAAATTGACAGTTATCATTATTATGTTTTTATTTTATACCCTAATCACTCTAGTGCTGTGTTTTTACAGAATAAATAAAGCCTTATTTAAGACATGTTAGCCACGCATCTACAGTAGTCATACTTAATAGAAACCTAGCTTTACGTTACGTTTACGTTAGCGTGGTACAGTAACGTTAATCTCACTTATTAGCACTGAGAAGTCTACTGCTTTAAGATGGAAGTTGTTTACTAACGCCGGCGAGTCTGTCATTTTGCATCTAGTTCTATATACATGTGATATCTATGAGACGCATCAGATGCTACCACAGTAGCATCATGTGGGCGTAGTTTGCAGCGACGTTGGTGTAGTTTGTAGTGGCTGTCGGCTGCAATCAGGTACTGTTGATTTTTCCTCTACTACGCTGGTGACGTCAGCGCGTTGCGCCACATTAAGAGTAGTCGGCAAAACGTCATGCTAAGAGCTGCCAAACTTAAACGATTCCTCGAGGCGGAGAAAATGCCTCGATCAAGTTTTAAAATCGAGTTACTCAAATTATTCGAGTAATCATTTCAGCTCATCTCATGACAGTGTCATGTCATAAATATGACAGTCTTAAGAACCCACTGTCAAATAAAGTGTTACCCAGGTTACTTCCTCTGAATTTTAAGTCAATCTTGGGACCTTCCTTAGTCACTACCGTTTCAAGTAAACCAAAATTAACAGGAAGCGACCTGTAAATGCCCTAAAATCAACAGGAAGTGGCCCGTAAAAATCTCCCAAAAATAAAGGAAGTGAGCAAAAATCATCAGGACATGCCCCAAAACGAACTGGTTGCCTTGCATTGGCTACGACTGACGGCCTGAGTTTTTTGTAGAATATACTGGAACAATTTCCTGATAATTGTTGTATCGCCATATCGTGAGATCATCATTATCGTAAGCCTTGTATCGTATTGTGAGGTACCCAATATAAAATACACAACTTGGTTAAAGTTTGTTACTTGTCAGAAAGCATGCATACTTCAAACAAAGCAAAGCCCCAATGAGTTTTTGAGGGTTACAAACTGAGATACTTACCGTGTCATCGCTTCGGTAGGGGTTGAGTTTGTTGTAGACCGCTTCAATAACACTTCGTCTGGGGAGGAGAAACGACAACTTCTTAAGAATGTTAAACAAATAGCGAGCGGTTTACTACATGTATAAAAGGTAACGTACTTGCTTGCCAGTTCGCCGCCTGGAGGGAGGTTTGGGATGCTCTCTGACGCTAACGTCCTCATAACGTGGACCAAGTCTGGTACGCCTTCATCTCCCTGCTTTTTAAGGATGTCTAATGGAAAACAATTACATCTTTAACAAGGAGACACGTGACATAGAAACATCTGCAAATGGAAACATGGCATAAAGTAAGAAAAATCTCTGAAATTTGGTTGTTATGCACAGGTGAGGTGGGGGCATTTTATTTTTAGCTTTTCTTTGGTGTAGTCAATAGAGGTGTGCAAAATTTCCGATTCTTAGATTATTCGCGATTCGGGCGTGGAAGATTCGAGAACGATTCACAAACATCCAAATTCCGATTATTGAAATATGCCAAGTAAAGCAGAAGTACGACACACTCAGCGCGCCGCGCGGTCTTCGGTACACAATTAGGGATGGAGCGAGAGTAGCTAAACATCATGCTTCTCATTACCCGGCCCCTCGGGTAACGCCAATGTTCAACTCACGGCTCTAGCTCAACTCATGCCACGAGATAAAAAAAAAAATAACAACATACCTGACTGCTGCCGAAAGGCTGCTACAAGCCACATTATGTTACGGTAGATATCATTTATATAGGACTAGATGCATTATAGCTTCGGTATCGTTACCAGCACATCTAAAAAAACTAGATGCGGGCGTTAGTAACGGCCGCCATCTTAAAGCAGTACACTTCCCTGCAAGGCTGTTGTTGCGAACCTTCCAAGAGAACCTAATTAACTTTTTATCTAAAATACTCCTAAATCGGTAAAATATTGACTTGAATCCATCTTTAAAATAGTTTTAAAACTTTTACATGTTGAAAGTAGACAAAAGAGAAATTATGGAATAACAGGAGCAATTTTAACAACTTTAACGGTTGATTCACAACATTAAATTAGTTGAAAGTAGTTTAAAGCTGCTGATATAGAATGGGGACTGGAGTTTTTTATTTACTGTTATTTTCGTATATTTGTTTACTGCTATATGTTAACTTGATACTGAAATAGTAGTTTGGTTTAGCCTGAGAGGATTTTTGAACAATTTTGGAAATAATGTACAAAACAAATTTAAAAAAAAAAAAAAAAAAAAAAAAAAAAGGAGTGGGGTGCATCAATAATCGTTTTATAATCGAATCTGAGCCTCTGAATCGTAATCGTAATCGAATCGTTAGGTGCCCAAAGATTCCCAGCTCTAGTAGTCAATGTTCTGGAGCAAGGTCATGGCTGTTTAATAGAGGAGTTCCAAATAATCGATTATTACATACACCGTGAGTCGACACGTGACGATTCGATTACGAGTCATAAATGCTCAAATACAATGATTTTCCCTCATGACTTTATGACAGCTGCTCGTAGCGGAATGAAATTCAAGACACGTCTGCCGCCCGGACACCTTTAACAGACGCACGCACGTTATAATGGATGCTGCCTGTAACTGAGTGAGAGATTTACTCTTTTTCAAAAGACTGGAAAATAAATTTGTGTATGAGACAGGCAGGTACAGATGTGCGACCAGGCGCCCTGCTGTGCGCACGTTATTTTTTTGAGCGAGAGGGGAAGAGAGTTAGTTCGTTGCTCCTCGTCTTTCAGATGTCCAGCTGTAGTTTCAAGTCATGTCAATTGAAAAATGTCCTGAGCGTGTTGCTAAGACTAGTGTGTCTATAAGAGGTGAGTACACGAACCTTCTTGAACTGTTTAGCCTTTATAGTTGTTATTTTTTGAGGGCTTAATAGTTAGCTAACCTAATTAGCTAATTCGCTAACGTGTATTTCATATGCAGAAAGTGTAAAACCATGATTAAGTACAGCGGTAAGACTACAAACATGCAAAATAGTCCAGAAATATGTGAAAACAAAGTATATTGGATAAAAGAAGGCTTATTTCTGTTTCCAGAAAATGTGGAATTTATTCCACCTGTGTAAATTTTATTGTATTGTTGAGTTAAATAAGTACTCCCTTTAAAATGGTTAATGTTTTTGCACTTTCTTGTAAAAAAAACAGCTTAAGGGTAGCTTTTTGTTGTATGGGCATGTTTCCATTGTTCCTGTTGAATCATTAAGATATTTTAAATAAATAATGGACAAAATTTGTCTACTTTAATAATTAGTAACGTACAGTGCATCGATAATCGTGACAACCTTGATCATCGTCCATACCGTGATCATCATTCAAGAATCAAAGCGTAGCACCCTGAATCGTGATCGAATCAAATCGTGGGGTGCCTAAGATGGCACACCTCTACTGTTTAAGTTTCATTAATGCTGTGTGAAAGATTGACTTTTTAGGGTCTCTTGAATATGGCGCGTGTGAACTCGGGGAACATGCTTTTTTCCCTTACTAGAATAAAGTGTAATAGCGTACCGCACGATTTCTATTTTGAGACCGTGACGTTTCCATCGTAACCCAGAAATGGGTCAACATGGACACGGCTTCGCATACAATCCATGTTATTACTGCTTGTTTTCTGTCGGTAATCTTTCAAAAAAGAACATGCCGAGTAAACACTGCTGCTATGGAACTTGTAAAAACAACAATAGACATTATGACATATGAAGGATGTTTTCTACATGTTTCCCGAAGCTAAAATTCAGAGGACAAAATGTGAAGAATGGATCAACTTGCGCGGACATCCAAAAGACCAGTTTAACACCAGAAAGGTGAAAGCCCTTCACATTTCATATGAAGTAAAGAATTTGTTGGGGGCCATGTTCCTACAGATGACGAAGAGTTAAGCCATTTTGATATTTTTACTATTTTTTTTGCATGGCTTTTTGAGTGCTGCTTCTGTCTGACAATGAATGACATGGGAAAAAAAATTAAATGCTATCTGACTGCCACTTTTATGTTGAAAAAAAAAACAACTTTAGTAATGGGGAAGTGTAAATAAATTATAGAATTAATGAAAAAAATTAAAAGGGTTCGTTGGCTGTCACTGAGTAGCATTTGTGATCACTACAACAAAATAGCAATGTAAATTACCCCCAAGAACGGTCAGAGACATAAGACAACTAGATGATATAATATATAAGAAAGACATTTGGCACCAGGGACATCATTTCCGGACAGAATTGGTAGGTTTAGCTCAGTAAACATCTCGTTCGTACACTAGTTCCATGCATTTGGCATGAGGGACAAACGCGAGCTTGACTTGCCTAGCAACAATTGCTCACGTCATGAGCAGGGGTGCCCAATCCTGATTGGTTGATTCAGGTGTGCTAGAGGAGGGAGACATGGAAAACAAGCTGGATAGGGGCTCTCTAGGACCGGGATTGCGCACCCCTGGTCATGAGCAATGAGCAAAAGTGACGTGTTGCGTGCGGTACACCATTGCACATTCACTCAGTGGGTGGCAGTGGCGCTCTCATTTTCAGGGTGTGCACGGTATTTTTGAATCAAACAAGCGCACACAGCAAAGAGCCCTGGAGATGTAAAGAGCAAGAGAGAAGTATTGGAATACGTTAGCTCACTGTCTGCCATTGAAGGGGCTAGAGACATCTAGCCCCGTCAATGACACTGAAGTCAGCAGTCACTGCCCGTCTTTTGTTTGCATTTACACGTCACTTCCTGTTTATTTTAAGTCATTTACAGGTTACTTCCTGTTGCTTTAGATTCCCTTCCGATTCATTTGGGGACGAGTCCCTTCATTTTCAGTCACCCAAAATCAACAGAAAGTTACCCGTAAAGGCCCCAAAATCAAGAGGAAGTGACCCGTAAATACCCCAAAAGGAAAAGTGACTGAAAATCGACAGAAAATGACGTGAAATGCCCCAAAATGAACTCATTTCATTCAGCATAAGATCTTTTCATCCCTTGTCAACATTTCCCTTTGTCATTCAGTCACAGTTTTCTTGTACCTACCTTCTACTCTCGACTCCAGATACTTATCCAGCTCGGCTTCCCGTTTAACTGCTTCCGGAGAAACTTTTGGAGCTCCGGGAAAACAGATTAAAACAACGCTCATATTGTCCCGGCTGCCCTGTGGATGAAAACACAAAGCCGAGATGGGTTAAGACTTAATACGAGAATGTGCCAATGTCTTTCGGGCATACCTTGTACAGGCAAGTGTCAACAATTTCATTGCTGACTCTTTCCAGATCATCCGTGACTTCTAGCCTGGAGCGGACAAAGTCACAGAGTTCTTCATTGGCCATGACATCCCAGATGCCATCACAAGCTAGTATAATAAACTCATCATCCCCTTCACATCTCTGGATTGCATAAACTTCAGGCTCGGGAGAGACCAGCTGCTCTGTGGGGCCTTTCCCGTGCACGCACTTGTAGTCGAAATCTCCGAGGGCCCTCGACACGGCCAGGGAGCCGTTCACTCGCTGGATCATGACCGAGCCGCCGGCGTTGAGGATCCTCTCCTTCTCCAGAGGGTTGCTGGGTTTATGATCCTGCGTGAAGAAGTGCACGGCGCCGCCTCGGCTCAGGAGTCCCCGCGAGTCGCCGCAGTTGATGAAGTAGACGTGGCTCGGCGAGATCATCACACCCACCGCGGTGGAGCCGCTGCGGTCCACACCGTGCTTCTTCTCCGAGATGCTCCGCATGTGATCGTCGATCTCCAGGAAGCCCGTGCGGATCCCATTCTTCACGCTTTCCACCGAGGCATCCTCCTGCAGAGCGCTTTGGAAGTCGGAGTTGCTGGTGATGTGCTCCAATAGGTGCTCGCAGCAGTACTTGGCGACCTGGGAGCCGGCGTGCCCGTCGTAAACGGCGAAAAACGACCACGGGTCCAGACCGTGAGGCAAGCCGATGACCGCCGTGTGTGCGTCTTCCATCTCCACCCGCCAGCCCTGCATACTGCTAAGCCCAAAGCGCAGGCTGTTACCCTCGCCGTGGGAATTATATTTTTCCATCTTTGGTTTGTCCAGAAATGCCCCCATCGTGTCCCTCTTGAAACCTGTGGGAATACAAGTAGTGTTTCTTTCAACTGAGCAGCGCTATTTAGAGAGGTTTCATACGGTATCGCTTATCAGTTCAGAAAGATTGGACGTACATCACCACCAATTGCAGCCAATGAGTCATTGACAGATGAACAGAATGCAAGTTGAATTTTAGTACGTATTAAAACCTAATTGAACAAGTAAACGTATTTGCTTCCAGACTATCAGCTTGGCGTTCAGACGGCCTGCACTCCTCTAAAAATAGAAGGTCTGTGTACATATTTTTGCTACATATGAAGCAGACTGTTAGTGTGGACCAAATTGAAACGCCCTTTCACCGCTGCTTAGCCATCTTCAACTTGCGAAGCACATTTGAAATAAAACAAAACCTCAACCTACCGGTGACCTTCGCGATGACCAACACAGCGCAATAGGGAGGTCGGTTAAAAGTAGTTAACGCAATTCTGGAAGCGACTGGCCAGTTATTCGGTGACTGAGATCTAGGTGCATTTCACGCAAACGACAGCAAAAGCTACAGCGTGCATAATCAAATTGTGAAGCTGTTGAGAATGTAAGAGAGTTGTCGTTTGGCGAGGTACGTCGGCAACAAAGCAGGTTGAGACGCGAAGCAAATAAACAAGCTGGTTTACGCTTACTTGCGGGCCCTGACCCTTGTCCCTCGCGGCTAACTTGAGCTAACGGCTAACGCTCCCCTAGTGCGAGGCAAGGAGAGCCCTCGGCCTTCGCTAAGCACTTAGCACCAAGTGCTAAACAGGTTGCGGCTCAACCAGAGATGTTCAATGTCTTACCGAATGTCCGTAATAATGTTCGACAGCGTCAGACGCCGAGGCTGTGACCGAAGCTCCAGGCGGCCGGTCGCGCTTGACACCGGGGAGGATCCCTCTCGGGACAGCGACGAAAGTGGCCTTTGGCTGGCTGGACTCAGGCTAGCAGAGAGCAATCGTCACACAAGAGCCGAACAGCGCTGGAGTGGAGCTTTCTCTTCGGGTACCACCTTGATGCGTTACATTCTCTCAGCGGGCGACCGCTACGATATATTAGCGTTTTTGCTTTTCGTGTGAATTTTGGAAGCTGAAACGTCCGTCCCAGCCTCTCCACTTGACAGCTTGACAGCTTGCTAGCTACCCTTAGCTGTTGGGGAGCAGAGGCACTCGAAGAGGACCCGGATGTTGCAGGTTGCCTTCGAAAACATGACATCATCCCTGAAAGCCGAAAGAGAGCCGAGGACGGTCGAGTACATTGAAACGCCTTCTGAAAACACCCTCTCATTTCAAATAATTCATTTTCTTACCCTATGAGATCCTTTTTTTTTTTTTTTGTAACATTCAATGTTGACCTAGTCAACTGTGACTTTTGTGACGCCTATCCAGACACCAAGGGCGCAGGTTTGGTCTCAATGTTAGTAGGGCGACGATATAATACGACCCCTAGCAAAAAGTATGGAATCACCAGTCTCGGACGAGCACTCACTCAGACATGTTAATATGTAAAAATAACTCAGATAAGAAGCTTGAAAAAATAATGAATTAGTTCAAAAGTGCAAATCCTTGGCATTCAGAAACACTAAAAGAAATGAATAGAAAACCATTGCGGTGGACAGTAAATGTTATTTTTATAGAGCAAGTGCAGGGAAATAAATATAGAATCACTCCATTCTGAAGAAAAAAATATGGAATCACTCCATTTTGAGTAGAAAATACAGACACACTAAGTCAATTTCCTTTCCTTAATTGGGCCCCTGCCTCAAATTAGGTCTGCTCGTTAGTCAGCAGTTAAAAACAGCAGTTATCACACCTAGGAGGGCTGCTGGACCATGTGGATTCACAAGAATTATGGCTCCAACAAGAGAGACGTCTCTTGAGACCAAGGAGAGGATTATCAAACTTCTTGAAGAAGGTAACGCTACATGTATGGTTGTCAAAGACGTGGGCTGTTCATAGTCAGCTGTATCAAAAATCTGGACCAAGTACAAACTGCATGGCAAGGTTGTTAAAGTTAAGCCGTACTGGTAGACCGAGGAAGACATCCAAACGTCATGACAAACAACTAAAGGCCATATGTCTTGAAAACAGAAGATGCACAAAAAGACAAATGAAGAAATGGGAGGAAGCTGGAGTCGAGATACGTGACAGAACTGTGCAAAATCTCCTAACGGAAATGGGATTTTCATACAGGAAAGCTAAAAGGAAACCATCATTGACACTTAAACAGAAAAGAACAAGACTGCAAAGGGCTAAGGAGAGGCAATCATGGACTGTGAATGACTGGATGAAGGTTATTTTCAGTGATGAGTCAAGAATCTGCATTGGACAAGGTGATGATGCTGTAACTTTTGTTTGGTGCCGTTCCAGTGAGATTTACAAAGATGACTGCCTGAAGAAAACATAAAAATTCCCTCACTCCTTGATGATATGGGGCTGCATGTCAGGCAAAGGCACTTGGAAGATGACTGTGGTTAAATCTTCAATAAATGCACACGTTTACCTTAGAATTTTAGACAGCTTTTTTGTCCCTTTAATTGAAAATATGTTTGTCATTTTCCAAGATGACAATGCATCATACCACAGAGCTAAAACTGTTAAAGCATTCCTTGGAGAAAGACTGATCCAGTCAATATCATGGCCTGCAAATAGCCCAGATCTCAACCCTATTGAAAAAAAACTTGTGGTGGAAATTGGAAAAAAAAAAGGTCCACAGCAAGGCTCCGACCTGCCAGGATGATCTGGTAACTGCAATCAAAGAGATTTGGCACCAAATTGATGAAGAATAATGTTTGTCACTCATCAAGTCCATGCCTCAGAGACTGCAAGCTGTCATAAAAGCCAGAGGTGGTGCAACTAAATACTAAAAATGTGTTTTGATTCTCATTTCTTTGTTTGTTTCTCATGGTTCCATACATTTTTCCCCAGAATGGAGTGATTCTATATTTATTTCCCTGCACTTGCTTTATAAAAGTAACATTTACTGACCACCACAATGTTTTTTATTAATTTCTTTTAGTGTTTCTGAATGCCCCTCTCAATAATTTAATGTTGTTTTCCTAAAAAAGAAATAACATTACAAAAAATGCTGATATATTCACTATGAAGATGCCAGAATATTAATTTAAATCAATAATCATATAACCTGTCATTATTAACTTAAATATGATCATAAATACTTCATAGAGTAAGGTAGAGAGCCCCTTCAGTGCGTCACTATCCAATCCATTCAACTTGTTCATATAGAGAACGCCCACATCGCTGAAAAACCAGTCCATGTTCTCCCTGTAAACTAGCAAGCAGTCGGTACTACCTTTTATTTTTTCCCCCGCACGTCTTTTACCTTTGTTGTTTTGCGGTCAAAAGTTACATCCCAGCTCTAAAATAATGCTGCCACTTAGCTGCTGCTATCTAGTTAGCCTGAAATGCATTGTGAAAGTCCTAGTAAAGTTATTGTAAGTGTGCACTCTTGTTACCACTACCTTTGGGGTGACTTCCTTCTGGAGCATCAGCTGTGTTTCTCACTTTACGCAGATGAGTACAGGACCTGAGCTCATTCACGTATGATTACCATCAGTGGATAGTCATACACTAATAATAATAATCACTCCACCACCTTTATTGACCTGTAGCAGTCAGGGCAGAGGAGCAAAGAGGGTGACAGGGGAGTAATGATTAGAAAGTAAATATTATATATAGCATACATATGATTAGAAAGTGGAGAAAGCCAAGAAGATAATTATATATACAGTGCCTTGCAAAAGTATTCGGCCCCCTTGAATCTTGCAACCTTTCGCCACATTTCAGGTTTCAAACATAAAGATATGAAATTAAATTTTTTTGTCAAGAATCAACAACAAGTGGGACACAATCGTGAAGTGGAACAACATTTATTGGATAATTTAAACTTTTTTAACAAATAAAAAACTGAAAAGTGGGGCGTGCAATATTATTCGGCCCCTTTACTTTCAGTGCAGCAAACTCACTCCAGAAGTTCAGTGAGGATCTCTGAATGATCCAATGTTGTCCTAAATGACCGATGATGATAAATAGAATCCACCTGTGTGTAATCAAGTCTCCGTATAAATGCACCTGCTCTGTGATAGTCTCAGGGTTCTGTTTAAAGTGCAGAGAGCATTATGAAAACCAAGGAACACACCAGGCGGGTCCGAGATACTGTTGTGGAGAAGTTTAAAGCCGGATTTGGATACAAAAAGATTTCCCAAGCTTTAAACATCTCAAGGAGCACTGTGCAAGTCATCATATTGAAATGGAAGGAGCATCAGACCACTGCAAATCTACCAAGACCCGGCCATCCTTCCAAACTTTCTTCTTAAACAAGGAGAAAACTGATCAGAGATGCAGCCAAGACGCCCATGATCACTCTGGATGAACTGCAGAGATCTACAGCTGAGGTGGGAGAGTCTGTCCATAGGACAACAATCAGTTGTACACTGCACAAATCTGGCCTTTATGGAAGAGTGGCAAGAAGAAAGCCATTTCTCAAAGATATCCATAAAAAGTCTCGTTTAAAGTTTGCCACAAGCCACCTGGGAGACACACCAAACATGTGGAAGAAGGTGCTCTGGTCAGATGAAACCAAAATTGAACTTTTTGGCCACAATGCAAAACGATATGTTTGGCGTAAAAGCAACACAGCTCATCACCCTGAACACACCATCCCCACTGTCAAACATGGTGGTGGCAGCATCATGGTTTGGGCCTGCTTTTCTTCAGCAGGGACAGGGAAGATGGTTAAAATTGACGGGAAGATGGATGCAGCCAAATACAGGAACATTCTGGAAGAAAACCTGTTGGTATCTGCACAAGACCTGAGACTGGACTGAGATTTATCTTCCAACAGGACAATGATCCAAAACATAAAGCCAAATCTACAATGGAATGGTTCAAAAATAAACATATCCAGGTGTTAGAATGGCCAAGTCAAAGTCCAGACCTGAATCCAATCGAGAATCTGAGGAAAGAGCTGAAGACTGCTGTTCACAAACACTCTCCATCCAACCTCACTGAGCTCGAGCTGTTTTGCAAGGAAGAATGGGCAAGAATGTCAGTCTCTCGATGTGCAAAACTGATAGAAACATACCCCAAGCGACTTGCAGCTGTAATTCGAGCAAAAGGTGGCGCTATAAAGTATTAACGCAAGGGGGCCGAATAATATTGCACGCCCCACTTTTCAGTTTTTTATTTGTTAAAAAAGTTTAAATTATCCAATAAATTTTGTTCCACTTCACGATTGTGTCCCACTTGTTGCTGATTCTTGACAAAAAATTAAAATTTTATATCTTTATGTTTGAAGCCTGAAATGTGGCGAAAGGTTGCAAGGTTCAAGGGGGCCGAATACTTTTGCAAGGCACTGTAGCATACATACCCCCCCCCCCACACACACACACACACACACATACACACACACCCCTATAAATTACAGGCCAAAGGTTTGGACACAACTTCTCATTAGTGCGTTTTCTTTATTTTGACCATTTGATATGTGTTTAATAAGTTATGTAATATCTGTGATTTACAATTATTTGGGGACAAACAATTACTCTGTTGTAAGTGAAAGTCATGGCATTATATTCTATGATTAAATGTACAGTGGGGAGAACAAGTATTTGATACATAGCCAATAGGTTTTCCCATTGACTGTGTATCAAATACTTGTTCTCCCCACTGTATGTATCAATATACTGTATATAAATTATTAGTCTTTGTTAGCTGTTTGTGAAGTTTTGTGTTTGTACGCTACGTTCACTTACATCCTGTGTAACTCCTGGGGGCTAAGCCCCCCCTTTTTTTTAAATCTAGTGACGCCCCTGAATAAAACCAAACAGATTGGGTGAATAGGGGCTAAATGATCAATGCAAAATAAATCTGTATTGACCTATACAAACTGTCATATGTATTGATTCAGGTGATACACCGTACAATTCAAACCTTTGTTTTCAAAAGCTACGAAAGAAACATTTTGAAAACCTCCAGAATATTGTCTGGATTTAATGAGTGAATTTAAATTGCAATATTTTAACTTAACCTAAATTATATTAACATCCACAATAAAGACAAACTTGTTAATAATATCTTAACTATCCGTGGATGCAAAAAAATAAACATTTGTCTTAAGATTGCTCAACACTGTCTGTCTAATATATATATATATATATAACTGAAAAAAAAAACGTGTTAGTCAGGGAATAACAAAAATAAATAATAATGGAGCCTTCCTTCAGGTAAAAGACTACAGCTTTTGTCCACAAGCACAGCCAAACAAACAAAAAATGAAAGCTCATTTTGACCGGTTTAAGACCATATAAGTAAAATAAAAATGAAAATTGGGAATGGTTTAAACCTCGGTTAACTACATTTTCACAGTTTAATTAACGTTAACAGTAGAAAACATACAGGAGGACACCTCTCTAAGCAGCTTCTTACTCGAGTTTTGCAGGTTAGCAAATTCACACAGTTTAATGTTGTGGTAACTCTGATGCAGGTCGGACTTTCAGTAGCAAAATTAGTGGTGTGTTCCCCACCTCCACAACATTGATGTCTTTTTACATTACTTGCTGCTGGCCGAAAAAACTTCTAATATACCTCCTCTTCGAAGGGGACGGAGGAGGCAGCACGTTGTCAACATGTTGTATTTCTGTCGGTGCTGTGAGTGCGTGCATGTGTGTGTGTGTGGGGGGGGTGTAAACATTTGTCTTAAGACCACTTCACATTGTCTATCTAAATAAATATAACTGATTTTTTTTTGTCAGGGTATAACAAAAATAAATAAAAATGGAGCCTGCCAAAACATGACTGCTTTTTGTCCACAAGCACAGCTAAACGCAACAAAAAATGAACTTTTTACCTCGATGATGATTAATGAATGATTATCTGAAAAAATTGGCTGCATAGGCCAAAAATAAAAACATTTTTAAATAAATAATGTAGAAAATAAATAAATACATTTTACGTGCATTTGAGGTGGGGAAAAGGAACTGTACATTCAGCAAATGAAAAAAGGTAAATGTAAGTCTGAACATAATAGAAAACAATTCACTTACTAATGGTAGGGTCAATTCTATCCTTACAACATATGGGAAGACAATCTATAAATGACCTATATAACTGAACATATTAAATCATGCAAATAAGGATGCTTAAAAGTTGGTGTGGACAATTTTAGCATCCTGAAAAGTTGGTAGTGTTATGTCCCTACGCAAACCTATGCCCTTGACAGACACATTTATTTGTTTTGGGATTGTGTATATACTAATAAGATGTGGATGGAAATTTCCAGGTTTCATTTGGATGGTTTTAAGTTTACTTGGAAGAGTGTACATTTTGGTTTTTAAGATACAACACAACAATTAAAACAGAATATTTTTTAATAAAAGTTCTATATTCACAAATGTAATTATCCTGAAGTGAATCTTATTTTTTCTATTTTTCTGAAAGAAATGGAATGAATTTTTAAAATCAATTTCGTCGTGGAAAAATTATAAAGCAGTTAAAACGTTGAAATTGTTTTCCCCATTTCAGTGTCTTTAATATTGTATAGGTTTATTTATGACCCCTTGTTTTTTATATATGTCATTCTCCCCTTTATTTTCTCTGTTGTGGCTTTACAATATGAATATTTTAATATTTTTCAATTGAATTTTTAAGCATGTATGAAAAAAATAGTTACGGTATACAATATGTATTTTAAAAAAACAACAACTCATTCCTCCCCCTCCCCCCATCTCCCCTGGATGGGTGGGTGGCTGTTCATCTCAAGCTCGGCTCCTCTACCAGAGGCCTGGGAGCTTGAGGGTCCTGTGCAGTATCTTTGCTGTTCCTAGGACTGCAGTCTTTTGGACGACGATGTCTCATCTTTTTCCAAGTATCTGCTTGAGCCACTTTTCCATTGTGGGGGACACAGCCCCTAGTGCTCCTATGACCACAGGCACCACTGTTGCTTTCACCTTCAGGCTCTCTCCAACTCTTCCTTGAGCCCTTGGTATTTCTCTAGTTTCTCGTGTTCCTTTTTCCTGATATTGCCATCGTTGGGAATGGCTACATCGATCACAACGGCTGTCCTCTGCTGCTTATCCATGATCACGATGCCAGGTTGGTTGGCCACAACCATTTTATCAGTCTGTATCTGTCCGACAGGATCTTAGCCCTCATTAATTATACGTGTATAATACAAATATATATATATATATGCCATAGTAGAGAATTTTTTTTTTTTTATATTTGTTATAATATGTACCCGTAGTCTTAATCTGTCAAAACAGATTAATAATCTGTTAGTACAGATTACTAAACTGTGGGTACACATTAGTCATTCAGTAGTTTTCACAGAATATGTGTTGTGATTGTTAGTGAGAGAAGATTTTTATTAACAACACCCTTTGACGGCGCTACAGGTCCAATCCACTTTGACAGGGCGGGTTGGCAGACATCATTCGCTGCCAATTTCTCTCAGTCAAAATGGATTGGACGTCTACCGTTGTCGACGGAAGCCAAAGAGCTAACCTGTACCCAAGCCCATAAACAAAGGGGGGACAAACAGGTATGCTGTCCCGGGCCTCAGGACCAAAGGGGCCCCTGAATAAACCTTAATTTATTTTACTTTACATTCACATATTTCTTTTTTATTTAAATCATTGTCTGATTAAATATTATGTTCTACTCAATATAAACTTAAAAACTTTAACATATTAAATATTTTATATATATATATTTTTTTTCTTTTTGGGGGGTTTAGTTTTTGGGTTTTTGACTTTGCTATCAAAAAAATCTAAGCGCATCATTGTGTAAGGGCTTGATAATCGCAGGAATGTGGATGGGGCAGGCACAGTATGTCTAGTTATACTGTTTTGTTGCTTAGCAGGCAGGCATAGCACTCTCTATTGTATTGTATTGTAGTCTACATGGGACAATAGATGGAAATTGTTTATATTCTGTCACATCACATTACGGTCTGTTAAATTTAATTGTCCATTTCAAATCATTTGAAAATTTACTCTGTCATTGCTTACAAAGCGTGAAAGTGCTGCGTATGTTGTCGTGACAAGCTGGTGGCAGGGGCGGGGTAGGGTGGGGTCGGACTGAGGGGCCCTATAATGGTCTCTTGTCCCCAGGCCCTGCAAGTCTGTTGACAGCCCTGCCTGTACCCCAAATTAACAAATCTGTAGAGATTATCAAACTGCGTACAGACTATCTGTGATTTTTCATGTACAGTATAAACAAAATGAGTTTTATTTTATTTTTTTACATGATCTGAAAATATAGCCTACTCACCTACTGCATAGTATAATGATATTTGAATCCATTTAAAACTATAATGATCAATGGCAGCGCTCCTGCGTCGGCGCATATCCAAACAGGAAGTGACGAAATGTCCTTTCACAATTTTTGTTTTGTAAACTGTGGGCTGCAGTCTGAGTGACTACACTTTGAAAACTGCGCTCTTTATTTACTCATTTGTAGTTATGGATTGCTGTGTTGGATCTGTGTTATTCTACTTTGTATTACTTTATATGCTCATTCACTTGCTTGTTTTCTTCTTCGCGGATGCAGATTTCACGTTACTGTGGGCTAGTCTGTTCGGACGTAAATCAGGTAAGTGTACCAGCTCCGTAAATGTTTGACGGTTTTGTCATTTCAACATTTTAGAACATCAAAATCTTCATGCAAGAGGTTTTTTAAAAGACTTATTACACTGTGATCTCCAATGTGATCAATATTGCATGTTGCTTCCTAAGTAACAAAGCTATTCTGCGAAAGATAAGGTGTAAACATGTTGCTGCACGATTCAACGTGTTCGATGAGCAATTGATTAACAGGTCTCCAGAGTGCTCCGGAATGGAGACATTTCACCCCTAATATTTGACACAACGCAAGTATATATATTTTGTAATTACTTTCCTGGATTTTTTTTTTTTTTTTTTTTGTGGCTAACAAACCTCTACTCCACACTTAAACTTAATTGTTCGCGGCAATGCGCAAATAAGTTCTTAAAGCATTGCATTTATCAGTAATATAGTAAAAATGAGTGGAAATGAAAATATTGACAGTGTTCCTCCAGGTCATGGAACGTTAAATTCAAGACTTATTAATGTTGTTTGAGACCAACTTGACAACAAACCAAAATCGTGGGCGGACACAACAGGATGTCAAGTAGTGTGATCTCGTCGTTGCTAAAAGTCAGACCCAATCAATCGTATGGCATCTGACAAGTGGAGCCACAGAAACAACATAGAGCAGGGGTGCCAAAGTCCGGTCCTCAAGAGCCCCTATCCAGCTTATTTTCCATGTCTCTCTCATTTAACACACCTGAATCAAATGATCAGCTAATCAGCAAGCTCTGCAGGAGCCTGATAACCATCCTGATTATTTGATTCAGGTGTGTTGGAGGAGAGAGACATGGAAAACAAGCTGGGTAGGGGCTCTGGAGGCCTGGACTTAGGAACCCCTGACATAATACCCTTTCACATATTCCGAAACACCGGGAATATGACAGGATTTAACCGTGCAGCAGTTGTATGTGAAAACAATATCCCGGGTCGACTGACACGGAGATTGCATGGACATTTCACGGGTCGTATCTTCGTATACTGTCGGGGACTTTTCCGGGATGCGGTGTGCGTGAAAGCAGGCATTAAATTCCCAGGTCACAGCATGATGGCTGATGACGTAACTATCATGGCGGGCCGATGGTCACTTCCTCTCTATTCGCGGTCAGACGAAAAGCGGTAAACAAACACCACAATTGTGAAAAGTATAAAACAACGGAGGGAACCGTTCAAGGGTTTATTAAGTACAAACAAAAAAACGCGATCGCGGAAAAGTGGGAATAACACAAATGGGTTCGTGACAGTAGAGCCAAGGAAGAGAGTCCATCGTCCATCTTTGGAAATGTGTGGTTTATTTTGTTGCTAATATTAGTGTCCGCTACTGCGGAAACAAGGTAGTACTTCAAAGCTGAAAACAACGGAGGGAAGCGTTCAGGGGTTTATTAAATACAAACAAAAATACACGCGATCATGGATAAGGGGAAATAACACAATGGGGACGTGATATCTCGACACCCTTCTCTTGGATCGCCTGGGCTTGAATACAGTCTTGATGAGCTTGAATTGGCTGCAGTTACGATGTCGGGAATGCGCACTTTGGAACAAAACACGATTTGACCAACATTGTGACAGCCGATGCCGACCAAAAATGACGTAATGTCAGTGTTATAAAATCGCGCCCGCAGCCCTCCCCGCACAGAGAGCGCTAGTGGGCAACACGGGACAAGTGTGTGAAAGTGTCCAACCCACGTCATTCTCGCGACATCTCTACATGCGCACAAGCAATGACGCGAATAAATCCTGCGTCACCTTAGACGGGAATTTTCCTGGATATGTGTGTGAAAAGGGCTATAGACTATCGGAAAGTGATATCCATTCATTTACCTGTTTAATTCTTACAACAAAATAAACATTTCTTGAAATAGACCTGCAAAGTCAAGGTTCTTTGTTGACTTTAATCATTTCATCCATTGTTTAGTTACGCTTGTGTAAAATCTCGCAAAAACTTAAACGAAATCGTTGCCAAAGCACTCTCAGAAATCCTGGACGGGAAGTTTTAAAGTACAGTGGTGCCTCTACATACAGAATTTTAAGGTTAAGACACGCCTCAACGGGAAAATATTTCCTCTTGTTAAGAAAGAAGCATATGAAAGGCAAAAATATAGTATGGATAGAACTCGCAGCTCCCAGAATTTACTGAACGTAACATACTTATAGCTGCTCTGCCACAGATAATTGCTTAGCATTCTTGGCAAGTGGGGCCTCTACTGTATGTGTATGTGTGTATCCCAGTGTCTTCTTCATCACCCCCCCCCCCCCCCCCCCGTTCCGACAGCTTTGCATGAGTGTAGTAACTTTTATTCTTTACCCTATCCTTGTTTTTTAACATTATGCACAACTCAGATTTGATGATTACTGTGCATTAATCTAATTGTAACGTACTAATTATTATCATTTTCTGTAATGTATTGATAAACATAGACTTTCATATATTTTGGATTCATTACACACAACTGAAGTAGCTCAAGCCTTTTATTGTTTTAATATTGTTGATTTTGGCAAGAAAAAGTCAAGAAAAAACAAAAATCCCTATCTCGAAAAATTAGCATATCATGAAAAGGTACTCTAAAGAAACTACTACCCTAATCACCTGAATCAACAAATTAACTCAAAACCCCTGCGAAAGATTGCTGAGGCTTTTAAAAACTCCCAGCCTGGTTCATGACTTAAAACCGCATTCATGGGCAAGACTGCCGACCTGACTGCTGTCCAGAAGGCCATCATTGACACCCTTGAGCAAGAGGCCAAGACACAGAAAGAAATTTCTGAGCGAATAAGCTGTTCTCAGAGTGCTGTATCAAGGCACCTCAGATGGAAGTCTGTGGGAAAGAAAAAGTGTAGCAGGAAACGCTGCACAACCAGAGGTGATCGCACCCTGAGAAAGATTGTGGAGAAGGGCCGATTCCAGACCTTGGGGGGCCTGCAGAAACCTGGAAATGGCCTACAGGTGCCGCATTCCCCAGGTCAAGCCACTTTTGAACCTGAAGCAGCGGCAGAAGCGCTTGACCTGGGCTACAGAGAAGCAGCACTGGACTGTTGCTCAGTGGTCCAAAGTACTTTTTTCAGATGAAAGTAAGTTTTGCATGTCATTCGGAAATCAAGGTGCCAGAGTTTGGAGGAAGAGTAGGGTAAGGAAATGCCAAAATGCCTGAAGTCCAGTATCAAGTACCCACAGTCGGTGATGGCCTGGGGTGCTATGTCAGCTGCTGGTGTTGGTCTACTGTGTTTTATCAAGGGCAGGGTCAATGCAGCTAGCTATCAGGAAAGCTTCTGAAAAGCTATTATGGAGATGAAGATAGAAAATCTGTGGGATATTGTGAAGAGGAAGTTGAGAGACACCAGACCCAACACTATGGATGAACTTAAGGCCCCTATTGAAGCATCCTGGGCCTTCATAACACCTCAGCAGTGCCACAGGCTGATTGCCTCCATGCCATGCCGCATTGAAGCCGTCATTTCTGCAAAAATATTCACAACCAAGTAATGAGTGGCTAGCTGATATAATTGATTGAAGGTTGACTTTTTTGTATTAAAAAAATACATTTTTTGTATTGATCAGATGAAATATGCTAATTTCTTCAGATAGGGATTTTTGGGTTTTCTTGACTTTTTTGCCAAAATCATCAATATTAAAACAATAAAAGGCTTAAACTACTTCAATTGTGTGTAATCAATCCAAAATTTATGAAAGTCTAATGTTTATCAGTACATTACAGAAAATAATGAACTTTATTACAATATGCAAATTTTTTGAGAAGGGCTAGTATGTGTTACATGTTTTGATGTATTTTTAAGCATTATAAAAGATTTATGTCTGAATTTTGGGGGGGCTTGGAATGGATTAGGGCATTTACATGGAAAACGCGTCTCTACTTACAGAATTTTTAAGCTAAGAAACTACTTCCAGAACCAATTTAGTAAGTAGAGGTACCATTGTATTAGAATTTAACATGAAAAACAGCAGGGCACCAGACTGCATCCAAATGGTCGTATTTTGCGCCTGAAATTAGAGCCAGTACGAGTTTTTTTTTTTCTGATCGCGCATGCGCAACCAGTAATATCATTGGTTTCTTTTTTGTTGTCGCTGTTGTTGCTGACAAACTCCTTTACGGTTAAATCCACTACTTGGTGGTAATGTGACATTTGTAGAATAATTATGTCATTCGTTTGTGATTGGTTTGTGCTAAAAAAAAATTGTTTGTGCTGCTATCGTATTTTGAGATATTAATTTTAAGTGATGACGTCGCGCAGCCCCCAATTTATTGCAAAATGGACTCGAAATGGTGCCATCCGTTTATGCTACGTTTTTGCTCGTTTGTGCTGTTAAAATTTTTGTTTGTGCTGCTATCATTTTTGAGATATTGATATTTTAATTTCGAGTGATAAAGTCAATCGCAACACCTCCATCGAGGCTGAGGAAGCGTACCAACTCTCAATGACAGAGGGGTGTCCCAACAACTAGTGCAAACGTAGCACAAACAAAAGGCACTCCTTCGGGGCCATTTTGCAGTAAATGGTGGGCTGTGAATCATGTCATCACTTGAACTTAATATCTCTTAATTCTCGTTATCTCAAAAACGAAAATGATGTCACTTATGAATGGATGTAATAGATGTGGACTGGACATTGGAGTTAGTGGCAAAATTTGCCAGATGATATTTAATTACATCTGTCATTAGCATTCATCAATAATCATGACCGTGTCATGTCATCATTATGACGGTGTTATGACTGTTATGGTGTTATGACTGTCTTATGACGCTACTGTCAAATAAAGTGTTACCAAAGTATTTTTTTTTTTCCACAATTTGTTTCTTTTTTCAGAGGTGAAGCTGAAAGGTCAAGTGGTGTGGGTCACAGGAGCCTCCAGTGGCATCGGGGAGGAACTAGCCTACCAGCTGGCTCGTTGCGGCTCGCGCCTCATACTGTCCGCTCGCCGCGAGGATGAGCTGAAGAGGGTGAAGCGGCAATGCTTAGGTCAGACGCGTGCGTACAATGCTATGAAAATGTTTGTGCACCCCTGACTATTTTCATTTGTAAATCATTCGGTGTTTTAGTCAGAAAAACTTCTTTTTAATGTATATAAAGAAAAAAAAATCCAGAGGTGGGTAGAGTAACTAAAAATGTGACTCAAGTTAGAGGAGCGTTACTTCAAGATAAATTTACTCAAGTAAAACTTGTCATCCAAATAAATGACTCCAGTATTCTTTTCACCAAATACTTTTGTACTTAAGTCATGAGTAACAATATGAGTAACTGCCTACAGTGTCTGCACAAGTTCATTTCTACACTGCTGGCCAAAAGTATTGGCACCCCTGCAATCCTGTCAGATAATGCTCAATTTCTCCCAGAAAATGATTGCAATTACAAATGCTTTGGTAGTAATATCTTCATTATTTTTGCTTGCAACTAAAAAGTAAAAAAGAGAATAGAAGAAAAAAATAAATCATTATCATTTTACAGAAAACTAAAAACAAAACTAACAAAATTATTGGTACCCTTTGAAAAATCATGTGATGCTTCTCTAATTTGTGTAATGAACAGCACTTGTTACTTACCTGTGGCACATAACAGGTGGTGGCAATAACGAAATCACACGCGCAGCCAATTAAAATGGATTAAAGTTGACTCAACCTCTGTCCTGTGTCATTGCGTGTACCACATTGAGCATGGAGAAAAGAAAGAAGCCCAAAGAACTGTCTAAGGACTTGAGAAGCAAAATTGTGAAGAAACATTGGCAATCTCAAGGCTACAAGTCCATCTCCAAACACCTGAATGTTCCTGTGTCTACCGTCCTTAGTGTCATCAATAAGTAGGAAAAGCCCATGGCACTGTGGCTAACCTCCCAAGATGTGGACGGAAATGAAAAATTGACGAGATTTCAACGAAAGATTGTGCGGATGGTGGGTAAAGAACCTCGACTAACATCCAAACAAGTTTAAGCTGTCCTGTAGTCCGAGGGTACAACAGTGTCAACCCATACCAATCAGCATCTGAATGAAAAGGGACTCTGAGGTAGGATACCCAGGAAGACCCCACTTCTGGCCCAGAGGCATAAAAAAAGCCAAGCTGGAGTTTGCCAAAACTTGCCTGAGAAAGCCAAAAATGTTTTGGAAGAATGTTCTCTGGTCAGATGAGACAAAAGAAGAGCTATTTGGGAAAAGGTGTTAACATAGAGTTTTCAGAAGAAAAAAAAAAACGAGGCCTTCATAGAAAAGAACACTGTCCCCACAATCAAACATGGCGAGGTTCCCTGATGTTTTGGGGTTGCTTTGCTGCCTCTGGCACTGGACTGCTTGATCCTGTGCATGGCATTATGAAGTCTGAAGACTACCAACAAATTTTGCAGCATAATGTAGGCCCAGTGTGAGAAAGCTGGGTCTCCCTCAGACGTCATGGGTCTTCCAGCAGGACAATGACCCAAAACACACTTCAAAAAGCACTAGAAAATGGTTTGAGAGAGAGCATTGGAGCATTCTAAAGTGGCCAGCAATAAGTCCAGACCTTAGCCCCATAGAACACCTGTGGAGAGATCTGAAAATGGCAGTTTGGTGAAGGCACCCTTCAAATCTCAGAGACCTGGAGCAGTTGGCCAAAGAAAAATGGTCTAAAATTCCAGCAAAGAATTGTAAGAAACTCACTGATGGATACCGGGAGCGGTTGTTAGCAGTTATTTTGTCTACAGCAGGGGTGCCCAATCCCGGACCTCGAGAGCCCCTATCCAGCTTGTTTTCCATGTCTTCCTCCTCTAACACACCTGAATCAACCAATCAGGATCGTTATCAGGCTGCTGCAGAGCTTGCTGATGAGCTGATCATTTGATTCAGGTGTGTGAAAGGAGGGAGACACAGAAAACAAGCTGGATAGGGGCTCTCGAGGACCGGGATTGGGCACCCCTGGTCTACAGGTTGTGCTGAGGGTGACAATACTTCTGTCCGGCCCATTTTCGGAGTTTTGTGTAAAATGATAATGATTTTTTTCCCCCATTCTCTTTTGTGTTTTGCAAGCAAAATAAATGAAGATATCACTACCAAAGCGTTTGTAATTGCAATCATTTTCTAGGAGAAATTAAGCATTATCTGACAGAATTGCAGGGGTGCCAATACTTTTGGCCAGCAGTGTATTAACTGTTATTATCATGCCATACTATAACCTGGCAAAAAAAAAAACAAACACAAAATCCTCGAATTTACACAAGAAAGATACAGAAATTAAATATCTGTTTTTCCGTGGTCTATCAGTGCAAATAAAAACAGAGCTGGAAATCCGCACTTTCGAGTGCGGATTTCACTCGCCTTGAAAGGTGGAAAAAGCGCTATATAAGTATAACACCATTTACCATTTTACTTTTAAATTTACTTACATTTATTTAAATTTACATTTTAAAATTTACCTTTAAATTTTACTTTTGCAAGCACAAAGTATGGTGTGGTAAAACTACTTTTAGAAGTACATTTAAAAAAAAAAAAAAAAAAAACTGTCCTGCTCAGCTTCTTTGACACGGAGAATGGGAATCTATAGTCTAAATCATTTTAATGTATCACATGGGAGTATAATATTCTTCCTTTGTGATTATTCATTGTGTTTCGTTTATTTGGAGAAAGCGAGCTGGAAGGGGTTATGGAAGACAGGAAAATGGAAGAAGAAGGAAGAAGAGAAGAACTAACAACAAGAAATACATTAAACGCCTACACTACATAAGAATATAGTGGTGCTATCGTAAGCTAAGTGTATTTCCCGTGGACACCATGTGGGAGTCCTGAGGACCGAAGAAACAGGAGACCTGGTGAGTCAAAAAGAGATGTGATTCGGCGGGGTTGAGTGTACACAACTCTGCAATGTAAGGTGTAGAACCCAGTATTATTTGAATAACTTGTAAGTGTGGATATTCTAACATCCTATTCAATGCTCCCTGATCCCTAATACTGGCACTGACAGCCTTTCTACTTGAGTGTGTCTAATTGCACTCAGTCATGCATGAATCCCATCCTGCAAACAAGTGGAAATGCTGCGCGGGGGCCGCCCCAGGCATCTCCCCAGCCAATTAGGGAGTGGGTGCTAGCCAGTGCGGCCTATCTCTCCTCCCACAGCTCCGGCAAGGGGGCCACCGCCATCTCCCCAGGACCCAGGGTGGTCCCCGGACTATCAGTGCCCGCATTAACCAGCCTTCATGGAAAGGATGAGGGGACACACCACTGCTCCCCACACGCGCCCCCAGCCACCAGGCCCACCAGCTACCACCGTAACCCTTCGACCGACGCGGCACACTATGGGATCCCCACGGCCCACGAGGCTTGGGGCAGGACAGGATCCCTACCCAGAGGGAGCCCTGTTACTGTGGGTACCAGGTCCCCTACTGGCAGCCATTACCCAGCACCGGGATGGAATTGTGTGGGGAGGTTATTGCAGTGTATACAATAAATTTTTCAGGCTAGATACCGATTATTAGTAGTTAAAGGTGCCGATAACTAGGGTTGTTCCGATCATATTTTTTTGCTCCCGATCGTTTTAGTTTGAGTATCTGCCGATCCCGATATTTCCCGATCCGATTGCTTTTTTTTGCTCCCGATTCAATTCCAATCATTCCCAATAATTTTTCCTGATCATATACATTTTGGCAATGCATTAAGAAAAAAATGAATAAAACTCGGACGACACTATACATTCAACATCCAGTACATAAGTACTGTATTTGTTTATTATGACAATAAATCCTCAAGATGGTATTTACATTATTAACATTTTTTCTGTGAGAGGGATCCACGGATAGAAAGACTTGTGACTTAGTATATTGTGACTAAATATTGCCATCTAGTGTATTTGTTGAGCTTTCAGTAAATGATACTGTAGCCATGCCCAAATGCCTGATGGGAAGTGGACCCATGACTGTGCGTAGTGCTACCTATTGATATATCTTCTCTGCGTTGGGAAATAACATAAAGGGTTAAGAAAAAGATCAATTGCTACCTTGCGTCCCCACAGTGCTTCCTATGATATTTCTAATCGTAGGGAGAGGGAATGTAAGGATTTAGCCTATTGAAAAAAAGGCTCCAAAGGCTGCCGAAATTCACTCTACTCATTCTAAGCTGCCTTTTATCTCTCTACATGGGTAAAACGGCGCCATTACAGATTGAGCGCGACAATGCGTGAGTGGGTCGTGCAACGCATGCATTAATTGCGTTAAATATTTAACGAGATACAATTTTAAAAAATTAATTACCGCCGTTATCGGTACCTTAAGCCTAAACTAAAGACTCTGGATGAGTGTAACATACTATGTCTGTAACGTTAAATACATTCAGAAAACGATTTAATTAAAAAATATATATATATTTTAAAAAGGCATGGCCGATATTTTTCTGCCGATTCCGATTCTTTGAAAATGACGTGATCGGACACGATCGATCGGGTCATCTCTACCGATAACCGATTTTTGGAGCCGATATTCATTTGCAGTGAAAGTGTAAAAAATGGCGTAAAAAAGTGAATAATGCAAACACTGAACTTCATTGAAATGCCTAAAGGATGGAATCACACAAATATAAAATAATAGAATTATATAAAACTTTATAAAATTCTTCCTCAGAAACATGCCTTATAAAGTTGAATAATATTGCATCAGGCTGCATCTTAGCCAAAATAACCCAGTTTTGAATAGATTTTTTTCATATCGACAGGTCTGATTTAAAAAAATAAAAAATAAAAAAAGGCTGATACCAATTTCCAAATATCTCTACTACCCACCTCTGATCATATCATAATGAAACTGGTGATTTACACCCTCGATTGTGACTGGATCTCAATTGTTTATACCTTCAGAGTCCACAGGTCTCAAAGATGAGGACATTCTTGTTCTTCCTCTGGATTTGTTGGAGAGAACAAGTCATGAAGCCAAAGCCCAAGCTGCAATTGGACACTTTGGACAAGTATGATTGTTTTTCTTGATAAACGCAAATTGCGTGGAAGCTCACAAATTTACCAGTGATTCCCTCCATGAATTACTGTCCTCTACAGTACATCAGTGTTGTTTTTGGTAGCCCCTTTATGTCATGTCATCATACTGCGACACCCAAATTGAAACGTCATCAACAATAGGCCAATAGGAGAGCAGCATACTGAAGGGGATGTGAAAGATGATGACCAATAACGCAGCAGGATCTTATGGCGCAACATTTAAAAGCAAAAAGCAGGCACTACATATGGCGGAAAACACTGAGTTGACTTGAATTTCAAAATTGTCCGATATTCACGTGTGATACATCATTGGAAAGCTTAAAATCTCAATTTTCTGGGGGAAGAAAATTTTTGAACTGGAGGGCATTTAAAAAATAAATAAATAAACAGCAAAACCCTAACTGGAGGTGAGAACATGAGAGAGCATAATTAAAGACGCTATGAATTTAACGAGATATTATTGCATACTTACCTTGTTTTAATCCAAAAACTCCATGTAGCATGTATCACCGGGTGTTAAGACACAGCTGGATTTTTGAACGATTGTATGGGTGAAACATGGTAATATAACAAAGGTCGCGATGCAGAAATCGCAGACATCAAGGAGTGGTCGAGATTTTCTTTTTCATATAGTTAAACGTTTTAAATGTTTTTTTCAATTTTTCTCGATTATTTGTTATCTAACATATCGGAAAATGCGACAGTAACAAAAATAAAACTATGCGATAGTTATGAGGTAGATATCCGTGACTTTTTTACGGACGCCATTTTTTTTTCATTGTGACTTAATTTGTTTAAAAGTTTAAAATATGCGAGTGAATAATTTTTTTATAGTCTTTTTGTTTTTTTTTAAAGAAAACCTAGACATCAAATAATGATTCTAAGTTAAAAATGACACATTTTCAATAATAAATATAATTACTTACCTTCTTTTTATGGCTGGGTTGAAACAAAAGCGGTTGTGCTACGTCTGTAAATGGGGGTTTCCAGGGTAAAACGGACAAATTAAAAATAGTTCGGGGGCTTAATGCGCAATGAATCTGCTATTGCAGCATATAGACATATTTTTCTATCAAACACAACAGTTCTTTTGGCTTAAAATACAGCAGTTTATTTTAAAGAGGAGAGCAAGAGCAGAAACTGCTTTTTCAGTCTTGTCTGTGTTTTCCGCCGATTATATCTTTTACAATAATGTGTAGTATTTTTGCCTCTTGTAACCTGAAATTTCTTTATTAACATTAACATATTAGCTGGGACGTGTCGTAACCTGAAAATTTTATGTTTGTAGAGACGTAAGTAGAGGAACCACTCTACATTATTTTCAATTAATTATATCCTCCTAGACACCACAGACTGCTCGCTACGCTGAAGCTAAAGTTAAGGATAATGTGAACGCTAACAGTAGGAGTTACATTTAGTGTGTGATGATCACTCAGCACTGACCATTATAGGCTAAAACAACATTGTACAGCCTCTCTTGCCAATATAAGAACGCAAATCTTACCATGCATTTAAAAAAAATCAAACCTGGAGCGAGGATTTGATGATAACGAGCTAAAAACGTGTTTTGGGAAACTAAAACATAATGAGACGAATATCAGCTTTCGCCTGATGAGACGAGAACGAGACAGAAATGCGCGAAACGTGACATTTTCTGTGTAGTTAGCCTGCACCCCCTCCTCCCCAAACTTACTAGTCTCAAGGCTTACACTCACAGTAGGATTTGTTGTCTTATCTTGGCCAGAGAGAATATGCAGTGTTGCTTTAGTCTTTAGGTCTGTGCTGAGTGATCATCACACACTAAATGTAACCCGTAGCATTAGCACAGCATTCGCGTTAGCATTAGGCTAATGCTAACAGTGAGCGTCCTCTTAAACTCTCGGAATTTTTTTTTTTTTTTTTTTTTTTTTACACACAGTTGGTGGCGTCCAGGTGGGTATAATTCTTTAAAAATAATGTACTGCTTTCCTGTCGAGTGTGTATTATCACCAGATTGGCGTTGTCCCTATAGACGCTACAATATGTGCTCGTCTGTCATTGTTCATTCGAAATAGTTGGCAACCTTTATTAATATTTGGAGTAAAAATTTTTAATTTTACAGACGAAAACATTTTTAGTAAACGTCGACTAAAAGTAGATGAAATTAGTCTGGAGTTTTCGTCAACAAGAACTAGACGAAGACAAACACATTATGACATGACTAAAATATGACTAATAAGTATAATCGTCCAGAAGACTAAAATTAACAGGGCTGCCACAAACAACACTGGTCGGAAACTGTCGCATTTTCATTTCATTCTAATCTCGACAGACGGAAACTGGCATTCGTCTGGTTATGTTTGAGGTTTTCTTTTGAGAATTGTTTAGCTCATTATCGCTCCTCATCATGAAATATTACAGTGCCCTCCATAATTATTGGCACCCCTCGTTAAGATGTGTTTTTCAGCTTCTAAAATTCTTTTTTTTTTTTCCAAATAATATGGGACCTTAATGGAAAAAAAGAGAAAAATCCAACCTTCAATACAAGTGCATTTATTCAGTGGGGGGAAAAATCCCACATAAAGAAATAATTATTTGACATAAAATAATGTGTGTCACAATTATTAGCACCCCTGGTGTTAATTGGGACCGTGTGCTTTGGTAAGATGAGACCAAGATTGAGCTTTTTGGAACCAAACGCTCTAAGTGGGTCTGGCGTGCCACGAAAGATGCGCATGCTGAAAAGCACCTCGTACCCACTGTAAAGTATGGGGGTGGGTCAGTGATGCTGTGGGGCTGTTTCGCTTCCAAAGGCCCTGGGAACCCTATTCGGGTGCATGGCATCATGAATGCTTTGAAATACCAGGACATTTTAAATCAAAGTCTGTTGCCCTCTGCCCGAAAGCTGAAGATGGGTCGTCACTGGGTCTTTCAGCAAGACAATGACCCTAAACATATGGCCAAATCGACACAGAAATGGTTCACCAGACACAAAATCAAGCTCCTCCCATGGCCATCTCAGTACCCAGACCTTGTTTTGTTGGCAAAAGGGGGTTTTACTAAGTATTAACACCAGGGGTGCTAATAATTGTAACACACATTATTTGATGTCAAATAATTATTTCTTTATGTGGGATTTTTTCCCCACTGAATAAATGCACTTGTATTGAAGGTTGGATTTTTCTCTTTTTTTCCATTAAGGTCCCATATTATTTGAATTAAAAAATATACAGTGCCTTGCAAAAGTATTCGGCCCCCTTGAATCTTGCAACCTTTCGCCACACTTCAGGCTTCAAACATAAAGATATGAAATTTAATTTTTTTGTCAAGAATCAACAACAAGTGGGACACAATTGTGAAGTGGAACAACATTTATTGGATTATTTAAACTTTTTTAACAAATAAAAAACTGAAAAGTGGGGCGTGCAATATTATTCGGCCCCTTTACTTTCAGTGCAGCAAACTTACTCCAGAAGTTCAGTGAGGATCTCTGAATGATCCAATGTTGTCCTAAATGACCGATGATGATAAATAGAATCCACCTGTGTGTAATCAAGTCTCCGTATAAATGCACCTGCTCTGTGATAGTCTCAGGGTTCTGTTTAAAGTGCAGAGAGCATTATGAAAACCAAGGAACACACCAGGCAGGTCCGAGATACTGTTGTGGAGAAGTTTAAAGCCGGATTTGGATACAAAAAGATTTCCCAAGCTTTAAACATCTCAAGGAGCACTGTGCAAGCCATCATATTAAAATTGAAAGAGCATCAGACCACTGCAAATCTACCAAGACCCGGCCGTCCTTCCAAACTTTCTTCTCAAACAAGGAGAAAACTGATCAGAGATGCAGCCAAGAGGCCCATGATCACTCTGGATGAACTGCAGAGATCTACAGCTGAGGTGGGAGAGTCTGTCCATAGGACAACAATCAGTCGTACACTGCAGAAATCTGGCCTTTATGGAAGAGTGGCAAGAAGAAAGCCATTTCTCAAAGATATCCATAAAAAGTCTCGTTTAAAGTTTGCCACAAGCCACCTGGGAGACACACCAAACATGTGGAAGAAGGTGCTCTGGTCAGATGAAACCAAAATTGAACTTTTTGGCCACAATGCAAAACGATATGTTTGGCATAAAAGCAACACAGCTCATCACCCTGAACACACCATCCCCACTGTCAAACATGGTGGTGGCAGCATCATGGTTTGGGCCTGCTTTTCTTCAGCAGGGACAGGGAAGATGGTTAAAATTGATGGGAAGATGGATGCAGCCAAATACAGGAACATTCTGGAAGAAAACCTGTTGGTATCTGCACAAGGCCTGAGACTGGGACGGAGATTTATCTTCCAACAGGACAATGATCCAAAACATAAAGCCAAATCTACAATGGAATGGTTCAAAAATAAACGTATCCAGGTGTTAGAATGGCCAAGTCAAAGTCCAGACCTGAATCCAATCGAGAATCTGTGGAAAGAGCTGAAGACTGCTGTTCACAAACACTCTCCATCCAACCTCACTGAGCTCGAGCTGTTTTGCAAGGAAGAATGGGCAAGAATGTCAGTCTCTCGATGTGCAAAACTGATAGAAACATACCCCAAGTGACTTGCAGCTGTAATTGGAGCAAAAGGTGGCGCTACAAAGTATTAATGCAAGGGGGCCGAATAATATTGCACGCCCCACTTTTCAGTTTTTTATTTGTTAAAAAAGTTTAAATTATCCAATAAATTTTGTTCCACTTCACGATTGTGTCCCACTTGTTGTTGATTCTTGACCATAAATTTAAATTTTATATCTTTATGTTTGAAGACTGAAATGTGGCGAAAGGTTGCAAGGTTCAAGGGGGCCGAATACTTTGCAAGGCACTGTATATTAGAAGCTGAAAAGCACATCTTAACCAGGGGTGCCAATAATTATGGAGGGCACTGTATTTGTCGACGAAATATTTTCATCATCGTTGAGGAAAACAAAAATGCAGTACAATTTTGTCTTCCAGATTGACATCCTGATTAACAACGGTGGGCGAAGCCAGCGCTCTTTGTTCCTAGATACGAGTGTCGACGTTTACCAGGCTTTGATGGAGCTCAACTTCCTGGGTACCGTGTCCCTTACTAAGCAGGTGCTGCCTCACATGACGCGGCGCGGAACTGGCAGCATCGTGACTGTCAGCAGCGTGCTGGGTATTGCCGGGGGGCCACTGGCGTCGGGATACGCTGCCAGCAAACACGCGCTTCAGGTGAAGTTTGAAGCAGGGATGACAAATTGTTGGTTACATTGATTAGTTCATTTGATGGATTGAACCAGGGGTGTCAAACTCATTTTAACTCGCGGGGCACAGTAAGGCAATTATATCTTGAGTGGATCGGACCAGTTTATTTTTTTGCATTTTATTTCATTAATTATTATTATTTTTCCAATCCTTTTGGGGGTTTGCCATATATATTGCGATATTAAAACTAGAAGAATTTTCACCAGATGTCTTGAACAGCTCTGTTAGGGAAGACTTTGGTTGACTTACCATGACCACATTGTATTCATATAAAAACGTTTAATACAGGGTTTATCTTTGAATGATGAAGATTGCTGTGTATTAATGGGATTCGGGCGGCCATGTCTGCACACTTGCTGCTTTTATGAAGGAAAACAAGACTTTACATGTTAAAAAAAAATAATTGTATGTCCTGCGATGAGACTACTTGGACTACCAAACCATATATAGACCCCAATCACCAACGTCAAAGCTGACTGAGTGGAAACAAAGCGCTTTTTCGTTGAAAATTCTTGTGAATAAATACTTAAATCTCTTAATTCTTTATAGATATGGACGTAAATCTCGATTCTTGGTTAAAAGCAAAAAAAAGCGTACAGTTAGCATTTATTTTACGTAAATATGTCGAATGTGCTGCTTTAAGCCACTGTGGCGCTGCCTTATCACAACAAAAAGCTTTTTACGTTGAAAATTCTTGTGAATAAATGCTTAAATCCCTGAATTCTTTATAGATGTGGACGCAAAACAGTCTCGATTTTTGGTTAAAAGCAAAAAAAAACGGTCAATTAGCATTTATTTTAAGTAAATATGTCGAATGTGCTGCTACTCTTTAGGCCACTGTGGCGCCGTCTTATCACCACAAAGATTTTTTTACGTTGAAAATTCTTGTGCATAAATGCTTAAATCCCTGAATTCTTTATAGATATGAACGTAAAACAGTCTCGATTATTGGTTAAAAGCAAAAAAAAAAAAAAAAAATACGGCCAGTTAGCATTTCTTTTATTTAAATATTGCGAATTATGACGCCAATGCCGTAGCGGTTAATTTCTCTCACTGATTTTTTGTCACATTTCAAAATGCATGAATGGTATGAAAAATATAATAATTACCTTGAATCCTCAAAAAAAATCACTCCTGAGACAATCCTGTTTGTATGCGGTACAGCTTTCAACCTAAATCCGGCCTTGGATCGCTGCATGTGTTTGAGAATGACTGCGACCGACTTTAACCGAAGTGGGGTGGAGTGTGGGACGGCCCCCAACTTGAAGGTGTGGCGCAGTGTCTCAGGAATGTGTCCTGTCAATATCATTATGAAGTCTATGCACCATGTATGGTATGAATGACCTAAAATGGTAGAAACAACCCAGACTCCTTGCCAGGTCGCACGTTTGACACCCCATTGGACATCCATCTCCGTCAATGGTAGTGAATTATTTCATTAAATGTGAATGTACTCTCAATTCTTAGGGTTTTTTTAATTCCCTCCGGACCGAGCTCTATGACTACCCTAACATACTCATCAGCACAGTCTGTCCAGGGCCAGTACAATCATTCATAGTAGAAAATGCCTTCACTGAAGATCTGAACAAGGTAAAAAATAATGACAAAATTGGATCAGGAATTGAACATGATTTTCCTCAAATGTTTTGATTCTACTAACTGCTAACCATTCCTCAGCCCATGGCTTCAGCTGGTTACCAGGGATACAAGATGCCCACGAGTCGCTGCGTGTATTTAATACTGGCGGGGATTGCCAACGGTGTCAAAGAAATGTGGATCTCTCAGCAACCCTTCCTGTCTTTCAACTATGTATGGCAGTACACACCCACGTTTGCCTGGTTTATCACAAAGATCCTGAGCAAGAAAAGGGTGCAGAATTTCAAATTGGGTGTGGTAAGTATGGGTGTGACAAAATATTGAAATTGATATATCATGACATTTTGTATCTCAAAAGGTTATCGATATGCTCCTGCCAAGATTTGATATATGGTTTTAAAAAGGTGATCAACGTTTACAAAAAAAAAAGGAACCAATTAATTGCTGCGCATTTTACATGTAATTGCCCTAATCAGTTTCACGCACGACTGACACACCAATATAAATTTCATCATTTGGGTAAAATCGGAATAAAACAACAGCTAAACACATTTGAATCATTCCATATATCTAATCTAACCATTAATACCTGTAATGAAGTACATAATGGAACAAAATGTAAAAAAATTTTACAGTATATGGCGGAAAACACTTAGGTGACTTGAAGTTCAGCTTTGAGACCCCCAATTTGACCAAATTGCAAAATTGTCCTATATGCATGTGTGATACATCATTGGAAAGCTTAAAATCTCTATTTTCTGTGGAAAGAAAATTTTTAAACAGGAGGGCATCTTTAAAAAAAAAAGAATTTTTTTTAAACAGCAAAACCTTAACTGGAGGCGAGAGCACGCGAGAGCAGAATTAAAGACGCCGTGATTTTAACGAGATGTCGCGTACTTACCTCGTTTCGATCTAAAAACTCCATGTAGCATGTATCATCGAGTGTCAAGACACAGATGTGAATGGCCCCAGCCGGATTTTGGGGGTATTTTATGTGTGAAACATGGTAATATAACATGGGTCTGCAGTAATCGCAGACATCAAGGAGTGGTCGAGATGTTCTTTTTCATATTTTTACCCTTTTAAACATTTTTTCCCCCAATTTTTCTTTGTTTGGATCGATTATTTATCATCTAACATATTGGTGAAAATGCGACAGTAACAAAAAAATACAATGAATCAATAGTTATGAGGTAGATATCCGTGACTTCTTTACAGACGCCATTTTTTTCTTTGTGACGTAATTTGTTTAAAAGTTTAAAATCTGTGAATAATTTTTTTAAGTCGATTTTATTTTTTAAAACGAAATATGAGACATCAATTAATGATTCTAAGATAAAAATGACATTTTGATTAATAATCACTTACCTTCTTTTCGGGGTCTTAATGCGCCATCAGTCTGCTACTGCAGCATATAGACATATTGTTCTGTCAAACACAACAGTTCTTTTGGCTTAAAATACAGCAGTTTATTTTAAAGAGTAGTGCAAGAGCAGAAACTGCTTTTTCAGTCTTGTCTGTGTTTTCCGCTATATATATCTTACCTTTCGAGTGAGGCTATGTTCTCTTTCATGAGATTGATGTACATGTTCGCTGGTGTTTAAACCGTGAGTAAGCACCTAGCCTGTTGACTCCAGGCCTGGCTCCGCCCCTTTTGACAAATGTTTTTCCGTAGAATATAGACCAAACCATCCGGTGGGCTCTGGCAATTCGGAGATGGTCCTCAGTCAATCCGTAGCGCATATGCGGCCGGTATAATTTGAACAATATGATAAAATGGAAACGGATTGGCTCCGCTGCTATATCTTGGCAGATCGGTACCGTACAGGCGTCCGGTATAATTTGGCCTGAAGTCTGCTTGTAAGCAAAGCTGAAGTCACACAGTGCAACTCGCCACAGGGTCATCATTCTTCACCTTAACTAGACAGGGATACACTTATAAACTGTATTTTATCCGACTTGCGGGCATCAGAGTAACTATCAATATCATTGAGACTCCCAGAACTATTGGGAGATGTAGCATGTCTGTATATATCAATTTTTTAACCTAGCAAGTTTCTTTCTCACCGCAGCAGCCACTTTAGCATCTTGTATGAACTCTGACATAAATATTTGAAAAGTTTCCTAACTTTTGTTGTTGAAAACATCTCCATTCCAAAGGAGACAGCCGTTCTGCTCCTCTTCTGTGTATACGCCTCAAACACCCATGTAGTCTGTTTACTTGAGTGAAAAGGCCTTGACGTGAAAGGATCGGCGTGCCGCTACTGTGCACTTTTGCAGTCTGTACCGCTGACCTTGCATTATGACGAGCCCGAATGGAGGAATTTTCACGCGTGAACAGAATGTGCTGTCATAATGCAGAGGAACTTAGTGGTTGTGAGCCTACTAATTTCTTAAAAAAAGAGTGGATGACATTTTCCCTCCTTCCTGAACATACATCTGACTGGATTAACCATCGTTTCCGGTGCAAATAGGAATGCGGTTCTAAGTTTAAAGTGCATTTGACACAAAAAAACATGTTTATTTCATATTACACGCGGTATTTTATGCTCCTGAATGAAATGGACCACTTGGATGTGTGCAGAAGCGATCGATATATTTCTTCAATTTTTTTTTTATTCCCGCGCTACAAAAAGCCTTTCAGCCACGGTCTCGGATTGAGGAAGACGGTGGATGTGACGTTAACGGGATACATCATCTTCACTATACAGCCATACTATGGTATTCAGGACTGATTTTGCGGATTAATTCGTTTTTCGCGTCACGCCAGCCCAATGTGCTGCAGGGTTTTGTTGCTACACCAGAGAGTGGTGTGAGCCTTTCTGGGTTTCAAAAAGATCCTGTTCACTATGAAGAATGGGCAAAACCAGTATGAAAATGGAGCAATGGCACACATTTTAATTAGAAGGTGGCTTGTGTTTTGTGGGTGACAATGCTCCCTGGCGGGAGTGGCCGCCTCCCTCGGCCGACGCTCTCGTCTATGGTTCCCGATTGTCTCGAGACTTCCACCTCCCTCGGCCCTCTTCGCATGCCCGCCAAGAAAGCGCTATCCTGCGCAGCCACGCACTCAGACGTCGGCCAGTTTGTCCATCGAGAATGCTGCATTTGCGGCGTTCATTTCCCTGCTTCGTCCCCGTCGACGAGCACTGCCAATATGCTGGGGCTGCAGCAGGGAACCGACGAGCCGAAACTTGCTCGCCACCGGGGGCTGGCCGATCGGTGAAGACAATCACACCCGCCGCCGTGTCTGACATAAGTCGGAGTTGTTTTGTGACATTTTTTTGTGTTCGAAAGGTGAGGAGACCTGGAAGAGTCGCTTGATTTGGGTTAGCATGTAGCCTAGCTCTTAGTCTGAGTCTCCACAAGGAAATTTTAAGAGCCGGACAAACTCAGGTAGCATAAAATAGGTTTAAGAAGTCGGCGGTTTTGACCATTATGGAGTAATTTAGCCCTGTTGTACTGAATAAATGCATTTTTAATATTTCATATTCCATTTAGCACAAGCCTGTTATTTGTCATGACCATACAATTAATTTAGCAATTGGGGGAAAATACTTAGATACAAAAAATATCCTGTAAAAATTTGAGTAGAGAGATTAAAACAAAGACATTTTGCAGTCTGCTCCGTGTCGCCTTTTTCTCGTTCTGAATCTTTCTCCTCCATTGGGCTGAATTCTAAATCCGCTGAAATCGCTGAAATCACTACTCTCTTGATGTCGTCAGCCAGATGGAGGCGGCAGAGTGATATAATGACGGGCTGATTAAGACTCATTTATCGCTATTGTATATAGACGAATCACCTGAAAATGTTAATTCACATAATGTTGCTATTTAAGATTTTTTTTTTTTTTTTTTTTATGGTGTCACATGCACTTTAAGCTGTTCAGATTCACAGCAGCACTTTTTGACTAATACTGATATTTTCTGTTGAACATTAGTGCTCATTTGTCGGGCGGCAGCTATCGATTATTTTAGTTTAGGTGATCAGCTAGTTAGAATTATTGAGTAATCGAGAATAAAGAATACATTTTAGGAGACTTAAAGGCTTGCTAAGATTGCACTTTCAAAAGAGCATTAAATGGGAATGCAAAATACAATTCCCAAGTCTTTCTTGAAAAAATACAGAATTGCACTTACCCTCTAAAAATAAAGCACCTAATCTTTGCCTCAAACAAAACTAAACAAACAAACAAAAAATACATGAGGATCTAAGTACAACAAGAAAACAATTGGCTAACTTGTACAGCAAAAGTCTGCTAGCTAAAATGCTAACTTTTTTTTTTTTTTTTTTTTTTTTTACAATGCTCTTAAATCATTCAACACGTAGCACCACAAAAAACTGCTCAATGTACCTATAAACTAATTATGAATGCATAAAAAACATTAACTGAAACAAACTTACCTTATGTTGGTCTTAACAGGAAGCAGCTGGATTCAGCCTTGTTAAATGAGTTATGTCATATTCACCCTTTCCAGTAGAGGGCAGCGTATCCACCCAAATCAAACTTAAGGTTGTCCCCGGGTTACGACGTACAAAACTATTGTGATTTCGACTTTACGACGCTGGAGAGTCTCGTACGCCATTTTGTCTCCAGTTTTTTTTTTTTTTTTTGATGTTGTGTAAAAAGTACCTTATTATACCTTACAGTATCTTCTTTTTTACTCTACTTCATTAATATGACGTGCTATGTCCTCATTAAACGAAGTTTTTCAGCTTTACAGACAGCAAGGCAATTGTAGTTTTTGAAGCTTCCTTCACTTTTGACAATTTGTAAAGTTGTAACAAATACAATTATGTTCAAAATTACACGAATTTTAACAATAAAACACTTCACACAAAACATTTGGTGTTCAAAGGTCCATCTGGTCTGATCAAAATGTAAATTTGGTAGATTAAATTAGCCTATTTTGCCTAACAAAAGTCTGCTAACTTAAATGCTACAAATGCTATCATATTTACAATTCTCATTGCAAAACGCTCACACATAACTCCACAAACTGCAGCTCTAAACTTGATTACAAATACATACACAAACATATATTAGCTAAAACAACTTACAGCTTGATGTGGGCCAAACCAGAGCGCAGCTATCCTTTATCCATGTCAGACGTCTGAGTCTGCTACATAGTCATACAAGGCGACAGTCCAGCCAGACCCAACGCTTCCACCAGAGGGCAGTGTATCCTCTATCATTAAACAAAATACAATACTTTTCGACTTTTTGGATAGTTATTTTGAGATTTAGGGGTACTTAAAGGGTTAATGTGGATATCCAGGTTACGTCGCCAGCGTAGGAACGGAACGCATTCGTAACCCGGGGACTACCTGTAAATGTAAACACTTTCAAAACAAACCATTACAACACCTCTGTATTAAACGAATAATTGAAATAGCAAAATCTGATTTGAAGCTTTTTTTCTAATCGAATTACTCACGTTAACTGATTAATCATTGCAGTACTACTCATTTGTATTTTGTCTTCTCCAGGATGCAGACTCTGCCTACTTCACCAAGCCTAAAACACTGTAAAAGTGGCTTCCGGATGGCACTTATCGACATCTTCTTACAAGACTTTTTATTATGTACATATAGACATATAAAAATGAACAATATGTACAAGAATATGAGCAATCAAAATTGTTGAACTATTATTTTGAACGTTGTAAACAAGAGAACTGTAAACAAACAAATTGCACTGAACAGCAAGACATATCCAAGGCACATCCTTGATATCTTAACAAAATAAATGATTTTTTTTTTCCCTTTTTGAACAGACGGGGATTTTGAATGTTGTAACAAAAACTGGGCTTTTTATAATCAATAACTGTTAATAACGTGTTTCTGCTCAATCTAGCCCACAATCCACCTGTATTGGAAATGTACCATGTAGCTATCTAACTCGCTGATGTGATAAAACGACATAATTTTGCAACTCGATGCCTTTTCTTTTGTATTGGACTAAAGCACCATAATAAATGAATGCAAAATGGCATATGTTTTTGTCCTTGTTGGTAAGACGTGAAATGTCGTGGGGGGGGGGGTCTCCTCACCTCTGTGGTCAGAGGCAGGGGAAATGAAGGGGTGCTGACGAGTAAATGGGGTACCCCAATGGTGGATCTGCTGCCTGGACAGTCAGGTTCCTTAACATAAACGGGTGCGCCTGGATGCTGTAGCGCTCCTCGTCGTCGTTCGTGGCGTACAGGAGCTCCCAGGATAGGTTGGCCCACTGTCCTCTGACCCCCTCGCCGTTCAGACGACCCACCTGTACCAGCTGCTCCTGCAAGGACAGCACTCGCCCCGTGTACGTACCCTGCGGATGACATTCACAACTTTACAGTATGCTGTAAAACTAGGAATAATGTTATGTACGCTAACCATAGAGAGGTCGTGTCCTAAAGAGAAAAGGAAGGGCTTCTCCTGCAGGACGCTGTCATGCCAGCCTTTCTCAGACACCAGACCGATGTACCAGTCCCTTTCATATTCCTCCAAGGCACTGAACATCTCCTCAGGGGACTCCATAGGCCCAAGGCTGGCTTGGTCGAACAGGAGCTTGAAACTGAACCTGACGCAGACCACAGAAGGACGGCGCTTGGTTTAGGCTGGTATTTCCAGAAAGCGGCAACGGTAAATTGTGGCATACGTTTGTAAATGCCACTACTGTCTTAGCCAATCAAATGCAAGTATCTCAGATTGCACGCCCTTCCTTGCGATGTAAAACCCATTGTGCCACACATCTGTGAGTATCAGTGTTTTTGTTAGGGATGCCCCAAATGCATATTTTTGCATCCGAGTCACCTGATTTTGAGAATTTGCCTGCTGTTTCCTGCACTACTATCCCCCCGCCCGTCCTTTGATTGGTTAAATGGAGTTACACTTGTATTACGCCTTTCCACCTTTTTAAGGCCCTCAAAGCTCCTCATCCAGCAACTGGTGACGCAGCATCAGAAGCAACATGAGGTTTAGTATCTTGCTCAAGGTTACTTAGACGAGGTCATCAGGGCGGAGTCTCGAAGCTACAAACTGGGGGTTGGGAAATGACTACTCAACCACTGAACCACACCACCCCCTATTATTAGCTATTACTTTCTACTTGAAATTCAGTAAACATGCTTAAGGCTTTTCAAATGAAGTTCCGTGTTTGCATGATTCAACTTTTTAACGCCAATTTTTACACTTCGACTGCAAATTTATATCGGCTCCAAAAATCGGTTATCGGCCCCTCTAGCTACTTATAATCGGTATCAGTCCTGAAAAACCCATACCCGTCCATCTCTATTAAAAACCCGATCTTTTTCACCTGTTTCCGATCCTCTGAAAAATGGCGCGATCGGCCCGAATTATGAGCATGTGATCGGTTCAGGACATCCCTAGTTTTTGCAAATGGTTATAACTGATGTTAGAAAAAAGGCTGTGCTCGTAAGCAGTCATTTTTTGGCTGAAAGTGCAAGACATTTATGATCAAGTGCATCCCAGTGCAAATAATCTTTTTTAAAAAATAGGATGTGTAATAGTGGAGATTTAGGTCTTGTTGATTTTTAGGCCATCCAAATTGAAAACTGATAGCTCTTTTGTAGTCTTAACAGTCTCAAAGCCCAGAAATCTGACTTTTGCGAGATTGATTGAAAGTAGATTCATATCAGATGTGGCCAAGATGATCCTGTCTGCAGAGCTCAGATGGGATTTGAATGTCTGTGATGTCACTCTATGCTGGATGACGCCTCAGGTGTGTCAATAATGTGGCCCAGTCTGAACTAGCCCAGATCTGATTGGGACACATGCTAAGAGTAGCGCGAGCAGTCAGCCCTAAAGTCAGATTTGAGCAGTGTTGTGTTTAGCGGCCCAACTAATTTCTGTTTTAGTCTTTTGGATGAAAATACTTGTTAGTCTTAGTCATATTTTAGTCATTTCAAAATGCGATCGTCTTCCTGTAGTTTTAGTTGACAGTTACTCAAAATGTTTTCGTCTGTTAAATTCAGAAGTTTTAGTCAAAAAATAAAAGGTTTCTAACAATTTCGAATGAACATAGACAAGCAAATACAGATCCTTTTAAAAAAAATTTGCATATTGTGATAAAGTTCATTGTTTTCTGTAATGTACTGATAAACATTAGACTTTCATATATTTTAGATTCATTACACACAACTGAAGTAGTTCAAGCCTTTTATTGTTTTAATATTGATGATTTTGGCAAAAAAAAAAAGTCGAGAAAAAACAAAAATCCCTATCTCAAAAAATTTGCATATTTCATCCGACCAATACAAAAATAAGAGTGTAACAATATCTCGATACAGCGATATATCGCGTTATTTTGCAACCCGATTGGTTATCGATATGCTTCCGCCAAGTATCAATACTTTTAGTTGACATATTGTCCATACAATGGAGTAAGAATGCTGTAAACTGATCAATGTTTGTTGAGCAATTCCTTGGCAGCCCACTAGGGGCGCTCATGAGTGGCGGTGAAGGTAAAGTGCGCGCAAGTCGTCTAGAGAAGAAGAGACGAAGCTCCAAGTGGGTTGGAAAAAAATAAAAAAGCTCCGTGAGAACAGTGGAGGAATATGGAGGTAGATTTGGGTCTTTATTATTCAATCAAAAAAAAGTTGCTTCAATCAAATAAAAAGTTGCTTCAATCAAAATATATATTTTCAATCGAAGAAAACTTATTATTCAATCAAAAATTAAGTCGCTTCAAACAAAAAAATATATATTTTCAAAAGAAAAATCACTTCAATCAAAAATTTTACAAAAATTCAATCGTAGAAAAAAAGGTTTGAATGTGAAAAAATATTTGAGACTCAGAAATTCGCATTTGAACACTGTATTTTTCATTCAAACCGCTTTCTTTGATTGAAGCAATCCTTTTTGTGTTCAAGCCATATTAGGGGTAGGACATTTGTGTCAAAATCATTCAATCGCAATAAAAGTTAATTTAATCAAAAAACTATTTTTAATCAAAGAAAAAAATCATTTGCAAAAATATATATTTTTTGAAAATATATTTTTTTATTTGAAATATATATTTTTTTAATTGAAGTATCACTTTTTTGAAAAGCAAAAAGTTTTAAACTCTTTTTTTTTTTCAAAGTGGAAAAAGTTTTGAACACACTTTTTTTTTGAAGTGGGAAAAGTTTTGAAGGCACTTTTTTTCGATTGAATCATTTTGACACAAAGATTCAACTTCAACGCTAGTTCCGGTGTGTTTGAGTGGCAGCTGATTGCGCCAATGGCATAAAAGTATGAAGCAAGAATAATGGCCACCAGGGCTCCATCCAGCCATCGGAGTCTCCTGGAGTCCAAGCCGAATATAGGGCACCGGTACGCGGGTGTAACATCGGCATTTCACCGGAGTACCCGCAACGGCACGTTGCCCTGTCGCAGCACACTGGTCGGACCCCGATATCACCCCCCAGGCACGGAGGCCGGCTGTCGAGTGGACGGTCCGCGAATGACACGACACTCATTCAAAGTTGAAGTGACGGGGCTACAGGCGTGGACGCCGGCGACTCGCCGGTAGTCCACTCTCTTACTGGGCAGGCTAGTGTCGGGCCACTCGCCGACCACTCTTGTACCGGCGCGTCGCGGACACTCCGGTTGGAACCAATTGCCAACCGTCACGTCAGGGCAGCGGGTGAAGTTCGCCGTGTTGAATCACATTAAGCAGCAGGGCACCGTACTCCGGTGAAATGTCGATGTCACACCCCCGTACCGGTGCCCTATATTCGGCTTGGACTCCAGGAGACTCCGATGGCTGGATTGAGCCCTGGTGGCCATTATTCTTGCTTCATACTTTTATGCCATTGGCGCAATCAGCTGCCACTCAAACACACCGGAACTAGCGTTGAAGTTGAATCTTTGTGTCAAAATGATTCAATCGAAAAAAAAGTGCCTTCAAAACTTTTTCCACTTTGAAAAAAAAAAGAGTTTAAAACTTTTTGCTTTTCAAAAAAAGTGATACTTCAATAAAAAATATATATATTTCAAATAAAAAAATATATTTTCAAAAAAAAAAATTTTTGCAAATGATTTTTTTCTTTGATTAAAAATAGTTTTTTGATTAAAGCAACTTTTATTGCGATTGAATGATTTTGACACAAATGTCCTACCCCTAATATGGCACAAACACAAAAAAGGATTGCTTCAATCAAAGAAAACGGTTTGAATGAAAAATAAAGTGTTCAAATGCGAATTTCTGAGTCTCAAATATTTTTTCACATTCAAACCTTTTTTTCTACGATTGAATATTTTTTTAAATTTTTGATTGAAGTGATTTTCTTTTGAAAATATATATTTTTTTGTTTGAAGCGACTTAATTTTTGATTGAATAATAAAGACACAAATGTCCTAGCCAAAATGCGGTCCAAAATGACATGACTTCAATCAAAAATGGTGTTTCAATCCAAAAAACACTTGACTTAAATCCCCAAAAAAAATTTCAATCAAAGAAAAATAGTTTTCAAATATATTTTTTTGAGTTTCAAATTTATTTTTGCATTCAAACACATTTTTTTTTTGATTGAAGAGACGTTTTCTTCGATTGAAAATATATATTTTGATTGAAGCAACTTTTTATTTGATTGAAGCAACTTTTTTTTTGATTGAATAATAAAGACACAAATCTACCTCTATAGAGGAAAAAAAGAGAAAATATTGCTACAAATCACACATGTGGACACACTTTAGATTTTACACCAACAAGAAAGGAAGTAAAGTGAACAAGGACTTTGCTGTATGCAAGAATTGTCTAAGAAAAATAAGGTTCACTGGCAGCTGGTGACATAGTGGACACCGGAGTTTGTGTGCTTCGCTTTCATCACTTGAGGTAAGAAAGTTTTGCAATGTAATTGACTTTTTAATTTACATGTATTGTTTTGATGATATTTGGTGTTGAATGATATAAAATAAACCAAGACCCTAAACTGGATGAAAAGGAATATCGAACAAGCCTACATGAATTTACTGATTTATTTGATATTATTTGAGTACCACTTTCCATCTAGTTTAGTACACAAACTGTTATTACTACCATTTTGATACAATAAGCTTTAAAAATGGTTTGAATGGCTTCCAAGATATATAAGGTGATGTGCATGATAATTAATGTAGCCTACATATTAAAAATAGGTAATTATTGCATTTTTAATTTCTATACATTCATATTTTTTTTAATTTACTCAAGACTTCCAACACAACAACAACAACAACAAAAATCAGGATTAAAACTAAAAAGCTATTAAGTAGTTAATATGTTTTGTTTTATTTTGTTTTTAAGGTGAGGAAGAATGCGACTGACGGAGTGCGACATCTCAAACGCTGAAGCAGATTGGGGAAGTGCTCAAACCAATGCTTTTGGCAACAAAGGTCATATATACGAAGAAAAGACCCACCAATTTTATCATTGCCCCACTCCAAGCTCAACTGCTGACAGACACCTACAGTTCTGTTAATTATTTTTTTTTAAATTAAAAACTTTAAAGAAATTAAGGGTGCCATTCATCATGATCTCTATCAGTGGTTGTGGTGTGTTTCCTCTACGTATATGTGCAGGTACACAATTTGCAGTAGATGTATATTTTACAGCAATGTTGCACAAAAAAGGTGTCACTGTTCAATAAATGACTTAAACAGTATTTTTTTCTTTTTTGAAATATCTTTTTTTTCTTCTCTCATTTCAACAGTTGTATCGTAGAATATCATGTATCCAATGTCTGACCAGTATATCGATAATCGCTGTATCGTGATATCGTGAGATAATCGTTATCGTGAACCTTTTATCGCGAATCATATCGTATCGTGAGGTGCCCTGAGGTTCCCACTCCTATACAAAAAAGTGTTTTTTAATACAAAAAAAGTCAACCTTCAATTAATTATATCAGCTATGCACTCAATACTTGGTCGGGAATCCTTTTGCAGAAATGACTGCTTCAGTGCGGCGTGGCATGGAGGCAATCAGCCTGTGGCACTGCTGAGGTGTTATGGAGACCCAGGATGCTTTGATAGTGGCCTTAAGCTCATCCACAGTGTTGGGTCTGGTGTCTCTCAACTTCCTCTTCACAATATCCCACAGATTCTCTATGGGGTTCAGCTCAGGAGAGTTGGCAGGCCAATTGAGCACAGTAATGCCATGAACCATTTACCAGTGGTTTTGGCACTGTGAGCAGGTGCCAGGTCGTGCTGAATAATGAAATCTTCATCTCCATAAAGCTTTTCAGCAGATGGAAGCATGAAGGGATCCAAAATCTCCTGATAGCTAGCTGTATTGACCCTGCCCTTGATAAAACACAGTAGACCAACACAAGCAGCTGACATGACACCCCAGACCATCACTGACTGTGGATACTTGACACTGGACTTCAGACATTTTGGAATTTCCTTCTCCCCTGTCTTCCTCCAAACTCCGGCACCTTGATTTCCGAATGACATGCAAAATTTGCTTTCAACTGAAAAAAGTACTTTGGATCACTGAGCGACAGTCCAGTGCTGCGGCACCTGTAGCCCATTTCCAGCACACGCCTGTGCACGGTGGCTCTGGATGTTTCTACTCCAGACTCAGTGCACTGTTTCTGCAGGTCCCCCAAGGTCTGGAATCGGCCCTTCTCCACAGTCTTTCTCAGGGTGTGGTCACCTCTTCTGGTTGTGCAGTGTTTCCTGCAACACTTTTTCCTTCCCACAGACTTCCCACTGAGGCGCCTTGAGACAGCACTCTGGGAAAAGCCTATTCACACAGAAATTTCTTTGTGTCTTAGCCTCTTGCTTGAGGGTGTCAATGATGGCCTTCTGGACAGCAGTCAGGTCGGCAGTCTTGCCCATGATTGTGGTTTTGTGTAATGAACCAGGCTGGGAGTTTTTAAAGGCCTCAGGAATCTTTCGCAGGGGTTTTGAGTTAATTCGTTAATTCAGATGATTAGGTTAGTAGCTTCTTTAGAGTACTTTTTCATAATTTGCTAATTTTTTGAGATAGCGATTTTTGGTTTTTCTTGACTTTTTTGCCAAAATCATCAATATCAAAACAATAAAAGGCTTCAGTTGTGTGTAATGAATCTAAAATATATGAAAGTCTAATGTTTATCAGTATATTACAGAAAAAAAATGAACTTTATCACAATATGCTAATTTTTTTAGAAGGACCTGTAGTGCAGCGCCTACAAGGACAACACCAAGTTGGTAATACACATTCCGCAGGAAAAGCAGTACTTAATTTTAAACCCACCTGGAAGCCCCGAACTGTATGTAAAAAAATGTCTGTGCGTTTGACACTGGGAAGTCTTTTTTTTTTTTTTTTTTTGCTATTCTTAGGGTCTAGCCAAGTAATCAGTATTTTCCAGTAATTGCTCATTTACCAAACAAAACAGCTGAAGTAGGCCACTATGAGCTAAACGCCATTTTGTCAACTGGCTCGCTAGATCTACTGACTAGAAAAGCCAAGTGGCTCTGCTTTAGACTGGTCAGTGTTTAAAGAGGACGCTCGCCATTCTGAAGCTAATGCTAACGTGAATGCTATGCGCACGCTACGAGTTACATTTAGCGTCTGATAATGACACAGCACAGAGCTTTAAAGGCTAAAGCAGAATTGCATATTCTCTCATGCATGGATAAGAAAACCAATCTTATCGTGTTTCGAAACAAGGAATATGGAGCAAAGCTTTAATCACATCCTTAACTTCGGTGAGAAGAGTGAGGGAGAGGCGCACATCTCACGAGTGACACGACCCAAACACTACCACGATGCAAACTGACGTACTGTACGTACAATATGAAAATGTCACACATTGTCAACATATGACAGAAACGAAGTCACTTTTTCGTCTCATTGTCGTCTTGTCAGACGAAAACTGGCATTTGTTTTATGTTCTAGTCTCCCAAGCTAAGTTTTTAGCACGTCACCATCATGAAAAAAATTGTTCGGCTACGAAATATTTTTGTTATTGTCATTGTTGACGAAAACAACACTGTTGAGGAGGAATCCCATTGAATTCGGATATGCCTGTAGTCTGCACGCAGCTTCACTGTGACTGTCAGGTGTTGAGGAAAGATAGAAGTGATAGCTTTAAGTTGTCATCTACAAGCGTTATACTCAAATCCCACTTATATTGTTAACCGCTCGAGTTTTCAGTGAAAATGTGCAAATTATTTCTTACTGTACGTACAGCAGAAAATAAAGAAATGAATACTGCTTTCACTCATTCATCGACATCCAATTCATTTGGACTGGGACTCCCAGTTCAAATTGGATTGGACGTCTATCACCGTCATTAGCAGCTAATGAATTAAAAACATTTGTGTTAAAAGTTACAGCTTTGAGTTTTACCTGAAAGCCCGAAGTGCGAGCTGATAAAGTTCTTTGCTTGAGGAGAGCCACTCGAGGCCCTCAGTCCATGGTACGTCTCCACAGTAGAGCCTGTAGATGTAACTGGGACTGGTGAAGGCGGACTCGGCGCCGAGCGACACCAGACACGAGAGCGCCACCTGAGCGTGGAGGTCCTTCAAGGTTTCGTCTTCCTTCAAAGCTTTGGTCATGTCCTCAGAGGTGTCGCTCTGCACGACGGGTCCGAACTGGCCCAAGGTGAACCTGAACCAGTCCTCGGGGAAGAGAGGCCTGAGCTGCAGCAGCCGGCTGGGTAACAACGGCGCCGTTCTCCAACCCGTCGGTAGGTTGAATGCTTCGCACTGGGGGCAGCTGAAGGTCAGCTGGCGGAGGGAGCCGGGACTCTCCTTGAAGATCTCAGAGTTGGGACCTTTGTCGACCGCCGGCATCCCGATGCCCAGCCCTAAAGGCTGCAACGGCTGCAGAGCAGAAAGGGCCATGTTTTCAAACAGACTGTCCATCTCTACGGAGCCCGGAAGAGAGCCTCCCATCTGCAATGCAGTGTGTCCGGACTGGGCCTCTGCCGTCACCAAGGCCACTGTCCGCCTAGCCGTCTGAGGACCAAAAAGATCATCTTCGTCTGACCAGTCGCCAAACGAGGTCAGACTGGAGCTGTCCTGTCTGAGCCTGAGAGAAGACACCCTGGATTCCACCACGATCGCTTCCGGTGCCTGGTGGCAGGTCGTTTGCGCCCGCTGGGAAGAGATCGACTTTCGCCCTCCGATTCCCGTCCCTTCCACGCAGCTCCACATCGAACCTTTATGCTTCTTCACGCAGTAACGCAGAAGTAACCACACCAAGGCTTTCAGAAAGTCGTCCTGAAGCTTCCTCAGGTTGTCGTGAGAGTCGATGATGCCCGAGAGGACGTTACGAGCGTCCGAATAGACGCGCACGGCTAGTGCCGCGCACGGTGTGAGCGCGTTGGCCCAGTGCAGGTTTAGACCCTGCATCAAACCCAGACGCTCTGGGCGCTCAAAAGCGGCCTCGAAAACCTCATCCACCCTACGCGCTTCTACTGTGTGGCAAGACGTCTCCTGCAGCTCCAAACCCTGAGAAATGAATCACATGTCACCAGCCATTAGACAACAAATGCATCTGGTTCTAGCCATACCTACTACTACCTTTGTGTTACGTTTGTGCTGTAAAATTTTTTTGTTTGTGCTGCAACAATTTTGTATTTTTCTGCTTTTAATTCGTTGTGAAAATCTCGCGCAGCCCCCCATTTATTGCAAAATGGACCCAAAGTGGTGCTGTTAGTTTGTGCTGTTAAAAGTTTCGTTTGTGAAGCAATCGTTTTATAGATATTGAGATATTCATTTTGAGTGATGACCTCACTTGCAGCTCCACCTCTGGGAAGTTGGCCCCCCATCAGATGCAAATTTATATAAAAATCATGTCAATCGTTTGTGCTGTAAAAAATTTCGTTCGTGCAGCTATCGTTTTACAGAGATACTCATTTCAAATGACGACATCAATCACAGCCCCTCCGTCGCGGCTGACGGAACGTACCAACAGAGGGGTGTCCCAACAACTAGTGCAAACGTAGCACAAACTAATGGCACCCCTTCACGCCCATTTTGTAGTGAATGGGGGGCTGCGGGTCATGTCACCACAAAAATTAATATCTGAAGCCCGCCAATTTACTAAAATCTAAAATCTACCTTATGGGGTGTCATTTGTTTGTAGTACGTTTGCGCGAGTTCAGGGGTGTCCAAGTCCGGTCCTTGGGAGCCTCTATCCAGCTTGTTTTCCATGCCTCCCTCCTTTAACAAAGTGGTCCCCAACCTTTTTTGCACCACGGACCGGTGTAATGTAGGCCTTTTTTTTGTCTCCACAGACCGGTAATGCGTGGCAGAAAATTACAGTAAAAAATAACACGACGGGGCTAAAAACGAACATTAAGTAAAGGGAAAATGTAACTCACCATACCCTCAATCAACCTTTTTTTTGTGGCCCTTCCTAAAACCCGACGGCAAATATCGTTGGTCGCAGGCATAATGAGTTCTTCTCCAATCGTGACATGTTCTTGGCATTAGCAATACGGTTCACTACGATGCCCTCAGTGTATTCGCTTTTGTTGCCTTGTTTGCAAGCTTTTAGCAACATATTATGTCGAATGGACTTAGTTGTAGGCTCCTCTTCTGGCTCAGCAGGTGGCCTTTTCCCCGTTAAAAAAGATGTCTAAAGACGTCACCGCCCGCAGCACACAGTCAACAGCAGCTGACGTCACTGTTTACATTGACTGAAGCTGGGTTGCGATAGGTATGTTAACACCCCAGTAATGGCGGCCAACCACTAGATAGCGAAGTACGCAAATCTCGACTTGGATTAGTCAATAGAGTAGACAGGCATATCGATGGGTCAAGAGTCACATGCCAGATTGTGGTTGTTAACAAATGATTTTTTTATTTTTCTGCAGCCTGGTAGCAGATGCGCCACAGACCAGTATCGGTCCCGGCCCGGTGGTTGGAGATGACTGCTTTAACACACCTAAATCAAGTGATCAGCTTATCAGCAAGCTCTACAGGAGCCTGATAACATTTTGATTATTGATTGAGGTGTGTTGGAGGAGGCAGACATGTAAAACAAGCTGGATAGGACCAGACTTGGGCACCCCTGCGCTAGTTGTTGGGGCACTTCTCTGTTATTGAAAGAGTTGTTACGCTCCGTCAGCCGTTGGAGTTGGATACGGAAAAAGCTGCGAGTGATGTCATCACTCGAAATGAATATTTCAATATCAATAAAACGATAGCAGCACAAACAAAATGTTTTATAGGACAAACTATGCATAAACAATTAACACCATTTTTAGCCATTTTTATTCAAAATGGGGGACTGGTTGACCTCAGATTGACCTATAAAAGAATTGTAAATATCCTAAAGCTATAGCAGTACAAACCAAAGTTTTTACAGCACAAACGTAGCACAAATGATTGACATCATTTTTATATGAATTCGCATCTGACAGGGGGCCAACTTCACAGAGGTTGCAGCTCCCCATTTACTGCATAATGGATCTGAAGTATTGCCATTCGTTTGTGCTCCAACATAAAAAAAAAGATGTGTAATATTGATAAAACAGTGTTTGTTATGTGTAATATCTATAAAAATGCAGCAGCGCAGACCAAAAGTTATAAGGTTTTTAACAGTACAAACGAATGGGAACATTTCCGGGTTGAGTAGGAGTGAAGGGGCCTGGGGTGATCAGTTGAACACTTGATGACCTAAAAAAATAATTTGTAAGAAAGCCATTTTTAATCAAAATGGGAGGCTGGATGACTTTAGATTGAGCTATAAAACAATTGTAAATCTCTCAAAAGCGATAGCAGCACAAAGGAAACTTTTTATAGCACAAACGATTTACATCATTTTTATATAAATTTGCATCTGATGCAACTACATGGAGGTAATAACTAAGCTTGAGAACGATAAACCGATACGACCGGATATCCGGTTTTACAGGTGAGAGATACAGCTGTATCGATAGTAAAGTTACCATTCGACAGTAATTAGCCATTAAATATTCAGTGAACCGATAGTAGAGATAGAATTCGGCTATCGCAAGCACAAGAATCGGCTTCTAATGCCTAGTTCAATGCATTGCTTAATATGATAATAATTTAGCTTTTACCTCACAGGCTGCGCTTGTGTCATTCACCACACAGCGCACTTAGATTGTGACCGCCGTCGTGGTTGCCTCAACTTCCCATTCATTTCGGCAGAACCGCTAGTAGTCGCCGTCATTAGCTGATCGTCACGGGCGTGTCATAACATAACATCGGTATGAAATTTTTTTGTGTAATTTAATCTTTAATCTTTTTTTATATGTTTAAAATACTGTACGAACACACACAACAAAAGTTTACTATCGTATCGTTTTCACTCTGTATCGAACCGTATCGTTCTTAAACTGTATCGAATTGTATCGAATCACTCGGCCTTAAAAATGTATCGTTTTTTAATTGTATCGTAACCTGTGTATCTAGATACATATCGATTCGGCTCCATGCCAGAGATTCCCAACCCTAGTAATAACAGCCTGCATTTCCAGCAAGATGGCGCCTGACATTTTATCCATGCCGTGACTATCTTAGCCAATAAAATGAGAGTATCCCAGATTGTCCGCCCTTTCTCGTGACATCATTAATCACATTCACTTATATGCGTTGGTATAAGTGATCTCACAAAGATAAAAGATGTCGTTTTTTGCGTTAAAATTGTTTTTCTCCAGAGATCTAAGAAATACACTATTTGTGTACTTAAATATTTTGAGCATGTACATCATTTTTACTAGGTGTTGTCCGTCCCTAAAATCTTTGGCTGCCATTGACGGCGATAGAAGTCCAATCCCGTTGAACTGTGAGGGCCATTAGCGAATCAACTAATGATCGAAGTTTAATAGTGACAAACTATATACAACCACATGATTGGATGTCTATCATCGTCAATAGCGCTGACAGAGTGTGTTCCTGTTCCTGGGGGTGTACCATACATGTGCCGGTTACCAGTTTCAAGGTATACCGCGGTATGAAATCGTCACGGATTCAAAACCACTGAAATTTCCCGTCCTACCGTTCCTATGGTGCTAGCTATTTTTCATGTCCCAAAAATGCAGGAAGAAATCCTTCGCTTGCAGCTTCAGGGCTCACCCCTGCCCCTCCAGTTGTTGCTCAGTGAGTCATTTGTGGTACACCATGGCTGGACGAGGGCCAACACCTTAACTTTTTCCCGCATCGAAGAAAACGAAGTCGCTGGTATGGGAATACTCTGGCTACAAAAAAATTACAGACGGCCACGGCTTCGAAGAGGAGGGCCAAACGACATGTAAAAAAATATTTATGGAGGGTGGCTGCCACAGGAGGCAATACTAATAATATAATTTTATATATATATATATATATATATATATGAATACCGCCCATTGCTTTATACAAAATCAAAGGTTAGTAAAAACTGTCATAAACGTTTCCCACCAGCTATTAGATTTAACTCCAGCGTGTTTAGCGGTGGTAAAACTTACTATAATGTAAGCTTGTTAACGAGGCAGATAAAGAAAGACGGCCAACTAGTTTCCTCTGTAACAATAGCCTACTTTTGTTTAAGTCCTCTGCCATTGTAAACTAAACATCTGTTCAAAAAACATTTTCACACGTGCAGTTAGCAGTTATTTTACATAAATATTGCGAAGTAGAATGCCAATGCTGTAGCGGCTAATTTCTCCCATTGATTTTTTTCACAACGTTTCCTGCTTGTGTTGACTAACTGAGACCGACTGCGAATAACTGAAGCGGACTGTAGGACAGCCCCCTACTTGAAGGCATTGCACAGTGGCTGACGGATATGACCCGTCAATACAATTATGAAGTCTGTGTTCCATTTATTTGCCTACAAGAAGTGGGAAGGTGGCTGCACAGAAAAATTTAGCTAAGCATCTCGAGGAAAATACTTGGAATTTGGCGACATCCATGAATTTTAGGGACTAAATATTGGCATTTTAAAAATGATTGTATTACCCGTATTTTCCGCACTATAAGGCACACATAAAAGCCTTCAGTTTTCTCTCAATGCACCTTATAATCCAATGCGCCTTCTATATGGATCAATAATCATGGCATAACATTCCCTTTAGCGCAGCACCATCTAATGCATGTATAACGCAACCCCAAACACTCGTACTACTACTACTGCGCCTTATAATGCGGTGCGCCCTGTATATTAAAACTGTTTTAAAATAGGCCATTCACTGAAAGTGCGCCTTATACTCTGATGTGCGGAAAATAAGGTATTTATAATTTATGTCATTTAGTGCAAATGTTTTGGTCCCTGAGGTACAAAATATAGATATAGTGGAAATAATTTCTCAATTTTAAATGAAACATTATTAAGAAAGCTCTGAGATTAGATAGAAAGCACTACACTATAAACACTTTAAAGTTCCAATGTTTCGTACGACACAAGTACCTTAACACGCAGAAAGTATACCTTAATATTAACAGTGCAGTAGCCGTATCCCCTCTCCAGAATCATGATCCAAACCATGCGGTCCTGAAAGCGGCCAAGAAAGTGAGAGCCCGGCGCTAAAGAACCTGCGAGACAAATAACAATCATCAGTACGCGTTCATTTGGATATAGATGCTTTGCTAAAAATGGCTCTATTTGTCCTTGCGTGCCCTTCAGTTTTCATGAACAGATTGTAAGTGGGGGCTGGGCACTACTGAAGAAAGGCTTTTGTCTTAGGTGGCTCAGGGATAATGTCACGTCCCGTGGCGACGTGTCAGAATGCTAGCCCCTGAGTAGTGATGGGAAGTGACACGAGGAGCAGACCCCTTTACTGCTCGCTGCTCACCCTCAGGTCTCAGCCCTTGACGGTGTTCGTAAACCATTCAGGGAAGTGCTTGCATTGAATGACACATCACTCACGAGAAATAACATGACTTTATGGCCGAGTGTGGGTCTGGTACCAAGATAAAATCCTCGGTTTATTAGTAACAATTGTTTTTTTCTCTTCTGCCATCTTGTGATAGAGAGAGTGCAGAACTCATTTCATCCTTAAGAGATGCATTTAATGAAAGATTAGCTTTCAATTTGGCGTGGCTCTTTAAAATGTTATGGTTTCCTTCAGAGGGCAATTATGTCTGCCAAGTAGGGCAGCACAATTAACACTAGAAAATGAGTTGACAGCTATTATGTTAGTCGATTATTCGTTAACGTATTGAAAATTGTCCAAATCCTTTTTTGAAACGTTTAATTAAAAAAATAAATTAATAAAAAAAGGAATACAGTGATCTCTCACTTATCACTGTTAAAGGCATACCTGTCATGGTTTCGGTGTAATTTGTACAAGTGAGCACTGATTTTTAAATGTGTACGCCGCATATTCAAAATCTGTACATTTTTCGTACATTAGGGGTTTTTCTTCTCCATTTGGATTTTGTCACCGTTTCGGCAACGAGACAATGTGCGTTACTATGCGTTGCTAAGTTGGTTGAATGACGCGAGAAAAGTCAGAGACACGGACCAAGAAGAGCGGGAGTGGGAACGGGGAAAGAGTGTTGTGACGCTGTTTCAAACGCGATGCTAGGCGGCTCCAATATTTCCTGACTGTAGCCGACAGCCTACAATCTACGCCCACGTGATGCTACACTAGATATCATATGCATACAGAACTAGATGTGAAATGACAGACTCGGCAGCGTTAGTAAACAGCTGCCATCTTAAAGCAGTAGACTTCTCAGAAAGGCTCTGTTGTAGTGAAATTTCCTCGCGAACCTAAGTAACTTTTTATCTAAAATACTCCTAAACAGGCAAAATCTTGGCTTGAATCGATCTTTAAATGATGAAACAGTTTTAAAACTTTCACATGTCGAAAGTAGACAGAAGGGAACTAATGCAAAAACAGGAGCAATTTTAACAACTTTAATGGTTGATTCACAACATTAAATGACTTCCAAACATAGCAAAGTTTACTATGATTTTCCTTTTTTTTTTTTTTGTTGGAAAAAGTGAAGAAGAAAAAAACATGAAAGGTAACACCAGTTACTTTGCCAAGTAACTAATTACTCTTACATTCAGGTAACTAAGTTACTAACTCAATTACTTTTTGAAGGAAGTAATTTGTAACTGTAATTACTTCTTTAAAGTAAGATTAACAACACTGGTCATAAAGATGCAGTCTGCAGAATGAAAAGTGATGAAAACGGAGATTTTATTCTGCCAATTTGTTGCCGAACACAATTTGCCTGCAACTATTGCTGATCACTTCTCAGAATTAGCAAAAGAAATGTTCCCTGATTCAAAGATTGCATCGTAAGTTAATTTTATCAATTGACCTTTTCAATTTATAATTGGACACACTAACAAACTACTTTCAAGTCAAACTGAATTGCGAGCTGAGGTGCCATGAAGTGCAGCCATCAAAAGACATGATAGAATTGCCAAAAGTGGTACATGCAATTATAACAAAAGTCACTGTTAAATTTTAGTAATCATGATGTAGCTGAAGATATTGATGGTTCTTTGATTGCACCAGGTTATATGTGACAATATTACCGATAAATTCATATTATTTTAGAAATTGAGATTTATTTTTGTTTCAAATTGCACGCTATATAAAACGTTGTAAGATTAGTCATCAATTTGTAAGGGCATACGTCACGATTTGTAAGATTACCAACGGCCTCGGGTTGACAGGTATGTAAAGGGGAACCAGAACCTGCGAAGTACTGTAACCCCCCCCCCCCCCCCCCCAATTTTTAAAATATTTTTTTTTGTGTAGATAAAATATCAATGAATTTATATAAACCCCTATAAATGCATATTATCATTAGAAAAATAACAAATAGTTTGAAACAACAATAAAAATATTAATATAAATAACATTCATAAAACAATGTTTAAATAACAATACGTCCTGTACATGATCTCTCATGATACATAGACGTAAATAAAGTGTACATAAATATGTTTATAGAACTTTTTTATTCTTATAACAAGATACTTATACTTATAACAACTTAAGTTCTAGAGGTCGACCGATAAATGGACTTTTCCCCAAACATCAGCCATTGGCCGATTAACAAAAAAATGAACAGATTAAAAAAAAAAAAAAAAAAAAAGATTTTGATCCGGCATCTGCGTGGGAAAACTGTGCCCGCCGCTGACTGACAGCAGGATCCCGGAAGGACCCCGCAGCTGCTTGAAGGTATGCTGCTACAGGAAGCTTTCCTGTTCTGTAAATATGTTTTTTTTTTATCTTGCATGAAAGAATATGCGTTGTTGTTTTAGCTTTTTAAGGTGTTTACTGAGTGATCCTTACACTCTAAATGTAACTTGTAGAGTTAGTGTAGCATTTGCGTTAGCATTAGCATGGTGAGCATCCTCTTAAAAGGAAACTTGGAAGACTTGTAGGCTCTAATAAGCCACAATTGTTCTCTTTTTCTAAAATATGTTATTAGAAACACATAAAATATTGCCATTGAATAAAAAAAAAATCTACAATATTTAGTACATGTTTTGACCTACAGGGGGCGCCATGTTTTAAGCATGCAATGGACGCTCAGGGTGATGATGTAGATTGTCACTGTCATTCGACGAATACTACCGGGTTACTGCAATGCCTTCTACACGGCGAGATGTCCAACACAAGCTGTCCTAGGTTAAAAGCGGCGAGTACTTACTACTCGTGTTTTTATTAGGGCTGTCAAACGATTAAAATTTTTAATCGCGTTAATCACAGCTTAAAAATTAATTAATCGTAATTAATTGCAATTCAAACCATCTATAAAATATGCCATATTTTTCTGTAAATTATTGTTGGAATGGAAAGATAAGACACAAGACGGATATATACATTCAACATACTGTACATAAGTACTGTATTTGTTTATTATAACAATAAATCAACAAGATGGCATTAACATTATTAATATTGTTAAAGCGATCCATGGGTGGAAAGACTTGTAGTTCTTAAAAGATATGTTAGTACAAGTTATAGAAATTTTATATTAAAACCACTCTTAATGTTTTCGTTTTAATAAAATTTGTAAAATTTTTAATCAAAAAATAAACTAGTAGGTTGCCATTGTTGATGTCAATAATTAGACAATTCTCATGGTCATAAAATCAGTCGCACCCAAGCGCCAGCAGAGGGCGGCAAAACTCCAAAAAACACAAGTAACAAGTGCACATGACCCTGTGCTGTCATTTTAATCTGTTTGAGTGGGGCATGTGCGTTATTGCGTCAAATATTTTAACGTGATTAATTTAAAAAATTAATTACTGGCCGTTAACGCGATAATTTTGACAGCCCTAGTTTTTATTGAGTCTTTTATTACTTACTTTTTGCATGTGTTCCCTCTCGTACTTTTAAGCATTGTGTTTTCTTGTGGTAGCTTTAAAGTACATTATTGATCTGTTGGCCACATTATTCACGTGGAATATTTAAACCACCCTTATTTGATATTAATACGTTTAAGTATTTTCCTAAGGCATCCTTAGTATGTTGTAATTGTGTTTTCTTGTGGTAGTTTTACAGCAGATTGTCACGTGGAATATTTAAGACACCCTTATTTGATATTACTATGTTTAAGTATTTTCTTAAGGCATCTTTAGTATGTTCTGTCTGTATGCATCTAAACAAAACAAGCTGAAAGCACACATTAGTACTTTGGGTGTCAAATTCACGTCTTGTAGACGTTTCGCCGGTGTAGCACGTTTTGCCAGAACACCATTTTTTTTACTACTCTCATCTCATCCTGTCTTCCAGTTCATTTTGCCTTTGCTGCTCGTTTTGTGAAATATAAACAGTGCAGTCATGCTTATTAATGTTCCTATGGGTTCAAATTGAAAGAGTTGAACAGATGACATGTTTATGTCGCTAGAGTTATACTCTGGAAGCCCAACAGCGTAACCATGTGAGGTAACCGCCCTGCGATGTCAATAACAATGGCGACCTACTAGTTAACCCTTTAACACCGAACGTGTCTGTGGCTACATGTTTACGCATATCATCTTTGAAGCCTCGTCACACTGTAATGACGTCACCCACGTGCCGATTGTTGCCCTCATTTGAAAGTGCGGAAGTTGATGTCCAGTTTTTATTTGAAGTCAATCGACCAAGTAAAACGGGAGATAATGTCATTTGAGTTTTATAGTTTTATTGCACTCATAAATAAGCATTAAACTCTGCATGGACCATGTGTTTACCTCCATATTTCTATCATTTCTTGTCCGTTTTCAAAACCGAAAGCAGCACGAAAGACTACATATCCTCAGAGCCGTTGTGAGGTCAAGTAGGACGAACCTAATGTGAACATTTTTATTAAATTGCTGAGCGAGGCGCCACCTAAGGAAAGGGAGGCATGCAAAGTGAGCAACAGCCGGTTGGATTGAGCAAGCCACTTTGAAACGTGCGGAATGAATCAAAAACTAAATTTAGCGCAAGCTAATGCATTATTTCATTAATTCAAGGAGGAGGGTGAGACATATTTGTCATATTTCTCGGATGAGTCGGCGTCTCGGCGAGTAGAAGTGACAGCAGCGCGCAAACGGCATAAGACTGGTCTGTGTGACGTTGTGTGTGACGTAGCTCCGATACCTATTCAAGAGGAAACTTTATTGAGTCACAAAAAAAAAAAAAAAAAAAAACTTTACTGAGTCGCATGCCTGAAAAAAATAAACTGAACTACTTGTCAATACTTTTGAAAATACTTTTTTTTAATGTTATATTTCTTTTTTTTTCTTCCCTATCAATCTTTTCAATTTGTATATAGAAGTGTGTTCAAGAAGCGTGATTGCATGTACGTATATACTTTTGATAAGGTGATGGATACAATACCTAACCTCACAAACATCCATATTCTCCAAACCCTTTTTGTGTTAGATGATATACATATATTTAAAAAAAAAAAAATCTCGCTATTTTGCACTGTATATAACCGGTTTTGACCATACTATGTGTAAAGGCCAAAAACACCTATGACCATACCTGCTGTTTGTGTTGAATTGTCAAACATAAAACTATTCAGTCTTATTGTTTTCTATTGCATGTTTAGCCTAACAAGTTGAATAAATATTATCAAGCTTCAAAACGGTTGGTCGTGTCATGTTTGGTTGTCAATGGGACATCAAAATTACAAATTTTGAAAAAAGATTTTGGGATTTTTTTTGTTGTCTTTTTGGGTCCAAAATGTTGATTATAACTGGTCAGTGAAGAAAACAACAGGGTTATGGTGTCCTGAAAAAAAGGGACCCAACCTGGCTATTATGAAAAAAATTTTCTTTGAAATATAAAGGCAACATCAAAGGCATGCAAATTCGGCCAAAATAGGCTTAGGTGTTAAAGGGTTAAACAAATTTTACAAATTGTATAAAAACAAAAACATCAAAAGGGGGTTCAATATCAAACTATTTTAACTCATAATAACGTATATCTATTAAGAACTACAAGTCTTTCTATCCGTGGATCCTTTTAATCTCTCACTCTCACTTGTTTACATCTCGTTGTGACGTCCTGGTGAGTTCTTGCTGAGTGTGTATAATCATAAAAAGAAGTGCTGCGTTCGTTGGTTTGGTTGCACTAGACAGAATTACTTGTTTAAGTCTCAAGCCATCAATGTAAATTTGAAGCTGTTGCAGCAATTTTTTTTTTAAGCCTACTTTTTTTAAGTATATCGGCCTTATATGGTATCAGTTTACAAAATCGGCTTTGGATATCGCCAATCGTGTGGAATTTCTTTTAAAATATCGGTATCAGCATTTGAAAACTACATATCGGTTGACCTCTTCCTATAATTAAAAATTCCGCAAAGCACTGAGGGCACAAAAATTGAGCCACGAAGTACCGAGGCATCACTATGTAGAGTAAATATTATTTTTCATTCTTTAATCTTACTTTTGGTAACACTTTATTTGCCAGTGGCATCATAAGACTGTCATAAGGGCATTATAAGACTATCATAAGGCCGTCATAATGACAGCATGACAATGTCAGTCACAAGTATTAATGAATGCTGATGGCATTAAGTGTCATCCGGCAATGATGTCACTCTTGAATGGATGTAAATATGCGGACGGGACATACATTTACTTTTTTTTTCATTAAATAGAAAACAACTATTATTATTATTATTGTTTACATTTTATTATTTATTTACATCATTTAGAAAAATCATTAAAAGAAAGTCCCGTAATTTTCGGTCTATAAGCTGCTACTGTTTTCCTTCATTTTGAATCCTGCGGCTTATAGTCCAGTGCGGCTTATTTGTTGATTTATTTGGGTTAATAGGCAACACATCCAGTTCCAGTTGTTTCATTAATTGCTTGTTATGGTATTTAGTAACACTTTATTTGACATTGGCGCCATAAGACTGTCGTAAGCCCGTCATAATTATGACATAACACTATCATGGGCATTAATGAATGCTTATGATAGATGTCATTAAGTGTCATCCGGCAAATTATGTCACTAACTCAATTTGTGGCCAGCTCAGATCTTTTACATCCACTCAAAGGTGATATAATTTGCATTCATTAATGCTCATGACAGTGTCATGTCATAATTATGATTTTTTTTTTAACGACAGTAATATGCCACCACTACTGTCAAATAGAGTGTTACAAAATACCATAACTAGCAATTAATGAAACAACTGGAATAGTAACTGAAGAAATAAGTAACACAGAACATGAATTTTGATCATACAGTGGGCAAATAAGTATTTAGTCAACCACTAATCGTGCAAGTTCTTCCACTTGAAAATATTAGACCTGTAATTGTCAACATGGGTAAACCTCAACCATGAGAGAAAGAAAAAAAAAAAAAGAAAAAAAACAGAGAATCACATTGTTTGATTTTTAAAGAATTTATTTGCAAATCATGGTGGAAAATAAGTATTTGGTCTATACCAAAAGTTAATCTCAATACTTTGTTATGTACCCTTTGTTGGCAATAACGGAGGCCAAACGTTTTCTGTAACTCTTCACTAGCTTTTCACACACTGTTGCTGGTATTTTGGCCCATTCCTCCATGCAGATCTCCTCTAGAGCAGTGATGTTTTGGGGCTGTCATTGGGCAACACGGACTTTCAACTCCCTCCTCACTCCATGGCGTCAAAATGATAACACGAACAGGGAACAAAAATCCCAGAACCACACGGAGGGACCTAGTGAATGACCTACAGAGAGCTGGGACCACAGTAACAAAGGCTACTATTAGTAACACAATGCGTCGCCAGGGACTCAAATCCTGCACTGCCAGATGTGTCCCCCTGCTGAAGAAAGTACACATCCAGGCCCATCTGCGGTTCGCTACAGAGCATTTGAATGATCCAGAAGAGGACTGGGAGAATATGTTATGGTCAGAAGAAACCAAGATAGAACTTTTTGGTAGAAACACAGGTTCTCTTGTTTGAAGGAAAAAGAATACTGAACTGCACCATACCCACTGTGAACCATGGGGGTGGAAACATCATGCTGTGGGGCTGCTTTTCTGCAAAGGGACCAGGACGACCCATCTGTGTAAAGGAAAGAACGAATGGGGCCATGTATCGAGAGATTTTGAGTGAAAATCTCCTTCCATCAGCAAGGGCATTGAAGATGAGACGTGGCTGGGCCTTTCAGCATGGCAACGATCCCAAACACACAGCCAGGGCAACAAAGGAGTGGCTTCGTAAGAAGCATTTCAAGGTCCTGGAGTGGCCTAGCCAGTCTCCAGGTCTCAACCCCATAGAAAATCTGCGGAGGGAGTTGAAAGTCCGTGTTGCCCAATGACAGCCCCAAAACATCACTGCTCTAGAGGAGATCTGCATGGAGGAACAGGCCAAAATACCAGCAACAGTGTGTGAAAAGCTTGAGACGTTACGGAAAACATTTGGCCTCCGTTATTGCCAACAAAGGGTACATAACAAAGTATTGAGATGAACTTTTGGTATAGACCAAATACTTATTTTCCACCATGATTTGCAAATAAATTATTTAAAAATCAAACAATGTGATTTTCTGTTTTATTTGGGGGGGGGGGGGGGGGGGGGTTCTGTTTTTTTTCTCCACATTCTGTCTTTTATGGTTGAGGTTTACCCATGTTGACAATTAAAGGCCTCTGTAATATTTTCAAGTGGGAGAACTTGCACAATTAGTGGTTGACTAAATACTTATTTGCCCCACTGTAATTGACATCTGTAGCGTTGCAATGCATGCTAGGAAGCATTTTGACAACAACAGTGTTGACAGCAGGTGGCAGCAGAGGTTGACTGTCTCCCTTAAGGGAGCAGTGATGGCCAAATGAAGCTTCTTTAATCAATGAGAAGAGGTGGTGGTTCATTCGGTCTTATGACAGTCTTATAATGCCGCTGTCAAATAAAGTTTAATATATTTTGGTGTAAATATATCCCATAATACAGGGAGGACAGCTGCAGCTTATAGTCCAGTACGGCTTATCTATGAACAAATGCCATTTCGTGCAAAATTTGGTGGGGAGCGGCTTATAGACCCTACCCACCGACGTCACAAAATCACGTGATCGCTGTATTGTTCCGCCCCCTTGTCCGTCATTTTGTGTCTGTATTATCAATGGTCTCAATTGATCGAGCAATTTATAATGCATTTCATGGAAGACCCGGTGCTTTCGGATGCCGTAAACTCACTTGATGCGTTGCATAAAAGGCGTTATGTGGAAAAGCTTCAGTTTATCCATTCGCCAGATCCATATTTGAAGCCTAAATCGATGTTTTTCGACCCGCTGTCTCTGCTAGCTACCCTGATATTTACAAGTATCTTGTCCACACAAAATCAGCCTATTCTCACGAAAGTTTGAAAAACTTTAAGAGCTTGGAGGCTTATAAATACTTCGTTGCTGGTTGGGTGAAACAGGTCCTCGTCCACGAAAATTCGGCAGGAATCTATCTTGTGCTCGAAAGGTGAGTTACGAAATTTTCAATTCAAAATCTTTTGTTCTTGCTAACATCCACTGTCAAGTCTAATGTATTTCATGTCATTTGTCAATGGAGCTAGGGCTTTTAATGTTTATATGGTTTAGCGATAGCACTCTCACTACATACATACGTGTATGTTGTCGGCGATTAGCCTAGCAATGAGCTTAATTGTGGTTGTCAGCCCAAAACCCTCTAAATATATATTAAATGCATCTTACCAGATATAAAATGACTACTACATAATAGAGGTGTGCAAAATTTCCGATTCTTAGATTATTCGCGATTCGGCCGTGGAAGATTTGAGAACGATTCACAAACATCCAAATTCCGATTATTGAAATATGCGAAGTAAAGCGCAAGTACACAACACTCAGCGCGCCGCGCGGTCTTCGGGACGGAACGGAGCGAGAGTAGCTAAACATCATGCTTCCCATTACCCGGCCCCTCGGGTAATGCCAATGCTCAACTCACGGCTCTAGCTCAACTCATGCAACGAGATAAAAAAAAAAACAACAACAACATACCTGACTGCTGCCGAAAAGCTGCTGCAAAGTACATTCATATGTTACCGTGGATATCCTTTATACAGGACTAGATGCAATATAGATTTGGTAGTGTTAGCAGCACATCTACAAAAAGCTAGATGCGGACGTTATAAACGGCCGCCATCTTAAAGCAGTACACTTCCCTGCAAGGCTGTTGTAGCGAACCTTCCAAGCAAATCTAATTAACTTTTTATCTAAAATACTCCTAAATCGGTAAAATATTGACTTGAATCTATCTTTAAAATAGTTTTAAAACTTTCACATGTCGAAAGTAGACAAAAGGGAAATTATGGAATAACGGGAGCAATTTTAACAAATTTAACGGTTGATTCACAACATTAAATTAATTGAATGTAGTTTAAAGCTGCTGATACAGAATGGGGACTGGAGTTTTTTATTTAATGTTATTTTTGTATATTTGTTTACTGCTATATGTTAACTTGATACTGAAATAGTAGTGTGGTTTAGCCTGAGAGTATTTTTGAACAATTTTGGAACTAATGTACAAAACATTACAAAAAAAAAAAAAAAAAAAGAGAAAAAAAAAGGAGGGGGGTGCATCAATAATCGTTTTATAATCGAATCGGAGCCTCTGAATCGTAATCGTAATCGAATCGTTAGGTGCCCAAAGATTCCCAGCTCTACTACATAATCTGTGGTAATCGTTTGGAGCCCAGTTTTCTCGTCGAATTGCAGCAGCCCATCTCGCTCTCTCCTCTCCGGGTCTCTCGGAATCCGGTAGAACTTCAAGTCTCTCCGTCTATCTTCTCTGTTATTGCAACCGACCGCCACACACGCCTTCACCATTTTGATTATTAATGTTAACGAGCAGAAAAACACGCCGTAAGTAGGAGGAATGTACGTAGCCGTAATAGGTAAACACGATGTGTTGACGGACAATTGGGCGGCACCAGTCAGGAGAGCGGAGTTGTGACGTCACGTGGGTAGGGTCTATAGTCAGGTGCGCCTGATAGTGCGAAAATTACAGTAGTCTGTTTGTCGTTTTTTTCTTCATTTTTTGAAACCATCTCATTTTTCTCAGTTATATTTTAGCGAAAAACATGAATTCCACGCATATGATGATTTACTTTGACGGGTCACACGAATAGCCGCGGTGGGCCCAGAGTTGACACCTGTGCTCTACACTTCTAGAAGACCTAAACAGGTAACCTGTAAAAAGTGGAATATTTTGCAGTGGTTGAGAAATTTGCTGCAACATACTGTGCCTCATTTAAGTATATATTGGCCAAAGTATTTAAAAGAGATTTACAAATTGAAAACTGTCATTCCATCTCGTTACGTACCAGTCATGGCTTCCGCGCGTAAGGACGCAATAATGAAATCTCAACAAGTCACAAGGGTAAAAAGTCTAAACTCCTTTGCTAATGCGTTTAGATTAGGCAACCTTTAGACAAAAGCAACTCTTGTTCTCTCAATTTCTCAATTTAGGAATGATAAAATGACAATAACTAATGACTCTGTCAAACGTTTTGCTAATGAAAATTTTGCAGCCCTTCCTTAGAAAATGCCAACAATGAATAATTTAGTTTAAATTAGTAGGCATGCATAACGAACCCAGAGATCCTCTGGCAAAAGCCGTCCTCAGAGCGGAAGCCAGACTACCGCTCATTTGCTGGTAGAAGATGGAGTCTGGGCAGGGACAGGCGGTACCCACGGGCCCCGGCCAACTGCGCTGAGGCCTGGGAAAGCCCACCAGAAATATGGGCAGTGTAAAGAGTGGCAGCAGTGGGGCGGAGAGAAGGGCAGACAGGGTCACCACGGCCAGCAGAAGCGGGCAGAGCGAGGCGTTGAGCGCCAGCAGGGTTCCGGCCGACTGACGCCGCTGCTTCTTCTCAGTCCATGAGGTCACCAACACGGTGAGGGTGAACTTCAACTTGGTCAGGAACTGGGTCAGTCTATCCATCAGAAGGCCAACCTATCAAGGTAACACATAATCACTATCGAGTGTAGATTTCAATGCTCTTTTTAGTTCTGTGCATTAGAGGTGGGAACCTCTGGGTAGTTTACGATATGATACCAATTGCGATAATGCGACAATGATGTTCTCCAAGCCAGCATGTTCATGGCTTGCTTGTTTTGAAACACATGGTAAGATTTGTTTTCTTATCTTGGCAATGTTAAAGGTCTGCGCTGAGTGATCATCACACACTAAATGTAACTCGTAGCTTTAGCATAGCATTCGCATTAGCATTAACTATAGCGTAGCGACCGTCCTCTGAAACTGTTGCTGTTGTGTTTTCATTTTGATGGCGTCGACTATGGCTTACAATAGTAGTGCTCCATGCTTCCGGTTAAAAATACCCCCCCCCCCCCCCCCCCAAATTAAAAAAAACATTGGAAACCACTCACAAAGTTGACGTTGTCCTTGTAGACGTTGCAATATGTGCTCATTAAATCAACAGGAAATGACCTGTAAATGCCCTCAAAACACAAGTTGTGAAAGCTCTGGTTTCAGTGCCACTGACAGCACTATACGTCCAATACAGTCAAAATGAATTACAGGTCATTTCCCGCTGATTTTGGGTCACTTCTAGGCCTGAACGATATTGGAAAAAACTATTGCTGCAATTTTTTGGGGGTTTGCGATATATTGCGATATTATATTGCGATATTAAAAAATATATGTTTTTTTTTTTTTTTTTAAAGATATTTTACTAGATGACTTGAATAGCTGTTTGGAAAGACTTTGGATGACTCATCATGACTACAGTGTACAGTATTCCATCGTTTTTCGCGGTCAATAGGGACCAGAACCCGCCGCGATAAGTGGAAAAACCACGAAGTAGCGCACACCCCCCCTATTATTTCTTTTTGTGTGTGCGTGTGTGCATGTGTGCGTTCACAATGTATTTATTCAGATCTAGCACTGGAATGAGATACATATTAGACGTTTTTTTTCTCACTTTTTTTCCCCAAAGTATGATTTTAAAAAATGTGTACATATACAATATATATATATTTTTTTTTAATGAATGCTTTTTGAGCACTTCAAATATAATAATTATGATCAGTTTTAAACATAACTGTCCCAATGAATCATTTTTAAACAAGAATAAAGCACTGTAGTAGAAAAATGCTTGGCTTTATTAAATGCTTCTGTTTACCTAACATGGTTGTGACTCCTGGAGTGACATGAAGAAATTACAAACTCCTCATAATCACTCCTGGTGTTTATTCTATATGTCTCGAACGGCCCCCCCCACCCCCACCGCACAGACACACACATTCATTCCAGCCCGCGCTTCCTTGCAGAAACTGTTTTAACAAGTTAAACGATGATTGACAGATGGCTGCCCGTGTGACGTCGGCTTCTTTGCCCAGATCAAAGCCATCGTTAACTTTAATAAGCAAGTGCCGCAGTGACTGAGAGCTTGGAGATTAGTTGAGGGAGGCTGTGCGAGCGAATGAAGCAGATCAAATGTTTGGGGATTGGGGAAAAAAAAAAAAAAAAAAAAACTATCGCACGTCCTTGCGATGGGACTATCGCGCATGCGCACATCGCGATGGCGATGTTTATACAATATATCGTTCAGGCTTAGTCACTTCCTATTCATTTTCATAAAATGACGTTAATTTTGAGTCACATCCTATTCATTTTCATAAAATCAACAGGAAGTGACCTGTAAATGCCCCAAAATCACAAGGAAGTGACCGAAAATCAAGAAATGACGTTAAATACCCCAAAATGAACTCACTGGCTGCCACTGATGACCATAGACGTCCAAACCCTTTGAAGTGGGAGGGATGGAATTCGCTGCCATCTTCCCAGTTCAAATAGATTGGACATCTACTAGTGATAAACTCACATGTCTTGTAGAATATGCCAGAACGATTTCCTGATAATTGTTTTATCGACATATCGTGAGATAGTTATCGTGAGCTTAATATCACAAATTGTATCATATTGTGAGCGACCTATAGGTTCCCACCACTACTAAAAAGAGGAGCACCTAGAGAATGGTTACCGCTACAGATTACATCACCATGCAGGGGTTTGTCCAGTTCTTTGTCAAGTAATGAGTTAATCTCACCAGTAGAAGCTGAATCCCTGTTCCCAAGTTCTCCCAGCCAGGCAGCGTGCTGTTTCCAGCTGCGAGACGCACGATGACAATCACGACGACTTGCAGTAAAGCGTCCTCTGAGCTCTGCCATGCCTGCAAGTCAATATGCATCAATACCATGTTGACTTTTGAGTGAAAGAAAACAACCATAATAAATATATTTTTTTTAAATGTTCTTTTGGACAACACACTGATGTATATTATCGAGTCAATATAAAAAGAAGATTTTATTGTTTTGTGTTGCTTACCACCCGGAAGGCTCGTGTGAATCCCACACTGAGAGGAACCCCATGCAGATGCTGCAGGGATTTGTCCATAGACAGGAAAGCAATCAATGCAAACGGAGACACTGTGAACACAAAACCCTGTTGTTCATTCCTGAGCAGCACTATGGAGAACAATGGACTTTCATATGATCTCACCAAGATAAAGGAGGACTCTTCTTATAGCTCCTGCAATGAATAAGCCTCTGTTCTTCTGCTTGAAAGTCTGCACACTTGACATGCCTTTAGGATACAACGGATTGAGGAATAAACCAGCGCAAATGTATGCCCCCTGGATTTCTCTGAGAACCCAGCAGAGGGAGAAGAGGACCAGAAGAAGAATGCCGACAGGCGCCTGGGGTCCCTTGAGCAAACTCTGGGATTGAGTGGAGGCGTAGAAGTGATGCAACAAGCCCGCTTCTATGAGAGCTGCCGATAACAAGCTCGCGTACAACAAGGCCTCCGCGCAGCCCAGATTCCAGCCAAAGGCATTGGAAAGTCTAGGCACCGGCGACCCTCCTCTGCGCAGGCCATATTCCTTGCAGTCGGGCCTCGGAGTGTGGCAGAGGGTTCCGACCTGGCTGAGGTCCAAGCTCAGCAAGAATCCCATCGCTGTGGAGAAGAGGACGACTCCAAGCGTCGATGGGATGAAGTAATTGCACACGGCTACGCCAGCGGAAATGGCAAACATCAACAGCAACCTAGGAAAGAGTAAGCATAAATCCGCAAAAAAACAGTTAGTGAACATAATCACAGCTATCCTCATGGAATGATTGAAGAGGGGGGGGGGAAATCATTTGATTGAAACTTTTCCTGTTTTGTTTCTTTTTTTTTTTTTTTGTTAAATAAACGTTGCCAAGACTAAACACTGCGGGGGCACTCATTTAACTCATTAGTGTTCATGGACGGCGCTCGACATCCAATCCATGTTGACTGGGAGGAGCAATTCATTCGCATCTAACTGTGAATATATTATATAATAATAATAATAATAATAATAATAATATTTCAACGTAAAACATTATTTTTAACAAAACAGCACATCTGAAAAATTATGTTGATCAATGTTTGTTTTGATTGGAGAGGTTGCTTAACCCATCGCTGTATCAAACCAGATCTGTCTATCGTTGCTAAGGGTGTGACAATATATTGAAAAGGTGATACAGTGAGGTGCAGAGGTATTTGTAGGTTCAATTCAATCTGAGATGAATTTCCACTCAGAGACATAATCTATTAAAAAAATCCAGAAATGACTTTTTGCACCCCACTGTCAGTCATAATGCAACTGTTACTACGGGCAAGACCTCACCAGAGAGCTTTTGAAAGACACCAAAGAAAAAACTGTTGAGCTCCACAAAGCTGGAAAAGGCTACGGGACAATTGGAAAGCAGCTTGGTGAGAATAAATCAACAGTTACAACAATTGTTAGAAAATGAAAAAGGCTAAACATGACTGATAATCTACTTCGGACTGGGGTTCAATGTTAAATCTGTCTTCGTGGGGCAGCACTCATGATGAGAAAAGTGAGAGCTCAGTCAGGAGCTGGTTAATGACTGAAGAGAGCTGGATGCACAGTTTCAAAGGCTATTGTCAGTAGAACATTACGATCCAATTGTTTAAAATCATGCATTGCTCAGAAGGTTCCTCTGCTGAAGCTAATGCATGTGAAAGCCCGTCTGAAGTTTGCCAGGGACAATCTGAATGATGCAGAGGGGTGATGGGAGAAAGTCATGTGATCAGATGAAACCAAAGTAGAACTTTTTGGTAAAACTTTACTCGTGTATGGAGGGGGAAAAAAGGATGAGTACAATCCCTAGAACACCATCCCCACTGTGAAGTACGGAAGTGGACACCTCATGCTTTGGGGCTGCTTTTGGGCAAAGGACAACTGTACTGTATGAAGCAGAGGATGAATGGTGAAATGTACCGTCAGAGTTTGAGCCACAACCTCCTTCCCTCAGCAAGAGACTTTAAGATGAGTCGTGGCTGGATCTTCCAACGTGACAATGATCCGAAGCACACAGCCAACCTGATTAAGGCTGGGTAAAAAGCATATCAAGGTTCTGGAGTGGCCTAATCAGTCTCCAGACCTCAATGCAATAGAAAATCTTTGGATGGAGCTGAAACTTGGCGTTTCTCAATGACATCCCCGAAACCTGACAGTTCTAGAGAAAATTTGTGCGGAGGAATGGGCCAAAATCCCCGTTTCCATATGTGAAAACCTGGTGAAGAACTACAGAAAGCGTACAAAACAGAGGCTTCTGCACTCAAGGCCGAGTTATGCTTCCACGTCAGACCTGCGCCGTCAAAGAAGACCCGATTTACGACCCTCCGCCGTAGCCTCTCTGTCTCCTTCTCATTTTTCTGACTTCGCGTCGTGTCAACACGTGCAACATGGTGGAAATGGACTATGATTGGTTCACTCCGACTGTTGTTTCCGATTCAATGCGAAATCACCGACAATGTCAAACATGATTTTTCTAAACGCAAAAATGGACCAAGACGATGAGAGTATCAACCAAGAGCAAGTACGACAACTTCTACAATGTCTCATCAAGACATTATGAAGATTGCCAAATGGCAAGCAATTCGTGGGAGGAGATTGCTGAAAATACGGGGCTGGAGGTCAGCCAATGATTGAATAAAAAAATGAACCATCGAGACAAGTATGTGTGTGTGACTGAGTCGGCCAAAAACTGCCAGCTTCTTATCACTTTATGTTGTATTCTTGGTTGGTGCACTTCATTTATTGTGTAAATATGTATGCTGTGAGCCAGTGACTTATTTACGTGTCACACTTAACTCAGGCTTAAAGTGCATGTGACACGAAAAAGCATGTTTATTTCATAATACACGCGGTATTTTATGCTCCTGAATGATATGTACCGCATGGATGTGTGTGGAAGCGATCGCTATATTTATTTAGTTTTTTTGAATCCCGCGCCATGAAAATGAGTGACTTCCGGCTTCGGTCTTGCATTGAGGAGGAGGGCGCTGTGACGTGTACGGGTGAAGGCGCCCTCTTCACTAAACAGCGGTACTGTTGTGTAAGAGGACTAAGGATTCAGCTGATTTTGCGGATTAATACATTTATTTTTCGCATCATGCCAGCCAAACGGCTGCAGAAAAATCTTGCTTTACGAGGGAGAGGCATGTGAGCCTTTTTGGAGTTTCAAAAGGTTCCCATTCACCGTGGATATTGGCCAAGCCCTACTACTGTGGGACCATTGGACTTACGAGGAAGTGAGTAAAAATCTTGTTTTGTATTATGTCATATATTAATACAGCGATTACAAAGTAAACACTACAAACTTTCTTTAAATAAAGGACTACTTACGTCTGATCATTGATAGGCATGTAAAAAGCTCTCCTCGTGCACATTAGCTGCACGTTAGCTGCACAACAACTGCAGCCGCCCTCCTCCGGGGAACGAACTGTAAATTGCTCTCCGCCGGGCGGTTTGCCGATCCGCAAAGACAATCGACAACTCAGTCGTCATGTCAAATAATCCAGGATAGTTATGTGTGATTTTCCACTTCGAAGACTTTGAAACATCACTCGGTTCGGGTTAGAATGTCGGCTAGCTGTCACGCCTCTTGGTTTGTTTACATTCTCCGAAGCCGGGTAAGGGAAATGACATGTCCGATTTAGGTGTCATAAAATATCGTTCGGGAGGTGCGACAGTTAAGGTGAAGTCGACAGTTTTGACCATTATGGAGTAATTTTGCCATGTCGTCCTGAATAAGTGCATTTTTATTATTTCATATTCCATTCAGCACAAGACTGTTATTTGTCATGACCATGCCATTTATTTAGCAATTGGGGAAAATACTTGGATAAAAAGAATATACCGTAAACATATTGAAGTAAAGAGACAGAAACAATGACATTTTGCAGCTCTCTTCGTCGCGTTTTCCTTGTTGTGAATAGCTGCCCCTCGACGGACTGACTGGTCCTTCTCAAGCCATTTATTTAGCTATTGGGGAAAAATACTTGGATAAAAAGTATCCTGTAAAAATATTGGAGTAGAGAGAATGAAACAATGACATTTTGCGGCTCTCTTCGTCGCGTTTACTCGTTCTGAATAATTCCCCTTGAATGGGGTGAGTAGAAAACCCGATGAGCCCAGTCACCCGCTGACGTAATCCACCTGTTGGGGACGCTAGAGCCCTATAATGGTAGGCGTGGCTAACCGGCAGATTAAAAGACGTCATCTGCGCTTTGCTAAATTTTTGTATATAGTCGAATCGTCTCAAAATATGATTCTAATTCACATAATAATGCTATTTAAGACTTTTTTTCTCCTGTCGTATGCTCTTTAAATATTAGCACTGATTTTTTCAGGGGTACAAATACTTATGAACCCCAGTAAATTACTAATAAATTATTGAAAAATCAAACAATGCGAGTTCCGGATTTTCTTTTTCAGGTTATGTCTCAATAAGTGTTAATGCATCTATGATTGAGATTGCAGATCTCTACCTATTTTCTAAGTGGGTGAACTTGCAAAATCACAAGGGGTGCAAATAATTCTTCTCCTCACTGTATATCGCGATACTTTCTGGCAGGGGTGAGTAGGGGTAATCGATTAATTACCCGTCCGATTAATCAATTATAAAAATAATGGTTAGTTGCAGCCCTATTTCCTGTTCATTTTAAGGCATTTACAGGTTGCTTCCTGTTCATTTGGAGTCACTTCTTATTCATTTGGAGACATTTTTGAGTCGTATCCTTTTTATTGACCCAAAATCAACAAGAAGTGACCTGTAAATTGCCCAAAATTGACAAGAAGTGACCCGTAAATGCCCCAAAAGTAAAAGGAAACGACCAAAAATCAGCAGGAAACATTATGAAATGCCTCTAAAATGAACTCGTTGCCTTGCGTTGGCTTCCACTGACAGCCATGAACGGCCATTTGCAGTGGGAGGGTGGCAGCGAATGAACGAATGTTCCAACAGACTGGACGTCTACTAGTGATAAACTCACAGCAGAAAGATGAAAATACCTTGTTTTTGTAGAATATATATATATATTGATTTGATATATTTCAAAACTGACCTGAAGTTACTGGACATGGGGGAGCCTCCTAATCCAAACACAAGCGCCTGCTCCATGCCCCAGAGAAACAGGGCATCCAAGGGAGGTAATATTCCCAGCGCCCACAACAGAGGTAGGAAGAGGAAAAGCACATGAAGAACCTGGCTGGCGAGTTGGAGCTCAGGAACTGGGCCAGAGAACCTTATAGCCATAAAGCACAACAAAATGTCATTAACGGAGTTCATCGCGTCAACTCAAAAAGACAGTCACAAGTTGCTTACCTGTCGGTCAAGTCCACAACAATGAAAATGAAAATGTAGAGGGGTCGGGTGAGTGGAGTAATCTCATAAGTGTCTTGGGCCTGAAAAGTAGCCGTCTCTGTGGCTGTATTTACAACCAGGGAATATTCTGCTATGCACACCGTCACCCAACTCAGGACAAATACCACAATGGACACACCTATGCTGCCGTACAGAGCGGTCAGTCTGCCGAGTAGCACGTACCACGTCCCGAAAGCACAGAGCAGCCCGGCCAGTACCGTATGCATTACCACATTCAGCCCGAATCTCTTCCCGGGCGCAATGAATCGGACCGTCTCTGGGCTAACGCAGTGAGTAAACTCCACTTCCTCTTCATCAACTAAAGCGCTGGGCGCGCCGAGTCTCTCCACGACGCCGCTCCGGCGTCCCGCGTACAACGACACGGCCTGTACGCCCGCCGCCGCTGCGAACATCAGCGCGCCGGAGAGAATGGCGGCGTACAGCTCCTGGAGGAGCTGCAACTGGCAGAGCAGCGTTCCGACACCCCCGAAAAGCCATGGTGTCAGGAAAAGAACGGCCTGATTGACGTAGACGTACGGCGGGGCGCAATAGCCCAACTTGAAGCGCGGCCCCCCCAACACTGTCTGGGGGAAGCGCTTCCAGAAGAATTCCTGCTTGTACTCATTGAGAAGGGGCACATCTGGCCCCATTCTGACCATTCCCGAAAGGGTCGCAGGTCATCTCCACACAGCCCAAGAAGCATTTCCAGTCATCGTTTCCGTGTTCGGAAGCTGTGGGAATCACACTTTCAACTGGGCAAAAGACACATAAAAATGCATTGATCAGTATCATATGGATGTACAATGAGCTAGTTTATTAAAGCAGTACCTGCAATATCTTAAAATCAAAGATATTGCCAGACCAAATATAAATTGCTGGGGTTTTTCTTGTTGTTGTTTTTTTACCCCTGCTACGTGTCATACTTTTCTTTCAACGTTGACTTTATATGGCTGTTGTTATATTTGTTTTTACATCTTTGTTTTGTTATGGCGTACTAGTATATCATGCCTTCTTGGCCAGACCACCTCGGTTCAATTGGGTTTTTATGTTCTAGTTAAAGGCATCCACGTATGGAACAACGTAATGAAGCATTATTAATCATAAGTAAATGTTTTTATTATTTCTATTTATTTTGGTGGTATGCCGTCGGATTTTCTAACGTGTTTTGACTCAAATAAGGTTGGAAAACTGCTGTAATCTGTATAGCAACAGCGACCGAAGGGGTGCAATAAAGGCTATCGTACACAAGCAAAATTAATCATCCATCCGTTAAGCGTGTAATTAGACAACGCCCCTGTAATATAAATACAACACTGATTTATTTTCCCTTTGTGTTTTCCTAGTCTGTTTCGTTAGCAGTAATCAGTAGCTCGAATGTAGTGACTTACATTGCGGCAATATGGCGAGTTACGATGTGGCTGTTGCGTTATAAACTTACCGTGAATCCTAGAATCTTGTACTGAATGGAAACTTTGATGCAATATTCAAGATAATTGATTATAATGTTGAAAAAATTGCGGAAATCGGGACCATTAGCCTTTAGCCGAGTGCTGTAAAGCCAAGCAACGCCGACAATAATGCACGCACAAGATGTGAGCCAATGAGAGCGAATGCTACTGTAGCCCTAGCTCCCTGATTGGACATGAGCACAAAAGCCCCGCCTCTCACATGCCGTCAACAAAACATAGAACAAGAACGAAAAAAGTGTCGACGTCACACTTAAATATCCGTTGTAATGACGACTAAAATATACAAAGCAGAAGGTGTGTCAAGATTTGTTGTTCAGATGTTGTTCAGACTTGCATTACACCCTTTTCACTTGCTTAATGTGATGGTCCATTTTATTCCCCCTTCAGACGCACGTTTGATTGGTTGATGACTAGAATCCCCACAGTCACACCATCCCGACAGAAATACATGTCGACATGCCGCCTCCTCTGCCCCCTTTGAAGGGGGCAGGGATATTAGGTTTTTTTCGGCCAGCAGCAGCCACTTTAAGTAATATAAATAGACGTCAATGTTGTGAAGGTGGGGAACAGACCACTAATTTTGCAACTGAAAGCCCGACCTGCATCAGAGTTAACATAAAATTAAACTGTGTGAACTTGCTAACTCGAGTCAAAAGCTGCTTAGAGACGTGTCTTCCTGTACTTTTTCTACTGTTACTGTTCATTCAACTGTGCATTTTGTGCATTTATTCCCTAATTAAAATGTATGTATTTTCTACATCATTAAAAAGAATATTTTTATCTGCAGCCGATGCACATTTTTAACCCCCGCCCCCAAACAAAAAAAAACAACCACGACAACTGTTAATTTCCTTTATATGAAGCAAGCATTTTGAAAAAAGACTTTCTCCCATGAAAATAATTTTACTTTTATCATTTTTACATAGGAACCAGCTATTTTTGAGAAATGTACCGAATCTGTTTGGTATTATTATTGTAAATTAATTAAAGTAATTAAGTGTACGTGCAGGTTATGCTGTTACCAATGTTGAGACCAAACCTACACCCTTGTTAGTTATTAATGTCCCGTCCTCATCAAAAATTGGAAAAGCAAGTTATGCTTTTATATCGTCCCTACCAATGTTGAGACCAAATCTACGCCCTTGGACATAAACTATAACTTTCTGGCTCGACTCAATTAATATTAAATTTCATATCATTTATAAGAAGAAAAGAAAGTAGCACACTTGACTGTAAAAATGTATTTTATTTCAGTTAATGCGGTTGAAGACTGAACTTTTGTGCAGTTTGTGTGTGTTTTTTAAGGTACTCTCACATTCATCCTGCCCACCCCCAAGCATGCATTTGGAATAATTGAAGACTTTACAATGTCCCGGTTGTGATGGTGAGTGTGAATGTTTTTTGGTGGAAACGTGCTATGTGAATGGCTGGCGACCAATCCAGAGTGTGCCCTGCTTATTGGCCTGAAGTCAGTGATCGTTTACCACTAGGCCCTCCAACATCCAACGAATTGGATGCGTATCGCAATCGATGGCAGCCAATGAGCGGAACAAAAACATGTTAATCAACATTACAGATGGCTGATTTGGTTGCTGCAATGAAAGGAAGCCCCCCCTCTTGCATATTTATAACTGCTTATTCTTCCCCTGAATAATTTGTTAACATGGCACTGTTTAATATCAAGGGAGCACATTAAGATATTCCAGACTTTACTGTAAAATGCGTTTACTTGACCCCAAAAATGACATGCTAGGAATATTAATGGCTTATTCCTAATCCTTGTTTTGTCTCCTTAATGCCGAAAAAGACAATCGTATTTCTATATAATGAAAGTGACTTCATCTCGAAAAGGAGGATCATAAAGTGATCTACTAAACGACAACAATATCAACACAAAGAAAGACAATAATCTCGAGTTAAAACAGATTAAAATGTTGTTGTTATTCACCATTGTTAGGGTGTGCACAAGGGACTTTTTTGTTGTTGTTTTTTTAATAGATATCTTTGGAAAGCAAATAGGCAAAAATATTGCAAAACAACCAAAACCATTGTCAGTCAACACAAAATGCATTGTAACCTCTAATCTCCCTTGTGCACCATTTGTTGGTGAAGCGATTTGCTGATGATATATACTGATACACAGTGGTGGATGAAGTACTCACTTTTTTTTAACTTAAGTAAAAGTACAGATACAGGTGCAAAAAAATACTCAAGTAAAAATACAAAAGGTTTTTATTATATTATATATAATATATTGTATTATTAATATAATATATTATATTATATTTATTTGTATACATACATACATAGACATCAGAGTCAGAGAGAAAGGTGAGTGGACACAGACGTTCAGATTCGTAGCTCGGACCGCACCGTTTATTGACATAAGCTTCGGCAACTCCTCCTTAACAAACATACAATTGAATATGAGTACCATATAGTGAAATACATCAAAAATAATATTCATATCTCTCCAAAAATAATAATAAAAGAAAAGTGCTTCAATCTGTATACACGGTTCCCGTTTGACGTCATATCCGCCCCTGCGCCGCCATTGTTGTTGGCAACAAGTGGCAAACTATTACATAATACAACAGCACTCAAGATGGTTGTTGGGTCCGTGGGTGTGTGAACAGAGCAGATGGGACGAAGAAAATTGGATTGTACTCCATTCCAAAGGTCAGACAACATGAAGGAGATTTCACTAAATCGCTCACAGAGGAACGTCGTCGTCTCTGGTTGGCAAATATTAAGAGGAAAGATGAACCCTCGAAACATGTCAGGGTCTGCTCGGACCACTGCATTACAGGTAAAATCTAGTGTGTATTTTGTCATATGTGAGTGTCTGAAAAGTACTGGCGTAAGGCAAGCAAGCAAGCAAGCTAATGCCAAGGACACACAGTAGGATTGGTTGGTAAAATTCCAGACGGACGAGAGACCCCACGCGGAACGAGCACATTCCTTGACAAAAAGTTTTGCTCCTGCCGCTTCTCTTCCCGTGTGTCGCTGGTTTTTAAAGCCGTTATCACACAGCGACCTTCTCTTAATTAGTCATGTTGGGGATAAGTGAAATACTAAGCTGATATTATTCGTGTCTCTCTAAACGATGTTCAGGTCGCCCTGCTAACATGTACGACCGGACAAATCCTGACTGGGCGCCAACAATGAAACTCGAGGAGATGACTCCTACCGAATCTCTGAAAAAGCATGCTGAGCTTGAGAGAAAGCAAAACAGGTATGTGTAATTCTCAGACCCCCAGATCATTAATTTTTTCGGTGTCTGACTGTAGCCTGTAAAGCCCACATGACTTTCTGCCAATGATGTTCAAGTTTTTTGTCAGTAATCTTGCATGGCAACATAATGGTTCCATATATAATGGCTCCTTGGGCCCTCTAGTACTAATAATTGTCATTATCAAGGACAACAATAGACACATCACGGTCAGTTTTCATCTAACAGTATTAATGTCACTTGTTTTTTCTCAGCTATGAAGATTTGATGTTTAACATTGGTGTCATTAACATGAACAGCCTATGTGGTTTTGTGTCTAAACAGATTTCAGAGAACAGCAAAAAGGCGCGAAACAAAGATGAGGAGTGATGCAGCCAGTGCTCTTCTTCACCTCCAGGACAGCTGCCAGCACACCCCCTTGGACATTGTACAACCAGCGTCTCCTGAAGGTCTAGCCGATACTGATGGCGCTGAAGCATCCACCAATTCCGTCGTCCAAGTGACTCAAGTCCAAGTAGACAGTGAAGTCCAGAGACTCTTATCAAAGAACATGACATTACGGGCAGAGCTGGAATCTTTGCTGTTGATAATGCTGATGAAAATGCAATGAATGTACATTAAATATTAATTACAGAATATACTTTTTGCACATTACAGTTTTCTGCAAATGAAATTACAAATGCAAATAACTGATGAAATGAGTTCATTTACAGGCACACTAATTATCTGATTATTAACAGGCCTCTTCAGTTATTCAAATCAAATCCTAATCAATAACATACAGCCTTCCCCAACCCCCTGGTTGGGAGGTAACAACAAATGTAAACAAAAAATGTAAACAATAACATCAGATGTGGGCTGCCAAAAACTGTTTTGAAATTATAATATCTTGGTCACATATGGTGGTCAGTCGTGAAAGTATTTGAAAGAAACGTCATGATTTATGTCTCATGTAAATTTTATGTTATGATTTAATGACATATTGAAGGCTCTAACTTGTCCATATTGAATATTCCAATGTAAATGTTTTTTTGTATATATATATATATATATATATATATATATATATGCAGATGACAGTTAATTTTGCTCTTAGCACAATATTGCTTTTATTGTCCATAGAGGGCATCAACAATAAATAAATAAATAAATTAAAAACTATATATGTATGGATAGGTCTGATGCCACTGAACATTTTGAGTGGTCGCAAGCAAAATAATATTCAGAAATGACTTTGATATTACACTTCAAAGCAACGTCCCAAAATGGGACGTTTTTTTTCCTATGTGTCGCAAAAACAAATCAGCACACAAGGGTTAAGAGGAGGACGCCTTGAGCCTATACGCGTTTGTGTTTAGGTCATGTGCATCAGGTACGTGCATCAGGTCACGTTGCCATTCCTGAAGTAAGTCATTTATAAGTCCTAAGTTTCGTTGCAGTTGTTAATGCCCGTAGTAGCGAGCGTTCTTCCAACAATCATGGCGGACCGGAAGTGGCAAATTTTATCATGGGAACGGTGTATTAATGAGGCCCTATTCTCACACAGTTAAAAAACGAAGAGAACTGGCATTCACGATCATAGATATGCAAAATACACATACAACTTACTCAGACTTTGGTCAAACTCTATTCAAACATTTTAGCAACTCGTTTAGCCCAACAAATACACTGAATGGCAATATTTAGTCACAATATACAAACTATGATGCTGGGAGCCACTATCATGAGTCTTGTTTGTTGTGAACATTCAAATGAACAAGTCACAATGGACCCACACTAAACAGGAATCTATGGTTTCAGTCGAGGGACAAAACGCGCCCATGGGCTTGATCTGTTATTAATTTAAAACTCGCCGTTGACACATTGTGGTGTATTTAAATCACTACCATACATAGTTAGAGAGTGACACTGTGAAGTACGGCAGCGTGGCCATGTGAGGTCACCGCTCTGCGACGTCAACAACAATGGCGATCTACTAGGTAATTTTTTGGTTTAAAATTTTACAAAATTTACTAAAAGGAAAACATTAACAGGGGTTTTAATTAGTGCTGTCAAATTTATCGCATTAACGGGCGGTAATTAATTTTTTTAATGAATCACGTTAAAAAATTTGATGCATATAACACATGCGCGGAATGACCCGCTCACGCATTGCCTCAAACAGATTACAATGACACCGTTTTTTGCACATTGAGAGCTAAGAGGCTAAGAAAGGCGAGTGGACACATGCGTTCATTGGACAGCGCCGTTTATTGGCATAAGCTTTGGCAACTCCTTCACAACAAATGTAAGTATCATTTAGTGAAAGCACAACAAAAATAATATTCCTATCTCTCAAAAAAAAAAATTATGTTCACAAAAAGAAAATTGCTTCAATCTGTATTAATGAGGCCCTATACTGACACAGTTAAACAACAATGCAAAGACAACTGGCATTCCCAATCAAAATAGCTATGCAAAATACACATAAAACTTACTCAGACTTTGGTCAAACTCTATTCAAACATTTTGTTTAGCTTAACAAATACACTGGATGGCAATATTTAGTCACAATATACAAACCATCAGAGGTCTCATACGTTGTGAAGCCAGCACTCAAAGACGTGGATGGACCAGTAAACAGGGAGCTAAGGCATCAGTCGAGGAACAAAACACACTCATTGGCCTGATTTCTAAGTAATTTAAAACTCGCCATTGACAACTTGTGGTTTATTTCAATCACTACCTTACCTAGTTAAAGACATTGTGGAAGAACTGCAGGGAGCCCGTGTGACGTCACCATTCAGCGGCGTCAACAATGGCGAGCTAATAGTTCATTTTTTAATTGAAAATTTTACAAATTTTAATAAAGCAAAAACATTAAGCACACATTAATATGAAATTGCTATAACTTGTAGTAACATTTATCTTTTAAGAACTGGCAGTCCTTCTATCCGTGGATCCCTTTAAAAGGAAGAATGTTAATAATGTGAATGCCATCTTGTGGATTTATTGTTATAAAAAACAAATACAGTACTTATGTAAAATATGTTGAATGTATATATCCATCTTGTGTCTTATCTTTCAATTCCAACAATAAATTACAGAAAAAATATGGCATATTTTAGAGATGGTTTGAATTGCAATTAATTACGATCAATTTATTTTTTAACTGCGATTAACTCGATTAAAGATTTTAATCGTTTGACAGCCCTAGTTTTAATATCAAATTATCGTAACTCGTACTACATCTATCTTTTAAGCACTACGTCTTTTTATAAGTGGTTCCTTTTAAACTAAGAGGACTGCTTGTAAATGTTCATATTTCAGAACTATTGACAGCGCTTGGTGTTTCGTTCATTCGTTTCTCCCAGTCCAAATACAGCCAATTAATTAATCCATGAAAATAAACCAACACATTTTAAGATCCCGATTTTTTTACACCCAATTCCAATCTCCTGAAAACGACGTGATTGGTCGATTGGTCGCGTGATCCGATGGGGGACATTACTAGTTTCTTTAATTATCATGCAAGAATGATTAAGAACAATAAAAATGGTCCATTTGGGCTCTGTTCACTTTTTAAATCCAGACATCATCTGCTTTTTGATTCGGACATGTGAAGTTTTAAAAAGAAAAAATCTTTCCGAGTGTGGATTTAGCTGAAATTAATCAACAAATGTTTTGAGTGCAATTTTTTCCCTCCTGTCATTACTTGTTTCTATATTTGACCCTCTTAAAAAAAAGCAGGAAGAAAAACAGAGGATGAAAATAAACAATCACAAGACAACACAATATGCACTCATAAGGGCAAATGAGTCCTGTTGTGCTGATGAGCAGCCTCTGCAAGAGTTCGACTCAAAGCCCGACGTTGGTGTAATTGTGACCTCCCAGCACAGTACATTTCAAGTTAATACAAGCTGATAAATGTGTAATGTGTGTCGAGTTTCACTTCGCTCCGAGCGATGCACTTGCTGTTATCTTTGGAATAAAACATCAATCAATGTCGTCATGCCTGTAATGTCACCCAGAACGTAACCCCCACGACACTAGACCCTGAGTAGATAGCGGTGAAAACATGGTCCATTCAGCAATTATTCACACAGTCTTGGACTAATGGTGCTGCGGATGCACACACACACACAGCAAATGCAGGGAGTCAGCGGACTGGCAGTAATGGCCCCCATACGGAGCATGTGTTCTTTCTTCTGCTCGTGTGTGTTGGTGGGGGTTGGAAAGTGCATCTTCTATAAGTGATTCATGACAAGCACAAACATGTCTAATTATGAATCCAGATCATATCAGCGCAGGCCCCGTCCCTCTTCTTCCTCTCCCGCCTGAGCCCAGCTCCATATCAGGCGGATGAAAACAGAACCTGTCACATTCCATCCCAATAAACCAGCCAGGAACCACGTGGTCCAGCTGCACAGAGGAAGGGGAGAGCGAGAGCATAGTGCATCTGGGTTCACTCGGCACCCATCAATTATTCACCGTCTTTTGGCTAATTTTATTTTAATGTTCAAATTCTGACAGGTATGCAAAGGAGGACATATTGTAGAGTACAGACAGGCCCGGCCCTGGGTGACTAGGTGCCCTGGGCCAAAGTGTAGCCAGGAACCCCCCAAAAAATACTTTTTTTTTTTTTTAAACAGTAGACACAGGTAGTCCCCGGGTTACAACATACCCTTACGTGATTTCGACTTTTTGACGCAGGAATCTCGTCCGCCATTTTGTCTCCAGTCGTTTTTTTTTTTGTTTGTTTTTTTGTTTGTTGCAGAACCAGTACCTTATCGTACTTCACCTTTATCTTATTTTTTACTTCATTTTATTAATATGACTGTTCTGCTCTTGGGCGAAATGTGTATTTGATTACAATGTGACTTTTGTTTTGTGATGCATGCTTTTATTCTGGCATAGGAAGCACAGAGCAGGGAGTATTCACGTGAGTAAGAGCAAATGTACACACATGTAAAGGGTGTAGAGTTTAATGTCAGAACACTGTGGGAAAGCTATTATTTCTAAACAAAAATGAATAGAAAATTGTCCTGAAAACAACTGTTGTACTTTGTTCATAAAGTAACACAAGCAAATTCATATCATCTTCTTAAAGGGATCCTCGATCTTAAAGACATGTAGGCTCTAACAAACCACAATTGTTCTCTTGTAATAAAATATGTTGTTAGAAAGAGATAAAATGTTAAATCAATGGCAATATTTTATAATATTAGGTACATATTTTGACCGATAGTTGGCACCATGTTTTGCAGGTTTGGAGTGATGACGTAAAGGGGACATTTCCAATTGTGTACAACAATTGTGTATTGCTGCCTAAACTCCCTAAGTAAAATGCCACGATGTGCTGCTTTTGGATGCAATTCCAGTCAAATGGAAACAAGGGAAGTTATGTGAGACTCCACAGATTTCCTATTGACAAGGAGAGGGGAAAGGTTTGGGAAAATGCCTGTTGACTGACAAAACGTCCCAAAGAACCAAGGCTTTGTTCTCGCCATTTTTCTCCCACTGCGTTTGAGGCTTTTAGTCGACGACAACTTATGAAGGAGATCACCGTCGCAGCTGGATATAAGCGGAGGCTAAAATCAAATGCTGTTCCAACCATTTTCCCTCACAAGACGCCTCAACGCGCTTGGATAACGAGTGAAATGCGCGCAATAAAACGCCAGAGACAAGAAACAGCTGGCCGCTCTCTTAAGCAGGCAAGCCGCGCTAGTCACAGAGGAAGCAAATAATACACCTCTACTGTCAGTTTATCAGGCAGTAAGTGCGTCTGTTCAGTATTCACCTAATATGACTGATGCTGCCACTATAAAACTGATACAGACACGTCTGATGCAGCGGTCCAGCTGATGCGCGCCGAGCACTCAATATTGACCACGTTTACGTAGCTAAACCTGAGTTGGATGTGCAAGACATGGAGGACACTCGATCCCAGGATTTGTTCCCGTCAGATGACAAATTTAATGAGGACAGTCAGCCACGACACAATTCCTATCCTGGCTATCTCACGTGTGCATTCATAGTTTTATCACCTGCAGTGAGAGTTTATGATGTCAAAAGTCATGAAAATAAAAATGCACGAATGACAAGGGGTGTTCAAACTTTTGGCCTGCACTGTATGTAAAGCGCACGACAGCTCTGGATGCTAACAATCCACATACCGTATTGGCCCGAATATAAGACGGTGTTTTTTGCATTGAAATAAGATTGAAAAAGAGGGGGTCGCGATGTTCTGTTATGACAAATCTCAGCTACTCTCCCCATTCACGACGCTCGATGGCGCCAGATATCACTGAAGCGAGGTTCTGTCATGACAGATCTCAGCTACTAGCCAGTTTGCATTATTTTATTGCAATGTTTTTCCTTATTCAGATTTGTTTTCAAGACTACAGTTACAGTTAGACTTCCCTTTGATGGTTAATGCAGTTATTGCAATTTTGTTGTTTTATCACAATAGATTGGTTAATATACATTTCAAAAACCAGAAGCCATTCATTTACCAATGTAATTGCACTTTAGTTTACATATTTAAATGTCCAGATATTAAGATTTGAATGAGGCGAAATAACATGCTTTTTCTCTCAAATTTATTGTTATAATAATTTGTTTCCGATGTACTGTGATTATTTTCTGTATAAAAAATAATTTGGTGTTCAAAAAGTCTTTTTTCAAACTTGAGTCTTGAAAAAGAGGGGGTCGTCTTATAATCTGGGCTGTCTTATATTCGGGCCAATACGGTAATTATGTTGGAATATGTTTGATCACACAATAGCTCACCTTAAAGATCTGCTCACAAAAAACAGAGTTCTCGACAGCACATACTCTCTTGCTCCGTTGTCATTGAGACGCACTTGCAGCAAGTACACCACCAGTTTTGCCCAACTCTTGTCTCATCAGGTATTTCCTGCTCTGCATTTTGCCTTTGCTGCTCGTCTTGTGAACGACCGACAGTGCTGTCCTGCTCTTCACATTTCCGTTCAAATTGGAAGGGCAGAACCGAAATGTTGGGGTAGCTAACAAATGATACGCAGGAAGTTCGGCAGCGGGCCATGTGACTTTACCACACTGCGACGTCAACAAGAATGGCGACATATCATTTAAAATAATTTTACAAATTTTATTAAAATGAAAACATTAAGAGGGGTTTTAATATCAATTTATTATAACTCATACTAACATTTATCTTTTAAGAATTACTTGTCTTTAAGATCAAGGATCCCTTTAAAGAAATACCTATAAAATTCTTAACAATGTTCACCTCTTGGGCCTCAAGACCACTTGAGAGCAAATGAACCTCCGTGAAACTGAATGAAATGGCTGCAAAGCTTCATTGCTTCAAGAAGCTTCATTTGACCATCACTGCTCAAAGTAATCTCTCACTTCTCTTTGGCGAGAGAGACAACCTCTGCTGACACCTACTGTCAACACTGTTGCCATACAACACATTACCGCTCATGCCTCCCAGCATGCAATGTGGCACTGTAAATAACATTTATAATTAATGTTCTGTCTTGTTTCTTCAGTTACTGTTCTAGATGTTCCATTAATTGCAAATTATACTTTTTAGTTTGTTATTAGGTGATCATTTTGGTTTGGTTCTGAAACCATGAGTTGTAATGACCTTTAATTTGACCACATGCCATTATTTGTCATTGTTTGAGAAGTGGATCTGCTAAGCGCGAACTGTTCCTCCCTGCTTTGTGGGTGTCACAAAGTAGCAGCTGATTAATCCAATCCAGATCGGGAACCGCAAATAGTTTTATATGTAGCATTTTGGAAATGTACTTGATTTGTTTGAAAATGTTCTGGAAGCACAGCATGAGGATTATTTCCCCTCAAAGCAATTTGGTGCTCCTCCACCAGATGGTGCACTAGGCAACCGCCTAGCTCGCATATGCGCAGGGCCCGCCCTGAGTACAGGTGTCACATCAGAGACCCGCAGGCTAGATCTGCACCTCAGTTTAGTTCAAAAGGACTGGACGTCTATCGCCGTCAATGGCAGCGAGTTAGCTTAAAATATTTGACATGCTCTGTCTAATTTCCTAAATCCCAGGATGGCACATAACCGCATTTAAAACACATACAGGCCCACATATCCATACTGCACACGTGCTAGACAAATACGACATGTGTAATTATCCTTTGTAATACCTCATGCATTAGAGCGCCTGCCAAATCTGGGCATATAAGTCCCATCAGCTGCTATTTTCATGTCAGGCAGGCAGGGCAAAGTAATGACATTGCACTCACTTGCAGTCATTAGCCACGCTTGATGCCGAACGGGGGTTAACGCAAATTAAGTAAAGTTAAGTACATGCATTAGAGGAGCTTGTTTTGGGAGAGCTTTGCCCATTTTGCCGCCTGGAACTGCAAACAGAAGCTGACAATCTTTCTCTGGTTTTGGTAGATATCCAAGTTGCTGTAATTCCCGTCTTTTTTTTCTTAACATGTCATGTTGACAATTGGCCGGAAACCAGTCCAGGGTGTAACCCGTTTCCTGCTCAAAGGCAGTTGGGATAGGCTCCAGGTCACATGTGCTATATAAACAGAGGTAGGTACAGTCGCCAAAATCTCAAGTAAGAGTAGCGTTACTTCAAAATAATATTACTCACGGAAAAGCAGTATCCCAAAAATGGACTAAAGGACAATTTAAAAAGTAGTGTGTGTATGTGGCATCCGTGTACCTGTATAACCTCCCTCTCCTGAAGTAACTACCTGTCTCCTGGAATCTAATACAGGTCACCAGGTTGCTCCTCAGACTGTCCAGGAGCTCAGTGATGCCCTAGTCCAGATCTGGGAGGAGATCCCTCAGGAGAACATCCATCACCTAATCAGGAGCAAGCCCAGGCATTGTAGGGAGGTCATTCAGGCACAAAGACTCCACACACACTACTGAGCCTCATTTTGACTTGTTTAAAGGACATTACATCAAAGTTGGATCAGCCTGTAGTGTGTTTTTCCACTTTCATTTTGAGTATAACTCCAAATCCGGACCTCCATGGGTTGATACATTTGATTTTCATGGATAATTTTTGTGCGCTTTTGTGGTCAGTACATTCAGCTATGGAAAGAACAAAGTATTTAATTAAAAAAATAATTCAGATCTACTACATGTTATGTTTGTGTTCCCTTTATTTTATGAGTTCCGACTGCAAGCTTGTGTGTGGTGACTGTATTGTTATGAGTGATTGGTATCATCAAGGGCATAGGTTTGCATAGGGACGGTAGAGACAAAACACTATTAACTTTTCAGGATGCTCAAATTGTCTCCACCAACTTTTAAGCAACCTTATTTGCATTATATAATGACTTCAGTTATATAGGTCATTTAGATTGTCTTTCTATATGTCGTATGGATAGAATTGACCCTACCATTATTAAGTGAATTATTCTCATTATGTTCAGACTTACATTTACCCCTTTTTCTTGCTGAATGTGTTGGTCCATTTTTTCCTCCCGCAAACGCACGTTTCATTGGCTGATGACTAGACGCCCCTTCACCCCCCTCCCAACACAAACGCACACACACAACCTCGAAGGAAATACATGTCTACATGTCGCCTCCTCTGCCCCCTTCGAAGAGGAGGGATAATGGAAGTCCTTATCGGCCACAACCACTAGCAGCAGCCACTGTAAGTAATATTAAAAAATCGTCAGTGTTGTGGACAGTGGCGAACACGCCACTAATTTTGCTATGGACAGTACGACCTACATCAGAGTTAGCATAGCATTAAAATGTGTGAACTTGCTAACCTGAAAGTAAGATTGACTGACATATTTTTGGTCTAATTATAAGTTTTGCAGTGTGTTTTCTACTGTTATCATTAATTGAACCAAATCAATTTTATTAAAAATGATTTTTTTGAGTATCAAATGGTCAAAAAAATGTACCTTCTGTGTATTTTTACAGGTTTTTTTTTTTTTTCCAGGCAAATTGATGCGTTTTAAGTAGGGCTGTCCTGTCAAAATTATCGCGTTAACAGGTAATCAATTTTTCAAATTAATCACGTTATAATATTTGACGCAATTAACGCACATGCCTCGCTCAAACAGATTAAAATGACAGTACAGTGTAATCTCCACTTGTTACTTGTGTTTTTTTTAGTTTTGTCGCCCTCTGCTGGTGCTTTTGTACGACCCATGAGCATTGTATAATTATTGACGTCAACAATGGCGGGCTACTACTTTATTATTTTTTTATTGAAAATGTTACAAATTTTATTAAAATGAATACGTTAAGAGGGGTTTTAAAATAAAATTTCTATGACTTGTACTAATATTTATCTTTTAAGAGCTGCATTTCTTTCTATCCATGGATCACTTTAACAGAATGTTAATAATGTTAATGCCATCTTGTTGATTTATTGTTATAATAAACAAATACAGTACTTATGGACCATATGTTGAATGTATATATCCGTCTTGTGTCTATGTTTCCATTCCAACAATAATTTACAGAAAAATATGGCATATTTTATAAATGGTTCTAATTACAATTAATTACGATTAATTAATTTTTAAGCTGTAATTAACTCGATTAAAAAATTTAATCGTTTGACAGCCCTAGTTTAAGTCTTTTCTGTTACAAACAACAATGTTAATGAAGTTATACTTTATTGTAAGTACATCTATATTCCTTTTTTTCCTTTAATAACAAAATGACACAATGTTATGCAGAGGTTTACTGATAATAAATCAAAAAATTATAAACAGATGATACTATTTACAGTGGCGGCAGAAATTGGGGAGGGGGTAAAAGGTTATGTTTTTTTGGGGGGTAGCAGAAAATAATTGAGAAGCACTGCTATAGATGGACTTAAACTGTACAGACAAAGTTCTGCTTGCTATCTGAACACTGACTTTAATAAGGAGAGCTTCACTCAAACAAAAAGAAAGCACAACTGCTTCAATTTGAAGATGCTTGATTGACATGTAATGGAAAGCCAACAGGGTGGTGTTTGAAGAGCGATACCGTCACCTAGTGGTATTGTGGATACTACTGGAATTAACGTTTACATGTTTTTTTTTTTTTTTTACAAACTCATTTCAATTGACTGTACTGTTCAAATGACTATCCCCTCTCATTGCACCTGTTTTGTCAAAGTTGTGAACGTCAACTCATATTGTACTGAGCAGACGGAGCGATTCATTCATTCTAAAATATACGAAAAGTCCACAAAACAATGAAAATAGACTTTGAGCTACTGTGTTAATTCTGGAGATCAACAGCTGTCATAACAAGCCACAACTATAATTAGACGGGATTTCTCTGATCTGATCCAATGATCGTGTCATTTTCCACCCTTTTACAGTCGTATATGGATTCCGTATTTGCCTCGCTATAAGGCACTTAAAATCCTTAAATTTTCTCAGTGCCTTATAATCCAGTGTGCCCTATATATGGGTAAATGGTAAATGGTGTTATACTTGTATAATATTGGTTAATCATGGCATGGCATCCCCTTTACGTAACGCAACCCCTACCACTATTACTACTACTGCACCATATAATGTGGTGCCTACAGTGCTGGCCAAAAGTATTGGCACCCCTGAAATTCTCTCAGATAATGCCCAATTTCTCCCAGAAAATGATTGCAATTACAATGCTTTGGTAGTAATATCTTCATTTATTTTGCTTGCAATGAAAAAACACAAAAGAGAATGGAAATTTTTTAGAATCATTATCATTTTATACAAAACTCCAAAAATTGGCAGAACAAAAGTATCGGCACCCTTTGAAAAATCATGTGATGCTTCTCTAATTTGTGTCATCAACAGCCCCTGTTACTTATGTGTGGCACATAACAGGTGGTGGGAATAACTAAATCAAACTTGCAGCCAGTTAAAATGCATTAAAGTTGACTCAACCTCTGTCCTGTGTCCTTGTGTGTACCACATTGATCATGGAGAAAAGAAAGAAGACCAAAGAACTGCCTGAGGGTCAAAATTGTACGGAAACATGGGCAATCTCAAGGCTACGAGTCCATCTCCAAAGATCTGAATGTTCCTGTGTCTATCGTGCGCGGTGTCATCAATAAGTCTAAAGCCCATGGCACTGTGGCTAACCTCCCTAGATGTAGATGGAAAAGAAAAAATGACAAGAGATTTCAACGAAAGATTGTGCAGACGTTGGATAAGGAACCTCGACTGACATCCAAACAAATTCAAGTTGTCCCGCAGTCCGAGGGTACAACAGTGTCAACCCGTACTATCCATTGGCGTCTGAATGAAAAGGGACTCTATGGTAGGATACCCAGGAAGACCCAACTTCTGACCCAGAGACATAAAAAAGCCAGGCTGGAGTTGGCCAAAACTTACCTGAGAAAGCCAAAAACATTTTGGAAGAATTTTTTCAGGTCAGATGAGACAAAAGTAGAGCTTTTTGGGAAAAGGCATCAACAGAGTTTACAGGAAAAAAACAAGGCCTTCAAAGAAAAGAACACAGTCCCCACAGTCAAACATGGCGGAGGTTCCCTGATGTTTTGGGGTTGCTTTGCTGCCTCTCGCACTGGACTGCTTGACCGTGTGCTTGGCATTATCAAGTCTGAAGACTACCAACAAATCTTGCAGCATAATGTAGGGCCCGTGTGAGAAAGCTGGGTCTCCCTCAGAGCTCATAGGTCTTCCAGCAGGACAATAACCCAAAATACACTTCAAAAAGCACTAGAAAATGGTTTGAGAGAAAGCACTGGAGACTTCTAAAGTGAGTCCAGACCTGAATCCCATCGAACATCTGTGGATTCATCTGAAAATGGCAGTTTGGTGAAGGCACCTTTCAAATCTCAGAGACCTGGAGCAGTTGGCAAAAGAAGAATGGTCTAAAATTCCAGAAGAGCATTGTAAGAAAGCACTGGAGACTTCTAAAGTGAGTCCAGACCTGAATCCCATCGAACAACTGTGGATTCATCTGAAAATGGCAGTTTGGTGAAGGCACCTTTCAAATCTCAGAGACCTGGAGCAGTTGGCAAAAGAAGAATGGTCTAAAATTCCAGAAGAGCATTGTAAGAAACTCATTGATGGATACCAGAATCAGTTGTTCGCAGTTTTTTTGTCTAAAAGTTGTGCTACCAAGTATTAGGCTGAGGGTGCCAATACTTTTGTCTGGCCCATTTTTATATGAATTTTATGTAAAATCATATTGATTTAATTTTTTTTCATACTCTTTTGTGTTCTCTCGTTGCAAGCAAAATAAATGAAGATATTACTAGCAAAGCATTTGTAATTGCAATCATTTTCTGGGAGAAATTGAGCATTATCTGACAGAATTGCAGGGGTGCCAATACTTTTGGCCAGCAGCGTAGATGTGTTTTTTCCCCCCACCTTAATACATTTCCGATGTTTCAGATCAGGACAAAATCAGGTGACTCAGACTAAGATTCGCATGCAAAACGTTGCCAGGACATCCCTAGTCATTAGAATAAGTGGTATTGAAGATGGATGGATAAATATACCATATCTGCCTCCAGGTTTTGGATCTAGTACTGTGCTTCTTGTATAATGTGTAATCCTGTGCGCAACAGAAGTAACATTAGGTGACTGGTTCATTTCCACTTACATCCCATGAGATTTTTTTTTTTTTTTTCGAAAAGAGGCTAACATGATGAAACAGACAATCTCTGAAATCCATTTGGACCTCGCTCAAGATTATATTTTTATCTGAGTGATTGCAGATTATTGTCCAGCGAGAGGTGTGCTAAAGATGGATTATCCACTTGTTGGGGATGCATCCGACCCAGTGGATGCCAGCGGGCCAACCCCGTAGGCCATTTATGTTTGGCGCTTTATTCCCCCACCCCCCATTTCCCGCTTGTTTGGAATAAGAGTAAAAGTGACAAACACACACAAAAAATTGTGGTTAGTGATTCACATGTGGACAGGAATTGATTTGATTTTGAATGGGAAGGCTGACAGCAATCATTCACTGCGGTATTCCCCCAGTTAAAATGGCTTGGACATCTAGTGCCGTCAATGGCGGTCAATGACTTGAATGACAAATACACCTTAATTGTTTATTTCATAATCATTTTGGTGCTGTACAAAGATACAATCGTGACAACTCTGCTTTAAACACTATGATGAGTCTAAATCAGTGGTTCTTAACCTGGGTCGGATCGACCCCAGTGAGTTTGGCAAGGGTTAGAAGGACACACAGGGCCCGATTTTCATATGCTTACTCAAGGCCATTTTAGACTAGGTTTTGGACAGGTTTGCCCCCAATTTACAGGCTTTCTATATTTACTAGAACGAGAAACTGGTTTGCTCAGTGGAAGGTTGACACACACTTGGTTTGAGGAGGTATAAAGATCTGCAGTCAGCATGGACTGCACAGACAACAACAAAAAAAAACGTGCATCATTTTATGCCATGAAAATGTGATGCTTTGATGCGACAATAAGAGGAACAGTGGGAAATTAGTGAGTTTAATTTCATTTTCAAACATGAAAATGAACGGCAAAAGTTAAAACTATTTGCAGTGAATTTGAAATTTGAACAGGAATTCACTTAGATATTTGCTTGCTAGCTTAGCTATACATTGCTTTTTAATTTGAAAAAACATTTATTTATATTAAATTCTGAAGGGTCCGGTGACCGCACATGTGAAACTCGCCGGGTTCTGTACCTTTAGCATGGTTAATGCTGCCTTCGTGTGGTGTCGTAATCGTGGTAAATACCACTTGTTGAGTCAAAAATTGGATGTGAACGCCCCATCTACTCGTATTTTCTACTGGAGAACTGGGGTTTTATAATAACACCCCAGTTTCCGAGATGGGTGGACCTTTTACTTTTCAAAATGGCGGAGTGCAAACAAGAAGTTGTGAATGTCATGGGCGTAGGTTTGGTCTCAATATTGGGAGGGACGATATAACAGCATAACCTGCGTGTACACTTCTTGCAGGGGACGGGTCGTTAATAAAACCAAACATATTATTGAAGGGGGCTACATTTCTCACGAACATGAACCTAATTAATTGATCGGCTAAACGATCAAAGCAAAAATAAATATGTACTGACTTATACTAACTTTTGTGTGTAACATTCGATTCAAGCCTGTTTTTCTTTTTTTGTTTTCAAAAACTACAAATGGTAAATGGTAAATGGTGTTATACTTATATAGCGCTTTTCCACCTTTCAAGGCGCTCAAAGCGCTTTACACTATCTCGCCATTCACCTACTAAAGAAACATTTTGAAGTGCAAGTCTCTTTATTAAAAAAGAATGGGTCCACTTCTGGGGGACACTGAAGCCAGGGGCGGACTGGTAATCTGTGGGTTCTGGAGGATCACAGAACGGCCGGTGCCCTGGACGGCCGGCGGCCGCCATTCATTATACATCACTGTTTTTATCCCCTCTAGCCTCTCATTATCTACAGTTCGCATCCAATCCGACAGGTGGCAGCAATGCGCTTGGCTGTTCATCGCCAGTCTGATAGAAGAACGAAGAAAACACAAAGTACCCTTCATTGGTTCTTTGTGGAAGCAAACTAGCGACGAGCATTAATGCACAATATGGATGGTGGTGGCAAAAAAAAGGGTGGCGCGGAGAGGGTGGCGCGGAGAAGGTTAGGGAGAAAAAAAATTAAAGAAACAGGAGAGCAAAGCATTAAAATGTCTTAAGTTGAGAAATATTTTCGCAAGCAGCAGTCTGGCTGCAACGGCCACGTCGGGTAAGCAGCCTAGCCCCCGGCAATGGTGAGAGGGGTAGCGGGAGCCGCTCTGACGTGCAGCCGGTGCAGGGAGAAGAAAAGAAGAGGAAGGGTGTAATGATAAGCTGGTGGAAGTTCCCCAGACAAGCGCAGGGCAAGTAAAAAGGGATGAAGAGGGTCACTTGCTCGGTATACCGGCAATTGTTATCCACCAGGTAGCTACATTTTAAATGACAATCAAAGGGTTAGTGCCAGCTAGTCCGTTTGCAATCGTGTCAAGTTACAGTATGCTAGTCCTCCTATCACTCTCCTAAAGAAAAATATTTTAGCTGTAAAACAATGTATGCACACGCAGCAGCAATATTAATTCATAAGAAATATAACAAAATATTAATAAAATGAATGGTTTTACTTTTAAAGTTTAGTAAGATAAATTGATATATTTTTTTAACCATGTATATATCGTTTTGTTTTCTGGTTAATACTTTCCAATGAAGGTTATGTATCCAGGATTTGTCTTGAAATGTTCATTGGTATTTTCATTGAAATTTATTATTTGTATGGCAAGATTAATTATGGCAGGGGTCTCCAAACCGGTCCTCAAGGGCCGCTGTGGGGCCTGGTTTTTGTTTCAACCGATCGAGTGCCGATAGTTTAACCAATGAAGTTTCTGCTAAAACAAGCAGCACCTGACTGCACTTGTAAAACACCAGATTGGTGCATAGGTGTTGTCTTGTTTTGTTGGAATGAAATCCTGCGCCCGCTGCGGCCCTATGTGGAATAGTTTAGAGACCACTGAATTATGGCATTAACAATGAAATCATTTTATAGACATAGATATATAGAGATATATTATAATAAATTAGATACATAAAACTTGCTTTGAAAAATAAATTCTTTCATTTGTTTTTTCAGGTTGATCATAGAGCTAGTACAGAAAATGAACCCAACTCCAGTTCAGCCTTGCAGTACTTTGAGTGCCCCAAGTCAGACAGTCACAGTCTAGACACATTTTCCTCATTTTCTCTCAAAGTGCACGAAATTGATACATTTTACAGTAAAATGTAAAAAAAAAAAAAAAAAAGTCTTCCCGGGGGTGGGGTGGGTGTGTGGGGGGGGATGCCCCCCATACCCCCGGACCCCTAGGGGGTCTGTGTTTCCCTTCGTATAGCGATTCTTGTGGGCTGGGCTGAGTCAAAGTCCAGGGCTGCTTTTTAGTCCCAGTCCGCCCCTGACTGAAGCACTCCTAGACTCAAACTCAAGTATTGTAGTATAAAAGTGATTTGGGAAAAAAATTAAGTAAAAAAAAATTGAGATATCCTAGGACCGATCTACATCTGAGGCATACTAGATTACCCCAAGGCTCGATCCAATGTACTCTCATGACATTCTGATGTGTGATTTCATTTGACATTTTTTCATGTCAGTTCATGTTCTTGTACATGTCAGTGTCCTCTCAAAGTGGACCCATTCTTGGGTAACTCCTCAATTTTTATTTTATTTTTTTTAATCAACGGACCAGGGATTAAAGCAACTTCGTTGCATTACCGTAATGCACATGATGCAAACAGCAGTAGTTTTGCATGTTAGCAATGCTAACTCTGATGCAGGTCAGACCTTCAGTAGCAAAATTAATTGTGTTTCCCCCACCTCCACAAAATTGACGTCTTTTTACATTACTTAGCGCGGCTGCTGCTGGCCGGTAAAACTTCTAATATCCCTCCTCTTCGAAAGGGGGCGGAGGATGCGGCATGTTGTCGACATTATTCTGTCGGGTCTGTGTGATTGTGTGTTTTTGTTTTTTTTGGGGGGGGGGGGGGGGGGGTCAAGCCCTCAGCTAATCAAACGTGCGTTTGAGGGGGAAAATATGGACCGGCACATTCTGCAAGTGAAAAGGGATAAATGTAAATTTAAGTCTGAACATAATGAAAATAATTCACTTAATAATGGTAGGGTCTATTCTATCCCTACAACATATGGGAAGACATGGTAAATTCTATTCTATCCCTACAACATATGGGAAGACAATCTAAATTAACGATATACAGTGCCATCCATAATTATTGGCACCCATGGTTAAGATGTGTTTTTAGCTTCTAATAATTTTTTTAATCCAAATAATATGGGACTTAATGGAAAAAAAGAGAAAAATCCAACCTTCAATACAAGTGCGTTTATTCAGTGGGGAAAAAAATCCCACATAAAGAAATAATTATTTGACATCAAATAATGTGTGTCACAATTATTAGCACCCCTGGTGTTAATACTTTGTACAACCCCCTTTTGCCAAAAAACAGCACCTAATCTTCTCCTGTAATGTTTCACAAGCTTGAGTTTGTGTCTGGTGAACAATTTATGTGTACATTTGGCCATATGTTTAGGGTCATTGTCTTGCTGAAAGACCCAGTGACGACCCATCTTTAGCTTTCGGGCAGAGGGCAACAGATTTTGATTTAAAATGTCCTGGTATTTCAAAGCATTCATGATGCCATGCACCCTAACAAGGTTCCCAGGGCCTTTGGAAGCGAAACAGCCCCACAGCATCACTGACCCGCCCCCCATACTTCACAGTGGGTATGAGGTGCTTTTCAGCATGCGTATCTTTCGTGGCACGCCAGACCCACTTAGAGTGTTTGTTGCCAAAAAGCTCAATCTTGGTCTCATCTGACCAAAGCGTACGGTCCCAGGCTTTAACTGGGACCGTAAAAGGGAAGGTTGGATTTTTCTCTTTTTTTCCATTAAGGTCCCATTTTATTTGAATTTAAAAAATATATATATATTAGAAGCTAAAAAAACACATCTTAACTAGGGGTGCCAATAATTATGGGGGGCACTGTAACTGTACTCATTATATAATGCAAATAAGGTTGTTTAAAATTTGGTGTGGACAATTTGAGCATCCTGAAAAGATGGTAATGTTATGTCCCTAGCGTCCCTATGCAAACCTTGGTGAATGGTAAGAAAGAATTTATCTTGAATTTACACATATTGCAATGTACACATTTATGAAACACTTTTTTTGTGTTTGCTAAAATGCTAATGATAAAACAGTTTTGCCCACACAACAGACCAAAACAGATGAACAGGACGTACTCGTAATTACCAGCTAGCAAGTGGAAAGGATCATCTTTCCCAGAGCATGTGAAGGCAGCATAAGAACCACTGGTCTCGTTCTATTCAAAATCATTTACTAAAATAAAAAGAAGAGTTTTTCAGATCTAAATCAAATGGGTACTCTGTTTCTGTACTGTGGAAGTGTCATTTTCATTTCACATGGGGCAGAGGACATGGTGCTATTAAGTTGTTTTTTGCTTTTCGGGTCTGTCTGGAGCTGTTGTCGGCATGTGTGGGATTTTTCTCCGTGGGTTTCTTGCCTGCGATAGGGGAAAACACAAACATAAACTCACACTGAATTTGATTATTGAAAGGAAAAACAGGAGCTGGAACTCACACTTGGACGGGTGCTGAACTTGGGGTTCATCTTTGTTACTCGGGATCGCTTCGTGACCATGAATGAGGTTCTGTATTCCAGACATGGTCATTCCTCTTACAGGCATGTAAGTCGTCAGTCCGGTCAGGTTTGATTCAAGGCCAGCTGCACAACACTCTTCACATTGCTTGAGTGAAAAAAAAAAAAAAAAACACACACACACACAAAACAGAACAAAGGTCAATGTTTCACATAAGGCTGCAACAACTAATCGAATAAATCGATTAATAAATTATTTGCCAACCAATATGATAACTGATTTTAATCGTTTGGGTCCTTGATTGTGCGTAACGTGAGGCTGCGCGCACACCAGTGATTAGAGCAGGAGAGAGAGAGTTCACTGCTGCAACTGCAGCTGCTGGGTTGCTGAATCAATATTAAGTGTCAAGAGTTAGATTGTCTTTTGTGTTGTTGAATCCAGTGTGCCTCCGTCAGAGGTGAGTTAGTATATGAAGCCAATTGTATTATTTGTATTCTATGTGGATGAGATTCTATGATTCTATGTTACTACTTAGCAGGGAGCACTAAGCTAGGTAGCGATTATGCTAATTAGTGTCTTAAGTGTCTATTTTTATTATGTTATGCAGAAGCATATCAGCATTTGAGTTATTGTTGGATAGTAAAGTTGTCTCCATTCTTTATATAAAGAAACTACCGTAATTCTCGGACTATAAATCGCTACTTTTTTCCCTCATTTTGAATCCTGCGGTTCATAGTCCAGTGCGGCTTATTTGTTGATTTATTTGGGTTAATATGTAACATTTATTTGACGGTGGCGTCATAAGACTGCTGTAGGACCGTCATAATTATGACATGACACTTAAGTTTCATCCGACAAATTATTTCACTAACTCTATGTCCAGCTGGGATATTTGACATCCATTCAAAAGTGAGGCAATTTGCCGGATGACACAAAATGACATCTGTCATAAGCATTCATTAATGATCATGGCAGTGTCAAGTCATATGTCATAAGTATGATGGTCTGATGACAGTTTTATAGCGCCACTGTCAAATAAAGGTGTTACCAAATACCATAGCTAGCAATTAATGAAACATTTGGAACAGTAACTAAAGAAATAATTAGTACAGAACATGATTTTTTTAATTGTTATTTACATCTGTAGCACTGCAATGCATGCTAGGAGGAATGTTGGATGACAACAGTGTTGACAGCAGGTGGCAACAGAGGTTGACTGTCTCCCCAAAGGGAGCAGTGAGGCCAAATGAAGCCTCTTGAAGCAATGAAGCTTTACAGCCAATTGGTTCAAAGCTTCATGGTGGTTCATTTAGTCGAATACCACTGTTAAATAAAGTGTTACCGGTTAAAATCTTTTGGTGTAAATATCCCATTATGTAGTGAGGACAGCTGTGGCTTATAGGCCAGTGCAGCTTATCTATGAACAAATGCCATTTTCGTGTCAGATTTGGTGTGTGGCGGCTTATAGTCCGAAAATTACGGCACATACATAAACCCATTCATATAACCTCTTAGAGTCACCTTTCAACTTGAACTCAAACTCTAAATTGTCATACAAGAGAGTGCGCTTAGAAATTGGATTTGGATTTTATAAACAACTGTTTGATAAAGAAAACTAATTCATTACAGTCTGCCTCCTCCTTACTCGATTTTGTTGTTTAGTTATATCAGCGCTTGGCCAACAAGAAAAAAAAATGTCAATCAGCAGCACTTTTTTAAATTTGAATGAACAGGACTTTTGTCTGATTTGTGTACAGAGAAATTCTTTGAATGTTTTATACTCATTATGTACTTAAAAGCAGTTGTAGACTACAGTTATTTTTCAAGGAAAGTCATCCATTTTGTCTTCACTGTTACTGACAACATAAAAATTGCACAACAATTGAAAAAAGTGAAATTTATCCGATTAATTATTTAATTAATAATCCGATTAATCGATTATAAAAATAATCGTCAGTTGCAACCCTAGTTTTCCTTCATACAACAAGCAGAATCCAACACTAGGGTTTTAACTGCTTGTTTTTCTTGACAATTTTCCGCATGCTGTGTCCACTTCATCCACACTCTGGATTTATGATTAGATTGCTTGTCCTTCCATATACTAAAGAGTTGAATGGGCGGGGGGCAGTCATTACTGCTCATCAATGGCAATGTCGAAATTAAAATAAAAGCAAATGCGGCATAATGAGAGAAGCCGGGATGCCGTCTCGGTCATTTCCACATGTCCGATTAGCGGGCAGAGGGGTCGCGTTGACCTGGCTAATAGGGGGTAAATCCACTGGTGCATTATCTGCCGGGCACATTTCATCTAATCAGCAGGATGATGCCAGCAGGCTTAGGCTGCTTTTAATTCAGAGCTACCGGAGAATTACTGCACTAGCCACTCCACTCATTACATTTACTAAGAAGGAGAGAGTTGGATCTGTGTTATTTGTTGGATGTTGTTCCAGTGTGCGTGCGTGATGCTGGACTAAGTCGTGTATGATAAGGCCCATTAGGCTTGCAAAATGATGGATCTTTACAGGAAAAAAATCTCTAATTACTTGAATTCCTGAACAAGTAAACACAGTGAAGCCTAATTATTGTTTAAAAAAAAAAAACTACACACATGCACATGCAAGTCCGTACATGGAAGAGAATTATTCTATTAAAAACACTGTCAAAATTCAGAGCCGTAAAGGAGACTTTGGAAGTCAACATGTGCTTTTATGCTCTTATTGACGTGACGTGTGCAGTCCTCACTGTTGTATCTGTAATTTCGGCTCTGGTTCTCTCCTCCAAAGTGACTGTTATGCCATCCAGGACTTGCAACTGAGGCAGATTGCGCATCACTGTGGGCCTGTGGAGAGAATTGCGAGCCACCTAAAAGAGAGAAGTTACAAATGGAGGCCACCCTTCAAATTTCAAAAGAAAAACATGTGCTTTCTGAGTATGGTACATTGACTTGTGCTGAGACCAAAACAAAAAAACAAAAACAAAACAAAAAAAAAAGACTATAGGTAGTTCCCGGGTTACGACGTACTCGACTTAGGCAATTTCGACTTTACAGCGCCGGAGTCTCGTCCGCAATTTTGTCTCCAGTTTTTTGGGGGGGGGTTTCTGTCGCATGAACAGCACCTTATTGTACCTCACAGTATCTTATTTTTTACTTTATTAATATGACTTGTTATGTCCTCACTAAACCTGAATTTGCTCAGCTTTACAGACAGCATACATGGCAATTGTGCATTTTTGAAGCTTTTGACTTCCTTCCCTTTTGATAATTTGTATTTTAATAATTTGATAATTTGGAAATTCGGGTTACATTGCCAGCATAAGAACGGAACTCGCTCGTAACCTGGGGACTACCTGTATTTGAAAAAAGCATTGCCCAATAACTAAATTCAATCTCACATCAATTTAAATGAATTTTTTGGTGTACAATGTGTTTCATTGCTGTATCTAGTTCACATTTGCTTTTAATAAACATAATACTGTATTTTAAATGTTAATGAATATTCGTAGAACGTGTCCCACAATGTGCACGCAAACTTTTCAGCAAGGTAGAGAGGAATGCAAATATGATATGTTGACATAATTAGTTTTTGGGGGGAAAAAAAGCTACTTGTCTTACAATTTTTGACCAAATCACATAATTTACACATCAAAACTTCTAGGGATGATAAAGGGCATAAAAGTTGTATACAGAATTTGGCAAAAACTTATGGTTCCCCTCAGAACGGTCCCATTCTTTTCTAATGGGATGCCATTGACAGTCATGTACATCCAGATTTCCAATTCATTTTCAATGGAAGACAAACCTCTGTGGTTGTGATTTTTTTTTACCAAAAACTCATTACAGCCTAATGACATTCAACTAGCGCCCATGTAAGTCAATGCCATTGACAGCGATGCAACAGGACGAGTCCCCGAAATGTCCCCAAATAAACGGGAAATGGTCTGATATCAACAGGACGTGTTCCTGAAATATCCCCAAATTGATAGATATCAAGAGGACGTGTGCCTGAAACGTCCCCAAATCAACTCGACTTGACGTCATCAGTTTTCCAAAAGAATAGTATGTCCTTACTTTTTTCCCCCTATTTTTATATTTATACTTCGCCTGACTTGATTGAATGTCTCATTCTACATCATGCAACATTGAATTTCATGTGTTCAGAATAAGACAAACCATTTTAAAACCCTTTCATGTAGGTTTTTATTTTCCGTATTTTCCTTTGAATTCTTATTACATTCATCTAGGACATGTGTTCAAACCAGTGGCTCAGGGGCCGATTGCAGCCCACGGGAAAAATGTTTTGCCCCCATTTGACATGCAAATGTAGTATTAGTGTTGCCCGCACGTATTTTTGCACAAAATATACATAGTGCTGGCCAAAAGTATTGGCACACCTGCAATTGCGTCTGATAATGCTCAATTTCTCCCAGAAAATTATTGCAATTACAAATGCTTTGGTAGTAATATATTCATTATTTTTGCTTGCAATGAAAAAAAACAAAACAGAATGGAAAAAAGTTAAAGAATTATTATTTTACTCAAAACTCCCAAAATGGGACGGACAAAAGTATTGTCACCAGTTGAAAAATCATGTGATGCCTCTCTAATTTGTGTAATTAACAGCACTTGTTACTTAACTGTGGCACATAACAGGTGGTGGCGATAACTAAATCGCACTTGCAGCCAGTTAAAATGGATTAATGTTGACTCAACCTTTGTCCTGTATCCGTGCATGTACCACATTGAGCATGGAGAAAAGAAAGAAGACCAACGAACTATCTGAGGACTTGAGAAGCAAAATTGTGACGAAGCATGAGCAATCTCAAGGCTACGAGTCCATCTCCAAAGACCTGAATGTTCCTGTGTCTATCATGCGCAGTGTCATCAATAAGTGTAAAGCCCATGGCACTTTGGCTAACCTCCCTAGATGTGAAAAATTGATGAGAGATTTCACCGAAAGATTGTGAGGATGGTGGATAAAGAACCCCTACTAACATCCAAACAAGTTCAAGCTGTCCTGCAGTCCGAGGGTACAACAGTGTCAACCCGTAATATCCGTCGGCGTCTAAATGAAAAGGCACTCTATGGTAGGATACCCAGGAAGACCCCACTTGTGACCCAGAGACATAAAAAAGCATGACTGGAGTTTGCCAAAACATACCTGAGAAAGCCAAAAACGTTTTGGAAGAATGTTCTGGTAAGGTGAGACAATTTTGGGAAAAGGCATCAACATAGAGTTTACAGGGAAAAAAAACAAGGCCTCCAAAGAAAAGAACACGTTCCCCACCGTCAAACATGGCGGAGGTTCCCTGATATTTTGGGGTTGAATTGCTGCCTCTGGCACTGGACTGCTTGACCGTGTGCATGGCATTTCGAAGTCTGAAGACTACCAACAAATTTTGCAACATAATGTAGGGCCCAGTGTGAGAAAGCTGGCTCTCCCTCAGAGGTCATGGGTCTTCCAGCAGGACAATGACCCAAAACACACTTCAAAAAGCACTAGAAAACGGTTTGACAGAAAGCACTGGAGACTTCTAGTGGCCAGCAATGAGTCCAGACCTGAATCCCAGAGAACACCTGAGGAGAGATCTAAAATGGCAGTTTGGAGAAGGCACCCTTCAAATCTCAGAGACCTGGAGCAGTTGGCCAAAGAACAGTGGTCTAAAATTCCATCAGAGCACTGTAGGAAACTCATTGATGGATACCGGAAGCAGTTGTTCGCGTTTATTTTGTCTAAAGGTTGTGCTACCAAGTATTAGGCTAAGGGTGCCAATACTATTGTCCGGCCCATTTTTTGGAGTTTTGTGTAAAATGATAATGATTTAATTTTTTCCCCCAATCTCTTTGGTGTTTTTTCATTGCAAGCAAAATAAATGAAAATATTACTACCAAAGCATTTGTAATTGCAATACTTTTCTGGGAGAAATTGAGCATTATCAGACAGAATTACAGGGGTGCCAGTACTTTTGGCCAGTACTGTATGTATATCATTTTAAATAATATGAATGAATTAACTGAAGGATCCATTTAGCGGGAAAAATTGTAACATTTAAATACTCATTAAATAATTTTTAAAATAATATTGAAAAAAATTCAAATCAGTCATAAACATTTGAATAATTCTAAATAATAAATGCTTTGAAACTTAAATGTCAAATCCAGTTCAATTGGGAGGGGCTTCCAGCCTTCCCAATTGAAATAGATTGGACGTCTATCGCCATCAATAGTTGTTGTTTTCGATATCAATTTAACTCTTTTACGAACTACTATCACACATACTCTGGCAGTTAAGCTAATGATAACTTTTGAATAATAGCAGTGACTACTGTCTCACAGTCTTTTTAAATCAAAAGTCACCTGCCTTGAGATATATGTGTTGCTATGTGGTGTCCCAAAGGTTGCAATATTCCATTTGTCCACTCATTCAACTAAGTTGACGTTCCTGCAGGCCCCTTCTGCATTTAAACTCTGAGCGAGTGCCAGTGAGAGTCCAGAAGTGAGGGGACAGAATTTGGCACGATAACACGGACAAAGCAGCGATCTCATGTGGTCAACAGCAGGGGGGCGTCGTCTCTAGGGTGCTTGTTGGCCTTTCCCCTTTGGCAGGATTAACCCCTTATGGACGGGGTGATCCGGCGGGAACGAGGCTGCCACAGCTGAGCGTGGCCCCCTCCGTCATCGGCGGTCTACGCTGATGAGCGCCTGATCTACGAGCTCCAGATGGGTGATGTAAGCGGGCCAACAGCACTCGCCATTTGGTCAACGGATTTGTCTGTGATGCCGGCCAGTTTGAGGCGCAGCAGACGGCCCGTGGTGTAATCGCTTAATTTGGGAGCGTCGAGCAACGCCGGCTCAGTGCTGTGGATCGGGTTGTTTGTCGGCAAGTTAAATTCAAGCCGTTTGAAATGAAACTGAAGACCACTCGACAGCAACAAAAAAAAAAAAAAAAACAGTCCAGTCGCCTGGAAGCAGAGTGACATCAGAAACAGAGAATCAGGCATAGGCGGGAGTTTGACTTTTGGGGCAGGGGGGGCACAACATTGATGACCCCGAAACGCAGTTTCAGCAATAAAATTAACTTACAAGAGTATCTAAATAATAAGTTGACAATGAGCGTTTTTTGTTTCCCATCATTCTTGAGGGGAATTCTAAATAGGCTGCTTAGGCAATACTTTTCGCCAAGATTGTCATCCATTGAATATGGTACGCCCGCCGGTGTAGTGCCAATGTAGTTACCCCAGTCAAAGATTGTATCCCCTGGGCGGAGCCATATGGAGATAGATTTGTGTCTTTATTATTCAATCAAAAAAAGTTGCTTCAATATAAAAAAAAAATGCTTCAATCAAAATATATATTTTCAACCCCCCCAAAAAAGTCATTTCAATCAAAAAAAAAAAAAAAGATGTGTATGATTGCAAAAATTAATTTGAAACTCCCAAAAATGCATGTGAAAGCTACTTTTCTTTGGGTTTTTTGTTTGTTTGTTTGTTGTTGTTGTTTTTTTTTATTTTATTGAAGTCTAGTTGTTGTTTTTTTTTGATTGAAGGAATGTTGATTTGTGTTTGGGCCATATTTTGGCTAGGAGATTTTTGTCTCTATTATTCAATCAAAAAATAAGTTGCTTAAAAATACACATATATTTTCAAAAAGAAAAGTCACTTCAATCAAAAAAAGAAAATATTCAATTATGGAAAAAGTTTTTGAATGCGAAAAATATTTGAGATTGAAATATTTGCATTTGAACACTAAAATTTTGATCTAAAAAGTTTTCTGTGATAAAAGCAATTGTTTTTGAGTTTAGGCCATATTATAGGTAGGACATTTGTGTCTAAATCATTTAATCCCCAAAATAGCTTGCTTCGATCAAAAAATATATATATTTTCAATCAAAGAAAAAAATCATTTGAAAAATAAAATTGCCCACCCCTAATTTTTTTTGTTTTTTTGAAAATTATAAGCAAAGCAAATGACCGTCTAAGTTGCTAGTCACATGATCTGTTTGAAAAACTATTTTAACCCATTATAAAAATACATTGTTTTGTTCATTTCATTCATTTTTGTTGCAGTTTTATTGCTTTTCGGCCACCAGGCCCCCCTGGCCCACCTTTAAAATCCGCTTACGGAATCAGGAACTGACATCAGTAATGTCACTTCCCGATTCTCTGTGTTTTTGAAGTGATGATCACTTAACTCATTGGCTGCGATTGACGGCGCTACACGTCAAATCCGTTTAAGGTTTCCAATGGCTTGGACGTCTACTAATGACAAACTCAATTTTAATTCACAACAATGGATGCCACATGATTTGGACGTCTTGCGTCGTCAATGGCATCAAACTCCACACCAAAAAATTACGCCGCTTACGTGGGCAGCCGTTTTCTGATGTCATTAATATACGTAAACGCTGAACGACTGGACAACACCTGCATGCGATAATGCGTATTAATGACATCACGAGGAATGGCGCTCAATCTGGGATACTCGCATTTGATTGGTTAAAATAGTACCAGAATACTCTCATGTTGTGTGGGCACTTCCTGAAAGTACTGGCTTTAACAAGGTTTCTACAGTTATCAGAAAATCTCATGCTTTTTAATGCCACTTTTAATGCTATTTTAAATTAAGTTAATGCCCACGCCTAACTGCTGGTAGTTTCATACACACAAATTGTAAGCAGAGTTGTCCGATAATGACTTTGTAAACGATATCCCGAAATTATCCAACTCCAAAAATCCAATACCGATATCAAACCGATACTGATATATGTGGTCGTAGACTTAACATATTATGGCTAATTGTATTGTGATGCCCCACTGGATACTTTAATCATGATAAATGTAACAACTTCAACATTTTCCAATATACATTCTGTGAAAAAATAATAGAAGAACTTAAACAGAAGTTATGCAAAAACTGCCTATGTTAAATTCAAAACAGTGCAAACATCAGTTTGTTTGTTTTTTATCAAGTGCGAGTGCAAAGTGCCAGTAAAGCACTGCCTTCTCAAATATGCCTCACACAGTGCTTCTGGTGCTTCAAAATAACAGCAAAGGCACACAGCTTCATTACAGTGAATAAGGTATGTGATGAGTTTTTCATTCATTATTTTTTAATCATTTAGTGTTCATTTAATTTTTACACCAAGCATGCAAATGGTCTGCTCACATAACAAATCCGACGCATCTTAGTATGGAGACACCAAATGGTCAATAAGCATAACTGCTGTGCTAACCTGTGACCAGCCCTTGTACAAAGGCAGAAGGCTTCTACATTCACTTTAAAGGCAACACACATATTGGCACAAAACCGATGTCGATATTACCTGACATAATTTTAAAATGCTTTTATTGGCTGATATTATTGGAAAACTCTAATTACATTAAAAAAAAAAGTTTTTTTAACCATCAAGTTTACAGTATTTTTAATGCTTCGAACATTTAATTTAAAGGTATCCTCAATCTTAAAGACAAGTAATTCTTAAACGATGAATGTTAGTACAAGTTTTCAATAAAATTTGTAAAATTATTTTAAATGATACGTCGCCATTCTTGTTGACGTCGCAGTGCAGTGACGTCACATGGCCCGCTGCCGAACTTCCTGCGTATCATTCGTTAGCTACCCCAACATTTCGGTTCTGCTCTTCCAATTTGAACCAGAGCGGAAAAGTGAAGACCAGGACAGCACTGTCGGTCGTTCACAAAACGAGCAGCAAAGACAAAATGCAGAGCAGGAAATACCTGATAAGACAAGAGTTGGGCCAAACTAGTGATGTACTTGCGGCAAGTGTGTCTCAATGACAACAGAGCGAGAGAGTGTACGCTGTTGAAAACGTCGTTTTTTTCTTAGCAGATCTTCAAGGTGAACTACTGCGTGATCAAAATTATTCCAATATTGTAGATTGTTAGCATCCAGAGCTGTCGTGTGCTTTACATACAGTAGTAGTACAGGCCAAAAGTTTGAACACACCTTGTCATTCGTGCATTTTTATTTTCAAGACTATTGACACTGAAACTCTCACTGAAGGAAATAAAACTATGAATGCACACGTGTGATAGTCAGGATGTGTCGTGGCTGACTGTCCTCATTAAATTCGTTATCTGACGGGAATAAATCCTGGAATCGAATGTCCTCCAGTTCTTCTAAATCCAACTCACGTTTAGCTACGTAAAGTGCATATTAAGTGCTCGGCGCGCATCAGCCGGCCACTGTACCGCTGCATCGGACGTGTCTGGATCAGTTTGAGTGGCAGCATCACTCATATTAGGTAAATACTGAACAGACACACTTAGGGGCTGTTTACATGGCGACTCTCCGAGAAGACGAAAAATTTAATGTTTGCATTTATATGGGCCCGTCTCCATTCGAACAATGTCGCAATTCCGCATGAAAACGATGTAGTATTCATGCCAGGCCCTAGGGGGCATTGCAGATTTACAAGGCAGCAGCGAATAATGCACTTTGACCCCACCAAAGTTCCTCAGCCCGGATAAAAAAATATGCCCACCCGCTCGAAGCGATGGCACTTTTGTTTTGTTCAAAAAGGCACAAAAATGGAAACATTCAACATATTTAATTTTAAAATATTTTTAAAACAGTAAATTAAAGCCGACATTCCGCCATATTTGCTGTTTTTAATGTTTAGTAGCACCGATGCGAACGCCCAATGTGGCGTGTACGAGTGCTGACGTTATCGGCGCGGAGTTGCACCGTGGGAGCCTTTGATATGCATGCGGAGATAGCCCCCCTAAATTCACCACAATCGAATTCCACTTTGGAGGCAGGATTCAGAATTTTTCGTTTTCACCCTCCGTCTTAGCCGGCACCATATGCACGTGAGGCGACTCCGCAACAGTCATTGTGTCTTCGTGTCGCAGAGTCACCATGTAAACTGCCCCTTACTGCCTGATTAACTGACAGTAGAAGTGAATTATTAGCTTCCTCTGTGACTAGCGGTACGCCGAAGGTTCGCCTACCGCTGTCACGACAGGAGCGGCTTGCCTGCTTAAGAGAGCGGCCAGCACTTTTTTGTCTTTGGCACTTTATTGTGCGCATTTCACTTGCTATCCAAGTGCCTTGAGGCTTCTTGTGAGGGAAAATAGTTGGAACAGCATTTGATTTTAGTCTAGGCTTACACTGTATCCAGCCGCTCCGGTGAGCTCTTTCATAAGTTGTCGTCAACTAAAAGCCTCGAGCGCGGTAGGAGAAAAATGGTGAGAACAAAGCTTTGGGTCTTTGGGAGGTTTTGTCAGTCCACAGCTATTTTCCCAAACCTTTCTTCTCTTCTCGTCAATAGGAAATCTGTGGAGATTCACATAACTACCCTTGTTTCCATTTGACTGGAAATTGCATCCAAAAGCAGCACATCATGGCATTTTACTTAGCGAGTTCTTCTTCTGTTAATTTCCACCAGACTCTATGCCTACTGGTACATTGCTACCTTTCTCAATGTGGTCAAGTCAAACTTAGCGAGTTTAGGCAGCAATGCACAAGTGTCGTACACAATTGGAAACGTCCAAATGACGTCATCACTCTGAGCCCGCAAAACATGGCGCCAACTATTGGTCAAAATATGTACTAAATATTATAAAATATTGCCATTGATTTAACATTTTGTGTGTTTCTAACAACATATTTTAGTCCAAGAGAACAATTGTGGTTTATTAAGGCCTACGTGTCTTGAAGATCAAGGATCCCCTTAATGCTTTTTAAGGACTGAATTTTGACAAAATCCATTTAATAACTTTTAATGCTTTTTAATGATCCGCATAATCCGTTTAAATTATTACCCACTATCAGAAAAGCGAAATTCTGTTATTTCAATTTGATGATTATCCTTTAAAACAAAAAAAACTTATTTTATTGATATTTAAAGATTGCTAAAGGTGTCAACTGTTCCTTTAACTACCACTGAAGGGTCTATCCTTCCAAGAGATAATACATTTACAAATTCAGATTATGTCCAGTTTTAAGAGAAAAAGAGTGAAGTTTAATGTTGAACTCAAATGTCAATGTTTCCCCTTTCACTTTCTTTTTTTCAGGGTGAAGGCTGGCATTCACTTGCGAGAAAAAAAGCATTTGAAGCACTACAATATTACAAACACAGTCAAAAGAAGTATACAGCATGCCTTTGACTAAATTCAATCAAAAAATAAAACACCAAAAGGAAAGCCAATTCAGAAAGATGAAAAAATTCAAAGAGGAACGTAAAAAGAAACGTGCGTGTTATGTCAAACATTGACATTATAAAATCTATATCCATTCTGATAGCTTCTTTCAACATGAATGACCTCAGATAATTAATCCCACCCAAAATTGTCCAAATTTGTATTTTTGGTGTTGTAGAGCAACAGAGTTAGTAAATTTTCCTTTCCTTGGCTTGTTTCTTTAAGGTTGGCCACCTTTATACTTCTTTGGATGAATGTTTACAACTTGTTTTTTTGCTCAACTTAAACAGCCTGTTAAATTTTTGGATGCATTCGACGATGCTAAACATCCAAATACCGTAATTTTCAGACTATAATGAATAGGGGTGTGACAAAATATCAAAATGGTGATATATCGTGATACTTTGTATCCCAAAAGGTTATCGATATGCTCCTGCCAAGAATCGAGATATCGTTTTGAAAAGGTGTCAATGTCAAAAAAAAATAAAAATATGAACCAACAAGTTGCTACCAAAATCTTCCACCAAAATAGTGTCTCAGTTAACTCTAAGGCTGCATTGACAGTGCTCGCCACCAAATCCATATAGACTGGGAATGTTCGTTCATTCAAAACCACAGTATTCACAGTCATTCTGTCCGATTTTCAGGGCATTTACAGGTCACTTACTGTTCATTTTAGGGCATTTACAGGTCATTTTCTGTTGAGTTTGAGTTACTGCATATTCATTTGGATGATTTCCATGTCATTTCCTGTTCTGTAACTCTAAATAAACAGGGAGAGACCCATAAAATACCCCAAAATCAACAGGAAGAAACTGAAAATGAACAGGTAAATGACCTTAAATGGCCCAAAATTTACTCATTGCCTGGCATTGGCTGGCACTACGGGTCATAGACATTCAATCTGTTTGAAATGGGAGGGATGGCAGCGAATGAACATTCTAGTTCAAACGGATTGGACATCTACTAGTGATAAACTCATTCCAATTTACAGCAAAGCTTGTTTTTCTGTTTATTAGTAGTTTGTAGAATATCCTAGAAGCATTTCCTGACCAATGTATCGATAATCGTATCGCCATATCGTCAGATCATCGTTATCATGAGCTTTCTATCGCAAATCGTATTGTATCGTGAGGTACCAAGAGGTTCCCACTCCTAATAATGAATGACGATTAGCTGCCACCAGGGGTGTCACTGTACCTAATACAATACTAGGGCACAGCGGAGCACTGGTGAACGAGCAAGTTTTTTTGTTTTTTATTAGCAGTGATATAAAAAAGTCAGAAGTAGCGCTTTAAACTATATAAAATCGAACCAAAATACAGGTTTCTGTAAAAAAATAAATACATTTTTAAAAAGTGACGGTTTCTGTTTCTTCAGACATCAGTATTCAAAATCAAAATTGGTACATCCCTTGTTAATAGTCAATTCACCTCTTCCTACACTCTGCTGCTCTACTTTGTCTGGACAGAAATGGGGATATATCACTGTTACTGTTTTGCAATCAATCAGTGTAGTGGGTTGTGACCTAAAGTGGTTTATGTTGCCTAGGTGGGTTACCTAGCTTTCCTCTCTCATTCCTCCTTGCTTATTTATCCTTGCGATGAGCAAACAACTTTCTAATATCTATTTGCAAGAGTAATTCTGTTTGAGTCAAATAGAAATAAAAAATAAGATATAATGTTGCAGATTGCAGCGACTGCAGTAACAAATAAAATGCTTGTAAATCAGATTCAAATCATGATGAGCACACATACAAAATTATTTGAGGATATATCCCAAAGACAGGCAATTAATGATTTCGAAGCGAAAAATCACACAAAACTACCCCGGATCATATCACACGGTGGCGGGGTTGTCAATTGTCTTCACTGATCGGCAAGGGCGGCGAGCAAGTTACAGCTCGTTGTTCCCCTGCTGCGGGCAGGAGAGCTCGTTTGCCATGGGAGCAGCTGGAGAATGATTGCCGAACAAACCGGCTGACGTCGGAGCGGGATGCTGCTCGTAGGCAAGCCGAGGAAAGCGCATTCTCTGCGGGCTTGCCTTTATCGTCGGCGGTGTGCCCTTCTCGGTGGACATGGAGTATTTTCACCAACAAAATACAAGCCATCTCCTTATTAAAACATGTGTCATGATCCCAGTATTTGACATAATATAAAAGACGTCGCTTACTCACCTCACAATGGTCCCAAAATTGTCTGACTGTTTTGTCACCATTAACTGCAGTGAACGGGAATTTTTTGAAACCCAAAAAAGGCTCACACACCTCTCCCTGGTGCAGCAACAAAAGCATGCAGTACATAGTGCTAGCGTGATGCAAAAAATAAACAAAATAATGCGCAACATAGGCCGAATCCGCAGCTGTTCTGCATACTGTAGTATTGGCTGTATACTGAAGATGATTATCCTGCTGATGTCATATTCGCAGTCTTCGTTAATCCAGGAAGTCACTCATTTTGATGGCGCAGGATTCAAAAATTTAATAAACATATCGATCGCTTCCACACACATCCAAGCGGTCCATTTCATTCAGGGACATAAAATACCGTGTGAAATACGAAATAAACATGCTTTTTGCTGTCATCGGCACTTTAATTGTGAATGATTCCTTTTATTTAATAAAAGACATTTTGGCTCATTTCAATTTATATTTTTAATATGGGGATTTCAATCTATATCATTTATACGGGGACTTATTTTACATTCTTATTTTTCACAGAATGTTTATTTTATTTGGAAAACCTTGAAGTGGTTACATTTATCATGATTAAAGCATCCAGTGGGACATCACAATACAATTCGCAATAATACGTTAGGTGCTCGACTGCATATATCTGTATTGGTTTGATATCTGATTTTTGAAGTTTGACAATATCAGGATATCAGTTGAAATGTAATAATTGGACAACTCTCATAAAGTCAGCCGTAAAATAGAACTGTAAATAAAATAAACCTCTAAAAAAAACACGTGATTGGCTGTCTACCTTAGTTAATGACACTGAAAGAGTTCCAATGAATTGAATTGAATGAATCTCCTGCATAACCAATGAATGTACTCACCGGATTGCCAATGACAGAGAGTTCCGTCAGCGAGGGAAGAACATCAAGTTTATCAAGCTCTGAGATGTCCTACAAACATGGGGGGAAAAAATATTTTGTATGATTTTTTTTCATTACCCCCTAAACCTTGCGCCCCCCCCCCCCCCCCCCCCCAACGAAAACCGGATGTGTTCGGGATAATCGAGGCATATGTATCAGTGCTGAAACCTTTCCTAATTTTTAGTACGGGCAGGACAGAAGCAGCTGATGGGAGAGATTACATGTTTAATCGCATGAGTTTGGGCACGCAACAGAGCAACGGAAAGGGAGGGGGGAGCTTTTCCATGATTTGCCAGGTTGATGGTCGCTCTTGGCCGGAATTCAGAGACGCCCTCGTGTGCTGGAACAACTGCCATACTTTACATCTTAATTAAATACATGAAAGTTAGAGGGATTGGCAGAGTAAAGTGTGCAAATCACTCCCCCCTCGGTGAGAAGAAGATGCATACTGAGAAGCTGATGACATGTTTCACTGATTGTCCCCTCTGTCTTCTGACCTTCAATCATACTGGAGCCCCCTTTAATGCTAACCTTCGCATTGCGCAGTGGGGGATAATGAGTCATGATTACTATGCTTCATGTATAACGTTGCCGCCAGTGGATAAAAATGCATTCCATTTGCCACCTTTTCTAGACCAACCGATTAGTAACAGCTAATCAAAATCTACAGAAATCTTGTTTGGTAACTCAAGTAGTTTAATACAAAAACAGTTTTGTGCTCACAAATTTTTGACATTAACCGGGTGTGTCAAATGTACAGCCCGCGCCGCCAGTGGGTTCATTCCGGCCCCCTTGTGGGGGATGTTCTGCCTAAAAGGCACATTGTAGCTCAGTCATACTGTCAAGGGCGTAGGTTTGCATAGGGACGGTAGGGACATAACACTACCAACTTTTCAGGATGCTCAAATTGTCCCCACCAACTTTTAAGCAACCTTGTTTGCATTATATGATGAGTCCAGTTATATGTCTTCCCATACATTGTAAGGATAGAATAGACATTACCATTATTAAATTAATTATTTTCATTATGTTCAGACTTACATTTATCTCTTTGCACTTGCTAAATGTGCTTGTTCATTTTTTTCCCCTTCCAATGCCCGTTTGATTGGATGATGACATGACCACACGCCACACAGACACACGCACTCACACACAACGCAGACAGATTCATGTCGACAACATGCCCCTCTGCCCCTTCATAGAGGAAGGATATTAGAAGTTGTTGTTGTTTTTTCCGGCTAGCAGCAGCCACTGTAATTAATGTGAAAAGACGTTAATCTTGTGGAGGTGGGGGACACACCACAAATTTTTTGTGTTGCACCGATACCATTTTTTGGCCCCGATACCTGACTGTGCAGTGTCGGCCCATACCGATACCATTTTTTTTTCCATTGAATTCATTCCAGGACCTTGATTGTCAAAATGGTCGTTTGACGAGCAGGATTTTCCTATTAGAATACGTTATAATTCCATTAATTCGTTCCACAGCCCAAAATCCTTCACTAAATCCTAAATACATACTGCTGGTACTATTACAAATTGCAGTTATACATAGCAAAACAAATATATTATGAATAAAAATCGGAATAATAATATTTGCCTGGCTCTGCCAGACTGTTCTCCCTGTATTTTTCAAACACTGAGAGTATAGTCTGGGAACCTGCCCATTAACGGCCTCTCGAGCAGGTACAAAATCAATCAACAAATCAGATTCGTTTATTTGCGTGACGTGTTCTTAACGAGCAACGTCACTCTTACACGTCAAAAGTCGTCTCCACAACAACTCAGATGGTGAACGGCAGAGCCGAGAATATGTTCCAATCCACGGTAAAATCAGTTTTAAATTACCAACACATCGACACGAGTCATTGACAACAGTCTGTCTTGCGCTAGCCATGTTGCATAAACTCCGCTCTCTTTGTAGTTTTACTTCCGCACGCAAGTCCCTCGTCCTTCCCTCGTTATTTTACTAACGTCACGTCTGCCCGTCGCTGATTGGTCCACTCCGCTGTCTGTTTGCTGTGGCTTGCTCTGCCCTGGAAATTGTATCCGCGTGAATGGTGGCCAGACTCAATAGCTGGAACAGCGGTGAGTCTGGTGTACCAGGCAATAATAATATAATAATAATAATAATTCCCGTAATAATTAAAGATGCACCGATACCGATAGTAGTATGGGCAGGGGGCGCCGATCCGGCCCGAAATGGTGGTATCGGTATCGGCGAGTACCAACAAAGATGGCGCCGATACCATTTAACGGTCCATTGTTATAACATTTGACCGCAGCCTTTTTTCCTCCTCGCGCTCACTACACTCTGTCTCTGTGTTGTGTGATGACACGTGAACACCAAGCAGCTATCGCTATTGGCCTGCTCCAGACCAATGAGAGCGGGCCAATAGCCACTCCTGACCAATGACAAGGCCGCTTTTTCATATGGAGGAAAAACAAACCAGGAGAAATGGCGGCGGTCGGGAAATATTTCAAAATAGAAATACCGTCAATTAAAATCAATGGCTGCATGCAAGATTTGCGGCCTGAAAGTTTCGAGATGTGGAGTTAAATCGGCCAGTTTCAATACCTCGAACCTGATAAAACATTTGAAGACGAAACGTGAACGAACACAACTAGTTTGAGCCTGCAAGAGCAGGACTGCTATCCAGAGGAAGGGCGCTGCACCGGAGCAACAATCTCTGGTCAGTTCACAACGTCTACTTTAGTTTCATTGTCTTTTACTGTCTTTTACTGAAAGAAGTGCCGCAGTAATTTGGGAACTGTTTCCAAAGTAGGGTTGCCACCTTTCAAAAATAGAAATAAGGGACTCCCCCCTCCCGAAAAAAAGCTGGGCTAATAGAGAGACGGGATGCTGTGATCAATTATTATTACTTATAATTGTTAGCGTTCGCAAATGCGGAAACAAGGTTGGACCTCGAAGTAGACAACAAGCGGGGGATACTGCACGTACAGGGGTTTAATGATTGCAAACAAAAAATAACACGCGATCGCGGGATAGTAGAAATAACAAAAGGAGTCCGTGACAGCAGGTCGACGGAGCTCAATACTACAAACTCAAAGGTTAACTAAGACGATAGGCAGAGAGCTAAAAAGCCAAAATAAAAACACTCAAATACATGCAGGGGCGTAACAAGCAAATGTAGCGAGACTATAGTGCGAGATGTCAAATGGCGATCAGCAAGGCAAATATCTCGGCAGCCTTCTCTGAGCTTACCCGTACTCAAATGCTGCGTTGATGAGCCTGCATTGGATTCAGGTGCACCCCCACTACCAGCCCAGCAACAAAACACAATCTAACCAGCAGCAAAATGTGACAATAATTTCATGAAAGTTGCACTGTTTGAGAGGTTGCACCTTTGAGAGGTTTAAAAAAGTTTAATCAGTTCATTCAGAGTTTATTATTATGAATTTATTTTTACTTTCTTACTGTTGGGCTAGTATTATACATGTTTTATTAATTTCACAAATGTAGCACTATTTTGGCCTTTGAGACCCAAAGGTTTATTCAACGATTGTCTACTAGGGTTTAGTAGACTATTCACTTTGTACTAGTCTTTTCCCTGTTTGGCAAAGGTAAGCAACAGCCTGACAAAGCCTTGATTGCAATGATTTCACATCCAATTATGTAGCTCTTTGGGAAAAAAAAATATATATATATATACACAGTGCCTTGCAAAAGTATTCGGCCCCCTTGAATCCTGCAACCTTTCGCCACATTTCAGGCTTCAAACATAAAGATATGAAATTTAATTTTTTTGTCAAGAATCAACAACAAGTGGGACACAATCGTGAAGTGGAACAACATTTATTGGATAATTTAAACTTTTTTAACAAATAAAAAACTGAAAAGTGGGGCGTGCAATATTATTCGGCCCCTTTACTTTCAGTGCAGCAAACTCACTTCAGAAGTTCAGTGAAGATCTCTGAATGATCCAATCTTGTCCTAAATGACCGATGATGATAAATAGAATCCACCTGTGTGTAATCAAGTCTCCGTATAAATGCACCTGCTCTGTGATAGTCTCAGGGTTCTGTTTAAAGTGCAGAGAGCATTATGAAAACCAAGGAACACACCAGGCAGGTCCGAGATACTGTTGTGGAGAAGTTTAAAGCCGGATTTGGATACAAAAAGATTTCCAAGCTTTAAACATCTCAAGGAGCACTGTGCAAGCCATCATATTGAAATGGAAGGAGCATCAGTCCACTGCAAATCTACCAAGACCCGGCCGTCCTTCCAAATTCTCTTCTCAAACAAGGAGAAAACTGATCAGAGATGCAGCCAAGAGGCCCATGATCACTCTGGATGAACTGCAGAGATCTACAGCTGAGGTGGGAGAGTCTGTCCATAGGACAACAATCAGTCGTACACTGCACAAATCCGGCCTTTATGGAAGAGTGGCAAGAAGAAAGCCATTTCTCAAAGATATCCATAAAAAGTCTCGTTTAAAGTTTGCCACAAGCCACCTGGGAGACACACCAAACATGTGGAAGAAGGTGCTCTGGTCAGATGAAACCAAAATTGAACTTTTTGGCCACAATGCAAAACGATATGTTTGGCGTAAAAGCAACACAGCTCATCACCCTAAACACACCATCCCCACTGTCAAACATGCTTTTCTTCAGCAGGGTCAGGGAAGATGGTTAAAATTGACGGGAAGATGGATGCAGCCAAATACAGGAACATTCTGGAAGAAAACCTGTTGGTATCTGCACAAGACCTGAGACTGGGACGGAGATTTATCTTCCAACAGGACAATGATCCAAAACATAAAGCCAAATCTACAATGGAATGGTTCAAAAATAAACGTATCCAGGTGTTAGAATGGCCAAGTCAAAGTCCAGACCTGAATCCAATCGAGAATCTGCGGAAAGAGCTGAAGACTGCTGTTCACAAACACTCTCCATCCAACCTCACTGAGCTCGAGCTGTTTTGCATGGAAGAATGGGCAAGAATGTCAGTCTCCCGATGTGCAAAACTGATAGAAACATACCCCAAGCGACTTGCAGCTGTAATTGGAGCAAAAGGTGGCGCTACAAAGTATTAACGCAAGGGGGCCGAATAATATTGCACGCCCCACTTTTCAGTTTTTTATTTGTTAAAAAAGTTTAAATTATCCAATAAATTTTGTTCCACTTCACGACTGTGTCCCACTTGTTGATTCTTGACAAAAAATTAAAATTTTATATCATTATGTTTGAAGCCTGAAATGTGGCGAAAGGTTGCAAGGTTCAAGGGGGCCGAATACTTTTGCAAGGCACTGTATATATATTATATATATATATATATATATATATATATATATATATATATATATATATATAAATAAACGGGGTGGTATCGGTATGGTATCGGTATCACCCGATACTGCACAGCCAGGTATCTGTATTAATATCGGGGCTAAAAAATGGTATCGGTACAACACTAGTAATAATGTAACGAATCTGGTTCTAACGTGGCAGACGTTTTTTTGCTGTACCCGAACACACCGTACGGCTGACGTGACAGAGAGAGGGAGCGGTAAGGTTGAGAGCTTACTTTCACTGTCAATGTTTTCTTGAGAATGTCAGCTGCGGCGGACAGTAAGCATTTGTGTTGGATTAGTTCTGAAATAAATGATAAAAACCTGACGAAGCCTGTAGACACAAATGGCGAGTCAAATTTTACGTCGGATGTCAAAAAGATCGCGTGTCGAAGCGGATGGATGTCGAGGTACTACTGTGTACATATATATATATATATAAAGTGAATCCAATACAATTTTTTATTGCATACTTGGTATGGGTGAAAAATTTGTTAAATAAACCTTTGGCTTTCAAAGGCCAAAATAGTGCTAAATTCGTGAAATTAAAACATGTATAATACTAGTCAAACAGTGAGAAAGTAAAAATACAATGAATGAACACTGAAAAAAGTTTTTCAAACCCTGAGCTTTCATGAAATTATAAGTAATAATAATTGAGAAATGTAGCCCTGCCCCCCGTTCAATAATCTTTTTGATCATATTAATGCCCCGTCCCCAGCGAAAAGTGTATATGCAGGTTATGCTGTTATATCGTCCCACAAGATTTTTTCAACAAGAAAGGGTGCACCAGGAGAGCCCTCTTACCCGGACGGTACCTTCGCCGCTGGTTATGTGAGAGATTCATGAGATCACTGGAAACCAGCGTGTCTTACTGTCCTTTCCGTGGAAGATATGGAGGATATTTGGCTGTTTGTCGTGACGGTTGTGGCGTTCCTTCTGCTTGGCTTAGGAGGTTCCCTGCTCTACCAGAAAGTTTCCAAGACAGCAGCTTTCAAGGAAATCAACAAATTGACCACGGATCCAACGGTGCGATTCAAGTCATTGAAAGATCGGGTCGAGGCTTGGCTCGAGAACTGGCTTCGTGGACTCAAGGTTCGGACCGAGGATGGATGGAGAAAAGTGGATGCTACCTTGCGCCAGGTGACGGAACTGTCGGGGCAGGTGACTGGACTGTCGAGGCAGACCGCGACTATTGGCAATGACTTAAGGAACCTGAGATCTCGCCTACGCCAGGAGGAGCGCAAATTTGACTGAAGACCAACCGTATTTGGACATAATGAATTACTTATTTGGCTTGATTTGATTATAATTTTCCTTCCCTTTACCGAACACCCTTACCCCACCCCTCCCTTCTCCTGGACAGAGCCGCGCAGATGACCCTATCTCTTGCCCTTGATCTCTTCCCAAGGCCGGTTGCAGGGCCCTGTGACTCTTATTTTGTCTACAGACATGTACAAATACTGATACACTTGCGCATACACACACTCACACACAACCTACCCCCCTTCAGTCCGCCACCGCCTTTTTCTTACTATCACTGATTCTGCCCACCTTCCTCCAGCCATGACTGGTAGTTTTTTTTCCGTACAAAAGATCCCTGCACGTGACCTGTGCGTCGTGTCATACCCATGCTATGTTGTATGATATATGTGTCTAATTGTAACTTGCTCTGTAATTTCTGAAGAGAGAGAAGTGGCGGCGCGTAACAAAGTCTACAGCGACCCGATGCTCACTCATCGAACGGAATTTCGTTGCATCTGTTGTCATCTTGTGAGAGCTAGCGTCAATAACAAATGAATCTCTGAATCTGAATCCTACCAATGTTGAGACCAAACCTACGCCCTTGCATGCTGTATGAACAAAATAACAGGCTTTTATTTTGACACAGGCGTCGTAAAACCAGAGATTTGAGTGAGTGCGTGCACTACTTGGCTCACTTTTGTGTCTGCAGTTACATTCGTTTATTCGCCCTTTCCAAGTCAAAATGGATTGGTAGTCCAGTACCATCAATGGCAGTCAATGAGTTAACATGTAAGTGATCCAAAAATGTCTCGAAATCAACAGAAAATTACACCAAAACAAAAAGAAGTCACCTAGAAATGCCTTAAAATCAACTGGTAATGATCCAAAATAACATTGAAGTGACGCAAAATGAACTCATCGCCTGCAATTGACAACGATTGACGTCCAATCCACTTATACTGGAAGGACTGACTGTGCATGCTAATCTTCTAGTGCCATCGACAGCGCTCGATGTCTAATCCATTTTGACTGGGAGGGTGTTCGAACGAACGAATGTTCATTCGCCCCCTCCCAGTCAAAATGGATTAGACGTCGAGCACCATCAATGGCATCCAGTTAGTTAACTTATTTGGCCAAAAATAAACTAGTCACGAGACATTAGCAATGTCAATTCTGGAGGTGAGGCGAAATCATACCTGAAGCTTATTCATGCCGAGGAAAAGCTTGCGAAGCTCGGCGAGCGGGTAGAGATGGTTGAGTTCCCGGATACGATTCTCTGTAAGATGAAGTTCCACCAGGACGCTCTGGGAAATTAAAGAGTTCTCATACAGGCCCCGGATCCGGTTCCTATCCAACACAAGCTCTTTGAGCTGATGGAGGCCCTCCAAACCTTCCACTTGGCTGATCTCATTCCCTGGAAAAACATTTTTATGTTCCAATACAATTTAAAAAAAAAAAAAGGATAAATATTTTAAACGCTGTAACTGTGGTGAAACCCAAAATCTGTGAACATTTTTGTCTATGACTGTACAAAGCGGATGTATTAAAAATGCTTATTTCACAGTACGATATTAAGAGACGCTATTTTGCCATACACAGAGAAAATATTTTTTCATAGCAGACATAGTTGATATTGAAGTCTGCATGAAGTTATTTCCAGAATCATCCGTCATTTTTTTTAACTTTCCGCCATCAAATAAGACAGCTATTCAACTAAACAACTATTGACAATTAATTACAAAAGCATAATACAAAGTATCACTTCAAAACACTTAAAACTGGCAACTTTCAAAATCAAGAATTTCAAGCACTCATAGAAGCCTTGATATGAAGATGTTTAGCTGGTATTCATATAAAAAAAAGTTTTAAATTTTACAAACATTTCAAAATAAACTCATTCACTACTACTACAGAGGTACACATGAAATTAATTTTAACTAAGGTGGCTGGAATAGAATGATCATTTTTCAGTGCGATTGACCTACAGGGTGTACCCTGCCTCCTGCCCATTGTTAGCTGGGAAAGGATCCAGCATCCCTGCGACCCTCGTGAGAATAAGAATGAATGAATGATTGTTAAGCAGTGTTGTTTTTTGGCAGCCCTTTTACAGTGGTATAAAAAAGGATCTGAACCTTTTGGAATTTCTCACATTTATGCATAAAATCACCATCAAATGTGATCTGATCTTTGTCAAAATCACACAGATGTAAAAACAGTGTGTTTTAACTAAAACCACCCAAACATTCATAGGTTTTCATATTTTAATGAGGATAGCATGCAAACAATGACAGAAGGGGGGAAAATAAGTAAGTGAACCCTCTTCCTATGGAGACTTAAAGAGCAATTGAACCCTATTTTTACCAAACAATTTAACTCAGGTGTGTGCCAAATAAGGATAAAACAATACTCGGTTTTATATTGAACCGTTCGATACGTGCTCTTCGATTCAATACGCAAAAATATTCGATCCAAATGAAAAGCTGCCAAAATGTATTTTCCAAATTTATTTTTGTCGTCTCTTGCTAAAATGTCCGGCGCAGCTTTGCCTTGAAAAAACAAAGCCTGCCACTGGCAGCCCCCCTCCTCCACTCCTCCCCCAAACTATATGAAAGGTGGGAGCTGTGGCACACGAGGATCATTGCTTGTAAGGACAGACAGAAACTTAAGGAGGCGGCTTGCCGGCTTCAATATCGTACAGATCCGTTGACTGGCAGCATTTTGGGTGAGCTGACATGCTATACCCACTCATACATATTAAACTAAGATTAAACAAAGACTGTCTTTATGGATACGTACAACAAAGTTTGCCAATATATTATTGCCAACTTGGCTGCTACAAATAACCTCGCTTTGACAACAGACAGGTTTGGACTGTTAGTCACAGAGAGCTAACTCACGGTTACATGATGAACAATGAGTGGCAAATTAAGAGCGCCGTACTTCAAACTCATCCTGTTTATGAAAGTTGATTGTCTAATGCTGGTGTTGTGCTGTAATGAGCAGACATGACTTCTGTGGCGTTTGTTAACTTTTTTTTAAAGCCCAACAACACTCGCGCACACACACTAGATATGATCAAATAGCAACCTAGATGTGCTACATTAGATCCCCCCAAGTCCCATGTCATTGGCTGCGTGAGCCTAGAGTGATCATGGGACGCATAGTCCATATACTAAATCGATGATCCATACCAGTGACTATAGATAATGCAGCAAATATTGTTAATTCAGTACGTAACACAGATGGACTCGGACCACAAATAGGATGTTTATCTCATGTGGTAAACATACCTACTCAGAGAGTAAAAGCAATCAAAAGTGTGCCCTGCCTCACTTTACAAACAGTAAAGATTGTTCTCAGCACTTTGATGCAAAATTTCTACGGATCAGTAAGAAGTAAGCACATACAGTATAATATTATGGAAGTTATTTTTGCTTGTTAGCAAAAAAAAAAAAAAAAAAAACACCCCAAAACACCAAAAAAATAAAATAACATTTGTATTTTTTGTTTCAGAGCATTAAATGTATTGAATCGAAGTGAAAATCGTGTCCCTCGTATTGAAAATCGTACCGAACCGTGACTTAACTGTATCGTTGCATCCCTACTGCCCAATCACTGATGAGTGGTTTGAAGCTGCCTTGCCCACTATAAAACACACACCTGGTGAGAATTGTCTTGATGAGAATCATTGTCTGATGTGCATCATGGCTCGGTCAAAAGAGCTGTCTGAAGACCTGCGATCAAGGGTTGCTGATTTTTATAAAGCTGGGAAACGATACAAAACCATCTCTAAAAGTCTGGACAGTCAGAGAAGTTGTCTACAAATTGTGAAGAGTTTGGCACTGTTGCATCTCTTCCAAGTAGTGGCCGTCCACCAAAGATGACGCCAAAAAGTCAGCGCAGAATACTCAGAGATAACAAAAAACAACCCCAGAGTGTATGCTAAAGACTTACAGAAATCACTGGCACAGTCCAATATCTCTGTGCACACATCAACTATATGTAAAACAATGGCAAAGAATGGTGTTCATAGGAGGACTACACGGGGGAAGCTACTGCTGTCTAAAAAAAAAAAACCATTGTTGCTCATTTAATGTTTGCAAAAAGGCACTTGGACACTCCACAGAAGTTTTGGCAAAATATTTACTGGACTAATGAAAACAAAGTTGAATTGTTTGGGAGTAACAGACAATGTCATGTGTGGAGGAAAAATGGAACAGCTCACCAAGAACAACACCTCATCCTCACCATGAAGCATGGTGGAGGGACCATCATGATTTGGGGCTATTTGTTGCCTCAGTGCCTGGACCACTTGCAATCATTAATGGAAGAATGAATTCAAAAGTTGATCACAATGTTTTGCAGTAAAACCTGAGGCCGTCTGTCAGACAGTTGAAGCTAAAAAGAGAATTGGTGTTGCAACAAGACAATGATTCAAAACACAGAAGTAAATCAACTTCAGAATGTTTCAGAAGAACAAAATACACATTCTGGAGGGGCTAAGTCAAAGTCCAGACTTGAACCACATTGAGATGCTGTGGCATGACTTAAAAACAGCGATTCATGCCAGACATCCCAGAAATCTGACTGAACTACAGCAGTTTTGTAGAGAAGAATGGGCCAAAATTAGTCCTGATCGGTGTGCCAGACTGATCTGCAGCTACAGGAAGCGTCTGGTTGAAGGTATAGCTGCCAAAGGGGGGACACAAAATATTAAATGAGATGGTTCATTTACTTATTTTTTCCCCCTTCTGTCATTGTTTGCATACTATCCTCATTAAAATATGAAAACCTATAAATGTTTGGGTGTTTTTAGTTCAAGCACTTTTTTTCATCTGTGTGATTTTGACAAATATCAGATCACATTCGATGGTGATTTTATGCAGAAAAGTGAGAAATTCCAAAAGGTTCAGATACTTTTTCATACTACTGTAATTTTGGTGTTAGTCTTTTGGAGCATAATACTTATTAGTATTAGTCAGTGTTGTTTTCGTCAATGTTGACGACAACGAAAATTCTTCGTCAACGAACACTTGCACAAACCTTCTTGGAACCCATGTTGGTTTCTCTCACAAGAAAATCTGCCGTGCGTCCATCTTGTGGGAAAACAAACTGCGGTGCTGTCATAAATTGTCATACTTCAAGCATGTTGCTGGATGTAGAAACAAATGGCAAGTCAAATTTTACGTCGGATGTTGAAAAGATTGTATGGCCTGTACTCATGTTGCTGCCTCTAGTGCTCAATTATGGTATAGTTGCACGGGGCTTCTTTTCGATTGCGCAGGAGGCACGAAAACGGAACTATCAATTCACAATAAGAAAAAACAAACAAAAAAAGTAACATGTAACGCAGGCGAAAATTTGAGAAGTAGTGGAGTAAAAAGTACAGATACGTTCTGTAAAATGTACTGAAGTAAAAGTACCACTTCAAATTTGTACTTAAGTACAGATAATAGACTTCATAATGTATTGACAGGTCAGATCGGTCATACACTGCCCCTCGCATTCAAGTATGGGGCCGCCCACATCAAGAGGAGCTATTCACAAACACACGCATGCAGCGAACTAACGCTGGATTTCTGTTGAAAAAGTATGAAAGCTGTACTGCATTGTGCAATTGTCTCAGGAGTGATTTGTTCGAGGATTCAAGGTAATTATTATATTTTTCGTACCATGCATGCATTTGGAAACGTTGTGAAAAAAAATCAATGGGAAGAATTAGCCGCTATTGCATTGGCATCATAGTTCGCAGTATTTACGTAAAATAAATGTTAACTGCACGTTTTTTTGCTTTTAACCGAGAATTGAGACTTTTTTACGTCCATATCTATAAAGAATTTAGGGATTTAAGCATTTATCCACAAGATTTTTCACTGGAAAAGCTCTGTTTACATCAGGTAACCGCTAGCTACATTCACTAACAGACTAGCATTGTATTTCGACATATTTACGTAAAATAAACGTTAACTGCACATTTTTTTTGCTTTCAACCAAGGATCGAGATTATTTTACGTCCATATCTATGAAGAATTAGGGGATTTAAGCATTTATTCACAAGAATTTTCACCGGAAAAGCTCTGTTTACATCAGGCGGCCACTAGCTACATTCACTAACAGACTAGCATTGTACTTCAAAAATACTTACGTAAAATAAATGCTACCTGTATGTTTTTTTTGCTTTTAACCAAGAATCGAGACTTTTTTACCTCCATATCTATAAAGAATTCAGGGATTTAAGCATTTATTCACAAGAATTTTCAACAAAAAAAGATCTTTGTGGTTCCACTCGGTCAGCTTTGACGCCCTCGCCAACAATTTACCAACAACCAGTGACATGCGGTCAGGGGAGGCAGGTGAGGCAGAGCCTCACCTGTCATCATGACAAAAAAATAATTATAGCATCAAATTTATATTAATATTTGTCCATTGCTCTTTATGTATGACTCATTTCAAACATTTTTTATAGTCAAAATCGCTGAATTTGCCTATTTCCTATTCAAATAAAGAAATGAAACGAGAGGTGCGGCAGCAACGAGTAAAGCCTCACCTCTGAATGCGCAATCCATAACAAACTGGGTTGATACATGGAATTGGAGCGTGCTGGTTGCCATACATCTGCATGTCGCCATTATAATGTTTCCAGATACGTTTATTTGACCTGATTTTCCACAGTCTAGCTAATGTCTTTAACCATTAAAGTTTAATGTTTGTTAGCGACATATTTAGTTTTGCTGATGGGAAATAAAACCGCAGTGAAAAGGCACAGGTTGCAGCAGATAGTACTCTGCCGCACTGAAAGGGGGCGTACGTGAAACTGGACTTTCCGTTAAAAGTGGACGCGATTAACACAACACCGGAGCTAAAAGGTTTGCTTCAAACTACTGGACAGAAGATAACTCGCGCTTTTCAAACGGACTGGTACACCCGAAAAGACTGGCTATGTGGCTGTCCTTCGAAAAATCGCCTTTGCTACTTTCCCTGCCTTTTCTTCTCAACTTGTGCCAGTGTCTGGACTAACACGAGATATTGTGACATTAAAAAACTACCACGAAGCCTCAGCAAACATGAGAGCTCAATCACTCACATTCAAAGCCTGATTGCTTTAAAAACTTTTGGAAGCTCAAGGATCGATTTGGCTTTGACGAACAGCAGAAGCTCAACGGTAGCATCCACAATGCTAAGGTAAAGGAAAACCGAAAGAGTTTGAAAGACCTCATTAATGCAACCTGCATCCTAGCTAAACAGGAGTTAACATTTCGTGGTAACGATGAGCGTGTAAGCTCTTCTAAACGTGGCATATATGTAGAACGATTACATGGTTTTGCTGAGAAAGATGAAAGGTTACCTAGACATTTGGACACATCCACTGTGTTTTCTGGCTTGTCAAATAGAACACAGAACGAGCTAATTGAAGCAATCCTCTCCATTGAGGCGGAGAGATTTTTTAAAGTAAAGGAAAATAAGGAGGACTTTTACAAAAAGGGCATAGGTTTGCATAGGGACGGTAGGGACATAACACTCCCAACTTTTCAGGATGCTAAAATTGTCCCCACCAACTTTTAAGCAACCTTACCTTTTTTGCTTGATATAATGTTCAGTTCTATAGAGAATTTAGATCTTTCAATAGTCCCATATGTTGTAAGGATAGAATTGACCCCACCATTATTAAGTGAATTATTTTCATTATGTTTATGTTTGCTAATAAAAACCAGACATTTATTCAGGAAGTTTTCAAAATGTTTCTTTAGTATTTTTTGAAAACAAAGGTTTGAATCGAACAGTGTATCATCTGAACCAATGCACCTAAAAGTTATTATCAGTAGATAAGGATTTATTTTGCATTGATCATTTTGCCTATTAATTAATTAGGTTCATATACATGAGAAATGTGGCACTTTGCCCCCTTCATCCAATCTGTTTGGTCTTATTAATGTCCCGTCCCCAGCAAAAAGTGTACCTACATGCAGGTTATGCTGTTATATCGTCCCTACGAATGTTGAGACCAAACCTATGCCCTTCCAAAGTAACGCCAGTTTTTGTGGTGAAGGACAGGCGCAAGACCACAGTTTTCATTTCAATCTTATTAAAAAATAAAAAAAATAAAAAAAGAAGAGCTTAGACTTAGAAAAATACAATAGAATATTTAAAAACTACATTTTGGCCTTAAATAAAATATTCTTTGTTTTTCTTTTCACACTTTTTGTTTAGCAATCTGTAGTAAATTGATTAAAGTATCAGAATTAAAAGTTTTAAAAACAACAGAATATTTCACTAAAGGTCAGAATTGAATTCTGTGGTTTTGTACACCACTCTATACTCTCATTTATGTTGCATGAATTATAGAATTGCGACGGCCAACACACTGAGGGTTATTGTTATTTTCTTACTTTTACGTTTCGATAATATGTATCGTGTGTGCGTGTTTTGTGAAGAATGCTGATGATATATGAAATAACCAGTGGCCAATTGAATAAGCTACCCTTTTTGGTTTATATATTTGGAAATCTGACACTAAAGGAGTTCGTGCCTCACCAACCATGAACCTCACCTCACGTCACTGCCAACAACTATTTATCGCCCACGTGCCCCGTGTCCCGTCAATACATTATGAAATCTATGGTACAGATACAAAAAGATGGTAAGTAATGAAGTACTTTTACTTTGTTAAATTCCACCACCGCATCGAACATGGCCCACACATCCGCAATGACGACAAAATTATTCTGACAGCAACCCCTTGATCGTCAAATAGCCACGATCCCCGTCATGTAAACGAAATGAAGGTGATAAAACATGACCTGCTCTGCAATGTGTTTGTGTTAAACAAGTGAGTCAAAAGATATGATGCAAAGGTTTTCAAGCAAGTTGAGTGACAAGAAAAGTGGCCTTTGTGGCCCCGATCAAAAGCTGCTCTCATTTTGCTCCGACCAACCCCAGCATGCACCTGGCTTTGAGCTTCAGTGTTTACCTTTACCTACCTTGAAGGAAGAGCACTTTAAGATTGGTGAGCCTGCTGAGTTCCAGATTGGCCATATTGGAGATGCCATTGTTACTCAAATGCAGTATCTCCAGGCTGCTCATCAGAGGCTCCAGGATGATGGTTGGTGGAAGGAGCCTTCACAAAGGAAAATAGGCTTTTGTAACTGCTCGGGTTAAATATACAGTACAGCCATCTACCTCCCGCTGCTCTATTTTGCCAAAAGCACAAAATAGGATGCTTCACGAAAAATCACAGCAGGTAAAAGATTTGGACTTTTTACAAAACGTTTGACAGACAGTACACATGTAAACCCATTCTTGGTAATGAGCAGTTTTTATATAAACGGTTTTCACAATAAAGACTGTGAAAATTGCAGATGTGTACTATAAACTGAACTTCACTAATGTTTATACTGTATTTTTATCTGAACCCTTAGCACATTGCATCAAAATCTTAGCCATTTCCTGGTATTTGCTTCCCCCTGGCGGTCACAGAGTGTACCAAAATGTTTACTATGGAAATGTGTGTGTTTTTGACACAAAACATTTAGTTGTTTGTATCTGCACTAATATTGTTTTGTATTTGTTTTTTATACACAGTGGGGCAAATAAATATTTAGTCAACCACCAATTGTGCAAGTTCTCCTACTTGAAAAGATTAGAGAGGCCTGTAATTGTCAACATGGGTAAAACTAAACCATGAGAGACAGGATGTGGGGGAAAAAACTGAAAATCACATTGTTTGATTTTTAAAGAATTTATTTCCAAATTAGAGTGGAAAATAAGTCTTTGGTCACCTACAAACAAGCAAGATTTCTGGCTGTCAAAGAGGTCTAACTTCTTATAACGAGATTTAACGAGGCTTCACTCATTACTTGTATTAATGGCACCTGTTTTAATCATTATTGGTATAAAAGACACCTGTCCTCAACCTCAGTCAGTCACACTCCAAACTCCACTATGGCCAAGACCAAAGAGCTGTCGAAAGTCACCAGAGCACCAGGCTAGGAAGACTGAATCTGCAATAGGTAAAACGCTTGGTGTAAAGAAATCAACTGTGGGAGCAATTATTAGAAAATGGAAGACATACATGACAACTGATAATCTCACTCGATGTGGGGCTCCATGCAAGATCTCACCCCGTGGCGTCAAAATGATAACAAGAACGGAGAGCAAAAATCCCAGGACCACACGGGGGGACTTAGTGAATCACTCAAAAAACTGATCCAAGCCCTTCTTTGTAACACATTAAATTTGTGTTTGATTTGCTAAAACAAATGTATTAAATACGAAATATATGTACATTTCATAGTGTTAATGTAATAATTTCATCTTCACATTCAGAACTCAAAATGAATGCGTTTCATTTGAATTGGGACCGCCCATTGCGCATGTGCAAAGCAACACGCGCTCAGCCTCTGTTCACCCCCGTCTGGACTTGCTTTTTCACCGACAACTTCTTTCGGCACTGCTAGGCTTGCCACCCGTCCCTTGAAATACGGAATCGTTCCGTAATTGGGAATTAAAAATTGCGTTCCGTACTGAACCGATACGGAACGCAGTTTATTCCGTATTTCACAATTGTCCCATGGGTCCCGTGGCTCCGGTGGCGGGGAGTGGCGGCCGGCGGTGCTCCCAGCCCATGCACGTCTGTCACACACAAACAAACACCTCCTGCCCTCATGAGTGACCACTGAGCCAACAATAATGAACAAAAAGGGCAGGAGATATTAAAGACAGCAAGATAGTTATCTGCCTGCCCCCTGCTGTCTGCCCTGCACTGCGCTCCACTTCCGGGTTCGTTGCCTAGTTACCTCGCTCGCTCTGTTCAGCGCACCGCCCTGCGCGTTTTCAAAACAAAAATGTCTTCTTCAGCAGCAGAAGCTCAGGACACCCCACCTCATCCTCAAAAGGGGAAACGTCTCCAAAAAATACAGTGGAGTGGGAAGAGGGGAACGCGTGGCTCGATAGAGACACTGATGATGATTATAAAACGAACTGCAAGGCAGGCAGGAAAGTTTTTGCAGCGTCTCACGGAAGTGTAAAACGGAATGCTGCAGGGGACCTTCACAAACGGAATATAAGATCCCAGAAGAGCCTTCGTCACAATTATTTGTACCTGAAACACGATATTCACAACTTCTTTTCACTAACCTGCAGAAAAAAACAAAACAATCTGCTGCAAGGAAACTGCCATGCCCACATAGTGCACAATACAGTTTTCTCATCTAAAAATAGATACATTTCTATGCATTTTATGAGTTTTGGGGATGCCCCTTTTTTTCGCCCATAAGGCTTTGGGCTCGAGGGGGGCGTCCCTTATTTCTATTTCTGAAAGGTGGCAACCCTAGGCACTGCTGCGGGGTTATACTTTACAGAGACGCTCAAAGGTGCTGTAATCGCAGTCATTGGTGAGTACGCGATTATGTAATATTTTTAAACGCTTGCTGTGAAAAGACCGTGAGACAAATTTCACCGTTAGTGAAGTCAGACATTGCGGGCTTGCTAGCTAGCTAGCTAAACTACACGAGGGAGAGTTTATATAACTTGTGGAATGCGACAAATGGCATCGGCACTCTTGCACCTTGCATAATCTATTATAATGTAGGGCTAAATGTAACTGCATTTAGATTTTATATATGATTTTCTGTCTGTTGTTTATCAGAATCAATCAGAATCAGAATCAGAAGAGATGGATATGAGGAGCCACAGGACATGGGAATTGTGATTGAGGGCATATGGATAGGCTGACTGGACTCAAAAGAAATTTAAATGTTATTCAGGTTCTGTTTTGTACTTCTACATGTGTGTTGTACATATATATTTAATATGTTTGCAGGCGTTACATACTGCACTTTATGGCAGGGTGACCATATTTTGATTTCCAAAAAGAGGACACTCGGCGCAGCCTCGAGATACTTGAATTTTACTCGAAGATCACTCAAAGATGCGTATATCTCCCACTTTTTTTTTACTCAACAGGCTTTATTCTTCCTAAAAAAATAATCAAACAATAAATTTAAAAAAATAATAATAATAATAATATAATGCAGACTCATGGAAATGTAGTCCAGTTAATACACACACACAGTTGGCTATGTGCCAACTCAACATTTTTTAAAATTACGATCACGACAATTGTCGTTGACAAAATGTTATTCCCACTCAATTTTTATTCTCATACAATGTTCTAAAGTGTACGCAAACAATAACTGAAATAAACTGACAAGCGATTCAACCAGCATGTTTCCAAACACAGCAGTTCAAATTAAAAACTACATTGCCCATAATGCCTAGCGCAGCAGCGCAAAGATGCGACAACAAACGGGATTTTACAGATTACACCAGTACAAATCTCCGACAGAAGTCAACAGTTGCCATTATATACGTATTTATCGTAAAAATAAAAAAAAAACTCATAAGCAACACAGCTATTTAGCTATACTAGCATTCAACCACTAACTAACGCAGAACAATTACAAGACTCATACAATATACTGCATCTCTGTGTACACATATAACCCTATGTACAACAGAAAACACGTGATCGACATTAACAGGAGAAACTTACAGAAAGGTGTATGGAGCCACGTCTTTTAGAACTTCTTATTGAACTCCTTGCTGTAGTCTGAGCTCTCGCCAAACCGTCAGTAGATGGTGGTAATTCCCCATGAAACAAAGGGTGAACTGCCAACAAAAAAGAAGAAGATCTACTCCTTCTCCCGCCCCTACTAGTAGGAGCAACGTCAACACAGGCAAGCGCTGCCCCCTAGCGGCCGGAGGAATTCTCTTCAAGTTGGTCCCGTAAAAAAAATCATAAAAAACCGGACATTTTTATGAATTTATAAAACCCGCCCGGACAACGAGGATACTGCGTGAAAGTAGGACTTGTCCGGGCAAAAGAGGACGTTTGGTCATCCTACTTTATGGTAAGGTTTCATTGGAGCTGGTTATACCATGCCTTAGCCTTTGCAAATATTGTACTTATTGTTGTACTAGTACTTGTGCTACTTTGTTTAAACCACTTTTGAAGTCAGCAGATTACTTTTTTAAATGTGATAGGTCATGCGCTGTCTTCATCATAGAGGAAAAAACAATGTTTTTCATCATTATTTTGATGAGTTCCATGATGATAGGTATACTGTAAATTGGGATGCGTTTTTGTCAGATTTTGTGTTCTGTCTGATATGAGGGTCAAATGAAGTATGAAAAAAATATTTTAGCCTATATTAATTTGAGTTAAACAAAGGTAAATAAGTTGAGGCCAGTTAAAGTACTAATTTTATTTTGGCTGTATTTGATAAAAATGAGTTTGACTAACTCAATTTGATCATATTACAAAGAGGTACTTAGTTTTAGTTGGGGCTACATAAATTTAATGGAAGAAAATCCTGCCCAAAATTTATTTGTGTTTATCCAATGAGTTATTTTTTTCAGTGTGCAGAGAGCTGGGACCACAGTAACAAAGGCTACTATCAGTAACACAATGCGCCGCAAGGGACTCAAATCCTGCACTGCCAAACGTGTCCCCCTGCTAAAGAAAGTACACGTCCAGGCCCGTCTGCAGTTTGCTAGAGAGCATTTGGATGATCCAGAAGAGGACTGGGAGAATGTGTTAGGGTCAGATGAAACCAAAATAGAACTTTTTAGTAGAAACACAGGTTGTCGTGTTTGGAGGAGAAAGAATACGGAATTGCATCCGAAGAACAATATACCCACTGTGAAGCATGGGGGTGGAAACATCATGCTTTGGGGCTGTTTTTATGCAAAGGGACCAGGACGACTGATCTGTGTAAAGGAAAGAATAAATGGGGCCATGTATCGAGAGATTTTGAGTGAAAATCTCCTTCCATCAGCAAGGGCATTGAAGATGAGACGTGGCTGGGTCTTTCAGCATGACAATGATCCGAAACACACAGCCAGGGCAACAATGGAGTGGCTTCGTAAGAAGCATTTCAAGGTCCTGGAGTGGCCTAGCCAGTCTCCAGATCACAACCCCATAAAAAATCTGTGGAGGGAGTTGAAGGTCCGTGTTGCCCAACCACAGCCCCAAAACATCACTGCTCTAGAGGAGATCTGCATGGAGGAATGGGCCAAAATACCAGCAACAGTGTGTGAAAAGCTTGTGAAGATTTACAGAAAACGTTTGGCCGACGTTATTGCCAACAAAGGATACATAACAAAGTATTGAGATGAACTTTTGGTATTGACCAAATACTTATTTTCCACCACGATTTGCAAATAAATTCTTTAAAAATCAAACAATGTGATTTTCTGTTTTTTTTTTCCACGTTCTGTCTCTCATGGTTGAGGTTTATCCATGTTGACAATTACAGGCCTTTCTAATATTTTCAAGTGGGAGAACTTGCACAATTAGTGGTTGACTAAATTCTTATTTGTCCCACTGTATATGGCGGAAAAAATACAGACAAGGCGGAAAAATCCGTTTCTGCTTTTGCACCCCTCTTTAAAAAAAAAACTACTGTATTTTAAGCCAAAAGAACTGTTGTGTTTGATAGAACAATATGTCTATATGCTGTCATAGCAGATTCTTGGCGCATTAAGCCCCCAAACTATTTTTAATTTGTCCGTTTTACCCTGGAGACCCCCGTTTACAGACGTCGCGCTGATGTGTAATATTTAGTTTTTGGGAAAAAAAAAAAAAAAAACATTAAAAAATTATTCACTAGCATTTTTTAAACTTTTAAACAATTACGTCACAATGGAAAAAATTGTGTCTGTAAATAAGTCACTGATATCGACCTTATAACTATCATTTTATTTTATTTTTGTTACTGTCGCATTTTCCCCCATTTTTTTAGATGAGAAATAATCGATCCAATCAAAGAAAAATTGGGGAAAAAAAACGTTGAAAAGGGTAAATATATGAAAAAGAAAATCTCGACCACTTTTTGATTTCTGCATCGCGACCCTTGTTATATTACCATGTTTCACACATAAAAATCCCCCGAAAATCCGGCTGTGGCCATTCGCAGCTCTGTCTCGACACTCGGTTATACATGATAAATGGAGTTTTGGATCGAAAAGAGGTAAGTACGCGATAGTATCTCATTAAAATCATGGCGTCTTCAATTTTGCTCTCTAATGCTCTCACCTCCAGTTAGGGTTTTGATGTTTATTTATTCATTTATTTATTTCAAATGCCCTCCTGTTCAAATTTTTTCTTCCCCCAGAAAATTGTGATTTTAGGATTTCAAATGATGTCTCACACGTGCATAAGGATGATTTTGAAATTTGGGCAAATTAGGGGTTTCAGAGCGGAACTTCAAGTCATCTGAGTGTTTTCCGCCATATATACCTGAACTCATATACTGCCATTTACGGAGATGAACGTACAATTTAATTGAAATGGGAGGGTTGCCAGCTACTATTCACCTTCAAGTTGCCACACTTTCGATGAATAATAATAAATATTACATTTATAAAAACAACAGGAGGATGACGTCGGCAGGGTCACGGTTTCATATGATTTACAATTCAGCCCATTGAGAGGGAATTATTCAGAAAGAGGAAAATGAGCCGAAGAGAGCCGCAAAATGTCATTGTTTCAGTCTCTCTACTGCAATATTTTTACAGGATATTCTTTTTATCAAAGTAATTACTTCATAATGGTCAAAACTGTCCACTTCTTGCACCTCCCAAACTATATTTTATGCCTCTAGAGTTTTTTGTCATTTCCCTGCCCCGGCTTAGAAGAGCGCAAACAAACTAGGAGGCGTGACAGCTAGCCGACATGCTAACCCGAACCGAGTGGAGTCTATTCTCGACTTTTGAAGCTAAAAATCACTCAAAACTACCCGGGACCACGTCACACGGCGGAGGGTTTGTCGATTGTCTTAGCCGATCGGCAACCCGCCCGGTGTTGTGCCGAAAAATAGCCGCCCCGCGTGAAACATCCCCTCAAAAGGGAGTGCTTATTTATAACGCTTTATTGAGGTGAAAACATCAAATGTTTTTTATGTACGCATTACAGTAATGGATTTACCACTGTAAAATCAGTTTTAAATAAATAAATTACACAAAAAACTAGTACTTTATTTTAGTAACAAATCGTGGACAGCGCCACATAACCATCTTTGAACAAAAATGTATTAGTCTACAGGTTTTCACGACCATATCCCAATGACAGTCACACAGGTATGACATTTATTAGTTTGAGCAGAGTAAAATAATACATATTTACGGTACAAGAAATTCGTTTCTGTGTCCATCGATTGGTAAGAAAAAGCTGTTTGTACGAGTGACGTGTGGGGGCTCCCGTCAGGGCGGACATTTCACGCGGGGCGGCTATTTTTCAGCACAACACCGGCGGCGAGCAAGTTACAGCTCGTCCCCTGCTGCAGGCAGGAGAGCTGTGCATGTCTGCCAGGGAAGCAGCTGAAGAATTACCGCCAGACAAACTGGCCGATGTCGGAGGAACGCATAGCTGCCACATGTTCAAGACGAATATGGTGTAAATTAATGCTTAACTACAGTAAACAGTGAGAGAGCAGCTAACATGGCAGGATGTGTCTGAGGAGAGCTCTTTCTACATGTCCGTCTATGATCAAACGTAAGTAAATAGTCCTTTATTTAAAGAAAGTTTGTAGTGTTTACTTTGTAATCGCTGTATTCTCTGCCATTTTTAGCACAAAGTTGCAATTTCTGATCGGGTGAACACCGGGCACACGAAGAGGGCAATAAGCCGAGTATAGCGCTCTCCTGGCAGGGGGATGTGCGACAAGCCGCCGGTCGTCAGCCGAGTGGCATTTTCGGTGGACAAGGAGCATGTCAGCCACAAAATGAAAGCCACCTCCGGATTACAACGTGTGCCATGATCCCAGTATTTTACGTAATACAAAACACATGTTTACTTATTCCTCGTAAGTCCAATGGTCCCACAGCTGTCGCAAACTTATTTTGACTGATCTCGGAGTGAATGAGAACTTTATGAAACCCAAAAAGGCTCACACGCCTCTCCCTGGTGTAGCTACAAAAGCCTGCAGCCACTTGGCTGGCGTGATGCGAAAAATAAACAAATTAATCCACAAAATCAGCTGAATCTACAGTCCATCTGCATAATATAAAGCAATCCTGTATTGTGAGATGCTGACGCGGGTGACGTCACATTCGCATTCGTCCCAAACCCGAGACTGGAGCCGGAAGTAACTCATTTTCATGGCGCGGGATTAAAAAATTGAATACATAAAACGATCTCTTCCACACACATCCAAGCGGTCCATTTCATTCAGGAGCATAAAACACTGCGTGAAATATGAAATAAACATGCTTTTCTGTGTCATACGCACTTTTAATTTCAATGATAAACATCACCTTTTTCCTTTTTTCACTACCTGCACTAACCTTCTAGGTACCCATGTTGATTTCTCTCACAACAAAAATCAGTCTTGTGGAAAACAATGAACTTGCGATGCACTCGAAAAACGCACTCATTGGCATAATCCTTAATTAATGTAAAACTCGACATTGACACCTTGTGGCATATTTAAATCACTACCTTACAAAATGAAAGAGTGGCACGTTTTTTTTGTTTTTTTTTGTTAAGAGTGACAGGTGGAATTCCTGCAGCGTGGCCCTGTAACGTCACTGCCCTGCGACGTCAACAACAATGGTGAACTACTGGTTAAAATAATTTTACAAATTGTATAAAAACAAAAACATCAAGACGGGTTTCAATATCAAATTATAATAATTTGTACTAACATTTATCTTTTAAGAACTACAAGTCTTGCTATCTGTGGAGTGGATCCCTTTAAAATAGGCCATTCATTGAAGGTGCCCCTTATAGTGCGGAAAACATGCCACAGGCTGGCTGTAAGTGCTAAGTGGAAAAACAATTTGCAATGTTACCTGTTCCCTTTACATAAGGTCTGTTGCCCATAACCACTGGAGTGCACTTTGTTGTGGAGCAGCTGTCTGTTTGTTAAAAATGTCTTCTGCCTCGGCAGGATGGACTCAATGCGGTTGTGGTTTAAATACAGGACCTGTAATCAATGGAAATGATGTCACTGTCTACCATTTTTATGGACTCAAAAGGTTGTTTCATCTCATTCCTCTTGTTTGTACTTTGACATTGGGAAGATGGATGATGCCTGAGAAGCAGGTGAGGTTGTTGTGATCCAAGTTGATCGTGTTTAGGTTGAGGAACAGGTCAATTGGAGACAGGTCCACACTCCTGTTTGCCAAAGTGAAATATTCCCCCGCCCCCCCATATTAGGTGTGTCATTTCAAATGAAGTTGATCTGAAAAGACTACCTGATAGAGCAGGACTGCATTGTGAGGTAGGTGATGCTGGCGTAGTTTGAATGCCCCAATTTCTCTGCCACCAGGTCTGGTGTGAGTCGTCCTCCAAACATAGCTTTTGCATTTTCACATTCAGTGGCATCCTGGTAGGAATTTAAAAAAAAAAATGTCAATGACGTCACATCACCGACTGCACTATCTACCGTTATTATGCTTTTTGACACGTACCACTGCAGTTCCATCCAGTGCCTTCAGAGAAGGCAGGTGGAACACCATATAAATGCGATAGTTCTTGAAGTTTTCTGATAACGGATTCCCATATAGATCCAAGATGATGAGATTTTCCAATGCCTAAAAGCATAATCAAACATTGACGTACGTACTTGACGATTTTCTTATTCATTCGTATTTGACAGGCTTGTTAACTACACTCAGATGTATGGAAAAGTCTTCTTAGACCCGCATTTTTTTTGCTGGGCAAGAAAAAAAACTCTGCGCTGATTTTTACTCTACTCGAATACCAGAACAAAGTGCAATTTTTTGGCCGGAGATATTTCATGCTTTTATTGTTTTTTTGTTTTTTTTTTGTTAATTTGTTTTTTCAATGAGAAATGAGCACTTTACGTGATCCTTTTTGAAGTTGCGTTTGGTCAGCCATTTTCAAAGAGCCAAAAATAGCAAAGTGGACATGCCAAGCCTCATGATTTGATTTAGATGGGTAAGGTTTCATCCACTCATCTCCCAGAAGTGGCATTAGCCACTAAATTTAGTGTATTTGTTGGTTTAGAGACGCGAACGCATCATGTCCTTCAGCAGCACGCTTAGGTCTAAAGGGGTTGAATAAAGAAACGCTAGCTTGAAGATGTGCTTTCTTGGGTGACTATAGTGACTAAATCAGATTTTCTTGTGGAGAAACTGAAATTCATAGGATTTTAAAATTAAACAATGACAATAAACAATGAATAGATGATCCAATTTGTTGTTAATTACAATCAGAGGTGGAATGTAATGAAGTAAAAGAACTTCATTACTGTACTTAAGTACATTTTTGTGTATCTGTACTTGACTTGAGTACAAATATGAAGTGGTACTTTTACTTTACTACATTTTACGGCAGTTATCTGTCGCCTATGCTACACATTGTGTTTGTTTTTTTCTCATTGTGAATTGATAGTGTCGTTTTCATGCCTCCGGCGTGATCAATAAACCCTGCGCTGCTATACCGTAATTGAGCACTAGAGGCAGCAAAACCGGAACGAGCAAGATTAGGCAGGTGAACAAGATATTGACCAATAAAAACCAACAGTGAGAGCAATGTGCCTTCAGATGGGTGCTGCACACTCTTGCACAGTAGGTGGAGGTATGCACCTGATAGTTGCTTGCAATCTGCCATTAACTAGGTTTTGGAGGTTTTTTTTAGCTTGTTAAGCTTCTATTTATGATGCAGTCAATTTTATTGCTTGTTTTTTTTTTCATTCTGCCCAGCTTTAAAAAGTAAAAAAGAAAATGGTAATAGTGCAAAAGTACTGTATATACATTGGAATATAAACTGACATTTATTTTTGTGTCGGGAGAAAATACATTTACTTTTTACTTGCAAATTTTAAAGAAAGTACTTTTGTACTTTTACTTGAATACATTTTTCTTAGATACTAGGACTCTTACTGAAGTAATCTTTGCAACTGTATCTGTACATTTACTTAAGTTAAAAAAAAAAAAAAAAAGAGAGTACTTCATCCACCATTATGGAACTATAGCTTGATATCAAGGGCGTAGGTTTGGTCTCAACATTGGTAGGGACGATATAACAGCATAATCTACATGTACACTTTTTGATGGGGACGGGACATTAATAACTAAGACCAGATTGAGAGAACGGGGGTCAGGGCTACATTTCTCACGCATATGAACCTATTTGATTGATGGGCTAAATGATCAATGTAAAATACATCTGTATTGACTTATACTAACTTTCATATGTATTAGTTAAGTGATACATCATTTGATTCAAACCTTTGTTTTCAAAAACTCCTAAAAAAAAACATTTTTGAAAACTTCCAGAATGTCTGGATTTTTTTTGTTTAGCAAATTTAAATTGCAATATTTGAGCAGAATTTAAATTATATTAACATACACAGTAATCTCTTAACAATCCAGGAATGCAAAAATAAAAAAAAAAAGGAAAAATGTCTTCAGACCACTCAACATTGTCTGTCTAAATAAAGGAATTAGATAAAACGTCTTAGTCAGGGAATACCAAAAATAAATGAAAATGGAACTTTCCTTCAGGTATAACACAACTGCTTTTATCCACAAACACAACCAAAGCTCCTTTGGGCTGGTTTAAAAAACCCACATAAATGAAATAAAAATGAAAATTGGGGAGAAGGGGTAAACCTTGGTTCACTACATTTCTCTCAGTTTATTTAACATTAACAGTAGAAAAAATACTGAAGGACACTTCTCTCTAAGCAGCTTCCTACTCCAGTTTTACAGATTAGTAAATTCATAGTTTAATGTTATGCTAACTCTGATGCAGGTCAGACTTTAGGTAGCTTAATTAGTGGTGTGTTCCCCACATCCACAAGATTGATGTCTTTTTACATTACTTACATAGGTTGCTGCTGTTGCTGGTCGAAAAAAAAAAAGAACTATTCTTTGTCTTCGAAGGGGGCGGAGGAGGCAACATGTTGTCAACATGTATTTCTGTCTGGGCTGTGAATGCGTGTGTGTGTGTGGGGGGGGTGCTTTGGCTCATGTCGTCAGCCAATGAAACGTGTTTGAAGAGAAAAAAAATGGACTGGAACATTCAGCAAGTGAAAAGGGGTAAATGTCAGCCTGAACATAACAAAGGTAATTCATTTAATAATGGTAGGGTCAATTCTATCCATACAACATATGGAAAGACCGTCTAAATTACCTATGTAACTGAAGTAATTATATAGTGCAAATAAGGTTGCCTTGGGGATGGCGTGGCTAAGTGGTAGAGTAATTGTCCCCCAACCTAGAGGTTGTGGGTTCGATTCTCTGCCCTGATGAACTCGCCTAAGTACCCTTGAGCAGGATACTGAACCCCCACATTGCTCCTGGTGCTGCGTCACCAGTAGGTAGATGGGAATGTAGTGTAAAGCACTTTGAGCACCTCGAAAGGTGAAAAAGCGCTATACAAGTATAACACCATTTAAAAGATGTTGGGGACAATTTGAGCATCCTGAAAAGTTGGTAGTGTCATGTCCCTACCGTACTTATGCAAATCTACGCCTTTGCTTGATATTCTTTGTCAATTTCTTGGCTGTCATTTTACTGGATCGAACACCGATTGCCATCAATGGCAGCCAATGAGTTCAAATGTCACACTCACCCTCAATGGCACTGAATGCGTTAAGTATGACTACGCAAGTCAAATAAATTGAAAATTGACTTTGAGTATTGGTTTTTTTATAGGCTTAAATTGTATATTTGATTTCAAGTTCACCTTGAGAAAGTAGATATCCCGAGACACAGAAATATGATTGTTGCCAGCGTAAAGCTCCAAAAGCTCACGGCATTTGTTGATGCCTTGCAGGGAAGTGATCCGATTGTTCTCCACGGACAGAAAGGTCAAATTTTGGAGTTGCTCCATGACAGAAGCATCAAGACCGGACAGCTGATTTCCATCCATGCTGAGTTTATTCAAACTCTGTAGCCTTGACAAGCCTAGCAAATAAAACGATGGATTACAATTCAGCGCTGTAGTACTTTCAACTACAGTGACTGACCAACCGTTGATTGTGCTGATGTTGTTGTTGTTGAGGGAGAGCTCTTCCAGATGAGTGCAGCAGTCTAGCCCTTCCACTTCACAGATGTAATTATTATTAAATGAAGCCCAGCGCAGATTGACCAGGGCCTCCAGATTGCTCATCTGATAAATATTCTGGTTGTCAAGGTTTAGAGAGGTGATCTGTTCCAAATTTACCTACTATTAGCACTTGAAGAATGAATACATGTATGACGAAAGATTTCAACGACTGATTGGACTGACCTTTTCGTTCCAGTCTGGCTGCAGGTCTTGGCTTAGGTCCATGACTTGCGGATTGATCTGAGAGAGTAGTTCGGTCGTTGACACCAGGCTGAGACTTCTGGGACGCTCCTTGTTGGTATGGGAGTGAGCCATGAGAATTTCCTGCCAGCATAGATTTAGAGTGCACATAATGTTCATTCACTCAGTGCCACTGACAACAACAGATGAACTTGATAGTTTAAGAATAGCAGGGAATCTAAGATTTAGCCTTGTGGAACACCCTTGAGATGCTTACCTCATTTACTGCCAGCTCACACAGTCAAAATGGTTTAGAGGTCTATGGCAGTAAACGACAACAGTTCTCTGTGAAATGACTAGATGTTTGGAACACTATTTACAAATACACCGAAGGTTCAAACAATAGCCTAACATATGATTGATTTTGGACTATTTTCCACATTCCCCAACACAACCTTCCAAGGAAACTTGGTGACAAAATTACAAATGACAAGAATTTAAAAGTCCAAAATGTTAACCTCGTTGATAACGGTTCTAGTTGTCTTGCGAACAGCATCCGCGACTTCTTCCTCTGTCACTGGTATGTTGTCCAATTTCGTCAGCGTCGTCAATAAGCTCACTATGGTTATTCTGACTTCCTCTGGCTGGCAGGAACAAAACATTCAATAAACTTTTGTGCGTGTCGTTTTTTTTGTTGTTGTTGTTATAATAATGATCATCATAGCGGTGTTTGGTCGTGTCACTCATGTGACGTGCTGCCTCCCACCCCACACACAGTTTATTCACCAGACAGTGAATAAGCATGTATCCTCTCCAGACTTTTGTGAAACACATGTCAGGTGCTGCTTGGTAATTTTTGTTTTCTTATCTTGGCTAGATATGCCATCTTGCTTTATCCTTTGAAGGTATGTACAGTGTATCACAAAGGTGAGTACACCCCTCGTATTTCTGCAGATATTTAAGTATATCTTTTCATGGGACAACGCTGACAAAATGACACTTTGACACAATGAAAAGTAGTCTGTGTGCAGCTTGTATTATTGAGTTAATTTATTTTTCCCTCAAAATAACTCAAGATATAGCCATTAATATCTAAACCCCAGGCAACAAAAACTACATCCCTAAATGTCAAAATTGAGTACTGCTTTTCATTTCCCTCCAAAATGTCATGTGACTCATTAGTTTTACTAGGTCCAGGTGTGCATAGGGAGCAGGTGTGTTCAAATTTGTAGTGCAGCTCTCACACTCTGAACACTGAAAGTTCCAACATGGCACCATATGGTAAAGAACTCTCTGAGGATCAAGGCTACAAGAAGATTGCCAACACCCTGAAACTGAGTTGCAGCACAGTGGCTAAGATCAACCAGCGTTTTAAAAGAGCAGGGTCCACTCAGAACAGGCCCCCGATTGGTCGTATAAAGAAGCTGAGCGCACGTGCTGAGTGTCACATCCAAATGCTGGGGGTGGGCGGTTCAGCCTGTTAGTGCTCAGACCACACGCCGCACTCTACATTAAATTGGTGTGCATGGCTGTCACCCCAGGAGGAAGCCTCTTCTGAAGACGGTAAACAAGAAAGCCCCCAAACAGTTTGGTGAAGACATGTCAACAAAGCACATGGATTACTGGAACCATGTCCTATGTTCTGATGAGACGAAGATTAATTTGTTTGGTTCCGATGGTCTCAAGCGTGTGTGGCGGCGACCAGGTGAGGAGTACAAAGATAAGTGTGTCATGCCTACAGTCAAGCATGGTGGTGGGAATGTCATGGTCTGGGGCTGCATGAGTGCTGCAGGTGTTGGAGAGTTACATTCCATTGAGGGAAACATGCACTCCAACATGTACTGTGGAATACTGCAGCAGAGCATGATTCCCTCCCTCCAGAAACTGGGTCGCAGGGTTGTGTTCCAGCACGACAATGACCCCAAACACAACTCCAAGATGGCCACTGCTTTACTGAAGAGGCTGAGGGTAAAGGTGATGGACTGGCCAAGCATGTCTCCAGACTTGAACCCAATAGAACATCTTTGGGGGATCCTCAAGCGGAAGGTGGAGGTGCGCAAAGTCTCAAATATCCGACAGCTACGCAACGTCGTCATGGAGGAGTGGAAGAACATTCCAGTGGCAACCTGTGAAGCTCTGGTCAACTCCTGGATAATAGTGGTGGCCACACAAAATATTGACAGTTGACATGTTGTACGTATGTTAATATTGACAACTTTTACTAAGGGGTGTACTCACTTCTGTTGCCAGGGGTTTAGATATTAATGGCTATATTTTGAGGGCAAAATAAATCAACTCCATTATAAAAACTGCACACAGACTACTTTTCATTGTGTCAAAGTGTCATTTTGTCAGTGTCGTCCCATGAAAAGATATACTTAAATATCTGCAGAAATGTGAGGGCTGTACTTACTTTTGTGATACACTGTATGTGCTGAGTGAGTGTTAGCATTAGCATTTAGAGTGGTGGGTGTCATATTAAACTCTTGGAAAACTCTTTACCTACAGTTTGTTGCGTCCAAATGAGATTAAATTAATTGAAAATAATCTACTGTTTTCTTGCTAAGTGTCCGTGTAGACTCTATAATTATGTGCTTGTCTGTCAATATCCATTCAAAAAAACTTACGAAGTTTATAGACGAAAACATTTTGAGTAATTTTTGACTCAAACTAGACGAAGACAAACATGTTTTCAAATAACTAAAAGATGACTGAGACTAATTTCAGTATTTTCGTACAAAAGACTAAGACGAAAATTAAAAGGGCTGCCAGAAACAACAGATTTGGATGCACCTTATTCCAAGGGTTGTGTTTTGTTTCCAATATTTGCAGGGCAGGCGTTTGTATTTTGAGCACGTTGGACTCTTCGCTGGCATTGACCAACTTGTTCCAGCTAACGTCGAGATGTTTCAGTTGTTTTAATGCCAGCAGACCGTCAAGGCTCACAATCTGGTTGAAGCTGACATCTAAAAACTCCAACATTGGCTGAGAAGGTAAACACAATTAGAATAGCATTAAGAATGAACACCCATTCGAAACACTGAGTTCGATTCGATACCATGTGAGCAATGTCACCGAGATTGGTGAGCTCATTGAAGCTGAGGGTGAGATGGCGAAGACCTCGGACAGAAGAAATCTCCTTGATCCTCTTCAGACCGCTGCTGTGAAGGTTCAGCACCTTAATATTCAACGGATAGTCAGTAAAAGCATGAATCTATGGACTTCATTCTAAAATCAATCTTACAGTGATTTCACTGAAGATACATGCACCGGACGCATTTAGAAGAGTCGATGCATTCAATTTAATCAACTTGGGTGGTGGGTCCAGAACAGGCTCCATGTCAATGGCTTCGTTGTCCGGTGAAGTGTCAAAGGTCGGAAGGTCCAGGGGCTGAGTGCTGTCGTTTAGTGATGTCGGCTGTTCGCTGCCCTTTGAAAGGCACGCCTCGTTAGCTAACTGTTTGCAGATTGCAAAATTCGACAGATACTAAAATGAGTTATCCCTCTCGTCCAATTGAACATCACATGAAAATGAATGAATGAATGAATGTTCTGACTGCAACAGCGAAAGCACACCAATACCCCACAAATGACTGGATCATTGTAGAATTTGCCGTTTTTCATTCATTGTTTTATATTCATTATAACTAACAGCAAGCAATGCAGCAGCAGTCAATGAATTGCTTTGCCCAGCGCTGTAAGAGTACAGGATCAAGACCCCCACTCAATTTTGGCTTAACAATCGTCATAGCATTGTTCAATTTTCCATCTGAGAACAAAAACTTGGTTTATGTTGCTGGAAGAATGTAATGAACCCCCCCTATTCCTGGCTTCGCTTATTAATTTTGAAAGATATTAACAAAGGTATCGGGACACTTGAGATGGAAAACATGGAATTTGGTTATTGCTATAACAGCTACCACTAGTCTAAGGAAATTGGGATTGGATCAGTCTCAGCTCTAGTCATTTCAAATGTGTTGAATGTATTAGGGTCCAGAACACACTAAACTACAGTGGTTGCTCAAGATACGAAATGAATTTGTTCCAGAGTGGCTTTTGTATCAGGATTTTTAACATAATGAATGGCGTTTTACATGTAAATCGCCTAATTCGTTCCAAGCTCTACCAAGACCACATTAAATTTGTTGCCATGTCCTCTAATTGCCTGTCTTTATTTGTAATGTTTTGTCGCCACATAGTGGCGCTTAAGTGCCCACAGACGTTATCACATGACTACTTGAGTCACGTGGGGTGGCGTGGCTCAGTGGTAGAGTAGTTGTCCCCCAAACCAAAGGTTGTGGGTTCGATTCTCCGCCCTGATGAACTCGTCTAATTGTCCTAGAGCAAGATACTGAACCCCACGTTGCTCCTGGTGCTGCGTCACCAGTAGGTAGATGTAAAGCGCTTTGAGCGCCTTGAAAGGTGGAAAAGCGCTATATAAGTATAACACCATTTACTTGAGCTCATAGCAAACAAAGAATGGTAAAAGACAAGCTTCAGCAGCCATTTCTTGCCAGCTATTTCATCTCACTGGTTTTTGTGCCTTGTAAGTTATACAATGGTACCTCTACTTACATAATTAATTGGTTCTGGAAGTAGTTTCGTAACTTGAAAATTGTAGGTGTGTCCCACAATTTTTTTCTATGGCGTGGCTCCCAGGGTGTGGCCTCCTCTTCGCCTAGCTGCCGGTTGCAGCAGAGGGATCTGGGCTCCGGTCCCATGGCGCCAAGCAGTGGCTTCTCGACCCTCTCCAGCTTCCGCCTTCCTCTCTCGTTTCTGCCCGGGGACCCTCCTTGGGCTCCGGCGCGTGTCGCTGGCCAAGTGCCAGTGGGTCGGCGGGGTGTCGCCCACTTCGGGTGGGGATCTTGTCCTGCCCCTGGCCTTGTGGGCCGTGGAGTTCCCGCAGTGTGCCGTGTCGGTTGGGAGGTTGGTGGAGGGGGTGGGCGTGGGGGGGGGTGGCGCGTCCCGTAATACCTTCCCTGAAGGCCGATTGACCGGGGCGCAGGTTGCCAGGGGAACCACCCTGGATCCCTGGGGTGGTGGCGATGGGCCCCCTTGCTGGAGCTGCGGGAGGAGGGATGGGCTCACACCCCCTGAGTGGCTGGGGAGGGGCCGTGGCCCTGGGTGGCGCCCACGCAGTCTGTCTGTAGGACTATCACACGTCTGATGGGATTCACGCATGACTGGGTGCAATTAGACACACTCAAGTAGAGAACCTATCAGTGCTAGGACTAGCGATCAGGAAGCATTGAGTATGATGTCAACATATCCACATTTAAAAGTGATTCACGTAATACTGAAAAAAAAAAAAAAAGCAATAATCACTTCCAAGCCTTCCGAAATTCAGGCATGGATCCTTTATAATGCATAAAAGTGCATCCAAAACGTAACAAATAAATGTTACAGTAAAGAATGAAAGTTAATAGACTCATGTAAAGCTGTCGGAACACGAGGAGCGAATGAAAAGGATGCTGGTATACATACACATACAGTAGAGGTCCGTCTTAGGCAACTGGATGCCAGGAATGCTAGACAGCAGCCAATGGCAGAGCATCTCTAAGTATGTTACATTCAATAAACTCTGGGAGATGCGAGTACCATCCATTCTGTATTTTTGCTTTTCTCATCCTGAAATTTCTTTCGTAACTAGAGGCAATATTTTCCCGTTGATGCGTGTCTTAACATGAAAATTCTGTATGTAGAGACGCTCGTAAGTAGACGTAACACTGTATTCTTTTGTTTCATGTACATGAACTTTGTGGTGTATATAATTACTTTGTTTACATTCATAGTCAATCATACAGTGGGGCAAATAAGTATTTAGTCAACCACGAATTGTGCAAGTTCTCCCACTTGAAAATATTAGAGAGGCCTGTAATTGTCAACATGGGTAAACCTCAACTATGAGAGACAGAATGTGGGAAAAAAAACAGAAAATCACATTGTTTGATTTTTAAAGAATTTATTCGCAAATCGTGGTGGAAAATAAGTATTTGGTCTATACCAAAAGTTCATCTCAATACTTTGTTATGTACCCTTTGTTGGCAATAACAGAGGCCAAACGTTTTCTGTAACTCTTCACAAGCTTTTCACACACTGTTGGTGGTATTTTGGCCCATTCCTCCATGCAGCGCTCCTTGAGAGCAGTGATGTTTTGGGGCTGTCGTTGGGTAACACAGACTTTCTACTCCCTCCTCACACCGTGGCGTCAAAATTATAACTAGAACGGTGAGCAAAAATCCCAGAACCACACGGGGGGACCTGGTGAATGGCCTACAGAGAGCTGGGACCACAGTAACAAAGGCTACTATCAGTAACAAAATGCGCCGCCAGGGACTCAAATCCTGCACTGCCAGACGTGTCCCCCTGCTGAAGAAAGTACACGTCCAGGCCCGTCTGCGGTTCACTAGAGAGCATTTGGATGATCCAGAAGAGGACTGGGAGAATGTGTTATTATCAGATGAAACCAAAATAGAACTTTTTGGTAGAAACACAGGTTCTCTTGTTTGGGGGAAAAAGAATACTGAATTGCACCATACCCACTGTGAAGCATGGGGGGTGGAAACCTCATGCTTTGGGGCTGTTTTTCTGCAAAGAGACCAGGACGACTGATCTGTGTAAAGGAAAGAATGAATGGGGCCATGTAGTGAGAGATTTTGAGTGAAAATCTCCTTCCATCAGCAAGGGCATTGAAGATGAGAAGTGGCTGGGTCTTTCAGCATGACAATGATCCCTAACACACAGCCAGGGCAACAAAGGATTGGCTTCGTTAGAAGCATTTCAAGGTCCTGGAGTGGCCTAGCCAGTCTCCAGTCTCCATTGAAAATCTGCGGAGGAAGTTAAAAGTCCGTGTTGCCCAATGTCAGCCCCAAAACATCACTGCTCTAGAGGAGATCTGCATGGAGGAATGGGCCAAAATACCAGCAACAGTGTGTGAAAAGTTTGTGAAGAGCTACAGAAAATGTTTGGCCTCCATTATTGCCAACAAAGGATACATAACAAAGTATTGAGATGAACTTTTGGTATTGACCAAATACTTATTTTCCACCATGATTTGCAAATAAATTCTTTAAAAATCAAACAATGTGATTTTCTGTTGTTTTTTTTTTTTTTTCCACATTCTGTCTTTCATAGTTGAGGTTTAATTATGTTGACAATTACAGGCCTCTCTAATAATTTCAAGTGGGAGAACTTGCACAATTAGTGGTTGATTAAATACTTATTTGCCCCACTGTAGTTACATTGTTTTGTTGCAGCGAGCAGAAATCATCTATGACAGTATGTATTATCTTCAGCATGATGAATCATTTTTCGTAATACAAAGCAAAAAAGCTTCGAAAAACTTTTGGTAAAATAAAATTTTCCTGTACCAGAGCGTTCGCATCTTGAGGTACCACTGTATTTTATTCACGTATGCCATTATGGACCCAGTTTTTCTCACTGTCACTGTCAATCATGTCAAATTGTTGCGCTGGTTGGACAATGTGTGCTATATTTTCCAAAGAAACTAGAAATGCTGATACAGTCAACTTACTTCAGTGAGATATTCAAAACATATCAAGTACTCGGGCAAGACGAGGTCATTGTCAAAGACGAACCACTGTCTTCCTTTGGGAACTGTAGTGTGTAGTCCATCTAGATCAAGAAAAAAAAATATCTGTAAACTCGATTAAAAACACATCTGGAGTAGGGTGACCACCTGTCCGGTTTTAGGACGGAAACTCAGTGATGTGTCCGGCACAACCCGGACACATGTTCTTCTTTAAAAGCTGGACACTATTTGTCCGGCTTTTAAAGAAAATGGGCCGCGGTTCAGTTTATGTGACTCCACTCAGCTCCACGGTTGTTACAACTGGTATATGATTGGCCAAGATTGACTACAGTTAAAAACGTCCTGTATCATTAATTCATTAAAATGTAAACAAAGCGTCATGTGTGGCTATCTGACGACATCATATCCTCGCTGAGATTTTACAAACAGAGCTAGCAAACATGCCAAAACGGCAGACATCTTTTAACATTGAATGGACGAAAGAGCACAATTTTCTCACTAAAAACAGTCGAGACTCATACCACAGTTTCTGTATGCTTTGCCGGTGTGACATGGATGTGAGCAGCAGGGGCAAAGCAGCCATAGAACTTCACACAAAGAGCGCAAAACATAAAAGAATGAGGCGAGCAGCAGGTGCGTTGACATTGAAAACATTTTTTCTCATCGCCTCTGGATAATAAAATAACTGCAGGTGAACTTTGTAAAGTTGTTCCTCTTAGAAAGGGTTTACTTAGTTTGAGCAGTCCAATGCTCACATTTTTTTACACAAAAAGTTCTTGTTCTTCAGAATTTTGTGTTACAAATGTTCCTTGTTAATACCGTTGTTCTGCCAAAATATCCTACACCAGCGAAACGTTTGCAAATGAAGAATATGACACTCTAAGTACTCCTGTGCGCTTTCAGCTTGTTTTGTTTGGATGCAAAACCTTATTCATAGACTTCATAATTATATTGACGGGTCACTCCCTCAGACACTGCACCATGCCTTCAAGTAGGGGGTCTGCCCACACCCAGCATTAAGAGGAGTTATTCTCAAACACACGCACGCAGCGATCTAACGCCGGATTTAGGTTGAAAAAGTATGAAAGCTATACCGCATACAAACAGGAAGGATTGTCTCAGAAGTGGATTGTTCGAGGATTCAAGATATTATTTTTCGTACCATGCATGCAGTTTGAAACGTTGTGAAAAAAAATCACTGGGAGAAATGAGCCGCCACAGCATTGGTGTTATAATTCACAATATTTACGTAAAATAAATGCTTGCCTTTAACCAAGAATCGAGATTGTTTTACGTCCATATCTATAAAGGATTCAGGGATTTAAGCATTTATTCACAAGAATTTTCAACGTAAAAAGTTCTTTGTGGTGATAAGGTGGTGCTAGCTTAAAGACTGGCAGCACATTCGACATATATACATAAATGCTAACTGCCCGTTTTTTTTTTTGTTTTTTTTTTTGCTTTTAACCAGGAATCGAGACTGTTTTACGTCCATATTAATTAAGAATTCAGGGATTTAAGCATTTATTCCCAAGAATTTTCAACGTAAAAAAACTCTTTGTGTTTCCACTTGGTCAGCTTTGACGGAGATAGGCCCCCTATGAATCGGCCCCGTGTTCCGTCACTATATTATGAAGTCTATGCCTTATTGTTGATACACTGCAAGACTGATGTTTTTTTTGTTTGTTTGTTTTTTTAAATATATCCTCCATCCTTATGGAAGTGGTAACCCTAATCTGGAGTTGTATGCATTCTCACATACAGCAGGTGACGTACCTTGATGCTTGGTGTACACATTGCGGTATACAGAGGAAGCACGAGGATAAGTTCTTCTGTGCACTGGTTCTCCCTCTTTGATGGGAAGACTGTTGCCCAGAAACACTTTGGACACGATAACTCTGCCTACAGAATAAACACATTACATTTTCCAATAGCTACTTAGAGCCAAAACCAGTCCATATTCTAAACCAAATTCACAAACCGGATCTGAAAGGGATTTCATCTGTTCTTCTGTTGTAACGCCCTTGTTCAGCACAGCGTAGTAAGTATTCAATTCTTGGTTGTTCGCTCACAATAAGGCTGTTGGTTAAAGGCACTGCTGCTTCTTTTCCAAGTGCCTGCTTTGCAGGAACAACAGCTTTGACCTGCTGTATAAATTCTGAATACTGTATGAATGAACATGTACAACACCTTATATTCTCTGGCTGATTTAAAGCCTTCCTCCATGATGTTTAACACGCTATCGCCGTTTTGCTCCGAGTCGCCGATGTAGAACAAGTGTTCAAGTAGCCGCTTGTAATTCCTGCGTGTCAATGTTGCATTCAAGTTCAACAATAGGGGTGAAAATCCCATAAGCGGTTGACTTACTGCACCAAGGTGGTTGAACCCTCCCTTGCCAGAAGGGACTGAAGTTTGTCCTTAAAACGAATTCTCAGCCCACTGTTGTGGATCCGGACTACTCTGTTGATCCTGACGCCAATGATGCCGTGACTCATGTAGTCCGAAACAGAAAAGCGAGAGAGCAGCAGGTCGCGACAGGAAGCGAACCTGAAGTGAAAAAATATATATTTTGTCAAAATTTTTGGTAACATTTTTTTTCTTTAAACCTGTCCTGTTCAGCAGCTTGACACGGAGCATGGAGATCTGAGTGTCCGATTGATCTGTACAGTTTTAATGTATCACATGGGAGTATGACATACATTCATTGTGATCATTCAACGTAGCTCGTTTATTAGGAGAAAGCAGTGAACAGGAAAAGAAAAGAGGAAGAGAGAGACAGAAAAAGCAGAAACAACAACAAGAAATACATTAAAAGCTTACTCTTACTAATTATGAATATGTTGGAGCTATCGTTAGCAGCAGGCCCCCCACATGGGGCCTGATAACCAAGGAAAGGGGTGAGTACATGTGTGGTACGTTTGAGTATGTTGGCAATTGGCATCCTATTCTATGCTGTTTCATCGCTAATCCTGACACCGAGGTTTCCTACTTGAGTGTGTCTAATTTCATCTAGTCATGCGTGAGTCCCATCTAACATGTTATAGTCCATCAGTCGAGTAGAGATGCCGCGTGGGCGCCACCGCAGCGCCACAGCCCTTCACCATCCAATCCGGGGGGGTGAGCCAGCGCATCCCATCCCTCCTCCCGCCCAGCAAAGGGGCCATCGCCACCCCCCCAGGGATCCAGGGTGGTCCCCCTGGCCACCCGTGCCCCGATCAAGGAAGGGAAGAGCGGACACACGACCAACCACCAGCTCCTTTGATCTCACCATGCTTTTTTCTCTCACTTCAACAGTCAGCCCCTGTTGAAAGTATTCTGCGATGAGGAGTGGGGCAAACTTTCTTGAGACCGATGTCAGAGACAGGTAGATGCTACAAAAAGCGTCTCAATGAAGTTATTTCAGCCAAAGGGATTATCACTAGCTATTAGGTGGTAGGATGTCCTAACTTTTACCTCAGTTAGAATATGCATTTTTGTTAATATATTTGGTTTAATGAGTAAAGCAATGGAAATGTTTGTTGTTTACCTGCAATTAAATCACTTTCTTTTCCAGTCATAAAAAAAAAAAACAAGATCGGACATTGACATGTGAACATTTCTTAATAAAGAACTGAGTATTTAATGGGCTGTCCTAATTTTTTCACATGACTATATACCAAGGGTCAGCAACCCTGGTCCTCGAGTGCCATTATCCAGCTTATTTTCCATGTCTCCCTCCTTTAACACACCTGAATCAAATGATCATGATTATTACCAGGCTCCTGCAGGGCTTGCTGATGAGCTGATCATTTGATTCAGGTGTGTCAAAGGAGGGAGACATGGAAAACAAGCTGGATAGTGGCACTCGAGGACCAGGGTTGCTGACCCCTGGTATATACAGTACAGTGTATCACAAAAGTGAGTCCACCCCTCGCGTTTCTGCAGATATTTAAGTATATCTTTTCATGGGACAACACTGACAAAATGACACTTTGACACAATGAATGTCTGTGTGCAGCTTATATAATAGAGTTAATTTATTTTCCCCTTAAAATAACTCAAAATATAGCCATTAATATCTAAACCCCTGGCAACAAAAGTGAGAACACTGCATGGGAACTACATACATCCCGAAATGTCCAAATTGAGTACTGCTTGTCATTTTCCCTCCGAAATGTCATGTGACTCGTTACAGGAGTGCTGTCAGCATTGCTGTAGAGATTGAAGAGGTGGTGGTGGGGGGGGGGGTCAGCCTGTTAGCGGTCAGACCATACGTCGCACTCTACATCAAATTGGTGTGCATGGCTTTCACCCCAGGAGGAAGCTCTTCTGAAGACGGTACACAAGAAAGCCCGCCCGTCTCATCAGACCATAGGACATGGTTCCAGTAATCCATGTGCTTTGTTGACATGTCTTCAGCAAACTGTTTGCTGGCTTTCTTCTTCTGGCTATTTTATTCATTTTTGTTGTTTGCTTTACAACTTTTATAGACATTTTAACAGTCTGGTCTTTATTTTATAGGGGAAGTTCAGAATTTTTACATGAGGCTTAATCTTCGAGTTAGCGGGGGTTTTCATAATCGTTGGAGTTGATTTAAACAAATTCCATGCAGTTTGTCAGTTATTTGTTAGTTTCAGCGCTCCGGAGTGGCTAAGCTAGCGCGAGTCAATTGTGGCTGAAATCAACTCCATCGACTAATTAAACCCCCCCAACTCGAAGATTAAGCCTCATGTGAAAAAGTCTGATCTTCTCCTTTAAATTCCATTCTCGGAAAGTCAATTACGTGCGATGACATTTTTCTGTTGTTGAGGCAGCAAAGGGAGAAAAATTGGTTAAAAATAACAGATAAATTACTTTTAAACTAACTTAGTTACTTTGATCATGAGGTAGTCAGTAACTATTTTTTGAGGCGTAATCAGTTATTAAATTACTTTTCAAGTAATCTGTGACAACACTGTCTGTCATAAGCATTCATTAATGCTCATGACAGTGTCATGTCATAATGATGACGGTCTTTATAATGCCACTGCCAAATAAAGTATTACAAAGGTTTTTTTTTCTTTGATTGTTCTTTGATTGACAGTGATCAACTTCAGGTACACGTACAATGCCCAAAAAAGCTTTACCATGCGTCCGTGGCGCTGCCTTCCTCCAGGCGAATATTTCCAACACTGTGTAGCTCCGTCGACATAAAGCGCACCGTGTCCTCCATCATTTGTGTCGCTTGTGACACGTTGTGTTGATGCCAGTTCTCGACTCTAAAAAAAAAAAAAAAAAAAAAACGTGGGAATTTTTCCAACGATAAAAACACAATCGTTGACATCTTGTCAGTTGTAAATACACTGCTGGCCAAAATAATTGGCATCCCTGCAATTCTGTCGGCTAATGCTCAATTTCTCCCAAAAAAATGATTGCAATTACAAATGCTTTGGTAGTAATATATTAATTGATTTTGCTTGCAATGAAAAAACATAAAAGACAATGGGGGGGGGGAATTAATGAACATTTTACACAAACCTTCAAAAATGGACCAGACAAAAGTATTGGCACCCTTTGAAAAATCATGTGATGCTTCAATAATTTGTGTAATTAACAGTACCTGTTACTTAACTGTGGCACATAACAGGTGATGGCAATAACTAAATCACTGCAGTCAGATAAAATGGATTAAAGTTGACTCAACCTCTGTCCTGTGTCCTTGTGTGTACCACATTGAGCATGGAGAAAAGAAAGAATACCAAAGAACTGTCTGAGGACTTGGGAAGCAAAATTGTGAGGAAGCATGGGCAATCTCAAGGCTACAAGTCCATCTCCAAAGACCTGAATGCTCCTGTGTCTACCGTGCGCATTGTCCTCAATAAGTGTGAAGCCCATGGCACTGTGGCTAACCTCCCTAGATTTGGACGGAAAAAATGGACGAGAGATTTCAACTAAAGATTGTGCAGATGGTGGATAAAGAACCTCGACTAACATCCAAACAAGTTCAAGCTGTCCTGCAGTCCGAGGGTACAACAGTATCAATCTGTACTATCCGTCGGCGTCTGAATGAAAAGGGAATCTATGGTAGGATACCCAGGAAGACCCCACTTCTGATCCAGAGACATGAAAAAGTCAAGCTGGAGTTTGCCAAAACTTACTTGAGAAAGCCAAAAACGTTTTGGAAAAATGTTCTCTGGTCAGTTGAGACAAAAGTAGAGCTTTTGGGGAAAAGGCATCAACAGGAAGAAAAACGAGGCCTTCAAAGAAAAGAACAGGATCCCCACAGTCAAACATGGCGGAGGTTCCCTGATGTTTTGGTGTTGCTTTGCAGCCTCTGGCACTGGACTGCTTGACCGTGTCATTAAGTCTGAAAACTAACAACAAATTTTGCAGCATAATGTAGGGTCCAGCGTGAGAAAGCTGGGTCTTCCTCAGAGGTCATGGGTCTTCCAGCAGGACAATGACCCAAAACACACTTCAAAAAGCACTAGAAAATGGTTTGAGAGAAAGCACTGGAGACTTCTAAAGTGGCCAGCAATGAGTCCAGACCTGAATCCCATACAACACCTGTGGAGACTGGAGAGATCTAAAAATGGCAGTTTGGAGAAAGCACCCTTCAAATATCAGAGACCTGGAGCAGTTGGCCAAAGAAGAATGGTCTAAAATTCCAGCAGAGCATTGTAAGAACTCATTGATAGATTCCGGAAGCGTTTATCTGCAGTTATTTTCTCTAAAGGTCATGCTACCAAGTATTAGGCTAAGCGTGCCAATACTTTTGTTAGGCCCATTTTTGCAGTTTTGTGTAAAATGATAAGGATTTAATTTTTTTCCCATTCTCTTTTGTGTTTTTTCATTGCAAGCAAAATAAATGAAGATATTATTACTAAAACATTTGTAATTGCAATCATTTTCTCAGATAAATTGAGCATTATGTGACAGAACTGCAGAGGTGCCAATACTTTTATCCCCCAGTGTATGACTACGCAAACTCACTCATGTAGCCTTCTGGTGGAAATAGCCAGTCTCTGCTGTAGTACTTCAATCTTTTTCTGTATTTGCTCCACAGTTGGGCCACCTTTCCTGCTAAATTGTTTCTCGAAGATATCAAAAGGATCCTCCGAAGACATCTTAGGAAGCGAACGTTCAAGCTGGGGAGACACCACAAGATAACAAGTCAATGACTTTTATGACAGCCGCTAAAGGAGTTTCTGGAGGCGTACCTACATTTTTTAAGGCGTACTTGAGGGAGCGAATGCTTTCTAGAGGTGATTCCAAGGAGGCGTTTTTGGTCTTGAAAAGTTGCAGCAGAGCCTCTGTCAGATTTCTCCGAGCAGTGCGCGTACGCATGTTGTAAAACATCATCTTCTTCATTACGGTGGACTAACAGAAAGCACGTGTCAGAATACCAGCATGAAAATATGCAGCGAAGAATCCTTGACCCAAAGTTCGGAAAAGTCTTTTTTCATTTCCATAAAAAATAACACTCGCCAACATTATCTGTTACATGAATTTTGGTCGCTGATTTCAAACCCGCCATCATTTTTGCCTGTTTGCTTTAGTTTTCATGCAATTCGTATTTTTGACTTTCTAATAGTGTTGTTTTCGTCAACGATGACGATAACGAAAATATTTTGTCAACGAACACTTTTTTTTATTATGTCTTCCTGGGAAGCGTGTAACAGAAAATAATTGAGGAGCACTGTCATAAGCAAACACAGACCGCTGAACGAAGAGCTAACTACGGCAGCCATAGCTTGCTAGCTATTTCATCTCGCTGTTTGTGCCTTGTAAATGATTTTCTTTTGTTTCACACAGTGTTGTTTTCGTCAACGATGACGATAACGAAAATATTTCGTCAACAAACACTTTTTTTTCATGATGAGACGATAACAAGCTAAAAACGTGTTTTGGGAGACTAAAACATAACGACATGAATGCCAAATTTCTCTGGCAAGACAAGACAAAAATGCGCAATAGTTTCCGTCACATGTTCACAATGTGTGACATTTTATATGTACCGTAGTTACCCTGCAGCGTAGCAGTGTCTGGTTGTGTCACTCATTTGACGTGTTGTGTCCCCCTATTCCCAACTCGCTAGTGTCTTCTCCTCTCAAGGCTTGCACACATGGTAGTTTATTAAATGTTATATTTCGTACCCAATGGTCAAAAAATGTACCTTGAGTGTATTTTTACAGTTTGGATGTGACTTTTGTTTTTTAATTCACGCACATTGATGTGCTTTAAGCCTTTTCTGTTGCAGAGTCCGCATCACTGCAGACATTGCACCAATCCGCCTGTCGATCTCCCGCTCTTTCCTGCCCTCACTCGTGAACAAGACCCCAAGATACTTGAACTCCTCCACTTGGTGCAGGATCTCATTCCCAACCCGGAGAGGGCATGCCACCCTTTTCCTTTTTCTGGCCTCGGATTTGAAGGTGCTGATCTTCATCCCAACCGCTTCACACTCGGCTGTGAACCCCTCCAGTGGGAGTTGGAGATCACGGTTTAATGAAACCAACAGCACAACATCATCTGAAAAAAGCAGAGATGCAATGCAAAGGCCACCAAACTGGAACCCCTGAACGCCTTGGCTGCGCCTAGAAATCTGTCCATTAAGGTTATGAACAGAATAGATGACAAAGGGCAACCTTGGCGGAGTCCAACCCTCACAGGGAACGAATCTGACTTACTGCTGACAATGCGGACCAAACTCGTACAGGGACCGAACAGCCCTCACCGAGGGGTTCAGTAGCCCGTACTCCCGAGAGCACCCCCCCACAGGACTCGCCGAGAGACACAGACCAACGCCATCTCCAAATCCACAAAGCACATGTAGACTGATTGGGCGAACTCCCATGCACCCTCGAGGACCCTGTCGAAGGTGTAGAGCTGGTACGCAGTTCCACGGGCCACGGCCCTGGGCGAAAACCACACTGCTCCTCCGGAATCCGAGATTCGACTTCCCGTTGGACCCTCTTCTCCAGCACCACTGAATAGACTTTACCGGGGAGCCTGAGGAGTGTGATCCCTCTATAGTTGGAACACACCCTCCGGTCCCCCTTCTTAAAAAGGGGGATCACCACCCTGGTAGGCCAAACCAGGCACTGTCCCTGATATCCACAAAATGTTGTAGTGTATTTTGCATTACACAAACAAATTCATTTGCAAAAATGTGCAACTTCGGGGAAAACAAAGGGTCAAATTTGGATTCAGCACCCCAAAATTACAATACAGCAGAGCAAGCATTTGCATGAATGCAATTCTTTTTTTTTTTTTTTCAATTTTTTTGTGAGTGTGAGTGTCAGTGTAATCATTAACGCAAGTTGCTCTTCATGCGAAACATTTGCAGACATTTCCAAACTTTGAAGCAGAGGTGGGTAGAGTAGCCAAAACTTTTACTCAAGTAATTGTAGTGTTACTTGAAAATCTTAATCAAGTATTACTCAAGTAGTCATCCAAAAAATGTACTCAATTATACAGTGTATCCCAAAAGTGAGTACACCCCTCGCATTTCTGCAGATATTTAAGTATATCTTTTCATGGGACAACACTGACAAAATGACACTTTGACACAATCAAAAGTAGTCTGTGTGCAGCTTATATAATAGAGTTAATTTATTTTCCCCTCAAAATAACTCAAAATACAGCCATTAATATCTAAACCCCTGGCAACAAGAGTACACTCCTTAGAAAAATACGTACATCGTACATTGCTGCAGAGATTGAAGAGGTGGGGGTCAGCCTGTTAGTGGTCGGACCATACGCAGAAATCCTGACAGCACTCCTGTAACGAGTCACATGACATTTTGGAGGGAAAATGACAAGCAGTACTCAATTTGGACATTTAGGGATGTATGTATTTACTAAGGGGTGTACTCACTTTTGTTGCCAGGGGTTTAGATAATGATGGCTATATTTTGAGTTATTTTGAGGGGAAAATAAATTAGCTGCACACAGACTACTTTTCATTGTGTCAAAGTGTCATTTTGTCAGTGTTGTCTCATGAAAACAAACGACTCTAGACATGACGACATATGAAGGATGTTTTCTTCATACGTAACCTGAAACCAAAAACTCAGAGGAAAAAATGTGAAGAATGGAACAACGTGCGCAGACGTCCAAAAGACTAGTTTAACGCCAGCAAGGTGAAACCATTCACATTTCATATGCAGTAAACATTTTGTTGGGGGCCATGGTACTACAGAGGACTAAGAGGTAAGACATTTTAATATTTTTACTTATTTTTTAGAATGGTGTTTGCCGTGCTGCGTGTCTGACAATGAATGACCTGAAAAAATTTTAAATGGTATGACTGCCACTGTTACCTTTTCTGTAGTTAAAAAAAAACTTTTGTAAATAACTTATAAAATTAAGATTTGTTATTAATGAAAAATTTAAAAGTGTTCATTGGCTGTCACTGAGTAGCATTTGCGATCGCTACACAAAAATAGCAATGTAAACTGCCCCCAAGAATGGTCAGAGATGTAAGACAACATGAGGATATAATATTTAAGAAAGACAGAGCATATGGTGGTAAAGGATAGATTGTTGAAACAGGAAAATGTCATTGTCAGCGGCGTAAGGCATTGCACACAAGAAAAAGGTGTCGATAAAAAGCTACGTCTGGATCAGGTCGGCTCTTTTTCCCGTCTTTTTCAGCCCTTGACACTCTCTTTAACTGAACATTTGTAAGTTCTTCCGCATCTTTGCCAGTGTATTGGCACCAGGCACATCATTTTTGAACAGAATTGGTAGGTTTAGCTCAGTAAACATCTCGTTCGTACATTATTTCCATTAATTATTAGGGACAAACGTGAGGTTGACCCGCCTACCAACAATTGCTAACGTCATGAACATTAATGAGCAAAAGTGACGTGTTGCTTGCGGTATGCCATTCCTTCAGTTTACCTCCAGTCATTGACAAAAATGGCAACGAAGATGGAAGATGTGTATATGGAGCTGCAGATAATCAATATTTAACAACTTAATAAAAATGTTGAAGGGTAGAAGACACACAGCAGAAGTTTGAGAATGTTTGAAAACGATGGTGTTGAGCTGAACCGGAAACAACGTTCCAAGCGGACCAATCACAGTCCTTTGACGTTCATGTTACAACGCATAATGTGACGCATACAGTAGTCAGGATTATTTGTAGGCGCGTGTCAGGCTACGGCGTAGGGGCGTAAATTGTGTCTGCGATAACTGTGTAGGTCAGGCGTCACCGCAACGTAGAAGGCATAAATCAGCCTTGAGACTTTACTACCCACCTCTGCTTAGAAGGCCCCCGTCAAAGACATACAGTATTCACCGTTAAGTTTAGAGAAAGATATGTCGAAATGGGTCTTGGTTTTCTCACTACCTCGGCTACTTCCGTGACTTGTGAGCTCGTGACGTCGTAGGTGTCGAGAAATGAGAGCGCGGGGAAGTGGTACAGCATGTGTGTGGCATAATTACACAAACGACACACTGGGTTTGGGGTGGTGGTGAAGTCGCACAGCGCCAGATCTCTCAATTGGGACAGGCAGGTCAGGTGGGTCAGCTCCTGGGAAAGAAACATGTTTGTGCTGCATATTTATGTTTTCAAACCCTAAATTTAACCCTTTATGAGACAGCGGACATCTTGTCAAAAGTTAGCATTAACACAACACGTTCACTTCCAGAGCATGTACAGTGGGGCAAATAAGTATTTAGTCAACCACTAATTGTGCAAGTTCTCCAACTTGAAAATATTAGACAGGCCTGTAATTGTCAACATGGGTAAACCTCAACCATGAGAGACAGAATGTGGGAAAAAAAAAAAACAGAAAATCACATTGTTTGGTTTTTAAAGAATTTATTTGCAAATCATGGTGGAAAATAAGTATTTGGTCAATACCAAAAGTTCATCTCAATACTTTGTTATGTACCCTTTGTTTGCAATGATGTGGACCAAACATTTTCTGTAACTCTTCACATGCTTTTCACACACTGATGCTGGTATTTTGGCCCATTCCTCCATGCAGATCTTCTCTAGAGCAGTGACGTTTTGGGGCTGTCATTGGGCAAGACGGACTTTCGACTCCCTCCACAGATTTTCTATGGGGTTGAGATCTGGAGATTGGCTAGGCCGCTCCAAGACCTTGAAATGCTTCTTACGAAGCCACTCTTTTGTTGCCCTGGCTGTGTGTTTGGGATCATTGTCATGCTGAAAGACCCAGCCACGTCTCATCTTCAATGCCCTTGCTGATGGAAGGAGATTTTCACTCAAAATCTCTCAGTACATGGTCCCATTCATTCTTTCCTTTACATAGATCAGTCGTCCTGGTCCCTTTGCAGAAAAACAGCCCCAAAGCGTGATGTTTCCACCCCCATGCTTCACAGTGGGTATGGTGTTCTTCGGCTGCAATTCAGTATTCTTTCTCCTCCAAACATGAGAACCTGTGTTTCTACCAAAAAGTTTTATTTTGGTTTTATCTGACCATAACACATTCTCCCAGTCCTCTTCTAGATCATCCAAATGCTCTCTAGCGAACCGCAGACGGGCCTGGATATGTACTTTCTTCAGCAAGGGGACACGTCTGGCAGTGCAGGATTTGACTCCCTGGCGGCGCATTGTGTTACTGATAGTAGCCTTTGTTACTGTGGTGCTAGCTCTCTGTAGGTCATTCACTAGGTCCCCCCGTGTGGTTCTGGGATTTTTGCTCACCATTCTTGTTATCATTTTGATGCCATGGGGTGAGATCTTGCATGGAGCCCCAGATCGAGGGAGATTATCAGTGGTCTTGTATGTCTTCCATTTTCTAATAATTGCTCCCACAATTGATTTCTTTACACCAAGCGGTTTACCTATTGCAGATTCTGTCTTCCCAGCCTGGTGCAGGTCTACAATTTTGTCTCTGGGGTCTCGTTCGACAGCTCTTGTTCTTGGCCATAGTGGAGTTTGGAGTGTGACTGACTGAAGTTGTGGACAGGTGTCTTCTGTATCGATAATGAGTTAAAACAGGTGCCATTAATTCAGGTAATGAGTGGAGCCACGTTAGACCTCGTTAGAAGACGTTAGACCTCTTTGACAGCCAGAAATCTTGCTTGTTTGTAAGTGACCAAATACTTATTTTCCACTCTAATTTGGAAATAAATTCTTTAAAAATCAAACAATGTGTTTTTTTTCCCACATTCTGTCTTTCATGGTTGAGGTTTACCCATGTTGACAATTACAGGCCTCTGTAAATTCTTCAAGTAGTAGAAATTGCACAATTGGTGGTTGACTAAATACTTACCCACTGTATTGTGTTAGTTAGTAGGAATGTCCCGATCTGATCACGTGAACGGAAATCGGGCCGATCGCGCCATTTTTCAGAAGATCGAAATCAGGTGAAAAGGACCGAGTTCATAAATTTGAAAAATTCATTTGTTTTTTAGCTACATGCTCGTACAATCGCTCACCCTCCCTTTTGCTAAGCAGTGCAAGCAAGTTTTCCAGTGCAGCTGAGTTTCGTACTTAACCCTTGAGAGTCGAAGGACGCGCCGGCGCGTCCTCAGCGCACGTCGTCTTTGAAGCGCCCTCACGTTTTAATTACGTCACCCACATGCCGTTGGTTGGTCTCGTTTTAAAGTGCAGAAGTTGCGGTTTACTCTCGTTATTATTTGAAGTCAATCGACCAACTAGAACGTGAGATATTGTCATTTAAGTTTTATAGTTTTATTGTCCTCTCAAAAAAACATTAAAACGCTGCATGGATCATTTGTTTATGTCTATATTTCCATCATTTCTAGTCCTTTTTCAAAACGGAAGCTCCATGAAAAAAACACAAATCAAACGAACCCTTTCGAAGTCACAGTGGAAGCACAAAATGCGTTTTTTTTTTTTTTTTTTTTAATAAATATAACTGCGGTGCGAGGTTCAACCGAACGAGAGGGAGGAGTGTTCTGAAGCAGCGAGGTGGCGAGCGACGGCCAGTTGGATACTCCTGGATCGAGCAGCGACTTTGTGTGACTTTGACAATGAACTGAAAACTGAATTTAGCGCAAGCAATTGTGCTTCTGATCAACTTGAGGAAGAGGATGGTCCAAATTCGTCATCATCGTCTTCTTCGGAAGAGTCCTCGAGTGAAGATAGTGACGGATTTGAACACGTGGGTGACGCCATCGACGAGCAGAGGTAAACCAACTCACTCTTTTTTTTCATGCTGAAAACGTTTCTTTTGAAAGTTTCTTTTGATATTGCAAGACAAAGTTAATTTTGATGCAATATAAGTGTGTGTTTGTGTATGTAATAATAAAATGTGCATATCAGATCAAAGTCGTACGTGCACTGTGGGTATCCCAGGCAGGAATTTATAATTTGTGGTGTTCTTCTTTCTATATGAAGATTAGGGATGTAGCACATATTCAGCTATGGTATTCTTTCTATTGTCATACATATAGATTTCCATTATTATTTATTGCTGTATATATTTTTATTTTATACTTTATTATTTTCATAAATACTGACTTATTTTCATGTACATTTATAGTGACAATGAAAGTAAAGTGAAATGAAAATGGAAGGGTGGAAAGAGGACCGACACCCCATGGAAGTGTGAGCTGTGTGATGTAGCCGTGTCTAATTCCAGGACGAAACTGCTTTTCGGAGTGGCATGACTGAAAAAAATTTAACTTGTTTATTGTAAATATTTTTGAAAATGCTTTTTTTCCCCCAATGTTATATATATATATTTTTTCCCACATCAATCTTCTCAATTTGTGTATATAAATGTGTGTTCAAGAAGCTTGATTGTGTGTACATAGTTTTCATCAGGCGATGGGCCGCAATACCTAAACTCATAAAGAGATGGCCTCTGAACACTTTTTGTGTTAGATGGTATTAATTTTTTCACTGTTCTTCACTGTTAGGTCTGCTGTATATAACCTGTTTTGACTGGAGCATGTATAAAGGCAAAAAACGCCTATGGCTATACCTGTTGTTTATGTTGAATTGTCAACTATAAGACTAATTATTCTAAATTTTTTTGGTTGAATGTTCATCCTAACATGTTGAATAAATATTACAAAGTTTCAAAACGGTTCGTTACGCATGTTTGGTTGTCAATTGGACATCAATATTAAAAATTTTGACAAAACGATTTTTGAATTTTTGGTCTTTTTGGGCCCAAAATGATGATTTATAATTGATCAGTGAAGGAAACAACAATTTGGACATGAAGTTCAAGGTGTCACAAAAAAAGGGACCAAACCAGGCCATCGTAAACAATTCTTTCTTTGAAATATAAAGGCAACTTCAAAGGCATGCAAAATCAGACAAAATAGGCCCAGACCTTAAAGGGTTAAAGTTAACAATGATTGACAGGTTTGTAGCTTTGATCTAGTGAGAGAAGGCTTGGTAGCGCTACGATCAGAAGCGCAAATGTATAAATCATCGTTTAGTTTGTTACACACCAGTCTGTGGCAACTAATTTAAGTGAGAGGTTGTTCACAGCAGCGTGAGCGTCAAAGCATGAGTGAATTTGAGCGGACACACTCAATGAAGCATTTAATAAAGACAAGCATTTTTCTATTTTATTCTTGTTTAAAAATAATCATTAATCATTCATTAATTATGGAGACAGCACGGTAGAACAGTGGTTAGCATGTCCACTTCACAGTTCTGTGGGCCTACATTTTGCATTGGTGCACCTGAAGAAACGTTAGGTGCAACCAATGCAAAAATTAAATGTGGAGTCTTGGCAATATATATTGCAATGTTAATTTTTTTCCAGTATCATTCAAGCCTAATTATGTATTTTTCATTCACCTTTTAAGGGCTTAAATGTAAAGAAACAATCCAATAATACAGTGGAATTGCCAAAAGATGCAAAAATATTTTCGTTTTATACACCGCAACACTCCTGGAAACAGCGGAAGAGGAAGTACTGTAAACTGGAACTTTTGTTTCGGTGTCGGATCAGGACTCAGTATCAGTAGATTCTAAAAATCAGGTGACTCTGACTCTGACTCGGGTGCATAAAGATGTGATCGGGACATCCCTAGTAATGGGTGCTGGAAGTCACAACAACTTTTTTAGTGTTTCCCATCCAAAAAAAGCCGTTTCAGTCCAACTTTGTCATACTCGTGCGTTTTCGCCATACAAGGTGTGCACAATGGCTGTACACACACATGCTGGATCGTTTGCCTACTAGACAGCATTCTATTTCACCTGCAGTGTGTGTTGGAATTTTGTATTGAAAATAAAAGCGCCCGTGTATTACAACGCAAATCAGTGAAGCTGGGTGGCGCAATGACACACAAACCCATTTCAAAACTAAAAGGTCCAATAGGCCTCAGTTTAACACCACCTTTTCTCAACACTATAGTAATATTCAACAGAGCCCTGCACGGCGGCAGCTAAACAGCAACAACAAACAATATGACTACAATTCAAACATGGCTTACCTATTTCAATACACCAAAGGTAGATAGAACTATCATCATAATCATCTTCATTTTCAACGTCAAATTGAATTTTAGAAAATTTTACTTCTCTTGTAAAGAAAATAATCGCTAATTCGTTTTTGCGTCATGTTACGCGTCCTCTTTTCTGTTCCAATAGCGCCTTATTCAACGTGACCCGGTAGCAGGCAAGGTGTCAGGTGGTGACCATGCTATTGGCAAAAAAAAGAAAAAAACTTTTTCAAAATATATACAATGAGGAGCAGAAGTCTTTTCACCCCTTGTGATTTTGTTCACCCATTTAGAAAATTGGTAGAGATCTGAAATGTCAATCATAAATGCATTTCCACTTATACAGACATAATCTTAAAAAAAATAAAAAATAAAAAAAAATCCGGAACTCACATTGTATGATTTTTCAATAATTTTTCAGAAGCCTTTATTTGCAATTTTGGTCCATTCCTCCACACAACTCTTCTCTAGATCTGTCAGATTTCTGGCCTGTTTATGAGAAACACAAAGTTTCAGCTCCATCCGAAGATTTTCTATTGGATTGAGGTCCAGGAACTGGCTAGGCCACTCCAGAACCTTGATATGCTTTTTATGCAGCCACTCCTTGGTCAGCTTGTCTGTGTGCTTCAGATCATTGTCATGTCGGAAGATCCAGCCACGACTCATCTTCAAGTCTCTGACTGAGGGAAGGAGGTTGTGGCTCAAAATCTGGCAGTACATTTCACCATTCATCCTCTGCTTTATACAGTACAGTCATCCAGTCCCCCTTGCCGAATTGCAGCCCCAAAACATGAGGTTTCCACTTCTGTACATCACAGTGGGGATGGTGTTCTTGCAATTGTACACATCCTTCTTTTTCCTCCACACATGACGAGTAAGATTTGCACCAAAAAGTTCTACTTTGGTCTCATCTGACCACATGACTTTCTCCCATAACCCCTCTGCATTATTCAGATGGTCCCTTGCAAACTTCAGACGGGCCTTCACATGTACTGGCTTCAACAGGGAAACCTTCTGAGCAATGCATGATTTTAAACCATTGCACCGTAGTGTTCTATTGACAGTAGCCTTTGAAACTGTGCATCCAGCTCTCTTCAGGTCATTGATTAAATCCTGCCGTGTTGTTCTAGACTTCTCATCATGAGTGATGCCCCACAAGGAGAGATTTTACATAGAGCCTCATTCGGAGGTACATTATCAGTCATGTTTAGCCTTTTCCATTTTCTAACAATTCCTGTAACTGTTGATTTATTCTCACCAAGCTGCTTTCCAATTGACCCATAGCCTTTTCCAGCTTTGTGGAGCTCAACAGTTTTTTCTCTGGTGTCTGTCGTAAGCTCTCTGGTCTTGCCCATGGTAGCAGTTGGATTATGACTGACTGTGGGGTGCACAGGTGACAATAAAGAGCTCAAACGGGTGGTGGGTGGGTGGTTACTACTGGGTTAAAAGTGGACTTTTTTTAAGGTAGACTGACAACTCTTTGAGTGTCATAATTATTGCTGATTCTTAGCCGTGCAAATATTTATGAACCCCAGTAAATTACAATTACATAATTGAAAAATCATACAATGTGAGTTCTGGATTTTTTTTAGATTATGTGTCTATAAGTGGAAATGTATCTATGATTGAAATTTCGGTCCGTTACCTATTTTCAAAGTGGGTAAACTTGCAAAATCACAAGGGGTGAAAATACTTCTCCCCCCACTGTATTTAGTACCCATAGCTGAATACTCTATTGTTTCAATTTGTTTTATTAATATTAGGGCTGTCAAACGATTAAAATTTTTAATCGAGTTAATCACAGTTTAAGAATTAATTAATCGTAATTAATCGCATTCAAAGCATCTCTAAAATATGCCATATTTTTCAGTAAATTATTGTTGGAATGGAAAGATAAGACACAAGACGGATATACAGTGGGGAGAACAAGTATTTGGTACACTGCCAATGGGTTTTCCCATTGACTGTGTATCAAATACTTGTTCTCCCCACTGTATATATGCAACATACTGTACATAAGTACTGTATCTGTTTATTATAACAATAAATCCACAAGATAGCATTAACATTATTAACATTCTTTCTGTTAAAGGGCTGCACGGATAGAAAGACTTATAGTTCTTAAAAGGTAAATGTTAGTAGAAGTTGTACTAATTTTATATTAAAAACCCTTTTAATGTTTTCGTTTAAATAAAATTTGTAAAATTTTCAATCAAAAAATAAACTAGTAGCTCACCATTGTTGACTGTTGGAATGTCACATGGGCTCCCTGCCGTTCTTCCATAGTGTCTTTACCTACGTCAGGTAATGATTGAAATACACCACAAGGTGTCAATGGCGAATTTTTAAATTAATTACAGATCTAGCCAACGAGTGCGTTTTGCCCCTTGACTGATGTCGTATTTTCCGGGTTCATTGTACCCATAGGCAGATCTACTATTCAGGCGAAGTAGACGATCGCCTTAGGCCCCCAACCAGTAGGGCGCCCCCAACCAGCTGCCCTTGCCCCAACGAGCAACGGCTTGGGCCACCGGAGCCAGCAGCACCCTCAACTATTCTTCATGTATAATTATGTCAGCATACCAAACAAACAAATAACAAAACGAAAAAGAAAGCCATTTGAATGCTGCATTTATATTATCTCTCCCCACACACACGCACTACAATTGACTGTTCCACGACGATGAACAGAGTATCAGTAGCTTAGCTTCATTTAGCGCCGTTTAGCATCGCTTAGCTCGGCTTAGCTGTTCGTTAGCTTCACTTAGCTCTCTCGCGGTTTTCACGCCACTAAGCTCGCTATTTTTACAGCTCACTGGCTACCTCAGTTTGCAGGTCGGCTATCGTTTATTTCGAACACATGAGCTAACGTGCTCTCCATGCGAGCCAAAGTGCAGTCAGGGAGAAGTTGAGAACAGGCCTCTAATGCCTCTTTTAACTTTCTTCTTCTTCTTCTTCACACCGAACATAAAATACACGACAGCACACCCTATGACGAAACAATGTAGTACAGTTCCAATCAGTCATACAATAACACTCAACAGCTGGTTAACAGCAAAAGCACATCATGTTCGTCGTATAAATAATGATTTCTGGAGTTAATCCCACATACTTCAGAATTAATATTATAATATGTTGAGTAAATACTACATAATACAGATTCTACACAAAGAATAGCTTTCAAATGACACTCTTCATGACAAATATGATTGGGAATGAATAATTAATAATATTATCATACTACTATTATATATAGTAGTATACTATAATAATATTGCTAGAATTTTTTAAGAATTGTTTTGAATAATGTTGGAAAGGCAAAGTCAGTGTTCTGAATCTGTTTACTTTCCATTCTTTTGCACTAGTAAATGCTATCAGCATTTAACCTCATTGTTTATTTGTGATTAATTATTGTTATTTACATGATTATTTGTACTTTAATAAAGAATATAAGTGTTCTAAAATAGTTTTGTGAATTAATAAGCGTCAACAAAAATTCCATTGCTAAATTAGTAAAAAAAAAAAAAATTATTAGATTAGTCGATTAATCGTAAAACTAGTCGGCTGACTAATCAGGAGAACATTTGTCGTTTAGGACAGCCCTAGTGTACCAGAACATATTTCCTCCAGACCCTTTTAACCCGTGACCCATGAAGAGGGCCCCTGGATATGTTCGCCTTAGGCCCCAAAATTGCCAAGTCCGCCACTGATTGTACCTTACGTTCATTGGAGTGTTGGCTTCACAACGTACGAGACCTCTGGTAGTTTGTATATTGTGACTAAATATTGCCATCCAGTGTATTTGTTGAGCTAAACGAAATGCTTGAATAAAGTTTGACCAAAGTCTGAGTAAGTTTTATGTGTATTTTGCATAGCTATTTTGATTGGGAATGCCAGGTCACTTTGCATTGTTGTTTAACTGTGTGAGATTAGGGCCTCATTAATACAGATTGAAGCGCTTTTCTTTTTGTGAACTTTTTTTTTTTTTTTTGAGAGAAATTATTTTATGTTGTGCTTTCACTAAAAGATACTTATGTTTGATGTGAAGGAGTTGCCGAAGCTTATGCCAATAAACGGCGCGGTCCAATGAACGCCTGTGTACACTCGCCTTTCTATGCCTCTTATTATGTGCAAAAAACGGCATCATTGTAATCTGTTTGAGGCAATGCATGAGCGGGTCATTCCGCGCATGCGTCAATTGCGTCAAATGTTAACGTGATTAACTAAAAAAATTACCGCCCGTTAACACGATAAATGTGACTGCACTAATAATTTATATATATTTTACAAAAATAACAAAAAAGAATCTGCCAAAACACTTTTTTCCTCTCCAACACCAGGGGGTGCTGCAGCACCCTCAGCACCCCACTTCCCATGCCACTGTCCATAGTAGTCAATAAAAGAGGGAAATTGATATTGAAAACAGCTATTGGCGTCAAAAGCCATTAATTATACGGGGGGGGGGTTCATGATACGAAAGTCACTCCGGAAATACCTCTTTTCGTAGCGCTGTATAATAGTTAAAAGTGAATGTTTGAATACAAGTCCTTGACATCAACCACACAAATAGTTGACAATTAAAGAAATAAAACTGACTCTTCTTAAGAAAATACGGAAATGAACTCAACTATGCACAGAGCAAGACCACACGTAGATTTTTTTGCGAGAGTAAGAATTTTAATAAGATTTGAATTGTCTCACCTTGAAGGAGCTGATCTTGTTGCCGGAAAGATTCAGAGTGCGGAGGTTGACATTGTGAATGAGGCCGTCCCCTTAAAGTATAGTACAAGCGTTACGTATTTAATTTCCCCAACGGTTCCGAGAAAAACAATAGCTTACCAATCTTCTGAATATTATTGTTGGAAAGGTTTAGTTCTTGTAGCTTTTGATGAGTGTTCAAGCCCTTTTGGATAAAGACAAATATTAATTCACAGAAATGTTTTTTATCATAAGGAGAACCTCTGCGAACCTGTATCGAAGATATGTAGTTATTGCTGAGCCACAGGACTTCTAAGTTTACGTTCAATTTTAAATTCTTGATTTCTCCGATTCTGTTATCGTACAAGTAGAGTTTCTTTAGCTGGGGACAATTCTGCACTCCGGATATTTTCTGCGAGAGACAATGACGGTAATTGCAGTGGGGTGTTTGAATATTTTGTCATAGAAGTAGCAAGAAGTAGCTAGTCACTTACAGTCAGCTTACATTCGACGACCCAGAGCTCTTGGAGCGAAGGACAGTTTTCCAGTCCCTCGATGCGTTTAATGCTCTGGCCCAGTATTTTAAGCAGGCGGAGATTGGGGAAGGAGGAGAGGCCAACCATACGGGGAAAACCACTCAAGATGATCTCAAGGGAGGTGACATTGGCACCCTTTACAGCGAGGTCATCATAGCAGATTCCGTTGGCCATGCACTGGTGGACAATGGAGAATACATTATTAAAAATCCTTAGTTTGATCCTATGAAATGATCAGGGTTCCAAAGTAGGGCTTTCAAATTCCAGTGGGGTTTAAAGACTTAAAAATTAAAGTGTGTCAAAACGGGGTTTTGATTACAGAGTAGGATTTCAAACCGAGTTTAGGGTTTGAAGGAGATAGTACCTTTTCTCGTAGGCACCGTCTAACCCCGACGTCTAACTGTTTGCATTACTCTAACACACTTAATATAATCAATCAGGGAATAGTATCGTTTCTCATGTTTACTGTTTGACTGTTTGTATTACTCTAACACACCCAATATAAAATAAATAGCACTTATAGCATAGTTTAAGGAAAACAAGCAGAATATAGGGCATAAGAGATAAACAATGCCTTCTAATCACGGAAGCCCAGTGCATGCGTCATGCAACTGACTGAGCAAGATTGACGCACCAACTCTCACAATCAGTTCTCCCGGACAGTCCAGAACAAATGGCGAGACACTCTGTCCCAACACAAGGAACCCCGGAGAATGCCCGATATCCAACTAATAACACGACTGACAAGACTCCAAGAGACCCTCTGACGCTGAGGTGGCAAAATCCACAACCCCCGTTGCCCGGACAACAGTAACTCCCGAATCCTCCTGTCCAATCCACAAACAGACAATACAGTGGTACCTCTACATACGAAGTTAATTGGTTCCAGGACCTTGTTTGTAATTCGAAATGATCGAATGTCGAGCAGTATTTTCCCATAAGAATACATTATAATTCAATTAATTAGTTCCACACCCTGTAAACCAACACTAAATTCTCAATAAATACTGATGTTACTATTGCAAATATCAACTACAAAGAGCATAACAAATACATTATCAATAAAAATTGGAATAAAAATAATAACAATAGCCATAATAATAATACCTGTAATAATGTAACACACCAGGTTCTAATGTTGGAAATGTGTTTGCGTAGTGTACCTTAACACATGCGTCCGTCTTGCGGGGGAAAAAAAAGAACTGCGGTGCTGTCATAGATAGTTGTATTTGGAGCATGTCGTCGGATGTAGAAACAAATGTCGAGTCAAATTTTACATCCGATGTCGAAAAGATCGTGTGTCGAAGCGATCATATGACGAGGTACCACTGTAATCCTAAACACACCCTTTTTCCTGCCCACAGCCCACCCCGCGAGAGCCTTCAAAAGACTGAATGTTTAACTAATCGTGGTCATTTTTCTCGGGAACCTTTTGTTGACGTGTGATAGGGTGATCTTGCCTCCCCGCCTGAGTGTTTCTGTTTCGCCTTGCTGTTTTGATCGCTGTTGACCTGAATAAAGTGTCACCTTCTTTTTGGTGAGCCTTCTTTAAACCTTTCAAAATGTAGTCAGTACAAAGGATTAAGACTAAGGTGAACACGCGGAGTTTGGCCTTCTGGACGGATTGCCGCGGTTTGACTAGCGCAATTCCGAAGGTCATATTCCTTCAGGTTCCAAAGTAAGGATTGAAATAGAAAATAATTGAGAAGCACTGGGCTAATCTGACATTAGCAGATCTTTTTTCTTCTTGGAGATGCGTGCCTGGCAGTAATTTTTAAACATAGAGGTTTGAGAGTTACCATCATATTTTCAGGATCAAAGAACAGTTCCGCCCCGGAATTTTATACCGGAAAACCGTTCCAGCCAACTTTCACCCCCTGGTGCCCCCTCCACTCGATGGTACCCGAGGCAAGTGCCATTCCCAATCAAAATGGATTAGATGTCTATCATCGTCAATGAATGAAAGCCAATGAATTAAAAAAAAAAAATAAGAGCTAGGATTTACTTATACTGACCAGCTCTCTGATCACCTCCTCATCACGCCATGACTTTCTAACATTGCGTACCACAGCTTTTTTCACAGAAGTTGACTGCATCTGATAAGGAAGGATCATGTTAATAATAATGCAGTCGTGTTTGTTAGTACAACGCAACACAAAAGAATGATACTTAGAGAGATGCCACATTAACATGCCATTTTAATAGTTGAGTCGATTATTCGTCGACTCATCGGTTCGTTATGAATCTCATGATATTTACTGTGCTATTACTGTATTTTATGGACTAGAAGGCACACTGGATTATGAGGCAGTTCATCAATGCATGTGTTTATTTTCATGATTAGTATTGCATATGTGTATGAATTGTATTTTTTTTTTATCTTTTAACATTGTCATTGCTGCTTTATTTAATAAATGTATCACTTGTTTTATCGTTTGATTTATATGAATGTCATCATTTTTCTTTTGTAAATTAATAATGAATTTATTTTACAAAAGTGAATTGAAAAAAATAGAATATTTACTAGGGTTTTTTTTTTATGTAAAAACAAATGAATCTATTATCAAGAAGAATTAAGAAATCAAGAATTTAGATTTTTTTTTTTTTTTAGGTCAACAATGTCTCTAAACTATATGATTAATAGTTGGTGATTTATGTCCTAGATTGTTTGTTGATTAAATAAAAAATACATTTTAAAAAAAAATCAATATACGGTGAATGTTTACCGTTTTTCATTTTAATAAAAAATATAAATATTATCAAGAGGCTCACAAAGGATGATCTAGATCATTCTTATAGCTCATAATGTCTCTAAATATTAATTTGATTATATCACAACAGCACACATAGAATACTGTTTATATACTGTGTATTAATAAAATATTCTCATTTTATAGGACGGATCCAGTGAAATCTAGCAGTACATTTATATTTGTTGAAATTACTTAGCCGTTTGGCGTCAAACATCATAAGAAGATGGTCGCTCCCGGCCTTCCTCCTTTACCATCACATGATCCCCCAAAAACGAATACTGTACTGCTTCTCCCATGCATCGACTGCCTGCAAGCAGGGGGCCCGCCCGTTCCGCCAGCTTCGCTCAAATCGGGGGTAGGAATTAATTTGACGACGGCGTCACAAGCGTTGATCGCGCCGTACGTGAGGACTTTCGGTCGCCACGCGTCAACCGAACGTGTTCAAAGTCCCCATGGCAACGGAAAACAAAATGCCACGACGTCGGACGAGTGAGGTCATGATGACGCCCAGGCTCGACAACGGCACCGCCGCGGCAAGTTCAACTTAATTAATAACGTGAGCCATTGGCTTGGAATTATATTTATTTTAAAATGGATTTCAATTGCACATTTCAAGTGAAATGCCTAAAACAATATTTATTCCACTTCAGAAAGTTGGGTTGGATTTCCTATGAACACTTTCAGGGACAGTACATTGTTTAACCCTTTAAAGAGCTAGTGACTAATGTTGGCCATTTAAAAAACTTTATTAGCAATATTTAATGTATTCATTTAAAAAAAAATTACGATTCATAATGATTGCAATTTTATAATATTTTGCGTCATTAAAAATACATTTATTGATGAATACAATGCTAATAAAAACAAATCGTGAAATTAAAAAGAACAAAAAAACACTGGTTACGGCTTCAAGTATAACGCTCTGAGCAGGGGCGTTCCCGGGGGGGGGGGGGGGGGGGGGCTGGGGCTGTGCCCACCCACGGACACGCTCTGCCCCCAAAGAAAACTGGATGTAGTACTAACGGCAGTCGGGGCACCGCGAATGGTATCCCACTCATATAGTACTGATGTGTTCTAACCTTTGCGGTGTAAAAATAAATAAATAAATAAATAAATAAAATAAAAAAGAAATGAAATGCCGGTTTCGTTCCTAGGGGGCGCTACAGACATTTACGCATATTTCGATTTTTTTTGTTTTGTTTTTTTTGTTTTTACATTTTCTCAAAGTTTTCACCAGTGTTCACCTGGCTGTTGAGTTTGGTGGGTTTTGAAGCGTTCTGAGGGGGTCAAAGTAGGGCTCAAAGCGCTACATAGTGTATTCGGAATTTGTCTTTACACTGTATCAAAGATTGCACCTGTCTTGACCTGCCTGCCGATTTTGGTGTATTTTGAAGCATTCTAAGGGGGTCAAAAATTTAGCTCAAAGAGCTGTGGAACAAAGAATATTATAATTATAATAATAATAATCATAATAAAACCGAGGAACCACAATAGGTTACCTAAAAAAAACATTGTCACCTGCATGTCCATACTGTTCAGTTATGGATGTGTTCTAAGTCAAATAAAATAAAATCAACTTTTATTTGTTTAGACCGAATCACAACAACAGTTATCTCAAGGAGAAAACAAAACATGTTTTAAGGTGAAGTAGCCCTACACTGGATTTTAACCTACGTGAGCATTGTAGCTTTTCTTTTTTAGGTAAGACTAATGCCCATCCACACCTGGCATCCTGGTAACAAACACCACTGGCTCTAAGTCAGTACTTCTCAAATAGTGGGGCGCGCCCCCCCCCCCCCCCCCCCCAGGGGGGCGCAGAGCGATGCCAGGGGTGGCGCGTGTGACCTCGGGGAACATGCTTTATTTTTATTTTTTTTGCCGTACTAGAATAAAGTGTACTTGCACATCCACTCATTGGGTGGCAGTGGCGCTCTCATTTTCAAAGTGCGCGCAGTATTTTTGAAGTAAGCAAGAGCGCACGGAAGAGATTCATGAATGAAAAGCTGGAGAGCTGTGCACCGTTTTCGAAAGCAGTTGTAGGCGCACTATCCTATTCCCCTCACTATCCACTCGCGGGGGCCTGCGCTTGTCAATGACATTCCTTATTCTCGCTATATGATTATACAACTTTAACATTTGTTAATAATACGCTGTGTGTCATATCATCCATCGCTTTTCTTTTTTAAACGGGCACTTTTAAGCGAACGCAAGAAGTAACAACGGGAACATTTTTAAACAGGCATTTCACGGGAGAGCATTTAGACTCTTCGGCCAATCATATAGCGAGAGCGAGTGGATAGTGAGGGGAAGAGGATAGTGAACCTACACCGTCTCACGCAGTGACCCACTGTCTTCTCCGGTTCTCACGTGTCCGCCCGAAAAGTGCCATTCTCGGCTTGGGATCGTCACGACGACCGCCCTCACCTACGGTTCTCCCTCGGCCGCCGAGAATGTGCTTTTTTCGGGCCGTTTGGCTTTTGGCCTTGACATTTAATACAGTGGTAGACGAGGAAAGACCACTGTTTACTGTGTCTAAAAATTATTATAGCGGACAGCCGGAAGCCAAATCAATTAAGACGCCACTTAAAGACATTAGACCCCAATCTCATTGATAAGCTGCTTGGTTGTTTTTCAGCGAAAACGTGCCGAATATTGCCAATAATCGTCCCGCTTTGTCAGTGTTATATCAGTAAACCAGTGAGCACTGTTAGCAGTGCAATATACCCCACATCATTGCAAACTGGAGGTGATACTGGGAGCAGCGAAAATAAAAACTGTCCTTCTGTCCAAAGACACTTTTTTCCCTTCTTCTATTCAGTTTTGTTTTTTCGGTCAAATTTTTTGGCATATTGTCCTCATGAGTTAATGTTTCTAATCAATTTTAATTTGTTAGTATTTACTGATTTTATTTTTCAGTATCAAATGGTCAAAAATGTACCTTGAGTGTATTTTTACAGTTTGGATGTGAATTTTTTTTTTTTTTTTTTTAATTCAGGCAAATTGATGCGTGTTAAGTCTTTTCTGTTACAAACAAAACAATGTTAATAAAGTTTATAAGTTGATCTCTGTTATTTTCTCTAATAGAAAAAAAGGATACAATGTGAGGCAGAGGTGTACTTATAATAGTAATAGACAAATGATACTATTTACAGTGGCGGCAGAGTTTGGGGGGGGCGCGAAACATTTACGTCTTCCTTTGGGGGGGCGTAACAGAAAATAATTGAGAAGCACTGCTCTAAGTAAAATTGATTTTTGTGGCTGCATTCGGTAACTATATGAAAAGTGGACTGCTATGTGTAACAACAGTACTACTATATCAAGTAGCATGCTGCTCTCTTGTGGCCGCTTTGAACAACTACATAAAAGTAAGGATGCTGCTCTCTTGTGGTTGTTATTAGTAACTACATCAAAAAAACGTGCTGCCCTCTTGTACAGGGTAACTACCAAAAATGAGAAATATACCAGTACAGCTGGCATTTTAGCTGAAGGAATTTAATCACAAACAATTTGATCAAATAAGCAAAAACTGTATTGCCTATTACTGTATGAGGAATCTTATGGGTCTTGCTATAGTAAATTAAGGCTATAGGCAACTGCCTAGTCTTGCCTAATGGTAAGTCCCCTACTGGGTGATCCCCCTGCAAACGGCTGGTGAAAAAGGAATGCGACACGCGTCCACGTCTTGGCTGATGAAAGGCTACTTTTATGAATAGCGCTGACTCCCAGACGTTATGAGTAAAGGCGGCTCCTTTTTGAGCCTGAAGGCCACGATGACGTCATTACCGGAGCGAGCAGTCAACTAAAAAAAAATCGCGCCGGCTCCCCTCCTGCTGGATCCCCGACCGAGCGCAGAGCAGAGCAGCGCACCGTACCGCACCGCCTCATCCGAGGAAGCGTCCACTCAAACTCTACTCCACTCCCGGCTGACAGACGCCGCATTGCTGCGTGTTTGCCCCCACACTCGAGCAAGCGAGCGAGCGAGGAACACGACCCACACACTCGACGCCAGCATGTCCGCGCAGTCCGGCGAAGAGCTCGGCTCGGAGGGCAAGTGGTTCAGCGGCGGCGGAGGCGACGACTACGGCCGCATGTTTGGCAACGCGGCGCCGCGCTTCGACGAAGTCAAGCCGAGAGGCGGTGAGGCTGCCGACGACCTGGATCGGCAATTTCATCCCTACCAGGACGATGGGAAAAGGCCTCCTGTTGCTATGGAAACTGCATCTACAGGTAAGGCCGAACAGCCAGTTGTTGCAACATCCGTATTTATAGAAACAACTCTTAATACATTCATAAACAACCGAACATATGGTTAATTCAAGTTCTCCGTGTAAACAACGCTTCCTTCGCTACGGAGTTGGCGACATGCATTTCATGACATCACTACTGCAGGCCTGCCCATACATTTACCATCCCTTAACGCAGTGTAAGGGGGAAACTGGACAGTTCGACGTTTATTTCCACCCAAGACGCTACTAGTTAGGCTACAACTTGAACCTTTTAACAGAGCAAGTGACTTTTTGCTAACTGGAAAAAACTCACAAAATCCTGGCATCCCATATGTGGACATTGCATTCTGGGTCACAGTAGAGAATTATGAATAAATACATTCAAATTTATTCACACTTTTGAAATAAAAACAAATATTCCATGGACATTGCCTACAATAAACAGCCTAAAGTTGATTAAAAACATTGTATTTTACTCATTGCCCACCATTGTCTGATAGATGTCCAATCCGTTTTGACTGGGAGTCGCTGCGATCATTTGCACATTATCATCCTCATCGTCACAAGAGTGCTAAAACGAAAAGAGTGGCAGGCCATCCATTTGATACCCGAGACTGGAGGATAGATTTACCGGACAAACTTAATCTGCCTCTTATAGTAAGACTAACATCTCCTTAAAACGACAGAAAACATCTGTAATATACAAACATGGAATATTGTAGCATGCAACTGTGACAAAATATCAAATATTAAAACTCAGTATAAACGTTGGCTATTAATTGTGCAGTGGATATCAAAATTATTTTGTCAAAATGCACTCAAAAAAATGAAACATGGTATTTATGCAAGAACCTTATTTCAAGTGGTTTTCACACAACTGCTTTAAGTTATGTAGTTAAATGAAAAATACCTGAATGATTTAAGTAAGACTTAATAAACTACCTGAACAAGTTAACCAATTCCTACTTAAACTTTTTACATGCTAAATGTGTAACCACCTTTCTTTTTGTTTTTTTTACAGTAGGACCGTTAATTTTAAATATCCATTTTGATGTTGTTAATATTCTGGATATGTGTGAGTGACCCTAGTGCAGAACATGAGCATAACTGGCAATTGTACCCTACTGTTGCACTCACGAGAGGTAACAGAGGGACTTAGTATAAGTGGCTTAAGTAAGCACAGATGTCAGGCTCACTATTACAATGTATCACAAAAGTGAGTACACCCCTCGCATTTCTGCAGATATTTAAGTATATCTTTTCATGGGACAACACTGACAAAATGACACTTTGACACAATGAAAAGTAGGCTGTGTGCAGCTTATATGATAGAGTTACAGTAATTTATTTTCCCCTCAAAATGACTCAAAATATAGCCATTAATATCTAAACCCCTGGCAACAAAAGTGAGTACACCCCCTAGAAACTACGTACATCCGGAAATGTCCAAATTGAGTACTGCTTGTCATTTTCCCTCCAAAATGTCAAAACTGGAACCATGTCCTATGGTCTGATGAGACGGGCGGGCTTTCTTGTGTACCATCTTCAGAAGAGGCTTCCTCCTGGGGTGACAGCCATGCACATCAATTTGATGTAGAATGCGGCGTATGGTCTGAGCACTAACGGGCTGACCCCCCACCTCTTCAATCTCCGCAGCAATGCTGTCAGCACTCCTGTAACGAATCACATGACTTTTGTCATTTTGTCAGTGTTGTCCCATGAAAAGATATACTTAGATATCTGCAGAAATGCGAAGGGTGTACTCACTTTTGTGATACACTGTTTGTGTTCTTTCAACCGAATACAACCCAGCTATTTACTAACAACTACTTACAGTCATGGCATCACTTCACCCACAAGTCTTTGCTCCTGCTTTGTTTTCTGACACGTGCACTTAAACTAGGTGTTGCTGCTTAACTCTGCCTTGGGGTGTCTGTGTTCAACTCACTTAATTGAAACCGCGCAAAGTGCGATCTTAAGACTGCTAGTGTTAAAACAACACCCTTATCAACATTAATCAACAATAATTTACACCAAAAAAAATCAACTCCACAGATTTTGCAGCGTACGGCATCCCCAGAGGGACAAAAGTCATATATTTTGTGCAATCACGTTACATATACATAAAGCAATGCTTTTTCATAAGTGTTTTAATTGACTCTTTTTCACGATAAATACAACAATGAGTGCAGTAATTTGTAAAACCACAAAGCTAATACAGTATGTATATACAATGAAAACACCTATTTAAAATTGAATTTTACTTATTTTAATCACGTCATATAGGAATGCTTTTTCTGCTGGCAGTGACAGCACAAAAAACGTCACAGTTCTGTTAGATATCTAAACAAAATCAAACCAGAGCACTCAGAGAGAGAACGCTGCTGAAGCAGCCAAATTTATGGGGAACCTTTGACCTTAATCACCCGAAAATTTAATCACGTCTTCCGATTAATATTACAAAAATATCTTGTGGCGAAATTGAACTGATCCGTCAGGTTTTGGGGGACCACATGATCAGGAACATTGGCTGCCTGGTGACCATCGAATCTGTACATGAGGTCACTGTCGCGTGCACTGTCCGTCACGAGAGAATCGGGAGAAGGTCTGTACTGTCTGATGCTGCACCTGGAGGAACCAGAATCAAAGACAAAAACTTAAAAAAATAAATAAAAAATGAAAATAAACAAACGACCCATCATGTTTTTTATGTCACTTGTTGGGGTGTTGGAATGTAACGTAAAAATCGTAACTTTCTTAACAAACTTTGGTGGCCATTGATAATAGACTTGAAATTAAATGAATAATTCACTGTTAGATGTCCAATTTATTTGAACTGGGAGGAGTGGCAGCAAAATAACTACTGGATTGGACGTCTGTCGCCGTCAATGGCAGCCAATCACTTATCACACAAATATTAGTCAAATTTTCCAATAGTTAACTCGCGAATAAATTGTCCTACTTTTAACACAGAAAACATACATACTTCTCTCTAAGCAGCTTCCTACTCGAGTTTTGCAGGTTAGAAAATTCATACAGTTTAATGTTATGCTAACTCTGATGTAGGTGATGTACATTCAGTAGCAAAATTAGTGGTGTGTTCCCCCTGCCACAACATTGATGTCTTTTTACAGTACTTGCTGCTGCTGGCCGAAGAAAAACTTCTAATAGAAAAGGAGTGGAGGAAGCGGCATGCTGTTGACGTGTTGTATTTCTGTCGGGGCTGTGAGTGTGTGAATTGTGGTCAAGTCATTAGCCAATCAATCGTGCGTTTGAGGGGGTTAGGGGATGGACTGGCACATTCAGCAAGTGAAAAAGGGTAAATGTAAGTCTGAATATAATGAAAATAATTCAGTTAATAATGGTAGGGTCAATCCTATTCTTACAACATCTGGGAAGACAATCTAAATGACCTATATAAGTGAAGTCATGACATAATGGAAATAACATTGCTTAAAAGTCGGTGGGGACAATTTAAGCATCCTGAAAGGCTGGTAGTGTTATGTCCCTACCGTCCTTATGCAAAACTACGCCCTTGGAATCTTGTCTTTTTTTGTTGTTGTAAATTCTATGTTCATTTAGCTAAATAACAGTTACCTTGCGATTCATTGCAAATTACTCACATTATACGTATATACATTAGTCCTACTTTTGATAGTTTGCACACCAAAATCAGTCCGTTTTTTTTAACCTGTCCTGTTCTGCTGAGACACAGAAAATGGGAATCTGAGTGGCTTTATAGACTGAAAAGTTTCAATATACTATATAGGAGTTTTGATATAGTCTTCATATATAATTGTGGTTGTTTATTTCATGTTATTTATTAGGGGAAAGCAGCAGACAGGAAAGGGTTTTGGGGGGACAGAGAGTAATGAATCAGACAGAAGAGGAAAAGAACAAACAAACACAAAATCTTCACTTCGATCATTTGCGTGGCTTGAACATAGGACTTATTTTATTATTACTTATTATTTATACTTTTATACTTGCAAGTCACTTTTAAGATAATAACTTATCCTGCACTGTAAAGTGAGATGCTCCACAATTTCATTGTACAACTGTATAATGACAATAAAGGGCTATTCTATTCTATTCTATTCTATTCTATTCTATTCTATTCTATTCTATTCTATTCTATTCTATTCTATTCTATTCTATTCCTAAAAATACATCATTAAACAACTCTGCCTTTGTAGGATTCACCTACTGGTGAAGGTAAAAGCAATGTTATTAATCACCTGATACAGGACATTCTCAATGAAAAGTTTTTTCCTCTTAGTCCAAATCATATTTCTATCGTCCTCATGTTATTGCAGCAGTTATTTATAATCGGGGCCCTGACTGTACAGTAATGGCTGGCAAGTAAAACCGGCGCCGGGCACTTTTCATTCACGAATTCACTAAAAAATTCATGAGATTTGAAAAAAAAAAAAAAAAAGATGAAAAAAGGAACCAGGCTTCCTTTACCACACATCGTATCAAATACATACAGTAGGTATTTTATTTCATTTACATTATCATTTTAGGCAAGTATATTTAAAAACTGAACTAAAAGTCAAATATACAGAAATGATGGAGCCAACTAGTTAGCATGTTACAGAAGTTCTTGATACTTCAATTCCCTGAGAATGATTTTAGGATAATATGTCAAGGAGGAGACATTTGTCGTTAGTGAAACTGTATCCAATCCAGATGTCTAGAATAACCAATCGAAATCATCCATATGTGTCTGAACTGTTCCCTCTACCCCAGCAACCCCTGAATCTATTTATCATCATGATCTTTTTGATAGTATAACAAGTACAATGTTGAATACCAGTCATGAGTTGTATTGTCGTTTTCTCGACTTACCTTATTGTTGGGAGTCTTGGGACTATAAATCGCACTGGAATACAAATCGCACCAGGCAAAAAAATTACATACAATATTTAGGTCACACAAGACTACAGGAGAATAAGTTGCTTTTTGGGGGGAAATTTGAATGGCTTTATAATCTAATATTGTAAGATGTACAGACGGAAAACAAATCTTCAACATAAAACTGAGTAAGATGTTTGTGTAAAATTTCTAGTCGATACATTGGCTTTTCCGGCTCATGTGTGGTTAGTAGTTCCTAGCCAGAGGTAAGGCCTTAATCTACTACCCCTTGTGTTTATCTGTCCTATTACTCTAGCTATGCAGACAACTATTGCTGATTGATAGTGTTATGGCAGCTCTCGACAGATACAGACTCAGGAAATGAAAACAGGACCATGTTTGCGAGACGGTGCCATGCATCTTTCACAACGTAACCATTGTTTTGCACAAAACATAAAATACACAATCATCTGCTGACTCGCCGAATCCGTCGGTGTGTCATCGGGGACTAGCGAAGGTGAAGCTGTCGCGCATCTGTCTGGCTCCTTTCGGCGGGCTCTGCCGCACAAAGCACTCTGTGCTTTCACACGAGCCGACGCTGTGCTTCTTAGCTGCGTGTTGAGAGCTCTGCTCACGTCCCAAAGGGGGTAGCGGACGGTCTCTTCGGACTTGCTGATAAAGATGAAACGTAGAACAGGGGATGTAGGCAGGTGTGCCGGGAGTCGGTGGATGATGCAAGGATTTAACCATGTAAATCCCTTTCCCACTGCGTAGAACAGACTTATTTTTGTTCTGTTTCGGCAGTTTCGTTTTCACTCTATCAGTTGTGCAGTGTAGAGTATACTTCCTTGCACATAACATCCCGTGGCCCCATGGGTAATCCCGATTCAATGCTTATTAATGGAGTTCCAACTTCTAATACCACAACTACATTTGAGTATAAATGTAAACAAAAGAAATATACACAGCACAATGCTCATGGATATGAAACAAAACAAGAATATCACTTTCAAGGCACAACCAGTGACATGAAATAGCTAGCAAGCAATGGGTGCCTAGGTTAGCTGCTGTTTTAGCACTCCATGTTTGCTATGAGCTCGAGGAGTCATATGATAACGTCTGGAGAATCTTAAGCGCCAAGAGGCGTTGTGGTAATTAATTTTACTAATTTACTAATTTTACTAATTTACTCAAGGCTAATTAACTCATTCACTCCCAGCCATTTTCACTGGCGCAACCCCCTTAGCTCTCGGCCGTTTTACTGGATTTTGACTGATTTTGCAAGGCCCAGAGAAAATTCTGTTCTATTGCTATATAAACATGGAGCCCACCAAAAGAAAGATTAGACTCTTTTCTTTCAGCAGGAAAAAAAAGTTAGTTCATATCTTTTTCCATTCTTTAGAAATCAGCATTAGAAAATAGCTCAGTTTGAGCAATTTTCCAATTTCTGATTAAAAAACAGAGAAATTTACCTTTTTTTGAAAGCATACATTTCAAAAATAACTTTGACTTTAACACAGCGATTTTTTGCTTTAGTTACATCCCAAACATCTGAATAATGTCTTCCTTTTACAAGATAGCATAAACAACAAGACAAATAGAGCTTTTGATAGCAAAGTAACAATTTATTTACACATAACTAACTGAGAGATGACGCTGTTGTGGCCGCGACAGCCTGGTAAACTTGTCCGTCATCGCCGCCTGTCTCTTAAAGATGAATTTTTTTGAGTCTCTGCGGGCTCTGCTCAGCAAGCAGCACGGACTCAACGGCATCGTCCGCTGCACTGGTGGTCCCGGTCGTTCTTCTCGGTCGTACAGCGCCTGGAATCCCAAGTGTCCTACCGGTTGGTCTCCTCGGTCGTCCGCCGCCTGGCATCCTGGACGTCCATTCGGTCGTCTTCAGCCAGCGCTCAGGCCGTGCGGCACAGCATTTCGTTGCTATTGAATCGGGTTGCAGGTCTTACCAAATGTGCTACTGCCCTCCAGTGGCTGGTTTTATTGATTTAAAATGGATTTTCAGCTTTGTGCTTTGTAGCTAAGTTGTATCAGAACCCAGAGATGTCTCTTGTGAAAAAAAAAAGTAAAAGACTTATAAACACATCTTTGGGACACTGAAACAATTAAAAATAGAACGTATTTATATGTTTTTGGGAGCAAATGAGTCAAGGGCTCAGGTTATTTTTTACTATATGATTTTTGTCCAAAACAACATCAAATGCTGTATTTTTTCATCAAGGTACACTTACAGGTACTTCAGTTGTCAGCTGGATGGCTTCCAGCACCGTCTTTTTCAATGACTCTCGGGCCACTCCACCACCCCTGTGTGTGGCCACTGCCTTTTCTCTATCAACATGCAGATGCATTTACAGTATTGTCTCGGTATATATATTTTTTAAACTCTTCATTCATCCACCAAAAACTACCTAAGCGAAAAAAAAATCAATACAGCCTTTGAGCTGTTATTTCCTGCCTCTACATTGGTCTACCTTAAGCCAATGGCGCGATCACATTTGTCTGGTGTGGCCTCTCGCGATGGTTCTCATGATAATTGTATGCTTCTATTTTTTGGGCTCAATGCAACTCAGAGCAGTCCATGATTTTCAGTATTTTATTTTATTTATTTATTTTTAATTTTTTATCGACATATGCAAGTCATTTTATTTGTAACTGCTCTTCATTCCCATCCTCATTTTTTGTGCATTTAAATGGGATGTTAAGTGGCCACAATCTAGCTAAACAAGAAATCATTTCAACTTCGAATAATGTGATGAATATATAATATAATATAGTCCTATTCCAGCGCAATTACAGTACAACTAGGAACGAGAGTGTCCTGTATTTCATTGTAATTGTGTATAATGACTTTGCCTGACCATGAGATGGTCTGTATTGTAGGGTTGGGAACCTCTGGGTGTCTCACGATACAATGCGATACAAGGTTTACGATAACGATAATCTGATGATGATAATGATGATTCTGTTATGAATTGGAATGAATCTATCACTACTAGACACTATTCTAATGGAATACTTTGGTAGCAACTCGTTGTTGTTGTTTTTTTTAAACAGTGAGACCATAGACTTCACCATCCGATAGTCTGATAATGAAGTCTATGGTGACACCTTTTAAAATCACATCGATTCTTGACTGGAGCGTATCGATAACCATGTAAGACAGCTGAGTCTGCTTCTGTCAAACAAGGCGACAGTCCAGCCCGACTCAACGCTGCCATCAGAGTGCAGTGTATCCTCCATCATTAAACAGAATACAATACTTTTGAACTTTTTGGATAGTTATTTTAGGGTACTTAAAGGGTTAATTCCAACTTGCGCGGAAATTTGGGTTACGACGCCAGCGTAGGAAGAGAACTCATTCGTTACCCGGGGACTACCTGTAGGGTGCATGAGACAAACATTGCACGCCAAATCAACACTATTTTCAACCTATTTTCCAAATTACCGTACTGGCCCAAATATAAGACGGCCCTGATTATAAGACGACCCCCTCTTTTTCAAGACTCAAGTTTGAAAAAACACTTTTTGAACACCAAATTCATTTTTATACAGAAAATAATTACAGTACATCCAAAACAAATGATTATAACAATATATTTGAGAGAAAAAGCATGTTATTTTGCCTCATTCAAATCTTAGCATCTGAACATTTAAATATGTAAACTAAAGTGCAGTCACCTTCGTAAATGAATGGCTCCTGGTTTTTGAAACGTAAAAAAAAAAAAAAAAATCTATTGTGATAAAAAAACAAAATTGCAATAACTGCATTAACCATCAAAGTGAAGTCTTAACTGTAACTGTAGTCTTGAAAAAAATCTGAATAAGGAAAAACATTGCAATAAAATAATGCAAACTGGTTCAACTTGACAGAACATCGCTTCAATGATATCTGGCGCCATGTAGCGTCGTGAATGGGGAGAGTAGGTGAGATCTGTCATGACAGAACTTTGCTTCAATGATATCTGGCGCCATCTAGCGTCATGAATGGTTATAATGTCTAGACCACGAATATAAGACGACCCCCTCTTTTTCAATCTTATTTCAATGCAAAAAACACCTTTATTCGGGCCAATACGGTATGTGTTGAACGCCAAGCTGTAAACGGGCTAACAAATTCCTGAAATATTAGCTAAATGGCAAAAGGAGCAAATGGCCTTGGTGAGATTGAACAAGAGCCGGATAGTTGATTTTGTTTCCACAAGGTCGTGCGTGGAGTGAAAGCAAACCCCTGAAAGCCAACACCAAAGTTTAGAAGGTCGTGGATGGAGTAATTGAGTCGCAGCACATTTACTGGTCTTTTGAAGGTTAAAATCCTGCAGAGAATTTCAGGGTCTATTTCTCAGGCATTAAAAAGTTCCCGTGCATTCAATTCGCACCGTGTACGGCCTCGCACAGATTGTCAGGCCGCATTCAATTCAGGACAACAAAAGCCCCTCTGCTAGGGCTTTGTTTTATCTAACCCCGCCATCCTTTCGCTGACATAATTATGTTGGCATCAGTGTGAGAATTCCTCTGCTGATGCCTCTTTACCCATGTGAGTGTGGCAAAGCTTTTGTCAGAGACTTGCGGGTCCCTACAGATTGAAAACGCTTCCGGTCTCGATACTGCGAATTTGTCAAGTAACGACACACAGATGGCGTCAACGGGGCCGGCGACAACCGGCATTCTGATTCTGCCTCGTGGCCGATCCTAATGATTTATGAAACGACACTCGCCGAGTTGTTGTGTTAGGTGGAGAGAACAGGGGAGGGTGGAGAGGCCAGACTCAGATTAGCGGCCCTTCGGCGCATCGCGCGTCACTTCTCCGAGCACTTCCCACATCTGCCGAGGAGGAGGAGGAATTTATCAACGTTTTGAATCAGAGGGTGCTAGATTACCAAGCCGTTGCCGCAGTGACGGCGGAGGGGATCTAGACGTGAGTAGTGGAATAAAGAGGATTATTTGTTGATTCGCTTAAGCATCACATCAAGGGCGTTCATGTCACTCGGCTCAGTTTGGACAAACAGCATCAAGTTGAAACTTGAACTCATTGTAGAATTGCATGACATTTTGGGGTCCAAATTCTTGAACAATAAGCTTTTGTTTTTCTGCTACATGTTCATCACTAATTGAAAATAAACTATCAAATTTGTATCACGTAGGGATGTCCCGATCCGATCACACGATCGGAAATCGGATGATCGCACCATTTTTCGGAGGATCGGAATCGGGTGAAAAGGAACGTGTTTTTAATTTTAAAAATACAGTGGTACCACTACGTACGAAGTTAATCCGTCCCAGGACCTTGTTTGTAAATCCAAATGGTCGTATGTTGAGCAAGATTTTCCCATTAATTCCATTAATTTGTTCCACAGCCCGAAAACCTTCACTAAATCCTTAAAAAAATGCAGCTGGTACTATCGCAAATAGCAATTATATAGAACAAAACAATTAAATTATTTTAAAAAATCGAAAGAATGAAATAATAATGGTAATAAATATAATAATAGCTGTAATAATGTAACGAATGAGGTTTTAATGTGGCGGATGTGTTTTGCGTGGTGCACCCGAACGCACCGCTTGGCTGACTCAACAGAGTGAGGGAGGGAGGACTTTTTACTTTCACTTTGCTCAGCTGGGACGGACAATAGGCATGTTGTGTTGCACAAGTTCTAAAATAAATGATTAAAAACCTGACGAAGCTGGTGATTTTTTGGCGACGTTACCACCATAATAATTGTCACATTAACTTATATAGACATGCGAACGGAGGTCGGAGGAGGACTGTCGAGATCGTAGACATTATTATTAGTTATTGTCGAGTCAGTTCACGGACACGCACACCACGCTCATATTTTTCTATCATTTCCATCTTCATTAACAATGGTAAGCCTCACCTTTTCCTTTTTTTCAACACCTGCACTAACATTCTTGGAACCCATGTTGATTTCTCTCACAAGAAAATCCACTGTGCGTGCATCTTGCAGGAAAAGTTTTCGCTGCTCAGCCTTCACCGTGTACAGATGCACTCTGAGCTCCTGAAGCACTCTCTTATCTTAAACGATAAGCGCTCAGGGCCAGCAAGCTTGACTCCCAGTATGGCTCCAAAGAATTTGAAACCTGGAGACTTGGATGAAATAAAATCCTCCATACAGAAGTTGGAGGTCTCCTTGACTGGCTTGATTCAAAACCAGAATCAAGAAATCGTCAGAGAGCTCCATTTAATTCGCGCTGAAAACGAGAAACTCAAGCAGGCGGTCAAGGAGAGAGATGTTCGCATCAAGAGGCTGGGAATTTAGGCTGACGATCTCGACCAGTGCCGACGCGCAAATGAGCTCATCATTTCTGGATTACAACTGACGCCTAGCCCAGGGGACACAGTAGCGCAACTGGCAATTGCTAAGCTGAAAGAGTATGGAATAAACATGGAACCGCTGGACATCCGTCGCTGCCTTCTGCTCCCATCTGGGGGGAGAGGACCGGTGACGGTTCTCATGAAGCTGGCAGACCACAAGACCAAGACTGCCCTGCTTAACCAGCGCCACCTGAGAGGGTCAAAGATTTTTTTGAATGACAACTTGACTCGCCAAAATGCCGAAATTGCAAGAAAAGCGCGTCAACTCAAGAAACCTGGGAAAATAGCCAACGCCTGGGTCTCGGATTGCAGGATCCTTGTCAAGACGCAAGATATGAAGATTAAAGCTATTACGAGTCTTGACCAGCTGACTACAATAGCTGGATAACTAAATACTACACAGCCGACCAGTATAACAACTCGTGGATGTGGACAGTAAGCTGAAACTTATCAACGGCAGGAGTCTCTACAAGAATCTTGAACACATTAAGGATTATCTACTAAAGACAACAAAGGCTCTGACTTTAATTTGCACGGATGTAACATGACACAAATGTATCGGGCATCTAAGGAGGGAGGGGGTGTTGCAATTATGATTGACAATCTCCTGGAATGTATTACAATTAAACTCCTAATCCCCAATTGTAAAAACAATTATCTGCTGTGTCTACCGAGCTCCTGATTCAAATGTCTAGTTTACTGAGTATATGGAAAAGATACTGTATAAAACGAATAATAAGCATGTTTTCGTTGTGGAGACAGAAATCTTGGGATAAAATATGTACAGCATGTTGTTTGAGTTTCTCATACATTCATGTCTGATGAAACTGCTACAGTGACCTTGTGCGCCAATTGTTGCCACCATGTACACATCAGCAATGTATCCTTTTAAGAGACTTATAAGAAAAGCATTTTGAGTCGCTACTCACACCAGCTGTGATAACATTTCATACACATTGCCACAACAAAATGTTCCACAGCAAACAGATGCAAAAATGTCAGGGACATGACAAAGTCATAACCTTGTACGCCCTGAAATTAATCGAGCTGCTTGACTGGACGCTTAGTTACTAAACCCAGGTTGTTGACTGTGTTATTTTACATTTTTTATGTATATTCCATGCCTGAATGTGCGTCTTTAGTTGTATGGGGGATGGGAAACTGATAAGCATATGCTTCATCCCGTCCGCCTTTGTCGTCTTCTTCAGTTCCCTCGGGCAAATCATATCACATTAGGTAAATGTCAATGATTGTCAATGATACCAATGATGATGACAATAAAATTCCGTTCATTCATTCAAAACAAAGAAATTGTGGCGCTGTCATAAATCGGCATATTTCGAGCATGTCGTCAGATGCAGACACAAATGGCGAATCAAATTTTATGTCGGATGTTGAAAAGATCGTGTGTCGCAGCGATCATATGTCAAGGTACCATTGTACATGCTTTTCTGCTTCCCGCGGGCTCTTAAAGTCTTAAAAACTGTGAATTTATGAATTTGGAAATAATACCTTAAAAAGTTTTTTAAAAAGTATTGAATTTTCATACTTGGATCTTAAAATGTATGATGTATTGTATGTAACTTCTCCGTGTCTCATTTCTCCTCAGAAATATCATTTATCCTTTTGCTTAAATAACGTAGCCTAAATAAATTAACAGGGCGGAAGCCAATCATTGAGAACGCAACGCAGCCCGGGTCAAAATCGTCGATTGCAAGCACTGATGGATTACAGGATATTGTGTTTTCATGACTATTTACATTGTGAATTCTCACTGAAAGTAATAAAACTATGACATTTGTGTTGCATTGAATGAGGTGTGTCCAAACTTTTAGCCTGTACTGTACGTGAATGAGCACAGCTCCTGTACTCATCTATGCGTAAAGTGAGAAACACACCTGATGCTCCGGATTCGAAGGAAGTCACCCCAAAGAAAGTTGTAAAAAAGACTTAACTCTATATACAACTTGGACCTTCACAATGTATTTCAGACTAACTAACTCGTAGTTGATAAGTAGCAGTGTTACTTTAGCGCTGGGATGTAACTTTTGACTGCAAAACAAAAAAGATAAGACATGAGCAGAGATTGTCTGTAGTGTGGAAACCAGCTTTTTATGTGTCAAACACGGAGCATTGGTTTATTAATTACATGGGACTTTCTGCTGTTAGCTGGGGTTTGGAGCTAACTAACTGTTACTCCCAGGAGTGATAAATACTCACTTTCTTGAAAACCGCTTTATGTCCATCCTTCATCCATCTATTCACGTTCACGCTCTACTCAAGACTGTGGGCGTCAGAAGTACACATGCACACAGTGCCGATACGAATAAGTCCCAGGGAAAATGCGGACTGGATTTTTAGTGATGTGGGTGTTCTCTATATGAACAAATGGAATGGATTGGATAAGTAAGCAGTCTGATAGGGCTTTCTATCAGTGAGGGGAAACTGACAGATTTACAGTGCTGGCCAAAAGTAATGGCACCCCTGCAATTTTCTCAGATAATGCTCAATTTCTCCCGGAAAATGATTGCAATTAAAAATGCTTTGGTATGAATATCTTCATTTACTTTGCTTGCAATGAAAAAACACAAAAGAGAATTAGAAAAAAATTAAAATCATGATCATTTTACACAAAACTCCAAAAATGGGCCGGACAAAAGTATTGGCACCCTCAGCCGAATACTTGGCAGCACAACCTTTAGACAAAATAACTGCAAACAACCGTTTCCGGTATCAATCAATGAGTTTCATTCAATGCTCTGCTGGATTTATACACCATTCTTGTTTGGCCAACTCCTCCAGGTCTCTGAGATTTGAAGGATGCCTTCTCCAAACTGCCATTTTCAGATCTTTCCACAGGTGTTCTATGGGATTCAGGTCTGGACTCATTGCTGGCCACTTTAGATGTCTCCAGTGCTTTCTCTCAAACCATTTTCTAGTGCTTTTTGAAGTGTGTTTTGGGTCATTGTCGTGCTGGAAGACCCATCACCTCTGAGGGAGACCCAGCTTTCTCACACTGGGCTGTATATTATGCTGCAAAATTTGTTGGTAGTCTTCAGACTTTATAATGCTATGCACACGGTCAAGGAATCCAGTGCCAGAGGTAGCAAAGCAACCCAAAACATCAGCAAACCTCCGCCATGTTTGACTGTGGGGACCGTGTTCTTTTCTTTGAAGGCCTCGTTTTTTTCCCCCCTGTAAACTCTATGTTGATGCCTTTTTCCAAAAAGCTCTACTTTTGTCTCATCTGACCAGAGAACAGTTTTCCAAAACGCTTTTGGCTTTCTCATGTATGTTTTGGCAAATTCCAGCCTGGCTTTTTTATGTCTCTGGTTCAGAAGTGGGGTCTTCCTGGGTATCCTACCATAATGTCCCTTTTCATTCAGACGCCGACGACTAGTACGGGTGGATACTGTTGTACCCTCGGACTGCAGGACAGCTTGAACTTGTTTGGATGTTAGTCGAGGTTCTTTATCCACCATCCGCACAATCTTTCGTTGAAATTTCTCGTCAATTTTTCTTTTCCGTCCTCATCTAGGGAGGTTAGCCACAGTGCCACGGGCTTTACTCTTATTGATGACACTGCGCACAGTAGACACAGGAACATTCAGGTCTTTCGAGATGGACTGGTTTGCAAATGCTTCCGCACAATTTTGCTTCTCAAGTCCTCAGACAGTTATTTGGTCTTCTTTCTTTTCTCCATGCTCAATGTGGTACACACAAGGACACAGGACAGAGGTTGAGTCAACTTTAATCCATTTTAACTGGCTGCACGTGTGATTTAGTTATTGTCACCACCAGTTATGTGCAACACGTAAATAACAGGTGCCGTTAAATACACAAATTAGAGAAGCATCACATGAATTTTCAAACGGTGCCAATACTTTTGTACGGCCCATTTTTTGAGTAAAATGATAATGAATTTTTTTTTTTATCATTCTCTTTTGTGTTTTTTCATTGCAATCAAAATAAATGAAGATATTACTACCAAAGTATTTGGAATTGCAATCATTCTTTGGGAGAAATTGAGCATTATCTGATAGAATTGCAGGGGTGCCAATACCTTTGGCCTGCAGTGTATATTCATATTTAAAATAATAATAACTGGTACATGGTTATTAATTTAAACCAGGGGTGCCCCTATCCGGCTTGGTTTCCATGTCTCCCTCCTTTAACACACCTGAATCAAGTGATCAGCTCATCAGCAAGCGCTGCAGGAGCCTGAGAATGATCCTGATTATTTGATTCAGGTGTGTTGGAGGAGGGCAACATGGAAAACAAGCTGGATAGGGGCTCTGGAGAACCGGACTTGGGCACCCCTGATTTAAACTAATATTCTGGCAACTTCATGTGAATATGCCAGTTTTTTTTGTTTTTTTTTTAATAATAAAACAACACCAGTAGTTTTAGGGGAAGCCCCCCTAAAATAGGCCTAGCGACGCCAGTGACTTGGTCTGTTGTCTATGGTCTGTATCTGCGCTGTGGTGAGTTGCCTATTCAATATGCCACATTCTTACATCTTGCACACATTCCAGGTTTCCACTTTCGAGAATAAATTAACACAAATTCATGGATTTTGTTTTTCTTGGTCGATATGGCTGTGAAATTGGTGTTAGGTTTTTGGAAAAATGATCTTATTTAGGTCTTGTTTCATTCACTCGCCTAATCTTGCTTGTACTCGAGTTGCTGCAATCTAGTGCTCAATTACGGTATGCACAGGCTAATCGATTGCACCGGAAGCATTAAAACGAAACTATCAATTGACAATGAGGGAAACAAAAAAGTAACATGTAACAAAAGTAGTGGAGTGAAGGTACAGATATGTGCTGTAAAATGAATGAAGTAAATGTACCACTTATTTGTTCTCAAGTATAGTACAGATACACAAAAATGTTCTTATGTACAGTAAAAAAGTACTTTTACTTTGCAACATTTGTAGAAAAATTTATTTTTGTGTGCTGCAATAAACAGCCAGGCCGGCATTTTCTACTTGCAATTTTTTTTTCTCTCAATTGGACAGAAGGTAAACATTAAATAACAAGATGACAAAACGTAACAAAACAGAACATAGAACAGTAAGACATATTGAAACAACAATGAGACAAAACAATTAGACAATACAGACCGGTCTGGGCCCCTTCTCCCTGTTCACCTTTCGGTCACTCTCAGGTTCGAGGGAGGGCCCAGCTTTCAGGGCACGTCAACTTTTAAATCTATATGCAAATGAACAAGTGAGCCCATTCCCAGTGGGTGTAAGTAAGGCATTCATATAATGTATTGACACACCAAAAAAGAGTTTCATTGCGAACAGAAGATAGAAGACTTTCTGTTCACTGATAACAAATGGTGAGATGTCATCAAAGCAAACATTCCTTTGGCCTATTTGCCCCCTCTTACATACTAAAATGTAAAGACAGGAATTCTCTTACTTTGATTACAAAGTTCGAAGTTCTTAAACCCCTCAGGTCTTCTGGTCACAAACCAAATCATACAGTAAGTAAATGACCTAGATTGAAATACATATTGTTTTAAAGTAATGAAAGAATATATGCAAAGTATCTGAAATATTTCTCTACACATTCTACCACTGGCAAACAGGTGTATAATGTACATAAGAGGCGTAGCCGAAATCATGCAGCCAGTTGAGTGTTGTCATCCCACACAGATTTTGAGTCCACTGGTCACTATTGGACCTAGGAGTTTTTGTGCTAAAATTATGTTTATCATTTTTGTGTAACGTCGTCGTGTAATAAACTTGCGTGTGGCGTCAGCATTTACCCGTTTTGAACTTTACTGGGTGCACCAACCCTCGAATACGAATAACCCAACCAGAAACATGAATAAACCCAAATTGACTCCACTGATCACTTACACATATTCTAATTTTGGGGGGAAAACACACACACTATTAGGGAGATTCAACTTTGAACTCCAAGACAGGTGTCAACTCGATAGCTTGATGAGAAATGAATCAGACCCCAACTATGGATTGCTTTGCTTCGAAGGCTTTATGAACATGAGCTCTCGGGTACAGACGCGGAGCACGCACAAAGTGTCCTCTCCGCATGTGGACAAAAGAGAAATGCAGGGCATGCGTCTATTTATAGGTTGACATCATAGAAACAAAACCGAAACTTACTATGGCATATCCTGGTAAAAACATCTCAAGTTACAGGAAACATCTCTAGTTGGGGAAAACCCCTCAAGTTATGACCTTGAACACTGGCTCAGTCTGATAAGCCACAGTCTTCCATTGTATTCATTCTGGGCATATTGGAAAACACATGAACATAACAGTCCACATTTGGGCATATTGTGATATAGTCTACAATAGTCAAGGCTATGGGAAGGCACACTCAAACAGGTTAATATAACAATGATGCTCTATGCTACAATGTTCTCATGCAAGCATAACAAAAGCATACAAAATATGATGTATAATGGTTGTGTTTTAAGCATGAATAAAATTCTCTCTCTCACACACACACACACACACACACACACACACACACACAAAAAAACATTTTTTTCTTGGGAACTCCAGGAGGTGGCCCCGCAGGTGACCCCCGCGCCTGGGCGAAGCTTTCCTGTCTTCCCCTCCCCTTACCACCCCCTGGAAGTCTCCCCCGGCTCGGTTGTCGTGGCAACAATTTAGACGTGAAACAGATGACTAAGTCAATTATGATTAACGATTTTCAAGCTAGGTCGTCGTTATGATGCTATTATTTTCTCTGTACCCAGATAGCAAAATATGACATGGGCCAGATGTACTGCAAATTCCGGCCCAACTTCTTAAAACGGATCCGCACCAGTGTCTTTTTGAACAATAGCCCTAACTCAGTGAAGAGTCACTTGCCGGATCAGCAAAGTTTTGGGCCAGAACTGGTCCAAAGTAGCAGACACTACATTAATCGATGGGCCAGATATGGTACACGTTACCCAATCTGGGCCAAAATTGTAGCAATAGAGTTTTCAATATTAAATTGGGGTCCATTTTGTTCAATGTATCATACTTTAATGTGTTTATATTGCAAATTAAATTAGTCTATTAAAAGCAATAATGACACCACTTTTTTCATGCCATTTATTAATGCAACATACAACAATATAACATTGTTTCACAAAATATTCTAATTGCAAAAACCAACTCCACAATAAGATGACCCATTTTTAGACTAAACATATTGTATTTGTTAAGGTTCTATGGCCTGTACTATGAAGCAGGTTTTCTGGCTTATCAGGGTAACTTCATCGCGTGCAGCCTAACCGGGACTACGAAAAGGGATTTGAAACCGGGGAATGTTGCCATTCAATATACGCCACATCTCAAACCTGGTCGTCTGTTAGATCTTGCTTAACCCCAGGTTTCCGATTCTTCAATCACTGACACAATTGAAATAAATAAGACAAAAATAATATGTCGCAATTATTTCAGCAATATTCATTTATTTGCAGTCCCCCATGCCTGAAAAGAACATGAAGTCAAACTGAATGCTACACATTAATGGAGTGATAATATGTACTAGGCCAATACCGCTTTCCCGTGCTGCAGCTTTTCAATTTCAAGCTTTAGCTTTTTATCTCCGGTCTCTTATCACAATCCAATTCCAGCAAGCCTTTGTACAGACTGCGGACATTGTCCACTCTGGCCTACAGATTCCCAACCCCAGAATGAACATATTAGCCTAGCATTGATAAGATTCGGTACTTATCAATCAAGGAGGAAGAAACTGTACTTTATGGAAGTGCGAGGTCCCTGGCAGGGAGGCGTCAGAAGAGAACAAGTGCGGTTCCAAGTCCTCCTTTAAAAGAAGTACACAGATTAATAGCACCACACAACTTGATTCAGACACGCTACTTAAGAGTAAAGGCCGAGTTATACTTCCGCGTCAGACCTACGCCGTCAAGGAAGAACTGAGTAACGACCCTACGCCGTAGCCTGTCGCGCGCCTCTCAAATTTTCTTTTTTCGTGTAGACGTGTATGACGTGGCGAAAATGGACTGTGATTGGTCCGCTCAGACTGTTGTTTCCGGTTTAGCGCCAAATCACCGCCATTGTACAATAGAATCAAACATTATTTTCTACACGCAAAAATGGACCAAGCCGATGGGAGTATCATCGAAGAGCAAGTCTCGTCAAGACATTATTGTGATTGCCAAATGGCAAGGTAGGCGATTGAAAAAAAAAAATTTTAAAATGGAAGAACCACTGAGACGTGTGTGTTTGGAATCGAGTGGCCACACGAAGCGGTGTCCCAGTCGGCCAAAAACTACCGACTTTTTATCACTTTATTTCGTATTTTTGGTTGGTGCACTTCATCATTTATTGTGTACATATGTTTGCTGTGAGTCTGTGACTTATTTACGTGTCACACTTCAAGTATATGAAGAATAAAGCACAGATTTGATGTCACAAGTGTTGTTTTGATCTTTAATTTTCAATAACAGACAGTTCACACACGATACATCATCACTGATTGAGAGTGCCTCGGTGCTATTTATGATAACGTTAAAATCAAGGCTCCCAACGCAGTTTGGGAAGTTCCATAGAGGCCAGAAATCTGTTATGGCTTCCCACTGGCTGGTTGTAGGACACGGCAAACAAATCGGGCTGGAGGGCTTTGCAGACCATGAATGCAGTGCTCGACGCTAGTTTGAAGCTAGCCGCCACAGCTAGCTCTCTCCACCCGAGTCTAAAACTCTCTGTGCGGCATCAAAAGTCGGCCAGACCGCCTCGAAACAGTCTTCTGCGTCGCCTGCCCCTCAACATTTTTATGTTCAATATTTATTCAGCGTTGATGAGCAGAATATTTACTTTCAAGAGTTCCATCTTGCATTGTTTATTTTTTCTCCGACTAGCGGAAGTCAACAAGCATGCCCCAAAACCGTACAAACATAACGCCACATCCCTCTAGTGGCCTGGCGGTGAATTACAGAGCAACGCATTCCCTCACCGCAGAACTATCGAATGTCGAATGACGCCGTAGTCGCTGCGCCGTCACCGCAACGCGGGAGTGTAACTCAGGCTTAAGGGTTACTATTCCTACAATATTCACACAGCCTACAGTAGCAGCAGTAAAGTGTTTTCACCTGCATGAGGGCGTCAGAGATAGCAGTTAGGGTGTCATCATCTCTATCCTGAAAAGAATTACAGGCTGCACCTACATACTTTATGGACAGCATAATTTAGAGGTCATGCAATGTTATGAGTTTTAATTACCTGGGCCTGAGTTTCACTGTTCATACGCTGTGGTGTAGTGGTTGCCATGTGTCCATTCTCCAAAAAAAAACATGACATGTCACTAAAAACACAAGTCCTTTTAACATGGAACCTCAATGCCATATATTACCCAGCACATAGAGGGTGTACATTTCCACTGCACAGGGGTGGAATGCACCCACTCCATCCCCTCCAAAGTTGGCTTGCCACTGTTGTTGGCTTGGGCCAACTCTTCAGCCACAGTGAAGGAATCTGGTGCACTTCCTTCTCCCGTGCCCCTCACTGCAACTTTCTTCTTGTTGGCTGTGAAAGAAAAGCATATTTTCATTCTCCCTCTCTTCTGTCCCCCCTATCCAAACCATACACACTTACCATTTTGGATGATGCTCTTATAATTTTGACCTGTTGCCAGGTACGTTTTCTGCTGCTGTTGCCTCTGAAGATGTTCCAAGGACATACATAGATTCATACAGTCAAGCAGACTAAGCATACAATCATCTTGCTTCATGTGGTGATGCACATACGATTATTTCTTACAGTTAATGTAGCAAAGCTTATTTTATTGTCCTGACAGCAGGCTTTATTTCTTTTCATGGACATACTAAGTAAAACTGGCAAACTTACGCATTCACACGATCTATAATTTGCTGCCAACAGACCAGTCGTGCTCTACTCGCTGAAGCTGTGTTGGATTTCGTGGTGAGGATGGATTTAGATTCTTCATAACGCCGCATAATTAGTGTGCATTTCTGATCTGAGAAATAAGGTGCCCGTGCCATCGTCAAAAGCTGATTTTGACTCTGGTATCCGCCCCCTTTTATGTGAACACGCAGTAACTCTGATTGGGTTAACACAGGTTCAGCAAATCAACTTCATAATCAGCGTCGTAGCACCAATTAACCCCAAACGAGATAACCAGGTTTTGTCAACCCTGCTGGAACCCTGTGTTACTTCTGGGTAGGTTGAACTCTGTTCGTAGTACAGGCCACTGGTGTAACGGGGGACCTAATTCATTGACGATGAGAGGGAGACACAAATATGAGCTCAGTATCAGGATTACAAGATTCTTTGTTAGCTGAACGTCACATACCTGTTGGTGAGTTGTTGATCTGGCAATTAGTGATGTCACGAAGCGTGTGTCGAGTAATGAAGGGACTCTTCCGTGAAGCGCGTACCGAGGCTCGCTTCATATAGGGGAGGTTCCGAAAATGATGACGTCCAAAGCCCTGCTGCCCAGCCGTACCACGTGATTGCTTCAGGCAGTGCTTTACATTTGCTGCATGGTTCGACAGCTCGCTACAGTCTATCAACAACTCTGGCTGCATTCAAAATGTGGGTGTTTGAAGGAGAGTTGCGATCAGGTGAGAGTTTGGATAGTTTGGAGGTCGTTTGGAGAGTGAAAAGTTTAAGTGAGTTGAGAGAAGGGCACAGTAGTTGATAGATGAAGAAATAGGACTTTCTCTCTGTGGATTTTTTTTTTTTTTTTTTTATGTAACAGAATGAAAAATCCCACCATCCTGTAGCTGTATCAATGTCCAAATTGCACAAACATAATTACTACCCTTTGTCATGTTACACAAACACGTTTACTGTTCTGTTCGTGATTAAGTGTAACGGGTACACGCAGGTCCGTTGGCTTCTTGCTTGGTGGTCAGAGGATCCACCCGCCATGCAGGATGCGTCGTGCGCCGTGAGTTCGAGTCCTGTCCAGGACAATGGGGGCGGATTGGGTTGCGCGGCGCGGATCCATTCAACACCGGCTACATACGCATATGTCATTTTCAGAAAAAAAACCTGCCACATTATGATAATGCCATTTATGGAATCATTTTCACACAGCCATTTATGGAATCATTTTCACACAAACACTGCATTAAAAAAATGTTGTAGGTTTTACTTCATGAGTGACGTATGACTGTGAGTGTATGTGGCCACTCCTCTTACTGGACCCAAAAGTTCATATGTTTGTATGTATAATTTGTTGTACGTTGATTTTTGGGGAGCTGCTTGGCACTGCTGACCTACAGGAGACATCGCCTGTGAGGTACCGTTTATGTCTGTGTGTGCGTTTTTTCGTTTCATATGTATAGGTCCTTTTTTTTTCTTTTTGATTCAGGGGGTACTGCCCCCCCATACATTATGGTCACTCAGGTTATGAGTTTGATCCCATTGCTGAAGATGTTTGCCAAATTTAACTTCTGTGACAGGAAAACAATGAAAAGAAAGTTGAAGAAAAAAAATATGTACTTATGTAATAATATATGTACATCGAGGATTTGGTGAGTCAATATTTTGCTAAATAATACCCTCCCAACAGACACACACACAAAAATTAACGAATCACTCATGTGGGTGGGAGACAAATGACTGTAATTATACACTTAGCCAGCAGGTGGTTCCGTGGACACATTAAGCTCCAAGAAATGAACCCTTTCTCGAACCAATTGGCTCAAGTGGTGCAATGCCTCATGAGGCTTCATTTCACCATCACTAACTGAAAGTCACATACCTGTTGGTGAATTGTTGATCTGGCAATGATGTAAGCCCAAAGACTGGTTTAAGTAAGCTGCGGATGATGATCAGCGGCACTTGGTCCCAGGCACACCCATTTGTGCAATCAGGGCGGAAATACACAAATACATGGAGGAGGGGCTCAGTTTCAATAATCGTAAACAAACATTGAAACATTTACAGCAACACAGAGTAAATGCTTTCTCCTTCCATGTGTTGTCATGCAACAAATTTTGAATTAACTTGCAGACATGGCAGATCACTTGAATACACCGGCCATTTTATTAACGCTGGATTGAATAACTTGTTTAGCAGTCCAGGAGTGACATCAAAACGCAATTATGACTTTGAATAAAGCATTTACCATAAAATTTTCCGTACGCTGAGATGATGTGTCCTGAATCCTGCTTGTTCTCCTGTTTAAGGTTGTTTCTGACAAGCACCTCCGAAAATGTCCTGACTACTCGTCTCACGTCAACGAGCGTGACGTGAATGTCGAAGAACTGTGATTGGTCCGCTCAGAACGTTTCCAGTTCAGCACCACAACACCGCCGTTTTCAAACATTTCCAAACGTTTCCTTTGTCGCTTACGCTTCAACATTTGTATTACCAACATCTGTTTGTTCAATATTGATTAGCTGCAGCTGCAAATACACACATTCCATCTTCGTTGCTATTGCTGTCAATGACAGCTGATGCCCACCTTTAGGGTACGCTGTTGTGACGTCACATACCGAACGTTAAATTTCAGGTTTTTAGCGCGTCCAGTGTGCATGGTTCGCCCCGGACCAGTGGCTAACATATCATTTGGACTGTCAGATTGATGACACGGGCGGCATCTGGCGCACTGACATTCAGCGGGTGTGATTGCTACGGGGATCTGGCGAGCTGAGGCCAGATCCGGCACGGAGTCAGCTGGTATTGGTGAAGTCACACAGATGATTTATCACATTATGTTCATACCATAGGTTTCATTCTCATTAACACTGGAAGCGCTGTTGTGACGTCACATGCCGTTTTTTTGGCTATAATGAAATACCAGAAAGGCGTCAAATGATCCCGATACCAAACTGACTACTTGGCTTTGTCAATCAATAGACCACTCAAACAAGCAATCAAGCAGCCTAGGTGTGAAGGAGGGGGGTGGGGGTCACTCTGGATAGCTGCAATTAGCATCTTGAATATTTGCAAATCCAGGGCTCTCTTGTCTTTGTCAAACACGGAGGAACACAGAGATGGCAAGTCGCCGTGTTCTACAACATAATTGACATGGCAGCACTGAATGCATATGTGTTGTATCAGGCATGCACTGGAAGGCAAGAGATACAGGTGGACTTCTTGGTGGGTCTTGCAAAGGAATTAGCTCACTCTCATGTGGGTGCAAAGAGGCGCAGAAGGGAAAATTGCTTCAGCAACAACCTCCAACACATATCCCTGGGAAAATGGCGACATGTCATATGTCACCACATAAAATTTTTTTTGTTTTGTTTTTCATTACACCGTCCCTTGTACTGTAAAAAGGTTGTCCGCCCAATTGCCTGCCTGAGTGGTCCACTGTCCGACAGAGCCAAAGCAGCCCTGCCCTGCAAACACTCAAGTTTCTAATTGGAGCAATCCAGCCCTGTGGTTTTGCGAGTCTGAATGGGAATGTCTGATGAAGACCTCAATGCTCACAAAAGATATGCTGGGGCCGGGTCCTGGGGCTTTCAGAAACATGTCGTCTTGTAGTATAACATTATACTGACAATCAATCAGCAGAAGTAATCAGGTGGCTCTATGTTCATGCCCCATGGAGAACAACGGCTGGCTGCTAGGACTGTAAGAGTTGTCTTTGATCGGGATAACGTAATGCCATAAAGTTATGTCGTAATGTCACACTGGGAAAGAATGTGAAATAAGATTTTATTTTTCAAAATTGACACAATATTTTTACTGGCCCCAGCGAGCCAGTGGTTGGAGTATTCTGGTGGTTTTAAAACCGTCCGGACCACCGGGCAAATTATATTGTCGACGCCTGTGCAATATTGCATGTAGATTATTTTAAAATTTGAAGGGTGGGCATAAAATGTCCTCCAATTTTGCTAATGATGGCACTAGACCTCCAAACTACTTTGTGGATTGGAAGTCTGTCACCGTCAGTGGCAGCCAACAGTGGTGTTTCCTATTCTCCGTGACCTCTTTCGGGTCATCTGGGATGCTTATATAGCGTGACTTACGGCTGTGCTCCACACGCCGTGGTGTATTGTTAATGACAAAGGAAGGGCGGGCGGGCTTTTAGAGAGGAAGCAAAGGGAGGGACGTCCTGAACCGCTGTCTCCTCTGTCACTTCGGTCTTCATCCTCCCTCTGCTGCTCACCCAAAGGCTGCCGTTTTGAAATCTTTCTTTCCCCCTCTCATCCCAGCCCAGCAGCTGGAGCCAGACTATTTATAGTGCCACCCCTGTGCGGGAAGAAGCGGGGGCTAGAGGACAGGAGGAGGGGCCAACGAGACTTCTGCACAGCACAACACAAATATCAGTAATATGTGTGGGGGCATGGCCATAAGCTGTTATTCCTATGCAGAAGTGCTGAAACGTTGGACATAATACAGAGTGATTGTTTGCGCAGTGCTCACTGATAGTTTACTTAATAGTGACTTCAATTAACTCGACTAATTCAATAAGAAAAAATCTTTCAAAAATGTTGCTGCTTCAAAGATCGTTTAATTGGAGTGTTGTAAAGCTTTGTTTTGAAAGCGTTTGAATTTAGTTTAATTGATTTGGGTGGATATACTGTCCTCTAGTGTCAACATTGAATATGACATAACTCATCTAACATGGCTAACAAGTCCAGGTGCTCCCTGTTAAGACCAACATAGGGTAAGTTTTTGTTTGAGCATAGACTTTATATATTATTTTGACGGGACACGGGGCCTATAAATAGCATTGTTGGCGAGGCCGTCAAAGCTGACCGAGTGGAATAACATACAAAGAGCTTTTTTCATTGAAAATTATTGTGACTCAATGCTTAAATCCCTGAATTCTTTATAGATATGGACGTAAAACAGTCTCGATTCGTGGTTAAAAGCAAAAAAAAAAACAAAAACGTGCAGTTAGCATTTATTTTACGTAAATATGTCGAAGTACAATGCTGGGCTGTTAGTAAGTGTAGCTAGCGGCCAGTAGATGTAAATAGAGCTTTTCCGGTGACAATTCTTGTGAATAAATGCTTATAGCCCCCAATTCTTTATAGATATGGACGTAAAACAGTCTCGATTCTTGGTTAAAAGCAAAAAAAAAAACGGGACACGGGGCCTATAAATAGGGGGCTTGCATTGGTGGCGAGGCCGTCAAAGCTGACCGAGTGGAATCACAGACAATGAGCTTTTTTCGTTGAAAATTCTTGTGAATAAATGCTTAAATCCCCGAATTCTTTATAGATATGGACGTAAAACAGTCTCAATTCTTGGTTAAAAGCAAAAAAAACGTGCAGTTCGCATTGATTTTACATTAATATGTCGAAGTACAATGCTAGGCTGTTAGTAAGTGTAGCAAGCGGCCGCCTGATGTAAACAGAGCTTTTCCGGTGAAAATTCTTTTGAATACATTTTTAAATCCCCGAATTCTTTATAGATAAGGACGTAAAACAGGACCGATTTTTGGTTAAAAGCAAAAAAAATGTGCTGTTAGCATTTATTTTATGTAAATATGTCGAAGTACAATGCTAGTCTGTTAGTGAATGTACTGTAGCTAGCGGCCGCCTGATGTAAACAGAGCTTTTTCGGGGAAAATTCTTGTGAATATATGCCTAAATCCCCGAATTCTTTATAGATATGGACGTAAAGCAGTCTCCATTCTTGGTTAAAAGCAAAAAAAAAAAAAAAAACGTGCAGTTAGCATTTATTTTACGTAAATATGTCGAAGTACAATGATAGTCTGTTAGTGAATGTAGCTAGCGGCCGCCTGATGTAAACTGAGCTTTTCCGGTGAAAATTCTTGTGAATAAATGCTTAAATCCCATAATTCTTTATAGATATTGATGTAAAACAGTCTCGATTCTTGGTTAAAAGCAAAAAAAAAACATGCAGTTAGCATTTATTTTACGTAAATATTGCAAACTATGATGCCAGTGCAGTAGCGGCTAATTTCTCCCACTGATTTTTTCACAAAGTTTTAAAATGCATGCATGGTACGAAAAACATAATAATTACCTTGAATCCTCCAACAAATCACTCCTGAGACAATCCTTCCTGTTTGTATGCGGTACAGCTTTCGTATTTTTTTAACAGAAATCCGGCGTTAGATTGTTGCGTGCGTGTGTTTGTGAATAGCTCCTCTTGAGGTGGGCGGCCCCCTAACTGAATGCGAGGCACAGTGCATGACCGAGCTGACCCGTCAATACATTATCAAGTCTATGGTTTGAGCTAAAATGTTTGTTTATGCATTCGTTATTATATATGTTGCACATGTACTGTATGTTCATGAGGTAAGTTGTTTATTTAGCACCTCTGGATTTTCTCAGGTGTTCAAATACTTATTTGCAGCAGTATAATACAAATAACTTGTTAAAAAATCATGCACTGTGATTTTTTTTTTTAAGAATGTCTCTCATAGTGGACAATCACATCCCACGAAAATTTCAAACCCGTCCATCATGTCTAAGTGGGAGAATTGCAAAATCTCAGGGTGTTCAAATACTTATTTCACTGTATCACTTCACTGTAGCTAGATAGATATTCGGCCTGTGGGGTTGCGAGTGGTAGCATTTCACCTCGATTATAATAATGGTCTCCTCTCTGTAAAATTTAATACCATGGACATACAACTCCACTGCCTACTGCAACCCTCTCTGACTGCTTCTAGATGAAATTCATTTCAAAAACAGAAAACATTTCATTTTTAAAAAACTGGTCTATGGCCAGCTGTGGTAGGGCAAATTTAGAAATTTGAATGACCGCCATCATCCATAACTCGTTCGTTCACTCAGTCACTGTCATTGAGAGAATCGTACGGAGCCTTTGGTTGTTCAGGTTTTAAAGGGTGCAGGGCTTTGCGATAGGTCCATTTTCATGAATAAAAACAGAGATACACTCTGGTTATACAATGTATCACAAAAGTGAGTACACCCCTAGCATTTCTGCAGATATTTAAGTATACCTTTTCATGGGACAACACTGACAAAATGACATTTTGACACAATGAAAAGTAGTCTGTGCGCAGCTTATATGATATTGTTAATTTATTTTCCCCTCAAAATAACTCAAAATATAGCCATTAATATCTAAACCCCTGGCAACAAAAATGAGTACACCCCTTTGAAAAACATACTACATCCCTAAATGTCCAAATTGAGTACTGCTTGTCATTTTCCCTCCAAAATGTCATGTGACTCTACATCAAATTGGTGTGCATGGCTTTCACCCCAGGAGAAATCTTCTTCTTAAGACGGTACACAAGAAAGCCCGCAAACAGTTTGCTGTGCATGTCAACAAAGCACATGGATTACTGGAACCATGTCCTATGGTCTTATGAGACGGGCGGGCTTTCCTGTGTACCGTCTTCAGAAGAGACTTCCTCCTGGAGTGACAGCCATGCACACCAATTTGATGTAGAGTGCGGCGTATGGTCTGAGCACTAACAGACTGACCCCCCACCTCTTTAATCTCTGCAGTAATGCTGAGAGTACTCCTGTAACAAGTCACATGACATGTTGGAGGGTAAAATGACAAGCAGTAGACATTAGACATTTAGGGATGTACGTAGTTTCTATGGGGTGTACTTACTTTTGTTGCCAGAGGTTTAAATATGAATGGCTATATTTTGAGTTATTATGAGGGGAAAATAAATTAACTATTATATATGCTGCACACAGACTACTTTTCATTGTGTCAAAGTGTCATTTGTCAGTGTTGTCCCATGAAAAGATATACTTAAATATCTGCAGAAATGAGAGGGGTGTACTCACTTTTGTGATACACTGGAGCTTCTAATAATATTTTAAAGGGTTTTTTTACTCTCAAAATGTCATTATGTTTAACTCATTGCCTGCCATTGGTATCAATACATTTCTAATTCATTTAGAAGTTGTGAACACTCGTTTTAGTGCCATTGATGTCTAGTGCTGTCAATGGCAGCTAATAAGTGCCCTAGAAAGGGATTAAGGCTTTAGTGACAGAGAAGAGTGAGAACAGACTCTGGTTGTGGCTTTTTTTCTTGGGGGGGGGGGTTGGCTGAACAATCTGCCTTTGTCCCCAGCATGGGCACAACTAGCCTCTGTTATTGCCGGGCAGCCCAACAGTGCATCCACTCTGACCAAGAGCACGCTAAAACAATAAGGATCACGTGTCACAGAGTGGCATCAGATTTCTGTCTTTTCAAGCCATCTCCATTTGATCTAATTGCACTTTTTCCTCCTACAGGTGACCCCATGTCAGGCCTCTTCCGGAAGCCTATGAACGACGACGGTGACGTGTACACATCCTTGCTGTCCAATCAGAGCTTTACATCCGGTCTGGAATCTTCCTACCTGTCTGACAATGCGAAAGCTTCCTCCGGCCTGGACCGCTTCTCCTCCGACATGTACGGCTTCAGCTCCGGCACAAAAACAGTGCCCGACGACAAGCCCGAGTCGCTGATTGGCTCGGAAAAGACGGAATCCTACAACTACATGGACATAAGCCACGGGGACGATCGCCACGAGCGACGGCCAGCAGACGCGGGATCGAGCGGTCGTTCTTCACTGGGTAGCTACATCGATCGAAACCCTGAAAAAGAAGAAGAGGATGAGGAAGAAGACGAGAACCTGGGCCCGGCCCTGGGGTCCCACTCATTCCCTTATGTGGAGGAACCATCCGATGAGGAGCTGTCCGACTACCGCTCCTACCGGAACTTGGGCGGCACGCCGCAGTCAGCCAGCCCTGTGAAGATCACCCTGACCGAGTCGCGGGCTCCGACGTCCGAGGCTGAGCCCCGGCCGCTTCACTCTTCGACCGCCGGGTCAGACCGTGAGAATGTGCTTAGCGTGGGCCTCCAGGGGGTCCCCACGGTGACCCTGTCAGAACCAGAGGATGACAGCCCTGCCTCCAGCCCCAATACTTCTCCCACACGTAAGCAGCCTGGCCTCCAAGCATCCACATTTTCAAGAATGCTAGATTCCCCCCCCCCCTAAATTGATGTAATGCAAAAGCTACCATCTATAACAGGGGTCTCCAAACTGGTCGTCAACGGCCGCTGTGAGTCCTGGTTTTTGTTCCAACCGATCCAGCACAGATAATTTAATCAATGAGGTTTCTGCTAAATTAAGCAGCATCTGACTGCAGTCAAACAATTACACTTGGAAGACACCAGATTGGTTGCCTGGCACGGCCAGACTGTTCTGCCTGTATTTTTCAATCACTGTTAGAAGAGTCTGGAACCCAGCTCCTCATTGGCCTCTCGAACCCGAGCGAAAGTTACCGTGCAATGAGATTTGTTTATTTGCGTGACGTGTTCTCAACGAGCAACGTCACTTTTGCGCGTCAGAAGTCGTCTCCACAACAACACAGATGGCAAACAATAGAGCCAAGAATATGTTCCAATCCACGGTAAATTTTGTGTTAAATGACCAAAAACACATCGAGCCGCTAAAACCAACAGTCTGTCTCGCTCTAGCCATGTTGAATGAACTTCTCCGTTCTCCTCGTATGTTTATTTCAACGCGGTAGCATTTCTTGTCGCTTTACCAATGTCACATCTGCCCGTCACTGATTGGTCCACTCCGCTGTCTGTTTGCTGTGGCTTGCGCTGCACTGGAAATTTGATCCGTCAAACGGTCGCCAGACTCTTATCGCTAGAACAGCGGTGAGTCTGGAGTTCAAGGCAACCAGATTGGTTCTTTGGTTAAAATGAAATCGTGTACCCACTGCGGCCCTATGTGTGTGTAGTTTGGAGACCCCTGATCGATAATATTCAGTTAATTTTTCCCGCGCAACGCAGGGAAACTTTCATTTGACAGCAAAGAAACTACCATTTGCCCAAAAATGCGTTGTTGTTTTTTCGTTTTTAATCACTTATCTAGTCCTACAATTTTTACTGAAGGTCGTTTTTTAAAGAACGTAGATTATGATTTTTTTTTTGTAATTGCTTCAATAGCTTCAAATTTACAATGATGACCTGAGATTTAAAGGAATAATTCGGTTTAGTGCTACCAAACCAGCGAATGTGGCACATCTTTTTATGATTATACACACTCAGCAAGACAGGTACACTGCTGGCCAAAAATATTAGCGCCCCTGAAATTCTGTCAGATGATGCTATATTTCTCCTAGAAAATGATTTCAATTACAAATGCTTTGGTTAGTAATATCTTCTTTTATTTTGCTTGCAATGGAAAAACACAAAGGAGAATGAAAAAAAAGATTCATTCATTATCATTCTACACAAAACTCCAAAAATGGGCCGGACAAAAGTATTGGCACCCTACCACATCCAGTATCCATCAATGAGTTTCTTACAATTCTCTGCTAGAATTTTAGACCATTCATCTTTGGCCAACTGCTCCAGGTCTCTGAGATTTGAAGGGTGCCTTCTCCAAACTGCCATTTTCAGATCTCTCCACAGGTGTTCTATGGGATTCAGAAAACCCATGACCTCTGAGGGAGACGCAGCTTTCTCACACTGTGCCCTACATTACGCTGCAAAATTTGTTGGTAGTCCATACACACGGTCAAGCAGTACAGTACCAGAGGTAGCAAAGCAACCCCAAAAACATCAGGGAACCTCTGCCATATTTGACTGTGGGGACCGTGTTCTTTTCTATGAAGACCTTGTTTTTTTTCCTGTAAGCTTTATGTCGATGCCTTTTCCCCAAAAAATCTCTACTTTGGTCTCATCTGACCAGAGAACATTCTTCCAAAACATTTCTGGCTTTCTCAGTTAAGTTTTGGCAACCTGGCTTTTTTATGTCTCTGGTCAGAAGTGGGTTCTTCCTGGGTATCCTACCATAGAGTCCCTTTTCATCAAGACGCCGACGGATAGTACGGGTTGACACTGTTGTACCCTCGGACTGCAGGACAGCTTGAACTTGTTTGGATATTAGTCCAGGTTCTTTATCCAATTCAATTTTTCTTTTCCGTCCACATCTAGGGAGGTTAGCCACAGTGCCATGGGCTTTACACTTATTGATGACACTGTGCATGGTAGACACAGGAACATTCAGGTCTTTAGAGATGGACTTGTAGCCTTGAGATTGCCCATGCTTCCTCACAATTTTGCTTCTCAAGTCCTCGGACAGTTCATTGGTCTTCTTTCTTTTCTCCATGCTCAATGTGGTACACACAACGACACAGGACAGAGGTTGAGTCAACTTTAATCCATTTTAACTGGCTGCATGTGTGAATTAGAGAAGCATCAATGATTTTTCAAATGGCGCCAATACTTTTGTCCGGCCCATTCTTGGAGTTTTGTGTAAAATGATAATGATTTAATTTTTTTCCCCATTCTCTTTTGTGTTTTTTCATTGCAAGCACAATAAATGAAGATATTACTACCAAAGCATTTGTAATTGCAATCATTTTCTGGGAGAAAGTGAGCATTATCTGACAGAATTGTAAATGTAACGCGTTACTACCCGCCTCTGCACTCACTAAAAACCTTAAAAGGCTAAATCAACATTGCATATCAGTCATGCAAGATTTAAACAAAAAAATCTTACAATATTTACAAAAAATGTGCAAGTCTAAAGTTTCTTGTTTTAGGGTCCTTCCGGAGTCCTACTGTCAGTCAGTGGCGGCCACAGTTGCCCTCAAACATGCCTGATCAAAATCCTTCGTTATCAGTTTCGTTTTTAATCGGCCGGTGGCCGATGTTGGAAAAAAAAGTACACATATCGACCAGACAATCAGTCGACCTCTACGTAATTTTTACCCAATTCACATAAGTTATAGTCCCTTTCACATTTTTATATGACAGGCTAAATGATGAATACACATATCTATTTTTTGCAGAAAAAGATTTCCCTTCGCGTGATACGGTCAAATCTGATGTTGTGAAGTCGGCGCCGAGCAAATACGGTCCAGGCTCAAAGGTCGGTGCCAAAGAGCAAGACGGTAGCAGTGCCGAGTCTGGAGACTCCGAAATCGAGCTGGTGTCTGAAGAGCCTCCCAGGGCCAGCAGCGACCCATTTGCTGAGCCTACGAAAAGTAAGGGCGCCTTCGACCGATCCGGCGACCCGCCGGCGGCTCCTAAGACCGGCAACCACGCCCCGCCTGCGGCTTACAGCATTCTACGCGAGGAAAGGGAGGCGGAACTCGACAGTGACCTCTTCATCGAGTCCGCATCGGAAGAAAGCCCGAAAAGAGAACAGGGCGTGGGAGGCCCCGACCCGGTTTCCCGCAGCCCCCGTCAGCCGGCCGAGCCCTCCTTCGCGGAAAAGATGAAAGCGGAAGAAGAGCGCCCGAGCAAGCCCAAGCCCCCGACGGCAACAGTGCCCCCAGAGGTGCGTCCGGAGAGGTTCAGTCAAGAGGACAAGAAGGGCCACCAAAGCAAAGTGGATCTAGGGAAATTGGCTGCTTCCTTCCTACTGGAGGGTTTCAACAAACAAAAAGGTGAGTAGAATTTTTTTCTCTATTTTTGGTCCGTCCAAACTTGATCTTTTGCGACCTTACACATTTAGGAACAAGCTTTCCAGAGCTTTTTGTCAGTTTTTTTTTTGTCAGAGAAATACCTGTATTTAAATCCAAGTCAGTCATTTCATAAGTACAGGTAGTCTCCCGGGTTACAACGTACCCGACTTTTGTGATTTCACCAGTCTAGTATTTTTTCTTATAATGTTGACTTTTGTTTTGTGATGCATACTTTTATCTTGGCGCAGGAAGCGTGGAGCAGGTAGTACTAACGGCCCGCATGTACACACAAAGTAGATCGTATTTGTGCACACGAAGGAAAGCGCATGAGCACACGCGAGGAAGAGCGCATTTGTTAAAACGAAGAAGTTGCGCAGCCGAGTTAGAGAGAGGGCCAAATTATACCGGACGAGTCTTTGGTCAAGGTCCGACACAGCTTCGTGTTGACCGCGTGCTTCGCAGTACGTCAGAAATTGGCAAAACATACCGGCTACGCACAGCTGTGGTCCGGCAACTCTGTTTCGTCGTGAGCTCTCGCGTGGGCGCTTGCGACAAACACACGGAGTCTGTACTCAACAGAGAAGCAGAGCGAGAGAGGTGGACTTGATTTGACTCAACATTTTTTCCCCGAATTTATTTTGCTTTTACCATGAGTTTGTGACACTGTTTAATCACTGTTTTAAACTACATACCTTGCATAAAAACTCACCGTCCATCCTTATAGCTTCTGCTATGGCCTTCTATGTCTAATATTCTGATTGAATGTTTTCCAAGCCACCCTGAAGTGCAAGCTACGGTGGTATTGATTTGTTCATGCGACGCGGGAGTAAGAAAGAGACACACACAGCTTGCCGAGAGTCACAGGTTGTAGAAGTTTTTTTTTCCGTGTGTTTTCGCCGTGTGTTAATAAAAATAAAAAAAAACAAAGATGTCAGCACGTCGTATGTTTGAGATCTTTGCCAGAAAAACACAAAATAAGACACCATGCAGCTTCCTTTTTAATGTTGTCCTCATAATAATGATCTGCTGCATCATAAATCACTTTGTGACTTTTCACCTCCATGATGAAGCGTTCTTCGTCCATGTTCGCTGGTGTTAAAACTGTGAATACGCAACTGGGATGATGACCCCAGCCCTGGCTCCGCCCAATTTGATAGATGCGTCTCCGGCAAAAATAGAAAATAGCCGACTGACGTGGCCAGTATTCTTTGAAAAATATGATAGAATGGAAATGGACTGGCTCCAGCACTATATCTTCCCGGACCGAAGACACATCCGGTATAATTTGGCCCAGAGAGGGGAAAGCCTGTAGGATTTGTAGGGTATTTAATAGAGATGTCCCGATCCGATCACGTGATCGGAAATCAGGCTGATCGCACCGTTTTTCAGAGGATCGGAATCGGCTGAAAGGGATCGGGTTTTTAATTAAAAAATATATTTTATGTTGCTCTGCTTCATGCCCGTACAGCCTTCACTCTACCTTCTGCTGCTTTTCTTGCTCAACAGTGCACTGCAGTTTGCTGCTTGTTAATGTTAACGATAAGTGACAGCTGTGGAAGCTTTGATGTTACCAGAGAAGCCTAGGATCGCTGACTTGAAAGACGCCGCATCTGTCAATCATCGTTGAGCTTGTTTAACACTAAGTGTTCTCAGCAGCCTGAGTGGATTTGAGTGGACTTACTCAATGAAGCATTAAATAAAGGCAAGTATTTTTCTACGTTACTGTTTAAAAATAATTTGGTGGGAAAGCAACATGTTTAAAACTTAACATAATTATTACATTAGAAGTGCTTAAAAATCATTTATTAAAATATACATATACATTAAAGTTTTTTTTTTTTTAATTATACTTTAGGGAAAAAACATGTCTTATATGTATCTCTTTCCAATGCTAAATCTGAATAAATACATTGAACACATCAGGGAACAATTTCTTTTTTTGGTATCGAATCGGGACTCTCTATAGGCAGATTCTCAAAATCAGGTGACTCTGACCCGGGTGCAAAAATATGCGATTGGGACATCCCTATGATTTAAAGGGTTAATTCCGATTTACGCGGAAAGTTGGGTTACTTTGCCAGCGTAGGAACGGAACTCGTTCGTAACCCGGGGACTACCTGTCATAATGTTAACAAAGTGAGGCTTGTGGATGTTAATTTCCAGGTGGCCAGTGACCTCGCAGTTGATTTGTCGATCATTATATCCGTTGCCGATTGATTGGTTGTTGTGCCAGGCGACGGCGACAGAAATAGAACCATTTCCTTTTTTTTTTTTTTTTATCGCGTCGCTGGTCCGTGTGTGCACAGATACGTGCACGAACATCGCGTGTCGCTTTGCCGCAAGAGGGTTGGCGATTTTTGCTTCATCGCGCTTGTTCCATAGAAAATATATTGAAGACTAAGACTTTTCATTTAAACAGCCCTATAGACAAGGTTCCTGAGCAGAACATGGACTTTCAGTTTAGACCAGGGGTCCTTATATACAAATCTTGAAGGTCAAAAATTATTATTTTATTTTTTTATAAAGAGGGTTTTCTTTTGATCAAACAAAAATACAATGCTCATTCTGATTCAATAAATAAATAAACAAAACATTTTCTTGACTTAAAATAAAAATACCAAATAAACAAAAACATGCAAGTACAGTGTTTACAGATGCACACTAAATAATTGACGAGATCTGTCATTAAGGTGCAAACAATAACTATTGACAGTACATTTTGTAACTGTAAAACACTGCTGGACAATAAAGAAAACGTGCAAGTAGTACAGTACATGTTCACATGTACATGAATGACAAGCTCTGTCATTAAGGTGCATACAAAATAATTATTGCCAGTAACTGTAAAACACTGCTCAATGAGAGAAATGCATTTGGGGGTCACAAAACTGTTTACTCACATCATCAGCCAGTACTTCAGTGCATCTTGTGGTTGGTGAATCTGAGAGTGAGATTTGTTTGATTTTTGTTGTCATTTCCTCCTTTTTTTTCCTTCGAACATTACTGCCATCACTTCAGTCATACACTCTTTTATTACTTCTTCATCTTCTTATGTTTGGCCAACACCCACAACACTCTGGGTGAGCACTGTGTTGCAATTTGTTGTTGTGTCATAGATTTAACAATAACCTTGCTTGACTCTTGATATGACTGCTTCAACCTGTTAATTTCTTGCCTTTTCAATTCTGATTTAGGAGGAAATTTCTCTTCAAAAGAGCTGTGCTCTTTAACATAATAGCGTTTCACATTTTCACTTTTTAACAGAGCAACTGTCTGGTTTGGTACTTACAATTGGTAAAATGGGGAATGACGATTTTCATTGTCCACTTTTCTTCTCTTGGTCAACTTTGAGCATGACATTTTGTTAGATTCAGTCTTCTACTGATGGCATGTAAACAAAAAGATTGCATTGTGCCAGGTGCGACTCGTGTTTCACACTGCTGCAGTCCGTCCACTCTAGCTAGCAGTATGCAGGCTCTCTCAGCCAATCAGCGCATCCATGCACGCTCTCTCAGCCAATCAGCGCATCCATGCAGGCTCTCTTAGCCAATCAGCGCATCAGAAGTGGCAACATGGAAGATATTTAACTAAAAATGAAACAGAATTTAGCGATAGCATTGTAGCGCATAGTGATAGATCGGCGATTCATACAAATAATATATGAAAAAAAAAGTTTTTTTTTCTTTATTTTTTATTTGCAAAGTGCCATTTGCTCTGGGTCCGCAGAGAGGTGTGCCGTGGTCCAGTTGTGGACCGCGGACCGCAAATTGAGGACCCCGGGTTTAGACAGAACAACATGAAGTGCAGTTAAAGTAAGCCGTGTGTAGACAAAGTTAAAACTGCAAAATCAAACCAGAGGAACCCACAGAATCTCTAAAAATAGATTAAGCACAACGTAGATGAGGCTCCATGACTTTCTGTGTTGTGAGTTTGTTTTTATCACTTTCTAAATCGTTCGTGGACAAAATTCTAACAAGCTGTGCAGCCTGTGTTAACATGAGGTGTAGATTGATATCCCGGCCATTTGAGTGACCAAAATGAGACAAAATTACAAATAATACTACAATTGCAAAATGCAGAAGGGCTGACACAGATTTTGTTGTTACAAGGTATTTTTCATCTGGTTAGATTATAGCTATGGTATTATGAGCTCATCACACATGTACATATAAACCCAAATAGTATGTCATTTGTTTTTATTGCAGATACTGATCGCAATAAAACTTTTGGACATGATTCAATTTGTTGTTTTATTTAAAACGATTGGTGCATGTGCAGAACAGGTGAATACATCACAATTTATAAAATCATTACAAAAATTTTAACAAAGGTGGAGCGTAAGCATTATCAAAGTAAAATACACTTAGTCTCGATATATGTCCATCGACGTACAGTAAGTGTTGTTGTGAGGCACATCAAGTTCCACTTGTAAACAAACGAACAAAAAACTTGTAACACTTGCATTTACAGTGGGGCAAATAAGTATTTAGTCAATCACCAATTGTGCAAGTTCTCCTACTTGAAAAGATTAGAGAGGCCTATAATTGTCAGAATGGGTAAACCTCAACCATGAGAGACAGAATGTGGAAAAAAACTGAAAACCACATTGTTTGGTTTTTAAAGAATTTATTTCCAAATTACAGTGGAAAATAAGTATTTGGTCACCTACAAACAAGCAAGATTTCTGGCTGTCAAAGAGGTCTAACTTGTTCTAACGAGGTCTAACGAGGCTCCACTCGTTACCTGTATTAATGACACCTGTTTTAACTCATTATCGGTACAAAAGACATCTGTCCACAACTCAGTCACACTCCAAACTCCACTATGGCCAAGACCAAAGAGCTGTCGAAGGACACCAGACTGAATCTGCAATAGGTAAAATGCTTGGTGTAAAGAAATCAACTGTGGGAGCAATTATTAGAAAATAGACCCTACCCACGTGACGTCACAACTCCGCTCTCCTGAATGGTACCGCCCACTTGTCCGTCAAAACATAGTGTTAACCTGTTACGGCTACGTACATTCCTCCTATTTACGGCGTGGTTTTCTGCTCCTTAACATTAATAATCAAAATGGTGAAGGCGTGTGTGGCTGTTGGTTGCACTAACAGAGAAGATGGAAGGAGAGACTTGAAGTTTTACCGTATTCCGTATATAAGAGGAGAGCGAAATGGACGGCTGCAATTCGACGTGAAAACTGGGCACCAAAAAATCACCACAGACTATGTAGTAGTCATTTTATATCCGGTAAGATGCATTTAAGATATACTTAGAGGGTTTTGGGCTGACAAATAACCACAATTAAGATCACTGCGAGGCTAATCGCCGACAACATACGACGTAGTACGACAGTTTCAAATTCAAGATGTTTGTGACTTCCCTTTCTTCCACCATCGTTATTTTTTGAATAATATTTAGCTGGTACCAAGTGAAAGAAACTGGCCTCGTCTACGGGGCTGACAAATAACCACAATTAAGATCATTGCGAGGCTAATCGCCGACAACATACGACGTAGTACGACATAGTTTCAAATTCAAGATGTTTGTGACTTCCCTTTCTTCCACCATCGTTATTTTTTTAATAATATTTAGCTGGTACCAAGTGAAAGAAACTGGCCTCGTCTACGGGGCTGACAAATAACCACAATTAAGATCATTGCTAGGCTAATCGCCGACAACATACACGTATGTATGTAGTGAGAGTGCTATCGCTAAACCATATAAACATTAAAAGCCTTAACTCCATTGACAAACGACATGAAATACATTAGACTTGACAGTGGATGTTAGCAATAACAAAAGATTTTGAATTGAAAATTTCGTAACTCACCTTTCTAAGCACAAGATAGATTCCTGCCGAATTTTCGTGGACGAGGACCTGTTTCACCCAACCAGCAACGAAGTATTTATAAGCCTCCAAGCTCTTGAAGTTTTTCAAATTTTCGTGAGAATAGGCTGATTTTGTGTGGACAAGATAATTGTAAATATCAGCGTAGCAGATGTCAGGCAGACAGGGCGAAGACAGTGGGTCGAAAAATATCGATTTGGGCATCAAATATGGATCTGGCGACTGTATAGAACGAAGCTTTTCCACATAACGCCTTTTATGCAACACATCCAGTGAGTTTACGGCATCAGAAAGCACCGGGTCTTCCATGAAATGCATTTTAAATTCCTCGATCAATTGAAAACAATGCTAATACAGAGACAAAATGACGGACAAGTGGGCGGAACCACACAGCGAGCACGTGGTTTTGTGACGTCGGTGGGTAGGGTATATTGAAGACATACAAGACCACTGATAATCTACCTCGATCTGGGGCTCCATGCAAGATCTCATCCCGTGGCGTCAAAATGATAACAAGAACGGTGAGCAAAAATCCCAGAACCACACGGGGGGACCAAGTGAATGACCTACAGAGAGCTGGGACCACAGTAACAAAGGCTACTATCAGTAACACAATGCGCCACCAGGGACTCAAATCCTGCACTGCCAGACGTGTCCTTGTGCTGAAGCCAGTACAGGTCCAGGCCCGTCTGTTTGGTATTGACCAAATACTTATTTTCCACCATGATTTGCAAATAAATTCTTTAAAAATCAAACAAAGTGATTTTCTGTTTTTTTTTCCCACATTCTGTTTATCCATGTTAACAAATTTCAGGCCTCTCTAATATTTTCAAGTGGGAGAACTTGCACAATTAGTGGTTGACTAAATACTTATTTGCCCCACTGGATGTGTGCCATCCTACATGTACTGATTAGCATCAGGCTAGCAGCAGTTAGCATGTGTTGCAGTACTGCAGTTGTAGTAAATATTATTAAACATCATCACAATTACAATCATCATCGTAATAACAATATCAAAGACAACAAGTCGTTTCATGCGAAAGATTTTAGCTTTAATATTTTTGGAGGATTGGACACATGAAAATCTAGGGATAGGAAGAACATACCCCTAATTTTCGCACCTGACTATAAGCCGCAGCCCACCAAATTTGGCCCGAAAACGGCATTTGTTCATAGATAAGCCGCACTGGACTATAAGCCGCAGCTATCCTCAGTTTTATGGGATATTTACACCAAAAGATAGTAACCGGCCACACTTAATTTGACAGCGGCATCATACGACTGTCATAAGACCAAATGAAGCACCATGAATCTTTGAATCAATTGGCTGCAAAGCTTCATTCCTTCAAGAAGCTTCATTTGGCCATCACTGCTCCCTTGGTGGAGACAGGCAACCTCTGCTGCCACCTGCTGTAAACACTGTTGTCATCCAACATGCCTCCTAGCATGCATTGCATTGTACAGATGTAAATTTTATTAAAAATTCATGTTCTGTGCTAATTATTTCTTCAGTTACTGTTCCAGTTGTTTCATCAATCGTTAGTTATGGTATTTGCTTACACTTTTTCTGACAGTGGCGACATAAGACTGTCATTAGACAGTCATAATTAATGACATGACACTGTCCTGAGCATTAATGAATGCTTATAACAGATGTCATTTAGTGTTATCTGGCAAAAGATTTCACTTTTGAATGGATGTAAAAATTCAAGCTGGAAATAAATGAAGCTAGTGACATAATTTCCCGGATGACACTTAATGACATAAGCATTCAGTAATACTCATGATAGTATCATGTCATAATTATGACTGTCTTATGTCAGTCTTATGATGCCGCTGTCACATAAATTGTTACCTACTAACTCAAATAAATTTAACATATAAGCCGCACTGGACTATAAGCCACAGGTATCAAAATGAAGGAAAAAAGTAGCGGCTTATAGTCGGAAAATTACGGTACCTTCCATAAAACAGCAACAATATGGCTACACAAACTGGTCTTTGTGGTGGCACGGGCGTGGTTCCACATCTGCCTTCGTGGACTTGTTGTCCTCCCATGTCGTGATGATGGCAGATGGATGCGGTATTTCCAAATTGAATTTTTTGAGGGATTTTGATGAGTGATGCCACTCCAGCATCATTGTTCTTTTGGTTAGAGAACGTGGAAAACGGAAGTCACGAGCAGAAGAAATGCAGAAGTACCTCCGAAACTTGTCTGTTAGCACACATTCCCTGATTTGATTTGTTGACTGCAAGCTGCTGCACGTGGGGCTGTTTTGTTGTTTGTTGATGAGGTCGCAAATTAAACAGGCTTGTTTAGAGATCTGCTCTGCTTCTCTGTGCCAAGTCAACCTTTGAGGCCTTTGTGTGTCTGCTTCCCCCTAGTGGTGGATTTAAGGGGGGGGGCAATGCAAAACTATTGTCAGACTTGCGAAACAAGAAAATGTCTGTGAGTGAGCAGCATCAAGTGTCAAAGTAGTATTGATAGCACGTCTCACAGCGTCTGCCTCCTTGTTTCTATGCCTCTTTTAAATCCTCGGATTAGGTCAAACAAACATGGCAGCCACAGTTCGATTGAGTTTATCCGCTCTAAACTGCACATTTAATGTTAGAATGTGTATTTTTGCTTACTATTGGTCATCGTCTATCTGTGTTTACATCATGTGAAGATTTTAGGTGATTGGTGCAAAATTGAGTATAACGAGTCATTTCATGATTCTCATCCATCCCCATCTTTTTTGTTTATTCACCGTGAGAAGGTTCTGGAAATTGAAAACAAAAAACAGGTCACATGTCTGTTTATCCGCCTGTAGAGGGCGCAGTGCATCTTTGCTCAGTGCTGGGGAGGCTGGTGCTTCGTCCCTAGTTTCCATAGCAACACTGATGGGGGAGCATGTTCCGTCTGGTTGAGAGATTGTTTTCTTCTACTTGATAGTGGGTGTTGGCAGTGTGGAGGCTGCAGTGAACATAATGTGTGAGGTGTGGCTGCCTGCAGGGGGCGAGTGAAGAGAAGCTGAAATACGCTATACTGTATATCAATCAAGTGCTTTCCTCTCACTGCTGACATCATGGTGACTGTGCAGTTTCCCTTATCATTTATTTTGTTGAGGTACTACACACTTCTTGTTTCGCCGTCTGCTTTGTTCTCGAGGAGGCAGCGGTCGGTAAACACACACCCCTCAAGGTAATGAGTATTGTGCTTAAGCTTACATGCACAATTCATGCCTCTGCATATTCATTATTAAAGTAGAAGCACTCAGTGACTCATAGGGCAAACTGGTTATTTGAACAGCTCAGCAGCAGCTGTGTTCATGGATTTAAGTGAAAATATATCATTTTATATTGTATTCGAGATGCTTCATTCAGTTAAAGTGCCTATGACGGCAAAAAGCATGTTTATTTCATATTTCACATGGTATGTTATGCTCCTGAATGAAATGGACCGCCTGGATGTGTGTGGAAGCGATCGATATATTTTAGGGCTGTCAAATTTATCGCGTTAACGGGCGGTAATTAATTTTTTAAAAATTAATCACGTTAAAATATTTGACGCATTTAACGTACATGCCCCGCTCAAACAGATTACAATGACAGCACAGTGTCATGTCCACTTGTTACTTGTGTGTTTTGGAGTTTTGTCGCCCTCTGCTGGCAATTGGGTGCGACTGATTTTATGGGTTTCAGCACGCTCTGCTGACGTGATTATATGTCGACGCGAACTCATACCAATACAGTGCTTTACAGACCAGCTAACGTCTGCATCCAGTATTCAGTGGCAGTTCTCACAGTCTCATCACACTGTTTGTGTCTTTTACATGCATCGCTTGTGAGTTGCATTTTTTTCTTTGTATATATTCATGAGCATTGTGTAATTATTGGTGATGTACATTTCATTTTGTTTACATATATGGTGCAATGTAGTGACATTATTTGTTGCCTGTGAGCTAACTGGCTAGTGCTACTGCTGAAATGGACACGTGTGTGTATACTTTGTGTTATTTTGTGACTTGTGCAAATTATTGACACAATGTTTATTATTTTCAGTTTTACAATAATCAGAAATGTGCGCCTGTCAAGAGAATTGATGACTACAGTAAAGCCCATTCAACTTTGCCTCAATGCCTGATTCCTCTTTGGAGCTTCTGTTGTTCGCTATCTGTCAATTTGTGTACTCACACACATTGAGGACAGAATACAGAGCAAGAATAATATTCCTATCTCTCAAAAAAATAATGTTCACAAAAAGAAAAGCGCTTCTATCTGTATTAATGAGGCTCAGACTTTGGACAAACTATTCAAACATTTCGTTTAGCTGTCGTTTAGCTGGACAAATACACTGGATGGCAATATTCCGTCACAATATACAAACGATCAGATGTCTCGTACATTGTGAAGCCAGCACTCAAATGATGTACAATGGATGGACAAGTAAGCAGGGAACTACGGCGTTGGTCAAGGGACAAAACACACTCATCTGCTTGATTTCTAAGTAATTTAAACTTGCCATTGACACCTTGTGGTGTATATGGTAATCTACTAGTTTATTTTTTGATTGAAAATTTTACAAATTTTATTGAAACGAAAACATTAAGAGGGGTTTTAATATAAAAATTCCTATAACTTGTACCAACATTTATCTTTCAAGAACTACAAGTCTTTCTATGCATGAATCCCTTTAACAGAATATTAATAATGTTAATGCCATCTTGTGGATTTATTGTTATAATAAACAAATACAGTACTTATGTACAGTATGTTGAATGTATATATCCGTCTTGTGTCTTATCTTTCCATTCCAACAATAATTTACAGAAAAATATGTCATATTTTATAGATGGTTTGAATTGCGATTAATTACGATTAATTCATTTTTAAGCTGTGATTAACTCCATTAAAATTTTAGTCGTTTGACAGCCCTAATATTCAATTTTTTGAATCCCGCGCAATGAATAAGAGTGACTTCCGGCTCCAGTCTCAGTTTGAGGAAGAAGGCGAATGTGACGTCAGCGTTAGAGATTACCTTCTCAATGCAGCCATGGCTATATAGCATGCAGAAAGACTGCGGATACAGCTGATTTTGCGGATGCATTTGTTTTTCACATGACGCCAGCCAACGTGCTGCAGGCTTTTGTTGCTGCACCAGGGAGAGGTGTGCGACTGTTTTGGGGTTTCAAAAAGTTCCCGTTCACTGCAGAAAACGGCCAAAACAAGTCCGACAACTGTGGGACCATTGTACCGACGAGGTTTGTATTATGTCAAATACTGGGATTATGGCACACGTTTTAATAAGGAGGTGGCTTGCATTTTGCGGGTGACAATGCTCCCTGTCCTTCGAGAAGGCCACTCAGCCGACGAGCACACACCTTGGTCACTTCCACCCCCTCGGTCTTCTGGGTGTGCCCACCAATTGACCGCTATCCTCGGCTTGGGCAGCCACGCGGTCGTCCGACATCGGCCGGTTTGTCCGGCGGTCATTCTCTAGCTGCGTCCCCTGCAACAAGCACTCCTGCCCGCAGCAGGAGAATGACGAGCCGAAACTTGTTCGCTGCCGGGGGCTGGCCAATCGGTGAATGTTGGCAAGGCAAGGCAAATTTATTAGTATAGCACAACTCAACACAAGGCAATTCAAAGTGCTATACATCACATTAAATCAAAAGAACGTTAAAACAAAGGCGATCGAAACAGGAAAAGAAATTGTACATCAAAATCACATTAAATTGAAATCAGGAATAGAAATAAAGCAGAAAATGAATAATAAGAAAATAGCTTGAAATTTGAAATATATCGACAGTTATGGATATGCTGTGATAAAAGAATTTTAGCCCTGATTTAAAGGAGCTAACAGTTTGAGGGCACTTAAGACCAGGTAATTTGTTCCAGAGGTGAGGAGCATAACTAAATGCTGCCTCACCCTGCTTGGTTCTTGTTCTTGGAACATATGGGAAACCGGTTCTAAACGACCTTAGGAGTCTAGATGTTTCATAGGGATCCAACAAATCAAGCATATATTTTGCTCCAAGGCCATTAAGTGTTTTGTAGACGAGCAGTAGTATTTTATAGTCTATGCTTTGACTCACTGGAAGCCAGTGTAACGATTTCAAGACCGTTGTAAGGTGGTCCGATTTTCTTGTATTTGTAAAGACTCTGGCAGCAGCATTCTGTACTAGCTGCAGCTTCATGACTGATTTTTTATCAAGACCTGACCAAGGCTGTCACCCTCGCTGCCGTGTGTGACATGAGTCGTGGTAGTTTTGTGTGATTGTTCGTGTTCGAAAGGCGAAAAAGATTGGAACAGCCGCTCGGCGGTCATTCTCCAGCTGCTATCCCTGCAACGAGCACTACTGCCCGCAGCAGGCGAACAACGAGCCGAAACTTGCTCTGCGCCGGGGGCTGGCCGATCGGTAAAGACAATCAACCCCGCCGCCGTGTGTGGCATGAGTCGTGGTAGTTTTGAAAAAAAATTGAACAGCCGCTCGGTTCGGATTAGCACTTCGGCTAGCTGTAAAACCTCCTGTTTTGTTTACGCTCTTTCCTCTGTCTCCGAAGGCAAGGAAATGACAAAAGCTGGACTAACTTTGGTTGCATAAAATACCGTTCGGGAGGTTAAGAAGTCGGCAGTTTTGACCATTATGCAGTAATTTTGCCCCGTTATACTGAATAAATGCATTTTTAATATTTCCTATTCCATTTACCACAAGAGTGTTACAGTGGGGCAAATAAGTATTTTGTCAACCACTAATTGCGCAAGTTCTCCCACTTGAAAATATTAGAGAGGCCTGCAATTGTCAACATAGGTAAACCTCAACCATGAAAGACAGAATGTGGAAACAAAATCAGAAAATCACATTGTTTGATTTTTAAAGAATTTTTAAAATAATTTATTTGCAAATCATGGTGGAAAATAATAATAAATTGCCCAACGACAGCCCCAAAACATCTCTGCTCTAGAGGAGATCTGCATGGAGGAATGGGCCAAAATACCAGCAACAGTGTGTGAAAAGCTTGTGAAGAGTTACAGAAAACGTTTGGCCCCCGTTATTGCCAACAAAGGGTACATAACAAAGGATTGAGATTAACTTTTGCTATCGACCAAATACTTATTTTCCACCATGATTTGCAAATAAATTATTTAAAAATCAAAAACAATGTGATTTTCTGTTTTTTTTTTTTCACATTCTGTCTCTCATGGTTGAGGTTTACCCATGTTGACAATTACAGGCCTCTCTAATATTTTCAAGTGGGAGAACTTGCACAATTAGTGGTTGACTAAATACTTATTTGCCGCACTGTATTTCTCATGACCATACCATTTTTTTTTGGCAATTAGGGAAAATACTTAGATAAAAAGAATATCCTGTAAAAATATTGGAGAGATTGAAATACAGATGACATTTTGCTGCTCACTGTCGCATTTTCCTCGTTCTGAATCTTCCCCCTCAATGGGCTGAATTCTAAATCAGACCAAATCGTGACCCTGCCGACGTCATCATCCAGCTGGGGACGCTAGAGCGCGATAATCACAGGCGGAGCTAAACGGCAGATTAAAAGACTAATTTCTCGTCATCTGCGCTTTGCAAAATTGTTGGATGTATTCGAATCATCTCAAAATATGATTTTAATTCACATGATAATGCTATTTATAAATTTCTTTATGCTGTCACAGGCACTTTAAGTTAAAAACCTATTTTCATTCATTGGACAATGGACATAGTAGTATATAATCCCGTTTTTAGTGTAAATGTTTTTTAATAACTAGAGTAGGCCATTTCCTTTTTAACTCATTGGCTGCCATGGACGGCGCCAGAACGTCCAATCCATGTTGACTGGGAGGGGCAAATGAACGCGGGCAGTCAGCAACGATTGGATGTCTAGCACAGTCAATGACAGCCAAGTAATAATGTCTAGTACTAAATATGCAATACATTTTTTGTGAATTTTTTTTTTCTTTCTAATTTGGGTGAGGGTTTTTTTTTTTTCCTTTTCAATTTTTTGTGTGTTTTTTTGACGTCTCGACACTTTTTTAGTTTTGGTATTTCGGGATTTTTTTTTTACAGGATTTTAGGCTTTTAGTGCCTAAAGTGTTTAGTGTTTTTTTTCCAGGTTTTGGTGGGTTTTTTTCTGGGCTTTTGTGTTTTTTGTATCTTTTTTTTTTTTTTTTTTTTAGAACAACAGACCTTTTAATTTACAAAAGATATGACAAGACAGGATATAACAACTGTTACAATCAGTAATCATTGTGAAATGAATCATAGGGCTATACTATTCTCTAGAGCACAGGTGTCAAACCGATTCCAGAAAGGGCCAAGTGGGTGCTCGATTTTTTTCCAACCGATACAACGCAGAGAGTTTAACCAATGAACATCCTGCTGAAACAAGCAGCACCTGACAAAGTTTAACTGATTACACATGTAAAAGATTTAATTGGTGAAAAGGTGTCCTCTTCATTGGTTGGAAAGCAAACCTGCACCCACTTGGCCCTTTCTGGAATCGGTTTGACACCTGTGCTCTAGAGAACAGTAGCACCTGAACCGTTTTCCCCGCTGATTTGCGTCAATTTCATAATTGACCTAGTGCCCACTGCTGACTGATTTCCATATTTAACCAACATACTTTAAAATGAGTTGCTTTTTACCAATTTTTCTCCATTTGCCGCCTCAACATAAGAATGCCAGCAGAAAAAAATCATCGCATGTCATTGACTTTCCCATAATTGAATTTAAATGGGAAGGTCAGAATATTTCGCTAATTTAATTAGTCGATGGAGTTGATTTCAACCACCTTTGACTCGTGCTAGCTTAGCCACTCCGGAGCCCTGAAACTAAGAAATAACTGACAAACTGCAAGGAAATCAACTCCACCGACTAATTAAACCCCTGCTAACTCAAAGATTAAGCCGAATGTCAAAAATTCTGAACTTGGGGTAAAGGTTTATAGGTTAACAGCATATCAGTGCCAATGTAACAATGCAAATTGACTGCACAATAATCAACAACACACAAATGAATTAGGGGTTAGGGTTTAGGGTTTGGGTTAGGCACAGTGCAATCAACACAAAGGTGGGGGCAGGCGCACAACCCAGAAGTACGCCACACACACACGCGGTCAATTTGGCGGCAACTTAGCACTTTACACTCAATCGGACGCACAAAACATCCCAAAGATGCTAAACAAACACGTCACCTCACAGCATACATGTGCAACACGAATATGATGTAAACAATGCTTGCCAACTTGGAGTGATGACTACCCGGCGTTGCAACAGCAAAGCTATGAAACGGCCACACGTGTAGGGGGTCCAACCTATTGCTGGAACCCTCCAGAATGAAGGAAAAATACTCTCGTTCATTCATGGATGTAAACAGATCAACATTCTCTTGCACATTTCAATAGGTGGCTGCACTCGGCTCGAATGTGCACCTGAGTTGGTACACGCTTTTCTCAGTCCCAAAACCACTTTGCACGACCAAAACAGGAAGTAACTGTGATTGGTTACCATGGGAACAGACATGTAGCTAGAACCTTTCTTGCATTTTCTATTCGAAATGCTCTTTGTACATGACTACAACGTTCTTCATTCTACATACATTATGAGGCAATTAGAGCTGTCCCGACTAGTCGACATAGTCGACGTCATCGATGACGTAAATCCGTCGACGAGCACAACATCCCGTCGATGGTTAATGAAGGGTTGAAAAAATATATGCGTGGAATGTTCAGAATGTCGGATGCTCTGTATGCAAGCGGGGAAAGCGGCACAAAGCCAAAAAAAGCGCACCAGAGTGTCCAAAACATTGACTTATTTCAAAGAAACAAAGGAGGGTACACTCTTCTGTCCTGTCTCTTCAATGCCAAGCTTGGCTGCACCTCAAGCGCCGACACCCAGTTTGTAAATTTTTTTTTCTTTCATTTTTTGTACACCAGAGGGTGCTGTCGCCCTACTAAATAATAATGTTTCATTGACAATGGGCCTATAAATGCATTGTTCTTAATGCTAACTGACAGGTTTATTTCATGTTATGGTTTATTTTATGGTATAGAAAATTATATATGGTTAAAAGGTCATAAATATATACAGTGATTGTACTCAAGGGAGAGATTGTCAATGATAAGGTAATAAATTAAGGTAAAGGCAATTCATATAGGCAATTAATTGATATATAAATAAGGTTTGAAAGGAAAAAGGTGAAAAGTTTTTGTTAATTTCTAATTGTGTTGTTTTATTTGTGTGCACCGTAGCTTTTACGGTGTGATTACATCAAGGATGGAATAAAATTTGTAAACCATCAGTTTAAGAGACCATCTTTTCAATCGGGATGCTACACTAGTTACAGTAATTCTATCAGCATTTGAACTCATTGTTTATTTGTGATTTATTATTGTTATTTACGTGTTTATTTGTACTTTAAATAATTTAAGTGTTCCAATATGTTTTTTGTGAATTGATAAGCATCAACAAAAATTTCATTGCTAAATTAGTAAACAAAAACAAAAAAAAATAATTTTTTAAAAATTATTAGATTAGTCGACTAATCGTAAAAATAGTCGGCTGACTAATCGGGAGAAAATTAGTCGTTTGGGACAGCCCTAGAGGCAATAACAAAACAGTAACGCACTAAGGAAACAAACTTTAATCTAGATTACTGGTTTGGAAAAAATGAACGCGCTAGATTACTCGTTACTGAAGAACGTAATAATCAGATTACAGTAACTCGGTAGTGACAACACTGATCATGATACACCATAACTCTTTCATCACCACTGTAAATCAATTTATCGCGAGTAGACGTCTAATCCATTTGAACTGGGATGGTGGCGGAGAATGAACGAACGCTCTACCGCTTCAAATGGATTGGAGGACCAGCACCGTCAATGGCAGCCAATGCGATAATATAATGGGTTTGGCATGTACAGTATGTATTAGAAAAGGAACCTCTGGATAGCTCACAATACGATACGATACAAGGCTCACGATCATGAGCTCATGATCTGACATGGGTCAGGAAATCATCCTACAAAACAACTAATAAACAGAAAAACTGCTATTTTTGTACTTATACTTTGGGTATCACTAGTAGATGTCCAATCCATTTGAAGTGGGAGGGTGGCAGTGAAAGTAAATTCGTTCATTGCTTTTTCTTTTGGGGCATTTACGGGTCGCTTTCTATTCATTTTAAGGCATTTACATGTCACTTCCTGTCCATTTTCGGTTACTGAAAAGGAAGTGACTAAAGAAATGAATAGAAACAAAATAACTCAAAATTAAATTTTGCTGCTTCAAGTACTTACTTAATCAAAGTGACGTTGTAATGGTTTGTTTTGAAAATGTTTGTATGTAGTTTAATTGATTTGGGTAGATACGCTGCCCTCTAGTGGCAACAATGAATATGACATAACTCATTAAACATGGCTGAATCCTGTAGCTCCCTGTTAAGACCAACATAAGATAATTTTTTGTTTGCGCTGTTTTTTTTCTTCTTTTAATACATTCGTAATTTAGTTATAGGTATATTGAGCCGTTTTTTGTTGGAATATGTGTTTGAACCATTTGTTAAGAGCATTGTACAAAACGAAAAGTTAGCCTTTTATAGCATTTAAGCTAGCTGACCTTTTCTATGTAAGTTAGCCAATTATTCTTTTGTTGTACTTAGATCCTCATTTGTCTATTTTTTATACCATTTGAGGCCCGGCTCAGGTATTTTATTTTATTTAATGTTCCTTATCCGATTACACGATTATTCGAACTAACTAGTTCATCGATTAATCAACTACTAAAATAATCGATAGCTGCAGGCCTACTTGAAAGATGCCGCATCGTTGAGCTTGTTTAAACACTTAGGGTAGTGCGAGTGGTAATTCATTGTGTGTATGTAAGTGAGCAGCGTGAGCGGATTTGAGTGGACCGACTCAATGAAGCATTTAATAAAGACTACTATTTTTCTTTGTTATTCTTGTTTAAAAATAACTCAGTGGGACAGTAACATGTTTTAACCCTTTTTTTGTGTCGGATCGGGACTCTGTAGTCTGTATTAAATGTGAAGTGTTTTAAATAGTTTTTGTTCCATTTTGCACAGGAACAGTTGCTGCAACAGTTAGCTTTTCTATGTAAAAAAAAAAAAGAATAAATGAAAAATGGCATCTAGTTTAAACTAGAGGATAGATCTTAAGCCCGAACCCGACCCGATCCGAATTTCGGGCCGGGTCGGGCCCAGGCTTCTCTCTCGCTAACTTTTTTTTTTAAATAAATATATATTTATATATGTATTCTAAAACGATGAATGGATAAACTAATCTAAGGAATAATTGTTATAAAATAAATGATTTGGATCAAACAGAGAAGGTGCTGTGCATAGCTGCGCACGTGAACACTGTGGTCCCGCCCTCTTTTTAATCTTCCCCTCTTGCCCTGGCACCCTCCTTTCCTTTTCGATATGGAGCAGCAAGAAGTGAAAAACAAACTACAGAAGGGGGTATTGAAAAGGCAAACATGCACCGGTAGGAGCCGGGTATGGAAAGGCTTCCAATTGATTGTTGAAGATGCTATACAGAAACCTTTGTCGGCTTTGCTGAATGTAAATGAATGTGAAGCTTTGCTCTCATACGAGAAATATATTTAACAAACTTTTCCAGCGTTATTTCATTGTGTAAATGCATTCATAATGATTATAGAAATATGTAGACTATTAAACATTGAGAAAACGTGTTTTTTCTCGACCAACTCGAAGAGATCAAAATAAAGGTCAAATCCACTACCCGGCTGACAGAACAGACACAAAAATATAAAAGATATAAATGATTACTGAATATGCATCTTACAGTCTTGTTTAACTGGGAGAATTCATTACGAAAGACAGGCTTTAATATGTTATCATTATGCACAGGCATCGTCACAAATGTGATCACACAAAATGCAACCACGCATCGCATCCCCGCATTTCCTCCTTTTCCTGAGTCGTCACAAATTAAACATAAAATTTCGGGAGGGGTGGGGGGTTGGCTGGGGCATACAAATAAAACATAAAATTTCAGGGGGGTTTCGGGCTCGGGCCTGTAAATCAAGTTTATTGATCGGGCTCGGGCCGGGTCGGGTCGGGCCCAATCTAACTTCTAGTTTAAACATGCCTCTGTGTTTTTGTAAGTTTTAAAAGGTAATATGTTGCCATAGTTCTAGTATCGCTACACGTATCAGATGGCCACACAGGTATCGGGATACGGATCGGATCGTGACATTGTCCCAGCCCTAATGAACATGCTAAAAAATGCCTTAAGAAAATACCTAAATGTACCGTAATGTAACGCGCACTTTTTTCCCTCAAAATCAACTTGTAAAATCATGGTGCGCATTATAAACGGGTACATGGATGGAGACAGAAATATATATATATATAAAAACTTGAAGAAACGTATGCGGCGATCCGTTGCCGACCATTACGGTACGAGACATCACCATTTTGTTTCGATAATACTTCACTCTGGTCAGCCGAATGTTTCGTCTGTGTTAAATTCTGCTTTTTTCACTCTTCATAAAGCACAGAATTTAGTTTCTTGAACTCATTTGAGCCAACGTTTATTGCAGCTCCGCAACTCGGACCATAACAAACATAACAACACAGACTTTCTGTGTCCGTCAACTATATCTGTCCCTCGGGAAACTCAAACCCAAATAACAATAGTTCCTATTGTTAATCAATAGTTCCTATTGATGAGCTCTCTCGGATTTCCGACTTACCCTCTTACTTTCATTTTACCGTATCAATCCATGGAGGAAACATTTATTCATCATGATGAAACGAGCATGTTATACTGCAGTCTTTAAAAGAAAAGTCACATCTGTTTCGTTTTCTCCTGGATTCTGGTAAGTTCAAGAAGTTATCAGGTCATATTATTACCGTACATATTGTCATTTTACGGTAATGTTTTGAACTACCAATGTGCTATGGTTGCGCTGTATTTCACCAGTCAGTAAAATGACATTTCTGTATCTGTACACAAGCTCTGTTTTCTTGTATTCTTCTATTTATTGGTGCTAAAATTAGGGTGCACGTTATACACAGGTACAATAATTTTCCCTAGATTTTACAAGTAAATTTGGGGTGCGCGTTAAACATGGGTGCGCCTTATATTTGAGAAATTACGGGAATAGTATTAAATAAGGGTAGTTTAAACGCACTATGTGACTAATGTGGTCAACAGATGAACACTCTGCTTTAAAGCTACCACATTAATATACAATGCTTAAAAGCTGAAAAGATTTTTTTTAATATGTCCTCCATTTTGACCTTATGGAAGCGGTCACTCTAATTGTGACACCCCTAGTTCAGAGCCCAAAATAAGCAAGCATCAGGCATTGTGCTGTTGAGGGGGAGATAAAATAAATAAATAAAAAAGCCTTTTAGCCATTTCGTGAACAGGGCAGTCAACACAAAAGGAGGTGCACGACGTCACAACTCCCACCCAGACAAAGCCGAGCAACTAAACCACCTTGCCTCCAGCTACTGACGTCATTTACTAGGCTGCGCCCCTTAGCAGCACAAGAATAACATAATACAGCCAGAAAATACAGTTATCGTCACTCAAAACATGTCACAAAAAAAGCTTATTTTGGTTTTAATGGGATTATAATTTAATAGGAAATTTTGAAATTTGTAATGTACTTTTGAAAATTCAAATTGAAGGTACTGATGTATGACGACGCATCACCCTGCTTTGCCTCCCATGGTCGTTTTGTTGTGAAAAGCTAGACTACAGACCCTTTCGAGACAAAAGCTTAGCCACCCTCTGAACCCTACTAATCATCATCGACGGTTTGCTGCTGCGATGTTTACAATTTGCGGCCCCCTCCCCCGCTCGCTAGCCACAAACTCGCACGGCCGCATTTGACCAGCTACAGCATCGACGGCGCAACTCTGCCAGCCGGCAGTGTCGAGGAAGCCTCTCCATCCCTCCTAGCTCCCTCCCTCCCTCTCTCTCTCTCCCACCCTCACTGTCCTCTGCACGCTCCTACATCCGAGCATTCATGCCTTTTCTGTGATGAGCGAGTGAGCACGATCCACAGAAGGAGGACAACGTAAAGATTTTTTGGGGAACAGAGAGCAAGCCAGAGATCTGGGATAAAGCGATCACCAGCATGCAGGCCGCTGCAGACGTGACAAAGAAGGAAAGCTCCTGGAGCGGCTGGAAGGGCCAGGGTACTCGCTCAGATTTGTCTATGTGTGCGCGTGCATGGCTTATATTGTCCGTCTTGCATGTACATCAATACCGCCGATGCCATTTTCAAGGTGACGTGTACATTATCAGTCAAATTTTGGGATGCGGAACAATGCCAGCGCAGACACACCCTGATGGCACAATCAATTGTGTGATTTTGGTGAGGACAAAACAAGGCGTAGAATTACAACATGCGTGCAAAGACCTTTCCTATTCACAAAGCGTGCATTTTTCAATTTTGGATGCGTCTGTCGCGACAAGCATCCGGTCGTCACAGATAGACTGTCACCATGGAAACCGGGACACACCCATGACATCAGTCCTATCTGTTCGACTGCTACGGTACCTTGTAGAGCGTGTGTCAGGAGGGGGAAAAAACACATCTAGCCTCTAATTCCAGCGGGGAGGGGCGCTCGTAAAGAGTGACCGTGAGAGAAAATGGCGCCTTCGCTCCACTGTGCATCATGATCACTACCAGCCTCTGATGTGAAAATTCGATTTTAGTATTGTCCAATGTCAGATAAGCAGTTAGTCATGAGCCCTCTGGCTGCGTAAGCAATTTGATTATATAACCACATCTAAAGGATAGATTCATAGGAATGGTGGAATTTCAAACAGTGGCCACCGCTCCAATTATTTACGGCAGTTGAGTAAATAAAGGTTCAATGATCAGGTTACGTCATTCTGTACTGTATCTGCTACAACCGGAAATTAAATCAGACAAATGGGTGATTCTCATTAGGCTAATGAAGTACATTTACCAAATCTAGCTTCAAATAGCAGAATGCAATGATGACAATCATTCTGTTTGAATCAACGGTTTGAGGTCCTAATATTTGCAGTAAAATATCTACATAGATTTCATAATATATTGACATGACACGGGGCGCAGGGCCGATCCATAGGGGGCTTATTTTCAAAAACTTCAAGTTCAAATATTTTCAAAACCAAAGCTGCTACCGACCTAAAAACAAAACTGGCACTTGCCTTAGCCATATATGAGTCTCCATGAGAAGCGGCATCAAAAAAAATTCAAAGTCGTTCCCTTATAAAATCCCGATTAATTATTTTCTATATAGGTATTACAAAACTTAAAATGGCTATAACATTCTCAGATTTTACACTAGAATCACCAAATGCAGACATAATCACCTATATTTTCAGAATCAATAGCAATATTTAACATATCGTATGTTTTTGCCCAAAATAGCAACTTAATTTTACAGCTAATAAATCAATTTTCACATCAGAAACTTAATACTTAAGGTAAACATGCAGAATGAATTATGCAGCAAATAATTTATAAATAGATTATTAATAAATTCTGTACGCAATCACAACTTATTATAGAATAGAATAGCCCTTTATTGTCATTATAAAGTTGTATATTTAGTTATATAGTTGTAGTGAATGAGGATAGCGGCCGCCTGACATAAACAGAGCTTTTCTGGTGAAAATTCTTGTGAATAAATGTTTAAATCCCCGAATTCTTCATAGATATGGACGTAAAACAGTCTCAATTCTTGGTTAAAAGCAAAAAACTGGGCAGTTAGAATTTACTTTACGTACTGTAAATATTGCAAAGTACAATGCTACTCTGTGAGCGAATGAGGCTAGCGGCCGCCTGATGTATACAGTGCTTTTCTGGTGAAAATTCTAGTGAATAAATGCTTAAATCTCTGAATTCTTCATATATATGGGCGTAAAACAGTCTCAATTCTTGGTTAAAGGAAAAAAAAAGTGCAGTTAGCGTTTATTTTACGTAAATATGTTGAAGAAATACAATGCTACTCTGTTAGCAAATGAGGCTAGCCGCCGCTTGATGTAAACAGAACTTTTCTGGTGAAAATTCTTCCAAATAAATGCTTAAATCCCCGAATTTTTCATATGTATGGACGTAAAGCAGTCATGATTCTTGGTTAAAACAAACAAAAAAAAAAAAGCAGTAGCGGCTGATTTCTCGCATTGATTTTTTTTCACATCGTTTAAAAATGCATGCATGATACGAAAAATATAATGATTACCTTGAATCCTCGAAAAAAAATCACTCCTGAGACAATCCTTCCTGTTTTTATGCGGTACAGTTTTCGTACTTCTTCAAACATCCAAGCTTAAATCCGGCTTGGACATGAGCGTGTGCTGTCTTCGAATGACTATTACTAAATGAAGCTCAGCCCCCTATGGTAAGGTGTGACGCAAATAATGACGAAGTGTCAGGTCAATAGAGTTTTGAAGTCTATGATATCTAATTGATTGTTGTCTAAACACATGTGATTACACATTATGGTAATGATCACCTATGTTGGGGAAGTAGCCATATGTAAACATAAACGTAATATCAAAAATGGCTACAAAGTGAGATTGTTTGGACATCTTTTGTCTTGCCTTCTTTGTGGCGCATTATGGGTCAAAATAACCTCGACATACGATCGCTTTGACATACGATCTTTTTGAAATCCGACGTAAAATTTGGCTCACCATTTGTTTCTACATCTGACGACATGCTCAAAATACGACGATTTATGACACCGCAAGACGGACGCACAGAGGATTTTCTTGTGAGAGAAATCAATATTGGTTCCAAGAAGGCTAGTGGAGTCCATTGAAATGAAGATGGAAATGACAGAAAAATATGAGCGTGGTGTGCGTGTCCGTGACATGGCTTGACATTACGGCCGTAGAATGTCTACGATCTCGACGGTCCTTCTCCGACCTCCGTTCGCCAGTCTTTATAAGTTAAGGTGACAATTATTTTTGTGGTAACATCGCCAGCCCGCCCGCCCCAGCTGATGCCAATAACAGAAAATTAAAAAAACAAAGAAAAATCTTTAGCGCACCTAGTTATCTTACTCTGTCACGTCAGCTACGCGGTGCGTTCAGGTACAGCACGCAAAACACAACCGCCCCCTCAATTCTTTACATTATTACAGAAATTATTATTATATTAATATTCTGATTTTTATTTATAATGTATTTGTTTTGCTATGTGTAATTGCCATTTGTTAAAGCACCAGCAGTATTTGTTAAAGATTTAGTGTAGGTTTTTGGGCTGTGGAACGAATTAATGAAATTATAATTTATTCTAATGGGAAAATCCTGCTCAACATACGACTATTTCGACTTTCAAACAAGGTCCTGGAACCAATTACTTCGTATGTAGAGATACCACTGTATTTATTTATTTATTTTTAATTTAAACACTGATTATGACAGGACCATGAACACAGTGCAATAGTACGGAAAGCAGCATGCTTGGACACTAGATTTTCCTTCCATATTTTTTTTTATACAAACTAAGAACCTATTAAAGCTTATTATCACCCACTTAATGATATAGTTGTAAACATTTTTTTTTTTTTGCTTGTTTAATGAAGTTAATTGAATATTAATAATGCTGTGTTGAGGTGAAAACATCGACACTTTTCACTGCTGTCATAAATTTATGACTCTAAAATCAGTTCAAATACATATTGGTAAGAAATGGTGGACTGGGCCACATAATAGAGATATCATTCTTTCAACTTTAAAATATTGCGCATAAATATTGTGTTTTAAATCGTTTCTTCGTGACAGGTGAATTTGTTTCAGCTTTTGACACCAATCGCAACAGAGATACATTTCCTTGAATGCGCTCCGGAAAATGAGTTAAAATGTTTTACCTGGACAGTGATTTCTATTGACAAACATGATTTTTTAAAATTTTTATTTTACATTTAAAGGCACTAAATGGAGTTTATCACTTTTTTCCCTCATGCCTGCCCCCTCCGGCCCCAAACGTAACTGCAGCCTGTGTTAAGCTCGTGCAAGACATGCATGCTTGTCACCCATCAAATCAACACCAGAAATGTAAAAACCGCAAACGTGATTGTTTACTGTTAGTAACTGTTATGTACTTCCTTAATCTAAGTACATGTCAGGCCAAGACTTGAATGGTACAACACTTCCTTATTCAGCGTGCTTCTCAGCATATGTGCCACCAACACATCACATTCCTTTTATACTGTAGTGTAGTACCACACCCACAGGAAGTGCACACTATGGCAACAGCAGTGTGACATAAATATGTTACAGTAACAAGATCTTAAGTGGGTTAGAAAAGTGTTTTTTTTAACTGGAGACAAGGCAGAGGCTCGGTGAAATAGCGCTGCTGCCTCAGAATAAGACGAAAATTTAAAGCAACACAAAACAATGCTTGAATAAACTATTTCAGCTTTTCATGACCTTAAAATTTTCAAAGACATACTTTGGCTTTTTAGTTATTCACATATTATTCAAAGTGTACAATACATGGACACGCACACAGATACAGTATATTTTTATAAAATCAGATGTGCGAAAAGGACACTCTGAGGAAGCTATTTAAAGCTTTTAGTAGGGGGCCCAGTTTTCCACAAATATGAGATATTGGCCAGATTTCTTTATAAATATGGAGAGCATACACATACACACAATGCACCATGGACAATTTCAACATTCTGCCATAAACTTGATAATGTATTGACGGGACACGTGGCGCGGGGCCTGCATGGTTGGCAAGGCCGTCAAAGCTGACCGAGTGGAATCACGGACAAAGAGCTTTTTTCGTTAAATCTTTTTTCCTTAAATCCCCGAATTCTTTATAGATATGGACGTAAAACAGTCTTGATTCTTGGTTAATAGCAAGAAATAACATGGAGTAAGTATTTATTTTACGAAAATATGTCGAAGAACAATGCTAGTCTGTTAGTGAATGTAGTTATCGGCCGCCTTATGTAAACAGAGCTTTTCCGGTGAAAATTAATGTGAATAAATGCTTAAATCCCCGAATTCTCTATAAACGTAAAACCATCTCGATTCTTTGTTAAAAGCAAGAAAAAAAAAGTTGAGTGAGCATTTATTTTACGAAAATATGTCAAAGTACAATGCTAGTCTGTTAGTGAATGTAGCTAGCGGCCGCCATATGTAAACACAGCTTTCCCGGTGAAAATTAATGTAAATAAATGCTTAAATCCCAGAATTCTTTATAGATATGGACGTGAAACCATCTCGATTCTTTGTTAAAAGCAAAAAAACGTGCAGTCAGCATTTATTTTACGTAAATATGTCGAAGTACAATGCTAGTCCGTAAGTGAATGTAGCTAGCGGCCGCCTTATGTAAACAGAGCTTTTCTGGTGAATATTCTTCTGAATAAATACTTAAATCCCCGAATTCTTAATAGATGTGGATGTAAAACAGTCTTGATTCTATGTTAAAAGCAAAAAGACATGCAGTCAGCATTTATTTTACGTAAATATGTCGAAGTACAATGCTAGTCCGTAAGTGAATGTAGCTAGCGGCCGCCTTATGTAAACAGAGCTTTTCTGGTGAATATTCTTCTGAATAAATACTTAAATCCCCGAATTCTTAATAGATGTGGATGTAAAACAGTCTTGATTCTATGTTAAAAGCAAAAAGACATGCAGTCAGCATTTATTTTACGTAAATATGTCGAAGTACAATGCTAGTCCGTTAGTGAATGTAGCTAGCGGCTGCCTTATGTGAACAGAGCTTTTCCGGTGAAAATTCTTGTGAATAAATGCTTAAATCCCTGAATTCTTTATAGATATGGACGTAAAACAGCCTTGATTCTTGGTTAAAAGCTAAGAAGAAACATGCAGTTAGCATTTATTTTACATAAATATTGCGAACTATGATGCCAGTGCAGTAGCGGCTAATTACTCCCATTGATATTTTTCACAATGTTTTAAAATGCATGCCTGGTACGAAAAATATAATAATAACCTTGAATCCTCAAACAAATCACTCCTGAAACAATACTTCTTGTTTGTATGCGGTACATCTTTCGTACTTTTTCCAACAGAAATCTGGCGTTAGATCGCTGCGTGCGTGTTTGTGAATAGCTCCTTTTGATGTGGGCAGCCCCCTATTTAATCTGACCAGTCAATACAATTATGAAGTCTATGACTCTGCATACGTTGGATTTTGATGCAAAGTACAGTAGCTACATTAGAATCACCTAAAAATCTAAAGGTGAAGCAGCTACTCTCCTGATATGATCTCACTAATGTGCAATTAATTGTAAAATCTGAGTTGAGAAAAAAAAAAAAAAGTCATTCTTTGTTGTCTCCGTGTAGGATATTTCCAAAAATAAGCAGTCGTTGCTCAAAGGGGATGAATAATGAAGCCGTTTAGCTATATAGTGACATAACGTGGCGTCGTCATTCCTTGTCATTGTGATAAATGAGTCAGAAATGATGGTGCAGAAGGGAATTTAGAAAAATGAATGACACCGACATTTGAAAACACTGAAAATAGGACGTACTTTCTTTACAAACTACTCATCATTCCATCAGTCTTACTGTATATTCTGACCGGTAATATTTGTTCATATGCCCGCAACATTTTAAACTTTTGGGCAACAGAAGTCCCCTTGCATGTTTGCGCGTCGGAGCCGATGACTTGTTTGAGGCCACAAGGAAGTCTTCAGTGACTTAATGAGGTCGAGCTAAACTAGTTCCACTTCAGAGGAGAAAGAGGAGGGTGGGGATTCATATTCTTGTCACGGGTGATAATCATTTGCTCTGGTTTTCGTCATGAAGGATGAGGACGGCTGCTAAAAGCTAACAGGCCTGGACTCGGTGCTACAACATCTTTTTTTTACAGATTTGTGCTTATGAAATCAAATTAGACGGTTAAATCATTTGACGGTAGACACACTTCTCGTTTAACCTGCCTTTGTCCCTTTGTGCTTCACACTAAAAGGGAGTGGCAGTCTTGATCTTCACAGGGGTGCGCACACACATTATGTTCCTGTGCGCCCCCAGATTGAAACCCATAGGAAGACATTTTCCCCTCCCTTTTTCCATTCTCAGTGATAAAATGGAGCGAGCGCTGTAGCTATGGTAACTGTATCGGGCAGGTGCTCAGCCGACTCTTGCCACCGGGCCATTGTGATGGTGCCGAACAGAAAAATGGCCAGTCTCTGGAAGTCATACATTTAAACAGGGGTCGGGAACCTATGGCTCGCGAGCCAGATATGGCTCTTTGGATGGCTGCATCTGGCTCGCAGACAAATCTTCGATTATTAAGCAAAAAAAAAAAAAGTTTCGTTATGTGACGGGAAGGGCGCTAAGACCTCGGGGGAAACCTGGCGGGCGTAAGGGCCACAGGGGAAGCGTTAAAAAGAGCAACTAGTAAGGGGCGCTCACATATTTTTTCCATCGGCAAGCCAGTGATCAGGCGACATTCAGGACTGGTGCGGCAGTGGAGAATGTCTGAAAAGTGAAAAGTCTGATGATGCGTGTGGCAGTCGGTAGAAGTAATAGGTATGCATCCGTAGCATGGTGCAGACAGATTAAATGCTTCAGTCTGTTGCTACACATTGAATTTTGTCTTATTTTCATTTTGCTTGTACAGCTGAAACAAGAAAAAAAAAACGTCCGTCTCGCATTGCTGCACACAGACTGCTCATTTCTTATTCACTCTAAAATGCGAATTCTAATATAATTATATTAAAAAGCAAATACAAGTTTTTGTGACAAAACATTTAACTTCTGCATTTTAGACGCTTCTAGCATTCACTCGTTGTCCGCTCGCCATTACAAACACATCTGCAGTCATACATAAACATACTTAAAAGATTAACATATTTGAACTATATTAGCACACACTACACATCACAATCATCCTAAAATAAAGCAATCCTCTAATATACACAGTCAAATTATACTATTTTTCTCACCTGAAACAAGAAAAAAATATATATATATTTTACAATGTCCATCTCGCATTGCGGCAAAGACAGCTTATTTCTTTTTGCTCTAAAATGCGAATATTTATCACCCATGCACGCCTAGAAGCGAACGCTGCCCCCTGCTGGTTTAAACCCGTAAGTACAAGTCTTTTCAGGCTGAAACTTGTATTTTCCACAAACACAATGAAATGATATTAAACATTTAAACATAGGGTGAATCTATCTATGGACCCAACAAAATATTAAAATAGGGTGAATCTATCTATGGACCCAACAAAATATTAAAATAACTATTTTAATATTAATTTAATTATTATTATTTATATAAAATATTAAACAGAATTCAGAGAAATTATTGTACTTTAAGTGTTGAAATGACAAAAAATGCACATAATACTTGTATTTTTAGTTTCAAACATATTGTATGGCTCTCACAGAATTACATTAAAAAATATGTGGTGTTCATGGCTCTCTCAGCCAAAAAGGTTCCTGACCCCTGATTTAGAATGTCAACACATCAAATACGGTGATCCCTCGTTTTTCGCGGTTAATGGGGACCAGAACCCGCCACGATAAGTGAAAAGCCGCGAAGTAGCACCCTTTTTTTTTTTTTTTTGGTCCAATGTATTTATTCAGACTAGTGATGCACGATAATACATTTTTCTACCGATAACCGATCATTTGCTTCTAGTTCCAACTGATAACCGATCATGTAAAGCCGATAATTCTATTAAAAGATTTATGTAAAATTTTAAAGTATACACAAGAGAAAATATAAAAATGCAAAAATATAATTTATTGCCCTTTTTTTTTCAACATCAAATGTGAACAAGTAGTAAATTCCAACATCTAAATAAAGACAGATTGTCTGACATTGTGTAATGGTAAACATTTGGCAACAATTACCTACAGAGTAAATACCTAAGTTGCATAAAAGTAAGCCATTCCTAAAATATAAAATTACTACACTGCAAAAACACACCTCCTTAAAATTAGTTAAATTCCCTTGTTTTCAGTATAAATCTACTGGAAATAAGTGAAATTATCTGCTAGCGCTTCAAGTATATTTCACTCAGATTTGTTGAAGAAAAATAGCTAGCTGAATATAAGCTTAACAGCCTTATTTTAAGCAATAAATTATTATACTTAATCCCCCCAAAAAATTGTTTGTCAGAAATGTTTTTTATTCAAGAATAGGTATGGGTCAAAACATTATTCGAAAGCATTTTTTTCTTGATTTAAGTGAAAAAAGACCAATTTATTTAGATGTATGGGCTTAATAAGAACAAATGGCAATATTTACTTCAAGTAAATGGAATAATCTGGCACATTCATCGGTTAACAAGTCTTTAACTCAAAACAAGATGGGGAAAATTATTTGACTAGATTTAAAAGTTTAAAATATGCAAGTGAATCATTTTTTACAGTCGTTTTTTTTTTTTTTTTTAACAAAATATTAGACAGCAATTAATAATTCTAAGCTAAAATGACATTTTGATTAATAAATATAATTCAAATTCAAATTAGACTAATCTACCAAATTTAAATATTGATCGGACTAGATGGACATTTGAACACCAATTGTTTTGTGTTAAGTGTTTTATTGTTAAAATGCGCTTTGAACATAAGTGTACATATGTGTGTTACAGCTTTACAAATTGTCAAAAGTTAATGAAGTAAAAAGCTTTAAAATAAAAAGCACAATTGCCTTGTTGTCTGCAAAGCTAAACAACTTCACATTTAATGAGGAAAGAATATGCCATATTAATAAAGTGAAAAATAACATACTGTGAGGTACAATAAGGTACTGTGAATGCGACTAAAAAATATGTCAAACTAAACAGACAAAATGGCGGACCAGACTCCGGCGGCGTAAAGTCGCCGAAAAAAATCGCATGAAGTCGAGTACGTACCCGGGGACTACCTGTACTTGTCTAGCACCTTTGCATCTTCAAGGTGCAAAAGGTTCACTATTACACTACATCACCATGCACCTACTGGTGATGCAGCACCAGGAGCAATGTGGGGTTCACTATCTTGCTCAAGGATACTTAGGCGACTTCATCAGGGCGGGGTATTGAACCTACAACCTCTGGGAATGACTACTCTATCACTGAGCCATGCCACCCAATAAATATCCAACAATGATCCATATACAGTGTTGTTAATTTGACTTTAAAAAAGTAATTACAGTTACAAATTACTTCTCCCAAAAAGTAAATTACCTCAATTAGTTACTCGGCAGTCGGCAAAGTAACTGATGTTACTTTTCATGTTCTACAGTCTACATCTTATTTCATGATCTGTTCTATAATGTCCTTCACATCAGATATGTTTATATTAACTGGTCAAATTTGTCTTTTTCATTTAAAAAAAAAAAAAAAAAAAAACAGAAAATCACATTGTTTGATTTTGAAAGAATTTATTTGCAAATAATGGTGGAAAATAAGTATTTTCCAACAATATTGCCAACAAAGGGTACATAACAAATTATTGAGATGAACTTTTGGTATTGACCAAATACTTATTTTCCACCATGATTTGCAAATAAATTCTTTAAAAATCAAACAATGTGATTTTCTGGTTTCTTCTTCCACATTCTGTCTCCCATGGTTGAGGTTTACCCATGCTGACAATTACAGGCCTCTCTAATATTTTCAAGTGGGAGAACTTGCAATTAGTGGTTGACTAAATACTTATTTACCCCACTGTATATGTTTTTCAATATGCAGGTGTGTCTCTGAATCTCTTCCCTTTTCTATCTTTTCTCTAGTTGTTTTGATTAAAAAATAAATAACACACGATTTATGGATACGTCATTCAAGAAAAGTTTAGGGCAAGTGACTTTTTTCAGTAAAAAAAAAAAACAAAAACAAAAAAAAACAAATTATTCTTATATTGTAGCATCCACAAGGACAACACCCACTTGGTGATGATAATAGTAACTGTATGTAAAAAAAAAAGTTTCCTCAGCGTTTAAGATGACGCTTGCCACGCTAAATGCTAGTGAGAGCGCGAATGTTATGCTAACTAGGAGTGGGAACCTCTTGGTTCCTCACGATACGATATGGTTTGCGATAGAAAGGTCACGATAAAGATGATCAGACGATATGGCGATACGATGATTATCGATACATTGGTCAGGAAATCATTCTAGGATATTCTAAAAACTAATTAACAGAAAAACAAACTTCCGCTGTGAATTGGAATGAGTTTATCACTAGTAGACGTCCAAGTATCACAATATATCACCATTTCGATATTTTGTCACACCCTTAATGCTAACGCTCCGAGCCACCTATCATCGCGTTTGCAATGGCGTCACAACCCCCTTCCCCTCCTCCCCTCTCCCGCGTACTTATTTTCATAGTATGTACTCGTAAATCATTTCCTGCCACTGACAACGGTAGATGTCCAATGTATTTAAACTAGGAAGCCTGACAGCAACTGATCACTCTCCCCAGTCAGAATGGATTGGACGTCTAGTGCCATCAATGGTGGACAATGAGTTAAATGAGTGCCTTATAAAGGGTTAACGCCGTCAAGTCATCAGAAAGCAGCTGATTGGGTCTTGCGGTTTAAGTCCCTCCTTTCCTGTTCGGAGTGTGTCTGTATTGGGGGGGTACAAACGCCCCCCCCGAAGCGAACACACACACTCACGCTCTCCTTTTGTCCATGAATAAAGCAGCTGCCTCTTTCCCTGTTCAGCCATGGGAGCCGCAGGTCAGTACCCGCTTCTAGCGCACTCACGCTTTAACCTCCGGCCGGCCTGTCCACCGCACTGACCAGCAAAGCCGCTTTGCCTTTTGTCTATGTTTGTGTGGGGTCCAATTACTGAAAGAGCGACACACCTGTGCATTTATAATTTCCTCACAGCATCTCCAACAGGCCCACTTTGTCGAGGTAGCGCGTCGGTCCCATTCCCAACTCCTCTTGATGACTTTTTATTCATCTACATGACTTATTGTTGCTTCCTGAGAGTTCACAATAATGCGTTAGAAACAAAGGGGACGGTAACAGCGTGCACCTACCATGTCAAATAAGAGGCGCGAGATGTTGCCGGGCTTCTTTTTCGGACTCGGCAGATGTCTATTCAGAGGCCAGCAAAGATGGCTGTCATCACTATGCCATTCACGGCTCTACTGCTAAAATTAGAGCGGGCAAAAAAGCAAGTCGCGCTGCTCTGGGAGGAAGAGAAAGGCACAAGAGGGATCTTTCTCATGAGCGATTCTACCATTTTTATAAAGCGTCTGTGATAAGACCTCTAGAAAATGCTGCAACCATCTCTGGAAATTGCCCTCCAAAATAAAAAGCATGCTTGGAGTACCAAGTTGACCCTGAATCATCTGCATCACTGACCGCTTATCAGAACGGCCATGTCACGCTGAACCGTTATCTTCGAAAAAGCTGATTTCGCTCCCGTTTCTGTGCGCCACGGGTCAATCATTAATTCTCCGCCTTAGGTAAATTGTGCAATATGGAGCCTGCTCTTGGATGGGATGTATGTATGAGAGCAAAGCAGGTGTTCGTGGAGATAAGTCAGTTAGGGGACTGTATGGCTCTATAGGGACAAGGAACCCAAATACCAGCTGTTTGACCCTGATGTGTTTGTAGAACAAGGGTGTCAAATGTCGCGGGCCGGATGCTGCCCGCCAGTGGGTCCAATCCAGTCCCACGGTTGTTCTGCCTGACAGGCACGGTGTAGCTCCACTGTACAAACAAAATCACATGATTTTATTTTGACATTGGGACCGTAGATTTGTGTACACTACTGCACTTGGCTCACTTTCGTGTCCACAGTTACATTCGTTCATTCGCCCCGCCCCAACAGTCAAAGGCAGCCAACGAGTTAACAAGGAAGTGACCCAAAATCCACCATGAAGTTACACCAAATCAACAAGAAGTAGCCTGGAAATGCCTGAAAAATCAACAGGAAGCAGGCCAGAAATACCTGAAAAATCAACAGGAAATAATCCAAAATTTACATTAAATGCAGCTTACATAATAGAGTTCATTTTTTCCCCCCTCAAAATATTGCCATTAATATCTAAACCCCTGGCAACAAAACTGAGTACATCGCATGGGAACTACATACATCCCTCAATGTCCAAATTGAGTACTGCTTGTCATTTTCCCTCCAAAATGTCATGTGACTCGTTACAGGAGTGCTGTCAGCATTGCTGCAGAGATTGAAGAGGTGGGGGTCAGCCTGTTAGTGCTCAGACCATACGCCGTACTCTACATCAAATTGGTGTTCATGGCTGTCACCCCAGGAGGAAGCCTCTTCTGAAGACGGTACTCAAGAAAGCCCGCAAACAGTTTGCTGAAGACATGTCGACAAAGCACATGGATTACTGGAACCATGTCCTATGGTCTGATGAGATGAAGATTAATTTGTTTGGTTCCGATGATCTCAAGCATGTGTGGCGGCGACCAGGTGAGGAGTACAAAGATAAGTGTGTCATGCCTAGAGTCAAGCCTGGTGGTGGGAATGACCCCCCACCACCACCACCACCACCTCTTCAATCTCTGCAGCAATGCTGACAGCACTCCTGTAACGAGTCACATGACATTTTGGAGGGAAAATAACAAGCAGTACTCAATTTGGACATTTAGAGATGTACTTTTGTTGCCAGGGGTTTAGATATTAATGGCTATATTTTGAGTTATTTTGGGGGGGGGAATAGATGAACTCTATTAAAAAAGCTGCACACAGACTACTTTTCATTGTGTCAAAGTGTCATTTTGTCAGTGTTGTCCCATGAAAAAATATACTTAAATATCTGCAGAAATGCGAGGGGGTGTGCTCACTTTTGTGATACACTGTATGTGCAAATAGAAGGACAATCGGTGAAACTGAGGGAGATTTTTGTTTTGCTTTTTAGCTGTCCTGTATAGCTGCTTAGACAAGAAGAATAGGAATCTTGAGTGTCTTTATTGTCTGAACAGTTTAATTGTGGGAGTTTGATATACAGTACTCCCAATGTGGTTGTTCATTAGGTTTTATTCATTAACTCACCTATGCCACAATTGGACCTTTTTCAGGCCAAATCAGAACTCTTCCCATGGTTATAACAGGACTCTCACATATAACATAGTACTCATCTCATGAACAATGAGACTTTTGTCTTTTTCATTTTAAGTGGGCCAAATCGATTATATTAAAAGTAAACTAATGCAAATTGCTGCTGTATTTTAATTTTTGTAACAAGCAATGTCACTTTCTATGATCCGAGGTTTTGAACAGACGTGATACTGGTGTGTGGCCACAGCGTACACATCTGATGTTGCTCACAGTGGTACTCAGTTTGCTCAGGGAGCTTGTGTCTGCTCAGACACATGAAAAACTAGAGGTAACATTTCCCATAAGTACCCTAAAATTACATTAAAGTGATCCAAATAAAAATGCCCCACAACCAAGGAAGGTAGCCAGGAGCAGCCTCAAAAAATCAACAGGAAATGTTCCAAAATTGACAGGAAATGAGGTGTAAGTATCTTATCCATCTCATTAAATGACATGAAAGTGATGCAAAATTTATTCATTGCCTGCCATTGACAATGACAGACATCCAAACTTATACTGGAAGGACTGGGTGTGAATGCTCATCTTCCAGTGCCATTGAGGGCCCTCGGCATCCAATCCATTTTGACTGGAAGTCAAACGCCGTCAACTGCGGCGAGTGAATTGCCTTATTTGGCCAAAAATAAATTTGTCTGGCCTGCGTGACATTATTTGCCATAAATGTGGCCCGCCAACCAAAATGAGTTTAACACCCCTGCTGTTGAGGATGCAAAAAAAAGCCATAACATAGACTTCATAATGATAAATGAAAAAAATGTGCCGTTACCATTTATTTTACGTAAATATGTCAAAGTACGATGCTAGTCTGTTAGTCAACGTGGTGGCCGTCCTATGTAAACAGCTTTTCCAGTGAAAATTCTTGTGAACAAATGCTTAAATCCCCGAATTCTTTATAGATATGGACGTAAAACAGTCTCGAGTGTTGGTTAAAAGCAACAACAAAAAAACGTGTAGTTACCGTTTATTTTACGTAAATATGTCAAAGTACGATGCTAGTCTGTTAGTCAATGTGGTGGCCATCATATGTTAACAGAGCTTTTTCGGTGAAAATCCTTGTGAATAAATGCCTAAATACAGGAATTCTTTATAAATATGGATGTAAAACAGTCTCGATTCATGGTTAAAAGCAACCAAAAAAAACAACAACATACAGTTAGCATTTATTTTACGTAAATATGTCGAAGTACGATGCCAGTCTGTTAGTCAAAGAGGTGGCCGTCATATGTAAACAGAGCTTTTTCGGAGAAAATTCTTGTGAATAAATGCTTAGATCCTCAAATTTTTTATAAATACAAACATAAAACAGTCTCGATTCATTGTTAAATGAGCAAAAAAGCCGGCAGTTAGCATTTATTTTACGTAAATATGTCGAAGAATGACGCCAATGCCGAAGCGGTTAATTTCTCCCATTGATATTTTTTTCACAACGTTTCAAAATGCATGCATGGTACGAATAATATAATAATTACCTCGAATCTTCGAACAAATCACTCCTGAGACAGTCCTTCCTGTTTGTATGCGGTAAAGGTTTCGTATTTTTTCAACCTAAATCCGGCATTAGATCCCTGCATGTGTTGTGACCGACTGCGAATAACTGAAGCGCACTACTTGAAGGCGTTGTGTAGTGGCTGACGGAAATGACCCGTCAATCCAATTATGAAGTCTATGGTCATAATTTCTACGAGTTAGCTGAAGTACATTCTGAAAAGTGGAATGATAAGCCTATTTTTTTCTTTCACAACCCAGCTATTGACCTGCTGTACTGGAGGAATGTGAAGCAGTCGGGGGCCGTGTTCAGCAGCGTGCTTCTGCTCCTCTTCTCCCTGACCCAGTTCAGCGTGGTCAGCGTCGGGGCCTACTTAGCCCTGGCTGCCCTCTCTGCCACCATCAGCTTCCGCATCTACAAATCTGTGCTCCAGGCAGTGCAGAAAACCGATGAAGGGCATCCTTTCAGGTAAGTGAACCACAGCACGGCCAATTATTGTTATACATCGATATCGATTCCATTTCTGCATTTGCGTCCATCCAGAGGCTACCTGGAGATGGAAATCTCATTATCCCAGGACCAAATTAGCAAATATGCTGACAAGATCCTACTCTACACCAACACCTGCATGAAAGAGCTGCGCAGGCTTTTCCTGGTCCAAGATCTCATTGACTCTTTGAAGGTTTGCATACTATCACTTTTCCCCTTTTAGCACAGGTAGGCATCTTTTTCCACTGCAGATAGTCCCTGGATTACAAACGAGATCTGTTCCTACGCTTTCGACATAACCCAAACTTCTGAAAACTTTCAGAAAACCAAGCTCTTTCAATCCTTCTACAGTGAATTTGAATGACTTTATCACTAGTAGACATCCAATTTAATGAACTAGGAGGGTGGCAGCGAATGAGCATTCGTTCATGATGCTACTGAATGTGTACTGAATGTACTCTTGGCCTACCTTTGCTTCAATTGATGAGCTGATTGCCCTGTTAGATGACCGCACATTGAAGTAGCTTATACCACACTCTAGCTTAAACCATTCCTCATTCTACTGTAACGAGCAGACCATGTTTGGTGGAAACATCCAAGTTTGTAGCTTTTAAATCTTCTGAAATGCCTATTTTTTTCAGTTTGCTGTGCTGATGTGGCTACTCACCTACGTGGGCGCACTCTTCAATGGCCTGACACTGCTTATCCTAGGTGAGGTCACCTGACTTTGTCTTTATCCAACCCATTAAGACTTTTTTTGCATTACACATTGGTAGTAATGTCTCGGTATGAACTGGATACACTCAGGTTATTATTAGCTTTTATGTAATCGTAAGTAGGGCAGCATGTCTTTGTCAGTGTGTTAGGAGCCCTAATTGCCAAGTGTGGAGCTGTGCAGTTTGCCCAAGATTAAGTGGCTTTCTTCCTACGCAAAGTAAGATTTTCACTCTTCTCTGCCTATAGCTGTGGTCTCTATGTTCACCATGCCCGTTGTCTATGAGAAGCATCAGGTAAGGTTTTTCTAAACATCAATCTAATAGAGCAAAATATTGGCTTTTTACATGATTTGTTGTTTCTCCCCTGCTTTAGGCGCAGATAGATCAATACGTAGGACTAATACGGACCCACGTCAACGCTGTGGTGGGGAAGTAAGTATTCAGACTTTTTATTTCTCACAGTGCATCAGGAATTTGGGATTAAATAAGTCCCTTATTACAATCAAATTCAAGATTAACTGTAGACGTCTAATCCTGTGGCTCTTTTCATCCTTCTGCTGTGAATTTAAAGGGACCCACGGATAAAAAGAAATGTAGTTCTTAAAAGATAAATGTTAGTACAAGTAATAATAATTTGATATTAAAACCCCTCTTAATGTTTTCGTTTTAATAAATTTTCTAAAATTTTAAAATTAAATCATAAACCAGTAGCTCGCCATTGTTGTTAACGTCACAGGGCCACGCTGCTGTATTTCACAGTCACTCTAACTATGTAAGGTAGTGATTTAAATAAACCACAAGGTGTCAATGGCGAGTTTTACATTAATAAGACATCAAGCCAATGAGTGAATTTTGTCCTTCGACTGACGCCGTAACTTTTTTTTGACTGGGTCTGTTGTGATTCACGTTCATTTGAGTGTCGTCTTCACAAGACTCCTGAAAATGGCTCCCAGCATCATAGTTTGTGTATTGTGACTAAATATTGCCATCCAGTGTATTTGTTGAGCTAAAAGAGTTGCTAAAATGTTTAAATATAGTTTGACCAAAGTCTGAGTAAGTTTTATGTGTATTTTGCGCATCTATTTTAATTGTGAATACCAGTTCTCTTTGCATTGTTGTGTTAACTGTGTGAGAAAAGGGCCTTAGCAATACAGATTGAAGCACCTTTCTTCTTGTTCAATTTGACAACAAATATAGTGACAATACATCCTAGTAAGTAACCTATTGAAATGCAACAAATTGTTATTCTTAAATAAAACACAAACTATATTAAAATGTATAAATATTTAAAAAAAAAAAAAAAAAAAAAATGCATAATCAGTCATTTTAAAGCTAGTTAGGTGCAAAATAGGTGAGAAACCCACTGTCATTTTGGTTGTCTGCCAATTAGAGCCCATTAAAAGTGTTTGATCCAAAATGACTGCCATCTTGCTCTGCAAAGTACGAATGCAAAAAATTTGTAGCCAAATTATTAGCATTTATTACATCATATTATCATTGCCAATCAGATTTTTCATAATGGGTGCCATTTCAAATTTATTTTTAGTGTAGAATCTGAAGTATATGCGATTACCTCCAGAAATCTGAACATGGCATGCTTTTATTGTGAAATGTTAACCGGAAGTACGTTTGCTACACCACTAACAGTAAGCTTTATACTCAGTAACAAAAACAAAATGCACTTCTCCTTCGTCATGCATGTTGTATCAGTAATAGATTTTTATTTCTTTTGTTCGCATCGCTTGCAAATTCTTTAATCTAGCGAGTTTTCATGTTTGATGTGTCGCCTTTTAACCACAATTTTTCGTTGTGGAGAAGAATGTCAATGTTTTATACAGTAGTAGACTAAAGTGGTTAGTGCATTGTTTTTTTCCCATTAACCTCAAGGTAGCAATGCTAACATTTTACAATGTTTAATTTAGAAGTGTTTCCTTATTTTGTATGTCTGAACTTTATTTCCACGACGTGTTGATGGCTAATAAATATCTGTGAAAGCTACTGGAGTCTCATGCAATCAACATGCACGTGTGCCTAGTTCACGCAGCACATGCACGCACATATGTATGTACGCACGCACGCGGCGATAAATCGCAGCCGTAAAAATTACCGCCCTCATTTTTATTTACCGTGCGATAAATTGACATATTGCATATCGCGACAGGCTTAAATACGTTTGTCAATAGAAATCACAAAGTACAACTTTGGCAATATTGTTTTCAGAGCCGAATCCAAGTACATTCTGGGTCAAATACAGTGGGGAGAATAAGTATTTGATACACTGCCGATTTTGTTGGTTTTCCCACTTGCAAGCCATGTAGAGGTCTGTAATTTGTATCTTAAATTCTCTTCAACTGTGAGGGACGGAATCTAATACAAAAATCCAGAGAATCACATTGTATAATTTTTAAATAATAAATTTGTATTTAACTGCATGAAATAAGTATTTGATACATTAACAACTAGTAAATATTTCGGCTCTTAGTTCTTTTTTAAGAACCCCTCCTGTTCTCCACTCATTACCGGAAGTAACTGCACCTGTTTGAACTTCTTACCTGTATAAAAGACACCTGTTCACATGCTCAAACAAATAAACTCCAACCTCTCCATAATGGCCAAGACCAAAGAGCTGTGTAAGGACATCAGGGATAAAATAATATACCTGCACAAGGCTGGCATGGGCTACAGGAAAATAAGCAAGCAGCTTGGTGAGAAGGTAACAACTGTTGGAGCGATTATTAGAAAATGGAAGAAGTTCAAGTTGACGGTCAATCTGCCTGGTTCTGGGGCTCCATGCAAGATCTCACCTCGTGGGGCATCACTGATCATCAGGAAGGTGAGGGATCAGCCAGAACTACAGGGCAGGACCTGGTCAATGACCTGAAGAGAGCTGGAACCACAGTCTCGAAGAAAACCATCGGAAACACATTATGTCGTCATGGATTAAAATCCTACAGCGCACGCAAGGTCCCGCTGCTGAAGCCAGTGCATGTCCAGACACGTTTGAAGTTTGCCACTGACCATCTGGATGATCCAGGGGAGCAATGGGAGAAGGTCATGTGGTCGGATGAGACCAAAATTGAACTTTTTTGGTCTAAACTCGGCTCGTCGTGTTTGGAGGAAAAAGAAGGATGAGTACAACCCCAAGAACACCATCCCAACCGTGAAACATCATTTTTTGGGACTGCTTCTCTGCCAAGGGTACAGGACGACTGCACCGAATTGAGGGGAGGATGGATGGGGCTATGTATAGCCAGATCTTGGCTGACAACCTCCTTCGTTCAGTGAGAGCCCTGAAGATGGGTCATGGCTGGGTCTTCCAGCGTGACAACGACCCAAAGCACACAGCCAAGGCAACTAAAGAGTGGCTCCGTAAGAAGCATCTTAAGGTCCTGGAGTGACCTAGCCAGTCACCAGATCTGAACCCGATAGAAAATCTATGGAAGGAGCTGAAAGTCCGTATTACCCGGCAGCAGCCCCAAAACCTGAAGGCTCTGGAGAAGATCTGCATGGAGGAGTGGGCCAAAATCCCTGCTGCAGTGTGTGCAAACCTTGTCAAGGACTACAGGAAACGTTTGGTATCTGTAATAGCAAACAAAGGTTTCTATACCAAATATTAAGTTTGATTTTTGTGATGTATCAATTACTTATTTCATGCAATTAAATCCAAATTTATTATTTAAAAATCATACAATTTTCTGGATTTTTGTATTAGATTCCGTCCCTCACAGTTGAAGAGAATTTATGATACAAATACAGACCTCTACATGCTTTGCAAGTGGGAAAACCAGCAAAATCGGCAGTGTATCAAATACCTGTTCCCCCCACTGTATTTCTATCGAGACTTTTTTTTTTTTTTTTTATAGTCGAAACAAACCAGAAATCGCACCAATACAGCAAAAGAAAAAGATTTTTTAAAATAAATTGTAAGTAAAAATAACATGTAATTTTTAGAATTTAGAATTTTTATTTCAATATTTTTATTTACCCTCTTTTAATCACAGTGCATCTAATGTATTTTAATGTTATGCCGTTTTTAGAATTTTGTTAAATTTGTTACCTCTAAATCACATATGCAATTCACAGCTCCATGCACTGGGAGGCGCTAGAATGCCAGATACAATAGTTGAGCAAATATGATTCTCGAAGACAGCACAGTACCTGAACTTCAAGGTTTAGTTTAACTCTTTAAAAAAAACTAATCAAAACAATTAATTGCAAATTTGACCAAAAGTAGCCCAAATTTTCTCAACCTGCCAAATACATTTTTCTCCCTCCCAGTCTCTTTGAAACCCTGTCCCAATCCAGCAACAATGGTACTTGCGGGTGCACGTTTTCTCCTTATTTAGCAAAACCCAACTGACAGGCACAATTTAGCACCATAAAAAGAGAGAATAGTTCTTTGCTGTCTAACGACCACTTAATCCTATCAGAAACATGCAATTCTTACTTGTGCGCCGTTGTCCAGGATCCAAGCAAAGATCCCCGGGGCCAAGAGAAAGGAGGAGTAGATCCCCACGTCTGGCGGAGGAAGGAGGCTCGCTCACCCTTGAAGAGCCAATGTCACGCTTTTGTCATCTTGGCCTTCTCTAAAAGCATCCACTAGAGAAGACTTCACCCTGTCTAGAGCAGTGTAAACACTAACACACATGTTCATAATGCCTCTAGGTAGACAAGTTCACAACTCAAAAAAATGAAGTTTTTTTTTGTGTTTATGATTCAAAAGTAAAAAGCATGAAGTTCAGCCTCGGGTAAATATTTGATATGATTTTCGTGCCGTTTTGAAAACCACGCTACATTTGAGCTTTCGCAGTGCTTACCACAAACTGTATGGTGTGGCACAAAAACTACAGCTAAGTGGCTACAGTCTTGCTCTGCTGCCAATGTTTGCCGCTTCATGTTCGAGTAAAGCAGATGAGGCTAAACTCAGTGTATGTCAATATATATAGACAATTTCCTTTTGGTGTTTTCCAAGCACAAACTCATTTGAAAAATATGCGTCCTAGATGTGGTATTTGTAGGTTTTTGCTTTTGTATACGGATAAGGAACAATACGCTACACGATAATGTTGCGGGTACTGTTGTACAACTACTATGAAGACGAGGAGTATCTGGTGATATCACGCTTGTTTGAATAACTGTCCAACTTTGTACTATGTTCTTCTATACTGTGTAGTTCTCTAGACCCCGGATGGACTCTTAACTATTTGCACTTACACTATGTATTTAATTACAAGAACATGACAAAATAAATGTACCTTGATGGATAACATTTCCTTAGTCTGATTGACAAGGTCTTTTTTTTCCCGGAATGGTCTACATATTTTGGGAAATTATGTTGGGGACAATCCACTGTATGCTATTACATATTTTTTTCCACCAGAGTTCAAGGCCAAGTGACTTGATTTTCAGGATCTGTCACTGCCGAGTACTTCGGCATTCAACACCTCCGAGAATCTGGCCCCCACCCCATTCAGATGCAAACTTATATAAAAACTAGGCCTGAAAAAAATCTATCATTGAGATTTTTTGGGAGTTTGTGATATTGTGTTATTATTCGAAATTAGAAGAATTTTCACCAGATGCCTCGAGTAGCTCTGAGATATGCCTGGACGATATTGGGAAAAATTAACATTGCGATATACAGTATATTTCCAAGGCTCCACTCTTACTGTAATTTTTGGACTATAAGCCACCACACACCAAATTTGACACCAAAACGCCATTTGTTTATAGATAAGCCACACTGAACTATAAGCCTGTCCTCACTGTATTATGGGATATTTACCCCAAAGGATATTAACCGTGAACACTTTGACAGCGGGATCATAAGACCAAATGAACCCCCATGAAGCTGTGAACCAATTGGCTGCAAAGCTTCAATGCTTCAACAAGTTTTATTTGGCCATCATTTCTCCCTTGAGACAGTGAAACTCTGCTGCCACCTGCTGTCAACATTGTGGTTGTCCAACATGCCTCCTAGCATGCATTGCAGCGCTACAGATGAAAACAACAATCAAAATTCATGTTCTCTGCTTATTATTTGTTCAATTACTGTTCCAGTTTCATTAATTGCTACTTATGGTATTTGGTAACACTTTGACAGTGGGGCCATAAGACAATCATAATTATATTACACTGTCATGAGCATTATTGAATGCTTATAACAGATGTCTGTTAGTGTTATCCGGCAAATTAACTCACTTCTGAATGGATGGCTGCACATAAATGGAGTTAGTGACATAATTTGCTGGATGACACTGAATGACATCTGTCATAAGCATTCAGCAATGCCGATAGTGTCATAATTATGACCGTCTTATGACAGTCTTATGACGCCGTTGTCAAATAAATTGTTACCTGTTAACCCAAATAAACAAATAATCCGCACTGGACTATAAGCCGCATTCAAAATGAGGGGAAAAGTAGCTGCTTACAGTCCGAAAATTACGGTACTTTTTGCATTGGTTGCACTGACATCATCACTCGACATTAATATCTCAATTTCTATACGATAGCGCAAACAAAAATCTTTATAGCACAAATGTAGCATAAACGAATGGCACCATTTCGGGTCCATTTTGCAATAAATGAGGGGCTGCGTGACATCATCACTCGAAATGTATATTTCAATACCTCGTAACGGTAGCACAACCTTTTAGAGCACAAATAAGCAAACGTAACAAACGTTATACATCATTTTCATACAAACTTGCGTCTGATGGGGAGGGAGGTTTTATTAACTGATGATATGACTGGATCGGGGACATCCCTAGTGGTACCTCTACTACCGAACGGCTATACAAATGAAATTTTCAGGTTATGGTGCGCCTCAACGGGAAAATATTGCCTCTTGTTGCGAAAGAAATTTCAGGATACGAGATGCAAAAATATTACTACTCACAGCTCCCAGAGTTTACTGAACGTAACGTACTTATAGCTGCTCTGCCATTTGCTATTGCATAGCATCTTCCTGGCATCCAGTTAGTTCTAAGAGGGACCTGTACGTATGTGTATGCATGTATCCCAGCGTCCTCTTTATTCACCATGAGGCGTTCCGACAGCTTTCCATGAGTGTATTAACTTTTCTTTTTTTACGATACACAACTCTGATCTTATGTTTATTGTGCGTTTATCTAATTGTAACATGAATTTTTTTACATGTTTTGATGTATTTTTATGCTTTAGAAAAGAGTTATGTCTAAATTTGGGGGGCTTATAACGACTGAGGGTATTTACATGGAAAACACATCTTCCGCAACTTATGGAACTTTCAGTTTACGAGACTTCCAGAACCAATTATTTTCTTAATTAGAGGTGCCACTGTATTCTAAATAATGAGCTCAGAAGATCTACAACTCATTCAAGAATCAGCACTCATTTTGTGTTAGTAAACGTGTTTTGTTTACGTGCGTGTGCGTGTCAGGTCACGAGGTTTAACAACCAGCGGTGAGTGCCATCTGTTGGAAGAAACAATTTTTTATTGGCACATGCCCACCAAACTGCTTGCAAAACAACCAACATGGGACAACAACAACAAAACATTCTTCTGTGCCATTGAAAAGAACAGGAAAATGAATTAAACCTCACTTGGGACTCTTCAAACAGAAACTACAGTCCAAGTGGAAGATGAATGAACAAAGAAAATATATTGCTACGTGCTCAGTTGTTAAGGAGAATGAGGGGGTGTAGCTCAAAGAGAACTCCTCTCAGTTTTCCACTTCCGACTTCTGTCATGTCCATCCGGAGTGACTGCTCAGCCTGTAGAAACGGAGCACAAAGAGCAAGAATGTAGCTTGAAAACATGTTTTTGGCAGCGATTTTAATTTTCGTCTTCATCTTTTGGATAAAAATGTAGTCTTTTCCATCTTAGTCAATGATTAATCAAAATGTTTTAGTTGATAAAAAATCAAAACTTGTCATGAGGAGTTGAACTTCACAAACATTGTTTTTAGTTTATTGTCTATTATAATCAAAACCAGGTTGATACCAGCACCAAATTAGGAGCAGGTCTGTCTAAACTGCTACCATTATTAAAAACAAGATGTAAACTGCCAACTTATGTCCAAACCACCGAATGCGCACAGCACGTCTTCTTCTTCTTTCTGCATAAAATCACCATCAAATGTGATCTGATCTTTGTCAAAATCACAAAAATGAAAATACAGTGTCTGCTTTAACTAAAACCACCCAAACATTTATAGGTTTTCATATTTTATTGAGGATAGCATGTAAACAATGACAGAAGGGGGAAAAATAAGTGAACCCTCTGCCTAAGGAGACCTAAAGAGCAATTGAAACCAATTTTTACCAAACATTTTATGTTAGGTGTGTGCCCAATCACTGATGAGTGTTTAAAGCTGCCCTGCCCACTAAAAAAACACACCTGGTAAGAAATGTCTTGATGAGAAGCATTGTCTGTTGTGCATCATGGCTCGGTCAAAAGAGCTGTCTGAAGACCTGCTATCAAGGATTGTTGATTTGTATAAAGCTGGGAAAGGATACAAAACCATATCTAAAAGTCTGGGTTTTCATCAATCTACAGTCCGAGAAGTTGTCTATAAATGGAGAGTTTGGCACTGTTGCTTCTATCACAAGGAGTGGCCGTCCACTAAAGATGACGCCAAGAGTTCAGTGCAGAATACTCAGAGAGGTAAAAAAAGAACCCTAGAGTGGCTGCTAAAGACTTCCAGAAATCACTGGCACAGTCCAATATCTCTGTGAACACATCAAATATATGTAAAAATGTGGCCAAGAATGGTGTTCATGGGAGGACTCCATGGAGGAAGCCACTGCCGTCTTAAAAAAAAAAACATTAATGCTCGTTTAATGTTCACATAAAGCCACTTGGATACTCCACAGACGTTTTAGCATAATATTTTGTGGACGGATGAAAAAAAAAAAAAAAAAAAAAAAAAAGTTACATTGTTTGGGAGTAACACACAACGTCATGTGTGGAGGTAAAATGCTCCCACCACCATTAAGCATGGTGGTGGGAGCATTATGATTTGGGACCGTTTTGCTACGGTCAGGGCCTGGACAACTTGCAATCATTAATAGAAGAATGCATTCAAAAGTTCATCAGGAAAATCTGAGACCGTCTGTCAGACTGTTTAAGCTAATATGGATACTGCAACAAGACAATGATCCAAAACACAGAAGTAAATCCACTTCAGAATGGTTTCAGAAGAACAAAATACATGTTCTGGAGTGGCCAAGTCAAAGACCAGACTTGAACCCCATTGACATGCTGTGGCATGACCTAAAGAAAGCGATTCATGCCTGAAATCCCAGGAATCTGACTGAACTACAGCAGTTTTGTAGAGAAGAATGGGTCAAGATTAGTCCTGATCGATGTGCCAGACTGATCTGCAGCTACAGGAAGCGTCGAGTTAAAGTTATTGCTGCCAAGGGTGGGGTGGGGGGCACAAAATATGATATGTGATGGTTCACTTACTTATTTTCCCCCCTTGTGTCATTGTTTGCATGCTATCCGTTAAAATATGAAAACCTATAAATGTTTGGGTGGCTTTAGTTAAAGCAGACACTGTTTTTTGATCTGTGTGATTTTGACAAAGATCAGATTTTTGATGGTGATTTTATGCAGAAATGTGAGAAATTTCAAAAGGTTCAGATATTTTTTCATACCACTGTAGTATGAAATACCAGATATGCATAGCAATTACAGATCAACCATTTAGATTAATTTTACCTAATAAATAACAAAATTAATTGAAAAATTACACTGTACTTACCATCAATGCCAAGGTGGTGAACAAGACACGGTTACGCGACTAAAACAAACAAACAAACAAACAAACAAAAACGCGACTGAAGACAAAAACAGCATCGTAAACTCGAAATAACTTAAGTCAGGTATGTTGTAACCCGGGGACTATCTGTATTGTCACACCCCTATTGTGAACATATGACAGAAATTTTATCATTTTCATCTCGTAAGTAGTGCTGCAACAATTAATCGATTAACTAGAGTAATTCAATTAGAAAAAAAGCTTTGAATCAAATTTTTGTCCTTTGAGGATTCGTTTAATTAGTGATGTTATAACGGTTTATTTGAAAGTGTTGCATTTAGTTTTATTGATTTATGTGGATACACTGCCCTCTAGTGGTAACTAGCGGTGCAACGGTTTGCGGTTCAAAGCCGAACCGTACGGTTCGCCCTGTACGGTTCAATACGCCTTTATGAACCGCGCCTTTTCGGTTTTGTAATGAATGTATTCCGAACGCTTGTGGAATGAATTGATCGAGCTCTGTGTGCCTGTGTGTGACGTGAAGCACCGCTGTGGAGAAATTTCCGCCCCGCAAGTAAATGTCGGATAGCTGTCAAGCACCTGTGTAATAGAAGCCGAGTAACGCCCTCTCTCGCTTACGAGCGAAGTGAAAGTGAAACAAGAAAGAAAACAAATAGCTATGGCGAGCGGAGGAGTGGCGAGACCGAATTTTGAGGAAGCACCGGCTTCTTTCAAATCTGCGGTGTGGCAACATTTTGGTTTCCCCGTGGACTAGGGAGAGAAAATATTGAAGAAAGAAAACTGCAAGTATTGCTCAGCGCTTGTTCCCCATGCTAATGGCAACACTTTTATAACATGACTCCGGCACCTCAGTCGGCATCACCCACAGATATCACTTTCTCAGGGTAGGACAACCCCGATGACACCAGTGAAAACACACGGCGGGCTTCGTTAATTTATGTGCAACGCTTGATCCGCGTTACATTGTTCCCTTGCGGACATATTTCTCCAACAATGTAATCCCCGACATTTATGAAATGGCACGCAAAGCCATCGAAGATGATTTCGCTAAAGCACATAGTTTCGCCCTGACCACTGATAGTTGGACGTCCCGTGCTACAGAGTGCTACTACCTAACTGTGACGGTCCACTAGAATTCATACGTTTCAAATTGTACGGTCTCGTCGTAATTTGTACAAGTGAGCACTCATTTTTAAATGTGTACGCCGTACGTTACGTTCAAAATCTGCACGTTTTTCGTGCATTAAGGTTTTTTTTTTCATCCGTTCGGATTTGGTCACCGTTTCTGCAACGAGACAATGCGTTGGTTAGGGTTGCCACCTTTCAGAAATAGAAATAAGGGACGCCCCCCTCGCGCCCAAAGCCTTACGGGCGAAAAAAGGGGCATCCCCAAAACTCCTAAAATGCATACTAATGTATGTATTTTTAGATGAAAAACTGTATTGTGCACTTTGTGGGCATGGCAGTTTCCTAGCAGCAGATTGTTTTTTTTTCTGCAGGTCAGTGAAAACGAAGTTGTGAATATCGTAATTAACATTTGTGTTGTCGGCACTGAATCCGGTCACGTAATCCATTGACGAGTCAAATTTCTTAAGGGAATGTTCAAGGAGAGCTACAATTACAGCAGCTGAGTCGTCACCATTCTCTATGAAGTCCAGCATTTAATTGAGCACATCACCCACTGCCTTTGGACCCAGGACTTGTTTCTACAGTGCCTCTTGCTTGTTCTCCTCAAAGTCATTTTCTTCACCATTTTGGAATCACATAAAAATCTTCTGATTGAGCCTGTGTCCACAGTCAGCACTATTGTAGCTCTGGCTGGCTACGTTTTACTGTGTGGTATACCTGTGTCACCACAGCTGCAGTAATTTAGAGGGTAGGAGTGGGATGATGTCAAATTCACTATTAATCAATCAATAGATAGCATGTATTTGCAGTAGGACTATTTATTCAGTGTTTATTTGCTGCTAATCTATTAGGAATAATTCCAAATGAGGAGCATTAGTTAGCGTAACAAAATAAGATTCCATATTGATTGATAATAAATGCATGTTTCAAAAAAAAAAAAAAAAAAAAAAAATCAACATTCCTAAAAAATAATCAACCATAGCAGCAACTGAAATAGCCTAGCTAAGCTCCTATCAATGCAAGATGTATGAAGGTAAATACAAATATAGCCTATACATTATTCAAATACAAGAGCATAATAACATACCAAATCAAGCTCAGGGGATGTTTCAGGTACAAAGAATTGTGACGAAGGCTCTTCTGGGATCTTATATTCCATTTGTGGAGGTCCCCTGCAGCATGCTGTTTTACACCTCTGTGAGACACTGCAAAAGCTTTCCTGCCTGCCTTGCAGTTCACGTTATAATCATTAGAGGTGTGCAAAATTTCCGATTCTTAGATTATTCGCGATTCGGCCGTGGAAGATTCGAGAACGATTCACAAACATCCAAATTCCAATTATTGAAATATGCCAAGTAAAGCAGAAGTACGACACACTCAGCGCGCCGCGCGGTCTTCGGTACACAATTAGGGACGGAGCGAGAGTAGCTAAACATCATGCTTCTCATTACCCGGCCCCTCGGGTAACGCCAATGCTCAACTCACGGCTCTAGCTCAACTCATGCCACGAGAAAAAACCAACAACATACCTGACTGCTGCCGAAAAGCTGCTACAAGCCACATTATGTTACGGTAGATATCATTTATATAGGACTAGATGCATTATAGCTTCGGTATCGTTACCAGCACATCTACAAAAAACTAGATGCGGGCGTTAGTAACGGCCGCCATCTTAAAGCAGTACACTTCCCTGCAAGGCTGTTGTTGCGAACCTTCCAAGCGAACCTAATTAACTTTTTATCTAAAATACTCCTAAATCGGTAAAATATTGACTTGAATCTATCTTTAAAATAGTTTTAAAACTTTCACATGTTGAAAGTAGACAAAAGAGAAATTATGGAATAACAGGAGCAATTTTAACAACTTTAACGGTTGATTCACAACATTAAATTAATTGAAAGTAGTTTAAAGCTGCTGATATAGAATGGGGACTGGAGTTTTTTTATTTACTGTTATTTTTGAATATTTGTTTACTGCTATATGTTAACTTGATACTGAAATAGTAGTTTGGTTTAGCCTGAGAGGATTTTTGAACAATTTTGGAACTAATGTACAAAACAAATTTTTTAAAAAGGAGTGGGGTGCATCAATAATCGTTTTATAATCGAATCGGAGCCTCTGAATCGTAATCGTAATCGAATCGTTAGGTGCCCAAAGATTCCCAGCTCTAATAATCATCATCAGTGACTCTATCAAGCCACTCCAGTCTATTTTTTGGAGACGTTTCCCCTTTTGAGGATGACGTGGGGTGTCCTGAACTTCTGATGTTGAAGAGACATGTTAGTTTTGAAAACGCGCGGGGCGGTGCACTGAGCAGAGCGAGCGAGGTAACTAGGCAACGAACCCGGAAGTGGAGCGTAGTGCAGGGCAGACAGCAGCGGGCAGGCAGATAACTTATCTTGCTGTCTTTAATCTCTCCTGCCATTTTTGTTCATTATTGTTGGCTCAGTGGGCACTCATGAGCGCAGGTGTGTGTTTGTGTGTGACAGACGAGCATAGGCTGGGGCCACTCCCCGCCGCTGGAGCCGCGGGTCGCGCGGGGTCGCCCCAAGGGACAATTGTGAAATACGGAATAAATTGCGTTCCGTATTGGTTCAATACAGAACTCAACTTTTAATTCCCAATTACGGAACGATTCTGTATTTCAAGGGACGGGTGGCAAGCCTAGCATTGGTTGAATGACGCGAGAAAAGTCAGAGACTCGGAGAGGGAAGAGTGTTTGTTGAGACGCTGTAGCAAACGCGATACTAGGCTAGGTGGCTCCAATATTACCTGACTTAGCCGACAACATACAATCTACGCCTAGATATCTCATGCATATAGAACTACATGCAAAATGACAGACTCATTAGCGTTAGTAAACAGCCGCCATTTTAGAGCAGTAAATTCTCAGAAAGGCTCTGTTGTAGTAAACCTTACGAGCGAACCTAAGCAACTTTTTATCTAAAATACTCCTAAATCGGCAAAATCTTGACTTGAGTATCTTTAAAGGATGAAACAGCTTTAAAATTTTCACATGTCAAAAGTAGACAGAAGGGAACTAATGCAAAAACGGGAGCAATTTTATCAACTTTAACGGTTGATTCACAACATTAAATGACCTCCAAACATAGCAAAGGTTACTATTTTTTGGGGTTTTTTTTTTTTTTTTTAATGAAAACAAAACATGAAAGGTATCACCAGTTACTTTGCCAAGTAACTTTTTACTACTGTGTGTGTATTTCAGTAGTCAGTCACTACACTAGCCAAAGAGCTAAGAGGCATTTTAACAGTCGAAAACATTTACATTTTAAGTGTTTATTTCATTTTTTAAAAAGCAAAATAGAGGCAGTAAAAAAAAAAAAAAGAAAAAAAGAAAAACGCAAACCGAACCGAAACCGTGATCCCAAAACCGAAGTTCAAACCAAACCGTGGGCTAACTGAACCGTTGCACCCCTAGTGGTAACAGTGAATATGCCATAACTTATCTAACATGGCTGAATCCAGCTGCTCCTTGTCAAGACGAACATAAGGTATGTTTTTGCTTGAGCAAATATCAGGTATGAAAATGGGTCAGGGGTTAAAAAGGTGAGAAGGGTGTGGAGGAAATATGTGCCGGTACACTGTACAACCCAACAAAATATTGAGCTCTGTCGAACCGCACTGTGTTTCAGCAGGGCCGTGCAGAGACCAGTGGAGGGGCGGGTGCTCGTAGATCAAAAGGAGTACCTGAACAAGTACTTACTACACCTTAAAACAACATAACTTCAATTTTAACCAGCTTTAGATAATAATTGGCTGCAACTGTGACATACTTTAATTGGGAGGGGGCAACAGTGAATAGAAATCAACACTGTCATCAACACTTTCTGGCTGTGACTCAGTGAGTCTGCCTCTTCGTTCAACCTCTGCATCAAAACTTCCTTCCTCAACTTGTTCATCTGAGAACAAACTACATCAGATGCTCACTGAGCCACCAACAGCACAGTTTTCTCAAAACTATTATTTCATTATTATCCATACTAGAGCTGAAACGAATACTCGAGCAACTCGAGTAACTCGAGTTTAAAAACTGATCCGAGTAATTTTATTCACCTCGAGTAATCGTTTATTTTGACAGCTCTAAGCATCACGTTTTGCTCGGACTACTTTTAATGCGGGACAACGCGCTGATGTCACGTGCGTAGAGGAAGAAGCAAAAAAAACAAAAAACAAAAAAAAAACAAAAACAAAAAAAAAACTTACAACAGCCGACAGCCGCTACAAACGAAGCCGACGTTGCTAAATACTAGCCCGCACGATGCTACGTTGATAGCAGGTAGCGTCTGATAAGTCTCATAGAGATCTCATGTATGTTGAACTAGATGCTAAATGACAGACTAAGCCGCGTCTGGGCAGCGTTAGTAAACAGCCGCCATCTTAAAGCAGTAGAGCGCTAAGCGCTAATAAAGAGCGCTAAGCGCTAATAAATAAGATTAACGTTAGTCACTAGCTCACGCAACGTTAGCCCTGCGGAGGGCTAGGTTTCTATTAATTATGACCACTGTCGATGCGTGGCTAACGTGTCTTACATACAGGCTTTAACATAACATAGCGTTGTGGAGTGATGAGGGTGTAAAATAAAAACTCAATAATGCTAACTATCAATTTTAGCTCAGTAGTCATTGCTGGATAAAAAACCAAGTAGCACTGGTCCCTAATGTGCCCCAATACAGCCTGTATCATACATTTATTTTGAACACTGCCAACACTCAAAATCCTATCAGGACTTACAGTTTACTAAATGGCTTGACACAAATAGAAATTCAATTGAAACACGTGGGGAAAAATCCAAACTTTTAAGTGATGTGTGTTATCAAGCGTAATGGCATTTTTAGGTATACACACACACACACACATATATATATATATATTAGTTTTTTTTTTTAATTAGATCTAAAGGTTTTTTGAGTGAAAGCAGTGAATTAGTCTTTTTTTTTTTATTCTAGTTGCATCTGAGATGCAATTGTTGGCTGTTTTCAACAATATACATTGAAAATAAAGACATTGATTGACTGAAAATGGTTCAAGATTAGATGAAATGTCTTGTTTTCTCATGTACCGTAAATTCCGGACCATTGAGCGCCCCGGATTACAAGCCTCACCCAGTACATTTTTAAAGGAAAAAGCATTTTGTACATACATAAGCCTCTCCTGCCTATAAGCCGCGTGTGCCCACATATTAAACTGAAATATTTATAAAGAAATACACAGTTTTCCAAGTTTAAATACCATATTTTAACAAATCGGGTTATGATACAGCGCGTGACTTACAGGTAAGGGAGGTGCGGAAGAGCAAGAGACGCGCTGTCGTTGTTGTTGCGGGTGTGTCTGTGTGTGTGCTTCGGCTGCTAGAGGCAGCAGTCGTGTGTTGTTCGACGAGTTTCCAAAATAAAGAATTGCAACCTAACTTAACGGGTTACTATTTGTCATCGTTACAATACCTTAACTTTTCTTTCCAAACAGCGCCAGCAACACGGCACTTAGCTGACTCCTCAAGCTCACTCCTTAGCGTGTCGTCCTCTTCATCACGCAGCAGACCGGCTTTTCGAAACCCGTTGGTGATGGTGGATTTTTTTTTCACGCTGCTCCACGCTGTCAGACTTTTGCAAAAGTTGCTCTTCGCATACGACCACTTTTGTAAACGATCTGACGCCGCTGGCCATCCAAGCCTTCAATTCAACTCGGCACATCATATCCATTTCTTCTGGCATGATGCGGATATGCTAATTCTTGCCTGGCACGGCCAGACTGTTCTCCGTGTGTTTTTCAAACATGTTGAATAAACTCCGCTCTCCTCGTATGTTTACTTCCGCGCGCAAGTCCCTCGTCCCGCCCGTCGCTGATTGGTCCACTCCGCTGTCTGTTTCCTGTGGCTTGCTCCGCTCTGAAAATTTTATCCGCTAAATGGTGGCCATACTCAATAGCTGGAACAGCGGTGAGTCTGGAGTACCAGGCTATGCTAATTCTACTAATGCACAAAGATGAGGGTCTGCTACTTTTATTCGTGCACAAAGCACAAACTTAAAATACGGGTAAGAGTGCCAACTAGCGTCTTCCTCGACACACATATTCCACGTGTCTTATGCTTGCATTTTATGCTCGAGCGCTCCTGGCGGTCGTTAGAAAAATTGATAAATTGGCCGCATCATTGCATACGCCGCAGGATTCAAAATGAGGGAAAAAAGTAGCGGCTTGTAATCCGGAATTTACGGTATATTTATAATTGCTCTTCACCTAAAAATATATTTGTTTTATCCGATTACTCGATTAATCGATAGAATTTTCAGTCGATTACTCGATTACTAAAATATTCGATAGCTGCAGCCCTAATCCATACTTAACAACTCTAGCACCTAATCATTAATAAAGCAATGGCATAAAATCTTATAGAAAAATAACATTGTAATTGTTTATAATTGTATTTTATACACGATAGAGATGCACGATAATATCGGTCACCGATAAATATCGGCCGATAATGGCAATTATGACGTCACACAGATAATCCAGATAAAACGAAATTCAACCGATAATGCAATCCGATAATTATATACTTGATTTAGCCTCCAAATGTGCGCAATCAACAGTTTTGTCCAATTCTGCTAGTTTTAAGGAGGTGTTTTTGCAGTGTAGTAATGTGATATATGTTAGGAATGGCTTACTTTTAAAGGCATTTTTGTGCAACTTGGGTGTTTACTCTCTAAGTAATTGTTGCCAAAAGCTTACCATTACACAACGTCATTGCCATTGTTTAGTTGTTGGAATTTACTACTTGTTCACATTTGATGTGGAAAAAAATAGCACTAAATTACATTTTTGCACAGTAACATTTGATCTTTGTATACTTAAAAATTTTACACACATATTTGAATAGAATTATCGGAGTGACATTATCGATTATCGGGTGGAAGGGGCAGGAAATTATCAGTTATCGATATCGGTTGAAAAATGTATTGTCGTGCATCACTAATACTCGACTATCCTCGCAAACTTATTCTTACCAAGTGTGCTATTCACCCAGCTGATGAGGTATGCACTGCCTTTAGCAGCTTCATCCAACTCCTTTTTTATCCCTCTATCTCCTTTCCTTACAAGGTATATCTACAGTATATGATGAAATATAAATCTGAAAAAAAAAAAAAAAAAAAAAATCAGACTCCCCGGTGGCTTTTATTTTTAAAGCTTTCTTAATTTCTTTCCCTCTCAATAACTATGGAGGTGGATTTGTGTCTTTATTATTCAATAAAAAAAAATAAAAAGTTGCTTCAATCAAAAACAAAGTTGCTTCAATCAAAATATATATTTTTAATCCCCCAAAAAATCACTTCAATAAAAAAAAATGTTTTTGATTGCAAAAATAAATTTGAGACAAAAAAACATTGAAAACTATTTTTCTTGATTGAAACAACTTTTTCCATTGAAGTAATGTTGTTTTGCGTTTGGGCCACATTTTGGCTAGGACATTTGTGTCTTTATTATTATTCAATCAAAAAATAAGTTGCTTCAAACGAAAAAAAAAAAAAAAAAACACAAATAAAAAAAAAAAAAAATCCATCATAGAAAAAGTTTGCACATGTGTGAATCATCGTTTAACAAAACGGCAGCCTCGGAGGGTTTCAGTAGACTCACTATGAGGCATTTAATAAAGCCAAGCATTTTCTTACTACTTTATTCTTGTCTAAAAATAATTCGGTGGGGCAGTAACATGTTTAAAACTTATCATAATTCTTACATTTTGAAGTGCTTAAAAACCATTTATAAATGATACTTTGGAGGAAAACAAGTGAAAAAAAACATGTCTTATATATGTATCTTTTTTCCCATTGAACACGCACACAAAAATTGAGGGGTAGGGGTGCTACTTCGCGGTTTTCACTTATTGCGGCGGGTTCTGGTCCCCATTAACCGCGGGAAACAAGGGATCACTGTATTTCTGAAAAGCTTTAAGAAGCAAGAATCATTCCCACCACTCATTGGTCAGGTGTTGTGCCGACACCGGCCGTCAGCTCAAGTCCCAGGCGAAAATAACGCGTCTCAGGCGGACGACGGGAGCGATGCGAGGCGCCCCCCTCCATCCGAGAGCATGCCGCTTAATTAGACTCAACAATGCGTTTCTTCGTTTATATTACCGCTAAATACACAAGCTTGACGGCAATTTAACGGGAGCTATTTTTTCACGGGAGATTTGGCTAGCTCTGGCAGTGTTCAACGCAAGCTGCAACGAATGGCAGTAACTTTATTATATCGCAAAATATGAAAACGATTGAAACCATTACTCACCAAATTCAATCTGCTGGCAAATACAGGCAAGTGTGTATGCTGCGCTCTGATCTGCCCCGGTGTGGATAAGGCCTGCTTTTTGTTTGAGCAGCTTTGCTATGCAACCAAAGGCTCTCCAAGCAGTCCATGTATACGTAAAGAATGCACGGGATTGGAATAATGGAACGCAGTTTGGGCCGATGATTGGTTCTCGTCAGCGAAGCATCTAGAAGGATTTGCTGATTGTCCAAGTGTCAATTTTTTAAAGGACCGATTTCTGAATTGCTCAGTTTGCGTACTAAGTTAATCACACGATGACAATAATAATAATAATTAATTAATTAAAATGTCCCGACCCCCCCACAAAAAGAATTTCTCATCGGATCTACGCAATTCACGTCTGTCACCCTTTTTTACTTCAAAACGGCGAATTTCACCAAAAGGTGAGAGATTTTCATGCCTGTAATATGTTTGTTTATGCATTCGTAAGTATATTTAGCAGTTTTTTGTGGGAATATGCATTTGAACAATTTGTTAAGAGCATTGTGACAAACTTTAGCATGATATAGCATTTATGCTAGCAGACGTTTGCTCAGCAAGTTAGCCAATTGTTGCCAATTTTGTTGTACTTATATTCTCATTTATTTTGTTATATCGTTTGAGGCTTAGCTCAGGCATCATAACTGAGTTTTAAAGGCATTTATTGCTGTTTTGAAATAAAAGTTTAATTCTGCATCGATTGAAGAAAGACTCAGGAATTTTATTTTATATTTGCATTTAATGCTCTTTTGAAAGTAATCTTAGCGAGCCAAAAATAAATATTATTGCATGCATAAACACTCCATTTACATATCCTAAAATTTATACTGCATTGCATTAAATGTTTGGGTTCCGATTATTTGAATATTCGAACCGATCGATAGATGAATCGATTACCTAAATAATCGATAGCTGGAGCCCTACTGCTGTTAAAATTTTTTCATTCAGGACACATTTTTAGGCCGTCATCATTATGAAAAAATGTTTGCTTTCGTCATTGTGACGAAATCAGCAATGCTTGACAGCATGGCCAATAATTGGCTTTTTAAGATTTAACGAATAATAAAGCACCTGATTCCATCTCCCCGCATCAGCGCAGTGCAGCGGAGTGATCATTTCCCTCGGAGGAGACTTGGTGAACAATCTATTAAAAACAGGTCATGAATATTTATTGTCATTACACCAAACTTGGGTTAGAAGTGTGTAAAAGCATGCCGGGACCTTATGAGACGTTCACGACAGTCCTCTTGGAGTTTGTGAATCTTCTCAGGCCCAAAGTGCAGGCTGCCGTTTGGCCCTTCGCATGCCAAGCAGTTAATAGCCACTCGCAGGGCGTTTATCTAAGGACAACCATGTGGTCAAATAAATGCAACGGTTACAACACCTGGAAAAGTCTTTGTATTACCAACAAATTTAGGGCGTATTCACACCTGCTCTGCTTGGTTTGGACTAAACCTAAAAATTGGTTGTGCGCACTACAAACCAGCGAACTCTGGTGCAGACCAAATCGGTCCGAGACCTAGCCGGAGAGGTGGTCTCTGTTTGCTTCCGAGCACAGATGAAAAAACAGTGTCTGCTTTTTCTAAAACTTCCCAAACATTTATAGGTTTTCATATTTTAATGAGGATAGTATGCAAACAATGACAGACGGGGGAAAAAATAAGTGAACCATGACATTTAATATTTTGTGCCCGCCTTTTGACAGCAATAACTTCAACCAGACGCTTCCTGTAGCTGCAGATCCCTCTGGCACATCGATCAGGACTATTCTTGGACCATTTCTTTCTCTACAAAACTGCTGTAGTTCAGTCAAATTCCTGGGATGTCTGGCATGAATCTCTGTCTTTAGATCATGCGACATCATCTCAATGGGGTTCAAGTCTGGACTTTGACTTGGACACTCCAGAACGTGTATTTTGTTTTTCTGAAACCATTCTGAAGTTGATTTACTTCCATGTTATGGATCATTGTCTTGTTGCAGCATCCATCCTATTTATAGCTTCAACTGTCTGACAGATGGCCTCAGGTTTTCCAGCAAAACATTCTGATCAACTTTTGAATTCATTCTTCCATTAATGATTGCAAGTTGTCCAGGCCCGGAGGTAGGAAAAAAGCCCTAAATCATGATGCTCCCTCCAACATGCTTCACGGTGGGGATGAAGTGTTGATGTTGGTGAGCAATTCCATTTTTCCTCCACACATGACATTGTATGTTATTCCCAAACGATTCAACTTTGGTTTCATCAGTCCACAAAATATTTTGCCAAAACTTCCGTGGAGTGTCTAAGTGCCTTTTTGCCAACATTAAACGAGCAACAATGTTTTTTTTTTTTTGACAGCAGTGGCTTCCTCTGTGGAGTCCTCCCACGAACACCATACTTGGAAATAGTTTTACATTTAGTTGATGTGTGCACAGAGATATTGGACTGTGCTAGTGATTTCTATAAGTCTTTAACAGACACTCTAGGGTTCTGTTTTACCTCTCTGAGTATTCTGCGCTGAACTTGACTGATGAACAACCAGACTTTTAGAGATGGTTTTGTATCCTCTCCCAGCTTTACACAAATCAACAATCCTTGATAGCAGGTCTGCAGACAGCTCTTGACCGAGCCGTGATGCACATAAGACAATGCTTCTCATCAAGACATTTCTTAGCCAGTGTGTGTTTTATTGTGGGCAGGGCAGCTTTAAACCACTCATCAGTGATTGGGCACACACCTAATATAAAATCTTTGGTAAAAATTGGTTTCAATTGCTGTTTTACTCTCCTTAGACAGAGGGTTCACTTACTCATTTTCCCCCTTCTGTCATTGTTTGCATGCTATCCTCATTAAAATATGAAAGTCTTAAAATGTTTGGGTGGTTTTAGTTAAAGCACTGTTTTTTCATCTGTGTGATTTTGACAAAGATCAGAACACATTTGATGGTGATTTTATGCAGAAATATGAGAAATTCCAAAAGGTTCAGATACTTTTTCATACCAATGTATTTGACACCGATGGATTCGTTTTCAATTCATAGTAGAAAATTGTTTTTTCTCCACTAGAGGGCACGCTTGCTCTCTGGACGGGTAATGTTACATTTTCTAGTTTGAATCTAGTGATTTTTGTTCATTTCTTTTGGCCTAATATGGTCATGTAATAGGTTATAGTACAGTGTAATAACAGTTCATATAACTGATGTGGTGAGAAAATAAATACCTTTGTTTAACAAATATTATACTGTAAGAAGTTACTCACAAAGCTACTCATTACTTGAGTATTCTTTTCACCGGATACTTTATTACTTGTACTTGAGTACATTTTTGGATGACTTTTACTTCAGTAATATTATTTTGAAGTAATGCTACTCTTACTTGACTGAAAAGTTTTGCTACTCTACCCACCTCTGCACGAAGGCAGCTTTACTCACATCTTTACAATTCAAATAATAATATTGAATAAAAAGGTTCATTGCCTCGGTGAAGTCTTCAACATCAAACTTGACGTCAAAGGCCATTTCAATGTCGTGTTCAGGCAGGATTGCATTTTGTGTTTCACTGTCCCAGCCCAAACCACATAGTGCTCCGGTATAGCAAGACTTTTCCTCATTAGTGCTTAAAAAAAAAAAAAAAAAAAGTAAAAAAAGCAGAAATTAGTATATTATATCTGGCTTTGTGATGGTGCAGAGGCTTTGTTCATGTGAAACAAACCGCAACTCCATGATTGGGGCGAAGAGCATGGTAACAATGGCAGGCAGTCCAGGGATGTCTGGCATGAGCGAAGTGTCTTTCGGAAGAATGTTGGTACCTGAGACACATTTGTAATACCTTTCTTAAACACAAGGAGGATCACAAAGCAGCCAAATACATACCATTTCACCCAGTGGTTCTTAACCTTGCTAAAAGGTACCAAACCCCACAAGATTCACATGTGCATTCACCAAACACTTTAGAATTAGATAATAAAGCAATTTGTTTTCAAATTTGAGACAGATATATCATAGCTAGCAAGCTAATATCAAAGCTATATCTCCCTCTCTCCCCGCAGGGGGGTGTAATCCAAACCCTGATAGGGTTGTTCTGCCTGACAGGCATCTTGTCGCTCATACAAACAGAATCACATGCTTTTATTTTGACATCAGCGCCGTGTAACCAATTTGTAATCAGCTACTGCATTCTGCTCAGTTTGACCGCAGTCACATTCGGTCGCTCGCCAACCGTAGTCTAAATGACGCCGTTAAAGGCACCCAATGAGTAGACGAGGAAGTGTCCCAAAACTAACATGAAGTGAAAGGAAATCAACAGGAAGTAACTTGGAAAAGCCAACAAATCAACAGGAAGTGGGCAATGAACCCTGGAGATGTACCAAAAATCCAATATGAACAAGTATAGATGTCCAATTCACTTTAACTGGAAGTATTGGCTGTCGAAGCTCATGGACGGCGGTAGCGCCACCAACAATTTGGGTAAAAGAAAACTTGTCTGGCCCAAATGAGATCAAATTGCCATGAATGTTGCTGACAAACCAAAGAGTTTGACACCCTGACCAAAGCAAGTTCTGTTGTATTTCCTTATACCCAGTGCGAGTCAACCTTCCACTAAATAGTTTCTCCTCCTATCAGATAGAGGACTAGCAGTTGGAATAAAGCCTGTAAAATAAAGGCAAACCTCTTCTAAAAGACTACTTTAAAGCAACACTAGGTAACTTTTCAACCTTTATAAAATATTTTCAGAACATTTCTGATATGTCGACAGATAACTAGTTCAATAAAACCTTTTATATCTTGAGGGGATCTGTACCTCTTTCACTGGCACCAACTACAAATGCGCTGATTGCTTTACGCCATACCTGACTTCCCCCTTTCCCTATTTTTATAAAGTCGATGCGAACGCTTTCGTGCGATTTCTGCAACGGTGGCAGAGCAACAAAAGAGACAAAAAAGTTTTGTCCAAGGAGACAAAAAAAGAAAAAGGGAAGCTACTAGAATTAAAGGACACTCAAGAATAAACATTGGTCCGGGAATATGGTACAAAATCAAAAGTTTCTTATGATCAACATCGTCATATGCTATTATTTTGCCACAACTGGATTCATTATCTCATTACAATTCCTCCTTCACACAGCTGCTGGAAACAGAAATGTAGTTTAATCCATCTGCAGGTGACTGGGAGATCATGATTTCACGAAACTGTGCGTTGGTCCTCATGGGAAACACAGTCTTCCTTAAGGCAAAACTGAAAAGTTAACTAGTGTTGCTTTAACTGAATTTAGTCAGCGCACGAAAATAAGGCCCTGCGTGTCTTAACCATTTACCGAACCCCTTAAACTTACTAAAGCCCTAGGTTAAGAACTACTGATCTAGCCAGTAAGTATTCGCTCAGGCGCCATGGCTGCAATTCCGTTACAGTATTTCAAGTCATTGCCATTTCCTCGCACCTGCAGAATTGATAAAGACGCTCCCAGCAACCAGCATTCTTTGGTGCTTGTAGTCAGGGTTTACATTCAGAGCCATGGTGTTGATGCTGTGTCGATCTATGGACACAGTCCTTGGAGAAGGAGACAGCTCATGAACAAAGGCCATGAGTGACCTCTCCACTTCAACGAGAGACTTACCTACTGTACATGTTGTGGTACAAGCAGTGGAATTGGGTTTTGTGTGGACTGCTTGGTCCTTGCAGACGAACCTGGGGTGTGAAACATAGTTTAGCAACACACTCTTTTCTTCTAGGGATTAAAGCTTTCATCACAGTTCTGCCATCCGGTTCTAGAATGCCGATTGGGTGCGCCTAAAATAGTACCTAGGTGTAAACAGCACCATCTTCTGGAAAGATGAGTTCATTGTATAAAATACTGGACTGTCTCAGGAAATTAGAATACACAATATTCTAATTTTCTGAGACAGTCCTGTATATTGTTCTATGTAAAGGACGTCAGCCAAGGTCGGCCCCCCACATTTTTACCACGCCAAATCTGGTCCCCTTTGCAAAAAGTTTGGACACCCCTGCTTTAAATGGTGGATTAATGTACAGGACTGTCTCAGAAAATTAGAATATTGTGTATTCTAATTTTCTGAGACAGTCCAGTATATTTAAAGGAGCGTTCTAGAGCGTTTTACTTGGTTAAATTGTATTGAATGTATCATTCGCTGTGTAAAAACTCATAATACAAAAAAAAAATAAAATAAAATAAAATAATTTTTTTTTTAAACTGAATTGACCGCATAGCTATAGCCTTAGCAATGAGAAAGGCGCTTCGCTGCCGGCCGCTACGCGATGAAGTAATTTACAGATGGCTTCACCAGCACTCCAATACGAAAGTATAGCACTATGCTATCCTTGCCATACAGTGTATCACAAAAGTGAGTACACCCCTCGCATTTCTGCAGATATTTAAGTATATCTTTTGATGGGACAACACTGACAAAATGACACTTTGACACAATGAAAAGTTGTTTGTGTGCAGCTTATATAATAGAGCATTGTCATTTTGCATCTAGTTCAACATACAGTACATGTGTTCTCTATGAGACGCATCAGACGCTAGCTTTTAGCAACGTCGGCGTCGTTTGTAGCGGCTGTTTGCAGTAGTTTTTTTTTTTTTTTTTAATTGCTCCTTCCTCTACGCACGTGACATCAGCACATTGTCCCGCATTAAAAGTAGTCCGAGCAAAACGTGATGCTTAGAGCTGTCAAAATCAAACGATTACTCGAGGTGAATAAAATTACTTGGATCATTTTTTTAACTCAAGTTACTCGAGCATTCGTTTCAGCTCTAGTGTATATACAGGCATGAAAATTGGTCGGGGGTTAAAAAGGTGAGAAGGGTGTGGAGGAAATATGTTCCGGTAGGGCTGCCCCAAACGACTAATTTTCTCCCGATTAGTGAGCCGACTATTAGTCGACAAATATATATATATATATATATATATATATATATATATATAAAAGGGTGTCAACAATAATCGATGCGGCGATGCATCCCGATGCGGGGCAGGGACGATTCGATTCGATGCGGGCAACACGTTGAATCAATTCAGCGCATTTTAAAATATATAAGTACGTTCAAAAATCTTCCCTGCGTAATTCCGGTGATGCAATGGATTTGGTTTCCCCATTTTTATTGTTATTCTCATGTTTACCTGTAGAGAGAGCTACTTTACATTCAAAGCAAGCCCGTAGAGGTTAGATCAGGCCTAAAAAATTCCAGCCCAACCCTACACGGCCCGCTGGTATTGAAGCCCGACCGGCCAGATCAATTAACTATAGCAGGGGTGGGCAAACCGGTCCTCGAGGGCCGCAGTGGGTCCTGGTCTTTGTTCCAACTGATTCAGCACACACAGTATAACCAATGAGGTTTCAGTGGAAACAAGGAGCACCTGACTGCAATCAACTGATTGCACTTGTAAGAAACCAGATTGGTAAAAGGCTGTCCTCATGATGGGTATGAACAAAAACCCGCACCCACTGCGGCCCTTTGTGGAATTAATTGCCCACCCCTGAACTATAGATTTGCATGCCCGAGCCGAGTGATGCGAAAAAAAAAGACGCAGCAGCAGCAATTTATTTTCATTTCTTCAAGTTTTCTTACTGTTTAAATAGTCTACAGTACATATTTTTATAAGAGTTATAAAAGCATTTACACAACGAAATAACGCTGGGAAAGTTTAATATATAAAAAACACGGTTTTGCAGACACACAGAGGAGAAGATTCGAAAGGATCACATTTGCCTTTGTGTGCATAAATAAAAGTGTCTTTCCTAACAAATTCTCAGTTGGCAGACAAAAAACGCAAGTTTACTCAATATTTAAATACTCTACATATTTTTAAGAGATTTATAAAAGCATTTTCACAACAAAATAACGCTGGGAAAGTTTAATATTTAAAAAAAAACACGGTTTTACAGATACACAGAGGAGAAGATTCGAAAGGATCACATTTGCCTTTGTGTGCATAAATAAAAGTGTCTTTCGTAACAAATTCTCAGTTGGCAGAAAAAAAAACGCAAGTTTACTCAATATTTAAATAGTCTACATATTTTTATGAGATTTATAAAAGCATTTACACAACGAAATAACGCTAGGAAAGTTTAATTAGAAAAAAAACAACAACAACACGGTTTTACAGACACACAGAGGAGAAGATTCAAAAGGATCACATTTGCCTTTGTGTGCATAAATAAAAGTGTCTTTCGTAACGAATTCTCAGTTGGCAGGAAAAAAACGCAAGTTTACTCAATATTTAAATAGTCTACATATTTTTATGAGAATTATAAAAGCATTCACACAACGAAATAACGGGAGGAGAAGAAGAAAAAGAGGGCTGCGCCACAGCCCTCTGCGCATCTTTTTTTTTTTTTTTTTTTTTTTTTAAATAATTTATTAGTCCGGCGCGGCAGCCCGATCCAACCCACCGAAACGTGAATGCTTAACATTTCGGGTCGGGTCGGGTTTGGGCACAAGATCTAACCTCTATGCAGGGGGGACGAGGAACCCAAATCCGCTTCCTCACCGGAGTAACGTCACAGACAAGCGCAGTTGTAATCGAGAGAGCAGAGAGATAGGACATAACATAACAATGGCTGAAACTGAGAAAGAGGGAGCGAGAAATATTATAGATATAAGATAGGCTAGGCCTACATTTTACTTTTGTTCTACATTGCAATTTAGTTGATGTTTTGTTTGCAACTGAACTGATCCCTGGATTGATATTGCGATTAAGATGCTGTTGCACTCCAATATTTTCTTTGTCGTTTTCTTTAATATTTACTTGAATATTTTTATTGATGGGTCGTTGTGACTAAAATACAGTGACTGTTATTACTGATTTTGCACAGGATGTTGCACTGTGTGAAAGGCTGCTACTGTGTGTAAAAAAAAAAGAAGAGAAAGCCCTGGTCTCATTCAAAGCACTAATTAAATGCTGTGATCTGATTTTTTTTTTTAAATATATATGAAATTATACTATTTTCATTTGACTTCAACCAGGAGTGACACAAGAGCCAATAAAAAGTTGTTTAATGTCTGTCCGCTTGTGTTGGCTCATGATTCACGAAAAATATGCTTTGCTTTAGAATTTTAATGCATCCCAGGCTTTAATGCATCGCAATGCATTGCCGAATCGACCCGAATCGAATCGTGACCCTCTGAATCGAATCGAATCGTGGCCCTTCGAATCGTAATCGAATCGAATTGTGAGGGCAGTGTCGATGCACACTTCTAAAATATATATATATATATATATATATATATATATAAACTTTTTTTTTTTTTTTTACAAATTTAGCAGTGAAATTTTTGTTGACGCTTATTAATTCACAAAAAAAAAACATTTTGGAACACTTTAATTCTTTATTAAAGTACAAATAAACATTTAAATAACAATAATTAACTCATTTGCTCCCAGAAACGTATAAAGACATTCTATTTTTAAATGCTTAGCTGTCCCACAAACGTATTTATACGTCTTTTGCGTTTTTTTGTACAAGAAGCATCTAGAGCTTCCGATCTATCGCCGAAACAAAAAACAATCCTCAAAACCAATTTTAAAGCAATAAAACTGGCCAATGGAGGGCAGTAGCGCATTTGTTAAGACCCCACAACCCAATTCAAACAGTACAACTTTATTAGGGAAGTTAGCAGAGCCCCTCCGCAGCTTGCTGCTCAGGTCCACCGCGCGCTCGAGTGTCCTGCACGGAAACGCGCACGGCCAAACCAGTTCCCCCCAGGAACATAAGTTCCCCAGGCGAACGAGACAGTGGTCACCACAAAAAAAAGACCAAAAAAAATCCATCTTTACGAGACAGTCGGCAATGACGGAAAAGTTACACCGCTGTCGCAGCCACCAAACGTCATCTCTCAGTTAGGTAAGTGTGAATAAATTGTTACTTTGCTATCAAAAGCTCTATTTGGCTGGTTGTTCATGTTATTTTGTAAAAGGAAAACAATATTCAGATGTTTGGGATGTCACTGAAGCAAAAAAATAGCCGTGTTAAAGTCAATGTTTGAAATTTTTGCGTTTACAAAAAGCTCATTTTCTCCGTTTTTTCATCAGAAATTGGAAAATTGCTCAAACTAAGCTATTTTCTAATGCTGATTTCTAAAGAATGGAAAAAGATATGAACTTAATTTTTTTTCTGCTGAAAGAAGAGAGTCTATTCTTTCTTTTGGTGGGTTCCATGTTTATATGGCAATAAAACAGAATTTTTTGTGGGCCTTGCAAAATCAGTCAAAATCCAGAAAAATGGCCGGGAGCGAAGGGCCTTGCGCCGGTGAAAATGGCTGGGAGTGAATGAGTGAATCACACATGAACACTGAGGTCAACTGCTGATAGTAGGCCTGAACGATATTGGAAAAAACCTATCATTGCGATATTTGGGGAGTTTGCGATATTAAAACGAGAAAATTTTCACCAAATAACTTTAATAACTCTGTTCGGGATAGCCTCACTGTTGACGAAGAAAAAGTTTGGTCGCGCTGCCTAGCAGGAGAGAGAGTGAGACACTGTGGTGCTGTATGAGCATGAAGCAGAAAAACATGAATGTATGTTGTTTTTAAATTCTGGTGCTCTGAAAAATGGCGCCATCGGCCCTACTTTTTATAACACAGTTTAATCCAGGATCTGCACACTTGCTGCGTTCATAAAGTAAAACAAAAGTTTAAATGTTGAAAAAAACATTTTTAATGCACGTCCTGCGATGTGACTATTGCGCATGCGCACGTTGCAATGTTCAAACAATATATTGTGCAGGCTTAGCTGATAGCATTAAATAGTGCGAAAGAATGGAATGTAAACAGATTCAGAACAGACTTCGCCTTTCCAACATGATTCAAAACAATTCTTGTGAAAAAAACATGTCTAGCATTATTATATTAGTATACTACTATATAGTGATGCACGATAATGCATTTTTCAACCGATACCGATAACCGATAATTTCCTCCTCATTCCAACCGATAACCGATAATGTCAAGCCGATAATTCTATTAAAAGATTTATGTAAAATTTTAAAGTATACACAAAAGAAAATATTACTGTGCAAAAATATAATTTATTGCTCTTTTTTTCAACACAATGTATGAACAAGTCGTCAATTCAAACATCTAAATAATGACAGATTGTCTGACATTGTGTAATGGTAAACCTTTGGCAACAATTACTTACAGAGTAAATACCTAAGTTGCACAAAAATGCATTTAAAAGTAAGCCATTCCTAACATATGTAACATTAATCCACTGCAAAACACACCTCCTTAAAACTAGTCAGTTTTAAGTGTAAATCTATTGGCAATAAGTGAAATTATCTGCCAACGCTTCAAGTGTATTTCTCTCAGATTTCTTGGAAGAAAAATAGCTAGCTGAAAATAATCTTAACAGCCTTGTTTTAGGCAATACATTATTATACTTAATCCTACAAAAAAAAAAAAAAAAACTTGAAGAAGGAAAGATTTTGAATAATATTTGTGGCTACAGAATATTGATTTAAGAATTTGATTATCTACTGTGACTGTAATTGAGCAAAGAAATAAGTTAAATAATTTGAAAAGTGATTGCTAATGTTATATGCTTTGTTGCACACTGTGAAAATGATTACCTCAAAAGAGCGAGATGTCATGTACCCATTCTGCAGCGCTTTGTTTACATTTGCGGCTTTCACGACATTTGCGTTACAGCAGCTAAACTGCTACACGGCAGTACTATTTGGACGGAGTTTGCGCTCGCATCCGTGTGCGTGTTGTTTTGTGCCTGAGTTTTATTAAGCCGAAAATAAAGGCAGCGTTACAAAGTCATCTGACCGCTCGTCATTTCACATTCTGAATGCATTATTGACTGGCTGACTTCGTTTTCTCCATGTTTAAATTATCTTATAACCACTGTGCCGTCATGATAAGCTTGCTTACCGGACATCACTTTTTCATGAAGAATGGTGGTCGTATAAACTGCGTTATTTCTTTTATCCAGGGCTTTGGTTCTCGTGTCATTAAGGTAAAAAAAAAACTGTGTCTCGTCTCGGCGGCAGCTACATTCGTACCGGATAATCTGCCCGCCCGCCCCGGCCGGTTCGCCGCAGCGTATTCGGGTCCTGGCTCTGCTCGCACGCCGTGGGGGAACGCTCGAGAAACCGGGGTGTTCGCCGGAGGTCCAGAGGCCGGGGAACCGGGCTCGGCCCGCCCCGCCTATGGCGAGGCGGCGGCGGCCTGCCGGACTGGCCAAAGCGGCGGGCTCCGTCGGAATTTACCACCCGCCTTGGGCTGCATTCCCAAACAGCCCGACTCTGTATCGTCACAAGCCCTGTTGTTTAGCTTAGTGTTTACAATAGCTTTAGCATTCCTGCTAGCAGCAGCCTCGTATATGTTCCAAAATTCTTTGTGATGCAGTTTTAAATGGCTGCTGGGTTAGTGGTTTTGAATGAGGACGCGTTCTTTCTGCCTCGTGGAACTTGTACGGTACATGTTTCGCAGATGGCGAGAGCGTCGTTTTTTTAGTAACAGCCGCCATAATATTCAACTACTTCTTGTCTTGTAACTCCGCCTCCTCAACCCCTCCTCCCTCAGGGGCTTCAGAGAGGGGAAGGGTTGAGGAGGCGGCGTGCTGAATTCTTCGGTTGAGCACATTTGGAGGCAAAATCAAGTATATAATTATCGGATTGCATTATCGGTTGAAGTTTTTTATTATCTGGATTATCTGTGTGACGTCATAATTGCCATTATCGGCCGATAATTATCGGTGACCGATATTATCGTGTATCTTTACTACTATATATAATAATTATAATATTTATTGCCAATCATATTTTTTAAAAAGGGTGTCATTTTAAAGTTATTCTTAGTGTAATATCTGAATTCTGTAGTATTATAGTATTTACATATTATAGTATTAACTCTGAAGTATATGTGGGATTAACTCCAGAAATCGTTATTTAGATGACGTGCCGAAACGTGACGTGCTTTTATTTTGAAATGTTCACCGGAAGTACGTTCGCTACACTGCTAACAACTTTACACTTTGCAAAAAACACTTTTCGTCATTGCTTGTATTGTCACTCATACATTTTTTTCATTTGCAAATGCTGTTAACCAGCGATTTTTCATGTTTGAAGTGTCACCTTTAATCCGCAAGTTTGCGTTTTGGAAAAGACTGCCAATGTTTTATAGCAGGCTAAAGTAAGTTGTCTTTTTGACCAATAAACGTCTAGACACAACAACTGGAGTCTCATATGTCATCTACACGCACACACAAATGAATGCACGCATGCCGTGATAAAACGCAGCCGTGAAAATTACTGCCCTCATTTTTATTTACCTTGCGGTAAATGGACTCGTTGCATATCGCGACAGGCTTAGCAACTTCAATAAAACATGTCGTTAGTTAGTTACATGGACTTACCACCCCCCTTAAAGAGTTTCTTCTTGGATCTACACAATTCACGTAGGTCACCCTTTTTTACTTCAAAATGGCGAATTTCACCAAAAGTTGAATGATTTTCATGCCTGTCACTGCTGCAGGTAATTGTATTTAATGTATCTTACCTTTGTCCTGGAATAAGGAATGCGGTGCTCGGAGAAGTGAGAGAGGAGGTAGTCTATGAGCTCCATCTCCTCCTCCTTGCGATCCTTCCAGGAGCTGCTGGTGGAATTGGGAACATACATGCCCGTTTTGATGTCTTTGTAAAGCGAAATCAGCGCTTCGTGATTTTGCTGCAGATCAAAGATGGCTCATTAAAAATGAATAACACATTGGGAAACATCTTTTGAATGGATTATTGTAATTCAAGTCAAGAAATCTAAATTCGGAGTTACTTTGGAGTCAAAGCTCTCTTCGACGTGGACGGCGTAGCCTTCTTCCACAAAAATATCCACTACACTCTTGTTCGTCATCTCGCTGTGGATGAACAGCTCCACGCGCATGACTCGGTGGAGAATCGAATACAGCGACACCATGACAGAGTGACCTTTCACCAGCGCTGTGAATCGCTGACGGGCCCGGCTGCTCCACTGGTTGCCGGTGATGATGGACTCGGGCGACGGGCGCATGGACACGACTTGAAATTCCTGCGCCTGTGGATTAGGAGAACGGCATTTACAGTATTTTCTGTTGGTAATTGAGAATGCATTCAATGTTGAAAGTTGCAACCTGAAAAGGTTGAGACTGAAGGTCAGATGGCAGTTCCCTCAGGTCTTTGCATTGGACAACTTGTGTGTTGCCAAAGTCCAAGAAGAACACCTGCAGAATAAAAATGTGCTGTCTTTTGGTCTACTTTAATTTAAAGCATGGAAACAAATTAGTTGAGGACATTCTAGACGATTAGCATTATGCCATTATGGGATATTTGAATCACAACTCAACAACTGCTTGTAAAAGCCTGGCATGACCTCATACTAGCTCCCGTATGATGTGTTCAAATGCTTTCAAGGAAAAGACAGTGCTCACAAAAAGGACTGACAAGCTGGCAACAGAATATACATATACAGTGTATCACAACAGTGAGTACACCCCTCGCATTTCTGCAGATATTTAAGTATATCTCTTCATAGGACAACACTGACAAAATGACACTTTGAAAAGTCATCTGTGAGCAGCTTTTATAATAGAGTTAATTCATTTTCCCCTCAAAAAAACTCAAAACATAGCCATTAAGATCTAAATCCCTGGCAACAAAATTGAGTAAACCCCTTAATGAAAGTTGTCAATATTAACATGCAACATGTCAACTGTCAATGTTTTGTGTGGCCACCACTATTATCCAGAACTGTCTTTACTCTCTTAGGCATTGAGTTGACCAGTGCTTCACAGGTTGCCACTGGTATACTCTTCCACGACGACGTTGCGGAGCTGCCTGATATTTGAGACTTCGGGTCTCATGATATTTTGGATGGGACAAGCAATGACAAGCATTAATCAATTTGGTCATTTAGGGATGTAGTTTCTAAGCGCTATACTCACTTTTGTTGCCAGGGGTTTAGATATTAATGCAGGGGTGCACGTAATTTTTTCGCCCAGGTTCTCAGAGGAGGACCTGGAGATGTGACTTGGTCCTCATTGAGCTTGAGAGCCGACCCGCCTGATGCGATAAATTTATGACAAGCTTTACTTAGAGCCAATTATCTTTAATTAATTATATTAACAATTAATGCTTGATTAACATCAACTGGCACAACAAAATTGGCTTGAACAAAATTACTTTGAAGTGAAATGTAAAGAAATAAACATAAAAGCACCAATTCAAAATAAAGGGCGTTATGCAGCTCCCACATTAACTCCAAGCCTTTTTAAAAGTGGGATGTCCTCCTCATAAGACCTCATTAAACGTGCATGTTTAGCTTTGTAAAATGCGAGCAAAAACACGTTTGTCAGTGCATGTCGCTGTTCATTACCTTTATTCCGCGACTTGTCCATAGGGCGAGTGGGGTCATATCTGACATCGATAGTTTGCTTAATTGCCACATGCTCTGTTTTTTTCGTGCTTTTCAAAGTTTGGATGGCTGAAATTCTTTGACCCTACATAAAATGCGCTGCTCTTATCGGCGACATTGGGATTCTCACGGCACATTTTGTACCGCATTTCCGTGCGAGCATCATTTGCTTCTAGCCATGGTACCTCCTGTAGCCACTTTTCAGCAAAAGTCCTTTTTTTCGGTAGCTCCGGTGACGTCTCTGTCGTCTGTCTGTCTTTTGACGGGGGTGGGGGAACACGGAAGTAATTACTCAGTGTGGCCTGCCTCTTCGACATTTTGAGAAGTTATTTTCTCATGTCCGCCGCAAATACAGTGGTCAGCCATTGGTACGCAAAAGCGTATGGAAGCCGTTGAGGGCCAGCGCGTTTGTCTACGTCCAGTACACATGCGCGCATGAGGACCACTTATGTGCACCCTTGTATTAATGGCTATATTTTGAGGGGTCATGTGATTCGTTAATGTTTCTAGGTCCAGGTGTGCAAAGGGAGCAGGTGTGTTCAATTTTGTATTGCAGCTCTTACTCTCTCTCATACTGGTCACTGAAAGTTCCAACATGGCACCACATGGCAAAATACTCTCAGAGGATCTTTAAAAGACATATTGTTGTGCTACTTGAAGATGGCCAAGGCTACAAGACGATTGCCAACACCCTGAAACTGAGCTGCAACACAGTGGCTAAGATCAGCCAGCGTTTTAAAAGAGCAGGGTCCACACAGAACAGGCTTCAGGTTGGTCGTCCAAAGAAGCTGAGCGCATGTGCTGAGCGTCACATCCAAATGCTTTCTTAGAAACATCGTCGCAGAAGTGCTGTCAGCATTGCTGCATAGATTAAAGAGGTGTGGGGTCAGCCCATTAGTGCTCAGACCATACGCCGCACTTTACATCAAATTGGTGTGTATGGCTGTCACCCCAGGAGGAAGCCTCTTCTGAAGACGTTACACAAGAAAGCCCGCAAACAGTTTCCTGAAGACATGTCAACAAAGCACATTGATTACTGGAACCATGCCCTATGGTCTGATGAGACGAAGATTAATGTGGTTGGTTCCGATGGTCTCAAGCATGTGTGGCGGCGACCAGGTGAGGAGTACAAAGATAAGTGTGTCATGCCTACAGTCAAGCGGTGGGAATGTCATGGTCAGGGGCTGCATGAGTCCTCATGTGTTGGAGAGTTACATTCCATTGAGGGAAACATTAACTCCAACATGTACTGTGAAATACTGCAGCAGAGCATGATCCCCTCCCTCCAGAAACTGGGACGCAGGGCAGTGTTCCAGCATGACATTGACCCCAAACACACCTCCAAGATGCCCACTGCTTTACTGAAGAGGCTGAGGGCAAAGGTGATGGCCTGGCCAAGCATGTCTCCAGACTTGAACCAAATAGAACATCTTTGGGGGATCCTCAAGCGGAAGGTGAAGGTGCGCCATGTCTCAAATATCCAGCAGCTCCGCAACGTCGTCATGGAGGAGTGGAAGAGCATTCCATTGGCAACCTGTGAACCTCTAGTCAACTCCATGCCTAAGAGTCTGGATAAAATATTGACAGTTGACATGCTGGATATTAATATTGACAACTTTCACTATGGGGTGTACTCACTTTTGTTGACAGGGGTTTACATATTAATGGCTATGTTTTGAGGGGAAAATAAATTAACTATTATTTAAGCTGTATACAGACTACGTTTCATGTGTCAAAGTGTCATTTTGTCAGTGTTGTCCCATGAAAAGATATATTTAAATATCTGCAGAAATGCGAGGGGTGTACTCACTTTTGTGATACTGTAGGACATTTTTTTAATTTGTCCAAATTGGGGGTCTCACAGCGGAACTTTAAAGAGCATACGACACGAGAAAAAAAGTCTAAAATGTCATTATTATGTGAATTAGAATCATATTTTGAGACGATTCGACTATATACAACAATTTAGCAAAGCGCAGATGACGAGAAATTAGTCTTTTAATCTGCCGGTTAGCCACGCCTACCATTATAGGGCTTTAGCGTCCCCAACAGGTGGATGACGTCAGCGGTAGACTGGGCTCATCGGTTTTACTACTCAGCCCATTGAGGGGGAATTGTTCAGAACGAGGAAAATGCGACGAAGAGAGCCGCAAAATGTCATTGTTTCAGTCTCTCTACTCCAATATTTTTAGAGGATATTCTTTTTATCCAAGTATTTTTCCCCAATAGCTATATAAATGGCTTGAGAAGGACCAGTCAGCCCGTCGAGGGGGAACTATTCACAACGAGGAAAACGCGACGAAGAGAGCGGCAAAATGTCATTGTTTCTGTCTCTTTACTTCAATATTTTTACAGGATATTCTTTTTATCCAAGTATTTTCCCCAATTGCTAAATAAATGGCATGGTCATGACAAATACCAGTCTTGTGCTAAATGGAATATGAAATAATAAAAATCCATTTATTCAAGACGACATGGCAAAATTACTCCATAATGGTCAAAACTGTCGACTTCACCTTTACTGTCGCACCTCCCGAACAATATTTTATGACACCTAAATCAGACATATGTCATTTCCCTTCCCCAGCTTCGGAGAATGTAAACAAACCAGAAGGAGTGACAGCTAGCCGACATGCTAACCCGAACCGAGTGATGTTTCAAAGTCTTCGAAGCGGAAAATCACACATAACTAGCCTGGATTATTTGACATGACGACCCGGTTGTCGATTGTCTTTGTGGATCGGCAAACCGCCCGGCGGAGAGCAATTTACTAGAGCTGGGAATCTTTGGGCACCTAACGATTCGATTACGATTACGATTCAGATGGTCCGATTCGATTCTAAAACGATTATTGATGCACCCCCCCCCTTTTTTTTTTTTTTTGTAATATTTTGTACATTTGTTCCAAAATTGTTCAAAAATACTCTCAGGCTAAACCAAACTACTATTTCAGTATCAAGTTAAAATATAGCAGTAAACAAATATAACTCCAGTCCCCATTCTGTATCAGCAGCTTTAAACTACATTCAATTAATTTAATGTTGTGAATCAACCGTTAAAGTTGTTAAAATTGCTCCCGTTAATCCATAATTTCCCTTTTGTCAACTTTCGACATGGGAAAGTTTTAAAACTATTTTAAAGATAGATTCAAGTCAATATTTTACCGATTTAGGAGTATTTTAGATAAAAAGTTAATTAGGTTTGCTTGGAAGGTTCGCTACAACAGCCTTGCAGAGAAGTGTACTGCTTTAAGATGGCGGCCGTTTACTACGTCTGCATCTAGCTTTTTGTAGATGTGCTGCAAACGCTACCGCTACCGTAGTGCATCTAGTCTTATATAAATGATATCTACCGTAACATTATGTGGATGACGTACTTTTGTAGCAGCTTCAGGTATGTTGTTGTGTTTTTTTATCTCGTGGCATGAGTTGAGCTAGAGCCGTGAGTTGAGAATTGGCATTACCCGAGGGGCCAGGTAATGAGAAGCATGATGTTTAGCTACTCTCGCTCCGTTGCTCATTGTCCGCGCGGCGCGCTGAGTGTGTTGTACTTCCGCTTTACTTGGCATATTTCAATAATCGGAATTTGGATGTTTGTGAATCGTTCTCGAATCTTCCACGGCCGAATCGCGAATAATCTAAGAATCGGAAATTTTGCACACCTCTACAATTTACAGTTCGTTCCCCGGAGGTGTCATGTTCTGCTCCTGGTCAGATTTTGTGTTGTTGCAGAGCTAGCTGTGGGGCGTTCCCGACGTCGCACCTGCAGCTAATCACTGCTCATCAACAACAGTATAAAGACGTAGGCGATCCACTGGAAGGACGCCGAGATATTTCCCTTGCTGGTCGCCATTAACACCGTACTGCTTTCGAGTCGCTTTGTAATTGCCTTCGAGTTTGTCGGACGTCTTAGTTTTGTGATCCTCTACCTTGTGCAGGTATTGAGTGTATTTTTGTTTGTCTTTTTGGCTCTCTGCCCTCCGCTAGGTTTTCGCATGTTTGATCCCCGTCGACCTATTTGTCACGGACCCCTTTTGTTATTCCCTTTTACCGCGATCGCGTGTGTTTTTGTTTTGTATTTAATAAACCCTTGTATGCTTCCCTCAGTCCTTTTGTGTCTGTTGTGAGTCCAACCTTGTTTCCGCGTTCGCGGACCCTGACAGGAGGAGGGTGGCTGGAGTTGTTGTGCAGCTAACGTGCTGCTAATGAGCATGAAGAGAGCTTTTTACATGCCTATCAATGATCAAACGTTAGTAGTCCTTTATTTAAAGGATGTTTGTAGTGTTTACTTTGTAATCGCTGTATTCGTATTTGACATAATACAAAACAAGATGTTTACTCACTTCCTCGTAAGTCCAATGGTCCCACAGTAAATATCCACGGTGAATGGGAACCTTTTGAAACTCCAAAAAGGCGCATACGCCTCTCCCTCATACAGAATGATTTTTCTGCAGCCGTTTGGCTGGCGTGATGCGAAAAATAAACGTATTAATCCACAAAATCAGATGAATCCTTCATCCTTATGCACAACAGTACACTATATAGTAGAGATGCACGATAATATCGGTCACCGATAATTATCGGCCGATAATGGCAATTATGACGTCACACAGATAATCCAGATAAAACGAAATTCAACCGATAATGCAATCCGATAATTATATACTTGATTTAGCCTCCAAATGTGCGCAATCAACAGTTTTGTCCAATTCTGCTAGTTTTAAGGAGGTGTTTTTGCAGTGTAGTAATGTGATATATGTTAGGAATGGCTTACTTTTAAAGGCATTTTTGTGCAACTTGGGTGTTTACTCTCTAAGTAATTGTTGCCAAAAGCTTACCATTACACGTCACTGCCATTGTTTAGTTGTTGGAATTTACTACTTGTTCACATTTGATGTGGAAAAAAATAGCACTAAATTACATTTTTGCACAGTAACATTTGATCTTTGTATACTTAAAAATTTTACACACATATTTGAATAGAATTATCGGAGTGACATTATCGATTATCGGGTGGAAGGGGCAGGAAATTATCGGTTATCGATATCGGTTGAAAAATGTATTATCGTGCATCACTACTATATAGTGAAGAGGACGTCTTCTACCATACACGTCACAGCGCCCTCCTCCTCAATGCAAGACCGAAGCCGGAAGTCACTCATTTTCATGGCGCGGGATTAAATAAACTAAATAAATATAGCGATCGCTTCCACACACATCCAAGCGGTCCATATCATTCAGGGGCATAAAATACCGCGTGTATTATGAAATAAACATGCTTTTTCGTTTCACATGCACTTTAGGTCACCCAAGTGTTTTCCGCCATATACTGTATATATATATTTTTTTAAATAAAAAAACTCGATCCTCTTCACCCGATTCCAATCCTCTGAAAAATGGTGCGATCGGCTCGGTTTCCGCTCACGTGATCAGCTCGGGACATTCCTAGATCATTGTGAGAAAACATCATTCGCACATACCTCTACTGTGTTTCCATGTATGTGCAGGATCTTGGCCCGGTAGTAGAGACCTTGTTCATTTGTATCTGAGTAAGGTGCCAGACAAAGAAGGTTGGGATAGAGCAACACAGTCACAGGTTGGAGGGTGCGCGAGTTGATCTCTCCCGTCAGTTGGCTCTGCTTCTCTATACTGGCTTCATCTGCTTGAAAACCCCAAAAATGACCTACATCCACCACCTGCGGCAAAAATATTCAAATGGTTTATGTGCGGGTCTTCGATTTGTTCAAATCTCAATATCATGTAGAATGCAGACCAAGGTAACGTTGACCACAAACAAGTCGTTGGGAGGCAGTTTGTCTGGGTCAAGGGTGCTGCTCACCAGTCCCACCGGGAATACGGACTGACTCTGTAAGTCAACATTCACCCTATGCAACAGCATTATAGACATGTCAGAAAAAGATAGATGCAATATCAATTCTGAGAGGTTACGGTATTTCCTGTGAACTATACCGAGCGTATTTCAAGTGAGATATTTGTCTGGTGCCGGCACTGATTTCTATTTGTTCAGTGGGGTAGACTAAAAGCTCCAGGCCAGGTTTCTGCTGGGCCAGGAGGAGGGCAAGCAACACCTCAGGCAGGGCTGCGCTGTCGTGTGACGTCCTGTAGAATTCCACATATGCTCTGTGCACACAAATTCAAATTAAAGAAATGGCATCGGGACTTTAAAAAAAAAAAAAAAAAACAGAGCCTCACTACTATTTCACTACCTGGAGGACTCAAAGGAAATGGCTTTGACCTGTCCACACTGTCGGAAGAGAGACTGCAGCTGCTTGTAGTAGAGAAAACTGAAAGGAGGGAGGTTCCTCAGCTGTACAGGACAAATATATTTGCACAAGGTAAGCTCAGATTTTTATAAAGACTATTTTACGTGCATTCAAAACCGCCAAAAAAGTGATCAATTTGAAAAAGATTGAAAATGTAATCACTTGACAGCTCTAGCACTAATATTTGATTACACATGTACAGTACATTGTTGTTCTGTCAACGATGACGATACCGAAAATATTTTGTCTATGAGCAATTTTTTTTTAATGACGATAGCGAGCTAAAAACATGTCTCGGGGGACCAAAACACAATGAGAAAAATGCCAGTTTTTCGTCTGACAAGACGAAAATGCAACAGTGTTCTATGTTCACAATGCGAGCGTCCTCAAACTGTTTTTGTGTTGTTTTTGTTTTATTGGCATTGGCTCTGAGCTTCCGGTTGCAAATAAAACCTTTGAAAAACCCTCACTAAGTTGTCCTTGTAGATGCTACAATGTGCTCGTTTGCAGCGGTGTTCCTGGCCTTCATAATGCCCTGGGCGACAAGACGCTTTTCATTTTTTGATTAACACCTTTGAATCTTTACAGACAAAAACATTTTGAGTATTACTCATCTCAAAAAAGACGAAGACTAGTCTTCACTCACTAGTGTTACCCAACACTGGTGTTGTTTTCGTCACCAATGGCAATAATGAAAATATTTCGTCAGCGAACACTTTTTTTTTTTAATGACGATGACGAGACGATAAGCTAAAAACGTGTTTTGGGAGGCTAAAACATAAAGAGCCTGATGCCAGTTTTCGTCTGATAAGACAACGAGACGAAAACGCACAATAGTTTCTATCACATGTTCATATTGTGTAACACTAAAGTTTAGTTAGCCTGCATCATAGCAGGTGTTGGTTGTGTCACTTCATATGACGTGCTGCAAGGATGCACCTCCCCCACTCACTAGTGCAGTGTCCTCTCCAGTCTCAAGCCTTACACCCATGGGAAGATTTCTCTTCTTACCTTGGCCCGAGAGAATATGCAATGTTGCTTTAGCCTTTAAAGGTCTGTGCTGAGTGATCGCACACTAAATGTAACTCGTAGCATTAGCATAGCATTCGTGTTAGCATTAGGCAAATGCTAACGGCGAGCGTCCTCTTAAACTCTCGGACATTTTTTTTTACATACAGTTCTTGGCATCCAGGTGGGTATAATTACCGTATTTTCCGCACTATAAGGCGCATCGGAATATGAGGAACATCTTCAATTAATGGCCTATTTGAAAAGTTTTCGTATTGTTGGAATTTAGTCCCCCCGGCCAAAGCTGCACGGAAACGGCGGCAGCCGAACGGAAATGGTGCTCCGCTGTTTACCGCCCTCGCGAGCCAAACCGGGTGGTAGCAAAACTCTGCGCGTTCCTGTGTTAACCCTTTGTACTGACTCCATGTTCCAAAAGTTTAAAGAATACTCACCGAAAGCAGGTTGACAATTTATTCATCGACAATGGTGAAAAAACAAGGCAAAAACAGACGACGGAGGGACAATTCTGGATCCAAAACAAGGCTACATGGAAAATGTTTCCGAGCAGCAAATCTGTGTAATCTCAGTGTCCAGTGTTTTTTAAGTCCGTGGTGGAGTAGGCCGGGCCGAAGGAGTGTCCGGGCGTTGCTTTTGGGACCTTCCCTCTGTGGCCGGTTTTGAGCGGTTTAGGTTCGTGCGCGGATGGGACGTGATTGCCACAGCGACAGACGCTGGTTTTGACATCCCAAGCGCCCGCTATCAACTTTGTTATCCGGGCTGGCGCTACTTGTTTTAGGACAAAGCACGCTGGTCTTTGTCCTTGGTCGTTGTCGGGAGAACTGATTGCCAGAGTTGGTGCGTCAACCTTGCTCGTGACGCACACGTTGGGCTTCTGTGATAAGATGGCGTTGTGTATCTATTCTGCTTCTTCAAACTATGGTGTGCTATTTATTTTATATTAGGTGTGTTAGAGTAGTGTAGTCCTACAGTAAGTATGAGAAATTATACTATTCCCTGATTAATTATATTACGTGTGTTCGAGTAATGCAAACAGACGGTGCTAACGAGAAACGGTACAATTTTTTCATTTCCCCCTCATGAGCTCCGATAAGGTGATTCACTTTACTGTGTCAAGGGGATGGAGTGAAGTCTGCCTAAACTATAGTTAGTTGAATGTGTTAGACTAATGCAAACAATTATATGGTGTGTGCGAGAACGGTACCTATTCCCTTCAGTATACAGGTAGTCCTCGGGTTACAACCGACTCGACTTAAGTGATTCCGACTTTACGACGCCAGAATCTCGTTCGCAATTTTGTTTCCAGTCGTTTTTTTCTTTTTTTTAGTCGCGTAAACCGTACCTTATTGGACCTCACAGTATCTTATTTTTTAATTTATTAATATGACATGTTCTGTCCTCGCTAAACGTGAAGTTGTTCAGCTTTACAGACAGCAAACAAACCAATTGTGGTTTTTGAAGCTTTTGACTTCCTTCAATTTTGACCATTTTTAAAGCTGTAACAAACATATGCACACTTATGTTCAAAACGACACGCATTTTAACACTTGACACAAATCAATTGGTGTTCAAAACGTCCATCTAGTCTGATCATGTAAATTTAGTACAGTAGATTAAATTAGCCTAATTTGGCAAAAAAAAAGTCAGCTATCTTAAATGCTACGAATGCTAGCGTATTTACAATCCTCATAGCAAATCGCTCACACATAACTCCAAAACAGTAGCTCTACATGTAATTACAAATGCATACACAAATATATATTAGCTGAAAAAACTTAGAGCCTTATGTAGGCCAAACCAGAGCGCAGCTATCCTTTATCCATGTCAGACGAGTCTGCTCCTCATTCATACAATGCGACAGTCCAGCCAGACCCAACGCTGCCCCCAGAGGGCAGTGTATCCTCCATCATTAAATAAAATATAATGCTTTCTTGGAATTGGAATTTTGTTATTTTGAGATTTAGGGGTAATCAAAGGGTTAAAGTGCGTACGACAGGATAAAAAAAGTCTTAAATAGCGTTATTATGTGAATTAGAATCATTTTTTTTTTAGACGATTTGACTATATACAACAATTAGTACAGAATTACACAGAAATTAGTCTTTTAATCCACCGCTTAGCCACGCCTACCATTATAGGGCTTTAGCATCCGCAACAGGAGGATGACGTCGACAGGGTCATGGTTTCATCTGATTTACAATTCAACCCACTGAGAGGGAATTATTCAGAACGAAAAAAATGCGACGAAGAGAGCTGCAAAATGTATTTGTTTCAGTCTCTCTACTCCTATATTTTTACAGGATATTCTTTTTATCGAAATATTTTTTCCACAATTGCTAAATAAATGGTATGGTCATGACAAATAACTGTCTTGTGCTAAATAGAATATGAAATGTATTTATTCAGTACAACATGGCAAAATTACTCCATAATGGTCAAAACTGTCAACTTCACCTTTACTGCTGCACCCCACAAACGATATTTTATGCCACCGTAGTTAGTCAGGCTTTTGTCATTTCCCTGCCCCAGCTTCAGAGATTGTAAACAAACCAAGAAGCGTGACAGCTAGCCGACTTGCTAACCCGAACCGAGTGACGTTTCAAAGTCTTATTTTCGCTTTTCGAAGCTGAAAATCACACAAAACTAGCCCAGATCAATTCACACGGCGGCGGGGTTGTCGATTTTCTTCGCCAATCGGCAACCTGCCCAGTGGCGAGCAAGTTACAGCTCGTTCCCCTGCTAGGAGCAGGAGAGCTCGCAGGGGTAGCAGCTAGTGAGTACCGCCGGACAAACCGGCCAAGGAGCTCGTAGCTGCCACATGGTCAACACAAATATGGCGTAAAATAATGCTTTACTACACGGCGAAGACGTAAACCGAGTAAACGTAAACAAACGTAAACAAACTTTTCTACATTTACGTCCATCATCAAACGTAAGTAATTAGTCCTTTATTTAAAGAAAGTTTGTAGTGTTTACTTTGTATTCGCTGTATTCGCTGCCATTTTTTAACACAAAGTTGCAATTTCTGATGGGGTTGAAAATTTGACAAAACACCGGGCACACGAAGAGGGCAATAAGCAGAGTATAGCGCTCTCCCGGCCGCGGGTGTTCGACAACCTGCCGGTCGTCAGCCAAGAGGCATTTTCGGTGGACAATCAGCCTCAAAATGCAAGCCACCTCCTGTATTAAAACGTGTGCCATGATCCCAACATTTGACCTAACACAAAATACGATGTTTACTGTTTACTTCGTTTTAAGTCCAATTGTCCCACATTGGTAGGGCTTTTTTTTACCAATATCCACGGTGAACGGGAATCTTTTGAAACCCAAAAAGGCTCACACGCCTCTCCCTGGTGCAAAAACAATTTTCTGCAGCCGTTTGGCTGGCGTGATGAGAAAAATAAATTCATCCGCAAAATCGGCTGAATCCACAGTCCATCTGTACACTATAAAGCAATGCTGTATTGTGAGATGCTGACCTGGGTGACGTCACCTCTGTATTCCTCCTCAAAACAGGAAGTTATTCATTTTCATGGCGCGGGATTCAAAAAGTTGAAGAAATTAAACGATCACTTCAACACACATCCAAGCGGTCCATTTCATTCAGGAGCATAAAACACAGCGTGAAATATGAAATAAACATGCTTTTTGCTGTCATTCGCACTTTAATTCCGACTTAGGCGCCAGCATAGGAACGGAACTCGTTCGTAACCCGGGGGACTACCTGCATAAGACACACTGCATTATAAGGTGCAGTAGTAGTAGTTGTTGGGGGTTGCATTATGCACATAATAGGTGAAAAGGGAATGCCATGCCACGATTAACTAATATTGATCCACATATAAGGCGCATCGAATTATAAGGCGCACTATCACTTTTGAAAAAATTGAAGGCTTTTAGGTGGTCCTTATTGTGCGGAAAATACGGTAATTGAAAATAATATACGGTTTCCCTGCTGAGTGTGTATTATCACCAAGTTGGAGTTGTCCTTGTAGACGTTACAATACATGCTCGTTTGTCAATGTTCATTCCAAATTGTTGGAAACATTTACTTTTGGAGTAAATTTTTATAATTTTAAAGACAAAAATATTTTTAGTAAACGGCGACTAAAACTAGACAAAAACAAACATTTTGAGATGACTAAAATATGACTAAGTATAACTGTCCAAAAGACAAAGAAGAAAATTAAAGAGTGCTGCCTACAGGTACTGCACAGGTCACATACCATCACAGTTGTTCTGGGGTTAAAACCACTCAATTCCTTGGAAGCCAGAGCCTCGTCTATCTCCCCTTGGACGAAGTAGTTGGGGTAGTAAGCCCCAGCAATGACCAACTACAAGAGAAGTACACCTTCTGACAGATGTCACACCAAATATTAAGTAAACAAGCCAAGACAAACCTGAAGGATAAACCTCTGTGTGTGTGTGCTGGTGTAGGCCACGTGCACAGTGTTCTCCGGTACACGCATGTTGAAACGTTCCACGCGTTTTTTCAGATCTTCATACAACACTGCAACCTGGCAAGGAAGTTTGTGGTAAGGGGTGACCGTTGTTGTGACTTTCAGCTTTTCCCATCTGAGATGGCCAGAGCATGGCCCTTGCACGTTTGACACTTATTATGCCAAGTTTCCTTGCTGGCACAACACACCCATTTTTTTGTTACCTTGACTAGGCATGTAACACTACACTACCAGTAGAAAGGCTGTATTATACCATGATAGCCGCTAAAAAAAGGATTGAAGGGATCAAATGAACCCTTAATAGCCGTATGTGTCACTTTCAATACACTTAGAATGTCATGATTTTGAGACCAATTCAGAATTTTGAAATTTCTTTCTCAAAATATTTTAACGCAATAAAACTGGCCACTGGAGGATAGTAACGCATTTTGTAAAGACCCGCAACCCGATTCAACAGCAATGAAAGGACGGGGAGCACGGTCGGAACGCTGGCGGCAGTATGCCAGGCGGCGGACGACCGAACAAAACAACCGAGAGGACGCCTGGAATGCCAGGCGCTGGACGACGGAGCAAAACGACTGAGACCATTGTGCAGCGGGCTCGCCAAGCAGACCCTGCAGAGATTCAAAAATAATCAGTCTTGGTGAGACAGACAACGATGGGGGAAAAGTTTACACGGCAGACGCAGCGACAACGGCGTCATCTCGGCTACAACAGGCGTCATCTCTCAGTAGTCATGTGTAAACAAATTGTTACTTTTCTATCAAAAGCTCTATTTGTCTTGTTCATTATGATATTTTGTAAAAGGAAAACATTCAGATGTTTGGGATGTAACTAATGCAAAAAATAGCTGTGTTAAAGTCAACGTTATGTTTGAAATGTATGCGTTTACAAAAAGCTCATTTTCTCCGTTTTTTCATCAGAAATTGGAAAATTGCTCAAACTAAGCTATTTTCTAATGCTGATTTCTAAAGATTTTTTTTTTCTGCTGAAAGAAGAGAGTCTAATTTTTCTTTTGGTGGGTTCCATGTTTATATAGCAATAGAACAGAATTTTCTGTGGGCCTTGCAAAATCAGTCAAAATCCAGAAAAACGGCCGGGAGCGAAGGGCCTTGCGCTGGCGAAAATGGCTTGGAGTGAATGAGTTAATTGAAAATAATGTACCGTTTTCCTGCCGAGTGTGTATTATCATCAAGCTGATGTTGTCTAGAGCCTACAAAAAGTGCTTGTCTGTCAATGTTCATTCAAGATTTTGGAAAGCTTTATTTTTGGACAAACTAATAAATTTTACAACCTAAAACATTAAGAGACTGGCAAAACCAATGCTGCTCTCTACTACTAAGACAGGGTGAGCACTCTAATGGGGGGGGGGCGGCGGCTCATAAGACAAGGAAGTGGATGCTTTCAAAAAAAAATAAAAAACAGGTACCTCCCGAATCCTTTTGATTTGAATGAAGTTTTCTTTTCCCCAGTCCAGCTCATCCTAAGAGGATAAGCATAGAGAAATACAGGAATGCTTTCACGGTCTATCCAATCATCAGGTTATTATCTGCCAATTGTTGAATGATACAAACACTGGTGGGTTAGGAATTGAAGGGCAAGTTCAGAATTTTTGACATTACGCTTAATCTTCAAATTAGCAGGGGATTAATTCACCGGTGGAGTTGATTTCAACAAATTCCGTGCAGTTTGTCAGTTGTAGGTTTCAGCACTCCGGAGTGGCTGAGCTAGCGCAAGTCAAAGGTCCCATCTTAGTATGTCAATAAAAAAAACAAAAAAAGATATTAACAGATCTTAGTCAAATAAATTCAAAATGCAGATCATTGTTTCAAAATTCCATGCGGCCAAAACAATGTCACACCAAACTGCCGTAATTCATTTTATTCTGCAGGACTATTAGATGCGTAATGGGACCACAATAGAAAGGAGTGCTTCGGCCACTCGTGCTCATGCTGAATTCGAGGAAAGTGGGAAGTCTGACTAATCACACTCGGAAGGTACCAATTGCGACGTCAAAGCATTCCGAGCATTTGTAAACAGCAAGATGGCCGACTGCGACAAGTTGTTTTTTATTTTGGCCATCAAAAGACATTTTGACCTCAAGCAAACATACCTTTTCAGTAAGCGATTAAATAGTGGAGGAAAAACGACGGCTAAGGTAAATAGCACACACTGTAAACTGTCTTCTTTAGTTTTACTATTGACGGTCTGCGTTTCGACGAGGGCCGCACAATTTTGTCGAGTGAAATCAGATTGAAACAACTCGTGTTCGGGGCACTTTTTTTCCCCGACCTGGCGACTAAAGCCTCCCAGTTCGAGTGGCATTCCAATTATATTTTTCCTGGTATCAGGTCGGAAAACTACGACTTCCCACCTTCCTCAGATGCAGCATCATTCTACTGAGTACTGACTGAACAATGGCAACGTGGTGAAATGTGCATTTAGAGGCTGTGGAAACAGAAGAAATGGGCAAATTAAAGTTTCCACAAATTCCCTATGAAGAACGAGGAACAATATAAACTGTGGTTACTTGCTGCTGGCTATGACAAACTTACCAGTGGAAAAAAATATCACTCCGCTCTGCAGACTGTTCCCTGCAGAGCTGCCGGATTACAAATGGTGCTGTTTATACTACAGTTATTGACATTTAATGGTAAGCTTTAAGAACTTTATCCTGAAAACATAGCCAACATTAGTGATTTTATGGGTCATCGGTATTTTCGTGCGTGCATATGTTGTTTTTTATTAACATGCTAAGACAAGATCACTGACTAGCTGAAGCTTAGCCACTCCGGAGCCCTGACACTAACAAATAACTAACACATGCTAAGACAAGATCACTGACTAGCGCAAGCTTAGCCACTCCGGAGCCCTGAAACTAACAAATAACTAACAAACTGCCCGGAATTTGTTGACATGAACTCCACTGACTAATTAAACCCCCGCTAACTCGACAATTAAGCCTAATGTAAAAAAGTCTGAACTTCCCCTTAAACATATGAATGAATGTCAGCTCATGTTGGGCTGTTTTGTCGACCTTTATGTTTCTTAGCTGTCCTTGCTTTTTGAAGCTGAGCCAAGCCTAACAATAGGGAAAGAAAAAAAAAAACATTGACAACTTTGAGAACATGAGATGCTTTTTAAATTGGCAAAATGAAATTACCTTGAAAGTGTTGACAAATGCTATGGAATCACTTTGGCTTCCTTGGGCAAATGCCATCTTACTCCTAGAATGAAAATATTCAGAGACGTCAAAGGCCAACAAAGAGACTTTTTGGATCATGTAACCTACCTGTGACCAGCAAGCTGCTGCATTAAAGGTATGGCAAAGAAACTCTTCATGGAGTTGCAAGCAGCTGAGGATAAAAGTGGCAAAAATAGTTTGCATTATGCAACAAAAAAAATCACCTGAATTAAACTATTGATCTCTGTGCTTCTGTAGTCTGGACAGGCTGACCTATGATGAGACACTCATCCAGACAACCGAAGATGTGACCCAGGACAATCATCTTGCCAAGGTAAAGGTCCACAGGTAAGTGGGCCAGCACTCGGCCCAGGAATGTCAGCTCGCCGTCTTCATTTTGAGATCTATCCTGTTTAGCAGACAGAGCTCCAATCTAAAGAACAAATGAGAATAATGTTCTCATGATATTCGTGCTTTTATAGCTCATTTTCATCAAATTATCAAGATGATAAACAGCGAATAATTGTTTAACCCTTTAAGGTCTGGGCCTATTTTGTCTGATTTTGCATGCCTTTGAAGTTGCCTTTATATTTCAAAGAAAGAATTGTTTACGATGGCCTGGTTTGGTCCCTTTTTTGTGACACCTTGAACTTCATGTCCAAACTGTTGTTTCCTTCACTGACCAATTATAAATCATCATTTTGGGCCCAAAAAGACCAAAAATTCCAAAATCGTTTTGTCAAAATTTTTAATATTGATGTCCAATTGACAACCAAACATGCGTAACGAACCGTTTTGAAACTTTGTAATATTTATTCAACATTTTAGGATGAACATTCAACCAAAAAAAAAATTAGAATAAATAGTCTTATATTTGACAATTCAACATAAACAACAGGTATAGCCATAGGCGTTTTTTGCCTTTATTCACGCTCTAGTCAAAACAGGTTATATACAGCAGACCAAACAGTGAAGAACAGTGAAAAAATATATACCATCTAACACAAAAAGTGTTTAGAGGCCATCTCTTTATGAGTTTAGGTATTGCGGCCCATCACCTGATGAAAACTATGTACACACAATCAAGCTTCTTGAACACACATTTATATACACAAATTGAGAAGACTGATTGTGGGAAAAAATATATATATAACATTGGGAAAAAAAGTATTTTCAAAAATATTTACAATAAACAAGTTAAATTTTTTTCAGGCATGCCACTCCGAAAAGCAGTTTCGTCCTGGAATTAGACACAGGGCGACATCACACAGCCCACACTTCCATGGGGTGTCGGTCCTCTTTCCACCCTTCCACCCTTCCATTTTCATTTCACTTTACTTTCATTGTCACTATAAATGTACATGAAAAAAAAGTCAGTATTTATGAAAGTAATAAAGTATAAAATAAAAATATATACAGCAATAAATAATAATGGAAATCTATATGTATGACAATAGAAAGAATACCATAGCTGAATATGTGCTACATCCCTAATCTTCATATAGAAAGAAAAACACCACAAATTATAAATTCCTGCCTGGGATACACACAGTGCATGTACGACTTTGATCTGATATGCACATTTTATTATTATATCCACAAACACACACTTATATTGCATCAAAATTAACTTTGTCTTGCAATATCAAAAGAAACTTTCAAAAGAAACTTTTTCAGCATAAAAAAAAAAAAGTGAGTTGGCTTACCTCTGCTCGTCGATGGCGTCACCCACGTGTTCAAATCCGTCACTATCTTCACTCGAGGACTCTTCCGAAGAAGACGATGATGACGAATTTGGACCATCCTCTTCCTCAAGTTGATCAAAAAGCACAATTGCTTGCGCCAAATTTAATTTTCCGTTCATTCTCAAAGTCACACAAAGTCGCTCGCTCGATCCAAACGGCCGTCACTCGCCACCTCGCTGCTTCAGAACACTCCTCCCTCTCGTTCGGTGGAACCTCGCACGGCAGTTATATTTATTTACAAAACGCATTTTGTGCTTCCACTGTGACTTCGAAAGGGTTCATTTGATTTGTGTTTTTTTCATGGAGCTTCCATTTTGAAAAAGGACAAGAAATGATGGAAATATAGACATAAACAAATGATCCATGCAGCGTTTTAATGTTTTTTTGAGAGGACAATAAAACTAAAAAACTTAAATGACAATATCTTACGTTTTAGTTGGTCGATTGACTTCAAATAATAACGAGAGTAAACCGCAACTTCTGCACTTTAAAACGAGACCAACCAACGGCATGTGGGTGACGTAATTAAAATGTGAGGGCGCTTCAAAGACGACGTGCAGCGCGTCCTTCGACTCTCAAGGGTTAAACATCAACATATTAGTGGGAATTCACCAAACAGCATGACAAGAGTTTTTTTTCTCCAAAATGTTACTGAGAACCAAAAAACAAACAAACAAAAAAGTCTTATTTCTGTCGTTTAGATTTTTATTTTTTAGAAAATGGCAAATGAACTCTTCAAAACTCAAACCTCAACTTAAATCTAACCATCAATTCACACTGGTCAATTCACACTGGTCTACATTTCATTTTGTGGTTTGAGCTCCAACTGAATTTTTGGGTGCAGAATCCCAAAACGGATTTTTTTCCTTTATCATCTATAGCAAGATTTTTTTATCTCCAGTTTACTTATTTATCATATCCCTTTTCAAAACCTGATAGTGTTAAAACATTACAGTCGTGCCTCTAATTCATATTTCATTATATGTTAATATTTTTTTTTTTTCATATAAACTAAGCACAAATATTGTTTTTTCATTTTTCTTATGTTTTTAGATCGCCCAGAGAGGGGGCGGGGGGGTCAAAATTTCACTTGCTTTGTTCATCTTCTTGTTGGTGAGGATATGAAGTAAAATATTTGTGGACAGATCAGATCAGAATGAAATTTGGTAGGTGTAAACACATTGATCCTCAAAGACTAAATTGTTCTATTTTTTGGTTTCAAGGCCGAATCATAATTTATCCTTATTGCCACCCCGTCTTGGCGCCTGTACCTTGGGGTTTACCCCAGTAGACGAGAGGGTAGCCTCCCTCCGCCTTCGGGTTGGGGGACGGGTCCTGACTGTTGTTTGTGCTAGCGCACCAAACAGCAGCTCAGAGTACCCACCTTTTTGGAGTCCTTGGAGGGTGTGCTGGAGAGCGCTCCCTCTGGGAACTCCCTTGTTCTGCTGAGGGGACTTCAACGCACACGTTGGCAATGACAGTGAGACCTGGAGGGGCGTGATTGGGAGGAACACCCCCCCTCCCCGATCACAACCCAAGCGGTGTTCTGTTATTGGACCTCTGTGCTCGTCATGGATTGTCCATAACGGACACCATGTTCAAACAAAGGGATATCCATTTGTGTACTTGGCACCAAGACAACCTACTCCACAGTAGAGATGTCCCGATCCGATATTTGGATCGGATCGACGCCGATATGGGCAAAAAAATGCGCATCGGTATCGGATCGGCCAACACAGAAAAATTCAGATCCAGACTTCCGATCCAGTTTTTTTTTTTTTTAAAGTTCGGTCCGGGTTTTCCAGTGCACCGATTTACATAATCCATTCTAGTTTTTGCTTCGGTTTCCCTAAAATCCGGTCCGCATTTTACGGCTCACCTTCAACAAACTACATTTACATTACCATCTCCCAATTTACCGAGAGACTTTATCGGTAAAAATTTCAGCTGTGTGGGATCATTTCACCTTAAAGGACGACAAAGACGAAGAGGCAGAGTGGTGGTAAAGTGTAAGAAGTTTTAATACAACCAACCTAATCAAGCATTTAGCGAAATACCACCACAAACAATATGGAGTATGTTAAGAAAACCGAAGACAAAAAGAAAGGTCCTACGCAACTAACACTGGCAGAAACTTTTGCTATGCGTGAAAAACTGGCACTCGACAGTCCCAAAGCCCAGGGAATAACAAGAGTCATTGCCGAAGAATTCATTCTGGATGACAAGCCATTATCTCTCATGAGTAAAGACGCACCATCCAACACTTAGAAACACGGTACAACCTGCCCAGCAGTCATTACATCCTTGAGCGATTCGGCCGTGGAAGATTCGAGAACGATTCTCAAACATCCAAATTCCGATTATTGAAATATGTCAAGTAAAGCGGAACTAATACACAGCGCGGTCTTTGGGACGCAATGAGAAACTGACCGCAGTGCGTCCCGAAAGTAAACATAATGCTCGTCATAGACCCGGGTAATGCCAATGCTCAACTCACGGCTTTAGCTGAACTCATGCCGCTGGATAAAAAAACACAAGAATACCTGACTGCTGCTGACAGCCGCTACAAACTACGTCAACATCGTTTTACTGGAGATAATAGGTATCATATGTATATAGAACTAGATGCAAAACGACAGGCTCGACGGCATCAGCAACATTAAAGTATGGAAAACTAATGCGTTAGTAAACAGCCGCCATCTTAAAGCAGGAGACTTCCCTAGTAGGCTGTTGTGAACCTTCCAAGCGAACCTAATTAACTTTTTATCTAAAATACTCCGTAATCGGCAAAATCTTGACTTGAATCTATCATCAAAACAGTTTTAAAACTTTCACATGTCGAAAGTAGACAGAAGGGAAATTATGGAATAACGGGAGCAATTTTAACAACTTTAACAGTTGATTCGCAAAATTAAATGAATTGAATGTAGTTTAAAGCTGCTGATACAGAATGGGGACTTGAGTATTTTATTTACTGTTTTAAAATGTTAACTTGATACTGAAATAGTCGTTTATTTAAACCTGAGAGGCTTTTTATACAATTTTTGTAACTAATGCACAAAACATTAAAAGCATCTAGTAGCTTGGGGGATTTATGGGATTTTCCACTGAGATTGTTTGTGTGTTTTGCTTTTTTAAAACAGTTTACAATATTATTTGCACGTTTTACTGACTGACTATGCCATTTCTGTTTGTTATTTATACAGTCGGGAGAACAAGCATTTGATACACTGCCGATTTTGCTGGTTTTCCCACTTGCAAGCCATGTAGAGGTCTGTAATTTGTATCATAAGTTCTCTTCAACTGTGAGGGACGGAATCTAATACAAAAAATCCAGAAAATCACATTGTATAATTTTTAAATAATAAATTTGTATTTAACTGCAAGAAATAAGTATTTGATACATTACCAACTAGTAAATATTTCGGCTCTCAGTTCTTTTTTAAGAACCCCTCCTGTTCTCCACTCATTACCGGAAGTAACTGCACCTGTTTGAACTTCTTACCTGTATAAAAGACACCTGTTCACATGCTCAAACAAACAAACTCCAACCTCTCCACAATGGCCAAGACCAAAGAGCTGTGTAAGTACATCAGTGATAAAATAATAGACCTGCACAAGGCTGGGATGGGCTACAGGAAAATAAGCAAGCAGCTTGGTGAGAAGGTAACAACTGTTGGAGCGATATTAGAAAATGGAAGAAGTTCAAGTTGACGGTCAATCTGCCTCGTTCTGGGGCTCCATGCAAGATCTCACCTCGTGGGGCATCACTGATCATGAGGAAGGTGAGGGATCAGCCCAGAACTACACGGCAAGACCTGGTCAATGACCTGAAGAGAGCTGGAACCACAGTCTCGAAGAAAACCATCGGAAACACATTACGCCGTCATGGATTAAAATCCGACAGCGCACGCAAGGTCCCGCTGCTGAAGCCAGTGCATGTCCAGACACGTCTGAAGTTTGCCACTGACCATCTGGATGATCCAGAGGAGCAATGGGAGAAGGTCATGTGGTGGGATGAGACCAAAATTGAACTTTTTGGTCTAAACTTGGCTCGTCGTGTTTGGAGGAAAAAGAACGATGAGTACAACCCCAAGAACACCATCCCAACCGTGAAACATGGAGGAGGAAACATCATTTTTTGGGGCTGCTTCTCTGCCAAGGGTACAGGACGACTGCACCATATTGAGGGGAGGATGGATGGGGCTATGTATCGCCAGATCTTGGCTGACAACCTCCTTCGTTCAGTGAGAGCCCTGAAGATGGGTCGTGGCTGGGTCTTCCAGCGTGACAACGACCCAAAGCACACAGCCAAGGCAACTAAAGAGTGGCTCCGTAAGAAGCATCTTAAGGTCCTGGAGTGGCCTAGCCAGTCACCAGATCTGAACCCGATAGAAAATCTATGGAGGGAGCTGAAAGTCCGTGTTGCCCCGCAGCAGCCCCGAAACCCGAAGGCTCTGGAAAAGATATGCATGGAGGAGTGGGCCAAAACCCCTGCTGCAGTGTGCGCAAACCTTGTCAAGGACTACAGGAAACGTTTGGTATCTCTAATAGCAAACAAAGGTTTCTGTACCAAATATTAAGTTCAATTTTTGTGACGTATCAAATACTTATATCATGCAATTAAATGCAAATTTATTATTTAAAAATCATACAACGTGATTTTCTGTTTTTTGTATTAGATTCTGTCCCTCACAGTTGAAGAGAACTTATGATACAAATTACGGACCTCTACATGCTTTGCAAGTGGGAAAACCAGCAAAGTCGGCAGTGTATCAAATACTTGTTATCCCCACTGTATGTTATGTTTTGTGTTTGTCACTGAATAAACAGGTCAGTTTCTTGTTACCAACCATTGTGTGTTATTTAAACTCACCTAATTCAGCTGGCTAGTTGTTATCAAGAGTACTAAAACCTTTTTCAACATGAGTCTGACTACTAAGTAAGGAGGCTAAATAACTTTAACACATGCTCAGATAGGTCTGTATCGGTATCAGCCAGTATCGGTATCGGATCGGAAGTGCAAAATAATATCGGTATCGGATTGGAAGTGCAAAAACCTGGATCGAGACATCCCTACTCCACAGTTCGATGATCGACTTTGTAGTTAAGTCATCGAACTTTTGGCCGCATGTTTTGGACACTCGGGTGAAGAGAGGGGCAGAGCTGTTGATTGATCACCACCTGGTGGTGTGTTGGCTCCAATGGCGGGGGAAGATACTGGCCAGACATCACAGGCCCAAACTTATTGTGAGGGTCTGCTGGGAACTTCTGGCAGAATCCCCAGTCAGAAAGAGCTTCAACACACACCTCCGGCAGATTTTCTCCTTTGTCCCTGTGGAGGTGGGGGACATCGAGTACGAATGGGCCATGTTCCACACCTCCATCGTCGAGGCGGCTGATCGGAGCTGTGGCCATAAGGTGGTTGGTGCTTGTTGTGGCGGCAATCCCCGAACCCGCTGGTGTCCAGCGGTAAGGGATGCCGTCAAGCTGAAGAAGGAGGCCTATCGGGCCCTTTTGGCCTGTGGGACTCCAGAGACTGCTGACAGGTACTGGCTAGCCAAGCAGACTTTGGCTTTGGCGGTCGCCGAGGCAAAAACTTAGACATGGGAGAAGTTCTGCAAAGCCATGGAAAACGACTTCCGGACAGCTTCGAGGAAATTCTGGTCCACCATCCGGCGTCTGAGGAAAGGTAAGCAGTGCACCATTAACACTGTGTATGGTGGAGATGGAGTACTGCTGACCTCGACTCAGGACGTCGTGAGTCTGTGGGGAAAATACTTCGAAGACCTCCTCAATTCCACCGACATTCCTTCCTTAAAGGAAGCAGAGTCTGGGGACTCCGAGCTGGGCTCTCCTATCTCTGGGGTCAAAGTCACTGAGGTGGTTGGAAAGCTCCTCGGTGGAAAGGCCCCGGGGGTCGATGAGATCCGCCCGGAGTTCCTAAAGACTCTGGATGTTGTGGGGCTGTCGTGGCTGACACACCTCTACAACATCGCGTGGACATCGAGGACAGTGTCTCTGGATTGGAAGACCGGGGTGGTGGCCCCCTTTTTTAAGAAGGGGGTTCTGGAGGATGTGTGCCAATTATCGAGTGATCACACTCCTTAGCCTCCCCGGTAAAGTCTATTCAGGGTTGCTGGAGAAGAGGGTCCGTCGGGAAGTCGAATTTCGGATTCAGGAGGAGCAGTGTGGTTTTCATCCCAGCCGTGAAACATTGGACCAACTCTACACCCTCGGCAGGGTCCTCAAGGGAGTTCGCCCAACCGGTCTACATTTGTTTTGTAGATCTTGAGAAGGCGTTCGACCGTGTGACTCTGGTAGTCCGCAGGGGGTGCTCCAGGAGTACGGAGTACCGAGCCCCTTAGTAAGGGCTGTTCGGTCCCTGTACGACCGTTGTCAGAGTTTGGTCGAATTCGTTTCCAGTGAGGGTTGGACTCCGCCAAGGATGCCCTTTATCACCGATTCTGTTCATAACTTTTTTGGACAGAATTTCTAGGCACAGCCGAAGCGTTGCGGGGGTCCGGTTTGGTGGCCTCAGCATTGCATCTCTGCTTTTTGCAGATGATGTGGTGCTGTTGGCTTCATCAAACCGTGACCTCCAACTTTCACTGGAGTGGTTCGCCGAGTGTGAAGCAGTTGGGATGAAGATCAGCACCTCCAAATCCGAGACCATGGTCCTCAGTCGGAAAAGGGTGGCGTGCCCCGTGTCGGGGATGAGATCCTGCCCCAAGTGGAGGAGTTCAAGTATCTTTGGGTCTTGTTCACGAGTGAGGGTAGGAGGGAACGGGAGATCGACCGACGGAACGGTGCAGCGTCTGCAGTGATGCAGAAGCTGCACCGGTCCATAGTGGTGAAGCAGGAGCTGAGCCGAAAGTCGAAGCTCTCGATTTACCAGTCAATCTATGTTCCTACCCTCACCTATGGTCACGAGCTTTGGGTTGTGACCAAAAGAACAAGATCCCAGATAGAAGCTGCCGAAATGAGATTCCTCTGCAGGGTGTCTGGACTCTCTCTTAGAGATAGGGTGAGAAGCTCGGTCATCTTGGAGGGACTCTGTGTCGAGCCGCTACTCCTTCCCGTTGAGAGGAGCCGGCTGAGGTGGCTCCGGCATCTGGTTCCGATGTGTTCTGGACGCCTCCATGAGAGGTGTTCCGGGCATGTCCCACTGGCGGGTGGCCCCAGGGACAACAAAGGACACGCAGGAGAGACTATGTCACCCAGCTGGCCTGGGAACACCTTGGGATCCCACCGGAGGAGCTGGTTGAAGTGGCTGGGGAGAGGGAAGTCTGGGCTTCGCTGCTAAAACTGCTGCCCCGACCTCGGATTGAGCGGCAGGTGATGGATGGATGGATGGATGGAAGGCCAATTAATTAATTGCAGACTTATTGTCATCTCTAGGTTCAGCATTTACCAGTAGAAGGGACACGTGCTCTTTGGGTGAGCTTTTTCAAAGAAGATGGGGATCCTACTGAGAAAAATTTAGCTCAGTCTTGGATTCCTCACCCTAAAATGAGTTATAAACCCGCATCAGTGAGAATAAGAATGATCTTGCCCAGTGTTACGGTACCGTTCATCCTCACAAGCAATGCCGGTGCCTCGGATGAACCCCCTTGATCTCAGAACCTCTAAGTGTTGGTGCAAACAAGTCATCCACCGTACCACTCTGGCTTGAACTCTATATGAAGTACTTTAATTTTCAGACTATAAGGCGCACCTGACTACAAGCCGCCACCTACTAAATTTGACTCGACAACGGCATTTGTTTATAGATATGCCGCACCGGACAATAAGCCGCAGCTGTCCTTACTGTATTACGGTATATTTACACAAAAAGATATTAACCTGTAACACCTTATTTGACAACGGCTTCATAAGATAGTCGTCATTATGACATGACACTATCATGAGCCTTAACGAATGCTTTTGACAGATGTCAATTAGTGTCATCAGGCAAATGATATCACTTTTGAATGGATGTAAAAGATCCCAGCTTAGTGACAAAATTTGCCGGTCGACACTTCATCTGTCATAAGCATTCATTAATACCCATGAAGGGTACCCTGGACTTTAAGCCGCATGATTCAAAATGAAAAGAAAAATGTAGCATCTTATATTCCGGAAATTACGGTAATAATATTCATCACTACCCACCTCTTTCAGTTGGAGCACAGTCCTCACAATCTCTTTGAGGTTGGGGGGTGAAGGAGCTGTTGAAAGCAGGGACCGAGGGTCTCCCATGTCAAGCAGCTTCACTTTCAGCATGATGTTGGACAGGGGTGCAAGCTGAGAGGACACACAGGATGTGTTAGATGAAAACTGTCAATGGCACTGAAATATGAGTATTCACAGCAGAGTCCTCTCTGTTTAAGTCAATTGGACGTCTATTGTCGTCAGTGGAAGCCAAAGAGTGACTTACGAGTCACTTCCTGTACATTTTGGAACATTTCTTTGTGGAATTCAGGGCATTTCCAGACCACTTTTTGTTCAGTGTTGTAATGGTTTGTTTTGAAAGTGTTGCATTTAGTTTTAATGATTTGGGAGGACACACTGCCTTTTGGTGGCAACAGTTAAAAATGACATACCCGTTTAAGGCTGAATCCAACAAAAGGCTAAATTGTTTATGGATTTGTAATTTAGTTCAGAGGTACATCGCACAGTTTTTGTGGAAAGATGTTTTTGAATGATTTGTTAAGATATTTGTACAAAAAAAGAATACCAATAAAATTTTATAGCATTTAAGCTAGCGGACTTTTGTTATGCAAGTTAGTTTAATTTGATCTACTAAATTTAGATATCAATTAGGCTAATTGGACATATTATACTCCAATTATTTTGTGCTAGGTGTTTTATTGTCGAACTGTGTGCTCATAGTTGTACATGTGTTTGTGTTACAACTTTACAAAACAATAAAAAAATGTGGAAAAATGAAGGAAGTAAAGTTCAAAGAACTACAAATTGCCTTGTTTGCCGTCTGTCTAGGTGGATAACATTTAGTGAGGACAGAACAGGCGTAGTAAAATGACTTATAAACTTTGGCCAACTGAGTTTCTTTATTTTTGCAGATGAAAAAAATTCACAAAATATTTATTTTGTTGTTCTTTGTTGTACTAATCAATTACTTAAATAATCGATAGCTGTAGCCCTGTAAGAAAGGCTTTCTATTCTATTCAATTTCATTTTGACAGGGAGGGGGCGAATGAACAAATGCGACTTTGGATACAAAAGTGAGCCATGTGCAGTCGTGCACAGGTTTTATGGCACCATTGTCAAAATGAAGCATGTCATTCTGTACATACAGTATGAATGAGCTACAACGTGCCCGTCAAGGGCCGAATTGGAACCCCTGGTGGGCCGCACGTTGGGCACCCCTGCCAATTCAAAACACATACCAGCATCTCGGGGATCATGTAATCCGGGATGTCGTTCTTCCAGAAGTCTTTACTGACAAGACGGTAACAGTAGCCCTTTGAAACTCGACCCGCCCTTCCTAGTGGACAAAAAGAGGACGTGCGAGTAAGTGACGAAACATTTGATTGTACTTCAGATTATGCTTTACCTCTGCGTTGGTTGCAGTTGGTCTTTGCTGCCCAGGCGAGACGCAAAAATTGATAATTGGTTTCTTTGTCGCAGACCAATTGACGAGTCAAGCAAAAATCAATAACTGCACAAAAGAGAACCCAAGTATTGAAAGGTGAGATTAGATCCAAATCTTGAGGATGAGTTCGGCGAACGTACCATATTTGACATCGGGCACAGTCACAGAGCTTTCTGCAATATTGGTGGAAAGGATGACCTGCAAACGTTAGAACAACGTGATGATGAACTAAACATAAATGAAATACGAAGCATCAAATCATGTTACCTTTCTGTATCCAGGCACAACTGACAGGAATACACCATATTGCTCCTCCATTGTAATGGTGGAGTGGAGGGCATAAACCTGCAGTCTAAAAGGGACAAGAATAAGGAACAAACATATCTGAAAGACCATTAGGTCACTCATTTATAGAGGGCACTACTTTCAGTCCATTTTGCACAGTCAATTGCAAGGAAAGATGAGCATTCGTATGTCAATTTTTAAAATTTAAATAAAACTATTAATGGATTAAAATACTCAGGGCCCCAGACTGACAGTCCATAACTTAAAATTTTAGAGGCGCATGCAGAAGATTTAGGGGCGCACACTGTAAATCGACATGCAAAGCTTCCCCTCTAATTTACACTGTTTAACCAATAAATATATCATAATATATACATCTACATATACTACCTGAATATAGCATCATAAATGCATAAAACTAAAAACATGAATCTAAATGTTGTTCTCTATCAGTTTTGACATCAACCATATACGTAGAAATTCAGTTAACATGGTAATTTTGTTCCATTTCTGTCACCGTTACCTGGCACCACTACCAATCAGCGACGAATTTATTGATCAACAAATCACCTGCGAGGACACTGGCCGACCTGGAAATTGACATTCACACGCCACACTTTGTCAACATGGAGGAGTGTATCATTTTGGCAGTGTGCGACCAGCACATACTTTCGATACCTCTCGGCATGATTTTCGGGACATACATATAAAAGCAGCAGTATGCCCTCTAAATTCATAGCTAATCAGAGATGAGCAAAGACCATGGCAGAGCTTGCCGCTGTAGTCGCATCACGCCCCGTGTGTTGGCTTACAGCTCAACAAGAGATGTCCCGATCCGATATTTGGATCGGATCGTACGCCGATATGGGCAAAAAAATGCGCATCGGTATCGGATCGGAACACAGGAAAAATTCCTATCCAGATTTCTGTTCCAGTTTTTTATGTCCGGTCCGGGTTTTCCAGCGCACCGATTTACATAATCCATTCCAGTTTTTGCTTCGGTTTCCCTAAAATCTGGTCCGCATTTTACGGCACACCTTCAACACACTACATTTACATTACAGTCTCCCAATTTACCGAGAGACTTTATCGGTAAAAATGTCAGCTGTGTGGGATCATTTCACCTTAAAGGACGACAAAGACGGAGAGGCAGAGATATGCCACAATAAAGTCAAGCGTCGTGGTAAAGCTGTAAGAAGTTTTATACAACCAACCTAATCAAGCATTTAGCGAAATACCACCACAAACAATATGAGGAGTATGTTAAGAAAACCGAAGACAAAAAGAAAGGTCCTACGCAACTAACACTGGCAGAAACTTTTGCTATGCGTGACAAACTGGCACTCGACAGTCCCAAAGCCCAGGGAATAACAAGAGTCATTGCCGAAGAATTCATTCTGGATGACGAGCCATTATCTCTCTTGAGTAAAGACGCACCATCCAACACTTAGAACCACGGTACAACATGCCCAGCCGTCATTACATCCTTGAGCGATTCGGCCGTGGAAGATTCGAGAACGATTCTCAAACATCCAAATTCCGATTATTGAAATATGTCAAGTAAAGCGGAACTAATACACAGCGCAGTCTTCGGGACGCAATGAGAAACTGACCGCATTGCGTCCCGAAAGTAAACATAACTTGTCTTAGACCCGGGTAATGCCAATGCTCAACTCACGGCTTTAGCTCGACTCATGCCGCTGGATAAAAAAACAATACGTGGCTCAGTTTACCGCAGTAAAAATAACCAGTGATAAAAAAACACAAGAATACCTGACTGCTGCTGAAAGCCGCTACAAACTACATCAACGTCGTTTTACTGGAGACAACAGATATCATATGTATATAGAACCAGATGCTACACGACAGACTCGACTGCGTTAGCAACATTGAAGTATAGAAAACCAGGTGCGTTAGTAAACAGCCACCATCTTAAAGCAGAAGACTTCCCTAGTAGGCTGTTGTGAACCTTCCAAGCGAACCTAATTAACTTTTTATCTAAAATACTCCTAAATCTGCAAAATCTTGACTTGAATCTATCTTCAAAACAGTTTTAAAACTTTCACATGTCGAAAGTAGACAGAAGGGAAATTATGGAATAACGGGAGCAATTTTAACAACTTTAACAGTTGATTCGCAAAATTGAATGTAGTTTAAAGCTGCTGATACAGAATGGGGACTTGAGTATTTTGTTTAATGTTTTAAAATGTTAACTTTATACTAAAATTGTCGTTTATTTAAACCTGAGAGGCTTTTTATACAATTTTTGTAACTAATGCCCGAAACACTAAAAGCATCTAATAGCTTGGGAAGTTTGTGGGATTTTCCACTGACAGTTTACAATATTATTTGCAGGTTTTACTGACTGACTATGCCATTTCTGTTTGTTATTTAAAATTTTTTGTGTTTGTCACTGAATAAACAGGTCAGTTTCTTGTTACCAACCGTTGTGTGTTATTCAAACTCACCGAATTCAGCTGGCTCGTTGTTATCAAGAGTACTAAAACCTTTTTCAACATGAGTCTGACAACTAAGTAAGGAGGCTAAATAACTTTAAACTTTAACACATGCTCAGATAGGTCAGTATCGGTATCGGCCAGTATCAGTATCGGATCGGAAGTGCAAAACAATATCGGTATCGGATCGGAAGTGCAAAAACCTGGATCGGGACATCCCTAAGCTCAACGGCAATGACTTTCGCGTTTCGCCATTGCTCATCGTGCCTCCCGTGTGTCGAGCCTACCTCTACCTTCTTTTTCTTCTGCTGTATTTTCCCTTGGCAAACCAGCTCGTTACATAACCGCCAAGTAGTGAATTTAGCTGTGACTGTGTCAACAACAACAAAATACTGTAATTTTACTAGCCGCGCATGTGTGAGCAGATTAAAAAAAATACTCGTAGTGGCTCTAATTTTAGTCGCAAATGCGACCATTTGCAGTGTTGTGCATGAACGCGTTCAATGAACGATCGTTCATGAACACGTTCATATTTTGGGCGAACATGAATTGAACGCATCATATTTCTGTCTCATGAACGTTACTGTGAACGCGCTCATCCTAGCGGTTGTGAGCGGTGCTCATAACTTCGTTCATGAGTTCATCACATTTAGAGCCTTACCGACAAAACTGCATATAAAGCCATATGCTAAAAACACACAATAAAAAAATGAACCTTAATAGCGGAAAATTATCCAACCTGGTAACCCAAGATGCCTGTCACGGCCGTATTGTTTAAGCAAATACGTCATCACAACAACGGCAGCATGGACACAGAAGCTGGCAGCTCTCGAAACCCGGCCCGCTCAGAGCAACTTTCTACACAGTACCAGCAATTAAAAGAGTTTTACGGAAAAAGTCAGTACCGACCCGGATGGCAAAAATATAACGTTTACTTGTAAACTTTGTCCACCTGGATTGAAGAAGACCGTCCGTACGTCGGTAACGTCTTTAGCCAACCTTAAACGGCACATCGAAATAAAGCATGCGACAAGCCTTGCTAGGTATCTGCGACTGCCAGCATGTGCGATTAAGAAAGAGACAGCAACGGTTGGCCAGAGCAGTACCTCTGCCACCCAAATACCGCTAACAGCATACCAGAGTGGCCCCGTTTTCTGTCTCTCCCAGCCGCAGCTAGACAACCTAGTTCTGCAGTATATTGTGGGAGAAATTGAAATTGAATATGAAGATGAATCTGACACATAGTTTCAGTGTTAAAAAGGATACATGAATTGCTGTCTGTGGTTCTATATGGACACTGCCAATAATAGCTTGCAACAATTTTTGGCGAACAAAAAGAACTGAACTACAAAAGTTCATTTTTTGGAACCATGAACTTTAGTTCAAAATTTTGAATGATGAACTATGAACTGAACAGTTCATTTTAAAATTTGTGAACTGCAATTTGAACTAGTTCATGTAGAAAATGAACTATCCCAACACTGACCATTTGTTCGCAGTCTGGAGCCCTGCTGTTTTAGTTTTTGTTTTGTTTTTCATGTTAAATACAAAAGATGCACCGATACCGATACTAGTATCGGCAGGGAGGGCCGATCCGGCCCGAAATGGCGGTATCGGTATCGGCGGGTACCAACGAAGCCGCCACCAATACCATTTACTGGTCCAGTGTTGTAACATTTGACAGCAGCCTTTTTTTCCTCCTGACACTCACTACACTGTCTCTGTGTTGTGTGATGACACGTGAACACTTTGCATGCCAGGTACCTATCGATATTGGCCTGCTCCAGACCAATGAGAGCAGGCCAATAGCCACTCATGACCAATGCCGGGCCGCTTTTTCATATGGAGGAAAAACTATGAGAGTAAAATGTCGACGGTCTGGACATATTTCCGTTTATAATTTCCATCGAGTACAATAACTGCATGCAAGATTTACGGCCTGAAAGTTTCGAGAGGTGGAGTTAAATCGGCCAGTTTCAATACCTCAAACCTGATAAAACATTTGAAGACGAAACGTGAACGAAGACAAAGAGCCTGAAACCGCAGGACTGCTATCCAGAGAAAGGGCGCTGGACCGGAGCAACAATCTCTGGTCAGTTCACTACGTCTACTTTACTTTTATTGTCTTTTACTGAAAGAAATGTCGCTGTAATTTGGGACCCGTTTCCAAAGTAGGGTTGCCACCTTTCACAAATAGAAATAAGTGACTCCCCCTCCCGCCCAAAGCCGTACAGGCGACGAAAAATAGGGACATCCCCAAACTCCCAAAATGCATAGAAATATATTTATATATATATACACAGTGATCCCTCGCTACTTCGCGCTTCGAATTTCGCGGTTATTATTCTATCACAGATTTTTTTTTTTTGTCAAAAAAAATATATACACATGAATAAAAAATTAAAATAATGGAGAAAATATGGTGTAAAATCTGCACGTTCCCTAACAGAAGGCAAGGAGAGCCTGCCCAACTCATAATCCACCGCTCTGATTCACTGGCCAGCATCACTCGGGAATATCGCAAGCTGATTGGCCGAGATGTTTAACCTTGCTGCTATCGAAGTAAAATGGCTCCAAAGTGTCCTCCGCCTCCTCAATTCTCTAGCAAACCCAAGAAAAAAAGAAAAATGATGACGGTGCACGAGAAAGTTAAATTATTGGACATGCTTAAAGTTCGCCACAGCTATCTGTCTGTTGCACTCCATCACGGACTAAACCAATCAACAGTTCGTTACAAAAAAAGGACGAGGCGAAAATCCGAAAGACCGCCTCAATGTCGTTTTCCAGGGACACTAAGCGAGTCGTTACTCCTCGCAACAAGACGATTATAAAATGGAAAATGCACTAACAGTGTGGATATCGGACTGTCAGGAAAAGAAGGTGAGTCTCGACACAAACATGATGGGGGTAAAAGCCAGAGCTCTGTATGATAGCCTCATTCCTGAAGGAGAGTTGGATGAAGGTGGCGGTGATGCCGACTCCGACGAAGATGAACCACAGCCTAGTACAAGAGAAGAAAATTGTGGTTTTGTTGCCAGCAAGGGCTGGTTCGAAAATTCAAAAAGACAATTGGACTTCGCAGGGTTACGTTGCATGGGGAAGCCTCCTCGGCACACCATGACGCAGCTGTTCGTTACGTTGAGGACCAATTTCCCAAATTAATTGAAGAGGGTGGCTATCTCCCAGAGCAGGTGTTTTACATGGACGAGACTGGCCTTTTTTGGAAGAGGATGGCATACAGAAAAATAACTCCCCATCACGATGTTCCTTGTGCGCAGGACACCTCCTGCAGAAGCTTCCCAATAAATCATCTTTATCTTCATATCCATTGTTCTGGAGTTTTTTCTTCACTTATCAAATTTATCAAGATCATCAGTGTGGTGAGTACATTTTATTCCTCTAACGCATGTTATTGTATATTAATATTGCATTTACGTTTCAAACTACCGTAATTTTCGCACTATAAGGCGCACCTGACTATAAGCCGCAACCCACCAAATTTGGCACGAAACGGAATTTGTTCAAAGATAAGCCGCACTGGACTATAAGCCTCAGCTGTCCTCACTGTATTATGGGAAATTTACAGCAAAAGATATTAACCGGTAACACTTTATTTGACAGCGGCATCATATGACTGCCATAAGACCAAATAAACCACCATGAAGCTTTGAACTAATTCACTGCAAAGCGTCATTGCTTCAAGAAGCTTCATTTGGCCATCAGTGCTTCTGCTGTCAACAGTTGTTGTCCAACATGCCTCCTAGCATGCATTGCAGCGCTACAGAATCACAATTAATGTTATGTGCTAATTATTTCTTCAGTTTCTGTTCCAGTTGTTTCATTACTTGCTAGTTATGGTATTTGATAACATTTTATTTGACAGTGGTGCCATAAGACTGTCATAAGACAATCATAATTATGACATGACACTGTCCTGGGCGTTAATGAATGCTTATAACATATGTCATTTAGTGTTATCTGGCAAATTATCTCACTTTTGAATGGATGTAAAAGAACCAAGCTGGACATAAATGGAGTTAGTGACATAATTTGCCGGATGAAACATTCTATTCTATTCTATTCTATTCTATAACATGAGCATTCAGTGAGGCCCATGATCGTGTCATTTCATTAATTATGACGGTTTTATGACATTGTTATGACACTGCTGTGAATAAAGTGTTACCTACTAACCCAAATAAATCAACAAATAAGCCGCACTGGACGATAAGCCGCAGGATTCAAAATGAAGGAAAAAGTAGCGGCTTATAGTCCGAAAATTACGGTAGTGTACTGTATACACAAAAAAATATATAAATAATATAATCTACATAAAATAAAATTCTCCTGTATCCAAACAGCTGAACAGGACAGGTTCAGAAAAATAAAATAATAATAATTTTGGGGGGGGGTTCACCTACCGCGGTGGGTTTTGGTCCCCATTAACTGCGAAATACGAGGGATCACTGTATTCCGTATTGCTTCAATACGGAACGCAACTTTCAAACGAATGATTCGTTATTTCAGAAGAACGGGTGGCAAGCCTATTCAAAAGTGCTGTAGAAGTAAGCTGTGAATAAGTATGTATGTTGCTGCTGGGGCACAGAGAAGGAGGCTCATAGAAAGACAGGATACTGTGGTCAGCATATATAATAATGCTGAGTTTATTATTATGAATTAATTTCTACTGTCTTACTATTGGGCTAGTATTATACATATTTTAATTTCACAAATGTATCACTATTTTGGCCTTTGAGAGCCAAAGGTTTATTCAAATATTGTCTATTAGTAGACTATTCACTTTGTATTAGTCTTTTTCCTGTTTCGCAAAGGTAAGCAGCAGCCTGACAAAGCCATGATAGCAATGATTTCACATCCAAGTATGTAGCTCTTTGAAAATATATATATATATGTGTGTGTATATAAACGGGGTGGTATCGGTATGGTATCGGCCGATACTGCACAGCCAGGTATCGGAATCAGGGCCCAAAAAATGGTATCAGTGCAACACTATTAAATACTAATGCATTTAAAACGTGCCCCATCTAGGATTTCTGAGAGCAACATGGCACCGATTTTGTGTTAAGTTTTTGCGAGATTTCATGCAAGCGTAACTTAACAATGGCGCAGTCAAAATGATGAAATTCAAGAAATAATCTTGACTTTGCAGGTCTATTGCAAGAAATTTCTTGCTTTGTGGTAAGAATAAAACCGATAAACCAAGTTATATCAATTCTAGATACTCTATAGCCCCTATCAGACATACACTGAATTCTGATTAAATCCCAGGATTTAAACGGGTAGCCAGTATGCCTGAGAGCAATTTCCCGGGTCGACTTAGACGGCCATGACACAGACATTAACAGAGTCGCGTCCTAGTATAAGGTCCGGGATTTCCCCGGGACGCCGCATGTGTGAAAGCAGCAGTTTAATTCCTGGGTCACAGAACAAAAGGTAAAAAAAACATGTCTTATACAGTATGTATCTCTTTCCATTGCTGTTAAATCTGGATAAATACATTGAACACACCAAAATATAATGTAAATAAGCTCCGCCTCTACTCGCGGATTTTCAATTCATTTACCGCGAAAAACGAGGGATCACTGTAAATAGAGAATGCCCCTACTGATGAATTAATTATAATTAAGACTCCTTTTGTTAGGGCCTCTGCTCCTCCCTCCTGAGCCCTGGCCCACCTCTGGCAGGTCTGCGTGTTTTTTTATTCTGATTACAGAGTGGACGTCAGACGGGTGGAGCGGCCACAGGTGATGGCGATGACAATCAGCCCTCTTTAAAAGCAGTGGACACCGCCACCTCGTCACCCGATCAACGTGCCTGTTTGCTAAGTCAGTTGTAACTCGCATTCTTTACTTATTTCTCTGATCACCGGCTCACAACATTTTTTGCTCTCGTCCCAGGTCCTGCTGTTTGCGTTAGTGATGGGTCCGTGAGACCTCATGAAGCGTGTCGACACAGTGACACACTGTGTTGACACAGTGTGGATACTGTGTCATTGAATACTGACACCTGCTGGACATAAAAAATCCCTACAGGCAACCCACTTGAAAGACTGACACTGAATTGATGACATAGCATGTAAAATCAAATAATTTAAGTCTTTGCATTCATATTGCATTATTCCATATCTTTAAATTATGTGAACATATATTATAATGTGAAAATGTAAGTAATAATGAATGGGTGAATGAGGAATGCCTGTGGACTTTTTGTTCTGATAAAATTTTATTCAAAAACATAGTTTTTTTTTTTTATGTTTAAAATTTAGTTGGTTACCTTTTTAAAATCAAACAAGCCTGCTGTGGACAACACACTCGCATGGAACCAATGATGCCAGCATGCACAAGAATTTCCAGTTGAAAGAGGTTTGGATAAGATGTCCATTGGCTCAGTTGGGCTTCGGTTCATGTTTGGCTCAGCCATGCATCGTTGCACTTTTGCAATATCATCTACAGTTGCATTGCCTTCTTGACTCCCCACTTCGTCATCTAAGTGCTACCATAACCCACCAGAAAGAAATTGAAGTGGACAAAAAATAAATTATAGCTTAATTACAGATTTCTAATAAATTACCAAAAAAGTGACTGTGGGAAAGTAAAGGAATGGCTCTATACCTGTGTTTATTTTGGGATTATCAGAAACTTCATTCTCATGCTTGGGCCAGTAATGCTTCAGCATTGAGGAGGTGGCAACTGTTTGTATATGGCAGGTTAGTCATATACAAAGTACAAATGCAACATTTCACCTGCAAAAAAAAAAAAAACTTTAATAGTAAAACCGAAAATTTTGGTCTTGCGCTGCGATACGTTCTGACCAGGACTCGAACCCGTGCGCACTACGCGCCGGGGACGAGTGGCGTTCGCTCTGACCACTAAGCTAACATGTCAAATGCAGGTAAAGGTGTAGGCAAGGCTCCACAAATGACGGACCCGCGTGTACCTGTCACACTAATAAACTCAGATTTACATTAAAATTAATTGTATTTTGAATGGAAGATGACAACTGCATTTTCCCTGTCTTACGTCCATTTCCACAGCACGTAGACAACGAGGAAGTAACCGTGAGATGTGGATTGTTTCAGCAGCTCCATCGCGTTGACAGACGTGCTTCCTTTTGAAGCAGTTTGCCGCGTCATGACTGTGTCGACACGGTTCAATGAGTTCATGCATCGGTCACGTGATTTTCTTGTAGCGATACGCGCACCGTTGCAGGGGTTGCTCCATGAGCTCGGCGCGCGCGCCGGCGCATTAGTATCACTGGACCCATCACTAGTTTGCGTGCCCCTTGTCCGATTTCATGCCTGCCTCCTTCCCAAGATTCATTGCCTCACGCCCACTCGACTACCCCGCTCAGGGAGTTCCACTGCTTTTGTGTTGGACACAAATACAGCATTTTAGTTCATTGGCACACCGTGCCTATGTCTGCATAAGGATCCTCTCCATTCCGCGAATCCTAACACCTTTAAGAACTGACGTCCACATATGTGGATATCATAATTACTAGAATTGTCCCGATCACATATTTTTGCACTGGAGTTCAAGTCCAAGTCACCCGATTATGAGGATCTGCCGATAACGATCCGATAGTTTGGCAATTTTTTAATAGATTATAAAACATATAATTTTCTTTCTTTTGACGACAACCTTGTCCATCTTGATTTTTTGTTGCGTTGCATAGATTAAAAAAAAAAAAAATCTTTTAACACGATTTTTTCCACCCAATTCCTATCCAAAAATGCTCGGGCCCGATTTCCGACCACGTGATCGGATCGGTTACAGCTCCAATACGTGATGTATATCAAATTAATATTGTGGCCTACCTATATGACCCAAAATGAGTAGTTCACGTATGTGGATGTCACGTCTTATTTTTTTTCTTAAATGGGCAAAAGTAATTAGGTATTTTAAAGTAAAAGGAGAAAAATGACTCATTTCATACCGACCTCCTGCTGACCAACTTGGCCAGGGCTTGTTGCATATACGTTATCTCGTATATGCCCGGTAAGAAGACTAGTACACTGCCTCTTTCTGGGAAGCTGGCGCTGCCTTCTGTCTCTGCCTCACTGCAAACACACAGAGAACTTACCATTGAATCTGCATTCAAGACTACCAAAATGCATGCGTGTTTTCACCTGGTATTTTCGCTCTCCATCATGTCAAAGCTCTCAATGAGGCAGATGGCGAGCTCGTACGTGGGAGCTAAGATACAGGGATCATCCAGACTTGAGGAATCCAGTTGCTAAAGAAAACATGAAAACGTTTTAGGGAACCAACACAAAGCTCAAAGAAAGGATCAAAACAGCACTTAATCATTTGATACTGTACATAACGTGGACTCAAGTCCTTAAGGTCATCCAGGTAAAAGTCCTCGATGCCATAAGGTGTCCCCTCCACCTCAAACACATAAGCTGGGCTCATCTTTCCACGAACAGGGGTGCTAAAGTACTCAGCAAATTGTCTGCAGTTGATGGTGGCCGACATGAGGATTATCTGGAACAACGCCATTAGCGTTAAGGATAACTCGAATCATTGAATAGAACGCCTCCGATTTTAAGCTACCTTAACATAACGAGAGTTGGAGTTAAGAAGTTTCCTCACGACCAGCAAGAGAAAGTCCATCTCCTCAGTGCGCTCATGAACCTTGGTCAAGATTTGTTAGAAGATTAATTTTTTATACAGTATTTGTTTTTAAATGATCATTTTGATACGTTGATGTTTATGAACCTCGTCAATAAAAATATGAGAAAATTCTGTGAGGGTCTTGGCAAACACAAGTTTTTCCAGCAGCACCCCTGTTGTCACGTAGATCAGTCGGGTGTGCTCGGTAGCCTGCTTCTCCAGTCCGACCTGTAGTGAAGATACAAATCACACATACTTTTTATTGACGGTTGCTTTGCATGTAATGCAAAAGCTACCATCTATGTTAACCCGATATTAATCCGTGACTATTTTGAATTTTATTATCTGCGTTTTTTGTTTTCGGCACGCTTGCAAAGCCAAAACAATTGGCACCCAAAAAAACTAGAAACAGGCAGTTTCTGGAGAAATTGTGATAGGAGCTTTGTTTGGTAGATACAGATCTAAGACCCGCCCAGTTGAATTTGGGGCATTTTGGAGTCATTCCAGTTGATTTGGAGGCATTTCGGGATCACCTCCTGTTGATTTTGGGGAATAATTTCAGGGTCATTTCCCGTTGATATAGGACATCTCCGGGACACATCCTGTTGATATCAGGTCATGTCCAGTTGATATTTTGACAGACGTGACAGTCAATGGCATTGACTTAGATGGGCGCCATTTGAATGTCAGTGGGCTGTAATGGGTAAGTTTTTGATTAAAAATCACAAACGCACAGATTTATCTGCTATTGAAAATGAATGGGAAATTGGACGGACATTGTCAATGGGAAATTTGGACGGACATCACTGTCAATGACATTGACTTACTTGGGTGCCATTTGATTGTCAAGGGGCTGTAGTAGTAAGTGGTCAAAAAGCACAACCACCCGTGTTTTTTATGCCATTGAAAATGAAGGCAAAATTTTGGCCATTAGAAATTAATAGAACGACTTTCATGGCTGTCAATGGCATCCCATTAGAAATTAATGGGAAAGTCATAGTAAGTAGAATAACACCTAATGACGTCTATCGTATGCATTGATTAATGCCCATGTCAATGTCATAATTATGACGGTCTTATGACAGTCTTATAATGCTGCTGTCAAACAGTGTTACCTATTAAACCAAATCAACTAATCAGCCACACTGGACAAAAAGCTGCATGATTCAAAATGAGGGAAAAAAGTAGAGGCTTATAGTCAGAAAATTATGGTATGTTACATGAAAAAAAAACACTTTTAAAAATTGTTTTCATATAATTTGTTTAAAGTGACTTAAATGACTTGAATAAATAGCGATTAGTTATTACGCTTTACTTTTCAAAAATAACTGACTGTATATAGGCCACTCCACTGTAATGCACAAGAGGGAAGCGTTTGGAAAGAAAAGTCCTCGTGACGTGAGAGCAAACATACTGCTGGAGGGAAATTTGTTTAAGAAGAGAGCTTTCCTTTTAACTTAAAAAAAGGAGAAGGAATAGGACACAAACTCCTCCGAGCAAAATGTCATCTCTCAGAGAAGTGCGAGATTCAACATGAATGTCTTGCGATAGAGATAGCCATTGTAGTTGATGCTCAACACAGTATACAGATCTGCACTTGATAAAGCCAAAATAATGATGTTGCGGCAACCTGATATCCAACCAGACTGCCGCAGGTACACTTTCTTTGAGTGGCGACCCATCGAGCAATGCTGGTGGCGCCAATTTTGCGTGGTTGCGTGACCACAATGTTACAAGGGGCATTTTTATCATCGTAGTGGTCCAGAATGTACTGTGGCAGCTGGGTGGTCTTGCCACTGCCCGTGGCTCCTCGAATAATCACCACAGAGTTGTTTTCTATCAGAGAAATCAGCTGAAATGGAGCACAGGCACAAGGCTTCATTTAAAAAGGAAATGGATGTTCATTCAATAAATGCAGGGTCAGCATAATACATTTTCATTGAGATTAAAACTTTGAGTATACATTTTACCTCCTGCCTGTTTTTGGTAATGGGCAAGTTGGGGTATCTGGAGCTCTCAGGTGTTGGAGGTGGGCTTCCTACGGATTCACAAATCAAATAATGACACAAACCATGTTTATATTCATCATGCATGAAAATGAGTCTAAGGTTAAAAAGGTGAGAAGGGTTTAGAGGAAATATGTTCCGGTAGGGCTGTGCCAAATGACTAATTTTCTCCTGATTAGTCGGCAGACTTTTACAATTACAAAACACTTAAATTATTCATTAAAGTGCAAATAAACATTTAAATAACATAATTAATCACACATGAGCACTGAGGTCAAATGCTGATAGTAGGCCTGAACGATATTGGAAAAAAGTATCATTGCGATTTTTGGGGAATTTGCGATATTATGTTGCGATATTAAAAGAGAAAATTTTCGCCAAATAACCTGAATAGCTCCGTTCGGGAGAGCTGCACTGTTGACGAAGAAAAACAGTTTGGTCGCGCTGCCTAGCAGGAGGGAGAGTGAGACACGGTGGTGCTGTATGAGCATGAAGCAGAAAAACATGACTGTATGTTGTTTTTAAATTCTGATGCTCTGAAAAATGGCGCCATCGGCCCTAATTTTTATAACTCAGTTTAATCCAGGATCTGTACACTTGCTGCGCTCATGAAAAAAACAAAAGATAAATATTGAAAGAAAAAAAAATTACACGTCCTGTGATGTGACGAGAGCTGGGAATCTTTGGGCACCTAACGATTCGATTACGATTACGATTCAGAGGCTCCGATTCGATTATAAAACGATTATTGATGCACCCCCCTCCTTTTTTTTTTTTTTTTTTTTTTTTTTTTTTTTTTTTTAATGTTTTGTACATTAAAACCAAAGTTGTTCAAAAAATACTCTCAGGCTAAACCAAACTACTATTTCAGTATCAAGTTAACATATAGCAGTAAACAAATATGCAAAAATAACAGAAAACAAAAAACTCCAGTCCCCATTCTGTATCAGCAGCTTTAAACTACATTCAGTTCATTTAATGTTGTGAATCAACCGTTAAAGTTGTTAAAATTGCTCCCGTTATTCCATAATTTCCCTTTTGTCTACTTTCGACATGTGAAAGTTTTAAAACTATTTTAAAGATAGATTCAAGTCAATATTTTACCGATTTAGGAGTATTTTAGAAAAAAAAAGTTAATTAGGTTCGCTTGGAAGGTTCGCTACAACAGCCTTGCAGGGAAATGTACTGCTTTAAGATGGCGGCCGTTTACTATCGCCCGCATCTAGCTTTTTGTAGATGTGCTGCTAACGCTATCAAATCTATAATGCATCTAGTCCTATATAAATGATATCTACCATAAACTGTGTGGATGTACTTTGTAGCAGCTTTTCGGCAGCAGTCAGGTATGTTGTTGTGTTTTTTTATCTCGTGGCATGAGTTGAGCTAGAGCCGTGAGTTGAGCATTGGCATTACCCGAGGGGCCGGGTAATGAGAAGCATGATGTTTAGCTACTCTCGCTTCGTTCCTCATTGCGTCCCGAAGCCCGTGTAGCGCGCTAAGTGTGTTGTACTTCCGCTTTACTTCGCATATTTCAATAATCGGAATTTGGATGTTTGTGAATCGTTCTCGAATCTTCCACGGCCAAATCGCGAACGATCTAAGAATCGGAAATTTTGCACACCTCTAGATGTGACTATTGCGGATGCGCACATAGCGATGGCGATGTTCAAACGATATATTGTGCAGGCTTAGCTGATAGCATTTACTAGTGCAAAAGAACGGACTGTAAACAGATTCAGATCACTGACTTCGCCTTTCCAACATTATCCAAAACAATTCTTATATAAAAAAAAAAATGTCTAGCATTATTATTATAGTATATTACTATATATAATAGTATTATAATAATTATAATATTAATTGCCAATTATATTTTTTAAAAAAAGGTATCATTTTAAAGTTATTTTTAGTGTAAAATCTGAATTCTGTGGTATTATAGTATTTTCATATTATAGTATTAATTCTGAAGTATGTGAGATTAACTCCTGAGATCGTTATTTATTTGACAAACATGCTTTTATTTTGAAATGTTCACCGGAAGTACGTTCGCTAAACCGCTAACAACTTCACACTCCGCAAAAAGCACTTTTCGTCATTGCTTGTGGTGTTACTAATATATTTTTTTTTTCCATTTTTTCGTTTGCAAATGCTGTTAACCAGAGATTTTTCATGTTTGAAGTGTCACCTTTTAACCGTTTGCGTTTTGGAAGAGACTGCCAATGTTTTATAGCAGGCTTAAGTAAGTTGTCTTTTTTCCCCATTAGTCTCAGTGTAGCAATGCGAACGCTTACAGTGTTTAATATAGATGTGTTTCCTTATTTTGTATGAGTGAACTTTAATTCTACGGCGTGTTGTTGACCAATAAACATCTGGACACAGCAACTGGAGTCTCATAGGTCATCTACATTCACGCACAAATGTACGCGGTGGTAAAACGCAGCCGTGAAAATTACCGCCCTCATTTTTATTTCCCTAGCGATAAAGGGACTCACTGCATATCGCGACAGGCTTAGCAACTTCAACAAAACATCATTAGTTAGATGGACTTACGACCCCCCCCACCCCAAAATTTTCTCCTTGGATCTACACAATTGACGTATGTCACCCTTTTTTACTTCAAAACGGCGAATTTTGCCGAAAGGTGAGTGATTTTCATGCCTGATTCATATTGCTGAAAACACTCAGGTGACTTAAAGTTCCGCGCCGAGACCCACAATTTGGCCAAATTTCCAAAATTGTCCTATATGCACGTGTGAGACATCATTGGAAAGCTTAAAATCTCAATTTTTCTGGGGGAAGAAAAATTTTAAACTTGTGAGCATTTAAAAACCAAAACAAAAATTTAAACCCCTAAACCCAAACTCGAGGTGAGAGCATTAGAGAGCATAATTAAAGACACCGTGATTTTAACGAGATAGTATCGCGTACTTACCTTGTTTCGATCCAAAAACTCTGTGTAGCATGTCTCACCGTGTGTCAAGACACAGCTGTGAATGGCCACAGCCAGACTTTTTGGGGAATTTATGGGTGAAACACGGTAATATAACGAGAGTCGCAATGCAGAAATCGCAGATATCAAGGAGTGGTCGAGATTTTCTCTCTCCAATCTTTACACTTTTAAACAAATTTTTTCCTATTTTTCTTTGTTTCGATCGATTATTTATCATCTAAAATATCGGAGAAAATGCGACAGTAGCAAAAAAAAATACAATTAAGCGATAGGTCATTGATACCTACCTCATAACTATTTACAGACATTTTTAAAAGTTTTAAAATTTGTTTAAAAGTTTAAAATAAGCAGTAAAATATTTTATAAAGCTTTTTTTTTTTAAATAAATATCAGACATTAAATAATGATTCTAAGATAAAAATGATAGACATTTCGAATAATAAATATAATTGCCTTTTTATGGCTGGGTTGAACCAAAAGCGGTTGCGCAGTGTCTGTATACGAGGGTATCCAGGCTAAAACGGACATATTAAAAATAGTTCGGGGGTTTAATGCGCCATCAAACTGCTATGGCAGCATATAGACATATTGTTCTATCAAAGACTACAGTTCTTTAGGCTTAAAATACAGCAGTTTAAAGAGGGGTGCCAGAGTAGAAACTGCTTTTTCAGCCTTGTCTGTGTTTTCCACCATATATGTATTAGTGCTGTCAAATGATTAAAAAATTTAATCTACTTAATCATATGTGAACTGTGTGATTAATCTTGAGTGATCACATTTCCCTCGGGATGAATGAAGTTGCTTCTCAGGAAAAAAAATCTAGGAAAATACTATAATTGACTTAAAATGTATTTTAAGATGAAATGTATGATGTGTGAATTAATTAATACTTAACCAAATAGTTTAAAAATTTTATTTAAAGTGATCCTCTAGTTTTAAGACAAGTAATTCTTGAAAGATACATCTTAGTATGAGTTATAATAATTTGACACTAAATCCCTCTTAATGTTTTCGTTTTAATAAAATTTGTAAAATTATTTTAACTGATTGTTCGCCATGGTTGTTGACGTCGCAGTGCTGTGACGTCACAAGTCCCGCTACCGGAATTCAGCGTGTCATTCATTAGCTATCCCAACATGTCGTCGGTTCGTCCCTTCCAATTTGAACCAGAGCGGAAAAGTGAAGAGCAGGACAGCACTGTCGGTCGTTCACAAGACGAGCAGCAAAGGCGAAATGCAGAGCAAGAAATACTTGATGAGGCAAGAGTTCGGCTAAACTTCTGGTGTACTTGCGGCCAGTGGCGGAGCTAGAGGGGGGGCCGGGGTAGCACTGGACCCCCCTAAAATCTGATTGGACCCCCCAGGTGCCACCCCAGATGATTGACAATGACATATCGCGGCACCGACTGCTAAGTCCTTCCTGTACAGTAGTTGGCGCTATGTACCATAAAGCGTTGCAAATTCGCTTTGATGAGGAGAAGAAGAATCGCCACTGAAACGGAGGAGGATTTGAGATTTGAGTACCGTTTGAGTATCGTTGACGGAACGGAACACGGAAGATAAACAAAGTGACAAGAACAAACAAGGAGACGAACTTGGATACCCTGCCTTCAAGCCACTGAAATCCTCGTCGTAATGTAAGTTTTATGCTGGTGTCCTAATGAGTCAATGTTTAAATTTGTAGGAGGGAGATTTTTTGTTGTCGCTAAAAGAGAGAGCCACGGCATCAAGCAAACGTTAACGTTATCTCATGTCGTCCAGCTTCCAACAGCCGCTCGATATTAACGTCTATATTTAATTCATTTGGGTCGCTATTTACATACATGTTTCTCCAATAATTGTAGAGCATTAGCCAGCTGTCTCATGGTCTCTTGCCTTAAATGAAACATCACGTGAACACGGTAGTTGGCCGGGCCTGCTGTCAACTAGCTTGAAAGTCAGAATATTATGTCTATTATGTATTATTATGTATATATGTATTATTATATTATGTAATATAATGTCTACGGTGGTTTATTTGCCCTGAATTTTTTAAGGCTTGAAGTATGGATTTAATCATTTACCAACATTGTGTGATTATGAGTGATGCTAGGAGTAGCGTTAACAGGACTGGCTCATTGTTTCATAGGGACAGTTCAGAATGAAAAGGCAGGGGGCGAAGATTTCCTCTTTTTAAAGTGATCCAAGTCTGGGACGAGTCAGGCTCAGGATGAGAAAGAATCTGGCACACACTGCCCATCACCAGGTCAGTCAGAGCAGAGAAGCAGCTTCTCTGGTCTGAGAAGCAGTCACATGCTCACTTCAGCAGTCATTTTTCAGATACAGGTTTCCTACATGAGTATGGAAAGTATGGAACTTGATTTTTTATATTTAGTTCTATAGTAGTAGTTTTACGATATATTTCCATACAATGGCTTCCATACCACTAGTATGGAAGCCATTGTATGGAAATATATTTATCTTAATAGTTATCTTAAAATATTTGGATTAATTATTTTGCATACATCACTTATCTACAATCTCTTGGAAATAATTTAGTGACATAATGACATACAAATTCAGACTAATTATAACAAATGATTTGCATGATGAATTGCATCATCTATTCATAAGATAGATTGATAAGAGAGAAGGGGGGGGTCCTATGAGTAACTGTGAATGTGTTGGTGCATTTTCACCATTTTTGTAAAAAATAGTTATTATCAAGTTAATAAACAAATTATATACATAAATCTCATCACCTGTGTGCTTAGTATGTACATTTCAACATTTGACACTCTGATAGCAATTGATAAGTCAAGAAACAAATGTATTGTTATTGTCTGTGGACCCCCTGAAATAGCCTCGGCCACCCCCTGGCCACCCCAAGAATAAAAGTCTGGCTCCGCCACTGCTTGCGGCAAGTGCATCTCGATGACAACGGAGCGAGAGAGCGGATGCTGTCGAGAACTCAGGTTTTTGTCAGCAGATGTTCAAGGTGAGTTATTGCGTCATCAAACTCATTCCAATATAATTATGTAGATTGTTGGCATCCAGAGCTGTCGTGTGCTTTACATACAGTACAACTTATTCCAATATAATTGTGTAGATTGTTAGCATCCAGAGCTGTCGTATGCTTTACATACCGTACAGGCCAAAACACCTTGGCATTCGTGCCTTTTTATTTTCATGACCATTGACATTACAAACTCTCACTGAAGGCAATAAAACTATGAATGTGTGGCGAGCTAGGGAAGGTGGCGGAGTATCAAACCACGGAGCTAATCCGCGTTGTTTTATTGACATTTTGGCTGCAAGAAATAGCAATGTCTGTCTGGCATGCGACCCGCGGAAGGTAACGTTATTTCCAGCTGTTCCCTTCACAAAGTACCCCCCCCCCCAACCACACAACGTGCCAACATAATTTCCGCCGGTGAATTCTGTTATAACTTGCTACAAATGCACACGTGTGAATTGTGTACTTAGAAAAAAGGTGAAATAACTACAAACGTGTAATATTCTAGTATCTTCAAAGTACCCACCCTTTTCTCTGATTACTGTTTGGCACTCTTGCCATTCTCGCGATGAGCTTTCAGAGGGAGTCCCCTAAAATGGATTTTGACTTCACATGTATGCCATTCCGGCGTTGATGAGAATTTATTGCTTTATCAATGGGGTTGGGCCATTTGTGTTGCAGTGAATGAATTGCATTGGACGTGCTTTGATCAGTTTGAGTGGCAGCATCACTCATATTAGGTGAATACTGAACACACACACTTAATGCCTGATGAACTGACAGTAGAGGTGAATTATTAGCTTCCTCTGTGACTAGCGGTACGCCCGAAGGTTCGCCTCCCACTGTAGCGACAGGAGCGGCCTGGGTGCTTAAGAGGGCGGCCAGAGTGTCGCGTCTGTCTCGCTTCATTGCGCGCATTTCACTCGATATCCGAGCAGGCTGAGGCTTCTTGTGCTGGGAAATAGTTGGAACAGCATTTGGTTTTAGTCTGCGCTTATATCTAGCCGCTCCGGTGAGATCTTTCATTAGTTGTCGTCGACTAAAATCCTCAAACACGGTAGGAGAAAAATGGCGAGAACAAAGCCTTGGTTGTTTGGGAAGATTTGCTTGTCTACAGGCATTTTCCCAAACCTTTCTCCTCTTCTTGTCAACAGGAAATTTGTGGAGACTCACATCAATCTCCTTGTTTCCATTTGACTCGAAATTGCATCCATAAGCAGCACATCGTGGCATTTTACTTCGCGAGTTAAGCCAGCAATACACAATTGTTGTACACATGCTACACGATTGGAAAAATATCATCTACGTCATCAGTCCGCGGCCGCAGAACATGGCGCCAACTATCGGTCAAAATATGCACTAAATATTATAAAATATTGCCATTGATTTAACATTTTATGTGTTTCTAACGACATATTTTAATACAAGAGAACAATTGTGGTTTGTTAGAGCCTACATGTCTTTAAAATCGAGGATAACTTTAACAACCCAGCTCGTATGAAATAAAATAAATCAAAAAATTGTATTATACAGCAAAGGACTTTAACAGATTAAAGTGCCTCAGACTAACAATGTGGCTCAAGTACCATTTGGCATATTACCCAAAATTAACTGCCAACTTAAAGACCAGACAAGCACAATACAGTAACAATTGCTATTGTTTCAAAAAATGTGTGAACAACTTGTCTGTTAAATTGAACATTTCACACAAATAAATGCAGCATTTGCAGTTTTACACTAAATGGCCTAAAAGCTGTGTGACATAGAAAAAAAAAATTCACACACTTAACTGAAAAACATTACACTAAACTGTGTGTAAAGGTGTTTAGAAACACTGCTTAAGTTAGCCAGTCATATTCTTTTTTTTTTTTTTAACCAGCTGCTCAGGCAAACTAGCTTGTTGACATTTTCAGATAACAGAGCAGACCTTTTCCTTTGAACACTGTGCCCTGCCAAAGAAAAGTCTCTCGCAAGGAACGGTTGTAGGGCTGCATCTATCGAATATTTTAGTAATCGAGTGATCGACTGAAAATTCTATCAATTAATCGAGTAATCGGATAAAACATTTTGTTTTTTAGGTAAAGGGAAATTATAAATATACATGAGAAAAAAAGACATTTGATCCAATATTGAACCATTTTCAGTCAATCAATGTCTTTATTTTTGATGTACATTGTTGAAAACAGCCAATAATTGCATCTCAGATGTGACTAGAAAAAAAAAAATCACTGCTTTCACTCAAAAAATTTCTAGATCTTATTAAAAAAAACATTTCTTACCTAAAAATGTAATTATGCTTGATAACACACATCACTTGAAAGCTATGTGTTTTTCCCACGTGTTTCAATTGAATTTCCATTTGTGTCAAGCTATTTTTAAGTTGTAGTTAAGTTTTAAGTTAGTCTAAACTGTAAGTACTGATAGGATTTTGAGTTTTTTCAGTGTTCAAAATAAATGTATGATACCTGCTGTATTGGAGCACATTAGGGACCAGTGCTACTTGGTGTTTTATTCAGCGATGACTACTGAGCTAAAATTGACAGTTAGCTTTATTATGTTTTAATTTTACACCCTCATCACTCTACAGCGCTTTGTTTTTACAGATTAAATAAAGCCTGTATGTAAAACACTTTAGCCACGCATAAACAGCGGTCATAATCAATAGAAACCTAGCCCTCCGAAGAGCTAGAGTTACGTGAGCAAGTGACAGTAACATTATATTTATTAGCGCTGAGAAGTCTATTGCTTAAAAAGCCGGCTGTTTTCTAACACTGCCCAGACGTGGTCGAGTCTGTCATTTCGCATCTAGTCCTAAATGCATGCGATATCTATGAGACGCATCGGACACTACCTGCTACCACACTAGCATCATGCGGGCGTAGTTTTTAGCAACGTTGGCGTAGTTTGTAGCGGCTGTCGGCTGCAGTAATTTTTTTTTTCTTTCTTATTGCTTCTTCCTCTACGCACGCCGTTGTCCCGCATTAAAAGTAGTACGGGCAAAACGTGATGCTTAGAGCTGGCAAAATTAAACGATTCCTCAAGGTGAATAAAATTACTCGGATCAGTTTTTAAACTCGAGTTACTCGAGTTGCTTGAGTATTCGTTTCAGCTCTAGTTTGAACGATTTATTACTATGCAAGTTAGCCAATCGTTCTTTTGTTAAATTGTATTTATATCCTCATGTATTTATTTTTTTATACCGTTTGAGGCTAAGCTCAGGTATTTTATCAAATGAAAGTGCAATTCTGCATATTTTGAAGAATCACTCGGGAATTTCTTTTGTATAATATTCACATTTAATGCTCTTTTGAAAGTACAATCTCAGCACGCCTACGTTTTACCTCTCAAAAAAAATTTACTCTGCAACGATTTAAATGTTTCTAATCCGAATACTTCAACTACCTAGTTGATAAATTATTTGATAGCTGCAGCACTATAGTGATCAAATGTATACATTTGTGTGTACATGTCATTGACTAAACATGCGCTACAACGCGCTTATTTTTTGGTACAGAATTAGCTTCTTATCACTGGTTACGATGCGGCTTGCTTTTCATTCATTCGCGCAGCTTCACAGTCCTTTAAACAATATGGACGTGGTGCATCTCCAGAGTTGATAGTGCTTTTTTTCCACTACAGTGAAACGAGACGAGTCATTGGCTAAAGGCTGGGTTTAACCCACCGATCGGGCTCTTGGGGGTCTATGGGCAGTGGACGCTCTGGTTCTCTGCATGATGATTGGATGATCTGTCTGAGGCTGAATCCATTTTTGAGTCATAGCAGAGTATACGAATCGGTGATCTAGTCATTAACATCCGCGGCAGGCATTTTTCAATTTTCATTTGGTTCCGACTTGAACCGGGGACTTTCCTAATCATCCTAACGACACTTGCTTTGTTATGAACGACTAGTGAAAAATTAAGCTAATTTCTGGTGGGGTTTTTTTTCTATTGTAGCTGCTTCTATTTGGAGACTTGACTTCTGGCACTCTAGTTTCTTTCCCTAATTGAGCAGTCCCTCCGCCGTCACAAAGCACTAACAGGAGGACACACTTTGAGCTTTCCCTTATTGAAAGATCAGCATCTGCCACTGATATATACTTTTCACAGAAATATATATACTCACTTGGTCGGTCAGCTTTTATCGTGTTGACACTCTTGTGGTTCTCTTCATCAGCAGCATTTAAGGGGCTGCAACAAAACACACTTATGAGAAGGTCCATTTTATATGTCGTGAAAACTAAGCCTTTTACAATAAAGCAATTGCACGGTCAATAAAAACGAAGTCTTGATTCATCGCTGTATACCGCATAGTGTTGTCAAAAGTATCGAAAAGTATCGATAGCGAAATGTTGTATCCAGATATGGTATTTGATTGCAAAAATATTGACACTCAATTACAGTGGTACCACTACATACGAAGTTAATTCGTTCTAGGACCTTGTTTATGAGTCAAAATGGTCGTATGTCGAGCGGGATTTTCCCATAAGATTACATTGTAATTCCATTAATTCGTTCCACAGCCCAAAAACCTATACTAAATCCTTAATAAATACTGCTGTTACTATTGCAAATAGCAATTACAGAGAGCAAAACAAATAAATCATGAATAAAAATCAGAATAACAATAATATAATAATAGCAACACTAATAACAGTTATACAGTGGGGAAAATAAGTATTTAGTCAACTACTAATTTACCAAATTCTCCCACTTGAAAATATTAGAGACGCCTGTAATTGTCAACATGGGTAAACCTCAACCATGAGAGACAGAATGTGGAGAAAAAAAAACAGAAAATCACATTGTTTGATTTTTAAAGAATTTATTTGCAAATCATGGTGGAAAATAAGTATTTGGTAAATAACAATAGTTCATCTCAATACTTTGTTATGTACCCTTTGTTGGCAATAACGGAGGCCAAACGTTTTCTGTAACTCTTACAAGCTTTTGACACACTGTTGCTGGTATTTTGGCCCATTCCTCCATGCAGATCTCCTCTAGGGCAGTGATGTTTTGGGGCTGTCGTTGGGCAACACGGACTTTCAACTCCCTCCTCACCCCGTGGCATCAAAATGATAAGAACGGTGAGCAAAAATCCCAGAACCACACGATGGGGACCTACTGAATGACCTACAGAGAGCTGGGACCACAGTAAAAAAGGCTACTATCAGTAACACAATGCACCGCCAGGGACTCAAATCCTGCACTGTCTGACGTGTACCCCTGCTGAAGAAAGTACACGTCCAGGCCCGTCTGCGGTTCCCTAGAGAGCATTTGGATGATCCAGAAGAGGACTGGGAGAATGTGTTATGGCCTGGACGACCATGACACATTCTCCTAGTCTCCCACGTCACCTAATTGGAAGTCAGTCATTGCCAATGGCACAAAGAGTTCATAAAAAAAAAAATTTAATCAAATTTAATTTTGGTATTTTTATCTATGTAGTATCAAAAATGGTACTGAATATTTTTTGAGTATGGATATCGAGTTGAAATGTGTAGTGCCGTGCATGCCTACCAGAACAATTCGGCCAAGTGTTGAAAAGCACATTTATTAGACTTTGAACACATGAGAAACTTATTTGCAAGCCACCATTTTAGTGCCAATTCTCACTCGCCCCAGAGCAAGGGGAGGTACAACCCCTGATGGTACCACATCACAAGCTTTCCTTCCTCTCTACTGCGAGTACAAAAGCTCTGACCAAGCGTAGAAAAAGACGAAGGAAAAGAAAGGTGACAGCGCCTGCACATCACAGTGCGAGTAACTCTCTTGGAGGCACGCAGGACACCAGCGTTGGCGGCAATGATGGCACCAAGAGAATAACAAACACTAAGTGCAAATCCTGGAATGCCTTGGACAACCAAATGATGTCGCGGAGTCGTTTGGGAGCTATAACTCAGTGAGAACTTGTTCACCAAAATCGTGTTTTTTTGTAAGTACTGACTGATTATATTTGTACAGTATGTTGTAAATTCAAGTTTTAAGGCCGTTTAAAGTGATCCTCTAACTTAAATACATGTAGGCTCTAATAAACCACAATTGTTCTCTTGTACTAAAATATGTTGTTAGAAACTGTTGAGAGAAATGGTGGAGGAAATGTTTTGTATTCATAAATGTGTCCTCAGTTGATGTTGAAATAATGTTCCTATTGCATGTTATTATTGACATATTAACTTTTCGCCACAAGATGGCAGGATGGGACTTATTAACAGACAGAGATGCAAGCACGTTGACATAAAATATCATTTTATTAGATCTACTGTGAATCAGGGAAGAGTAGCATTGACGTATTGTCCAACGGATGACATGATAGCTGATATCATGACAAAACCTGTAACAAAGTTAAAATTGAAGAAGTTTGACAGTGCTATTTTTGGAATTTGACATTTAAAAGTTCATTTGGTTGTTAAAAAGGCCATCAACATGAGAACAAGTGGGGGTGTTGAGAGAAATGGTGGAGGAAATGTTTTGTATTCATAAATGTGTCCTCAGTTGATGTTGAAATAATGTTCCTATTGCATGTTATTATTGACATATTAACTTTTCGCCACAAGATGGCAGGATGGGACTTAATTGTCTAAAGTGCTACTTTTATTACTTCTTCTTGTTTGACTTTGATGACTTTGATTTGTGGGATTGCCTGTGAAGACAGCAATGAGAGAGGATGTATCCGCATGTCAATGGATATTAAAACATGCCAAGTTTTGGCTAAAAGACAACTTATTCTCCGTCAATTCATCCTACAAATGCAACGTTGAGCTGCAACCACCTCAACAGAAACACATTAAAAATGTTAAATCAATGGCAATATTTTATAATATTTAGTACATATTTTGACCGTTAGTTGACGACATGGTTTGCGGGCTCGCAGTGATGACGTCAATGGCATCTTTCCAAATGTGTAGCGTGTTCAACAATTGCTTATTGCTGCATAAACTCGCGAAGTAAAATGCCACGATGTGCTGCTTTTGGATGCAATTTCCAGTCAAATGGAAACAAGCGGAGTGAAGTGAGTGGTCAAGGTGGAATTATTATTTTTAGTGAATAAATGTGCATAAGTGGAAGCTTCTCCCCATTTTTGGTGCCTGTGTGCACGTATCCTACCCACCACGCGCTGCAACTGGCGCCCGAACATGTATCCTGGATCCTCAGTCAAGCAAGGTCCCACCGCGTCTGCAATATTGGTTTCGGATCTGTCCATTGTTTTGATTCGTCGGTCCCACCATGGCTTTTCGGATCAGTCTATTTTGTGGTATCAACCTGATCGCGGCTGGAACATTGCCATGGAATCGGTCTAATTCCTGGATCCTGCTATGTTTTTTGTTGACTATTCTTCGTGGGAGTTTTCCCCAAATCATACTAAATAATTAAAGCACTATGGCACGCTACAGTGACGACAGTGACTGACGTGGACCTTACAACAATGTTGGAGTTCATCAGGGAACACGGGTTTGCGTACTGCTGAGCTCCCCAGTGAAGAGTGGTTAAGGTGGAAATATATTTTTTTGTGAATAAATGTGCATGAGTGGAAGTGTTTCCCCTTTTTGGTTCTTTTATACACATATCTTAGCTACCACGCGTTACAATGTACAAGACATGGATTACACAAGGTGTGCTCTTTGGCCTGTACTGTAAGCACACGACAGCTCTGGATGCTAACAATCTACATAATTATATTGGGATGTTTGAAAACGCAATATGCTTACCTTGAATATCTGCTAATAAAACCGGAGTTCCCAACACTCTCACTCCCAATAGGACTGTCGCTCTGTTGCCATTGAGACAGTGAGTGCATCACTAGTTTTGCCCAACTTTTGTCTGATCAAGTATTTGCTGCAAGCATTTTTCCCTGAAGCTCTTCTTGTGAACGACCGACAGTGCTGCCCTGCTCTTCACTTTTCAGATCTGGTTCAAATAGGAAGGGTAGAACTGACGACATGTTGGGAAAGCTAAACTATTGACACGCTGGAATTTCGGCATCGGGGCCAGTGACGTCACGCACTGCGACGTAACAAGAATATAATATCAAATTATGATAACTCATACTAACATTTATCTTATAAGAATTACTTGTCTTAAAAATAGAGGATCCCTTTAAGGCTAATTTTGACCCTACTGCAGCTTTGTTTTCATGAACGGTGACAATAATGAAAATATTTTTCCTGGCTTTTTTTAATGACGTAATGTGAGTTAAACACGTGTCTTGGATGACTAAAATATTACAAGTTTGCCAGTTTATGTCTGATGAGGAGAAAAATGAGTGGTGTCTCTCAAATGTTCATATTGCATGTTTTCCTTATTGCTCGTGTAGTTTGTTGGACCAAATTAGTCCTGCAACGATTATTCGATTAACTCGAGTCATTCGATTAGGAAGGCAAGGCAAGGCAAGGCAAATTTATTTATATAGCACAATTCAACACAAGGCAATTCAAAGTGCTTTACATCACATGAAAACCATAAAAATCACATTTAAATCAACACAACGTAAAAACCAAGACAAAAGATCGCATTTAATCACAGAATAAAAATAAATAAATAAAAATAAAACAAAAATAGAAATAAAGCAAAAACTACTACTAATAATAATCATTGAAATCAGCAATGGAGATAAGCACAAGAGGAATAGAAGGCAGGTAGATTGAAATATATAGACAGTGGATATGCAGTGCTAAATAAAAGCGTTTTTAGCCCTGATTTAAATGAGCTAACGGTTTGAGCATACTTCAGACCTTCGGGTAACTTGTTCCAGAGGTGAGGAGCATAATAACTAAATGCTGCCTCACCCTGCTTGGTTCTTGTTCTTGGAACATGCAGAAGACCCGTTCCAGACGACCTTAAGGGTCTAGATGTCTCATAGGAATCTAACAAGTCAAGCATGTATTTTGGTCCAAGGCCATTAAGTGTTTTGTAGACGAGCAGTAGTATTTTATAGTCTATCCTTTGACTCACTGGAAGCCAGTGTAGCGATTTCAAAACCGGTGTAATGTGGTCCAGCTTCCTTGTATTTGTGAGGACTCTGGCTGCAGCATTCTGTACTAGCTGCAGCTTCCTGACTGATTTTTTATCAAGACCTGTAAATATACCGTTGCAGTAGTCCAATCTGCTGAAAACGAATGCATGCATAAGTTTTTCCATGTCTTGTTGAGTCAGAAGCCCCTTAATTCTGGTTATATTTTTTAGGTGGTAATAAGCGGATTTAGTGACGGACTTTAGATGGCTATCAAATTTTAGGTCTGAGTCAATAATTACACCAAGGTTTCTGACTTGATTTGTAGCTGTAAGTGACATTGTGCTAAGTTGGCTGCTTATCTTTGACCTTTCCTTTTTTGGCCCAAAAATGATCACCTCTGTTTTCTCCACATTTAACTGGAGAAAATTCTGGCACATCCATTCATTGATTTGATGAATGCATTTACTCAGGGAGACTAAGGGACTATAATCATGTGGGGACACAGAAATGTACAGTTGCGTGTCATCTGCATAGGCGTGATAGGAGATGTCATACTGTTCCATTATCTGAGCTAACGGAAGCATATAGATGTTAAATAAGAGTGGTCCAAGAATTGACCCTTGAGGGACTCCACACGTGAATTTGGTTCGTTCTGACTGATAATTTCCGATTGACACAAAGAAATCCCTATCATGTAAATAGGATGTGAACCACTGAAGAATAGTGTCAGTAAGCCCTACCCACTGTTCCAATCTGCTGAGTAGTATGTTGTGATCAACCGTGTCAAATGCGGCGCTGAGATCCAATAGTAGCAGAACAGATGATTTGCCTGCATCGGTATTCCGACGAATATCATTTAGGACTTTGATAAGCACGGTCTCGGTGCTGTGTTGTGGCCGAAAAGAAAAAGCTTCAACTCAAATTTTGCTGCTTCGAGTATTCGTTTAGAGTGTCATTGTAATGGTTCATTTTGAAAGTGTTTCTATTTAGTTTTATTGATTTGTGTGGATACACTACCCTTTAGTGGCAACAGTGAATATGACATAACTCATTTCACATGGCTGAATCCAGCTGCTCCCTGTTAAGACCAATATAAGGTTAAGTTTTTGTTTGAGCTAATGCTTTTTTTTTTGTTTGCATTCGTAATTTAGTTTATTGGTACATTTAGCCATGTTTGTGGGAATATGAGTTTGAAGGATTCGTTAAAAGCATTGTAAAAAAAAAAAAAAGTTAGCATTTTATGGCATTTAAGCTAATGAACTTTTGCTATGCAAGTTAGCCAAATGTTCTTCTTTTGTATTTCATCATTTATTCCTCATTTCATCCTCATTTATTTATGTATGTATATATTTATTTTAATAGTGTTTGATGCTAAGCTCAGGTATTCTGAATTATTTTTAAATGAAAGTGCAATTCTGCATAACAGTCAGGAATTTTATTTTGTATTCACATTTCATGCTCTTTTGAAAGGGTAATCTTAGCAAGTCTTTGTTTTCCATCTAAAATTTATTCTGCAACACATTAAATGTCCGATTACTCAATTATTCGAACTACTTCATAGATTTATCAACTGCTAAAATAATAATAATGTACTACTTCCTCTGTGTTTCGAGGGCAGTCCTCAACATGCGCTTCAGCTGGCCAAAATGGTCACACGACACATCCGCACAAACTGAAGCCTCATCTCGGAAGCGCCCTGAGGACCAACAGAGCTATGAGCTGATTCAAGAGCTTTTGTGGCACTTGCAGGAGCGCAAGGCTGGGTCTCTGGAGCTGGAGCGGCGTCTTCCTAGAGGCTACACATGGTTTCACACCCTAATCCCCGCATCAGAGCTAGACCAACTGGAAGTGCTGTGTGCCGGCATCCCGCCCGTCTGTGCTGCGGCGCTGCTCTCCAGGTGTTTTGTAGAAAGCACGCCATCCTCACTTTGCATGCTGTCAGCAGGAGAACGCCGCTTTGCTATCAAAACGCAGCCTGACAGCAGGCCAAGCGCACATGAGCCAAAGGGGGAAGGAAGGCAAGAGCGGGCTGCCAACGAAGCCACTGCGTTTTAATGTCACACTATCAGGTCATGTGAACATGAGGCGAAGGTGAAGAATTGCCTTTAAGGCATCGTACAAACAGATTCAATGAGTTTCCAAAACATAGTTATACAACAATGCTCTACTTCTAAGGGTGTAACGGTACATGTATTTGTATTGAACCGTTTCGGTACATGGTCCTCGGTTCGGAACGGCGGTGTACCGAACGAGTTTCCAACGTAATGTAACCCTTACGTTTCGAGGCTGTGAGTCGATCGGGTTACAGTTTCTTTGTGTAGATTAAATTTACTCCGTCTTCTCTACTATAATGAGGACCAAAACGGTAGGACAGTATAACCCAGAAACGTCAACGGCACGACAACATGGCCACCGCGAGAACGCAGTGCAACGCAGGCGTTCAAGTCAATCAGCCAATGCACACCAGTCGCAGTGCGGCCGCTTGTTAGACGCGTCCCAGAAGCGGCTCAACATGACGCACGCGAAAAGAACGGCAGAGTTTATTATTTGACGCGAGACGTGACCCTCCTGCGTCAATACTACTCCCGGTAGCTAGGATCGGGCAAACCAGGAGTCACTCATGTAAAACTACGGTGGATCCGGTCGATTTTCAAACTAATATGCAATCGTAACCCACTTTTTGAGTCCATGAGATCTCTTGAGTGGAAGATCGGGGCATAGTTGACTTGTCTTTGTTGATTTATTGCTGTCTTCTCCGCTGTAATAATAACCAACACGGCCCAGTGTTCAATACAAAACCCTCCTACCACAACAAAACAAGTAGGAACTTATATTCACATAGGAACTAAAGTTATACAACATAAAACAGACAATATAAATGAATACTACATCACATTTGTAAAATATAAACACATAATAAAATAAATAATAGCCCATTTAAATAAAATACATTGAAATGAGCTAAAACACCTGTAATTAAATAAGAATAATACACAGATCCTGCTTACACAATTAAATTTATTAATTTCTGTGTGGCGCTTTAACTTGAGAAAATCCACCAAAAAAGCTTTTGAAAACAGTTAATAAGAAAAAAAAATGATTCATTGAGGCATTTCATTTGTAAAATGAATGAATGAATGTGAAGTGACCCAATATACCAACCATCACAGCAAAGAATATACAAAGAATATGCCAAGACAGGATTCAACAACTGTAACAATTAACACTAGAAAACCCAACATTTTTTTTAGCCTACTAGAAAGCCCAGAAGGGGATCAGATGATCCCCACAACTCTGGGTATCCACAATTAGCATCTGTATATGTGCAAATGAGTGTGTCATTGTCTCTCAAATAGGCCACTCAAGCACGCAAGCAAACAACCTTACTCTAACCCACAAGGGTTGGTCAGTTTACACTGACTCTTGCCATGATAGTTTCAGTTTTTATTTGAGAGTTTTATTTTTGTATATGATTTTATTCATTCATTGCTCTGCCCATTTTTTCTTCTTCTCCTATAGCACACACAGGCAACTTTATGTATAAATTACTGCAATGAAATAAACAAACGCACAGACCACTGCAACGTGTATAGTTATAATGAATGAAATAATCAATACATTTGTGACGACAAAAAAATCTCAAATGTTTTGGTCTCACAACCCAACCCAAGTGTGATCAACTCTGCCATGTGGCTTTCTGAACGCAAAGTGCTAACTACATCAAGGGGCGGGGGATGTGCTTATCTTGATGACCGAGCTCGTGTGAGCGAGCGACAGTCGACTGGCGGGGTGGATTTGAACAGGAGCAGGAAATTATGGTGGCTGAGAGGTGTCAGGCGAAATGCAAAGTCTCAACACTTTGCAAATAAAAAAAAGCATGAACCCCAATTGCAAATGCTTTGCAAAAGAAAAAAAGCATGAATGCAAACCGCCACAACACGATCCCCAGTTCCTAAAGCGCGATTGCAAATTGGCAAAAGCACGAACCCTAATTGCCACAACACAACAGAAAATGGTTCGCAGCACGAATGGCTCAGAAGGTGAATGCAAAGACACAGCAACAAAAATCCCGCAACAGAACAGCAAAATCCCACAACACGACGGCAAGAGGATGACCCGGAAGTACAAAAAAATTCAGATTAAAAAAAAAAAAAAAAAAAAAGGACGACATATTGTATATTGCTATAAGTGCTTTGAGACCATCTACGGACAAGAAAAAAAAAAAAAAAAAGGACGACACATTGTATATTGCTGTATGTGCTTTCTGACCATCTCTACGGACCTCTGTGAAGTTGCCCCCCCCCCCCCATCAGACATATTTTTATATAAATCATGTCAATCGTTTGTACTGTAAAAGCTTTGTTAGTGCTGCTTTCATTCTAGAGATATTTACAATTCTTTTTGGGTAAATCTGAGGTCAGCTAGCCCCCCATTTCAATTCAGAATTGTATCTGTCATTTGTGCTAGTTTGTGCTGCAACAGTTTTGTAGATCAGTATTATGCTTTTATTTAGATATTAATTTTAAGTGTTGACGTCACTCGTAGCTTTTCCTTTGCTTAGCTCCCGTGGCTAATAGAGCATACCAACTCTCTCAATAACAGAGGTGTGTCCTAACAACTAACACGAACGTAGCACAAACGAATGGCAGCACTTCAGGACCAATTTGCAGTAAATGAGGGGCTTAGAGTGACGTCATCACTCAAAACTAATATCTAAAGCCCCCCAATTTACTGCGAAACGGACCCGAATTTGTTTGTGTTATGATCGTGCTTGTTTGGTAGCTAGCTAGGACACCCCTCTGTTATTGAGAGTTGGTATGCTGCATTAGCCGCGGGAGCTAAGCTAAGGAAAAGCTACGAGTGACGTAACCACTCGAAATTAATATCTGAATAAAAGCATAATACTGATCTACAAAACCATTGCAGCACAAACGATTGACACAATTGTTAATTGAAATGGGGGCCTAGCTGACCTCAGATTTACCTATATAAGAATTGTAAGTATCTCCACAACGAAAGCAGCTCAAACAAAACTTTTACAGCACAAACGATTGACATCATTTCTATATAAATTTGCGTCTGATGGGGGGCACAAGAGGTGTATTCATCAACTGATCCCACCTTGGGTTTTCTAGGGGTGTAACGGTACATGTATTTGTATTGAACCGTTTCGGTACGTGGTCCTCGGTTCGGTACGGGGGCGTACCGAACGAGTTTCTGATGTAATCTAAAGTGCTGTCAAATTTAGCGCGTTAACGGGCGGTAATTAATTTTTTGAATTAACCACGTTAAATTATTTGACGCATTTAACGCAAGCGCGGAATGACCGCTCATGCTTCCCATAATCCCACTGTTACGTCCCACGGACGGCTGCTAAAGGCGTAACATAAAACGAGCCACGCACACAAGTTGCAAATGGACACAAATTTATTCACACAAGTCGAACTCGCAATGAACAAAATATACAAAATGCGGAAGAAGCTGGCTTCAGCGTAAGCCCAGGCCAAAACATCAAACAAAATGAAACTATACTTGAACCCCACCCGCTAAGTAAACCCTGATCGTAAAAAAGAAAAAAACAATACAGCCACTACCCTGGCTTCTACACTAAACAAAACGGGTTGAACGAAAACGGCAGTTTACCTCTACTGCTGCGGTGCTCTTATTTACAGTGGTGAACAAAAACGATCCAATAACGAATGAACACAAAATACCTCACCGAAAAAGCGTGAGTTTAAGAAAATAGCGATCAAATGCATAGGTGAATGAATGGCGAGCAAACAGCTGGCGAGGAGGTACGCGGCACGTATGCTGTCAAATGCGAAGTTGCGAACTCTGAGTGTTGACTGTAAAATGACGAGCGGTCAGATGACTTTTGTTAACGCTGCCTTTATTTGGTTAACAAGACTCAGGCACAATACAACGCACATGCGGGTATGCAAGCTCAAACAACGGCCTAATAGTATTACCCAGAGCCGTATTACCATGTATCGGATTAGCTGCCGTAAAGCAAGAGTCGTTATTGCCGCAAATGTAAACAAAGCGCTGCATAATGGATACATGTCAGACAGCGGCTAGTTCGGGTGGCCCGTCGGTGGCGGTGACGTCGTCTGCCCGTCCGGCGTCAATCAGAGTACACCACGTTGGGAGGGGAGGCAGCCAGCTGGCGGACGCGGCGATCAGATGACTGACAGTCTTAAAAAAAGATAACAATTAAACGGCCAGGGCTGTCGCACCACTCAGAAGTGCAGTGAGCAGCGTGGGTAACGGTTAAATGTTAACATGGAAGATAGTTGGCCCTCTGGGTGGGGAATTCAAATTAAAAAAGAATATAGATGGAACAACTCTTCACTTCAGTGTTGCAACTGCTCAATTTTGCACATCAGATATTTATTTTAAAGAAAAAGTCTTAGCCAAAGTTATTTTTATTTTGTTTTTCAAAATATCTACATTTCAGAATATTGGATTTTCTATTTTTGAGCAGAATTCTAGCTTTGTGTAGGCTAATGTTACTATTGTTGAAAGCACAAAAGTGTGTAATAAACAACTAGCACATATATATTTTGCATTTTGTTTTCTTACTGTACCGAAAATGAACCGTACCGTGACCTCAAAACCGAGGTACTTATCGAACCGAGATTTTTGTGTACCGTTACACCCTTAGTAACAATCATTGATGCTAGTGAAATGAATCATAAGCCCTTATTGTCTCACACATTACAAGCTACCAGCGCTCCCCGCTGACAGATTTCCGTCATTACAACTTTAAACCTTGTCCTACTCAACCAACTTTGAATAATTAGCTACTGTTTGCGCGATTCCACAGGTTTCACGAGGTGCTTGCGGCCAGCGAAGTGATGCCCTGGGAGCTGGTCTCAGTCTTCAAGATGGTGTTGAGAGACGTCAAGCAAAGGCAATGTGACAAAGACCACAATCTTTCAGAAAAGGCAAAGATCCTCCCGACAATGGCATTTTGGACAAGCAGCAACAAATCGGAGCAGGGTGTTGTGGATGCGAGCAGTAGCGATAAAAAGTCTAGAGAGGAGATCCCGACTGTGTCTGGATATGTAGATAGGGTGACGCGGTATACCACTTCGTTTACAGGAAGAATAGAATGGGATCTTCCATATTACTATCCAGTTCCCACGAGGCCAATGGAGTCATGGAATACAAAGAGAGGACACTCCTCTCAATGAATCTTTTCTCTCGATTCATTTCTTCTACATCGAAAATATCTATGCACAATGTTTCCTCAAGTTAAGAAATTAAGTGGTTCCAGAGTGGCTTTCGTGATAATCACGATTTTTTTCCATATAATGAATCGAGTTTCACACGTAAATCGCCTAATTTGTTCCAAGCCATACCAAAACACCTCGGATTACCCGGCTTTATTTGTAATGCTTTGTCGTCCCCTAGTGGTGCTTAAGTGTAACTAGTTAATTAAACTCATTCTATAGACGTATCACATGACTACTTGAGCTCATAGCAAACGCACAGCGCTAAAAGATGAGCTAACTTCAGCAGCCATTTCATCATGCCGTTTGTACCATGATAAAGTATCGCTTCTAAGTTATGTTCTTCTTTTGCTTCCCATACATGAGCGTTGTGGCGTGTATATTTCCTCTGTTTACATTCATAGTCAAACGTGGTTATATTATTGCATTGCTGCGAGTGGGAATTATCTATTATAGTAGATATTAGTTTTCGTATGATGAATCATTATTCGTAATCAGTGTTGTTAATAACGACGTTAAGAGTATAACTGCGTCACTAAAGGCGTTATTTTATTCAGTAGTGAGTAATCTAATTACTTTTCTTGTCTTGGCAAACCTGTTACCGTTACTGAACTCGAATCGATCTTTAAATGATGAAACAGTTCTAAAACATTCACATGTCAAAAGTAGACAGAAGGGAACTAATGCAATTACGGGAGCAATTTTAACAACTTTATCGGTTGATTCACAACATTGAATGACTTCCAAACATAGAAAAGGTTACAATCTAGTTATCACAATATCCGCAATACCCCTGTATCTAGTTAAGTATTGCTGAGCCAGTTCATGGATGCGCACCCTACGCTGATATTTTTCTATCATTTGCATCTTCATTTCACTGGTAAGCGTTACCTTATTTCTTGTTTCACCACCTGTACAAACCTGTGTTGATTTCTGGCACAAGAAAATCCGCCGTGCATCTGTCTGCGGCGCTGTCATGTAGTCGTATTTCGAGCATGTCGTCGAATTTAGAAACAAATAGCGAGTCAATTTTTACGTCGGATGTTGAAAAGATCGTGTCAAAGCAATCGTATTTCAAGCATGTCGTCGAATATAGAAAGAAATAGCGAGTCAATTTTTTACGTCGGATGTTGAAAAGATCGTGTCGAAGCGATCATATGTCGAGGTACCACTGTAGTTTCAAACAAATTTTAGGGCTGCAGGTATCGAATAGTTTAGTAATCGAGTAATCGACTGAAAATTCTATCGATTAATCGAGTAATCGGATAAAACAAATATATTTTTAGATGAAGAGCAATTATAAATATACATGAGAAAACAAGACATTTCATCTAATCTTGAACCATTTTCAGTCAATCAATGTCTTTATTTTCGATGTATATTGTTGAAAACAGCCAACAATTGCATCTCAGATGTAACTACAATAATAAAAAGACTAATTCGCTGCTTTCACTCAAAAAACTTTGAGCTCTTATTTAAAAAAAACAAAAAATCTATACATATATATATATATACACATATATCTTATCTAAAAATGCTGTTATGCTTGATAACACACATCACTTAAAAGTTAGGATTTTTCCCACATGTTTCAATTGAATTTCTATTTGTGTCAAGCCATTTTTAAGTTCTAGTTAAGTTTTAAGTTAGTGTAAACTTTAAGTCCTGATAGGACTTTTGAGTTTTTTAAGTGTTGTAAATGTATGATACAGGCTGTATTGGGGCACATTAGGGACCAGTGCTACTTGGTGTTTTATCCAGCAACGACTACTGAGCTAAAAATTGATAGTTAGCATTATTAAGTTTTTAATTTACACTCTCATCATCACTCCACAATGCTATGTTATGTTAAAGCCTGTATGTAAGACACGTTAGCCACGCATCGACAGTGGTCATAATTAATAGAAATCTAGCCCTCCGCAGGGCTAACGTTACGTGAGCTAGTAGTGACACTAACTTTAATCTTATCTATTAGCGCTTAGCGCTCTTTATTAGCGCTTAGCGTTCTACTGCTTTAAGATGGCGGCTGTTTACTAACGCTGCCCAGACGCGGCCGAGTCAGTCATTTTGCATCTAGTTCAACATACATGGGATCTCTATGGCTACGTTCATACTACAGGTCTTAATGCACGAATCCGATTTTTTCATGTTTTTCTGACTCGAGTGAGGCATTAACTTGACGGTCTGAACGTGACAAGTCGCATAGAACTGGACCATTTCAAATCCGATCTGGGTCACTTTCGTATGTGGTTCAAATCCGATCTGGGCCACATTTTTCCAGACTGTCGCGGCGGTCTGTACTGTCCTGTCTCTCAAATCGGAATTCATGCAGCAATTACGTCATCAAAAAGCGATAGAGACGCTACAGTACCTGTGCAGCTGTGCGTCATTAGCGCCTAGCTTGCCTTGAACACGGCTTTTTAGGAAGGGTCGGACTTGACAAGTCATAAAACAAATAAAAATGTGTTGAGGATAAGCCTGAGAATGATCGGTTTTCTGTCTGCTCCATATACCTGTAAGCAATATTTCAACATTGCTTACACGGCCGAGAGTCGGGGCAAACTGCCCGTATGTGCGTGTGACATGCACGGACAGTGCGTGCATGCTATCGTTCCATATACTTTGAATATAAGCCTAAACTGGGATTATTTATATGATATATTATCTGTGTCCTCTTTTTAAAAAGCAAAATATGATATCCCTGGAATGACGGATGACAGCCAGCATGTGTTGTCATTTGCTTTGATGCTTCTGCGCATGCGGGTCGTCTTGCTCAGCGCTTGTCAGACTGCGACTTAGTGCGCATGCGTAATACTTGAATGGTCTCAATGGACAAAGGCAGTCTGAACGGGCACGCCAAAAAAACAGATATGACAAAAAATCGGATTCGTGCATTAAGACCTGTAGTATGAACGTAGCCTTTGAGACGCATCAGACGCTACCTGCTACCAACGTAGCATCGTGCGGACTAGTATTTAGCAACGTCGGCGTCATTTGCAGCGGCTGTCGGCTCCAGTAAGTTTTTTTTTTTCCCCTTCCTCTCCGCACGTGACATTAGCGCGTTGTCCCGCATTAAAAGTAGTCCGAGCAAAACGTGATGCTTAGAGCTGTCAAAATAAACGATTACTCGAGGTGAATAAAATTACTCTGATCAATTTTTAAACTCGAGTTACTCGAGTATTCGTTTCAGCTCTAACAAATTTACACATTTTTTAATGACATTTGAATATTTACGCTGCAGTATAGAGGTGAAACCACGAAAGCTTTTCATGTACGTATCATAGTCATTAATTTTCGACTGTAAAATCAGTTAAAAACATACAAAATAATATTTTGGTAAGAAATGGTGGACTGGCTCACATAATAGTCACAAGCATCTTATCATTAAGACCTTTAAAGTATTTAATTTATTTTCTACATTATTTTTTTTTAAAAATGTTATTTACAGCCTGTGCAGATTTTTCAGATAATCATACATTAATAATAATCGTAAAAAGTTCATTTTTTGTTGTGTTGGCTGTGCTTGTGGACAAAAGCAGTAGTTTTTACCTGAAGGAAGGCTCCGTTTTTGTTGTACTCCAAGAAGTTGTTTTTTTTCAGTTATAACTGAACTTTATAACTTTTACTTAGACAGACAATGTTGAGTGGGCTTAAGATAAATTTTTATTTTTTTGCATTCCTGGTTAGTTAAGCTATTATTCCCAAGTTTGTACTTTTTGTGTATGTGTTGATATAATTCAAGTTATGTTCAAATATTTCAATTTGCCATTAAAATCGTGACATTTATTCTGGAGGTTTTGAAAATGTATTTTTAGTAGTTTTTGAAAACAAATGTTTGAATTGAACGGTGTATCACCTGAACCAACACACATGAAGGTTAGTGTAAGTGAATACAGATTTATTTTGCATTGATTTAGTCCAGGGGTTGGAAATAGCTCTTTTGAAGGCTGCATCTGGCTCGCAAACAGATCTTTAATTATTTTTAAAAAAAAAATTTTTTTTTAAGTTTGTTACATAATGGGAAGGGAGCTAGGACCTCTAGGAAAACCTAGCGGCCGTAAGGGCCACAGGGGGAGCGTTAAAAAGAACAACTGGTAAGGGGTGCTCCCATTTTTTCCTTTGGCAAGCCAGTGATCAGGCGACATTCAAATTTCAGGACAGGTGCGGCAGTGGAGAGCCCAAAAGTCTGATGATGCGTGTGGCAGTCGGTTGTAATAATAGCTATGCATCTTTAGCATGATGCAGACAGAGATTAAATGCTTCAGTCTGTTGCTACACATTTAATTTTGTTTTATTTTCATTTTTCTTGTACAGCCGAAACAAGAAAAATATAACGTCCGTCTCGCATTGCTGCACAAAGACGGCACATTTCTTATTCGCTCTAAAATGTGAATTCTTATACAATTATAAATAATTACAAGTTTTTGTGACAAAACAATTAACTTCTGCATTTTAGACACACCTTCACTCGTCATCCCCTCGCCATTACGAACACATCTGCGGTCATACATAACCATACATAACGATTAAAATATTTCTGAACTATATTAACACACAGTACACATCACAATCATCCTAAAATAAAGCAGTCCTCTAATATACACAGTCAAATTATACTCTTCTTCTCACCTGAAACAAGAAAAAAATACTTTGAACAACATCCGTCTCGCGTTACAGCACAGACGGGTCATTTCTTATTTGCTCTAAAATGCGAACACTTATTGCCCATGTACGCTAAGAAGCGAACGCTGCCCCCTGCTGGTTTAAAACCGTAAGTACAACAGTCTTTTCTGGCTGAAACGTGTATATTTTCCACAAAAAACGAAAGAAGATGGAACATTTTAAACATAGGGTGAATCTATCTGTGGACACAACAAAATATTAACGTAACTATTTTAATGATTTAATATTTATTATTTAATTTAAATTTTTATATAAATTATTAAAAAGAATTCAGAGACTTATTGTACTTTAAAAGTGTTGAAATTCCGTAAAATGCACATATTACTTGTGTTTTTAGTTTTAAACATAAACATCACAGAATTACATTTAAAAATATGTGTTCATGGCTCCCTCAGCCAAAAAGGTTCCCGACCCCTGATTTAGCCTATCAATTAATGAGGTTCATATTCGTGAGAAATGTAGCCCCAACCCCCGATCACTCAATCTGTTTGGTTTTTATTAATGTCCCGTCCCCTGCAAAAAGTGTACACGCAGGTTATGCTGTTATATCGTTCCTAATACTGAAACCAAACCTAGGCCCTTGATTTATTCGAGAGGAGTCTGGCTGCAGCCCGCCTCTCTCAGTACCCTGCGCCGCTCCTCTCAGTACCCATCCCGCAGACAGGAAATGACGCAATACCGCCGCTCTCAGTCCCCTCAGACCGGAAATGTCGTCAACCCTTGCGACGAAAATAAGTTACGTTATTTCACCTCACGAAGAAAACACGGTAAGTGGCCGCACTGAAAAAAAGTTTTTAAAAGCGTATGCATGTTTAAAAATGTTAGTTAAACAACACTTGCGGTGAAAATATGAAGTGTTTATTCTGAGTTGAAAAGACCGTACTTATATCTAGTATTCTTAATGTAATTTAAATAATGTATTCCTTTACTAACTGCATGTGACTTTGCTCTACTTATATTGTTTAATACGTACTGATGAATTCAGCAGCGAATTGGCTAATGCTGCTAATGCTTTTTACATTTTTTTTTCACAATGAACAGTCTTCTTTGTGTAGTTTTCATTATATTGCACTCTTATTTTTCATTATGTACATGCCTGCAATTCGCAGCTCGCTGTTTTTGTTGTTGTATGGTGTTGTTGTTTTGCCTTCATTTGTTTTTTCTGGTCCTTTGTCGTTTGAATGTTGTCACATGATCCAAATAGGACAAGGTTGTAATTGTTTTTTCTTGATATTGTTACTCTGCTTAGCTATATATTTTTTCATTATTTTGTTTTTTTTTACTAGCTCCAAGATCACCACCCCATTGGGAAGAAACTAAATCACGACCCCCAAATGGTATTCTTCCCATGCAGATACAGGGATGTCACACAGATCCAAATGAAAGTAAGTAGCATAAGTAGTAATGTACTTTAGATTTTGGACTGTGCTTAACACTTTTTTTTTGATAGACATCGAACACAGTAAAACCCACGTGGCAGACAGGACCAATGGTGACAATATAAGACCATGCCGAGCTTCATGGACGGTTCAAACTCATCCTGCCCAGGAACGGCTGGTATGTTTTTATGTCTGAGACAAATGTTGTGCTCAGTGGAAATCTGGATAGGCTTATTATTCCTTATATTAGTTAACAATTGGACATAATTGATTATTTACTCTTTGTTTATTTAACCAATCAACATTCTCATTAGCTTATGCAAATCTTGAATATAAAGAGGCCAGAAATGGTGTTGATTGTCTAAAAAAAGAAAGTTTGATTGACACGTGCTGACTTTTGGAACGTTGGCCTGAACAATGAAATGGAATCAACTGTGAATTTTGAGGATTTAGTTTCTCTAAAGAACATAATGTCACTTGTACAATTAAGTAAAATGTAACTTTTTGTGTTTGTTTTTTGCAGATATGAAATGCATATTTATAACTTGTCTAACAAGTAGCTCATTCAAAGGTATAAAAAAGTATTTTTTGGCGTGTGTAGGGTATTTTAACTATGTAGCCTACAGAATGCTTGTATGGGCTCATGTAGGTGTCTGCGTACGTTTGTATTTATATAACATATGTCCGTGTGTATAGATTATGTTTTTTTCAGGGAAGGACCATATTTGTGGCTGACCCCTATGTTGTTGCAACATGGTGAAAGCCTACAGGATGTGACCCACACATGCATTTGCCTGTAAGGCTGATTAGTAACAACTACAACTTGGAGCATTGGTTCATTTTCAAAGAACAGTCAAATCATAACAAATTAAATGATCCAAATTCCAATTATTTGTGGGAAGAAAAACAGATCCAATCATGAGATCAGGGAACAATTGTTATCTCTAATGAAATTCAGTATCCATTCATATTGGCATGGCGTTTCCATGATGATCCAGAATGGCCTTGTTTGGTTTTGAAGGTATGTTCCAGTCGATCCTTTTATGTTGCCCCTTCAATTAAAGCAGAATTGCACTCCAGATGATTCATCCAATCATTTGAAGCAAATTTCTAAAATGCCACTCTAAAATTGCGAATGTTTTGTTTCAAGGGCGTTGGCCCGGTCTCAACATTGGTAGGGACGAATATAATGCAAGTAAGGTTGCTCAAAAGTTGGTGGGGACAACTTTAGCATCCTGAAAAGTTGGTCGTGTTATGTCCCTACCGTCCCTATGCAAACCTACGCCCTTGTTTTGTTTGCATGAATCATTTAAACCTGACTGGTTGGTGTTCTTATGCATGGAAACACGTTTGTAATTGTTTAACTACTGTATTTAATATGAACCTATATTTTCAATTGCAGAAAACGTTGACAGTCAATCAACAGGGGGACATGGAAAGAGAGGATTGGAAGTGAAATAGAGGTATTTGTAAAAGTGTGTATATTCATTGATTCAAAACTTGAAGGAAGTGACTCGGTTAAATTCTTACGTTAGGGTTTTCCGGGACAGCCATAGGGGAAGGACTGTGGCATCTTCATGTTGATGGTAGGTGAGTTTAACTGTCCAATTTTGTCCTCTGTGATATTTGTATTCATTTATCCATTTGTAGTATGCTCTTTGCACTGTTCTGGATGCTCTCTTTGAGTTTAACCATTGTAAAATGAAGTTCACCGAATCATTCAAATTGGGCTACAAAATATCCTTGTCGTTATTCTTTATTTACACTTGTTTTTAATTTTTGTTAGACTGATATGCCAACTCTGAGGAAGTGGTGGTGTATATTGCTAGCGGACAATTTCAAACTTGGGTGCATGGTAAGTCTTTGAAACTGTTGATATGGCATTCATAGGAAAGTAGGTGCACAGCACCTTAATTCTTTGTTGGAAAATGTGGAATACTTATTTTTGTATTTTTTCAACTTATGTGAGCCACAGGAAAGAGTTTGCCCATTGGACAGATGAGGCAAAAGCATTACTGCAGGGTGAAGTGCCACCAGTCTATCAGTTACAGAAGTGAAATTCGAATATAATTGCTGAGGTCAGCTTTTAAAGACTTTTTAGTGTCCATTACTCTGACGCACTTTTGAACATGCCCCCCTTTATTCACTGATTTATTTTTAGGAAGAGGTGCAACCACAGCTCCTTCAAGTTAGTGGTGGCCCACTCCAAAAAGATATGGCGGGAAAAAATGGTAAGATTGTTTATATACCTAGTTTAATGCAATGCCTAAAAAGAAAAATCAAGTATAAAATTAACAAAGCATCATTTTTATTTTACTTATGTAATATTCAAATAGCTCTTTTCTTTCTCTTTTCCAATGAACAGTTTTGGTAAAAGGATTGTGCAAGACAGCACAAAAGCCTCGGGCAGGGATAGGGGGGGGGGAAAAATCAATGCAGTAGGAGTTCCCAAGCATCCTGCAGATGGAAGAGGATGAGCACGAACTACAATGTCTTGGAGCCATTCAAGTTCTGTTTCAACCATCTGGAAGATGGATTTACCTTTTTTGAGGAGATTGTTGACTAAAGAAAATATCTATTCTCTCGATAATAATAAAAAATAATAAAACTAAAAAAATAAAGTTTACCACATCAGAACTGGTTGTATTGAGTTCATTTTTCTACACTTATAAATTAGTTGTTTTTTTTTCTTTTATCCCAGATGTTAGTTGTAGGTAGTTTTAATTACCTGTGATGAAGGCGGGAGTGCTTGCCGAAAAATGTCAGGTAATTAAAACAACCTACAACTATTGTCTGGGATAAAAGAAAAAAACAACTAACACATGACAACTTTTGTCATTTCTGTTTGAATTAAAGGTGCCTTTCCTGGAGCAGAAAGTTTAATATAGTTTCTGAATTAGTTAATTAGGATCTTCACCCACATGAATGAATTTAAGTAGCAAAATGAAAGACAAAATTGGTTTGGTTGCAACATTGAGAGAATATTACGTTTTTGATACATTAAATTGTAATGAAGCTATATTAATGTGTCCGTTCATAAAAATGTAAGGATGACAGCAATTTTGTAATAATTCTCAATTGGAGTATATTTTACAATTGACAAACTAAAGTACACACTGTGATAGGTCACAGGCGATCTTTCAGTCACTAATTAAACCTTTATTGCAGTAGTGTGTATTTTAATTTTGATGTACTGTAACCGTGTTTTTCATTTTGGTAAAATCAGCAGGCTTTAACAAACTGACCGCGCTTAAAGAGTTAATCTCCCGATTACACCAAATCAATTTAAGGAGCATGTAAATAAATTATTATTTAAATAATAATGAGTGATGCTGAAACCGAAAATAAAAGACGTGCGAAAAGAAAAGTAAACTAGTATTTACGTTCGAATGGACGCAAACTATTACGATAAAACCGGAAGCTCGGAGCTCGAGCGCTGCTTCATGTTGTCATTTCCGGTCTGAGAGCTGCGATATTGCGTCACTTCCTGTCTGCGGGATGGGTACTGAGACGAGCGGCGCAGGGTACTGAGAGAGGCGGGCTGCAGCCAGACTCTCTTGATTTATTCCCAGCTCTTTCACACTGGGATACAAATGAGCACGAAGTACTACTACTTTACTACTACTTCTAGTAGTAGATTTGTTAGACCTTTCAAAATTGTATTTAAGACTCTTTATAAGAAGTTAGAATTTCAGACATTTTAAGGCCTTATATTCAAATTATCGGATTTCAGACTTTTTAAGCCCCTCGGATACCCTGAACTAAAAATGAACAATTTTTGTTTTTCAGGACTATATCCCTAAAATCTTCAAATACGTCGTTTAGCTTAACGAGAATCACCCACCTAGGCTAGTCCTAGATCTATAGTATTTTAGCTATCCTTAAGGTAAGTTTTAATTAGAATGTCTGATAAATAATATCCAAACAACATGAATAAATGTGACATGTCATTCCCATTTGTCATATTGGACTTTTTTTTTTTTGTTTGCCACGGAATATTGTTCAAATGAAAGCAGCGCACGTGCTTGGAAAGGCCAAACCAGTTAGCTTCGGCGCAACATTTTGAAGTTTAAAAACGAACCTACCTCGTGTCTTCTGACAATGGCTCGGACAATTTCTTGTCAACCTCCTCTTCTGTGAGCTTAACGTTCGCAAACGTCGTCTCGGAGGTGAACCATTTGGAAATTTGCTGGGCCGTGAATGCTTTCTTCATGGTGCAATTTCGTCGAATGACGCAGCAGTTTAAAGTCAGATCACTTTTGGATTTGGATGAACGGCAGGTGACAGGGTTGCCAGGTGGGAAAGACCACGCCGTAGAACGCGCCCAATTCAATAAAAACACCCTAAATGACAACACCCCTTTTCAAGAGAAAATATTTCCCTTTTACAATCCTCTATATATTTTCGTATTATATCCAGAAAAAAAAAAAAACAAGTCAACAGAGGTGGACACATTGTAGTGGAATCCATTTCGCCAACAAGCATCGTGGGAAATGTTGTTGTTATTAGAAAAGTTAAAAACAATTGTACTTTTGTTTTAATACACAAACTAATTAATAAATACAGACATATTTATTCAATAGTGATCATCAAAAAAAATGGATGTTTGTCAATAGAAATCAATCTCGAAGACCAACATTGACAAATTTTCCAAAGCCGATTCAAAGTGCGTTCTAGGAAAAGGATATCCATCAGAGGTGGGCAAGGGCATAGGTCTGCATAGGGACGGTAGGGACATAACACTACCAACTTTTCAGGATGCTCAAATTGTCCCCACGAAGAGCGGGAACCTCTTGGTACCTCACGAATCGATACGATACGATTTGTGATACAAAGCTCACGATAACGATGATCTGACGATATGGCAATACAACGATTATCGATACAATGGTCAGGAAATCATTCTACGATATTCTACAAACAGCTAATTAACAGAAAAACAAGCTTCTAGTGTGAATTGGGATTAGTTTATCACTAGTAGACGTCCAATCCATTTGAACTGGGAGGGTGGCATTCGTTCATTCGCTGCCATCCCTCCCACTTCAAAGGATTGAACGTCTATGGCTGTCAGTGGCAGGCAATTAGGTAATTTTGGGCCATTTAAGGTCTCACTGGAACAGTGCCAAACAAACCTTGTCCAATGCAGATTCTTGACCCTTGACAAGGTGATGATGCTGGAACTTTTGTTTGGTGCCGTTCCAGTGAGATTTACAAAAATGATTGCCTGAAGAAGACATCAAAATTCCCTCAGTCCGTGATGATACGGGGCTTCATGTCAGGCAAAGGCACTGGGTAGATGGCTGTGGTTAAAACGTCAATAAATGCACAAGTTTACATTGAAATTTTAGACCGCTTTCTTATCCCTTCAATTGAAAATATGTTTGTCATTTTCCAAGATGACAATACATCATGCCACAGAGCTAAAACTGTTAAAGCATTCCTTGGAGAAAGACTCATCCAGTCAATGTCATGGCCTGCAAATAGCCCAGATCCCAATGATGACCTGTGGTGGAAATTGAAAAAAAATGGTCCACAGCAAGACTCTGACCTGCATGGATGATCTGGCAACTGCAATCAAAGAGAGTTGGTACCAAATTGATGAAGAATAATCATCAAGTCCATGCCTCAGAGACTGCAAGCTGTCATAAAAGCCAGAGGTGGTGCTACTAAATACTAGAGATGTGTTTTGATTGTTATTTCTTTGTTTGTTTCACATGATTCCATATTTTTTTCCTCAGAATGGAGTATTTCCATATATATTTCACTGCACTTGCTCTATAAAATTAACATTTAATGACCACCACAATGTTTTTTATTCATTTCTTTTAGTGTTTCTGAATGCTAAAGAGTTGCACTTTTGAACTAATTTATTATTCTTCCAAGCTTTTCATCTGAGTTTGTTCTACATGATAAAATGTCTGAGTGAGTGCTCGTCCGAGACTGGTGATTGCATACTTTTTGCAAGAGGTTGTATTATGGTGGAAGATTTTGATGACAATTGTTGGTTCCTTTTTTTTTTTTTTAAACATTGACACCTTTTTAAAACGATATCTCGATTCTTGGCAGGAGCATATCGATAATCTTTTGGGATACAAAGTATCACAATATATCACCATTTCGATATTTTGTCAGACCCCTAGTTCCCACCAACTTTTAAGCAACCTTATTTGCATTACGTATATACTGACTAGTTATATAGGTCATTTATATTATACCCAGACTGAAGCATGAGTGAAGAAGTTTTTTTTCACTTATAGATATATTTATTTATTTATTTAGACAATACTGAGTGGTCTCAAGACAAATGTTTATTTTGTGCTACCTGGGTATGTGAAGAGATGATTAACAAGTGTGTATGTATTGTGTATTTTAAATGAATTTATGTTCAAGTATCTCAATTTAAATTTGCTAATAAAATTCAGACATTTATTCTGGAGGTTTTCAAAATGTTTCTTTAGTATTTTTTGAAAACAAAGGTTTAAATTGAACGGTTTATCACATTAACCAGTACACATGAAAGTACAAGTCAATACAAATTTATTTTGCATTGATCATTTAGCCTATCAATCAATTAGGTTTGGTTCATATTCTTGAGAAATGTAGCCCTGACCCCCGTTCACCCAATCTGTTTGGTCTTATGAATGTCCCGGCCGCAGCAAAAAATGTACGTACATGAAGGTTATGCTGTTATATCATCCCTACCTATGTTAAGACCAAACCAACGCCCTTGAAGGTGGGTAGTAGTAACGAGTTACATTTACTGTTACATTTACCTGAATAACTTTGAGAAAAATGTGCTTCTAACAGAAGTTTTACTAAGCCATACTTTTTACTTGAGTAGATTTGTGAAGAAACTACTCTTACTCCGCTACTTTGGGCAATACAAGTCGTTACATTGTCCCTCTTTATTTTACTTTTAAGATTTTCCTTTTACCGATAATTATCGTGCACCTCTAGTTTCAAGTTTTATATAATGAGAATGTTGTCAAAAGCAGAAGCAAATCTACTTGAAAGGTGGAAAAGCGTAACACCATTTACCATTTGTCACCAGGAAGCCATTTAAAATACACCACAACATGCTACAAAATAAAAACACAAAGTAAAAACGCACAGTGCATATAACATGATGTTATGTCATTTTTGGAATTATTTTGTTGAATTTGACGATATACTGTATGCACCTCCAAATCAGAAATGCCATGCAGTTCAAAGTTTATGCGCTGTACAGCGCTAAAATGCTAATTCAGTACTGGAGTGGACTTCATCAGAACGGTTCCTTACAAAATTGCTGAATCTTGTCAATAGTAGCCCAAATTTGATCAACTCACCCAATCAATTTTTGTCCGAGTCTTTGAAAGCAGCCCAATTGCGCGGAAACTAGCCCAATCTGGCAACAAACTTGTCTAATTTTACATTTTAATAGATCAACAACAAACCAAACGCATACAGATGGTCTTTAGCAAACCTGTATCCACAAAATTGTACTGTTAAGTATATTAGAGCGCTTGTTATAACTTTGTTCGGTTAAAAAAGTAAGAGGAATAAATCACACAACTGTTTTAATCAATTCAGACCAAACATTTTTTTTATTCCTGTCAGAGTCTGATAAAACTTAAAGTACAAAATTATTCTAAGAAAATAATTAACTGTAAAGGCGCAGGTCCATTCCAATTAATTCCACAGCATCACGGCAAAGGTCCCGTGTTATCTTGAATGAGGCTCATTTCTGATCGAAGTTTTTCATTTTCCTTTGAAAACACACAATAAATATGACCAACCCTCACCTCAATATTTAACTCTTTCAGTGCCATTGATGATGCCAGTTATTTGTCTTTTTTCATATTTCTGTTGTGAACAGAACAAGCGTTCCGCTACCAGTTCGAAAGGATTAAACGTGTATTGCCGTCAATAATAGTTCATAATCCAGAAGAAAGTAATATTTACCTCCTGCAGTCTGGTGTTGTCCTTCTTTAATTTGACCAAATATTCAATCTTCTGCTTATGGTTCTTGTGTCCTACCAATTTTCCATTCTCCTCCGACAGCTGAACGTTCTGCCGACGCAGAACCTCGTTCTCCTGGAAGAGGCGCCGTTTATTTATGTATTAAAATAATTTGGAAGTTAATAATTGAGGAAATCGTGATACGCCTCTGACCTTGAGGAGCTTGTCCTCATCCTGTAGCCTTTGACTCAGCTCTAGACAACGATTGCCGAGTTCTGCGGACAGCTCCTGAACACAAGCCTGTGACTGGGCCAACGTGGACTCCTGGATTTGCAATCTAAGCAAAATCAAAGGAGTTGATTAACAAATCCTTAGGTATACAGCCTACCGTTCGGGGGCTTACTTTTTTTGTACATCGGACAGCTTTTGAATCAATTTATCCTGTACGAGAAAATCACAGAAACATTTATGAAGAAGTCTGAAAACTGTCAAATGAAGAACAAAAATACAAACCTTTTCTTCTCGTTCCTCTTGCAGTTCTTTAAGAACAGACTGAGAGATGCTGTGATGAAGCTCCTCACTGAAAGTTGGACAGTAACATTATTGAAATCACATCCCTGATGATCTCAGCAACATGAATGAATGAGAAAGGAAGAATCGACTAAACCTGTTTGCATTTCCACTATGAGGGATTTTGTTATATGGCTCATGCAAGCCCTGTATCACCATGTTGGCCACCTCCTTCTCGTTCAGCTGTGTCTAAGGAGAAAGAAAACACACACAGAGCCTCAAAATCTGTGAAATCTCTTGCTCTAATTTGAATTACACAATACACACAATACTGTTCCTACTTTGAGCCGTCGAATTTCCTCATTCTTGGCAGCTCTCTCGGAATTGAGCTCAGCTAAGAGGATCTCCATGGTCATCATGGAGGAGCGTCGATTCTCCAGTTCCCTCTCCTGGTTCTCGAGGACCTGGGTTAAGTCCCGGCTGAAGCTTCCCGGTGTGCAGGGGGTCTTGAATGTGTAGAAAAGGGTGTGTTAAAAATACGCTTTTAAAACAAGCACATGTAGCGACCTTTGCTGTTTTGTCAACAATGACGATAAAGAAAAGATCTTGTCGATGAACAATTTTTTTAATGACGATGACGAGTTAAAAACATGTCTTGGGAGACACGGTTTTTGTCTCTGACGAGATGACAGTTTCTGTCATATGCAGATATCGATTTTTTGGGCAATCGATTAATCTATCAACTAGTTAGTTTGAATAGTGAATTTCATGTGTTGCAGAATAAATTTTAGGAGATTTAAAACAAAGGTTTGTCAAGATTCATTCATTCGCTTCATTTAAAAATAAAATACCTGAGCTGAGCCTCACACAGTATAAAGTAAATAAATAAGGATCTAAGTACAACAACAGAACAATTGGCTCACTTGCATAGTGTAGATATAGTATATTTCCATTTATTCATTTCAACATACTGTATCTGTTCATTTCACATCCTTGGTTGGCGCCAGGCTACGGCTGGAGAACTAGACAAATAAAAACTGTATGCTCTCAGAGGTTCAGGGCACATCATCTTGGGTGCCCCTTGTGGGGCTGCCGGGTACGTGTGTCTTGCATGCTCACACCTCAAGATAGGGTTTTGCTGTTTAAAAAAACATTTTTAAAAAAAATGCCCTCCTGTTCAAATTTTTATTCCCCCAGAAAATTGAGATTTTAAGCTTTCCAATGATGTATCACACGTGCATATCGGACAATTTCGAAAGTTGGCCTAATTGGGGGTCTCACAGCGGAACTTCAAGTCATCTGAGTGTTTTCCGCCATATATACCGTATATATATTCCCACAAAAACAGCTAAATATACCGATAAATTACGAATGCCTAAAAAGAATGTCTTATTAGTTCAAACAAAAACTTATGTTGATGTTAACAGAGAGCAGCTGTATTCAGCCATGTTAAAAGAGATATGCCATATTCACTTTTGCCACTAGAGGGCAGTGTAGCAATCCAAATAAATAAAACTAAATGCAAACACTTTCAAAACAAACCTTTATAGTCCAGCTCTAATTAAAGGAATCCTTGAAGCAGCAAAAATTGATTCGAGGCTTTTACAATCGAATTATTCGAGTGAATCGATTAATCGTTGCAGGTCTGGTCATATGTTCACAATGCGTGACATTTTCATATTGTACGTGGAGTACAGTGCCTTGCAAAAGTATTCGGCCCCCTCTAACCTTGCAACCTTTCGCCACATTTCAGGCTTCAAACATAACTAGGCCTGCAAGCAGGACTGAACGGGCCCTCGCAATCTTGCGCAACTGGGACGTCACGCAACTCGGACAGTGTGCAGGTCAGGGTGGTGGCAGATCGTCCTCTCTAATCATCCCATTAGAACCTCACATGCTCGAAAGTCGCCTCTTTAAATTCACACACCTAATAGATAAAAACCCCTATTGGAAAGAGTACTACAAAAAAGGAGGCGCTACTGAGCTGTGCAGCCAAGCCCTTATTCAAAACCAAAATGAATCTTCTAACTGGGCCATTTCGACCAAGTGTGCCAAATTCTGTGGCTCTATAAGCTGCCTGAGTCTCTGAAAAAAAATATTTCCTTTTAATGGCGAACAAAGGGTCATCACGGCAACAGACAGAGACATGTGGACATGGGCCGTGAAATAAGTATTACAAAAGGTCTTGAAATTACAGTGACCAACCTGAAAAGAACTGGACATATATTAGAAAAAATGAGTGACTTTCTATTGCCACTAGTTGGCGCTGTAGGGTTGATGCAAATGACCCCTACAGGACCCTTCAGAGTATGACTCAACAAGCACGAGATGTTTGGCGCAGATGTGTTGTAGAAGTTATGACTGTTCAAAACTTTTGGTGAGACGAAATGGGTTCAGTCATTTTTACTTCTCCTGTTGGACCCTTCTGCTTCACCCAAACCTCAGTATTTTTCATCAGGCACCTGAACACATGTCTTAAGGCTCCCCTCTTGCAGGTTTGAGGTGAATAGATTTTTTTTCCTTGGAGGAGGAGCCTGTTTCGTAAAAAAAGGCATTTCCTGTTCCCACTAGGTGGCGCTAGGCCTAATGGTTAATATTTCAATGCACTCTTGTTAAGGGTGGGATCCCGCACATACATGCCAGATATGAAAAAGATTGAACGTTGTTTCAAGGAGCTATTAGTCATTTACTGAATTTGTCATTTTGCCGAAAAAATGGCTTACTTTGGCACCACGCCCAGGTCAGCCCCATGAATGAAAACGCACCATTTTGAAAATTTTAGATCTCCTATGTCTCCTGAATAGTCTAACCAATTTTGAAGATGATCCAACTAATTCCCTCTGTGACAAGGTCTCAAATGTGCACCCTGTTAATTGATAAAAATTTCACATTTGATCCAAAATACCCGATTTCCTGTTGGGTTTGGAATATGGGTTCAAGAGACTTTTTGGAGCAGTTTTGCACAAGGTATCGACTCCCCAAATTTCATAACTCTACGTTAAAAAAACCTAATAGGAAACACCTTTTTGAAAAATTCAAGGGGGCGCCACTGAGCCATTTTGTTACATTTTTTTGTAACGCTGCAAGGTTATCGAAATCCACGCAAAGCCGCATGTATGTGCACAATTTGGTGAGTTTTCGTGCATGTTCAGGCCTCCAAATGTATACTTTACTACAAATGGATAAAAAATTCACATTCCATCCAAAATAACCGATTTTCTGTTGGATTTGGAAAATGGGTGCAAGAGACTTTTTGGAGCAGTTTTGCATAAGGTATGGACTCCCCAAATTTCATTGCTCTACGTTGAAAAAACCCAATAGGAAAGGCCTTTTTTAAAACTCCTTTCTGTCGCCACTAGTTGGCACTGTAGATTTGATGCAAATGACCCCTACCAGACCCTTCAGAGTATGACTCTCAACAAGCACGGGAAGTTTGGTGCAGATATGTTGTATATCTGCCGAGTTATGACTGTTCAAAGTCTTTTGCGAGACAAATTGTTGACGGTCATTTTCACTTTTCTGTTTGGACCCCTCCGCTTCAACGAAACCTCAATATTTTTCATCAGGCACCTGAACACAGGTCTTAAGGCTCCCCTGATGCAGGTTTGAGGTCAACAGATTTTTTTTCCTTGGAGGAGGAACCTGTCTCGTAAAAAAAGGCATTTCCTGTTCTCACTAGAGGGCGCTAGGCCTAATGGGTAATATTTCAATGCACTCGTGTTAAGGGTGGGATGTCGCACATACATGCCAGATATGAAAAAGATTGAACGTTGTGTGAAGGAACTATTAGTCATTTACTGAATTTGTCATTTTGCCGAAAAAATGGCCGACTTTGGCACTACGCCCAGGTCAGACCCGTGAATTAAAACGCACCATTTTAAAAACTTAAGACCTCATATGTCTCCTGAACAGTCTTACCAATTTTGAAGATGATCCAACTAACTCCCTCGGCGAAAAGGCTTCAAATGTGCACCCTGTAAACCGATAAAAATTTCATATTCGATCCAAAATAACCGATTTCCTGTTGGGTTTGGAATATGGGTGCCAATGCTTTTTTGGAGCGGTTTTGGACAAGGTATAGACTCCCCAAATTTCATTGCTCTATGTTGACAGACCCTAATGTTATAGGCCAATTTTAAAATTTCAAGGGGGCGCCACTGAGCCATTTTGTTACATTTTTTTTCAACGTTGCAAAATTATCAAAATTTACAATTTTCCGCACGTATGTGCAAATTTTGGTGAGTTTTCGTGCATGTTCAGGCCTCCAAATTGGCCGTTTTCATTTGCCCTGAAAAATAAATAAATAAATAAATAAAAATAATACTTTGCAAAACAATAGGGCCTTTGCACGCCTAGTGCTCGGGCCCTAAAGATATAAAATTTGAATTTTTTGTCAAGAATCAACAACAAGTGGGACACAATCGTGAAGTGGAACAAAATTTCTTGGATAATTTAAACTTTTTTAACAAATAAAAAACTGAAAAGTGGGGCGTGCAATATTATTCGGCCCCCTTGCGTTAATACTTTGTAGCGCCACCTTTTGCTCCAATTACAGCTGCAAGTCGCTTGGGGTATGTTTCTATCAGTTTTGCACATCGAAAGACTGACATTCTTGCCCATTCTTCCTTGCAAAACAGCTCTAGCTCAGTGAGGTTGGATGGAGAGTGTTTGTGAACAGCAGTCTTCAGCTCTTTCCACAGATTCTCGATTGGATTCAGGTCTGGACTTTGACTTGGCCATTCTAACACCTGGATACGTTTATTTTTGAACCATTCCATTGTGGATTTGGCTTTATGTTTTGGATCATTGTCCTGTTGGAAGATAAATCTCCGTCCCAGTCTCAGGTCTTGTGCAGATACCAACAGGTTTTCTTCCAGAATGTTCCTGTATTTGGCTGCATCCATCTTCCCTGTCCCTGCTGAAGAAAAGCAGGCCCAAACCATGATGCTGCCACCACCATGTTTGACAGTGGGGATGGTGTGTTCAGGGTGATGAGCTGTGTTGCTTTTACGCCAAACATATCGTTTTGCATTATGGCCAAAAAGTTCAATTTTGGTTTCATCTGACCAGAGCACCCTCTTCCACATGTTTGGTGTGTCTCCCAGGTGGCTTGTGGCAAACTTTAAACGAGACTTTTTATGGATATCTTTGAGAAATGGCTTTCTTCTTGCCACTCTTCCATAAAGGCCAGATTTGTACAGTGTACGACTGATTGTTGTCCTATGGACAGACTCTCCCACCTCAGCTGTAGATCTCTGCAGTTCATCCAGAGTGATCATGGGCCTCTTGGCTGCATCTCTGATCAGTTTTCTCCTTGTTTGAGAAGAAAGTTTGGAAGGACGGCAGGGTCTTGGTAGATTTGCAGTGGTCTGATGCTCCTTCCATTTCAATATGATGGCTTGCACAGTGCTCCTTGAGATGTTTAAAGCTTGGGAAATCTTTTTGTATCCAAATCCGGCTTTAAACTTCTCCATAACAGTATCTCGGACCTGCCTGGTGTGTTCCTTGGTTTTCATAATGCTCTCTGCACTTTAAACAGAACCCTGAGACTATCAAAGAGCAGGTGCATTTATACGGAGACTTGATTACACACAGGTGGATTCTATTTATCATCATCGGTCATTTAGGACAACATTGGATCATTCAGAGATCCTCACTGAACTTCTGGAGTGAGTTTGCTGCACTGAAAGTAAAGGGGCCGAATAATATTGCACGCCCCACTTTTCAGTTTTTTATTTGTTAAAAAAGTTTAAATTATCCAATAAATGTTGTTCCACTTCACGATTGTGTCCCACTTGTTGTTGATTCTTGACAAAAAAATTAAATTTCATATCTTTATGTTTGAAGCCTGAAATGTGGCGGAAGGTTGCAAGATTCAAGGGGGCCGAATACTTTTGCAAGGCACTGTATGTCAGCCTGCATCGTAGCAGTGTTTGGATTGTGTCACCAGCGCCATACTCACTGGTGTTAGGGTTTAACATGGGATTTTTTTTTTTTTTTTTTTTACAGACCCAGCTGTAACATATATGCAGAGTGTCCCATTCATGACAAAAAAAATATACAGGTAGTCCCCGGGTTACGAAAGAGTTCGGTTCCCACGCTGGCGATGTAACCTGAACTTCCACATAAGTCTAAGTACCCCTAAATCTTAAAATAAGTATCCAAAAACATGTATTATACGTCATTGTACTGTCCTCGCCACAACATTGGTGCTAAGTCCTAGCTAGACCGCGAACTAAACTGTACTCTTTTGCCTCACTCTCAATCAAGAAGGGTCTGACTCCAGCCCAGAGCCATGCGACAGCCGCTACAAACTCATACAAACCACGCTTGCTGTTGGTACGGTGGCGCAAAGACGTATAAAACGTATATATTTTTGGGTTTTTGGGCAACACTGTTGTATTTCTGGATTATTTTGTCATTTTTTTGGCCCTTAAATTTTTTTTAAAAAGATATTTTCTTTCACTCGATCCGATCTTCTGAAAAATGGTGTGATCGGCCCAATTTCCAATCACGTGATTTGATCAACATCCCTAGCATAAATCATTAAAAATAATATACTGTTTTCCTGCTAAGAGTGTATTATCATCACCGAGTAGGTTTTGTCATTGTCGACACTACAATATGTGCTCATCTGTCTATGTTCATTCCAAATTGTTAGAAAACCTTTATTTATTTTTGGACTAAAACTTTTGAATTCTACAGATGGAAACATTTTGAGTCATCGTCGACTAATCGAGACCAAAGTTTTTCGTCAACGGAAACTAGACGAAGACTAACACGTCTTGAAATGATTAAGATATGACTAAGACTAATAAGTAACTTCGTCCAAAAGACCAAGACGAAAATAAAAAAGGGCTGCAAAAACACTGGTAGTGATTAATAAAGTAGTTACCGTAGGTATCGTTCTTTCCGCAGCTTCTTGTTGCCTTTGCACCTGAGAAACAAAGAGTTTAGTATAACGTGACGAACAGATTAGATTCTGAGTGAAGACAATTACCTTCTGCTGTAGATTCTGGATTTCAAAGTCCTTCTGAGTGGCTTGCTCTTGAGCACTTTGAAGAATGTTGTTGTGCTCATCCAAGACTTTTGTAAGTCTTTCAACTTCCTCATTTGCATCAGCGAGCTGGTACTGCAGCGCTTCAACCTGACCAACAACACAAAAGCGGGATACTTGTGGCACATGAAAGGCACGGTCACGGTGAACTTACCTCATTTTTGCTGGAGATGATAGTCCTCTCCACGCTTTCTTTCAGTTCTGCGATTTCTGCTAGCATCTTAGCGTTTTGCTCTCCGACATCTTTTTGTTCCAAGCAGGCAGCATTGTATTTGGCCTGAAGAAGGAATGCCAATACACAATCTATTTGATGTTGGAGGATGGGGAACCAAAATAAAGTGTAGGAATGTGTAAAATAAATGGCTACTGTAAAAATGGAACCCTAGAATATTGAAATCGGTGTTTGAAGAAATCTTTGCTATCGTGTTCTAAAAAGTCTGTGTCTGACTAAGCCATGGGTCATGGCTCTTTTGATGAGTGCATCTGGGTGTCCGCCAACCCGTAATTTTAAATGTGGAACTGGCTGGCTCACTTGAAATGAACGAGCTGTGATAAGATGATGGTGCAATCACACGTTTTTCTTAGACCTTCAAACATATGTATGTCGCAAGAATACACTTTAGTTCAGTGCCCATTGGTGGTCCTCCCGATGCGGATTGCAGGAAGATAGGCGTTAGTACAGAGATCTTCTCGCACGTTAAAGCAGTAATGTGAAGTAAGGTTGGCCAACCATGTTTTGAATAATATCAATGGCTAAACATTTATAAGCATATTTTCGTAATTTTTTTTTAACGCAACCCTTCCAGATTCTTTGTTTAACCCATAGCAACGCCCTTGACAACGAAAATGCTTTTTTTCGGCAATCTTCGGAAATTACGTCACACCGGGAAGTGCGAGGGAAGTCCGCCATAGAACAGTATTGTGTGTTGCATTGCTTCTTGGTAAGATGCCACGGCGGTGTGTGGCGATGTTTTGTTCTCACTCAAACGAAAAGTTGTATGAGTGGCCAAAGGATAGCAGGGCACGTAAATGGACATCTTTCGTTTGCACTAAGCGAATGAATTTCACGCCATCATCGAGTAGTATTCTCTGCTGCAAACACTTCGAAGATGCCTGCTTCCTTAACCGGTCTGCTTATGATCAAGGATTTGCCAAAAAGTAAGTGTGATTTTTGGATAGATTACTGATGACTTTGTCAAAGCAGAGCTGCCAAGTGTTGTGGAATGTACAGTAGAAGCTAGCGACGTTAGCCGAAAGCCAACTCATGGCAATAGTCGTGGCATAGTTGTTGTTGTGTTCGCTAGTGTTACGTCCCAAGGACGGCTCGCGAAGGGCGTAACATAAAACGAGTCACACAATTTCACAAGTGGCACAAAATTTACACAACAAACTCGCAATGAATATGTACAAAATGTGGATGATGCGCGGCTTCAGGGTAAGCCCAGGCCAAAAACAACAAACAAAAGGAATCTACACTTGAACCCCACCTGCTAACTAAACCCTGATCATGAAAAAGAACGAAGACAGCCACTAACCTAGCTTCTTACGCTAAACAAAACAGGAGAAAACGGGTTAAAAAGAAATGGCGACTTACCCCTTCTTGCTTCAGTGCTCTTATGTACAGTGGTGAACAAAAACGATCCAATAACGAATAAACACAAAAGACCTCAACGAAAAAGCGGGAGTGTATCAAACTAGCGATCAAATGCAAACGAGCGTGAATGGCGACCAAACAGCTGGCGAGGACCGCGGCAGAATGCTGTCAAATGTGACCTCCCAGGGCGTTGACAGCGGCAGGTTTGTTTGCGTGATGGCATTGAGTCAATCTCGCAGCGAATCAGCGAGCGCCTCAAGTCCCGCAGTGAATCATGGGAAATGTAGTCTCGGGACAACACTGAACTGGTGCTTTGTAATCTGTTCGCTTGTGTGAAAAAACTACATTTCCTCACACCATTAGACGCCACTTCCTGCCGAGAGCCCCAGCTACTGTTAGCTCCATGTGTTAAGAAACAAAGTTGTCAGCACGTTGTGTGTTCGATACCTATGTCAACAAAAAGCTCATAACAGACACTATGCACGATCCGCTTAAGAGACGCTGGGACTGGAAGTAGTAGTAGCTGGTAGTATGAGGCGAGGCGGAGATGAGCGAGAAGCAAAACTTTGCGGTCGAATGTGGCGGCAGTCCGCTATTATTTTGTTTTCTTATTGTTGCCACAATAAAGTGGAGAAAGCCATCAACGACTCATCTCCTTCTTTCCCCCCAACGTTTTTATATTATTATTTTATATGCACGAGAGCTGCAGGATCTGCCAAAATGAACATGCAGTCTGATTATTATTTTTTTAAACAATGTCATCAGATAGACATGGTGGCTGTATGGAGCACTGCCATCGCTGTTCTCGGTGTGACGTATCACTTCCGGGTTCGTCCCCTTTCAGGCTCGAACTTTGGAAACGCAATTATTTTGTCAAATATACAACATATAAATTATTTTTTCATGCTTTATTTGTTGGACAATGTTTCATTACTTTAATTGTGACCCTATTTGGCATGTTATGAAATTACTTCACATTACTGCTTTAAGTCTCTGCTCAGCCAGCAACAGGGCTGGCTACTCCTAACTCAAAGGCAAGCAAACTGGAGTATATAAAAATGCGTAGGGGAAAATTAAACCATGAAAGAGAACTGCGTGATACCCAAAGACACAGAGAGGCGTAATCAGTTTTACTTTCACAACATTTTTGCCTGTCAAAATTGTAGCCACTTCCAGGACAGCAAGATTCACGAAACGGCTACCCCGAGAGGTTCCGCCCGTCTCGGCCACTGTTTTGCACCCCTGGTTGGGGTTTAGTCTTCCAGTAAATATATGCAGCGCCACATCATGTATGTACTATTTGTTATTTTCCAAGTGGTGAGTGCGCAACTGAGCAACGATTGTAACATCCCAAGTAACGATGTCAGGCTTTCTATGTTTTTTTCCAAAGATTCATTCTAATCACAACTCGGCGACTGCTCGTAAAAGCTGAGCATGCCCTCACTCTCGCGTGATGCGTTCAAGTGCGCTCACCCCAAAAAAAATAATAAGAAAAAAAACTGCTCACAAAACAAACTCGGACAAGCTGGCAACAGAACATACTAGTATACTGTATACCAGGGGTTGGGAACCTATGGCTCGCGAACCAGATCTGGCTCTTTTGACGGTTGCATCTGGCTCGCAGACAAATCTTTAATTATTTAAAAAAAAAAAAAAAAAAAATTATAATATTAAGTTTTGTTCTACTCCATTGTGCATTGCGCGAAACGGCGACAATAAAGACATGATAATTAAACACATAAAAGACATGCTTCTGTCGATCATACGATCTTACCATCATGATGTCAAATCAAATTGAGGCAACATAAGTGAAGGACATAAATGCGGCACCGTTTTTTCGATCGCTAGGGATGAGTTAACAGACCTAAACAATTTATCCCAATTCAGCGTGATTGCAAGATTTTGACTATGAAAGGGACAACAAGAGGGGAGGATTTATTCAAGTCCTTCACTGAGTTTGCTAAAGAAAGAAATCTACCGATGGATAAACTTGTTTCGGTGTGCACTGATGGTGCTCCGTGCGTGGAGGGGAGAAACCGGTTTCGTGGGGCTTCGTGAACATGAAAAGAGACGCATCCTAAGTTTCTCAATGCCTGCATGAAGCTTAACCTCACCAAGTATCAACCAGACTACAAAGCCATCAGCAAAACCATGCAGCATTAATGGTAGGAAATACTCATCATTGATTAGCAACAGCATAACAATGTTATTAAAAATAATTCAGAGACTAACCCAAACCCTTGTACTTTAAAAGTGTTGAAATTACAAAAAATGCACACATTACTTGCATTTTTAGTTTTAAACATATTGTATGGCTCTCACGGAATTCCTTTTTTTTTTTTTAAATGTTGTGTTCATGGCTCCCTCAGCCATAATGTTTCCCGACCCCTGTTGTATATATACAGTACACGGTACATGTAGACACTAGAGCTGGGAATTTTTGGGCACCTAACGATTCGATTACCATTACGATTCAGAGGCTCCGATTCGATTATAAAACGATTATTGATGCACCCCCCTCCTTTTTAAATGTTTTGTACATTAGTTCCAAATTGTTCAAAAATACTCTCAGGCTAAACCAAACTACTATTTCAGTATCAAGTTAACATATAACAATAAACAAATATACAAAAATAACAGTAAGTAAAAAAAAACTCCAGTCCCCATTCTGTATCAGCAGCTTTAAACTACCGGTACATTCAGTTAATTTAATGTTGTGAATCAACTGTTACAGTTGTTAAAATTGCTCCTGTTATTCCATAATTTCCCTTCTGTCTACTTTTGTCAAAGTTTTAAAACTATTTCATCATTTAAAGATAGATTCAAGACAAGATTCTGCCGATTTAGGAGTATTTTAGATAAAAAGTTAATTAGGTTCGCTACAACAGAGCCTTCTAGAGAGGTCTACTGCTTTAAGATGGCAGCTGTTTACTTACGCTGGAAAGTGTCATTTAGCATCAATGTTCGACATATATATGATATCTATTGTAACGGTATGTAGCAACTAGCAACTGGGCGTTGTTTGTAGCGGCTGTCAGCCGCAGTCAGGTATGACTGTTTCTTTATCTAGCGGCATGAGTTGAACATGATATTTACTCTCGCTCCGTTCCTCATTGCGTCCCAAAGACCGTGCTGTGTTTTACTTCCGCTTTACCAGGTATAATTCAATAATCGGAATTTGAATATTTGTGAATCGTTCTCGTATCTTCCACGGCCGAATCGCAAATAATCTAAGAATAGAAAATTTCGCACGCCTCTAGTAGACACCCACACTGTATGGCTCTCATGGAATTTTAAAATATGTTGGGTGTTTTGGCTCTCTCAGTCAAAAAGGTTCCTGAACTAAGAAATCAAAGCAAGTATGTACCAATTTAGTATTAAAATCGTATTGCTGCACCCTTCCAATTCAAATGGATTGTACGTCTACTAGTAATAAACTCTTTCAGTTTTAATTTTTCATGAGCCACAAGACTGTAGGTCTATCATTGTCCAATGGCACTGAAAGAGTTCGTAAAAAAAAAAAGTCTTTTAAAAGTTATGTAGTATCGAAATGGCATTGAGTATTTTTTTTTTTTTAGTATATACAGTTGTGGTCAAAAGTTTACATACACTTGTGAAGAACACAATGTCATGGCTCTCTTGAGTTTCCAGTTATTTCTACAACTGATTTTTCTCTGATAGAGTGATTGGAACAGATACTTCTTTGTCACAAAAAACATTCATGAAGTTTGGTTCTTTTATGACTTTGTTATGGGTTAACAGAAAAAGTGATCAAATCTGCTGGGTCAAAAATATACATACAGCAACACGAATTAGCAATTTTGGTGACTTAGAAAGTTGTGTCAGTGAAATGAGCTTCATAGCATGGCCTCTTAACTTCTTGTGAGTGATTATGAGTGGTGCGCTGGTGACTTCTCTGAGGCCATTTAAATAGGGCTCATTGGATGCAAACGCCCACAAACGCTACAATGGGAAAGTCAAAGGAGCTCAGCATGGATCTGAAAAAGCAAATCATTGACTTGAACAAGTCAGGAAAGTCACTTGGAGCCATTTCAAAGCAGCTGCAGGTCCCAAGAGCAACAGTGCAAACAATTGTTTGTAAGTATAAAGTGCATGGCACTGTTTTGTCACTGCCACGATCAGGAAGAAAACGCAAGCTATCACCTGCTGCTGAGAGAAAATTGGTCAGGAGGGTGAAGATTCAACCGAGAATCACCAAAAAGCAGATCTGCCAAGAATTAGAAGCTGCTGGAACACAGGTGTCAATGTCCACAGTCAAGCGTGTTTTGCATCTCCATGGACTGAGAGGCTGCCATGCAAGAAGGAAGCCCTTGCTCCAAAAGCGGCACCTTAAGGCTCGACTGACGTTTGCTGCTGATCACATGGACAAAGATAAGACCTTCTGGAGGAAGGTTCTGTGGTCAGACAAAACAAAAATCGAGCTGTTTGGCCACAATGTCCAGCAATATGTTTGGAGGAGAAAAGGTGAGGCCTTTAACCCCAAGTACACCATGCCTACCGTCAAGCACGGTGGTGGTAGTATTATGCTGTGGGGCTGTTTTGCTGCCAATGGAACTGGTGCTTTACAGAGAGTAAATGGGATAATGAAGGAGGAGGATTACCTTCACATTCTTCAAGATAACCTAACGTCATCAGCCCGAAGATTGGGTCTTGGGTGCAGTTGGGTGTTCCAACAGGACAATGACCCCAAATACACATCAAAAGTGGTAATGGAATGGCTAAATCAGGCTAAAATTAAGGTTTTCGAATGGCCTTCCCAAAGTCCTGACTTAAACCCCATTGAGAACTTGTGGACAATGCTGAAGAAACAAGTCCATGTCGGAAACCATCAAATTTAACTGAACTGCACCAATTCTGTCAAGAGGAGTGGTCAAAGATTCAACCAGAAGCTTGCCAGAAGCTTGTGGATGGCTACCAAAAGCACCTAATTGAAGTGAAAATGGCCAAGGGACATGTTACCAAATATTAGCGCTGCTGTATGTATATTTTTGACCCAGCAGATTTGATCACTTTTTTTCTGTTCACCCATAATAAAGTCATAAAAGAACCAAACTTCATGAATGTTTTTTGTGACAAAGAAGTATCTGTTCCAATCACTCTATCAGAGAAAAATCAGAGTTGTAGAAATAACTGGAAACTCAAGAGAGCCATGACATTGTGTTCTTCACAAGTGTATGTAAACTTTTGACCACAACTGTATAATCAAGTTGAAAATATTATAGTTTCGCGACAACAGTAGTCTTTAGGTTTGACTATCCCTGTGGATTTTTGTCCAGTGCGGCTTATACATGAATAGTTTTCATGTCAAATTTGTGAGGTGTGGCTTATAGTCAGTTGCGCCTTAATGTCCGAAAATTACGGTAATATGCAGCTGACTGGATCCAATTTGAATATTCAATATTTAAATTAGCGATCATTATTGACATCCGCTCTCAAATAAAATGGATTACACATCTGGCGCCGTCAATGGCAGCCAATGATTTAAATGAGTAATCTGTCAAGGGTTAAATACAGAGTTAAATAGTTTTCTAAATACTCGCTCATCGCCATCCATATGAAAGGCGAAATAGGACAAGACTTGAAGTACCGTGATGTCGGTAATGTCTCCTGAGAGATGTGCAATGGTCTGTTCCTTGTGAGTAAGATCACTGCGGAGCTCTCTGGTTTGGGTGATCAGATCGAGGACGACAACCTGACAAAAAGAAAAGACATTTAGACTGGCAGAAGTCATGCTGGAAAAAAAAAAAACAATAATTGACTGTGGCCTACTTTGTCCTGCTCAATCTTCTGTTTCAGGCCTTTTATGCTTTCATTTGCAGTGCAGAGATTTTTTTCCAGATGATCAAGTTTGGATACCTTTGAATAGATAATGAAACTTACCAAACTTACTAAGCATTACAATGTTTTGCATTGTCTTTGGCTTTAGCAACTGACCTGCTGTTGGAATTGCACGGTCATGTCTACGACTTGCTTATTCAGCTGTGTGTTCTCCTCATTTGTTACACTCAGTTCTCTGAAAGTACACCAGGAAATTGGAACGGGCTGTAAAAATACCAAAACAATGATAAGACTTACTTGGATGTATTTTCTTTGTTCTCTATTAACTGGTAGGTCAGGGTGCTAGTGTGCTCTTGTGCCGTTTCCAAAGAGTTGTTCAATTCCTATAGTAGAAAATAAACAGAATGACTTATTCAAAACCTTTTTTGGCAAGTGACTGTTTTTGCTCATTTATATTAAAAAAAAAAAACTGCTCGTGTGGACTATCATGTTAACATTTGGTATAAGGGACCCAGGATGACCCAAAATGTGATGTCCACCTTTATGTATGCCAGGCCTCTATGATGTTATTATTATAATAGTACCACCTTGCAGAACACATCTTAAAAGTAGTACTTCATGTATATGTTTATCATTGCACAGCAGGGTGTATTCATTCCTATGTCGAGTAAGATGAATGGTGTGAGGGATCAAGGCGTGGGGACTAGAAGATATAGGCTAGTTGCTAATAGCTAGTTACTAAGCTAATAATACTAGTAGCTGGTGTCCCACATACACCTTCGTGGTATGTCGTCGGCACAGCTAACGGCTTCAACTCCAACAAACTCTACGCACGACTTGTCTGCCAAGATAGCCAATTTTCATAACCGTCTAAAGCAGTGGTTCTTAACCTGGGTTCGGTCGAACCATAGGGGTTCGGTGAGCATTTGCTGCTGAGGTCAAGACACACAGACTCATCATGTCCATACGCGATTGCATACCCCATTTGGCCATCACTGGCTGCAGATGATCACGTGACATTGCTTGGCCAATCAGTGCTACAAAGAATTTAGTGCACTCAGGTGTGATCCAATGCTTGAATATCACCATAGTACGTTGTGTAATTACTTTCTACATATTTCAATTGACTCTCACTATGTCGAGCAAAAAAACAAAGTGGTCGGACGGATATGTACAATATGGATTCTTATTTATCACGGAACGGAAGTCAGCATCCTATCTGCATCATTTGCAATGCCAAGTTGAGCAACTGTAGCCTGGTACCAGCAAAACTAACTGAACACTTCGAGAAGCTGCATGGAGATGGGGAATATAAGAACACAACGCTTGCTGAATTCAAGGTGAAAAGCGCCAGATTCGATGATAAGGCCACTAAGCCTGCTCTTGGATTTTTAGCCTTTAACAAACCGATCCTCACAGCATCATATGAAGTTGCGTACCTGATCCCAAAGCAAGTATGTAATTTGTGACGAGTTCATGCACTATGTTGGTTTTGTCCTGCATGGTTCATTTTGTGCACCAGGAGGAAAAACTATATGTCTTGAAAGTGAAAAAAATATTATATTTGATTTTACACTAAAGTAGGCTTCAGAGGGTTAGGGTAAGGAACATATTAAACTGGTGCGGTTCGGTAGCTCCAGCAAGTTTAAGAACCACTGGTCTAGAGTGATATGTTCACTGCAGAAACGATTGCATTTCGACAGCCCTCTTGACAAAACGCTTCCAACGCAGTGTTCGAACATCAGGCTCTAATGGTTTACTACAGCTGCAAAATAAGCATGTGTATACCATTACTACACCCTAATCACTCGTGACGTGTGAATGGAATAATAGGGAAGTATGGCCTCGTGACAGTATAAACACCTAGTGTGACGTTACGCTCTAATCCGGAAGCGTCTTGTAGTTTATGAAGCAGGTGCATTTTAGATGTCAAATTGTGCCAAAAGTACTGGACAGATTAGGAGCAAATATTGCTGGTATGTTTCAGGTTATTACAGAGAGTAAGTTTGGCTTAGAAAAATGAAGGTACAATATTGACAGAAGTCGCACTTTAAAGTTGAACGGACTGACCACAATCTGAGCTTGTAGTTCACTGATCTCTTGCTGCCTGTCTTGCATCTGCTGTCTCGCGTGGTCTGCGTCAAACTTTGCCTCGGCTTGAAGCTGGTCAAAAGAATCCTGCAAAGCGCGGTGCTGCTCCAGAAGCTGCTCCCAATCCAGCCTGCCAACATAACATTATTCAAGCAATATTGTTGGCTGATGGTAACGGTCAATAGATGTCACCCAACTGGACTTTGTCGAGCTGGAGCTGCGTGGCGATCAAACTGCTGGAAAGCTGACTCGTCTCTCTCTGCTGCTCACTTTTCTTGGCTTTCAGCTCCTCCTTCACGGCAGCCAGCTCCTTGTCAGACGACCGCAGCACCAGCCGAAGATCACGGATTTCATTCCTTAGTACTGAAAGTGGCATAACACACCTTTGAAAAAAAAGTTTGGAAAACACGCAGCAGAAACGGCACCTTCTCCAGTCTCCAGTTCACGCTGATGTTTCTGTTGTAGGCTGTCAATTGTCTCCTGCAGTCTGAGATGATCTCTGGTCTTGTTAGCACACTCCATTGAAAGTTGCTGGATCAGATTTAAAGTAACCCATTATTGTAATATGACAACGTTTTTGCTGAAGATTGTCATAACACCAGAATCTGACACAGCGGCAGTGTTGCTTGTCAAGTCACATGTTCAGTTTGGATGTTCATGCATGTTTCACCAGGGAACAGGGTTTTCCCCAGTTCTTTTTAAGCCAGGCGGGCCACCGGGCTTTGTTAAATGTCAATTAACTGCTGCAACGATTAATCGATTACCCGTACAACCATCCATTTTTCTCCCGCTTATCTGAGGGCAGGTTAGGGAGCAGCAGCTTCAGCAGGGATGCCCAGACTTTCCTTTCCCCAGCCATATTATCCAGCTCTTCTTGGGGGATTCCAAGGCGTTCCCAGGCCAGCCGGGAGACAGTCCCTCCAGCGTGTCCTGAATCGGCCCCGTGGCCTCCTCCCAGTGGGACATGCCCGCAACAGCTCGCCTGGGAGACACCCCAGAGGCATCCTATGCGGATGCCCGAGCAGCCCCATCTGGCTCCTCTCAATGTGGAGTAGCAGCGGCTCTACTACTAGCGCCTCCTGTATGACCGAGCATCTCAACTTATCTCTTAGGGAGAGCCCGGACATCCTACGGTGAGAACTAATTTCGGCCGATTGTATCCGGGATCTTGTTCTTTCGGTCACGACCCACAGCTCGTGACCCTAGGTGAGGGTAGGAACGTAAACCGACCGGTAAATGCAGAGCTTCGCCTTTCGGCTTTGCTCCTTCTTCACCACGACGGACCAATGCAGAGTACGCATCACTGCGGACGCAGCACCGATCAGCCTGTCGATCTGCTGCTCCATTTTTCCGTCACTCGTGAACAAGACCCCGAGATACTTGAAGTCCTCCACTTGGGGAAGGACCCATCTATGAGGGCATTCCACAATTTCACGACTGAAGACCATGGTCTCAGATTGGGAGGTGCTGATTCTCATCCCGACCGCTTCATACTCGGCTGCGAACCTTTCCAGTGAGAGTTGAAGGTCACCACCTGATGAAGCCAAAAGAACTACACCATCTGCAAAAAGCAGAGATGCAATACTGAGGCCACCAAGCCAGACCCCCTCAATGCCTCGGCTGCACCTAGATATTCTGTCTATAAATGTTATGAACAGAACCGGTGACATAGAGCAGCCTTGGCAGAGTCCAACCCTCACTGGAAACGGGTCTAACTTACAACCAGCTATGCAGACCTAACTTTGACACCGGTTTTTAGGGACCGGACCCCTGTATCAGGGATTCCGATACCCCATACTCCCGGAGCACTGGCCACAGGACTCCCCGGGGGACACAGTCAAAAGAATCCTGCAAAGGACGCCTTCTCCAAGTCCACAAAACGTATGAAGACTGGTTGGGCGAACTCCCATGACCCCACAAGAACCCTGCTGAGGGTATAGACCTGATCCACTGTTCCGCGACCAGGACGAAACCCACAATGCTCCTCCTGGATCCGAGATTCGACTTCCCGACCTACCCTCCCCTCCAGTGCCTCTGAGTAGACCTTCCCAAGGAGGCTGAGGAGTGTGATCCCGATTAATCGATTAACTCGAATGATTCCATTAGAAAAAAGCCTTGAATCAAATTTTGCTGCTTAGAGGATTTGTTTAATTAGAGTGGCGTTGTAATTGTTTGTTTTGAAAGCGTGTGCATTTAGTTTTATTGATATAGGTGGATACACTGCCCCCTAGTGGGAACAGTAAATATGAGCTAACTCATTTAACATGGCTGAATCCAGCTGCTCCCTGTTAAGACCAACATCAGCTACAGTAAGTTTTCGTTTCAGCAAACTTGTTTTTTTTAAACATTTGTAGTTTAGCTAATAGGTGAATTTAGCTGGGTTTTTTTTGTGGGAATATGTGGTTGAACGATTTGTTAAGTGCATTGTTAAAAACAAGCATTTTATTGCATTTAGGTTAGGGGGCTTTTGCCATGCAAGTTAGCCAAATGTTCTCTTGTTGTACTTAGATTCCCATTAATATTTTTTTTATATTCTTTGAGGCCAAGATCAGCTATTTTAATTTATTTTTTAAATGAAAGTGCAATGCAGCATAGTTTAAAGAAACACTTTTTTGTACAGTATTCACATTTAATAGTCTTTTCAAAGTGCAATCTGAGCAAGCTATTGTGTTACATCTCCTAAAATTTATTCTGAAACGCACTAAATGTTCCTAATGCGACGACTAGATTTTCTGAACTAAATAGTTGATATCGATTACCAAAATAATTGATAGCTGCAGGCCTAGATCATTTCAGATCTTTAGAGATTGATCAGATTACATCTTTGGCCTCTAAGTTACCTGATTTTATCCCATGGCCATGTTTGCACTTTTTTATACAAGTTCAATTAATTTACTCTTAAAAGTGACCAGCAATTGCTCTTTTTAAGATTCAGTAAGATTTGCATCAAGTAAAAATTCACATTCGCTATTTTTATTGTTTTTGTTTTTTAATTAAAACTATTAAGATTTTGATTATAAATTTTTGAGAAAATGGTGGGCCTCTGTACCACCGGGCTTTAAAAGTATTCCATGGCGTTATATTTGTGCCACAATTCTGAGTGCGCCATGATAGATTTTGAGTACAGAAAAATTGATTTCGAGCAAGTAAAAGCATTTTGAGTGAGCATTTAAAGATTTTGAGCAAGTAATGATGGATTTTGAGCACAGAAAAAATATAATGTGCAAAAACAAAAAAAACAAAAAAACAAAAAAAAAAACCTACTATGTGTTCCATAATTGTGTTTGCATGTTAGTTTTACCCCCTCAATTCCCCTCTCCCGCTCTCGCTTAATCTCTCGACCCCCGTGCTCGCCAGTTTGTTCTCTCTGCGTGCTCAGTTTGGCACATATAAATGTGCCACAAAGCAAACCAATCAGACAGCTGGTGGAAGTGCACCGATTGGCTGTTTGCCCTCCAATTAGATCACCTGTTGCATTCGCCCGGAAAAAGCAAAGGAGACGGAATTAGACGGGAGGAGGATGACTTCTTTGGCATAGTGGCACAAATATAACGCCATAATATTCTGGGGGAATCCCTGAAGCAGTGTCCTATGTATTAATCGAAGTAGACGAGGTTTACAAACATTGAATCAGAATTCAGCCAAATTGAATAAAAAAAATAATGCTGTACCAAAATTTGTGACTTTTTAAAAAGCATTTTAAAATTGGTCACCTCCTCCTTTAGTGCGGACTCGTGTGAAATAACATGGATCTGCTCTTCTAGTTTTGCAATTTGTTGCATAAGCCTGCTGTTCTTGAGCTCCTCTTCCCCTAGCTGGGCCCGAATCTGACTCGCTTGCACCTGAGGAAACAGAAAATAATGCCATGTCATTTATCAAAAAAAGTTGAACGACAATGCTCAGACTGTTTATTTTCAATTTACTACAGTTGGTCATTTTTGCCTTCCACTTGAGACGGATTTCTTATTAATATGCGGCATGTGAAGCTTTTCTTTGATGAAGTCGCTCATATTTATTATGCAAAACATTTCTCTCAGTTGTTTGGCAGATTCATGCAATGCTTTCCACATGAATACAGCCACGTTGTGACTAGTCAGCGCTCCTGGGATGAGTGAGCGGGCCTGTAGTGAGAAGTGCCTGAAGCAAGAAGTGGCCAGGTACTCTAATAAAATGGGTGTGACAATATATCACCATATAATCACCATCAAATGTGATCTGATCGTTGTCAAAATCATACAGATAAAAAAAAGTGTAGTGTGCTTTAACTAAAACCACTCAAACATTTATAAGTTTTCATATTTTAATGAGGGTAGCATGCAAACAATGACAGAAGGGGGAAAAATAAGTGAACCCTCGCTAAGGAGACTTAAAGAGCAATTCAAACCAATTTTTACCAAAATATTTAAGTCAGGTGTGTGCCCAATCACTGATGAGTGGTTGAAAGCTGCCCTGCCCACTATAAAACATACACCTGGTAAGAATTGTCTTGATGAGAAGCATTGTCTGATGTGAATCATGGCCCGGTCAAAAGAGCTGTCTGAAAACCTGCGATCAAGGGTTGTTGAATTGTATAAAGCTAGGAACCTATAAATGTTTGGGTGGTTTTAGTTTAAGCAGACACTGTATTTTAATCTGTGTGGTTTTGACAAAGATCAGATCACATTTGATGGTGATTTTATGCAGAAATGTGAGAAATTCCAAAAGGTTGAGGTACTTTTTCATACCACTGTATTTATAGCCCAAAAGGTTATCGATATGCTCCCGCCAAGAATTGATGTATCTCTTTGAAAAATGTGTCACTGTTTCAATAAAAATAAAAAGAACCAGCACGTTAACACCAAAATCTTCCATTAGAATAGTCAGGTTTCTTCCAAGTCAAATTTAATGCTTTTTAAGACATTTTTAAGTCCAAACCATGTTACAACAATTACTGATGAAGAAACAAACTAATTTTATTTCACTAAGACTAGTGTTTTTCTACTCATGTGCGACTCGACTGCTTTGACCCAAACAAAATAGCCCTTTTGCAGACTTTCCAATAGGGGTGGGAACCTCTGGGTACCTAACAATACGATACAATTTGTGATACGAGGCTCACGGTAACGATAAGCTCACGATATACAGTAGCGATACTACAATTATCCATACAGGAAATCATTCAAAGATATTTTAAAAAATGACTAATAAACAAAAAGCAAGCTGCTTTCATCCTTTTGCTGTGGGCGCTTAAACCTCCTAAAACCACCAAAATGCAAGAACGTTTGGCAGTTATAAATATAACACACAATGAAACACAACAGGTTTCACAGTGGTTAGCACGTTCCCCTCACAGTTCTGATACCAAGGGTTCAATCCCGGGCTCTGGCCTTCCAGTGTGGAGTTTGCATGTTCTCACCATGCCTGCGTTGGTTTTCTCCTGGTGTGTGTGAAAGCAGGGCTATAAACATGGCAAGCTGGAAAATGGCTAAATTAAACTGAAAACATAACGAAATTAAAATGTCAAAATGATTGACATTGACGTTCGGGTCGGGGTTCTCGCTAAATTTTTAAAATAAATATATATTTATATAGGTATACCAAAACGATGTATGGATGTTAAACAAAGGAATACTTATCAAATAAATAATTTGGATAAAAAAGACAAGGCGCTCTATAGAGCCTACCCACGTACCACGTGCTCGCTGTATGGTTCCGCCCACTTGTCCGTCAAAACATAGTGTTAACCTGTTACGGCTACGTACATTTCTCCTATTTACGGCGTGTTTTTCTGCTCCTTAACATTAATAATCAAAATGGTGAAGGCGTGTGTGGCTGTTGGTTGCACTAACAGAGAAGATGGAAGGAGAGACTTGAAGTTTTACCGTATTCCGAGGGATCCAAAGAGGAGAGCGAAATGGACGGCTGCAATTCGACGTGAAAACTGGACACCAAAAAATCACCACAGACTATGTAGTAGTCATTTTATATCCGGTAAGATGCATTTAATATATATTTAGAGGGTTTTGGCCTGACAACCACAATTAAGATCATTGCTAGGCTAATCGCCGACAACATACGACGTAGTACGACATAGTTTCAAATTCAAGATGTTTGTGACTTCCCTTTCTTCCACCATCGTTATTTTTTTGAAAAATATTTAGCTGGTACCAAGTGAAAGAAACTGGCCTCGTCTACGGGGCTGACAAATAACCACAATTAAGATCATTGCTAGGCTAATCGCCGACAACATACACGTATGTATGTCGTGAGAGTGCTATCGCTAAACCATATAAACATTAAAAGCCTTAACTCCATTGACAAACGACATGAAATACATTAGACTTGACAGTGGATGTTAGCAATAACAAAAGATTTTGAATTGAAAATTTCGTAACTCACCTTTCCAAGCACAAGATAGATTCCTGCCGAACGAGGACCTGCTTCACCCAACCAGCAACGAAGTATTTATATGCTTCCAAGCTCTTGAAGTTTTTCATATTTTCGTGAGAATAGGCTGATTTAGTGTGGACAAGATAATTGTAAATATCTGCGTAGCAGATGTCGGGCAGACAGGGCGAAGACAGTGGGTCGAAAAACATCGATTTGGGCATCAAATATGGATCTGGCGACTGTATAGAACGAAGCTTTTCCTCATAACGCCTTTTATGCAACAGATCCAGTGAGTTTGCGGCATCAGAACGCACCGGGTCTTCCATGAAATGCATTTTAAATTCCGCCATCAATTGAAAACAATGCTAATACAGAGTCAAAATGACGGACAAGTGGGCGGAACCATACAGCGAGCACGTGGTACATGGGTAGGCTCTATAGGCAATTCATTGATATATAAATAAGGTTTAAAAAAAAAAAGAAAAAGGTGAAAAGTTTTCGTTAATTTCTAATTGTGTTGTTTTATTTGTGTGCACCCTAGCTTTTACAGTGTGATTACATCAAGGATGGAATAAAAGTTGTAAACCATCAGTTTAAGAGACCATCTTTTCAATCGGGATGCTACACTAGTTAATTCTGTCAGCATTTGAACTCATTGTTTATTTGTGATTTATTATTGTTATTTACGTGTTTATTTGTACTTTAATAAATAATTTAAGTGTTCCAGTATGTTTTTTGTGAATTGATAAGCGTCAACAAAAATTTCATTGCTAAATTCGAAAACAAAAACAAAAAACTAGGGCTGTCAAAATTATCGCGTTAACGGGCGTTAATTAATTTTTTTAATTAATCGCGTTAAAATATTTGACGCAATTAACGCACCCGCTGGCATATTGCCTCAAACATTACAGCGAGGCCGTTTATGGACATTAAGAGTGAAGAGAATGCCACCGGCCGCTTGGGGGCAGCGCCGTTCCATACTCATGTTATGTCTTCTAAACGTGGGAGAATTAGTAGTTGTGAGACGTTTATGCTGTATTCACAATGCAATGCAAATTGCTATTTGTGCTCCACACATATTTCGGTAAGTTTTCTTTCTTTTAGTGGCAATTATGTGTCTCTTGTTTTATTTTGGGTAAGATATGTACAGATACAGTGGTGAGAACAAGTATTTGATACACTGCCAATGGGTTTTGGCAGTGTATCAAATACTTGTTCTCCACACTGTATATGTTATACAGTAAAGGCGAGTGGACACAGGCGCGCCGTTTATTGGCATAAGCTTCTCCTTCACAACAAACATAAGTATCGTTTAGTGAAAGCACAACAAAAATAATATTCCTATCTCTCTCAAAAAAAAATAATGTTCTCAAAAAGAAACGCACTTCAGTCTATAGTAATGAGGCCCTATTCTGACACACAGTTAAACAACAATGCTAAATAAACTGGCATTCCATATCAATTTAGCTATGCAAAATACACGTAAAACTTTTCACTCTATTTTTATTCTTATTATTATTATATTAACTCTACTTTTGATTGAAAATTTTACAAATTTTATTAACATGAAAACATGAAGAGGGGTTTTAATATAAAATTACTATAACTTGTAACCATATCATTTATCGTTTAAGAACTACAAGTCTTTCTATCCGTGGATCACTTTAACAGAAAGAATGTTAATAATGCCATTTGTGGATTTATTGTTACAATAAACAAATACAGTACTGATGTACAGTATGTTGTATGTATATATCCGTCATGTGTCTTATCTTTCCATTCCAATAATAATTTAAATAAAAATATGGCATATTTTAGAGATGGTTTGAATTGCGATTAATTGCGATTAATTACGATTAATTAATTTTTAAGCTGTAATTAACTCGATTAAAAATTTTAATCGTTTGACAGCCCTAAAAAAAAAACAACAAAAAAAAAAACAAAATTTTTTTAAATTATTAGATTAGTCGACTAATCGTAAAAATAGTCGGCTGACTAATCGGGAGAAAATTAGTCGTTTGGGACAGCCCTAGATGAAACAGTTTTAAAACTTTCACATGTCGAAAGTAGACAGAAGGCAACTAATCCAAAAACGGGAGCAATTTTAACAACTTTAACGTTGATTCACAACATTAAATGACTTCTAAACATACTAAAGGTTACTATGTTTTTTTGTTTTTTTTTTAAATGGAAAAAAAAAAAAAAACATGAAAGGTAGCACCAGTTACTTTGCCAAGTAAATTACTCTTACATTCAGGTAATTGAGTTAGTAACTCAATTACTTTTTGGGAGAAGTCATTTGTAACTGTAATTAATTACTTTTTAAAAGTAAGATTCACAACACTGGTCATAGAGATGAAGTCTGCAGAATGATAAGTGAAGAAAGCGGAGATTTTATTCTGCCAATTTGCTGCCGAACACAATTTGCCTGCAACTATTGCTGATCACTTCTCAGAATTAGCAAAAGAAATGTTCCCTGACTCAAAGATTGCATCGGTAAGTTAGTTTAATCAATTGACCTTTTTAATTTATAATTGGACACACTAACGAACTACCTTCAAGTCAAACTGAAATGAAGTGCCATTATGTGCAGCCATCAAGACATGATAAAAATTAGAGATGTCCCGATCCGATATTTGGATTGGATCGAACGCCGATATGGGCAACAAAAAAAAAGCGCATCGATATCGGATCGGCCGACAAAGAAAAATTCTGATCCAGACTTCCCATCCAGTTTTTTTTTTTAAAGTCCGGTCCGGGTTTTCCGGCACATCGATTTACATAATCCATTCCAGTTTTTGCTTCGGTTTCGCTAAAATCCAGTCCATATTTTACGGCACACCTTCAACACACTACATTACCGTCTCCCAATTTACTGAGAGAATATCGGTAAAAATGTCAGCTGTGTGGGATCATTTCACCTTAAAGCAGTAATGTGAAGTAATTTCTTCACATGCCAAACAGGGTCACAAGTAAAGTAATTAAACATTGTCCAACAAATAAAGCATGAAAAAAAAAATTTATATGTTGTATATTTGACAAAATAATCGCGTTTCCGAAGTTCGAGCCTGAAAGGGGACGAACCCGGAAGTGATACGTCACACCGGGAACACGATGGCACCTCCATACATACGGCCGCCATACAAAGCCCTTCAAACAATGATTCAAACAGCGATATAAGCGATAGATCGAGCGCAAGGGAGGAGATCCAAGTTTTTGAAGAGTTGGAGGAAGAAGAGGAGCTTGGAATTTTATGTTGGACCTAACATATATCAGCCAGACGCTAAACAGGATGCAAACAATGTGCCTAGACTACCTGACATGGAATGGATACAAGACCCATCGAGATTACAACATTGGTAAGATATGGGCTGTTATTATTTTCATGATTTGAAGATGCAGGCATTTGCACATCATTTTATGTTTTTGTCTATCTGATGACATTGTTAAAAAAAATAATAATCAGACTTCATGTTCATTTTGGCAGATCCGGCAGCTCTCGTGCATATAAAATAATAATATAAAAACGTTGGGGGGAAAGAAGGAGATGAGTCGTTGTTATATCTTGACCGAGTGACCCACACGACACCTTTATTGGCTTTTACAACTTTACTCAACATCTTGCCAAGTGACTCTGAACAACAACTTTTCTCTCTTTTAGTCAAGGAGTAAGGCACAAACAATAACACATCTAAATGACATGCGTAACCTCTACTGGTGAACTCCCGTATTACAACTAAATAATATCCACTATATCACAGTCGTCGATGGCTTTCTCCACTTTATTGTGGCAACAATAAGAAAACAAAGTGGCGTCTAATGGCGTGAGGAAATGTAGTTTTTTCACACAAGCGAACAGATTACAAAGCACCACTTCAGTGTTGTCCCGAGACTACATTTCCCATGATTCACTGCGTGACCTGCGCGCTTGCTGATTCGCTGCCAGACATTAAAACCAACATGCTTGTTGTTGTCACCTGTCAGCGGCTCTCGCACGTAAAACACAAACTAGAAGGCTATCAAGCGATCACCGTGAAAGAAACGCCGAACCGTACAAATGCAATGCAATGCTAGAAGCATGAAGGTGGAAATACATAATACAAATACAAATAAATTTGCACAAACTTACCGGCGGTGTGTGTCTCTTACTGCAACGTGACCATGAATTACCGCGACGCCGACCCACTTATGTGCACATCCACACCCCTTTCCCGATTGACAGTGGATTAGCCCTTTCGGACAAGATCGTAGATGACGCACAATTTAAACACGCTTAACCTAGCGAACGCAACAACAACTATGATCGGGGATTGCCACGAGTTAACTTTCGGCTAATGTCGGTAGCTTATACTGTTCATTCCACAACAGTTGGCAGCTCTGCTTTGACAAAGTCATCAGTCATCAATCCAAAAATCACACTTACTTTTTGGCAAATCCTTGTTCATAAGCAGACCGGTTAAGGAAGCAGGCATCTTCGAAGTGTTTGCAGCAGAGAACACTACTCGATGGCATGAAATTCATTCGCTTCGTGCGAACGAAAGATGTCCATTTACGTGCCCTGCTATCCTTTGGCCACTCATACAACTTTTCGTTTGTGTGAGAACAAAACATCGCCACACACTGCCGTGGCATCTTACCGAGAAGCAATGCAACAAACAATACTGTTCTATGGCGGACTTCCCTCGCACTTCCCGGTGTGACGTAATTTCCGAAGATTTCCGAAGATTGCCGAAGAAAAGCATTTTTGTTGTCAAGGGCGTTGCTATGGGTTTCTGGAAGGGTTGCGTAAAAAAAAATAATGAAAATATACTTATAACTGTTTAGCCATTGATATTATTCAAAAACATGGTTGGCCAACCTTACTTCACATTACAGCTTGAAAGGACGACAAAGACGAAGAGGCAGAGTGCAACATATGCCACAATAAAGTCAAGCGTGGTGGTAAAGCTGTAAGAAGTTTTAATACAACCAACCTAATCAAGCATTTAGCGAAATACCACCACAAACAATATAACGAGTATGTTAAGAAAACCGAAGACAAAAAGAAAAGTCCTACGCAACTAACAGTGGCAGTAACTTTGCCATGCGTGACAAACTGGCACTCGACAGTCCCAAAGCCCAGGGAATAACAAGAGTCATTGCCGAAGAATTCATTCTGGATGACGAGCCATTATCTCTCGTGAGTAAAGACGCACCATCCAACACTTAGAACCACGGTACAACATGCCCAGCCATCATTACATCCTTGAGCGATTCGGCCGTGGAAGATTCAAGAACGATTCACAAACATCCAAATTCAGATTATTGAAATATGTCAAGTAAAGCGGAACTAATACACAGCGCGGTCTTCGGGACGCAATGAGAAACGGACCACATTGCGTCCCGAGAGTAAACATCATGCTTGTCATAGACCCGGGTAATGCCAATGCTCAACTCACGGCTTTAGCTCAACTCATGCCGCTAGATAAAAAAAAAACACAAGAATACCTGACTGCTGCTGACAGTCGCTACAAACTACGTCAACATTGTTTTAATGGAGATAATAGATATCATATGTATATAGAACTAGATGACAAAATGACAGACTCGACGGCGTTAGCAACCCATGTATTGAAAACTAGATGCGTTAGTAAACAGCCGCCATCTTAAAGCAGGAGACTTCCCTAGTAGGCTGTTGTAGTGAACCTTCCAAGCGAACCTAATTAACTTTTTATCTAAAATACTCCTAAATCGACAAAATCTTGACTTGAATCTATCTTCAAAACAGTTTTAAAACTTTCACATGTCGAAAGTAGACAGAAGGGAAATTATGGAATAATGGGAGCAGTTTTAACAACTTTATCAGTTGATTGGCAAAATTAAATTAATTGAATGTAGTTTAAAGCTGCTGATACAAAATGGGGACTTGAGTATTTACTGTTTTAAAATGTTAACTTGATACTGAAATAGTTGTTTATTTAAACCTGAGAGGCTTTTTATACAATTTTTGTAACTAATGCATGAAACATTAAAAGCATCTAATATGGATATGTCCAAAGTCCGGCCCGGGGGCCAGATGCGGCCCGTGGTCAAATTTCATCCGGCCCCCAGCCTCTATCATAAAATCAATCACATCTGGCCCGCACACAGACTAAAATAAATTGGTCAGCAGTACTGCCACCAGCATATGAAGTAGCTTACACACTAAATGCTGCTCCTCATTTACCCACTAAAAGGCAGCAGCACTGTAAGCAACATTACCCCGTGTGACCCTTTACTCCCAATTTTCTAAATGGCGACAATCAACAAAAAAAGTTGACTGCGATGGCTGACGCTTCAAGGATAGGTGAAAATTGGACTATTTCTTCACTAAAATACGCAACAACCGAGTCTGCCTCATTTGCAAAGAGACAGCCGCTGTTTTTAAAGAGTTCAATGTGAGGCGATATTACCAAACAAGACACGCTGACCTGTACGACAAGATTACAGGCAGCAAGAAATTGAAGCAACTTGAAGCTAGTTTAATTTCACAGCAGCAGTATTTTGCAAGAGCCCAAGAGTTGAACGAGAACGCCACAAGGCTAGTTGCAAGATTGTTGAAATTATTACCGTATTGGCCCGAATATAAGGCGGCCCTGATTATAAGACGACCCTCTTTTTCAAGACTCAAGTTTGAATAAAAACTTTTTGAACATCAAATTAATTTTTATATAGAAAATAATTACAGTACATCTGAAACAAATGATTATAATATATTTTAGAGAAAAAACATGTTATTTTGCCTCCTTCAAATCTTAATATCTGAACATTTAAATATGTAAACAAAAGTGCAATCACATTCGTAAATGAATGGCTTCTGGTTTTTGAAATGTAAATAAACCAATCTATTGTGATAAAACAACAGAGTTGCAATAACTGCATTAACCATCAAAGTGAAGTCTTACTGTAACTGTAGTCTTGAAACAAATCTGAAAGGAAAAACATTGCAATAAAATAATGCAAACTGGTTAAACTTGAGAGTAGCTGAGATCTGTCATGACAGAACATCGCTTCAATGATATCTGGCGCCATCTAGCGCCATGAATGGGTATAATGTCTAGACCGCAAAAATAAGACGACTCCCACTTTTTCAGTCTTATTTCAATGCAAAAAACACCGTCTTATATTAGGGCCAATACGGTAATTAAAAAAGATAATGAGGCAAATGTGACACACAGAATGGCTTGCTGAAATTTGCTTAAATATATTGTTCTATGTAAAGGTTGTCAGACAAGGTCGGCCCCCCACATTTTTACCACACCAAATCTGGCCCCCTTTGCAAAAAATTTGGACACCCCTGATCTAATAGCTTGGGGGGTTTGTGGGATTTTCCACTGAGGTTGTTTGTGTGTTTTGCGTTTTTAAGACAGTTCACAATGTTATTTGCACATTTTACTGACTGACTATGCCATTTCTGTTTGTTATTTATAATGCTTTGTGTTGGTCACTGAATAAACAGGTCAGTTTCTTGTTACCAACCATTGTGTGTTATTCAAACTCACCTAATTCAGCTGGCTAGTTGTTATCAAGAGTACTAAAACCCTTTTCAACATGAGTCTGACAACTAAGTAAGGAGGCTAAATCACTTTAAACTTTAATACTAGTAAGGAGGCTAAATAACTTTAAACTTTAATACATGCTCAGATAGGCCGGTATCAGTATCGGCCAGTATTGGTATCGGATCGGAAGTGCAAAAACCTGGATCGGGACATCCCTAATAAAAATAGCCAAAAGTTCTACATACAATTATAACAAAAGTCACTGTTAAATTTTAATAATCATGATGTAGCTGAAGATATTGATTGTTCTTTGATTGCACCAGGTTATGTTACAATATTACCAATAAATTCATATTATTTAAAAAATTTAGTTTTATTTTTTATTTCATATTGCACGCTATATACAACGCTGTAAGATTAGTCCTCAATTTGTAAAGGCGTACGTCATTATTTGTAAGCTTGCTAACGGCCGCGGGTTGACGGGTATGAACAAGGGACAATAGATGGAAATTGTTCGTTTATATTGTGTCACATCAAATTACAAACAATTTGAAAATTTACACTGTCATTGCTTGCAAACCGTTAAAAGTACTGCGTATGCTGTCATGACAAGCCAGTGTCAGGGCTGGGGTGGGGGAGCCCGATAATGGTCTCTTGTCCCTGGGCCCCTGCAAGTCTGTTGAGAGCCCTGGAGACACAAATGCTAACCCCTTACCATGGCGAAAGGAACGGGCGGCGATACTACACTCATCAAGCAAAAGTAAAAAAGAAATGCGTTTCTTTGACGATGGAATGGCTGTCGCCGTAAGCTCCTCGGTGGCTGATGAGATCCGCCCGGAGTTCCTGTCCTGTTGTCGTGGATGACACGAGTCTACAACATCGAGTGGTTTGAAGTGGGAGCACACTTCAAACGGATTGGACACATACTAGTGATTAAAGATGGGAATTGAAATCCGATTCCAATTCAGAACCGGTTCCTTGTGTTTCGAGGCCTCGACATCACAATGAAAAAGCCTGAACGATCCCTTTAACGATTCCTAAAGACGCATATTGCGTTGTGACGTGTCTTGCTGTCCAGACGCATCAAACTAGCATGGCTCCAAGAACCACCCGATCCAAACTTTGGCTACACTTCACCAGGAAAGAGGGTGAAAATGAAAGGTTACGATGGTTTAGCACGAGCATTGCAGCCGTAAACATAACAATGACAGCACGTAGGTTCAAACGCTCGAAAGTGTCTTTACTTCACGAGGAAAAATTACAACAAAACGACTTGCAGTCTTGCAAGGTGGAGATAACTGCATCGGGAGGGAATAACACTGCATTGTCCTCACAGAGACGCTAAGGCTTAGTCCTGGCTATACAGCTAGCTAAACTCCCAAATGAGGATACAGAAGACGTTGGTATAATTTGCTGACTTTATTCAACCATCACTTGAAGAGTGAAACTAAAAATAGAAATGAAACAAATCAATTTCGTCCCCAATAACAAACAGGTTTGCATCAACGTAAATCAGCGATGATTAGCTGCTAATACGGTTAGCATGCGTTCGCTAGCATTAGCACATTGTTCAATCTACTACACAACTGGATTTAAGTGTCCGATCGCGAGTGGAAGCACACAACAACAACACAAAAGACGATACATACAGGTGTTGCCTCTGTAGATATTTTACAAACATTAAAAAAGAACGTAGGCTCGTAGCAGTGTTTCCCCTCTCTCACTAACTCGCCCACTCGCTTGGACGCGGCATTTCTTCTTCACGTGTAAACGCGCTCTTCTTCACGTGAGGAAGCGCAAGGGCGCCCCCACTTGAGCGTGAAAGCGCCATAAAAACGAATGCATTTCAATATACTGGTAAATAATACACTTTAACAGGGGTCCCCAAACTACGGCCCGCGGGCCGGATACGGCCCGCCCCCACATTTGGTCCGGCCCCTGAACAATACCAGAGAGCATTTTGAATTTTTTTTTTTTCTTAATAGTGTTATTTATTTTCTGGCCTTTTTCTGTGAAGAACTCAAATAGATAATAACCAAATAACCCTCTCTGATTAATAGTGTCATTATTATTTATTATTGTTATTATTATATTATTTTTATTTTATTTACTTTTGTTCTGTAAAGAATCCAGAAAGGGTTATTTGATTGCGGCTTTCTGAAAAGCAATAATTTTTTACATTTCGGCACTCCTGCAATCGTCACACTTTTTCTGTGTTCTGTTCAAACTGACCCCGGCCCCTCATCAGTTAAAAGTTATGTGGCCCTCACAGGAAAAAGTTTGGGGACCCCTGCTTTAACACATATTGCCAACGGCAGAACAACGACCTATATGCCAATATTCATTCATTCATTCATTTTCATATTTTTTATTTCTATTAGAAAAATGTTTCAGTAAAATGTTACACATTCTTGTGCATTTGCCACTTATTGCCACAGTTAATATTGAGGCTTTGGGCCTCTTTTGATCTTGTTGTGAGTTTGTAAGGTTGTGACTTCTGATTAAACTCGATGCCAATCGAAATGTTTGTTCTTCTTTTCCCCCAAATTAGAATCGGTAAGAGAATCGATAAAGAATCGAATCGTTAAGCAATATCGATAATGGAATCAGAATCGTAAAAATCCTATCAATTCCCATCCCTACTAGTGATGAACTCACAGCACAGCAGAAGGATAAAAATAGCTTTTTATTCTGTTTATTTGTTGTTTTGTAGAATATCCTAGAGTGATTTGCTGATAATTGTTTTATCGCCATATCGTGAGATTGTTATCGTCATAAACCATATCGAGGTCAAACTTCAACCAAGTCACACATGAACTCATTTTGACTGTATTATGCATAAAATGAAGCCAAAAAACTGGGGATTTTAATGGAAGGGGACCTTTTAGAGGAAATATTGTGATTACCTGCACTTGACGCAGTTCTTCAGTCAGCGCCATCTCAGTCGTGTCTGAAGGGGGCGGCTCAGCCCAAATGTCAACTGGATTGTTAACACTACCGTTCAAGTGTTCTGGGCTGGACAGCGGTATAGGACGGGAGCGCAGGTAGGCTTTGGTGGGAGTAGTGAGAATCTGATATTTCAAGACGGAAGACTTAACAATATTAAAAACATTTCATTATGACGGTGGAGGGAAAAAAAAAGACTTACAATATGTTTTCAACTGCTTAGGTCTCCTATGAAATGACTTTGAAAAAGATCAAAACCTCACCTTTAAAGTTTCAACATGAATTCTGTTCAACTCAGAGACTTCTTGCTTTTTGTAGGCATTAGTGGCTTCCAAGATGTTCTCCAAATACCTGTTGGACTTGTCAAGGTACCTTTTGTCCGACTCCAACTGAGACATCTGCTTCCTTAGAAATACACAGACAAAATATATGGGTCTTTTATAGTGCTGCAACGAGTAATTCAAGTAATTGGAAAAAAGCTTTGAATCAAATTTTGCTGCTTTGAGTATTCGTTTAATTACAGTGGTGTTGTAATGGTTTGTTTTGAAAGTGTTTGCATTTAGTTTTATTGATTTAGGTGGATACACTGTCCTCTAGTGGAAACAGTGAATATGATATAAGTCATTTAACATGGCTGAAACCAGCTGCTCCCTGTTAAGACCAAAATAAGGTAAGTTTTTGTTTGAGCCCATATGTTTTTCGTAATTTATTTTATCGGTATATTTAGCTCTTTTTTTTTTGTGGGAATAGGTGTTTGAACAATTTGTTAAGAGCATTGTGTTTATTTTTAAAAAAAACTAGCAATTTATTAGCTCATTTATTTTATTTTTTATACCATTTGAGGCTAAGCCCTGGTATTTCTCTTTAAATGAAAGTGCAATTCTGCATAGTTTAAAGCAGGGGTCCCCAACCTATTCCACAAAGGCCCACTGTGGGTGCAGGATTTCATTCCTACCAAACAAGATGACGACACTTTTTCCCCAATCTAGTGTTTTACAAGTGCAATCAGTTGATTGCAGTCAGGTGTGGCTTGTTTTAGCTGAAGCCTCATTGGTTCAACTGTCTCTGCTGGATCGGCCAGAACAAAAACCAGGACCCACAGTGGGCCTTGAGGTTGGAGACCCCTGGTTTAAAGAACCCCTCAGATTTTTTTTTTTTCCATATTCACATTCAGTGCTATTTGACAGTGCAATCTTAGCAAGCCTTTGTTTTACAGCTCCAAAAATGTATTCTGAAACGCATTAAATGTTCTTAATCAGATTACTCGAACTAAATAGTTAATAAATTAATCGACTACTAAAATAATCGATAGCTGTAGCACTAGTCTTTACATTTCATTTACTTTCATTTTTTGGAAATGCTAGATTATTATACACTAGTGGACTGAAATCTACACAGACTTGGAAACTATCTTTGGGGAATGTCTCCCTTTCAAATTTGAATGCCTGTATTTGGGTGATTTGATTTTGGGTGAAAATTGGTTTCTATCATTTTCCATGTGTTGTGACCCAGGCCAGAAGTTGACTTTTTTCATTTTGGCCAGTCTTTAACCATATGGATCCATGCTAAGTGTGACACGTGTCCCCTCTTTAAAAAAGATAAAATTTTAAGTAATAACTGCAAACTGTAAGCTATCGCGCTGACACTGCCATGAGCATTAATGAATGCTTATGACAGATGTCATTTTGTGTCATCCGGCAAATGATCTCACTTTTGAATGGATGTAAAAGTTCCCAGCTGGACATAAACGGAGTTAGTGACATAATTTGGCAGATGACACTTAATGAGATCTGTCATAAGCATTAATTAATGGCAATGACAGTGTCATGTCATAATTTTGACAGTCTAATGGCAGTCTTATGACGCCGCTGTCAAAAAAAGTGTTACCTATTAACCCAAATAAATCAACAAATAAGCCGCACAGGGTAGCAAATATCAGACTTTGAGTTTGAAAGAAAATATTTATAGTGATAATGATATCGACTGATAAGAAAATATCTATTGTGATAACAAATGTCTTATCACCCAGGCTTAAATACAACTGTGTAAAATTTCATCAAAAATTCATCCAGCCATTTCGGAGTCCATAGGGAACGAACACGAACACCCACGCACAACCCCATACCCAACCCACTCGCGTTTAGATGTTCATGATTTGTTATTTCTTTATTTAACCTAGTAAGACAGTTGGTCTAATGACATTCCCATCATACTTAGTGACTTCCTTGTACTCCTCAAACGCCTGCAGAATGGCAGTGAAGTCGGACTGCTTTTGAAGCAGCTGAGCTTTCAGTTTCTCCATGGCGGAGACGGTAAATACATCAGTCGCCAAGGAGGTCGACGCATTGGCTGGAGCTGTAAAGCAGTAGGAGATGTGTCACAAACACTCTGGAATAAACAGATAAAATTTAATGTAAATGAAGCTTACTTTCTGTGGTTTCAGCCTCCATGGCCCTCTGGAAGTCATCTTCCAGCTCTTGCGCAACTTGCACTGCTTCCTCTTCGGCTTTTATCACCGACTCGAGGGAGCGAAGCTGACGATTCTCCTCTCTGAGGCTGTAGTTCTCGGCTGCGTAGCGAGTCATCTTGGGGTTATGTTCGACCTTGAGAGCAAACGTACTCATGATATGAAAGCAGTATGTAGTTAGGTTCGAGTAAAGTTTCTACCTGGTCTCGTAAAATACTGATTTCTTCTTTTAACTGTTCAATGAGAGCCTGTGACTCCATGTCTCCTAGAACACCACATTGTTCTTTGAGTTTTTTCTCCAGGCGACTTATATGATCCTCACGGAACTTGATGATCAAGCGACTGGAGTGGATGAACTTGTCTTTCTGAGTCCAGGCTTCTTCCAGCTGAGATGCCTTTTTAAGCAAAACCTGTGGGCACATTGGTGTAATAGTTTTGAAAAACGTCTGCAGTTTTTCTTCCTTGATATCAATTAAAGGTCGACCGATATATTGGCAGGCCCAAATCTGAACTTTTTTCAAGATCGGCCATCAGCTGATATACAGCCGATATGACTGGATAACTTTTATGTTCACTGTATAACTGGTGATCTTTCGTATAAAAGTGGACCGTTATATCGGGCTGATATATATATTTTTTAAGACGAACCGATATACAGTGGTACCTCGACATACGATCCTCTTGACATCCAACATAAAATGTGACTGGTCATGTTTCGACTTACACTATTGGCCAAAAGTATTGGCACCCCTGCAATTCTGTCAGATAATGCTCAATTTCTCCCAGAAAATTACAAATGCTTTGTTAGTAATAGATAGAGATAGATATTTATTAACAGACTCAAGGTCCAAAAACACAACACAGTAATCGATTAAAAATAAATAAATAAAAATAAGAATAAAATAGGCGGCACGGTGGCTTAGTGGTTAGCACATCTGCCTCACAGTTCTGAGATCAAGGGTTCAATCCAGGGCTTCGGCCTTCCTGTGTGGAGTTTGCATGTTCTCCCCGTGCCTGCGTGGGTTTCCTCTGGGAACTCCGGTTTCCTCCCACATCCCAAAAACATGCATGGTAGGCTGATTGAACACTCTAAATTGTCCGTAGGTATGAGTGTGTGCGTGAATGGTTGTATGTCTCCTTGTGCCCTGCGAAACAGCACCTGTTACTTACCTGTGGCACATAACGGGTGGTGGCAATAACTAAATCACACTTGCAGCCTGTTAAAACGGATTAAAGTTGACTCAACCTCTGTCCTGTGTCCTTGTGTGTACCACATTGAGCATGGAGAAAATAAAGAAGACCAAAGAACTGTCTGAGGACTTAAGAAGCAAAATTGTGAGGAAGCATGGGCAATCTCAAGGCTACAAGTCCATCTCCAAAGACCTGATTGTTCCCGTGTCTACCGTACGCAGTGTCACCAATAAGTGTAAAGCCCATGTCACTTTGGCTAAACTCTCAAGATGTGGACGGAAAAGAAAAATTGACCAGAGATTTCAACGAAGGATTGTGCGGATGGTGGATAAAGAACCTCGACTAAAATCCAAAGATTCCAAACAAGTTCAAGCTGTCCTGCAGTCCGACGGTACAACAGTGTCAAAGCCGTACGATCCGTCGGCGTAAAGAATGAAAAGGGACTCTAATTCACTCTATGTTAGGACACCCAGGTAGACCCCACTTCTGACCCAGAGACATAAAAAACGCCAGGCTGAAGTTTGTTAAAACTTACCCGAGAAAGCCAAAAACGTTTTGGAAGAATGTTCTCTAGTCAGATGAGACAAAAGTAGAGCTTTTTGGGAAAAGGCATCAACATAGCGTTTACAGGAAAAAATAAGGCCTTCAAAGAAAAGAACACGGTCCCCACAGTCAAACATGGCGGAGGTTCCCTGATGTTTTGGGGTTGCTTTGCTTCCTCTGGCACTGGACTGCTTGAGCGTGTGCATGGCATTATGCAAACTGAAGACTACCAAGAAATTTTGCAGCATAATGTAGGTTCCAGTGTGAGAAAGCTAGGTCTCCCTCAGAGATCACTGGTCTTCCAGCAGGACAATGACCCAAAACACACTTCAAAAACACTACAAAATAGCTTGAGCTTCTAAAGTGGCCAGCAATGAGTCCAAACCTGAATTCCATAGAACACCTGTGGAGAGATCTGAAAATGACAGTTTGGAGAAGGCATCTTTCAAATCCCAGAGACCTGGAGCAGTTGGCCAAAGAAGAATGGTCTAAAATTCCAGCAGAGCATTGTAAGAAACTCATTGATTGATACCGGAAGCAGTTGTTCACAGTTATTTTGTCTAAAGGTTGTGCTACCAAGTATTAGGCTGAGGGTGCCAGTACTTTTGTCCAGCCCATTTTTGGAGTTTTGTTTAAAATGATAATGATTTTCTTTTTCATTCTCTTTCTTGTTTTTTCATTGCAAGCAAAATACATGAAGATATAACTACCAAAGCATTTGTAATTGCAATCATTTTCTGAGAGAAATTGAGCATCATCTGACAGAATTGCAGGGGTGCCAATACTTTTGGCCAGCAGTGTATGTGGTAATCTATGTACATAGAGAATGTGGTTTGACAATATCTTGTAAATGAATTCCTTCCCAACACACACACACAACAAAAATCAACGAATCGCACGTGGTTGAAAGTCAACTGTGATTATACACTTAGCCAGTAGATGGTACCGTGCACACATTAAGCTTCAAGCAAATGAACTCTTTGTTGAACTCAAGTGGTTCAATGCCTTATCGGCCTTTGAAAATCTCCCGTTGTCAACTTATAATATTAATAGAGTACATTTAGCAGTCTCTTCCTTTGTAAATAGGTCAAACGGCTCATTAGCTTAAAAAGAAAGAGAAAGCGCCATACCCTCTTCTCTTCTTCTCGCTTCCTCCACAAACGGACAGCAGCCATAAACTTGGCTTTGTACAAGGCAATATTTTTCATATCCCCGGAGGATTCTGGTGAGACAAGAACATTTGACATTTTGACAAAATAGCAGAATTGATGAAGTGCATTATACAAAATTGCGCTATGAGAATTACTGGAGATGGGGAGCTCTGTTCCTCCTGCTGTGACATCTTTCCCATCATCCACTTGGTGAGACGAAAGAGCCTGAGCGAGCTGCTCTTTCAGCTTCTTCACTTCAGCCTGTAGCTGTCTCACATTTCCTTGTGTGTCCTCGTTGACAACGGCCTGTAAAAGCAACAACAAACTTTCTGTAAAGTGCTTTGAAGTCAAATCTGGTTTGACTGTGGAAAACGTGGAGTTGTATGATGACAGCCACACCTTGTTCTTGATCAGCTTTGCTCTCTGGGCAAATTGGAGAGTTGATAATGTTTCCCCAAAGCATTTTGATCCAGGGTGAACATTTGCTATAATATAGGTCTGTGCATTCCCTCCAAGGGAGTCCTGAAATGTCAGAAATTCTTTAATGTTTCATAACATCATGATGATGACAATTCCTGAAGGAGCACATTTTACAGTGCAGAGACTGCTGTAGTGTTTTTAATTTGATTGTAACATTTCTATGAGCTTTTTTTTTAAAAAAGCGAATACCCATTGCCGCACCGTTGCAAGAAATGGTCCTTTAACGACTCACCCGTAACAGGAAGGTGAGTTTGGAGTCTCTATAGCAAATGTGGCGATTCCTCCCATTAGAAACGTCAACCAAAGCCATGATCACCTGACCAAGGCTCATAAGGGAGCGATTGATACTGCTGGCCTCCTGTAATAGACGCAGAGAGCAACGCAGAATTCAGTAAGGACAGTGGTCAAAGATAAGTGTGGGCCATCAAGTCGATGGCACTGGCAGCCATTCAGTGATAGACGCCCAATCCGGTTTGATTGGAAGGGAGGCCAGTGATCATATAGTGTCAGCCTCTCCAAGTGCCATTGTTGTTTTCGATGATGAGAAAGAAAATGTTTCATGGACGACCAATTTTATCGTGATGATGACAAGCTAAAAACGTGTTTTGGAAGATGAAAACCTAACGAGACAACTGCCAGTTTTCGTCTGACGAGACGAAAATGCGACAGTTTCTGTTATATATTGACAATGTGTGACATGTTCTTATTGTACAGGTATGTGTAGTTACTGGTTAGCCTTCATCATAGCAGTGTTTGGTTGTTACTCATGTGACGTGCTGCCCCCTACTCCCCAACACACACGCAATGGTGTCCTTTCCAGGCTCCAGCCTTGCTTGTTTTTTAAACGCACGATCATATTTACTGTCTTACTTTTGCAAGAGAAAATAGGCAATGTTTCTAAGCCTATAACCCATTCACTCCCAGCCATTTTCATCGGAGCAAGGCCCTTCGCTCCTGGCCGTTTTACTGGATTTTGACTGATTTTGTAAGGCCCACAGAAAATTCTGTTGTATTGCTATATAAACATGGAACCCACCAAAAGAAAGATTGGACTCCCTGCTTTCAGCAGAAAAAAAAGTTATTCTTTAGAAATGACCATTAGAAAATAGCTTAGTTTGAGCAATTTTCTAATTTCTAATGAAAAATCGGAGAAATTGAGCTTTTTGTGAAAGCATACATTTCAAACATAAATTTGACTAACACAGCTATTTTTTGCTTTAGTTACATCTCAAACATCTGAATAATGTTTTCCTTTTACAAAATAAGATGAACAACAAGACAAATAGAGCTTTTGATAGCAAAGTAACAATTTATTTACACATAACTAACTGAAAGATGACGATGTTCCGGCCGCGACAGTCGGTTAAACTTTTCCCTCATTGCCGCCTGTCTCATAAAAATGATTTTTTTTTTTTTGAGTCTCTGCGGGCTCTGTTCGAGAGCAGCACGGACTCACAGGCATCGTCCACTGCGCTAGTGGTCCCAGTCGTTCTGCTTGGTCGTCCGCCGCCTGGCATCCATTCGGTCGTCCTCCGCCGGCGCCCCAGCCGTGCGGCTTGGCCGTTCGTTGCCTTTGAATCGGGTTGCGGGTCTTACCAAATTCACTACTGCCCTCCAGTGGCCAGTTTTATTGCCTTAAAATGGATTTTCAGCTTTGTGATTTGGAGCTAAATTGAATCAGAACCCAGAGATGTCTCTTTTGGAAAAAAAAACAAAAAACGTAAAGGACGTACAAATATGTCTTAAAGGTCGGTGATCACCACACACTAAATGTAACTCGTAGTGTTAGCATAGCATTCACATTCGCGCATTAGCATTAACTTTAGCATGGCGAGCATCCTTTTAAACTTCTGGACAACTTTTTCAACATACAGTTAGTGGCGTCCAGAAGGGTATAATTAATAGCGTACCGCACAAATGCTATTTTTAGACCGTGACGTCGCCATCATAACACGGAAGTGGGTCATTATAGACATGTCTTTGCATACAATCCATGTTATTTCTGCTTGTTTACGCCAGTAATCTTTCAAAAAAAGAACATGCTGATCAAACACTGCTGCTATGGAACTTGTAGAAACGACACTAGACATTACGACATATGAAGGATGTTTCCTTCATACGTTTCCCGAAACCAAAAACTCCCAAAAATGTGAAGAATGGATCAACTTGCGCGGACGTTCAAAAGACCAGTTTAACGCCAGTAAGGTGAAGCCATTAACATTTCATATGCAGTAAACAGGACCATGGTCCTACAGAAGACGAAGAGGTAAGCCATTTTGATATTATTTTTTTAGCGTGGCGTTTTACCTTGCTGCTTCTGTCTGACAATAGATGACCTGAAAAAAATCGAAATGGTATTTGACTGCCACTGTTACCTTTTCTGTTGTAAAAAAAAAACTTTAGTAAGGGGGAAGTGTAAATAAATTATAGAATTAAGATTTGTTATTAATGAAAAAATTAAAAGTGTTCGTTGGCTGTCACTGAGTAGCATTTGCGATCGCTACACAAAATTAGCAATATAAATTGCCCCCAAGAACGGTCAGAGATGTAAAACAACCAGAGGATATAATATATAGGACAGAGCATATGATGGTAAAGGATAGATTGTTGAAACAGGAGAATGTCATTGTCAGTGGCCTAAGGCAAAGCACACAAGGAAAAGGTGTCGATAAAAAGAAGCTAACTCTGGATCACATCGGCTCTTTTTCTCGTCTTTTCAGCCCTCGACACTCAAGCCATCTCTTTCACCGTATGTTCCTCTTCCACATCTTTACCAGTAAATTTGGCAACAGGGAAATCATTTTCGGACATAATTGGTAGGTTTACATCTCATAAACTAGTAAACATCTCGTTCGTACACTATTGCCATGCATTTTACTATTAGGGACAAACAGGAGGTTGACGCGCCCAGTAACAATTGCTAACGTCATGAATATTAATGAGCAAAAGTGACGTGTTGCTTGCGGTACGCCACTGAAAATAATGTACTTTTTCCTCCTGAGTGTTTATTATCATCCCAAAGTTGGAGTTGTCCTTGGAGACGGTTCAATATATGATCATCTGTACAATTGAAACAGTTTCTGTTTGTCAACAAAAACTAGACATTTTTTTTCTGGGTTTTCGTCGACGAAAACTAGACGAAGAACACATTTTTAAATGACTAAAACATGACTAGGACTACTCAGTATTTTCGTCCAAAAGACCAAGACTGAGACGAAAATTAAAAGGGCTGCCAAAACGAACACTGATTCGTAATATAATAGTACAGAATGAGCCTAGAAGCCAAGCGAAAATCTTCACCTTAAGCCTAGACCCGTCAGTGTGTGTGTCTTTCTGTCTCTCTGAGCCAGCCAGATCAACCAGGTTGAGCTGAGACCTTCGAATGTTCACCACTTCATTGATGGACTCCTTGGACTCGAGAGTCATAGTAAACACAGCATGAGATCGTGAAGACTCACGGTTCATTGAGGTGGAGGCCACACGGCGATTACACCAGCCACGAGACAACACCTACGAGTGAAAGAAATAGAAATGACAAATACTTTTTCATTGAATGACGAAGTCCTACCTGGTATGCTTCGGCGGCATTGTTGACAAACTTCTCCACAGCTCCTTCCACAAACACGCCTTTCTTGATGTTTTCTCTGACAAAAAGGCTAGCCGAGGCTGTGTCCAGGAGGTCAAAAATTTGTTCATTGTAAATCTCAATAAATGAACATTTGCAGAGAAAACTTTTGGACTGAGACTGGAAGGGAAAAGATTGGAAAATTGTTGTCATAGAACAACATCTGTAGTTGGTGTTGATAATGATTAATTAGGCTGTTGACCCTTACCACTTCTCTGTTGATGAGAAAGAACAAGTACTCAAAACTGCGAGGAATAACACCCCGCATTTCATCTGTAAAGTTGTCCGAATCTGAAGGTCCTGGCAGCGGCATACCATGGCTATATTACGACTGCATATTTACAAAACTAATAGTACAGTCAATTTAAACTGAATTCTTACCTAGCATCGTGAACGTTTTTCCCGATCCTGTTTGGCCGCTGGACAAGAAATAACTCATTAGTACATTAAAAGGGAGATACAGCTCTTTGGAGAATTTATTTTATAGTGATTTGTAATATATAAAGATAATGAGAACAGCAAAAACAGTGCCTAAAACTTCAAATTAGGGAGTTCATATCTAGACATTTTTCTCGGTTTTGTTGGTTATGTGGCTCAGTGGTAGAGCAGTCATTCCCCAACCCAGAGGTTGTGGGTTCAATTGCCCGCCATGGTCACCTCGCCTAAGTATGAGAAATGAGCATATATAGTGTCAAAGTTCTTTGAGTGCCTTGATGGTGAAGAGGCGCGATACAAGTGTAAGTCCACTTAACAAAACCCCTTACGGTAAATACACAAATATGATGCACTCATGTATAGTACGTCCAAAATCACTTTTCAAAGTTTTTAATTTGTACTCAAGCATTCTACAATTCCACAAATTGGTGACCTCAGTGAAGTTGGCCCCCCATCAGACGCAAATTTATGTCAATCATTTATGCTGAAGTGATGATGTCACGTTACTGCAAAATGGAGCCAAAGTGGTGGCGTTCGTTTGTGAAATAAGTAAATAAATAATTTGTAATAACTACAAAACAGTGGCAGCCCAAATGAAATTTTACAGCACAAACTAGCACAAACAAACAGCACCAATTTGGGTCCATTTTGCAATAAATGGGGGCAGCGAATGACGTTATCACTCGAAATGAAGATCTCAATCTATGAAACAATAGCAGAACAAAGAAACATTTTTACAGCGCAAATGAACAGCACCACTTTGGGTCCATTTTGCAGTAAATGGTGAGGCTGCATTACATCATCGCTATAAATTAAAAGCAAAATATCTACAAAACTGTTGCAGCACAAACAATATTAGTTTACAGCACAAAGTACAAATGACAACTGACACAATTTTTAGCCATTTTTTATCAAAATAGGGTCGAGTTAACCTCAGATTGCCCTTTAAAAGAATTGTAAATATCTAAAAAAAAAAAAATAGTAACAGTACAAACGATACTTTTTACAGCACAAACTTACAACGAACGATTGGCATCATTTTTATATAAATTTGCGTCTGATTGTGAGCCAACTTGTCAGATGTAAATTGCTGGAATCCACGCTAAAAATAGTGCACCATATCTACATTCTAATCTATATTTGATTATTTTTTTCTCAAAAAAAAAAAAAAAAAAAAAAAAAAAAAAAAAATCTATTCTGCTAGGAAATAAAAAATGTGACTTTAACATTCCTTTTACATGACTGTATGTCTTCTTAAAACATACGCTATCGATACATTGCATTGTAATATACCATTGATAATTTCATCAACTTACTATGCAAAAATGGTTCCATTGTATCCATTTATGCAAGACTCCACAATATTCTTGCCCACGCTGGAGAACACAGAATCCTATTGGAAACAGACACAAGGTTTGCAACACAAGGACAGTACAGCATTACGAAGCTAAGTTCCCCAAACCTGTGTCGTATCCATGTCAGCAACATGATCATAAGTGAAGGTTCGCGGCTCTGGTTTGGAGAGCAAGCGTATAGTGTTTGGAGAGGTGACTTTGAGACACAAGTTCCGCTCTCCATCTGTTGTTAGCCCGGTGCCATGGGTCAGAGGTCGTACTCGGACGAAAACTTTGATGGAATCGCTGTCACTGCTGCAACACCCCAATATTTACAAAGTTACACACAGCTGTCTCCAGTATGTTGCTTTAAGTGTAAAGTAGATTTTTTGTTTTTGTGATACGACTGCATTTTCATAATGACTGTAATGTGTTTTATGGGTTCCGTGGTAGACATGAACATGTATGATTTGACACAAACGAACAATATTGTATTATAGTGAGTCCCATTTACCTGCCAGACAATTGTTGAGTATCGACACCTCCTGGAAACAAAAGCACATTGACTGTTCGTGAACAACTTTCACGACAAAGATTTAAAAAATAATTATTAAGTTAATTGTCATTGTTAATCATTACATGAATCACATCTTTAACTCCCGTAGACAGAAATAAGCAAATAACAAATAATTCGCTCACAGTAGTGTCCATTTAACTAGCCCTGTCCGTTTAGTTACAAATTACTGCTATATTTATTACCTTTCCCAACTAAATTCATTGTTGACGGAGTGAAAAGATATCCGATGAAACGTGGGAAAAAAATCCAAAATCTTACAAATCCATCGGATTAATTGTGAGCGACTTTATTTACAAGCAAATTTGGCGGGCAGGTCGCATTTTCTTCCTGCATTTCTTCTTCGCTGAATTTTTAGCCGTAGAGAGACTCTACTTAGCTACATACTGCCACGCACCGTTAGTGCAGGACAGCCACAAGCTCACAGCAATAAAGGGGGAAATGAATAAAAAGCTGTCAAATCGTTTAAATAATCATCTTCATTGCGTTCTAAATTATGTTATTTTGAAATGAAATGTATTCAAATTATTTAACGGCAAATTTAATAACAAAATTCAGTTTGAGTTGACTGCCAGGACGCCCCTTAGGGCCGTCAATGGCACTGAAACTTGGTTTAAATGAATTTGATCGTCATTGGCAGACAATGATTTACTACGACATTAAAAAGATGTTTTGTTTTGTTTTGTTTTTTTTTTTAGGTTTTTTGGGGTAATAATAAGAGTGTACAGTATTTCTGTTTTTATTCATTTAATTAATTTTGCTTTAGTAAAATGTTGATTTATAATTTTATCTAATTAGAAACTATAAAATTATGTCATACAATAAAAGGGTCACCACAATATATTATTATTTTTAAAAAATACAATGGGGATTAGTAATTGAAAAAAAATAATACAATTATAATTGAGACGTAATTGAGACGAGACCTACAGTATGTTGTGGACATGACATTTTAGGTCATGTAGGCTACACCAAATTTTTTTTTTTTTTTTTTTTTTTTTTTTTTTGGCCACACCAAATGTTAATTTTGAGGTCTACTTGATGTGACGTCCATGGTCTAAAAATTTTTTAACAACCAAAAATAATCCCCTGCCCTTATAAAGACTTAAAATGAAAATCAAAACATAAAATTTGCCATCTCATTTGGTCTTGTGATTATTTGAAATTTATATCCTCCGGCGTGAATACCGATTACTGAACAGCATAGGCATTGTGATTCCATTTCCGGAAGTTGTCAATGCTGATTGGCTGACGTCACTTCCGAGTTACATGTAATTGGCTCATTTTGAATCCTAACAATTTACTGGTCCATTCCGAGGCCTTTATATTCCAAACTGTCGTCTCTCACCAGTTACGCGAGCGCGAGGTAATTTTGAAACAACTTCGGTCCATCCTTTTCCACTCTGCAGTTGCCCTCTTGGGTGAATTTGAGGTATGTTTCGAACTTGCATGTGATTATTTTTGTTGAAACAGATTTACTGGTTACTTTATCGATCGAGTACTTGGCGCTTTGCTATTTGGTGGATTCGTTTATCGGGACGGGAATACTCAGACGGTCCGCAGTCGTGTTCTAGAATCTATGGAAAAGTGAACGTAACGGCTAACGAGGTTTAAAATATATCTACAGTTGATATTTGAACACAACAGTCAACTCGGCCGTTCCGTGCGTTATAGAGTGGGCTGGCTACAATACATTGCAATGGCCTTGGTGCACAAGTTTGTCCACCATGACAAAGGCTATTATTTACTTATCAATAAAGAGCAATTGACGTTTTTGTTTCGTCGATGAGGCTTCAACTGGCGAGTTGTCACGTGACTTATTTCTTGGGGCGCTTCGCGTGTATCATCAATAACATTGGCCATATGGTGGCCGCTAACGCAAATTTATTATTTCAAAGACTTTTTTTTTTTTTTTTTTTTTAATTGGGAAAATGATATACACTGTATACTCGGTGATTATGTGCACAGGAAAGTCTTTTCAGTTTTGTGTTTTCGACCCTGATTCTTAAGATAAGCCTTTCTTCTAGAATTCTTTATAAAACAAAACAAAAAAAAACAATTTCTGGAGAAATTGCAATGGTCGCTTTGCTTTGGTAGGTAAACGCTTAAAACACGTTCTATTGATTTTGGTGTCAAATTTTGTTTTGGCCGTTCGAAATGAATTGGTATGTTTTGGCAAAATGTATACAACTTTTACACACCCTGGCCGCATGATTTTTATTTTATTTTATGTAAATTATGTGATTTGGACAAATACTGGGTGATTCTCATGAAGCTATCCTTGTCATAAAAATCTGACATTTTGTTCATTGTAGTTGAAAGATGTATGTATGTTTTTGAACTGATTTTGGAGTCGTGAATTCATGACTGTTGTTCATCAAAAGATTTGATATTTTCACCTCAATACCGCATCATAAATAATAAATCAATTTCATTAAAAAAAAAGATAAATTTAAAACTAAGATCTAGCATATTATTATAATAGTTTCTTACTTTGTTTTTGTTTTTTTAAATTGGGAAGGAAAATCTAGTGTTCATAACTTTATGCATGCAGATTTCATAACTGTTGAATGTCCTGTCATATATATATATAATTTTAAATAACGTTATTCTAATCCATAATGCACGACAAAGAAGGCAAGACAACATATTGTTTGGTCTTCTTTGATATTGTTAACGGTTAAGTTCATATGCTTACCGTACTTCCCTGCCATAGTGCATGTGGTGTCAGATTATTTTTTTTTCCCAGCATCGTTTGCAAATGCTGTAAACTAGAAAGTTTTCATGTTTGAAGTGACACCTTTTAACCACAAGTGTGCATTTGAGAGACAAGTGCCAATGTTTTATAGCAGGCTAAGGTGGTTAGTACATTTTTCTCCATTAGCCTCAATGTAGCAATGTTAACGTTTTACAATATTTTAATATAGATGAGTTTAGAGCTGTCCCGACTAGTCGACGTTGTCGACGTCGTCGATGACGTAAATGCGTCGACGGGCAAAATAAACCGTCGACGGGTAACGACGGGTTTTTAAAAAATTACATGCGGATAAAGTTTAGAATGGCAGGTGCTCGCGATACAAGCGGTTGTTACTGGCACCCCCAAGGGGGCCGCTGTTATTTCACTGTGACCGGCGTTGTCAGATTGAGCAAAGAGGAAGAAAGTGGGTGAGTGAGCGAGAGAGAGAGCAAGATCGGCGAGTTGGAAAAGTGCACGGGCCGGGTAGCGCCGAGTTGAGTGGCTTCATCCCCCACTTTTTTGATTTGATCAATAAAAGTATCCTTTAAGAGCCATCCGCCACCTCTCGGTGTTTTTTATGCACGCCGCCGCCTTCCCGAGGAGGAAATCGGACGAACCCAGACGAACCGACGACAACAAGCCAAGTGAATCGCCGGTGAGGAGTTGAAAACACCGCCAATTTCCAAAAAGGGCAGAGATGGTTACACGTGAAAGCGGCATAAAGCCAAAAAAGCCGACCAGAATAACCAGAGCCTGGAATTATTTCAAGGAAAATATGGAGGGTGCCACTGTGTGTACTCTTTGCTAAGCTGAACTCTCATACCACGGTAGCACGTCTGCTATAAACGAACACTTGAAGCGCCGTCACCCAAGTCTAATTTTCCAAGACAACAAGAAACTACAAGCTAGCGGATTGTAAGTCCATACAACTCTCTAAATGGAAGTTGCCTATATGTGCATCGTATCAACGCGCATTTTATTTAATAAAATAATTAATATAATTGTATATACTTTTTTTTAGTTATTATTAAATTTATTAGGATCATGGAAGCTCCCACTTAGGGAAAATATATACATATATCCTCTGTATACATAATAAATATATATGGAAACACCACTGGCCTGCTTACTGTAATCCATGACTGCACTGATGTTAGTTATTTAATATAAAGTTTTACATATAGTAGTATACTATAAAATTATTACTATATACTTAATTTTTGTTACTGTGGGTATGTGTGCCTTTCATTCAAAATAATTGTGGTAATATTTCAGTGTGCCCTCTGCGTTATCTTCAGGTTAAAACAAACAAAAGTTGAACAGTTTTTCCCCCTCCCCAAAAAATGCGGAATGCACACCAGAAAGAGCATCTGAACTCACACAAAGTATTCTGAAAATGATTGCCCGGGACATTACAATTCATTTTGACATTTAGAACAATATAGACAATGACATACCGCTAAAAGAGTAAGAATTGTTTTGACTCATGTTAAAAAGGTGAAGTCACAGTGTTTCCGTTTACATTTTTTTGCACCATTTAATGCCAGCAGCATTTGACCTCATTGTTTGTGATTTATTATTGATATTTATGTTATTTATTTATACGTTAATAAAGAATTTAGGTGTTCCAAAATGTTTTTTGTGAATTAATAAGCTTTAACAAAAATTTCATTATTACATTAGTTAAAAAAAAAAATTATTAGATTAGTCGACTAATCGTAAAAATAGTCGGCTGACTAATCGGGAGGAAATTAGTCGTTTGGGACAGCCCTAGATGAGTTTCCTTATTTTGTATGTTTGAACTTTAATTCTACAGTCATCAAACGAACAAATGTATGCATTAGGCGATAAATCGCAGCCGGGCAAATTACAGACCTCATTTTTTTATTTACCACGCGATTAATTGACTTATTGCATATTGCGACAGGCTTGGAGCGTTCACCTTCTCACTATCACACATTCGCATTTTGATACCAACTTTCAAATGTTTCTTATCAACTGTGTGCAGCCTTACCAAAGACCTCCTCCCCTTAGTGTGTTTTCGAAGGCTTGGAGTCGATTGCCTCCGTACGCAGAATGAGCTCTGAAGTGAACGATGAGAATCGCGGCTTCAGCCCCAGAGGAGGAAAGCGCAACACCGCAACTGACATTTTTGATCTGGAGCAGCCAACCGGGAGGCCATCCATCTTACGTCAGACGGAAAACCTCCCGAGCAAGCCTGTGCCAAAGGGTGTGAAGGTACATACCGTAACTGCGATCGCCTCTCGTAAAGTTTCCGCATTACTAAACATTTGTTTGTTCTTTAGGTTTGTTTTCAAACTCCGAGAAGAGACCCGATCACTAAAAGGATCGTTTCTCCTACAAATTTAGTGAAAATGACAAGCGTGGACGAGGACACGAAACCTGTGGAGTCCTTGAATTCTGACTTGACGATGTATCTTCAACCGCCAACTGTACTATGCTATAGAATAATGAACTGTGGAAACTTAATTTGTTTTCTTTGTAGGACTCTGCCACCAGAGACATCGAATCTACCAGATCACCCAACACAAGGTAGTGCTTTATCGCTGGGTTTGTACTAGGGATGTCCCGGTCCGATCACTTGATCGGAGACCGGGCGGATCGCTCCATTTTTAAACACTATAAATGTAATAATTACGATAACTTTTGACCCTTTAACACCTAAGCCTATATTGGCTGAATTTGCATGGCTTTGATGTTGCCTTTATATTCAAAAAAAAAAAAAAAAAAAAAAAGTTACAATGGCCAGGTTGGGTCCCTTTTTTCAGGACACCATAACCTCAATGTCCAATCTGTTGTTTTCTGCACTGACCAATTATAATCAACATTTTGGACCCAAAAAGACCAAAAAAAAAAAAAAAAATCCCAAAATTTGTTTTCAAAATTTGTCATGTTGATGTCCCATTGACAACCAAACATGCTTGACCAACTGTTTTGAAGCTTGATAATATTTATTCATCTTGTTAGCATAAACATTCAATAGAAAAAGATAAGACTGAATAGTTTTGTTTGACAATTCAACACAAACAGCAGGTATGGTCATAGGCGGTTTTAGCCTTTACACATACAATGGTCAAAACAGGTTAAATACAGTGCAAAATGGTGAGAATATAAAATGTGTGTGTGTGTGTGTGTGTGTGTGTGTGTATTATATATAAGGGCTGTCAAACGATTACCGTAATTTCCCGAATATAACGCGCACTTTTTTCCCCCAAAATCAACTGGTAAACTCATGGTGCGCATTATAAACGGGTACATGGATGGAGACAGAAATATATATGTATTACATATATATATAAACCGATTTTTTTTTTCATTGACACGGCCACGTTGTGTTGAAGAAACGTATGCGGCCACCCGTTGCCGACCATTACGGTACGTGACATCACCGTTTTGTTTCGGTAATACTTCACTCTAATCGGCCGAATGATTTCGTCTGTGTTAAATTCTGCTTTTTTTCACTCTTCATAAAGCACAGAATTTAGTTTCTTGAACTCATTTGAGTCGACGTTTATTGCAGCTCCGCAATTCGGACCATAACAAATGTAAGGACACACACTTCCTGTGTCCGTCAACTATATCGGTCCCTCGGGAAACTCAAACCCAAATAACAATAGTTCCTTTTGTTACTGTCGTGCTGACAGCTATGAGCTCTCACGGATTTCCGACTTACAATCTCACTTTCATTTTACCGTATCAATCCATGGAAGAAACATTTATTCATCATGAGGAAACGAGCAAGTTATACAGCAGCCTTTATAAGAAAAGTCACATCTGTTTTGTTTTCTCCTAGATTCTGGTAAGTTGGAGAAGTTGTCAAATCATATTATTACCGTAAATATTGTCAGTTCACGTTAATGTTTTGAACTACCAATGTGCTATGCTTGAGCTGTGTTTCACCAGTCAGTAAAATGACAGCTCTGTATCTGTACACAAGCTCTGTTTTCTTGTATTCTTCTATTTATTGGTGCTAAAGTTAGGGTGCGTGTTATAAACGGGTACAATAATTTTCCCTAGATTTTACAAGTAAATTTGGGGTGCGCATTATACACGGGTGCGCCTTATATTCGGGAAATTACGGTAAAATTTTTAATTGAGTTAATCACAGCTTAAAAATTAATTAATTGTAATTAATCGCAATCCAAACCATCTATAAAATATGCCATATTTCTCTAAATTATTGTTGGAATGGAAAGATAAGACACAAGACGGATGTATACATTCAGCATGCAGTATATAAGTACTGTATTTGTCTATTATAACAAATTAACAAGATGGCATTAACATTCTGTTAAAGCAATCAATGAGTAGAAAGACTTGTAGTTCTTAAAAAAAAAATGTTAGTACAAGTTATAGAAATGTTATATTAAAACCCCTCTTTAATCTGTTTGAGCGGGGCATGTGCGTTAATTGCATCAAATATTTTAACGTGATTAACTGAAAAAAATTAATTACTGCCCGTTAACGCGATAATTTTGACAGCCCTAATAAAAAAAATAAATGAATAAAAGGGTTTTGAGGATATCTCTTTGTGAGGTTGGGTATTGTACCCATCACTTTATCAAAAGTATATACATGCAATCAAGTTTCTCGAACACACACACACACATCTATATACAAATTCAAAAGATTCATAATGAAGGGGGAAAAAATCAAATATAACCTTGAAAAAAAAGTATTTTAAAAAATAATGACTAGTAGTTCAGTTCAATTTTTTCAGTCAACTCAATAAAGTTTCCTCTTGAACAGGACACTGAGCTATGTCACACACGTCGCGCTGCCCACTCTTCCGCCGTTTGCGCGCTGGCACTTCTACTTAGCCCAGACGCCGACTCATCCGAGGAAAACGACGACAAAAACGTCTAATCCTCTTCCTTGAGTTAATGAAATAACTAAATTCAGCGCAAGCTAATGCATTTTCGATACATTCCGCACGTTTCAAAGTCGCTCGCTCAATCCAACTGGCCGGTGCTCGCTTTGCATGCCTCACTTTCCTTAGGTGGCGCCTCGCTCGGCAATTTATTAAAAATGTTCACATTAGGTTCGTCCTTCTTGACCTCGCAACGGCTTTTGGGATATGTAGTCTTTTGTGCTGCTTTCGGTTTTAAAAAAGGACAAGAAATGATGGAAATATGGAGATAAACACATGTCCATGCAGCGTTTTAATGCTTATTTTTGAGTGCAGTAAAACTCAAATGTCATTTATCTCCTGTTTTACTTGGCGATTGACTACAAATAAAAACTGGTGTGGACATAAGCTTCCGCACTTTCAAATGAGAGCAACCAGCGGCACGTGCGTGAGGTAATTACAGTGTGACAAGGCTTCAAAGATATGCGTAAACACGTCGCCACCGACACGTTCGGTGTTAAAGGGTTCCTTATTAAATGCTTCATTGAGTTAGTCCACTCAAATCCGTTCAGTCCGCTGGTCACTCACAATGAGTTGGCACAGCAACTGTTAAGTTAAACGATGATTTACGCATGCAGCGCTTTAAAGCTTCGACTTCCGAGCATCTGTGGCAAGATCAAACATCCTTAAGTTTAGTGAGCAACTCCGGTGCACTCCCTGACCAACAAAGAGCAGCAGGAGGGAGAGTGAGACTACCTAATCAGCTCGGGACAGCTCATCTGTATTTTTTTTTTTTTTTTTTGTTAATTAAAAAAAATCTGCGATGCACTGAGGGCGCGAAGTGGCAAGAGATCACTGTATTTATTTTTCTGCTTCATGCTCAAAAAGGCCGATCTCCCTCCTGCTATGAAGTATGACTTACTTGGTCACCAGTGCGGCTAGTGTTTGGTACTTAAAGTTCACGATGATTGACAGGTTTGTAGCTTTGGTCTGGCCAGAGTCGTCTTGGTAGCTCTGCTATCAAAGGGACAAATGTGTTAATCATCATTAAGTGTGCTGTAACAACTCATTCATAGTGTAAGTTAGAGGCTGTTCTCAGCAGCGTGAGCGTCAAAGCGTGAGTAAATTTGAATGGGCTTTCTCAATGAAGCATTTAATAAACATAAGCATTTTTTTTTTCTTACCTGTTTAGTTATGGGAAGTTCAAGAAGGCTCCCTGTGAAGATGAGCGGTTCAGAAAATAAATGAATGAATTATGTTAATTGAATGTTTTGGACAGTAATAAAAAGTGTGGCGTTAATTGTGATGCAATGAAAAATGTGGGTGCGCCTACACTTTGTGCTGGCGCACCTTAAGAAAAAGTTAGGGGCACCAGTGCAACGATGCAAAAAGTGTGGAGCTGTGGCGTGGCATTATATATTGCAAAGTTTTTACCAATATTGTTCAGGGTTAATTCATTTTTTTTTTTTTTTCTTTTAAGGGCTAAAAAGTAATAAAATGATCCAGAAATACAAAGGCATTGCCAAAAGATACAAAATTATGTTTTATACTCTGCAAAACTCCCGGAAAAAGTTAAAGAGGAAGTACTGTAACATGTTTGGAACTTTTGTTGAAATTAAAAAAAAAAAAAATCCCCCAATATCAGATCGTGACTCTGTATCAGCAGATTCTCAAAATCGGAGAAAAAATATGCAATCAGGAGTAGGGCATCCCTAGTTTGTACTCCTTTTGATGCAGCAATAGAAATGATGTTGTGCTTGATCATTTTTTAGGCTTCTTTTTTTCCTTTGAGAAAGTTTTTAGTTGAATTCCAAACTATACACGTTGAAAATCATTATGAACCCCCCCCCCCCCCCCCCCCCCCCCGCCCCCCCATATACTGTATGCTCCATTTTAGGGTTTTCAAATGTATCCAGATACGGTATTTGATTGCAAAAGTATCGATACTTTAAAAAAGTGTTTTGCAATCTGGTCACCAGAAATTTGTTGACATGGGGTACTTTTGATTTTGCACTATTCTTGATTATAATGGTTATGGAGGCTATCCAGTCTTCCTAGTTTTATATGAATTGGATTGGCAGGCAATGAGTTAATTTTGGGCCACTTCCTTGTTAGTTTTGGGGTACTTACAGGTCACTTCCTCTTTCAGGCTCAGTTGCGCTATTGCGCATTTTGGGGCATTCAGGCCTTTCAGGGTACTACTTTATGTACATTTTAGATAATTTGTTGTTGCTTTTTAGGGCATTTCTGCGTCACTTCTTGATTTCAGGTCAGGTTCTGATAGTTTTGAAGTTTTTATTTTTGGGAAAAAAAGATCATGACCACCACTGAAGAAACACTGAAAAAAGTTGACGTTCAATTTTTTTTTAATTCATGTAGGATCAAAAATGGTACTTGTTTTTTTTTAAATTCATTTTGAGGATCAATATCGTGTAAATTTTAATCTCGTGACAATAGATTTTGCTATTTTGCCACAGAGCCATCTGCCTACCCCGATGACTACATGCCAATACAAAGCAAAGGAAGTTATCTGTTCGACTTTGACAACCTGGACAGCGTGAACCCTTTCCAGAGTTCGACTAAAACTGTCCTTTCACCTGTGGTTCAAAACCCTTCTCCTTTCAATGGGCCGGATAGCACATTTGAGGAGCCCACCAACAAGTCCGATTCTGCACTGGATGAGACTCTTCCCTACACCCGTTCTGTGGAGAACTCTCTCAACAACGTCTCTGTTGAAGTCAGCTCCACGGACAGCAGTGTGATCACGATGAAACCTCTGACCGTAGAACAAGAGTCTCGCAGCGACACGCCCGATGAGTTTGGCCATGAAAAGAAACCTGATGGTTTTGATGAAGACGCCATCCTGCCTTTGAAAGGCTCTTACAACTTTGATTTGGACAACATTGACACAATGGATCCGTTTAAAACCGGGGGTTCCAAAATCCAGAATTCCCCTGTTCTAGCGAGGAAAAAGTTGGAAAGTGAGGCCCATATAAAGCCTGCAGATGAAGATGTGCCTTTTCAGTCTGCTTTGAAGCCCACTGCCACCGTGAATCCTTTATCTTGTGCTGAAGTGGCAGATTCGGAGCTGTCGACTGAGGAACACTCAGTTATACTGGAGTTGGACTTTCATGGTGGTGAGGTCAAAGGGAAATCCCCGCCCAAGAAGTGTTTGCCCGACGCGAAGCTGCAGGAAGACCACGTGGATAAGTTGGCGGCTGGCGATGCTGCAGATGTGAGTGCACCAAAGCCTTGTACAGTGGTACCTCTACATACAAATTCGTTCCAGGGCCTAGTTTGTAAGTCATTAATGGTTGTGTGTCGAGCGGGATTTTCTCATAAGAATACATTATAATTCGATTAATTCGTTCCACAGCCCAAAAACCTACGCTAAATCCTTCATAAATACTGCAGGTGCAATTACACATGGCAAAACAAATGAATTATAAATGCAAATAGTAGTAATAACATGCTACAGGTAATAATACTATAAGGTAACAAACTGGGTTCCAATGTGGCACTTGTTTTGCATGCTATTCCTGAACGCACCCTGTGACGAGAGAGAGAAGTGCAGAAGAATGGGAAGTTTTTACTTTTTCATTTTCTGTTGTTGGCGGGGGTTGAGTATGTTATGTACTTCTCAATCTAGGTACATTTAAGGCCGAGACTTGAGTGGAACAACACTTCTTTATTCAGTGTGCTTCTCATCACATGTGCACACGACTCATCACTTTGGTTTCTTTATAATGTAATATCACAACAACGGGGGGGCGCACACAACTATGGCAAAAGCAGTGTGACATAAATGTTACATCTCCTCCCCCCTTACTTAACATGTCCCAGAAATAAACACAAAAGAACCTCCTGCTTTTCCCATCTTACTTATTACTTGTAAATCTAATCTATAGCAGGTGGACGCCTGTCACGTACAGGAAGACATTCAACAGTCATTTCAAATTTTAAACTTGTAGAAACCCGTTCCGATACCTTTCGGAGGTTCCATTTCTGTCTTGTTTGAATTAGACAATTACACCAGGATTGTTTGGTTTTGACACATTTCTGGTATAATTACACTGCTATGATATAAATATCAGTCTTTGAACTTGAATATCAAGTTTCTTTCCACAGGAGTGCACTTTCACAAAGATGTTTATTTTTCAAAAGCTCACAGAGAAAACATTTACATTCTTTTGCCTATGTTTTAGAGTGTCTTATGCTGCAGGCATTTGTTGAATTGCATCGTTTTAATTGGTATTTCTACAAGTTAGTTAAAGGCTGACATCTTGCAGATGTCAGGCGGGGAGTGTTCTATCCCTTGATCTTAAGTTGACTACCAGTACTTTGATTTCTTTCTAAACTTATATATTGTTCATCTGGCCACAAGATGTAACTATTGTAACTTCCCCTAGTGGTGACTTGCCGGAAGCAGCAGGCAAAAAGAACTTACTTTTAGTTGGAAAAGAATCCTTAAGGTGGAGAGACGCTACACACCTCCTCTGCACTACACATGGTTGGAAACCCTTGATAAAACGAAATCTGAGTTTGCACGTTTTAGCAGAGGGTTTGATATCATTTCGCTTTGTTTATTCTTTTACTTTGTTATGTATGTGAAGTTTTTGTGCTAAGCTAAATTAGGCACTTCATTTGATTTGCTCATATCGGAGCTAGTCTTCATGCGGCTTCTCCTTCGTGGTGTTTGGCAACCCCCCCCCAATTCTTTTCATCTGCACTTTGTGTCCAGTGTACACTTTGAATGCAGTGTGTATTGATCTTAATGGAAGGTGTCTCATACACTGTTTATTGACTCTGTAAGACACAAGCGATGCCTTTTGACCCAGTGTCTATTTGATTTTGATTTGCATTTGACTGGGTGACCCTCTAACTTTGTTCTGACCCATTAACAATCTGAGTTTCCATCCCCACTCTTTCCATGCACGGTGTGCACTTCACTGTAATCTTCAGAAGTAGAGGTATGATCACTCTGCTGCTTTGACTTTTTTTTTTTTTTTTTTTTTTTTTTTTAAATTCCGACAGGCACGCTTAACATGACCCTTTTTTCCACAATTACGACAGTTCATTTCTTTGCACCCGCAGGTAGAGGATAGGTGCCCCGTTTTATCGCACCTAAAACGGGGACCAGTAACATTGCTGTGGGTACTTGCAACTTGGTGTATTCCACTCAATGTTCAGTTGTTGAGCCTCCTTTGAAGCCATTTCTATTGCCACACTAATTTCAAAGGCTTTCTTTAATATTTATTGACTTTCTGTGAGTAGCTTCTCTTGTGCTGCTTCATTTCTTAGCACATACCAATCTCTCTTAATGTGTCTTCTAAAACATCACATTACATTTAAGGCCGAGACTTGAGTGGAACAACACTTCTTTATTCAGTGTGCTTCTCATCACATGTGTACTCATCACTTTTGTTTCCTTTTTACCATAATACCACAACAACCGTGGGCGCACAACTATGGCAATAGAAGTGTGACGAGAATGTTACGGGGAGGTGAGCCGCGTTGTTGAGCCAGTTCACTCACGCACACAACTCATAATTTTCTATCATGGTACTTCTTGATTTCAATGGTAAGCATCACTTTTTTTGATCACCTGCAATAACTTTGTAGGAACCCATGTCGGTTTCTTTCACAAGAAAATCCATCGTGCGTCAGTCTTGCGGGAAAACCATGAAATTTTGACAGTCATAAATCGTCGTATGATCAAATTTTACGTCCGATGTCAAAAGGATCGTATGTCGAGGTACCACTGTACTTTTTAGAATCTAAAAAGTTGGATAACTCATTTTTTTGGTGTGTGCTTGTGCAGTGTGTGGCGTCCAGGTGGGTATAATTAATTAAACGGTGTACTCTTTTCTACAGTGTGTGTATAACTAGGGACTCACCGAAAGCAAAATTCTTGACCGAAACTGAATATTGGAAACCTTTGGCAACCGAAAGGCTGAAAAATACACTTGCATATAATTCAATGTTTTGTTTTGTTTTTTTAAAATTGATTTATTTTATATCATTATTTTCCGATTATTACCCTTTCACTTGGCATTGGTTCTACAACTCTGGAGACGGGCAGTCATGTCATCACTTGAAATTAACATCTCAAGCAGCCCCCGTCCCCATGCTAATTAACTGCAAAATGGACCCGAAGGGGTGCCATTTGTTTGTGGTACGTTTGCGCTAGTTGTTGGGACACCCCTCTGTTGTTGAGTTTGTACGCTTCGTCAGCCACGACGGAGGTGCTGCGATTGATGTCACTCGAAATTCATATTTCAATATCTATAAAACGATAGCATTATGAACGAAGGGCTCCATTTTGCAATAAATGGGGGGGGGGCTGCGTAACATAATCACTCGTAATTAATATCTCGAATGAAAGCACAAACAAAAGATTTTACAGCACAAACGATTGACACCATTTGTAGTCCAAATGGGGGGCTGGTTGGCCTCAGATTGACCTATAAACAGGGGTGCACATAAGTGGTCCGCATGCGTACTGGACGTAGACAAACGCGCTGGCCCTCAATGGCTTCCATACACTTTTGCGTACCGATGGCTGACCACTGTATTTGCGGCGGACACGAGAAAATAACTTCTCAAAATGTCGAAGAGGCAGGCCACACTGAGTAATTACTTCCGTGTTCCCCCACCCCCGTCAAAAGACAGACAGACGACAGAGACGTCACCGGAGCTACCGAAAAAAAGGACTTTTGCTGAAAAGTGGCTACAAGAGATACCATGGCTAGAAGCAAATGATGTTCGCACGGAAATGCGGTACAAAATGTGCCGTGAGAATCCCAATGTCGCCGATAAGAGCAGCGCATTTTATGTAGGGTCAAAGAATTTCAGCCATCCAAACTTTGAAAAGCACGAAAAAAACAGAAAGCATGTGGCAATTACGCAAACTATCGATGTCAAACAGGACCCCACTCGCCCTATGGACAAGTGGCGGCGGAATAAAGGTAATGAACAGCGACATGCGCTGACAAACGTGTTTTTGCTCGCATTTTACAAAGCTAAACATGCGCGTTCAATGAGGTCTTATGAGGAGGACATCCCACTTTTAAAAAGGCTTGGAGTTAATGTGGGAGCCGCATAATGCCCTTTATTTTGAATTGGTGCTTTTTATTTCTTTACATTTCACTTCAAAGTAATGGCAATTTTGTTGTGCCAATTGATGTTAATCAAGCATTAATTGTTAATATAATTAATTAAAGTTAATTGGCTCTAAGTAAAGCTTGTCATAAATTTATCGCATCAGGCGGGTCGGCTCTCAAGCTCAATGAGGACCAAGTCACATCTCCAGGTCCTCCTCTGAGAACCTTGGCAAAAAAATTGTGTGCACCCCTGCCTATAAATGAATTGTTAATATCTCAAAAACGATGGCACAAACTTAAAATTTTCAGCACAAACAAATGACATTTTTCTATAAATTTGCGTCTGATTGGGGTGGGCAATTTCGCTGAGTGGGTCCTGGTTTTTGTTCAAAATGATGGCGCACACATTTTAACCAATGATCATTCTGCTAAAACAAACAGCATCTGACTGCAATCAATTGATTACACTTGTAAACCACCAGATTGATGAAAAGGTATGGTCTTGTTTTGTTGGAGTGGAATAGTTTGGAGACCCCTGGGTTGAAGGGAGAGCGGTAATTGGTATCACGGGGTAATATTGAAGTGATTTATTGCAACTGTTTGAACGTGTTAATTGCTGAAATGAGCTAAATTTTAGCCTGGTTTGTTTGCATATATGTTTACCTGTATGGGTTTTGTTACTTGCAGTTTTTTCCACTATCCACTGCAAGGCGCCATGGTTTACACTGGCCACAAATATGAAAAGATAGTATTTTATTTTTATGTTTTTACTGACAGAAAGTTGAGACCTCTTGTAACAACGACCGGGATTTACGTCCCAACACGGAAAAGCCTGCGACTAATTTGGCTGAACCACAACAGACCAGTTTGTCCGATTCCACTGAAATGTTCATGCCTGGAACCGAATGTAAGTCATGGTACATTTTTCTATATTTTGTTTTTGCATGAATTTTGAAACATGAGTTCAAGCTGTCATTTTTCCCCAACTTATTTCTGAATGATTTTAATAATTTCATAGTCATGGCCAACACCTTTGAGGGCCAAATCGACTACCTGGAACAATTTGGCTCAAGCGGCGTGAGTGATTTTTTACAATTTTTCAGTTAGCCTTAGTAGACATTTCAAGTGTTGAATTGTTTTCTTTTTTTTTTTTCTTTTTTTTTTGTAACAAGTTCAAGGAGTCTGCACTGCGCAAACAGTCACTGTATCTTAAATTTGACCCCCTGCTGAAAGAGAGCCCGAAGAAATGTGGAGGAGGCCCTGTTATTCCACTCCATGTTCAAGCACCTCGCCCTACTTCTTTTCGATCACGGTATGAATGTGCATTCTGGATGTCAACTATTGCAGTGTTTGTAATTTTAACGCATTTCTTTCCATTTCAGATGTGAAAGTCGACCAATGGCTGAGTGCTCTACCGCCGCTCCTGTAAGTCTCAACTAGTGACGTGCAATCATATTCATTGCATTGTTAAAAAAAAATGTGTGCCAAAAACAAACACTCAAATTGCTTGTAATATGTCACGAAGCATTTGAGGTCAAATTGAACACCCAAGAGACGTTTTAGCCAAACGCTAGCAAGCATTTGCACCTTAATTTATATGGCAACTTTAGAATCTGGTCATTTTAGTTTACATTTGTCATACCCCGAAATCCCACTATCTCGGGTGTGCGCTCAGCTCCAATGCGGACCGCCTGCGATGCCCACTGCATACACCTCTCATGTGGTCCGGACACCCGCTGACTCTAGACGCGAATGCACAAAACGCAAGAGATCACATGATCAGAGCTTTGTTAGGGGAAAAAAAAGTTTGCATTTAAGCTAACGGACTTTTGCTATGCAAGGAAGCAATTTTATTTTTTTATACTGTTTGAAGCCAATCTCCGGTATTTCAATCTACCGTAATTTCCCAAATATAAGGCGCACCCGTTTATAATGCGCACGCCAAATTCACTTGTAAAATCAAGGGAAAATTATTGTACCTGTTTATAACGCGCCAATAAATAGAAGAATACAAGAAAACAGAGCTCATGTACAGATACAGAAATGTAATTTAACCGACTGGTGAAACACAGCACAAGCATAGCATATTGGTAGTTCAAAACATTACCATAAACTGACAATATTTACAGTAATAAAAACCGACTGGTGAAACACAGCACAAGCATAGCATATTGGTAGTTCAAAACATTACCATAAACTGACAATATTTACGGTAATAATATGATTTGACAACTTCTCCAACTTACCAGAATCTAACAGAAAACAAAACCGATGTGACTTTTCTTTTAAAGGCTGCTGTATACCTTGCTCGTTTCATTATGATGAATAAATGTTTCTTCCATGGATTGATACCGTAAAATGAAAAGTGAGAACGTAAGTTGGAAATCCAAGAGGGCTCATCGCTGTCAACACGATCACGTGATTGGAAACCAGGCCGATTGACAGTTTTCAGAGGATTGGAATCGAGTGAAAAGGATCCAGTTTTTAATTTAAAAAATATATTTGTTTCTCTGCTCCATGTGCGTACAGCCTCCCACTCTCCCTCCTGGTGGTTTGCTTGTCAAAGTTAACAATGAGTGACGGGCGTTGAAGCTTTGCTCTTGCCAGAGAATCCTGGAGCGCTGACCTGAAAGATGGCGCATGTGTCAAATGTCATCGTTGAATTGTTTAACACTAGCAGTAGTGTGCTGTGGCAACTCATTGTGTGTGTGTGTGTGTTTTCAGCAGCCTGAGTGGACTCACTAATGAAGCATTTAATAAGTATTTTTCTAAGTTATTGTTGTTTCAAAATAATTTGTGGGACAGTAACATGTTTAAAACGTGTTTTTGGGTATCGGATTGGGACTATTTTAGCAGATTCTCAATCACTCGGGTGCAAAAATATGTGATCGGGACTGCCCTACCGCGCTCTCTTTTCACACCAGGCCGCCGCTAGTGTGAAACTGCTTTTAAGTCTTCCGTCATTATTACCGAAATCTGTCAGCAGAGGGCACTTGCGGTCAATCACGAGATTGATGCAGATCCACGGGGCAAATGGAGAAATAAGGAGTTTGCGTGCTAGCGCTATGAATCATTTCACTAGCATTAGTCTTTGTCGGTTGTTGAATCCTGTCTTGTCATTTTTATTAGGTCTGTTTTCAAAACAAAAATAAACCTTTGTTAAATGGTAAACGCCAAACCGCGTGTGGAGGGGGGTGGCTGCAACGCGACAAAGTGAAAAACTTTTAAGACCCACCAGATGTCTGAAAACGCAAAAAAAATCTTTTATTTATTTATTTTTTTGTTGTTGTTGATATTTTAAATGTTTTAGTCATTTATGAGGGCACTCATTGGTTGAATGAACATTCATTCGGCCTCCTCACAGTAGAAATGGATTTGATGTATAGTACTGTCAGTGAGTCAACTTTTTAGCCTAAAAACTGGTCCGGCCCACATGAGATGTAATTGCTATGAATGTGGCCCAAGGACCAAAGGGTTTGACATTTCTGTTAGTTCCTACAGAGGATTTGTGATTGTGAATACTGTGAGGATGTACTATCCACGAACCATCCTTTTTAGGTGTAATTCTACTCAATGGCATGAAAACACTTTCAGAATAGCCACGTTTTGCATTGATGTTTCACAGCAGACTCCCCAACCGCTCGAGAGCCTTGTCCTGACCTTCTCGCAGCCCACAAGCACGGAGGACATCATTGATGTGCTCAAGTACAGTCAGAAAGACATGGACGACGCCATCGCCAAAGTACAAGCTGAGGTATGACATTTAAAGTGATGAGGCTTTCTGTGCCACTTTTGTGGAGGCCCCGTGTCATTGCAGGTTTACGGTAACTTGTCAGTGTCATAAATGGTTTGATGTCATTCTACAGGCAAAGGAAAAAGAAGAGCTCATTAGATCAAAATACAACCAGTTACAAGGCGATGGTCAAGAAATGAGGTACCGGGATGAAAAAGCACTATGTAATATCACTGTTCATATACAGTCCTGACGTTTGTCCTCTACCAACAGGAAAATAGTTGCAGAATTTGAGCTCATCATTGCAAAAATGACAGGTGAGTAATAAAGAAAAAAGCTGAGAGCTATAGATAACGTACAACATTATGCGTCTTTTATTCAGCGGATCAAGAAAAGGAACGTGAGGCATTCCAGGCCAAGCTAGACAACGTCCTGATGGAGAAGGAGCAAGTCTCCAGGGACCTCAACGACATTGAGAGGTCCTTCTCTGATCTTTTCAGACGGTTGGAAAAGTACAAGGAGGTCGTCGAGGGTTACAAAAAGGTCTCGAGCTCTGCCTCCCTTGGATGACGCTATGAATAGACTGGATGGTGTGTGATGAATTCTCTCCCTCCCCCCTCAGAATGAGGAGACCCTGAAAGCTTGTGCTCAGGACTATCTGGTGAGAATCAAAAAGGAGGAGAATCGCTACCAGACCCTCAAAGCTCACGCTGAAGAGAAAATCAACCAGTAAGTACATGCGATCGGTCAAAATTTTCTTGATATGTTGGGCAGAAAGCAAAAGTACAACACTGCAGTCCTCATGCACTTACTGGTCAGTTTAGCACATCAGCTATGCTTTAAATTGACCTCTAGATATTTCCAAATAAAGATGCCTAGTAGATCTTAAACAGACCGACAACTGATTCAAAAATGATTTGTAACAGCTCTAAGTACATCAGTCTGTGATGACTTGGACCGTTTAAACACCGCCAGTGAACAATATGCATTACATTGTTTGCAAATGCAAACAGTATGCTGACATTCACCTCCATAATTGTAACTAAGAAATAACAGGTCATTAAAACAAATAACTGGCGAGCAATAAAGCAACTGCAATAGTAATTAAAGAAATGATCGATTTTATAGCAATTTGTTGAAGGAAATGTGATATGAATGTGCTTGTTACTATTAAAAACCAAATGCAACAAGTGCTATAAGAATCGTTTGTTCATTTTTATTTAGAAATGATAACTTTCCCAAAGCATTTGAGTTTTGGGGGTGCTGGGGGTGCATTCTCTGCATGTATGCACTTGTTTTATCCATGTGGCGAATGAAAAAAGTGAGGGAGGGCAGGGTATCTGCGGGGTCTAAAAATGTCTGAAATCCAATTTGAATTGAAGGCCTTAAAATGTCTCAAATTCTCCTAAAATCTCACAAAAGGTCTTAAATAAGATTTTGGAAGTTCTTAAATATCTGGATTTTACTTTTATTTGGAACATGCATAAACTTCAGTCTTTTAAATGTTTCGATTTTTGAGGACACCAAAACCTAACTACAAAGCGGAACAACCTGTGCTACCCACTCATTTTCCTTCGTCTTTTAATGGAGGATGGCGGGGTTCAGTGGTAGTGTAGTCGTTCACCAAGGATGCAGAATAAAGCGCTTTAAGGTAGGGCTGTCCCAAACAACTATTTTTCTCCCTCTTTAAGTCAGCAGACTTTTTTTAAACTATTAGTCGACTAATGTGTGTGTTTTTTTAATACTAATCTAGCAATTGTTTTTGTTGACTCTTACTAATTCACAAAAAAAATTTGGAACGCTTCAATTCTTTATTGAAATGCAAATAAACACGTAAATAGGAATAATCACAAATAATGAGGTCAAATGCTGATAGCAGTAACTAGTGCAAAAGAAAGGAAACATTCAGAACACGGACTTCGCCTTTCCAGAATTGTAAAAAAAAAATCAAGCATTTTTATTATTGTATACTAATAGTATTATCTTATTCATTACAAAATTTTTCATAAAGGGTTTCATTTTAAAGCTATTCTTCGTGTAGAATCTGAATTCTGAAGTATGTGAGATTAACTCCATAAATCGTTATTTATATGTTGAACATGATGTGCTTTTATTTTGAAAAGTTCACCGGAAGGTTCCCTCATTAGCCTCAATGTAGCAATGCTAACGTTCAGTGTTTAATATACATGCGTTTCCATATTTTTATGTCTGAACTTTAATTCTACAGCGTGTTGATGTCAATATCTCCCTTTGGAACTCACTCCCTAAACCCACACGTACCTGTTCAGACCTTTCCACATTCAAAAAACTGTTTAAAAACTCACCTTTTTAAACTAGCTTTTAACTTATAATTATTTTCTTTGTTTTGTTCTGTTCACGTTGTTTGCAGTTTTTTGTTCCTACTGTAAAGTCTTTGAGCATTGGTAAAAGCCCTCTACAAATAAAATGGATTATTATTATTATTATTAATAAACATCTGTGAAGGGAACTGGAGTCTCGTATACCACCAGCACGTACACACGAGGCGATAAAAATTAAAAGGCCATGAAAATTACCGCCCTCATTTTTATTTCTTGTGCGATAAATGAACTTATTCCATATCGCAACAGGCTTAGCAACTTGAATAAAAAAATTATGTTAGTTAGATGGACTTACGATCTGCCATCTTGGTGCTTCCTGTCGTCTTCCAAAATTACAACTGGGTAACTTCACTTTAGGTGTTCATTCATGGCCAACGTGCAGCCTGGTATGCAACTGTGTACCCTCCATTGTTTCGTTGAAATAAATTGATGTTTTGGCAACTCTGGTGTGCTTTTTTTGGCTTTCTGCCGATATCCCTGCTTGCACACCGAGCGTCCGCCATTCTAAACTTTCCACGCATATATTTTGTTTAACTCTTCATTAACCATCGACAGGCTGTTGTGCTCGTCGACGCATTTACGTCGACTAGTCGGGACAGCTCTACATTGAGTGCCTTAAAGGTGGAAAGGCGCTATATAAGTGTAACACCATTTACCATTATTTGTCAGTGTTAATGTAAAGTGGGTCTTAAAATGGTATTCAATATGGTAATTTGGCCTGGGGAGACCCTGGGTGGGGTGGGGTGTCTGTCATAGTATGTCGTATGTTTTTTTTTTCAGCAAATAATTTTTAAAAATGCATTATATTGCATTCATTACGGAGGATTTTTTTTTTTCCAGATCACACACCACTATTTGGAATTCAACCTTTTATTCGGTCATATTGACCTTGTTGTCCCCATTAGGGCCAATGAGGAAATAGCTGAGGTGCGCACCAAGAACAAAGCGGAGATTTCGGCTCTGCAAATCCAGTTGCGCCGTGAGCAGATGAAGGTACAATCGCTGGAAAAGACCCTGGACCACAAGGTGAATACAGTTTGGACACACAACACACACAACACTTTGGAATGGGCACATCTTTAAAGGGTATGACAACCCTTGGGGAAATGCTAATATTCCATCATTTATCCATAAACGCATGCCTTTTAGATTCATATCATGCCACTTCGTGTAATCACACACATCGCAACACCAAGAAAATGATAGAAATTTGGATCGATTGTCAAGCTAAAAGGACCTGCCCCCGAGATCCCGGAAATCTAGCATATTGTGTGCGTGACAAGGAAAAAAACCAGTGCTTAGTACTGAATGGCGGCGATGATGGCGGACAATTGTTTCTAGTTGCAGCAACGAATCCGACGTAACGAACATTCTTCTAATGGTGACGTGGAGAGTTATGAACCTTTCTTTGGTGTTTTGGGTTATCAATTTGAGCCCAAACGAAAGCCAATGCAGCCTAATGAAAGGATTATTGAGAGGAGCAATCACACTGATGAAACACCGGCAACATCGTGTGGGAAACACCGAATGGTTTGTTTTGCATTTCTTTTGTGAAGCTGATACACCGTGACCGCAAAATAATGCAATGTATAGAATATTTATCATTTATTGTGCTATCATAGGTTTTCGCTCTGCCAACAGACAAATATGAATGGGATTCGAGGATTTGTTCTATATATTTTACGAGCGATAATTTATACATGTGTCCAGTCCTATATCCAATGCGTGATATGTTTTTATTATAAAAGAGTACTCACTCTGGCCATTTCGGGCTTGGCTGCTCCGCTCCTTTGGTTAGCCTGGGGTGGTCTCATCAGAGCCAGTTGTCCTCTTTCTTGATATCACGGGACATTTAGGTGGCTGCGCGTGTATGGTGGCTGCTTTCATCAGCAATATATCAGCAAAACCTGTCATTTGTCCATCGTTCGAATAGCTTTCAGATAAGAGTGTGACAATATCTCGATACAGCGATATATCGCGATATTTTGCAACCCGATCGGTTATCGATATGCTCCCGCCAAGTATCGATACTTTTATTTGACATATTGGCCATACAATGCAGTATGGATGCTGTAAACTGCTCACTGTTTGTTGAGCAATTCTTTGGCGGTCCACTAGGGGCGCTCAACAGTGGCGGTGAAGGTAAAGTGCGCACAAGTCGCCTAGAGAAGGAGAGCGGCCCCAAGTGGGTTGAAAAAAATTAAAAAAGCTTCGTGAGAACGGTGGAGGAAAAGTGAGAAAAATATTGCTGAAAATAACACATGTGGACACACTTTGGAATTTACACCAATAATAATGGAAGTAAGGTGAACAAGGACTTTGCTGTATGCAAGAAATGTCTAATAAAATAAGGTTCACTGGCAGCTGGTGACTAATTAGACACCGGGTTTCAATGGAGCATCACTTGAGGTAAGAAAGTTTTGCAATGTACTAGTAATTGATTTTTTAATTTACATGTATTATTTTGATGACATTTGGTGTTGAATGATAAAAAAATGAACCAGGACCCTAAACTGGATGAAAATGAATAGCGAATAAGCCTACATGAATTTACTGATTTATATGATATTACTTGAGAACCACTTTCCATCTAGTTTACGACCAGTGTTGTTAATAACGGCGTTACAATATAACGGCGTTACTAACGGCGTTATTTTTTTCAGTAATGAGTAATCTAATTACTTTTCTCATCTTGGCAACGCCGTTACCGTTACTGAGGCGGGAAAGGCGTGCGTTACTATGCGTTACTAAGTTGGTTGAATAAAAAAAAGTCTGAGAGAAACGGACTCACGGGGACGAGAGCAGAGCAGGAGTGGGGAAGACGCCGTTGCAACCGCGATGCTAGGTGGCTTCAATAATACGTGACTGCAGCCATAGCCGACAAACTACGCCCACATGACACGGTAGATATCATATTATAGAACTAGATGCAAATGACACACTGCTGCATTGCCAACATGTTTTAAGGACTACATGCGTTTGTAAACAGCCGCCATCTTAAAGCAGTAGACCTCTCAGGAACTTAGGAAGGCCCTGATGTAGAGATCCTTCCTAGCGAACCTAAGTAATTTTTTAAAATCTAAAATGCTCCTAAATCGGCAAAATCTTAACTTAAATCTATCTTTAAATGATGAAACAGTTTTAAAACTTACACATGTTTAAAGTAGACAGAAGGGAACTAATGCAATAACGGGAGAAATTTTAACAACTTTAACGATTGATTCACAACTTTAAATGACTTCCACACATAGCAAAGGTTACTAGCTAGTTATCGCAATACCCTTGTGTCTAGTTAAGTGGAGGGTAAAGAATTGGGCTAGGGCCAATTGTCCCCCAAACCCTTTAAGCTTCACATTGTGTGACCTGTGTTTTTTTTATATATATATTTTTTTTTTTTTGAGGAAAAAAAAATATATATCACTAGTTACTTTCCTATTAACTAATTACTCTTACATTCAGGTAACTGAGTTACTAACGCAATTACTTTTTGGAAGAAGTAATTTGTAACTGTAATTAATTACTTTTTTAAAGTAAAATTAACAACACTGCATGGCACTAAATGCGTTAGTAGACAGCCGCCATCTTAAAGCAGTAGACTTTTTAGGACGGCTCTGTTGTAGAGAACCTTCCTAGCGAACCTAAGTAACTTTTTATCTAAAATACTTCTAAATCGGCAAGATCTTGACTTGAATCTATCTTTAAATGATGAAACAGTTTTAAAACTTTCATATGTCGAAAGTAGAGAGAAGGGAACAAATGCAATAATGGGAGCAATTTTAACAACTTTTAACAGTTGATTCAGGGTAAAGGGTAAATTTGGGTAAAGAATTGGGCTCGGGCCAATTGTACCAAAAACCTTCACAAAAAACTTCACATAGTGTGGCCAATGTATTTTTTATTTTTTTTTTTTTTGAGGGGGGAAAAAAAAAGTAATTATCACCAATTACTTTGCCAAGTAACTAATTACTCTTACATTCAGGTAATTGAGTTACTAACGCAATTACTTTTTGGGAGAAGTAATTTGTAACTATAATTAATTACTTTTTTTCAGTAAGATTAACAACACTGTTTACGACACAAACTGTTATCACTGCCATTTTGATACAATAAGCTATAAAAACTGTTTGAATAGCTTCCAAGATATATAAGGTGACGTGCATGATAATTAATGTAGCCTACATATTAAAGATAGGTAATTATTGATTTTTTAATTTCTATACATTCAATTAATATTTTTTTAATTCTCTCAATACTTCAAACACACACAAAAACCAGGATTTCTTTATTTATTTATTTATTTATTTTGTTGTTTTTAAGGTGAGGAAGAATGTAACTGACTGAGTCTGACATCTCAAATGCTGAAGCAGATGGTGGAAGTGCTCAAACCAATGCTTTTGACAACAAAGGTCATATACAAAGAAAAGACCCACCAATTTTATCCTTGCCCCACTCCAAGCTCAACTGCTGACTGACACCTGCAGCACTGTTAAAAATTTTCAAAAGATTTAAAACTTAAGAAATTAAGGGTGCCATTCATCATGATTTCTCCAAGAAATATCAGTGGTTGTGGTTTGTTTCCTCTATATGTTCAGGTACACAATTATCAGTAGATTTATATTTCACCGCAGTGTTGCAGTGAAAAGGTGTCACTGTTTAATAAATTACTTAAACAGTATTTTTTCTATTTTGAAATATATATATTTTTTTTCGTTTCAACATTTGTATCATAGAAAATCATTTATCAAATTTCTGACCAATGTATCGATATTTGCTGTATCGTGATATCGTGAGATAATCGTTATCGTGAGCCTTGTATCGCGAATCGTATCGTGAGGTGCCTTGAGGTTCCCACTCCTACTTTCAGGTGTAAAATGCGCTCCACACAAAACCGTGCCGGAGGCTGGGTCTGCAAAATTAGCCCTCTTAGCACGGACTAACTTTACTCATTGTCTGCATAGTCCAGCTCTTTTTCTTGCGTTCGGGAACTCATGGGTACTACATTGCGACAAATGGCTATTTGTAGACCACATAGCATGACAGGTTTGAACCATTTTAGCGGGTTTTTTTATTTTGGGGGGGGGGGGGGGGGGCGAGAAAACACAAACGCAACTCTCTCATCGATAAACACCGATTGCACCTGCCTCGACCTTTCGTTTCCTTGTTATGACGTCTCCGCCCCATTCAGCTGATACCAGAATACTTTCAGAAATGTTCGTAATTTTCGATGAATTTTCGGTAATTGCTCATGAATGAGATATTTTTTTTTTTTTTTTTTACTTAATATTTGTCATCTTGCCACATAACGGTTCTATTGATATCTCAGAGCCCCTTAGTGTTTTAATACCCTTTAATTACTCCATATCAATTGATAGAAACCGGGCAGAACGCATCATTTTTCAAAGGATTGAAATGAAGTTAAAAAAAAAATATATTTATACAGTATGTATTTGAATTTATTCTATTCAATTAGGGCTGCAGCTATTGATGATTTTATTAGTCGATTAATCGATGAACTAGTTGGTTCAAGTAATCGGATAAGGAACATAAAAATTTTAAATACATGAGCTGAGCCTCAAACGGTATAAAAAAAAAATCTAAGTGCAACAAAATTGGCTAATTTGCATAGCAAAAGTCCACTAGCTTAAAAGCTATAAAATGATAACTTCTTTTACAATGCTCTTAACAAATGGTTCAAACACATATTACCACAAAAAACTGCTAAATGTACCTAATAAACTAAATAACGGATGCATTAAAAAACATTAGTTCAAACAAAAGCTTAGCTTATGTTGGTCTTAACAGGGCAGCTGGATTCAGCCATGTGAAACGAGTTCTGTCATATTCACTGTCACTATTGGGCAGTGTATCCACCCAAATCAATAAAACTCAATGCAAAAACTTTCAAAACAAACATTACACCACTTTAATAAAACGAATACTCGAAGCAGCAAAATTGAATACAAATCTTTTTTCTAAGCAAATTACTCGAATGAATCGATTGTTGCAGCACTTTATTCAATACAAGAAAATGATTGAAAGGTACATTATTGCCCAAAGAAACTAAAATTACAGTATACTTGCGAATAGGTCACACCCCTTGTTTGTAGTTTTAAAAAAATAATAAAATATATATATATATATATATAGTGCATGTATTTTACTTGGTATGAAACATTCCATACTTTTGTACATTATTTTGGGCGTAACTTATATAGTTAGCATACGTAGTAAGGTTCTGTGACTGTCTAAATTGGGGAATGGTCAGAGCGACGACGGCTATAGGTTGCGCCTGTATTTTTGGGCCAAAATATCAATTGAAAAATTGACACCTATATACGGTACGATTTTTAAAAAAATATATATATATATATGCAACATAGCTCGGAAACTGCTACACCGGAAGTAAACTTGTCGGAGCTAGGTGGATGTCCTGTTAGCTGTCAGTTATGCAAGAGGGAAAATGTCTGCAGGGGTGTTATAGTTTTTATGCTTTATGTTCAACCTAAAATTGCCTCTGCCTATGTGTATATTCGCCGATTTTGAAACGTGTGCAGTAGTCGCGACTCATGAGTGCAGTGTCGTCTAACAGCTAAGCCATACGATAGTCGCGACTAAACGTTTTAACTAGTGAACTGAACTGCTGATGTTTCAGTCGCCCCAGCGCTTACTACAGCAGTGTTTGATGTCACTTTAAATACTTTGATTGGAGTGGATAATGTGGTGACACTAAGGTTAGATTCATACCGCAGGTCCTAATGCACAAATCCGATTTTTTTCGTGTTTTTGCGACACAAGTGACGCATTAACTTGACGGTCTGAACAGGACAGATCGCATAAAAGTGGACCATTTCAAATCCAATCTGGGTCACTTGCGTATATGTGGTTAAAATCTGATTTGAGCCTAAATCTTCCAGAACGTGGCGGCTATCAGGACTGTCAAGTCTCCCAAATCGGAATTCAAGCAGCAATTACGTCAGCAAAGAGCGAGGGAGACTGGGCGCACGTTAGCGATGAGTTGTGCATTAGCGCCTAGCTTGATCGCGGCTTTTAGGGAAGAGGCGAGCTTGACAAGTCATAAAAAAATCAAATGGAGGGGGAATAAGCCTGCGGATGTTTTTTTTCTGTGCTTCAAATGAGCAATATTTCAACGAAATATCAACATTTCAGAAATACTAGCGCATGCTTTTAGAAAATTAAAATGAAATGCGTTGCCGAGGTATCTGATCGGGGACTGTATCGGCAGATCTTCAATGTCAGGGAACAAAATTTTGTGACTGGGACATCTCTAATAGTAACATTAAACGCCAAGTAAAAATGGACATTTTGGAGAACACTGCAGTTAATGCACTTTTGTTGAATGTCTTAGGTCAAGGAGGCAGAGGAGCTGACCAAACTCTGCGATGAGCTCATCGGCAACGTCCAGAAGGCCTGATTTGACTTGTTGTACAGTCTGTTGTCTCACGATGTTCGTTTTGTTTTGAATGTTTGTCAATACTTTTAACATTTCATATTGTAAAATAAAGACGTGAAAAGACTTCTCTGAATTTTTAGATAACACTTCATGACTACAGCAGCCATTATTATTACATTTAACATTTGGGAAATGATGCAAGTAGAAAATGGGCCAAGTTAGCCATTTTTGATGTCTGAAAGTAAATGGATTTTGTCAAAATCCAGGCCTTAAAAGGCTTTAAACTAAATGTTCGAGCCATTATGAATTATGTAAACGTTTGAGTGTGGGTGTTCTGTACTGGTTCGCAATATTAGGGGTGAAGGTAATACCCATCGATGGGCTACTAGTGTTCCTCTCCTCCATGCATGCATGACCTTCCTGAGCCTTGTGTTCTTACTGGCACAGAGGTTGTGTCAAGCTAGCTGTTTTCATTTTGTATTTTCAACAATTTAAAATATTCATTAATGCTTCCTGTGTGTGTGAGAAACTATCTGCAGTTGGGCATGGGTTGGGTTTGCCAACTTCCTGGGGAGGGGAAAAATAAGGGACACTTCATTGGTAGAGCCGACTGGTCGGATAAGTCACCCTTTATTTTTTTGGGTAAAATTTTATTTTTAATTTTTTAGGTGCGTTAAAAGTCCCCTCAGCAATATTTTCGCAAATGATCACTGCATAATATACAGCGGGGCAAATAAGTACTTAGTCAACCACTAATTGTGCAAGTTGTCCCACTTGAAAATATTAGAGAGGCCTGTAATTGTCATTTGTCAACATGGGTAAACCGCAACCATGAGATACAATGTAGGAGGGGGGACCAGAAAATCACTGTTTGATTTTTTTCAAAGAATTTATTTGCAAATCATGGTGGAAAATAAGTATTTGGTCAATAGCAAAAGTTCATCTCAATACTTTATGTACCCTTTGTTGGCAATAACTGAGGCCAAACATTTTCTGTAACTCTTCACAAACTTTTCACACAGTTGCTGGTATTTTGGCCCATTCCTCCATGCAGATCTCGAGAGCAGTGACGTTTTGGGGCTGTCGTTTGGCAACATGGACTTTCAAATCCCTCCACAGATTTTCTATGGGGTTGAGATCTGGAGACTGGCTTGGCCACTCCAGGACCTTGAAATGCTTCTTACAAAGCCACTCCTTTGTTGCCCTGGCTGTGTGTTTGGGATCATTGTCATGCTGAAAAACCCAGCCACGTCTCGTCTCATCTTCAATGCCCTTGCTGATGGAAGATTTTCACTCAAAATCTCTCGATACATGGCCCCATTCATTATTTCCTTTACACAGATCAGTCGTCCTGGTCCCTTTGCTGAAAAACGGCCCCAAACCATGATGTTTCCACCACCATGCTTCACAGTGGGTATGGTGTTCTTCGGATGCAATTCAGTATTCTTTCTCCTCCAAACATGAGAACCTGTGTTTCTACCAAAAAGTTCTATTTTGGTTTCATCTGACCATTACATTCTCCCAGTCCTTTTCTGGATCCTCCAAATGCTCTCTAGCGAACCGCAGACGAACCTGAACGTGTGCTTTCTTCAGCAGGGGGACACGTCTGGCAGTGCAGGATTTGAGTCCCTGGTGACGCATTGTTACTGTGGTCCCAGCTCTGTAGGTCATTCACTAGGTCCCCCTCTTGTGGTTCTGAGATTTTTGCTCCTCGTTCTTGCTATCATTTTGATGCCACGGGGTGAGATCTTGCATGGAGCCCCAGATCGAGGGAGATTATCAGTGGTCTTGTAGGTTTCCCATTTTCTAATAATTGCTCCCACAGTTGATTTCTTTACACCAAGCGTTTTACCTATTGCAGATTTAGTCTCCCCAGCCTGGTGCAGGTGTACAATTTTGTCTCTGGTGTCCTTCGACAGCTCTTTGGTCATGGCCATAGTGGAGTTTGGAGTGTGACTGACTGAGTTTGTGGACCGGTGTCTTTTATACCTATGAGTTAAAACAGGTGCCATTAATACAGGTAACGAGTGGAGCCTCGTTAGAAGTTAGACCTCTTTGACAGCCAGAAATCTTGCTTGTTTGTAGGTGACCAAATACTTATTTTCCACTCTAATTTGAAAATAAATTCTTTAAAAAATCAAAGAATGGGATTTTTGTTTCCCCCACACACACACACACATTCTGTCTCTCATGGTTGAGGTTTACCCATGTTGACAATTACAGGCCTCTAATCTTTTCAAGTAGGAGAACTTGCACTATTGGTGGTTGACTAAATACTTATTTGCCCCACTGTATAATGCGGAAATACAAATGAAATAGGAAAAAGTATATTGTACAATTTAGTTGAAATAAACTATACAGAGAAGAAAATATCATTTTGAACATGCTTTTAACTTGCACTTTATTCAAACCTCTTATATGTCACACTCTTATGTGTCTTCCGTTATCATCATGGCAAGCGACAGTACCTCGACCAATGAGATGAGTGGGATTTTGTATTCTCATTGTTCAGTCAGCTCAATAGTCAAAAAGCAGAGGCAGGGGAATGCATGTTATTGTGAAAGCACCATACCAGTATTCCTCTGTTCTAAACACTATTTTCGAGTTTCGTGATAATATGGGATGAAATGCGTCCCATGAAAGCTCAATATGGGACGAATAGGATAAACCAGGCCCGGATCTAGGTTGACCCACCAGAGTGGGCACTAAGAAAACTTGAGGGGGCACCCACAATGCAGGCTTTTTATTTATTAATTTTTTTTACCCTCTGCATTTCTCTGGGTTTGGGACCGGCGCAAGTAGGACACTGGCTTGTGTCCCGTTGAGGCTGCATTATTTTTAAAAAAAAATTTTTTCTTCATCTATCTACCTTTTTTCGCAGTTATGATGACTTCATCTCGCATGGCAACGTGTCGTCATTTTGAGATGGGGGCACGCACAGGTAAACAGCCGTAGACAAACGCTGTCTAAAATTCATAATTTTCAGCTGTGTTTTGAGTCTTTTTTTCATAAAAGCGTCTTAAACATGACTTATTATTACCACGAGTCACTGCCGACAGACGCGAGGAGGCAATACTACTTAAAATTAGCGTGTATTGGCCTGCAAATCTGCCCATACAAAGTCGCAGCTGATAGCTGGATAAACAATCCAAAGGAATTGTCTGCAGTGGAGTTCGGAAACATCTTCAACTACCTCATAAAGAATTGTGGGAATGCCTGTGAAGACAGCTATGAGAGAGGATGTATCCGCATGTCAGTGGAAATTAAACACGCCAAGTTTTGGCTAAAAGACAACTTATTCTCCGTCAATTCTTCCTACGAATGCAACGTTGAGCTGCAACCACCTCAACACAATATATGAAATCGCATATGTACTGCACCTATCTGTAGCAAATTTTGCCCACCCTCTAACTCGTGGGTCACAAGTTTCATGCTAAGTGAATCTGTCTCACTTTTTTTGCACTGAAGTACACATATTTACGTTTTTAAACACATTTAAACAATGAATACCGGCGATGCAACTTCAAATTCAAGGCAAAGTGGTCACAGAGACGGTGCGACCTGACTGCGGCCGTCGTCGTCTGATTCTCTACTGAACAACGTCCCTTCCGTGTTGCAGTTTCATTCAAATAAAGTGCGCATGAGATGCAGTAAATCAAGGCGTCCACTAGATGGTGCTAATAAGATGTAAAAGAAACTCAGGTATTCAATCACAAAACCCATCAATCTTTTATACATAACAGAACACCGTCATTTTGATTGGGTGGGCACGACTCACGTCTGAGTGGGCCGTGCCCACCCTGGCCCCCCCATACATCCGGCCCCGGGATAAACCCAACTTGTAGCAATAAGTTTTAAAAGTGCTCACATAGTTTTAAAAGAGAAAAGCGTTGGAGCAATACTAATTAAAATGCAAATAGTCAAATAAGATGAACACAATGACTTTACACTGCTCAAAATAAATAAGGGAACACTAACACGTAGATCTGAATATTTTTATTAAATACTTTCTGGTCAGCCCATTAAACTATGCAAAGTCACACAAAATGTATCTTTGAAAATCAAATGTATGAATCCATGGAGTTATGGATTTGGAGTGATACTCAAAATTAAAGTGGAAAAATACTACAGGCTGATCCAACTTTGATGCAATGTCCTTTAAATAAGGCTCAGTAGTGTGTGGCCTCCCTGCAACGCCTGGGCATGCTCCTAATGAGGCAGCGAATGTTCTCCTGAGGGATCTTGATGTGGACCAGGGCATCACTGAGCTCCTGGACAGTCCGAGGAACAACCTGGTGGCCTCTAGGTGATTCCAGGAGACAGGTAGTTACTCCAGGAGAGCTGGACAGGGCCATAAAAGGTCCTTAAACCCTCAGCAGGATCGGGATCTGCTCCTTTGTTCAAGGACAAACAAGATGAGCACTGCCAGAGCCCTACAAAATAACCACCAGCAGGCCACTGGTGTGAGTATTTCTGACAAAATAATCAGGAACAGGCTCCATGTGGATGGCTTGAGGGCCTGACGTCATGTCGTGAGCCCCATGCTCACTGCCCAGCACCTAAAGGTCAATTGGCCAGACTTACACTGACCCCTTTTCACTCACTGAATGTGCCAGTCCATTTTTTCCCCTAAAATGCACGTTTGATTGGCTGACGAATTGACCCCACACACACACCCATTCACAGCCCGACAGAAATACAACATGCCGCCTCCCCCGCCCCCTTCAAAGACGAGGTATATTAGAACTTTTTTTCTGCCAGCAGCAGGCACTGTAAATTATGTAAAAAAAACACGCCAATGTTGTGGTGGTGGGAAACAATCCACTAATTTCGCTACTGCTACAGCGCTTTAAGTCAATTTTACTCACTGAGATTTTTTGAAATAAGAAAAACAGCAAGCTGAAAAAAAGGTTAAGAGACTTATTTTTAGCAAAAAGTTTCTATATTTATTTTAAAAGAAAAAAATGTCTGTCAGAAATGTTCTTAATTCAAGAATATTGTTCAAAACATTATTTGAAAGAATTTTTTTCTTGATTTAGGTGAAAAATGAACAACTTTTAGATGTATGGGCTCAAGACGAACAAATAGTAATGTTTACTTTATTTATTTACATATATATAGTGGGGAGAACAAGTATTTGATACACTGCCGATTTTGCTGGTTTTCCCACTTGCAAAGCATGTAGAGGTATGTAATTTGGATCATAAGTTCTCTTCAACTGTGAGGGACGGAATCTAATACAAAAAAACAAAATCGCGGTGTATGATTTTTTGAATAATAGATTTGCTTTTAATTGCATGAAATAAGTATTTGATACATCACAAAAATCCAATTTGGTACAGAAACCTTTGTTTGCTATTACAGATACCAAACGTTTCCTGTAGTCCTTGACAAGGTTTGCACACACTGCAGCAGGGATTTTGGCCCACCCCTCCATGCAGATCTTCTCCAGAGCCTTCAGGTTTCGGGGCTGCTGCCGGGAAACACGGACTTTCAGCTCCCTCCATAGATTTTCTATCGGGTTCAAATCTGGTGACTGGCTAGGCCACTCCAGGACCTTAAGATGCTTCTTACGGAGCCACTCTTTAGTTGCCTTGGCTGTGTGCTTTGGGTCGTTGTCATGATGGACGACCCATCCACGACCCATCTTCAGGGCTCTCAATGAAGGAAGGAGGTTGTCAGCCAAGATCTGGCGATACATATCCCCATCCACCCTCCCCTCAATACGGTGCAGTCGTCCTGTACCCTTGGCAGAGAAGCAGCCCCAAAAAATGATGTTTCCTCCTCCATGTTTCACGGTTGGGATGGTGTTCTTGGGGTTGTACTCATCCTTCTTTTTCCTCCAAACACGACGAGCCGAGTTTAGACCAAAAAGTTCCATTTTGGTCTCATCCAACCACATGAGCTTTCTCCCATTCAGATGGTCAGTGGCAAACTTCAGACGTGTCTGGACATGCACTGGCTTCAGCAGCGGGACCTTGCGTGCACTGTAGGATTTTAATCCATTTCGGCGTAATGTGTTTCCGATGGTTTTCTTCGAGACTGTGGTTCCAGCTCTCTTCAGGTCATTGACCAGGTCCTGCCGTGTAGTTCTGGGCTGATCCCTCACCTTCCTCATGATCAGTGATGCCCCACGAGGTGAGATCTTGCATGGAGCCCCAGAACGAGGCAGATTGACCGTCAACTTGAACTTCTTCCATTTTCTAATAATCGCTCCAACAGTTGTTACCTTCTCACCAAGCTGCTTGCTTATTTTCCTGTAGCCCATCCCAGCCTTGTGCAGGTCTATTATTTTGTCCCTGATGTCCTTACACAGCTCTTTGGTCTTGGCCATTGTGGAGAGGTTGGAGTTTGTTTGTTTGAGCATGTGAACAGGTGTCTTTTATACAGGTAACAAGTTCAAACAGGTGCAGTTACTTCCGGTAATGAGTGGAGAACAGGAGGGGTTCTTAAAAAAGAACTGAGAGCCGAAATATTTACTAGTTGGTAATGTATCAAATACTTATTTCTTGCAGTTAAATACAAATTTATTATTTAAAAATTATACAATGTGATTTTCTGGATTTTTGTATTAGATTCCGTCCCTCACAGTTGAAGAGAACTTATGATACAAATTACAGACCTCTACATGGCTTGCAAGTGGGAAAACCAGCAAAATCTGCAGTGTATCAAATACTTGTTCTCCCCACTGTGTGTGTGCGTGTGTGTGTGTGTGTGTGTGTATATATATATATGTGTATAGTAGGGCTGTCAAAATTATCGCGTTAACGGGCGGTAATTAATTTTTTAAATGAATCACGTTAAAATATTTGACGCAATTAACGCACATGTCCCGCTCAGACAGTATTCTGCCTTTTGGTAAGTTTTACAGCAAGGCTTTTTGTGCTGTCTAACAGCGAACTCTTGTGGTGGCTTTGCAACATGGTTTATTGTTTTCTTGCCAGTTCAATATGGCTGCACGATGTCTCGGGCTGACACCTACGTTGTAATATTGTGCTTATATGATCCTTGGACAAGATTTGTCCTAAGTATGGTTGTTGTAAAGAATGTACATATTATGTTCGTAAGCGAAATGTTATATTTTTTTAATGAGACGCTTTTTGTTTATGTTTAGTGAACCTGTATAACGTGCTAAGCTAACGTTGTTGCTAATGCAATGCTTGTGTACTTGTAGTTTTACGACGGTCTAAAGAGGACACTGGTTTGAGACCATTTTATTAATAAATCAGATGAAAAAGGAAGAAGTCTGATTATTAAGGCGTCGTTCACTAGCTGTCTAGCTTTGTAAAAAGTAGACGCTTCGGAGTGAGGACAGCATAGACAGATTTAAATGACAGTAGAGTGAAATGCCGACTACAGTCCTTATGTACCGTATGTTGAATGTATATATCCATCTTGTGTCTTATCTTTCCATTCCAACAATTTATTTTACAGAATATATATAATTTACAGAAAAATATGGCATATTTTATAGATGGTTTGAATTGCGATTAATTACGATTAATTAATTTTTAAGCTGTAATTAACTCGATTAAAAATTTTAATCGTTTGACAGCCCTAATATATATATATATATATATATATATATATATATATATATATATATATATATATACACACAGTGCCTTGCAAAAGTATTCGGCCCCCTTGAACCTTGCAACCTTTCGCCACATTTCAGGCTTCAAACATAAAGATATAAAATTTGAATTTTTTGTCAAGAATCAACAACAAGTGGGACACAATCGTGAAGTGGAACAAAATTTATTGGATAATTTAAACTTTTTTTAACAAATAAAAAACTGAAAAGTGGGGCATGCAATGTTATTCGGCCCCCTTCCGTTAATACTTTGTAGCGCCACCTTTTGCTCCAATTACAGCTGCAAGTCGCTTGAGGTATGTTTCTATCAGTTTTGCACATCGAGAGACTGACATTCTTGCCCATTCTTCCTTGCAAAACAGCTCGAGCTCAGTGAGGTTGGATGGAGAGTGTTTGTGAACAGCAGTCTTCAGCTCTTTCCACAGATTCTCGATTGGATTCAGGTCTGGACTTTGACTTGGCCATTCTAACACCTGGATACGTTTATTTTTGACCCATTCCATTGTAGATTTGGCTTTATGTTTTGGATCATTGTCCTGTTGGAAGATAAATCTCCGTCCCAGTCTCAGGTCTTGTGCAGATACCAACAGGTTTTCTTCCAGAATGTTCCTGTATTTGGCTGCATCCATCTTCCCGTCAATTTTAACCATCTTCCCTGTCCCTGCTGAAGAAAAGCAGGCCCAAACCATGATGCTGCCACCACCATGTTTGACAGTGGGGATGGTGTGTTCAGGGTGATGAGCTGTGTTGCTTTTACGCCAAACATATCGTTTTGCATTGTTGCCAAAAAGTTCAATTTTGGTTTCATCTGACCAGAGCACCTTCTTCCACATGTTTGGTGTGTCTCCCAGGTGGCTTGTGGCAAACTTTAAACGAGACTTTTTATAGATATCTTTGAGAAATGGCTTTCTTCTTGCCACTCTTCCATAAAGGCCAGATTTGTGCAGTGTACGACTGATTGTTGTCCTATGGACAGACTCTCCCACCTCAGCTGTAGATCTCTGCAGTTCATCCAGAGTGATCATGGGCCTCTTGGCTGCATCTCTGATCAGTTTTCTCCTTGTTTGAGAAGAAAGTTTGGAAGGACGGCCGGGTCTTGGTAGATTTGCAGTGGTCTGATGCTCCTTCCATTTCAATATGATGGCTTGCACAGTGCTCCTTGAGATGTTTAAAGCTTGGGAAATCTTTTTGTATCCAAATCCGGCTTTAAACTTCTCCACAACAGTATCTCGGACCTGCCTGGTGTGTTCCTTGGTTTTCATAATGCTCTCTGCACTTTAAACAGAACCCTGAGACTATCACAGAGCAGGTGCATTTATACGGAGACTTGATTACACACAGGTGGATTCGATTTATCATCATCGGTCATTTAGGACAACATTGGATCATTCAGAGATCCTCACTGAACTTCTGGAGTGAGTTTGCTGCACTGAAAGTAAAGGGGTCGAATAATATTGCAAGCCCCACTTTTCAGTTTTTTATTTGTTAAAAAAGTTTAAATCATCCAATAAATGTTGTTCCACTTCACGATTGTGTCCCACTTGTTGTTGATTCTTGACCAAAAATTAAATTTCATAACTTTATGTTTGAAGCCTGAAATGTGGTGAAAGGTTGCAAGGTTCAAGGGGGCCGAATACTTTTGCAAGGCACTGTATATAGTATATGGAAGAATTTGACACATTAATCTGTTAATTAGCGTTCACCACTCAAAAAAAGATAGAAAAATTATTTGACTTGATTTAACAAAAAATATCAGATTAAGACGTTATTACTTTGCAGTGTGAAAGTTAGTACTGTATAGGTCAATACGGATTTATTTTGCATTAATCATTTAGCCTATCAATTAATTAGGTTCATATTGGTGAGAAATGTAGCCCTGACCCCCATTCACCAAATATGTTTGGTCTTATTAATGTCCCGCCCTCAGCAAAAAGTGTACATGCAGGTTATGCTGTTATATCGTCCCTACCAATATTCAGACCAAACCTTGGTTAAATCTATTTGAAATGAGCGGGCAACTGCCATCAGTGGCAGCCAATCAAGAACACTCTGTGTATATCTTGCCACCGCCAAATGACTTGTCAGTGAGCAGTCTCCTTTATAACACACCTGTGTGAAGTCAAGCATCCTGGTTGCTTCATCATCGCACCGTCTTCCAGACAAAAGCGAATCTCACAATGCGGTCCTTTTTCCCGGCGTAATGGCGCAGTCTGGTCACTTCACTCCCACAGTGGGACAATGCACTTCCTAAACGCTGAAAGGAAATCCTAGCTCCAAAGGGAACATTAGAGAGGCAGAATTGAGAAAAGCTCGCCAGTTGTCCAGTTTTGTCTAAGCGGGGCCCGTCACTCATCAGAAGAAAAAGACCTTTATCCTGGTGACTTGTAATGTCTGTCCTCCACATCACCCACCAAAGTGACTTGAACACACATGAATGTACAGTGATACACAATATCATCTAAACTGTGTTGGGAAGTAGTCATATGTACAACTCAAGTAATGGTGTAACTTTAATAAGCAACTCCAATGCAGTGCCGCAGTGCCTATGGAACAACAGCAGGAAGAGGGAGGGAGGTTGCGAGAGTGACACTAGGCGATCGGCTCTCATCTGTATTTCTTTTTTTTTTTTTTTAATTGAAAAAAAGATCTGCGATGTACTGAGGGCGCGAAGTAGCGAGGGATCACTGTATTTCTTCTTTAAACAAACGAAACGATATGAAGGATAAAAATCTTTATACGTATGTGCAAGACAAATTGAAAACATGATACAATGCAATTACAAATGTGCACAATTTAGATGATAGTGGTTTTATATTATTTCATATAATATATATTGAAGGAATCTGACCTTTTAGCTAACCTGCCGGAATCGCGCCAGCTGACCTGCCGGACCTGCGCTGGCGCAGCTACAACGATCCAGGTCGGCGGGATCCCGGCCAAAAGGCAAAACTCTGTGCATTCATCTTAGTCATAACCCTTTGTACTGACTCCATTTTGAAAGGTTAAAAGAAGGCTCACCGAAAACAAGTTGACAATTTATTCAGGTCGACAGCGATCAAACATCAAGGCGAAACAGAAAGACTCAGGTGGGGAGGCAAAGTCAACCTATCACACATCAACAAAAGGTTCTCGAGAAAAAATGACCACGATTAGTTAAACATTCAGTCTCTTGAAGGCTCTCGCGGACTCTCTGTGGACAGGAAGAAGGGTGTGTTTAGGATTATTGTCTGTTTGTGGATTGGACAGGAGGATTTGGGAGTTACTGTTGTCCGGCAACGAGGGTTTTGGATTTTGCCACCTCAGCGTCAAAGGGGCCCTTGGAGTCTTGTCAGTCATGTTATCAGTTGGATATCGAGCATTCTCCGGTGTTCCTTGTGTTGGGACAGAGCGTCCCGCCATTTGTTCTGGACTGTGTGAGAACTTATTGCTAGAATTGGTGGTGCGGACGTCGGCTTGTCAGCGTGTGTGTCATGCAACTGACTGGGCTTCCGTGATAAAAAGGCGTCATGTATCTTTATGCCCTATATTCTGCTTGTTTTCCTTAAACTATGGTAAAAGTTCTATTCATTTTATATTGGGTGTGTTAAAGAAATACAAACAGTCGATTGGTAAATACGAGAAATGATACTATTCCCTGATTGATTATATTAAGTGTGTTAGAATAATGCAAACAGTTAGACGGTGCCTTGAGAAAATGTACTCCTTCATTTTATAATGTATATATATGTATATATATATATATATATATATATGTATATATATATATATATATATATATATGTATATATATATATATATATATATATATATATGTATATATATATATATATATATATATATATATGTATATATATATATATATATATATATATATATATATATATATATATAATTAGGGCTGTCAAAATAATCGCGTTAACGGGCGGTAATTAATTTTTTAAAAATTAATCACATTAAAATATTTGACGCAATTAACGCACATGGCCCGCTCAGATTAAAATGATAGAAGTGTAATGTCCGCTTGTTACTTGTTTTTGGTTATTTGGCGCCCTCTGCTGGCGCTTGGGTCCAAATGATTTTATGGGTTTGGGGAGTGAGCATGGTGTAAATGACATCAACAATGGCGAGCTACAAGTTTATTTTTTGATTGAAAATTTTACAAATGTTAACAAAACCAAAACATTAAGAGGGGTTTTAATATAAAATTTATATAACTTGTACTAACATTTATCCTTTAAGAACTACAAGTCTTTCTATTCATGGATCGCTTTAACAGAATGTTAATAATGGTAATGCCATCTTGTTGATTTATTGTTATAATAAAGAAATACAGTACTTATGTACTGTATGTTGAATGTATATATCCATCTTGTGTCTTATCTTTCCATTCCAACAATAATTTACAGAAAAATATGGCATATTTTATAGATGGTTTGAATTGCGATTAATTGCGATTAATTACGATTAATTAATTTTTAAACTGTAATTAACTCGATTAAAAATTTTAATCCTTTGACACCCCTAATATATATATATATATATATATATATGTATATGTATATGTATATATATATATATATATATGTATATATATGTATATGTATATGTGCTCCATTGAGGAAAAAAAAAGAAGATAAACAGCACTAAAGTCATAGTTCATAGGTCAATCATTTAAATACAACAAAATTTAAAAAAACAAAACCTTTAGACTAGAGTGTTGTTGAGAGACACAACCAGAGACCATTTCTGTTTTTATTATTTCCGATTGTGTTTTAACATTTTATAAATGTATCTAGTCAATTTAAGAAAAATATTAAAAGAATAAATATATATATATAATTAAAAATTGTCCACATGTATGGCCCCCTCTTGTATACTAAATGTAAGGTTTTGTTTTTGTCGTAATTATCAAAAATAGTCACTGGAGTAAACTACTCAGCTAAACTAATACATTACACCACAAGGTGGCGCTTCGAGTCAAGCAAATATTGAGTAAAAGGAAAATAGGCCATTTGAAACGTACAATTTAATTCACAACACTGCTCTTGCAATAGATATTAAACAGAATTTCTCTTTATCGTGGTCTTTGTACATTTTATGCACGAACAAGACAAACTGTCATTTGCCTCTTACTGCTTATTTGCCTGTACAGTATGTGAGGGCTTACAGCAGGGATGTCAAACTCATTTTGGTTCTCGGGCCACATTCATGGCACTAAGATCCCATGTGGGCCAGAACAGTTTATTTTTGGCCAAATAGGTTCATTCGCTTCCTCCCAGTCAAAATGGATTGGGCATCCTGCATTGTCATTGGCCCTGAAATATGAGCATTCACGGCCAGGCCTCCCAGGTCAAGTGAATTTGACGTCTATTGTTGCCAATGGAAGCCAAAGTGTTACTTTTGGGTCATTTAATTCTAATTTTGGTTACTTGTGGGCCACTTCCTGTACATTTTGGCATATTACAGGGTCACCTTCCGGACATTTTTGGATCATTTCCTGTTGATTTTAGGGCATTTCTGCTGTTTATTTGTCTGTTGATTTCGGGCCATTTTCAGGGTACTTCCTGTTGATTTTGGGTCTCTTCATGTTGATTACAGGGGATTTCCTGAGCACTTTATTTGTAGCTGCCTGTTGATTTTGGGGCATTTTTTGGGTCACTTCCTTGTTAACACATTGTCTGCCGTCGACGGCGCTGGACTTCCAATTTATTTTGACTGGGGGGGCACAAATGTGACTCCGGAGACAAAGGCTACGTTCATACTGCAGGGCTTAATGCACAATTCCGATTTTTTGTCATATGTTTTTTTGGCGTGCCCATTCAGACTGCCTTTGTTCATTGAGCCTGTTCAAGTATTAGGCATGCGCACCAGTTCGCAGTCTGACACACGCTGAGCAAACTGACCTGCATGCGCAGAAGCAACAAAACAATGATGGGTCATCATATTTTGATTTCCAAAAGAGGACACAAATAACAGACATTAATAATCCCCGTTTAGTCTTATATTCAGTTATTATGAATTGATAGAACGCATGCACGCACTGTTTGGCCAGTTTGCCCTGACTCGGCCATGCAAGCAATACTGAAATAATGCTCATTTTGCGCACAGAAAGAAAACCAAGCATGATCATGCTTATCCTTTTCTTCATTTCATTTTTTTAACACCAATTTACATCGCTGCCATCCTGCCCGCCGTTCTCGATCTTTACTAACGTAATTTCTGCATGAATTCCGATTTGGGGGACTTGACAGTTCAGACCAGCACCACATTCTGCAAAAAAGTGACCCAGATCGGATTTCAAATGGTCCATTTCTATGCGACTTGTCCCATTCGGACCGTCAAGTAAATGCCTCGCTTGAGTCGAAAAAAAACGCAAAAAAAATCGTATTTGTGCATTAACCCCTGTGGTCTGAACCTAGCCAAAAAGTTAGCATAGTTCAGTAGTGCATGCACCTTACCAGACGAATAAGAAAAATCTCAAGTTTTACGGCGCCGATGTCAAAATAAAATCATGTGATTCTGTACATACGGTATGAATGAGCTGCAATCCCACAGGCCGGATTACCCCCCCCCCCTGGCAGGCCACCTCTGGCCCCTAGCTTACAGTCAACGCCAGCCAAAACAGTTGAAAGTGGCTAGAATTTCCCGTTGGAACTCCCTGATACAAAGGTCAGCAAGGAGCCAGAAATTATTTTTATTATATTTTTATTTATTTATTTCGAGGCGGGTCAAACCTTCTAACACCACTGATAGGCAAAGAAAACTACTTCTGGCACAGTTATACCTATAACTAGAGGTGGGTAGTAATGCGTTACCTTACTCTGATGCATTTACGTGAGTAACTTTTTGAGAAAAATGTACTTAAAGTAGTTTTACCACGCAATACTTTTTACTTGAATTTCAGTAGATTTGTGAAGAAACGCTATTTTGAATAGAACAAAATAGGTCTTTATTGTCATTGTCAACAACAGAACATTGTGAACAACGAAATTGGACGTGGCAGTTTTATTCCGCTGCAATGAGATACGCTAGTCATTACAATTTTCCTCTTTATTGTACATATTAGATTTTCCTTTTTTGTGCCAGAGACGCCTACAGTGGAGCATAGACTTCGTAATTATATTAACGGGACACATTCCCCAGACACTGCACCACACCTTCAAGTAGGAGGCCGTCCCTCACTCTGCTTCAGTCGGTCGCAGTTATTCTACAACATGCAGCGATCCAACGCCGGATTTAGGTTGAAAAAGTATGGAAGCTGTACCACACACAAACAGGAAGGATTGTCTCAGGAGTGATTTGTTTGAGGATTCAAGGTAATTAATTATTATATTTTTAGCACCATGCATGCATTTTGAAACGTTGTGAAAAAAATCAATGGGTAAATTAGCCGCTACGCCATTGGTGTCATAATTCGCAATATTTACGTAAAATAAATGCTAACTGCACCGTTTTTTTTTTTTTTTGCTTTTAACCAAGAATCGAGACTGTTTTACGTTCATATCTATAAAGAATACAGGGATTTAAGCATTTATTCACAAGAATTTTCAATGTAATAAGCTTTTTGTGGCGATAAGGTGGCGCCATAATGGCTTAAAGACTAGCAGCACATTCAACATATTTACGTAAAATAAATGCTAACTGCCCATTATATTTGTTTTCAATCAAAAATCGAGACTGTCCATATCTATAAAGAATTTGTGGATTTAATCATTTATTCACAAGAATTTTCAACGTAAAAATCTCTGTGTTTCCACTCGGTCATATATCGGCCCCGCGCCCCGTGTCCTGTCAATATATTATGAAGTCTATGAGTAGAGCTACCAGTTTTACCACACGTCGCAACAATAATCACATGACTCCATTATACCATACTGTTCTCTGATCATGCCGGTCTGTTCCATCATGTGGCATCTTTAAAGCACCGTAAAAAATAAGTATTTGACATAGACCTCAGCCGTCAAAATGACTCGAAAGCGTGGATTTTAACCTCTCTCCCAGTTTTTATTAGGCACTGATTGACCACGGAATACCTGGGATAAGATCCTTTCAAGTTTCATAAGAGGGAATATGTTTTCTCCACTCATGCACTTTGGATGAATGATGCTTCCTTTCTGTATTTTTTTTTCTCTTACAGGAATTCTTTTTTTTTGTATTTCTTTGGCTTAATTTGGTTATGTAATAGGTTACAGTCTTCTTCTTCAACGTATAATAATATTTCATATTGATTAAAATTGGAAAAAAAAAATCAAACATCATAAGCTGCTTCTCACAATGTTACTCATTACTTCACCAAATACTTTTTTTTACTTGTACTTGAGTACATTTTTTGGATGACTTTCACTTGAGTAATATTATGTTGATGTAACGCTACTCTTACTTGAGTCAAATTTTTGGCTACTCTACCCACCTCTGATGAATACAGATAACCAATCATTACAATTTGTGATGAGCAAGGGCGTAGGTTTGGTCTCGACATTGGTCGGGACGATATAACAGCATAACCTACAGTTTTGGTCAAAAGTTTACATACACTTGTGAAGAACATAATGTCATGGCTCTCTTGAGTTTCCAGTTATTTCTACAACTCTGATTTTTCTCTAATAGAGTGATTGGAACAGATACTTCTTTGTCACAAAAAACATTCATGAAGTTTGGTTCTTTTATGACTTTATTATGGGTGAACAGAAAAAAGTGATCAAATCTGCTGGGTCAAAAATATACATACAGCAGCGCTAATATTTGATAACATGTCCCTTGGCCATTTTCACTTCAATTAGGTGCTTTTGGTAGCCATCCAATAGCTTCTGGCAAGCTTCTGGTTGAATCTTTGACCACTCTTGACAGAATTGGTGCAGTTCAGTTAAATTTGATGGCTTTCTGACATGGACTTGTTTCTTCAGCATTGTCCAAAAGTTCTCAATGGGGTTTAAGTCAGGACTTTGGGAAGGCCATTCGAAAACCTTAATTCTGGCCTGATTTAGCCATTCCATTACCACTTTTGATGTGTGTTTGGGGTCATTGTCCTGTTGGAACACCCAACTGCGCCCAAGACCCAATCTTCGTGCTGATGACGTTAGGTTATCTTGAAGAATTTGAAGGTAATCCTCCTTCTTCATTATCCCACTTACTCTCTGTAAAGCACCAGTTCCATTGGAAGCAAAACAGCCCCACAGCATAATACTACCACCACTGTGCTTGACGGTAGGCATGGTGTACTTGGGGTTAAAGGCCTCACCTTTTCTCCTCCAAACATATTGCTGTGCATTGTGGCCAAACAGCTCGATTTTTGTTTCGTCTGACCACAGAACTTTCCTCCAGAAGGTCTTATCTTTGTCCATGTGATCAGCAGCAAACTTCAGTCGAGCCTTAAGGTGCCGCTTTTGGAGCAAGGGCTTCCTTCTTGCACGGGTCATATCATCAGCCTATCAAATGTGTGTTTGAGGGGGAAAAATGGACTGGCACATTCAGCAAGTAAAAAGGAGCAAATGTCAGCCAGAACATAATGAAAGTAGCATCCTGAAAAGTTGGTAGTGTCATGTCCCTACCGTCCCTATGCAAATCTACGCCCTTGGTTATGACCACCCCCCCCAATTGAAAATATACATTTACATTCATTCTTAACATACACACGACACACAATAGGGCTACTTTTTGTTCATTTAATCAAACCACCAAACAAGATGATTTCAAAACAGAACATTTGGGATTGTCAAAAATAGAACTATTTGCATACAGCAATAACTAATTCAACTAAATGGGAATAAACTGTACTTCAAATGCACTAAACACGACAACACAAAGTATACTTTACATGACATACAAGTGTAAAACGACTTACTCAGAAAAATAAAATTCTTTTTGATACATTAAAAAAAAAAAAAGAAATCAAAAATAAATTAAGTATTGACGACTCTGATTAGAAATGAACGGAGCTTCATAAACTGTCATTGCTTGAGAACTCTATAAACATAGAAGGAATTTGGATAGAAAATGAAAACAATAACACTGAAACATATTTCGCTCAAACCTTGCAGTCTTGGGACACTCACCGGACACTTCATTTGGTTCCCTTCAATTGAATAGAAATCTTTTTTGAATGACTTTTTGATGGACACAGTTTGCCACAAACCATATCACGCGCCACCTCCAATTAAAAGGTCTTCAAGTGATGGAGCTACTTGGTCAATGTTCACTTTTATGATAAACATAATACCAAGTGGATTGCATATTGGAGGTGTTTAACTGTGAATTATAGCCACAATAACTATCAAATTAATCTACGGAGCTCCTAAAAGGACATCGACAGAAATAAAATAAATTTAAACCAACCACCACCAGATTGTGTCTGGTGCGCACTAGAAACTATCTGGTGCGCACCTGATTGTTTCTGGCGCACAACAGATAATATGTGGTGCGCACCAGATTGTTTCTAGTGCTCATCAGAAACAATCTGGTCAACATCAGCATGATATAGCCTTTAAGATAGTGGACTTTTGCTATGCAAGTCAGTCAATTGTTCTTTTGTTGTACTTAGATCCTCATTTATTATTATTATTTTTCAATATCGTTTGAGGCCAAGTTCAGGATCTAGTTGAGTCCAAGTCAGTATGTGGTGTGCACTGGAAACAATCTGGTATACATTAGCATTACATAGCATTTAAGCTAGCGGACTTTTGCTATGCAAGTTAGCCAATTGTTCTTTTGTTGTACTTAAATCCTCATTTATTTATTTATTTATTTATATAGTTTAAGGCTACTCTTAAGCGCTAGTTGAGTCAAAGATTGAAATCAACTAAATCCTGTATTATCATTTGTAGCATGCCAAAACTGCTGGTGCCCGAAGCGCGCCAGAGCTTAGCCTCAAATGTTATAAAAAAGATAAATAAATGAGGATATTACAAAATAACAACTGGCTAACCTTCATAATAAAAGTCCGCTAGCTTAAATGCTACATAATGCTAATGTTTAAATGAATGATTTTGGTGCGCACCTACGGAAGCGTATTGCATTCACTTGAAAAATAAAAAAATGGGAGGCTGTATTTTGAATTAATTTTTTTTCAACCCTCCGTTTTTCTGAGTAATTTATTTTTGGGGCTGTTTTTTGAATTAATTTTTTTTTCAACCCCCCGTTTTTCTTATTTATTTTTGGGTTTGTTTTTTTAATTATTTTTTTTTCCTCAACATCGTTTTTCTAATTAATTTATTTCTGGGTTTGTTTTTTGAATTAATTTTTTTTCCGACTTTGTTTTTAAAAATAATTTATTTTTGGAGTTGTTTTTTGAATTAATTTGTTTTTTTCCAACCTTGTTTTTCAAAATAATTTTTTTTCGGGTTTGTTTTTTGAATTTTTTTTTCAACTTTGTTTTTCAAAGTAATTTATTTTTGGGTTTGTTTGTCACGCACCAGATAGTTTAAATGTAATTTCTGTCATTGTCCCTTTATGGGCTCTGTTGATTCATTTGATAGTTACTGTGGTTATAATTCACAGTGAAACACCTTCAAGTGCAATACAATACAATCTACTTGGTGTTATGTCATCGTAAAAGTTTGGTTAAAAAGTCTGGTAAGCATTAGCATTATATAGCATTTAAGCTAGCGGATTATTGCTATGCAAGTTGGCCAGTTGTTCTAATGTAAGACCCTAATTTATTAATTCTTTTCATATCGTTTGAGGCTAAGCTCAGGAGCGCATCGGACACCAGCAGTTTCAGCGTGCTAAAAATGATAACACAGGATTTAGTTAAGCTTTATTTCAATCTTGGACTCAACTGCCTGAACTTAGCCTAAAAAATAATAAAATAAATGAGGATCTAAGTACAACAAAAGAACAATTGGCTAACTTGCAGAGCAAAATTCTGCTAGCTTAAATGCTATATAATGCTAATGCTTACCAGATTGTTTCCAGTGCGCACCACACACTATCTGGTGCGCATCAGATAGTTTAAATCTATTTTATTTCTGTCAAAGTCTCTTTAGGGGCTTGGTATGAATCTGTTTCTGACGGTGTCATTTAACTGAGCATGTGGCTCTTTTCATTTTGCCTCAAATTGAAATAGGTTCACCACAAGTTGACGTGCAATCCATTTGAAGTAGGAGGGTTAGCAGTGATTGAACGAACATTCATTCGCTGCCACCTTCCCTCTTCAAATGGATTGGACGTCGAGTGCTGTCAATGGCGACCAATGAGTTGATAGAAAACGATAGTGGTCAGTATTCCAAAAACGCGACGCGTCTTTGACAAAAGGACGACCTGAGTACGACTTAAAAAGCCCTTTTGTGCACCTCCGGTACCATTCTGAACGATGACAGCTGACGAAATAGAAGGTGAAACGCGAGCTCCGTTTCCCGGCAAAAGGCTTTGCGGAAGAAGCCCTTTTTCATGAGGCCCGAACAGCTGCACGAAACGCAACTCCTCGTCCTTTTTAAAATAAGTGCGCGGCAAGGGCCGATGGATCTTTAGTGGACACACAAAAACAAAAACAAAAAAAAAAAACAGAAGAACAGTCACAGCGCCGAATGTCACGTTGTCTGAGGACTGGCCGATTTGGGTTGTTTTATTTTCCCCCGGCGATGTCCCGCCGTGAGAAGAGTTTGATCCGTTAACACTGGAAGTGAATGTGTTGATGCTGGTGTACTTTGCCGTCCACGTGGGAGTGCGTGTGCGTATGAATGTCAGTGTAGATTTTGGGATAGATCTTAGCGGCGCCTCCCTGGCCGAGGAGAAGCTGCTGCTGCGCCAGGTACTCCTCGTAGTTAACGGAGCTCACGCAGTCTTTGTCCGGGCTGGACGAGCCGGACGGGGGCGCAGCAAAACCACGTTCCCGCTCTCGGCAGGGCGGGACCCGGTTGGGGGTCGCGGCGCCGGCAGCGCTGCTGGGCGGCGGGCACTGCTTTCTACTCTGGCAGAACCAGAGAAGAACAGTGCCGAAGATGAAGACGATTCCAGCGGGGATGCCGATGATGACCGGCCAGGGCAGCGAGCTGGAGGCCGCGGGAAAGATGGGCGTGATGGGGGGCTTGGTGACTGTAAAACAGAAAATCGTTTCAAATAGCGTACCACACAAATGCTATTTTTGGACTGTGACGTCGCCATCGTAACGCGGAAGTGGATCATTATAGACACCTTCTCGCATACAATCCATGTTATTTCTGCTTGTTTTCTTCGATAATCTTTCAAAAAAGAACATGCCGATCAAACACTGCTGCTATGGAACTTGTAGAAACGACTCTAGACATTACGACAGGGGTGTCCAAACCTTTTGCAAAGGGGGCCAGATTTGGTGTGGTAAAAATTTGGAGGGCCGACCTTGGCTGAAGTCCTTTACGTAGAACAATATATTTAAGCAAATTTTAGCAAACCATTCTGTGTGTCACATTTGATTTATTATTTTTTTCAATAATTTCGACAATCTCGCAACTGGCTTTGTGGCATTCTCTTTCGGCTCTCGGGCTCTTGCGAAATACTGCTGCTGTGAAATTAAACTAGCTTCAAGTTGCCTCAATTTCTCGCTGCGTATCTTCCCCGTAATCTTGTCGTACATGTAATATCGCCTCACATTGAACTCTTTAAAAACAGCGACTGTCTCTTTGCAAATGAGGCAGACACAGTTGTTGCAAGTTGCAAGTGAAGAAATAGTCCAATTTCCACCTATTGAAGCGTCGGCCAATGCAGTCAACGTTTTTTTGTTGATTATCGCCATTTTAGAAAATTGGAAGGGTTACAAGAGGTAATGTTACTTAGAGCGCTGCTGCCTTTCAGTGGGTAAATGAGGAGGAGCATTTAGTGTGTAAGCTACTTCATATGCTGGTAGCAGTGCTACTGACCAATTTATTAAGTCTGCGTGAGGGTCGGACGTTATTGAATTTATGACAGAGGCTGGGGGCCGGATGAAATTTGACCACGGGCCGCATTTGGCCCCCGAGCCGGACTTTGGACATGTCTGCATTACGACATATGAAGGATGTTTTCTTCATACGTTTCCCGAAACCAAAAACTCGGAGGAAAAAATGAACAATGGATCAACTTGCGCTGACGTCCAAAAGACCAGTTTAACGCCAGCAAGGTGAAGCCATTCACAATTCATATGCAGTAAACATTTTTTGGGGGCCATTGTCCTACGGAGGACGAAGAGGTAAGCCATTTTGATATTTTTACTTATTTTTTTAGCGTGACGTTTTGCCGTGCTGCTTCTGTCTGACAGTGACTGACCTGAAAAAAATTAAAATGGTATCTGACTGCCACTGTTACCTTTTACAGTTGTAAAAAAACAAATTTAGTAAGGTGGGAGTGTAAATAAATTATAGAATTAAGATTTGTTCTTCATGAAAAATTTAAAACTGTTCGTTGCCTGTCATTTGCGATCGCTACACAAAAATAGCAATGTAAATCCCCCTCCAAGAACGGTCAGAGACATAAGGCAACCAGAGGATATAATATATAAGAAACACAGGGCATATGGTGGTAAAGGATATGGCGGAAAACACTCACGTGACTTGAAGTTCCGCTCTGAGACCCCCAATTTGGCCAAATTTCAAAATTGTCCGATATCCATGTGTGATACATCATTGGAAAGCTCAAAATCTCAATTTTATGGGGAAAAAAAAATTTGAACAGGAAGGCATTTAAAAAAAAAACAAAAAAAAAAACAGCAAAGCTGCAAAGCGGAGGTGAGAGCACGCGAGAGCAGAATTACAGACGTCATGACTTTAATGAGCTATTATCGCGCACTTACTTTGTTACGATCCAAAAACTCCATGTAGCATGTATCACCGAGGGTCTAGACACAGCTGTGAATGGCCACAGCTGGATTCTTTTGGGATTTTATGAGTGAAACATGGGAATATAACAAGGGTCGCGATGCAGAAATCGCAGACATCAAGGAGTGGTCAAGATGTTCTTTTTCACATATTTACCCTTTTAAACGTTTTTTTTTTAAAAATTCTTTGTTTGAATGGATTATTTATCATCTAAAATATTGGGGAAAATGCGACAGTAACGAAAAAAATACAATTAAGCGATAGTTATGAGGTAGATATCCGTGACTTTTTTACAAACGCCAATTTTTTCATTGTGAGGTAATTTGTTAAAAGTTTAAAATATGCGAGTGAAAAGTTTTTTAAAGTAGGTTTTTTTTTAAACTAAATATTAGACATCAATTAATGATTCTAAGCTAAAGGCCACCTACTTGAAGGCGTGTCGCAGTGTCTGGGGAATAAGTCCCATCAATATCATTATGAAGTCTATGCGTTAAACTAAAATTTTCCAGGTGAAAACAGTTTGAGTAATTGTCAACTAAAACCAGACGAAATTAGTGTGCATTATAATCAACGAAAACTAGACCCAGACATTTTAAAGGGTACCTTGGATAGAAAGACATGTAGTTCTTAAAAGATAAATGTTAGTACGAGTTAAAATAATTTGATATTAAAACCCCTCTTAATGTTTTCGTTTTAATAAAATTTGTAAAATTTTTAATCAAAAAATAAACTTGTAGCTCGCCATTGCTGTTGACGTCGCACGGCGGAGACGTCACAGGGCCACGCTGCCGTACATTACAGTGTCACTCAAAAAAAAAAAAAAAAAAGTGTCACTCTTTAATTATGTAAGATAGTGATTTAATACCTCACAAGGTGTTATTGGCAAGTTTTAAATCATTAAGAGCTCAAAACAATGATTGAGATTTGTCCCTTGACTGACGCCGTAGAAGAGTCAGTCACAACAAACAGGACTTCTGATAATGGCTCCCAGCATCATAGTCTGTATATTGTGACTAAATATTACCATCCAGTGTATTTGTTGAGCTAAACCAGTTGCTAAAATGTTTAAATAAAAGTTGACCGAACTCTGAGTAAGTTTTATGTGTATTATGCATATAATTTGATTGTGAATTTGTGAATGCCAGTTCTTTGCATTGTTGTTTAACTGTGTGAGAACACGGCCTCCTTAATACAGATTGAAGCACTTTTCTTTTTGTGAACATTATTTTTTTAGAGATATGGATATTATTTTTGTTGTATTTTCACTATATAATACTTATGTTTGTTGTGAAGGAGTTGCTAAAGCTTATACCAATAAACGGGGCGGTCCAAGCTAGGAATCTGATTGCATTTCCACTCTCTTTCTGCCTTATAGACCCTACTCACCTACGTCACAAAATGACGTGTCACTGTATCCGGCCGCCATATTGTCCGCATTTTTTAGACATATTCTCATTGTTTTCATTTAGTCGTGCAAGTTATGGAGCAATTCATGGAAGCACCGGTGTTATCTGACACTGTAAACTCATTGGATGCGTTGCATAAAAGGCGTTATGTGGAAAAGCTTCAGTTTATCCATTCGTCAGATCCATATTTGATGCCTAAATCGATGTTTTTCGACCTGCTGTCTTCGCCTGACATCTGCTACCCTGATATTTACAACTATCTTGTCCACACAAAATCAGCCTATTCTCACGAAAGTTTGAAAAACTTTAAGAGCTTGGAGGCTTATAAATACTTCGTTGCTGGTTGGGTGAAACAGGTCCTCGTCCACGAAAATTCGGCAGGAATCTATCTTGTGCTCGGGAAGGTGAATTACGAAATTTTCAATTCAAAATCTTTTGTTCTTGCTAACATCCACTGTCAAGTCTAATGTATTTCATGTCATTTGTCAATGGAGCTAGGGCTTTTAATGTTTATATGGTTTAGCGATAGCACTCTCACTACATACATATATAATATGTAATAAATATGAAGTGCGATAGCACTACTCCAGATTGTCCCTAGTTGAATTTATTTTTTGGCTTTTGACCTCAATAGTGAAATTGTAAATTAATTGTATGTTTTTTGTAACTGTCTTATTATCCCCTTTTCAGGTAGTTCATTCACAACGTCTGAGTGTATGTTGTCGGCGATTAGCCTCGCAATGATCTTAATTGTGGTTGTCAGTCCAAAACCCTCTAAATATATATCAAATGCATTTTACCAGATATAAAATGACTACTCCATAATCTGTGGTGATCGTTTGGTGCCCAGTTTTCTCGTCGAATTGCAGCAGTCCATCTCGCTCTCCTCTCTGGGTCTCTCGGAATACGGTAAAACTTCAAGTCTCTCCGTCTATCTTCTCTGTTTTTGCAACCGATCGCCACACACGACTTCACCATTTTGATTATTAATGTTAACGAGCAGAAAAACACGCCATAATAGGAGGAATTTACGAAGCGCTAATGCATTAACATGACGAGTAGACGGACAACATGGCGCGGGGGCGTGGCTGTGACGTCACGTGAGTAGGGTCTATACCCCATTGTGCATTGAAGGAAAACTTCTGCGTCAGTCAAGGGATAAAACGCAGTCAATGGCTTGATACCTAATTAATTTAAAACTCGCCATTGACACAGTGTGGCGTATTTAAATCACTACCTTACATAATTAAAGAGTGATGTTTCTTATTTTTAGTGACACTGAAGTAAGGCAACAATGGCGACCTACCAGTAAAAATAATTTTACAAATATTATTGAAGCAAAAATATTAAAAGGGGTTTTAATATTAAATTATTATAACTTGTACTAACATTTGTCTTTTAAGAACTACATGTCTTTCTATCCAAGGTACCCTTTAAAAAGATTCAAATATGACTATGAAGTATTTTCATTCAAAAGACGACGAGAAAAATGAAAAGGGCTGCCACAAACAACCACTGGATCAAGCGTGCGCAAAAAGTGTTGTGCGTGCATCTCTCAAAAGGCATTTCCGGGCCCTCACCTGGCAGCACCGTGAGGAAGGCGCTACGGAAGCTGTACCCCATGGTGTTGGCACCTAAGCAGATGTACATGCCGGCATCCTCCTCCTTGGCGCGGGTAATGAGCAGCTTGTTGAGGTAGGAGCCGTCGGGTCGCGACCACACCTCCCCCGTGGGCAGCACAACGAAGCGGTGGTCTCCCACTTCAATGGTGGAGTTGTAGCGGCTCTCCTCGTTAGTCTCCACGCGCTTCAGCCACTGGATAACGGGCTTGACGTCGCTCCTCACTTTGCACTGGAACGACGTGGTGGCTCCGTAGTCCACCGTTGTGTTGAGCGGGTGCGTTCCCGTCAGGACCGGTTTGGAGTTGGTCCTCTCTGCGTGAGCCACAAATAGAGACACGCATTTTTACCTGACGTGCGTACGGAGCTCGGCCTCAGGATTACAACTCTGACAGATGGAAACGGAGGATGGAGAACCACATGTATCACCATAAGTATGTGTGATTAGTTTCCTCTCTTTCTGCGCTCCTGGTTGTACAGTGCAGGCAGCTGGCCTTTAATCAAATCCAGATCGGGTCTTTGAGTTAACGCGCGCCCACCCGCCCCCAATTCCCCGGAGCGGAGCAAACGCCACAGGACGAGGCCCGCTTCCTCAATGTGCTTCTCATATATGTGATTACACACATTCATCCGGCGTGCGGCCAAGAGGGGATCGCAATTCAGTTGTAGCTAGAGTAGAGCACTTGATTGTTTGAAGGCTTACTGTACTTCCGCTGTAAAACACCACAACCGCTATTGGTGCAATTACAAGCGTGTTGGGCGCGTGAATGCATTTTATAGTCGGCGCCAAAATATTTTGTCGACGAGCAATTTTTTTTCATGACGATGACAAGACGATGACGAACTAAAATCTAGAGGTCGACTGATCTATCAGCCTGATGATATACAGTACAGTGGGGCAAATAAGTATTTAGTCAACCACCGATTGTGCAAACAGAAAATTACATTGTTTGATTTTTTTGAGCGCTATTTTCGCGGCCATTTTTAAAACAAAGTTGCAATTTATGATGGGGTTGAAAATTTGGCAGAACACCGGGCACACGAAGAGCCAAGTATGGGTGGGATGCAAACAAGCGGCCGATCGTCGGCCGAGTGGCATTCTCTGTGAACAATCAGCCACAAAATGCAAACCACCTCCGTATTAAAACATGTGCCATGATCCCAGTATTTGACATAACATAAAATACGATGTTTACTCACTTCCTTGCAAGTCCAATGGTCCCACAGTAGTAGGGCTTGTTTTGGCCAATATCCGAGGTGAACGAGAACGTTTTGAAACCCAAAAAGGCTCACACGCCTCTCCCTGGTGCAGCAACAATTTTCTGCAGCCGTTTGGCAGGCGTGATGCGAAGAATTAACGAATTAATCCGCAAAATCAGCGGAATCCGCAGTCCATCTGCATGCTATAAAGCAATGCTGTATTGTGAGATGTTGACCTGGGTGAAGTCACATTTGCATTCGTCCTCAACCCGAGACCGGAGCTGGAAACTATTAATTTTCATGGCGGGGGATTCAAACATTGAATATATAAAACGATCACTTCCACACACATCCAAGCGGTCCATTTCATTCAGGAGCATAAAACACTGTGTGAAATATGAAATAAGCATGCTTTTTGATGTCATACGCACTTTAACTAAAACCACCCAAACATTTATAGGTTTTCATATTTCAATGAGGATAGCATCCAAACAATGACAGAAGAGGGAAAAATAAGTAAGTGAACCCTCTGCCTAAGGAGACTTAAAGAGCAATTGAAACCAATTTTTACCAAACAATTTAAGTCAGGTGTGTGCCCAATCACTGATGAGTGGCTTAAAGCTGCCCTGCCCACTATCAAACACACACCTGGCAAGAATTGTTTTGATGAGAAGCATTGTCTGATGTACATCATGGTCGGTCAAAAGAGCTGTCTGAAGACCTGCGATCAAGGATTGTTGATTTGTATAAAGCTGGGAAAGGATACAAAACCATCTCTAAAAGTCTGGATGTTCATCAATCGACAGTCAGAGAAGTTGTCAACAAATGGAGAGAGTTTGGCACTGTTGCTTCTCTCCCAAGGAGCGGCCGGCCACCAAAGATGACGATAAGAAAAAAAGAACCCTAGAGTGTCTGCTAAAGACTTGCAGAAGTCACTGGCACGATCCAATATCTCTGTGCACACATCAACTATATGTAAAACTATGGCCGAGAATGGTGTTCATGGGAGGACTCCACGGAGGAAGTCACTGCTGTCTAAAAAAAAAACATTGTTGCTCGTTTAGTGTTCGCAAAAAGGCACTTGGACACTCCACAGAAGTTTTGGCGAAATATTTTGGGGACTGATGAAACCAAAGTTGAATTGTTTGGGAGGAAGACACCATGTCGTGTGTGGAAGAAAAATGGAACAGCTCACCGACATCAACACCTCATTCCCACCGTGAAGCATGGTGGAGGGATCATTGTGATTTGGGGCTGTTTTGCTGCCTCAGGGTGTGGACAACTTGCAAACATTAATGAATGAATGAATTCAAAAGTTTATCAGGATGTTTTGCAGGAAAACCTGAGGCGATCTGTCAGACAGTTGAAGATTAAAAGAGGATGATGATGATGATCCAAAACAAAGAAGTAAATCGACTTCGGAATGGTTTCAGAAGAACAAAATACACATTCTGGAGTGGAGTCCAGACTTGAACCTCATGGAGATGCTGTTTCATGACCTAAAGACAGCGATTCATGCCAGACATCCCAGGAATCTGACTGAACTACAGCAGTTTTGTAGATAAGATGGGCCAAGATTAGTTTTGATCGATGTGCCAGACTAATCTGCAGCTACAGGAAGCGTCTGGTTGAAGTTATTGCTGCACAAAATATTAAATTTGATGGTTCACTTACTTACCCCCCGCCCCTTATGTCATTGTTTGCATTGTATCCTCATTAAAATGTGAAAAACTATAAATGTTTGGGTTGTTTTAGTTAAAGCAGACACTGTTTTTTTCATCTGTGTGATTTTGACAAAGATCAGATCACATTTGATGGTGATTTTCAGCAGAAATGTGAGAAATTCCAAAAGGTTCAGATACTTTTTCATAGCACTGTAGATATATTTTTTATATGTATATGAGGCTCTGAATTGCCTGCCTCTCCTGTCTTTGCTGTATTTGTTTTGAAAAAACATCACACAAAGTTCATGGATACGTTATTCAAGAAAAGTTTAGGGCAGGTGACTATTTCTAATAAATACATTTTAAAACCAGAACTTTTTCACCTAATTCCGATCTTCTAAAAATGACATGTTGGGTCCCGATTTTCAATCCATTGATGAAATCGGGGACATCACTAGTGCTAGGCGAACGCGCTCCATGTAACTGAGCGCCAATTTGTCTACCCCTGTGTAGGTGTTACACTTGGCCCTCAAAGCGCTTTACAGTCTCCTCATCTACATAAGAGGGGAAAATCAAACCCACAACCTCTGGGTTGGGGAACGACTACACTACCACTGACCCAACCCTGTGGTTGACAGGCAAGCAGAAGTGGACTGGCCATCGATCGTACCGATACACATTTTTGGGCCAGTGATACTGTTTCAAAAAAAAAAAACGTTTCTCGGTTGTGCCGTGCAGCCAATTCCTTGGTCCAATTTTTGTTAGTCCAATGAAATATCTCAGTGCTCCGCTTACCGAGCTCCCTGGACAACTGAGATGGAAATAAATGAGAGAGAGGTGCAGAGACCTGGCTGTAAAGCTGGTTGATGCAGCATAATGTGGATGAATACCTGATATGTTTATTCACACAAAACCCCGTAGAGCGTCAACAAAATAACCCTAACCTTTGTATGACATATGACGACGTACGACATTGCGTCAGTTACACAAGGTGGGCTCCCCAGGACAGAAATGCCAGGCCCATTTTTTGGTTCCAGTCCACCCCTGCTGGCAAGTGTATTTTAATTAACATACTAGTTCCACATCCTTCCCCGCGATACTCACGTATGACCTCCACTTTATACGTGGCGTTGATCTCTCCCGCCCGATTGGATACCCTGCAGGTGTATCTGCCGCTGTGCTCGGGGGTCAGGCTCTTAAGTGTCAGGGTCCACTTGTTCTGGCGGCCCTCGCCGACCTCTCGACCGGTCAGCGGACGCTCGTCCTTCAGCCACACGATGTCGGGCCGAGGCGTCCCGCTGGCCGTGCATTTGAGGCGTACCGAGCTCCCCACGGGTCGGGCAATCACTCTCTTTCTCATCTTGGCGGGCTGGGTGAAGCGGGGGCGCACTATTGACCAAAACAACAGGAAATTTTTCTAAGAATTCATGATTGTAATGAATCCTATCACGGCATAACACTTACCGAGCTTTTCTGCCAAGACGTCAGAACCGTGCGTTGAATGGGCACCGTCAAACACAGCGGGTCTGGTCCTATCAGAACCCGAGTCATCTGGTGAGACAACAAGAAAACATCAAATGAAATTCTCCATTAGATTACAGGTGACTTTGATTTTGTAGTCAGGGTAGGACCATTTTTAAATCAAGATCGTAGACGACGCCGGCTCTGCGCAGGGACAAGAGGGGGCAGTGCTCCCTCAAATTACCGTAATGGCCCTAATATAAGATGATGTTTTTTGCATTGAAATAAGACTGAAAAAGAGGGGGTCGTCTTATATTCGCGGTCTAGACATTATACCCATTCACGACGCTAGATGGCGCCAGATATCATTGAAGCGATGTTCTGTCATGACAGATTTCAGCTACTCTCCCCATTCACGACGCTAGATGGCGCCAGATATCACTGAAGCGATGTTCTGTCATGACAGATCTTAGCTACTCTCAAGTTTAACCAGTTTGCATTAATTTATTGTAATGTTTTTCCTTATTCAGATTTGTTTCAAGACTACAGTTACAGTTCGACTTCACTTTTATGGTTAATGCAGTAATTGCAATTTTGTTGTTTTATCACAATAGATTTGTTTCGGATGTACTGAAATTATTTTCTGTATAAAAATTAATTTGGTGTTCAAAAAGTCTTTATTCAAACTTGAGTCTTGTAAAAGAGGGGGTCGTCTTATAATCAGGGCCGTCTTATATTCGGGCCAATACGGTAATGTCTTGCCCCCCTCAAAATTTTAGAAGTTGAGAAAGGACATTTTTAATATACTCACAAATTTAATTCATTACAAATTGACAGATTAATCTGCGGTAGTGGGAAAAAAATCCACCGAAAAGGGGACACGAAGACGATATAGTATCAGTTCTCGCTCATCTTTCTTTCCCTCTGCTGTGTGTGTATTCACATGGTCGGTGCGCGCGCACAGTAAACCGTGCACAGCCCCAAGTAAACATCCAATCACGGTTAGCACGTAAATGAGTTTAGACGTCGCCAGACAATGTGGTGTTGGTTTCAGCACGGCCACGGAACAGGAAGACTTTGGAGAAGCAGCAGTCCAAGTCCATCTGTGTTACGTACTAAATTAACAATATTTGCAGCATTATCTATTAGAGGTGTGCAAAATTTCCGATTCTTAGATTATTCGCGATTCGGCCGTGGAAGATTCGAGAACGATTCACAAACATCCAAATTCCAATTATTGAAATATGTCAAGTAAAGCAGAAGTAAAACACACTCAGCGTGCCGCGCGGTCTTTGGGACGCAATGAGGAACGGAGCGAGAGTAGCTACACATCATGCTTGTCATTACCTGGTGTTCTAACAATTTTTTTTGGCAGAACACCAGCCCCTTGGGTAATGCCAATGCTCAACTCAATGCTCTTGCTCAACTCATGCCGTGAGATAAAAAAAAAAACAACAACAACATACCTGACTGCTGCTACAAAGTACGTCCACATAATGGTACGGTAGATATCATATTTATATAGGACTAGATGCAAAATAGACTCGGTGGCGTTAGCAGCATATGTACAGAAAGCTAGATGCGGGTGTTAGTAAATGGCCACCATCTTAAAACAGTAGACTTCCCTGCAAGGCTGTTGTAGCGAACCTTCCAAGCGAACCTAATTAACTTTTCATCTAAAATACTCCTAAATCGGTAAAATATTGACTTGAATCCATCTTTAAAATAGTTTTAAAACTTTCACATGTCAAAAGTAGACAAAAGGTAAATTATGGAATAACGGGAGCAATTTTAACAACTTTAACGGTTGATTCACAACATTAAATTAATTGAATGTAGTTTAAAGCTGCTGATACAGAATGGGGATTTGAGTATATTATTGTTTTTAACTGTTAACTTGATACTTAAATAGTCGTTTATTTAAGCCTGCGAGGCTTTTTTATTTATTTTATTTTATTTTTTTAGTTTTTGTAACTAACGTACAAAACATTAAAAGCAGCTAACAGCGGGGGGTGGGGGTGGGGTGTCATCAATAATCGATTTCTAATCGAATCGTACCCTCTGAATCGTAATCGAATTGTTAGGTGCCCAAAGATTCCCACCTCTATTATCTATAGTCACTGGTATGGATTGATTTGGCCCGCTTAACTTCCATTCAGTCATGGAGGTTTTTAATTCATTGATGTAATATATGGACTACGTGTCCTATGATCACTCACGCAGCCAATGACATGGGATCTAACGTAGCACATCTAGGTTGCTATTTGATGATATTTAGTGTGTGCGCGCGAGTGTTGTCAGGCATTAAAAAAGTTAACAAACTTTTTTCAAACAAAACATACAATAAAGTCACGTCTGCTCATTACTGCACAGACCCAGCATTTGACAATCAACTTTCATAAAGAGGACGAGTTTGAAGTACAGCGCTCTAAATTTGCCACCCATTGTTCATCATGACGCACGGTCTTAACCTGTCTTTTGTCAAAGCGAAGTTATTGCCAAGTCGGCAACAATATATTGGCGGACTTTGTTGTACGTATTCGTAAAGACAGTCTTTGTTTTATTTATACGAGTGGGGATAGCATATCAGCTCACCCAATATTCTGTCAAACAACGGATCTGTACGATATTGAAGCCGGCAACCCGCCTCCTTAAGTTTCTGTCATACCTCATGAGCGTTAATTCTCGTGCGCCACAGCTCCCACCTTTTATGCAGTTGGGGGGTTAGGTTTAGGAGCTGCTAGCGGCAGATTTTGTTTTTCAAGGCAAAGCTGTGCTGGACAGTTTAGCGAGAGAGACGACAAAAATAAATTCGGAAAATACATTTTGGGAGCTTTTCATTTGGATCGAATGTTTTTGCGTATTGAATCGAAGAGGGTCGAACGGTTCAATATAAAACCGAGTATTGTTGCATCCTTACTAGGTAGCTACCCAAAGCGTGCATTTGGTACAACATCAAGATCCTTCAGTCCTGCCTGGTGCCGCACATGACCATGGCTAGAGTATTCTGTTGTACGAGATGCCTGCTTCTGTTTCTCATTCAATGAAGAAAACACTGTTACTATAATGGGGTGGGGTGTTGGAGCATGATGTGTACATATGATGCCCCCTACACATTTCTGGCTGCTCTCTCATTCATGCCTGCCTACAACCTGCCCTGATCATGGATGGAAAAAAATGAGGTTCGTAGCCTGACTATAGTGTTAAAAGTACCTCAAAAAGAGTTTTCAAACAGTGTATTACGCTCCAGTTGAAATCATTGTGGTTTTCGGCAATGATGACAGTACAGAAAATACTTCAATTTGAACAATTTCTTTCATGACAATGACGAGATAAAAATGTGTCTTGGGAGACTAAATCATAACAAGGCTAATGCCAATTTTTCGTCCGACTAGACGGTAACGAGACGAGAATTTAACATAGTTTCTGTCATATGTTCACAACAGTGTTGTTTTTGGCAGCCCTTTTTATTTTCGTCTTAGTCGTTTACACAAAAATACCAATTAGTCTTAATCATATTTTAGTCATTTCAATTATGTTCGTCTTAATCTAGTTTTAGTCAACGAAAACTCAAACAAATTTCGGCTAGTTTTAGTCGACAATGGCTCAAAATGTCTTTGTCTGTAAAAGTCTAACTAGCAGCATATTCGACATATTTACGTAAAATAAATGCTAACTGCCCAGTTTATTTTGTTTTTAACCAAGAATCGAGACTGTTTTACGTTCATATCTATCAAGAATTCAGAGATTTAAGCATTTATTCACAAGCATTTTAAACGGAAAAAGCTCTTTGTTTACATATGGCGGCCGGTAATGATCTTACTGACTACCCTCATAGTTCGCAATATTTACGAAAAATAAATGCTACCTGCATGTTTTTTTTGCTTTTAACCAAGACTCGAGACTGTTTTACGTCCATATCTACTAGTATAAAGCTTTCAGGGATTTAAGCATTTACAGTGGGGCAAATAAGTATTTAGTCAACCACCAATTGTGCAAGTTCTCCTACTTGAAAAGATTAGAGAGGCCTGTAATAGTCAACATGGGTAAACCTCAACCATGAGAGACAGAATGTGGAAAAAAAAAACAACAGAAAATCACATTGTTTGATTTTTAAATAATTTATTTCCAAATTAGAGTAGAAAATAAGTATTTGGTCACCTACAAACAAGCAAGATTTCTGGATGTCAAAGAGGTCTAACTTCTTCTAACGAGGTCTAACGAGGCTCCACTCGTTACCTGTATAAATGGCACCTGTTTTAACTCATTATCGGTGTAAAAGACACCTGTCCACAACCTCAGTCAGTCACACTACAAACTCCACTACGGCCAAGACCAAAGAGCTGTCAAAGGACACCAGAGACAAAATTGTAGACCTGCACCAGGCTGGGAAGACTGAATCGGCAATAGGTAAAACGTTTGGTGTAAAGAAATCAACTGTGGGAGCAATTATTAGAAAATGAAAGACATACAAGACCACTGATAATCTCCCTTGATCTGGGGCTCCATGCAAGATCTCACCCCGTGGCGTCAAAATAATAACAAGAGCGGTGAGCAAAAATCCCAGAACCACACGGGGGGACCCTGTGAATGACCTACAGAGAGCTGCGAGCATAGTAACAAAGGTTACTATCAGTAACACAATGCGCCGCCAGGGAATAAAATCCTGCACTGCCAGACGTGTCCCCCTGCTGAAGCCAGTACTCATCTAGGCCCGTCTGCGGTTCGCTAGAGAGCATTTGGATGATCCAGATGAGGACTGGGAGAACGTGTTATGGTCAGATGAAACCAAAATAGAACTTTTTGTTAGAAACACAGGTTCTCGTGTTTGGAGGAGAAGCATGGGGGTGGAAACATCATGCTTTGGGGCTGTTTTTCTGCAAAGGGACCAGGACGACTGATCTGTGTAAAGGAAAGAATGAATGGGGCCATGTATCAAGAGATTTTGAGTGAAAATCTCCTTCCATCAGCAAGGGCATTGAAGATGAGACGTGGCTGGGTCTTTCAGCATGACAATGATCCCAAACACACAGCCAGGACAACAAAGGAGTGGCTTCGTAATAAGCATTTCAAGGTCCTGGAGTGGCCTAGCCAGTCCCCAGATCTCAACCCCATAGAAAATCTGTGGAGGGAGTTGAAAATCCGTGTTGCCCAACGACAGCCCCAAAACATCACTGCTCTAGATGAGATCTGCATGGAGGAATGGGCCAAAATACCAGCAACAGTGTGTGAAAAACTTGTGAAGAGTTACAGAAAACGTTTGGCCTCTGTTTTTGCCAACAAAGGGTACATAATAAAGTACTGAGATTAACTTTTGGTATTGACCAAATACTTATTTTTCACCATGATTTGCAAATAAGTTCTTTAAAAATCAAACAATGTGATTTTCTGTTGTTTTTTTTTCCACATTCTGTCTCTCATGGTTGAGGTTTACGTATGTTGACAATTACAGGCCTCTCTAATATTTTCAAGTGGGAGAACTTGCACAATTAGTGGTTGACTAAATACTTATTTGCCCCACTGTATTCACAAGAATTTTCAACAGAAAAAGCTCTTTGTGTTTCCACTCGGTCAGCTTTGACAGAGATAGGCCCCCTATAAATAAGCCCCGTGCCCCGTGTCCCGTCAATACATTATGAAGTCTATGTATAAACATATCTGATGTGAAAGACGTTATAGAATGGATCATGTAATAACGTTTAGAACATGAAAAGTAACGTCAGTTACTTTGCCGAGTAACTAATTACGCTTACGTTGAGCTGAGTTACCAACTCAATTATTTTTTGGGACAAGTAATTTGTAACTAAACTAATTACTTTCTTAAAGTAAGATTAACAACACTGCTTGACAGCGCGATTATAATTACATTATTTCAATACGGTAGTACATGATATAAAGTGGGCCGGTCTGTGGCATAAAACTCCAGAGCTGAAAATGAATCCCACTCCAGCAATGTTCCCTCTAAGCTGCGAGCGTGTGCAATCGCGCACTGCTGGCACCTACTTTGCGCACAAGAAATACAATGCTGCGCACAAAAAAAAACAAAAAACAAAAAAAAAATCAACAGAAACGTATGTTGTAACTCGGTGAGTGACAGGTGTCCAGCAAATGATACGATGAGTTTCACTTCCGCTACGCAGCCAATCATAGCATTGACATTGCTTGTGTATTGCCCAGGTTAGCAAGCTGACAACAGTGCGTGAGTGCGGCGGAGTTGAGAGACGTAAAGGCCAACCCCTTATCATGGCGAAACGGACGGGCAGCAACACATCCACTCACCAAGCCAAAGTAAAAAAGAAATGCGGTGCACATAAGAAGGAGTGGCTGTCGGCGCATGTGCAAATAGATGAACAAGCGGTGAAACTGAAGCCAAAGTACCAAGTGAGTTTTCAGAGGGAAAAATGTGGACTGAATGGAAGTTGGACTACCTCAAGCGTCATATTCAGCAGAAAAGTCATTTGAAAGCTGTTGAAAATGATAAAGACTCAAGATGCGACAGGGGATTGGTACATTATTGCGGGAGAATGCAAAAGACCGACAGAAGAGAAACGAGCTGTCCCACAAAACAAAGTCTGACCAAGAGCAAGTTGAAGTTCTCATTGACAATATTTTACTTGCCATCGAAATGAATGCTTCAATGGTGTCAGTTCAACAAATCCGCTATCACATGGCAAAGTATGTGAGTATACCAGAAAGCTGGCGAAGTAAAAAATATGCCTTTGAATTTGTAAACTCAATCAATGATATAGTGGAGAACGAGACTATGTGCAGTGTTAAAAATGCACCCTGGCATACACTGATAGTAGATGAGAGCACTGACATATCAGTACACCAAATGCAAGTCCTATATATTAAGACCTGAAAAATAAGGTACAATTTAAGTCAGATTGGTGTGTATTCCAGTGACATTTATTAAGATATTTTAATTATGGATATTAATCATCAAATGCTCTTACTACTAAATAATTTACGGGCAGTAGAAATACTAATAGGTGTGAAAAGGCGTGATACTGCTGTGTGGCCGCTATGTACCGTATTTTTCGGACTATAAATCGCAGTTTTTTTCTTAGTTTGGCAGAGGGTGCGTCTTATTTTCTGGAGCGACTTATATGTGAACTTATTCACACATTATTATATCATTGTTGCTAGTTAGCATGTTCTTTATGCTATAGTTATCTGAATAACTCTAAATAGCTATGTTACATTGACATACCAGGCATGTTCTCAGTTCGTTGTTTATGAGTCATGTAATGTTATCATACCGTACACTTATTCAGCCTGTTGTTCTCTATTGTATTTTTATTCTAAATTGCTTTTCAAAATGACATGTCTGTCTATACCAAATAAATTTCCCCCCAAAATGCAACTTATACGCCGGTGCGACATATATGTTTTTACCTTTTCATTGCGCATTTTTTGGCTGGTGTGACTTGTAGTCCAAAAAATACGGTGCACATCTGATGTTGCTCACCGTGGGCCGCAGTGTGCTTGTGTGTTTGCTCAGACACATGAAAAATTAGAGGGAACATTGCACTCCAGCCTTAGTCATAATTGCCCAGCCCAAAGATGAAGAAAATTATGCATACTGAAACATCTATGACAGTATGTTTGTCAGGTCGGAGGGAAAAAGAGGCCCTTTGCGACCTTGAGCTAGACCTCAATGTTGCCCCTGAGGAGCTTGTGGGCACTTCACGGTCTGTTAATGAGGCAACACAAGAAAGCGGTGTACTGTGTTGAAAGTCAAGAAGGTGCTACATTTACCATTGAAGCGACGCTTCGGCCATATCAAACTTAGCACCGTGTTCTTGGCGCCCTCTCTGTAAATTCAGCACTTATACACATAGCGGAAAGCATGGCGGAGTCAAACTGTGCAGCATTTGGAAGTAACGTGAGCCGTGTTTTTTTCACCAGCACAATTCCCGGAGAGACAGCTGTGCAGTTTATGTCACTGGCTGACATCACTTAAGATGCAGCTTAATAATCGAAACCCAATCGAGCGTTTGCGATGCGTATCGACCTTCTAAATTAGGCGGTGATTAATTAAAAGGAGCGCGTCGCCAAAAATCTTTGTTTGAAATTCATGCTAAATAGATGATTGTTTTTCATTTGTTGACATTTTTCATCACGATCACACATCATAAAAATGATTTTTTTCCCCCATAATTAAGATTCTATCCTCTGGGATGCACTTGATCAAAAACCTTGTCTTGCGCTTTTTAAGAAAAGAAACAATATAAGGCAAATTGAAAATGCCATTTCTGGAGAAATGGCGACGGTAGCTTCGCTGTGATGGTTGCTATATCGGATCTCTTTCTGTTGATTTGGGGGGATTTCGGGGTCATTTCCTGTTGATTTGGGGGCACATATTCATATTGACATTTCTTTTTACACTTTTGAAAAAAAGGTTTCATTAGGACCTTATTTTTCAAATTTTGGGATTCTCTGATAATTGCTTCATGTTACAGGTCTTTAAAGGTTAAATAGAAAAGTTTAGTCATGAGTCACTTTGTTTTTTTGTTTTTTTTAGTAGTGACTTTTTTTTACGCTGTACCGAACACTTTAGTTGAAGAATAGCATAGCTGTCTTGAGGATTTTAAATGTGTAAACAAGAAATGTTCGTCTTCCATGTTTAACTGCAATGTTCTTTTCTTGGTATGCTTTATTTTTGCATTTGTAACTGATGTGATCTTTCCCAAGAACATTCTCTGAGGAGGTTTGTGGCTTGTTGATATGCATTTTTTGTGTGCAAATTTCAGTCTACCCAAGTTATTTCAGTTACTATTGCGGGGTTGTCTCCCTTTAGCAGAAAGCCGTCATTAATTTTGTCAAGTTCACAGCGCCACAACGTTGATATATCACTTGAAGCAGCGTGCCAAGGTAAAAGACTCAGCACAGTCAGTGGTTTACAAATATTTCAGACATGGCTTGGCCACACGCTGAAGGTAAGATACAGTTTGGCACGCTGCAGTGCCTAGCCAGGTTCCACTAGGTCAGGTAAAGAGAGCAGATGTGATTTTTCTAAGCCCCCCCCCTTTCCCTCCACCCCAACGAAACCCTCAAAGCTCCGGAGGGTTCTAGGTACAAGCCCTCCTTTGTTTGTCCCCTCCAGCACCAGGCCTAGCCATGATGTCACGGCTATTTGAACTGGCCAACTATAATAACCCATTCCTTTAAAAACATTCTGCACTGAAAGAAATCTCCCTCTGTTGCTCACTTAGGCGCTCCACATTCCTCCCGGTTCCCGAACCTCCCAATCCAAACACAACACGGTCCCTCATTGCCGGGCTTTCTTTTGACCAGAACTCCATTTCCTCTCTACATTTGGGCAAGATTTGGGAAACAATGGTGCTCTTCATACGTGGGCTTTTGCCAGTGTTGTTAATAACAGCGTTAGAGTATAACAGTGTTATTTTTTTCAGTACTGAGTAATCGAATTAATTATTTTTCCCATCTATGCAATGCCGTTACAGTTACTGAGGATGTGACGTTACTACAGTTTGGTTGAATAAAGCGCAAGTTGTCTGATTTTGTCACAGCTGCCTGGACTGGAAGACAGCAGAGTGGGCGTGGGGGAGGAGTGAACGGGGTGGTGACGCCGATGGAAATGCGATGATACAGTGTATCACAAAAGTGAGTACAACCTTCGCATTTCTGCAGATGTTTAAGTATATCTTTTCATGGGACAACACTGACAAAATGACACTTTCACACAATGAAAAGTAGTCTGTGTGCAGCTTATATAATAGAGTTAATTTATTTCCCCCCCCAAATAACTCAAAATATAGGCATTAATATCTAAACCCCTGGCGACAAAAGTGAGTACACCCCTAAGTAACTACATCCATAAATGTCTCAATTGAGTACTGCTTGTCATTTTCCCTCCAAAATGTCATGTGACTCATCAGTGTTAGTAGGTCCAGGTGTGCATAGGGAGCAGGTGTGTTCAAATTTGTAGTGCAGCTCTCACACTATCTCATACTGGTCACTGAAAGTTCCAACATGGCACCACATGGCAAAGAACTGGGGATCTTAAAAGACGTATTGTTGCGCTACATGAAGATGGCCACGGCTACAAGAATATTGCCAACACCCTAAAACTGAGCTGCAGCACAGAAGCTAAGATCATCCAGCATTTCAAAAGAGCAGGGTCCACTCAGAACAAGCCTCGGGTTGGTCGTACAAAGAAGATGAGCGCACGTGCTGAGCGTCACATCCAAATGCTTTCTTTGAAAGATCCTCGCAGGAGTGCTGTCAGCATTGCTGCAGAGATTGAAGAGACCTGTTAGTGCTCGGACCATACGCCGCACTCTACATCAAATTGGTGTGCATGGCTGTCACCCCAGGAGGAAGCCTCTTCTAAAGACGGTACACAAGAAAGCCCGCAAACAGTTTGCTGAAGACATGTCAACAAAGCACATGGATTACTGGAACCATGTCCTATGGTCTGATGAGACGAAGATTAATTTGTTTGGTTCCGATGGTCTCAAGCATGTGGGGCGGCGACCAGGTGAGGAGTACAAAGATAAGTGTGTCATGCCTACAGTCAAGCATGGTGATGGTTAATTTATTTTCTCCTCAAAATCACTCAAAATATAGCCATTATAGCCATTTTGTTGCCCCTGGCAACAAAAAAGTACACTCCACTGAAACTGCGTACCTCCCTAAATGTCCAAATTGTGTCTTGGTTGTCATTTTCCCTCCAAAATGTCATGTGACTTGTTACAGGAGTGCTGTCAGCATTGCTGCAGAGATTGAAGAGGTGGGGGGTCAGCCTGTTGGTGCTCAGACCATACGCCGCACTCTACATCAAATTGGTGTGCATGGCTGTCACCCCAGGAGGAAGCCTCTTCTAAAGACGGTAGACAAGAAAGGCCGTCTCATCAGGCCATAGGACATAGTTCCAGTAATCCATGTGCCTTGTTGACATGTCTTCAGCAAACTGTTTGAGGGCATTCACATTCTCGCTAGCATTAGCAAAGCATTTAGCGTGGCGAGCGTCATCTTAAACTTTCAGACAACTTTTTTTTTAACCTACAGTTAATGGCGCCCAGCTAAGTACAATTAATTGAAAATAATGAACAGGAGTGGCTGGCCGACTAGGAACGGCAGTCGTGGTTTTACACATTTTTAATACAAGTACAGTATGGAGCTGTCCCGACTAGTAGAAACTGTCGACGTCATCGATGACGTAAATGTATCACCGAGCACAGCATAGCGTGGTAAGGCTACGTCTACCATTGTGATTTCTCTCTGAACCTTTCTTTCCCCAGTCATTCTGTGATATAATTATCAGTACAGTGGTACCTCGACATACGATCGCTTCGACACACGATCTTTTCGACATCCAAAATAAAATTTGACTTGCCGTTTGTTTCTACATCCAACGACATGCTCGAAATACCACGACATGACAGCATTTTCTTGTGAGAGAAATCAATACAGGTTCCAACAAGGTTAGTGCAGGTGGTGAAACAAGGAAAAAGGTGATGCTTACCATTGAAACGAAGATGGAAATGATAGAAAAATCTGAGCGTGCTGTGCGCATCTGTGAACTGGCTCAACAATACCGCCGTAGAATGTCGACGATTTCCACAGTCGTCTTCTGACCTCCGTTCGCCAGTCTTAAGTTTAGGTGACAATTATTATTATTAGGTTTTTATCATTTATTTCAGAACTACTATTTTCAGAACTACGCTTACGCTTAATGTCCACCGCTGTTGACGGGGTTCTCAACAAAACATTAAACGCCGCTGTTGACGGTGTTCTCAATAAAACATTAAAAGAGAAAGTAAATCTCAACTGCACCTCTCCCGCTCTCTGTCACGTCAGCGACGCGGTGCATTCAGGTACAGCAAAACACGTTCGCCACATTAGAACCTGATTCATTACATTATTACAGGAATTATTATCATTATTATTTTATTAATCAGTTTTTATCAATAATTTTTTTATATGTGTAATGTGTATTTATTAGGGATTCAGAGTATGTTTTTGGGCTGTGGAATGAATTAATGGAATAATAATGTATTCTTATGGGAAAATCCTGCTTGACTTATGACAGTTTCGACTTGCAAACAAGGTCCTGGAACTAATTAATTTCCTATGTAGAGGTACCACTGTAATTGCAAAAACAGACGAGTAGTTATGTAGACCTTGTCATAAATGTTTCAAATTCACAAGAATAGACGACCTGTCAGCCGTCCTATCTACATATAACAGGCAAGCAACAACAACCAAAAAAATAACAGGTCACCCTTCAACGAACAGGCAGTAGGATTTGCCCTCCTATATCAACAGAATTGCATCAAATTTGAAATCAGAAATGCCAGTAATTTTTGAAGAACCAAGGTTGCATTCTCCTTGGCTTTGAAAGCTGTCGTCACTGAAATGTTGAAAACAACGAAGCGATTGAGGAGCCTTCCTTCAAGGAGTTCTTTCCTTGAAGAAGCTTCTTTGGGGCCACTGATAGTGTCTCGAGCCTTCATGTGAGCAATTCATCGATACACATCGAGATGGCGTGATGAATCTCGCGAGAAAACCCAGAAAATGTTTGCATAATATGGCAAGGATAGATAGCGTAGTGCTATACTTCCGTATTGGAGTGCTGGCGAAGGCCTTCTGTAAATGAAGTCATCAGGTAGCGGCCGGCGACGAGGTGCGTCCCTCGTTACTAAGCTGTTGCTATGGCAGTAAGTTAAAAACTACATGGTCAATTCATTTTTTTTTTTTTTTTTGCAATATGAGTTTTGAGACAGTGAATGATGCACTCAATACAATTTAACCAAGTAAAAGGCTTAAGAATTGAACTCTTGAACTGCCCTTTAAAATCACCGATCCTAGGACAAACTGAAACTTGAATAGCGTACCGCTATTTTTAGAACGTGACGCCATCCGAATGCGGAAGTGGGTCATTATAAACACGCCCTCGCATACAATCCATGTTATTCCTGCTTGTTTTCTCCGGTAATACTTAAAAAAAGAACATGCCGAGTCGACACTGCCGCTATGGAACTTGTAGAAACGACTCTAGACATGACGACATATGAAGGATGTTTTCTTCATACGTTTCCCGAAACCAAAAACTCGGAGGAAAAAATTTGAAGAATGGATCAACTTGCGCTGACGTCCAAAAGACCAGTTTAATGCCAGCAAAGTGAAGCCATTCACATTTCATATGCATTTCATAAGCATTTTGTTGGTCCTACAGAGGATGAAGAGGTAAGCCATTTTGATAACTTTACTTATTTTTTGGCATTGTGTTTTGCCGTGCTGCTTCTGTTCGACAATGAATGACCTAAAAAATGAAAATGTTAACTGACTGCCACTGTTGTTACCTTTTCTGTTGTTAAAAAAAACAACTTTAGTCAGGGGGAAGTGGAACTAAATTATAGAATTAAGATTTGTTATTAATGAAAAAATTAAAAGTGTTCGTTGGCTGTCAGTAGCATTTGCGGTCGCTACACAAAAACAGCAATGTAAATTGCTCCAAAGAACAGTCAGAGATGTAAGACAACCAGAGGATATAATATATAAAAAGGACAGGGCATATGGTGGTAAAGGATAGATTGTTTAAACAGGAGAATGTCATTGTCAGTGGCGGAAGGCAATGCACACAAGAAAAACATGTTGATAAAAAAGCTACCTCGAGACTCAGGTCGGTGTTCTTTTTCTAGACTTTTTCAGCCCTCAACACTCAAGCCATCTCTTTAACTGAACATTTGTATGGTCTTCCACATTTTTACCAGTCTTTTCAGACAGAATTGGTAGGTTTAGTTCAGTAAACTTCTCGTCCGTACACTATTTCCCTGCATTTACTATTAGGGACATATTAGGGACATAGGGAGGTTGACCCACCTAGCAACAATTGCTAACGTCATGAATATTAATGAGCAAAAGTGACGTGTTGCTTGCGGTACGCCATTTACGAAGCAAAATAACAGGTTGATCTTATAAGCTGAACAGGGGTCGCGTTAACCGAATATTTTCCGTCGTTGACCGGTTTTTTAAAATGGTGACGGAAAAAACTGAAGTCCATCTGTCATTTTGACGGATTGCAATTCACACCCCAGACCACAGGGATGGCGAGTGAGCATATTAATTAGCTATTGTCTCTTAATTCATGACGTCGTTGGCCTTACTCGGAAAAATGTCAAGGCAACGGAGTGTCCGAACTAAGTCGTCTGTCCGTGGCAAAAGTCCAAAACCTCATGACAACAGCCTCTGCAGCAATCCCACTTGAGACATTTGATTATGCACAAGCGGGCACGCAATTCAAGTCCATGCGCACCAGGAGGAAGACTCCGTTCAGGCCACAGCAGGTGAACTGTTAATTTCATTGTTCCATACGTAGCTTACCTACTGGGGCCGCAGTTATTTACCGGCACACACCGGCCCGTTGTCAATCAGATTTTATTTTACAATCGTGACATCGCTGATGCTCAGCTGACCAAATGTCGGTTTATATTCGGGCCGTTGCCGATTTTGGGTACCTGACTCCTCATCGTGACCTAAACTGGAGTATGATTGGAAATTTTGTGGTCTCAGGACGAGCTCTGACGCACGGGACGGTGTTCGGCCATTCCTTACTACGCGGCGAAACGTCCTACACAATGCTCAGCGCGCAGATCTTGGCAGAACAACGGGACCGGACGGGAGGAAACATCGGTTTGGCCATCAAATATGGATCTGGCGACTGGATCGTCCGAAGCTTTTCCAAATAACTGCTTTTATGCAACTCATCCAATGAGTTTACAGCGTCTGAAAGCACCGGGGCTTCAATTATTTGCAAGTGCGCGGCAAATACCACGACTTCCATGTCTAATTTTTCGCCGCCAAGTAAGCGTTACAATATTAATTAAAAATGAATGAAAACTAAATACTATTCAATATGTCATTATTATCATTTAAAAAATTTAAATGACGGGTAAAAATAGATTATGACCGGATTTTTATGACCCTGTCAGTCAAAATGACAGACAACGAAAAAGTCTAGCGCAACCTCTGACGCTGAATCAAGAGCTCGAGTACGGTTCGAAAACAAAACCTTCGAATGCAATCTGGAATCCTCGCATGCACCGGTTCCAGCGTTTGGGGGGGCTGAGTCCATCCGCTCTCACTTCATTCACAAATCCAGCTACAGGAAACAGGTTCCTGGCCTCCTGTGCCAGCTGAATCACAGGAAAAAGCCCGGATGATTTGGGGCCACAATGAGCTCCAGATGTTGATGGCGACAATGTAATGCGAGGGGAAAGTTCATCGCACTCCTCTTCCACAGGTGATCCTTTGCACATGGGACACACTGTTTAGCCTGAAATCGTCACCGGAGCGGAGCAGGAAACAGAAGCGGTTTCAGCTCTGAATGATTCTCTGGCTTATTGCTAATAAATTCCACACGTACAGTAAATACAAGGTCCCGTGTTTACAGTATATGCGCACCGCCGGAGGTTGCTGCGAGTACAGGAGGGGGAGCCTGGAAGTGCTGGGGCCAGTTGTCAGGAGACCACCCTAAACAGGCCCAAACAGCCAGCTGGAGGGATTGAGGAGGCGCCATGTTGCACCGACTGACCAGATTCTTCAGATAGCTGTAGGGAGGACAGGCTGTCCGCTGGCAGATGGGGAAAAGACCCACCTCCCAGCCTTACATACAGATCTCATTTATCTTGATCTACTTCTGCTTCATTTTCCCGCCTAATTCATTTAAGAGTGATTTTTCGGTGTCTTCAACAGCTGCTCGGATATCTGTTTTCTCTGCGCTACTAACAAACAGATAGATTGACTACTGTTTGTGATGTACATTTCGGAGTTGAATAAATTGCACAAAACTTCAGAATTTGAACCGTGTTTTGTTTCTTTTTATTAGAGTGCCTAGAGGGAGGTCTCAAAAGGTCACTCACTTTGATATATGTCTTCATTTTGTTGCGGATGCCAACTAAAATCAGCAAGCCTTGCACGCAAGACTTACAGATTAATTGATTCATCATACAGTTCCGTCTTACCAACCTAAACTGTCCAACCACTTTCCCAGTCATCTGATGGTGCTAGACGTCCAATCCAGTCAAAATTAATTGAATGTTTAGCGCGACCAATGGCAGCCAGTAAGCTAACGTAGACACTATTCTAATTGAAGATTTTGGGAGTAACCTGGTGGATCCTTTTTTTTTTTTTTTTTAAAGTGACACCTTTTTAAAACGATATAGCAATTCTTAGAGCATACAGATAATCTTTTGTGCTACAAAGTATTGACAATGCTACAGGTAGTTCCCGGGTCAGGACGTACCCGACTTACGTGAAATCAACTTTACAACGGCGGAGTCTCGCTCGCCTTTCTGTCTCAAGTTTATTTGTTTTTGGTTTTTTTTAAATGCGTAAACAGAACCTAGTCCTTGACATGTCAGGATCCCCCTCCACTTCTCTTGCGAGTCCCAAACAAGTTTCGGACGGCGGGCTCACGTTAAGAGAGATGACGCTGGCGAACTGAGCGGCCATGATATCCCCCTCTTTTGCCTCCCTACTTTTTAGACATTGAAGATAACGGCATTTAACACAACGTACCTCTCAGTGTCTTGTCTTTTACTTATTATTATATCTTATTAATATGACCTATAATACTTGTTTTTGGACAGTTATTTTGCGATTTTGGGGGGTAATTACGGTACTTGAAGGGTTACTTCCGACTTATGTGGAAATTCGGTTTACATCACCAGCATAGGGACGGAACTTGCTCGTAACCCGGGTAGTACCTGTAAACATACATATACATATTAGGGCTGTCAAAATGATCGCATTAACAGGCATTAATAATTTTTTTTTTATTAATCACGTTAAAATATTTGACGCAATCAACGCATGCACTGAATGAGCCGCTCTCGCATTGCCTCAAACAGATTTCAATGACGCCGTTTATGGACATTAAGAGTGAAGAGAATGCCACCGGCCGCTTGGGGGCAGCGCAGCGCCGTTCCATACTAATGTTATTCCTTCTAATAGCGGGAGAATTAGTAGTTGTGAGACGTTTATGCTGTTGCTTTGTGCTCCACACATATTTCGGTAAGTTTGCTTTCTTTTAGTGGCAATTATGTGTCTCTTGTTGTATTTTGGGTAAGATATGCACAGAGATATATCTGTTATAAAGGCGAGTGGACACAGGCGTTCTTTGGGCTGCGCCCTTTATTGGCATAAGCTTCTGCAACTCCTTCACAACAAACAGAAGTATCATTAGTGAAAGCACAACAAAAATAATATTGTTATCTCTCAAAAAAAATAATGTTCACAAAAAGAAAAGCACTTCAGTCTGTAGTAATGAGGCCCTATTCTCAAACAGCTAAACAACAATGCAATGTGAACTGGCATTACTCAGAGTTTGGTCACTCAATTCTTATTATTGTTATTTTTATTCTTCTTATTATATTAACTCTACTTTTGATTGAAAATTGTACACATTTTATTAAAACGAAAATATGAAGAGGGGTTTTAAAATAAAATTACTATAACTTGTAACTATAACATTTATCTTTTATGAACTACAAGTCTTACTATCTGTGGATCACTTAAACAGAAAGAATGTTAATAATGCCATTTGTGGATTTATTGTTATAATAAACAAATACCGCACTGATTAAATGCGATCATTTGTCTTGGTTTTTACGTTGTGTTGATTTAAATGTGATTTTTATGGTCTTCATGTGATGTAAAGCACTTTGAATTGCCTTGTGTTGAATTGTGCTATATAAATAAATTTGCCTTATGTACAGTATGTTGTATGTATATATCCGTCTTGCGTCTTATCTTTCCATTCCAACAATAATTTACAGAAAAATATGGCATATTTTAGAGATGGTTTGAATTGCGATTAATTACGATACATTTTTAAGCTGTAATTAACTCAATTAAAAATTTTAATCGTTTGACAGCCCTAATAATATATATATATATATATATATATATATATATATATATATATATATATATATATATATATATATATATATATATATATATATATATATATATCAGGGGGTCGCGTTAACCGAATATTTTCCGTCGTTGACCGATTTTTAAAAACGGTGACGGAAAAAACTGAAGTCCATCCGTCATTTTGACCGGTTGCAATTCACACCCCAGACCACAGGGTGGCGAGTGAGCATCTTAATTATTAGCTATTGTCTCTCTTGATGCATGACGTCGTTGGCCTTACTCTGAAAAATGTCAAGGCAACTGAGTGTCCGAAGTTTCTTCAAAAAGCCCCAAAACGACGATGGTGTTGATAAAAGAGGTGAAAAAACAGGGACTGTACAAGCGGGCACACAATTCAAGTCCATGCGCACCAGGACTACGTTCAGGCCACAGCAGGTGAACTATTAATTTCATTGTTCCATATGCTACATATGGTAGGCTACCTAACTACTGGGGCCACAGTCAGCTGTTTTTGTCACTGCGGAGAAAAAGTTACATATTCATCTGCTTGATGTGTGATGGCACGGTGTGGATTCTCTGTTAAGCTTGTTCGGACAGAATATTAATTTTAAATGAATGAAAACTAAATACTATTGAATATCTTGAAGCGGTATGCAATGTTAAGAGTCTTGTTAGCTGTAGGCGCACTATCCTAGACCCCTCACTATCCACTCGTGGGGGCCTGCGCTTGTCAGTGACGTTCGTTATTCTCGCTAGATGATTATACAACTTTAACATTTGTTAATAATACGCTCTGTGTGTAGTATCATCCATCGCTTTTCCTTTTTAAATGGGCACTCATAAGCGAACGCAAGAAGTAACAACGGGAACATTTTTAAACAGGCAGTTCACGGGAGAGCATTTCGACTCTTCGGCCAATCATATAGCGAGAGCGAGTGGATAGTGAGGGGACCGCGTGCGGCTCTTAAAGGCTCAAACACACCAGCAACGTGAACGTCGCGTCAACGATCTCGCCGCAAATACGCTTCGAAATGCGGCTGTTAAAGTCAATCAGCCGCGTGTTAGACGCGTCCCAGAAGCGCTAAACGCAACGCACGCGAAAAGAACAGCAGAATTTGTTTTTTGACGCGAGACGCAGCCCCCCTGCGTCAATACTACAAGGTAGGATTGGGAAGGCCGGAAGTCACTCGTGTAAAAATACGGTGGATCCGGTCGATTTTCAAAATAATATGCAACCGTAATTTCCTATATAAATATAATAAACTGAAATGAGCTAAAACACCTGCAATTAATACGAATAATACACAAATCCTGCTACACAATAAAATTAATTCCTGTGTGGTGCTTTAACTTGAGAAAAAAACATCAATAAAGCTTAGAAAAATGTTCATAAGAAAAAAAATGTTAAAATCTTTGTCATTGGGATTGCTTTTTGCTTTAGCACATGACTTCTTTTTTCTTCTTTCAAAAAGAAAGCTCGCCAATACGCGGGGTCTGAAAGACTAAGTGTTGTTGTTTTATTACCTTTAAATACCCGCTATTCTCGCGCGATCTTGCAATCCTCGCGTGAACAGATCGAGCCGCTCCACAGACGCGCTGCTCGTGAAACGCGTCCAATGGAAATTGACGCCGAGCATCACTGGTGCGTAATCGCGGCGAGATCGTTGACGCGACGTTCACGTTGCTGGTGTGTTTGAACCTTAAGTGTCTCTGTCACGTGACTGTCGTAGCCGGGAACGCGCTCGGCCAAATGGACACACAAGTACGGAAGGTGAATTATGCCAAACAAAGGGTCACCCCAATGTCATTGTCATCATTTTAAAAATTTAAGTGACAGGTAAAAATAGATTATGACCGGATTTTTATGACCCTGTCAGTCAAAATGACAGACAACGAAAAAGTCTAGCGCAACCTCTGATATATATATATATATATATATATATATATATATATATATATATATATATATATATATATATATATATATATATATATATATATATATATATATATATGTATATATATGTATATGTGTGTGTGTGTGTGTGTGTGTGTGTGCGTGCGTGCGTGTGTGTGTGTGGCAGCAAACAGACAAGACTGAAAAAGCAGTTTCTGCTCTTGCACTCCTCTTCAAAATAAACTGCTGTATTTTAAGCCAAAACAACTGTTGTGTTTGATAGAACAACATGTCTATATGCTGCCATAGCGGATTCATGGCGCATTAAACCCCCAAACTATTTTTAATTTGTCCGTTTTACCCTGGAAACCCTCGTTTACAGATGTTGTGCAACCGCTTTTGTTTCAACCCAGCCATAAAATGAGAGTAATTGATTATATTTATTATTCAAAATGTCTGTCATTTTTAGCCTAGAATCATTAATTGATATCTAATATTTCGTTTAAAAAAAAAACGACTCAAAAAAATTATTCACTCGAATATTTTAAACTTTTAAACAAATTATATCACAATGAAAAAAATGGCATCTGTAAAAAAGTCACGAATATCTACCTCATAACTATCACTTAATTGTATTTTTTGTTACTGTCGCATTTTTTCCTATATGTTTGATGATTAATAATCGATCTAAACAAAGAAAAATTTAACAACAAAAGAAAAAACGTTTAAAAGGGTAAATATATGAAAAAAAAAACGTTGACCACTCCTTGATGTCTGCAATTTCTGCATCGCAACCCTTGTTATATGACCATGTTTAACCCATAAAATCCCCCCAAAATCCAGCTGTGCCCATTCACAGCTGTGTAATCACACTAGGTGATACATGCTACATGGAGTTTTTGGATCGAAACAGGGTAAGTACGCAATAATATCTCGTTAAAGTCATGGCGTCTTTAATTCTGCTCTTTCATGCTCTCACCTCCAGATAGGGTTTCGGCGTTTAAATTTATTTTATTTTTTTTTAAATGCCCTCCTATTCAAAATGTTTCTTCCCCCATAAAATTGAAATTTTAAGCTTTCCAATGATGTATCACACATGCATATAGGACAATTTTGAAATTTGGCCAAATTGGGTGTCTCAGAGCGGAACTTCAAGTCACCTGAGTGTTTTCCGCCATATACTGTATATATATATATATATATATATATATATATATATATATATATATATATATATATATATATATATATATATATACATATAATGTATTTTACGAAGGTTAACTAAACGTATGTTTAAGAATTTGAATGGCTCACAATTAGCTGAAAAAGAATGCCAATGTTTTTTTTCTTGACATAAAGACGATGCAACTCATGAGGGACAATTTACCTTAGAAGGACATGGGAATGGACGATCAACAGTTCGCTAACCTTGAAAACATCCACGTCGTCACAGTTCAAAGATCACGGGTTCAAATCAGGGCTTCGGCCTTCCCATGTTCAGTTTGAATGTTCTCCACTAGAAAGTGTCTATTTTTACTCTCTTTAAGCGGCCACCAAATAAAAAAAGAGCAAAAATTGTAGCGGGCCAATCAACAGGCCCTTCAAGCGGACTTAAATGACACGCCGCTGGTGTCGTGTGATCAATTCAGAATTAGCTCCACTTAAAAGTGTTTGAAAAAAACTGAATAGCCTTTACGCGATGACGTAAACGCGGGCGACTTTGATGATTATGCGGCGTCGTGCAAGTGCGCGACGAACCTTGACATTAAAGCTGGCTGTGTGCCTCCGCCCCAACCTTTCATTTTAGCACAATCAGCAGACACCCCTTCTTTGAACTCCTAAGGGAGACTGGAAATAAACACGCGTCTGTCCGTCCATTCTATTCCCAACACCCGAGCTGGCTTTATTACAGTAAAGCACCTTTTCCACATCTGCCTGATTATGGCTCTTCTTCTAAGGCGAGCGACAGTGCGCATTCTCTGACCCTAATTAGGCATCTTAGAGTAATTAGACTAAACACAGCCTTCACGCTCCGCTCTGCTCATTCATCATGCTCCGCTTCAGCCCAAAAGGAATTACACTGGCTGCACACTCACAAACACACAATGGGTCTCGCCAGCCACATTTCACCCTTTGTGCCTCAGACAAGCGCTGTTTCTGTAAACGAGAGGTCGACCTATATGGGATTTTCAAATGCCGATGCCGATACCTAAAAAAATGTTCAGCCGATTGCTGATATCCAAAGCCGATTTTGTAAGCCGATATTTGACACTGATATACTTTTTTTTTTAAGCACATATATTATGAAAGGCATTTTAAAAAAAAATTGCTTCAACAGCTTCAAATTTACAATGATTATCAGAGACTTAAAGGATTCATTCGGTCTGGTGCTATCAAAGCAACGAACGCGAAACTTCTTTTTATTATTATACACACTCAGCAAGAACAGTACATTATTGTCAAATAATTAAACCCACCAGGACGTCTGACGAGATGTAAACAAGTGAGAGTTTAAGAGGATGCTAAAGCTGATGCTAACGCTAATGCTACGCTAATGGCCAAAGGCTAAAAATGTTTTTGTTTAGCACTGCATATCCATAACTGTCTATATATTACATCTATTTGCTTTCTATTAGGGTTGTTCCGATCATGTTTTTTTTGCTCCCGATCCGATCGTTTTAGTTTGAGTATCTGCCGATCCCGATATTTCCCGATCCAATTGCATTTTTTTTTGCTCCCGATTCAATTCCAATCATTCCCGATAATTTTTCCCGATCATATACATTTTGGCAATGCATTAACAAAAAAAATGAATAAAACTCGGACGAATATATACAGTCAACATACAGTTACATAAGTACTGTATTTGTTTATTATCATAATAAATCCTCAAGACGGCATTTACATTATTAACATTCTTTCTGTGAGAGGGATCCACGGATAGAAAGACTTTTGACTTTGTATATTGTGACTAAATATTGCTATCTAGTGTATTTGTTGAGCTTTCAGTAAATGATACTGCAGCCATTCAACCCAAATGCATGATGGGAAGTGGACCCATGACTGTGCGTAGTGCTACCAATTGATATATCTTCTCTGCGTTGGGAAATAACATAAGGGGTCAAGAAAAAAATCAATTGCTACCTTGCTTCCCCACATTGCTTCCCATGATATTTCTAATCGTAGGGAGAGGGATTGTAAGGCTTTAGCCTATTAAAAAAAGGCTCCAAAGGCTGCCAAAATTCACTCTACTCATTTTACGCTGCCTTTTATCTCTCTAAATGGGTAAAACGGCGCCATTACAGATTGAGCGCGATAATGCGTGAGTGGGTCGTGCAATGCATGCATTAATTGCGTTAAATATTTAACATGATACATTTTTTAAAAATTAATTGCCACCGTTATCGGTACCTTAAGCCTAAAGACTCTGGATGATTGTAACATATTATGTCTGTAACGTTAAATAAATTTAGAAAATGATATAATTAAAAAATATATATATATATATTAAAAAAAGGCATGGCCGATATTCTTTTGCCGATTCCGATACTTGGAAAATGATGTGATCGGACATCTCTACTTTCTATTCCTCTTGTGCTTGTCTCCATTGCTGAATTCAATTATTAGCAGTAGTAGTATTTTTTTAAAAATTCTATTCGTGATTAAATGTGATTTTTATGTATAATTTTATTTCCTATTTCGATTGTTTTTGTTTTTTTTCGTTCTTCTTCCTTTTTTCGAATTGTTCTAAATAAATAAATTTGTCTTGCCTTGCCTTTCTAATGCTACGAGTTATATTTACAATGTAAGGATCACTCAGTAAGCACATTACAAGGCTAAACCAACATTGCACATAGACTTCATAATGATATTGACAAGACACGGGGCGTGGGGCTGATTAATAGGAGGCCTGCATTGTTGGTATGGCCGTCAAAGCTGACCGAGTGGAATCACAGACAAAGAGCTTTTTTCGTTGAAAATTCTTGTGAATAAATGCTTAAATCTCTGAATTCCTTATAGATGTTGTTTAAAACAGTCTCGATTCTTGGTTAAAAGCACAAAAAAAAAAAAAACTTGCAGTTAGCATTTATTTTACGTAAATATGTCGAAGTACGATGCTAGTCTGTTAGTCAATGTGGCGGCAGCGTTATGAAAACAGAGCTTTTCCAGTGAAAATTATTGTGAATAAATGCTTAAATCCCTGAATTCCTTATAGATATGGACGTAAGACAATCTCAATTCCTGGTTAAATCCCTGAATTCCTTATAGATATGGACGTAAGACAATCTCAATTCCTGGTTAAAAGCAAAACAAAAAAACGTGCGGTTAGCATTTATTTTACGTAAATATATCGAAGTACGATGCCAGTCTGTTAGTCAATGTGGCGGCCGCCATATGTAAACAGAGCTTTCCGGTGATAATTCTTGTGAATAAATGCTTAAATCCCTGAATTCTTTATAGATATGGATGTAAGACAATCTCAATTCTTGGTTAAAAGCAAAACAAAAAAACGTGCAGTTAGCATTTATTTTACGTAAATATGTTGAAGTACGATGCCAGTCTGTCAGTCAATGTGGCGGCCGCCATATGTAAACAGAGCTTTTCCGGTGAAAATGTTGTCAATAAATGCTAAAATCCCTGAATTCTTTATAGATATGGACGTAAAACAGTCTCGATTCTTGATTGAAAGCCAAAAAACCGTGCAGTTACAGTAGCGTTTATTTTACTTAAATATATCAAGGTACTGTGCCAGTCTGTCAGTCAATGTGGTGGCAGCCTAACAACAAAGTTTTTACGATGAAAATTCTTGTGAAAAAACGAAAAATATAATAATTACTTTGAATCCTCAAACAAATCACTCCTGAGACAATCCTTCCGGTTTGTATATGGTACAGCTTTCGTACTTTTTCAACATAAATCTGGCGTTGGATCGCTGCATGTGTCGCTGCAACCGACTGCGAATAACTGAAGCGGATATTGGGATGGTCCCCTACTTGGAAGGCATGGCACAGTGAAGGTCGAATCTGACCCGTCGATATCATTATGAGGTCTATGCATTGCATATTCTCTCATGCAAGATATAAAAATAAATATTTCCAGATAGCAGTATGCCTTCAAGCTGCTGCAGGGTCCATCCGGAGTCCTACTGTCAGTCAGCGGAGGTCACAGTTGCTCTTATAGATACCTGATCAAAACCCTTTTGTATCGGCTTAATGTTTTTTGAGGGGGGTGGGAGAGGAAGTCCACATATATCGGTCGACCTCTACTGTATTCCATTGTTGTGTGTTTTTCGTCAATGATGACGATAACGAAAATAATTCAACGACGGGCCATTTTTTTGGATGATGCTGACGATACCATAACGGGCTAAAAATGTGTCTTAGGGGAGGAAAACATAACGAGATGAATGCCAGTTTTCGTCTGACGAGACGATAAAGATATGACGCAAATGCTCCATAGCATTCGCGTTAGCATTGACTTTAGCGTCACGAGCGTCCTCTTCAACTGTTGTTGTGTTGTTATGTGTTTGTCCGCATCCGCTACGGCTCACAGTAGTAGTACTCTGTGCTTTTGGTTGCAAATAAAACCATTGGAAAACCTTGACAAAGTTGGTGTTGTCTGTCAATGTTCATTCCAAATTGTTGAAAACCGTTATTTGTTTTTTTGGGGCGACTAAACCCTGAATGTTTACGGACGAAAACCTTTTGAGTATTTCTCGATGAAAACTAATTATGAAATGAATAAAATATGACTAAGTATTACTCCAAAAGATTTAGGACAAAAATGAAAATGGTCTGCTGTACAACAAGCTTCCAGTTTCAACTGACTGAGGTTGTTACGGTGGCCGTCCCGCTGACAGAGTGTAGCCTACGGAGGAGGGAAAGCTCTAGATCCATTTGATTCATCAAGGATGAAGTAGTATGAAACAATATCCCATGTTGCTGTTGACTTTGGGCACCGAGAGGTAGCGGCTGTAACACACACAACCCGGGAAAGGATTCACCACTAAACCTCTGTAAATCCACTTGCTCTAGACCTTCACCTCTGGGGGGTGGGGGTGCTCTTTTAACAAGTCATTCAAGTGTAGAATACATTTTTTAAAAGCATACTAGTATATGTGTAACAATCGAGGGTTGATTTAAAAAAAAACAAAAAAAGAACATTTTATGTCCCAAAATAATAATATAATCCACATGCAAAATCCTAAAACATGCCGGACATTAAATAAAATTTCTACTCTTCCATTATTCGTGGACGGATTGAATGAAATTTAGTAAGTATATTCTAGGGATGTACAGTATATAAAGGGCGTAGTTTTGCATTTTCAGGATACTCAAATTGTCCTCGCCAATTTTTAAGCAATCTTATATAATGCGTTTAGTTATATAGGTAATTAAGATTGTCTTCCCATATGTTGTAAGGATTGAATTGACCCTACCATTATTAAGTTAATTATTTTCATTATGTTCAGACTAGACATGTGCCGATCATGGTTTCAAGGTATACCGTGTAGAGCTGAAACGAATACTCGAGCAACTCGAGTAACTCGAGTTTAAAAACTGATCCGAGTAATTTTATTCACCTCGAGTAATCGTTTATTTTGACAGCTCTAAGCATCACGTTTTGCTCGGACTACTTTTAATGCGGTACAACGCGCTGATGTCACGTGCGTAGAGGAAGAAGCAAAAAAAAAAAAAAAACTTACTGCAGCCGACAACCGCTACAAACGACACCGACGTTGCTAAATACTAGCCCGCACATGCTACGTTAGTTGCAGGTAGCGTCCAATGAGTCTCATAGAGATCACATGTATGTTGAACTAGATGCCCAATGACAGACTAGGCCGCGTCTGGGCAGCGTTAGCAAACAGCCGCCATCTTAAAGCAGTAGAGCGCTAAGCGCTAATAAAGAGCGCTAAGCGCTAATATATAAGATTAACGTTACTGTCACTACTAGCTCACCTTACGTTAGCACTGCGGAGGGCTAGGTTTCAATTAATTAATTAATTTCAATGCGTGGCTAACGTGTCTTACATACAGGCTTTAACATAACATAGCATTGTGGAGTGATGAGGGTGTCAAATAAAAACTCAATAATGCTAACTATCAATTTTAGCTTAGTAGTCATTGCTGGATAAAACACCAAGTAGCACTAGTCCCTAATGTGCTCCAATACAGCCTGTATCATACATTTATTTTGAACAGTGCAAAAACTCAAAATCCTATCAGGACTTACAGTTTAGACTAACTTAAAACTTAACTAGAACTTAAAAATGGCTTGACACAAATAGAAATTCAATTGAAAACCGTGGGAAAAAATCCTAACTTTTAAGTGATGTGTGTTATCAAGCGTAAAGGCATTTTTAGGTGTGTTTATATATATATATATGTATGTATATACTTTTTTAAAAATAAGATCTAAAGGTTTTTTGAGTGAAAGCAGTGAATTAGTCATTTTTTTAAATTCTAGTTACATCTGAGAATTGTTGGCTGTTTTCAACAATATACTTCGAAAATAAAGACATTGATTGACTGAAAATGGTTCAAGATTAGATGAAATGTCTTGTTTTCTCATGTATATCTATAATTGCTCTTCACCTAAAAATATATTTGTTTTATCCGATTACTCGATTAATCGATAGAATTTTCAGTCGATTATTTGATTACTAAAATATTCGATAGCTGCAGCCCTAATACCGTGGTATGAAAATTACAAGGTTTCAAAACCGTAAAAAATTTCCGTCATACCGTCTCTAAGGTATTAGCTATTTTTATGTCCCAAAAATGCATGGAGAAATCCCTCGCTTGCAGCTGCAAGGCTCAACCCTCCCACACCGGTTGTTGCTCAGTGTTAGTGAGTCAGCTGTGCTACATATTGGCTGGAGGAGCTGAAACTCCTGAACTTTTTCCCCCATCAAAGAAAACGAAATCGCTGGTGTTGGAATACTTCGGCTACAGAAAAGTTACAGACGGCCGCGGCTTAGAGGAGGATGGCCAACCGACATGTAAAACATGTTTGCAGAGGGTGGCTGCAAACATGCAGTTACAATTAAAGGTTAGTAAACACTGTCATGAACATTTCCCACTAGCTTCGAGAGTTAACTCCAGCGTGTTTAGTATGTCTATCGGAGGTAAAACGTGTCTTTTTTCTTTCTGGCAACTGTCTGTGAGAAAGAGTGTGTGAATAATGTAAACATGATCTGAGTCATACACACGTGCTTCTTATGGAAAATAATTCAATTATTTTTGTTCTAATGTTTATAACGTTGAGCTGTAGCTGTGGGTTTAGGCTCACCTAAAGGACTGCATTTATTTTAACTTTATTTAGAATATTTTCTTAATTTGCTAATGTGCATTGCTTTGAAAAATAAAAATCCTGCTCAATGGAATTATTATTATTATTTTTTAACCCTGATATCTCAAAGTAACACATTTTAGAGCTGTAATTGAAATCCCGTGATATTTCGGCTTAAGGTTATCATACCGTCAGAATCTCATACCAGAACATGCTTAGTTCAGACTTATATTTACCCCCGTTCACTTGCTGAATGTGCCGATTCATTTTCCCCCCTCAAACGCACGTTTGATTGGCTGATGACTTGACCCACCCGCGCACCACACACACATACGCACGCTCACATTTACCCAGCCCTAACAGAAATATATGTCGACAACATGCCACCTCCTATGCCCCCTTTGAAGAGGATGGATATTAGAGAGAGAAAAAAATCGGCCAGCAGCAGCAGGAAATAACGTTAAAGTCAATGCTGTGGAAGTAGGGAACACACCACTAATTTTGCTACTGAAAGTGTGACCTGCATCAGAGTTAACATAAGCTGTGTAACCAGCAATACTCGAGTAGGAAGTTGCTTAGAGAGAAGTGTACTTCTGTTTGTGTTTTCTACTGTTAATTTTAATTCAACTGTGAGGAATGTAGTGAACTCTGCTGGAAATTATAAAACCATTCTCCGTTATTTATTTGAAAATATCTTATTTGCAGCCTATACAAACATTTTTTCAGATAATCACACATAATCATAAACGAGGTAAAAAGTTAAAATAACCCTGATTTAGATTTTTTCCATAATTGCTGAACCCACTCATGCACTTAAAGAGATGCTTGTGGACAAAAGCAGTAGTGTTTTATTTACTATTATTATTTTTAAATTTTATTTATTTTTGTTTTTCCCTGATTTAAAAGTGTTTGCTGTTATACTTTATATATTTATTTAGACAGACAATGTTGAGTGGTCTTAAGACAAATGTTAATTTTTTGCATAACTGGACAGTTAAGAGATTATTGACAAGTTTGTATTTATTGTGTATGTTCATATTTTAAGTTATGTTCAAATATTGCAATTCAATTTTGCTAAAAAAAAATCCAGACATTTATTCTGGGAGTTCTCAAAATGTTTCCTTAGTAGTTTTTGGAAACAAAGTTTTGAATCGTACGGTGTTTTTGTTTTGAATCCTGCGAGCTAACCATACTAACGTTGCAATCGACTGGTCGAACGCGAACGACGTAATGAACACCCTGATTGAGCCTATCAATGAATTAGGTTGATATTAGTGGGAAATGTAGTCTTGACCCCAGTTCACACAATCTGTTTGGTCTTATTAATGTCCCGTTCCCAGCAAAAAGTGTACAAGCAGGTTATGCTGTTATATTGTCGCTACCTATGTTGACCTATGTTGAGACGCCCTTGCAGTATATGCATCGAGCCTCGGAGGCTGATTTTTTTTTTTTTTTTCCTGTCTTAAGGCTGATAAATTAAATGGATCAATTGCGGAAGTAAATTGATACTCCCATAAATGTCCATTGACAGATCATAATGAATAATCTAGGGCAGGGGTGTCAAACTCATTTCGCATCGTGGGCCACATACGGCCTAGGGAGATGTCAAGTGGGCCGGACCATTAAAATTATACCATACTCTGCTATAAATAACCAAAATATCATGTGTTTCCTTTGTTTTGGTGTAAAGAAGCACAAGAACATTAGGAAAATATTGAAATTTAATGAACTATCCTTTTACAAAACATTTCACGAAACACCTCATATTTCCTTAGACAAATGTGCAATTTACTTTTATCATTCACAAATATGCATTGCAACTGATCCCACTGATTGTACAAAGGCACAAAACTTTAATTGGTACTGAAAAATATAGTAATGCACTTTAAGATTAAATGAGACTTTTAAAGAAAGGAATTTTTAAACCACTTACACATACGCATATAAAATCTAAATGTAATCCCTGCGTACACCTTACAAACTAAGGAGAGTGATTTTAAATGTGCAATGAAGAAAGTGTTCGCCTTTCCTGTAAATCTGTAAACTTTATACATGAAACATACAATTCCTGTAAATCTGTAAACTTTATACATGAAACATACAATACATACTGAAAATGTATGGAGTTGTATGAACAGTAGAATTCCATCACACAACTTTTGTTTTGAAGCTGCTGACTAACATTAAAGTGCACATTTTTTAAATCACCACAGTAAGGATTCATCTTCACAGAGCTGTATTCTTTCAATGCAAACGGTATCTAAGGCAGCATTTTAAAGGTGTTAGTCTAGTCTGGACTTGTATTTGTTCCTGAAACTTGGCATCTTTTGGCCTGTACAAGTGCATCAACACCAGGTGTCATGTCCTGACTAGCTGTCACTTTCAGAATGTCATTTAAGTGCTTGTTTGTGAGCCTTGAACGCATTTTTGTTTTATTGAGATTCATCACTGAGAAAATTTGTTCACAAAGGTAGGTTGTCCCAAACATGCACAAAATTTTAGCAGCCAGGGTTGTTAATTTGGGGTACCCTGGTAGTAGATACTGATAAAATCTGTCCAGACCTACAGAGGCAAATTTGCCCTTCAAATCTGCATCACATTGCAAATCAATTATCTCTAGCTGAATTTCGACCGGCAGATCAGAAGCTTTAACTGTGAAAGGTGAGCGAAAAACTGAAAATTCTGTCTCAAGTTCACCAAATACCTGAAAACGTTTCTCAAACTCCTGCAGTAGTCCTGCAATTTTGTCTTTGTACCGTTTCATGTCCGCATCAGGTCTGGTCACACACACTTCTCTCAGACGGGGGAAATGAGCAGGGATGCCATTTGCCAGTTGCATCTCCCACAAAGTCAGCTTCAACTTAAATGCATGTATGTTGTCCGAAAACTGTGTGACAATTTTTTTGCGGCCTTGCAACATTTTGTTCAGATTGTTCAAGTGTTCAGTAATATCAACCAAGAATGCAAGGTCCCGTAGCCATTCCTGAGATTGTAATTCCAACACCGGTTTTCCTTTTTTCTCCATGAACTGTCCGATTTCCTCTCGTAGATCAAAGAAATGCCTCAGCACAGCGCCTCGGCTTAACCATCTCACTTCAGTGTGGTATGGCAGGCTGTGGGTAATGTTGCTGTCGCTGAGAAGTTTGTCAAACTGACGATGGTTCAGACCTCTGGACCGGATGAAATTTACAGTGCGAACAACCACCTCCATGACGTGGTCCATTTTCAGCGACTTGCAACACAATGCCTCCTGGTGCAAAATACAGTGAAATGTCCAGAAACGATCTCCTCCATTAAGGGCTTGTACTTTGTCTTTGAACTTTGTCGCGACACCTGCTTTCTTTCCGACCATGGATGGTGCGCCGTCTGTAGCCAGGCTGACAGCGCGGGACCAGTCCACTCCAACTCTGTCCAATGCAGCAACGACAGAGCCGAAAATGTCCTCGGCTGTTGTGGTGTCCATCATTGGCACCAACTCAAGAAACTCTTCAGTAACAGTCAATGTCTCATCAACTCCTCGAATAAATATGGCCAGTTGGGCCACGTCTGTGATGTCAGTGCTCTCGTCAATTGCCACGGAAAATGCAATAAATGACTTGGCTCTCTGTTTCAATTGACTGTCTAAATCTGCCGATAGTTCCAAAATCCTCTCTGCTATAGTATTCCTCGTCAGGCTAATATTGGCAAAAGCTTGTCGCTTCTCGGGACATACAAGTTCAGCCGCCTTCATCATGCATCGTTTAACAAAGTCACCGTCGGAATACGGCTTCGATGCTAATGCTATTTCGCTAGCAATTAGGTAGCTGGCTTTTACCGCTGCTTCACTGACTTCTCGGCTCTTGATGAAAGTTGACTGCTGTTTCCTCAGACCCGCCAGCAATTCGTTAATCTTATCTCTTCTCAGTTGTCCTTGCAAGCCGTCATATTTTTCGCTGTGATGAGTCTCGTAGTGGCGTCGAATATTATATTCCTTCAACTTGTTGCAAACACACCAAGCACAAAGGTTTTCCGTGCATCTCTGTAAATAAATAGGACGTGGTCCATTTTTCTTTGAAAATTCTACACTCCTTATCTACTTTTCTCCGTTTGGATAACGACATTTTGGCTAATGAGGGTGTAGCGGAGAGGTAGAGACCAATGTATTAACAACGTCGTAACAAGCAGCAGATGGCGCATTGATACCGTCTGCTGTTTTCAGTCTGTCTCAGTGATGCGGCTTGTCTTCTACTCTGATGGAAAGAGTGCGCCCCTTAGCGGATAATCCATGAATTGCAGCAAATTAAAAATATTAATTCCATGTTTTTTATGCATTTTTTCCACTTTCAAATTATCCTGCGGGCCTGATCGAACCTCCTTGGGGGCCGGTTCCGGCCCGCGGGCCGTATGTTTGACACCCCTGATCTAGGGTGTTACACACATCGATCCTCGGAACCAAAATTTTAATATTTTTGGTCTCGGAGCTGATTAATTACAAGAAGTAATTGTGGACTTATTGTTGCCTGTAGGTTCCAAGTCAGCCTATAGAGGGATGAGCGCTCTTCAATTGTGCTTTTAAGAACTCTGGGTAAATGATGTTTTGGGAAAGAGCTGGGTGGTTGCAGTTCATTTTGAAGTTGTTTCTCATGGCAGAAGAAGAAAACGATGAATCACGTTATATGCTACGTTTGACGTTATCGGACAGTTTTCCAAAATAATCCCTACAGAAAATTTATGTCAGTACTTCTGTTTTTCGTATTTTTCTACAGAATAGAGCTCTACCTCACGTAACACTGTTATGCATATCATCAAAATAATTTTTTGGTTTGTCCTCTTGGTCAGCTCCAGCTACTACTGCTATGAAAAAGCTAACATTAGTAGGAATTTGAAACCCTGTTATTGTGATGATGCCAAATACCTGTACAGTGGTACCTCGACATACGATCGCTTCGACACACGATCTTTTCGACATCCGACGTAAAATTTGACTCGCCATTTGTTTCTACATCCGACGACATGCTCGAAATACGACGACATGACAGCACTGCAAACGAACGCACGGTGGATTTTCTTGTGTGAGAAATCAACACAGTTTTCAAAAAAAGTTGATACAGTTGGAGAAACAAGGAAAAAAGTGATGCTTACCTTTGAAATGAAGATGCAAGTTATAGAAAAATATGAGCTTGGGGTGCGCGTCCCTGAACTGGCTCAACAATACAGCTCCATGGTCCTCTTGCGACCACCATTCGCCACTATTTATAAGTTAAGGTGACAATTATTATTGTGGTAACATTGCCAAGGAAATCGCCAGCTTCGTCACGTTTTTATCATTTATTTAAGAACTTATCCAACACAAAACGCCCATTGTCTTAAGCAGTTTACTGCTCTCAAGAAAACGAAAGTATTATCTCTACCGCACCGACCTATCTCACTGAGACGTCAGCTTCGCGGTGCGTTCAGGGACAGTAAAAAGTGTCCGCCATATTAGAATCCGATTCGTTACATTATTTACAGGAATAATTATTAATTCTTCTTCTTATTATTATATTATTCTGAATTATTTATTTATAACTTATTTGTTTCTCTATGTTTAATTGCCATTTGTAACAGTGCCAGCAGTATTTATTAAGAATTGAGTGTATGTTTTTAGGCTTTGGAACGAATTAATGGAATTATAATGTATTCCTATGGGAAAATCCTGCTCGACATACGACCATTTCGACTTACAAACAAGGTCCTGGAACGAATTAAATTCGTATGTAGAGGTACCACTGTATTATAAATAGAAATCATGTTTTAAAAATTTAACCATAGAACTGCAAATCAAGCCTTTGATAACTTAGGACCTAATATGGAGGAGAAAAGCTTACATTTAAACAATTTTGAAGCCATAACATCCTCCCAACTTGACTTACCGATAACGATGAGGGTGTAGTTGATGTTGACGCTGCCGAAGCCGTTAGTAGCTTTGCAAACGTACGTTCCCGTGTCGTCCGCCTCCACTTCCTTGACCTTCAGGCCCATGCGCAGGATGCGGAAACGGATCCAACCGCTGTGGATGTTGCGCCCGTCTTTGGTCCACATGATGATCGGAGGAGGGTCTCCTTCCACCGGGCAAGGCAGCTTGACGGCACTCCCGAGGCGGACGATCTGTCGGTGAAGCACTTTCTCAGACACGCGAGGTGGTCCTGGGGGCGCAGACGTACACATAAACTCCATCAACTCTTAGAAAGTTACTACTTGCGCGATATCACACACACAAGCCTTCCTCCCAAATTCCAAAAACATGAATGTTAGCATCGTTCAAATCGTTTCAAAATTTAAGGTCATTTTTCTATTCCTGATTAGAGTACAGCATCGTTTGAATTTTAACGGTTCTGGTTCCAATTCCGATTCCACATTTAGATTCCGGTTCCAAAGTTTCTTGATTCCGATTCTTTTAATAGGCAGGCTAAAAAAAATGCTTTTTAGTTTTGGTAGAGTTTTTATTTTTTTATTAATTTCTTAACTTCTCGATAATTTTTTAAATTAAATGAACTTTGAATTAACTTTGCTATGAATTTCTCACAGGGCTATTTTAACTTGTATATAAATATCAGTCTTTGAACTTGAATATAATAAAGTTTCTTTCACAAAGATGTTTATTTTTCAAAAGCTCACAGAGAAAACATTACTCATATTCTTTTGCCTATGTTTTAGAGTGTCTTATGCTGCAGGCATTTATTGTATTTCACCATTTGTTTTAGGTGGTATTTTTACAAGTTAGTTTAGGGCTGAAATCTTCTAGATGTTAGGCAGAGATATTCTGTGCCTTGCTCTTAAGTACACTACTTTTTAAATTTGATTTCTTTCTAAACTAATATATTTTTCATCCGTCCACAAGATAGTACTATTGTAACGCCGGACTCTACAGTTTTTCTTTGGTTTTGGTATGTGCACTTGGCTTCCCCTAGTGGTGACTTACTGGAAAGAAAAAACTTATTACTTTAGTTGGAAAAGAGTCCTTGAGGTGTACAGACGCTACACACCTCCTCGGCACTACACATAGTTTGGAACCATTTATAAAACATAACTGGAAGTTTGCATGTTTTAACAGAGGGTCTGATATAATTTCAGTGTGTTTATTCTATTACTTTGTTGTCATTTATGTGAAGCAAGGCAACACGATTTCGTGCTAAGCTAAATTAGCGACGCCATATGGTTTTCTCATAACAGAGCTGGTCTTCATGTGGCTTCTTCTTCGTGGTGTTTAGCAGCTATTTTTCAGGGCTGGGAATCAAAACTTGGAATAGAAATTTAAAAAATTCCGAACGGTTCCGGGAGAACCGGAGTGTAGGTCCTGGATCCAATCGATACTCAAGGCCCAACCCTATTCCTGATAGCAAAAAAAAAAAATTGACCTTGACCTTAACAACAAACACATTTCTGCGTACTTTTAATATGGTTTACCAATGATTACGGCCCTTTGAGAAAGCCCAATGTGGCCCGCAGAGGGGGGTGGAAACTAGGGATGTCCTGATCCGCTCGCGTCATTTTTCAGAGGATCAAGTAAAAAGGATCGGGTTTTTAATAAGTACAAATATATTTATTTTTCGATCCATGCTTGTACAACCTCTCACCCTCTTATCTTATAAGAAAGGGGTCGGGAACCTATGGCTCGCGAGCCACATCTGGCTCTTTTGACGGCTGCTTTAAAAAAAAAAAAAAAATCGTTATACGCCTTTGCGCTGTTACCGGCATCCCCATGGGGGCCGTTGTCCGGTTTCAATATGACCGGCCGGCATTGCCAATTTAGTGTAGCAGAAGAAGCGGGCGAGCGTAAGGGGAGCAACCTAAATCCGGCGTTTGATCACTGCATATGTTTAAGAATAACTGCGACCGACTGAAGCGGAGTGTGAGACGGCCCCCTACTTGGAGGCGTGGCGCAGTGTCTGGGGACTGTGTCCTGTCAATGTCATTATGAAGTCTATGGTCCAAGTCATTTAAACTGGGAGGACTACCTGCAAATGCTCATGTTTGACCGCCATTAACGGCACGAGGCGTCCATCATTGGCAGCCAATGGTTTGATAGGAGTGCGCTATAAAGGGTTAATGATTTGAGGACAGCAGTCAAATAATGAAGAAATGTTTTGAAATGTAAAAAAAACTTTTTTTTTAACAGATTATCATGAGTACAAGAGTTCAGCGTTGAAGCACGGGTCAAGAAAATGGAAAAAAAATAACAGTTCGGTCAGGGGCAGATGGAATGAGAAGCAGGTCATTTGTCATTTTCTTGTCCGATTATCCAGAAATGCTGAAAGCAGATTGTAATAATTGGACAGGGCCTGTCGTCCGCAGCCTGCCCAGAGAGGGCAAAGTCGACTTTTTTGCGTAGCGTGCGAGAGATCAAAGCGGTCGGCGGGGGCGGGTCGCACTTGGCCGGACAGCGGCGGCTCTTAATTGGCCGGGGTCCGCCTCCTCAGATCCGGTGTAGCGAAGCGCGCCCAAACACCCTGTGATGGTGTTAGGAGGCCCGCACCGCTGCCCGCACAACAACCGAGCGGCCAGCGAGCCAGCGCCGCCCCCTGAAAACTAAACAAAACCCTGAAACGCTGAGCGGAGCAGACAGCCAATCAAATGAAACCAAACCCTATCGCTAGTCTGGGCCTCCGAACAAATGGGCCCACTCCGGTTGCAGTAAAAACAATGGGGAGGGTAAGTACACATGGCTTCTCCCAATGCATACACACACACGCTCAAACAAACACACACAGTCACATTCCTCTGCTGCATTTCACACATAATGGTAAACAAGAACTTTATGGATGGGTCTACATAAAAGCGTAGAGGTGAGCCAGGTAACTCCATCTGGTCGTTTCATCCGAAACGCTGCCGACAGATGGATGGAAGCTGCGTGAGCAACATCTGGCCAGCGAAAAGATAGCATTTTGTTATATCGGCAACTCACATATACACTTTACACTAAGTTAAAAGCATGTTGATTTGCAGCCGTGCATTTTATCACACTGGTATACAGGAAATGGAAAGTGTCATTGTTTATGTCTGCGAAGAGAACGCAACCACAGTCTTCTTGGCTTTTGTCAGCTGGCCTGTATCTCACCCCTTTTTTACCACAGCAGTTGGGTATCCTTCAAGACCACAATTGGGTCACGCAAGATGTCAGTGACCTGAGTTTGTCAGGTTACAATTTGATCCTATAAGTGAGACGGCGCTAAAAAAAAAAAAAAAAAAAAAATCATTCCTACTTAAAAGGGCCGACATACGGACTTTTCCCCAACACCGATTAACAAAAAGAATAAGCCAATAAAAATCTTGAGTGAAAATTTTTGATCAGGCATCTGTGGGCATCTGACAGTAGGACCCCGGAAGGACCCTGCAGCAGCTTGAAGGCAGGCTGCTACAGGAAGCTTCAGGCTTGCCAGTTTTTTAAAATACAGTGATCCCTCACTACTTCGCGCTACAAACTTCGCGCCCTCAGTCCATCGCGGATTTTTTTTTAAATTAAAAAAAATATATGTATATACAGTGTTACCTCTACATACGAAGTTAATTCGTTCCAGGACCTTGTTTGTCAGTCAAAATGGTCGTATGTCGAGCAGGATTTTCCCATAAGAATACATTATAATTCCACAGCGCCAAAAACTTACACTAAATCCTTAATAAATACTGCTGGTACTATTATAAATGGCAATTACACATAGCAAAACAAATCAATTATGAATAAAAATCGGAATAATAATATAATAATACTAATAATTCCTGTAATAATGTAACGAATCGGGTACTAGTGTGGCGATCTTTTTTTGCTGTACCTGAACGCACTGCGTGGCTGACGTGACAGAGAGAGTTTTGTTGAGAACACCGTCGACTGCGGCGGACAGTAGGCGTTTTGTGTTGGACAAATTCTGAAATAAATGATAAAAACCCGACGAAGCTGGCGATTTCTTTGGCGATGTTAACACAATAATAATTGTCACCTTAACTTATAAAGACTGGCGAACGGTGGTCGGAGGGGGACCGGGAAGATCGTAGACATTCTACAGCTGTATTGTTGAGCCAGTTCACAGATGCGAACCCAACGCTCATATTTTTCTATCATTTGTATCTTCATTTCAATGGTAAGCGTCACCTTTTTCCTTGTTTCACCACCTGAACCAACCTTTTTGAAACCTGTGTTCATTTCTTTCACAAGAAAACACGCTGTGCGTCCGTCTGCGGCGCTGTCATGTCGTCGTATTTTGAGCATGTTGTCGGATGTAGAAACAAATGGCGAGTCAAATTTTGCGTTGGATATCGAAAAGATCGTGTGTAGAACCGATCATATGTCGAGGTACCACTGTATATAGATGAGCTGTCCCAAGCCGATTGCGTAATGTCACTATCCCTCCCCCCTCCCTCTCCCTGTTCTTTGCTGTTCAGGCAATGCACTAGAGTTGCTTATTAAAGTTAACGATGGATAGACATCTTCTGTTTATCTCGCCACAGATCCCTGGAAGCCGCAGCATCAAAGCGCCGCATGCGTCAATCATCGTTTAACTTGTTAAACAGTTGCTGTGGCAACTCATTGTGTGTAAGTGAGGAGATGAAGCGGAGTTGAGTGGACTCACTTAGTGCTGCGACAATTAATCAATTAACTCGAGTATTCGATTAGAAAAAAAAGATTCGAATTGAATTTTGCTGCTTCGAGTATTCGTTTAAAGTGACGTTGTAATGGTTTGTTTTGAAAGTGTTAGCATTTAGTTTTATTGATTTGGGTGGATACACTGCCCTCTAGTCTGCCTCATTCACATGGCCGAATATAGCTACTCCCTGTTAAGACAGACATAAGCTAGGTTTTTGTTTGAGCTAATGTTTTTTAATGAATTTGTAATTTTGTTTAGAGGTATATATGGCCAATTTTTGTGGGAATATATGTCTGAACCATTTGTTAAGGGCACTGTAAAAAAAAAAAAAAATTTTTTTTTAGTAGTTTATAGCATTAAGCTAGAGGACTTTTGCTATTTGTTCTTTTGTTGTACATAGATCCTTATTTTTTTATACCGTTTGAGGCTCAGCTCAGCTATTTAAATTTTTTATATTCCTTATCAGATTACTCGATTATTCGAACGAACTAGTTCATGGATTAATCGACTACTAAAATAATTGATAGCTGCAGCTACAATGCACTCAATGTAGCATTTAATAATGACAAGCAATTTTATACTTTATTCTTGTTTATTAAAATAATTTGTTGGGACATTAACATGTTTAAAACTTGGTACATTTGAAGTGCTTAAAAACCATTTATTAAAATGTACATATACATATTTTTTTTCTTTTCTTAAATTATACTTTGGGGAAAAAAAGTGAGAAAACATGGGAAAACGCGGGTTCTGGTCCCCGCGAAAAACGAGGGGTCACTGTATTGTAAGTAAGGCTGCAACAACTAATCGGTTAAACTGATTAAAATCGGTTAATAAATTAGTTGCGAACTAATTTGATAATCGATTTTTGCCCTATTTGGGTGCTTGTTGGCGTGTAATGTCAGGCTGCGCGTCAGTGAGTGCTGTTGAGTTGATGAATCAATAATGTTACTAAGGGTCGAGAGTTAAGATTGTCTTTTAAGTTGTCAGATCCAGTGTGCCTCCGTCAGAGGTGAGTATATAAGGCCAATTGTATTGTTTGTATTCTTTGTTGCTGAGTCGTTACTACTTAGCACGGAGCGCTAAGCCAGTTAGCGATTACGCTAATGAGTGTCTTAAGTGTCTGTTTGTATTGTGTTTTGGTGAAGCATATTAGCACTTGAATTATTGTTAGATAGTAAAGTTGTCTCATTTCATTTTATAAAGAAACCACTTTCATTTTTTTTTTTTTTTTTTCATTTTTCATTTTAATACAACACTTAGTAACTTTCCAACCTTCATTAAACATATTCTTAACTTCGGTGATTGAACATGGACTTTAAAGTAGGCCCAAGGGTGTCTGTATCACTTTTACTTCGCAACTTGGAGGAGCAGGGGCGGACTGGTAATCTGTAGCTTCTGGAGGATCACAGAACAGCCGGTGCTCTGGACGGCCGGCGGCCGCCATACGTACATCGCTGTTTTTATCCCCCCATCCTCTATGATTATCTACAGTTCGCATCCAATCCGACAGGTGACAGCAATGCGCCTGGCTGTTAACTGCCAGTCTGATAGGAGAAGAACGAAGAAACCACAGAGTAGCCTACTTTGGTAAAGCCTTACTCCTTGTGGAAGCAAAATAGCGACGAGCGTGGATAAACAATATGGATGGTGGTGGCAAAAAAAGAAAAGACAAGGGTGGCGCGGAGAAGGTTAGAGAGAAAAAACTGAAGAAACTCGAGAGCGAAGCATCTAAATGTCACAAGTTGACACACATGTTCGCAAGCAGCAGTCTGGCTGCAACGGCCATGCCGGCTCACAACAGCCCAGCCCCCGGCAATGGTGAGAGTGGGAGCGGTAGCCGCTCTCACGTGCAGCCGGTACACGGAGAGACAACAGACGAGGAAGAGGCTAATGATGAGCTGGTGGAAGTTCCCCAGACAAGCGCAGGGCAAGTAAGTACGGATGAAGAGGGTTACTTGCTAGGTATATTGGCAATTATTATCCACCAGGTAGCTACATTTTCAATGAAATAAATGGCAATTAAAGGGTTAGTGCCAGCTAGTCCATGTCCTCGTTTGCAATCGTGTCAAGTTACAGTGTGCTAGTTCAACTATCCCTCTCCTAAGAAAAAATATTTTAGCTGTAAAACAACATATGCACACGCAGCAGCAATATTAATCTAGAAGAAATATCATTTCCTGCCTTTTTCTCGTTCTACTTAGAGATCCTGAGAGTGTTCTCTTCATTTCTCAGTGAGTATTCAAGTTAAAATGTATAAGAACAGCCTCTTTTCATTGCGATTTATCATAAATCATACCATGTTTTCTTTGTGCTTCAGGCAGTCTCCTGCCTTTTCTGGTTCTACATTGAGACCTGGACTGTGCTGTTAATTTCTCAGTGAGTATTCAAGTTAAAATGTATAATAATGCAATGTGTAGTTCTTCATAGCCGCTTCATTTTTCTCTCATAGTGCACGAAATTGATGCATTTTACAATAAAATGTTTTTAAAATTCTCCCGGGGGTCCATGCCACCGGAACCCCCTAGGGCAGACATGCCTTAAGTCCGGCCCGGGGGCCAAATGCGGCCCGTGGTCAAATTTCATCCGGCCCCCAGCCTCTGTCATAAAATCAATAACGTCTGGCCCGCACACAGACTTGATAAATTGGTCAGCAGTGCTGCTACCAGCATATGAAGTAGCTTACACACTAAATGCTGCTCCTCATTTACCCACTAAAAGGCAGCAGCACTCTGAGCAACATCACCTCGTTTGACCCTTTACTTCCAATTTTCTAAAATGGCGACAATCAACAACAAAAAGAGAGTTGACCGCGACGGCCGACGCTACAAGGATAGGTGGAAATTGGACTATTTCTTCACTAAAAGACACAACAACTGTGTCTGCCTCATTTGCAAAAAAGGCAGTTGCTGTTTTTAAAGAATTCAATGTGAGGTGATATTACCAAACAAGACACGCTAACATGTACAAGAAGATTACAAGGAGAAACTTAGCAACGAGAAATTTAAGCAACTTGAAGCTAGTTTAACTTCACAACAGCAGTATTTTGCAAGAGCCCGAGCGTCGAAAGAGAACGCCACAAAGGCTAGTTGTGAGATTGTTGAAATTATTAATAAAAAAAAAAAAAATAAAGCAAATGTAACACCCAGAATGGCTTGCTAAATTTGCTTAAATATATTGTTCTACGTAAAGGACGTCAGCCAAGGTCGGCCCCCCACATTTTTACCACACAAATTCTGGCCCCCTTTGCAAAAAGTTTGGACACCCCTGCCCTAGAGGGTCTGTGTTTCCCTTTGTACAGTGATTCTTGTGGGCTGGGCTGAGTCAAAGTGGTGGTAGAGGGTGGTAGGAACCCTGCCTGCCACACACACAAAAAAACTACAAATGTGCTGCATGCTTTATGGCACACGTCACATTCCCCATTTGTTAGATTGTCATTTCATTTTGTTAAGCTACAATTAGATTCATGAGCTCATCGCTCTTCCCCCACTGCAAACACAAATGTAGTTCAGTACGACTGCACGCGACCGGGAGACCAGGACTTTACGACCCTTAGGCAGATCCTTACGGGAAATGCAGTCTTCCTTTCGGCAAAACACTTACGCTTTTGTCCACTAGCGTTGTTAAAATCACAAAAAAATATTTAGTGTTGCTCAAATGACTAAAAAATAGGCATTTGCTCTTTGGAGCAGTGGTCCCCTCACTGGGATGTCTGACAGTGAATCAACATGTTTAATGATTTCATGTGTGATTACTGTTCCAGGTTTGGAACATTTTGGAATTTGACTAGAATCTTCAGCCTGCAAAATCTCACCAGGCTACAGAAAAGTTCAACATTAAACATGGTTGTCTCAGGAGTTTTGTGACCTTTTTTGTGCGACACGCACAGCCAAACACGCACGGCTCATTGAAGACTATTCGTCCATAGTTGTGAATGTGATTATTTGGCTGTGTGTGCCCTGCAATATCCCAGCCAAAGCCAGCTGGGATATGCTCCAGCTCACCCAAGTCTCCATTGAGGATAAGCAGTATAGAAAAAGGCTGATTTGTTATGCTGCTTTGAAATCCAGAAAATTGGAAGTCGACCCATATCACAGCATGAATTGTGTGTGACCTTGGGGGATTCACTGAACTGTACATTCAGATCATAAGTTAGCAATGCGAACTACAATCACCCAACACAAATCTGGCATCTAATCCTCAATGATACATTTGTGACTACTGTAGCATAGTGTAATAGTTCTTCAACATATGTTTCCACTTTCATTGACTGTCTTTCATCACTGTCATCCTCACTGTGGTGAAGATACAGTATAGTAAATGATATGGAATGTTCTTTGGGACCCCTCCGGTTCCAGACGTTATAAATGAGCCTAATGCACGAGAAGGTTTTGGCTGGTGCTCCCAGTCTTTGGAATGTGCAACAAATTATTTCCTCCCTCAATCTCTGCTCTTAAAAAAATCTTTTGAACTCCCTTCTGAAAAACAAGGCACACAGAGGTGCCGAAATCAAGGACGCGGTCTGCATCACGTAATAAGTATTTGTGCTCGTGTGCGTGACCGCTATCCTTTCTTCAGTAGTGTCTCTCCTCCGCCTCCTCCCTCTCAAGGACAGGTTCGCGTAACCTTGAAGTTGAAAGCGCCCAAACCACAGAGGCTCTCTGTGCAGAATGGAATAACTGTGTTATCTGTGTGATCGAGAGACAACCAAATGCAATATTGAATCGTGGCTTTCTGCAGAAAAATGAACTTTCCTGCTGTGTCGCCAGCATTGTTGTTTTTGTCAACTATGATGATAACAGATGATGTCCAGCTAAAAACGTGTCTCGGGAGACTAAAACACAACGAGACTAATGCCAGCTTTTGTCTGACGAGATGAAAAAGTTTTTTTTGTCATATGTTCACAGTGCGTTTTCATATTGTCCATAGGGTATGTCAGCCTGCATCATAGCCGTTTTTGGGTCGTGCCACTCATGTGACATGCCCTGCGCCCTCACCCTGACCGTGTTTAGGATGCTAGCCTATGATTCATCTTGCTTGTTTTGAAACACATGGTAAGATTTGTTTTCTTATCCTTGCAAGAGAGAATATGCTCTCGCCTTTAACTCATTCACTCCCAGCCATTTTCACCCGTGCAACCCCCTTCGCTCACGGCCGTTTTACTGGATTTTGACTGATTTTGAAAGGCCAACAGAAAATTCTGTTCTATTGCTATATAAACATGGAACCCACCAAAGGAAAGATTAGACTCTCTTCTTTCAGGAGGAAAAAAAAGTTAATATCGTTTTCCATTCTTTAGAAATCAGCATAGAAAATGGCTTAGTTTGAGTAATTTTCCAATTTCTGATGAAAAAACTGAGAAATTGAGCTTTTTGTGAAAGCATACATTTCAAACATAACTTTGACATTAACACAGCTATTTTTTGCTTTACTTACATCCCAAACATCTGAATAATGTTTTCCTTTTACGAAATAACAAACAACAAGACAAATAGAGATTTTGATAGCAAAGTAACAATTTATTCACACATAACTAACTGAGAGATGACGTTCTTGAGGCTGTGACAGCCAGGTAAACTTTTCCCTCATTGCCGCCTGTCTCATAAAGATGGATTTTGTTTGAGTCTCTGTGGGGTCTGCTCGGCGAGCAGCACAGACTCAACGGCATCGTCCGCTGCACTGGTGGTCCCGGTCGTTCTGCTCGGTCGTCCAGCGCCTGGCATCCCGGGCGTCCTCTAGGTTGTTCTGCTTGGTCGTCCACCGCCTGCCATCCTGGACGCCATTTGGTCGTCTTCCGCCGGCGCCCCGGCTGTATGGCCCGGCTGTTCATTGCCGTTGGATCGGGTTGCGTGTTTTATCAAATGTGCTACTGCCCTCCAGTGGCCAGTTTTATAGCTTTAAAATGGACTATCAGCTTTGTGCTTTGAAACTAAATTGAATCAGAACCCAGAGTGTCTCTTGTAAAAAAAAAAAACGTAAAAGACGTATAAATACGTCTTTGGGACACTGAAACAATTAAAAATAGAACGTATTTATACGTTTTTGGGAGCAAATGACTTAAAGGTATGTGTTGAGTGATCGTCACACACTAAATATAACTTATAGCGTTAGCATAGCGTCCACTATTCCAAAATTAGCATTTAGCTTTAGCGTGGCACGCATCCTCTTAAACTCGCAGACAATTTTTTTTTTTTTAATCAGTCGATTGCAGTCGGGTGGTTCTTGTTTCATCAGATTAAACAGCAGATTAAGGGTTAAACCTTAGGTAGGCTGATTGAACACTCTAAATTGTCCATAGGTGTGAGTGTGTGCGTGAATGGTTGTGTGTCTCCTTGTGCCCTGCGATTGGCTGGCAACCAATTCAGGGTGTCCCCTGCCTACTGCCCGAAGTTAGCTGGGATAGGCTCCAGCACCTCCGCGACCCTCGTGAGGAATAAGCGGCATGGAAAATGAATGAATGAATTAAGGTTTAAACCCTCTGTGCTGAATCAGTTGTAACGATGACCAGGACCCACAGCGGCCCTTGAGGACCGGTTTGCCCACCTCTGGTGTAGTATCATCACCTCGTTGGCATTGTCCATGTAGAACAAGCGTGGGCAAACTATTCCACAAAGGGTCGCAGTGGGTGCGGGTTTATGTTCCAACCAATCAAGAGGAAAGTGTTTCACCAAACTGGTGTCTTGCAAGCACAATCAATTGATTGCAGTCAGGTGCTTCTTGTTTCAGCAGAAACCTCATTGGTTAAATCCTCTGTGCTGGATCAGTTGGGACAAAGACCAGGACCCACTACGGCCCTTGAGGACCTGTTTGCCCACACCTGCTGTAGAGACTACAATATGTGCTCGTCTGTCAATGTTCATTCCAAATTGTTGGAAACCTGCATTTATTGATTTTTGGACTAAAACCTTTCAGTTTTCCAGACAAAACATTTTGAGGTTTTGTTGGCTCGAACTAGACGAAGACAAATGCTTTTTGAAATGACTAAAATATGGCTAAAACTAATAAGTATTTTCGTCCAGAATACTTATGACAGGGATCCCCAAACTACTCAAAATCGGGTCGCAGGGGGTGCTGGATTTCTTTCCAACAAAACGGGACGACACCTATGCACCAATCTGCTGTCTCCAACCAAATGAGATGAATCCCTTTTCACCAATCTGGTGTCTTGTAAGTGTAATCAATTGATTGTGGCCAGGTGCTGCTTGTTTTAGCATAAACCGCATTGGTTGAACTCTAACAAATACCAGGACCCACTGTGGCCCTTTGTGGAATTGGTTTGACACCCGTGAAACGTATTCGATCGGTAGGAACAAAAACCAGTACCCACAGCGGCTCTTGAGGACCGGTTTCCGAAATAGTGATATATCTTGATACTTTGTATCCTAAAAGGTTATCGATATGCTCCTGCCAAGAATAGAGATATTGTTTTAAAAATGTGTCAATGACTAAAAATAAAAATTAAAAAAAAAAAAAAAAAAAAAAAAAGAACCGACAAAGTTGCTACCAAAATCTTCCACCATAATAGTGTCTCCGTTAACTCTATGTCTGCATTGATGGTGCTCGACGCCAAATCCATTTAGACTGGGAACGTTCATTCATTCAAAAGCAGAGCATTCACAGTCATTCTGTCCGATTTTCAGGGCATTTACAGGTCACTTGCTGTTTATTTTAGGGCATTTACGGGTCATTTGCTGTTGAGTTTGAGTCACTGCCTATTCATTTGGGTGATTCCCAGGTCATTTCCTGTTCTGTAACGCAAAATAAAAAGGAAGTGACCCATAAAATACCCCAAAATCAACAGGAAGTAACTGAAAATCAACAGGTACAGTGGGGGAAATAAGTATTTAGTCAACCACCTATTGTGCAAGTTCTCCCACTTGAAAATATTAGAGAGGCCTGTAATTGTCAACATGGGTAAACCTCAACCATGAGAGACAGAATGTGGGAAAAAAAAACAGAAAATTACTTTGTTTGATTTTTAAAGAATTTATTTGCAAATCATGGTGGAAAATAAGTATTTGGTCAATACCAAAAGTTCATCTCAATACTTTGTTATGTACCCTTTGTTGGCAATAACGGAGACTAAACGTTTTCTGTAACTTTTCACAAGCTTTTCACACACTGTTGCTGGTATTTTGGCCCATTCCTCCATGCAGATCTCCTCTAGAGCAGTGATGTTTTGGGGCTGTCGTTGGGCAACACGGACTTTCAACTCCCGCCACAGATTTTCTATGGGGTTGAGATCTGGAGACTGGCTAGGCCACTCCAGGACCTTGAAATGCTTCTTACGAAGCCACTCCATTGTTGCCCTGGCTGTGTGTATGGGATCATTGTCATGCTGAAAGACCCAGCCACGTCTCATCTTCAATGACCTTGCTGATGGAAGGAGATTTTCACTCAAAATCTCTTGATATATGGCCCCATTCATTCGTCGTCCTGGTCCCTTTGCAGAAAAACAGCCCCAAAGCATGATGTTTCCACCCCCATGCTTCACAGTGGGTTTGGTGTTCTTCGGATGCAATTCAGTATCCTTTCTCCTCCAAACAGGAGAACCTGTGTTTCTACCAAAAAGTTCTATTTTGGTTTCATCTGACCATAACACATTCTCCCAGTCCTCTTCTGGATCATCCAAATGCTCTCTAGCGAACCGCAGACGGGCCTGGACGTGTACTCCAGCAGGGGGTCACGTCTGGCCGTGCAGGATTTGAGTCCCTGGCGGCGCATTGTGTTACTGATAGTAGCCTTTGTTACTGTGGTCCCAGCTCTCTGTAGGTCATTCACTCGGCCCCCCCGTGTGGTTCTGGGATTTTTGCTCACCGTTCTTGTTATCATTTTGACGCCACGGGGTGAGATCTTGCATGGAGCCCCAGGTTGAGGGATATTATCAGTGATCTTGCATATCTTCCATTTTCTAATAATTGCTCCCACAGTTTATTTCTTTACACCAAGCATTTTACCTATTTCAGATTCAGTCTTCCCAGCCTGATGCAGGTCTACAATTTTGTCTTTTGTGTTCTTCGACAGCTCTTTGGTCTTGGCCATAGTGGAGTTTGGAGTGTGACTGACTGAGATTGTGGACAGGTGTCTTTTATACCGATAATGAGTTTAAACAGGTGCCATTAATACAGGTAACGAGCGGAGCCTCGTTAGACCTCGTTAGAAGAAGTTAGACCTCTTTGACAGCCAGAAATCTTGCTTGTTTGTGGGTGAACAAATACTTATTTTCCACTCTAATTTGGAAATAAATTCTTTAAAAATCAAACAGTGTGATTTTCAGTTTTTTTTTCCACATTCTGTCCCTCATGGTTGAGGTTTACTCATGTTGACAATTACAGGCCTCTCTAATCTTTTCAAGTAGGAGAACTTGCACAATTGGGGGTTGACTAAATACTTATTTGCACCACTGTAAATGACCTTAAATGGCCCAAAATTACCTCATTGCCTTGCGATGGCTGTCACTGACGGCCATAGACATTCAATCCATTTGAACTGGGAGTGATGGCAGCGAATGAACGTTTGCTCATTCGCTGCCATCCCTCTCAGTTCAAACGGATTGAATGTCTACTAGTGATAAACTCATTCCAATTCACAGCAGAAGCTGTTTTTTCTGTTTATTAGTTATTTGTAGAATATCCTAGAATTGTTTCCTGAGCAATGTATCGACAGTCGTTGTATCGCCATATCGTCAGATCATCGTTAGCGTGAGCTTTGTATCGCAAATTGTATCGTGAGGTACCAAGAGGTTCCCACTCCTAACCCTGACCCAAGACGACAATGAAAAGTGCTGCCAAACACAACATTGCTGTGCATAATGGAATAAGTTCCTTATCTGCATGATTAAGAGACACCCAAATTCAATATTCTATCTGGCATTCTGCTGAAAAATTAACGTTCCTCCCGTGTCACCAGGCCGTCTCCCGACCACATGGCCGACGGCGCGCCGAGGTTGTGATGAATGACGGCGTGCCAGCTTCACGTCAAACTGGCCGCTCGCTCAAATTGTTGGAATGACTCGCCGCTCTCCGGACGGAAAACGATACAAGCGACCATATGGGCTTCCCCGTCTCGCGGCGCTGGTATGGAGCTCCTTATTATAGCCGGGCGGGCTCCATGTGTGAATGGAATCTTTCATAGCGCAGGAAGAGGAGGAGGAGGCCTGGCGACTCACAGAATTAGCTCTGTTTGTCTTTACTCATTTCGGTGATGGATTATTTGAAGAGAAAGGGCCACTTTCAATAAATGGCATTCTTCTAAAGATAGACATACTGTATGGATGGCTCAAGACATGCTTCAGAATGGAAATTTCAGCATGCGGCACGCAAACAAATAGGGGAAATTTCAAGATGACGGAGAATTGAATAACGCTGTTATTTATGAACACCAGCGGTTCTGTAATGATGTGCAGATGTCACACAAATTGTTATTCTGATCATTGCAAACATGTCAATAAAAGGTGAGGTTGGCCTCAGAAAAGCACTTAATAACAAACACCTGGAACTTCAACAACTGGATAAAAGTTGCAACGCCGCTCGCTCGCCCATACAGGACGTGGTTACTCAAACAACATCTGTAAACATCGTCTCGTAAAAAAGGTTTTGCGCCTTAATCTGCAGCCAACTGGGAGTATTTGTTGCGCATTTAAACTTTTTTAAACACAGCCAAACCAGTGATTCATTATGGTGATAAATGCTGCTACGGTGCGCACTAAGGGTGTAACGGTACATGTATTTGTATTGAACCGTTTCGGTACGTGGTGCTCGGTTCAGAACGGAGGCGTACCGAACGAGTTTCTGATGTAATGTAACCCTTACTTTTCGAGGCTGTGAGTCGATCGGGTTACAGTTTCTTTGTGTAGATTATATTTACTCCGTCTTCTCTACTATAATAAGGACCAACACGGTAGGACAGTATAACCCAGAAACGTCAACAGCGCAGTGAAACGCGGGCGTTAAAGTCAATCAGCCAATGCACACAAGTCGCACTGCGGCCGCATGTTAGACGCATCCCAGAAGCGGCTCAAAACGACGCACGCGAAAAGAACGGCAGAGTTTATTATTTGATGCGAGACGCGACCCTCCTGCGTCAATACTACTGCCGGTAGCTAGGATCGGGCAGACCAGAAGTCACTCGTGTAAAAATGCGGTGGATCCGGTCGTATTTCAAACTAATATGCAATCGTAACCCACTTTTTGAGTCCATCAGATCTCTTGAGTGGTAGATCGGGGTACAGTTGACTTGTCTTTGTTGATATACTGCTGTCTTCTCTGCTATAATAATAACCACCACGGCCCCGTGTTCAATACAAAACCCTCCTACCACAACAAAACAAGTAGGAACTAATATTCAAATAGGAACTAAAGTTGTACAACATAAAATATACAATATAAATGAATACTACATCACATTTGTAAAATATAAACACATAATAAAATAAATACTGTATTTTTCAGACTATAAGTGGCAGTTTTTTTTCGTAGTTTGGCTGGGGGTGCGACTTATACTCAGGAGCGAACTATGTGTGAAATTATTAACACATTATGATATCATTTCACATGTTATTTTTGTGTTTTGGAGTGACACTGATGGTTTGGTAAACTTGTTAGCATGTTCTTTATGCTATAGTTATCTTAATAACGTAATAGCTATGGCCACGTTCGCGTTCTGCCTTTGGCAATGTGTTTTCAATTGTATTATTGACTTTTTTATATTGCAATGCATGCTTTTAGTTTGTGGCGCTTTCACGCCCATGTGGGGGCGCACTTGCACTTGTTTACGTGAAGAAGAGCGCTCACACGCCAGAAGAAGACCGACAGCTACGTAGCTCTGACTGAGTTAGCGAGAGAGAAACACTGCTGCGAACCTATGTTCATTGTTTATGCTTGTAAAATATCTCTACAGAGGCAACGCCTGTGTGTATCATCTTTTCTGTTGTTTTTGTGTGTTTTCCACCCGCGATCGGACACTTAGAGCCAGTTGTGTGGTTGTTTGAACGATGTGCTAATGCTAGCGAACGCATGCTAACCGTTTGTGTCATGTCATTGCTGTAAAAGCACCTAATTATCATTTATTTACATCGATGCGAACCTGTTTGGTATTGAGGACGAAATTGATTCAGCAAATTATACGGACATCCAGCATCGTCATTTGGGAGTTTTGTGAGGACATTATATTCGCATTTCGTTGTTCATGCACTGTACACTTATTCAGAATGTTGTTCTCTATTGTATTTTTATTAGGGCTGTCAAAATGATCGCGTTAACGGGCGGTAATTAATTTTTTAAATTAATCACGTTAAAATATTTGACGCAATTAACACACATGCCCTGCTCAGACAGATTTAAATGACAGTACAGTGAAATGCCCACATGTTAATTGTGTTTTATGGAGTTTTGCCGCCCTCTGCTGGCGCTTGGGTGCGACTGATTTTATAGGCTTCGACACCCATGAGCACTGTGTAAGTAATTATTGTAGAGCTGAAACGAATACTCGAGCAACTCGAGTAACTCGAGTTTAAAAACTGATCCGAGTAATTTTATTCACCTCGAGTAATCGTTTATATTGACAGCTCTAAGCATCACGTTTCGCTCGGACTACTTTTAATGCGGGACAACGCGCCGACGTCACGTGCGTAGAGGAAGAAGCAATAAAAAAATATAAAAAACATTTCCGCAGCCGACAGCCGCTCCAAACTACGCCGACGTTGCTAAAAACTAGCCCGCGTGATGTTAAGTTGGTAGCAGGTAGCATCTGAGGAGTCTCATAGAGATCACATGTATGTTGAACTAGATGCAATATGATAGACTCGGCCGCGTCTGGGCAGAGGTAATAAACAGCGGCCATCTTAAAGCAGTAGAGCGCTAAGCGCTAATAAAGAGCGCTAAGCGCTAGTAAAGAGCGCTAAGCGCTAATAAAGAGCGCTAAGCGCTAAAAAATAAGATTAACGTTACTGTCTGAGTCACTAGCTCACGCAACGTTAGCCCTGCGGAGGGCTAGGTTTCTATTAATTATGACCACTTTCGATGCGTGGCTAACGTGTCTTACATACAGGCTTTAACATAACATAGCTTTGTGGAGTGATAAGGGTGTAAAATAAAAACTCAATAATGCTAACTATCAATTTTAGCTTAGTAGTCATTGCTGGATAAAACACCAAGTAGCACTGGTCCCTAATGTGCTCCAATACAGCCTGTATCATACATTTATCTTGAACACTGCAAAAACACAAAATCCTATCAGGACTTACAGTTTAGACTAACTTAAAACTTAACTAGAACTTAAAAATGGCTTGACACAAATAGAAATTCAATTGAAACACGTGGGAAAAAATCCTAACTTTTAAGTGATGTGTGTTATCAAGCGTAATGGCATTTTTAAGTATAAATATATATATATATTTTTTTTAATAAGATCTAAAGGTTTTTTGAATGAAAGCAGTGAATTTGTCTTTTTTTTTATTCTAGTTACATCTGAGATGCAATTGTTGGCTGTTTTCAACAATATACATCGAAAATAAAGACATTGATTGACTGAAAATGGTTCAAGATTAGATGAAATGTCTTGTTTTCTCATGTATATTTATAATTGCTCTTCACCTAAAAATATATTTGTTTTATCCGATTACTCGATTAATCGATAGAATTTTCAGTCGATTACTCGATTACTAAAATATTCGATAGCTGCAGCCCTAAATTATTGACATCAACAATGGCGGGCTACTAGTTTATTTTTTGATTGAAATTTTTACAAATTTTATTAAAACGAAAACATTAAGAGGGGGTTTTGATATAAAATTTCTATAACTTGTACTAACATTTATCTTTTAAGAACTACAAGTCTCTCTATCCATGGATCGCTTTAACAGAATGTTAATAATGTTAATGCCATCTTGTTGAGTTTTTGTTATAATAAACAAATGCAGTCCCTATGTACCGTATGTTGAATGTATATATCCATCTTGTGTCTTATCTTTCCATTCCAACAATAATTTACAGAAAAATATGGCGTATTTTATGGATGGTTTGAACTGCGACTAATTGCGATTAATTACGATTAATTAATTTTTAAGCTGTAATTAACTCAATTAAAAATTTTAATCGTTTGACAGCCCTAATTTTTATATTAAATTGCCTTTCAAGATGACATGTCTGTTCTATGTGTTAGATTTTATCAAGTAAATTTCCCCCCAAAATGCGACTTATACTCCTGAGCGACTTGTATATGTTTTTTTTTCTCTCCGTTGGGCATTTTATGGCTGGTGCGACTTAAACTCAGGTGCGACTTGTAGTCAGGAAAATACGGTAATAGCCCATTTAAATAAAATAAATTGCTAAAACCCCTGTCATTAAATAATAAGAATAATACATAGATCCTGCTTACGCAATTAAATTTATTAATTTCTGTGTGGCGCTTTAACTTGAGAAAATCCACCAATAAAGCTTTTGAAAACCGTTCATAAGAAAAAATGATTCATTGAGGCATTTCATTTGTAAAATACATTTTAAAATCTTTGTCATTGGGATTGCTTTTCTCTTGAGCACAGGACTTTTTTCCTCTTTCTTTCAGAAAGAAAGCTGACCAATACGCAGGGTCTGAAAGGCAAATTGTTGTTGGATTATCTTTAAATACCTGCTACTTTTTGAGCAGAATTCTAGCTTTGTATAGGCTAATGTTCCTATTGTTGAAAGGTGTGTAATAAACAACTAGCACATTTATATTTTGCATTTTGTTTTCTTACTGTACCGAAAATGAACCGAACAGTGACCTCAAAACCAAGGTACTTACCGAACCGAGATTTTTGTGTACCGTTACACCCCTAGTGCGCACTTAACAGATTGGTTGCCAGTGAAGGCGATAGAATTCCAATCGAAAGCAGATTTGGTTTTTTTTGCCCAGCAAAAAAAAAGCAGGTCGGAAGGGGTTAAACTAATCAGCTGGCAACCAATGAACATTAAATAAAAAAATGATATTGACCTAGCAGCGACTCGTGTTTTAAAAGGTTCAAGTCAAGCTAACACTGTATTGTACTTTCCGGATAAGAACCAGAGAGACAGATAAAAAGTAGCGAGTGGTTCCTCCTCCGCCTCCTCCTTAGCAGCACTGTGTTAGGCCAACAGACCGTACAAATTCAGACAGACATCACAGAGGAGAGCAGTCTAATAGAGGCTCGCTTCCATTTTGCCTCTCTTAGAACCTCAGGCTTAATTGTGTAATGCACATCAAGAAAATGAAGCCGGGAATAGAAAGTTCAGGGAAAGCAACACCGGCTGGAAACCAAATCCACGCTCGGTGACTTCACATGAGACCGAGCGAAGGCGATGAGAAGGCCGTGGCTTAGGGACTGTGTAAAAGGCAAGCCGTTTTTGTTTGGAGCTGGCTTTACATTTCACAAGCAGATACAAATCAGCATTAAAAAAGCGAGAGGGAGGAGACGGTTGGGAGCAAGGTGGCATTACTGACAGCAGCAAGACGGCTAGGAGAGACTAAGAAAGCCGCCTTTTCTTCACCCGTCTAAAGACTGAGTATCCTGGCGAGGTAATCAATACCGGGTATTCCCACTCACTTCTCTTTCCAATTAATAGATAAGAGCGGTCAGGACAACTGGCTCTTTCTTCTGTACCTATCATTTTTATGCGGGCTGAATAGCAAACGCATCCCTGGTGGGAATGGGGTGACTTGAGGGGAAAGCGAAACAGAAAAAGGAAAGAAGATGCTCCATAATTAAAGCAGACGCTACAACTGCAGTAACATCACCCCCTGGTTTTGAGTCAAACAACAACGGGCAGCCACTGTGGACTCCGTCAAAAGAAGAACAAAAAGGAGAAACTGCTATGGCGTCAGAAAGCTTCTGCAAACATCTCCATCACGCGGCCAGCCCGTAACGGGGCCTACTGTGGCGGCTTTGAACTCTAAGCTGCTATATTTCATTAGAGCTGACGGCCGTCCGCCGGCTCGGCCCGCTTCAGTCGGTGGACCCCGGCGTGTTTTCACAAAGGCAGCGAGCACTACTGTCGTCTGAAGTTACAACACGGCACAAATCCACAATCCACCCGCGATAAATCAACAAGATATAAACAGCCTTATCGCGTGTTTCGACAAAGACCACCTCTGTTTACATCATGATGACACCTTTAAAAAGTTTTGTCCGTGGAACGAAGGAGAGCTGCTACTCAAAACACCGTATTTTCATGAAAAATGTATCAACGATTGCTGTTTTCCTCAATGATGACGTTAACGAAATGATTTCATCGACAGACAATTTTTTTATGGCGATGACAAACGAGCAGGGGAAGACTGGTTTGGTTGGACTGTGTTGGATGCCATCCAGCCAGAAGGTCCACTACTAATATTCACTAAACTTGGCCAGAACTTCTTTAGAACTGTGGATTTACAGTTCCACAAAAATGGGAACTGTAACCTGTAACCAGATCAAAGTCCACATGTAGGACATTTAATTCAAATTTTCTAAATATCAGTTAGGTAAAAATGCATAGTTTTGAGTCTGCGAGTAGTCAGAGAGGTCCACTTCTGATATTCACCATCCTTGTCCAGAACCTATTCAGAATTGTGGATTTACAGTACCACAAAAATGAGAACTGTAACCTAATCAAAGTATACATGTAGTACATTTTTCTAAATATTGGTACAGTAAAAAACATACCATAATTTTCGCACTATAAGGCGCACTTGAATAAAAGCCGCCAGTCCATATGCGGATCTACTATTCAGGCAAAGTAGGCGATCGCCTTAGGCCCCCAACCAGTAGGGGGCCCCCCAACCAGCTGCCCTTGCCCCAAAGAGCAAGGGCTTAGGGCACCGGAGCCAGCAGCACACCCAACTATTCGTCATGTATAATTATGTCAGCATACCAAACAAAAAAATAACAAAACAAAAATAGAAAGCCATTTGAATGCTGCATTTATATTATCTCTCCCCCACAAACACGCATTACAATGGACTGTTCCACGATGACGGACTGAATATCAGTCGCTTAGCTTCATTTAGCGCCGTTTAGCTTCGCCTAGCTCCGTTTAGGATTGCTTAGCTCCGCTTAGCTGTTCGTTAGCTTCACTTAGCTCTCCCGCGTTTTTCACGCACTAAGCTTGCTATTTTTACAGCTCACTTGCTACTTTGCACGTCGACTATCATTTATTTCGAACACATGAGCGAACGTGCTCTCCATTAGAGCCAAAGTGCAGTGAGGGAGAAGTTGAGAACAGGCCGCTAATGCCTCTTTTAACTTTCTTCTTCTTCTTCACACCGAACATAAAATACACGACAGCACAACCTGTGGCGAAACAATGCAGTACAGTTCCAATCAGTCATACAATAACACTCAACAGCTGGTTAACAGCATTAACAGCGAACGAAAAAAAAAAAATGGAGTTAATCCCACATACTTCAGAATTAATATTATAATATGTTGAGTAAATACAACAGAATACAGATTCTACACTATGAATAGCTTTCAAATGACACTATGACAAATATGACTGGCAATGAATAATTATTATAATTATTATACTACTATTATATATAGCAGTAAACTATAATAATAATGCTAGAATTTTTTTAAAGAATTGTTGTGAATAATGGTGGAAAGACAAAGTCAGTGTTCTGAATCTGTTGACTTTCCATTCTTTTGCACTAGTAAATGCTATCAGCATTTAACCTCATTGTTTATTAGTGAATAATTATTGTTATTTACATGATTATTTGTACTTTAATAAAGAATTTAAGTGTTCAAAAATGGTTTTGTGAATTAATAAGCATCAACAACAATTTCATTGCTAAATTAGTAAAAAAAAGAAAATTACTAGACCGTCGACAGTCGATAGTCGACTAATCGTAAAACAAGCCGGCTGACTAATCAGGAGAAAATTTGTCGTTTAGGACAGCCCTAGTGTACCGGAACATATTTCCTCCACACCTTTCTCACCTTTATAACCCCTGACCCATGAAGAGGGCCTGGATATGTTCGCCTTAGGCCCCAAAATTGCCAAGTCCGCCACTGGCCGCCACCCACCAAATACGACACAAAAACGGCATTTGTTCAAAGATAAGCTGCACTGGACTATGGGCCGCAGCGGTCCTCACTGTATTATGGGGATATTTACACCCAAAGATATTAACCAGTAACGCTTTATTTGACAGCAGCATCCTATGACTGCCATAAGACCAAATGAACCACCATAAGGCTTTGAACCAATTGTGCAAAGCTTTATTACTTCAAGAAGCTTCCTTTGGCAATCACTGCTCCCTTGGGGGAGACAGTCAACCTCTTCTGCCACCTGCTGTCAACACTGTGGTTGTCCAACATGCCTCCTAGCATGCATTGGAGCGCTACAGATGTAAATAACAATCACAATTCATGTTGTGTGCTGATTATTTACGCTGTTTCTGTTCCAGTTGTTTCATTAATTGCTAGTTATGGTATTTGGTAACACTTTATTTGCCAGTGGCGCCATAAGACTGTCATTAGACAATCATAACTATGACATGACACTAAGGGTGTAACGGTACATGTATTCGAATTGAACCGTTTCAGCACTTGGTGGTCGGTTCGGAACGGAGGCGTACCGAACGAGTTTCTGACGTAATGTAACCCTTACTTTTCGTGGCTGTGAGTCGATCGGGTTACAGTTTCTTTGTGTAGATTATATTTACTCCGTGTTCTCTACTATAATGAGGACCTACACGGTAGGACAGTAAGAAACGTCAACGGCGCGACAACGTGGCCGCCTCGAGAACGCAGTGAAAGTCAATCAGCCAATGCACACCAGTCGCAGTGTGGCTGCGTGTTAGACGCGTCCCAGAAGCGGTTCAACGCGATGCACGCGATAAGAACGGCAGTTTATCATTTGACGCGAGACGCGGCCCTCCTGCGTCATAATACTAGCTAGAAGACCGGGCAGACCGAAAGTCACTCGTGTAAAAATACGGTGGAGCCGGTCAATTTTCAAACTAATATGCAATCGTAACCCACTTTTTGAGTCCATCAGATCTCTTGAGTGGTAGATCGGGGCACAGTTGACTTGTGTTCGTTGATTTACGGTTGTCTTCTCTGCTATAATAATAACTAACACGGCCCCGTGTTCAATACAAAACCCTCCTACCACAACAAAACAAGTAGGACCTAATATTCACATGGGAACTAAAGTTATACAACATAAAATATACAATATAAATGAATACTACATCACATTTGTAAAATATAAACACATAATAAAAAAATAAATAATAGCCCATTTAAGTAAAATATATTGAAATGAGCTAAAACACCTGTAATTAAATAGTAAGAATAATACACAGATCCTGCTTACACAATTACATTTATTAATTACTGTGTGGCGCTTTAATTTGAGAAAATCCACCAATAAAGCTTTTGAAAACTGTTCATAAGAAAAAATGATTCATTGAGGCATTTCATTTGTAAAATACATTTAAAAATCTTTGTCATTGGGATTGCTTTTCTCTTTAGCACAGGACTTCTTTTTTCTTCTTTCTTTCAGAAAGAAAGCTGACCAATACGCGGGGTCTGAAAGGCAAATTGTTGTTGGATTATTGTCTTTAAATACCCGCTACTTTTTGAGCAGAATTCTAGCTTTGTATAGGCTGCTTTTCCTATTGTTGAAGCACAAAAGTGTGTAATAAACAACTAGCACATTTATATTTTGCATTTTGTTTTCTTACTGTACCGAAAATGAACCGAACGTGACCTCAAAACCGAGGTACTACCGAGATTTTTGTGTACCGTTACACCCCTACATGACACTGTCATGAGCATTAATGAATGCTTATAACAGATGTCATTTAGTGTTATCAGACAAATTATCTCACTTTTGAATGGATGTAAAAGATCCAAACTGGACATACAGTTAGCCTTAGTAACATAATTTGCCGGATAACACCTATCACCCTTATAACTCGTACTAACATTTATCTTTTAAGAAATACGTGTCTTGCTATCCGTGGTACCCTTTAACGATGATTAACACATTTGTGCCTTTGATCGTAGAGCTACCGAGGCTTCCATGGCAATATCAAAGCTACAAACCTGTCAATCATTGTTAACTTTAATTATCAAACGCCAGCTGCACTGGTGACCGAGAAAAACTTTAGTTGCAACAATGGTGGTTGTCCATAAGTACCGTATTTGTTTGTAAATCTGAAATAGAAGCTCAGCAATGTGGCGGCATATCTGCAATGCAGGCCTGCCTTTGGCCAGTCATGCGCTGTCACAAAGGGGCCACGGCGAGTGGCACTCTACTGGCTTTATCTCACTCCATTAGGCTGAAGACTGGTGTGCACACCAGGACTGAGTGTGTGCTTTGGGCCACTTATCTGAGAGGAGGCACCGGGCCGGGGCGGGGGGATGTCTGGGAATGGAGAAAAAGGCCAGATAGAGTGACAAACACAGATTGAAGGACAAGACGAGTGGTGAGGTTGAATGAACTTGAAGCCAAAGAGGGGTTAGAGGCACAGGAGCTAAGATGGCAGATGGAGAGGTCTCCTTTAACACTGTTCATCGGGAGAGGAGGGAGTGAAAGAGGATTAGGCGGCGGGAAGCAGGAATCTCAACAATCTCACACCCAGATCTCGGACTCAGCCACGTGACCCCCCCCGACAGACCTCTTTCTCTCTATAGCCCGAGCGGGGTACCGACAAGCACCTGTTTATGAAAGTCCACAAGTCTCTGCGTTTGCTGATGGATGAACCACTTGGAGTGGATGCAAGTGTACATATACACACTTGATAGGGCACTCATTTAATCACTGGCTGCCGGAGCTCCCAGTCAAAATGGATTGGTTGTCTAGCACCATCAATGGCACTGAAGCATTACCATCTCCAGTCAGCATGGGCGTCGCCAGACATATTTCACTGGGGTACATGCCCCAGTATTAATCTTCAGTGCCACAGTATAAATTTAACTGGTTTAAACAAACAAATAAAAATGGAGTTTTACATCTACATAGCATAATCTACACTCTAGAGAATGTTCCTATTTAATATGGTCATATTGCTTTATTCACTCCATACAGACAATCTGCACATGGCTCCTTAATATGGTCATTTAAATCAAGTGTGTCGGGGATCTGAGTTTCCTTGTTGGAAAATCGTTCTGATATGTTGTAAAGCCATAATGTGGGATAAAAACATGGTTGCTTCAAAGAAGAGTAGCCTATTTGAATGCTCCAACAATACATCGCAAGTTGAGTAACTGTTTAGCTCTTTTTATAGACACTATTTAGTAGAGGTGTGCGAAATTTCCGATTCTTAGATTATTCGCAATTCGGCCGTGGAAGCATCGAGAACGATTCACAAACATCCAAATTCCAATTATTTAATTATACCAGGTAAAGTGGAACTAAAACACAGCCAGCGCAGTCTACGGGACGTAGTGAGGAACGGACCGAAAGTAAACATGTTCAACTCATGCCGCCAGATAAAAAAAAAAAAACAATCCCTGACTGCGGCTGAGAGCCGCTACAAACAACGCCTTGTTGCTAGATGTTATCAACATACGGCCACATAATGCCACGGTAGATATCACATATATATATGGCGGAAAACACTGAGGTGACGTGAAGTTCCGCTCTGAGAGCCCCAATTTCAAAATTGTCCTATATGCATGTAAGATGCATCATTGGAAAGCTTAAAAACTCAATTTTCTGGTGGAAGAAAGAAAAAAAAGTTTAAACAGCAAAACCCTAACTGGAGGTGAGTGCACGCGAGAGCATAATTAAAGACGCCATGATTTTAACGAGATATTATCACGTACTTACCTCTTTTCAATCCAAAAACTCTATGTAGCATTTATCTCCGAGTGTCAAGACACAGCTGTAGACACTAAACTCTGGCCACAGCCGGATTTTGGGGGGGTTTTATGGGTGAAACACGGTAATATAAAAAGGGTCACGATGCAGAAATCGCAGACATCAAGGGGTGGTCGAGATTTTCATTTTCATATATTTACCCCTTTAAATGTTTTTTTTTTTTCAATGTTTCTTTGTTTGAATCGGTTATTTATCATCTAAAATATTGGGGAAAATGCGACAGTAATGCAAAAAATACAATTCAGCGATAGTTATGAGGTAGATATCCGTGAATTATTTACAGACGCTAATTTTTTCATTGTGACGTAATTTGTTTAAAAGTTTAAAACATGCGAGTGAATAATTTTTTAAAGTCATTATTTGTTAAGCTAAATATCAGACATCAATTAAGGATTCTAAGCTAAAAATGACAGACATTTCAAATAATAAATATGATTACTTACCTTGTTTTTAAGGCTAGGTTAAAACAAAAGTGGTTGCATGACGTCTGTAAACGGGGGTTTCCAGGGTAAAATGGACAAATTAACAATAGTTTGGGGGCTTAATCCGCCACGAATCTGCTATGGCAGCATATAGACATATTGTTCTATCAAACACGACAGTTCTTTTGGCTTAAAATACAGCAGTTTATTTTAAAGAGGGGTGCAAGAGCAGAAACTGCTTTTTCAGCCTTGTCTGTTTTCCGCCATATAGAACTAGATGCAAAATGACAGACGACGGCGGCGTGAAAATATGTAAAGAGAACATGATGCGAAATGACAGACTTGCCGGTCTTAGTAAACAGCTGCCATCTTAAAGCATTAGACTTCTCTGGAAGGCTCTGTTGCGAACCATATTAACTTTTCATCTAAAATACTCCTAAATCGGCAAAATCTTGACTTGAATCAATCTTTATATGATGAAACAGTTGTAGGTTTTAAGTTTTAGGGGTGGTGTGGCTCAGTGACTCAGAGGTTGTGAGTTTGATTCTCCACCCTGATGAACTCGTCTAAAAGTGTCCTTGAACAAGACACTGAACCCCACGTTCCTCCTGGTGGTGCGTCACCAGTAGGTTGATGGCGAGATAGTGTATAGCGCTTTGAGGGCCATGAAAGGTGGAAAGGCGCTATACAAGTATAACACCATTTACCATTTAAAACCTTCACTTATCGAAAGTAGACAGAAGGGAAATTATGGAATAACGGGAGCAATTTGAACAACTTAAACAGCTGATTCACAATATTAAATGAATTGAAACTAGTTTAAAGTTGCTGATACAGAATAGGGACTTGAGAATTGTATTTACTGTTTTGAACTGTTAAGTTGACATTGAAATAGTAGTTTGGTTTAGCCTGGGAGGATTTTTGAACAATTTTGGAACTACGAAACATTAAAAGCCATGTAGTGGAGAATCCTGTTTTTCAATTACTTCAACAACATGTGAATGCAGCATCAATATTACGGTGTGTGTGCCAATCATACAGTTGACGGTGCAAATGACATCTTGCCACCTGCTTTACAGGTTAGTGCCAGATAAATAATAATTACCTTGAATCCTCGAACAAATCACTCCTGAGACCATCCCTCCTGTTTGTATGCGGTACAGCTTTTCTACTTTTATTCTAAATCCGGCGTGGAATCGCTGCATGTGTCGCTGCGACCGACTACGAATAACTGAAGCAGATTGTTAAGTGGCACCCTGCTTAAAGGGTGCCACTGTCAATAGAATTATGAAGTCTGTATGGGGGGCCATGACCAGAGTGTATTTATTTTTTATTCATTTTAATTTTGTTTTTATCAACATTTTATCGAGTTATTGTATCTCACTTGAAATTACACATAAAGAAAAATATTCGAAATTTTAAAAACATATATTTACAATTAAGACCTGCAGTCCATAAACGTGGAGATAACATTGGGTCGTTTAGGCCACAATTGTACTATGACAAATGTTAATATAATAACCTCCATCGCCCAAAATGTGATGTCCACATACAAGGTCCAACTTTTCCAACTGTTTTCTTTACCAAATGGTATGATTCTGGCAAAAACAGCTGCCAGTATTTTACATTAAATTTAACTGTCGTGGTGGTGGTGGCAGAGGGGGGGTTCTATACCTGTTTTTATTTCTTTACAGGGCAATTTTTCATCATGAAGTTGCATCTATGTGAACATTTCATTTCATCATGTAGATTTTAATAGATACATCAACAGCGAGACGCCATCCTGCCACTCCCATCTTCGTCGGTCTTTTGCTGCATTCCACAGTCAGTGCAGACTTTTCATCAGCACTCTCATCACAGTCGGGGGTACCGTACGGAAACATGCAACGAGCTACAGATGTTCCGCAAATTTCTTCACCGTCACCCGGGTTTGGTGCGACGGTGGACTGGGTCAGACACGCTGTCACCGCAGCATACTACGACAGCCATCTTTATGTGCAGGGTGTCACAAAATATCGAAATGGTGATATATTGTGATACTTTGTATCCCAAAAGGTTATCCATATGTTCCTACCAAGAATCGATATATCGTTTTAAAAAGGTGTCACTGTTTAAAAAAAAAAAAAAAAAAAAAAAAAAGGTTGCTACCAAAATCTACCACTAGAATAGTGTCTCTCTTAATGCAATGGCTGCCACTGACGGCACTAGACGGCCAATCTCTTTAGAATGGGAGGGACGTTCATTTGAAACCATAGCGGCCAGTGATTCTGATTTTCTGGGCATTTGCAGGTCACCTGACAAGTGATGTTTTTCTATTTTTCAACCGTCAGTATTCGAAATCAAAATTGGGACATCTCTTGTTGATAGTCAATTCACCTCTGCTCATGCTCATCAACTTCCATCTCTCCTTCACCTCTTCCTGCACTCTGGTGCTCTACTTTGTCTGGACAGAAATGGGAATATATCACTGTAACTGTTGTGCAATTAATTAAATGTTTCTTAACAGGTAGATTGTGACCTAAAAGTGCTTTATGTTGCCCAGGTGGGTTACCTAGCTTAAGTTTCTCATTCCTCCTTGCTGATTTATCCTTGCTGCGAGCAAATAAATATTCGACATCCATTTGCAAGAGTAATGCTGTTTGAGTCAAATAGAAATAAAAAGTAATACATTTTGTTACAGAGTACAGGGATTGCAGTTATAAATAAAACGCTTGTGAAACAGCTGGAAATCATGATGAGCACACATACAAAATTGTTAAAGGTTATATCCCAAAGATAGGCAATTCATTCATATTGATTGATTCTATTTATTTTGGTCATGTAAACAAATAACAATGAATAGCATCAGTATTGATACAGTTCAAATACCCCATATCTGAAAGGTGAAAAACGCTATACAGGTATAGCACCATTTACCATACAATATTACACAAAGCTCTCGAGTGAGAGCCTTTCACTCAAATCGCATTTGATTGTCATTGTATTCATAGCCAGTTAGCTAAGAGACGGCAGCTAATCTGCTACTTCAATTTGCGAGCAGGATCGGTCACCACAGTTAACTTGCTGATACGCAAAGAGTAAAGTTGAACTGTTTAAATTCCCAATTCATGGGAATAGGCGACCAATCAAACATCAACACAGAGGTAAAAACGAACAACAAGGATGGGCTGTTCATCTGGCACTAACCTTTAAATACAGTAATTTGCACGGTCAGCTGTATGATTGGCACATGCACCGTGTTATTGATGCTGCATTCAGTGGTTGTTGGAAAAATTGAATAAAATATTCTCTACTACATGGTGTCTATGAATAGCACGAAATGTTCACTCAACTTGTGATGTATTGTTGCAGCATTAAAATAGGTTACTTTTCTTTGTAGCAAGTTAGCAACCATGTTTTTATCCTACGTTACGACTTTACAACATATCAGAACGATTTTCCAACTCAGATAACCCGACCCAAATGAGTGCAGCATATCTCCCAAAGGTGCTTCGCGGAAGTATCAACTCATATGCCTATCACAACCAAAATTCTGTCCATAAATTACCTTATTGAGGAGCCATGTGCAGATTGTGTATATGCAGTGAATAGTATAATATGACAATATTAAATAGGTGCATTCTGTGGATTATATAGATTAATAAATTGGACAGGACACGGGCGCGGGGGGCAATTAGTACTCCGTCAAAGCTGACCAAGGGAAACACAGACAAAGAGGTTTTTACGTTGAAAATTCTTGTAAATACATGCTTAAGTCCCTGAATTATTTAAAGATATAGACGTAAAACAGTCTCGATTCTTGGTTAAAGCAAAATAAACAGGCAGTTAACATTTATTTTACATAAATATGTCGAATGTGCTGCTAGTCTTTAAGCCACTGTGGCACCGCCTTTTCGCAACAAAGTGCTTTTTATGTTGAAAATTTTTGTGAATAAATGCTTAAATGCCTGAATTCTTTATAGATATGGACGTAAAATAGTCTCGATTCTAGGTAAAAAAAACAAAAAACGGGCAGTTAGCATGTTTTTTACGTGTGTCGAATGTACTGCTAGTCGTTAAGCCACTGTGGCGCCGCCTTATCACCACAAAGAGCTTTTTACGTTGAAAATTCTTGTGAATAAATACTTAAATCCCTGAATTCTTTATAGATGTGAATGTAAAACAGTCTCGATTCTTGATTAAAAGCAAAAAAACGAGGCAGTTAGCATTTATTTTACGTAAATATTGCAAATTATGACGCCAGCGCAGCAACGGTTCATTTCTCTCATTGATTTTTTTCACGTTTGAAAATACACGCATAGTACAAAAAATATAATATTTACTTTGAATCCTCGAACAAATCACTCCTGAGACAATCCTTAGTGTTTGTATGCGGTACAGCTTTTGTACTTTTTCAACCTAAATCCGGCGTTGGATCTCTGCATGTGTTTGAGAATGACTGCGACCCAGGGGCGGACTGGGACTAAAAAGCAGCCCTGGACTTTGACTCAGCCCAGCCCACAAGAATCGCTATATGAAGGGAAACACAGACCCTAAGGGGGTCCGGGGGCATGCAGAAGAACATGTGTCTAGACTGTGACTGTCTGACTTGGGGCGCTCAAAGTACTGCAAGGCTGAACTGGAGTTGGGTTCATTTTCTGTACTAGCTCTATGATCAACCTGAATAAACAAATGAAAGAATTTATTTTTCAAAGCAAGTTTTATGTATCCAATTGATTGTAATAAACCTCTATATATCTCTGTCTATAAAATGATTTCATAAAATGATTTTTGTTTATGCCATAATTCAGTGGTCTCCAAACTATTCCACATAGGGCCGCAGCGGGCGCAGGATTTCATTCCAACAAAACAAGACAACACCTATGCATAATCTGGTGTCTTACAAGTGTAATCAGTTGATTGCAGTCAGGTGCTGCTTGTTTTAGCAGAAACTTCATTGGTTAAACTGTCGGTACTCGATATCGGTTGAAACAAAAACCAGGCCCCACAGCGGCCCATGAGGACCGGTTTGGAGACCCCTGCCATAATTAATCTTGCCATACAAATAATACATTTTAATGAAAATACAATAAACATTTCAAGACAAATCCTGTATACATAACCTTCATTGGAAAGTATTAACCAGAAAACAAAACGATATATAAATGATTAAAAATATATATCATATCAATTTAACTACCTAAACTTTAAAGTAAAACCATTCATTTTATTCATATTTTGTTATATTTCTTCTGAATTAATATTGCTGCTGCGTGTGCATACGTTGTTTTTTACATATTTTTTCTTAGGAGAGTGATAGTAGGACTAGCATACTGTAACTTGACACGATTGCAAACGGACTAGCTGGCACTAACCCTTTAATTGTCATTTATTTCATTTAAAATGTAGCTACCTGGTGGATAACAATTGCCAGTATACCGAGCAAATGACCCTCTTTATTTCCTTTTTACTTGCCCTGCGCTTGTCTGGGGAACTTCCACCAGCTTATCATTACACCCTCCCTCTTCTTTTCTCTCTCCCTGCACCGGCTGCACGTCAGAGCGGCTGCCGTTCCCCTTCTCACCATCGCCGGGGGCTGGGCTGCTGTTACCCGACGTGGCCGTTGCAGCCAGACTGCTGCTTGCGAAAATATTTGTCAACTTATGACATTTTAATGCTTCGCTCGCCAGTTTCTTTAATTTTTTTTCTCCTTAACCTTCTCCGCGCCACCATTCTCTTTTCTTTTTTTGCCACCACCATCCATATCGTGCATTAACGCTCGTCGCTATTTTGCTTCCACAAGGAACCAATGAATGAAGGCTACTTTGTGCTTTCTTCGTTCTTCTATCAGACTGGCGATGAACAGCCAGGCGCATTGCTGCCACCTGTCAGATTGGATGCGAACTGTAGATAATCAGAGGCTAGGGGGGATAAAAAACAGTGATGTATAAAGAATGGCGGCCGCTGGCCGTCCAGGGCACCGGCCGTTCTGTGATCCTCCAGAACCCACAGATTACCAGTCCGCCCCTGCTGCGACCGAATTTAACCGACTGGAGCCGAGTGTGGGACGGCCCCCAACTTGAAGGCTAGGGAAGGTGTCCTGTCAATATCATTATGAAGTCTATGGCTATATAGATTTAAAACTACAAAGTATTTTTTCGGTGAAATTGATGCTGGGGCACTGCAGATCAATACTGGGGCAGCAGTGAAATATGTCTGGCACACCCATGTATCTCACCATATCGTGAGATCATCGTTATCGCGACCCTTGTATCGCAAATCATATCGTATCGTGAGTAGAAAGACGGCGTTCTGCTCGTTACAGTGAGCTGTCCGTGACTCAGTGACGCGAACTCCATTTTAAGAGGAGAATACGAGCGGTGTTGTGAGTGGGCAAGGTGGGAATCAGACCGGGGGGGATGTTACTGGTGAAGCGGCAAAGCTCCCACTGACAGCAATGGGGCCTCCTCACAATCCAGAAATATTGTGTGGGATCAATCCGTCATCATGGTGTGGTTGAGCCTGTCATTAGGGTGTGCCGCTTACCCTTTCACTGCCACAATTTGTTTCCCATCACTGCCATCTATTCATCTCTGGCTATCTAACTCTTTATTTATTCATCGCCTTTTTGCACCATGCAAAGTATCTAAGCATGACATTATACCAAAGCAAAAAAAAGTCAGGTTCAGATGGCCCGCTATATAGCTGATCTGTCTGAATACGATGGCCCGATCGTGTCATTTTTAGAAGGTCGGAATCGGGTGAAAAAGATCAAGGTTTTAAAATGGATTTACAGTGATCTCTCACTACTTCACCCTTCAAACTTCGCGCCCTCAGTCCATCGCAGATTTTTTTCAATTAAAAAAAAAAAATTCAGATGCCGATCGCATGGTCTCACTCTCGCTCCCTCCCTCCGTCTCCCTGCTCTTTGTCCGTCAGCCCGTGTATTGGAGTTGCTCATTAAAGTTAACAATGTTGACAGGTGTGTGGCTCTGATCTTGCCAGATCCGCTAACTTCCAATCGCCGCAAGCGTCAATCATTGTTTAACTTGTTAAACAGTTGCTGTGGCAACTCAATGTGTGTAAGTGAGCAGTTTGAGTGGACTCAGTGAAGCATTTAATAAAGGCAAGCATTTTTCAACTAAAATACTTTAATCTTGTTTGAAAATAATTCGGTGAGACATTAATATGTTTAAAACTTATCATAATTATTTCATGTGAACTGCTTAAAAACCACTTATATATATATATATATATATATATATATATATATATATATATATATTAGGGCTGTCAAAATTATCGCGTTAACGCGCGGTAATTAATTTTTTAAATTAATCACGTTAAAATATTTGACGCAATTAACGCACATGTCCCGCTCAGACAGTATTCTGCCTTTTGGTAAGTTTTACAGCAAGGGTTTTTGCGCTGTCCAACAGCGAACTCTTGTGGTCGCTTTGCGACATGGTTTATTATTTTCTTCTTTTCTTTCTTCATTATGGCTGCACGACGTCTCGGGCTGGTAATGTTGTGCTTATATGATCCTTGGACAAGATTTGTCCGTAAGTATGGTTGTTGTAAAGAATGTACATATTATGTTAGTAAGCGAAATGTTATATTTTTTGTATGAGACGCTTTTTGTTTATGTTTAGTGAACCTGTATAGCGTGCTAAGCTAACGTTGTTGCTAATGCAATGCTTGTGTACTTTTATTTTGTAGTTTTACGACGGTCTAAAGAGGATAATGGTTTGAGGCCATTGTATTCATAAATCAAATGAAAAAGGAAGAAGTCTAATTATTAAGGCGTCGTTCACTAGCTGTCTAGCTTTGGAAAAAGTAGACGCTTCGGACTGAGGACAGCATAGACAGATTTAAATGACAGTAGAGTGAAATGCCCACTACAGTCCTTATGTACCGTATGTTGAATGTATATATCCATCTTGTGTCTTATCTTTCCATTCCAACAATTTATTTTACAGAATATATATATAATTTACAGAAAAATATGGCATATTTTATAGATGGTTTGAATTGCGATTAATTGCGATTAATTACGATTAATTAATTTTTAAGCTGTAATTAACTCGATTAAAATTTTTAATCGTTTGACAGCCCTAATATATATATATTATCAATTATACTTTGGATAAAAAAAGTGGAAATAACATGCCTTTAACGTATCTCTTTCCAATGCTAAATCAGAATAAATACATTGAACACACACAAATGTGTGTGTGTGCGTGTCGTGTTGTTTGTGTGATGCGCTATTTTGTGATTTTTCACTTTTCGCGCGGGTTCTGGTCCCCATGAACCGCGAAAAAACGAGGGACGCCCAATTAATTTTGATTAGGAGGGCAAGCAGCGTTCGTTCACGTATTGGACGTCTATCGCTGTCTACGGTGTTGTAATATGATCACTCAATGTCATTCATTCATTCATTCATTCATTTTCCATGCCGCTTATTCCTCACGAAGGTCAGCCTTCACAATTAAAATAAATTTAACATCTATCACTGTCAATGGCAGTGAGTGTTTAAGGCCTAAAATCCACAAAATAATCCAGAGGTATAACAATTGGGGATTTCCTCAATCCGGTCACATGATGGGAATCGGGCCCGAGCACGCCATTTTTAGAAGATTGGAATCGGGTGTGGAAAAAAGCAAAAAAAACTAAGCAATGTGGAGGAGGACATTGTCAAAAGAAACAAAAAAATGTTTTGTATTGTAATAAATAAATAAATAATAAATTGTCAAAGTATCGGATCGGTACACGGTATCGGCACATCCTCAATATCGGGCGACTGACTCGAACTCGGGTGCAAAAAATATATGATTGGGACAAAAAAATGGACGAGCTCATCTGTAAATGAAGCTACTTGGGCTAGAAGCGAACAGAAACTGGGAATCAAAGGGTTAGCGCTGGACTCACATCTGCTTACTTTTAGATTACCCACTGGAACCCTGTGAAGAACTACTAAACAACATCAGCAAGGTACATCTATCCCAAGATGAGCATTTTGATGGCACACAGAAGCTTGGTTCATTATTACAAAAGCATATGCTGTTTTTCCTGCACTTAACTAAATGTTAGAATACTGGAAAATATCATTTGCAACTAAAAAGCTTCTACTCCAGGGGAAATATTTCACAATCCCGTTCCTATTTCTTCCTAAATGATGACCGAGATAAGGATTTCAAAGTTCCCTGACTGGTCAAATTTGAACGGTAAACGGCCTTCCTACAAAGTTGTCCAAAATTTATGGTGTGTCCTAAAAAATGACTTTCCTCCATATTGTATAGATGTTTTGCTGGCAGAAAAAACAGCAGTTAACAACCAGAAAAGAAGCGCCACTGTCAACATCATCAAGTGCTCGTCCTTTCAATCAATCATCCATGCTTAAATGCCTTAAAACAGATATATAAATCATGTTAGTTAGTCAACTGATAGAGCACAAATGGAGGCCACATGTGCCAAGTTCATCCAAACTCCAGTCGTATCTTTGCGCATGAGGTAATGCAATTTATTTCCCTGCACGGTGAAGTCTGGAATTGTGCGTCGCCTCACTGTAAAGTATGACCGATGATGTTTCTTGCTCCCAAAACGATTACTCCCCGTCATCCTACTCCATGCTGCTCCAAGTTAGAGCAGTGAGACATTTTCCATTCGTGGCAGATGAATCAGTCCCATTTATTGCGATTTTCGTCAACGATAAGGGAAATATTTCATCGATAAAAAATGTTTTCATGACGAGACCATAACGAGCTAAAACGAGTCTTGGTAGACTAAAACACAACGAGACGAATTCCAGTTTTCGTCTGACGAGACAAAAACGCACCATCGTTTCCGTCGTACTGTATGTTTAGAATTTGTGACATTTTCTGATAATACACTATGTGTAGTTAGTAGGGGTGTAACGGTACACAAAAATCTTGGTTTGGTACATAACTCGGTTCGGTTAATTTTGGGTACAGTAAGAAAACAAAATGCAAAATATAAATGTGCTTGTTGTTTATTACACACTTTTGTGCTTTCAATAATAGGAACAGTGGCCTATACAAAGCTAGAATTCTGCTCAAAAAGTAGCGGGTATTTAAAGATAATAATCCAACATCAATTTGCCTTTCAGACCCTGCGTATTGGTCAGCTTTCTTTCTGAAAGAAAGAAGAAAAAAAAAGTCCTGTGCTAAAGAGAAAAGCAATCCCAATGACAAAGATTTTAACATGTATTTTACAAATGAAATGCCTCAATGAATCATTTTTTTCCCCCTTATGAACGGTTTTAAAAAAGCTTTATTGGTGGATTTTCTCAAGTTAAAGCGCCACACAGAAATTAATAAATTTATTGTGTAAGCAGGATCTGTGTATTATTCTTATTATTTAATTACAGGTGTTTTAGCTCATTTCAATTGATCTTTTTTAAATGGGCTATTATTAATTTTATTATGTGTTTATATTTTACAAATGTGATGAAGTATTCATTTATATTGTATATTTTATGTTGTATAACTTTTGTTCCTATGTGAATATTAGTTCCTACTTGTTTTGTTGTGGTAGGAGGGTTTTGTATTGAAATGGGGCCGTGTTTCGTTATTATTATAGCAGAGAAGACAGCAGTGAATCAACAAAGACAAGTCAACTGTGCCCCAATCTACCACTCAAGAGATCTGATGGACTCAAAAAGTGGGTTACGATTGCATATTAGTTTGATAATCCACCGGATCCACCGTATTTTTACACGAGTACTTCCGGTCTGCCCGATCCTAGTTAGCAGTATTGACGCAGGAGGGCCGCGTCTCGCGTCAAATAATAAACTCTGCCGTTCTTTTCGCGTGCGTCGCGTTGAGCCGCTTCTGGGACGCGTCCAACACGCGGCCGCACTGCGACTGGTGTGCTTTGGCTGATTGACTTTAACGCCTGCGTTTCACTGCATTCTCATGGCGGTCACGTTCTCACGCCGTTGACGTTTCTGGGTTATATACTGTCCATGTTGGTCCTCATTATAGTAGAGGAGACAGAGTAAATATAATCTACACAAAGAAACTGTAACCCGATCGACTCACACCTCGAAAAGTAAGGGTTACATTACGTCAGAAACTCGTTCGGTACGCCTCCGTTCCGAACCGAGCACCCCGTACCGAAACGGTTCAATACAAATACATGTACCGTTACACCCTTAGTAGTTAACCTGCATCGTAGCAGTGTTTGGGTCGTGTCACTCATGTAGTGTGCTGCCCCGAGCCCCCAACTTACCGGTGTAAGTAATCTCCAAGCTGGCTTGTTTTGAACACATGGTAAGATTTGTTTTCTTATCTTGGCAAGAGAGAATATCCAGTGTTGCTTTAGCCTTTAAAGGTACAGTATGTGCCAAATGATTATCACACACTAAATCAGTGCTTCTCAATTACCATAGAAGAAGTAAACATTTCATGCCCCCCCCAACTTTTTCCGGCCACTGTAAATAGATCATAATCAATAAATAATCATAGATTATAATCATAGATCATAATCAATAAATCATTTTTCTATATAATTATCATAAGTACACCTTTGCATTGCATATAATTCTTTCCTTGTTAAAATTAAAGAAAAAAGTAATATAGATCAACTTACAATAAAGTACAGTATAACATTATTAACATTGTTTTTGTTTGTGACAGAAAAGACTTAAAGCGCATCAATTTGCCAGAATTTAGAAAAACTAAACATACACTCAAGGTACATTTTTCGACGAATTGATACTGAAAAATAAAATTTAATAAAATCAATAAATAGTAATACATTCAAATTGATTATCAACATTAACTCACAGCACAATATGCCAAACAATTTGACCAAAAACACAAAAAAGTAATGGAAAAAAAAATTACTCTGTCATTGGACAGAGGGGCAAATTTTTATGTTTGCAGCACTTGTATCGTCCAGCATGACCGAGACCATGTCAAATGCTGCAGGCAGTATTAGCTCCTTTGCTATGGTGTGGGGGTTTTGCACTGAACAACATGGTATGCCACCTTATATGATGCTAATAGTGCTCTCTGGTTTACTGATGTAGCATTCACAAAGCAGGATGATTGTTGGCACTATTTGGCACGTTTTCGCTGAAAAAAAAAAATCAAGCTGCTTACCAATGTTTGTCATCGCATATAATTGAATTTCTCATATAAGGCTTAATCTTCGAGTTAGCGGGGGTTGAATTCGTCGATGGGGTTGATTTCAACCACCATTGACTCGTACTAGCTTAGCCCCTCCGGAGCCTTGAAACTTAACAAACTGCATGGATATTGTTCAAATTAACTCCAACGACTAATCAAACTCTTGCTAACTTTACGATTAAGCCTAATGTCAAAATTCTGAACTTCCCAATTAAAATAAAGACCTAACCGTAAAATGTTGTCAATAAAAGTTGTAAAACAATAAAACAAACCCAAAAAAAAAAAGAATGAAATGAACAAGAATCCTTCAAAGTATTTCATCATGGGTCCAAATTATTTTTCGAACAGATCATGTGAATAGCACTTCAGAGAGAGTCCTTTGCTTTGCTTAGCCAGAACTACAGCTGAATAGGCAAGATAGATATTTAGAATTTCTTTTAAACTAAGCTTTCAAAAGCTTCAAGAAAAACTGAGCTTGAACCGAGGATTGAACACGAACAGTGTCAAGATGTAAATATATACACAGTACAAGCCAAAGGTTTGGACTAGGGGTGTAATGGTACACAAAAATCTCGGTTCGGTACGTACCTCGGTTTTGAGGTCATGGTTCGGTTCATTTTCAGTATAGTAAGAAAAAAAATGCAAAATATAAATGTGCTAGTTGTTTATTACACACCTTTGTGCTTTCAACAATAGGAACATTAGCTTATACAAAGCTAGAATTCTGCTCAAAAAGTAGCAGGTATTCAAAGATAATCCAACAACAATTTGCCTTTCAGACCCCGCGTATTGGTCAGCCTTCTTTCTGAAAGAAAGAAGAAAAAAGAAGTCCTGTGCTAAAGAGAAAAGCAATCCCAATGACAAAGATTTTAACATGTATTTTACAAATGAAATGCCTCAATGAATCTTTTTTTTTTTCAAAAGCTTTATTGGTGGATTTTCTCAAATTAAACCGCCACACAGAAATTAATAAATTTAATTGTGTAAGCAGGATCTGTGTATTAATCTTATTATTTAATTACAGGTCTTTTAGCTCATTTCAATTTATTTTATTTAAATGGGCTATTATTTACTTTATTATGTGTTTATATTTTACAAATGTGATGTACTAGTCATTTATATTGTAGATTTTATGTTGTATAACTTTAGTTCCTATGTGAATATTAGTTCCTACTTGTTTTGTTGTGGTAGAGGGGTTTTGTATTGAACAGGGGCCGTGTTGGTTATTATTATAGCAGAGAAGACAGTGGTAAATCAACAAAGACAAGTCGACTGTGGTCTACAACCCAAGAGATCTGATGGACTCAAAAAGTGGGTTACGATTGCATATTAGTTTGAAAATTGACCGGATCCACCGTATTTTTACACAAATGACTTCCGGTCTCTCCGATCCTAGCTACCGGTAGTAGTACTGACGCAGGAGGGTCGCGTCTCGGGTCAATAATAAACTCTGTTGTTCTTTTCGCGTGCGTCATGTTGAGCCGCGTCTGCAGTGAATCAACAAAGACAAGTCAACTGTGCCCCAATCTACCACTCAAGAGATCTGATGGACTCAAAAAGTGGGTTACGATTGCATATTAGTTTGATAATCCACCGGATCCACCGTATTTTTACGCGAGTACTTCCGGTCTGCCCGATCCTAGTTAGCAGTATTGACGCAGGAGGGCCGCGTCTCGCGTCAAATAATAAACTCTGCCGTTCTTTTCGCGTGCGTCGCGTTGAGCCGCTTCTGGGACGCGTCCAACAAGTGGCCGCACTGCGACTGGTGTGCATTGGCTGATTGACTTTAACGCCCGCGTTTCACTGCGTTCTCGCGGCGGCCATGTTGTCGCGCCGTTGACGTTTCTTACTGTCCTACCGTGTAGGTCCTCATTATAGTAGAGAAGACGGAGTAAATATAATCTACACAAAGAAATTGTAACCCGATCGACTCACAGCCTTGAAAAGTAAGGGTTACATTATGTCAGAAACTCGTTCGGTACGCCTCCGTTCCGAACCGAGCACCACGTACCGAAACGGTTCAATACAAATACATGTACCGTTACACCCTTAGTTTGGACACACCTCATTCAATGCAATACAAATGATGGTTCCAACTAGAGGTGGGAATCTTTGGGCACCTAACGATTCGATTACGATTCAGTGGCTACGATTCGATTATAAATCGATTATTGATGCACCAACCCCAGCTATTAGCTGCTTTTAATGTTTCGTACAATAGTTCCAAAATTGTTCAAAAATCCTCTCAGGCTAAACCAAACTACTATTTCAGTATCAAGTTAAGCAGCTTTAAACCACATTCAATTAATTTAATGTTGTGAATCAACCGTTAAAATTGCTCCATAATTTCCCTTCTGTCTACTATCGACATGTGAAAGGTTTAAAACTCTTTCATCATTTAATGATAGATTCAAGTCAAGATTTTGCCGATTTAGGAGTATTTTAGATATAAAGATAATTAGGTTCGCTACAACAGAGCCTTCCAGAGAAGTCTACTGCTTTAAGACGGCGGCTATTTACAAACGCCGGCATGTCTGTCATTTCGCATCTAGTTCTCTATATATTTGTGATATCTACTAGAGCTGTCCCGACGCCATCGATGACGTAAATGCGTCAACGGGCAAAACATACCGTCGACGGGTTAACAAGTTAAAAAAAAAACTACATGCGGATAAAGTTTACAATGGCGGGCGCTCTCAATGCAAGCAGTGAAACGGGCATAAAGCCAAAAAAGCGGACCAGAATGGCCAGAGCCTGGAATTATTTCAAGGAAAATATGGAGGGTACCACTGTGTGTACTCTTTGCTAAGATGAGCTCGCATACCACGGTAGCACGTCGGCTATGAACGAACACTTGAAGCGCCGTCACCGAGGTGTAATTTTGGAAGACAACAAGAAACGACAAGCTAGCGGATTGTAAGTCTATTCTGTACAACTTTCTAACGATTTTTTAAAATTGAAGTTTTCTTTGTGTGCGTCGTACCAATGTGCATTATTAAGTTTTTCCCCACGTACTTCAGCTTTTTAATCTACTCTGCTGCTGCTCCCGAAAGCTGTAGATCTCGACATCTCTTTCAACCTTTATTCATTTGTTTTTGGACGGAAACTTTTGAATTTTACAGACAAAAACGTTTTGCTTAACGGTTGACTAAAACGAGACAAAATTAGTCTCTGTGTTTTCATCAACAACAACTAGACATAGACATTTTGAAATAATAAGTATTTTCATCCAAAAGGCTTAGATGAAAATGCTAAAGTCAACATTGGTGGCAGATGAAACAGGCCCATCTCAACCTCTGCTGCAATGTTGAAGAAAGTGAGAGCAGCATGACCGCTTCCGCTTCGTCAGTGAAAACACCCGTTTTGATGAAGTGTGACAAGCGCTGGCCCGCACCACATTGAAGCTCAATCAAAGGGGACAATGCCGTAAAGAATTTCCGAGGTCGCTCAAAAGAATCGTTAATGGAGAAGAAAATGGGATTGAAAAAGCCAAAAAGCTATGTGGGGTCTCATTGAAGCCCATCCAAGGTGAACTGAAAGGAGTTTGCAGAATGGGCGGAGGGTGTGTGGACTCATTCAAATTTTCTGATGCCAAATTCTTCCCGGCTGGGCCGAGCCATCGCTGTTTCCATGGGCAAAAATTTCAATCGACCATTAACTGCAAAGCAGAGAGGATCGTGTGTGTGAGAGAACAATGCGCGCTGGTTGCTAGGACAGCAAGTGATGAAAGCCATTGAAAGAGGATGCAAATAGCATTTAGAATCTTTTCTATGCATGTTGTACATCAGATATCATGACTTGTTTCAGCAGTTCAAATCAATAACTGTAGGACCAAAACTGCTGAGGTGACGCGACATCCTGACACTGACAGCTTTTCTCAGAGGACAAAAGGTTGGCATGGTTTCTTCAGACTACAGTACAGATTGATTATCGGCCGGGCCGATTATTGGTGCAGATTAAGAGTGTGACAATATCTCGATACAGCCATATATCGCGATATTTTGCAACCCGATCGGTTATCGATATGCTCCCGCCAAGTAACGATACTTTTATTTAACATATTGGCCATACAATGGAGTATGGATGCTGTCAACTGCTCAATGTTTGTTGAGCAATTCCTTGGCGGTCCACTAGGGGCGCTCGGGAGTGGCGGTGAGGGTAAAGTGCGCACAAGTCGTCTAGAGAAGAAGAAATGTAGCTCCAAGTGGGTTGAAAAAATAAAAAAGCTCCGTGAGAACGGTGGAGGAAAAAATGAGCAAAATATTGCTACAAATCACACATGGGGACACACTTTAGATTTTACACCAACAAGAAAGGAAGTAAGGTGAACAAGGACTTTGCTGTATGCAAGAATTGTCTTAGAAAAATAAGTTTCACTTGTAGCTGGTGACGTAGTGGACACAGGAGTTTGTGAGCTTAGCTTTCATCACTTGAGGTAAGAAAGTTTTGCAATGTAATTGACTTTTTAATTTACATGTATTATTTTGATGACATTTGGTGTTGAATGATATAAAATAAACCAGGACCCTAAACTGGATGAAAATGAATATCGAACAAGCCCACATGAATTTACCGATTTATTTGATATTATTTGAGAACCACTTTCCATCTAGTTTACTACACAAACTGTTATTACTGTCATTTTGATACAATAAGCTATAAAAATGGTTTGAATAGGTTCCAAGATATATAAAGTGATGTGCATGATAATTAATGTTGCTTACATATTAAAAATAGGTAATTATTGCATTTTTAATTTCTATACATTCAATTCATATTTTTTTTAAATTCGATACTTCCAACACAAAAAAAGAAAATCAGGATTTTAACTCAAAAGCTATGAAGTAGCTAATATTTTTTGTTTTATTTTGTTGTTTTTAAGGTGAGGAAGACTGTGACTGAGCAAGTCTGGCATCTTAAATGCTGAAGCAGATAGTGGAAGTGCTCAAACCAAGCAAATAAGGTCATATACGAAGAAAAGACCCACCAATTTTATCATTGCCCCACTCCAAGCTCAACTGCTGACACCTATGGCACTTTTTATTTATTTTTTTTTTTTTTAAGATTTAAAACTTTAAAGAAATTAAGGGTGCCATTCATCATGATCTTTCCAAGCGATATCAGTGGTTGTGGTTTGTTTCCTCTATATGTGCAGGTGCACAATTTGCAGTAGATTTATATTTTACAGCAATGTTGCACAGAAAAGGTGTCACTGTTTAATAAATGACTTAAACAGTATTTTTTTCTATTTTTAAATATCTTTTTTTCCCCCGTTTCAACAGTTGTATCGTAGAATGTCATGTATCCAATTTCTGACCAATATATCGAAAATCGCTTCATCGTGATATCGTGAGATAATCGTTATCGTGAGCCTTGTATCGCGAATCGTATCGTATCGTGAGGTGCCCTGAGGTTCCCACTCCTAGTGCAGATATTTGGAAATTTGACGCATATCAGTATGTATCTGACCATCCAATATGAAAATCAATTGAAAACTGGGTTATTTTGCTTCAGGTGCAGCCGCGCGTCTCTTGCGCTAGTATTCACCCCTTCTTCTGATTGGCTAAATGGTAAATGAGCTGCAGCTATTGAATATTTTAGTAATCGAGTATTCTACTGAAAATTTCATCGATTAATTGAGTAATTGGATAAAACATTTTTTAAGGTAAAGAGCAATTATAAATATAGATGAGAAAACAAGACATTTCATCCAATATTGAACCATTTTTAGACAATCAATGTCTGTATTTTAGATGTACATTGCTGAAAACAGCAAACAATTGCATCTCAGATGTGACTAGAAAAAACAACAAATTCACTGCTTTAACACAAAAACTTCTATCACTCTTCTATTCGCTTAAAAAAAAATCCTATTTCTTACCTAAAAATGTCACTACGCTTGATAACACACATCACTTAAAAGTTAGGTGTTTTTTCCACGTGTTTCAATTGAATTTCCATTTGTGTCAAGCTTTGTATAGGGACAGTAGGGACATAACACTACCAACTTTTCAGGAAGCTAAAATTGTCCCCACCAAACTTTAAGCAACCTTATATGCATTGTATAATGAGTCCAGTTATACACGTGATTCAAATTGTCTTCCCATGTGTTTTAAGTAAAGAATTGACCCAACCATTATTAAGTGAATTATTTTCATTATGTTCAAACTTACATTTACCCCTTTTCACTTGCTGAATGTGCCGGACCCCCCCCCCCCACACACACACACACACACACACACAAACACACGTTTGATTGGCTGATGACTTGACCCACCCTCGTCACAAACACGCATGATCACACTCACACAGCCCTGATAGGAATACATGTCGATAACATGCCGTCTCCTCCACCCGCTTCGAAGATGAGGGAGGTATATTAGAGTTTATACAGTATATACAGTTATATTAGAGGTATATTATAAGTTTTTTTTTTGGCCAGCAGCAGCCACTGTAAGTAATTTAAAAAGATGCCAGTGTTGTGGAGGTTGGAAACATACCACTAATTTTGCTACTGGAAGTCCGACCTGAATCAGAGTTAGCATAACATTAAACTGTGAACTTGCTAACCTGCAAAACTCGAGTAGGAAGCTGCTTAGAGAGAAGTGTCCTTCTGTTTGTGTTTTCTACTGTTACTGTTAATTAAATTGTGAGAAATGCAGTGACCTCTGCTGGAAACTATAGAACCAGAAATACGTGAGCAAGAAGCTGCTTAGACAGAGATGGGTGCTGCATTACCTCAAATGTTGCTCACACAACACAACATAATCATAACTAACTATGTACATAAAAAGTATATAAAAAATCTTTGTTGTTGTTTTTTTGGGGGGAATGCCACGAGCTACCCACACTAGCGTTGCGATCGACGTAATGAGCACCCCAGATTTAGCATATCAATTGATTAGATTCATATTCGTCGTGATCGCCGTTCACCTAATTTGTCTGGTTTTATTAATATCCCATTCCGAGCAAAAAGTGCACATGCAAGTTATGCTGTTGTATCGTCCTTACCAATGTTGAGACCAAACCTACGCCCTTGGTTCAAGTTATGTTTCAAGTTTAAAGTGATCCTCTGATTTAAATACATGTAGGCTCTAATAAACCACAATTGTTCTCTTGTACTAAAATATGTTGTTCGAAACACATAAAATGTTAAATCAATGGCAATATTTTATAATATTTAGTCCATATTTTGACAGTTAGTTGGCGCCATGGTTTGCGGGCTCGCAGTGATGACGTCATTGATATCTTTCCAAATGTGTAGCGTGTTCAACAATTGCTTATTGCTGCCTAAACTCGCGAAGTAAAATGCCACGATGTGCTGCTTTTGGATGCAATTTCCAGTCAAATGGAAAAAAGAGGAGTAAAGTGAGTGGTCAAGGTGGAGTTATTATTTTTAGTGAATAAATGTGCATAAGTGGAAGCTTCTCCCCCTTTTTGGTCCCTGTATGCATGTATCCTACCCACCACGCGTTACAACTCGCGCCCGAACATTTTTCCTGGATCCTCAGTCAAGTAAGGGTCCCATCGCGTCTGCAATAATGGTTTTGGATTTGTCCATTTATTTTTATTCGTCGGTCCCACAGCGGCTTTTCGGATCAGTCTATTTTGTGGAATTGACGGCCTAATCGCGGCTGCGATATTGCCATGGGATCTGTCTAATTCCTGGATCTTCGAGTGAGTAAAAAAACGCGGATTTGGATTAGTATTGCTATCTTTTTTGTTGACTATTCTTCGTGGGAGTTTTCCCCAAATCATACTAAATAATTAAAGCACTATGGCACGCTACAGTGACGGCAGTGACTCTGACGTGGACCTTACAACAATGTTGGAGTTCGTCAGGGAATGCGTGTTTGCGTACTGCTGAGCTCCCGAGTGAAGAGTGGTCAAGGTGGAAATATTATTTTTTGAGAATAAATGTGCATAAGTGGAAGCTTCTCCCCTTTCTGGTACTTTTATACACGTATCTTAGCGCGTTACAATGTACAAGACCTGGATTACGCAAGGTGTGCTCTTTGGCCTGTACTGTATGTAAAGCACACGACAGCTCTGGATGCTAACAATCTACATAATTATATTGGGAAAACGTCTGAAAATGCAATATGCTTACCTTGAATATCTGCTAATAAAACCGGAGTTCCCGAATCCCAACAGCATGCACACCCGCTCCCAACCGGAGTTCCCAACCGGACTCTCTCGCATCACCAGTTTTGCCCAACTTTTGTCTTATCATGTATTTGGTGCACGCATTTTTCCCTGAAGCTCGTCTTGTGAACGACCGACAGTGCTGTCCTGCTCTTCACTTTTCAGATGTGGTTCAAATAGGAAGGGTAGAACTGACGACATGTTGGGAAAGCTAACGAGTGACAAGCTGGAATTTCGGCATTCGGGGCCAGTGACGTCACGCACTGCGACGTAACAAGAATGGCGACCTATCACTTAAAATAATTTTACAAACTTTATTAAAACAAAAACATTAAGAGGGGTTTTAATATCAAATTATTATAACTCATACTAACATTTATGTTTTAAGAATTACTTGTCTTAAAAATAGAGGATCCCTTTAAGCCATTTTGATATTTCATTATTTTTTAGCGTGGCGTTTCTCCGTGCTGCTTCTGTCTGACAATGAATGACCTGAAAAAATATTTAAATATTATCTGCCTGCCACTGTTGTTAACTTTTCTGTTGTAAAGAAACAACTTTAGTAAGGGGGGGGGTGTAAATAAATTAATAGAATTGAGATTTGTTATTAATGAAAAAATTAAAAGTGTTCGTTGGCTGTCACTAAGTTGCATTTGCGATCGATACACAAAAATAGCAATACAAATTACGTCCAAGAACGATCAGAGACAACCAGAGGATATAATATATAAGAAAGACAGGGCATATGGTGGTAAATGATAGCTTGTTGAAACAGGAGAATGTCATTGTCAGTGGCGCAAGGCAATGCACACAAGAAAAAGGTGAATATAAAAAAGCTACCTCTGCATCAAGTCAACTCTTTTTCCTATCTTTTTCAGCCCTTGACACTCAAGCCATTGATTTCTTCAACTGAACATTTGTATGTTCTTCCGGATTATTACCAGTGAATTTGAAACCAGGGACAACATTTTTGGACAGAAGTTACAGAACTGGTAGGTTTAGCTCAGTAAACATCTCGTTCGCACATTATTTATTTACTAAAGATGCAACAATACTCTGTTTTATATTGAACCGTTCGATACGCCCTCTTTGATTCAATACGCAAAAAAATTCGATCCAAATGAAAAGCTCCCAAAATGTATTTTCCGAATTTATTTTTGTCGTCTCAAGCTAAAATGTCCAACGCAGCTTTGCCTTGAAAAAACAAACTCTGCCGCTAGCAGCCCCCCTCCTCCACTCCTCCCCCAAACTGCATCAAAGGTTGGCGCTGTGGCGCATGAGGATCATTGCTCGTGTGTAAAGACAGTAACTTAAGGAGGCAGCTTGCCGGCTTCAAAATCGTACAGTTCCGTTGTTTGACAGCATTTTGAGTGAGCTGATATGCTCTCCTCACTCATACATATTAAGTAAAGATTGTCTTTCCGTATACGAACAAAAAAGACCGCCAATATGTCATTGCCGACTAGGCTGCAACGCATAACCTTGGTTTAACAACGGACAGGTTAAGACCGTGGGTCACAGAGCCCTAACTCACGGTTACATGATGAACAATGAGTGGCAAATTAAGAGCGCTGTACTTCAAACTAGTCCTGTTTATGAAAGTCGATTGTCAAATGCAGTAATGAGCAGACATGACTTTGTTGTTTGTTTGAAAAAAGTTTGTTAACTTTTTTTAATGCCCTCCAACACTAGCACGCACACACTAGTTATCAACAAATAGCAACCTAGATGTGCTACGTTAGATCCCATGCCATTGGCTGCATGAGCCTAGAGCAGGGGTGGGCAAACTATTCCACAAAGGGCCGCAGTGGGTGCGGGTTTTGGTTCATACCCATCATGAGGACAGCTTTTCACCAATCTGGTCTCTTACAAGTGCAATCAGTTGATTGCAGTCAGGTGCTCTTGTTTCCACTGAAACCTCATTGGTTATACTGTGTGTGCTGAATCAGTTGGAACAAAGACCAGGACCCACTGCGGCCCTCGAGGACCGGTTTGCCCACCCCTGGCCTAGAGTGATCATGGGACGCGTAGTCAATATACTACATCGATGAATTAAAAACCGCCATGACTGAATGGAAGTCAAGCAGGCCAAATCAATCCATCAATTAATTCAGTACGTAACACAGATGGACTCGGACCACAAATAGGATGTTTTTCTCATGTGGTAAACATATCTGCTCAGAGAGTAATAGCCATCAACAGTGTGCCCCACCCCACTTTACAAACAGTAAAGATTGTTCTCAGCACTTTTATACAAAATTTCTTCAGATCAGTTAGAAGTAAGCACATAAATAATGTGCACTATAATGCATGTTTATATGATGGCATTGTTATTTTTGCTTGTTAGCAACAACAACAAAAAAACTTGAATTTTTTGTTTCAGAGCATTAAATGTATAGAATTGAATCGAAAATCGTGTCCCTCAAATTGAAAATCGTAACGAACCGTGACTTAACTGTATCGATGCATCCCTACTATTTACATGCATCTAGCATGAGGGACAAATACAAGATTGACCTCCCAGCAACAGTTGCTAACGTCATTAATATTAATGAGCAAAGGTGACGTGTTACGTGCGGTACGCTATTGAAACGTGTGCAATGACTCAACTCAGTAGTTCGCAGGGGTATTAGGTTCTCACACTCAGACTATTTTGAACCCCTAAAATCTTGGATTAGGAGGGGCAAAAACTGGTCGCTCCACAGCAACAGAAAGCAAAAACAGAAGGGTTTGGGGGCCCATGAAGGAGGCTTATATTGAGGGCTTTCACAAGACAAACACTTCCTACTGTGAAGCTGTAGAGTTATTGTAAAGTCCCACGTATGGGTCGACCCCGACTCCCGCATAAATGCTCGGACTGCTCTCCCTTTGGCCGTAGTTGTAACACCTGCAGTCTGACACGCAGTCGCTTGCTAAAGTGGGCAGATGTCAAAATAGCTGAAAGCGCGAAAATACGGTTAGCATCTGAATGACGATTGTCTGACACGTTGATTGTGTGAGGTTAACTGGAGCATTTCAGCCAAAAGGCAGAGTGTGTGCGCGCGTGTGTGGTCTGAAAGCATCCCGATTCCAAGGAAACTAATGAGCTCTGGACGCAGCCTCTTCACTCCCCAAAATACAAACTTGTCAGCATTAGCATACAGCTGACAGAGATAAATGCGCAAAGTGGACAATGCCTTGTTAAAACTCCACATGAATGCTAATTGGAGTGGCCATTTAAGTCAGTCAATGAGGGAGTGTTGCGAACAGGGATTATATGACCCCTCTTGAGTAAACACCAAGTGACCTCCATTATGACTACTTATCACGGCTACAGCCCTTTCCTTTCTTTCCCTGCAAGGGGTGAAGTCTGACACATTTCACTCCCTGCCAACTGCTGGGGTCAGCGGCCTACGATGATAGACGGGGAACACAGACTGTTTTTCTGGTGAAGTTTTATCCCACCTCCAGGAAAAAAATGGCCAGCATTTTTTTCGTCAACGAAGACACTAAACAAAAATATTTCGATAATATTTCGTCTGATGCATGGGCGTCGCCAGACATATTTTACTGGGGCACGTGCCCCAGTTCGGATCTGCAGTGCTCCAGTATAAATTTCACTTGTTACAAATAAATAAATAAGGCGGAAAACACAGACAAGGCTGAAAAAGTAGTTTCTGCCCTTGCACCCCTCTTTAAAATAAACTGCTGTATTTTAAGCCAAAAGAATTGTTGTGTTTGATAGAACGATATGTCTATATGCTGCCATAGCAGATTCATGGTGCATTAAGTTCCCAAACTATTTTTAATTTTTCTGTTTTCCCCGGAAATTCCCGTTTACAGACGTCGCGCAACCGCTTTTGTTTCAACCTAGCCAGGGGTGAAAGTGGGCCAGAACGGTCAGGAACGCAGTTCCGGTAGAAGATTCAGGGCCGAAACGCAGTTCCTGTATAAGATTCAGAGCCGGAATGCTGTTCTGGTACAGGGCGCTTTGATTCCGAAAATATGAGGTCAACTGTCAAAACGCTACGTTAAAAAAAATAATAAAATGCTAAGCTGCCACACATGCATTTAATCTCCAAGAAGAAAACAATCTACCAACATCAGATTAACATACACGAGTGTTGACAACAAGCATAATAAAGTGCTTGTGTAACATAATGTGTTTCCACCGATATTTATTATTTATTTTATTCTACGGACGGCATGGAGGTTTCTCCAGCTGCTGCCGTTATCAGAGTCTGACGATGATGAGTCACGTCAATGTGCGAATGTAAGTAGCAAAGTAAAACGCCTGGACTCATTTATCCATTCAATTTTCTGACATACTGACATGTGGTCAGCAGAGGTAGTTAGCGCTGATTGATTCAAATGTGCATGTTTTGTTGAACAGGAAAAAAATAAAGTTTGTTGAATTGATGCCACAAAAAAAGGGCAATGCAACAGACAACGGATCAAATCTTTAAGAGCAGGGAAAGAGTTGAGGAGGCTTATTTATCATATTTAGTTTTATTTGCTCTAATGGGGAGGTTCAGAACATCTTAGGTATCAATGTGCACTTTGGACTTATATTTGTTCATTTATGTTAGGCTACTTCTTCATTTCCTTATGATTTAAAATAGTCAGTGTTTGCGTGATCTTCAAAATATATTGCATTTCACTCTGCATAATATGTCATTTGTACATTCTTTTTTTTTTTAAACGAATTTTAATATACATCCTATATTCTTAAGTAGTTAAAATTTAGATTTGGCATTTAGTATGTGAGGAAATGAGGGGAAATAAAAATTAGGAGATGGAGTTTGGTGTTATTGCTGTTTTTGTTAACTTTTATTTTGCAAATCATTGAAAAAATACAATTTTGAATGAAAATCAGTTTTTGTATGTGTTATAGAAATAACGGTGCTAAAACAATTTTCTTTGCATTTCAGTAGTTTCAGGTTGGGAAAACCCATTGGCAGTGTATCAAATACTTGTTCACTGTATTTACATGTGATCTCGACCATAGCCCGATGTAATAATACGATTTATTCTCATACTATTTCATCCATCCATCATCTACTGCTTAATCCGGGGTCGGATCGCTGGGACAGCAGAAGACAGACATAATGTATTGTTTTACTTACCTGGTTCTGACGGCGCAGCGTGTCAACTCAGCTAGCTTTGCACTTGGCACTTAGGCTATATTCCACGAAGCCGGTCGTGCATAATTGGTTGTGCAGCCAACTTTGCATGATATAGTTGTGTTGCAAATGTTGCACTGGGCTGACTGGTCATTTTTTTTGGTAAAGTTAAGCCAAACTTTTGAGTGCCGCCGTACCGTGTCCATGGTTGTAATCAAGGTGCAATGCACAAACACACGCTTTTAGTGGCTTCTTCTTCGTGGTTTTCGGCAGCATTTTTTTCCTGCTCAGCGATCAGGGCATCGAAACATGGAATCGAAATTTAAAAATTCGAAAGGTTCCGGAAGAACCTAAGTGTTAGAACCGGGTCCCATCGATGCTGAATGCTCGATGCTCAACCCTAGTGATTTATTATTGTTATTTCTGTGCTTATTTATACTATAACAATGAATTTAATTGTTTTTTTTATTTTTAGATTAGTGTAAAAAAATTAAGAAAAACAATTGTTTTTAGAATAGTCGACTAATTGTTAAAAAAGTGCTGACTAATCGGGAAAAAAATAGTGGTTTGAGACAGCCCTAGTTGTAACGTCGTAATGTGGGATGAAAACATGGTTGCTACAAAGCAGGGCAGCCTATTTTAATGCTCCAACAATACATCACAAGTTGAGTGCCTGTTTGGCACTTTTTATAGACACCATGTAATAGACAATCATTTTTTCGATTACTCCAACAACACGTAAATGCAGCATCAATATTACGGTGCTTTTGCCAAACTGACAATCACTGCATCATGTTGGGTCGTGTCACTCGTGTGACAGGTGCTGCCCGACCCCCCACAGCTTCAAGCTAGGCTTCAACTCCAGGCTTGCTTGTTTTGAAACACGTACTAAGATTTGCTTTCGTATCTTGGCAAGAGAGAATATGCAATGTTGCTATTAGCCTTTAAAGGTCTGTGCTGCACTGAATTTAACTTGTAGCGTTAGCATAGCTTTCACGTTAGCATTTAGCATGGCGAGCATCGTCTTTAACTCTCTGACTTTTTTGACATATAGTTGGAGTCGTCCAACTGGTTTTAAGTCATTAATTCATTCATTTTGAATGTGTATTAATCATCACCAAGATGACGTTTTCATTGTAGACGCCACATTATGTGCTCGTCTGGCAAATTTGTTCATTTCACATTTTTTATTTTCTTTAATTTTTTAACTAGAACTTTTGAATCTTAAACGTTGAGTGATCGTTCACAAAAATTAGACGAAATTTGTCTGTGTTTTCGTCAACGAAAACAAGGCGAACACATTTTGAAATGACCGAGATGACTAATAAGTATTTTCATCCAAAAGACCACGGCTGCCAAAAACAACACTGTTTTGGAGCACGAACCATGTTTCCCCAATCAGATATAATAACGGTCTACATCCAGTGTTGTTAGTTCTTCCCACGCATACCTAAACGTCGGCGCCTAGAACGCACCAAGCACTCCGTCCATGTGTTTAAAATGAATCTGCCCCGTCCAAACTATCATAATCCAGCCATTGTTTGTCGCAAATGGAGCGCCACTGGGTAAATAGGAGCTAAGCTGATTGAAGGTGGGTGAGTAAAGGTCACTCCATGCCTTGTTTTAACAACAGCACATTAAGTTAACTTACTTCCTCCTGCTTTACAGCAGTAATAAACGGGAGGAAATGCAGGCAGGACTGACTGACTGTCTGCTTTGTGTGATGATGCATCAGTCCTACAGATGGAGCCGGAGCAGAAAATGAGCCACGTTTAGCTTCCTGAACCCCTAAATGGAATATTCAAACATCATACACAAGGCAAGCTTGTCTTACCTCCCAAGAGTATGCCGCCATTTCACCTCAGCTCTTACTATTCATGAAGATATTCCAAAACGACGAGGACTCAAGTTACTTTTCAATCTCGCTTCATTATGTGCAGAGGAAATGGAAAACTCAGCGGATACTGCCAAATGGCCTTGTGATTTTAACAGCCATTGGCGCACCGTGCATCACAATACCTCCTTGTTATGAGAGCGTGATGTAACGGTGCTGTAAAATGTATATTTTCCGCTAAGGGTTGCAAAGCGTGCGCTAAGTTTGTCCAGATGGCCGCGAAAGGTAGAGGAAACGTGTGCGCACGTGTGTTTTTTGTTTGTTCCTCATTGGAATGCCAGGAAACAATGCATTGTGTTGTTTGCCAGTGAGGACACCATTATCATTCCTACATCTACACTACAGTAGAGTTGTAACTTTTCTGTGTTTGGCTTGTTTTAGGCCAATACTGTCCAAACAGTATTGTGGGAAACATCAATGTGAAGTATACTCTATATTAGGCATGTGCCGTTATGATATTCTGACAGTATGATAACCTTAGGCCAAAATATCGCAGTTTCATGGTATCACAGTATTGCAATTATAGCTCTAAAATGTGTTACTTTGAGGTAGTATCTGGGTTTAAATTTTTTTTTTTTTTAAATTCCATTCCATTCCATTTTTCAAAACATTAGCAAATTGGAACATAAGTATAATTTTATGCTGTTATAATGTTAAATTAAAAAAAAAAAAAAATCAAAAAATATTCTAAATAAAACTAGGCTTGCAAGCAGGACTGAACGGGCCCTCGCAATCTAGCACAACTCGGACGTCATGCAACTCGGACAGTGTGCAGGTCAGGGTGGTGACAGATCGTCCTCTCTAATCATCTCATTAGAACCTAACATGCGCAAAAGTTGCCTCTTTACATTCACACACCTAAGAGATAAAAACCCCCATTGGACAGAGGACTACAAAAAAGGAGCGAATAAAGGGTCATCACAGCAACAGACAGAGACATGTGGACATGGGCCGTAAAATAAGTATTTTAAAAGGTCTTGAAACTACAATGACCAACCTGAAAAGAACTGGACATATATTTTAAAAAATGAGTGACTTTCTATTGCCACTAGTTGGCGCTGTAGGGTTGATGCAAATGATCCCTACAGGACCCTTCAGACTATGACTCAACAAGCACGATATGTTTGGCGCAGATATGTTGTAGAAGTTATGACTGTTCAAAACTTGTGGTGAGACGAAATGGCTTCAGTCATTTTTACTTCTCCTGTTGGACCCTTCTGCTTCAACCAAACCTCAGTATTTTTCATCAGGCACCTGAACACATGTCTTAAGGCTCCCCTGATGCAGGTTTGAGGTGAATAGATTTTTTTTCCTTGGAGGAGGAGCCTGTTTCGTAAAAAAGGCATTTCCTGTTCCCACTAGGGGGCGCTAGGCCTAATGAGTAATATTTCAATGCACTCGTGTTAAGGGTGGGATGCCGCATATACATGCCAGATATGAAAAAGATTGAACGTTGTTTCAAGGAGCTATTAGTCCTTTACTGAATTTGTCATTTTGCCGAAAAAATGGCCGACTTTGGCACCACGCCCAGGTCAGACCCATGAATGAAAACGCGCCATTTTGAAAAGTTTAGATTTCGTATGTCTCCTGAATTGTCTAACCAATTTTGAAGATGATCCAACTGATTCCCTCTGTGACAAGGTCTCAAATGTGCACCCTGTTAATTGATAAAAATTTCACATTCGATCCAAAATACCCGATTTCCTGTTGGGTTTGGAATATGGGTGCAAGAGACTTTTTGGAGCAGTTTTGCACAAGGTATCAACTCCCCAAATTTCATTGCTCTACGTTAAAAAAACCTAATAGGAAACGCCTTTTTGAAAAATTCAAGGGGGCGCCACTGAGCCATTTTGTTACATTTTTTTGTAACGTTGCAAGATTATCGAAATCCAAACAAAGCCGCATATATGTGCAAAATTTGGTGAGTTTTCGTGCATGTCCAGGCCTCCAAATGTCAACTGTACTAGAAATGGACAGAAATTTCACATTCGATCCAAAATACCCGATTTTCTGTTGGATTTGGAATATGGGTGCAAGAGGCTTTTTTGAGCAGTTAGGCATAAGGTATCTACTCCCCAAATTTCATTGCTCTACGTTGAAAAAACCCAATAGGAAAGGCCTTTTTTAAAACTCCTTTCTGTCGCCACTAGTTGGCACTGTAGAGTTTATGCAAATGACCCCTACAGGACCCTTCAGGGTATGACTCTCAACAAGCATGGGAAGTTTGGCGCAGATATGTTGTATATCTGCTGAGTTATGACTGTTCAAAGTATTTTGCGAGACAAATTGTTGACGATCATTTTCACTTTCATGTTTGGACCCCTCCGCTTCAACGAAACCTCAATATTTTTCATCAGGCACCTGAACACAGGTCTTAAGGCTCCCCTGATGCAGGTTTGAGGTCAACAGATTTTTTTCCCTTGGAGGAGGAACCTGTCTCGTAAAAAAAGGCATTTCCTGTTCTCACTAGGGGGCGCTAGGCCTAATGGGTAATATTTCAATGCAGTCGTGTTCAAGCTGGGATACCGCATATACATGGCAGATATGAAAAAGATTGAAAGTTGTGTCAAGGAATTATTAGCCATTTACTGAATTCGGTGTTTTGCCGAAAAAATGGCCGACTTTGGCACCACGCCCAGGTCAGACCCGTGAATGAAAACACACCATTTTAGAAACTTAAGATCTCATATGTCTCCTGAACAGTCTCACCAATTTTGAAGATGATCCAACTAACTCCCTCGGCGAAAAGGTCTCAAATGTGCACCCTGTAAATCGATAAAAATTTCATATTCTATCCAAAATAACCGATTTCCTGTTGGGTTTGGAATATGGGTGCCAATGCTTTTTTGAAGCGGTTTTAGACAAGGTATAGACTCCCCAAATTTCATTGCTCTACGCTGACAAACCCTAATGTTATAGGCCAATTTTAAAATTTCAAGGAGGCGCCACTGAGCCATTTTGTTACATTTTTTTGCAACGTTGTTAAATTATCGAAATTTACAATTTTCCGCACGTATGTGCAAATTTTGGTGACTTTTCGCGCATGTTCAGGCCTCCAAATTGGCCGTTTTCATTTGCCCTGAAAAAATAAAAAAAAAAAAAATAATAATCCTTTGCAAAACAATAGGGCCTTCGCACGCCTAGTGCTCGGGCCCTAATTAAAATAAATGCTGTCCTTTAGGTGAGCCTAATCTCACAGCCACAGCTCAACATTATTACCATCAGAACAAAAATAACTGAATTATTAACCAAAAAAAGCACATGTGTATGACTCATATCATGTCTACATTGTACACACACTCTTTCTCAACACAGACAGTTCCTAGAGGGAAAAAAACACCATGTTTTACCACTGCTAGACACACTAAACACGCTGGAGTTAACTGTCATAGCTGGTGGGAAACGTTCATGACAGTGTTTGATAACCTTTAATTTTGTATAAAACCGAAATCATATTGGAGGTAGAGATGTCCCGATCCGATATTTGGATCGAATCGGACGCCGATATGGGCAAAAAAATGCGCATCGGTATCGGATCGGAACATTGGAAAAATTCCGATCCAGACTTCCGATCCAGTTTTTTTTTTTTTTTTTTAAGTCCGGTCCGGGTTTTCCAGCGCACCGGTTTACATAATCCATTCCAGTTTTTGCTTTGGTTTCCCTAAAATCCAGTCCGCATTTTACGGCACACCTTCAACACACTACATTTACATTACCGTCTCCCAATTTACCGAGAGACTTTATCGGTAAAAATGTCAGCTGTGTGTGATCATTTCACCTTAAAGCACGACAAAGACGAAGAGGCAGAGAGCAACATATGCCACAATAAAGTCAAGCATAGTGGTAAAGCTGTAAGAAGTTTTAATACAACCAACCTAATCAAGCATTTAGCGAAATACCACCACAAACAATATGAGGAGTATGCTAAGAAAACCGAAGACAAAAAGAAAGGTCTTACGCAACTAACAATGGCAGAAACTTTTGCTATGCGTGACAAACTGGCACTCGACAGTCCCGAAGCCCAGGGAATAACAAGAGTCACTGCCGAAGAATTCATTCTGGATGATGAGCTATTATCTCACGTGAGTAAAGACGCACCATCCAACACGCGATTCGGCCGTGGAAGATTCGAGAACGATTCACAAACATCCAAATTCCGATTATTGAAATATGTCAAGTAAAGCTGAACTAATACACAGCGCGGTCTTCGGGACGCAATGAGAAACTGACCGCATTGCGTCCCGAAAGTAAACATAACTCGTCTTAGACCCGGGTAATGCCAATGCTCAACTTACGGCTTTAGCTCAACTCATGCCGCTGGATAAAAAACACAAGAATACCTGACTGCTGCTGACAGCCGCTCCAAACTACGTCAACGTCGTTTTACTGGAGATAATAAGATATATGTATATAGAACTAGATGCAGGATGACAGACTCGACTGCGTTAGCAACATTGAAGTATTGAAAACCAGATGCGTTAGTAAACAGCCGCCATCTTAAAGCAGAAGACTTTCCTAGTAGGCATTTGTGAACCTTCCAAGCGAACCTAATTAACTTTTTATCTAAAATACTCCTAAATCAGCGAAATCTTGACTTGAATCTATCTTCAAAACAGTTTTAAAACTTTCACATGTCGAAAGTAGACTGAAGGGAAATTATGGAATAACGGGAGCAATTTTAACAACTTTAACAGTTGATTCGCAAAATTAAATGAATTGAATGTAGTTTAAAGCTGCTGATACAGAATGGGGACTTGAGTATTTTATTTACTGTTTTAAAATGTTAACTTGATACTGAAATAGTCGTTTATTTAAACCTGAGAGGCTTTTTATACAAATTTTGTAACTAATGCACGAAACATTAAAAGCATCTAATAGCTTGGGGGATTTGTGGGATTTTCCACTGAGGTTGTTGGTGTGTTTTGCTTTTTTAAGACAGTTTACAATATCATTTGCACGTTTTACTGACTGACTGTGCCATTTCTGTTTGTTATTTATAATGTTTTGTGTTTGTCACTGAATAAACAGGTCAGTTTCTTGTTACCAACAGTTGTGTGTTATTCAAACTCACCTAATTCAGCTGGCTCATTGTTATCAAGAGTACTAAAACCTTTTTCAACATGAGTCTGACAACTAAGTAAGGAGGCTAAATAACTTTAAACTTTAACACATGCTCAGATAGGTCGGTATCGGTATCGGCCAGTATCAGTATCGGATCGGAAGTGCAAAACAATATCGGTATCGGATCGGAAGTGCAAAAACCTGGATCGGGAAATCCCTAATTGGAGGTATTGTCTCCTAGACAGCCACCCTCCGCAAACATGTTTGACATGTCGGTTGGCCCTCCTCCTCTAAGCCGAGGCCGTCTGTAACTGTTCTGTAGCCTAAGTATTCCCATACCAGCGGTTTTGTTTTCTTCGATTGGGTAAAAAATTTCAGGAGTTTCACCTCATCAAACAATCGTGTAGCACAGCTGACTCACTGACACTGAGCAACAACCGGTGGGGGAGGGTTGAGCCTTGCAGCTGCTAGTGAGGGATTTCTCCCTGCATTTTTGGGACATAAAAAATAGCTAATACCTTAGGAACGGTATGACGAAAAATTTGTGCGGTTTTGAAACCTTGACGTTTTCATACCACAGTATACCTTGAAACCGGTAATCGGCACATGTCTACTCTATAGCAGGGGTAGCAAGGTCCCATGGCTTCCTGTATGCTTTTTACATACAGCAGTCTGCCTCATTCACAAATAAACCCTCATGATGCATTAAACGGTATTATAGGAATACAATCATATATTGTGGTTTTGCAACTTTTTGCACTTCAGTTCTTGAATGAAAAATAAATAAATACAATTAAAGTAAATTGAAGCATAGACTTCATAATTGCATTGACGGGTCACACCTGTCAGCCACTGCGCAAGTAGGGGGCCGTCCTACAGTCCGTTTCAGTTATTCGCATTCGATTGCAGTTAGTCAGCACATGGAGTTTTAAAAAGTACCAAAGCTTTACCGCATACAAGCAGGAACGATTGTCTCGAGGGAAAAATTTGTTCGAGGATTCAAGGTAATTATCATATTTTTCATACCATGCATGTATTTTGAAACGTGAAAAAAAATCAGAGGGAGAATTTAGCCGCTACAGCATTGGCATAATACTTCGCAATATTTACGTAAAATAAATGCTACCTGCCTGTTTTTTTTGGTCTTTTAACCAAGAATCGGGGCTGTTTTATGTCCATATCTATGAAGAATTCAGGGATTTAAGCATTTATTCACAAGCATTTTCACCGGAAAAGCTCTGTTTATGTATGGCGGCTGCCACATTGACTGGCAGACTAGCAATCGTACTTCGACATATTTACGTAAGATAAATGCTAATTGCATGGGTGTTTTTGCTTTTAACCAAGAATCGAGACTGTTTTATGTCCATATCTATTAAAAAAATTCAGGGATTTAAGCATTTATTCATAAGAATTTTCAACGGAAAAAGCTTTTTGTTTACATATTGCGGCTACTAATTTCCTTACTGACTAGCATCATAGTTCGCAACGTTAACGTAAAATAACTGCTAACTGCACATTTTTTTTGCTTTCAACCAAGAAGGTGGAGAATGAACGCTCCCAGTCAAAAGGGATTGGATGTTTCGCGCCGTCAATGGCAGTCACTATTCTGTTGGAAACTTCTGGCACTGAGTGATCGTGTTTTCCCGCCACTGATGGAGATAGACGTCCAATCCAATTTGACTGGGGGGCTGGCAGCGATTGGACAATCTGTTTGCCATTCAGGAATTAGAAAATAATTCAATGTAATGTTGAAATAACTAATATGAACATGTAATATTTTAACTGGCAGTGTTTACTGCCTTACAGTTACGTATGTCACTTTCAGGATCAACGTTTGGGAGAAAAATACATGCCTTCACAGTCAGCAGTAAAATTCTCATCGCCTTGCTATTTAGTTCCCGTAACGCCGCTATTTTAGCACTTCCAAATTTGGTCACGCTGGTTAGTGAGGTGCCACCTTCTTTCACACTGGTAGTGTGAAAAGGCCTTAAGGCCTTAATTTCTTCTAAAACGACCAAAATTATTTTTGCCTCAACATGAATTATTTCATTTCATACAATCGACCAATTCATAAAAATGACCATCCCGAGTTGTTGACATTTATTTGGTCAACTGTTCCCGGACCTCTGGCTGACCTGCTTTCGTCAATGCAAAAACAAGAATAGCATTGGCTATGTTTACATGGACACAGGTTTAAAGTAAAATGTGAATAAAAATGCTTGATGTTCACACCCTATTGGCAATATTCTAACCCGTTTATGTCGATGGGTCATCCGATCAGTGCGCAAATCTTTTCACGGGACAACACTGACAAAATGACACTTTGACACAATGAAAAGTAGTCTGTGTGCAGCTTATATAATGGAGTTAGTTTATTTTCCCCTCAAAATAACTCAAAATATAACCATTAATATCTAAACCCCTGGCAACAAAAGTGAGTACACCCCTTAGAAACTATATCCCTAAATGTCCAAATTGAGAACTGCTTGTCATTTTCCTAGGTAGGTCCAGGTGTGCATAGGGAGCAGGTGTGTTCAAATTTGTAGTGCAGCTCTCACACTCTCTCATACTGGTCACTGAAAGTTCCAACAAGGCACCACATGGCAAAGAACTCTCTGAGGCTCTTAAAAGACGTATTGTTGTGCTACATGAAGATGGCCAAGGCTACAAGAAGACACCCTGAAACTCAGCTTCAGCACAGTGGCTAAGATCATCCAGCGTTTTAAAAGAGGAGGATCCACTCAGAATAGGCCTCGGGTTGGTCGTCCAAAGAAGCTGAGCGCACATGCTGAGCGATACATCAAAATGCTTTCTTGAAAGATCATTGCAGGAGTGCTGTCAGCATTGCTGCAGAGATTGAAGAGGTGGGGGGGTCAGCCTGTTAGTGCTCAGACCATAGGCCGCACTCTACATCAAATTGGTGTGCGTGGCTGTCGCCCCAGGAGGAAGCCTCTTCTGAAGACGATACACAAGAAAGCCCGCAAACAGTTTGCTGAAGACATGTCAACAAAGCACATGGAATCCTGGAACCATGTCCTACGGTCTGATGAGACGAAGATTAATTTGTTTGGTTCTGATGGTCTCAAGCATGTGTGGCGGAGACCAGGTGAGGAGTACAAAGATAAGTGTGTCATGCCAACAGTCAAGCATGTTGGTGGGAATGTCATGGTCTGGGGCTGAATAAGTGCTGCAGGTGTTGGAGAGTTACATTCCATTGAGGCAAACATGAAGTCCAACATGTACTGTGAAATACTGCAGCAGAGCATGATCCCCTCCCCTCCCCTCCCTCCAGAAACTGGGTCGCAGGGCAGTGTTCCAGCAAGACAATGACCCCAAACACACCTTCAAGATGATCACTGCTTTACTGAAGAGGCTGAGGGTAAAGGTGATGGACTGACCAAGCAGGTTTCCAAACTTGAACCCAATAGAACATCTCTGGGGGATCCTCAAGCGGAAAGTGGAGGTGCGCAAAGTCTCAAATATCCGGCAGCTCCGCAACGTCGTCATGGAGGTGTGGAAGAGCATTCCAGTCGCAACCTGGGACGCTCTGGTCAACGCCATGCCCAGAAGAGTAAAGGCAGTTCTGGAAAATAGTGGTGGCCTCACAAAATATTGACAGTTGACATACTACCTTTTATTGTGTCAAAGTGTCATTTTGTCAGTGTTGTCCCATGAAAAGATATACTTAAATATCTGCAGAAATGCGAGGGGTGTACTCACTTTTGTGATACTGTATGTCTATATGCTGCCATAACACATACATTAAGCGCCCAAACTTTATTTAATTGTCCATTTTACCTTGGAGACCCCCGTTTACAGACACCGCGCAACCCAGCCATAAAAAGAAGGTAATTAATTATATTCATTATTCGAAATGTCTATCATTTTTATCTTGGAATCATTATTTGATGTCTATTATTTAGTTTAAAAAAAAAAAAAAAAAAAAACGTCTTTAAAAAATTATTTACTCGCATATTTTAAACTTTTAAACAAATTCCGTCACAATGAAAAAAATAGTGCCTGTAAATAGGTCACGGATATCTACCTCATAACTATCACTTAAATGTTGTTGTTTTTTTGTTCCTGTTGCATTTTCCATGATCTTTTGGATGATAAAGCATCGAATTGAAATCGACTGAAAAATTGAAAATATGTGTTACTCTGCGTAGTGGCTGCAGGCGGGGGCGTGGATGGCAGTAATTGTACGTGCAGTTCTTGATGCAATTAATGTGCCAGCTTCATCAGTTCGTGTCCGCGCTGCGCGTTCATGTTGACAAATGACGGGTGGCAAAATATGCTACACAGTGCTACGATTGGCGAATTTGACACCCTAAGTACTACTGTGCATTTTCAACTTGTTTTGTTTAGATGCATACAGGAAAAACATGCTAAAATATTTAAATGTCAATGTCAGATAAGGGTGGTTTAAATACACAATGTGGCTAATGTGGTCAACTGATAAACACTCTGCTTTAAAGCTACCACAAGTAAACACAATGCTTTAAAGCTACCAGAGGAAAACATACGCCAAAAGTATTTTGAGGCAATGGAAAGGTAAAACAACCCTCAATAAAAACGAAAATAGTAAGCACTCGTTGCCTTTAACTGATGTTCGCATGCGTGCACAAGCGCACCGGCTATTGCGAGGACGTTTTGCCGAGTAGCACATTTTGGCAGAACAGCGCGTGTGTGTTTGCACGTTTGGAGGACAGAGGGCGCTCTCACAGTGATTGTTGCTGCGGCGCTTAGGAGAGTACATGCGTTACTAACATAATACTGACCATGACTTAATAACCTTGATAAGAGCACTTGATCGGTTAAGAGGGCAAAGGCCAGTGCCTGAGCACCACCTGGCATCTATGTGTGCACACAACTGCTCACACTGCAAGTACCGTATTTTTCGGACTATAAGTCGCAGTTTTTTTTTCGTAGTTTGGCTAGGGGTGCAACTTATACTCTGGAGTGACTTATGTGTGAAATTATTAACACATTATTATATCCTTTCACATGTTATTTTGGTGTTTTGGAGTGACACTGATGGTTTGGCAAACTTGTTAACATGTTCTTTATGCTGTAGTTATCTGAGTAACTCAGATAACTGAGTAACATAGCTAAGTAATAGCTATGTTACGTTAACACCGGCCACCTTCGCATTTCGTTGTTCATGCATCATGTAACATTGTCATATTGTACACTTATTCAGCATATTGTTCTCTATTGTATTTTTATTTTAAACTGCCTTTCAAGATGACATATCTATTGTATGTGTTGGATTTTATCAAGTAAATTTCCCCCCAAAATGCGACTTCAACTCCGGTGTGACTTACGTTTTTCTTCCCTCTTCATTGCGCATTTTTGCGCATTTTATAGTCCGAAAAATTTGGTACATTTTTCTCAAAAAGTTACTCAAGTAAATGTAACGTGTTAATACCCACCTCTGATGAAAACTGATGGGATGAAGGAAATTTTGTCCATGTAAACATAGCCATTGGTAGGAAGTAAGGGTTGGGAACCTCTTGGTACCTCACGATACGATACGTTTTGCGATACATAGCTCACAATAGGGCTGGGCGATATGGCCTTAAGTACGTATCACGATAAATTGAGCAGATTTACCTCGATAACGATAAATGACGATAAATTCGCCCAAGCAAACTGTTATATAATTTGAAAATTTGAATCAATGCATGGAATACAAATTAACAGTTTCTCGTTAAATTTATTTACCAGCTTTCAATTTAACAATTGCACATGCAGTCTAAACATTAAGTATTAAAAAAATCTTGTAAACAATAAGAATTCTTGTGTGAACATTTATAACAGCTTGTATGACTTGAAAAATATCATCACTTGAATTTCATCAAATTCATTCCGCATTGTTATACACTAGATAGTGGCATACGTTTAGATATTTAGAATAGATACAAATACTACACATCCACCCGCCCCCCAGAAATTATACTTAATTTAAAAATAAAATGTTTCACAAACCTTTCCTTTCTTTTATTCAGCTCAATTATTTACATCTTATGATTTTGGAAATCCTTACAGTATGCAATAAATAATATTCCTGTTCCCAAGCACTGTGCTTACTGTACTGTAATTTTTACAAAAAATAAACAATACATAGTTACTCCCTGTCATCTAGGACGAGCCACTTACAAGACTAGCACTGTCGTGTATTACAAATACTGCTTTGAACACATCTTCACAGACAAAAGCAATGACACAGGCTTAAAGAGGTCAACTTTAATTGGGTAAATCACACTTAATGACGACACGATCTCCTGGTTGAAATAGACGACATCCACTTAATTCTATTGAAGATATGTAATGCTGAGGCAATTTGTCAACTTTACTTTTAAAAAGAAACGTGCACTGTTTATCCAGTAGATGGGGCTCTTGCAGTGTGTCAAACAGTGATTCAATTTAGGGCAATTGTCTTAAAAGTGGTTCATTGTTTCAGAAAGCCTCGGTTTTTCCATCCCTATCTGGAACCTGTCAAGAGTTTACTTAATGTCGGGTGAAAGTTTGGCGAAGCTAACTTAAGCCCGACTTCATCCCGTTTACTTGTAGCGTTAGCCGCTAGCGTTAGCAGCTAGCGTTAGCCTACCGGGCTTCTGTTTGATTGGCTTCCTGAAAACCATGTGACTCCCAACGTAAGCACACTGTCTGCTTTCTTAAAGGGGAATGAACATAGACGAACAACACAGAGTCAAAGCGGGATGAAAAGACTATATTTTCTTCTTTTATTAAATTGCCGAATTTACCGACATGGTCAAAATTACGTCGGTCATCGTGAAGAATTTCGGTAACGGTAAATTTTCGGTTTACCGCCCTGCTCTAGCTCACAATAACGATGATCTCACGATATGGCGATACAACGATTATCGATTCATTGGTCAGGAAATCATTCTAAAACACAACTAATAAAGTAGTAGATGTTCCATACCTGTCAACCTAAGGCCGTTGGCAATCTTACAAATAGTGACGTATGCCCTTACGAATTGGTGAGTAATCTTACAACGTTGTATATGGCGTGCAATATGAAACAAAAATAAAACTCAATTTTTTAAATGATATGAATTTATTGGTAATATTGTAATATATAACCTGGTGCAATCAAAAAACAATATCTTCAGCTACATCATGATTACTAAAATTTAACAGTGACTTTTGTTATAATTGTATGTAGCACTATTGGCAATTTCTATCATGTCTTTTGATGACTGCACTTCATAGTACTTCAGCTCACAATTCAGTTTGACTTGAAGGTAGTTCGTTAGTGTTTCCAATTATGAATTAAAAAGGTCAATTGATAAAATTAACCAACCGATGCAATCTTTGAGACAGGGAATATTTCTTTAGCTAATTCTGAGAAGTGATCAGCAATAGTTGCGGGCAAATTGTGTTCGGCAACAAATTGGCAGAGTAAAATCTCCGCTTTCGTCACTTTTCATTCTGCAGACTTTATCTTTATGACCAGTGTTGTTAATCTTACTTTTAAGTAATCAATTACAGTTACAAATTACTTCTCCCAAAAAGTTATTGAGTTAGTAACTCAGTTACCTGAATGTAAGAGTAATTAGTTACTTGGCAAAGTAACTGGTGTTACCTTTCATGTTTTTTTTTAGTTTTTTTCAACAAAAAAAGAAAACAAAAAAAACATAGTAACCTTTGCTATGTTTGTAAGTCATTTAATATTGTGAATCAACCATTATAGTTGTTTAAATTGCTCCCGTTTTTGCATTAGTTCCCTTCTGTCTACTTTTGACATGTGAAAGTTTTAAAACTGTTTCATCCTTTACAGATACATCCAAGTCAAGATTTTGCCGATTTAGGAGTATTTTAAATAAAAAGTTACTTAGGTTAGCTAGGAAGGTTCACTACAACAGAACCTTTCTGAGAAATCTACTGCTTTAAAATGGCGGGTGTTTACCAACGCCGACGGGTCTGGTTTTCGCATGTAGTTCTATATCCATGTGATATCTAGGCGTAGATTGTAGGCTGTCGGCTACAGTCAGGAAATATTGGAGCCACCTAGCCTAGCATCGCGTTTGCTACAGCGTCACAACACTCTTCTCTCTCCATGTCTCTGACTTTTCTCGCGTCATTCAACCAACGTAGTAACGCATAGTAACTAGAGGTGTGCAAAATTTCCGATTCTTAGATTATTCGCGATTCGGCCGTGGAAGATTCGAGAACGATTCACAAACATCCAAATTCCGATTATTGAAATATGCCAAGTAAAGCGGAAGTACAACACACTCAGCGCGCCGCGCGGTCTTCGGGACGCAATGAGGAACGAAGCGAGAGTAGCTAAACATCATGCTTCTCATTACCCGGCCCCTCGGGTAATGCCAATATTCAACTCATGGCTCTAGCTCAACTCATGCCACGAGATTAAAAAAAAAAAAACACAACAACAATCCTGACTGCTGCCGAAAAGCTGCTACAAAGTACATCCACATAATGTTACGTTAGATATCATTTATATAGGACTAGATGCATTTTGAGTCGGTAGCGTTAGCAGCACATCTACAAAAAGCTAGATGCGGGCGTTAGTAAACGGCCGCCATCTTAAAGCAGTACACTTCCCTGCAAGGCTGTTGTAGCGAACCTCCTAAGCAAACCGAATTAACTTTTTATCTAAAATACTCCTAAATCGGTAAAATATTGACTTGAATCTATCTTTAAAATAGTTTTAAAACTTTCACATGTCGAAAGTAGACAAAAGGGAAATTATGGAATAACGGGAGCAATTTTAACAACTTTAACGGTTGATTCAAAATCAAATCAAATTCAAATCAAATTTCAAAATCAAATCAAATCAAATTTATTTATATAGCCCTTTACAAAACCCGAAAGGTCCCCAAAGTGCTTTACAACAAAGACAAACATGGCACATAGTAAATAAAAGGCAGGAAAGTATTATACAATGACATTAGGAAGAAAAGAAAAGAAAAAAAAGAAACGAAACATCGCATCACGATTAGTCAGACAGCAAACAAAACAATAAAACAGATAAAATCCGAAAACATTAAAAACCCTAAGGAAATAAAACCAGGCTAAACTAATCTTGGGGAAAGGCGAGTCTAAAAAGGTGTGTCTTTAAACGAGATTTAAAAAGGCCCATTTTCACAACATTAAATTAATTGAATGTAGTTTAAAGCTGCTGATACAGAATGGGGACTGGAGTTTTTTATTTACTGTTATTTTTGTATATTTGTTTACTGCTATATGTTAACTTGATACTGAAATAGTATTTTGGTTTAGCCATTGAGTATTTTTGAACAATTTTGGAACTAATGTATAAAACATTTAAAAAAAAAAAAAAAAAAGGAGGGGGGTACATCAATAATCGTTTTATAATCGAATCGGAGCCTCTGAATCATAATCGTAATCAAATCGTTAGGTGACCAAAGATTCCCAGCTGTAATAGTAACGCACAGTCTCATTGCCGAAACAGTGACAAAATCCGAACGGAGAAAAAAAAAAACGTAATGCACGAAAAACATACAGATTTTGAACATACGGAGTACACATTTAAAAATCAGTGCTCACTTGTACAAATTAAGCCAAAACCGTAGAACTTGACAGGTATGATCCATTTGAACTGGGAGAATGGCAGCGAAGGAACCCCTCCCACTTCAAACGGGCCCCTCCCACTTATATGAGTTAACTGACACAATTTTATGATGGAAGATTTTGGTAGCAACTTGTTTGTTCTTTTTTTTTTTTTCTTTTTTTTTTTTTTAATTAAACATTGACACCTTTTAAAAACGATATCTCGATTCTTGGCATGAGCATATCGACAACCTTTTGGGATGCAAAGTATCACGATATATCACCATTTCGATATTTTGCCACACCCCTAAAAGAGAGTAGAGCCGTGTTAAAGCAAGACTGCAGTGCAAAAGAACATTTCCAGCAGTCTCCGAGCCTGTCACCGCATTAGAGACTGTGCTGGGACACATCAGCGGGCACCTCCCGCAGCTGCCGGTTCGGGCACTGGGTTGGAGGAAGCACTGGCTGGAGGAGGGGGGAATTCTCACTCGGCCGGGCGCAAAGTCTTTCCATTGTAGACAGAGTGGGATTGGGTGGGGGGCTGGGGTGGGTTCCATATGTTAGTGTGCCACAAGGACAGGGGGTGCGCGGGATCAGATGTCACCTGATGACTGACAGCAACAGGCTTAAAATGCTTTCGCTCAAACTTACAGCCTTCTCCTCCTCAGCCGTATTGTTGAGCTAACAGCGGGAAAGCGACAAATCCGACGTCGTTTTACGGTTTCCGCGCTAAAGTCAAAGGAGGGGGTGGGCGAGAGGGTTAAGAGCAGGGTCTGGCCTTTATAATTCAATTTACATTTGTCACAAATGTCATCATGCATGGTTAAATTTTACAGGGCCCATTTTTACAGCCTCTCTGAAAAAGCAGCCGCAGCCTGTATTTCATTCGCCGTCGGAGCCGAGTTGTTGTCATTGGACCGTAACGCGCGGCTCCGTGTATCAGAGCAGCGGGAAGTTGTATTTACTCTGCTTCCACATGATCATCCAGCGGCGTCTGCCAACGACATACAGTATCTGTCAGCGCATGTGCATGAGGCGCTTTGAATTAGAAATGAGGAGGAGCAGGCTTTATTTTACGTCCGACATGCAGTCCCGTCTGTTTATCAGTAACTGTTGTTTTTCGCAGCCCTTTTAATTTTCGTCTTAGTCTTTTGGACAAAAATACTTATCCGTTTTCAGCCTTTCAAAATGAGTTAGTCTTTGTCTATTTTCTCACATTAAAATTGTTTTCGTCCTTAAAATTCAAAGGCTTCAGTCCAAAAATAAATAAATTTATGAAGGTTTCCAACAATTTGGAATGAACATTTGTCGGGCTGCAGCTATCGATTACTTTAGTAGTCGATTAATCTATCAACAAGATAGTTCGAATAATCAAGTAAACGGAATAGGAAAATTTAATGCATTACAGAATTATGGGATGTAAAACCAAGGTTTGCTATGATTGCACTTTCAAAGGAGCATTAAATGCAAATACAAAATAAAATTCCAGTGTTTCTTCAAGCTACGCAGGATTGCATTTTCATTTAAAAATAAACTTAAAATAAATTAATGAGAATCCAAGTACAACAAAAGAACAGTTGGCTAACTTGCCGAGGCAAAAGACTGCAATCTTAAATGCTATAAAATCCCAGCTTTTTTTTGATACAATGCTCTAAACCAGACATATCCAAAGTCCGGCCCGGGGGCCAAATGCGGCCCGTGGTCAAATTTCATTCGGCCCCCAGCCTCTGTCATAAATTCAATAACGTCTAGACCTCACACAGAATTAATAAATTGGTCACCAGCACTGCTACCAGCATATGAAGTAGCTTACACATTAAATGCTCCTCCTCATTTACCCGCTGAAAGGCAGCAGCGCTCTAAGCAACATTACCTCCTGTAACCCTTCCACTTTTCTAAAATGGCGAAAATCAACAAAAAAAAAGAAAGTTAACTGCGTTGGCCGACGCTTCAAGGATAGGTGGAAATTGGACTATTTCTTCACTAAAATACGCAACAACTGTGTCTGCCACATTTGCAAAGAGACAGTCTCTGTTTTTGAAGAGTTCAATGTGAAGCAATATTACCAAACAAGACACGCTGACATGTACGACAAGATTACAGGGAAGATACGCAGCGAAAAAATTGAAGCAACTTGTAGCTAGTTTAATTTCACAGCAGCAGTATTTCGCAAGAGCCCGAGAGAGCCGAAAGAGAACACCACAAAAGCTAGTTGCGAGATTGTCGAAATTATTGAAAAAAATGATAAAGCAAATGTAACACACAGAATGGCTTGCTAAAATTTGCTTAAATATATTGTTCTACGTAAAGGACGCCAGCCAAGTTCGGCCCCCCCACATTTTTACCACACCAAATCTGGCCCCCTTTGCAAAAAGTTTGGACACCCCTGCTCTAAACAAATCGTTCAAAAACATAATTCCCCCCAAAACGGCTAAATTTACCTATAAACTAAATTAAGAATGCATAAAAAAAAAAATTTGCGCAAACAAAAATTTACCTTATGTTGGTCTTAACAGTGAGCAACTGGATTCAGCCATTTTAAATGTGTTATGTCATACTCACCGTTGCCACTAGGGGGCAGTGTATCCATCCAAACCAATAAAACTAAATGCAAACACTTTCAAACCAACCATAACAACCTCACCCTAATTATAATTATTATTATTTTATTTTATTGTCATCATCATTGGTACCATTGACAGTTGCAAAATGTGATACGATTAGCTCGAAGAAAGAAAGATCCAAAGAAAGACAAGGGCTGACGGGAGAAGCATATGCTTATCAAGACCCGTCCCCCTACAGCCAAGGACGCACAATCAAACATGGTAGAGTTGCATACATTACGTTACAGTACATGAGCTTTTTTTTTTTTTTTTTTTTTCACACATGAATTTTCTTCCCAAAAGTTATTGATTTGCCACAGCACTTTGGCAATGTCGTCGATTAGTGTGAGTTCATCGATTAGGGTGATTGTCAGATTTGTGTAGGGAGGAATAGCCGAATTAAACGAATACTCAAACATGCTAAATCTGATCGAAGCTTTTTTTCTAATTGAATTACTCGAGTTAATCTATTAATCGTTGCAGCACTAAACATTTGACAGACGAGCCCATATTGTAGCATTTACAAGGACAACGCCAACTTCCTGGTAATAATACAGTGATCCCTCGCTACTTCGCGCTTCACTAGAGTTGCTTATTAAAGTTAACGATGATTGACAGACATTAAGGTTTGATCTTGCGAGAGATGTCTGGATGCCGAAACTTCAAAGCGTCGCATGTGTCAATCATTGTTTAACTTGTTAAACAGTTCCTGTGGCAACTTATTGTGTGTAAGTGAGCAGCTTGAGCGGATTTGAGTGGACTAACTCAATGAAGCATTTAATAAAGTTTAAAAATAATTCGGTGGGATAGTAACATGTTTAAAACTGATCATAATTATTACCTTTGAAGTGCTTAAAACCCTTTTTTTAAATTATTTTGAATACTTGATTAATTAATAATTAATTTTAATTTTTTAATAAACATGTCTTATATGTATCTATTTCCAATGCTAAATCTGAATAAATACATTAAACACACAGAGGGACGCTATTTCGCAGTTTTTCACTTGTAGCGATCGGCTTCTGGTCCCCATTAACCGCAAAAAATAAGGATCACTACACACACTAAGCAGGAAAAAAGTAAATTATTTTCATTGAATTTAACTAGAGGTCGATCGATAAATCGGCCGGTCGATATATCGGGCACATATATGGACTTTTTTCCAACATCGGTCATCGGCCGATTAACAAAACAAAAACAAAAAAACAAAAAAAAAAGCCGATAAAAAAGGATTTTGATCAGGCAGCTTGTGGGCAACCGGAAGGACCCTGCAGCAGCTTGAAAGCCTGCTGCTACAGGAAGCTTCAGGCTTGCCTGTTTTGTCAATAAAGGTAGTCCCCGGTAGGGATGGGAATCGAAATCCTATTCCAATTCGGAACCGGTTCCGAGTGTTTCGAGGCCTCGACATCACAATGAAAAAGCCTTAACGATCCCTTTAACGATTCCTAAAGACGCTTATTGCGTCGTGACGTGTCTTGTTGTCCAGACGCATCAAACTAGCATGGCGCCAAGAACCACTCGCTCCATAGTTTGACTACACTTCACCAGGAAAGAGTGTGAAAATGAAAGGTTTCGACGGGTAAGCACGAGCATTGCAGCCATAAACATAACAATGACAGCACGTAGGTTCAAACGCTCAAAAGTTTGTCTTCACTTCACGAGGAAAAATTACAACAAAGCGACTTGCAGTCATTGCAAGGTGGGGATAACTGCATCGGGAGGGAATACGACTGCGCTGTCCTCACAGAGAGGCTAAGGCTCAGTCCTGGCTATACAGCTAGCTAAACTCCCAAATGAGGATGCAGAAGACGTTGGTATAATTTGCTGACTTTATTCAACCATCACTTGAAGAGTGAAACTAAGAATAGAAATGAAACAAATCAATTTCGTCCCCAATAACAAACAGGTTTGCATCAACGTAAATCAGCGATGATTAGCTGCTAATAACAGTAATAACAAATGGTTAGCATTCGTTCGCTAGCATTAGCACATCGTTCAAACCACTACACAACTGGATTTAAGTGTCCGATCGAGAGTGGAAACATAACAACAACAACACAAAAGATTATACATACAGGCGTTGCCTCTGTAGATATTAACATTAACAAAGAACGTAGGCTCGTAGAAGTGTTTCCCTCTCTCACTAACTCGCTCACTCGCTTGGATGCGGCATTTCTTCTTTGGGTGTAAGCGCGCTCTTCTTCACGTGAGCGCGTTCTTCTTCGCGTGAGGAAGCGCAAGGGCGCCCCCACTTTAGCGTGTAAGCGCCACAAAAACTAAAAGGCATGCATTTCAATGTAATGGTAAATAATACACGTTAACCTAGCAGTCCCCAAACTGCGGCCCGCGGCCCAAATACGGCCCGCCTCCACATTTGGTCCGGCCATTTTGAATTTTTTTTTTTTTTCTCAATCGTGTTATTTATTTCCTGGCCTTTTCCTTGAAGAATTCAGAGAGGGTTATTTGGTTATTATGAATGAATGAATGAATTATTATATTATTATTTTTATTTTATTTACTTTCATTCCGTGAAGAATCCAGAAAGGGTTATTTGATTGTGGCTTTCTGAAAAACAATAATTTTTACATTCATGCACTTCTGCAATCGTCACACTTTTTCTGTTACAAACTGACCCCGGCCCCTCATCAGAGAAGGGAAAAGTTATGTGGCCCTCACAGGAAAAAGTTTGGGGACCCCTGCTTTAACACATATTGCCAAAGGCAGAAAAACAACCTATCTGCCAATATATACCAATATTTTTTATTTCTATTAGATACATGTTTCAGTAAAATGTTACACATTCTTGTGTATTTGCCACTTATTGCCACAGTTAACACTGAGGCTTTGGGCCTCTTTTGATCTCGTTGTGAGTTTGTAAGGTTGTGACTTCTGATTAAACAAACTCGATGCCAATCAAAACGTTTGTTCTTCTTTTTCCCCAAATTAGAATCGATAAGAGAATCGATAAAGAATCGAATCGTTAAGCAATATCGATAATGGAATCGGAATCGTAAAAATCCTATCAATTCCCATCCCTAGTCCCCGGGTTACGAACGAGTAACCACTACGTTGGCAACGTGACCCGAATTTTCCCGTAAGTCTGCATTAACCCTTTAAACACCCCTAGAACCCCTCCCAAATCTCAAAACAACTATCCAAAAACATGTAGAGTGTTATGAAAAACTCTCCGAACCTTTTGACATTTTAGCACATTTCTGCCAAAAATCACCATCAAATGTGATCTGATTTTTGTCAAAATAACACAGATGAAAAAACAGTGTCTGCTTTAACTAAAACCACCCAAACATTTATAAGTTTTCATATTTTAATGAGGACAGCATGCAAACAATGACAGAAGGGGGAAAAATAAGTAAGTGAACCCTCTGCCTAAGGAGACCTAAGGAGCAATTGAAATCAATTTTTACCAAACAATTTAAGTCAGATGTGTGCCCAATCGCCGATGAGTGGTGTAAAGCTGCCCTGACCACTATAAAGCACACACCTGCTAAGAAATGTCTTGATGAGAAGCATTGTCTGATGTGCATCATGGCTCGGTCAGAAGAGATGTCTGAAGGCCTGCAATCAAGGATTGCTGATTTGTATAAAGCTGGGTAAGGATACAAAACCATCTCTAACAGTCTGGATGTTCATCAATCGACAGTCAGAGAAGTTGTCTACAAATGGAGAGATTTTGGCACTGTTGCTTCTCTCCCTAGGAGTGGCTGTCCACCAAAGTTGACGCCAAGAGTTCAGCGCAGAATACTCAGAGAGGTAAAAAAGAACCCTAAAGTGTCTGCTAAAGACTTATAGAAATCACTGGCAAAGTCCAATTTTCGCAAAAAGGCACTTGGACACTCCACAGATTTTTTGGGCAAAATATTTTGTGGACTGATGAAACCAAAGTTGAATTGTTTGGGAGTAACACACAACGTCATGTGTGGAGGAAAAATGGAACAGCTCACCAACATCAACACCTCATCCCCGCTGTGAAGCATGGTGGAGGGAGCATCATAATTTGGGGATGTTTTGCTAACTCAGGGCCTGGACAACTTGAAATCATTAACGGAAGAATGAATTCAAAAGTTTATCAGGGTGTTTTGCAGGAAAACCTGAGGTTGTCTGTCAGACAGTTGAAGCTAAAAAGAGGATGGATGCTGCAACGAGACAAGGATCCAAACACAGATGTAAATCAACTTCAGAATGGTTTCAGAAGAACAAAATACACGTTCTGGAGTGGCCAAGTCAAAGTCCAGACTTGAACCCCATTGGGAAGCTGTGGCATGACCTAAAGACTGATTCATGCCAGACATCCCAGGAATCTAACTGAACTACAGCAGTTTTGTAGAGAAGAATGGGCCAAGATCAGTCCTGATTGATGTGCCAGGCTGATCTGTAGCTACAGGAAGCGCCTGGTTGAAGTTGTTGCTGCCAAAGGGAGGGGGCAACAAAATAATAACTGTGATTGTTCACTCACTTATTTTTCCCCCTTCTGTCATTGTTTGTATACTATCCTCATTAAAATATGAAAACCTATAAATGTTTGGGTGGTTTCAGTTAAAGCAGACACTTTTTTCATCTGTGTGATTTTGACAAAGATCAGATCACATTTGATGGTGATTTTATGCAGAAATGTGAGAAATTCCAAAAAGTTCAGATACTTTTTTACACCACTGTATTATAAGTCATTGTACCGTCCTCGCCAAGACTTTGGAGCTAAATCCTAGCTAGACAGCGAGTTAAGCTCCGAAATGACGATGTCAGACGTCCACGTGGTTTGCTGACTTTATTCAGCTGCTCATGACATCAACACTTGCAGAATGAAACTAAAATAAAACTGGAATTAAGTCAGTTTTATCTTCAATAACACCTTTTCAAATTTGCGTTCATAACTAGCAGCTGATACAGCAATGACAATCCATACCAACGATTAGCATGTATCAGTTAGCATCCTCACATCATCAAAAACAATCGCATCAACTCACCCCAAGTATTCGACCACAATTGAAAATGCACAATAAACAGTACAAAAGGTGTTATATACAGGTGTTGCCTCTGTGGATGCTTCACAAGCAACAAATGTGCGCAAAGGCTTTCTTTCCCAACTCTCTCTCACTCGGCTGCGCGACTTCTTCGTGTGTACACGTGCGCCCTTCCTCGTGTGTGCGTGTACGCTCTTCTTCGTGTGTGCAAATATGTTCTTCTTCATGTGTACATGCGTTCTTACTTGCGTGTGGAAGTACTACCTGCTCTATGCTATAAACATGCTTCACAAAAGAAGTCAACATTATTAGAAGAAAAAAAAAAGATTGGAGACAAAATAGCAGACGCGACTCTGGCGTCGTAAAGTGGAAATCGCGCAAGTCAGGTACATCGTAGCATTAGCGTAGCATTCGCGTTAGCATTAGCATCCTCCATCTTTACCATCCTCTTAAACTCTCACTTGTTTACACGTTGTCGTGACATCCTGGTAAGTTTAATTATTTGAAAATCATGTGCTATTATATGCATAATCATAAAAAGTAGTGCTGTGTTTATTGGTTTGGTAACACTAGACCGAATTCTAAGTTTTGGGTAATCTTTGTAAATTTAAAGCTGTTGAAGCATTTTTTAATTGCCTTTCGTAATCTGTGTGCTTTAAAAAAAGTATATGAGCCTCAAATATGAGTTTACAAAATCGGCTTTGGATATTGGCAATTGGATGAAATTTTGGGGGGGATATCGGCATCAGCATTTGAAAATCCCTTATCGGTCAACCACTAAATTAAACCCACCTGGAGGCCACCAATTGTATGGAAGAAAAAAAAAAAGTTGTCCAAAGTTTAAGAGTACACTCCCCACGCTAAAGTTTATGCTAATGCAAATGCTATGCTAATGCTAATAGTTACATTTAGTATGTAATGATCACCCAGCACAAACCTTTAAAGGCTAAAGCAACTTTGCATATTCTCTCTTGCCAACATAACAAAACAAACCTTACCGTGTGTTTCAAAACAATTTTAAATGAATTAAACCCACCTGGAGGCCACTAATTGTATGCAACAAAAAAAGGTTGTCAGAGAGTTTAAGAGACCGCTCGCCACGCTAAAGTTTATGCTAAAGCAAATTCTATGCTAATGTTACAAGTTACATTTAGTATGTAGTGATCACCCAGTACAAACCTTTAAAGGCTAAAGCAACTTTGCATATTCTCTCTTGCCAAGCTAAGAAAACAAACCTTACCATGTGTTTCAAAACAATTTGAAATGAATTAAACCTACCTGGAGGACACCAATTGTATGCAACAAAAGAAAGTTGTCAAGAGTTTAAGCGGGTGCTGCTCGCCATGCTAAAGTTTATGCTAACGCAAATTATATGCTAATGCTATAAGTTACATTTAGTATGTGATGATCAGTCAGCACATACCTTTCACTCATTTGCTTCCAAAAACGTATGAATATGTTCTATTTTTAATTGTTTCGGTGTTCCAAAGATGTATTTATACGTCTTTTACGTTTTTTTTTTTTTTTTCACAAGAGACATCTCTGGGTTCTGATTCAACTTAGCTCCAAAGCACAATGCTGAAAATCCATTTTAAAGCAATAAAACTGGCCACTAGAGGGCAGTAGCGCATTCGGTAAGACCCGCAACCTGATTCAACAGAACGAACAGCTGGGCCGCACGGCCGGGGCGCCGGCGGAAGACGACCGAATGGACGTCCAGGATGCCAGGCGGCAGACGACTGTGCAGAACAACCGGAAGGACGCCCGGGATGCTAGGCGCTGGACAACCGAGCAGAACGACCGGGACCACCAGTGCAGCGGATGATGCCGTTGAGTCTGTGATGACTCCGAGCAGAGCCCGCGCCGCCGTGCTCGGCCGCTCGCGTCCCCAGCACACTCCAGTGTCCCGCACGGAAACGCGCACAGCCAAACCAGTTCCCCCCCAGGAACACAAGTTCCCCAGGCAAACTCTGCCACGAGGCAGTGGTCATTAACAAAAAAAAGACTTTTAAAATCCATCTTTATGAGACACACGGCGATGAGACACGTCTGTCGCGGTCACAACAGCGTCATCTCTCAGTTAGTTATGTGTAAATAAATTGTCACTTTGCTATTAAAAGCTCTATTTGTCTTGCTGTTTATGTTATTTTGTAAAAGGAAAACATTATTCAGATGTTTAGGATGTAACTAAAGCAAAAAATAGCTGTGTTTAAGTCAAAGTTATGTTTGAAATGTATGATTTTACAAAAAGCTCAATTACTGTTTTTTTCCATAGAAATTGGAAAATTGCTCAAACGAAGCTATTTTCTAATGCTGATTTCTAAAGAATGGAAAAAGATATTAACTAACTTTTGTCCTGCTAAAGGAGGGAGTCTTATCTTTCTTTTTGTGGGTTCCATGTTTATATAACAATAGAACTGAATTTTCTGTGGTCCTTGCGAAATCAGTCTAAATCCAGTAAAACGGCCAGGAGCGAAGGGGGTTGCGCCAGTGAAAATGGCTGGGAGTGAATGAGTTAAAGGCTAAAGCAACTTTGCATATTCTCTCTTGCCAAGAGAAAACAAACCTTACCATGTGTTTCAAAACAAGCAAAATGGAGCTCAGCCTAGTTTGAAGGACATCATAAACAGCAGTGAGGGGAGTGAGGGAGCGGCGCAGCACATGTCACATGGGTGACACGACCCAAACACGGCTACGATGCAGGCTGACGTACTCCATGTACAATGTGAAAATGTCACGCATTATGAACATATGACTGAATCAATGTCAGATTTTCGTCATCATCAGACAAAACCTAGCATTTGTCTTATTAAGTTTTAGTCTCCCGAGACAAGTTTTTGCTCGCCATGGTCAAGAAAAAAATTGTTGGTCTAAGAAATGTTTACGTTCTCGTCTTCGTTGACGAAAACAATAATGATCTGTAAACACGTAAATGGCCCCTAATCCTATTTAGCCTTCACGACTTGTTTACTCTTGGTGTAGTCGTGCCGTGAAGGCATGGCCGCCACGCTGTGAATGAGGCATTGTCTACACGCCAGTAGATCTAATCCGTCCCCCGACCCTTCTAAACCAACTTCACCCCCTTTCGTGCACCCTCGACTTCCACATGCAGGTATTGTTGCTATCAGACACCCCTGTGGGGTTTGTTTTTCCAGTGCCTGGTCCTCCTCAACGGGGGTCCAAATGTCTGGCTTTCAGTTCCCATTCATTTTTGTATCGACCTTTGACCGGAAGCCCTCGCATCGCATCGGACGCTGGGTGAAATCACAGTACGTGCATTCGAAATGGACTGCGGGAAGCTGTGAATCGCGGGCAGTTTCAAGAGCTGGACTCTCTACACAGACTTGTGTTCTTTCACCCTGGGAAGCTGATGGATGATGTTTGTTTGCTTTAACTCTGGAGAATGTACATGCACACACGCACACGTTTGAGTAAAACCAAGCTCGCCCTTCTCTCATTCCTCAGCCCGTGTTGACTTTGGGCTCATTTTAGTCCTTTTTTTTTTTTTAAACTGACTTTTCCGTCTCTTACTTCTCTGTGTGAAAACATTAACTGAGAATTTTTCCTCCCGCGCTGGAGTCATCGCAAGTTGCGTTCCAGCCTCACGTTAAACCAAAGACGGTCCACGTTGATCTCACCTCGCGCGCAGTGGACCAGCGAGACAGCCTCCAAGATGAACAGCACGATCTTCAGTATCGCCATAGAGTCCAAAGTTGACTTCATGCTCTCTCGAACTGAAAGACACATGGATGCAATGTGACTTTTTAAATGGAAAATACTGGTAGGAGTGCAAATGGGTGGTCTAATGGCGATTTACTGAGAGGCCATCAGGTGTTGGGAAACGATCTTCAAAATAGGAGTGGGAACCTTTTGTTACCTCACGATACGATACGATAACGATGATCTGACGATATGGCGATACAACGATTATCAATACATTGCTCAGGAAATAATTCTAGGATATTCTACAAATACCTAATAAACAGAAAAACCAGCTTCTGCTGTGAATTGGAATGAGTATCACTAGTAGACGTCCTATCCATTTGAACTGGGAGGGTGGCAGCGAATGAACGTTCGTTCATTCGCTGCCATCCCTCCCACTTCAAACGGATTGAGCGTCTATGGCAGTCATTGGCAGCCAATGCCAGGCAATGAAGTAATTTTGGGCCATTTAAGATCATTTACAGTGGGGCAAAGTATTTAGTTAACCACCAATTGTGCAAATTCATTTACCCGTTGATTTTCAGTTACTTCCTATTGATTTTGGGGTATTTTATGGGTCACTAGGGCTGCAGCTATCGAATATTTTAATAATCTAGTAATTGACTGAAAATTCTATCGATTAATCGAGAAATTTGACGAAACATATTTTTAGGTGTAGAGCAATTATAAATATACATGAAAAAACAAGACATTTCATCTAATATTGAACCATTTTCACTCAATCAATGTCTTTATTTTCGATGTACATTGTTGAAAACAGCCAACAATTGCATCTGAGATGTAACTAAAATTAAAAAAAAAAAAAAAAAAAGACTACTTCACTGCTTTCACTCAAAAAAACTTGAAAAGATGTTATAAAATATATATATATTAGGGCTGTCAATTTTTAATCGAGTTAATTACAGCTTAAAAATTAATTAATCGTAATTAATCGCAATTAATCGCAATTCAAACCATCTATAAAATATGCCATATTTTCTGTAAATTATATATATATTCTGTAAAATAACTTGTTGGAATGGAAAGATAAGACACAAGATGGATATATACATTTAACATACGGTACATAAGGACTGTAGTGGGCATTTCACTCTACTGTCATTTAAATCTGTCTATGCTGTCCTCACTCCGAAGCGTCTATTTTTTCCAAAGCTAGACAGCTAGTGAACGACGCCTTAATAATCAGACTTCTTCCTTTTTCATCTGATTTATTAATAAAATGGCGTCAAACCATTGTCCTCTTTAGACCATAGTGAAACTACAAAAAAAAAGTACACAAGCATTGCTTCAGCAACAACGTTAGCTTAGCACGCTATACAGGTTCACTAAACATAAACAAAAAGCGTCTCATACAAAAAATATAACATTTCGCTTACTAACATAATATGTACATTCTTTACAACAACCATACTTACGGACAAATCTTGTCCAAGGATCATATAAGCACAACATTACAACGTAGGCGTCAGCCCGAGACGTCGTGCAGCCATATTGAATTGGCAAGAAAGCAATAAACCATGTCGCAAAGCGACCACAAGAGTTCGCTGTTAGACAGCACAAAAAACCTTGCTGTAAAACTTACCAAAAGGCAGAATACTGTCTGAGCGGGACATGTGCGTTAATTGCGTCAAATATTTTAACGTGATTAATTTAAAAAATTAATTACCGCGCGTTAACGCGATAATTTTGACAGCCCTAATATATATATATTATTAAGGGTCTAACGGAACATGTATTTGTATTGAACCGTTTCGGTACATGGTGCTCGGTTTGGAAAGGAGGCGTACTGAACGAGTTTCTGACGAAATGTAACCCTTACTTTCGATGCTGTGAGTCGATTGGGTTACAGTTTTTTTGTGTCGATTATATTTACTCCATCTTCGCTACTATAATGAGGACCAACACGGTAGGACAGTATAACCCAGAAACGTCAAAGGCGCGACAACGTGGCGTTTAAGTCAATCAGCCAATGCACACCAGTCGCAGTGCGGCCGCGTGTTAGACGCGTCGCAGAAGCGGCTCAACGCGACGCACGCGAAAAGAACGGCAGAGTCTATTACTTGACGCGAGACGCGACCCTCCTGCGTCACGTCAATACTACTACCGGTAGCTAGGATCAGGCAGACCGGAAGTCACTCGTGTAAAAATACGGTGGATCCGGTCGATTTTCAAACTGATATGCAATCGTAACCCACTTTTTCAGTCCATCAGATCTCTTGAGTGGTACGTAGATCGGGGCACGGATCGGATTTGTCTTTGTTGATTTACTGCTGTCTTCTCTGCTATAATAATAACCAACACGGCCCATGTTCAATACAAAACCCTCCTACCACAACAAAACAAGTAGGAATTAATATTCACATAGGAACTAAAGTTATACAACATAAAATATACAATATAAATGAATACTACATCACATTTGTAAAATATAAACACATAATAAAGTAAATAATAGCCCATTTAAATAAAATAAATTGAAATGAGTTAAAACACCTGTAATTATATAATAATACACACAATTATATTTATTAATTTCTGTGTGGCGCTTTAACTTGAGAAAATCCACCAATAAAGCTTTTGAAAACCGTTCATGAGGGGGAAAAATGATTCATTGAGGCATTTCATTTGTAAAATACATGTTAAAATTTTTGTCATTGTGATTGCTTTTTTCTTTAGCACAGGGCTTCTTTTTTCTTTCTTTCAGAAAGAAAGCTGACCAATACGCGGGGTCTGAAAGGCAAATTATTGTTGGATTATCTTTAAATATCCGCTATTTTTTGAGCAGAAATCTAGCTTTGAATAGGCTATTGTTCCTATTGTTGAAAGGTGTGTAATAAACAACTAGCACATTTATATTTTTCATTTTGTTTTCTTACTGTACCGAAAATGAACCCAACCGTGACCTCAAAACCGAGGTACGTACAGAACCGAGATTTTTGTGTACCGTTACACCCCTAATATATATATTTCTTGCCCAAAAATGCCATTATGCTTGATAACACACATCACTTAAAAGTTAGGTGTTTTTCCCACATGTTTCAATTGAATTTCCATTTGTGTCAAGCTATTTTTAAGTTGTAGTTAACTTTTAAGCTAGTCTAAACTGTAAGTCCTGATTGGATTTTGAGCTTTTGCAGTGTTCAAAATAAATGGATGATACCTGCTGTATTGGAGCACATACAGGACAAGTGCTACTTGGTGTTTTATCCAGCAATGACTACTGAGCTAAAATTGACAGTTCGCATTATTAAGTTTTTATTTTACACCCTCATCACTCTACAGCGCTATGTTTTCACAGATTAAATAAAGCCTGTATGTAAGACACGTTAGCCATGTATCGACAGTGGTCATAATTAATAGAAACCTAGCCCTTCTCAGGGCTAACAATACGTGAGCGAGTGACAGTAACGTAAATCTTATTTATTAGCGCTTAGAAGTCTACTGCTTTAAGATGGCGGCTGTTTACTAACGCCGCTGACTCTGTCATTTCTCATCTAGTTCAACATACATGTGATCCCCATGAGACGCATCAGACGCTCCCTGCTACCACCGTAGCATCATGCGGGCTAGTTTTTAGCAACGTCGGCATCGTTTGTAGCGGCTGTCGGCTGCAGCAAGTTTTTTTTTTTTTTTTTTTTTTTTTTAATTGCTTCAGCCTCTTCGCACGTGACATCAGCGCGTTGTCCCACATTAAAAGTAGTCCGGACAAAACGTGATGCTTAGAGCTGTCAAAGTGGAACGATTACTCGAGGTGAATAAAATTACTCGGATCAGTTTTTAAACTCGAGTTACTCGACTTGCTCGAGTATTCGTTTCAGCTTCATTTTAAGTTACAGAACAGGAAGTGACCTTGGAATCACCCGAATGACTGGGCAGTGACTCAAACTCAACAGGAAATGACCTGTAAATGAACAGCAAGTGACCAGTAAATGCCCTGAAAATCAGACAAGATGACTGCGAATGCTCTGGTTTTGAATTAGTGCTGCAATGATTAATTGATTAACTCGAGTGTTCGATTAGAAAAAAAGAGTATTCGTTTAATTAAAGTGGCGTTGTAATGTTTTGTTTTGAAAGTGTTTGCATTTATTCTTATTGATTTGGGTGGATACACAAACCTCTACTCTACCTCATTTCACATGGCTGAATCCATCTGCTCCCTGTTAGGACCAGCATAAGCCAAGTTTTTGTTTGAGTTAATGATTTTTTTTATGCATTCGTAATTTAGTTTAAAGGTATATTTAGCCATTTTTGGGGGGTATATGTGTCTGAGCCATTTGTTAAGAGCATTGTAAAAAAGCGTTACCATTTTATAGCATTTAAGCAAGCGGACTTCTGCTATGTAAGTTAGTTTTTTATATACCGTGGAGGGTCAGCTCAGGTATTTTAATTTTTTATGTTCCTTATCTGATTACTTGATTATCTGACCTAAATAGTTCATCGATTAATCGACTACTAAAATAATCGATAGCTGCAGCCCTATTTCGAATGAACGAACGTTCCCAGTCGAAATGGATTGGGCGTCAAGCACCGTCCATGGCAGCCTTAGAGTTACCTTAGACACTATTATGGTGAAAGATTTTGGTAGCAACTTGTTGGTCCCCTTTTTTTTTTTTTAAAAACATTGCCACCTTTTTAAAACGATATCTCGATTCTTGGCAGGAGCATATCGATAACCTTTTGGGATACAAAGTATCACAATATATCACCATTTCGATATTTTGTCACACCCCTACTTCAAAATGCTTTTTTGTTTTTTTTGTATTGAAATATAGTCACAGGGAGAACAATTATTGTAAACGTTCTTCCATAGATGCCATAAGAGAATGTAAATTGTCCTTTTTGTGAGAGTTTGTTGATGTTTTGGGTAGTAATTAATGTGTGATGAATATTTAGGCAATTTAGTTCGACTAAATGTCAATTAAAGAAAGATCGATAATAACAATAAATGAAGCATCATCAATTTTAGGACTGTTTTCCAATGTATTCCCCTCATATTATAAATATTTTTTAAAAAATAATAAATGAATAAAGCATTATCATCATCAATCTTACAAATATTTTTTACCCTTTATAGTTGCACTATAGTGCAGGAATCTGTGAATGGTAGTGAGAAGCTCTTTTTTTGAAACCTGATTAAAATGTGGTCAAATATTTTCCACAGTAAGCTTTCAGTCCATCTCCGTTAAAAGTCGTAGATTTTTTTTTTTTTTTTTTTTTTTTACCCCCGAGACAAGTTCAGTAGAACAACACAAAAATAGGTCATAATAAAAAAATGTTGCTGACAAACCTGAATGTTGACTGCAAGAAGTCAAGCTCGTACCAGTCTCCTGGCAATTTTAGCTAAAGTCCGCGTTGAGTCCATGAATAAAAACGGACATTTCTCCAACTGTTTTGAAAAGCAATGTTTGGAGTAAGTCTTGTCGTTGACATGAAAATAACTTGGAGAAAAGCAGAACGGAGCGCAAGTCACGCCAAAAGACCCCCGTATGCTAATATGGAAAAAGGGTCTAGCCAGCGTGCCTTCCTCTCTCTCTCGCTCTCTCTCTCTATCCCTCCCACTATGCTAACTTCTGCCCATCAAGTGAGACTCGTGCCGTGCGCGAGATCGCCAAGCGCGTGCGCGTCGGGCCTTCTAACCAATCAGAGGCCGCGTAAGTGTTAACCCTTCCATTGCCACAACAACCGCCGTTGTTCCAACGTACAGTAGATGCATAGCAAGGGCGTAGGTTTGCATAGGGAAGGTAGGGACATAACACTACCAACTTTTCAGGATGCTCAAATTGTCCCCACTAACTTTTAAACAACCTTATTTGAATTATACAATGATTATAATTGATTATTATTAATGACAATAATTTATCATGTCTTCCCATATGTTGTACAAATAGAATTGACTAGAGATGTCCCGACCGATCGGCATCCCGATCGATTGGGTCAGATCACGTCATTTTCAAAGTATCGGAATCGGCAAAAAAGTATCAGACATGCCTTTAAAATTTTTTTTTTTTTTTTTTAAACAAATCGTTTTCTAACTGTATTTAAAGTGCCTGCGACACCAAAAAGCATGTTTATTTCATAATACATGCAGTATTTTATGCCCCTGAATGATATGGACCGCTTGGATGTGTGTGGAAGCGATCGCTATTTTTATTTAGTTTTTTGAATCCCGCGCCATGAAAATGAGTGACTTCCGGCTTCGGTCTTGCATTGAGGAGGAGGGCGCTGTGACGTGTACGGTAGAAGACGTCCTCTTCACGCTACGGTGTACTGTTGTGTATGAGGACGAAGGATTCAGCTGATTTTGCGGATTAATGCGTTTATTTTTCGCATCATGCCAGCCAAACGGCTGCAGAAAAATCATTCTGTATGAGGGAGAGGCGTATGCGCCTTTTTGGAGTTTCAAAAGGTTCCCATTCACCGTGGATATTGGCCAAGCCCTACTACTGTAGGACCATTGGACTTACGAGGAAGTGAGTATACATCTTGTTTTGTATTATGTCAAATACGAATACAGCGATTACAAAGTAAACACTACAAACTTCCTTTAAATAAAGGACTACTTACGTTTGATCATTGATAGGCATGTAAAAAGCTCTCCTCATGCTCATTAGCAGAACGTTAGCTGCACAACAACTCCAGCCACCCTCCTCCGGGGAACGAACTGTAAATTGCTCTCCGCCGGGTGGTTTGCCGATCCGCGAAGACAATCGACAACCGGGTCGTCATGTCAAATAATCCAGGCTAGTTATGTGTGATTTTCCGCTTCGAAGACTTTGAAACATCACTCGGTTCGGGTTAGCATGTCGGCTAGCTGTCACTCCTTCTGGTTTGTTTACATTCTCTGAAGCCGGGGAAGGGAAATGACATATGTCCGATTTAGTGGTCATATAATATCGTTCGGGAGGTGCGACAGTAAAGGTGAAGTCGACAGTTTTGACCATTATGGAGTAATTTTGCCATGTCGTGCTGAATAAATGCATTTTTATTATTTCATATTTCGTTCAGCACAAGACTGTTATTTGTCATGACCATGCCATTTATTTAGCAATTGGGGAAAATACTTGGATAAAAAGAATATCCTGTAAAAATATTGAAGTAAAGAGACAGAAACATTGACATTTTGCCGCTCTCTTCGTCGCGTTTTCCTCGTTGTGAATAGTTCCCCCTTGACGGGCTGACTGGTCCTTCTCAAGCCATTTATATAGCTATTGGGGAAAAATACTTGGATGAAAAGAATATCCTGTATTGGAGCCTTTTTTTAATTGGCTAAAGCCTTACAATCCCTCTCCCTGCGATTAGAAATATCGTGGGAAGCAATGTGGGGAAGCAAGGTAGTACTTGATCTTTTTCTTAACACCTTATGTTATTTCCCAACGCAGATATATCATTTGGTACCACTACGCACAAGTCATGGGTGCACTTCCCATCATGCATTTGGGCAGAACAGATGGCTACAGTATCATTTACTGAAAGCTCAACAAATACACTAGATGGCAATATTTAGTCACAATCAGAGGTTGCGCTACACTTTTTCGTTGTCTGTCATTTTGACTGACAGGGTCATAAAAATCCGGTCATAATCTATTTTTACCCGTCAATTAAATTTTTTAAAATGAAATGAAAAAATGAAATAAAATGCCGCTTGCTCGCTCAGTAGTTGCCGAGGGCTGATTGCTTGTTTGTGTCGCGTTCTGCTGCTTGTCAGAATTTGTTTTTGTTGCAGAGCCGGCTGTGGGGGCGTGCCGACGTCGCACCTGCAGCTGATCCCTGCTCGTCAGCTACAGCAGGGGTCCCCAACCTTTTTTTTTCACGGACTGGTGTCCTGTCAAATTTTGCACCCTTAAAAAATTTTGCTCCCAAAGCTTTTGTGGTGGTGAAAAAAGCCCTCCCTTATATTCAGTTGGACTCTCAATGTTATCCAATGGTGCTAAAAAACTATTTACATCACAAACATACATGTGCAACACGGAAATGGCGTAAATTAATGCTTAACGACACGGCGAAGTCGTTAAGTGAGAGGGCTACGTGCAGTTGTTGTGTGCGCCTAACATGGCAAACGTAAGTTAATATTCCTTTCTTTAAAGAAAATTTGTAGTGTGTACTTAGGAATCGCTGCATTCGCGGTTCTTTTTAACGTTACGTGCATGCCAACTTTGTCAGAACACCGGCAATGTGCTGCAGAAAAGTACAGCAAATATAAAATAGCATTTGTTTTTAGCCCCGTCGTGTTAAGTGCAGGGAAAAAATACAACTCACCCGCTGAATCAGTGGGAGGCCTGAGTTTGTTTCGTTGAGACGAGATAGTCCCGAGATGGGAGAGTGAGAGAAGCTAGCATCACAAATACACGATGTTGGAAATTGTAGCACAGATTTCAGCGCGCTCCTAGCGATGTCAGGATATTCCGAAATGACTTTAATCCAGAATTTCGGTAGAGTTGTTGTCTCAAATGTACGTTTAAGTCGCCGTGATTTGCGATCTCTACAAGCTGATATTCCTGTTCCACAGACATGCTCGAATCACTCGATTTATTCACATACGGGTCACGAATTCACTCCTTCGCAGTTCGTGGGTCTTTAGTGATTGGGAAGTAGCATAAATTTTGTTTTCTTTGAGGTTATAGGCACATCTTCTGGCTCGTCAGGTTCCCTTTTCCCCGTAAAAAGTCTGTCCAAAGACGTCTGTTATTCAGTCATTCTAGTGTGGGGGCTAATTATTTCCAGGAAGAAATGTGATTGGCGACGACCTACGTCATACGTTATTATCGAGCCCAAGCACGCATAGATATACAAAACGAGATTTAGTGCTAACAGCCCAATCAATGCATTTCTATGACGACCTCCTATCCTGTAGTTGTATATCTAGAGTAGACAGGGATATTGGTGTGTTAAGCGGCACAGGCCAAAGTCAATTGGCCAGAATGCAGTCGTTAATCAATTATTTATTATTTCTGCGCGGCCCGGTACCAAATGCGCCACGGACCTCCCGGTCGTTGGGGACCCCTGAGCTACAGTATATAAACGCAAACTATCCGGGAGAAGAACGCCGAGATATTTCTCTTGCTGGTCGCCATTAACACGTACTGCTTTCGAGTCGCTTGGTATATGCCTTCTAGTTCGTCAGACGTCTTAGTTTTGTGATCCTCTACCTTGTGCAGGTATTGAGTGTATTTTTGTTTGTCTTTTGGCTCTGCCCTCCGCTCGGTTTTCGTGTTTTTGATCCCCGTCGACCTATTTGTCACGGACCCTTTTTGTTATTCCCTTTTTACCGCGTTCGCGTGTTTTGTTTTATTTGTGATTAATAAATCCCCGAACGCTTCCCCTCTATTGTCTGCTTTTGGGTTCAATCTTGTTCGCCACATTCGTGGATCTCAACAGTTTGTCCTTCATCCTACATTGCATCAGTCCCTCTTTTTTCACCTCTTTTATCAACACCATCGTCGTTTTGGGGCTTTTTGAAGAAACTTCGGACACTCAGTTGCCTTGACATTTTTCCGAGTAAGGCCAACGACGTCATGCATCAAGAGCGACAATAGCTAATTAATATGCTCACTCGCCACCCTGTGGTCTGGGGTGTGAATTGCAACCTGTCAAAATGACAGATGGACTTCAGTTTTTTCCGTCACAGTTTTAAAAAACCGGTCAACGACGGAAAATATTCGGTTAACGCGACCCCTGGTCACAATATACAAAATCACATTTATCCTTTAAGAATTACAAGTCTTTCTATCCGTGGATCCCTCTCACAGAAAGAATGTTAATAATGTAAATGCCATCTTGAGGATTTATTGTCATAATAAACAAATACAGTACTTATGTACTGTATGTTGAATCGTGAATCGTGAACATTGAATATTCGTCCGAGTTGTACTCATTTTTTTCTTAATGCATTGCCAAAATGTATATGATCGGGAAAAATTATCGGGAATGATTGGAATTGAATCGGGAGTAAAAAAAAAGCAATCGGATCGGGAAATATCAGGATCGGTAGATACTCAAACTAAAACGATCGGGATCGGATCGGGAGCAAAAAAACATGATCGGAACAACCCTAGAATTGACTCTTCCATTATTAAGTGAATTACTGTATTTTCATTATGTTCAGACTTGCATTTACCCCTTTTCACTTGCTGAATGTACCGGTCCAGTTTTTCCCCTCAAACGCACGTTTGATTGACTGACGACCAGTGTTGGGAATAACGCCGTTATAAATAACGCTGTTACGTAACGGCGTTATTTTTTCCAGTAATGAGGTAATCTAACTAATTATTTTTTCCGCCGTTAAAACGCCGTTACCGTTTCTGACGGTCAAAAGCGGTGCGTTACTTACTTTGAATAAACTGAAGAAACTACCAGCTGTAGCGTGTCCACTCTGCTCTGTTTATTTGTCATCCAAGACTTGGGGTGCATTCAGGTTCATGGCAATGAAAATAGTAAACACAGATAGCCTACCTTTGCAAGAACGATGGAGTTGCCGTTTGATACGGTCATAATGTGCAAGTCCTGCACCCATCCGCAGCAAAACTGTTCGTAACTTTGTTGCAATTTGTAATTTCGGAATCGCTGATGAGTTTAGCGACATACACCAAACAATAAATACAGCAGAATGTCCATTTCACGTAGTTGTGGAAGCCCGTTGACATCTTTACTCCATTTGTCTTCGGCTTGCTCGTAAGGGTCAACATTGTTCACATCCTTAAGTTTGATCACATATCTGTTCTTCGCCTTAGTAACGAGTTTGTCTCTTTATCGAACTGGCAAGTTAAAGTTTAATGTCCCGCGAGTCAGGCCTGCTTCCAATATGGCTGCGTTGTTGTCAAATCTCACGTGATCCCCCATTCTGTGACGTAAACGCTCGAGCCTAATAGCGCACGTACTTCAGAGCCGCTTGTTTATATGTGAATTGTCTCGCCCTATATTTGTATATGTGTATTTGTTGTTAATAGTTTTTTTTTTTTTTTTTTAATTAAACAAACGTCAGAGCCGGTGTTTTCACACACAAACCAGAACAGCGCGTGCGGCAAACACACACGCAAAACAGATGCAGAGGGATATGATGGCAGAGCATTCAGAGGAAAATTTGTCCTTTACGAGGTGGAGCTATAGACACTATTTCAAGTTGGTCGAAATTAAAGGAAAGAACGTACATGTAAAGTGTAATTTATGTCCCGGGGCAAAGCTTTTGTCGACATCTGTGGTAAGCAATTCAAATCTGTTTATTTTTGTTGCACTTTAAGTGTAGGATAAATCTGTTGCTGGTGAGGTGCAATAAATATTACAAGGTTCTATAACACAACTACCTGTCTGTTCTTCTCTATTCAACTGACTTGAATATTGCTCAGAAAATTTCAAATTCTTTGACATACAACAACTTCTTTTTAAAGTAATGGAAATAGTTACTTTCCCTGGTATCTAGTTACTTTTACTATAGAATAATTTAGTTACTAACTCAGTTACTTTTTGGAAGAAGTAGTGAGTAAGTATAACTAATTACTTTTTAAAAGTAATGTGCCCAACACTGCTGATGACAAGAACAAACAAACACACACACTCACACAACCCCCACTGAAATACATGTCAACATGCCGCCTCCTCCACCCCCTTCAAAGACAAGGGATATCAGAATTTTTTCCCGGCCAGCCGCAGCAGCAGCCACTGTAAGTAGACGTCAATGTTGTGAAGGTGGGGAGCACGCCACTAATTTTGCTACTGAAAGTCCGACCTGCATCACAGTTAGCATAAGATTAAACTGTGTGAACTTGCTAACCTGCAAAAGTCGAGGAGGAAGCAGCTTAAGTGTCCTCCTGTACTGTATGTGTTTTCTACCGTTAACCTTAATTCAACTGTGCATTTATTCATTAATTAAAATATATTTTCTTCATCATTCATTTAAAAATAATTTTCTTTGCAGCCAATGCAGATATTTCTTTAACCCCCCCCCCCCAAAAAAAATAACACACAAAAACAAAACCACTGTAAATTTCGTTTATATGAAGAAAGGGGGATTTCTCCTATTTTCTCACTTGAAAATAACAATTTAAACCTTTTTCATTTTTGCATAGGCAACACATCAGCATATTTGTGAGAAATGTAACCCTGACCCCCGTTCACTCAATCTGTTTGGTCTTATTAATGTCCCGTCTCCAGCAAAAAGTGTATATGCAGGTTATGCTGTTATAGCGTCCCTACCAATGTTGAGACCAAACCTATGCCCTTGATGCATAGCCGGAGTTTGACTTTTGCGGCAGTGGGGGGCACAACATGTTGATGACCCTGAAACGCAGTGTCAGCAATAAAATTAACACTCGACAACATGCAGCCTCCTCCGCCCCCTTAAGAGGAGGGTTATTAGAAGTTTTTTTCAGCCAGCAGCAGCCAGTAACTAATGTAAAAAGACGTCAATGATGTGGAGGTGGGGAACACACCAATAATTTTGCTACTGAAAATTGGACCTGCATCAGAGTTGGCATAACATTAAACTGTGTGAACTTGCTAACTTGCAAAACGACTGCTGTCAAGCCAGCCTCCGCAAGGAACAACGAAGTCACGCTATCCTTCATTTGGATCATTATTTGCATTATGTGCATAGGCGGAGTTTGACTTTTGGGACTTTTGATGACCCCAAAAATGCATTGTCAGCAATAAAACTAACTTACAAGAATATTTATAATAATAAGTTGACAATTAGTGTTTTTTGTTTCCCATCATTCTTGAGGGGAATTCTAAATCAGGCTGCTTAGGACAGCTATATTTTTCGCCAAGATCATCATCCATTGAATATGGTACGCCCACTGGTGTCGTGCCAATGTAGTTACCCTAGTCAAAAATTGTTTTCCCTGGGCAGAGCCATATGGAGGTAGATTTGTGTCTTTATTATTCAATCAAAAAAAAAAAAAAAAAAAAAAAAGTTGCTTCAACAACAACAAAAAAGCTTCAATCGAAATATATCTTTTCAATCCCAAAAAAGTGATAAAGTACATCTGAAACTCAAAAAAATGCATGTGAAAGATTTTTTTTTTTTTAATTGGAGTCGTTTTTTTTTTTTTTTGTTTGAAGCAACTTTTTTGATTGAAGTAATATTGATTTGTTTTGGGGCCACATTTTGGCTAGGACGTTTTTGTCTTTATTCAATCAAAAAACAAGTTGCTTCAAAAAAAAATATATTTTCAAAAAGAAAAATAACTTCAATCAAAAAAAAGAAAAAATTCAATCATAGAAAACGTTTTTGAATGCGAAAAAATATTTTAGATTAAAAAATTTGCATTTGAACACTTAATTTTTCATTGAAAACGTTTTCTTTGATTCGACCCTTCTTGGATAGATCCCCGTTTTTTCAATAAAGGGACTTACACTCCAAATGGTTCTTTAGTAGTTTTTGAAAACAAAGGATTGAATTGACAGTGTTTCACCAGAACCAATACGCATGAAAGTTAGTTTAAGTCAATACAGATTTATTTTGCATTGATCATCCTCGCTTATCTCATATTTGTGAGAAATGTAGCCCTGACCCCTGCCTGTTTGGTCTAATTAATGTCCCGTCCTCAGCAAAAACTGCACATGCAGTTTATGCTGCTATATCGTCCCTACCAATGTTGAGACCAAACCTACGCCCTTGAATAGACAGGTACAGTAAGCTGCAAGAATTTAGGCGCTATTATGGTTATGTCATGCTGGTTTCACAATCAACAGCTATTTGACTAATATAATGTAACATTCCACTTTCTTCTCTTTGTAGATGCTCTTCTGAAATATTTTCCTTCTACCTCTGTACATCCTGGGCCATCTTTTACAGCCAAATTATCCACATCAGCACCAAGTCCAAGCCCACCAAGTCCAGGAAAGAAGTACACCTTCCAAAACAACTGTCATATGAAAGTGCAATAGATGCTTTTGCATCAGTGAAGACAAGGTGAGTAAGGTTATAGGTCAGGGTGGGGAAAAAAAAGTTGCATTTTAAAGTGTTCTCTGTGTCTTTATATAGGTTTGTGTGGGTGGGTGTTAATCATATTGTAATAACACTGTAATTTATTTTATTCATTTGTTTTTGAAGTGTTTTTATTGGTGCTTTTGAATAGTTATTAGAGCATTTTTCTTTTCATTTCTACACTTGTTCGTTGTTGTCTTTTTCAGTGTGAGTGTTTAAATTTATGTGGGGAAAATAGTGTGTGGGGTGGGGTAGCCAACAAATATGTTGCCTAGGGTACCAAATTGGTCAGGAACGGCCCTGGATGGGATTCACGCATGACTGGGTGCAATAGACACGGTCAAGTAGAGAAACTATCAGTGCCAGGATTAGCAATCAGGCAGCATAGAATAGGATGTCAACATATCCACACTTACAAGTGATTCAAAATAGACCCCAATCACATGACGTCACAACTCCACCCCCCCGACTGGAGCCGCCATATTGTCCGTCAGCTCATGTTTACACATTACCGCTACGTACATGCCTCCTATTGCGGTGTGTTTTTCTGCTCGTTAACATTAATCATCAAAATGGTGAAGGCGTGTGTGGCGGTTGGACTTGAAGTTCTACCGTATTCCGAGAGACCCGAAGAGGAGAGCGAGATGGACTGCTGCAATTCGACGAGAAAACTGGGCACCAAACGATCACCACAGACTATGTAGTAGTCATTTTATACCTGGTAAGATGCATTTAATATATATATTTAGAGGGTTTTGGGCTGACAACCACAATTAAGATCATTGCGAGGCTAATCGCCAACAACATAGTTTCAAATTCAAGATGTTTATTTCTTCCGCCATCATTATTTTTTGAATAATATTTAGCTGGTACCAAGTGAAAGAAGCTGGCCTCGTCTACGGATCATCAGTTAAACAGGGGTGTCCAAACTTTTTGCAAAGGGGGCCAGATTTGGTGTGGTAAAAATGTGGGGGGCTACCTTGGCTGATTTACGTAGAACAATATATTTAAACAAATTCACATTTGTTCACATTTCACATGTCACATTTGCTTTATTATTATTTTTTTTTTAATTCATAATTTCAACAATCTCGCCTTTGTGGCGTTCTCTTTCGACACTCGGGCTCTTGCGAAATACTGCTGCTGTAAAATTAAACTAGCTTCAAGTTGCTTTATTTCTCTCTGCGTATCTTCCCTGTAATGTTGTCGTTCATGTCAGTGTGTCTTGTTTGGTAATATCGCATCACATCGAACTCTTTGAAAACAGCGACTGTCTCTTTGCAAATGAGGCAGACACAGTTGTTGCGTATTTTATTGAAGAAATAGTCCACAGTCAACTGTTTTTATTGATTGTCGCCATTTTAGAAAATTGGAAGTAAAGGGTCACACAGGGTAATGTTGCTTAGAGTGCTGCTCTTAAAGTTTTTCAAAGTTTCGTGAGAATAGGCTAAGTTTCTGTGGACAAGATAGTTGTAGATATCAGGGTAGCAGATGTCAGGCAGAGACGGCGAAGACAGGGGGTCGAAAAATATCGATTTAGGCATCAAATATGGATCTGGCGAATGGATCGACCGAAGCTTTTCCACATAACGCCTTTTATGCAACACATCCAATGAGTTTACAGCGTCTGAAAGCACCGGGGCTTTCATGAATTGCACTATAAATTGCGCGATAAATTAAGCGCATTGAGAATACGGACACACAATGACGGACAATATGGCGGCACAATACAGCGACACGTCATTGTGTTACGTTGGTGATTGGGGTCTATACTGGGTCTACACTTCACATTGCCGATTTGTGTATGCTCCATCCCACCTAATTACATCTCTGTCTGACTCTCTTCCACTCCTTTGTCTCCACGGTCACCGGGCCCCCCACATGGTGACAACCGGAAATAAAATTAGCTAACGAACGCACTACTACAGTGTATCACAAAATTGAGTACACCCCTCGCATTTCTGCAGATATTTAAGTATACGTTTTCATGGGACAACACTGACAAAATGACACTTTGACACAATGAAAAGTAGTCTGTGTGCAGCTTATATAATAGTTAATTTATTTTCTCCTCAAAATAACTCAAAATATAGCCATTAATATCTAAAGCCCTGGAAACAAAAGTGAGTACATCCCGTAGAAACTACGTACATCCCTAAATGTCCAAATTGAGTACTGCTTGTCATTTTCCCTCCAAAATGTCATGTGACTCATTACAGGAGTAATGTCAGCATTGCTGCAGAGATTGAAGAGGTGTGTGTGTGTGTGTTGGGGGGGGGGGGTCAGCCTGTTAGTGTTAAGACCATACGCCACACTCTACATCAAATTGGTGTGCATAGCTGTCACCCCAGGAGGAAGCCTCTTCTGAAGACGGTACACAAGAAAGCCCGCCCGTCTCATCAGACCATAGGACATGGTTCCAGTAATCCATGTGCTTTGTTGACATGTCTTCAGCAAACTGTTTCCGGGCTTTCTTGTGTACTGTCTTCAGATGAGGCTTCCTCCTGGGGTGATAGCCATGCACACCAATTTGATGCAGAGTAAGGTTTGAGCACTAACAGGCTGGCCCCCCACCTCTTCACTCATGTAACGAGTCACATGACATTTTGGAGGGAAAATGACAAGCAGTACTCAATTTGGACATTGTTCATTGACATTGTGAGTCTGCGTTACATTCATCATCCCCAGGGTGTTGTTTTACAAACTTTACTTGCATCAGCCTTTTCATCATCTACAACTCTCTCCGTCTTAAATATCCGAAAAATTTTAAGTTGCATTATCCTGTTTTCATCGCATTCAATTTCAAATAGTCAACTAGTTTAGTTACCTCTCTCGTTTGCAGTATTCACAGTGTCAAGCAGCTCAACAGGACAAGTAAAACAAACAAGCAAACAAAAAAAGATGACATAAAAATGACGATTTATTAAGTATTTTGTTTAACAAGTGATTAATTATGGTCACTAGGAGTCGATCCGGATCGCTACGTCGATGGGCTAAGCAACAATCCAATCCAATCAATTTAAACACAAACCATTGCTCAACATTTTTGTTGTTTTGTTAAGAACAGCACTTTTAATTCACATTTCTGAAATGTTTCAGAAACAAAATTTGCAAAAATATTTGCATTTTCATTGGCCTATGAACTGAATCGTGTCAGACCATTGGCAAATATCGTATCATGATACAAGGAACCAAAATTGTATCGCCATTAAATTGGTGATTTACACTCTAAAGTTACAAAATGAGATTTCATTTGTTAAAAATAATAAAAAACCATAAAAACGAGGTTTGAGATTTTTTTTGCAAAGAAATTCACCATTCAATTTATGACATAGTGTATTTTTTTCCTTAATCCGTGTGCAGTATGCAAAGGAGTCGTCAGATACCACTGTGCTAAAACCAGAGGAAATGCTGCCACCTTGTGTCGATACTGAGGCACGAGGATTTCTTCCATACAGATGTCCTTTGCTGCAGCTATACGCGTAAATTTATGGAATATAGTAGTTAATTCGTTATTCGTTACAAAGATATGGAGGAGGGAAAATATACACTGTGTTTATTTTTCTGATCTAGTGTTCCCAAACGTTTATTTTAAGAAGGGATATGTATTGCTCCGTTCCCATGCAGTGATTTGAACTCGTTTGAAAGCAGCCGGTGCTTCAACCCTCGTGTAGTTCAGATTAGAAAAACACTTACTTAATTGGGGATTATGCGAAGTAAAGATATGAAATTCCGTCGTCTTTTCACAGGTGAGCCTTTTTTAAAAGATGGATTTTGTGAAGGGTTTATTCTGGGGTGAAAGTGGCTACAATTTCTTGCCGGAACTCCCTGATATAAATATTCAGCCCCGAAAGGGGACATCGAGATAAATAAAATAAATTTCAACCATGTGGTGCGCACTAGAAACTATCTGGTGCGTATCAAATAGTATGTGGTGCGCACTAGAAACTATCTGGTGCCAACCAGAAACAATCTTGGCTAGTAGTTTACCATTGGAACACTCATATAGGCCAATTTACGTTAGCATCTTTAAGCTGTTTTTTTAAAACAGCGAACCCCTAACTGGAGGTGAGAGCATAATTAATGACAGCATTATTTCAACGAGATATTGTCGCGTACTTACCTTGTTTCGATCCAAAAACTCCATGTAGCGTGTATTACCGAGTGTCAAGACACAGCTGTGAATGGCCACAGCCGGATTTTGGGGAGATTTTATGAGTGAAACATGGTAATAAAATAAGGGTCGGGATGCAGAAATCACAGACACCAAAGAGTGGTCGAGATTTTGTTTTTTATATACTTACCCTTTTAAGCGATTTTTTTCTGTTTTTCTTTGTGTGGATCGATTATCATTCTAAAATATTGGGGAAAATGCGACAGTAACAAAAAAACAATTAAGTGATAGTTATGAGGTAGATATCCATGCCTTATTTACAGACAATTTTTTTTTTTATTGTGACGTAATTTGTTTAAAAGTTTGAAATATGCGAGTGAATAATTTTTAATTTTTTTTTTAAAAACTAAATATTATAACTCAATTAATGATTCTAAGCTAAAAATGACAGACATTTCGAATAATTACTTACCTGCTTTTTATGGCTGGGTTGAAACAAAAGTGGTTGTGCGGTGTCTGTAAACCGGGGTCTACAGGGTAAAACGGACAAAGTAAAAATAGTTCGGGAGCTTAATGCGCCATGAAACTGCTATGGCAGCACGTAGACATATTGTTCTATCAAACACAATCTTTGTTTTGTCTTAAAATACAGCAGTTTATTTTAAAGAGGGGTGCAAGAGCAGAAACTGCTTTTTCAGCCTTGTCTGTGTTTTACACCATATATATATATTAGTGCTGTCAAAATTATCGCGTTAACGGGCGTTAATTAATTTTTTTAAATTAATCACGTTAAAATATTTGACGCAATTAACGCACTTGCCCAGCTTAGACAGATTTAAATGACAGTAAAGTGAAAGGCCCACTTGTTAATTGTTTTGCGGAGTTTTGCTGCCCTCTGCTGGCGCTTGGGTGCGACTGATTTTATAGTGTAAGTAATTATTGCCATCAACAGTGGCGGGCTACGAGTTTATTTTTTGATTGAAAATTTTACAAATTTGATTAAAACGAAAACATTAAGAGGGGTTTTAATATAAAATTTCTATAACTTGTACTAACATTTTTCACAAAGAACTACAAGTCTTTCTATCCATGGATCACTTTAACAGAATTTTAATAATGTTAATGCCATCTTGTTGATTTATTGTTATAATAAACAAATACAGTCCTTATGTACCGCATGTGTAATATATATATCCATCTTGCGTCTTATCTTTCCATTCCAACAATAATTTACAGAAAAATATGGCATATTATATAGATGGTTTGAATTGCGATTAATTGCGATTAATTACGATTAATTAATTTTTAAGCTGTAATTAACTCGATTAAAAATTTTAATCGTTTGACAGCCCTTATATGTGCATATATATATATATACACATATATATGTGTGTGTATATATATATATATATACACATATATACATATACATATATATATACACATATATACATATACATACATATACATATACATACATATACATACATATACATACATATACATACATATACATACATATACATACACATACATACATATATATATATATATATATATATATATATATATATATGACGACTGATAATGTTGTGCTTATATGATCCTTGGACAAGATTTGTCCGTAAGTATTGTTGTTGTAAAGAATGTACATATTATGTTAGTAAGCGAAATGTTATGTTTTTTGTATGAGACACTTTTTGTTTATGTTTAGTGAACCTGTGTAGCGTGCTAAGCTAACGTTGTTGCTAATGCAATGCTTGTGTACTTTTATTTTGTAGTTTTACGACGGTCTAAAGAGGACAATGGTTTGAGGCCATTTTATTAATAAATCAGATGAAAAAGGAAGAAGAATAATTAAGGCGTCGTTCACTAGCTGTCTAGCTTTGGAAAAAGTAGACGCTTCGGAGTGAGGACAGCATAGACAGATTTAAATGACAGTAGAGTGAAATGCCCACTACAGTCCTTATGTACCGTATGTTGAATGTATATATCCATCTTGTGTCTTATCTTTCCATTCCAACCATTTATTTTACAGAATATGTATATAATTTACAGAAAAATATGGCATATTTTATAGACGGTTTGAATTGCGATTAATTACGATTAATTAATTTTAGAGCTGTAATTAACTCGATTAAAAATTTTAATCGTTTGACAGCCCTATACATACATATATACACTGTACATTGCGCGGTCTATCTGAGAGGAATTGCATTATAATACACGGATGCCATAGGTGGATTATAATACACAGACGCCATAGGCGGAGTTTGACCTTTGTGGCGGGGAAGGGGCAAAACATGATGACCCCGAAACACAGTGTCAGCAATAAAAATTAACTTACAAGATATACGCTCGGATCATATTAGAGAACTTAGTGGAGAAGTAGACACTGCATCCTGTTTGACTGAATATTCCAGCCAGAATCTGTCCTCAGCTGGTTTTGGCTAAGCAAAACAAATGGCAGTGTCTAAAGTGCTAGTCACATGATGTGTTCAAAAAAGAATTTTGACCCATTATACTTAAAAAAAAAAAAAAAATCATTCATTTTCGTTGTTTGGTTGATTTACAACTTCTATAGACAACATTTTACCGGCAAAGTCTTCATTTTAAATTCATATATAGGAAAGTCAATTGCATGCAATGACATTTTCGGCCACCGGAAGGGGGGGCTATGCTTAATTGCCGTGTATGAAGGGCGCTTTTATTTCCAATACAAAAACATTAACACACACTGTAGGTGAAATAGATTATATAACCATTTTGCACATACAGCCATTCAATTCTTTGTCTGAACTGTTCATATTGCTCAATTTTCCACATACCTGGGTAGGCAGTATGGCTAGCAGCATTATTTGTACCTGCATGTTGTTGGGAGGGTTCAGCTGTTTCTTCTAGCAGGGTCTCTAGCTCCTCCTCCCCCTGCTGTGAGTCTGGGATACCTTCATCATCCCTGGGTGCTGTTTTACAAGCTTTATTTGCGTCAGCCTTTTCATCAAGTTGTTCAACTCTTTCTCTTAAATATGAAAAAAAAAATTAAGTTGCATTATCCTGTTTTTATAAGTCGTTACCTCTCTTTTTTTTTTGCACATAAGTGAATCACAAGCAATCAGAGCTAACTATCCATATTGCTCACGTGTCAGTCTATCAGCCAATTAAACAGACAACTATATTTGTGTGCAATTTATGTTGTGTTGAGGGTCTTCAACCGAGGATTATTGAACCTTATAGTTTTCAAATGTTTGTTTGTCATTACGCTGTCTAGGTGCATTATAATACACGAGAGCTTTTATTTCCAATACAAAAACATTAACACACACTGTAGGTGAAATAGATCGCGGTCTTTGTAGTAGCCTAGTAGTAGTAGGTAAAATATCCAGCATGGGTGTGTACTGCCATTGTATGGAGAAAAGGTGCGAGCATGAGAAATTTGGATAGGAAAAACAAAATAAGATCCTCAGCACCCCCTGCTGTGCGTGACTTCCAGCGCCCCTTGGTTGCTGTCATATTTTCGGAATCAAAGCAACGTTACTGACCGTTCCGGCCCAGTTTCACCCCTGGGTTTATTGTTGTCAATCACACCGGTGGCGGAACAAATTTGTACAGGGCCTGGATGCGATGAGTTAAAACCTGTCCCTTGAGTGGACCTTGAGTGTTGGTGTTAATGGAAAATTTGTTGAGGGCCTCTCCAGATGACCAGGGGGTGACAGAGGGCGGTTTCACACTAGACCAAGACGACCAGGGTCTGGTTGGAGAGCTACCTCACAGTAATACTTGCAAATAAGTTGTTGAAAAAGTTCAGCATTCACACTGCGCCAACCGAACTTCTCAGAGTAGTAACACGTGGATTAAAGGCGCACTTATTTATTGGACAAATAGAAGAGGAAATACCTGCTTCCTGGGAGGGGAGGGCGCATGGACATAATGTAGCATAGCATTATTTTTACAAGTTGAATTGTATATAGTTTTTTTTTAATTACTTTTATTTTGCAATGATAATATAAACATTCATCTGTATGTGTCAATTTTTGATAACTGTTTTGTGAAGCAGATGTTTGTATGCATGTAAGTTTGAATTCGACCCAAAGACACACAGGCGAGCTATTGCTTTCACTTTCGTGACTTTTTGGACTGTCAAATTGTCGCCACTTCCAGCAGAGCGAGACTCACAAAACGGCCGTGCCGAGAGGCTCCGCCTGTCTTGGCCAGTCACTCACACGGTACATTCAGCAACAGCATGCAAAACACTATCGCCACATTTAGAACCCGATTCTGTGTATCAAATGTAACTGTTTACCACAGCACAACATTTAGTAATGGCTAATCCACTGTCATCTTTGCATTGCTGATTTTGAATAGCTTCCGTGCTGTACTTCAGCTTACAAGGATGCTCCATGTACCATCACAACCTAGAGCGTCACTGCACATAAAGTAGCAAAGCGCACCCTGCTCCAGTTACATTCACAAGCGAAGCAGGGTGCGCTTAAAGCTGAGAAAAAGAACACTGTTCTAGTGTGAAAGTGCCCAGAGATATTTTAACACTACAGTCATGTGAAAAAATTAGGACACCCTATGGAACCCTGTGTGTTTTCTAACATATTTGGTCATGTGGATACTTATTACTTAATATCAATTTTAACAATCTTGAGAGATTCAAGTAATAGAAATAAAACTGAACAATTAAAACTGATTTTTAAATTTTTTTTTATAACTTTCTGTAAAATGTATTCATTCATTTTCCTTGCCGCTTTTCCTCACGAGGGTCGCGGAGGTGCTGGAGCCTATCCCAGCTAACTACGGGCAGTAGGCAGGGGACACCCTGAACTGGTCGCCAGCCAATTGCAGGGCATAAGGAGACATACAACCTTTCACGCAAACACCCATACCTACTGACAATTTAGAGTGTTCAATCAGCCTACCATGCATGTTTTTGGGATGTGGGAGGAAACCGGAGTTCCCGGAGGAAACCCACGCAGGCACGGGAAGCACATGCAAACTCCACACAGGAAGGCTGAAGCCCGGGATTGAACTCTTGATCTCAGAACTGTGAGGCAGACGTGCTAACCACTCAGCCACCGTGCCGCCTGTAAAATGTAATTTTAAATAAATGCTGTTTCTGTTGAATAAATTAGGACATCCCCACAATCAATCCCACTTAAAATGGCTAAAATCACACACAGGGGTATCACATCAGGTGTACATGATTAAAACATCATTACTCAGTTTTTGAAGGAGGTTTGCCTTATTTAAACCTCACATTTAGTTTGGCGTGCCCCTGACCGCTGAAGTGAGAGAAAACACTATGGTAAGTTCAAAGGAGCTGTTTGAAGCCTTTAAAAAGAAAATTGTCCCTCTAGTAAGGGATTTCAAATGATCTCAAACAATATAAAATCAGTTATTCCATCCAGAAAATAGTCTACAAGTGGAGGACAGTCAAAACAACTGCCAACATGCCCATGTCTGGCCGTCCAAGCCAGACCTCCGAGACCAGACCAAAAGATGCTAAAATGTCATCACGAGACCTACAGCAAGCTCATGTTACAGTTGATGTTAAAGTGCATGACTCTACCAGCAGAAAGAGACTTTTAAGAGTTTCACCTTCATGGGAGGTGTGCAAGGAGGAAACCTTTGCTCGCCAAGAAGTGGAGCGTGCCAGAGTGAATGTAGACAAACACCAGGACTTCTAGAAAAATGCTAGTTGGAGAGATGAATCTAAAATTGAATTATTTGGACACTAGAACAGAGGACATGTTTTGCTTAAACCCAATACAGCATTCCAGGAAAAGAACCTCATACCAACTGTGAAGCATGGAGGTGGAAGTGTCATGGTTTGGGGATGCTTTGCTACAGCAGGACTTTGCCAGCTCACCATGATAGAATCCACCATGAATTCTATCGTGTATCGAAGGGTGCTTGAGGAACATGTGAGATCATCTGTGAAAACATTAAAGCTGAGGTGAAACTGGACCCTGCAAAATGACAATGACCCAAAACATTAGAGGTGTGCAAAATTTCCGATTCTTAGATTATTCGCGATTCGGCCGTGGAAGATTCGAGAACGATTCACAAACATCCAAATTCCGATTATTGAAATATGGCAAGTAAAGCGGAAGTACAACACACTCAGCGCGCCGCGCGGTCTTCGGAACAATGAGGAACGGAGCGAGAGTAGCTAAAAATCATGCTTCTCATTACCCGGCCCCTCGGGTAATGCCAATGCTCAACTCACGGCTCTAGCTCAACTCATGCCACGAGATAAAAAAAAACAACAACATACCTGACTGCTGCCGAAAAGCTGCTACAAAGTACATCCACATAATGTTACGTTAGATATCATTTATATAGGACTAGATGCAACATAGATTCGGTAGCGTTAGCAGCACATCTACAAAAAGCTAGATGCGGGTGTAGTAAACGGCCGCCATCTTAAAGCAGTAGACTTCCCTGCAAGGCTGTTGTAGCGAACCTTCCAAGCAAACCTAATTAACTTTTTATCTAAAATACTCCTAAATCGGTAAAATATTGACTGGAATCTATCTTTAAAATAGTTTTAAAACTTTCACATGTCGAAAGTAGACAAAAGGGAAATTATGGAATGACGGGAGCAATTTTAACAACTTTAACGGTTGATTCACAACATTAAAATAATTGAATGTAGTTTAAAGCTGCTGATATAGAATGGGGACTAGAGTTTTTTATTTACTGTTATTTTTGTATATTTTTTTACTGCTATATGTTAACTTGATACTGAAATAGTAGTTTGGTTTAGCCTGAGAGTATTTCTGAAAAATTTTGGAACTAATGTACAAAACATAAAAAAAAAAAAAATTAAAAAAAAGTAGTGGGGTGCATCAATAATCGTTTTATAATCGAATCGGAGCCTTTGAATCGTAATCGTAATCGAATCGTTAGGTGCCCAAAGATTCCCAGCTCTACAAAACATACTAGTAAATCCACCAAGGACTGGCTGAAAAGGAAGAAATGAGTCCTGGAATGGTCGAGTCAAAGCCCAGATCCTAATCCCATTGAGACGCTGTGGGATGACTTGAAACAGGCTCTACATGCAAGAAAACTCTCAAACATCTCAGATCTGAAAATATTCTGCGTTGAGGAGTGGGGCAAACTTTCTTCAAACAGACGTCAAAGACTGGTAGATGGCTACAAAAAGCGTCTCACTGAAGTTATTTCAGCCAAAGGGCGTAACACTAGCGATTAGGTGGTAGTGTCCTAACTTTTTCCTCATTTACAATATTCATTTTTGTTGATATAATTGGTTTAATGAGTAAAACAATGTTAATTTTTTTTGTTTACCTGCAATTAAATCACTTTCTTTTCCAGAGATAAAGAAAACCAAGATCGGACATTGATATGTGAGCATTTCTTAATAAAGAACTGAATATTTCATGTGGTGTCCTAATTTTTTCACAAGACTGTATCTTACCTTTTTCTGTATGACCCTCCCCACGCCCAACCACACCCTCTTTATGCCCACAAACTGCCCCTTTTGAGGCCAGGGTGCGGCAGCACACCCCTAAGCTCCGCCCCTGAATAACATGACATTTTGAAGTCCCTTAAAATGAGTCGAACCATCACTGCCCCAAAAGTAATTTATTTCAGTTCACATTTAATTTCAAATGATAGAACCTTTTTTAATGTACACAGCTCCCATCAAGGAAATGTAGTGTCATTTTACAAAATAAGACCAAGCTCTGAAATAATAGAATACTCTGCCTTTAAATGACTGCATGATACATAACACGGCTATGCCGCTTTTGTTCTTTATAAAAGAAAGCATTCCGAAGTGAGCTTGTATATTCAGGGCAATAAGAGCGATCATATTCCTGATTATGAAATGCCTGAGAAGCTGCGCAGAGTTATAGCAAAATGACAATGCCCACTTTCATGTACGGAAGATTGTTTAGGGTTGTTCTGTCTGATAGGTATATTGTCGTATCACGTGCTCTTATTTTGACATCCCTGCTGTAATTTTTTTTTTTTAACCGCCTCCCAGTCAAAATGGATTATAAGTCTAATGCCATCAATGGCAGCCAATGAGTTAACAAGCAAGTGACTCCAAAACGCCCCCAGAACATTGATCCTGAAGCGAGCCAGAAAGGCTAAAATCGATGGGAAATGAGCCAAACTGTACAGAAAGTGACCCCGAGTTGCCCCAAAATGTACAGGAAGTGATCCATAAGTACCTTAAAATGACAAGGGAGTGACTGAAAATGAACTCTTTGGCTTCCACTGACAACAATAGATGTCCAATTAACATAACCTGAAAGGAATAGCTGTAAAAGCTCATAGTTGTGTGCCATTGATGGCGCTAGACGTCCAATTTGTCTAGACTGGTAGTCAAAACCACGTAAAACTCCCAGTCTAAATGGAATGGACTAGTGCCTTCGATGGCAGCCTGCGAGTTAAAACAGTGGAGAAAATAAGTATTTGAACACCCTGCTATTTTGCAAGTTCTCCCACTTACAAATCATGGAGGAGTCTGAAATTTTCATTGAAGTTGCATGTCCACTGTGAGAGGGATAATCTAAAAAGAAAAAGCCTGAAATCACAATGCATGATTATTTAACGATTTTGTTATACAGCTGCAAATAAGTACAGTATTTGAACACCTGTCTATCAGCTAGAATTCTGACCCTGTGAGTCCGCCTACTAAAACTCCAACTACACTCCATGTATTATCTTGAATCAGATGCACTTGAGGTGGATAGCAGCATAAAGAAACCTGTCCACCCCATACAATCAGTAGGGCTGAAACTTGTAACATGGTTAACACCAAAGAGCTCTCCAAAGACACCAGATACAAAATTATTCACCTCCACAAGGCTGGAAAGGGCTAAAGAGCAATTGCGAAGCAGCTTGGTGAAAAAAAGTCCACTGTTGGAGCAATCATTAGAAAATGGAAGCAGCTAAACAGTGTCAATCGGAGTGGAGCCCCAATAAAGACATTACCTCGTGGGGTCTCAATGATCCTAAGAAAGGTGAGGAATCAGACCAGAACTACATGACAGGAGTTGGTCAATGACCTGAAAAGAGCTGAGACCACCGTTTCCAAGGTTACTGTTGGTAAGACGTAGTGGTTTGAAATCATGCATGGCACGGAAGGTTCCCCTGCTTAAACACGTAAATGTCAAAGCCCGTCTTAAGTTTGCCTATGACCATTTGGATGATGCAGAGGACTCATGGGAGCAGGTTTTGTGGTCAGATAAGAGTAAAATAGAACTTTTTGGTCATAATTACACTAACCGTGTTTGGATGAAGAAGAATTATGAGTACTGTCTCAAGAACACCATCCCTACTGTGAAGTATGAGGGTGGTAGCGTCATGCTTTGGGGGTGTTTTTCTGCACATGGGACAGGACGAGTGCACTGTATTAAAGAGAGGATGACTGGGGCCCTGTGTTGTGAGATTTTGGGGAACAACCTCCTTCCCTCAGTCAGAGCATTGAAGATGGGTCGTGGCTGGGTCTTCCAACATGACAATGACCTGAAGCAAAAAGCCAAGAAAACCAGGGAGTGGCTCCGTAAGAAGCATAACAAGGTTCTAGCACGGCCTAGCCGGTCACCAGAACGAAATCCAATAGAAAACCATTGGAGGGAGCTTCTCAGCGACAGCCCAGAAACCTGTCTGATGAATGGGCCAAGATCCCTGCTGCAGTGTGTGTATATCTGGTGAAAAACTACAGAAAACGTTTGAGCGCTGTAATTGCAAACAAAGGCTACTGTACCAAATATTAACATTTGTGGGGTCGTTGGCAGGGCCTCTTGGGGCCCATGGGGCCTTGGGTGGGGTTTGTTGTCCGCTGCCGGTGGGGGAGATAACCCCTGGTCTCTGGCGCTTGCCGTGGCGCCTGTTCGGGGTGCAGGGTGGGTGCTCGGGTGGCAGGGGTAGGGGTGGTTTGGATGCGGGGGCGCTGGGGGTGGTCTGGGGCGGGGGTTGGTCGGGGCCCTCGCGCTTCCCCGGGGTTGGTCGGGTATTTATTCATTCCTCCCTGGAAGAGTTGGGACAGGGCCATACAGTCCCGGTCCGGCTCCCCCTTGATTTTAATGCATCACACACCAAAGTTGTGGGATGGATGAGACCTGTTGGGCGGGTGACATCACGGTTACCTCCCAAGAGCAGGCCACGCCTTTCCCTCACCTTTTTTAATGCACCACATACATCATACTCCATGGGGGAGCGCCAGCAAAGGGCGGTGGGACGGGCAGCTGGGTAGAAATTCCATGCAGCGGTCCCACTGCCCCAAGCCGGGCTCTCCTATTTTAATGCATACATCGCACTATCCTCCCCACACAATCCCATCATAGTGCTGGGTGATGGCTGAACGATGGGGACCTGGCAGCCACAGTGTTAGGGTGGTAGGTGGGTCCCACACTTTTTCTCTATGGCATGGCTCCCGGGGCGTGGCCCCCCCTCTGCCTGGGCTGCTGGCCGTGGGAGTGGGGGGAGGTTGGGGCTCCGATCCCGGGTAGCCCCGCGGCTCCTCGGCATTCTCCTGCTTCTGCCTTCCCCTCTCTTCTCTGCCTGGGTATCTGCCCTGCGCTCCGTCACAGGTCGCTGGCTGGACGCCGGTGTGTCGGCTGGGTGTCGCCTTCTCCGGCGGGGGGCCTTGCCCTCGGCTTGGTGGGCTGTTGGAGGTCCAGTGGTGTGCCGTGTCGGTTAGGAGGCTGCGGATGTGGCTCGTGGGCCGGACGGGGGTGGGTGGTTGGTGCGTCCCCTCTTCCTATCCATGAAGGCTGGTTGATGGGGGCACATGTGGCCCGGGGGACCACCTTGGTTCCCTGGGGGGTGACAATGGCCCCTTTGCTGAGCTGCAGGATGAGGGATGGGCTGCACTGCCCTCCCTCCTCGGGCTGGCTTGGGGCCGTGACCCTTGGGTGGCGCCCGCACGGGGTCTCTGTCTGCGTGGCTGTCGAATGTTTGATGGGGCTCGTACATGGCTGGGTGTGATTGGGCGTGCTCGGGTGGGGCGCCTTGGTGCCGGGACTGGCGATGGGCTAGCTTAGGGTCGGTTGACAATTGGCTTACACTCACAAGGGATTCACACAATAACTAGGTTCTAGATCACAGGCTGATTGTGTACATTCCTCCCCTCCCTATCACTTATCTAATAGACCCCCCTCCCACTTCTTTCTCTGGTCAACAGCCCCCTCACATGGTGTCAACCGAAAATACATCTAGCTGACGATAGCACCAACATATTCATAGTTAGTGTAGGTGTTCAATGTATTTCTTGATGTTTTTGTTTTTTTCTTTTCTTGTTTTTCTTTTCTTCTGTTCCCCCATAACCCCTTCCTGTTCTCTGTTTTGTCTTAATAAACAAGGTATGTTGAATGATCACAATGGGAGTATGTCATACTCCAATGTGAAACATTAAAACTGCTCAGAACAATTGGACACTTTGACTTCCATTCTCCGTGTCAAACAGCTGAACAAGACAGGTTTAAAAAAACAAAACAAAAAACTTTTGTTTTCTCAGGTGTTCAAAAACTTATTTGCAGCTGTATCATACAAATAATCGTTAAAAACCATGCATTGTGATTTATGGCTTTTTCTTTTTAAATCATCTCTCTCACAGTGGACATTTCTAATTTCTAGTGGATTTCTAAGTGGGAGAACTTGCAGAATTGCAGGATGTTTAAATACTTATTTTCTTCACTATGGCCAAACAGTATCTGACCCACGTGAGATCTCATCGCCATGAATTTGGCCCTTGAACCAAAATGAGTTTGACACCCCTGGTCGTAATATTGCACTAAAATGGGGAGGACAAAAGCAGTGTGCGACCTAGTAGTCTGTGAGTCACCACCGGTGAAGAAGGCTTCTGGGTCAGTGCTGAAGAGAGGTGGTCCACTCTCCACAAGATGGCCCTTCAGACCACCTGATGATAACTCTGAGATCCCTTTAATCCTATGAATGAGCAGAGAAGCACCAAGAAAAATGGGAGGAAAAAAGGCAAACTTTTGTGTCGGTGTAGTCCAAAATGAACATTCGCTGCTTTCAATATTGTGTAAATATGAGTGAAGCGCTCCCGTGCGAACAGCAGAAATTGCGGTATTGGTTGTGACCAGAATGATCCGTATTTACATACTTTTCATGACTTACATTCTTTGACTAATCCGAGTCCCAAGGGAGCTCTGGCACGAATGTAGGAAGCTCGCTGAAGAATAGGAAGTCCATTCATTTATACGTGAAAAGCAATCCCACTCATAGGGTGGCCCGTTTTCATGTTGCGCTGCGCAACGCCAGTTCAAAGTTTGATTGCTTCCTCCGCAGACACGTGTCAAGAATGAGCACGTACCGGCATCAGAGCCTTTTTCGCCCATTTGCCGGGTTTCCGCCCCACCCCGTCGCAGGTACGTCGACCGACGGCATCTTTGCGTAGCCTTTCCTCTCGCGATGTGCTTCAAATGTTGGCCTTGTCACTGTAGAAAGGCGTGACGTGAAACATGTAGCAGTGCGTGCACACCCGAACGGGTTTCATCTGGCCGTATCGTGGCAACGGCGCCGAGTGGGAAGAGCAGCGAGAGCAGAAGATCTGAGAAGTGGAAGCCACGATATACGTTAGGGCAGAAGTGTCAAATGTGCGGCCGCGGGGTTGTTCATTCATACGGTGCAAACAAAATCGCATGCTTTTATTTGACAATGGCGCTGTAAAACGATCGATTTGTGTGATTGAGTGGGTTTCTTTTTGTTTGTGGGAGCGACGCACTGAAGAGAGGAACAGACGGTACCTTTCCACAGCTCCTACAGTGATGCTTCCGACGGATGACAGTGAACGGAGCCTTGCAGGCAATGCAGGAGCTGCACACTTCATCAGGAACCCAGTCAGGAGGATCTAAGAGGGAGCCCGCCCAAGTTCAGGTAAGTCACATGGTTCAAATACAGTCACATTTCAACTAGGGGTGTGACAAAATATCAAAATGTTGATATATGGTGATACTTTGTATACCAAAAGGTTATCGATGGTCTCCTGCCAAGAATCGGTATATCATTTTAAAAAGGTGTCAATGTTTAAAAACAAAAGGAACCAACAAGTTGCTAACTTCTCTGTTAACTCTATGGCTGTATTTGACGGTGATAGACGCCCAATCTATTTAGACCGAGAGGGGCAGATGAATTCAATCGCAGAGCATTTGCAGCTAGTCTTTCTGATTTTTGGGGCATTCACTGGTTAATTTTTGTGCAATTTAAGGCATTTACAGGTCACTTCCTATAGAGTTTGAGACACTGCCTGTTCATTTGGGGAGATTCCCAGGTCACTTTCTGTTCTGCAAAGCAAAATAAGCAGGAAGTGACCCATAAATGCCCCCAAAATCAAAAGGAGGTGACCTTGAAATGCCCCAAAATTAACAGGAAGTTACTGAAAATCAAAAGCAAATCGCCTGAAATGTCCACAAATTAAACTCATTGGTTGCCATTGACTGCCATAGACGTCCATTCCGTTTGAGTTCAAAAGGGTTGCACATCTACTAGTGATAAGCTCATTAGAATTCACAGCAGAAGGATTTAAGATAGCTTGTTTTTCTGTTTATTAGTCGTTTTGTAGAATATCTTTGAATGATTTCCTGACCAATGTATCGATAATCGTTGTATCCCCATATCATGAGATCACCATTATCGTAAGCTTAGCATCGCAAATCATATCGTGAGGTACCAAGAGATTCCCACCCCTAATTTCAGCATTCATAAATTCCCAGATTTTGGTAAGTGAACTGTTCTTGTGCTGTTGACTGAAAAACTTGCCTTATTGTGATTTTTATGCTGGCGTCAAGGCTTTATCAAATTGAAAAAAAAAGCAAAAAAAAAAATGCTTTGAAACCATCCAATGGCATAGATCGTGGGTGTCCAAACCTGTCCTCTAGGGCCGCTGTGGGTCCTGATTTTTGTTCCTACCAATCGAGCACAGATAGTTTAATCAATGAAGTTTGTGCTAAAACAAGCAGCACCTCACTGCAATCAACTGATTACACTTGTGAGACACCAGATTGGTGAAAAGATGTCGTCTTGTTTTGTAGGAATGAAATCCAGCACCCACTGCCGCCCTATGTGGAATCGTTTGGACACCACTGGCATAGATAGATATTATGTACTAAATAAAGGGACGTCGCTGCTCAACCTCTGAGATCAACACTAAACATAACACTTGATATTAGTCAAGTTTAAGATTAAACTTGATTAAACGCAAGGGCGGAGGTTTGGTCTCAAAATTGGTAGGGATGATATAACACCATAACCTGCATGTACACTTTTTGCTGGGGAGGAGAACATTAATAAGACCAAACAGATTATTGAACGGGGGTCTGGGCTACATTTCTCACCGATATGAATCGAATTAATTGACAGGCTAAATGATCAATGCAAAATAAATCTGTATTCACTATACAAATGTTCCCCAGTTACAACGTACTCAACTTACGTGATTTCGACTTTACGACGCAGGAGTATCGTCTGCCATTTTGTCTCCAGTCGTTTGTTGTTTTTTTTGTCGCATGAACAGTACCTCATTGTACCTCACAGTATCTTATTTTTTACTTTACTAAATGAATATGGCATGTTCTGTCCTCACTAAACGTGAAGTTGTTCAGCCTTACAGACAGGAAACAAGGCAATTGTGCTTTTTGAAGCCTTCACTTTTGACAATTTGTATGGCAGTAACACACATATGTACACTTATGTTCAAAACGACACACATTTTAAAAATAAAACACTTGAAACAAAACAATTCGTGTTCAAATGTCCATCTAGTCTGATCAATATGTAAATTTAATAGATTAAATTAGTTTAATTTGCCTAACAAAAGTTCGCTAGCTTAAATGCTATGAATGCTAACCTATTTACAGTTCTCATAACAAATCGCTCACACGTAACTCCACAAACTGCAGCTCTAAACTTACATATGTTAGCTGAAACAATTTATTAACCAATCAAACGAGTGTTTGAGGGGAAAAAATGGACAGCACATTGAGCAAGTGAAAAGGGATAAATAAGTCTGAACATAATGAAAATAATTCACTTAATAATGGTAGGATCTATACTACTCTATCCTTACAACTTATGAGAAGACGATCTAAATTACCTATATACCTGAACTCATTATATAATGCAAATGAGGTTGCTTAAAAGTTTTTGGGGACAATTTGAGCATCATGAAAAGTTGGTAGTGTTATGTCCCTACCATCCCTTTGAAAATCTATGCCCTTGCTTAAACCTAATCGAACTTAACAAACTTAAAATTGTAAGTACCGTAGAGGAAAAGCTGACATTTCAACTACATTCAGTGGGTAAACTGTGGAAGTGCTGACCTTCAAAATGGCCCTCGCGGGCCTTGGCTGCCAATTCAGACGATGAAATGGTCTCTTGACAGAGAGCGCAGTCCTCTAGTACAGCACTTCGGAGAACGGGGCCTGATGGACAAAACAGCCACACAAACGAAAACTGAGCCGTGCATAATTACCGTTATTTTCAGACATCAAGACGCAACTTTTTTCCACTTCATTTCAGGGGTGTCACTAGAACTAATACTGGGGCACAGGCGAGTGGACAAGTTTTTTTTTTTTTTTTAAGCACTTATCTATCATAAAAAGTCAGAAATAGTGCTTTAAACTACATGGAATCAAACCAAAATACAAGTTCCTGTAAAAAAGGGATATTTTTTTGTTTTTCAGCAGTCAGAATTCAAAATCAAAATTTAGAGAACCCTTGTTGGTAGTCAATTCACCTCTGCTCATGCTCATCAACTTCCATCACTCCTTCCCCTCTTCCTACACTCTGCTGCTCTACTTTGACTAGACAGAAATGGGAATATATCATTGTAAGTGTTCTGCAATACATCAGTGTTTCTCAAATTGTAGGTTGTGACCTAAAAGTAGTTTATGTTGCTTAGGTGGGTTACCTAGCTTACCTCTCTCATTCCTCCATGCTTATTTATCCTTGCTGTGAGCAAATAACTTTCCAATATCCATTTGCAAGAGTAATGCGATTTCCCTCAAATAGAAAACAAATAAGACATCTTGTTCCAGATTACAGGGACTGCAGTAAGAAACAAAATTCTTGTAAAACAGCCGGAAATTATGATGGGCGCACATACAAAATTGTTAGAGGTCATATCCCAAAGATAGGCAAGAGGTCATATCCCAAAGATAGGCAATTCATTCCTACAGATGGATTCTATTCATTTAGGTTATATAAACAAATAGCGATGAATAGAATCAGTATTAATACAGTTCAAATACCACATATCAGATTAGCACAATATTAGACAAAGCTCTCGAGTGAGAGCTTCTCACTCAAATCGCATTTAATTGTCATTGTATTCATAGCCAGTTAGCTAAAAGACGGCAGCTAATCTGCTACTTCAATTTGCCAACAGAGTAGTTTACCGCAGTTAACTGCCTGACACGTCAAGTTGAACCATTTTAATTGACAATTGATGGGAATGGCCGACCAAAGAAACATCAACACAGAGGCAAAGAAGAATAACAAGGATGGGCAGTTTATCTGGCACTAACCTGTAAAGCAGGTGGGAAGATGTCATTTGCACTTGCGACTGTATGATTGGCAAACGTACCGTAATATTAATGCAGCATTCACGTGTTGGAGTAATCGAAAAAATGACTCAATTACATGGTGTTGTTCTATAAAAATGGCTAAACAGTTACTCAACTTGTGATGAATCGTTTGAGCATTCAAATAGGCTACACTTCTTTGTAGCAATCATGTTTTTATCCCACATTACGGCTTTACAACACTTAAGAACGATTTTCCAACTTGGGAAGTCAGATCTCCTGATACACATGAATGCAGCATATCTCCCCAAGGTGCTTCGTTCGTGGAAGTATCATTTCATACAGTATGCCTATCACAGCCAAAATTATGTGCATAAATTACCATATTAGGGAAACATGTTCAGATTGTATATATGGCGTGAATAGACTATGACCATATTAAATGGGCGTATTCTGTAGATTATGCAATAACGATTTAAAACTTGAAAGACTGGGGTACGTGCCCCAGTGAAATATGTCTGGCGACACCCATGCTTCAATTACACCCTGCGAGAAATAACCAACTGGCCTTTTTATGGTGCAGTTTTCACTCTTTTTTTTTTTTTTTTAATTGTACTTGAGTTCATTTTTTGAATGACTACTTTTACTTGAGTAATATTTTTCAGTGATACTACTCTTCCCTGAGTCAAATTTTTGGCTACTCTACCCACCTGACACATGACACATGGCTACGGGCTAGTTATTTGCATTGAGCACTCGGAGGACTCGATTGCCGTGAAAGGCCTTGTCTGTTGCTAATGACGTTAGAGAAGCTAGCTAGTATGGTAAGGCAGTTACAGTAATGAATAAATGGCATCCCTGCTCTGCCCCACTACTTAAGTCCCAATTATATACACTGCTCAAAAATAAACAAAGCGTAACATGTTGCAGATCTGAATGAATGATTTTTTTTTTATTAAATATTTTGTTCTTTCCAGAGTTGAATGTGCTGAAAACAAAGTCACACAAAAATGTTCAATAAAAATCAAATGTATAAATCCATGGAAGTCTGGATACTCAACATTAAAGTGGAAAAACACACTACAGGTTGATCCAACTTTGATGGAATGTCCTCTAAACAATTCAAAATGAGGCTCAGTAGTGTGTGTGCCTGTTTGACATCCCTACAACGACTGGGCATGCTCCTGATGAGGCGGCGCCGCGGCGGATGTTCTCCTGAGGAATCTCCTCCTATATGTGGACCAGGGCATCACTGAGCTCCAGGACAGTCTAAGCAACAGGAGGAACATAGGGGGCTGTAGGAGATTCCAGGAGATAGGTAGTTACTCCAGGTGAGCTGGAAAGGGCCATAGAAGGTCCTTAAACCCTCAGCCGGATCGGTATCCGCTCCTTTGTATATTGAGGAACAGGATGAGCACGGCCAGAGCCCTACAAAATGACCTCCAGAAGGCCACTGGTGTGAAAGTTTCTGAGCAAACAATCAGAAATGGGCTCCATGAAGATGGCCTGAGTGCCCAACATCCTGTGGTGAGCCCCGTGCTCACTGCCCAGCACCGTAGAGCTCGATTGGCATTTACCATAGACCACCAGAATTTGCAACGATACCACTGGCTCTGTGCTCTTCACCGATGAAAGCCGATTCAACTTGAGCACATGCGACAGACGTGAAAGCGTCTGGAGATGCCGCGGAGAACGTTATGCTGAGTGCAACATCATTAGTATGACCGTTGTGATGCTGGGTCAGTGATGGTCAGGGGAGGCATATTCCTGGAAGAACACACAGACCTCTACAGGTTAGATAATGGCATCCTGACTGATATTAGGTATCGGGATAAAACCCTTGGACCCATTGTCATAAGCTTTGCCTGTGCAGTGGGATTTTGGTTCCCCCTGATCCACAAAAATGCTCAACCTCATGTGGCTGGAGTATGCAAGCAATTCCTGAAGGAAGAAAGAACTGATAACATCGACTGGGTCCCACGTTCGCGTGACCTAAATCCAATAGAGCACCGCTGGGAAATTATGTTTCGGTCCATATGGCGCCGCCAGGTTGTTCCTCAGACTGTCCAGGAGCTCAGTGATGCCCTGGTCCAGACCTAGGAGGAGGTCCCCCAGGACACCCTCCATCGTGTCATTAGGAGCATGCCCAGGCATTGTAGGGAGGTCATACAGGCAAGTAGAGGCCACACAGACTACTGAGCCTCATTTTGACTTGTCTAAAGGACATTACATAAAAGTTAGATCAGCCTGTAGTGTTTTTTGACTTTCATTTTGAGTATAACTCTAAATCCAGACCTCCATGGGTTGACACATTTTATTTTCATTGATATTTTTTGTGTGATTTTGTATTCCGCACATTCAACTTTAGTGCCCCCCCCCTTTTCTTATGCATCGTATATACTGTATGTACACACACACACACACACACACACACACACACACACACACACACACGGTATACGTTCAAAACAAAGGATCCCCACCATTCTTTAACTTATCGTTGTCTCCCTGTTCACACTTGGTTGCCATAACTTCAAACAGTGTCTTGAGGATGCTGCGAAGGTCACTGGCGTAGTTGGTCTGTAGCTGATCGGCAACACCTATGAGCCACAATGGGGATGGGGGGGTTCAAATAATAAGGTTCGGGTAATGTAGAGGACATGTATTTTTCATTGCAATCAAAGTTAGCATGAAGCCAAATTTTTGGACATCTCTCTAAGGTGATCATGGGCATTTATACTGTAGCGCAAGGGTGTCAAACTGATTCCTCAAAGGGCCGCAGTGGGTCCTGGTCTTTGTTCCAACAGATCCAGCACAGACAGTTCAACCAATGAGGTTTCTGCTAAAATAAGCAGCACCTGACTGCAATCAAGTGATTACACTTGTAAGACACCAGATTAATGAAAAGGTATTCATCTTGTTTGGTTGAAATGAAATCCAGTAGCCACTGCGGCTCTTTGAGGACCGGTTTGACACCTGTGCTGTAGCGTGAGGTCCGTTGATATACAGTATATGGCGGAAAACACTCAGGTGAGTTTCGCTCTGAGAACCCTTATTTGGCCAAATTTCAAAATTGTCCTTTATGCATGTGTGATACATCATTGGAAACATTTTGAACAGGAGGGCATTTAGAAAAATTAAAAAAAAAAAAATAACAGCAAAACTCTAACAGGAAGTGAGAGCATAATAAAAGACGCCATGATTTTAACGAGATATGATCACATACTTACTTCTTTCTGATCCAAAAACTCCATGTAGCATGTATCTCTGAGTGTCAAGACACAGCTGTGATTGGCCACAGCCAGATTTTTGGAGGACTTTATGGGTGAAACATGTTAATATAACAAGGGTCGCGATGCAGAAATCGCAGACATCAAGGAGTGGTCGAGATTTTCTTTTTTAAATATTTAGTCTTTTAAACGATTTTTTTTTTCTTCAATTTTTCTTTGTTTGGATCGATTATTTATCATTCTAAAATATTGGGGAAAATGCGACTAACAAAAAAATATACAATTAAGCGATAGTTATGAGGTGGATATCTGTGACTTATTTATACACACATTTTTTTTGTTGTGACGTAATTTGTTTATTCTTCGCATATTTTAAACTTTTAATCTTTTGAAGTGTTTTTTTTTTTGTATAGTAAATATTAGACATCAATTAATGATTCAAAGCTAAAAATGACAGACATTTCGAATAATATAATTTCTTACCTTCTACTTATGGCTGGGTTGAAACAAAAGCGGTGGTAAAAAAATGATTGGATATAAGCTACCTAATTGTAAGTAGCGTTGCGAGCTTGATATCACTACTCTTAATTAAGGGACACCATGTGGATTGATAGGTTAATGGATTCCTACTGTTACAATGTGTATTTAAAATAATTCAAAACAATGAAAAAGAGTTTGCAACTCCCATATCAAATGAAATAAGTAGCCTCGCTGCTTCCATTTTGCCTTGCCGCTATTTGGATGCATTGTGGCATGACACTGCCTCTTGCCTCGGTGCTATGTCAGACATCTGGTTTAGGCTAGTATCGTTTTGTGTGTACCGTGTTAGTCATTGAGCACAAACCTCACAATAGTAGCTTAAGAGACACACAGCAAGTTTTTTTTCATTGCGTGTGTACAGGAACTTACCCGATATACAAACAAAGAGACGATGGATGAGGTCACTGCTGCTGTGGAAGCGTGAGCGAATCTTATTTCGGGCAGCCATCTTGGCATCTTGCAAAGCTAGTCGGATCTCCTCGTGGTCCAGGTCCTCTGACGTCCCTGAACTGGGAGTGAGGCTGCTGACGGGGCTGCAGGAAGCAATGGAAGACCTTCATATCCCTCAACAGTCCCTACATTATTCACATCATCCATCCATATTTCATTGAGTGAAGATGTTGAGATTTCAGACAACTAAAAACCACAGAGACTGGAAGAAAACACGGCCAAGGATGAATTCATTGCCTTCCATTGACAGTGACAAGACATCAAATCCATTTTAATTGGGATGTCTGGCATTGAATGATCACATTTCAGTGCCATTGACGGCAATAGGCGTCCAATCCAATCGGAAAGCGAGGGGTTCGGCAGCGAATCAACACTTGCTGCCAGCTCTCCTAGTGTTTCAAATGTGAATTTGGCAAAGGTCAACATAGTAACAGCTCATTTTTAGAGCAACTCTGGTTCGTCTGTCACCATCAATGGCATCCAAGGAGTTCAATACTACTGTACTACCATATGATGTTGCCGATAGTTACCTGGGAGTGTAAACACTGCTGGAAAGACTACATGTGGTGACCGACACACTCTCACAGTCACTACCTGACACAGAGCTGAGGGGGGAGTTGTGAAGACTAAAAACAACAGTACAAAAAGGACAGGAAATATTGGAAACATTAGGAAGGAAAACATAAAAAAAAAAAAAAAAAAAAAAAGAACAAAGAACGGTGGAATAAAAAAAAAAAGACAAAACCAAAATAGCAGTAGCAGGGTTTCCCCCCCAGAAAACTGGTGGTAAGGAGGCCCACTGGCGGCCCACTGGTTTTAGGGGAAAATAATTAAAAATATTCAAATTGACAGGAATTTTGAAGTTAGGACTAATATTATTATTACCGTATATACTTGTTTAAAGGTCACAACCTTAGTTTGTGGTTAAAAAAGTAGGAATTTTAAGTTGACCCTAAGAGGTCACAATATGAGAGATTTTTGGAGCAATTTTTAATACCAATATGACTGAAACAAATAAAACTTACATTTTATTATTTATTTTTTGTGTATATATATATATATATATATATATATATATATATATATATATATATATACACAGTGCCTTGCAAAAGTATTCGGCCCCCTTGAATCTTGCAACCTTTCGCCACATTTCAGGCTTCAAACATAAAGATATGAAATTTAATTTTTTTGTCAAGAATCAACAACAAGTGGGACACAATCGTGAAGTGGAACAACATTTATTGGATAATTTAAACTTTTTTAACAAATAAAAAACTGAAAAGTGGGGCGTGCAATATTATTCGGCCCCTTTACTTTCAGTGCAGCAAACTCACTCCAGAAGTTCAGTGAGGATCTCTGAATGATCCAATGTTGTCCTAAATGACCGATGATGATAAATAGAATCCACCTGTGTGTAATCAAGTCTCCGTATAAATGCACCTGCTCTGTGATAGTCTCAGGGTTCTGTTTAAAGTGCAGAGAGCATTATGAAAACCAAGGAACACACCAGGCAGGTCCGAGATACTGTTGTGGAGAAGTTTAAAGCCGGATTTGGATACAAAAAGATTTCCCAAGCTTTAAACATCTCAAGGAGCACTGTGCAAGCCATCATATTGAAATGGAAGGAGCATCAGACCACTGCAAATCTACCAAGACCCGGCCGTCCTTCCAAACTTTCTTCTCAAACAAGGAGAAAACTGATCAGAGATGCAGCCAAGAGGCCCATGATCACTCTGGATGAACTGCAGAGATCTACAGCTGAGGTGGGAGAGTGTCCATAGGATAACAATCAGTCGTACACTGCACAAATCTGGCCTTTATGGAAGAGTGGCAAGAAGAAAGCCATTTCTCAAAGATATCCATAAAAAGTCTCGTTTAAAGTTTGCCACAAGCCACCTGGGAGACACACCAAACATGTGGAAGAAGGTGCTCTGGTCAGATGAAACCAAAATTGAACTTTTTGGCCACAATGCAAAACGATATGTTTGGCGTAAAAGCAACACAGCTCATCACCCTGAACACACCATCCCCACTGTCAAACATGGTGGTGGCAGCATCATGGTTTGGGCCTGCTTTTCTTCAGCAGGGACAGGGAAGATGGTTAAAATTGACGGGAAGATGGATGCAGCCAAATACAGGAACATTCTGGAAGAAAACCTGTTGGTATCTGCACAAGACCTGAGACTGGGATGGAGATTTATCTTCCAACAGGACAATGATCCAAAACATAAAGCCAAATCTACAATGGAATGGTTCAAAAATAAACATATCCAGGTGTTAGAATGGCCAAGTCAAAGTCCAGACCTGAATCCAATCGAGAATCTGTGGAAAGAGCTGAAGATTGCTGTTCACAAACACTCTCCATCCAACCTCAGTGAGCTCGAGCTGTTTTGCAAGGAAGAATGGGCATGAATGTCAGTCTCTCGATGTGCAAAACTGATAGAAACATACCCCAAGCGACTTGCAGCTGTAATTGGAGCAAAAGGTGGCGCTACAAAGTATTAACGCAAGGGGGCCGAATAATATTGCACGCCCCACTATTCAGTTTTTTATTTGTTAAAAAAGTTTAAATTATCCTATAAATTTTGTTCCACTTCACGATTGTGTCCCACTTGTTGTTGATTCTTGACAAAAAATTCAAATTTTATATCTTTATGTTTGAAGCCTGAAATGTGGCGAAAGGTTGCAAGGTTCAAGGGGGCCGAATACTTTTGCAAGGCACTGTATATATATATATATATATATTTTGGGGTATTTTTAATCGAGTTAATTAGAGCTTAAAAATTAATTAATCGTAATTAATCGCAATTCAAACCATCTATAAAATATGCCATATTTTTCTGTAAATTATTTTTGGAATGGACAGATAAGACACAGGATGGATATATACATACATTCAACATACGGTACATAAGTACTGTATTTGTTTATTATAACAATAAATCAACAAGATGGCATCAACATTATTAACATTCTGTTAAAGCGATCCATGGATAGAAAGACTTGTAGTTCTTAAAAGATTAATGTTAGTACAAGTTATAGAAATGTTGTATTAAAACCCCTCTTAATGTTTTCTTTTTAATAAAATTTGTAAAATTTTCAATCAAAAAAATTAACTAGTAGCCCGCCATTGTTGATGTCAATAATTACACAATGCTCATGGGTGCTGAAGCCCATAAAATCAGTCGCACCCAAACGCCAGCAGAGAGCGACAAAACTCCAAAAAACACAAGTAACAAGTGGACATTGCACTGTGCTGTCATTTTAATCTTTTTGAGCGGGGCATGTGCGTTACTTGCATCAAATATTTTAACGTGATTAATTTAAAAAAATAATTACCGCCCGTTAACGTGATAATTTTGACAGCCCTGATTATCTTATTTAGTAACAGTTTAGTTACACAGTAACAACTAAGTACACAACACAGACAATGCCAATGTGGTAAATATATTATGTTTCTAGTTTTTGTTTCTTAACCGTCTAACAGCAACTCTTCCCCATCATCATAGATGGAATTGGAAGCCCTGAAATTGGGCAAGATTTGTTTGTACAGTAAGTACTGGTTGTCTCAAGTATTGTGCATATTTGTGTTGTTGTATAAGATATTTTATATTCACATTTGTAGGTTATTTTGAGTGTAATTTGTCTGTATAGTTAGCGTACGTACTGTAGCTAATGCATAAGTCTTTATTTATTTATTTTTAAAATTTTACGACAGCCTAATATGGGCAATGGTCAGCATATCAGGCGTACAGGTCGCACCTGCAATTTGGGGCCAAAATTTTGGTTAAACTCTTCCTCATCATCATGGATGAATACCCTCAAATTCCTTATGTTGCGTGCTTTTGCATCCTAGAGTGCCCTGAAAGGCACTTGAAATTAAATGCATTCATTCATGCATGCATGCAGGTGGTTAAAATATGTATACTTTTGCAGCACTATTTTAGCCCAGTCTGGGAGAGGGGCGTGAGCCTTATGAGGTACTGGGGGAAACCCTGCATAAAGTTCCAAATGGATGAAATACAAGGAAATGAAATCTTCGACAATGTACATTTATGAGGTAAACTTACCTGGAGGCCTTCCTGATCTCCTCTTTGGTATCCCTCTTGGATTCCTTAATTCCTTGCCTGTCTTTGTCCCGTAGTGGGCCTCCAGTTGCATGTTGCCTCGTTTCAGTCCTCTGCTGGTAATTCTCATCCCCTACGTCGTTTCCGCAGCCCTGAGTGCGATGCCCCGGTTGCGGCTCACCCGTCAGGCACTTCTCACACAGATGGCAACTCCCTTCCTCTTCCAGGGGCTGGTTCAAGCAACGGGAAGAGGCCTGAGACAGCTGGCAAAGTTCCCTCCTTCCTCGCGGGGGCAGCCGGCAAGCAGAGGACTGGATGACGGCGCCGGGGGCCACGGTCTTACAGGGTTTATCTGTTCTTAGAGTCAGGCCTAACCCGAGTCCCGTACTCTCATCCTCGTGGGCATCTTCGCAGCTCCCGCAGCATACGCAAGAGTTAAGCAAGCAGTGAGTGGCCACCAACGGGCCACACGGTTCGAGCTCAGAGGCAGAGGGGCGAGGCAACAGCATCTTATCCACAGCCAGCTCAGTCAAGCTGGGGGATCGAGGGTTGAATATGACTGTGGCGGAAAGTTTCATGCCACCCATACGGTGGGCGATGACTTCTGCCGTTTCATTTACAGGGCCCTCCAAGCCCAATTCCCAGCCGTTGGTGTAAGGCAACGGTTCAGAGCCAGGAGCGGATGAACATGACGGCTGGCGCGTTGCGTTGAGACAGCGCGTGTTCTTACTGCGGTGCTCCGTGGATCCTTCAGGAAGCCAACCGTTGCCGATGGTGTCCGACCGCAGACCTGAGCTACGTTGCAAAAGGTGAGTAGACTTTGGAGTTTTGGAAGGCGAAGCAACACAGTTCTGGCGTTCTCTTGAGATGCTGGTAACACAGTCTCCTGCTGGTTCCAGATCTTCCATGTAGAAGACTCTGTCTTCCTCCTCTAAATAGATACCGTACCTTCCTCTTCCCCTCAGTACCCTGAGAGGGGAGGCCTCAGTGCTAGAAGCCCCACTGGCGCTCCCTACGTCCCCTCTGTTGGGAACACGTGCCGGGGACTGACCCTGGCTGGGAGGCGACAGCAAAGTGGACATCTCGTCACCTACGCGGTACACCATCATGTTGAGCTGCTCCAGTTCTTCCTCGTCGTACTGCATGGAACAAGCGAGTTCGGCCTCTTCTGCCTCCTCGCACAGCAGGTCTTCAGTTTGTTCCCCTTTTTCGGATTCCACCTCCTCCCAGCCTTTTTCCACTTCAGCCAAATCCTCCTCGTGGCTGGGGCAAACAAACAGAGACAGATGCTTTTGCTCATCATCGCCGCCTGTCTTGGAGGTGACATTACTGGAGCTGCGGGAGGGTTGATTCTCTTCAATGTGTGCTGGTGCATTGCTTGTCGTCTGCTCCTGGCCTGTCGGTAACTCTCCTTCCTGAGAGATACAGAGATTCCTCTCCAGCATCAGTAACTCTACCTCTGTCAGAGTCTGCAGCAGGTCTCTGGAAAAATGTCAAAAGGTCGCTGTAACGCCGCAGTATTTTTCGAGGACAAAAATTCACTGTGAAATTCATTAAACCTACTGTACTATCCCTTCTAAAAAATAGAATACTGTGATGAAGTTAATTATTTGCCATAAATTGATAAAAATCAAACTCATATATTTTAGATTCATTACACACAATTGAAGGAGTTCAAGCCTTACTGTATATTGTTTTAATAATGATGATTCTGGGAATCCTTTGGCTGGAATGACTGCTTCAATGCCGCGTGGCATGGAAGCAATCACCCTGAGGCACCGCTGAGGTGTTATGGAGGCCCAGGATGCTTCGATAGCAGCCTTCAGCTCATCCACAGTGTTGGGTCTGGTATCTCTCAACTTCCTCCTCACAGATTCTCTATGGGGTTCAGGTCAGGAGAGTTGGCAGGCCATTTGAGAACAGTAATACTATGGTCAAAATCTATTGATAGCTAGCAGCATTGACCCTGACTTTGATAAAACATAGTGGACCAGCACCAGCAGCTGACATGGCACCCTAGACCATCACTGACTGTGGGTACTTAACACTGGATTTCAGGCAATTTAGCATTTCCTTCTCCCCAGTCTTCCTCCAGACGCTGGCACCATGATTTCCAAATGACATGCAACCTTTGCTTTCATCCCAAAAAAGTACTTTGGACCACTAAGCAACAGTCCAGTGCTGCTTCTCTGTAGCCCAAGTCAGTCGCTTCTGCCGCTGTTTCTGGTGCAAAAGTGTCTTGACCTGGGGAATGCGGCACTTTTTAGCCCATTTCCTGCACACGCCTGTGTGCGTGGCTCTGGGTGTTTCTACTCCAGACTCAGTCCTCTGCTTCCACAGGTCATCCATGATCTGGACTCAGCCCTTCTCCACAATCTTCCTCAGGGTCCGGTCACCTCTTCTGGTTCTGCAGCATTTTCCGCCACACTTTTCCTTCCCATTGAGGGTGCCTTCGAAACATGCTGGGCCTCCGAAACACCTCAGCACTGCCACAAGCTGATTGTCTTTATGCCACGCCGCATTAAAGCAGTCATTTCTGCCAAAGTATTCCTGATCAAGTATTGAGTGCATAACAGAACATAATTATTTAAAGGTTGACTTTTTTTTGTATTAATAACACCTATTTTATGGATCGGTTGAAATGTGCTTTTTTTTTTTAGCTAGGGATTTTTTTATTCTTTTACTTTTTTGCCAAAATCCAAAATCATCAATATTAAAACAATAAAAGGCTTGAACTACTTCAGTTGTGTGCGATAAATCCATAATATATGAAAAGTTAATTTTTATCATTACATTATGGAAAATAAAGAACTTTATCACAATATGCGATTTTTTTGAGAAGGACTAGGATACTGTGCAAGTGGCTTTTTTTGCACATTTTGAAAATCTTATGATCATTAAAGCATCCACACACATGGACAACACATTTTGCGAAATGTAGGCCACAATAAAACATCTGTGTGGCCTGCATCATCTACATGACCTAAAGTGTGATGTCCACATATGTGGAAACCAGGTGTCAATCATTATTGTATTTCTTACAATATTTTTTCTTTTATTTGAAAATAAATATTTACAAAATGTTAATAAAAACTAAAATGTCACTCCGGTTGCAGACCCCAATAACATTAACATTAATTAATTTATGGTATTTAACTCCTAAAGTGTGAACGCTCATGCTCCAGCACCATCAATGGTGCTGGATGTAAAATCCATTTTGCCTAGGAGAGGTTGGCGCAAATGATCGCTGCCAACCCTCTAAGTCAAGATGGAAGGGACATTTATGGACGAAAATGGAAGTCAACGAGTTAAAAGAGTGCCCATAAAGGGTCGACTATACCTGATTTTCTTTAGTAAAGTACGAAAAGGACGGAAGAGCTCGGACATGTCCTCTGCTTTTCGGTTAAGGTCGAGAGGTCCTTCTGAGTACACGACCAACCCGCTAAAAATGGATACAAAACAAAGATTGGGAGGAGGAACGCGGCTGGAAGTGAGGCCAAGATGTGCAACACTTACCATACAATGGCTAGTCTGGGAATTGTAAACATCAAGGCAGGCTCATAGTCATCAATCATGTCTTGTGTGAGGTAGCCCAGTTTGAGCGCCCTGGGATACAAAAGAAATTAGTATTTTATCTACACCCGTTCTTCTTTAAGTGCAGCATGAATCACTGCCTCAGTACAGCTCAGTTGTATTTAGCTTTTTATTATATTTGCAATTAATTAGTCAAAAGTTTGTTTCCCCAAAAATTATTTTAAAATGTTAACAATTGTCTGCATCGCTTCTATTCTCTAAAAGACGACACACATATTGACAGTATATAACGCTACATAATACAACAGCACAGCCCAGTGGTCACAGCCAATAACAATCGCTGTTGAATGTAACGCTCCACAATTGTTGGCGAGTTTACAAGTCGATTCCTACGAAGCTGGTTGACTTTTTGACTTTTTACTCATGACTGCCACCTCTGGCCTAAAGTGTAACTGCAACTCATGCATGGCACACATGCTTGTACGAGCACAAATGTAAAGCAACGAGCGTTTGGCCTATAAAATCAACACCAGAAACGGAAAAGGAGTTAGTAGCAAGTCGTGAGTGGGTTAGAAAAGTGTTTTTGCTAAGCGTAGACTGGGCGGAGGCTCGGTGGAACAGTGCTGCTGCCGCGTGTACGAGCACATGTGCATGTTCGCGCATAGTGGTCAACCTGAAGCCTCTCTATTGAATGAACGAAAAAAGGCTTTTTTGAGCAGTCTTAGTTCAAATGTCTGGACTCCTTGTAGTAGGACTGAACAATATTGGAAAAGACTGAAATTTAGTGGGGGTTTGCGATATATATTGCGATATTAAAACTAGAACAACTTTAATCAAATGACTTGTTTGGCAAGACTTTGCTTGACTCACCATAACCACATTGTGTTCATATAATACCACTAAGGGAATTCATCTATGAATGATGAAGATTTCTGCAAGAAAGGGATCCAGGAGCCCATGTCTCCGCACACTTGATCTTATGAAGCAAAACAAAAGTTCTGTGCTACAACGACTGATCGATTAACTCGAGTAATTCGATTAAAACAAAGCTTCGAATCAAATTTTGCTACTTAAAGGATTCGATTAGATTGCCGTTGTAATGGTTTGTTTTGAAAGTTGTATTTAGTTTTATAAATATGGGTGGATACACTTCCCTCTAGTGGCAAAAGTGAATACGCCATAACTTGTCTACCATGGCTGAATCCAGCTGCTCCCTGTTAAGATCAATATAAAGTATGTTTTTGTTTGTGCTAATATGTTTGTTTATGAATTTGTTATTTGGTTAGAAGTACATTTAGCATTTTTTGTGGGTATGTGTGTTTGAACGATTTGTTAAGAGCACTGTAAAAAAAACGTTTCCATTTTATAGCATTTAAACTAGCGGACTTTTGCAATGTAAGTTAGCCAATTTTTCTTTTGTTGTACTTAGATAATCAATTATTACTTTTTTTATATCATTTGAGGCTTATTTTTTAAATGCAAATATTGCTCTTGTGGAATGAAAGTGCAATTCTGAAGAGTTTGAAGAAACATTCGGGAATTTTATTTTGTATTCATATTTGATGCTCTTTTGAAAGTGTCATTTCAGCAAGCGAAAATAAATCTTATTGCAAGCATAAACACGTGTTCATTTGTGTTTTACATATCCAAAAAATGATTCTGCAACACATTAAATGTTCGTACTCTGATGACTCGACTATTTGAACTAACTAATTGATAGATTAATCCAGGGGTTCACAAACCATTCCACATCGGGCCGCTGTGGGTGCTGGATTTCTTTCCAAAAAAAACAGGACGGCACATGTGTACCAATCTGGTGTTTTACAAGTGTAACCAGTTGATTGTGGTCAGGTGCTGCTTGTTTTAGCAGAAACCTCATTGGTTAAACGGTCTGTGCTCGATCGGTAGGAACAAAAACCGGGACCCACAGGGGTCCTTAAGGAACGGTTTGGGAACCACTGGATTAATCGATGACCTAAATAATCAATAGCTGCAGTCCTACAAAAGCTTACATGTTCAAAAATACATAAATAAATAACAAAAACAAAATAAAATCACACATCCTGCGATGGGACTATTGCGGATGCACACAATGTGATGGCGATCTTCAAACTATTTATTGTGCAGGCCTACGGTGAACTCCTGTATAGTCGCTTTAATAAGCGACAGATTGAACAGGTACATTAACTAAGCTGTTCAACCATATGTTTAAATGACGGCATAGTGGTAACTGGTCATAGTAAGAGGCGTCATGTTTTGTATTTAAACATGATTTCCTCCATTTTCAGAGGAGTCAGAGGACTAACAAATTTGCGATTTGCGCACTTAAAACAAGAGGTCGGTCGGTGTATCTCCCGACCAATATATGGACTTTTTTCCAATAACCGCCATCGGCCGATGAACAAAAAAGGATTTTGATCAGGCATCCGTGTGGGTAACTGTGGCCGCCGCTGACAGATGGTAGGATCCCGGAAGGACACAGCATCAGCTGGAAGGCAGGCTTCTACAGGAAGCATTAGGCGTTCCTGTTTTGTACATATTGTAGGATTTTTTTTTTAATCTTGCATGAGAGAATATGCAATGTTGCTTCAGCCTTTTAAAGGGAACCACGGATAAAGAGTTCTTAAAAGATAAATGTTTGTACGAGTAATAATAATTTGATATTAAAACTCCTTGTAATGTTTTCATTTTAATAAGTTTAATAAAATTTTAAATAAAAAAATGAACTAGTAGCTCGCCGTTCTTAAAGTCGAAGGGCGGTGACGTCACAGGGCCACGCTGCCGTAGTTCACAGTCACTCTTAGGGCAAGGGAAAAAAACGCACTCATTGGCTGGATTGATCCTTAATCAATTTAAAACTTGCCATTGACACCTTGTGGCGTGTTTAAATCACTATCTTACATAATTAAAGGTTTTTTTATTTTATTTTATTTTTTTTATTTTTAAAGAGTGACAGGTGGAATTCTGGCAGCGTGGCCCTGTGACGTCGCCTCCCTGCCACGTCAACAACAATGGCGACCTACTAGTTAAAATAATTTCACTAATTGTATAAAAACGAAAACATCAAGAGGGGTTTCAATATGAAATTATAATAACTTATACTAACATTTATGTTTTAGTCTTTCTATCCGTGGATCCCTTTAAGGTGTTTTAGAGTGATCCTTACACTCTAAATGTAGCGTTTAGCGTAGTATTCGCATTAGCATTAGCTTTACAATGGCGAGCATCCTGTATCATTAGTATTAGTAGTATTTGAAAATCCAATATCGGTCAACCTGTACTTTAAGCACTTTGAATTTCACGTACAGGCCATTCATACTTCACGTTGTCTTTTTCTCAAGTCTTCAAAGGTTACCTTTCCACTGTTTCACAGAAGAGCACAATCACCTCCTGCTGTACATAGTATTCTTTGGGAGACTTGACAGGCACCATGGCTGACACGTAGCTGCAATGCAAGAGAGGGAAACGATGACATTTGCTGTTGAGTCAAAGGTTTGTTGTTGACAAATGTGAATTATTATTTGCGCTACGACTGCCAAGAAGGTCCGCTCCTCATTTACCTGAGTTCAAACTCAGCAAAAAGGCTGTCGAAATGTCGCAGTGCGTCCTTCATGCGGTCCGTGTAGAAATTGAGGTCTCGCAGGGCCTGGTCTCGGGTGATGTTGCGTACCTCCTCCAGGCTGCGAGTCAGGTCCTTTGCTAAGGGTCTCATCGCTATACTCTCAATCTCCCTGTTCATGATGATAGAGCCCGCAGCTAAGCACTGCACAGGAGTGGAAAGAATTAAAAATCTCACGTCACCCGTTTCCTTGTAGCAAACTTCAGGAAAAAACAGTGTTTTAAGTCTTCTTCCAGACCAGTGTTTTTAATTTTTGGACGAAATACTTATTTGTCTTAGTCATATTTTAGTCATTTCAAAATGTGTTAGTCTTCTTCTAGTTTCAGTCAACATTTTTTCGTCTGTAAAAATTCAGATTTCTTAATCCCAAAAAATATATTTTAAAAATCCAACAATTTGGAATGAACATTGACAGACAAGCACATTTTGTAGCGTCTACAAGCACAACCGCCAACTTTGTGTGGGTCTTTCAAAGGTTTGACTTGCAATGGGAAGCCCGAAAACAACAGTTTAAGAGGGTTTAGTTAGTTAGCTAATGCTAATTTAACGCGAAAGCTATGCTAATGATACAAGTTACATTTAGTGTGTGATGATCACTCAGCAGAGACCTTTATAGGCCAAAGCAGTGCTTCTCAATTGTTTTTTGTTACGCCCACCCTCCCAGGAAGATGTAAACGTTTCACGCCCCCCAAACTCTCTGCCACCACTGTAAATAGCATCATTTATCTATAAAATTATTATCATAGGTACACTTGAATACGCCTGAATTAAAAAAAAAAAAGGCATATCCAAACTGTAAAAATACTCAAGGTACATACATTTTTTGACCATTTGATACAGAACAATAAAATTTAATAAAATCAATAAATAATAATGAAGTCAAATTGATTAGCAACATTAACTAATTAATATTCCAAACAATTTGACCGAAAAAACAAAAACTAATAGAACAAAAATGACAGCGTCATTGGACAGAGGGACAGTTTTTATTCATGCTGCAGGCAGTATCAGCTCCTTTGCTATGGTGTGGGGTTATTTTGCACTGAGCAACTTGGTATGCCAACCTTGTATGCTCCAGTGCTCTTTGCTGTGTGCTCTTGTTTGGTTAAAAAATACTGCGCACTCTGAAAATGAGAGCGCCACTGCCACCCACTGAGTGGATATGTAATTACTTTTTCTTCTAGTAAAGAAAACTAAGTACAGTGGTACCTCAACGATCGCTTCGACACACAATCTTCTCGACATCCGACGTAAAATTTGACTCGCAATTTTTTTCTACATCCGACGACATGCTTTAAATACGACGATCCATGACAGCACTGTAGTTTTGTTTTCCCACAAGACGGACGCATGGCAGATTTTCTTGTGAGAGAAATTAACATGGGTTCCAACAATGTTCGTGCAGGTGGATGAAAAAAGGTGATGCTTACCGTTACTATTGACATTAAAATAGCTATGATAGAAAAATATGAGCGTGGGGTGCGCATCCGTGATATGGTTTGTTCAACCATAAAGCCGTGAATGGTCTATGACGTCTTCCTCCGTTGGCCAGTCTTTATAAGTTAAGGTGGCAATTATTGTTGTAACATTGGCAAAGAAATCGCAAGCTTCGTCAGGTTTCTAATCATTTATTCCATTAACTTGTGCAACACAACACGCCTAGTGTCCCCCGCAGCAAGTAAAAGTGAAATTAAAAAGGCTCACTCTATCAAGTCAGCCACGCGATGCGTTCAGGTACACCACGCAAACACATTCACCATATTAGAACCCGGTTTATTACATTATTACAGGTATTATTATTATTATTATTGCTATAATTATATTATTATTTTATTCATAATTTATTTGTTTTGCTCTTTGTAATTGATATTTGCAATAGTAACATCAGCATTTATTAAGAATTTAGTGTAGGTTTTCAGGCTGTGGACGAATTAATGGAATTATAATATATTCTTATCGGAAAATCCTGCTCGACATACGACCATTTCCACTTACAAACAAGGTCCTGGAACGAATTAACTTCGTATGTAGAGGCACCACTGTATGCTCTATGAGGTCTCATGCGCCATCCCTGGCATCTCTCTGTGCCCCCCTGGGGCGGCGTGCCCCACTATTTGAGAAGTACTGCGCTAAAGCAACATTGCATATTCATTCTTGCCAAGATAGGAAGACAAATCTTACCGTGTGTTTCAAAACAAGCAAGCCTGGAGTGCAGCCTGGCTTAAAGAACATCATTGTTCATAAGTCTTTGGTGGTGATTGAGTTAACCACTGGCCACCCACCATTCGTCTCATTATTTTTAGTCTCCTGAGACACTTTTAGCTAGTCATCGTCATCAAAAAAAAAGTTTGTCGATGAAATATTTTCATTATGTCATTGTTGACAAAAACAACAATGCTCCAGACAGACCCCGACAAGGGAATACTGTACCTCCGCACCGAACCACAGCTGCCCCGCCAAGTTGTCATGACGAATCTCCTCGGGGAACTTGACACTGAAGTCCCGGTTGGCTCGGTCGCAGGGAATACATTCATCCATGATCTGATTGATGATATTCAGCACGCTGTCCTGCAGAGGCGCACGGTGACAAAAGCGTATTGAGCAAAAACATGAGAGCTAATGACACAGCTTTTGGAGGTCATTGATTGGGGAGTGAACGAAAGCACTTTGACGACAGTATTACCCCATTAAGGTCGCTGGCCTTCAACTAAAAAAAAAAAACGACCCTCAAATGAGGTCCATAATTCAAGCTGTGAGAATACGATGTCACGCCGCAAGAGCTAATCAAGAGCTTATGTGCTGCTGGCATGTACAAGAGCCATAACAATGACTTACAATGAGCTTTTCACTCAACTGTGGCGGCACTGTAATCTTGTCAGGCACAGCACTGCGTCTTTCTGTGCAAAGCCACAGGAGGAAGATTAAAAAGCTTTGCGACAGAAAGCTTGACCGGTGAGTCCTTTACAGCTTGGGAGTGTCTGTGAGTGTCTAAATCGCAGGGGACGTTGGTGACATGACAACCATCTGCAAATCCTCTTTTGACAAAAGATGTTTTTGCAATTCTTCTTTTCACCTGTCCTAATGTATGCCGAACCCCATGAATAGTACAGACAACTGTTGTTAATTCGCTATTTGGGTCATATCCAGGTCTGCAGCTATCGAATATTTTCGTAATCGAGTAAACGACTGAAAATTCTATCGATTAATCGAGTGATCGGCTAAAACATTTTTAGGCGAAGAGCAATTATCAATGTACATGCGAAAACAAGACATTTCATCTAATATTTAACCATTTTCAGTCAATCAATGTCTTTACTTTCAATGGACATTGTTAAAAACAGCCAACAATTGCATTTCAGATGTAACTAGAATAAAAAAAGACTAACTCACTGCTTTCACTCAAAAAACTTTTAGATCTTATAAAAAAAAAAAACCAACAACTATATATTAGGGCTGCAGCTATCGAATATTTTAGTAATCGAGTAATCGACTGAAAATTCTATCGATTAATCGAGTAATCGGATAAAACTTTTTTTTTTTTTTTTAGGTAAAGAGAAATTATAAATATAGATGGGAAAACAAGACATTTAATCTAATATTGAACCATTTTCAGTCAATCAATGACTTTATTTTCGATGTACATTGCTGAAAACAGCCAACAATTGTGTCTCAAATGTGACTTAAAAAAAAAAAAAAAGACTTAATTCACTGCTTTCACTCAAAAAACTTTTAGATCTCATAAAAAATATATATATTTCTTACCTAAAAATGTAATTGCGCTTGATAACACACATCACTTAAAATCATTAATACAGATTGAAGCGCTTTTCTTTTTGTGAACAATATTTTTTTTGAGAGATTATATTTTTGTTGTGCTTTCACTAAATGATACTTATGTTTGTTGTGAAGGAGTTGCCGAACCTTATGCCAATAAACGGCGCGGTCCAATGAACACCTGTGTCCACTCGCCGTTTGTAATACTCTGATATAGAATTATCCGGGGACCTTGAAGTGCACGCGGCGCCAACATGTTGTTTACTCACATCACGCAGGAGTGAGTTAGAGTTACGGCCTGCCGAGAGCCGTAAGCTGTGTTAATGTTGAAGCTGAATGTGCTAATAAAGAAACAAAGTGCCAGCACGTCGCGTGTGGTATACCTTTGTTAAGAAAAAGCACAAAACAAGACACTTTCTCTGCCTCTTAGCTCTGAAGTGCGTCATTGTAATCTCTTTGAGGCAATGCATGAGCGGGTCATTCCGCGCATGCGTTAAATGCATTACATATTTTAACGTGATTAATTTAAAATATTTGTTACCGCCCGTTAACGCGTTATATTTGACAGCCCTAATATATATATCCAGCACAGCACTGAGCTACTTGCAAATTTGGCTCAATACAGACTTTGATTAGCGGGCGGAGCTGCATATTTTTTTAGCCTACACACATCAGGATAGGTCTGAAAAATATATGTAAATCATATATATATATTAAGAGTGTGACTATCTCGATACAGTGATATATCGTGATATTTTGCAACCCGATTGGTTATCGATATGCTCCCGCCAAGTATCGATACTTTTATTTGACATATTGTCCATTGGATGCTGTAAACTGCTCAATGTTTGTTGAGCAATTCCTTGGCGGTCCACTAGGGGCGCTCAAGAGTGGCGGTGAAGGTAAAGTGCGAACAAGTCGTCTAGGGAAGAAGAGAGGACGCTCCAAGTGGGTTGGGGAAAAAAAAAAAAAAAAGCTTCGTGGGAACGGTGGAGGAAAAAGTGACAAAAGTATTGCTACAAATCACACATGTAGAAACACTTTAGATTTTACACCAACAAGAAAGGACTTTGTATGCAAGAATTGTCTAACAAAAATAAGGTTCCCTGGCAGCTGGTGAAGAAGCAGACACTGATTTCTTCACTGCTTCGCTTTCATCACTTGAGGTAAGAAAGTTTTGCCATGTAATTGATTTTTTTTAAATTTACATGTATAATTTTGATGACATTTGGTGTTGAGTGATATAAAATAAACCAGGACCCTAAACTGGATGAAAATGAATATCAAACAAGCCTACATGAATTTACTGATTTATTAATTTATTTGATATTATTTGAGAACCACTTTCTATCTAGTTTACTACACAAACTGTTATTACTGCCATTTTGATACAATAAGCTATAAAAATGGTTTGAATAGCTTCCATGAATAAGGTGATGCGCATGATAATTAATGTAGCCTACATATTAAAAATAGGTAATTATTTTTTATTTCTATACATTCAATTCATATTTTTTTAATTCACTCAATACTTCAAACACAAAAAAAAAATTTGGATTTCAACTCAAAAGCTATTAAGTAGCTAATATTTTTTGGTTTTATTTTGTTGTTTTTAAGGTGAGGAAGAATGTGACTGACTGAGTCCGACATCTCAAATGCTTAAGCTGATGGTGGAAGTGCTCAAACCAATGCTTTTGGCAACAAAGGTCATATACGAAGAAAAGACCCACCAATTTTATCATCTACCCACTCCAAGCTCAACTGCTGACTGACACCTACAGCACTGTTAATTTTTTTTTTGAAGATTTAAAACCTTAAAGAAATTAAGGGTGCCATTCATCATGATCTCTCCAAGAGATATCAGTGGTTGTGGTTTATTTCCTCTACATGTGCAGGTAAACAATTTGCAGTAGTAGATTCATATTTTACAGCAACGTTGCACAGAAAAGGTGTCACAGTTTAATAAATGACTTAAACAGTATTTTTTTTCTATTTTGAAATATCTTTTTTTTTTTTGTTTCAACAGTTGTATCATAGAATATCATGTATTAAATTTCTGACGAATATATCGATAATCGCTGCATCGTGATATCGTGAGATAATCGTTACCGTGAGCCTTGTATCGCAAATCGTATCGTATCATGAGGTGCCCTGAAGTTCCCACTCCTAGTATATGTACACTAAGGGTGTAACGGTACATGTATTTGTATTGAACCGTTTCGGCACGTGGTGCTCGGTTCGGAACGGATGCGTACCGAACAAGTTTCTGACGTAATGTAACTCTTAATTTTCGAGGCTGTGAGGCAATCGGGTTACAGTTTCTTAGTGTAGATTATATTTACTCCGTCTTCTCTACTATAATGAGGACCAACACGGTAGGACAGTATAACTCAGAAACGTCAACGGCGCGACAACGTGGCCGCCGCGAGAACGCAGTGAAACGCGGGCGTTAAAGTCAATATACCAATGCACACCAGTCGCAGTGCGGCCGCGTGTTAGACGCGTCCCAGAAGCGGCTCAACACGACACACGCAAAAAGAACGGCAGAGTTTATAATTTGACTTGAGACGTCACCCTCCTGCGTCAATACTACTACCAGTAGCTAGGATCGGGCAGACCGGAAGTCACTCGTGTAAAAATACGGTGGATCCGGTCGATTTTCAAACTAATCGTCACACACTTTTTGAGTCCATCAGATCTCGAGTGGTAGATCGGGGCACAGTTGACTTGTCTTTGTTGATTTACTGCTGTCTTCTCAATCTTGGTCTCACACAAAAATACACACGGTCTCAGGCTTCAACTGGGACCGTGTGCTTTGGTCAGATGAGACCAAGATTGAGCTTTTTGGCAACAAACACTCTAAGTGGGTCTGGCGTGCCACGAAAGATGCGCATGCTGAAAAGCACCTCATACCCACTGTGAAGTATGGGGGTGGGTCAGTGATGCTGTGGGGCTGTTTCGCTTCCATAGGCGCTGGGAACCTTGTTAGGGTGCATGGCATCATGAATGCTTTGAAATACCAGGACATTTTAAATCAAAATCTGTTGCCCTCTGCCCGAAAGCTGAAGTTGGGTCGTCACTGGGTCTTTCAGCAAGACAATGACCCTAAACATATGGCCAAATCTACACAGAAATCGTTCACCACAAACAAAAGCTCCTCCCATGGCCATCTCAGTCCCCAGACCTTGTTTTGTTGGAAAAAGGGGGTTGTACAATGTATTAACACCAGGAGTGCTAATAATTGTGACACACATTATTTGATGTCAAATAATTTTTTCTTTATGTGGGATTTTTTTCCCCCACTGAATGAATGCACTTGTATTGAAGGTTGGGTTTTTCCTCTTTTTTTCCATTAAGGTCCCATATGATTTGAATAAAAAAAAAAAAATTATTAGAAACTAAAAAAACACATCTTTTTCAGGGGTGCCAATAATTATGGAGGGCACTGTATACTGTAACAAATATTAGGAGTGGGAACCTCTTAATACCTCACGATACGATACGATTTGCGATACAAAGCTCACGATAACGATGATCTGACGATATAGCGATTAGAGCAGGGCGGTAAACCGAAAATTTACCGTCACCGAAATTCTTAACGATGACCGACGTAATTTTGAACATGTCGGTAAATTCGGTAAATTAATAAAACAAGAAAATAGTGTTTTCATCGCGCTTTGATTCTGTGTTGTTCGTCTATGTTCATTCCCCTTTAAGAAAGCAGTGAATGTTCTTACGTAGGGAGTCACGTGATCATCAGGAAGCCAATCAAACAAAAGCCCGGTAAGCTAACGCTAGCAGCTAACGCTACAAGCAAAACGTGATGGAGTGTGGCTTAAGGGAGGTTCACCAAACTTTCAACCGACATTTAGTAGACTCTTGGTGGCATCCAGACGGGCTTTCACCCGCTGTCCTCCTTTGTTCTCACGATTTCCGGAGATGGTGCTTTCAGTGCTTTCTACTGGTAGCCAGGCTAACGCTAGCTAGCGGCTAACGCTACAAATGAACGTTATGGAGTCGGACAGCGGCTCTAACCTTGTCGAAACGACTGAACTTAATGAGTGGATTGGGCACGGACTGCATCTAGCAATTACTATGTGGCGTTATTTTGTATCTGTCTGTGTGTGATTCCTCTGATAGCTTTTGTGATGGTCAAGCATTCAGCATAAAGTACAATCCAACGGCGAAACTTATAATGACCGAGAAATGGCCCCAGCTATTTTTATTGTGCGTGCATTTATTAAAAAATGCACTGGGGGGGGGGGGGGGGGGGCCTTAAACCATAAAGTAAGCAGTTGTATTTAATAATTATGTCACAGCAGCCATTAACAATAAGTTGTCTTTTTGAAGTGTACTGTTCAAGCTGCAAGTCATTTGTGTTACAATGACATGTTTGCACAGGCATATTGATTTTGACAATGTACATTGTTCAAGTCATACACGCTGTTATAAATGTTCATACTTGAATTCTTATTGCTTACAATACATTTTTATAAACTTAATGTTTAGACTGCATGTACAATTGTTAAATACAGTATATCAAATTGAATGCTGGTAAATAAATCAACAAGAAATAGTTAATCTATATTTCATGCATTGATTCAGATTTTCAAATTATATAACAGTCCGCTTGGGCGAATTTATCGTCATTTATCGTTATTGAGATTAATCTGCTCAATTTATCGTGATACATGTTTAAGGCCATATCGCCCAGCCCTAATAGCGATACAACGATTTTCGACACATTGGTCAGGAAATTACTAGGATATTCTACAAAAAAACTAATAAACAGATAAACAAGCTTCTGCTGTGAATTGAATGAGTTTTATCACTAGTAGACGCGTTCATTCGATGCCATCCCTCCCACTTCAAACGGATTGAACGTCTATGGCTGTCAGTGGCAGCCATTGCCAGGGAATGAGTAATTTTGGACCATTTAAGGTCATTTACCTGTTGATTTTCGGTAAATTCCTGTTGATTTTGGGGTATTTTATGGGTCACTTGCTGTTTATTTTGCGTTACAGAACAGGAAGTGAACTGGGAAATTGGGAATCACCCAAATGAATAGACCCCACTCACATGACGTCACAACCACGCCTCCGCGCCATATTGTCCGTCAACTCGTCGTGTTCACGCATTACCGCTACGTAAATTCCTCCTAGTATGACGTGTTTTTCTGCTCGTTAACATTAATAATCAAAATGGTGAAGGCGTGTGTGGCGGTTGGTTGCAGTAACAGAAAAGATAGACGGAGAGACTTAAAGTTCTACCATATTCCGAGAGACCCGGAGAGGAGAGCGAGATGGACTGCTGCAATTCGACGAGAAAACTGGGCACCAAACGATCACCACAGACTATGTAGTAGTCATTTTATACCTGGTAGGATGCATTTAATATATATTTAGAGGGTTTTGGGCTGACCACCACAATTAAGATCATTGCGAGGCTAATCGCCGACAACATACAGTTTCAAATTCAAGATGTTTATTTCTTCCGCCATCATTATTTTTTAAAATAATATTTAGCTGGTACCAAGTGAAAAAAGCTGGCCTCGTCTACGGATCATCAGTTAAACAGGGGTGTCCAAACTTTTTGCAAAGGGGGCCAGATTTGGTGGAGTGGAGGGCTACCTTGGCTGATTTACCTAGAACAATATATTTAAACAATTTTTAGCAAGCCCTTCTGTGTGTCACATTTGCTTTATTATTATTTTTTAAATTCATAATTTCAACAATCTCGCCTTTGTGGCGTTCTCTTTCGACACTCGGGCTTTTGCGAAATACTGCTGCTGTGAAATTAAACTAGCTTCAAGTTGCTATAATTTCTTGCTGCGTATCTTCCTTGTAATGTTGTCGTAGATGTCAGCATGTCTTGTTTGGTAATATTGCGTCACATCGAACTCTTTGAACACAGCGACTGTCTCTTTGCAAATGAGGCAGACACAGTTGTTGCGTATTGTATTGAAGAAATAGTCCAATATCCACCTATCCTTGAAGCGTCGGCCATCGCAGTCAACTTTTTTTTTTATTGATTGTCGCCATTTTAGAAAATTGGAAGTAAAGGGTCACACGGGGTTATGTTGCTTAGAGTGCTGCTCTTAAAGGTTTTCAAACCTTCGTGAGAATAGGCTGATTTTGTGTGGACAACATAGTTGTAGATATCAGGGTAGCAGATGTCAGGCAGAGAGGGCGAAGACAGCGGGTCGAAAAATATCGATTGAGCCATCAAATATGGATCTGGCGAATGGATAGACTGAAGCTTTTCCACATAACGCCTTTTATGCAACGCATCCAATGAGTTTACAGCGTCTGAAAGCACCGGGGCTTCCACGAATTGCACTATAAATTGCACGACAAATTGAAACCATTGAGAATACGGATAAACAATGACGGCCAATATGGTGGCTGGATACAGCGACACGTCATTGTGTGACGTTGGTGAGTGGGGTCTATAGGCAGTGACTCAAACTCAACAGGAAATGACCTGTAAATGCCCTAAAATGAAAAGCAAGTGATCTGTAAATGGTGGTTTTGAATGAAAGAACGTTACCAGTCTAAATGGATTGGGCGTCAAAGCACCGTCAATGTCAACCATCAACCTTTCTAAAACGATATCTCGATTTTTGACAGGAGCATATCGACAATCTTTTGGGATACAAAGTATCACGATATATCACCATTTCGATATTTTGTCACACACCTAATCAATATGATAGTTTTTTTTTTTTTTAAAGACAGCCCACAGGGACAGCGGTAACAACATGTAAGTAATACTCACTGCCATGAATAAATAACAAACAAAAAAATACAGTAGTATTAAAAATGTGGCCAGCCAGCCCACCGGGATTTGTCCAGATCCTCCCGATTAGCAACTCCGGGCCTGGGCTCATCTTACAATTTAAGGGTAAAATGTTTATGACATGATTTATTGGATATTTACAATATTTAGCATAATCACAGTAACAGTTGCAAATATGTACTAATTTGAGATTTTTCTTAACAGCTAAACAACTAACTTCTGCATCTATCAAGAAAACAAACTTTGTCTTATTCTGATCATATGCACAACAGGGTTGATCAAAACAAATATTCCCAGTTACATGAGACAGAAATGAAACAAATAACACCTCCAATATCTTCGATTTCAGATTCAATTTGGGTACTTTGGAATGACAGTATTACTGTAGGGTATCACAGCCTAATTCATCCTTTAAAAGCTTTCAGAAGTCGAGGGGGAAAACATCTAGAAGATCATGTAAAATAAAATAAAGTCTTATAGCAAATAAAAAGACCTCTGCAAAGGTAGAAGGTAAAAGAACAGCAGGGGGTCAAGTGGTGACCTTATTAAGCACTGCCCCCGTGTGCGGTGGCACTGGGAGGGTTGCCGGAGCACAACAGGCCACATGATGACCTCCCAACCACCTGCAGCTCTCTCAGCATGATGCAGCATGGCATCCATTACTCATGCGCAGCTTTGCTCTCTCTCTGTCTCTCTCCAAGTACCTCTAAGCCGTGACCGCACAAAGACTACTCTAACCACTAACTCTATCGTGCGTACATCTGGGCCACGGCCAGAGCTAATGCACATTGACACAGTGAAGACCGAGACACACGTGTAATACGAACACAAAAAAAAGATTCAACATTTTCACCCACAGGGTTTAGTTCTGGGTTTAAGAGTTCAGATCTTGGCTGACTTGTATCTAAGCAGGGGTGTCCAATGTACCGCCCACCAGGGGGTACAATCCAGCGTCCTGGCGGGGTTGTTCTGCCTGACAGGAACGCTGTAGCTCATTCATACTGTACATAGAAAATCACATTCTCTTATTTCGAAATTGAACCATAGATTTGTAATTTAACGCACTTGGCTCACTTTTGTGTCTGCAGTTACATTCGTTCATTCGCCCAGTCTAAATGGATTGGACGTCTCGAACAGTCATCACCGGTCAATGAGCTAACAATGATGTAGGGCTGCAGCTATCGATTTTAGGTATCGATTAATCTATCGATTAGTTAGTTTGAATAATCAAGCAATTGGATTAGGCACATTTCACGTGTCGCAGAATAAGTTTTAGGAGATGTAAAACAAAGAAAAAAGTGTTCATTCTTGTAATAACATTTCTTTTGGCTTGCTAAAGTTGCACTTTCAAAAGAGCATTAAATGCGAATATAATATAAATACCTGAGTGTTTCTTCAAATTATGCGGAGTTGCACTTTGATTTCACATAAGCAATAGATACATTTAAAATGAAATTAAAATACCTGAGCTTCGCCTCAAACGGTATAAAAGATAAATAAGTGATCTAAATAAAACAAAAGAGCAATTGGCAAACTTGCATAGCAAAAGTCGGCTAGCTTGGATGCTATATAATGCGAACGTTCTTATTGTTTATTTTTATAAAGGTCTTAAATCGTTCATACACATATTCCCACAGAATAACCTGATAAAAATACCTCTAAATTTAATTCTGAACATATTAGCTCAAACCAAAAATTACCTTATGCTGGTCTTACCAGGGAGCAGCTGTATTCAGCCATGTTAGACGAGTTATGTCATATTCCCTGTTGCCATTAGAGGGTAGTGTATCCACCCAAATCAATAAAACTAAATGCAACACTTTCAAAACAAACCATTACAACGCCACTTTAATTAAACGAATCATTGAAGCAGCAGAATTTGATTTGAAGCTTTCTTCTAATCGAATTACTCAATTTAATCGATTAATCGTTGCATTACTACAATGAAGTGACCCAAAAATGCACCAAAACTAACAGGAAGTGTACCAAAAAATGTGTGATCCGATATTGCATAGGAAGTGACCCGTAAGTATCCTAAAACTACAAGGAAGTGACCCAAAATTAACTCTTTGGCTTCCACTGACAGCGATAGACGTCCAATTGACCTAAACTGAGAGGATTGACCGCAAATGCTCATCTTTTAGTGCCAATGACGGCGCTCGAAATTCAGTCCATTATTGACTGGTAGGGGCAAACGTTCCCCTCCTCTTTAAAATGGGTTGGACGTCGAGCGCCATCAATGGCAGCCAGTAAGTTAACTAATTTGGCCAATAAGAAAATAAACTAGTCTGGCCCACATACGATCCAATTGCCATAAATGTGGAACAAGTTCGACGCCCCGAATCTAAGGCACTGTTATAAACTGCCCCTCCCTATGGAAGCCACCGTTGGATATTTATTAACGAAATACGTGACCTAAAGTAGTTTGTTTCCTTGTTTTAAAGACCCTTTTTATTGCTTACAAAACTCTTCTTATCGCACGTTATCAGCTCAACGTGCTCCATGTGGAAATTTGACCTAGATAAGGTAACAATGAGATCACCACGCCAATTTTTAGACCAAAGTGTTGCGTGTGTCTGTTTTCAGATTTCCTGCCAAGACCTAATGCCCGACCAGGTGGTTTGTGTAATACTTAACAATAATGTGCATTAATGCATCTGTGTCAAATCATATTGATGTTGAGTTAATATTATTTGAATTCAACATTATTCCTGCTTAAATTGGTCAAAGTACACAAACATTTTATTGTTTAACTTGATAAGCCTTTCAGAGTAAATATCATTCAAAGAGCACAGGTGCTAAACTAAAGGCCCTCGGCGAATAATTTTACGAGACCCAAAAAAAGCTAATTGTGTTCATCAACGTCTTGCTGAAGTGACAAAATTGCAGATTGAATAGATCAAGATACAAGTTCTAGTGCACACATTATTTTGTCATAAACCCCCTTTTGATAATAAAATCAATCATTGTAGAACAAAAACCTTACACAGACATCTGATTTCAAAACAAAGTATAGTTGTTGTGTAGTACAGTGCTTCTCAATTATTTTATGCTACGCCGCCCAGGAAGAAGTGAATGTTTCGCACCCCCCCAACTTTCTGCCACTACTTAAAATGGTATCATTTGTCTATAAAATTATTACAAGCACACCTCTGCATAACATTGTTCCCTGTTAACATTAAAGGGAAAAAAAATAGATCAACTTACATTGTTTTTGTTTGTAACAAGACTTAAAGCGCATCAGTTTGCCTGAATTAAAAGAAGAAAAAAAAAACATACACTCAAGCAAGGTGTAAGTTTGGTCTCAACATTGGGAGGGACAATATAACAGCATAACGGGCATGTACACTTTTGCTGGGGACGGGACATTTATAAAACCAAACAGACTGGGTGAACGGGGGTCAGGGCTACATTTCTCACCAAAATGAACCTAAATGATCAGTGCAAAATAAATCTGGTATTGACTAATACTAACTTTGATGTGTATTAGTTCAGGTGATACACCGTTCGATTCAAACTTTTGTTGTAAAAAAAATTACTAAAGAAATATTTTGAAAAATTCCAGAATGTGAAATTTCTTAGCAAATTTAAATTGCTATATTAACATACACAAGAAATACAAACTTTTTAATCATTATTTAACTATCTATACAGGGGTAATCTTTAGTTAACTAGATTTCTTAAAGTTTAATTAACGTTAACAGTAGAAAACAAACAGGAGGGTATTTCTCTCAGCGCAACCTCATCCTCAAGTTCGAGAAATTCACACAGATTAATGTTATACCAAGTCAAATGCAGGTCGGACTTTCAGTAGCAAAATTAGTGGTCTGTTCCCCACCTCCACAACATTGATGTCTTTTTAGATTACTTACAGTGGCTGCTGCTGGCGGAAAAAAAACTTCTAATATCCCTCGTCTTCGAAGGGGGCGAAGGATGTTGTATTTTCTTCAGGCTGTGAATGCGTGTGTGTATGTTAATTCATCAGCCAATCAAACGTGCGTTTGAGGGGAAAAAAATGGACTGGCACATTGAGCAAGTGAAAAGAGGTGAATGTAAGTCCGAATGTAATGAAAGTACTGTAATGCACTTAATAATGGTCGGGTCAATGGTATCCTTACAACATATGGGAAGACAATCTAAATGACCTATAAAACTGAAGTTATTATATAATGCAAATAAGGTTGCTCAAAACGTTGGTGGGGACAATATGAGCATCCAGAAAAGTTGGGAGTGTTATTTCCCTACCGTTCCTATGCGAAGCTACGCCCTTGCACTCAAGGCACATTTTTTGAAAATTTGATACTGAAAAATAAACTTTAATAAAGTCAATAAATTATAATAAAGTCAAATTGATTAGCAACATTAACTCAGTGCACAATATGCCAAACAAAAAAAGAGTGTCATTACACAGAGGGACAGGTTTTATTTTTGCAGCATGATCGAGACCATGTCTAATGTTGCAGGCAGTATCAGCTCCTATGCCAAGGTATGTTGTTTTTTTTGCACTGAGCAATTTGGTATGTCACCTTGTATGATGCTAACAGTGCTCGCTAGTTTACTGAGGTAGCACTCGCAAAGCAGGACGATTGTTGGGAGTATTCTGCACGTTTTCGCTGAAAAAAATTCAAGCAGCTTATTAATGTGATTGGGGTCTAATGTCTTTATGTGATGTCTTCATTTATTTCGCTTCATGCTGTCTGCTGCCAACATTTTTGGACACAGTAAATGAAATATACCGGTCTTTCCTCATCTCCCACTGTCTTAAAAGTAAAGATGCATCGATACCGATACCGGTATTGGTAGAGGGGGCCGATACGGCCCGAAAAGGTGGTATCGGTATCGGCGAGAACCAACAAAGAGGGCACCGATACCATTTATCAGTCCAGCTATTGCTATTGGCCTGCTCCAGACCAATGAGAGTGAGCCAATAGCCGCTCTTAACCAATGCCGGGGCAGCTTTTTCATATGTAGGAAAAACAAACTACGAGAGGAAAATGTCATTGGTCTAGAAATATTTCAGCTTATAATATCTGTCGAGTATAATGGCTACATGCAAGATTTGCGACCTGACAGTTTCGAGAGGTGGAGTTAAATTGGCCAGTTTCAATACCTTGAACCTGATAAAACATTTGAAGACGATACGTGAACGAACACAAAGAGTTTGAGGCTACAACAGCAGCAACTGCTACCAAGAGAAAGGTCAGCTCACTTTGTGTACTTTACTTTTAATGTCTTTTACTGAAACAAATGCCACAGTAATTTGAGACCTGTTTCAAAAGTAGGGTTGCCACTTTTCAGAAATAGAAATAAGCGACGCCCTCCTCCCGCCCAAAGCCGTACAGGCGATGAAAAAAAAAGGGACATCCCAAAAACTCCTAAAATATAGAAATGTATCTACAGTAATGATAAATATTCCGTATTGGTTCAATACGGAACGCAACTCTTAATTCCCAATTAGGAATGATTCCTTATTTCAAAGGACGGGTGGCAAGCCTATTCAAAGGTGCTGTACAAATAAGCAAAGTAGGCTAAGCTAAGTGTGTGTTGCTGTTGGTGCACAGAGAGGGAGGCTAATAGAGGGACAAGATGAGGTGGTCAATTATTATTACTTATAATTTCATGAAAGTTGCACTGTTTGGCTTTTGAGAGCCAAAACTCGGGGTTTAAAAAAGTTTATTCATGATTCATTCATTGTATTTTTACTTTCGTACTGTTGGGCTAGTATTATACATGTTTTAATTTCACAAATTTAGCACTATTTTGGCTTTTAAAACCCAATGTTTATTTAACTATTGTCACCCATACCAGGTATGCAATAAAAAGTTGTACTTGATTCACTTTGAATGTATATATAAATTTTAAACAAAGTGGTATCAGTATGGTATCGGGATCGGCCAATACTGCACAGCCAGGTATCAGTATCAGGGCCAAAAAATGGTATCAGTGCAACACTAATTAAAAGTGAAGCCAAACGCTACGTATGCCTTGTCATTTTATCTCGTCTTACCTTTTAGGGTAATTCATATATCCTGCTCTTTGTTGTATGCTATTGTTTAATGCAAAAACACTGCACACACTCTGAAAATGAGAGCGCCACTGCCACCTACTAGGTGGATGTGCAATTATACGTTATTCTAGTATGGCAAAAAAGTCTATTCCACGAGGTCACATGCTTTGCGCCCCCCTGCAGGAGCACGGCCCACTATTTGAGAAGTACTGGTGTACTCAAGTTAATAATATGAGAGAAGGTAGAGTTATACTTTGCCACATTCATCACGGCCCTCCAAAGGACTACAATGTGGCCTGTGACAAGATTGCTGTACAGAGTGTAAAACTAACTCGTCTTCTGCAGAGAAATAAAACATCTCTGCGGCAGCCACAAAAAAATCCTGGTGGGATTTTGCAATCCTGAATAAAGCTTTGTTCTCCAAACTCACCTGGCATGAGCGGAACTGGTTGACCAGAAGCGTACATCTTTGAGGGTCCTTCCTGCCGTCGAGGCTGTCAAGCTCAGCAGCCACCTGGTTAAGCTCATCATCAGCATAGTAGAACTGGGCCAGAAGCTGAGGGTCCGTCCTCTGCAAAGAATCAAAACAAACCACTCTGACAAAAGAAGTCACACGTCTGAACATTATACATATACGTATAAATATATATACAGTATATGTGCTGCTCAAAAAAATAAAGGGAACACTAACATAACACGTTGTAGATCTGAATGAATCAAATATTTTTATTAAGTACTTTGTTCTTTCCCTAGTGGAATGTGCTGACAACAAAGTCAGACAAAAATTATCCATGAAAATGAAATGTATCAACCCATGGAGATCCGGATTTGGATTTATACTAAAAATGAAATTGGAAAAACACATTACAGGCTGATCCATCTTTGATGTTATGTCCTTTAAACAAGTCAAAATGAAGCTTAGTAGTCTGTTTGGCCTATGCATGCTTGTATGACCTCCCTGCAACACCTGGGCATGCTCCTGATGAGTTGGCGGATGTTCTCCTGAGGAATTTCCACCCAGATCTGGACCACCTCATCACTTGAGTTCCTGGACAGTTACTCCAGGAGAGTTGGACAGGGCCGTAGAAGATCCTTAAACACTCAGCAGGATCGGTATCCACTCCTTTGTTCAAGGAGGAACAGGATGACCACTGACAGAGCCCTACAGAATGACCTCCAGCAGGCCACTGGTGTGAATTTTTCTGACCAAACAATCAGAAACGGGTTCCAGGAGGATGGCTTGACGGCCTGACATCCTGTAGTGAGCCCTGTGCTCACTGCCAATCACCACAGAGCTTGACTGGCATTTGCCATAGACCACCAGAATTTGCAACTATGCCACTGGCTCTGTGCTCTTCACCAATGAAAGCAGGTTCAACCTGAGCACATGCGACAGACGTGAAAGGGTCGGATGGGGAACGTTATGCTGCCTGCAACATCATTCAGCAGACCAGTGTGGTGGTGGGTCAGGGACGGCATATCCCTGGAAGGACACACAAACCTCTACAGGTTAGATGGCACCTTGACTGCTATTAGGTATCGGGATGAAATCCTTGGACTCATTGTCATAAGGTACGCTTGTGCAGTGGGACCTGGGTTCCTTCTGGTCTATGACAATGCCCAACTTCATGTGGCTGTAGGATGCAACAGTTCCTGAAGGAAGAAGGAATTGACAACATTGACTGGCCCCCATGTTCGCCTGACCTAAATCCAATAGAATACCTCTGGGGCATTGTGTTTAGGGCCATCTTGCAAAGCCAGGTTGCTCCTCAGACTGTCCAGGAGCTCAGTGATGCCCTGGTCCAGATCTGGGAGGAGAATCCCTAGGACACCCTCCGTCGTCTCATTAGGAGCATACCCAGGCGTTGCAGGGAGGTCATCCAGGCATGTGGAGATCACATACACTACTGTGCCTCATTTTGACTTGTTTACATGAAAGTTGAATCAGCCTGTAGTGTGTTTTTCCACTTTCATTTTGAGTATAACTCCAAATCCAGACATCCATGGGCTGATAGATTTGATTTTCATTGATAATTTTTGTGTGATGTTGTTGTCAGCACGTTAGTGTTCCCTTTTTTTTTTCTTTCTTTTTTTTAGCAGTGTGTGTATACATACATATATATATATATATATATATATATATATATATATATATATATATATATATATATATATATATATATTATCGCTTCACATTACAAAAATGATTCATCATACAAAAGGTATTATGTACTGTAATCGAGGATTTCCCACTCGCAGCAATGCAATAATATAATTACATGTGACTTTAAATGTAAACGAACAAAATATACACACCACACACAATACTTACTGTATGTCCGTGGTTCTAAACCTTGCTGAAGGTACTGAACACCACGTGTTTCAAAGGTGCATTCCCCGAACCCTTCTGAATTTCATAATAGAGCAATTTTTTTACGACTCAAAACCTAGCAAGCCAACAGGTAAGTGAATTCCTGTTAATTTCTCCCAAGATTTCAAATTTACTACAATTAATTTTGCCTTTTGCTGTTGATTTTCACGTTGGAAAATGAAATTAAACTAATTTCGTTTCACACTGTTCCTTTTCTTTGGTTTCATGTCAACATTCTCACTCTAATGTAACATCTTTGCATCACATACTAATTTCATGGTGTAAAATGACGCTTTTTTTTTTTTTTTTTAAATCATCTACGCAGTTCACGCTGTCTGTAGGTCTATTATACTTTCTCATACCAAATGTGAGGCAACCTTCCACCGAGCAAACCGATTTCTCCTTTCATTAGATAAAGGGGTAGCAGTTGAAAAAAATGGAATGAAGCCTTAAATTGAGAGTAAACCAATCCAAAACCTGGTCTAAAATGCCACTTTGGCTACATTTAGTCAGCGTACAAAATAAGGGTCTGCATTTAACCTTCACAGAACCCCTGAGGCTTACTCACCGAACCCCAGTTAAGAATCACTGACTTATGTATATGAAACAAAACAAGAATAAAACTTCTACACGTAGCCTTACAAGGCACAAATAGCAAGATGAAATAGATAGCAAACAACGGCTACCGAAGTTTGCTCGTCTATTAGCATTCCATCATGATTTAGCATTCGATGCATATTCATTGTAATTCAGTACTAGGATTGTAATAAGTGTTCAATTCAAGCATCACATCTAGCCAGTCCTCACAGAAGAACTAATTGCTGCCAAAGACATGAATCCACATTTACTTCCCTCCGCCATTATAAGAAGTCTGCTTAAATAACTAACGTGTCAGATAAAGACACACATATATGTTTGTTCAGTAGCAAAAGTGGGTTATATGCTAATTTACAATGATGCATTGAATTTGCACACATAAGCTAAATACAAGTGATGTATAGGAGTTCAATTAAAAACACCAATATAGGGCAGACTGCTCACCACGCCGTTTTATATGTTATCTTCAAATTCAAGACAATGCAAGAGTTTTATTTAAAGTTTATTTAGGTCGACGGAAATGACATATTTAGTATTCATTGTCACTGGGCGAGTTAACAGCTTTAATCCATGAAAGCTCCCAGAAGAGTAGGCGTAATTAGTGAGCCTAACCCTGCTAGAGCGTTTGTGTCATTATCTCCCACCATGCGCTGAAGGCGTTGGGACCAACAGCGCCGTTGGGCTTATTGGTCGAGTGACAAGACATTACACCAGGTAATAGCCAGATCTTAACTTCGCTTGTACTCGAAAAGAATCAAAATGCAATTCTGAGTACAAAGGACAATCTATGCACAAAATCAAGGGAGGGCTCAGACAGAGCAAAAGGTTAATGGATTTGAAAGTGGCGACCGCATGCCGACACGTATCAGCAGACACGCGGTGAGAAAAGAAATGATAATACAAGAGATCCGGCGCTAAAAGGGCACCATGACTGGGCGGACTGGGAGAGACATTTGTCTCATTTTACTGCGCTGAAGTGAAAGTGTTTTTTACGACATTGAATGGAACATTAGTACATTCAACTGTAATGGAGAAGTCTTTCACAGGTGCCTTTCGCCTGAAGTTTGCAGTGGTCTTCCTGTTGCGTGATCCTCTCCTCTCCCTTGTGGACATTCTCCCTGAATATGATACTCCATGCTGTTCCTTCACTCGTGCTCATTAATAATGAAACAAACAGCAAGGAGGGTATACAGCTATATAAGCTGCAGCGGGGCTGCTTGTCGCATCATTGCGTAAGAAGAAAGACACTTTTTAAAGGATGCTCAAAAGCCCTCCGTGTGGTGAAACATTTTTTTCCAAAGGGCAGATTGGGGGCGGTTATGTATAGCTAATATCTGTCAGTAGGCGAGCTTCAGTTGATGACGCTTGAAAACAATGGGAGGTCTGTGACACAAATATCACGATGACCACCGAGGAAACTCCAGAATCAAATTTGAAAGATGAGGATTTTTCTTTTTTTTTTTTGAAAGCATATAGGCCAGTGTGCAGTGAGAAAGAATAGAGGTATTTGAAACAGAAGTCGTCTTCAAGCCTCCTCCTGCTGCTGTTGCATTCCTCATACAAGTGCTAACATTCCTTCAGCACTGTATCATGGGAGATAGATACTAAGTCAAAGAAGGACAGTGTTCAAGATGGACTCAAATCTAAAGACATATGAGCTGCTTTACTCGCTTATTTTGACTGGGGTCAGGCTAAAAGTCACTTTGTTTGTCATGATCATCGTAAATGTAATAAACACGGCAAGGAGAATCAACAAGAAGGCTAAGTAATATGAAAGAATCCCCGTTTACTGTGTTCTATTGTTCAGCGTAATTCTTTGTGGGTTAGAATGATGTCATTATATTCAAGTAGCTGACCCAGCTATTGCCCTCCAGCCAACGCATTTTGGCTTTTCCAAAAAAAAAAAAAAAAAAAAAAATGTCATCCTCTTACAGACATCCATATTAAGTTTCTACTAGCAGTATAGCCTGGCACTGTTTGGTATGCTACTTGTGCTGGGTTGTTGGGGTCAAACCGATTCCAGAAAGGGCCAAGTGGGTGCTGGATTTTGTTCCAACCAATTCCGTGAAGAGAGTTTAACCAATGAACTTCCTGCTGAAAAACGCAGCAACTGACAAAGTTTAACTGATTACACATGTAAAAGATCTGATTGGTGAAAAGGTGTCCTCTTCATTGGTTGGAAAGCAAACCTGCACCCACTTGGCCCTTTCTGGAATCGGTTTGACACCTGTGGGCTAGAGGATGAGTAGGGAAGAGGGCCACATTTATATGTACACTACACACACTTTGCACACATTATAAATAATACTGTTTTTGTTACTGTTCTAAGGCTCTGTTGTGTGTTTGTTTTTGCAGAGGAAAAGAAAATGTCTTCAACAGCAAGAATGTAAATGTTAATGCCATCTTGTGGATTTATTGTTATAATCAACAAATACAGTACTTATGTACAGTATGTTGAATTTGTATAACCGTCTTGTGTCTTATCTTTCCATTCCAAAAATAATTTACAGAAAATTATGGCATATTTTAGAGATGGTTTGAATTGCGATTAATTACGATTAATTGATTTTTAAGCTGTGATTAACTCCATTAAAAGTTGTAATCGTTTGACAGCCCTAAAAACCCTTACTTTTCGAGGCTGTGGTCATAATGTTAATATGAGAAACTTGAAACTGTTCAGTGTTGTAACTGTTCAATTTTGCACATCAGATATTTTTTTTAAAGAAAAAGTCTTAGCCAAAGTTATTTTAATTTTGTTTTTCAAAATATCTACATTTCAGAATATTGTATTTTCTATTTTTGAGCAGAATTCTTGCTTTGTATAGGCTAATGTTCCTATTGTTGAAAGCACAAAAGTGTATAATAAACAACTAGCATATTTATATTTTGCATTTTGTTTTCTTACAGTACCGAAAATGAACCGAACTGTGACCTCAAAACCGAGGTACGTACCGAACCGAGATTTTTGTGTACCGTTACACCCCTAATAAAAAGAAAAACAAGCCATCTTCATCCTTCTGCTGTTTATCACTAGTACATGTCGAACCCATTTGAACTGGGAGGGTGGCAGCGAATTAACCCCTCCCACTTGAAACGAGCCCCTCCCACTTTTATAGCCATCAGTGGCAGTCAGTGCCAGGCAACAAGGTAATTTTGCGCCATTACAGGTTGATTTTGGGGCATTTTATGGGTCACTTCCTGTTCCCAAATGAATAAGCAGTGACTCAAACTCAACAATAAGTGACCTGTAAATGCCCTAAAATGAACGAAAGTGACCTGTAAATGCCCCGAAAATCGGAAAGAGTGACTGTGAATGCTCTGGTTTCGAATTAACAAACGTTTTGGTTGCAACTTGTTGGTTCCTTTAAAAAAAAAAAAAATTCTGCTCTTGGCATGAGCACATTGATAAACTTTTGGGATTCAAAGTCTCACGATATATCACCATTTCGATATTTTGTCACACCCCTAGTATACACAGTTGGGGACCTGTGATTTTTTTTTTTCCTATCCCAATATTTTCACCAAAGACCGTTGTAAGTTGCATTAAGGACATGGCTCAGCAGGCTCAATCGAGAAATGTTGAACGACATGACAATGACGCAATCCACAGCTATGCAGGACTCATTTCAGATCAATACAATTCACAAGGATTCTGTACTTCCTGCTCTTTTGTGATCTGTAAATTACTGAAGGGTAGAGGTTGTTGGAGCGGCTGCCACTGCACAGCATCAGCATTTTTGTCATATCGGCATTCTCCAAGGTCTTCAGATTCTACACTTCATTTCCATTCAAAGCGTGCAGCTGATGAGAGCTATCAGACACTTGAATATCATCGTTGCTGCCACCGTGTACACGCTGAACCCACTTAAGGGCTTGAGAAGAAAAGAAAAAACTTATTTCTACACTCTGCATTCAATTCGAAGTACTATTCTCTGCCTTGTGGCTGCCATCCAAAGATCCCATGCAATTTTTGGGGGGAGGGTGTGGGCATTGGCTCATCAACTCATTTAATGATGTAATAACCAGAACTGTTCAAAGCAAAAGCGAGCCAAATCGCGAACTATACGAAATGCATTATCAGAATGTAGCATTGGGCATAGACTTGATAATGATATTGACGGGACACTTCCCCAGACACTGCGCCACGTCTTCAAGTAGGAGGCTGTCCTACACTGCACTTCCGTCGGTCGAAGTCGGTTGCAGTTATTCAAAACATGCAGCAATCCAACACCGGATTTAGGTTGAATGAGTACAAAAGCTGTACCGGATACAAACAGGAAGGATTGTCTCAGTGATTTGTTCGAGGATTCAAGGTAATTATTATATTTTTCGTACCATGCATGCATTTTGAAACTTTGTGAAAAAAAAATCAATGGGAGAAATTAACCGCTACAGCATTGGCTTCATAATTCGCAATATTTACGTAAAATAAATGCTAACTGACCGTTTCTTTTGCTTTTAACCAAGAATTGAGACCGTTTTACGTCCATATCTATAATAAATTCAGGGATTTAAGCATTTATTCACAAGAAATTCAACATAAAAAGCTCTTTGTTGAGATAAGGCGGCGCCACAGTGGCTTAAAGACTAGCAGCACATTCGACATTAACGTAAAATAAACGCTAACTGCCCGTTTTTTGGGTTTTTTTTTTTGCTTCTAACCAAGAATCGAGACTGTTTTATGTCCATATCTATAAAGAATTCAGAGAAATAAGAATTTATTCACAAGAATTTCAACGTAAAAAGCTCTTTGTTGTGATAAGGCGGCGCCACAGTGGCTTAAAGACTAGTAGCACATTCGACATACGTAGTTACGTAAAATATATGCTAACTGCCCGTTTTTTTTTTTTTTTTTTGCTTTTAACCAAAAATCGAGACCGTTTTACGTCCATATCTATAAAGAATTCAGAGATTTAAGCGTTTATTCACAAGAATTTTGTACGGAAAAAGCTCTTTGTCTGTTTTTCCACTCGGTCAGCTTTGACGGAGATAGGCCCCTTATTAATCGGCCCAGCACCCCGTGTCCCGTCAATATATTATGATGTCTATGCATTGGGCCAACAATGTTAGTTGAATGGCCCACAGCTGCTGTATGATTCACAATTGTTTTGTCTAACTATAAAATGTTCAGGAGTACCACTCATTTTCAATTCTATTCTTACGAGCAGGATGAAGATTTGGATCCACATGAGACAACAAGACTTAGTTCAATCCACTGACTCAAGAGCAGGAGTGGGAACCTCTCATTATAACAATTTATCTCATGATATGGCGATATGATAATTATCAATACTAGGGGTGTGACAAAATATCAAAATGGTGATATTTCGTGATATTTTGCATCCCAAAAGGTACGCTCATGCCAAAAATAGATATCGTTTTAAAAAGGTGTTAATGTATATATATACCTTAATTTCCCGAACATAAGGGGCACCAGGCGAATTCACCGGCGGAACTTATGTTGGCACATTGTATAGTTCCCGGGAGGAGGTATTTTGTTGAGGGAACAGCCGGAAAGATAGTTATATTCCGCGGGTTGCATGTGAGACAGACATTGCTACTGTATTTTGTTGCATCCTAAATGTCAATAAAGCAACGCGGATTAGCTCCGTTGTTTGATACTCCGCCTCCGACTCCTTCCCTAGCTCGCCACGACCGAAACAAAATAGTGACGTCACGTACCGTAATGGTCGGCAACGGATTGCCGCATACGTTTCTTCAACACAAAATGAGCGTGTCAATAAAAAAAAAAAAAAAAATTAAAAATAAAATCGGTCTTTATATATATATATATATATATATATATATATATATATATATACACAGTGCCTTGCAAAAGTATTCGGCCCCCTTGAACCTTGCAACCTTTCGCCACATTTCAGGCTTCAAACATAAAGATATAAAATTTTAATTTTTTGTCAAGAATCAACAACAAGTGGGACACAATCGTGAAGTGGAACAAAATTTATTGGATAATTTAAACTTTTTTAACAAATAAAAAACTGAAAAGTGGGGCGTGCAATATTATTCGGCCCCCTTGCGTTAATACTTTGTAGCGCCACCTTTGGCTCCAATTACAGCTGCAAGTCGCTTAGGGTATGTTTCTATCAGTTTTGCACATCGAGAGACTGACATTCTTGCCCATTCTTCCTTGCAAAAAAGCACGAGCTCAGTGAGGTTGGATGAAGAGTGTTTGTGAACAGCAGTCTTCAGCTCTTTCCACAGATTCTCGATTGGATTCAGGTCTGGACTTTGACTTGGCCATTCTAACACCTGGATACGTTTATTTTTTAACCATTCCATTGTAGATTTGGCTTTATGTTTTGGATCATTGTCCTGTTGGAAGATAAATCTCTGTCCCAGTCTCAGGTCTTGTGCAGATACCAACAGGTTTTCTTCCAGAATGTTCCTGTATTTGGCTGCATCCATCTTCCCTGTCCCTGCTGAAGAAAAGCAGGCCCAAACTACGATGCTGCCACCACCATGTTTGACAGTGGGGATGGTGTGTTCAGGGTGATGAGCTGTGTTGCTTTTACGCCAAACATATCGTTTTGCATTGTGGCCAAAAAGTTCCATTTTGGTTTCATCTGACCAGAGCACCTTCTTCCACATGTTTGGTGTGTCTCCCAGGTGGCTTGTGGCAAACTTTAAACGAGACTTTTTATGGATATCTTTGAGAAATGGCTTTCTTCTTGCCACTCTTCCATAATGGCCAGATTTGTGCAGTGTACGACTGATTGTTGTCCTATGGACAGACTCTCCCACCTCAGCTGTAGATCTCTGCAGTTCATCCAGAGTGATCATGGGCCTCTTGGCTGCATCCCTGATCAGTTTTCTCCTTGTTTGAGAAGAAAGTTTGGAAGGACGGCCGGGTCTTGGTAGATTTGCAGTGGTCTGATGCTCCTTCCATTTCAATATGATGGCTTGCACAGTGATGTTTAAAGCTTGGGAAATCTTTTTGTATCCAAATCCGGCTTTAAACCTCTCCACAACAGTATCTCGGACCTGCCTGGTGTGTTCCTTGGTTTTCATAATGCTCTCTGCACTTTAAACAGAACCCTGAGACTATCACAGAGCAGGTGCATTTATACGGAGACTTGATTACACACAGGTGGATTCTATTTATCATCATCGGTCATTTAGGACAACATTGGATCATTCAGAGATCCTCACTGAACTTCTGGAGCCCCACTTTTCAGTTTTTTATTTGTTAAAAAAATTTAAATTATCCAATAAATGTTGTTCCACTTCACGATTGTGTCCCACTTGTTGTTGATTCTTGAAAAAAAAATTAAATTTCATATCTTTATGTTTGAAGCCTGATATGTGGCGAAAGGTTGCAAGATTCAAGGGGGCCGAATACTTTTGCAAGGCACTATATATATATATATATATATATATATATATATATATATACAGAACACATTTATATTTTTATCTCCATCCCTGTACCCGTTCATAATGCGCACTATTTTACAAGTTGATTTTGGGGGGAAAAAAGTGTGTGTTATAGTCGTGAAATTACGGTATATATATATATATATATATATATATATATATATACACAGTGGGGTGAACAAGTATTTGATACACTGCCAATGGGTTTTCTCATTGACTGTGTATCAAATACTTGTTCTCCCCACTGTATATAGGGTGTAACGGTACATTTATTTGTATTGAACCGTTTCGGTACGTGGTGCTCGGTTCGGAACGGCGGCGTACCAAATGAGTTTCTGACGTAATGTAACTCTTACTTTTTGAGGCTGTGAGTCGATCGGGTTACAGTTTCTTTGTGTAGATTATATTTACTCCGTCTTCTCTACTATGATGAGGACCAACACGGTAGGACAGTATAACCCAGAAACGTCAATGGCGTCACAACGTGGCCGCCGTGAGAACGCAGTGAAACGCGGGTGTTAAAGTCAATCAGCCAATGCACACCAGTCGCTGTGCGGCCGCTTGTTAGACGCGTCCCAGAAACGGCTCAACACGACGCACGCGAAAAGAATGGCAGAGTTTATTATTCGACGCGACCCTCTTGCGTCAATACTACTACCGGTAGCTAGGATCGGGCAGACCGGAAGTCACTCGTGTAAAAATGCGGTGGATCTGGTCGATTTTCAAACTAATATGCAATCGTAACCCACTTTTTCAGTCCATCAGATCTCTTGAGTGGTAGATCGGGGCACAGTTGACTTGTCTTTGTTGATTTACTGCTGTCTTCTCTGCTATAATAATAACCAACATGGCCCCGTGTTCAATACAAAACCCTCCTACCACAACAAAACAAGTAGGAACTAATATTCACATAGAAACTAAAGTTATACAACATAAAATATACAACAGAAATGAATACTACATTTCATTTGTAAAATACATGTTAAAATCTTTGTCATTGGGACTTCATTTTTCTTCTTTCTTTCAGAAAGAAAGCTGACCAATACGCGGGGTCTGAAAGGCAAATTGTTGTTGGATTATCTTTAAATAGCCGCTACTTTTTGAGCAGAATTCTAGCTTTGTATAGGCTAATGTTCCTATTGTTGAAAGCACAAAGGTGTGTAATAAACAACAAGCACATTTATATTTTGCATTTTGTTTTCTTACTGTACCGAAAATGAACCGAACCGTGACCTCAAAACAGAGGTACGTACCGAACCGAGATTTTTGTGTACCGTTACACCCCTAACATATACATATATATTTAAAAAGGGTCTCCGTTAACTCTATGGCTGCCATTCACGGCACTCGACGCCCAATCCATTAAGACAGGGAAGATTGGATGAACATTCATTCATTCGAAATCAGAGCACGGTTACTCTTTCCGATTTTTGGGGCACTTACAGGGCACTTTCTGTTCATTTTAGGGCATTTACAGGCCACTTCCTGTTGAGTTTATGTCATTGCCTATTCATTCCCGAGTCACTTTCTGATCTGTAACCCAGAATCAACAGGAAGTGACTCCGAAATGCCCTAAAATCAACAATAAGTGACTGAAAATCAAAACAGATAATGACCTGATATTGCCCACAATTACCTCGTTGCCTGGCATTGGCTGCCACTGATGGCCATAGAAGTGGGAGGGGCCTATTTGATGAGAAAGGGGTTCATTCGCTGCCGCCCTCCCAGTTCCAATGGATTGGATGTCTATTGTCTATTAGTGATAAAGTTACAGCAGAAGGATTAGGAGAGCCTGTTTTTCTGTTTATTCATTGTTTTGTAGAATGATTTCCTCACCAACGTATCGATAATCGTTGTATCACCGTATCGAGAGATCATCGTTATTGTGAGCTTTGTATCGCGTACCGTATCGTGAGGTACCACGAGGATCACACCCCTAATCGATATATGGGTCAGGATATAACCATAACTGGGTTTATCGCTAGAAGACGTCCAATTTGGTTGAGTTGAGAGGCTGGCACTTAAAATGGATTGGACCTATATGGTGGTCAATGGCAACAAATTAGTTTAATTTGGGGGAACTTCAGATCATTTGCTGTTGCTTTTTAGTCACTTCCTGTTAATTTTGGTGCATTTATAGGTCACTTTCTGTTGATTTTGGGTTACAGAAATGGTAGTGACCTGTAACTTGTCCCAAATGAATCAGCAGCACCTTCTGTTGATTTGAGGCTTTTCTGGGTCACCTCCTGTAAACTTAGGGTTACAGAACATAGTGGCCTGGGAATCTCCCCATATGAATAGTCAGTGACTCAAACTGAACAGGAAGTGACCTGTAAATGTCCCAAAAATTAGAAAGACTGGCTGCGAATACTTCCAATGAAGGGACGTCCATTTGCCCCTGCCAGTATAAATGGATTGGTATCTAGTGTCATCAGTGGCAGCCATTGCGTTGCGACACTATTCTAGTGGAAGGTATTGGTAGCAACTTGTTCATTCCTTTTTTTTCACCTTTTAAAAACAAATATCGATTCTAGGCAGGAGAATATCTATAACCATTGAGATACAAAGTTTCACGATATATCACCATTTCGATATTTTGTCACACCCCTACTCAAGAGTAGGCATGTTCCGATATGAGATTCTGACGGGATGATAACTTTAAACCAAAATATCACGGTGTCACGGCATTGCAATTACTAACTTATCAACTCTAAAATGTGTTACTTTGAGATATCTGGGTTTAAAATAAAATAAAATAAAATAAACTTTTTTTTCATTGAACAGGAATTTTATTTTTTAAAACATATGAGCAAATTGGAACATATGTATAATGTTGTTAAATTAAAAAATATATATTTTTTAATACTAAATATTCTAATTAAAATAAATACAGTGCTTTAGTTGAGCCTAAACCCACAGCCACAGCCAACATTATTACCATCAGAAGAAAAATAATTGAATATTTTCCTTAAAAACCACGTGTGTATGGCTTGTATCACATTATAAACACTCTTTCTCAACACAGACAGTTGCCAGAGAGAAAAAAACACATGTTTTACCACCGCTAGACACACTACACACGCTGGAGTTAACTCTCTTAGCTGGTGAAAAACGTTCATGACAGTGTTTACTAACCTTTAATTTTGTATAAATGCAAAATCATTGGAGGTACTGCCTCCTCGGCAACTACCCTCCACAAGCATACATTTACATGTCGGTTGACCCTCCACCTCTAAGCCGCGGCCGTCTGTAACTTTTCTGTAGCTGAAGTATTCCGAAACCAGCGATTTTGTTTTCTTTTGATGCGGGGAAAACTTCAGGAGTTTTACCTCCTCAAGCCATCGTGTAGCACAGCTGACTCACTGACATTAAGCAGCAACCAGTGGGAGAGGGTTGAGCCTTGCATCTATGGTACATAAAAAATAGCTAATACCATAGGGACGGTATGACGGAAAATTTTCACGGTTTTGAAATTGTGACGTTTTATACCACGGTAATCAAGAGGGATCCACCCATCTGAAACGATGGCTTAATCTGCGCCCATTTGCTAGAGCCTGTCCTGATGTGACATTTGGACCTCTGTTTGTGTCCCAGATGCCCTGATTGTTGAATGGCGGCACATGAAGACACCTCTTATGCAACAAATAATCTGGTTATACAATTCAGAATTGTCTGTCTCGGCTGACTTGCAGTTTCAACGGAGAAGTCTATTTTAAAAAAAATCAATGAGTCAAAAAGAGATGCGAAAGTAGGAAAAGCTCAAACTAAAAATGAGCGAGAAACTGTGTGGCTTTAGATATAAAACTGTTTCTAGATTATAAAGTTGATCAAAGTGTTTTTGTCGCTTCAGGAAGTGATAAGAAATCTGACAAAGAGCCTCTACTGTTGCAACTTATCAGCTAGAGCAGATGTCGCCATTGAACTGATATAATATGGGGTTGTTCTGAAATAGGAAATTAGTTGAAACAAATCCTCTAATTTTTGCTGGAGGCCAGAGCTCGGGGGGTGCCGCTACTAAATACCAAGGTACTGTACATTTCCGATTGTACTCCTAATAAAGACTGAGTGCAAAACAACCTCAACAATTGAGCTAAATGCAAATTTATGCTGCAGGGATTCCTTTGTGTGAGAATGACCCAAAGCTACTCACATTGAGGCTAAATCTGTCCACATTCCTTTTACTCTTGTAAACAGTGACAAAGTGAAGAGCAAGGTGGCCATTTTCACAAAACCAAGAGGAGGACACTTTGTAGCATTTTGCGAGGAGAGAAAAATTGCTACATCGCACTTTCATGTATTGTCAGTGCATCCCTCTTGTGTAGTGCTTTGCCACCACGCATAACATTTATGGCTTTAAACGTGCAGACTAAATTTGCATAAACTTAATTCTTAGTGGAAAAATGAAAATCCCTGTTCTTAATGCAGTGCTTCTCAGTTGTTTTCTGTTACGCCCCCACCCCCCGACGTAAACGTTTCGCGCCCGCCTGACAATCTCCCGCCACTGTAAATTGTATCATTTGTCCTTCAAATTATTAAAGTGATCCTCTGATTTAAATACATGTTGGGTCTAATAAACCACAATTGTTCTCTTGTACTAAAATATGTTGTTAGAAACACATAAAATGTTCAATCAAAGGCAATATTTTATAATATTTAGTCCATATTTTGACCGTTAGTTGGCGCCATGGTGTGCGGGCTCGCAGTGATGACGTAATTGGTATCATTCCGAATGTGTAGCGTGTTCAACAATTGCTTATTGCTGCCTAAACTCGCGAAGTAAAATGCCACGATGTGCTGCTTTTGAATTTCCAGTCAAATGGAAAAAAGGGGAGTGAAGTGAGTGGCAAAGGTGGAATTATTATATTTAGTGAATAAATGTGCATAAGTGGAAGCTTCTCCCCCTTTTTGGTTCCTATATGCGTGTATCCTACCCACCACGTGTTACAACTGGCGCCCGAACATTTTTCCTGGATCCTCAGTCAAGTAAGGGTCCCATCGCGTCTGCAATAATGGTTTTGGATCTGTCCGTTTATTTTTATTCGTCGGTCCCACAGCGGCTTTTCGGATCAGTCTATTTTGTGGAATCGACGGCCTAATCGCGGCTGCGATATTGCCATGGGATCGGTCTAATTCCTGGATCTTCGAGTGAGTAAAAAAACGCGGATTTGGATTAGTATTGCTATGTTTTTTGTTGACTATTCTTTGTGGGAGTTTTCCCCAAATCATACTAAATAATTAAAGCACTATGGCACGCTACAGTGACGACAGTGACTCTGACATGGACCTTACAACAATGTTGGAGTTCGTCAGGGAATGCGTGTTTGCTTCCGAGTGAAGAGTGGTCAAGGTGGAAATATTATTTTTTGTGAATGAATGTGCATAAGTGGAAGCTTCTCCCTTTTCTGGTACTTTTATACACGTATCTTAGCTACCACGCGTTACAATGTACAAGACCTGGATTACACAAGGTGTGCTCTTTGGCCTGAACTGTATGTAAAGCACACAACAGCTCTGGATGCCAACAATCTACATAATTATATTGGGAAAACGTTTGAAAATGCAATATGCTTACCTTGAATATCTGCTAATAAAATCGGAGTTCCCGAATCCCAACAGCATGCACTCTCGCTCCCAACAGGACTCTCTCGCATCACCAGTTTTGCCCAACTTTTGCCTTATCAGGTATTTGCTGCACGCATTTTTCCCTGAAACTCGTCTTGTGAACGACCGACAGTGCTGTCCTGCTCTTCACTTTTCAGATCTGGTTCAAATAGGAAGGGTAGAACTGACGACATGTTGGGAAAGCTAACCACTGACAAGCTGGAATTTCGGCATTCGGGGCAAGTGACGTCACGCACTGCGACGTAATAAGGATGTCGACCTATCACTTAAAATAATTTGACAAACTTTATTAAAACAAGAACATTGAGAGGGGTTTTAATATCAAATTATTATAACTCATACTAACATTTATGTTTTAAGAATTACTTGTCTTAAAAATAGAGGATCCCTTTAAGTAGACCTCTGCATAACATTGTGCCCTTTTTACTATTAAAGAAAAATGTAATATAGATCAACTTACAATAATGTATAGCTTTGTTAACATTGTTTTGTTTGTAACAGAAAAGACTTCAAGCACATCAATTTGCCTGAATTTAAAGAAAAAATCACATCCAAACTGTTAAAATACACTCAAGGTACATTTTTGACCATTTGATACTGAAAAATAAAATTCAATAAACTCAAGAAATAATAATAAAATTCAAATTAATTAGTATACCAAACATTTGACCGAAAAAAAACAAAAATTAATTGGAAAAAAACGACAGTGTCACTGGACAGAGAGACAGTTTTTATTTTTGCTGCAGGCACTATCAGCTCCTGTGCTATGTGTGGGGTTATATTGCACTGAACAAACTGGTGTGCATAGTGTTACATGATGCTAACAGTACTGTTGGTTTACTGATGTGACACTGACAAAGCGAGACAATAGTTGGCAATATTCGGCACGTTTTCGCAAAAAAAACTATCAAGTGGCTTCTCAATGTGATTGGGGTCTTACTTGACGTCTTAATAGCCTACCGCACGAATGCTATTTTTAAACCGTGACGCGGAAGTGGGACATTATAGACACGCTCTCACATACAATCCATGTTATTTCCGCTATTTTTCTCCAGTCATCTTTCAAAAAAGAACATGCCGATCAAACACTGCTGCCATGGAACTTGTATAAATGACTCTAGATATTACGACATAATAAAGGATGTTTTCTTCATATGTTTCCCGAAACCAAAAACTTGGAGGAAAAAACGTGAAGAATGGATCAACTTGCGCGGACGTCCAAAAGAACACTTTAACGCCAGCAAGGTGAAGCCATTCACATTTCATATGCAGTAAACATTTTGTTGAAGGCCATGGTCCTACAGAGGACGAAGAGGTAAGCTATTTTGATATTTTTACTTATTTTTTAGCATGGTGTTTTGCCGTGCTGCTTCTGTCTGACAAGGAATGACCTGAAAAAATTTAAAATGGTATCCGACTGCCACTGTTACCTTTTCTGTTGTAAAAAACAATTTTTGTAAGGGGGAAATGTAAATAACTCATCGAATTAAGATTTATTATTTAAATTAAAATCGTTCTTTGGCTGTCACTGAGTAGCATTTGCGATCGCTACAAAAAAAATAGCAATGTAAATTGCCCCTTAAGAACGGTCAGAGGCGTAAGACAACCAGAGTGAGAAGAAAAATATTTCAAGGTATTTACGATATTTTCAAAAAGACCAGCACCAACAACTACTGTCGAGTCTAACACAGACAGTGACGAATGCTAGTGTGCTAACTAAGTGTGTAACGATACATGTATTTGTATTGAACCGCACCAGTTGCAGTGCAGCTGCGTGTTAGATGCGTCCCAGAAGCGGCTCAACACGACGCACGCGAAAAGAACGGCAGAGTTTATTATTTGACGCGAGACACAACCCTACTGCGTCAATATTCCTACCGGTAGCTAGGATCAGGCAGACCGGAAGTCACTCGTGTAAAAATACGGTGGATCCGGTCGATTTTCAAACTAATATACAATCGTAACCCACTTTTTGAGTCCACTTTTTGAGTGGTAGATCGGGGCACAGTTGACTTGTCTTTGTTGATTTACTGCTGTCTTCTCTGCTATAATAATAACCAACACAGCCCCGTGTTCAATACAAAACCCTACTACCACAACAAAACAAGTAGGAACTAATATTCACATAGGAACTAAAGTTATACAACATAAAATATACAATATAAATGAATACTCTATCACATTTGTAAAATATTAACACATAATAAAATAAATAATAGCCCATTTAAATAAAATAAATTGAAATGAGCTAAAACACCTGTAATTAAATAATAAGAATAATACACAGATCCTGCTTACACAATTAAATTTATTAATTTCTGTGTGGCGCTTTAACTTGGAGAAAATCCACCAATAAAGCTTTTGAAAACCGTTCATAAGAAAAAAAAATGTTTCACTGAGGCATTTCATTTGTAAAATACATGTTAAAATATTTGTCGTTGGGATTGCTTTTCTCTTTAGCACAGGATTTCTTTTTTTCTTATTCCATCAGAAAGAAAGCTGACCAATACGCGGGGTCTGAAAGGCAAATTGTTGTTGGATTATCTTTAAATACCCGCCACTTTTTGAGCAGAATTCTAGCTTTGTATAGGCTTATGTTCCTATTGTTGAAAGCACAAAGGTGTGTAGTAAACAACTAGCACATTTATATTTTGCATTTTGTTTTCTTACCGAAAATAAACCGAACCGTGACCTCAAAACCGAGGTACGTACTGAACCGAGATTTTTGTGTACCGTTGCACCCCTAGTGCTAACAAAAACAGCAATAATTGAATAAATACACTCTTTTCAACAATCATGCTGACAACAAAAAAGGACTCACTAACATTTACTGTACTTGCACATGACTGACTGTGTTTCCTTGGTGTCTTTGCACGCATGTTTGTGTGTATACTATCAACTCACATACTATAGATTTTTTTACTAAATATATTTTCCTGAAATGGCATTCGAAAATGTTTTTATTTGCCTTTGGTGTACTTACAGTATGAACAAACTGCCAGGCAACCAGCAGCAATATAAATCTGCTGATTCTGATGGCTTAGTGTTGTCTTTTTTCCTTTTTATTTTTTTTTTTGCATCTGCTGTTCTGTAAAGAACTGTGGCTGTCGTGAAAGCACTATAAAAATAAAGTGGACTTGAGTTGTGCGAGTATTGATAACTAAGGATGGGCATTATAATGAATCGCATCTTAAATATTCAATGATCTGTTAATTCAGTCTCATGTAGTTTGCGTTCTGAAGAATCACGTGACCACTGCTACGACAACTCCACCCAGAGGCATTATTCTACTCAATATAGGAATGTCAATGTTTTCACCCTTACTGATACTATAATTTGATTGATTGATATCCAACTGAAATTTAGTTTTACTGAAGAGTGAAAGAAACAAACAAAAAAAAAGCCTTTCATTGGGGATTGCAGTAATTAATGCTAATGACAGATGCGATATGTAATGACTGCTGCCTCCCTGGCAGAAGCCACATCTGTGTTGTACCTTGAAATCTCACATCCCCCACAGGCACTTCCTCTCAATCATTGTTTCCCCACACCTAGCTCAGCGGGCTCCAATTTCCCCAGAATCTGCAATGAATTTCAAAAAGCCTTCAAATCCCCTTTGCGCAGGGGTCACCGGCCGCCCTAAATTCAGACAAGTGACACCAAATCAATGAGTGCGCGGCGGGCAGGCAGCTAAGCAGAATGAGACATGCAGAAAGAGCAACAGAAAGTGGGCTAAATATGAAGCCGCTGCTCAGCAGTTTGCTGTTCCCTCCTCCATCGACTGTGTGCCAACAGAAGCTCCTCTACAGAGAGCGGCCGCTAATTGCTTCGCCTGGCCTCACTTCTTCCACTTGCAGGTTGTAGCAACAACAACAACATCATACTGATGTTCTGACTGAATAGGATGTGCAAAAAGAGGCAACATTGTTACTGTGCTGACCAAAGGACAACGTATGAAACAGGGTTACAACCATGGATGAAAGTGGATCGGAACGGTCCTGTACATCGTACCAGTAAAAGATTAAGGGCCGGAACGGTCTGGTGCTGTGCTTAGATCCCCACAGCTTCCATGCACGCACCTACAAGAAGAAAACGATCTACTAAAACACAAGTGTTAACAACAAGCCTGAAAGCCTAATAAAGTCCTTGTGCAGCGTAATCATTTGCAACAATATCTATTATGTATTTATTCCACGGCGTTCTGCCCAGCGGCTCCATCTCAGTGTATCGGAGTCTGACGAGTCGCGTCAATGCACACAGCAAACCAATAGTGCACGAATACTATTTTTAGACTGCAAGGCTGCGTGACGTCACCATCGTAAACCGGAAGGGGGTCAACATACAAGCACGCTCGCATACAACTCATGTTAGTATTGCTTGTTTTCTGCCGGTAATCTTTCAAAAAAGAAAACGCCGATTAAACACTGCTGCTAGAAACTACTCTAGACATTACGACCGTCCACATATGAAGGATGTTTTCTTCATACGTTTCCCGAAGCCAAAAACTCTGAGGGGAAAAAATGTGAACAAGGGATCAACTTGTGCGGACGTCCAAAAGACCAGTTTAACGCCAGCAAGGTGAAGCCATTTACCTTCATATTAGTCAACATTTTGTTGGGGGCCATGGCCCTACAGATGACAATCTTAATCCATTGCCTGCCCAAAAGAGGTAAGCCATTTTTACTTACTTTTTTAGCTTGGCGTTTTGACGTGCTGCTTCTGTCTGACAATGAATGACCTGAAAAAAATGTTATTTATCTATCACAACGGTCATGTAGGCCTTTTTTTTTCCTAAAATACGGATATTTAAATAAATTGGCCATGTTTGGCTTTGGTCTTTTTGTAGCCTGCTCATGCCAACAGGTTGGCTCAAGATTTAACAGCTTTCCCTTTCCTGTTGTAAAGAAACAACTTTAGTAAGGGGGAAATGTAAATGAAATAAGAGAATTAAGATGTGTTTTTAATGAAAAACTTAAAAGTGTTAGTTGGCTGTCACTGAGCAGCATTTGAGATCGCTACACAAAAATAGCAATGTAAATTACCCCCAGGAACGGTCAGAGACGTAAGACAACCAGAGGATATAAAATCTAAGAAAGACAGGACGTATGGTGGTAAAGGATAGCTTGTTGAAACAGGAGGGTGTCATTGTCAGTGGTGTAAGGCAATGCACACAAGAAAAAGTTGTCGATAAAAAAGCTATCTCTGGATCAGGTCGGCTCTTTTTCCCTGTCTTTTCAGCCCTCGACACTCAAGCCATCTCTTTAACTGAACATTTGTATGTTCTTCCACATCTTCACCAGTGAATTTGGCACCAGGGACATCATTTTTGGACAGAATTGGTAGGTTTAGTTCAGTAAAATCTCGTTCGTACACTATTTACATGCATCTAGCATGAAGGGCAAACGGGAGTTAGACCCCCCCAGCAACAGTTGCTAACGTTCTGAATATTAATGAGCAAAGGTGACGTGTTACGTGCGGTACGCTACTGGCTGTCAAGCTAACATGTGATCAGCAAGGACAGTTAGTTCTGATTGGTTCAAAGGCAAATGTGTTTTTTTTCGAACAACAAAAAAGAACAAACCAGAGAGGTAGCTGACAACTTCTTGAATTAATGCTTGTGGTCTGGACCATATCTGAAATCAAACACCTTTTTGCCCTTAACAGGCTTCCGTAGCAAGGAAATGTTGTTTGGTTAGCATCACAGTCTGCGGTTGGCAGTACATCGGCTAATACCGTATGAGTCGGGATTCGATGTTGAGCAATGAGGAGCGGAATATCTACTGTCCTTGTAAAATGAACGTGCATCAAAGGCCTCTGATGCTCCAAATTTCCCGCAAACGCTTGTAATTACATAAAACAAATCAATCTGGATCTTCGTGAATGTTTACTTCCTTGTTAAATCGTTACCCAGCCAGGATCGTTTTGGCCAGTAATTGAACAATTTTTGCACAAGCGTAGGTTCGTTAGGTAGAATTGAATTGCAATGTGAAAAGGAACTGTATCAAAAATGTCCTGACCAAATGAATTCTAGTGCGGACCAAAGAAAGCGAACTATGGTCTTTCTTGGTGTTAATACGCCCTTGTTTCATCAGTCTGCATTATTCAACAAATAAAATGATAACTGTAACTACAGTTGTGGGTATGTTGAAGCCTAGACTAAATAGCCTAGCCATAGATTCCGCCATCAGTTGACAAGACGGCTCCCACAGACATTGTGCCACGCTTTCCCGAAGGGGGCTGACCCAGGCAGAACATTGAGTTGGCTTTCACTGTGATAAACTCAAACACACGCTGCGTTCTAATCCCAGATTTAGGTGGAAATAGGACGAAGTTTTTACTGCATACCGGCAGGCAGGAGTGAGAGAGTGATTTGGTTGAGGAGTCAAGGTAATTATTGTATTAAATAGCATGCACTTTTAAACGTTGAGCACCATGCATGCACTTTTAAACGTTGTGAAAAAAAAAATTAAAAAATCGATGGATAAAATTAGTGTAACTTTGCCTTGAAATATTTACGTAAAATGAATGATAACTGCTCATTTTTTGCTTTTAACCAACAATCTAGACCGTTTTATGTTCATATCTATACAAATTCCACGAATTAAGCATTCAGTTACAAGAATTTTAAACTTAAAAAGTTCTTTGTTTTATGACGGCCGCCATGTTAGATGACACAATTCCGTAACTTGGCTTGAAATATTTACGTAAAATGAATAATAACTGCCCGATTTTTGGTTTTAACCAAGAAGCTAGACTGTTTTACGTTCATATCTATAGAAATTCCGCGATTTAAGCATTTGCAGTGGGGAGAACAAGTATTTGATACACTGCCAATTGGAAAACCCATTGGCAGTGTATCAAATACTTGTTCTCCCCACTGTATTTACAAGAATTTTAAACTTGAAAAGCTCTTTTGTTTTGTGACTGCCGCCATGTTGGATTTTGTATCTCTACACAATAACAGAATTCAACCTAAATAAATGGTGATTGTATATAGAAACATTTTATTTTTAAAAAAAAATTAAGTTGCTATTTTGGGCAAAAATAAAAAACACAATTTACATTGATGGGCGAACATGTAAAACATTGAATGACCCTGCTCTCATGTTGTGCAGAATATCCGAAGCATGTTTCCTCGAAACTGAGCAATGATTTACAGATTATGATGATGTGAAATACTAATCTTGAGCATGTGGACTTATTTCATGCTGTGTGGACTCATTCCACTGAATTTAATGCATGCTGAGAATTAAACTGGCGAGTACCCTGCCTAACTTTAATTTTAAATATTATTTAATCATTCGATTTTTAGTCAGGTAAAACAAGTTTTCATTTGTTTGGTTAGATATTTTTACGCAAATGTTCGTCTGTGCTCCTAAAGTGGGTAGATTACATCAATGTACCATACAAGTGTTGCACAAGACTTTCAATAGAACTGTTACTCACACAGCAGTCACTATAAATAGAACAAGCTAAGAATTACTGTAAAGCAGTAGACCACGTAGATAATTCTTAATCGACCTCTGGTGAAGAAACACTTTCTGGGAAAATGCAGTGATAATACAGCATATATAAATTATATATCGATATCCCTGCTACATACCTGTGCATTCAAAGGCCTGCATTAAGCAGTTGATATTTCCTACTTTTTTTTCTACACCTATCAAATGTGCTGCAGCTTAACAAAGTACCCCTGACCTGCTTTGCTTGCAGGATCTGAAGAATTACAGCAAATCCAATAACCCCTGACACCAAAAGAAATGCAGATTTAGAAGAGCACAAGTAGAAGTGTGGACCAAAAAAATCGTCATCAAAGCAGGATTTAAATACACTAAAGTCTAAAAATTACTCATTAAACTAATGCTTCTTAAAAAAGCGGTCATTCATTCACACTATAGGTTAAAAATGGGAGAACTTGGACAACATTTCCTCATTTATCATTGCTACAAAGGTTTTTAAGATTCGGAATTGGAACCAAAGTTGCCGTACAGTTCAAATATTTTCGGGAATTCCTACCATCGTCATGTTATGACGGCTGAGTGACTTATTGTGACATTTTGTGAAAAGACAAAGCAACGGCGGTAAAACAAAAATATCCAGCGGATATACCTTGACGTAAACAAGCGCTCATTGTACTGTTGCAAGAATAAATATGGGAAACCTAGTTTAGAAGCACTTATCATACATGCCAACAATGCATCACTCACAGAAGTTTGAAGGGTTTACGAAATCATTTCTAAAAGCCTTATTATTCACCCTCCTTTTAAGATGTTTATTGACCCTTCTTATAAAGGTGAATGTTTCAACATTCCTCCTGACTGTTATGCAGGTCTGATCTGAAACTAAAGTAAATGTTTGATGGAAGTTACTGCTGCCAAAGGAGGCACCAGTTATTAAATCCAAAGGTTCAAATATTTTTGCCAACTCACATGTTGACCTTTACATTGTTGTGTTCAGTAAAAACATGGAAACAAATGTGTGATCAACAACAACTTATATCCTTATGTGGGCCAAACCGGAGCACAGCTATCTTTTATCCATGTGAGACGTCAAGTCAGCTTCTCAGTCATACAAGGAGACAGTACAGCCAGACCCAATGCTGCCACTACAGGGCAGTGTATCCTCCATCATTAAATAACCCACGTGTTTCAAATTAATTTCCATTTGTGTCAAGCTATTTTTAAGTTCTAGTTAAGTTTTAAGTTAGTCTAAACTGTAAGTACTGATAGGATTTTGAGTTTTTGCAGAGGTTCAAAATAAATGTATGATACCTGCTGTATTGGAGCACATTAGGGACCAGTGCTACTTGATGTTTTATTCAGCAATGACTACTGAGCTAAAACTGACAGTTAGCTTTATTATGTTTTAATTTTACACACTCATCACTCTACAGCGCAGTGTTTTTACAGATTAAATAAAGCCTGTATGTAAGATACGTTAGCCACGCATCGACAGTGGTCATAATCAATAGAAACCTAGCACTCCGAAGGGCTAACATTACGTGAGCGAGTGACAGTAACGTTATATTTATTAGCCATGAGAAGTCTACTGCTTAAGGATGGCGGCTGTTTTCTAACGCTGCCCAGACGCGGTTGAGTCTGTCATTCGCATCTAGTCCTAAATGCATGCGATATCTATGAGACGCATCGGACACTACCTGCTAGCACACTAGCATCCTGCGGGCGTAGTATTTAGCAACATCGGCGTATTTTGTAGCGGCTGTCGGCTGCGGTAAGTTTTTTTTTTTTTTTTTTTATTGCTTCTTCCTCTACGCACGTGACGTCAGCGTGTTGTCCCGCGTTAAAAGTAGTCTAGGCAAAACGTGATGCTTAGAGCTGGCAAAATTAAACGATTCCTCGAGGTGGATAAAATTACTCGGATCAGTTTTTAAACTCGAGTTACTCGAGTTGCTCGAGTATTCGTTTCAGATCTAGTCAGAACGGAACTCGTTAATAAACCTGGGACTACCTGTAGTTGGAACTTGGAAACCTTTTTTTTTTTATCAATTTATTCTTTAAGGGAAACTTTCGAATTTTACAGACGAAAATATTGAGTAAACGTAGACTAAAAATAAACAAAGACAAACACATTTTGAAGTGACTAAGACTAATAATAAGTATTATCGTCCAAAAGACTTCAACGATTAAAAGGGCTGCCAGAAACAACCCTGCATCCAGGGGCGTTGCCGGGGGGGGGGGGGGGGGGGGGGTAGTGCCCACCCACAGACGCGCTCTACCCACCCAAAGAAAACTGGATGCAGTACTAACGGCAGTCTGGACACCGCGTTTGGTATCCCATTCATATTGTACTGATGCGTTCTGAGTTTTAACCTTTGTGTTGTTACCTCCTCTTTCACCTTAAAAAATAAATAAATGAAATAAAAGAAATTAAATGTTGGTTTTGTTCCTAGGGACGCTACACACATTTACGCATATTTTTTTTTTTTTTTTACATTTGATCAAAGTTTTCACCAACGTTCACCTGGCTGTTGAGTTAGGTGAGTTTTGAAGCGTTCTGACGGGGTCAAAGTAGGGCTCAAAGCATCGGCGTGACAAAGAATGACTGCTAGGGGGCGCTACACAGTGTATTTGGAATTTGTCTTTATACGGTATCTAAGATTGCACCTAGCATTCTAAGGGGGTCAAGTTGAGCTCAAAGGGGCTGCGGAACAAAGAATAACTATAATAATAATGATCAAACCGATGAACCACAATAGGTTACCTTAAAAAAAACATTTTCACCTGCATATCCATACTGTTCAGTTATTGATGTGTTCTAAGTCAAATAAAATAAAATCAACTTTTGTTTAGACCAAATCACAACAACAGTCATCTTAAGGAGGAAACAAAACATGTTTAGGTTGCAGTAGCCCTACGCTGGATTTCCACCTAATTGAGCATTGTAGCTTTTACCCCCAGGTAAGACTAATGCCCACCTAAACCTGGCATCCAGGAAACACCACTGCCTGCATCAGTCCTTTTAAAATCAAACCAAACGTTGACTTGAGGTCAAGTTTGCCCATCTAAAGGTTTTAAAAGCATTAGTCCACTAATACGTGAGACAATTAAAAAGTGTAGGAGGGGATTTGGGGATTCACACAAACATGTTTACCCCAGTGTGGCTCTTGAACAAAAGGGGTCAACAAAAACAACCATGTTGGGGCGGGGGGGGGGGGGGGGGGGTCTCCGGCTGCAATATGTCAACGTCAACACTACACCGGCCGGCTAACATTAGCAGATGCGTGATACGAGTGATGTTGTGGGCTAGCCGAACGGAACCGCACTGAACCGCCACTCGGGAAATCCAAACAAAACAGCAAAAACACAGATTGACATGACATGCAAATTGCACGGAACTTACCTTGGGCTTGTATAGCCACTTTCGAAAGCGGTTCATCGTTACCTCGCCACCTTCCTTTTGTCACCGAGCGCTCGTCTTCGTCAGCGGTGGTACCTGTGCGTCCTGACAGCCTCGCTCGGCTGCTAAGCTAGCTAGCGACGGTGGCTGGCGAGACGGTAAAAATAGAATCTAACAGAGAAGTTATCCTAAATGCTACAAAATGGCCCTGAAGACAGAGAGACGGCGGGGATATCCAGAGACAACGACTTGTTTCCTCATTTTGTCGTCCTGCGGGGTTGGTCGCCTGTCTCCCCCGTCCTGGTTCTGGCTCTGGCTGCCACTTCCTAACTATTCCCGAGCACGCAGCGAGTGCACTGACCGACGTCTGACTCTGCGCCGCCGCCGCCGCCGCTTCGCGCACGTCCGACCTTAGTTGATGACAGTCACGTTGACAACATTCACCTCCCACTTTCACAGGAAGTGATGCATTCAAGTGCGCAAACATAAAATCGGACATCACAACAACCTAGTAGATTTGGGAAACAATGTACAGGGCAATCGACTATTTTCGGTCAATAAAACAAAATTTAACCTAAATCCAGGGGTGAAAGTGGATAGAATTTCTTGCTGGAACTCCCCGACTTGAAGGTCGCCACGGAGCCAGAAATCTTATTCATTTATTAATTTTTTTCTTTCATTTGGAGGGGGGGCAGGGGGGTGGTCAAACTTCTTAAACTACTGAAATGCAAAGAAAACTGCTTTAGCACAGTTATTTCTATAACACAAACAAAAACTGATTTTCATTCAAAATTGTATTCTTTCGATGATTTGCAAAATAAAAGTTAACAAAAACAGCAATAACCCCAACCTCCATCTGCTCATTTTTATTTTCCCTCATTTCCTCACATACTAAATGCCAAATCTCAATTTTAAGTACTTAAGAACATAGGATGTATTTTAAAATGGAATCTAATGTAAACATTTACTTTGTTTTAATAATAAAGATAAGTAACATACATTCAGAAAAATAAGTACAAATGACTTATATGAACCTCCCCATCAGAGCAAATAAAACTAAATATGATAAATAAGCCTCCTCAACTCGTTTGTTGCTCTAAAGATTTGATGCGTTTTATGGTACTTTGCCCTTTTTTTGTCACATCAATTCAACAACATTTTTTTTTTGCTGTTCCAGAAAACATGCACATTTGAACCAATCAGAGCTAACGATCTTTACTGATCACATGTCAGTATGTCAGCCAATTGAACCAATAAATGAGTCCAGGCATTTTGCTTTGTTGCGTGCTTCCGCACATTGACGTGACTCATCATCGTCAGACTCAGATAACTGCAGGAGATGGGAAACCTCCATGCCGTCCGTGGAATAAAACAAATAATAAATATTGGTGGAAACGGATTACGCTACACAAGCACTTTATTATGCTTGTTGTTAAAACTTGTGTATGTAAATCTGATGTTGGTAGATTTTTTTCTTCTTGGAGATGAAATGCATGTGTGGCAGCTTAGCATTTATTTATTTATTTTTTAAGTAGCGTTTTGACAGTTGCCGTCATATTTTCGGAATCAAACCACCGTGTACCGTAACAGCATTCCAGCCCTGAATCTTATACCGGAACTGCGTTCTGGCCCTGAATCTTATACCGGAACTGCGTTCCTGACCGTTCTGGCCCACTTTCACCCCTGCCTAAACCCATAACCCAAATAAACTTAACCTAAAGTTGGCTTCCACATACGTGGACATCAAATTTGGTATAGCTACTCATGTAAATTCTAATGATATTTATGTTTTTTATATATATTTTTTTAATGTTGATAAAAACAAAAATAGTTAAAATAAAACACAGAAATACAATCTGATTATACCCCCTAACACTCATAGTATTCAACTCATTGCCCACCACTGATGTCTAATTTTATTGAAACTGTGAAGATTGCCTATGAATGCTCAGGTTTCAGTGCCACTGATGTCGCTAGACATTCAATCCATTTACTGAAAAAGTAGTTCATTCGCCCTCTCCCAGTCCAGGTGGACTGGACGTCTAGCTCCGTCAATGTCAGCCATACAAAGGTTTAAAAATGTGTCGGTGTGATGCGTATGAGCGCCCGGGCTCACATGCTATTTTTTCCTGTTCAACCTATGTGATTTTTTATTTGCGATGTGAGAAGACTACACGGAAAATATGTTTTTGTGTACAGTATAGGATCAAGAAAAATCAGATTAGTTTAATCAGATTTAGGCAGACAGACGATACTTTGTGAGCTTCTGCATGCGGTCGTGTTTATAGTAATCAGCTTTTCTCTCCTAAAGGCCCCCTAAAGTGAAGTGAGCTTCCAACAATTAAACTTGAGAACATAAATTCCTTTGGATTATATAGGATTTTTTATAGGATTTTTTAACTTTATAAATTCCGATGAACATGGAAGGCAGCACACGGATAACACCGACGTCACTACACATGACGTCATATTTGTTATGGCAGCATCGACTGTCAAAGCAGTTAACAAAGAACCAGAATGTTGACACCCTGCAAATCCAAAAACCCTCGTATTAAGATAAAATGATCATACTGCAAAAATAAAAATAAAAATTGGTCATTTTCGAGGGAATAATGGCCTTCCGCATTCTTTGAGATTCATGTTTACGCGTTTGTCGCCACGCGACCTGTCACCAAGGCAACGTGTGGAAACCAAGACTAAAAGACGGTTAAATTCAATGTAGTCTTGTGAAAAATAACAGCACGAGTGTATATAGGCCTAATGTAAATATTCATTGTTTGACATCTAGCCTATGTAACTGAAGCACAGAAGATGAGAATATTTTCATAACGTTTTTGCAGTTGCCTGGGTGTAAAATGGAAGAAAGCTATGGATCACTCCTCAAGAAAGCCAGTGCTCTGATTGATCAGTTTGCTGCAAGCAAACAGACTCTGGACGACTTTATTGAAGATGCTTCCAAAAATCTGAAGGTAAGTCAATATGATAAGATTTTAAATGGTCACTGAGTTTGGTTGTTGCAAATCACAGTTTTGGTACTTATTAATAAATAGAAAATTTGGAAAAAATTGTAGCACTGCATAAATTTGAGATCCTAGGATTTAAAATGTTTTTACCAGTACGTACTCTTCATTGTGCCAAAATATATTACTAATGGCTGATTCTCATGAAAGCTATGCAATTTTGAAAAATGAAGGACATTAGCTAGTTTAAAATAGCAGAACGCTATGATTACTCAGTCATTTTTTTTCATAAACATGTTGAGCGCTCTAATATTTTATTTATAGTAAAATATCTCATTCATTAATGGCATGGAATATTACACATGGAGAAGTTAGCATCTAAACTTAAACTGTTAACAACATTTCAAAAAAGCCAATTTTACCTTGTAGCCATCTTTTGTCTTGCCTTCTTTCTGGTGCATTATGGGATTCAAAAATACACTGTGATTAAGACAGGACCCTAAACACGGTGCAATAGCAATGAAAGCTGCATGCTTGTCCACTAGATTTCCCCCCAATATTTTTAATACAAAGTAAAAAAAAAAAAAAGTGTTGTTTTTGGAAGCCCTTTTAATTTTTGTCTTAGTCTTTTAGACAATATTACTTATGAGTCATATTTAGTCATTTCAAAATGTGTTTCTCTTCGTCTAGTTTTGTTGACACAAACTCAGACAAGTTACATCTAGTTTGCTAAATACTTTTGTCTGTAAAATTCAAAAGTTTAACCCCAAAAAGTAATAAAATTTTGGAAGGTATTTGTAATGAACACTGACACACGAGCACATATTATAACATCTACAAGCATCTACAAATCTATCACGGGATAATACACGCTCAGCAAGAAAACGGTACATTATTTTCAATTAATTATACCCACCTAGACGCCGCGAACTGTATGTAAATAAGGTTTTCTGTGATTTTAAGAGGACGCTCGCCATTACCAATAACCTAATGAGAACGTGAATGCTATGTAACGCTACGAGTTACATTTAGTGTGTGATGATCACTCAGCACAGACCTTTAAAGGATAAAGCAACATTGCATATTCTCTGTTGCCACGATAAGAAGACTGTGTCTCAAAACAAGCAATTGGGAGACTGGAGAGGACACTAGTGTATGAGTTGGAGGGGGGAGGGGTGCAGCACGTCACGTGAGTGACACAACCAGACAGCTACGTTGCAGGCTAACTACACATTAAATGTCACATTGTGAACGTGACGGAAACTAAGGCACATTATGGTTTCGTTCTCGTCTCGTCATGCGAAAACTAGCATTCGTGACGTTATGTTTTAGTCTCCCAAGAACCGTTTTTAGCTCATTATCGTCATCTTTGAAGAAAAAAACACTGTAAGAAACCATGATAGCTTATCATAATCTGCTAAATCAGTGGTCTCCAACCTTTTTTGCAGCACAGACCGATGTGATGGTTAGCCTTTTTTGCATGGACTGGCAATGTGTGTCAGAAAAATACAGTTAGATACAGTTAGATATAAAATAACACGACTAGGCTAAAAACAAACAGTGGCCTCTCCAAAAACTTTTGTTTCTCTCTTTGTTTCTGCTTTCAAAAAATTCTAAAGGCTTATCTATTATTCCAGGGTGCTTAGTCTCTATGTGCTGAAGCAACTTTGAAGTCTTCATTGCCTTGTTTTCTAGGTTTTGGTCACATATTATACAGAGTAGACTTAGCTCCTGAGTAACACCTGATGAGGCAAACCTATATTTTAGGTAGGATTCCTGGTATTGTCTGTGAAAAGAAGTTTTTGTTTTCTTGGAGGCTGTAGGCTCCTCTTCTGGATCGTCAAGTGGCCTTTTCCCCTTCAAAAAATCTGTCCAAGGACCTCTATTTTTCAAGTGATCTTCACTAGAGTGTGGGCTTAATTATTTCCAGCAACAAATCTGATGCACCGACGTCATACTTCATTATCGAGGGGCACAGGACGGAATGCGGTTGGGAATAAATTATTTATTACTTCTGTGTGGCCCAGTAGCAAATACAGTGAACACTTACGCCTTCATCAGAGTCTCTGGTGAAGAGGGAAGTGTTTGCCGAAACATGTCAGGTAATTAAACCACCTACAACTATTGTCTGGGATTAAAGAAAAATTCAACTGATCTATAAGTAGAAAAAATGAACTCAATACGACGATTATTCAATGTGTTTCATTTATTAGGAGAAAGCAGCCAACAGGAAGGGTTTATGGGGGATAGAAAAAATGAGAGGAGAGAGAAACAGAAGAAGCACAAACAACAACAAGAAATACATTGAATGCCTACACTAACTATGAATATGTTGGTGCTATCGTTTGCTATTTGTATTCCCGCTTGACATCATGTGGGGGGCCTGATGACCAAGGAGAAAGATTCATAATTGGGTGAAGTGTGCTCAAATCCGCCGTGTGAGGTGTAGAACCCAGTATTTGTGTGAATCCCTTGTGAGTGTGGATATGTGGTATCCTATTCTATGCTGCCTGATCGGTAATCCTGACACCGAGTTTCTCTACGTCAGTGTGACTAATTGCACCTAGTCATGCGTGAATCCCATCAGACATGCGATAGTCCTCCAGACAAGTAGAAATGCTGCACGGGAGCCGCCCCAGGACCACGGCACTTCCCCAGCCAATCGGGGGGAGTGAGCCAGCGCAGCCCATCCCTCTTCCCGCAGCAACAGCAAGAGGGCCGCCGTCATCCCCCCGGAATCCATGGTGGTCCCCCAGACCATTATGTCATGAATTTACGAATCTAAAATTAATTTTTAAAAATCCTTTGGTAACAAATGGTTGACTGGGCCACATAATAGACATAACCATCTCTCAACTAAAAAAGTATTTCAGGTCATCATGACTATATCCCTAAAATCTTTTATAATTTAGGTTAGCTTCATGAGACTCACCCTAATGTACTTAAGTAGATAGATGTCCTTGCGTTTTACATTGAACTCAAAATGTAATGTAACATGATTGACCTTAAAATGATACTTTTTTGCAATTGTATTCCAGGATATGGAACTTCAGCATAGGGAGTTTGTGATCGTTGTTGTCTCAGGATGTATTGAGCAAAAGAAAGCGCTGGACGTGATCATCAATCCTTACTTATGCCATGAAGGAAAAACACAAAAACATTTTCGTAGCCAATTTGCCAGTAAGTTAACGGATCATCTGTTTTGGGGTTTTTTGAAAGAAAAAAAATCTTTTTTTTTTTTTTTTTTTTAAAACTTACCTTGCTTTGTGTTTACATTGCTTTCAGCGATGTGTTATCTCACTATATTCCACTTCGATGACCTCGGACCTGCAGCTTACAAGACCGTCGTCAGATCTCTGAACTCTGAGAATATGCTCACTGTAAGAATATTTCTGCACTGCCTCTACTGTATAAAGTGTATTCATGTGTACTGTGTTTGCAGTTCCTGATGTTCTTCTTTAGTAATCTCACCACTTGGATTCAAAATGAGTTGAATTCTATCTATGATGCCCAATATCTTAAGGACCATTGGATTGACCCATTGTTAAGGTCCAAAAAAAAGAATCCATTAAAACTTTTGAAATGATTCAACAGTTTTTAAAGTCTTTTTCCATTTAGGAGGCGCTCGGAGATCATGACGCTCCTAAGGAAACTTAGCGTCAGAGAGCCCAAAACTCCTTCCAAAACGACGAAGCCTGTGGAATTTTCCTTTTGTAATCGTAAAGTCCCATCTCGACCTCAGCCTGCACCCAGCCCTCTGCCAGAAAAATACGTACCAGTAAGAAGCCATTATTAAGAGAAATTGTATTCACTACAGAGGTTGGGAGAGTAGCCAAAAATCTGACTCGTAGAAGAGTAGCGTTACTTCAAGATAATATTACTCAAGTAAAAGTAGTCATCCGAAAATAGACTCAAGTACAACTAAAAAAGTATCTGGGATAAAGAACATTGTAAGTAACTGCTTAGACTGTGATATTTTTTTAAACAATGGAATATTTCTTTCCTCAGCACCGCATCATCTATATGAACTGTTGTTGTTATACTGTATTATACCCTATTACATGAACATAGTACGTTAAAAAAACATGAAAATGAAACATCTGATCTCATCAAATGAAATGAAAACAACCATATCTCAGATTTTCCGTGGTCTATCGGTACCAAATAAAAACGGGGAGAGCTTGAAATCCGCACTTTTGAGTCATGTTGACGGCAGTGCTCTAAATAGTTTGCTTGGGGCGCTTTAAAGACGCCACTTGATTGAACATGCCAGAGGAATAATAGGACTTCCGACTGCAAGCTTGTGACTGTATAGTGTTGCCGTTGTCTCTGGAACTCGTACCCACAACGCCGCGCGTTTGTTCCTGTTTTGCTTTAATTATGAGGCACACACATTTCAGAATCTGACTCCAATACATATGTATATCACGTTTTACAATCCATTGGGCATTTATTTCAACCATTTAAGCCATTGGTCAAGAAGGAACATTTATGGGGGTTGTTTGTGACTTCCCCTAATTTGATTATCAAAGGCTTGAGGAGACGGGGGGCACCTTTTGTAGCGTATACAGTGCTGGCCATAATTATTGGCACTCCTGCAATTCTGTCAGATAATCTCAATTTCTACCAGAAAATGATTGCAATTACAAATGCTTTGGTACTAATATCTTCCTTATTTTGCTTGTAATGGAAAAACACAAAAGAGAATGGGGAAAAAATTAAATCATTATCATTTTACACAAAACTCTACAAATGGGCCAGACAAAAGTATTGGCACCCTTTGAAAAATCGTATGATGCTTCTCTAATTTGTGTAATTAACAGCACCTGTTACATACCTGTGCCACATAACAAGTGGTGGCAATAACTAAATAACTCACCACATTTATTACTGATTTGTAGCAAGCGACTAGCCCAGCTTGGTTATAAGGTGGGACTGGGCAGTCGGCTAATTTTGAGAATTGCACAGAGACAAAGGCTACTTCACGAGAAAAATAAACGACTGAGGTTTAGGGGGCACACACATACACTCCAGATTCGACTCATTATGTGTTACTTCTGCGTAGGGGCTGCGAGCGGGGGCGTGAATGGCAGCTATTGTTCGTGCAGCTCCTGATGCAAATAATGTGCCGCCTTCGTAAGTTTGTGTCCGTGCTACGCAATCCATGTTGAGAAATGACGGGCGGTACGCACCTCACATGAGGGTGTGTGTTTGCACATTTGGAGGACATAGGGCGCTCTCACAGTGATCCAGGCGGCGGCGCTTGGGAGGGCACATGCATTACTAACATAACAATCGTCATGACTTAATAACCTTGATAAGGGAACTTGCTCAGTCAAGAAGGCATGGGCCAGTGCCTGAGCACCACCTGGCATCTATGTGTGCACGCCACTGCTACTATGTATAACAAAGAGGTGAAATGTAACTCAAATTAGCAGAGTTTCTTCTTCACAAATCTACTCAAGTAAACGTAAAAAGTATGGCGTGCTAAAACTACTCTGAAAAGTAAATTTGTCTCCGAAAGTTACTCAAGTAAATGTAACAGAGTAAATGTAATGCGTTACTCCCAACCTCTGATTTAGTACATTCAAGTTTCTAAACCACAATGAAAACAGATGGTTGAGTTTTAAATTGATGAATTTGTGTTTTATTTTGTAGGTACCAAACAGCATGTACACGTTGCCAAAAGAAGTTCAAACATTACACGTGCTCAAGCAAAGGAACCAACAAAAAGGAGATGTAATCCACATTTTAGCATGATCAAAAAAATCAATTCAAACTTTGACATCCTGCCTGTTTTTGACTAAAGGAACTGCTGGACGAGGCTAATATGTCGCCCTTCAAATGTGCAAAACCACAAAAGTCTGAACAGACAAAGGTATGGATTAGCTTCCGAATTTCGTCCATTGGGGAAAATCACTGACCATCAGATTGTATAATACAGAGGGCGATGGCCAAGATCAAGGAAGAGTTGGACTCCAAACTCAAGTTCAATTCCATTTTTAAAAGTCCTCCTGTTCCGATGACTAAGGTAAGAATGGTAGCTTTAGTGTATGCAGGACCAAAGCTGCCGAAATTAAACATAAATGAATAAATGTGAAAAGAAAATCGACCACAAAAATAAGAAATGAGATTTAAAACCAAAAATCAATTGAAAAATAAATATGGAAAAATAAATACGTTATTTGTGTGTAATAATGTGTGCCTGGTTAAACTATTTGCCTCTTGGTTGGTTATGTAGATGATAGCGGTACGCTAACATGGACGATACTACTTATGGTATTCGCTAACATCAGAGTGACCAAACGTCCTCTTTTGCCCGGACATGTCCACTTTTTACATTCTGTCCAGGGCGTCCGGAGGGGTTTTATAAATTGATGAAAATGTCTGTTTTTTTTGACTGACGATTTTCACAGAATACTACAGTACTGTGCTGCCTGTGACGTGTACCCAAAGAGCCTGCCCAGTTGTTAAGACTTGTGCTCAATACGTATATAATCAAATGCCCATGTACCTAAAAGTGCAATTAAGTCGAAAATACCATTATTCTACTTTGGATACAAATTTGCGCTTGTGTGCGCAGCTTTATCATGGCGTCAACTGTCAATTCTCATTCACAAACAAACCTTCGCCAGTCATGACGACAGGAGCTCATAGGCTATCGGTATGTACACTTGTACACTTGTGACAACTGTTGATTTCTGTTGGAGCTTTGATCTGTAAAATCCCGTTTGGTGTCGCATCGTTGTGCCACCGATGATTGTAAACTTCGATAGCAATGTTTGATTTTTGCCTGGGCTACCGGTGCTAGCTGTCAGTGAGGTAAGCCGCGTTAGGTATCATGGGATATGTACGTGGTTTTCATCTGCTGCGTTTGAAAACATGCTGGTTGAATTGTTTGTCAGTTTATTTCGGTTATTGTTTGTATGCAATCAAGAACATTGAATGGGAATAATAATTGAGTGGGAATAACAATTTGACAACGACAATTGTAGTGGTAGACTTGAGGCTATGGTTTAATTTACATTGTTTCACTGGAAAGAGAAATGAGCTTTTTGTTAAATCTGGATTTTCTACAGAAGCGGTATTATTTAGAACATTGTTTCAGAATATTTATTTGTCAAGTAAGAATGGGAAAGACAGCTATTATTGTGTTCGCCATTACAGAAGAGGCATTTTTTAAAATCACTGTTTAATTCCAGTGTTATTTACATTATTATTTTAGGAATAAAAAAGCCTGTTAGGTAACCTCTGTGAATTTGAATTTGCGTCTTTGGTTATATAGCTATTATTATTATCTTATTCTTTTTTTTTTTTTTTTTTAATTGAATTTTTCTATCCAGACGGAGTAGGCACACTTAAAATATATTAAAGTGATAAGGCATCTTTGAGTGAACTTCCAGTAAAATTTAAATATCTCGAAGCCGAGCCAAGTGTCCTCTTTTTAGAAATCAAAATACAGAATGGTCACCCTAGCTGACATTAACTGCAAATGCTAACCGCTAATACTAATTGTTGACTGCAACAGCTGGCATTGACTACCCGTTAGATTTAGTGATGAGTAGCTTGTTACCGGTTCTGTAGTTTCTTTTACTTGGTCGTGTACAGGCATACAGAGCCCCCTAAAGGGACACTGACAGAACATAGACTTCATAATGTATTGACGGGACACGGGGGCCCCGCGGGGACAATTCATAGGGGGACTATCTCCGTCAAAGCTGACCGAGTGGAAACACAGGCAAACAGCTTTTTACGTCGAAAATTCTTGTAAAAAATGCTTAAATCCCTGAATTCTTTATAGATATGGATGTAAAACATTCTCGATTCGAGGTTAAAAGCAATAAAACGGGCAGTTAGCATTTATTTTACGTAAATATGTCGAATATGCTGCTAGTCTTTAAGCAACTGTGGCGCCACCTTATCACCACAAAGAGCTTTTTATGTTGTAATTCTTGTGAATAAATGCCTAAATCCCATGAATTCTGTATAGATATGGACGTAATAAACGGTATCAATTCTTGGTTAAAAGCAAAAAAAAAAACGGGCAGTTGGCATTTTGTTTTACGTAAATATGTCGAAAGTGCTGCTAGTCTTTAAGCCACTGTGGCGCCGCCTTATCACCACAAAGAGCTTTTTACGTTGAAAATCTTGTGAATAAATGCTTAAATCCGTGAATTCTTAATAGATATGGACGTAAAACAGTCTCGATTCTTGGTTAAAAGCAAAAAACCAGGCAGTTAGCGTTTATGTTACGTAAATATAGCGAAGTATAACACCAATGCTGTAGGAGCTAATTTCTCCCAATGATTTTTACACAACGTTTCAAAATGCATGCATGGTACGAAAAATATAACAATTACCTTTAATCCTTAAACAAATCACTCCTGAGACAATCCTTCCTGTTCGTATGCGGTACAGCTTTTGTACTTTTTCAACCTAAATCCGGCATTAGGTCGCTGCATGTGTTTGAGAAGAACTAAGACCGATTGTGAATGACTGAAGCGGAGTGAGGGACGGACCCCTACGAAAAGGGTTGCCGCAGTGTCTGGGGAATCTGTCCCGTCAATATAATTATGAAGTCTATGGACAGAAATAAAATTAATTTAAACCATCTCACCAGATATTGGTAATGCAGTAATATCTTCATAGGTGAGTCCAAGATTGAAGTAAAGCTCAACAAAATCATGTATTATCATTTGTAGTACGCCGAAACTGCTGATGTCCGATGCACGCCTGAAGTTTGTGACCTATAAAAGGAAACTTTCAGGTGCGCACTAGAAGGTTTCCTCATGCACACCAGATAGTTTCTAGTGCGCATTATATACTATCTGGTGAGCACCAGATGGTTTAAATTTATTATATTTCTGTCGATGCCCCTTTAGGTGCTCCGTATAGGCAGCCATTAGCTGGTCGCTCGATCGCTGCACTTGCATGTTGACCGACTAATTGGTGAATAGTTCTAGAGTCTAGAGACTCTAGACACATAAGACTACCCGTCATTTGAATTAGTTTTGTCTTGTGAATATCCACTGACAATGAAAAAAAAATACGAGAGCAAAGCACTTTTATTTACTGACTGATATTTAATTCAATATATATATTCTTTTATGTATTCACACATTTTTTGTATTTATTTTTTATAAACATTTGTTTTTGTATTTATAGTCGTTTTTATTTGTACTTTGTTGTCTCTGTTGTGCTTATATGATCCTTGGACAAGATTTGTCCGTAAGTATGGTTGTTGTAAAGAATGTACATATTATGTTAGTAAGCGAAATGTTATATTTTTTGTATGAGACGCTTTTTGTTTATGTTTAGTTAACCTGTATAGCGTGCTAAGCTAACGTTGTTGCTAATGCAGTACTTCTCAAATAGTGGGGCGCGCCCCCCTGGGGGGGCGCAGAGCAATGCCAAGGGGGGCGCATGTGACCTCGGGGAACATGTTTTATGTGTTTTTTTTTTGTTTTTTTTTTGCCGTACTGGAATAAAGTGTACTTGCACATCCACTCAGTAGGTGGCAGTGGCGCTCTCATTTTCAGAATGCGCGCAGTATTTTTGAACTAAGGAAGAGCACTCAGCACACACAGACAACAGATATGAAGAGCAGTGTGCCACCGCCGTTTTCGAAAGCCGTTTTCCGACCGGACTCACTCACGCAGCGACCCACTGTCTTGTCCGGTTCTCACGTCGCCGCCTGAGAAGTGCCATTTTCGGCTTGGGATCGTCACGACGACTGCCCTCACCTACGGTTCTACCTCGGCCGCCGTGAATGCGCTTTTTTCGTGCCGTTTGCCTTTTAGCTTTGACTTTTAATACAGTGAGTGATGATGAAAGACCACTGTTTACTGTGTCTAAAAATAATTATAGCAGACAGCAAGAAGCCAAATCAATTAAGACGCCACTTAAAGACATTAGACCCCAATCTCATTGTTAAGCCGCTTGATTTTTTCAGTGAAAACGTGCCGAATATTGCCAACAATCGTCCTGCTTTGTCAGTGTTATATCAGTAAGCCAGTGAGCATTGTTAGCATGTTAATTGAAAAATAACTCCACATCATTGCAAAGGAGGTAAATACTGTGAGCAGCAAAAATAAAAACTGTCCTGTCCAAGGACACCCCCCCCCCCTTTTTTTTCAGATTTGTTTTTTCGGTCAAATTTTTTGGCACATTGTCCTCATGAGTGAATGTTTCTAATCAATTTTAATTTGGTATTATTTACTGATTTTATTACATTTTATATTTCTGTATCAAATGGTCAAAAATGTACCTTGAGTGTATTTTTTAGTTTGGATGTGAATTTTTTTTTTAATTCAGGCAAATTGATGCACATCAAGTCTTCTCTGTTACAAACAAAACAATGTTTATAATAAAGTTATACTTTATTATAAGTTGATCTATGTTACTTTTTTTCTTTATTAGAAAAAAAGGACACAATGTTAGGCAGATGCGTATTTATAATAGTAATTTTATAGACAAATGATACTATTTACAGTGGCGGCAGAGAGTTTGGGGGGGCGCGAAACATTTACGTCTTCCTTGGGGGGGCGTGACAGAAAATAATTGAGAAGCACTGTGCTAATGCAATGCTTGTGTACTTTTTTTTGGTTGTTTTAAGAAGGTCTAAAGAGGACAATGGTTTGAGGCCATTTTATTAATAAATCAGATGAAAAAGGAAGAAGTCTGATTATTAAGGCGTCATTCACTAGCTGTCTAGCTTTGGAAAAAGTAGACGCTTCGGAGTGAGGACAGCATGGACAGATTTAAATGACAGTAGAGTGAAATGCCTACTACAGTCCTTATGTACCGTATGTTGAATGTATATATCCATCTAGTGTCTTATCTTTCCATTCCAACAATTTATTTTACAGAATATATATATAATTCACAGAAAAATATGGCATATTTTATAAATGGTTTGAATTCCGATTAATTGCGATTAATTACGATTAATTAATTTTTAAGCTGTAATTAACTCGATTAAAAATTTTAATCGTTTGACAGCCCTAATATTTTTATATCTAATTTCTTTTTTTTTTTTTGTATTTACAGTCGTTTTTTATTTCACATTTATTTATGTTTAATTTTGGCGAGTTTGGTCATCCATATTTAGCGGGCAATAAATTGTCTGCATAATAATGAACATACACACATACTCTCTTGTGGTAGAACACGTGGCCCGTGAAACTCAACATTGCAACAATAATGCGGCAGAGGGCGCTCTATAACCACCAGGTGGAAGAAGAGCTGGCGAGGTATCGCTTCACAAACTTCAATGAGTAGATATAGGCCCTACATGAGTTATTTTCAAATATGACAATTTCAGATATACTTTTCTCTTTGTTGAAAGGATGGAGAATCTGGTGGAAGGTGCATATGAGCCCTCTGCTTTTCTTCAGTGGCAAAAAGCCATGCGTGACAAAGACCATCAAGAGAAAACTGCAATAAGGGATCAGAGGCGTGCAACGACACTCATGAACCGTTTTGACGTTGCTATAGACCGCACAAAAGCAACAGAATGTAAAAAGAAGGCTGCTCGACTCAAAAAAGAAGAGGTGGGTTTATAAAGAAAGAAATTGTTACATGCTTATTCTAATGGTATATCAAAGCATCACATGTTTTCTGATTTCTTACAGTCATCACAGATGAAACTGAAAATTACACAGAGAAGAATTCAGGAGGAAAAGAAAATTAGAGACAAAGTGCGAGTGTTGTCAGGCAACTTTAAAACCAAACCCCAAAAGGCTAGAGAGGAGGTGAAGAAATTCAAGCAAAGTGTCGGTAAGAAACTGGAAAAGCACTAATGAAGAGGGTTTCCTTTTAAACACTAAAAATTGGGTTCTATCACAACAGTAAAGCAAATCTCGAAGCAAAATCAAAAGCTCTATCTTCAAGGCCGAGAGGAAGAGCAGGCAGAAGTCCACAAGAAGATGAAAGCCATCCGTGAACAGAACACAATCAAATCTGTTCCTCTCATTAGACTCAAATTTGTGGATGACACAGAGGTGAGTTTGAGGACAGCCCAATTCATATCGCTGACAGTAGCTTGATTCTAGAATGATCCGATATGGGCTTATACTGGACTGTCTCAGAAAATTAGAATATTGTGTATTCTAATTTTCTGAGACAGTCCTGTATATTGTTCTATGTAAAGGACGTCAGCCAAGGTCGGCCCCCCACATTTTTACCACGCCAAATCTGGTCCCCTTTGCAAAAAGTTTGGACACCCCTGCTTTAAATGGTGGATTAATGTACAGGACTGTCTCAGAAAATTAGAATATTGTGTATTCTAATTTTCTGAGACAGTCCAGTATATGCATTGATAATATTATCGGGACGTATCTGCATCGGTTTTGCATTAGAATGTATACTGGGTTAGAAATTAATGTGCAAGCCTGCAGCCTTTGTATGTTGGCTGGTCACAGTTTAGCACAGCTGTGCTTACAGAGTGACCTCTACAGGTAGATGTCTCTAAATCTAAATCAAGATTATTGGGATTTGTTAACTGAGGAAAAGGTGCACAAATAAACTGAGCAATAAATGGAAAAATTAACCTGTGCAAAAAGCAAAGCAAAATGCATCTTGAAATTGTCATTGCATTGGCATGTCCTATGGTGGCGTGCCTGTATTTTTAATGCTTTGGTCGCCCCCTAGTGGCTCTTTAATGTAAACTTGAATCCAGTGTATCTCATTTGTTGATTCATTTGGGTTCAACACTTTATTTGACAGTGGCGCCTTGAAGTGCATGTGACAGCATAAAAAAAAAAAATCTTAAATAGCATTATTATGTGAATTAAAATCATATTTTGAGACGATTCAACTACAGCCTATACAACAATTTCTCAAGGAGTAGATGACGAGAAATTAGTCTTTTAATCAGCCGTTTTGCCCCGCCTGTCATTATAACGCTCTAGCGTCCCCAGCAGGATGATGACGTCGGCAGGGTAACAATTTTAGCTGATTTAGAATTCAGCCCATTGAGGGGGAAGATTCAGAACAAGGAAAATGCGACAGAGAGCAGCAAAATGTCATCATTGCTTCAATCTCTCTACTCGGATATTTTTATTGGATATTCTTTTTATCTAAGTATTTTTCCCCAATTGCTAAATAAATGGTATGATCATGACAAATAACAGTCTTGTGCTAAATGGAATATGAAATATTAAAAATGCATTTATTCAGTGCGACAGGGCAAAATTACTGCATAATGGTCAAAACTGCTGACTTCTTAACCTCCCTAACGGTATTTTATGCCACCGGAGTTAGTCCGGCTTTTGTCATTTCCCTGCCCCGACTTCAGAGACGGTCCATGGAGGAAAGAGCGTTATCAAAACAGGAGGCATGACAGCTAGCCGACGTGCTAACACAAACCGAGCGGCTTTTCCAACCCTTTTTCTCGCCTTTCGAAAATGAAAAAATCACACAAAACTACCCTGACTTACGGCGGCGGGGTTGATTGTCTTCACTGATCGGCCAGCCACTGGTGGCGAGCAAGTTACGTCTTGTCGTTCTGCTGGTCCGTCTCGGTGGACAGGGAGCATTGCCAGCCACAAAATGCAAGCCACCTCCTAATTAAAATGTGTGCCATGATCCCAGTATTTGACATAATACAAAACACGTAGTTTACTCACTTCCTCGTCGGTCCAATGGTCCCACAGTTGTCGGACTTGTTTTGGCCATTCTCAGCGGTGAACGGGACCTTTTTGAAACCCGAAAAGGCTCACACGCCTCTCCCTGGTGCAACAACAAAAGCCTGCAGCACACTGGGCTGGCGTGATGCCAAAAATAAACAAATTAATTGGCAAAATCAGCTGAATCCGCAGTCCTTCTGCATGCTATATAGTAAGGGGTGTATTGTGAGATGGTAACCCGGTTGACGTCACATTCGAATTCTTCCTCAATCCAGAAAGTCACTCATTTTCATGACGCGGGATTCAAAAATTTAATAAATAAATCGATCGCTTCCACACACACCCAGGCGGTCTATTTCATTCAGGAGCATAAAATACTGCGTGAAATATGAAATTAAGCTTGAGAACGATAAACCGATACGACCGGATATCCGGTTTTACAGGTGAGAGATACAGCTGTATCAATAGTAAACTTACCATTCGACAGTAATTAGCCATTAAATATTCAATGAACCGATAGTAGGGATAGAATTCGGCTTTCGCGAGCACAAAAATCGGCTTCTAATGCCTAGTTCAATCCATTGCATAATATGATAATAATTTAGCTTTTACCTCACATGCTGCGCTTGTGTCATTCACCACACAGCGCACTTATATTGTGACCACCGTCGTGGTTGCCTCAACTTCCCATTCATTTCGGCAGAACCGCTAGTAGTCATCGTCATTACCCGATCGTCACGGGCGTGTCATAACAACGCAAGAGCTAACAAAACCACTGTAACGCACGCTCCGTAGCGTTTTCTTCACAACCCAAAACGAAACTAGTAGTGGCAATGAAGCAACATGCTAAAACAATAGACAGTTTGCGCACCACGCCAGCGACGTGCAGCGATTGATTTTCAACGCACCCAGGAAAACAAAAGTCGGACTTTGAATGACGAAGGCAGCCAGATCTGTTCGCATGGGACAGAGCTAGTGTGAAGTGTGAAGCGGTACAGAGATCGGGGGTTTTAACCCTGAAAAATAACCCACTACAATGGTGGAAAGGGCAGCACGATCAGCTGGAGATATTGTTTCCACGAAACGCAGTCTACTTAAACATGAACATGTGGATCAGTTGATCTTCCTCCAGAAAAATCTGCCCTTCAAAAGAGATATAGACAGTGATGAGGAATAAAAAAATGTGGAAGCACAGGCATAAGTGAATGACTTTGCTGTGTATAAGGTTAAAGTAATGAATATAGAACTGTCGTCTAAAATGCCATGTTTTTATTCCCCCAGTTATACCAGTGGTAAAGCATAATTTATTATTTATTTATGATAACACTAACAGGTTTAATTCTTTTTTTCAAGAGCTGCTGCATATAATATTTTTAGCATGTAAGATGTTTACGTTGAAAGTTTGCAATTAAATTACTGACCTATTGTGTTAAAAACACCAGGAAATACAGTAATTCAATTTCTGCACTTTATTGTTGTCTGTCACTGGAGTTTTATTTTATTATCAATCCCATCCAACAAAATGACGGTCATATAGTAAGCCTTATTTTTTTTTTCTCATAAAAAATAAAACAACATTGGTATGAAATTTTGTTGTTTAATTTTGCTATTAAAAATTTGGTATTTTTTTATTTTTAAAATACTGTACGAACACACACAACAAATGTTTACTATCGTATCGTTTTCACTTTGTATCGAACCGTATCGTTCTTAAACTATCGAATCGTATCGAATCGCTCGGCCTAAAAAATGTATCGTTTTTTAATCGAAGCGTAACCTGTGTATCTAGATACATATCGAATCGGCTTCATGCGAGAGATTCCCAACCCTAAAATAAACATGCTTTTTGCTGTCATAGGCACTTTATGATAATCATAATTATGACATGACACTTGCCACGTTTACATGGAGCGAAATATTCCAATTACAATCGGAATATTTGTTCAAACCGAATAAATGTGTTCCATATAAACACCTCATTCGGAATGAACAGGCCCAAACCGAATGGAATTTCATTCCGATTCACAGGGGTGGAATATTCCTTTTCCCAAACCGATTAAAGTAAAATTATATCATGTAAACAGGGAAGCGGAATGGTGTCTATTTGCGTTCTTTCTGCACATGCGCCGTACTGATGTGGCGACGTCACTTTATGACGTAAGTAACGTCACTTGCAACATGGCTTCCAAGCACAGCGCACCTAATTGGAGTCCGGCGGAAAGATTGTATTTAATTCAAACTTTAAAAGAATTGAATATAATTGTCGCTTAGACTGGCGTAAAACGAGGAACAGTGAACTATTTTAAAAAGTTCACGAGAGGTTACACGAAGCCGGAATAGACCGGAGCGTTGACCAGATTAGAAACCGGTGGAAAACCAGCTACTACAAGGCAAAAGAGCAAAACAGCAGAAGCGGATACGACCCCACAAACACAACAAGTGGGTTAAAGTTTAAACAGCAGCACTCTGACGATTGATCTCCATGTTTTGCAACGTGACGCTTTGTTTTGATTAATCTGCGCATGTCAGACGGCAGTTGTCAAACGTCCTTTCGGAATAAAGGCAGTCACATGTAAACGCTGGATTGGAATAGATGAAGTGACATGTAAACAGCTGATCTGAAATTTCCATTCGGAATGATTTGAATCGGTATGAATAAAAGTCAGCATGTAAACGTGGCTACTGACATGGGCACTAATAAATGCGTATGACAGATGTCATGAAGTCTCATCCGACAACTTTTGTCACAAACTCCATTAATGTCCAGCTCGGAACTTTTACATCCATTCAAAAGTGAGTGAAAGAAAATAAAATGTTAACAATTTTACCTCTTTTATCAGTTAGCAGGCCATGATCTCCTGGAAGAAATGTCCTGCGCCGAGGTAAAGGAGCGTCTGATTCTCATGAAGGAAGCAGACATAATTGAGCAGCAGAAAAAACGAAACTGCATCCTGGAGGAGAAACATAAGAAGAAGCAGCTGCTGTGGGAAGAGATGGACAACATCAATCTCAGAAGTAGAGTCATGGGAATGGCTGCTACATTCAGGTCAGCTTCATGCGATGGAAGAAAAGCCTGGATGTATGAAATGGTCATTACTAGAAATGCACACTCGAACTCTCAAACAACTGAGACATTTGAAAGCGCTAGTCCTAGTATTAAGCAGTACTTGGGTGTCTTGATAACTTCAAGCCCACGCAATTTTGGAGTATATAGCAACTTGACTTCAACTCGGAATTTGAGTTGATGGGCCGAATACGGAAGACCTCCACCAACAAGCATGCCTTTTCATGAGGAAGGAGAACTCTGAGGCGGACTCTTCTATCTCTGGGGTTGAAGTTTTTTAAGTAGTTAAGAAGCTCCTCTGGATAAGATCCGCCCAGTTTCTAAAGGCTTTAGATCAGGGTTCACCAAATCCGAACTTCGATGCCACCTATCTGTTGTTGTGTTGTTGCTTCTGCAACAGCCTGTGACCCAAATCACAAGATCCAAGATACAAGCGGCCAAAACGGGTTTCAATCCACAGGGTGTCCAGGCTCCCCCTGAAGCCTGAGTTATGCTTCTGCGTTGCGGTGATGGCGAAGCTTCTACGGTGTCAATGAGCATACTCGATAGTTCTGCGGCAAAGGAATGCGTTGCTCTGTAATTCACCACCAAGCCACTAGAGAGGTGTGGCATTGTGTTTGGACAGTTTGGGGGGACACTTGTCGACCTCATCTAGTTTTCTTCCGGTTAGCTCATCAACTTTGAACAACAAATGTTAATCATACTGTAATGTCCGTAACTAAGTGTTGGTCCTTTAAGAGGCGATCAGACTCGGGAGCGGTGACGTAGCGCGAAGCGAGTGGAAAGAACGGGAGAAAGCGAAAGTCAGCGGTCGCATGTTGCGGCAGCCCGCTATTATTTTGTAATTTATTTTATTGTTGCCACAATAAAGTGGGGAAAGCCATCATCGACTCCTTTACTTCTTCCCCCCATCCGTTATCATAAAAAGCACAGAGGAACTCTCAATCAGTGATGATGTATTCAAAATTAAACATCAAAACAACTCTTTTGACACCAAACCTGTGCTTTACTCTTCATTTACTTGAAGTGTGAAATGTAAATAAGTCACAGATTCACAGCAAACATATGTACTCGATAAATGATGAGGTGCACCAACCAAAAATATGACAAAGTGGTAAAAAGCTGGCGGTGTTTGGCCGACTGTGTCACCACTTCAGGTTGTCATTCACTTCCGAACACACACATTCTTGTCTCGGTGGTTCTTCCATTTTTTTTATGCAATCACTGACCTTGCAATATTGGAAATCTTTATAATGTCTTGACAAGATATTGTAGAAGTTGTCTTACTTGCTCTTCGATGATACTCTCGTCGGCTTGGTCCATTTTTACTTGTAGCAAAACAATGTTTGAAAATGGCAGTGATTTCGCGCTAAAACGGAAACAACAGTCTAAGTGGACCAATCACAGTCAATTTGAGCCACGTCACCAGGTGTTGACGCATCGACCAGTCAGAAAATTGTGGAGATGCACGTCAGCCTACAGCGAAAGGGCGTAAATCGGGTCTGCCATGGCGGCGTAGGTCTGCCGCAGAAGGATAACTCAGCCTTGAGGCTGCGTTCAGACTGCAGACTCCAATGGGATTCTTCCTCAAATCTGTTTTGTAGGGTTGACTGTTCACAGTATTTTAAGTAAGGGCGCTTTCACACTAGCACTGTTTGGTCCGTTTTAAACAGACCAGAGTTCTTTTTCTCAGATAGTCCGCTTCGTTTTGTAAATGTGAACGCGCATTTGAACTCTAGTTCGTACCAAACGAACACACTCTGGTCCGCTCAGAAATCGTAGGTCTCTGTCCTCTTTAAGTGCACCCTGCTTTGCTTGTAAATGCAACCAGAGCAGGGTCCACTTTTGCTACTTTATGTACAACATCACAGCGTCGAGCAGTGATGCATCCTTGGAAACAGATGATTTCCAGTGCTCATGGTATTCAAAATCAACAATGGCAAGATGACAGATGATAGATTGTGCTGCGCTTAAGCAGTTGCATTTGATACACCGAATCGGGTTCTACTGTGGCGGTTGTGTTTTGCATGCTGTTGCCGAGCGTACCGTGTAAGAGTGAGAGTGGCATAGACAGGCAAAGTTTTGTGAGTCTCGCTCTCCTGGAAGTGGCAACAATTTGACAGTCCAAAAAGTCACGAAATTGAGAGCAATTCTACGCCTGTGTGACTTGGGGGACCACTGTGAGGCATGGGGGTGGAAACATCATGCTTTGGGGCTGTTTTTCTGCAAAGGGACCAGGGCGACTGATATGTGTAAAGGAAAGAATGAATGGGGCCATGTATCGAGAGATTTTGAGTGAAAATCTCCTTCCATCAACTAGGGCATTGAAGATGAGACGTGCCTGGGTCTTTCAGCATGACAATGATCCCAATCACACAGCCAGGGCAACAAATGAGTAGCTTCGTAAGAAGCATTTCAAGGTCCTGGAGTGGCCTAGCCAGTCTCCAGATCTCAACCCCATAGAAAATCTGTGGAGGGAGTTGAAAGTCCGTGTTGCCCAACGACAGCCCCAAAACATCAGTGCTCCAGAGGAGATCTGCATGGAGGAATGGGCCAAAATACCAGCAACAGTGTGTGAAAAGGTTGTGAAGAGTTACAGAAAATGTTTGGCATCCGTTATTGCCAACAAAGGGTACATAACAAAGTATTGAGATGACTTTTGGTATTGACATAATACTTATTTTCCACCATGATTTGCAAATAAATTTGTTAAAAATCAAACAATGTGATTTTCTGTTTTTTTTTCCACATTCTGTCTCTCATGGTTTAGGTTTACCCATGTGGACAATTACAGGCCTCTCTAATCTTTTCAAGTAGGAGAACTTACACAATTAGTGGTTGACTAAATACTTATTTGCCCCACTGTATTTCTTTGAACATACACAATGGGTATCTGTTGACTGCCTTATCTGATTTTGATTCCCTCTTGTACCAGCTAAAGCCAGTGCTCAAGGTCGTAACTCGAAATGTTTTTTCGTGGAAAATCACCAGAGTTGGGCTGTAATAAGTTTCACTTCTGTTTTCATAGTAGGTGTTGTTTCATCGTAAGTAACGCCCTTTCAACAAAGCATATAGAGTCTTGTCGTATACTACCTTATTGTACTTCTGCGAGATCACAGCCTTTGACTGTGCCACATTTATATCCCGGATATATATATCTTGTTCATAAAGTCTTCGAAGCAGGCAATCCTTGGCTGAGTCTGATTCTTTTCTCTTATTTGAGCTATCTATTGATGCTTGTCTTGGGGTTCAAAAGTGAACTTTCCTGACACAGGCCCAGATCTGATTTGGACACTTGCTACAAATAGTGTGAACAGTCAGCACTAAAAATCAGATTTGAGGAGGAATCCTATTGGAATCAGGTATGCCTGCAGTCTAAACGCAGCCTATGTGGTTGTAATTCGTCTCGCAAAAATCAGATTTCTCTGCTTTGTGACTGTTCAGACTACAAAAGAGCCATCCAGTTTCAATCTGGATGGGCTAAAAATCGGATTTTGACTGCCGCTGCCAGTCTGAGCAAGGCTAAAGTAAAGTAGCTCGGGGAGAGTCTGGCCGGTGCAAAGCAGGAAAAGACTGATATAATTTTGTATTTGTTATGTGAAACACTTTGTGAATTTGTCTGCAAAAAATGCTGTAAAAATAAAGTTGACTTACTTACATACCTAAATTGTTGTGTTTTAACATTGCAGGAAAGAAGAGAAAAGGAAAGCCATTCTTAAAGTGCAACAAACTCGGGAGGAGACAGCCTTGGTTCTGCAAAAGAAGTTTGAAGAGAAAAAGCAAGAATATCAAAAAGTGATGAATTTTCTCCGCAATAAGGAGGCGGTGGAAAACAAAGCAGGAGGGGAAAGTCAAGGGCAACAAACACTCTTAAAAACACAATTTCAAAAAGTGAGTAGAAAGTGCCCAAAAGGGAATGTTGTTACTTTGCTCATACGGCAAACTTGTCACTGTCCTTGTTTAAACAGGCTGGATTGAAGAAGATAAACTGGGAAGACCTGGAAAACAATTTACAGGAATACATTGAGAGAGGAGACTCTCAAGTTGTATCTCAGAAGAAACAACTCAAAAAAGAAATGTGTCCAAAATAGTCTTTACACATGTCCGAAACTTGGGTTCTATTAGGGTTACATGGCAATGACCAGTATATACATGACAATGTGGGTGAGGAGAGCTCGTCATTCCATCTTTTATTGCTTCTCATCCACTTGAAGAACAATTTGAAAATATTGAACATGGAGCCGAGATCTTGTCGGAAGATCGCCACGACTTGGAATAATCCTCCAGGAAAGCAATGTGGCAGAAAAGTGCCAGTCAGTCATTAGAAGTTAGGGCTTAATGCCCCTTTACACTCCAAATACTGTATGTTAATAAAAACTTGACCAACACACTTGTTTGTTTTGTTTTTTTAAATACATTATAAAAATAATGTTTTTTCTTTAAAATCTTTTTATAGTTAAAAAGTTACTAGTTATTTATAAAAAAAAATTATAATGATAACCTGAATGCTACTGCATAAAGGAGGACATTGGAAATTGCATTGTGTCATTGAACTCGATGGCTAACATTGACAGCACTAGACGTCCCATTTGAACTGGGAGGGGCGAAGTGACGTCCAAATGGAATGGACACTAGTGCCGTCAATGGCACTGAAAGATTAGTATTCACAGCCACTCCTCCCTGTTTGAATGAATCAGCCATCTGTTCAACAGCAGTGAATGAGTGAAATGACGCATCAAAACATACATATATAGTGATCCATCATTTTTCGCGGTTAATGGGGACCAGAACCCGCCGCGATACGTGAAAAACCGCGTAGTAGATTTTTTTTCTTCTGTTTTTGTGTGCGTCCAATGTATTTATTCAGATTTAACATTGGAAAGAGATACATATAAGCAGTGTTGCTAATAACGGCGTTACAATATAACGGCGTTACTAACGGCGTTATTTTTTTCAGTAGTGGGTAATCTAATGAATTCCTTTTCTCATCTTGGCAACGCCGTTACCGTTACTGAGGACGGAAAGGCATGCGTTACTATGCGTTACTATATTGGTCGAAAAGTCTGAGGGAGACGGACTCACCGAGACGACAGAGCAGAGCAGGAGTAGGGAGGAGGCAAGAAAGTTGTGACGCCGAGCAAACGCGATGCTAGGTAGCTCCAATAATACATGTTGTAGTCGATAGCCTACAAACTACGCCCGCATGTTATGGTAGATATGGTAGACATGGTAGATATCACATGTACTGTACATAGATATAACTAGATGCAAAATGACAGACATGGCACTAAATGAGTTAGTAGACAGCCGCCATCTTAAAGCAGTAGACCTTTTAGGACGGCTCTGTTGTAGAGAACCTTCCTAGCGAACCTAAGTAACTTTTTATCTAAAATACTTCTAAATCGGCAAAATCTTGACTTGAATCTATCTTTAAATGATGAAACAGTTTTAAAATTTTCATATGTCGAAAGTAGAGAGAAGGGAACTAATGCAATAATGGGAGCAATTTTAACAACTTTTAACAGTTGATTCAGGGTAAAGGGTAAATTAGGGTAAAGAATTGGGCTCGGGCCAATTGTACCAAAAACCTTCACAAAAAACTTCACATAGTGTGGCCAATGTTTTTTTTTTTTTTTTTTTTTTTTGAGAAAAAAAAAAAAAGTAATTATCACCAATTACTTTGCCAAGTAACTAATTACTCTTACATTCAGGTAATTGAGTTACTAACGCAATTACTTTTTGGGAGAAGTAATTTGTAACTATAATTAATTACTTTTTTTCAGTAAGATTAACAACACTGCATATAAGTAATGTTTTTTCACTTTTTTCCACTCAAAGTATAATTAAAAAATACTTATGCATGTGGCGGAAAACACAGACAAGGCTGAAAAATCAGTTTCAGTAGTTAAGTTAGTTAAGAGATGATTAACAAAATGAAATGAAGAAAATTTCTAAATGTTTCTTTGTTTTTTTTTTTGTTTTTTTGTTTTTTTTAAACAAAAGGTTTGAATTCAACGGTGTAGGCTAAACCAGTACACATAAAAGTGTAAGTCAATAAAGATTTATTTTGCATTGATCATTAAGATGTCCCGTTCCCAGCAAAAGGTGTACATGCAGGTTATGCCATATCGTCCCTACCAATGTAAAGACCAAAACTACGCCCTTGGTTTCACCCATAAAATCCCCCCAAAAATCCGGCTGTGGCCATTCACAGCTGTGTCTTCTTGACATTCTTCATGGATTTTTGGATCTAAAAGAGGTAAGTGCGCAATAAAATCTCGTTAAAATCGTGGCGTCTATAACTATGCTCTCACCTCCAGTTATGGTTTTCCTGTTAAAAAAAAAAAAAAAATATATATATATATATATATATATATATATATATATATATATATATATATATATATATATATATATATATATATATATATATATATATATTGTTTTTTTTAATGCCCTCCTGTTCATTTTTTTTTTCTTCCCCCAGAAAATTGAGATTTTAAGCTTTCCAATGATGTATCACACATGCATATCGGACAATTTTGAGTTTGGGCAAACTGGGGGTCTCAGAGCAGAACTTCAAGTCACCTGAGTGTTTTCCGCCATATGCTCATTTATTAATTAGGTCGTTTATTGATTTTGAAACGAAAATACAATTGAGGTTGTCATTGGGCTTGAAACTCCTTCCCATCTGGCAACCCTGGCCAGCATCACCGAGCAAGAAAAACTACAAGTATCATCACTTGGAGTGGAAAAATGAAGCCTTCAGGAAAATGAACATACGTCTCAGGTAGCAAAAGTCTTACCTTCTTCTTCAATGTCTTTCATGCTAATTGTATTACAGTTTTAAACATACCAGAGCTGATCAATCATTATGACGTTTCAGTCCTGACTCAACCACTGACCGAACATTTAATTGTCAAATTGACGCGACGCACGTCTAACTTTCTTATGTCATGATTCATTCGTGCGACGCCGTTACGTCAACGTGCACGCGTGTCATTTCATTTCCAAAAATAAAAATAAAACGCTCAGTTTTTACACTGGCAAACAAAAGTGAGCACCCACTGACTTGCCGCGAGTGGAAGAATTCGCTTTAGGAATGCCAAGTTTCGCCAAAATTTACTATTGAACGCAAGCCACTGCACCGTTTTGCATGACGTCAAATTTATTACGTCATAATTTGATTGTACTTAATATTATCTACACATCGATACATCCCGTCAGTGTTTACGCGTGTAATATAAACATATGTGTTGACGTTGTATGCTATTCTAACTGTTGAGGAATCTGGCACGTTTCGTGTTGATATTGTGCACATTCTGCAGCATGGCGAATAGCAAAGGGGAACTTGTGAAAGTGGCAATTTTGCTGCTCGACAAATTTACTGCCGGGAGAACCAATCTGGATGACTTTATGGAACATGCAGCTAAGGGCCTGCAGGTATGCACTTATAAGAATGCAACAAAAATTGATTGAATGCATTGATGATGTCACTTGTTCTGAAGTCAGTTTAGATTGCAAATTTCACATCTGAGTTTCTTTCTAAATCAGTGGTTCTTAACCTTTCTAAAGGTACCGAACCCCACGAGTTTCTCTTATGCATTAATGGAACCCTTCCGAATTAGATCATTTTTTTTTTTTTTTTTTTTTAATCCAAATTCGAAACCAATACTGTATATCTCAGCTAATTTATAAGCGGCTTCCCATTCAACTTTCTTCTGATTTTGACAGCTTCCCAAAGTTCCCAGATAGTGGATTGACGTTGAAAAGATGTTGGATCAACATTCCGCTGTCGATCTTGTATCATTGAATCGACGTCACTTTTGCACCCCTCAATTAATAGGGTTGCACGATATCCATTTTTTGAAACCGATACGAATATCGATAACTACCTGTTCCTGTCAAGGCTGATACCGATACGATAACCGATAATATATATGTAATTTTTCAATGTATATTCACCTGAGTTTTTGAACACCTGTAGGTCAAAAATACTAGTGGTGGATTCAGCATAGATTTGTCTTTGAGCGAAGAATTTTAATTATGACATGAACATTATTATAATGAACAAAACAAAGACAACAACAGTTTTGACTTCAAATAAAGTGCCCATATTATTTTTTTCCAAATAAATATGTGTGTGACAATGTGTTCCCCTGAACAATGAACACTGATCTAAAACAAACATAAACCCAACAGGTGTTACACTTTGTCAGCAGATAAAACATATGGTGCAACAGAGAGACTTTTATCTTCTTGGTCCATGAAACAACTTTCTTAACCTGGCAATTATAGAAGAGCAAGCTTATCAATAACCAAAAGGACTCTCAAGAACTTGTAAACATAACACTGTAAAATGGAAACATTTGCTAATTGCCGTAGGAAGGTTTGTAACTCAGTGAAGGAAAATACGGCCTCTAGAACAGTAATAAAACTTTGCATACTGGCAAAATAGGAGTGGAAACAAACGCACCCATCCCAATCCGACACCATTCCAAAAATATTATTAATAGGCCCGATAATATACAATGTTATCGGATTTATTGGGATGACGTCATAATTCCTATTATTGGACCGATAATTATCGTGCACCTCTATCAATTCATGTTGTTTCAACGTTGAAATCCTTACAAAACCTAAACGTCATTTCGATTATTAGTAATAACGGAACAACGTTGTATCAATGTTATGTTTTTGACCTAAATGCTCGTTCATTCATAATTCAATCGCTTTTCAATCATATTTCCCGGTCAATCATAAATCAACTAGTTCTCAATATTAGTTCATCAACTATAAAACAATGGTGACCCAACCATCGCCTGACATACCTTAGAATAACGTTGATTCAACGTCACTTGACGTTGAAAATTTTTATGTCAACCATACTGATGATTTTGATAGAAAATCAACGTTTATGCAACGTCGGCCAGCTATCTGGGTTGTTTTTTAAACAGGTCAAAATGTGAGTCCGCGCTGCCCATCGGTCTGTTCTACTTCTTCATACCTAGTGCGAGTCAACTTCAACTAAGCAAAACAGTTAGACAGTGATGGATAAAGCACTCAATTTATCCTACTTAAGTAAATGTACAGATGCAGGTGCAAAAAAATGACAAGTAAAAGTACAAAAGTATTTGCTTTAAATTTACTTATATATGTATACAGTGGGGCAAATAAGTATTTAGTCAACCACTAATTGTGCAAGTTATATTAGAGGCCTGGAATTGTCAACACGGGTAAAGCTCAACCATGAGAGACAGAATGTGGGGAAAAAAAACAGAAAATCACATTGATTTTTCTAAAGAATTTATTTGCAAATCATGGTGGAAAATAAGTATTTTGTCAATACCAAAAGTTCATCTCAATACTTTGTTATGTACCCTTTGTTGGCAATAACAGAGGCCAAACGTTTTCTGTAACTTCACAAGCTTTTCACACACTGTTGCTGGTATTTTGGCCCATTCCTCCATGCAGATCTCCTCTAGAGCAGTGATGTTTTGGGGCTGTCGTTGGGCAACATGTACCTTCAACTCCCTCCACAGATTTTCTATGGGGTTGAGATCTGGAGACTGGCTAGGCCACTCCAGGACCTTGAAAGGCTTCTTACAAAGCCACTCCTTTGTTGCCCTGGCTGTGTGTTTGGGATCATTGTCATGCTGAAAGGGCCAGACACGTCTTGTCTTCAATGCCCTTGCTGATTGAAGGACATTTTCACTCAAAATCTCTCGATACATGGCCCCATTCATTCTTTCCTTTACACAGATCAGTCGTCCTGGTCCCTTTGCAGAAACACAGCCCCAAAGCGTGATGTTTCCACCACCATGCTTCACAGTGCGTATGGTGTTCTTAGGATGCAATTCAGTATTCTTTCTCCTCCAAACACGAGAACCTGTGTTTCTACCAATAAGTTCTATTTTGGTTTCATCTGACCATAACACATTCTCCCAGTCCTCTTCTGGATCATCCAAATGCTCTCCAGCGAACCGCAGACGGGCCTGGACGTGTACTTTCTTCAGTAGGGGACCCGTCTGGCAGTGGAGGATTTAATTCCCTGGCGGCGCATTGTGTTACTGATAGTAGCCTTTGTTACTGTGGTCCCAGCTCTCTGTAGGTCATTCACTAGGTCCCCTCGTGTGGTTCTGGGATTTTGCTCACCGTTCTTGTTATCATTTTGACGCCACAGAGTGAGATCTTGCATGGAGCCCCAGATTGAGGGAGATTATCAGTGGTCTTGTGTCTTCCATTTTCTAATACTGTAATTGCTCCCACAGTTGATTTCTTTACACCAAGCGTTTTACCTATTGCAGATTCAGTCTTTCCAGCCCGGTGCAGTTCTACAATGTTGTCTCTGGTGTCCTTCGACAGCTCTTTGGTTTTGGCCATAGTGGAGTTTGTAGTGTGACTGACTGAGTTTGTGGACAGGTGTGTTTTATACCGATAATGAGTTAAAACAGGTGCCTTTAATACAGGTAACGAGTGGAGCCTCGTTAGACCTAGTTAGAAGTTAGACTTCTTTTACAGCCAGAAATCTTGCTTGTTTGTAGGTGGCCAATACTTATTTTCCACTCTAATTTGGAAATAAATTCTTTAAAAATCAAACAATGTGATTTTCTGTTTTTTTTTCCACATTCTGTCTCTCATGGTTGAGATTTACCCATGTTGACAATTACAGGCCTCTCTAATCTTTTCAAGTAGGAGAACTTGCACAATTGGTGGTTGACTAAATACTTATTTCCCCCACTGTAAGTAAATGTACAGATGCAGGTGCAAAAAAATGACAAGTAAAAGTACAAAAGTACTTGCTTTAAATTTACTTATGTACTCGTATATTTTCAGACAACGGAATTTTTGGACCATAAGCAGCTACTTTTCCCCCTCATTTTGAATGCTGCGAGTCCTGTGCGACTTACTGGACTGTCTCAGGAAATTAGAATACACAATATTAAATAGAATATTGTGTATTCTAATTTCCTGAGACAGTCCAGTATTTGTTGATTTATTTGGGATCTTAGATAACACTTCATTTGACAGTGGTGACATAAGACCGCCATAATAATGACATGACACTATCATGGGCATTACTGAATGCTTATGACAGATGTCATTAAGTGTCATTTGGCAAATTATGTCACTAACTCCATTTATGTCAAGCTCGGATTTTTTACATACATTCAAAAGTGAGATCATTTGCCGGGAGACACTAAATAACATCTGTTATAGGCATTCGTTAATGCTTATGACATGTCATAGTTATGATTGTCTTATGACAATCTTACGGCGCCACTTTCAAATAGTGTTAACAAATACCACAACTAGCAATTAATGAAACAACTAAAAGAGTAACTAAAGAAATAATTAGCACAAAACATGAATTTTGATTGTTATTTACATCTGTAGTGCTGCAATGCATGCTAGGAGGCATGTTTGACGACAACAGTGTTGACAGCAGGTGGCAGAAGAGGTTGACTCTCTCCCCCAAAGGAGCAGTGATGGCCAAATGAAGCTTCTGAAGCAATGAAGCTTTGTAGCCAATGGGTTCAAATTGGCTGCAAAGCTTCATTGCTTCAGAAGCTGTAACCGCGAACACGAAAGCCAGCCAAGTGCAGGAATGCACACACTTGATCACAAAAATCTTCAGTTTTATGGCACCAGTGTCAAAATAAAAGCATGTGATTTTGTATGTACAATACGAATGAGCTACAATGTGCCTGTCAGGCAGAACAACCCCGCCAGGGTGCCGGATTGGAAACCCTTGGGGCCCATACATTTCACATCGCTCTTTTTAGACAACTGCAGACATAGGAGAGACAATGTGACATGATGTGCTGTACTACTGCAATATAAGTGGAATCTGTATAAAATACCACTAATATAAGAATCTCAAAATGCCAACATTGGAAGAACATACATTTGAATAGATGAAGTGACCAACCGCTGAATGTATGTCATTATTGTTGGATATACTTTATAGAACATGGAACCCGAGTCTATGAAGTTCATTCTCGATTTGGTCTCTGGATGCATCGAACACAAGAAGTTACTGGACATAGTCATCAATCCTTTCTTTGGCCAGGGTGGCAAACTCATATCCAAACGTTATCACAACCATTTTGTCAGTAAGTTTCAAAATTGTGCCTTTTCAAATACTGTAAGTGTAACCGTGGATGTATTTCTGCCGTTTTCAGTGATCTGTTACCTCACCATTTTCCACTTTGATGAGCTTGGACTTCCGTCTTTCAGCAACATCGTCAAATCATTGGACATTAAAAACATGCACATTGTAAGAATGGCGTTGCGTAAAAAAATTAATGTTTTGACCCCAATTTGATATGATTTGCTTGCTTTTAGTTCCTGAGTTTCTTTTTCATGAACCTCACCACTTGGATACAAGATGAGTGGAATCAAGTCTACGATGTTGCATATGTGAAGGATCATTGGATTGACCCTCTGCTCAGGTGGGAATTCATAACATGGAATGTTTTCAAGCAAGGGCGTAGGATTACATAGGGACGGAAGGGACATAACACTACCAACTTTTCAGGATGCTCAAATTATCCCTACCAACTTTTAAGCAGTCTTATTTGCATTATATCAGTGCTTCTCAATTATTTTCTGTTACGCCCCCTCAGGAAGACGCCAACGTTTCGCGCCCCTCCAACTCTCTGTTGACACTGTAAATAGGCTATATAAGTTTGTCCCCAAAAAATATTAAATGTAAAAAAAATATATATATATTATAAGTACACCTCTGCATAGCATTGTCCTTGTTCACATAAACAAACAATATTGATTAAGTTACAATAAAGTTAATCTTTAACATTTTTGTTCGTACCGGAAAAGACAACGCGCATCTTTGCCTGAATTTAAAAAAAAAAAAAGTCACACCCAAACAACACACTCGATACATTTTTTTGACCACTTGATACTGAAAAATCAAATTCATTGAAATCCATAAATAACAGTAAATTCACACTGATTGGTAGGACTGCCGCTATTGATTATTTTAGGAGTTGATTAATGGTTGAACTACTTAGTTCGAATCATCGAGTAATCGGATAAGGAACATAAAAAAATTAAAATACCTGAGCTGAGCCTCAAACAGTCCGAAAAAATTAAACAAATGATGATCTGTACAAGAAAAGAGCAATTGGCTAACTTACATAGCAAATGTCCGCTAGCTTAAATGCTAACATTTTTTTTTTTTTTTTTACGATGCTCTTAACAAATGGTACAGACACATATTCCCACAAAAACGGCTAAATATACCTATAAACTAAATTACGAATGCATTAAAAAAACATTAGCTCAAACAAAAACTAATGTTGGTCTTAACAGGGAGCAGAAATGAGGCAGACTAGAGGGCATTGTATCCACCCAAATCAATAAAACTAAATGCAAACACTTTCAAAACAAACCATTACAACGCCACTTTAATTGAACGAATACTCGAAGCAGCAAAATTTAATTTGAATCTTTTTTTTCTAATCGAATACTTGAGTTAATTGATGAATCGTTGCAGCACTGCTGATTAGCAAAAAAAAAAAAAGCTCAAAAGTACAATATGCCAAAAAATTTGACAGAAAAAACAAAAATTAATAAAACAAAAACGACAGTGTCATTGGACAGAGGGAATTTTTATTTTGGCTGCTATGGTTTGAGGTTATTTTTGCACTAAGCAGCTTGGTATGCCACCTTATATGATGCTACCAGTGCTCGCTGGTTTACTGATGTAACACTCAAAAAGCAGGATGATTGTTAGCATTATTCGGCATGTTTTTGCTGAAAAAGCCCAGCGGCTTATCAAAATGATTGGAGTCTAATGTCTTTAAGTGAGGTCTTAATTGATTTGGCTTCATACTGTCCGCTGCCAACATTTTTAGACACAATAAACATATTGGCCTTTCCTCTTCTCCCACTGTTAAAAGTGAAGCCAAACACCATATATGCTTTGTCATAGTTCCTTCTCTTAGCTCTTCATATCTCCATTGCTCTATGCTGTGTGCTCTTGTTTGGTTCAAACAACACTGTGAAAATGAGAGTGCCACTGCTATCCACTGAGTGGATGTGCAATTTCACTTTATTCTAGTACGGCAAAAACATATGTTCCCCGAGGGCACATGCGCTCCCACCCGGGATCGCTCAGCGCCCCTGGGGGGGCCTGCCCCACTATTTGAGAACGACTGCATTATATGATGAGTCTAGTTACTGTATGTAGGTAATTTAGATTGTCTTCCCATATGTTGTAAGGATAGAATAGACCTTATCATTATAAAGTGAATTATTTCATTTATGTTTAGACCTACATTTATCCCATTTCACTTACATTTCACTTTATCCCATTTCACTTGATTGGCTGATGACTTGCTCACTCCAACCCCCGCCACACAGACAAACACGCCCTCACATTGCGCCAACAGATTCATGTGGACGTGGGGGAAACACCATTAATTTTGCTCCTGAAAGTCCGACCTACATCAGAGTTAGCTTAACACTAAATTGTGTGAACTTGCTAACCTGCAAAACTACTGCGGTCAGGCCAGCCTCCACAAGGAACAACGAAGTCAAGCTAGCCGTCCCTCATTTGAATCATTGTTCGTAGGCCAGTCGTAATAACAAATTTTAGTGTGCGATAATTCATCTCAAATTATTGCGATATGTGATATTATTGCGCCCCCCCCAATTTTTTTTTAAACCAATTTGCAATACCGCAGTGAGAATACAGTATATATTAATAGATCAAGTCCACCCTTTTAAACGCCATAAATGTTTAAATTCAAATATACTTTTTAAGAAATCACAACTAAAAACAATAGACCATGCCTCTTCAAAGTAAAAGACAACAATATTGATACCGCACAGAAACACAGAATAAATTAAATGTCTTTTTCAAGAAAAAAATAAAATTGCACTTAATAACTAATGCATTTAGGCAAATGAAAACGTTTCCCCTCATAGCTTCTGCTATGGCGTTCCATCTGTAATATTCTGATTTAATGTTTTCCGAGGCACCCTGAAGCGCACGCAACGGTGATGTTGTTTTGTTCATGTGACGCGGCAGTGAGAGAGAAACAGCCTGCCGAGAGCCTCAGGTTGAGGAAGTATTGTTAGCTCCGTGTGTTAATAAAAAACGAAGTTGTCAGTACGTCATGTGTCTGATATCATTGCCATAAAAAAAAAAAACACATAATAGGACACCAAACACAGCTTCCTTTTTAATGTTGTCCTTATAATATGATGCATCATAAATCACTTTGTGACTTTCCACCTCAATGCACGAGCGCTCTTCGTCCATGCTCGCTGGTTAAACTGTGAATAAGCAACTGGGCTGTTGACTCCAAGCACGGCTCCGCCCATTTTGATGAATGCGTCTCCGGCAAAAATAGAAAATAGCCTAAACCATCCGGCCGGGTTCTGGCACGCCTGAGATGATCCGCAGTCAATCCGAAGCACTGACGCAGCCGCTATACGTTGAACAATAGGATATAATGGGAACGGATTGGCTCCGGTGCTATTTTTTGCCGGACTCGGATCGAAGATGCATTTTGTGTAGTTAGTAGGAAGCCGAACTTTTAACAGCACGTCTGCCGCACGCGCGCACGCACGTGCACACATGGCGATAAAATTACCGTCTTCATTTTTCTTTACCGAGCAATAAATGGAATTATTGCATATTGCGACAGGCTTAATTGTTCGCATTATGTGCATTACGGTAATGCAACGCGCTGGCTTTAGAGTGCAAGTGCCTTTATTTAAAAAAAAAAAAAAAACGGAGAGATTTGGTCCACTCCAGGGGGACACTGACATGAACATAAATTGACATGACAAAAAATATCTGTGAAATGAAATCACACATAAAAATTTAATGAGAGTACTTTGATTTGAGTCTTGGGGTATAGTGTGCCTCAGATGTAGATCGGTCCTTGGATATCTCAGTTTTTTTTTTTTCCCCAAATCACTTTTATATTACAATACTTTAGTTTGTTTCTAGGGATGCTGCAGTGTCCCACAGAAGTGGACACATTCTTTGATAGCTCCCCGTTTTTTTGATAAAGGGACTTGCAATTCAAAATGTTTCTTTAGTAGTTTTTGAAAACAAAGGTTTGAATTGAACGTTGCATCACCTGACCCAATACACATGAAAGTTAGTATAAGTCAATACAGATTTATTTTGCATTGATCATCCAGCCTATCAATTAATTTGGTTCATATTTGTGAGGAATGTAGCCCTGACCCCGGTTCAATAATCTGTTTGGTCTTATTAATGTCCCCTGCAAAAAGTGTACATGGAGGTTATGCTGTTATATCATCCCAACCACTGTTGAGATCGAACCTATGCCCTTGTAAATTTCAAGGCGTGTGATGTAAAACTGTACTTCCTTTAGGAAACGTACTGCCATCGAGTCCCTCATGGAGAAGCTTGCTGCCAATGCATCTGGAGGAATGCGGTTGAGGAAAGCGCCAGCCAAAACCACTGACCTGATGGAGTTCTCTTTTGTTAAACCTAAACCTTCCACCGCACGTGAGCCTCAACTGAGCCCCCTGCCGGAAAAACTCACAAAAGTCAGCCCTCTTTGCAATAATACAATTTCGTTCATGTGAACGCCCATGGATTTCCTCCTAAAAACAAAAACGGAAGATATGACTAAGCCACTACTATAATGTTGCCAGGTACCCAGCAGTACTTACAGGACTCCCAAATTGATCCAGATCTTAGAAGACGTCAAGGGAAGGAACCATCTCTTGGCTGAGGTACAGCCATTTAAAACAGATCAATAAATGAAAGGCTTTGGTTAATTGCCCTGACATCTTATCTTTTTCTTATTGGCTGAAGGAGCTGCTGCATGAGCTCAATATTGCACAATTTGGATTTGCAAGACCCATAGATGCTGAATGCTCAAGGGTATGAACCAATTTACATGGAAACATTTGTCTATACATACACTATAAGAGCATAAGCCAATTTAGTTTTCCACAAAGGATCATGTACACCGTAGGTGCACACAATTTTTTGCTCCAAGGTCTACTTTTCAGGGAGACAACCTCCTGCAATCTATATTAAAAAACAAATTTGGCAACACTTTATAATAACTATCTGTTATAACAAGTTAATACATCATTAGGAAACTGTTAATAAATGATATATTTTTGATTTGTTAATTGTGAAGTTTGTTAAGCATTTATAATGATGCCTTTGAGATAGTTAATATATCATAAATAAACTGATGATGAATGAGTAATAAATAACTTGTAAGCTCTATGTCAATGATTTATACCTACACCTCATAAAATAGTAGTATACCATTAACAAGCTATTAGTAACTTACTATCTAATGTCTTTTTGAATATCTGTTGATAGTTTGTTATTGGGACGCTATTCTAAAGTTGCAACTACTCCTTATGTCTTAATTGTTAGTAAACAATAATAAGTGCAACTTTCAAATAAAGTCCCAATAACATACGTAAGCATATAACTAATACTTAATATATTAACCCACACTTTCCAGATCAGTTGTTCATAGTTTACTAACCATAGTTTACAAACCATCAACTAAACTTTCTACACCGTTCCGTCCATACATCTCTCTGTGTGCTTTACTTCACCACAGAAACACCACAGATGAAATGTTGAAATTTTGTTTAATACATACAATCATACTTACTGAGCTATCATATGACAGAATAACAAAACACAACAGTATTGTACAAACAAATGAAATTGGGACGCTTTTTGTGCTAAACACAGAATAAACTGTATTTATGAGGGACATTTTTCTGTCCATACATCACAGCACACTGTTAACAAAAACTTAAGAAAGCAAAATAATAATAATAATAATAATTAATAATTTATTAACAATTGATGATCTATGAACTAGTTATAACCAGGGGTGAAAGTGGGCCAGAACGGTCAGAAACGCTGTTCCAGTATAAGATTCAGGGCAGGAACGCAGTTCAGGTGTAAGATTCAGGGCCGGAATGCTGTTCCAGTACACGGTGCTTCGATTCCAAAAATATGACAGCAACTGTCAAAACGTTATGTACATTTTTTTTTTTTAAATGCTGAGCTGCCACACATGCATTTCATCTCCAAGAAGAAAACAATCTACCAACATCAGATTTACATACACAAGTGTTAATAACAAGCATAATAAAGTGCTTGTGTAGCGTAATCCGTTTCCACCAATATTTATTATTTATTTTATTCCACGGACGGCATGGAGGTTTCCCTTAGTGCTGCAGTTATCCGAGTCTGTTGATGATGAGTCACGTCAATGTGCGAATGCACACAGCAAAGCAAAACGCCTGGACTCATTTATCTGTTCAATTGGCTGACATACTGACATGTGATCAGCAGAGATAGTTAGCTAGCTAGCACATCTTTTCTGGAACAGCAACAACAACAACAAAAAGTTTTTTGAATTGATGCGACAAAAAAGGGCGATGCAACAGGAAATGGATCAAATCTTTAAGAGCAAGGAAAGAGTGTAGGAGGCTTATTTATCATATTTAGTTTTATTTGCTCTGATGGGGAGGTTCAGAACATCTTAGCTGTCAAAGTGCACTTTGGACTTATATTTGTTCATTTATGTTAGGCTACTTATTCAATTCCTTATTATTTAAAAAAGTCAATGTTTGTGCGATCTTCAAAATATATTCCATTTCACTCTGCATAATATCAGTCAATAGTATTTTTCTGAATGTATGTTACTTATATCGTTATTATTTAAAAAAAAAAAAAAAAAAAAAGCAAAAGTAAATGTTGACATTAACTTCCATTTTAATATACATCATGTGTTCTTAAATAGTTAAAATTTAGATTTGGCATTTAGTATGTGAGGAAATGAGGGAAAATAAAAATTAGGAGATGGAGTTTGGGGTTATTAATGTTTTTGTTAATTTTTATTTTGCAAATCATTGAAAAAATACAATTTTGAATGAAAATCAGTTTTTGTATGTGTTAAAGAACTGTGCCAAAACAGTTTTCTTTGCATTTCAGTAGTTTTAGTTCACCCTTGCCACCGGCTTGTCACTACAACATACGCAGTATTTTTAACGCTTTGCAAGCAATGACAGTGTAAATTTTCAAATTATTTAATCTGTGATGGACAGCTAAATTTAACAGATCGTAATGTGATGTGACACCATATAAACAAACAAACAATTTCCATGTAATGCCCCATGTAGGCTACAATACAATACAACTAAGAGTGCTATGCCTGCCTGCTAAGCAACGAAACAGTATAACTAAACAATCTGTGGATGCCCCCTCCACATCCCTGGGGTAATAATAATAATAATCAGGGGTGCACATATTTTTTTTGCCCAGGTTCTCAGAGGAGGACCTGGAGAAGTTACTTGGTCCTCATTGAGCTTGAGAGCCGACCCACCTGATGCGATAAAATTATGACAAGCTTTACTTAGAGCCAATTACCTTTAATTAATTATATAAACAATTAATGCTTGATTAACATCAACTGGCACAACAAAATTGCCATTACTTTGAAGTGAAATGTAAAGAAATAAACATAAAAGCACTAATTCAAAATAAAGGGCATTATGCGGCTCCCACATTAACTCCAAGCCTTTGTAAAAGTGGGATGTCCTCCTCACAAGAGCTCATTGAACGTGCATGTTGGGCTTTGTGAAATGTGAGCAAAAACACGTTTGTCAGTGCATGGCGCTGTTCTTCATTAAGTTTATTCAGCCACTTGTCCATAGGGCGAGTGGGGTCCTGTCTGACATCGATAGTTTGCTTAATTGCCACATGCTCTCTGTTTATTTCGTGCTTTTCAAAGTTTGGATGGCTGAAATTCTTTGACCCTACATAAAATGCGCTGCTCTTATCAGCGACATTGGGATTCTCGCGGCAAATTTTGTACCACATTTCCGTGCGAGCATCATTTGCTTCTAGCCATGGTACCTCCTGCAGCCACTTTTCAGCAAAAGTCCTTTTTTGCGGTAGCTCCGGTGATGTCTGTAGTCTGTCTGTCTTTTGACGGGGGTGGGGGAACACGGAAATAATTACTCAGTGGGGCCTGCCTCTTTGACATTTTGAGAAGTGGTTTTCTCGTGTCCGCCGCAAATACAGTGGTCAGCCATCGGTACGCAAAAGCGTATGGAAGCCGTCGAGGGCCAGCGCGTTTGTCTACGTCCAGTGCGCATGCGCGCTTGTGGACCACTTATGTGCACCCCTGATAATAATACACAGTGGATTGTAAACCTAAGATAAATCCAGCCGCCGGAGCCAAGTCTTTTCAGTCTCGCGCACCTGCTCCCCACAGACTAACATATATCCCTGATCTCCCATACCCTTCTCTCTCCTCGGCTCAACGCGAGCAGAATGTCTTGTCATACCACAGCTCAATAGGCTACAAGCAGTCGGTCGCGAATTTAAACGTTGAGTGTTAGCGGCTGTTGTTCACTTTCCAACATCACCTTCCACAGCCAACTCTAGCCCTAATTCTCTGGCTTCTTGTCCCCCTGTTAAAAACTTTTGTCATTCACCTCAATGATCTTCATCTCTTTTTCTTTTTTCTTTTCTGCGCGCCCGATTTATGAAGACTCGCCATGTTTACAGTTTGTAACGATGACAGATTTGAATTTCCTGCTTCAGGGCACGTATGTAGTGTAGCCTTGAGTGCGCCAGAGCGGAGTCAAACCATTCTCTGCTAAGACAGAGGGGGTGGGGTGGGGGAAGTTAAGTGGAAAAAAAGGAAAAAATATATATTTGAAATATTTAATATGTAAAAGTTTTTAAGTATATATCGAGTTGAACATATTTAATCAGACAATGATTTAAATAAAAACGAAATATGTGAATGTAAAGTAAAATAAATTAAGGGTCATTCAGGGGCTCCTAAGGTCCTGAGGCCCAGGACAACATACCCGGTTTTCAAACCTCCGCTAAAGATTCATTGGAACATCACTCGAAATTGGAAGCCCTAGTCGGAAAGTCAGAAAAAAGTACCCAGACTTCACGAGTTGCTTCAATCTGACGTCACTCGACAAAAGCACACCGTCAACAGTACAACAAAAGAATTCAGTTTACAGTATGCCATTTACATTAGCTGTCGTTTTTCCTCCACTATTTGATCGCTTATGAGAAGGCAGGTTTGCTGAAGATCAAAATGTCTTTTGATGGCCAAAATAAAAACCAACTTATCGCAATCAGCCATCTTGCTGAATGGCTTCTGGTTTTTTAAATGTAAATAAACCAATCTATTGTGATAAAACAACAAAATTGCAATAACTGCATTAACCATCAAAGTGAAGTCTAACTATAACTATAGTCTTGAAACAAATCTGAATAAGGAAAAACTGCAATAAAAAAATTGCCTACCGGTTAAACTTGAGAGAAGCTGAGATCTGTCATGACAGAACATCGCTTCAATGATATTTGGTGCCATCTAGCGTCGTGAATGGGTATAATGTCTAGACCGCAAATATAAGACGACACCCTTTTTTTCACTCTTATTTCAATGCAAAAAACACCGTCTTATATTTGGGCCAATACGGTATTTGACTATGTTATAGGTTAATATCAATTTTTAATGGCATGCTAAGATTGGACCATTGACTAGCGCTAACTTAAACACTCTGAAGCCCTGAAACTAATAAATAACTAACAAACTTCATAGTAATTTTTTTAATCAACTCCACCGACTCAATAAGCCCCTGCTAATTCGAAAATGAAGCTAAATTCTAAATTCTGAACTTCCGTTTTAAACCATTTCACACACACATTCATACACCAAAAGCTAAACCTACCTCCCGCTTCTTCTTCTACTGTACTTTGGAATCGCGTCAATCCATGGACGTCAACAAACCAGAAAAATCCCTTCTTCTCAGTGACAAATGTCACAGTGAAGTCGCCATGGCCAAAACTTAGACTGTGATAGTTCTCAATGGCTGGCATCATCCAGATGTGATGTGTCCTGGCTCGAAAGGATCAAGAAAATGTTACCTTTGAACCAAGGTTTATGTACATTTAGCTTGGCTAAAAATAAAAGCAGGAAAGCAACATAGAACATAGAATAGAATACATAGACAACGTGGGAGCCATATGGCCTAGGACAAAGGAAAGGCTGATGAAACTGAATTTATGGTGACTAATAAGGAAAGCCTAAATGTTTACTGTATGCACAACAATTCTAACGAGCATGCACAGTAACCTGAGTGTGGGTCAAAAATTATTAATTTAGACGTCATTTGACTGGCTGTCCTGCGTATCAATCAAGTGATGAGATGGATGATAGGCTTAGGTCAAATATTTTTTTTTAAATTTAATGCAATTCAAATTTATTTGTACAGGTAGTACCCAGGTTATGACGTAATAAACGCCAGAGTCTCGTCCGCCATTTCTGTCTCCTGTCTTTTTTTTTTCTTTTTTTTTCTTTAGTCGTGTAACAGTACCTTATTGTACCTCACAGTATCTTATTTTTTTACTTACTATTAATGTGACGTGTTCTGTCTGTGTTCTGTGTTGTTCAACTTGACAGACAGCAAACAAGACTAGTGCTTTTTGAAGCTCTTGACGTCCTTCATTTTTGACAATTTGTAAAACTTTAACATACTAGTATGTACACTTATGTTCAAAACGACACACATTTTGACAATAAAACACTTGACACAAAACAACTGGTATTCAAACGTCTATGTAATCTGATCAATATTGAAATTTAGGATATTAAATTAGCCTAATTTGCTTAACAAAAGTCCACTATCTTAAATGCTAAGAATGCAAGCGTATTTACATTTCTTATAGCAAATCACTCATGCGTAACTCCACAAACTGTAGCTCTAAACTTAAGTACAAATGCATACACATACCGTATACTTCACGAGATCGTTAAATTTCAGCAGCTTTAAGTGAATAAACAAATTGTGTGTGTGCTCCAGAAACCCGACCTTATAGATGTTCCGCACGGCACATTTCTGTAAGGTAACTAAAGGATTTATCGTGCTCTGATAGGTGTACCCCCAGACTTCAACACAATATCAGAAGTATTGGAGAATCAAAAATCTGTATAAAGTGTGGAGCGCGTTCTCGTCAAGATATTGTTTAACTTTATTTTTAATTGAGAGACTCTTGGAAATTTGTGTTTTTATACAGTGGTTTGAAAAAGTAGCTGAACCTTTTGGAATTTGTCACATTTCTACATAAAATCACCATCAAATGTGATCTGATCTTTGTCAAAATCACACAGAAACTGTCTGATTCAACTAAAACCACCCAAACATTTATAGGTTTTCACATTTTAATGATGAGAGTATGCAAACAATGACAGAAGGTAGAAAATAGGTAAGTGAACCATTAAATTTAATATTTTGTGGTCCCCACTTAGCAGCAATAACTTCAACCAGACGCTTCCTGTACCTGCAGATTAGTTTGGCACATCGATCATTCATTTTGTCTTCTCGACAAAACTGCTGTCGTTCATTCAGATTCCTGGGATGTCTGGCATGAATCGCTGTCTTTAGGTCATGCCCCAGCATCTCAATGGGGTTGAAGTCTGGACTTTGACTTATCCACTCCAGAACGTGTATTTTGTTCTTCTGAAACCATTCTGAAGTTGATTTACTTTAGTGTTTTGGATCATTGTCTTGTTGCAGCATCCATCCCCTTTTTAGCTTCAACTGTCTGACAGACGGCCTCAGGTTTTCCTTCAAAACATCCTGATAAACGTTTGAATTCATTCTTTCATTAATGATCGCAAGTTGTCCAGGCCCTGAAATAGCAAAACAGCCCCAAATCATCATGCTTCCTCCACCATGCGTCACAGTGGGGATGAGGTGTTAATGTTGGTGAGCTGTTCCATCTTTCCTCCACACATGATGTTGTGTGTTACTCCCAACCAATTCAACTTTGGTTTCATCAGTCCACAAAATATTTTGCCAAAACGTCTGTGGAGTGTCCAAGTGCCTTTTTGCAAACATTAAACAAGCAACAATGTTTTTTTTAGACAGCAGTGACTTCCTCTGTGGAGTCCTCCCATGAACACTATTGTTGGCCAGTTTTACATACTGTATAGTTGATGTGTGCACATAGATATTGAACTGTGCCAGTGATTTCTGGAAGTCTTTAGCAGATGGTCTAGGGTTCTTTTTTACCTCTCTGAGTATTCTGCGCTGAACTCTTGGCGTCATCTTTGGTGGACGGCCACTCCTTAGGAGAAAAGCAACAGTGCCAAACTCTACATTTGTAGACAACTTCTCTGACTGTCGATTGAGGAACATCCAGACTCTTAGATGTGGTTTTCTATCCTTTCCCAGCTTTATACAAATCAACAATCCTTGATCGCAGGTCTTCAGACTGCTCTTTTGACCAAGCCATGATGCACATCAGACAATGCTTCTCATCAAGACATCTCTTACCAGGTGTGTGTTTTATAGTGGGCAGGGCAACTTTAAACCACTCATTAGTGATTGGGCACACACGTGACTTAAAATGTTTGGTAAAAATTTGTTTCAATTGCAATTTAAGTCTCTTCAATTAAAATCTCCTTAGGGTTCACTTATTTTTGCCCCTTCTGTCATTGTTTGCATCCTATCATCATTAAAATATGAAAACCTGTTTGAGTGGTTTTAGCTAAAGCAGATGCTGTATTTTCCTTTGTGTGATTTTGACAAAGATTAGATCACATTTGATGGTGATTTTATGCAGAAATGTGAGAAATTCCACAAGGTTCAGATACTTTTTCATCCCACTGTATCTTGCTAAAGGATATTTAGACAAGGTCACCAGTGCGGGGAATCGGACCCACATTGCAAAATTTAGGTGATGTGAGAAATTGTTGTAACTTTTACACGGTCTCAAGTTGCTGATATAGCGCACAGTTTTTGTATATTTTTTTTTCATTATTTTACTTGTTTTCCATGATTATGATTAGCAGCATTCACGGCAAACGTTACGGCAAAAACAATGAGAGTAGTGCTAAAGTTGTCATTTTGAGCATTATCGATCGTTTACAACACGTTCATTTGGAATGCAGAGATCGCGGTACATTACGGAAGATTTGGACTCCAGGCTTGACTCATTACCGTCCAAGACCCCTCCTCCTCCTATTCCTAAGGTGAGAAGCTATTTGACCATGCGTGAATCATGGCGCAAGTATTTAGTGAAATATGAATTTTCTTGACACGTTCCAGAGTTCTAAAGACGTCCGTCCAATCAAACTCAACACTGCAGCAATGCTGAGGCGAAGAGTACTACATGACCGCCACTTGGCGGACAAGCTGCAAATGTAAGTCGGGAACACACATCAGAAATGGCATGGGAATGTATTCATTACCGTTAAAGGGAACCACGGATAGAAAGGCTTGTAGTTCTTAAAAGATAAATGTTAGTATGAGTCATCATTATGGCTGTCAAACGATTAAAATTTTTAATCGAGTAAATCACAGCTTAAAAATTAATTAATAGTAATTCATCGCAATTCAAACCATCTATAAGAAATGCCATATTTTTCTGTAAATTTTTGTTGGAATGGAAAGCTAAGACAAGACGAATATATACATTCAATATGCTGTACATCAGTTATATATTTGTTTATTATAACAATAAATCAGCAAGATGGCATTAACATTAACATTCTGTTAAAGCGATCCATGGATAGAAAGACTTGTAGTTCTTAAAAGATAAATCTTAGTACAAGTTATAGAAATTTTATATTAAAACCCCTCTTAATGTTTTCGTTTTAATAAAATTTGTAAAATTTTCAATCAAAAAATAAACTAGTAGCTCGCCATTGTTGATGTCAATAATTACACAATGCTCATTGTGCTGAAACCCATAAAATTAGTTGCACCCAAGCGCCAGCAGAGGGCGACAAAACACAAACACAAGTAACAAGTAGATATCACACTGCTGTCATTTTAATCTGTTTGAGCGCGGCATGTGCGTTAATTGCATCAAATATTTTAACGTGATTAATTTAAAAAATTATTTACCTCCCATTAACGCGATAATTTTGACAGCCCTAGTTATCATAATTTGATATTAAAACCCCACGTGATGTTTTTCGTTTCTATAAAATTTATAAAATTAGTTTAACTAGTAGGTTGCCATCAGTGTTGACGAAGCAATGCACTTGGTTGGTGACGTCATTGGGTTGCGCTGCAGGGCTTTTGAGAGTATGACTCTAGCACAGTGGTTCTTAGGTACAGAACCCCGTGAGTGAGATGTGCCGAACCCTTTGGAATTAGAAAAATCTTTTTTTTTTTTTTTTTTCAAACTCAAAATCGATATATCTAAGCTAGCAAGCTAAAACCCAAGTGAATTTCCATTCAAATTTATTGTCATTTAGACAGCATGTTTTTAAAAAGGCCAAAATGTATGTTTTTAATCTTTATGCCTGCAGCATCATCAGACCACTAAAACAAGACTGCCCCAATGCGCATCTTAGAATTTTTCATTCAAATTTGGGGGAATATAGCTTTTATTGTTAAACATTAAACCTGCTTGGTTGCATTAACCTTAACTGTGTAGTTTCTGTCATGTTTACATGTCAAATTATTTCAAATTTAATGAAGAACCCCATGCAAAATTTGTATGCAAAGTCATTATGTTAAGAAAAAATAAACATGAATCTCTTCCCAAATCCAATAAACACTGTGAATTTACTTTAAAATAATTTTGCCCTTTGATTTGTTTTTTCACATCGTAAAATGAAATTAAAATCTATTTCACACTGTTTCTATTTTTGTTTTCATGTTGACATTCTCATTCTATCACATCCTTGCCTCACATACTATTTTCATGACGCAAATGTTTTTTTTTTGTTTTTTTTTTTATGTAAACGCAGTTACCTGTAGGTCTGTTGTACATCCTCATATGAACTAAGAGTCAACCGTCCACTGAGCAAACCAGTTTCTCTAGGACTAGCAGTTGAAAAAATTGGATTAAAGCAAAAACCAAAACCTGGTCTAAAACACCACTTTGCCTAGATTTAGTCAGCATCCAAAAATAGGGCCTTAACCTTCACCGAACCCCTCAGACTGACTCACCGAACCTCTGGGTTTCGACCGAACCCGGGTTAAGAACCACGGCTCTAGCATAAACATGTCATCTGTTCAGCCCTTTCAATTTGAACCCGAGAGGAACATTAATGAGCAGGACAGCACTGTCGATATTTCACAAAACGAGCAGCAAAAGCAAAATGAACAGGAAAGAGACGAGAGTAGAACAAAACCGGTAGTGTTCATGTGACAAGTTCGTCTAGTGACTGTGACAGCTGTCAAGAACTCCAGTTTTTATTTGCAGATCTTCGCGGTAAACTACTGCGTGATCAAACTTATTCCAATATAACTACAAACTGCAATTTCAGCAGAAATTACGGTGGGGCTTTGCTGTGGTAGATCCAGATCTAAGAACCGCCCAGTTTATTTGAGGACATTTCGGGGACACGTCCTGTTGATATCAGGTCACTTCCTGTTGATTTTGGGGACTTTTCGGGGATACATTCTATTCCTGTTGATTTGGGGACATTTCGGGGACACGTCCTATTGATACAGGTCACTTCCTGTTGATTTGGGGACACTTTAGGGAGACGTCCTGTTGCACGGCTGTCAATGGCATCGACTTATTTGGGCGCCAATTGAATGTCAATGGGTTGTAATGGTAAGTTTTTGGTCAAACATACCAACCACACAGGTTTTTTTGCCATTGAAAATGAATTGGAAATTTGGACATATATGGTCGTCAATGGCATAGACGTGCACGGTTGTCAATGGCATCGACTTATTTGGGCGCCAGTTTAATGTCAATGGGCTGTCATGGTAAATGGTCAAAAATCACAAGGCCCTATTTTTTCTTGCCAGTGAAAATGAATGGGGAATTTGGACATACATTTACAGATGATAATGACGACTTATTTTGCACATTGAGATATCAAAAGACTCGTGGATTTTATTTGTACTTAAAGTACGTTCGCTGCATGCAGGTAGCGTTCAAGAAAACATTGTTTAGTAACATTAACACCAAAAGGACCATGTTATTTTTTTCTACATTAATAGTATGTGTATTGTTTATCGTTCTATTGGCTGCAATCGGTAACTCAAGTCTTCAGATGAAAACCTACAAATCTGTTATGGTCTGCGAATGCGGAAGCAAAGTTTGACCCCAAAGCAGACAGCAATAATAGAGGGATTGTGTACAAGGATTTATTGAACACATACAAAAAAAAACACACGGTCGCGAAAAGAGAGTCAAAAAAAGGGTCCATGACAGTAGGTCGGGAAAAGAAAAAACCGAGGGAAAACCGCAGCGAGAGGCAGATGAACGAAAAACCAAGGCAAGGATGCAACTAGCAACAAAGGGATCGAGAAAACAAACTGTCAAATGCTAGCAAGTTAATATCTTTGCAACCCGCCTAGGATCGGTTTAAAGACACTACTGATGAGCTGGAATTGGATGCAGTACGACGTCGGGAACTGATCCCACAGCTCTAAAAAAAAAAAAAAAAAAAAACGTGACTAGCAGAATGTGAGAAAATCAGGCCAGTCTTCATACAAGCTTCGCTAATGTAAAGCACAACTATTCTCCAAGTACAACCCAACCGCGTCATCACCCCTGTCCATTGCACGCATAAAACATGGCGCCCTCCGTAGGTCATGTAGATGTACTAAAAATTATAGATTTTTAAATCAATGGCAATATTTTATGTGTTTCGAATAAAATATTTTAGTAAAATAGAACAATTGTGGCTTATTAGAGCCTACAAGTATAAGTCTGTGGTACCCTTTATTAAACTTCAGTGGAATTTTGGCTCACTTCGTATTCATTTTGTAGCATTTCCGTTTCACCTCTTGTCGATTTGTTGAAAGTCAGTCAAAGTCAATGGAGAGCTTCTTATGGGTGTTCATCAGTAACAATGAGAATTGAATGTGCAATTGGAATTTTTTGGGTTGAAAAATTCCGTTTTAAAGGGGAACCTTAATTGTGCTAATCAATATCTGGGAACATTTTCGTTCATTGGCCCCTCCCAGTCAAAACAGATTGGACGTCTCGCAGTGTCAGTGGCACTGAAATAAGTGGAGTCAAAGCGAGTCCTTGCAGTTTAAGTAACTTGGACGTCTACCGTTGTCAATGGAAGCCAAAGCCTTCATTTTGGGTCATTTCCTTGTATTTTTAGGTGCTTACGGCTCACTTCCTATACATTTTGTTTCACTTGCTGAACATTTTGGGGCATTCTCAGGTCCCGTCCTGTATATTTTGGATCATTTCCTTTTGATTGAAGGGCATTTCTGGGCCGCTTCCGATTCATTGGTCCCTTCCTATTGATTTGAGGGGATTTCCAGGTTATTTCCTGTTCATTTTAGGTCACTTCCTGTACCTTTTGGGGAATTTCCTTTTGATTTAAGGGCTTTTCCAGGCTGCCTCCGTTTGAGTGATCACTTCTGGTTGATTTTGTAGAAATTCCTGTTTACTTCCTCTTCATTTCGGGTCGCTTTCTGGATATTTTGGGGCATTCCGGGGGTAACTTTATTTTGGATCATTTCCTTTTGATTTACGGGTCGATTGTGGCTCATTGGTCACTTCCTATTGATTTTGGGGCATTTCCAGGTTACTTCCTGTTCATTTTGGGTCACTGTACATTTTAGGATATTTCCTTTTGATTTAAAGCTATCTCCAGGTCACCGTCGGTTCATTGGTCCGTTCCTGTTGATTTTGGAGAAATTCCAGGTTACTTCATGTACATTTTGGGGCATTCTGGGGTGACTTCCTGTATATTTTGGATAATTTCCTTTTGATTTAAGAGCATTTACGGCCCGATTCCTATTCTGTTGATTTTGGGGCATTTCAAGATTACTCCCTGTTGATTTCGGGTCACTTCCTGTAAATTTTGGGGCATTCCCTTTTTATTTAAGGCCATCTCTAGGTCGCCGTCAGTTCATTGGTCCGTGCCTGTTGATTTTGGAGAAATTCCAGGTTGCTTCCTGTTCATTTCAGGTCACTTCCTGTATATTTTGGGGCATTCTGGGGTGACGTCCTGTATATTTTGTATCATTTCCTTTTGATTTAAGAGCATTTCTGGGCGACTTCCGGTTCATTGGTCCCTTCCTATTGATTTTAGGTCACTTCCTGTACATTTTGAGGCATTCTGGGGTGACTTCCTGTGTATTTTGGATAATTTCCTTTTGCTTTAAGAGCATTTATAGGCCGATTCAGGTTCATTGCTCCCTTACTGTTGATTTTGGGCGGATGGGGGAGAACGAACAAATGTGACGGCGGATTCAGACGTGAGCCAAGTGCAGTCGTGCACACACTCGATCACACAAAACAAAAAATCTCCAGTTTTACGGCACCGACGTCAAAATTAAAGCATGTGATTCTGTATTTAGAGTTGGAATGAGCAACAACGTGCTTGTCACACAATAAGCGCCCGCCGCCTGCACGTTTGATACCCCTGGTGCAGTGCATGAGTTCATCCAATTTTCGATTGTTGTCAACCTAGGATGAATTTCTTCCCGGTTTATATAGAATAGAGAATCTGGTGGAAGGAGCACATGAGCCTTCAGCCCTTATACAAAGGGAAAGGGAAATGCGTGAGAAAGACCATCAGACCAGGTTGGAAAAAATGGAGCAGAAGCACGCCAGTGTCCTTCTCAGCCAATGGGAGGCAGTTTTGGCCCGCGCACAAATAACAGAACGCAAGAAAAAGGCTGCTCGGATCATAAGAGACGAGGTGGGTAAACATAACAAACACCGCCAAATGGGTTTGAAGATATTCCATATTAAACCAGAGTTGTCTTTATTGCAGACAGTTAAGCGAACTCAGCAAACTATACAGAAAAAGTTGGATGAAGAAAAAGAAAAGAAAGAGTTGGTGCAGCTCGTGATAGAGGGTCACAGTAACGCCCAAAAAGCTACTGACAGGTTTAAGAAAGCCAAACAGAGTGCTGGTACACAATTGGCTTTGCTTTACACTGTTTTCTTACTATTGTAAAAGTCATTCTGACTAATGCATGTGATTGAAACACCACAGTCAAAGAGTTTGTTGCGCACCACCAAGAAATTGTTCGGCAATCACAAGAGAAAGCGAAGGACGCGCTCACCAAGAAGTTGGAGCTCATCAGTGAAATCCATGCTATGGAATGTTTCCCGAATCTTCGGTGCAACATGTTTGATAACACACAGGTGAGTAAAAAGGAAGTTTGGTATATAAGGTGCTGTATGGAACTTTTTTTTACGACTAACGCCACCTTAAAAGTCTTAAATAGCATTATTATGTGAATTAGAATCATGTTTTGAGACGATTCGACTATATATAACAATTTGACAAAGTGTAGATGACAAAAAATTAGTCTTTTTATCTGCCGTTTAGCCACACCTACCATTATAGGGCTCTAGCGTCCCCAACAGGAGGATCATATCGGCAGGGTCATGGTTTCATCTGAATTACAATTCAGCCCATTGAAAGGGAATTGTTCAGAGCGAAGAAAATGCGACGAAGAGACCCGCAAAATGTCATTGTTTCAGTCTCTCTACTCCAATAAATAAATGGTATGGTCATGACAAATAACAGTCTTGTGCTAAATGGAATATGAGATACCTGTTAAAAATGCATTTTTTCATTACGACATGGCAAAATTACTCCATAATGGTCAAAACTATCCACTTCTTGCACCTCCCAAACGATATTTTATGCCTCCGGAGTTAGTCCGGCTTTTGTTATTTCCCTGCCCAAGCTGCGGAGAGCGTAAAAAAATCAGGAGGCATGACAGCTAGCCGACATGCTAACCCGAACCGAGTGATGTGTCTATTCTCAGCTTTCGAAGCGAAAAATCACACAAAACTAACCCGTATCATGGCACACGGTGGCGGGGTTGTCGATTGTCTTCACCGATCTTCAACCTGCCCGGCTGCGAGCAAGTTACAGCTCGTCGGACTCATTCCCCTGCTGCGGGCAGGAAAGATCGTTTGCCAGGGAAGCAGCTGGAAAATGACCAAAACGGCCGATGTTGAAGGAGCGTGTAGCTGCTACATATAGTCAACATGAATATGGCATAAATTAATGCTTAAGAACACGGCGAAGACGTAAACAGAGAGAGTGGCGTGCAGCTGTTGTGTGCAGCTAAAAAGGCAGAATGTGTCTGAGGAGAACTTTTCTACATGTCTGTCCATGAGTAAACAAAAGTAAATATTCCTTTTTTTTTTTTTTAAAGTTTGTAGTGTTTACTTTGTAATTGCTGTATTGGCAGCCATTTTTAGCACAAAGTTTCACACACTTTCTGATGGGGTGGAAAATTTGACAGAACACTGGGCACACGAAGAGGGCAATAAGCCGAGTATAGCGCTCTCCTGGCGAGGGGGTGTGCGACAAGCCGCCGGTCGTTGGCCGAGTGGCATTGTCGGTGCACAAGGCGCATGTTGGCCAAAAAATACAAGCCACCTCCGCATTAAAGCGTGTGCCATGATCCCAGTATTTGACATAATACAGAACACGATATTTACCTACTTCCTCATAAGTCCAATGATCCAACAGTTGTCGCACACTTGTTTTGGCCGATCTCGAGGTGAACGGGAACTTTCTGAAACCCAAAAAGGCTCACACGCTTCTCCCTGGTGCAGCTACAAAAGCCTGCAGCCGTTTGGCTGGCGTGATGCAAAAAATAAATGAATTAATCCGCAAAATCAGCTGAATCCGCAGTCCATCTGCATGCTATAAAGCAATGCTGTATTGTTAGATGCTGACCTGGGTGACATCACATTCGCATTTGTCCTAAACCCGAGAATGGAGAAGTCACTCATTTTCATGGCGCGGGATTCAAAAATTGAATATATAAAACGATCGCTTCCACACACATCCAAGCAGTCCATTTCATTCAGGAGCATGAAACACTGCGTGAAATATGAAATAAACATGTATTTTGGTGTCATACGCAGTTTAGATAAAAACAACATTTTGAAATAATTACCATTTTCATAAATACAGGTAGTCCCCGGGTTGCGACACAGCTGATGTACTTTTTCGATAAATCGACTAATCTAATATTTTTTTATTTACTAATATAGCACTGAAATTTTTGTTGATGGTAATTAATTCAAAAACATTTTGGAACACTTTATTAAAGTACAAATAAACACGTAAATAACAAGAATACATCACAAATAAACAATGAGGTCAAATGCTGATAGCTAATAACAGATTCAGATCATTGACTTCGCCTTTCCAACATGATTCAAAACAATTCTTAAAGAAAAACAAAAAAACATTGCATTAATATTATAGTATACTATTATATATAATAGTATTATAATAATTATAATAATTATTCATTACCAGTCAGATTTTTCATAAAGGGTGTCATTTTAACACTATTCTTAGTGTAGAATCTGAATTCTGAAGTATGTGGGATTAACTCGCGAAATCGTTATTTATTTCACGAACACGACATGCTTTTAATTTGAAATGTTCACCGGAAGTACGTTCGCTAAACCGCTAACCGTAAGCTTTGCACTCAGAGGGGAAAAAAGGCACTTTTCGTCATTGCATGTGGTGTTAGTAATAGATTTTTTTTTTTTTCATTTGCAAATGCTGTTAACCAGCGATTTATCATGTTTGAAGTGTCACCCTTTAACCGCAAGTTTGCGTTTTGGAGAAGACTGCCAATGTTTTAAAGCAGGCTAAAGTAGGTTGTCTTTTTTCCCCATTAGCCTCAATGTAGCATTGCTAACGTTTACAGTGTTTAATACAGATGTGTTTCCTTATTTTGTATGTCTGAACTTTAATTCTATGGCGTGTTGATGACCAATAAACATCTGTGAAAAGAAATGGAGTCTCATATGCCATCAACACGCACACACAAATGTATGCACGCACACGCGCACGCGGCGATAAAACGTAGCCGTGAAAATTACCGCCCTCATTTTTATTTACCGTGCGATAAATGGACTCATTGCATATCTCGACAGGCTTAGCAACTTCAATAAAACATGTCGTTATTTATTTAGATGGACTTACGATCTGCCAGCTTGTTGTCTCCTGCCGTCTTCCAAAATCACAACTGGGTGACGGCGCTTTGGGTGTTCATTCACAGCCGACGAGCAGCCAAGCTAGATATTGAAGAGACAGGACAGAACAGTGTACCCTCCTTTGTTGCGTTGAATTAAATCAATGTTTTGGACAATCTGGTGCGCTTTTTTGGGCCTTGTGCCGCTTTCCCCGCTTGCATACCTAGCGTCCGACATTCTCAACTTTCCACGCATATACAGTACTGTGCAAAAGTTTTAGGCAGGACACCTGCCTAAAACCTTTGCACAGTACTGTATATTTTTATTATATTATGTCTTTACAAGATATACTGTATGTATATATTTTCCCCAAGTGGAAGCTTCCATAATCCTAATAAATTTAATAATTAAAAAAATATATATACAGTACTGTGCAAAAGTTTTAGGCAGGTGTCCTGCCTAAAACTTTTGCACAGTACTGTATATTTTTTTAACCCTTTATTAACCGTCGATGTGATGTGCTCGTCGACGCATTACGTCATCGACTAGTCGGGACAGGTCTAGATGTATGCTTTTATTTTGGGGCAGTAATCATAGAGCAGGTAGTACTTCCGCACACAAGTATAAGCGCATGTACACACGAAGAAGAACGTACGTGCACACACGAGGATGAGCGCATTTACACCCACGAAGAAATGGGCTGGACAAGTGAGAGAGAGAGGGGATAGTTAACTGCGCGCACATTTGTTGCTTGTGAGGCATCCACAGAGGCAATGCCTGTATATAACCAGTCTTGTTAATAACAGCGTTAGACTTCAAATATCGAAACAACCGGAATTTTTGCTTTAAGTTTTTCGAACGACCTCGAAAATTTTTCAGTTGACTTGTAAACACCGATTTTGTTTAAACGCTACTTGTCTTACAATTTTTAAACCAAATTAAAGAATTTGGACATAAAAAAATTCCTAGACGGTGAGGGGCATAAAATTTGTATACAGAATTTGGGGGAAAAAAACATACGGTTCCCCCAAAATTTGCCAAAAACTGTTCCATTAATCTCTAATACAATGCAATTGACAGCCTTTTGCATTCAAATTTCCCATTCATTTCCAATGCTATCTACTTTGCAATGACGGCCATATACACAAATGCCAATGAGGATCTTGCAGGTCAATGACATTGATGGCCATTTAAGTCGATTCTATTCATGCCAATTACACTGATGCATATGTAAGTCGATGCCATTGACGGCCATGTACGTCCAAACTTCCCATTCAATTCCAAAAGCAATGACAATTCATTGACATCCATGTACCCCATGTATGATGATTCTGTTGATGCCATTGTACTTGGATTCCATTGACGGCCATGTACGTCCAAATTTCCAATTCATTTTAAATGGCAAAAAAAAAACTTTGTCCCCAAATCAACAGGAAATGACCAGATATCAATAGGACATGTCCCCCAAATTTCCCCAAATCAACAGGAAGTGACCTAATTTCAGTAGGACATGTCCCCCAAATGTCCCCAAATCAACAGGAAATGACCTGATATCAACAGGAAGTCTCCTGTGACCTGATATTGTCCCCGAAATGTTCCTAAATCACCCTGGGCGGGGCTAAGATCTTTATCTACCACAGCAAAGCTCCATAGTAATTTCTCCAGAAATTAAAGCTGCAAATGCTGCAGGCTTGTACGTGAATTTATAACCCAGCATACATACTGACGTAAAACCGATATTATTTCAAAATGCTTTTAGCGATCGAAATTATCGTACAACATTATATTTTTTAAAATTGGATTTTAGCAAGGAACTTAAAGTTTAAGCTCATACCCGTATTTTTCGGTCGCAGTTTTTTTCATAGTTTGGCTGGGGGTGCGACTTATACTCAGGAGCAATTTATGTGTGAAATTATTAACAGATTATTGTATCATTTTACGTTATTTTGTTTTTTTGGAGTGACACTGATGGTTTGGTAAATGTGTTAGCATGTTCTTTACACTATAGTTATCTGAATAATTCTTAATAGCTATGTTACGTTAACATACCGGCCACGTTCGCATTTCGTTGTTCATGTATCATGTAATGTCATACTGTAAACTTATCCAGCATGTTGTTCTCTATTATATTTTTATTTTAAATTGCCTTTCAAGATGGCATATCTGTTCTATGTGTTGGATTTTATCAAGTAAATTTCCCCCAAAAATGCGACTTATACTCAGGTGCGACTTATATATGTTTTTTTCCTCTTCGTTGGGCATTTTATGGCTGGTGCGACTTATACTCAGGTGCGACTTATAGTCCGAAAATACTGTACTTTACTTTCGCGGCGCTACACAAAATGATGCGGTTTTGAGTTTGCCACCTGTGTGTCAGATTGCAGGTCACGAGCTGCTCGTCGAGATGTCCCACGCCGAGCTGAAGGAGCGTCTGTACCTCATGAAGGAAGCGGAGGTGATCGAACAGCAGAAGAAACGAGACCTCATCCAGAAAGAGAAGCAGAAGAAGAAAAAACTGCTGCTAGAAGACATGGAGAATATCAACCTCCACAGTAGAGCCATGGCAATAGCCAATTCACTCAGGTCAGACAAATAGGACCGATCCTCGGCTCCTTAACTTAAGACTTTTCTGAGGAAACCAGGTACATTTGGTGTGCTGCAGGAAAGCGGATGAGAGGAACGCCGAGCTGCAATTACAGAGGATCGTAGTACAGGACAAGAACGTCTTGGCGATGCAAAAGAAGATTGAAGAGGTGAAGAAGGAGTGTCAAAAACTGAAAAAAAATGAAAGCAATATCACCAAACCGTCAAAGCAGGCGGCAGCCAACCCCAACGGAACCATCGAGACCCACGGCAAAGTGAGTGTGAAATCCGCAACAATAAACACTCGTTGCGGTCTGCTTGGTGTTATTGTTGAGATTGTTACGGTCACGGCAAATCGTGTCGTTTTATGCTGTGTTTTGATAGGATGGACTGAAAAAGATCAACTGGGATGATTTGGAGCAGAGCTTAGAACACTACGTCCAGAAGAAAGACTCTCACATTTCCCAAAGAGGAGGGCACACAAGAAATAAATTCAATTGAATTTCATGTTATTTTTGAGTTATAAGAAGAAAGACATCAACTTTATCATGTGTATTCCAGTGGAAAGAAACTTTCATACTGTCATAAACTAAAACTGTCATAAATTAAAAAACAAAGGATTTCATTGTTCTGATGTCAAATAATGGAGGAAAAAAACATAAATAAAAGCGAATATTTCCAGAAAGAGACATTTTATCAGTGCCAATACTATTTTGACCTATCATTCGAATTAGGGCTGTTCCATTTTGCCTAAAAAGAAAATCCTGATTATTTTCTCTCAAACCTGATTTTCCCATATCGATTACGATTTCTTGGCAAAATAAACACAATGACAAATAAAATATTCGGAATGTCTTCTATTTAAACTTTTTTTTCACTATTAGAACTGAAAGTGCTAGTGTATTTAACCCTGGTAATACACACTGAACAACTCTTGGGATTAAGAGCATTTTATTTACAACAGACTCCACCTCTGTTCTCAAGAAAATGATTGCAATTACAAAATCTTTGGTAGGATTATTTTAATTTATTTTGCTTACAGTGAAAAAACACCCCCAAAAAAATTTTTTTTAAATATCATTTTACACAAAACTCCAAAAATGGGCCAGACAAAAGTATTGACACCCTTTGAAAAGTCATGTGACGAATCTCTAATTTGTATAATTAACAGCACCTGTTACTTACCTCTGGCACATAACAGGTGGTGGCAATAACTGAATCACACTTGTAGCCAGTTAAAATGGATTAAAGTTGACTCAACCTCTGTCCTGTGTCCTTGTGTGTACCACACTGAGCACGGAGAAAAGAAAAGACCAAGGAACTGTCCGAGGACTTGAGAAACAAAATTGTTAGGATGCATGGGCAATCTCAAGGCTACAAGTCCATCTCCACAGACCTGAATGTTCCTGTGTCTACCGTGCACAGTGTCATCAACAGTGTTGGGAGTAACGCCGTTTTCAGTAACGGGGTAATCTAACTAATTACTTTTTCCGCCGTTACAACGCCGTTACCGTTACCGACGGTCAAAAGCGGTGCGTTACTTACTCTTAATAAATTGAAAAAACTACCAGCCGTGTCGAGTCGACTCTCTGCTCTGTTGATTTGTCAACCAAGACTTGGGGTGTGTTCAGGTTCGAGAATAGCGCACGTACTTCTGACTCCAAGCTATTTGTCCCTGCTCATTCAATTAGACAATGCTTTCCAAAGTTTGGTAACGTTTCTGTGTTTGCTACACTTGATGCTAGCCTCGTTCCCATCTCCCACTGTCAGCCAGCAATAATTCTGCTCCCATCTTGAGGACGGCAGGTGCTTTGAAGTTGACGTGAATTGTCGGGAAACGAGCCTACCTAAATGCAGCCCCTCGAGAGATGCGATGGAAGTGATTGTGATTGGCTGAGGGTTAGAGTCATGTGTCGTGGTAAGCCAATCAGAGCCGGTGATTTCACAAGCAAACCGGAACAGCACGTGCGGCAAACACACATACGCAAAACAGATGCACAGGGTCGGGATGGCAGACCATTCAGAAGAAAAATGGTCCTTTAAGAGGTGGAGATATAGACACTATTTCAAGTTTGTCGAAATTAAAGGAAAGAACCTGCATGTAATGTGTAATTTATGTCCCGGGGCAAAGCTTTTGTCGACATCTGTGGCAAGCAATTCAAATCTGCTGCGCACCTAACAAGTTAACTACCTGTCTGTTCTTCTCTATTCCACTGACTCGAATACTGCTCAGAAAATTTCTAATTCTTTGACATACAACAAGTTCTTTTTAAAGTAACGGAAATAGTTACTTTCCCTGGTAACTAGTTACTTTTACTATAGAGTAATTCAGTTACTAACTCAGTTACTTTTTGGAAGAAGTAGTGAGTAATGTAACTAATTACTTTTTTAAAGTAACGTGCCCAACACTGGTCATCAATAAGTGTAAAGCCCATGGCACTGTGGCTAACCTCCCTAGATGTGGATGGAAAGAAAAATTGACGAGAAATTTCATTGAAAGATTGTGCGGATGGTGGATAAAGAACCTCGACTAACATCCAAACAAGTTCAAGCTGTCCTCCAGTCCGAGGCTACAACAGTGTCAACTGTCAACCTGTACTATTCGTCGGCGTCTGAATGAAAAGGGACTCTATGGTAGGATACCCAGGAAGACCCCACTTCTAACCCAGAGATATAAAAAAGCCAGGCTGGAGTTTGCCAAAACTTATCTGAGAAAGCCAAAAACGTTTCGGAAGAATGTTCTTTAGTCAGATGGGACAAAAGTAGAGCTGTTTGGGTGTCTCCGCTCGTCTGCGTGGCTGTCGCGTTTTTGGTGGGGCTCACGCATGGCTGGATGTGATTGGGTACGCTCGGGTGGGTGGCCCCGGTGTTGGGATTGGCGATGGGGCAGCGTAGGGTCGGTTGCCGACGGGCTTACACTCATATGAGATTCACACGATTACTGAATGATCACAATGGGAGTATGTCATACTCTCAATTTGAAACATTAAAACTTTTCAGATCAACCAGACACTTAGACTTCCATTCTCTGTGTCAAACAGCTGAACAGGACAGGTTTAAAAAAAAAAAAAAAAAAAAAAAAAAAAAAAAAAAAGAGACTGAGCACCAATGTCGTAGCGAGGACAGTACGCACATTTTAAAATGTTCTGCAAGCGGGAATGACATATCTTTTATAGTCCGTATGGTATTATCGTTCGTAAGCTGAATAATTATTTGCAATATGAATCAAAAAAAGCTTCGAAAAACCTTTTTTTAAAATGAGTTTCGTGCTTTTGATCGTTTCAAATATCATTTACAACAGTCTTGTGACACTGTCATAAGAAATGTTCAAATAAAGTGTTACAGAATTGCTTCACTGCGTGCAGAAAGCTTTTTTTTTGGGTGTGTGTGTTTGCTCATACCGCATATAGTCTTGGATCAAACTGCTGGGAAACCATAACGTGTGTTAAAATGCACCTCCAATGGATTTGTTCTCGCACATTAGCACTCCTGCTGGAAGCCTTTCTTAAAAACTCCATTCAGCCGGATTTCCTCCCCCTTTTTCCCCTGCTAAAGCAAAATCACATGATGTGTATTTTGTCATATGATGCCGTCGAGAGGACTCGAGCGAGCTTCACTAGAGGGAAATAACACAGTTGTCAGAGATTTGTCAGGGACCAGATGATGCTGTAGATGAACTTTGAAGAGGAGAGGAGAAGAGTTGTGGACCATCAAGAGGAGGATGGCCCCTCTGCCACTCATCTTTGCCTTTTGCTTCATTGGTGAGTGTTGTTTTGCATGCAAGAATTGGTACAATACATTCTTGTTTTTAATCATGTATTATGATGTGAACATTCGGATGCATGATCTATGTGGCTTATGATTTATGTTGTGTTCGAATTGTTGCATTGTAATTCTTTAAGTTAGAAAGAATATTTTTTTAGGCTTTACAATCACAGTGACGTCATTATGATACATTGAACAAAGCAGGTTAAGAGTCAAACATCACCAAAGGTGAAATCCCTCAATGTTGACTCATTGGCTGCCATTGACGGCACCAGACGTCCAATCCATTTTCACTGGAGGGGTGGTCAGTTGGATTGGACTCACTTAATGCCAGCCATCTGGGATCAACAAAGGTCTTTTTATCTTATCTTATCTGAGTGCCTTGTTTTTTTAGTCTTAGTTATGAATATAGATTCACATTTTCAGAATTGTTGACAATCCAACGCTGACTCCTAATCACATGATCCTTCCGCTCTCTGAGTAACTTCTTTTCTTGAGGAAGATGGCTCCCACTCAAGCACATGGCTAATGTGATTATTCACACAATGTGCCCTCTTGTCTGGCTGATGCGCTTATATTATACCTGCTGGCTGCACGGAACAGGAAAACAAACATATTTGAATCATGGAAGATGTAAGGATGTAGACTAGAGTAAGATTCAGGTGGTGTGAGTGTACCATTTATTTTCTAGTTGTTAAGCAGAGGATATATTACATTATGTGAGAGGATTAAAAATTTCTGATTGGCCTTATCATTGAGGGTGTTGCTCCAAATGTGACTCAAATCACAGAAGAAGAACATTTCATTTCTGAATATAAGCCGCCACCCACAACACGAAAACAGCATTTGTTCATTGATAACCCGCACTGGACTATAAACCGCAGCTGTCCTCACTGTATTATGGGATATTTACACCAAAAGATATCAACCGGTAACACTTTATTTGACATCGGCATCATAAGACTGTCATAAGACCAAATGAACCACCATAAAGCTTTGAACCAACTGGCTGCAAAGCTTCATTGCCTCAATAAGCTTCATTTGGCCATCACTGCTCTCTTGGGGGAGACAGTCAACCATCGGTTGCCACCTGCTGTCAATGCTGTTGTCATCCAACTTGCCTCCTAGCATGCATTGCAGCGCTACCGATGTAAATAACAAATCAAAATTCATGTTCTGTGCTGTTTCTTCAGTTACTGTTCTAGTTGTTCCATTAATTGCTAGTTATGGACTTTGGTAACCCTTTATTTGACATGGCACTGCCATGAGCATTAATGAATGCTTATGACAGATGTCATTTTGTGTCATCCGGCAAATTATCTCCTCTTTGAGTGGATGTAAACGATCAGAGCTGGACATAAATAGAATTACTGACATAGTTGCTGCATGATACTTGATGGCATCCGTCGTAAGAATTCATTGATGCCTATTATAATGTCATGTCATAATTATGCCGGTCTTATGGCAGTCTTATGACGCCGCTGTCAAAGAATTCAAAATGGGGGGAAAAAGTAGCAGCTTATAGTCCGGAAATTACGGTAGTTTTGCTGGATGGTTCACTTGGGTCACTTCCAAACGATAACGGGTGCATGGGCGTCATTGGCATGGAGGTACAAAGCTGTCAATTGCATGGACGTACATGGGTGTCCATGGCATCGGAGTCCCACTCGAATGTCAACGGGCTTTAATGGAAGGTTTTTGGTCAAAAATCACAACCACCAATTCAGATATGTTTTTGGGTGTTTAGAAAGTCTGAGTTAGAAATCAATAGGAGTAAATGGAAAGGCTTTTGTGCCATTGGAAATAAATGGCTGGGGAATAAGGTCATTGGAAATCAATGAGAAATTTTGGCCATTAGAAATGAATGGGTATGTTTTTGGAAAATTTTGGCCGAACCGTACATTTTTGGCAAAAACTATTAGACAACTTTTTTGCCTTGAAAAATTCAAGGGTTAAAGTCCAAAAATACATAAATAGAGGTTTCCAACTATTTCGAACGAACAAGCCAATGCAAACAAAACAATGTGGCTTTTTTGTCTCGTTCTAATCTCGTCAGACAAAAACTGGCAATTGTCTCGTTATGTTACAGTCGTCGGAGAATCATTTTTATCTCTTTATCATAATCGTTGATGAAAACAACAATGATTGCACAGTGGCGCAGGAAGTGGGGTGCTAAGGGTGCTGCAGCACTCCCTTGTAGGAGGATGAAGGAATCTGGCCTTCAAGCCAGATTGCCGGAATCACACCAGCTGCACAACAGCGCTAGGGAAATTCCAACGACCCGGGCTGGTGGAATTCCGACAACCCAGCCAAAAAGCCAAACTCTGCGCGTTCACCTTAGTCTTAACCCCTTGAACTGACTCAATTTTAAAAGCTGGGAAAAGGCTTCGGAACACAGGTTGACAATTTATTCAAAGTCTGCAGCAATCATACAGCATAGAGAGACAAACTGGATCCAGGGTCACCATATCTAAAGTCAACAAAAGATTCCTGAGAAAAATGATACAGTTAAACATTGTCTTTTAAACGGTCTGGTGAAGGGGCTGTGGTCCGGAAGAAGGGTGTGTTTGGGCGTTGTTTAGGCTTATTCTCTGTTGTGGGTTGGGCGGGAGAATTTTGGGCATTACTGTTGTCAGGGCAAAGAGAGTTGAAGATTTTGCCATCCTCAGCGTGACGTGAGTGCTGAATGTTCGCATCTCAGTTGTGAGTTCCTGCGTATCGGCTGTTCCTTGTGGCAAGACAAGATGTGCCGCCATTTGTTCTGGACTGTCCGGAAGAGCTGATTGCGGGATTTGGTGGTGCAGACCTGGTTGTCAGCGTTAATCTTGCTCAGTCAGCTGCATGACGTGCGCGTTGGGCTTCCGTGGTCAGAAGGCGTCCTGTATCTGTTCTGTAAATATATATGTTGAAAAAGTCTTTTTTTTTTTGTCAATAACATGCTCACAACCTGACACCTTGTTTGCTACCAGGTCAACTTGGATAAGCCCTATTGGAACAGAAAAGTTAATTGTTGACAGAGGAGGTGTTAACATGGCGCAAAAAAAAATTGCGATTTTTTTCTTTACAAAAACAGCGAGATTTTCTCAAATTCAATTCGCGTTCTAAAATTAAGATTATAATAGTTTATAATAGTGCCCAGAGAGGATAAGTTAGTTGTTTATTAAGACAGTGGAGAACTTCACATAGCTTGCAATGTAGCCAAATTATTGTTTGTGTTGTTGTTGCGCTTCCGCTATGGAGAGCGCTGTTGGATATTCGTGTGCAATTTGAGTGTTGTGAAAAGTGGGTGTGAAACCGGGGCTTACTGGACCTTTTAGTTCTCAAATGTGTTTGTGTGTCATTGCACCGTCTAGCTGCGGGGATTTGCATTTTAATACACGGGCGATTTTATTTCCAATACAAAAACTCCAACACACAAAGTAGGTGAAATAGAACACTGTCTTTGAAGTAGCCTAGTAGTAGTATGTAAACTATCCAGCATATGTGTATACTGCCATGACAAATTTGGACTGAAATGGCTCTTTTCGGATGGGAAAAACAAAATAAGATCCTCAGCACCCCCTGCAGTGAGTGACTTCCAGCATCCCTGTGGTTGCAGGCATGGTGATGAGCCAGACAACACCCACTCCCGCTGCCCTCATCACTTCTCTGGTAGAGAACGCCACCGCTGTGACGCCAACTCCCGCTCTCAGCAGCACCACCCCCAGCTGCTCAGCATTCAACACTTCCAACTGCGAGCCCTGTGCACCGGGTTCACAGTACGACAACGGTGAGTTGTTATTTTTTCGTGGAGGTCCTTACAACTGATGCTGGTGTATTTGACTGTATTCTTAGGCACCCTGCTGTGCGTGTGCTGCTCCGAGCCTGGGCTGTGTCTATTTCCAGGAGCCTGTCTACCATGCACCGTTGGCTTTTATCAGCCACTGGCTGGACAGCAGCAGTGCCTGCCCTGTCGACAAGGCTTCTACACAAAGTACTTTTCTATTTTCTGTTTATACTCACACAGAAGCACCAAAGTATTTACAAGACAATACTTTCATTTCTCTAATAGCCTCCTTTTATAAGGATAATATTAGTGTTCGTTAAAGTCACGCTTTGATTTATGAGTTGAACTCCTAATAAGTTATCAAATCAAATCAAATTTATTTATATAGCCCTTTACAAAACCCGAAAGGTCCCCAAAGTGCTTTACAACAAAGACAAACATGGCACATAGTAAATAAAAGGCAGGAAAGTATTATACAATGACATTAGGAAGAAAAGAAAAGAAAAAAGAAACGAAACATCGCATCACGATTAGTCAGACAGCAAACAAAACAATAAAACAGATAAAATCCAAAAACATTAAAAACCCTAAAGAAATAAAACCAGGCTAAACTAATCTTGGGGAAAGGCGAGTCTAAAAAGGTGTGTCTTTAAACGAGATTTAAAAAGGCCCAAATTTGTAGTGGTGCGGATCTCCGGGGGAAGACTATTCCATAACCTGGGTGCAGCAACCGCAAAAGATCGGTCTCCCCACTGTTTGAGTTTGGACCTTGGGACTTGCAAATGAAGTTGGCCGGTAGAGCGAAGACTCCTGCCAGAGTTACGGATGGTTAAAATTTCTGATAAGTAAGAAGGAGCCTGGCCGTTAATAGAATTAAAAACAAACAGTAAAAGTTTAAAATCAATTCTAAAATGGACTGGAAGCCAGTGGAGCGATGATAGCACGGGGGTAATATGTTCACGTCTAGGTGTATCTGTTAAAAATCGAGCAGCAGCATTTTGAACAAGTTGGAGACGAGAAACTGAGGATTATGTAAGGACAACTCAAATTTTAAAGTTTTCATCAGTAATTTGTTACTTTGAGTATTTGTAATTTGTTTTAAGAATGTTAACTTGTGTTAACCTGAATGAATTTGGGGGTAAAAGTTCCATTTCCAAGTCATTAGCACTTGAAAAAGAGAAGTTGTGTGTTGTTTAGTTACCCTACACCTTGCCTCAATTGCAATGTCTTCAAAAGAGTGCACTGGCAATAGCATAGCCAGCCAGACTGTTTAGTTCAGTTATCTACATCAGTGTTTTTCAACCTGTGTGCCGTGGCACACGAGTGTGCCGTGAGAGATCGTCAGGTGTGCCGCGAGAAATTATCTAATGTCGCATACATACATATATACAGTGCCTTGCAAAAGTATTCGGCCCCCTTGAACCTTGCAACCTTTCGCCACATTTCAGGCTTCAAACATAAAGATATAAAATGTTATTTTTTTGTCAAGAATCAACAACAAGTGGGACACAATCGTGAAGTGGAACAAAATTTATTGGATAATTTAAACTTTTTTAACAAATAAAAAACTGAAAAGAGGGGCGTGCAATATTATTCGGCCCCCTTGCGTTAATACTTTGTAGCGCCACCTTTTGCTCCAATTACAGCTGCAAGTCGCTTGGGGTATGTTTCTATCAGTTTTGCACATCGAGAGACTGACATTCTTGCCCATTCTTCCTTGCAAAACAGCTCGAGCTCAGTGAGGTTGGATGGAGAGTGTTTGTGAACAGCAGTCTTCAGCTCTTTCCACAGATTCTCGATTGGATTCAGGTCTGGACTTTGACTTGGCCATTCTAACACCTGGATACGTTTATTTTTGAACCATTCCATTGTAGATTTGGCTTTATGTTTTGGATCATTGTCCTGTTGGAAGATAAATCTCCGTCCCAGTCTCAGGCCTTGTGCAGATACCAACAGGTTTTCTTCCAGAATGTTCCTGTATTTGGCTGCATCCATCTTCCCATCAATTTTAACCATCTTCCCTGTCCCTGCTAAAGAAAAGCAGGCCCAAACCATGATGCTGCCACCACCATGTTTGACAGTGGGGATGGCGTGTTCAGGGTGATGAGCTGTGTTGCTTTTACGCCAAACATATCGTTTTGCATTGTGGCCAAAAAGTTCAATTTTGGTTTCATCTGACCAGAGCACCTTCTTCCACATGTTTGGTGTGTCTCCTAGGTGGCTTGTGGCAAACTTTAAACGAGACTTTTTATGGATATCTTTGAGAATGGCTTTCTTCTTGCCACTCTTCCATAAAGGCCAGATTTGTGCAGTGTACGACTGATTGTTGTCCTATGGACAGACTCTCCCACCTCAGCTGTAGATCTCTGCAGTCCAGAGTGATCATGGGCCTCTTGGCTGCATCTCTGATCAGTTTTCTCCTTGTTTGAGAAGAAAGTTTGGAAGGACGGCCGGGTCTTGGTAGATTTGCAGTGGTCTGATGCTCCTTCCATTTCAATATGATGGCTTGCACAGTGCTCCTTGAGATGTTTAAAGCTTGGGAAATCTTTTTGTATCCAAATCCAGCTTTAAACTTCTCCACAACAGTATCTCGGACCTGCCTGGTGTGTTCCTTGGTTTTCATAATGCTCTCTGCACTTTCAACAGAACCCTGAGACTATCACAGAGCAGGTGCATTTATACGGAGACTTGATTACACATAGGTGGATTCTATTTATCATCATCGGTCATTTAGGAAAACATTGGATCATTCAGAGATCCTCACTGAACTTCTGGAGTGAGTTTGCTGCACTGAAAGTAAAGGGGCCGAATAATATTGCACGCCCCACTTTTCAGTTTTTTATTTGTTAAAAAAGTTTAAATTATCCAATAAATGTTGTTCCACTTCACGATTGTGTCCCACTTGTTGTTGATTCTTGACAAAAAAATTAAATTTCATATCTTTATGTTTGAAGCCTGAAATGTGGCGAAAGGTTGCAAGATTCAAGGGGGCCGAATACTTTTGCAAGGCACTGTATATATATACATACATACATACATATTGTAGGGCTGTCAAAGTTATCGCGTTAACGAGCGGTAATTAATTTTTTTAATTAATCCCGTTAAAATATTTGATGCAATTAACGCACAAATGCCCCGCTCAGATTAAAATGACAGCACAGTGAAAGGTGTCTTGTTGTGTTTTTCTGAGTTTTGCCGCCCTCTGCTGGCGCTTGGGTGCGACTGATTTTATAGGCTTCAGCTTGCCTGGCATGGCCCGACTGTTCTCCCTGTGTTTTTCAAACACTGAGAGAAAAGTCTGGGAACCAGCCCATTAACGGCCTCTCGAGCAGGTACAAAATCAATCGACAAATCAGATTCGTTTATTTGCGGGACGTGTTCTTAACGAGCCACGTTACTCTTACGCGTCGAAAGTCGTCTCCACAACAACACAGATGGTGAACAGGAGAGCCGAGAATCTGTTCCAATCCACGGTAAAATGAGTTTTAAATGACCAAAAACACATCGACACGAGTCATTGACAACAGTCTGTCTCGCGCTAGCCATGTTGAATAAACTCCGCTCTCCTCGTATGTTTACTTCCGCGTGCAAGTCCCTCGTCCTGCCCTTGTCGTTTTACTAACGTCACGTCTGCCCGTCGCTGATTGGTCCACTCCGCTGTCTGTTTGCTGTGGCTTGCTCCGCCCTGGAAATTGTATCCACTGAATGGTGGCCAGACTCAATAGCTGGAACAGCGGTGAGTCTGGTGTACTAGGCAAGGCCTCAGCACCCATGAGCATTGCGTAAGTAATTATTGACATCAACAATGGCGGGCTACTAGTTTATTTTTTGATTGAAAATTTTACAAATTTTATTAAAACGAAAACATGAAGAGGGGTTTTAATATAAAATTTCTATAACTTGTACTAACATTTATCTTTTAAGAACTATAAGTCTTTCTATCCATGGATCGCTTTAACAGAATGTTAATAATGGTAATGCCATCTTGTTGATTTGTTGTTATAATAAACTAATACAGTACTTATCTACCGTATGTTGAATGTATATATCCATCTTGTGTCTTATCTTTCCATTCCAACAATAATTTACAGAAAAATATGGCATATTTTATTGATGGTTTGAATTGCGATTAATTGCAATTAATTACGATTAATTAATTTTTAAGCTGTAATTAACTCGATTAAAAATTTTAATCGTTTGACACCCCTAATATATTGTAATGTCCGTAACTGTGCTTGTGTGTCCTTGAGGGGGCCATCAGACTGCAGAGTGGTGACGTAGCAGGAAGCAAGCAAGGAGGGAGGTAGAACAAACGGCGTGAGAGCAAGTTAGTGGTCGCATGTTGCGGATGCCGCTGTTATTTTGTTTATTATTTTCCATTGTTGCCACAATAAAGTGGGAGAGTCATCACTGACTCCTCTCCTTTCTATTTCCCCATTCGGGGCTATTACAATATTTTTTTTACATCGTCGGGCGGAGTTGCAGTAGGAAGGAAGGAGTAGGTAGAAAGTTCTCGGCCATGTGCAGATGAGCGAAGTTTGCTCGTGTCGTGTTCAAAAACTGCTCGGATTTCTAGCCTTCAACGACCTTGCTGTCCGCGACAATGTGGACCCAACATGTCTACTGCACATTATTTGGTTAGACTCGTCATGTGTCTATATACTCGAAAGTGTCCTTTCTATTTTATCCATATGTGCCGACCATCAATCCTCCCCCTGTGTTATATTACAACACATTGTTGAGAACAGCAAGGTAGCTAATGGCTAAAAATCCGAGCAGTTCTTGAACGCGACATGAGCAGCACAGCGCCATGGGGCCAAGCAAGTTTAAACGTCATTTCCAAACGAAACACCCATCGCTGCAAAACAAGTCGATGGACTATTTTGTTCGCCTTTGTGAAAACACAGAGAAACAGGCAACTTTTTTTTTGTAATATAAAAACTACGAAGGAAAATGAGAAAGCCCTCAAAGCGAGTTAACTTGTTGCTAAATTCAAAAAGTCCGACACCGTGACAGAGACATTAATACTACCTGCCTACAAAGCCATTGTCTGCGAGATGCTCGGCCCTGATGTGGTTAAAGACATTGCTCAAGTCCTGATAATTCTGAGCTTTTTCAAGCCTAACTGCTATAAAAATAAATAAATAAATAAAAACAAAGACTGAGAGCTGTTGAAGAATAAGGATATCGACTTTGTGTTCATCTAAACAGGCTCAAGTTTCACACTGCGTAAGTACACATACTGAGAAATTATTTTATAATTGAATATACTGTACAGAAAATAATTTTGGAACATTTTTGGTTTGTGGTGTACCGCGAGATTTTTTTCAATGTAAAAATGTGCCGTGAGTCGAAAAAGGTTGAAAAACACTGATCTACATGTTGCGTTCTCATTCAAATAACCCACATTCACAAATCCTTCTGGAAGAACATATTATATCTACAACCCCTAGCAAAAAGTATGGAATCACCAGTCTCGCACGAGCACTCACTCAAGACATTTTATCATGCAGAACAAACTCAGATAAAAGGCTTTAAAAAATAATAAATTAGTCCAAAAGTGCAACTCTTTAGCATTCAGAAACACTAAAAGAAATGAAAAAAAAAAAACATTGTGGTGGTCAGTTAATGTTACTTTTATAAAGCAAGTGCAGGGAAATATATATGGAATCACTCCATTCTGAGGGGAAAAAATGGAATCATGAGAAACCAACAAAGAAATAACAATCAAAACACACAGCTTGCTGAGGCATGGACTTGATGAGTATTCTTCATCAATTTGGTGCCAACTCTCTTTGATTGCAGTTACCAGATCATCCTTGCACGTCGGAGCTTTGCTGTGGACCATTTTTTTTCATTTCCACCACAGGTTTCCAATAGGGTTGAGCTATTTGCAGGCCATGACATTGACTGGATGAGTCTTTCTCCAAGGGATGCTTTAACATAGTTTTAGCTCTGTGGCATGATGCATTTTCATCTTGGAATATGGCAAACATATTTTCAATTGAAGGGATAAGAAAGCTGTCTAAAATTTCAATGTAAACTTGGGCATTTATTGAAGATTTAACCACAGCCACCTCCCCAGTGCCTTTGCCTGACATGCAGCCCCATATCATCAAAGACTGAGGGAATTTTGATGTTTTCTTCAGGCAGTCATCGTTGTAAATCTCACTGGAACAGCACCAAACCAAAGTTCCAGCATCATCACCTTGTCAAGAGTCAAGAATCTGCATTGGACAAGGTGTCCTATGCAGATTCTTGACTCTTGACAAGGTGAATACTCGTCAAGCACTTGCTCTATAAAAGTAACATTTACTGACCACCACAATGTTTTTTATTCATTTCTTTTAGTGTTTCTGAATGCTAAAGAGTTGCACTTTTGAACTAATTCATTATTTTTTCAAGCTTTTTATCTGTTTCTTCTTCTTTCTTTCTTTATTTTCCCTTCAGGCATGACAAATCCATCAACATACAGCATTTATATGTGTTTACAATTAACTCAACCTGAAAAGAAAAGGACAGACGGGAGAAGCCGAAGCTTATCGAGACCCACCCCCATTGTACCATAGAATGCAGAAAATATCGTATAACAATTTTTGACATTCAGATTGGGTAGTGATTACAAGGTTTTTTTTTTTTTTTAATTTAACCGTACCCCTTGATTATTCATTTTCCCAATAGTCCATTGTCGATCGTGTCCATGTGATCGTTATGTTGATTAGACCCAGTAGATTAGTTCATAATTTAGTGGTTAGTTTATTCAGTTGATTTGATCCAGAAGATAGGGAATAGCTGAGGACCGATGGCAGGCCGTGTCCACCACACCCGTTTCGTCGACTTAATCCTCGTCGCAGTTTTCATTCCTTGCTGCCTCCTAACGAACATTCATCTCGAGGTTGCGCAGCCTCGTAGTAAGTTACAACGCCATTCAAGCTGTGGCAGTGTTGGATGACGGCAGGTAATTCTTCACCTGTAATATTTCATCACAGGCCATACCGATCTCTATTGGCTATCCAACACTTTGATGATGTTCCAACGAATCAAGTGTACTCTAAGCCCCTGCAGAAGAATAGCAGCCAGCAGCACAGCAAAAAGAACATCCTCGATGTCATTCCACTTCGAGTGTGGTCAGACACAGCGGCAGCCATCTACCCCAGCTATGCTCCACATATCCAGACTTTAGGGTATATCCTAAGCAGGCATGTTGTCCAGGTTTTGGCCGCATTGTAGAAAGATCTTGGCCAGGGCACTGAGTGGCCAATTGGCCAGTTCCATGTCGTTACAGAATGTCAAAATACTACTATTTGAAGTCAATTTTCTGTGCATTTACATCCAAAAGATTATTTGACCTTGTGACGTCTGGATGAGTTCTGTTTGCATTGGCTTTGAGTCACCTTTTTTTTTTTTTTTTTTTATATATACCATCCTATGTTTTGGGTACAATTGGTTTTGTTTACAAGTTTGACTTGCCACCCAGACATTAGTTACCTATTGTACAATTCGTATTATGATCTAGAGTTAGCTTGACTCAGCAACATAATCATTTAATAAAAAATTTTTATATCTCGTCTTAAAAACAGCCAATGACCCTGAGCTGGTCACTGTAGAATCTAATTCATTCCAAAGATGAGCACCGGAGTAAGGGACCGAAAATGATTTTGGCCAGGGGTGAAAGTGGCTAGAATTTCTTGCCGGAACTCCCTAACATAAAGTTCGGCACAGAGCCCTTTTTGTGTGTGTGTGTGTGGGGGGCGGCTTAAACCTCCTAAAACCACCAGAATGCAAGAACTTTTGGCACAGTTATAAATATAACACACAATAAAACACAACAGGTTTCACAGTGGTTAGCACGTTCCCCTCACAGTTCTGATACCAAGGGTTCAATCCCGGGCTCCGGCCTTCCAGTGTGGAGTTTGCATGTTCTCACCATGCCTGCGTTGGTTTTCTCCTGGTGTGTGTGAAAGCAGGGCTATAAACATGGCAAGCTGGAAATGGCTAAATTAAACCGAAAACATAACGAAATTAAAATGTCAATCATTACGTTCGGGTCGGGGTTCTCGCTAAATTTTTTAAATAAATATATATTTATATACGTATACCAAAGCGATGTATGGATGTTAAACAAAGGAATACTTATCAAATAAATAATTTGGATAAAAAAGACAAGGCGCTGTATGGTCATTGCAGAGCCAGAGCGTGCCATTCGCCCTCTTTTTACTCTTTCTCCTCTGCGATGCAAAACCGCATCTGTTTATTTACATTTTACAAACTTTACCAGCGTTATTTCATTGTGCAAATGCATTTAAAATGATCATAAAAATATGTAGACTATTTAAACATTAAGAAAAGTTGCGTTTTTTTTCTGCCAACTGACAATTCGTTACAAAAGACAGGCTTTAATGCGCAGGCATTATCACCAAATGTGATCACGCAAAACGCAACCAGTCCGTTTTTCCAAGCAGCAAGCAGTGATCTGTCCAGGTCTGACTGGAGCATCTCTTCCCTCTCCTCCTCACAAATAATACATAGAATTTTGAGGGGGGTTTTCTCGGGCTTGGGCCTACAAATAAAATATAAAATTTCATTTTTTTTGATGAATAATAATAAATGAATAATAAAAATCAGTGAAAACGGATGACGCTAAGCAAGCTCTTTATTAGGCTTGTATTGTTAACACTTGTGTATGTAAATCTGATATTAGTAGATTGTTCTTATTGGAGATGCGTGTGTGGCAGTTTTTTTTTTTTTTAAACATTAGGTTTTGACAGTTGCCGTCATATTTTCGGGATCAAAGCACCGTATGCCGGAACGGCGTTCCGCCATCGTATTTCTTGGCGGAACGCTGATCCGGTGCATTCCGGCCCACTTTCACCCCTGATTTTAGCATTGTTCTAGCATAGTTAAGTTTAAACACATTTTCTCCCCTCAAATCGTATTTCGATTCCCTAGCCTGGAACCAATTTTGCAGGTTATACGGGAGGCTATTAGTTGAGGCTTTCTACATCATCTGTCCCATTTTGAAATTTATTAAATCATACAGCTTCAATAAATTGGATTTGATGAATAACTCGTGTGTATGTGCCGTGTATTTCCCTTTATGAATAATCCGTATTGCTTTTTTCTGGATTACCAACAGAGGGTGTAATCAGCAGTTTGTTCTACATGATAAAATGTCTGAGAGAGTGCTCGTCCGGCACTAGTGATTCCATACTTTTTGCTAGGAGTTGTATACGTACTTCAGTCCAATTGACTTGAAATGTTGAATAAATTCAGTTTAAACAGTTAAAAAAAAAGTGAAATACATATGTACAATGGAATGATGGCTTCCAGCCCCTTCCACTTGAAACAGATTGGACGTTAATAGGTGTTTTCAATATCAATTTCACTCTTTTGCACATACTTGCACTTTGCGAGCAGTGAATGAGTTACGCTAATGAGAGCTTTTGAATAGATGTTGAATGTGGTCTATTTTTCATTCTAAAACATGAGTACAGGTAGTCCCGGGTTACGAACGAGTTCCGTTCCTACTCTGGCGACGTAACTCCGATTTCAGCGTAAATCGGAATTGATTAATTAAGTAGCCCTAAATCTCAAAATAACTATCCAAAAAGTACAAAAGTACAGTGGTACCTCTACATATGAAGTTAATTAGTTCCAGGACCTTGTTTGTAAGTCGAAATGGTCGTATGCCGAACAAAATTTTCCCATACGAATACATTATAATTCCATTGATTTGTTCCACAGCCCGAAAACCTACACTAAATTATTAATAAATACTGATGTTACGATTGCAAATACCAATTACAAAGAGCAAAACCAATAAATTATGGATAAAAATCACAATAATAATAATAATACCTGTAATAATGTAACAAACCGGGTTTTAATGTGGCGAATGTGTTTGCATGTTGTACTGTACCTGAACGCATCGCGTAGCTCACTTGAAAGAGTGAGCCTTTTTACTTTCACTTTGTTTACTTGCTGCGGGAGACACTAGACGTGTTGTGTTGCACAAGTTGATGGAATAAATGATTAGAGACCTGACGAACCTTAAGACTTTCGACTGGCGAACAGAGGAAGACCGCTGAGATCATAGACCGTCTACGGTTGTATTGTTGAGCCACATCATGGATGGGTGCACAAATTTTTCAATTATATCCATCTTCATGTCAGTGGTTAGCATCTCATTTTTCCGTTTTTTTTTTTTTTTTCACCACCTGCGCTAACATTGTTGGAACCCATATTGATTTCTCTCACAAGAAAATCTGCTGTGCGTCCGTCTAGCCGGAAACCAAAGAAACTAAGGTGCTGTCATAGATCAGTTCAGTTTAAGTTTAATGACCCCTAAGAAGGGGGAAACTTGTCATATTTAGAGCATTTCGTCGGATGTTGAAACAAATGGCGAGTCAAATTTTACATTGGATGTCGGAAAAGATTGTGTGTCGAAGCAATCGTATGTCAAGGTACCACTGTATTGTATTTTGTTTAATGATAGATGATACACTGCCCTCTGGTGGCAGCGTTGGTTCTGGCTGGACTGTCACCTTGTATGACTGAGAAGCAGACTCAGATGTCTGGCATGGATAAAGGATAGCTGCGCTGTTTTGGCCGACATTAGGCTGTAAGTTGTTTCAGCTAATATATGTTTATGTATGCATTTGTAATTACATTTACAGCTACAGTTGGTGGCGTTACGTGTCAGCAATTTGCTATGAGAATTGTTAATATACTAGTATTAGCATTTGTCGCATTTAAGCTAGCAGACTTTTGTTAGGCTAATTTAATCTACCAAATTTACATATTGATCAGACTAGATGGATGTTTGAACACCAATTATTTTGTGGCAAGTGTTTTATTGTTAATATGCGTGTCGTTTTGAACATAAGTGTACATATAGGTTTTACCGCGTTACAAATTGTCAAGTCAATTGGAAGTAAAAAGCTTCAAAAGGCACAATTGCCTTGTTTGATGTCTGTAAAGCTGAACAACTTCACATTTAGTGAGGCCAGAACACGTCATATTAATAAAGTAAAGTAAAAAATAAGATAATGTGAGGTATAATGAGGTACTGTTTATGCAACAAAAACAAATGACTGGAGACAAAATTCAAATTCGTCGTAAAGTCGAAATTACGTAAGCTGAGTAGGTCACAACCCTGGGACTATTTGTATATGGGGTATTGATTTAAAAAAAAAAAAAATTAAACTAAGAAAATAGACATCGTTATTAATGTTCCTGCAGTTTCACTGGGAGCCCACTGTGTCACCCGTGCCTCCCTGGATCTTTCAACAACAACACTGGTGCCGACAGCTGTGAAAGTTGCTCCCCAGGTAAGACCAAAAATAACTTAATTACAATCACCTCAAAATTCATTTATTAAAAGGTACCACGGTTAGAAAGAAGTTCTTAAAAGATAAATTTTAGTACGAGTTATAATAATTTGATATTAAAACTCCTCTTAATGTTTTCGTTTCAATAAAATTAAAATTATTAAAATTATTTTAACTAGTAGGTCACCATTGTTGTTGACGTCGCAGGGCGGACAATCAAATACATATGCAAAATACACAAGAAACTTACTCAGACTTTGGTCAAACTCTATTTAAACATTTTAGCAACCCGTTTAGGTCAACAGATACACACATAATACATGGCAATATTTAATCACAATATACAAACTATGATGCTGGGAGCCATTATCAGGAGTCTTGTATGTTGTGAAGACAACATACAAATGAACGTAAGCCACAATGGACCATCACTAAAACGGAAACTACGGTGTCAGTCAAGGTACAAAACGCACTCATTGGCTTGATTTCTAATGAATTTAAAACTCGCCATTGACACATTGTGGTGTATTTGAATCACTACCTTACATAGTTAAAGAGTGACACTGTGGGAGTATGGCAGCGTACCCATGTGACGTCACCGCCCTGCGACGTCAACAACAAATTTTATTTTTATTTTTTTAAATTAACAGCGATTTAAAATTTTTATATTAAATGATATAACTCGTTCTAAAATTTATCTTTTAAGAACTACATGTCTTTCAATCTGTGGTATCCATTAATAGCGATACATTGTGGTAGAACTGACACCTATATGATGTACAAAATAGACTTCGTATCCCTGTTTCAGCATTCAAATTTCCAAAAGATGAGTCAGCTGCAGAGGTGGGTTGTAACGCGTTTACGCCGTTACATTTACTTGAGTTTTTTTTTTTTTTTTTAGAAAAATGTACTTATTAGAGTAGTCTTACCACAAAATACTTTTTACTTGAGTAGATTTGTGAAGAAGAAACACTACTCTTAATCCGCTACTTTGGGCTACACCAGAGTCGTTATATTTTTCCTCTTTATTCTACATATTGACTTTATTTTTGCCAGAGATGCTGACAGTAGCTCAACCAGTTACACCAATGAGATTGCACAACAATAAACGCATGACTCCATTATACCATGCAGCGGTAACAAGGTTTTTTCTCCACTAGAGGGCAAACACGCTCTTTGGATGGATAATTGGTCATAATGTTCTGGTCTGCCCTTGACTAATCCGAGTAGAGATTTGCGTACGTCGCCCTCTAGTGGTTGGCCGGCATTACCGGGGTGTTTGCACACCTATAATAGCCCAGCGTCAGTGTAAACCAGGGGTGTCCAAACTTTTTGCAAAGGGGGCCAGATTTGGTGTGGTAAAAATGTGGAGGGCCGACCTTGGCTGACGTCCTTTACGTAGAACAATATATTTAAGCAAATTTTAGCAAGCCATTCTGTGTGCTTTATTTTTTTTTTTTCGAAATTAATTTAGGGCTATCAAAATTATCGCGTTAACGGGCGGTAATTAATTTTTTCAATTAATCACGTAAAATATTTGACGCAATTAACGCACATGCCCCGCTCAAACAGATTAAAATGACAGCACAGTGTCATGTCCACTTGTTACTTGTGTTTTAGGTGTTATGTCGCCCTCTGCTGGCGCTTGGGTGCAACTGATTTAATGGGTTTCAGCACCATGAGCATTGAGCAATTATTGACATCAACAATGGCTAGCTACTAGTTTCATTTTTGATTGAAAATTTTACAAATTTCATTTAAAACGAAAACATTAAGAGGGGTTTTAATATAAAATTTCTATAACTTGTACTAACATTTATCTTTTAAGAACACAAGTCTTTCTATCCATGGATCGCTTTAACAGAATGTTAATAATGTTAATGCCGTCTTGTTGATTTATTGTTATAATAAACAAATACAGTCCTTATGTACAGTATGTTGAATGTATATATCCGTCTTGTGTCTTATCTTTTCATTCCAACAATAATTTACAGAAAAATATGGCATATTTTATAGATAATTATTTTTTAAGCTGTGATTAACTCGATTAATCATTTTAATCGTTTGACAGCCCTAAATTAATTATTTCAACAATCTCGCAACTAGACATTGTGGCGTTCTCTTTTGACTCTCGGGCTCTTGCGAAATACTGCTGCTGTAAAATTAAACTAGCTTCAGGTTGCTTCAATTTCTCGCTACGTATCTTCCCTGTAATCTTGTTGTACATGTCAGCGTGTCTTGTTTGGTAATATCGCCTCACATTGAACTCCTTAAAAACAGCGACTGTCTCTTTGCAAATGACACAGACACAGTTGTTGCATATTTTATAGAAGAAATACAGTAGTCCAATTTCCACCTATACTTGAAGCGTCGGCCGTCACAGTCAACTTTCATTTTTTTTGTTGATTGTCGCCATTTTAGAAATGGGGAATATAGGGTATATAACACAGGGTAATGTTGCTTAGAGTGCTGTTGCCTTTTAGTGGGTAAATGAGGAGCAGCATTTAGTGTGTAAGCTACTTCATATGCTGTTAGCAGTACTGCTGACCAATTCATTAAGTCTGTGTGCGGGCCAGACGTTATTGATTTTATGACAGAGGCTGGGGGCCAGATGAAATTTGACCACGGGCCGCATTTGGCCCCCAGGCCGGACTTTGGACATGTCTGCTCTAAAGTAAACCCATTCATTTTATTAATATTTTGTTATATTTCTTCTGAATTAATATTGCTGCTGCGTGTGCATACGTTGGTCTGGTGTAAACTGTAACGTTAGCTGCTGCCGGCTGTGTTCTGTGGGCGGCGACGTCTTTGGACAGCGTTTTTACGGGAAAAAGGACACCTGCTGAGCCAGAACAAGCGCTTAAAACAAAGTCAGTTGTACATAATATGTGGCTAAAAGGTAAAAAAACGAGGCAACAAAAGTGAATGCACCGAGAGCATCATACCTCGTGGCGAAGTGTCTTGCTAAAGTCAAGAGACCTTTTATTATTGGTGAAGAACTCATTATGCCTGCGACCGAGGATATCTCTTTTTTCCACTCGGTCAGTTTTGACGGAGATAGGCCCCTTATTAATCGTCACCGCGCCCCGTCAATATATTATGGTCTATGACCCACCTCTGGACAGCTTTCTAATTTATTAACTAAATTGGATTCATTAAAGTACCCTCACTTGGAATAACACAAAATAGTTGAAAATAAGCGGGACTGCGTTACTTTCAGGTTTCTTCTCCTCGCTGCACAGTTCCACATCGTGCGCACCGTGCTCAAGAGGAACTTTTTGCAAGTAAGTCTCAGCGAGACATTTATAATTGGCGTGAAGATCTCTCTTTGAAAAATCAATTTGAGCGTCACATGCTTTCACAGTGGAGTGGGAATCATGCCATGTTCTGTTGTGGGATTAAATCAAACTTTAGTCAAAACACATCTTTTTCTCTCCGACAGCTCCTCCGGTTGCTCCCAATGCCAGACGTGTCCCGGCGGTTCAGAGGCGCTACAGGCCGCAGCAAAAGAGTGCACTCCGTGTCGGCCGGGTTTGTCTAAGAGCTGATCTAGTTAGTAAACCGTCGCAGGTGTTCAAACGTGACGTCTGTTTTTGGACAGGCATGCATAAGGCTCCCCATCAGACAATGTGTCAGATCTGCAGCAGTGGCTCCTTCCAGATCCACTGGGGCCAAGAAAGCTGCGACGTCTGCCCGGAAAACCATTACTGTCCAGTCAGTACTTTCTCATTTACCCCTTGGACTCATTGTAAACAGGCCACGACATGATGACTGCACAATTTCCAATTCCGTTCTTCCATTTTTATACAGTCGTTGTCCTCACTTCTGGGTGAACTAAAGCCCAACTGATACTTGTTGACTCATTGGCTGCCATTGACGGCGCTAGATGTCCTCCCAGTCCAAATGGACTGGCACAGTCAATGCCACTGAAATATAAGCATTCACAGCCAGTCCTCAAAGTTTAAATGAATTGGGCATCTGTTGTTTTCAAAGGCGGGCAATGAGTCATTTTTAGAGTACATACGCATCACGTACACTGCTGGCCAAAAGTAATGGCACCCCTGCAATTCTGTCATATAATGCTCAATTTTTCCCAGATAATGATTGCAATTACAAATGCTTTGGTAGTAGTATCGTCATTTATTTTGCTTGCAATGAAAAAACACAAACGAGAATGGGGAAAAAAAATCATTATCATTACACAAAACTCTAAAAATGGGCCGGACAAAACTATTGGAACCCTCAGCTTAATACTTGGTAGCACAACCTTTAGACAAAGTAACTGCGAACAACCGCTTCCGGTATCCATCAATGAGTTCCTTCCAATGCTCTGCTGGAATTTTAGACCATTCTTCTTTGGTCAACTGCTCCAGGTCTCTGAGATTTGAAAGGTGCCTTCTCCAAACTGCAAATTTCAAATCTCTCCACAGGTGTTCTATGGGATTCAGGTCTGGACTCATTGCTGGCCACTTTAGAAGTCTCCAGTGCTTTGTCTCAGAACATTTTCTAGTGCTTTTTGAAGTGTGTTTTAGGTCATTGTCCTGCTGGAAGACACATGACCTCTGAGGGAGACCCAGCTTTCTCACATTGGGCCCTACATTATGTCGCAAAATATGTTGGTAGTCTTCAGACTTCATAATGCCATGCACACGGTCAAGCAATCCAGTGCCAGAGGCAGCAAAGCAACCCCAAAACATCAGGGACCGTGTTCTTTTCTTTGAAGGCCTCGTTTTTATTTTCTTTAAACTCTATGTTGATGCCTTTTCCCAAAAAGTTCTACTTTTGTCTCATCTGACCAGAGAACATTCTTCAAAAACATTTTTGGCTTTCTCATGTAAGTTTTGGCAAACTCCAGCCTGGGTTTTTTTATGTCTCTGGGTCTTCCTGGGTATTCTACCGTAGAGTCCCTTTTCATTCAGACGCCGGCGGATAGTACGGGTTGACACTTGCCACGTTTACATGGAGCCAAATATTCCAGTTACAATCGGAATATTTGTTCAAACCGAATAAATGTGATTCACAGGGGTGGAATATTCCTTTTCCCAAACCGATTAGAAGTAAAATTATATCATGTAAACAGGGAAGCGGAATGGTTTCTGGTTGCGTTCTTTCTGCGCATGCTCAGTACTGACGTGGTGACGTCACTTGGTGACGTAAGTAACGTCACTTGCAACATGGCTTCCAAGCACACGCACAGCGCACCCACACAACTTTTTAAATGAACGGCGTATCATTCTGAAGTTTTGTTTCCACTCGAAAAGTTAAAACAGCAGCTGATCTGACGATCGATCTCCATGTTTTGCAACGTGACGCTTTGTTTTGATTAATCTGCGCATGTCAGACGGCAGTTGTCAAACGTCCTTTCGGAATAAAGGCAGTCACATGTAAACGCTGGATCGGAATAGATGAAGTGACATGTAAACAGCTGATGTGAAATTTCCATTCGGAATGATTTGAATCGGTATGAATAAAAGTCAGCATGTAAACGTGGCTACTGTTAAATCCTTGGACTGCAGGACAGCTTGAACTTGTTTGGATGTTAGTCGAGGTTCTTTATCCACCGTCCGCACAATCTTTCATTGAAATCTCTAGTCAATTTTTCTTTTCCGTCCACATCTAGGGAAGTTAGCCACAGTGCGATGAGCTTTACACCTATTGATGACATTGCCCACGGTAGACACAGGAACATTCAGGTCTTAGGAGATGGACTTGTAGCCTTGAGATTGCCCATGCTTCCTCACAATTTTGCTTCTTAAGTCCTCAGACAGTTCTTTGATCTTGTTTCTTTTCTCCGTGCTCAATGTGGTACACACAAGGACACAGAACAGAGTCAACTTTAATCCATTTTAACTGGGTGCAAGTGTGATTTAGTTATTGCCACCACCTGTTATGTGCCACAGGTAAGTAACAAGTGCTGTTAATTACACAAATTAGAGAAGCATCACATGATTTTTCATTATCTGACAGAATTGCATGGGTGCCAATACTTTTGGCCAGCAGTGTACGTATATTACATTTTTACATCGGGAGAAAATACTTTTACTTTTTAGTTTTCAAGTAAAAGTTAGAGCCAGTGCTTTTACTTGAGTATTTTTTTTAGATACCTGTACTTTTATCTTTCCATAATTTTCGGACTACAAGCTGCTACTTTTTTCCCTAATTTTGAATCCTGCGACTTATAGTCCAGTGCAGCTTGTTTATTGATTTATTTGGGTTATTAGGTAACCTTTTATTTGACAGCAGTGTCATAAGACTGTCATGCTAAATGCTTATGACAAATGTCATCCGGCAAAATATGTCACTGACTCCATTCATATCCAGTTTGGATCGTTTACATCCATTCAAACATGAGATAATTTCCCGATGACACTAAATGACATCTGTTAGCAGTATTCAGTAATGCTGATGACAATGCCATGTCATAATTATGATTGTATTATGACAAACATATGGCGCCGCTGTCAAATAAAGTGTTACCAAATACCATAACTAGTAATTAACGAAACAACTGGAGCAGTAACTGAAGAAATAATTAGTACAGAACATGAATTTTGACTGTAGCCCCGCAATGCATGCTAGGAGGTATGTTGGATGACAACAGTGTTGACAGCAGATGGCAGCAGAGGATGACTGTTTCCCCCAAGGGAGCAGTGACGGCCAAATGAAGCTTCTTGAAGCAATGAAGCTTTGCAGCCAATTGGTTCAGAGCTTCATGGCGTTTCATTTGGCCTTATGACAGTCTTATGATGCCGCCCAGGGGTCGCGTTAACCGAATATAATATAATACGGAAAAAACTGAAGTCCATCCGTCATTTTGACAGGTTGCAATTCACACCCCAGACCACAGGGTGGCGAGTGAGCATATTAATTAGCTATTGTCTCTCTTGATGCATGACGTCGTTGGCCTTACTCTGAAAAATGTCAAGGCAACTGATTGTTTGCCTGGCACGGCCAGACTGTTCTCCCTGTATTTTTCAAACACTGAGAGAAAAGTCTGGGACACAGCCTCTCGAGTAGGTACAAAATCAATTGACAAATCAGATTTGTTTATTTGCGTGACGTGTTCTTCACGAGCAACGTCACTCTTGCGCACCGAAAGTCGTCTGTACAACAACACGGATGGCTGGAGAGCCGAGAATATGTTCCAATCCGCGGTAAATTCAGTTTTAAATGAGCTAAAACACATCGACACGAGACATTGACAACAGTCTGTCTTGCGCTAGCCATGTTGAATAAACGCCGTTCTCCTCGTATGTTTACTTCCGCGCGCAAGTCCCTCGTCCTGCCCTCGTCGCTTTGCTAACGGCATGTCTGCCCGTCGCTGATTGGTGCACTCCGCTGTCTGTTTGCCCCTTGTTAAGCTTGTTCGGACAGAATATTAATTAAAAATGAATGAAAACTAAATACTATTGAATATGTCATTATTATCATTTTAAAAATGTAAGTGACGGGTAAAAATAGATTATGACCGGATTTTTGTGACACTGTCAGTCAAAATGACAGACAACGAAAAAGTCTAGCGCAACCTCTGAGCCGTCAAATAAAGTGTTACCAGTTAATATTTTTTGGTGTAAATATCCCATAATACAGTGAGGACAGCTGCATTTTATAGTCCAGTGTGGCTTATTAATGAACAAATGCTGTTTTCGTGTCTAATTTGATGGGTGGTGGCTTATAGTCAGGTGCGCCTTAGACTCTGAAAATTACGGTACGTCATTTTTTGCCCCTGTATTTGTACTTTGGAGTACTTCATCCACCACTGGTTGTACGTATCAAATTTCCTCCAATTCTGAAATGAGCTGTCAAAGGTTTGGCTTTGTTTTGTTTCCAGAGTCCAGACGTGAACCCCATTCATTGTCCCAGCGACGCCTTCTGTCCAGAGGGGAGCTCAGCTCCGGGCTACTGCATGGAGACTTTCTTTCGCAAAGCGGGCGACACATGTGAACTGGCCCCGGTCACCATCGCTTTATTAGTTATTGGAGGAGGGGGTAAGTTTTCCAACTAAGAGGCATCCAGTCTTGTGATTTTCCCAAATAAGAATCATGTGCGTCAAACTAATGAGCCCTTCCGCGAATGTTCATGGAATCACTTTTTTTTTTGCTTCCAGTGGCTCTACTCCTCATCATTCTAATGGTCCTACGGAAAATGAGAGACACCGACCGGGAGCTTAGCATGTCCCGAGCGCCGCTATTACGCAAAGAGAGGCCTCAAGGTCGCTACTACGGAATTCCCTGTGATGGGGAGCCCGTGTATGCCGGCTGGTGAACCAAAGAAAGATAGACCAAAAGCTACGGTGGCACGAATGCAAATTGCCACAACACGATCCCAGGATGCCAAAGCATGAATGCAAATTGGCCAAAGCAAAAACCCCAATTGCCACAACACGAACCCCAATTGCTCGCAAAACAAATGCAAATGGCCCGCAACACAACTGCAAGAAGCCACAGCACGAATAAAGAAGATGAAACGAAGGTAGACTAAATTTGACGGAAGTAGACATAAGGGCGACAGCTCCCAGCAGAACTTGAAAATGACAGTTACAGGAAAGAGCTCACAAATGTACATTTTGCGACCAGCAGGAAGTCGATGCTAACGCTTTTGCGCGAATTCTGCAAAGATGGCAGAGCAATAGAGACAAATATTTTGTCTGAGGAGGAAAATGAATGAGTCTACCAAGATATACGGAATAAACATTGGCCCGGCTTTCACTCGCTGGTGTAACACAACAGTTGCTAACCGTCATATGCTATTGTTAAGCCACAACTGGTTTCATTACCGTTTTACTTTTCCTCTTTCACACAGCCGCTGGAAAAAGAAATGTTGTTTAATCCATCTACAGGTGACCATCTGTATTTGACGACACTGTGCGGGTGCGCGCTGGTCCTCATGGGAAACGCAGTCGTCCTTAAGGCAAAACACTACCGCTTTTGTCCACCGGCATCACTAAAATCGACCAAAACTGCAAAGTTAAGTTGCTTTCATTCGCATTTTGCTCCTGTAAAATAGAAGAGCTTTGAGAGGAAATTGGCGTGAGAAATGTGGGAGGAGATGCTTTCTGGGACTGACAGTATCTAGTCCGAAGATATGCCAATATCTTAAATTCCACCTACATGCACACACATAGCCTAACAAAGACAAGGGGTGACGCCAGCTTGCTTTTTACCTTTTAGGGCAAGACGTCTGTTGCTAGGGCCATCCCAAATAAAAGAGAGGCGAAGGAGGGTCTAAGCAGAAGGATTGCGGAAGCTGTATAGTTTCCCCTCCTTCTCCTTGCAAGCTTTTCAACTAATTTGAGTTTGGCTTAGGTGGGCCAACTGACATGCAAAACATGTTTGCGGGGGGTGGCTACCAGAGACGGCAATAATTCCAATATGATTTCGCATTTATACAAAATTAAAGGTTAGTACACACTGTCATGAACATTTCCCACTAGCTACAAGAGTTAACTCTAGCGTGTGTAGTGTGTCTAGCTGTGGTGAAACATACTGTAACGTAAGCTTGTTAACGAAGCTGATAACATGGCTAATTAGCATGCCAATTTGAATTAATATAGAATATTTATTTATTTATTATTATTATTATTTTTATTTAACTTAACATTATACTCATATTCCAATTTGCTAATATGTTGTTTTGAAAAATAATAACACTGTTGAATGGAATTTTTTTTTTTTTTTTTTTTTTGCAAGCCAGAAATCTCAAAACATTTTAGAGCTGTAATTGCAATACCATGAAACCATGATATTTTTGTTTAAGGTTATTATATTGTCAGTCTCATATCGGCACATGCTTAGTCTAGAGGCGTTTGACCAAACGCCATTTGTAAATTGCTGGATGAATTCAACCAAGCGTGCTCGACGACTTGACTATAAGAAATGGGACAACAATGCTTTTTGTCTTTAGATACCAATACAGTACGTGTATGTGTACAATATTTGCTGTTTATAACAAAAGTGCGTTAGCAATCCAAAAAAAAAAATCTGTGTTCCTATTTTTTTAAATTTGCGAGCACCTGTGCTCCCGATGAAAAAGCTTAGCGTACAGGCCTGCTTTTGTGCTGTGGCTTTTTGCAGTCACGAGCCATTTGCATTTGTGTTGCGGGAAATTGGGGTTCATTTTGTGGCAAATGGGGTTCGTACCGTGGCTGTTTGCATAAATTGCATTCGTGCTTTTTTTTTTCTTTTAAAAAGCGTTTGGAGCCGGCGTTTGTGTTGCGACAATTTGCAGTGGTGCGTTTTACTTCTTGCCAAGTGTTTGGACTTTGCCGTGGGCCTGATACTTCTCGGCCACCTGACGACGTGGAGCGCACTTCCGAAACTCGTTTCAGCTCTTGTCGGAGACGTTCTACTTTTAATAGGTTAACAGTTGTCAAACACTGTCCTTTTGTAAGCGAGTTTATCGGATTAGGAGCATCTTGCCGGAAAAGCAGATGTCTGCCAAGGACGTGTTGGGAGCATTTTCTTTGTAATATAACAAAAAAAAAGCACTTTTTAAAAAATAAAAATATAAAAAATATGGAAGAATTGCTTTTCTTCATGCGTTTCTCTGCAGACTGTCGCACAACTACAGCATGTTTAACAATACAGCAATGCATTTCAATGTCATTCTCTGTTTGTTTTTGGATAAAAGATGAATATTTGTACGTTTTAGCAAAGAATAAACAACTTCCAACCTAACATTTTAGTCTTTTTTTTTTATCACGTCAGAGGCTCATTTAACTCATTGGCTTCTATTCCGTATAAAATGGATTGGACGTCGAGCACCCTCAGTGGCACTGAAACCAGCATTTGCAGCCATTCTTCCTGATTTAAACTAATTGGACGTCTATCATTGTCAAAGGCATGCAATAAGTTAAATGAAAAAAAAAAAATTTAGCATGCTACTTGGAACCATAACCAGTGTGTATTTCTTTTCGTATTCATTTTAATTTATGAATTTAGCTTTTATTAATATTTCATTAATTTATAAATGTATTTCAATGTTTTTTTAAAGACAATAACGATTAAATACATAAATTGCTAATATTTCAGTTTTTTGAATGACCAAAAATACCGGAGTCACTTGCTCTATCATGGGATAAAGCTCTTCAGTGTCAACATAGTTTTTAGTGCACAGTGTTGTTCTTATTAGAGTATTTTCTGAGCCTTGTGACAGCATTAAGTTTATTTGATCAAACTGCTTCCAACGCGGTCGTATCAAAGCCTCGACAGCGTGACATTCATGACGCTTATTAGTTGCACTTGTTACGAGCACGTGTATGCAACCAATGCACATATTTTAGAAGTCTCGTGCAGCATGATGATTTCCTTTTGATTTACTCATTGGATGTCAAATATTTTAATCGTAGCTACAGTGCTGGCCAAAAGTATTAGCACCCCTGCAATTCTGTCAGATAATGCTGAATTTCTGATTTTCCATGATTGCAATTACAAATGCTTTGGTAGTAATCTTTATTTTTTTATCTTTGTTTTTTTTTAAATCATTATCATTTCATACAAAACTCCAAAAATGGGCCTGACAAAAGTATTGGCACCCTTTGAAAAATCATGTGATGCTTCTCTAATTTGTATAATTAACTGCACCTGCTACTTACCTGTGGCACAAAACAGGTGGTGGCAATACCTAAATCACACTTGCTGCCAGTTAAAATGGATTAAAGTTGACTCACGTTCTCCTGTGTCCTTGTGTGTACCACATTGAGCATGGAGAAAAGAAAGAAGACCAAAGAACTGTCTGAGGACTTGAGAAGCAAAATTGTAAGGAAGCATGGGAAAGCTCAAGGCTACAAGTCCATCTCCAAAGACCTGAATGTTCCTGTGTCTACCGTGAGCAGTGTCATCAATTTCATCAATAAGTGTGAAGCCCATGGCACTGTGGCTAACCTCACTAGATGTGGACGGAAAAGAAAAATGGACGATTTCAATGAAAGATTGTGCAGATGGTGGATCAAGAACCTCGACTAACATCCAAACAAGTTCAAGCTGTCCTGCAGTCCAAGGGTACCACCGTGTCAACCCGTACAATCCGTCGGCATCTGAATGACAAAGGACTCTATGGTAGGATACCCAAGAAAACCCCACTTTTAACCCAGAGACATAAAAAAGCCAGGCTGGAGTTTGCCCAAAATTAACTGAAAAAGCCAAAAACGTTTGGGAATAATGTTCTCTGGTCAGATGAGACAAAAGTACAGCTTTTTAGGAAACGGCATCAACATAGAGTTTACAGGAAAAAGAACATGGTCCCAATAGTCAAACATGGCGGAGGTTCCCTGTTGTTTTGGGGTCGCTTTGCTGCCTCTGGCACTGGACTGCTTGACCGTGTGCATGGCATTATGAAGTCTGAAGACCTAACAAATTTTGCAGCATAGGGCCCAGTGTAAGAAAGCTGGGTCTCCCTCGGCGGTCATGGGTCTTCCAGCAGGACAATGAACCAAAACACACTTCAAAAAGCACTAAAAAATGGTTTGAGAGGAAGCACTGGAGACTTCTAAATTACGAATGCATTAAAAAAAAAACATTAGCGCAAACAAAACCTACCTTATGTTGGTCTTAACAGGGAGCACCTTGATTCAGCCATGTTAAATGAGTTATGTCACATTCACTGTTGCTACTAGAGGACAGGGTTATTATCCAAACCAAAAAAAAAAAAAAAGCAAACTCTTTCAAAACAAACCATTACAACACCACTCTAATTAAACGAATCCTTGAAGCAGCAAAATTTGATTCAATGCTTTTTTTTCTAATCAAATTACTCGAGTTAATTGATTAATCGTTGCAGCACTAATTTCAAGATTGCTTACATTACCGAGGGTCGAGGCAAATTGACCGTATGTGTGTGCGTCATGCACGCACGCTATCAGTTTAAAATACAAGATTAAACGGATTATTTACATCTGTTATTTGCATACCCGTCAAATTGTACGGTTTTGGCGTAATTTGCACAAGTGAGCACTGATTTTTAAACGTGTATGCCGTACGTTCAAAATCTTTACGTTTTTCGCGCAATACGTTATTTTTTTCTCCGTTCGGATTTTGTCATCGTTTCGGCAACGGGACAATGTGCGTTACTACCTTGGTTGAATGACGCGGGAAAAGTCAGAGACAAGGAGAGAGAAGAGCGTTTATTGTGACGCTGTAGCAAACGCGATGCCAGGCTAGGTGGCTCCAATATTTCCTGACTGTAGCCGACAGCCTACAATCTACGCCTAAATATCACATGCATATAGAAGTACATGCAAAATGACAGACTCGGCGGTGTTAGTAAACACCTGCCATTTTAAAGCAGTAGACTTCTCAGAAAGGCTGTGTTGTAGTGAACCTTTCCAGCGAATCTAAGTAACTTTTTATCTAAAATATTCCTAGATCGGCAAAATCTTGACTTGAATCTATCTTTAAATGATGGAACAGTATTAAAACTTTTACATGTTGAAAGTAGACAGAAGGCAACTAATGCAAAAACGGGAAATTTTTAACACCTTTAACGGTTGATTCACAACATTAAATGACTTCCAAACAGCAAACGTTACTATGTTTTTTTTTTGTTTTTTTTTTCTAAATTAAAAAAAAAAAAAAAAAACATGAACGGTAACACCAGTAACTTTGCCAAATAACTAATTACTCTTACATTCAGGTAACTAAGTTACTAACTCAATTACTTTTTGGGAGAATTTGTAACTGTAATTAATTACTTTTTATAAGTAAGATTAACAACACTGGTCATAAAGATGAAGTCTGCAGAATGAAAAGTGACGAAAGCGGAGATTTTATTCGGCCAATTTGTTGCCGAACATTATTTGCCCGCAACTTTTGCTGATCACTTCTCAGAATTAGCTAAAGAAATGTTCCCAGATTGAAAGATTGCATCGGTAAGTTAATTTTATCAATTGACCTTTTTAATTTATAATTGGACACACTAACGAACTACCTTCAAGCAAGGGCGTAGGTTTGCATAGGGACGGTAGGGACAAAACACTACCAACTTTTCAGGATGCTCAAATTGTCTCCACCAACTTTTAAGCAACCTTATTTAAGTTATATAATGACTTCAGTTATATGTCATTTAGATTGTCTTCCCATATATTTTAAGTGTTGAAATTGACCTCACCGTGATTAAGTGAATTGTTTTCATTATGTTTAGACTTACAGTACGTGTACCTCTTTTCACTTGCTGAATGTGCCAGTCCATTTTTTTCCCTCCAATACGCTTATTTGATTGGCTGATGACTTGACCCCCCCAACATACAGACACACAAAAACATTAGATATCAGGGATATTAGAATTTTTTTCCCCAGCCAGTAGCAGCCACTGTAAGAAATGTAAAAAGACATCAATGTTGTGGAAGTGAGGAACACACCACTAATTTTGCTTTTGAAAGTCTGACCTGCATCAAAGTTAGCATAACATTAAACTGTTTGAACTTGCTAACCTGCAAAACTCGAGTAGGAAGCTGCTTAAAAAGAGGGGTCCTCCTGTATGTGTTTTCTACTGTTAACTGTGAAATATGTAGTGAACCGAGGTCTTCCCCCTTCTCCCGCATTTTACTTTTTATCTTATTTATGTGGTCTTAAAGCAGCCCATAGGAGCTTTCATTTTTTTTGTTGAGTTTGGCTGTGCTTGTGGACAAAAGCTGTAGTGTTTTACCTGAAGGAAAGCTCCATATTTATTTTTGTTCTTCCCTGACAAATACGTTTTTGAGTTATATTTAATTTCTTTATTTAGACAATGTTGAGTGGTCTGAAGACACATGTTTATTTTGTTTTAACTCCTGAATCATTAAGAGATGATTATTTTTATTTCATTCCTGGATCGTTAAGAGATGATTAACAAGCATGTATTTATGTTATATGTTAATATGAGTATAATTTAAGTTATGTTGAAATATTGCAATTTAAATTTGCTTTTAAAATTTTAAAATTTAAAACCTTAAATTTTTTCTGGAAGTTTTCAAAATGTTTCTTTTGTAGTTTTTGAAAACAAAGGCTGAACCAATACACATAAAAGTTAGTATAAATCAATGCAGATTTATTTTTGCGTCATTACGAATGTCCCGTCCCCAGCAAAAAGCGTTCATGCAGGTTATGCTGCTCTATCATCCTTACCAATGCTGAGACCAAACCTACGCCCTTGCCTTCAAGTCAAACTGAATTGCGAGCTGAAGTGCAGCCATCAAAAGACATGATAGAAATTGCCAAAAATGCTACATACAATTATAACAAAAGTCATTGTTAAATTTTAGTAATCATGATGTAGCTTAAGATATTGATTTTTCTTTGATTGCATCAGGTTATATGTTACAATAATACCAATAAATTCATATTATTCTAAAATTTGAGTTTTATTTTTGTTTCATATTGCACGCTCTATACAACGTTGTAAGATTAGTCACCAATTTGTAAGGGCATACATCACTATTTGTAAGATTGCCAACAGCCTCGGGTTGACAGGCATAGGCGGAGTTTGACTTTTGGGGTAGGGGGGCATAAAATGTTGATGAACGACCCGAAACGCAGTTTCAGCAATAAAATTAACTTCCAAGAATAATATAATAATAAATTAAAATAAGTGGGGTTTTTTTCCCATCATTTTTGAGGAGAATTGTAAATCAGGCTGCATAGGACAGCTATACTTTTCACCAAGATCGTCATCCATTGAATATGCTACGCCCGCCGGTGTGAACAGGTGTCCTGTCAAATTTGCACCCCATCAGAAATGGCAACTTTGTGTTATAAATGGCTGCAAATACAGCGGTTACAACGTAAACACCACAAGCTTTTTTTAAATAAAGGAACATTTACTTACGTTTGATCATGGACTGACATGTAGAAAAGTTCTCAGACACATTCTGCCATGTTAGCTATACACGACAACTGCACGCCGTTTTATCCCTGTTTATGTCTTCGCCGTGTAGTTAAGCATCAATTTACGCCATATTCGTGTGGAACACGTATGTTTACAATGTTACTGTTTACTTAGCACCTGTGGATAACATTGAGAATCCAACTGAATGTGAAAGAGGGCTTATTCACCGCCACAACAGCTGTGGGAGCAAAATATTATAAGGGTGCAAAAATTGTTGTACAATTAGCGTCTTTAGTGGGGCAAATTGAAACTCCACTTACCATTTTGGCGGTGCTCTCTGGCTTTTCATGGTCCACATTTTCAATCCTTGGTTCTTGCTCAGTAGTTGTTGTTGCTTTTGAAAGCATAGGTTTGAAAAAATTACGTAGGCTATATCCATCTTGCCTCTTCATTTCTCAGGTGGTTTTAGCTAAGCTAGGGTGACCATATTTTGATTTCCAAAAAAGAGGCCTCAAGATACTTGAATTTTACTCAAAGTTCACTCAAAGATGCCTATATCACTTTAATATATTTATAGTTTGCCCCTCACTCTGGATGGAAAAATGCAGTTTGAAAAAAAAAAAAGACTTTTAAAAAGAGATATATATATAATGCAGACCCATAGAAATGTAGTCCAGTCAATACACATACACACAGTAGGCTATGTGCCAACTAAACATTTTTATAAATTACTATCACGACAATTGTCCTTGACAAATTGTTATTCCCATTCAGTTGATATTCTCATTCAATGTTCTAGATTGCTCACAAACAAAAACCGAAATAAACTGACAAACTATTCAATCAGCATGTTTCCAAACGTAGCAGTTCAAAACTACGTTTCCCATAATGCCTAGCGCGGTTTAGCTTACTGATAGCTAGCAGTGGCAAAAATCAAACTTTGCTATAAAAGTTTACAATCATCAGCAGCGGAACGATGCGACACTAAACAGCATTTTACAGTCAAAGCTCTGACAGAAGTCACCAGTTGGCATTATATACGTATTCGTCAACCCAGTAGATGGCGGTAATGCCTCGTGATAGGGGTAAACTGCCAACAAAAACGAGAAGACCTACTTCTTCCCTCCCTACTACTCGGAGTCATGTCATCGCAGGCAGGCGCTGCCACCCAGCGGCCAGAGGGATTCTCTTCAAATTGGTCCCGTGAGAAATCATAAAAACCGGACATTTTTATGAATTTATAAAACCTGCCCGGACGGCGAGGATACTACGTGAAAGTAGGACTTGTCCTGGCAAAAGAGGACGTTTGGTCACCCTAAGCTACGCGAAGCAAATGATCGTCTAAGGTGCTAGTTTTGTTACTTTATGGGTTTCTTGTATAAGACAACTTACTCAAAGGTTTGACTGACAGATCTTTAGTTAGAGAACAGAAGAGAGGCATCATCAACATTAACTGTCCACTAGCGGGATGTTTATCAGCTGTCTCGAGCTCGCTGCGAATCTCTGACCTCCGTGTGCTGTGACGAGCAGACGTTACTAATCAAACTAATCGATTTGCTCATATCATGAAAATCGTCACATGATCTGTTTGAAAAATAATTTTGACCAGTTATAATTTTTATTTTGTTCATTTCATTCATTTTTGCTGTTTGTTTTATTGCTTTACAACTTTTATAGACAATATTTTACCGAAAATTTCTTAATTTTAAAATCATAAATAGGAAAGTCAATTACATGCAATGACACTTTTCTGTCAACAAGGGGGGCCTGCCCCCCCGCAAAATCCGCTTATGTTGACAGGTATGTATTTGTGTCCTCTTTTTGGAAATCAAAATATCACCTTAGAATGACAAAGAGACTGCATCTGAAGTCATTTGTTTGATGCATGTGATTGAAACAAGACAAAAATGAACTTACAGGTGGAATATGTGCGGAGTACAATGAATAACAGCAGAGACGACACCTCTCTCCTAACTAGTTGGCGTCGCACCAATAAAAGTAGACAGTACCCCCTAGCGGCCGCTGAAAAATCTCCAGCATCGTCATATTGAGGTTTGTCCTGATAGAGCCCCGTAGTGACGTCATCATCCACAGACAACATGGCGGCTCTGTTGGCGAGGAAGCTGACGGGTATGCAATTTGACATTTCGACTTATTTGTGCCAAATTTTACCAGGGATGTTATTTACTTCGTGGTGTCCTAAAGTGTCTAGTAATGCAATACTGGTCTTCTTGTAGGGAAAACATTCTTTGCAGCGTGTTCCGTCTCGTTGACTTATTGTTGTCCTTGCGCTTGACTTGGGCAGGGTTGATGAAATCGCCGCTATCCGTCGCTCTGTGCGTCCGGACGGCGAACGCTGCTCGACTTTCGGCCTTCGCCAAGGCCGTTCATCCCTTCGGTGTACCCGCAGTCCCGGCCGTACGCGCTCCTCTGCCCGCTACAGCCTGTCGACTAGCCGGATGCGGTCTCCTTCAACGGTAAAGACTGACAGTCTTTTTATTTCAGATAAAAGCTCACTAACTTTCATATGTATTGGTTCAGGCATAATCTGCATGTACACTTTTTGCTGGGGACGGGACATTAATAAGACCAAACAGATCGGGTGAATGAGAGTCAGGGCTACATTTCTCACAAATATAAACTAGGGCTGTCAAACGATTAAAATTTTTAATCGAGTTAATTACAGCTTAAAAATTAATTAATCGTAATTAATCGCAATTAATCGCAATTCAAACCATCTATAAAATATGCCATATTTTTCTGTAAATTATATATATATTCTGTAAAATAAATTGTTGGAATGGAAAGATAAGACACAAGATGGATATATACAGTGCCTTGCAAAAGTATTCGGCCCCCTTGAATCTTGCAACCTTTCGCCACATTTCAGGCTTCAAACATAAAGATATGAAATTTAATTTTTTTGTCAAGAGTCAACAACAAGTGGGACACAATCGTGAAGTGGAACAACATTTATTGGATAATTTAAACTTTTTTAACAAATAAAAAACTGAAAAGTGGGCCGTGCAATATTATTCGGCCCCTTTACTTTCAAGGAAGCAAACTCACTCCAGAAGTTCAGTGAGGATCTCTGAATGATCCAATGTTGTCCTAAATGACCGATGATGATAAATAGAATCCACCTGTGTGTAATCAAGTCTCCTTATAAATGCACCTGCTCTGTGATAGTCTCACGGTTCTGTTTAAAGTGCAGAGAGCATTATGAAAACCAAGGAACACACCAGGCAGGTCCGAGATACTGTTATGGAGAAGTTTAAAGCCGGATTGGGATACAAAAACATTTCCCAAGCTTTAAACATCTCAAGGAGCACTGTGCAAGCCATCATATTGAAATGGAAGGAGCATCAGACCACTGCAAATCTACCAAGACCCGGCCGTCCTTCCAAACTTTCTTCTCAAACAAGGAGAAAACTGATCAGAGATGCAGCCAAGAGGACCATGATCACTCTGGATGAACTGCAGAGATCTACAGCTGAGGTGGGAGAGTCTGTCTATAGGACAACAATCAGTCGTACACTGCACAAATCTGGCCTTTATGGAAGAGTGGCAAGAAGAAAGCCATTTCTCAAAGATATCCATAAAAAGTCTCGTTTAAAGTTTGCCACAAGCCACCTGGGAGACACACCAAACATGTGGAAGAAGGTGCTCTGGTCAGATGAAACCAAAATTGAACTTTTTGGCCACAATGCAAAACGATATGTTTGGCGTAAAAGCAACACAGCTCATCACCCTGAACACACCATCCCCACTGTCAAACATGGTGGTGGCAGCATCATGGTTTGGGCCTGCTTTTCTTCAGCAGGGACAGGGAAGATGGTTCAAATTGACGGGAAGATGGATGCAGCCAAATAGAGGAACATTCTGGAAGAAAACCTGTTGGTATCTGCACAAGACCTGAGACTGGGACGGAGATTTATCTTCCAACAGGACAATGATCCAAACCATAAAGCCAAATCTACAATGGAATGGTTCAAAAATAAACGTATCCAGGTGTTAGAATGGCCAAGTCAAAGTCCAGACCTGAATCCAATCGAGAATCTGTGGAAAGAGCTGAAGACTGCTGTTCACAAACACTCTCCATCCAACCTCACTGAGCTCCAGCTGTTTTGCAAGGAAGAATGGGCAAGAATGTCAGTCTCTCGATGTGCAAAACTGATAGAAACATACCCCAAGCGACTTGCAGCTGTAATTGGAGCAAAAGGTGGCGCTACAAAGTATTAACGCAAGGGGGCCGAATAATATTGCACGCCCCTCTTTTCAGTTTTTTATTTGTTAAAAAAGTTTAAATTATCCAATAAATTTTGTTCCACTTCACGATTGTGTCCCACTTGTTGTTGATTCTTGACAAAAAATTAAAATTTTATATCTTTATGTTTGAAGCCTGAAATGTGGCGAAAGGTTGCAAGGTTCAAGGGGGCCGAATACTTTTGCAAGGCACTGTACATTCAACATACGGTATATAAGGACTGTAGTGGGCATTTCACTCTACTGTCATTTAAATCTGTCTATGCTGTCCTCACTCCGAAGCGTCTACTTTTTCCACAGCTAGACAGCTAGTGAACGACGCCTTAATAATCAGACTTCTTCCTTTTTCATCTGATCTATTAGTAAAATGGCCTCAAACCATTGTTCTCTTTAGACCGTAGTGAAACTACAAAAAAAAAGTACACAAGCATTGCATTAGCAACAACGTTAGCTTAGCACGCTATTCAGGTTCACTAGACATTAACAAAAAGCGTCTCATACAAAAAATATAACATTTCGCTTACTAACATAATATGTACATTCTTTACAACAACCATACTTACGGACAAATCTTCTCCAAGGATCATATAATCACAACATTACAACGTAGGCGTCAGCCCGAGACGTCATGCAGCCATATTGAACTGGCAAGAAAGCAATAAACCATGTCGCAAAGCGACCACAAGAGTTCGCTGTTAGACAGCACAAAAAACCTTGCTGTAAAACTTACCAAAAGGCAGAATACTGTCTGACATGGGACAGTGCTGGACATGTGCCTTAATTGCGTCAAATATTTTAACGTGATTAATTGAAAAAATTAATTACCGCGCGTTAACGCGATAATTCTGACAGCCCTAATATAAACCTAATGAATTGATAGGCTAAATAATCAATGCAAAATACATCTGTATTGACTTATACTAACTTTGATATGTATTGAGGTGATACATTGTTCCATTCAAACCTTTGTTTTAAAAAACTACCAAAGAAACAGTTTGAAAACTTTATGAATAAATGTTTGGATTTAATTAACAAATTTATATTTCAATATTTGAACATAGCTCAAATTATATTAAAACACACAATATATACAAACGTGTTAATAATCTCTTAACTATTCAGGAATGCAAAAGATAAACATTTGTCTTAAGACCACTGACATTGTTGAGAAATTCATATAACATAATTTATAAAAATATAAGTTAAATATAACTGAAAAAACCTCTTAGTCCGGGAATAACAAAAATAAATACAAATTAAGCCTTCCTTCAGGTAAGACACTATTGCTTTTGTCCACAAGCCAAACTCAGCAAAAAAAAAAGGAAAGCTCCTTTGGGCTGCTTTGAAACCACATAAATAAAATGAAATGAAAATTGGGCAGAAAAGGATAACCCTTGATCCACTACATTTCTCACGGTTTAATTAATATTAACACTACAAAAAACATATAGTCACACCAGAGGTTGCGCTAGACTTTTTCGTTGTCTGTCATTTTGACTGACAGTGTCATAAAAATACGGCATAATCTATTTTTACCAGTCACTTACATTTTTAAAATGATAATAATGACATATTCTATAGCAGCGGTCTCAAACCGACTCCACAAAGGGCCGCAGTGGGTCCTGGTTTTTGTTCCAACAGATCCAGCACAAACAGTTCAACCAATGAGGTTTCTACTAACATAAGCAGCACCTGATTGCAATCAACTGATTACACTTGTAAGAAACCAGATTGGTGAAAAGGTATTTGTCTCGTTTGGTTGGAATGAAATCCAGTACCCCCTGCGGCCCTTTGAGGACCGGTTTGAGACCACTGTTCTATAGTATTTAGTTTTCATTCATTTTTAATTAATATTCTGTCCGAATAAGCTTAATGTAGTGGAGAAAACTGGATTCTCGCTGATTCGGGTTGATTTTAGCTGTGTTCACGTCAGTGTGTTGGCCAAACACCACTTAAAGTGCCTGTGACACGAAAAAGCATGTTTATTTCATACTACACGCGGTATTTTATGCCCCTGAATGATATGGGCCACTTGGATGTTTGTGGAAGCGATCGCTATTTTTATTTAGTTTTTTGAATCCCGCGCCATGAAAATGAGTGACTTCCGGCTTCGGTCTTGCATTGAGGAGGAGGGCGCTGTGACGTGTACGGTAGAGGACGTCCTCTTCACGCTACAGTGTACTGTTGTGTTTGAGGACGAAGGATTCAGCTGATTTTACGGATTAATACGTTTATTTTTCGCATCACGCCAGCCAAACGGCTGCAGAAAAATCATTCTGTATGAGGGAGAGGCGTATGCGCCTTTTTGGAGTTTCAAAAGGTTCCCATTCACCGTGGATATTTACTGTGGGACCATTGGACTGACGAGGAAGATAGTGAACATCTTGTTTTGTATTATGTCAAATACGAATACAGCGATTACAAAGTAAACACTACAAACTTCCTTTAAATGAAGGACTACTTACGTTTGATCATTGATAGGCATGTAAAAAGCTCTCCTAATGGTCATTAGCAGCAGCACGTTAGCTGCACAACAAATCCAGCCACCCTCCTCCGGGGAACGAACTGTAAATTGCTCTCCGCCGGGCGGTTTGCCGATCCACTAAGACAATCGACAACCGGGTCGTCATGTCAAATAATCCAGGATAGTTATGTGTGATTTTCCACTTCGAAGACTTTGAAACATCACTCGGTTCGGGTTAGCATGTCGGCTAGCTGTCACGGCTTCTGGTTTGTTTACATTCTCCGAAGCCGGGGAAGGGAAATGACATATGTCCGATTTAGGTGTCATAAAATATCGTTCGGGAGGTGCGACAGTAAAGGTGAAGTCGACAGTTTTGACCATTATGGAGTAATTTTGCCATGTCGTCCTGAATAAATGCATTTTTATTATTTCATATTCCATTCAGCACAAGACTGTTATTTGTCATGAACATGCCATTTATTTAGCAATTGGGGAAAATACTGGATAAAAAGAATATCCTGTAAAAATACTGAAGTAAAGAGACAGAAACAATGACATTTTGTCGCTCTCTTCGTCGCGTTTTCCTCGTTGTGAATAGTTCCCCCTCGACGGGCTGACTGGTCCTTCTCAAGCCATTTATATAGCTATTGGGGAAAAATACTTGGATAAAAAGAATATCCTGTAAAAATATTGGAGTAGAGAGACTGAAACAATGACATTTTGCGGCTCTCTTCGTCGCGTTTTCCACGTTCTGAATAATTCCCCCTCAATGGGCTGAATAGTAAAACCGATGAGCACAGTCTACCGCTGACGTCATCCACCTGTTGGGGACGCTAAAGCCCTATAATGGTAGGCGTGGCTAACCGGCAGATTAAAAGACTAATTTCTCGTCATCTGTGCTTTTCTAAATTGTTGTATACTGTATAGTCGAATCGTCTCAAAATATGATTCTAATTCACATAATAATGACATTTAAGACTTTTTTTCTCGTGTCATATGCTCTTTAAGGCCCACTCAAAGTAGAGGCAATCACGGCACTTGGACAGGTGGCTGGATTTCTTTTTCTTTAATGCAAATCCTCTTAAATCAACTTTATACAGTCCATTCATCCCAACTGTCCATGTAGATGTGGAAATGGTTATATTCTTGAGTAGGTGTTTGTGGGTATATATGTGTGTATCTGTGTGTGTGGTTTATCTGTACAAAAGACATGAAAAGAAACAATAAATAAATATACATTGCTTAAATTCAACTTAATTACATTTAAACATGTAGATGGAATATTCGAAGTTAAGCTTGAACTATTTTCTACGCTCCAGCTAAGCACTTCCGGTTTCGGGCACTTATTGTGAAGGCGGATTCACTCTACTTCCGGTGCGCTATGCCGCAACTTGTCGCTATTTTAGAATCGCAGCATAGCAACACGCTAACGGACTACCACGCAAAACAATCGGACGAACTATCATAACAACAGCAAAAGGTAATCATAACAAATTGTCTACGTAAATATGAATGCTGCTTGTGATACTCAATTTGCATTTACGCACAGCAATGAACAAACACACAATTAGACGCACGCTCATGTCGTGCATCCACCCGTGACTTTCTTACTATTGACATCCGCATTCTGGTACGTTGCATGCGCAATCCAATTTTTCACCTATTTACGTCAGCCAAATGTGGGAATCAAATGATGCTGAAGGCATTGAACGAGCAACTGTGAACATCTTAAGCAAACAATCACATAACTTTGTAGCCTTTTCTACACTTAACAAGAGGCAAACAGCGGAGTTCACCAATCAGCGACGGGCAGACGTGCCGCTAGCAAAGCGACAAGGGCAGGACAAGGGACTTGCGCGCGGAAGTAAACATACGAGGAGAATGGAGTTTATTCAACATGGCTAGCGAGAGACAGACTTGTCAATGACTCGTTGTGTTTTAGCTTATTTAAAACTGAATTTACCGCGGATTGGAACATATTCTCGGCCCTCCCGTTCGCCATCCGTGTTGTTCTAGAGACGACTTTCGGCGCGCAAGAGTGACGTTGCTCGTGAAGAACACGTCACGCAAATAAACAAATCTGATTTGTCGATTGATTTTGTACCTTCTCGAGAGGCTGTGTCCCAGACTTTTCTCTCAGTGTTTGAAAAATACAGGGAGAACAGTCTGGCCGTGCAAGGCAAACACTCAGTTGCCTTAACATTTTTCCGAGTAAGGCCAACGACGTCATGCATCAAGAGAGACAATAGCTAATTAATATGCTCACTTGCCACCCTGTGGGTGTGAATTGCAACCTGTCAAAATAACGGATGGACTTCAGTTTTTTCCGTCACCGTTTTAAAAAACCGGTCAACGACGGAAAATATTCGGTTAACGCGACCCCTGAGTCACACTATAGTCACAAGACACTTCTCTCTAAGCAGGTTTTGCAGGTTAGCAAATTCACACCGTTTAGTGTTATGCTAATCCTGACACAGGTCAGTAGCAAAATTAGTGGTGTGTTCCCCACCTCCACAAAATTGACCTCTTTTTGCATCAAATATAGTGGCTGCAGCTGCTTTGAAGGGGGCGGAGGAGGAGGCAATGGGCTGTGTGTGTGTGGGGTGGGGGGTTGTCAAGTCATCAGGCAATCAAACGTGCATTTGAGGGGGAAAAAATGGACTGGCACACTCAGCAGTGAAAAGGGGTAAATGTAAGTCTGAACATAATGAAAATAATTCACTTAATAATGGTAGGGTGAATTCTATCCTTACAACATATGGGGAGACAATTTCAATTACCTATATAACTGAAGTCATCCATAGACTTCATAATATATACTTATATATTATGAAGTCTATGAGTCACTATATAATGCAATTAAGGTTGCTTAAAAGTTGGTGGGGACAATTTGAGCATCCTGAAAAGTTCCCAGTGTTCTGTCCCTACCGTCCCTATGCAAACCTACGCCCTTGGGTTCAGGTGATACTAAGAGTGTGACAATATCTCGATACAACGATATATCGCGATACTTTGCAACCCGATGGGTTATCGATACGCTCCCGCCAAGTATCGATACTTTTATTTCACTCACTGGCCAGACTACAGTATTTTTGTTGAGCAATTCTTTGGCGGTCCGCTAGAGGCGCCCATAGTGGCGGTGAAGGTAAAGTGCGCGAACGCTGTCCAAAGAAGAAGATACAAGACTTAAAACTTAAAAACGAAAGTTAAAGAAATGGCGGAAGACAAAAGCGAGAAAAATAAGTTAAAAGATGCCCCCGCATCCTACAAATCACAAGTGTGGGCACACTTTGGATTTTATACCGATAAGGATGGAACAAAGCTGGACAAGGACTTCACTGTGTGCAAAAAATGTTTCACGAAAATCAGGTACACTGGAAACACAACGAATATGCACAGCCATTTGCAGCGGCATCACCCTGATTTAGTGAACCAAAAAGAGTCTAACCCGCCTTCTGGTCAGACCAGCGTGGGGGATTTATTTAAAGCAAAACTCCCTTTCAATTCTCCCAGGGCAAAGGCAATCACGCACAGCATATCAATGTATATTTGCAAGGACCTACGGCCATACAGCGTCGTCGAAAATGAAGGCTTTCGCGCTATGTTGCGCACTCTTGAGCCCCGCTATGAAATTCCCAGTCGGAAACATTTCACCGAAAAAACTATTCCAGCGTTGTACGACAGGACCAGGGCTAAAGTTATGAATGCCCTCGAGTCAGCAGAAAGAATAGGTCTTACTTGCGATGGCTGGACCTCCAGGGCGACAGTGTCTTTCATAACGATCACTGCGCATTTCATCAATGACTGGGAAATCAAATCATATGTGCTTCAAACCCGTGAAATGCACGAAACACACACTGGCGCCCACATCGCAGAAATACTGAAGCTAGCTGTGGACGAGTGGAAGATAGACGTGAAAAGCCCCGTCGTGGTGACGGATAATGCCGCAAATATGATTGTGGCAATGGATATAACTGGTTTCCAGCATGTACGGTGTTTTGCATACGTACTAAATCTCGCATCACAACATGCTCTGAAGGTTCCAACAGTCGCGAGGCTTCTAGCCAAGATTAGAAGGATCGCAAACTATTTTCACAGGAGCACAGTGGGCGCAAATTCCCTGAAGAAGCACCAAACACTACTTGGCTTGCCCCCACACAAGCTTATTACGGACATGCCTGTACGATGGAATAGCGCCTACGAAATGGTCAACAGATTTCTTGAGCAACAACCTGCCATCACTGCTTCACTTTTATCACCCGAAGTAAGTTTTGCAATCTAAATGATTACCTAATTTGACATGTATTTTTTAATCACTTTTGGTATTGAATAACTATTAAATAAACCAGGGTCTAAATTGGACGGAAATATAAATATCAAAAAAGCCTACATCAATTTAATGATTTATTTGATATTATTAGGGAACCACTTTCCATCTATATTTACTAATACTTACTTCCTATTACTGTCATTTTGATACAATAAGCTATAAAAAGGTTTTGATAACTTCCAAGTGATATAAGATGATGTACAATTGTACGTATTAATATTAATGCTTTGGAATTCACTACCACCTGATCTCAGGAACACAGAGTGACTCCCCTTCTTTCAATCCAAACTCAAAACACCTGTTCAGACTCTCATATCTATAATAATCCCAGATTTCTTTGTTTTACTGTTCTGATAATTTATTTCCTGCATCTATTAGTCATCTATTAGTATTTCTATTTTTGTTTTAAACGTCCTATACTTATTTTACAGTTTTTAGTCTTTAATTTGTCTAATTGTATTTTAAATGATTGTACGGCGACCTCTAGTGCCAGAAAGGCGCCTTCAAATAAAATGTATTGTTATTATTAATGTAGCTTACATATTAAAATAATTATTGTATTTTTAAATTCTATATATTAGATTAATATTTTTTTCAATAAACTCAATAATTCCAACACACACAGAAAAACACAATTGCAACTCAAAAGCTACTAAGTAGCTAAATATTTTTGTTTTATTGTTGTTTTTAAGGTGAGGAAGAATGTGACCGACTGCTCACTGACTGAGCCTGACATCTCGAATGCTGAAGATATGGTGAAAGCGCTCAAACCCATGCTTGTGGCAACAAACGTCATGTGCGAAGAAAAGAGACCCACCATTTCTATAATTGCCCCACTCCACGCGCAACTGCTAGCTGATACCACCAGCACTGTTAAAGATTCACCTCTGGTTCGAGATATTAAGTGTGCCATTCAAAATGATCTCTCCAAGAGATATCAGTCTTTAGAGGAAAAAGACCTGCTGTACATCTCGTCATCACTTGATCCAAGATTCAAATCTTTGCTGTTTCTGTCACCTCAAGAAGTGCAAGACACATATGCAAAACTACTGTCCAAGGCTGCAGCTCTGAATAAAGATGAACAGAGTCTTGGGGAGCAACCACAAGCTACAGTTGCGGACTTGCCTCACACACCAGAGGACAAGGAGGACTGCCACTCTCCAAGCCCAAAAAGGAGGAAGTCAGCTCTGGTGGACCTGTTGGGACTGACTTTCAATAACAACCCATCAACCCAGTCAGAATCAGCCACATACATTGCTCAAAAAGAGATCAAACAATACCAAGATGTTCGTTGTCTTCCACTCACTGAGGATCCACTGTTGTGGTGGAAATGTCAAAGGAATGCCTACCCTCTTCTCTCTAAGCTGGCACAAATGTATTTGTGTATTCCTGGGACGAGTGTAGCAGCTGAGAGAGTGTTTTCAACTGCTGGTGACCTCATCAATGCTCAGAGAAGCGTCCTCACACCTGAACATGTTGACCAGTTGGTCTTTCTCAAAAAAAAAACATGGACATGTCTTAGTCAAGTCTTCAGAGCGTAATGTTCGTGGAAAATGTTTAATGTAACATCAGTGTTTTTGTTCTACAATCAGTTAAATGTTTACAAGTGCACTTTTTGAATTACATAATTTCTGAAGCTATTTTTCCTGTATAACTTGAGCTTGTTTATTGTTGTGCTCAGTATCAGTGTTTAGGCTCTACAGTCTTGTTTGTTTACAAATGCACTTTTTGAGTGACAATTTCTGAAGATATTTTATTTATATTTTTGGAGTAAACATTTTTGTCATTCTGTTTTGTGGACATGGCACAGAAAAGGCGTCACAGTTAAAAAAAAAAAGGACCCAATAAAGAGGTTTTTTTTTCCATTGTGACATATCTTGTTTTAAAAGGTGTATCGGAGAAAATCGCATATCGATTTTCTGACCAATACATCGATAATCGTTGTATCGTGATACAATCGTATCGTGAGCCTTGTATCGCGAATCGTATCGTATCGTGAGGTGACCTGAGGTTCCCACTCCTAGGTGATACACCGTTCGATTCAAATTTATATTTTCAAAAACTACAAAACATTTTGAAAACTTCCCTAATAAATGTCAGGTCTTTATGAGCAAACTTAAATTGCAATATTTGAACATAAACATACACAATAAATAAAAATGTCTAACTATTCAGTGGCCTGTACTACAAAGCCCGTTTTCTGGCGTGGCAGGGTAACTTTGAGAGTAACTTCATTACGTGCAGCCTAACTTCGCAGCTATGCAGGACTACAAAAGATCGATATGTTGAAACCGGGGAATGTTGCCATGGCAACATGCCACACGTCAAACCTGGTCGTCTAAGAGTTAGATCTTGCTTAACCCCAGCTTTCCGATTATCCAAGCTTTAAATAAACAGCACTCCTCCGCGGACGTGTCCTCTTGACAATGACAGCGTACCTGGACGACGACAGATTGTGAGGCGCGCTCTTCGAAGGCAAATGATTAATACTGGCAAAAGAACACAGACTTTGGATAGAGGACGATTGGAAAAATATTATGGACAGACAAATCATAGTTTGAGGTGTTTGGATCAAAGAGCAGAACATTTGTGAGATGCAGAACAACTGAAAAGATGCTGGAAGAGTGCCTGATATCATCCGTCAACCATGGTGAAGGTAATGTGATGGTCTGGGGTTGCTTTGGTGCTGGTAAAGTGGGAGATTTGTACAAGGTCAATGGGATTTTTAATAAGGAAGGCTATCACTCCATTTTGCAACGCCATGCCATACCCTGTGGACAACGCTTGATTGGGGCCAATTTCATCCAACAACATGGCAATGACCCAAAGAACACCTCCAAATTATGCCAGAACTATTTAGGAAAGAAGCAGGCAGCTGGTATTCTATCTGTAATGGAGTGGCCAGCACAGTCAACAAATCTTAACCCCATTGAGCTGATGTGGGAGCAGCGTCACCGTATGCTACGCAAGAAGTGCCCATCAAGCCAATCCAACTTGTTGGAGGTGCTTCTGGAAGCGTTGAGAGAAGTTTCTCCAGATTACCTCTACAAATTAACAGCTAGTATGTCATTGGTCTGCAAAGCTGTAATTGTTGCAAAGGGAGCATTCTTTGAAAAAAGCTTTAAGGAAAAAAATATTATTTGAAATAAAAATCCTTATTTCTAACCTTGTCAATGTCTTGACAATATTTTCTATTCATTTTGCAACTCTTTTGCAAGATTAAAGTGTGATTTTTGAAGGAAAACACAAAATTGTCTGGGTGACCCCAAACCTTTGAATGGTAGTGTATCTAATACATTGATATCATCCCATAATAAGCAAAGATAATGGACAGCACGCTAGTCAGTTAACCTGCTATGTCCTTAATTCTTGTGCTAGCGTTAGACTGCAATGTACGTCTTTTTGTGGCTTTCCGGTAACTCGAGGTGATTGTAAGAGAGAGCATAATTAAAGACACTGATTTTAACGAGATATTATCGCATACTTATCTTGTTTCGATCCAAAAATTCTATGTAGCATTAGGCCTGTAGCGATAACAAATTTTAGTGTGCGATAATTATTCTCATAAATTATTGCGATATGCGATATTATTGCGCCCCCCCAATTTTTTTTAACCAATTTACAATAACACAGTGCGAATACAGTATATATTAATAGATCAAGTACACCCACTTAAACGCGATAAATATTTACTCTTAAATTCAAATATACTTTTCAAGAAATCACAACTAAAAACAATAGACCATGCCTCTTAAGTAAAAAACAACAATATTGATACCGCACAGAAACACAGAATAAATAAAATGTGTTTAAAAATTTTTTTAAAATAAATTGCACTTAATAACTTAAGCATTTAGGAAAATGAAAACTTTTCCCGTCATAGCTTCTGCAATGGTGTTCCATAGGGATGCAATGATACAGTTAAGTCATGGTTCGGTACGAATTTTGATACGGGGACACGATTTTCGATCCGATTCAATACATTTAATGCTCTGTAAAAAAAAAAAAAAAACAATTGTATTTTTTGTTTCATTTTTTTGTTGTTTTTTTTGCTAACGAGCAAAAATTAAATTGCCATCATATAAACGTGCATTTTAGTGCATAACATTTACGTGCTTACTTCTTACTGATATGAAAAAAATTTGTATAAAAGTGCTGAGAACAATCTTTACTGTTTGTAAAGTGAGGCAGGGCACACCGTTGATTGCTACAGCTCTCTTAGTAGCTAGGTTTACTACATGAGCAAGACATCCTATTTATGGTCCGAATCCATCTGTGTCACGTACTGAATTAAAAATATTTGCAACATTATCTATAGTCACTGGTATGGATTGATTTGGCCTTCTTAACCTCATGTGACAAATGACAGTTTAGAATTCATCGATGTAGTATATGGACTACATGTCCCATAATCACTCTGGGCTCACGTAGCCAATGGCATGGGACGTAGCACATCTAGTTTGCCATTTCATGATATCTAGTGTGTGCGCGCAACCGCGCATTAAAAAAGTTAGCAAACGCCGCTGAAGTCACGTCTGCTCATTACACAACACCAGCATATGACGGCTTTCATATACAGGACGAGTTTGAAGCACAGCGCTCTTAATTTCATTTAGCTGTTCCCGAGATCATCAAAGTGGGCAAGCAGGGCAGTCTTCTTGTACATCTCCATGGACTGCTGCTTCAATGCTGGGAGGAAGGGACAGTGCCTCAAGACATGCGTGATGCCAACATTATCACACTGTACAAGAACAAAGGCGATCGTAGTGACTGCAACAACTATCGTGGCATTTCCCTCCTCAGTATAGTCGGGAAGACTTTCACCCGTGTCATACTGAACCGTTTGCAGAGGCTAGCAGACCGTGTATACCCTGAGGCACAGTGTGGTTTTCGCGCAGAGAGATCAACGATCGACATGATATTCTCCCTCAGACAGCTGCAAGAGAAGTGCCGTGAGCAGAGACGCCCCCTCTACATAGCCTACATCGATCTGACAAAGGCGTTCGATCTGGTTAGCAGGTCAGGGCTGTTCACCCTCCTGCAGAGAATTGGATGTCCCCCCAAGCTCCTGAGGCTGATCACTTCCTTCCATGAGAATATGAAAGGCACCATCCAGCATAATGGCTCCTCCTCAGACCCCTTTCCCATAAAGAGTGGAGTTAAGCAGGGCTGCGTTCTTGCTCCGACACTTTTTGGTATCCTGTTCTCGCTGCTGCTTCGCTACGCCTACAAGCAATCTGTTGATGGGGTTTACCTACACACCAGAAGTGACGGCAGTCTGTTCAACCTCGCGCGCCTTCGTGCCAAGACAAAGATACACAAAGTACTTATACGTGAGATGCTGTTTGCTGATGATGCAGCCCTGACAGCACACACTGAGGCTGCCCTTCAGAAACTAATCGACCGCTTTGCGCATGCCTGCTCTGAGTTCGGCTTGACAATCAGCATCAAAAAGACAAAAATCATGTGCCAAGATGTAACCACCTCCCCCTCCATATCCATTGGCGACAGCACTCTCGACGTTGTGGATAACTTCACGTATCTGGGCTCCAACATCTCAAACAGCCTCAGCCTGGACAAAGAACTTGACTCTAGAATTGGAAAGGCATCAGCAGCAACGGCTCGTCTGTCCAAGAGAGTGTGGGAGAACTCCAAGCTCACCATCAAGACTAAGATCCTCGTGTATCACGCTTGTGTGCTGAGTACTCTACTGTATGGTAGCGAGAGCTGGACTCCATACGCCCGTCAGGAACGCAGGCTTAACACCTTTCATCAACGCTGTCTCAGGAGGATTCTTGGTATCTCATGGCAGGACCACATTTCCAACAATGACATTTTGAAAAGGGCAGGAATGCTCAGCATGTTTGCCCTGCTCACCCAACGACGTCTGCGCTGGCTTGGCCACGTCACCCGCATGAAAGATGGCAGACTACCCAAGGACATCTTGTACGGTGAACTTGCCACTGGCTCCAGACCAACAGGAAGGCCATCACTACGATACAAAGACGTGTGCAAGCGGGACCTGAAAGTGGGTGGCATTGTTCCAGCTTGCCTTGAATCACTTGCAGAAGACCGCAGCAGTTGGCGAGCCACCACCAGGCTTGCCATCAAGACAGCTGAGGAGAAGAGAGAGGTTCAGTGGGCAGACAGACGAGCACGCAGACGTGAGAGAAGTGACATACTATCACCAGACGACTCTGTCTTCACATGCGTCACCTGCAATAAGATCTGCCACTCAAGGATTGGGCTCTACAGCCACACCCGAGGCTGCAGCTCAGCCATCTAATGACACTTTTACACGGCGCATTCACCATTGTCTTCTGAGACAGACGGTTGCCATAGGGTTCGTGGTCAAAGTGAGGTTATTCGTAGCAGCCAAGTCAGTAACAATGTTTTGGCGGACTTCGTTGTAAATATCCAGCGTTGTGCCGAAAAATAGCCGCCCCGCGTGAAATGTCACTCCTGACGGGAGCGCCCACACGTCAACAACACCGGCGCGCCATAGATGGTCCACAGTCACTCCGGAGCATTGACGCGGCCGGTATACGTTGAACAATAGGATATAATGGGAACGATTGGCTCCGGCGCTAGTTTTAGCCGGACCTGGAACGAAGATGCATTTTGCGCAGTTGGTAACGAACTTTTAACAGCACGTCTGCCGCACGCGCACACACACGTGCACGCGAGGCGATAAATCGCAGCGGAAAAATGACCGCCTTCATTTTTATATATTGCGCGATAAATGGAATTATTGCATATTGCGACAGGCTTATGTAGCATGTCTCACCAAGTGTCAAAACACAGCTGTGAATGGCCACAGCCAGACTTTTTGGGGATTTTATGTGTAAAACACTGTTATATAACAAGGTCATGATGCAGAAATTGCAGATATCAAGGAGTGGTCAAGATTTTCTTTTTCAAATATTTACCCTTTTAAACTTTATAATTTTTTCTTTGTTTAGATCGATATTTATCATCTAAAATATTGGGGGAAATGCGTCAGTGACAAAAAAAATAACAATTAAGCAATAGTTATGGGGTAGATGTCCGCGACCTTTATACAGACAGGTTTTGCTGTGTGAAGTAATTTGTTAAAAGTTTAAAATATTTGAGTGAATTTTTTAAAGTTGTTTGGTTTTTACAATTTTTTAAACTAAATATTAGACATCAATTAATTATTCTAAGCCAAAAATGATAGACATTTCTAATAATCTGCAATTGGCTGGCAACCAGTTCAGGGTGTCCCCTGCCTGCTGCCCGTAGTTAGCTGGGATAGGCTCCAGCACCTCCGCGACCCTCGTGAGGAGAAGCGGCATGGAAAATGAATGAATGAATGAGGATTTCTAATAATAAATATTATTACCTACTAGAGGTGTGCAAAATTTCCGATTCTTAGATTATTCGCGATTCGGCCATGGAAGATTCGAGAACGATTCACAAATATCCAAATTCCAATTATTGAAATATGCAAAGTAAAGCGGAAGTAAAACACACTCAGCGCGCCGCGCGGTTTTCGGGACAATGAGGAACGGAGCGAGAGTAGCTAAACATCATGCTTCTCATTACCGGCCCCTTGGGTAATGCCAATGCTCAACTCACGGCTCTAGCTCAACTCATGCCACGAGATAAAAAAACAAAACAACATACCTGACTGCTGCCGAAAAGCTGCTACAAAGTACATCCACATAATGTTACGGTAGATATCATTTATATAAGACTAGATGCAATATGAATTCGGTAGCGTTAGCAGCACAGCTACAAAAAGCTAGATGCGGGCGTAGTAAACGGCCGCCATCTTAAAGCAGTACACTTCCCTGCAAGGCTGTTGTAGCGAACCTTCCAAGCAAACCTAATTAACTTTTTATCTAAAATACTCCTAAATCGGTAAAATATTGACTTGAATCTATCTTTAAAATAGTTTTAAAACTTTCACATGTCGAAAGTCGACAAAAGACAAATTATGGAATGACGGGAGCAATTTTAACAACTTTAACGGTTGATTCACAACATTAAAATAATTGAATGTAGTTTAAAGGTGCTGATATAGAATGGGGACTAGAGTTTTTTATTTACTGTTATTTTTGTATATTTTTTTACTGCTATATGTTAACTTGATACTAAAATAGTAGTTTGGTTTAGCCTGAGAGTATTTTTGAACAATTTTGGAACTAATGTACAAAACATTAAAAAAAAAAAAAAAAAAAGGAGGGGGTGCATTAATAATCGTTTTATAATCGAATCAGAGCCTCTGAATCGTAATCGAATCGTTAGATGCCCAAAGATTCCCAGCTCTATTACTTCTTTTTATGGCTGGGTTGAAACAAAAGTGGTTGCACGGTGTCTGTAAACGGGGGTCACCAGGGTAAAACGGACAAATTAAAAATAGTTTGGGGGCATAATGAGCCATGAAACTGCTATGGAAGCATATAGACATATTGTTCTATCAAACACAACAGTTCTTTTGGCTTGGAATACAGAAGTTTATCTTAAAGAGGGTAGCAAGAGCAGAAACTGCGTTCTTAGGCCTTGTCTGTGTTTTCCGCCAAATATAAAGATTTCTGATTATGCACCAATACCACTAAGTAGTGGTTTTGACTTATAGCTGCTGTATATTAAGTTAGCACAATATCATTAATAATGAATTATTATTTTTCGAAATGGATTCCGAACACAGCTTTAGTTTTCCATAATATTGAAGGAATCTGACCCTCTAGCCAGACTGCCGGAACTGCCGGACCTGTGCTGGCACTGCTCCAACAGCCCAGGCCGGCAGGAATCCGACAATCCAGCCAGAAGGCCAAACTCCGCACTTTCATCTTAGTCTTAACCCTTTGTACTGACTCCATTTTGAAAGGTTTAAAGAAGGCTCACCGAGAACAAGTTGACAATTTATTCGGATCGACAGCAATCAAACAGAAAGGCGAAACAGACTCTGGTGAGGAGGCAAACTCGTTCCAAGGTCACCATATCAGAAGTCAACGAAAGTTTCCCGGGAAAAAATGCCGACGCTTAGTTAAACATTGTCTTTTGAAGGCTCTCGCAGGGCAGGCCGTGGGCAGGAAGAAGGGTGTGTTTGGGATTATTGTCTGTTTGTGGATTGGACAGGAGGATTCGGGAATTTCTGTTGTCCGGGCAACGAGGTTTGTGGATTTTGCCACCTCAGTGTCTAAGGGGCTCCTGGAGTCTTGTCAGTTGTGTTATCAGTTGGATATCGGGCGTTCTGAGGTGCTCCTTGTGTTGGGATAGAGCGTCCTGCCATTTGTTCTGGACTGTCCGGGAGAACTGATTATGAGAGTTGGTGCGTCAATCTTGCTCATGATGCACACGTTGGGCTTCCGTGATAAGAAGGCGTCGTGTATCTTTTATGCCCTATATTCTGCTTGTTTTCCTTAAACTATGGTATAAGTGCTTTTTATTTTATATTGGGTGTGTTAGAGTAATACAAACAGTAAATACCAGAAACGATACTATTCCCTGATTAATCATATTAAGTGTGCTAAGAGTAATGCAAACAGTTAGTTCTCCATAATGTAGTAGTTTCTGTTTTGCAGGGTGTCCGCTTTTATTCCCCCCGCGAGTCAGCAGCCCAACAGAAGCCTGACATACTACAGCATTAAGAAGGGGAAGAGGAAGTCTGTCAGGTCTGTCACAGAACGCTTCATGAGGCTGCATTGCGGGCTATGGATTCGACGCAAGGTACCGTTTTATTCTTGTAGTATTTGCTCGAAAAAAGCAGTGAATCTCTTTGAATCCCCTCGTATGCTGTACATACAGGCCGGATACAAGAAGAAACTGTGGAAGAAGAGCGCGGCCAGACGAAAGCGGCTGAGGGAGCATGTCTTTTGTAACAAAACACAGAGTAAACTGTTAGATAAAATGACAACTGGCTTTTGGAGAAGGAGGAACTGGTACGTGGACGATCCATACTTGAAGTACCATGACAGAGTCAACCTCAAGTATTAATTCAATGTTTGCCATCTTCTTTTGTGTCAATATCAAATTTTTTTTTTTTTTTTTAGTAGTCCATTATCGAAACAATAATGAGGTCAGTCACATAAAACATTTGCTTCATGTTTAATGGTTGTAAAGTGATTTTTAGCAACAATAAACCATATGACATCACTGCTACTACATGTAGTGCACAGCAATTTAAAAGTCATTTGTTATTCTGGCCTGCCAGAACAAAAAGATACCCTGCAAAGTGGAAGCATTTAATTATCATCATCATTTACAAATTAATTTACATGAATTCACTTGGGAAATTTATCTGAAGCAGGGCTGGGGCAACTTTCTCTGTATTGTCCATTTATGAACACGTATAATGGAACGCTCAAACATGTTTATTTTGGGTTGTTTGAACATTTTTGGGTTAAACGCTTTGGTGTTTTTATCTAAAAAATGAAAAAACTTCTGGTATTAGTTTTTTAAATTGAATGCAAAACTAAATGAAGAATTGCCATGCGAAAAGTTTGATCTGAGCACAAATTTTCCCACTGCTTACATAAGGAAATTTCTTGTAATACTACTAATTAAAGTTGTCCAACAAAATCCACCCGATAACAACGGCCGAGAAAAGCATTTAAAATCATTTTGGACAATATTGGTTTTGCGCCAGTATATATGCTGGGTTATAAATTAAATGTTAAAAAAATAATAATACAAAACTGCAGCCTTTGTGTATGGGCTGGTCACAGCGACTTTGCTTAGAGTGGCCTCTAATTGTCTCAAAGGGATCCACGGATAGAAATACTTGTAGTTCTTAAAAGATAAATGTTAGTACAAGTTATTATTATCTGATATTGAAACCGCTCTTGATGTTTTAGTTTTTATACAATTTGTAAAATTAGTTGGTCGCCATTGTTGTTGACATCGCAGGGCGGAGACGTCACACATAGCCACGCTGGCAGAATTTCACCTGTCACTCTTTTAAAAAAAAAAACAAACAAAAAAAAAAACATGGCACTCTATAATTATGTAAGGTAGTGCTTTAAATACGCCACAAGAAGACAATGGCGAGTTTTACATTAATTAGGGATCAAGCCAATGAGTGCATTTTTTTCCCTTAACTGACGCTGTAGTTTCTTTAATCCACAGTGGGAGAGCGAAAGAGTGGACACAGACATTCAGATTCGTAACTCGGACTGCGCCGTTTTTTGGCATAAACTTAGGCAACTTTTTCACAACACAATAAAGTATCAGATAGTGAAAATACTACAAAACAAACTCATATCTCTCAAAAAATGTCACCAAGAAGAAAAGTGCTTCAATCTGTATTACTGAAACCCTATTCTCACACAGTTAACAATGCAAAGAGAACTGGCATTCACAATCAAAATAGATGCGCAAAATACACATAAAACTTACTCAGACTTTGGTCAGACTTTGGCCAAACTATATTTAAACATTTTAGCATCTCCTTTAGCTTAACAAATACACTGGATGGTAATATTTAGCCACAATAAACAAACTTTGATGCTGCGAGCCATTTTACGGGAGTCTTGTGAAGACAACTCTCAAATGAACGTGAATCACAATAGACCCAGTCTAAAAAAAAAAAAAAAGAAACGGAGCTGCGGCGTCAGTCGAGAGCCTAAACGCACTCATTGGCTTGATGGTTTATTGATGTAAAACTCGCCATTGACACCTTGTGGTGTATTTAAATCACTACGTTACATCGTTAGTGACTGTTAAGTACGGCAGCATGGCCTTGACGTCACCGGCCTGCAACATCAACAACAATGGCGAGCTACTACATTAAGAGGGGTTTTAATATCAAATTATTATTACTCGTACTAACATTTATCTTTTAAGAACTACATGTTTTTTTTTCTGTCCGTGGTTCCCTTTAACTAATATGCTTGGGATTTGGTAACTGAGGGAATCACTCGTTTGCAAATAAAATAATTATAAACTCATCACATAAACCTACTGTCACCAGAAGGAAATAGTCACTAAGAAAAGTTATAAAATTGTCATCATTATAATTGGAATTAAAAATCTGTGAAATAGCCCAGCAAAACGCATCATGGGAATTGTCATTCCTGTATTTGTAACGCTTTAGACGCCCTAGTGGCTCTTTAGTGTAAATGTGATTTATTTATTGGGAATTATTCCTTGTTTTTAATGACGGACATTTTGGCTCCTTTCAATTTATTGTATTTATATGGGACATCATTTTGGCACTATGAATTCAGAAGTTCTTATTTTCCACAATGTTTATTTGAAAAACCTTGAAGTTGTTACATTTATCACAATTAAAGCATCCAGTGGAGCATCACAGTACAATTAGCAATAATATGTGAAGTCCACCACCACATATATCAGTATCGGATTTCTGAAGTTGGACAACATTGGTTATAAAAGTCATTATCGGACAACTCTATTACTAATGCTGAAATACCTTTTTTCCCAGTATTAAAGTCACATCTATGAAATGAATACTTCATGTGAACAACGGATGTATCTACAACATCCTAGTGAACGGCGTGTAAACAAGACTATTGTACCTGAGAAGCTATTGTTTCAGCATAAAAGATGCAGTGATGACATTACTACTGTGCAATCATCAACAAGTGACAGTGATACTCAAATGTTGCCATGGCTCAGTCACATCAAGTGAAGACAAAACACGATGAGCGTCATCAGGGACAACGTCATAAAACATGTAAGTGTACATATACCTTAAAACACTAGCAATCCCAGCCCTGATTCACTGTCTCATATACCTCTGCAACCCAGAGACAAATCTACGGTAAAGGGACATCAACAGAAATAAATTTAAACCATTTGGTGCTCACTAGAAACTATCTGCTGCGCACCGGAAACAATCTGATGTTCCGAGACAATGTAATGGTGATGACGTGCATGTAATGTAGTCATATCTTTATAGTTGAGTCCAAGATTGAAGAAAAGCTCAACTAACTCCTGCATTATCAATTTTAGCACGCCGAAACTGCTGGTGTCTGATGCGCACCTGCAGTTTGCGGCCTATAATTTGGAAGTTCTCCCACATAGAAATGATTGGCGGGTTTGATTTTTTTTTCATGGTAGGTGCTTGTCCACTGTGAGAAACTTAAAAAAAAAAAATCCAGAAATCTGTGTATGATTTTTTTTAAACAATTTGTATTGTACTGCTGCAAATAAGTATTTGAACACCTGAGAAAATCAGTGTTAATATTTGGTACAATAGCCTTTGATTACAATTACAGAGGTCGAACGCTTCCTTTAACTTTTCACCAGGTTTGCACAGAATGCAGCAGGGATTTTGCACCACTGCTCCACACAGATCTTCTCTAGATCAATCAGGTTTCCGGGCTGTCACTGAGAAACCCAAAGTTTGAGCTTCCGCCAAAGAGTTTCTATTGGGTTTAGGTCTGGAGACTGGCTAGGTCCCTCCAGAACCTGCTTTTTACAAAGCCACCCCTTGGTTATTCTGGCTGTCTGCTTTGGACCATTGTCATGTTGGAAGACCGAGTCATGACCCATTTTAAATGCCCTAACTGAGGGAAGGAGGTTATTCCCTCCCAAATCTCACAATACTTTGCCCTGGTCATCCTCTCCTTAATACAGTGTAGTCGTCAAGTCCCATGCGCAGAAAAACAGCCCCAAAGCATGATGCTAAAACCCCTATGCTTCACAGTAGGGATGGTGTTCTTAGGATGGTACTCATTATTATTCTTCCTCCAAACACTATGAGTGGAATTAACACCACAAGCTTCCATTTTGATCTCCTATGACCATGGAATTAACACCAAAAGGTTCCATTTTGATCTCATATGACCACATGACTTTCTCCCATGACTCATCTGGATCATCCAAATGCAAGGGCGTAGGTTTGCGTAGGGACATAACACTACCATCTTTTCAGGATGCTCAAATTGTCCCCACCAACTTTTAAGGAACCTTGTTTGCATTTTGTAATGAGTTCAGTTATACTAGTATATGTAATTTAGATTGTCTTCCCATATGTTGTAAGGATAGAATTTACCCTACTATTATTAAGCTAATTATTATCATTATGTTCAGACTTACATTTATCCCTTTTTACTTGCTGAATGTGCCAACATGATTATAAACCATGATGTCTTAGTGTATTTACAACAGTAACCTTGGAAATGCCAGCTCCTCCTGTGTAGTTCTCGGCTGATTCCTCACCATTCTTAGGATCACTGAGACCCTACAATCTTGCATGGATCCCTAGTCCGAGGGAGATTGACAGGCAATGTTTAGCTTCTTCCAATTGCTCCAACTGTGGATCTTATATCACCATGCTGCTTGGGTATTGCCCCGTAACCCTTTCCAGCCTTGTAGAGGTCTACAATTCTGTCTTTGGACAGCTCTTTGGTCTTGACCATGTTAGTTATTGGACTCTTCCTGATTGTATGGGCTGGAGAGGTGTTTATATGCAGATAAACCGCCTCAAACAGGTCAAAAAGTCAGACTCATAAATTCACCTCCACTCGACTTATTTACAGTGGTATGAAAAACAATGAACCTTTTCGAATTTCTTGCATTTCTGCATAAAATCACCATCAAATGTGATCTGATATTTGTCAAAATCACACAGTTGAAAAAAAAACTGCCTGCTTTAACTAAAACCATCCAAACATTTATAAGTTTTCATATTTTAATGAGGGTAGTATGCAAACAATGACAGAAGGGGGAAAGACTAATTAGGTGAACCATCACATTTAATATTTTGGAGGACTAATCAGGACTAATCTTGGCCCATTCTTCCCTACAAAACTGCTGTAGTTCTGTCAGATTCCTGGGATGTCTGGCATGAATCGCTGTCTTTAGGTCATGTCACAGCATCTCAATAGGATTCAAGACTGGACTTTAACTTGGCCGCTCCAGAACGTGTATTTTGTTCTTCTGAAACCATTCTGAAGTTGATTTACTTCTGTGTTTTGGATCATTGTCTTGTTGCAGCATCCATCATCTTTTTAGCTTCAACTGTCTGACAGATGGCCTCAGGTTTTCCTGCGAAACATCCTGATAAACTTTGGAATTCTTTATTCTTCCCCTAATGACTGCAAGTTATCCAGGCCCTGAGTTAGCAAAACAGCCCCAAATCATGATGCTCCCTCCACCATGCTTCACAGTGGGGATGAGGTGTTGATGTTGGTGAGCTGTTCCATTTTTCCTCCACACATGACGTGGTGTCTTCCTCCCAAACAATTCAACTTCGGTTTTATCAGTCAACAAAATATTTTGCCAAAACTTCTGCGGAGTGTCCAAGTGCCTTTTTGCGAACATTAAATGGGCAATAATGTTTTCTTTTAGACAGCAGTGGCTTCCTTTGTGGAGTCCTCCCCTGAACACCATTCTTGGTCATAGTTTTACATATAGTTGATGTGTGTACAGAGATATTGGACTGTGCCAGTAAGTTCTGTAAGGATATAGCAGACACTTTAGGGTTCTCTTGCCGTCATCTTTGGTGGACGGCCACTCCTTGGGAGAGAAGCAACAGTGCCACACTCTCACCATTTATAGACAACTTCTCTGACTGTGGATTGATGAACATCCAGACTTTTAGAGATGGTTTTGTATCCTTTCGCAGCTTTATACAAATCAACAATCGCAGGTCTTCAGACAGCCCTTTCGACTTTTCTTACCAGGTGTGTTTTTTATATTGGGCAGGGCAGCTTTAAACTACTCATCAGTGATTGGGCACACTCCTGACTTAAAATGTTTGGTAAAAATAGCTTTCAATTGCTCTTTAAGTCTCCTTAGGCAGAGGGTTCACTTACTTATTTTTCCCCTTTCTGTCATTGTTTGCATGCCATCCTCATTAAAATATGAAAACCTATAAATGCCTAGTGGTTTTAGTTCAAGCAGACAGTTTTTTCATCTGTGTGATTTTGACAAAGATCAGATCACATTTGATGGTGATTTTATGCAGAAATGTGACAAATTCCAAAAGGTTCAGATACTTTTCATACTACTGTAGGAGAATAAGTGGAGTTGTTTTTTTTAAAGGTGACTAACAGGTCTTTGAGGCTTAAAATTCGAGCTAATAGACACGTGTTTAAATACTTATTTGCAGCAGTATAATACAATTAAATTGTTTAAAAAAAACATACAATGTGATTTCTGGATTTTTTTCCCAGTTTAGATTGTCTCTCACAGAGGACAAGCACCTACCATGAACATTTAAAACCCGCCCATCATTTCTAAGACGGAGAATTTACAAAATCGCAGGGCGTTCAAATACTTATTTTCCTTACTGTATATGCTCCCATTAAGAATCGGTATATCGTTTTAAAAAGGTGTCATTGTATAAAAAAAAAAAAAGAGAGAAACCAACAGGTTGCTACCAAAATATTACATTAAAATAGTGTTTAAGTAAGCTCACTGGCCGCCATTGACAGCACTAGACATCCAATTCATTTTTACACTATTGTAGGCATTTACAGGTCACTTCCTATCCAATTGAGGACATTCTTGAGTCAGTTCTTTTTCAGTAATCCAATAGGACATTCTTGAGTCAGTTCTTTTTCAGTAATCCAACAGAAAGTGACCTGTAAATGTCCCAAAGTCAACCGGAAGTGACTGAAAATCAACAGGAAATGACGTGATGTGCCCCAAAAGTTAACTAATTGGCTGCCACTGACGGCAATAGACGTCCAATCCGTTTGATGTAAAAGGGTGGGAGCAAATGAACGAATTGGAAAACTTCAATGCTAGTCTAGGAGTTTGGTAGCAGAAGGGCCTTTTGCTGCCGGCTTGATTTGTCACAAACATACTATTTGGAGCAAAACACAAATATGCTTCCAAACTGAATTACTGGACACCTTGACAAATAACTTTCGAGCAATATTCTAATTTACTGATACGGAAGAGCAGAGCTGCCAGTGTTAGAGAAACATTTCTACCAGGGCTTTCTTATTTCAACGCATTGACAACTCATTTCAATCTATTGCTAACCTTGTTTTAACGTATCGCTAACCTTGTTTTAATGCAATGTTAACCTCGTTCTAACGTACTGATAACCTCATTTCAATGACTAGTTAGTGGCGAAGGCTAAATGCTAAAAACATGGGGTTTCCTCATAGTTCTTCAGGGTTTGGGCATGCGCAGTTGTACTCAGCTACGGAAGTGCCTCTCCGTCACATTGTCATAAGCATGCTGCATTTGAGGAAAGCAACCTCCGACCATGAAAAATGTTGGAACGCCACTCGAACTGGGAAATCCTAGTTGCTAAATCAGGGGGAAAAAAGTATCATGGCATCACTCGACAAAATGGCACCCAAGACAATGTATTGATGACACAATTATGAAGTTAAAGGAAGCTTCTTTGAGATGCCCTGTATATTTTTTTCTCATACAGTGAATTTTATTAGCTCAAATAATTCATAAATATTTTTTTATATAGGGCGGAAAACGGGTGACTTGAAGTTCCGCTCTGAGACCCCCAATTTGGCCAAATTTCAAAATTGTCCGATATGGACGTGTGATACATCATTGGTAAGCTTAAAATCTCAATTTTCTTGGGGAAGAAAAATTTTGAACAAGAGGGTATTTAAAAAAAAACAATTAAACAGCAAAACCCTAACTGAGGGTGAGAGCAGAATTAAAGACGCCACGATTTTAACGAGATATTATCGCGTACTTACTGTACCTTGTTTCGAGACAAAAACTCCATGTAGCATGTATCACCGAGTGTAAAGACACAGCTGTGAATGGCCACAGCCAGATTTTGGGGGGATTTTATGGGTGAAACATCGTAATATAACAAGGGCCGCGATGCAGAAATCGCAGACATCAAGGAGCGGTCGAGATTTTTATTTTCATATATTTACCCTTTTAAACTTTTTTTTTTCCAATTTTTCTTTGTTTGGATCGATTATTTATCACCTAAAATATCGGGGAAAATGTGACAGTAACGAAAAAAATATATAAAGCGATAGTTCTGAGGTAGATATCCGGGGATTTTTTTACGGACGCCAATTTTTTTATTGTGACGTAATTTGTTTAAAAGCTTAAAATATGCAAGTGAATAATTTTTTAAAGTCGTTTTTTTTTTTTTAAACTAAATATATATATTGATATAACAAGCGTCGCGATGCAGAAATCGCAGACAACAGGGAGTGGTTGAGATTTTCTTTTTCATATAGTTATCCTTTTAAACGTTAATTTTCAATTTTTCTTTGGTTGGATTGATTATTTATCATCTAACATATCGGGGAAAATGCGACAGGAACAACAACAAAAAAAAATTAAACGATACTTATGAGGTAGATATCCGTGACTTTTTTTACAGACGCCAAATTTTTTATTGTGACGTAATTTGTTTAAAAGTTTAAAATAAGTGAGTGAATAATTTTTTAAAGACTTTTTTTTTTTTTTTTAAACTAAATATTAGACATCAGTTAATGATTCTAAGCTAAAAATGACAGACATTTTGAATAATATAATTAATTACCTTCTTTTTATAGCTAGGTTGAAACAAAAGCGGTTGCGCGACGTCTGTAAACGGGGGTTTTCAGGGTAAAACGGACAAATCAAAAATAATTTGGGGACTTAATGCGCCATGAATCTGCCATTGCAGCATATAGACATATTGATCTGCCAAACAACAGTTGTTTTGGCTTAAAATACAGCAGTTTCTTTTAAAGAGGAGTGCAAGAGCAGAAACTGCTTTTTCAGTCTCGTCTGTGTTTTCCGCCATAGACTTTCAGCAAGGATGTAACGAAAGTAGGCAGTTTAAAGTGTATGCTATTTATCGCAGCCGTTATTTTTTCCTCCTCTACTTGAACGTTTACGAGAAGGCAGGTTTGATGGAGGTTTTTAATGGCCAAAATAAACAACTTGTTACGATCAACCATCTTTGTTGTTAACATTCACTTGGAAAGCTTTGAGGTCGCAACTGGTACCATCTGAGTGGAATAAATCTGACTTTCCGTGTTCCTTAAACGCAACATTTTTCCTGCACCTGCTGAGTCCAATGAAGCCTTTGAGAACCTTTGAACCACTTGGGCAATTTGCTTTGAAAATAGGTTCTGTACATGAAGCTTCATTACCAGTGACCTCTACTGGCAAGAACTAAAACTGCAGGGCCTTTCAATGCATCTTTCCTTTGGAGCAGGGGTCCCCAAACTATTGCCCGCGGGCCGGATACGGTCCGCCTCCACACTTGGTCCGGCCCCCTGAACAATTTTTTTTTTTTTTTTTTTCAATAGTGTTATTTATTTCCTGGCTTTTTCTCTGTGGGGAAACCTAGAGAGGGTTATTTGGTTATTATCTATTTAATTAATAGTGTTATTATTATTATATTATATTATATTATATTATATTATATTATATTATATTATATTTTGGGCTGTCAAACGATTAAAATTTTTAATCGAGTTAATCACGCCTTAAAAATTAATTAATTGTAATTAATCGCAATTCAAACCATCTATAAAATATGCCATATTTTTCTGTAAATTATTGTTGGAATGGGAAATGGGAAATGGTGTTATAGTTATATAGCGCTTTTCCACCTTGGAAAGATAAGACACAAGACAGATATATACATTCTACATACTGTACATAAGTACTGTATTTGTTTATTATAATAAATCAACAAGATGGCATTAACATGATTAACATTCTGTTAAAGCGATCCATGGATAGAAAGACTTGTAGTTCTTAAAAGATAAATGTTAGTACAAGTTATAGAAATGTTATATTACAACCCCTCTTAATGTTTTCGTTTTAATAAAATTTGTAAAATTTTATAACAAAAAATAAACTAGTAGCTTGCCATTGTTGATGTCAATAATTACACAATGCTCATGGTGCTGAAACCCATAAAATCAGTCGCACCCAAGTGCCAGCAGAGGGTGACAAAACACCAAAAAACACAAGTAACAAATGAACATGACACTGTGCTGACATTTTAATCTGTGTGCGTTAAATGAGTCAAATATTTTAACAAGATTAATTTAAAAAATTAATTACCGCCCGTTAACGCGATAATTTTGACAGCCCTATATACAGTGGGGAGAACAAGTATTTGATACACAGTCAATGGGAAAACCCATTGGCAGTGTATCAAATACTTGTTCTCCCCACTGTATATTATATTATATGTTATATTATATATATATTTATTATTTTATTTACTTTGTTCCGTGAAGAATTCAGAAAGGGTTATTTGATTGTGGCTTTCTGAAAAACAATAAATTTTTACATTTAGGCACTCCTGCAATCGTCACACTTTTTCTGTTACAAACTGACCCGGCCCCTCATCCGAGAAGGGAAAAGTTATGTGGCCCTCACAGGAAAAAGTTTGGGGACCCCTGCTTTGGAGTTTCAAGTTTGATGCACACAGGAAAGCTGATTTTGATGTGCCATTTTGTCATCCTCTGAAAATAAAAGAATAAGTCACTTTTTTTTTTTTCTTCTTTTTTTTAGATAACAAATACTGAACGAAATTCTCATTACATTATATTGATGAATAATTTTATTTCAGGGGCAGAATTGAGTGATCCATTTAAGGATGTAGCCAATTTTAGCAGAAATGGACAGCATCTTGAGGAAAAAAAAAGTATTTTTTTTGGCAATATATGGCTTACATGAATTCCAAAAGGTTGACTATTTACAAATAATGATTAATGATCTTATTATATAATTAATATAATTATCTGAACTAGGCATGTGCCAATAACTGGTTTCAATGGATAACGTGGTATGAAAACGTCATGGTTTCAAAACTGCAAAAATTTTCCGTCATACCGTCCATATGGTATTAGCTATTTTTTATGTACCATACATGCAGGGAAAAATCCCTCGCTTGCAGCTACAAGGCTCAGCAGTAACGGTAACGGCGTTGCAAAGATGAGAAAAGTAATTAGATTACTCACTACTGAGTACACAGCTCTGCGCTTCCGTATATTTTTTTGGGAGGGGTCCATTTGTAGAAGTGAGTGAATGTGATTTAAATCTATTACATAGTATGGGGTGCCGTTTCTAAAGCAATACATGCTCAAAATTACATTTTCTCACGTTTAGTGCCACACAGTGTTTAAAAGGGTGTGAAATTTTTTGTCTTTTTTTTTTTTTATTTTTTTTTTTTTGCACACTTACAACATTATTTAGCAACTTAAATATTTATTTTTAAATAAGAAGTTTTGGACCTGATTGTTTAAATCCAGAACTAAATATTTAATTTAAATCTTAAACTTATATCCTATATCCTAAATGTTAAATCAGGAAACGATCAGAACTAAATATTTAGCTTAATATGCAAATTCGCATGACTGGAGACCGGAAGTAACACAATAAAAGCTGGTGGAGCAGCTTAGATTGTCTGTTTACGTTGTCTGAAAATGAATAAAATCAACTCAACGGTGGCAGTCTGCTCTTGGACATGAGTCATCGTGATAATAACAATACATAGGTAAAATATATATTTAGGAGAAACTATATAAAGAGTATTTTGTGTGTTCCAGCTTTTATTGTGTTACTTCCGGTCTCCAGATTTAAATTTAGATTTAAATTAAATATTTAGTTCTGGATTTAAACAATCAGGTCCAAAACTTCTTGTTTAAAAATATTTAAGTTGCTAATGTTGTAAATGTGCAAAAAAAGTGACTAAAAATTTCACACCACGTTTTAAACACTGTCTGGCGCTAAATGTGAGAAAATGTTGTCGTAATTTTGAGCATGTGCTGCTTTACAAACGGCGGCCCATAACATAGTGCAAAATGCATTCATGAACACAATAGCTAAAAAAATACTGCCGTTATGCCCAGAAGTATTCGGACAGTCCGTGTCTCAGTTTTCCAAAAAGCCTTCATTTTACAGCTGTGATGCCATATTTCTCCATGAACTCCAAGCTAAAACTGACTGACAAAATCTTAAGACACTTCAATCATGAGATGACTCATCTGTCCCAGTTACTGTACTTATCGCCACGTGAGACTTCACCGTCTCTTTTTATTAAGGCTTTAACAGAGGTCAACACGGCTGCTCGACTTTTCAAGAAGTTGCGTTTTTTTGGACTTGCGTCCGATTTTTCCGCTTTTAAAACGTTCACCGCGGCAGCCGTGCGACGGACACTTATTGTTCACAAGCAAGCTGCAGTACATTCTGGAGCACAACAACTAATAACGCGTGGCCAGACACACATGCGAGTGCCCAATCACACTTGACGGAGGGGGAAAAAAATACACACTGTACATAGAATAACGCCTGTTTGATCGGCATAGATCTCGCGCTCGTTGTCCTCACTGTAACTCTTTCATATAGACAGGCCGTCACAGGTGACTTTGGTAATACCGAATTCCAAAGCAAAGCCGCTTCAGTCACGTAAGGTTCCTCCTTCCCCCACCCCACCCCAAAAAAATTTACGTGCCGCAGCAAGCCGGAGGATGCCGGAGGCGTCGAAGTACGAGGCCCGCCCACGCGCTCACATGGCTTCAGTGCTTGAACACGCGGCGCTCCTGGATCTGGTCAGAGGCCTTAAGACTCTAAGAGGAGGCTGCAGGGAAGACAGACAAATATGATCACTTTGTTGAGAAAAATACTTGTTTTTCCAAGAATTATTTTCACTTCCAGCGCCGAGATCATTCACACGTACATTGAAGTGAGTACAATGACCGTCCTGTGAAGATTGAAGGACATTAATGAACAGATTTTATCTAGTTTTTGCAATTCGACTTTCATATAGTATTAAAGTGCCTACGACGGCAAAAAGCATGTTTATTTCATATTTCACGCAGTATTTTATGCTCCTGAATGGAATGGACCGCTTGGATGTGTGTGGAAGCGATCGATTTACATATGGCGGAAAACACAGACAAGGCTGAAAAAGCAGTTTCTGCTCTTGCACCCATCTTTAAAATAAACTGCTGTATTTTAAGCCAAAAGAACTGTTGTGTTTGATAGAACAATATGTCTATATACTGCCATAGCAGATTCATGGCGCATTAAGTCCCGAACTATTTTTAATTTGTCCGTTTTACCCCGGAAACCCCCGTTTACAGACGTCGCCCAACCGCTTTTGTTTCAACCTAGCCATAAAAAAGACATTAAGTAATCGTATTTATTATTCAAAATGTCTGTCATTTTTAGCTTAGAATCATTAATTGATGTCTAGTATTTAGTTTAAAAAATGACTTTAAAGAATTATTCACTTGCATATTTTAAACTTTTAAATTACGTCACAATAAAAGAATTGGCGTCCGTAAAAAAGTCCTGGATATCTACCTCATAACTATCACTTAATAGTATTTTTTTTCGATACTGTCCCCGATATTTTAGGTGATAAATAATCGATCCAAACAAAGAAAAATTGAAGAAAAAAAAAGTTTAAATGGCTAAATATATGAAAATAAAAATCTCGACCGCTCCTTGATGTCTGCGATTTCTGCATCGCGGCCCTTGTTATATTACCATGTTTCACCCATAAAATCCCTGAAAAATCTGGCTGTGGCCATTCACAGCTGTGTCTTGACACTCAATGATACATGCTACATGGAGTTTTTGGATCGAAACAAGGTAAGTCCGCGATAATATGTCGTTAAAGTCATGGCGTCTGTAATTCTGCTCTCGCGTCCTCTCACCTCCAGATAGGGTTTTGCTGTTTAAAAAAAAATTTTTTTTTTCAAAAATGCCCTCCTGTTGAAAATTTTTCTTCCCCCAGAAAATTGAGATTTCAAGCTTTCCAATGATGTATCACACATGCATATAGGACAATTTTGAAATTTGGCCAAATTGGGAGTCTTAGTGCAGAACTTCAAGTCACCTGAGTGTTTTCCGCCATATTCAATTTTTTTAATACTACACCATGAAAATGAATAACTTTCTGTATTGAGGAGGAATGCTAATGTGACATCACCTGGAATACAGCATTGCTTTGTAGCATGCAGATGGACTGCGGTTTCAGCTTAATTTGTTTATTTTTCGCATCACGCCACCCAAATGTGATGCAGGGTTTTGTTGCTGCACCAGGGAGATCCCGTTCATCGCAGATAATGGCCAAAACAAGTCCGACAACTGTGGGACCATTGGACCAACAAGGAAGTGAGTAAGCAACGTGTTTTATATTATGTCAAATACTGGAATCATGGTTTAAAGAAGGTGTTGGCTTGCATTCTGTGGCTGACAATGCTCCTTGTCCACCGTGAAGGCCACTCGGCCGAGGACCAAAGGCTTGTCGCACACCCCCCTCGGTCCTCTTTGTGTGCCCGCTGGGAGAGCGCTATACACTGCTTATGCGGTTCTCCATATCATCCATACTTCCAGCCCCCTCTGCCCTCTTCATGTGCCCGGCAATAGACCACTATCCTCGGGTTGGGCTCGGGCAGCTACACGCTCCTTGTCCGGCGGTCATTCTCCAGCTGCTTCCCAGGCAACGTGCACTCCTGCCCTCAGCAGGGGAACGACGAGCTGTAACTTGCTCGCCTCTGGGTGGTTTGCCGATCGGTGAAGACAATCGACATCCCTGCCGCCGTGTGATATAATCCGGGGTAGTTTTGTGCAATTTTTCGCATCGAAAGGCGAGAATAAGACACGGAAACCACACTCGGTTCATGTTAGCATGTCGGCTAGCTGTCACGCCTCCTGGTTTGTTTACGCTCTCCGAAGCCGGAGCAGGGAAATGAGAAAAGCCGGACTAACTCTGGTGGCATAAAATATTGTTCGGGAGGTGCAAGAAGTTGACAGTTTTGACCATTATGGAGTAATTTTGCCTCGTCGTACTGAATAAATGCATTTTTAAAATTTCGTAGTCAATTTAGCACAAGACTGTTATTTGTCATGACCATACCATTTTTTGCAATTGGGGAAACATACTTAGATAAAAAGAATACCCTGTAAAAATATTAGAATAGAGAGATTGAAACAATGACATTTTGCAGCTCTCTTCGTCGCATTTTCCTCGTTCTGAATAATTCCCCCTCAATGGGCTGAATTCTAAATCAGATGAAATTTTGACCCTGCCGACATCATCCTCCAGCTGGGGACGCGAGAGCGCCAAAATGACAGGCAGGGCTTAACGACAAATTAAAAAACTAATTTCTTGTCATCTGCGCTTTGCCAAATTGTTGTATATAGTCGAATCATCTCAAAATATGATTGTAATTCACATAATAATGCTATTTAAGATTTTGCTGTCATAGGCACTTTAAGGTATTTAAATCCAAGTTCAGGCATCTTCATTATTGGCTTGATGTGTTTAACAGACTTAAGAACAGGGGTAAAGGGGGCCGGAACGCCGTTCCAGTATAAAATTTGATTGTGGAACGGTGCCTTGACCCAGAAAACAAAAAACTGCCAGGCTGCCACATAGACATCTCCAAGAAGAAAACAATCTACTAACGTCAGATTTACATACACAAGTGTTTACAATAAGCCTTAAATTGCTTGTTTAGTGTCATCCATTTCCACCGATATAATTTATCTATACCAAGATGTCCCACAGAATTTTCCCAGCTTGTGTATTTTAGTCCGACGAGACTGTCAACTCGTGTCGATGTGCGCATGCGCACAGTGAACCACAATGCTTGGACTCAGTTGTCCGTTCAATTGGCTGACCTACTGACATGTGATCAGCATGGATAGTTAGCTCTGGTTGGTTCAAATGTTCATGTTTCTGGGACAACAAAAAAAGGACAACCTTAGTGAATGTGATAAAAAGACTGCAAAGCAACGGAAAATTGATCAGATCTTTAAGAGAAAGGAAAGAGTTGAAGAGGCTTATTTTATTTTATTCGCTCTGATCCGGAGGTTCAAAACATCTTCCATGCTAACTTACAATGCCTGACCCCAGAAATAATGAACAGACAATTCAGATTTTTTTTGCTCATTACTGTTTCTCTCAGGTTCAAATTGAAAGGGTTGAACAGATATGTTTATGTCATTTGAGTCATACTCTAGAAGCCCGGCAGCGTAACCCAGTGACGTCACCGCTGTTAGGAATACGCGGGCAGACAGGTTGTGTGGACCCAAATGCAGGGAAAAGTAAGCAGGGAGGCAGACCGGCAGTGCAAAATGATTTAATTAAGGCCAACAAAAAAACAAAGTATCAACCAATATTTCGGCGATCCAAAAATCACAGAAACAAACAAAACTCAGGTCACTAACAAAAGGCTCGATATAAAAAACTTACGTTGAGGAACACAAGGACATGGACGGAGAAAACCTGAGAACACTGACGAGCACATGGGCATTGACATAGACTTTGACCGAGACTCTGACATTGACAATGACGCAACAAGGAGTGAAAATTAACTGGGTGCTTATATACACACACATGCAGACACGGGGTAACGAGACAACGAGGAACAGCTGGGTAATACAGGAGGACTCACTAGGAGCAGACACAACAGGTGAAATCAATGGGTAATCACAAGGACAAGTCACACTAGGAAAAAACCAACACAAAACCTAACAACCGCCCTGCGACGTCAATATCAATGGCGGCCTACTAGTTAAACTAATTTTACAAATTGTATAAAAACAAAAATATCAAGAGGGGTTTTAATATCAAATTATTTTAACTTCATCTTTTAAGAAATACAAGTCTTTCTATACGTGGATCTCTTTAAAATTATTATTTTGAATTTTTTCATTGCCTATTGCAAAATAGGTGCAGGCAACACCAATACAACAATTGGCTGTCAAAGGGGGGCCAAAAATATTGCCCCGTGGGCCGCAAGTTTGCAAAGCATCTCCGATAAAAAACATTTCCAAAAAAAAATTAAAAAATCATAATTCGTGCATGAAAGGGTTAAGACACTTTTCACTCTTACAATTATTACAGATCATTCTGTTGAATTATGAAAACTTAAAGTGCGTACGACAGGATAAAAAAAAAGTCTTAAATACATTACTATGTGAATTAGAATCATATTTTGAGACGATTCGACTATATATAACAATTTGCCAAAGCGCAGATAACGAGAAATTAGTCTTTTAATCCACCGTGTAGCCACGCCACGGGAGAATGGTTTCATCTGATTTAGTATGCTGTCCATTGAGGGGGAATTATTCATAACGAGAAAAATGTGACGAACAGAGCCGCAAAATGTCATTGTTTCAGTCTCTCTACTCCAATATTTTTAAAAGATTTCTTTTTATCGACGTATTTTTCCCCAATTGCTAAATAAATAGTATGGTCAACACAAATAACAGTCTTGCGCTGAATGGAATGTGATAAAATAAAAATGCATTCATTCAGTACGACATGGCAAAATTATTCCATAATGGTCAAAACTGTCGACTTCCCCTTTACTGTCGCACCTCCCAAACGCTATATTATGCCACAGTAGTTAGTCAGGCTTTTGTCATTTCCCTGCCCCACGGCTTCGGAGAATGTAAACAAACCAAGAGCCGTGACAGCTAGCCAACATGCTAACCCGAACCGAGTGACGTCTCAAAGTCTTATTTTCGCTTTTCGAAGCGAAAAAATCTCACAAAACTAGCCCGGATCATATCACATTGCGGCGGAGTTGTCGAATGTCTTCGCCGATTGGCAACCCGCCCGGCGGAGAGCAAGTTACAGCTCGTTCCCCTGCTACTACGGACAGGAGAGCTCGCCGGGGAAGCAGCTGGAGAGTACCGCCGGAGAAACCGGCCGACGTCGGAGGAACGCGTAGCTGCCACATGGTCAACACGAATATAATAAAAAATAATGCTTTACTACACCGCGACGACGTAAACAAAGAGCGGTGTGCAGTTGTTGTGCAGCTAACATGACAGACAGAATGTGTCTTAGGAGATCTTTTCTACATGCCCATCCGTAATGAAACGTAAGTAAATAGTCCTTTATTTAAAGAAAGTTTGTAGTGTTACTTTGTAATCGCTGTATTCGCGGCCATTTTTAACGCAAAGTTGCAATTTCTGATGGGGTTGAAAATTTGACAGAACACCGGGCACAGGAAGAGGGTAATAAACCGAGTATAGTGCTCTCCCGGGGGTGGGGGGGTGCAACAAGCATCCGGTCGTCGGTCGAATGGACAAGGAGCATGTCAGCCACAAAATGCAAGCCACCTACGTATTAAAATGATCCCAGTATTTGACGTAATACGAAACACAATGTTTACTCACTTCCTCGGAAGTCCAATGGTCCTACAGTAGTTGGGCTTGTTTTGGCCAGTATTCACCGGTGAATGGGAACCTTTTGAAACCCCAAAAAGGCTCACACGCCTCTCCCTGGTGCAGCAACATTTTTCTGCAGCCGTTTGGCTGGCGTGATGCGAAAAATAAACGAATAAACTCGCAAAATCAGCTGAATCCTTAAGTCCTTCTCATACAACAGTACTGCTGGATAGTGAAGAGGAGTCCTTCTACCGTACACGTCACAGCGCCCTTTTTCTCAACTTAAGACTGGAGCCGGAAGTCACTCATTTTCATGGCGCGGGATTCAAAAATTGAATATATGAAACGATCGCTTCCACACACATCCAAGCGGTCCTTTTCATTCAGGAGCATAAAACACCGTGTGAAATATGAAATAAACATGCTTTTTGGTGTCATACGCACTTTAAATCACTTATGTGGTGCAATGCCCTTACTCACATTACACCTTTGTATTTGGACTTTAACTCCATCGTTGCCACACCTCCCGGTTCAAATAGACTGGGCTTTTCCTGCTGTTAATGGCAGCGAATGAGTGAAACGCCACCTTTCCGAATGCAGTCACACACTGAACAACAGCTGTGGGTGCACTAAAGCACGAGGGTCATCATTTAGTGACACAGCAGTTTCAAACAAAAATAAGCCACTGGGTGGGCACGGGACCGTGTTAATGGCAGGCAGGCAGGCAGCAGCTGAGCACTCATTGCGAGCGGGCAGAACGGGTACCTCGGGAGCTTTTCTTTTCATGAGCCCGAGCTGAGGAGAGTTGGGAGCCCCCTGCGCGCCTCCCGCTCCCTCTGCAGGCTCCTCTGAAGCCGGAGGAGCGGGAGACGGCGTGGAGGGTGGGGAGGGATCAGGTGTCAGCGACTCCTCTGGCTCTCTTTGGTCTAATGCCAACACCTCAAAGTCTGTCATGTCAAAATCTATAAAAGGGGTGGAGGGAGGGTGAATCATCAGTTCTTAAGTAACCGACTGATCCATTTGGAAATTAGGGATAAAAATTAAGATTCTATTCCCTCTTTAGGCAAGGGTGGATGTCAGATAGAAAGCGCTAGACGCCCAACCCATTTGAAGTGGAAGGGCATCAGCGAATTAGCATTCGCCATCACTTCAGATGGATTGAGCGTCTAAAAGGGATCAACTCATTTAAATCAGAAGCAGAAAGATAAAATGAGCCACCCCGTCCACGGTCAGTGGCATTGAAAGAGTTCATGACATTGAGCTGAAGGAGTGAACCCACTGCTGACATTTAGCGACCGACTAAGAATAGTCTTGGAGGACATCTGAAAGTAACTTTCTTATTGGCAGCAAATCCCAAGATAATCACCCTTACTATACACTGCTGGCCAAAAGTGTTGGCACCCCTGCAATTCTGTCAGATGATGCTCAATTTCTCCCAGAAAAGGATTGCAATTACAAATGCTTTGGTAGTAATATCTTCAATTTTTTTGCTTGCAATGAAAAAAACACAAAAGAGAATGAAAAAAAAATCATTATCATTTTACACAAAACTCCAAAAATGGGCTGGACAAAAGTATTGGCTCCTTCAGCCTAATACTTGGTAGCACAACCTTGAGAAAAATATCTACGAACAACCACTTCCGGTATCCATCAATGAGATTCTTACAATGCTCTGCTAGAATTTTAGACCATTTTTCTATGGCCAACTGCTCCAGGTCTCTGAGATTTGAAGGGTGCCTTCTCCAAACTGCCATTTTCAGATCTCTCAACAGGTGTTCTATGGGATTCAGGTCTGGACTCATTGCCGGCCACTTTAGAAGTCTCCAGTGCTTTCTCTCAAACCATTTTCTAGTGCGTTTTGAAGTGTGTTTTGGGTCATTGTCCAACTGGAAGACCCATGACCTCTGAGGGAGACCCAGCTTTCTCACACTGAGCCCTACATTATGCTGCAAAATTTCTTGGTAGTCTTCAGAGTTCATAATGCCATGTACACAGTCAAGCAGTCCAGTACCAGAGGCATCAAAGCAACCCCAAAACATCAGGGAACCGCTGCCATGTTTGACTGTGGGGACTGTGTTCTTTTCTTTGAAAGCCTCATTTTTTCCCCTGTAAACTCTATGCTGATGCCTTTTCCCAAAAAGCTCTACTTTTGTCTCATCTGATCAGAGACAATTATTTCAAAACATTTTTGGCTTTCTCATGTAAGTTTTGGCAAACTCTAACTTGGCTTTTTTAGGTCTCTGGGTCAGAAGTGGGGTTTTCCTGGGTATCCTACCATAGAGTCCCTTTTCATTCAGACGCCGGCAGACAGTACAGGTTGACACTGTTAAACCCTCGGACTGCAGGACACCTTGAACTTGTTTGGATGTTAGTCAAGATTCTTTATCCACCATCCGCACAATCTTTCGTTGAAATCTCTCATCCATTTTTCTTTTCCGTCCACATCTATGGAGGTTAGCCAAAGTGCCATGGGCTTCACACTTATTGATGAAATTGATGACACTGCTCACGGTAGACACAGGAACATTCAGGTCTTTGGAGATGGACTTGAAGCCTTGAGATTGCCCATGCTTCCTCACAATTTTGCTTCTCAAGTCCTCAGACAGTTCTTTGGTCTTCTTTCTTTTCTCCATGCTCAATGTGGTACACAAAAGGACACAGGACAGAGGTTGAGTGAACTTTAATCCATTTTAACTGGCTGCATGTGTGATTTAGTTATTGCCACCACCTGTTATGTGCCACAGGTAAGTAACAGGTGCTGTTAATTAAACAAATTACAGAAGCATCACATGATTTTTCAAAGGGTGCCAATACTTTTGTCTGTCCAATTTTTGGACTTTTTTGTAAAATGCAAATTATTTAAAAAAATTTTTTTCATTCTCATTTTTGTTTTTTCATTGCAAGCAAAATAAATGATATTACGACCAAAGCATTTTCTGGGAGAAATTGAGCATTATCTGACAGAATTGCAGGGGTGCTAAAACTTTTGCCCATCAGTGTAAAGGCAATGGCAAACAGTTGTGAAAAGACACCCATTTGTACGTTGTGGTAAAAAAGTAGCTATCCCCTACTCGGTTGTATTTTCATTTTTTGCAGTTTCCCCGTTTGAATGTTTAATTGTTAAATGTTCATAGAAGAAATGCAAATATCTTAGCGTGGAAAGTTGATAAGTGAGAATGTGTTCGCGAAAAACGCACGTACAGTACAACCAAATACCCACTGAAAAATGAAAAAACTGAAAAAATTATATCATCGATTCGAGACTTGCCTCATTGTTGTTTTCATGGTCTCGCTAGATGCTGCCAAAACTCTGAACGTAGTACATGTAACAGTGTTGTTAATCACGGCGTTACAGTGTAATGGCATTTATCACTGAGTTATTTTTTGCAGTTTTTTCAGTCTAATTACAGTGGTAAGTGGTACATCTACTTACGAACGGCTCTACAAACATTATTTTCAGGTTCCGACACGTTTAAATGAGAAAATATTGCCTCGTGTTAAGAAAGAAATTTCAGGTTATGACACACAATACTGTGAAAGATATGTATGTACTTCCTGCTATAAATGTCGCGCCATGAGATCCTGCTGTTCTATTGGTCATAATATTTCCCATCATGCTTAGTAATGGAAATCCGCTCTCCTATTGGCCTATTGTTGATGACGTTTCAATTTGGATGCAGTATGATGATGTCCACAGTAAGGGAGTTCTAAAAAGTTGATTATTAGAAGCATCGCGATTTGACATGTGACGATCCGATTACGATTCATTAAGGTTCAAAAACGATGATTTTCCCTGACAACTTTATGACAGCTGCTCGTAGCGGAACGAAATTGAAGACACGTCTGGACATCTTTAACTCTCACGCACAACGTTATGATTTGACGGAAGTTTTACTCCTTTTCAAAAGACTGGACAATAAATTTGTGTATGAGACAGGCAGGTCGCGCTTCTGTGCGCAAGTTATTTTTTAGAGCGAGAGGGGAAGAGCGATAGTTTGTTGCTCCTTGTCTTTCAGATGTCCAGCAGTAGTTTCAAGTCATGTCAATTGAAAAATGTCCAGAGTGTGTTGCTAAGACCCGTGTGCGTCTATAAGAGGCGAGTATACGAACCCTCTTGTACTGTTTAGCGTTTATTATTGTTGTTTTTGAGATGTTAACAGCTAAATAGGTAATTCGCTAACGTGTATTTAATGTAGAACGTGTAAAACCATGATTAAGTACATCACTACAAACATGCGAAATAGAACAGAAATCTGTGAAAACAAAGTATATTGGTTAAAAGAAGTCCTTTTTCTAAAGACAGAAAATGTGGAATTCATTCCACCTGTGTAAATTGTATTGTATTGCTGAGAGAAAAAGGTACTGCCTTTAAAATTGTTAATGTTTTTGTACTTTCTTGTAAAAAATAGAAATAAAAAAGCAGCTTAAAGGCAGCTTTTTGTTGTATGGGCATGTTTCCATCGTTCCTGTTGAATCATTAGGATATTTTAAATAAATAATGGACATAAATTTGTTTGGCTACTTAATTAAGTAATGTACGATGCATTGATAATCGTGATAACCGTGATCATCGCTCAATAATTGAATCGTAACACTCTGAATCGTAATCGAATCGAATCGTAAGGTGCCTAAGATGGCACACCCCTTAGTCCATGAGCGCGTCGGTTTTGTTGATATAGCGGCCGCGGGCTGACATCTGAGCAAAAAGAGTACAAGGCTCCTCATGTTTTTGTCAGTAAGAGTTTTTCTAAAGCCAACAGACGGTTCAATACATTTTTAGCACATTTGACCTAGGTTTCCTCGTGTTGTTGTGTAAGAGCAGAAACTGCTTTTTCAGCCTTGTCTGTGTTTTCAACCATATACAAAAGAAAACGATTTGTACATGTACCTATACATGCATATATCTTAAAATTTTTAAATAAAAAACTATTTTTTATTTTTTTCAGTTGAAAAAAATCCGCGATAGACTGAGGGCGCAAAGTTTGAAGCGCGAAGTAGTGAGGGATCACTGTACCGTTTTCCTGTTCCGTTTTAATATAGCAACAAATGAATAGCGCGTGAAAAAAAAAAACAGGACAGTGGAATCAAAGAAAAAACAGTGTTCACATGATATTACATAAGGAACAAATCCCTCCAGCAATGGAGCACGTGAACATTATCACAGGACGCGCTGGCCTGTTCAAAACAGGAAGGTGGGCTTGCTGGGGGGAGGTGGGAGGATTGTAAAGAAGAGTCAACTCAACCATATCTATGGCTATGAATCTACGTTAAGCAGAAAACTGACATGACTTAACAAGACGTCTTGTTCTTGTATTTTTGACTCTGGAAGGTTTTTCCAGGTTATATACAGTATTTTATTATTTTTTTAAATTAAGTTTAAATGCTCTGGCAGGCCAAATATAGGTCGCCGTTTCCCCACTCTTGCATTCACCTTTATTGTAGCTCTCAGACTTGCTTCGCATCATGGTCCGGGCCCGGTGCTGAGCCGCCGCTTCTGCTCTCGTCGGCTGTGTGGAAGCGGCTGTGTCCGACTCGTACGCCGCGAGATCTTGCATGCTGAAACTTCTCAACCTGTCCGTCAGAACTCCTTGGCCCTAGACCACAATGAGGAGAGCAAAGCGGAATGAGTCGCTGGAGAGAAGGTCATGTCTAATTCAGGCTACTAACCTTTCCATTTCAAATGTATGTTTTCATAAGGTTTTGTCTTATTGTCCAGTAAAATAAAGCGGTTGAACACCAACGCAGCCATACAATTTGGAGCAAAATTTACAGGAAAGGCAATCCATCTTCGATAGCACTTCATCTTCAGGGTCACTACAGCCGAACCTAGCAGACTTTGCGTCAAACATATATACTTTGACTAATTTCAGAATCAACATTCAGACCTCTTGACTGCAGCTCACCAAGTGAAGATAAACTATGTCTTTGAAGATTTTAGGGATATAGTCGTGAAAAGCTGAAATAGTTCATTTTTAGTTGAAAGATTGTTATGTATAGAATTTGTTATGTTTTTGAACTAATTTTAGAGACGTAAATTCATGACTGTAATGCGTGCCTGACAACCTTTGATGTTTTCACCTCAGTAGCGCATCAGAAATATTCAATACATTTCATTTAATATAAACATTTGTTTAAAATTGTATCATTTAGCTTATTATGAGCTATCATGGTTTCTTACTTTTTATCAAAAATAGTGTCCAAGCATGCAGTAGGATTGCAACTAACGATTATTTTTTATAACCGATTAATGGGGCGATTCGATTAATCGGATCAATGTCATTTTTTTAAATTACCTTCAAAATTTAAGAAGTTATTTTAGGCATATTGTAAGTAACAAAGAAGACAAAATGGATGACTATTTCCTTCAAGAACAATATTTTACGACAGCTCACTGACTTAAATGTAGTCTCCAACTGTACTGTTTTAAGTACATACAAGTTGTTAAAGTTTTTAATAAAGGTTCTGAGTGTAAAACATAAAAGAAATACTCAGTACATAAATAAGACAAAAGTCCTGTTCATTCTGTAACATATTTATGTCACACTGCTGTTGCCATAGTTGTGCACTCCCTGTGGGTGTGGTATGCGCTCCCTGTGGGGGTGGTATTACAGTAAAAAGACATCAAAGTGATGAGTCGTGTGCACATGTGATGAGAAGCACACTGAATAAAGAAGTGTTGTTCCACTCACGTCTCACTCAGCCTTACATATACTTAGGTTAAGGAAGTACATAACACATTAAAAAAAAAGTTCTACTGATTGACATTTTGTTTTCTTGTGTGTAAAGTGCTGATATATATTGTGTCAATGACTGACTTATTTTCTTTTAACTAAACAACAAAATCGAATGTGGAGGAGGCAGACTGTAATGAATCAGTTTTCTTTATCAGTTGTTCATAAATACAATCCAAATCCAATTCCAAAGCACACTCTCCTGTATGACCATTTATAGTTTGAATGTGAGTTTGTGTTGAAAGGAGATGGGTTTATGAGTGTGGTAAAGAGGAATGAGACAACTTAACTGTTTAACAATAACTCAAGTGCTAATATGCTTCTTCAAAACACAATACAAATGGACACTTAAGACACTGTTTAGCATAATCGCTAACTAGCTTAGCACTCCGTGTTAAGTAGTAACGTCTTAACAACAAAGAATACAAACAATACAATTGGTTTCATTAACTCACCTCAGATGGAGGCACATTGGATTTAACAACAGGAAAGACAATCAAACTCTCGACAATTCGTAATATAATTGATTCAGCAACCAAACCTGAGTGTAATGTTTAACTCTCGCTTTAATCACTGGGGCGCGCGCAGCCTCACATGACACAAAAACAAGGACCCAAACAGGACTGCTCATACATGCCGGCAAAAATCGATTATCAAATTCATTGGCAACTAATTAATCGATTTAATCGATTATTTGTTGCAGCCTTAGCATTAGGGTTGGGCATCGAGCATCAATGGGATCCAGGACTAAGACTCCGGTTTCTCCCGGAACCGTTGGAATTTTTTAGTTCGATTCGAAGTTTTGATACCCTGACCGCAGACCGTAAAAAAAATATAGCTGCCGAACACCACAAAGAAGAAGCAACATGAAGTGTGTGTTTGTGCATTGCAATTTGATTTCAATTGTAGTTACTGTGCGGCGGCGCTCAAAAGTTTGGCTCAACTTAACAACTTCATGCAAAAGTGGCTGCACGACCAATATGATTAAACACCTCCGGCTTCATGGAATACAAATGCCGAGTAGTGCGTAGATGAGTGCCACGTATTTGACACGCTGCACCTGACCTCTAACCAGTCAGAACCAGGTAAGTAAAACACTAAATTACGTCTGTCTTCTGCTGACCCAGCGACCCATCCCCGGATTAAGTGGTGGGTGGGTGGGTGGATGGATGGATGGATGGATGGATGGATGGATGGATGGATGGATGGATGGATGGATGGATGGATGGATGGATGGATGGATGGATGGATGGATGGATGGATGGATGGATGGATGGAATAGTGCGGAATAAGTCGTATTATTAAGTCGGGCTAATGTAGCTATATAAGCAGCTACACACTTTGCGCGTTGCAGGCCTCCATTAAAATCAACAGTATTAAAAGACCATCAAATTATAATCAAAAATCAACAGTATTAAAAGACCATCAAATTATAATCAATAGAAGAATTTATACTAATACTTCATCGCAGCTCCCAGCTAAGGTACATGTACAGTATGTAAAGTGCTTAGCGGCTCACAGCTGCCTTACCCCTACTTAATATTTGGTCATGGTAAATGGTGTTATACTTATATAGCGCTTTTCCACCTTTCAAGGTGCTCAAAGCACTTTACACTATCTCGCCATCCACCTACTGGTGACGCAGTACCAGGAGCAACGTGGGGTTCAGTATCTTGCTCAAGGACACTTAGGCGAGTTCATCAGGGCGGAGAATTGAACCCACAACCTCTGGGTTGGGGGACAACTACTCCACCATTGAGCCACGCCACATATTTGCGACTTTCTCATAGCAATAGTATGACTAATCTCGTAGTCCTTTTTTAAAAATTATTAATTTGGCCCTAATACCCCGTTGTATCAACGTGCATCATTAGGATTCTTTTTTATAACGTGCTTCACTAGTGATAAGTGACATTTATTTATATACACTGCAGTGAGCACCAGTCACCAGCTGTTATGTGTTCAAGCTTCAGTTACACCCAGTGAACGTGTGTTCTCCACTGCAGTAGACATTATCTGTCCAAAACGCTCACATTTACTGCCTGAGAAGGCAGATATGATCATTTTCCTCAACAAAAACTGTTTGTGATTTTATGCTGTACCCATTGCTAACATAGGCTAAAACATAGGCAAAAGAATATGTATAAGGCTACGTTCATACTACAGGTCTTAATGCACGAATCTGATTTTTTCGTGTTTTTCCGACTCGAGTGAGGCATTAACTTGACGGTCTGAACGTGACAAGTCGCATAGAACGGGACCATTTCAAATCCGATCTGGGTCACTTTCGTATGTGGTCTAAATCCGATCTGGGCCACATTTTTCCAGACTGTCGCGGCGGTCTGTACTGTCCAGTCCCGCAAATCGGATTTAATGCAGCAATTACGTCATCAAATAGCGAGAGAGTCGTTACCGTAGCGATGCACCTGTGCGTTATTAGCGCCTAGCTTGCAGTGAACACGGCTTTTGAGGAAGAGCTGAGCTTGACAACAGTCATAAAAAATAAAAATGGGTTGAGGATAAGCCTGAGAATGCTCAGTTTTCTCTCTGTTCCAAGTGAGCAATATTTCAACATTGCCTCCACGGCCGAGAGTCGGGACAAACTGCCCGTATGTGTGTGTGACGTGCACGGACAGTGCGTGCATGCTATCGATCCATATAAACTTTGAATATTTGCCGAAACGGGGATTATTTATGTCTGTTATTTGTGTCCACCTTTTGAAAAGCAAAATATGATATCCCTGGAATGACGGATGACGTCTGTCATTTGTTTTGATGGTTCTGGTCTTCTTGCTTAGCGGGTGTCGGACTGCGAATTAGTGCGCATGCGTAATACTTGAACGGTCTCAATGGATAAAGGCAGTCTGAACGGGCACGCCAAAAACACGGATATGACAAAAAATCGGATTCGTGCATTAAGACCTGTAGTATGAACGTAGCCTAAATGTTTTCTCCATGAGCTTTTGAAAAATAAACATCTTTGTGAAAGTGCATTCCTGTGGAAAGAAACCGTTATATTCAAGTTCAAAGACTGATATTTATATACAAGTTAAAAATAGCCTTGTGATAAATTCATTGCAAAGTTGATTGAAAGTTCATATAATTTAAAAAATAATCGAGAAGTTAAGAAATTAATATACACTATGCAATTTTTTTTTTCCTGCCTAGTAAAAGAATCGGAATCGAGAATCGTTTGGAACCAAGATCGAAACGTGGAATCAGAACCGTTCAAATTCAAACGATGCCCAACCCTACTTAAAATGCAGTTTTCATTACTGTTGCACTGTCTTCGTTGAGTTTTTTTCTTTAAAATAAAGCTATTCTGACCCATAACGCACCACAAAGAAAAGACAAGCGATGGCTACAAGGTATGATTGTTTGGCCTTTTTTGAAATTGTTAATAGTTAAGTTTATATGGCAACTTCCCCATGTACCCCATGTAGGTGATCATTAACATAATGTGCATAACATATTTTTAGACAATAATCACTGAGATATTTGACTGTAAATAAAATATTAGGGAGCTTAAACTGTTGATGAAAAAAATGACAAGACTTATCATAGCATTCTGCTTTTTTAAGCTAGTTTTGGTAAAATGTCCTTCATTACCATAATGAATAGTTTTCATGAGAATCACTCACCTGTGCAAACAACCAACAGAGTATTAGACGTTTGCTTGCAACAAGGCGTTTTCAGAAAAGTCTTAAACAATTTAGACTCGTGTTTAAGCATGACACCCTGACTTCAACTGTTTTCATCTGAGAACAAAAGCAAAAATGTCCAGAGTCGGCATTACCTTTGTCGCAGCCATGACTGCAGCGGTGGCGGCCACGTTAAGCCCCTTTCTCCCATAATGCACCAGCGTGTCGTAACTTTTGTCCTTGGCTTGGTGGATGTAGTCGTCAATATCCTGGGATGATCCACAAAACAAAAACACGCGTCAACTTGCGTGTAGCCACTAGATCGAGGCGCATCGGATCACGCGCGACATTCCATCGCAGACGAAGGGAAAAGGACACTTAGCGACACAACAAAAGTGAATTAGCACAAAGCCGCGCTTGTTCTTGAAATGTGGTTAACGGAGGGGATCATTAAGTCGAGGATGGTGTTTTTCTCCTTCGCTTTTCTTAGACTACACGAGGCAAAAACCAAAGGGCAAAGTTCACCTTTTCTTTAGAGGAAAGAGTGGGATGAACAAATTTCCTGTAGAGCACACTGGAGCCTTTAGTGTAAGGCGACAATAACCACACCACAAAGGCTATCTTCAGTTCATAGTAGAAAGGAAGCCTGGAATGAATGTGATGACACACAAACACAGTCAAGAGTCTACTGGTCACAATCACTTTCAATTGTATTCATTCAACAAAGGCTTTATTTATTATAGTTGTTGGATGATGATGATGACGCCAAACTATGACCATTACACTGTGCAGGTGTACATGAGGAACATGTCAAAGTACTACTTACCAGCATAGAAACATATCTGTAAATACTTCTACAGATGTGAATAGGGCAAATATAATCCAATACATCATCCATTTCACCTAAAAAAAAAAAAAAAAAAGACAAGAGATAAGATTCTGAAATTGACACCACATATACACTGCTGCTACATTATCTGTCAGATAATGCTCAATTTCTCCCAGAATATTCATGCAATTACAAATGCTTTGGTAGTAATATCTTAACACAAAAGAGAATGGGGAAAAAAAAATCATTATCATTTCACACAAAACTCCAAAATGGGCCAGACAAAAGTATTGGCACCCTTTGAAAAATCATGTGATGCTTCTCTAATTTGTGTAATTAACAGCACCTGTTACTTACTACCTGTGGCACATAACAGGTGGTGGCAATAACTAAATCACACTTGCGGCCAGTTAAAATGGATTAAAGTTAACTTAACCTCTGTCCTGTGTCCTAGTGTGTACTACATTGAGCATGAAGAAAGGAAAGAAGACCAAAGAACTGTGAGGACTTGAGAAGCAAAATTCTGAGGAAGCATGTGCTATCTCAAGGCTACAAGTCCATCTCCAAAGACCTGAATGTTCCTGTGTCTACCGTGCGCAGTGTCATCAATAAGTGTAAACCCCATGGCACTGTGGCTAACCTCCCTAGATGTGGACGGAAATGAAAAATTGGCGAGTTTTTAACGAAAAATTGTGCGGATGGTGGATAAAGAACCTCGACTAACATCCTGTCCTGCAGTCCGAGGGTACAACAGTGTCAACCCGTACTATCCATCGGCGTCTAAATGAAAAGGGACTGTATGGTAGGATACCCAGGTAGACCCGGAGACATACAAAAGCCAGGTTGGAGTTTGCCAAAACTTACCTGAGAACGCCAAATACATTTTAGAAGAATGTTCTCTGGTCAGATGAGACAAAGTAGAGCTTTTCGGGAAAAGGCATGAACATAGAGTTTACAGGGAAAAAAACGAGGCCTTCAACAAAAACGAACATGGTCCCCACAGTCAAACTTGGCGGAGGTTCCCTGATATTTTGGGGTTGCTTTGCTGCCTCTGGCACTGGACTGCTTGATTGTGTGCATGGCATTATGAAGTCTGAAGACTACCAACAAATTTTGCAGGATAATGTAGGGCCCTGAGTAAGAAAGCTGGGTCTCCCTCAGAGGTCACGGGTCTTCCAGCAGGACAATGACCCAAAACACACTTCAAAACGCACTAGAAAATGGCTTGAGAGAAAGCACTGGAAACTTCTAAAGTGGCCAGCAATGAGTCCAGACCTGAATCCTATTAAACACCTGTGGAGAGATCTGAAAATTGCAGTCTGGAGATTGGAGAAGGCACCCTTCAAATCTCAGAGACCTGGAGCATTTGGCCAAAGAACATAGGTCTAAAATTCCAGTAAAGCATTGTAAGAAACTCATTGATGGATACCGGAAGCGGTTGTTCGCAGTTATTTTGTCGAAAGGTTGTGCTACCAAGTATTAGGCTGAATGTGCCAATACTTTTGTTCGGCCCATTTTGGGAGTTTTGTGTAAAATCATAATGATTTTTTTTTTTTCATTATCTTTTGTGTTTTTTCATTGCAAGCAAAATAAATGAACATATTACTACCAAGGCATTTGTAATTAATTATCTGACAGAATTGCAGGGGTGCCAATACTTCTGCCCAGCAGTGAATGAGGTAAATCCAAACAAGACATGGAAAAACGTATCCACGCTTTCATTTTTAGTTGACTGGATTATTGCAATGGTCTCAACAACAAAAAATCAATCTGGAAACCGCAGCTAATCCAGGTTGCTTTTCCTTACAAATGCAAGCAAATTACATCCTATGAAATCATGACTCTGGCTTCCTGTGAGTCAATGGGTAGACTAGAAAATCCTACAAAACACTTAAGGGCCTCGACCAAGCAAGGTACATGCTTGAAATAGTTGACCCCTACCAAGCATGTAGACAACAACCAAGCAATATTATGTTATTATGCCCCCCTCCTCTGGCACAAATCACTTTAAGATCAAACTAGGGCTGCAGCTATCGAATATTTTTGTAATCGAGTAAAATTCCATCGATTAATCATGTAATCGGATAAAACATTTTTTTAGGTAAAAGCAATAATAAATATACTGTACATGAGAAAACAAGACATTTCACCTAATATTGAACCATTTTGTTTTAGATGTGCTGAACTATGTTGAAAACAGCAATCAATTGCATCTCAGATGTGACTAGAAAAATAAAAACAAATTCAATGCTTTCACTCAAAAACCTTAAAAAAAATTCTTATTTCTTATCTAAAAATGTCATTACGCTTGATAACACTCATCACTTAAAAGTTAGGTGTTTTCCCCACATTTCAATTGATTCTCTATTTGTGTCAAGCTATTTTTAAGTTTTAGTTAGGTTTTAAGTTAGTCTAAATTGGAAGTCCTGATAAGATTTAGAATTTTTGCAGTGTTCAAAATAAATGTATGCTACCTGCTGTATCGGGGAACATTAGGCACCAGTGCTACTTGGTGTTTTATCCATCAATTATTACTGAGCTAAAATTGACAGTTAACTTTATTATGTTTTTATTTTACACCCCATCACTCTAGCGCTGTGTTTTTACAGATTAAATAAAGTCTGTATTAAAGACACGTTGGCCACGCATCGACAGTAGTCATAATGAATAGAAACCTAGCCTTCTGCAGGGCTAACATCACGTTAGCAAGGTACAGTAACGTTAAAGTGCCTATGACAGCAAAAAGCATGTTTATTTTATTTTTCACGTGGTATTTTATGCCCCTGAATGAAATGGACCGCTTGGATGTGTGTGGATCAATATATTCATTCAATTTTTTGAATCCCGCGCCATTAAAAAGGTGTGACTTCCTGGATTTACGAAGAACGTGAATGTGACATCAGCAGGATAAACATCTTCAGTATACAGCCAATACTACAGTATGCAGAAAGACTGCGGATTCAGCTGATTTTGCGGATTATTTCGTTTATTTTTCACATCACGCCAGCCCAGTGTGCTCCAGACTTTTGTTGCTGCACCAGGGAGAGGCGTGTGAGATTTTTTGGGTTTCAAAAAGTTCACGTTCACCGCTGATAATAGCCAAAACAAGTCCGACAACTGTGGGACCATTGTCTGGTGAGTAGGCTACGTGTTTTATATTATGTCAAATCATAGACTTCATAAACCATTAAACCATTATGATGGTTTAATGGTTTATGAAGTCTATGGTCAAATACTGGGATTATGGCACACCTTTTAATAAGGAGGTGGCTTGCATTTTGTGGGTGAACTGGAAATACTCCCTGCCCACCGAGAAGGCCACACGGCCGACGGCTTGTCCCACACCATGGTCGCCAGCCGATAAAGACGTGCCCACCGAGAATGCGCTTTCCTCGGCTTGGCAACGAGCACCACCTCGTTCCAACGTCGGCCGGTTTGGCTGGCCGATCCAGCCCGCTTGGTCCCATTCGTGTGCCCACCAAGAATTCGCTTTCCTCGGCTTGGCCACGAGCAGCACCCCGCTTCGACGTTGGCCGGAATTTGTCCACCGGGCTATTTTCGGCGTTCATTCCCGGCAAAGAGCACTGCCGTGGCCGCAGCAGAACAACGCTCTTTCCTCCGTCTCCGAAGCCGGGGCAGGCAAATGTCAAAATTCGGACTAACTCCAGTGGTATAAAATACCATTCGGGAGAGGAAGAAGTTGCCGGTTTTGACCATTATGGAGTAATTTTGCCCTGTCGTACTGAATAAATGCATTTTTAATATTTCATATTCCATCTAGCACATGACTGTTATTTTTCATGACCATAGCATTTATTTAGCAATTGGGGAAAATACTTCCTGTAATATTAATCCTGTAAAATTATTGGAGTAGCGAGATTGAAACATTCATGACATTTTGCTTCTCTCTGTCGTATTTTCCTCGTTCTGAATATTCCCACTTCAATGGGCTGAATTCTAAATCAGATGAAATCGTGACCCTACCGACTTCATCATCCAGCTGGGGATGCTAGAGCGCTATAATGACAGGCAGGTGTAAACGGCAGATCAAAAGACTAATTTCTCGTCATCTACGCTTTGCCATATTGTTGTATATAGTTGAATAGTCTCAAAATAGGATTGTAATTCACATAATAATGCTATTTTAGATTTTCTTATGCTGTCATAGGCACTTTAAGGTATTTAAATCCAAGTTCAGGTATCTTCATTATTGCATTGATGTGTTTCCCACTGTTTCCGACTATAGCATTTGGCAAAATAAAAAAGGCGAGACTCTTGCAAACAATCAAAATGTCTGTAACCCTTAATATTTTAATTTTTTACAGATCAATACAGTTATTGGTGGGCACTTAATCTCATCAATTCCTGTTCACAGTCACTAAACACACGTGAACAAAAACACGAAATATTTAGCCTAACAATGGCCTAACAATCAATACCATTTTAAAATGTCATAGACAAACGCAAATGCAAACCAAACAACGCATATAAAACCTGACTAAATGTAAACATGTTGATAAAAGTGCCAATATTAACAGTTGAAACGGTAAGTGACAAAATCCCTTTCAGACCAGTTCAAATTAGATTATTTGATCTCAATTAGGAGTTTGCAAATATGAGTGGGTGGTGTAATAAAAAGGAAAAATATACTTACATATTCTTTTACATCTTTTGACTTGACGGCTTTATATGACGAGTAGGCGGGATATAGCGTACCAAAAACCAGTCTGGAAGAAAAACATCAATAATAACTCATTTACTCCCAGCGCAGGTTTGTGTGAGATATTCAGAGAATATGTTGTGGTCGTTTGTAAAAGAAAATGGATATTTACGTATGGCGGAAAACACAGACAAGACTGAAAAAGCAGTTTCTGCTCTTGCACTCCTCTTTAAAAGAAACTGCAGTATTTTAAGCCAAAACAACTGTTGTGTTTGATAGAACAATATGTCTATATGCTGCCATAGCAGATTCATGGCGTATTAAGCCCCCAAACTATTTTTAATTTGTTCGTTTTACCCTGGGAACCCCCGTTTACAGACGTCGCGCAACCGCTTTTGTTTCAACCCAGCCGTAAACCAAAGGTAATTAATTATTTATTCTTCAAAATGTCTGTCATTTAGCTTAGAATCATTAATTGATGTTTAATATTTAGTAAAAAAAAAAAAAAAAAACGACTTTAAAAAATTAAAAACTCATAACTATCGCTTCATTGTATTTTTTTTTGTTACTGTCGCATTTTCCTCGATATGTTAGATGATAAATAATCGATTCAAACAAAGAAAAATTCAAAAATAACGTTTAAAAGGGTAAATATATGAAAAAGAAAATCTCGACCACTCCTTGACGACTGCAATTTCTGCATCGCGACCCTTGTTATATTACCATGTTTCACCCATAAAATCCCCCCAAAAATTGTGGCCATTCACAGCTGTGTCTTGATACTCTGTGATACATGCAACATGGAGTTTTTGGGTCAAAAAGAGGTAAGTACGCAATAATATCTCTTTAAAATCATGGCTACTTTAATTATGCTCTCGCGTGCTCTCACCTCCAGTTAGGGTTTTGCTGTTTTAAAAAAAATACTGTATATATTTTTAAAAATGCCCTCATGTTCAAAATTTTTCTTCCCCCAGAAAATTGAGATTTTAAGCTTTCCAATGATGTATCACACATGCATATAGGACATTTTTAAAATTTGGCCAAATTGGGGGTCTGAGAGCGGAACTTCAAGTCACCTGAGTGTTTTCCGCCGTATATATATATGTAGCCTTTAACGAATTGGCTCCCATTGATGCCTCAGGACGTCCAATCCATTTTGACTGGGAGAGGGAGGATTAATTGAATGTGCAGTATGCGCTCTAGGGGTGGGAATCTCTTGGAACCTCACGATACGATACAATTTGCCATACAAAGCTCACCATAACAATCTCACGATATGGCCATACAACGATTATCGATACATTTGTCAGGAAATCATGCTAGGATATTCTATAAAACAACTAATGAACAGAAAAACAAGCTTCTGCTGTTAATTGGAATGATTTTTTCACTGGTAGACATCTAATCCATTTGAACTGGGAGGGTGGAGAATGTTCTTTCGCTGCCATCCTTCCGACTTCAAACGAATTGAACATCTATGGCCGTCAGTGGCAGCCAACGCCAGGCAACGAGGGAATTCTGGGGCATTTCAGGTCATTACCTTTTAATTTTCAGTTACTTTCTTTAGATTATAGGACATTTTATGGGGCACTTCCTGTTGATTTTGGGTTACAGAACAACAAGTGACCCAGGAATCTCCCAAATGACTCAAACTCAACAGAAAGTGACCTGTAAATGCCCCAAAAATCGGAAAGAGTGACTGAATGCTCTGGTTTCAAATGAACGAACGTTAATTCGCCCCTCCCGGTCTAAATGGATTAGGCGTCGAGCGCCGTCAATGGCAGCCGTAGAGTTGATTTAGACCAGGGGTCGGCAACCTATGACACGCGTGTCAGCGCTGGCACGCGATGGGTTAACCAGTGACACGCGAGCGCATGGCAAAATATTATTATCATTTTTTTTTTTTTACCTGAAATTAAGACATTTTTAGTTGCACGCCCTGTTATTTAGGGCTTTACAGGAGCGTCCCTCCCGACCCCTCTGCCTATAGCGTTATTTGCAACAATTATGGATTTTGAGCACACTTCCAGCTCTTCAATTTCTCGATTCCTGCGCTCGTCGTTTTTTTCCCCCCTCTGCGCACTCAATTCTGCGCGCTCAGTTCAGCACCCGCTACTAACGTGTCACGAAGCCAACCAGTCAGAGAGCTGGCGGAAGTACACATTGTCACCAATCTGCACTTTTTAGTGCTGTTACTCCAAGCCCCAGCGTGGAGGCCGGCGGGCTAGTAAGCGAGTAGACAGCCGGCGAATCGCCGGCGTCCGAGCCGGGCTTTGAATTGAGATCCCGATGTCACACACTCGCCCCGGCGCGGAGGCCGGTCGCTTAAGATACGGGACTGTACACCCCTGTCCCGGCGCATCGCAACACTCCGGTTGGACCCCGATTGCCAGCTGTCAGGTCAGGGCAGCGGGTGAAGCGATGCTTGCACTTTAGTATGGAGTGAACCGGCGATTAACGTGGCTCGTTGCCGTCGATTCGTCCGGTGCTTACTTCGGAGAGGTGGCAATGTGTATAAAAACACTGTGACGCGTTGGATGGCGTTTTACTGGAGACTTTTATTAAACAAAACAAAAACCAGCGGGGGACACAGCCTCTTCTCTCCTTTTCACGGCGCTCTCCGCTCTCTCTCAACACCTTCCTTTGCTCCTCCCTCTCTTTTTCTCGCACAGACGCCCAATTCCTCTTCTACGCTTAACTAGTAAGCCGATCATATTGTAGGGGACAGCGGCTCCTTGGGGATACCGGTAACAACTGGTTGCCTGGTTACTTCCGGTAGCTCTTTTTGTGCATTATGCCTCGAGAGTGGTGTGTGTCGCACAACAAGTGTCAAACGCCACTACGAGACAAAACATGAAAATTCATAGAAAACAGGGCCAAGGAACACATTAAAGTGGGCATCTTTTATATGTGTAATATAAAATATAAAATTGTGCATATAATTCACTGTTTAAGCTAGTGAACAAGACAAAATGTAAGAGTCGGCTGTTCTGACTTTGAAGGCTCTCTGTACTGTGGGAGACCTGCACTGAGAATCACACCTGTTCCCCTTTGCGTGCTGGGGTGTGTGTGTGTGTGTGATATGTTTGCATAAAATGGTACAGCTGTACAGCTGTTATTACTGTTGCACTTATTTTCAAGTTTTGATATTTTCTACAATATGCATTAGTTTTTATTTAATTGATGAAGACGAATGGTAGTTATACAAATTAAATGTATGTCCATGTTTTTTTTATTTGGAGTAAAATTACAGCTCTGCCGGATATAAAAATTCAGATGCGTGTCATTAATCTTGGGGTGGCACACTGATTGACAAGAAAATTTGAAAGTGGCACTCCACACCAAAAAGGTTGCTGACCCCTGATTTAGACACTATTATAGTGTAGGATTTTGGTAGCAACAAGTTGGTTCCCTTTTTTGTTGTTGTTTTTAAATACGGACACCTTTTTAAAATGATATCTCTATTCTTGGCAGCAGCATGTCTATAACAAGTCACCCAGTCAAAATGGATTGGACGTCAAGCATCGTCAATGGCTCTGAAAGATGAGCACTCACGGTCTGTCTAAATCAGGGGTTGGCAACTCAAAATGTTGAAAGAGCAATATTGGAGAAGAAAAAAAAATATATATGACTGGAGCAACAAAAAATTGCAAGTCTTATAAACGCCTAATAATGAAGGCAACAAATGCTGTATGTATCTATATTAGGTATATTAGCCTACTATCAAAATGACTAAGTTGGCTACAAATACATAATGAGCGTTCATAATTACCGTATTTTTCGTACTATAAGGTGCACCTGAAAGACTTCAATCTTCTCATAAACTGACAGTGCGCCTTATAATCCGATGTGCCTTATATTTGATACACTGCCAATGGGTTTTCCCATTGACTGTGTATCAAATACTTGTTCTCCCCACTGTATATGGATCAATATTGGTTAATCAAAGAATGACTTTCCATTTCGCTCAGCTCCATCTTGTGGCTGCAAAACGCAATTCCAACAACTACTACTACTGCTGCTGCGCCTGATAATGCAGTGTGCCCTATACATGAAACGGTTATAAAATAGGCCATTCATTGAAGGTGCGCCTTATACTCTGATGCGCCATCGACTTCCTTACTATTGACGTGACACTTCGTCATTCTTTGTGCGACGCCTTACCATAGGGGGCCGAGCTTGAATCGTCATTTAGTAATAGTCGAAGGCGGCACACGGTCATGTCAAAGCTGGGTTTAAGCTTGGATTTTGGAAGAACTACGAAAGCTGTACCGCATACAAACAGGAAGGATTGTCTCAGGAGTGATTTGTTCGAGGATTCAAGGTAAATATTATATTTTTTGTACCATGCATGCATTTTGAAACATTGTGAAAAAAAATCAATGGGAAAATGGGAACCGCTACGGCACTGGCGTCATTCTTCGACATAAATATGTAAAATAGATGCGTAACTGCCCAGTTTTTAGCACTTTCAACAAAGAATCGAGACAGTTCTACGTCCATATCTATAAAGAATTCAGTGATTGAAGCATTTTCGCAAGAATTTTCTTCTTTGTTTACACATGGAGACGGCTTAAAGACAAGCCGCACATTCGCCATATTTACGTAAAATACATACTACCTGCACGGTTTCTTTTGCTTTTAACCAAGAATAGAGACTGTTTTACATCCATAGCTTTAACGAATTCAGGGATTTAAGCATTTATTCACAAGAATTTTCCCCAGAAAAGCTGTTTACGCCAGGCGGCCGCTAGCCTCATTCGCTAACACAGTAGAATTGTACTTCGACAATATACCTAAAAACCCCAGGAGGAAGCCTCTTCTTAAGACGGTACATAAGAAAGCCGGCAAACAGTTTGCTAAAGATATGTCAACAAAGCACATGGATTACTGGAACCATGTCCTATGATCTGATGAGACGGGCGGACTTTCTTGTGTACCGTCTTCAGAAGAGGCTTCCTCCTGGGGCGACAGCCATGCACACCAATTTGATGTAGAGTGCTGCGTATGTTCTGAGCACTAACAGGCTGACCCCCCACCTCTTCAATCTCTGCAGCAGTGCTGACAGCACTCCTGTAACGAGTCGCATGACATTTTGGACGGAAAACGACAAACAGTGCTCAATTTGGACATTTAGGGATGTACTGTATGTTTTTTCAAAGCGGTGTACTCACTTTTGTTTCCAGGGGTTTAGATATTAATGTCCATATTTTGAGTTATTTTGACGGGGAAATAAATTTATATAAGCTGCACACAGACCACTTTTCATTGTGTCAAAGTGTCATTTTGTCAGCGTTGTCCCATGAAAAGATATACTTAAATAGCTGCAGAAATGCGAGGGGTGTACTCACTTTTGTGATACACTGTATTAATGGCTATAATTTGAGTTATTTTGAGGGGTAAATAAATTAACTCTATTATATAAGCTGCACACCGACTACTTTTCATTGCGTCTAAGTGTCATTTTGTCAGTGTTGTCCCATGAAAAGATATACGTATATATCTGCAGTAATGCGAGGGGTGTACTCACTTTTCTGATACACTGTAGATGGTTAAGGTAGGTGCCAGTTTTGGTTTTAGGTCGGTAGCAGCTTTGGTTTTGAAAATATTTGAATTTTAAGTTTTTGAAAATAGATCCCGTACGAATCGGCCCCGTTTCTCGTGTCATGTCAATAGGTTATGAAGTCTATGGATGTGCCTTTTAGTGCGGAAAATACGTTTGTTTGTTTTTTCCCTGCAATGCATCCTATAGAGAATGGCGCACCACATAATTACTCTAGTGTACAATGCCGCCTCAAGTTTAACTTCATTACATTAATGCATTAGAAGAATGTTTGTGTCATGTTTGGCTCTGTTTGCATGGTGCTCTACAGCCGAGGGTTGCTGATGAATGCAGGTAAAGAGTTAAGGGCAGCAGGATTGCACATCTATTGCCGTCAACGACAGCCAGAGTGGAAAATTTACATGTTGACATAACTGGGAGATATCAATCCATTGTACATGTGTATTCATTCTGCAAAGGTCAACATTGTCGTTAGTGTATATGGAAGATATAATGGAACAAATATGATCATGATTATTATTATTCACGTTTACACCTTCATGACTCAATCTATAACCAAATCCATGCACGTCTCTATGTCACAATGACGTCAACTTGCATTACAACGCTTTTGAGAAGGTCCAATGAGAAAGCAAATTTAGGTACGCCATGTTGTTGTTTACGGGAGACAAAGTTAGGTGTGGAGCCACCTGCGACCCGGCTAAAGGAGAGTACGTCGGCCAACAGCTGAGGGCGAGCCGAGCCGAGCCCGATCAAATTACTGACCCACATGCGCTCAAGCACAAATAGAATGCACTTGTCACCATTTTGTTTAGTGTACATACACAGACGCTTTAGGCCATTGTGAATGAAGACTCATGTAAATTTAATTGGCTTATTTTGTCCGACTTGGCTCGGCCTCTTACGCGTAATGGCGCTCGGTTCAGACGTACGTTTCGGTTATACCAGATTTGTCTATGTATGTTTTGGGATGGGGAGAAGGGGTGTATATTTCTATGCACAAGTCTAGATTTATTCTTTTCATGCCTTGAATAACATGACTGGCTGTAACCTGAGAGGGGTGACCCATCCCTTTTTGTCTTTTTCAGACGCCAATGTAGGACATCAACAGAGTTGCCGCCCAGTCACATATTGAGTCGCTTATTTTGCTAAGGTTTCGACCCCCCCCCCCCCCACCCCCCCAAAAAAAAGATACTCTCAGGCAGCTATTAAATGCCTCTTGAAAATAAACAGAACCACCTCCAGCATTCTTCACGAGCCGTAGTTGCATTTGTGTTATTTTTTTCAGTCACACCATAAAATAACATTACATTAACAATACAAAAACGCCGATCGAGCGTCGCCCTTCCAAAAGCAATGATCGTCACGCTCCTTCGAGAACTGATTAAAAATATTAATGACTTACACCACAAGTCTGGAGATGATCCAGGAGACCATTGCGCCGGAGAGGCGACAAACCGCGCTGTCTGCTGCCAAGGAGGAGTTTCCTCCTCCTCCCTCCCGTCCCGATGCCGATGATGATGATGACAGGCAGGCAGGCAGGCAGGCGAGTCAAGCGCCCAGCACGAGCACGCTCTGCACGCGCACAGCGACGTCATGCAAGTTTTCCATTCGACCACATGAGGCGCTGTTGCGACGCACAAGAAGCCTTCAGTATTTTTTCCAACTCAACCAGGGGAGTCAAATTCATTTTGGTTGGCGGGCCACAGGGGCACAACTACCCATTTTTGTTAGGGTATGCGAAATGAAAAATGGTGCCCCCCCTCCCCTACGTCCCAACAGGCCCTAACCCAGCAGACACTTTTTTCCGTAGCATCTTTGCTGCGTTTTTAGTACGTTAGTGATACGGCTGCAACTAGCGATTTTTTAAATTTTTATTAATTGGACGATTAATTAGGCAATCATCTAATCAGATAAATGACATTTTTTTTCAATTACCGTCAGTTTCACTTGACGTTGTTTTAGTCATGTTGTAAGTTTCAATGGAGACGAAATGGATGACTATTACCTTCAAAAATAATATTTTCTTAGAGCTTTCTGACCTGACTGTATTCTACAAATGTACTGTTTTAAGTGCATAAAATGTGTTAAACTTTTTAGTCAAAATTCTGAGTATAAAACATAAGAATTTCTCTACATAAATAAGACAAAAGTTCAAACATTCATATTTATGTCACACTGCTGTTGCCATAGCTGTGCGCTCCCTGTGAGGGTGGTATTACAGTAAAAAGACATCAAAGTGATAAATCGTGTGCACATGTAATGGGAAGCACACTGAATGAAGAAGTGTTGTTCCACTCAAGTCTCGGCCTTACATGTACTTATATAAATGAAGTACATAACACATGAAAAAAAAATAAAAGTGCTTTTGATTGACAATATTTTCTTGTAGGCAAAGCTCAGTGTCAATGAATCATTTATTTTCTTGAAACAAACTATGCAACAAAATCGAATGAGGAGGACACAGACTGTAATTAAGTCATTTTCTTTATCAAAAATGTGGTCATAAATAAATCAAAAATCCAATTTCAAAGCACTATTGTATGACAATTTAGTTTTAGTTTGTGTTGACTGTTATATGAATGGGTTTATGTGTTTTTTTTTTCATTAAAAGAAACAAGACTTTGCTATAACAATAATTCAAGTGCTAATAAGCTTCTTCAAAACACAAAACAAACACACTTAAGACATTGATTAGCATGATCGCTAACTAGCTTAGCGCTCTGTGCTAAGCCATAACATCTCATAAACAAAGAATACAGACAATACAATTGGCTTCATTTACACACCTCTGACGGAGGCAAACTGGATCTAATGACACACAAGAGAATCCAATTTGCGACACTTGTTAATATTATTGATTCAGCAACCAAACCTGAGTGGAGCCGTGAACTCTCTCTCTCTTGCTCTAATCACTGGCATGCGCAAAGCCTCACATGACACACTAACCTCAGGACCCAAACGGGACTGCTCAATGCTGCCAGCAAAAATTGGTAATCAAATTCATTGGCAAAAATCGATTGACTTTCCTAATGAACAATTTAAAGGTTAAGTTTAAAAAAAAAAAAAAAAAATTAAAAAAAAAAAAAAAAAAAAAAAAAAAAAAAAAAAAGGATAGTGGGAGTAATTTTGACTGGGACCGGGATTGATCTGGGCATTCCTTGTGCTCGTGCCAATATGCGGCACATTCGCTGCTCAATATTTAGTTGCACCGCTGGCGCAAATTTATGGCCGTTAGATCTCATAGTTTATTTTTGGCCAAATACGTTACCTCGCTGGCTGCCATTGATGGTGCTTGACTTCCAGTTGATTTTGACTGGCGAGGTGCAAGACCTTCGTGAAGTTGGCCCCCCCACTAGACGCAAATTTACATTAAAATGTCAATCGTTTGTGCTTGTTTGTGTTGTAAAAAGTTTGGTTTGTGCTTCTATCGTTTTTGCTATAGAACAGGGGTGGGCAAACTATTCCACAATGGGCCGCCGTGGGTGCGGGTTTTTGTTCATACCCATCATGAGGACAGCCTTTCACCAATCCGGTTTCTTACAAGTGCAATCAGTAGATTTCAGTCAGGTGCTTCTTGTTTCCACTGATTCCTCATTGGCTAAACTGTCTGTTCTTAATAAGTTTGAACAAAGACCAGGACCCACTGCGGCCCTCGAGGACCGGTTTGCCCACCTCTGCTATAGAAGAACTGTAAATAGGTGTATCTGAGGTCAACCAGCCCCCCGTTTTGATAAAAACTGGCTAAAAACTGTGTCAATTGTTCATGCTTCGTTTGTGCTGTAAAAATTTTCATTTGTGTCGCTATCGTTTTTCAGATATTGAGATATTAATTTCGAGTGATGACGCCCCATTTACGGCGGAAATGAACCGCAGTGGTGCCATTCGTTTGTGCTGATATTGCTTTATAAATATTGAGATATTAAATTTCGAGGGATGATGTCATTCGCAGCCCCTCTGTCCCAGCTGACGGAGCGTATCAACTTTGTCAATAACATAGGGATGGCCTTACAACTTGCACAAAAGTAGCACAAACAAAGGGCACCATTTCGGGTCCATTTTGCAATAAATAGGGGGCTGTGTGACGTCATCACTCAAAATTGATATCTGAATATCTCAAAACGATAGCAGCTCAAACAAAACTTTTTACAGCACAAACAAAGCCTAAACGACTGACGCCATTTTTAATCAAAATTGGCTGGTTGACCTCAGATTGGCCCATAAAAGAAATGCAAATATCTGAAAAATGATAGCAGCACAAACGAAAAAAATTTACAGCACAACGTTGCACAAACGATTGACATCATTTTTAGATACATTTGCATCTGTTGGTGGGCTAACTTCACGGAGGTGGGGGACCTGTTCGTTCGCCCCTCCCAGTCAAAATGGATCGGACGTTGACCGCCGTCAATGGCGCTGGAGGATGAGAATTCACAGCCAGTCCTTAGAATCAGTGAATTGGACACCTATCATTGTCAATGGCAGGCAAGGAGTTCAGTTTGTGTCACTTACTGTAAGTTTTGCATCATTTCTTCTTGATTTTTTGGGCATATCTGGGCATCATCCTGGTTGATTTTGGGGCATTTCTAGGTGACTTCCTGTAGATTCGGGGTCACTTCTTTGGCTGCCATTGACTGTGCTAGACTGTGCTAGACGTCCAATCCATTTCGACTCCCAGTCACGTTTTCACATGTATTAACAGTTAGGCTAGGTACATTGAATTATTCAAATATATTTGGATCGTATTTAATCTGAAGTGCTTGAACAAATTAGGCGATTTACATGTAAAACGTGATTCATGATACGAAAAAAAAAAAACATGATACGAAAGCCACTCCGGAACTAATGAATCTTGAAGTAGCACTGTATACTGTATTGATCCCAATTGTTAACGTGGGAAAAATGCTGATTCAAATTTTACTCATTTCAGAAACAGTCCTGTTGTCCTTAAAAAGTTTATTCTCTTCTTTTTCCACCCCATGTACATAAAAAGAAATATACACACATTGCACTTCCACAATACAGTTTCCCTGTACCAACCTACAAAATCAGCGCTTTTACACTTTTTACCCACATTAATGAAACAAACTTTGGACATGCCGAGGGTTAACGCACCAAGATTTAGTTGGAGGGAGAAGTGTATATGATATAGTAAAGACACACAGCGACTATACAGAAGTCTGTTAAAAATCAACTAGTGTTTTGGTTTACAAGCACTAGTAGTAGTGATTTGAACATTTCAAAAACCCAATTTATAGCCAACAATAGCATGATGTCCATAACATAGGACAGAAGAGAAGTAAGATGAAGCACTATAGGCACAATAGGCTTTTCATACTTACATTATTTACACTTTCTTAAACCTTCTAAATTGACTTTGGATTGTAAACTTAGCGAGAGTTACCACTGATAAAAGAAAAGAAAAAATCCTGACATGAATGAGCCTAGCACAAAAATAACCCCAGATGACAAAATGAGAGCAAGCCAAAGAGAGGATTGCTCAGTACTGCAAAAAGGGAATGAAACAAACCCCGCTTTAGCTCCTGAGAGCAGCCAATCTGGACTGCATGTCTTCGATGTCTTCCTCCGATTCGTTGTCTGAAGCTGCGGTGGCGCCTTGAGGCATCTCGGGCAGGGCGTCCGTGACTTTGCTGGGCGCTTTACCGAGGGCACCTAACAAAGTATCAAAACTCAAACATTTAATCAATTTTTCCTGAACAAATTATTATTATTTTTACACACTTGCGCGGCGTTCAGGCCGGAAGCATTTTATCCTCAAAGTCAATGTCATCGTGCGTTCAAATGCGACGGAATGCCTCGCGACGAGCAACACGTGACGCAATGTCACCATGCTCGACAAGACTAGTCACGCGTTGAAATTCCGCACCACGGAGCACATGGCCGAGTTGATCTTTCTGCGACAGATTTTAGAGACTACGAGGAAGCGGCCAATCAAATATGTTTTCTCATTCACGTGACTTGAGTTGCCGGAGCTGGCCCAGAACCTTCCTTGACATTCAGTCAACGAAATTCGGGAAAAAAAAGCAAAAGTAGGAATACAAAAATACTTAAAATATTAGGAGAATGAAGTCATACATACAAATTATGAGATTCTATTATAAGATTAAAGACGTTTTGTTGCTTATTTTTTACGTGAACTGGAAGTGGTTTGGTTTCACAGACAGACTTTTACCAACACAAAACTACTTTTGGCGTAATATTAGGAGACTGAAGTCATATTAGGAGAATAAAAGTAATAAAATGATTAAAGTCATTACATTATTCCCTATAGACTAATCTGAGCAAAACGACCAGAAGTACCCGGTCCGCAGATGCTAGCGTTGCCAACCGTCCATTGAAAAACGGGATCATCTCGTATTCAGAAACAAAAGTACGCGTCCCGTATTGAGCTTACAAGGTACGCGCTCTGTCCTGTATTGTCATGAAAATCGAAAATGGTGGTAGTATCATTTGTAGAACGAACGAATACTGTTATGGTGCTTTTCAAGAGTATGTAGGGGAACACACTCCCCAAGTTTTCTGACCAATGAGCTGACATAACAACGACAATCCCGTTCATCTCATTGGTCGAGGGACTGTAGGTTGTCATTACCATACAGGAAGACAACAGAGTGTGGGAGATAAGAAGTTTGATTGAAGCTTGAGTAAAAAACATGTTGAAAATGATGTTCGTTTGTTTTCTTGCTCTTCTCTGTGTACGTTGCCTATTTGTATGAAATTTTTGTGTTCTGTCAATTTTGTTTGCGTATTAAAAATACATTGCCAGTTATGATTGTTTTTCAATATGATTATATCACTGAAATACAGTGGTACCTTTACTTCTGAACGTCTCTCCATACAGAATTTTCAGGTTACATGACAATATTGCCTCTTGTTAAAAAAGAAATTGCAGGATACGGAAGGCAAAAATACAGTACGGGCTGCTACTAGACGTAACATACTTATAGCTGCTCTGCCATTGGGTATTGCCTAGCATCTTCCTGGGATTCAATTGGCTACTGTATGGGTATGTGTGCATCCCAGCATCTTTTCATTTGCCCCTCAGGCCATGAGGTGTTTCGACAGACATATGTGAGTGTATTAACTTTTATTCTTTGTTTTCTTACATTGTGCACAACTCTAATTTTATGTTTATTGAGCAATATTCTAATTGTAACATGTATTTGTTATGTGTTTTGATGCATTTTCATGACGCAAACTGATGTCAACGTAAAGGTTGGTGTGAACACAAAACAGCATTCGACGACGGGCGTACAACGAGCAACGCGATGACGCGGGACAAAATGTGGCTTTACATTTATTTAACTCAATGCCTGCCATTCGCAGAGTTATAGACGTCCAATCCATTTTGTCTGAGGAGCGACCCATTCAAACTGCATTGAACGTCTAGTGGCACTGAAACATGACAGCAGCCCCAATAAAGCAGACGTGTCATCATCACCTGCTGTGATCTCAAATAGGATCCTGTCCACTTCCTCCTCAACCTCCTCTTCCATGTCCTCGCCATCTTCCACGCTCTCAAATGTGTCCTCCAACATTTCTTCAATAATCCCAGCCTGGGGGAAAAAAAACAATAACTATTGCAAATTTTGTACTAGCGTTAAGGCCGCAATTTGTGAGATTGTGTATCGGTAACTACTGCGCCAGACCTTCATCATCTCCTTTGATAGCTCCCGCATGGTAGCTTGTATCTCAGGGACTTTAATGAGATTCTGCATGGCTTTCATCACCTCTGTGCTCTTCTGCAGAGAGCCAGCAACACGCAGCAAAGCTAGGGGAAAAAAAAACCTACATAATATGTTCACTTTGCAGCCATTTAGGGTGGTTTCACACTAGACAAAGAGGACCAGGGTCCAGTTGGAGAGCTACCTCGCAGCAACCCTTGCAAATGAGTTGTTGAAAAAGTTCAGCATTCACACTGCATCAACAGAACTTTTCGTGTAGCATCACGTGGACGAAAGGCGTACTCACTGATTGGACAAATAGAAGAGGAAATACCGCCTTCCTGGGATGGGAGGGCCACGTAATGTAGCACAGCATATTTTTACATGTTAAACTGTACATGTCCAATACAACTGATGTTGTATTTTGTTTTTTTTTTGTTATTACAGTCTTTTATTTTGTATTTATAATATAACCGAGCATCTGTATGTGACTTTTTTTTTGTCAACTGACTGTTTTATGAAGCAGAAGTTTGTATGCATGTAATTCAAATTTTTAAAAAAATGCAGCATAGCATAGCAAGTCACCGCTCGCTGAGCATTGGGGTCGCACCCTCAATGCTCAATGCCGAGCGAACTGGAGTATATAAAAAATGCAAACAAAAGGGAACCGCGTGGTACCCGAAGTCACACAGGCGCGGCATCGCTCTCACTTTCTTGACTTTTTGGACTGTCAAATTGTCGCTACTTCCAGGAGAGCGAGACTCAGGAAACTGCTGCCAGAGAGGCTATTCCTGGTGTGGCCAGTCACTCTCACACCTAACCGTCACTCTTCACCAACAGAATGCAAAACACAATCTCCACATTAAACCAGATTCTGTGTATCAAATGCAACTGCCTAGTGCAGCACAACAATATTTGACCGTGGCTAATCGTCTGTCATCTCGCCATTGTTGATTTTGAATTGCGTCCGTGCTGTACTTCTGCTTCTAAGGATGCCCTGCGTGTACCGTCACAGCTTAGGACATCACAGCTCCACGCTGTACATGAAGTAGCAAAAGCGCACCCTGCTCCAGTTGTATTCGCAAGTGAAGCAGGGTGTGCTTAAAGTGCCTATGGAAGCAAAAAGCATGTTTACTTCATCTTTCACGCAATATTTGATGCTCTTGAATGAAATGGACCACTTGGATGTGAACGGAAGCGATCGTTTTATTGATTCAATTTTCTGAATCCCACGCTATGAAAATGAGTGACTTCTGGCTCCAGTCTCGGGTTGAGGACGAATGCGAATGTAACGTCACCCGGGTCAGCATGTCACATTACAGCATTGCGTTTTAGCATGCAGATGGACTGCGGATTCAGCTGATTTTGCGGATTAATTCGTTTATTTTTCACATCACACCAGCCAAATGTGCTTCAGGGTTTTGTTGCTGCACCAGGGTGAGGCGAGTCAGCCTTTTTGGGTTTCAAAAAGTTCCTTTTCCCCCCGAGATTGGCCAAAACAAGTCCGACAACTGTGGGACCATTGGACTTACGAAGAAGTGAGTAAACTTCGTGTTTTATGTTATGTCAAATACTGGGAGATTCATGGCACACGTTTTAATACGGAGGTGGCTTGTATTTTGTGGCTGACAATGCTCCTTGTCCACCCAGAATGCCACTCGGCCCATGACCGGCAGCTTGTCGCACACCTCCATCGGTCCTCTTAGCATGCTCGCCGGGAGTGCACTATACTTGGCTTATGCTCGTGCGGTTTTCCATATCGTCCAGACTTCCAGCCCCCTCTGCCCTCTTCGTGTGCCCGGCAATAGACCACTGTCCTCGGGTTTGGCTAGGGCAGCTACGCGCTCCTCTGACGTTTGTCCGGCGGTCATTCTCCAGCTGCTTCCCCGACAAACATCCTGCCCGCAGCAGGGGAACGATGAGCTGTAACTTGCTCGCTGCCAGCGGGGTTGCCAATCCTTGAAGACAATCAACAACCTTGCCACCGTGTGACATGATCCCGGGTAGTTTTGTGTGATTTTTCGCTTCAAAAGGCGAGAATAAAACTTCAAAACGTCGCTCTGTTCGGGTTAGCATGTTGGCTAGCTGTCACGCCTCCTGGTTTGTTTAAGCTCTCCTAAGCCGGGGCAGGGAAATGACAAAAGCCGGACAACTCCAGTGGCCTAAAATATCGTTGGAGAGGTGCAAGAAGTCGACAGTTTTGACCATCATGGTGTAATTTTGCCATGTCGTACTGAATAAATGCATTTTTAATATTTCATATTCCATTTAGCACAAGTCTTGTCATGATTATACCATTTATTTAGCAATTGGGGAAAAAGACTTTGATAAAAGAATATTCTGTAAAAATATTGGAGTAGACAGATTGAAACAATAACATTTTGCGGCTCTATTCGTCGCATTTTCCTCGTTCTGAATAATTCCCCCTAAATGGGCTGAATTCTAAATCAGATGAAATCGTGACCCTGCCGACATTATCCTCCAGCTGGGGACGCTAGAGCGCTATAATGACAGTTTGGGGCTAAACGGCAGATTAAAAGACTAATTTCTCATTATCTGTGCTTTCCCAAATTGTTGTATATAGTCAAATCGTCTCAAAATATGATTCTAATTCAAATACTAATGCTATTTAAGATTTTTTTTACGCTGCCGCTGGCACTTCATGACAGACCGAGACCCATGATTTTTGAGCGGACCAAAGTTCGGTTGTTTGGTCTGATCTATCGTTCGAATGCGCTTTCACATTAACAAATCGAAGCGGACTATCTGACAAAAAGAACTCTGGTGTGTTTAAAACAGACCAAACAGTGCTAGTGTGAAAGCGCCCGTAGATCAAATTGAGTTGAACTGCGAAGCAAAACTTACAAAGCTGATTCTTCATACTGAGTGTGACAGAGTTGAGGTGGGCTTTAGAAGAGTAGAGCTTGGTGACTGCTCGTTTGGACTGAATCATCTCTTTGGCAAGGATCACGCAAACGTCCCTCTGACCCTTTTTGGCAGCATCTTTGATGGATCGCTTGACTTTTTCCTCTTCCCTTTGAATATCTGAAACAAAATTGAATTTATGAGTTTATTCAGGCTAGATCATGGGTGTCCAAACTTGTACGCATGGGCCGCTGTGGGTCCTGGTTTTTCTTCTTACCAATCGAGCACAGACAGTTTAACCAATGAAGTTTGTTCTAAAACAAGCAGCACCTGACTGCAATCAACTGATTAAACTTTTGAGACACCAGATTGGTGAAAAGGTGTGGTCTTATTTTGTAGGAATGAAATCTAGCACCCACTGCGGCCCTATGTGGAATAGTTTGGACACCACTGGGCTAGATTGATACTACCAAATGTAAGGAATGCTCCCTAGACGGCATTTAAATACACCGATTGATGATGATACGTACAAATTTAAGCGTTGCACAATTAGATTAACATTGTGTAAATGACGCCATTTTCTTACCTCGAATTTGTCTGTCGATCGTTCTTGATTCCTTTCTTATTTTCTGGGTCCACTCATTTATCTAGAATGACAGCAGGCCAAAAGTGGGTATAAATTACTGTTGCCACAACACTAAAATTTTCATCTCAATATATCGAAAATAAAAAAAAAAAGCTCGATGGCATTTTCGATACCGCACAAATACTAAAAGATGTTTTTTCAGTGAACTCTCTTTTTTTTCCCTCTTTCTCTTTCGCCATTGACGATGACAGACTTCCAATCATGTGGTCCTTAAAAACTCAAAACTCTTTGAATGAGTTTATCACTGGTAGACGTCGATTCAATTTTAACTGGGGGGGTTGGTTCATTCGCTGCCACCCTCCCACTTCAAATGGGTTGGCTGGCCAGTGCCGTCAAGGGTAGCCATTGAGTTAACAAGAAAAATGTAAAAATATCCTCCAAGATTATTCACGATTCGGCCGTAGAAGATTCCAGAATGATTCGCAAACATCCAATTTCTGATTTTTTAAATATGCCAAGTAAATCGAACTAAAACACAGCACGGTCTTCCAGACGCCATGAGGTACAGACCAAGAGTAAACATCCATAACTCACGTTTCGTAGATACAAAACAGCAAAAAGCATGGCTGACCTAACCAACTGTGACAGCCCTAAACTGTTGTTTTATTTGGAGAAGCCTCCAGTCGGCTGATCGTCGCCTACGCCGGCTGGCTGCCTCCCCTCCCAGCTTGACGTGTGCTGATCAACACGGAATGGGTAGACATCGTGGTCGCTGCTGATTGGTCACTGAAGGACGCCACAAACTTCAAAAACCAGCCGCTGTCAACGCTCTGGGGGGGTCGCATTGACAGCATTCGGGCCGCGTTCCTCCTCGCCAGCTGTTTGCTCGCCATCCATTCGCCTTCGCACTCGATCGCTTGTTTGATAGACTCCCACTTTTTCGGTCAAGTCTTTTGTGTTTTGCCATTATTGGATCGTTTTTGTTCACCACTGTAAATAAGAGCACCAAAGCAGTAGGGGTAAGCTGCCATTTCTGTTCAACCTGTTTTCTCCTGTTTATTTTAGGAAGCCAGGGTAGTGGCTGTCGTTTTGTCATTTCCTATTTTCGATCAGGGTTTAGTTAGCGGGTGGGGTTTAAGTGTAGATTCCTTTTGTTTGTTGTTTTGGCCTGGGCTTACCCTGAACGAAAGCTTCTTCCGCATTTTGTATTCATTGTTACTTGTGATTTAGACTTGTGTAAATAAATTGTGTCCACTTGTAAACGTGCGGCTCGTTTTATGTTCCACCCTTCGCGAGCCGTCAGTGGGACGTAACACCAACCAACTTCTCCGTGATATCAGACATGCTCCCAAAAATTTCAAAGCAGACGTGTGGCAATTCCACAATTGGATTCGACTAGAAAATCTTCTAGAAAACAGGGGATTTTGAAGAATGTTGAAAGCAATAGAGCCGAGGTATGTCATCCCATTCTGACGCCATTTCACTGAAACAGCACACTGGCTCTCTACAAGCAGAAAAAAGTAGAAATCATGCAATCGCTGTTGAATGTAGACAGACTCGCCGTTACGTCCAATGCATGAAAACCACACGGGTGCTAATACGGCTGAGCTGCTAAGCGGTGCTGTAAATGAATGGAACATCGCAAAAAAAGACGTTTTTGTTGTTACAGACAACTCAACTAATATGGTTGTCGCTGCTGCCCAGCTGGGTAAATTAAATTTAGCTAACTGACATGCTACGCCCAAAAGGTGGGAATCGTGGGGCACCTAACGATTCGATTACGCTTCAGAGGGTACGATTCAATTATAAATCGATTATTGATGCCCTCCAGCTATCAGCTGCTTTTAATGTTTCGTACATTAGTGACAAAAATTGTAACAAAATCCTCTCAGGCTTAAATAAACTACTATTTCAGTATCAAGTTAACAGTTCAAAACAGTAAATAAAATACTCAAGTCCCCATTCAGTATCAGCAGCTTTAAAATACATTCAATTAAGTTAATGTTGTTAATCAATCATTAAAGTGGTTAAAATTGCTCCCGTTATTCCATAATTTCCCTTCTGTCTACTTTCGACAAGTTATAAACGGTTTCATCATTTAAAGATAGATTCAAATCAAGATTTTGCTGATTCATGAGTATTTTAGATAAAAAGTTAATAAGGTTTGTTACAACAGCCTTCTAGAGAAGTATACTGCTTTAAGAGGGCGGCTGTTTACTAACGCCGGCGAGATTAAAAAAAAAAAAAAAAAAAATACATGACTGCAGCCAACAGGCGCTACAAACTACGCCCACATAATGCTACGGTAGATATCACATGTATGATGAACTAGATGTGAAATGACGGCCTCGCCTGCATTAGCAGCACATTTATAGAAAACTAGATGCGAAATGACAGATTTGCCGGCGTTAGTAAACAGCCGCCGTCTTAAAGCAGCTTCCCTGGAAGGCTGTTGTAGCAACCATTCCAAGCGAACCTAATTAACTTTTATTCTAAAACACTCCTGAATCGGCAAAATCTTGACTTGAATCTATCTTTAAAACAGGTTTTAAAACTTTCACATGTCGAAAGTACACAGAAGGGAAATTATGGAATAGCGGGAGAAATTTTAACAACTTTAATGGTTGATTCACAAAATTAAATTAATTGAATGTAGTCTAAAGCTACTGATACAGAATGGGACTGCTGATACAGAATGGGGTCTTGAATATTTTATTTACTGTTTTGAACTGTTAACTTGACACTGAAATAGTTGTTTATTGAAGCCTGAGAGGATTTTTGTACAATTTTTATAACTAATGTACGAAACATTAAGAGCAGCTAATAGCTGGCTTGGGGTGCTTCAATAATCTATTTATAATCGAATCGTAGCCTCTGAATGTAATCGTAAACGAATCGTTAGGTGCCCAAAGATTCCCACCTCTAGTTAACGCTGACATGAACGTTTCCGACTAGCTACGATAGTTAACTCCAGCGTGTGTAGTGTGTCTAGCAGTGGTAAAACTGTAAATTAAGCTTTTAACGAGGCAAATGACGAAGCTGATTAGCATGCCAATTTAATTTTATTCAGAATATTTCATTTATTTTTGTACTTTTTTACTTTATTCAACCCAACATTATACTTATATTCCAATTTGCTAATATATGTTGTTTTGAAAAATAAAAATCATGCTAAATGGAAAAGTTTTTTTTCTCAAAAACTCAAAACATTTTAGAGCTGTACTTGCAATACCATGATACCATGATATTTTTGCTTAAGGTTGTCATACCATCAGAATCTCATAGCGGCACATGCCTACTCAAGAGTAGTGCAAAATCAAATTTACCCCATCGGAACACATTTCTGGTGACCTGTAGTTGTTTAAAAACAAACAACTGAGCAGTTTTGCAATCAAATATCAAATCTGGATACAACATTTCGATATGTTTCACAATCTTTATGTTAAATTGCTTACAGTACACTGATATTGATTACAATCATACAACAGCTTATTTTTGCAAATGCTCATAGTAAAATACTCCTGAAGTCTCAAGCAAGAGCTAGACTTCCAAAATAAGGTTTCCAGGGAATCATTAGGGTTTCAAAATAAGGCTTCAAGACAGGCTTTGATTCACAGAAGGGTTTCAATTGAAAAACTGTCCGTCAGTTAGCCCTTTCTATCTTTCATCAATGTGTTTTCGTCTTTATTTTGTCCGTTTGTTTACATGGAGGACAGTGACAGCAGCCTAGTTTCAATGCTAGTTTTGCTAACTACGACGCAGCGTGAAAAGCCCTTATTATTGACCGAAAACTAATTTCATTGCGTTTCGAGCACCAATTACGCAAAGAATGCAAACAAGCGTGTACCTGCCAAAGATTTAACGCGTTTGAGAAGGTTTTCTCCGTGATTTTCTGAGCTAACGTTAGCATAGCTAAATTAGCGCTACCTCGTTTTGACTTCAAACGGCAATTTGTTAATGTCATCTGCTTTGTTTTAGCGGTCGGTGCTTACCAAATCTTTCGGTGGTCTCTCCGCTGTTCTTCCGAACAGTCCCATTGTGGCAAAATGCCTTCAAAACCGAGCGAGTTATTCGCCTACTCACTGGAAGTAAATGACTAGCTGCAATGATTTGACAAACACTTCCTGTTCACCCCGAGTGCGGATATAAACCAGGTACCAGGTGAAGAAATATGTAATTAAAAATAAAATTAATTAAAATAACAAAAAAGACTAGCAAATAAATACAATTGTCATGCCGTTACTTTTGGCGTTATCAGCTTAGATGTAGCTTCGCCAAACAACCACGTTATTCAATACCTAAATGAATGAACTAATGTAAACACAGAAGACAATTTGCAAATATGAGTAAACTATGAAGCTATGTATTGCAATTGTTATATGTATGTTATATGCATTTTGAAATGTACATTTACATGAGACCACACCTGTGGTACAAGTTCAACAGTAAAATATATACAGTCACGTCATTGACCTTTATATATAGTTACAATAACAGTAATATACAGCGCAAAAAGGCAACACTGCTCCAATTAAGCAAAACAAAAAAAAAGAAAAATTGAACATCACTAATTTTCTTCGTCATCGAAGCCCCGTTGTGACGTTTCAAAGGTTCTCATTTCCAGCGAGTTCTAGACTGTTCTGTGAAAGACCGCCGCACGCACCAATCACGTAAGAGCAATCGGAATGATACGCCAATCGGTGACGCGAGAAGGCGGGTTGTAAACGCGGCAGGCTCTTAGATCCTATGATGATGTTTACGGTCGCCTCGGAGTGGGAGAATCCGCTCTGTTCACCGTTGCCCTCAGGATTACGCCGGATGAGTTAGCTATAAACAGACCGAATTACATAACAGAGCGTAATTTACTGAGCGCACTTGTAGTTGGCGGACGTGTTGATTTTCAGGCTCCTATATTCCTTTTTTTTTTTTTTTTTTTTTTTTTTTTAATCTTACGAGAGTAAGGTAATATCGTCTGGTTCTCAAAGGTGGCAAGTGCAAAAGGATAAGTTTGCCAGTGGGGTAAATAAGAGCTTCCATCATGTCAGTGGTCGGCATTGATGTGGGTTTCCTGAACTGCTACATCGCCGTGGCCAGGAGCGGTGGTATTGAAACCATCGCCAACGAATACAGTGACAGATGCACGCCGTAAGTATGACAGTCATGAAATGGAAAAAAAAAAAAAGACGCGTCATCGCGCGGGGAAAAAATGGTCCTGTTTTGTGTTTGTTACGCAATGTGTTCGCTTTTTATGACGACGCTGTGACGAGGGATGCTGGTGCTGGCTGCAGCCAGGGATGCTGCATGGCTCAAAATGGGAAGGCCTTTTACCCATTTTACTCAGAAGTCCAAATGGTGATAGACTTGGCGGTGAAAGCAATCTGATTATTTCCAATCAAACTAACTTATCTTGCCTTTATGTAAGGGTGGTGTAAGAATAACCACTGTAGTAATACTGTACTCATGTGCGTCATATTTTTTTCAAAGTACAAAATGAAATGGTTCCATTCAGTAGTGGTGTGCGATATGGGAAAAAAATCTTTTATATCACGATAGCCAGGGTTGCAAACAGACTTGCAGGGGCCCGGGACAAGAGACCATTATAGGGCCCCACCCCACCTCAACCCTGCCACCGGCTTGTCTTTTAACGCTTTGCAAGCAATGACAGTGTATATTTTCAAATTATTTAATTTGAGATTGAAAGTTAAATTTAACAGACCGTAATGTGATGTGACACAATATAAACAAACAATTTCCATCTATTGTCCCATGTAGGTTACAGTACAATACAACTGAGAGTGCTATGCCTGCCTGCTAAGCAACAAAAGAGTATAACTAAACATGCTGTGCCCGCCCCCTTCATATCCCTGGGGTTATCTAGCCCTCTAACAGTGATGTGCTTAGATTTTTTGACAGCAAAGTCATTTATAACATGAGTGAAATCCAGTTTTTGAGCAAGCTCACGCTCAATGGAGAGCATGGTTGGGTTGTTAACCCAACATAAATCCAGCCGCCGGACCCCGAGTCTGTTCAGCCTCGCGCACCTGCTCTACACAGACTAACATACTAGCATATCCCTGATCTCCCATCACCTTCTCTCTCCTCGGCTCAACGCTGGCAGCATGTCTTGTCATACAGCAGCTCAATAGGCTACAATTGGCCGGTGGTAGACTTGAATCAGGCTTTGGTCATGGTGAATGCAAACGTTCAGTGTTTGCGGCGGTTGTTCACTTACCGACATCACCGTCCACAGCCAACTCTAGCCCTACTCCTCTGGCTTCTTGTCCCCCTTTTAAAAACTTAATCATTTTTTCTTGTTCACATGTATGATCTTTATTTCTTTTTCTTTTTTTCGTTTCCTTTCAGCGCACTCGATTTATGACGACTCGCCATGTTTAGAGATTATAACAAGGCCAGATTTGAATTTCCCGCTTCAGGGCACGTACGTAGTGTAGCCTTGAGTGCACCAAAGCTGGGTCAAACCATTTTCTGCTAAGACAGCGGGGTGGGGGTGGGGGGTCGTGAATAAAAAGGAAAAAATATATACCGGTATTTTAAATATTTAATATTTTAATTTTTTTTTATTTTTTTTTTAATGGAATTATATTGTCGTCATCATCGGTATCATTGACAGTCATTGACAATTACAAAATGTGATATGATTTGCCCGAGGGAACCGAAGAAGACGACAAAGGCGGACGAGATGAAGCATATGCTTATCAGTTTCCCATCCCCCATACAACTAAAGACGCACATTCAGGCATGGGACATAGATCAAAACTGTAAAATAGCTTCAGAGTGCGTCTGTACGCGGCGAAGGCTGAGCAGCGAATCTGTTTTTAAGTATATATCGAGTAGAACATAATATCTAATCAGACATTGATTTCAATAAAAATGGAATGTAAAGTAAAATAAATTAAGGATCATTCAGGGGCCCCTATGGTCCTGAGGCCCAGGACAACATAATCAGGGCACAAGGAGACGTACAACCATGCACGTCATTGTCCTACGGACAATTTAAGGTGTTTGATCAGCCTACTACACGTTTTTGGGATGTGGGAGGAAACCGGAGTCCCCGGAGAAAACCCATGCAGGGACGGAGAGAACATGCAAACTCCACACAGGAAGGCCAGGGCCCGGGATTGAACCTTTGATCTCAGAAATGTGAGGCAGACATGCCAACCACGCGGCCACCGGATGTGAAATGTAGCATTTAAATTTAATGTTCTGAGATCATTATTTCTTCAGTTGCTGATAAAATTGTTTCATGACTTGATAGTTGTACAATTTACTTTGGCCTCCCTCAAAATACCCTCCATAAACTGCAACAGGTCCAGAATTCAGCCGCTCGCATCATAATCCCACCACATCACTCCAGTTCTCCACCAGCTCTATTGGCTTCCGGTCCACTTTCGCATCCAGTTCAAAGTTCTCCTCCTCACATTCAAGTCCATCCGCAACCTGCCACTCTGTACCTTTCCGACCTCCTCCATACTACAATTCCCTCCCGTGCCCTCAGGTCCTCTACCTCCATACACTTGCCCCCCCCCTCCCGCTCACCTTAGCACCATGGGGAGCAGAGCATTCAGCCGCTCAGCTTTGGAATTCACTACCACCCAACCTTAGGAGCACCGACTCACTCCCCCTTTTTTAATCTTAACTCAAAACTCACCTGTTTAGACTTGCATATCCATAATAATCCCTGATTTCTTTGTGTTTTACTGTTCTGCTAATTTTTTTCATCTATTAGTATTTGTATTGTTTTAAACGTTCTATACTTAATTATTTTGACTATTTTTAGTCTTTAATACGTCTAATTGTTTTTTTAAATGATTGTACGGCTACCTTGAGTGCCAGAAAGGCACCTTCGAAAGGCACCTTCAAATAAAATGTATTATTCTTATTATTTAGTTTGTCATAGGGCTGCAGCTATCGATTATTTTAGTAGTCGATTAATCGATCAACTTGTTAATTCGATTAATAGAGTAATCGAATAAGGAATATGAGAAATTAAAATACCTGAGCAGAGCTTCAAACATACATAGCAAAAGTCTGCCAGCTTAAATGCTATAAAATGCTAACTTTTTTTAACAATGCTCTTAACAAATGGTTCAAACACATATTCTCACAAAAAACGGCTAAATATACCTATAAACTAAATTACGAATGCATTAAAAAAAAGCTCAAACAAAAACTTATCTTGGTCTTATCAAGAAGCAGCTGGATTTAACCATGTTAAATGATTTATGCCATATTCACTGTTGCCACTAGAGAGCAGTGTATCCACCCAAATCAATAAAACTAAATGCAAACACTTTCAAAACAAACCATTACAACGCCACTTTAATTAAACGAATACTCGAAGCAGCAAAATTTAATTCGAATCATTTTTTTCTTTAATCAAATTACTCGAGGTAATCGATTAATCGTTGCAGCACTAGTTTGTGGTAATGTGATCATTTTAGTTTCATTTTAAAACCTTGAGTTTGAATGCCATTTGATTTAATGAACTGCTATTATTTCGGTCTCTCTGGATGTTGAGAGGTGAATGTTATTTTGGGGGACATCAAGAGGTCACATTATGTATACATGATGTGCTATACTGTGAGTGATAAGGGATGCAGGCATGTATATGTACTTGCTGCTCAACATCACCATATTGGCAATAGGATAACCTCATGCTGGTATGTCGTTTTACATCAATTTGACTTCAGGGGCGTCACTAGCAGTGTTGTTAATTTTACTTTAAAATAGTAATTAATTACAGTTACAAATTACTTCTCCCAAAAAGTAATTGCGTTAGTAACTCAGTTACCTGAATGTAAGAGTAATTAGTTACTTGGCAAAGTAACTAGTGATAATTTTTTTTTTTCTCAAAAAAAATACAAAAAAAAAAAAAAAAAAAAAGCAAACAAACAAAAAAAAAAAAAACAGGTCACACAATGTGAAGTTTAAAGGATTTGGGGGACAATTGGCCCTAGCCCAATTCTTTACCCTCCACTTAACTAGACACAAGGGTATTGCGATAACTAGCTAGTAACCTTTGCTATGTGTGGAAGTAATTTCAAGTTGTGAATCAACCGTTAAAGTTGTTAAAATTGCTCCCGTTATTGCATTAGTTCCCTTCTGTCTACTTTAAACGTGTAAGTTTTAAAACTGTTTCATCATTTAAAGATAGATTTAAGTTAAGATTTTGCCGATTTAGAAGCATTTTAGATTTAAAAAAAAAAAAAAAAGTTACTTAGGTTCGCTAGGAAGGGTCTCTACATCAGGGCCTTCCTAAAAGGGTCTACTGCTTTAAGATAGCGGCTGTTTACTAACGCATGTAGTCCTTAAAACATGTTGGCAATGCAGCTGTGTCAGTTTTGCATCTAGTTCTATAATATGATATCTACCGTGTCATGTGGGCGTAGTTTGTCGGCTATGGCTACAGTCAGGTATTATTGGAGCCACCTAGCATCGCGGTTGCAACGGCGTCTTCCCCACTGCTGCTCTGCTCTCGTCCCCGTGAGTCCGTTTCTCTCAGACTTTTTTTATTCAACCAACTTAGTAACGCATAGTAACGCACGCCTTTCCCGCCTCAGTAACGGTAACGGCGTTGCCAAGATGAGAAAAGTAATTAATTAGATTACTCATTGCTGAAAAAAATAACGCCGTTAGTAACGCAGTTATATTGTAACGCCGTTATTAACAACACTGGTCACTAGACACACGACTAGGGCACTGGCGAGCGAGCAAAATTTTTTTTTAGCACTTGTCTATCATAAAAAGTCAGAAATAGCGCTTTTAACTAGATATAATCAAACCAAAATGCGAGTCTTTATTAAAAAGAAAAAAAATGACTTTTTTTGTTTTTCAACCATCAGTATTCAAAATTGGGACATCCTTTGTTGATACCTACACTCTGCTGCTTGACTATGTCAAGAGAGAAATGGGGATATATTACTTTAAGTGTTATGCACTTAATCAGTGTTTCTCAATTAGGTTGTGATGTAAAAGTGGTTTATGTTGCCTGTGCGGGTTACCTAGCTTACCTCTCTCATTCCTTCTTGCTGATTTATCCTTGCTGCGAGCAAATAACTTTTTAATATCCATTTGCAAGAGTAATGCTGTTTGAGTCAAATAGACATAAAAATAATACATCTTGTTACAGATTACAAGGACTGCAGTAACAAATAAAATGCTTGTTAGAAAAAAAAACAGCTGAAAATTATGATGAACACACATGCAAAATTGTTAGAGGTTATATCCCCAAGATAGGCAATTCATTCATACAGATTGATTCATCTTGGTCATATAAACAAATAGCATTAATAATAGTATCTATTGATACAATTCAAATACCACATATCATATTAAGCCTTTCACTCTAATCACATTTAATTGTCGTTGTATTCATAGCCAGTTAGCTAAAGGACGGCAGCTAATCTGCTACTTAAATTTGCGACCAGAGTAGTTTGCCGCAGTTAACTGCCTGATACGTAAAGAATAAAGTTGAAGCATTTAGATTCACAATTCATGGGAATAGGCGACCAAACAAACATCAACTGGGATGGGCAGTGTATCTAGCACTTACCTGTAAAGCAGGTGGGAAGATGTTATTGTTATATGATATTGATTTTGCATTCAAGTCTTGTTGGAGTAATCGAAAAAACGATTCTTAATTACATGGGGTCTATAAAACGCGCCAAGTAGTCACTCAACTTGTGATGCATCGTTGGACCATTAATATAGGCTACCCGTCTTTGTAACAACCATGTTTTTACCCCACATTACGACTTCACAACACATCAGAACAGTTTTCCAACTTGGGAACTTTGGTCTCCCGATGCACATGAACGCAGCATATCTCCCCAAGGTGCTTCGCAGAAGTATCAACTCATATTCCAAACTTAAGTGCATAAATTACCATATATTAAGGAGCCATGTGCAGATTGTGTAAATGGAGTGAATAGAGTAATATGAGTAACATACCATATTAAATAGGCGCATTCTGTAGATTATGCGACAGTGGTATGAGAAAGTATCTGAACCTTTTTGAATTTCTCACATTTCTGCATAAAATCACCATCAAATGTGATCTGATCTTTGTCAAAATCACATAGATGAAAAAACAGTGTCTGCTTTAACCAAAACCACCCAAACCTTTATAGATTTTCATATTTTAACTATGCAAACAATGACAGAAGGGGGAAAAATAAGTAAGTTCACCATCACATTTAATATTTTATAAGCAACTCAATGGGGTTCAAGTCTGGACTTTGACTTGGCCACTCCAGAACGTGTATTTTTTCCTTCTGAAACCATTCCAAAGTTGATTTACTTCTGTGTTTTGGATCATTGTCTTGTTGCAACATCCATCTTCTTTTTAGCTTCAACTATCTGACAGAGGGCCTCAGGCTTACCTGTAAAATATCCTGATAAACTTTTGAATTCATTCTTCCAAGAATGATTGCAAATTGTCCAGACCCTGATGGGCTGTTTTGCAAATTGTCCAGACCCTGATGGAGCAAAACAGCCCCAAATCATGATGCTCCCTCCACAATGCTTCACGGTGGGGATGAGGTGTTGATGGTTGGTGAGCTGTTCCATTTTTTCTACATAGATGACCTTGTGTGTTACTCCCACACAATTCCACTTTGGTTTCATCAGTCCACAAAATATTTTGCCAAGACTTCTGTGGAGTGTCCAAGTGCCTTTTTGCGAACATTAAACGAGCAACAATCTAATTTTTTAGACAGCAGGGGCGTCCTCCACAGAGTCCTCCCATGAGCACCATTCTTGGCCATAGTTTTAAATCTAGTTGACGTGTGCACCGAGATATTGGAAGGTGTCAGTAATTTCTGTAAGTCTTTAGCAGACACTCTAGGGTTCTTTTTTTACCTCTCTGAGTATTCTGCGCTAAACTCTTGGCGTCTTCTTTGGTGGGAGAGAAGCAACAGTGCCAACTTGTCTGACTGTCGATTGATGAAAATTCAGACTTTAGAGGATGTTTTGTATCCTTTCCCAGCTTTTTACAAATCAACAGTCCTTGAGCAAAGGTCTTCAGATAGCTGTTTTGACCGAGCCGTGATGCACATCAGACAATGCTTCTAATCAAGACATTTTTACCAGGTGTGTGTTTTTTATAGTGGTCAGGGCAGCTTCAAACCACTCATCAGTGATTGGGCACACACCTGACTTAAAATGTTAGGTAAAAATTGGTTCCAATTGCCCTTCAAGTGTCCTTAGACAGAGGGTTCAGTTAATTATTTTCCCCCCATTGTTTGAACGCCATCCTCATTAAGATTTGAAAACCTATAAATGTATGGGTGGCTTTACCTAAAGCAGACTCTGTATTTCCATCTCTGTGATTTTGACAAAGATCAGATCACATTTGATGGTGATTTTTTGCAGAAACGTGAGAAATTCCAAAAGGTTCAGATACTTTTTCATGTAAACTTCAAAATATTTCATTATCATTATTATTATCAATTTAATCGGTGAAATTGATACTGGGGACACTGCAGATCAATACTGGGGCATGTGTCCAAGTGAAATATGTCTGGTGACGTACATGTTTGACGATACATATCATATTATACCTGTCTTCCACAGCACCATTGTTAAAGAATTTAATACATTTGGAGTTTTTCCAAGTTCTTTTTTTTTTAATTTAAAGTGACACAAATAGGCAAATTTGTCAATTCAGCACGAAACATGGTTTGGACACATGGACACCTAAAATACTGTTAATGTAAGCATGAACATCACTGTGCCCTGTGATTGCATGGGGAGCGGATCATGTTATTCCCAATGCCTCCCATGAAAAATAATGATGATACATTGCTTAGAACACAAGGTTTTTGAAGGTGAACAATCCCGCCTCAGTATGTGACATCGGAATGGAAAAGCGGCTCTCCGCTGTCACGCAGTCAATTACATTTGTTCTCCGCCAGCCACTTATCTTAGCCGGATTATTTCTCCATAGTTGACTTCATCCGCTGATGCACTTGTCTCTCTTCATCCTCATCAAGGGCTTGTGTGTCTTTTGCCGCCAAAAACCGCATCATTGGAAACGCAGCCAAGAGCCAAGTAAGGACACTCCCGTACTTATTCAAAGTGACTCTAATGAAATGATTTCATGATGTATCCCCCCCCAGATGATAACAAACTTCAAAAACACAGTTCACGGCTTTAAAAGATTCCACGGCAGAGCGTTTGACGACCCCTTCGTGCAAGCGGAAAAGAGCAAAGTACCTTACAGTTTGCATAAACTGCCTGATGGAACCACTGGAGTTAAGGTGAAGAATTTGTAGAAGTTCATTCTGTTATTTCGATGATGTCAGTTTGTTCACAATTGTGATAGATTTGCTGCGTGGACATGTGCAAAGTATCAACACTGAGCATCATAATGTTTACTAAATAATTACTATTATTATTATCGAATTAAAAAAAAATCTCCATCGAGATAACAACACATAACTCGTGAGACTAATGGCCATTGTATTTCTCAGGTGCGGTATTTGGACGAGGATAAAGTTTTCACAGTGCAGCAGATAACAGGAATGCTGCTCAGCAAGCTGAAAGAAACGTCCGAGGGCGCTCTGAAGAAACCCGTGGTGGACTGCGTGGTGTCTGTGAGCGATGCAAACAATGCTGCGGTCGATCATTACAAGTGTGGAAAATTGAAACCCGTTTGTTTGTGCTCCGTGTACCACAGGTCCCCTGCTTTTTTACAGACAGTGAACGGCGATCTGTGTTGGATGCAACACAAATTGCGGGGCTTAACTGTTTAAGGCTAATAAATGACACCACCGCAGGTCAGTCCCTTGTTTATTGCTGACCACCTCGCGACTGGCGACTGACTGAAATGGGTGGGCATGTCTGGCAGGGGAATGGCATAGACTATAGATTTACACTGCTGGCCAAAAATATTGGCACCCCTCCAATTCTGTCAGATTATGTTCAATTTCTCCCAGAAAGTGATTGAAATTACAAATGCTTTGGTAGTAATATCTTCATTTATTTTGTTTGCAATGAAAAAAACACAAAAGAGAATGGGAAAAAAAATAAATCATTATAATTTTACGCAAAACTCCAACAATGGGCTGGACAAAAGTATTGGCACCTTTAGAAAAAACGTGATGCTTCTCTTAATTTGTGTAATTAACAGCACCTGTTACTTACCTGTGGCACAAAACAGGTGGTGGCAATAACTAAATCACACGTGCAGCCAGTTAAAATGGATTAAAATTGACGCAACCTCTGTCCTGTGCCCTTGTGTGTACCGCATTGAGCATGGAGAAAAGAAAGAAGACCAAAGAACTATCTGAGGACTTGAGGAGCAAAATTGTGAGGAAGCAAAGCAAATCTCAAGGCTACAAGTCCATCTCCAAAGACCTGAATGTTCCTGTATCTACCGTGCGCAGTGTCATCAATAAGTGTAAAGCCCATGGTACTGTCGCTAACTTCCCTAGATTTGGAGAAAAACAAAAATTGACGAGAGATTTCACTGTAAGATTGTGCGGATGGTGGATAAAGAACCTCAACTAACATCCGAACAAGTTCAAGCTGTCCTGCAGTCCCAGGGTACAACAATGTCAACCCGTACTGTCCGTCGGCATCTGAATGAAAAGGTACTCTATGGTAGGATACCCAGGAAGACCCCACTTCTGATCCAGAGACATAAAAAAGCCAGAGAGGAGTTTGCCAAAACTTACCTGAGAAAGCCAAAAATGTTTTGGAAGAATGTTCTCTGGTCAGATGAGACCAAATTGCCAATACATTTTGCCAGCAGTGTGTAATACAGGTTTTTTATAGTTATTTTGAGATTTAGGGGGTATTTAAGGGTACTTAAGGGTTCAATCTGACTTAGTCGGAACTTTGGGGTATGTGGCCAGCGTAGGAACGGAACTCGTTTGTAATCCGTTGACTAGCTGTAATTGTACTGTATTTGACAGTTGCATTAGCCTATGGGATCTACAAACAGGACCTCCCCACTCCAGAGGAGAAGCCTCGCAATGTTGTGTTTGTGGATATGGGACATTCCTCTTATCAGGTCGCCATCACGTCTTTCAACAAGGGCAAACTAAAGGTCAGTAACCTACTCTGGGTTCTCCTCCCAAACCTTTGCCTGAAGGCGCTGCTCGGTCACCATGCAGGTACTGGCCACGGCATTTGACCCCTACCTGGGCGGCCGTAATTTTGACGAAGCCTTGGTGAATTACTTCTGCGAGGAGTTCAAAGTCAAGTACAAGCTGCACGTAAGAGACAACCCGCGGGCCGTGCTGCGTCTGCATCAAGAATGCGAGAAGCTCAAGAAGCTGATGAGCGCCAACTCCTCGGACCTGCCCCTCAACATCGAGTGCTTCATGAACGACATTGACGTTTCCAGCAGGATGAACAGGTCCCAACGAAGACATCCTCATTTGGCTCAATAGCATTTGAAGGGATTTTGACCTGATTTCCCATCCGCAGGGGCCATTTTGAAGAGATGTGCGCGCAATTTTTAATGCGGGTAGAGATGCCGCTGAAGGACGCCCTGGAACATTCAAGTACGTACCTCCCGTCTGATTACATCCGCTCACCTATCTTAGGTAATGTTAAGCCAACGTGTTGTGCGGCAGAGCTGAGCCGGGACGACATCTACTCCGTGGAAATAGTAGGAGGCGCGACGAGAATGCCGGCCATCAAGGACCGGATCGCTAAATTCTTCGGCAAAGATGTCAGCACCACGCTCAATGCTGACGAAGCTGTCGCCAGAGGCTCCGCCCTTCAGGTGCTCATTGAGGGTAGCTTTGCATATAATGCAAACGCTACCATGTTATGATACAGTGGTATGAAAAAGTATCTGAACCTTTTTGGAATTTCTCACATTTCTGTATAAAATCACTATCAAATTTGATCTGATCTTTGTCAAAACCACACAAATGAAAAAAAAAGTGTCTGCTTAAGCTAAAACCGTCCAAACATTTATAGGTTTTCATATTTTAATGAGGATAGGATAGCATGCAAACAATGACAGAAGGGGGAAAACTAAGTAAGTGAACCCTCTGCCTAAGGAGACTTTGCAATTGAAACCAATGTTTACCAAACATTTTAAGTCAGGGGTGTGCCCAATCACTGATGAGTGGTTTGAAGCTGCCCTGCCCATTATAAAACACACACCGGGCAAGAATATTCTTGATGAGAAGCATTGTCTGATGTGCATCATGACTCGGTCAAAAGAGCTGTCTGAAGACCTGCGATCAAGGATTGTTGATTCGTATAAAGCTGGGAAAGGATACAAAACCATCTCTAAAAGTCTTGATGTTCATCAATCGACAATCGGAGAAATTGTCTACAAATGGAGAGAGTTTGGCACTGTTGTTTCCTGCCATGGAGTGGCTGTCCACCAAAGATGACGCCAAGAGTTCCGCGCAGAATACTCAGAGAGGTAAAAAAGAACCCTAGAGTGTCTGCTAAAGACTTACAGAAATTACTGGCACAGTCCAATATCTCGGTTCACACATCAACTATATGTAAAACTATGGCCAACAATGGTGTTCATGGGAGGACTCCGCGGAGGACACCCATGCTGTCTAAAAAATACTTTGTTGCTCGTTTAATGTTCGCAAAAAGGCACTTGGACACTCCACAGAGGTCTTGGCAAAATATTTTGTGGGCTGATGAAACCAAAGTGAAATTGTTTGGGAGTAATACACAATGTCATGTGTGGAGGAAAAATTGAATAGCTCACCAACTTCATCACCTCATTTCCACCGTGAGGCATGGTGAAGGGAGCATCATGATTTGGGGCTGTTTTGCTTCCTCAGGGCCTGGAAAACTTGATATCATTAATGGAAGAATGAATTCAAAAGTTTATCAGGATGTTTTGCAGGAACACCTGTCAGACAGTTAAAGCTAAAAAGAAGATTGCTGCTGCACCAAGACAATATTCCAAAACAACGAAGTAAATCAAGTTCAGAATGGTTTCAGAAGAACAAAATACACGTTCTGGAGTGGCCAAGTCAAAGTCCAGACTTGAACCCTATTGAGTTGCCGTGGCATGGCTTAAAGACAGCGATTCATGCCGGACATCCCAGGAATCTGACTGAACTACAGCAGTTTTGTAGAGAAGAATGGTCCAAGATTAGTCCTGGTCGACGTGCCAGACTGATCTGCAGCTACAGGAAGCGTCTGGTTGAAATTATTGCTGCCAAAGGGTGGGCCACAAAATATTACTACAAAATATTAGTTCACTTACTTATTTTTCCCCCTTCTGCCGTTGTTTGCATACTATCCTCATTAAAATCAAAAACCTATAAATGTTTGGGTGGTTTTAGTTAAAGCAGAGTTTTTTCATTTTCAGTGATTTTGACAAAGATCAGATCACATTTGATAGGGATTTTATGCAGAAATGTGACAAATTCCAAAAGGTTCAGATACTTTTTCATACCACTGTATTCCTTTTTTTCATCGGCGCGCCACCCAGCCAAAACCCAACATCGTTCAAACACCAATTTTCGTTTGACACACGAAAAAATTGACCATTCGCTCAAAGACATGTTTTGTTTTGTTTTGTTTTTTTGAAAAAGTGAGATTTCAAAACACTACTTGTCCTACAGTTTTTGTCTAAACAAAAAATTCAGAACGCTAAAGTGCCACAGAGGTTTTTGCCAAAAACGTACGGTTTGGCCCAAATTTTCCCAAAACATACCCATTCATTTCTAATAGGCAATATTTGCCATTTATTTCCAATGGCCTTATTTGGCCGCCGTTCATTTTAATTGCACAAAAATTTCAATTCAGTCCTATTGATTTCCAACCCAAGTGTCTCAATATCAACAGGAAGCTCCCTTCAACAACCCAATGACAACAGGAAGTGACCCTGAAATGACCCCAGATCAATATGAAGTTGCCCAATACAAACCCAAAGCAGATCCCAGATCAGTGGAAAGTGACCTCACCAAAATGAACAGAAAGTGACCCAATATAGCAAACGTCACACCAAAATTAACATCGCAATTTTTACAGAAATTGCATTGTCTAGTTATATATTTTGTCTCTTCTTTGTGAAGTACCTGACGTTTCGTATTAATCTTTTGATTCCGCTGTCGTTGCAGTGCGCAATCTTGTCTCCAGCCTTTAAAGTTCGTGAGTTCTCCATCACTGATGTTGTTCCCTTCCCTATTACTCTGCGCTGGAAATCACCAACAGAAGATGGACTCGGGTAAGGAGAAGTTGCTGTATTTATTACAATACTGTAGTTCACACGCTTCCAGATTTTACTCCGGTCTGTGTTCATAAAAAGTCGCCCAGTCAACACGGATTCCATGATAGCGAACGTGCTTCAAAATGAAAGCTTTCGTCACATTTGAACATCATAAAATCTCTTCTTGTTGACACACTTGACGTGTTTGGCACGATTGGTCTTAACATGGAACGTTCGAAATTATCTTTTTGTTGTAGAGAATGTGAGGTGTTCGGTAAGAATCATGCTGCCCCCTTTTCCAAAGTGATCACCTTCCACAAGAAGGAGCCTTTTGACCTCGAAGCCTTTTACAGCTGCCATCAAGAGCTTCCACATCCTGACTGTAGGATAGGTAAGGAACTAGCTAGCGCTAAAACCTTGAGTTGAAGTGATCTATTTCTGATTCAAAGACAATTTTTCCCCTCCTGTTGCCAGGATGCTTTTCAGTCCAGAATGTGGTGCCGCAGGCAGACGGAGACAGCTCCAAAGTGAAGGTCAAGGTGCGCTTTAATGTCCACGGCATCTTCAGTGTGTCCAGCGCCTCTTTGATTGAGAAGCAGAAAGGAGAGGGGGAGGACATGCAGATGGATGCCGAGCCAATTTTGCAAAATGAAGGCAGAGCGGAGGAGCAGGTAGGAGGGTTTCAACATTTTTACTAGTGTTGCATCCATTCTGGGCCAATACATAGTTATTTTTGGGAAAAAAATGCTTAAAATATATTGCAGAAAACACAGACAAGGCTGAAAAAGCAGTTTCTGCTCTTGCACGCCTCTTTAAAATAAATTGCTGTATTTTAAGCCAAAAGAACCATTGTGTTCGATAGAACAATATGTCTATATGCTGCCATAGCAGTTTCATGGTGCATTAAGCCCCCGAACTATTTTTAATTTGTCAATTTTACCCTGGAGACCCCCGTTTACAGACACTGCGCAACCGCCTTTGTTTCAACCCAGCCATTAAAATAAGTTCGTTAAAGTTAATTCGCTCCAGGGACCAGGACCTTGTTTGTAAGTCGAAAAGGTTGTATGTCGCTACTGACCTTCAGTTTGCCTTTGTTGAAAGACGTGATGGCAACCTGATATGAGGAATTAATGCATTCCATTAATTCATTCATTCCATTAATATTTAGTAAAACAAAAAAAAAATTATCTAAAATTATTCACTCGCATATTTTAAACTTACAAACAAATTACGTCACAATGAAAAAAATAGTGTCTGTAAATAGGTTACGGATAAACTACCTGATAACTATCGCTTAATTGTATTTTTTTGTTACTGTCGCATTTTCCCTGATATTTTAGATGATAAATAGTCGATCTGAACAAAGAAAAATTGAAGAAAAAAAAAACGTTTCAAAGGGTAAATATTTGAAAAAAAAATCTCGTCCACTCCTTGATGTCTGCGATTTCTTCATTGCGACCCTTGTTATATTACCGTGTTTCACCCATAAAATCCCCCAAAAGTCCAGCTGTGGCCATTCACAGCTGTGTCTTGACACTCGGTAAGACAAGCTAAACTGAGTTTTTGGATCGAAACAAGGTAAGTACGCGGTAATAGCTCGTTAAAATCATGGTGTCTTTAATTATGCTCTCTCATGCTCTCACCTCGAGTTAGGGTTTAGGGGTTTAAATTGATTTATTTTTTATTTTTTTTAATCCCTTACTGTTCAAAATTTTTCTTCCCCCCCGAAAATTGAGATTTTAAGCTTTCAAATGATGTATCAGACATGCATGTTGGACTATTTTGAAGTTTGGCCAAATTGGGGGTCTCAGAGCAGAACTTCAAGTCACCTGAGTGTTTTCCGCCATATATACTAGTATACTGTATTTTTCTTTTAATCCTAAATTTCTGCTACTCACTTGAATGTAAAGTAATTCTATCATGATGTGGTTAGTCATTGCTTAACTCGAGTGTCAAATGTGTACAGTTACATTTGTTCATTCGCACCCTCCCTGTCAAAATGAATTGGAAGTTGTTATAAATTGCGTCCTTTAAGGCCCACAAGACCCCAGTAGATGTCAAAGGAAACTATTATTTATCTTTTCTGTGTGTTCGTTAATTACCCATAGCGGGAGTATTTACTAATTAATAATAGATTCATTAAAAGACTCACAGACCTGATGAAGTAATTTGATCTGAGTGTATTTATTCCAGGGATATTGTAAATGAGAAGTACAGAACTCTGGCTGATAACGGAAGTACCAGTAAAGTTCCCGAACCAGTGGGTATCTAATATACTACGAAGGCCTGGCAAAATTAGCATTCGTTTTTCTGCTTGTCTCGTGGAGACGACGGCGTCATCCCAGTTCTCGTTTCCCGTCTGGAGGCGTCGTGACCTGTTAATTTGCTGATCTTAACGATTTATTGTACCCTGACTCTGGGTACAAGTCCTAGACGCATTCCCACGGAAGTAAAACCCTTAGGAGTTTATTTTGAGAAAATATTAAGTGGACAACATATTCTGTCTTCTGTTTGACGTTGTCAGGCAGCGTGCTTATGGTTCTGCTGAGTGGACGTCTACTAAAAAATGCGATCATCCAGCTAATGTTGATTAAGAGATTATCGATTATATTTAAATCAAAGTGTTTATCACTAATGGTACAGTATATATGTCAAAACAGGTAGTCTCCTGGTTACGCTGTACACGATTTACGCGATTTCGACTTTATGATGCCAGAGTCTTATTGTACCTCACAGTATCTTATTTTTACTTTACTTTATTATTAATATGATGTGCTCTGTCTTCTCGAAATGTGAAGTTGTCCAGCGTGACAAACAGCAAACAAGGCAATTGTGCTTTTTAAAGCTTTTTGCTTCCTTCACGTTAGACAATTTGTAAAGCTGTAACACACGTGTACGCTTATGTTCAAAACGACACACATTTTAACAATAAAACACTTGAAACAAAACAATTGGTGTTCAAACATCAATCTAGTCTGATCAATATGTAAATTGAGTAGATGAAATCAGCCTAATTTGCCTAACAAAAGTCCACTCTTAAATGCTACAAATGCTGACGTATTTACAGTTCTCATAGTAAATCGCTCACACGTAACTCCATAAACTGCAGCTCTAAACTTAATAACAAATGTATGCACACAAATATATGAGCTGAAACAACTTACAGCTGGATGTGGGCTAAACCAGAGCACAGCTACACTGCTGGCCAAAAGTATTGGCAACCCTGCAATTCTGTCAGATAATGCTCAATTCAATGCCAGACAAAAGTATTAGCGCCCTTTGAAAAATCATATGATACCTATGGCACATAACAGGTTGTGTCGATAAATAAATCAAACGTGCACCCAGTTAAAATGGATTAAAGTTGACTCAACCTCTGTCCTGTGTCCTTGCGTGTACCACATTGAGCATGGAGAAAAGAAAGAAGACCAAAGAACTGTCTGAGGACTTGAGAAGCAAAATTGGTGAGGAAGCATTGGCAATCTCAAGGCTACAAGTCCATCTCCAAAGACCTGAATGTTCCTGTCTCCACGATGCGCAGTGTCATCAATAAGTGTAAAGCCCATGGCACTGTGGCTAAACTCCCTAGATGTGGACGGAAAACAAAAATTGACGAGAGATTTCAACGAAAGATTGTGCGGATGGTGGATAAAGAATCTCGACTAACATCCAAACAAGTTCAAGCTGTCCTGCAGTCCCAGGGTACAACAGTGTAAACCCGTACTATCCGTCGGCGTCTGAATGAAAAGGGACTCTATGGTAGGATACCCAGGAAGACCCTACTTCTGACCCAGAGACATAAAAAAGCCGGGCTGAAGTTTGCCAAAACTTACCAGAGAAAGCCAAAAACGTTTTGGGAGAATGTTCTCTGGTCAGGTGAGACAAAAGTAGAGCTTTTTGGGAAAAGGCATCAACATAGAGTTTACAGGAAAAAAACTAGGCCTTCAAAGAAAAGAACACAGGGTCTCCCTCAGAGGTCATGGGTCTTCCAGCAGGACAATGACCCAAAACACACTTCAAATAGCACTAGAAAATGGCCTAAGAGAAAGCACCGGAGACTTCTATAGTGGCCAGCAATGAGTCCAGACCTGAATCCCATAGAACACCTGTGGAGAGATCTGAAAATGGCTGTTTGGAGAAGGCACCCTTCAAATCTCAGCGACCTGGAGCAGTTGGCCAAAGAAGAATGGTCTAAAATTCCAGCCAAGCATTTTAAGAAACTCATTGATGGATACCCGAACGGTTGTTCGCAGTTATTTTGTCTAAAGGTTGTGCTACCAAGTATTAGGTTGAGGGTACCAATAGTTTTGTCTGGCCCATTTTTGGATTTTTGTGTAAAATGATAATGATTCAATTTTTTTTTAATTGTCTTTGTTTTTTCATCGCAAGCAACATACATGAAAATATTACTACCAAAGCATTTGTAATTGCAATCATTTTCTGGGAGAAATTTAGCATAATCTGACAGAATTGCAGGGGTGCCAATACTTTTGGCCAGCAGTGTATGACTACGCAAACTCAATCGTGTAGCCTTCTGGTGGAAATAGCCAGTTTCTGCTGTAGTACTTCAAATTTTTTCTGTATTTGCTCCACAGTGGGGACACCTTTCCAGGGGTGACAATACTTTTGGCCAGTAGTGTATGCTTTATCCATGTCAAACGTCTGAGTCTGCGCCTCAGTCATACAGTGTGACAGTCCAGCCAGACCCAACACTGCCACCAGAGGGCATTAAGCAAAATACATTACTTTTAGACTTTTTGGATAGTTATTTTGAGATTTATGGATACTTAAAGGGTTCATTCGGATTCAAGCAAATTCAGGTTACGTTGCCAGAGTAGGAATGAAACTCGTTCGTAACCTGAAAACTACCTGTAATTTGATTAATTATAAGCATGCATAAAGAGTAAAAAAAAAACTAAATCAGACGCAGTTTTATTTCAATCCAACCACGTCTAGCACGGTCAATGGCTGCCAATGAGTTAACAAGGAAGTGAGCCAGAAATGCCTCAAAACCAACAGGGAGTGACACCAAATCAACAGGAAGTCAGTTGGAAATGCCCCCAAATCATCAGGAAGCAGCCCAAAATATTCAGCAGGAAATGATCCAAAATTGACAGGAAGTGACCCGTTTCTTAAAACGACACGGAACTGACGCAAAATGAACTAATTTCCTGCCATTGACAACGATAGAAGTCTAATTCATTTATACTGGAAGGGTCAGCTGTGAATGCTAATCTCTCAGTGCCACTGCCGTTGGCTTAACTCACTGGCTGCCGTTGATGGTTCAATTATGTCCAATCTATTCGAAGTGGGAGGAGTGGCAGCGAATGAACGAACTCATCTCTAACAGTACATATTGCCCAGAATCTTCATGTTATTTCTTAATACTCCCCAACACTCATGGCGTCATTTTTATGCCGTATCGGTACCAATACTAGTAATGGTTTTGACACTCATTTTTACCCAATATACAGTAAGACAAACACGGAAGGCTGCTATTTGTCATTGATACGAGAATTATATTTCCCAGATCAAAATGCAGGTCGACCAAGAAGTGCAAAACCAGGGGGACCCGCAAAATGAAGACGCTTGCACCAATAGGGTTAGTGGGACGGACCACAATGTTTTCCTGCCAACAGTCACAAAAAAACACACCTATGTCTATAATGTCCTACTATTTTACTCCTCAGCACAACACACAAGTGCAGCTATAAGTGTATTTTGTGTTGCAGGAGTGCGTTGGGGAGAAGCAGGAGTCTGCAGCAGTAGCAGGGAGCAAGGCCAAAGTCAAGGTGAAGAGTGCCGACCTACCCATTGTGGCCAGCAATATTCGACAGCTTGACAGCGAGGTGCTTTGCAACTTTGTCAATTTTGAGGTGAGTCTCTCCACTCCCCTTCTGTTGATGAAGATTTTGTGGCTGCATTGTAGAATTGGTGGAAATTTTACTTTAAATTTTAGATCATGCACATGCAACATACTAAAAATTGCCCTTTTTTTTTTTGCAAATGTATTCTTCCTGAGACCGAATCTAAAAAAATAAATTCTAAAAAGAATTATTTGCTTTTTATCGATAAATATCAGGATCAGGTTTGCAGTACTGTGTATGATGGATTATAAATTAATGTACTAACCTGCAGCCTTTATGCATGGGCCGGTCACAGGATAGTGCAGCAGCTGTGCTTAGAGTGGGCTCTAGATGTCTCCAAACCAAGATGCTTGGGATTAGTTAACTGAGGGGAAAACCCTAATCACCCATGGTGCACAAATAAAATGGAAAATCATGAATTATCAACTCATTACATGTCACTACAGTGTCACCAGTAGGGATGGGAATTGATAGGATTTTTACGATTCTGATTCCATTATCGATATTGCTTAACGATTTGATTCTTTATTGATTCTCTTACCGATTCTAATTTGGGGAAAAAGAAGAAGAAACATTTCGATTGGCATCGAGTTTAATCAGAAGTCACAACCTTACAAACTCACAACGAGGTCAAAAGAGGCCCAAAGCCTCAATATTAACTGTGGCAATAAGTGGCAAATGCACAAGAATGTGTAACATTTTACTGAAACATTTTTCTAATAGAAATAAAAAATATGAAAATGAATGAATGAATGAATATTGGCATATAGGTCGTTGTTCTGCCGTTGCCAATATGTGTTAAAGCAGGGGTCCCCAAACTTTTTCCTGTGAGGGCCACATAACTTTTAACTGATGAGGGGCCGGGGTCAGTTTGAACAGAACACAGAAAAAGTGTGACGATTGCAGGAGTGCCGAAATGTAAAAAATTATTGCTTTTCAGAAAGCCGCAATCAAATAACCCTTTCTGGATTCTTTACAGAACAAAAGTAAATAAAATAAAAATAATATAATAATTAATATAAAAACACTATTAATCAGAGAGGGTTATTTGGTTATTATCTATTTGAGTTCTTCACAGAAAAAGGCCAGAAAATAAATAACACTATTAAGAAAAGAAAAAAAAATTCAAAATGCTCTCTGGTATTGTTCAGGGGCCGGACCAAATGTGGGGGTGGGCTGTATCCGGCCCGCAGGCCGTAGTTTGGGGACCCCTGTTAAAGTGTATTATTTACCAGTATATTGAAATGCATTAGTTTTTATGGCGCTTTCACGCTCAAGTGGGGGCGCCCTTGCGCTTCCTCACGTGAAGAAGAGCGCGCTTCCACGTGAAGAAGAAATGCCGCGTCCAAGCGAGTGGGCGAGTTAGTGAGAGAGGGGAAACACTGCTACGAGCCTACGTTCTTTTTTAATGTTTGTAAAATATCTACAGAGGCAACACCTGTATGTATCGTCTTTTGTGTTGTTGCTGTGTGCTTCCACTCGCGATCGGACACTTAAATCCAGTTGTGTAGTAGATTGAACGATGTGCTAATGCTAGCGAACGCATGCTAACCGTATTAGCAGCTAATCATCGCTGATTTACGTTGATGCAAACCTGTTTGTTATTGGGGACGAAATTGATTTGTTTCATTTCTATTTTTAGTTTCACTCTTCAAGTGATGGTTGAATAAAGTCAGCAAATTATACCAACGTCTTCTGTATCCTCATTTGGGAGTTTAGCTGTATAGCCAGGACTAAGCCTTAGCGTCTCTGTGAGGACAGTGCAGTGTTATTCCCTCCCGATGCAGTTATCTCCCCCTTCCCTCCCGATGCAGTTATCTCCACCTTGCAAGACTGCAAGTCGTTTTGTTGTAATTTTTCCTCGTGAAGTAAAGACACTTTCGAGCGTTTGAACCTACGTGCTGTCATTGTTATGTTTTACGGCTGCAATGCTCGTGCTAAACCATCGTAACCTTTCATTTTCACCCTCTTTCCTGGTGAAGTGTAGCCAAAGTTTGGATCGGGTGGTTCTTGGAGCCATGCTAGTTTGATGCGTCTGGACAACAAGACAAGTCACAACGCAATATGCGTCTTTAGGAATCGTTAAAGGGATCGTTCAGACTTTTTCATTGTGATGTCGAGGCCTCGAAACACAAGGAACCGGTTCTGAATTGGAATCGGATTTCGATTCCCATCCCTAGTCACCAGAAAGTATTAGTCACTAAGAAAAAACATCGTGATAACTAAAAACCTGTGCAAAAGCCCAGCAAAATGCATCCTGGGAATTGTCATTGTACTGTCATGCTCTTTGTTTGCCTGTCTTTATTTGTATTGCTTTGTTGTCCCCTCGTAGCTTTTTGGCGTAACTAGCATAAACGTGATATATTTGTAAATTGATTCCTTTTATTGTTTGATTGACGTTTTGGCTCATTTCAATTCATTTTGTTGATATGAGACATTATTTTGGCACTTTTTCTATCACCTTAGTTTAAGTTGTTTTCTTATTTTTCCCAGAATGTTCTTAAATTTATCACAATTAAAACATCTAGTGGAGCATCATTATACAATTAGCAAAAATATGTTAAGTCCACCACCGCATATATCGGTATCAGATTTTTGGAGTCAGACAACATCGGTTAAAAAGTTGGACAACTATAGTATTATTATTTGTTTCTTTGCTGTCTCTTTCAAATGTGGGAACATTTGTTTTGATTAACATCTTCAAAATACTAGAAATACAATTAGTTTTAGAACACCTGTTACCAAAACCTAGGTAGAAGAAAAGAAAGCAGCCAATCACATACACTGGACTTGAAATATCAGAAAGAATATTAATTGAATATCTCACTCCATCTCATGCAGCCCTGTTACACATGATTTAAATAAGACAATTATTTGACATAAGCTTATCCTCTTGCTCAGCAGTAACAGCTAACGAATCAGCTAGATTTTGGTCCCGAGAGAAAACAAACATTAGTAGAGATGTGCAACCCTGTAACCTTGCTGTGATTATACCGAGTATTGTAAACACCAAATAAATGGTGCAATCTAAATTTTACAATTGACCTGTAAGCGGAGCTATTCAAGCCTTTGATAGTTTATTACCTATGACTATATAGCAGAAAATCCCATAGTGAAGGTTTGGTTTTCAAAGATTTTAAAGGCCGAATGTCCTACAACTCTGGAATGTCCCGTTTGCACTTGATAATATTGGATATTATCTTTTTATTTTTAGTCAAAGTATAATATTGGTTTTGTTTTGGTCACAGCGTCATATGATCGTGCAAGACAAACAGGTGAAAGAGGCTAATGATGCGAAGAATTCTGTGGAAGAATATGTCTACGATCTCCGGAACAAACTTTGTGGCATCTATGAAAAGTATATCACCGAGGAAGTAAGTGCTGATTTGGTTTGCATACTTGGCAAAATTGGCATAGGACCCATAGATGGAGATTTAGGGGGTGCAAGTGGGGCACTGCCCACCGGTGGCCGAAAAATGGCATTGCATGTAATTGACTTTCCGAAAATTGAATTTAAAGGGGATGTTCAGAATTTTTTACTCAAAGTGCCTATGACAGCAAAAAGCATGTTTATTTCATATTTCACGTGGTATTTTATGCTCCTAAATGAAATGGACACCGCTTGGATGTGTGTGGAAGTGATCAATATATTTATTCAATTTTTTAAATTTAAATTGCCATTTAAATGAGTGCCTACCTGGATTGACAAAGAATGCGAATGTGACGTCAGACGGATATTCATCTTCAGTTTACAGCCCATACTACAGTATGGAGAACGACTTGGGATTCAGCTGATTTTGCGGATTATTTCGTTTTATTTTTCGCATCACGCCAGCCCAATGTGTTGCAGGCTTTTGTTGCTGCTCCAGGAAGAGGCGTGTTAGCCTTTTTGGGTTTCAAAAAGTTCCCGTTCACCACAGATAATGGCCAAAACAACTCCGACAACTGTGGGACCATTGGACCGGCGAGGAAGTGAGGAAACTAAGTGTTTTGTATTTTGTCAAATACTGGGATCATGGCACACGTTTTAATAAGAAGGTGGCTTGCATTTTGTGAGTGAAAATACTCCCTGTCACACGGCCAACGACTGGCGGCGTGTAGCACACCATGGTCGCCGGCCGATAAAGGCGTGCCCGCCAAGAATGAGCTTTCCTCGGCTTGGCCACGAGCAGCACCCCGCTCTGATGTTGGCTGGTTTGGCTGGCCAATCCAGCCCGCTCGGTCCCATTCGCGTGCCCGCCAAGAATGCGCTTTCCTCGGCTTGGCCACTAGCAGCACCCCGCTCCGACGTAAACCGGTTTGTCCAACGAGAATGGGCTATTTTCGGCGTTCATTCCCAGCGACGAGCGCTGCCATGGTCGCAGCAGAACGACGGTCTTTCCTCCATCTCCGAAGCCGGGGCAGGGAAATGACAAAAGTCGGACTAACTCCTGGCATAAAATACCGTTCGAGAAAGGAAGACGTTGCCAGTTTAACCATTACACAGTAATTTTGTCCTGTCGTACTGAATAAATGCATTTTTAATATTTTATATTCCATTTAGCACACGACTGTTATTTGTTATGACCATACCATTTATTTAGCAATTGGGGAAAAATACTTAGATAAAAAGAATATCCTGTAAAAATATTGGAGTAGAGAGATTGAAACATTCATGACATTTGGCTCTTCTCAGTCATATTTTCCATGTTCTGAATCTTGCCCCCTCAATGGGCTGAATTCTAAATCAGATGAAATCATGACCCTGTCGATGTCATCATCCAGCTGAGGAGGCTAGAGCGCTATAATGACAGGCGAGTGTAAACGGCAGATTAATAATTTCTCGTCATCTACGCTTTACGTACGATTCCAATTCGCATGATAATGCTATTTAAGATTTTTTTTTCATGCTGTCACAGGCACTTTAAGGCTAATTTATGTTTCTGCGTTCCGGTAACGGTGGAGCAACGGCGTAGACCCCACGCGTCATTGCACATTTGAAGTTCTGCATCAAGAGAATGCGTTGCTCTGTAATTTACAGCCATGCCACTAGAGGGATGTGGCTGTGTCTTTGTACGGTTTTGGGGGACTCTTGTCTAATTCCTTTAATTTTCCTCCAGTCATTGACAGCGATGGCAATGGAGATGGAACGTTTGTATTTGCAGCTGCAGTTAATCAATATTAAACAACAAATGTTGTTAATACAAATGTTGAAGCATAGGCAACACACAAGACGTTTGCAAATATTTGCAAACGGCGGTGTTGTTGTGCTGAACCAGAAACAACGTTCTGAGCGGACCAATTACAGTCCTTCGACATTTACGTGATGCGCGTGAGGCGTAGTCAGGATATTTTGGAGGTGCATGTCAGGCGACGGCGCAGGGCCGTCAATCAGGTCTGCGTTTAGGGCTTAGTTCCGCCGTCACCGCTTCGCAGAAGCATAAATCAGCCTTCATGTGGGGGGGGGTTTAATTCGTCAGTGAAATTGATTTCAACAAATTCCGTGCAGTTTGTCAGTTATTTGTTAGTTTCAGGGCTAGTGCAAGTCAACGGTGCCTGCTAAGAATGAAAATCTCCGGTGACCCACGCAATCAATAGTGTTGACTATGTTTTCAGGATAAAGTTGTTAAAATTTACCATTAGATGTCAATAATTATAGCATGAACAGAGCCGTTTATAGTCCAGCAGCTCTGCAGGGAACATGCTTTCTAGGCAAGCAGGGCAGAGTTATATCACATAGTTTTTTTCACTGCTGATTTTTGTTTGTGGAAGTAAAAGGGACAGCCCAGCAACTGAGCACAAGTGGCTGAAGCACTCCTCTCTATTGTGGTCGCATTATTTATCTAAAAAAATAGTCCTGCAGAATGAAATGAATTACGGCAGTTTGGTGTGACATTGTTTTGGCCGCATGAGTATTTCGAACAATGGTCTGCATTTTTAATTTATTGGACTATTTTAGATCTGTTAATATTGTTTTTTTTTTATTGGCATGCTAAGCAGGCACCATTGACTTGCGCTAGTTTAGCCACTCAGGAGCCCTGAAACTGAAAAATAACTGACAAACTGCACGAAATTTGTTGAAATCAACTCCACCCACTTATTGAACCCCCGCTAACTCGAAGATTAAACATAATGTCAAAAATTCTGAACTTCCCCTTTAAAATAAAGTCCCGGCCGAAAAAATGTTGTCTATTAAAGTTGTAAAGCAATAAAACAAACAACAAATTAATTAAATTAATTAATTCAAATGAATTATTTTTCAAACAGATCATGTGACAAGCACGTAAGAGACGGTCCTTTGCTTTGCTTAGCCAAAACTACTCTGGAGGAGGCAAGATGTATATTTAAAATTTCTTTAAACCTAAGCTTTCAAGAGCTTCAACAACAACTGAGCTTGAACCGAGGATTGAAACATGAACAGTGTCATTATATATATATATATATATATATGTATATATATATATATATTAGGGCTGTCCCAAACGACTAATTTTCTCCCGATTAGTCAGCCGACTATTTTTATGATTAGTCGACTAATCTAATAATTTAAAAAAAAATTTTTTTTTGTTTTTTCTTGTTTACTAATTTAGCAATGAAATTTTTGTTGACGCTTATCAATTCACAAAAAACATATTGGAACACTTAAATTATTTATTAAAGTACAACACATAAATAATAATAAATCACAAATAAACAATGAGTTCAAATGCTGATAGAATTAACTCGTGTAGCATCCCGATTGAAAAGGTGGTCTCTTAAACTGATGGTTTACAACTTTTATTCCATCCTTGATGTAATCACACCGTAAGAGCTATGGTGCACACAAATAAAACAACACAATTACAAATTAACACAAACTTTTCACCTTTTTCCTTTTAAACCTTATTTATATATCAATGAATTGCCTTTACCTTAATTTAATATCTTATCATTGACAATCTCGCCCTTGAGTGCAATCACTGTATATACTGTATATATTTATGACTTTTTAACCTTATATAATTTTCTATACCATAAAATAAACCATAACATGAAATAAACCTTTCAGTTAGCATTAAAGAGCATATGACACGAGAAAAAAAGTCTAAAATGTCATTATTATGTGAATTACAATCATATTTTGAGACGATTCGACTATATACAACAATTTAGCAAAGCACAGATGACGAGAAATTAGTCTTTTAATCTGCTGGTTAGCCACGCCTACCATTATAGGGCTTTAGCGTCCCCAACAGGTGGATGACGTCAGCGGTAGACTTGGCTCATCGATTTTACTATTCAGCCCATTGAGGGGAAATTATTCAGAACGAGGAAAACGCGACGAAGAAAGCCGCAAAATGTCATTGTTTCAGTCTCTCTACTCCAATATTTTTACAGGATATACTTTTTACCCAAGTATTTTTCCCCAATAGCTATATAAACGGCTTGAAAAGGACCAGTCAGCCCGTTGAGGGGGAACTATTCACAACGAGGAAAACGCGACGAAGAGAGCGGCAAAATGTCATTGTTTCTGTCTCTTTATTTTAATATTTTTACAGGATACTCTTTTTATCCAAGTATTTTCCCCAATTGCTAAATAAATGGCATGGTCATGACAAATAACAGTCTTGTGCTGAATGGAATATGAAATAATAAAAATGCATTTATTCAGGACGACATGGCAAAATTACTCCATAATGGTCAAAACTGTCGACTTCACCTTTACTGTCGCACCTCCCGAACGATATTTTATGACACCTAAATCGGACATATGTCATTTCCCTTCCCCGGCTTCGGAGAATGTAAACAAACCAGAAGGCGTGACAGCTAGCCGACATGCTAACCCGAACCGAGTGATGTTTCAAAGTCTTCAAAGCGGAAAATCACACATAGCTATCCTGGATTATTTGACATGACGACCCGGTTGTCGAATGTCTTAGTGGATCGGCAAACCGCCCGGCGGAGAGCAATTTACAGTTCGTTCCCCGGAGGAGGGTGGCTGGAGCTAACGCAGCTAACGTGCTGCTGCTAATGCATTAGGAGAGCTTTTTACATGCCTATCAATGATCAAACGTAAGTAGTCCTTCATTTAAAGGAAGTTTGTAGTGTTTACTTTGTAATCGCTGTATTCGTATTTGACATAATACAAAACAAGATGTTTACTCACTTCATCGTAAGTCCAATGGTCCCACAGTAAATATCCACGGTGAATGGGAACCTTTTGAAACTCCAAAAAGGCGCATACGCCTCTCCCTCATACAGAATGATTTTTCCGCAGCCGTTTGGCTGGCGTGATGCGAAAAATAAACGTATTAATCCGCAAAATCAGCTGAATCCTTCGTCCTCATACACAACAATACACTGTAGCGTGAAGAGGACGTCTTCTACCGTACACGTCACAGCGCCCTCCTTAAAGTGCTTGTGACACGAAAAAGCATGTTTATTTCATAATACACGCGGTATTTTATGCTCCTGAATGATATGGACCGCTTGGATGTGTGTGGAAGCGATCGCTATATTTATTTAGTTTTTTGAATCCCGCGCCAGGAAAATGAGTGACTTCCGGCTTCGGTCTCGCATTGAGGAGGAGGGCGCTGTGACGTGTACGGTAGAAGACGTCCTCTTCACGCTACAGTGTACTGTTGTGTATGAGGACGAAGGATTCAGCTGATTTTGCGGATTAATACTTTTATTTTTTGCATCACGCCAGCCAAACGGCTGCAGAAAAATCATTCTGTATGCGGGAGAGGCGTATGCGCCTTTTTGGAGTTTCAAAAGGTTCCCATTCACCGTGGATATTTACTGTGGGACCATTGGACTTACAAGGAAGTGAGTAAACATCTTGTTTTGTATTATGTCAAATACGAATACAGTGATTACAAAGTAAACACTATAAAATTCCTTTAAATAAAGGACTACTTAACGTTTGATCATTGATAGGCATGTAAAAAGCTATCCTCACGCTCATTAGCAGTTTGCTGTTAGCACGTTAGCTACACAACAATTCCAGCCACCCTCCTCCAGGGAACGAACTGTAAATTGCTCTCCGCCGGGCGGTTTGCCGATCCGCAAAGAAACTCGACAACCGGGTCGTCATGTCAAATAATCCAGGCTAGTTATGTGTGATTTTCCACTTCGAAGACTTTGAAACATCCCTCGGTTCGGGTTAGCATGTCGGCTAGCTGTCACTCCTTCTGGTCTGTTTACATTCTCCGAAGCCGGGGAAGGGAAATGACATATGTCCGATTTAGGTGTCATAAAATATCGTTCGGCAGGTGTGACAGTAAAGGTAAAGTCGACTGTTTTGACCATTATGGAGTAATTTTGCCATGTCGTCTTGAATAAATGATTTTTATTATTTTATATTCCATTTAGCACAAGTTATTTGTCATGACCATGCCATTTATTTAGCAATTGGGGAAAGTACTTGGGTAAAAAGAATATCCTGTAAAAATATTGAAGTAAAGAGACAGAAACAATGACATTTTGCCGCTCTCTTCGTCGCATTTTCCTCATTGTGAATAGTTCCCCCTCGACGGGCTGACTGGTCCTTCTCAAGCCATTTATATAGCTGTTGGGGAAAATACTTGGATAAAAAGAATATCCTGTAAAATTATTGGGAGTAGAGAGACTGAAACAATGACATTTTGCAGCTCTCTTCGTCTCGTTTTCCTCGTTCTGAACAATTCCCCCTCAATGGGCTGAATAGTAAAACCGATGAGCCTAGTCTACCGCTGACGTCATCCACCTGTTGGGGACGCTAAAGCCCTATAATTGTAGGCGTGGCTAACCGGCAGATTAAAAGACTAATTTCTCGTCATCTGCGCTTTGCTAAATTGTTGTATATGGTCGAATCGTCTCAAAATATGATTCTAATTCACATAATAATGCCATTTAAGACTTTTTTTCTGCTGTCGTATGCTCTTTAATGCAAGACCGAAGCCGGAAGTCACTCATTTTCCTGGCGCGGGATTCAAAAAACTAAATAAATATAGCGATCTCTTCCACACACATCCAAGCGGTCCATATCATTCAGGAGCATAAAATACCGCGTGTATTATGAAATAAACATGCTTTTTCGTGTCACAGGCACTTTAAGGACAATACTAATAGTACTTATAGGCCCATTGTCAATGAAACATTATTATTCAGTAAGGCGACAGCACCCTCTGGTGTACAAAAAATGAAAAAAAAAAAAAGACAAACGGTGACGGCGCTTGAGGTGTTTATTCACGGCCTACGTGCAGCCAAGCTTGGAATTGAAGAGACAGGACAGAAGAGTGTACCCTCCGTTGTTTCTTTGAAATAAGTCAATGTTTTGGACACTCTGGTGCGCTTTTTTGGCTTTGTGCCGCTTTCCCCGCTTGCATACAGAGCATCCGACATTCTGAACTTTCCACACATATATATATTTTTTAACCCTTCATTAACCGTCGACGGGATGTTGTGCTCGTCGACGGATTTACGTCATCGATGACGTCGACTATGTCGACTAGTCGGGACAGCTCTAATATATATATATATATATATATATATATATATATATATATATATATATATATATAAAAAAACGGAAAACACTCAGGTGACTTGAAGTTCCGCTCTGAGACCCCCAATTTGACCAAATTTCAAAATTGTCTTATATGCATGTGTGATACATCACTGGAAAGCTTAAAACGATTATTTATCATCTCACATATCTGAGAAAATGCGACAGTAACAACAACAACAAATTAAGCGATAGTTATGAGGTAGATATCCGTGACTTTTTTGCAGACACCATTTTTTTCATTGTGACGTAATTTGTTTAAAAGTTAAAATATGCGAGTGAATAATTTTTTTAAGTTGGTTTTTTTTTTTTTTTATGAAGTATTAGACATCAATTAGTGATTCTATGCTAAAAAAAAGACAGACATTTTGAATAATAAATATAATTAATTACCTTCGTTTGATGGCTGGGTTGAAACCAAAGCGGTTGCGCGACGTCTGTAAACGGGGGTTTACTGGGCGAAACGGACAAATTAAAAATAGTTTGGGGGCTCAATGCGCCATTAATCTGCTATGGCAGCATATAGACATATTGTTCTAGTGCTGCAACGATTAATCGATCAACTCGAGTATTCGATTAGAAAAAAAGATTTGCATTAAATTTTGCTGCTTTGATGATTCGTTTAATTGAAGTTGCGTTGTAATGGTTTGATTTGAAAGTGTTTGCATTTAGTTTTATACACTGCCCTCTAGTCTGCCTCATTTCACATGGCTGAATCCAGCCGCTCCTTGTTAAGCCCAACATAAGCTAAGTTTTTGTTTGAGCAACTGTTTTTTTTAATGCATTCTTAAAGTAGTTTATTGGTCTATTTAGCCGTTTTTTGTGGGAACATGTATCTGAACCATTAGTCAAGAGCATTGTAAAAAAAAATTATTTTTTTTAATTGCATTTTATAGCATTTAAGCTAGCGGATTTTTGCTATGTAAGTTAGCCAATTGTTCTTTTCTTTTACATAGATCTTTTTTTGTTTGTTTTTTTTCATTCCGTTTGAGGCTCAGGTATTGTAATTTTTTATGTTGCATACCCGATTACTTGATTATTCGAACTAACTAGTTTATCGCTTAATCAACTACAAAAATAATCGATAGCTACAGCCTTATATTGTTCTTTTAAACTCAACAGTTCTTTTGGCTTAAAATACATCAGTTTATTTTTAATAAGGGTGCAAGAGCAGAAACTGCTTTTTCAGTCTTGTCTGTGTTTTCCACCATATATATAAATAGTAATTTAATTTTATTGCCGACACTGCATAACATCGGGCGAGAGCAAAAGCATTTGACAAGAATGTTTTCATCAATCAATTTTGCCCCTCCTTCCACAAAACTCAAACTCCGCCTATGATTGCAATGTTGATCCTTCACACGTGTGTGCCACTCGTAGGATAGCAACAGGTTGACGCTGCTTCTGGAGGACACGGAGAACTGGCTGTATGAAGAAGGGGAGGACCAATCTAAAAATGTATATGTGGAAAAGCTGGATGCCCTCAAGGTTTGTTTAATATCACTTTGCTTTTTTACATGGAAGCAATTGTAAATAGATGTATTATATCAAGTGGATAGTGTGTGTATTTATCGTATGGGGGGGGCTTATTGTCTGCAGAGTCTTGGTCAACCTATTCAAGAACGACACAAAGAGCACGAGGACCGGCCAAAGGCTTTTGAGGAGCTTGGCAAGAGGCTACAATTCTACATGAAGTTTGTGGATGCCTACAAACAGAAGGTGATCTTTTTAGACAGTTCAAGATCTTAGTCGGTTTGCTCTTGTTGTTCTCCATTTTTTTTGGTGAGGACACTAACTAGAATGGTCCTCTAATAACAGAGGAGTAGCCAATCGGAATGCAATGTGGTAGGTAAAGTCTAGGCATGTATACATATTGATCCACGAGTCCCTGATTAATTTCATGTATTCATTGCAGACTTATTGATGCCTATAAGTGTTAGCCAGTATAGGGCATGCATATGCTATGGGTGTGATTATCATGTATATGGGCTGTAAAGACTGTAGGTTCTGAGTTAGCCAGTGGAAGGCTTGTGGGCCCTTTGGCCAGTGGCAGGGAAGTTGGGTGCTGCAGCACCTCCTGGTGTTGGGGAAGAAAAAAAAGTGTTTTGCTATTCATTTTTTATTAAAAACAAATCAATAAATAGAACACATTTAACCAATACAGTATTTAGGGATTGAATATGTTGAAAGTTTTTTTTCTGTTGATAACATGGTCACCACCTGACACCTTGATTATCACCAGGTCACGTTGAATAAGGCGTTATTGGAACGGAAAAGTTAACTGTTGACAGAGGACGCATTAACATGGCGCAAAAGCAGCGATTTTTTTCTTTTCAAAAACAGCGAAATGTTCTTAAATTCAATTCGAGGTTGAAAATGAAGATGATTAGGATAGTTTAAAATATTGCCCAGCGAACTTCAAACAGCTTGCATTATAGCCATAATATTGTTTGTTGTTGCTGTTGCGCTTCCACCGTGCAGAGCGCTGTTTGATATTTGTGTGCAATTGCCACTCACCATCAATGGGGACTGTGTAGAAAAGAGTCCATTCCTTCAATCTCCAAACATCTCTGATGACCTCTCCTGGTCTGCCAACACCAGAGCAGTGTTAGGAAAGGCCCAGCAGCAACTCCCACTTCTTGAGAGTGCTCAAGAAAAAACATATGGAACAGAAGGTGCTGGCATCCTTCTACAGAGCCGCTGTGGAGAGCATACTGGAGCATCACGGTGTGGTATACTAGGTGCATAGCTGCAGACAGGAGAACCCTACAAAGATAACATTATTCAGGACCTGTCTCACCCCGGCCACCACTTCTTTGACCCGCTGCCCTCCAGCAGACGCTACAGATCCCCACAAAACAAGGACTAACAGGCTGAGAGACATCTCTTTTCCAGAGCCATCACTACCCTAAAAAAACACAAGATTCAGATTCAGAATATTTATTGTCATTGTTACAAAAAAGCACAACGAAACTTTGTTGGGAGCATCCATATGAACTCCCCATCAACGCTCTTTAACTTGTGAATGTTACCCATACTAAAATGTGAAAAAACCTGCACGTTACTCGGACCTCTTTCTGTATATATAGGAAAATTTTATTCATATTTTATATTGTTGTTGCACAAATGTCGCTGCTAACGTAGGACCTCATTGCACTATTTCTCTTGTAGCACATATTTCAGTCCAAGCCAGCTATAATCACTCATTTATAAGCCCTGCCTAGAGCATATATTTTCTTTCTTTGAAATCCCTCTATGAGTTTATACTGGAGTGCCAGTGAGTGTTCATTTTGTTGTTGACAATAACAATAAAGACCTATTCTTTTCTATTCTATTCCACAGGATGAGCGTTATCTCCATTTGGCCGCAGAAGATGTCCACACTGTGGAGAAGTGTTTGAACGATAGCATGGTGTGGATGAACAGCAAGATAAATATTCAGAGTAAACTGGCCGCCACTCAAGATCCAGCTGTCAAAGTAGCAGATATCATTGCTAAAATACAGGTACGTGCGATTAATTCTTCCCACGATCACTCCTCACGCTGACTTCAACGCGCTCAACGCTTGCAGGAAGTGCAGGACGTATGTGCTGCGGTGATCAACAAATCCAAGCCCACAGTAGCGGAGACGCATGAGGTGATCGACCAAAATCCTAACAGCGCTCCTAACAACGGGCCAGCCACCAAGCAAGGCCCAGATGGGACGGGGGACGCCAAGGGAAGCCAGCACAGCAAACATACGGCAAAGGAGATGGAAGTGGACTAAGAGGATTGCGTCCGTCACTACGACGACGACCGAGTAGACAGTAGGGATAGTGTTACAGTTACCTGGGACCACGTCAGCCACACGGGTGAAACGAGTGGCTTTGTTCATCTCCATATTATCGGTTTGCACTCTTACGTTCATCCTTATGTGTGACTATGACGTGCTTCTGTTCTCAAAAGCTATTTGACTATGAAATAAGAACCCATGCAATAGATTGAAATGTTTCACCTTTCCTTTACAGGAAGCGTTGCCTTTGTGTCCTCTACTGTAGAATGTGACACCCTCGCCCCAGCAGAACTAGAGTAGACAACAGCTGTTACCAAACTTGTGTGCGCTAGTACTAATTCTAAAGTATATATTTGTATGTCATTCATTTGGGACTACAGTATATGGTAAAGTGGGCAAAATTTAAATTCTATTTTAATAAAAGCCATTATTATATTTAAGAATGAACACGTTCCCAATCGTAACATGGGCTGACCTATAGTCTTTGTAGGAGTGATGAGCTACCTACTGTTGATTTTCTTGCAAGTTTCCATTTAGGACTTAAAGTTTGAAAAATAAACACATTCACCTGTGAAAACAAGTCGTCTATTGTGAAGTTATATTTTAAGTGGCTGGAATGAAAGCTTATGTTTGGTATTGTTAAAAGCAGAGTCAATACAACCCCCAGCAAACAGTATGGAATCAACAGTCTCGGACGAGCACTCACTCAGATGTTTTATTATGTAGAACATACTCAGATAAAAAGCTTGAAAAAATAATGAATTAGTTTAAAAGTGCAATTCCTTGGCGTTCAGAAACACTAAATAAAATGAATAAAAAAACATTGTGGTGGTCAGTTAATGTTACTTTTATAGAGCAAGTGCGGGGAAATAAATATGGAATCACTCCATTCTGAAGAAGAAAATATGGAATCACTAGAAAATACACACACCCAGTCAATTTCCTTTCCTTAATTGGGCCCCTGCCTCAGATCTGGTCGTTAGTCAGCAGTTAAAAACAGTGCAGTTATCACACCTTGGAGGGCTGTTGGACCAAGTGGATTCACAAAAATCATGGCTCCAACAAGAGAGATGTCTCTTGAGACCAAGGAGAGGATTATCAAACTTATTGAAGAAGGTAACACTACACGTATGGTTGCCAAAGATGTGGGCTGTTCACAGTCAGCTGTATGAAAAATCTGGACCAAGTACACAGAGCATGGCAGGTTGTTAAAGTTGAGCGTACTGGTTGACCAAGGAATACATCCAAACGTCATGACAAACAACTAAAGGCCATATGTCTTGAAACCAGAACATGTATAACAGGACAAATGAAGAAATGGGAGGAAGCTGGAGTCAAGGTATGTGACAGAACTGTGCAAAATCGGCTAAAGGACATGGGATTTTCATACAGGAAAGCTAAAAGGAAACCATCATTGACTCTTAAACAGGAAAGAACAAGACTGCAATGGGCTAATGAGAAGCAATCATGGACTGCGAATTACTGGATGAAGGTTATTTTCAGTGATGAGTCAAGAATCTGCATTAGACAAGGTGAAGATGCCGGAACTTTTGTTTGGTGCCGTTCCAGTGAGATTTACAAAGATGTCTGAAGAAAACATCAAAATTCCCTCAATCCTTGATGATATGCTTGGAAATGGAAAAAAAATGGTCCATGGAAAGGATGATCTGACAACTGCAATCAAAGAGTTGGCACCAAATTGATGAAGAGTACTGTTTGTCACTCATCAAGTCCATGCCTCAGAGATTGCAAGCTGTCATAAAAGCCAGAAGTGTTGCAACTAAATAAATACTAGAGATGTGTTTTGATTGTTATTTGTTTGTTTGTTTGTTTGTATCTCATGATTCCATATATTTTCCTCAGAATGGAGTGATTCTATATTTCCCTGCACTTGCTCTATAAAAGTAACATTTACTGACCACCACAATGTTTTTTATTCATTTTGTTTAGTGTTTCTGAATGCTAAAGAGTTGCACTTTTGAATTAACATTATTTTTCAAGCTTTTTATTGGAGTTTGTTCTACATAATAAAATGTCTGAGTGCTCGTCCGAGACTGTTGATGCCATACTTTTTGCCAGGGGTTGTACGTTGGACCACCTTGTGCATTCAGCCCACTGACATTTGTGTTGTTTTTTCAGATATTTGATGCAGGCTAAGAGCAGAACGGGGACAAGCGTCGTCACTTGTCGGCTATTTTGCGTCAGTGTTCTTCGATTAATGTAATATTGGAGCGTGTCCTTTAAATAAAGGTCTCTCCATTTTCAACTGATTTTCAAACTTTGTTTTATATGTATAAGAGAAGATACTGGATAGTTACAGCGTTAGACATCCAATCTATTTTGCCAGGGAGTTCTAACAGCAAATTGGATTGGACGTCTAGTGCCGTCAATGGCTGTGACACATGGTCACTCAGTTGAAATGGATTTCATGTGGCAGTGAACGAGTAAAAATAATTAAAAAAGGTTTTTCAACATCCAGCCTGAATCATAGCCACGTTAATAATGTTTGTTATCAGCAAACCTTTTGTAAATCTATCAAGAATTCAGCGAATTACGGTGAAACCAGAAACGGAATCACATCATCCCCGACGCAAGATGGCCGCTGGTGTTATTTTAAAAATGCTGCATTCGAGGAAGGTGGGAAATCGGAATTATCCCACTCGAATGGTACCAGATGCGACTTCAGAGCGTTCCAAATATGTAAACAGCAAAGAAAACTAATCGCGACAAGTTTTTTTTTATTTTGGTCATCAACATACATTTTGACCTCCAGTAAATATGCCTTCTCATAAGCGATCAAATACAGATATATTGCTATAATCTTTTTTATTTCTATAAATAACGGAATATCTTTAGTACAAATTATCGGATAACTTCATGCAAAGTGAGAGCAGCATATCCTCACGCAAAATCAGTAAAAAATCATATCGTGTTACGGGTAATTGTGTTTAGTAAATAAATTAATAAATAGATACTGATAAATGTATTTTTACAATCGTGTAATTTGTTTTACCATTGCCGGTCTGCTTTTCGACCGTCAGCGCCTTTTTCCGAACTTTTTTTATCCTGACTTCACGACCAGGTCCCCCCCAGTTCGAGTGGCGTTCCAAGGAAATCTCCGGCTTCCCATTTTCATCGAATGCAGCATGAGGAAAAAACGTTTCAAAACTCTCCCCTTCGCATTACTGGGCGGGCCCGTGTGACGTAGGCAGGCAGACGCACGGCGCGAATTTTCAAAATGGAGGAAAGGGCAATGTTTCGGAGGGGAATTCAACACCGTTCGCTGTTTGCTCTTTGAGAAGCACTTGGACGACTATCGGATGAACGGATTACTTTGACCATTTTCTACATGCGTCGAAAACGTCGAAAGAAGGCACGATGAGCGTCCAAATCGGTGACACAATTAACGTGAGTGTTATGCTAGCTCGAACAGAGTTCGCCGATAAGCTCGCTTGCACAAATAAGATAGCATCACAAACGATTGACAGCATTTTATATACATTTGCGTCTAATGGGGGGCCCAACTTCACAGTGGTCTGTTGAATTCTCAATCTTATTCAATAAAAGTGCATCAAAACCTCAAAGTGTACTGCCGTAAAGCAATCGGAAATTTACTTCATATAAAAGCGGGCGTATGTTTTGTATATTAGCTCTCACAAAATACTATAGCACATATTAATCCCGATGATGGAACATAAAATCCAGCAATTATGATACCCCTAACACTTAATTCCGGCTGCTTGGAGACGGCTCTGAGTGGCTTGGGTCGCGGGAAACAAGCCGGGATAATTGCATGTTGTGGTTGGCCATCTGACGGCGTCAGGTCTTGTTGGTTTCCAAGTGCCGCCAATGGCATTTGTTTCGGCGCCTGCCTTCGTCTTGCGTGCCGTTCGTTTTCGGGATGTTGTTAAACGGGGACGGCACTTATTGCAGGTTTCTCAACTATTCCCCCAGCTGTAGTAAAGATGACGAATATAGATTCACTCGGGAGATCAATATTGAGGTACTGTGCTTTCATTTTTTTAAATGCTCTGATTAGAAACCGAGAGAAATTTTTCGTAAGGTTAAGGAGATGGCTTTTGATTGTACCTAGGGGGTGCACGATATCCATTTTTTGAAACCGATATCGATAACCGATAATTAATATATAATTTTAAAATGTATATTCACCTGAGTTTTTGAACACCAGGAGGTTTAAAAAAAACTAGTGGTGGATTAAACATAGATTTGTCTTTGACCTAACTAGGCATGTGCTGGTATGATATTCTGATGGTATGATAACCTTAAGCCAAAATCTCACGGTATCGCGGTATTGCAATTACAGCTCTGAAATGTGTTACTTTGAGATATTTGGTTTAAAAAAAAAACACACACACAAAAAAACAAAAAAAAAACTTTTTCCATTGAACAGGATTTTTATTTTTCAAAACAGCAAATTGGAATGTAAGCATAAAGTTAAAATAAATGAGAAAAAAAATGATCAAATATTCTAAATAAAATTAAAATACATATAGTCCTTTAGGTGAGCCTCAACCCACAACCACAGCTAAACATTAAGACCATCAGAAAAAAAAACATAATTTAATTATTTAATTAAAAATAAAAACACAAGTTTTCCCCATTGAACAGGATTTTTTATCTTTCAAAACATTAGCAAACTGGAAAATAAGTATGTTAGTTTAAAATAAATTGAAATAAAATAACTGAAATATTCTAAATAAACTTTAAAAGCAGTCCTTTAGATGAGCCTGACCTTACGCCACAGCTCAACATTACCATCAGAAAAAAAAAATATATATATATTTTCCATAAAATGCCCGTGTGTATGACTTGTAACATGTTTACATTATACACACACTGTTTTTCTCAACACATACAGTGGCCAGAGAGAAAAAAAACATATTTTACCACCGCTGGAGGGAAACGTTCATGACATTGTTTACTAACCTTTAATTGTGTATAAATGTGAAATCATACTGGAGTAGGGTTGCAGCTATCGAATATTTTAGTAATGGAGTAATCGACTGAAAATTCTATCGATTAATCAAGTAATCGGATAAAACTTTTTTGGGGGGGTAAAGAGCAATTAGAAATATACATGACAAAAAAAGACATTTCATCTAATATTGAACCATTTTCACTCAATGTCTTTATTTTCGATGTACATTGTTGAAAACAGCCAACAATTGCATCTCAAATGTGACTACAATAAAAAAAAAAAGACTAATTCACTGCTTTCATTCAAAAAAACTTCTAGATCTTATTAAAAAAAAAACAAACAAACATATTTCTTACCTAAAAATGTAGTTACGCTTGATAACACACACCACTTACAAGCTAGGTATCTTTCCCACGTGTTTCAGTTGAATTTCCATTTGTGTCGAGCTATTTTTAAGTTCTAGTTAAGTTTGAAGTTAGTCTAAACATTAAGTCCTGATAGGATTTTGGGTTTTTGCAGTGTTCAAAATAAATCTATGATACCTGCTGTATTGGAGCACATTCGGGACAAGTGCTACTTGGTGTTTTATCCAGCAATGACTATTGAGCTAAAATTGACAGCATTTTTATTTTACACCCCCATCACTCTACAGCGCTATGCTTTCATAGATTAAATAAAGCCTGTATGTAAGACACGTTAGCCACGTATCGACAGTGGTCATAATTAATAGAAACCTAGCCCTCCGCAGGGCTAACGTTACGTGAGCGAGTGACATTAACGTTATATTTAGTAGCGCTGAGAAGTCTACTGCTTTAAGATGGCGGCTGTTTACTAACGCCGCCCAGACTCGGCCGAGTCAGTCATTTCGCATCTAGTTCTAAATACATGTGATATCTATTAGACTTATCAGAGGCTACCTGCTACCACCGTAGCATCATGCGGGAGTAGTTTTTAGCAACGTCGGCGTAGTTTGTAGCGGCTTTCGGCTGCAGTAAGGTATTTTTTTATTGTTTCTTCCTCTACACACATAACGTCGCGCGCGTTGTCCCACATTAAAAGTAGTCCGGGCAAAACGTGATACTTAGAGCTGTCAAGATTAAACGATTCCTCTCGGTGAATAAAATTACTCGGATCAGTTTTTAAACTCGAGTTGCTCGAGAATTCGTTTATGCTCTACTGAAGGTGTTGCCTCCTCGGCAGCCACCTCTGCAAACATGTTTATATGTCTGTTGGCCTTCCTCTAAGCCGCGGCAGTCTGTAACTTTTCTGTAGCCGAAGTATTATAGCACCAGCGATTTCGTTTTCTACGCTGGGGGGGGGGGAGTTCAGGAGTTTCACCTCCTCTAGCCATCGTGCAGCACAGCTGACACTGAGCAACAATCGGTGGGTGAGGGTTGAGCCTTGCACCTGCAAGCAAGGGATTTCTCCCTGTATTTTTGGGACATAAAAAATAGCTAATACCCTGGGGACTTATGACAGAAAATGTTTGCGATTTTGAAACCGTGACGTTTTCATACCACGGTATACCTTGAAACTGGTAATCAGCACATGTCTAGTCACTAACGTTTGTCTTCCTCACAGACTATGAGAATATTTCTACAACAATATTCTATGATTGCAACTTTCCTTTAAACAACTGAGTGTCTTTCTTAACTCCTTGACAGACGAACTGAGAAGACTTGCTTTGAAAGCTCATGTTGAGTGCCATTGACGCCGCTAGCCGTCCAATTACTTTTGATGAATTGGACGTCTAGCGCCGTCAATGGCGGCCAATGAGTATACACTATTCCAGTGGAATATTTTGGTAGCAACTTGCAGGTTGCTTTATTAAACGGGGACATCTTTTTAAAATGATATATCAATTCTTGGTGGCAACATTTCTTGGATTGGGTTTTTCGTGGCAGCCTTTGTAATAGCAGCAAATATCGCATTGTCGTCCAAAGAATCAATATCGTATTGGATCGGCGTGAACTTTTCAAGCTAATTATGTTTCATGGTCTTGTTTGACTTCTCTGCAGGATTTTGATGTACTCAACCTCCTCGGGAAAGGCTCGTACGGCAGCGTTTACCGGGCAAAATCCAAAAAGACGGGTCTGGAGGTTGCCATCAAAATGGTAAGAATGAGTTTGATAAATGACATGTTATCGGCATTACCGTTCATGAAAAGGTGAGCTTATGTGCGACAGATTGACCACTCCCTCTCACCTACCTGTTTTGTGGCATGGTCTTTTTTTGTTTCAGATTGAAATGAAGTTCTTGCAAAAAGCGAAGATGCGCCAGCGTGTGGCTAGCGAAGTAGACATTCACTGCCGCTTAAAACACCCTTCCATACTCGAGGTAAGCACACACGCGTCCGTTATTTAAGTGTTTCAAGTTAGTTCCAGTGCAGTTCAAGTGTTCATTGGCTGTTGGTGAAGTAAAGTAGTCCCTTTCTGTAAGTGCTGCCATGGTTACATCACGCAGAGCTGTTCTCGGTACTCTTGAATACTCAGTTGCTAGAGGAAGTATTTGGTTGCCTGTATGTACTAGGCCTGAACCAGTGTTGTTTTTGGTAGCCCTTTTAATTTTTGTCTTAGTCTTTTGGACGATAATACTTCTTAATGCACGAATCCGTTTTTTTCGCCTTTTTCCGACTCGAGTGAGGCATTAACTTGATCGTCTGAACATAGTGCTGCAACGATTAATCGATTAACTCGAGTACTCGATGAGAAAAAAAGATTTGAATTAAATTTTGCTGCTTCGAGTATTCGTTTAAATTTTGTGGCGTTGTAATGATTTATTTTGAAAGCGTTTGCATTTAGTTTTATTGATTTGGGTGGATACACTGCCTTCTAGTCTACCTCATTTCACATGGCTGAATCCAGGTGCTCCCTGTTAAGACCAAAATAAGCTGTTTTTGTTTGAGCTAATGTTTTTTTGTTTTTTTAATGCATTCGTAATTTAATTTGTAGGTTTATTTAGCCTATTTTTGTGGGAATATGTGTCTGAACCATTTGTTAAGAGCACTGTAAAAAAAAAAGTTAGTTTATAGGATTTAAATTAGCAGACTTTTGCTATGTACGTTAGCCAATTGTTCTTTTGTTGTACATAGATCCTCATTTATTTATTATACTGTTTGAGGCTTAGTTCAGGTCAGAGGTTGCGCTAGACTTTTTCGTTGTCTGTCATTTTGACTGACAGGGTCATAAAAATCCGGTCATAATCTATTTTTACCCGTCACTTAAATTTTTAAAATGACTATATCTTGATGCAGTCACTATATGTATAAACTAGGGCTGTCAAAACTATTGCGTTAACGGGCGTTAATTAATTTTTTAAATTAATCACGTTAAAATATTTGACGCAATTAACACACCTGCTGGCATATTGCCTCAAACATTACAATGAGGCTGTTTATGGACATTAAGAGTGAAGAGAATGCCACCGGCCGCTTGGGGGCAGCGCCGTTCCGTACTCATGTTGTGTCTTCTAAACGTGGGAGAATTAGTAGTTGTGAGACGTTTATGCTGTATTCACAATGCAATGCAAATTGCTATTTGTGCTCCACACATATTTCGGTAAGTTTTCTTTCTTTTAGTGGCAATTATGTGTCTCTTGTTTTATTTTGGGTAAGATATGTACAGATACAGTGGTGAGAACAAGTATTTGATACACTGCCAATGGGTTTTGGCAGTGTATCAAATACTTGTTCTCACCACTGTATGTTATACAGTAAAGGCGAGTGGACACAGACGCGCCGTTTATTGGCAAAAGCTTCTCCTTCACAACAAACATAAGTATCGTTTAGTGAAAGCACAACAAAAATAATATTCCTATCTCTCAAAAAAAAAAAAAATGTTCTCAAAAAAAAAAGTACTTCAGTCTATAGTAATGAGGCCCTATTCTGACACACAGTTAAACAACAATGCTAAATAAACTGGCATTCCATATCAATTTAGCAATGCAAAATACACGTAAAACTTTTCACTCTATTTTTATTCTTCTTATTATTATATTAACTCTACTTTTGATTGAAAATTTTACAAATTTTATTAAAACGAAAATAGGAAGAAGGGTTTTAATATAAAATTACTCTAACTTGTAACTATAACATTTATCGTTTAAGAACTACAAGTCTATCTATCCGTGGATCACTTTAGCAGAAAGAATGTTAATAATGCCATTTGTGGATTTATTGTTACAATAAACAAATACAGTACTGATGTACAGTATGTTGTATGTATATATCAGTCATGTGTCTTATCTTTCCATTCCAACAATAATTTACATAAAAATATGGCATATTTTAGAGATGGTTTGAATTGCGATTAATTGCGATTAATTACGATTAATTAATTTTTAAGCTGTAATTAACTCGATTAAAAATTTTAATCGTTTGACAGCCCTAGTATATACACAATAATACAATAATACTTTATAATATAAAGTAACTAACATTAGTGCAGTCATGGATTACAGTAAGCACGCCAGTGCTGTGTTTCCATATATATTTTTATTATGTATATACAGGATATATATACCCCCCCAAGTGGGACCTTCCATGATCCTAATACATTTAATAATAATAAAATATTATATAATTCCATTATATATATATATTTTTTTTTTAAATTTATTATTATTATTATTATTATTATTAAGTAAAAATGCACGTTGATACGACGCACATAAACATAACTTCAATTTTTAAAAAATCGTTAGAAAGTTGTATGGACTTACATTTCGCTAGCTTGTTGTTTCCTGTTGTCTTCCGAAATACACCTGGGTGACGGCGCGTCAAGTGTTCGTTCATAGCCGACGTGCTACCGTGGTATGCGAGCTCAGCTTAGCAAAAAGAGTACACACAGTGGTGGCACCCTCCATATTTTCCTTGAAATAATTTCAGGCTCTGGCTAGTCTGGTCCGCTTTTTTGGCTTTATGCCGCTTTCACAGTGTTACCAATTCTGCCCTTCTTGGTAATTGGTGGCCTTTTCAACTGCTCGCCGCTGTGAGGAGTGAACCGGCGATTCACTTGATTCGTTGTCATCCTTCATCCGCCACTGCATCAGTCCCTCTTTTTTCACCTCTTTTATCAACACCATCGTCGTTTTGGGGCTTTTTGAAGAAACTTCGGACACTCAGTTGCCTTGACATTTTTCCGAGTAAGGCCAACGACGTCATGCATCAAGAGAGACAATAGCTAATTAATATGCTCACTGGCCACCCTGTGGTCTGGGGTGTGAAAATGACAGATGGACTTCAGTTTTTTCCGTCACCGTTTTAAAAAACCGGTCAACGACGGAAAATACTCGGTTAACGCGACCCCTGGCTCAGGTAATTTAATTTTTCATGTTCCCTACCCGATTATTCAAACTAATGGTTAATCAGTTAGTCGACTATTAAAATAATAGATAGCTGCAGCCCTAGTCTGAACGGGACAAGTCGTATAGAGGTGGACCATTTCAAATCCGATCTAGGTCCCTTTCGTATGTGGTTTAAATCTGATCTGGGCCACATTTTTCCAGAATCTGACGGCGGTCTGAACTGTCAAGTCTCCCAAATCGGAATTAATGCAGCAATTATGTCGGCAAAGAGTGAGAGCAGCACGCAAGACTGCAGCGATGTGGCTGTTCATTAGCGTTAGCGCCTAGCTTGAACACGGCTTGTACTACGCTGGAGGCGGGCGTGACCACTGTCTTAAAAAAACTACAATAATGCTCGGTTTGTTACTGTGCGCCAAATGAGCACTATTTCAGTATTGCACATGGCCAAGTCGGGGCAAACTGACTTGGACACACACATAAGTTTTATGTGTGTGCGTCATGCACGCACAGTGCAGTTATTTGTTTTGATGCTTCTGCGCATGCGGGTCAGTTTTTGCAGCACTTGTCCGACTGTGAATTAGTGCGCATGCGTGATACCTGAACGGGCTCAATAAACAAAGGCAGTCTGAACGGGCACGCCCAAAAAAAGGATAAGATTTACTCATGAGGACAATATGCCGAAAAATTTTACTCAAAAACAAAAATTAATAGAAAAAAACGATAGTGTCATTGGACAGAGGGACAGTTTTTATTTTTGCTGCAGGCAGTACCGGCTTCTTTGTTTTAGAATCGGTTTTACAAATCAGGAAATTCTTAATACTTTGCCTCATCTACTAGTACATCGAATTATAATCAATAGAAGGATTTATATGGATATTTCCTCGTAGCTCACAGCTAATTTACATGTACGGAAACGGCTACATTCCCGTTACGTAATAATACGACTTTTTTCTCGTAGCATTAGTACGATTTTAATCTCGCAGTTCTTTTTTTTCTTTATTTGGCCCTAATACTCCGTTGTACTACATCACCACCATCCGTTGACAACTTTTATCTTTCCAAAATGCTCATCTGAAATACAACCAGTGACATCAGCAACGAACATATGCTATGCTGGGACGCGACGATTCGGGTCAAAGGCACGTCATTACCAGTGGCATCTCCTGGCAAAAGCTGGAACTGCAGGGGCTGATAAGGAGTCTTTCCTTTGAAGTGTTAGCATAAAGGAAAGCTGATTTTGATGTGCTATTTCGTCATCCTCTTACAATAATCGCCGGTCACTTTATTTTGGTTTTTTTGTTTGTTTGTTTGGTTGGTTGGTTGTTTTTTTTTTGTAGAAAACATAAAATACTTAACCAAATTCTCATTCCACTATATTGATTTTTAATTCCTCTTCAGGGACAGAATTGAACATCCATTTGACTAAGGATGTAGCCAATTTTAGCAGTGGTGGCCAGCAGTGTTGTTTTCATCAACGATGACTATAACGAAAATATTTCGTCAACAAACAATTATTTCGTGACGATGACGAGACAATAACGAGCTAAAAACGTGTTTTGGGAGACTAAAGCATAACGTGACTAATGCCAGTTTTCTTCTGACGAGACGAAAATGCGCCATAGTTTCCGTCACATGTTCACAAGGTGTTGCAGCTGCTCTCCAGTCTCCAGGCTTGCACACACGGTAAGATTTGTTTTCTTGTCTTTGCCAGAGAGAATATGCAATGTTGCATGAGCATTTAAAGGTCTATGCTGAGTGATCATGACACACTAAATGTAACCCGTAGCGTTAGCATAGCATTCGCGTTCAACGTTATGCTATGCTCACGTTAGCATTAGGCAAATGCTAATGGCAAGTATCATCCTAAACTCTCGACAACTTTTTTTTTTTTTTTTTTTACATAGTTTGTGACGTCCAGATGGGTATAATTAATTGAAAATAATACTGTTTTCCTGCCGAGTGTGTATTATCACCAAGTTGGTGTTATCCTTGTAGAAGCTACAATATGTGCTCGTATGCCAATGTCCATTCAAAATAGTTGGAAATCTTTATTTTTGTAAAGAGTAAATATTTTTTTTAAACATTTTCAGTTAACGTCGACTAAAACGGGACGAAATTAGTCTCGAGTTTTCGTCAACAAAAATTAGACGAAAGCAAACACATTTTGAAATGACTAAAATATGAGTAAGACTAATAAGTATTGTTGTCCAAAAGACCAAATTCAAAGGCCTGTGAAAAACAACATTGGTGGCCAGCATCCTGAGGGAATGTTCAAGGGAAAAAAAGTAAATATTTGTCCAAATATGGTTTTGGTGAATATTTTAAGGGGAGACTATATACAAATAAAGACTTATGAAGTTGTTTTGTATCAATAATGTGAGCGATGTGGGGGGGGATGCAGTGTGCTTGTGTAACTATTAAGGGTGGTGCTCTGTTCGGAACGGAGGCGTAACCCTTACTTTTCGAGGCTTTGAGTCGATTGGGTTACAGTTTCTTTGTGTAGATTATATATACTCAGTCTTGTCTACTATAATGAGGACAAACACGGTAGAATAGTATAACCCAGAAACGTCAACGGCGCGACAACGTTGTCGCCGCGAGAACGCAGTGAAACGCGGGCGTTAAAGTCAATCAACCAATGCACACCAGTCGCATTGCGGCCGCGTGTTAAACGCGTCCCAGAAGCGGCTCAACACGACGCACACGAAAAGAACGGCAGAGTTTATTATTTGACGCGAGAAGCGACCCTCCTGCGTCAATACTACTACCAGTAGCTAGGATCGGGCAGACCGGAAGTCACTCGTTTAAAAATACGGTGGATCCGGTTGATTTTCAAACTAATCGTAACGCACTTTTTGAGTCCATCAGATCTCTTGAGTGGTAGATTGGGGCACAGTTGACTTGTCTTTGTTGATTTACTGCTGTCTTCTCTGCTATAATAATAACCAACACGGCCCCATGTTCAATACAAAACCCTCCTACAACAAAAAAAGTAGGAACTAATATTCACATAGGAACTAAAGTTATACAACATAAAATATACAATATAAATGAATACTACATCACATTTGTAAAATACACACACATAATAAAATAAATAATAGCCCATTTATATAAAATAAATTGAAATGAACTAAAACACCTGTAGTTAAATAATAAGAATAATACACAGATCCTGCTTACACAATTAAATTTATTAATTTCTGTGTGGCGCTTTAACTTGAGAAAATCCACCAATAAAGCGTTTGGAAACCGTTCATTAGAAAAAAAATGATTCATTGAGACATTTCATTTGTAAAATACATGTTAAATTCTTTGTCATTTGGATTGCTTTTCTCTTTAGCACAGGACTTCTCTTTTCTTTGTTTCAGAAAGAAAGCTGACCAATACGCGGGGTCTGAAAGGCAAATTGTTGTTGGATTACCGTATCTTTAAATACCCGCTCATTTTTTAGCAGAATTCTAGCTTTGTATTTCTTTGTATTTTCTAGCTAATGTTCCTATTGTTGAAAGCACAAAGGTGTGTAATAAACTAACACATTTATATTTTGCATTTTGTTTTCTTACTGTACCAAAAATGAACCGAAATGTGACCTCAAGACCGAGGTACGTACCGAACCGAGATTTTTGTGTAACTTTTGTAACCATGGTCATTATGCGGGATGGGGAACATTCAAAGATTTTTACTGAGGTACATTATTGTCTGCACAATTTTTGGATTGAGTCCATTTCTTTTTTTTTTTTTCTTACAACTTCTCCACATTTAGAAAATACTCACAGGGAACAGATAATGCTGGTGTGCATACAAAATATTTTGCTAAATGGAATAAATGAGGGTACATATTCTGGTCGTTCTGCCAGTAAATAAGTGGGTTTTCGGTTCTTCTCAGTGGTAGATCAGTAAAGTACCGCTGCACCTACTTTGTTGCATCTGCTGAGGCATTCCTTGACCTCCTGGTATCAGACGCATCTCTGTCCAGAGTATGTATACTGAACTTTAAGTTTTTTTCCACCTGTGTAACGTTTTAAAGTGACAAAACTTATGTTATGTGTTTATAGACAGCGCACGTACCTATAGGCGGAGTTTGACTTTTAAGGCAGGGGGGGCACAACATGTTGATGAACCCGAAACGCAGTGTCGGCAATAAAATTAACTTACAAGAAAACGTATAATAATTACTTACCCCCGTCAAAAATTGTATCCCCCGGATGGAGCCACTCCGCTGAACTGATTTCCTTGATGTCTGTGTTTTGGTGATGTAGTTATCTACAAGGTTGGCCCATCCAAAAAAAAAAAAAAATCTGTCGTATAACGTAACATACATACTGAATGTAGAAAAAGGCAATGTTTCACAGTTTTACTTGTAGGATGACCTATAACTGTTATTACTGTAATTTAAGTCCTGTATGGAGTTTTTCCGGGTTGATAAACGTTGATGTCCAAGATATATAACTGTTGTTCTTTTCTGGTTTCAATTAATTGTTTAAGTAGACATAAATGTGTCTCCCGCAGTCAGGGGATACAATTTTTGACAGGGGTAACTAACTACGTTGGCAAGACACCGGTGGTGGCTCTTTTGTACAATTAGCGTCTTTTGTGGGGCAAATTTAAACTCCGCTCACTATTTTGACAGTGGTCTCTGGCGTTTCATGGGCCACATTTTCAATCCTTGGCTCTTTCTCAATAGTTGTTGTTGCTTTTGAAAGCTTAGGTTTGAAAAGATTATGTCAGGGGTCAGCAACCCTGGTCCTCGGGTGCCCTAAACTATTTTAAATTTGTCCGTTTTACCCTGGAAATCCCCGTTTACAGACGTCGCGCAACAGCTTTTGTTTCAACCCAGCCATAAAACAAAGGTAATTATATTTATTATTCAAAATGTCTGTCATTTTTAGCTTAGAATCATTAATTGATGTCTAATATTTCGTTTAAAAAAACGACTTTAAAAAATGATTAACTCGCATATTTTAAACTTTTAAACAAATTACGTCACATTGAAAAAAATGGTGTCTATAAAAAAGTCAAGGACATCTACCTCAGAACTATCACTTAATTTTTTTTTTTTTTTTTTTTTTTTTTTTTTTTTGGCTACTGTCGCATTTTCTCTGATATGCTAGATGATAAATAATCAATCCGAACAAAGAAACATTGGAAGAAAAAAAAACCTTTAAAAGGGTAAATATATGAAAAAGAACATCTCGACCACTCCTTGATGTCTGCGATTTCTGCATCGCAACCCTTGTTATATTACTATGTTTCGCTCATAAAATTCCCCAAAAATCTGGCTGTGGCCATTCATTAATGGATAAAACAACGAGAAACGTGGGAGAAACACCTAACTTTAGTACCTTTAAAGTGCGTATGACACCAAAAAGCATGTTTATTTCATATTTCACACAGTGTTTTATGCTCCTGAATGAAATGGACAGCTTGAATGTGTGTGGAAGCGATCATTTTATATATTCAATTTTTGAATACCGCACCATGAAAATGAGTGACTTCCGGCTTCAGTCTCTGGTTTTAGACAAATGCGAATGTGATGTCACCTGGGTCAGCATCTCACAATACAGCATTGCTTAATAGCATGCTGATTTTGCGGATTATTTCGCTTATTTTAGCGATTACAAAGTAAACACTACAAACTTTCTTTAAATCAAGGACTATTTACTTTTGTTTGATCATGGACTGACATGTAGAGAAGTTCTCCTCAGACATATCCTCCCATGTTGGCTGCAAAACAACTGCAAGCCGCTCTCTGTTCATGTCTTCGCCATGTAGTAAAGCATTATTTTACGCCATATTCCTGTTGACCATTTGGCAGCTACGCACTCCTTCGACCTTGGCCGGTTTGTCCGCCGGTACTCTCCAGCTGCTCCCCGGTGAGCGCTCCTGCCCGTAGAAATGACAAAAGCCTGACTAAATACAGTGGCATAAAATATTGTTCGGGAGGTGTGACAGTAAAGGTGAAGTTGACAATTTTGACCATTATGGAATAATTTTGCCATGTCGTTCTGAATAAATGCATTTTTATTATTTCATATTTCATATATATATTTAGCACAAGACTGTTATTTGTCATGACCATACCATTTATTTCGCAATTGGGGAAAAATACTTCGATAAATAATGTATCCTGTAAAAATATTGGAGTAGTGAGATTGGAACAATGACATTTTGCGGCTCTCTTCGTCGCATTTTCCTCGTTCTGAATAATTCCCCCTCAGTGGGCTGAATTGATGAAACCATTACCCTGCCGACGTCACCCACCTGTTGGGGACGCTAGAGCCCTATAATGGTAGGCGTGGCTAAACAGCGGATTAAAAGACAAATTTCTCGCCATCTGTGCTTTGCCAAATTGTTGTATATTGTCAAATTGTCTCAAAATATGATTCAAATTCACATAATAACGCTATTTAAGACTTTTTTTTTTTTTTTATCCTGTCGTACGCACTTCAAGTAGGACTTTGTTTCTCTTAGTCGCAAGCAGGCCTTTGCTATCGACCCAACGCTTCAACTAGACACTGTTGTGATCATGGATGGATTTATGGAGATACTTTAGTTTTCCAGTGTTTTCTTATTTTGAATATTTCTCCAAGCTGAATTGTACCTCTTGCTTGCTTTTTAGATGTACTCTTACTTTGAAGATGATAACTATGTTTACATGGTGTTGGAGTTGTGCCATCATGGGGCCATGCACGTCTACATGAAGGAGCGCAAGATGCCATTTTCGGAGGAGGAAGGTCAGAATTTTTTTCTCTTGTTCTATCAGCAAAGCTATTGTTTTGAAAGAGGCAGTCATTGAGTGCTGCTGATTTTGTCAATATTGACTTTGCTGGTGTTTATATTCTAATTCCAGACACTTTAAAAATACCAGTTAAAATGTTAGCGAAAAAAAAAACCAAGTTCGATCTGATAATTGTGATCCTTTTGCGCTCAGCCCAACTGTGAAGGCTGCAGACTACATTCACCGCTACTCTAATTGTTTCTCGTATTCGTATCCGTCCTCAGCGAGAGACTTCATGCGTCAGATAGTTAAAGGAATGATCTACTTGCACACTCACGCCATCGTGCATCGGGATTTGAGTTTGTCCAACCTGCTGCTCACCAACAACATGAAAGTTAAGATCGCTGACTTTGGCCTGGCCACTCGACTCGAGCACCCCGACGAGAAGCACTTCACCATGTGCGGGACTCCCAACTACATCTCCCCTGAGGTGGTCAACCGAGGCGCTCACGGCCTTGCGTCGGACCTCTGGTCGTTGGGCTGCATGTTCTACACCTTCCTCACGGGCCACCCTCCTTTTGACACCGACACGGCCAAGGACACGCTGTTCAGGGTGGTCAACGGCCAGTACAAAATGCCTGGGTACGTTTCCCCCCAGGCCCAGGATCTCATCCAACAGCTGCTGCAGAAAGACCCCGCCCGTCGGCTCAGCCTGTCGGAGGTGTTGGACCATCCTTTTATGACCTGGTCCAAAGAGCTGGGCCGGGGCGACTCCAGCTCCGCCGACAGCGGCATCAATACTTTCTCCACGGGCTGCGCCTTCTCGTCGTCGGGAAGAAATAGCCGTCCGCAGAGGAGGACCGGTCGGGTCGTCGGCCCGATCCTGCCCGACCACGCGGCGGCCGTTCCCGGTCTGACTCATTTTGAGGACGGAGAGCACAGTCGCGAGCGACGTCTGCAGCCGCCGCATCCGCTGCACAGGTTCCGCGACGAAGGGGCGGGAACGGGCGGAGCGCTTTATGAAGGAGGGACCGAGCAGCCCCACCCCGGCTTCTTACGTAGAGCACACTCGTCAGATCGCTGCGGCTCCTCCGGACCGATCCGGGGTCTTTCCAAGCAGGACCGGTGGCACTCTGAAGAATCTCCGACTGGCTACGGAAGACCGCTCTTTCCCTCGGCCTCCGCTCCTCATCCCTTCTCTGAACACGGACGGATACCTTCGCCCCCTGTCAAGCAGCCTGCCAAGTAAATTTCTTGAGGTCTTTTGATTAACTATAGAAGCCCTGTTGATGAATTGGATTCCTTTTTTTTTTCTAGCTCCGCGTACTTGTTGTCCACACAGACGACGCATCCGCCAAACCTTCCATATCGGAATACGGAGGAAGTGAATGACTGGCACAATAATGAAGGTTATTGCTTACTTTTTAATCCTGTGAGGTCACTTAACACATTGACGGCGATAGAATTCCAATCCATTTTGCCTGGGGCTCCTTCGCTGCCAATCCTCCCAGTCAAAATGGATGGGATGTCTAACCCAGTCAATGTGTTTAGTGACCTTCATTGCTAGCCCTCTCACCGAGCCAATTCCAGCGTGGCTAAAACTTTCCCTTTTCTTTTCATATTAGATTTCGCTTTCCCTCAACTCCTCCGGTGACTTTCTCTTTCTTAAGTGGTCTTTTCCCACCGGTGCCTGGCCGGGTGCTGGGGGGTTTCAGAAACGTGTCGTTTTGTAGTATAATGGGAGGTGGGTAATAAGATACTGACATTAAATCATCAGCAGTAATCCGGTTGCGTGCGAGCGAACTAGCTACATTTATGCCCCACGAAGAGCAACGGCTGGCCGCATAGACTAAGCTTGTCTTTCTCGTTGCTTTATTTACCAGCTTTCAATTTAACAAATTTAACGATTGTACATGCAGTCTAAACATTAAGTATATAAAAAAAATCTTGTGAACAATAAGAATTCAAGTATGAACATTTATACCAGCTTGTATGACTTGAACAATGTACATTATAAAAATCAATAGGATGAGTGTGCAAACATGTCATTGTAACACAAATGCCTTACAGCTTGACAGTACACTTCAAACAATTTATTGTTAATGGCTTCTGTGACATAATTACTCAACACAAGTGTTTACTTCAAGGTTTCAGGGTTTTTTTATCGGAGCATTTTTTAATACATCCATGCACACATGCATCCCCCAACATTTAAGATTTTAGGATGGCAGCAATGTAACAGAATAAAGCAAGCACATACAGAAAAATACAGTAGCTGTGGCCATTAAACTGTCACTGTTGGATTATATTTTATGATGAATGCTTTAACATCATAAAAGATATTTTAGCGGACCGTGTGGGTTGATATAGGCACACTCTTGGTGGAGAACAAAAACTCAGTAGACATTTGCTCTTTGTGTAGAGTTGTTGGCAGTTCAATAAAGAGTCTGGACGGCTTCGCCCAAAAGAGCACAAGTCTTATGAGTTTTTGTCTACCACGAAGAGTGTGCCTACATGAACCCACACGTTCCGTATCAAACGTGACATACTAATTGCTAGACGCAGTCCGTGCACAATCCACTCAAAAAGACTGAGTTCAGCCGTTTGAACAAGGTTAGAGTCGCTGTCCGAATCCATCACATTCACTTGTAGCCGCTAGCATTAGCCTGTGGCCTGGCTACCAGTAGAAAGCACTGAAAGCACACGCTCCTGAAATCGTGAGAACCAGGGAGGAAAGCGGGTGAAAGTCCGTCTGGAGGACACCAAGAGTCTACTAGTACTTAATGTCGGGTGAAAGTTTGGTGAAGCTCCCTTAAGCCTGACTTCATCACGTTTGCTTGTAGCGTTAGCCGCTAGCGTTAGCCTACCGGGCTTCTGTTTGTTTGAGTACCTGATAACCACGTGACTCCATACGTAAGCACACTGGTACCTTTCTTAAAGGGGCATGAACGTAGCCGAACAACACAGTCAAAGCAGGATGAAAAGACTATATTTTCTTGTTTTATGGTCAAAATTACGTCGGTTATCGTGAAGAATTTCTGTAACGGTAAATTTTCGGTATACCGCCCAGCTCTAACACGGAACCACTGGGAATGAATGTGAAATAAGGTTTTGTTTTTTGTTTTTTTAAACGACGCATTATTTTTACTGGCCAGGTGGAACATTCTGGTGGCCCTGACTGTTTTAAAAGTACGTCCGGGCCATTTATACTGTGAGCCCCTGCCTTATGTTGGTCTTAACGAAGAGCAGCAGGATTCAGCCATGTTAGTCGAGTTAGGGCATATTCACTATTGTTACTAGAGGGCAGTGAATCGACCCAAATCAAGAAATTTAAATGCAACTTTCAAAACAAACCATGACAACGTCACTCTAAACAAATCCTCGAAGCACCAAAATTATATTCAAAGCTTTTTTCTAATCGAAATACTCGATCTAATAAATTAATCTTTGCAGCATTAAAGTCTATATTGAGGGCAAAACAAACCTAATCTCGTCCGGGCTCACCTTCATAAACTTCGGCACCAAAGAGCAGCAGCTTTAAATACACGCTTTATAGTGGCAGCTCAAGCAAATCCTCTCAAATATAATCTTTTCCTCATCAGGTTCCGGTCGGAGGCCCGTCGACCGGAGCGCTCACTGCAGCGGCGACGCCGGACACGGCTCGTGGACTGAAACGCCCGCGGGCCGGGTCCCTGACCCCCACGGCAGCCTGCGCGGCTTCCTCGCCGCCGGCCCGGATGTCTTCCAAGGAGAGAAGGTACCCGGAGCCCACCTCCGACCTCTTCACGGCTACCCCTGGTCCCAGCCGCCCGCCGTCAAAGACGTCAAGGAGAAGAAGACGTTGAGAGAGCTCGTCCCGCCTCTGTGTACCACTAGACTGAAGCCCATCAGACAGAAGACCAAAAACGCCGTCGTAAGCACTTTCTGACTTCGTGACGTCGTTTTTGATAAGTTCACTTTACTGAAGGAAACGTGTCCTCCCGACAGGTGAGCATCTTGGACACGGGGGAGGTGTGCATGGAGTTCTTAAAATGCCAAAATGGACAGGAGAGGGTGACGGAGGTCCTTCGGATATCTCCTGATGGTTCAGTGGTGAGTTAATTAAAAACGCTGTGTTTTTTGTCGTTAGACGAAAATAATTATTAGTCTCAGACACGTCTTAGTCATTTCTAAATGTGTTTATTTGTTGAATACCCAAAACATTATTGTCGAGAAAAAGATTTTGGTGTAAAAGAACAATGAAGGTTTCTACTAGCGCTGAACAATATTGGAGAAAACTGACATTGCGACTTTTTGGGGGACTTTTGGCAGTTTTTGTGATACTAAAACCAGAAGAATTTGGACTGATACTTTGGTTGACTCACCATGACCACATTGTATTCATATTAGGGCTGCAGCTATCAATTATTTTAGTAGTCGATTAATCGATGAACTAGTTAGTTCGAATAATCGAGTAATCGGATAAGGAACATGAAAAATTAAAATACCTGAGTTCATCCTCAAACGGTATAAAAAAATAAATAAACGAGGATCTAAAAACAACAAAAGAACAATTGGCTAATTTACATAGCAAAAGTCCGCTAGCTTAAATGCTATAAAATGCTAACTTTTTTTTTTTTTACCATGCTCTTAATAAATGGTTCAAACACATATGCCCACAAAAAAAAGCTACAGATACCTATAAATTAAATTATGAATGCATTCAAAACAAACAAAAAAAAATACCTCAAACAAAAACTTTGCTTATGTTGGTTTTAACAGGGAGCAGCTGGATTCAGGCATGTGAAATGAGGCAGACAAGAGGGCATTGTAACCAGCCAAATCAATAAAACTAAATTCAAACACTTTCAAAACAAAACCATTACAATCCCACTTCAATTAAACGAAAACTCGAAGCAGCAAAATTTAATTCGAATCTTTTTTTTTCTAATCGAATACTCGAGTTAATCGATTAATCGTTGCAGCACTAATTCATATAATAGCGTTTATTCAATGCTAAGGGAATTAATTTGTGAATGATGAAGATTGCTGTATACAGTGTATCACAAAAGTGAGTACACCCCTCGCATTTCTGCAGATATTTGTTTTCATGGGAAAACACTGACAAAATGACACTTTGACACAATGAAAACTAGTCTTTGTGCAACTAATATAATAGTTAATTTTATTTTCCCCTCAAAATAACTCAAAATATAGCCGTTAATATCTAAACCCCTGGCAACAAAAGTGAGTACACCCCTTTGGAAAAAAAAAAGTACATCCCTAAATATCCAAATTGAGTACTGCTCGCATTTTCCCTCCAAAATGTCATGTGACTCGTTACAGGAGTGCTGTCAGCATTGCTGCAGAGATTGAAGAGGTGGGGGGTCAGCCTGTTAGTGAGTCTTGGCAGCTAGGTTTACCACATGAGCAAAATATTCTATTTGTGGTCAGAGTCCATCTGTGTCACCTACTGAATTAACATTATTTGCAGCATTATCTATAGTCACTGGTATGAATTGATTTGGCCAGCTTAACTTCCATTCATTCACGGCGGTTTTTAATTCATCAATGTAGTGTATGGACTACGTGTCCCATGATCACTCTGGGCTCATGCAGCCAATGGCATGGGATCTAACATAGCCCATCTAGAATGCCATACGATGATATCTAATGTGTGCGCGAGTGTTGTCGGAGCATTAAAAAAGTTAACAAACGCCACAGAAGTCACGTCTGCTCATTACTGCACAACACCAGCATATGACAATCAAAAACAGGACGAGTCTGAAGTACAGCACTTAATTTGACACTTATTGTACAGCGGATCTGTACAACGTTGAAGCCGCCTCCTTAAGCTTTTGTCTTTCCTCGCTAGCAACGATCCTCGCGTGCCATAAACAAAAGCAGCTCCCGTCCAGTTTGGGGTAAGGGGGGCTGCTAGCGGGGAGGAGCTTTCTTTTTTTCAAGGCATAGTGGACAGCTTGGCCTGCGCGCCGGACAAAAAAAAAAAAGTTCGGAAAATACATTTTGGGAGCTTTTCATTTGGATTGAATGTTTTTGCGTATTGAATCGAAGAGGGCGTATCGAACGGTTCAATATAAAACAGACTATTGTTGCATCCTTAACAAATACCTACCTACAAAAACTGACATACTGTCCCTCTATGTTTATTATGTGCACTTAACACTCAAAAACAAAGTATTGTAATAAAATTCTTGGAGTGCAGTGAGGTACCTAACATCCTGAAGTTAGCAGCGCAATCCAGCTAAAATATTAGCCTCCATTTACATAAAAAATGTGGATATTGTTCAAATATTAAAATGGTAACTGACCATTGGCTGCATGTAATTTTATGTCTTAACATGACATACAACTTAAAATTGAATATCAGCGAGCTGTTGCGAGCCTTGGGGGTGGGGGGGTGGGTGGGGGGGGGGCTCTTTTATAAGTTTTTGTTTGTTTTGGTTTTTTTGCGGCCACTTTCAACGTAAATGCCTGTGCAAACCATAAAATTGTCAGGGGAAAAAATCCTATTTAGTGTCACTTTAAATTTCACTTGTTGTGTTGACAGCTGTAGAAACCCCAGTGTTAGTGCGTTGCTCAATGAAACCTCGGCTATCTCGCAGGTGACAATCGAGCAGCCCGGCAGAGGTAAAAGCTTTGCGGTGCTGGACCGCCCGACGTCTCCAACGGAAAATACTCTCATTTGCAGCTACGGGAATCTTCCGGGTGAGAAGTCACGTTCGTCGTACAGCAATTAAATACTGTATGATCCTTCCCTGACTGCCCCTGCTAGTTTTGACTTTGCCTTTTCCATCTGTTAGAAAAATACTGGAAAAAATACCAGTACGCCGCCAAGTTTGTGCAGCTGGTCAAGTCAAAGACACCCAAAGTGAGCATTTACACCTCGTATGGAAAGGTCATGTTGATGGAGAACTCCCCCGACGCCGACCTGGAGGTCTGCTTTTATGACGGTGAGGCTCCGGCGCGCTCTCCGTTCACGGGCGACGTCGCTTAACTAATTTCTCCCGCGGCGCAGGCACAAAGAGTCACAAAACGTCGGAGTTGCTCCGCGTGGTAGAGAAGAACGGCAGGTCGCACACGGTGAAGGACGAGGCGGGCCTGATCGGCTTGAGCGCCGAGTGCAGCGTCTACGCCCGGCTGTCGAACGAGGGCCACGTCTCGTGTCTGATGCTGGAGGCCACCATCAAGCAGGTGGAGGGGCTGCGCAACACCGGGAATGAGAAAGTGACTTTATTCCCCATCACCTGCGGAAGGTACTGTATGTCACGTCGCTTAAAGGGACTTTGTTTCTGGCTCATCCGTGTCTCCTTTTTGACAAGTCAATCAAACGGGGGTCGTTGTGACCATTTTGACTCTTTCGTGAGTCTCTTTCCATCAACACCTCCTAGAAAAGTTCTTTTGTTGTACTAAGAACATCATTTTTTTAAATACATATATATATATATATATATATATATATATATATATTGTTTGAGGCTAGGCTCAGGCGCTAGTTGAGTCCAAGATTGAAGTAAAGCTCAACAATGGTGGCGTTATATCATAGACTTCATCATGTATTGACATGACACATACCCCATTCACTGCGTCACACCTTCCCGAGGTGGGCTGCCCAACACTCCGCTTCATTTATTAGCAGTCGGTCACATGCAGCGATCTAATGCCGGATTTAGGTTGAAAAAGTATGACATCTGTACTGCATACAAACAGGGAGAATGGTCTCAGAAGTGATTTGTTCGAGGAGACAAGGTAATTTTCGTACCATGCATGCATTTTGAAATGTGAAAAAAATCAATGGGACAAATTAGCCGCTACAGCATTGGCATTATACTTTGTAATATTTATGTAAAATAAATGCGACCTGCAATTTTTTTTTTTTTTTTTTTTTTTTTTTTTTTTTTTTTGCTTTGTTCCAAGAATCGGGACTGTTTTACATCCATATCTATAAACCCTACCCACGTGACGTCACAACTCCGCTCTCCTGAATGGTACCGCCCAATTGTCCGTCAAAGCATAGTGTTAACCTGTTACGGCTACGTACATTCCTCCTATTTACGGCGTGTTTTTCTGCTCCTTAACATTAATAATCAAAATGGTGAAGGCGTGTGTGGCTGTTGGTTGCACTAACAGAGAAGATGGAAGGAGAGACTTGAAGTTTTACCGTATTCCGAGGGATCCAAAGAGGAGAGCGAAATGGACGGCTGCAATTCGACGTGAAAACTGGGCACCAAAAAATCACCACAGACTATGTAGTAGTCATAACTCACCTTTCCAAGCACAAGATAGATTCCTGCCGAATTTTCGTGGACGAGGACCTGTTTCACCCAACCAGCAACGAAGTATTTATAAGCCTCCAAGCTCTTGAAGTTTTTCAAATTTTCGTGAGAATAGGCTGATTTTGTGTGGACAAGATAATTGTAAATATCAGCGTAGCAGATGTCAGGCAGACAGGGCGAAGACAGTGGGTCGAAAAACATCGATTTGGGCATCAAATATGGATCTGGCGACTGTATAGAACGAAGCTTTTCCACATAACGCCTTTTATGCAACACATCCAGTGAGTTTACGGCATCAGAAAGCACCGGGTCTTCCATGAAATGCATTTTAAATTCCTCGATCAATTGAAACCAATGCTAATACAGAGACAAAATGACGGACAAGTGGGCGGAACCATACAGCGAGCACGTGGTTTTGTGACGTCGGTGGGTAGGGTCTATAGACCCTACTCACCTACGTCACAAAATGGGCGTGTCGCTGTTTCCGGCCGCCATATTGTACCTCTTTTTCAGACCTATTCTCATTGTTTTCAATTAGTCGAGCAAGTTATAGAGCAATTCATGGAAGCCCCGGTGTTATCTGACGCTGTAAACTCATTGGATCCGTTGCATAAAAGGCGTTACGTGGAAAAGCTTCAGTTTATCCATTCGCCAGATCCGTATTTGATGCCTAAATCGATGTTTTTCGACCCACTGGCTTCGCCTGACATCTGATATCCTGATATTTACAACTATCTTGTCCACACAAAATCAGCCTATTCTCACGAAAGTTTGAAAAACTTTAAGAGCTTGGAGGCTTATAAATGCTACGTTGCTGGTTGGGTGAAACACGTCCTCGTACACGAAAATTCGGCAGGAATCTTGTGCTCGGAAGGTGAGTTACGAAATTTTCAATTCAAAATCTTTTGTTCTTGCTAACATCCACTGTCAAGTCTAATGTATTTCATGTCATTTGTCAATGGAGCTAGGGCTTTTAATGTTTATATGGTTTAGCGATAGCACTCACTACATACATACGTGTATGTTGTCGGCGATTAGCCTAGCAATGATCTTAATTGTGGTTGTCAGCCCAAAACCCTCTAAATATATATTAAATGCATCTTACCAGATATAAAATGACTACTACATAATCTGTGGTAGTCGTTTGGAGCCCAGTTTTCTCGTCGAATTGCAGCAGTCAATCGCGGTCTCCTCTTCGGGGTCTCTCGGAATACGGTAAAAATTCAAGTCTCTCCGTCTATCTTCTCTTTTTTTGCAACCGACCGCCACACACGACTTCACCATTTTGATTGTTTAATGTTAACGAGCAGAAAAACACGCCATATTAGGAGGAATTTACGAAGCGCTAATGCATTAACATGACTAGTATCCGGACAACATGGCACGGGGGCGTGGCTGTGACGTCACGTGAGTAGGGTCTATAAAGAAGTCAGGGATTTAAGCATTTATTCATAAGAATTTTCAACGGAAAAAGCTCTTTGTTTACATATGGCGGCCGCTAATTTCCTTACTGACTAGCCTCATTGTTCGCAATAGTTGCGTAAAATAAATGCTACCTGCATGTTTTTGTTTTTGCTTTTAACCAAGAATCTGGACTGTTTTACATCCATATCTATAAAGAATTCAGGGATTTAAGAATTTATTCACAAGAATTTTCAACAGAAAAAGCTCTTTGTGTTTCCTCTCGGTCAGATTTGACAGAGATAGTGGGGCAACTAAGTATTTAGTCAACCATTAATTGTGCAAGTTCTCCCACTTGAAAATATTAGAGAGGCCTGTAATTGTCAACATGGGTAAACCTCAACCATGAGAGACAGAATGTGGAAAAAAAACCCAGAAAATCACATTGTTTGATTTTTAAAGAATTTATTTGCAAATCATGTTGGAAAATAAGTATTTGGTCAATACCAAAAGTTCATCTCAATACTTTGATATGTACCCTGTGTTGGCAATAACGGAGGCCAACGTTTTCTTCACAAGCTTTTCACACACTGTTGGTAGTATTTCGGCCTCCATGCAGATATCTAGAGCAGTGATGTTTTGGGGCTGTCGTTGAGCAACACGGACTTTCAACTCCCTCCACAGATTTTCTACGGGGTTGAGATCTGGAGACTGGCTAGGCCACTCCAGGACCTTGAAATGCTTCTTACGAAGCCACTCCTTGTCTGTGTGTTTGGGATCGTTGTCATGCTGAAAGAACCGGCCACGTCTCATCTTCAATGCCCTTGCTGATGGAAGGAGATTTTCACTCAAAAAATCTCTCAATACATGGCCCCATTCATTCTTTCCTTTACACAGATCAGTTGTCCTGGTCCCTTTGCAGGAAAAACAGCCCCAAAGCATGATGTTTTCACCCCCATCCTTCACAGTGGGTATGGTGTTCTTCAGATGCAATTCAGTGTTCTTTCTCCTCCAAACACGAGAACCTGTGTTTCTACTAAAAAGTTCTATTTTGGTTTTATCTGACCATAACACATTCTCCCAGTCCTCTTCTGGCTCATCCAGATACGCTCTAGCGAACCGGAGACGGCCCTGGACGTGTACTTTCTTCAGCAGGGGGACACGTCTGGCAGTGCAGGATTTGAGTCCCTGGCGGCACATTATGTTACTGATAGTAGCCTTTGTTACTATGGTCCCAGCTCTCTGTAGGTCATTCACTTGGTCCCCCCGTGTGGTTCTGGGATTTTAGCTCACAGTTGTTGTTATCATTTTGACGACACGGGGTGAGATTTTGCATGGAGCCCCAGATCGAAGGAGATTATCAGTGGTCTTGTATGTCTTCCGTTTTCTAAAAAAATTTCCCACAGTTGATTTCTTTACACCAAGCGTTTTACCTATTGCATATTCAGTCTTCCCAGCCTGGTGCAGGTCTACAATTTTGTCTCTGGTGTCCTTTGACAGCTTTTTGGTCTTGGCCATAGTGGAGTTTGCAGTGTGACTGACAGGTGTGGACAGGTGTCTTTTATACCGATAATGAGTAGGGGTGTAACGGTACACAAAATTCTCGGTTCGGTATGTACCTCGGTTTTGAGGTCACGGTTCGGTTCATTTTCGGTACAGTAAGAAAACAAAATGCAAAATATAAATGTGCTAGTTGTTTATTACACACTTGTGTGCTTTCAACAATAGGAACAGTAGCCTATACAAAGCTTGAATTCTGCTCAAAAAGTAGTGGGTATTTAAAGATAATAATCTAACAACAATTTGCCTTTCAGACCCCGCGTATTGGTCAGCTTTCTTTCAGAAAGAAAGAAGAAAAAAGAAGTCCAGTGCTAAAGAGAAAAGCAATCCCAATGAAGATTTTAACTTGTATTTTACAAATGAAATGCCTCAATGAATTTTTTTCCCCTAATGAACGGTTTTCAAAAGCTTTATTTTTGGATTTTCTCAAGTTAAAGCGCCACACAGAAATTAATAAATTTAATTGTGTGCAGGATCTGTCTATTATTCTTATTATTTAATTACAGGTGTTTTAGCTCATTTCAATTTATTTTATTTAATTGGGCTATTAGTTATTTTATTATGTGTTTGTATTTTACAAATGTGATGTAGTAGTCATTTATATTGTATATTTTATGTTGTATAGCTTTAGTTCCTATGTGAATATTAGTTCCTACTTTTTTTGTTGTAGTAGGAGGGTTTTGTATTGAACACGGGGCCGTGTTGGTTATTATTATAGCAGAGAAGACAGCAGTAAATCAACAAAGACAAGTCAACTGTGCCCCGATCTACCACTCAAGAGATCTGATTGACTCAAAAAGTAAGTTACGACTGCATATTAGTTTGAAAATCAACCGGATCCACCGTATTTTTACACGCGTGACTTCCGGTCTGCTAGCTAGTAGTATTGACGCAGGAGGGTCAAATAATAAACTCTGCCGTTCTTTTCCCGTGCATCGCGTTGAGCCGCTTCTGGGACGCGTCTAACACACGGCCGCAAAGCGGCTGGTGTGCATTGGCTGATTGACTTTAACGGCAGCGTTTCACTGCGTTTTCGCGGCGGCCACGTTGTCGCGCCGTTAACGTTTCTTACTGTCCTACCGTGTTGGTCCTCATTATAGTAGAGAATACGGAGTAAATATAATCTACACAAAGAAACTGTAAACCGATCGACTCGCAGCCTCAAAAAGTAAGGGTTACATTACGTCAGAAACTCGTTCGGTACGCCTCCGTTCCGAACCGACCACCAAGTACCGAAACTGTTCAATACGAATACGTGTACCGTTACACCCTTAATAATGAGTCAAAACAGGTGCCATTAATACAGATAACGACTGGAGCCTCGTTAGAAGAAGTTAGACCTCTTTGACAGCTAGAAATCATGCTTGTTTGTAGGTGACTCAATTTGGAAATCTTTAAAAATCAAACAATGTGATTTTCTGTTTATTTTTTCCACATTCTGTCTCTCATGGTTGAAGTTTACCCATGTTGACAATTACAGGCCTCTCTAATCTTTTCAAGTAGGAGAACTTGCACAATTGGTGGTTGACTAAATACTTATTTGTCCCACTGTAGGCCACCTATGAATCGGCCCTGCGCCCCGTGTCCCTTCAATACATTATGAAGTCTATGGTTGTATATTTTAGAGTGTTTTTTAAGAGTTGGGAACAACGCGAACACAAGTCAACTGCCGAGCTCAGGGTTCACTAAATCCGGACCTCGATGCCACTTTTCCTGTCGTGTTTTCCACGTCTCTCTCCCCTAACATACCTGAATCAAATGATTGTCATCAGCAGCCTCTCCGGAAGCCTGATGATGATCCTGATTATTTTGATTCAGGTGTGTTGGAGGAGGGACACATGGAAAACACGACAGGAAAAGTGTCACCGAGGTCCGGATTTAGTGAACCCTGGCCTAGCTGATTGGCTGGAATGCATTCAACGTAATGCTTGGATTACGCGGGTGTGCCAATTTTAGGGTGCGCTCATTTGACCACGCAAGCACAAACGCCCTCTGGCTTGACCGCAGTTTTCTTCTACCCTTCGCAATATTTACAGTTGTGGTCAAAAGTTTACATACTTGTGAAGAACATAATGTCATGGCTCTCTAGAGTTTCCAGTTATTACTACAACTCTGATTTTTCTCCGATAGTGATTGGAACAGATACTTCTTTGTCACAAAAAACATTCATGAAGTTTGGTTCTTTTATGACTTTATTATGGGTTAACAGAAAAAGTGTTCAAATCTGCTGGGTCAAAAATATACATACAGTAACACGAATTAGCAATTTTGACTTCTCTGAGGCCATTTAAATAGGGCTTATTGGATGCAAACGCCCACAAACGCTACAATGGGAAAGTCAAAGGAGCTCAGCATGGATCTGAAAAAGCGAATCATTGACTTGAACAAGTCAGGAAAGTCACTTGGAGCCATTTCAAAGCAGCTGCAGGGCCCAAGAGCAACAGTGCAAACAATTGTTTGTAAGTATAAAGTGCATGGCACTGTTTTGTCACTGCCACGATCAGGAAGAAAACTCAAGCTATCACCTGCTGCTGAGAGAAAATTGGTCAGGAGGGTGAAGATTCAACCGAGAATCACCAAAAAGCAGATCTGCCAAGAATTAGAAGCTGCTGGAACATAGGTGTCAGTGTCCACAGTCAAGCGTGTTTTGCATCTCCATGGACTGAGAGGCTGCCATGCAAGAAGGAAGCCCTTGCTCCAAAAGCGGCACCTTAAGGCTCGACTGAAGTTTGCTGCTGATCACATGGACAAAGATAAGACCTTCTGGAGGAAAGTTCTGTGGTCAGACCAAACAAAAATCGAGCTGTTTGGCCACAATGCCCAGCAATATGTTTGGAGGAGAAAAGGTGAGGCCTTTAACCCCAAGTACACCATGCCTACCGTCAAGCACGGTGGTGGTAGTATTATGCTGTGGGGCTGTTTTGCTGCCAATGGAACTGGTGCTTTACAGAGAGTAAATGGGATAATGAAGAAGGAGGATTACCTTCAAATTCTTCAAGATAACCTAAAGTCATTAGCTTGGGTCTTGGGCGCAGTTGGGTGTTCCAACAGGACAATGACCCCAAACACACATCAAAAGTGGTAATGGAATGGTTAATCAGGCTAGATTTAAGGCTTTCGAATGGCCTTCCCAAAGTCCTGACTTAAACCCCATTGAGAACTTGTGGACAATACTGAAGAAACAAGTCCATGTCAGAAAGCCATCAAATTTAACTGAACTGCAACAATTCTGTCAAGAGGAGTGGTCAAAGATTTAACCAGAAGCTTGCCAGAAGCTTGTGGATGGCTACCAAAAGCGCCTAATTGAAGTGAAAATGGCCAAGGGACATGCTGCCAAATATTAGCGCTGCTGTATGTATATTTTTGACCCAGCAGATTTGATCTCTTTTTTATGTTCACCCATAATCTCATAAAAGAACCAAACTTCATGAATGTTTTTTGTTCCAATCACTCTATCAGAGAAAAATCAGAGTTGTAGAAATAACTGTAAACTCAAGAGAGCCATGACATTATGTTCTTCACAAGTGTATGTAAACTTTTGACCATAACTATACATAACAAAAGCTTGTCTTCTAGCGTTAGCCAAGGGAAGCATTTGAGCCAATCTGATCGGGAATCTGTAAATCTTGCTAGCAATGTTGCTGCAAACACTGGCTGTCGGAATATCTTTGGACTATCTGTCAGGCCCAGAAAACATATCCTGCAGCATTTTTATCGTCAATTTCCTCTACCTTCTTGGTTAAAATATCTTAAAAATGGCACTCAATTTTCAAGATTGCCTCTGTACCACGATTGAAATTCCGCTGTTTCATATGCTCCAAATGATGAGGCGAAGTTGAATTTTACCTCTGTGAATACTTTGTGTATGATTATTGGCCACGCCTCCAATCATCAGCCTGATTTGAAGGCCCACAGCACTTGTAAGAATTGCCAGCTCTAAAATAACTTAATGATGGTTGTAAGGTAAAAAATTGGGGATCAAGACATCTTCAGATCTCTTATATTTTACAGGAGCAAAATGCGAATTAAAGCAACACTAGTTAACTTTTCAGTTTTGGTCAATTTTAGCGGCGCCGGTGGACAAAAGCGGTAGTGTTTCGCTTTAAGGAAGACTGATCTTTTTTTCCCTCTACTCGCAACAAATTATTTTCAGGCACAAATGCTAGTACAAGCAAAATGCTCACATTGTGATGCATCTGCATTCTCTTTTAGGAGGCCCGCGCCCCGCAGCTCTCCACAGTTATCATTGCTTCCCTCCCATCCTTGTCGAGTTTCTCCTCCACGGCCTCCGCATATCACTCCCTCAGTGAGTAGCATCCCGGCCTCGTACGACGAATGCGCGTTCATCTCCATTTTTAAACACGTTCGCGCGCACAGATGATCTACGACGAGACCTCCGGGTACACCTCGGCCATCCTGAGTAAATGCTCCTCCGCCTGTCAGGATGTCCTGCGGAACGCCGGCAAGGAAATTTTCATCGAAGGCGTGGCCTACGCCTCGTCGGTAATCGACGCCGTCGGCAAGGGACCGCGTGCCAGAGCCGCTCGTTCTAATGCGCGTATTGTCTCCTCAGATGCCCGCAGGTGGCGGATTTAGTTTGGCGTTCCTGGACGGCAGTCGGCTCCAGCTCACGGACGGGCTCATCCTGTACACCTCTCCCGAGGGAAGCGTCACCAGGTGACGAACGGCACGTCAAGGTGCGCCGCGTCCGATACTGACCTAGTGTCTCCTGCGTGTCGGGTCTAGGTACGAGCAAACCGAGAAGTTTCCCGCGCACATCCTGGAGAAAATGCGCACACTCTCCGCCTTCCTGGCACAGTCGGGCAACACGTCAGATCGTCACCCACAAGCACATTAGCGTCGACTTCTTCACCCTCTTGTAAATATCCTTGTATTTATGTACGTAAGATGGTTTCTGTCTTCAATTTTAATATGTACAGAAGATTATGGAAAATATTTTATTTTTATAAATTACGTTCCCAAAGCTCTGTGATGCTTGATCTCATTTGATGACCACCTATGAACTTTGAAAACTTTTTTTTTCTTTTTTTCCCCTCTTCGTAATGAGATTTGGACTTTTTTTTTTTTTGTTTTGTGACAGGATTAGCTAGTTGAGATTGGACGGATGCCTCAAATTCCTCTTTTTCACAGGCCACATCTGTCCATTAGGACTGCCGCCATTCATCGACAACTATTTTGATAGTTGATAAATCCTTTAGACGTGGTTGACCTAAAAATGGTCCGAAGTAGGCCTAAACGATATATCGTTTGAACATTGTCATCGCGATGTGTGGATGCACAAAGGGTTACGATCGAGTTCCGTTCCTTCGCTGGCAACACATTTCCGCGTAAGTCGGAATTAACCCTTTAAATACCTCTAAATCTGAAAACAACTATCCAAAAAGTCCAAAAGTATTGTATTTGGGTTAATGATGGAGGATACACTGCCCTCTGGTGGCAGCGTTGGGGCTGGCTGGACTCATCTTGTATGACTGAGGAGCAGACTCGTCTGACATGGATAAAGGACAGCTGCGCTCTAGTTTGGCACACGCAAGGCTGTAAGTTGTTTCAGCTAATATGTTTGTGTATGCATTTGTAATGAGGTTTATGTTATAGTATATTACATTGTAGGATGATTCAGCCCTTCTTTAATATTCTTAAGGCCCCAGTAAAAAAAATACAAAAAATGCTGACATATTCACTATGAAGTTGCCAGAATATCAGTTTAAATTAATCATATAACCTGTCATTATTAACTTAAATATGATCATAAATGTCAGTTTCCCCTCATTTCATAGAGTAAGGAAGAGAGCCCCTACAGTGCATCGTTATCCAATCCATTCCACTTGTTCATATATAGAACGCCTACATCACTGAAAATTCAGTCTGCGTTTTCCCTGTGACCTTGTCTGTACAAGTGTTGGGGACACGTGTGTGTGTACCTCTGATGCACACAGAGCAGAGCTTGAATAGATGGACATAAGAAGGTTTTTCAAGAAAGTTGAGTTTTTATCACTGCTGGTAGTAACAGTTAGCTCCAGCTAACAGCAGAAAGTCCCATGTAATTAAATCAAATGCTCAGTGTTTGTAGTGTGCAAGCCAGGTTTTTATTTGTCAATCTCTGCGCATGTCTTACCTTGTTGTTTTTCAGTCCAAAGTTACATCCCAGCTCTAAAATAAGGCTGCTACTTAGCTGCTGCTAGCTAGTTAGTCTGAAATACAATCTGAAGGTCCTGGTTGTTTATAGAGTTTGCACGTTTACCACTATCTATCTGGGGTGACTTGCTTCTGGAGCATCAGCTGTGTTTCCCCACTTTATGCAGAGTTGAGTACAGGAGCTTAGCTAATTCACGTATTATAATCATCAGTGGATAGTCAATAATAACACACTAATAATTAGGACATAATAATTCGTTCATTCGCTGCCATCCCGCCCACTTCAAACGGATTGAACGTCTATGGCCGTCAGTAGCAGCCAATGCCAGGCAATGAGGTAATTTTGGGCCATTTAAGGTCATTTACCAGTTGATTTTTTAGTTACTTCCTGTTGATTTTGGGGTATTTTATGGGTCACTTCCTGTTCATTTTAGTGTTACAGACCTGGGAATCACCCAAATGAATAGGCAGTGACTCAAACTCAACAGCAAGTGACCTGTAAATGCCCTGGAAATCTGACAATGACTGAATGCTCTGGTTTCGATTGAACGAACGTTCCCAGTCTAAATGGATTGGGTGTCGAGCACCGTCAAGGCAGCCTTAGGGTAACTGAGACACTATTATGGTGGAAGATTTTGGTAGCAACTTGTTGGTTCCCTTTTTTTTTTTTATTTTATTTTATTTTATTTTTTTCTTTGAGACATTGACACCTTTTTAAAATGATATCTTGGTTCTTGCAGGAGCATATCAATAACCTTTTGGGATACAAAGTATCACGATTAGGGGTGCAACGGTTCAGTTAGCCCACGGTTCGGTTTGAACCTCGGTTTTGGGATCACGTTAAGGTTTGCCTTTTGCTTTTTTTTTTTTTTTTTTTAAACTGCCTTTATTTTGCTTTTAAGAAAGTTAAATAAACACTTAAAATGTAAACAGTTTCGACTGTTAAAATGTCTCTTAGCTCTTTGGCTAGTGTAGTGACTAACTACTGAAATACACACACAGTAGTAAAAAAGTTAATTGGCAAAGTAACTGGTGTTACCTTACATGTTCCCCCCCCCCCCAATTTTTAAAACAAAAACAAAACAACAAAAACATAGTAACCTCTGCTATGTTTGGAGGTCATTTAATGTTGTGAATCAACCGTTAAAGTTGATAAAATTGCTCCCGTTTTTGCATTAGTTCCCTTTTGTCTACTTTCGACATGTGAAAATTTTTCATCCTTTAAAGATACTCAAATCAAGATTTTGCCGATTTAGGAGTATTTTAGATAAAAAGTTACTTAGTTTCGCTTGGAAGGTTCACTACAACAGAGCCTTTCTGCAAATTTTCTGCTCTAAAATGGCGGCTGGTTACTAATGCTACAGAGTCTGTCATTTCGCATGTAGTTCTATATGCATGAGATATCTAGGCATAGATTGTAGGCTGTCGGCTACAGTCAAGAAATATTGGAGCCACCAAGCCTTGCATCTGTCTCTGACTTTTCTGGCGTCGTTCAACCAACGTCTAAACGCACATTGTCTCGTTGCCGAAAAGGGTGACAAAATCCGAACGGAGGGAAAAAAAACGTAAAGCACGAAAAACGTACACATTTAAAAATCAGTACTCACTCGTACGTATTACGCCAAGACCATGCAACTTGACAGGTATGAATTATAGTGGACCGTCACTGTTCGGTAGTAGCACTCTGTAGCACGGGACGTCCAACTATCAGTGGTCACGGCCAAATGATGTGCTTTAGCGAAGTCATCTTCGATGGCTTTGCGTGCCATTTCATAAATGTCGGGAAATACGTTGTTGGAGAAATATGTCCGCGAGGGAACAATGTAACGCGGGTCAAGCGTTGCAAATAAATTAACGAAGCCCGCCGTGTGTTTTCACTGGTGTCCTCTTCGGGGTAGTCCTGCTCTGAGAAAGTGATATCCGTGGGCGATGCCGGCTGAGGTGCTGGAGTCATGTTATAAGTGTTGCCATTAGCATAGGGAACAAGCGCTGAGCAATGCTTGCAAATTGTTTTATTTTTTCAATATTTTCTCGCCCTCCGCATTGTAGTCCACGGGGAAACCGAAACGTTGCCACACCGCAGATTTAAAAGAGGCCGGTGCTTCCTCAAAATTCTGTCTCTCCACTCCTCCGCTTGCCATAGCGTTTTGTTTTCTTTCTTGTTTCACTTTCACTTCGCTCGTAAGCGAGACAGGGCGTTTCTCTGCTTCTATAACACAGGTGCTTGACAGCGAATTTCTCCACAGCTGTGCTTCACGTCACACACAGGCACACAGAGCTCGACATATTCATTCCACAAGCGTTCGGAATAAATTAATTGCAAAACCGAAAAAGCGCGGTTCATAAAGGCGTATTGAACCATACAGGGCGAACCGTACGGTTTGGCTTTGAACCGCAAACCGTTGCACTGCTAATCGCGTTATATATATCACCATTTCGATATTTTGTCACACCTCTACTAATAATAGTCCCTCCACCACTAGAGGTGTGGAGGTTTTGCCTGGAAAGGAGGGGAATGAAGCTTAGCTGTAGCAAGACTGAGTATCTGTGTGTAAATGAGAGGGACTCAAGTGGAAGAGTGAGGCTACAGGGAGAAAAGACCAACAACGTGCAGGAGTTGAAGTATTTAGTCTCAACAGTCCAGAGTAGAGCTGGGAATCTTTGGGCACCTAACGATTCGATTACGATTCAGAGGCTCCGATTCGATTATAAAACGATTATTGATGCACCCCCCCCCCTTTTTTTTTTTTTAATTTTTATTATTATTTTTTTTTTAATGTTTTGTACATTAGTTCCAAAATTGGTTTAGCCTGAGAGTATTTTTGAACAAACTACTATTTCAGTATCAAGTTAACATATAGCAGTAAAAAAATATACAAAAATAACAGTAAACAAAAACCTCCAGTCCCCATTCTGTATCAGCAGCTTTAAACTACATTCAATTAATTTAATGTTGTGAATCAACCGTTAAAGTTGTTAAAATTGCTCCCGTTATTCCATAATTTCCCTTTTGTCTACTTTAGACATGTGAAAGTTTTAAAACTATTTTAAAAATAGATTCAAGTCAATATTTTACCGATTTAGGAGTATTTTAGATAAAAAGTTAATTAGGTTTACTTGGAAGGTTAGCTACAACAGCCTTGCAGGGAAGTGTACTGCTTTAAGATGGCGGCCGTTTACTAACGCCCGCATCAAGCTTTTTGTAGGTGTGCTGCTAACGCTACCGAATCTATATTGCATCTTGTCCTATATAAATGATATCTACCGTAACATTATGTGGATGTACATTGTAGCAGCTTTTCGGCAGCAGTCAGGTATGTTGTTGTGTTTTTTTTAAATTTCGTGGCATGAGTTGAGCATTGGCATTACCCGAGGGGCCGGGTAATGAGAAGCATGATGTTTAGCTACTCTTGCTCCGTTCCTTATTGTCCCGAAGACCGCGCGGCGCGCTGAGTGTGTTGTACTTCCGCTTTACTTGGCATATTTCAATAATTGGAATTTGGATGTTTGTGAATCGTTCTCGAATAATCTAAGAATCGGAAATTTTGCACACCTCTAGTCCAGAGTAATGGATAGTGTGGAAAAGGGAACGAATGTACTTACGAATGTAAGTGAACGAAGCGTACAAACACAAAACTTCACAAACAGCTAACAAAGACCGATAGTTTATATAATATATACATTTAATCAGAGGCTAATGCCATGACTTTCACTCACAACAGAGTAATTGTTTGTTCCCAAATATTTTTACATATCACACTTATTACATAACTTATTAAACACATTAAATAGTCATGAAAATAAAGAAAACGCCCTAATGGGAAGGAGGGGGGGGGAGTTAATACCGACTGCTAGCTAGGTCACAGGGAAAACACTGGGTTTTCAGCGATGTGGGTGTTCGCTATATGCAAAAGTGGAATGGATTGGATAGCGACGCACTGAAGGGGCTCTCCACCTTACTCTTTGAAGTATGTATGATCATATTTAAGTTAATAATGAGAGGTTATATGATTATTGATTTAAATTAATATTTTGGCATCTTCATGGTGAATATGTCAGCATTTTTTGTATTTTTTTTATTTATTTATTTTTTTTAGGAAAATATATTTGAGGGGGGCTGAAGCCCCCGTAAAACACCCCTAACGACGCCAATGGGCCAGAATGAGATGGTTCGGGCATGTTCACAAGAGAGATAGTGAGTACACAGGTAGTCCCTGGGTTATGGCGTAGTTGATATACGCAATTTCAACTCTACGACACTCGTCTGCCATTTTGTTTCTAGTCGGGGGTTTTTTTGTCGAATAAACGGTACCTTATTTTACCTCACACTCACTGTATCTTATTTTTTTACTTTATGACGTGTTCTGTCCTCACTAAATGTGAACTTGTTCAGCTTTACAGACATCAAACAAGGCAATTGTGCCTTTTGAAGCGTTTCACCTCCTTCACGTTTGACAATTTGTAAAGCTGTAACACCTATATGTACACTTACGACACGCATTTTAACAATAAAACACTTTACACAAAATAATTGGTGTTAAAACGTCCATCGAGTCTGATCAATATGTAAATTCGGTAGATGAAATTAGCCTAACAAAAGTCTACTAGCTTAAATGCGACAAATGCTAATATATTTACAATTCTCATTGCAAGTTGCTTACACGTAACGCCACAAACTGTAGCTGTAAATGTAATTACAAATGCTACATAAACATATTAGCTGAAACAACTTACAGACTTATGTGGGCCTAACCAGAGTGCAGCTGTCCTTTATCCATGTCAGACAAGTCTGCTCCTCAATCATAAGGCGACAGTCCAGCCAGACCCAACGCTGCCACCGGAGGGCTGTGTATCCTCCATCATTAAACAAAATACAATACTTTTGGACTTTTTGGATAGCGTTAATTCCAACTTACGCGGCAATTTGGTTTACGCCACCAGCGTAGGAATGGAACCCGTTTGTAACCTGGGGACTTACCTGTATTTGCTAAAGGATGCTGAATTTCCATATGCCCGGCAAGAGATCTAGAGGATGACCAAAGAGGAGGTTTATGGACGTAGTTAGAAGACATGAAGGTGGTTGGTGTGAGAGCAGAGGATGCAGAGGACAGTGTTAGATGGAGAAAATTGATATATTGCGGAAAACACTCGAAGTTCCGCTCCGAGACCCTCAGTTTGGCCGAATTTCAAAATTGCCCTATATCATCATTGGAAAGCTTAAAATCTCAATTTTCTGGGGGAAGAAAAATTTTGAACAGGAGGGCTTTTTTTTTTGTTTTGTTTTTTAAAGAGCAGAATTAAAGAAGCCATGATTTTATTGAGATATCGCATACTTACCTCTTTTCAATCCAAAAACTCCATGTAGCATGTATCACCGAGTGTCTAGATACATCTGTAAATTGCCACAGCCAAATTTTGGGGGGATTTTATGGGTGAAACATGGTAATATAACAAGGGTCGCGATGCAGACATCAATGAGTGGTTGAGATTTTCTTTTTCATATACAGTATTTACCCTTTTAAAGGTTTTTTTTTTCTTTGTTTGGATGGATTATTTATCATCTAAAATATTGGGGGAAAATGCAACAGTAACAAAAAAAAAAAATACAATTAAGCGATAGTTATAAGGTAAATATCCGTGATTTATTTACAGACACAATTTTTTCATTGTGACGTAATTTGTTTTAAGTTTAAAATATGCGAGTGAATCATTTAAGTTTTTTTTAACCCTTTATTGCAAAATGTATCACATTTGATACACCTAAAATTTCATGATTTTCAGAGTAATTCAGAATTTTTACATTTCTTTTTGGGGGGGGAGGATGCAAGTCAACACATGCATCTGCAGGTTCCATGAGGGGAAAAAAAACGGGATTTAGCTAGGGTTATAGATATTAGAGCGCTTATTACACATATTCATTTTGACATTTCTTTTTACAAATTTGAAAAAAAAAGGTTTCATTAGGACCTTATTTTTCAAATTTTGGGATTCTCTGATAATTGCTTCATGTTGCAGGTCTTTAAGGGTTAAACTAAATATTAGGCATCAATTAATGATTCTAAGCTTAAAATGACAGACATTTCGAATAATAAATAAATAAATAATAGTTCAGGGCCTTAATGCACCAGGAATCTGCTATGGCAGCATATTGACATATTGTTCTATCAAACACAAGAGTTCTTTTGGCTTAAAATACAGGGGTTTATTTTCAAGAGGGGTGCAAGAGCAGAAACTGCTTTTTCAGCATTGCCTGTGTTTTCCGCCATATATTATATAGTATATACATTATATATACAATATATATATATATTATATTGTATATGTAATACAGTTATAATATAAACTGTGAAATTTTGAGCTTGTACGCTACGTTAACTTACAACCTGTGCATCTCATGGGAGCCAAGCCCCCCTCTGTTCTTAAAACCTAGTGACGGCCCTGGTATACACGCCAACGGTAGTTACCGTAATTTTCGGACTATAAACCGCTACTTTTTTCCCTTCATTTAGAAACCAACAGCTTACAGTCCGGTGTGGCTTATTTGTTGATTTTTTTTGGGGGGGGTTTAATAGGTAACACCTTATTTGACAGTGGTGTCATAAGACCGTCATAATTATGACATGACACTATCATGGGCACTACTCACTGGCATAATTCTCGTCTGGCAAATTATGTCACTAACTCCATTCGTGACACTACACTACCGTTCAAAAGTTTGGGGTCACCCAGACAATTTTGTGTTTTCCATGAAAATTCACACTTTTATTCATCAAATGAGTTGCAAAATATAGTATAGTCAAGACATTGAGAAGGTTTTATCCTTAATTTTGTCCTTCAAACTTTGCTTTCGCCAAAGAATGCTCCACTTGCAGCAATTACAGCATTACAGACCTTTGGCATTCTTTTCAGTTGTTTAGTGTGTCACAAATGTTCTTTTCTTTGATCCAAAGTCCAAACAACTCAAACTTTGATTCATCTGTCCATAACACGTTTTCCCAATCTTCCTCAGTCCAATATCTGTGTACTTTTGCACATATTGTTTCCTTTTATAATCCAGTCTCAGATAAAGCTTTTTCCTTTGCCACGCTGCCCTGAAAACCGGCATCCCGGAGTCGTCTCCTCACTGTCGACATTGACACTGACGTTTTACGGGTACTATTTATTGAAGCTGCTAGATGAGGACCTGCGAGGCATCTATTTCTCAAACTACAGACTTACAGTGGGGCAATAAGTATTTAGTCAACCACCAATTGTGCAAGTTCTCCTACTTGAAAAGATTAGATAGGCCTGTAATTGTCAACATGGGTAAACCTCAACCATGAGAGACAAAATGTGGGGGGAAAAAAACAGAAAATCACATAGTTTAATTTTTAAAGAATTTATTTCCAAATTAGAGCGGAAAATAAGTATTTGGTCATCTACAAACAAGCAAGATTTCTGGCTGTCAATGAGGTCTAACTTCTTCTAACGAGGCTCCTCGTTACATGTATTAATGGCACCTGTTTTAACTCATTATCGGTATAAAAGACACCTGTCCACAATCTCAGTCAGTCACACTTCAAACTCCACTTTGGCCAAGACCAAAGAGCTGTCAAAGGACACCGGAGACAAAATTGTAGACCTGCACCAGGCTGGGAAGACTGAATATGCAATAGGTAAAACGCTTGGTGTAAAGAAATCAACTGTGGGAGCAATTATTAGGAAATGGAAGACATACAAGACCACTGATAATCTCCCTCAATCTGGGGCTCCATGCAAGATCTTACCCCGTGGCGTCAAAATGATAACAAGAACGGTGAGCAAAAATCCCAGAACCACACAGGGGGACCTAGTGAAAGACCTACAGAGAGCTGGGACCACAGTAACAAAGGCTACTATCAGTAACACAATGCGCTGCCAGGAACTCAAATCCTGCACTGCCAGACGTGTCCCCTTGCTGAAGTCAGTACATGTCCAGGCCCGTCTGCAGTTCGCTAGAGAGCATTTGGATGATCCAGAAGAGGACTGGCAGAATGTGTTATGGTCAGATGAAACCAAAATAGAACTGTTTGGTAGAAACACAGGTTCTCCTGTTTGGAGGAGAAAGAATACTGAATTGCATCCAAAGAACACCATACCCACTGTGAAGCATGGGGGTGGAAACATCATGCTTTGGGGCTGTTTTTCTGCAAAGGGACAAGGACGACTGATCTGTGTAAAGGAAAGAATGAATGGGGCCATGTATCAAGAGATTATGAGTGAAAATCAGCAAGGGCATTGAAGATGAGACGTGGTTGGGTCTTTCAGCATGGCAATGATCCCCAACACACAGCCAGGGCAATAAAGGAGTGGCTTCGTAAGAAGCATTTCAAGGTCCTGGAGTGGCCTATCCAGTTTCCAGATTTCAACCCCATAGAAAATCTGTGGAGAGAGTTGAAAGTCCGTGTTGCCCAATGACAGCCCCAAAACAACATTGCTCTAGAGGAGATCTGCATGGAGGAATGGGCCAAAATACCAACAACAGTGTGTGAAAAGCTTGTGTAGAGTGACAGAAAATGTTTGGCCTCTGTTATTGCCAACAAAAGGTACATAACAAAGTATTGAGATGAACTTTTAGTATTGACCAAATACTTACTTTCCACCATGATTTGCAAATAAATTATTTGAAAATCAAACAACGTCTCAGTCTCTCATGGTTGAGGTTTACCGATGTTGACAATTACAGGCCTCTCTAATATTTTCAAGTGTTAGAACTTGCACAATCAGTGGTTGACTAAATAGTTATTTGCCCCACTGTGTGTACTTGTCTTCTTGCTCGGTTGTGCAGCGGGGCCTCCCGCTTCTCTTTCTACTCTGGTTAGATGTTGTTTGTGCTGCTCTCCGAAGGGCACAGCATTAGAGGAAATCTTCAATTTCTTGGCAATTTCTCTTATGGAATAGCCTTCATTTCTAAGAACAGATTGACAAGTTTCACATGAAAGTTGTCTTTTTCTGGCCATTTTGCGAGTTTAATCAAACCCACAAAGGTAATGCTCCAGATACCCACCTACCTCAAAGGAAGATGAGTTTTATAGCTTCTCTAAGTAACCACCTAAACTGTTTTGAGCTGTGCCAACATAATTGCACAAGGTTTTCTAATCATCTATTATCCTTCTAAGGCAACTAGCAAGCACAAAGTACCATTAGAACACTGGAGTGATGTTTGCTGAAAATGGGCCTCTTTACAAAACTACGTAGATATTGCATTAAAACCGGACATTTCCAGCTAGAAAAGTCATTTACCACATTAATAATGTATATAGTGTTTTTCTGATTAGTTTAATGTTATTTCCTATGAAAATAACTGCTTTTCTTTCAAAAAGGAGGACATTTCTAAGTGACCCCAAACTTTTGAACGGTAGTGTAAATAACATCTGTTATAAGCATTCATTAATGTTCATCACAGTGTCCTGTCATAATTATGACTGTCTAATCTAATGACAGCCTAATGGCCCCACTGTCAAATAAAGTGTTACCAAATACCATAACTTGCAATGAAACAACCGGAACAGTAACTGAAGAAACAATTAACAGAACGTGAATTTTGATTGTTATTTACATATGTAGCACTGCAATGCATGCTTGGAGGAATGTTGGACAACAACCGTGTTGACAGCAGGTGGCAGCAGAGGTTGACTTGCTCCCCCAAGGGAGCAGTGATGGCCAGATGGCAATGAAGCTTTGCAGCCATGGTGGTTCATATGGTCTTATGACAGTCGTATGATGCCGCTGTCAAACCAAGTGTTACCGCTTAATATCTTTTGGTGTAAATATCCCATAATACAGTGACGACAGCTGTGGCTTATAAATTCAGTGCGGCTTATCTATGAACAAATGTCGTTTTTGTGTCAAATTTGGTGGGTGGTGGCTTATAGTCAGGTGCGCCTTATAGTGCGAAAACATAGACTTCATTACCGATTGACCTGACACTTCGTCATTCTTTGCGTCACGCCTTATCAGAGGGGGCGGAGCTTCATTTAGTATAGTCAGGCAAAGACTGCACACGCTCATGTCTAAGCTGGATTCAAGCTTGGATTTTTACGAAAGCTGTACCACATACAAACAGAAAGGATCGTCTCAGGAGTGATTTGTTCGAGGATTCAAGGTAAATATTATATTTTTCGTACCATGCATGAAATTACACGCTACAGCATTGGCGTCATTCTTCGACATATAGCCTTTACGTAAAATAGATGCGTAACTGCCCGTTTTTTTGCTCTTTTAACAAAGAATCGAGACAGTTTTATGTCCATATCGACAAAGAATTCAGTGATTAAAGCATTTATTCACAAGAATTTTGAACGGAAAAAGCAATTGTGGCAGCCTCCGTATCATAACAAAGAACTAACAGAGCTAGCATCATTCTTTGACAAATTTAAGTAAAGGAAATTAAAACTGCCTGTTTTTTTTTTTTTTTTTTTTTTTTTTTTTGCTTTTAACCAAGAATCGAGACTGTTTTATGTCTATATCTACAAAGAATGCAGGGATTTAAACATTTATTCTAAAGAATTTCAACATAAAAAGCTCTTTGCTGTGGACTTGGGGTAAGGCGGCGCCGCAGTGAACTTAAAGACGAGCTGCACATTCACCATATTTACGTAAAATAAATACTTCCTGCACGGTTTCTTTTAACCATGAATCGAGACTGTTTTACGTCCGTATCTATAAAGAATGGCTATCTCATACGCATTTTATGTTTATTTAGATTTTATACTTGCAAGTCACTTTTGAGATTTTGACTTATCACGCACTGCAAAGGGAAATGCTCAAAGGCATAGTCCAATATTCATTTATATACAATATTCTATGTGCAATACTTACTCACCTGCAATATTCAAAGCCTTAACTGTCCAACTGCTTCTACTTCACTCCGATTATTTGCACTGCCTTAACATAGACCTATCTCATTTGCATTTTATATTTGTTTATTTAGATTTTATACTTGCAAGTCACTTTTGAGATTTTAACTTATCATGCACTGCAAACAGAAATGCTCCACAATTTCATCCTACAACTGTATAATGATAATAAAGGGCTATTGTATTTTATAAAAAGTTGTGAGTGTATATAGAATTTATTAGTAATCTATGTATATGTTATTACTGATTCTGCATGCTTTCCTCAAGTATTAGGTTAAGTAGTTTGTGATGTGAAAAATTGAGTGATTTATTAGCTGTTGAAAACATGCAGTACATAAAAGAAAAATACGTTGGTATTTTGGGCAAAAACTTGATGTTAAATATTGCTATTGATCCTGAAAATATAGGTGATTGTCTCTGCATTTGGGGATTTTTTCGGTGAAGTTTTGTTATATAAAAAATAATTAATTGGGATTTTGTTAGGGAACGACTTTGAATTTTTTTGATGCCGCTGCTCATGGAGACTCAGGTAGCTCATGGGGCTAAGGTAGGTGCCTGTTTTGGTTTTAGGTCGGTAGCAGCTTTGGTTTTCAAAATATCTGAAGTTCTGAAAATAGGCCCCTACTTTCCTGTGTCATGTCAATAGGTTATGAAGTCTATGGCGAAGTTATACAAAAACTTGAGCTGTAGGGAGGTGCGGTCTAAATATTTGATAACTCCATTGCAAAATCACATGAACTTATTAGCTGCCATTGACGGCGTAAGACAGGGGTCCCCAAACTACGGCCCGCGGGCCGGATACAGCCATATTTGGTCCAGCCCCCCGAACAATACCAGGGAGCTCCCCCCCATAGTGTTTTTTATTTCCTGGCTTTTTTCTGTGAAGAACCCAGAGAGGGTTATTTGGTTATTATCTATTTAATTAATAGTGTTATTAATATATAATATTATATTATTATTTACTTTTGTTCTGTGAAGAATCCAGAAAGGGTTATTTGATTGTGGCTTTCTGAAAAACAATACATTTTTACATTTAGACACTCCTGCAATCGTCACACTTTTTCTGTTACAAACTGACCCCGGCCCCTCATCAGAGAAGGGAAACGTTATGTGGCCCTCACAGGAAAAAGTTTGGGGACCCCTGGCGTAAGATGTCCAATTTATAATGACTGGGAAGTTCCCAGTCATTATAAATTGGACATCCACCCGAGTCCCAGTCATAATGAATTGGACGTCATTCCGAAAAAGACGTCTAGCACCGTCATTGGCACTTCCTCCCAGTTAAAATGAATTGGACATGTGTCCTTATCCATGGCAGGAATGAGTTCAAAAAGCACCAAAGTGAAATTTCCCCTTTTATTTCACCTCTGTGGGTTGACTGATTAAAAAAAAAAAAAAATCATGGATTTCTTTTCAAGACGATATCAAACAACGCACTGTACGCAAGCGAGCTTAGGCGTATATACATGACACCCAAGGAGTAAACATTTTGAAGGTGCAAAGCAGGCTTGCTGATCACAATGGGTTGCCAGATAGAAACCGGCCCAGCCCAATAAAAATGACAATGTTCAAGATAAGATGCTCACCTTAAACTATTCAATCTGTATTTTGATCTCATAACAAAAAAATCAACAGTTGGAGACAAGGAATGATTGCGGTTTTCCCGAAAAGCAGCATGGGAGATGGAGTTCTTATTAGAAAAGTTTCAAACTATTGTATGATTTACATTTCCGTAAACACAATAATTAAGCGTATACAGTGTTCATTATAAAACATGACAAATACACGCGTGTCAACAGAAATCACTGACTGGAAGTACAATTGAATGTTTTCCAGAGTCGATTTGAAGTGCATTCCGGAAAAAAAATATTTCTATTACGAAGGAAATCCTGTCACCAGTAAACGACTCAAAACATACCAGAATATTATTGGAATTATTTTGACGGTGTACCTCCAAATCGGAAATAAAACAGTTCGTAGCTTCACGTGCTAAAATGCCACACACAGTATAATTAGTAGAGTTGTCCGATAATTACTTTTTAACCGAGAAACCAATGCTGTCCGACTCCAAAAACACAATACCGATACATGTGGTCGCGGACTTGACAGATTGTCGCCAATTGCATTGGGATGATCCACTAGATTCTCTAATCATGATTGTAAAAACTTCGTTTTTTTTTTTTTTTTAATAAAATAAACACTGTTAAAAAGAGAACAGGTTAATTTAAAAAAAAAAAAAAAAAAGTGCTAAAATAATCTCCCATATAAATCAAATAGATTGAAATGAGCCAAAATGTCCTAAATCAAATAAAAGTGACCCTAAAGTGCCACTATGGGGCGACACAAGCATTACAAATCATACCAATGGAATGACAATTCCCAAGATTTATTTTTAATTATGATGATGTGCTTCATTTTCTTAGTGACTATTTGTTTTTGGTGACACAGTAGTTATATATATGGCGGAAAACACGCGCAAGGCTGAAAAAGCTGTTTCTGCTCTAGCACCCCTCTTTAAAATAAACTGCTGTATTTTAAGCCATAAGAACTGTTGTGTTTGATAGAACAATGTCGATATCCTGCTATAGCAGATTCATGGTGCAATAAGCCTCCGAACTATTTTTAATTAGTCCGTTTTACCCTGGAAACCCCTGTTTACAGATGTCGCGCAACCGCTTTTGTTTCAACCTAGCCATAAAAAGAAGGTAAGTAATCGTATTATTCGAAATGTCTGTCATTTTACCTTAGAATCATAAATTAATGTCTAATATTTAGTTCAAAAGAAAAAACTTTTAAAAATTATTCACTCGCATATTTTAAACTTTTAAACAAATTACGTCAAAATGAAAAAACTGGCGTCTGTAAAAAAGTAACGGATATCTTCCACTTAACTATCGCTTAATTGTATTTTTCGGTTACTGTCGCATTTCCCCCAATATTTTAGATGATAAATAATCGATCCAAACAAAGAAATATTAAAAAAAAAAAAAAAAAATGTTTATAAGGGTAAATATATGAAAATGAACATCTCGATCAGTCCTTGATGTCTGATTTCTGCACTGCGACCCTTGTTATATGACCATGTTTCACCCATAAAATCCCCCCAAAATCCAGCTGTGGCCAGTCACAGCTGTCTTGGCACTTGGTGATACATGCTACATGGAGATTTTGGATCGAAAAGAGGTAAGAATACGATAATATCTCGTTAAAATCATGGCGTCTTTAATTATGCTCTCGCATGCTCTCACCTCCAGTTAGGGTTTTGCTGTTTATTATTTTTTAAATGCCCTCCTGTTCAAAATTTTTCTTCCCCCAGAAAATTGAGATTTTAGGCTTTCCAATGATGTACTGTATCACACATGCTTAAAGGACAATTTTGAAATTTGGGCAAATTGGGGGTCTCAGAGCGGAATTTCAACTCACCGGAGTGTTTTCCGCCATATTATATATATGTATATATATTTTTTTTTTTGGGGGGGGGGGGGGGGGGGTTATATGGCGCTTCTTTTTTTTTTGTATAGGGCAGTTTTGCAGGCCATGCACATCCATGCCATTGACAGCCATGCATGTCCAAATTTTCCATTAATTTTAAATGGCACAAAAACGTGTGGCTGTGATTTTTGGCCATCCACTTACCACTACAGCGCATTGACATTCAACAGACACCCAAGTCAGGCTATGCCATTGACGGCTATGCACGTCAAAATTTTCATCAAATATTCATTTTAAATGGCAGAAAAACATGCGGTATTTTACCATGAGTAGAAAATTTGGACATGCATGGCTGTCAATGGCATGGACGTGCATGGCCTGCAAAACACCCCCAAAAAATGCCATATCCATTTTACCACATGGCAAAAAAAAATTGCCAAATGGCAAAAAAAAAAAAATGCCACATGGCAAAAACTTTTTTGCCTCATGTCAAAAATAAAAATTGCCACATGGCAAAAAAAAAATTGCCACATGGCAAAAAAACTGCCACATGGCAAAATCCCTTTGCCACATGGCATACCACTTTTGGTTCTCGGCCCTGCTGATCTTGTCTTTGGATGAATTCAAGTTCACGGCTACGACTCATAAGCGTTAAAATGACGTCACGTATAGGTTCTCACGCAAAACGAATCTATCCTCGCATCCTCTAACGACACATGCGCCAAAATAAAATGGTTGACTGCAGTGTTGTGCGCGGAGCTAACCTGTCAGGTGAAAGTGATGAATCACTGGTAAATTCAATAACGTATTTTTTGTTTGTCTTGTAATGGTACTTTATTAAAAGATGTACAGTTCATAGATTTACAGTTACTCCTGTAGCAGGCAACTGTTTTTGTCTTGGCGCATCCGCAGTTAGAGGACTCGAAGATTTATTAGTTTTCCCTGGGATCAATGTGATGTCATTTCAATGCTTTTGAGTCGTAGCCGTAAACTTGAATTCATCCAAAGACGAGTTTCGTAGTCCTCGTAAAGAGTTGTATTCACACACTGCAAAAAAAATCCGACGTCAGAATTTTGTGGTTAAAAATGCGTAAATACGAACACGAACTCGTAAATACGAGTACGAATTTTTTTTCACAGCTATCTGACTCCATACTGTAGTTGCACGTTAATTTATAAGCCAGTATACATACTGGCGCAAAACCACTAGATATTTTCCCCGATATTTCAAATGCTTTTATCAGGTGGCCAATATGATCGGACAACTCTAATAATTAGCGCAAATAAGATGCTGCTGTAAGAAAGTAATGTAGTTAAACTTCAATGTGTAGGCATTTATGTTAAAACTAATCAGAACAATTCCCGCCAAAACCACTAAATTTTGTCAAAAGTAGTTTAATTAACCCGCCCAATGCATTTTTCTCCCGGCTTTAAAAGCCGCCCTATCTGGCAACAATGAATAGGGTACATGTGACCGCACAGATTATTTGTCATGTACAAGCGCGACACACAAAATGTCACTTCCTCTAAGCCACCTTCCAGCTGTATTTGTCGTCTTTTGCTACTGGATTTCCTAGCATGGATGGTGGAAAATGCTGGTGAGATGACGTGATGTCGGCATATCCTGCAAGATCCGCCGTCATCAACTATTACTAATGAAAGGTAGACTGGGATGAGCGAGAAATGCCCAGGTGTTAGGAAGCGGACTTAGAGGAAGACCAGTTTGCACACTTTGGCAGTTTTGCGCTCATCCATCCCTTTTAACACTAATTCTCCAATTCTTACATTTGTTCACATGCTGTCATTTATATAAAAACACCCTTGCTGTTAATAAAATCTCATATCAAAGAAAAATCATTTAAAAAAACAATCAAATCAAGCAAGCATCATTTTTTTTTTTTTTTTTAATCATTGGCTGCCATCGACGGCCAATCCTTTTAGACCGAGAAGCGCAAATGAATGACCTCCCAGACTTAATGGATTAAAGTGGAAGTTCAGAATTTTTTACATTAAGCTTTATCTCCGAGTTAGCGGTGGAGTTGATTTCAACAAACTCTGTGCAGTTATTAGTTTCAGGGCTCTGGAGTGGCTTGGCTAGCGCAGGTCAGTGGTCCTGTCTTAGCATGCCAATAAAAAAATACGATATTAACAGAGCTAACATAGTCAAACCAGAAACTGCAATTTCTGGAGAAAATACTCTGGGTTTTTGCTGTGTGGAAATACAGATCTTAGCCCCACCCCGGTCGGTTTGGGGACATGTCCAGGTCATATTAGGTAATTTGGAGACATTTGGAAGGCGTGTCCTGGTCATATGAGATAATTTGGGGACATTTGGGGGTGTGTCCTGGTCATATGAGATAATTTGGGGACATTTGGGGGTGTGTCCTGGTCATATTAGGTCATTTGGGGGGCGTGTCCTGGTCATATCAGGTCATTTGGGGGGGGGGGGGTGTCCCAGTCATATCAGGTCATTTAAGGAAATTTAGGGACACGTCCTATTGATGTCTGGTCATTTTTTTCGGGCATTGAAAATGAATGGGTGATTTGGACGTCCATGGCCGTCAATGACATCGACTTACATTTACGTCAATGGAATCCAAGCACATGAGCATCAATAGAATCAGCAAACATGGCCATCAATGGCATTAAACAAAGTAAATGCCATTGAAAATGAATGGGAAATTTGGACGTCCATGGCCGTCAATGGCATCGACATCCATATGCGTCAATGGAATCCAAGTACATTGGCATCAATAGAATTGATATACATGGCCATCAATTGCATCTGACTAAATTGGCATCAATTTAATGTTAATGCCATTGGAAATGAATGGGGAAATTGGGACTTCCATGGGCGTCAATGGCATCGACTTCCATATGCGTCAATGGCGATTATAAATCGATTATTGATGTAAATGTGTTAGCATTTGTAGCATTCAAGCTACCGGACTTTTGTTAGGCAAATTAGGCTAATTGAATCTACTAAATTTAAATATTGATCATACTAGATGGACGTTTGAACACCAATTGTTTTGTGCCAAGTTTTTTATTGTTAAAATGTTTGTCGTTTTGAACAGTAGTGTACATATGTGTGTTAAAGCTTTACAAATTGTCCAAAATGTACTGTTTATGCGACAAAAAAAGACAAAAAACGACTGGAGACAAACTGGAGAACGCGCAAGTGGAGTACGTCGTAACCCAGGGACTACCTGTAACTAACAAACTGCACGGAATCTGTTGAAATCAACTCCACCGACTAATTCAACCTCTGCCAACTCGAAGATTAAGCCTAATGTCAAAAATTCTGAACTTCCCCTTCAAACGCATTGTCGACGGCAGGCAAGGAGTTAAAAATCTGCGTTGAACGCATTTGATCTAAAACAATCAGCGGAATAAATGACGTTCGGAAAGCGCAGAACGGGTCCACGTTAATTAGAAAAGAAAAAAAACAGAAGTGAGGAATCCTGCAGGAAACGAAAAAAGAAAAGGAATGTGTCGGATCCGTCGGTCTTCCTTGGTCAGATGGAGATCAGCTGTTTTTTTTCTCACCTCAAGTCCAAAAACCCCATGGCACTCAGAAGGTCAACAGCTTATCTCTTGGTTCAAAAACGCACATCAACGGTGTTGAACACCCACACGAACGCACACACGCACCCACACACACATTGCACATGTAGTGGCACATCTTTTCCCAGTCCGAAAATGCCTCACTGCAGCCAAAAGATTACAAATGACTTCCCAAAAGATTCACATTACAGTACTGTTAAAGTCTCATTGGACGAAAACAACCATAGAAAATAGAAAGGCCAAAAAAATAAAGAGGGAAAAAAAAAAAAAAGTTTTACACCCAATCACCGTCATTTGCCAGAACTACACAGGAAAAGGATTAGATATATTATCATTAACACCACAATTATGATGATTATTATTCATTGTTTTTCCAGAAAATAGGGGGAGGGGGGTCACTGCGAGGAGGCCTTGGTGGCAATGGCGGACACGCAGTGCTGCTGAAAATTGGGCGAGCTGCAGCCCAGGCGCTGATGACGCCCGCCCTTCAGTCCCGCGTCGCCCGCCGCGGGGGGCGGCTCGGCACGGCTCTGGAGCACGGCGCCGATGTGGTCGAGCAGGTCGTCGAAGAACTCCGGGACGCCCTCGTAACCTACGGACGCGTGTGGCGCTTCAGTCCTGTTTCGACTTTCACGTGGTGCTGTACGATATGAGATGTATCGCCAAAAACCATATCAAACTTTATCGGCATTTTACATGTTTATCGTCACGAATGCCGGAAAAAGAGCTGTTACTCCAATGTGCATTTTGGCCAGCAGAGGGCGCTCGACTAGCGCCGACTCGCTCATAAGTCTGCGGCTCGCGAGACGGGTGGAGCCGCGTCTTGAAATGAGGGCGTTCACTGGCGCATGTTCTACAGCTACCCCAACCTTGACCATGCCCCCGTCAACGCTAGCTACTTCAACGGTCAATGATTTTTAAGTGCGTGAACGTAGCGCACATTGGAAAAGTGCAAATCTGCAAGATATTTTTGAATACATTTTTATAACTGTCACCATCAATGTTCCCTCTATTTTTCATGTGTCTGAGCAGACACACAAGCTTCCTGAGCACACTGCGGATCACTGTGAGCAACATCAGATGTTTACGCTACGGCCACACACCAGTATCACACCATTTCAAAACCTTGGATCATAGCATAGCTTATTAAAATAATACATTATAGCAACAATTTTCATGAGTTTACGTTTAATTTTGGTATGAAAAAATATCTGAACCTTTTGGAATTTGGCATATTTGTCAAAATCACACAGATGAAAATACCGAGTCTGCTTTAACTAAACCACCCAAACATTTATAGGTTTTCATATTTTGATGAAGATAGCATAAAAACAATGACAGGAGGGGGAAAATAAGTAGGTGAACCCTCTGCCTAGAGCAACTTAAAGAGTAATTGAAACCGATTTTGACCTAACATTTTAAGTGAGGTGTGTGCCCAATCATTGATCAGAGGTTTAAATCTGCCCTGTCCACTATAAAACACACACCTGGTAAGAAAAAGAAGCATTTTCTGATGTGCATCATGGCTCGTTCAAAACAGCTGTCTGAACACCTGCGATCAAGGATATTTGATTTGTATAAATATTAAATGTGATGGTTTTTAATCGTTTGACAGCCCTAGTTCAAATATTGCAATTTAAATTTACTAATAAAATCCAAACATTTATTATGGAAATTTTCAAAATGTTTCTTTAGCAGTTTTTCAAATCAAAGTTTTGAATCGAACGGTGTATCACCTGAACCAATACATATGCACTGCAAAAACTCACCTCCTTACAACTGTTAAAATTTTTTTTTTTTTTTTTTTTTAACCCAAAAACCTTTAATTCCCTTGTTTTCAGTGTAGATCTACAAGAAATGAGTAACATTATCTGCTAGTGGTTCAAGTACATTTCAGTCAAATTTCTTGAAATAAGAAAAATAGCTAGCTGAAAACAAGTTTAACATACTTCTTTTAATCAAAACGTCTGTATATTTAATCTTTAGAAAAAAAATTGTCAGAAATGTTCTCAGTTCAAGAATATTGTTCAAAACATAATTTGAAAGCATTTTTTTCTCTTGATTTAGGTGAAAAATAAACTTTTAAATATAAGGGCTTAACAAAAACAAATAGTAATATTTACTTAACGTAAATGCAATAATATGACGCATTAATCTGTTAACTACTTTTGAGTGCCGGTGACCCCTGAAGTTCTTTCAGACGCGACACATTTCTTAAAATAAAAGTGTTGAATCCAAGCCTCATGTTGATGTCTTTCTTTTAGTGAAGTTTAATATGATACAAAAACAAAAGAATTCAGAACTTAATATTAATGTGACTGTCAAAAGACTGTAATGCTTCAAGCCTGGTTCACGGCTAATCTTTTCTGTCGCCACCAGGTGTTGACAATTATTGCCAATCAGTTGTGTCACAGCGCCAGGTAAACTACTAAATAAATTTGTATATCACTTAAATTCTAAATATGAGTCTAACCACATAATCATACATATTTCATTCACAACATAAAAATGACCCTAACACTAGTCTTTAACTCTCAAAACAAAATGGAAAAAAATATTCGACTATATTTTAGAAAAATGTTCTTCTAATTGCAATACTCCGACAGCCATTCATCTTAAAAGAACTGCCTTTCTTTTTTACTTTGACTTGAGCCATGCTAAGGGGTTAGCATTTGCGTCACTTAACTTCGCTGCACTGTTGTTAACTAGCTAACTTGCGCGGCGTGTATGGGCAGGGCACATATGAAAACACAGTCGCTGCTAGTATTGGCTACGTAGCATAAGTGAAGTGAACTGTATCATATTGTTGGCTAGACACCTGTTGCACATTGACTTACGTTGAAAAATGGTACAAAAAACAATTTTGTTGTCTAATTAACGAGATTATATCAGTTCTAAAAATAGATATAAATTAATACTGTAGTGCTTGCAAAGATTGGCAGCGGAAAGTTGCTTCAGTAAATCAGCACAGGACATCAGTTCACTTTTCATCACCAACGGGAGCGTCGCGTTGCCGTATTAAACGCACCGATCGGAGTGCCATGCCAACACATCACAGCAACGCTGACAGTTGCCCTTGTGACGCTACAGTACATTTCTGTTGAATTTTATTTTGTGTGCTGCATAGATTTTCTTGTGCGCTGAGCACGTGCGCAGCTTAGAGGGAACATTGTTCACGATCCTATACTGTATTTCTGGACCCGGAACTGAGTCCCAGTCCCCTGATTTTGAGTCCCGATCCGTTACCTTGGCAATTTATGAGAGAATTTTTTAAAAAAGAAAGTCCAAATTTTATTTTCGCTTTAGCCTCACCCTGCCGACCGCTAGTAATACAGTGACTTCAATTCTATATGAATTCGTCTATTATATTAATTATATTATGCTAACTTAATATACAGCCGTCTTAAAAGTCAAAACCACTAGTGTTAGTAGATAATCTTTACATTTGAGCATATGTATGTATACTACAATGCTGCTTGTTTTTACACTTGATGGTTTGAGGTTGCAGAACGACTTGATACATTTGGTGTCATAATTGTTGTATTATTTTTCACCAAATAAATAAAAATGTACGGTATCACAGTATGAGATTTGTCCATATCGCACAGCACTACTTTCGCGTGTGTCAGGGCTGGTTTGGGAACCTACCTGGAAAGGCGTTGATGTCGATGACGGCGTGCTGACCGGTTTGGTTATTGATGATGACGTCGATGCCGAATAAGGACACGCCCAGCGCCTGCCGCAAAGACCTGGAGAGTTCTCGGATGACGTCGTCGCTCGGAGGCGGAGACATGCCTTCCACGTTGTCCCTCTATAAAACACACGGTCAGATCGTGAGCGACCAAAAGAAGATATCGGCGGGCGAAGCAGAGTCAGACGCCGGTCGTACCGAGGTCAAATCCGAGGACGACTCGGGTTTGGAAACGTTGTGGCTGTTGAAGAAAATGGCTTTCCTGTCTGAAAAGACAAGAAAATAGAAGGTGTTTATCAATTCTGGACACTAGATGGCGACAAAACCCAATTTTTGGGAAAACCACTTCTGAATGTATTCACCTGTTAAAGGAGCAATATGTCAAATTTGCACTTCATTTATTCAAAAAAATGGCCCGAATATTTCAGTAGACATTAGAAAACACATTTGTCAATGGTGAAGCCACGATTTTCCCATTTCAAAAACTCAATTGTCAGTCCGTAAAAGTTGTTGTTTTCATTGTCTTTATAAATAATGTCCCGGCCTCCAACAACAGCCAATTACAAGGTAAATTCATTGTCTATGTCCAGGTTGCCAATGCTCTGTAAGCTTTGTAAACAAAGGTTGCAAAAATAAGGATACAGTACAAGGATGTGCATATAGTCGTGCGCTTGTACTACAAGTACGTGCACTTACGTGCACTCCAAGTACGTGTACTTACATGTACTATTTGTTCATCGGCTACAAGCAGATGTATTTACGTGTACTACAACTACATGTACATGAACTACAAGGACATTCACTTACATGTTAATGTAGAAGTACGTATACTTACATGTTCTAGTATGTTTACTTACACAACAGGTAATCGTACTTACATGTATTATAAGTATATGTACTAGTACTACAAATACATGCTTTTATATGTACAAGTACTACAAGTATGTGCAATTGTGTGCACTACAAGTACGTGTACTTACATGTACATAATGTACTACATGTTCATCGGCTACAAGTACATTTACATTAACTACAAGTACATTCACTTACATGTACCAGTACGTCGACTTACAAAACAGGTAAGCGAACTTACATGTACCATAAGGATATGTACTAGTACTACAAACATGCTTTTACATGTACTAGTACTACGTGTACTTACGTGCACGACAAGTACGTGTATTTACGTGTTCTACATGTACTAGTATTACAAGTACGTGTTTTTACATGTACAAGTACGTGCAGTACTTACCTTTACATGTACTAGTACTAAAGTACATGTTTTTACGTGTACTATTACTACAAGTACGTGTACTTACATGTAATACAAGTACTACAACTATGTCTACTTACACTACAGGTATGTGTACTTACATGTACTACAAGTACATGTGCTAGTACTACAACGTCTACAAGTACATGTTTTTACATGTAGTAGTACTACACGTATGTTTACTTACATGTATTACAGGTATGTGTACAAATACTACAAACGTGTGTATTTGTAGTTGCGTGTACTCCATTAGTACTCCAAGCGTGTGTACTTGCATGCACTAGTACTTGTAGGACCAGTACATGTACTCGTCCTACAAGTACGTTCACTTACACTACAGGTATGCGTACTTACATATACTATATGTAGAGTACATCGGTTACAAGTACATGTATTTACATGTATTACAAGTATGTGTGCTTGTAGTACAAGTATGTGTACTTATACTACAGGAATGTGTACTTACATGTACTTGCAGTACATGTACTAGTACTACAAGTAAATGTACTAGTACTACAAGTACATGTTTTTACATGTATTAGTACGTCAAGTATGTGTACTTACAAGTACTACAAGTACATGTAGATGAACTATACATGAAATACAAGTACATGCACTTACATGTACTAGATGTACGTGTACTTACGTGTTCGACAAGTACGTGTACTTAAGTGTAATACAAGCACGTGTACTTACAAGTACTAGAAGTATGTGTACTAATACTACAGATGTGTACTCGCCTGTATTTGTACTACAAACGTGTGTACTTCTACAAACGTGGACTTGTGTGTACTAGTCCTACAGGCGCGTGTACATGCACTTACATGTACAAGTACGTGTTCTTGTAGTACACGTATATGTACTTACACTACACACAGGTATCTGTACTTACATGTACTACAAGTATGTGTTTTTACATGTACTAGTACTACAAGTACGTGTACTTACGTGTACAACAAGTAGGTGTACTTACATTTGCGAAACGTACGTGTACTTACGTGTAATACAAGTATGTGTATTATTGCTACAAACACTTGTGCTTGCATGTACTTGTACTACAAACGCGTGTACTTCTACTACAAACATGTGTAATTGCATGTACTAGTACTACCAGCTCGTGTACTTGCATGTATTTGTCCTACAAGTACATGTACTTACGTGTACTTGTAGTACAAGTATGCCAACCAGCACAGCAAAACTACCCACGCAATACTTCAGAAATTGCATTTTGTAGTTTCTGACTGAAACGCAACATTGGTATAATACAGCAACTTGATTCTCAATGACCTAGCACTTATCTGGCAACCCAAAGCAGAAGTAATGCTGTGCCAGTCAATATTTGGATCCTGGTTGCAGTAACATTTTTGGCCACCGGTCTTACATATTGCTCCTTTAACGCTCATGTCTTAGTGCCGGCGCCGGCGCTTGACGTTCAGTCCGATTGGATGACTAGCGGTGGTAGCCCCAGAGTCAACTCATTTCTTACCCGCAGGCCCGGCTGGGAAATTCTTGAGAGAGGGTCTCTCCACTACCGTGTAGGAGTCCCCCACCACAAACACCTTGTAGAGCACCGCGTTGTGGTTGATGAAGCTCTGGATGACACAGGGCGGCTTCACGTCCTTCAGGTCCTCCTCGCTGAAAATAATGGCCATCTGGGGGATTTGAAAGGATTGTTTATTTGGAGTAAAAATAGTCAAATGCAATGTGGGATTTTTTCCCCCCTTCTACTTACCTCGTGGGAGTTGGTTCCATGAGCCACTCGAGTTTTGCAAACTGGGGAGCAAATCCAAGTAGGGACAGGCGTAAGAGGGTGGCAACTACTGTAATGTATACTATCAAGCTTAGTGAATGAGAATGTAAGTTTACTCAGAAACTAAAGGTTGGAGGGAGGCGTGGTTGTTTTCGACAACTATGACGAAAATATTTGGTTGATGAACTATTTTTCAAGACGATGACAAGTTAAAAATGTATCTTGCACACTAAATGTACCCCGTAGCGTTAGCATAGCATTCACATTAGCTTCAGCGTGGCGAGCAGTCTGTGGCGTTCTGGCGGAAATCATTCATCGTAAATAAAGTACTGTTTTCCTGCTGAGTGTGTACTATCATAGAAAGAAGTGCTGTGCTTGGTGGTTTGGACATAGCTTGCTAGCAGTTTAATAATGGTAGTAGTTTAGACAGACCTGCTCCTGATTTAGTGCTGGTATGAACCTGGTTTTGATAACAATAGTTTGCATACATTTTTAAAAACATGCAGTCCAAATTGGTAAATGGTAAATGGTGTTACACTTATATAGCGCTTTTCTACCTTTCAAGGCGCTCAAAGCGCTTTACACTATGGAAAACTTTTTTGTTTTCCCCATACTAAAACCTTTGGATCTTTGCAAACGAAAAACATATTCTTCGAGGAAAATGAAACTATTTAGAGATGACTCAAATATGACTCACAAGCCTTTTCGTCCAAAAGGCTAAAACGAAAATAAAAATAGCCGCTGAAAACAACACTGGAGGGAGAGAAGGCGAGACCTTGAAGTTGGAGCTCAGTCTTTTTTTGACGTTTCGGAAGTACGAAACAGCTCCTTTTAAGCCAGACAAGCTACTTAAAGCTTCAAACTTCGCGCCCTCAGTCCATCGCGGATTTTTTTTTCAATCAAATGTTTTATTTATTTATTTTTTTAGATACAGATGAGCTGTCCCAAGCCGATCGAGTAGCCTCACTCTCTGCATTGGAGCAGCTTATTAAAGTTAACAATGATTGACAGACTTTTAATATTTGATTGCCACAGATGCTTGAAACCCGAAGCTTCAAAGCGCCACATGCGTCAATATTCATTTTACTTGTTAAACAGTTGCTGTGCCAACTCATTGTGTGTAAGTGAGCAGCTTGAGCAGATTTGAGTGGACTCACTCAATGAAGCATTTAATAAAGAATAGAATAAATTTTGTTTAAAAATAGTTTTGTGGGACAGTAACAGGTTTAAAACTTATTAATTATTACCAGTGTTGTTAATAACGGCGTTAGAATTTTTTTTCAGTAGTGAGTAATCTACGGTAATGAAATACTTTTCCCATCTTGGCAACGCTGTTACCGTTACTGAGGTGGGAAAGGCGTGCGTTACTATGCGTTACTATGTTGGTTGAATGACGCAAGAAAAGTCACGGACTCACAGAGACGAGAGAGCAGAGCAGGAGTGGGGAGGAGGCAAGGGAGTTGGGATGCCGTAGCAAATGCGATGCTAGGTGGCTCCAATAATACCTGACGATAGCCGATAGCCTACAAACTACGCCCACATGATGCTACGGTAGATATCACATATTATAGAACTAGAACTTGTCCCCAAAACCCTTTGAACTTCACATTGTGTGACCTGTTTTTCTTTTTTCTTGTGAGGAAAAAAAAAAACATGAAAATTAACACCAGTTACTTTGCCAAGTAAGTACTAATTACTCATACATTCAGAGTTACTAATGCAATTACTTTTTGGGAGAAGTAATTGGGAATTGTAATTAATTACTTTTTTAAAGTAAGATTAACAACAATGATTATTAAATTCTAAGCGCTTAAAAACTCAATTTAATTTTTTAAACATACAATATATATATATTTATAGCAGCCGGATTTTTAGGAGATTTTATGGGTGAAACATGGTCATATAACAAGGGTCGCGATGCAGAAATCGCAGACATTAAGGAGTGGTCGAGATTTTCTTTTCCATATATTTACCCTTTTAAACGTTTTTTTAATCCATTTTTCTTCGTTTATATCGATTATTTATCATCTAACATATTGGGGAAAATGAGAAAGTAAGAAAAAAAATACAATTAAGGGATAGTTATGAGGTAGTTATCCGTGACCTTTTTACAGACACCATTGTTTTCATTGTGACGTAATTTGTTTAAAAGTTTGAAATATGCGAGTGAATAATATTTCAAAGTTGTTGTTTTTTTTTAAACTAAATATTAGACATCAATTAATGATTTTAAGCTAAAAATGACAGACATTTCAAATAGTAAATATAATTACTAAAGTTCTTTTTATGGCTGGGTTGAAACAAAAGCGGTTGCGCGACGTCTGTAAACGGGGGTTTCCAGGGTAAAACGGACAAATTAAAAATAGTTCGGGGGCTTAATGCGCCATGAATCTGCTATTGCAGCATATAGACATATTGTTCTATCAAATTCAACAGTTCCTTTGGCTTAAAATAAAGCAGTTAATTTTAAAGAGGGGTGCAAGAGCAGAAAATGCTTTTTCAGTCTTGTCTGTGTTTTCTTCCATATATATTTACAGACGTCGCCCAATCGCTTTTGTTTTAACCTAGCCATAAAAAGAAGGTTAGAAAGAAGAGAAAGAAGAAAAATTGGGGGGAAAAAAAAAACTTTTAAAAGGGTAAATATATGAAAATCTCGACCACTCCTTGATGTCTGCGATTTCTGCATCGCTAGCCTTGTTATATTACCATATTTCACCCATGAAATCCCCCAAAAATCCGGCCGTGGCCATTCACAACTGTGTCTTGACACTCGGTGATACATGTTACATGGAGGACAATTTGGCCAAATTGGGGGTCTCAGAGCGGAACTTCAAGTCACCTGAGTGTTTTCCGCCATATATTTATCATACTATATTATTAATTATTATATTTATTTTTTTTATATTTATGAAGTAGCTTAGACACTAAACGCTGTTAATCATTTACCCACTAGAGGGCAGTAGCACTGTAAGTGACATCACCCCGTGTGACCATTTACCCCTAATTTTCTTAAAAGGGCGACAACCAACAAAAAAGGAAAGTTACTTCGAGGGCCGATGCTTGAAGGATAGGTAGGTGTTTTTAAAGAGTTCAATGTCAGGCGACATTACCAAACGAGAAACGCTGATGTCATGTACGACACGATTACGGGGAAATTGAAGCTAGTTTAATTTCACAGCAGCAGTATTTCGCAAGAGCCCAAGAGTCGAATGAGTACGCCAACAAGGTTAGTGAAGAGATTGTTGAAATTATAAGAAAAGAGCAAATGTGAAACCCAGAACGGCTTGCTAAAATTGGTTTGAATATATTGTTCTACGTAAAGCACATCAGGCAAAGTCTGCCCTTCATACTTTTACCACACCAAAATTGCCCCCCTTTGCAAAAAGTTTGAACACCCCTGTTACAACCTGTTTTGGGAAAGAGGGCCCAACAATATAATGACTGCACTATTTTCTTCATATTTGTCTCAGTCATAAACAATGCCATTATATATTTAGGGTAAATAGGGTTTAAAATTATCATGCGGGGTCTTTCAAATTGGAAGGACCGGAGATAAAATGTCTTCCAATTGTGGAATGAAGCATACTTACTGAAGGGAAATGTGAGTCCATGCTTCCTGATCACCTCCAGCACATCCGGGCTGCACTCGCTGTTGAGGACCATGAACGGAGGAGAGCGAATCCTCTCGTCTGGCGTGTGACAAGAAAAAACACGTAGATATGCACTGTTAACTCAGGATGGAGCCTTGACTTTAGATGTCAAATGAAATCAAAAGGTTTGTTAATATTTCATAGAATAATAATAATAATAATAATAATGGCTGTTGATAAAATATCAAAATGGTGATATATTGTGATACTTGCTACCAAAATCTTCCAAACTCTGTGGCGGGCATGGACGGTGCTCAATGCCCAATCCATTAACACTACGAAGGGTGAAGAACATCCCCTCATTCGAAACCAGAGCATTCACAGTCACTCTTCCGTTTATCGGGGCATTTACAGGTCACGTTCTGTTCATTTTAGGGCATTTACAGGTCACTTCCTGTTGATTTTGAGTCACTGCCTATTCATTTGGGAAATTCCCAAGTCACTTTCTAGTCTGTAACCCAAAATCAACAAGAAGTGACCCATAAACTGCCCCAAAATCAAAAGGAAGTGACTGAAAATCAACAGGTAATGAATGACCTGAAATGGCCCAAAATTACCTTGTTGCAGGCATTGGCTGCCACTGATGACCATAAATGTGGGAGGGGCCCGTTTAAAGTGGGAGGGGTTCATTCACTGCCACCCTCTCACTTCAAATGCATTAGATGTCTCCTAGTGATAAACTTGAGGCCAAGTTATGCTTCCGCGGCAGGCCACTTGCGCCATCAAGGAAGACCAGATTTAAGACCCCCCCCCCCCCGTAGCTTTTCGTGTTCCTTCACAATTTTCTGAATTGACGTCACGTCAACGGGTGTGACATGGTGGAAATGGACTGTGATTGGTCTGCTCAGACTGTTGTTTCTGGTTCAGCGCGAAATCACCGCCATTGTCAAACATTATTTTGCTACACGCAAGAATGGACCAAGCCGACGAGAGTATCAACGAAGAGCAAGTACGACAACTTCTACAATGTCTCGTGAAGACATTATGAAGATTGCCAAACGGCAAGCAATTAGTCGGAGGAGATTGCTGAAAATACGGAGCTGGAGGTCAGCCAGCGATTGAATTTAAAAAATGGAAGAACCGCAGAGACAATTATGTGTGTGTTTGGATTCGAATGGCCACACGAAGCGGTGACCCAGTCGGCCAAAACTGCCAGATTTTTATCACTTTATGTCGTATTTTTGGTTGGTGCACTTCATCATTTATTGTGTACATATGTTTGCTGTGAGTCTGTGACTTATTTACATGTGTCACACTTCAAGTATATGAAGAATAAAGCACAGGTTTGATGTTTAATTTTCAACTAGAAAGTTCACACACTTGATACATAATCACTGATTTAGAGTGCCTCGGTGCTTTTATGATAACATGTTTACCATCAAGGCTTACAAACGCACTTTGGGAGTTCCATAGGCGCCAGAAATTTGCTATGGCTTCCCACTGGCTGGTTGTAGGACACGGCAAAAAAAAAAAAAAAAAAAAAAAGAAAGAAAACCGGCTGGAGGGCTGTCCACAATTCTTTGCAGACCTCAGACAAAACGCTGGACACAGTGCTCGATGCCAGTTCCAAACTCGCCGCCACAGCTTGCTGGCTTCCACCCGAGGCTAGAATTCGTAATGTGACGGCATCAACAGTGTGACAGGCCGCCTCCAAAACAGTCTTCTGTGTCACCTGTGCCTCAACATTTGTATGATCAACATTTGTTGTTCAATGTTGATGAGCTGAAGATCAACATTCAGGCGTTTTATCTCCGTTAGCATTTTAGCATAGCAGTGTAACCTGAAGAAAACTAGAAGTCGTCAAGACTCCCCCAAAATCCAACAAACCCAACGCTATACCCCTCTAGTGGCTTGGCGGTGAATAATTTTTTTAAAATGCCCTCCTGTTCAGAAAATTGAAATTTTAAGCTTTCCAATGATGTATCACACATGCATATAGGACAATTTTGAAATTTGGCCAAATTGGGGGTCTCAGAGCGGAATTTCAAGTCACCTGAGTGTTTTCCGCCATATATATATATTTATAAATGGTTTTCAAGCACTTCAAATGTAATAATCACAACACGTTTTAAACATATAACTGTCCCACTGAATTATCTTTAAACAAGCATAACGTAGAAAAATGCTTGTCTTTATTAAATGCTTAATTGAGTGAGTCCACTCAAATCCGTTCAAGCTGCTCAATTACACACAATGAGTTGCCACAGCAACTGTTTAACAAGCTAAATGATGACTGACACATGCGGCGCTTCGATGTTTCAGCTTCCAAGAATCTCTGGCAAGACCAAACCTTAATGTCCGTCAGTCATCATTAACTTTAAGAAGCAACTCCAGTACCAAGAAAAGCAGCAGGAGGGAGAGTGAGACTCGGATGAGATCGGATTGGGACAGCTCATCTGCATTTTCCCCCCTTTTTTTTTAATTGAAAAAAAAATCCGCGATGGACTGAGGGCACAAAGTTTGAAGTGCGAAGTAGCGAGGGATCACTGTGCAATGAAACAAAGTTGATTGGAATGTGAAAAATACCTGGTGCTGTTCATGGAAAAAAAATAATCAGGATCAGCAAAAATGAGGAATTAGTGAACAGCAAGAAAATTGTGATAGGTGCACTACTAACGATGACTGTCAGATACTGGAAGCCATGAGACAAGAGTCACCAGACGAGACTAAAGGGTTGAGCAATGGCTTACTCACTCAAAAGCGGGTAAATGATGCAAACATCTGTAAGATTCTAGTTTCTCATACATACAAGATTGGTTTACTCCAATGCAAGTGAAAAACAGCCTTGCCTTTGATTTTAGCTCCATGGCTGCCGTTAACAGTTATAGCCAAAATGTATGTTCAAATAAACTTTCACCTAAGAAACATTCATTGTGAATTCCAATGAGTTTGTCACTAGTAAGTGTTCAATCCGTTGGAACTAGGAGGCTATATCGCTGTCAAAAGCAGTAAGTGGGCTTTGTGCGTTCAAGTCCGAGCAGGAAGTCTACAAAGGCAACAATGACTCATCTGCATCCTACTCGCCATGTTTTTCTAGCGACACTTCATTCCTTTTCAAGGAAAAGCCCTACATTTGACATCATTGAGTTCCCTAATACCATCACTTCTCTGAAACAAATAAGGAGACTCGGAGAAATGGTTTCTTGTTGTAAAGAGTGCAGCACAGAAAGATTTTAGGGGCAAAAAAAAGAGGCCGTGAGTTCCATTCCGTCTAAACACGCATCAGACCGAGCGGCGCCGAGGACGACGTTTACAGGAGATTCCTTTTGAAAAGTCACCAAACATTTCCACTGCTTTTTTTTTTGGTTGTTCTTTCATCTGGTGAGAGCTCTGCCAAACGGCATACAATTTGGAATTCTAAAGGTATCATGTTAGCTATCTAGTCAGTCTCCACATTTGATCTGTTAAAGTGGCTGTGGGCGGGGGGTATAGATGTCAATTTCCCTTTAATGATCTTTTAATCAAGTTCCATGGTCATTCTTTGGTTAAAACACCAGAGTGGCTTTTTGAACCACTCACCTATGTTTGAGAAATGGTCCAGTGGCTGCCGGTGCTGGCTGTTTAAACCCTTTCGGGTACATACCTCCGCCCCTTTCCCCTACCTCCCCCTCTGCTCTGACGTGTGCAGCAATGTTCCCCTCCCCCGCACCCCACCTGGTGAGCCAACCCCTCAAGACAAGTGTAGACAATGTAATGCTACAGCTCAGCTAACACTTAGCGCTTGGGCAGACTACAAGTGGGAGCTTTTTTAATGGAATAATTTATGTTGCCATATTACAGTGTTGGCAAAAGAATTGGCACCCCTGCAATTCTGTCAGAAAACGCTCAATTTTTCCCAGAAAATGATTTGCAACTACAAATGCTTTGGTAGTAATATCTTCATTTACTTAACTTGCAATGAAAAAACACAGAAGAGAATTGGGGGGCGGGGGGGGGGGGGGGGGGGGGGGATCATTATTGTTGTACACAAAACTCCAAAAATGGGCCGGACAAAAGTATAGGCACCCTTTGAAAAAATGTGATGCTTCTCTAATTTGTGTAATTAACAGCACCTGTTACTTACCTGTGGCATATAACAGGTGGTAGCAATAACTAAATAACACTTGCAGCCAGTTAAAATGGATTAAAATCGACTCAACCTCTGTCCTGTGTCCTTGTGTGTTCCACATTAAGCATGGAGAAAAGAAAGAAGACCAAAGAACTGCCTGAAGACTTGAGAAGCAAAATTGTGAGGAAGCATGGGCAATCTCAAGGCTACAAGTCCAACTCCAAAGACCTGAATTTTCCTGTGTCTAACATGCGCAGTGTCATCAATAAGTGTAAAGCCCATGGCACAGTGACTAACCTCCCTGGATATGGACGGAAAAGAAAAATTGACGAGAAATTTCAACGAAAGATTCTGTGGATGGTGGATAATTAAACACAACTAACATCCAAACACGTTCAAGCTGTCCTGCAGTCCAAGGGTACAACAGTGTCAACCCGTACTATCCGTCGGCCAATGAAAAGGGACTCTCTGGTAGGATACCCAGGAAGACCCCACTTCTGACCCAAAGACATAAAAAGCCAGGTTGGAATTTGCCAAAACTTACCTGAAAAAGTCAAAAATGTTTTGGAAGAATGTTCTCTTGTCAGATGAGACAAAAGTAGAGCTTTTTGGGAAAAGGCATCAATATAGAGTTTCCAGGAGAAAAAACAAAGACAAGAAAAAGAAAAAAACACGGTCCCGACAGTCAAACATGGCGGAGGTTCCCTGATGTTTTGGGGTTGCTTTGCTACCTCTGGCACTGGACTGCTTGACTGTGTGCATGGCATTATGAAGTCTGAAAACTACCAACAAATTTTGCAGCATAATGTAGGGCCAAGTGTGAGAAAGCTGGGTCTCCCTCAGAGGTCATGTGTCTTCCAGCAGGATATTGACCCAAAACACACATAATCATGTGTAAAATGATCATTGATTTTCTTTTTCATTCTCTTTTGTGTTTATTTCATTGCAAGCAAAATAAATGAAGATATTACTACCAAAGCATTTGTAATTGCAATCATTTTCTGGGACAAATACAGCATTATCTGACAGAAGACCGTCATGCCCAGGTACGCCAACTTTCCACTTCACAAGTGCAACAGAAGCAAGTCAAAAGCTAGAACTTACTAGTCACTTGTTCATCAAATTATCGTAATAGAGGCTCTTACGTCAGTAGAAATAGATTGAATTACGGAAAGAGCCCCCAAAAAATGGCATGGATAAAGTGGATTCATTCCCCGGCCCACTTCCTCGTCCTTATCAGCAGGGAGCACGCGGTCCCGAAACGCCGGAGAAAAGCGCTCGCTAAAGGCCAGAGAGTCGTGACTCAGAACACTTTTCAATAGCAGGAAGCACTCGAAGGGCATTTTCTGCTAAACGGAGCCCTTTTTTGATATCAGTTCATCATAAAATGCTCTCCTTCGCCCGTCCGTCCGTGCCTTGTACTTAAACCGAGTGCAAGAATGAGCCAAGCTAGCGCATTCGCGGTAATGGACTGACGTCGCCCGGTTTTGTGTTGCGCTGTGGAATCTCCGCTTTCCTTTTGTATACTCGTCCCGTTTTCATAGCTGGGACTGTTTGTAACGGTTGTCAAGTCAACCGCTTTTAAAAAGCGCCGGGGATAAAACACTCGGATTTGTTCAACACAACAAATTGTCTCGCCTTCAACTCGTAATCCGTGAGTGCTTCGGCACAGCTGTTTTCCCATTTATGCAAGAGATTAATAATTGATCATAGTCGCGGTAAGAGAAAGGCAAACACTGTGCGGACGCCGGTTTCGAGCCGAGCCCCAGTAAACCGCCGGAAGACGTCGGCCTAATCCTTTGTGAGGCGCGGACGCCGATAAACAATCCAGATAATGATTCCGGTCTTTAATTGGAGGATAAACTCAACACAATGTTTGAAAATATTCTTCTGCCATACGCGGCTCTAAATAGCAACAGGAAAACCTAGCGACGCACGCATCAAACTGTCACCCTCATCAAAAGTGCCTCCGAGATGAATAAGTGCCATGTCGAGACATTCCCATCGTAAACCTCAATGGCGCTACTTTCCTGTCCTACGTTGCAAGACAATAAGAAATGCACAAACTCGCAAAACTACATTTTTCGCACAGGATAAAGGATATACGCGTTTGAGTAGGGCTGAGCAATTTTAAGATTGAGATTTAAAATTAGAGGTCAATAAACCAGCTGTAATATATTTAAAGGGGTGTTATGGCCTATTTTTCAGTAGATGTTATCATCCCAAACCACTTTCGACCATTCAAGTCACGATTTTACCTTGACCTTAAAGTTGATTTGTGAAAGCTATATATTTAATACACAAGTAGTCCCCAGGTTACGAACTAGTTCTGTTCCCACTCTGGTGATGTAACCCAAATTTCCGCGTACAGTGGGGCAAATAAGTATTTAGTCAACCACCAATTGTGCAAGTTCTCCTACTTGAAAAGATTAGAAAGGCCTGTAATTGTCAACATGGGTAAACCTCAACCATGAGAGACAGAATGTGGGGAAAAAAAATAACAGAAAATTACACTGTTTGATTTTTAAAGAATTTATTTCCAAATTAGAGTGGAAATAAGTGTTTGGTCACCTACAAACAAGCAAGATTTCTGGCTGTCAAAAAGGTCTAACTTCTAACGAGGTTTAATGAGGCTCCACTTGTTACCTGTATTAATGGCACCTGTTTTAACTCATCGGTATAAAAGACACCTGTCCACAACTTCAGTCAGTCACACTCTAAACTCCACTATGGCCAAGACCAAAGAGCTGTCAAAGGATACCAGAGACAAAATTGTAGACCTGCACCAGGCTGGGAAGACTGAATCTGCAATAGGTGAAACGCTTGGTGTAAAGAAATCAACTGTAGGAGCAATTATTAGAAAATGGAAGACATACAAGACCACTGATAATCTCCCTCGATCTGAGGCTCCATGCAAGATCTCATCTCATGGCGTCAAAATGATAACAAGAACGGTGAGCAAAAATCCCAGAACCACACAGGGGGACCTAGTGAATGACCTACAGAGAGCTGGGACCACAGTAACAAAGGCTACTATCAGTAACACAATGCGCCGCCAGGGACTCAAATCCTGCACTGTCAGACGTGTCCCCCTGCTGAAGAAAACGCACGTCCAGGCCCGTCTGCGGTTCGCTAGAGAGCATTTGGATGATCCAGAAGAGGACTGGCAGAATGTGTTATGGTCAGATGAAACCAAAACAGAACTTTTTGGTAGAAACACAGGTTCTCTTGTTTGGAGGAGAAAGAATACTGAATTGCATCCGAAGAACACTATACCCACTGTGAAGCATGGGGTGGAAACATCATGCTTTGGGGCTGTTTTTCTGCATATGGACCAGGACGACTGATCTGTGTAAAGGAAAGAATGAATGGGGCCATATATCGAGAGATTTTGAGTGAAAATCTCCTTCCATCAGCAAGGGCACTGAAGATCAGCATGACAATGATCCCAAACACACAGCCAGGGCAACAAAGGAGTGGCTTCATAAAAAGCATTTTAAGGTCCTGGAGTGGCCTAGCCAGTCTCCAGATCTCAATCTGTGGAGGGAGTTGAAAGTCCGTGTTGCCCAATGACAGCCCCAAAACATCACTGCTCTAGAGGAGATCTGCATGGAGGAATGGGCCAAAATACCAGCAACAGTGTGTGAAAAGCTTGTGAAGAGTTACAAAAAACGTTTGTCCTCCGTTATTGCCAACAAAAGATACATAACAAAGTATTGAGATGAACTTTTGGTATTGACCAAATACTTATTTTCCACCATGATTTGCAAATAAATTCTTTAAAAATCAAACAATGTGATTTTCTGTTTTTTTCCCCACACATTCTGTCTCTCATGGTTGAGGTTTACCCATGTTGACAATTACAGGCCTCTCTAATATTTTCAAGTGGGAGAACTTGCACAATTAGTGGTTGACTAAATACTTATTTGCCCCACTGTAAGTCAGAATTAACCCTTTAAGTACCCCAAAATACACCCTATATCTCAAATAACTATCCAAAAACATTATACGTCATTGTACTGTCCTCGCCAAGATGTTGAAGCAAAGTCCTAGCTAGACAGCGAGCTAAGCTCCGAAATGACGATGTCAGACATCCGTGTGGTTTGTTGACTTCATTCAACTGCTCATGGCACTAACACTTGCAGAATGAAACTAAAATAAATATGAAATTAAATTAGTTTCCATCTTCAACGAAAAACTGCAATTTCTGGAGAAATTACGATGGGGCTTTGCTGTTGTAGGCACAGACTCCGCATCGCTGTTTCAAACAGCTGGAAATGGGACTCTGTCTCTTTTACATTAAAAAAAAACAAAAAACCCTTGCTCCTTACTCAAGCGCTCCGGTTTACTTTCGTTTCAGAGTCATTTCTGAGGAAATGTGTCGTCCTTTGGAAGTGGAAAAAGGGAAAACTCTCCTTTGCGTCGTAAAATACATTTTACATACAGTGCTGGCCAAAAGTATTGGCAGCCCTGCAATTCTGTCAGATAATGAATGCTTAATGATTGCAATTACAAATGCTTTGGTTGTAACATCTTCATTTATCTTGCTTGCAATGAAAAAACACAAAAGAGAATGAAAACAAAATTATTAATATTTTACATAGGGCTGTCAAAATTATCACGTTAACGGGTGGTAATGAATTTTTTTAATTAATCACGTTAAAATATTTGACGCATTTAACGCTCATGCCCCGCTCAAACAGATTAAAATGACAGCACAGCGTAATGTCCACTTGTTACTTGTGTTTTTTCGTGTTTTGTCGCCCTCTGCTGGCGCTTGGGTGCGACTGATTTTATGGGTTTCAGCACCAAATGAGCATTGTGTAATCATTGACATCAACAATGGCGAGCTAGTAGTTTATTTTTTGATTGAAAATTTTACTAATTTTGTTAAAACAAAAACATTAAGAGGGGTTTTAATATAAAATTTCTATAACTTGTACTCACATTTATCTTTTAAGAACTACAAGTCTTTCTATCCATGGATCGCTTTAACAGAATGTTAATTAATAATGTTAATGCCATCTTGTTGATTTGTTGTTATTATAAACAGATACAGTACTTATGTGGCGGCACGGTGGCTGAGTGCTTAGCACATCTGCCTCACAGTTCCGAGATCAAGGGTTCAATCCCGGGCATCAGTAAGTTTTGGCAAACTCCAACCTAGCTTTTGTATGTCTCTGGGTCAGACGTGAGGTCTTCCTGGGTATCCTACCATAGAGTCCCTTTTCATTCAGACGCCAACAGACAGTACGGGTTGATACTGTTGTACCCTCGGACTGCGGGACAGCTTGAACTTGTTTGGATGTTAGTCGAGGTTCTTTATCCACCATCCGCACAATCTTTTGTTGAAATCTCTCGTCAGTTTTTCCTTTCCGTCCACATCTAGGGAGGTTAGCCACAGTGCCATGGGCTTTACACTTATTGATGACATCGCGCACTGGACACTAGACAAAGGAACATTCAGGTCTTTGGAGATGGACTTGTAGCCTTGAGATTGCCCATGCTTCCTCACAATTTTACTTTTCAAGTTCTCAGACAGTTCTTTGGTCTTCTTTCTTTTCTCCATGCTCAACGTGGTACACACAAGGACCAGGGCAGAGGTTGAGTCAAGTTTAATCCATTTTAACTGGCTGCAAGTGTGATTTAGTAATTGCCACTACCTGTTATGTGCCACAGGTAAGTAACAGGTGCTGTTATAATTACACAAATGAGAGAAGCAACGCATGATTTTACAAAGGGTGCCAATTCTTTTGTCTGGCCCATTTTTAGAGTTTTGTGTAAAATGATTTTTTTCCCCCCATTCTCTTTTGTGTTTTTTCATTGCAAGCAAAATAAATGAAGATATCATTTTATGGGAGAAATTGAGCATTATTTGACAGAATTGCAGGGGTGCCAATACTTTTGGCCAGCAGTGTATGGACGCAGAAATGTCAAAATTAACTTTTTTTTTTTTTTGCCAAAAAACAGGCGGTTGGCCGAAAATCACCTGATCATTTGAATGTAAACTTACATGTGTATATATACAACATGGCGGCCATCACAAAACAAAGATCTTTTTAAGTTGAAAATTATTGTAAATAAATGCGTACGTTCCAGAATTTCTATAAATATGAACCTAGAACAGTCTAAATTCTTGGTTAAAAGCAAAAAACAGGCAGTTATCATTCATGTTACGTAAATATTTCGAGCTAAAATTGCGCTAATGTCTAAATCCAACGTGGAAGCCATCACAAAACAAAGAGGTTTTTAAGCTGAAAATTCTTGTAAATGAATGCTTACATCCCTGAATTCTATAGATATGAACATAGAACAGTATAGATTCTTGGTTAAAAGCAAAAAAACAGGCAGTCATCATTCATTTTACATAAATATTTTGAGCTGAAGTTACGCTAACTTTTTTCCATGCATTTTTTGCTGACGTTTCAAAGTGCATGCATAATTACCTTAAATCCTTGACCCAATCACTGTTGAGACACTCCTGTCTGCTTGTATGCAGTAAAACTTTTGTTCTTTTTCCCACTACATCCGGCGTTTGAATGGAGCGTGTCTTTGTGTTTATCACAATGAAAGCCAAATGCTCTGCCTGGGTCAGCCACCAACGGGAAGGTGTGGTGCAATGTTTGTGGGAGCTGTCTTACTTAACATTGCCCGCTGGATGCTTTACTCATGATAAATGTAACAACTGCATGGTTTTCCAAAAGTGAAACATTCGGTGAAAAATAAGAACAATTGATGTGATAGAAAAAGTGAAAAAATTAGGTCCCAAGTAATTATTATTAACTGAAATAAGACAAAATGTCTGTCACAGGCATGAAAATGGGTCAGGGGTTAAAAAGGTGAGTAGGGTGTGGAGGAAATAGGTTCCGGCGTTCTGCAAAAATGTCCTCCGTCGGCAAAACGTCCTACATGAGGTGAATTTGAAAATTTAAATTTTTCACATAAGGCTTATTATTCGAGTTAGCGGGGGTTTAATTAGTTGAAGGAGTTGATTTCAACCACCATTGACTCGCGCTAGCTTAGCCACTCCGGAGCCCTGAAACTAACAAATAACAAGCAAACTGCACAGAATTTGTTCAAATCAACTCCAACGACGAATTAAACCCCGGCTAACTCAAAGATTAAGCCTAATGTAAAAAATTCTGAACTTCCCCTTTAAAATAAAGACCATTTAATATGGCCATTAAAATGTTGTCTATAAAAGTTTTAGTGCAATTAAACAAACAACAAAGATGAATGAAATGAACAAGAATCGTTCAAAGTATTTCATAATGGGTCCAAATTATTTTTCGAACGGATCATGTGACGATAGCACCTTAGAGACAGCCGTTTGCTTTGCTTAGCCAAAACTACAGCTGAGGAGGGAAGATGGATATTTAAAATTTCTTTAAACCTAAGCTTTCAAAACCTTCAACAACAACTGAGCTTGAACCGAGGATTGAGCACGAGCAGTATCAAAAAGTCCTGGCTGTCTTGTTATCTGTTGTGCAGTAATTCCAAGTGGTGCTTGAATTGGATGCTTTTAGCGGTCGACAGTCTTTTTGAGCCAGCGCAAAGTTCGCAGCGCACGGAGATATTTTTGTCATCTTTACTGGACAAAAATGTAAAGTAATGGCTGTGTTTCTAGTGTGCAAATGCAGTTGTTTGTAGTATGTCTCCTGCCTATTTCATTGTATCCCGGCGAGGTAGCAAGGCTACGTCGTTTTGGCCGCAAACTCCCAGAGCTCACGGCTCATGCATCATGGTAATACACGTGACCCGTTTTTATCCCATCCCCGATTAGAAAATGTGACATGTGATGTCACTCCCATGACTACAGTATTCTTCTTTCTACATACATTATGGAGCAATAGCAAAATAGTAACGCACAGGCATCAAGGAAAGTAACTTTAATTAGATTACTGATTTAGAAAAATGAACGCGTTAGATTGCTCTTTCCTGAAAGTAATCAGATTACAGTTCCGCATTACTCACATAACGCGTTACTGACAACACTGCTTTTATATTACCATTAAATACACAAGCTTGACGCTAACTTAACGGGAGCTATTTTTTCACCGGAGATTTGGCTAGCTGTCATACCGCAAAATATGAAAACGATTGAAACCATTACTCACCAAATTCAATATGCTGGCAAATGCATTCATCTAAAAAAAAATTGGGAGTGACACCTCTCCTCATCCAGCGAACGTGAATTTGTGCTTAGGACAAGATCATCTGTCGCAATTACCGATCTTTGACGCTCTCTTTTTTTCCCCCCTGCATTCAAACTTGTTTATCTCTCAGCGGCTGTGATTAACCTCAATGAAGTTGCTCCCCTAGCTAAGCCTTGCCTATCATTCGTCTTTGTAAGTTTTTAGTAACTTTGTGTATTGAATTTGAAAGGAAAATGTGTGTTTTTATTTTTGGCGAACTTTTTCATGAAGCTAAACTGTTGAAGCTACTCACACGTTGAAAATACGATTGTACTACGTTTTAAATGTATTCATTTGGTATATTTCAGTTACCACGATTTGAGAGCTCAATAAATTGAAGAAAAGTACGCCTTGTGTTTGGAGTGTTTGTTTTTGGGTTTGCTGGATTAGCGTCACTGACACACGCAGCATCAAACAGGTGAAGGGGTAAGCGCTGCCTCGCCAAGCCACTTCTGACTGTATTATTGACACATGAAAAATAACGGATACGTACAACTGTATGACGGAAAATTTTAGTGATTTTGTAACCGCGACTTTTTCAAAGCATGGTAAACCGTGAAGGTAACCGGCACATGTCTACAACTGACCCCCCCCAAAAATCTCCTCGGATCCACACAATTCACGTCGGTCATCCTTTTTGACTTCAAAACGGTGAATTTCGCCAAAAGGTGAGAGATTTTCATGCCTGCTGTCATTAAATAAAAGCCACCTCAAAGAGCCACTAGGGAGCGACCAAAGCATTACAAATACAGGCATGCCAATTCCCAAGATCCATTTTGATGGGCTTTTTGCACAGATTTTTTATTAGAATGACGTGTTTTATTACTTTTCCTAGAGACTATTTCTTTCAGGTGACTCAGTAGTTATATGTGACGAGCAGCGTTGTCAATAACTGTGTTAGAGTATAACGGCGTTATTTTTTTCAGTAGTGAGTAATCTAATTATTTACTTTTCCCATCTTTGCAGCGCCGTTACCATTACTACCGTTCGGTTGAATGAAACGTGAGTTGTCTGATTTTGTCACAGCTTCCTAGGGGAGAGCAGAGCGGGAGGGGAGTGGAGGAAAGGCGGTTTTGACACTGTTGCAAATACAATGATGATTGGCTAGGTGGCTCGGAGCGTTAGCATAGCGTTCGCGTTCTCGTTAGCATTACCATTTAGCGGGGCGAGCGTCATCTTAAACTCTCGGGGAACTTTTTTTTTTTTTTTTTTTTTTAAACCATAGAGTTGGTGGCGTCCAGGTAGGTACAATTAATTTAAAATAATGTTCTATTTTCCTGCTGGTGGGCATTTACACAACCAAGTTGGCGTTGTCCCTAGATGCTAGAATATATCAATGAATAATTTGTTCTTTTATTACCAAAAATAGTCACTTGCCCTAAACTTTTCTTGAATGCCGTATCCATGAACATTGTGTGATATTTTTTAGTCAAAACAACTAGAGCAAAGATAGGAGAGATTCAGAATCTCATCTGCATATTGAAAAATATATCTACAGTATATTTATAAATTAGGTGTGTGACGATACACACAAGTCATGGTTCAGTACAGGGGTCAAAAAGGCTTTTTCCCCCTTGCAGCATTAAAAAGATAAAGTCCGTATACCATTACACTGTTGTATTGGTGAAATTTAAAAAACAAAGTGAGACCTACATTTTTTTTCCCAATTCAATCAGTTAATATAACAAACATCTTTGATGTGAAAGTTATAGAATGTATTATGTAATAACGTGTAGAACATGAAAAGTAATGTCAGTTACTTTGCTGAGTAACTGTTTGGTCTTACAATGAGGTACAGGCATGAAAATGGGTCAGACAATTCACGAAGGTCACCCTTTTTGACTCCAAAAGGTGAGAGATTTTCATGCCTGGAGGTAACCGAGTTACTGACGCAAATACTTTTTGGGTGAAGTAATTTGTAACTGTAACGAATTACTTTTCAAAGTAAGATTAACAAAACTGGTAACTAGTTTATGATTCATAATTTTTCATTTTATTTGAGCATCAAGAGTGATTAGGGTCTTTCCCTCAGTTAAAAAAAAATCCAAAGCATCTTAGTTTGGAGACAACTAGAGGTCGGTCTAAGCACAGCTGCTTACATTATTTTATAACCATGCATACATACTAGTGCAGAAGCGATAGTTACAGTGGTAACTCTACATGCGAAGTTAATTCATTCCAAGAGCTTGTTTGTAAGTCGAAGTGGTCATATGTCGAGCAGGATTTTCCCATCCCATAAGAATACATTATAATTCCATTAATTCGCTCCACAGCCGGAAAACCTACACTAAATCTGTTTAAAATGCCAGGTTGTTTGCATGTTTCATGTTTTGAATCCCCCTGGTGGCGAGTTGCAATTTGTTGTTTTTCTGATCAGGCATAATTTGGTCACCAAAGACCTACGGTCTCATGGAAAGAAAATAAAAAGGCAACGCGTTGATGAAGAGAAAGTTTTGGTCTGATTACTTCGGGACGGGCATCATTATTGTTCTAATCGGACGATCTGGAGTGGTATCCATTCTTCTAGTCACACCAGTCCAGCGCTTACAAAATCCTTAATAAATACTGCTGTTACTATTGCAAAAAGCAATACATTATGAATAAAAATCGGAATAATAATAAAATAATACGAAATGATAATACCTGTAATAATGTAACAAATCGGGTTCTAATGTGGCGGCTGTATTTTGCGTGGTGTACCTGAACGCACCGCGGGGCTGACGGCAGAATGAGAGATTGCAGTTGACTCTTTTCACGTCCTGTTGCTGCTAATGCTATCAGTTGGCGTGTTGTGTTGCACAAATCTGAAAAAAATTATTAAAAACCATACGAGGCTGGCGATCTATTTGGCGATGGTCCCAGAATAATAATTGTCACCTTAACTTATAAAGACTGGCGAACAGAGGTCGGAGAAGGATTATCAAGCGGTTCACGGACGTGCACCCCACGCTCATATTTTTCTATCATTCTATCTTCATTTCCAATGGTAAGCTTCACCTTTTTTTCCCTCTTTTCACCACCTGCTTTAACATTCTTGGAACTTATGTTGATTTCCCTCACAAGAAAATGCGGGAAAACAATGAAATTTGTGATGGTGTCATGAATCGTTGTATTTCAAGCATTTCGTCGGATGTAGAAACAAATGGCGTGTCAAATTTTACGTTGGATGTCGAAAAGATCGTGTGTCGAAGCGATCGTATGTCGAGGTACCACTGTATTTCCCAAATTCTTTCATCAGCCGATATTATAAGGTGACCAATGTTATCAGACAACTCTACCCAAAGCCCTTTTCTGCCCTATTGGATTTTTTCAATAAACAACATAGTATACACAATCACAATAGGAATACACCAAACTCCCATTTGGCAAATTAAAAACTTTTTCAGCCTATAAAGACACTCAGATTGCCTATTCTCTGCATTTAAGCAGATGAAAAGGACAAGGTTAAAGTCAATAAATAATATTTTGAAAAACAAAAACGAAAAAAATGTTTATTGTGGGCCTAAAACACAACCTGCCTTTGCATGCTGTTTTCCAACCAGGCCTGCTGATCGTGTGGTGTCAGATTATAAAGTCTTTCTTTCAGTGTTTGTGTCTAAAGCAAACCGCAGTTGTCAAGGAGGTTTGGCATGCGGGGCCAGCGCCAGCATTGACGGAAGCCGGGCTGGCGGGGGGTGTGGGGGCATGTTCCTCTTCAAACCCGGTATACAGAAGTGGACGGTGATTCCTCCTTACATAACATCCGACGTGAATGTTTGGAGGAAAAGACATCTTGTTGAGCTTCTATTTTAGGTAACACCAGACATGCGAAACATCTTCGATTGCAGCACTCGCCGCCGATCACCGATGATTAAAATCCATTTACGGCGCGACAGGAAATGTGCGTGAGTCACAGGTGTGTTTACGGCTGTTCACAGCTTGCGGTCAAAAGGCTCACTGCTGACTCAATAGGACTGTAAAGCAAAAGGACGGAGGCGGGTTCTGAACTGTCCGCGGCAAATTTACGAAGCCCGCCTCGAGCGGCGGGAAACGGAAGACGTATTTGTCCTCCTTAGGAGAAACGCACGAGTTATGTTGCGAGCCTTTAGCCCGGCAGGCGAGGATGAAACATCTGCTTGGAAACAGCGAGGGCATATTTCGAGCCGATGATGCGCTCGTACGTTAACCAGGTGTCAGTGGTGGAAAGGGAGAGCGAAGACAGAGCTTGTGCAGCTAACGTGACAGCATTCCTCATTGTTTGGGGAGGCCTTATGGAACCGTGGCTTTCTTTAGCACAGGGGTCAGCAACCCAAAATTTTGAAAGAGCTATATTGGGGCAAAAAAACAAAAAACAAATATGTCTGGAGCTGCAAAAAAAAATTGAAAGCCTTATATAAGCCTTATAATGATGAATGCAACACATGCTGTATGTATTTATTGTAGAAATGATTAAGCTGGCTACAAATACATAATGAGCCATTATGATTAGCGTATTTTCCGCACAAGAAAGCGCACCTGAAAGCCTTCAAATTTCTCAAAAGCCAACAGTGTGCCTTATAATCTGATGTGCCTTATACATAGATCAATACTTGTAAATCATGGTATGACATTCCCAGGGTTTCCCCTAGGATTTTTTGAAGCTGTGGTGGTAGGCTGCATCGGAGTCAGATAGCCTCACTATGTCATGCCACGGCGAATTTTTTCCCCCCATGTTTTTGCCCCCCAAGAAGAACCATAGCAAAGATATATTTGAAATATTTCATTCAAGCTAATTTTGTAGCTCTCAGCTATGGTACATGTATGTAAAATGCATAGCTGATTACGGGTGCATAGCTGATTACAGCTACGTTACCCTTTGTATATCGGGTATATATAGGTATATGTATATCGATATTAGCCTACTATTAAAATGACTAAGTTGGCTTCAAATACATAAATAGCCTTCATGATTAAATGTTTATTTTCCCTGCAGTGGATCCAATAGAGATTGCAACACCATTTCACTACTCTGTTGTACGATGCCACCTAAAGTTTCACTTAATTACGATATTAAAATTTGAAAGAATGTTTGTGTCATGTTTGTCCGCCTACAGAAACCATATTAAAAAATATATATATATTTATATATATATATATATATATATATATGCACAGTACTGTATATATATATATTTTTATTATTAAATTTATTAGGATCATGGAAGCTTCCACTTGGGGAAAATATATACATACAGTATATCCTGTATATACATAATACAATAAAAATATACAATACTGTGTATACTGTATATACTGTATATATATTTCCATCCCCCATTTTTTTCTATTCTCAAAAATCTTTAAAAAAGCTCCAGGGACCCACTAGGGCAGCGCTAAAGAGCCCTAATACATTACCACAACAATAATGGTCTTCTGTCAACGGAGCCATTTCAAGGAGTAAGGGGGTAATTCTAATAGCCGTGTAAAGTTTTACTAGTTACGGTGAGAAGGTGAAGGTGTTTTTTTTTTGTTGTTGTCCGTGAACTACATTTACACGCAAACGCACCTCGAAGTACCATTAACCTAGCAAGGAGAGGCATGACAGTCATTTTTGGAGTGTCCCAGAGCTCGCAGAACTTGAAAAAAGCACATTTATCATGGTTTCGTCAGACGTGATTGTGTCGGCCAAAACAGCCGGATAGCACAGATTAAGTACGCCTGCCCCTCAATGTCAAAGTTAGTGCGGCGGCGCTCTGAAAATCTCGGCGCAAATTCATTCAAACTTGGCCTTCCGTTAAAGATGGCTGTCCACCACTCACTTTCGCCGAAATGTCCGATCCAAAGTACTGCAATGCAAAGAAGGAGAGAAGTCTGTATTGGCTCACCCACTTCATTGTGGTAAAAATAATAAAGAAAAACAATTACAAAATAACAGCGGGCTGCCACTACATGCAACCGCTATCTCTCGCCAGCTCGCCCATTCTCCTTCTCACTTCCTTCTACGTCACAGCTAGTCTTTTAAGGGGCCCTCGAATAATAATGGACATTGCAATACACAATGAATAGTGTGCCGCTGACCCGTCACACTACGCAGCTGCTAGTTTGAAACAGCCTTAAAAATCTTTAAATAATAATAATTTTTACAAAAAGAAAACATCTCTTTTGCCAGGCGTGGCGGCTTTTATTTTAGTGTGGCATGCCGCCACAATATCAATAACCCTGATTCCATTTAGCTTAGCTCCATCTTGTGGACGTATAACGCAACGCCAACCACTACTACTACTGCGCCTTATAATGCAGTGTGTCCTATACATGAAAACTGTTTTAAAACGGGCCATTCATTGAAGGTGCACCCTATACTCTAATGTGCCTATAGTGCGGAAAATACAGTAAATGTTTATTTTCCCTGTAGTGCGTCCTATGGAGAATGCCAATGCCACCTCAAGTTTAACTTCATTACAATATTAATGAATTATAAGAATGTTTGTGTCATGTTTTTCCTCCTACAGAAACCATATTAAAACTAAAAATATATTTCCCTCTCCCATCTTTTTCCATTTTCAAACATTTTTGAAAAAGCTCCGCGCTAAAGAGCTGCATATGGCTTTAGAACCGCGGGTTGCTGACCCCCGCTTTAGCAAGAACAATGCCCGCCGTCTTCAATTGTCTGTTGTATAAAACGGCCACCAAAATGATATTTGGGAGGAATCGAGATCCTCACGGACATTTCGTTAAATTAATTTGACTTACGGTAGGCAACTCTTCTCACCTTGCATACAGCTTTCTATCCTGTGGATTAGCTGGTAAGACTTGCAGCGGTCCAAGAGAGTCCTGATAGCCGGCAGCGGGTCGAGAACAATGGTCTCGGGGTGAGCGTCGATGTAGTCCTGGAGAGCATAGACACTTTTCAATCATACAATCCTTTTGAAATCCGATGTAAAATTGGACTCGTCATTTGTCTCGACATATGATGACATGCTCAAAATACAACGATTTACGATAGCATTGCAATTTCATTGTTTCCCGCAAGATGACAGATTTTCTTGTGATGGATATCAACATGCAGGTTTGAACAGGTGGTGAAAAAAGGAAAACGGTGATGATTGCTTACCATTGAAATTAAGATGGAAATGATAGAAAAATATGAGCGTAGTGTGCGCGTCAGTGGACTGGCTCGACAATACGGCCATAATATTAGAGCTGTCCCGACTAGTCGACATAGTCGACGTAATCGATGACGTAAATCCGTCGACGAGCACAACATCCCGTCGACGGTTAATGAAGGGTTAAAAAAATATATGCGTGGAAAGTTAGAATTTCGGATGCTCTGTTTGCAAGCGGGGAAAGCGGCACAAAGCCAAAAAAAGCGCACCAGAGTGTCCAAAACATCGACTTATTTCAAAGAAACAAAGGAGAGTACGCTCTTCTGTCCTGTCTCTTTAGTGCCAAGCTTGGCTGCACGTCGGCCGTGAATAAACACCTCAAGCGCCTTCACGCAGTTTGTAATTTTTTTTTTCTTCATTTTTTGTACACCAGAGGGTGCTGTCGCCTTACTAAATAATAATGTTTCATTGACAATGGGCCTATAAGTGCTATTAGTATTGTTCTTAATGCTAATTGAAAGGTTTATTTCATGTTATGGTTAATTTTATGTTATAGAAAATTATATAAGGTTAAAAGGTCATAAATATATACAGTATATACAGTGATTGCACTCAAGGGAGAGATTGTCAATGATAAGGTAATGGTAATTCATGTAGGCATTTCATTGATATATAAATAAGGTTTAAAAGTAAAAAGGTGAAAAGTTTTTGTTAATTTCTAATTGTGTTGCTTTATTTGTGTGCACCGTAGCCTTTACGGTGTGTTTACATCAAGGATGGAATAAAAGTTGTAAACCATCAGTTTAAGAGACCATCTTTTCAATCGGGATGCTACACTAGTTAATTCTATCAGCATTTGAACTCATTGTTTATTTGTGATTTATTATTGTTATTTACGTGTTTATTTGTACTTTAATAAATGATTTGAGTGTTCCAATATGTTTTTTGTGAATTGATAAGCGTCAACAAAAATTTCATTGCTAAATTAGTTAAAAAAAAAAAAAAAATTTAATTATTAGATTAGTCGACTAATCGTAAAAATAGTCGGCTGACTAATCGGGAGAAAATTAGTCGTTTGGGACAGCCCTACATAATATGTCTACGATCTTATTGACAAGTTTCCTGAGCGAAATACGGCGCCATCTTTGACATTGTTTGCAACGGACTTTGTGGTTGAAGTAGACCAAATTTTAAACTGGGGGGAAAAAAGAGCCCATTCAAAATATTTCCATCATATTTTTAGCAAGTTGGATTCATTCCAGGCCATCTCTTGCTACCAATCGCAAAATATAATGTACAAGTACTGTAGTCCCCAGGTTATGAACGAGTTAAGATAGCGGACTCTTGTCAGGCAAATTAGCCTAATTTAATCTACTAAATTTAAATATTGATCAGACTAGATGGGCGTTTGAACACCAATTGTTTTGTGTCAAGTGTTTTATTGTTAAAATGCGTGTCGTTTTGTACATAAGCGTACATATGTGTGTTATAGCTTTACAAATTTTCAAAAGGAATTCAAAAGCTTCAAAAACCACAATTGCCTTGTTTTCTGTCTGTCAAGCTGAACAACTTCCCGTTTAGTGAGGACAGAACGCATTATATTAACAAAGTAAAAAATAAGACACTGTCAGGTACAATAAGGTATTATTTACGCGACAAAAAATAAAATACTGGAGCCAAAATGGAGGACGAAATCACTTAACACGTAACATGAGAACTACCTGTACGACTTTTTTCAAATTTATGACGACACCTGAGACAATTATTTGAGTATTGATTTATTTCATATGACATTTTTTGCACATTTGAGGCCATTTATTATTGCTTTAAAAATAACAACTCTTCCCGCTCCTACCCACCAAATAAAGCTGGACCGAAAGAAAAATTTGAGTGAACGAGAGCACGTTGAGATAGAAATGGAATGTCAACGTAAAACACATGCAGAGATGTCATCTAAACACCGGCATTCCATCAAAGGGACCCTCGACAGAAAATGAGACGTATGCCAGCCGCTCTCCTCGGATTACATCATCGCTCGACCGTCAGGCCTGCGCTAGGTCGCCAGTTTTATGTAATGGCATTCCGTCCGTCCTCGCTTCCATCTCACCCCGGTGTGTTCTTTCCCAACACGCAAACCCCATCGGCTGGATGCGCGTGTTCAACAAACAGGCCGCCGCGCCTTGACACACAGCGCTTTTAAAAGAGCGCTGACCGACATCACAGGCTGACCTAAAATGAAATGTGCCCAATGCACGCTTGCGACAGAATTGTTATAATGTAGATTAGGGCGGTCCTAAACGACTAATTTTCTCCCGATTAGTCAGCCGACTATTTTTACGATTAGTCGACTAATCTTATAATTTAAAAAAATTTTTTTTTTTTTTTTAACTAATTTAGCAATGAAATTTCTGTTGACTCTTATCAATTCACAAAAACATTTTGGAACACTTAAATTCTTTATTGAAGTACAAATAATCAGATAAATAACTATAATAAATCACAAATAAACAATGACTTCAAATGCTGATAGAATTAACTTGTGCAAAAGAATGGAATGTAAACAGATTCAGAACATTGACTTCTCCTTTCCAACATGATTCAAAACAATTCTTAAAAAAATACCTAGCATTAATAGTATAGTATACTGTAGTAGGGCTGTCCCAAACGACTAATTTCCTCCCAATTAGTCAGCCGACTATTTTTACGATTCTTCGACTAATCTAATAATTTTTAAATATTTTTCTTTACTACTTTAATAATGAAATTTTTGTTGAAGCTTATTTATTCACAAAAAACATTTTGGAACACCTACATTCTTTATTAGCGTATAAATAAATAACATAAATCAATATAATAAATAATAATAATAATAAATCAATAATAAATCACAAACAATGAGGTCAAATGATGCTGGCATTAACTAGTGCAAAAAAAAAAGTAAACGGAAACACTGAGACTTCACCTCTTTAACAGGAGTCAAACCAATTCTTACTCTTTTTGTGGTATGTCATTAGCCACGTTTACATGCTGACTTTTATTCATACCGATTCAAATCATTCCGAATGGAAATTTCACATCAGCTGTTTACATGTCACTTCATCTATTCCGATCCAGCGTTTACATGTCCGAAACGACGTTTGACAACTGCCGTCTGACATGCGCAGATTAATCAAAACAAAGCGTCACGTTGCAAAACATGGAGATCGATCGTCAGATCAGCTGCTGTTTTAACTTTTCGAGTGGAAACAAAACTTCAGAATGATACGCCGTTCATTTAAAAAGTTGTGTGGGTGCGCTGTGCATGTGCTTGGAAGCCATGTTGCAAGTGACGTTACTTACGTCACCGAGTGACGTCAGTACGGAGCATGCGCAGAAAGAACGCAACCAGACACCATTCCGCTTCCCTGTTTACATGATATAATTTTACTTCTAATCGGTTTGGGAAAAGGAATATTCCACCCCTGTGAATCGGAATGAACTTCCATTCGGTTTGGGCCTGTTCATTCCGAATGAGGTGTTTATATGGAACACATTTATTCAGTTTGAACAAATATTCCGATTGTAATTGGAATATCTGGCTTCATGTAAACGTGGCAAGTGTCTATATTGTTCTAAATGTTAAAATGAATTGCAATGTCTCGGACAACCATTTTCAGAATACTGTACTTTGTGTGAGTTCAGATGCTTTTTCTGGTGTGCATTCCGCATTTTTGGGGGAGGGGAAAAACTGTTCAACTTTTGTTTGTTTTAACCTGAAAATAGAAAAAGTAGAGGGCACACTGAAATATTACCACAACTATTTTGAATGAGATGCACACATACTCACAGTAACAAAATATATAGTATTAATTTTATAGTATACTACTATATGTATATACACAATGATACTTTATAATATAAAGTGACTAACATTAGTGCAGTCATGGATTACAGTAAGCAGGCCAGTGCCGTTTCCATACATATTTTCATTATATTATGTATATACAGGATGTATGTATATATTTTCCCCAAGTGGGAGCTTCCATGATCCTAATAAATGTAATAATAATTTAAAAATATATATATATATATATATACATGTATATATAATTATATATATATATATAATTATATACATTAATTATTTTCTTAAATAAAAATGTACGTTGGTATGACGCACATAAAAGGTAACTTACATTTTAAAAAATCGTTTGACAGTTGTATGGACTTACAATCCGCTAGCCTGTTGTTTCTTGTTGTCTTGGAAAATTATACTTGGGTGACGGCGCTTCAAGTGTTCGTTGATAGCCGACGTGCTACCGTGGTATGCGAGCTCAGCTTAGCAAAGAGTACACACAGTGGCACCCTCCATATTTTCCTTGAAATTATTCCAGGCTCTGGCTATTCTGGTCCGCTTTTTTGGCTTTATGCCACTTTCATGTGTCACCAATTCTGCCCTTTTTGGTAATTGGCGGTGTTTTCAACTCCTTGACATAGTGTGGAGTGAACCGGCGATTCACTTGGCTCGTTGTCGTCGCTTCGGCCCATGTCCTTCTCAGGAAGGCGGCGGCATGCATAAAAACACCGAGAGGCGTCGGATGGCTATTTATGGATACTTTTATTGTCCTAAACAAAAACGCAGGGGCTGTAGCCACTGAACTCCGCGCTACCTGCGCATTTTCCAATCCAAACTCACCGATCTCACTCCGTTTCGCTCCCTCTCTCTCGCTCGCCCACTTTCTTCCTCTTTGCTCAATCTGACAATGCCGGTCATATTGAAATAACAGCGGCCCCCATGGGGGTGTTAGTAACAACCGCGAGCGCCCGCCATTCTAAACTTTATCCGCATGTAATTTTTTTTTAACCCGTCAATACCCGTCGACGGTATGTTTTGCCCGTCAACGCATTTACGTCATCGATGACGTCGACATTGTCGACTAGTCGGGACAGCTCTAATGTAGATCAGAATTTATCTGCAGGATTGGCACAGATGTAAAAGAATGATGAAGTAGGCTCATAATATAAGTCAAACATCCCACAGCCAAATTTAAAGCCACAGTAATCTTCCAGAAGTTTAAAAGAACACAAGTACTTCCTGTTTCTTTCAGGTATAAAATGCATTTAGCACAGACAAAGAAGGCAGTGTAAAAATAACAAAACCAAAAAAACGAGTGGTTAGAAAATGCCTTTGTTTTCCGGCAGCTGATCTGGTTTGGCGAGAGGATCAAATCTAAGGCTGAGGTCAATCATTTGACCACTTTCATCATCAGTCGTCTGACTAAACAGGCTTACGGCAGCCACCAAACAAAAGGCCGTTTAGGGTCAAAACAAAAGAAACACTCCAGCCATCGCTGATTAATGTTGCGTTCAGATAAATAGACCAACAACAGGACTGTTTGCTCCACTTCAATTGATGCCCAGCAGGATTGTCTTGTCAACACAGTCCATGTAATCATGAAAACACTCAATGACTAAAGTCACAGCAGGTTTAAGTGAAAATGAAAACTCCATTTGGAATGAATCGTGTCTCTTTTCATCCTTCTGTTGCCAATTTAAACACCAGTAGACGTCCGATCCATTTGAACCGGGAATGAACGTTGGTCATTTTCAAACTATAAGCCGCTACTTTTGAATCCTGTGTTTTTTAGTCCAGTGTGACTTACACATATATGGATTTTTAAATATGTAAATATCCCTAAATACAATGTGGACACCTGTAGCCAGTGCAGCTTTTTTATATTATATAAATATACTGTATATATATATATACTGTATGTGTGCGTGCGTGTGTGTGTGTGTGTATCCGGCTTGAAGGACCAGAAAGCAACAGTGGTGTCTGTGGTCATAGGAGCATTAGGGGCACTGTGTCCCCCACAATGGAGAAATGGCTCCAGCAGATGCGTGGCGAAACATCAGACATCTCCGTCCAGAAAAGCGCAGTCCTAGGAACAGGACACTGCGCAGCACCCTCAAGCTCCCAGGCCTCTGTTAGAGAACCCGAGCTTGAGATGAACAGCCACTCACCCTAGCAGTCAACAGTACACCCCAAACTTTTGAACCGTAGTGTATCATACGCCATTTTTCATTATGTATACTACGGTTCAAGTTTGGGGTCGCTTTGAGCCCAAACTTTTGAACCGTAGTATACAGTTTATTTATTTTATAAATATATATATATATATATATATATATATATATATATACAGATTTCTTGTAAAATTTGGGGGGTGTGGGTGTGTCTAATGGTCAAAAAATGACAGTTATATATTTGTTTTTTTAGGCCCGACATGCTCGAAAACTCACCAAAATTTGCAAATGTACGCGCCTTTGCGTAAATCTCAATAATTTTGCAATGTTGCCAAAAAAACGTAACAGAATGGCTCAGTGGCCCCTCCATGAAATTTTAAAAAAGTTTTAAAGTCTTTTTAGTTTTTTTTTCAACGTAGCACAATGAAATTTGGAAATATTGTGCAAAAGTGCTCCAAAAAGTCTCTTGCACCCATATTCCAAACCCAAAAGGAAATCGGGTTTTGGATTGAATGTCGATAAACAGCGTGCACGTTTGAGACCATTGCGCCTAGGCAATTAGTTGGATCCTCCTCAAAATTGGTGCGACTGTTCATGAGACATATGAGATGTTAAGTTATCAATCGGTGAGTTTTCATTCACAGGCCTGACCTGGGCAGGGTACCACAGTCGGGCGTTTTTTGGCAATACGCCAAATTCAGTAAATGACTAATAACTTCCTGATACAAGGTGCAATTTTTCATATCTGGGATGCATGAGCGGTATCCTGGCCTGAACACGACTGCATTGAAATATTAACCACTAGGCCTGGCGCCCCCTAGTGGGAACAGGAAACGCTTTTTTACAAGAAAGGCTCCTCCTCCTCGGGAAAAAAATCAATTGACCTCAAACCTGCATCAGGGGAGCCTAAAGACATGTGTTTAGGTATCTGATGAAAAGTATTGAATTTTTGTTGAAGCGGAGGGGTCCAAACAGGAATGAAAAGACCCTCGGCATTTGGTCTTACAACAAATTTTAAACAGTCATAACTTCTTCATCATTATTTTTCTTGTAATATTTATTCATAAATACTAAAGATGCACAGATACCGATACTAGTATCGGCAGGGGGTGCCGATCCGGCCCGAAATGGTGGTATCGGTATCGGCGAGTACCAACAAAGACGGCACCGATACCATTTACCGGTCCATTATTATAACATTTGACCACAGCCTTTTTCTCCTCCTGGCACTCACTACACTCTGTCTCTGTGTTGTGTGATGACACGTGAACACCAAGCAGCTATCGCTATTGGCCTGCTCCAGACCAATGAGAGCGGGCCAATAGCCACTCCTGACCAATCAAAAGGGGGCTTTTTCATATGGACGAAAAACAAAACAGGAAATATGGCGGCGGTCGGGAAATATTTCCAAATAGAAATCCCGTCGATTAAAATCAATGGCTGCATGCAAGATTTGCGGCCTGAAAGTTTGGAGATGTGGAGTTAAATCGGCCAGTTTCAATACCTCGAACTTGATAAAACATTTGAAGACGAAACGTGAACGAACACTACGAGTTTGAGCCTGCAAGAGCAGGACTGCTATCCAGAGGAAGAAGGCCGCTGGACCGGAGCAACAATCTCTGGTCAGTTCACTTTGTCTACTTTACTTTTATTGTCTTTTACTGAAAGAAATGCCGCAGTAATTTGGGAAGTGTTTCCAAAGTAGGGTTGCCACCTTTCAGAAATAGAAATAAGGGACTCCCACCTCCCGAAAAAAAGGAGAGACGGGATGCTGTGGTCAATTATTATTACTTATAATTGTTAGCGTCCGCAAATGCGGAAACAAGGTTGAACCTCGAAGCGGGGGATACATAAAAGGGTTTAATGATTGCAAACAAAAAATAACACGCGATCGCGGGATAGTAGAAATAACAAAAGGAGTCCGTGACAGCAGGTCGACTGACAAACTCGAAGGTTAACTAAGACAATAGGCAGCGGTTACAAACGAGAGCAGCACACTAACAGAAAAACCCAATGCAGGGGCGTAACAAGCAAATGTAGCGAGATTATTATGCCAGATGTCAAATAGCGATCAGCAAGGCAAATATCTCGGCAGCCTTCTCTGAGATCACCCGTGCTTAAATGCTGCGTTGATGAGCCTGCATTGGATTCAAGTGCGATGTCAGGAACGCCCCCACTACCAGCCCAGCAACAAACACAACCTAACCAGCAGCAGATTGTGACAATAATTTCATGAAAGTTGCACTGTTTGGACTTTGAGAGGTTTAAAAAAGTTTATTCAGTTCATTCAGAGTTTATTATTATGAATTTATTTTTACTTTCTTACTGTTGGGCTAGTATTATACATGTTTTATTAATTTCACAAATTTAGCACTATTTTGGCCTTTGAGAGCCAAAGGTTTATTCAACTATTGTCTACTAGGGTTTAGTGTACTTTTTCCTATTTTGCAAAGGTAAGCAACAGCCTGGCAAAGCCTTGATAGCAATGATTTCACATCCAATTACGTAGCTCTTTGGAGGAAAAAAAAAAATTAAGAAAAAAAAAGTATGTGTGTGTATACATATATATATATATATATATATATATATATATATATATATATATATATATATAAACGGGGTGGTATCGGTATGGTATCGGTATCGGCCGATACTGCACAGCCAGGTATCGGTATCGGGGCCAAAAAATGGTATCAGTGCAACACTAATAAATACCATTTAAAAAATCCATAAAATATGAAATTAATCACTTTAAAATGAATTTAAAACAGAAACACTCTGGTTATGGACCCCGATAAGTCTAACTTTCATTGTATTTATTCGGGATGGCAGGCTATGAATGCTCATCTTTCAGTGCTATTGACCGAGCTCACCGTCAAAATGGATTGGACGCCGTCAATGGCTGGCAATGAGTTAAATGACTGCCCTTTGAGGGGTTAAAGTTGCCAGACGCTGATCATGGCTTGTCTGAGACTGAGCCTTCCACATATAGATAGTGAGTTATTTAACAACAAGTCTTTTTTTTGTTTGTTTTCACTAGCAGCTAAAGAAATATTTCAAAGAAGACCACAGAATACATGAAGGAGCAGTGACCTGCTATGCAACTTGAGAAAAACAAGAACAGTGAGGGACATCACAAAGATGAAACAAGGTCGTCAACGTGCTCGCCTTTTGTGGCTCATAAATACACTTGATAGTGGATTAGCAGTGAACAATACCTGCACTCTTTGCACCAGCACCACGGCCTGAGAATCATTTTGGTCAGCCTCCAGGATCAGGTCCGTCAGTTTGTGGATGATGACGTCCAGAGGACCCTGCTCTTCCAGGGGTTGGTTCAGGTCCAACTATGGAGAACATTGGAAAACTGGATTAAAATTTCAAATGTGCATTTAACTAAAACTAAATTTACACTACATGCTCATTTTTTGTGCCTGTCTGTCACAATTTCAATGAGTTGCAGCGTGAAGAGATTTAAAAAAAAAAAAAAATAAAGCATGAGAGCGAATATCTTCATATCAGGATGGTGCCTCTACTAAATGTAGATAAATTACAATACGAATCAGATATCTGCCAATGTGACTGCAATGGGACCAGACAGATGGATCCCTTATTATACAACCATCTCTGGTCTGCAAGGTCCGCACAAGCAACATCATGTGTTATTGTACACTTTAAAAAAAAACATTTGGTAAATAACTAGGAAACCCACTAAAAATTGAGTCTATGTTCCAGAAAATCTGCAATAAATAGGGATAATATGAATACATTTTCAGCCTTCCTATAAAAATTGAGTCCGTGTTCCAAACAATCTGCAATAAATAGGAATAATATGAATAGATTTTCAGCCTTTCTACACACTAATCAAAACATTCAACTCAAACTGCAAAAGCTGGGAATCTTGGGGCACCCAACAGTTCAATTACAATTTAGAGGCTACGATTCGATTATTGATGCACCCCAAGTCAAGACTTTGCCAATTTAGGAGTACAGTATTTTAGATAAAAAGTTAATTAGGTTTGCTACAACAGAGAAGTCTACCGCTTTAAGATGGCGGCTGTGTACTAACGCCGGCAAGTCTGTCATTTCGCATCTAGTTCTCTATACATGTTCTAACACCGCCGTTGTCTGTCATTTTGCATCTAGTTCCATATTCAGTGGGGAGAACAAGTATTCGATACACAGTCAATGGGAAAACCAATTGGCAGTGTATCAAATACTTGTTTTCCCCACTGTATATGTGATCTCTACCGTAGCACTATGTTGTTGTAGCGGCTGTAGGCCGCAGTCAGGTATTATTGTTTTTTTTTATCTAAATTTCCGATTCTTAGATTATTCGCGATTCGGCCATGGAAGATTCGAGGACAATTCACAAACATCCAAATTCCGATTATTGAATTATACCAGGTAAAGTAGAACTAAAACACAGTCAGCACGGTCTTCAGGACGCAATGAGGAACGGACTGAGAGCAAATATCATGTTCAACTCATGCCGCCAGATAAAAAAAAAACAAAAATACCTGACTGCGGCCGACAGCTGGTTCAAACAACGCCCAGTTGCTAGTTGCTACAAACATAGGGCTATAGTAGATATCACATATATGCAGAACTAGATGCTAAATGACAGACGACTGTGGTGTTAGAATATATAAAAAGAACTAGATGTGAAACGACAGGGTTGCCGTTTAGTAGTTGCCGCGTTGTAAACAGCCGCCATCTTAAAGCAGTAGCCTTCTCTAGAAGGCTCTGTTGAAGCGAACCTAATTAACTTTTTATCTGAAATACTCCTAAATCAGCAAAATCTTGACTTGAATCTATATTTAAATAATGAAACAGTTTTAAATTTTTGACATGTTCTAAGTAGACAGAAGGGAAATTATGGAATAACGGGAGCAATTTTATCAACTTTAACGGTTGATTCACATCATTAAATGAATTGAATGTAGTTTAAAGCTGCTGATACAGAATGGAGTATTTTATGTAATGTTTTTAACTGTTAACTTGATACTTAAATATTAGTTTGGTTTAGCCTAATAGGATTTTTATACTATTTTGGAACTAATGTACAAAACATTATTAGGGGGGGTTTGGGTGACATCAATAATCGATTTATAATCGAATCGCAGCCTCTGAATCGTAATCTAATCATTAGGTACCCAAAGATTCCCACCTTTACCTAGTATAAAAAAATAATCAGAATTCAGATGTTTGTGAATCATTCTCAAATCTTCCACGGCCGAATCGCGAATAATTTAAAAATCGGAAAATTCGCACGCCTCTACAAACTGCTCTAAACCACTTTATAAAGTATTCATTAGAACCTGATCTACAGCCGGGTGGATTACTGAAAATTTACCGTTACCGAGATGTTTCATGATGACTGACCATGTCATTAAATTCGTTTTTTGTTTTGTTTTGTTTTGTTTTTTTCACGAAACGAAAAAAATATAAGTCTTTTTAGCCCGCTCTGACTATGTGTTGTTCGGCTATGCTCTTTCCCCTTTAAGAAAGTATAGCCAATGTGCTTACGTGTCAAGTCACATGGCAATCAGAAAATCAAACAAACAGAAGCATGTTGCTATCAACCGGTACGCTAACGCTACAAGTGAACGTGATTGAGTCTGATAATAGTGAAACGGCAACCGGTAGCCAGGCCACAGGCATTTCGAGTATAGCATTACTCGACGCACGTAGTGTTGGTGCCAAAAAAAAGAACTCAACGTCGGTTGTATTTTGGATTCGAGAAGGACGACGAACCATGGAGCCCTACATCAGTTTGACGGTCCATTTCAAAGACAACAAGTGGGAGCTTGCACACCCCGAGTGCTGGATACTGCCTATTTCTCAGACGATCACACGGATAAAATGATTGCTCAGGTCCGGAAACAAATGCTCTCTGCGTGGGAAATAAAGTCAACATCACCACCAACAGCGGCTCTAACATTGTCAAAGCGGCTGAAGTCAATGAGTTCATGACTGTACCTAGCAATCAGTATGTCGCATTATTTTGTATCTGTATCTGTGACTTCTCCGATTGCTTTTATGATGGTACAATTTACCATTTACAATCAGCTCAGCATAAAGTATCATCCAAGAGTGTGGCCTACAATATGACCGTTTAATGGCTACAACTATTTTTGTGTATGTGCTTGCTTTATTCGGGGTCATAACTGCCATCATAAAATGTTTCATTGGCATAATCGTTACAGCAGTATAGCTTAATGTGTGTGTGTGTGTGTTGTGTGCGTGCATTTCGGAAAAAAAACAAACAAACTGGAAATGGTTAACATGCTAGTTTTTCCACAGAAGGAACTTGAAGTAAACACTTGTGTTGACTGATCATGTCACAGCAGCCATTAACAAGTTTTCTGATACACGATCCTCTGTTTGAAGTGCACTGTTCAAGCCCCTCTTGCTGTAATCCATTTATGTTACAATGGCATTTCTGCACAGTGGCCATAGCAATATCATAGACTTCATAATGGTATTGATGGGTCAGATCGGTCATGCACTGCGCCTCACATTCAAGTAGGGGGCCGCCCACATCAAGAGGAGCTATTCACAAACACACTCACGCAGCGATCTAACGGCGGATTTCTGTTGAAAAAGTACGAAAGCTGTACTGCATACGAACAGGAAGGATTGTCTCAAGAGTGATTTGTTCGAGGATTCAAGGTAATTATTACATTTTTCGTACCATGCGTGCATTTTGAAACGTTGTGAAAAAAAGCAATGGGAGAAATTATCCACTACTGCATTGGCGCCATAGTTAGCATGTATTTTACATAAATAATGCGAACTGCATGTTTTTCTTGCTTTTAACCAAGAATCGAGACTGTTTTACGTCCATATCTATAAAGAATTCAGGGATTTAATTCACAAGAATTTTCACCAGAAAAGCTCTGTTTACATAAGGCAGCCGCTAGCTACATTCACTAACAGATTAGCATTGTACTTCGACAGATTTACGGAAAATAAATGCTAACTGCATGTTTTTTTGTTTTTTTTTTGCTTTTAACCAAGAATCGAGACAGGTTTACGTCCATATCTATAAAGAATTCGGGGATTTAAGCATTTATTTACAAGAATTTTCACTTTAAAAGCTCTGTTTACATAAGGCTGCCACTAGCTACATTTACTAACAGACTAGCATTGTACTTCGAAATATTCAAGTAAAATAAATGCGAACTGCACTTTTTTTTTGTTTTGTTTTGTTTTTTTTTTGCTTTTAACTAAGAATCGGGACTGTTTTACGTCCATATGTATAAAGAATTCAGGGATTTAAGCATTTATTCACAAGAATTTTCAACGAAAAAAGCTCTTTGTCTGCGATTCCACTCAGTCAGCTTTGACGGCCTCGCCAACAATGCAGGCCCCCTATTTATCGGCTCCGTGCCCCGTGTCCCGTCAATACATTATGAAGTCTACGGCAATATTTAAAATGTTGTACATTGTTCAAGTCATACAAGCCATTTTTAATGTTTATACTTCAATACTTGTTTACAAGAATTTTTTATATCCTTAACGTTTACATCTAATGTATAATTGTTAAATATGTTAAATTGAAAGCTGGTAAATACATCAATGAGAAATGGTTAATTTTTATTTCATGCATTGATTCAGATTTTCAAATTATATAACAGTCCGCGTAGGCGACTTTATCATCATTTATCATTATCGAGGTAAATCTGCTCAATTTACCATTGTAAGTACTTAAGGCCACATTGTCCAGCCCTAACCTGAGCTCAATCTCTTATTAGCATAATATGCCAAAAAAGAAGGCCTGCGTCAGTTGAGGTTTGCTGTAAAGATGACACATAAACCGTTTATTTTGATCCCAATTGTTGAACTAATCTAACAAAAGTTCACTAGCTTCATCCTAATATGTAATGTTAGTATAGCAACCGTAGGCTGTGTTGCTTCCAATGAATTATAAGGCACCGTTTTTGTAACTAGCACAATTCAAGTTGTATTTGCTTTGGATTTCACCATCACAATTTAGTCTTGATGTCACGGTACAGACTATCTGTCACCCCTAAGCGGGGGCCAGGCATTCCTTAGATGCACAGCATAGTCAAGTTATATCAAATTTGCTTTTGTTTCAGATTTATTCCGGTCAAGAAATTGTTTGCACTGACCAAGTGCTTCACAAGTAGAAAATCCAATTCTAATATAGATATACAGTGGAGCAAATAATTATTTATTCGACCACCAATTGTGCAAGTTCTCCTACTTGAAAAGATTAGAGAGGCCTGTAATTGTCAACATAGGTAAACCTCAACCATGAGAGACAGAATGTGGACAAAAAAAACTGATCACATTGTTTGATTTTTAAAGAATTTATTTCCAAATTAATTACAGTGGAAAATAAGTATTTGGTCACCTATAAACAAGCAAGATTTCTGGCTGTCAATGAGGTCTAACTTCTTCTAAGAGGTCTAACGAGGTCTAACAAGGCCCCACTCGTTACCTGTATTAATGGCACTTGTTTTAACTCATTATCGGTATAAAAGACACCTGTCCAAAATCTCAGTCAGTCACACTCCAAACTCCACTATGGCTCAGACCAAAGAGCTGTTGAAGGACACCAGAGACAAAATTGTAGACCTGCACCAGGCTGGGAAGACTGAATCTGCAATAGGTAAAACGCTTGGTGTAAAGCAGGGGTGGGCAAACCGGTCCTCGAGGGCCGCAGTGGGTCCTGGTCTTTGTTCCAACTGATCCAGCACAGAGCTTTTAACCAATTAGGTTTCAATGGAAATAGGAAGCACCTGACTGCAATCAACTGATTGCACTCATAACACACCAGATTGGTGAAAAGGTGTCCTCTTGATGGGTTGCAGCAAAAGCCCGCACCCACAGCGGCCCTTTGTGGAATAGTTTGCCCACCCCTGGTGTAAAGAGATCAGCTGTGGGAGCAATTCTTAGAAAATGGAAGACATACAAGACCACTGATAATCTCCCTCGATCTGGATCTCCATGCAAGATCTCACCCCGTGGCGTCAAAATGATAACAAGACAGGGGAGCAAAAATCCCAGAACCATATGCGGGGACCTAGTGAATGACCTACAGAGAGCTGGGACCACAGTAACAAAGGCTACTATCAGTAACACAATGCGCCGCCAGGGACTCAAATCCTGCACTGCCAGACGTGTCCCCCTGCTGAAGACAGTACACGTCCACGCCCGTCTGCAGTTCGCTAGAGAACATTTGGATGATCCAGAAGAGGACTGGGAGAATGTGTTATGGTCAGATAAAACCAAAATGGAACTTTTTGGTAGAAACACAGGTTTTTGTGTTTGGAGGAGAAAGAATACTGAATTGCATCAAAAGAACACCATACCCACTGTGAAGCATGGGGGTGGAAACATCATGCTTTGGGGCTGTTTTTCTGCAAAGGGACCAGGACGACTGAATTGTGTAAAGGAAAGAATGAATGGGGCCACGTATCGAGAGATTTTGAGTGAAAATCCCCTTCCATCTGCAAGGGCATTGAAGATGAGACGTGGCTGGGTCTTTCAGCATGACAATGATCCCAAACACACAGCCAGGGCAACAAAGAAGTGGCTTCGTAAGAAGCATTTCAAGGTCCTGGAGTGGCCTGGCCAGTCACCAGATCTCAACCCCATAGAAAATCTGTGGAGGGACAGCCCCAAAACATCACTGATCTAGAGATCTGCATGGAGGAATGGGGCAAAATACCAGCAACAGTGTGTGAAAAGCTTGTGAAGAGTTACAGAAAACATTTGGCGTCCGTTATTGCCAACAAAGGGTACATAACAAAGTATTGAGATGAACTTTTGGTATTGACCAAATACTTATTTTCCACCATGATTTTCAAATAAATTCTTTAAAAATCAAACAATGTAATTTTCTGTTTTTTTTCCCCACATTGTCTCTTATGGTTGAGCTTTACCCATGTTGACAATTACAGGCCTCTCTAATATTTTCAAGTGGGAGAACTTGCACAATTAGTGGTTGACTAAATACTTATTTGCCCCACTGTAAAAGCTCAGTAGGACTACACAGGCACGCACCTAAATCGTAACTTTTGCAGAGAGATTTCAGCTGACAAGCACTCGAATGAAGAAAAGTTCACACAGGGCCAAACTAGTTTGTTTTGACAAGTGTCCAATCTGTCAGATCACTTAGAAAAGCTAGAAAATACAACTAGGCCACATTCAGAATTTGTTGGGATTCTTCAGATTACTGTAGAGCAGGGGTGTCCAAACTTTTTGCAATGGGGGCCAGATTTGGTGTGGTAAAAATGTGGAGGGCCGACCTTGGCTGACGTCTTTTACGTAGAACAATATATTTAAGCAAATTTTAGCAAGCCATTCAGTGTGCCACATTTGCTTAATTGTTTTTTTCTCTTTCGACTCTGTGGCTCTTGCGAAATACTGCTGCTGTGACATTAAACTAGCTTCAAGTTGCTTCAAATTCTCGCTGCGTATCTTCCCTGTAATCTTGTCGTACATGTCAGCGTGTCTTGTTTGATAATATCGCCTCACATTGAAATCTTTAAAAACAGCGACATCTCTTTGCAAATGAGGCAGACACAGTTTTTGCGTATTTTAGTGAAGGAATAGTCTAATTTCCACCTATCCTTAAAGCGTCGGCTGTCACAGTCAACTTTCTTTTTTTTGTTGTTGATTGATTGTCACCATTTTAGAAAATGGAAGTAATGGGTCACACGGAGTAATGTTGCTTAGCCCTTAAATACCTCCAACATGAAGCAATTATCAGAGAATCCCTAAATTTGAAAAATAAGGTCCTAATGAAACCTTTTTTTCAAATTTCTAAAAAGAAAAGTCAAAATGAATATGTGTAATAAGCGCTCTATATCTATAACCCATGCTAAATCATGTGTTTTTTTTCTCATGGAACCTGCAGATGCATGTTATGACTTGCATCCATCACTTTTTTTTTTCCCAAAAAGAAATGTCAAAATTCTAAATTAATCTCAAAATCATGAAATTTTAGTTGTATCAGACGTGATACATTTGGCAATAAAGGGTTAAATTTGCTGCTGCCATTTGGTGGGTAAATGAGGGGCAGCATTTTGTGTGTAAGCTACTTCATATGCTGATTGCAGTACTGCTGACCAATTCATTAAGTCTGTGTTCGGGCCAGACGTTATTGATTTTATGACAGAGGCTGGGAGCCGGATGAAATTTGACCACGGGCCGCATTTGGCCCCCGGGCCGGACTTTGGACATGTCTGCTGTAGAGCGTTAACGATGCATTCAATGTGAACATTAAATGTGAAAAGTGTACTTTTTCCATCAACGTGATTTGAAACCTTGGCTGCTTTATATAATAGCACTAAAAAAACAAAAACTTAAAGTGACTGATAAAACGAGCATGACTTAGGTCAAGGTGAAGACCAGGTATTTCATGCAGACTAAAATTTAAAAATGAAACAGAGGCATAAATTGAGTGAGCAAGGTCAGACAGCCGCGTCGACGCCTTGATCACACAGGAGGCGATCGATGCCAGATCGTAAAACGCTGCGTCATTTTTGTTAGTCGAAGGTGCGCCAACGTTCAAAGGAGCGCTATCTAAGTTAATGATTGTAAGAGGTGATGGCTGACTCATTATGTTCCTTCACCTAGGTGTAAAACATCGTTTGATGACATTTTATTTTGACTTAACTGACTTCACAACGAACATCAAATGATAGTTCCGGACAGTCATACTGATTGACGTAACACATTTTCCTGAAGTACTATATTCATACTAGATATACTATATTATATATGGCAGAAAACATAGACAAGGCTGAAATAGCAGTTTCTGCTCTTGCACCCGTCTTTAAAATAAACTGCTGTATTATAAGCCAAAAAAACTTGTGTTTCATAGAATATGTCTAGATGCTACCATAGCAGTTTCATGGCGCATTAAGCCCCCGAACTATTTTTAATTTGTCGGTTTTACCCTGGAGACCCCCGTTTACGGACACCGAGCAACCGCTTTTATATAAACCCAGCCATAAAAAGAAGGTAAGTAATCATATTTATTATTCGAAATGTCTATCATTTTTACCTTAGAATCATTAATTGATGTCTAATATTTAGTTATTTAAAAAAAAAAAAAAAAAGAAATTATTAACTCGCATATTTTAAACTTTTAAACAAGTTACGTAACAATGAAAAGAATAGTGTCTGTAAATAGGTCGCGGATATGTACGTCATAACCATCGCTTCCATTTGTAGTTTAATTTTGTTACTGTTGCATTTTCTCTGATATTTTAGATGATAAATAATCAATCCAAACAAAGAAAAATTGATAAAGAAAAAAGTTTAAAAAGGTAAATATTTGAAAAAGAAAATCTCGACCACTCCTTAATGTCTGCGATTTCTGCATTGCGACCCCTGTTATATTACCGCGTTTCACCCATAAAATCCCCAAAAAGGCCAGCTGTGGCCATTCACAGCTGTGTCCTGACACTCGGTGAGACACGCTACACAGAGTATTTGGATCGAAACAAGGTAAGTACACGATAATATCTCGTTACAATCATGGTGTCTTTAATTATGCCGTCTCTTACAATCACCTGAGTTAAGGTTTCGGGGTTTAATTTTTTTTAAAATGCCCTCCTGTTCAAAATTTTTCTTCCCCCAGAAAATTGAGATTTTAAGCTTTCCAGGGATGTATCACACATGCATATAGGACAATTTTGAAATTTGGCCAAATTGGGAGTCTCAGAGTAGAACTTCAATTCACCTGAGTGTTTTCCGCCATAACGGCAATTTCTGGAGAAATTGCAATGGGCGCTTTGCTGTGCTAGAATCCAATCTAAGACGCGCTCAGGGGTTTTTGAGGTGTTTTGGGGTAACTTCCTGTTGATATCAGGTCAACTTCCTGTTGTTAACAGGACACTTCCTATTGATTTGGGGACATTTTGGGGACACGTCCTGTTGATCTCATGTCACTTGTTATTTGGGGACATTTTGGGAACGCTTCCTGTTGATATCAGGGCACTTGCTGTTGATTTGGGGACATTTCGGGGTCTCTTCCTATTGATATCAGGTCACTTTCAGTTGATTTGGGGACATTTCGGGGGTCACTTCCTGTTCATATCAGGTCACTTTTTGTTGATTTGGGGACATTTCAGGGACGCGTTCTGTTGCTCTCAGGTCCCTTGTTATTGATTTGGGGACATTTTGGGAACACTCCATGATGATACAGGTCACTTCCTGTTGATTTGGGGACATTTCAGGGACACTTCCTGTGGATATTAGGTCACTTCCCATTGATTTGGGGACATTTCGGGGACACGTCCTGTTGATATCAGGTCACTTTCTGTTGATTTGGGGACATTTCGGGGACACGTTCTGTTGATGTCAGGTCACTTCTTATTGATTTGGGGACATTTCGGGGGACAGTTCCCGTTGATATCAGGTCACTTTCTGGTAATTTAGGGACATTTTAGGCACAGTTCCTGTTGATTTGGGGACATTTCGGAGACACGTACTCTTGATATCAAGTCACCTCCGGTTGATGTGGGGACATTTCAGGGGTCACTTCCTGTTCATATCAGGTCACTTTTTGTTGATTTGGGGACATTTCAGGGACGCGTTCTGTTGATCTCAGGTCCCTTGTTATTGATTTGGGGACATTTTGGGAACACTCCATGATGATACAGGTCACTTCCTGTCGATTTGGGGACATTTTTGGGGACACGTACTCATATCAGGTCACTTCCTGATCATTTGGGGACACTTCCTGTTGATATAGATCACTTCCTGTTGATTTGGGCACATTTCCTGTTGATACCAAATCACTTTTTGTTGATTTGGGGCATTTCAGGGACACTACCTGTTGATATCAGGTCCCTTCCTGTTATTTGCCTTTGCCTTGCAAAGTCCCATCAATAAATAGATAAGAATAAAGCTGAGGAATTTCATTAGATGGGTCTTATCCTCACAAAGCCCCATCAACTAGAGTTTCGGATGGTTGATATTATCGGACAACTATGGCATATGGTGGAAAACACTCAGGTGACTCGAAGTTCCGCTTGGAGAGCCCCCATCTGGCCAAATTTTAAAAATGTCGTATTTGCACGTATCAATGGAAAGCTTAAAATCTCAGTTTTCTGGGGTAAGAAAAATGTTGAACAGGAGGGGCATTTAAAAAAAAAAAAAAAAAAAAAAAATGTAAACAGCAAAACCCTAACTGAAGGTGAGAGCAAGCGAGAGCATAATTAAAGACGCCATGATTTTAACGCGATATTATCGTCTACTTACTTCCTTTCGGTCCAAAAACTCGATGTAGCATGTATCACCGAGTGTCAAGACACAGCTGTGAATGGCCACAGCCGGATTTTTTGCGGATTTTATGGGTGAAACATGGTCATTTAACAAGGGTCGCGATGCAGAAATCACAGACATCGAGGAGTGGTCGAGATTTTCTTTTTAATGTATTTACCCTTTTAAACTTCCCCCCCCCCCCCAATTTTTCTTTTTTTGGATCGATTATTTATCATCTAAAATATATATAATATATAATTTTAAAAACTAAATATTAGACATCAATTAATGATTCTAAGCTAAAAATGACGGACATTCCGAATAATATAATTACTAAGCTTCTTTTTATGGCTGGATGAAACAAAAGCGGTTGCATGACATCTGGAAACGGGTCTCCAGGGTAAAACGGACAAAAAAAATAGTTCCGGGGCTTATTGCGCCATGAATCTGCTATGGCAGCATATAGACATATTGTTCTATTGAACACAACAGTTCTTTTGGCTTAAAATACAGCAATTTATTGTAAAGAGGGGTGCAAGAGCAGAAACTGCTTTTTTTACCCTTGTCTGTGTTTTCCGCCATAAACATGTTCTGGTCCATTTTTCACTGCAATGCACTAGGTTTACTTCTCGGCGAGCACTTGGTTTTCAGCTTCTGAATGGTAATGTAGAAAACTGTCAAAACCACACTGCAGTACGTGAGGTGTGTCAGAAAAGTTCAAACTACAAGGTACTTTCCCAGCCTTATTGTCACGCACTCCTGGCGACGAGGGATGTTCAAACATGGCATTCCCCCTACTTCAGGAAGACAAGATGTATAATACTCATAAGCATCAGAAATGAGCGAAAGTGAGGGTCTCCTGTATTTACTTGTCAACAAGTTGTCACATGAAGGATCCCAGTTTGATTGGACCGAGACGAGCAGATCAAAACAGAGCGAAATAGAGCTTCAGTGTCAACTGAACATACAGTAGGTGTTCATTTTAGAAACGACAACAAGACAGGATGGAGAAATTTGCTTGAACAATGAAGGACCATCCGTGGTTTACTTGAAAGCAGTATCAACTTTGGCCAAATTGAAATTGAAGAGCTGTTTGGAGCCAGAAGAACCTTCTTTGGTATGAAAGGTTGAGAAATGATAAGACTCCAACTGCCACAAAACAAGCAGGAACAGCTCCCAGTGTTTTCGCAATGATGGAAAACAAATTTCTTGGATGGGCCGGTGTCAATAATTGATGCTTTCTTTTATTAGCTCCCCCCACCCGTCCATAGATTTGTAAACGCGCTTATGTAAGTACATATTTTTACATGACTATGCTGGTGACATACTGTACAAATGCAAGTGAAAAACCTCCTACTCCCCTGCTTATGCTTTTTCTGGCAGAGTATCATCTAACAGGACCATAGAACAAATATACGATAATAAATAGCGGGATCAAATTAGATAGCTTCTTACTAAAAATAGTGGGAACAATGTGAAAAAACCTTTAACTGAATTACTTTGCAGATATTTTGGCGAGTGGATTATGAGCAATGGTTGAGACATGTCGGCTCGGTACCGTCACGTGAATAGAACCGTTCGCTCAACAAGGTATGCATGCCACCTGGGAATTAATTCCCTCCCAGGAATAAAACAAACTGTTTTGACGATGCCCGAATCAGAACAAGATATACAGTATGGCGGACACTGACTAGGGAGGCCTCTCTCTCACCCAGGAGGTGGAAATGCATTGAGTTATATTGTATGTGATATTGTTGATAGTAGCTTTACATTACATGCAATCTGTAATATTCTATTTTTATCCCTCAGCGGTTTTTCTTCCCAGCCAGTGTTTTACACACCGACACCATCCCAGCACCGAATAGGCAAATTTTTTATTTATTTATTTTTTTAAGAAAAAAGGAAATTTAAAAACACTCCTTTTCCTACAATTTTGTCCAAATCCAATTTACAGAGCAAAAAACGTAGGACGCTAAGGGGCTCAAAAGATGTATAGTTTTTTTTTGTTTGTTTTTTTAAACGAACGGTTCGGCAAAAAAAAAAATCCAAAAACGTCCCTATTTGTTCTAATATGCAAAAATTTCCATTGATCTCTAATTCACCAACCATTCATTTGAATGACACAAAAAACATCCATTCATAAATCATACTGTAGACTTCATAATGGTATTGAGGGGTCAGATATGTCATGCACTGCGCGTCGCATTCAAGTAAGAGGCCGCCCACATCAAGAGGACATATTCACAAACACGCACGCAGCGATCTAATGCCGGATTTCTGTTGAAAAAGTACAAAAGATGTACCGCATACAAACAGGAAGGATTGTCTCAGGAGCGATTTGTTCGAGGAATCAAAGTAATTATTAGATTTTTCGTGCCATGCATGCATTTAGAAAACGTGAAAAAAACTCAATAAAATCAATAAAGAATTTGGGATTTTTTTCACAAGAATTTTCACCGGAAAAGCTGTTTACATAAGGCGGTCGCTACCTACATTCACTAACAGACTAGCATTGTATTTCGACGTATTCATGTAAAATAAATGCTAACTGCATGTTTTTTATGCTTTTAACCAAGAATCAGGACTCTTTTACATCCATATCTATAAAAATTGGGGGATTTAAGCATTTATTCACAAGAAATTTCACCAGAAAAGCTAAGTTTACATAAGGCGGCCGCTAGCTACATTTATTAACAGACTAGCACTGTATTTCGACGTATTTATGTAAACCAAATGCCAACTACACTTTTTTTTTTTTTTGCCTTTATCTAAGAATTGAGACTCTTTTATGTCCATATGGATAAAGAATTTGGGGATTTAAGCATTTCTTCAGAAGAATTTTCACCGGAAAAGCTCTGTTTACATAAGGCGACCGCTAGCTACATTTATTAACAGACTAGCATTGTACTTCGACATATTTACGTAAAATAAATGCGAACTGCACGTTTTTTTGTTTTGTTTTGCTTTTAACCAAGAATCGACACTGTTTTACGTCCATATCTAAAAATAATTCAGGGATTTAAGCATTTATTCACAAGAAATTTTCAACAAAAAAAGGTCTTTGTCTGTGATTCCGCTCGGTCAGCTTTGACGGCCTCTCCAACAATGCAGGCCCCTATTTATCAGCCACACGCCCCGTGTCCCGTCAATACATTATGAAGTCTATGCACAAATATTGATTTCCTTCAAAAGAAGTTACACCCTCAAAGCGCTTCACACTACATCCTCATCTGCCACTGGTGACGCACCCGCAGGAGCAACTTGGGGTTTAGGATTGTCCTCAAGGATACTTAGACGATGTCATCAGGGCGGGGAATTGAACCCACAACCTCTGGGTTGGGGAACGACTACCACTGATACAGTGGTATAAAAATGTATCTGAACCATTTGGAATTTCTCACATTTCTGCATAAAATCACCATCAAGTGTGATCTGATCTTTGTCAAAATCACACAGATGAAAACAGTGTCTGCTTTAAATGTTGTTTTCATATTTTAATGAGGATAGCATGCAAACAATGACAGAAGGGGAAATATAAGTAACTGAAACTTCTGCCTAAAGAGACTTAAAGAGCAATTGAAACCAATTTTTACCAAATATTTTAAGTCAGGTGTGTGCCCAATCACTTATGAGTGGTTAAAAGCTGCCCTACCCACTATAAAACACACACCTGGTAAGAAATGTCTTGATGAGAAGCATTGTCTGATTTGCATCATGGCTTGGTCAGAAGAACTGTCTGAAGACCTGCGATCAAGGATTTTTGATTTGTATGAAGCTGGGAAAGGATACAAAACCATCTTTAAAAGTTTGGATGTTCATCAATCGACAGTCAGAGAAGTTCAAATGGAGAGAGTTTGGCACTGTTGCTTCTCTCCCAAGGAGTGGGCGTCCACCAAAGATGACGACAAGAGTTCAGCGCAGAATACTCAGAGAGGTAAAAAAGAACCCTAGAGTGTCTGCTAAAGACTTACAGAAATCACCCGAACAGTCCAATATTTCTGTGCACGCATCGACTATATGTAAAACTGTGGCCAAGAATAGTGTTCATGGGAGGACTCCACAAAGGAAGCCACTGCTGTCTAAAAGAGAACATTGTTGCTCATTAAATGTTCGCAAAAAGGCACTAGGACACCCCACAAAAGTTTTGGCAAAATATTTTGGGGTCCGATGAAACCAAGGTTGAATTGTTTGGGAGTAACCCACGTCATGTGTGGAGGAAAATGGAACAGCTCACCAACATCAACACCTCATCCCCACCGTTGAAGTATGGTGGAGGGAACATCATGATTTGGGGCTGTTTTGATGCCGTTTTTGATGAAGAATGAATTCAAAAGTTTATCAGGATGTTTTGCAGGAAAACCTGACGCCGTCTGTCAGATAGATGAAGCTACAAAGAGGATGGATGCTGCAACAAGACAATGATCCAAAACACAGAAGAAAATCAACTTCAGAATGGTTTCAGAAGAACAAAATAAACGCTCTGGAGTGGCCTAATCAAAGTCCAGACATGAACCCCAATAAGATGCTATGGCATGTAGCAATTCATGCCAGACATCCCAGGAATATGACTGAACTACAGCAGTTTTGTATAGAAGAATGGGCCAAGATTAGTCGTGATCGATGTGCCAGACTGATCTTCAGCTATATGAAGTGTCTGGTTGAAGTTATTGCTGCCAAATGGGTGGGTGGGTGGGTGGGGGGGGGGGGCACAAAATATTAAATGTGATGGTTCACTTATTTATTTTCCCCCTGCTGCCATTGTTTGTATACTATCCTCATTAAAATGTGAAAATCTATAAATGTTTGGGTGGTTTTAGTTAAAGCAGACACTGTTTTTTCATCTGTGTCATTTTGACAAAGATCAGATCACATTTAATTGTGATTTTATGCTGAAATGTGAGTAATTCTAAAATATTCTGATACTTTTTCATACCACTGTATACGGCAGGCTCTATTATTCGCTATTATTTTCTATTTGTGTGATTCAATAAACATGCTTTAGGCATTTCAATGAAGTTCAGTGTTTGCATTATTCAAATTTTAAGGCGATTTTTACACTTTAACTGCAAATTAATATCGGCTCCATAACTCGGTATCGGTACTGAAATATCCGTATCTGTCGATCTTTGGCCAATATGCCTATAAATCAAAAGGAAATTACGCATTACACCAACCGTCACAGCAAAGCTAGCATCGCAATTTCTCCAGTAATTGCATTTTCTAGTGTTGTGTCTGATATCGTTTTCTGAGGCCTTGTCTTGTTGGCAATCGTGAAGTAAAGACAGAACAACAACGTGTTTTCTTCAATGATCCTCTTTATACCAGTGCTGGTTTAATGCCAAATAGAGGTGAAGTTCCCCCGAAATAATCTCTTTGTCTACAGGCAAAGACACATCGGTGTGAATTAAACTCATCCTGTGCGCCAACAGAATGAGCCTGCTTTGAAGCTCCCACCAAAAACCCAGCGGTAAAGTCATTGATGCACTGCTAAAAGCAGAAATGTCAACTGACGTCCCTGCGGACCCCCTGGGACGCGATCCAGGGCTAAGAGAGCACTATGGTCGTGATGGACAGGACAGAAAACACACTGGATCTTGAGGGGGCTAGGTCAAGGCTAATATATTTTCAGCTTTGATGTAGCTACGCTCCTGGGAAATAAAACATTTTGCCAAAACACTGGAGACATAGGTCACAGGAGGACCACATTTTCAACATAACCTTGCTGAACATAAAACGCAACAAAGTAAACTATTGCCAGTATGACGCCGATGGGAAAAGCCGCTAGTAATTTGACAGACCTTGCCGTGAATCTTTTTGTCGGCAAAGAAATGTCTCATTCCCGATTTGATCTCCGGCACAAACTTTGACAAAGCTTGAATGATGATGACAGACTAAACGTACAGTCTGAAAGGTATCAAGGTAAAGGTCATTTCGTTAAGCTGAATAACATATGCCTACGCAAAGTATGAGCTCACCTTGTTGTACAATAGAAAAAGCCTCTCATTATTCATCCAAAATGGAGTGCAGCCAGATGAGGCACCATTTCTGTCCTAACTCGTTTGCAGTTTACAAAATATTTAAAAGTGTTTCTTTTGATACCAAATGACTGCATAGTTGCTTGAATGTAATGTAATCGCTTTCGTGGCTTGGTCAGACGCAGCTTAACACATTGTCTGCCACTGATGGCGCTAGATGTCCAAATCATTTGAATTCCACTTTAAATGGTGGCAGCGAACGAACGACACTCCCATTCCTTTTTTAATGGTCAGATGGAAGTCTTCGGCTGTTTGGATAAGAGACTTTGGACCGACTATTGACGTACAGTGGTACCTCTACATACGAAGTTAATTCGTTCCAGGACATTGTTTGTAAGTCGAAATGGTCGTATGTCGAGTAGGATTTTCCCATAAGAATACATTATAATTCCATTAATTCGTTCCACAGCCAGAAAACCTACACTAAATCCTTAATAAATACTGCTTGTCAGGGGTCGCGTTAACCGAATATTTTCCGTCGTTGACAGATTTTTAAAAACGGTGACGAAAAAAACTCCATCCGTCATTTTGACCGGTTGCAATTCACACCCCAGACCACAGGGTGGCGAGTGAGCATATTAATTAGCTATTGTCTCTCTTGATGCATGACGTCGTTGGCCTTACTCTGAAAAAATGTCAAGGCAACTGAGTGTCCGAAGTTTCTTCAAAAAGCCCCAAAACGACGATGGTGTTGATAAAAGAGGTGAAAAAACAGGGACTGCACAAGCGGGCACGCAATTCAAGTCCATGCACACCAGGAGGAAAGTGTGAGACTACGTTCAGGCCACAGCAGGTGAAATGTTAATTTCATTGTTCCATATGCTACATATGGTAGGCTACCTACCTACTGGGGCCTCAGTGACGTTTCTTATTCTCGCTATATGATTATACAACTTTAACATTTGTTAATAATACGCTCTGTGTGTAGTATCATCCATCGCTTTTCCTTTTTAAATGGGCACTTATAAGCGAACGCAAGAAGTAACAACGGGAACATTTTTAAACAGGCATTTCACGGGAGAGCATTTCGACTCTTCGGCCAATCATATAGCGAGAGCGAGTGGATAGTGAGGGACCGCGCACGGCTCTTAAGTGTCTCTGTCACGTGACTGTCGTAGCCGGTGTAGGCGCTTGAACCTACACCGGTAACGCGCTCGGCCAAATGGACACACAAGTACGGAAGGTGAATTATGCCAAACATAGGGTCACCACAATTTGTCATTATCATCATTTTTAAAATTTAAGTGACGGGTAAAAATAGATTATGACCGGATTTTTATGACCCTGTCAGTCAAACTGACAGACAACGAAAAAGTCTAGCGCAACCTCTGCTGCTTGTACTAGTACAAATGGCAATTACATATAGCAAAACAAATAAATTATAAATGAAAATCGGAATAATAATAATAGAATAATACTAATAACTAGGCCTGCAAGCAGGACTGAACGGGCCCTCGCAGTTTGGCGCAACTCGGACCTCACGCAAACTCGGACGGCACGCAGATTGTCCTCCTCTAATCATCTAATGAGAACCTAACATGCTCGAAACTCGCCTCCTTTTTGGGGATTAGAAATACATTTACACACATCGGAGAAAAAAACCCTATTGGAGAGAGTACTACAAAAAAGGAGGCGCTACTTAGGTGTGCAGCCACGCCTTTTATAAAAACCAAAACTAATCTTCTAATTGGGCCTATTCGACTAAGTGTGCCAAATTCCGTGGCACTATAAGCTGCCTAAGTCCCTAAAAAATATACTTCCTTTTAATGGCGAACAAAGGGTCGTCATGGCAACAGACAGAGACATGTGGACATGGGCCTTAAAATGTTAGTATTACAAAAGGTCTTGAAACTACAATGACCAACCTGAAAAGAACTGGACATGTATAAGCAAAATGAGTGACTTTCTGTTGCCACTAGTTGGCGCTTTAGGGTTGATGCAAATGACCCCTGCAATACCCTTCAGGGTACAACTCTCACCAAGCACTGGAAGTTTGGCGCGGATATGTTTTATATCTGCCAATTTATTAATGTTCAAAGTTTGTGGCGAGACAAAATGGCAACGGTCATTTTCACTTTCCTGTTTCCTGACGTCAGCTTCAACGTAACCTTAGTATTTTTTTATCAGGCACCTGAATACATGCCTTAAGGCTCCTCTGATGCAGATTTGAGGTCAATTGATTTCTTTCCCTTGGAAGAGGAGCCTGTTTCTTAAAAACAGGCCAGTTTCCTGTTCCCACTAGGGGGTGCCAGGCCTAATGGAGAAATTTTTCAATGCAGTCGTGTTCAGGCTGGGATACCTTTCATACATGGCAGCTATGAAAAAGATACCTTGTATCAGGGAGTTATTAGTCATTTACCTAATATGGCGTGTTGCCATAAAAATGGCCGACTTTGGCACCCCGCCCAGGTCAGGCCCGTCAATGAAAACTCCCCATTTTGATCAATTAAGATCTCATATGTCTCCTGCACAGTCTCACCAATTTTTAGGAGGATCCAATTAACTCCCTAGACGCCAAGGTCTCAAATGTGCACCCTGTAAATCGATAAAAATTTCACATTCAATCCAAAATACCCGATTTCCTGTTGAGTTTGGAACATTGGTGCAAGAGACTTTTTGGAGCAGTTTTGCACAAGGTATCAACTTCCCAAATTTCATCACTCTACGTTGAAAAAACCTAATAGGAGAGGCCTTTTTGAAAAATTCAGGGGGGCGGCACTGAGTAATTTTGCTACATTTTTTCGCAATATTGCAAAATTATCAAAATTTACGCAAAGCCTTGCAATTGCCGATCGGCGCAGACAATAGACAACCCCACCACCGTGTGATATGAGCCAGGCTAGTTTTGTGTGATTTTTCACTTCAAAAGGTGAGAATAAAACGTGGAAACGCCGCTCGGTTAGGGTTAGCATGTCGACTAGCTGTCACGCCTCCTGGTTTGTTTACGCTTTACGAAGCCGGGGCAGGGAAATGACAAAAGCCAGACTAACTCCAGTGGCATTAAATATCATTCGGGAGGTGCAAGAAGTCGACAGTAATTAGTAATTTTGCCATGTCATACTGAATAAATGCAATTTTAATAGTTCATATTCCATTTAGCACAAGACTGTTATTTGTCATGACCATACCATTTGTTTACCAATTGGGGGGGGAAATATTTGGATAAAAAGAATATCCTGTAAAAATATTGGAGTAGAGATTGAAACAATGATGACATTTTGCTGCTCTGTGTCTTACTTTCCTCGTTCTGAATCTTCCCTTCCAATGGAAAGCTGGGGACGCTAGAGCGCTATAATGACAGGCGTGGCTAAACGGCAGATTAAAAGACTAATGTCTCGTCATCTGCTTTTTGCCAAATTGTTGTATATAGTCGAATTGTCTCAAAATATGATTCTAATTCACATAATAATGCTATTTAACACTTTTTTAATCCTGTCATAGGCACTTTAGTAAGGGTGTCAACAATAATCGATGCGGCGATGCATCCTGATGCGGGGAATGGACGATTTGATTCGATGCTGGCAACAAGCCGAATCGATTCAGCGCATTTTGAAATATATAAATACGTTCAAAAACCTTCCCTGCGCAGTTCCGGTGATGCAACGGATTTGGTTTCCCCATTTGTATGATTATTCTCATGTTTCATTTTTTAAACACCGCATAACTCTGGTCAAGTTTCCCACCAACCTCGTAGAAGCCAAAATGTCTCCAGATGTCTGCTTTCAATGTGTTAGGTGCATCAATAATCTTTCTCGCTCCCACTTTCTCCGCTTCAGCCATTGTTATGTTATGTCCTATCTCTCTGCTCTCTCGATTAGAGCTTAGTTCGGGCCTAAAAAAATCCAGCCCGACCCAACCCGGCCCGCGTGTATTGAAGGCCGAGAGCGCGAAATTTTCCGTTTTATTTGTAGGCTCGAGCCCGAAAACCCCCCGAAAATGTACGTTTCATTTGTAGGCCCGAGCCCGTTTTATTTGTGAGGACTCAGCAGGAGGAGCAAATGCGGGGATGCAATGCGTGGTTGCGTTTTGTGTGATCACAATTGGGACGATGCTTATGTGCATAATGACAAATTAAAACCTGTCTTTTGTAACAAATTCTCCCAGATAAACAAGACTGTAAGATGCATATTCAATAAACATTTATATCGTTTATATTTCTGTGTCTGTTCTATCAGTTGGATAGTTCATGCTCATTTACTTGGCAAAATGCAGCAACAGACATTTATTTTAAATTCTTCGAGTTGGCAGAAAAAAACGAGTTTTCTTAATGTTTAAAAAGTCTACATATTTTAATGATCATAATAAACGCACGTACACAACGAAATAACGCTGGAAATGTATGTTAAATATATTTCTGTTTGGGATATTGTGCTCACATGCATGGACGCGCCTCTCTGACAAGGAGAGGAACAGCTGCATATACAAAAATAAACTAAAAAACTTTTAAATAACATTCTTTATTTTAATGACTCGCATCAGAACACACAAAAGAACAAGCTCCCTTAAGGAGCACTGAAACAAAACAAATAATAACATTTTAAGGAACACCATGCACGAACTCCACGATGTCCTGCTTAGCACGAAGAGGTGCAGCCTTCGAAACAAATGATAATAACGATGTGTGACTAATATCATCTTTTAGACCAGTACAGTTTTTAAAATGCCTGCTCAGCGTGAAGGTGCCAGTCTTTCTGCTCTCGTACGAGAGCAAAGCGTGCGCCACATTTGTTGCATTCGGCAAGGCCGACACAATTTTCTGTATGCATCTTTCACTATCAATTTAAATCCTTTCCACAAACCACTCGTGGATTCTTGCCTTTTCAATCCCCCCGTCTTTAGTTTGCTTTTCACCTCTTGGTGCTCTATATCGAAATTCGAAAAGGAAATACCAGGATGCAGATTTGCAGACTCGTGGAGAGCACTAGAGCGCGAGGGGAAGATTAAAAGGAGGGCGGGGCCACGGCGTTCATGTGCGCAACCTATGCACTGGTTCAACTGCGGCTCATGTTTGGGATTACCAAAGCGCCTTTTCTCTGTTTTTTTCAATGTATTCATTTTATTAACAAATATTCCTTAGTTTGACATCCATACATCGTTTTAGTTTACAAATATATATATATATTTTTTAAAAGTTAGCGAGAGAGAAGTCCAACCCAACCCGCACGTAAATGATTGACATTTTGCGATAAAGATGCTGCTGCACTACAATATTTTCTTCGTCGTTTTCTTTAATATTTACTTGAATATTTTTATTGATGGGTCGTTGTGACTAAAATACAGTGACTGTTATTACTGATTTTGCGCAGGAGTTCAGATGTTGCACTTACTGTATGTGTGAAAGGCTGTTACTGAGTGTAAAAAAAAAAAGAGAAAGCCCTGGTCTCATTCAAAGCACTAATTAAATGCTGTGATCTGTTTTTTTGTTGTTTTTGTTTTTTTTAAATATACGTATATCTGAAAGTATACTATTTTCATTTGACTTCAACCAGGAGTGACACAAGAGCCAATAAAAAGTTGTTTAATGTCTGACCGCTTGTGTTGCCTCATGATCCATGAAAAATATGCTTTGCTTTAGAATTTTAATACATCCCAAGCTTTAATGCATCGCGATGCATTGCCGAATCGAATCGTAGCCCTCTGAATCGAATCGAATCATGGCCCTCCGAATCGTAATCGAATCGAATCGTGAGGGCAGTGCCGATGCACACCTCTACACTTTAACTTATAAAGATTGCGAACGGAGGTCGGAGGAGGACCGTGAGTTCGTAGACATTCTAAGGCCATATTGTCGAGCCATTTCACGGATGCGTACCACACGCTCATATTTTTCTATCATTTCCATCTTCATTTTAATGGTAAGCATTACCTTTTTCCTTTTTTTTACCTCCGACACGTATCTTCTTGGAACCTGTGTTGATTTCTCTCACAAGAAAATCCGACGTGCGTCCTTCTTGCGGTAAAACAAAGAAACCATACACTGTCATAAATCGTCAGATGTAGAAACAAATGACGAGTCAAATTTTACGTGGATGTCGAAAAGATCGTGTGTCGAAGAGATCGTATGTTGAGATACCACTGTATCTGATTTGTTGCAGTTGGGTTTTAGAAAGTTTACCTTGTCAATAGCAGGCAATAAGTTAAGGGGTGATGGGAGTTTGTGGAGATGTATAATTGGACATCATCAGTATAGCAGTGAAAACGTAGGTTGTGGCGACGGACGATTTGACCAATAGGGAGGAGGTAGAGGATGAAGAGGAGGGGACCGAGCACAGATCCCTGAGGGACTCCCTGGGTCATGTTGAGGAGGACCAGTTGTTGATGTAAATATATTGCTGTCTATATGAAAGACAGGACTGTAACCAGGCGAGTCAGTGAGAGTAGGATGGAATAGTTGACGGTATCAAACGTGGCAGTGAGATCAAGAAGATTGAGGATCGAAAGGAGGCCAGAGTCTGAGGCATGAAAGAGGTCATTAGTGATTTTAAGGAGGCCGTTTTTTTTAGTGCGGCATCGGTACAGATACTTAGCAACACTAAAAATATCCATCTTTGTACATGCTAATTATTAATAAGCGCCTGGGTAACATCATCTTTGTAATACTGACCGTTATCTCATGAAGCCTGCAAATATCCACTTAAGATGAACTCTTGTTCGTGCCTCAACCGCAAAGTCATTATAGTGTTGACATATGAAATGACCTTTGCATTTCTTAACAGTTTTGCTGTATAATAAAACCAGTAACTCAGTAACATTCTTTGGGCAGGCAGGTCGAAAGAAATTGATCTATTGCAACTGGCTTTCTAAAGCAAGTGCACTGAGATGCAGACAGGCTAATGTACAGGTTTGTATCACGATAGGCCTTGGGAGCAGTATTGATTAGCTGGTGAAAAATCGCAGGCGGCGTAAAATGGAATAATGGATGAATGACTAGCGCCAGCCTGAGGGGACAATGACGTAACAGTGCAAAAACAACAAAGAAAGGCTCTGTTTTCAGTTGTGACAATCCTGGTTGTATGTCATAAAAAGAGTAGGCTTTTCCCACGTGCAAACTAGAAAATAGAAAATATAGTCCCAAGGGTTCCATTTTTTTCCTTTTAAATAAAACTTCCTTTCGCACAGGAGGACGTCAACATCAAATCTCTAGAGAGTTTAACGTCTTTTTGTAAGGTTTCCTTTAACTCATCGGCTGCCACGGACATCCAATCCATCCAACTGGGAGGCCTGACAGCGATCGTTCGCAAAATGTCAAACTGTGTATTAAGGCTGCAGCTATCGATTATTTGAGTAGCAAATTAATTTATCAATTAGTTAGTTCGAACAATCAAGTAATCGGATTAGGAACATTTAATGTGTTGCAGAATCAATTTTAGGAGATGTAAAACAAAGACTTGCTAAGATTGCACTTTCAAAAGAGCATTAAATGCTAGTACAAAATAAAATTCCCGATTGTTTTTTCAAACTATGCAGAATTAGACTTTCATTACACAAGAGCAAAAATTTAACTACCTGAGCTTAGCCTCAAACGGTATAAAAACAATTAATAAATGACGATCAAAGTACAAGAACTATTGGCTAGCTTGCATCGCAAAAGTCCAGTTAGCATGAATGCTATAAAATGCTCTTAACAAGTTATTCAAACACATATGCCCTCAAAAAACTGCTAAATACACCCTTAATCTAAAATTACGAATTCATAAACAATCATATGAGCTCAAAAAACTTACAACCTTATGTTGGTCTTAACAGGGAGCAGCTGGATCCAGCCATGTTAGATGAGTTACTGTATTTCATATTCACTGTTGCCACTAGAGGGCAGTATATCCACCAAAATGAATGAAACTAAATGCAACCACATTCAAAACAAACCATTACAACGCCACACTACCGTTATTTTCGGACTATAAGGTGCACCTGACTATGAGCCGCCACCCACCAAATTTGCCACAAAAACGGCATTTGTTCATAGATAAGCCGCACTGGACTATAAGCCGCAGCCGTCCTCATTGTATTATGGGATATTTACACCAAAAGATATTTACTGGTAACACTTTTTTTTGACAGCGGCATCATAAGACAAAATGAACCACCATGAAACGTTGAACCAATTGGCTGCAAAGCTTCATTGCTTCTACAAGCTTCATTTGGCCATCACTGCTCCCTTGAGGGAGACAGTCAACCTCTGCTGCCACCTGCTGTCAACACTGTTGTTGTCCAACATGCCTCCTAGCATGCATTGCAGCGCTGCATGTGTACAGTAACTAACAATCCATGTTCTGTGCTAATTTTTTCTTCAGTTACTGTTCCAGTTGTTTGATTATTTGCTAGTTATGGTATTTGGTAACACTTTATTTGACAGTGGCGCCATAAGACTGTCATAAGACCATGATAATTATGACATGACACTGCCATGTCATCCGGCAAATTATCTCACTTTTGAATGGATGTAAAAGATCCCAGCTGGACATAAATGGAGTTAGTGATATAATTTGCCAGATGACAGTTAATGACATCTGTCATATGCATTCATTAATGCCCATGATAGTGTCATGTCATAAGTATGACGGTTATATGGCAGTCTTATGACACCGTTGTCAAATGAAATGCTATCTATTAACGCAATAAATCAACAAATAAGCTGCACTGGACTACAAGCAGCAGGATTCAAAATGAGGGGAAAAAGTAGCAGCTTATAGTCCGAAAATTACGGTAATCAAACGAATCGTCGAAACAGCAAAATTTGATTCAAAGCTTTTTTTAATTGAATTACTCGAGTTAATCGATTTATCTTCGCAGCACGACTGCGTTTTATGATTAAAAACCGATATATAGATATATACATATATTGCCCAAAATATTTACACATAAACGCTTACCTCCAGAAACTTTCACTGTGATGACACAAACACTTTTAAACAGATTTGCAATTTAATGTTTACTTGCAGTTTTGCAAACCTTGATATTTAAATTATTGACCCGAGTGTCTGGTTTCAAGGAACGGTTCACAAATGTGAAGACAACCATAGAAGTAAATAAAGACTCACGTGAGGCCGTCAAGTGCCATTCAATAAAGTACAGCAATAAAGGTAGAATAGTAAGAAAGGACTTTACAATTACAAGCAAGCTGCATCTCGTGACTCACCTCCCAAGTGGAAGTGTTATTTTACCATCAAAGTTACATAACTGTTTTCATTTTTAATCACTTTATTTGTTGTATTGCGTTTATTTCACATTTAAAAATGTTCATAACTAAAAAGGCCTGTACAGCTTATAAATATGCAGTGGTGACAAATTTAACCAGAGATTGAAGAATGTTTTGATTCTATCAGAGGTGGGCAGAGTGGCCAAAAATTTGACTCGGTAAGAGTAGCGCTACTTCTAAATAATATTACTCAAGTAAAAGTAGTCATCCAAAAATGTATTAAAGTACAAGTAAAAAATCATTCATTGAAAATAATACTAAAGTAATGAGTAACATTGTGAGTAACTGCTTATAATGATTGTTTTTTTTTAACTAACACTGGAAGTCACAGGGGTTTTTTTGGCAATAAAGCAAGACCAGAACGCCGTCAGATGACTCCGATACCAAACTGACTACTTGGCTTTGTCAAACAAAAGACCACTCAAACAAACAATCAAGCAGACGACTCCCCTACACACCCCTGTGGAGTTGCTGTCTTGGTGTGAAGGGGGGGGGGGGGTTACTCTGGATAGTTGCAGTTAGCATCTTGAATATTTGCAAATCCAGGCCTCCCTTGGCTTTGTCAAACAGGGAGATGGCCAGTCGCCGTTGTTCTATAATATGATTGACATGGCAGCACTGAATGCATTTACAGTGGGGAGAACAAGTATTTGATACACTGCCAATGGGAAAACCCATTGGCAGTGTATCAAATACTTGTTCTCCCCACTGTATGTTGTATCAGGCATGCACCGGAAGGCAAGAGAGAAGGGTGGACTTCTTGGTGGGTCTTGCAAAGAAATTGGCTCACTCTCATGTGGGCGCAAAAAAGGTGCAGAAGGAAAAATTGTTTCGGCAACAACCTACAACACCTAGCTCCAGGAAAAGGGCTAAGTGTCATATATCACCACATTAAAATGGTTTTGTTTTTTACTACACCATCCCTAGTATATAGCTTCTTTTGTTGTGCTTTTCACATATGTTTCTTTATTGAATAAAAAGCTTTTTTGTGCAAAAAATGACTTGTGTTGTGCATCATCAGCCATCCATCATCAGCAATATGACAATTATAGCCCCACATACAAGAAACAGCGCAACTAAATATTCAGAGAGATTGAGACAGCAGTTCTTTCTCAAAGCTGTAATGTCAGACAGTCCTCCACAACAAATCCCCAGCAAAAAAAAAAAAAAAAAAAGTGCTTCGATATCTTCCCAATTTTGTCAAATCGTGCAAAATTCGATCACATTAGACAACTATACTGAGCAGTCATCAAACACTAAAACATACAGTAAAAAGGTTGTCCGCTCGATTGCCTGCCTGGGCGGTCCACTGTCCAACAAAGCCAAGGCAGTCCTGACCTGCAAACAATCAAGATGCTAATTGGAGCAGTCCAGCCCTGTGGTTTTCGAGTGTGAATGGGAATCACTAATGAGGACCTCAATGTTCACAAAAGATATGCTGATTAGAGTCAGATGACCCTTCACTGGTAACAAAAGTTATTTGTATCAACTGATCCACCCTTGGTAGTTCTAATTAATAGTATTTTTTCAGCACAACTTATCCAAATGAACTGTTATTATTATACTGTGCTAAAACCTATTGCATGACCATGTTAAGCAAAAAGATGACACAAAAACCATCAAATTCAGAACAGAACAACACTATGAAACATCACCCGTCCAAAAAGCATAAGTGGCCTCTAGTGGAGAAAAACATTGTTACCTCTGATTGGTATGGTATTGGTGAAACTGAGACAGCCACTCTCAGCATCTCTAGAAAAAATGAAGTCAATATGTAGAATAAAGAGGAAAAATGTAATGACTGTAGCGTAGCCCAAAGTAGCAGAGTAAGAGTAGTGTTTCTTCTTCACAAATCTTCTGAAGTAAAAAGTATTGTGTGGTAAAACTACTCTAAGAAGTACATTTTTCTCAAAAAGCTACGCAAATAAATGTAATGCGTAATAATGTAATGTAATACCTACCACCCACCTCTGAGTTCTATGCATATATTTTCTACAACAGGTCTGGTCTGAACTAGTCACCAGGCATCTAGTCACAAATACAATTAATTCATCCAAAAATATACAAGACTGACTTGTTATTACTGGGATTAGTCAGTCTGACCTCCCAGACAAGGTTGCGTAAATAAAATTGTATTTTCTTCTCCTCCAGGGAGTTTTTATATAGCAAGGACATTTATCATCACCCCTTAAGTCACAGTTGTGCACAAAGCCACAAAAAGGGAAAGAAAATGCAGCATTGATTAAAAAAAAACTTGTAGAGCACATCATTCACCAGGGAAATAGGAGAAGACAGCTCTGTACACAGACTTGTATAACAGGGCTGAGGAATTACAATGCCTGTCATTATCTTCCCTTGTGATGTGGCCGTGACAGTACAGGGCGCTGACTGGCATTGAGTACATTACAGATAGTGCAAACACTGGTGTCAATGGGTATCTGTGTAGCTTTTTTAATTGGCGCAGACAATTTTTTTCTTTTTTGCAAGCAGGATAAATAAACGCAGAGCTGTTTAAGGATCTGTGAGCTGCTGTGAGTGTCTGAGTAACTGAAAGCACAGTGGGAGTAAAAGCATGCTTATATAGTATTGGGATTATCCAGTGACCAACTTCTAACTGGGTGTTCCGCAACTGACGGTACCCAAAAAAAAAAAAAAAAATTCTCTTTCATTTGACTAGCAACTTCCCGCACTAAGCTCCCCTGCCCCAAAAGTCAAACTCCGCCTATGGTTTAGATCAGGGGTGGGCAAACTATTCCACAAAGGGCCACAGTGGGTGCAGGTTTTTGTTGCACCATTAAGAGGACACCTTTTCACCAATCTGAAGTGCAATCAGTCGATTGCAGTCAGGTGCTTCTCATTTCTGCTGAAACCGCATTGGTTAAACTATCTGTGCTGGGTCAGTTGGAACAAAGACCAGGACCCACTGCGGCCCTCGAGGACCAGTTTGCCCACCCCTGGTTTAGATGAACACAAAGCCGATATCCTGGCAGGAATCTCTTTCAACAGCTCTCAGTCTCGCTGTTTTAATTTTTTATAGCAGTTAGGCTTGAGAAACTCAGAATTATCAGACAGGAGGACTTTAGCAATGTCTTGAACCACATCTGGACCGAGTATCTCGCTAACAATGGCTTTGCAGACAGGTAGTATTAATGTCCCTGCCACAATGTGGTACTTTTTGGATTGTGCAACAGGCTAATTGGCTTTGAGGGCTTTCTCATTTAACTTTGTATTTTTTCTCAAAAAAGTAGCCTGTTTCTCTGTGTTTTGGCGAAGGCGAACAAAATAGTCCATAGTTTGAAGCGACGGGTGTTTCGTTTGAAGATTATGTTTAAGCTTGCATGACACAATGGCGCTGTTGGAGTGCTGGCCGTGTCGCGTTCAATAACTGCTCGGAATTCCAGCCATTAGCCACCTTGCTGTCCTCGACAATGTGTTGGAATAAAACAAAGGGTGAGGATTGATGGTCGTCACATATGGATAAAATGGAAAGAACAGTTTTGTGTATATTGTCACTTAATGAGTCAAATCAAATGATGTACAGTAGACATGCTGGGATCCACATTGTCGCGGACAGCAAGGTGGCTAACGGCTAGAAAACCGAGCAGTTTTTGAACGAGACATGCGCAAAACCTCGCTAATTTGCACACGACCGAGAACTTTCTACCTACTCCTTCCTTCCTACTGCAACTCCGCTCGACGTCATAAAAACGCACACAGAAGATAAAAAAAGCGATATTGGATAATTTGTCGCGGCACATCTGACGATCTCTCCCGGCACACTGGTTGAAAAACACTGTCTTAGATGACTGCAACATAACAAGACGATTGCCACTTTTTGTCTGACGAGACGAAAATGTGACAATTAGTTTCTGTCATATGCCCACAACGCGTGACACTTGCTTATTGTATGTGTACAGGTAGTCCCCGGGTTACAAATGAGTTCCGTTCCTACGCTGGCGATGTCAACCAAATTTCCGCGTAAATTGGAATTAATCCTTTAAGTACCCCTAAATACCGTCATTGTACCGTCCTCGCCAAGATGTTGAAGCTAAGTCCTAGCTAGACAGTGAGCTAAGCTCCGAAATGACGATGACAGACGTCCGTGTGGTTTTCTGACATTATTCAGCTGCTCATGACATCAACATTTGCGGAATGAAACTAAAAATTAAATCCGTTTCATCTTCAATAACAGCAATTCAAATTTGCGTTTATAACTGGCTTCTGATTCAGCAATAAAAATCCACAAGTACAATTAGCATGTATCAGTTAGCGCACATCATCAAAAACAATCACATCAACTTGCCCCAAGTATTCGACCACAATAGAAAACGCACGATAAACAGTACAAACAGTGTTATACACAGGTGTTGCCTCCGTGGATGTTTCACAAGCAACAAATTTGCACACAGGTTTTCGCCTCTCTCTTACTCTGCTGCGCGAATTCTTCGTTGGAACAAATACTTGTGTGTGCGCCTGCCCGTGTGCTCTTCTTCGTGTGTACACGCGCTCTTACTCGCGTGCCATTGGTACTACCTGCTGTACGCTTCCCTCGCCAAGATAAAAGTACGCATCACAAACCAAAAGTCAACATTATATAAAAAAAAAGAAAAAACGAGACTGCGGCGTCGTAAAGTCGAAATCACGTAAGTCAGGTACAGTGGGGCAAATAAGTATTTAGTCAACCACTAATTATGTAAGTTCTCCCACTTGAAAATATTAGAGAGGCCTGTAATTGTCAGCATGGGTGAACCTCAACCATGAGAGACAGAATGTGGGGAAAAAAACAGAAAATCACATTGTTTGATTTTTAAAGAATTTATTTGCAAATCATGGTGGAAAATAAGTATTTGGTCAATACCAAAAGTTCATCTCAATACTTTGTTATGTACGCTTTGTTGGCAATAACGGAGGCCAAACGTTTTCTGTAACTCTTCACAAGCTTTTCACACACTGTTACTGGTATTTTGGCCCAGTCCTCCATGCAGATCTCCTCTAGAGCAGTGATGTTTTGGGGCTGTCGTTGGGCAACACGGACTTTCAACTCTGTCCACAGATTTTCTATGGGGTTGAGATCTGAAGACTGGCTAGGCCACTCCAGGACCTTGAAATGCTTCTTACGAAGCCACTACTTTGTTGCCCTGGCGGTGTGTTTGGGATCATTGTCATGCTGAAAGACCCAGCCACGTCTCATCTTCAATGCCCTTGCTGATGGAAGGAGATTTTCACTCAAAATCTCTTGATACATGGCCCCATTCATTCTTTCCTATACACAGATCAGTCGTCCTGGTCCCTTTGCAGAAAAACAGCCCAAAAGTATGATGTTTCCACCTCCATGCTTCACAGTGGGTATGGTGTTCTGTGGATGCAATTCAGTATTCTTTCTCCTCCGAACACGAGAACGTGCGTTTCTACCAAAACTTTATATTTTGGTTTCATCTGACCATAACACATTCTCCCAGTCCTCTTCTGGATCATCCAAATGCTCTCTAGCGAACCGCAGACGTGCCTGGACGTGTACTGGCTTCAGCAGGGGGACACGTCTGGCAGTGCAGGATTTGAGTCCCTGGCGGCGCATTGTTACTGATAATAGCCTTTGTTACTGTGGTCCCAGCTCTCTGTAGGTCATTCACAAGGTCCCCACATGTGGTTCTGTGATTTTTGCTCTCCGTTCTTGTTATCATTTTGATGCCACGGCGTGAGATCTTGCATGGAGCCCCAGATCAAGAGAGATTATCAGTGGTCTTGTATGTCTTCCATTTTCTAATAATTCACCCTCTAGTTAGTCAACTTACATCCTCGCCGTGTTTAGTTGTGTTACTTATGTGACATGTCCTGCATCCCGCCACCCCTCCCCAGCACTGGTGTTTAAGGTGACCTTCAAGCTAGGCTCTGCTCCAGACTTGTTTGTTTTGAAACACATGGTAAGATTTGTTTTCTTATCTTGGCAAGAGAGATTATGCAATGTTGCTTTAGCCTTAAAATGTCTGTGCTGAGTGATCATCACACACTAAATTAGCTAATGAGCATCTTCTTAACGTTTACAGCCTGTGGTTTATAGGTGGGTATAATTCTTTGAAAATAATGTACTTGATTTCCTGCTGAGTGTGTATTATTATGGGAAGAAGTGCTACACACGTTCGGTGGTTTGGACATAATTTGGTAGCAGTTTGGTACATCTGGTTTTTAATCATTGGAGTTTACACAGATTTTTTGGTTTTGATGATAATAGTTTGCATACATTTTTCAAAACGTATGCAGTGTAATATTACTGATAAACAACGTTGTTAATTTCAGAATTCGTCAACGAAAACTAGAGCAAAACTGCTTGAGTATTCGTCGACGAAAATGAAGCCATTTATAAATGACTAAGGGTCAGTTTACATGGCGACTCTGCGACGCCAAGACGCAATGACTGTGTTGCGGAATGGCCTCGCCTTCATATGGTGTCAGCAAAAACGGAAGGCGAAGACACAAACCACTGAATCCGGGCTCCAAAGTGGAAGGATCCAATTGAAAGGGGATGGGGGGGCTTGTTCCGCATCCATATCAATGGAAAGTTCCCACGCCGATAACGTCAGCACTCGCACACGTCACATTAGGTGAGCGCAGTATTGTATTTTGTTTAATGATGGAGGATACTCTGCCCTCTAGTTGCGGCGTTGGGTCTTGCTGGACTGTCGCCTTGTACGAGTGAGAAGGAGACTGAGACGTCGGACATGGATAAAGAATAGCTGCGCTCTGGTTAGGCCCACATAGGGCTGTAAGTTGTTTCAGCTAATATATGTTTGTGTACAGTGCTGACCAAAAGTATTGGCACGCCTACAATTCTGTCAGATAATGCTCAATTTCTCATATAAAATGACTGCAATTACAAATGCTTTGGTAGTAATATCTTCATTTATTTTGCTTGCAATGAAAAAACACAAAAGAGAAAGGGAAAAAAAATTAAATCATTATAATTTTATACAAAACTCAAAAAAATGGGCCGGACAAAAGTATTGGCACCCTCAGCCTAATATTTGCTAGCACAACCTTTAGACAAAATAACTGTGAACAACTGCTTCCGGTATCCATCAATGAGTTTCTAACAATGTTCTGCTGGAAATTTTAGACCATTCTTATTTAGCCAACTGCACCAGGTCTCTGAGATTTGAAGGGTGCCTTCTCCAAACTGCCATTTTCAGGTCTCTCCACGGGTGTTCTATGGGATTCAGGTCTGGACTCATTGCTGGCCACTTTAGAAGTCTCCAGTACTTTCTCTCAAACCATTTTCTAGTGCTTTTTGAAGTGTGTTTTGGGTCATTGTTCTGCTGGAAGATCCATGACCTCTGAGGGAGACCCAGCTTTCTTACACTGGGCCCTACATTATGCTGCTAAATTTGTTGGTAGTCTTCAGACTTCATAATGCCATGCACACGGTCAAGCAATCCAGTGCCAGAGGCAGCAAAGCAACCCCAAAACATCTGGGAACATCTGCCATGCTTGACAGTTCTGACATGTTCTTTTCTTTGAAGGCCTCGTTTTTTTCCTGTAACTCTATGTTGATGCCTTTTCCCAAAAAGCTCTACTTTTCTCTCATCTCACCAGAGAACATTCTTCCAAAACGTTTTTGGCTTACTCAGGTAAGTTTTGGCAAACAAAACTTTACACTTATTAGCTTATTAATAGCTTTACACTTATTGACGACACTGCGCACGGTAGACACAGGTCTTTGGAGATGGACTTGTAGCCTTGAGATTCCCCATGCTTCCTCACAATTTTGCTTCTCAGGTTCTCAGACAGTTCTTTGGTCTTCTTTTCTCCATGCTCAATGTGGTACACACACAAGGACACAGGACAGAGGTTGAGTCAACTTTAATCCATTTTAACTGGTTGCAAGTGTGATTTAGTTATTGCCACTACCTGTTATGTGCCACAGGTAAGTAACAGGTGCTGTTAATTATACAAATTAGAGAAGCATCACATGATTTTTCAAAGGGTGCCGATACTTTTGTCTGGCCCATTTTTGGAGTTTTGTGTAAAATGATAATGATTTAAAAAAAAAAAACAAAATCACAAAAAAAACATAAAAGACAATGCTCTTTTGTGTTTGTTCATTGCAAGCAAAATAAATGAAGATATTACTACCAAAGAATTTGTAATTGTGTGCCTGTCCTTGCGCTCTTTCGTCAGCGGACAGTAAATGTTTTCCATCGGTGACGCTGAATATCTGAGTAAGAACACTGTATGCCGTGCGATTCAGAGTGGGGTATGGAAACGCTTCAAATTGATTGTTGAAAATGCTATACTGAAACTTGTGCCGGCTGAATGTAAACGAATGTGGAGCTTTGCTCTCATACAATAAATATATTTAATAAACTTTTCCATCGTTATTTCGTTCTGTAAATGCATTTATAATAATCATAAAAATATGTAGACTATTTAAACATTGAGAAAACGTGCGGTTTTTTTTCCTGCCAACTCTAAGAGATTCAAATAAATTTCGGGGGTGGGGGGGGAGCTCAGGCCTGCAAATCAAGTTAATTGATCGGGCTCGGGCCGGGCTGGATTTTTTGAGGAACAATCTACTCTGAAGATGTTCGTAGGACATACATATTCATAGTCAGCGCGACTAAACATACAATCATCCTGCTTCATGTAGTGATGCACGATAAATTATTTCTTACAGTTAACGTACCAAATCTTATTTTATTGTCCTGACAGCAGGCTTTATTTCTTTTCATGGACATAAGTAAACCGGCATATTGACGCATTCACAAATCACACGATCTGTAATCCGCTGCCAACAAACCAGTCTCGCTATACCAGCTGAAGCGGTGTTGGATTTCGCGGTGCAGGTGGATTTTAATTCCTCATAACTCCGCATGATTATCGCGCATTCCTCCTCCGTGAAGTAAGGTGCCCGGGCCATCGTCACAAGTAGTGTTTGACTCTGATCTCCGCCCCCTTTTATTTGAACACGCACTAACTCTGACTGGGGTGACACAGGTTCGACTAATCGACCTCATAATCAGCGTCGTAGCACCAATTGACCACAAACTAGATAACCAGGTTTTGTCAACTCCGGTTACCCGCTGGTAAGCAGGATTACTTCTGGGGAGGTTGAACTCCGTTCGTAGTATAGGCCACAGGCTGTTTCAGCGGACGGATATACGCAATCACGGCTGACGAAACCTTGATAAATGCGCTCTTTTTATCCAAGTTTCACGAGCTCGGGGACACTCGAAAAATTACTCTCATACTTCTCCTTGCTGAGCTAATCGGTACCTCAATGTGCGTTTGTGTGGAAATGGGAGTTCACGGACAGCAACAACAAAAAAATATTCACCTTCTCATCGAAACTAGTACATCTCTTTACACGGCAAGTAGAATTTCCCCCTACTCCTTGAAATGGATCCATTACAAGGGCGTAGGTTTGGTCTCAATATTGGTAGGGACAATATAACAGCATAACCTGCATGTACACTTTTGCTGGGGACGGACATTACCGTCATAAGACCCAACAGATTGGGTGAACGGGGGTCAGGGCTACAATTCTCACCACCAATTTGAACCGAATTAATTGATAGGCTAATGATCAATGCAAAAATATATCTGTATTGACGTACCAACTTTCACACTGCAAATTTAGAACGTTTTAATACGATTAGGCCTGTCGCGATAAAGAATTTTAGTGTGCGATAATTTATTTTGCTACAGCTCTCTTAGCGGCTAGGTTTAACTACATGAGCAAGATGTCCTATTTGTGGCTCGAATCCATCTGTGTCACGAACTGAAATAACAATATTTGCAGCATTATCTACAGTCACTGGTCTGGATTGATTTGGCCTTCTAAACTTCCATTCATCATGGCGGTTTATAATTCATCGATGTAGTATATGGACTATGTGTCCCATAATCACTCTGGGCTCACGTAGCCAATGGCATGGGAAGTAGCACATCTAGTTTGCCATTTCATGATATCTAGTGTGTGTGCGCATTAAAAAAAAAGTTAGCAAACGTCACAGAAGTCACGTCTGCTCATTACTGCACAACACCAGCATATGACAATCGACTTTCATAAACGGGACGAGTTTGAAGCACAGTGTTCTTAATTTGTGACTCAATGTTAATGTCCATTCAGCTGTCCGTTGTCAAAGCGAGGTTGTTCGTAGCAGCCAAGTCGATAACTATATTTTGGCGGACTTCGTTGTAAATATCCGTTGTTGTGCCAAAAAATAGCCGCCCCGCGTGAAATGTCACCCCTGACGGGAGCGCCCACACGTCAACAACACCGGCACGCTGGAGATGGTCCACAGTCAATCCAGAGCACTGACGCGGCGAGTATACCTTGAACAATAGGGTATAATTGGAAAGATTAGGTCCGGCTCTATTTTTTGCCGGACCTGGAACGAAGATGCATTTCGCGCAGGATACGAACTTTTAACAGCATGTCTGCCGCACGCGCGCACACACGTGCACGCGATGCGATAAATCGCAGCGGAAAAATGACCGCCTTCATTTTTATTTATTGTGCGATAAATGGAATTATTGCATATTGCAACAGGCAAGTTTGAATGAATTTGCGCTGAGCGGCGGGTCAGAGTGCCGCCGCGCTAATGTGTCAACAACGCATTCAATAGCAGAAAATGCAGGGCTGTTACAGCAGACGGATATATGCAATCACGGCTGACGAACCCTTAATTAATGCGCTTTTTCCCCCCAAGTTTCACGAGCTCTGAGACACTCGAAAAAGGTCTCTTATACCTCTCCTTGCTAAGCTAAATGGTCTAAGCTAAAGCTAAGCTAAAATCACCGAAACTAGTAAAACTCTTTACACGGCAATTAGAATTTCCCTCTACACCTTGAAATGGCTCCATTACAAGGACATAGGTTTGGTCTTAATATTGGTGGGGACAATATAACAGCATAACCTGCATGTACACTTTTTGCTGGGAACAGGAAATTAATAAAACCAAACTGATTAGGTGAACGGGGATCAGGGCTTAATTTCTCACCAATATGAACCTAATTAATGGCGTACCGCACGCAGGCTATTTTTAGACCGTGACTTCGCATCGTAAAGCGGAAGTAAAGCCGAAGTGGGACATTATAGACCCGCCCTCGCATAGACGCAACGTAATTTGTGCTACATTTCTCCGGTAATCTTTCAAAAACGAACATACCGATCACGCATTGCTTTTTTGGAACTTGTAGAAACGACTCTAGACATTACGACACATGAAAGATGTTTTCTTCATACGTTTCCGGAAACTAAAAACTCGGGAGGAAAAAATGTGAAGACCGAATCAACTTGCGCGGACTTTAACACCAGCTAGGTGAATCCATTCACATTTCATATGCAGTAAACATTATGTTGGGTTGGCATGGTCTTTCAGAGGACAAAGAGGTAAGCCATTTTTATATTTTTAACTTATTTTTTTAGCGTAACGTTGTGCCCTATTGCTTCTGTCTGACAATGAATGACCTTAAAAGAATTACAATGGTATCTTACTGCCACTGTTACCATTTCTGTTATATATATATATATATATATAAAAAAAACTTTAGTAAGGGGGAAGTGTAAATAAATTATAGAATTAAGATGTGTTATCAATGAAAAAATTAAAAGTGTTCGTTGGCTGTCACTGAGTAGCATTTGCGATCGCTACACAAAGCTAACTAAATTACCCCCAAGAACGGTAAGAGACGTAGGACAACCAGAGGATATATAAGAAGGACAGGGCTGATGGTAAAGGATAGCTTGTTGAAACAGGAGAATGTCATTGTCAGTCGCGTCGATAAAAAAGCTAAAGCTATGCTTAGGTCGGCTCGTTTTTTTAGTCTTTTTCAGCCTTCGACACTAAAGCCATCTCTTTAACTGAACATTTTTATGTTCTTCCACATCTTTGCCAGTCAATTTGGCACCAGGCACATCATTTTCGGAGAGAATTGGTAGGTTTAGCTCTGTAAACATCTCCTTCGTACACAATTTCTATTCATTTCCTATTAGGGACAAACGGTAGGGACAAACGGTGGTTTGTCCCTACTTAAACCTACCTACCTAAAAAAATAGGTATGCACAAACCAAAATCGACTCCCGTCTTTGGACGTCATTTCTTCTAACATGAATCAACACGGTTTAAAGTGCAAGTGAATAGATGTGCTAATGGAAAAAAAAGAAAAACAAAAAAGTACCAGAATCAAAAAAGGAGAAAAACCTGAATAGCAAGTGCCTGCTTTTCACAACACCGCGAGAAGAGAATTGTGCCCAGGAGAACAAAGCTGACTGGCTTGCTGGCCTGCTTTCAAAGATGTATAAAAGCGCCTTACTCTTTAAACGAATGTCAACAACTGAAATTTCCATGCGCAGCAACGGCATGAAAAAAACCTGTTTTTTCACACTTAGAATAGAAATGATTTTTACACACAGCCCCAGGTGTTTAAAGTGTGTTAAATCAAAGCTCAGCCATTTGTAGAGCGCGTCGCAGAAAAGATTTAACATTGACAGCAACTTACACAAGCATATATTGCTGCGAAGCCAGGAAAAAGGCTTGGTGTCACGTCCTTATTTGATACATTTTAGCTTGATAGGTTTGATGCCACAAGTGTGACAAATGTTACATTTTAATAAGATCGTTTTACAGTTTTTATTGTGATGAGTTCAGTTCCGTGTTGGGCTAAACAAAACAAAGAGATGCCATCCAGTTTGTTTTTGGCAGAGCTCATTGGTCGGTATGTGTGCCTTCTTTTTTGTGTTTTATGAAGCCACATTATTAGTTGTGTAATTACAATGTTCTTTTACGATACTGTGAGAAAAAAAGGGCAAGTGTTCCGAAAGATTGAAGATTAAAAACCTGCAAGGACCATTGTTCTTAGCCAGAAGGAATTGCTTTCTTTTGTCTTGCCTTATGAGAACGTCAAAGTGATCACGCTTAAATTGACGTTAGAATGTGTGTCGTTTTAATTTTTGTCTGTCTTTTAGACCAAATGCTACGAGTTACATTTAGTTTGTGACGATACCTCCGTGAAGTTGGCCCCCCATCAAATTTATATTAAAATAATGTCAATCATTTGTGCTAGGTTTGTGCTCGTTTGTGCTGTTAAAAGTTTTGTTTGTTCTGCTATCGTTTCATAGATATTGAGATATTAATTTCGAGTGATATCTTCACCCGCAGCTCTTCCGTATCCTAACTCTCGCGGGCGACGGAGCATACCAACTCTTTCTTAACAGAGGGGTGTCCCAACAACTAGCACAAACAAATTGCACCACTTTGGGTCCATTTTGCCGTAAATGGCAGACATGAGATATTAATTTCAAGTGATGTTGTCACTCGCAGTATCCCATTTACTGCAAAATGGACCCGAAATGGTGCCATTTGTTGTGTTATATTTGCGCTAGTTGTTAGGACACCTCTCTGTTATTGAGAAAGTTGGTACGCTCCATGAGCCACTGGAGTTAGGATACGGAACGGCTGCGAGTGACGTCATCACGTGAAATTAATATGTCAATATCTATAAAGTGATAGCAGCACAAAGATTTTTACAGCACAAACCTAGCATTAACAAATGGCACCATTGCTTTCCGTTCCGCCGTAGATGGGGGGGCTGCGTGACGTCATCACTACAAATTGAAAGCATAATATCTACAAACCATTGCAGCACAAACAAAAATGTTTACAGCACAAACAAAGCAAAAACGATTGAAGCCATTTTTAGCCATTTTTTATTCAAATAGGGGGCTGGTTGACCTCAAATTGTCCTATGACAGAATTGTAAATATCTCAAAAACGATAGCAGCACAAACAAAACTTTTTCCAGCACAAACATAGTTCAAACGATTCACATCATTTTTCTATAAATTCGTGTCTGATGGGGGGCCAACTTCAAGGAGGTTGTGATGATAACTCAGCACAGACATTCAAAACTTAAAGCAACATTGCATATTCTCCCTTGCCAAGGTAAGAAAACAAACCTTATCATGTGTTTCAAAACAAGCAAGGCTGAAGAGAACACCGGTAAAATGTCACACGTTGTGAACATATAACGGAAACAACTTTCATCTCATGAAACGAAAACTGACATTTGTCTCGTTATGTTTTCGTCTCCTAAGACACATTTTTAGATCGTCATCGCCAGAAAAAAATTGTTTGTCGAAAAAAAATTGTTGTTGTCGTCATCGTAGACAAAAACAAAAGCCAATAATTGCCTGTGTGATATCGGCCAATGTCCTCACTGTACTGATACCACATCTTTTGGGGAAAAAAAAAATCCATTTTCATTACTACATACTCACTTAAATATTGCTATCATGGCTTCGTCAGACACTGCTTGGTGGGCATTGACAGTGCTAGACATCCAATCCATTAGAGGTAGGAGGGTTGGCAGCGAATGGACGAACGTTACTTCAAACGGACTGGATGTCTACTCGCGATAAACTCATTTCAATTTACAGCAGAAGGATGACTGGACGCCTATCATCATATTGGGAAGGGCAACAAGTGCTCCTTTTTTTATGGCGGCCATCTCTGTTAGTGTTGTAAACTAGATCTCACAGAGTACATTTTGCGCAGGCTCAGCGCCTTATTTCTTAGCAACCCGCCGATACCGATGACGTCATATTAATGCCGTATCGGTACTTACGCTAGTATCGGTATCAATGCAACAACACTGAACTTTTTCTTGCTGGCAGGGCAAATCTCTTATAACAACAACATCAAATATAATATATATCAACTTACCTGAATAACCTCTATCCCTCTTTTCCTGCAAAACAAACAAGGCAAAGTATGAGTGAGATAAAAGCCCAGTCAATAACACATAACTGGTCATATGAAGATAGTTGATGATCATGTGGAATTTGGTGGATGCATTAGTACTATCGATAAAGAGATATGTTGGGTGATGTCTCACTATGGATCAATACAGCCGGGTCAAGTGTTTCCTGGTTCTGTATATTATTGTTATAGAAAAGCTTTGTCGTTATGATAACTATAAGGGAAGAATTTTGACAAATAATTATATCACTAGACAAGCCACATCAAAGCTGTGTATAAATTACCATAATTTTCGCATTATAAGACTATAAGCCGCCACCCACAAAATTTGGCACGAAAACAGCATTTGTTCATAGATAAGCTGCACTGGACTATAAACCGCAGCTGTCCTCATTGTATTATGGGATATTTACACCGAAAGATATTAACCACTAACACTTTATTTGACAGCGGCATCATACAACTGTCATAAGACTACAGGAAATTAGCCACCATGAAGCCTTCAACCAATTGGCTTCCTTGCTTCAAGAAGCTTCATTTGGCCATCACTGCTCCCTTGGGAGAGACAGTCAACCTCTGCCGCCACCTGCTGTCAACACTGTTGTTGTCCAACATGCCTCCTAGCACGCATTGCAGCCCTACAGATGTAAATAACAATCAAAATTCATGTTCTGTGCTAATTATTTCTTCGGGTACTGTTCCGGTTGTTTCATCAATTGCTAGTTATGGTATTTGGTAACAGTTTAATTGACAGTGGTGCCATAAGACTCATTAGACAATCATAATTATGACATGACACCGTCATGAGCATGAGAAAATGCTTATGACAGATATCACTTTGTGTCATTTGGCAAATTATCGCACTTGTGAATGGATGTAAAAGATCCAAGCTGGACATAAATGGAGTTAGCAACATAATTTGCCGGATGACACTTAATGACATCTGTCATAAGCATTCAGTAATGCCCATGATAGTGTCATGTCATAATTATGACAGTCATATGATGCCGCTGTCAAATAAAGTGTTACCTATAAACCCCCAAAAAATCAACAACTAAGCCGCATTGGACTATAAGCTGTAGGATTTAGAATGAAGGAAAAAAGTAGTCCGGAAATTACGGTTGTAAAGGACAGGAAAGTAAATAAATAAAAACTTATGCCTCCAGTATTTTTACACAAGGACCAAAAAACAAAAAAAAAAACTTTTCGTGCTCAGCCTTGTACATCCTAGTAATTTTTTTTGGGTTACATCCCCATGACAACAGAAGCACGGCTATTCGCCACTACACAACAATGTAGACATTTAATACTGCAGCTGCTGGCTCATTTCAAGCACTTAGATATGGAGGTCGTCCAGAACGAACCAAAAGAATCCGGCGGGACGGCACGAGAATGTGAAGGAGCAGGCAAGATTTGATTGTCATAGATGGTATCTATCAACTCTTGACTTTGGCGTAGGGTAAAAGGTGCAGCTGCCTGACACTACATGTAGACAGGTTACAAATGTATGTGGGTGTGTCAGTAGCCTGAAGTAACCCCATAGAGATAACAAAGAGCGCCTGTTATGGTAATTCCACACTAAATGCGCCTGATCAGTTTCCTTCAACGACCAAAATATGACAGGGACTTTGCCCTTTTCTGTAGTGGCTACAGTCACTTAGTGTCAAACTCATTTATGGCAATTAGATGTCTTATTTCTCTGTGGTGCCATTTGTTTGTGCTACGTTCTCGTTAGTTTTTGGCACACCCATCTGTTATTGGGAGAGTTGGTACGCTCCGTCAGCCGCGGGAGTTGGATATGGAATAGCTGCGAGTGACGTCTTCATTTGAAATTGACATCTCAATATCGATAAAACGATAGCAGCACAAACAAATTTTTTTACAGCACAAAGGAGCACAAACGTAGCATAAACGTGGCACCGTTTCGGGTCCATTTTGCAATAAATGGGGGTCTGCATGACATGACATCTAATTTAATATTTTCTAATCCCCCATTTACTGCAAAATGGACCCAAAGGGGTACCATTTGTTTGTACTACGTTTGCACTAGTTGTTAGGACACCCCTCTGTTATTGAAAGAGTTGGTACGCGCTGTAAAATTAAATAAATAAACTAGTAGCTCGCCATTGTTGTTCACGACGCAGGGCGGTGACGTCACATGGCCACGGTGCCGTACTTCACAGTTCACTCTTTAACTAGGTAAGGTAGGGATTTAAATACACCACAAGGTGTCAATGGCGAGTTTTAAATTACTAAAAGATCAAGCCAATGAGTGCGTTTTGTCCCTCGACTGACGCCGTAGTTTCCTGTTTAGTCTGGGTCCATTGTGATTTACGTTCACTTAAGTGTTGTCTTCACAACAAACAAGACTCCTGATAATGACTCCCGCCATCATAGTTTTTATATTGTGACTGAAAAATATTGCCATACAGTGTATTTCTTGAGCTAAACGAGTTACTAAAATGTTTAAATAGAGTTTGACCATAGTCTGAGTAAGTCTTATGTGTATTTTGCATATCTATTTTGATTGTGAATTTGTGAATGCCAGTTGTCTTTGCATTGTTGTTTAACTGTGTGAGAATAAGGCTTCATTAATACAGATTGAAGCACTTTTCTTTTTGTGGACATTATGTTTTGAGAGATATGAATATTATGAATATGAAAAGTTCGTCGCAAGGAGACCTAGTGTCATGTACAGAAGTCCATTTGTTATTGTTTAATTGTTTTTATTACCTTGTTTTTAATCTCTTGCTTGTGTTGTGTTGTTGTGATTTGGACATTGAGTCTGTTAATAAAATCTATTATTTTTGTTGTATTTTCAATACATGATACTTATGTTTGTTGTGAAGGAGTTGCCAAAGCTTAAGCCAACAAACGGCACGAGCTACGAATCTGAATGCCTGTGTCCACTCTCCTTTCTCTCTGCCTTACACCCCACTGTGGATTAAAGGAAAACTACAGCGTCAGTCAAGGGACAAAACACACTCATCGGCTTGATTCCTAATTAATTTAAAACTCGCCATTGACACCTTGTGCCTTAAATCATTCTAGAGCTGTCCCGACTAGTCGACATAGTCGACGTCATCGATGACGTAAATCCGTCGACGAGGACAACATCCCGTCGACGGTTAATGAAGGGTTAAAAAAATATATGCGTGGAAAGTTAGAATGTCGGATGCTCTGTTTGCAAGCGGGGAAAGCGGCACAAAGCCAAAAAAGCGCACCAGAGTGTCCAAAACATTGACTTATTTCAAAGAAACAAAGGAGAGTACACTCTTCTGTCCTGTCTCTTCAATGCCAAGCTCGGCTGCACGTCGGCCGTGAATAAACACCTCAAGCGCCTTCACGCAGTTGTTAATTTTTTTTTTTGTACACCAGAGGGTGCTGTCGCTTTACTAAATAATAATGTTTCATTGACAATGGGCCTATAAGTGCTATTAGTATTGTTCTTAATGCTAATTGAAAGGTTTATTTTATGGTATAGAAAATTATATAAGATTAAAAGGTCATAAATATATACAGTATATACAGTGATTGCACTCAAGGGAGAGATTGTCAATGATAAAGTAATAAATTAAGGTAAAGGCAATTCATATAGGCAATTCATTGATATATAAATAAGGTTTAAAAGGAAAAAGGTGAAAAGTTTTTGTTAATTTCTAATTGTGTTGCTTTATTTGTGTGCACCGTAGCTCTTACAGTGTGTTTACATCAAGGATGGAATAAAAGTTGTAAACCATCAGTTTAAGAGACCATCTTTTCAATCGGGATGCTACACTAGTTAATTCTATCAGCATTTGAACTCATAGTTTATTTGTGATTTATTATTGTTATTTACGTGTTTATTTGTACTTTAATAAATAATTTGAGTGTTCCAATATGTTTTTTGTGAATTGATAAGCGTCAACAAAAATTTCATTGCTAAATTAGTAAAAAAAAAAAAAAAAAAAAATTTTTTTTAATTATTAGATTAGTCGACTAATCGTAAAAATAGTCGGCTGACTAATCGGGAGAAAATTAGTCGTTTGGGACAGCCCTAAATCATTCCCTTACATAATTGAAGAGTGATTCGTTTTTTTTGTTTTTTTTTTTAGATTGACATGTGGAATTCCGGCTGCGTGGCCATGTGACGTCACCGCCCTGCTATGTCTACAACAATGGCAACTTACTGGTTAAAATAATTTTACAAATTTTATTGAAACGAAAATAATAAGATGGGGTTTTAATATCAAATTTTTATAAATCGTACTAAGATTTATCTTAAAGTAAAAGTATTTTATTTTGTTTAGTGATGGAGGATACACTGCCCTCTGGTGGCAGCATTGGGTCTGGCTGGACTGGCTTATGACTGAGGAGCAGACTCTTGTCTGTCATGGATAAAGGACAGCTGCGCTCTGGTTTAGCCCACCTAAGGCTGTAAGTTGTTTCCGCTAATATATGTTTGTGTATGCATTTGTAATTAAGTTTAGAGCTACAGTTTGTGGAGTTATGTGTGAGCGATTTGCTATGAGAATTGTAAATACGTTAGCTAATTGCTTTTTATTCTTTTTCTGCTTTATTTCTATTTCTGATTTCAATTTAATGTGATTTTCACAAATAATTTTCACGTTCTTTTGATTTAATGTGATTTTTATGACCTTCATGTGATGTAAAGCCCTTTGAATTGCCTTGTGTTGAATTGTGCTATAAAAATTAATTTGCCTTGCCTTGCCTTAGATAGCAGACTTTTATTAGGAAAATTAAGCCAACTTAGATGGATGTTTGAACACCAATTGTTTTGTGTCAAGTGTTTTACTGTTAAAATTTGTGTCGTTTTGAACATAAGTGTACATCTGTGTGTTACAGCTTTACAAATTGTCAAAAGTGAAGGAAGTAAAAAGCTTCAAAAAGCACAATGGCCTTGTTTGATGTCTGTCAAACTGAACAACCTCACGTTAAGTGATGACAGAACACGTCATATTTATAAAGTAAAGTATAACATAAGATACTCTGAGGTACAATAAGGTATTGTTTATGCGACAAAAAAAAAATAAAACCGACTGGAGAAAAAACAGCTGATGAGACGCACATCGTAAAGTTGAAATCACTTAAGTTGGGTACATTATAACCCGGGGACCACTTGTATCTAAAAAACGATAGCAGCACAAACGAAACTTTTTTTACAGCACAAACCAGCACAAACAAAGCATAACGATTGACACCATTTTTAATCAAAATGTGGGGCTGGTTGACCTCATATTGACCTATAAAATAATTGTAAATATCTTAAAAATGATAGCAGCACAAATAAAGCGTTTTACCGCACAAACATAGCACAAACGATTGACATCATCTTTGTAGAAATTTGCGTCTGTTCGGGGGACAACTTCACGGAGGTGAAACTTTTGGTCCAAAAATTGACCGCCGATTGAGCGCTGATTGATTATTTTTGTGGGTCAATGCTAGCTAAAGGGAATAAAAATAGTGATTTTGGGGGTGCTGGAGTTCAATTTGAACTGAAGTGAATAGGAAGTGTTTTTTCCTGGGTCCAATCATATTGCCCATGAAGTCAAATGACTTCAGAGGGTCCAGTGAGTGATTTGTTTTTTTTTGTTCTTCAGCTTCAAGTTAATTGTTCAAATCGGATTAAAAAATGTTTTATGATGTACACAGTTTGAGCCCATTAGAGTTAGTTCTAGTTGAAATATTCCAGAGGATATAGTTTCTTAGTGAACCGAAAGTCCATTGATGGGCCTTTTCAGGGCTGCACTGTGTTTTAACTTCAGACGTTTTTCAGGTAAATCTGCATCCTAACGAACTGGTTACGGTCACGTGTTTTGAGCTTGGTGGATGATCAACTAACTTAACTACAGGTGGTTATCCTCTGGCAAATGGAATAATAACAAATTATTGAAAGCACACACTGTATGTGAGTCCATTGGACTCATTGGTTGGCTGACAGAAAGTCAAATGAAATAGTGAAAGCACTTCATGTTGTGTTTTGCGTCCTGAAAATTTGGCAACCAGAATTTTGGGCGGGCAGCTCAGCCTTAATGGATCAGCTATTTTACAAACTAGTTATGAGCTGGGGGAGGTTTTCAAACGGCCGCACGCAATGACGCCACTTTAAGCTTAAGTGGCTTGCACCTGAGCGGCCAGATTCTATTGCCACATGACGAAAACAGGGACAAACCACCTGCGGGGGGTTTCATTGTGCCGCTTTTTTTGTGTGTGTTTTCTAGGAAAGAATTCAGAAAATGTGCCATTCTCTCATCACAAAATGAACATGACGTCATTGTTTGGCTGAAACCTGCATATTACAAGACGGCAACTCCAGAAATAGTTGAGTAACGACCTCCTGATAATACAAAATGCAGCTGATGTCGGCACATGGGGGCCCTACCAACTCTGACTTCCATCTTTTCCTTCCTCTTGAAAATGACTTTTCATTTCTCAAACAGTGACGGGGGAAATAAATGTCAGTAAAAAAAGAGAACTACGGTAAACGGCGTCCCTAAGCAGAGGCAATCGCATGTCAGGGGAGTGGGGGATTCCCTTCAAATTCATTCTTTCTCGTCTTATTCTCACTCTTTCTTAACCCTCCGTGGTAAACCGAGGTTGGATCTAGAGCGGGAGCTGGCGGCAGTTTTGAAGAGATTAAAAATGTTTTGAGGATTACAGTGTTGTAATCTGCAGTGGCTCAATCAGGTCACTTTGTGAGGCAACCACCCTCTTGCCCCTGTAAAAACTAGATCGAGCAGCATTCATTCTGCTAGGGTTGTGACAATATATCAAAGAGGTGATCGATATCGATATACTTTGTAGCCAAAAGGTTACAATATGTTCCCACCAAGAATCGATATTTTAAAAGAAAAAAAAGGAACCAACATCTTGCTACCAAAATCTTCCATTAGAATACGTTAGCTCACTGGCCGTCCAAATCATTTTGACTGGTTTGGACATTGAGTGCCGCCAATAGCACTGAAACCAGAGCATGTCTTGTGGGCATTTACAGGTTCATTTTAGGGCAATAATAGGTTAGGTCATGTTCAATTTGAGACACTCAAGAATGTACCCAAATGAATAGGAAGTAACTTTCTTTCTCAGTAACCCAAAATCAACAGGAAGTGACCTGTAAATGCCTCAAAGGGAAAAGGGAATGACCAAAACTCAACAGGAAATGACCTGAATTACCCCCAAATAAATTCATTTGCTGCCACTGACGGCCATAGATATTCGATAATAGCGTAGGGGCGGTATGACGAAAAAAATTCGCGATTTTTGGAGTTAACGCTCTTTTCCATTTATTTTATTACTTTTATTTTTTAAAATATTTTTTTAAAAAAATATTTTATTTTATTTTTTATTTTTTTGTTTTATTTTATTTATTTATTTGTTTTTTAATTTTGGAGGTAACTCTCGTAGCTGGTGGGAAACGTTCATGACAGTGTTTACTAACCTTTAATTTTGTATGAATGCAAAATCATATTAGAGGTATTGCCTCCTCGGCGGCCGGCCTCCGCAAACATGTTTTACATGTCTGTTGGCACTCCTCTTCTAAGCTCCGATCATCTGTAACTTTTCTGTAGCCGAGGTATTTCCATACCAGCGATGTTGTTTTCTTCGATAATACCGTAGGGACGGTATGACAATTTTTTTTGCAGTTTTAAAACCTTAATGTTGTCATACCATGGTATACCTTGAAAATGGTAATCGACACATGTCTAGTAATGACCTGAAATGCCCAAAAAATATCTGCCACTGACTGCCATAGACGTCCAATCCATTTGAAGTGGGAGGGTGGCAGCGAATTAACGAATGTATATATCTTTGTTATGGTCCTTCTTGGGGAAAAAAAAAAACGTGAAAAAAAAAATTCTCATTTGTCATGATATGACGCAATTTCGCCGTGGCGCGACATGGTGAGGCTGTCCGAATCCGATACAGCCCACCACCACGGCTTCAAAAAATCTTAGGGAAAACCATGAGAAGTGACCGAAAATCAGCAGTGAAATGCTCTGAAAGGAACATTCTTGTGTCACTTCTGTTTCAGTAAACTACAATCAAAAGGAAGTGAGCTGCAAATGCCCCAAAATCAATAGAGAGTTACCCATAAATGCCCCAAAATCAACAGGAAGTGACCGAAAACCAGCAGGAAATGATGTGAAATGAGCCAAAATTAACAGGAAGTGACCTGTAAATGCCCCTAAAAGAACATTTTTGAGTCACGTCCTTTTCAGTAACCCACAATTAACAGGAAGTGTCCTGTAAATGCCCCAAAATGAACAGGAAGTGACTGAAAATCAGCAGGAAATTACGTGAAATGCTCCAAAATGAACAGGAAGTGACCTGTAAATGCCCCAAATGGAAAAGTAAGTGACCAAAAATCAACTTTTTCTTTTTATAACTCGGACATTACGTCATTTTTGCTCTGCATTGACAGCAAAATATACCACACATCTCCAAATATGGACGATGGACTGTCCCGTCCCTGGCTCTAAGATCCAGTAGCAATTTCATTTCGTTATGTTTCCAGTTTAATTTTGCTATTTTCCAGTTTGCCATGTTGATGATTGTGATTTTTGTTTACCGCTTTTCGTCTTATTGCGAAAAAAAAAGAAATGGCGATCGGCCCGCCATGATATTTACATCATCACCCTTTGTGCTGTAACCCGGGAATTAAACGGCTACTTTCACAAATGCCGCGTCCCAGGTAAGTCCCGGACATTATACTAGGACGTGATTGGTTTATGTCCGCGTCAGTCGACCTGGGAAATTGCTTTCAGGCATAAGGGCTAACCGTTTAAATCCCTGTATTTAACCGGAGTTCAGCATATGTATTAGTAGTAGTTGAAAAACCATTGCATTTTCTAAGTTCTAACTATGTAATAAATTGTAGGTAATCTTATCACAATGCTCGAGAAAATCACGCCCTACTTCTGACAACTTACATAACTCTTTATACTGTTGACGATGGATAAGATAACAGGCATTTCTTACAGCTCGCATTGCAGCATCGGGCACAAAAATCAGGAATACTTCAGGAGTCGTCCCCAAGGCCACCTACCTTTCACTGATTCAAACAAAACCCTTTCCTAGATTCTAATGCAATGATGAGAAAAACGCCCCTTTGAACAGTTGTGCAATAGTTCAATGAATGTTCCTGTTCTTTAGACAACAAGCCTGCAATCACAGTAGCGCATTCGGTTGCTTCAAGAGAGTCAATAGAAATGTGGATTTTTTAGATGACACATATAAATAGAATTTTAAAATCCAGGATTTTGCAGATTATGAACAGCAATCACTTGAAGTGGGAGGGAAAGACCAAAAAAATCATAATTATGGCCAGGCATGAACATTTTTTAATAAAAACGCCCGGCCAGCTACCTATCATATAACCACTTACAGTGGTATGAAAAAAAATGACCATATGTGTGAATATTATGGAAACAATTTTTATTTCTTCAACTATAACATTTATTAGTATACAGTGGTTTTAAAAAGTATCTGAACCTTTTGGAATTTCTCACATTTCTGCATAAAATCACCATCAAATATGATCTGATTGTTGTTAAAATCACACAGATTAAAAAACAGTGTCTGCTTTAACTAAAACCACCCAAACATTTAAAGGTTTTCATATTTTAATGAGGATAGTATGCAAACAATGACAGAGGGGGCAAAAGTAAGTTAGTGAACCATCGTATTTAATATTTTGTGCCCCCCCCTCCTTTGGCAGCAATAACTTCAACCAGACGCTTCCTGTAGCTGCAGATCAGTCTGGCACATCTATCAGGACTAAACCTGGCCCATTCTTCTCTACAAAACTGATGTAGTTCTGCTAGATTCCTGGGATGTCTGGCATGAATTGCTGTCTTTAGGTCATGCCACAGCAACTCAACTGAGTTCAAGTCTGGACTTTGACTTAGCCACTCCAGAACATCTTCTGAAACCATTCTGAAGTTGATTTTTCTGTGTTTTGGATCATTGTCTTGTTGCAGCATCCATCCTCTTTAGCTTCAAATATCTGACAGACGGCCTCAGGTTTTCCTGCAAAACATCCTGATAAACCTTTGAATTAATTCTTCCATTAATGATTGCAAGTTGTCCAGGCCCTAAGGTAGCAAAACAGCCCCAAATCATGATGCTCCCTCCACCATGCTTCACGGTGGGGATGAGGTGTTGATGTAGGTGAGCTGTTCCATTCTTCCTCCATACATGTTGCTGTGTGTTACTCCCAAACAATTCAACTTTGGTTTCATCAGTCCACAAAATATTTTGCCAAAACTTATGTGGAGTGTCCAAGTGCCTTTTTGCGAACATTAAACGAGCAGCTATGTTTTTTTAGACAGCAGTGGCTTCCTCCGTGGAATCCTCCCATGAACACCATTCTTGGCCATAGTTTTACATATAGTCGATGTATGCACAAAGATATCGGACTGTGCCAGTGATTTCTGTAAGTCTTTAGCAGACACTCTAGGGTTCTTTTTTTTTTTTTTTTTTTTTTTTTTTAAAGCTTTCTGAGTATTCTGCGCTAAACTCTTGGCATCATCTTTGGTGGACGGTCACTCCTTGGGAGAGAAGCAACAGTGCCAAACTCTCTCGATTGATGAACGTCCAGACTTTTAGAGATTGTTTTGTATCCTTTCCCAGCTTTATATAAATCAACAATCGTTGAACGCAGGTCTTCAGACATCTCTTTTGACCGAGCCATGATGCACATCAGACAATGCTTCTCATCAAGGCATTTCTTACCAGGTGTGTGTTTTAAAGTGGGCAGGGCAGCTTTAAACCACTCATCAGTGATTGGGCACACACCTGACCTAAATTTTTGGGTAAAAATTGGTTTCAATTGCTCTTTAAATCTCCTTAGGCACTTACTTATTTTCCCCCCTTCTGTCATTGTTTGCATGCTATCCTCATTAAAATATGAAAACCAATACATGTTTGGGTGGTTTTAGTTAAAGCAGACACTGTATTTTCATCTGTGTGATTTTGACAAAGATCAGATCACATTTGATGGTGATTTTATGCAGAAATGTGAAAAATTCCAAAAGGTTCAGATACATTTTCATAAGACTGTATACTGAAAAATGTTATAGTTGAAGAAGTAAAGACAATTTCCATGATATTCACACATATGGTCGTTTCTGTCTTAAGCACTCGACACACACACACACACACACACACACACACACACACACACACAGTTCCCTTGCGCTGAGTGCCATGTCTCAACAAGCTTCCACTTAAGACATAACAAACACAACCTTTGCCAACTCTAGTATTCCACCTGTGCATTCATGCAAACCTCAAAAAAATGTTCTGCTCTAACAGGAGGCGTGCGTCGACACATTATTATATCATTTTTCAAAATGAAACTTTTAAAGTTGCGAGGACATCAGTGGGACTCAGTGGACCCTTAACCTATTTCTAGTGTGATGAGTAAGTGTTAAAACTCATGGTTGTTTTGATATCGATGAATATGTCCATTAAGGGTGGGAACCTCTGGGTACCTCACGATACGATACGATACGATTCGTAATACAGAGCTTACGATGACCTCACGATATGGTGAAACAATGATTATCAATACATTGGTCTGGAAATCATCCGAAGATACAGAGCAACTAATAAACAGAAAAACAAGCTTCTTCTGTGAATTGGAATGCGTTTATCACTAGTAGACGTCCAATCCATTTGAATTGGGAGGGTGGCAGGCTACCATCCCTCCCACTTCAAACAAATTGAACGTCTATGGCCGTCAGTGGCAGCCAGTGCAAGCCAATTAGGCAATTTTGGGGCATTTCAGTTCTTTACCTGTTGATTTTCAGTCACTTCCTATTGATTTTGGAGCATTTTATAGGTCACTTCCAGTTGAATTTGTGTTACAGAACAGGAAGTGACCCGGGAATCTCTCAAATGATTAGGCAGTGACTGAAACTCAACACGAATTGACCTGCAAATGCCTTAAAAGTGAACAAAAAGTGACCTGTAAATGGCCTGAAAATTGGAAAGAGTGACTGTGAATGCTCTGGTTTCGACAGAATGGACGTTCATTCGCCTCTCCCAATCTAAATGGATTGGGCGTCAAGCACCATCAATGGCAGCCATAGAGTTAACTGCAGAGGTGGGTAGTAACTAGGGTCGGGCATCGAGCACTGAGCATCGATGGGACGCGATTCTAACACTCCGGTTCTCCCAAAACCGTTCGAATTTTTAAATTCCATGTTTCGATGCCCTGACCGCCAAGCGGGAAAAAAATGCTTCCGAAAACCACCAAGAAGAAGCCACAAGAAGCACGTGTTTGTGCATTGCTTGATGACAGCCATGGACACTGTGTGGCTGTGGTGCTCAAAGGTTTGGCTTGACTTTACATAAAAATTTTTTTAAAAAAGACCAGTCAGCTCAGTGCAACATTTGCAACAAAACTATATCATCCGAAGGTTGCTGCATGACTAATTATGCACAACCGGCTTCATGGAATATAGCCTAAGTGCCAAGTGCAAAGCTAGCTGAGTGCTACGTAGTTGACACGCTGCGCCGTCAGAAACAGGTAAGTAAAACAATTAGGGCTGTAAAAATGATCGCGTTAACGGGCGGTTTTTTTTTTTTTTTTTAATTAATCACGTTAAAATATTTGACCCAATTAACGCATATGCCCCGCTCAACCAGATTAAAATGACAGCAGAGTGTAATGTCCGCTTGTTAGTTGTTTTTTGGTGTTTAGCGCCCTCTGCTGGCGCTTGGGTCAAACTGATTTTATGGCTTTCAACACCATGAGTGAGCATGGTGTAATTATTGACATCAACAATGGCGAGCTATTAGTTTATTTTTTGATTGAAAATTTTACAAATTTTTATAAAATGAAAACATTAAGAGTGGTTTTAATATAAAATTTCTATAACTTATACTAACATTTATCTTTTAAGAACTACAAGTCTTTCTATCCATGGATTGCTTTAAGAGAATGTTAATAATGTTAATGCCATCTTGTTGATTTATTGTTCTAATAAATTAATACAGTACTTATGTACCGTATAATGAATATATATATCCGTCTTGTGTCTTATCTTTCCATTCCAACAATAATTTACAGAAAAATATGGCATATTTTATAGATGGTTTAAATTGCGATTAATTACGATTAATTCATTTTCAAGCTGTAATTAACTCGATTAAAAATTTTAATCGTTTGACAGCCCTAAAAACAATACATTATGTCTGTTTTCTGCTGTCCCAGCGACCCAACCCCGGATTAAGCAGTAGATGATGGATGGATGGAATAGTATGAGAATAAATCGTATTATTACGTGGGCTATTATCGATATCACATGTAAATAGAACTAGATGCAAATGACAGACTCGGCGGCGTTAGAACATATAAAGAGAACTAGATGCGAAATGACAGACTCGCTGGCGTTAGTAAACAGCCACCATCTTAAAGCAGTAGACGCCTCCGTTAAAATCAACAGTATTAAAAGGATTTTTGTTTTGGAATCTGTTATGTTGCTTATTTAGAAAGAAGCAGCCATATGAAACATTAGATTACTTTTTTAATGAACTCGTAGTAGTGAAAACATAGCTTCACATCACAAAGCATCCTAGCCAGGCGCTCTCCTCTCTTCTTCTCCGCATTATATGTACACACCACTACAGTGCACTGACCTAACTGGTATTGTCACAACATAAAATTTTCATGTGTCTGTAAACACAACAGAATCGGTTTTACAAATAATGAAACCTTATTATTTTGCCTCATCTACATCAAATTATAATCAATAGAAGAAGTTATACTAATGCTTCGTTGTAGCTCCCAGCTAAGGTATGTGTGGCAAAAGAATATACTGTAGTGGCCTGAATATAAGACGGTGTTTATTGCATTGAAATAAGACTGAAAAAGAGGGGGTCATCTTATATTCACGGTCTAGACGTTATACCCATTCACGACGCTAGATGGCGCCAGATATCATTGAAGCGATGTTCTGTCATGACAGATCTCAGCTACTCTCAGGTTTAACCAGTTTGCATCATTTTATTGCAATGTTTTTCTTTATTCAGATTTGTTTCAAGACTACAGTTACAGTTAAACTTCACTTTGATGGTTAATGCAGTTATTGCAATCCTGTTGTTTAATCACAATAGATTGGTTTATTTACATTTCAAAAACCATTTACGAATGTGATTGCACTTTAGTTTACATATTTAAATGTTCATATATTAAGATTTGAATGAGGCAAAATAATATGCTTTTTCTCTCAAATATATTGTTATAATCATTTGTTTCGGATGTACTGTAATTATTTTCTGTATAAAAATTACTTTGGTGTTCAAAAAGTGTTTTTTCAGACTTGAGCCATGAAAAAGAGGGGGTCGTCTTGTAATCAGGGCCGCCTTATATTCGGGCCAATACGGTAAGTAAATGTTTTCTCCGTGAGCTTTTGAAAAATAAACATCTTTGTGAAAGTACTTCCTGTGGAAAGAAATTTCATCACATTCGAGTTCAAAGACTGACATTTATATACAAGTTGAAAATAACCCTGTGAGAAGTTCATATAATTCATAGATTTCAAATCAATTGTATTAATAATAAATAATAATAATACATTTTAAATTCATATAAATATTTATAATAAATTTAAAATTTATATAATTTTTAAAATATCGAGAAGACATTAATATAAACTTATACAATTTTAAACTAAAGATTTTTTTACCCTGGCATTTTTTTTTATTTATTTATTTTTTTTTTTTTTACCCTGCCTTCTAAAAGAATCTAATCCAGAATCGTTCGGAACCGGAATCGAAGCATTGAACCGGAATCGGAACCGGAATCGTTCAATTTCAAACGATGCCCAACCCTAGTAGTAACGCGTTACATTAACTCCGTTACATGTACTTGAGTAACTTTTTGAGAATAATGTACTTCTAAGAGTAGTTTTACCAAGCCGTACTTTTTACTTTTACTTAAAAACGCTACTCTTACTCCGCTACTTTGGCTACACTAAGAGTCGTTACATTTTTCCTTTTTATTCGATTTATTTTATTTTATTTTTTTGCTAGCGATGCTATAGCCAGGGGTAGCGCTACTACTAATTACATGACTCCATTACACTAATCAGACGCTAGCTTGCGTTCTATGATCACGCAAGCCTGTTCGATCACGTGTTTTTAAAGCACTGTAACAAATGAAGTATTTGACCTGGAGCCCTGCTCTCAACATGAATAAAAGCGCGGATTAAAAACTTTCTCCCAGTTTTTATTTGGCACAGATTGGCCACGGAAAACCACAGATATGATCCTTTTAAATTCATAATAGTACGTATGAAAGAACAGTATTCACAATTCAAACTACCAACTATTTTCTCCACTAGATGGCAGGGCACTCATGCTCCATGGACGAATAATGCTTCATTACGGTCTTTTTTCTCTCTCTCTTTAATTTAAAGATTTTTTTTTCCTTTGGCTTGATTGTGTTATGTAATGGGCTCTTGTACAGTAACATTTGAACAACAGTTCATATACCGGTAAATACGTTTGTGCTAAGAAAAAAAAATACCATTGTTTAAAATAAAAAAATCTAACAAAAATAAGCAGTTACTCAAAATGTTACTCATTACTTAAGTATTCTTTTAACTGGATACTTTTTTACTTGTACTAGTGCATTTTTGGATGGCTACTTTTACTCTTACTTGAGTAATATTATTTTCAAGTCATACTACTCTTACTTGAGTAAAAATTTTGGCTACTCTACCCACCTCTGGTTAACTGACACACTGCTATAGTGAAAGTCGGATTTTGGTAGCAACTTGTTGGTTCCTTTTTATTAGAAACGATATCTCAATTCTTGGCAGGAGCATATCGATAACCTTTTGGAATACAAAGTATCACGGTATATCACCAGGTCGATATTTTGTGACGCCCCTGATGTCCATTATATTTACTAATTGTTGCATCACATTCATTCATTCATCTTCCGTTCTGTTCATTCTCACTAATGTCGCGGGGGTGCCGGAGCCTATTCCAGCCAACTACAGGCAGTAGGCAGGGTACACACCCTGAATTGGTTGCCAGCCAATCGCAGGGCACAATGAGACAAACAAGTACTAAAACTAATTTGGAGTGTTGGATCATCCATGTTTTTGGAACGTGGGAGGAAACTGGCGTAGCCGTAGAATACCCACGCAGGCAAGGTCGGTATTGAACCCTTGATCTCAGAATTATGAGGCGGACGAGCTATCCACTCACTCAATGAATTATTGTTTAGGTCCATAACGTGTCAGGTAATAGGCAAAATAGTTGATCAATTATTTGCAAAGTAAAAGCAAATATTTGCAGTAATTTCTTTTTAATTTCAAAATTAAACCAAAAAAGAAAATCAGTCTAAGGAGGATTTGGACAAGTTTAAGTTCAACAAGGTCTCTGAACAAATAATCAGTTATCAAAATAGTTTTGCATAATTAGTAAATTGCTCAACTGGTTGCCACCGAACTGCATTGCAAATCTAGACCGACGAGCATTCACACCTACAAGAGGCGGAAATTTTAAAAGCATGTTTTGAGAATGGAGTAGGAAAGATCACACGAGCACAAAAAAAAAACATGCAAATGCCACTGAATGCACCAATTAACATTTTATTTTATTTTTTTAAACCCTTACAGGGCACTCATTAGCTGCAATTGACGGCGTAAAAGGTCAGATCAACTTTGACCGAGAACTGGGAACGTCTTATGCCCTTATTGTCATCAACGGCATGCAATGAGTTAAATGCAATGAAAAAAAATGCAACTTTAGAGTGTCACTTGGCGCCGTAACCAGTGTGAATTGTTGTTTGTATTCATTTCAATTTTTTTCAGTTTTAAACATCGTATTATTCTATAAAAATGATATAGAAACATAATAATGATGAAAAATATACAGGTATATACAATAATATTTGCTACTATTTAAAGTTTTTTTTTTTTAAATGACCAAATTAAATCACTATAAAAGGTTAAAGTTAAGTGTTAAAAACTGTTGTTTTGGTAGACCTTTTAATTTTCGTCTTTTGGCCAAAAATACTTTTAAGTCCTAGTCATATTTTAGCCTTTTCAAAATGGGTACGTCTTCGTCTAGTTCTAGGTGACAAAATCACTGACAAATTTTGTGTAGTTTAGCTGACGATGACTCAAAATGTTTTTGTGAAATTCAAAACTTTTACTCGAAAAATAAATAAATAAAGGCTTCCAATATTTTGGAATAAACATTGACAGACGAGCACATTATGTAGCGTCTACAAGCACAGCCTGTATGTAAAAAGACTTGTCCGAGAGTTTAAGACGACGCTCGCCACGCTAAATGCTAAACCTTTGCCTGGTATACCAGACTCACCGCTGTTCCAGCAATTGAGTCTGGCGACCATCCGGTGGATCAAATTCCGAGGGCGGAGCAAGCCACAGCAAACAGACAGCGGAGTGGACCAATCAGCGACGAGCAGACGTGACGTTGTTAAAGTGACAAGTAATTAGCGTGAGCGGAGAATGGAGAAGTTTATTCAACATGGCTAGCGCGAGCCATGTTGACTGTTGTCAATGACTTGTGTCGATGTGGTTTTGGTCATTTAAAACTGGTTTTACCTCGGATTGGAACATATTCTTGGCTCTCCCATTCGCCATCTGTATTGTTGTAGAGACGACTTTCGGCGCGCAAGAGTGACGTTACCCGTTAAGAACATGTCACGCAAATAAACGAATCTGATTGGACGGTTGATTTTGTACTTGCTCGAGAGGCCGTTAATGGGCTGGGTCCCAGACTATTTCTCACAGTGTTTGAAAAATACAGGGAGAATAGTCTGGCAGTGCCAGGCAAGCTAAACCTAACACGAACGAGAATGCTATGCTGACGCGACGAGGTACATTGAGTGTGTGACCTCTGCGAAGTTGGCCCCATACCACACACAAATTTATATAAAAATCATGTCAATCTTTTCTGCTATGTTTGTGCTCTAAAAAGTTCTGTTTGTGCTGCACTGTTATAAAGATATTTACAATTCTTTTATACGTCAATCTGAGGTCAACAAGCCCTCCATTTTGATTAAAAATAGCTAAAAATCTTGTCAATCATTTGTGTTTCATTTGTGCTGCCTTGTGCTGTAAAAAAATTTGTTTGTGCGTGCTACAACGGTTTTGTAGATATTATGCTCTTAATTTGCCATCTATGGTGGAACGGAACCGCAAAATTTCGGTTCGGTACGTACCTCGGTTTTGAGGTCATGGTTCGGTTCATTTTCGGTACAGTAATAAAACAAAATGCAAAATATAAATGTGCTAGTTGTTTATTACACACCTTTCAACAATAGGAACATTAGCCTATACAAAGCTAGAATTCTGCTCAAAAAGTAGCGGGTATTTATAGTAGAGATGTCCCGAGCCGATATTTGGATCGGATCGGACGCCGCTATGGGCAAAAAAATGCGCATCGGTATTGAATCGGCCAACACGGAAAAATTCCGATCCACACTTCCGATCCAGTTTTTTTTTTTTTAAGTCCGGTCCGGGTTTTCAGTGCACCGATTTACATAATCCATTCAAGTTTTTGCTTCGGTTTCCCCAAAATCTGATCCGCATTTTACGGCACACCTTCAACACACTACATTTACATTACCGTCTCCCAATTTACCGAAAGACTATCGGTAAAAATGTCAGCAGTGTGGGATCATTTCACCTTAAAGGACGACAAAGACGAAGAGGCAGAGTGCAACATATGCCACAATAAAGTCAAGCGTGGTGGTAAAGCTGTAAGAAGTTTTAATACAACCAACCTAATCAAGCATTTAGCGAAATACCACCACAAACAATATAAGGAGTATGTTAAGAAAACCGAAGACAAAAAGAAACGCAACTAAAACTGGCAGAAACTTTTGCTATGCGTGACAAACTGGCCCTCGACAGTCCCAAAGCCCAGGGAATAACAAGAGTCATTGCCGAAGAATTCATTCTGGATGACGAGCCATTTTCTTTCGTGAGTAAAGACGCACCATCCAACACTTAGAACCACGGTACAACATGCCCAGCCGTCATTACATCCTTGAGCGATTCGGCCGTGGAAGATTCGAGAACGATTCACAAACATCCAAATTCCGATTATTGAAATATGTCAAGTAAAGCGGAACTAATACACAGCGCGGTCTTCGGGACGCAATGAGAAACGGACCACATTGCGTCCCGAGAGTAAACATCATGCTTGTCATAGACCCGGGTAAGACCCGGGTAATGCCAATACTCAACTAATGGCTTTAGCTCAACTCATGCCGTTGGATAAAAAAAACACAAGAATACCTGACTGCTGCCTACAGCCGCTACAAACTACGTCAACATCGTTTTACTGTAGATAATAGATATAATATGTATATAGAATTAGATGCAAAATGACAGACTTGACAGCGTTAGGAACACTGAAGTATTGAAAACTAGTTGCGTTAGTAAACAGCCGCCATCTTAAAGCAGGAGACTTCCCTTGTAGGCTGTTGTGAACCTTCCAAGCGAACCTAATTAACTTTTTATCTAAAATACTCCTAAATCGGCAAAATCATGACTTGAATCTATCTTCAAAACAGTTTTAAAACTTTCACATGTCGAAAGTAGACAGAAGGGAAATTATGGAATAACGGGAGCAATTTTAACAACTTTAACAGTTGATTCGCAAAATTAAATTAATTGAATGTAGTTTAAAGCTGCTGATACAGAATGGGGACTTGAGTATTTTATTTACTGTTTTAAAATGTTAACTTGATACTGAAATAGTCGTTTATTTAAACCTGAGAGGCTTTTTATACAATTTTTGTAACTAATGCACGAAACATTAAAAGCATCTAATAGCTTGGGGGGTTTGTGGGATTTTCCACTGAGGTTGTTTGTGTGTTTTGCTTTTTTAAGACAGTTTACAATATTATTTGCACGTTTTACTGACTGACTATGCCATTTCTGTTTGTTATTTATAATGTTTTGTGTTTGTCACTGAATAAACAGGTCAGTTTCTTGTTACCAACCGTTGTGTGTTATTCAAACTCACCTAATTCAGCTGGCTAGTTGTTATCAAGAGTACTAAAATATTTTTCAACATGAGTCTGACAACTAAGTAAGGAGGATAAATAACTTTAAACTTTAACACATGCTCAGATAGGCCGGTATCAGCCAGTATCGGTATCAGATCGGAAGTGCAAAACAATAGCGGTATCAGATCGGATGTGCAAAAACCTGGATCGGGACATCCCTAATTTAAAGATAATCCAACAACAATTTGCCTTTCAGACCCCGTGTAAGAAGTCCTGTGCTAAAGAGAAAAGCAATCCCAATGACAAAGATTTTAAAATGTATTTTACAAATGAAATGCCTCAATGAATCTTTTTTTTTTCTTATGAACGGTTTTCAAAAGCTTTATTAGTGGATTTTCTCAAGTTAAAGCACTACACAGAAATTAATAAATTTAATTGTGTAAAGCAGGATCTGTGTATTATTCTTATTATTTAATTACAGGTGTTTTAGCTCATTTCAATTTATTTTATTTAAATGGGCTATTATTTATTTTATTATGTGTTTATATTTTACAAATGTGATGTAGTATTCATTTATATTGTATATTTTATGTTGTATAACTTTAGTTCCTATGTGAATATTAGTTCCTACTTGTTTTGTTGTAGTAGGAGGGTTTTGTATTGAACACTGGGCCGTTATTATTATAGCAGAGAAGACAGTAGTAAATCAACAAGGACAAGTCAACTGTGCCCTGATCTACCACTCGAGATCTGATGGACTCAAAAAGTGGGTTACGATTGCATATTAGCTTGAAAATCGACCGGATCCACCGTATTTTTACACAAATGACTTCCGGTCTGCCCGATCCCAGCTACCGGTAGTAGTATTGATGCAGGAGGGTCGCGTTTTGCGTCAATTAATAAACTCTGCCGTTCTTTTCGCGTGCGTAGTGTTGAGCCCCTTCTGGGACGCGTCTAACACACGGCCGCACTGCAACTGGTGTGCATTGGCTGACTGACTTTACGCCCGCGTTTCACTGCGTTCTCGCGGCGGCCACGTTGTCGCGCCGTTGACGTTTCTGGGTTATACTGTCCTACCATGTTGGTCCTCATTATAGTACAGAAGACTGAGTACATTTAATCTACACAAAGAAACTGTAACCCGATCGACTCACAGCCTCGAAAAGTAAGGGTTACATGACGTCAGAAACTCGTTCGGTACGCCTCCGTTCCAAACCGAGCACCACGTACCGAAACGGTTAAATACAAATACATTTACCATTACACCCTTAGCTGCTATTATTTTATAGATGTTGAAATATTCATTTCGAGTGTTTATGTCACTCACAGCGCTTCCATATCCTGACTGCCGGGGCTGACGGAGCGTACCAACTCTTTCGACAACGGGGGGGGGGGGCACTATTTGTGCTGCAACAGTTAATTAACTCGAGTAATTCGATTAGAAAAAAGCTTCGAATCAAATTTTGCTGCTTCGAGTATTCGTTTAATTTGAGTGGGGTTGTAATGGTTTGTTTTGAAAATGTTTGCATGTAGTTTTATTGATTTTGGTGGATACGCTGCCCTCTAGTGGCAACAGTGAATATGGCATAACCCATTTAACATGGCTAAATCCAGGTGCTCCCTGTTAAGACCAAAATAAGCTAATATGTTTTTTATTCATTTGTAATTTAGTTTACAGGTATATTTAGCTGTGGCAACATCTTTAAACGATTTGTTGAGAGTTTATGTTTGAACGATTTGTTGAGAGTATTGTAAAATAAAATATAAAAATAAGTTAGCATTTTATAGCACTTAAGCTAGCGAACCTTTGCTGTGCAAGATAGACAAGTGTTCTTTTGTTGTACTTAGATACTCATTTATTAATTTTCTTAATATGTTTAAGGCTATACTCAAGTATTTCCATTTTTAAATGAAAGTACAATTCTGCATAGTTTGAAGAGACACTTCGGAATCTTATTTTGTGTTCTCATTTAATGCCCTTTTGAAAGTGCAAGCCTTTGTTTGACATCTCCTAAAATTTATTCTGCATTACACTAAATGTTCATAATCCGATTACTCGATTATTTGAACCAACTAGTTGACAGATTAATCGACTACTAAAATAATCGATATCTGCAGCCATAATTTTTATACAAATTTTTGTCTGAAGGGAGGCCAACTTCACAGAGGTTACTATGTGATAGTCTCTCACAACAGACCTTTAAAGGCTAAAGCAACACTCCATATGCTCGCTTGCCACGACAAGAAAACAAATCTTTCCATGTGTTTCAAAACAAGCGAGCCTGGAGCGCAGCCAAGAATCCTAAACAATGTCAGGGTGCAAGGGGGGCGCAAGACATGTCACATGAGCCAACCACGACCCGAACACTGCTACGATGAGGGCATACGCACTCCACATCCAATAGCAAAATGTTACGCATCGTTAATATCTGACAAAAACTATGACACTTTTTCGTCTCATCAGACAAAAAGTGGCATTGGTCTCGTTATGTTTTAGTCTTCCAGGACACATTTTTAGCTCGTCATCGACATGAAAAAAATGGTTCGTCGACGAAATATTTTCATTATCGACATTATTGGCGAAAACAATAAGTGCTCGAAAGTATAAAAAATTTCTTTGGAATGAACAAAAGTATTCACTTCAGGGTTATATATCTTAATGTACGTACGACAGGATAAAAAAAAGTCTCAAAGAGCATTATTATGCGAATTAAAATCATATTTTGAGACGATCCGACTACATACAAATATTTGGCAAAGCGCAGATGATGATAAATTAGTCTTTTAATCCGCCGTTTAGCTATGCCTTTCATTATAGGGCTCTAGTGTCCCCAACAGGAGGATGACGTCAGCAGGGTCATGGTTTCATCTGATTTAGAATTCAACCCATTGAGGGGGAATTATTCAGAACGAAGAAAATGCGACAAAGAGAGCCACAAAATCTCATTGTTTCAGTCTGTCTTCTCCAATATTTTTACAGGATATTCTTTTTATCGAAGTATTTTTCCACAATTGCTAAATAAATGGTATGGTCATGACAAATAACAGTCTTGTGCTAAACGAAATATGAAATAATAAAAATGCATTTATTCAGTACGACATGGCAAAATTACTCCATAATGGTCAAAACTGTCGACTTCACCTTTACTGTTGCACCTCCCGAACAATATTTTATGCCACCGTAGTTAGTCAGGCTTTTGTCATTTCCCTGCCCCGGCTTCAGAGAATGTAAACAAACCAAGAGGTGTGACAGCTAACCGGTATGCTAACCCGAAACGATTGACGTCTCAAAGTCTTATTTTCCCATTTCGAAGCGAAAAATTCCACAAAACTAGCCCGGGTCATATCACACGGCGGCGGGGTTGTCGATTGTCTTCGTCGATCGGCAACCCGCCCGGCGGCGAGCAAGTTACAGCTCATTCCCCTGCTACAGGAGAGCTTGACGGGGAAGCAGCTGGAGAGTACCGCCGGACAAACCGGCTGACGCCGGTGGAGCGCATAGCTGCCACATGGTCAACACATTTATGGCGTAAAATCATGCTTTACTACACGGCAAAGACGTAAACAGAGAGCGGCGTACAGTTGTTGTGCAGCTAACATGGCAGGATGTGTCTGAGGAGAACTTTTCTACATTTCCGTCCATGATCAAACGTAAGAAAATAGTCCTTTATTCAAATAAAGTTTGTAGTGTTTACTTTGTAATCACTGTATTTGCGCCCTTTTTTAACACAAAGTTGCAATTTCTGATGGGTTTGAAAATTTGACAGAACACCGGGCACACGAAGAGGGTAATAAGCCTAGTATAGCGCTCTCCCGGCGGGGAGGTGTGCGACAAGCCGCTGGTTGTCGGCTGAGTGGCATTTTTGGTGGACAATCAACCACAAAATGCAAGCCACCTCCGTATTAAAACGTGTGCCAGGATCCCAGTATTTGACATAATACAAAATACGATGTTTCCTCACTTCCTCGTACGTCCAATGGTACCACAGTAGTAGGGCTTGTTTTGACCAATATACGCGGTGAACGGGAAACTTTTGAAACCCAAAAAGGCTCACACGCCTCTCCCTGGTGCAGCAACAATTTTTTGCAGCCGTTTGGCTGACGTGATATGAAAAATAAATGAATTAATCCGCAAAATCAGCTGAATCCGCAGTCCATCTGCACGCTATAAAGCAATGCTGTATTGGGAGATGCTGACCCGGGTCACATTCGCATTCGTCCTAAACCCAAGACTGAAGCCGGAAGTCACTCATTGTCATGGCGCGGGATTCAAAAATTGAATATTTAAAACGATCGCTTCACCACACATCCAAACGGTCCATTTCATTCAGGAGCATTAAACACCGCGTGAAATATGAAATAAACATGCTTTTTGGTGTCATACGCACTTTAACTGACAACTTTTCAATTGCTATTTTGGACAATTTGGAAGCCAGCAGGTATGACGGTGTTGGAATTTGACACTCCAAATTCTGTCTCCTACCTGCACAAATCCGCAAAAGCTTGAAAATTCAGCTTCTTCATCTTCTTTTCGCTGAGCCAGTAGCCGACTCTCCGGCCTTTTAGGAAGGTCTGCATCTCCAGCGAGGCTCTCGGGAGGAAAGGCGAATGATGTGACCGACTCACAGCCGAGCAGGGCTGACTGGATGAGGGATCGACCTACAAAAAAACCCCAAAGCAAAACAGCAAAGCTATTACGGAATGTCTTTCATCACACCCATCCGAACGGTTTATGTCGCCTTGTTTCAAGCCCCATAAAATGACAAGCAAAGAAAAACAACCTGGCAGCATGACAGATTACGAGGAGCATCAGTCAAACTCGTGCACGCGCTCCCACCCCCCGAGCTAACTTCACTTGCTAATGTTAGCTGGCTAGCGTGCGCAATCAAAACGATGGCACGAGACGAGACCGCCAGTAAGCTAGGAAATGCGTAGCCGGGCTGAAAAGGTCGCATTTCCAGCATTTCGAAGCGTGCTCGCCGCAAAAACTGCGAAAACCGCGGTGCGACGAGGCGCCGAGGAGAGCTAACTTACCCGATCTGGCACTTTGGCAGTCCGCCCCTGAATGGAGGTCCTCTTCAGGAACTAGCTCGGGTTACTTTCTCATTCTCGAGCAAAGGGAGAAGTTTCCAGAGAAGGTGACAGTTGACAGGCACAGCTGGACTCCCGTCCCGTCCCGTGGAGATGTTGCTGGTGTTTTCGCCCTCTCTGCTGACTGACTGACTCTGACTGAGTGAGTAAGTGAGTGAGCGAGCGAGTGCACAGCACACACCCAGCCAGGGTTGCCAGATAGGTAAGACACTTTCCAGTCCAATCGCAATGTAAAATAGGGGTGTGCCATAACATCGAAATGGTGATATATATCGTGATACCAGGGGCGCTGCCAGGGATTTTTACAAATTTTATTAAAACGAAAACATGAAGAGGGGTTTTAATTAGGGCTGTCAAACGATTAAAAATTTTAATCGAGTTAATTACAGCTTAAAAATCAATTAATTGTAATTAATCGCAATTAATCGCAATTCAAACCATCTATAAAATATGCCATATTTTTCTGTAAATTATTGTTGGAATGGAAAGATAAGACACAAGATGGATATACAGTATGCATTCAACATACGGTACGTAAGGACTGTATTTGTTTATTATAACAATAAATCAACAAGATGGCATTAACATTATTAACATTCTGTTAAAGCGATCCATGGCTAGAAAGACTTGAAAAATGTTAGTACAAGTTATAGAAATGTTATATTAAAACCCCTCTTAATGTTTTCGTTTTAATAAAATTTGTAAAATTTTCAATCAAAAAATAAACTAGTAACCCGCCATTGTTGATGTCAATAATTACTTACGCAATGCTCATGTGTGCTGAAGCCTATAAAATCAGTCGCACCCAAGCGCCAGCAGAGGGCGGCAAAACTCCATAAAACACAATTAAAAAGGGAGCGTTTCACTGTACCGTCATTTAAATCTGTCTGAGCGGGCCATCTGCGTGAATTGCGTCAAATATTTTAACGTGATTAATTTAAAAAATTAATTAACACCAGTTAACGCGATAATTTTGACAGCCCTAGTTTTAATATAAAATTACTAGAACTTGTAACTATAACATTTATCTTTTAAGAACTACAAGTCTTTCTATCCGTGGATCACTTTAACAGAAAGAATGTTAATAATGCCATTTGTGGATTTATTGTTATAATAAACAAATACAGTACTTATGTACAGTATGTTGTATGTATATATCCGTCTTGTGTCTTATCTTTCCATTCCAACAATAATTTACAGAAAAATATGGCATATTTTAGAGATGGTTTGAATTGCGATTAATTACGATTAATGAATTTTTAAGCAGTGATTAAATCGATTAAAAATTTTAATCATTTGACAGCCCTAATTGGAACACTTAAATTCTTTATTAAAGTACAAATAATCATGTAAATAACAATAATTAATCACAAATAAAGAATGAGGTTAAATGCTAATAGCATTACTAGTGCAAAAGAATGGAAAGTAAACAGATTCAGAACACTGACTTTGCCTTTCCAACATTATTCAAAGCAATTCTTTAAAAAAATTCTAGCATTATTATTATAGTATACTATTATATTTAATAGTGGTATAATAATTATAATAATTATTCATTGCCAATCATATTTGTCATAACGAGTGTCATTTGAAAGCTATTCTTAGTGTAGAATCTGTATTCTGTAGTATTTACTCTTCATATTACAATATTAATTCTGGAGTATGTGGGATTAACTCCAGAAATCGTTATTTATATGACGAACATGACGTGCTTTTATTTTGAAATGTTCACCGGAGGTACGTCGCTAAACCGCTAACCAAAAGCTTTACACTTCGTTAAAAAAACATTCTTCGTCATTGCTTGTGGTGTCACTAATAGATGTTTTGGGGTATTTTTTTCGTTAGCAAATGCTGTTAACCAGCTGTTGAGTGTTATTGTGTTATTGTTTCGCCACAGGGTGTGCTGCCTTGTATTTTATGTTCGCTGTGAAGAAGAAGAAAGTTAAAAGAGCATTAGCAGCCTGTTCTCAACTTCTCCCTCACTGCACTTTGGCTGTCATAGAGAGCACGTTCGCTCATGTGTTCGAAATAAACGATAGCCGACGTGCAAAGTAGCAAGTGAGCTGTAAAAATAGCGAGGTTAGTGGCATAAAAAACGCGGGAGAGCTAAGTGAAGCTAACGAACAGCTAAGCGGAGCTAAGCGATGCTGAACGGAGCTAAACGAAGCTAAACGGTGCTAAATGAAGCTCAGCGACTGATACTCAGTCTGTCGTCGTGGAACAGTCCATTGTAGTGCGTGTGTATGGGGGAGAGATAAATGCAGCATTCAAATGGCTTTTTTGTTTGTTTTGTTATTTGTTTGTTTGGTATGCTGACATAATTATACATGACGAATTGTTGGGGGTGCTGCTGGCTCCCGTGGCCCAAGACCTTGCTCGCAAGGGCAGCTGGTTGGGAGCCCCCTACTGGTTGGGGGCCTAAGGCGATCGCCTACTTCGCCTGAATAGTAGATCCGCCAATGGGGACACATAGACATTTAGAGTATCAACTACGTAATTTCCTGCATTCTGGTGAATCTTTACACACCAATTTGTGCATTTTCTGCATTAATATAAGATGAAAATATATTTATGTAAACATACAGTGTATTGAGCAATAATGAATAGGCTGATATCATCTATAAGAGATGTACTGAAGGCCATCTTTTACAATCTAAATATATTTTTATTACAAATATTCTCAAAGCAAATACCATAATGAATGACTTAGAGCAGTGATTCTTAACCTTGTTGGTGCTACAGAACCCCACCAGTTTCATATGTACATTCACCGAACCCAACTTTAGTGTTAAATAAAATGTGTTTTTTTTTCCAAATTCAAGACATTTAGTTTTTATTGTAGTCATGTAAACGTAGCTGATAATAAATAAACAATTATTTAAAAAAAAAAAAAAAAAAAAAAAACATTCTTACCTACAAGTGATGCGCGGGCATCATCTCGCTGCTTTTTCCTCTTCCTTTTTTCCGCCCCCGACTCTTGTCTTTTCGATGACATTTCCTTTCAAGAATAAACTTCTGCCAAATTTGCGACTGAAGCATAATGGAGCAAACCACTAGGGAATGGGGGGAGGGGGGGGCACCAAAGGTAGACTGACGAGAGAGCCGCACAGGAGATTCTTTTTTTGTGTAAATAATGAGCCTATATTACTTATATTTGTATTACTTGCATTTATCAGGCTTTAAAAAGTTTTATTTTAAATACTATATATTGTTGTTATTATTACAATTACTATTTTTTAGGATTTTTTTACAAATTTTTTTTTTTTTTGGTGCCCCTTCAGGCCGAGTTGGTGCCCTACGCGCAGTGCGTGTTATGCGTATAGGGAGCGCCGTGTCTGGATATGTTTTTTTTTTTTTTTTTTTTTTTAAATTAAAAATTAAAAAATAAATAAATAAATGATTAATTAAAACAAAAACAGGATTTTTATTTTTCAAAACATATTAGCAAATTGAAACATAAATATAATGTAAAGTTAAAATAAATGAAAACATATAAATATATTCGAAATAAAATGAAAATAAATGCAGTCCTTAAGCCTAGACCCACAGCCACAGCTCAACATTATTACCATCAGTACAAAAATAATTCAATTATTTTCCATAAAAGCACGTGTGTATGACTTGTATCATGTTTAGACTATACACAGACTCTCTTTCTCAACACAGACATTTGCTGGAGAGAAAGAAATACCACCGCTAGACACATTAAACACACTGAAGTTAACTCTTGTAGCTGGTGGCAAACGTTCATGACAGTGTTTACTAACCTTTAATTTTGTATGAATGCAAAATCATATTAGAGGTATTGCCTCCTCGGCGGCCGGCCTCCGCAAACATGTTTTACATGTCGGTTGGCACTCCTCCTCTAAGCTGCGACCATCTGTAACTTTTCTGTAGCCGAGGTATTACCATACCAGCGATGTTGTTTTCTTCGATAATACCGTAGGGACGGTATGACGATTTTTTTTTGCGGTTTTAAAACCTTGATGTTTTCATACGTAATCAACACATGTCCAATAATGACCTGAAACGCCCCAAAATTACCTCATGGCCTGGCATTAGCTGCCACTGACGGCCACAGACGTTCAATTCGTTTGAAGTGGGAGGGATGGCAGCGAATGAACGACCGTCTATTTGCTGCCACCCTCCCAGTTAAAACGGATTGGACGTCTACTAGTGATAAACTCACTCCAGTTCACAGAAGAAGCTTGTTTTTATTTTTATTAGTTGCTCTGTATCTTAGGACGATTTCCCGACCAATGTATTGATCATCGTTGTATCGCCATAACGTGAGATCATCGTTATAGTAAGCTTTGTATCGCAAATCGTATCATGTCGGTTGGCAGTCCTCCTCTAAACCGTGGCCGTCTGCAAGTTTTCTGTAGCCGAGGTATTCCCATACCAGCGATTTTGCTTTCTTCGATGGGGGAAAAAGTTCAGGAGTTTCACCTCCTCCAGCCATTGTGTAGCACAGCTGACTCACTGACACTGAGCAACAACCGGTAGGAGAGGGTTGAGCTTTGCAGATGCAAGCGAAGGATTTCTGCATGCATTTTTGGGACGTAAAGTCGAAATCACATAAACCAGGTACGTCATAATCCCGGAGACTACCTGTAGTGTCTCTGTTACCTCAATGGCTGCCATTGACGGTGGTAGACACTCAATCCATTTAAACTCGGACCAGACCAGAGCATTCGCAACCAGTCTTTCTGATTTTCAGAGCATTTACAAATCACTTTCTATTGATTTTCAGAGCATTTACAAGTCACTTTCTATTCATTTTAGGGTATTTACAGGTCACTCCCATTTGAGTTTCCATCACTACCTATTTATTTGGGGATATTCTCAAGTCACTTCTTGTTCTGTAACACAAAATCAGCAGCAAGTGACATATAAATGCTCAATAAAACAACAGGATGTGACCTATAAATGTCCTAAAAATCAACAGCAAGTGATTGAAAATCAACAGCAAATAACCTGAAATGCCCCAAAATTTACTCATCGGCCGCCATTGACGGCCATACACGTCCGATCCATTTGAAGTGGGAGGGATGGCAGCGAATGTTCATTCGCTGACACCCTCCCACTTCAAATGGATTGGACATCTACTAGTGTCAAACCCGTTTAAATTCACAGCTGAAGGATGAGAAGAGCTTGTTTTTCTGTTGCATTTGTTTTATTGTAGATTATTGTAAAATGATTTCCTGACCCATATACAGTGCTGGCCAAAAGTATTGGCACCCCTGCAATTCTGTCAGATAATGCTCAATTTCTCCCAGAAAATGATGGCAATTACAAATGACTTGGCAGTAGTACCTTCTTTTATTTTGCTTGCAATAAAAAAAACAAAAAAAAAGAATGGAAAAAAAATGAAATAATTATCATTTTACACAAAACTCCAAAATGGGCCGGACAAAAGTATTGGCACCCTTGGAAAAATCACGTTATGCTTCTCTAATTTGTGTAATTAACAGCATCTGTTACTTACATGTGGCACATGGCAGGTGGTGGCAATAACTAAATCACACTTGCAGCCAGTTAAAATGGATTAAAGTTGACTCAACCTCTGTCCTGTGTCTTTGTGTGTACCATATTGAGCATGGAGAAAAGAAAGAAGACCAAAGAACTCCCTGAGGACTTGAGAAGCAAAATTGTGAGGAAGCATAGGCAATCTCAAGGCTACAAGTCCATCTCCAAAGACCTGAATGTTCCTGTGTCTACCGTGCGCACTGCGCAGTGTCATCAATAAGTGTAAAGCCCATGGCACTGTGGCTAACCTCAATAGATGTGGACGGAAAAGAAAAGTTGAAGAGAGATTTCAACAAAAGATTGTACGGATGATGGATAAAGAACCTCGACTAACATCCAAACAAGTTCAAGCTGTCCAACAGTCCGAGGGTACAACAGTGTCAACCCGTACTGTCCGTCGGAGTCTGAATGAAAAGGAACTTTATGGTAGGATACCTGTGAAGACCCCACTACTGACCCACAGACATAAAAAAACCCAGGCTGGAGTTTGCCAAAACCTACCTGAGAAAGCCAAAACGTTTTGGAACAATGTTCCCTGGTCAGATGAGACAAAAGTAGAGCTTTTTGGGAAAAGGCATCAACATAAGAGTTTACAAGGGAAAAAAACGATGCCTTCAAAGAAAAGAACACGGTCCCCACAGTCAAACATGGCGGAGGTTCCCTGATGTTTTGGGGTTTCCTTTGCTACCTCTGGCACTGGACTGCTTGACCGGGTGCATGGCATTATGAAGTCTGAAGACTATCGACAAATTTTGCAGCATAATGTAGGGACCAGTGTGAGAAAGCTGGGTCTTCCTCAGAGGTCATGGATTTCCAGCAGGACAATGACTCAAAACACTTGAAAAAGCACTAGAAAATGGTTTGATAGAAAGCACTGGAGACTTCTAAAGTGGCCAGCAATGTTTCCTGACCTGAATCCCATAGAACACCTGCGGAGAGATCCTAAAATGGCAGTTTGGAGAAGGCACCCTTCAAATCTCAGAGACCTGGAGCTGTTGGCCAAAGAAGAATGGTCTAAAATTCCAGCAGATTATTGTAAAAATCTCGTTGGTGGATACCGGAAGCGTTTGTTCGCACTTATTTTGTGTTTATTTAGGTTGTGCTACCAAGTATTAGGCTGAGGGTGCCAATACTTTTGTCGGGCCCATTTCCGGGGTTTTGTGTAAAATGATAAAGATTTTTTTTTTTTTTTTTTTAAATGTCCATTCTCTTATGCGTTTTTTTATTGCAAGCAAAATAAGTGAAGCTATTACTACCAAAGCATTTGTAATTGGCAATCATTTTCTGGGAAACATTGAGCATTATCTGACAGAATTGCAGGGTGCCAATACTTTTTGTATCGATAATCAATGCATCGCCATATCGTGAAATCGTTATCGTGAGGCTTGTATCGGAAATCGTATCGTGAGGTACCCAGAGGTTCCCACCTCTAATGTAAAACCCGCCAAGGCCAGTAAAAAGCAGCCCTTCCATTCAAGATAAGATGTTTTTCCTTTTATATTTTGATATTGTAACCCCCCACCCCCCCAAAAAAATCAATAGTGTGAGACACATTGTAGAAAGGAAGCATGCGATTCTGCCGATAAGAATTATGGGAGATGTAGTTCCTCTTAAAATTAATATTATTTTAATGATATATTTATTCATTTTTATGCGTCAAAATACACGTTTGTCAACAGAAATGACTGTCAAAATAGAACTTTGACAAGACTGTATACACGATTGCAGTTTACGGCTTCACGCACTGTGAGGCGCTAAAATACCAGATATAATTAGAGCAAAGACGATGCAATGTAGCTGAGGTGGAGACTAACAAATCGAACTTTTCAAACTCATCACTACGGCTCCTTCCAAAAGGCGCCAAATTTTGCCCAATGCAACCGGCATTTGATCAATCCGCCCAATGCACTTTTCTCTTTGAAAATTACCCAGTTGGGTGGGAACACGGCCAAACTTGCAAAACTGACCCAGGATCCTGGAGGTTGCTGCTGATGATACATCCACGTGTCGCTCGGAAATGATCATTTCCCATGCGAGTTTCTTTCGATGTTTGAGAACTGCATTTGTTTATTCCTTTAGTCATTTGTCCACAAAACCAATATAGTCTATAGAGTCTGCTAACAAGTCGTTTTATGCAAAAATTCATTTATTTAACAACTATCAATTCAAAATTCCGATGGTTTCCAATGCATCCAAATATGGTTCAAGAAGTTGAGCCTGTGTTGATCAGGAGGGTGCATCTTTGCCAGAGGAAGAGCCAATTTTATATTTCACCTCGTTGGCTGCCATTGACCGTGATAAATGTCCAATCCATTTGACGTAGGACGGCGGTAGCACGCAGGACTTCAACTGGATTGGACGTTTACTAGCGATAAACTCATCGCAGACGGAAGGTTGGATGCCACGTGATTGAACGTCTATCATCAGCAATGGCAGTGAAAGAATTCAAAATAATATTAAAAATTTTCTAAAATCCAGCCTGAATCATAGCCTCGTTATTACACTTTGTTATAAACCATACAGTTTTTAAATCTCTAAAGAATTCAAGATGTTAAGAGTATTTTAGTTGCGAAGTCTTCTGACGGAAAATGGCTGCCAGTAATTTACACCGCCAATTCCACCAACTTTTATTTATGTGATATCCGTCCGTCTTAATAAAAGAAAATAAATATACCTATATTTGCGAATTTTGGTCGCAAATAAAAAAAACAACTTCTTAAAAAATAATAAAGCCTAGAACCAGATATGACTGCAAGAATTTCCCAGAGCTGGGCCTTCTCTGACTATGTACAAGTATTACCTCTTGTCATGTCACTCAAAAATTTTGAAAATCGAGGCGAAAGTCATATCTGGTGTGTGAGGTTGATAAATGAAAGACTGAATTTTTTTCGGTGGTGGGGTTCAGATTACGGCTGCTGACAATGTAAAAAGATACATTTCATGACGGTATTTGTAAAGAATTGTAGGAAAAAAAATATTAATTTATTTTCATTGTTCCCTTTAATACCATGTGACTGTTTGCGATGCATGTATGTTTTTTTTCCTTCTTTAAAAAAAGATAATCTTGTCTAAGGCTGCAGATTCGTCTTTTTTTTCTTAGTTTATCGTTCCAAATTTTCACACCGACGATGTATGAGTCATAACAGGCGGGATTACCGGAATCTGCCAACCGGAAGAGGAGATTGCAACTCAACAAAATAAAGCAAAAATAAGATATCTGTTTGTTTGTTTTTTAATTATTATTTCCAGACCAAAACTGTTGTAAACGTAACCAAATTCACTATAGCTAAGACTAGTTAAGTGTATTATGGCTTCTCTAATTGATAGAATCACTTTAAACCCCATTTTACTGACCTATCAACATATTTTGAATTTAATTTCGTAGATTACACTGTAAAAGACTGTTTGAATGAATTGAATTCAAATATGAACATCGGTTGTACATGGCTAAAATGTGTTCAAGTAACATTCTATTATATGCTAGAGAGAAAAACGGCTAAATTAAAAAAATCTGACATTGTGGAACTGATGAAGTTTTTTTTTTTTTAGGAAGACAACATGGCTGCTGCCTCCGTGTTGTTGGGCAGTGTTTCCATACACTAAATTTTAGCGAATGTTTTTAAAACGAAAAAAATAACAAAGAAAATAAAAGGTTACCAAAAATGAAGCATAAAGTGATGCAACAGGGTTTGATTAGTTTTGTTTTATTTATTTATTTAATTTTATTTTGTCGTTGAAAGGACCGGTCTTGTAGTTGTGATGTCGACCAATCACAGTCGAGTATTTTTCGCGCTGGTCGGCCTCACAGTTTGAGTTCCCCGCAAAAGCCTTTAGCTCCACTTGAATGAAATTCTGCGTTTTACGCCATGGATAAACTTCCCGCTTCCTCGTAAACAGCCACCGGGTCGTCCAGCCAGGAGGTAAAACACTCAAACCCCTCCGCTCGCCTCGTTGTCAAGGACGGACTGGCCGTGGACTTTTTTTTTCCCTGGGAAAAGTGTACACTTGTCTGGGGCCCGAGCATCCATTTTAAGCGAGAGGCGGCTAGTTAGCCGATGCTAATCGTTGCTGCTACTGTTCAATAGGTTTTCAATGAACTTCGCCGCTTAGCATTTTTTCGAAATGAGCTGTCATGGCGCCGACAAAGTGACTCCCCTCACCGCGTCAAGGCCGAACATTTATCCCAGACAACCGCAGTCGTTTAACAACCTCCAATTCTAGTCAGTAACATGTTTAGTTGTTATTGCTGCGGTATAAATTTCGAGTTATTGGCGGGTTTGTCCTTTGTTTGGCGGCTTTGTCTAATTGCTGGCGTTGCTAGTCGTTCAAAATGCCACCGTACATGTCAAACATATATACAGCATTATTGCAAAAGATGTTTAAATTGTACACTCAGTCTACAAAAGTTTGTGTTTGGAAAAAGTACGTAGAAAGAGTGACATGAAGTTGGAACAATCGCTACGCGCTCCCCAGGCAAGACTAATCGATTCACGATGACACGCCAACCTGGGTAATAAATGTCACGGATTGGGTGCTCGTACATTGTCAGCTGTTCTCATTTCCGCGGCTTTTTATGGACTGCGATGCGCTCACTGGGCATCACCTGACGCGGTTCTGGGCCCACTCCGAACCCCCACCACCACCACCGAACCGCTGCAGCTAGCTGCTAACTCAGCTTTCTGCAAGAGTCGACCAACTGGGGTTGAGTCTCCTCCTCTGCTGGACATATGGAAGTTTGTCTGGATGTAAATTGCAATGTTTAACCCATTAGCTGCCATTGACAGCGATATACGTCCAATCTATTTGAAGTAGGAGGGTTCATTCGTTGCCATGCCTCTCACTTCGAATGGATTGGACGTCTACTATTGATGAACTCGTTTCAATTCACAGCAGAAGCATGAAAATAACTTTTAGCCCCCACCACCATGGCATCGGGGCCAAGAGATGTCCAATCCGTCAAGTTGGAGGAGTCTCAACGAATAAACGTTCGTTTTCATATCATTTAATCTAGGTTCTTCTGATAATTTCCACGTGGTTTTTATGTTTTTTTAATAAAATGTTTTTAATCTTGAACTTTGAGTCACTTCTTATTGAATTTTGGGCATTTTTATGCATCACTTCCTGTGCATTTTGGGGCATTCTGGGCTCACTTGTACATTTGACATAATTTCATATTGATTTTAGGGCATTTCTGAGTAGCTTCTTGTTCATTAGTAACTTCCTGTTTGTTTTAGGACACTTAAAGGCCACTTTCAGTTGATTTTGGAGCATTCCCGGCTCATTTCCAATACTTTTTTGATCACTTCCTGTCCGTTTTGGGACAATGGCCCGCCGATGACAAAACATTAAAGGAGTTAGTGATGATATATTTAAGCAGTGTTGAAATTGTGTTCCAAGTACCTATTGATGTGGAGTTAAGTATGGTGACAACAGCACTTGGAGGAGACTTGAATGTGAAGTCTTGCAGATGTTTGACTCGATCCAACCTCTGCTATTTTGTTCAGAGCGCACCAACAGAATGGACGGCAAAGGGAGCTCTTTACCTTCGATGCCCGAGCTGGCCGAGCCCGTCAGCGTCAAGCAGCCACCCGAGCCCCGGGGCGACCCGTCCCTGCTCATGGACCGGGCCGCTGCCCAGCTTGCCGCCACCTTACAGGACGGCGTGCTGCAGACCATGTCGGGCCACCGGAGGCTCGAGGACCTCACGTCACTGGTGCTCAATGGCGAGCGGGACGCCTGCGCCCCCGAACCGCCCGTCGTCCAGGGCGCCGAAGCCCCCGCCTCCGACGGCGCCCGCCGGCCTGAACTAAAAGCCAGCGTGCCCCGCCCCCTCTTCGAGTCGCGTCCTGCCGTGGCGGAAGGGGCGGCATCGGCGCCCGAGGGACTGCGGGAAGTGAAGAAGCGGCGGGGTAGGCCTCCCAAACATCAACCCAATCTCGGTTCCTCCGCCTCACGTGAAGATGCTCTCGGCAGCCCCGAATCTGTTCTTCTGGAGGCAGCAGATGAGGTTAGTTTTTACTTCTGGACATATGTGACTTTTTGGTTGTTTAAAAAAAAAAAAAAAAAAAAAAACACGAAGACATGTTGGGTCACTTAGGCCACACTGTCAACATTTGGTGAACATTTGTGGCCTACATCAGTGTTTTTCAACCTTTTCTGAGTCATGGCAAGTTTTTACATTGGAAAAAAAATTTGCGGCACACCACAAATTAAATATGTTCCAATATTACTTTTTGTACAGTAATTTGATTTAATGAAAAAATCTCAGTATTTATACTTACACAGTGGGAAACTTGAGCCTGTTTAGATGAACACAAAGCATCTGGCAGGAATTTTCTTCAACAGCTCTGTCTGTTTTTATTTTTTATAGCAGTCAGGCTTGAAAAGCTCAGAATGATCAGGCAGGGGGACTGAAGCAATGTCTTTAACCGCATCAGGGCCGAGCATCTCACTGACAATGGCTTTGCAGGCAGGAAGTATTAATTTCTCTGCCACTGTGTGGGACTTTTTGAATTTAACAAGTTTAGCAAAAATGCGATTTCTGATAATTTCTCGCGGCACACCGGTTGAAAAACACTGGCCTACATGACCCAGAATAAGTGGACATCAGGTAGAAAATAAAGGTGCTATGAAATACTATAAGTGACTTTAAATGATAGCAGACCTTATTTTGATGTTTTAATATACATATTAATAAAATCAAAATTAATGAATTAAAAATGTATATTAAAAAAAACAAATACCCCTTGGTTATGACCCTCAATAACAACACTTTGAAGTCTTTATTTTTTTATTTCAAATACTTTTTTAATATTTCATAGTATTTGGCTCATAGCTGGCCATGGACAACAACAGACGTCAAATTTATTAAACTGGAAGGGCTGCTTGTGAATGCTCATGTTTCAGTGGCATTGACGGGGCAGGACGTCCGATCTATTTGGCTCCCCCACCCCCAGTTAAAATGGACTGAACGTCTAGCACTGTCAATGGTGGACAATGAGTTAGCAAGGAAGTGCCCTGAAAATGCCCCCTAATTAATAGAAAGTGACCAAAAATGTACAGGAAGTGACCTGTGGGAGACCAAAACATCACTGCCAGACTCCTGTCCAAATGGATTGGACATCTAGCGCCGTCAATGGCAGCCTACGAGTGACATGAGCGCCACTGCATTTGCCGTCATACCTCTGATAAATCCCAAATCAAATTCAGATGATATAACGGGCGTCTCCTAACGTCGTTGTAGTCGCAACAAGCCGTGGTCCGCAGAGAACTTCCACAGCATCAGAAGCACCTGATTGTCCAGAGATATCTGTCAGGAGAAGGCTACAAAAGAATTTCCAAGGCGCTAAATATCCCTTGGAACACGGTCAAGGGCGTCATTACCAAGTGGAGGAAATACGGCACCACCGCCACTTTGCCCAGAACCGGACGTCCCCCCAAAATGGATGACGGGACTGGAAGAAGACACGTGACGACCTCGACCGAGCTTCTGGAACTTTTGGCAAGTACTTGTGACAACTGACAAGCTTGTCGAAATATGGAAAAGTGTCCAAGTAGCCATTCTGGAATTATATTTGATTGCAGAATTATCAGTATTCAGTTGTGTTCAGTTTATTGGCATTGGTTAAATTGGATTATGGACTACTCTTGATAGTAATGAAGAATATTATCATTACGGCATTTTCTTTGTTAATTCGTTATATTTAAATGACGGCGTTAGGTGCCAAATTAATTTTAACTGGCAGTGGCATTGGTTCATAATAGGGATGTCCCGATCACGTTTTTGCAACAGAGTTGCCTGATTTTGAGAATCTGCCGATAGTCCAAATCAGAGTCCGATACCGGAAAAAAAACTGTTTAAAAAAAAAAAAAGAAAGAAAAAAAAGTATTAAACATGTTGCCGTCCCACTGTGCCACCTTCATAATGTGAATTATTTTTAAACAAGAATAACATAGAAAATGCTTGCTTTATTAAATACTTCATTGAGTGAGTCCACTCAAATCCGCTCACGCTGCTCACTTACACACACACAAACACACACACTACAGCTAGTGTTTAACAAGCTAAACAATGATTGACACATGTGGCGCCTTGAATGTAGCCCTCCCAAGTAGGGCTGTCCCAAACGACTAATTTCCTCCTGATTAGTCAACCGACTATTTTTACGATTAGTCGACTAATCTAATCATTTATTTATATATTTTTTTGTTTTTACTATTTTAATAATGAAATTTTTGTTGAAGCTTATTAATCCACAAAAAACATTTTGGAACACCTAAATTCTTTATTAACGTATTAATAAATAACATAAAAATCAATAATAAATCACAAACAATGAGGTCAAATGCTGCTGGCATTAACTAGTGCAAAAAAAAGTGTAAACGGAAATACTGTGACTTCACCTTTTTAACAGGAGTCGAAACAATTCTTACTCTTTTTGTGGTAAGTCATTGTCTATATTGTTCTAAATGTTAAAATAAAATGCAATGTCCCGGACAACCATTTTCAGAATACTTTGTGTGAGTTCGGATGCTTTTTCTGGTGTGCATTCCGCATTTTTGGGAGAGAGGAAAAACTGTTCAACTTTTGTTTGTTTTAACCTGAAAATAGATAAAGTAGAGGGCACACTGAAATATTACCACAATTATTTTGAATGAAAGGCACACATACTCACAGTAACAAAAATTAAATATATAGTATTAATTTTATAGTATACTACTATATGTTTATACACAGTAATACTTTATAATATAAAGTAACTAACATTAGTGCAGTCATGGATTACGGTAAGCACGCCGGTGCTTTTTTCATAATATATTTTTATTATATTATGTATATACAGGATATATGTATATATTTTCCTCAAGTGGGAGCTTCCATGATCCTAATAAATTTAATAAAATTTTTTTTTTAATTATGTAATATATATATATTAATTATTTCATTAAATAAAAATGCACGCTGATACGACGCACATAAAGGCAACTTCCATCCAAAAAAAAAAAAAAATCATGAGAAAGTTGTATGGATTTACAATCCGCTAGCTTGTTGTTTCTTGTCGTCTTCGGAAATTACACTTTGGTGACGGCGTTTCAAGTGTTCGTTCATAGCCGACGTGCCACCGTGGTATGCGAGCTCAGCTTAGCAAAGAGTACACACAGTGGCACCCTCCATATTTTCCTTGAAATAATTTCAGGCTCTGGCTATTCTGGTCCGTTTTTTGGCTTTATGCCGCTTTCACTGTTACGAATTTTGCCCTTTTTGGTAATTGGCGGTGTTTTCAACTCCTTGCCGTAGTGAGGAGTGAACCTGCGATTCACTTGGCTCCTTGTCGTTGGTTCGTTCGATTTCCCCCTCAGGAAGGTAGCGGCGTGCATAAAACCACCGAGAGGCGTCGGATGGCTCTTTATGGATACTTTGATTGACCATAACAAAAACGCGGGGGTTGGCAACTCCGCGCTACCCGCGCACTTTCCCAACTCACCGATCTCGCGCCCTCTCTCTCTCGCTTGCCCACTTTCTTCCTCTTTGCTCAATCTGACAATGACGGTCACATTGAAATAACAGCGGCCCCCTTGGGGGTGCCAGTAACAACCGCTTGCATCGCCAGCGCCCGCAATTCTAAACTTTATCCGCATGTGATTTTTTTTTTTTTTTTTTTTTTTTTTAACCCGTCGACGGTATGTTTTGCCCGTCGACGCATTTACGTCATCGATGACGTCGACTAGTCGGCACAGCTCTACTCCCAAGCTTCTCTGGCAAGATCAAAGTTTCAACGCCTGTCAATCATCGTTAACTTTAACCAGCAAACTCCAGCTGCCTGCGGACCAAGAAAAGCAGCAGGAGGGAGAGTGAGTACGAGCATGAAGCAGAAAAAGAGAAATATTTTTTAAAATTTAAAACCCAACCCATTTCACCATATTCCAATCCCCCTGAAAAATGGCGTGGTCACATGATCGGATTGGGACATTAGTTCATAACATTCCTTATTCGGCTCTCCCGGTCCGAATGAATTGGACACCTATCGCCGTCGATGAGCCACTAGTTTAAATGAATGAGATATGTTGTTGTCAATTGAAAAAAATGAATGAATTTTGGGTTACTTCCTTGTTGTAGAGTCATTTGGGATATTTCCAGCTCTCTTCCTGTTTATGGATCAATTCCTGTTCATTTAAGGATATTTACGGGTCATTTCCTTGGCATTTTAGGTCACAGTCTGTTGATTTTGGGCCATTTCTGTGTCGGCCCCTTTTGATTATGGGGCATTTTTGTCCCATTTTGGGTTACGTTTTGATCATTTTGGGGCATTCCCGTATCACTTTCTGCGCATGTTGGGTTTGGCCACTGTCTGTTCATTTTGAGCAAGCGCAACAGTCCCATCGCAGGACGAGCGATTGTTTTTTGTTTTCTTTTTTTTTTTTTTATGTAAACTTTAATTTTTTTTTCAAAAGCAGCAATTGTGCAGAGACGGGGATTCCTAGATCCCCTTTATATACACCAATCTTCATTATTCACAGATAAACCACTTGGCCTGAATTAAACTGTATTACATGAATACTAGGGATGTCCTGATATTTTTGCATCCAAGTCTCCTGATTTTGAGAATCTGCCGATGCCAAATTTTTTTTTGTTTGCTTTGACGCCCACGCTGCTGAGAACAGCCTCTCCCTTACACAATGAATGAGTTGCCAAGGCACACTTCAGACTGTGTACCAAGCTTAATGATGATTATTTTTGCCTTTGATTGTAGCGCTACAGAGGTGTCTCTGGCCAGATCAAAGCTACAAACTTGTCAATCATAGTTAACTTTAAGTACCAAACACCAGCTGCACTGGTGACCAAGAAAAACAGTTTTGTTGCCCTGCTTTTCAGAGGGAGGGTGAGAAGTGTGGTGCTGTTAGAGCATGAAGCATAAAAACATAAATATATTCTTTTAGACTAAAAACCCGATCCCCTGAAAAATAGCGCGATAGGCCCAATTGCCGATCATGTGATCGGAACGGAACATCTCTAATACATAAAATGTGGTCAAACGGAGTCAACCAAAGTCTTTCCAAACAGAGCTGCTCAATTTTTCTAGTTTTAATATCGCAATGCAGGTAGTCCCCGGGTTACGAACGCGTTCTGTTCCTACGCTGGCGACGTAACCCGAATTTCGGTGTAAGTCGGAATAAACATTTAAGTACCCAAAATCATTTAAGTAATAAATTTAATCATAATCATTTAATTTTCAACATTTAAGTATCCAAAAACATGTATTGTACGTCATTTTGCTGTCCTTGCCAAGATGCTGGAGCTAAGTCCTTGAGAGACAGCGAGCTAAGCTCCAAAATGGCGATGTCAGACGGCCGTATTGTTTGTTGACTTTATTCAGCTGCTCATGACATCAACACTTGCAGAATGAAACTAAAATAAAAATGAAATCCGTTTCATCTTCAATAACAGCAATTCAAATTTGCATTTATAACTAGCTGCTGATACAGCAATAAGAATCCACACAAACGACGAGCATGTATCAGTTAGCGTCCGCACGTCATCAAAAACAATCACATCAACTTGCCCCTAGTATTCGATCACAATTTAAAACGCACAATAAACAGTACACAAGGTGTTATATACAGGTGTTGCCTCTGCGGATTCTTCACAAGCAACAAATGTGAGCGCTGGCTTGCAGCTTCCCCCCCCCCCCCCCCCCCCCCTTCTTCGTGGCAGCAAATTGCTCTTCCTCGTGCATGTGCTGTTCTTCGTGTGTACATGCGCTCTTACTCGTGTGTAAGCGCCAAAATAAAAGCATGCATCACAAAACAAAAGTCAACATTGTTTTTAAAAAAAAAAAAAAAAAAAAAAAAAAAAAGAAGACTTCAGCATCGTAAAGTTGAAATCACACGGGGACTGCCTGTATATATATCGCAACCCCCCACAAAAATCGCAATTTCGGTTTTTTCCAATCTCATTCAGCCCTTGTATTGAGTTTTGCTATGGAGTTGAATATCGTAACGAGTAGGCCATGATGGCACTAGCTTGAAAGAACCTCCTTTTCCTTCTAGCCGAAAGTGGTTTCCGAGCCGACGGTCGACGCGCCGCTTTCGCCAAGCAGTTTCTCTGTCGGAGATGTGGTCTGGACCAAGGTTTCGGGGTACCCTTGGTGGCCCTGCATTGTCACCACCGACCCTGAACTCCACCTCCACGTCAAACCCAATGGTGAGTGCCTTGGTAAAAGGACTTCGAATAGTCGTTCCCTCTGATACGCGTCTGTCCTTTTCCAACAGCTAAAAGCAGATCGGGCCTCCTTTACCACGTCCAGTACTTTGGAGACTCTCCTGAGAGGGGCTACATTTTTGAGAAGAACATGGTGTCCTTTTCCCGGGAGAGCCAGTACCAGGAGCTCAGTCTGCACAAAAAGCAGCCGGCTTCACGCGTTCTCCACAAAAAGGTAAAGAGACTTTCCTGACAAGTAAAAGATGGAAAGGAAAAACTAGCGGTGGGATTTGAACGGATTACCGCCATTTCCGGATTATGAAGCGCCCCTGACGAGAAGCTGCGCTGGCCAAATTTCACAATCCGCCTCGTTTTAAAAGTCTCAGGGTACGAATATCGGGGGGGAAAAGTAGTGGCTTATAGTCCGAAAAATATGTTAATTGAATTCTTCCAGAGTATGGTATTTAAGGGTGTAATGGTACATGTATTTGTATTGAACCGTTTCGGTACGTGGTGCTCGGTACGGAACGGAGGCGTACCGAACGAGTTTCTGACGTAATGTAACCCTTACTTTTCGAGGCTATGAGTCGATCGGGTTACAGTTTCTTTGTGTAGATTATATTTACTCCGTCTACTACAGTACTTCTCAAATGGTGCCCCCCCCCCCCAGGGGGGCGCAGAGCGATGCCAGGGGTGGCGCGAGTGACCTCAGGGAACATGCTTTTTTTTTTTTTTTTTTTTTTTTGGCCGTACTGGAATAAAGTGTGCTTGCACATCCAGTCCGTGGGTGGCAGTGGCGGTATTTTTGAAGGTAAGCAAGAGCACACGGAAGAGACTCATGTACAGCTGGACTCGCGCAGCGACCCACTGTCTTCTCGGGTGTAGGTACACCGGTTCTCACGTGTCTGGCCGAGAAGTGCCGTTTTCGGCTTGGGATCGTCACGACCACCGCCCTCACCTATGGTTCTCCCTCGGCCGCAGAGAATGCGCTTTTTTCGGGCCGTTTGCCTTTTGGCTTTGACTTTTAATACAGTGGGAAATGAGGAAAGACCACTGTTTGCTGAGTCTAAAAATGATTATAGCGGAGAGTCTGAAGCCAAATCAGTTAAGACGCCACGTAAAGATATTAGACCTCAATCTCATTGATAAGCCGCTTGATTGTTTTTCAGCGAAAACGTGCCGAATATTGCCAATTGTCACAATCGTCCCGCTTTGTCAGTGTTATATCAGTAAACCAGTGAGCACTGTGGTGAATCAGCGAAAATAAAAACTTTCCTTCTGTCCAAAGACACTTTTTTTCCCCCTTCTATTCAGTTTTGTTTTTTTCGGTCAAATTTTTTTGGCATGTTGTCTTGAAGAGTAAATGTTTCTAATCAATTTGAATTTGTTATTATATACTGATTTTATTACATTTTATTTTTCAGTATCAAATGGTCAAAAATATACCTTGAGTGTATTTTTACAGTTTGGATGTGACTTTTTTTTAATTTTTTTTTTTTTTACTTCAGGCAAATTGATACGCGTTAAGTCTTTTCTGTTACAAGCAAAACAATGTTAATAAAGTTATACTTTATTATAAGTTGATCTATGTTACTTTTTTTCTTTAATAGAAAAAAAGGACACAATGTTAGGCTGAGGCGTACTTATAATAGTAATATTATAGACAAATGATACTATTTACAGTGGTGGCAGAGAGTTGGGGGGGGCGAAACATTTACGTATTCCTTGGGGGGGGCGTAACAAAATAATTGAGAAGCACTGGTCTACTATAATGAGGACCAACACGGTAGGACAGTATAACCCAGAAATGTCAACGGCGCGACAACGTGGCCGCCGCGAGTCGCAGTGAAATGCGGGCGTTAAAGTCAATCAGCCAATGCACACCAGTCGCAGTGCGGCCGCGTGTTAGATGCGTCCCAGAAGCGGCTCAACATGACGCACGCGAAAAGAATTGGCAGAGTTTATTATTTGACGCTAGACGCGACCCTCCTGCGTCAATACTACTACCGGTAGCTAGGATCGGGCAGACCGGAAGTCACTCGTGTAAAAATACGGTGGATCCAATCGATTTTCAAACTAATATGCAATCGTAACTGACTTTTTGAGTCCATCAGATCTCTTGAGTGGTAGATCGGGTCACAGTTGACTTGTCTTTGTTGATCTACTGCTGTCTTCTCTGCTATAATAATCACCAACACGGCCCCGTGTTCAATACAAAACCCTCCTACCACAGCAAAACAAGTAGGAACTAATATTCACATAGGAACTAAAGTTATACAACATAAAATATACAATATAAATGAATACTACATCATATTTGTAAAATATAAACATAATAAAATAAATAATTGCCCATTTAAATAAAATAATGTGAAATGAGCTAAAACTCCTGTAATTAAAATCTTCTTCATTGGGATTGCTTTTCTCTTTAGCACAGGACTTCTTTTATCTTCTTTCTTTCAGAAATAAAGCTGACCAATACGCGGGGTCTGAAAGGCAAATTGTTGTTGGATTATCTTTAAATACCCGCTACTTTTTGAGCAGAATTCTAGCTTATTATAGGCTAGTAATAAACAACTAGCACATTTATATTTTACATTTTGTTTTCTGTGAAAATGAACCGAACCGTGACCTCAAAACCGAGGTACATACCGAACCGAGATTTTTGTGTGCCGTTACCCCCCTAATAGTATTTGACTCATTCATTTAAAAAAAAAGTAGCTTTTTGGAGCAAACATTTCTCAGTTAATTGGGTAGCCTCTCATTACCGTTAATTGATTTCTCTTTTAAATCAAATTTCACACCGTGCGCTTGTCCCCCACAGACCCTTCAAACCGTGCCCCGTAAATTACGGCCCCAGTGGAAGATGGGTGTGATCCAGGCCACGGAGGCGCTGGCCATGTCGCCCGACGAGCGCTTGGCCAACTTCACCTTTGCGTACGACTGCGACGGGCCCCGCCTCAACCCCTGCATCCTGGACAAACTGAAGCCAGAGCCTGGCGCGGAAGCGGAGGCCCGGCTGCTGATCGGAGCGGCCAAACGCCTCGACGGGGACCGTCTGAAGAAGAGGGAGAAGAAAAACGCCAATGCTCTACCACAGGTCGGGACACACTTTTGAACTTGACTTTTTCTCAGTCGCTTAAATACAATCTGTTTGGGTGTGACCAATATCAGGATTCCCTCTGCGTGGAAGTGACGGTACCTCTAAAGAAGCGAACACTCAAAGCCCCCAGTTCCTCCCTAAAGACAGACGGGCGGAGAAAAACATTGACGGGTTCAACCAAGAAAACCACATCGGGAGATGCAGCAGCTTCAGGTCAGTGGAGAAGTTGAAAAGAAAATACAGGTTCTATCAAAACAAGTCGTACCTAATTTCTAAATTTAGCACTAGTGTTGCACCAATACCATTATTTGGCTCCCGATTCCGACACACGGCCGATACTGATACCTTTTTAAACTAAACATTTTGCCTTTTTTAACTAAATGACTCCATACTGACTTGGATGTAAAGATATTACTATCAAGATTATGTCAGATAATGCTTCACTCACTGGCTGCTATTGACATCAAACTATGTCAAATGATCCATTTGATGCGGGGGGAGATGGCAGCAAATGAACGAATATTCTTTCGCTGTTTGCCCTCCCACTTCAAATAAATTGGACGTCTGCTAGTGACAAACTCAATTCAATTAATGGCACAAACGCAAAAAGACATTTTGTCGCACCTACCAACATGGCCGCCGTCTGGCATATGGATTGGATTTCTATTGATGATAAAGTCATTGAAATTCAGAGTAGAAGGATGATTGGACACCACATGATGGGATCTCAATCATCTTAGGAAGGGTGATAAGGGCTCCTTTTTTGTGGCAGCGTGCCTAGCTGGCGGCCATCTTGAGTAGGGCAAGTGGCAGTTGGGAATTAGATCTCAAAGGGTAGATAAGCATTATTTCTTAGTACTATGCGATACCAATGATTTCGTAGTTTAAGTGAAGTATTTGTACCAGTCCAACATTAGTTAGTACTGCTTTTCATAAAGTAAATCAAACACGTATGTTTATTATTTTGATATTTTTAGCGAAGAGAAGACAAAAGCAAAACTCCAAAAGGACAAGTTTGCTCGACGTAGCGGTAGACCAGCACCCTAAAAAGAGGCGGAAAAATGTGAGTTTTACCACCAGGATGCTGAACGTTTCATACATCAAGTCAGGAACGGCATACCATGAGCTTGATTTATCAACCATCACAGGCCGGGACGTCGGTGGGAACTCGCCAGGAACCCAAGAAGAGGAGGCGGAAGGCTGACCGGGAAGTCAAGGAAACCAAGAAGCGACTACTTTCAGGTACAGTTCAAATCACTTTATCACACAGTCCTCCGTGGCAACTTTTTAAATGACAAATTAACTATAAAAAAAAAAAAGACGTTTCTGAAGAAATTCCTTGGGGATGCTCTTTTCTGCTTGTCAGCAAACTCCTGCAGGTCACTTTATGTTTATTTGTGTTCAATTCCAGGTCACTCCCTGTTCATTTTGGGGAATTTATGGGTCACTTACTCTCTATTTCGGGGCATGTAACTTTGTTTATTTTGGTCACTTCACTTGGTACTGATTTCGGGGCAGTTTTGGGTCACTTCCTTTATGTTGGTTTTGGTTCAATTCTCGGTGACTTCCTGTTGATATTGGTCAATTCGTGTTGATTTTGGGGCATTTTCAGGTCACTCCCTGTTACAATTTAGGCGTTTCAGGGTCGCTTTCTGGTGCTTTTGGGGCATTTCTGTGAGAAATAACTGACTTTGGTCCCTAATAATGCACAAAAGTAGGCCTTTATGTTTTTATTTATAGAAATTCCATTCATTTAAAGAGAGCCCCGGAATTACACTCGTAGGCTCTAATAAGCCACAATTGTTCTCTTTTACTAAAATATGTTATTAGAAACACATTAAATATTGCCATTGCTTTCGAAATCTATAATTTTTAGTAGAGGTGGGAATCTTTGGGCACCTAACGATTCGATGACGATTCAGAGGCTACGATTCGATTATGGATGACCCCCCCGTCCCAAGCTATTAGCTACTTTTAATGTTTCGAACATTAGTTACAAAATTGTACCAAAAGCGTCTAAGGCTTAAACGACTACCGTAATTTCCCGAATATAACGCACTTTTTTTCCCCAAAATCAACTTGTAAAATCATGGTGCGCATTATAAACGGGTACATGGATGGAGACAGAAAAATATATATATTACATATATACGATTATTTTTTTTATTGACACGGCCACGTTGTGTTGAAGAAACGTATGCGGCGACCCGTTGCCGACCATTACGGTACATGACGTCACCATTTTGTTTCGGTAATACTTCACTCTAATCGGCCGAATGATTTCGTCTGTGTTAAATTCTGCTTTTTTTACTCTTCATAAAGCACGGAATTTAGTTTCTTGAACTCATTTGAGTCAACGTTTATTGCAGCTCCGCAACTCTGACCATAATGTAAGCACACAGACTTCCTGTGTCCGTCAACTATAACTGTCCCTCAGGAAACTCAATCCCAAATAACAATAGTTCCTAATACTGTCGTGGTCATAGCGATGAGCTCTCACGGATTTCCGACTTACGTTCTCACTTTCATTTTACCGTATCAATCCATGGAAGAAACATTTATTCATCATGATGAAACGAGCAAGTTATACAGCAGCCTTTAAAAGAAAAGTCACATCTGTTTTGTTTTCTCCTAGATTCTGGTAAGCTGGAGAAGTTGTCAAATCGTATTATTACCGTACATATTGTCAGTTTATGGTAATGTTTTGAACTACCAATATGCTATGCTTGTGCTGTGTTTCACCAGTCAGTAAAATTACATTTCTGGATCTGTACACGAGCTCTGTTTTCTTGTATTCTTCTATTTATTGGTGCTAAAATTAGGGTGCGCGTTATAAACGGGTACAATATTTTTCCCTAGATTTTACAAGTAAATTTGGGGTGCGCATTATAAACGGGTGCGCCTTATATTCGGGAAATTACGGTATTTCAGTATCACGTTAACAGTTCAAAACAGTAAATAAAATACTCAAATCCCCATTCTGTATCAGCAGCTTTAAGCTACATTCAATTGATTTAATGTTGTGAATCAACTGTTAAAGTTGTTAAAATCACTCCTGTTATTTCATAATTTCCCTTCTGTCTACTTTCGACATGTAAAAGTTTTTAAACTATTTTAAAAATAGTCCAGATTTTGCCAGATTTTTAGGAGTATTTTAGATAAAAAGTTAATTAGGTTCGCTTGGAAGGTTCACTACAACATCCTTCCAGGGAAGTCTACTGCTTTAAGATGGCGGCTGTTTACTAACGCCGGCAAGTCTTTCATTTTGCATCCAGTTTTTTATACGTGATATCTATCATAGCATAATGTGGATGTAGTTTGTAGTGGCTGTCGGCAGCACTCGGGTATTATTATTATTATTTTTTTTTATCTAGCAGAATGAGTTGAGCCAGAGCAGTGAGTTGAGCATTGTTATTACCCGGGTAATGACAAGCATGATGTTTACTCTCGGTCCGTTCCTCATTGCGTCCCGAAGACCGCGCTGACTGTGTTTTAGTTTCGCTTTACTTGGCATATTTCAATAATCGGAATTTGGATGTTTGTGAATCGTTCTCGAATCTTCCACAGCCGAATTGCAAATAATCTAAAAATCGGAAATTCTGCACACCTCTAATACAGTGGTACCTCTACATACGAAGTTAATCCGTTCCAGGAGCTTGTTTGTAAGTCGAAATGGTCGTATGTCGAGCAGGATTTTCCCATAGGAATACATTATAATTCCATTAATTCGTTCCACAGCCCAAAAACCTGCACTAAATCCTTAAAAAATACTGCTGGTACTATTACAAATGGCAATTACATATAGCAAAACAAAAAAATAATAACTAAAAATCGGATTAATAATATAATAATAATAATAATAATTCCTGTAATAGTGTAACGAAACGGGTTCTAATAAGGCGGACGTTTTTTTCTGTACCTGAAGGCACCGCGGCGCTGACGTGACAAAGAGGGAGGGGAGCGGGTGAAAGTTTACTTTCGCTTTCAATGCTTTCTTGAGAACATCGTCAATTGTGGCAGACAGCAGGCGTTTTGTGTTGAATAAGTTGTGAAAGAAATGATGAAAACGTGGCGAAGCTGGCGATTTCTCTGGAGATGTTACCACAATAAGAATTGTCAGCTTAACTTATAAAGACTGGCGAACGATGGTCGGAGGAGGAAAGTGGAGATGTATTGTTGAGCCATTTCACGGATGCCCACCCTACGCTCATATTTTTCTGTCATTTGCATCTTCATTTAGAAGGTAAGCTTCAACTTTTTCCTTGTTTCACCACCTGTACCAACCTTTTCTGAAACATGTGTTGATTTGTCACACAAGAAAATCCGCCGTGCATTCGTTTGCGGTGCTGCCATTGTCGTCGTATTTCGAGCATGTCGTCGGATGTAGAAACAAATGGCGAGTCAAATTTTACGTCGGATGTCGAAAAGTTCGTGTGTCGAAGCGATCGTATGTAGAGGTACCACTGTATTTAGTACATGTTTTGACCTACGGAGGGCGCCATGCTTTACACGTGCAACGGATGCTGGTGATGATGTAGTTTGTCACTGTTACTAGACGAACACTACCGGTGTTCTGCAATTCCTTCTATGCTGTTTTTATTGAGTCTTTTCTGACCTTTTATTGTCTCAAAATACTTTTTGCATGTGTTTCCCTCTCATACTTTGAAGCATTGTGTTTTCTTGTGGTAGCTTTAAAGCCTATTGTTGATCTGTTGACCACAATGGTCACGTAGCACATTTAAACCACCCTTATCTTATATTACTACGTTTAAGTATTTTCTAAAGGTATTTTATAAAGGCGTCTTTAGTAGGGGTGTGACAAAATATCGAAATGGTGATATATCGTGATACTTTGTGTCCCAAAAGGTTATCAGTATGCTCCTGTCAAGAATCGAGATATCGTTTTAAAATGTTGTCAATTAAAAAAAAGAAAAAAAGGCTGCCATTGACGGTGCTCGACGCCCAATCCATTTAGACTGGGAACCTTCATTCATTCAAAACCAGAGCATTCATAGTCATTCGGTCAGATTTTCGGGGCATTTACAGGTCACTTGCTTTTCATTTTAGGGCATTTACAGGTCATTTCCTGTTGAGTTTGAGTCACTGCCTATTCATTTGGGTGATTCCCAGGTCAATTTCTGTTCTGTAACGCAAAATAAACAGCAAGTGACCCATAAAATACCCCAAAATCAACAGGAAGTAACTGATAATCAACAGGTAAATTATAGTGATGCACGATAATACATTTTTCAACCGATACCGATAACCGATAATTTCCTCCTCATTCCTAGCCTGGCTCTGCCAGACTATTCTCCCTGTATTTTTCAAACAGAGAGAAATAGTCTGGGACCCATCCCATTGACGGCCTTTTCGAGCAGATACAAAATCAATCGACAAATCAGATTTGTTTATTTGCGTGACGTGTTCTTCACGAGCAACGTCACTCTTGCGCGTCGAAAGTCGTCCCTTCAGCAACACAGACGGTGAACGGCAGAGCCGAGAATATGTTCCAATCCACGGTAAAATCAGTTTTAAATGACCAAAAACACATCGACACGAGTCACTGACAACAATCTGTCTCGCGCTAGCCATGTCGAATAAACGCCGCTCTCTTCATATGTTTACTTCCGCGCGCAAGTCCGTCATCCTGAAGTCGCCATTTTACTAACGTCACGTCTGCCCGTCGCTGATTGGTCCACTCCGCTGTCTGTATGCTGTGGCTTGCTCCGCCCTGGAAATTGTTTCCGTGGGAAGGGTGGCCAGACTCAATAGCTGGAACAGCGTTGAGTCTGGTGTACCAGGCTACCTCATTCCTACCGATAACCGATAATGTCAAGCCGATAATTCTATTAAAAGATTTATGTAAAATTTTAAACAAAAGAAAATATTACTGTGCAAAAATATAATTTATTGCTTTTTTTTTTTTTTTTCCAACATAAAATATGAACAAGTCGTCAATTCCAACATCTAGATAATGACATTGTCTGACATTGTGTAATGGTAAACTTTTGGCAACAATTACTTACAGAGTAAATACCTAAGTTGCACAAAAATGCCTTTAAAAGTAAGCCATTCCTAACATAACATTAATACACTGCAAAACACACTTCCTTAAAACTAGTCAGTTTTAAGTGTAAATCTATTGGAAATAAGTGAAATTATCTGCCAGCACTTCATGTGTATTTCTCTCAGATTTCTTGGAAGAAAAATAGCTAGCTGAAAATAATCTTAACAGCCTTATTTTAAGCAATACATTATTATACTTAATCCTAAAAAAAACTTGGAAGAAGAAAAGATTTTGAATATTTGTGGCTACAGAATATTATTGTTATTTCATTACAACAGGAATGTGCATATTTAAATTCATTCATTCATTTTAAATTATAAGTGTTAATAAGTGCCAATAAGTTTAGATTATCTACTGTGACTTAGAGCTGGGCGGTAAACCGAAAATTTACCGTCACCGAAATTCTTCACGATGACCGACGTAATTTTGACCATGTCGGTAAATTCGGTAAATTAATAAAACAAGAAAATAGTCTTTTCATCCCGCTTTGACTCTGTTGTTCGTCTATGCTCATTCCCCTTTAAGAAAGCAGTGAATGTACTTACGTAGGGAGTCACGTGATCATCAGGAAGCCAATCAAACAGAAGCCCGGTAAGCTAACGCTAGCAGCTAATGCTACAAGCAAAACGTGATGGAGTGTGGCTTAAGGGAGGTTCGCCAAACTTTCACCCGACATTTAATAGACTCTTGGTGGCATCCAGACGGGCTTTCACCAGCTGTCCTCCCTTGTTCTCACAATTTCCGGAGATGGTGCTTTCAGTGCTTTCTACCGGTAGCCAGGCCACAGGCTAACGCTAGCCGCTAACGCTAGCGGCCGCTAGCGGCTAACGCTACAAATGAACGTGATGGAGTCGGATAGCGGCTCTAACCTTGTCGAAACGGCTGAATTTAATGAGTGGATTGGGCATGGACTGCATCTAGCAATTACTATGTCGCGTTATTTTGTATCTGACTGTGTGTGATTTCTCTGATAGCTTTTGTGATGGTAAAGCATTCAGCATAAAGCACAAATGGCCCCAGCTATTTTTCTGTATGTGCTTAATTCTGTGTCATTATTGCTATCATAAAATCTTAAGTGTTTCATTTGCAGAAGATCAATATAGCTTTAATGTGTGTCTGTCTGTCTGTCTGTTTGGGGGTTCATGTATGTGTGCATTTATTAAAAAATGCACTGGGGGGAGACCCTGAAACCATAAGGTAAACACTTGTATTGAATAATTATGTCACAGCAGCCATTAACAATAAATTGTCTTTTTGAAGTGTACTGTTCGAGCTGCAAGTCATTTGTGTTACAATGACATGTTTGCACAGGCATATCGATTTTGACAATGTACATTGTTCAAGCCATACACTCTGTTATAAATGCTCATACTTGAATTCTTATTGTTTACAACTCATTTGTATAAACCTAATGTCTAGACTGCATGTACATTTGTTAAATATATCAAATTGAATGCTGGTAACTAAATCAACAAGAAACTGTTAATCTGTATTTCATGCATTGATTCAGATTTTCAAATTATATAACAGTCCGCTTGGACGACTTTATTGTCATTTATCGTTATCGAGATAAATCTGCTCCATTTATCGTGATACATGTTTAAGGCCATATCGCCCACCCCTACTGTGACTGTAATTGAGCAGACAAATAAGTTAAATTAATTTGAAAAGTGATTGCTAATGTTATATGCTTTGTTGCACACTGTGAAAATAATTAACTCAAAAGAGCGAGATGTCATGTACCCATTCTGCAGCGCTTTGTTTACATTTGCGGCACTCACGAGTTGCGACATTCGCTTTACAGCAGCTAAACTGATAAACGGCAGTACTATTTGGATGCAGTTGGAGCTCGCATCTCCGTGCGTGTTGTTTTGTGCCTGAGTTTTGTTAAACCGAAAATAAAGGCGGCGTTACAAAGTCATCTGACCGCTCGTCATTTTACATACTGTATGTATTATTGACGGGCTGACTTCGTTTTCTCCATGTTTAAATTATCATCTAAACACTGTGCCGTCATGATAAGCTTGCTTACTGGACATCACTTTTCCAAATGTAGTGGTGAAAATGTGATTGGCATGTTTTTCATGAAGAATGGTGGTCGTATAAACTGCATTATTTTTTTATTCAGGGCTTTGGCTCTCGGGTCATTTCGTTAAAAAAAAAAAATCGTGTCTCGTCTCGGCGGCGGCTACGTTCGTACCGGATAATCCGCCCGCACCGGCCGGTTTGCCGTGGCGTATTCGGGGCCTGGCTCTGCTCACACGCCGTGAGGGAACGCTCGAGAAACCGGGGTGTTCGCCGGAGGTCCTGAAGCCGGGGAACCGATGGCGAGGCGGCCTGCCGGACCGGCCAGAGTGGCGGGCTCCGTCGGAAGACTGCTACTTGCCGACTATCGGTCTCCAGTCGTGCCGGTGTTTAGCCTTAGATGCGAGTTTACCACCCGCCTTGGGCTGCTTTCCCAAACAACCCGACTCTGAATCGTCACAAGCCCCTAGTTTAACTTAGTGTTTACAATAGCTTTAGCATTCCCGCTAGCAGCAGCAGCAGCCTGGCATTCGTTCCAAAAATCTTTGTGATGCAGTTTTAAATGGATGCTGGGTTAGTGATTTTGAATGAGGACACTTTCTTTCGGCCTCTTGGAACTTCTGCGGTACATGTTTCGCAAATAGCGAGAGCGTCGTTTTTTTAATAACAGCCGCCATAATATTCAACTATTTCTTGTCGTGTAACTCCACCTCCTCAACCCCTCCTCCCTCAGGGGCTTCAGAGAGGGGAGGGGTTGAGGAGGCGGCGTGCTGAATTCTTCGGTTGTGCACATTTGGAGGCTAAATCAAGTATATAATTATCGGATTACATTATCGGTTGAATTTTTTATTATCTGGATTATCTGTGTGACGTCATAATTGCCATTATCGGCCGATAATTATCGGCCACCGATATTATCGTGTATCTTTAGTAAATTACCTTAAATGGCCCAAAATTACTCATTGCCTGGCATTGGCTGCCACTGACGGCTATAGATGCCTTTTATCCCTAGTAGATGGACGTCTACTATGGATAAACTCATTCCAATTCACAGCAGAAGCTTGTTCTTCTGTTTATTACTACAAAGGGTTGAAAGCACATTTCTTTCCCCAGATGAGCGAGAAGCAGCGGAACCGAAACGCAAAAGGAAGCGGAAGCGGGATGGAGAAAACTTCCAGGAGCCCTTCAACGCTAAAAAGAGGCGCTCGTCCCTTTGTCATGAACCTTACGTGAGGGAGCTTGATTTTTTTTTCTCCCCCTTTTCTTCCACTTTTGAATTTTCCACATATGATAAAGACGGATGGCCACATTCTGTCCAGGTTTCCGGTAGTGAAGGATGTCCAGCTTCTCCTAGCGACAGCCTGGACGAGATGAAGAAGGGCGAACGCAAGAAAGAATTTGTCTGTCAGGTGCGTCGCATACTATTGAGGGCTGTGCGCCAGTCGGAGACAAAGACTAAGACACATTGACTTTTTGGCGCAGGTGTGCGAGCAGTCCGGTGAAGACCTGGTTCCCTGCGAAGGTCAGTGTTGCGGAATGTTCCACCTTCTTTGTCTAGGAGAGAGCTTCCGGCCCGGCGACAAGCTACAGTGCCGCTCGTGCAGCACTGGTAAGCACCGTCCGGCCAGGTGCCGTCGACTCCTCTCGGTCCCATCTGAAGATCCCTTCTCCACTCTGCCAGGGCTTCGCTCCTGTTTCGCCTGCAAGCGGTTGGATGGCGAGCTGCGACGCTGCTACGTGGCCCACTGCGGGAAGTTCTACCATGAGGCGTGCGCCCGCCTCAGCCCACTCACAGTCTTTGACAACAAGGGTTTCCGTTGCCCGCTGCACGCCTGCCTCAGCTGCCATTATGGCTGCCGCACCCAGCACAGGTCCACCAAAGGTAAGGCCGCGCCATCACCCGGGGGCTGGACTTGACTCTGCCCAGTCCGGCCTGACGTCGTTCTCCGGCAGGCCGCCTGATGCGATGCCTGCGATGCCCCGTGGCCTACCACGTGGGCGACCAATGCGTTGCGGCGGGCAGCCAGATCGTCACCGGCACGGCCATCGTCTGCACCAACCACTTCAGCGCAAAGAAAGGATATAGCCACCACAGTCACGTCAACGTCAGCTGGTGCTTCGTCTGCTCCAAAGGTCGGAAAAAAACAAAATAACGGCGATAGACATCCAATCCGTTTAAAGCTGGACGGATGGCTGTGAATGAACGACTCTTCCCTCCCGCTTCAACTGGGTTGGACGTCTTCTATTGATAACTCATTTCAACGGTGGTTGAAGGATTAAAAGACCTTTTATTGCCCCTACCGATCGGCCGTGTCGGTAGGGGTGACGTTCCCATCAAAGTCAATGCATCGACATAAAATAAAGTCATAACTATCTTATTTCTCAAGTGGCTTTTTAAAGATAATTTGATCAACTCTGCTATTTACTTATTGGCTGAAAATGAATTGGACGTCTACAGTGACGAATGCGCAATCGGTAGATGATGAGTTATTGTGTAGTTAAAATAATTAACTGAGAGATTGATTGCGATGAATCGCATTATGTATAATAATAAATTCAAGAGGTCTTTTAATGTACAGTCATATTAATCTATATGAACTCCAACTGAGTTAAAATGATAGTTTTAACATGTGAATTAACTGTACTCTTCGTAAAGCATTTTTGACTTTTGTCTGGCAGGAGGTCAGCTGCTGTGTTGCGAGTCTTGCCCGGCCGCCTTCCACCCGGACTGCCTCAACATGGCCATGCCCGACGGCAGCTGGTTCTGCAACGACTGCCGTGCCGGCAAGAAGCCCAAATACAGAGACATCATCTGGGTCAAACTAGGAACGTACCGGTGAGCCTCGGACCGCCGCCGCCGCCATCGTTTTCTGTCCGAAACTTCTCCTAACGGATGTTTTTCTCTCAGATGGTGGCCCGCGGAGATCCAGCACCCAAGCAAAATCCCCACCAACATCCAGCACCTTCGTCACGAGATCGGAGAGTTCCCAGTCTTCTTCTTCGGCTCCAAGGACTACTTCTGGACCCACCAGGGCCGCGTCTTCCCTTACGTGGAGGGTGACCGGGGTAGCAAGTACCAACGGACCGGAATCGGGAAGGTCTTCAAGACTGGTAAAGAACTGCGAGGCCAAAGACTGAGGGAAAGAATCTTTCGTGTGGAGGTCATTTCTACTAGTTTTTTTTTTTTTCTTTATTCAGCTCTTCTTGAGGCCGAAGCTCGTTTCAAGGAGGTGAAGATGAAGCGGGAGGCCAAGGAAGCACAGGAGAAAAACCGGAAACCGCCCCCGTACAAGTTCATCAAGGTGTGCCGACTCTTGCCGGGTCCTAAAAAAATTCTCAAAAAGCCAAAACTTAATATGAACTATTTTTTGAGCCTCTCAATAGCAAATATTTTAAATCTTTTTAGAAAAAAAACTAAATATTCTCTGTTTGAATTCTTATCGGCATGGCCGTTATCACTTGTCGGAATCGATTAAATTGAGTAATTCCATTAGGAAAAAGCTTCCACTCAAATTTTGCTGTTTCGATGACTCGTTTAATTACAGTGGTGTAATAATTTTTTTTTTTGAAAGTATTGCATTTAGTTTTATTGATTTGGGTGGGTACACTGCCCTCTAGTGGCAACAGGGAATATGATGGTACTTGTCTAACATACAGTAGCTGAATCCGGCTGCTCCTTGTTAATACCAACAGAAGGTTGTAGGTTTTTGTCGAAGCTAATAAGTTTGTTTTATGCATTCGTAATTTAGTTTAGAGGTATATTTGGCAGTTTTTTGTGGGAATGTGTCTGAACGATTTGTTAAGACCATTGAAAAAAAACAAAAAAAGTTAGCCTTTTATAGCATTTAAGCGAGCAGGCTTTGCTACGCAAGTTGGTTTTTAAGTTGATGCCGGCCTCTCTTGGCCTTCAGGTGAACAAACCGGTGGGCAAGGTGCAGGTGTATGCCGCCGACGTGTCGGAGATCCCAAAGTGCAACTGCAAGCCGTCAGTGGAGCGCCCTTGTGGCTTCGAGTCGGAGTGCCTGAACCGCATGCTTCAGTACGAGTGCCACCCGGAGGTGTGTCCCAGTGGCGAGCGCTGCTGCAACCGGGACTTTAGCGAGCGCCGCTACCCGGACACCCAGATTATCAAGACCCCCGGCAAGGGCTGGGGACTCGTCGCGCTGCGAGACATCAAAAAGGTCAAGCGAAAGTGTCCGTTTGGAACATGTTAACGTTGGAATGTTGTGAATCGGTGAACGAAATGTGGGTGCTAAAAAAAATCTGATTGCGGGGAGCTTTTGTATGCCACTAAAATGCCAACTTGTAGTCATTTTAACTGAAATATCAAGACGTTCCCCCATCAGGGAGAGTTCGTCAACGAGTACGTTGGCGAGCTGATCGACGAGGACGAATGCCGGGCCAGGATCAAGCACGCTCACGAGAACAACATCACAGACTTCTACATGCTCACCATCGACAAGGTTTGTGGGAACGAGAGGTCCGCTCGTATCGTATTCTCAAAGGCCAATCCTGATTTTTTAAAAAATTCAGCTCGTTGTTGTTTAAAAGCCGATTTTGTTAGCCATTCTACTTTTTTCAGTCAACCTTTATGAGAAATATTATCATCCTAACAGTGAATAGAACGGTTATCCTAATATATCGGTCAATCCTGAAAAAAAGTCCATTGATCGGCGAATTTTTAGTTTGTACCGCAGTCTCTAAACATGCCGCTCTTCGGCGCACCGGCGTGCCGCTCGTTTAGCGGTCGCACTTCCGCCGGGAGCCACAGCAACAGCACAGTATTGCATTGGGAATGATACGTGACAGCTAGCGTATCAGCACAGTTGTCAATACTACAAATGTGTTTTGTGTTGGCAAGCCAAATCGCTAAGGGTCAGTTTCCCTCCCAGGACCGAATCATCGACGCTGGTCCAAAGGGGAACTTCTCCCGCTTCATGAACCACAGCTGTCAACCCAACTGCGAGACGCAGAAGTGGACCGTCAACGGGGACACGCGCGTCGGACTATTTGCCGTCTGCGACATCCCATCAGGTACGTCATTGTCATCTTTTGCCGTCGTCGACAGCCGATCCAAATTTTTGGGGGTGGTTTCGGTGCGGGCAGGTACGGAGCTGACTTTCAACTACAACTTGGATTGTTTGGGCAACGAGAAGACTGTGTGCCGCTGTGGCGCCCCCAACTGCAGCGGCTTCCTGGGAGATCGCCCCAAGGTAAAAAGTGGCACCCGCCGACAAAAGCCCGGCCTGCCCTAATACAGTCTCCTCTCGGCCGGCGGCAGAACGCCAACGGTCAGGCGGCCAAGCGGCCCAAGCGCAAGTACAGGAAGCGGCGGACGGAAGGGAAGAAGTCAGACGACGAGTGTTTCCGCTGTGGCGATGGTGGGCAGCTGGTCATCTGCGGAAAGAAGACGTGCACCAAAGCCTTCCACCTCTCCTGCCTCAACCTCACTAAGAGGCCCTTTGGTAAGCATACTAGCGCCAGTGTTCCACTAAACTTTTAATTCATTTATTTTTATTGCATTTTTTAAAAATGTATTCGTTGCTTTAGATGTCCCGATCACGTGATCAGAAATCAAGCCGATCACATCATTTTTCAGTTAAAGTTAAGTGACATGCGTTGAAGCTTTGATCTTGCCAGAGAAGAGTGGGAGCGCTAACTTGAAAGACGCCGCATGTGTCAATCATCGTTGAGCTTGTTAACCCTTGGGCGTTATTTTATTTTGACTAAATTATTGTGATTTTGTCCAAAAAATGGCTTTTCCTTTGAAGTGTGATAACTTAGTCATTTCTGAATATTTTTTCACTTTCAACCACTCAAAATGTTCAGTGCCATCAGACCTAACCCTAACCCTATGGACAATAATAGTAGCATTATCCAAATAGCAAAAATAATTATGCTGTATATATATAAAAAACAAAAGTCTAATTTGAATATTACATATCACATAGTTAGAGGCTTGAATAAGTCCTTAAGGCATAACAACCGATTTTTTATGCATGCCCAGTTTTTACACATTTGCAGTTTTCTCATTTACACTAAACTCTTGTGATTTTGTCCAAAAAATGGCTTTTCCTTTGAAATGTGAAGAGTCATTTCTGAATATTTTTTCACTTTCAACCACTCAAAATGTTCAGTGGCATCAGACCTATCTACACATATATAGTTTTTTATATTTTTTATTTTTTAATGCCCCCTATGGACAATAATAGCAGCATTATCCTAATAGCAAAAGTAACTATGCTGTATATATATAAAAAACAAAAGTCTAATTTGAATATTCCATATGACATAGTTAGAGGCTTGAATAAGTCCACAAGTCGTAACAACCAAATTTTTTATGCATGCCCAGTTTTTACACAATTGCAGTTTTCTCATTTACACTAAACCCTTGTGATTTTGTCCAAAAAATGGCTTTTCCTTTGAAGTGTGATAACTAAGTCATTTCTGAATATTTTTTCACTTTCAACCACTCACAATATTCAGTGGCATCAGACCTATCTACACATATAAAGGTTTTTTTTTTTTTTTTGCCTCCAATGGACAATAATAGCATTATCCTAATAGCAAAACTAACTATGCTATATGGGGTATACATAAATCAAACTAAAGTATTTTATATTACATAATTACATCATTGGATAATAAAAAGTAAAAGTAGATTTTTTAAGAACAAGACTGTGACAAAGTGACAACAACTGATTTGATAGAATTTATGTTAACAATTTTACAAAACACATATACAATATAACAGTTAACATAATAACAATATACAGAATTCATGATGTGCACTTTGAGATTTGTTTTTTAAATGTAAAGTGCGTTATAAATAAAATGTATTATTATTTATTATTATGTTCGAAGCCCGAAGTGGCTTTGTGCAAAGGCCACATTGTTTGCGCTTGGACGGGGGGTCCAGCTCGCTGCTCTCCCAAGCCTTCGGCAAAAGGCGGTGGTTCCCGTTTTAGAACTTCTGGCCGAATTAGAGCCTTGCCAAGTTCCTCAAGAAATAGTCGGCGCTTGTAGCTTTTCTTCACGTTCCACTCAGGGTAGATCTCCGTGAACAGCACAAATGCGCTGAAGAACGAAATGTCCAGCATGTGAAAAAACTCACACATTGGCCACCTGAGTACGCGCCGGCAGCAGGAGTATGTGGCACAGGCCTGCAAATCACAAGCACGCACAACAATAACAGCTTTGATCTTTGATCAGCTTTTACAAGACAAACCTTGATATGCAAAACATGTGCTTACTCACTTTCGTCATCGCCTCGATCGCCGTCATTTTCGGCATGCGCCTCAACGTGGTCATGTCCGGTGTTCGGCTGTTCCTTACTACGCGGCGAAAATGCTCAGGGCGCTTGCGCATGCATTCACACGCATGCGCACATCGGTTAGAGGCGGCGATTACTATTTTTGTTTTTATTTAGTTATTTAGAACCTTTTCACAGCCTCAAAGATACTTTTTGCATGTATTACCCTCTCATACTTTTAACCATTGTGTTTTTTTGTGTTAGATTTGAAGCAGTTGACCACATTAGTCACGTAGCGTGTTTAAACCGTCCTTATTTGATATAACTACATTTAAGTATTTTCTGCAGGCATTTTTTTAGTACCTTATTCCTGTATGCATCTAAACAAAACGAGTTTAGAGCGCACGGTAGTACTTTAGGTGTCAAATTCGACTAATGTAGGACGTTTCGCCGATGTAGCATATTTTGGCAGAACACCGTGCCCCCGCCTTCCGCTCCCCGCTTTCATCTCGTCATTATATTGTCAACCATTTCCCATTTCTCGTCATCAAAGTCGTCCTCCTCCGGCATCGAAAGTCCGGAAGAATTTCTTCAATGTCTTCTGGGCTCGCCGAAGAAGCGTCCGAACGAAGGTCGTCGTCGGAATCAGGATTTTCTAACACCATCCGAATCGTGTTCTGCAGTGAAATACTTCTCGCCGCCATCGATCACAGTTGTGTTGGAAAAAATGCAAAATGGTGATCCTCGCGAGAACAGAGACTCCCAAAATGCCCAGAACCAATGAGAGTAAAGAAATTCAAACACCCAACCAATAAGAGTTGAAGTTCAAACGACAACAATAAACACGTGTTTTTTTTTGTTGTTGTTTTTTTTTTTTTTTTTTTTTGCATTTCCGGGAAGTACCGGTTTATTGTCTCGTGCACACGTGCAAAATTGCAAATATGCATGCCCAAATAGACTGAAAGTGAGCTCAGACACATAAACACCAATTTTTTTGTAATGCCAACCGTTTTTATCGCTTTAATTTTTTACCAATCTGTATTGAGTTTCGCAAGCAAATTCATGTATTGGCCTATGGCTCCAACTAGTGACTTTTGGGTGACAACACACAAATTCCTCTTTTTGCATGTTTTTGACTCGCCAAAGAAGCGATTGCATCAATAATCACGGAAAATGCATTATAACACATCAGGTTTACAGCATATCAAAAATCATGATTTATAACGGGAGTCAATGAGCCAAAAAATGGCAAAATAACAAGAGTTTAGTGCAAATCTTCCCAGCCTGTTTGCAATAAGTTAGAAATTCCCGGATGGTGCCATTTTGAACTTCTACATGATTTAGTATCCTGCAGGAAATATCAGCTCCCTAGTGTATTTTTTCATATGCTTTTTTTCCTTTTAAACACAGAAAAAAACGAAAAAAGCCAAAAAATGGACAAATAACACCCAGGGGCTAAACACTACCGGTGGCGTGCTGTGCCAACTCATTAGGTGTGTGTGCTTTTAGCAGCCTGAGTGAATTTGAGTGGACTCACTCAATGAAGCATTTAATAAAGACAAGTATTTTTCTATGTTATTCTTGTTTAAAAATAATTAGGTGGGACAGTAACATGTTTAAAACTGAAAGGGTAGGGAAACTATGGGAGAGAAAAAAAAAATTTAAGGGAGGGGGACTGTAAATATCTGCGAAGAACGGAAAAATATATTTTACCTCATTGGTGGCTAGTGCTGCACAGATTACTCGATTAAATTGAATTATTCAATTCGGAAAAAAAACTCAAAATCAATTTTGCTGCTTCGATTACTCGTTTAATTACAGTGGTGTTGCAATGGTTTGTTTGAAAGTGTACAGTATAGGTAGTCCCCTGGTTACGAACGAGCTCTGTTCCTACGCTGGAGACGAAACCAAAAATTTCCGCGCAAGTTGGAATTAACACTTAAAATATCCCTAAATACCTCCAAAATCCTCAAATAACTAAACAAAAACATGTATTATGCATCATATTGATAAAATAAGATAAATATTACTTTTTTCCGGTAACATCAATCACACCATAGTTCTTCTGACAACTGACATTTATTAATTTGTCACCATCAAACTATGTACATACAGTTAAAAAATAAAATACAATGTAGATAAAAAGTGTACAATAATGCTATAAAAACGGGCTATGGAAACAAATGAACGTATGAGTTATGTGTTCTGGTCGATCAGGTCGCTGGGACTGCCCGTGGCACCACTGCGACGTCTGCGGCAAGAACTCTGAGGCCTTCTGCCAACTCTGCCCAAACTCCTTCTGCAAGGCCCACCGGGAGGGGGCGCTGCGGGCCTGCCCACCCGACGGCCAGCTGCGCTGCCTGGAGCACGACGCCGAGGACGTCCCAGCCCGACCCCGCCAGCTCAAAAACGCTGGCAGGCCGTCCTAAAAAGCCGGAAAACGAGACGTAAACCCTCCGCCTCGCTCGCCATAGGTATTGCAATCTCAAATGTTTTTCGATCTTTGAAAACATCAAAAACGCACTTGTTTTTTTTTCCACTTAGGGTTGATTTTTATTTTTATTTTTTTATTTTATTTTTTTTTAACCTCCAGATTTTTATCACAACTTTCAGTCGAGGCCACGCCGCCACAGCCAGGTTTTAAACTGAGATATATCTGTAAGTGGGGGCGGGGGAGAAAATGAATCCAAACATTTGAACCTGAAAAAACGGTTTGATATTTTCAAAGATTCAAGAGAGGGTTTTTTTTTTTTTTTTTTTTTTTTTTTTTTTTTTTTTTTTTTAATTTTGGGGAGATTGCAATACTTTTGGCCACCTCCTTTTTGTGTACTGTAGTTTTTCCCATCCAGACCAAAAATAAAAAATAGTGGACGCATTTGCCAAAATGTTTTTTTATTTTTTAAATATATAGACTTGAAATAGTACAGACAGTGGTACCTCGACATACTATTGCATGGACATCCAATCCTTTCGACATTCGTCGTAAAATTTTACTCGTCATTTGTCTCGACATATGACCATTTATGACAGCGTTGCAATTTTGTTTTCCCGCAAGACGGATGCGCTCATGAGAGAAATCATCATGGGTCTCAAGAAGGTTAGTGCAGGTGCTGAAAAAAGGTGACTCTTACCATTGAAATTAAGAAGGAAATGATGGAAGAATATGAGGTGTGCACGTCAGTGAGCTGGCTTGACAATCCGGCCGGAATATGTCTACAATCTCCAGGACGACTCATTATTGGGGCCCGAGCAAAGAGTGGTGCGAGAGCCCTATTGGAATGCAAGGCATTATTATTGTGGGTAAATGTTAATGGACAATTTGGAGGCTTTAACATGCTCAAAAACTCACCAAACTTTGCAGATATTTGCATCTTGGTGTAAATTTAGATTGTTTTGCAACCTTATGAAAAAACGCAACAAAATGGCTCAATGACGCCCCCTTGAATTTTTCAAAACGGCCTCTTTTTAGTTTTTTTCCAACGGAGAGCAATGAGCCAAATTCAATAAATGACAACTCAGTGATTGATCGAAGGTTGTCTTTTTCATATATGGCATGTATGAGAGGTTATCCCTGCCTGAACACGACTGCATTGAAATATTACCCATTAGGCCTGGCGCCCCAGGGAACAGGAAACGCCTCTTTTTCCTGAGACGGGCTCCTCCAAGGGAAAAAAATCAAATGACCTCAAACCTGCATCAGGGAGGCTTTAAAACATGTGTTCAGGTGCGCGATGAAAAATTTGGTTTCGTTGAAGCATAGCAGTCCAAACAGGAAAGTGAAACAGTCCGTCGACATTTTCTTTCACCCAAAAATTTTGAAGTCATAACTTGGCGGACATACAACATATCTGCACCACACATCCCATGCTTGGTGAAAGTTGTACCCTGAAGGTTCCTGTAGGGGTCATTTGTATCAACCCTACAGTGCCAACCAGTGGCAACAGAAAGTCAATCATTTTACTTGTACTGGTCCAGTTGCTATCAGCTTGGTCATTGTAGTTATAAAACCTTTTGTAATACTCCATTTTAAGGCCCATCTCCAAAGTCTGTCTGTCACTGTGACGACCCTTTGTTTGCCATTAAAAGGATGTAGATTTCTTCAGGGACTTACGCAGTTTATAGAGCCATGGAATTTGGCACACTTGGTTGAACTGGGTCAATTACAAGATTCATTTTGGTTTTGAATAAGGTCATGGCTGAACAGCTCCGTAGCGCCTCCTTTTTAGGACCCTCTTCAATAGGGTGTTCTTCACCTAGGTGTGTGAATGTATTTCTCAACTCAGGATATATAAAAACATCTGTCAGCCATGCCCACAAAGCAATAGAGGTGAGTTTCAAGCACTTGTTAATTCCTCATGAGATGATGAGAGGGGGACGATCTGCCACCACCCTGAGCAGCGTCCTGTCAGTTGCATCACGTCCAAGTTGTGCCAAACTGCGAGGGCCGATTCACTCCTGCTTGCAGGTCTAGTTATGATAACATTGGCAAGGAAGTTACCAGCTTCGTCAGGTTTTTAATCATTTATTTCAGAAATTGTGTAACAGAACACGGATACTGTCCTTAAAGTTGACGCCAACAACAACCGAACATGGAAAAAGTAAAATCTCTGCCGCACATCTTCTCACGACAGTCGCGTGATTGTGTTCAGGAACAGCATGCAAAACAGAACCGCAATATTAAAACCCGATTCGTTACATTATTATTATTCCGATTTGTATTTGTAATTTATTTGTTTTGCTATGTGTAATGGCTTTTTGTAATTGTACCTGCAGTATTTATTAAGGATTTGGTATTGGTTTTTGGGCTGTGGAACAAATTAATCAAATTACAATGTATTCTTATGGGAAAATCCTGCACGACATGCAACCCAGGTCCTGGAACGAATTACATTCGTATGTAGAGGTACCACTGCATATATGACAGGAATGACCAACTTATTAGTGGACTAGAATCCTTTGTTTTGTTTGCTTAGCCGTGACCGTGGCTCTCGCAAATGCAACTGCTTAGCTCAGCACAACAACATTTGGCCATGGTTAATCTGTGATCTTGCCATTTTTTGATTTTGAATGATATGCGCGCTGTACTTTCGCCTCCAAGGATGCTCTGTATGTAGCGTAACAGCTTGGAGCATCACAGCTGCACATAAAGTAGCAAAAAGCGCACCCTGCTCCGGTTGCATTCACAAGTGAAGCAAGGTGCGCTTAAAGCGGACCGCGACTTACGATTTTTGAGCGGACCAGAGTTCGTTTGTGTGGTCCGAACCAAAGGTCGGATGCGCGTTCGCATTTAGAAAATGAAACAGACTATCTGGGAAAACGAACTCTGGTCCATTTAGAATGGACCAAATGGTGCTAGTGTGTAAGCGCCCGAAAACGAGTTTATTTTGAAGGGCTTCGAACAGAACGGACGTCTTGCCCTGTACATGAGAGACAAACTTATTAATAATAGATTGTGTTTGGAGGGGGGGAGTAAATAAATAACACTACTGAGATGTTGAAAAGCTCCAAGCACAATAGAGACACTTTGTTGTTTTTGTGTTTGTTTGTTTGTTTGTTTTTTGTGAAATAGTGCTTAATGACTGAATTTGCATTGAACAATGATACAGAAAAAACGCTTTGGGAGAAATACAGTTGTGTTCAAAATTATTCAACCCCCACAGTAGATCAGTGGCTTTGCAAGTTTGACTTTTTTTTTTTCATCTTTTTTATAATCACATTAAATAATGTCAAATGGACAAATCCAAATGAAATTTCAACAAACATGTTTATACCATACCAATCAATGGTCTTTCTGTGATTACTTCGTTGACAAAATTATTCAACCCCTTAGATATGGAGAACTTAAGTACTTAGTAGGAGTGGGAACCTCAGGGCACCTCACGATACGATACGATTCGCGATACAAGGCTCACGATAACGATTATATCACGATACAGCGATTATCGATACATTGGTCAGAAATTAGATACATGACATTCTACGATACAACTGTTGAAACGGGAAAAAAAAAAAAAAGATATTTGAAAATAGAAAAAATACTGTTTAGGTCATTTATTAAACAGTGACACCTTTTCTGTGCAACATTGCTGTAAAATATAAATCTACTGCAAATTGTGCCCCTGCACATATAGAGGAAACCAACCACCACCACTGATATCGCTTGGAGAGATCATGATGAATGGCACCCTTAATTTCTTTAAAGTTTTAAATCTTTAAAAAAATAAATTTAAAAAAAGTGCCGTAGGTGTCAGCAGTTGAGCTTGGAGTGGGGCAATGATAAAATTGGTGGGTCTTTTCTTCGTATATGAACTTTGTTGCTTGGTTTGAGCACTTCCGCTATCTGCTTCAGCATTTAAGATGTCAGACTTGCTCAGTCACAGTCTTCCTCACCTTAAAAACAACAAAATAAAACAAAAATATTAGCTACTTCTTAGCGTTTGAGTTGAATTCCTGATTTTTTGTGTGTGTTGGAAGTATTGAATTAAAAAAAATATGAATTGAATGTATAGAAATTAAAAATTCAATAATTACCTATTTTTAATATGTAGGCTACATCAATAATTACCTATTTTTAATATGTAGGCTACATTAATTATCATGCACATCACTTTATATATCTTGGAACCTATTCAAACCATTTTTATAGCTTATTGTATCAAAATGACAGTAATAACAGTTTGTGTAGTAAACTAGATGGAAATTGGTTATCAAATAAATCGGTAAATTCATGTGGGCTTGTTCGATATTCATTTTCATCCAGTTTAGGGTCCTGGTTTATTTTATATCATTCAACACCAAATGTCATCAAAATAATACATGTAAATTAAAAAGTCAATTACATTGCAAAACTTTCTTACCTCAAGTGATGAATGCGAAGCAGGGAAGAAATCAGGTGTGCCCTTCGTCACCAGCTCCCAGTGAACCTTATTTTTGTTAGACAATTGTTGCATACAGCAAAGTCCTTGTTCACCTTACTTCCTTTCTTGTTGGTGTAAAATCTAAAGTGTGTCCCCATGTGTGATTTGTGGCAATATTTTTCTCATTTTTTCCTCCACCGTTCTCACGGAGCTTTTTTATTTTTTCAACCCACTTGGAGCTGCCTCTCTTCTTCTCTAGACAACTTGTGCGCACTTTACCCTCACCGCCACTCCCGAGCGCCCCTTGTGGACCGCCAAGGAATTGCTCAACAAACATTGAGCAGTTTACAGCATCCATACTCCATTGTATGGCAAATATGTTCAATAAAAGTATCGATTCTTGGCGGGAGCATATCGATAACCCATCGGGTTGCAAAATATCGCGATATATCGCTGTATCGAGATATTGTCACACTCTTAGTACTTAGTATAACATCCTTTAGACGTGGAGCATAGTTTGACACAAGTTTCTTGCAGCGATCCACAGGTATCTTCACAGGCCTCCAGTTCATTAACTTTTTTTGGCTTGCGTGCTCCCACCAGAGATTTTCAATGGGATTTAAGGCTGGTGATTGCGATGGCCACTCAAGAATCTAACAGCCCTTCTTTTTTTGCAACCAAGATGTAGTAGATGTTAAGGTATGCTTAGGATCATTGTCTTGCATGAAATTTGCATCCAAGATTTCCTGTTCGTAAACTGAATTCATAATGCCTTGCACACGCTGAAGATTCCCTGTACCTGAAGAAGCAAAACAACCTCAGAGCATGACTGACATCACCCTCCCCCGCCATGCTTCACAGTAGGCAAGGTGTTCTTTGCTTTATAGGCATCAGTCTTTCTCCTCCACACGCACCGCTGAACCATTGGACCAAAAAGTTGCACTTTGGCCTCATCACTCCAGAGAACAGTACTACAAAACTTTAATGGTTTGTTCACATGTTTTTTTGCAAACTACAGTCGACTCTTCTTGTGCTTTGGAGTCAGCAGGGGGATGCACCTGGGAGTTCTTGCATGCGAGCCATCATTTCGCAGCGTGTCTTATTGTCTGGGATGAAACCTGAATACCTCCCTCTGATATGTCCTGCTGTAGTTCCTCAGCTGTCACCCGAGGATTTTTCACCTCATGTATCGCACAGCAGTTGCAGACAGTAACCTCCTACCACGCCCAGGTAGCGTGGCCCACTGTGCCTTTAGCTTTAAAGTTGTGGACTATGCTCCCAATTGTCTCTTGAAATGTTTAGCCTCTTTGCTATCTTTTTATATCATTGCTTTTGAAGTGAAATGACCTCCTCTCTGAAATTTTTTGGACCATCCCTTGGACTTTACCATGTTGCAAAAATAGCCATTTGTCACAGTCCTTCAAAATCTGCTTGATTGCTGCTCAATAGGCTTCCTTCCGCATCTACAGGGGGTTTCATCAGCTTTTTGACAACACCTGTTCTTAACCCCGGAGCCCGCTACTTTTAAATTCCGTTCAACACACACAAAGGCACACAACAACCTGCAGACGCACCCCTACAAATGCACGCACGCACACATAGTGTAGCACTTGCAAGAATTGGCAGCGGAAATTAGCCTCAGTAAATCAACACAAAAGTCTAGCTCATTTTTTACTGTTTATTTTTCTCCACACTCAATCGTGATGTCGGTAACCCACGAATGGAGGGTCGCGCCGTCGCATCATTGCAGCGCTGACAGTATTCCTAAAGACGCCACAATAGTTTTAGGAAGAATGTCATTTCCTTTAGTCATTTTAAAATATATTTTATTGTTTGGAATACACAAGCACTGTACATCCCATGCAGCTGACCTATATACAGTGCGGAGCAGAAGTATTTGCACCCCTTGTGATTTTGCAAGTTCAGCCACTTAGAAAATAGGTAGAGGTCTGAAATTGCAATCATAGATTCATATCCACTTATAGAGACATAATCTAAAAATTAATAATTTATTTGCAATTTACTGGGGTTCATAAGTATTTGTACCCCTGAGAATCGGCTGAGAATCTGTTGAAGCCAGTACATGTGAAGGCCCGTCTGAAGTTTGCTAGGGACCATCTGAATGATGCAGAGTGGTCAAAAGAGAAAGTCATGTGGTCGGATGAGACCAAAGTAGAACTTTTTGGTGCAACTTTACACATCATGTGTGGAGAAAAAAAGAGGGATGAGTACAATCCCAAGAACACCATCCCCACTGTGAAGTATGGGGGTTAAACATTGTGCTTTGGGGTTGCTTTTCGGCAAAGGGGATAGGGCGATCGTCAGATTTTGAGCCACAACCTCCTTCCCTCAATCAGAGACCCGAAGATGAGTCGTGGCTGGATCTTCCAACATGACAATGATCCGAAGCACACAGTCAAATTGAACAAGGAGTGGCTGCGCAAAAAGCATATCGAGGTTCTGGAGTGGCCTAGCCAGTCTCGACCTCAATCCAATAGAAAATCTTTTGATGGAGCTGAAACTTTGTTTCTTAACGACAACCCAGAAACCTGACAGATCTCGAGAAGATTTGTGTGGAGGAATGGATCAAAATTCCTGTTTCCATCTGAGAAAACCTGGTGAAGAACTACAGAAAGCGTCTGACCTCTGTAATTGCAAACAAAAGCTTCTGCACTAAATATTAGCACTGATTTTCTCAGGGGTACAAATACTTATGAACCCTAGTAAATTACAAATAGGTTATTTTAAAAATCATACAATTTGATTTCTAGGATTTTCTTTTAAATTATGTCTCTATGAGTGGAAATGCATTTGATTGAAATTTCGAACCTTTATTTTCTAAGTTGCAAACTTGCAAAATCACAACAAGTGCAAATACTATTGCTGCTCGCTGTATTTTGTTTTGTGTAAGTTGTAATAAAATATAGTAAAAATTAGATGCACAATACTTCTATAAACATTACTTACTTAGAAAGACCGGACATTGCAGACGTTCTATTTCCTATTTGGTGCGTGCTAAACAGCAGGGCTTAATCCAGCCGCTGGTTGACGGACTAATGGACATCCGTATTTTAGAATTGACGGACTGGAGAGGCCGGACTCGGGTGGTTCTGGATCGGAGCTGAGCGGATCATGTGGACCACCTTGTATAGATTACAATACAAACATATTTGTATTTGGTTGAATAGTTTTGTTAACGTGAAAGGCTATTATTTGGAATATTCCCAATAATTTTCTTTTTTCAGTGGTATTTGTCTATTTGACATGTCATTTTATAAACGTCAAACTTGCAAAACCACTTTAGTGTGGGGGATGAATAATTTTGAACACAACTGAACATAATTACATCAAAATAAGAGTCATAAAAAATAAAAATGAGTGAATCCCCAAAATTAAAAATAAATAAATGAAAAACTATGTTAAAAATGAATTCTTTTTAAATGACATTTTCAAGTATTTTATTTTTTTTAAATGTATGTATCTTTTAGGATTTTCCCAATTTTTTTTGTATTTTTCAGTGTAATTATATATAATTCCTATTTTTATGTATTTAGTTGTTTCCCCCCCCCCATATTTGTTCAATGCAAATTCAGGCATCAAGGGGTTAAACTTGATTTTTTTTTTGGTTTTTGTTTTTTAACAATGAAAAAGAAGGCGTCATAACCTGATCCTTCTTGCCTAATCAGGAAAAGGCAGGAATAAGTGTCATTTTGGAGGGAGACTAAATTTTCACGTTTTTCTTTTTGTTCCTACCTAACGAGTCATCGCGCTAACCCAATTGCTTTGTGTTGTGAGCACTGCCTTGTAACTACTCAAACTAATATGTACATAATGTATAAGTGCCCATAGTCATGCCTTCTATTGTAAATATACCAGCTTTTCTCCTCTATCGTTCATGCTTTTTTGTTTTTTTTGGGATAGAATTTTGCGCCTTACTGTGATGCTGCCTTTTCTTTAAAAAAAATAAAGATGTACTTTTACCAGAAACATCAAAGTTTTAATGGGTTAAAGTTCTGCGTCGTCATGACAGCAGAGGCGCTGGTGGGACCGATATCACAGTGTTAAGGAAAAATAAAATTTTCTTCCTGACTTGTAATCATTTTGTTTCTCGGGTCACAATTTACAACGGAGGATTAAGGCCAAATAAATAAGAAAACTAAAAAAATGACTACGAGATTAAAGTCATACTGGTACGAGAAAAAAAAAACGTATTGTTACGTAGGGTAAACCGCTATGCACTTTACGTACATGTACCTTAGCTGGGAGCTACGGCGAAGTATCAATATAAAGCCATCTATTGCTTATAATTTGTAGATGAGCCAAAATATGAAGGCTATGCCTCATTTCCTTATTCACCTACATTAGCCCAAAGAAACAATACGACTTTGATTCACGTAGTAATCGTATGAGAAAAAAGTCATACTATTACTATGAGAAAAGTCCAGTTGTTACGAGAAAAATGTCGTACTACAGTGCTGGCACCTCTGCAATTCTGTCAGATAATGCTCAATTTCTCCCAGAAAATGATTGCAATTACAAATGCTTTGGTGGTAATATCTTCATTTATTTTGCTTGCAATGGAAAAAAACGCAAAAGAGAATGAAAAAAAAAAATCATTATCTTACGCAAAACTCCATAAATGGGCCGGACACAGGTATTGGCACCCTTTGAAAAATGGTGATGCTTCTCTAATTTGTGTAATTAACAGAAACTGTCACTTACCTGTGGCACATAACAGGTGGTGGCAATAACTGAATCACACATATGCAGCCAGTTAAAGTGGATTAAAGTTGACTCAACCTCTGTCCTGTCTCCTTGTGTGTACCACATTGAGCATGGAGAAAAAGAAGACCAAAGAACTGTCTGAGGACTTGAGAAGCAAAATTGCGAGGAAGCATGGGCAATCTCAAGGCTACAAGCCCATCTCCAAAGACCTGAATGTTCCTGTGTCTATCGTGCGCAGTGTCATCAATAAGTAGAAAGCCCATGGCACTGCGGCTAACCTTCCCAGATGTGGACGGAAAAGAATAATTGACTAGAGATTTAAACGAAAGATTGTGCGGATGGTGGATAAAGAACCTCGACTAACATCCAAACAAGTTCAAGCCGTCCTGCAGTCCGAGGGTACAACACTGTCAACCCGTACTATCCATCGGTGTCTGAATGAAAAGGGACTCTATGGTATGATACCCAGGAAGACCCCACTTCTGATCCAGAGACATAAAAAAGCCAGGCTGGAGTTTGCCAAAACTTGCCTGAGAAAGCCAAAAACGTTTTGGAAGAATGTTCTCCGGTCAGATGAGACAAGAGCTTTTTGGGAAAAGGCAAAAAAACGAAGCCTTCAAAGAAAAGAACATGGTCCCCACAGTCAAACATGGCGGAGGTTCCCTAATTTTTTGGGGTTGTGTTGCTGCCACTGGCACTGAACTACTTGACCGTGTACCATAAGCGGAGTTTGACTTTTGGGGCAGGGGGAGGCACAACTTGTTGATGACTCCAAAACGCAGTGTCAGCAATAAAATTAACTTACAGGACTATTTATAATAAGTTGAAAATGAGTTTTTTTTGTTTCCCGTCATTCTTGAGAGGAATTCTAAATCGGGCTGCTTAGGACAAGATCGTAATCCATTGAATATGGTACGACCGCCGGTGTCGTGCCAATGTAGTTACCCCAGTCAAAAATTGTATCACCTGGGCAGAGCCACATGGAGGTAGTTGTGTCTTCATTATGCGATTAAAAAAAAAAAAGTTCAATCAAAATATGTATTTTCAATAAAAAAGTCACTTCAGTCAAAAAAATGTGAATGCAAAAATAAATTTGAAACTAAAAAAAAATTTCATTTGAAAGCTTTTTTTTTTTTTGATTGAAGTCAATTTTTTTAGGTTGAAGCAACTTTTTTTGATTGAAGTAATGTGGGTTTGGGCCGCATTTTGGCTAGGACATTTGTGTCTTTATTATTCGATCAAAAATAAGTTGCTTCAAACAAAAAATATATTTTCAAAAGAAAAATCACCTCAATCAAAAAAAAATTTCAATCAGAAAAGTTTTTCAATGCGAAAAAAATATGAGACTCAAATATTTGCATTTTAACACTTAATTTTTCATTTTAAAAAAATATTTGATTTGAGCAATCCTTTTTGTGTGACATTTGTGTGTAAATCATTCAATCCCCCAAAAAGTTGCTTCAATCAAAATCAAAAAATCATTTGAAAAATAAAATTTCCCTCCCCTAATTTAAAAAAAAAAAAAAAATTTTTTTTTAAATAATATTTAAAGCAAATGACCGTCTACGGTGCTCGTCACATGATCTGTTCGAAAAATCATTTTGACCCATTATATATATTAAAAAAAAAAAATTCTGGTTCATTTCATTCATTTTTGTTGTTTGTTTTACAACTTTTACGGTATATACAGAGGAAAGTGAATTACATGCAATGACACTTTTCGGCCACCGGGGGGGCTGGACCCGCCGTTTAAACTCAGTTTATGCCATGTACATGGCAAACTTTTGCAGCATAATGTTTGTGTGAGAAAGCTGGGTCTCCCTCAGAGGTCATGAGTCTTCCAACAGGACAATCACTCAAAACACTCTTCAAATAGAACCAAAAAATGGTTTGAGTTGGTTGAGTTAAAAGGGCAATGCAACGGGAAATTGATCAGATCTTTAAGAGAAAGAGTTGATGAGGTTTATTTTATTTGGGAGGTTCAGAACATCTTCCATGTTAATGTGCACTTTGGACTGTTTTGTTCATTTATGTAAGGCTACTTTCTTATAACAAAAAATAAATTCAAAATATACTCCATGTCGCTGTGCATAATTTGTACTGTTTTGTTAATGTCACTCATTATAATAAAAAAAAAAAAAAACTATCTGCAATTCGAATGTACATCCTATGTTCTTGAATTGTTAAAATTGAGGTTTTGCATTTTGATGTGAGGAAATGAGGGAAAATAAAAATTACATGGAATTTTGTACATCACACACACACCACACTCCTCTTCAGTTATACTCAGCCGGTCACAGCGACACATCAGCGATCCAACGCCGAATTTAGGTTGAAAAAGTACGAAAGCTGTACCGCATACAAACAGGAAGGATTGTCTCAGGAGTGATTTGTTCGAGGATTCAAGGAAATGATTATATTTTTCGTACCATGCATGCATTTTGAAACGATGTGGGGAAAAAATCAATGGGAGAAATTAGCCGCTACGGCATTGGCGTCATTCAACATATCTGCATAAAATAAATGCTTACTGCATGGTATTTTTTTTGCTTCAAACCAAGAATCGACACATTTACGTTCATATCTATAATTCAGGGATTTAATCATTTATTCACAAGAATTTTCAACGCAAAAAGCTTTGTTTACATAAGGCTGCCGCTACATTTGCTTACTGACTAGCATCATAGTTTGCGATATATTCGTAAAATAAATGCTAACTGCACGGCTTTTTTGTTTTTACCAAGAATCAAGACTGTTTTACGACCATATCTATAAAGAATTCAGGGATTTGAGCATTATTTCACAAGAATTTTCAACGGAAAAAGCTCTTTGTTTACGTAAGGCCACCGCTACATTTGCTTACTGACTAGTATCATAGTTCGCAATATTTACGTAAAAATAATGCTAACTGCACGTTTGTTTATTTTTGCTTTTAACCAATAATCGAGACTGTTTTAGGTCCATATTTATAAAAAATTCTGGGATTTAAGGATTTATTCACAAGAATTTTCAAGCGTAAAAGGTCTTTGTGATCTCACTCGGTTAGCTTTGACGGCCCCGCCAACAATGCAGGCCCCCTATTAATCGGCCCCGCCAACACATTACGACGCCTATGCTATTAACAGTATGCGGGTACCAGAATCGGTTGCCAGCCAATTGCAGGGCACAAGGAGACAAACAACCATTTGCGCGCAAACTCATACCGAGGAACAATTTAGAGTGTTCGATCACCCAACCAGGCATGTTTTTGGGATGTGGGGTGGAAACAGAAAGCTCACGCAGGCATGGGGAGAACGTGCAAACTCACACAGGAAGGCCAGAGCCAGGGATTGAACCCTTGATCTCAGAACTGTGAGGCGGATGTGCTAACCACTGTGTGTGTGAAACCTGTTGTGTTTTAGATTTCTAACTGCTAAAAGCAGATTTGCATTTCAGTGGTTCTAGGAGGGCACCCTCCCTTTATGTCAGGGAGTTCTGGCAAGAAATTCTAGCCACTTTCACCCCTGGTTGCCACCAAGCATAAGCAGACCGAAGCCATTCAACCATTTCTCAGACATTGGTGGATGGTTCAGAAAACTCATGCGTTTTTAACCAGAGAATGACCATATACAGTGGGGCAAATACCACTCAGTCAACCACCAATTGTGCAAGTTCTCCTACTTGAAAAGATTAGAGAGGCTGGTAATTGTCAACATGAGTAAATCTCAACCGTTAGAGACAATCTGGGGGGAAAAAACAATCACATTGTTTGATTTTTAAAGAATTTATTTCCAAATTAGAGTGGAAAATAAGTATTTGGTCACCTACAAACAAGCAAGATTTCTGGCTGTCAAAGAGGTCTAACTTCTAACTGGGTCTAACGAGGCTCCACTCGTTACCTGTATTAATGGCACTTGTTTTAACTCATTATCGGTATAAAAGACGCCTGTCAGCCAGTCACACTCCAAACTCCACTATGGCCAAGACCAAAGAGGTGTCGAAGGACACCAGAGACAAAATTGTAAACCTGCACCAAGCTGGGAAGACTGAATCTGCAATAGGTAAACACTTGGTGGAAAGAAATCAACTGTGGGAGCAATTATTAGAAAATGGAAGACCTACAAGACCACTGATAATCTACCTCGATCTGGGGCTCCATGCAAGATCTAACCCCGTGGCGTCAAAATGATAACAAGAACGGTGAGCAAAAATCCCAGAACCACACGGGGGGACCTAGTGAATGACCTACAGAGAGCTGGGACCACAGTGACAAAGGCTACTATCAGTAACACAATGCGCCGCCAGGGAGTCAAATCCTGCACTGCCAGACGTATCCCCCTGCTGAAGAAAGTACACGTCCAGGCCCGTCTGCGGTTCGCTAGAGAGCATTTGGACGATCCAGAAGAGGCCTGGGAGAATGTGTTATGGTCAGATGAAACCACAATAGAACTTTTTGGTAGAAACACAAGTTCTCGTGTTTGGAGGAGAAAGCATACTGAATTGCATCCGAAGAACACCATACCCACTGTGAAGCATGGGGGTGGAAACATCATGCTTTGGGGCAGTTTCTCTGCAACGGGACCAGGACGATGTATCGAGAGATTTTGAGTGAAAATCTCCATCAGCAAGGGCACTGAAGATGAGACGTGGCTGGGTCTTTCAGCATGACAATGATCCCAAACACACAGCCAGCACAACAAAGGAGTGGCTTTGTAAGAAGCATTTCAAGGTCCTGGAGTGGCCTACCTCAACCCCATACAAATCCTGTGGCGGGAGTTGAAAGTCCGTGTTGCCCAACGACAGCCCCAAAATATCACTGCTCTAGAGAAGATTTGCATGGGGGAATGGGCCAAAATACCAGCAACGCTGTGTGAAAAGCTTGTGAAGAGTTACAGAAAACGTTTGGCCTTCATTATTTCCAACAAAGGGTACCGTCATAAAGTATTGAGATGAACTTTTGGTATTGACCAAATACTTATTTTCCACCATGATTTGCAAATAAATTCTTTAAAAATAAAACCATGTGATTTTCTGGGTTTTTTCCCCCCACAGTCTCATGTTGAATATTACAGGCCTCTCTAATATTTTCAAGTGGGAGAATTTAATACTTATTTGCCCCACTGTAGCATTGACTTGATAATGGATTGACGGGAGACGGGGCCGTTTCATAGGGGGCCTATCTCAGTCACAGCTGACTGAGCTGAAACACAGAGCTTTTTCCGTTGAAAATGCTTGCGAATAAATGCTTAAATCCCTGAATTCTTTATAAGTATGGGCGAAAAACCGCCTCGATTCTTGGTTAAACACAAAAAACGTGCAGGTAGCATTTCTTTTATGTAAATATTGCGAACTATGATGCTCGTGAGTAAGCAAATGTAGCGACGGCCTAATGTAGAGCTTTTTCCATTGAAAATTCTTGTGAATAAATGCTTAAATCCCTGAATTCTTTATAGATATGGATGTAAAACAAGTCTCGATTCTTGGTTAAAAGCAAAAAAAAACGTGCAAGTAGCATTTCTTTTACGTAAATATTGCGAACTATGATGCTCGTGAGTAAGCAAATGTAGCGGCAGCCTAATGTAAAAACTTTCCGTTAAAAAAAATTCTTGTGAATAAATGCTTAAATCCCTGAATTCTTTGTAGATATGGACGTAAAAGGGTCTTGATTCTTGGTTAAAAGCAAAAACACGTTTAGGTGGCTATTTTTTTTTACAAAAATATTGCGAAGTATAATGCCAATGCAGTAGCAGCTAACTTCTCCCATTGATTTTTTTTCACGTTTCATAATGCATGCATGGTACGAAAAATATAACAATTACCTTGAATTCTTGAACAAATCACTCCTGAGACAATCCTTCCCGTTTGTATGCAGTACAGCTTTTGTACTTTTTTGGGAAGGCGTGACGCAGTGAATGGGGAATGTGTCATGTCAATACATTATGAAGTCTGAGCATTTAGAATGATTAAAAGCATTTTTTTTTTCTTCAATCAATAGAAATATCCATGTCTTTCCTCCAGAGATGTTTATTCCTCTTTCAGACAAAAACAATCAAAACAAACAGTAGTACAGCAGCAGCAACAGCTTGGGATAGAAAATATCTCTTTTCAAAGTTACTCTTCAGTGTAAAAATAAGTGTGGCCGCTGGTAGTGCAAACCCTTGAAATAAGTGAGGCACGCGGCGGCGCTGCTATTTCAACGACACTTAAGTGCTAACGTGGAGCCAACGGTAAAATGGCCGCTTCCTGCCCCGCCCGGTGCAAAACGACTTCTGAAAATAACGTTTGTTACACATAAAAAATAAATATCAGCTCTCGTCAAGACATTTTCACCAGAAAAATAAAAGCGGCTTATCTTTGATTCTATTTTTGTCACGACGCCAGGACGCCGCGGCAGATGACGTCGGTGCCGTAGCGGCGGGCGAGGGAGGCGTCGCCCCTCGGCCGGCGCGAGCGGCACCTTTTCAGGCCCTCGTTCTCGGACCCCGTGCGCAGCCCGGTCCTGGGGCGTCGCTGGGGCCCCGGCGGCGTGTTGGTGAGCGGCCGAAGCTCCGAGCCGTCGCGCCGCTTGGGGATTCGGAACTCGCCCCAACCTTTGGCTGCCGGCGGCAACTTCCCCGAGCTCCTTTCTCCGCCCTCCGACGACCTGATGTCCACCAGCCGGACCGAGACGGTCCTGTCAAGTTGTTCGGAGCCCTCGGGGAAAACCTCGGGCCGCCGCCGTTTTTTGCGCTCCGCTCGTTTTTCTCGCCTCCGTTCGGGGCCCGGGGCCTCTCCCCGCACGCTTTTCTTGTGCCATTTGGGGCCGCGGCTTTCCCGGGGCGCAGCCTCACGCTTCATGGAGTCCGGCCGTCCGAGCGCAGAGTCTTCGAGGTGGTTCGCAGTCCGAGGGTCCGACTCTCGGACCGCGGGGCTTCCGGGGTCCTTCTCCGAGACGGCTTTCCTTTCGCGCGCCTTCCCCCGGTCTTGCTTGGAGCGCCGTTTGGTCTTGTGGCCCCACGGGGACCGGGACGCCCGAGAGTTCGGCCGGTCCGACGAGAAGAGATGCCGCGGGTCCGTCTCAGACTGCTTCCCTGCGGACGCCGGCATTAAATTTGGGAATGAGTACACTTCCGACGCAGGATAGAGTTGTCCGATAATGACTTAAGTGATAATCCCATATTATCCAACTACATATGTACACGCACACAGTTGTACCTCTACTTACAAATGTCTCTACATACAGAATTTTCAAGTTATGACACGCCTCAATAAGAAAATGTTGCCCCTTGTTACAAAAGGCAAAAATACAGCATGAGTTGCTACCTAACCTAACAGATTTATAGCTGCTGTCATTGGCTATTGCCTAGCAACGTCCTGGTATCCAGTTGGCTAAGAGGGACCTCTACTGTACAGTGGTATGAAAAATTATCAGAACCTTTTATCACATTTCTGCATAAAATCCACGAATTGTGATCTGATCTTTATCAAAATCACACAGATGAAAAAAAATGCTTGAACTAAAAACTACATTTACAGGTTTTCATATTTTAATGAGGATGCCATGCAAACAATGACAGAAGAGGGAAAAAATAAGTCAACCATCATATTCAATATTTTGTGGCCCCCTATTTGGCAGCAATACGTTCAACCAGACCCTTCCTGTAGCTGCAGATAAGTCTGGCACATCGATCAGGACTAATCTTAACCCATTCCTCTCTACAAAACTGCTGTAGTTTAGTCAGAGTCCTGGGATGTCTGGCATGAATTGCTGTCTTTAGGTCATGCCACAGCATCTCAATGGGATTCAAGTCTGGAAATTGACTTGGCCACTCCAGAATGTGTATTTTGAAGTTGATTTACTTCTGTGTTTTGGATCATTATCTCATTGCAGCATCCATCCTCTTTTGAGCTTCAACTGTCTGACAAGACGGCCTCAGGTTTTCCTGAAAAACTTTTGAATTCATTCTTTCATTAATGATTGCAAGTTGTCCAGGCCCTGAGGCAGCAATACAGCCCAAATCATGATGCTCGCTCCCACATGCCTCACGATGGGGATGAGGTGTTGATGTTGGTGAGCTGTTCCATTTTTCCTCCACACATGACATTGTGTGTTACTCCCAAACAATTCAACTTTGGTTTCATCAGTCAACAAAATATTTAGCCAAAACTTCTGTGAAGTTTCCAAGTGCCTTTTTGCAAACATTAAACGAGCAACAATGTTTTTTGGACAGCAGTGGCTTCCTATGTAGAGTACTGAGTACTCCTATGAACACCATTCTTGGCCAGAGTTTTACATATAGTTGATGTGCGCACAGAGATTAGGGGTGTGCCGTTTTAGGCACCCCACGATTCGATTACAATTCAGGGTGCTACGATTCGATTATTGCACGATGATCACAGTATTGACGATGATCACAATGATCGATGCATCGTACATTACTAAATAATAAAGTAACCAAACAAATTCATGTCCATTATTTATTTAAAATATCCTAATGATTCAACAGGAACGATGGAAACATGCCCATACAACAAAAAGCTGCCCCTCATGCTGCTTTTTTATTTATTTTTACAAGAAAGTGCAAAAACTAACCATTTTAAAGGCAGTACTTATGTCTCTCAACAATACCATAAAATTTACACAGGTGGAATGAGTACCACACTTTCTGGAAACTGTGTCTTTAGAAACAAGACTTCTTTTAACCAATATACTTTGTCTTCGCAGATTTCTGTACTATTTTGCATGTTTGTAGTGTTACTGCTGTACTTAATCATGGTTTTGCACGTTCTGCATATGAAATACGTGTTAGCGAATTAGCTAATTAGCTTAGCACTCAGCGGCAACTATTAACATCTCAAAAACAACAACGGCTAAACAGTACAAGAGGGTTCGTGTACTCACCTTTTATAGACTCACACGGGTCTTAGCAACAACTGAAAGACAAGGAGCGACGAACTCTCTTCCCCTCTCGCTCTAAAAAATAACTTGCGCACATGAAGCGTCCGGGTCCTTGCCTGTCTCATACACAAATTTATTTTCCAGTCTTTTGAAAAGGAGTAATTCTCTCGCTCAGTAACCGGCAGTATCCATCATAACGTTGTGCGTTAAACGTGTCCAGGCGGCAGACGTGTCTTGGAATTTCATTCCACTATGAGCGGCTGTCATAAAGTTATGAGGTAAAATCATCGTTTTTGAACCTTTATGAATCGTAATCAAATCGTCACGGGTCGAATCGCGATGCATGTAATAATTGATTTTTTTGGAACTCCCTTAACAGAGATATTGAACTGTGCCAGTGATTTACTCTTTAGCAGACACTCTAGGGTTCTTCTTTTTTTTTTTTTTTTTACCTCTCTGAGTATTCTGCGCTGAACTCTTGGCGTCATCTTTGGTGGATGGCCACTCCTTGGGAGAGAAGCAACAGTGCCAAACTCTCTCCATTTGTAGACTCCTTCTCTGACTGTCGATTGATGAACATCCTGACTTTTAGAGATGGTATTGTGTCCTTTCTAAGCTTTATACAAATCAACAATCCTTGATTGCAAGTCTACAGACAGCTCTTTTGACCGAGCCATGATGCACATCAGACAATGCTTCTCATCAAGACAATTGTTACCAGGTGTGTTTTATAGTGGGCAGGGCAGCTTTAAACCACTCATCAGTGATTGGGCACACACCTGACTTAAATTGTTTGGTAACAATTGGTTTCAGTTGCTCTCGCCTTAGGAAGAGGGTTCACTTATTTTTCCCCCATTCTGTCATTGTTTGCATGCCATACTCATTAAAATATGAAAACCTATAACTATTTAGGTGGTTTTAGTTGAAGCTTGACACTTTTCACTTGTGTGATTTTGACAAAAATCAGATCACCTTTGATGGTGATTTTATGCAGAAATGTGAGAAATTCCAAAAGGTTCAGATACTTTTTCATACCACTGAATGTGTCTTGGCGTCCTCTTCATTCACCCCTCAGGCCATGAGGTGTTCCGACAGCTTTTCGTGAGTATTAACGTTTAATATTTGTTTTTAATTATGCACAACTCTTATGTTATTGTGCAATTATCTAATATTAACATGTATTTGTTTTATGTTTTCATGCATTTTTATGCATTATAAAAGATGTATGTCTTAATTTTGGAGGCAGTGGAACGGATTATGGTATTTCCATGGAAAAGACATCTTGACTTATGGATTTTTCAGTTTACGAAACTACTTCAGGAACCAATTAATTTCGTAAGTGGAGATACCAACATACACTTACCGGCCACTTTATTAGGTACACCTGTCCAACTGCTTGTTAACACTTAATTTCTAATCAGCCAATCACATGGCGGCAACTCAGTGCACTTAGGCATGTAGACATGGTTTAAGACAATCTCCTGCTGTTCAAACCGAGCATCAGTATGGGGAAGAAAGGTGATTTGAGTGACTTTGAACGTGGCATGGTTGTTGGTGCCAGAAGGGCTGGTCTGAGTATTTCAGTAACTCCTGATCTACTGGGATTTTCAAGCACAACCATCTCTAGGGCTTACAGAGAATGGTCCGAAAAAGAACAAATATCCAGTGAGCGGCAGTTCTGTGGGCGGAGATGCCTTGTTGATGCCAGAGGTCAGAGGAGAATGGCCAGACTGGTTCGAGCTGAAAGAAAGGCAACAGTGACTCAAATAACCACCCGTTACAACCAAGGTAGGCAGAAGAGCATCTCTGAATGCACAGTACTTCGAACTTTGAGGCAGATGGGCTCCAGCAGCAGAAGACCACGCCGGGTGCCACTCCTTTCAGCTAAGAACAAGAAACTGAGGCTACAATTTGCACAAGCTCATCGAAGTTGGACGACAGAAGATTGGAAAAACGTTGCCTGGTCTGATGAGTCTCGATTTCTGCTGCGACATTCGGATGGTAGGGTCAGAATTTGGCGTCAAAAACATGAAACCATGGCTCCATCCTGCCATGTATCAACGGTTCAGGCAGGTGGTGGTGGTGTAATGGTGTGGGCAATATTTTCTTGGCACTCTTTGGGCCCATTGGTACCAACTGGGCATCATTGGAACGCCACAGCCTACCTGAGTATTGTTGCTGACCATGTCCAGCCCTTTAAGACCACACAATGTACCAATCTTCTGATGGCTACTTGCAGCAGGATAATGCGCCATGTCATAAAGCTGGAATCATCTCAGACTGGTTTCTTGAACATGACAATGAGTTCACTGTACTCAAATGGTCTCCACAGTCACCAGATCTCAATCCAATAGAGCATCTTTGGGATGTGGCGGAACAGGAGATTAGCATCATGGATGTGCAGCCGACAAATCTACACCAATTGTGTGATGCAATCATGTCAATATGGACCAAACTCTCTGAGGAATGCTTCCAGCACCTTGTTGAATCTATGCCATGAAGAATTGAGGCAATTCTGAAGGCAAAAGGGGGTCCAACCCGGTACTAGCATGGTGTACCTAATAAAGTGGCCGGTGAGTGTATATATAAATCCAAAGCATCTTAGTTTGGAGACATCTAATGGTCAATAAGCATAACTGGTGTGCTCAACTGTGACCAGCCCTTGTGCAAGGGCAGAAGGCTTCTACATTCACTTTGAAGGCAACATGCATTGGCCCAAAACTGATGTCAATCATTAAAAAAAAAAAAAAAATCGGCCACCTGATATCGGACAACTCTGACGCGGACTCTTCGAAACTGCATTGTTTTTTGTCGAGGACGGGACTCACCGCCGCCGAGCGTCTCCCGGTCTACGAGCTGAAGTTGATGCTGGAAGATCTGCTCCTGAATCCGCCATAAGGAACGCTTCATCTTCTCACGTCGGGTCACCATGTAGGTCAGGTTGCGCACCTGATGGGATGGCAGCGGGTCACCCGGTTAAATGCCGCCGTGCCGTACGGTTGCTTTGCGCTGCTCTCGGCTCCACTACATCTCAGCTTTGACCTGTTCGCTGCTCTTTTGACTTTGAGTGCACACAAACTTTCTGCTCATTTCATGAAACTGCCTCTTAAAGACCTCACAACAATTAGAATTTGAATCGAGATGACTCACGTGACATTACGATGAATTGTGTTGTCATCAAATCATGAATTCGATAGTCCGTAGTATTTAGTACTAGGGTTAGGGTTAAACCCTCAGTGCACAATTATTAGAACAGCTGCTAGAAATATGTATCTCGACTTCACAATGCCATTCAAATGTGTAATCATTGCCCAGCCCTAATATCACTATTACTATAATTGTTTTGTACACAAACAATAATGTTCATTAAAACAAAAAAACAAATATGCCCCCAAGTAAGAAATTTGATTTAAAAATAAATCTTTTTAAATTTCCATGAATTAAATGTGTTGAAGGGATCCTCGATCTTAAAGACATGTAATTCTTAAAATATAAATGTTAGTATGAGTTATAATAATTTAATATTAAAACCCCTCTTAATGTTTTCGTTTTAATGAAATTTGTAAAATTTGTTTAACCGATAGGTCGCAATTCTTACTGACTCACTTGTTAGCTACCCCAAAATGTCATCAGTTCTGCCCTTCCAAAGTGAAGAGCAGGACAGCACTGTCAGTCGTTCACAAGACGAGCAGCAAAAGGCAAAAATGCAGAGCAGGAAATACCTGATGAGACAAGAGTTGGGCAAAACTGGTGTCTCAATGACAACGAAGCGAGACAGTATGCTGTTAGACCTTCAAGGTGAGCTATTGGGTGGTCAAACTTATTCCAATATAATTATGTAGATACAGGCCAAAAGTTTGAACACACTTTGTCATTTGTGCATTTGAATTTTTATGCCTCTTGACATTAAAAACTCTCGCTGAAGGTAATAAAACTATGAATGCACACGTGTGATAATCAGGACCGGAATTGTATTGTGGCTGACTGTACTCATTAAATTCATCATCTGACGGGAACAAATCCTGGGATCGAGTGTCCTCCATGTCTTGTACATCCTACTCACGTTTAGCTACGTTAAGGGTGGTCCATATTAAGTGCTTGGCGCCAATCAGCTAGCCAGTGTTCTGCTGCATCGGACGTGTCTGGATCAGTTTGAGTGGCAGCATCACTCATATTAGGTGAATACTGAACAGACACACTTACTGCCTGATGAACTGACAGTAGAGGGGAATTATTAGCTTCCTCTGTGACTAGCGGTACGCCCGAAGGTTCGCCTCCCACCGTAGCAACAGGAGCTGCTTGCCCGCTTTAGAGAGTGGCCAGTGTTTGTCTTTGCCGATTTATTGCGCGCATATCACTCGCTATCTGAGTGCGTTGAGGCTTCTTGTGAGGGAAAATAGTTGGAACAGCATTTGATTTTAGTCTCTGCCTACATCCAGACTAGAGCTGAAACGAATACCGAGCAACTCGAGTTTAGAAAACGGATCCAAGTAATTTTATTCACATCGAGTAATCGTTTATTTTGACAGCTCTAAGCATCACGTTTTGCTCGGACTACTTTTAATGCGGGACAACGCGCTGATATTACGTGCGTAGAGGACGAAGCAAAAAACTTACTGCAGCCGACAGCCGCTACAAACGACGCCGACGTTGCTAAATACTTGCCCGCACGATGCTATGTTGGTAGCAGGTAGCGTCTGATGAGTCTCATAGAGATCACATGTATGTTGAACTAGATGCGAAACGACAGACTCGGCCGCGTCTGGGCAGCGTTAGTAAACCGCCGCCATCTTAAAGCAGTAGCACGCTAAGCGCTAATAAAGAGCGCTAAGCGCTAATAAATAAGATTAACGTTACTGTCACAAGCTCAAGTAACGTTAGCCCTGCGGAGGGCTAGGTTTCTATTAATTATGACCACTGTCGATGCGTGACTAACGTGTCTTACATACAGGCTCTAACATAACATAGCGTTGTGGAGTGATGAGGGTGTAAAATAAAAACTTAATAATGTTAACTATCAATTTTAGCTCAGTAGTCATTGCTGGATAAAACACCAAGTAGCACTGGTCCCTAATGTGCTCCAATACAGCCTGTATCATACATTTATTTTGAACACTGCAAAAACTCAAACTACTATCAGGACTTACAGTTTAGACTAACTTAAAACTTAACTAGAACTTAAAAATGGCTTGACACAAATAGAAATTCAATTGAAACACGTGGGGGGAAAAAACCCCAAACTTTTAAGTGATGTGTGTTTTCAAGCGTAACAGCATTTTTAGGTAAGATATATATATATATATATATATATATATTTTTTTTTTTAAGATCTAAAAGTTTTTGGAGTGAAACCAGTGAATTACTCTTTTTTTATTCTAGTTACATCTGAGATGCAATTGTTGGCTGTTTTCAACAATAAACATCGAAAAGAAAGACATTGATTGACTGAAAATGGTTCAAGATTAGATGAAATGTCTTGTTTTGTCATGTATATTTATAATTGCTCTTCACCTAAAAATATATTTGTTTTATCCAATTACTCAATTAATCGATAGAATTTTCAGTCAATTACTCGATTACTAAAATATTCGATAGCTGCAGCCCTAATCCAGACGCTCCAGTCAGCTCTTTCATAAGTTGTCGTCGACTAAAAGCCTTGAACGCAGAAGGAGAAAGCTGGCAAGAACAAAGCCTTGGGTCTTTGGGAAGTTTTGTCAGTCTACAGGCATTTTCCCAAACCTTTCTCCTCTTCTTGTCAATAGGGAATCTGTAGAGACTCACGTCACTCCCCTTGTTTCCATTTGACTGGAAATTGCATCCTAAAGCAGCACATCGTGGCATTTTACTTCGCGAGTTTAGGCAGCAATATACAATTGGTGTACACAATTGGAAACGTCCCATTTACGTCATCACTCAGAGACCGCAAAACATGGCGCAAACTATCGATCAAATTATGTACTAAATATTATAAAATACTGCCATTGATACATTTTAAGTGTTTCTAACAACATATTTTAGTAGAAGAGAACATTTGTGGTTTATTAGAGCCTACATGTCTTTAAGATCGAGGATCCCTTTAAATATGTTTATATCAAATAATATATATATATATATATATATATATATATATATATTTTTTTTTTTTTTTTTTTTTTTTTTTACACATTTATTCAATTTTAATGGTAAAAAGAATCATTTCAATATAGAAAGAATAATGTTGCAGTTTTATTTAAATGAACGGGAAAAAAAAAAAAAATGTGGGGTTTTTTTGGGGAAAGGTCAAAAGATATTTCAGGCTCCCGGAGGGGGACGGGCCCTCCCCGGAGCTTTTCCGGAGGGGCTGGGGTCACCTACCCTCTCCAGGTCTTGACGGAGGTGAGTGAAGAGCTGCAGGCGTCGGAGCAGCACCTCATGCTCCCGTCGGGCCAGGCCATCCTCCTCGTCCTTCTTGGGCGTCAGCAGCGGCTGGTCGAAGTTGGCTTTGCGCTTCAGCTTCCAGTACTGGTATACAAAGTCCACTGTCTCAGGCGCCATCTTCAAGTGGCGCCCCACCTCTCTGGCGTCCACAAACTCGTAAAAGACCTCCTCCATCTCTCGCAACTTCATCTTGCGGACGTTGACGCGCATTTCCTGCGGGTCGCGAGGCCAGAGCGGGCGAGAGGACGAGGCCGGGCCCGGATCCCCTTTGCTATTCACCCGCCGTTCGCCCCTCCCGTCCACGCCCTGCTCCTCCTCCTCTTCGTCTCGCTCCCCGGAGCGGTCGGCCTCCGGCCCAGAGTGCTTGGGGCAGTAGGACTTGAACTTGACTTGGTCGTCCTGGGTGAGGATGGTGGTCATCTCCAGGCCGGCGTGGAGGCCGCACGTCACGTGGAAGGCCACACGGCAGTTTTTGGCCGAGCACTATCAACAACAACAAAAAAAAGCAGGGTCGGTCTCGACTATCGGTGGAGTCCGGTCCGTCGTAGCTACCTGGATGCAGGCTCCCGTCTTGTCTTTACACAGGCAGCAGTTGAGCGCCCACCTGTTGCTGGGAATGTGCGACACGTTGGTGATGGGCTCCATCTTCTCCGGGTTCCCGATGCTCACCTGCACCCCCAAAAACAATCAAGAGGTCTAAGGAAGTCTGGGCAATGAGGAGAAGATCGCTTTGGATTTCGCCACTCATGCTCACATTTGCACCAAATAATAATAACATTCATTTCCAATGGCAAAAACGTACTAATTCCTATTTTTAAGGTACTTTCAGCACATTTTGGATAATTTCCTTATGATTTATGGCAGTGGTTTCAAACTCATATTTGGGCCACATTTATGCCAATAGTATACCAAGCGAATGCTATTTTTAGACCGCAAGGCTGCGTAACGTCAGCATCGTAAACCGGAAAGGGGATCAATATACAAGCACGCTCGCATACACCCCATGCAAGTACTGCTCGTTTTTAGGGCTGTCCCAAACGACAAATTTCCTCCCGATTAGTCAGACGACTATTTTTACGATTAGTCGACTAATCTAATAAATTTTTTTTCTTTTTTTTTTTAAATAATGAATTTTTTGTTGAAGCTTATTAGTTCACAAAAGAACATTTTGGAACACCTAAATTCTTTTATTAACGTATGAATAAATAACATAAATATCAATAATAAATCCCAAACAATGAGGTCAAATGCTGCTGGCATTAATTACTGCAAAAAAAATGTAAACGGAAACACGGTGACCTCACCTTTTTAACAGGATTCAAAACAATTCTTATTCTTTTTGTGGTATGTCTATATTGTTCTAAATGTTAAAATGAATTGCAATGTCCCGGACAATCATTTTCAGAATACTTTGTGTGAGTTCAGATGCTCATTTTGGTGCGCATTCCACATTTTTTGGGGGAGAGGAAAAACTGTTCAACTTTTGTTTTAATCTGAAAATAGATAAAGCAGAAGGCACACTGAAATATTACAATTATTTTGAATGAAAGGCACACAGTCATAGTACCGGTAACTAAAAATTAAATATATAGTACTAATTTGATAGTATACTACTAGAAGTATACACACAATGATATTTTATAATATAAAGTAACTAACTTAGTGCAGTCATGGATTACAGTAACCAGACCAGTGCTGTCTCCATATATATTTTTATTATATTATGTATATACAGGATATATGTATATATTTTCCCCAAGTGGGAGCTTCCACGATCCTAATAAATACAATCTGCATGCTGTGCACAGAGATGTCGAGATCTACAGCTTTCAGGGGCAGCATTAGAGTAGATTAATAACATGATGTACATGTGGAAAAAAACTTAATGATGCAAGTTGAGAAGACGCACATAAAGGCAACTTCAATTTAAAAAAAAAAAAATCATTAAAAAGTTTTATGGACTTATAATCCGCCAGTGTTTTTCAAGGACACTTTCGAGTATATCGACACACGACGAGTCTAACCAAATGATGTGCAGTAGACGTGCTGGGGTCCACATTGTCGCGGACAGCAAGGTCGCTGATAGCTAGGAATTCGAGCAGTTCTTGAACGCGGCACGAGCACTACCCCGCTCATCCTCAAACAACCAGAACTTTCTACCTACTCCTTCCTTCCCTCCTACTTTACCTCCGCCCGATTTCTCGCGGCACACCTGACGATCTCTCATGGCACACTAGTGTTGAAAAACACTGCGCTCGCTTGTTGTGTTCCAAAATTACTCTTGGGTGACGGCGCTTCAAGTGTTCGGTCATTGCCGACGTGCTACGTGCGGGTATGCGAGCTCAGCTTAGCAAGACTACACACAGTGGCACCCTCCATATTTTCCTTAAAATAATTCCAGGCTCTGGCCATTCTGGTCCGCTTTTTTTCACCGCTTGCATCGCGAGCGCCCACCATTCTAAACTTTATCCGCATGTAAAAATTTTTTTTTTTTTTAACCCGTCATTACCCGTCGACGGTATGTTTTGCCCGTCGACGTATTTACGTCATCGATGACGTCGACAACGTCGACTAGTCGGGACAGCTCTACTCGTTTTCTGCCAGTAATCTTTCAAAAAGGACATGCTGAGGAAACACTGCTGCTATGGAGCTTGTACAAACGACTAGACATTATGACCGTCCATATACGAAGGCTGTTTTCTTCATACGTTTCCCAAAGCCAAACACTGAGAGAAGACAGGGCATATGGTGGTAAAGGAGAGCTTGTTGAAACAGGAGAATGTCATTGTCAGTGGCGCAAGGCAATGCACACAAGAAAAAGGTATCGATAAAAAAGCTACGTCTGGATCAGGTCGGCAGATTTTCCCATCTTATTCAGCCCTCGACACTCAAGCCATCTCTTTAACGAACATTTGTATGCTCTTCCACATCTCTACCAGTGAATTTGGCACCAGAGACATTATTTTCGGACAGAATTGGTAGGTATCTCGTTCATACACTATTTACATGTATGTAGGATGAGGGACAAACGCAAGTTTGACCCCCTTGGCAACAGTTGCTAACGTCATGAATATTAATGAGCAAAGATGATGTGTTACGTGCGGTACGCTATTAGACAAAAAGTGGTCCGGATTTTTGGCCAAATCACAACTCGCTGGCTGCCGTTGACGGCGCAGGACATTCCGTCTATTATGAATGAACCGCCAACGCAAAAGTGAGCCAAGTGCAGCAGTGCAGGCAATCCATCACAGGACTCTCCCACTTTACGGCACCAATGTCCAAAAAAAAAAAGCATGTCATTTTGTATGAATGAGCTGAAACGTGCCTGTCAGGCAGAACTGGAGTAGAACCAGTGGCTGGCTTGGTACTTTGTGTTGATTTTGGGGCAATTCGAGAAAGGTTTTTTTTTTTTTGTCAAAAATAATGACCAGCAATGGAGATTTTTTTTTGTTTTAAATTTTCATTGTTTGCAGGTCCGAGCCAGCAGGTCCAGCTGCTGCCCGCAGTACTCAAGCAGGGGGCGTGGTTGGCGAATGGCGAACACTTGATCTCATTGGTCGTTGAAAGCAGGGGACAAGAACTAGATATATTAATCCTATAAAGTACTGTGGTTACATTTTTGATAGAATTCTATAAATCATTAATCTAAGGTCTAGTTAAGTTTACCATAAATCATGGGTACTCAGTTTTTTAGGATTACAGCCGCAGCTATCGATAATTTAAGAAATCTAACCTGCATAGCAAAAGTCTGCTGGCTTAAATGCTATAAAATGCTAACTTTTTTTTTTTTTAAACAATGCTTTTAACAAATCGTTCAAACACATATTTCTACAAAAAAACTGCTAAATGTACCTCTGAACTAAATTACGAATAGTATTATTAGCTCAAACAAAAATTTACAACCTTATGTTGAGCTTAAACCCAGTTTTAATATTTTCGTTTCAATAAAATTTCATATACAACTAGGCCTGCAAGCAGGACTGAACGGGCCCTCGCAATCTAGCGCAACTCGGACGTCACGCAACTCGGACTGTGTGCAGGTCAGGGTGGTGGCAGATCCTCCTCTCTAATCATCTCATTAGAACCTAACATGCTCGAAAGTCGCCTATTTACATTCCCACACCCAAGAGATAAAAACCCCTATTGGAGAGAGTACTACAAAAAAGGAGCCACTACTGAGCTGTGCAGCCAAGCCCTTATTCAAAACCAAAATTAATCTTCTAACTGGGCCAATTCGACCAAGTGTGCCAACTATTGTGGCTCTATAAGCTCCCTGAATCTCTGAAAAAAAATATTTCCTTGAAATGGCGAACAAAGGGTCGTCACGGCAACAGACAGAGACACGTGGACATGGGCCGTAAAAAAGTATTTTAATAGGTCTTGAAACTACAATGACCAACATGAAAAGAACTGGACATGTTTTGGAAAAACGAGTGACTTTCTATCGCCACTAGTTGGCGCTGTAGGGTTGATGCAAATGACCCCTACAAGGCCCTTCAGGGTATGACTCTCAACAAGCACGGGAAGTTTGGCGCAGATATCTTGTATATCTGCCGAGTTATGACTGTTCAAAGTTTTTGGAGAGAAAAATTGTTGACAGTCATTTTCACTTTCCTGTTTGGACCCCTCCGCTTCAACGAAACTTCAATATTTTTCATCAGGCACCTGAAGACAGGTCTTAAGGTTTCCCTTATGCAGGTTTGAGGTAGATTGATTTTTTCCTTTAGAGGAGGAGTGTGTCCCGTAAAAAAGGGCATTTCCTGTTCCCACTAGGAGGCGCCAGGCACAAATGGTAAATTTTCAATCCAGTCCTGCTCAGGCTGGTATACCTCACACACATGCCAGATTTAAAATAGATTGAACGTTGTATGAGGGAGTTATCAGTCATTTTCCGAATTCGGTGTTTTGGCGAAAAAATGGAAGAATTTGGCGCCCCGCCCAGGTCAGGCCCGTGAATGAAAACACACCATTTTTATAACTTAAGATTTCATATGCCTCATGAACAGTCTCACCAATTTTGAGAATGATCAAACTAATTCCCTAGGTGCCAAGGTGTAAAATGTGCACACTGTAAATCGATAAAAAGTTCACATTCAATCCAAAATACCCGATTTCCTGTAGGATTTGGAATGTGTGTGCAAGAGACTTTTTGGAGCAGTTTTGCACAAAGTTTTGACTCTCCAAATTTCATCACTCTATGTGAGAAAAACCTAAATGGAGAGGCCTTTTTGAAAAATTCAAGGGGGCGCCACTGAGCCATTTTGTTAAATTGTTTCGTAACGTTGCAAGATTATCGAACGTTATCCAAAGCCGCATGTATGTGCAAATTTTGGTGAGTTTTTATGCATATTCAAGCCTCCAAATGTAAACTCTTACTGTGAACCCATGAAAATTTCACATTCGATCCAAAATACCCGATTTCCTGTTGGATTTGGAATATGGGTGCAAGAGACTTTTTGGAGCAGTTTTGCATAAGGTATCTACTCCCCAAATTTCCTTGCTCTATGTTGAAAAAACCCAATAGGAAAGGCCTTTTTTAAAACTTCTTTCTGTCGCCACTAGTTGGCACTGTAGAGTTGATGCAAATGACCCCTACACGAACCTTCAGGGTATGACTCTCAACAAACACGGGAAGTTTGGCGCAGATATGTTGTATATCTGCCGAGTTATGACTGTTCAAAGTTTTTGGCGAGACAAATTGTTGACGGTTATTTTCACTTCCAGTTTGTACCTCTCCGCTTCTACAAAACCTCAATATTTTTCATTAGGCACCTGAACACATGTCTTGAGGCTCCCCTGAAACAGGTTTGAGGTCAATAGATTTTTTTCCCTTGGAGGAGGAGCCTGTCTCGTAAAGAAGGCCATTTCCTGTTCCCACTAGGGGGCGCCAAGCCTAATGGGTAAAATTTAAATGCAGTCGTGTTCAGGCTGGGATATCTCATATACTTGCTAGAAATGAAAAAGATTGAACGTTGTATCACGGAGTTTTTAATCATTTTCTGAATTTGGTGTTTTGCCCAAAAATGGCCAACTTTGGGACTACGCCCAGGCCAGACCCTTGGATGAAAACTCACCATTTTGAAAACTTAAGATCTCATATGTCTCCTGTATAGTCTGACCAATTTTGAAGACGATCCAACTATTTTCTTCAGCGACAAGGTCTCAAATGTAAATCGATAAAATTTCGCATTTGATCCAAAATTTCCGACTTCCTGTTGGATTTGGAATATAGGTGCAAGAGACTTTTTGGAGCAGTTTTACGCAATGTATCGACTCACCAAATTTCATCATTCTACGTTGAAAAAACCTAATAGGAAAGGCCTTTTTGAAAATTTCAAGGGGGCGCCACTGAGCGATTTTGTTAAATTTTTTTGTAGATTATCAAAATTTACGCAAAGTTGCATGTATGTGCAAATTTTGGTGAGTTTTCGTGCATGTTCAGGCCTCCAAACGTAAACTCCAACTGTGAACCGAAAAAATTTCACATTTGATCCAAAATATCCGATTTCCTGTCGGATTTGGAATATGGGTGCAAGAGGCTTTTTTGAACAGTTAGGCATAAGGTATCTACTCCCCAAATTTCATCGCTCTACGTTGAAAACCTGAGAGGAGAGGCCTTTTTGAAAATTTTAAGGGTCAAGGGGGCGCCACTGAGCCATTTTTTGAAATTTTTTCAAAACGACGCAAGATTATCAAATTTTACGCGAATCTGCACGTATGTGCAAATTTTGGTGACTTTTCGTGCATGTTCAGGCCTCCAAATTGGCCATTTTCATTTGCCATGAAGAAAGAAGAATAATAATAATAATAATAATAATAATCCTTTGCATTACAATAGGGCCTTCGCACGCCTAGTGCTCGGGCCCTAACTAGGCCTGCAAGCAGGACTGAACGGGCCCTCGCAATCTAGCGCAACTCGGACGTCACGCAACTCGGACTGTGTGCAGGTCAGGGTGGTGGCAGATCCTCCTCTCTAATCATCTCATTAGAACCTAACATGCTCGAAAGTCGCCTATTTACATTCCCACACCCAAGAGATAAAAACCCCTATTGGAGAGAGTACTACAAAAAAGGAGCTACTACTGAGCTGTGCAGCCAAGCCCTTATTAAAAACCAAAATTAATCTTCTAACTGGGCCAATTCGACCAAGCGTGCCAAATATTGTGGCTCTATAAACTGCCTGAGTCTCTGAAAAAAAATATTTCCTTTAAATGGCGAACAAAGGGTCGTCACGGCAACAGACAGAGACACGTGGACATGGGCCGTAAATACGTATTTTAATAGGTCTTGAAACTACAATGACCAACCTGAAGAGAACTGGACATGTATTGGAAAAACGAGTGACTTTCTATTGCCACTAGTTGGCGCTGTAGGGTTGATGCAAATGACACCTACAAGGCCCTTCAGGGTATGACTCTCAACAAGCACGGGAAGTTTGGCGCAGATATGTTGTATATCTGCCGTGTTATGACTGTTCAAAGTTTTTGGAGAGAAAAATTGTTGACGGTCATTTTCACTTTCCTGTTTGGACCCCTCCGCTTCAGCGAACCTTCAATATTTTTCATCAGGCACCTGAAGACAGGTCTTAAGGCTTCCCTTAAGCATGTTTGAGGTAGATTGATTTTTTCCCTTTAGAGGAGGAGTGTGTCCCGTAAAAAAGGGCATTTCCTGTTCCCACTAGGAGGCGCCAGGCACAAATGGTAAATTTTCAATCCAGTCCTGCTCATGCTGGTATACCTCACACACATGCCAGATTTAAAATAGATTGAACGTTGTATGAGGGAGTTATCAGTAATTTTCCAAATTCGGTGTTTTGGCAAAAAAATGGCTGACTTTGGCACCCCGCCTAGGTCAGGCCCGTGAATGAAAACACACCATTTTGATAATTTAAGATTTCATATGCCTCATGAACAGTCTCACCAATTTTGAGAATGATCAAACTAATTCCCTAGGTGCCAAGGTGTAAAATGTGCACACTGTAAATCGATAAAAATTTCACATTCGATCCAAAATACCCGATTTCCTGTTGGATTTGGAATATGGGTGCAAGAGACTTTTTGGAGCAGTTTTGCATAAGGTATCTACTCCCCAAATTTCCTTGCTCTATGTTGAAAAAACCCAATAGGAAAGGCCTTTTTTAAAACTTCTTTCTGTCGCCACTAGTTGGCACTGTAGAGTTGATGCAAATGACCCCTACAAGAACCTTCAGGGTATGACTCTCAACAAACACGGAAAGTTTGGCGCAGATATGTTGCATATCTGCCGAGTTATGACTGTTCAAAGTTTTTGGCGAGACAAATTGTTGACGGTCATTTTCACTTCCAGTTTGGACCTCTCCGCTTCAACGAAACCTCAATATTTTTCATCAGGGACCTGAACACATGTCTTGAGGCTCCCCTGAAACAGGTTTGAGGTCAATAGATTTTTTTCCCTTGGAGGAGGAGCCTGTCTCGTAAAGAAGGCCATTTCCTGTTCCCACTAGGGGGCGCCAGGCCTAATGGGTAATATTTCAATGCAGTCGTGTTCAGGCTGGGATATCTCATATACATGCTAGAAATGAAAAAGATTGAACGTTGTATCACGGAGTTTTTAATCATTTTCTGAATTTGGTATTTTGCCCAAAAATGGCCGACTTTGGGACGACGCCCAGGCCAGACCCTTGAATGAAAACACACCATTTTGAAAACTTAAGATCTCATAGGTCTCCTGAATAGTCTGACCAATTTTGAAGACGATCCAACTTTATCCTTCAGCGACAAGGTCTCAAATGTAAATCGATAAAATTTCGCATTTGACCCAAAATTTCCGGCTTCCTGTTGGGTTTGGAATATGGGTGCAAGAGACTTTTTGGAGCAGTTTTGTACAATGTATCAACTCACTAAATTTCATTGTTCTACGTTGAAAAAACCTAATAGGAGAGGCCTTTTTGAAAATTTCAAGGGGGCGCCACTGAGCCATTTTGTTAATTTTTTTTATAGATTATCAAAATTTACGCAAAGTTGAATGTATGTGCAAATTTTGGTGAGTTTTCATGCATATTCAAGCCTCCAAACGTAAACTCCAACTGTGAACCGAAAAAATTTCACATTCGATCCAAAATACCCGATTTCCTGTTGGATTTGGAATATGGGTGCAAGAGGCTTTTTTGAACAGTTAGGCATAAGGTATCTACTCCCCAAATTTCATTGCTCTACGTTGAAAACCTGAGAGGAGAGGCCTTTTTGAAAATTTTAAGGGTCAAGGGGGCGCCACTGAGCCATTTTTTGACATTTTTTCAAAACGACGCAAGATTATCGAAATTTACGCGAATCTGCACGTACGTGCAAATTTTGGTGACTTTTCGTGCATGTTCAGGCCTCCAAATTGGCCATTTTCATTTGCCCTGAAAAAAGAAGAATAATAACTAGCCCTGCAAGCAGGACTGACGGGCCCTCGCGTATGGCGCGACTCGGACGTCAAAGAAAGTCGGAGGGCAGGCAGGTCGGGGCGGTGGCAGTCGACAACAGACAGATATCCAGGCAGATATATTGCATGTCTGAATGTTCAGAATTAGTGGGGAGAGAAAATGGCGACGGTCATGATGACTTTCTTATCGGACCCCTCTGCTTTAACAAAACAAAATTGTTTATTAGGCACCTGAACACGGTCATTATGACTTTCCTATTGGACCCCTCTGCTTTAAGGAAACAAAAGTCTTACCCGAGTATAAGTCGCATTTGTGGGTGAAATTTACTTGATAAAATCCAACACGTAGAACAGATATGTCATCTTGAAAGGCAATTTAATATAAAGATACAATAGAGAACAACATGCTGAATAAATGTACAGTGTACAGTGCATAAACAACGAAATGCGAATATACTGTCCTCACCAGGACGCTACCGCTCAGTCCTGGCTATAGACAGCGAACTCCAAAAAGACAATTCTGGATGTCCGCATAATTTGTTGAATCAATTTGGTCCTCGATAGCAAACAGGTTCACATCACCGTAAATAAATGATAATTACGTACTATTACAGCAATAATGTAACAGATTAGCATGCGTTCGCTAGCATTAGCACACCATTCAAACAACCACACAACTGGCTGTAAGTGTCCGCTCGCGGGTGGAAAACACACAACAACAGAAAAGATGATACACGCAGGCGTTGCCTCTGTAGAGATATTTTAAAGGCATAAACAATGAACGTAGGTTCGCAGCCGTCTTTCTCTCTCGCTAACTAGTCCACTCACTCACTCACTCACTCACTCACTCACTCACTCACTCACTCACTCACTCACTCACTCACTCACTCACTCACTCACTCACTCACTCACTCACTCACTCACTCACTCACTCAGAGCTACGTGGCTGTCTGTCTTCTTCTGGTGTGCGAGCGCTTATTCACGTAAACAAGTGCGAGTGCGCTCCCAGGTGGGCGTGAAAGCGCCACAAACTAAATGCATCCATTTCAATATAAAAAAGTCAATTATACAATTGAACATACATTGCCAAAGGCAGAACGCGAACGTGGCCATAGCTATTAACAGTTATTCAGATAACTATAGCATGCTAACAAGTTTACAAAACCATCAGTCCAAAACACCAAAATAACACGGGAAATTATATCATAATGTGTTAATAATTTCACTCACCAGGGGGCACCAGGCCTAATGGTTTTGTAAACCTGTTAGCATGCTATAGTAATCTGAATAACTGTTAATAGCTATGGCCACGTTCGCGTTCTGCCTTTGGCAATGTATGTTCAATTGTATAATTGACTTTTTTATATTGAAATGGATGCATTTAGTTTGTGGCGCTTTCACGCCCAACTGGGAGCGCACTCATTATTATTTTTTCATGGCAAATGAAAATGGCCATAGCTATTAAGAGTTATTCAGATAACTATAGCATGCTAACAAGTTTACAAAACCATTAGTCCAAAACACCTAAATAACATGGGAAATGTTATCATAATGTGTTAATAATTTCACACATAAGTCACTGCTGAGTATAAGTCGCACCCCAAACCAAAATATGAAGAAAAAAAAACACAACTTATAGTCGGAAAAATACAGTAGTCTTTTACTGAATTGTATTGTCAAAAATAAGACACATTTGCTCCCCTGCCCAGGAAAGGGCCGTGAATGAAATGTCACCATTTTGATAACCTAACATCTCATATGTGTCATGAACATTCATTCATTCATTCATTTTCCATGCCGCTTTTCCTCACGAGGGTCGCGGAGGTGCTGGAGCCTATCCCAGCTAACTCGGGGCAGGAGGCAGGGGACACCCTGCACTGGTTGCCAGCCAATTGCAGGGCACAAGGAGACATACAACCATTCACGCGCACACTCATACCTACGGACAATTTAGAGTGCTCAATCAGCCTACCATGCATGTTTTTGGGATGTCTGACCAATTTTGAGAAGCATTCAACTTACTGCTTCGGCGTAATGGTCTCAAACGTGCATGCAGGTTTTTGACAAAAATGCAAGATTCAATCCATAATACCCGATTTCCTGTTGGGTTTGGAATATGGGTGCAAGAGACTTTTTGGAGCAGTTTTACACAACGTATCCACTCCCCAAATTTCATCACTCTACGTCGAAAAAAACTAATAGGACAGGCCTTTTTTAAAAATTGAAGGGGGCGCCACTGAGCCATTTTATTACATCTTTTGGCAATGTTGCTAAATTCATGAAATCTACATGAAGCCACATGTATGTGCACATTTTGGTGAGTTTTCGAGCATGTTCAGACCTTGAAATTTGCCATTTTGAGAGAAAATGCCGAGGGTCTTTTCACTTTCCTGTTTGGATACTGCAACATCAACGAAAACTCAATATTTTTCATCAGATACCTAAAGACATGTCTTAAGGCTCCCCTGATGCAGGTTTGAGATCAATTGATGTTTTTCACCAGGAGGAGGAGCCTTTTTCGTAAAAAAGGGTGTTTCCTCTTCCCACAAGGGGGCGCCAGGCCTAATGGAAAATATTTCAATGCAGTCGTGTTCAGGTTAAGACACCTTACATGCATGCCAAATATGAAAAAGATTGGACCTTGTATCAGGAAGTTATTAATCATTTACTGAAATTGGCGCGTTGCCAAAAAAACACCCGACTTTGGTACCCCGCCCAGGTCAGGCCCGTGGACGAAAACTCACCATTTTCACAACTTAGTATCTCATATGTCTCATGAACACTTACACCAATTTTGAGGAAGATCCAACGTACTGGCTCGGCGCAACGGTCTGAAACGTGCATGCTGGTTTTCGCCCAAAATGCTATGTTTTTCAACATTCAATCCAGAATATCCCATTTCCTGTTGGGTTTGGAATATGGGTGCTTTAGACTTTTTGAAGCGGTTCTGGACAACGTATCCACTCCCCAAATTTCATCGCCCTACGTTGAAATACATCAAAGCAAAGGGCATTTTGAAAATTGCAAGGGGGCGCCACTGAGCCATTTTTTAATTTTTTTTGTAAACGTTGCCAAATTGTCGAAATTTTCGCGAAGCCGGATGTATGTGCAAATTTTGGTGAGTTTTTGAGCATGTTCAGGCCTTCAAATTGGCCATTTTCATTTGCCATGAAAAAAAAATAATAATAACTAGGCCTGCAAGCAGGACTGAACGGGCCCTCGCAATCTAGCGCAACTCGGACGTCACGCAACTCGGACTGTGTGCAGGTCAGGTTGGTGGCAGATCCTCCTCTCTAATCATCTCATTAGAACCTAACAAGCTCGAAAGTCGCCTCTTTACATTCACACACCTAACAGATAAAAAAAAAAACTATTGGAGAGAGTACTACAAAAAAGGAGGCACTACTGAGCTGTGCAGCCAAGCCCTTATTCAAAACCAAAATTAATATTCTAACTGGGCCAATTCGACCAAGTGTGCCAAATATTGTGGCTCTATAAGCTGCCTGAGTCTCTGAAAAAAAGTATTTCCTTTAAATGGCGAATAAAGGGTCGTCACGGCAACAGACAGAGACACGCGGACATGGGCCGTAAATAAGTATTTTAATAGGTCTTGAAACTACAATGACCAACCTGAAAAGAACTGGACATGTATTGGAAAAACGAGTGACTTTCTATTGCCACTAGTTGGCGCTGTAGGGTTGATGCAAATGACCCCTACAAGGCCCTTCAGGGTATGACTCTCAACAAGCACGGGAAGTTTGGCGCAGATATGTTGTATATCTGCCGAGTTATGACTGTTCAAAGTTTTTGGAGAGAAAAATTGTTGACAGTCATTTTCACTTTCCTGTTTGGACTTCTCCGCTTCAATATTCAAACAAAACTTCAATATTTTTCATCAGGCACCTGAAGACAGGTCTTAAGGCTTCCCTTATGCAGCTTTGAGGTAGATTGATTTTTTCCCTTTAGAGGAGGAGTGTGTCCCGTAAAAAAAGGGCATTTCCTGTTCCCACTAGGAGGCGCCAAGCACAAATGGTAAATTTTCAATCCAGTCCTGCTCAGGCTGGTATACCTCACACACACGCCAGATTTAAAATAGATTGAACGTTGTATGAGGGAGTTATCAGTCATTTTCCGAATTCGGTGTTTTGGCGAAAAAATGGCCGACTTTGGCACCCCGCCCAGGTCAGGCCCGATAATGAAAACACACCATTTTGATAACTTAAGATTTCATATGCCTCATGAACAGTCTCGCCAATTTTGAGAATGATCAAACTAATTCCCTAGGTGCCAAGGTGTAAAATGTGCACACTGTAAATCCATAAAAATTTCACATTCAATCCAAAATACCCGATTTCCTGTTGGGTTTGGAATATGCATGCAAGAGACTTTTTGGAGCAGTTTTGTACAAGGTATCGACTCTCCGAATTTCATCCCTCTACGTTGAAAAAACCTAAATGGAGAGGCCTTTTTGAAAATTTCAAGGGGGCGCCACTGAGCCATTTTGTTACATGTTTTCGTAACGTTGCAAGATTATTGAACGTTATGCAAAGCCACATGTATGACCAAATTTTTGTGAGTTTTCGTGCATGTTCAAGCCTCCAAATGTAAACTCCTACTGTGAACCGATAAAAATTTCACATTCGATCCAAAATACCCGATTTCCTGTTGGATTTGGAATATGGGTGCAAGAGACTTTTTGGAGCAGTTTTGCACAAGGTATCGACTCCCCAAATTTCATCACTCTATGTTAAAAAAACCTAATAGGAAACGCCTTTTTGAAAAATTCAAGGGGGCGCCACTGAGGCATTTTGTTACATTTTTTCGTAACATTACAAGATTATCGAACGTTATCCAAAGCCGCATGTATATGCAAATTTTTACGAGTTTTTGTGCATATTCAAGCCTCCAAATGTAAACTCCTACTGTGAACCCATGAAAATTTCACATTCGATCCAAAATACCCGATTTCCTGTTGGATTTGGAATACGGGTGCAAGAGACTTTTTGGAGCAGTTTTGCATAAGGTATCTACTCCCCAAATTTCCTCGCTCTATGTTGAAAAAACCCAATAGGAAAGGCCTTTTTTAAAACTTCTTTCTGTCGCCACTAGTTGGCACTGTAGAGTTGATGCAAATGACCCCTACAAGAACCTTCAGGGTATGACTCTCAACAAACACGGGAAGTTTGGCGCAGATATGTTGTATATCTGCCGAGTTATGACTGTTCAAAGTTTTTTGCGTGACAAATTGTTGACGTTCATTTTCACTTTCCTGTTTGGACCCCTCCGCCTCAACGAAACCTCAATATTTTTCATCAGACACCTGAACACAGGTCTTAAGGCTCCCCTGATGCAGGTTTGGGGTCAACAGATTTTTTTCCCTTGGAGGAGGAAACTGTCTCGTAAAAAAAGGCATTTCCTGTTCTCACTAGGGGGCGCTAGACCTAACGGGTAATATTTCAATGCACTCGTGTTAAGGGTGGGATACCACACATACATGCCAAATATGAAAAAGATTGAACGTTGTGTCAAGGAACTATTAGTCATTTACTGAATTTGTCATTTTGCCGAAAAAATGGCCGACTTTGGCACCACGCCCAGGTCAGACCCGTGAATGAAAACGCACCATTTTCAAAACTTAAGATTTCATATGTCTCCTGAACAGTCTCACCAATTTTGAATATGATCCAACTAACTCCCTTGGCGAAAAGGTCTCAAATGTGCACCCTGTAAATCGATAAAAATTTCATATTTGATTCAAAATAACCGATTTCCTGTTGGGTTTGGAATATGGGTGTAAATGCTTTTTTGGAGCAGTTTTAGACAAGGTATAGACCCCCCAAATTTCATTGCTCTACGCTGACAAAACCTAATGTTATAGGCCAATTTTAAAATTTCAAGGGGGCGCCACTGAGCCATTTTGTTATATTTTTTTGCAACGTTGCAAAATTATCGAAATTTACAATTTTCCGGACGTATGTGCAAATTTTGGTGACTTTTCGTGCATGTTCAGGCCTCCAAATTGGCCGTTTTCATTTGCCCTGAAAAATAAAAAAAAAAATAAAAAAAATAATCCTTTGCAAAACAATAGGGCCTTCGCACGCTTAGTGCTCGGGCCCTAACTAGGCCTGCAAGCAGGACTGAACGGGCCCTCGCAATCTAGCGCAACTCGGACGTCACGCAAGTCGGACTGTGTGCAGGTCAGGGTGGTGGCAGATCCTCCTCTCTAATCATTTCATTAGAACCTAACATGCACGAAAGTCGCCTATTTACATTACCACACCCAAGAGATAAAAAACCCTATTGGAGAGAGTACTACAAAAAAGGAGCAACTACTGAGCTGTGCAGCCAAGCCCTTATTCAAAACCAAATTAATCTTCTAACTGGGCCAATTCAACCAAGTGTGCCAAATATTGTGGCTCTATAAGCTGCCTGAGTCTCTGAAAAAAAATATTTCCTTTAAATGGCGAACAAAGGGTCGTCACGGCAACAGATAGAGACACGTGGACATGTGCCGTAAATAAGTATTTTAATAGGTCTTGAAACTACAATGACCAACCTGAAAAGAACTGGACATGTATTGGAAAAACGAGTGACTTTCTATTGCCACTAGTTGGCGCTGTAGGGTTGATGCAAATGACCCCTACAAGGCCCTTCAGGGTATGACTCTCAACAAGCACGGGAAGTTTGGCGCAGATATGTTGTATATCTGCCGAGTTATGACTGTTCAAAGTTTTTGGAGAGAAAAATTGTTGACAGTCATTTTCACTTTCCTGTTTGGACCCCTCCGCTTCAACGAAACTTCAATATTTTTCATCAGGCACCTGAAGACAGGTCTTAAGGCTTCCCTTATGCAGGTTTGAGGTAGATTGATTTTTTCCCTTTAGAGGAGGAGTGTGTCCCGTAAAAAAGGGCATTTCCTGTTCCCACTAGGAGGCGCCAGGCACAAATGGTAAATTTTCAATCCAGTCCTGCTCAGGCTGGTATACCTCACACACATGCCAGATTTAAAATAGATTGAACGTTGTATGAGGGAGTTATCAGTCATTTTCCGAATTCGGTGTTTTGGCGAAAAAATGGCCGACTTTGGCACCCCGCCCAGGTCAGGCCCGTGAATGAAAACACACCATTTTGATAACTTAAGATTTCATATGCCTCATGAACAGTCTCGCCAATTTTGAGAATGATCAAACTAATTCCCTAGGTGCCAAGGTGTAAAATGTGCACACTGTAAATCGATAAAAATTTCACATTCAATCCAAAATACCCGATTTCCTGTTGGGTTTGGAATATGCATGCAAGAGACTTTTTGGAGCAGTTTTGTACAAGGTATCGACTCTCCGAATTTCATCCCTCTACGTTGAAAAAACCTAAATGGAGAGGCCTTTTTGAAAATTTCAAGGGGGCGCCACTGAGCCATTTTGTTACATGTTTTCGTAACGTTGCAAGATTATCGAACGTTATGCAAAGCCGCATGTATGTGCAAATTTTGGTGAGTTTTTATGCATATTCAAGCCTCCAAATGTTAACTCTTACTGTGAACCCATGAAAATTTCACATTCGATCCAAAATACCCGATTTCCTGTTGGATTTGGAATATGGGTGCAAGAGACTTTTTGGAGCAGTTTTGCATAAGGTATCTACTCCCCAAATTTCCTTGCTCTATGTTGAAAAAACCCAATAGGAAAGGCCTTTTTTAAAACTTCTTTCTGTCGCCACTAGTTGGCACTGTAGAGTTGATGCAAATGACCCCTACAAGAACCTTCAGGGTATGACTCTCAACAAACACGGAAAGTTTGGCGCAGATATGTTGCATATCTGCCGAGTTATGACTGTTCAAAGTTTTTGGCGAGACAAATTGTAGACGGTCATTTTCACTTCCAGTTTGGACCTCTCCGCTTCAACGAAAACTCAATATTTTTCATCAGGCACCTGAACACATGTCTTGAGGCTCCCCTGAAACAGGTTTTAGGTCAATAGATTTTTTGCCCTTGGAGGAGGAGCCTGTCTCGTAAAGAAGGCCATTTCCTGTTTCCACTAGGGGCGCCAGGCCTAACGGGTAATATTTCAATGCAGTCGTGTTCAGGCTGGGATATCTCATAAACATGCTAGAAATGAAAAAGATTGAACGTTGGACCACGGAGTTTTTAATCATTTTCTGAATTTGGTATTTTGCCTAAAAATGGCCGACTTTGGGACCACGCCCAGGCCAGACCCTTGAATGAAAACACACCATTTTGAAAACTTAAGATCTCATAGGTCTCCTGAATAGTCTGACCAATTTTGAAGACGATCCAACTTTATCCTTCAGCGACAAGGTCTCAAATGTAAATCGATAAAATTTCGCATTTGACCCAAAATTTCCGGCTTCCTGTTGGGTTTGGAATATGGGTGCAAGAGACTTTTTGGAGCAGTTTTGTACAATGTATCGACTCACTAAATTTCATTGTTCTACGTTGAAAAAACCTAATAGGAGAGGCCTTTTTGAAAATTTCAAGGGGGCGCCACTGAGCCATTTTGTTAATTTTTTTTATAGATTATCAAAATTTACGCAAAGTTGAATGTATGTGCAAATTTTGGTGAGTTTTCATGCATTTTCAAGCCTCCAAACGTAAACTCCAACTGTGAACCGAAAAAATTTCACATTCGATCCAAAATACCCGATTTCCTGTTGGATTTGGAATATGGGTGCAAGAGGCTTTTTTGAACAGTTAGGTATAAGGTATCTACTCCCCAAATTTCATCGCTCTACGTTGAAAACCTGAGAGGAGAGGCCTTTTTGAAAATTTTAAGGGTCAAGGGGGCGCCACTGAGCCATTTTTTGAAATTTTTTCAAAACGACGCAAGATTATCAAATTTTACGCGAATCTGCACGTATGTGCAAATTTTGGTGACTTTTCGTGCATGTTCAGGCCTCCAAATTGGCCATTTTCATTTGCCATGAAAAAAGAAGAATAATAATAATAATCCTTTGCATTACAATAGGGCCTTCGCACGCCTAGTGCTCGGGCCCTAACTAGCCCTGCAAGCAGGACTGAACGGGCCCTCGCGTATGGCGCAACTCGGACGTCAAACAAAGTCGAAGGGCAGGCAGGTCGGGGCAGTGGCAGTCGACAACAGACAGATATCCGGGCAGTGGCAGTCGACAACAGACAGATATTCAGGCAGATATATTGCATGTCTGAATGTTCAGAATTAGTGGGGAGAGAAAATGGCGACGGTCATTATGACTTTCCTATGGGACCCCTCTGCTTTAACAAAACAAAATTGTTTATTAGGCACCTGAACACGGTCATTATGACTTTCCTTTTGGACCCCTCTGCTTTAACGAAACAAAATTGTTGATCAGGCACCTGAACACATGTCTTAAGGCTCCCCTGATTCAGGTTTGAGGTCAATTGATTTTTGTCCCTGAGAAGCAGGAGCCTTTCTGTTTAACTAAAAGTGTGTTTACTGTTCCCACTAGGGGGCGCCAGGCGTAATGAGTAATATTTCAATAAAGTCATGTGCAGGCTGAAATACTTCACATTCATGCCAAATATGAAAAAGATTGCACCTTCAATCAGGAAGTTATTACCGTATTTTTCAGACAACAAGTCGCACCTGAGTATAAGTCGCACAAGCCAGAAAATGACCAACAAAGAGAATAAAAACATATATAAGTCTTACCGGAGTATAAGTCACAATTTTGGGGGAAATTTACTTGATAAAATCCAACACATAGAACAGATATGTCATCTTGAAAGGCAGTTGCTGAATAAATGTACAGTGTACAGTGCATAAACAACGAAATGCGAATATACTGTCCTCACCAGGACGCTACCGCTCGGTCCTGGCTATATACAGCGAACTCCAAAAAGACAATGCTGGACGTCCGCATAATTTGTTGAATCGATTTGGTCCTCGATAGCAAACAGGTTCACATCAACGTAAATAAATGATAATTAGGTACTTTTGCAGCAATAAAGTAACAGATTAGCATGCGTTCGCTAGCATTAGCACACCATTCAAACAACCACACAACTGGCTGTAAGTGTCCGCTCGCGGGTGGAAAACACACAACAACAACAGAAAAGATGATACACGCAGGCGTTGCCTCTGTAGAGATATTTTAAAAGCATAAACAATGAACGTAGGTTCGCATTCGTCTTTCCCTCTCGCTAACTCACTCACTCACTCACTCACTCACTCACTCACTCACTCACTCACTCACTCACTCACTCACTCACTCACTCACTCACTCACTCACTCACTCACTCAGAGCTACGCAGCTGTCTGTCTTCTTCTGGTGTGCGAGTGCGCTCCCAGGTGGGCATGAAAGCGCCACAAACTAAATGCATCCATTTCAATATAAAAAAGTCAATTATACAATTGAACATACATTGCCAAAGGCAGAATGCGAACGTGGCCATAGCTATTAAGAGTTATTCAGATAACTATAGCATGCTAACAAGTTTACAAAACCATTAGTCCAAAACACCAAAATAACATGGGAAATTTTATCATAATGTGTTAATAATTTCACACATAAGTCGCTGCTGAGTATAAGTCGCACCCCAAAGCAAAATATGAAAAAAACCGCGACTTATAGTCATTTACTGAATTGTATTGTCAAAAATAAGACACATTTGCTCCCCTGGCCAGGAAAGGGCCGTGAATGAAATGTCACCATTTTGATAACCTAACATCTCATATGTGTCATGAATCGTCTGACCAATTTTGAGGAGCATTCAACTTACTGCCTCGGCGTAATGGTGTCAAACGTGCATGCTGGTTTTAGACAAAAATGCCATGTTGTGCAAGATTCAATCCCTAATACCCGATTTCCTGTTGGGTTTGGAATATGGGTGCAAGAGACTTTTTGGAGCAGTTTTGCACAACGTATCCACTCCCCAAATTTCATCACTCTACGTCGAAAAAAACTAATAGGACAGGCCTTTTTTAAAAATTGAAGGGGGCGCCACTGAGCCATTTTATTACATCTTTTGGCAATGTTGCTAAATTCATGAAATTTACATGAAGCCGCATGTATGTGCAAATTTAGGTGAGTTTTCGAGCATGTTCAGACCTCGAAATTGGCCATTTTGTGACAAAATGCCGAGGGTCTTTTCACTTTCCTGTTTGGGTACTGCTACATCAACGAAAACTCAATATTTTTCATCAGATACCTAAAGACATGTCTTAAGGCTCCCCTGATGCAGGTTTGAGGTCAATTGATGTTTTTCACCAGGAGGAGGAGCCTTTCTCGTAAAAAAGGGTGTTTCCTCTTCCCACAAGGGGGCGCCAGGCCTAATGGAAAATATTTCAATGCAGTCGTGTACAGGTTAAGACACCTTACACGCATGCCAAATATGAAAAAGATTGGACCTTGTATCAGGAAGTTATTAATCATTTACTGAAATTGGCGCGTTGCCAAAAAAACACCCGACTTTGGTACCCCGCCCAGGTTAGGCCCGTGGACGAAAACTCACCATTTTCACAACTTAATATCTCATATGTCTCATGAAGACGTACACCAATTTTGAGGAAGATCCAACGTACTGGCTCGGCGCAATGGTCTGAAACGTGCATGCTGGTTTTCGCCCAAAATGCTATGTTTTTCAACATTCAATCCAAAATATCAGATTTCCTGTTGGGTTTGGAATATGGGTGCTGCAGACTTTTTGAAGCGTCTCTGGACAACGTATCCACTCCCCAAATTTCATCGCTCTACGTTGAAAAACATCAAAGCAAAGGGCATTTTTAAAATTTCAAGGGGGCGCCACTGAGCCATTTTTTGATTTTTTTAAAAAACGTTGCTAAATTTTCGAAATTTTCGCGAAGCCGGATGTATGTGCAAATTTTGGTGAGTTTTTGAGCATGTTCAGGCCTTCAAATTGGCCATTTTCATTTGCCATGAAAAAATAATAATAATAACTAGCCCTGCAAGCAGGACTGACGGGCCCTCGCGTATGGCGCAACTCGGACGTCAAACAAAGTCGGAGGGCAGGCAGGTCGGGGCGGTGGCAGTCGACAACAGACAGATATCCAGGCAGATATATTGCATGTCTGAATGTTCAGAATTAGTGGGGAGAGAAAATGGCGACGGTCATGATGACTTTCTTATCGGACCCCTCTGCTTTAACAAAACAAAAGTGTTTATTAGGCACCTGAACACGGTCATTATGACTTTCCTATTGGACCCCTCTGCTTTAAGGAAACAAAAGTCTTACCCGAGTATAAGTCGCATTTGTGGGTGAAATTTACTTGATAAAATCCAACACATAGAACAGATATGTCATCTTGAAAGGCAATTTAATATAAAAATACAATAGAGAACAACATGCTGAATAAATGTACAGTGTACAGTGCATAAACAACGAAATGCGAATATACTGTCCTCACCAGGACGCTACCGCTCGGTCCTGGCTATAGACAGCGAACTCCAAAAAGACAATTCTGGATGTCCGCATAATTTGTTGAATCAATTTGGTCCTCGATAGCAAACAGGTTCACATCACCGTAAATAAATGATAATTACGTACTATTACAGCAATAATGTAACAGATTAGCATGCGTTCGCTAGCATTAGCACACCATTCAAACAACCACACAACTGGCTGTAAGTGTCCGCTCGCGGGTGGAAAACACACAACAACAGAAAAGATGATACACGCAGGCGTTGCCTCTGTAGAGATATTTTAAAGGCATAAACAATGAACGTAGGTTCGCAGCCGTCTTTCTCTCTCGCTAACTAGTCCACTCACTCACTCACTCACTCACTCACTCACTCACTCACTCACTCACTCACTCACTCACTCACTCACTCACTCACTCACTCACTCACTCACTCACTCACTCACTCACTCACTCACTCACTCACTCACTCACTCACTCAGAGCTACGTGGCTGTCTGTCTTCTTCTGGTGTGCGAGCGCTTATTCACATAAACAAGTGCGAGTGCGCTCCCAGGTGGGCGTGAAAGCGCCACAAACTAAATGCATCCATTTCAATATAAAAAAGTCAATTATACAATTGAACATACATTGCCAAAGGCAGAACGCGAACGTGGCCATAGCTATTAACAGTTATTCAGATAACTATAGCATGCTAACAAGTTTACAAAACCATCAGTCCAAAACACCAAAATAACACGGGAAATTATATCATAATGTGTTAATAATTTCACTCACCAGGGGGCACCAGGCCTAATGGTTTTGTAAACCTGTTAGCATGCTATAGTAATCTGAATAACTGTTAATAGCTATGGCCACGTTCGCGTTCTGCCTTTGGCAATGTATGTTCAATTGTATAATTGACTTTTTTATATTGAAATGGATGCATTTAGTTTGTGGCGCTTTCACGCCTAACTGGGAGCGCACTCGTTATTATTATTTTTTCATGGCAAATGAAAATGGCCATAGCTATTAAGAGTTATTCAGATAACTATAGCATGCTAACAAGTTTACAAAACCATTAGTCCAAAACACCTAAATAACATGGGAAATGTTATCATAATGTGTTAATAATTTCACACATAAGTCACTGCTGAGTATAAGTCGCACCCCAAACCAAAATATGAAGAAAAAAAAACACGACTTATAGTCGGAAAAATACAGTAGTCTTTTACTGAATTGTATTGTCAAAAATAAGACACATTTGCTCCCCTGCCCAGGAAAGGGCCGTGAATGAAATGTCACCATTTTGATAACCTAACATCTCATATGTGTCATGAACATTCATTCATTCATTCATTTTCCATGCCGCTTTTCCTCACGAGGGTCGCGGAGGTGCTGGAGCCTATCCCAGCTAACTCGGGGCAGTAGGCAGGGGACACCCTGAACTGGTTGCCAGCCAATTGCAGGGCACAAGGAGACATACAACCATTCACGTGCACACTCATACCTACGGACAATTTAGAGTGCTCAATCAGCCTACCATGCATGTTTTTGGGATGTCTGACCAATTTTGAGAAGCATTCAACTTACTGCTTCGGCGTAATGGTCTCAAACGTGCATGCAGGTTTTTGACAAAAATGCAAGATTCAATCCATAATACCCGATTTCCTGTTGGGTTTGGAATATGGGTGCAAGAGACTTTTTGGAGCAGTTTTGCACAACGTATCCACTCCCCAAATTTCATCACTCTACGTCGAAAAAAACTAATAGGACAGGCCTTTTTTAAAAATTGAAGGGGGCGCCACTGAGCCATTTTATTACATCTTTTGGCAATGTTGCTAAATTCATGAAATCTACATGAAGCCACATGTATGTGCACATTTTGGTGAGTTTTCGAGCATGTTCAGACCTTGAAATTTGCCATTTTGAGAGAAAATGCCGAGGGTCTTTTCACTTTCCTGTTTGGATACTGCAACATCAACGAAAACTCAATATTTTTCATCAGATACCTAAAGACATGTCTTAAGGCTCCCCTGATGCAGGTTTGAGATCAATTGATGTTTTTCACCAGGAGGAGGAGCCTTTTTAGTAAAAAAGGGTGTTTCCTCTTCCCACAAGGGGGCGCCAGGCCTAATGGAAAATATTTCAATGCAGTCGTGTTCAGGTTAAGACACCTTACATGCATGCCAAATATGAAAAAGATTGGACCTTGTATCAGGAAGTTATTAATCATTTACTGAAATTGGCGCGTTGCCAAAAAAACACCCGACTTTGGTACCCCGCCCAGGTCAGGCCCGTGGACGAAAACTCACCATTTTCACAACTTAGTATCTCATATGTCTCATGAACACTTACACCAATTTTGAGGAAGATCCAACGTACTGGCTCGGCGCAACGGTCTGAAACGTGCATGCTGGTTTTCGCCCAAAATGCTATGTTTTTCAACATTCAATCCAAAATATCCGATTTCCTGTTGGGTTTGGAATATGGGTGCTGCAGACTTTTTGAAGCGTCTCTGGACAACGTATCCACTCCCCAAATTTCATTGCTCTACGTTGAAAAACATCAAAGCAAAGGGCATTTTTAAAATTTCAAGGGGGCGCCACTGAGCCATTTTTTGATTTTTTTAAAAAACGTTGCTAAATTTTCGAAATTTTCGCGAAGCCGGATGTATATGCAAAATTTGGTGAGTTTTTGAGCATGTTCAGGCCTTCAAATTGGCCATTTTCATTTGCCATGAAAAAATAATAATAATAATAATAATAATAACTAGGCCTGCAAGCAGGACTGAACGGGCCCTCGCAATCTAGCGCAACTCGGACGTCACGCAACTCGGACTGTGTGCAGGTCAGGGTGGTGGCAGATCCTCCTCTCTAATCATCTCATTAGAACCTAACATGCTCGAAAGTCGCCTATTTACATTCCCACACCCAAGAGATAAAAACCCCTATTGGAGAGAGTACTACAAAAAAGGAGCCACTACTGAGCTGTGCAGCCAAGCCCTTATTCAAAACCAAAATTAATCTTCTAACTTGGCCAATTCGACAAAGTGTGCCAAATATTGTGGCTCTATAAGCTGCCTGAGTCTCTGAAAAAAAATATTTCCTTTAAATGGCCAACAAAGGGTCGTCACGGCAACAGACAGAGACACGTGGACATGGGCCGTAAAAAAGTATTTTAATAGGTCTTGAAACTACAATGACCAACATGAAAAGAACTGGACATGTTTTGGAAAAACGAGTGACTTTCTATCGCCACTAGTTGGCGCTGTAGGGTTGATGCAAATGACCCCTACAAGTTCCTTCAGGGTATGACTCTCAACAAGCACGGGAAGTTTGGCGCAGATATCTTGTATATCTGCCGAGTTATGACTGTTCAAAGTTTTTGGAGAGAAAAATTGTTGACAGTCATTTTCACTTTCCTGTTTGGACCCCTCCGCTTCAACGAAACTTCAATATTTTTCATCAGGCACCTGAAGACAGGTCTTAAGGTTTCCCTTATGCAGGTTTGAGGTAGATTGATTTTTTCCCTTTAGAGGAGGAGTGTGTCCCGTAAAAAAGGGCATTTCCTGTTCCCACTAGGAGGCGCCAGGCACAAATGGTAAATTTTCAATCCAGTCCTGCTCAGGCTGGTATACCTCACACACATGCCAGATTTAAAATAGATTGAACGTTGTATGAGGGAGTTATCAGTCATTTTCCGAATTTGGTGTTTTGGCGAAAAAATGGAAGAATTTGGCGCCCCGCCCAGGTCAGGCCCGTGAATGAAAACACACCATTTTTATAACTTAAGATTTCATATGCCTCATGAACAGTCTCGCCAATTTTGAGAATGATCAAACTAATTCCCTAGGTGCCAAGGTGTAAAATGTGCACACTGTAAATCGATAAAAAGTTCACATTCAATCCAAAATACCCGATTTCCTGTAGGATTTGGAATGTGTGTGCAAGAGACTTTTTGGAGCAGTTTTGCACAAAGTATCGACTCTCCAAATTTCATCACTCTACGTTGAAAAAACCTAAATGGAGAGGCCTTTTTGAAAATTTCAAGGGGGCGCCACTGAGCCATTTTGTTACATGTTTTCGTAACGTTGCAAGATTATCGAACGTTATCCAAAGCCGCATGTATGTGCAAATTTTGGTGAGTTTTTATGCATATTCAAGCCTCCAAATGTAAACTCTTACTGTGAACCCATGAAAATTTCACATTCGATCCAAAATACCCGATTTCCTGTTGGATTTGGAATACGGGTGCAAGAGACTTTTTGGAGCAGTTTTGCATAAGGTATCTACTCCCCAAATTTCCTCGCTCTATGTTGAAAAAACCCAATAGGAAAGGCCTTTTTTAAAACTTCTTTCTGTCGCCACTAGTTGGCACTGTAGAGTTGATGCAAATGACCCCTACAAGAACCTTCAGGGTATGACTCTCAACAAACACGGAAAGTTTGGCGCAGATATGTTGCATATCTGCCGAGTTATGACTGTTCAAAATTTTTAGCGAGACAAATTGTTGACGGTCATTTTCACTTCCAGTTTGGACCTCTCCGCTTCAACGAAACCTCAATATTTTTCATCAGGGACCTGAACACATGTCTTGAGGCTCCCCTGAAACAGGTTTGAGGTCAATAGATTTTTTTCCCTTGGAGGAGGAGCCTGTCTCGTAAAGAAGGCCATTTCCTGTTCCCACTAGGGGGCGCCAGGCCTAATGGGTAATATTTCAATGCAGTCGTGTTCAGGCTGGGATATCTCATATACATGCTAGAAATGAAAAAGATTGAACGTTGTATCACGGAGTTTTTAATCATTTTCTGAATTTGGTATTTTGCCCAAAAATGGCCGACTTTGGGACCACGCCCAGGTCAGACCCTTGAGTGAAAACTCACCATTTTGAAAACTTAAGATCTCATATGTCTCCTGAATAGTCTGACCAATTTTGAAGACGATCCAACTATTTTCTTCAGCGACAAGGTCTCAAATGTAAATCGATAAAATTTCACATTTGATCCAAAATTTCCGGCTTCCTGTTGGGTTTGGAATATGGGTGCAAGAGACTTTTTGGAGCAGTTTTGCACAATGTATCGACTCACCAAATTTCATCGTTCTACGTTGAAAAAACCAAATAGGAAAGGCCTTTTTGAAAATTTCAAGGGGGCGCCACTGAGCCATTTTGTTAAATTTTTTTGTAGATTATCAAAATTTACGCAAAGTTGAACATATGTGCACATTTTGGTGAGTTTTCGTGCATGTTCAAGCCTCCAAATGTGAACTCCAACTGTGAACCGAAAAAATTTCAGATTCGATCCAAAATAACTGATTTCCTGTTGGATTTGGAATATGGGTGCAAGAGGCTTTTTTGAACAGTTAGGTATAAGGTATCTACTCCCCAAATTTCATTGCTCTACGTTGAAAACCTGAGAGGAGAGGCCTTTTTGAAAATTTTAAGGGTCAAGGGGGCGCCACTGAGCCATTTTTTGACATTTTTTCAAAACGACGCAAGATTATCGAAATTTACGCGAATCTGCACGTATGTGCAAATTTTGGTGACTTTTCGTGCATGTTCAGGCCTCCAAATTGGCCATTTTCATTTGCCATGAAGAAAGAATAATAATAATAATAACTAGGCCTGCAAGCAGGACTGAACGGGCCCTCGCAATCTAGCGCAACTCGGACGTCACGCAACTCGGACTGTGTGCAGGTCAGGGTGGTGGCAGATCCTCCTCTCTAATCATCTCATTAGAACCTAACATGCTCGAAAGTCGCCTATTTACATTCCCACACCCAAGAGATAAAAACCACTATTGGAAAGAGTACTACAAAAAAGGAGCCACTACTGAGCTGTGCAGCCAAGCCCTTATTCAAAACCAAAATTAATCTTCTAACTGGGCCAATTCGACCAAGTGTGCCAACTATTGTGGCTCCATAAGCTCCCTGAGTCTCTGAAAAAAAATATTTCCTTTAAATGGCGAACAAAGGGTCGTCACGGCAACAGACAGAGACACGTGGACATGGGCCGTAAAAAAGTATTTTAATAGGTCTTGAAACTACAATGACCAACATGAAAAGAACTGGACATGTTTTGGAAAAACGAGTGACTTTCTATCGCCACTAGTTGGCGCTGTAGGGTTGATGCAAATGACCCCTACAAGGCCCTTCAGGGTATGACTCTCAACAAGCACGGGAAGTTTGGCGCAGATATCTTGTATATCTGCCGAGTTATGACTGTTCAAAGTTTTTGGAGAGAAAAATTGTTGACAGTCATTTTCACTTTCCTGTTTGGACCCCTCCGCTTCAACGAAACTTCAATATTTTTCATCAGGCACCTGAACACAGGTCTTAAGGTTTCCCTTATGCAGGTTTGAGGTAGATTGATTTTTTCCCTTTAGAGGAGGAGTGTGTCCCGTAAAAAAGGGCATTTCCTGTTCCCACTAGGAGGCGCCAGGCACAAATGGTAAATTTTCAATCCAGTCCTGCTCAGGCTGGTATACCTCACACACATGCCAGATTTAAAATAGATTGAACGTTGTATGAGGGAGTTATCAGTCATTTTCCGAATTCGGTGTTTTGGCGAAAAAATGGAAGAATTTGGCGCCCCGCCCAGGTCAGGCCCGTGAATGAAAACACACCATTTTTATAACTTAAGATTTCATATGCCTCATGAACAGTCTCACCAATTTTGAGAATGATCAAACTAATTCCCTAGGTGCCAAGGTGTAAAATGTGCACACTGTAAATCGATAAAAAGTTCACATTCAATCCAAAATACCCGATTTCCTGTAGGATTTGGAATGTGTGTGCAAGAGACTTTTTGGAGCAGTTTTGCACAAAGTTTTGACTCTCCAAATTTCATCACTCTATGTTAGAAAAACCTAAATGGAGAGGCCTTTTTGAAAATTTCAAGGGGGCGCCACTGAGCCATTTTGTTAAATTGTTTCGTAACGTTGCAAGATTATCGAACGTTATCCAAAGCCGCATGTATGTGCAAATTTTGGTGAGTTTTTATGCATATTCAAGCCTCCAAATGTAAACTCTTACTGTGAACCCATGAAAATTTCACATTCGAGCCAAAATACCCGATTTCCTGTTGGATTTGGAATATGGGTGCAAGAGACTTTTTGGAGCAGTTTTGCATAAGGTATCTACTCCCCAAATTTCCTTGCTCTATGTTGAAAAAACCCAATAGGAAAGGCCTTTTTTAAAACTTCTTTCTGTCGCCACTAGTGGGCACTGTAGAGTTGATGCAAATGACCCCTACAAAAACCTTCAGGGTATGACTCTCAACAAACACGGAAAGTTTGGCGCAGATATGTTGCATATCTGCCGAGTTATGACTGTTCAAAATTTTTGGCGAGACAAATTGTTGACGGTCATTTTCACTTCCAGTTTGGACCTCTCCGCTTCAACGAAACCTCAATATTTTTCATCAGGGACCTGAACACATGTCTTGAGGCTCCCCTGAAACAGGTTTGAGGTCAATAGATTTTTTTCCCTTGGAGGAGGAGCCTGTCTCGTAAAGAAGGCCATTTCCTGTTTCCACTAGGGGGCGCCAGGCCTAATGGGTAATATTTCAATGCAGTCGTGTTCAGGCTGGGATATCTCATATACATGCTAGAAATGAAAAAGATTGAACGTTGTATCACCGAGTTTTTAATCATATTCTGAATTTGGTATTTTGCCCAAAAATGGCCGACTTTGGGACCACGCCCAGGTCAGACCCTTGAGTGAAAACTCACCATTTTGAAAACTTAAGATCTCATATGTCTCCTGAATAGTCTGACCAATTTTGAAGACGATCCAACTATTTTCTTCAGCGACAAGGTCTCAAATGTAAATCGATAAAATTTCACATTTGATCCAAAATTTCCGGCTTCCTGTTGGGTTTGGAATATGGGTGCAAGAGACTTTTTGGAGCAGTTTTACACAATGTATCGACTCACCAAATTTCATCATTCTACGTTGAAAAAACCTAATAGGACAGGCCTTTTTGAAAATTTCAAGGGGGCGCCACTGAGCGATTTTGTTAAATTTTTTTGTAGATTATCAAAATTTACGCAAAGTTGCATGTATGTGCAAATTTTGGTGAGTTTTCGTGCATGTTCAGGCCTCCAAACGTAAACTCCAACTGTGAACCGAAAAAATTTCACATTTGATCCAAAATATCCGATTTCCTGTCGGATTTGGAATATGGGTGCAAGAGGCTTTTTTGAACAGTTAGGCATAAGGTATCTACTCCCCAAATTTCATCGCTCTACGTTGAAAACCTGAGAGGAGAGGCCTTTTTGAAAATTTTAAGGGTCAAGGGGGCGCCACTGAGCCATTTTTTGAAATTTTTTCAAAACGACGCTAGATTATCAAATTTTACGCGAATCTGCACGTATGTGCAAATTTTGGTGACTTTTCGTGCATGTTCAGGCCTCCAAATTGGCCATTTTCATTTGCCATGAAGAAAGAATAATAATAATAATAATAATAATAATAATCCTTTGCATTACAATAGGGCCTTCGCACGCCTAGTGCTCGGGCCCTAATAACTAGGCCTGCAAGCAGGACTGAACGGGCCCTCGCAATCTAGCGCAACTCGGACTGTGTGCAGGTCAGGGTGGTGGCAGATCCTCCTCTCTAATCATCTCATTAGAACCTAACAAGCTCGAAAGTCGCCTCTTTACATTCACACACCTAACAGATAAAAAAAAACCTAGTGGAGAGAGTACTACAAAAAAGGAGGTACTACTGAGCTGTGCAGCCAAGCCCTTATTCAAAACCAAAATTAATATTCTAACTGGGCCAATTCGACCAAGTGTGCCAAATATTGTGGCTCTATAAGCTGCCTGAGTCTCTGAAAAAAAGTATTTCCTTTAAATGGCGAATAAAGGGTCGTCACGGCAACAGACAGAGACACGTGGACATGGGCCGTAAATAAGTATTTTAATAGGTCTTGAAACTACAATGACCAACCTGAAAAGAACTGGACATGTATTGGAAAAACGAGTGACTTTCTATTGCCACTAGTTGGCGCTGTAGGGTTGATGCAAATGACCCCTACAAGGCCCTTCAGGGTATGACTCTCAACAAGCACGGGAAGTTTGGCGCAGATATGTTGTATATCTGCCGAGTTATGACTGTTCAAAGTTTTTGGAGAGAAAAATTGTTGACAGTCATTTTCACTTTCCTGTTTGGACCCCTCCGCTTCAACGAAACTTCAATATTTTTTATCAGGCACCTGAAGACAGGTCTTAAGGCTTCCCTTATGCAGCTTTGAGGTAGATTGATTTTTTCCCTTTAGAGGAGGAGTGTGTCCCGTAAAAAAAGGGCATTTCCTGTTCCCACTAGGAGGCGCCAAGCACAAATGGTAAATTTTCAATCCAGTCCTGCTCAGGCTGGTATACCTCACACACATGCCAGATTTAAAATAGATTGAACGTTGTATGAGGGAGTTATCAGTCATTTTCCGAATTCGGTGTTTTGGCGAAAAAATGGCCGACTTTGGCACCCCGCCCAGGTCAGGCCCGTGAATGAAAACACACCATTTTGATAACTTAAGATTTCATATGCCTCATGAACAGTCTCGCCAATTTTGAGAATGATCAAACTAATTCCCTAGGTGCCAAGGTGTAAAATGTGCACACTGTAAATCGATAAAAATTTCACATTCAATCCAAAATACCCGATTTCCTGTTGGGTTTGGAATACGCATGCAAGAGACTTTTTGGAGCAGTTTTGTACAAGGTATCGACTCTCCGAATTTCATCCTTCTACGTTGAAAAAACCTAAATAGAGAGGCCTTTTTGAAAATTTCAAGGGGGCGCCACTGAGCCATTTTTTTACATGTTTTTGTAACGTTGCAAGATTATTGAACGTTATCCAAAGCCACATGTATGTCCAAATTTTTGTGAGTTTTCGTGCATGTTCAAGCCTCCAAATGTAAACTCCTACTGTGAACCGATAAAAATTTCACATTCGATCCAAAATACCCGATTTCCTGTTGGATTTGGAATACGGGTGCAAGAGACTTTTTGGAGCAGTTTTGCACAAGGTATCGACTCCCCAAATTTCATCACTCTATGTTAAAAAAACCTAATAGGAAACGCCTTTTTGAAAAATTCAAGGGGGCGCCACTGAGGCATTTTGTTACATTTTTTCGTAACATTGCAAGATTATCGAACGTTATCCAAAGCCGCATGTATGTGCAAATTTTTACGAGTTTTTGTGCATATTCAAGCCTCCAAATGTAAACTCCTACTGTGAACCCATGAAAATTTCACATTCGATCCAAAATACCCGATTTCCTGTTGGATTTGGAATACGGGTGCAAGAGACTTTTTGGAGCAGTTTTGCATAAGGTATGTACTCCCCAAATTTCCTTGCTCTATGTTGAAAAAACCCAATAGGAAAGGCCTTTTTTAAAACTTCTTTCTGTCGCCACTAGTTGGCACTGTAGAGTTGATGCAAATGACCCCTACAAGAACCTTCAGGGTATGACTCTCAACAAACACGGGAAGTTTGGCGCAGATATGTTGTATATCTGCCGAGTTATGACTGTTCAAAGTTTTTTGCGTGACAAATTGTTGACGTTCATTTTCACTTTCCTGTTTGGACCCCTCCGCCTCAACGAAACCTCAATATTTTTAATCAGGCACCTGAACACAGGTCTTAAGGCTCCCCTGATGCAGGTTTGAGGTCAACAGATTTTTTTCCCTTGGAGGAGGAACCTGTCTCGTAAAAAAAGGCATTTCCTGTTCTCACTAGGGGGCGCTAGACCTAATGGGTAATATTTCAATGCACTCGTGTTAAGGGTGGGATACCACACATACATGCCAAATATGAAAAAGATTGAACGTTGTGTCAAGGAACTATTAGTCATTTACTGAATTTGTCATTTTGCCGAAAAAATGGTCGACTTTGGCACCACGCCCAGGTCAGACCCGTGAATGAAAACGCACCATTTTCAAAACTTAAGATTTCATATGTCTCCTGAACAGTCTCACCAATTTTGAAGATGATCCAACTAACTCCCTCTGCGAAAAGGTCTCAAATGTGCACCCTGTGAATCGATAAAAATTTCATATTTGATCCAAAATAACCAATTTCCTGTTGGGTTTGGAATATGCGTGTAAATGCTTTTTTGGAGCGGTTTTGGACAAGGTATAGACCCCCCAAATTTCATTGCTCTACGCTGACATACCCTAATGTTATAGGCCAATTTTAAAATTTCAAGGGGGCGCCACTGAGCCATTTTGTTATATTTTTTTGCAACGTTGCAAAATTATCGAAATTTACAATTTTCCGGACGTATGTGCAAATTTTGGTGACTTTTCGTGCATGTTCAGGCCTCCAAATTGGCCGTTTTCATTTGCCCTGAAAAAAAAAAAAAATAAAAAATAAAAAAATAATCCTTTGCAAAACAATAGGGCCTTCGCACGCTTAGTGCTCGGGCCCTAATAATAATAATAATCCTTTGCATTACAATAGGGCCTTCGCACGCCTAGTGCTCGGGCCCTAATAATAATAATCCTTCGAAGAACAATAGGGCCTCGCACGCTGAGAGTGCTCGGGCCCTAATAACTAGCCCTGCAAGCAGGACTGACGGGCCCTCGCGTATGGCGCAACTCGGACGTCAAACAAAGTCGGAGGGCAGGCAGGTCGGGGCGGTGGCAGTCGACAACAGACAGATATCCAGGCAGATATATTGCATGTCTGAATGTTCAGAATTAGTGGGGAGAGAAAATGGCGACGGTCATGATGACTTTCTTATCGGACCCCTCTGCTTTAACAAAACAAAAGTGTTTATTAGGCACCTGAACACGGTCATTATGACTTTCCTATTGGACCCCTCTGCTTTAAGGAAACAAAAGTCTTACCGGAGTATAAGTCGCATTTGTGGGTGAAATTTACTTGATAAAATCCAACACATAGAACAGATATGTCATCTTGAAAGGCAATTTAATATAAAAATACAATAGAGAACAACATGCTGAATAAATGTACAGTGTACAGTGCATAAACAACGAAATGCGAATATACTGTCCTCACCAGGACGCTACCGCTCGGTCCTGGCTATAGACAGCGAACTCCAAAAAGACAATTCTGGATGTCCGCATAATTTGTTGAATCAATTTGGTCCTCGATAGCAAACAGGTTCACATCACCGTAAATAAATGATAATTACGTACTATTACAGCAATAATGTAACAGATTAGCATGCGTTCGCTAGCATTAGCACACCATTCAAACAACCACACAACTGGCTGTAAGTGTCCGCTCGCGGGTGGAAAACACACAACAACAGAAAAGATGATACACGCAGGCGTTGCCTCTGTAGAGATATTTTAAAGGCATAAACAATGAACGTAGGTTCGCAGCCGTCTTTCTCTCTCGCTAACTAGTCCACTCACTCACTCACTCACTCACTCACTCACTCACTCACTCACTCACTCACTCACTCACTCACTCACTCACTCACTCACTCACTCACTCACTCACTCACTCACTCACTCAGAGCTACGTGGCTGTCTGTCTTCTTCTGGTGTGCGAGCGCTTATTCACGTAAACAAGTGCGAGTGCGCTCCCAGGTGGGCGTGAAAGCGCCACAAACTAAATGCATCCATTTCAATATAAAAAAGTCAATTATACAATTGAACATACATTGCCAAAGGCAGAACGCGAACGTGGCCATAGCTATTAACAGTTATTCAGATAACTATAGCATGCTAACAAGTTTACAAAACCATCAGTCCAAAACACCAAAATAACACGGGAAATTATATCATAATGTGTTAATAATTTCACTCACCAGGGGGCACCAGGCCTAATGGTTTTGTAAACCTGTTAGCATGCTATAGTAATCTGAATAACTGTTAATAGCTATGGCCACGTTCGCGTTCTGCCTTTGGCAATGTATGTTCAATTGTATAATTGACTTTTTTATATTGAAATGGATGCATTTAGTTTGTGGCGCTTTCACGCCCAACTGGGAGCGCACTCGTTATTATTATTTTTTCATGGCAAATGAAAATGGCCATAGCTATTAAGAGTTATTCAGATAACTATAGCATGCTAACAAGTTTACAAAACCATTAGTCCAAAACACCTAAATAACATGGGAAATGTTATCATAATGTGTTAATAATTTCACACATAAGTCACTGCTGAGTATAAGTCGCACCCCAAACCAAAATATGAAGAAAAAAAAACACGACTTATAGTCGGAAAAATACAGTAGTCTTTTACTGAATTGTATTGTCAAAAATAAGACACATTTGCTCCCCTGCCCAGGAAAGGGCCGTGAATGAAATGTCACCATTTTGATAACCTAACATCTCATATGTGTCATGAACATTCATTCATTCATTCATTTTCCATGCCGCTTTTCCTCACGAGGGTCGCGGAGGTGCTGGAGCCTATCCCAGCTAACTCGGGGCAGTAGGCAGGGGACACCCTGAACTGGTTGCCAGCCAATTGCAGGGCACAAGGAGACATACAACCATTCACGCGCACACTCATACCTACGGACAATTTAGAGTGCTCAATCAGCCTACCATGCATGTTTTTGGGATGTCTGACCAATTTTGAGAAGCATTCAACTTACTGCTTCGGCGTAATGGTCTCAAACGTGCATGCAGGTTTTTGACAAAAATGCAAGATTCAATCCATAATACCCGATTTCCTGTTGGGTTTGGAATATGGGTGCAAGAGACTTTTTGGAGCAGTTTTGCACAACGTATCCACTCCCCAAATTTCATCACTCTACGTCGAAAAAAACTAATAGGACAGGCCTTTTTTAAAAATTGAAGGGGGCGCCACTGAGCCATTTTATTACATCTTTTGGCAATGTTGCTAAATTCATGAAATCTACATGAAGCCACATGTATGTGCACATTTTGGTGAGTTTTCGAGCATGTTCAGACCTTGAAATTTGCCATTTTGAGAGAAAATGCCGAGGGTCTTTTCACTTTCCTGTTTGGATACTGCAACATCAACGAAAACTCAATATTTTTCATCAGATACCTAAAGACATGTCTTAAGGCTCTCCTGATGCAGGTTTGAGATCAATTGATGTTTTTCACCAGGAGGAGGAGCCTTTTTCGTAAAAAAGGGTGTTTCCTCTTCCCACAAGGGGGCGCCAGGCCTAATGGAAAATATTTCAATGCAGTCGTGTTCAGGTTAAGACACCTTACATGCATGCCAAATATGAAAAAGATTGGACCTTGTATCAGGAAGTTATTAATCATTTACTGAAATTGGCGCGTTGCCAAAAAAACACCTGACTTTGGTACCCCGCCCAGGTCAGGCCCGTGGACGAAAACTCACCATTTTCACAACTTAGTATCTCATATGTCTCATGAACACTTACACCAATTTTGAGGAAGATCCAACGTACTGGCTCGGCGCAACGGTCTGAAACGTGCATGCTGGTTTTCGCCCAAAATGCTATGTTTTTCAACATTCAATCCAGAATATCCCATTTCCTGTTGGGTTTGGAATATGGGTGCTTTAGACTTTTTGAAGCGGTTCTGGACAACGTATCCACTCCCCAAATTTCATCGCCCTACGTTGAAATACATCAAAGCAAAGGGCATTTTGAAAATTGCAAGGGGGCGCCACTGAGCCATTTTTTTATTTATTTTGTAAACGTTGCCAAATTGTCGAAATTTTCGCGAAGCCGGATGTATGTGCAAATTTTGGTGAGTTTTTGAGCATGTTCAGGCCTTCAAATTGGCCATTTTCATTTGCCATGAAAAAAAAATAATAATAATGATGACTTTCTTATCGGACCCCTCTGCTTTAACAAAACAAAAGTGTTTATTAGGCACCTGAACACGGTCATTATGACTTTCCTATTGGACCCCTCTGCTTTAAGGAAACAAAAGTCTTACCGGAGTATAAGTCGCATTTGTGGGTGAAATTTACTTGATAAAATCCAACACATAGAACAGATATGTCATCTTGAAAGGCAATTTAATATAAAAATACAATAGAGAACAACATGCTGAATAAATGTACAGTGTACAGTGCATAAACAACGAAATGCGAATATACTGTCCTCACCAGGACGCTACCGCTCGGTCCTGGCTATAGACAGCGAACTCCAAAAAGACAATTCTGGATGTCCGCATAATTTGTTGAATCAATTTGGTCCTCAATAGCAAACAGGTTCACATCACCGTAAATAAATGATAATGACGTACTATTACAGCAATAATGTAACAGATTAGCATGCGTTCGCTAGCATTAGCACACCATTCAAACAACCACACAACTGGCTGTAAGTGTCCGCTCGCGGGTGGAAAACACACAACAACAGAAAAGATGATACACGCAGGCGTTGCCTCTGTAGAGATATTTTAAAGGCATAAACAATGAACGTAGGTTCGCAGCCGTCTTTCTCTCTCGCTAACTAGTCCACTCACTCACTCACTCACTCACTCACTCACTCACTCACTCACTCACTCACTCACTCACTCACTCACTCAGAGCTACGTGGCTGTCTGTCTTCTTCTGGTGTGCGAGCGCTTATTCACGTAAACAAGTGCGAGTGCGCTCCCAGGTGGGCGTGAAAGCGCCACAAACTAAATGCATCCATTTCAATATAAAAAAGTCAATTATACAATTGAACATACATTGCCAAAGGCAGAACGCGAACGTGGCCATAGCTATTAACAGTTATTCAGATAACTATAGCATGCTAACAAGTTTACAAAACCATCAGTCCAAAACACCAAAATAACACGGGAAATTACATCATAATGTGTTAATAATTTCACTCACCAGGGGGCACCAGGCCTAATGGTTTTGTAAACCTGTTAGCATGCTATAGTAATCTGAATAACTGTTAATAGCTATGGCCACGTTCGCGTTCTGCCTTTGGCAATGTATGTTCAATTGTATAATTGACTTTTTTATATTGAAATGGATGCATTTAGTTTGTGGCGCTTTCACGCCCAACTGGGAGCGCACTCGTTATTATTATTTTTTCATGGCAAATGAAAATGGCCATAGCTATTAAGAGTTATTCAGATAACTATAGCATGCTAACAAGTTTACAAAACCATTAGTCCAAAACACCTAAATAACATGGGAAATGTTATCATAATGTGTTAATAATTTCACACATAAGTCACTGCTGAGTATAAGTCGCACCCCAAACCAAAATATGAAGAAAAAAAAACACGACTTATAGTCGGAAAAATACAGTAGTCTTTTACTGAATTGTATTGTCAAAAATAAGACACATTTGCTCCCCTGCCCAGGAAAGGTCCGTGAATGAAATGTCACCATTTTGATAACCTAACATCTCATATGTGTCATGAACATTCATTCATTCATTCATTTTCCATGCCGCTTTTCCTCACGAGGGTCGCGGAGGTGCTGGAGCCTATCCCAGCTAACTCGGGGCAGTAGGCAGGGGACACCCTGAACTGGTTGCCAGCCAATTGCAGGGCACAAGGAGACATACAACCATTCACGCGCACACTCATACCTACGGACAATTTAGAGTGCTCAATCAGCCTACCATGCATGTTTTTGGGATGTCTGACCAATTTTGAGAAGCATTCAACTTACTGCTTCGGCGTAATGGTCTCAAACGTGCATGCAGGTTTTTGACAAAAATGCAAGATTCAATCCATAATACCCGATTTCCTGTTGGGTTTGGAATATGGGTGCAAGAGACTTTTTGGAGCAGTTTTGCACAACGTATCCACTCCCCAAATTTCATCACTCTACGTCGAAAAAAGCTAATAGGACAGGCCTTTTTTAAAAATTGAAGGGGGCGCCACTGAGCCATTTTATTACATCTTTTGGCAATGTTGCTAAATTCATGAACAATCAGCCTACCATGCATGTTTTTGGGATGTCTGACCAATTTTGAGAAGCATTCAACTTACTGCTTCGGCGTAATGGTCTCAAACGTGCATGTAGGTTTTTGACAAAAATGCAAGATTCAATCCATAATACCCGATTTCCTGTTGGGTTTGGAATATGGGTGCAAGAGACTTTTTGGAGCAGTTTTGCACAACGTATCCACTCCCCAAATTTCATCACTCTACGTCGAAAAAAGCTAATAGGACAGGCCTTTTTTAAAAATTGAAGGGGGCGCCACTGAGCCATTTTATTACATCTTTTGGCAATGTTGCTAAATTCATGAAATCTACATGAAGCCACATGTATGTGCACATTTTGGTGAGTTTTCGAGCATGTTCAGACCTTGAAATTTGCCATTTTGAGAGAAAATGCCGAGGGTCTTTTCACTTTCCTGTTTGGATACTGCAACATCAACGAAAACTCAATATTTTTCATCAGATACCTAAAGACATGTCTTAAGGCTCCCCTGATGCAGGTTTGAGATCAATTGATATTTTTCACCAGGAGGAGGAGCCTTTTTAGTAAAAAAGGGTGTTTCCTCTTCCCACAAGGGGGCGCCAGGCCTAATGGAAAATATTTCAATGCAGTCGTGTTCAGGTTAAGACACCTTACATGCATGCCAAATATGAAAAAGATTGGACCTTGTATCAGGAAGTTATTAATCATTTACTGAAATTGGCGCGTTGCCAAAAAAACACCCGACTTTGGTACCCCGCCCAGGTCAGGCCCGTGGACGAAAACTCACCATTTTCACAACTTAGTATCTCATATGTCTCATGAACACTTACACCAATTTTGAGGAAGATCCAACGTACTGGCTCGGCGCAACGGTCTGAAACGTGCATGCTGGTTTTCGCCCAAAATGCTATGTTTTTCAACATTCAATCCAGAATATCCGATTTCCTGTTGGGTTTGGAATATGGGTGCTTTAGACTTTTTGAAGCGGTTCTGGACAACGTATCCACTCCCCAAATTTCATCGCCCTACGTTGAAATACATCAAAGCAAAGGGCATTTTGAAAATTGCAAGGGGGCGCCACTGAGCCATTTTTTTATTTTTTTTGTAAACGTTGCCAAATTTTCGAAATTTTCGCGAAGCCGGATGTATGTGCAAATTTTGGTGAGTTTTTGAGCATGTTCAGGCCTTCAAATTGGCCATTTTCATTTGCCATGAAAAAATAATAATAATAATCCTTCGAAGAACAATAGGGCCTCGCACGCTGAGAGTGCTCGGGCCCTAATAACTAGGCCTGCAAGCAGGACTGAACGGGCCCTCGCAATCTAGCGCAACTCGGACGTCACGCAACTCGGACTGTGTGCAGGTCAGGGTGGTGGCAGATCCTCCTCTCTAATCATCTCATTAGAACCTAACATGCTCGAAAGTCGCCTATTTACATTCACACACCCAAGAGATAAAAACCCATATTGGAGAGAGTACTACAAAAAAGGAGCCACTACTGAGCTGTGCAGCCAAGCCCTTATTCAAAACCAAAATTAATCTTCTAACTGGGCCAATTCGACCAAGCGTGCCAAATATTGTGGCTCTATAAACTGCCTGAGTCTCTGAAAAAAAATATTTCCTATAAATGGCGAACAAAGGGTCGTCACGGCAACAGACAGAGACACGTGGACATGGGCCGTAAATACGTATTTTAATAGGTCTTGAAACTACAATGACCAACCTGAAGAGAACTGGACATGTATTGGAAAAACGAGTGACTTTCTATTGCCACTAGTTGGCGCTGTAGGGTTGATGCAAATGACACCTACAAGGCCCTTCAGGGTATGACTCTCAACAAGCACGGGAAGTTTGGCGCAGATATGTTGTATATCTGCCGTGTTATGACTGTTCAAAGTTTTTGGAGAGAAAAATTGTTGACAGTCATTTTCACTTTCCTGTTTGGACCCCTCCGCTTCAACGAAACTTCAATATTTTTCATCAGGCACCTGAAGACAGGTCTTAAGGCTTCCCTTATGCAGGTTTGAGGTAGATTGATTTTTTCCCTTTAGAGGAGGAGTGTGTCCCGTAAAAAAGGGCATTTCCTGTTCCCACTAGGAGGCGCCAGGCACAAATGGTACATTTTCAATCCAGTCCTGCTCAGGCTGGTATACCTCACACACATGCCAGATTTAAAATAGATTTAACATTGTATGAGGGAGTTATCAGTCATTTTCCGAATTTGGTGTTTTGGCGAAAAAATGGCCGACTTTGGCACCCCGCCCAGGTCAGGCCCGTGAATGAAAACACACCATTTTGATAACTTAAGATTTCATATGCCTCATGAACAGTCTCGCCAATTTTGAGAATGATCAAACTAATTCCCTAGGTGCCAAGGTGTAAAATGTGCACACTGTAAATCGATAAAAAGTTCACATTCAATCCAAAATACCCGATTTCCTGTAGGATTTGGAATGTGTGTGCAAGAGACTTTTTGGAGCAGTTTTGCACAAAGTTTTGACTCTCCAAATTTCATCACTCTATGTTAGAAAAACCTAAATGGAGAGGCCTTTTTGAAAATTTCAAGGGGGCGCCACTGAGCCATTTTCTTAAATTGTTTCGTAACGTTGCAAGATTATCGAACGTTATCCAAAGCCGCATGTATGTGCAAATTTTGGTGAGTTTTTATGCATATTCAAGCCTCCAAATGTAAACTCTTACTGTGAACCCATGAAAATTTCACATTCGATCCAAAATACCCGATTTCCTGTTGGATTTGGAATATGGGTGCAAGAGACTTTTTGGAGCAGTTTTGCATAAGGTATCTACTCCCCAAATTTCCTTGCTCTATGTTGAAAAAACCCAATAGGAAAGGCCTTTTTTAAAACTTCTTTCTGTCGCCACTAGTTGGCACTGTAGAGTTGATGCAAATGACCCCTACAAGAACCTTCAGGGTATGACTCTCAACAAACACGGAAAGTTTGGCGCAGATATGTTGCATATCTGCCGAGTTATGACTGTTCAAAATTTTTGGCGAGACAAATTGTTGACGGTCATTTTCACTTCCAGTTTGGACCTCTCCGCTTCAACGAAACCTCAATATTTTTCATCAGGGACCTGAACACATGTCTTGAGGCTCCCCTGAAACAGGTTTGAGGTCAATAGATTTTTTTCCCTTGGAGGAGGAGCCTGTCTCGTAAAGAAGGCCATTTCCTGTTCCCACTAGGGGGCGCCAGGCCTAATGGGTAATATTTCAATGCAGTCGTGTTCAGGCTGGGATATCTCATATACATGCTAGAAATGAAAAAGATTGAACGTTGTATCACGGAGTTTTTAATCATTTTCTGAATTTGGTATTTTGCCCAAAAATGGCCGACTTTGGGACCACGCCCAGGTCAGACCCTTGAGTGAAAACTCACCATTTTGAAAACTTAAGATCTCATATGTCTCCTGAATAGTCTGACCAATTTTGAAGACTATCCAACTATTTTCTTCAGCGACAAGGTCTCAAATGTAAATCGATAAAATTTCACATTTGATCCAAAATTTCCGGCTTCCTGTTGGGTTTGGAATATGGGTGCAAGAGACTTTTTGGAGCAGTTTTGCACAATGTATCGACTTGCCAAATTTCATCGTTCTACGTTGAAAAAACCTAATAGGAAAGGCCTTTTTGAAAATTTCAAGGGGGCGCCACTGAGCCATTTTGTTAAATTTTTTTGTAGATTATCAAAATTTACGCAAAGTTGCATGTATGTGCAAATTTTGGTGAGTTTTCGTGCATGTTCAGGCCTCCAAATGTAAACTCAAACTGTGAACCGATAAAAATTTCACATTTGATCCAAAATATCCGATTTCCTGTTGGATTTGGAATATGGGTGCAAGAGGCTTTTTTGAACAGTTAGGCATAAGGTATCTACTCCCCAAATTTCATTGCTCTACGTTGAAAACCTGAGAGGAGAGGCCTTTTTGAAAATTTTAAGGGTAAAGGGGGCGCCACTGAGCCATTTTTTGACATTTTTTCAAAACGACACAAGATTATCGAAATTTACGCAAAGCCGCACGTATGTGCAAATTTTGGTGACTTTTCGTGCATGTTCAGGCCTCCAAATTGGCCATTTTCATTTGCCCTGAAAAAAGAATAATAATAATAACTAGGCCTGCAAGCAGGACTGAACGGGCCCTCGCAATCTAGCGCAACTCGGACGTCACGCAACTCGGACTGTGTGCAGGTCAGGCTGGTGGCAGATCCTCCTCTCTAATTATCTCATTAGAACCTAACATGCTCGAAAGTCGCCTATTTACATTCCCACACCCAAGAGATAAAAACCCCTATTGGAGAGAGTACTACAAAAAAGGAGCCACTACTGAGCTGTGCAGCCAAGCCCTTATTCAAAACCCAAAATTAATCTTCTAACTCGGCCAATTCGACCAAGTGTGCCAAATACTGTGGCTCTATAAGCTGCCTGAGTCTCTGAAAAAAAATATTTCCTTTAAATGGCGAACAAAGGGTCGTCACGGCAACAGACAGAGACACGTGGACATGGGCCGTAAAAAAGTATTTTAATAGGTCTTGAAACTACAATGACCAACCTGAAAAGAACTGAACATGTATTGGAAAAACGAGTGACTTTCTATTGCCACTAGTTGGCGCTGTAGGTTTGATGCAAATGACCCCTACAAGGCCCTTCAGGGTATGACTCTCAACAAGCACGGGAAGTTTGCCGCAGATATGTTGTATATCTGCCGAGTTATGACTGTTCAAAATTTTTGGAGAGAAAAATTATTGACAGTCATTTTCACTTTCCTGTTTGGACCCCTCCGCTTCAACGAAACTTCAATATTTTTCATCAGGCACCTGAAGACAGGTCTTAAGGCTTCCCTTATGCAGGTTTGAGGTCGATTAATTTTTTCCCTTGGAGGAGGAGTGTGTCACCGTAAAAAAGGGCATTTCCTGTTCCCACTAGGAGGCGCCAGGCACAAATGGTAAATTTTCAATCCAGTCGTGCTCAGGCTGGTATACCTCACACACATGGCAGATTTAAAATAGATTGAACGTTGTATGAGGGAGTTATCAGTCATTTTCCGAATTCGGTGTTTTGGCGAAAAAATGGCCGACTTTGGCACCCCGCCCAGGTCAGGCCCGTGAATGAAAACACACCATTTTGATAACTTAAGATTTCATATGCCTCATGAACAGTCTCGCCAATTTTGAGAATGATCAAACTAATTCCCTAGGTGCCAAGGTGTAAAATGTGCACACTGTAAATCGATAAAAAATTCACATTCAATCCAAAATACCCGATTTCCTGTTGGGTTTGGAATACGCATGCAAGAGACTTTTTGGAGCAGTTTTGTACAAGGTATTGACTCTCCGAATTTCATCCATCTACGTTGAAAAAACCTAAATGGAGAGGCCTTTTTGAAAATTTCAAGGGGGCGCCACTGAGCCATTTTGTTACATTTTTTCGTAACGTTGCAAGATTATTGAACGTTATGCAAAGCCGCATGTATGTCGAAATTTTTGTGAGTTTTCGTGCATGTTCAAGCCTCCAAATGTAAACTCCTACTGTTAACCGATAAAAATTTCACATTTGATCCAAAATACCCGATTTCCTGTTGGATTTGGAAAATGGGTGCAAGAGACTTTTTGGAGCAGTTTTGCACAAGGTATCAACTCCCCAAATTTCCTCACTCTATGTTGGAAAAACCCAATAGGAAAGGCCTTTTTTAAAACTTCTTTCTGTCGCCACTAGTTGGCACTGTAGAGTTGATGCAAATGACCCCTACACGAACCTTCAGGGTATGACTCTCAACAAACACGGGAAGTTTGGCGCAGATATGTTGTATATCTGCCGAGTTATGACTGTTCAAAGTTTTTGGCGAGACAAATTGTTGACGGTCATTTTCACTTCCAGTTTGTACCTCTCCGCTTCTACAAAACCTCAATATTTTTCATTAGGCACCTGAACACATGTCTTGAGGCTCCCCTGAAACAGGTTTGAGGTCAATAGATTTTTTTCCCTTGGAGGAGGAGCCTGTCTCGTAAAGAAGGCCATTTCCTGTTCTCACTAGGGGGCGCCAAGCCTAATGGGTAAAATTTAAATGCAGTCGTGTTCAGGCTGGGATATCTCATATACTTGCTAGAAATGAAAAAGATTGAACGTTGTATCACGGAGTTTTTAATCATTTTCTGAATTTGGTGTTTTGCCCAAAAATGGCCAACTTTGGGACTACGCCCAGGCCAGACCCTTGGATGAAAACTCACCATTTTGAAAACTTAAGATCTCATATGTCTCCTGTATAGTCTGACCAATTTTGAAGACGATCCAACTATTTTCTTCAGCGACAAGGTCTCAAATGTAAATCGATAAAATTTCGCATTTGATCCAAAATTTCCGACTTCCTGTTGGATTTGGAATATAGGTGCAAGAGACTTTTTGGAGCAGTTTTACGCAATGTATCGACTCACCAAATTTCATCATTCTACGTTGAAAAAACCTAATAGGAAAGGCCTTTTTGAAAATTTCAAGGGGGCGCCACTGAGCGATTTTGTTAAATTTTTTTGTAGATTATCAAAATTTACGCAAAGTTGCATGTATGTGCAAATTTTGGTGAGTTTTCGTGCATGTTCAGGCCTCCAAACGTAAACTCCAACTGTGAACCGAAAAAATTTCACATTTGATCCAAAATATCCGATTTCCTGTCGGATTTGGAATATGGGTGCAAGAGGCTTTTTTGAACAGTTAGGCATAAGGTATCTACTCCCCAAATTTCATCGCTCTACGTTGAAAACCTGAGAGGAGAGGCCTTTTTGAAAATTTTAAGGGTCAAGGGGGCGCCACTGAGCCATTTTTTGAAATTTTTTCAAAACGACGCAAGATTATCAAATTTTACGCGAATCTGCACGTATGTGCAAATTTTGGTGACTTTTCGTGCATGTTCAGGCCTCCAAATTGGCCATTTTCATTTGCCATGAAGAAAGAAGAATAATAATAATAATAATAACTAGGCCTGCAAGCAGGACTGAACGGGCCCTCGCAATCTAGCGCAACTCGGACGTCACGCAACTCGGACTGTGTGCAGGTCAGGGTGGTGGCAGATCCTCCTCTCTAATCATCTCATTAGAACCTAACATGCTCGAAAGTCGCCTATTTACATTCCCACACCAAAGAGATAAAAACCCCTATTGGAGAGAGTACTACAAAAAAGGAGCCACTACTGAGCTGTGCAGTCAAGCCCTTATTCAAAACCAAAATTAATCTTCTAACTGGGCCAATTCGACCAAGTGTGCCAACTATTGTGGCTCTATAAGCTCCCTGAGTCTCTGAAAAAAAATATTTCCTTTAAATGGCGAACAAAGGGTCGTCACGGCAACAGACAGAGACACGTGGACATGGGCCGTAAAAAAGTATTTTAATAGGTCTTGAAACTACAATGACCAACATGAAAAGAACTGGACATGTTTTGGAAAAACGAGTGACTTTCTATCGCCACTAGTTGGCGCTGTAGGGTTGATGCAAATGACCCCTACAAGGCCCTTCAGGGTATGACTCTCAACAAGCACGGGAAGTTTGGCGCAGATATCTTGTATATCTGCCGAGTTATGACTGTTCAAAGTTTTTGGAGAGAAAAATTGTTGACAGTCATTTTCACTTTCCTGTTTGGACCCCTCCGCTTCAACGAAACTTCAATATTTTTCATCAGGAACCTGAAGACAGGTCTTAAGGTTTCCCTTATGCAGGTTTGAGGTAGATTGATTTTTTCCCTTTAGAGGAGGAGTGTGTCCCGTAAAAAAGGGCATTTCCTGTTCCCACTAGGAGGCGCCAGGCACAAATGATAAATTTTCAATCCAGTCCTGCTCAGGCTGGTATACCTCACACACATGGCAGATTTAAAATAGATTGAACGTTGTATGAGGGAGCTATCAGTCATTTTCCGAATTCGGTGTTTTGGCGAAACAATGGAAGAATTTGGCGCCCCGCCCAGGTCAGGCCCGTGAATGAAAACACACCATTTTTATAATTTAAGATTTCATATGCCTCATGAACAGTCTCACCAATTTTGAGAATGATCAAACTAATTCCCTAGGTGCCAAGGTGTAAAATGTGCACACTGTAAATCGATAAAAAGTTCACATTCAATCCAAAATACCCGATTTCCTGTAGGATTTGGAATGTGTGTGCAAGAGACTTTTTGGAGCAGTTTTGCACAAAGTTTTGACTCTCCAAATTTCATCACTCTATGTTAGAAAAACCTAAATGGAGAGGCCTTTTTGAAAATTTCAAGGGGGCGCCACTGAGCCATTTTGTTAAATTGTTTCGTAACGTTGCAAGATTATCGAACGTTATCCAAAGCCGCATGTATGTGCAAATTTTGGTGAGTTTTTATGCATATTCAAGCCTCCAAATGTAAACTCTTACTGTGAACCCATGAAAATTTCACATTCGATCCAAAATACCCGATTTCCTGTTGGATTTGGAATATGGGTGCAAGAGACTTTTTGGAGCAGTTTTGCATAAGGTATCTACTCCCCAAATTTCCTTGCTCTATGTTGAAAAAACCCAATAGGAAAGGCCTTTTTTAAAACTTCTTTCTGTCGCCACTAGTTGGCACTGTAGAGTTGATGCAAATGACCCCTACAAGAACCTTCAGGGTATGACTCTCAACAAACACGGAAAGTTTGGCGCAGATATGTTGCATATCTGCCGAGTTATGACTGTTCAAAATTTTTGGCGAGACAAATTGTTGTCGGTCATTTTCACTTCCAGTTTGGACCTCTCCGCTTCAACGAAATCTCAATATTTTTCATCAGGGACCTGAACACATGTCTTGAGGCTCCCCTGAAACAGGTTTGAGGTCAATAGATTTTTTTCCCTTGGAGGAGGAGCCTGTCTTGTAAAGAAGGCCATTTCCTGTTCCCACTAGGGGGCGCCAGGCCTAATGGGTAATATTTCAATGCAGTCGTGTTCAGGCTGGGATATCTCATATACATGCTAGAAATGAAAAAGATTGAACGTTGTATCACGGAGTTTTTAATCATTTTCTGAATTTGGTATTTTGCCCAAAAATGGCCGACTTTGGGACCACGCCCAGGCCAGACCCTTGAATGAAAACACACCATTTTGAAAACTTAAGATCTCATAGGTCTCCTGAATAGTCTGACCAATTTTGAAGACGATCCAACTTTATCCTTCAGCGACAAGGTCTCAAATGTAAATCGATAAAATTTCGCATTTGACCCAAAATTTCCAGCTTCCTGTTGGGTTTGGAATATGGGTGCAAGAGACTTTTTGGAGCAGTTTTGCACAATGTATCGACTCGCCAAATTTCATCGTTCTACGTTGAAAAAACCTAATAGGAAAGGCCTTTTTGAAAATTTCAAGGGGGCGCCACTGAGCCATTTTGTTAAATTTTTTTGTAGATTATCAAAATTTACGCAAAGTTGAATGTATGTGCAAATTTTGGTGAGTTTTCGTGCATGTTCAAGCCTCCAAACGTAAACTCCAACTGTGAACCGAAAAAATTTCACATTCGATCCAAAATACCCGATTTCCTGTTGGATTTGGAATATGGGTGCAAGAGGCTTTTTTGAACAGTTAGGCATAAGGTATCTACTCCCCAAATTTCATTGCTCTACGTTGAAAACCTGAGAGGAGAGGCCTTTTTGAAAATTTTAAGGGTCAAGGGGGCGCCACTGAGCCATTTTTTGACATTTTTTCAAAACGACGCAAGATTATCGAAATTTACGCGAATCTGCACGTATGTGCAAATTTTGGTGACTTTTCGTGCATGTTCAGGCCTCCAAATTGGCCATTTTCATTTGCCATGAAGAAAGAAGAATAATAATAATAATAATAATAATAATAATAATCCTTTGCATTACAATAGGGCCTTCGCACGTCTAGTGCTCGGGCCCTAATAATAACTAGCCCTGCAAGCAGGACTGAACGGGCCCTCGCGTATGGCGCAACTCGGACGTCAAACAAAGTCGGAGGGCAGGCAGGTCGGGGCGGTGGCAGTCGACAACAGACAGATATCCAGGCAGATATATTGCATGTCTGAATGTTCAGAATTAGTGGGGAGAGAAAATGGCGACGGTCATTATGACTTTCCTATGGGACCCCTCTGCTTTAACAAAACAAAATTGTTTATTAGGCACCTGAACACGGTCATTATGACTTTCCTTTTGGACCCCTCTGCTTTAACGAAACAAAATTGTTGATCAGGCACCTGAACACATGTCTTAAGGCTCCGCTGATTCAGGTTTGAGGTCAATTGATTTTTGACCCTGAGAAGCAGGAGCCTTTCTATTTAATTAAAAGTGTGTTTCCTGTTCCCACTAAGGGGCGCCAGGCGTAATGAGTAATATTTCAATAAAGTCATGTGCAGGCTGAAATACTTCACATTCATGCCAAATATGAAAAAGATTGCACCTTCAATCAGGAAGTTATTACCGTATTTTTCGGACTACAAGTCGCACCTGAGTATAAGTCGCACAAGCCAGAAAATGCCCAACAAAGAGAAAAAAAACATATATAAGTCTTACCGGAGTATAAGTCGCAATTTTGGGGGAAATTTACTTGATAAAATCCAACACATAGAACAGATATGTCATCTTGAAAGGCAGTTTAATATAAAAATACAATAGAGAACAACATGCTGAATAAATCTACAGTGTACAGTGCATAAACAACGAAATGCGAATATACTGTCCTCACCAGGACGCTACCGCTCGGTCCTGGCTATATACAGCGAACTCCAAAAAGACAATGCTGGATGTCCGCATAATTTGTTGAATCAATTTGGTCCTCGATAGCAAACAGGTTCACATCACCGTAAATAAATGATAATTACGTACTATTACAGCAATAATGTAACAGATTAGCATGCGTTCGCTAGCATTAGCACACCATTCAAACAACCACACAACTGGCTGTAAGTGTCCGCTCGCGGGTGGAAAACACACAACAACAGAAAAGATGATACACGCAGGCGTTGCCTCTGTAGAGATATTTTAAAGGCATAAACAATGAACGTAGGTTCGCAGCCGTCTTTCTCTCTTGCTAACTCGCCCACTCACTCACTCACTCACTCACTCACTCACTCACTCACTCACTCACTCACTCACTCACTCACTCACTCACTCACTCACTCACTCACTCACTCACTCACTCACTCACTCACTCACTCACTCACTCACTCAGAGCTATGTGGCTGTCAGTCTTCTTCTGGTGTGCGAGCGCTTATTCACGTAAACAAGTGCGAGTGCGCTCCCAGGTGGGCGTGAAAGCGCCACAAACTAAATGCATCCATTTCAATATAAAAAAGTCAATTATACAATTGAACATACATTGCCAAAGGCAGAACGCGAACGTGGCCATAGCTATTAACAGTTATTCAGATAACTATAGCATGCTAACAAGTTTACAAAACCATCAGTCCAAAACACCAAAATAACACGGGAAATTATATCATAATGTGTTAATAATTTCACTCACCAGGGGGCACCAGGCCTAATGGTTTTGTAAACCTGTTAGCATGCTATAGTAATCTGAATAACTGTTAATAGCTATGGCCACGTTCGCGTTCTGCCTTTGGCAATGTATGTTCAATTGTATAATTGACTTTTTTATATTGAAATGGATGCATTTAGTTTGTGGCGCTTTCACGCCCAACTGGGAGCGCACTCGTTATTATTATTTTTTCATGGCAAATGAAAATGGCCATAGCTATTAAGAGTTATTCAGATAACTATAGCATGCTAACAAGTTTACAAAACCATTAGTCCAAAACACCTAAATAACATGGGAAATGTTATCATAATGTGTTAATAATTTCACACATAAGTCACTGCTGAGTATAAGTCGCACCCCAAACCAAAATATGAAGAAAAAAAAACACGACTTATAGTCGGAAAAATACAGTAGTCTTTTACTGAATTGTATTGTCAAAAATAAGACACATTTGCTCCCCTGCCCAGGAAAGGGCCGTGAATGAAATGTCACCATTTTGATAACCTAACATCTCATATGTGTCATGAACATTCATTCATTCATTCATTTTCCATGCCGCTTTTCCTCACGAGGGTCGCGGAGGTGCTGGAGCCTATCCCAGCTAACTCGGGGCAGTAGGCAGGGGACACCCTGAACTGGTTGCCAGCCAATTGCAGGGCACAAGGAGACATACAACCATTCACGCGCACACTCATAGCTACGGACAATTTAGAGTGCTCAATCAGCCTACCATGCATGTTTTTGGGATGTCTGACCAATTTTGAGAAGCATTCAACTTACTGCTTCGGCGTAATGGTCTCAAACGTGCATGCAGGTTTTTGACAAAAATGCAAGATTCAATCCATAATACCCGATTTCCTGTTGGGTTTGGAATATGGGTGCAAGAGACTTTTTGGAGCAGTTTTGCACAACGTATCCACTCCCCAAATTTCATCACTCTACGTCGAAAAAAACTAATAGGACAGGCCTTTTTTAAAAATTGAAGGGGGCGCCACTGAGCCATTTTATTACATCTTTTGGCAATGTTGCTAAATTCATGAAATCTACATGAAGCCACATGTATGTGCACATTTTGGTGAGTTTTCGAGCATGTTCAGACCTTGAAATTTGCCATTTTGAGAGAAAATGCCGAGGGTCTTTTCACTTTCCTGTTTGGATACTGCAACATCAACGAAAACTCAATATTTTTCATCAGATACCTAAAGACATGTCTTAAGGCTCCCCTGATGCAGGTTTGAGATCAATTGATGTTTTTCACCAGGAGGAGGAGCCTTTTTCGTAAAAAAGGGTGTTTCCTCTTCCCACAAGGGGGCGCCAGGCCCAATGGAAAATATTTCAATGCAGTCGTGTTCAGGTTAAGACACCTTACATGCATGCCAAATATGAAAAAGATTGGACCTTGTATCAGGAAGTTATTAATCATTTACTGAAATTGGCGCGTTGCCAAAAAAACACCCGACTTTGGTACCCCGCCCAGGTCAGGCCCGTGGACGAAAACTCACCATTTTCACAACTTAGTATCTCATATGTCTCATGAACACTTACACCAATTTTGAGGAAGATCCAACGTACTGGCTCGGCGCAACGGTCTGAAACGTGCATGCTGGTTTTCGCCCAAAATGCTATGTTTTTCAACATTCAATCCAGAATATCCCATTTCCTGTTGGGTTTGGAATATGGGTGCTTTACACTTTTTGAAGCGGTTCTGGACAACGTATCCACTCCCCAAATTTCATCGCCCTACGTTGAAATACATCAAAGCAAAGGGCATTTTGAAAATTGCAAGGGGGCGCCACTGAGCCATTTTTTATTTTTTTTTGTAAACGTTGCCAAATTGTCGAAATTTTCGCGAAGCCGGATGTATGTGCAAATTTTGGTGAGTTTTTGAGCATGTTCAGGCCTTCAAATTGGCCATTTTCATTTGCCATGAAAAAAAAATAATAATAATAATAATAATCCTTCGAAGAACAATAGGGCCTCGCACGCTGAGAGTGCTCGGGCCCTAACTAGGCCTGCAAGCAGGACTGAACGGGCCCTCGCAATCTAGCGCAACTCGGACGTCACGCAAGTCGGACTGTGTGCAGGTCAGGGTGGTGGCAGATCCTCCTCTCTAATCATCTCATTAGAACCTAACATGCTCGAAAGTCGCCTAATTACATTCCCACACCCAAGAGATAAAAACCCCTATTGGAGAGAGTACTACAAAAAAGGAGCCACTACTGAGCTGTGCAGCCAAGCCCTTATTCAAAACCAAAATTAATCTTCTAACTTGGCCAATTCGACCAAGTGTGCCAAATATTGTGGCTCTATAAGCTGCCTGAGTCTCTGAAAAAAAATATTTCCTTTAAATGGCGAACAAAGGGTCGTCACGGCAACAGACAGAGACACGTGGACATGGGCCGTAAAAAAGTATTTTAATAGGTCTTGAAACTACAATGACCAACATGAAAAGAACTGGACATGTTTTGGAAAAACGAGTGACTTCCTATCGCCACTAGTTGGCGCTGTAGGGTTGATGCAAATGACCCCTACAAGTTCCTTCAGGGTATGACTCTCAACAAGCACGGGAAGTTTGGCGCAGATATGTTCTATATCTGCCGAGTTATGATTGTTCAAAGTTTTTGGAGAGAAAAATTGTTGACAGTCATTTTCACTTTCCTGTTTGGACCCCTCCGCTTCAACGAAACTTCAATATTTTTCATCAGGCACCTGAAGACAGGTCTTAAGGCTTCCCTTATGCAGGTTTGAGGTAGATTGGTTTTTTCCCTTTAGAGGAGGAGTGTGTCCCGTAAAAAAGGGCATTTCCTGTTTCCACTAGGAGGCGCCAGGCACAAATGGTAAATTTTCAATCCAGTCCTGCTCAGGCTGGTATACCTCACACACATGCCAGATTTAAAATAGATTTAACATTGTATGAGGGTGTTATCAGTCATTTTCCGAATTTGGTGTTTTGGCGAAAAAATGGAAGAATTTGGCGCCCCGCCCAGGTCAGGCCCGTGAATGAAAACACACCATTTTTATAACTTAAGATTTCATATGCCTCATGAACAGTCTCGCCAATTTTGAGAATGATCAAACTAATTCCCTAGGTGCCAAGGTGTAAAATGTGCACACTGTAAATCGATAAAAAGTTCACATTCAATCCAAAATACCCGATTTCCTGTAGGATTTGGAATGTGTGTGCAAGAGACTTTTTGGAGCAGTTTTGCACAAAGTTTTGACTCTCCAAATTTCATCACTCTATGTTAGAAAAACCTAAATGGAGAGGCCTTTTTGAAAATTTCAAGGGGGCGCCACTGAGCCATTTTCTTAAATTGTTTCGTAACGTTGCAAGATTATCGAACGTTATCCAAAGCCGCATGTATGTGCAAATTTTGGTGAGTTTTTATGCATATTCAAGCCTCCAAATGTAAACTCTTACTGTGAACCCATGAAAATTTCACATTCGATCCAAAATACCCGATTTCCTGTCTGATCTGGAATATGGGTGCAAGAGACCTTTTGGAGCAGTTTTGCATAAGGTATCTACTCCCCAAATTTCCTTGCTCTATGTTGAAAAAACCCAATAGGAAAGGCCTTTTTTAAAACTTCTTTCTGTCGCCACTAGTTGGCACTGTAGAGTTGATGCAAATGACCCCTACAAGAACCTTCAGGGTATGACTCTCAACAAACACGGAAAGTTTGGCGCAGATATGTTGCATATCTGCCGAGTTATGACTGTTCAAAATTTTTGGCGAGACAAATTGTTGACGGTCATTTTCACTTCCAGTTTGGACCTCTCCGCTTCAACGAAACCTCAATATTTTTCATCAGGGACCTGAACACATGTCTTGAGGCTCCCCTGAAACAGGTTTGAGGTCAATAGATTTTTTTCCCTTGGAGGAGGAGCCTGTCTCGTAAAGAAGGCCATTTCCTGTTCCCACTAGGGGGCGCCAGGCCTAATGGGTAATATTTCAATGCAGTCGTGTTCAGGCTGGGATATCTCATATACATGCTAGAAATGAAAAAGATTGAACGTTGTATCACGGAGTTTTTAATCATTTTCTGAATTTGGTATTTTGCCCAAAAATGGCCGACTTTGGGACCACGCCCAGGTCAGACCCTTGAGTGAAAACTCACCATTTTGAAAACTTAAGATCTCATATGTCTCCTGAATAGTCTGACCAATTTTGAAGACTATCCAACTATTTTCTTCAGCGACAAGGTCTCAAATGTAAATCGATAAAATTTCACATTTGATCCAAAATTTCCGGCTTCCTGTTGGGTTTGGAATATGGGTGCAAGAGACTTTTTGGAGCAGTTTTGCACAATGTATCGACTTGCCAAATTTCATCGTTCTACGTTGAAAAAACCTAATAGGAAAGGCCTTTTTGAAAATTTCAAGGGGGCGCCACTGAGCCATTTTGTTAAATTTTTTTGTAGATTATCAAAATTTACGCAAATTTGCATGTATGTGCAAATTTTGGTGAGTTTTCGTGCATGTTCAGGCCTCCAAATGTAAACTCAAACTGTGAACCGATAAAAATTTCACATTTGATCCAAAATATCCGATTTCCTGTTGGATTTGGAATATGGGTGCAAGAGGCTTTTTTGAACAGTTAGGCATAAGGTATCTACTCCCCAAATTTCATTGCTCTACGTTGAAAACCTGAGAGGAGAGGCCTTTTTGAAAATTTTAAGGGTCAAGGGGGCGCCACTGAGCCATTTTTTGACATTTTTTCAAAACGACACAAGATTATCGAAATTTACGCAAAGCCGCACGTTTGTGCAAATTTTGGTGACTTTTCGTGCATGTTCAGGCCTCCAAATTGGCCATTTTCATTTGCCCTGAAAAAAGAATAATAATAATAATAATAATAATAATAATAATAATCCTTTGCAAAACAATAGGGCCTTCGCACGCTTAGTGCTCGGGCCCTAACTAGCCCTGCAAGCAGGACTGACGGGCCCTCGCGTATGGCGCAACTCGGACGTCAAACAAAGTCGGAGGGCAGGCAGGTCGGGGCGGTGGCAGTCGACAACAGACAGATATCCAGGCAGATATATTGCATGTCTGAATGTTCAGAATTAGTGGGGAGAGAAAATGGCGACGGTCATGATGACTTTCTTATCGGACCCCTCTGCTTTAACAAAACAAAAGTGTTTATTAGGCACCTGAACACGGTCATTATGACTTTCCTATTGGACCCCTCTGCTTTAAGGAAACAAAAGTCTTACCGGAGTATAAGTCGCATTTGTGGGTGAAATTTACTTGATAAAATCCAACACATAGAACAGATATGTCATCTTGAAAGGCAATTTAATATAAAAATACAATAGAGAACAACATGCTGAATAAATGTACAGTGTACAGTGCATAAACAACGAAATGCGAATATACTGTCCTCACCAGGACGCTACCGCTCGGTCCTGGCTATAGACAGCGAACTCCAAAAAGACAATTCTGGATGTCCGCATAATTTGTTGAATCAATTTGGTCCTCGATAGCAAACAGGTTCACATCACCGTAAATAAATGATAATTACGTACTATTACAGCAATAATGTAACAGATTAGCATGCGTTCGCTAGCATTAGCACACCATTCAAACAACCACACAACTGGCTGTAAGTGTCCGCTCGCGGGTGGAAAACACACAACAACAGAAAAGATGATACACGCAGGCGTTGCCTCTGTAGAGATATTTTAAAGGCATAAACAATGAACGTAGGTTCGCAGCCGTCTTTCTCTCTCGCTAACTAGTCCACTCACTCACTCACTCACTCACTCACTCACTCACTCACTCACTCACTCACTCACTCACTCACTCACTCACTCACTCACTCACTCAGAGCTACGTGGCTGTCTGTCTTCTTCTGGTGTGCGAGCGCTTATTCACGTAAACAAGTGCGAGTGCGCTCCCAGGTGGGCGTGAAAGCGCCACAAACTAAATGCATCCATTTCAATATAAAAAAGTCAATTATACAATTGAACATACATTGCCAAAGGCAGAACGCGAACGTGGCCATAGCTATTAACAGTTATTCAGATAACTATAGCATGCTAACAAGTTTACAAAACCATCAGTCCAAAACACCAAAATAACACGGGAAATTATATCATAATGTGTTAATAATTTCACTCACCAGGGGGCACCAGGCCTAATGGTTTTGTAAACCTGTTAGCATGCTATAGTAATCTGAATAACTGTTAATAGCTATGGCCACGTTCGCGTTCTGCCTTTGGCAATGTATGTTCAATTGTATAATTGACTTTTTTATATTGAAATGGATGCATTTAGTTTGTGGCGCTTTCACGCCCAACTGGGAGCGCACTCGTTATTATTATTTTTTCATGGCAAATGAAAATGGCCATAGCTATTAAGAGTTATTCAGATAACTATAGCATGCTAACAAGTTTACAAAACCATTAGTCCAAAACACCTAAATAACATGGGAAATGTTATCATAATGTGTTAATAATTTCACACATAAGTCACTGCTGAGTATAAGTCGCACCCCAAACCAAAATATGAAGAAAAAAAAACACGACTTATAGTCGGAAAAATACAGTAGTCTTTTACTGAATTGTATTGTCAAAAATAAGACACATTTGCTCCCCTGCCCAGGAAAGGGCCGTGAATGAAATGTCACCATTTTGATAACCTAACATCTCATATGTGTCATGAACATTCATTCATTCATTCATTTTCCATGCCGCTTTTCCTCACGAGGGTCGCGGAGGTGCTGGAGCCTATCCCAGCTAACTCGGGGCAGTAGGCAGGGGACACCCTGAACTGGTTGCCAGCCAATTGCAGGGCACAAGGAGACATACAACCATTCACGCGCACACTCATACCTACGGACAATTTAGAGTGCTCAATCAGCCTACCATGCATGTTTTTGGGATGTCTGACCAATTTTGAGAAGCATTCAACTTACTGCTTCGGCGTAATGGTCTCAAACGTGCATGCAGGTTTTTGACAAAAATGCAAGATTCAATCCATAATACCCGATTTCCTGTTGGGTTTGGAATATGGGTGCAAGAGACTTTTTGGAGCAGTTTTGCACAACGTATCCACTCCCCAAATTTCATCACTCTACGTCGAAAAAAACTAATAGGACAGGCCTTTTTTAAAAATTGAAGGGGGCGCCACTGAGCCATTTTATTACATCTTTTGGTAATGTTGCTAAATTCATGAAATCTACATGAAGCCACATGTATGTGCACATTTTGGTGAGTTTTCGAGCATGTTCAGACCTCGAAATTGGCCATTTTGTGACAAAATGCCGAGGGTCTTTTCACTTTCCTGTTTGGATACTGCAACATCAACGAAAACTCAATATTTTTCATCAGATACCTAAAGACATGTCTTAAGGCTCCCCTGATGCAGGTTTGAGATCAATTGATGTTTTTCACCAGGAGGAGGAGCCTTTTTCGTAAAAAAGGGTGTTTCCTCTTCCCACAAGGGGGCGCCAGGCCTAATGGAAAATATTTCAATGCAGTCGTGTTCAGGTTAAGACACCTTACATGCATGCCAAATATGAAAAAGATTGGACCTTGTATCAGGAAGTTATTAATCATTTACTGAAATTGGCGCGTTGCCAAAAAAACACCCGACTTTGGTACCCCGCCCAGGTCAGGCCCGTGGACGAAAACTCACCATTTTCACAACTTAGTATCTCATATGTCTCATGAACACTTACACCAATTTTGAGGAAGATCCAACGTACTGGCTCGGCGCAACGGTCTGAAACGTGCATGCTGGTTTTCGCCCAAAATGCTATGTTTTTCAACATTCAATCCAGAATATCCCATTTCCTGTTGGGTTTGGAATATGGGTGCTTTAGACTTTTTGAAGCGGTTCTGGACAACGTATCCACTCCCCAAATTTCATCGCCCTACGTTGAAATACATCAAAGCAAAGGGCATTTTGAAAATTGCAAGGGGGCGCCACTGAGCCATTTTTTAATTTTTTTTGTAAACGTTGCCAAATTGTCGAAATTTTCGCGAAGCCGGATGTATGTGCAAATTTTGGTGAGTTTTTGAGCATGTTCAGGCCTTCAAATTGGCCATTTTCATTTGCCATGAAAAAAAAATAATAATAATAACTAGGCCTGCAAGCAGGACTGAACGGGCCCTCGCAATCTAGCGCAACTCGGACGTCACGCAACTCGGACTGTGTGCAGGTCAGGCTGGTGGCAGATCCTCCTCTCTAATTATCTCATTAGAACCTAACATGCTCGAAAGTCGCCTATTTACATTCCCACACCCAAGAGATAAAAACCCCTATTGGAGAGAGTACTACAAAAAAGGAGCCACTACTGAGCTGTGCAGCCAAGCCCTTATTCAAAACCCAAAATTAATCTTCTAACTCGGCCAATTCGACCAAGTGTGCCAAATACTGTGGCTCTATAAGCTGCCTGAGTCTCTGAAAAAAAATATTTCCTTTAAATGGCGAACAAAGGGTCGTCACGGCAACAGACAGAGACACGTGGACATGGGCCGTAAAAAAGTATTTTAATAGGTCTTGAAACTACAATGACCAACCTGAAAAGAACTGAACATGTATTGGAAAAACGAGTGACTTTCTATTGCCACTAGTTGGCGCTGTAGGTTTGATGCAAATGACCCCTACAAGGCCCTTCAGGGTATGACTCTCAACAAGCACGGGAAGTTTGCCGCAGATATGTTGTATATCTGCCGAGTTATGACTCTTCAAAATTTTTGGAGAGAAAAATTATTGACAGTCATTTTCACTTTCCTGTTTGGACCCCTCCGCTTCAACGAAACTTCAATATTTTTCATCAGGCACCTGAAGACAGGTCTTAAGGCTTCCCTTATGCAGGTTTGAGGTCGATTAATTTTTTCCCTTGGAGGAGGAGTGTGTCACCGTAAAAAAGGGCATTTCCTGTTCCCACTAGGAGGCGCCAGGCACAAATGGTAAATTTTCAATCCAGTCCTGCTCAGGCTGGTATACCTCACACACATGGCAGATTTAAAATAGATTGAACGTTGTATGAGGGAGTTATCAGTCATTTTCCGAATTCGGTGTTTTGGCGAAAAAATGGCCGACTTTGGCACCCCGCCCAGGTCAGGCCCGTGAATGAAAACACACCATTTTGATAACTTAAGATTTCATATGCCTCATGAACAGTCTCGCCAATTTTGAGAATGATCAAACTAATTCCCTAGGTGCCAAGGTATAAAATGTGCACACTGTAAATCGATAAAAAATTCACATTCAATCCAAAATACCCGATTTCCTGTTGGGTTTGGAATACGCATGCAAGAGACTTTTTGGAGCAGTTTTGTACAAGGTATTGACTCTCCGAATTTCATCCATCTACGTTGAAAAAACCTAAATGGAGAGGCCTTTTTGAAAATTTCAAGGGGGCGCCACTGAGCCATTTTGTTACATTTTTTCGTAACGTTGCAAGATTATTGAACGTTATGCAAAGCCGCATGTATGTCGAAATTTTTGTGAGTTTTCGTGCATGTTCAAGCCTCCAAATGTAAACTCCTACTGTTAACCGATAAAAATTTCACATTTGATCCAAAATACCCGATTTCCTGTTGGATTTGGAAAATGGGTGCAAGAGACTTTTTGGAGCAGTTTTGCACAAGGTATCAACTCCCCAAATTTCCTCACTCTATGTTGGAAAAACCCAATAGGAAAGGCCTTTTTTAAAACTTCTTTCTGTCGCCACTAGTTGGCACTGTAGAGTTGATGCAAATGACCCCTACACGAACCTTCAGGGTATGACTCTCAACAAACACGGGAAGTTTGGCGCAGATATGTTGTATATCTGCCGAGTTATGACTGTTCAAAGTTTTTGGCGAGACAAATTGTTGACGGTCATTTTCACTTCCAGTTTGTACCTCTCCGCTTCTACAAAACCTCAATATTTTTCATTAGGCACCTGAACACATGTCTTGAGGCTCCCCTGAAACAGGTTTGAGGTCAATAGATTTTTTTCCCTTGGAGGAGGAGCCTGTCTCGTAAAGAAGGCCATTTCCTGTTCCCACTAGGGGGCGCCAAGCCTAATGGGTAAAATTTAAATGCAGTCGTGTTCAGGCTGGGATATCTCATATACTTGCTAGAAATGAAAAAGATTGAACGTTGTATCACGGAGTTTTTAATCATTTTCTGAATTTGGTGTTTTGCCCAAAAATGGCCAACTTTGGGACTACGCCCAGGCCAGACCCTTGGATGAAAACTCACCATTTTGAAAACTTAAGATCTCATATGTCTCCTGTATAGTCTGACCAATTTTGAAGACGATCCAACTATTTTCTTCAGCGACAAGGTCTCAAATGTAAATCGATAAAATTTCGCATTTGATCCAAAATTTCCGACTTCCTGTTGGATTTGGAATATAGGTGCAAGAGACTTTTTGGAGCAGTTTTACGCAATGTATCGACTCACCAAATTTCATCATTCTACGTTGAAAAAACCTAATAGGAAAGGCCTTTTTGAAAATTTCAAGGGGGCGCCACTGAGCGATTTTGTTAAATTTTTTTGTAGATTATCAAAATTTACGCAAAGTTGCATGTATGTGCAAATTTTGGTGAGTTTTCGTGCATGTTCAGGCCTCCAAACGTAAACTCCAACTGTGAACCGAAAAAATTTCACATTTGATCCAAAATATCCGATTTCCTGTCGGATTTGGAATATGGGTGCAAGAGGCTTTTTTGAACAGTTAGGCATAAGGTATCTACTCCCCAAATTTCATCGCTCTACGTTGAAAACCTGAGAGGAGAGGCCTTTTTGAAAATTTTAAGGGTCAAGGGGGCGCCACTGAGCCATTTTTTGAAATTTTTTCAAAACGACGCAAGATTATCAAATTTTACGCGAATCTGCACGTATGTGCAAATTTTGGTGACTTTTCGTGCATGTTCAGGCCTCCAAATTGGCCATTTTCATTTGCCATGAAGAAAGAAGAATAATAATAATAATAATAATAATAATAATAATCCTTTGCATTACAATAGGGCCTTCGCACGCCTAGTGCTCGGGCCCTAATAATCCTTCGAAGAACAATAGGGCCTCGCACGCTGAGAGTGCTCGGGCCCTAAATATATTGCATGTCTGAATGTTCAGAATTAGTGGGGAGAGAAAATGGCGACTGTCATTATGACTTTCTTATCGGACCCCTCTGCTTTAACAAAACAAAAGTGTTTATTAGGCACCTGAACACGGTCGTTATGACTTTCCTATTGGACCCCTCTGCTTTAAGGAAACAAAAGTCTTACCGGAGTATAAGTCGCATTTGTGGGTGAAATTTGCTTGATAAAATCCAACACATAGAACAGATATGTCATCTTGAAAGGCAATTTAATATAAAAATACAATAGAGAACAACATGCTGAATAAATGTACAGTGTACAGTGCATAAACAACGAAATGCGAATATACTGTCCTCACCAGGACGCTACCGCTTGGTCCTGGCTATAGACAGCGATCTCCAAAAAGACAATTCTGGATGTCCGCATAATTTGTTGAATCAATTTGGTCCTCGATAGCAAACAGGTTCACATCACCGTAAATAAATGATAATTACGTACTATTACAGCAATAATGTAACAGATTAGCATGCGTTCGCTAGCATTAGCACACCATTCAAACAACCACACAACTGGCTGTAAGTGTCCGCTCGCGGGTGGAAAACACACAACAACAGAAAAGATGATACACGCAGGCGTTGCCTCTGTAGAGATATTTTAAAGGCATAAACAATGAACGTAGGTTCGCAGCCGTCTTTCTCTCTCGCTAACTAGTCCACTCACTCACTCACTCACTCACTCACTCACTCACTCACTCACTCACTCACTCACTCACTCACTCACTCACTCACTCACTCACTCACTCACTCACTCACTCACTCACTCACTCACTCACTCACTCAGAGCTACGTAGCTGTCTGTCTTCTTCTGGTGTGCGAGCGCTTATTCACGTAAACAAGTGCGAGTGCGCTCCCAGGTGGGCGTGAAAGCGCCACAAACTAAATGCATCCATTTCAATATAAAAAAGTCAATTATACAATTGAACATACATTGCCAAAGGCAGAACGCGAACGTGGCCATAGCTATTAACAGTTATTCAGATAACTATAGCATGCTAACAAGTTTACAAAACCATCAGTCCAAAACACCATAATAACACGGGAAATTATATCATAATGTGTTAATAATTTCACTCACCAGGGGGCACCAGGCCTAATGGTTTTGTAAACCTGTTAGCATGCTATAGTAATCTGAATAACTGTTAATAGCTATGGTCACGTTCGCGTTCTGCCTTTGGCAATGTATGTTCAATTGTATAATTGACTTTTTTATATTGAAATGCATGCATTTAGTTTGTGGCGCTTTCACGCCCAACTGGGAGCGCACTCGTTATTATTATTTTTTCATGGCAAATGAAAATGGCCATAGCTATTAAGAGTTATTCAGATAACTATAGCATGCTAACAAGTTTACAAAACCATTAGTCCAAAACACCTAAATAACATGGGAAATGTTATCATAATGTGTTAATAATTTCACACATAAGTCACTGCTGAGTATAAGTCGCACCCCAAACCAAAATATGAAGAAAAAAAAACACGACTTATAGTCGGAAAAATACAGTAGTCTTTTACTGAATTGTATTGTCAAAAATAAGACACATTTGCTGCCCTGCCCAGGAAAGGGCCGTGAATGAAATGTCACCATTTTGATAACCTAACATCTCATATGTGTCATGAACATTCATTCATTCGTTCATTTTCCATGCCGCTTTTCCTCACGAGGGTCGCGGAGGTGCTGAAGCCTATCCCAGCTAACTCGGGGCAGTAGGCAGGGGACACCCTGAACTGGTTGCCAGCCAATTGCAGGGCACAAGGAGACATACAACCATTCACGCGCACACTCATACCTACGGACAATTTAGAGTGCTCAATCAGCCTACCATGCATGTTTTTGGGATGTCTGACCAATTTTGAGAAGCATTCAACTTACTGCTTCGGCGTAATGGTCTCAAACGTGCATGCAGGTTTTTGACAAAAATGCAAGATTCAATCCATAATACCCGATTTCCTGTTGGGTTTGGAATATGGGTGCAAGAGACTTTTTGGAGCAGTTTTGCACAACGTATCCACTCCCCAAATTTCATCACTCTACGTCGAAAAAAACTAATAGGACAGGCCTTTTTTAAAAATTGAAGGGGGCGCCACTGAGCCATTTTATTACATCTTTTGGCAATGTTGCTAAATTCATGAAATCTACATGAAGCCACATGTATGTGCACATTTTGGTGAGTTTTCGAGCATGTTCAGACCTTGAAATTTGCCATTTTGAGAGAAAATGCCGAGGGTCTTTTCACTTTCCTGTTTGGATACTGCAACATCAACGAAAACTCAATATTTTTCATCAGATACCTAAAGACATGTCTTAAGGCTCCCCTGATGCAGGTTTGAGATCAATTGATGTTTTTCACCAGGAGGAGGAGCCTTTTTCGTAAAAAAGTGTGTTTCCTCTTCCCACAAGGGGGCGCCAGGCCTAATGGAAAATATTTCAATGCAGTCGTGTTCAGGTTAAGACACCTTACATGCATGCCAAATATGAAAAAGATTGGACCTTGTATCAGGAAGTTATTAATCATTTACTGAAATTGGCGCGTTGCCAAAAAAACACCCGACTTTGGTACCCCGCCCAGGTCAGGCCCGTGGACGAAAACTCACCATTTTCACAACTTAGTATCTCATATGTCTCATGAACACTTACACCAATTTTGAGGAAGATCCAACGTACTGGCTCGGCGCAACGGTCTGAAACGTGCATGCTGGTTTTCGCCCAAAATGCTATGTTTTTCAACATTCAATCCAGAATATCCCATTTCCTGTTGGGTTTGGAATATGGGTGCTTTAGACTTTTTGAAGCGGTTCTGGACAACGTATCCACTCCCCAAATTTCATCGCCCTACGTTGAAATACATCAAAGCAAAGGGCATTTTGAAAATTGCAAGGGGGCGCCACTGAGCCATTTTTTTATTTTTTTTGTAAACGTTGCCAAATTGTCGAAATTTTCGCGAAGCCGGATGTATGTGCAAATTTTGGTGAGTTTTTGAGCATGTTCAGGCCTTCAAATTGGCCATTTTCATTTGCCATGAAAAAATAATAATAATAATCCTTCGAAGAACAATAGGGCCTCGCACGCTGAGAGTGCTCGGGCCCTAATAATAATAATAATAATCCTTTGCAAAACAATAGGGCCTTCGCACGCTGAGTGCTCGGGCCCTAACTAGGCCTGCAAGCAGGACTGAACGGGCCCTCGCAATCTCGCGCAACTCGGACGTCACGCAACTCGGACTGTGTGCAGGTCAGGGTGGTGGCAGATCCTCCTCTCTAATCATCTCATTAGAACCTAAGATGCTCAAAAGTAGCCTATATACATTCCCACACCCAAGAGATAAAAACCCCTATTGGAGAGAGTACTACAAAAAAGGAGCCACTACTGAGCTGTGCAGCCAAGCCCTTATTCAAAACCCAAAACTAATCTTCTAAGTGGGCCAATTCGACCAAGTGTGCCAAATATTGTGGCTCTATAAGCTGCCTGAGTCTCTGAAAAAAAATATTTCCTTTAAATGGCGAACAAAGGGTCGTCACGGCAACAGACAGAGACACGTGGACATGGGCCGTAAATAAGTATTTTAATAGGTCTTGAAACTACAATGACCAACCTGAAAAGAACTGAACATGTATTGGAAAAACGAGTGACTTTCTATTGCCACTAGTTGGCGCTGTAGGTTTGATGCAAATGACCCCTACAAGGCCCTTCAGGGTATGACTCTCAACAAGCACGGGAAGTTTGGCGCAGATATGTTGTATATCTGCCGAGTTATGACTGTTCAAAGTTTTTGGAGAGAAAAATTGTTGACAGTCATTTTCACTTTCCTGTTTGGACCCCTCCGCTTCAACGAAACTTTAATATTTTTCATCAGGCACCTGAAGACAGGTCTTAAGGCTTCCCTTATGCAGCTTTGAGGTAGATTGATTTTTTCCCTTTAGAGGAGGAGTGTGTCCCGTAAAAAAAGGGCATTTCCTGTTCCCACTAGGAGGCGCCAAGCACAAATGGTAAATTTTCAATCCAGTCTTGCTCAGGCTGGTATACCTCACACACATGCCAGATTTAAAATAGATTGAACGTTGTATGAGGGAGTTATCAGTCATTTTCCGAATTCGGTGTTTTGGCAAAAAAATGGCCGACTTTGGCACCCCGCCCAGGTCAGGCCCGTGAATGAAAACACACCATTTTGATAACTTAAGATTTCATATGCCTCATGAACAGTCTCGCCAATTTTGAGAATGATCAAACTAATTCCCTAGGTGCCAAGGTGTAAAATGTGCACACTGTAAATCGATAAAAATTTCACATTCAATCCAAAATACCCGATTTCCTGTTGGGTTTGGAATATGCATGCAAGAGACTTTTTGGAGCAGTTTTGTACAAGGTATCGACTCTCCGAATTTCATCCCTCTACGTTGAAAAAACCTAAATGGAGAGGCCTTTTTGAAAATTTCAAGGGGGCGCCACTGAGCCATTTTGTTACATGTTTTCGTAACGTTGCAAGATTATTGAACGTTATGCAAAGCCACATGTATGTCCAAATTTTTGTGAGTTTTCGTGCATGTTCAAGCCTCCAAATGTAAACCCCTACTGTGAACCGATAAAAATTTCACATTCGATCCAAAATACCCGATTTCCTGTTGGATTTGGAATACGGGTGCAAGAGACTTTTTGGAGCAGTTTTGCACAAGGTATCGACTCCCCAAATTTCATCACTCTCTGTTGAAAAAACCTAATAGGAAACGACTTTTTGAAAAATTCAAGGGGGCGCCACTGAGGCATTTTGCTACACTTTTTCGTAACATTGCAAGATTATCGAACGTTATCTAAAGCCGCATGTATGTGCAAATTTTTACGAGTTTTTGTGCATATTCAAGCCTCCAAATGTAAACTCCAACTGTGAACCCATGAAAATTTCACATTCGATCCAAAATACCCGATTTCCTGTTGGATTTGGAATATGGGTGCAAGAGACTTTTTGGAGCAGTTTTGCATAAGGTATCTACTCCCCAAATTTCCTTGCTCTATGTTGAAAAAACCCAATAGGAAAGGCCTTTTTTAAAACTTCTTTCTGTCGCCACTAGTTGGCACTGTAGAGTTGATGCAAATGACCCCTACAAGAACCTTCAGGGTATGACTCTCAACAAACACGGGAAGTTTGGCGCAGATATGTTGTATATCTGCCGAGTTATGACTGTTCAAAGTTTTTTGCGTGACAAATTGTTGACGTTCATTTTCACTTTCCTGTTTGGACCCCTCCGCCTCAACGAAACCTCAATATTTTTCATCAGGCACCTGAACACAGGTCTTAAGGCTCCCCTGATGCAGGTTTGAGGTCAACAGATTTTTTTCCCTTGGAGGAGGAACCTGTCTCGTAAAAAAAGGCATTTCCTGTTCTCACTAGGGGGCGCTAGACCTAATGGGTAATATTTCAATGCACTTGTGTTAAGGGTGGGATACCACACATACATGCCAAATATGAAAAAGATTGAACGTTGTGTCAAGGAACTATAAGTCATTTACTGAATTTGTCATTTTGCCGAAAAAATGGTCGACTTTGGCACCACGCCCAGGTCAGACCCGTGAATGAAAACGCACCATTTTCAAAACTTAAGATTTCATATGTCTCCTGAACAGTCTCACCAATTTTGAAGATGATCCAACTAACTCCCTCGGCGAAAAGGTCTCAAATGTGCACCCTGTAAATCGATAAAAATTTCATATTTGATCCAAAAAAACCGATTTCCTGTTGGGTTTGGAATATGCATGTAAATGCTTTTTTGGAGCGGTTTTGGACAAGGTATAGACCCCCCAAATTTCATTGCTCTACGCTGACAGACCCTAATGTTATAGGCCAATTTAAAAATTTCAAGGGGGCGCCACTGAGCCATTTTGTTATATTTTTTTGCAACGTTGCAAAATTATCGAAATTTACAATTTTCCGGACGTATGTGCAAATTTTGGTGACTTTTCGTGCATGTTGAGGCCTCCAAATTGGCCGTTTTCATTTGCCCTGAAAAAAAAAAAAAATAATAATAATAATAAAAAAAAAAATAATCCTTTGCAAAACAATAGGGCCTTCGCACGCTTAGTGCTCGGGCCCTAATAATAACTAGGCCTGCAAGCAGGACTGAACGGGCCCTCGCGATCTAGCGCAACTCGGACGTCACGCAACTCGGACTGTGTGCAGGTCAGGGCGGTGGCAGATCCTCCTCTCTAATCATCTCATTAGAACCTAACATGCTCGAAAGTCGCCTATTTACATTCCCACACCCAAGAGATAAAAACCCCTATTGGAGAGAGTACTACAAAAAAGGAGCCACTACTGAGCTGTGCAGCCAAGCCCTTATTCAAAACTAAAATTAATCTTCTAACTGGGCCAATTCGACCAAGTGTGCCAACTATTGTGGCTCTATAAGCTGCCTGAGTCTCTGAAAAAAAATATTTCCTTTAAATGGCGAACAAAGGGTCGTCACGGCAACAGACAGAGACACGTGGACATGGGCCGTAAAAAAGTATTTTAATAGGTCTTGAAACTACAATGACCAACATGAAAAGAACTGGACATGTTTTGGAAAAACGAGTGACTTTCTATCGCCACTAGTTGGCGCTGTAGGGTTGATGCAAATGACCCCTACAAGGCCCTTCAGGGTATGACTCTCAACAAGCACGGGAAGTTTGGCGCAGATATCTTGTATATCTGCCGAGTTATGACTGTTCAAAGTTTTTGGAGAGAAAAATTGTTGACAGTCATTTTCACTTTCCTGTTTGGACCCCTCCGCTTCAACGAAACTTCAATATTTTTCATCAGGCACCTGAAGACAGGTCTTAAGGTTTCCCTTATGCAGGTTTGAGGTAGATTGATTTTTTCCCTTTAGAGGAGGAGTGTGTCCCGTAAAAAAGGGCATTTCCTGTTCCCACTAGGAGGCGCCAGGCACAAATGGTAAATTTTCAATCCAGTCCTGCTCAGGCTGGTATACCTCACACACATGCCAGATTTAAAATAGATTGAACGTTGTATGAGGGAGTTATCAGTCATTTTCCGAATTCGGTGTTTTGGCGAAAAAATGGAAGAATTTGGCGCCCCGCCCAGGTCAGGCCCGTGAATGAAAACACACCATTTTTATAACTTAAGATTTCATATGCCTCATGAACAGTCTCACCAATTTTGAGAATGATCAAACTAATTCCCTAGGTGCCAAGGTGTAAAATGTGCACACTGTAAATCGATAAAAAGTTCACATTCAATGCAAAATACCCGATTTCCTGTTGGGTTTGGAATATGCATGCAAGAGACTTTTTGGAGCAGTTTTGCACAAAGTTTTGACTCTCCAAATTTCATCACTCTATGTTAGAAAAACCTAAATGGAGAGGCCTTTTTGAAAATTTCAAGGGGGCGCCACTGAGCCATTTTGTTACATGTTTTCGTAACGTTGCAAGATTATCGAACGTTATCCAAAGCCGCATGTATGTGCAAATTTTGGTGAGTTTTTATGCATATTCAAGCCTCCAAATGTAAACTCTTACTGTGAACCCATGAAAATTTCACATTCGATCCAAAATACCCAATTTCCTGTTGGATTTGGAATATGGGTGCAAGAGACTTTTTGGAGCAGTTTTGCATAAGGTATCTACTCCCCAAATTTCCTTGCTCTATGTTGAAAAAACCCAATAGGAAAGGCCTTTTTTAAAACTTCTTTCTGTTGCCACTAGTTGGCACTGTAGAGTTGATGCAAATGACCCCTACAAGAACCTTCAGGGTATGACTCTCAACAAACACGGAAAGTTTGGCGCAGATATGTTGCATATCTGCCGAGTTATGACTGTTCAAAATTTTTGGCGAGACAAATTGTTGACGGTCATTTTCACTTGCAGTTTGGACCTCTCCGCTTCAACGAAACCTCAATATTTTTCATCAGGGACCTGAACACATGTCTTGAGGCTCCCCTGAAACAGGTTTGAGGTCAATAGATTTTTTTCCCTTGGAGGAGGAGCCTGTCTCGTGAAGAAGGCCATTTCCTGTTCCCACTAGGGGGCGCCAGGCCTAATAGGTAATATTTCAATGCAGTCGTGTTCAGGCTGAGATATCTCATATACATGCTAGAAATGAAAAAGATTGAACGTTGTATCACGGAGTTTTTAATCATTTTCTGAATTTGGTATTTTGCCCAAAAATGGCCGACTTTGGGACCACGCCCAGGCCAGACCCTTGAATGAAAACACACCATTTTGAAAACTTAAGATCTCATAGGTCTCCTGAATAGTCTGACCAATTTTGAAGACGATCCAACTTTATCCTTCAGCGACAAGGTCTCAAATGTAAATCGATAAAATTTCGCATTTGACCCAAAATTTCCGGCTTCCTGTTGGGTTTGGAATATGGGTGCAAGAGACTTTTTGGAGCAGTTTTGCACAATGTATCGACTCGCCAAATTTCATTGTTCTACGTTGAAAAAACCTAATAGGAAAGGCCTTTTTGAAAATTTCAAGGGGGCGCCACTGAGCCATTTTGTTAAATTTTTTTGTAGATTATCAAAATTTTTGCAAAGTTGCATGTATGTGCAAATTTTGGTGAGTTTTCGTGCATGTTCAGGCCTCCAAATGTAAACTCCAACTGTGAACCGATAAAAATTTCACATTTGATCCAAAATATCCGATTTCCTGTTGGATTTGGAATATGGGTGCAAGAGGCTTTTTTGAACAGTTAGGCATAAGGTATCTACTCCCCAAATTTCATTGCTCTACGTTGAAAACCTGAGAGGAGAGGCCTTTTTGAAAATTTTAAGGGTCAAGGGGGCGCCACTGAGCCATTTTTTGACATTTTTTCAAAACGACACAAGATTATCGAATTTTACGCAAAGCCGCACGTATGTGCAAATTTTGGTGACTTTTCGTGCATGTTCAGGCCTCCAAATTGGCCATTTTCATTTGCCCTGAAAAAAGAAGAATAATAACTAGGCCTGCAAGCAGGACTGAACGGGCCCTCGCAATCTAGCGCAACTCGGACGTCACGCAACTCGGACTGTGTGCAGGTCAGGGTGGTGGCAGATCCTCCTCTCTAATCATCTCATTAGAACCTAAGATGCTCGAAAGTAGCCTATATACATTCCCACACCCAAGAGATAAAAACCCCTATTGGAGAGAGTACTACAAAAAAGGAGCCACTACTGAGCTGTGCAGCCAAGCCCTTATTCAAAACCCAAAACTAATCTTCTAAGTGGGCCAATTCGACCAAGTGTGCCAAATATTGTGGCTCTATAAGCTGCCTGAGTCTCTGAAAAAAAATATTTCCTTTAAATGGCGAACAAAGGGTCGTCACGGCAACAGACAGAGACACGTGGACATGGGCCGTAAATAAGTATTTTAATAGGTCTTGAAACTACAATGACCAACCTGAAAAGAACTGAACATGTATTGGAAAAACGAGTGACTTTCTATTGCCACTAGTTGGCGCTGTAGGTTTGATGCAAATGACCCCTACAAGGCCCTTCAGGGTATGACTCTCAACAAGCACGGGAAGTTTGGCGCAGATATGTTGTATATCTGCCGAGTTATGACTGTTCAAAGTTTTTGGAGAGAAAAATTGTTGACAGTCATTTTCACTTTCCTGTTTGGACCCCTCCGCTTCAACGAAACTTCAATATTTTTCATCAGGCACCTGAAGACAGGTCTTAAGGCTTCCCTTATGCAGCTTTGAGGTAGATTGATTTTTTCCCTTTAGAGGAGGAGTGTGTCCCGTAAAAAAAGGACATTTCCTGTTCCCACTAGGAGGCGCCAAGCACAAATGGTAAATTTTCAATCCAGTCCTGCTCAGGCTGGTATACCTCACACACATGCCAGATTTAAAATAGATTGAACGTTGTATGAGGGAGTTATCAGTCATTTTCCGAATTCGGTGTTTTGGCAAAAAAATGGCCGACTTTGGCACCCCGCCCAGGTCAGGCCCGTGAATGAAAACACACCATTTTGATAACTTAAGATTTCATATGCCTCATGAACAGTCTCGCCAATTTTGAGAATGATCAAACTAATTCCCTAGGTGCCAAGGTGTAAAATGTGCACACTGTAAATCGATAAAAATTTCACATTCAATCCAAAATACCCGATTTCCTGTTGGGTTTGGAATATGCATGCAAGAGACTTTTTGGAGCAGTTTTGTACAAGGTATCGACTCTCCGAATTTCATCCCTCTACGTTGAAAAAACCTAAATGGAGAGGCCTTTTTGAAAATTTCAAGGGGGCGCCACTGAGCCATTTTGTTACATGTTTTCGTAACGTTGCAAGATTATTGAACGTTATGCAAAGCCACATGTATGTCCAAATTTTTGTGAGTTTTCGTGCATGTTCAAGCCTCCAAATGTAAACCCCTACTGTGAACCGATAAAAATTTCACATTCGATCCAAAATACCCGATTTCCTGTTGGATTTGGAATACGGGTGCAAGAGACTTTTTGGAGCAGTTTTGCACAAGGTATCGACTCCCCAAATTTCATCACTCTCTGTTGAAAAAACCTAATAGGAAACGCCTTTTTGAAAAATTCAAGGGGGCGCCACTGAGGCATTTTGCTACATTTTTTCGTAACATTGCAAGATTATCGAACGTTATCTAAAGCCGCATGTATGTGCAAATTTTTACGAGTTTTTGTGCATATTCAAGCCTCCAAATGTAAACTCCAACTGTGAACCCATGAAAATTTCACATTCGATCCAAAATACCCGATTTCCTGTTGGATTTGGAATATGGGTGCAAGAGACTTTTTGGAGCAGTTTTGCATAAGGTATCTACTCCTCAAATTTCCTTGCTCTATGTTGAAAAAACCCAATAGGAAAGTCCTTTTTTAAAACTTCTTTCTGTTGCCACTAGTTGGCACTGTAGAGTTGATGCAAATGACCCCTACAAGAACCTTCAGGGTATGACTCTCAACAAACACGGGAAGTTTGGCGCAGATATGTTGTATATCTGCCGAGTTATGACTGTTCAAAGTTTTTTGCGTGACAAATTGTTGACGTTCATTTTCACTTTCCTGTTTGGACCCCTCCGCCTCAACGAAACCTCAATATTTTTCATCAGGCACCTGAACACAGGTCTTAAGGCTCCCCTGATGCAGGTTTGAGGTCAACAGATTTTTTTCCCTTGGAGGAGGAACCTGTCTCGTAAAAAAAGGCATTTCCTGTTCTCACTAGGGGGCGCTAGACCTAATGGGTAATATTTCAATGCACTCGTGTTAAGGGTGGGATACCACACATACATGCCAAATATGAAAAAGATTGAACGTTGTGTCAAGGAACTATAAGTCATTTACTGAATTTGTCATTTTGCCGAAAAAATGGTCGACTTTGGCACCACGCCCAGGTCAGACCCGTGAATGAAAACGCACCATTTTCAAAACTTAAGATTTCATATGTCTCCTGAACAGTCTCACCAATTTTGAAGATGATCCAACTAACTCCCTCGGCGAAAAGGTCTCAAATGTGCACCCTGTAAATCGATAAAAATTTCATATTTGATCCAAAATAACCGATTTCCTGTTGGGTTTGGAATATGCATGTAAATGCTTTTTTGGAGCGGTTTTGGACAAGGTATAGACCCCCCAAATTTCATTGCTCTACGCTGACAGACCCTAATGTTATAGGCCAATTTTAAAATTTCAAGGGGGCGCCACTGAGCCATTTTGTTATATTTTTTTGCAACGTTGCAAAATTATCGAAATTTACAATTTTCCGGACGTATGTGCAAATTTTGGTGACTTTTCGTGCATGCTGAGGCCTCCAAATTGGCCGTTTTCATTTGCCCTGAATAAAAAAAATAATAATAATAATAATAAAAAAAAAAATAATCCTTTGCAAAACAATAGGGCCTTCGCACGCTTAGTGCTCGGGCCCTAATAATAATAACTAGGCCTGCAAGCAGGACTGAACGGGCCCTCGCAATCTAGCGCAACTCGGACGTCACGCAACTCGGACTGTGTGCAGGTCAGGCTGGTGGCAGATCCTCCTCTCTAATTATCTCATTAGAACCTAACATGCTCGAAAGTCGCCTATTTACATTCCCACACCCAAGAGATAAAAACCCCTATTGGAGAGAGTACTACAAAAAAGGAGCCACTACTGAGCTGTGCAGCCAAGCCCTTATTCAAAACCCAAAATTAATCTTCTAACTCGGCCAATTCGACCAAGTGTGCCAAATACTGTGGCTCTATAAGCTGCCTGAGTCTCTGAAAAAAAATATTTCCTTTAAATGGCGAACAAAGGGTCGTCACGGCAACAGACAGAGACACGTGGACATGGGCCGTAAATAAGTATTTTAATAGGTCTTGAAACTACAATGACCAACCTGAAAAGAACTGAACATGTATTGGAAAAACGAGTGACTTTCTATTGCCACTAGTTGGCGCTGTAGGTTTGATGCAAATGACCCCTACAAGGCCCTTCAGGGTATGACTCTCAACAAGCACGGGAAGTTTGCCGCAGATATGTTGTATATCTGCCGAGTTATGACTGTTCAAAATTTTTGGAGAGAAAAATTATTGACAGTCATTTTCACTTTCCTGTTTGGACCCCTCCGCTTCAACGAAACTTCAATATTTTTCATCAGGCACCTGAAGACAGGTCTTAAGGCTTCCCTTATGCAGGTTTGAGGTCGATTAATTTTTTCCCTCGGAGGAGGAGTGTGTCACCGTAAAAAAGGGCATTTCCTGTTCCCACTAGGAGGCGCCAGGCACAAATGGTAAATTTTCAATCCAGTCGTGCTCAGGCTGGTATACCTCACACACATGGCAGATTTAAAATAGATTGAACGTTGTATGAGGGAGTTATCAGTCATTTTCCGAATTCGGTGTTTTGGCGAAAAAATGGCCGACTTTGGCACCCCGCCCAGGTCAGGCCCGTGAATGAAAACACACCATTTTGATAACTTAAGATTTCATATGCCTCATGAACAGTCTCGCCAATTTTGAGAATGATCAAACTAATTCCCTAGGTGCCAAGGTGTAAAATGTGCACACTGTAAATCGATAAAAAATTCACATTCAATCCAAAATACCCGATTTCCTGTTGGGTTTGGAATACGCATGCAAGAGACTTTTTGGAGCAGTTTTGTACAAGGTATTGACTCTCCGAATTTCATCCATCTACGTTGAAAAAACCTAAATGGAGAGGCCTTTTTGAAAATTTCAAGGGGGCGCCACTGAGCCATTTTGTTACATTTTTTCGTAACGTTGCAAGATTATTGAACGTTATGCAAAGCCGCATGTATGTCGAAATTTTTGTGAGTTTTCGTGCATGTTCAATCCTCCAAATGTAAACTCCTACTGTTAACCGATAAAAATTTCACATTTGATCCAAAATACCCGATTTCCTGTTGGATTTGGAAAATGGGTGCAAGAGACTTTTTGGAGCAGTTTTGCACAAGGTATCAACTCCCCAAATTTCCTCACTCTATGTTGGAAAAACCCAATAGGAAAGGCCTTTTTTAAAACTTCTTTCTGTCGCCACTAGTTGGCACTGTAGAGTTGATGCAAATGACCCCTACACGAACCTTCAGGGTATGACTCTCAACAAACACGGGAAGTTTGGCGCAGATATGTTGTATATCTGCCGAGTTATGACTGTTCAAAGTTTTTGGCGAGACAAATTGTTGACGGTCATTTTCACTTCCAGTTTGTACCTCTCCGCTTCTACAAAACCTCAATATTTTTCATTAGGCACCTGAACACATGTCTTGAGGCTCCCCTGAAACAGGTTTGAGGTCAATAGATTTTTTTCCCTTGGAGGAGGAGCCTGTCTCGTAAAGAAGGCCATTTCCTGTTCCCACTAGGGGGCGCCAAGCCTAATGGGTAAAATTTAAATGCAGTCGTGTTCAGGCTGGGATATCTCATATACTTGCTAGAAATGAAAAAGATTGAACGTTGTATCACGGAGTTTTTAATCATTTTCTGAATTTGGTGTTTTGCCCAAAAATGGCCAACTTTGGGACTACGCCCAGGCCAGACCCTTGGATGAAAACTCACCATTTTGAAAACTTAAGATCTCATATGTCTCCTGTATAGTCTGACCAATTTTGAAGACGATCCAACTATTTTCTTCAGCGACAAGGTCTCAAATGTAAATCGATAAAATTTCGCATTTGATCCAAAATTTCCGACTTCCTGTTGGATTTGGAATATAGGTGCAAGAGACTTTTTGGAGCAGTTTTACGCAATGTATCGACTCACCAAATTTCATCATTCTACGTTGAAAAAACCTAATAGGAAAGGCCTTTTTGAAAATTTCAAGGGGGCGCCACTGAGCGATTTTGTTAAATTTTTTTGTAGATTATCAAAATTTACGCAAAGTTGCATGTATGTGCAAATTTTGGTGAGTTTTCGTGCATGTTCAGGCCTCCAAACGTAAACTCCAACTGTGAACCGAAAAAATTTCATATTTGATCCAAAATATCCGATTTCCTGTCGGATTTGGAATATGGGTGCAAGAGGCTTTTTTGAACAGTTAGGCATAAGGTATCTACTCCCCAAATTTCATCGCTCTACGTTGAAAACCTGAGAGGAGAGGCCTTTTTGAAAATTTTAAGGGTCAAGGGGGCGCCACTGAGCCATTTTTAAAAGTTTTTTCAAAACGACGCAAGATTATCAAATTTTACGCGAATCTGCACGTATGTGCAAATTTTGGTGACTTTTCGTGCATGTTCAGGCCTCCAAATTGGCCATTTTCATTTGCCATGAAGAAAGAAGAATAATAACTAGGCCTGCAAGCAGGACTGAACGGGCCCTCGCAATCTAGCGCAACTCGGACTGTGTGCAGGTCAGGGTGGTGGCAGATCCTCCTCTCTAATCATCTCATTAGAACCTAACAAACTCGAAAGTCGCCTCTTTACATTCACACACCTAACAGATAAAAAAAAAACCTAGTGGAGAGAGTACTACAAAAAAGGAGGTACTACTGAGCTGTGCAGCCAAGCACTTATTCAAAACCAAAATTAATATTCTAACTGGGCCAATTCGACCAAGTGTGCCAAATATTGTGGCTCTATAAGCTGCCTGAGTCTCTGAAAAAAAGTATTTCCTTTAAATGGCGAATAAAGGGTCGTCACGGCAACAGACAGAGACACGTGGACATGGGCCGTAAATAAGTATTTTAATAGGTCTTGAAACTACAATGACCAACCTGAAAAGAACTGGACATGTATTGGAAAAACGAGTGACTTTCTATTGCCACTAGTTGGCGCTGTAGGGTTGATGCAAATGACCCCTACAAGGCCCTTCAGGGTATGACTCTCAACAAGCACGGGAAGTTTGGCGCAGATATGTTGTATATCTGCCGAGTTATGACTGTTCAAAGTTTTTGGAGAGAAAAATTGTTGACAGTCATTTTCACTTTCCTGTTTGGACCCCTCCGCTTCAACGAAACTTCAATATTTTTTATCAGGCACCTGAAGACAGGTCTTAAGGCTTCCCTTATGCAGCTTTGAGGTAGATTGATTTTTTCCCTTTAGAGGAGGAGTGTGTCCCGTAAAAAAAGGGCATTTCCTGTTCCCACTAGGAGGCGCCAAGCACAAATGGTAAATTTTCAATCCAGTCCTGCTCAGGCTGGTATACCTCACACACATGCCAGATTTAAAATAGATTGAACGTTGTATGAGGGAGTTATCAGTCATTTTCCGAATTCGGTGTTTTGGCGAAAAAATGGCCGACTTTGGCACCCCGCCCAGGTCAGGCCCGTGAATGAAAACACACCATTTTGATAACTTAAGATTTAATATGCCTCATGAACAGTCTCGCCAATTTTGAGAATGATCAAACTAATTCCCTAGGTGCCAAGGTGTAAAATGCGCACACTGTAAATCGATAAAAATTTCACATTCAATGCAAAATACCCGATTTCCTGTTGGGTTTGGAATATGCATGCAAGAGACTTTTTGGAGCAGTTTTGTACAAGGTATCAACTCTCCGAATTTCATCCCTCTACGTTGAAAAAACCTAAATGGAGAGGCCTTTTTGAAAATTTCAAGGGGGCGCCACTGAGCCATTTTGTTACATGTTTTTGTAACGTTGCAAGATTATTGAACGTTATCCAAAGCCACATGTATGTCCAAATTTTTGTGAGTTTTCGTGCATGTTCAAGCCTCCAAATGTAAACTCCTACTGTGAACCGATAAAAATTTCACATTCGATCCAAAATACCCGATTTCCTGTTGGATTTGGAATACGGGTGTAAGAGACTTTTTGGAGCAGTTTTGCACAAGGTATCGACTCCCCAAATTTCATCACTCTATGTTAAAAAAACCTAATAGGAAACACCTTTTTGAAAAATTCAAGGGGGCGCCACTGAGGCATTTTGTTACATTTTTTCGTAACATTGCAAGATTATCGAACGTTATCCAAAGCCGCATGTATGTGCAAATTTTTACGAGTTTTTGTGCATATTCAAGCCTCCAAATGTAAACTCCTACTGTGAACCCATGAAAATTTCACATTCGATCCAAAATACCCGATTTCCTGTTGGATTTGGAATACGGGTGCAAGAGACTTTTTGGAGCAGTTTTGCATAAGGTATCTACTCCCCAAATTTCCTTGCTCTATGTTGAAAAAACCCAATAGGAAAGGCCTTTTTTAAAACTTCTTTCTGTCGCCACTAGTTGGCACTGTAGAGTTGATGCAAATGACCCCTACAAGAACCTTCAGGGTATGACTCTCAACAAACACGGAAAGTTTGGCGCAGATATGTTGTATATCTGCCGAGTTATGACTGTTCAAAGTTTTTTGCGTGACAAATTGTTGACGTTCATTTTCACTTTCCTGTTTGGACCCCTCCGCCTCAACGAAACCTCAATATTTTTCATCAGGCACCTGAACACAGGTCTTAAGGCTCCCCTGATGCAGGTTTGAGGTCAACAGATTTTTTTCCCTTGGAGGAGGAACCTGTCTCGTAAAAAAAGGCATTTCCTGTTCTCACTAGGGGGCGCTAGACCTAATGGGTAATATTTCAATGCACTCGTGTTAAGGGTGGGATACCACACATACATGCCAAATATGAAAAAGATTGAACGTTGTGTCAAGGAACTATTAGTCATTTACTGAATTTGTCATTTTGCCGAAAAAATGGTCGACTTTGGCACCACGCCCAGGTCAGACCCGTGAATGAAAACACACCATTTTCAAAACTTAAGATTTCATATGTCTCCTGAACAGTCTCACCAATTTTGAAGATGATCCAACTAACTCCCTCGGCGAAAAGGTCTCAAATGTGCACCCTGTGAATCGATAAAAATTTCATATTTGATCCAAAATAACCGATTTCCTGTTGGGTTTGGAATATGCGTGTAAATGCTTTTTTGGAGCGGTTTTGGACAAGGTATAGACCCCCCAAATTTCATTGCTCTACGCTGACATACCCTAATGTTATAGGCCAATTTTAAAATTTCAAGGGGGCGCCACTGAGCCATTTTGTTATATTTTTTTGCAACGTTGCAAAATTATCGAAATTTACAATTTTCCGGACGTATGTGCAAATTTTGGTGACTTTTCGTGCATGTTCAGGCCTCCAAATTGGCCGTTTTCATTTGCCCTGAAAAAAAAAAAAATAAATAAAAAAAATAAAAATAATCCTTTGCAAAACAATAGGGCCTTCGCACGTCTAGTGCTCGGGCCCTAATAATAACTAGGCCTGCAAGCAGGACTGAACGGGCCCTCGCAATCTAGCGCAACTCGGACGTCACGCAACTCGGACTGTGTGCAGGTCAGGGTGGTGGCAGATCCTCCTCTCTAATCATCTCATTAGAACCTAACATGCTCGAAAGTCGCCTATTTACATTCCCACACCCAAGAGATAAAAACCCCTATTGGAGAGAGTACTACAAAAAAGGAGCCACTACTGAGCTGTGCAGCCAAGCCCTTATTCAAAACCAAAATTAATCTTCTAACTGGGCCAATTCGACCAAGTGTGCCAACTATTGTGGCTCTATAAGCTCCCTGAGTCTCTGAAAAAAAATATTTCCTTTAAATGGCGAACAAAGGGTCGTCACGGCAACAGACAGAGACACGTGGACATGGGCCGTAAAAAAGTATTTTAATAGGTCTTGAAACTACAATGACCAACATGAAAAGAACTGGACATGTTTTGGAAAAACGAGTGACTTTCTATCGCCACTAGTTGGCGCTGTAGGGTTGATGCAAATGACCCCTACAAGGCCCTTCAGGGTATGACTCTCAACAAGCACGGGAAGTTTGGCGCAGATATCTTGTATATCTGCCGAGTTATGACTGTTCAAAGTTTTTGGAGAGAAAAATTGTTGACAGTCATTTTCACTTTCCTGTTTGGACCCCTCCGCTTCAACGAAACTTCAATATTTTTCATCAGGCACCTGAAGACAGGTCTTAAGGTTTCCCTTATGCAGGTTTGAGGTAGATTGATTTTTTCCCTTTAGAGGAGGAGTGTGTCCCGTAAAAAAGGGCATTTCCTGTTCCCACTAGGAGGCGCCAGGCACAAATGGTAAATTTTCAATCCAGTCCTGCTCAGGCTGGTATACCTCACACACATGCCAGATTTAAAATAGATTGAACGTTGTATGAGGAAGTTATCAGTCATTTTCCGAATTCGGTGTTTTGGCGAAAAAATGGAAGAATTTGGCGCCCCGCCCAGGTCAGGCCCATGAATGAAAACACACCATTTTTATAACTTAAGATTTCATATGCCTCATGAACAGTCTCACCAATTTTGAGAATGATCAAACTAATTCCCTAGGTGCCAAGGTGTAAAATGTGCACACTGTAAATCGATAAAAAGTTCACATTCAATCCAAAATACCCGATTTCCTGTAGGATTTGGAATGTGTGTGCAAGAGACTTTTTGGAGCAGTTTTGCACAAAGTTTTGACTCTCCAAATTTCATCACTCTATGTTAGAAAAACCTAAATGGAGAGACCTTTTTGAAAATTTCAAGGGGGCGCCACTGAGCCATTTTGTTAAATTTTTTCGTAACGTTGCAAGATTATCGAACGTTATCCAAAGCCGCATGTATGTGCAAATTTTGGTGAGTTTTTATGCATGTTCAAGCCTCCAAATGTAAACTCCTACTGTGAACCGATAAAAATTTCACATTCGATCCAAAATACCCGATTTCCTGTTGGATTTGGAATACGGGTGCAAGAGACTTTTTGGAGCAGTTTTGCACAAGGTATCGACTCCCCAAATTTCATCACTCTCTGTTAAAAAAACCTAATAGGAAACGCCTTTTTGAAAAATTCAAGGGGGCGCCACTGAGGCATTTTGCTACATTTTTTTCGTAACATTGCAAGATTATCGAACGTTATCTAAAGCCCCATGTATGTGCAAATTTTTACGAGTTTTTGTGAATATTCAAGCCTCCAAATGTAAACTCCTACTGTGAACCCATGAAAATTTCACATTCGATCCAAAATACCCGATTTCCTGTTGGATTTGGAATATGGGTGCAAGAGACTTTTTGGAGCAGTTTTGCATAAGGTATCTACTCCCCAAATTTCCTTGCTCTATGTTGAAAAAACCCAATAGGAAAGGCCTTTTTTAAAACTTCTTTCTGTCGCCACTAGTTGGCACTGTAGAGTTGATGCAAATGACCCCTACAAGAACCTTCAGGGTATGACTCTCAACAAACACGGGAAGTTTGGCGCAGATATGTTGTATATCTGCCGAGTTATGACTGTTCAAAGTTTTTTGCGTGACAAATTGTTGAAGTTCATTTTCACTTTCCTGTTTGGACCCCTCCGCCTCAACGAAACCTCAATATTTTTCATCAGGCATCTGAACACAGGTCTTAAGGCTCCCCTGATGCAGGTTTGAGGTCAACAGATTTTTTTCCCTTGGAGGAGGAACCTGTCTCGTAAAAAAAGGCATTTCCTGTTCTCACTAGGGGGCGCTAGACCTAATGGGTAATATTTCAATGCACTCGTGTTAAGGGTGGGATACCGCATATACATGGCAGATATGAAAAAGATTGAAAGTTGTGTCAAGGAATTATTAGCCATTTACTGAATTCGGTGTTTTGCCGAAAAAATGGCCGACTTTGGCACCACGCCCAGGTCAGACCCGTGAATGAAAACACACCATTTTAGAAACTTAAGATCTCATATGTCTCCTGAACAGTCTCACCAATTTTGAAGATGATCCAACTAACTCCCTCGGCGAAAAGGTCTCAAATGTGCACCCTGTAAATCGATAAAAATTTCATATTTGATCCAAAATAACCGATTTCCTGTTGGGTTTGGAATATGCGTGTAAATGCTTTTTTGGAGCGGTTTTGGACAAGGTATAGACCCCCCAAATTTCATTGCTCTACGCTGACAGACCCTAATGTTATAGGCCAATTTTAAAATTTCAAGGGGGCGCCACTGAGCCATTTTGTTATATTTTTTTGCAACGTTGCAAAATTATCGAAATTTACAATTTTCCGGACGTATGTGCAAATTTTGGTGACTTTTCGTGCATGTTCAGGCCTCCAAATTGGCCGTTTTCATTTGCCCTGAAAAATAAAAATAAAAAAAAAAAAAATAATAATAATCCTTTGCAAAACAATAGGGCCTTCGCACGCTTAGTGCTCGGGCCCTAATAATCCTTTGCATTACAATAGGGCCTTCGCACGCCTAGTGCTCGGGCCCTAATAATAATAATAATCCTTTGCAAAACAATAGGGCCTTCGCACGTCTAGTGCTCGGGCCCTAATAATAATAACTAGGCCTGCAAGCAGGACTGAACGGGCCCTCGCAATCTAGCGCAACTCGGACGTCACGCAACTCGGACTGTGTGCAGGTCAGGGTGGTGGCAGATCCTCCTCTCTAATCATCTCATTAGAACCTAAGATGCTCGAAAGTAGCAAAAACCCCTATTGGAGAGAGTACTACAAAAAAGGAGCCACTACTGAGCTGTGTAGCCAAGCCCTTATTCAAAACCCAAAACTAATCTTCTAAGTGGGCCAATTCGACCAAGTGTGCCAAATATTGTGGCTCTATAAGCTGCCTGAGTCTCTGAAAAAAAATATTTCCTTTAAATGGCGAACAAAGGGTCGTCACGGCAACAGACAGAGACACGTGGACATGGGCCGTAAATAAGTATTTTAATAGGTCTTGAAACTACAATGACCAACCTGAAAAGAACTGAACATGTATTGGAAAAACGAGTGACTTTCTATCGCCACTAGTTGGCGCTGTAGGTTTGATGCAAATGACCCCTACAAGGCCCTTCAGGGTATGACTCTCAACAAGCACGGGAAGTTTGGCGCAGATATGTTGTATATCTGCCGAGTTATGACTGTTCAAAGTTTTTGGAGAGAAAAATTGTTGACAGTCATTTTCACTTTCCTGTTTGGACCCCTCCGCTTCAACGAAACTTCAATATTTTTCATCAGGCACCTGAAGACAGGTCTTAAGGCTTCCCTTATGCAGCTTTGAGGTAGATTGATTTTTTCCCTTTAGAGGAGGAGTGTGTCCCGTAAAAAAAGGGCATTTCCTGTTCCCACTAGGAGGCGCCAAGCACAAATGGTAAATTTTCAATCCAGTCCTGCTCAGGCTGGTATACCTCACACACATGCCAGATTTAAAATAGATTGAACGTTGTATGAGGGAGTTATCAGTCATTTTCCGAATTCGGTGTTTTGGCGAAAAAATGGCCGACTTTGGCACCCCGCCCAGGTCAGGCCCGTGAATGAAAACACACCATTTTGATAACTTAAGATTTCATATGCCTCATGAACAGTCTCGCCAATTTTGAGAATGATCAAACTAATTCCCTAGGTGCCAAGGTGTAAAATGTGCACACTGTAAATCGATAAAAATTTCACATTCAATCCAAAATACCCGATTTCCTGTTGGGTTTGGAATATGCATGCAAGAGACTTTTTGGAGCAGTTTTGTACAAGGTATCGACTCTCCGAATTTCATCCCTCTACGTTGAAAAAACCTAAATGGAGAGGCCTTTTTGAAAATTTCAAGGGGGCGCCACTGAGCCATTTTGTTACATGTTTTCGTAACGTTGCAAGATTATTGAACGTTATGCAAAGCCACATGTATGTCCAAATTTTTGTGAGTTTTCGTGCATGTTCAAGCCTCCAAATGTAAACTCCTACTGTGAACCGATAAAAATTTCACATTCGATCCAAAATACCCGATTTCCTGTTGGATTTGGAATACGGGTGCAAGAGACTTTTTGGAGCAGTTTTGCACAAGGTATCGACTCCCCAAATTTCATCACTCTCTGTCAAAAAAACCTAATAGGAAACGCCTTTTTGAAAAATTCAAGGGGGCGCCACTGAGGCATTTTGCTACATTTTTTCGTAACATTGCAAGATTATCGAACGTTATCTAAAGCCGCATGTATGTGCAAATTTTTACGAGTTTTTGTGCATATTCAAGCCTCCAAATGTAAACTCCTACTGTGAACCCATGAAAATTTCACATTCGATCCAAAATACCCGATTTCCTGTTGGATTTGGAAAATGGGTGCAAGAGACTTTTTGGAGCAGTTTTGCATAAGGTATCTACTCCCCAAATTTCCTTGCTCTATGTTGAAAAAACCCAATAGGAAAGGCCTTTTTTAAAACTTCTTTCTGTCGCCACTAGTTGGCACTGTAGAGTTGATGCAAATGACCCCTACAAGAACCTTCAGGGTATGACTCTCAACAAACACGGGAAGTTTGGCGCAGATATGTTGTATATCTGCCGAGTTATGACTGTTCAAAGTTTTTTGCGTGACAAATTGTTGACGTTCATTTTCACTTTCCTGTTTGGACCCCTCCGCCTCAACAAAACCTCAATATTTTTCATCAGGCACCTGAACACAGGTCTTAAGGCTCCCCTGATGCAGGTTTGAGGTCAACAGATTTTTTTCCCTTGGAGGAGGAACCTGTCTCGTAAAAAAAGGCATTTCCTGTTCTCACTAGGGGGCACTAGACCTAATGGGTAATATTTCAATGCACTCGTGTTAAGGGTGGGATACCACACATACATGCCAAATATGAAAAAGATTGAACGTTGTGTCAAGGAACTATAAGTCATTTACTGAATTTGTCATTTTGCCGAAAAAATGGTCGACTTTGGCACCACGCCCAGGTCAGACCCGTGAATGAAAACGCACCATTTTCAAAACTTAAGATTTCATATGTCTCCTGAACAGTCTCACCAATTTTGAAGATGATCCAAGTAACTCCCTCGGCGAAAAGGTCTCAAATGTGCACCCTGTAAATCGATAAAAATTTCATATTTGATCCAAAATAACCGATTTCCTGTTGGGTTTGGAATATGCGTGTAAATGCTTTTTTGGAGCGGTTTTGGACAAGGTATAGACCCCCCAAATTTCATTGCTCTACGCTGACAGACCCTAATGTTATAGGCCAATTTTAAAATTTCAAGGGGGCGCCACTGAGCCATTTTGTTATATTTTTTTGCAACGTTGCAAAATTATCGAAATTTACAATTTTCCGGACGTATGTGCAAATTTTGGTGACTTTTCGTGCATGTTCAGGCCTCCAAATTGGCCGTTTTCATTTGCCCTGAAAAAAAATAAAAAATAAAAAAATAAAAAAAAAAATAATCCTTTGCAAAACAATAGGGCCTTCGCACGCTTAGTGCTCGGGCCCTAATAATAATAATAATAATAATAATAATCCTTTGCAAAACAATAGGGCCTTCGCACGTCTAGTGCTCGGGCCCTAAAAATTAACTAATACCTCGCCATGGTTGTTGACGTCGCGGAAGGTGATGTCACATGGGTTTCCTGCTGTACTTCCAGTGTCACTCTAACTACCTAAGGTAGTGATTTAAATACATCACAAGATGTCAATGGTAAGTTCTAAATTAATTAGAAATCAAGCCAACGAGTGCATTTTGTCCCTCGACTGACACCGTAGTGCGGGGACTTTTTTCTTTTTTTTCTGCCGGTTCATTGTACGTTCATTTGAGTGTCTTCACAACGTACATGACTCCTGATAATGGCTCCCAGCATCATAGATTGTATATTGTGACTAAATATTGCCATCCAATGTTTAGAGTTTTACCCAAAGTCTGATTAAGTTTTATGTGTATTTTGCATATCTTGATTGTGGATGCCAGTTCTCTTTGCATTGTTGTTTAACCGTGTGAGAATAGAGCCTCTTTAATACGGATTGAAGTGCTTTTCTTTTTGTGAACATTTTTTGAGAGATAGGAATATTATTTTAGTTGTATTTTCACTACAATATACTTGTTTGTTGTGAAGGATTTGCCCAAGCTTATGCCAATAAACGGCATGGTCCAATGAACGCCTATGTCCACTCGCCTCTCTCTGCCTTTTAGATCTCAATGTGCAAAATAAGGCGTCATTATAATCTGTTGGGCATTAATACATTTATTCCTTTCACGTGTTGCTTATTCACCGGGAAGCAACCGGCAGGATGATCAACAATCTGGACATCTGCTTTTATGTGACAAGCATAAGGTAAGACGTCATTAGAAGCCGTGAAACGTCCAGGTAGTGCACGGCCCCGGGTTATCAGCAAAATAATCAAAACTGCTGTGTTTCACTAATCATATGTAAAGCACACGGCAGCTCTGAATGCTAACTATCTCCATCATAATATTGGAATAAGTTGGATCACACAATAGTTTACCGTGAAGATCTACAAACAGTTTTTGACTTCAAACACTCTCCTACTTTCGTCACTAGAACAGGGGAGTGCTGTCACTAGCAAACTTGACAGAAACGCTATTCGACTCCCTTTTGCTGTCCTTCACATTAATGTTCCACTCGGGTTCAAATTGGAAGGGCAGAACCAAGGACATGTTAATGTTGTTAAAGAGTGACACGGTGGAAGTCCGACAGCATGTCCATGTGACGTCACCGCCCTGCGACGTCCACAACAATGGCGACCTAATAGTTAAAATAATTTTACAAATGTTATTAAAACTAGGGCTGTCAAAATTATCGCGTTAATGCACGGCAATTAATTTTTCAAAATTAATCACGTTAAAATATTTGACACATTTAACGCACATGCCCCGCTCAAACAGATTAAAATGAAAGCAGTGTCATGTCCACTCGTGTTTTTTTTGGTGTTTTGTCGCCCTCTGCTGGCGCTTGGGTGCGACTGATTTTATGGGTTTCAGCACCATGAACATTGTGTAATTATTGACATCAACAATGGCGAGCTACTAGTTTATTTTTTGATTGAAAACTTTACAAATTTTATTAAAACGAAAACACTAAGAGGGGTTTTAATATAAAATTTGTATAACTTGTAGTAACATTTATATTTTAAGAACTACAAGTCTTTCTATCCATGAATCGCTTTAACAAAATATTAATGTTAATTCCATCTCGTTGATTTATTGTCTTAAACAGTACTTATGTACAGTATGTTGAATGTATATATCTGTCTTGTGTCTTATCTTTCCATTCCAACAATAATTTACAGAAAAATATGGCATATCTTATAGTTTGAATTGCGATTAATTATAATTTTTAAGCAGTGATTAACTCAATTAAAAATTTTAATCGTTTGACAGCCCTAACTAAAACATTTAGAGGGGTTTTAATATCAAATTATCATAACTCATACTAACATTTATCTTTTAAGAACTACAGCTTTCTATCTGTGGTACCCTTTAAAAATAATCCGGTGGGACAGTAACGTGTTTAAAACTTTTTTTTTCCCCTTCTTTATTTGGAACAACACTTTTCTCGGGAATGTATCGGCAGATTCTTAAAATCAGGTGAATCATATGCAAAAATATGTGATCATGACATCCCTAGCGATTGGCTTGTATTGGACCCTTCTCGGTTAGAGTTGAAAATCAACAGGAGTTGAATGCACATTGGAAATGAAAGGGCCACTGACAATGTACTGAGAAGGTTTTGTCCACTTTGGCCCAAAAATGGAACACCAACTCCTATTTTGGCGCAAGAATGAAATGAAGGGTGGCTGGGAGGCGGGAAGGCGGACTGACCTCCGGGATCCACAATGCGCAGCTGACATGGACCCACTTGGTTCCGCTGCGGGTGGGCTTCATGGCGCCGCCCTTCTTGGGGCACAACTGGCACTTGGGCAAGATTCCCAGCGCGCAGATCCGACACAGCCAGCTGCCCTTCGGGACCTTCTGGATGCCGTAGCACGCCTGAATTTATTTTGGTATGCAAAAAAAAAAAAAACCCTAAGTACATCCAAATTGCAAAAATGACGGAAAATCCAAAATGAAAAAAAAAAAGCCACCTGATGGACGCAGATGTTGCACTTGTCACAAAAGACCATCTCGTTGTTGTCCTCTCCATCGGGCGACTGGCAGACGTCGCAGACCACGTCCTCGTCGTACTCGATGCCCAGGCCCTCCTCCGTCTCCGTGGCGTGCGTCATGTTGTCGTAGCAGCGCCGCTCGAACTCCTCCAGGGCGCGCTCCGCGCTCGCCTCGTCCAACGGTGGGAGGGCTAATGAAAAAAGGACACAAAACCGCTTCTATTTACTCTTGGTTACTGTAATGTATGCTATCATGGCTTGCTCAGTGAATTGTGTTTTTTTACTAAAAAAAATCCCCTTAAATGTAAATTTCAAATTAAAAATGAATAATAAACTAATAAATGAATATCAATTTTGGAAAGTGGTTAGTTTTTGGTTTTTTTGTCAATTCACACAATTAAATTGGGCAGTTTGTTATATTTTTAATAAAATACAATGAAAATAAAAAAATATATAAATTACAAATTTTGGAAGATTGAAAAATGTTTTTCATAAAAAAATATATTGACAATATTCACGGTGTTTTTATCCAAGAAACTGGACATTAAATAAATGAAAATAATCAAAATTTAACATGAAAAATGCTTATGTTTTTATCACAACAAAATACATTTGTGAGAATATTCCCTTTGTTTTTGTTCATTTAGAATAGAAAAGCCTATTTTTTTGAGACAAAGTCACTCACCCAACTTGAGGAATTCCTCATTGACCACTGTCAGCCAGGCCACGTCCTGTTCGTTGAGGTCATACCGGCAGGCGCCCTCAGCCAGGGTGCGGATGTCAACGTAGCCTGGGACCTGCGCGGCCGACGTGCATATCAGCTTCTTGGGCCGAATGAAGGTCGTCGCTTCCTCGCATTTGTCGGCCAGCCGGCGAGCCGCAGGCCGCGGGACAGACCGCGGGCTGACCGGCACCTGGACGCCCTTCTCCCACTCCTGCCGCCACGGGTCGGCAAGGACGTAGTAGTCCTCCGGGTTGAGCTGCTGCGAGTCATGAACCTTCATGGCGGTGATCAGGTCCGTTCGGAAGACCTGCGAAGACAACCGGCGAACGAGGTCAAACGCGTGCTCGTCGCCTTTTTGTGGATTTAGCTCATTTGATGCTCCGGTCGTTTGACCACTGGACATCCGCGGTTTTTCCTTTTTCTTCTTCGGGCCGTCGTGTGAAAAAAAGAAGGCCGGAAAAGACAAAGACACCCCCGGCCGGCACGCAAACCACAGACGAGCCGGTGCGCTAGCTAAGCAAAAACCATGGTGCCGGCTGGGGAATAAATGGCATATGAGGCACGGGTGTTGTAGGTCGAGGACATGGTAAAACGAGGAGAAAACACTTTCTTCCCCGTCGCGTACACTTTCCACATCGCTGTCGGCCGAGTGAACCTCCGTGAAGTTGCCATCAGGCGAAAATTTATATAAAAACGATGTCCATCGTTTCTGTTGAAAATGTTTAATTTGTGCTGCTATTGTTTTTTTTTTTTTTTTTTTAAAGATATTTACAATTCTTTTATATGTCAATCTTAGGTTAACCGGCACCCCATTTTGGTTAAAAATGGTGTCAATTGTGTATGCCTCATTTGTGCTGTAAAAATATTCGTTTGTGCTGCTATTGCTTTTGAGATATTAATTTCGAGTCATGACGTCACTCGCGGCTTTTCCGTATCCAACTCCCTCAGCTGACGGAGCGTACTAACTCTCTCCATAACAGAGGGGTGTCTCCCGACAACCAGTGTAAATGGAGCACTAACAAATTTCCCCCCGTGAGAATATTCACTGTTTTTGTTGATTCAAATGGGGGGCTCGAAATATTAATTGTAAGTGATGACGAGACTCGCAACCCCGATTTACTGCAAAATGGACCCGAAGGGGTGCCATTCATTTGCGCCAGTTGTTGCAACACCCCTCTTATTGAGAAAGTCGGTACGTTCCGTCAGCTGTGACGGAGGGGCTGCCGACCTCCAATAGGCGAGCGGCGAGCCCTTGTTTTGCTTTAATCTGATTGGCCGGAAGGGGTGCGGATGCGAGATAAGAGTGGTCGCACGCGCTCGTTCCTCACTCGCTTATCTACCGTCTGCTCATTTATGAGAACTGTTCAAATATTGACGCACCTCAGAAGGTTTCTGTCTGGTTCCTCTCCTGGCCTGAGATGAATGCTGGGACCAGCAGGTGGAATTACCTGAATGGGAAAAAGGAATTAAGCACACAGTGACCCCCTCTTCTCTCCTCTCCTTCCATATTTAGGCGTACAACTTACTGCCATTGTCAGAGTCGTCACTGCTGCTGTGATGTCGACTTCTCTTCATGGTGGCACGCATGAGGAGCTCCCGCTTCACCACGCTGAGGAGAAAAACAGACCAAATTGAAAAGATCAAATACTTGCTGGGTTATCTTCATTAAACCCTTTATATGGCGAGTGACTATTTTCGATCATTTAAAACAGGGGCATCCAAACTACGGCCCGCGGTAAATGATGAAAAATATAATTGAATATGGCCTACATTAAAAGCTTTGTTTAATGTTATTGATAGCGGTGGGAATCTTTGGGCACCTAACGATTCGATTACGATTCAGAGGCTACGATTCGATTATAAATAGATTATTGATGACCCCCCCCCCCCCCCCCCCATTAGCTGCTTTTAATGTTTTGTACATTAGTTACAAAAACTGTTAAAAAAAAAAAAAAAAAAGCCGCGCAGGCTTAAATAAACGACTATTTCAGTATCAAGTTAACAGTTCAAAACAATAAATAATATGCTCAAATCTCCATTCTGTATCAGCAGCTTTAAACTACATTTGATTCATTTAATGTTGTAAATCAACCGTTAAAGTTGTTAAAATTGCTACCGTTATTCCATAACTTTCCCTTCTGTCTACTTGGGCCGGGTAATGACAAGCATGATGTTTAGCTACTCTTGCTCCGTTCCTCATTGCCTCCCGAAGACCGCGCCGGCGTGCTGAGTGCGTTTTACTTCCGCTATACTTGACATATTTCAATAATCGGAATTTGGATGTTTGTGAATCGTTCTCGAATCTGACACAGCCGAATCACGAATAATCTAAGAATCAGAAATTTCGCACACCTCTAGTTATCGATGTCAATTTCTTACTTATTTTTTAAGTTTTGTAATTAAGTTTATTTGGAGTTATTGATATATGTTACTACTCGTTTTTTAATGATTTTGTAATTATTACTATTTAAATAATTACTTTTCTCTATATACAGTGGTACCTCGACATACGATCGCTTCGACACACGATCTTTTCGACATCCAACGTAAAGTTTTGACTCGCCCTTTGTTTCTACATCCGACGACATGTCCAAAATACGACATGACAGCGCGGCGGATTTTCTTGTGAGGAAAACACAAGTTTCAAAAAGGTTGGTTCAGATGCAAATGAGAAAAATATGAGGGTGGGGTGCGCATGCATGAACTGCCTCAACAATACAGCCTTAGAATGTCATCGATCTCCACGGTCCTCCTCCGAACTCCGTTCGACAGTCTTTATTAGTTAAGGTAACAATTATTATTGTGGTAACATCGCCAAAGAACTCGCCGGTTTAATCAGGCTTTTTCCATTTATTTCAGAGCTTGTCCAACACAACACGCATACTATTCCCTGGAGTTGACTGGGTTCTCAACAAAACATTAAAAGTGAAAATAAACTCTCAACTGCACCGCTCCGTCTCTGTCACGTCAACCACACGTTCAGGTACAGCAAAAAACTCCCGTCACATTAGAAACTGATTCGTTGCAGTATTACAGGAATTATTAGTATTATTATTATTCCGATTTTTATTTATAATTTATTTGTTTTGCTAAGTATAATTGGCATTTGTAATAGTACCAGCATTATTCAAGAATTTTTCGAGCATTTCAACTTACAAAAAGGTGCTGAAACGAACGAACTTCGTATGTAGAAGTACCACTGTATATACCGTAATTTCCGGACTACAAGCCGCTACTTTTTTCCCTCACTTTGGATCCTGCGGCGTGTGCAATGATGCGGCCAATTTGTGCATTTTTCTGACGGCCACCCGGGGCGCTCAAGCATGGAATGTGGGAGTGAGACACGTGGAATATAAGTGTCCAGGAAGACGCTTGTTTGCACTATGACCGGTGGTTTAACTTTGTACGTTGTGCATAACTAGAGGTGGCGGACCCTCGTCTTTGTGCATGAGTAGAATTGGCAGATTTGCATCATGGAGAACGCTAGAAAAAATTTAATTGGCCATCCGAGTTGTATGGGAAGTTTTGCTGACTCGCGGCGAGAGCTCGTTTGCCAAGACTCGCCTCATGCGAAGAGCAGCTATTGCACAGGTATGCCGGGGGAGCCTGGCAGCGTGAAGCAGTGTGAAAGAAGTCCGCCATCACCAACGGGTTTCGAGGGGCCAGTCTGCTGCGTGCCGAAGAGGACAGCACGGGCTCAGGAGTGCATTTGCCTCATTATGGGAGACGTTGAAGGTGATGGCGAAGGAGAGACTGAGTGGGTGCGTGGCGAAGTGTATCTGAGCGTCTTCATATCCGACACTGAGGGTGAAGACTTCCATGGTTTGAGTGCACAGGAGGAAGATTAAGATTGCTAACAAAGACTTATGTTTTTAATAACCAGCCCAATTTGTGCTGTACCGCCATGCTGATGCTATATAACTGCCGTGTTTGCTGGCGCTGTTTGGAACGAAAAGTTAAGGTGTGTTATTAAAGTTTTGAAAACTGTGTGTATTTCTTTGTCAATATTTCATGTTACTAAGTGGGCACACGCGGCTTATAGCCAGGAGAGGCTTATGTATGTACAAAATGTTTTTTCCTTTGAAAATGTACTGGGTGAGGCTTGTAATCAGGGGCGCCCAATAGTCCAGAAATTACGGTAATTCAATTCATTCATTTGAAATGTTTTTTTTTTTTTTTTTTAAATAACCCAATCACCGACAACACTATTACCACAATTGAATGTCTATTGGGGGCTGCAAAATACTGTCCCACGAGACACTATTGGCCCACGGGCTGCAAATTTGAAACCGCTTTTCCTAAATTAATGTAAAAAAAAATAATAATAATAATAAAAAATAAACATTTTTTAAAAGTCATAATTGGTGCATGAAAGGGTTCAAATGTAGCCGTCCTAAACATTTACAATCTAGACCGGCCCACCTAGCATAAAAACTCAACTCTATTGGAGCTAGTTTTCTATGTGTTTTTAGTCATTCGAATAGATATTACTCAAGGGCGTAAGTTTGCATAGGGACGGTAGGGACATAACACTACCAACTTTTCAGAATGCTTAAATTGCCCCCCCCCCCCAACTTTTAAGTAACCTTATTTGTGTTCATAGTTACTTCAGTTATATGGGTAATTTAGAATGTCTTCCCATATGTTGTAAGGATAGAACTGACCCTACCATTATTAAGTGAATTATTTTCATTATGTTCAGACTTACAGTACATTTACATCTTTTGACTTGCCAGTGCATTTTCCCCCCCTCAAACACACATTTGATTGGCTGATGACTTGACACCATCAACAAAAGCTCTCACAACCCTGAAAGAAATACAACATGTCGACAACAATGAAGCCTCCTCAGCCCCCTTCGAAGTTTTTTTTGACCAGCAGCAGCAGCAGCCACTGTATGTAAAAAGACGTCAATGTTGTGTAGGTGGGGAACACACCACTAATTTTGCTATCGAAAGTCTGACCTCAGAGTTAGCACAACATTAAACTGAGTGAATTTGCTAACCTGCAAACTTCAAAAAGGAAACTCCTTAAGGAGATGTGTACTCCTGTATGTGTTTTCTACTGTTAACGTTACTTACTAAACTTGTATTATTGTTATTCCCTGACTAAGAATTTTTTTCAGTTATATTTATTTTCTTTATTCAGACAACGTTGAGTGGTCTTAACACAAATGTTTATTTTTTGCATTCCTGGATAGTTGAGATTATTACCAAGTGTTTGTTGATATAATTTAGTTTTCAAACATTGCAATTTAAATTTGCTAATAAAATCCAGACATTTACAATGGAATTAAAAAAAAAAGTTTCTTTAGTAGTTTTTGAAAACATAGGTTTGAATCAAACGGTGTATCACCTGAACCAATCCACTTGAAAGTTAGTACAAGTCAACACATATTTGCATTAATCATTTAGCCTACCAATTAATTAGGTTTATATTCGTGAGAAATGTAGCCCCCGTTCACCCAGTCTGTTTGGTCTTATTAATGTCCCGTCCCCACCAAAAAGTACACGTAGGTTAAGCTGTTATATCGTCCCTACCAATGTTGAGACCAAACCTACGCCCTTGATATTACTACCGGTACACAAAATACATTTGTTTACCATGCATTAATCGTCCATCAGTGCAAAGCCACACATGCTACGTGATGATAATCGTGTCACGACAACCGGACGCTGCTAGAAAATAAAACATGTCCCCAGAGGCTATGTGCGAAGGATTCGCCCGCTGTGTACAAGACGACATGTTGCCTCACATCAAACACGTCGAAATTACGATTAGGAATGATGAATGTTAGCCTAGCAGTGACTACACTCGTCAAACTTTACAGGAAAAGACAATATACACATCCGAGGAGTGAGAACTCAACAGGTAGCAACCGCTAACGCTGGCAAACAATATTTCAAGCGTAAACAAACACAAACAAGGAGTAAAGACTACAAAAATGGAGGCGCCAACTTGGAAAACGAGGCTAGCTTACGATAGCAACACGTAACCTCGGTGACTAAGCTAACGGTGACAGTCAGCGTGGCGCTTTTCGATATAACCACGCAAAATAAATGGATTCGCTTTTAAAGCAAGTGTACGACAGGTGCACAAAATGACATTTTGTTGTGTATTTTGACCACACGAGGCTAGTTTTACGACGAGGTGGCGGTTAGCTGTTAGCACTAGGTCAATGCTAAGCTGTCAGTGTCGTTTCAAAACATGAAGGGCCCACCCATCAACCGGCAACTCGACTTCGATCAGTAAATTTCACATTGCAATCGTTCAATTCATTAGTTTTTGCACAAAGTCGCCGGGGGAACATGATCACGATCAGAAATACTTGCTTACAAATCAATTTTCACTTTCACCCTTGTTTAATTGATCTTATAATTCAAATGATTCGTTCTTATACCGGGAAAATCATGTATGAGATCCCCACAATATTTGTGAATGCAAAAATGCTTAAATTGTTATATTTTTCAAATGGACTTCTCTTTAAAGATTACGTAAAACAATGCAATTTCTTTTGACCAAAGCTAAAGCTCGTCTCATATTCAGCTCAAATTGGGGGAAAAAAACTACTAATAAAATGATGCTCCAAGGTTTCAGAGGAAAAAAACAGCCCAATGTTTGAGATTAAATTATTACCAAGGGGGGTTTATAAGACATTTGTGCTCTTAAAAGACCTACAATATGACAAATTGTTCAAAGTACTTGGCAAAAAGTCCGCCGTTTCCCGACGTTAATTCGCCAACGTGCCGTGTTCACCGTTTTAGCAGACCGGCGTTAGTTACGTTAGGCAGTAGCTAACATTGAGCTAAAGCTAACGCTTGCAGTACTATTTGGGCACACTCCCAAGCCATTTTCTAAATTTTTCTCCGTTTCTCATCCGTCCAAATGTTTCATTTGAAAGGTGGTTAGGACGAGTCGCTTAAGATAAACGTAGAGCACTAAATTGGAGGTTGTCGCGACTTTTTGGCTAGGCAGCTGACTCCAATGTGGCACACGAAGCAGGCGAGCCACTGGTCGAGGTTAATCTTTGGCGCCATTTTAAAATGACGACGTTGCGTACTCTTAGTGGAAGCGACCGCCGCCTCAAAAAGTGTCTCGTTGGCCGCCTTTTAAAAGCTTCCGGAGCCCGACGCGCGCGGCTGAGCGTAGCGTGGTCGTGCGGTCGGTACGTACGGTGCAAGCCGCCGTTTGCCTTGGAGGTGAGGCGCAGTTTGGGCTCGAAGTTCCGTTTGACCCGCATTCCACATACACAAACAGGGCCGATACTGGCGGAACGCCGCGGAAGGAGTTGAGGGGAGTTCAGGGGGCGGAACCTGGCCTGGAAGAGGCAACCCATAGATAATAGAAATATATAACTAGATAACAAGTTTGCGCTGTGAGCAAGCGGGGACAAGCATTGTCGCTTGTCGGCCATTTTGCGTCGTTCGATAAATTTATCATTTATAATCCATGGAGCGTGCACTTTGAAGTAGCCCAATTTTTATTTTACAATTTTTTTTATTGCCCAATTTTGTAAAAATACCTGACTGCAGCCGACAGCTGCTACAAACTACGCTCATATGACGCTACTGTGGGAGCGCCTGATGCGTCTCATAGATATGCAGAACTAGGTGTGAAATGACAGACTCGGCGGCGTTAGTAAATAGCCGCCATCTTAAAGCAGTAGACTTCTCAAAAAGGCTCTGTTGTAACTTGTAGCGAACTCTGTTTGATGCGATACCAGTGGCCTCTCGAAGATTATTACAAAATTCTCCTAAAGGTAGAAATTGTAACGTGCCAATCTTTGATCCAAAGTCTCTGTTTATTGGTTATAAATGTGCACTATTAAGCTCTGAAGCCTCCAACCATTGTTTGAGAGGACTTATTCAAAAGGAGATAGTTTCCAAACCTGCAGCAATTTCTTTTTGGAATAATTTATACGAAAATATTGAATGGAAACATACTTGGCTTTTGCCTAGAAAATATTTATTAAGAAATAAAGTAAAAACAAATCACACTCAAATTACTTCACAGGTGTTATCCTGTAAAGACGACAATGGTTAAATTTAAAATTAATATTGAGACATTATGTTCTTTTGTGCAAATGCAGAGGAAACTATTTCCCATTTGTTTTGGGAATGTACTTACTCCAACATCTTTTGGGTTGACCTTAACAATTATATTAATTCCTAAGTTGTGCCATCATTGAAAATTGTTTGTAGACATATTTTGTTTGGCCCATCCAACATTGAAGAACCAGAAATGGATAAAATATATGTTGTAAATCTTGTTTTATTATTGGCAAAATTTCACATTCACTGTGTAAAATATGCTAATCAAAGACCAAATTTTCATGTTTTTGGGAAAATGTTTTCTTTATATTTGGACGATTTAAGTTCCTCTATGAAGCCCAAAGCTCTAAGGACCAAAAGACTTTGCAAACAGTACGGCTTGTGTTAAAAATGACCCCGACCATTTTATTTATTAATTTGTTGTTGTTGTTGTAAATCTGTTGATTGTATGTGAGTTGTTCGCTCATTATTTGTAGTTGTTTTTGTGTAAATAAAGTTAAAAAAAAAGAAAAGAAAAAAAAACTTGTAGCGAACCTAAAGTGAGTAACTTTTTATCTAAAATACTCCTAAATCGGCAAAATATTGACTGGAATCTATCTTTAAACGATGAAACAGTTTTAAAACTTTCACATGTCAAGACAGAAGAGAAATAATGCAATAATGGGAGCAATTTCAACAAGTTTAACAGTTGATTTACAACAATAAATGACTTCCAAAGATAGAAAAGATTAGAATCTAGTTATCGCAATATCCGCAATACCCTTGTGTCTAGGTAAGTTTAGGGTAAAGAATTGGGCTAGGGCCCATTGCCCAAAAAACCCTTTGAACTTCACATAGTACAGAAAAAGAATTATTCGCGCCACTGTACAAATAGCAAGCGTGGTTTGGAGGGGCGCAGTTTGTATGGGGCGTGGTTTGTAGCGACTGTCGCTTGGCCCTGGCTGCAGTCAGCCCCATTTTTCAATTTTTAACCAATTTCAATTTTAGGAGGTTTGGAGTGATGCCTTATTTAACTGCGTACTTAAAAAATAGTTTTTCGACCTCCAGCCTGAATCATAGGTTTGTTATACTGTAATACAAAACTGTAAATCCGTGAAGAAATCAAGTTCATCCTCTGAGGCTCAAATTCAAATTAGTAACAGGAAAAATAGTACTTCTGAATGAAAAGAATAGTTCATAAAATATGAACGTCGATTAATTAGGTAATTAGCATTAAGTTGTTGCAAATCTGTAACACCTGACCCGAGAGGATATTTTATTGGAAAAAATCGTTCACCTTATGCTGCATTCGAGGAAGGTGGGAAGTCGGACTTATCCCACTCAGATGGGACCAGTTGCGACCTTTAAGCGTTCCAAGCAAATGTAAACAACAAAAAAGGCTGATCCCAACAAGTTGTTTTTTATTTTAGCCGTCAAAAGACATTTTGACCTCCAGCAAACCTGCTTTCCCATAAGAGCTCAAATAGTGGAGGAAAAACGACAGCCCACACTGTAAACTGCCTTCTTTAGTTACATCCTTGCTGAAAGTCAATATAAAACATCTATTGATTATTTAAGATAATTCACTGTACGAGAAAATATACATGTCTCAAATAAACTTAATTTAACTTCATTAGTGACGTCAGATTGAAGCAACTCGCAAAGTTAGGGTACTTTTTTTTTCCGACTTCGCAACGAGAATCTCCAAGTTCGAGTGGCGTTCCAATAATATTTTTCCTGGTCAGCGGTGGGAAAAATCCTAATTCCCACTTTCCTCGAGTGCAGCATTAGATAGGCCTTTAGACATCTACCGTATTTTTTGGACTATAAGTCGCAGTTTTTTTCCTAGTTTGGCTGGGGGTGCGACTTATACTCAGGACCGACGTATGTGTGAAATTATTAACAAATTATGATATCATTTCACATGTTATTTTGGTGTTTTGGAGTGACACTGATGGTTTGGTAAACTTGTCAGCATGTCGTTTATGCTATAATTATCTGAATAACTCTTAATAGCTATGTTACGTGAACATACCGGCCACATTCGCATTTCGTTGTTCATGCATCATGTAACATTATCATACTGTACACTTATTCAGCATGTTGTTCTCTATTGTATTTTTATTTTAAATTGCCTTTCAAGATGACATATCTGTTCTATGTGTTGGATTTTATCAAGTAAATTTCCCCCAAAAATGGGACTTATACTCCGGTGCGACTTATATATGTTTTTTTCCTCTTCATTGGGCATTTTATGGGTGGTGCGACTTATACTCAGGTGCGACTTATAGTCCGAAAAATCCGGTACATCTAGTCTTTTATGTGATATCTGTTAGGCACCACTGCAGTTGCTTCTCCGAGCCTCTGTAAGGCAACGGCGCACACACATGTGAATTCAGCCATGATCGTTTGAAAAATGGAAAATTGTTTTCTTGACGGGGGGAGTTTAGGAGAGTGCTGGGGGAGCGTGCGCAACCGGGCGTAAAGGGGGGCGTGGTTGGGCAAGGGGAGAGTCAAAAACAAAGGTAAGATGATGTGTGGGGTTATAGTGTTTAAATGTTCAAATATTTCAACCCCCTCACCCACTAGGCTGGTTATATGGAGTGGCCCGTGTTGTGAGTCGGGGCCCGCGAGACATGAACCACTAGTACCCCTTACCCCACCCCGCTCTCAGTCAGGCGACTCAATTAATATGATACTGTAATCTATTCACACATTGAACCTCATCAGTTCCATTTCGTCTAAAGTATTTTTTTGTTCAAAAGAATGGATTAGACGGTAACTATCAATCGATCTGAGATGAATGTATCGTTACAGTCAAGGGCGTAGGTTTGCATAGGGACAGTAGGGACATAACACTAGCAACTTTTCAGGATGCTCAAATTGTCCCCACCAACTTTTACGCAAACTTACAGTGTATCACATAAGTAAGTGAACCCCTTGCATTTCTGCAGATATTTAAGTATATCTTTTCATGGGACAACACTGACAAATTGACACTTTGACACAGTGAAAAGTAGTCTGTGTGCAGCTTATATAATATAATAGAGTTCATTTATTTTCCCCTCAAAATAACTCAAAATATAGCCATTAATATCTAAACCCCTGGCAACAAAAGTGAGTACACCGCTTGGGAAATACGTACATCCCTAAATGTCCAAATTGAGTACTGCTTGTCATTTTCCCTCCAAAATGTCACGTGACTCGTTACAGGAGTGCTGTCACCATTGCTGCTGATTGAAGAGGTGTGTGTGTGTGTGTGGGGGGGGGTCATTCCCACCACCATGCTTGACTGTAGGCATGACACACTTATCTTTTTACTCCTCACCTGGTCGCCGCCACATATGCTTGAGACCATCGGAACCAAACAAATTAATCTTCATCTCATCAGACCATAGGACATGGTTCCAGTAATTCATGTGCTTTGTTGACATGTCTTCAGCAAACTGTTTGTGGGCTTTCTTGTGTACCGTCTTCAGAAGAGGCTTCCTTCTGGGGTGACAGCCATGCACACCAATTTGATGTAGAGTACGGCGTTTGGTCTGAACACTAACAGGCTGACCCCCCACCTCTTTAATCTCTGCTGCAATGCTGACAGCACTCCTGAAATGAGTCACATGACATTTTGGAGGGAAAATGACAAGCAGAACTCAATTTAGACATTTAGGAATGTATTTCTTTCAAAGGGGTGTACTCACTTTTGTTGCCAGGGGTTTGGATATTAATGGCTATAGTTTGAGTTATATTGAGGGGGAAATAAATTAACTTTATTAAATAATCTGCACACACACTACTTTTCATTGTGTCAAAATGTCATTTTGTCAGTGTTGTCCCATGAAAAGATATACTGAAAGATCGGCAGAAATGCGACGGGTGTACTCACTTTTGTGATACACTGTATTTGCATTATATAACGAGTTTAGTTATATAGGTAATTTAGATTGTCTTCCCATATGTTGTAATGATAGAGTAAACCTGACCAGGGGTCGCGTTAACCGAATATTTTCCGTCGTTGACCGGTTTTTTAAAACGGTGACGGAAAAAACTGAAGTCCGTCCGTCATTTTGACAGGTTGCAATTCACACCCCAGACCACAGGGTGGCGAGTGAGCATATTGATTAGCTATTGTCTCTCTTAATGCATGACGTCGTTGGCTATTCTGTCAGAATATTGTAGCGTCACCGGGGTCTGGCGGCGGCACCGTGATTGACACATCAACGCGAGGTTCTTATTGGTGCACCCGGTGTGCCAGCGCGTCATCCAATTGGTGGACTAGATTGCCGCCTGTGTATAGACCCCAAACACATGACGTCACAACTCCGCCCCCCTGACTGGAGCCGCCGTATTGTGTGTCAGCTTGTCGTGTTTACACATTACCGCTACGTACATGCCTCCTATTACGGTGTGTTTTTTTGCTCGTTAACATTAATAATCAAAATGGTGAAGGCGTGTGTGGCGGTTGGTTGCAGTAACAGAGAAGATAGACGGAGAGACTTGAAGTTCTACCGTATTCTGAGAGACCCGAAGAGGAGAGCGAGATGGACTGCTGTAATTCGACAAGAAATCTGGGCACCAAACGATCACCACAGACTATGTAGTAGTCATTTTATATCTGGTAAGATGCATTTAATATATTTTTAGAAGATTTTGGGCTGACAACCACAATTAAGATCATTGTGGGACGTCGGTGATTGGGGTCTATATAGCTGCCTCTTTTTCTTTGGGGGCGGAGTTGTTGTTTTGTTGGTGTTGGCGGTAAGCAGAGTAAAAAGAGGGAGAAAAATACCACGACTTCCGTGTCTAATTTTTCGCTGCCAAGCAAGCGTTACAATATTAAAAATGAATGAAAACTAAATACTATTGTATATGTCATCATTATCATTTTTAAAATTTAAGTGACGGGTAAAAATAGATTATGACCGGATTTTTATGACCCTGTCAGTCAAAATGACAGACAACGAAAATGTCTAGCGCAACCTCTGAACCTGACCATTATTAAGTGAATTATTTTCATTATGTTCGGACTGATATTTATCGCTTTTCACTTGATGAATGTGCCGGTCCATTTTTCTCCCCCCTCAAACAAACGTTTGGTTGGCTGATGACTTGAAGCCCCCCGTCCCACCACAAACACACACACACTCACACGGCCCCACAGATTCATGTCAGCAACATGCCGCCTGCTCCGCCCACTTCAGAGAGGAGATATATTAGAAGTTTTTTCGCCCAGCAGCAGCCACTGTAAGTCGTGTAAAAAGACGTCAATGTTGTGGAAATGAGGGAGACACCACTAATTTTGCTACGGAATGTCCGACCTGCATCAAATGTCGGAATCTCTGACCAATGTTGAGAGAGACCAAACCTACGTCCCAGGTTACAGTTCTAATGTTTATTCAGCGCCAGAAAAAAAGTCCCACTTATCATATAACATGTATAAACACCTTTTTTTAAATAAAGTTGCCTTCATTTACTTCAGCAATAAAGCATTGAAAAAAAGCGCCAAAAAGTAAAGGTATAGAAATTTCGTTAAAATGTAACATTGCAGTATTTGTTGGATACCAGCGACAGAAAAAGTCCGTTTTTTTTCGTTTTGTTTTTTATTTGAGAGCTAAAATGACGTCGTAAGTCTTGCCCGTACGGCACACTTGGACATCGCCGAAACCACTCTGGCGGAGCATGCCTGTGTACTCGGAGGGCGGATGCTCGCGGCCCTCCGTCTGCATCAACATGTTGAGCGAAAAGAGCTGCGTCTGGAGGGGCCCGCGTCGGTTCTCCAACAGCAAGGCCTCCACTAGCAGAACGCCGCCGCCTGTATCACATGATCATAAGACCCCCCCTCCATGTTAAAATACTGTGGCTACAATAGGGCTGCCTCAAACCTATTTGTTTTTTTTTATTTCAAAAATACATCAACAATAATACAACACACCTGGTTTGCAAACATCGTGGATCTTCTTGAGAAGGGTGAGACATTTGTCGTCTGACCAGTCATGGAGGATGCGAGTCAGAATGTACAAGTCGCCAACAGGAAGTTCATTCTGGAAAAAATCTCCTAAAGGGGCATAAATTTCAAAATTTTAATAGTGTTAATCTTATGTGTAAGAGTACTCAATTAAATGTGAGTTTAAAAAAAAAATCTAACGCAATTGCCGCAAAATCAACATAAAGTCAGCAAAATAAACAGTAAGTAACCCAGAAATGATTCAAAATTACAGGAAGCTGTCCAAAGTGGCCCAAGATTAACACGACGGGAGCTAGAAAAAGCCTCCAAATCAACAGGATGTGGCAGTTTACTAACCGCAAAGTGTTTGCTCCAAAATTGCAGTTTTTCAGTTAATTTAGATGTATCCATTCATTCATTCTGAGCGCTTATCCTCACGAGGATCACGGGAGTGCTGGAGCCAAGCCCAGCTAACTATGGGCAGGAGGCGGGGTGCACCCTCAACATGCTAGCCAGCCAATCGCAGTCATTTAGGTTTAGTTATTTTATTTTATGAATGTTTTAAATCAAATTTTATTCAATACATATTACTACACTACTACACCATAGACTTCATAATATATTGACGGGACACGGGGTGCGGGGCCGATTAATAGGCGGCCTATCTCCATCAAAGCTGATTGAGTGGAAACACCGACAAAGAGCGTTATACGTTAAAAGTTCTTGTGAATAAATGCTTAAATCCTTGAATTCTTTATAGATATGGACGTAAAACAGTCTTGATTCTTGGTTAAAAGCAAAAAAAATAACCCCACAGTTAGCATTTATTTTAAGTAAATATATTGAAGTACGTTGCTAGTCTGTCCTTCAATGCGGTGGCCGCCATATGTAAACAGAGCTTTTCCAGTGAAAATTCTTGTGACTTAATGCTTAAATTCCTGAATGCTTTATAGATATGGACGTAAAACAGTCTCGATTCTTGGTTAAAAGCAAAAAAAACAACAACAACGTGCACTTAGCATTTATTTTACGTAAATATGTCGAAGCACGATGCTAGTCTGTTAGTCAATGTGGCGGCCGCCATTTGTAAACAGAGCTTTTCCGGTGAAAATTCTTGTGAATAAATGCTTAAATCCCTGAATTCTTTATAGATATGGACGTAAAACACTCTCGATTCTTGGTTCAAAGCAAAAAAACAGGCAGTTAGCATTTATTTTACACAAATATGTCGAATGTGCTCATGGCGCCGCCTTATCACCACAAAGAACTTTTCACGTTCAAATTTTTGGGAATAAATGCTTAGATCCCTGAATTCTTATAGATATGGATGTAAAACAGTCTAGAGTCTTGGTTAAAAGCAAAAAAAACGGGCAGTTAGCATTTATTTTACGTAAACATGTCGAATGTGCTGCTAGTCTTAAAGTCACTCTGGCGCCGCCTCATAACCACAAATGGCTTTTTACGTTGAAATCTTCGGGAATAAATGCGTAAATCCCTGAATTCTTATAGATATGAACGTAAAACAGTCTTGAGTCTTGGTTAAAAGCAAAAAACCGGGCAGTTAGCATTTATTTTACGTTAATATTGCGAATTATGACGCCAATGCTGTAGCGCAGGGTTCACTAAATCCGGACCTCGGTGCCACTTTTCCTGTTGTGTTTTCCATGTCTCCCTCCTCCAACACACCTGAATCAAAATAATCAGGATCATATCAGGCTTCTGGAGAGGTTGCTGATGACATAATCATTTGATTCAGGTGTGTTAGGGGAGAGAGACGTTGAAAACACGACAGGAAAAGTGTCACCGAGGTCCGGATTTAGTGAACCCTGCTGTAGCGGTTAATTTCTCCCGTTGATTTTTTTCACAACGTTTCAAAATGTATGCATGGTACGAAAGATAATAATAATAATTATAATAATAATTACCTTGAATCCTCGAACCACTCCTGAGACAATCCTTCCTGTTTGTATGCGGTACAGCTTTCGTACTTTTTCGACCTAAATCCGGCTTTAGAGAATAACTGCGACCGACTTCGACCCCTACTTGAAGGCGTGGCGCAGTGTCTGGTGAATGTGACCCATTAGTCTATGACTACACTATACTACTAGTACAATATATATTATTAAATATAATATTAATTCAAACAATATGTTTTATCTAGCTTCTTTAGCCTTTGTAGCTAGCCAGGAGGGACTCTGTGTCGAGACGCTACTCCTCCGCGTTGACAGGAGCCAGTTGAGGTGGCTCGGGCATCTGGTTCGGATGCCTCCTGGATGCCCCCCTGGAGAGGTGTTCCGGGCATGACCCACCGGCGAGAGGCCCCGGGGATGACACAGGACACCCTGGAGAGACTTTCTCTCGGCTGGCCCGGGAAAGTTTTGGGATCCTTCTGGATGAGCTGGTTGAAGTGGCTGGGGGGATGGAAGTCTGGGCTTCCCTGCTAGAGCTGCTGCCTCCACGGGCCGACCCCGGTCTAAGCGGTACATGATGGATGGATGGACGGACGGAGGGACGGACAGACGTTTTATCTACTACCAAAAAAAAGTCACTTGCCCTAAAAATTTGTAATCATTTGTAACAATGTCACCGTTTCCATTCAAAGCAACAATGCCACGCGTCACAAGATCCAGCAGATGGTGCTGTTTTGCCCTCAATTGACCTTTTCCTAACACTTGCTAACTAACCGCTATGGAATGTGAAGGTGTCGCTCTCCCGCAGGAAGTGCTTTTTGGCCATCTCCACCACCACCGGCATGTCAAACACCACAACGGAAGAACCAGGGTACGCCTTGGTCAAGTGGCGGGCCAGCGCTCCAGTGCATCCTGCATGGGCGTTTCAGATGGGTTGTTACTGGCGAATCGGATCGGACGCGCTCCCGCCCCTTCCTACCTCCGAGATCAACGATGTTCCGGAAGCCAGCGAGATCGATCGCCGTCACCGCGTCGTGTCCGTCCAGCGACCACACACAGTCCATCAGTCCCATGAACTTCAGCATATCCTCCTCGGAGCTTGGGGGGAAAAAAAGTCAAAATGCGAAGACTAAGGGACGTTGGACGCCCACCCCCTCCGGAAACACACCGGTATATCGCTTGGAAGATCTCCTCGGGCGGGATCCCGAAGACCTTCTCGTTCTGGTTCTTGCCCTCCCTGTGGCCAAACGTAGAAGGCGTTGAAAACACCAACCGCTTCCTTTCGACACCTGGCTTTTCACTAGTGTCGCATCGATGCCGATTCTGACCCATGATATTATACTAAACTTTTTATTTTCCCCCAATACTCACTTTCATGGGAAGTAATCACTATCATGACTCGTTGAAACACTTAACTTATTGGCTGCCATTGAGAGTGATAGACTTCCAATTCGTTTGAAGTGGGCTGGCAGCGAATGAACCAATGTCTATTAGCATGAAAAGACCTTTCATGGCCCCTACCGATATGGCCTCAGGGCGGCTATGTTGCTCGGGACGACATTCCCGTTAAAGTCAATGCATTGACATATACTGTAGCTTATTTCTCAATCAATTATTTAATCAATGTCAAAGCATTTTCTTTTGAATCGGTGGCTGCCATTGATGCCGATAGACGTCCAATACGTTTGAAGTAGGTGGGATGGCAGCTTGGCTGCCCCGCTCCCACTTCAAATGGATTGGACCAAGTGCGTAGGTTTGCATAAGGACGGTAGAGACATAACACTAGCAACTTTTCAGGATGCTAAAATTGTCCCTACCAACTTTTAAGCAACCTTATTTCAATTATATAATGAGTTATATAGGTAATTTGAATTGTCTTCCCATATTTTGTAAGGATAGAATTGACCCTACCATTATTAAGTGAATTACTTTCATTATTCTTTAGACTTACATTTACCCCTTTTCATTTGCAGAATGTGTGGATCCATTTTTCCCCCCTTAAACGCACATTTAATTGGCTGATGACTTGACCCCTCCTCCCCACCCCACACTTGACTACAACATTTCGACAACATGCCGCCTCCTCTGCCCCTTTCGAAGAGGAGGGATATTAGTAGTTTTTTTCGGCCAGCAGCAGCCACTGTGAGTCATGCAAAAAGACATAAATGTTGTGGAGGTGGGGAACACGCCGGTAATTTTGCTACTGAAAGTCCAACCTGCATCTGAGTCAAAGGCGGTTCCTGGCAAGGTTGGGTTAGGCTGTTGCCCCGGGTGGCAATTTGCTAGGGGCGCATGCACACAAGGAGCACGCAAGTGATTGTCTACTATTATAATTGGCGCTTCTAGAGTTGCAATGACGCCCCCTGCAGACCATAGTTACTGTCTGCACGCAACCCCAAAAGGAGAAGGAGGTTGGCGCAGGGAGTGGATCAGTTAACAGTTGCCACGTTTACATGGAGCCAAATATTCCAATTACAATCGGTTTAGATGTTCAAACCGAATAAATGTGTTCCATATAAACACCTCATTCGGAATGAATAGGCCCAAACCGAATGGAATTTCATTCCGATTCACAGGGGTGGAATATTCCTTTTCCCAAACCGATTAGAAGTAAAATTATATCATGTAAACAGGGAAGCGGAATGGTGTCTGGTTGTGTTCTTTCTGCGCATGCTCCGTACTGACGTGGTGACGTAAGTAACGTCACTTGCAACATGGCTTCCAAGCACAGCGCACCTAATTGGAGTCCGGCGGAAAGATTGTATTTAATTCAAACTTTAAAAGAATTGAATACAATTGCTCGCTTAGACGGGCGTAAAACGAGGAACAGTGAACTATTTAAAAAAGTTCACGAGAGGTTACACGAAGCCGGAATAGACCGGAGCGTTGACCAGATTAGAAACCGGTGGAAAACGCTGACAATCGGCTACTACAAGGCAAAAGAGCAAAACAGCAGAAGCGGATATGACCCCACAAACACAACAAGTGGGTTAAAGTTAAAACAGCAGCACTCTGACGATCAATCTCCATGTTTTGCAACGTGACGCTTTGTTTTGATTAATCTGCGCATGTCAGACGGCAGTTGTCAAACGTCCTTTCGGAATAAAGGCAGACACATGTAAACGCTTGATCGGAATAGATGAAGTGACATGTAAACAGCTGATCTGAAATTTCCATTCGGAATGATTTGAATCGGTATGAATAAAAGTCAGCATGTAAACGTGGCTAGTGTCACTCTTTTAGGGTTGACTTTGATTCTTAATGTGCAAAGAATCTTTTTTCTTTTTTAATTGAAAATTTGACCTAGTTGTATAGTCCCTGACAAAAGTCTTGTCGCTTATCCATTTTGTAGAAACAATTGCTAATAACCTCACTTTTAATTATTCAATTGGTTTCAGAAATGGCTCATATGAAAGCTAAGACCTTCCCAAATGATGCTGAATGTACAACAATATATTTGTTTCACAGAAAGAGGATTTATCATTTAATGAAGACATAAAGGTCAAATTTTGGCAAGCAAAAAGTTTTGTCGCCTATAGAAAGTAATGTGAAAATTGAACAAAAAATGTACTTCAAATACAAAAATATGTTACATAACATAAGCGAATTAAGTAGTGGTGCTGTGAGATCCAAATTTAATATTTTGTATGACTTCCATGGGCTTGAAGGACTGCATCCATGCGGTTCGGCAAGGATTCATACAATTTATTGATGAAGTCATCAGGAACATCAAAGAAAGCAGTCTTGCATACCTCCCAGAGTTCATCAACATTCTTGGGTTTCGTCTTCCATGCTTCCTCTTTCATCCTACCCCAGACATGGTCGATGATGTTCATGTCTGGTGACTGAGCTAGCCAGTCCTGGACGATCTTGATCTTTTTCCACTACAGCAGAGCTCCACGAGACCTGGTCACCTGAAGTCCCTGTGTCAACCAGAACAGTTTGTCGAATACATTCTAGAAATGGCCTACATGGTCGAATCAGTGGCCAGAAACCAGCATTAAACAAAAGACAATTAAAAAACCGTGTGGCATTTGCCAAGGCCCACAGCCTGTCAAAAGGATGGACGCTGGAAAAGTGGCAAAAGGTGGATTTTTCAGATGAATCTTCCATTGAATTACACCACAGTCGCCACAAATATTGCAGGAGACCTACTGGAGCTTGCATGGATCTGAGATTCACTCAGAGAACACTGAAGTTTGGTGGTGGCAAAATCATGGTTTGGGGTTACATCCAGTATGGGGGTGTGCGCGAGATCTGCAGGGTGGAAGGCAACATAAATAGTCTGAAATATCAACAAATCTTAGCTGCCTCTTACATTCCTAACCATAAAAAGGGACAAATTCTGCAGCAGGATGGTGCTCCATCGCATACTTCAATCTCTACCTCAATGTTCCTCAAGGCAAAGAAGATCAAGATCCTCCAGGAATGGCCAGCCAAGTCATCAGACATGAACATCATTGAGCATGTCTGGGGTAGGATGAAAGAGGAAGCATGGAAGACGAAACCCAAGAATGTTGATGACCTCTGGGAGGCATGCAAGACTGCTTTCTTTGATGTTCATGATGACTTCATCAATAAATTGTATGAATCGTTGCCGAACCGCATGGATGCAGTCCTTCAAGCCCATGGAAGTCATACAAAATAATAAATTTGGATCCCACAGCACCACAACTTAATTCGCTTATGTTATGAAACATATTTTTGTATTTGAAGTACAATTTTTGTTCAATTTTTCACACTACTTTCTGTAGGCGACAAAACTTTTGTCTTGCTAAAATTTGAACTTTATGTCTTCATTAAATTATACATCTTTTTTCAGTGAAACAAATATATTTTTGTACATTAAACATCATTTGGGAGGGGCTTAGCTTTCATATTAGCCATTTCTGAAACCAATTGCATAATTAAAAGTCAGGTTATTAGTAATTGTTTCTACAAAATGGATAAGCGACAAGACTTTTGTCAGGGACTGTATAATGTATATGGCGAAAAACACTCAGGCAAGGGCGTAGGTTTGCGTAGGGACTGTAGGGACACAACACTAGCAACTTTTCAGGATGCTCAAATTGTCCCCACCAACTTTTAAGCAACCTTATTATGCATAGTTATATTTAAACTATGTTAATATAATTTTTGTTCAAATATCCTATTTTAAATTTGCTAATGAAATCCAGACATTTATTCTGGAAGTTGTCAAAATATTTCTTGAAACAAAGGATGATGTACCACCTCAACCAATACACATGAAAGCTAGTTTAAGTAAATACATATTTATTTAGCATTCATCATTTAGCCTATCAATTCATTAGGTTCATATTCGTGAGAAATGTAGCCCGTTCACTCAATCTCATTGGTCTTATTAATGTCCCATCCCTAGCAAAAAGTGTGCATGCAGGTTATGCTGTTATATCGTCCCTACCAATGTTGAGACCAAACCTACGCCCTTGGATTAGATGTCTAACTGTGATCAACTCATTTCAGTTCACAGCAAAAGCACGAAAAGACATTTCATTGCCCCTACCAACATGGCTGCTCTGAGGCAACGTTCCTATCAAAGCCAAAGCATTGAAATGGAATGTAAACTCATTGAAATTCATGTCAGAGGGATGACTGGACACCACACGAATGGAAATCATATCATTATCTTGCGGAGCTTGCGGCCATCTTAGGTAGGGCACCCAGCGGTTGGAAACAATCTCAAAAAGTACCCACTTAGTGTTATTTCTTAGTATTCCCTGATTGTGATGACGTCATTGTAGCTCTGTATAGGTGCAACGTTTCGTTTCACACCGACCTCACGGCATCCGCCAAGTGGTTCCAGAGCGGGTAGGTGGTCTGCGACTGGTAAATGGCCATGTTGTGCAGGGACTTGGCGCCACCTTTGGCCAAGTAGACGCCGGCTACGTCGGTGCTGCTGTAGAGAACTGAAAAGACCCCGGCAATTATAAAATGGCAGACCAATTTTCTAGACAGCGACAAGAGTTCCTATTTGTGAGGACGCCGGTTCGATAGGTCAAAGGTCACGTACGTCAGAAAAGGATTTATGGGATTAAGATTTTGCAAGGTAGAGGTTATGATAGGAAGAGAAAGGGCCAAAGGTCAGAAATATGGCAGCGCTTTGAATTTGGTTGGTTGTTTGACTGTTTTCGAGATATTACTTGCAGGTGTGTTTGTAATATGTAACTGAAGAGGTGATTACATTTGGGGGGTTATGAGGTCAAAGGTTACAGAGGTCAGAGAAGGAGTTTAATGATAAAGGTTGAATAAAAGGGTGATCAAACTTGCGAGGCAGTTAGATTTGGGGGGTCATGAGGTCAAAGGTCAGAAAAGGAATTTCGCAATAACTAAAGAATAAAAAAAGGGTTTATGATCAAACTTGCAGGATATTTTAATATGAAACTGAACAGATTATTAAATTTGGGTGTAATGAGGGAGGTAAGGAAACAACTTTCCTAATAACTTGAGACTGAAAGGGAGCTACCTGCGACTCTACCAAATATGGCGATGCTTTGAATATGGCTCCTTAGGCAGAATTCTCCTATTCTTGTTTTGTGTCATTTTTTTCAAATTGTCTATATTTGCACATCAAAAAATCCGCCATATCACCCTTGCCGAAAACGTTGTGATGGCGCTCACCTGGCTTGTGTTCCGCTTGCGTCTCCACCTGGAGTATCTCGATGCCCACCAGGGCGTTCAGCAGTCGCTCGGTTCCGTCCGTGCTAATGCCCAGGGCCTGCGCCACCTGCTGGGCGCTCAGAGCGCACGGCGATGTCGCTAGGAGGTCAAAAATGCCCAACTCGCATGCCGCGAAGATGGCCTCAAACAGACAATTAGCATCACAAGTAGCATATGAATATAAAACTCTGAAAGGTTGCCTGGCTCATCAAGTATTCAAAGTTTTTTTGTTGTTTTAACAGGAAATATTTGAGTCATAATGTTAAAATGCAAATATTTACTGTTAAACGAGAAGCACATTAATAATATGAATATATTACTTTTTTGAACGTTTGCAAACTGGAATGCAGAAAGCACTCCTGTTTTATCGTTTTTATACACCGTTTCTAGTTTTGAGTAAATATTGACTTGGCTGTTAAATTTTAAGAACACACCAATACAAACCAGCATCTGCAAGTCAATACAGCCATCATGACAATTTAATGAGCTAATTCAGAAGCAAAAGCAAGTTCAAACAGTAAAACAAAAGGCTTTACAAGTGGATCTATTCAACCTCAGTCTTATATTTTCAGGCACTTGACTCTTACGGCACAATTGACAACGGTAGATGTCCGATAATCCTTCTGCTGTGAATTTCAATCTATCACTAGTAGACGTCCAATCTAAGGCTGCAACAACTAATTGATTAAATTGATTAATAAATTAATTGGCAACTACTTTGATAATCGATTTTTGCCCCGTTAGGGTCCTTGTTTGTTCGTAATGTGAGGCTGCACGCGCTAGTGATTAGAGGAAGAGAGAGAGACTTCACTGCTACACTAAGGTTGGGTTGCTGAATCAGTAATATTATGAAGTGTAAAGAGTTAGTCTTTTGTGTTGTTAGAGGCCAGTTGTATTGTTTGTATTCTTTGTTGATGAGATGTTACTAATTAGCACGGAGATAGTTAGCGATTATGCTAATTCGTGTCCTAAGTGTCCGTTTGTATTGTGTTTTGGAGAAGCATATTAGCACTTGAGTCATTGTTGGATAGTAAAGTTTAATTTCTTTTTATAAAGAAACCCCACAAATAACCACTTCATATAAAAGCTGTCTCCTTTCAACACAAACTAAATTGTCACACAAGAGTGCTTTGAATTTGGATTTGGATTGTATTTAAGAACAACTGTTTGATAGCGACATGAATGAATGAGTAAACGAGTCATTGACACAATTTATATCAGTGCTTTGCCAAAAAGACAAAAAATAAATAAATAAACAACAACAATACTTTTTTAAAAAATTTGAAAGAACAGGACTTTTGTCTGATTTGTGTACTGAAAATTATTTTAATGTTTTATACTCAAAATCTTTATTAAAAGATAAATGTTAGTACGAGTTATAATAATGTGAAATTAAAATAAATAAAATTTGTAAAATTAAAAAAAATAAATAAATAGTAGCTCGTCATTGTTGTTGACGTCACAGGGTGGTGGCATCCCGTGACCACTCTACCGTACTTCACAGTGTGACCCAAACTATGTAAGGTAGTGATTTAAATACACCACAAGGTGTCAATGGCGAGTTTTAAATTAATAAGAGGTTAAGCCAATGACTGCGTTTTGTCCCTCGACTGACGCCGTAGTTTCCTATTTAGTGCGGGTCCATTATCAGTGTTTTCCACCAATGAACGAGACTGTGGCGGCCCGCCACAGTCTCGTTTGCCCCCCCCCGCCGAAAAAAAAAAAAAAAAGATAATAATCAGATGCGTCAGTCAGCCGATTACACAGCTGTAGCCCACTCCACTCTCGCGCGCGCGTGCGTGCGTGCACACACACAGACACACGTGCCAACAGGTCGCGCTCATAGTCGGGACTACTTTGCCTGGTACACCACTCACCGCTGTTCCAGCTATTGAGTCTGGCTACCATTCAGCGGATACAATTTCCAGGGCGTAGCAAGCCACAGCAAACAGACAGCGACGGGCAGACGTGACGTTAGTAAAACGACGAGGGCAGGACGAGGGACTTGCGCGCGGAAGTAAACATACGAGGAGAGCATAGTTTATTCAACATGGCTAGCGCGAGACAGATTGTTGTAAATGACTCGTGTCGATGTGTTTTTGGTAATTTAAAACTGATTTTACCGTGGATTGGAACATATTCTGGGCTATCCCGTTCGCCATCCGTGTTGCTGTGGAGACGACTTTCGGCGCGCAAGAGTGACGAGTGATAGTTTCGGCTGACTCTCATTCTGTTAGAGGGACAGAAAGTGAGGAGCAGGTGAATGACATAGGGGCAGCAGGGGAGGCAGCTTCCCCTGAAAGAGGGACAGCAGAGAAAGGGGAAGTTGCTCAGCGTAGTTGAGGAGCTGTTGGTGTGCCTAGGAATAATTATTTTGTTCATGCCATTAAGGTCCAGACAAACACGGAAAGTCGTGGAACGCTGAATGGCTGCAAATGCTCAGTTTAAACACTGGCTCTATAAAACTCCACATGGTAAGTTTTCATTTGGTATTAGGGGGATTCCATACTGTGAACATTTCCATATCTTTCAAACATAACTCTTTAGTAAATGATAAATTAAGCAAAAATAAATGTAGGTTTTCTGTGATCATTTATTTAAATATAAACAAATGTATTGTAGATTATGGCTGTAAAATATAAATGTAAGTGGTTGGGTCAGAAAAGGGGTCCAAATGGACCAAAATGGACCAAGCCCTGAAGCGTTCAATTTTGGAAGAGCTATGGAAATTTTCTTCACAAAGCCAAGAAAAATTAAATGTTCAATGGCAGGGTGCAGAGTGTGTCAGTCGTGAGTGAATGAACAATGGATTGAATGAGTGAGTGAATGAATTAATGACTTTGTGTCATGGCTTTTTGATTCAAGATTAAATTTGAAATATTCCTGATATGCCTTTGTGTGTTCTTAAGGATGATACCAACCTGTTATGTTCATATACAGCAATTTATATTACATTCAGTGGTCTTAAAATGCCCTAAAGAGATACACCAGGCTTGAAAATGTACACACACACCCTACCCCGAGGGTCAGAGACCCTCCCACCACAGTCTCCTAAAATCCTGTGGGAAACACTGCATTATGATTTACGTTCATTTGAGTGTTGTCTTCACAACAAACAAGACTCCTGATAATGACTCCCAGCATCAAAGTTATGTAAATTGTGATTACATATTGCCATGTATTATGTGTGTATTTGTTGAGCTAAACGAGTTGCTAAAGTTGGTAGTGCGTCCCCTCTTACCATCCATGAAAGCCGGTTGATGGATGCGCCTGGATCCCGGGGGGTGGGGGCCATCGCTCCTTTGCTGGGCTGCGGGAAGGAGTCATGGGCTGCGCTGAACCCCACCCCACCATCCGCCCTCCCTGCCCGGGATGGCTGGGTGGGGGCCGTGGCCCTGGGTTGGCGCCCGCGTGGCGTCTCTGCTCGTCTGCGTGGCTGTCACGTGCTTGGTGTGGCTCGCGTGTGGCTGGATGTGATAGGGTGCGCTCGGGTGGGGGGTCCCGGTGCCGGGAGTGGCGATGGGGCGGCGTAGGGTCGGTCACCAACGGGCTTACACACAAGGGATTCCCACGATTACTGGGTTCCAGATCACAGAGCTGATTTGTGTAAACTCTACCCCTTTCAACCACTTAGCTTATAGACTCCCCCACCCCCGTCCCCCTCTTTCCCTGGTCAACAGGCCCCCCACATGGTGTCAACCAGAAATACATCTAGCTGACGATAGCACCAACATATTAGTCGTTAGTGTAGGCGTTCAATGTATTTCTTGTTGTTGTTTGTGTTTCTTTTCTTTCTTCTCTTGTGTTTCTTTTCTTCTGTTCCCCCATAACCCCTTCCTGTTCGCTGCTTTGTCATAATAAACGAGGTATGTTGAATGATCACAATGGGAGTATGTCATACTCTCAATGTGAAACATTAAAACTGTTCAGACCAAGCGGGCACTTAGACTTCCATTCTTTGTGTCAAACAGCTGATCAGGATAGGTTTAAAAAAAAAAAACACAACAGACAGCTGAGGTCGCATTTGATAGCATTCGTGCAGCGTTTGTCCTCGCCAGCTGTTTGCTCGCCATTCACTCTCGTGTGCATTTAATCGCTACTTTGTTACACTCCCGCTTTTTCAGTGAGGTCTTTTGTGTTTATTCGTTATTGGATCGTTTTTGTTCACCACTGTAAATAAGAGCACTGAAGCAGTAGGGGTAAGCTGCCATTTCTGTTCAACCCATTTTCTCCTGTTTTGTTTAGTGTAAGAAGCTAAGTTAGTGGCTGTCTTTTCTTTGTTCTTTTTCACGATCAGGGTTTAGTTAGCGGGTGGGGTTTAAGTGTAGATTCCTTTTGTTTGTTGTTTTGGCCTGGGCTTACCCTGAAGCAGTGCTTCATCCACATTGTGTATATATTGTTCATTGCGAGTTTGACTGTGTGAATAAATTTGTGCCACTTGTGAACTTGAGTGGCTCATTTTATGTTACGCCCTTAGCGAGCCGTCCGTGGGACGTAACAATGATACTTATGTTTGTTGTGAAGGAGTTGCCGAAGCTTATGCCAATAAACGTGGTCCGAGCTACGAATCTGAACGCCTGTGTCCACTCTTTCTCTCTGCCTTACACCCCACTGTGGATTAAAGGAAAACTACGGCATCAGTCAAGCGAATGAAAACGCACTCTTTTGCTTGATCCTTATTTAATGTAAAACTCGCCATTGACATCTTGTGGCGTATTTAAATGACTACATTACATAATTAATGAGTGACACGTTTTTTTTTGTTTGTTTTTTTAAGAGTGGCAGGTTGAATTCTGGCAGGGTGGCCATGTGCTGTCACCGCCCTGTGACGTCAACAACAATGGCGACCTACTAGTTAAAATAATTTTACTAATTTTATTGAAACGAAAACATTGAGCGGTTTTATTATCAAAATATTATAACTTGTACTAAGATTTATCTTTTAAGAACTATAGGTCCTTCTATTCGTGGTTTCCTTTAAAAACTTTAATAAGGTTTATGTACTTAAAATACAGTTGCAGACTTACAGGTAAGTCAGGAAGCTGTAATAAAATATTCCTTTTGAAGGAAATAGTCATCCATTTTGTCTTCATTGTTACTTACAAATGCCTAAAACAACTTCAAGTTAAATTGTGACGGTAATTGAAAAAAGGGAAATTTTTTAACAATCAATTAATCGTTTAAATAATCGTCCGATTAATCGATTATAAAAACAAACGGGTCGGACGTCTAGCGCCATCAATGGCAGACAATGAGTTAAGAGTGAATGTTTATAATTTAATTTTTTTCAGAAATGTATTTTCAGTGTAAATATTTTTTAAAAACAAATTTTAAAAATCCCATGAAATCCTCAATTTTTTGAACGTTTTTCTTTTTATTTTAATCATTAGAAAGAAAAAAATATTTCTTGATTAGTTTTGAAAAAAATCTATTGAAATTAACAAAAACAAGTGAATTTTTCAATGCTTTTTTAAATTAAAAAGGGACAAAAAAAAGAATTCTGTCTTTTTTTTTTTTAATAATTAATTTTTTAATGTTTATAATTAAAAAAAAAAACAAGAAAAAGCAAAAAAATATCTTTAGCATGGTTGATTAAAAGAACATTTTAATTTTAAAAACTATTTACTACAGTATTTGATGAAAGAGATTACCTTTGACACTCTGAATCCGTGGATGTACTCAAGTAGTTTGAAGGGATAGTCCAGCTCGCTCTGTGACAGGTTCTCAGCCATTGCTGCGTCTCCCAAAATAAAAATTAAAAAAAAGGACAAGAAGATAGGAAAGTACGACTTGAAATTCTCCAAGCTCCCGAAGAACTGACAGCTTGAAGCCGCGCTGTGGTAGGTCGAGTGGAGGGGAGGAGAAGAAGGAGAAGGAGGAGCTCAGCTGTCTTCGACTACTTCTGGGTGCAGTTCCACCAATGGCCGCGAGGAAGAATGGCGCTGCCGGCGTCTTTATTTTTCTATGGGCCTACTTCGGTCACGGAGTTCATTTGTTAACTGACACATTTTACCAGATCAGACCGTACCAGGCTGGTAAAAGTACGATGAAAAATGTACTTGAGTAAAACTACTGTTCCATTGAGCAACACTGTGGTAAAAAAAAAAAACTAAGTCAAAGTAAAAACAAGCTGATTTACAATTGCATAAACAAATGAATGAATGCTTTTGTGATCAAATATTGTGTCTGGATACAACAGCAAATGGTCGACATCCAATTCATTCCTGGGTCATGTCCTGTTGATTTTGGGACATTTTGGGTCAATTCCTGTTGTTGTTTTTTTTTTGGGGGGGGGGGGGGGGGGGGATTTTGGGTCAATTTGTGGGGCATCCTGTTGATTTTGGTCATTTCTTTTTTCCCTTTTTTTTTTTTTTAAACCTGTCCTGTTCAGAGGTTTGACACGGAGAATGGAAGTCTTAGTGTCCGGATGGTCTGGACAGTTTTAATGTAGACTATTTAAACATCTAGAAAACTTGCGGTTTTTTTCTGCCAACTTGAAGAGATTGAAATAAATGTCAAATCCACAACCTGCCTTATAGAACAGACACACAAATATAAAATATATAAACGTTTATTGAATATGCATCTTACAGTCCTGTTTAATTGGGAGAATTCGTTACAAAAGACAGGCTTTAATTTGTTATCATTATACATAGGCATCGTCATATATGTGATCACAAAAAATGCAACCACGCATCGTATCCCCGCATTTCTGAGTCCTCACAAATAAAACATAAAATTTAAGGGGGTTTTCGGGCTCGCGCCTACAAATAAAACATACATTTCCGGGTTTTTTCGGCCTCGGGCCCATAAGCAGATTTTAAGGGAGGGCCAGGCACACATATATATATATATATATATATAATATATATATATATATATATATATATATATATATATATATATATATATGCAAGTTGTAAAGCAATAAAACTGCAACAAAAATGAATGAAATGAACAAAAAAATATATTTTTATAATGGGTAAAAATTATTTTTCAAACAGGTCATGTGACTAGCACCTTAGACGGTCATTTGCTTTGCATATAATAATAAAAAATAAAAAAAAATTAGGGAAGGGCAATTTTATTTTTCAAATGATTTTTTTCTTTGATTGAAAATATTTTTATTGATTGAATCAACTTTTTGGGGGGATTGAATGATTTAGACACAAATTTCCTACCCATAATATGGCCCAAACACAAAAAGGATTGCTTCAATCAAAGAAAAAAACTTTTTCAATGAAAAATTAAGTGTTCAAATGCAAATTTAAAAAAAATCTCAAATATTTTTTCACATTCAACAAGGTTTTCATTGATTGAATTTTTTCTTTTTTTTGGATTGAAGTGATTTTTCTTTTTGAAAATATAGATTTTTTTTTGAAGCAACTTATTTTTTGATTGAATAATAAAGACAAAACGTCCTACCCATAATATGGCCCAAACACAAAAAGGATTGCTTCAATCAAAGAAAACTTTTTCAATGAAAAATTAAGTGTTCAAATGCAAATTTAAAAAAAAATCTCAAATATTTTTTCGCATTAAAAAAACGTTTTCGATGATTGATTTTTTTCTTTTTTTGATTGAAGATGAAGCAACTTCTTTTTTGATTGAATGATAAAGAAAAAACGTCCTCGCCAAAATTTGGCCCAAACAAAAATAAACATTACTTCAATCAAAAAAAAAATTAAATAATAATAATTCAAAGAAAAATACCTTTCACATGCATTCTTTTTTAGTTTCAAATTTATTTTTGCATTCAAAATCATTTTTTTAATTGAAGCAACTTTTTTTTGATTGAATAATAAAGACACAAATCTACCTCCATATGGCTCCGCCCAGGGGATACGATTTTTGACTGGGGTAACTACATTGGCACGACACTGGCGGGCATACCATATTCAGTGGATGACGATCTTGGCGAAAAGTATTGCCTAAGCAGCCTGATTTAGAATTCCCCTAAAGAATGATGGGAAACAAAAAACGCTCATTGTCAACTTATTATTACAAATATTCTTGTAAGTTTTTTTTTTTTTCTGACACTGCGTTACGGGGTCATCAACATGTTGTGCCCCCCTTACCCCAAAAGTCAAACTCCGCCTATGCTCGGGCCTGCAAATCAAGTTAATTGATCGGGCCGGCTGGAAGTCTCACTCTCCCTCCCTCTCCCTGCTCTTTGTTTGTCAGAGAATGAACTGGAGTTGTTATTAAAGTAAACGATTATTGACAGATAGTTAGGCATTGATCTTGCCAGAGACTTAACCTTCAAAGCGCCACATGCGTCAATCGTCGTTTAACTTGTTCAACAGTTGTTGTGGCAACTCATTGTGTGTAAGTTTTGCAGCTGGAGCTAATTTGAGTGGACTCTATGAAGCATTTAATAAAGATATGCATTTTTTTTTTTACTTTTTTAAAATGGATTGGGCAGCTACTTTTTCTTTCTTGTTTTAAAATAATTCTGTGGGAAAGTAACATTTTAAAAACTTATCATAATTACATTTAAAGTACTCATGTATATATACATAAGTTTTTTTTTTTAATTATACAATGGGGAAAAAGGTGAAAAACATGTCTTATAAGCAGGGGTGCACATATTTTTTTTGCCCAGGTTCTCAGAGGAGGACCTGGAGATGCGACTTGGTCCTCATTGAGCTTGAGAGCCGACCCGCCTGATACGATAAAATTATGACAAGCTTTACTTAGAGCCAATTACCTTTAATTAATTATATTAACAATTAATGCTTGATTATCAACTGTCACAACAAAATTGCCATTACTATGAAGTGAAATGTAAAGAAATAAATATAAAAGCACTAATTCAAAATAAAGGGCATTATGCGGCTCCCACATTAACTCAAAGCCTTTGTAAAAGTGGAAAAGTGGGATGTCCTTCTCATATGAGCTCAGTGAACGTGCATGTTTAGCTTTGTGAAATGCGAGCAAAAACACATTTGTCAGTGCATGGCGGTGTTCTTCATTAACTTTATTCCGCCACTTGTCCATAGGGCGAGTGGGGTCCTGTCTGACATCGATAGTTTGCTTAATTGCAGCATGTTGTTTTTTTCGTGCTTTTCAAAGTTTGGATGGCTAAAATTCTTTGACCCTACATAAAATGCGCTGCTCTTATCAGCGACATTGGGATTCTCACGGCAAATTTTGTACCACATTCCATGCGAGCATCATTTGCTTCTAGCCATGGTACCTCCTGCAGCCACTTTTCAGCAAAAGTCCTTTTTTGGTAGCTCCGGTGACGTCTCTGTCGTCTGTCTGTCTTTTGACAGGGGTGGGGGAACATGGAGATATTTACTCAGTGGGGCCTGCCTCTTTGACATTTTGAGAAGTGATTTTCTCGTGTCCGCCGCAAATACAGTGGTCAGCCATCGGTACGCAAAAGCATATGGAAAAGGTTGAGGGCCAGCGCGTTTGTCTATGTCCGCATGCGGACCACTTATGTGCACCCCTGCTTAAAAGTATCGCTTTCCAATTGTAAATCTGAATAAATACATTGAACACAAAAAAAAAACAAAAAGAAAACATTTTTTGGGGTGGGAGGGTGGCGCTACTTCGCGGTTTTTCACGTATCGCGGCGTGTTCTGGTTCCCATTAACAGCGAAAAATGAGGGATCATGATATTAGCATTTTTAGCACGCCGAAACCGCTGGTGTCCGATGAGCGCCTGCAGTTTGTAGACTATTGATTGTTATAGATTGTTTCTAGTGCGCACCATATACTATTTGGTGTGCACCAGATTGTTTAAAAACCTTTAGGAGCTCCGTAGATTTTGGACCATGGTTTGGTCGCACTTTCTTCATTTTCCCAGTCAAAACGGATTGGACATCAATGGCAGTATTCGATACATTTCGCAGGGACAGAAGCATTTCCTTTCTTTACTAGGCCTGGATAGACATCGCAACAAAACGTCCGACATTAATAACGTCTCACTTGTCTCGTTGTCTCTCGTGGATGTGGGGCAGCGACGACTTCCCAGCGTGCTTTGCGCTTTTGGCTCCCAAAGGCCCTCGGGCTGATGTAGCCATGCGCGTGACGCATCATGTGGAAGTCCTCTCCCCTAAAGTGGCATTCCACCCTCAAACTAAACACAAGACAGTGCACGATTCCCAAAATATACTGCAGTGTCAGATAGTGTTGAAATTAGGGCGGCCATAAACTATTATTTTCAACTCATTTACCGCCAGTAACGGTGACAGACATCGTGTCCGTTTAACATGGAGGCCAAAAATGAGTAATTGACCATGGTCTTCCATATTTGGCTGGTGATGAATGATGATGTTTGAGTGCCAGGGAGTGACCCTAAATGCTCCTAAAGCAATAGGAAGTGACCTGAAATCAGTGTTGTTTTTGGCAGCCCTTTTAATTTTTCTCTTAGTCTTTTGGACAAAAATACTTATTCGTCTTAGTCATATTTTAGTCGTTTCAAAATGTTTTCATCTTGATCTAGTTTTAGTCCATTAAGTACCATACACATTTCGTCTAATATTAGTCGACAGTTACTCAAAATGTTTTCGTCTGTAAAATTCAAAAGTTTTAGTCCGAAAATAAATAAAGGTTTCCAACACTTTCGAATGAACATAGACAGATGAGCACAAAGTGTAGCGTCCACAACAGGGGTACCCAAACTACGGCCTGCGGGCCGGATACGGCCCGCCTCCACATTTGGTCCGCCCCCCTAAACAAAAAAAATAAAAAATTTTAATAGTGTTATTTATCTGCCGGCTTTTTTTCTGTGAAGAACCCAGAGAGGGTTATTTGGTTATTATCTATTTAATTAATAGTGTTATTATTTATTATATTACATTATGTTATAGTATGTTATTATTATTTTTATTTTATTTACTTTTGTTCCGTGAAGAATCCAGAAAGAGTTATTTGATTGTAGCTTTCTGAAAAACAGTAATTTTTTACATTTAGGCACTCCTACAATCATCCCACCTTTTCTGTTACAAACTGACCCCGGCCCCTCATCAGAGAAGGGAAAAGTTATGTAGCCCTCACAGGAAAAAGTTTGGGGACCCCTGGTCTACAAGGACAACGCCAACTTTGTGATGACAATATACACTCTGCAGGAAAAGCAGTGCATTGTTTTCAAATAAACTTACAGTGGAATGAAAAGGTATCTGAACCTTTTGGAATTTCTCACATTTCTGCATAAAAACACCATCAAATGTGATCTGATCTTTGTCAAAATCACGCAGAAGAAAAAACAGTGACTTTAACTAAAACCACCCAAACATTCATAGGTTTTCATATTTTAATGAGGATAGCATGCAAACAATTACAGAAGGGGGAAAATAAGTAAGTGAACCCTCTGCCAAAGGAGACTTAAAGAGCAATAGAAATAAATTTTTACCAAACAATTTAAGTCTGGTGTGTGCCCAATCACTGATGAGTGGTTTAAAGCTGCCCTACCCACTATAAAACATACACCTGGTAGGAATTGTCAGGATGAGAAGCATTGTCTAATGTGCATCATGGCTCAGTCAAAAGAGCTGTCTGAAGACCTGCGATCAAGGATTGTTTATTTGTATAAAGCTGGGAAAGGATACAAAACTACTGTAATTTCCCGAATATAACAAGCACTTTTTTCCCCCAAAAATCAACTTGTAAAATCATGGTGCACATTATAAACGGGTACATGGATGGAGACTGTATATATATATATATATATATATATATATATATATATATATATATATATATATATACAGTGCCTTGCAAAAGTATTCGGGTCCCCTTGAACCTTGCAACCTTTCGCCACATTTCAGGCTTCAAACATAAAGATATAAAATTTTAATTTTTTGTCAAGAATCAACAACAAGTGGGACACAATCGTGAAGTGGAACAAAATTTATTGGATAATTTAAACTTTTTTAACAAATAAAAAACTGAAAAGTGGGGCGTGCAATATTATTCGGCCCCCTTGCGTTAATACTTTGTAGCGCCACCTTTTGCTCCAATTACAGCTGCAAGTCGCTTGGGGTATGTTTCTATCAGTTTTGCACATCGAGAGCCTGACATTCTTGCCCATTCTTCCTTGCAAAACAGCTCGAGCTCAGTGAGGTTGGATGGAGAGTGTTTGTGAACAGCAGTCTTCAGCTCTTTCCACAGATTCTCGATTGGATTCAGGTCTGGACTTTGACTTGGCCATTCTAACACCTGGATACGTTTATTTTTGAACCATTCCATTGTAGATTTGGCTTTATGTTTTGGATCATTGTCCTGTTGGAAGATAAATCTCCGTCCCAGTCTCAGGTCTAGTGCAGATACCAACAGGTTTTCTTCCAGAATGTTCCTGTATTTGGCTGCATCCATCTTCCCGTCAATTTTAACCATCTTCCCTGTCCCTGCTGAAGAAAAGCAGGCCCAAACCATGATGCTGCCACCACCATGTTTGACAGTGGGGATGGTGTGTTCAGGGTGATGAGCTGTGTTGCTTTTACGCCAAACATATCGTTTTGCATTGTGGCCAAAAAGTTCAATTTTGGTTTCATCTGACCAGAGCACCTTCTTCCACATGTTTGGTGTGTCTCCCAGGTGGCTTGTGGCAAACTTTAAACGAGACTTTTTATGGATATCTTTGAGAAATGGCTTTCTTCTTGACACTCTTCCATAAAGGCCAGATTTGTGCAGTGTACGACTGATTGTTGTCCTATGGACAGACTCTCCCACCTCAGCTGTAGATCTCTGCAGTTCATCCAGAGTGATCATGGGCCTCTTGGCTGCATCTCTGATCAGTTTTCTCCTTGTTTGAGAAGAAAGTTTGGAAGGACGGCCGGGTCTTGGTAGATTTGCAGTGGTCTGATGCTCCTTCCATTTCAATATGATGGCTTGCACAGTGCTTCTTGAGATGTTTAAAGCTTTGGAAATCTTTTTGTATCCAAATCCGGCTTTAAACTTCTCCACAACAGTATCTCGGACCTGCCTGGTGTGTTCCTTGGTTTTCATAATGCTCTCTGCACTTTAAACAGAACCCTGAGACTATCACAGAGCAGGTGCATTTATACGGAGACTTGATTACACAGAGGTGGATTCTATTTATCATCATCGGTCATTTAGGACAACATTGGATCATTCAGAGATCCTCACGGAACTTCTGGAGTGAGTTTGCTGCACTGAAAGTAAAGGGGCCGAATAATATTGCACGCCCCACTTTTCAGTTTTTATTTGTTAAAAAAGTTTAAATTATCCAATAAATGTTGTTCGACTTCACGATTGTGTCCCACTTGTTGTTGATTCTTGACAAAAAAATTAAATTTCATATCTTTATGTTTGAAGCCTGAAATGTGGCGAAAGGTTGCAAGATTCAAGGGGGCCGAATACTTTTGCAAGGCACTGTATATATATATAAAACGATTTTTTAAAAAATTGACACGGCCATGTTGTGTGGATAAAACATATACGGCAATCCGTTGCTGACCATTACGGTACGTGACGTCACCATGTTGTTTCGGTAATACTTCACTCTGATCAGCCGAATGATTTCATCTGTGTTAAATTCAGCTTTTTTCACTCTTCATAAAGCACAAAATTTAGTTTCTTGAACTCATTTGAGTCAACATTTATTGCAGCTCCGCAACTCGGACCATAACAAACGGAACAACACAGACTTCTTGTGTCCGTCAACTATATCTGTCCCTCGGGAAACTCAAACCCAAATAACAATAGTTTCTCTTGTTACAGTAGCGATGCGCTTGTTCCGATTTCCGACTTCGGTCCACACTTTTATTTTACCGTATCAATCAATGGAAGAAACATTTATTCATCATGATGAAACGAGCAAGTTATACAGCAGCCTTTAAAAGAAAAGTCACATCTGTATTCTTCTATTTAGTGGTGCTAAAATTAGGGTGCGCGTTATACACGGGCACAATAATTTTCCCTAGATTTTACAAGTAAATTTGGGGTGCGCGTTATACACGGGTGCGCCTTATATTCAGGAAATTACGGTATCTTTAAAAGTCTGGATGTTCATCAATCGACAGTCAGAGAAGTTGGTCTACAAATGGAGAGATTTCGGCTCTGTTGCTGCTCTCCCAAGAAGTGGCCGTCCACCAAAGATGGCAGCAAGAGTTCAGCACAGAATACTCAGAGAGGTAAAAAAGAACCCTAGCGTGTCTGCTAAAGACTTCCAGAAATCACTGGCACAGTCGAATATCTCTGTGCACACATCAACTACATGTAAAACTATGGCCAAAAATGGTGTTCATGGGAGGACTCCACGGAGGAAGCCACTGCTGTCTAAAAAAACATTGTTGCTCATTTAATGTTCGCAAAAAGGCACTTGGACACTCCATAGAAGTTTTGCAAAATATTGTGTGGACCGATGAAACAAGAGTTGAATTGTTTAGGAGTAACACACAACGTCATGTGTGGAGGAAAAATGGAACAGCTCACCAACACTGAGGAACCTCTGTTGGAGCAGTTTTTGTGTTGAGTGAAGTAATGTGGAAGTGCTGCCAATATGGGCGATAACGTCACCACTATTCGCGTATAAATCAATGACTTACTCAGCACTGGTGTGGAACGCTGGCGGATATAGTTTTCAACCGCATACGCAACGCAACACATGTGACAACCCGCAATGCAAATATAGCACCGCAAATGCACGTGTATGTTATAGATGACTGCAGAGTTGAGTGTATATTGTTTTGTTTGTTTGAAAGTTTGAAGACGCGAATATCGCATTTTGTTTTGTTATTTGACCACACGACATGACTTTGGACTGAATGACCACGATTAGCTTGACCATACTCATTGACAATTTGACACCTTGGATTACCATCGGCCATGTCGTTTTGTCTGATCCTGCCGGCTGACATCGTCACATGGTGAGTGCGCGTTGAAACATTCCTAAACCAGCGTATTATTGAAAATGGTCAGAACAACCTCATCCCCACCGTGAAGCATAGTGGAGGAGCATTATGACTTGGGGCTGTTTTGCTACCTCAGGGCCTGGACAACTTGCAATCATAATGGAAAAATAAATTCAAAGGTTTAACAGAATGTTTTGCAGGAAAATCTGAGGCCGTCTGTCAGACAGTTGAAGCTAAAAAGAGGATGGATGCTGCAACAAGACAATGATCCAAAACACAGAAGTAAATCAACTTCAGAATGGTTTCAGAAGAACAAAATACACGTTCTGGAGTGTCCAAGTCAAAGTCCAGACTTGAACCCCATTGAGATGCTGTGGCATTACCTAAAGACAGTGATTCATGCCAGACATCCCAGGAATCTGACTGAACTACAGCAGTTTTGTAAAGAAGAATGTGCCAAGGATTAGTCCTGATCGATGTGCCAGACTGATCTGCAGCTACAGGAAGCATCTGATTGAAGTTATTGCTGCCAAAAAGGGGGGGCCACAAAAAATTATATGTGATGGTTTACTTACTTACTTACCTACTTACTTCCCCCTTCTGTCATTATTTGCATACTATCCTCATTAAAATATGAAAACTTATAAATGTTCGGGTGGTTTTAGTTATAGAAGACACTGTTTTTTCATCTGTGTGATTTTGACAAAGATCAGATCACATTTGATGGTGATTTTATGCAGAAATGTGAGAAATTCCAAAAGGTTCAGAGACTTTTTCGCACCACTGTACCTAGAAACCACGCGTTTAACATCCTCTAAACTTACTGACCAGAAAAGTCAAGTCGCTCTGCTCATAGACTTCACTATGAGTTGACTAGACAGATCCCACAGACTTCTCGAAGGAGGCCTGTGGAGGCAGGCAGAGCTGTGATACTCAAACGCACGCTGCGTTCTAACACCGGATTTAGGTTGAAACAGGACGAAAGTTGTGCTACATACAAGCAGGCATGAGTGTCTCACGAGTGATTTGGTCGTGGATTATAGTTTTGCACCATGCATGCACTTTGAAATGTTGTAAATAGAATGAAATTAAAATGGAAAAAAATAGCCTAATGTTAGCTTGAAATATTTACGTAAAATGAATGATAACTGCCCTTTTTTTTTTTGCTTCAAATAAGAATCTTGAGTGTTTTACGTTCATATCTATTTTTTAAAAAATCAGGGATTTACGCATTTATTTACAATAATTTTCAACTTAAAAAGCTGTTTTGTGACGTCCGCCATGTTGGATTTTGTATCGCTAAATTGTAATTTAGGCATTTTTTGTGTCCATATTAAAAAAAAAAAAAATCAGCTTTGTGTTGGGTTGTAGGCTACAAGATGGAGGAGGATGGAGCACAAGTTAATGGACAGCGACAAGTTCACCTCCCTCGAGGACCTTAAGGAGAAGATCAACACAGAGTTACCTACAAGCTACAGGCAAGTTTTGTCCATAACTAGCTGAAGATAAAAGAAACTTTGGCTCTGAAAATATTTTTTTTTTTGACGGCAATTTAATTATATACAGTGGGGCAAATAAGTATTTAGTCAACCACTAATTGTGCAAGTTCTCCCACTTGAAAATATTAGGGAGGCCTGTAATTGTGAACATGGTTAAACCTCAACCACGACAGACAGAATGTGGGAAAAAAATCACATTGTTTGATTTTTAAAGAATTTATTTGCAAATCATGGTGGAAAATAAGTATTTGGTCAATACTAAAAGTTCATCTCAATACTTTGTTATGTACCCTTTGTTGGCAATAACAGAGGCCAAACGTTTTCTGTAACTCTTCACAAGCTTTTCACACATTGTTGCTGGTATTTTGGCCCATTCGTCCATGCAGATCTCCTCTAGAGTAGTGATGTTTTGGGGCTGTCGTTGGGCAACACGGACTTTCAACTCCCTCCACAGATGTTTTATGGGGCTGAGATCTGGAGACTGGCTCGGCCACTCCAGGACCTTGAAATGCTTTATACGAAGCCACTCCTTTGTTGCCCTGGCTGTGTGTTTGGGTTCATTGTCATGCTGAAAGACCCAGCCACGTCTCATCTCCAATGCCCTTGCTGATGGAAGGAGATTTTCACTCAAAATCTCTTGATACATGGCCCCATTCATTCTTTCCTTTACACTAGGTGGTCCCCAAACTACGGCCCGTGGGCCGGATAAGCCCGCCTCCACATTTGGTCCGGCCCCCTGAACAATTTTTTATTTTCTATTTTTTTTTACTTGTGTTATTTATTTCCTGGCTTTTTCTGTGAAGAACCCAGGGAGGGTTATTTGGTTATTATCTATTTAATCAATAGTGTTATCATGACATGACATGACATGACATGACATGACATGACATGACATGACATGACATGACATGACATGACATGACAAGGCTATCGAATATTTTTAGTAATCGAGTCATCGACTGAGAATTCTATCGATTAATCAAGTAATCGGATAAAACATTTTTTTTTAAGTAAAGCGCAATTATAAATATACATGAGAAAAAAAGACATTTAATCCAATATTGAACCATTTTCAGTCAATCAATGTCTTTATTTTCGATGTATATTGTTGAAAACAGCTAACAATTACATCTCAGATGTGACTAGAAAAAAAATTCACTGCTTTCACTCAAAAAACTTCTAGTTCTTATTTTAAAAAAAACATATTTCTTCCCTAAAAATGTAATTACGCTTGATAACACACATCACTTGAAAGCTATGTGTTTTTCCCACGTGTTTAAATTAAATTTCCATTTGTATCAAGCTATTTTTAAGTTCTAGTTGAGTTTTAAGTTAGTCTAAACTGTAAGTACTGACAGGATTTTGAGTTTTTGCAGTGTTCAAAATAAATGTATGATACCTGCTGTATTGGAGCACATTAGGGACCTGTGATACTTGGGGTTTTATTCAGCAATGACTACTGAGCTAAAACTGACAGTTAGCTTTATTATGTTTTAATTTTACACCCTCATCACTCTAGAGCACTGTGTTTTTACAGATTAAATAAAGCCTGTATGTAAGACACATTTGCCACACATCAACAGTGGTCATAATCAATAAAAACCTAGCCCTCCAATGGGCTAACGTTACGTTAGCCAGTGACAGTAACGTTATATTTATTAGCGCTGAGAAGTAGACTGCTTAAAGACGGCGGCTGTTTACTAACACTGCCCAGATGCGGCCGAGTCTGTCATTTCGCATCTAGTTCTAAATGCATACGATATCTATGAGACACATTGGACACTACCTGCTACCACACCACCATCATGCGGGCGTAGTTTTTAGCAACGTCGGCATAGTTTGTAGCGGCTGTCGGCTGCAGTAAGGTTTTTTTTTTTTTAATTGCTTCTTCCTCTACGCACGTGACGTCAGCGTGTTGTCCCGCATTAAAAGAAGTAGTCCAGGCAAAACGTGATGCTCAGAGCTGGGAAAATTAAACGATTCCTCGAGGTGAATAAAAATTACTCGGATCAGTTTTTAAACTCGAGTTACTCGAGTTGCTCGAGTATTCGTTTCAGCTCTAATAATACAGTGCCCCCCATAAATATTGGCACCCCTGAAAAAGATGTGTTTTTTAGCTTCTAATAATTTTTTAAAAAATTCAAATAATATGGGACCTTAATGGAAAAAAAGAGAAAAATCCAACCTTTAATACAAGTGCATTCATTCAGTGGGGAAAAAATCCCGCATAAAGAAAAAATTATTTGACATCAAATAATGTGTGTCACTATTATTAGCACTTAATCTTGGTCTCACACAAAAATACATAGGGTCCCAGGCTTCAACTGGGAACGTGTGCGTTGGTCAGATGAGACCAAGATTGAGCTTTTTGGCAACAAACACTCTCAGTGGGTCTGGCGTGCCACGAAAGATGCGCATGCTGAAAAGCACCTCATACCCACTGCGAAGTATGGGGGTGGGTCAGTGATGCTGTGGGGCTGTTTCGCTTCCAAAGGCCCTTGGAACCTTGTTAGGGTGCATGGCATCATGAATGCTTTGAAAAATGCTTTGAAATACCAGGACATTTTAAATCAAAATCTGTTGCCCTCTGCCCGAAAGCTGAAGATGGGTTGTCACTGGGTCTTTCAGCAAGACAATGACCCTAAACATATGGCCAAATCCACACAGAAATGGTTCACCAGACACAAAATCAAGCTCCTCCCATGGCTATCTCAGTCGCCAGACCTTGTTTTGTTGGCAAAAGGGTGTTGTACAAAGTATTAACACCAGGGGTGCTAATAATTGTGACACACATTATTTGATGTCAAATAATTTTTTTCTTTATGTGGGATTTTTCCCCACTGAATGAATGCACTTGAATCGGAGGTTGGATTTTTCTCTTTTTTTCCATAAAGGTCCCATATTATTTGAATTTAAAAAATAAATATTAGAAGCTAAAAAAACACATCTTAACTAGGGGTGCCAATAATTATGGAGGGCACTGTAAGTTATGTTTAAGACGTTTTTATGAAAAAAAAAAAAAAAAACGCAAAACACAGCTGAAATATATGAATTTCAGACAACGTCTACTGATGTTTACAAGTGCGTGCCCCCATCTCAAAATGGCGACCCGTTGCTATGCGAAATGACGTCAGCGTGACATCACGCCGACTGCGAGAATACCTCCTGGCATATTTGTGTTTGTATTGTTTATTTTAGTTGTTATTGTTTGTATGTTGATTGTTCATTTCGGTTAATTAAAAAAACCGTTTCGTCGCGACTGTGGGGTTGGGGGGGGGGGCTCCGTACATTCGTACACAAATTCAAAAAGCAATGATGAGACTAACCACGAGATGGCAATGGAGTCAAGTTATTACGCTTCCTGACTATTTCCGGGTTAAAGGACACACTCAAGATGGCTGCCGCCTGCGAACGCTAATTGCTAAATGTTGTCGCGGTTACTCGCGGAGTGAGCCGTTTGGACTGCTTTGACGTTGCGAGTTGGGCGGAAGGCGACGATGTTGCGGGTGGCCCGGCTGCTGGTGCCCCGGCAGGCCGTGCTGGTGGAGGCGCAGCGCGGCCGAAAGTCGCGTAACGACCCGGTGGCCAAGTCCAAAGTGGGTCGAGTTAAATTGCCACCGCCGGTCGACCCGGTGGAGATGGTCGTGTTGCGGGAAAGATACGCCGACTACAAGCTCATCACGAGGGCTCTTCGGTACGTCAAAAATGAGGCATGAAGTCAAGAAATATAATACATTACGATAAAACTCTCTGGCTGACAGTTCAATCGGCTTTAAAGCAACACTAGGTAACTTTTCAACCTTTATAAAATATTTTCAATATAATCACATTTGAGATTTAATGTCGAATGACACCTCTTTAATATCTTGAGGGGTCTGTATCGCTTTCACCGACACTAACTTTGAGGAGGGTGGCAGGAAATCTGCCACAAAAAAAAAAAAAAAAAAAACTATAAATGTGCTGATTGCTTTACGGCATACTTCACTTCCCCCTTTCCCCATTCATTGTAAAGACGGAAGTCGATGTGAACGCTTTTATGCGAAATTTGTAAACATGGCAGAGCAATAAAAGGGACAAAAAGTTTTTGTCTGAGGAGGGAAAAAAAGGAAGGCTATCAGGATATATAGAATAAGCATTGGCCCAGCTTTCACTTGCTGGCATGACCCCCTCCCCCAACGAGGTCGTGTGTGTGCAGGGAGGGGGATTGGCCACATTAAGCCACACGGTTGCTAACCATCATATACTATTTTTAGCCACAACTGGATTCATTACCTTATTACGATTCATCCTTTACACAGCCGCCGAAAACGGAAATGTTTAATCCTTCTGCAGGTGACCAGGAGATTGATTGATGGTTTTATGAGACTGGGTGTGTGCGCTGGTCCTCATAGGAAACGCAGCGCTGGTCCTCATGGGAAACGCAGTCTTCCTTAAAAGGCAAAACACTACCACTTTTGTCCACCGGCGTCGCTAAAATTGACCAAAACTGAAAAGCTACCAAGTGTTGCTTTAAAGTGCCTATGACAGGATAAAAAAAGTCTTAAATAGCATTATTATATGAATTAGAATCATATTTTGAGACGATTAGACTATATACAACAATTTGGCAAAGCGCAGATGACGGGAAATTCGGAGCGCGTAAACACACCAAGAGGCGTGACAGCTAGCCAACATGTTTACCCGAACCGAGTGATGTTTCAAAGTCTTTTTCCCTGCTTTCGAAGCGTAATGTCACACAAAACTACCCAGGATCATTTCACACGGCGGCGGGGTTGTTGATTGTTTTCACCGATCGGCAACCCGTCCGGCAGCGAGCAAGTTACAGCTTGTTGGACTCGTTCCCCTGCTTGCGAGCAGGAGAGCCGGGAGAGCAGCTGGACATACCCGCCAACATCGGAGGAGCTCGTAGCTGCCAAATGGTCAACACGAATATGGCGTAAAATAATATTTTACTACACGGCGAAGACGTAAACAGTGAAAGAGCGGCGTGCAGTTGTTGTGTGCAGCTATCATTTAAAGAAAGTTTGTAGTGTTTACTTTGTATTCGCAGCAATTTTTAACACAAAGTTGCAATTTCTGGTGGAGTTGAAAACTTGACAGAACACCGGGCACACGAAGAGGGCAATAAGCCGAGTATAGCGTGCTCCCGGCAGGCACGCGAAGGACCGAGGGGGCTGTGCGGCCGAGCGGCATTCTCAGTGGACAATCAGCCACAAAATGCAAGCCACCTCCGTATTAAAGCGTGTGCCATGATCCCAGTATTTGACATAATACAAAATATGATGTTTACTCACTTCCTTGTAAGTCCAATAGTCCCACAGTAGTAGGGCTTGTTTTGGCCAATATCCGCGATGAATGGGAACCTTTTGAAACCCAAAAAGGCTCACACGACTCTCCCTGGTGCAGCAACAATTTTCTGCAGCACATTTGGCTGGTGTGATGCGAAAAATAAACAAATTAATCGGCTAAATAAGCTGAATCCGCAGTCCATCTGCACTAGGCAGAAATACCGTGGTTTCACTGTATCACAGTATTGCAGTTATAGACCCTACCCACGTGACGTCACAACTCCTTCCTCCTGACTGGTGCCGCCCAATTGTCCGTCAACACATCATGTTTACCTGTTACGGCTACGTACATTCCTCCTATTTACGACGTGTTTTTCTGCTCGTTAACATTAATAATCAAAATGGTGAAGGCGTGTGTGGCGGTCGGTTGCAATAACAGAGAAGATAGACGGAGAAGACAGAGAGACTTGAAGTTCTACCGGATTCCGAGAGACCCGGAGAGAAGAGAGCGAGATGGGCTGCTGCAATTAGACGAGAAAACTGGGGTCCAAACGATTACCACAGATTATGTAGTAGTCATTTTATATCTGGTAAGATGCATTTAATATATATTTAGAGGGTTTTGGGCTGACAACCACAATTAAGATCATTGCTAGGCTAATCGCCGACAACATACACGTATGTATGTAGTGAGAGTGCTATCGCTAAACCATATAAACATTAAAAGCCCTAACTCCATTGACAAACGACATGAAATACAGTGGATGTTAGCAATAACAAAAGATTTTGAATTGAAAATTTCGTAACTCACCTTTCCAAGCACAAGATGGATTCCTGCCGAATTTTCGTGGACGAGGACCTGTTTCACCCAACCAGCAACGAAGTATTTATAAGCCTCCAAGCTCTTAAAGTTTTTCAAACTTTCGTGAGAATAGGCTGATTTTGTGTGGACAAGATAGTTGTACATATCAGGCTAGCTAGCAGATGTCAGGCAAATACGGCGGAGACAGCGGGTCGAAAAACATCGATTTAGGCATCAAATATGGATCTGGCGAATGGATAAACTGAAGCTTTTCCACATAACGCCTTTTATGCAACGCATCAAGTGAGTTTACGGCATCCGAAAGCACCGGATCTTCCATGAAATGCATTATAAATTGCTCGATCAATTGAGACCATTGATAATACAGACACAAAATGACGGACAAGGGGGCGGAACCATACAGCGAGCACGTGATTTTGTGACGTCGGTGGGTAGGGTCTATAGAAATATGTTCCTTTGAGATGTATGGGTTAAAAAAAACTTTTTTCCATTGAACAGGATTTTTCTTATTTTTCAGAACATAGTTGCAAATTGTAAGGGTGTAACGGTACATGTATTTGTATTAGAGCTGAAACGAATACTCGAGCAACTCGAGTAACTCGAGTTTAAAAACTGATCCGAGTAATTTTATTCACCTCAAGGAATCGTTTAATTTTGCTCTAAGCATCACGTTTTGCCCGGACTACTTTTTAATGCGGGACAATGCGCTGTTGTCACGTACATAGAGGAAGAAGCAATATTTAAAAAATGCCCTACTGCAGCCGACAGCTGCTACAAACTACACCGACGTTGCTAAAAACTAGCCCGCTTGATGCTACGCGGAGCATGCTACAGTGGTAGCAGGTAGCGTCTGAATCGTCTTAATGATATCATGTGTATGTTAAACTAGATGCGAAATGACAGAGTCAGCGCCGTTAGTAAACAGCCGCCATCTTAAAGCAGTAGACCTCTCAGCGCTAATGAATATGATTAACGTTACTGTTACTCGCTCACGTAGCGTTAGCCCTGCAGAGGGCTAGGTTTCTATTAATTTTGACCACTGTCGATGCGTGGCTAATGTGTCTTACATACAGGTTTTATTTAATCTGTGAAAACAGCGCTGTAGAGTGATGAGGGTGTAAAATAAAAACCTAATAATGCTAACTGTCAATTTTAGCTCAGTAGTCATTGCTAGATAGAACACCAAGTAGCACTGGTCCCTAATGTGCTTCAATACAGCAGGTATCATACTGTAACGTTGACAAAGAGTCACCCGCTTCGTTAGGTTTCAATTATTTATATTTTGGGAACTTGTGGAACAACCAACACGCGACTGCTGTCTGAGTAGCCGACGCACCTGCCAGAAGGACAACAACAACAAAACAGGAAGGCACGTTTCTCGCTCTCCCGCACCTCCCTCACCTCCGCACGTCACGCGGTGTAGTCAGGAACGCATGCAAATATCTCCGCCATATTATAACCTGATATGTTAAAATCCATTTATTTTGAACACTGCAAAACCTCAAAATCCTATCAGGACTTACAGTTTAGATTAATTTAAAACTTAACTAGAACTTAAAAATAGCTTGACACAAATCGAAATTCAATTGAATGAATGAGTCTTTTTTTTTTTTTTTTTTAATTCTAGTCACATCTGAGATGCAATTGTTGGCTGTTTTCAACAACGTACATGGAAAATAAAGACATTAATTGACAAAGTGGTTCAGTATTGGATGACGTCCTGTTTTCTCATGTACATTTAGTAATTGCTCTTTACCTAAAAAAAAATATATATATGTGTTATCCGATTAATCGATATAATTTTCAGTTGATGACTCGATTACTAAAATATTCGATAGCTGCAGCCCTAATTTGTATTGAACCGTTTCGTTACGTGCTGCTCTGTTTGGAACAGAAGCGTACCGAACGAGTTTCTGACGTAATGTAACTAGAGATCCCGATCGATCGGGTCCGATCACGTCATTTTCAAAGTATCGGAATCGGCAAAAAAATATCGGCCATGCCTTTTTTTTAATATACTGTATGTATATATTTTGATTAAATCGTTTTCTAATTGTATTTAACGTTACAGACATAAGATGTTACACTCATCCAAATTCTTTAGTTTAGGCTTAAGGTAGGGTTATCAAAAATATCCCGATAACGGCGGCAATTAATTTATTAAAAAATGTGTCACGTTAAAATAATTAACGCAATTAATGTATGCGCTGCACGACCCTCTCATTGTCGCACTCACTCTGTAATGACGCCGTTTTACCTATATAGAGAGATAAAAGGCAGCGTTAAGTAGAGTGAATTTTAGCAGCCTTTGGAGCCTTTTTTCAATTGGCTAAAGCCTTGCAATTCCTCTCCCCTATGATTAGAAATAATATGGGAAGCAATGTGAGGAAGCAAGGTGGCAACTGATCTTTGTCTTAACACCTTAAGTTATTTCCCAAAGCAGAGAAGATATATCCATTGGTAGCACGACGCACAGTCATGGTTTCACTCCCCATCATGGTTCCACTTCCCATCATGCATTGGGGCATGGCTGCAGTATCATTTACTGAAAGCTCAACAAATACACTAGATGACGATATTTAGTCACAATGTACAAAGTCACAAGTCTTTCTATCCGTGGATCCCTCTCACAGAAAGAATGTTAATAGTGTAAATGCCATCTTGAGGATTTTTTGTCATAATAAACAGATACAGTACTTATGTACTGTATGTTTAATCTACATATTCGTCCAAGTTTTATTCATTTTTTTCTTAATGCATCGCCAAAATGTATATGATCGGAAAAAATTATCGGGAATGATTGGAATTGAATCGGGAGCAAAAAAAGCAATCGGATCGGGAAATATCGGGATCGGCAGATACTCAAACTAAAACGATCGGGATCGGATCGGGAGCAAAAAAACATGATCGGAACAACCCTAAATGTAACCCTTACTTTTCGAGGCTGTGAGTCGATCGGGTTACAGTTTCTTTGTGTAGATTATATTTACTCCGTCTTCTCTACTATAATGAGGACCAACACGGTAGGACAGTATAACCCAGAAACGTCAACGGCGCAACAACGTGGCCGCCGCGAGAACGTATTGAAACACGGGCGTTAAAGTCAATCAGCCAATGCACACCAGTCGCAGTGCGGCCGCGTGTTAGACGCGTCCCAGAAGCGGCTCGCCAGGGAGAGCCATGGTGAAGGCCGCCGGGGTGGAAGGAAGAGAAGAAGGCCGGCTGGCAAGAAACCAGCTTCGTGTATAACAGAAGGCCTGGCTACTTACCATAGGCAAGAAATGGGCTTCGTCCATAGCAGAAGGCCGGCCTACCTACCAGGGGCAAGAAATTTTGCTTCGTCTTTAGCAGAAGGCCTGGCTACCTACCAGGGGCAAAGCGCAAATTCGGTCCAGTTTCGCATTCGTCCTAAACCCGAGACTGAAGCTGGAAGTTACTCATTTTCATGGTGCGGGATTCAAAAATTGAATATATAAAACGATGGCTTCCGCACACATCAAAGCAGTCCATTTCATTCAGGAGCATAAAACACACACCATGTGAAATATGACATAAACATGCTTTTTATTGTCATACGCACTTTAAAGTGTATCTAAATCAACTCATTGACTGCCAATGACAGCGTTACACGTCCAATCCATTTGGACTGGTAGCGTCTTTGAGCAAATGAGTCGACACAGCGAATTTATTTGATTTCTTCTGTCAAATTTTCCCCCAGTTTCGAGTTCAAGGAGGAGGTCCTGCGGAGGAAGTACGAGGAGGAGACTGGCTCCATGGCGGAGGAGCGCGCGCGCCAGGAGGCAGAGGAGCACAACCGGCTCATGGCCTTCAACCAACAGGAGAACCAGCGTCTCCTCCAACTACGGTCAGTCCCCTGTCCGCCATTTGGACAAATACTAATGGACAAGATGTCAAGTGCCTTCTGTCAATGGCAGCCAATGAGTTAAGAAAATAAAATCGGTCGTTCCTCTTGCTGGCAGTGTTGGGAAGGTTTATTTTCTAACTAGTTCATATTGCAGTTGACAAATTTTAAAATGAACTGTGCAGTTCATAGTTCATAATTTTGAACTAAGATGATGATTAAAAAATGAACTTTTGTAGTTCTTTCTTCTCCCCAATTATTGCTGCATGTTATTGTTGACGGAGTCGATATTAGAACCACAGTCAACAGTTATTTTATCCACTTAAATGCTGAAACTGTGTCAGATTCATCTTCATGTTCAATTTGAAATCTGCGTCAGTACTGGCCTGTTCGTAAAACTCAAGGGGAAGTTCAGAATTTTTGACATTAGGCTTAATCTCTGAGTTAGCAGATGTTTAATTTGTCGTTAGAGTTGATTTCAGCAAATTGTGTGCAGTTAGTTCGTTTTTTATTAGTTTTAGAGCTCCGGAGTGGCTAAGCTAGCGCAAGTCAATGAGCCCGTCCTAGCATGCCAATAAAAAACAACATATGCACGCATGAAAATCGCCGATGATTCATTCAATCATTGGTGTTGGCTTTGTTTTCAGGGTGAAGTTATTAAAACTTAACATTGCATGTCAACAACTGCAGTATGAACAGCAACGTTTGTAATCCAGTAGCTCTGTGGGTAACAGGCTGCAGAGCGGAGTGATATTTTTTTCCACTGGTGTGTTCATCTTAGCCAGCAGCATGTATCCACAGTTTGTATTTTTCCCTGTTCTTCATAAGGAATTTGTGGAAACTAGAGCTGTCCCGACTAGCCGACGTCACCGATAACGTAAATGCGTCGACAAGCACAACATCCCGTCGATGGTTAATTAAGGGGTACAAAATATCCGTGGAAAGTTTAGAATCGCAGACGCTCGGTATGCAAGCGGGGAATGCGGCACAAAGCCAAAATAGCGCACCATAGTAGGCAAAACTTATTTCAATGGAACAAAATACGGTACACGTCGGCCGTGAATGAACACCGAAAGCGTCGTCACCCAATTGCAATTTTGGAGGACGAAAGGAGACAACAAGCTGGCAGATCGTAAGTCCATCTAACTAACGACTTTTTATTGAAGTTGCTAAGCCTGTCGCGATATGCAATGAGTCCATTTATCGCACGGTAAATAAAAATGAGGGCAGTAATTTTCACGGCTGTGGTTTATCGCCGCGTGCGTGCATACAATTGTGCGTGGGTGTTGATGGCATATGAGACTCCAGTTGCTTTCACAGATGTTTATTGGTCATCAACAAAAAAAGACAACCTACCTTAGCCTGCTATAAAACATTGTCAGTCTTCTCCAAAATGCAAAATGGCGGTTAAAAGGTGACAATTCAAACATGAAAAATCGCTGGTTAACAGCATTTGGAAACAAAAAAATGAGGAAAAAAAACTATTACTGACACCACATGCAATGACGAAAAGTGCTTACGGTTTAGCGAACGTACTTTTGGTGAACATTTCAAAATAAAAGCACGTCATGTTCGTCATATAAAGATTTCTGGAGTTAATCCCACATACTTCAGAATTCAGATTTTACACTAAGAAGAATAGCTTTAAAATGACACCCTTTCTGAAAAATCTGGTAATTAATAATTATTCTATAATATATAGTAGTATACTATAATATTAATGTTTTTTTTTTTTAAGAATTGTTTTGAATCATGTTGGAAAGACGAAGTCAGTGTTCTGAATCTGTTTACATTCCATTCTTTTGCACTAGTTAATGCTATTGGCATTTGACTTCAACGTTTATTGTTGTTTACATGTTTAATTGAACTTTAACAAATAATTTAAGTGTTCCAAATTTTTGGGTAGGCGTCAACAAAATTTCCATTGCTAAATAATTATTAGAAAAAAAAAAAAAACATTGTTAGCCGTCTAATCGTAAAAATAGTTTGCTGACTAATCGGGATAAAATTAGTAGTTTGGGACAGCCCTAGTGGAAACTCTCATTTGCCCATTTCTTCTGTCTGTTTCCACACCCTCTAAATGCACATTTCACTATGTTGCCGTTCTTCAGTCAAGACTCGGTAGACTGGTGCTGCATTTAAGAGAGGTGGGAAATCGGGGATTTCCCAACCTCCGACCAGGATAAATATCATTAGAGCGCCACCCGAACTGGGGGGCCCTAGTCGTGACGTAAGAAAAAACGTACCCCGACTTCGAGTTGCTTCAATCAAATGTCACTCGACAAATACGTTGCCAGTCGAAAATTAGACCGTCAATAGTGAAACTACAGAAGGCAATTTACAGTGTGGTCTATTTACCTTAGCTGTCGTTTATCCTCCACTATTTGATCACTTACAAGAAGCCCTCTTTGCTGGAGGTCATCATGTCTTTTGATGGCCAAAATAAAAAAACGCCAAAATAAAAAACCCTTGGTGCCAACTGGCAGCTGGTAGCACACAACTGGTACCATCCGAGTGGTAAGTCCAACTTCCCACGTTCCTGAATGCAGCACGAGCACGAGTGGACGAGGCACTCCTCTCTATTGTGGTCGCATTACGCATCTAAATAAACTGTCCGGCAGAAATGAATGAACTACGGCACTTTGGTGTGACATTGTTTTGGCCGCATGTGTATTTTGAACAATGATCTGCATTTTGAATTTATTTGACTATGTTAGATCTGTTAATATCGTTTGTTATTGGCATGCTAGGAAGGGACCATTGACTCGCATGAGCTTAGCCACTCCAGAGACCTGAAATTAATCAATAACTAACAAAGTGTACGAAATTTGTCGAAATCAAGTCCAGAGACTAATTTAACCCCCACTAACTCGAAGATTGAGCCTAATGTCTAAAATACTGAGCTTCCACTTTTAATGTTGGTTCTGTCAGATTTTGTACCCCATCACAAATGGCAACTTTGCAGTTCTGCACATGCGCGTAATTTTAAATAGGACCACGAATGCAGCAATTCCAAAGTAAACAAAAACTTTCTATAAATAAAGGAATCTTGTATGGACGCACACGAAGGAAAGTTCTATTTCACCGCGTCTCCCCTGTGCCATTAAGCATGTATTTATGCCGTAATCATGTTGCAAAAGTATGTTTATGCTGCAAGTTGTTTAAATATTATCCAAAGACTAGAGGAGTTCCAAAAAATCGATTTATTACGTGCATCGCGATTCGACACGTGATGATTAGATTACGATTCATAGAGGTTAAAAAACGATAATTTTCCCTCATAACTTTTATGACAGCCGCTCGTAGCGGAATGAAATTCAAGACACGTCTGCCGCCTGGACAGCGTTAACGGACGCACGCACAATGTTATGACGGATGCTCCTGGTTACTGTGAGAGATTTACTCCTTTTTAAAAGACTGGGAAATAAATTTGTGTATGAGACAGGAATGGACAGAAGCACGACCCGGCGGTCACGCTTTTGTGCGCAAGTTATTTTTTAGAGCGAGAGGGGAAGAGAGAGAGTTCGTTGCACCTTGTCTTTCAGATGTCCAGCAGGAGTTTTAAGGTATTTTAATAAAAGTGTCCCGAGTCTGTTGCGAGTATAAGAGGTGAGTACACGAACCCTCTTGTACTGCTTAGCCTTTATTGTTGTTGTTTTTGAGATGTTAATAGTTAGCGCCAAGCGCTAAGCTAATTAGCTAATTCGCTAACGTGTATTTCCTATGCAGAATGTGTAAAACCATGATTAAGTACAGCGGTAACACTACAAACATGCGAAATAGTACAGAAATCTGTTGTTGCAAGTGCTGCCTGGGAGCCGACAGGGAGAGAAGAAAGTGCGCACGCTGTAATGAGTGTGTGTGTGTGGCGATGTTGGAGGCTGTCAGACTTTTTTTATGTGCTCGGCAATAAACGCCACAAGTTAAAAGTGCTCAAGAGCAGTTGTGATTTCCACCTGTTACTCCAAGAGTTACACAAGGGAGGTAACACTGTGAAAACAAAGTATATTGGTTAAAAGAAGTCTTATATCTAAAGACCATTCATTGTAAATTTTATTGTATTGTTGAGAGAAATAAGTACTCCTTTTAAAATGGTTAATGTTCTTCCAAAAAAATAAATAAGCAGCTTAAGGGCAGCTTTTTGTTTTATGGGCATGTTTCCATCGTTCCTGTTGAATCATAAGGATATTGCAAATAAATAATGGACATACATTTGTTTGGCTACTTTATTCATCAGTAATGTACGATTCATCGATAATCGTGATAATCGTGTAGAGCTGAAACGAATACTCGAGCAACTCGAGTTTAAAAACTGATCCGTGTAATTTTATTCACCTCGAGTATTCGTTTATTTTGACAGCTCTAAGCATCACGTTTTGCTCGGACTACTTTTAATGCGGGACAACGCGCTGATGTCACGTGCGTAGAGGAAGAAGCAAAAAAAAAAAAAACTTACTGCAGCAGACAGCCACTACAAACGACTCCGACGTTGCTAAATACTAGCCTGCACATGCTACGTTAGTTGCAGGTAGCTCTGATGAGTCTCATAGAGATCACATGTATGTTGAACTAGATGCTAAATGACAGACTAGGCCGCGTCTGGGCAGCGTTAGCAAACAGCCGCCATCTTAAAGCAGTAGAGCGCTAAGCGCTAATATATAAGATTAACGTTACTGTCGCTACTAGCTCACGTAACGTTAGCCCTGCGGAGGGCTAGGTTTCTATTAATTATGACCACTTTCGATGCGTGGCTAACGTGTCTTACATACAGGCTTTAACATAACATAGCGTTGTGGAGTGACGAGGGTGTCAAATAAAAACTCAATAATGCTAACTATCAATTTTAGCTCAGTAGTCATTGCTGGATAAAACACCAAGTAGCACTAGTCCCTAATGTGCTCCAATACAGCCTGTATCATACATTTATTTTGAACACTGCAAAAATTCTAAATCCTATCAGGACTTGCAGTTTAGACTAAAAACTTTACTAGAACTTAAAAATGGCTTGACACAAATAGAAATTCAACTGAAAAACGTGGGAAAAAATCGTAACTTTTAAGTGATGTGTGTTATCAAGCGTAAAGGCATTTTTAGGTGTGTGTGTATATATATATATATATATATATATAATATATACAGTGTATATAGTGAATTAGTCTTTTTTTTTTAAATTCTAGTTACATCTGAGATGCAATTGTTGGCTGTTTTCAACAATATACATAAAAAATAAAGACATTGATTGACTGAAATTGATAAAATGTCTTGTTTTCTCATGTATATCTATAATTGCTCTTCACCTAAAAATATATTTGTTTTATCCGATTACTCGATTAATCGATAGAATTTTCAGTCGATTACTCGATTACTAAAATATTCGATAGCTGCAGCCCTATAATTGTGACAACCATGATCATCGTCAATAACGTGATCATTGTTCAAAAATCGAATCGTAGCACTCTGAATCGTAATCGAATCGAATCGCGGGGTGCCAAAGATGGCAACTCTAAATAAACTAAGTCGAACTGAATGGAAAAGAATGATTATTCACTGCTAATTCTGGACTCATGAATGTGGTATACGGACTTCGTGTCCCATGATCACCCTGGATTTAAATAGCTAATTGGGTTGAGACTTGAGGGATGGTGGAAATCACTGTTCTGTTAAATGATATCTAGTGAGATGTGCGGGAGTTACATCACTTACAGTGGGGCAAATAAGTATTTAGTCAACCACTAATTTTGGGAAAAAATTTTTTTGGAACACTTAAATTCTTTGTTAAAGTACAAATAAACATGTAAACAACAATAAACAATGAGGTCAAATGTCAATAGCGTTAACTAGTGCAAAAGAATGGAATGTAAACAGATTCAAAACACTGACTTCGCCTTTCCAACATAATTTAAAACAATTCAGAAAAAAAAATAGCATTAATATTATAGTATACTACTATACAGTATACGGCAGTAGTCGCGTATGTTCTTTGCTGCACAACAAGTGCTTGACAATAAACGAGGTTATGAACGCCACTCACAACCGCTAGAATGAGCATGTTCACAGTAACGTTCATGAGACAATAAATACGATGCGTTCAGTTCACGTTCGTCAAAAATATGAATGTGCTCATGAACGCTCGTTCATTGAATGCGTTATTGCACAACACTGCTTACTGGCCAAGATTCACCTAAATTGAGTATCACGAGAAGACGTGACATCTACATCACATAATTTTTTTTCGAAATGATACTTCAATTTGCATCGTAATATTTTGTCATATTCTCCCTGTCCTATTTCTTTTCTTTTAAGATGTCATACGAATGATAAGAATGTTGTTTTCTTGGTCCCTGAGCATGTGTTTGCTGTTCTACAGCCTGGAGAGGATGGAGAAGGAAACTGAAGAGGCAGAACGCGACAAGTTGGAAGCGGCTCTCCAGCGAGAACAGCAACAGCAACAATTCATCAAGCAGAAACAGGAGGAGATTCAGCAGTTGCAGGTATGCCCATCCAATCAGAAAGCCTTGTCAGTCACCAGGTGGTCCGAAGCCAGTGGAAGAACTCTGTCGCCAGACCTCCAATCACTCTCTGCCAGCTTCAAATGGATCGGATGTCTATTAGTGAGAAAGTCAATTCGGTTCACTTTTTTTTCCCCCAGGAGGAAGCCAAGAACTTCATCACGCTAGATAACTTGGACCGACGTATCGAGGAGGCGTTGGACAACCCTAAGAACTACAATTTTGCCGTGGACAAAGAAGGCCGAGTCGTTAAACGGACAGTCTTACAATGACGCGCGACAATATAGACTTTCCCGAGGTTTCATTCTTCCTGCCTGTCGTTTTCAGCGCAACGCCAATAAATGTGTGTAGACAAGACTGACTCACTTTTTAATTTTTTTACGTCGTTAGCATCATTAATAAGTTGTTTCCCTCGAGCGTTTTATCGGTGGCCATCTTGGGGCGGGCGACAAGCGTTGCATTTTCAAAGCGCACCCTTATACAAATGGTGGAAAACACTCAGGTGACTTGAAGTTCCGCTATGAGACCCCCCCCCAATTTGGCCAAATTTCAAAATTGTCTGATATGCATGTGTGATACAGCATTGCAAAGCTTAAAATCTCAGTTTTCTGGGGGAAGAAAAATTTTCAACATGATGGTATTTTTAAAAAAAATTTTAAAACGGCAAAACTCTTATCTGGAGTTGAGAGCATGCGAGAGCAGAATTACAGACGCCATGACTTTAACGAGATATTATCGTGTACTTACCTTGTTTCGATCCAAAAACTCCATATAGCATGTATCACTGAGTGTCAAGAAACAGCTGTAAATGGCCACAGCTGGATTTTATGGGTGAAACATGGTCATAAAACAAGGGTCGCGATGCAGAAACCGCAGACATCAAGGAGTGGTCGTGATTTTTTTTCATATATTTACCCCTTTTAACTTTTTTTTTTCTTTGTTTGGATCGATTATTTATCATCTAACATACCGGAGAAAATGCAACAGTAACAAAAAAATACAATTAAGCGATAGTTTTGGGGTGATATCTGTGACTTTTTTACAGACACCATTTTTTTTCAATGTGACGTAATTTGTTTAAAAGTTTAAAATATGCGAGTGAATAATTTTTAAAAATCGTTTTTTTAAACGAAATATTAGACATCAATTAATGATTCAAAGCTAAAAATGACATTTTGAATAATAAAATTATATATTATTCAAAATCGATCGTTTGAGTATCTGCCGATCCCGATATTTTTTTGGCTCCCGATTCAATTCCAATCATTCCCGATAATTTTTCCCGATCATATACATTTTGGCAATGCATTAAGAAAAAAATGAATAAAACTCGGGCGAATATATACATTCAACATACAGTACATAAGTACTGTATTTGTTATGACAATAAATCCTCAAGATGGCATTTACATTATCAACATTGTCTGTGAGAGGGATCCACGGATAGAAAGACTTGTAATTCTTAAAGGATAAATGTGACTTTGTATATTGTGACTAAATATTGCCATCTAGTGTATTTGTTGAGCTTTCAGTAAATGATACTGTAGCCATGCCCAAATGCATGATGGGAAGTGCAACCATGACTGCGTAGTGCTACCAATTGATTTATCTTCTCTGCGTTGGGAAATAATCTAGGGTGTTAAGAAAAAGATCAATTACTACCTTGCTTCCCACGATATTTCTAATCGTAGGGAGAGGAATTGTAAGGCTTTAACTAATTAAAAAAAGGCTTCAAAAGCTGCCAAAATTCACTCATTTTACGCTGCCTTCTAGATCTCTATATAGGTAAAACGGCACCATTACAGATTGAGCGTGACAATGTGTGAGTGGGTCGTGCAGCGCATGCATTAATTGCGTTAAATATTTTAACGTGATACATTTGTAAAAAAATTAATTACCGCCGTTATCGGGATACATTTGATAACCCTACCTTAAGCCTAAACTAAAGACTCTGGATGAGTAACATATTATGTCGGTAACGTTAAATACAATTAGAAAACGCTTTAATTTAAACATACATATATTAAAAAAAGACATGTCCAATATTTTTTTTGCCGATTCCGATACTTTGGAAATGACGTGATTGGACCCGATCGATCGGGACATCTCTAGTACTTTACTATCCGTGCTAATGGATGATGAAAAAGGTACACTGAGTATGCTGGGTTGTTCACAAGTGGAGACAGAAGAGTTCGTGTTCCTCTGATTTTTACTTTTTAACCACAGACACAATTTAGAAGACTTTGGTCTGCCAGTGAACAAACAGCTAAGTCGATGTGACTTATGAAGCTTATTTGGGGCTTGCTTGCATTGAATCGAATCGAAAATCGTGCCCCTCGTATCAAAAATCGTACTGAACCGTGACTTAACTGTATCGTTGCATCCCTATCAAACACACACTCCACACTGTTACACGGCTTTATTATTATTATTATTATTTTTTTAAATGACTGGAGACAAAATGGTGGACGAGACTCTAGCGTCGTAAAGTCAAAATCACGTAAGTCGGGTACGTTGTAACACGGGGACTACCTGTATTAGGTTTGTTGTGCTGTTACAGCCCTCTGCCGTTGACAATGATAGACATCCAAATGATTTGAACTGGGCAGACTGATTTTTTTTTTTTTTTAATCGTGTTGTGTGTGTGTGTGGGGGGGGGGGGCAAACTTTTTTAGTTGTACGTATAGCACCATTTATTTTTCTTTAAAATCCTACAAGTCAAAACCAGCATAGCAACTCACAAAATAATTCTGGGATTTTTGAGCACCTTTCCCAGGTAATAAATACATTCACCAGAATAACTGAAAATAAAAGGATTTCTAAAAGCAGACATTTTCCCAATGCGGCAAAAAACGTGACGATCGCGCACGAAAAGGGAGCGAGACGTCCTTTGGGATTAAGAAATGTGGTTGCTGAGCTGTCCCGGGTACTTCTCGAACCTTCTCTCCGCCTCCTCGCTGAAGGCGTCACCTGCAAAAGGTCGATGACTTGAGGCCAGGTTCGGCGGCTGGGAAGTGAAGAAAACCATTTGAGGGCGGGGCTTACCGACGTGGCAGTTGTGGAACCAGATCCGGTGGCCGTCATACTTGCAGTTGCACTTCATGGCGTTGTTGGTGAAGTCGCTCTCGGCCACTTCCTGGTTTGGGTTGATTACCACCTGAAGAAACATCACATGACCATTTTCCCACTTGCACTGAGCGCTGAACAGTACGACCATATATGACGCCAAAATAATACAGAACTCTTGACATGCTACATGTACAGGTAGTCCCGGGGTTACAAACGAGTTCCTTTCCTACGCTGACGACGTAACCTGAATGTCTGCATAAATCAGAATTAACCCTCTAAATACCCTCTAAATCTCAAAATAACTATCCAAAAACATGTATATGTACAGTGTATCAAAAAAGTGAGTACACCCCTCGCATTTCTGCAGATATTCAAGTATATTTATTCATGGGACAACACTAACAAAATGACACTTCGACACTATGAAAAGTAGTTTTTGTGCAGCTTATATAATAGTCAATTTTTTCCCCCTCAAAATAACTCAAAATATAGCCATTAATATCTAAACCCCCGGCAACAAATGTGAGTACACCCCTTAGAAACTTTGTACATCCCTAAATGTCCAAATTGAGTACTGCTTGTCATTTTCCCTCCAAAATGTCATGTGACTCGTTACAGGAGTGCTGTCCGCATTGCTGCAGAGATTGAAGAGGTGGGGGGTTTGTTAGTGCTCAGACCATACGCTGCAATCTACATCAAATTGGTGTGCATGGCTGTCACCCCAGGAGGAAGGCTTTCCTGAAGACGGTACACAAGAAAGCCCGCAAACAGTTTGCTGAAGACATGTCAACAAAGCACATGGATTACTGGAACCATGTCCTATGGTCTGATGAGACGGGCTTCTTATATTTTATATCCTCTGGTTGGTTGTCTTACGTCTCTCTACGACCGTTCTTGGGAGTAATTTAAATTGCTATTTTTGTGTGGCGATCGCAAATGGTACTCAGTGACAGCCAATGAACACTTTTAATTTTTTCATTAATAACAAATCTTCTTAATTATATTAATTTATTTACACTTCCCCCTTAGTAAGATTGTTTCTTTACAACAGAAAATGTAAAGCTGTTAAATCTGACCTACCTGTAGGCATGAACAGGCTTACTACTAAACGACCAAGGCCAAACATGACTAATTTATTTAAATATACGTATTTTAGAAAAATAGGCCTATATGACTTGTGATATATAAGTAAAATTCTAATTTTTTTCAGGTCATTCATTGTTAGGAGCAGCACGGCAAAACGCCACGGTAAAAATAGGTAAAAATATCAAAATGGGTTACCTCTTCGGGGCAGGCAATGGATCGGGATTGTCATCTAAAGGACCATGGCCCCCGACAAAATATTTACTGCATATGAAGGTGAATGGCTTTACCTAGCTAGGGGTTAAAGTGCCTGTGACACGAAAAAGCATGCTTATTTCATAATACACGCAGTATTTTATGCCCCTGAATGATATGGGCCGCTTGGATGTGTGTGGAAGCGATCGCTATTTTTATTTAGTTTTTTGAATCCCGCGCCATGAAAATGAGTGACTTCCGGCTTCGGTCTTGCATTGAGGAGGAGGGCGCTGTGACGTGTACGGTAGAAGACGTCCTCTTCACGCTACACTGTTGTGTATGAGGAAGAAGGATTCAGCTGATTTTGCAGATTAATACGTTTATTTTTCGCATCACGCCAGCCAAACGGCTGCAGAAAAATCATTCTGTATGAGGGAGAGGCGTATGCGCTTTTTTGGAGTTTCAAAAGGTTCCATTCACCGTGGAAATTTATTGTGGGACCATTGGACTTACGAGGAAGTGAGTAAACATCTTGTTTTGTATTATGTCAAATACGAATACAGCGATTACAAAGTAAACACTAAAAACTTTCTTTAAATGAAGGACTACTTACGTTTGATCATTGATAGGCATGTAAAAAGCTCTCCTAATGCTCATTAGCAGCAGCACGTTAGCTGCACAACAACTCCAGCCACCCTCCTCCGGGGAACGAACTGTAAATTGCTCTCCGCCGGGCAGTTTTCCGATCCGCGAACACAATCGACAACCGGGTCGTCATGTCAAATAATCCAGGATAGTTATGTGTGATTTTCCGCTTCAAAGACTTTGAAACATCTCTCGGTTCGGGTTAGCATGTCGGCTAGCTGTCACGCCTTCTGGTTTGTTTACATTCTCCGAAGCCGGGGAAGGGAAATGACATATGTCTGATTTAGGTGTCATAAAATATCATTCGGGAGGTGCGACAGTAAAGGTGAAGTTGACAGTTTTGACCATTATGGAGTAGTTTTGCCATGTCGTCCTGAATAAATGCATTTTTATTATTTCATATTCCATTCAGCACAAGACTGTTATTTGTCATGACCATGCCATTTATTTAGCAATTGGGGAAAATACTTGGATAAAAAGAATATCCTGCAAAAATATTGAAGTAAAGAGACAGAAACAATGACATTTTGCCGCTCTCTTCGTCGCGTTTTCCTCGTTGTGAATAGTTCCCCCTCGACGGGCTGACTGGTCCTTCTCAAGCCATTTATATAGCTATTGGGGAAAAATACTTGGATAAAAAGAATATCCTGTAAAAATATTGGAGTAGAGAGACTGAAACAATGACATTTTGCAGCTCTCTTCGTCGCGTTTTCCTCGTTCTGAATAATTCCCCCTCAATGGGCTCAATAGTAAAACCGATGAGCCCAGTCTACCGCTGACGTCATCCACCTGTTGGGGACGCTAAAGCCCTATAATGGTAGGCGTGGCTAACCGGCAGATTAAAAGACTAATTTCTCGTCATCTGTGCTTTGCTAAATTGTTGTATATAGTCGAATCGTCTCAAAATATGATTCTAATTCACATAATAATGCCATTTAAGACTTTTTTTCTCGTGTCATATGCTCTTTAAACTGGTATTTTGTACATCCGCACAAGTTGGTTGAGTTCTTGGATAGTTGTAATGGCTACATTCCTTTGTACAAGAGCCATAGCAGCAGTGTTTACTCGGCATGTTCTTTTTTTGAAAGATTACCGGCAGAAAACAAGCAGTACTTGCATGGGTTGTATGCGAGCGCGCTTCTATGTTGACCCCCTTCCGATTTACGATGGTGACATCACGCACTCTTGCGGTCTAAAAATAGCATTCATTCGGTACGCTATTGAAAACGCACGAGAGGTGTTATATCCAGCCCTTGCCTCTGGATGCTTCACAAGCAACAAATCTGTGCGCAAGCATGCAGCTGTCACCACCCACTCGACTGCGCTCTACTTCGTGCGTCTTCTTCATGTGTACATGCGCTTGCGTGTGAAAGTGCGACTTGCCTATGCTTCTATGCCAAAATAAAAGCATGCATCACAAAACAAAAGTCAGAATTTGAAAAACAAAGCAAAACAAACAAACAAAAAAAGACTAAACTCAGGGGTCGTAAAGTTGAAATCACGTGAGTCAGGTGCGTCGAAACCCAGGGGACTACCTGTATCATTTAAACTGGTCTGCACAAAAAAACTCCATTCTCTTGCACTTCTCATCTTGAACACTAGATAGAGCTCATCACATTGGTTTAAGGATCAGAACGTGACATGTTGAAATCAATGGAGAATTTCTGTATTTTCTTTGGCATCCATGAATTTATGTAAAAAAATAATCCACGTGATTTTTTTAGCTAACTCGGTGGTGATTTTTTTTTTTCCCTTGGCCGGACATCGTTCCGGCGCTACCGCCGCCCCTGGTCCAAACAGATTGGATGATTTATCGGTCACGGTACCTACCTGCATGATGTAGTTTCCCGGTTTGACGTCGGTGATGTCGATCCACTGGCAGTCGATGTCGTGACGGTACATGTCCCAGCAGCCCACCGTGATCCCCTGGTCGCCAAAGTTGGCGCACTCGTAGCGCTTGGAAACACCTGCGTGCGGCCCAAAAATAGCATTGCCAGCTAGAATAATTGCTCCAAAACCAACAGGAAGTGAGGTAAATGTATTCAAAAACAACAACAACAGGGAGGGACGCAAAATCAACATTAAGTTGTTCGGAAACACCCCGAAAGTAATAGAAAGTGGCCCAAAATTGTTGTCAAATAGCGCATGACTATCCTAATTTTTGGACTATAAGGCACACCTGACTGTTAAGCCGCCACCCACTAAATATGACACAAAAACTGCATTTGTTCATAGACTATAAGCCTCAGCTTTCCTCACTGTACCATGGGATATTAGCACCAAAAGATATTAACCAGTAATACAAAGACCAAATGAACCCCATGAACCCTCATTGCTTCACGAAGCTTCATTTGGCCATCACTACTTCCTTGGGGGAGACAGTCAACCTCGCTGTCACCTGCTGTCAACACTGTTGTCGTCCAACATGCCTCCTAGCATGCATTGCAGCACTACGCATGTAAAATGCAATCGAAATTCATGTTCTGTGCTAATTATTTCTTCAGTTACTTTTCTAGTTATTACAATAATTGCTAGTTATGGTATTTGGTAATAGCTTATTTGACAGTGGCACCATGAGACTGTCATAAGATCATCATAACCATGACACTGCCATGAGCAATAATGAATGCTTATGACAGATGTCATTTTGTGTCTTCAGGCAAATTATCTCACGTTTGAATGGATGTAAAAGATCCAAGCTGGACATAAATGGAGTTAGAGACATAATTTGCCGGATGACACAAAATGACAACTGTCACAAGCATTTACGAATTCCCATGATAGTGTCATGTCATAATTATGACAATCTTATGGCAGTCTTATGACTCCGCTGTCAAATAAAGTGGTACTTATTAACCAAATAAATCAACAAATAAACCAGACTGGATTATAAACAGCAGGATTCAAAAAGGGGAAAAAAGTAGTGGCTTATGGTCCAAAAATTACGGTACTACTGCGTTAGGGCTGACCTTCCTGGCAGTCGGAATCCTCCAAACAGAAACTGGCCTTGTGCCCTTCGGCCACTTTGCTTCCGTTAGCGTTGAGGAGATCATAGTGGGTGAAAATATCCATACTGTGGTAGTGCCTGAAAGAGAAGGTCACGGCCACTCGGTGAATCCATCGCCGTCAGTCCGCTGGCTCTCGCTTACCCGTGACAGGCATGCCACAGCCAGGAGTGGCGTCCGGCTTTGGGCTTGAAGTCCGCGCGCCCGACGTTGTGGATCTGCGAGGAAAAGCGCAGCAAGCGACGGTGACCGTACGGCCAGTTGGCCCCGGCGGCTGACTTGGACAAGCAGTCCTCCTCTGCCGCGCAGTACAGCATGTGCAGGGGCCGGTCCTCGATGTAGACCGACTGCTGCACCAGTGTCGCGTTCAGGACCAGGTCGGACGCCGCTAAGAAGACAGAACATCTTTTGGGTCATCCAGTCATATTTCTTTTTGACTACATTGGATTATCGCAACAAACTAGAAAATGTCCTTTCTGGAGAAATGGCGATGGTAGCTTTGCTGTGATGGTTGCTATATAATCACTTCCTGTTGATTTTGGGTCGTCGTGGGGTCATTTAGCTGGTCACATTGGGTCACTTCTTATTGCTTTTCAGGCATTTCCAGGTCACTTCCTGTTATTACAAGGTCACTTCCAGTTGATATTCGAGCAATTCAGGGTCACTTCCTGTCTCCATAGACCAAATTTTGGGTCATTTTGGCTATTAGAAATGAATGGGAATGTTTTTGGAAAATTTTGGAGGAACTATACGTTTTTGCTAATAACTTTTGTATAGAGCCCCTTCCTGAATTACAGTGGGGTAAATAAGTATTTAGTCAACCACCAAATGTGCAAGATCTCGTACTTGAAAAGATTAAAGAGGCCTGTAATTGTCAACATGGGTAAACCTCAACCATGAGAGACAGAATGTGGAAAAAAAAAACAGAAAATCCCATTGTTTGATTTTTAAAGAATTTATTTCCAAATTAAGAGTGGAAAATAAATATTTGTTAACCTACAAACAAGCAAGATTTCTGGCTGTCAAAGAGGTCTAAATTCTTCTAATAAGGTCTGACGAGGCTCCACTCATTACCTGTATTAATGGCACCTGTTTTAACTCATTACCGGTATAAAAGACACCTGTCCACAACCTCAGTCAGTCACACTCCAAACTCCACTATGTTCAAGACCAAAGAGCTGTCGAAGGACACCAGAGACAAAATTGTAGACCTGCACCAGGCTGGGAAGACTGAATCTGCAATAGGTAAAACGCTTGGTGTAAAGAAATCAACTGTGGGAGTAATTATTAGAAAATGGAAGACATACAAGATTACTGAGTGGCGTCAAAATGATAACAAGAACGGTGAGCAAAAATCCCAGAACCACACGGGGGGACCTAGTGAATGACCTACAGAGAGCTGGGACCACAGTAACAAAGGCTACTATCAGTAACACAATGCGACGCCAGGGACTCAAATCCTGCACTGCCAGACGTGTCCCCCTGCTGAAGCCAGTACACGTCCAGGCCTGTCTGCGGTTCGCTAGAGAGCATTTGGATGATCCACAGGAGGACTGGGAGAATGTGTTATGGTCAGATGAACCCAAAATAGAACTTTTTGGTAGAAACACAGGTTCTCGTGTTTGGAGGAAAAAGAATACTGAATTGCATCCGAAGAACACAATACCCACTGTGAAGCATGGGGGTGGAAACATCATGGGGCTTTGGGGCTGTTTTTCTGCAAAGGGACCAGGACGACTGATCTGTGTAAAGGAAAGAATGAATGTTGGCCATGTATCGAGAGCTTTTGAGTGAAAATCTCCTTCTATCAGCAAGGGCATTGAAGATGAGACGTGGCTGGGTCTTTCAGCATGACAATGATCCCAAACACACAGCCAGGGCAACAAAGGAGTGGCTTCGTAAGAAGCATTTCAAGGTCCTGGAGTGGCCTAGCCAGTCTCCAGATCTCAACCCCATAGAAAATCTGTGGAGGGAGTTGAAAGTCCGTACTGCCCAACGACAGCCCCAAAACATCACTGCTCTAGAGGAGATCTGCATGGAGGAATGGGCCAAAATACCAGAAACAGTGTGTGAAAAGCTTGTGAAGAGTTAGAGAAAACATTTGGCCTCCGTTATTGCCAACAAAGGGTACATAACAACGTATTGAGATGAACTTTTGGTATTAACCAAATACTTATTTTCCACCATGATTTGCAAATAAATTCTTTAAAAATCAAACAATGTGATTTTCTGTTTTTTCCCCACATTGTCTCTCATGGTGGAGGTTTATCCATGTTGACAATTACAGGCCTCTCTAAAATTTTCAAGTGGGAGAACTTGCACAATTAGTGGTTGACTAAATACTTATTTGCCCCACTGTATGTGTTTTGGATCAACATTGTAGCACTAGATACATTTAGAAATTTGACTTATTTTTCAAAAAAAAATTTATTATATTTTTAGGTGAACAGTGTTTTTAAATTTTTTTTTTTATTTTTTAAATGATCAAACCAATAGCATACTGCACGAATGCTATTTTTAGACCGCAAGGCTGCATGACGGGGGGCGGGTCAACATAGAAGCGACTGCGCATACCACCCATGTTAGCACTGCTTGTTCTCTGCTGGTAATCTTTCAAAAAAGAGCATACCGAGTAAACACTGCTGCTATGGAACTTGTAGAAACGACTCAAGACATTACGACATGTAAAGGATGTTTTCTTCATACTTTCCTGAAGCCAAAAACTCATAGGGAAAAAATGTGAACAATTGATCAACTTACGTCCAAAAGACCAGTTTAACGCTAAAAAAGGGGAAGTCATTCACCTTCATATGCAGTAAACATTTTGTTTGGGGCCATGATCCTACAGATGAAAATCCTGATCCATTGCCTGCCCCGAAGAGGTAAGCCATTTAGATATTTTTATTTTTTAGCGTGGCGTTTTGCCGTGCTGCCTCTATCTGACAATAAATGACCTGAAAAAAATTAAAATGGTATCTGACTGCCACTGTTGTTACATTTTCTGTTGTAAAAACAACTTTAGTAAGGGGGGAGTGTAAATAAATTATAGAATTAATTTGGCTGTCACTTAGCATTTGCAATCGCTACACAAAAATAGCAATATAACCCCCCCCCCCAAGAACGGTCAGTAACGTAAGACAATCAGAGGATATTATATAATGTATACAGTGGAATGAAAAAGTATCTGAACCTTTTGGAATTTCTTACATTTCTGCATAAAATCACCATCAAATGTGATCTTTGTCAAAATCACACGGATGAATATACAGTGTCTGCTTTAACTAAAACCTCTCAAACATTTATAGGTTTTCATATTTTAATGACGATACCATGCAAACAATGACAGAAGGGGTAAAAATAATTATGTGAACCCTCTGCCTAAGGAGACTTAAAGAGCAATTGAAACCAATTTTTACCAAACATTTTAAGTCACTAATCACTGATAAGTAGTTTAAAGCTGCCCTTCCCACTATAAAACACACCTGGTAAGAAATGCCTTGATGAGAAGCGCTGTCTGATGTGCATTATGGCTCGGTCAAAAGAGCCACAATGCCAGAAAAAGAGCCGTCTGAAGACCTGCGATCAAGGATTGTTGATTTATATAAAGCTGGGAAAGGATAAAAAAAAAAAAACATTCTGGATGTTCATCAGTCGACAGTCAGAGAAGTTCAAATTGAGAGTTTGGCACTGTTGCTTCTCTCCCAAGCAGTGGCCGTGCACCAAAGATGACGCCTAGAGTTCAGCGCAGAATTCTCAGAGAGGTAAAAAAGAACCCTAAAGTGACTGCTAAAGACTTACATAAATCCCTGGCACAGTCCAATATCTGTGCACACATCAACTATATGCAAAACTATGGCCAAGAATGGTGTTCTTGCGAGGACTCCACGGAGGAAGCCACTGCTGTCTAAAAAACCCATTGTTGCTCGTTTAATGTTCGCAAAAAGGCCCTTGGACACTCCACAGAAGTTTTGCCAAAATATTTTGTGGACTGATAAATGGAACAGCTCACCAACATCAACACATCATCCCACCGTGAAGCATGGTGGAGGGAGCATCATGATTTGGGACAGTTTTGCTTCCCCAGGGCCTGGACAACTTGCAATAATTAATGGAAGAATGAATTTAAAAGTTTACCAGGATGTTTTGCAGGAAAACCTGAGGCTGTCTGACAGACAGTTGAAGCCAAAAAGAGGATGGTTGCTGCAACAAGACAATGATCCAAAACACAGACGTTAATCAACTTCAGAATGGTTTCAGAAGAACAAAATACACGTTCTGGAGTGGCCAAGTCAAAGTCCAGACTTGGAACTCCATTGAGGTGCTTTGGCATGACCTAAAGACAGCGATTCATGCCAGACATCCCAGGAATCTGACTGAACTACAGCAGTTTTGTCGTGGAGAATGGGCCAAGATTAGTCGTGATCGATGTGCCAAGTTGATCTGCAGCTAAAGGAAATGTCTGGTTGAAGTTATTGATGCCAAAGGGGGGGGGGGGGGGGCACAAACTATAAAATGTAAAGGTTCACTTACTTATTTTTCCCCCTTTTGTCATTGTTTGCATTGTTTGTCCGCTTTAAAATATTAATACCTGTAAATATTTGGGTGGTTTTAGTTAAAGCAGTCATTGTTTTTTCATCTGTGTGATTTTGACAAAGATCAGATCACATTTGATGGTGATTTTATCCAGAAATGTGAGAAATTCCAAAAGGTTCAGATACTTTTTCATACCACTGTAAGAAAAACAGGGCATATGGTGGTAAAGGATAGCTTGTTGAAACAGGAGAATTTCATTGTCAGTGGCATAAGGCAATGCACACAAGAAAAAGGTGTTGATAAAAAAGCTACCCTCTGGATCAGTTCGGCTCTTTTTCCCGTCGTTTAATTGAACATTTGTATGTTCTTCCACATCTTACCAGTGAATTTGGCACCAAGGACATAATTTTCAGACAGAATTGGTAGGTTTAGCTCAGTTAACATCTCATTCGTACACTATTTACATTTGCATCTAGCATATGCGAGTTTGACCCCTCTAGCAACAGTTGCTAACGTCATGAAAATTAATGAACAAAGGGGACGTGTTATGTGCGGTACGCTACTGGGAAGATGCAGCTAATCCAGAATGCTGCAAACTGTTAGGTCGCCCGCTCACTTACTCTCTGAGCAGATGACACCGGCGGCGAACTTGGCGGCGGCCTTCTGGCAAGTCAGCGTCTTGTGTCTCTGGCACTGCGCCAGCGACATCTCGTTTCCGTTGCACTTAACGCCGCTCCAAACCATCTCCGTCACGTTGCTGGTGTCCCAGTACCATGTTTCCTTGGCGAGAGGGAGGGAGGGAGGCCAGAGGAAAAACACATCAGAGCACGCAAAACAAGTACCAGTGTCACTTCCTGTACATTTTGTATCATTTTCCATTCATTGTAGGGCATTTTCAGGTCACTTCCTGTATTTTTGAGGCAGTTGTGGCTCATTTCCTGTTGGTTTTAGGTCACTTTCTAGTGATTTTGAGTCCATTTTCTAATGATTTTGAGGCATTCGTGGGTCACTTCCTGTTGATTCTGGGGAACTTCCAAGTCACATCCCATTGGTTTTGGGCATTTTCCAGCCACTTGCTGTTGTTTTTTTTAATTAGTACAGTAGGAGTCACCATTGATTTTAAGTCACTTTCTCATGATTTTGGGGCATTTCCAAGTCACTTCCTGTTGGTGTTGGGCACTTACGGGTCACTCTCTATTGATTTTGGCTAACTTTCTGTTGAATTTGAGCCACTTCCTCTTCATTGGTCACCTCCAGTTGATTTTGGGTCATTTTACGGTCACTTCCTGTTGGCTTTTGGGGACTTAAGGGTCACTCTTTGTTGATTTTGGATCACGCTCTGATGATTTTGGGGCATTTCTGGGTCTGTTCATTGGTCACTTCCTGTTGATTCTGGGGAACTTCCCAGTCACTTCCCATTGGTTTTGGGCATTTTCCGGTCACTTCCTGTTGGTTTTTGGGCACTTAGGGGTCAATTTCTATTGATTTTTAGTCACTTTCTGATGATTTTGGGGCACTTTCAAGTCACTTCCTGTTGGTTTTGGGGCACTTATTGGTCACTTTGTATTGATTTTGGGTCACTTGCTGTTGATTTAGCGGCAATTCAAATGGGGAAAAAACTGTAGAAAAAGTAGCATTTTGAAGATATTAACATTTTTGCCATTATTTGGTAGTCAAAAAATGTGTTTCTTGCGCAACCGTGAATGTTAAGGGCGAAATACTAAAGAGACGCTGCACCGGTCGCGTGAATTTTGTAAGTCGGAATGGCGCGAACGATTCAAAGCTCACAGATGGTACGTCGGGGCACTTACGGTGACGGCGTGCATGGCGTAGCCCAGGCCCAGCTGCCTGCACGCCACCATGGCTTGGCGGGTGCCCCAGCCCGCGCTGCAGAGCGTACCCCACTTGGCGCCCACCCGAACCTCCACCCGGCCCTCGTACGAGGTGCGACCGCCCGCGAGCCGGATCTGCGGGACACGCCCTGCCGGGAGTCAGTCGGCGCCGACAAAACCAAATATGCTAGCTAGTGCTGTCTTGAAGTACTTCAAATACTGTACTTCGCCTCCAGTTTTTATTCATTGACGGCAATCCGTTTGGACCAGCGCCGATCGTCCACCAGCCCGTCAATGGCATTGAAACATGATCATTCGCTGCCAGCCATCTGTTAGTGATTAGCATTGTTAGCATGATCCATATTACTACTTTATTTCTGAATTCAATCTCATATCACGACTTTAATCTCGTAATATTACAATTTGATTCTTGTAATATTACGTCAAGGACATTAAATGGTGTAAAGTCGCAATATAACTTAACGGTTGTGCATCCATACATATTACATAAAGCACAAAGTAATGACTTGTCATGATATTACCAATTAAATCTTATATTGTTACATTACTTTATTCTTGTAATATATGGACTTGAACAGATTACAACATTATTTTCATATTACTTTTCTTGTAATGTGATTTTTCTCGTAACATGATGATTTTATTCTCATAATAATACATCTTTTTCCTGGTAATGTTACGGCTTTAATGTTGTAATATGTGATTGGCCCCGTTTTATTGCGTGGCCATAGTACACCTTCGCCGATTGGGAAGGCGACCATGTTAGCGACCTACTTGGTTAGCTTGGTTAGCGTAGCCCAGGCCCAGCTGCCTGCAGGCCACGATAGCCTCCCTCGTGGTCCAGGTCTCGCCGCATATCAGGCCCCAGCCTCCCGCGCCGTCCGGGACCTCCACTCGACCCTCGGCGCGGCTGCGGCCCCCTCCCAGGCGGATCTGCCAGGCGGGGCTCAGCGGGGTTAGCGCAAAGGAAGCCTTTGCCGGCGCTCGCATGCACGAATGTTAGCTGAATACGAGTCGAGTCGGAGGTTAGTCGACTATGAAAATCGCGGCAGCCAATGAACATCCGTTCCGATTCGGCCCCGCCCCGCTCTGAGGTCGAGGGAGACTCTGACCGCGTTGTCCAGGCCCATGTAGGGGACGTTGCAGCGCACGGCGGCGTCCTCCGTGTGCTGGCAGTCCTCCGACGTGATGTTCTTGAAGGGACAGTTCCAGATGGAACGCTCGTGGCCCGAACACTTCACCTCGTTCATGTAGATGGGACCCACTCCTGCAAACCAGCAATGCGACCCGTAAATGGCCCAAAATCAACAGAAAGTGACACATAATTGCTCCAGTATCAATCAATAGGACGTGACTCGAAATCTACAGGAAGTGACCCAAAATCATGAGGAAGTGACTCAAAATTCAACAGGAATTGGCCCAAAATATTCAGCAAGTGACCTGGAAATGCTCAAAATCATCTAAAAGTAACGCAATATCAACAAGAAGTTAAAATTGACAAGGAACTGAAAATGAACAGGAAGTGACACGGGAAAGACCCAAATGAAAAAGTAACTGATAAGTGCCCCAAAATCAACAAAAAGTTGCCCATAAATGCGTCAAATACCAAAAAGCAACCCAAAATGAGCTTGCCAAAATTGACAAGAAACTGAAAATGAACAGGAAGTAACCCATAAATGCCCCAAAATCAACGAGTTTACCGGCACGCAATACATAGGATTAGCCTGTGATTTCTTCAGAAATGGCATCTTGCAATTTAAAAAGTATTTAAAATAAGGGAAAATTTTTCTACAGTTGACCAGTGTTGTCACAGATTACTTGAAAAAGTCATTTTAATTACTGATTACGCCTCAAAAAAGTAATCTGGTTACTTAACTGATTACTTTATTATCAAAGTAACTAAGTTACTTTAAAAGTAATTTATCAGTTGCTTTTTACCAAGTTTTCTCCCTTTGCTGCCTCAACATAAGAATGACAACAGAAAAATGTCATCGCGTGTAATTGAATTTTTCACATAAGGCTTAATCTTCGAGTTAGCGGGGGTTTAATTAGTCCATGAGGTTGACTTGCACCACCATTGACTTGCGCTAGCTTAACCCATAGACTTCATAAAGTACTGACACGACACATTCCCTACTCACTGCGTCACGCCTTCCCGAAGGGGGCTGTCCAACACTCCGCTTCATATATTAGCAATCGGTCACATGCAGCGATCTAACGCCAGATTTAGGTTGGAAAAGTATGAAAGCTGTACTGCATACAAAAAAGAAGGATTGTCTTAGAAGTGATTTGTTCAAGGATTCAAGGTAATTATATATTTTTCGTATCATGCATGCATTTTGAAACGTGAAAAAATTCAATGGGAGAAATTAGCCGCTACAGCATTGGCATTATACTTTCCAATATTTAAGTAAAATAACTGCTAACTGCCCAGTTTTTTACTTTTAACCAAGAATTGAGACTGTTTTATGTCCATATCTATTGAGAATTCAGTGATTTAGTCGCAAGAATTTTCACCAGAAAAGCTCTGTTTATATATGGCGGCTGCCACATTGACTGAGAGACTAGCATCATACTTCGACATATTGAGGTAAAATAAATGATAACTGCACGTTTTTTCAAAACCAAGAATCGAGACTGTTTTATGTCCATATCTATAAAGAATTCAGGGATTTAAGCATTTATTCACAGGAATTTTCACCGTAAAAGCCGTTTACATATGACGGCCGCCACATTGACTGACAGACCAGCATCGTACTTCGACATATTTACGTAAAATAAATGGTAACTGCAAGTTTGTTTTGCTTTTAACCAAGAATCGAGACTGTTTTACGTCCATATCTATAAAGAATTCAGGGATTTAAGTATTTATTTACAAGAATTTTCAACGGAAAAAGCTCTTTGTCTGTGATTCCACTCGGTCAGCTTTGACGGAGATAGGCCCCTAATGAATTGGCCCCGCGCCCCGTCAATATCATTATAAAGTCTAAGACTGCAGTTGAACTTTTTTGTATTATTATTTTTTTTTTTTTTTAATTAAAAAAGTACTGTTAGTGAAAGTGGATGATTGTCTTTGCGACGAAACGGAATTATCAAAATCATGGTTTGCGGCGGCCCTGGTCTCAACACGTAGCTTAAAAGCGTGTCCCTCGGTGTTCCTTCTGCTTTGAGTTCAAGTCAAGGTCGACTCCGTCTCACCTTGTCCCATGCGCCCCCCTGTCATGGCCTCCTTGGCGCTGCCGAAACCCAGCTCTCTGCACACCACGCTGGCCGACTGCAGATTCCATCGGTCGTCGCACACGCTGCCCCACTCGCTGCCCTTCAGCACCTCCACGCGGCCTTCGCCACGATAGGCTCCGCCCTTCAGCCTCACGTTGCCCTGCCGCCGTCGACAAAAAAAAAAAAATAATCAAAACAAAACAAAAAAACATGGCACACATGGGACTCTGCTGGAAAGTTTAGAGTAGAGGTCATCAATCTATTCCACAAAGGGCCGCCGTGCGTGCAAGATTTCTTTCCAACAAAACAGGACGACACCTTTGCACCAATCTAGTTGTCTTACAAGTGTAACCAGTTGATTGTAGTCAGATTCTGCTTGTTTTAGCACAGTGTTGTTTTCATCAACGATGACTAACGCAAATATTACGAAGATTTTTTTTTTCATGACGAGATGATAACGTGCAAAAAGAACTCTATGGTTTGGTCCGGTGATGGATGAAGTACTCACTTTTTTTTACTTACAGTGATATGAAAAAGTCTCTGAACCTTTTAGAATTTCTTGCATTTCTGCATCTTTGTCAAATCACACAGATGAAAATACAGTGTCTGCTTTCACTAAAACCACCCCAACATTTATAGGTTTTCATTATTTCAATGAGGATAGTATGCAAACAATGACAGGAGGGGGAAAAATAAGTAAGTGAACCATCACATTTAATATTTTGTGCCACCCCCCTTTGGCAGCAATAACTTCAACCAGTCGCTTCCTGTAGCTGCAGATCAGTCTGGCACATCGATCAGGACTAATCTTGGCCGATTCTTCTCTTCAAAACTGCTGTAGTTTAGTCAGATTCCTAGGATATTTTACATGAATGGCTGTCTTTAGGTCATGCCACAGCATTTCAATGGGGTTCAAGTCTAGACTTTGACTTGGCCACTCCAGAATGTGTATTTTGTTTTTCTGAAACAATTCTGAAGTTGATTTACTTCTGTGTTTTGGATCATTGTCTTGTTGCAGCAACCATCCTCTTTTTAGCTTCAACTGTCTGACAGATGGCCTCAGGTTTTCCTGCAAAACATCCTGATAAACTTTTGAATTCATTTTTCCAAGAATGATTGCAAGTTGTCCAGGCCCTGAAGTAGCAAAACAGCCCCAAATGATGCTCCCTCCAACATGCTTCACGGTGGGGATGAGGTGTTGATGTTGGTGAGCTGTTCCATTGTTCCTCCATACATGTTGTTGTGTGTTACTCCCACATATAGTTGATGTGCGCACAGAGATATTGGACTGTGCCAGCGATTTCTGTATGTCTTTAGTAGGCACTCTAGGGTTCTTTTTTACCTCTCTGGGTATTCTGAGCTTAACTCTTGGCGACATCTTTGGTGGACGGCCACTCCTTGGGAGAGAAGCAACAGTGCCAAATTCTCTCCATTTGTAGACAACTTCTCTGACTGTCGACTGATGAACATCCAGACTTTAAGAGATGGGTTTCTATCCTTTCCCAGCTTTATACAAATCAACAATCCTTGATCGCAGGTCTTCAGACAGCTCTTTTGACAGAGCCATCTAGATATTTCTTACCAGGTGAGTGTTTTATAGTGGGCAGGGCAGCTCTAAACCACTCATCAGTGATTGGTCACACACTTGACTTAAAATGTGTGGTAAAATTTGGTTTCAATTGATCTTTAAGTCTCCTTAGGCAGAGGGTTCACTTACTAATTTTCCCCCTTCTGTCATTGTTTGCATGTTACCGTCATTAAAATATGAAAACCTATAAATGTTTGTGTGGTTTTCGTTAAAGCAGACAATGTATTTTCATCTGTGTAATTTTGACAAAAATCAGATCACATATGATGGTGATTTTATGCAGAAATGTGAGAAATTCCAAAAGGTTCAGATACTTGTGAGACAGCCTATCAAAGCAACCCAAAATGATGCTGCCTTCAGGAAACTTGAGTACTTTAATGAATTAGTAATTATTATTATCCTTGGATAAAAAAAAAAAAAGAAAAAAAAAAGAAAAATGGAGGTTACCAGGATAAAAGGACAGTCAAGAATAATCATTGGCCCGTCTTTCACTCATTGGCGTGACAACCACTGACGAGTTCGGTTATGGGTATATGGTACAAAATCAAAAGTTTCTCATTTTCAACATCGTCATATGCTATTGTTTAGCCACAACTTGATTCATTACCTCATTACTATTCATCCTTCACACAGCCGCTAGAAACAGAAATGTGGTTTAATCCATCTGCAGGTGACCGGGAGTTCAGGATTTTACGACACTGTGTGCTGGTTCTCATGTGAAACGCAGGATTCCTTAAGGCAAAAATACCACAGCTTTTGTTCACTTGCGTAGTTAAAATTGACCAAAATTAAAAAGATACCTAGTGTTGCTTCAAGTAATTTTTTGCACCTGTATCTTATCTACTTTTAGTAAAAAAGTGACTACTTCATCCACCACTGGTTGGAACAAAAACCGAAACCCACGGCAGGCCTTGATGACCACATTGGACACCCCTGGATAAGTGGACTTTACCGGAATTTTGCTTTTCTTTTTGCCGTCCCGCGCGAAGAGCGGTCCGGGCACGCACCCCAAAACAACGGGCGAGCCGCCCCGGCAGGGCACACTGCCATTGGGAGCCTTGAAGTCCAACCGGCAGGCGCCAAGGTGGACCTCGGTGCCCGTGCACGCCACCGAATGCACGCGGTACACCTTCTTCTGACGCTCCATGAACAACCTGTGTGTAAAAACAAACAAACAATTTAAAAAAAGTTAATTTTTAATGCCAATCGCATGGCATCCAATCAGCCCTGCGGCTGTGAATTAAAATGAGTTCACCTGTAGACGTTCAATTCATTTGAAGTGAAAGGATGGATGGCAGCGGAATAACATTTATTCATTCGCTGCCTCCCACTTTAAATAGCTTGGACGTCTCGTGCCTTCTATGGCAAGCATTGAGTAAATAGCAGATGCAAAATAAAGCAAATAAGATCGTTACGAGTTGAATGTCAATGCATTAGATGGGCGGCCATGTTGAGCTCTTATACTTCTGCAATCAGTTGAAATGTCTTTATTACTTGTGGCCATCCACTTAATCCGAGTGGGAGGCTGGCAGCGAGTAAACGACGCTACCATCCCTCCCGCCTCAGCTGGACTGGAGGAGTTAAAGCAACACGAGGTAACTTTTTAACCTTTATAAAATATTTTCAAACGAGGCAACAAGGACTTTCAACTCCCTCCACAGATTTTCAATGGGGTTGAGCTCTGGGGACTGGCTAGGCCACTCCAGGACCTTGAAATGCTTCTTACGAAGCCAATCCTCTGTTGCCCTGGCTGTGTGTTTGGGATCATTGTCATGCTGAAAGACCCAGCCACGTCTCATCTTCAATGACCTTGCTGATGGAAGGAGATTTTCACTCGAAATCTCTCGATACATGGCCCCATTCATTCTTTCCTTTACACAGATCAGTCGTCCTGGTCCCTGTGCAGAAAAACAGCCCCAAACCATGGTGTATCCAGCCCCTTGCTTCACAGTGGGTATGGTGCAAATCATTATTCTTTTTCCTCCAAACATGAGAACCTGTGTTTCTACCAAAAAGTTCTATTTTGGTTTCACCTGACCATAACACATTCTCTCAGTCCTCATCTGGATCATCCAAATGTTCTCTAGCGAACCGCAGACGGGCCTGGACGTGTACTTTCTTCAGCAGGGGGACACGTCTGGCAGTGCAGGATTTGAGTCCCTGGCGGCGCATTGTGTTACTGATAGTAGCCTTTGTTACTGTGGTCACAGCTCTCTGTAGGTCATTCACTAGGTCCCCCTGTGTGGTTCTGGGATTTTTGCTCACCGTTCTTGTTATCATTTTGATGCCATGGGGTGAGGAGGGAGTTGAAAATCCATGTTGCCCAACGACAGCCCCAAAACCTCACTGCTCTAGAGGAGATCTGCATGGAGTAATGGGCCAAAATACCAGCAACAGTGTGTGAAAAGCTTGTGAAGAGTTACAGAAAACGTTTGGCCTCTGTTATTGCCAACAAAGGGTATATAACAAAGTATTGAGATGAACTTTTGGTATTAACCAAATACTTATTTTCCACCATGATTTGCAAATAAATTCTTTAAAAATCAAACAATGTTATTTTCTTTTTTCCCCACATTGTTTCTCATGGTTGAGGTTTACCCATGTTGACAATTACAGGCCTCTCTAATATTTTCAAGTGGGAGAACTTGCACAATTAGTGGTTGACTAAATACTTATTTGCCCCACTGTACAGCTAAAATATAGTCTAAAAATGGTACAATATTAGGTGAAATGTCTTGTTTTCTCATGTATATTTATAATTGCTCTATACCTAAAAAAAATGTTTTATCCGATTACTCGATGGAATTTTCAGAATACTCGATTACTTAAATATTCAATAGCTGCAGCCCTACCTGCCACACACAAAAAAAAAAAACTATAAATGTACTGACTGCTTTACTGCATACGTCACTTCCAGAGTGACTACTTGAGTAACTCTAAGAAAAGTGTACTTCTAAGAGTAGTTTAGCAAATTTCTTTGTGTTTTTTGGGTTCAGGGATTCCCGCGGCCGGCGCTAAGCAAACCGCAATTGTCTCTTTGACAAGGTCAGCAGAAGCCCCCGTTGACCCGGCCTGCGCTCTTTCCGCAGGATGCGCGGCGTTCCCAGAAAGCCGCCGAGGCTTCACACGCATGCGGCAACAATTCTCCTCGAGCCCATGCGAGACCGCCGCCGCCTCAAATAAGAGCCTTTTTTCCTTGGCTGCGCCGGTCGGAATGCCAAACATCCTCACGGGAGTCCTGTCTGGGAAATAGTACCTGCTTTTTGTACGACGCCTCATCATGGAAAGCATCACTTAAGCAATCAATCAGGGATGGGAGAAAAAATAGGAATAATTTGGGGAAATGACAAAAGATACTGGAAGCAAAGATTAAAATAAGGCATGTTGAAACAAATGGGGAAAATACAAAGGAAAATAGGTAAAACACAAAGTGGCCAAGAAATGTCCCAAAATCAAAAGGAAGTGACACGGCCCTGGAGTTTCATGCCACAGACCGGCCCACTTTATATCATGTCCTACCGTATTGAAATAATGTAATTATAATCGTGCTGTCAAGCGATTACACTTTTAAAATCGCGATTAATCGCATGTTGTCCATAGTTAACTTGCGATTAATGGCCTTTTTAAAATGCAAAAATCATATATTTTAATTTTTAAATACAGTACACCTATTAGCACAAGAGTTGATCAATGTGCTTACCTTGCATCATTCAAATTTAACACTCATTAGAAACAAGAGTTGGACACTTGTATACTTGTAAAGATGAATTAAACATGATTTTTCCCCCTGAATAACTTGTCAAAAGAGAGCCACGGAGAAAGGGTGGTTGGCATGTGTTCTAACAGTTCTGTGATCAAGGGCTCAAGCACGGAAATTTCCATTTTGTGTTTGGGGTAAAATCTACAGTGGTATGAAAAAGCATCTGAACCTTTTCTAATTTCTCGCTTTTCTGCATAAAATCAAATGTGATCTGATCTTTGTCACACAGATGAAAAAACAGTGTCTGCTTTAACTAAAACCACCCAGACATTTATAGGTTTTTATATTTTAAGAAGGATAGTATGCAAACAATGACAGAAGGGGGAAAAATAAGTAACTGAACCATCACATTTAATATTTTATGGGGCCCCCGTTGGCAGCAATAACTTCTAACGGACGCTTCCTGTATCTGCAGATCAGTTTGGCACATCGATCAGGACTAATCTTAGACCATTCTTCTCGACAAAACTGCTGTAGTTCAGTCAGATTCCTGGGATGTCTGGCATGAATCGCTGTATTTAGGTCATCCCACAGCATCTCAATGGGGTTCAAGTCTGGACTTCGACTTGGCCACTCCCGAACGTGTATTTTGTTCTTCTGAAACCATTCTGAAGTTGATTTACTTCTGTCTTTTGGATCATTGTGTTTAGGGCTGTCACAAACGACTAATTTCCTCCCGATTAGTCAGCCGACTATTTTTACGATTAGTCGACTAATCTAATATATATATATATATATATATATTTTTTTACTACTTTAATAATGAAATTTTTGTTGAAGCATATTAATTCAGAAAAAAACATTTTGGAACACCTAAATTCTTTATTAACGTATAAATAAATAACATAAATCAATATAATAAATAATAATAATAATAAATCAATAATAAATCACAAACAATGAGGTCAAATGATGCTGGCATTAACTAGTGCAAAAAAATTTAAACGGAAACACTGACACTTCACCTCTTTAACAGGAGTCAAAACAATTCTTACTCTTTTTGTGGTATGTCATTGTCTATATTGTTCTAAATGTTAAAATGAATTGCAATGTCCCGGACAACCATTTTCAGAATACTTTGTGTGAGTTCAGATGCTTTTTCTGGTGCGCATTCCGCATTTTGGGGGGAGGGGAAAAACTGTTCAACTTTTGTTTTAACCTGAAAATAGATAAAGTAGAGGGCACACTGAAATATTACCACAACTATTTTGAGGCACACATACTCACTGTAACAAAAATTAAATATATAGTATTAATTTTATAGTATACTACTATATGTATATACACAATGATACTTTATAAGATAAAGTAACTAACATTAGTGCAGTCATGGATTACAGTAAGCAGGCCAGTGCTGTTTCCACATATATTTTTATTATATTATGTATATACAGGATGTACAGTGGGGAGAACAAGTATTTGATACACTCACAATGGGAAAACCCATTGGCAGTGTATCAAATACTTGTTCTCCCCACTGTATGTATATATTTTCCCCAAGTGGGAGCTTCCATGATCTTAATAAATTTAATAATAATTTTTAAAAAATTATATAATTATATTATATATATACATTAATTATTTTATTGAATAAAAATGCACGTTGATACGATGCACATAATGGTAACTTTCATTTTAAAAAATCGTTAGTTGTATGGACTTACAATCCGCTGGCTTGTTGTTTCTTGTTGTCTTCGAAAATTATACTTGGGTGACGGCGTTTCAAGCGTTCATTCATAGCCGACGTGCTACCGTGGTATGCGAGCTCAGTTTAGCAAAGAGTACACACAATGGCACCCTCCATATTTTCCTTGAAATTATTCCAGGCTCTGGCTATTCTGGTCCGCTTTTTTGGCTTTATGCCACTTTCACGTGTCACCAATTCTGCCCTTTTTGGTAATTGGCGGTGTTTTCAACTCCTTGGCGTAGTGAGGAGTGAACCGGTGATTCACTTGGCTCGTTGTCGTCGGTTCGGCCCATTTCCTCCTCAGGAAGGCGGTGGCGTGCATGAAAACACCGAGAGGCGTCGGATGGCTCCTTCTGGACACTTTTATTGACCAAAACAAAAACGTAGGGGCTGCAGCCACTGAACTTCGCACTACCCGCGCACTTTCCCAACTCACCGATCTCACCCGCTCTCTCTCGCTCGGCCACTTTCTTCCTCTTTGCTCAATCTGATAATGCCGGTCACATTGAAATAACAGCGGCCCCCTTGGGGGTGCCAGTTACAACCGCTTGCATCGCGAGCGCCCGCCATTCTAAACTTTATCCTCATGTAATTTTTTTATTTAACCCGTCATTACCCGTCGACGGTATGTTTTGCCCGTCGACGCATTTAAGTCATCGAACGTCGATAACGTTGACTAGTCGGGACAGCTCTAATTGTATTGTTGTATTATCCATCCTCATTTTAGCTTCAACTGTCTGACAGACGACCTCAGGTTTTCCTGCAAAACATCCTGATAAACTTATGATTTTTTTCTTCCATTAATGATTGCAAGTTATCCAGGCCCTGAGGTAGCAAAACAGCCCCAAATCATAAGGATCCCTCCACCATCTTCACGGTGGGGATGAGGTGTTGATGTTGGTGAGCTGTTCCATTTTTCCTCCACACATGACATTGTGTGTTACTCCCAAACAATTCAACTTTGGTTTAATCAGTCCACAAAATATTTTGCCAAAACTTTTGTGAAGTGTCCAAGTGCCTTTTTGCGAACATTAAATGAGCAACAATGTTTTTTGTTTTGTTTTTTTTTGACAGCAGTGTCTTCCTCCGTGGAGTCCTCGCATGAACACCATTCTTGGCCATAGTTTTACATGTAGTTTATGTGTGCACCGAGATATTGGACCGTGCCAGTGATTTCTGTAAGTCTTTAGCAGACACTCAAGGGTTCTTTTTTTTACCTCTCTGAGTATTCTCTGAGTATCCTGCGCTGAACTCTTAGCATTATCTTTGGTGGACGGCTGCACCTTGGGAGATAAGTCACAGTGCCAATCTCTCTTCATTTGTAGACAACTTTTCTGATTGCCGATTGACGAACATCCAGACTTTTAGATGGTTTTCATCCTTTCTCAGCTTTATACATATCAACAATCATTGATCGAAGGTCTTCAGACAGCTCTTTTGACCGAGCCATGATGCACATCAGACAATGCTTCTCATAAAGACAATTCTTACCAGGTGTGTGTTTTATAGTGGGCAGGGCAGCTTTAAACCACTCATCAGTGATTGGGCACACACCTGACTTAAATTGTTTAGTAAAAATTGGTTTCAATTGCTCTTTAAGTCTCCACAGGCAGAGGGTTCAAGCACTTATTTTCTCCCCTTCTGTCATTGTTTGCATGCTATCCTCATTAAATATGAAAACCTAGAAATGTTTTGGGTGGTTATGGTTAAAGGGGACACTGTTTTTTTTCATCTGCTTGATTTTGACAAAGATCAGATCACATTTCATAGTGATTTTATGCAGAAATGTAAGGAATTCCAAAAGGTTTACACACTTTTTCATACGACTGTAAAATTTTATCATGTATCAGACTGACTTTTTAAAGGCTCAAGAACCTTTTGCATGTTTTGAATGACACATGTGGCAACTGTGTACAAAATTGAGGCTTTTTTTTTTTTTTTTTTTTTTTTTTTTTTTTTAAGTTTGTGGTTATAATAAGATGAAAAATCTTAATCAGAAAAGTTACCAGGAGCTGCTTGAGATGAGACTTTAAATGCAAATAAACACATACAGTTGTTTTGGTTGACTCTTTTAGGTTGAACTACCAAAATGAAAAATTTTGGGGGAGTACTGATGTAATATATCAATGGTTTCATATTATTTACGACATAAAATTACAACAACAACAAAAAGAAAAGTGAAAGAGAAAGATAAATGAACTCAGCTGTCAAGCTGTCAGATCAACACAGCTGTCTCCCAAAGCACTGGTAAAGTGCGAACATCTGTGCATTTCAGGTGATTCGCACCCATCGATCCACCTCAGAGCGGTATTTTGGGTTAAAACGCCAGTTATGTTTTGGCTGAAAACTTGGATTTCACCCCAATCCTCTGTGTCTTTGTGCCCAAAAATAGTGACCTCTGGGCGGCCGTGACAGATGATGAAGATTTAAGTTGTGCTCGAAAACATTCAAATTCTTTCATTCTACACATTCATTCACAGTTTACCATCGGTTAGAAGTGGCGAGTACTCACTATTTTTGTTTTTATTTAGTTTTTTAGAACCTTTTCATTGCCTCAAAAATACGTTTTGCATGTATTACCCTCTCATACTTTTAACCATTGTTTTTTTTTTGTTAACTTTGAGGCAGTTGACCACATTAGTCACGTAGCATATTTAAACTGTCCTTATTTGATATAACTACATTTAAGTATTTTCTTAAGGCAATTTTTTAGTACCTTCTGCCTGTATGCATCTAAACAAAACAAGTTTAGAGCGCACGGTACTACTTTGGGAGTGAAATTCAACTAATGTAGGACGTTTCGCCGATGTAGCAGATTTTGGCAGAACACCGGTCCTCCCGATTAGCCACTCCGGGCCTGGAAGTGACGAAAATAAAAAGGAAGTGTCCCCAAATAAACAGAAAGTCACCAAAATAAATAAAAGTCTATAAACAGGAAAGGTGAAAATGATGACTTGAACTCTTTATGGGGAACTCATTTAACTCAGTGGCTACCATGGACGGCGCAATACGTCCAATTCCTTTTGAACGTGAATGGTTCATTAACATTTAAGGGCTTAGGTTTGCATAGGAATGGTAGGGACATAACCCTGCCAACTTTTCAGGATGCTTACATTGTCCCCACCAACTATTAAGCAACCTTATATGCATTATATAAAGAGTTTAGTTATACAGGTAATTTAGATGGTCTTCCCATATGTTGTATGGATAGAATTGACCCTACCATTATTAAGTGAATTATTTTCATTATGTCCAGACTTACATTTACCCCTTTTCAGTTGCTGAATGCGCCGGTCCATTCTTCCCCTCTCAATTGCATGTTTGATTTAGCTGATGACTTAACCCGCTCCCGACAGAAATACATGTCGACAACATGCCGCCCCCTTCGAAGACGAGAGATATTAGAAGTTTTTTTTTGGGCCAGCAGTAGCCACTGTAAGTAATTTAAAAAGGCACCAATGTAGTGGAGGTGGGAAACACACAACTAATTTTGCTACTGAAAGTCCAACTAACCTACAAAACTCGAGGAGGAAGCTGCTTAGAAGTGTCCTTCAGTTTGTGTTTTCTACTGTTAACGTTAATTAAACTGTGAGAAATGTAGTAAACTCTGCTGGAAACAATAGAAGCAGAAAAACGTGAGCAATAAGCTGCTTAAAGAGAGACAGAGAGACAGGTGCTGCATAACCTCATATGTGCTCAGACAACACAACATACACACAACATTATCATAATTACTTTTGTACATTGAAAAAAAGGTTTATTTTTGATGCCGCGAGCTACCCACACTAGCGTTGCAATCGACTGGTCGCACCCCTGATTCAGCATATCAATTAATTAGGTTCATATTCGTGAGAAATGTAGCCCTGATCCCTGTTCACCCGATCTGTTTGGTCTTATTAATGTCCCATCCTGAGCAAAAAGTGTACATGCAGGTTATGCTGTTATATCGTCCCTACCAATGTTGAGACCAAACCTATGCCCTTGGGTTCATTCAGCCCCTCCTAGTCAAAAGGAACGGGAAGTCTAGTGCCACCAATAACGGCAAAGATTTTGGCCACCGACCTGTAAAAGTTGTTGTTGACCTTCCTCTCCTGAGGGAACCCCAGCATGCCGCAAACCACGCGAGTGTTTTTGGCCGTCCACCCCAGGTCGCACACCTGTGCCCAGCCGTCCTCGCGCTTGACTTCCAGGATGCCTTCGGTGACGGGGAGCCGCTTCTTGGCCGCCGCCACCACCGGACGCAGACGCACCTCTTCCAGCTTGTCCTCGTCCCCGTCCTGCTCATAGAGAGAGAGAAAAAAAAAACAGTGCCAAATTGTCCCGAGCGGAGCTCAAAGCGTCCCACCCGGATGTCGTTGGTTTGGACGAATCCTGGAATCCGCTCGTCTTTGCAGATCACGCCGGCATCCTCGTCGTGTGTGCAGTCGCTGTTGCCCCAGCCGCGCGATTTGCACATGCCGATGTTTTGCTCGCTGCCGCCGCACTGCACATTGTCCAGCCAGATCTTACCTTGAATTCATTGGTAAACAGGACAGAACCATTGATGTGAATAAAAGTCATTATTCACCAACCTAATAGGAGGTCCTAGGACACCGGTTCTTAACCTGTCTAAAGGTACTGAACCCTACGAGTTTCACATGTGCATATTACATGGGTAATAAAGTTTTTTTTCTAAATTTAAAACATATATCAAAACTAGCAACCTAATATCTAGGCAAATTCCTGTTCACATTTCAAAAGCATGATTTTAAACATGTCAAAATTCAAGTCCACCCTGGCCCTAGGTCTGTTGTACTTCCTCATACCCAGTGCAAGTCAACCTTCCACTACCTAGCAAGTTCAAAATGCTAATGCTAATCCGTTATTGGTTCGCAGACACCCACTTTGTACTTTTTTTTTCACTATTTGTATGATATTTTGGAGCTCTGTAGCTTTTTTCCAGATGGTAATTGAAGGTATCGTTTTGAAACTCTTTTCTCCGAGTGGCCCAGAAGGCAAACTTTAGTTGTTCTGCGCTTGTTTCGCTTCCGCGGCAGACGAGTCGCCGCGATAGCATGGCGTGTGCTCGAAAAGGAGAGCAAAATAATAGTTTCCAAAGCTGGAAAGACAACACGGTAACCCTGTTTTAGCTGCTCAAAGAGAGCTCTGATTGTGGGAAGTGAATGTCCACTTCAATTGCTGTGCCGAGTAGCTACTAGCAAGAGAAGTTGCACGGTTGCAAGCCATTGTTAGTTGCTTTATTTCAACTGGAAATCTTCCTCCGTTGAATTTTCGGTGCTTCGTGCTCGTCTTTTAAATAAAAATCCAGTTACAGAGCACGATTGATTCTCATTTCAACGGCACCGCATTAAAGAACCAGGGTGAACGGTTAGCTTCTCCTCGTCTGGCTAGCTTGGTGTGCACCCAGAGAGGCCTCCCATTCCAGGGACAATATATGAAATGGTGATATATGGTGATACTTTATATGGATAACCTTTTGGAATACATACTTTTAAAAAGGCATATTTAGAAAAAAAATAAAGGAACTAACAAGTTACGACCTAAATTGGTGAACTCATTGACGACAATGGACATGCAATTCATTTTGGTGAATGAACATGGGTAATTCCCTGTTAATTTTGGGGGCATTTAAAAGTTATTTTGAATCACTTCCTATTCATTTTGGGACACTCCTGGGTTACTTCCTGTTCAGTGACCCTAAGTCAACAGGAAATTACCCGCAAATGCCCCAAAACTAACATGAAGTGACCGAAAAGTCAACAGCAAGTGACCCGAAATGCACCAAAATTGGCTGCCATAGATGTCCAATCCATTTGAGGTAGGAGGGATGACGGCAACAGTTCTTCCCCGCCACCCTCCCGCTTTAAATTGATTGGGTGTCTATTTGTGTTAAACTCATTTCAATTCACAGTAGAAAAAAAAAGCGCGCTACGGCGCTAGGGCTTGGTACGCCGCATTTTTTTCCCTCTCGGTCAATGTACCTTGGCCCTTGCCGTATTTGGCGCTATGCGTCCATCCGGTGGCCTCCACAAATCCCAGCTGCCGGCACAGCACGTGGGCGTTGGCGATGGAGAAGTCGTCGTCGCAAACGGTGCCCCACTCGCCCTTGTAGAAGAGCTCCACACGACCTTCGTTGTGCTTGCGCGGGAACCCGGCCAGTCGGACCTTCGCCTTCTGCGGGGACGATGACGGGGATGGGCCAGGGGTGGCGGCCGTGGGCGGGGCCCGCGTTGTCTGAGCCAGGCCGCCAGGCGAGCACGAGGCCAGAAAGAAAAGCAGACACGCCCACATTCTTACACCTACGTGGCAAAAGGATAACCAAATGGTCAACCTGTGTTAGAGAAATATAAATATTGAACTCTTAGAGGGAGCCAGACTTTCATTGAGAGTTGTCCGATACTATTGGCTGATAAAAGGTGATAAAAATATCTGTGTCTGTATTGCGCCAGTATGAACACTGGGTTAAAAGTTAACATAGTAGACTGTGAAGGAATAGTATCTTTTCTCGTATTTACTGTTTGACTGTTTGTATTACTCTAACGCACCCAATATAAAATAAATAGCATTTATATCATAGTTTAAGGAAAACAAGCAGAATATATTTGACATAGGGCATAAGAGATAAATGACGCCTTCTGACCACGGAAGCCCAACGCGTGCGTCATGCAACTGACTGAGCAATATTGACGCTGACTACCAGGTGATAGGCAAGGCATCTACAAGCCCACGTCTGAAACACCAAATCCCCCAATCAGCTCTTCAGGACAGTCCAGAACAAATGGTGGGACATCCTGTACTATCACAACACCCGATAACAAAAAGAACTCGAAGTTTGATAGCTCAGCGCCTCTCAGAGGGTGATGCGTGCCAAACCTCCCATTTCAGTTGCCTCATTAACCATGACCCTGCAACAGTGACACATGAACTTGACCGCCCAAATCTGCAACAGAAGATGACCCAAACACACCCCTCTTTCTGCCCACGGCCCGCCCCGCGAGGGCCTTCAAAAAGACTGAATGTTTAACTAATCGTTGTCATTTTTCTCGGGAATCTTTTGTTGACTTGTAAATAAAGGTGCACGGTCTGATAATAGGAATTATGACGTCATCCCAATAAATCCGATAGCATTATTAATAGGCCCGATATTGTATAATATTTTGGCAGGTGTCAGTGGATTGGGATGTGTACGTTTTTTTCCACTCCTGTTTTACTAGTATGCCAAGTTTTGTTACCTTGATGATTAACCTTACTATGGCAATTAGTAAATGTTTGCATTTTATAGTGTTATGTTTACAAGTTATTGAGAAGCCTTATGGTTTTTGGCTTGATGTTCTATAATTGCCAGGTTAAGAAAGTTGTTTCATTGACCAAGACCACAAGTCTCCTCTTCTGTTGCACTAAATGTTTTATCTGCTGACAAACCACAATACCTGTTGGGTTTATGTTTGTTTTAGTTCAGTGCTCATTGTTCAGGGGAACACATCGTCAATGACATTGACTGATTGATTGTAATTGACTCAAATTACATTTATTTGAAAAAATAAATATGGGTACTTTATTCCTCAAATAGGCGGCACGGTGGCTGAGTGGTTAGCACGTCCGCCTCACAGTTCTGAGATCAAGGGTTCAATCCCGGGCTTCGGCCTTCCTGTGTGGAGTTTGCATGTTCTCCCCGTGCCTGCGTGGGTTTCCTCCGGGAACTCCGGTTTCCTCCCACATCCCAAAAACATGCATGGTAGGCTGATTGAACACTCTAAATTGTCCATAGGTGTGAGTGTGTGCGTGAATGGTTGTGTGTCTCCTTGTGCCCTGCGATTGGCTGGCAACCAATTCAAGGTGTCCCCTGCCTACTGCCCGTAGTTAGCTGGGATAGGCTCCAGCACCTCCGCGACCCTCGTGAGGAATAAGCGGCATGGAAAATGAATGAATGAATGAATATTCCTCAAATAAGTCAAAATTGTTCTTGTCTTTGTTTTATTCATGGTAAATAATGTTCATGTCATCATGAAAGATCTGGTTAGGTCAAAGGTCAAATCTATGCTGAATCCACCACTAGTATTTTTTTACCTCCAGGTGTGCAAAAACTCAGGTGAATATACGTTCAAAAATCATATCAGTATCGCCTTTGAGGACCCTGGAACCAGTCTGCCTCGTCGCCTGGGTCTGCTGCGATTTTGCCTTGCTGTTTGATCGCTATCGACCTGAATAAATTGTCAACTTGTGTTTCGAAACCTTTTTCCAGCTTTCAGAATGGAGTCAGTACAAGGGGGAAGACTAAGGTGAACGCGTGGAGTTTGGCTTTTTGGCCGGGTCATCGGAGTTTCGCCGGGCCGGGTCGGGTCATTGGAGTTGTGCTGGCGCGGGTCCAGCGTTTCGGCTGGCATGATTCTGGCAATCTGGCTAAAAGGTCAGATTCCTTCAACTGCTTGCCTGGAACTCCAGACTCACCACTGTTCCAGCAATAGAGTCTGGCGACCGTTCCGCGGATCAAATTCCCAGGGCGGAGTCACAGCAAACAGACAGCGGAGCGGACCAATCAGGGACGGGTGGATATGATGTTGGTAAAGCGCCATGAAACTCTAGTGTGAGGAAGCACATCTTCTTTTAAAAGAAATTATTCCAGTGCTGTCAGTTGCAGGGGTTTTAGCGACTCGGTGTGTTTTTGGTTATTAAAACTGAAAGTACTGCGGATTGGAACATTTTCTCGGCTCTCCCGTTCGCCTTCTGTGTTGTTGTGGAGATGACTTCCGACGCGCAAGAGTGACGTTGCTCGTTAAGACCACGTCACGCATATAAACAAATCTGATTACACGGTTACTTTTGTTCGCGCTCGAGAGGCCAATGAGGAGCTGGGTTCCAGACTGTTCTCTTGGTGTTTGAAAAATACAGGGAGCACAGTCTGGCCTTGCTAGGCAATTCAACTGCAGCCTTTGTGCATGGGCCGGTCACAGCAGCTGTGCTTAGAGCATCCTCTAGATGTCTCCAAACTAGATGCTTTGAATTTGTCAATCAATCCCTCATGGTGCACAAATAATAACGAACAATGTTCTCCTATTTGAAAAGGTTAGAGAGGCCTGTAATTGTCTACATGGGTAAACCTCAACCATGAGAGACAGAATGTGGAAAAAAACAGAAAATCACTTTCTTTGATTTTCTAAAAAAATATTTCCAAATTAGAGTGGAAAATAAGTATTTGGTCACCTACAAACAAGCAAGATTTCTGGCTGTCAAAGAGGTCTAACTTCTTCCAACGAGGTCTAACGAGGCTCCACTCGTTACCTGTATTAATGGCACCTGTTTTAACTCATTATCGGTATAAAAGAAACCTGTCCAAAACCTCACTCTGTCACACTCCAAACTCCACTATTGCCAAGACCAAAGAGCTGTCGAAGGACCTCAGAGACAAAATTGTAGACCTGCACCAGGCTGGGAAGACTGAATCTGCAATAGGTAAAACGCTTGGTGTAAAGAAATCAACTGTGGGAGCAATTATTAGAAAATGGAAGACACACAAGACCACTGATAATCTCCCTCGATCTGGGGCTCCATGCAAGATCTCACCCCGTGGCGTCAAAATGATAACAAGAACGGGGAGCAAAAATCCCAGAACCATACGGGGGGACCTAGTGAATGACCCACAGAGAGCTGGAACCACAGTAACAAAGGCTACTGTCAGTAAGCCAATGCGCCGCCAGGGACTCAAATCCTTCACTGCTAGACGTGTCACCCTGCTGAAGAAAGTACACGTCCAGGCCTGTCTGCGGTTCGCTAGACAACATTTGGATGATCCAGAAGAGGACTGGGAGAATGTGTTATGGTCAGATGAAACCAAAATAGAACTTTTTGGTAGAAACACAGGTTCTCATGTTTGGAGGAGAAAGAATACTGAATTGCATCTGAAGAACACCATACCCACTGTGGAGCATGGGGGTGGAAACATCATGCTTTGGGGCTGTTATTCTGCAAAGGGACCAGGATGACTGATCTGTGTAAAGAAAAGAATGAATGGGGCCATGTATCTCGAGATTTTGAGTGAAAACCTCCTTCCATCAGCAAGGGCCTTGAAGATGAGACGTGGCTGGGTCTTTCGGCATGACAATGATCCCAAACACACAGCCAGGGCGACAAAGGAGTGGCTTCGTAAGAAGCATTGCAAGGTCCTGGAGTGGCCTAGCCAGTCTCCAGATCTCAACCCCATAGAAAATCTGTGGAAGGAGTTGAAAGTCCGTGTTGCCCAACGACAGCCCCAAAACATCACTGCTCTAGAGGAGATCTGCATGGAGGAATGGGCCAAAATACCAGAAACAGCGTTTGAAAAGCTTGTGAAGAGTTACAGAAAACGTTTGGCCTCCATTATTGCCAACAAAGGGTACATAACAAAGTATTGAGATTAACTTTTGGTACTGACCAAATACTTATTTTCCACCATGATTAGCAAATAGATTCTTTAAAAATCAAAACAATGTGATTTTCTGTTTTTTCCCCCACATTCTGTCTCTCATGGTTGAGGTTTATCCATGTTGACGATTACAGGCCTCTCTAATATTTTCAAGTAGGAGAACTTGCACAATTAGTGGTTGACTAAATACTTAGTTTCCACACTGTATCTCCATTTCTCTCTAGACAAAGTAGAGCAGTAGAAAATCTTTTTTTTTTACAGAAACTTGTATTTTGGTTTGATTATATATAGTCTAAAGCGCTATTTCTGACCGTTATGATAAATGCTTTAAAAAAAAAAAAAAAAAAAGTGCCCCAGTATTGTATCAGGTCTAGTGACACCGTTGCGCGGCGCTACTCCTTAGTCTAACTAACATACAGTAATTGACATCACATTGAGCGCAGCCCTCCAAAAAATGGCTACCGTTAAGTAGTTGTTTGTATTTGAAGGCAGCCCAAGAGTTCTGAACTCCACTTGCTTGTCTTTGCCGTCTTTTCAGCCTGTCTTTTTTGTTGTTGTTGTCAGCTTGGTGATTGATCTTCCATTCCATGCAAGGTCGCAGGGCAAGTCTTTAGCTGCTGGGAACATTTCACATGTGTGCATGTGGACTGTCTGGATGAAGGAGGAACCATTTTACACAAGCTGAAGTATCAAACAATAACACCAAATTCGGTGAAAGTGTCTACGGTACCAGGAAACACACGTACCAAAAAAGTTTAGAATACTAGTCTCTATTCATTCCCATATTTTAAACTTTTAAACAAATTACGTCACAATGAAAAAAATGGTGTCTGTAAAACAGTCACGGATATCTGCCTCATGATTATCGCTTAATTGTATTTTTTTTTGTTACTGTCGCATTTCCCCCGAAATGTTAGATGATAATCGATCTAAACAAAGAAAATTTGAACAAAAAAAGGTTTGAAATGGTAAATATATGAAAAAGAAAATCTCGACCACTCCTTGATGTCTGCGATTTCTGCATCACAACCCTTGTTATATGACCATGTTTCACTCATAAAATCCCCAAAAAGTCCAGCTGTGACCATTCACAGCTGTGTCTTGACACTCGGTGATACATGCTACATGGAGTTTTTGGATCGAAAAGAGATAAGTACGCGATAGTATCTCGTTAAAATCATGGCGTCTGTAATTCTGCTCTCGCATGCGCTCACCTCCAGATAGGGTTTTGCTGTTTAAAAAAAAAAAAAAAAAAAAAGTTTAAATGCCCTCCCGTTAAAAAAAAATTCTTCCCCCAGAAAATTCAGATTTTAAGCTTTCCAATGACGTATCACACATGCATATCGGACAATTTTGAAATTTGGCCAAATTGGGGATCTCAGAGCGGAACTTCAAGTCACCTGAGTGTTTTCCGCCATATACATATAGTGTGTAGGTATATGGTGGAAAACTCAAGACTCAAAAAGCAGTTTCTGCTTTTGCACCCCTCTTTAAAATAAACTGCTAAGCCAAAAGAACTGTTGCATTTGATAGAACAATATGTCTATATGCTGCCATAGCAGATTCATGGCGCATTAAGCCCCTGAGCTATTTTTAATTTGTCCGTTGTACTCTGAAAACCCCCGTTTACAGACGTTGGGCAACCGCTTTTGTTTCAACCTAGCCATAAAAACAAGGTAATTGTATTTATTATTCGCAATGTCTGTCATTTTTAGCTTAGAATCATCAACAGATGAAAAAAAAAACTTTAAAAAATGCATTCACTCGCATATTTTAAACTTCTAAACAAATTATGTCACAATGGAAAAACTGGTGTCTAAAAAGTCACGGATATGTACCTAAAAAAGGGTAAATAAAAAGGGTAAATATATGAAAATCTCAAACACTCTTTGATGTCTGCGATTTCAGCATCGCAACCCTTGTTATATTACCATGTTTCACCCATAAAATCCCCCCAAAATCTGGTTGTGGCCAAAAAGGTGACAAAATAAACCCTCAAGTCTTGCTTTTCATTTATTCTAAATGCCATTGAATAATAGTCCTTTCAAAAATGACATCATCTGGCTTGTTGAAATTGGTTTACACAAAGAAAAACGTACCTTCCCTTCCCTCATTTTGCTTATCCCAAATGACCTCAAACAGGAAAAGTTGAGTCATGTCAGTTGGGGGGAAAAACACATTTTGTCATGAAGCGCATGTCGGGCAACTTTTCGGCATTTTTTGAAACTCTTACCTTATGGAGGGAAGCGTGACCAGCTGTTCTTGATTTCTTGAGCCGCGGGGGGACAAAAAAAATCAGTGTCACGTGACACTCGTGTCGCCGTCTAATTGCGGGAAGAAGCACAGAGAATCTCTTGAAAAGTACGTCGCCGTTCTCTTCTTTCTGGAAATTGCCAGCTGTACAGCGAGAAGAGGAAAAAAAGAGGACGGGGGAAAAGGAGGAGGTCGAAAGCAAGAGAGAGAGAGAGAGCGAGAGGCGCACACACGGAGCCTTTCATGCTGATCTGCAGCTTGCGTAACGGCAACGCTGGTGGTGGAAAAAATGCAAGCTTTTCCCAAAATATTTGCTACTTTCAGTGGTGGATAAAGTTTTTTTTTTTATATTAAGTAAAAGTACAGATACTGGTGCTAAAAATGACTTAAAACAACACTAGGTAATTTTTCAACCTTTATAAAATATTTTCATAACATTCGTGATAATACTGGTCCTTCTAAAAAAAAAAAAAAGCATATTGTGATAAAGTTCATTATTTTCTTTAATGTACTGTTAAACATTAGACTTTCATATATTTTAGATTCATTACACACAACTGAAGTATTTCAAGCCTTTTATGGTTTTAATCTAGATGATTTTGGCAAAAAAGTCAAGAAAAACCAAAAATCCCTATCTCAAAAAATTAGCATATCATGAAAAGGTACTCTAAAGAAGCTACTAAACTAATCATCTGAATCAAAGAATTAACTCAAAACCCCTGCGAAAGATTCCTTAGGCTTTTAAAAACTTTCAGCCTGGTTCATGACTCAAAACAGCAATCATGGGCAAGACTGCCGACCTGACTACTGTCCAGAAGGCCATCATTGACACCCTCAAGCAAGACGCTAAGACAAAGAAAGAAATTTCTGAGCAAATAGGCTGTTCACAGAGTGCTGTATCAAGGCACCTCAGTGGGAAGGAAAAAGTGTGGCAGGAAACGCTGCACAACCAGAAGAGGTGACCGCACCCTAAGAAAGATTGTGGAGAAGACCTTAAGGGACCTGCAGAAACAGTGGACTGAGTCTGGAGTAGAAACATCCAGAGCCACCGTGCACAGGCGTGTGCTGGAAATGGGCTACAGGTGCCGCATTCCCCAAGTCAAGCCACTTTTGAACCTTAAACAGCGACAGAAGCACCTGACCTGGGCTACAGAGAAGCAGCACTGGACTTGCTCAGTGGTCCAAAGTACTTTTTTCAGATAAAAAGCAAATTTTGCATGTCATTCAGAAATCAAGGTGCCAGAGTTTGGAGGAAGACTGGGGAGAAGGAAATGCCAAAATGCCTCGAGCCCAGTGTCAAGTACCCACAGTCAGTGATGGTCTGGGGTGCCATGTCAGCTGCTGGTGTTGGTCTACTGTGTTTTATCAAGGGCAGGGTCAATGCAGCATGAAGATTTTGGAGCACTTCATGCTTCCATCTGCGGAAAAGCTTTATTGAGATGAAGATTTCATTTTTCAGCACGACCTGGCATCTGCTCACAGTGCCCAAACCACTGGTAAATGGTTTACTGACCATGGCATTACAGTGCTCAATTGGCCTGCTAACTCTCCTGACCTGAACTTCATAGAGAATCTGTGGGATATTGTGAAGACGAAATTGAGAGACACCAGACCCAACACTGTGGATGATCTTAAGGCTGCTGTCGAAGCATCCTGGCCCTCCATAACACCTCAGCAGTGCCACAGGCTGATTGCCTCCATGCCATGCCGCATTAAAGCAGTCAGTTCTGCAATAGGATTCCTGACCAAGTATTGAGTGCATAGCCGATATAATTAATTGAAGGTTGACCATTTTTGTATTGAAAACACTTTTGTATTGGTCAGATGAAATATGCTAATTTTTTTAGATTTTTTTTTTCTTGACTTTTTTGCCAAAATCATCAATATTAAAACAATAAAAGGCTTGAACTACTTCAGTTATGAGTAATGAATCTAAAGTATATGAAAGTAATGTTTATCAGCACATTACAGAAAATAATGAACTATCACAATATGCTAATTTTTTTTAGAAGGACTAGAGTATATACTGTATATACAGTGGGGAGAACAAGTATTTGATACGCTGCCGATTTTGCTGGTTTTCCCACTTGCAAAGCATGTAGAGGTCTGTAATTTGTATCATAAATTCTTTAACTGTGAGGGACAGAATCTAATACAAAAAAACAACAACAAAAAAAACAATCGCGTTGTATGATTTTTAAATAATACATTTGCATTTAATTGCATGAAATAAGTATTTGATACATCACAAAAATCAAACTTAATATTTGGTACAGAAACCTTTGTTTGCTATTACAGATACCAAACGTTTCCTGTAGTCCTTGACAAGGTTTGCACACACTCCTCCATGCAGATCTTCTCCAGAGCCTTCAGGTTTTGGGGCTGCTGCCGGGCAACATGGACTTTCAGCTCCCTCCATAGATTTTCTATCGGGTTCAGACTTGGCGACTGGCTAGGCCACTCCAGGACCTTAAGATGCTTCTTACAGAGCCACTCTTTAGTGTCCTTGGCTGTGTACTTTGGGTCGTCATGCTGGAAGACCCAGCCATGACCCATCTTCAGGGCTCTCACTGAAGGAAGGAGGTTGTCAGCCAAGATCTGGCGATACATAGCCCCATCCATCCTTCCCTCAATACGGTGCAGTCGTCCTGTACCCTTGGCAGAGAAGCAGCGCCAAAAAATGATGTTTCCTCCTACATGTTTCACGGTTGGGATGGTGTTCTTGGGGTTGTACTCATCCTTCTTTTTCCTCCAAACACGACGAGCAGAGTTTAGACCAAAAAGTTCAATTTTGGTCTCATCCCACCATATGACTTTCTCCCATTGCTCCTCTGAATCATCCAGATGGTCAGTGGCAAACTTCAGACATGTCTGGACATGCACTGGCTTCAGCAGCAGGACCTTGCGTGCGCTGTAGGATTTCAATCCATGACGGCGTAATGTGTTTCCGATGGTTTTCTTCAAGACTGTGGTTCCAGCTCTCTTCAGGTCATTCACTAGGTCCTGCCGTGTAGTTCTGAGCTGATCCCTCACCTTCATGATCAGTGATGCCCCACGAGGTAAGATCTTGCATGGAGCCCCAGAACAAGGCAGATTGACCGTCAACTTGAACTTCTTCCATTTTCTAATAATCGCTCCAACAGTTGTTACCTTCTCACCAAGCTGCTTGCTTATTTTCCTGTAGCCCATCCCAGCCTTGTGCAGGTCTATTATTTTATCCCTGATGTCCTTACACAGCTCTTTGGTCTTGGCGATTGTGGAGAGGTTGGAGTTTGTTTGTTTGAGCATGTGAACAGGTGTCTTTTATACAGGTAACAAGTTCAAACAGGTGCAGTTACTTCCGGTAATGAGTGGAGAACAGGAGGGGTTCTTAAAAAAGAACTAAGAGCCGAAATATTTACTAGTTGGTAATGTATCAAATACTTATTTCATGCAGTTAAATACAAATGTATTATTTGAAAATTATACAATATGATTTTCTGGATTTTTGTATTAGATTCCATCCCTCACAGTTGAAGAGAACTTATGATACAAATTACAGACCTCTACATGGCTTGCAAGTGGGAAAACCAGCAAAATCGGCAGTGTATCAAATGCTTGTTCTTCCCACTGTATTTTAAAAAAATTATATGTCACTGCATCGTCCTCACCAAGATGTTGGCTGTAAGTCCTAGTTAGACAGAGAGCTAAGCTCTGAAATGACTTTCGTGTGGTTTGCTGACTTTATTCAGCTGCTTATGACATCAACAGCAGAATGAAACTAAAATAAAAATGAAAATAAATCAGTTTTATCTTTAATAACAGCAATTCAAAGTTGCGTTTATAACTAGCTGCTGATATAGCAATAAAAAACAATTAGCATGAATAAGTTAGCGTTCCCACATCATCAAAAACAATCACATCAACTCGCCCCAAGTATTCGACCACAATTGAAAATGCACAATAAACAGTACAAAAGGTGCTATATACAGGTGTTGCCTCTGTGGATGCTTCACAAGCAGCAAATGTGCGCACAGGCTTGCAGGTCTTTCCCCTCGCTCTCTCACTCGGCGGTGCGTCTTCATGGGAGCAAACGGCTCTTCCTCGTGTGTGTGCGTTCGCTCCTTTTTGTGTGCGCAAATACGTTCGTGTGTACATGCGCTCTTACGAGCAGAAGGACTACCTGCACTGCACTTCCTGCGCCAAAATAAAGGCAAGCATCACAAAAGTCAACAGTATAAAAAAATAGATAAATCACGGCTTATCAATGTGATTGTGGTCTAATTTCTTTAAGTGAGGTCTTAATTGATTTGGCTTCCTGCTGTCTGCTGCAAACATTTTTAGACAAAGTTAACAGACTGGTCTTTCGTCATCTCCCACTGTATTCAAAGTCAAAGCCAAAAGCTACATACGCTTCGTCATAGTTCCTCGTCTTAGCGCTTCATATCTCCAGTGGTCTTTGCTGTGTGCTAGTTTGGTTAAAAATACTGCACACACTCCGATTGCCCAACTATTTGAGAAAAGTACTCTATTATGTAATTCCGAAGGGTTCGGTTAATGTACATGTAAAACTAATGGGGTTCGGTACCTTTGGCAAGGTAGAGAACCACTGTACTCGTGATTAAACTCATTTCAACTCACAGCAGAAGGGTGATTGGACCCCACACGTTCATCCTCTTGGGAAGGGCGACGATCGCTCCTTTTTTGACGTCGCCCTTCTCGTTTAGGGCGACCTACCTGGAACCGGCTCTCAAAAAGTACATATTGCGCAGCATCGGCACAATATCTCTTACTACTCCCCGATACCCGTGACATAATTTTAGTGCCGGATCGGTACGGTGACGCTCATTTCTAACAAGAAAACAAAGGGTGTTCACCTAAAGTTGTTTATTGTACAAAGATGACACTTGGGTGACATAGAAAATCTCTTCAATTAAAAAAAAAAATCTTTTTCCCACGTAGGACAGAAAAATTGGTCCTTAAAGTTGCAGTCCTGGTGGCCAGTGCTTCTCAAGAACCCCAAAGGAAGCAAAGGGAAAGCACACATTTTCCGCTCGAGTCTGGTCTCTGCGTCAAACGCGCATTTTGTTACCGGCTGGACAGCGGACGGTCTACCTTCTGCACCTGAGTAGATTTCCAAAGTGCCGCTTTTCCTCTAATAGGTTCGTCAGGAGGGGTTGAGAAGCTCTAGCAGCGCCCCCACGGCTCCAAAGTAACCCTGAGATCCCCCAATAAAGAAAAGAAAGCGGCTTCAAATCTCAGGAAGCTGCACTTCCTCGTAGTGTCTGCTCACCTCGTGGCGAAGGAAAAGCGCCTTGAGTTGGCCTTTGGACCAGTAGTCCATGGCATAGGCCAGAAGCTTCATGGATAAGGTGTTGACACGTAGGAAGTTGCCCACGAAGACCACACGTTCAATGTTCTTTGGGTCGGGAAAGCAAAACGCATCAGTTTTTAAAAAAAATTTTACTTGATCTTTTTACATTTTACAGACTTTCTCCCGGTCAAAATGAATCAGACGTCTAGTGCCGTCCCTGGCGCGGAAACAGGAGTCACGACTGATATTAAATGTGATGGTTCACTTTCTTATTTTTCCCCCTTATGTCATTGTTTGCATACTATCCTCATTAAAATACGAAAACCTATAAATGGGTGGTTTTAGTTAAAGCAGTCACTGTTTTTCCGTCCGTGTGATTTTGACAAAGGTCAGTTCACATTTGATGGGAATTTTATGCAGAAATGTGAGAAATTCCAAACGGTTCGGATACCTTTTCATACCACTAAGTACTGAGCCTCATTTTGACTTGTTCAAAGGACATTACATCAAAGTTGGATCAGCCCGCAGTGTGTTTTTCCATCCACTTTTGAGTATAACTCCAAATCCAGACCTCCATGGGTTGATACATTTGTTTTCACTGATGTTTTTGTGTCATTTTGTTGTCAGCACATTCGACTGTGGAAAGAATAGAGTATCTAATAAAAATATTTCATTCATTCAAATCTACAGTGTATCATACAAGTGAGTACACACTAGAGCTGAAACGAATACTCGAGCAACTCGAGTTTAAAAACTGATCCGTGTAATTTTATTCACCTCGAGTAATCGTTTATTTTGACAGCTCTAAGCATCACGCTTTGCTCGGACTACTTTTAATGCGGGACAACGCGCTGATGTCAGGTGTGTAGAGGAAGAAGCAAAAAAAACCTTACTGCAGCCGACAGCCGCTACAAATGACGCCGACGTTGCTAAATACTAGCCCGCACGATGCTATGTTGGCAGCACGTAGCGTCTGATGAGTCTCATAGAGATCACAAGTATGTTGAACTAGATGCGAAATGACAGACTCGGCCGCGTCTGGGCAGCGTTAGTAAACAGCCGCCATCTTAAAGCAGTTGAGCGCGAAGCGCTAATAAAGAGCGCTAAGCGCTAATAAATAAGATTAACGTTACTGTCACTAGCTCAAGTAACGTTACCCCTGCGAAGGGCTATGTTTCTATTAATTATGACCACTTTCGATGCATGGCTAACGTGTCTTACATACAGGCTTTAACATAACATAGCGTTGTGGAGTGATGAGGGTGTAAAATAAAAACTCAATAATGCTAACTATCAATTTTAGCTCAGTAGTCATTGCTGGATAAAACACCAAGTAGCACTGGTCCCTAATGTGCTCCAATACAGCCTGTATCATACATTTAACACTGCAAAAACTCAAAATCCTATCAGGACTTACAGTTTAGACTAACTTAAAACTTAACTAGAACTTAAAAATGGCTAGTCACAAATACAAATTCAATTAAAACACGTGGGAAAAAATCCTAACTTTTAAGTGATGTGTGTTATCAAGCGTAACGGCATTTTTAGGTATATATACTGTTTTTTGTTTTTTTTTTTAAATAAGATTTAAAGGTTTTTTGAGTGAAAGCAGTGAATTAGTCTTTTTTTATTCTAGTTACATCTGAGATGCAATTGTTGGCTGTTTTCAACAATATTCATCAAAAATAAAGACATTGATTGACTGAAAATGGTTCAAGATTAGATGAAATGTCTTGTTTTCTCATGTATATTTATAATTGCTCTTCACCTAAAAATATATTTGTTTTATCTGATTACTCGATTAATCGATAGAATTTTTAGTCGATTACTCGATTACTAAAATATTTGATAGCTGCAGCCCTAGTACACACCTCGCATTTCTGCAGACATTTAAGTATATATTTTCATGGGACAGCACTGACAAAATGACTTTAACACAATGAAAAGTAGTCTGTGTGCAGCTTATATAACAGAGTTCATTTATTTTCCCCTTAAAAACACTCAAAATATACCCATTAATATCTAAACCCTTTGGCAACAAAAGTGAATACACCCCTGAGAAACTATGTACATCCCTAAATGTCCAAATTGAGTACTGCTTGTCATTTTCCCTCCAAAATGTCATGTGACTCGTTACAGGAGTGCTGTCAGCATTGCTGCAGAGATTGAAGATGTGGAGGGTCAGCCCGTTAGTGCTCCGACCATACGCCGCACTCTACATCAAATTGGTGTGCATGGCTGTCACCCCAGGAGGAAGCCTCTTCTGAAGACTGTACATAAGAATGCCCGCCCGTCTCATCAGACCATTGGACATGGTTCCAGTAATCCATGTGCTTTGTTGACATGTCTTCAGCAAACTGTTTGCGGGCTTTCTTGTGTACCGTCTTCAGAAGAGGCTTCGTAGTTTCTAAGGGGTGTACTCACTTTTGTTGCCAGGGGTTTAGATATTAATGGCTAGATTTTGAGTTATTTTGGGTGGAAAATAAATTAACTCTATTGTATAGGCTGCACACAGACTACTTTTAAATGTGTCAAAGTGTCATTTTGTCAGTGTTGTCCCATGAAAAGATATACTTAAATATCTGCAGAAATGAGAGGGTTGTACTCATTTTTGTGATACACTGTACAATGTTGCACTTTCGTGTTCCCTTTATTTTTTTTGAGCAGTGTACATTTTTTAAAGCACGTAGATTATGAAAAGCTTTTTTTTTTTTCTAAATTGCTTCAACAGCCTCAAATTTACAATGACGAACTGAGACATAAAGGATTAGTTCGGTCTAGTGCTACCAGACTAACGAGTGCAGCTCTATTTTTATGATTATACACACTCAGCAAGAACAGCAGATTATTTTCAAAAACTAAACCCACCAGGACGTCACGGCGTGATAAAAACAAATGAGAGTTTAAGAGGATGCCAGCCATGCTAAAACTAATGCTAACGTGAATACTAAGGCTACAAGTTACATTTAGAGTGTAGGGATCACTCAGTAAACACCTTAAAAGGCTAAAGCAACATTGCATAATCTCTCATGCAAGATAAAAAAAATAATCTAAAAATATTTGGTTTAGCTGGATTGGTGACGACCCATCTTCAGCTTTCGGGCAGAGGGCAACAGATTTTGATATAAAATGTCCTGGTATTTCAAAGCATTCATGATGCCATGCACCCTAACAAGGTTCCCAGGGCCTTTGGAAGCGAAACAGCCCCACAGCATCACTGACCCACCCCCATAGTTCACAGTTGGTATGAGGTGCTTTTCTCCATGCGCATCTTTCGTGGCACGCCAGACCCATTTAGAGTGTTTGGTTCCAAAAAGCTCAATCTTGGTCTCATCTGACCAAAACACACGGTCCCAGTAGAAGCCTTGGACCGTGTGCCTTGGTCAGATGCACACGGTCCCAGGCTTCAAATCTGTTGCCCTCTGCCCGAAAGCTGAAGATGGGTCGTCACTGGGTGTTTCAGCAAGACAATGACCCAAAACATGTGGCCAAATCTGCACAGAAATGGTTCACTAGACACAAAATCAAGCTCCTCCCATGGCCATCTCAGTCCCCAGACCTTGTTTTCTTGGCAAAAGGGGGTTGTTCAAAGTATTAACACCAGGGGTGCTAATAATTGTGACACACATTATTTGACGTCAATTAATTATTTCTTTATGTGGGATTTTTCCCCACTGAATAAATGCACTTGTATTGAAAGTTGGATTTTTCTCTTTTTTTTTCATTAAGGTCCCATATTATTTGAATTTAATATATATATATATATATATATATATATTAGAAGCTAAAAAACACATTTTAACCAGGGGCCAATAATTATGGAGGGCACTGTATATTGTTATAATCATTTGTTTCAGATGTACTGTAATTAGTTTATGTATAAAAATGAATTTGGTGTTCAAAAAGTATTTTTTCAAACTTGAGTCTTGAAAAAGAGGGGGTCGTCTAAAAATCAGGGCAGTCTTATATTCGGGCCAATACGGTACTAAATTATATACTGTTCCCTTCATTGAACTCAAAACTACTCACACAAGGGCTCAAATGCACTGTACTCGATGTGACAATGGAAAGCAACTTCAGAGGAAGCATGTAGCAGAGATGAAGCAAATTTATTTTATCTTCCTTCATTTAATCATTTCTATATTTATTTGATAATAATTTCTATATTTCTTTGATGCCTCAAAATACTTCCAAACCGCGAACATGTTAGCTGTAAGCCAGTAGTGTGAGCGCACTGCGTTTTGATGACATCATCATAAGATGACCAAAGTTCCTCAACTTTCGGTGGTTAACTTTTGGCCTTTTAAGCGAAAACTGAAAATGCAATTTCAGCTATTTGCGGCGCAGAGTTTTCAGTCAACATCTCTAATAATTTTGCATCTCAATTTAATTTTATAAAAATGTTTTTGAATTTGTTTTTGACTTGATCAGCATTTCCATATTTCATATCTTGCCTTTTTCTTCCTGAGCTTGGCTTTGGCATTTTGCACGGAAGAAGGACGGAAGGCACACTCTCTCTCTCTTGCCCGCCGCCTTCGTAGCCCTGTACAATGCTGCTTGATTCAGACGCCACAAGGCAGCACCGTAAAGAGGCCGAAGGCGTGCGGGCAGCCAGGCGGGCGCAAGAAAGAAGGGGACGCGGCTCACTCGCCGACTCACCTCGTTTAGCGCACACATGCGCGTGATGGAGCCGATGTTGTTGGTGATGGTGACCAGCGTTGCCCGGGCCAGGTCTTCCTTGGACACCGCCTCGCGCTTTTCCTTGGACACCATGTTGCCGAAACTGCGGGGTGGGGGAGCGCCAGCTGAGCGGGCGAGTGCCCCCGTCTCGATGCCGGCGGCGGCGCCTACCTGGAGGCCACGGCCCAACCGGGTAGGCCGAAGCGCTCGTAGTCGCCGCCGTAGATGTCTCGCACCAGTTTGTCTGCACGGGTGCTCTCCCCCCGCGAGGCCATCTCCAGAGCCTCCTCGAAGGTGGAGCAGCCCGTCAGCAGGCAGCACAGGCCCAGGAAGGTACCCCCGCCCAGGCTGAAAAGCAGACATTCCTTACTATGAACGCCATCGATCGCGGCGACGGCGGCAGAGCTACCTGGTCCCGGTGACGCGCTTGTAGCGGTCGTGCGAGTAAACGGCGAGGATGCTGACGCCGGAGCCGATGTTGACCAGCAGCAGCGGGTAGGGGTTCTCCAGCGCATAGGGCCGCCGGACGCAGCGATCGGGTTCGGCGGGGTTCTCAAAGTAGTAACACTCGCACTCGGACGGGCCGGCCGAAACGGCGGCGTCCAGGTACAGCACGCCGCGGATCAGGCAGTCCAACTCGTCCAGTTTGTGAAGCTGCAGGTCCGCCATCTACGTCCCGGAAAATGCCTTTCGTTCAAACTAAAAGATGATCTGTAGATTTTCACTTACGTCCTAGAGTGTTGTCTTCGTCAATGAAGACGATATTGAAAATATGTGGTCGACGAACAAATTTTTCATGACGATGACGAGACGGTAATGAGCCAAAAAAGTGTTTTGGGAGTAGGAGTGGGAACCTCTTGGTACCTCACGACACCATACGATAAGATTTGCGATACAAAGCTCACGATAACGACGATCTGACGATATGGCGATACAACGATTATCAATATTTTCGTCAGGAAATCATTCTAGAATATTCTAAAAAAACTAATAAACAGAAAAACAAGTTTCTTCTGTGAATTGGAATGAGTTCATCATTAGTAGACGTCCAATCCGTTTGAAGCGGGAGGGATGGCAGCGAATGAACGAATCGATGAACTAGTTAGAATAATCGAGTAATCGAATAAGGAACATGAAAAATGAAAATAACTGAGCTGGGTCTTAAACAGCATAAAAAAATAAATAAATGTGGAACTATGTACAACAAAAGAACAATTGGCTAACTTACATAGCAAAAGTTCGCTAGCCTAAATGATATAAAATGTTAACTTTTTTTTTTTTTTTTTTTTTTTTTTTACAATGCTCTTACAAATGGTTCAAACACATATTCCCACAAGAAAACAGCTAAATATAACAATTCTAAAAAATAATTACGAATGCATTGAAAAAATATTAGCTTGGACAAAAACTTGGCTTATGTTGGTCTTAACAGGGAGCAGCTGGATTCAGCCATGTGAAATGAGTTATGTCATATTCACTGTTGCCGCTAGAGGGCGGTGTATCCACCCAAATCAATAAAACTAAATGCACTTTCAAAACAAACCATTACAACGCCACTTTAAATAAATACTCGAAGCAGCAAAATTGAATTAGAATCCTTTTTCTAATCAAACTACTTGAGTTAATCGATTAATCGTTGCAGCGCTACATACAATAAGAAAACTATATGAAACTATGGCGAATTTTCATCTTGTTCTCGTGTTGTCAGTCAACAACTGGCATCCATTATGTTTTAGTCTCACAAGACACGTTTCAGCACGTCATTGGGACGTCATCGTCATGTAAAAATTATTCTTGACAAAATATTTTCGTTGTCGTCATCATTGACGACAACAACACTGGGAGGCGGGCAAAATTCTGGTACGCACCGTGCGAAAATCGGCCTCGAATTTGTAGGCGCCGCCGCCGGTGGCGCAGAGGCCGGTGTGCAGGCTGGAGAAGTGCTTTTGGCGTCCCATCTGCAGGAAGGCGGGCAGGTCGTGCGTGGGGAAGCGGATAAAGTGCAGGCTGCCCGTGCGGCCGCACAGTGTCAGGTCGCGCAGCTCCAGGTGCACGTCCCGCACGCCGGCGGCACCGTAGGCAGTGTTGGACGTCAGGTAGCGGCGGATGCTCTTCAGGTTCTCCACCTCCTCTTGCTCCTCCTCCGCCGTGATGTCGCGGGGCTCAAAGTACACCAGCTTCACCAGCGTGCCACCGATGTCCATGCCGAACCACGGGAAGGCTGAGTCGATAAAAAATAATGGTCCGTCAAAAATTGAAAAAAAAAAACAAAAAACAAAAGCTGCAAAAATTCAAAAACTAAAATAGATGGACAGCTGTTTAAAACTGAAAACTTGAAAAAAGTTCAAATTCAATGGCAGTCGATGACTTCAAAACTCATATTTGTTCCCTCCCGCCAATGCGTTTATCACTAGTAGACGTCCAATCCATTTGAAGCGATATCCAATGTCGCATTTTTAAATTTTTTTACGTCGTCAGGCAGAGTTTGTAACAGTCACCTCCTTAAATGGTGTTCCTCCCGAAATCCACCACGTGGTTGTGCTACTTTATTTACATTGAATATGTTCTTCTTCTGTTGCTGCTTACTTTTATGTTGGGAGTTCTGCGAACGTGCGTGTGCGAACCGCTGAGTTCCTGAGTGACGAGTAGGGATGGGAATCGAAATCCGATTCCAATTCGGAACCGGTTCCGAGTGTTTCGAGGCCTCGACATCACAACGGAAAAGCCTTAACGAGCCCTTTAACCATTCCTAAAGACGCGTATTGCGTCGTGACGTGTGTTGTTGTCCAGACGCATCAAACTAGCATGGCGCCAAGAACCACTCGCTCCAAAGTTTGACTACACTTCACCAGGAAAGAGTGTGAAAATGAAAGGTTACGACGGGTAAGCACGAGCATTGCAGCCATAAACATAACAATGACAGCACGTAGGTTCAAACGCTTGAAAGTGTGTCTTCACTTCACGAGGAAAAATTACAACAAAGCGACTTGCAGTCATTGCAAGGTGGAGATAACTGCATCGGGAGGGAATACGACTGCGCTGTCCCCAATAACAAACAGGTTTGCATCAATGTAAATCAGCGATGATTAGCTGCTAATAACAGTAATAAGAAATGGTTAGCATTCGTTCGCTAGCATTAGCACATCGTTCAAACCACTACACAACTGGATTTAAGTGTCCGATCGCGAGTGGAAACACAACAACAACAACACAAAAGATGATACATTCAGGCGTTGCCTCTGTAGATATTAACATTAACAAAGAACGTAGGCTCATAGAAGTGTTTCCCTCTCTCACTAACTCGCTCACTCATATGGATGCGGCTTTCTTCTTTGGGTGCAAGCGCGCTCTTCTTCACGTGAGCGCGTTCTCCTTCGCGTGAGGAAGCGCAAGGGCGCCCCCACTTGAGCGTGTAAGCGCCACAAAAACTAAAAGGCATGCAATTCAATGTAATGGTAAAATAATACATGTTGACCCAAACTGCGGCCCGCGGCCCAAATACGGCCCGGCTCCACATTTGGTCCGGCCATTTTGATTTTTTTTTTTCTTTCTCAATCGTGTTATTTATTTCCTGGCCTTTTCCTTGAAGAATTCAGAGAGGGTTATTTGGTTATTATCTATTTAATTAATAGTGTTTTTATTATTAATTATAATTATAATTATTATTATAAAGAATCCAGAAAGGGTTATTTGATTGTGGCTTTCTGAAAAACAATAACTTTTTACATTTATGCACTTCTGCAATCGTCACACTTTTTCTGTTACAAACTGACCCCGGCCCCTCACCAGAGAAGGGAAAAATTATGTGGCCCTCACAGGAAAAAGTTTGGGGACCCCTGCTTTAACACATATTGCCAAAGGCAGAACAACAACCTATCTGCCAATATATACTAGGCATGTGCCGGTATGAGATTTTGACGGTACGATAACCGTGAGCAAAAATACCGCGGTTTCACGGTATCACGGTATTGCAATTATAGCTCCCAAAAATTTTGAGATGTATGGGTAAAAAAAAAAAAAAAAAAAAACTTTTTTCCATTGAACAGTATTTTTTTTTCAGACCATAGTTGCAAATTGGAACATGAATATATTGTGAAAATAAATAAATTATCAATTAAAAAAATATTTGAAATAAAATTAAAATAAATATAACTTATAGACTATGCTCACAGCCACAGCTCAAGTTGCACAAGATTACAGCAAGAACAAAACAATTTCTATAAAGTAAAAACACTTCTGAATAAAATTTTTAAAAATTTATACTGCATGACTTTTTTTTGAGGGTGGAAAAGCTTAAGTGAAGTTTTGCCATTTTCAGCCACTGTTTCAACTCTAGTCTACATGATGTCATGCCTTTGTGTTTAAAAGAACATAAGGAATTCATAAGTTAGGTAAAAATGTATAAGTTGGTTAAAATGTCAATATTGTTGTGGAAAGGTTTCATCTAAAAAAAAAAAAAAAAAAAAACATTGGGAGTGAGACCTCACCTTGATCCAGCGAACGTGGATTTGTGCTTGGGGCAAGATCATCGTTCGCAATTAGCGATTTTTGATGCTATCAGTTTTTCCCCTTCATTCAAGCGAATCAAGCTTGTTTTCTCACTCTGCGGCTGTAACACTCAACGAAGTTGCTCTCCCAGCTGAGCCTAGGCTAACATTCATCTTTGTAAACTTTTACTTTGTTTGTATATTGAATTTGAAAGGAAAATGTGTGTTTTGTTTTTGGCGAACTTTTTCCATGGTGCTAATCTGTGGAAGCTACTCACATGGAAAAATCTAATTGTACAACATTTTAAATGTATTCATTTTGTATATTAAACTTACCACGATTTGACAGCTCAATAATTTAAAGAACAGTACGCCTCATGTTTGGAGTAATTGTTTTTGGGTTAGCTGGCTGTGTAGCCGATAGCATCACTCTCACACACAGCAACAAACGGGAGGGGGTGAGCGCTGCTGCGCCAAGCCGCTTCTGGCTGCATTTTTGACACAAGAAAAATAGCGAAAACCGTCCTACGGTCTGACGGAAAATTTTAGTGGTTTTGAAACCGCGACGTTTTCACACCACGGTAAACCGTGAAACCGGTAACCGGCACATGCCTAATATATACCAATATTTTTTATTTCTATTAGATAAATGTTTCAGTAAAATGTTACACATTCTTGTGTATTTGCCACTTATTGCCACAGTTAACATTGAGGGTTTGGGCCTCTTTTGATCTGGTGAGTTTGTAAGGTGACTTCTGATTAAACAAACTCGATGCCAATCAAAACGTTTGTTTTTCTTTTTCCCCAAATTAGAATCGATAAGAGAATCGATAAAGAATCGAATCGTTAAGCAATATCGATAATGGAATCGGAATCGTAAAAATCCTATCAATTCCCATCCCTAGTGACGAGTGGTCAAGGTGGATTTATTTTTTTGTGAATAAATGTGCATAAGTGGAAGCGTCTCCCCCTTTTGTTACTTTTATGCACGCATCCTACTTACCACGCGTTACAAGTTGCAGTAGGAAAGAAGGAGTAGGTAGAGGCTTGCAGTCCCTGTGCAAATGAGCAATGTATTGCTCGTGTCGTGTTTAAGAACTGCTCAGATTTTTCGCCATCTGCTACCTTGCTGTCGGCAAAAATGTGGACCCCAGCACGTCTACTGTACATAATTTGATTAGTGTCGTCAAGTGTCAATATACACCGAAGTGTCCTTTCCATTTCATCCATATGAGACCGTCAATTCTCCCCCTGTTTTATTCCAACACATTGTTGAGGAGAGAAAGGTAGCTAATGGCTAAAAATCCGAGCAGTTCTTGAACGTGACGCGAGCAGTTGCATTTGCTCTCGTTTCAAACCAAATCGATTGACTATTTTGTTCGCCTCCATGAAAACACAAAGAGAGAAAAAAGGCAACTTTTTTGAGAAACACTACAAAGGTAAATGAGAAAGCCCTCAAAGCCAGTTACCTTGTTGCTAAACTTGTTGCTGAATCCAAAAAGAGGCAATACTGCCTGCCTGCAAAGCCATTGTAAGTGAGATGCTTGCGATTAAACACTAAAGTCCCCGTCTGACAATTCTAAGCTTTTCAAGCCTAACCGCAATAAAAAATAAAAACTGAGACGAAGAGCTGTTGACGAAGATTCTCGCAAGGATATCGGCTTTGTGTTCATCCATACAAGCTCAAGTTTCACACTGAGTAAGTATGAATATTGAGAAATTATTTCATAACTACCCCTTTAACACCGAACGTGTCGGCAGCGACGCGTTTACACATATCGTCTTTGAAGCTTCATCACGCTGTCATTACGTCACCCACGTGCCGCTGGTTGGTCTCATTTGAAAGTGCAGAAGTTGATGTCCACACCTGTTTTTATTTGAAGTCAATCGACCAAGAAAAACGGGAGATAATGTCATTTGAGTTTTATAGTTTTATTCCACTCATAAATATGCATTAAAACGCTGCATGGACCTTGTATCTATCTCCATATTTCCATCATTTCTTGTCCTTTTTCAAAACCGAAAGCAGCACAAAAGACTACATATCCCAAGAGCCGTTCTGATGTCAAGAAGGACGAACCGAATGTGATCATTTTTAATAAATTTCCGAACGAGGCGCCAACTAATGAAAGGGATGCATGCGACGCAAGCAACGGCCGGTTGGTTTGAGCGAGCGACTTTGAAACGTGCAGAATGAATATAAAACTACATTTAGCGCAAGCTAATGCATTATTTCATTAACTCAAGGAAGAAGATGAGCCGTATTTGTTGTCTTTTTCTTTGCATGAGTCGGTGTCTCTGCGAATAGAAGTGACGGCAGCGCGCAAACGGCGAAAGAGTAGGCTGTGTGACCTGTGTGACGCAGCTCTGTGACCTGTTCAAGCTTTATTGAGTGTGCAAAAAAAAAAAAAAAAAAAAAAAAAACTTTATTGGGTCGAATGCCTGGAAATTTTGAATTGAACTGAACTACTTGTCAATATTTTTTAAAATACTTTTTTTCAATGTTATATATATTTTTTCTTTACTATAATCTTTTCAATTTTTATGTAGATGTGTGTTCAAGAAGCTTGATTGCATGTGGGTATATACTTTTGATAAGGTGATGGGTACAACACCTAACTTCACAAAGAGATATCCTCCAAACCCTTTTTGTGTTAGATGATGTATATATAAATTATTTTCTCACTATTTTACACTGTATATAACCTGTTTTGACCATAGTATGTGTAAAGGCCAAAAACGCCTATGACCATACCTGCGGTTTGTGTTGAATTGTCAAACATAAAACTATTCAATCTTATTTTTTTCTACTGAATGTTTATCCTAACAAGTTGAATAAATATGATCATGCTTCAAAACGGTTGGTCGAGCATGTTTGGTTGTCAGTGGGACGTCAACATAACAAATTTTGAAAAAAGATTTTGGGATTTTTTTTTGGTCTTTTTGGGTCCAAAATGAGGATTATAATTGGTAAGTGAAGAAAACAACAGTTTGGACATGAAGTTCAAGGTGTCCTGAAAAAAGGGACCCAACTTGGCCATTGTAAACAATTTTTTCTTTGAAATATAAAGGCAACATCAAATGCATGCAAATTCGGCCAAAATAGGCTTAGGTGTTAAAGGGTTAAATATACTGTACAGAAAGTAATTTTGGAACATTTTTGGTTTATGTTGTGCCGCGAGATTTTTTCCAATGTAAAAACGTGCCGTGACACAGAAAAGGTTGAAAAACAGTGACAGACACTGGACACATCATGTGTACCTAATGAACTGTCCAGCTGCGTTTTGGAGGGAACATGTCTGTTGATGATGATGATGAGGACCACCGACGGCATTCAGCTTCATCCAGAGCATCATCATCATCATCATCACCACCACCATAGGAGCGCCATCTTGTCAAAAATCAACATCAATACTCTGAAGTTGTAATATTACCTTGTAATGGGAAAGTCAGCCATAACTGTGGTGAGAACTAGCGAAAAATAACATCCTTTCATTCATTCAATGCTTCTTCTTGAAAAAAAAATAATAATAATAATGTAAGTGGCAAAATGTTCACGTTAGGTTAATAAAACGCTTGGCTCAGGAGAAAGAAATACCAATCAAAGCCACGAAATGACTCACGAGGCCTGCTCTTCTTCACGGAGTCGCTGCGAAGCCTCGGCGTCGCGTCGGGGGCGAGGCCCGCCTTGTCGGTTTCGCTCCGGAGGACACAGCTCGAGCCGGGAGCGTCTTTGTCAAGGCGCAGCGGCTTCTTCGTTGGTGTTTCGTCCTCGTCGTCTGAGCTGTCCTCGTCGGGATGGCGGTAACCGTTGGACGCCATTTAAATAATAATAATAAAAAAACAAACACACAAACAACGGGGCCGGGCCGGGGGATGCGAGGTGGGTAAGGGTAACGGGGGGCGGGGGTTAACGATGTTTAGCTTGGGACTAAAAACGCCGAAAAGCCGGAGGAGGAAGCTAATTTGCAAACTAACTAGCTTAATTTAGTGCTCGGTTTCCCCGTCTTGTTCTTTTGAAGGTGGGCGTGGTCACCCATGAGTGACGGCTGAGCAGCCAATTGCAACACAACTAATACCCCGTGACGCGCCCTTTTTCTGATTCTTTAGTACCATTTTACGGTGCTATTAGGCTCGAGCGTATGACGTGGCACTCGCGAGGTTTCCGCCGCTATCGCCATTGTGGAAGCGAGAAACATAAACTCAGGCATTTCAAGTTACAGGTCGCTCTTTAAAAATGGTCGGAAATTATTGTGCGGATTGCAACAACCGATCGAATAGAAAGGAGAATGTACAGCTCGACGGAACACCATTGAGTTTCTTCCGGATCCCTACATGGAGAAAAGGCGAGGGAAAGCTCATATCTGAACTTACCAAACGTCGAAGAATGGCATGGGTGGCCTCGATCAGAAGGAAGGGCATAACGTTTGATTCTCCAGTTACACACTGAGTTTGCTCTATGCACTTCCACTCTGGTAAGTTAATTTCGTTTGCTTACGCAAATTTCAGTAACTTTACGCCCTAAGTCGGCCTGTTGTTAGCTATTGCTACAGCTAAACAACTAGCATGCATACATGTGCATTGTCTTCATAAGACATAATTCATGTCGTTGCTAAATGAAAAAGCTGTAATATTTTGACGTGAGAGAGTGGCAAAGAATTTGTACACAGGCTACATTTTATGCAGCAAAAGATTTGTACATCCGTGTTCACAGACTAATGTAAACACACATTGCCTACCTTTGCTAGAAAGATGGTGTTGCTGTTTGCTATGGTCATAAAGTGAAGATCCTGCACCCATCCGCAGCAAAACTGTTCGTAGCTTTGTAGCGATTTGTAGTTTCGGAATTGCTGATGAGTGTAGTAACATATACCAAACACTAAATACAGCATGATGTCCATTTCGCGTAGTGGTGGAAGCTTGTCGACATCTTTATTCCATTTGTGTTCGGCTTGCTCGTGAGGGTCAACATTGTTCACATCCTTAAAATTGCTCACATATCTGTCCTTCGCCGTGGTAACAAGTTTGTCTCTGTTTCGAACTGGCAAGTTTTCCCTACATTTTTCCATCTTTGGCACTCGTAGTTGAATTGTGCCGTTAAGTTTAAATGTCCCGTGATGCAGACGTGCTTCCGCAATGGCAAATCTCGCACGATCCCGTGCTGCTGTGACGTAAACGCTCGAGCCTAATTGTATATATAATGTACAGTATATATACATTGAGCACTTGTAAAACACGAAATAAAAGAAGTTATATACAGTGCTGGCCAAAAGTATTGGCACCCCTGCAATTCTGCCAGATAATGCTCAATTGATTGCTATTACAAATGCTTTGGTAGTAATATCTTCATTTATTTTGCTTGCAATGAAACAACACAAAAGAAAATGGAAAAACTCCAAAAATGGGCTGGACAAAAGTATTGGCACCCTTTGAAAAATCATGCGAGGCTTCCTTAATTTGAGTAATTAACAGCACCTGTTACTTACCTGTGGCACATAACAGGTGGTGGCAATAACTAAATAACACACACGCATCCAGTTAAAATGGATTAAAGTTGAGGCAACCTGTGTCCTTGTGTGTACCACATTGAGCATGGAGAAAAGAAAGAAGACCAAAGAACTGTCTGAGGACTTGAGCAAAATTGTGAGGAAGCATGGGCAATCTCAAGGCAACAAGTCCATCTCCAAAGACCTGAATGTTCCTGTGTCTGCTGTGCGCAGTGTCATCAATAAGTGTAAAGCCCATAGCACTGTGGCTAACTTCCCAAGATGTGGACGGAAAAGAAATTTGACGAGAGATTTCAACGAAAAATCGTGCAGATGGTGGATAAAGAACCTTGACTAACATCCAAACAACTTCAAGCTGTCCTGCAGTCAGAGGGTACAACAGTGTCAACCCATACTATCTGTCGGCGTCTGAATGAAAAGGGACTCTGTGGTAGGATACCCAGGAAGACCCCAGTTCTGACCCAGTGACATAAAAATGCCAGGCTTACCGGAGAAAGCCAAAAACGTTTTGGAAGAATGTTCTCTGGTCAGATGAGACAAAGTAGAGCTTTTTTGTTAAAGGCATCAACATAGAGTTTACAGACCTTCAAAGAAAAGAACACGGTCCCCACAGTCAGACAGGGCAGAGGTTCTCTGATGTTTTGGGGTTGCTTTACGGCCTCTAGCCCTGGACTGCTTGACCGTGTGCATGGCATTATGAAGTATGAAGACTACCAACAAATTTTGCAGCATAATGTCGGGTCCAGTGTGAGAAAGCTGGGTCTCCCTATAAGGTCATAGGTCTCCCAGCAGGACAATGACCCAAAACACACTTCAAAAAGCAGTAGAAAATGGTTTGAGAGAAAGCACTGGAGACTTCTAAAGTGGCCAGCAATGAGTTCAGACCCGAATCCCATAGAACACCTGTGGAGAGATCAGAAAATGGCAGTTTGGAGAAGGCACCCTTCAAATCTCAGAGACTTGGAGCAGCTGGCAAAAGAAGAATGGTCTAAAATTCCAGCAGAGCATTGTAAGAAAGTTATTAATGGATACCGTAAGCGGTTGTTCACAGTTATTTTGTCTAAAGATTGTGCTACCAAGTATTATGCTGAGGATGCCAATACTTTTGTCCAGCCCATTTTTGGAGTTTTGTGTAAAATGATAATAATTTAAATATTTTTTTCATTCTTTTGTGTTTTTTCATTGCAAGCTAAAAAAATGAAGATACTACTACCAAAGCATTTGTAATTGCAATCATTTTCCAGGAGAAATTGAGCATTATCTGACAAAATTGCAGGGGTGCCAATTCTTTTGGCCAGCAGTGTCTTATTTCAATGACATGTTTCTCACGTCACTTTCTTTTTAGGAAAAATTAAGGCATGAAAACAAACAAGAACTGTTTTGTTCACAATTTATTATCTTACTATATACATACTATTTACAAGAAAATGCCTCCATATATTTGTACACTTAATTAGTACCATTAACGCAGTCGCACAATATAAAATATTTGGTCTTTGATAAAATGTGTTCGCTATTTCAAAATGTGATCATTATGATTTAATTAAATAACTGTACATATTTGAAATTTCACACAGACTGGTCGTTTATTGCCGTCAACATATTTAAAAATAATCATCAACTAAGAAAATCATCGTTGGCGGCGGCCCTAATGTCGAGCGGTGATTTAAAAAGCTGGGAAAACAAAGCCTCTTCTTGTCTGTTTTTCCACTCAATGTTTGAACTTCCACGCCAGCAAGAGCGCGCAGGCGGCCACTCCCACTGCCGTGGCCACGTATTTGACGTCGGCGCGCGGTTTACCGGCGGGGGCCGGCCGCTCCTCGGCGGGGGCGGCGCCACCATTGAGTGCGCATTGGCCGTCCAGGTCCGGAAGCGACGAGACGCGGCCCTCGTCGACCTGCGCCTCGTCTGTGCTGATTTCCAGACGTTCAGAGTCGCCCGAGTACGGCGGATCGGACTCCGGCGAGGCCGGACGGTCCCTTGGCCGGACGCTGACGAGGGGAAGGGGCGCGCTCAGGCACGGAGAATCGGGCGTTTCGGGCCTAACGGGGCTCGCCGACGAGCTTCCTGTAGATCCGTGCTTCTCCACCGCCGTCTGAAAACGGAAAAACGAGTGAGGAAAGGCTGCAACCTAGCCGTTCATGCCTATTGGTTTCAACTTGGATCTAGATCAAAATAAAATTAAAAACAGGAATTGGCCCAAAATGCCCCAATATTCGACAGGAAGTGACCCAAAATGACCCCAAACCAATAGGAAGTGAACTGGAATTGAACCCAATCAAGAGCTGAAACAGGAAGTGACCCAAAATAAATAGGATGTAGCCCAAAAGAAACAGCAAGTGTAACTGTAATAGCGTACGGCATGAATGCTATTTTTAGACCGCAAGACTGCGTGACGTCACCAGGGCTGCAGCTATCGAATATTTTAGTAAGCGACTAATCGACTGAAATTTCTATCGATTAATCGAGTAATCGGATAAAACATCTTTTTTTTTTTTTTTGTTTAGGTAAAGAGCAATTATAAATATACATGAGAAAAAAAGACATTTAATCCAATATTGAACCATTTTCAGTCAATCAATGCCTTTATTTTCGGTATAGATTGTTGAAAACAACAATTGCATCTCAGATGTGACTAGAAAAACAAAATCACTGCTTTCACTCCAAAAACTTGTAGATCTTATTAAAAAAAAAAAAAAAAAAAAACTTATTCCTTACCTAAAAATGTAATTACGCTTGATAACACACATCACTTGAAAGCTACGTGTTTTTCCCACGTGTTTCAATTTAATTTCCATCTGTGTCAAGCTCTTTTTAAAGTCTAGTTAAGTTTTAAGTTAGTCTAAACTGCAAGCACTTATAGGATTTTGAGTTTTTGCAGTGTTCAAAATAAATGTATGATACCTGCTCTATTGGAGCACATTAGGGACCAGTGCTACTTGGTGTTTCATTCAGCAATGACTACTGAGCTAAAACTGACAGTTACATTTATTATGTTTTAATTTTACACCCTCATCACTTTACAGTGCTGTGTTTTTACTGATTAAATAAAGCCTGTATGTAAGACACGTTAGCCACGCATCGACAGTGGTCATGATCAATAGAAACTTAGCCCTCCGAAAAGCTAACGTTACGTGGGCGAGTGACAGTAACGTTATATTTATTAGCGATGAGAAGTCTACTGCTTAAAGATGGCGGCTGTTTACTAACGCTGCCCAGACGCGGCCGAGTCTGTCATTTCGCATCTAGTCCTAAATGCATGCGATATCTATGAGACGCATCGGACACTACCTGCTACCACACTAGCATCATGCGGGCCTAGTTTTTAGCAACGTCGGCGTAATTTGTAGTGGCTGTCGGCTGCAGTAAGTTTTTTTTAATCTTTTCTTCCTCTACGCACGTGACGTCAGCGCATTGTCTCGCATTAAAAGTAGTCCGGGAAAAACGTGATGCTTAGACATGGCAAAATTAAACGATTCCTCAAGGTGAATAGAAATACTTGGATCAATTTTTAAACTCGAGTTACTCGAGTTGCTCGAGTATTCGTTTCAGCTCTAGACGTCACCATCGTAAACTGGAAGTGGGTCAACATAGAAGCGCCCTCGCATACAACCCATGTACTTAGTACTGCTTGTTTTCTGCCGGTAATCTTTCAAAAAAGAACATGTCGAGTAAGCACTGCTGCTATGGAACTTGTAAAATGACTCGAGACATTACGACATATGAAGGATGTTCTCTTCATACGTTTCCTGAAGCCAAAAACTCAGAGGGAAAAAAATGTGAAGAATGGATCAACTTGTGCGGACGTCCAAAAGAACAGTTTAACTCCAACAAGGTGAATTCACCTTTCATTCACCTTCATATTCAGTAAACATTCTGTTGGGGGCCAAGGTCCTACAGATGATGAAGAGGTAAGCCATTTTGATATTTTTTATTGTGACGTTTTGCCGAGCTGCTTCTGTCTGACAGTCAATGACCTGAAAAAAATTTAAATGGTATCTGCCTGCCACTGTTGTTACTTTTTCTTTTGTAAAGAAATAACTTTAGAAAGGGGAAGTGTATATAAATTAATAGAATTAATATTTGTTATTAATGAAAAAAATTAAGTGTTTGTTGGCTGTCACTGAGTAGCATTTACGATCACTACACAAAAATAGCAATATACATTACTCCCAAGAACGGTCAGAGATGTAAGACAACCAGAGGATATAATATATAAGAAAGACAGGCATATAGTGGTAAACGATAGATTGTTGAAACAGGAGAATGTCATTGTCAGTGGCTTAAGGCAATGCACACAATGAAAAAGGCGTTGATAAAAAAAGCTGCCTCAGGTCGGCTCTTTTTCCCGTCTATTTCGGCCCTCGACACTCAAGCCATCTCTTTAACTGAACATTTGTATGTTCTTCGACATCTTTACCAGTGAATTTGGCACCAGAGACATCATTTTCAGACAGAAGTGGTAGGTTTAGCTCAGTAAACATCTCGTTCTTACACTATTTACATGCATTTAGAACTAGGGAGAAACGCGAGCTTGACCCGCCTAGCAACAGTTGCTAACGTCATGAATATTAATCAGCAAAAGTGACGTGTTGTGTGCGCTAGCAGTTGAACCTAAATCAACAGGATGTAGTGGAAGTGACCCAGGAATGCCTCAAAATCAACAGGATGTGACCAACGAATAGGAAGTGACCCAGAAATGCTCTAATATCAACAGGAGGTGATCCCAAATGTAAAGAAGGTGAAGCAAACGCAATTAGAAATGGCCTATAAGTGCCCGAAATGCAACAACAAGAAACCCCAATTCAACAGGAAGTGACCTTAGTATGCCCTAAAATCAACAGTGAACAACAGGGAGCGACCATAGACTTCATAACCTATTGACATGACACGGGAAACGGGGCCGATTCGTAGGGGCCTATTTTCAAAAACTTCAAATTCAAATATTTTGAAAACCAAAGCTGCAACAAGCCGAAAACCAAAACAAGCACCTCCTTAGCCATATATGAGTCTCCATGAGCAGCGGCATCAAAAATTTCAAAAGTCGTTCCCTTATAAAGTCCTGATTAATTATTTTTCATATAAGTATAACACAACTTAAAATGGCTATAAAAGTCTCAGATTGTACACTAGATGAACAAAGATCACCAAATGCAGAGATAATCACCTATATTTTCCGGATCAATAGCAATATTTAACATATCATATGTTAAGTATAAAGCTACATTCACACCGGCCGCGTCATTTGCTTGCGGCGCGTCGGGTTTCCATTGAAAGTCAATGTAAACGCGCCACAAGGCGCGTCAAGCTGCCTTGCGTCACGCGTCACGCGTCGGGGCGTCGCGATGACGCCAAATCGACTGACGCGCGTCAAATTTAACGCGCCGCAAGAAGATGGTTTGGTTGAACTTTTCTGCGGCAGAGTTCAGCGTCGAGGGGGAAGCAGCCAATCGAATACGTTTTCTCATTCACGTGACTTTAGCTGCCCCGGAGCCGGAAACATGCCGCCACATCCGGTGAACACTAGTCAAAACATTTCGAACTACTCAGAAAATGGAAGGCGCTTTGAAAATTGCTGTGAGTGACCATAAAGTCCTTTTCAACACGACATTGCCAACATAGAAAGACCGGAACAAGAAGGACGCTGCCTGGAGGGAAATAAGCGATGTGCTCAATGTTTCTGGTAAGTACTGAACGCCGCAGCTAACGCAAAAAAAGGTAGCAAATGCTAAATTACAGGCTACAGTACTTAAAGCCAACAACTTACTACAACTCGGACAAAACGGGAAAACTGCTATGCTCATTTGTTTACAATTATTTAGCGCAGCAGCGGCTGGTTCGGCGCTGGTCTTTTTTTTTTTTTCTTTATTCGGCACAACGCCGGCCGACGTGGAAATGCACGATATTAATGGCGTTCCTTGATAAATTTGTAGCATCGAGAAAGACCTCTACCAATTTCGGTTCGTTTGTATGTGCATTAAGTTTCGATTGCATGTGCATTTAAGGTTTCTGTGCGATATGGAAGAAATTAATAAGGAACAAAAAAACTCTTCATATCTGCACAAAGGAATGCCATGACCCCTATATGACACTGACAAATGCAGCATTGTTACTATGTTTTGGTTTTTATTTTGTTATTTTAATTTACCTATATCTATTTAATTTTTTTTTTTTTAAACATTAGCCAAGACGAACATCAGAGTTTGATGGGGGATTCCACTCCTTGCATAGAGCCTATCCGTCCTTCGACTACACCCTCAATGGACTGGCCTCCTGGAACACCTGCCTTGGGAAGCACACCGACAGACTGCACACCAGCCATGGTTCACATCGCAGAAACGCCAGCCGTTCTATACTACTCCCCTTCCACAGTTAGCTGAGGACCCCTCCTCTCTCACCCCGGCAGTCACACCACAAAGGTCGCGTGGTATGTATAAAGTTTATTAATCGACGTAACTGATGTTTGTGTTGGACTTTTTTTTAATACAGGTAAAAAGCGAAAGGCGGGAGACTCCGTGGGAGTCCGTGGGAGAATGAGATTATCCAAGCCATCAAATTCCACGGAAACGATGCACCAACCCACAAAATAAACCACTGTCTTCTGGCATTTCAAGAGCTTATCGACACACTTCCAAAGATGAAGCAGCAGGAGCTTCGATTAAAGTTGCATCAGCTTGCGTTTGAGTTTGTGAAGGCACACGGGAGCTGCGTGAATTTTTTCTTCTACAACTATTGTACTGTGTGTATTTTGCAGTGGGGAATTATAGTTTTAATTTGTACCGAATTTATCTCTTGCAGTCTGGTCTATTATGTACGGTGTATCAAAGGAGTCAAATTACAATCAGACTTAAATGATTTGCAGTGTAGTTGAAAAAAGGGCTTACATAGGTTTTTGCATTCTTCTATGTATATAGGTTTGTTAAAAAAAAAAACTTCTTTTCAAAATTGTATTCATTCCTACTTCATTTGTTACCTAGTTAGGTACTGTACAGCTACACTCAGTTAGTTACAACTTGGGTTTTCATTTATTATACCATAAATTCTATTTCCGTTTATATGAGCATTAAAACATCAGGCATCAACTAAAAAATAGTAGTTATTTTCTTTTAAATTTTTTACTGTGTGATTTTTTTTTTCTTTATTCTACAACTATTTTACTGTGTGTATTTTGCAGTGGGGAATTATAGTTTAATTAGTACCGAATTGATCTCTTGCAGTCTGCTCTATTACTGGACTGTCTCAGGAAATTAGAATACACAATATTCTAATTTTTTGAGACAGTCCTGTGTATATATACAGGACTGTCTCAGGAAATTAGAATACACAATATTCTAATTTCCTGAGACAGTCAGGAAATTAGAATATTGTGTATTCTAATTTACACAATATTCTAATTTCCTGAGACAGTCAGGAAATTAGAATATTGTGTATTCTAATTTCCTGAGACAGTCCTGTATATATACACAGGACTGTCTAAAAAAATTAGAATATTGTGTATTCTAATTTTCTGAGACAGTCCAGTATGTATGGTGTATCAAAGGAGTCTCATTACAATCAGACTAATATGATTTGCAGTGGAGTTGAAAAAATGGCTTACATAGGTTTTTGCATTCCTCTATGTACATAGGCTTGTTAAAATTCTTTTCAAAATTGTATTCATTCCTACTTCATTTGTTTCATAGTTGGTTACAATTTGGGTTTTCATTTATTATACCATAAATTCTATTTCCAATTATATGCGCATTAAAACATCAGGCATCAACTAAAAAATGAATAAAGGAGTAGTATGAAATGTGAACTTAGAAAATCCAACCCCCCTGCACCAACAAATTAGCTGACAACTGTCATAAGTACATAAATACTTGATTACAAATATTATTTATCCACACAAACATTTTTAATATAACTAACCTCTTCGTTTTCAAACAGGTGGTTAGAAGCAAGGAACGTAATGAATTGTATAGTTTGTAATGATTGTGTGTTAAAAATAGGATAGGCCTTAGCAAGAATTGAAATACTTGGTGATAGATTGGCTTGGAGATAGCTAATGTAGGGGTTCCAGCAGATCTTGTCATCGATTAATACTAAATAAAGAAACTAAATAAGAAATTTACAAACACTTTAACATCACATTATTAACTTGTATGTTGAAATCAATATCATACAACTGCCAAACACCATGTTTTGTCTTTTCCAGGCTCTAATTACTGCACACACAGAACAAGAGTTGCCAGTACAAGTGAATTTTAAAATATTATAAAAATGAAAATTTAATAAAAAATTTCATTACAGAAAATGCAGGCATGGCAAATGTCCATGCGGGGTATTTATTAACACTTTCTAAACAATTTACAGTCTTGCTACTGTAATGCAACTTCATTTGTGAAATATAAGGTGAATGCTTCCCGCACTGCAATGGCCTCTCGTGTTGCGTTGTTGGCAGAAAGTCTGCTAACATCAGGGAGAGGATGGCTATCAACATTAGCTTTGGCATTTGGTGTTTCAGCTGTTCCTGGTGAAGATTTCCTAATGATCATCGACAACTTCTCTATGCCATTTTCAACGATGAGTCTATGGTTTTACCGGATACAAAACAAGGGCTGAACCGGAAGTAGTTCAGTCTCGCGGTCTGACTTCTCGAGCTCGGTGTGAATGCTTTTGGCGACGGCAATGTGCGCGTTATTTCGCGGCCGGTGTGAATGCAGCTTAAGTTTTTGACCAAAATAGCAACTTAATTTTTTAAAGTTGTTTTAAACAGCTAATAAATCACTCAACATCAGAAACTTAATACTTGAGGAAAACATGCAGGATCAATTATAAATAATATGTAAATAGATTATTAATCAATTCTATCTACAATCACAACTTATTGGAGAATAGAATAGCCCTTTATAATCATTATACACTATATACTGTTACCGAATGAGGCTAGTGGCCGCCCGGCGTAAACGGCGTATCTGGCGAAAATTCTTGTGAATAAATGCTTAAATCCCCGAATTCTTCATAGATATGGACGTAAAACAGTCTCAATTATTGGTCAAAAGGAAAAAAAAACATGGAGTTAGCATTAATTTTACGTAAATATGTCGAAGTACAATGCTAGTCTGTTAGCGAATGAGGCTAGCGGCCGCCTGGCGCAAAAGGAGCTTTTTTGGCGAAACTTTTTGTGAATAAATGCTCAAATCCCTGAATTCTTTATAGACATGGACGTAAAACAGTCTCGATTCTTGGTTAAAAGCAAAAGAAAACGTGCAGGTAGCATGTATTTTACTTAAATATGGCTAATGTGTGGCTCGTCTTTAGCCGACTCCTTGTGTAAAAAAAGAAGAAAATTCTTGTGAATAAATGCTTCAATCACTGAATTATTTATAGATCTGGACGTAAAACTGTCTCGATTCTTTGTTGAAAGAGCTAAAAACTGGGCAGTTACGCATCTATTTTACCTATTTATGTCGAAGAATGACGCCAATGCTTTCAAATTGCATGTATGGTGCGAAAAATATAATGTTTTCATTGAATCCTCGAACAAATCACTCCTGAGACAAACCTTCCTGTTTGTATGCAATACAGCTTTCGTAGTTCTTCTTCTCCAAGCTTTAACCCGGCTTTGACATGAAGATTGAAGATTCAAGCTCAGCCACTTATGGCAAGGCGTCGCGCAAAGAATGACGAAGTGTCACGTCAATAGTAATGAAATCTATAGAGCAGTGGTGTCCAAACTATTCCACATAGGGCCGCAGTGGGTGCTGGATTTCATTCCTACAAAACAAGACATCTTTTCACCAATCTGGTGTCTCACAAGTGTAATCAGTTGACTGCAGTCAGGTGCTGCTTGTTTTAGCACAAACTTCATTGGTTAAACTGTCTATGCTCGATTGGTAGGAACAAAAACCAGGACCCACAGCGGCCCTTGAGGACACGTTTGGACACCCATGCTAAAGAGTGACCCAAAAATCAATATGAGTGACACAAAATCGACAGGAAGTTTCTCACCTGAACTTCTGGATCATCTTTAGTCGCCGAGCTAGCGGTAGTGGTGGCGACTTCCTCTGTGGGCGGGGCCGTTTCCTGCACGGGAGACTTCTCGGCTGCAGATGGCGCCTCGCCGTCATCCGATCCCGCGAGACTCTCCCCCGAACTTTCAGAGGCGGCCGAATCGCACACTTCCGCCGACTCGGACGACGCCCGACGGTCTGGCGAAAGTTCTTCGGGTATCGCCGGACTATCCGGGACGTCAGAGTTTTCCTCCGGTTCCGGGCGATCCTGATCCGGCGAGGGTGTTTGGGAGGCGGGAGTTTGGTCTTCCGGGTCAGTCGGCGAAGAAGCGGCGGCCCGGCTCTCGGGGACGGTCGGCAGCGCCGCCCGGATGTTTGCTTCTACCGCGCTAGCGCTGGAAGCTTAAGTCAAGAAAAAAAAATGGAGGCGATTAACTTCATGCGCTGCCATCCCTCACGCTTCAAATGCAACCTAAGTGTAAATAGTTGACAGTGATAAAATAATCTTTTCAAGGCACCCCTACCAACATGGTCGCCCTGACGACATATTAGTAGGGGCGACGAAAGGTCTTTTCATGCGTCTGCCATGGATCGAAATGTGTTAACACTAGCAGAAGTGGGAGAGTTGGCAGCAAACGAACGTTCATTTTATTAACGTCAACGGAGTGCGCGGTGCCGCGCGGACATTAGCTTCCAGTACGCTAGCGCTGTCAGCTAAAACCAAGTAAAAAATCAAAGGGATCAACTCTTTCCCTGCGTTTGCCTGCACCAGTTAAATGTTCGTTCATTCGCCGCCATCTCTCTCGCTTCAAATGGCTCGGACATTTCCTAGTGATGAACTCCTTTCGATTCACGGCAGGATGATTGCACGTGGGCGTTAGCTTCCACCACACTAACGCTTTAAATCAAGAAAAAAAAAAAAGGCGGCAATTGCTGCCATTGCCAATAAACGTCCAAATACATTGGACGTCTGGTGCCTTCAAAATGTACATTTTCGGAAAGTAAATAAAAATGGATCTTACGGCGAGGTTCGGCGGCAACGAGCCTGGCGTACTCGGCGCGGACGTCGGCGGCAATGGCGCCATGCTCGCAGTTCTCCAGAGCTCGGATAAAATGGTCGGGCCAGCTTTGGCGCCTCTTCAGGCAGTCAAGCAGCAGGACCATGGCATCAAAGTTGCCGCACGTCTCCCGCTTGGCCTCGATGCACTCCTACAACGTGCCAAAAATACAAAAAAAATAAATATATAAAACCCCTAGCAAAAAGTATGGAATCACCAGTCTCGGACGAGCACTCACTCAGACATTTTATTATGTAGAAAAAAATAAGATAAAAAGCTTGAAAAAATAATGAATTAGTTCAAAAGAGCAACTCCTTGGCATTAAGAAACACAAAAGAAATGAATAAAAAACATTGTGGCAGACAGTAAATTTTACTTTTATTGAGCAAATGCAGGGAAATAAATACAAAATCACTCCATTCTGAAGAAAAAAAATATGGAATCACTCCATTTTTAGAAGAAAATACAGACACACTCAGTCAATTTCCTTTCCTTAATTGGGCCCCTGCCTCAGATTAGATCTGCTCGTTAGTCAGCAGTTAAAAACAGTGCAGTTATCACACCTTGGAAGGCTGCTGGACCAAGTGGACTCACAAGAATCATGGCTCCGACAAGAGAGATGTCTATTGAGACCAAGGAGAGGATCAAACTTTTTGAAGAAGGTAAGGCTACACGCATGGTTGCCAAAGATGTGGGCTTTTCACAGTCATCAGTATCAAAAATCTGGACCAAGTACAAACAGCATGGCATGATTGTTAAAGTTAAGCGTACTGGTAGACATCCAAACGTCTTGACAAACAACTAAAGGCCATACGTCTTGAAAACAGAAGATGTACAACAAGACAAATGAAGTAATGGGAGGAGAAAACAGAAGATGTACAACAAGACAAATGAAGTAATGGGAGGAAGCTTGAGTCAAGCTTGAGTCAAGGTATGTGACAGTACTGTGCAAAATCGCCTAAAGGAAATGGGATTTTCACACAGGAAAGCTCAAAGGAAACCATTATTAACACTTAAACAGAAAAGAACAAGACTGTAATGGGCTAAGGAGAGGCAATCATGGACTGTGAATGACTGGATGAAGGTTATTTTCAGTGATGAGTCAAGAATCTGCATTGGACAAGGTGATGATGCTGGAACTTTTGTTTGGTGCCGTTCCAGTGAGATTTACAAAAATGACTGCTTGAAGAAAACATCAAAATTCCCTCAGTCCTTGATAATATGGGGCTGCGTGTCAGGCAAAGGCACTGGGGAGATGGCTGTGGTTAAATGTTCAATAAATGCACAAGTTTACATTGCAATTTTAGACAGCTTTCTTATTATCCTTTCAATTGAAAATATGTTTGGGGATAATAAAGTCATTTTCCAAGATGACAATGAATCATGCCACCGAGCTAAAACTGTTAAAGCAGTCCTTAGAGAAAGACTCATCCAGTCAATATCATGGCCTGCAAATAGCCCAGATCTCAACCCTACTGAACACCTGTGGTGGAAATTGAAAAAAAAAAAAGGTCCACAGCAAGGCTCCGACCTGCAAGGATGATGTAGCAACTGCAATCAAAGAGAGTTGGCACCAAATTGATGAAGAATACTCACCAAGTCCATGCCTCAGAGACTGCAAGCTGTCATAAAAGCCAGAGGTGGTGCAACTAAATACTAGAGAGGTGTTTTGATTGTTATTTCTTTGTTTGTTTCTCATGATTCCATATATTTTTCCTCAGAATGGAGTAATTATATATTTATTTCCCTGCACTTGCTCTATAAAAGTAACATTTACTGATCACAATGGTTTTTTATTCATTTCTTTTAGTTTTTCTGAATGCTAAAGAGTTGCACTTTTGAACTATTTATTTTTTTCAAGCTTTTTACCTGAGTTTGTTCTACATAATAAAATGTCTGAGTGAGTGGTCGTCTGAGACTGGTGATTCTATACTTTTTGGTAGAGGTTATAACTCTTATGGTCACTGGTTGGGTGATGATCGTTGTTCAATGTGCTTTTGCACCACCTAGTGTTACAGAAGAAAACTTGAACCTCTAATGCAGACATTTATTTACAGTGGTACTTGTACATACGATTGCTTCGACACACGATCTTCTCGACATCCGAGGTAAAATTTGATTTGCCATTTGTTTCTACATCCGATGACATGCTCAAAATACGACGATTTATGACAGCTCCGCAGTTTTATTGTTTTCCCGCAAGACGGACGCAGGGGGATTTTCTTGTGAGAGAAATCAACATGGGTTCCAACAATGTGAGTGCAGGTGGTGAAAAAAGGAAAAAGTGGAGGCTTACCATTGAAATGAAGATGGAAATGATAAAAAAAAAAAAAAATATGAGCGTGGGGTGCACATCCGTGAACTGGCTCAACAATACGGCCGTAGACTGTCTATGATCTCGGCGGTCCTACTCCGTTTGCCAGCTTTTATAAGTTTGTAACATCGCCAAAGAAATCGCCAGCTTCGTCAGATTTTTAATCATTTATTTCAGAATTTGTGCTGTACAACATGCCTATTGTCCGTCGTAGCTGAACAAGTGAAAAAGTAAAAAGTACTCCCTCACTGTAACATGTCAGCCACGCGGTGCATTAAGGTACATCACACAAAAATACATCTGCCACATTAGAACCCGATTGGTTACATTATTACAGGTATTATTATAACTGTAATTATATTATTAGTTCGATTTTTATTCATAATTTATTTGTTTTGCTCCGTGCAAATGCTTTTTGTAATAGTACCAGCAGTATTTGTTAAGGATTTAGCGTAGGTTTTCGGGCTGTGGAACAAATTAATGGAATTATAATGGATTCTTATAATCCTGCTCGACCTACGTCCATTTCCACTTACAAACAAGGTCCTGGAACGAATTAACTTCGTATGTAGAGGCACCACTGGATTTACCTTTCATAATCAACCTGTCTTAAAAAACCAAAGCATTTTAGCCTCAAATATCAGCTTACAAAATTGACTTTAGCCATCAGCAATCGGCTGAATTTATCATTTAAAAATCGGTATCGGCCTTTCAAAATCCCATTTCGGTTGACCTCGAGTATTTTCCATTATTATTTTTTTAATGAATGCTTTTTAAATAAAAGAATATTCAGTTCTTCCACTTTTGAAAAATACTTTTACTGAAGTAATGACAAGAAATAAGGTAGCTGTTTTTACAGATTTTGTAATAAAAAAAAACAAACTGAAATGCAGTTTAGCGCATCATCCACTTTTTGCCCAATGTCAGCTAGGATCAGCTCCAGCACCCCCGAGTTAATTCAAGAATTCAGTATTTTCGTAGGATTCAGAAGCTCGAAAAGCTTATTTGGACCGTTTTGGACATCAACTTTTTTTAAGTCCATTTTTTTAAAAATCAAAACTTCAGTTGATCGCTGACGTTTGAAGCCGATTTTGTAAGCGAGACAGACACACCTTTTCAAAGCGTGAAAATGATGAAAAGCAATTGCAAGACTAATCAGAAGTTGCATTAGATTTTGCATTGCATGGACAAAGATTTATCGGCCAAACGGTTAAATCAGTGGTTGCCAAACTATTCCACATAGGGCCGCAGTGGGTGCAGGATTTCGTTCCAACAAAACAAGACAACACCCATGCACTAATCTGGTGTCTTTCAAGTGTAATCAGTTGATTGCAGTCAGGTGCTGCTTATTTTAGCAGAAACTTCATTGGTTTAACTGTCGGTACTCGATTGGTTGGAACAAAAACCAGGACCCACAGAGGCCCTTGAGGACCAGTTTGGAGACCCCTGGGTTAAATTATCCCATTATATCTGCCGATCACAGACTTCATAATGATATTGATGGGACACTGGGCGCGGGACCGATTAATAGGGGTCCTGCATTGTTGGCGTGGCCGTCAAAACTGACCGAGTGGAATAACAAAGAGCTTTTTCCGGTGAAAATAATCCCTGAATTCTTTATCGATATGGACGTAAAACAGTCTCAATTCTTGGTTAAAAGCAAAAAAAAGTCCAGTTAGCATTTATTTTACGTAAATATGTCAAAAAACGATGCTTGTCTGTTAGTCAATTTGGCGGCCGCCATATATTAAGAGCTTTTCCGGTGAAAATTCTTGTGAATAAATGCTTAAATCTCTAAATTCTTTATAGATATGGATGTAAGACAGTCTCGATTCTTGGTTAAAAGCCAAAAAAAACAAAACAAAACAAAAACAAAAACGTGCAGTTAGCATTTATTCTACGTAAATATGTCGGAGAACGATGCTTGTCTGTTAGTCATTGTGGCGGCGACCTTATATAAACTGAGCTTTTCCAGTGAAAATTCTTGCGAATAAATGCTTAAATCTCTGAATTCTTTATAGATATGGATGTAAGACAGTCTCGATTCTCGGTTAAAAGCAAAAAACAAAAACAAAAACAAAAAAACGTGCAGTTAGCATTTATTTTACGTAAATATGTCGCAGAACGATGCTTGTCTGTTAGGCAATGTGGCGGCGGCCTTATGTAAACTGAGCTTTTCCAGCGAAAATTCTTGTGAATAAATGCTTAAATCCCTGAATTCTTTAAAGATATAGATGTAAAACAGTCTGAATTCTTAGGTAAAAGCAAAAAAAAAAAAAAAACGTGTAGGTTAGCATTTATTTTACAGAAATATGTCGAAGTACGATTCTTGTCTGTTAATGTGGCAGCCGCCATATGTAAACAGAGCTTTTCCGGTGAAAATTCTTGTGAATAAATGCTTAAATCCCAGAATTCTTTATAGATATGGACGTAAAACAGTCTCAATCCTTGGTTAAAAGCAAAAAAACTTTGCAGTTAGCATTTATTTTACGTAAATGTGTCGAAGTACGATATTAGTCTGTCAGTCAATGTGGTGGCCGCCATATGTGAACAGAGCTTTTCCAGTGAAAATTGTAAATAAATGCTTAAAGCCCTGAATTCTTTACAGATATGGACGTAAAACAGTCTCAATTCTTGGTTAAAAGCAAAAAAAAAAAAAATGTGCAGTTAGAATTTATTCTTCGTAAATATGTCAAAGAATGATGCTAGTCTGTTAGACAATGTGGCGGCAGTCTTACAACAAAAAGCTTTTTACGTTGAAAATTCTTGTGAAAAAATGAAAAATATAATAATTACCTTGAATTCTCGAACAAATCACTCCTGAGACAATCCTTCCTGTTTGTATGCGGTACAGCTTTTGTACTTTTTCGATATAAATCCGGCGTTGGATCACTGCATGTGTCACTGCGACAGACTGCGAATAACTGAAGCGGATTGTAGGATGGCCCCCTACTTGAAGGTGTGGCGCAGTGAAGGTCGAATCTGACCCGTCAATATCATTATGAAGTCTATGGGCCGATGTTAAAAAAAGTCCACATATCGGTAGATATATTTACTTTCATGCACAAATGACTACTTTTTTTGGAAACAGCACCAATTTACTCATCGACGGCGTTCGATGTCCGATCCGTTTCGACTAAATGGATCGGAAGTCGAGAGCAGTCCATTTTTTTAAATGACTAAAAATCAGCGTTGGATAAAGGCTCCTCACCCGGTCGTGGGCGGTCAGGCAGGGCAAGTGTACGACGATCTCTCGCGCTTTGACCGTACTGACGATGGTGGGCATGTTGGTGCGCAGGTAGCCGTCGTACAGCCTGTCACCGGCGTATGACATCTGCTCGCAGAAATGGACAGGCTCACATGTAAAGAAAGCAAAGCGGCGCACCCAAAAAATGCTTCTGCCACTTTAAGAGATCCGGCGGTCGTCTCGGTCACGACGCCAGTTCTTTTTGGTGACATTTGCAATTTGTTTAGTGAAAACAAAAGGGAGTCAGCTGCTGGATGTGGTTCACTCAGGAGGCACAGATGATTAATTCACTTTAGGTGCTTTTCATTTTTCTCTTTCAGTTTCTCTTGCCCGCTTCCACTTTCACTTTTGAAACAGTGAAAAGTGAGAGAAACCTAAATGGAAATCGTTTGCAACAGTCTTGGAATACTTCATGTTAGCTTAGCAATTAGCATCTCATGCAAAAGCTACATTCCTTTTTTTACCCCCATTCATTTATAACTGGTCAAATTTCCCATTTATTTCAATGGCACACGCTCCTATTGATTTCCAAACCAAGACCCCAAAACTGACAGGCAGTGACCCAATATCAATAGGAAGTAACCTCGAAATGACCCCAAATAAAAAGGAATTATGCACGTAACAAGAGGAAGTGACTGCGGAATAACCCAGATGAATAGGAAGTAACCCTATTGATTTTCAACCGAAGTGACTCAATATAAACAAAAAATCACCCCAGTTGTCCAAAAATCAATAGGAAGTGACTAAGGGTGTAATGGTACATGTATTTGTATTGAACCGTTTCGGTGCGTGGTGCTCGGTTCGGAACGGTGGCGTGCCGAACGAGTTTCTGACATAATGTAACCCTTACTTTTCGAGGCTGTGAGTCGATTGGCTTACAGTTTCTTTGAGTAGATTATATTTACTCCGTCTTCTCTACCATAATGAGGACCAACACGGTAGGACAGTAAACCCAGAAACGTCAACGGCGCGACAACGTGGCCGCCCCGAGAACGCAGTGAAACGCGAGCGTTAAAGTCAATCAGCCAATGCAAACCAGTCGAAGTGCGGCCCCGTGTTAGACGCGACCCAGAAGCGGCTCAACACAACGCACGCGAAAAGAACGGCAGAGTTTATTATTTGACGCAAGACGCAACCCTCCTGCGTCAATACTACTACCGGTAGCTAGGATCTGGCAGACCGGAAGTCACTCGTGTAAAAATACGGTGGATCCGGTCGATTTTCAAACTAATATGCAATCGTAACCCACTTTTTGAGTCCATCAGATTTCTTGAGTCGTAGATCGGGGCACAGTTGACTTGTCTTTGTTGATTTACTGCTGTCTTCGCTGCTATAATGATAACCAACACGGCCCCGTGTTCAATACAAAACTCTCCTACCACAACAAAACAAGTAGGAACTAATATTTACATAGGAACTAAAGTTATACAACATAAAGTATACACTATGAATGAATACTACATCACATTTGTAAAATATAAACACATAATAAATAATAGCCCATTTAAATAAAATACATTGAAATGAGCTATAACACCTGTTATTAAATAATAAGAATAATACACAGATCCTGCTTACACAATTAAATTTATTAATTTCTGTGTGGCGCTTTAACTTGAGAAAATCCACCAATAAAGCTTTTGAAAACCGTTCATAGAAAAAATGATTCATTGAGGGATTTCATTTGTAAAATACATGTTAAAATCTTTGTCATTGGGATTGCTTTTCTCTTCAGCACAGGACTTATTTTTTCTTCTTTCTTTCAGAAAGAAAGCTGACCAATACGCGGGGTCTGAAAGGCAAATTGTTGTTGGATTATCTTTAAATACCCGCTACTTTTTGAACAGAATTCTAGCTTTGTATAGGCTAATGTTGCTATTGTAAAAAGCACAACGGTGTGTAATAAACAACTAGCACATTTATATTTTGCATTCTGTTTTCTTACTGTACCGAAAATGAACTGAACTGTGACCTCAAAACCGAGGTGCGTACCGCACTGAGATTTTTGTGTACCGTTACACCCCTAGAAGTGACCCAAACCACCCAGGAAGTGACCCCGGAAGGCACCCAACTCAACAGGAAGTGACCCCAAAATTCCCCATAATCAACAGGAAGAGGCACAATATCAGTAGGAAGTGAGCCGATTACTTTCCAACCCAAGTGACTCAATATCAACAGGAAGTGAGCCCGAAATGACCTCAGATCAATGAGAAGCGACTCATTATCAACAGGAAGGGACATAGAAATAACCCCAGATCAAAAGGAAGTGACCAGATAACAACAGGAAGTGAACTTATATAGTGATATGAAAAAGTATCTGAACCTTTTGGAATTTCTGTCATTGTTTGCATACTATCCTCATTAAAATATGAAAACTATAAATGTTTGGCTGGTTTTAGTTAAAGCAGACACTGTTTTTTTTTTTATCTGTGTGGTTTTGACAAAGATCAGATCACATTTGATGGTGATTTTATGCAGAAATGTGAGCAATTCCAAAGGGTTCAGATACTTCTACATACCACTGTACTACACACACACACATACATTATATATATATATATATATATATATATATATATATATATATATATACAGTATATTAGGGCTGTCAAAAATATTGTGTTAACGGGCAATTAATTTTTTAAATTAATCACGTTAAAATATTTGACGCAATTAACGCACAAATGCCCCGCTCAAACAGATAAAAATGACAGCATAGTGAAATGTGTACTTTTTGTGTTTTTCGGAGTTTTGTCGCCCACTGCTGGCGCTTGGGTGCGACTGATTTTATAGGCTTCAGCACCCATGAGTAAGTAATTATTGACATCAACAATGGCGGGCTACTAGTTTATTTTTTGATTGAAATTTTTACAAATTTTATTAAAACGAAAACATGAAGAGGTGTTTTAATATAAAATTTCTATAACTTGTACAAACATTTATCTTTTAAGAACTACAAGTCTTTCTATCCATGGATCACTTTAACAGAATGTTAATAATGGTAATGCCATCTTGTTGATTTATTGTTATAATAAAGAAATACAGTACTTATGTACCGTATGTTGAATGTATATATCCATCTTGTGTCTTATCTTTCCATTCCAACAATAATTTACAGAAAAATATGGCATATTTTATAGACGGTTTGAATTGCCATTAATTGCGATTAATTACGATTAATTAATTTTTAAGCTGTAAGTGTGTAAGTGTGGGCGAATGGTATCCAGAAGAGGGAAGGTGATCTCAAGTGAAAGGGCTGAACTACCTGAAGGCAACATAACAGATGTGCTTGACAGCTACAAGTATCTGGGGATCCCACAGGCAAATGGAAACCATGAGGAAGCAACTAGAAGGTCTGCCACAACCACATACCTACAGAGGGTGAGGCAGGTCCTCAAGAGTCAGCTGAATGGCAAGAATAAGATCCACGCCATCAACAGCTATGCCCTACCAGTAATCAGATACCCTGCTGGCATCGTATCCTGACCACTGGAAGAGATGCAGGCTACCGACATCAAGACAAGGAAGCTCCGTACAATGCACGAAGGGTTTCACCCTAGGTCCAGCATCCTGAGGCTCTACACAAAGCGGAAAGAGGGAGGCCGAGGACTAGTGAGCATCAGAGCCACTATCCAGGAGGAAACTACATCCCTCCAAGAGTACATCACGAAAATGGCACCCAGTGATAACCTACTCGGTGAATGCCTCAGGCATCAGAAGCCCAATAAGGAGGAGGACTCTGAGGAGCTATCATGGAAGGACAAGCCCCTGCATGGTGTGTACCACCGACAAATTGAGGAGGTAGCTGACATGGGAAAAACATACCAGTGGCTGGAAAAAGGCCGGACTGAAAGACAACACGGAGGCACTGATCATGGCAGCACAAGAACAGGCCCTTAACACAAGAGCAATAGAGCCCGGGGTCTATCACACCAGACAGGACCCCAGGTGCAGGCTATGCAAAGAGGCCCCTGAGACAGTCCAGCACATCACAGCAGGGTGTAAGATGCTAGCAGGCAAGGCATACATGGAACGACATAACCAGGTAGCAGGCATAGTGTACAGGAACATCTGTGCCGAGTACGTACTGGAGACCCCGGAGTCAAGGTGGGCCACACCTCCAAAGTTGGTCGAGAACAACCGAGCCAAGATCCTGTGGGACTTCCAGATCCAGACAGACAAACTGGTGATGGCCAACTAGCCTGACATAGTGGTGGTGGATAAACATCAAAAGACAGCAGTAGTGATAGATAGTTGTAGAAAATGTGGGGAGTGAAGGCAAGAGTGGTGCCAGTTGTGATCGGGACACTTGGGCAGTAACCTCCAAGCTGGGTGCATGGCTCCAACAGATACCAGGAACAATGTCCGACGTCTCCATTCAGAAGAGCGCAATCCTAGGGACAGCTAAGATCCTGTGCAGGACCTTCAAGCTCCCAGGCCTCTGGTAGAGGACCCGAGCTTGAAAGGAGAGACCATACCGCCCAAGTGGGCGAGACAACGATTTAATTTTTAAAAAGTATATATATAAGTGCTGCGACGATTAATTGATTAACTCGAGTATTCGATTAGAAAAAAAAGATTCGAATTAAATTCTGCTGCTTCGAGTATGCGTTTAATTATAGTGGCGTTGTAGTGGTTTGCTGCTCTCTGTTAAGACCAACATAAGCTAAGTTTTTGTTTGAGCTAATGTTTTTTAATGCATTTCTATTTTAGTTTATACGTATATTTAACTGTTTTTGTGGGCATGTGTTTGAACCATTTGTTAGGAACATGGTTAAAAAAAAAAAAAGTTAGCATTTTATAGCATTTAAGCCAGCGGACTTTTGCTATGTAACTTAGCCAATTGTTCTTTTGTTGTACATAGATCCTCATTTATTTTTTATACCGTTTGAGGCTCAGCTCAGGTATTTTCATTTTTTATGTTCCTTATCAGATTACTTAATTATTCAAACTACGTAGTTGACCGATTAATCGACTACTAAAATAATCGATAGCTGCAGCCCTATTTTGAACACTGCAAAAACTCAAAATCCTATAAACGTAATGACAATTTTTGGTAAGAAATATGACTTTTTTTTTTTTTTTTTAAATAAGATCTGGAAGTTTTTTGAGTGAAAGCGAATTAGGTTTTATTTCTTTCTGGTCACTTCTGAGATGCAATTGTTGGCTGTTTTCAACAATGTACATCGAAAATAAGGACATTGATTGTCTGAAAATGGTTCAATCTTAGGTAAAAATGTCTTGTTTTCCTATGTATAGTTATAATTGCTCTTTACCTAAAAAATGTTTTATCCGATTACTCGATTAATCGATAGAATTTTTTTGTCGAATACTCGATTACTACAATATTCGATAGCTGCAGCCCTAATATATATACAAGCTCTTAATTCATAACAAGGTTTCACTTGGTGTGTGGCCCCAGATCAATAGGAAGTGAGGCGATAACGACAGGAAGTGACTGCGAAATGACCCCAGATGATTAGGAAGTGACCCAATTCAAACAAAAAAAGTGACCTTGAAATGACCCCAGATGAATAGGAAGTGACCCAATAAAAAGGGACCATGAAATGACCCCAGATGAATAGGAAGTAATCTGATATAAACAGGAAGTGACCCTATTGAATTCCTAGGTGACTCCGTATCAACAAGTAATTACTCTTAAACATCCCAGAACATATAGGAAGATATTGGAATTTTTATAAGCATGGCTGCGAAGGTCTTCTGAATGCATTCCTCTTCATTATTTTTATTTCTTTACAGTGACGTGTTGGTTTTAAGGGCGTGGACGTCACCTGGTCTCTGGTGCACAGGTGTCAGCACACCAAAATTAGATCTATTGTGTAAAACGCTTTGCGTGCCGTTCCGTGCGCGGGCGGTTAACATGACAGATTGCAGATTAACAAAGAAGCACACCGTCACGCCATTCCTTGACTCCAGGCAAGGACGACTCTTGACCTCTGCGCAACATTTCAAGCGGGACTTCACAATTTAGGAAAACCGTGAGCGTAAAACGACGCACAAAACGTTTGACGAAGTCCATCCTCAAGCAACGCGAGAAACGGCTTGCTCGCTAACTTTAGCAGCGCGCCAATGACTCGCGCAGAGTTATTCCGAGTCAAGGTGTCGTCACTTTTTCAAGTCGCGGAAATAAATGGTGACAAAAAGCGTTCGAATCGAACGGGCTCACCTTTGGCGTGCGAGGACAGCTGTTGCTCACTCGGGGAGTCAAATCCCGCAGTAAAGCCTCCGAGGACGACTGGACGGGACGCGCCTCTGCGTAGATAGCGCGTATAGGACGCTAGATGGCTAAACACTGAGCCGACGGCTTATCTGGCGGCCATCTTTTGTCGGGGGCACTTCACACAGTGGACACGGTCAATGGCGCTAATTCACTGAATTATTAACGGATTTACAAGTAGTTTCGTTTATTACAAACCTTCATTAACACGGCTAAAAAAATCGATTGAGAATGGAGCAGTTCAGATATTACAAAGGGCACGCTCCACTGACGGTTCATGCCGAACGCCTTCGCTTGTCTGCCCCAAAATGGCCGACAAGTGAAGCGCTCGATGTTGTTGCTCGAGACGCATCACAAAGCTTTTTCATATGATATCTACGCTCCTTTCCGCCAACATCTGCCCAGGCTCCGCCCCCGAGGTTTCCCATTGGACCAACGAAAGTCGACAAGAAAACGCGGATTGACCGAACCTAATCCAGCATCAATACCCTGGATTAGATTTCATGGTGATTTCTGATTGACATCAATCTCTAATCCTGCCCACGTAATCCGCACAGATCATTCACTGCCACGGAAGACTATAGACGTCCAATCCGCAGCAGGGCCAGAACGAAAAGTGGTATTTGCCATGTTGCATTTTTTCTTGGCATGTGGCAAAATTGATTTCGCTATTTGGCATATTTTTGCAATGTGGCAAAATGGATTTTGCAATGTGGCTTTTCTTTTTGCCAAGTGGCAAAATTGATTTTGCCATGTGGCATGTTTTGTTTTTTTTGGGGGGCGGGGGTTAAAACGCTCTCCCAGTTTTTATTTGGCACCGACTGACCACGGAAAACCAGAGGTATGATCCTTTTAATTTCGTAATAGTAACTATTACGCAACTACAACATTCACTACTCAAACTAGGAGCTATTTTCTTCACTAGAGGGCAGGGCAATCATGCTATTTGGACGAATACTGTTTCATTAGTTTTTTTTCCCCTCTTCAATGAATTTTTATTTCTTTGGTTTAATGTGGTTATGTAATGGGTTATTGTACAGTATCACAACAGTTCATATAGATAAATTTGTGCTGAGAGGAAAAAAAACATTGTTAATGACAGGAAAAAAATGTTACTCAAAATGTTACTCATTACTGGAGTTCTTTTCACTGGATACTTTTTTCTACTTGTACTTAAGTACATTTTTTGGATGGCTTTTACCGCCCACTTCCTTTCTCCCCCCCCCTTCCCCTATATCTCCCAGGTAGCTGTGATACAAATCAGACAACTTGCGCCTCATTCAAGCAAACTGTAGTAACTCGGCCCTTCACATCCTCAGTAACGGGATTGCAAAAATGGGAAAATTAGACTACTACTGAAAAAGTAATGCTGTTATGCTCCAACACTGTTATTAACAACACTGCTCTTCAGACACCTATAGACCCCACTCACATGACGTCACAACCAAGCCTCCGCGCCATATTGTCCGTCAGCTCGTGTTTACGCATTACCGCTACGTAAATTCCTCCTATTATGGCGTGTTTTCCTGCTCAACATTAATAATCAAAATGGTGAAGGCGTGTGTGGCGGTTGGTTGCAGTAACAGAGAAGATAGACGGAGAGACTTGAAGTTCTAATGTATTCCGAGAGACCCGGAGAGGAGAGCGAGATAGACTGCTGCAATTCGACGAGAAAACTGGGCACCAAACAATCACCACAGACGATGTAGTAGTCATTTTATACCTGGTAAGATGCATTTAATATATATTCAGAGGGTTTTGGGCTGACAACCACAAAATCATTGCGAGGCTAATCGCCGACAACATAGTTTCAAATTCAACATATTTCTTCCGCCATCATTATTTTTTGAATAATATTTAGCTGGTACCAAGTGAAAGAAGCTGGCCTCGTCTACGGATCATCGGTTAAACAGGGGTGTCCAAACTTTTTGCAAAGGGGGCCAGATTTGGTGTGGTAAAAATGCAGGGGGCTACCTTGGCTGATTTACATAGAACAATATATTTAAACACATTTTAGCAAGCCCTTCTGTGTGTCACATTTGCTTTTTTTTTTTTTTTTAACAATCTCGCCTTTGTGGCGTTCTCTTTCGACACTCGGGCTCTTGCGAAATACTGCTGCTGTGAAATTAAACTAGCTTCAAGTTGCTATAATTTCTCGCTGCGTATCTTCCTTGTAATGCTGTCGTACATGTCAGCGTGTCGTTTGGTAATATCGCGTCACATCGTACTCTTTGAAAACAGCGACTGTCTCTTTGCAAATGAGGCAGACACAGTTGTTGTGTGTTTTATTGAAGAGGTCCAATATCCACCTATCCTTGAAGCGTCGGCCATCGCAGTCAACTTTTTTTTTTGTCGCCATTTTAGAAAATTGAAAGTAAAGGGTCACACAGGGTAATGTTGCTTAGAGTGCCGCTCTTAAAGTTTTTCAAAGTTTCGTGAGAATAGGCTGAGTTTCTGTGGACAAGATAGTTGTCGATATCAGGGTAGCAGATGTCAGGCAGAGACGGCGAAGACAGCGGGTCGAAAAATATCGATTTAGGCATCAAATATGGATCTGGCGAATGGATAGACTGAAGCTTTTCCACATAACGCCTTTTATGCAACGCATCCAATGAGTTTACAGCGTCTGAAAGCACCGGGGCTTCCATGAATTGCACTATAAATTGCACGACAAATTGAAACCATTGAGAATACGGATAAACAATGACGGACAATATGGTGGTCGGATACAGCGACACGTCATTGTGTGACGTTGGTGAGTGGGGTCTATAGGACTAGAATTTTTGCACGACACGGACAATCCTTCATGTCACCCCCAAAATGACCATTCCACCAAAACCGCGGAAAAATGGACGTACTCGCATCATTTGCACACAAAAACAAAATCAAGATAAGGAAGCGGACCAGTTTTCTCGTTGCAAAAAAATGTACCCAAATGTTTCCCATTCATTTCAAATGGCCCTAGTCCAGTACTTCTCAAATAGTGGGGCACGCCCCCCTGGGGGGGCGCAGAGCGATGCCAGGGGGGGCGCATGTGACCTCGGGAAACATGCTTTTTTTTTTTTTGCCATACTGGAATAAAGTGTACTTGCACATCCACTCAGTGGGTGGCAGTGGCGCTCTCATTTTCAGAGTGCGCGCAGTATTTTTGAACTAAGGAAGAGCACTCTAGTGACGGGATCTGTCGTTCACTTGAGTAAACGAATCCATTCCGGATCGTTCAGTAAAATGATTCGTTCAAACGAATCGTTCAACGAATCGTTCGCCCCCCTCATCTCCCTCCCCGCCCAAATGAATCGTTCAGTTAGTGAACGGGAAGTGACGTTGCCGAACGAATCACCAAAGACCACTTCGCAGTATAACTGAACGGGAAGTGACATTCTTGGTCCCTCCCTCTCTCTTGCACACAGGCTCCTCATTGACCGCTCGTCGTAGTTTCAGTAATGAGTGACAGGCAATATCATTCTGCTTTCACAGACAGCCTCGTCTCCCTCCCTCCCGCTGCTGCAAAAGCGAGGGAGAACTTCCGCGTCGTCTGTCCTAGCTCTATGGGCTCAAAGTCATGGCTCGTGCTTGCATTTCGATTGAGGACACGGTTAAACATTTTCCTTTTGTGGGGGGAGCGGGGGGTTGGGGTCGGGGGCGCACGGACTTTCTTTAGCATGTTCTAGATCACATTTACAATGCTGCTGCTACCAGCCAACGCAGCATGCTTGCTGTCACGAAAATAAAAATAAATCGAAAGTTTAATTTCTAAATATGGAACGACCAACACATCATATTTACCTCTCGCTCTGTTGTATTTTTGTTTTTATGCTCATCACTATTATTTTTAGTCACTATTGTTAAAACTATAAGTGTAAATAGCTAGTTGTCGAATGTGCTGCTCTGAAATAAAGACAATACTTAATCAGTATTAAGATGATCGTATTGAATTTTTGCACTGGTATTAATAAATAAAATAATCCGGTCAACTCCCCTGTCGTCCCCGCATCTCAGATCGTCAAATGCTGACGAGAAATGATTGCTTGCTCTTTACGATGTCGCCTTTCTACCCTCATTAGTCTGTTAAGAAAAATGTAGACATATTGCGACATCTCCCGTGTCCGCGTGCGTTGTTTTGGGGCGCTTGAGTAGCGCATGATGGACGGATTGACATAATTTGTCAAACCAACCGACACGCTCTGACACGAAAAAAAAAATAAAACACTCGGAAAAAATTGACATGTATATACAGTTTCATTGCAAATCAGTATTATGGTGATCGTACTGAATTTTTGCACTGGTATTAATAAATAAAATAATCCGGTCAGCTCCCCTGTCATCCCCGCATCTCAGATCGTCAAATGCTGACGAGAAAATAATTGTTTGCTCTTTACAATATCACCTTTCTACTTTCATTAGTCTGATAAGAAAAATGTAGACATATTGCGACATCTCCCGTGTCCATGTGCGTTGTTTTGGGGCGCTTGAGTAGCACATGATGGACGGATTGACATAATTTGTCAAACCAACCAACACCTGACACGAAAAAAAAAAAATAAAACACTTGGAAAAAATGGACATGTATATAACGTTTCATTGCAAATCAGTATTATGGTGATCATACTATATATTCTTTTTTTCTGTGCACATATGAGGTAAATATCGCTGCCATGAAGCCTCCATATAGTAAAAGTTCTTTGCCCCCTTCATTGCCGTCACGCGACCGCAGCTCAGCTTTTGCTTGCCTCGTAGCTACCCGTGTTTTAAATTACTGTAAATTTGATAGTATGTCGTAATAGGTAGTCCCGAGTCTGTTGAGAAAAGTAGTACACTAAACCATGCTCGCTAGATTTGTGTGGTGTTTTTGTCTTTTTGAGCTGCATTTGATAGGCTCCACGTTAACAAATATGTGACAAAGTCCTTTCATTTTTTGATTCGTTCACCGCATAGTCATTACTGGAAAGTCAAGTTAGCAGCAAGCTACGTCAGGAGCCGGAGGACCGAGTGACTGAACGGGAAGTGACAAACTCAGTCTTGCCCCCCTGCCTGCACGCTGGCTGCTTATTGGCCACACGTGGAAGTGAGTGACATACGCCCTGATTCTGTTTCTGGTCCCTCCCCTGCCCGCGATGAGGCTGGCGTCTGATTGGTCGTGTGCGATGTCAGAAGACGCTGCCGCTTGCTCAACGCCCTCCCACGCAGTGAACAAGCACCAACTTCATAGAACGAATCAGTGCAGATGGTGATTAGTTCGGTCTCGGTCACCCAAACAATTCGTTCAAAAAGAACGAATCGTTCGCGACCGATACAACACTAGCAGCACTCAGCACACACAGAAATCAGATATGAAGAGCAGTGTGCCGCCGCCGTTTTCCGACCGGACTCACTCACGCAGCAACCCACTTTATTGTCCGGTTTTCACGTCGCCGCCCGAGAAGTGCCATTTTCGGCTTGGGATCGTCACGACGACCGCCCTCACCTACGGTTCTACCTCGGCTGCCGAGAATGCGCTTTTTTCGTGCCGTTTGCCTTTTAGCTTTGACTTTTAATACAGTGGGTAATGAGGAAAGACCACTGTTTACTGTGTCTAAAAATAATTATAGCCGACAGCCAGAAGCCAAATCAATTAAGACGCCACTTAAAGACATTAGACCCCAATCTCATTGATAAGCAGCTCGATTGTTTTTCAGTGAAAACTAGTGATGTGCTCCTCGGGTCGAATCCCTCAAGTGTGTGCCGAGTAATGTAGATGAGTGGTTCATGAACCGCGAGCCGATGCGCGTGTTGACGACTTACGTGGTGACGTTTGTTGCCCCGCGAAGCAGGTGTACCACGTGACTGATTCGGGAAATGATTCGCGAGCAGGTGTACCAGGTGGCTGATTCAGGAAAGCATTTGCGAGCGGGTGTACCACGTGACTGATTCGGGAAATGATTCGCGAGCAGGTGTACCAGGTGGCTGATTCAGTAAAGCATTTGCGAGCGGCTGTACCACGTGACTGATTCAGGATCTGATTCGCTTGGCTTGATTGGAGATCGAAATAAAAGCGGCCAAGAAACGCTATGGATTCCCCTTCACTTTTCGTGTTTTCGAGTCCCTTATTGCGCTATTTGGCATTCGATTCGACGAGCTTCATTTTTGCGATGGAACCAGCAGGAAAAAGGAGATTTTCCCCTGTTTGGGAGCACTTTGAGCTGATATCACCTCAGAAGGTAATGCACTGCAATTAATTACTATTTAACAGATTCCAATAATGAAAGAAAGTGTGATGACACATAAAATTCACATTTTTCCTTTCCGAATACTTAGGTGAAGTGTCTGGTGTGTTCCAAGGTGCTTAGTTATAATAATAACACCTCAACAATGCTAAGGCACTATAGGGTCTTGCATGGGAACGAGGAGACCAACCAGGTTGAACCCGGCTCAGGTGGGTCATTTATATTCATAGTCCCACACTACACTGTGTGCATTTTTGTTTGTTTGTTGGTTTGTTTTATAACTCTGACATGTAATTTAATATAGCTGAGAAGGTTGACTTGGCTGAGCTGTTGGTTGATATGGTAATTGAGGATTCTCAGCCGTTTCCCTTGGTGGACGGCAGTGGATTCAAAAAGCTTATGAAAGCTTTAGCTCCTTCCTACGTTCTACCTACACGGCAGGTATGTATGTCACGACATGAAGCACTATATTATAGGATTAACCATTTCAATACTTTTCAATTCCATAAATCGTACTTTTTTTTTGACTTTGAAAGCCATGGTGGAAAAAAGGTACAAGGAAACCAAAGATAAAAAAGCCATTGTGGCTAAAGCATCTGCATGTAGTTTGACATCAGATATGTGGACGTCCATCAATACTGATGCCTGTCTAGCTGTGACATGTCATTTCATTGATGAAACCACATCCCTCCAATCAGTTGTACTGGGGGTGCAACATTTCCCTGAGGCACACACTGCAGCAAACATGGCTTTTATGAAAACCTCGCTAATGTCAGAGTGGGGTATCAGTGACAAAGTGACATGTCTAGTGACTGATGGAGCAGCAAATATGGGAGCTTGTGCCAGAGAGCTTCATATGCGTCACACTATTTGTGTGGCACATACGCTAAATCTTTTGGTGAAAAAAGCTCTTGACCAATGTCCTGAATTGTTCCACATCCGGGCAAACTGTCGAAAGATAGTTGGTTATTTTAAGAGCAGCACTATAGCAAAGGTAAGCTCCTTACTTGTCATATGTAACATATTTTATTTTTTGCTATTTATTAATTTGACACTTGATTTTAATGTAGGAGAGACTAACTCAGATGCAAGTTCAAATGGGCCTTCCAGTGCTTAAACTTCTTCCGGAGGTTGAAACGAGGTGGAACAGCACTTATCTCATGCTTCAGCGTATCTACACTTTGAGAGAGCCTGTCGGAGCAGCTTTGGCTGGTCTACGCACTGATCTGACACCATTGTCTGCTGAACAGTACAGAATTATTGCTGTTTGAAAGTATTGGAGCCATTTAACTATGCCACAATTGAGCTGTCTGAGAAGAAAGTTTCGGGGTCAAAGGTAATTCCGCTGTTGTCCATGTTGCATCACTCCCTGGAGGAAGAAGAGATTCGACAGCTTCAAACTCCAGAGAGCACATCCATGGTTGAGTTTCTGCAAAGACAACTAAGAGAAGCTGAACCAACTCCAGTCTATGAGCATTATGTTTCTGGCTACTCTGCTTGACCCAAGGTTTAAAAAAGTAGGCTTCTTCAGTCCCAGTAAAGCAGCAGAGGCAGAAAAAAGGCTCACGATGGAATGCGCAGCTATCATGAGCCGCACAGCCTCATCTACTTCATCATCATTATCATCACCGTCGTCGTCATCATCAGAACCTTCCCAGTCTGTTGGAGGTATTTAATATTTCCTAATTGTTCTAATATCAAATAATTACTAATATGTTTCTTTCCTAGGAAGCAAACTGTGGCATCATTTTGATGCCTCAGTCCATCAAGCAAGAACCACAAATGTCACGGCAAATGCAACAGTTGAGGTGCAAAAGTATCTGGGAGCACCAAACATCCCCCGAGTTGAAAGTCCCCTTCAGTACTGGGAATCACAGAAATATACACTTCCAACTTTATACAAACTTGCTGTATCCTATCTATGCACCCCTGCTTCATCAGTGCCATGTGAGTTTTTTCAAAAGCAGATGAAATTCTCTGCAAAAAAAGAAACCGCCGGAGTCAAAACTTAGGGGGAAAAAATATTGTTTCTAAATAAAAATAAGCACATTTTGCCTCATTTCACATTTTCACTTGTTTCATATGCACATAGACAAAGTAACGCACAATAATTCATGTTAAACTTAAAATATGTATTTTCTTTGTAATCAGCATGATTCATGCACCAAGCATGTTATACATTTTTCTGTCCACATGATGGCGTAGTCGAGGTAATCAATCCTCTTGAAGCCCCTAGGTGTGTGACTCATTTCCCTGCAGGGCTTCATTTTGCCATCACTAGTGAAAACGTGCCGAATATTGCCAACAATCGTCCTGCTTTGTCAGTGTTATATCAGTAAACCAGTGAGCATTGTTAGCATGCTCATTGCAAAATAACTCCACACAAGGAAGTAAATACTGTGAGCAGCAAAAATAAAAACTGTCCTTCTGTTCAAGGACTTTTTTATTGTTTTGTTTTTTCGGTCATTTTTTGGCATATTGTCCTCATGAGTGAATGTTTCTAATCAATTTTAATTTATTATTATTTACTGATTTTATTATTTTTTCTGTATCAAATGGTAAATGTACCTTGAGTGTATTTTTTTACAGTTTGGATGTGACTTTTTTTAATTCAGGCAAATTGATGCGCGTCAAGTCTTCTGTTACAAACAACGTCAAGTCTTCTGTTACAAACAACAATGTTAATAAAGTTATACTTTTAAAGTTGATCTGTTACTTTTTTTATTAGAAAAAAGGACAATGTTAGGCAGATGCGTATTTATAATCGTAATTTCATAGACAAATGATACTATTTACAGTGGCGGCAGAGTTTGGGGGGGCGCAAAACATTTACGTCTTCCTTGGGGGGGCGTAACAAAATAATTGAGAAGCACTGCCCTAGTCGCCATTTCACTGAGAGGAAGTGATCTGTGATCAACAGGAAGTAACCCTGAAATGCTCCCACAGCAACAGGAAGTGATATAGTAAGCATTGCAATAAAGCTACCATTGTCATTTCTGTAGAAATTGCATTTTATAGTTTGATGTGAAATTGCAAATAAAAGAGATCAAACCACTTAAGGTTGAAGTAACTTTATTGGAGAGGGAAACTAAAAACAAGAGCTGTGAGTTGATGATCAACCGTCAGCTTAACATGATACACTACAAGACAGTTTGTGTGTGTGTGTTGGTGGGCAGGGGGGGCAAAGCCAAAAGGTCATCAATAGTGACTTCAAGAAATCTGAGGGAAGGGGGTGGGGGGGATGGTCAAGCGCCTCGGAAGAGGAACCCAATTCTTCCTACCATTTTTTTCTTTGTTATTAACATGCATAAAATACAACATTGAGGTGCTTTCTATTTTGTCCCCGGATTGCGATGCTTGTTGTGAACGCGCAAACAGCTTCCTACGCTAAAGTTTTTTTTTTGTGTTGCCAAACAAATCCTCGAACTTGATGATCATTTGCTTCTATGGTGCATGCGCCTCGTCAACTGTGGAGATTGGAGGGGAAAAAAACAAAAACAAACCAAGACTCCGCACGTCCTGTGGAACAAAACTTGCGCACGGGCAGGTCAAGGAGAGAACAGGGGCAGGCCGTGAAAAATTCTCTGGATTGAACAACCAAAAATAGATTCAAAGGAGGAAACAAACAAAAAAAAATTAAACCCCTTTCAGTCTGAAACCAAAGAAATGAGTCCCGCCCCCCGACCACCACCACCGGGACACTTTCTCCATCACATTGCATATTTTTGTGTCCATTCTTTCGCCGTTTTGGTGTACCTGCAAGGAGAGGCATGTAGCATTAGCAATGTTAGCATACAAACTCCACACGTGCAAAAAAAAATGTCATGCTCAACCCTCAGAGCGCAACGGGCATGGTTCAGTCATTGTCAGTGATAGAAGCGGGAGGTCAGCGGTGAACAGGACCAGTCTGCTCATTCGCCGGCAACCTCTCACTTCAAACGGATTGGACGTCTACTAGTGAAACTCATTTTAATTGACGGCTGAAGTATGACAGGACTTTCATGGCCTTTCTAAAATGACCTCTGGGTGCAGTGGTAGTCTTACTGTCATTAAGTTATTATGGAAAATAATCGTTTTTTAACATTTATGAATCGTAATTGAATCATCACGTGTCGAATCTCGAATCGAATCAATCGCGATATATATGGCGGAAAACAGACAAGACGAAAAAAGCAGTTCCTCCTCTTGCACGCCTCTTTAAAATAAACTGTTGTATTTTAAGCCAAAAGAACCGTTGTGTTTGATGGAACAATATGTCTATAGACCCCAATTACGTGACGTCACAACTCCGCCCCCCTGACTGGTGCTGCCATATTGTCCGTCAGCTCATTGTGTTTACATATTACCGCTACGTACATTCCTCCTATTATTGCGTGTTTTTCTGCTTGTCTAAGGAATCACCGCCTAGTAAACTAATCCAAAAACCTTCCTGACAATCGTTAACATTGATTAATCAAAATGGTGAAGGCATGTGTGGCGGTTGGTTGCAGTAACAGAGAAGATAAACTGTCATTTTAGTAGGTGCTGTGTGCCCATTGTTAAAAGGGCAAATCTCTAAAGCAGCACGGTTTGTTTATCTCGGTCCATGATGCGTTTGTGTCGACAGCGGCGAAAACATCAATATGATGCCAAAACGATCGCAGACATCATCAGACGGAGACTACGAAGCTCGTCGCCACGGTCGCACAGCAAGAATGTGAGCGCAACAACAGGTGTTGTGCCAAAAAAATAGCCGCCCTGCCTGAAATGCTCCCCCAGACGGGAGCGCCCACACGGAAACGACATTCTTGTACCGTGAATATGTATTATTTTACTCTGCTTGAACTAATAAATGTCATACTTGTTTGATTGTCATTGGGACATGGTCATGAAAACCTGTAGACTATTACATTTCTGTTCAAAGGTGGTTATGTGGCCCAGTCCACGATTTGTTACTAAAATACAGTACTAATATTTTGTGTAATTTAATTATTTAAAACTGATCTTACAGTCATAAATCCATTACTGTAATGACTGCATGAAAACATTTGATGTTTTTACGTCAATAAAGCGTTGTAAATAAGCGCTCCTGTCAGGTGGGGACATTTCACGCGGGGCAGCTATTTTTCAGCACACACCGGCCCTTTGGTCGATCAAGTTTCATTTTACAATCGTGACAACGGTGACGCTCAGCTGACCAAATGTCGGTTTATAGTCTGGTTGGTGCCGATTTTGGGTACCAGACTCCTCATCCTGACACAAACTGGCGTATGATTGGAAATTTTGTGGTCTCAGGACGAGCTCTGACGCACGCGACGGGACCGGACCGGACGGGAGGAAACATCGGCTTGGGCATCAAATATGGATCTGGCGACCGGATCGACCGAAGCATTTCCAAATAACTGCTTTTATGCAACTCATCCAACGAGTTTACAGAGTCTGAAAGCACAGGGGCTTTCATAATTTGCAAGTGAATCCACCTTTAGAAACTACGATCATTGACAACACGGACACAAAATGACGGACAATATGGCAGCACGATACAGCGATCAGGTTATTGTGTGACGTTGGTGATTGGGGTCTATATGCTGCCTTAGCAGATTCATGGCGCATTAAGCCCACAAAACTTTAATTTGTCCGTTTTACCCTGGAAACCCCTGTTTAAAGACTTCGCGCAACTGCTTTTGTTTCAATCCAGCCATAAAAAGAAGGCAATTATATTAATCAAAATGACATTTTTATCTTTGAATCATTAATTGATGTCTAATATTACTTAAAAAAAAAAAAAAAAAACTTTAAAAAATTATTCACTCGCATATTTTAAACTTTTAAACCAATGTCACAATGAAAAAAATGGAGTCCATAAAAAAAGTCACGGATATCTACCTCATAACTATCGATTAATTGTATTTTTTGGTACTGTCGCATTTTCCCTAATATGTTAGATGATAAAAAATTGATCCAAACGAAGAAAAATTGAAAAAAATAAAATGTTTAAAAGGGTAAATATATGAAAAAGAACATCTCGACCACTCCTTGATGTCTGCATCGCGACCCTTGTTATATGACCATGTTTCACCCATAAAATCCTCCAAAAATCCGGCTGTGGCCATTCACATCTGTGTCTTGACACTCGGTGATACCTGCTACATGGAGTTTTTGGATCGAAACGAGGTAAGTAGGCGACAATATCTCTTTAAAATCATGATGTCTTTAATTCGAGAAAAATCGTGATTTTAAGCTTTCCAATGATGTATTACACATGCATATCGGACAATTTTGAAATTTGGTCAAGTCACCTGAGTGTTTTCCAACATATACAATATATATATATATATATATATATAATATATTTATGGCAGAAAACAGACAAGGCAGATTTTTTTTTTTTTTTAAATGCCCTCCTGTTTAAAATTTTTCTTCCCCCAGAAAATTGAGATTTTAAGCTTTCCAATGATGTATCACACATGCATATCGGACGATTTTGAAATTTGGCCAAATTAAGTGTCTGAGAGCGGAACTTCAAGTCACCAGAGTGTTTTCCGCCATATATCAGTGACGTTCCAATACATTTTTTTTTTTTTTTTTTTTTAAATTCGTGTTCAACAGTTTCATACGCCAGAGTTTTTCATTTTTGACATCGCGTGATGATTTAGGCACATTACTTTTTAATCACCCCGTATACTAGGGTGTGTCAAGAAATAAAAAGTTGAGAAATGAGAGGGGGCCCTATGTTTTCAAGTTGTCTTATGATATACTTGATCATGATCAAAAGCAAAAAAATAGTTTTGACTTTATTTACCTACCCCCTTTTTTGATTTGGAAAAAAAAAAAAAAAAAAAAAAACAACCCGCATATTTTGGGCGTTTTTGCATTTTTTGACCATTTCCGCCTAAACCCTGTTTTTTCATATTTGTATTTTTTATGCAATATTTATCATCTCCATTTAAAACCAAATATTTACTACAGTTGAAAATGGTCCCTTTAAAAATAAAAAATGGTCCTTTTAAAAATTAAACTTATTTAGTTTCCAATAAAACTTTTACTCTTCTAACATGCCAAGACATGCTGCCAGCCATCACAGGTCATTAGGAGAACACTTTGTACTCGAACATATTTAAGAACATAAGGGCAAGCTCCTAGCTAGACTGAAGGCGATTGTCTCCTTCATAATTAATGTGTACTTCCCCTGCTGGTTCCAAGTAAAGGTCAACAACAGCTGGGTGGATGGTCCAAGGAATGTCCTGTTTGAGCTGTCCTGCCTCCGCACCCAGCCCAAGGTGGTGCAGTTGACCGTCATGCCGACTGTCTGGTCCTCTGCATGGTTTGCTCACTCTGAGGCAATCCTGGTGACCAATTCATGCCCCCTCTGTTCCAGGCGAAGTTTTCCAGAGCAGTCCAGGCCACCTGGATTTTCCGTTCTATGGACTTGTCTGTTATGGTGACCGGGGGACTGAATTGAGCATTTGCCCTCTACCAACAGCCCACCAACTCCACCCTGACATCCTTGACTGGCTGGTTGATGCTGTAGTTCCTCCTATCCACCCCATCCTCCAACAGCCTCTTTTCCTGCAGGTAGATGCCATGCCTCAGGACACCCCGGAGGGTAGGGAGCTCAGTTTGTATCATCGGTTCTCCTGGACCTGTCACATCAGCCAGACTAGTACCAGCCTCATGCCTGGTCTTGGGACCCATCTCAATAGGAGTTATCAATAAAAAGGTTCAACAGTTCAATTCAAATACAGTGGGGAGAACAAGTATTTGAGACACTGCCAATGGGAAAACCCACTGGCAGTGTATCAAATACTTGTTCTCCCCACTGAATGTTCGGGTACAAAGTGTTCTCTTAATGATCTGTGATGGCCGGCAGCATGTCTTGGCATGTTAGAAGAGGAAGTTTTATTGGAAACTAAATAGGTTTAATTTTTAAAAGGACCATTTTTTTATTTTTAAAGGGACCATTTCAACTGTAGTACATATCTGGTTTTAAATGGAGATGATAAATATTGCATAAAAAATTACATATCTGAAAAAACAGGGTTTAGGCGGAAATGGTCAAAAAAAAATGCAAAAACGCCCCAAAAATGTTTTTTTTTTTTTGTTCCAATCAAAAAAAGGGGTAGGTAAATAAAGTCAAAACTATTTTTTTGCTTTTGATTATGATCAAGTATATCATAAGACAACTTGAAAACATCGGGCCCCCTCTCATTTCTCAACTTTTTATTTCTTGACACGCCCTACTGTATAGTTTTTTTTAGAATTACAAAAATATGCATCACATGGAAAACTACTTCAACAATTATAATTTTACCCCCCCCAAAAAATTAAAAATACTTTTCCATATTAAAAAACAATTGAATAATTTCCCTCCAATTCTACTTTAATATGCATATTTAATAATTGAAATATCATTGTAAAACACTTTTAATTAGAATTTTAAAAAATAAAACATATATATATATATATATATATATATATATATATAGAACTTTTCCATTATGCTAATATTAGAAAATAAATCATTGGAGTTTTCTTCACTGACTACAAAAATATGATATAATGTAAAATATTTTTTCATGATGACGAGGTAAAAACCTGTCTTAAGAGACTAATGAGTGGCGTATATTGCGCTCCTCCCTAACCGGTGTTTAGGATGTGCTTCAAACTAGACTGCATTCCAGCTTGCTTGTTTTGAAACACATGGTAAGATTTTTCTCATCTTGGCAATGGTGCTTTAGCCTTTAAAAGGTCTACCGGGTCATCGTCACACACCCCATGTAATTCTTAGCGTAGCATTTACCTGTTCCTTATTTATTTTACAGACGAAAACAGTTTGAGCATTCGTTGACAATGACGAACACATTTTTAAAGAACTAAGAAGTATTTTCACCCAAAAGCCTAGAACCAAAGTGCTGCCAAAAACAATGCTGTTGGTAGGGGCGATATTCCCATCAAAGTCAAGGCATTGACATTCAAATCAAGTTATAACTAGCTCATTTCAAACCCATTTTTAAAAGATGCCATCTGCTATTCACTCTGTGCCATTGACGGCAGGAGACGTCCAACCCATTTCAAGTAGGAGGGTCTGGCAGCATTCATTCATTGGCTGACACGCTCCCACTTCAAATGGACTGGACGTCTATAAGTGATAAACAATCCATTTCAACGATTACACGCCTATTATAGTCATCTCGGGAAGCGCGCCTCCTTTTTAGCTGCCAGCCACCTCGAGCAAGCTGACTGACCAACGGTCAGAAATTAGCAATAGCCACGTTAGCTAGGGCTCCAGACTGTAACCAAATGGTTGCATTTTACAACTAAAATTAGAGCTAGTACAAATAGACTTTTCCTCTACTCGCACATCCACGACCAGTCAGTCAGTTTCTCCTGGCAAACTCCTTCATGGTTAAATCCACTAGTTGGCAGTAATGTAACGAGCTGGTTTCCCAAGGAAAAATACAACAGAAGGAAAATGAGGTAAGTGGGCGATGTGTGGCGCGGGTTTTAATGGCGTACCGCACGCATGCTATTTTTAGACCGTGACGTTGCATCGTAAAGCGGAAGTAAAGTGGGACATTATAGACCCGCCCTGGCATAGAAGCAATGTTAGTTCTGCTACTTTTCTCCAGTAATCTTTCAAAAACGAACATGCTGATCACCCATTGCTTTTTTGGAACTTGTAGAAACGACTCTAGACATTACGACATATGAAATATGTTTTCTTCACAGGTCTCCCGAAAACAAAAAATCTGAGGACAAAATGTGAAGAATTAATCAACTTCCGCAGATGTTTTAACGCCAGCTAGGTGAAGCCATTCACATTTCATATGCAGTAAACATTTTGTTGGGTTGGCATGCTCCTTCAGAGGACAAAGCCTTTTTGATATTTTTAACTTTTTTAGTGTGACATTGTGCCGTGCTGCTTCTGTCTGACAATGAATGACCTGAAAAGAATTAAAATGGTACTTGACTGCCAGTTACCTTTTCTGTTGTATAAAAAAAAAAAAAAATAAAAAATAAAAAAACTTTAGTGAGGGGGAAGTGTAAATAAATGATAGAATTAAGATTTGTTATCAATGAAAAAAATTAAGTTTTCGTTGGCCGTCACTGAGTAGCATTTGCGATCACTACAGAAAACTAAATAACCCCCAAGAAATGTCAGAGACATAGGACAACCAGAGGATATAAGAAAGACAGGGAAAGGATAAAGTAGTAGTAAAGTGGTAAAGGATAGCTTGTTGAAACAGGAGAATGTCATTGTCAGTCGCGTCGATAAAAAAGCTAAGGCTACGCTTAGGTCGGCTCGTTTTTTTCGTCTTTCAGCCTTCGACACTCAAACCATCTCTAACTGAACATTTACATGTTCTTCCACAACTTTGCCAGTGAATTTGGCACCATGGACATCATTTTCGGAGAGAATTGGTAGGTTTAGCTCTGTAAACATCTCCTTCGTACACGATTTCCATTCATTTCCTATTAGGGACAAACGGTGGCGTATCCCCCCTTAGCAAAAGCAGCTAATGTCATGAATATTAATGAGCGGAAGTGACGTGTTGCTTGCGGTACGCCATTAGGGTAGCAGGAAACACTGACAGCATTTGCGAACAGTGGTGAAAAGGACAACAATAAGTGACTACTTTCTTTCCAACGAATGAGGCCGATAAGGGGAAGTCCAACAAAGTGGCTAGACACACGGGAGGCGATGAGGGATGGCGAAATGCAAAAGTCCACGCCGCTGAACTGAACTGAACGCCATCACTAGTCTCTGATTAGCGACTAATTTGGAGGGCATTTTAAAATTGGTCTTTTCTGAGTGCCAACAACTTCCCATACCGTCGCATTTCGATTTATGTCCCAGAACCCATGCCAAGAGGTATCACAAAGTATGTGCTGGTCGCACATTGCTAAAATGATAGCTCCTCTGTGTTGACAAAGTGTGGCATGTGGATGTCAATTCCCGGGTTGGCTAGGGACCTCGCAGGTGATTTGTCGATCAATAGATCCGGTGCCGATTGGTTGTAGTGCCAGGTGACGGCGACAGAAATAGAAGAAAATTCCCATGTTAACCCAATTTCCAGGCAGTGTACTGGTCAATGTCAAAACTAATGATAGGGTATATAGATTCATAGGGATTTATTATGAAGGTATTTATTGCTTAAAGTGTGAAAATTAGAGGAAATTTTTGCATGTTGATTTACAGCGAGTGCTGCTGAATCTTCAGCATGTGCCCCTAAAAGTTCGGGGTCACTGTGCTCCTTGTAAAAAAAAAAAAAAAAAGTTAGTCTGGAGCCCTGTTAGCATACAGTTTAGACACGTGCAAAATAAAAAGGGCCTCCAGTCATGCCCAAAAACTCACAACACTGTCCCAAATCTCAAAGGCCTAGTTAACTCATTGGCTGCCGTTGACGGGGAGAGACGTCCGAGCCTTTTAAAGCCGGAGGCGAGCGTTTGCTCCTACTATTAGTAAACTCATTTGAATTCACCACAGACTGACAATTGGACGTCCGTCAACATCAACGGCGCCGAAAGACTGTACGCGCGTACTCAGTTTTTTTCCGTTCAACATGACAATCAATGTGAGCAGCAGCCAAGATGCAGCCTTCACATCTTACCCCCCACCCGCCTCCTTAACAGGGGCTTTAAAGCATGGCGTACTTGGCCGTCCACTCCTGAGCTAGTTTATTGTACCTGTGAGTCCAAAATGAGCATTTACTCAGGGTTTGGGTCTGTCTGTCTGACCCCCCCCCCCCAATCCCCCAACTTACTTGGAGCTATCTGTTTTGTAGACTCGTGCGATCTCTGGCACTAGCGGATCATCTGGGTTGGGGTCGCATAGCAGCGAGCAAATGGAGAGAAGAACTAAAGCCAGACAAAAAACAGAAGCTGTCAGTTATTGCGTCATGTCACATAACGTGGGAATGAAAGTTCACCTTTGGAAATGGTAAGTGCTGGAGACCACTGTGATCTGAGAATGTCCAGACAGATACTGCCGTTACTGTTAATATTTGGGTGGTAGATTCTCGTCGTGAACGCCACCTGCGAGACAAAAAAGCAGGTTACAGGCGCTTATTGTTTAATCGTTTTGTTCTCGTCACGCGATGGTTGCCCATACATACAAGTCAAAATTCAACGCATGTTAAATAAAAACGAGCGCGGCAATTTTCTCGGCTGCAATGTATCGCCGGGTGCGCACATTTGTGCTAGAGGTTAGATCGGAACTAAAAAAAAAAAAAAAAAAAAAAAAAAAAAAAAACAGCTCAACCCAACCCGTCCTGATTAACTTGATTTGCAGGCCCGAAAAAACCCCAAATTTTGTGTTTTATTTGTAGGCGAGAGCCTGAAAAAAAATTACGAAATTTTATGTTAATTTTTTGAGGACTCAGGAGGAGGAGGAAATACGTGGATGCGATGCGTGGTTGAGTTTTGTATGTAGGCCTGTCGCGATAACAAATTTTAGTGTGCGATAATTATTCTCATAAATTATTGCGATATGCGATATTATTGCGCCCCCTCCCAATTTTTTTAAAACCAATTTACAATAACACAGTGAGAATACATTATATATTAATAGATCAAGTACACCCATTTAAACGAGATAAATATTTACTCTGAAATTCAAAAATACTTTTTAAGAAATCACAACTAAAACAATAGACCATGCCTCAAGTAAAAAACAACAATATTGACAGCGCACAGAAACAGAATAAAATGAGTTTAAAAAAAAAAAAAAAAAAAAAAAAAAAATTCCACTCAATGACTTAAGCATTTAGGCAAATGAAAACTTTCCCCGTCATAACTTCTGCAGTGGTGTTCCATAGGGATGCAACAATACAGTTAAGTCACGGTTCGGTACGATTTTTGATACGGGGGGAAACAATTTTCGATCCGATTCAATACATTTAATGCTCTGTTAAAAAAAAAAAAAAAAAATTGTTTCGGTTTTTTTGTTGTTGCTAACGAGCAAAAATTAAATTGCCATCATATAAACATGCATTTTAGTGCATAATATTTATGTGCTTCTTACTGATCTGAAAAAATTTTGTATAAAAGTGCTGAGAACAATCTTTACTGTTTGTAAAGTGAGGCAGAGCACACTGTTGACTGCTACAGCTCTCTTAGCAGCTGGGTTTACTACGTGAGCAAGACATCCTATTTGTGGTCCGAATCCATCTGTGTCACATACTAAATTAACAATATTTGCAACATTATCTATAGTCACTGGTATGGATTGATTTGGCCTTCCTAACTTCCATCGATGTAGTATATGGACTATGTGTCCCATAATCACTCTGGGCTCACGTAGCCAATGGCATGGGACGTAGCACATCTAGTTTGCCATTTCATTATATCTAGTGTGTGGGCGCATTAAAAAAGTTAGCAAGCGCCGCTGAAGTCACGTCTGCTCATTACTACACAACACCAGCATATGACAATCGACTTTCATAAACCGGACGAGTTTGAAGCACAGTGCTCTTAATTTCATTCAGCTGTTCGTTGTCAAAGCGAGGTTGTTCGTAGCAGCCAAGTCGGTAACAATGTTTTGGCGGACTTCGTTGTAAATATCCGTCATTGTGCTGAAAAATAGCCGCCCCGCGTGAAATGTCACTCCTGACGGGAGCACCCACACGTCAACAACACCGCCGTGCCGGTCCACAGTCACTCCGAGCACTGGCGTGGCCGGTATACGTTGAACAATAGGATATAATGGGAATGATTGGCTCCGGCGCTAGTTTTTGCCGGACCTGGAACGAAGATGCATTTTGCGCAGTTGGTATCGACGAATCCAAACTTTTAACAGCACGTCAGCCGCACGCGCGCAAACACGAGGCGATAAATCGCAGCGGAAAAATTACCGCCTTCATTTTTATTTATTGCGCGATAAATGGAATTATTGCATATTGCGACAGGCTTATTTGTGTGATCACATTTGTGACGATGGCTGTGCGTCAGGATAACATATTAAAGCCTGTCTTTTGTCACAAATTCTCCCAGTAAAACAAGACTAAGATGGATATTATTTGTGTGTCTGTTCCTTCAGGTGGATAGTGGATTTGACATTTTAATCGCTTCGAGTTGGCATAAAAAATTTTTTTAAAACGCGTTCTCAAAAAGAAATTCTCAATGTTTAAATAGTCTACATATTTTTATGATCATTATAAATGCATTTACACAACAAAATAACACTGGAAGAGTTTGTTAAATATATTTCTCGTATGAGAGCAAAGCGCCACATTCAGCACAGGTTTCTGTATAGCATCTTCAACAATCAATTTGAAGACTTTCCATAACCCGCTCCTACAACGGAGCATGCTTTTCAATTCCCCCATCTTTAGTTTGTTTTCAACTACTTGCTTCTTCATATCAAGGAGGAAATACCAGGATGCGGATCCGCGGAGGGCGCCAGCGCAGGAGGGGAAGATTAAAAAGAGGGCGGGGCCACGGCGTTCACATGCGGAGGCATTCACATCGCCTTCTTTGTTTTATCCAAATTATTTATTTTATGACAATTATTCCTGAGTTAAACATCCATATATCGTTTCAGTATAAATATATGAATATACAGTACATCACAAAAGTGAGCACACCCCTCACATTTCTGCAGATATTTAAGTAAATCTTTTCATGGGCCAACACTGACAAAATGACACAATGAAAAGTAGTCTGTGTGCGGCTTATATAATAATTTTCCACTCAAAATATAGCCATTAATAGACCCCTGGAAACAAAAGTGAGTACACCCCTTTGAAAATACGTACAACCCTAAATGTCCAAATTGAATACTGCTTGTCATTTTCCCATCAAAATGTCATGTGACTTGTTACTGTGTGTGCTGTCAGCATTGCTGCAGAGATTGAACAGGTGGGGGGGCAGGGTCAGCCTGTTAGTGCTCAGACCATACGCACATCAAATTGGTGTGACTCTTCTGAAGACGGTACACAAGAAAGCCCGCCCGTCTCATCAGACCATAAGACATGGTTCCAATAATCCATGTGCTTTGTTGACATGTCTTCAGCAAACTGTTTGCAGGCTTTCTTGTGTACCGTCTTCAGAAGTGGCTTCCTCCTGCGGGGACAGCCATGCACACCAATTTGATGTAGAGTGTGGCGTATGGTCTGAGCACCAACAGGCTGACCCCCCACCCCCACCTCTTTAATCTCTGCAGCAATGCTGACAGCACTCCTGTAACGAGTCACATGACATTTTGGAGGAAAAATGACAAGCAGTACTCAATTTGGACATTTAGGAATGTATGTTTTTTCATATGGGTCAGTGACGTGCGGTGAGGTTCATGGTTGGTGAGGCACTGACTCCTTTAGTGTCAGATTTCCAAATATATAAACCAAAAACGGTAGCTTATTCAATTGGCTACTGGTTATTTCATATCTCATCAGTATTCTTCACAAAACACGCACACACGGTACATATTATCGATACGTAAAAGTAAGAAAATAACATGCATTTGCCCCACACCCTCAATGTGTTGGTCGTCGCAATTCTATAATTCATGCAACATAAATGAGAGTAAAGAGTAGTGTACAAAGCCACAGAATTCAATTCTGACCTTTAGTGAAATATTCAGTTGTTTTTAAAACTTTTAATTCTGATACTTTAATCAATTTATTACAGATTGCTAAACAAAAAGTGTGAAAAGAAAAACAAAGAATATTTTATTTAAGGCCAAAATTTAGTTTTTAAATATTCTATTGTATTTTTCTTGGTCTAAGCTCTTTTTTTTTTTTTTTTTTTTTTTTTAAATAAGATTGAAATGAAAACTGTTTGTGCTCTTGCGCCTGTCCTTCACCACAAAAACCGGCATTACTTTGGAAGGGCATAGGTTTGGTATCAACATTCGTAGGGACGATATAACAGCATAACCTGCATGTAGGTACACTTTTTGCTGGGGACGGGACATTAATTAGACCAAACAGATTGGATGCAGGGGGCAAAGGGCCACATTTCTCATGTATATGAACCTAATTAATTAATAGGCAAAATGATCAATGCAAAATAAATCCTTATCTTCTGATAATAACTTTTACATGCATTGGTTCAGATGACACACTGTTCGATTCAAATCTTTGTTTTCAAAAAATACTAAAGAAACATTTTGAAAACTTCCCGAATAAATGTCTGGCTTTTATTAGCAAACATAAACATAATGAAAATAATTCACTTAACCCTTTAAGGTCTGGGCCTATTTTGTCTGATTTTGCATGCCTTTGAAGTTGCCTTTATATTTCAAAGACAGAATTGTTTACGATGGCCTGGTTTGGTCCCTTTTTTTGTGACACCTTGAACTTCATGTCCAAACTGTTGTTTCCTTCACTGACCAATTATAAATCATAATTTTGGGCCCAAAAAGACCAAAAATTCCAAAATCGTTTTGTCAAAATTTTTAATATTGATGTCCAATTGACAACCAAACATGCGTAACGAACCGTTTTGAAACTTTGTAATATTTATTCAACATGTTAGGATGAACATTCAACCAAAAAAATTTTAGAATAAATAGTCTTTTATTTGACAATTCAACATAAACAACAGGTATAGCCATAGGCGTTTTTTGCATTTATACATGCTCTAGTCAAAACAGGTTATATACAGCAGACCAAACAGTGAAGAACAGTGAAAAAATATACCATCTAACACAAAAAGTGTTTAGAGGCCATCTCTTTATGAGTTTAGGTATTGCGGCCCATCACCTGATGAAAACTATGTACACACAATCAAGCTTCTTGAACACACATTTATATACACAAATTGAGAAGACTGATTGTGGGGAAAAAAAATATATATATAACATTGGGGGGAAAAGTATTTTCAAAAATATTTACAATAAACAAGTTAAATTTTTTTCAGGCATGCCACTCCGAAAAGCAGTTTCGTCCTGGAATTAGACACAGGGCTACATCACAGCCCACACTTCCATGGGGTGTCGGTCCTCTTTCCACCCTTCCATTTTCATTTCACTTTACTTTCATTGTCACTATAAATATACATGAAACAAAAGTCAGTATTTATGAAAATAATAAAGTATAAAATAAAAATATATACAGCAATAAATAATAATGGAAATCTATATGTATGACAATAGAAAGAATACCGTAGCTGAATATGTGCTACATCCCTAATCTTCATATAGAAAGAAGACCACAAATTATACTTTGATCTGATATGCACATTTTATTATTACATACACAAACACGCACTTATATTGCATCAAAATTAACTTTGTCTTGCAATATCAAAAGAAACTTTTACAGCATTAAAAAAAAGAAAAAAAAAAAAAAAAGTGAGTTGGCTTACCTCTGCTCGTCGATGGCGTCACCCACGTGTTCAAATCCGTCACTATCTTCACTCGAGGACTCTTCCGAAGAAGACGATGATGACGAATTTGGACCACCCTCTTCCTCAAGTTGATCAAAAAGCACAATTGCTTGCGCTAAATTTAGTTTTCCGTTCATCCTCAAAGTCACACAAAGTCGCTCGCCCGCTTGCTTGATTCAAACGGCCGTCGCTCGCCCGTCGCTGCGTCAGAACACTCCTGCCTCTCGTTCGGTGGAACCTCGCACGGCAGTTATATTTATAAAAAAAAAAAAAAAAACGCATTTTGTGCTTCCACTGTGACTTCGAAAGGGTTCGTTTGATTTGTGTTTTTTTCATGGAGCTTCCGTTTTGAAAAAGGACAAGAAATTATGGAAATATAGACATAAATGATCCATGCAGCGTTTTAATGTTTTTTTGAGAGGACAATAAAACTATAAAACTTAAATGACAATATCTCACGTTTTAGTTGGTCGATTGACTTCAAATAACAACGAGAGTAAACCGCAACTTCCGCACTTTAAAACGAGACCAACCAACGGCATGTGGGTGACGTAATTAAAACGCGAGGGTGCTTCAAAGACGACGTGCGCTGAGGACGCGCCGGCGCGTCCTTCGACTCTCAAGGGTTAATAATGGTAGGGTCAATTCTATCCTTACAACATATGGAACTATTGAAAGATCTAAATTCTCTATATAACTGAACATTATATCATGCAAAAAAGGTAAGGTTGCTTAAAAGTTGGTGGGGACAATTTTAGCATCCTGAAAAGTTGGTAGTGTTATGTCCCTACCGTCCCTATGCAAACCTACGCCCTTTTTGTAAAAGTCCTCCTTATTTTCCTTTACTTTAAAAAAAAAAATCTCTCCGCCTCAATGGAGAGGATTGCTTCAATTAGCTCGTTCTGTCTTCTATTTGACAAGCCAGAAAACACAGTGAATGTGATCTAGCTAACCTTTCATCTTTCTCAGCAAAACCATGTAATCGTTCTACATATATGCCACGTTTAGAAGAGCTTACACGCTCATCGTTACCACGAAATGTTAACTCCTGTTTAGCTAGGATGCAGGTTGCATTAATGAGGTCTTTCAAACTCTTTTCTTTACCTTAGCATGGAGGATGCTACCGTTGAGCTTCCGCTGTTCGTCAAAGCCAAATCGATCCTTGAGCTTCCAAAAGTTTTTAAAGCAATCAGGCTTTGAATGTGAGTGGTCGAGCTCTCATGTTTGCTGAGGCTTCGTCGTAGTTTTTTAATGTCACAATATCTCGTGTTAGTCCAGACATTGGCACAAGTTGAGAAGAAAAGGCAGGGAAAGCAGCAAAGGCGATTTTTTGAAGGACAGCCACATAGCCAGTCTTTTCGGGTGTACCAGTCCGTTTGAAAAGCGCGAGTTATCTTCTGTCCCGTAGTTTGAAGCAAACCTTCTAGCTCCGGTGTTGTGTTAACCGCGTCCACATTTAACGGAAAGTCCAGTTTCACGTATGCCCCCTTGCAGTGCGGCAGAGTACTATCTGCCGCAGCATGTGCCTTTTCACTGCGGTTTTATGTCCCATCAGCAAAACTAAATATGTCGCTAACAAACGTTAAACTTTAAGGGATAAAGACATTAGCCAGAATGTGGAAAATCAGGTCAAATAAACGTATCTGGAAACATTATAACGGCGACATGCAGATGTACGGCAACCAGCACGCTCCAATTCCATGTATCAACCCAGTTTGTTATGGATTGCTCAATCAGAGGTGAGGCTTTACTCGTTGCTGCCGCACCTCTCGTTTCATTTCTTTATTTGAACAGGAAATAGGCAAATACAGCGATTTTGACTATAAAAAATGTTTGAAATGAGTCATACATACAGAGCAATGGACAAATATTCATATAAATTTGATGCTATAATTATTTTTTTGTCATGATGACAGGTGAGGCTCTGCCTCACCTGCCTCCCCTGACCGCACGTCACTGATATGGGTGTACTCACTTTTGTTACCATGGGTTTAGATATTAATGGCTATACAGTGGTATCTCGACATACAATCGCTTCGACACGATCTTTTCGACACCAGACGTAAAATTTGACTTGCCATTTGTTTCTACGTCCGACGAAATGCTCGAAATACGACGATTTATGACAGCGTTGCAATTTCATTGTTTTCCCGCAAGACGCACAAATGGCGGAATTTCTTGAGAGAAATAAACATGTGTTATAAGAATGTTAAAGCATGTGGTGGGAATAAAATGTTAGAGCATGTGGTGGGAAAAAAAAAAAAAGGTGAGGCTTACCAATGGAAAAATATGAGCATGGGGTGCGCGTCCGTGAACTGCTTGACAATACTCAGACATCCGTTTGCCAATCTTTATAAGTAAAAGTGACAACCATTGCCAAAGAGATCGCCAGCTTCATTGGGTTTTTAATTACATTTCAGAACTTGTGCAAAAAAAAAAAAAAAATTCCGCCAACAGCCCGCAAAAACAGGACGCTAAAAGTGAAAGGAATATCTCAACTGCACTCTCTCACTCTGCCGTCAAGCCCTCGGTGAATTCAGGTACACGATACAAAATACGACTGCCGCATTAGAATCAGATGTTACATTATTACAGGTATCATTATTATTATTACTACATTTGGTGTAGGTTTTCAGGCTCTGGAAGGAATTAATGGAATTTTAATGTTTTCTAATGGGAAAATCCTGCTCGACACACGACCATTTCGACTTACAAACAAGGTTCTGGAACGAATTAACTTCGTATGTAGAGGTACCACTGTATTTTGAGGGGAAAATTAACCATTATATAAGCTGCACACAGACTACTTTTCATTGTGTCAAAGTTTCATTTTGTCAGTGTTGTCCCATGCAAAGATATACTTAAATATCTACAGAAATGCGAGGGGAGGAGTGTACTCACTTTTGTGATACACTGTATATTTATTTAAACAAAAAGGTAGTGGAAGAGAAGTCTGCCCGGCCGGAACATAAATAATTGACATTTTGGGCCCGATCAGACCCGAATTAAGATCTATGCTCCAATGAGTGCGCGCGCGTGCACTCCAGTTACTGACACTACTTGTATGACGAAAAATGTCTTTTTCCCCCCTCTGAGTGCAAAGCTGACGGTTAGAGGCTTAACGAACGCACTTCCGGTGAACATTTCAAAATAAAAGCATGTTATGTTCAACAATTGAAATGTAGATTTCTGGAGTCAATCTCACATACTGCAGATTCTACAGTAAGAATTGCAACCATTAAGAAAACCTGATTGCCAATGAATAATTGGGCTTCAAATTTGCTAACGTGCATTTTGGATCAAATCAAACACTTTTGATAGGCTGTGATTGGCAGAAAACAAAAATGGCATTGGGTTTCTCACCTATTTCATATTCTGCCCTTAGCTAGCTTTCAAATGACTCCTCATGCATTGTGTGTTTTTTAAATGATTATTTTAAATGATAGTTTGTCATAGACTTCATGATGTATTGACAGGACACAGGGCCACTTCATAGGGGGCCTATCTCGGTCAAAGCTGACTGAGTGCCATCTTGAGGATTTATTGTCATAATAAACAAATACAGTACTTATGTACTGTATGTTGAATGTATATATTCGTCCAAGTTTTATTCATTTTTTTTTAATGTATTGCCAAAATGTATATGATCGGGAAAAATTATCGAGAATGATTGGAATTGAATCGGGAGAAAAAAAAGAAAAAGAAAAAAAAAAAGCAATCGGATCGGGAAATATCGGGATCGGCAGATACTGAAACTAAAACGATCGGGAGCAAAAAAACATGATCGGAACAACCCTAGTATGTGAGATTACCTCCAGAAATCTGAAGATGACATGCTTTTATTTTGTAATGCTTACCGGCAGTACGTTTGCAAAACCGCTAACCGTAAGCTTTATGCCCAGTAAAAAAAAAAAACAGTGCTGTTCGCTTTTCGTCATGCATGTGGTGTAGGGCTGTCCCAAACGACTAATTTTCTCCCGATTAGTCAGCCAACTATTTTTACGATTAGTCGACTAATCTAATAATTAATTAATTTATTTATTTATTTATTTTTCTACTAATTTAGCAATGAAATTTTTGTTGACGCTTATCAATTCACAAAAAACATTTTGGAACACTCAAATTATTTATTAAAGTACAAATAAACACGTAAATAACAATAATAAATCACAAATAAACAATGAGTTCAAATGCTGATAGAATTAATTAGTGTAGCATCCCGATTGAAAAGATGGTCTCTTAAACTGATGGTTTACAACTTTTATTCCATCCTTGATGTAAACACACCGTAAGAGCTACGGTGCACACAAATAAAGCAACACAATTAGAAATTAACAAAAACTTTTCACCTTTTTCCTTTTAAACCTTATTTTTATATCAATGAATTGCCTATATGAATTGCCTTTACCTTATTACCTTATCATTGACAATCTCTCCCTTGAGTGCAATGACTGTATATACTGTATATATTTATGACCTTTTAACCTTATATAATTTTCTATACATTAAAATAAACCATAACATGAAATAAACCTTTCAATTAGCATTAAGAACAATACTAATAGCACTTATAGGCCCATTGTCAATGAAACATTATTATTTAGTAAGGCGACAGCACCCTCTGGTGTACAAAAAATGAAGGGAAAAAAAATTACAAACTGCGTGGAGGCGCTTGAGTTGTTTATTCACGGCTGACGCGCAGCCAAGCTTGGCACTGAACAGACAGGACAGAAGAGTGTACTCTCCTTTGTTTCTTTGAAATAAGTCAATGTTTTGGACACTCTGGTGCGCTTTTTTTGGCTTTGTGCCGCTTTCCCCGCTTGCAAACAGAGCATCCGACATTCTAACTTTCCACGCATATATTTTTTTAACCCTTCATTAACCGTCGACGGGATGTTGTGCTCGTCGACGGATTTACGTCATCGATGACGTCGACTATGTCGACTAGTCGGGACAGCTCTAATGTGGTGTAAGTAATAGATTTTTTTTTTTTGGTGTTTGCATCGTTTGCATTGCTGTAATCCAGTGAGTTTTCATGTTTGAAGTGTCACATTTTAACAGCAATTTTGCGTTGTGGAGAAGGCAAATGTTTTATAGCAGGCTAAAGTGGTGAGTACATTGTCATTTTTTCCATTAGCCTCAAGGTTGCAATGCTAACGTTTTACAGTGTTTAATATAGACGTGTTTCCTTATTTTGCACGTTATGTACTTTAATTATATGTCCTGCTGATGGCCAATAAACATCTGTGAAAGGAACTTGAGTTTCATATGCAACCAACACGCACGTGTGCCCGAGTGTACGCATCACATGCGGCTATAAATCGCAGCTGGGAAAATAACAGCCCTCATTTTCATTTAGGGTGCGATAATTTGACTTATTGCATATTGCGACAGGCTTATGATTTGTTTTCTTATCTTGGCAATAGAGAATATTCAATGTTGCTTTAGTCGTTAAAGGTATGTCCTGGGTGGGTGATCATCATCTACTAAATGTAACTCAAAACATTAGCACAGCATTCACATTAGCACGGCGAGCGTCTTAAAGTCAGACATTTTTTTTTTTTTTAATAAACGCAGTTGTTGCCATCCATAATGAAAAATAAATTGTACCATTTTCATGGTCACCGCATTATCATCACCAAATTGGCATTGTCCTTGTACACGCTACATTATGTGCTCATCTGTCAAATGTTCATTCCAAATTGTTCGGGACCGCAATTTATTTTTGGAGTAAAACTTTTTGAGTCATCATCAACTAAAACAATACGAATGCATTTTGAAATGTCTAAAATATGACTAAGACAAAAAACAAAACGGCTGCCAAAAACAACATTGTTTGCAATATTACGATAAGCGTCAATGGACACATTTTACACTTGTAATAAAAATTGGATGACGTTACCTTGGGTGGTTTGAAGGGATAGTCTGTTGGAAAATGAATAGTCAAGAAGAAAACACCTCCCTGATATGGACTGTCACTCTGAAAGGACACCAAATTTTTAAACCATCTAACAAAACTATACGTACTTGTAAAATAACACAGACTTGCTACTTACAGGGCCCATAATTGTTGCTTGCCAGTGAAACACTGCGGAAAAGAAAAAAGTTAGCGTGACATTTTGTGCTCCGGGACACGCCGATGAAAACTCACTGTCGTCGCCCACTGGGCCGGCCGAACACTGTGCGGGCGGGTCGCGAGCCAGGTCGTGAAGCTCCTGAAACGGGATTCCCATAATAAACGTCAACATTCGACAGTCGGACGCTAAGCCACGCGCTGTGTTGCATTTATGGTTCTGTTTTACATTCATATTCGCGTCTCACAGACATCGATACTAGCGTCGGTCCCTAAAATGACGTCATTGGTATCGTCGAGTACTCGCTAAAATAAAAAACTGGGAACCTCTTGGTACCTCACGATACGATATGAGATACAAAGCTCATGATAACGATCTGATGATAAAAAGATTATCGATACATTGGTCAAGCCAATCATTCTAGAATATTATACGAACAACTAATAAACAGAAAAACAAGCTTTTGCTGTTAATTGGAATGAGTTTGTCACTAGTAGACGTCCAATCCATTTGAACTGGGAGGGTGGCAGCGAATGAACGAAAACGGATTGAACGTCTATGGCCGGTAGTGGCAGTCAATGCCAGGCTATAAGGTAATTTTGAGCCATTTAAGGTCATTTACCTGTTGATTTTCAGTTACTTCCTTTTGATTTTGGGGTATTTTATGGGTCTCTTCCTGTTTATTTTGAGTTACAGAACAGGAAATGACCTGGGAATCATCAGAATGAATAGGCAGTGACTCAAACTCAACAGGAAATTACCTGTAAATGCCCTAAAATGAACAGCAAGTGACCTGTAAATGCCCTGAAAATCAGACAGAATGACTGAATGCTCCAGTTTCGAATGAACGAACGTTCCAAGTCTAAACGGATTGGGCGTCGAGCACCGGCAATGCAGCCTTAGAGTTAACTGAGACACTATTATGGTGGAAGATTTTGGTAGCTAAGACATTGACACCTTTTCAAAACGATATCTCGATATGTCACCGTTTCGATATTTTGTCACACCCCTAACGTGTACTGTTACTGATACTTTCCAACCGCTGGTCGACCTACTCAAGATGGCCGCCGGCGACAAAAAAAGTGCGCTTGTCACCCCTGCCCAGATGATTATGATAGCTGTCCAATTGCCCTTCTGCGAATTCTAATGAAGAGTTAATCAGTGGTAGATGTCCAGTGTATTTGAAGCAGCATGGTGGTAGCGGATAAATGTTCAATGGCTGCCATACCTCCCACCTCTAATCGATTGGACGTATGATCTGAAAACAAAGTTTTTAAACATGTAGTTCCTAATTTATTACCATTAGACGTACAAGTTGAAGGGGGAAACCGGCAGCAAATGAATTCATATAGATTATTATGGCTACATTTCAAGTAACAGTGGGGCAATTACTACTTTTGAATTCATGCGATTAAAATGAGTAGCCACTGCTCAGCCCAATTCAAGCCAGTTGAGACTAAAATATGGAATCCGCATTGTATTTTTAGACCTTCAGCTATTTTAATGTGTAGTGCCGCAAATAGTTGGCTTGGCTGGAGGCCCCACCCGGCCTCCTCGACTAGACTAATCACACACATAATAAATACATACATACAATACAGTATATGTATATATAATTACCTGGTATTTGTACGAACATAAGCCATTTTGTCATTTGAAAATCCATCTAGTGTCGCCATGTTGAGAGTAATCACATCGACATCAACATACCACAGTCATGTTTCACTCAAGACGCTTTTGACGTGAATTATGACTCACGGTTTCTGATTAAACGCCGCCTATGCCCGTTGTAAAATCGGCTTAAATGAGCTACGACACTAAAGCCAAACTAATATCAGACTTTATGACAATTTTAGCCCAACGTGTGTTTATATAAGCGCCGTGCCATTTCGGGGCCCTCCTGAGTCACTAGCTAGCTTACGACACAAACGCCAAGATATTTTTATTTATTTAAGACGTTTGGAACAAAGTTGTCGAGAATACAGTAGATGTGAGAGTTTTTTTCCCATAAATGTCGGTCAAAAAATAAATAAAAACATAAATGAAGAAAGACGCTCATGTTTCACGGCATAATGTTTGGGCTACCCGGGGAAAGCAGGGCTAAGGCTAACGAGCTAGCACGGGCTAACGAGCCAGCGGTTGGGGTGTCACACCACAAAACGTCACCTTGTTAATCCGTTTCAATGCCATCCTTTCGTCGGGTTGCCGCCGCCGGTGGTGGTGCCGATGGTTCTAGCCGATCCGAGCGTCGAAGGCCGGCCGTGTTACGCCGGAATTTTGGGGCCTCCGCTCCGAATCAAGTGTCGTCCAAAACACGACGCCCGAGGCCTTCTCTTTCCCAGCGAGCACACACAATTAGCCCAAGAAGCTAAAAAGCAATTACGTAGGCGCCCGAGGAAGGGGGGGAAAAGAAAGAGGCGAACAGGGAAAAAATCCAAACCGGTGAGATTTGTGGCAGTTTATTTCATTCTTCACCGCCTAATCGTCGTCCCCGTCAAATAGCGCGTCCTCGGGATAGAGGTGGTCACCAAACGGGAGGGTGCGGACCGCAAAGCTTCCCGTGTCGAGTCGATGTCCTGAGCTGCGCTAACTACCACTAGCCGCCTGCCTCGCTGCATGCGAGCGAGCCTTTATGACGTCACTCACAAGGGGCGGGCCGACTCATCCGAACGATTGCCTTTTTTTGCTAACAGATATCGTAGAATACCTAGATGTAGGATACATGCCGTAAGCGAATAGGAACAAGCGTCGTCATTTGTCGGCCATTTTGCGTCGGGGCAACCCCTCGCAAAAAGTATGGAATCACCAGTCTCGGAGGAGCACTCACTCAGACATTTTATCATTTAGAACAAACTCAGATAAAAAGCTTGAAAAAAAAATAATTAGTTCAAAAGGGCAACTCTTTAGCATTCAGAAACACTAAAAGAAATAAGCATTGTGGTGGTCAGTAAATGTTACTTTTATAGAGCAAGTGCAGCGAAATATATATGGAGTAACTCCATTCTGAGGGGAAAAAATATGGAATCATGAGAAACAAAGAAATAACAATCAAAACATATCTCTAGTATTTAGTAGCACCATCTCTGGCTTTTATGAGAGCTTGCAGTCTCTGAGGCATGGACTTGATGAGTGACAAACAGTACTCTTCATCAATTTGGTGCCAACTCTCTTTGATTGCCATTGCCAAATCATCCTTGCAGGTCAGAGCCTTGCTGTGGACCATTTATTTCAATTTCCACCTCAGGTTAACAGTAGGGTTGAGATCTGGGCTATTTGCAGGCCATGAGCCATGACATTGACTGGGATGAGTCTTTCTCCAAGGCATGCTTTAACAGTTTTAGCTCTGTGCCATGATGCATTGCCATCTTGGAAAATGACATATTTTCAATTGAAGGGATAAGAAAGCTAAATTTTCAATGATAACGTGTGCATTTTATGAGGATTTAATCCTTTAAGGTCTGGGCCTATTTTGTCAGATTTTGCATGCCTTTGAAGTTGCCTTTATATTTCAAAGAAAGAATTGTTTACGATGGCCTGGTTTGGTCCCTTTTTTTGTGACACCTTGAACTTCATGTCCAAACCGTTGTTTCCTTCACTGACCAATTATAAATCATCATTTTGGGCCCAAATAGACCAAAAATTCCAAAATCGTTTTGTCAAAATTTTTAATATTGATGTCCAATTGACAACCAAACATGCGTAACGAACCGTTTTGAAACCTTGTAATATTTATTCAACATGTTAGGATGAACATTCAACCAAAAACATTTAGAATAAATAGTCTTATATTTGACAATTCAACATAAACAACAGGTATCGCCATAGGCTTTTTTTGCCTTTATACATGCTCTAGTCAAAACAGGTTATATACAGTAGACCAAACAGTGAAGAACAGTGAAAAAATATATACCATCTAACACAAAAAGTGTTTAGAGGCCATCTCTTTATGAGTTTAGGTATTGTGGCCCATCACCTGATGAAAACTATGTACACACAATCAAGCTTCTTGAACACACATTTATCAAATTGAGAAGACTGATTGTGGGGAAAAAATATATATAACATTGGGAAAAAAAGTATTTTCAAAAATATTTACAATAAACAAGTTAAAAAATTTTCAGGCATGCCACTCCGAAAAGCAGTTTCGTCCTGGAATTACACACAGGGCTACATCACACAGCCCACACTTCCATGGGGTGTCGGTCCTCTTTCCACCCTTCCATTTTCATTTCACTTTACTTTCATTGTCACTATAAATGTACATGAAAAAAAGTCAGTATTTATGAAAATAATAAAGTATAAAATAAAAATATATACAGCAATAAATAATAATGGAAATCTATATGTATGACAATAGAAAGAATACCATAGCTGAATATGTGCTACATCCCTAATCTTCATATAGAAAGAAGAACACCACAAATGATAAATTCCTGCCTGGGATAAACAGTGCACATACGACTGATCTGATATGCACATTTTATTATTATATACACAAACACACACTTATATTGCATCAAAATTAACTTTGTCTTGCAATATCAAAAGAAACTTTTTCAGCATAAAAAAAAAAAAAAAGTGAGTTGGCTTACCTCTGCTCGTCGATGGCGTCACCCACGTGTTCAAATCCGTCACTATCTTCACTCGAGGACTCTTCCGAAGAAGAAGACGATGACGAATTTGGACCATCCTCTCCCTCAAGTTGATCAAAAAGCTCAATTGCTTGCGCTAAATTTAGTTTTCCATTCATTCTCAAAGTCACACAAAGTCGCTCGCTCGACCCAAACGGCCGTCGCTCGCCACCTGGCTGCTTCAGAACACCCTCCCTCTCGTTCGGTGGAACCTCGCACGGCAGTTATATTTATTTAAAAAAAAAAACGCATTTTGTGCTTCCACTGTGACTTCGAAAGGGTTCGTTTGATTTGTGGTTTTTTCATGGAGCTTCCGTTTTGAAAAAGGACAAGAAATGATGGAAATATAGACATAAACAAATGATCCATGCAGCGTTTTAATGTTTTTTTGAGAGGACAATAAAACTATAAAACTTAAATGACAATATCTCACGTTTTAGTTGGTCGATTGACTTCAAATAATAACGAGAGTAAACCGCAACTTCCGCACTTTAAAACGAGACCAACCAACGGCATGTGGGTGACGTAATTAAAACGTGAGGGCGCTTCAAAGACGATGTGCGCTGAGGACGCGCCGGCGCGTCCTTCGACTCTCAAGGGTTAACCACAGCCATCTCCCCAGTGCCTTTGCCTGACATGCAGCCCCATATCATCAAAGACTGAGGGAATTTTGTTTTCTTCAGGTAGTCATCTTTGTAAATCTCACTGGAACAGCACCAAACCAAAGTTTCAGCATCATCACCTTGTCCAATGCTGATTCTTGACACCTTATTCAATGCAAATTCTTGACTCTTCACCCTTCGTTGTCACTACAGCCAGTATTCATAGTTCAAGATATTTCTACGTTGTACTTGTAAGTTTATTCATAGTATTCTACCACAGTTTGTTTTTTTATGCCTAGTGCCTAAATGTCTAGAATGGAGCAGACTCGCGTGCAGAATTCAGTCTTTATTGAACACAAACAGTCAGAAGCAGGAACAAACTGAGGGCGCTCCAGAAGGAGGAAATAACAAGCTATGAAATAAAATGATACAAACGGTAAACAACAGAGCCAGGCAAAATGCACTGGAGTAGGACACTATAAGAAAGGGCTTGGCACTAGGTATAAAATAACAACAAACTGTGGTAGAATACTATGAATAAACTTACAACATAGAAATATCTTGGACTACTGGCTGTAGTGACAACGAAGGGCGAAGACACTTTGGCATGAGACTAGGGAGTGACAAACAATTTAAGCACATGAGGAATGGGGCACAGGTGGGAACAATAGGTAATCATAATCAGAGACAGGTGAGGCAGCAGGAAGGGTGAGGGCCCAAGTACACCGCATGCGTGATCGTTGCAGTTCCGGTCCGACTCCGGTAAAAAATAGCGCCGGAGCCAATACGTTCCCATTATATCCTATTGTTCAACGTATACCGGCCGCGTCAGTGCTCCGGATTGACTGCGAACCACCTCCGGCGTGCCGCATGCCCGCCGGATGGTTTTGGCTATTTTCTATTTTTGCCAGACACGCATCTGACAAAATGGGCGGAGCTGGGACTGACGTCAAAAGCCCAGGTGCCTAATCACGGTTTAAACACGAGCAAAGATGGATGATGAGCGCTTCATCATGGAGGTGGAAAGTCACAAAGTGATATACGATGCAGCAGATCGTTACTATAAGGACACCATCAGTGGCGCCACCAGGGGGTGGCCAACCAATTTATAGCCAACCCACTTGCCAGTATATCGTTAGATTTTTGTAGCATCAGTTATGCATTTCATCCCAAATGAATGCATTTATTTTGTTTTGTTAAATGTAGGGTTGTCAAATTTATCACATTAATGGGCGGTAATTATTTTTTTTTAAATTAATCACGTGAAAATATCGCAATTAACGCATTCGCAGTACGACTCATTCATGCATTGTCGCAAACAACCTACAATGGCGTCATTTTATTTCTATACAGAGATAAGAGGCAGTATCAAGAGGGTGGAGTAGATAAAAGTGTTCATTGGGGCCGTGCTTTTAATTGGCAAAAGCTTTGTCATCTCTCCCACAGCAACTATAAATATTGTGGGAAGCGATGTGGGGAAGAATGACAGGAGTCGATCTTTTTCTTAACACCCTGTAGTGTACCCAACACAGAGAAGATGTGGCATTTGCAGCCACCACACACAGTCATGGTTGCACAACTTCCCATCATGCATTTGGGCAGAACAGTTAAGTCGCGACAGTATCATTTACTGAAAGCTCAACAAATACACTAGATAGCAATATTTAGTCACAATATACAAACTCACATTTATCGTTTAGGAATTACAAGTCTTTCTATCTGTGCATCCCTTTCACAGAAAGAATGTTAATAATGTTAATGCCATCTTGTGGATTTATTGTTATAATAAACAAATACAGTACTTATGTACAATATGTTGAATGTACGTATATATCCGTCTTGTCTTATCTTTCCATTCCAACAATAATTTCTAGAAAAATATGGCATATTTTAGAGATGGTTTGAATTGCAATTAATTACGATTGATTAATTTTTGAGCTGTGATTAACTCGATTAAAAATTTTAATCGTTTGACAGCCCTAGTTAAATGTACACCTTATACCTAATATATACATAACACAATAAAACAGAATTGTTGTGGAACTCAAAATGTTGACTGGACAGTTACGGACTATGCACATTAAATCATTGGTAACATCAAATATTACACAATACACCAAAGTATATCAGTAGCCGTGTCCTTAAGTCTTTCTGATAAATTTCCCCAGACCTTTTTACTGCAATAACATAATGAAAACCTGAAATTATAGCTTTTAGTTTTGGCCCCCCCAAGATTTTAAGTGGCCCCATCTGGCCACCCCTATGAAAAATTTCTGGAGGCGCCACTGGACACCATTAAAAGCGAAACTGCAAAGTGTCTTATTATGTGTGTTTTTCTGGCAATGATATCAAACGCACGACGTGCTAAGCAAGGATTAAAAAAAAAAAAAAAAAAAAAAAAAAAAAAAAAAAAAAAGCAGCGTATCTGGAAGTGGTTCCACGACAGAAATTCTCGTGCCCGGCGCACAAACAATCTCGGTTTGTATACAGAGTCGAGGGGGAAAAGTACGAAAGAGAAAAAAGAGACACCCACAAGTTTCGACCCGGTGGTCTATTCAAGACGTTTCTCTTTCTTTCCTACATTTCACTTGACTCTTCATAGAAAAAACAACAGTTTGCGCTGGGCACATGAATCTGCAGTGTTGAGACACCAATACCAAGTACGCTGTTTTTTTTAGTTCGTGTCGTATATAATTCGCTATCCATTTTATAAATATGACAGATTATTTATCAGTTGTTTATAACAGCTCTATGAGATGTTATGTGCCATAAATTTTAAATGTGCACAAAGATATAAACGCACCGACACAACCAAGGGCATAATAGCCCCCCTTCCCTCCACACACGGAGCCCTGATCTCAACATGATGCAGTCAATCTGGAATTAAGAGACAGACACAACTAAAATATTGTAGCGTCGCCGGTGTTGTGCCGACCGGGGCTGTCATCGGTGGGTTAATTTATGCACCAACGCGGGGCTGTCATTGGTGTGCTGGTGCACCAGCGCGACACTCCGATTGGTGGACTAGATAGCGTCAGTGTAAATACAGTGGGGAGAACAAGTATTTGATACACTGCCAATACTTGTTCTCCCCACTGTAGTTGTTGTTTTTGCATTGGTGAGGTGGCAGGAAGTTAATAAAGAAAAAGAGGAAAAAGGCGTTGAAGCTCGTGTGTTGTTTTCGCGGCCAAACTTCCGCTTAGCAAACGTTACAATATCAATATGCAAGGAAAAATGTGCTCTCTCTCTGCTTCTCTGATAAGTACATACTACAGACTCCGTATGTTTGTCGTTGATTTAAATGGCACATTATCGCGCGCGATCACGCGAGAGCTCACGAGGGGACGGAGTTGGCGGACCGCAGCCGTGCAGCAGGCGGTATGATTTGCCTGTTTTTGACGGACTGCGTGGCACGCAGTCAACACTGAACCGGACCGGAACCGCAACGATCACGCATGCGGTGTACTTGGGCCTTGAGTGGTGGAAACAGGAAGGTGAGGCTTCAAAATAAAGCGGGAAGAGACAATAGACCCTACCCACCGACGTCACAAAATCACGTGCTCGCTGTATGGTTCCGCCCCCTTGTCCGTCATTTTGTGTCTGTATTATCAATGGTCTCAATTGATCGAGCAATTTATAATGTATTTCATGGAAGACCCGGTGCTTTCGGATGCCGTAAACTCACTTGATGCGTTGCATAAAAGGCGTTATGTGGAAAAGCTTCAGTTTATCCATTCGCCAGATCCATATTTGATGCCTAAATCGATGTTTTTCGACCCGCTGTCTCCGCCGTATTTGCCTGACGTCTGCTAGCTACCCTGATATGTACAACTATCTTGTCCACACAAAATCAGCCTATTCTCACGAAAGTTTGAAAAACTTTAAGAGCTTGGAGGCTTATAAATACTTTGTTGCTGGTTGGGTGAAACAGGTCCTTGTCCACGAAAATTCGGCAGGAATCTATCTTGTGCTTGGAAAGGTGAGTTACGAAATGTTCAATTCAAAATCTTTTGTTATTGCTAACATCCACTGTCAAGTCTAATGTATTTCATGTCGTTTGTCAATGGAGTTAGGGCTTTTAATGTTTATATGGTTTAGCGATAGCACTCTCACTACATACATACGTGTATGTTGTCGGCGATTAGCCTAGCAATGATCTTAATTGTGGTTGTCAGCCCAAAACCCTCTAAATATATATTAAATGCATCTTACCAGATATAAAATGACTACTACATAATCTGTGGTAATCGTTTGGAGCCCAGTTTTCTCGTCGAATTGCAGCAGCCCATCTCGCTCTCTTCTCTCCGGGTCTCTAGGAATCCGGTAGAACTTCAAGTCTCTCCGTCTTCTCCGTCTATCTTCTCTGTTATTGCAACCGACCGCCACACACGCTTTCACCATTTTGATTATTAATGTTAACGAGCAGAAAAACACGTCGTAAATAGGAGGAATGTACGTAGCCGTAACGGGTAAACATGATGTGTTGACGGACAATTGGGTGGCACCAGTCAGGAGGAAGGAGTTGTGACGTCACGTGGGTAGGGTCTATATACCAAGACGTGACAACCCTCACCCAGGCGTGACATCGGCATTTGCCGTTACAATACAGAATCGATATTGGGAGCAGGGGTCGCGTTAACCGAATATTTTCCGTCGTTTTTAAAACAGTGACGGAAAAAACTGAAGTCCATCCGTCATTTTGACAGGTTGCAATTCACACCCCAGACCACAGGGTGGCGAGTGAGCATATTAATTAGCTATTGTCTCTCTTGATGCATGACGTCGTTGGCCTTACTCGGAAAAATGTCAAGGCAACTGAGCGTCTGAACTAAGGCTACATTCATACTACAGGTCTTAATGCACGAATCCGATTTTTTCGTGTTTTTCTGACTCGAGTGAGGCATTAACTTGACGGTCTGAACGTGACAAGTCGCATGGAACGGGACCATTTCAAATCCAATCTGGGTCACTTTCGTATGTGGTCTAAATCCGATCTGGGCCACATTTTTCCAGACTGTCGCGGCGGTCTGTACTGTCCAGTCCTGCAAATCGGATTTAATGCAGCAATTACGTCATCAAAAAGCGAGAGATGGTACGGTAGCGATGCAGCAGTGCATTATTAGCGCCTAGCTTGCCTTGAACACGGCTTTTTAGGAAGGCTCGGACTTGACAACAGTCATAAAAAAAAAATAGGTTTGAGGATAAGCCTGAGAATGATTGGTTTTCTCTCTGCTCCATATAAGCAATATTTCAACATTGCTTACGCGGTCGAGAGTCGGGGCAAACTGCCCGTATGTGTGTGTGACATGCACGAACACTGCGTGCATGCTATCGATCCATATACTTTGAATATATTATAAACCTAAACAGGGATTATATATGCCTGTTATTTGTGTCGACCCGCATGCGCAGAAGCATCAAAACAAATGACCATACAATCACACATGCTGGCTGTCATCCGTCATTCCATGGATATCATATTTTGCTTATTAAAAAAAGGACACAAATAACCGGCATAAATAATCCCTGTACAGGTTTATATTCAAAGTATATGGATCGATAGCATGCACGCACTGTTCGTGCATGTCACACACACATCCGAGCAGATTGCCCCGACTCTCGGCCGTGTAAGCAATGTTGAAATATTGCTTATATGGAGCAGAGAGAAAACCGATCAATCTCAGGCTTATCCTCAACCCCTTTAAAAAATTTTTTTTTTATGACTTGTCAAGTCCGAGTCTTCCTAAAAAGCCGTGTTTAAGGCAAGCTAGGCGCTAATGACGCACAGCTGCTTGATGTGTGATGGCACGGTGTGGATTCTCTGTTAAGCTTGTTCGGACAGAATATTAATTAAAGATGAATGAAAACTAAATACTATTGAATATGTCATTATTAACATTTTTAAAATTTAAGTGACGGGTAAAAGTAGATTATGACCGGATTTTTATGACCCTGTCAGTCAAAATGACAGACAACGAAAAAGTCTAGCGCAACCTCTGATTGGGATCTACTGTAAAAAATGGTATCAGTGCAAAGGTAATGATAACTATCATGCAAAATGTGATACTGGACTGTTTTTTTTTTAATGCAGCTGTAGGTTTTCTTTTTTTAATTAACAGTAGACCAAAACGGAAAAGCGTGAGGTGTTTTCATCCCTGGAGAACGTGACCAACGATAGCGATCGGTCACGCGGATTACACAGTGAACTTTTGGCAAGGCCTTCTTTGCTCGCGGCAGTGGCGGCTTGTTGTTTTGCATCAGAGTGTTGCGCAAGCAGTTGGGTGTATTACAGGAAGATGCCGGATTTCTGAAGAAGAGAAGCTGCTGGTGACGAAGGAGGAGAAAGAAAATAAAGAAAACAAGTCATATCCGCTCAAGGCTCATCATCCAACTTTGAAAAAATGTGCTGAGTCGCTACTCGACTAATGGGAAAGTCCGCGACGGGGTTCCCGTAAGAATCTCTGGCTGGCTTTCGACCCCATGATCCAGGCTTGGAATTAACTTACTGTTCAATTTGGGTCACTTTGCGTTGATTTTGGAGCATTCCTGGATCATTTCAGTTTGATTTTGGGGCACTTCCCCTTAAATTTGGGACATTTCCCGGCTACTTCCATTTGGTTTTGGGGCATCCCTAGATAACTTGCTGTTGATTTTGGGTCAATTCTTGTTGAATTTGGGCCATTACAGGGTTACTTCCTGTTGAGTTTTTTCCCCGGTCATACTGTATATACCGTAATTTTCGGACTATAAGCCACTGCTTTTCTCCCTCATTTTGAATCCCATGGCTTCCAAGTTTCCTGAGTGAAATATGGGCGGTGCCATCTTGGAAAATGTGTGCTCCGAACCTCCGGTTTAGAAAAAACATCAATAGTTGCAGTTGAAGTTATCAGTGTGTTGACAAGTTAAAACTGCCAAATCAAACCAGAGGAACCCACGGAATCTCATAAATGGATTCAGCACGACGTAGATGAGACGCAGATGAGATTGTATGATTGTTCTTATCACTTCGTTGATCATTCGTGGACAAAATTATAACAACCTATCAGCCTGTGTTGACGTGAGGTGTAGATTGAGTGACCAAAATGAGGTGAAATTACAAATTATATTACATTTGCTGAATGCAGAAGGGCTGATACGGATTTTGTTGTTACAAAAATAGTATGTCATTCTTTCTAATTTCAGACATTGATCGCAATAAAACATTTGGACAACATGATTCAATTTCTTGTTTTATTTAAAATGATTGGTGCTTGTGCAAAACAGGTAATTAAATCACAATTTATAAAATTCATAGAAAAATATTAATGAAGGTTGAGCATACGTTGAATGTGTTATCAGACAGCATTATTAATTCACGCACTCCTCACTTTGCACTGTAAATATCTTTTACCCTGGCACCTACATACTCATTCATTCCTCCGGATAGAGTTGGAACGGGGCCATACAGTCGCGGCCCGGCTCCCCCCTGACTTTAATGCACCACACGCCAAGGTTGTGGGATGGATGGGACCTGTTGGTGGGGGGTGCTCACAGTTACCTCCTCATGGCAGGCCCAGCCATTCCCGCACCTTTTTTAACGCACCACACACATCATACTTCATGGGGGAGCTCCAGCAAAGGGTGGTGGAACGGACACTGCCCCAAGCCGAGCTCTCCTATTTTAATGCATACATTGCACTACCCTCCAAACACAATCCCATCACGGTGCTGGGTAATGGCTGCCAGCCAGGAACCTGGCAGCCACAGTAATAGGGTGGTAGGTGGGTCCCACACTTTTTCTCTATGGCGTTGCTCCCGGGGTGTGGCCTCCCCTCTGTCTGGGCTGCCGGCCGCGGGAGTGGGGGGAGGTCGGGGCTTCGATCTCGCGTCGCCCTGCGGCGGCTCCTCGGCATTCTCCTGCCTCCGCCTTCCCTTCTCTTCTCTGCCTGGGTATCTGCCCTGCGCGCCATCGTGGGTCGCTGGCTGGACGCTGGTATATCGGCTGAATGTTGCCTGCTCCGGCGGGGTAACCCGCCCTGCCCTGGGCTTGGTGGTCAGTTGGGAGCTGTGGCTCGTGGGCCGCGTGGGCAGACGGGGGTGGGCCTGGGGTTGGTGGTGCGGCCCCTCTTCCCATCCCTGAAGGTCGGTGGATGAGGGCGCAGGTGGGCCGGGGGAACACCCTGGATCACATGGGGGTGACGATGGCTCCTTTGCTGGGCTGTGGGAGGAGGGATGGGCTGCGCTGGCTCCTCCCCGTTCCTGTTCGCTGCTTTGTCATAATAAACGAGGTGTGTTGAATGATCACAATATACTCTCAGTGTGAAACATTAAAACTTTTCAGACAAACCGGACACTTAGACTTCCAGTCTCCATGTCAAACAGCTGAACAGGACAGGTTTAAAAAAAAAAAAAAAAAAAAAAAAAAAAGCTTCGGGATCGAGCCACTGTCTGTCCCAGCCCCTGCCTCTCGGCCGCCCCTGGGAGTCGAGCCTTCCATCAGTAAACTAGAACGCATGTAGTCTCGATATATGTCCATCAACGTACAAGTAAAATTGTCTTCCCTTGCCTAACAGCGTTTTGCACCTGTAAACAAACGGACAAAAAACTTGTAACACTTGCATTTATGCGTTTACATAATTGCGCCAATCTACACGTACTGATTAGCAACAGGCTAGCAGCAGATACAGTTCTTGCAGTAAATAATATTAAAGATCATCATAATTACAATCATCACCATAAAAACAATATCAAAGGCAACAAGTCGTTTCATGCATAAGATTTTAGCTTTAGTATTTTTTGAGCCCCGGACACATGAAAATGCAGGGATGGGAAGAACATACCTTCCATTACACAGCTGCAACACGGCTACAAAAACACCCAGTCTTTGAGGTGGCATGAGCTTGGTTCCACATCTGCCTTCATGAACATGCTGTCCTCCCCTGTCATGATGGTTGGAGATGGATGCAGTATTTCCAAATCAGCTTCCGCAATCGTTCTAACTACGGTCTCCTTCACCTCGCTTTTTATTTGGGATGGCCCTAGCAACAAACGGTTGTCTTGCCCTAAAAGGGAAAGGGGAAGCAAGCTGGCGACACCCCTTGTATTTGTCTGGCTATGTGCGTGCATGTAGGTGGAATTATATACATGTGTTTCAGTACATTATTGCAAAGCAAAGCTGCATCTTTTGGCTCTGTCCTTGAACAAGAGGCCTCTTCAAGGCTTCAAGACAAAACATTCCTTCTTTGTAAGCAACAATAAGCAGAAGCATTTCTTCATCGCCAGCAGCAATTGATTACAGCAAATATATAATAACTATCACATTTAATACATTTCATGAAGCAATAGCATTTGGCAAGTAATAAAATGCAACAATATGATTTCCTAAATGTCCCAGACAATTTGGTTACCCAATGTCGGTGGCTTGTCTTCAAAGTTGACCTGTGGAACCTAGGCCGGTTTAAACCGGTCAGAATGACAAGGCAGTTTTATCAAGAACTAAACATGTCTATAGCTATCAATCACTAATGTGTTTCTTTACTGCAATCAATTATGGAACATACTATTATAGCAACCAAAACTTTATTGTGAGCCGTCATTGATAAAAGCAAATATTTAATAAACATTTAATAATTATCTTATCACTTATAATGCCGCTATCAAATAAAGTGTTACCGGTTGATAACTTTTTGTGTAAATTTCCCATAATACACTGAGGACAGCCGCAGTTTATAGTCCGGTGTGGCTTACCTATGACCAAATGCCGTATCCGTGTCAAATTTGGTGGGGGCATGTTTTAGTCAGGTGCGGTTTATAGTCGGAAAATTACGGTAATGACATTTTTGTGTGGTGTTGTATGTGCCATTGGAAATGAATGGAGTAAAATGTACGAGGAAGTTTTTGTCATATTTTCCCCAAAAAATGGATTGTGTGCCTCATGGGCGCTTGAAGTCACTTACAGCAGGGGGTGCTGAGGATCTCTTTTTATTTTTTCCCCATCCAAAACAGACGTTTCGGTCCAAATTGGTCAAACTTGCTTTTCTCCATACAAGGCATGCACAATGGCAGTACACACGCATGCTGGATAGTTTACATACTACAACTAGGCTACTACAAAGACAGCGTTCTCTTTCAATTACAGTGTGTGTTGTAGTTATTGTATTGAAAATAAAAGCACCCATGTATCATAATGCAAATCCCCGCAGCTAGACAGCGCAATGACACACAAATACATTTGAAAACTTAAAGGTCCGATAAGCCTCGGTTTAACACCCACTTTTCACAACACTCAAATAAATTGCACACGCGTAGTCAACAGCGCTCGGCACGGCGGCAGCTCAACAGCAACAACAAACAATTATATACCTCAATGCAAGCTATTTGAAGTTCTCATAGGTCTAAATCTGCAACTAACGTTTCCTTGCTGGGCATTATAAGTATATATAGTATATAGTAAGTTTATAATCGGAAGTATTATAAACTATCATAATCATCTTCATTTTAAGACCTTGAATTGAAATTTAGAAAAAAAAAAATTGCGGGTTTTGTATAGAAAAAAAGTTGCGAATTCGTTTTTGCATCATGTTAACACCTCCTCTGTCTCTTAACTTTTCTGTTCCAGTTGCGCCTTATCCAACGTGACCTGATAACAAGCAAGCTGTCAGATGGTGACCATGTTATAAACAAACAAAAAAAAAACATTTTTAATTTCTTCCAGTTAAAAAACATTGGACATATCTCCCCGTCAATAAAATTGAGACTTTTATTTGGCTGCCATCCTAGCTGCTTCCTTTTGAGAAGTGCTTTTGGGGTTTCCTGCCCCCTCCTCCGCCTCCCCTCTTCCCTCCCCCTCTTTGCTCTCCTTCATAAGCCTCGTCTTCCCTGCGCGCTCACCACACAAAACAGCATAACCCAATATGGAAAAGTTGATCTTTATCGTCCTCCTTGCAGCAACATTCCGGGCGAGCGGTGGCGAGACCTCTGCCGATGTGTTCTCCGCTGCCCCGAACGTGTCCTTCACTGCCTCGACCTTCCCCACAGGTAACGTGACCTTCACCACCGTGACCTCCGCCGCCACAGCGATCCCAAGGTTTAGCTCCGCGACAAGCCCAGCACCGCCTGCCGTCACCGTGACGCCTCAAGTGGAGAAGAAGACTAAAGACGAGGAGGAGAAGGCAAAAGTTGCAGCAGGTATGCCCAGAACTCAGAATTTGAAACCCTGACTTAAACCCTACCTGACTGTCGAGTCATGTTGTCAATGTTCTCGGCAGGGGATGTTTCGTTGCTGTAACGAAGTTGTATTTGTGTAACTTGGAATTATTTGAGAATTTTTGAAATTGGCCAATATGTACAAACATTCGTTTACAATGGCCCATTCAGATTTCACAAAAATACACACATTCACAAGTATTTATTTTCAACAACAGCAACAACAACAAAAAAACTAAACTGGTGGCTTTTTTTTAAACCCAAAAAATGATTTAAATTTGCCCTAAAAGCGCAGAAAGTGGCACAAAATATACAGGCAATAAACCAGGAATGCCTCAAAATGATCACTGGAATCATGAATTTGGACCTGCAAAAAAACCCCCCCTCAATTGTCGGTTATTACATCAACTGAAAAAAACTCAACCCCCCCCCAAAAAAAACTCAATTGTTGATTTTTTTTTCTTTCTTTCGGCAGTTTTCACAAAAAAACAAACAAAACAAAAAAACACAAAAATTGTTGGTCTTCTTTTTTTTTTTTTTAACCCAAAAAACGATTTTAATTCCCCCTAAATTAACAGAAAGTAGGCCTAAAATGTAAAGGCAGTAAACTAGTAATACCTCAAAATAATCACTGTAATCATGAATGTGGACCTGCAAAAAAACTCAATTGGTGGTTATTATTTTAACCCAAAAAACTCCCTTGGATTGCCTTTAAGAAAAACTCCATTGGTAGTCGTTTTTTACCCCACAAAAACCATTTGAATTTCCCTTAAATGAACAAAAAGTGGCCCAAAATGTATAAGCAGTAAACCAGGAATACCTCAAAATGATCACTGTAATCATGAATTTGGACCTGCGAAAAACTCAATTGGCGGTTATTATTTTGACCAAAAATACTCCCTTGAATTGCCCTTTAAAAGAATCCATTGGTAGTCATTTTTACCCCCCCAAAAACATTTGAACATCCCCTAAACGAACAAAAAGTGGCCTAAAATGTAAAGGCAGTAAACCAGGAATACCTCAATTGGTGATTGATATTTCGACCCAAAAAACTCCATTCAAAAATCCATTGTTGGTCATTTTTTGGAGGGTTTTGGCAGTTTTCACGAAAAAAAAACTCCATTGTTGTTGTTTTTTTATCCATAGAATTCATAATGTATTGAAATGAAACATTCCCGATTCACTTCCCAAAGGGGCCAACACTCCGCTTCATTTATTAGCAGTCGGTCACATGCAGCGATCTAACGCCGGATTTAGGTTGAAAAAGTACGAAAGCTGTACCGCATACAACAGGAAGGATTATCTCAGGAGTGATTTGTTCGAGGATTCAAGGTAATTATTCGCACCATGCATACATTTTGAATCGTTGGGAAAAAAATCAATGGGAGGAATTAGCCGCTACAGCACTGGCATTATACTTCGCAATATATACGTAAAATAACTGCTAACTGCACGGTTTTTTTTGCCTTTAACCAAGAATCAAGACTGCTTTACGTCCATATCTATAAAGAATTCAGGGATTTAAGCATTTATTCACTAGAATTTTTAACATAATAAGCTCCTTAGATTACATATGCGGAGCTAATTTCCTTACTAACTAGCCTCATAGTTCGCAACATTTACGTAAAATAATGCTACCTGCACGTTTTTTTTTTTTTTTTGCTTTCAACCAAGAATTGAGACTGTTTTACGTCCATATCTATAAAGAATTCAGAGATTGAAGCATTTATTCACGAGAATTTTCAACGGAAAAAGCTTTGTCTATTTTTCCACTATGAATCGGCCTCGCGCCCCGTCAATACATTAGGAAGTCTGTTTTAACCCAAAAAACGATTTGAATTCCCCCTTAATTAACAGAAAGTGGCCCAAAATGTAAATGCAGTAAAACAGGAATGCCTCAAAATGATCACTAGAATCATGAACTTCGACATGCAAAAAAAACAAAAAAACACAATTGGTGGTATTTTGACCCCCCCCAAAAACTCCCTTGAATTGTCCTAAAACTAATCAGAAAGTGACCACGAAATACCCTAAAATCAACAAGAAATGACCCATTAGGCCCATTCAATTCAATTCAAATTCATTAAAACAGCAACGCTAGCCTCCCATTCCTGTTTGAGGGCGCACCAGTGAGGGGTTAAAAGCGGCGTGCCGTGTAACCGGAGCGTGTCCCGGCTCAGCTATGCTATGCGGGATGTAGAGAGGCCCACTTTCCCAACTTTCTGGCTCCGGCGGGAGGAGGAGGAAAGAAAGACGTACAGATAAGCAAATTCTGCATGAAACCGGAGAAGTCTCCACTTCAGCCGTAGGGAATACAGCACCGTCGTCTCAAGAGAAAATGACAATAAAGCAGTTGCCGTCGGTTGGGTTTTAGTTGGCTGTTCACAATAAAGTGGCTTAGTCCCTTTAAATCAATTGGATGTCTATTGTTGTCAATGGCAGGCAATGAGTAAAATCCTTGTTCATTTGAAGAGCTTACTGGTCACCTCCTATTGATTTTGCAGTACATTTCAGATCATTTTTTGTTGGGTATAGCTTTTCTGGGTCACCTTCTGTTCATTGGCCACTTCCTTTTGATTTTGGGTCAGTTGAGGGTCACTTCCTGTTCATTTTGTGTTCATTTCAATTATTTTTATGTAAAAAATAATGACCGTTAACGGAGATTTTTTGCAAAGATGACTAAAAAAACGACTAAAGTCATTAGAGCGAAAATAACTACAGTGGTACCGCTACTTATGAAATGAATTGGTTCTGGAAGTAGTTTCTTAACTTGAAAATTCTATAAGTACAGACGCGTTTTCCATGTGAATGCCGTAATCCATTCCAAGCCTCCAAAATGTAGACATAAATCTTTTATAATGCATACAAATTCATCAAAACATGTATCAAATACTTGTGAAGGACAATGACCTTCTAGCCAGACTGCCGGAATCGCGCCTGCCAAACCGCCGGACCCGCGCTGGTGCAGCTCCAACGGCCCGGGCCGGTGGGAACTAGGCAATCCGGTCGGAAGGCCAAACTCCGCACGTTCACCTTAGTCTTAACCCTTTGTACTGACTCCATTTTAAAAGGCTTATAGAAGGCTCACCGAGAACAAGTTGACAATTTATTCAGGTCGACAGCGATCAAAACGGCAAGGCAAAACAAAAATACTCAGGCGAGTTGGCAAACTTGTTCCAAGGTCACCATATCAAAAGTCAACAAAAGGTTCCCGAGAAAAATGACAATGTTTGGTTAAACATTCAGTCTTTTGAAGGCTTTCGCATTGGGCAGGAATTAGTGTGTGTTTGGGATTATTGTCTATTTGTGGATTGGACAGGAGGATTTGGGAGTTACTGTTGTCCGGGCAACAAGCGTTGTGGATTTTGCCACCTCCGCGTCAAAGGGGATCTTGGAGTCTTGTCAGTCGTGTTATCAGTTGGATATCAGGCGTTCTCCGGTGCTCCTTGTGTTGGTACAGAGCGTCGCGCTGAGAGAACTGATTGCGAGAGTTGGTACGTCAGCCTTGCTCATGACGCACACATTGGGCTTCTGTGATAAGAAGGCGTCATGAATGTTTTATGCCCTATATTCTGCTTGTTTCCCTTAAACTATGGTATAAGTGCTATTTATTTTATATTGGGTGTGTTAGAGTAATACAAACAGTTACACTGTGCAATAATCTAATTGTAACACATGTTACAATTAGATTATTGCACAATTAACATAAAATCAGGGTTGTGTATAATGTAAAAAAAACAAGACTAGAGTGAAGAATAAAAGTTAATACACTCATGTAAAGCTGCTGGACTACGAGGGGCGAATGAAGAGGACGCTCGGATACACACATACAGATACAGTAGAGGTCCCTCTTAGCCAATTGGATGCCAGGAATGCTAGGCAATAGCCAATGGCAAAGTAGCTATAAGTATGTTACGTTGGGTAAACTCTGGGAGCTGCGAGTACCAGCCATACTGTATTTTTACCTTTCTTATCCTGAAATTTCTTTCTTAACACGAGGCAATATTTTCCCGTTGAGGAGTGTCATAACCTGAAAATTCTGTATGTATAGATATTCTTAAGTAGAGGTACCACTGTAGTTACTTTCCGCTCCTGTGAGAAACACAGTAGATCAGTGACAGGGTCAGTTGAAAAGAAATTGTGTGAATCGGAAGTCAAATTTGTCGTGCAGTTCCTCCAGCTTGTCCTCCTTTGGGTCTGGAGTCCCTGAAGGTGGATGACACCCAAATCCAGGCGTCCTCCTTCCAGAGGTTCGGTCTGGGTCCTCACAGGGGACGGCTCAACATTCAGGTCATTTCTTTTTTAATGTCTTATGATATATACAGTATGGCGGAAAACACCCAGGTGATTTGAAGTTCCGCCCTGAGACCCCTAGTTAGGCCAGATTTCAAAATTGTCCTACAGTGGGGCAAATAAGTATTTAATCAACCACCAGTTGAGCAAGTTCTCCTACTTGAAAAGATTAGCGAGGCCTGTAATTGTACACATGGGTAAACCTCAACAATTAGAGACAGAATGCGGAAAAAAAAACAGAAAATCACATTGTTTGATTTTCAAATAATTTATTTCCAAATTAGAGTGGAAAATAAGTATTTGGACATAAACAACCAAGATTTCTGGCTGTCAAAGAGGTCTAACTTCTTCTAACGAGGTCTAACGAGGCTCCACTTGTTACCTGTATTAATGGCACCTGTTTTAATTCATTACCGGTATAAAAGACACCTGTCCACTCCTGTCAGTCACACTCCAAACTCCACTATGGCCAAGACCAAAGAGCTGTCGAAGGACACCAGAGACAAAATTGTAGACCTGCACCAGGCTGGGAAGACTGAATCTGCAATAGGTAAAACGCTTGGTGTGAAGAAATCAACTGACGGAGCAATTATTAGAAAACGGAAGACATACAAGACCACTGATAATCTCCCTTGATCTGGGGCTCCATGCAAGATCTCACCCCGTGGTGTCAAAATGATAACAAGAACGGTGAGCAAAAATCCCAGAACCACATGGGGGGACCTAGTGAATGACCTACACAGAGCTGGGACCACAGTAACAAAGGCTACTATCAGTAACACAATGCGCCGCCAGGGACTCAAATCCTGCACTGCCAGACGTGTCCCCCTGCTGAAGAAAGTACACGTCCAGGCCCATCTGCGGTTCGCTAGAGAGCATTTGGATGATCCAGAAGAGGACTGGGAGAATGTGTTATGGTCAGATGAAACCAAAATAAAACTTTTTGGTAGAAACACAGGTTCTCGTGTTTGGAGGAGAAAGAATACTGAATTGCATCCGAAGAACACCATACCCACTGTGAAGCGTGGGGGTGGAAACCTCATGCTTTGGGGCTGTTTTTCTGCAAAGGGACCAGGACGACTGATCTGTGTAAAGGACAGAATGAATGCGGCCATGTATCAAGAGATTTTGAGTGAAAATCTCCTTCCATCAGCAAGGGCATTGAAGATGAGACGTGGCTGGGTCTCTCAGCATGACAATAATCCCACACACACAGCCAGGGCAACAAAGGAGTGCCTTCGTAAGAAGCATTTCAAGGTCCTGGAGTGGCCTAGCCAGTCTCCAGATCTCAACCCCATAGAAAATCTGTGAAGGGAGTTCAAAGTCGGTGTTGCCCTACAACAGCCCCAAAACATCACTGCTCTAGAGGAGATTTGCATGGAGGAATGGGTCAAAATACCAGCAACAGTGTGTGAAAAGCTTGTGAAGAGTTACAGAAAACGTTTGTCCTCCGTTATAGCCAACAAAGGGTACATAACAAAGTATTGAGATGAACTTTTGGTATTGACCAAATACTTATTTTCCACCATGATTTGCAAATAAATTCTTTAAAAATCAAAAAAATGTGATTTTGTGTTTTTTTTCCACATTCTGTCTCTCATGGTTGAGGTCTACCCATGTTGACAATATAGGCCTCTCTAATATTTTCAAGTGGGAGAACTTGCACAATTAGTGGTTGACTAAATACTTATTTGCCCCACTGTATATGCATGTGTGATACATCATTGGAAAGCTTAAAATCTCAATTTTCTGGGGGAGGAAACATTTTGAACAGGAGGGCATTTAAAAAAAAAAACAAATTTAATCAGCAAATCCCTAACTGGGGTTGAGAGCATGCAAGAGCAGAATTAAAGACGCCATGATTTTAACGACATATTATCGCGTACGTCCTCTTTTCGATCCAAAAACTCCATGTAGCATGTATCAAGACACAGCTGTGAATGGCCACAGCCGGATTTTTGGCAGATTTTATGGGTGAAACATGGTACTATAACAAGGGTCGCGATGCAGAAATCGCAGACATCAAGGAGTGGTCGTGATGTTCATTTTCATATATTTACTCTTTTAAACGTTTTTTTTCCCCCATTTTTCTTTGTTTGGATCGATTATTTATCATCTAACATATTGGAGAAAATGCCACAGTAACCAAAAAAGATACAATTAAGCTATGTTATGAGGTAGATATTCGTGACTTTTTTACAGACACCATTTTTTTCATTGTGACGTAATTTGTTTAAAAGTCTAAAATATGCGAGTTCAAATTTTTCAAAGTTTTTTTTAACGAAATATTAGATATCAATTAATGATTCTAGGCTAAAAATGACATGGCTGGGTTGAAACAAAAGGTTTCCAGGGTAAAACGGACAAATTGAAAATAGTTTGGGGGCTTAATGCGCCATGAATCTGCTATGGCAGCATATAGACATATTGTTCTAGCAAACACAACAGTTCTATTGGCTTAAAATACAGCAGTTTATTTTAAAGAGGAGTGCAAGAGCAGAAACTACTTTTTCAGTCGTCTGTGTTTTCCGCCATACTTGTATATATGATTTGTAGTTTTTTTCTCCAGCAAAAGTGTCAAGGTGCGTGTGATCACTCATGTTTGTAGTCGGGAATCGAGGATGGAGACTTGTACGATGGTGCCTGGTGCGCGGAGTACAGGGACCGCCACCAGTGGCTGGAAGTGGACGCCCTGCACCCCACCCGCTTCACCGGAGTCATCCTGCAGGGCCGCAACACCATTTGGAGGTGGGCGGATTAGCTTAGCCAGGCCCGGTTGCAAATTTACACTCTTTTTCGCAGACGCGACTGGGTGACGAGCTACAAAGTGCAGCTGAGCAACGACTCGGTCCGCTGGGAGAGCAGCATGAACGGGACGCGAGAAGCCGTAAGTCGCGCTCCTTTTCAAACCCTAAGTAACCTGAGAACCAAAACTTGAAAACTCTGACCTGATGCTTTTTTGCACCGTTACAAGGTTTCTGTACAACTTGTTCTATTTTTTTTTTTTTTTTTTGCAGTTTTCCATTTTTTTTTTTTTTATTACATTTTTTTCTCTTGTTTTCTTTTATTTTCTGGTGGTTTCTGCATTTTTCTCTATTTTTTGCTATTTTGAAACTTTCTTAGGACTTTGTTTTGGCAGCTTTTTGATTTTTAATGTTCTGGAGCTTTTGCAGTTTTGAATTATTTTGTGTGTGTTTTATTATTATTATTACTATTTTTACGTAATCAGCGTTTTTTTTTCTTCAGATTTTCTGTTTTTTTTTTCTTGTTGCGTCTTTTAGGCTTTACTGAGCCCCTAAAGGGACATCGACAGATATAAAATAAATTTAAACCATCTGGTGCATACCAGAAAACAATCTGGTAAACATTAGCATTATATAGCATTTAAGCTAGCGGACTTTTGCTATGTATGTTAGCCAGTTGTTCTTTTGTTGTTCCATAGACTTCATAATGGTATTAACGGGTCAGACCGATCATGCACTGGGCCTCGCATTCAGGTAGGCGGCCCCCCACATCAAGGGGAGCTATTCACAAACACACGCATGCAGCGATCTGACGCCGGGTTTAGGTTGAAAAAGTACGAAAGGTGTACCGCATACAAACCGGAAGCATTGTCTCAGGAGTGATCTGTTCGAGGATTTAAGTAATTAAGTAATTATTATATTTTTCGTACCATGCATGCATTTTGAAACGTTGTGAGAAAAATCAATGGGAGAAATTAGCCGCTACTGCATAGTTCACAATATTTACGCAAAATAAATGCTAACTGCACGTTTTTTTGTTTTGTTTTGCTTTTAACCAAGAATTGAGACGTCCATTTTTACGTCCATATCTGTAAAGAATTTACGCATTTTAAGCATAAATTTAAGCAGATTTAAGCATTTATTCACAAGAATTTTCACCGGAAAAGCTCTGTTTACATGAGGCGGCCACTAGCTACATTCTCTCACAGACTAGCATTGTACTTGTACATATTTATGTAAAATAAATGCTAACTGCACGTTTTAATTTTTTTGCTTTTAACCAAGAATCAAGACAGTTTTATGTCTATATCTATAAAGAATTCGGGGATTTAAGCATTTATTCATAAGAATTTTCACCGGAAAAGCTCTGTTTACATAAGGCAGCCCCTAGCTACATTCCCTAACAGACTAGCATTGTACTTATACATATTTATGTAAAATAAATGCTAACTGCTTGTTTTTTTGTTGTTGCTTTTAACCAAGAATCAAGACTGTTTTATGTCCATATCTACTGTATAAGGAATTCAGGGATTTAAGCATTTATTGACGAGAATTTTCAACAAAAAAATGCTCTTTGTCTGCGATTCCACTCGGTTAGCTTTGACGGCCTCGCCAACAATGCAGGCCCCCTATTTATCGGCCCCGTCAATACATTACGAAGTCTATGGTTGTACTAAGATCCTCATTTATTAATTTTTTTATATTGTTTGAGGCTAAGCTCAGGCGCTAGTTGAGTCCAAGATTGAAGTAAAACTCAACTAAATCCTGTATTATCTTTTTTAATGAGGACCTTACAAAATAACAATTGGCTAACTTGAAGCAAAGGTCCGCTAGCTTAAAAGCTATATAATGTTAATGTTTACCAGATTGTTTCTGATGCACACTAGAAACAATCTGATGCACACCAGATAGTTTCTAATCCGCACCACATACTCGCTGGTGCGCACCAGATAGTTTAGATTAATTATACTTCTGTCGATGTCCCATTATTGCTCCGGAAGGTTTGGTGGGTTTTTGCAGGATTTTTTTGGGATGCGTTTTCTTCAATTGGGGCACAAAAATATCGACGCTGGGCTACAAATGGCAGGGGCTGGACTTTGGACACTCCTGACCTCCAAAAACAGGACTTGATTTTTGTAGTAATCTGTGTGGTCCCCACCGGGTCCTTTATTCCTTGCGACCACAGTCGATAAAAAACAATCAAATGGAAAAGGCCTTATTGAGCCATCTAAGGGTTAAACCAAGTCATTCCTAAGCGTCAGCAGCATCCTCACTTGAACCCAATTCCTTGTTTCAACTCTTTTACCCCAACTTGTTGGAAAAAGCAGCACAAAGCAACTAAAGGCGAGAACACTGGGATTGCATAATAACAGCCGTGGTGTGGTATTCATTTATTATTTTTTCCCCCACTGTCCTTCTGCAGATCTTCGAAGGCAACGGCGACGGCGAGACTCCAGTGCTGGCTCTGTTTCCAGTCCCCGTGGTGGCGCGTTACATCCGCATCAACCCACAGACTTGGTACCCCGACGGAGACGTCTGCCTCAGAGCGGAAATACTTGGATGTCGGCTTCACGGTCGCTACACACACGCACGCGCGCCGAAATCCATGCAATTTTGAATTCGGGGACAATCGGATCGCTTTGCATTGGGTGGCCAAAAGGCAGGGGACAAAAAAGTTCCCACCTTTTCCAGAAAAAGAAAGTATAGCAAATAAAAGCTTGGCTTGGTGGGCTAAAAAAAACCATGAAAAATAGAAGATCATAGTAAGGCGATAAATAGATACAGGGGGGCTGAAAGTCACTTATTATTTTTGTTTTTCCCATGCCAAAACAGCCATTTCCGTCCAAATTGGTCATGCGCGTGCTCTTTCTCTATACATGGCATGCACAATGGCAGTACACACACATGCTGGATAGTTTATGTACTACTACTAGGCTACTACAGAGACAGCGTTCTATTTCACGTACAGTGTGTGTTGGAGTTTTTGTATTGGAAACTAAAGCGCCCGTGTATGAAAATGCAAATTCCTGCATCTAGACGGTGCCATGACACACACACACATATTTAAAAACTAAAAGGTCCAATAAACCTCGGTCTAACATCCTTTTTTCACAACACTGAGCACATGAATATCAAACAGCGCCCTGCACGGCATTAGCTCAACAGCAACAAGAAACAATAATATGGTTACAATGCAAGCTATTTGAAGTTCTCAACAGTCCAAATCTGCAGCTAATTTTTCCTCGGTGGGCACGTTTATAAACTATCATAATCATTTTCATTTTCAACCTCGAATTGAATTTTAGAAAATTTAGCTATTTTTTTAAAGAAAAAATTGCTAATTCATTTTTTGCGCCATATAAGCTCCTCCTCTGTCAACAGTTAACTTATTTAATGTGACCTGGTAGCAAGCAAGGCCTTATTACTAGGTGGTAAAATTTTTTCAACATATATATTTTTAATTCCCAAAGTTAAATACGCTGTTGTTTCAATATATTTTATTTATTGATGTATTTTTTAACAAAAAAAAGAAAAAAAAAGAATCTACCAACCTTTTTTCTTTCCAACACCAGGGGGTGCTGCAGCATCCTACTTCCCCCGCTAACTGAATAGATAGTTTTTCTTGTAGGTGATTACAAATTTTGTGGGAATTTTTGGCAAAAAAGGAAACCTAGTTACAAATTATTCAATAGCTTTTTCCATGACAAACAATTTCCTTCGTTGTGTATAGTTAGTCATTTGCATTTAAGAACTGACAGCACAAATCTCATTGGCTGCCATTAACGTCCGATCCATTTGAAGCAGGAGGTGAAGCTGTGAATGAACGTTTTGCCTCAAAAACCTGAAATCCGCTACAGTCAGGGCCCGCGGACAAGAGACCATTGTAGGGGCCCCCCTACCTCACCCCTGCCACTGGCTTGCCATGACAACATACGCAGTACTTTTAACACTTTGCAAGCAATGACAGTGTAAATTTTCAAATTATTTCAGATGGACAGTTAAATTTAACAGACCGTAATGTGATGTGACACAATATAAACGAACAATTTCCATCTATTGTCCCATTTAGACTACAATGCAATACAACTGAGAGTGCTATGCCTGCCTGCTAAGCAACAAAACAGCATAACTAAACATCCTGTGCCTGCCCCCCCACCCCCCACCTCCCTGGAGTCATCTAGCCCTCAAACAGTGATGCGCCTAGATTTTTTGACAGCAAAGTCATTTATAACATCAGTGAAATCCAAGTCTGTTCAGCCTCGCGCACCTGCTCCCCACAGACTAACATATATGCCTGATCTCCCATCACCTTCTCTCTCCTCAGCTCAGCGCAAGCAGCATGTCTTGTCATACTGGAGCTCAATAGGCTACAAGCGGCCGGCGACAGATTTGAATCGGGCTTTGGTCACAGTGATCACGAATGTAAACGTTCAGTGTTAGCGGCTGTTGTTCACTTACCGACACCACCGTCCACACCGTCAACTCTTGCCCCAATTCTCTCGCTTCTCGTCCCCCTTTTAAAAACGTCATCATTAAGCCTGTTGCAATATGCAATAATTCCATTTATCGCGCGATATATAAAAATGAAGGCGGTAATTTTTCCGCTGCGATTTATCACCTCGCGTGCACGTGTGTGCGCGCGTGCGGCAGACGTGCTGTTAAAAGTTCGTTACCAACTGCGCAAAATGCATCTTCGTTCCAGGTCCGGCAAAAACTAGCGCCAGAGCCAATCGTTCCCATTATATCCTATTGTTCAAAGTATACCGGCCGCGTCAGTGCTCCGGAGTGACTGTGGACCATCTATGGCGCGCCGGTGTTGTTGACGTGTGGGCGCTCCCGTCAGAAGTGACATTTCACGCGGGGCGGCTATTTTTCGGCACAACGCTGGATATTTACAACGAAGTCCGCCAAAACATTGTTACCGACTTGGCTGCTACGAATAACCTCACTTTGACAACGAACAGCTGAATGAAATTAAGAGCGTTGTGCTTCAAACTCGTCCTGTTTATGAAAGCCGTCATATGCTGGTGTTGTGTAGTAATGAGCAGACGTGACTTCAGCGGCGCATGCTAACTTTTTTAATGCGCGGTTGCGCGCACACACTAGATATCATGAAATGGCAAACTAGATGTGCTACGTCCCATACCATTGGCTATGTGAGCCCAGAGTGATTATGGGACACGTAGTCCATATACTACATCGATGAATTCTAAACTGTCATTTGTCACATGAGGTTAAGAAGGCCAAATCAATCCATACCAGTGACTATAGATAATGTTGCAAATATTGTTAATTCAGTACGTGACACAGATGGATTCAGACCATAAATAGGATGTCTTGCTCATGTAGTAAACCTAGCTGCTAAGAGAGCTGTAGCAATCAACGGTGTGCCCTGCCTCACTTTACAAACAGTAAAGATTGTTCTGAGCACTTTTATACAATTTTTTTTCATATCAGTAAGAAGTAAGCACGTAAATATTATGCACTAAAATGCATGTTTATATGATGGCAATTTAATTTTTGCTCGTTAGCAAAAAAAAAAAAACAACAACAAACAAACAAAAAAATACAATTGTTATTTTTTTTTTTACAGAGCATTAAATGTATTGAATCGGATCGAAAATCGTGTCCCCCGTATCAAAATTCGTACCGAACCATGACTTAACTGTATAGTTGCATCCCTATGGAACACCATTGCAGAAGCTATGACGGGAAATGTTTTCATTTTCCTAAATGCTTAAGTTATTAAGTGCAATTTTTTTTTTTTTTTTTAAAACACATTTGATTTATTCTGTGTTTCTGTGCGGTATCAATATTGTTGTTTTTTACTTAAGAGGCCGGGTCTATTGTTTTTAGTTGTGATTTCTTAAAAAGTATATTTGAATTTAAGAGTAAATATTTATCGTGTTTAAATGGGTGTACTTGATCTATTAATATATACTGTATTCGGACTGTGTTATTGTAAATTGGTTTTAAAAAATTGGGGGGGGCGCAATAATATCGCATATCGCAATAATTTATGAGAATAATTATCACACACTAAAATTTGTTATCGCGACAGGCCTAGTCATAATTTTTTCTCGTTCACCTCTATGATCTTCATCTTTTTCTTTTCTGCGCACCCGATTTATAACGAGTCCCCATGTTTAGAGTTTATAACAATGACAGATTTTAATTTTGCGCTTCAGGGCACGTACGTAGTGTAGCCTTGAGTGCGCCAGAGCGGGGTCAAACCATTCTCTGCTAAGACAGAGGGGGTGGGGCGTTGTGCAAAAAAAGGAAAAAAATTATATTTGAAATATTTAATATGTTAAAGTTTTTAAGTATATATTGAGTGGAACATAATATTTAATCAGACAATGATTTAAATAAAAAAGAAATATGTCAATGGGCTTGGGTACAGTAATGTGCAAATTTAAAGCTGATTTATGCTTTTGCATTAACGTGACAGCAAATCTACGCTGTTAACACGGACCCGATTTACGACCTTACACCTTAGCTTGACGTGCCCCTCCACTAAACGTGACTACAGGTCACGTCAACGCGTCGTGATGTGAACGTTGAAGGATTGTGATTGGTCCGCAATGTTGCTTCTGGTTCAGCACAACAACTTCGCGGTTTTCAAACATTTACAAACATCTTCTGTGTCGGCTACATATTTGTATTAACAACATTTGTTGTTCAATATTGGTTAGCTGCAGCTGCAAAAACACACATTCCATCTCAGTTCCTATTACGACTGTAATGACTGGAGGAAAACTAAAGAAATTTGACAAGAATCCCTCAAAACCATACAAATGCAAAGCCACGCCCCTCTAGTGGCTTTGCCTTGAATTACAGCGCAACGCATCCCCTGATGCAGAAACGGAACGCAAAAGCATAAATCAGGCCTTCAACATCTAGCCTTTTTTAACGTGATATTTACGCATCTGCCACCCAGTGGCATTGCTAGTGTCTCTTGGTGCTCCAAGCACTATAAAATAGTGCATATATAGTACATAATAATAGTATAAATAAATTCAGTATTGTCACTTACAGATGTAAGCTTGACTTTTTACAAAATAGGCGGGGTCAACTGTAGGTTGCTACAGCAGATAGAGTAGAGCCCACTAAGGGGGGTTTGTTACTGCGGCGTCCTTTCAAATAGCCAATTTAAATAGCCCCAAGCGACCGCCTGGCTCAACTGTCCACTCTGCCGCCACACAAGGCAAAGCGCCAATTCCCCCGTGGCGGTGCACGGCTCGTATGTTAATCACAATGCCACGGGTATTCTTGCAGAAAGCTCCGAAAAAGAGGCCACTTCAAAAGACAGTCTGGATTTCCGACACCACAACTACCAGGAGATGAGAAAGGTCATCGTTCTTCCGGTACGCTCCTCTCATAAGCTCCAACTTGACGTTCTTCTCTTCTCGACCGATGAAGGTGATGAGATCAGTAGCGGAAGAATGTCCCAACATCACGCGCATCTACACCATCGGGAAAAGCTACATGGGCTTGAAGCTTTACGTCATGGAGATCTCGGATAATCCCGGCAAGCACGAACTCGGTGAGGGGCGGCCCAACCACCGCTATTTTTACAGGTGGCCTCGACTCAGGTTCTTGTGGTTTTTCTCGAGGACACCGATTAGTCCTAGTACTCATCGTCTGTCATTCGTGAACCGATTGTTTTGAAACTTGCTAGCTATGTAGCACGGGAATATATCTAGCCATCCTCGGCACCTGATTTTTTATTTTTCTGTTGTCGGGGCTGAATAATTATTTGTGGAATTATCAGCCAGTGACCAGAAAATGTCATAAAATCAACAGGAAATGAGCCAAAATGTACAAGAAGTGAGCCCAGAATGCCTATCAATGTACAGGAAGTGACCCAGAAATGCCCCAAAATCCATAGGATGTGACCAATGAACAGGAAATAAGAGGGAAAGGCCCTAAAATCAACAGCAAATGACCCAAAATGTACAGGAAGTGACCCAAAATGGCCTGTCCTTGATTTGAACCGGGAGGATCGGTCCCTGATGAGAGGCCTAGAAAGGGTTAAAAAAGTGACAAATTTTGCTTTTTTTGCAGGCGAGCCAGAGTTCCGCTACGTGGCCAACATGCACGGAAACGAGGTCCTGGGTCGCGAACTGCTCCTCAACCTCATGCAGTACCTGTGCCGCCAGTACAAGCGGGGCGACCGGCGCGTTCTCCGACTGGTCACCGAAACGCGCATTCACCTCCTGCCCTCCATGAACCCAGACGGATACGAAGTGGCTTACAATAAGGTACGTGTGCCAAAAAGCCGTCGGCTAGCTGAGACGATTCTCCTCACGCCTCCTGCCCGGCGGGCGTATCGTAGGGCTCGGAGCTGGCCGGCTGGGGCGAGGGACGTTACACTTTTGAAGGAATTGACCTGAATCACAACTTCCCGGATCTCAACACCATCTTGTGGGATGCGCAAGAGGTGGCCGAGGACCCGTCCAAAGTACCCAACCACTATATTCCTATTCCAGAGTACTACACCAAAGAAGACGCCCTAGTAAGCGAGTTCAAGCTAGCGTACGCCACAAAAAAATCCACTTCAGCTCTTAGTTGTGTGTGGAAAAAGTAATCCACTAGCTGGGAATGGTAAGCTAACTGTGATCCGTTAGGTGGCCCCGGAGACGCGCGCGGTGATCAGCTGGATGCAGGACATCCCCTTTGTGCTGAGCGGCAACCTGCATGGCGGCGAGCTGGTGGTGACGTATCCGTACGACGGCACCGAGGGCTGGGCCCCGCAGGCCCACACGCCCACCCCAGATAACGCCTTCTTCCGCTGGCTGGCCACCGTCTACGCCTCCAGCAACCCTGCCATGGCCAACCCTGAGCGACGCCTGTGTCACTACGAGGACTTCCGCACTCGCAACAACATCATCAATGGTGGAGCCTGGCACAACGTACCTGGAAGTCAGTCGTCACCCATGCATTTACAACAAAAAATCTGACATTTCGCTTCAGTAACACTAGCTAGAATTCTTTAAAATTTCAGCCCCTAAAGCCAGTTTCACTTAGCTCCATGAAATTTGGTAGACACGTAGACCAGGGGTAAATGCACGAAAAAGACTCAACAAGCCAAGGCCAAAAACATGCAGGAAGTCGTTCATTTCGGTTTGGCTGAACAGCACTAGCTAGAATTCTTTGAAATGGCAGCCCCAAAAGCCAATTTCACTTAGCTCAGTGGTCTGCAACACTGGTCCTCATCAGCAAACTCTGCAGGAACCAGATAACGATCCTGATTATTTGATTCAGGTGTGTTAAAGGAGGGCGACATGGAAAACAAGCTGGATAGCGGCTCTTGAGGACCAGAGTTGCAGACCCCTGACTTAGGTCTAGGGTTGCCAACAGTCCCGGACTGCGTGACCAATCGGAACTTCCTATATTCCAGGATGTCTCGCGCAATCCGGGTTGGGGGGCGCGAGTGTGCGCGCACAACCCGGAAGCACGCTGCGTGCACGTGCCGTCGCTGCGTGCATGTGCCGTCATCTTGGCCATAAAAGTGGCGAAATCTAAGCACTTTAAACTCATATGGATGTACAACATCATCTTAACACAAATATGCAACACCAATGTAATCTAAACAACGCTCTCCTCGTCGCAGCGAGGACGAGCGGGAGCAACCAGCTGACGTAACAGTAAAACCATGAAACGGTCGCGCTGATAACGGCTCTAATCTATCATAAGAACTTAATGACATGAAGAGGAAATACTAACATTCGTTCATGGACGCATACAGATTACCACCTCCTCGCACACATCTTAACAGGTGGCCGCATTCTGCTCGAAATGGGCACCTTACGCCTATTCTCGGTCCCAGAATACACCGCGCGTGTGACGTAGGACAATAACAGGAAGTAACTGACTGGTTGCTGTGGGAACGAATGCATACCCAAGGAACCTTTCTAGGAGGAGTATTAAAATAGCTATTAAAATCGTTAAGGATTATTTTAGATACATACAGTGGGAAGAACAAGTATTTGATACACTGGCAATGGGAAAACCCATTGGCAGTGTATCAAATACTTGTTCTCCCCACTGTATACAGTATGTTATATTTTTCTTATAGAGTATTCGGCGAGGAATACGATAGACACATTCATAGACCTTTTGGGAAAAATCACCATTTCTTTAAATAGTCTCATGAATAATGATCTGGCCTGTGAAAATAATCCCTTTGAATGATCATGTAGTCTTACTTGTTGAATCGAATCTGTATAACATTCCTAATTTATGTGACGTAAATCATGCTGGTTGGAATCGATAAGAGAATCGTTCGATAAACTGCCAAACGGTTACATGAATTGAAACACAAGGAACCGGTTTTCAGTTCCCATCCCTAGCCACATAGACCATGAGTAAACTGACAAAAAAGTCTCAGGAATTCATGCCCTGAAAGAATTTCGCCATGTTGATTGAGAGCAGACACGTAGGCTACGGTGGGCTTTGTAGAATTTGAAGAGTGTTTTAAGGACTTTGTGGAGAGTGCATTGCAAGCGATCGCTGTCCTTCTCAGGCATGAACGACTTCAGCTATCTGCACACCAACTGCATGGAGGTGACGGTGGAGCTCTCTTGCGACAAGTTTCCCCACGCCAGCGAGCTCCCCGTCGAGTGGGAAAACAACAAGGAGTCCCTCCTTCTCTTCATGGAGCAGGTGCATGCCTTAATTTATGTAGGACGCTTTGTCCACGCTGTCTTTTTCCTGACGGTTGCCAAATGAATCAGATCGAGCGAGGTCTCAAAGGAGTGGTCCGCGACAAGGACAGCAAGAAAGGAATCCCCGACGCCATCATCAAGGTGGAGGACCATGGGCACGACGTGCGATCTGGTAAGGCGGCGAAGACTGTTCCTGGCGGCGGGGGAACCGACTAACCCTCGCTCGCTCTGATCGGCAGCCGCTGACGGCGACTACTGGCGCCTGCTGAACCCGGGCGACTACAAGGTGGAGGCGTGGGCGGAGGGCTACTTACCTGCTGTGCGCCACTGCCGCGTGGGCGTTGAGCGACGCGCCACCATCTGCGACTTCAACCTGACGCAGACGCCTGCGCGGCGTCTACAGGAGATCCGGGCCAAGGGGGGCCCGATCCCGCAGGATCTGCAGCTGCGCCTGCGGGCCCTGCGTCTGCGCAAGCTGCGCGCCAGCACCAAGGCTGTCAACCGAAGGCGAGAGGCCCAGAGAACGAGGCGAGAACGGAACGATCCGACAACGGCTCTGTTGAGCTAAGAACTTTGAATACCAGCGTCACGCATTTTCCGTGTAACACTGGACCCAGTCAAGAGGGTGATCATTGCATCATAGAGGTCAACGAACCCTCACCTCAAACGGACTGGCCGTCAACTAGCAATAAACTTTCAAGTCATTGCAGAAGAATAAAAAAAAAAACCCTTTCTTTGCCCCAACCAACATGGCCTCTGGGTTGTGGCCATGTTGGTAGGGGCAATGTTCCCATCAGTGTCTTCACTGCCACCCTCCCACTTCAAATGGAATGGACGTCGACTACTAGGGATAAACTAATGGCCGAAGCATGAAAAAAACGAACAAAAAAACTTTCTTTGCCCCTACTAACATGGCCTCAGGGCCAGTCCATGTTGGACTTTCCCATTAAAGTCAATGCATTGTCATTCAGATGAGGTCGTAACTAGATTATTTCCTTATCCGAGTTTTTGTCAAAGCATCTGCCACTCATTCATTGGCTGCCATTGACGACGCTAAACGTCCAATCCATTTGAAGTGGGAAGCTACCAACGTTCTTTCATACTATTCTTTTTCTCGTAATATTATAACCTTATCCTCGTAATACTATGACGTATGATTCAAATCTCGTAATGCGGATTCAATCTTGAAATGTCAGAGCTAATTTTGTACTTTAACAATTTTTTCTTGCGATATTACGACTTTATTTTCATAGTATTACGAGGTAAGGTTGAAATATTGTTATACTAGGATTTAAATCTTGTTGTATTACTTTTTGCTGGTAACATTACAAATTTTCCCTTGTTATATTACAACTTTAATCTTGTTTTTTTTCCCTGTGGCCCTCATACTCCTTCATACAAGGATAGACGTCCAATTTATTTAAACTAAGGAGACTGACTCATGTTTGAGTGCCATTGACAGTGTTAGACGGCCAAATTATTTGAATTCTTTTCTGTCCTAGAGTGGCCCTAATATTCCTTTTTCAACTGTAACAAAATGTGTCATTTTCCTTCACTCAAAGTGTCAGCTGGTCTGACTTAGAACGAGTTTGAATAAATGTGCCATGACTGTACTTGGCTCGAGCGACTTATATGTGTCTCCATCTAGTGGCGGGAGAGAGGCAGAAGAACAACACATTGCCAAACCCAAGACAATTTATTTTTTCCCCAAAAATTCACATGACGAACGCTGTCTTTTACGGAGCCCCTAAAGGGACATCGAGAAGAATAAAATAAATTCAAACAATCTGGTGCGCACCAGTTAGTTTCTGGTGAATACTCCCACCTACTGTACAAGAGTGTGCAGCACCCATTTTATGGCGTGCTGCTCTCACTGTTCTTTTTTTTTTATTGGTCAGTATTTTGTTCACCTTCCTGATCTTGCTTGTACTCGTGTTACCCTGTAGTGCTCAATAACGGTATAGTTGCACAGGGCTTATTGATTGCGCAGGACAGGAGGCATGAAAACTATCAGTGACTACATTTTTCACACCACATTTTAAACTGTGCAGCGCTAACTGTGAGAAAATGTTGACGTAATTGTCAGCATGTGCTGCTTTACATGCAGCAATCCAACGCCAGATTTAAGTTGAAAAAGTACTATAGAGAATTTGGGGATTTAAGCATTTATTCACAAGAATTTTCAACGTAAAAAGCTCTTTGTTGTAAGGCTGCCGCCACATTGACTGACAGACTAGCGTCATTCTTCGACATATTTACGTATAATAATTGCTATCTGCCCGTTTTTTGTTGTTGTTGTTGTTGCTCTTTTAACAAAGAATCGAGGCTGTTTTACACTCAGATCTATAAATCACAAAACTTTTCACCGGAAAAGCTCTGTTTACATAAGGCGGCCGCTATGTTTGCTTACTGACTAGCATCATAGTTCACAATATTTACCTAAGATAAACGCCAACTGCCTGTTTTTTTTTTTTTTTTTTTGCTTTTAACCAAGAATCGAGACTGTTTTACGTCCATATCTATAAAGAATTCAGGGATTTAAGCATTTATTCACAATAATTTTTACCGGGAACACTGTTTACATAAGGCGGCCGTGATATTCGCTCATTGACTGGCATCATAGTTTGTAATATTTATGTAAAATAAATGCTAACTGGCACTGCCCGTTTTTTTTTTTCTTTTAACAAAGAATCGAGGCTGTTTTACATTCGGATCTATAAAGAATTCAGGGATTTAAGCATTTAATCAAAAAACTTTTCACCGGAAAAGCTGTTTACATAAGGTCCCGCGCCCCGTCAATATATTATGAAATCTATGTATTTTTCAAATTGTTTCAATATGAAGGAAATTTTTTAGTGTTTGTTTTTTGTGTGTGTGTATGTGTGTGTGTGTGTGTGTGGGGGGGGGGTACTACTTAACCTATAGCCTACATGAAACTACATGTAAGCTTACATTGTCCTTCTACAAGAGTAATACATTGATTTAATTGGTTGTCTCTTTCATCTACTTTTGACTTATTTTCATCTCTAAAGTACATTAGTGGATTGAGCTAAATCTAAATTGGGATGAATTTAACTTTTTACCTTGGTTACAAATAATATACGATTGTCTGAAAAATGTCTGCAGGCTGAATTTTTTTTTTTTTAAATAAATACATTTTAATTAATGAATCAATGCTCTGATAGATATTTGGTTTCAAAAGTGTAAAGTCACAACATGCTCTACCCTTTTTTTCCTTCTGAACTAGGGCGTTTACAAAAAAAGCATCATGTGTTTTTCTTATTATTTTTTTTTACTGCCAACTTTCCTGTGAAACAAAATAGGACATCTCTAAGCAGCATCTTGCTCATGTTTTGCTGGTTCCATAGTTTCCAGCAGAGTTCACTACATTTCTAACAATTAACGTTAAAACAAATACAGGAGGACACTTTTCTCTAAGCAGCTTCCTACTCGCCCTAGCAAGTTCACAATTTGTTATGCTCTGATGCGGGACTGACTTTCAGGAGCAAAATTAGTAGTGTGTTCCCTACCTCCAAAATATTGACCTCTTCTTACATTACTTACAATGGCTGCTGCTGGTGAAACAAAAACTTCTTATATCTCTCCTCTTCAAAGGAACGAAGGAGGCGGCATGTGGGACATGTATTTCTGTTGAGGTTGTGTGAGTATGCGGGGTCTAGTCATCAGCCAATCAAACGTACGTTTGAGGTAAAGAATGGACCAGCACATTCAGCAAGTGAAAAGGGGTAAATGTAAGTTTGAAGATAATGGGAAAAAAATCACTTAATAATGGTAGGGTCAATTCTATGGGAAGAAAATCTAAATGGCCTTTATAACTGAACGCATTATACAGTGCTGGCCAAAAGTATTGGCTCCCCTGCAATTCTGTTAGACAACGTTCAAGTTCTCCCAGAAAATGATTGCAATTACAAATGCTTTGGTTATAATATCTTCATTTATTCTGCTTGTAATGAATAAACACAAAAGAGAATGGGAAAACAAATTACATCTATATTATTTTACACAAAACTCCCAAAAAATGGACCGGCCAAAGGCATTGGCACCCTAAGAAAAATCATCTGATGCTTCTCTAATTTGTCAAATTAACAGCACCTGTTACCTGCGGCGCATAACAGGTGGTGGCAATACCTAAACCACACTTACAGCCAGTTAAAATGGATTAAAGTTGACTCAACCTCTGTCCTTGTGTGTACCAAATTGAGCATGGAGAAAAGAAAGAAGACCAAAGAACTGTCTGAGGACTTGAGAAGCAAAATTGTGAGGAAGCATGGCAATATCAAGGCTAAGAGTCCATCTCCAAAGACCTGAATGTCCCTGTGTCTACCGTGCGCAGTGTCATCAATAAGTGTAGAGCCCATGGCACTGTGGCTAACCTCCCTACATGTGGACGGAAAAGAAAAACTGTTGGGAGATTTCAACGAAAGATTCTGCGGATGGTGGATGAAGAACCTTGACTAACATCCAAAAAGTTCAAGCAGTCCTACAGTCCGAGGCTACCACAGTGTCAACCCGTACCATCCGTCGGCGTCTGAATGAAAAGGGACTCAATGGTAGGATACCCATTGAAGGGAATAGTTACCTTTCTCACACACACCATATAACTGTTTGCATTACTCTAACACACATAATATAATCAATCAGGGAATAGTATCATTTGTCATATTTACTGTAAGACTGTTTATATTACTCTAACACACCTAATATAAAATAAATAGCACTTACACCATAGTTTAATGAAAACAAGCAGAATAGAGGATACACAACGCCATCTTATCACAGAAGCCCAATGCATCATGAGCAAGATTGACGCACCAACTCTTGCAATCAGTTCTCCCGGGCACTCCAGGACAAAGAGCAGGGCGCTCTGTCCTAAAACAAGTGGCATCGGCGAGCACCCTCGCCCAATCAAGATAAGTTGATAGCGCAGGCGTCTTGGACATCAAGTCCTGCGTCAGTCGCCGTGGCAACCACAAAGGACGACGCACGAACTTGAGGGATGATCCCAAGACAACAACCAGCTACACCTTTGGCCCAGCCCACTCCACTGCAGCTTTCAAAAAGAACATTTAGATAACACGGTCATTGCTCGGGAACATTTCTATGTAGCCTTGTTAGCCGACCCTGGATCCAGCAGGGTCCCTCAGTCGTCTGTTTTTTGCCTTGTCTTTGACCATTGTTGACGAATAAATTGTCAATCTGTTTTCGGTGAGCCTTCTTTTGGAACATGGAGTCAGTACAAAAGGGTAACACGGGAGTGAACACACGGAATTTTGGCCCCCACCGGTTGGCTTGTGGGATTGGTGCCGGCGTAACAGCATTTTGTTCGGTTGGCGCTGTTTCCGCGGCTTGTGTGTGTGTGTGGGGGGGGTCGAATTCCTTCACCAAGAAGACCCCACATCCGACCCAAAGACATAAAAAAGCCAGGCTGGAGTTTGCCGCAACTTACCTGAGAAAGCCAAAAACATTTTGGAAGAATGTTCTCGGGTCAGATGAAACAAAAGTAGAGCTTTTTGGGAAAAGGCATCAACATAAGAGTTTATAGGAAAAAAACGAGGCCTTCAACGAAAAGAACACGGTCACCACAGTCAAACATGGCCGGGGTACTCTGATGTTTTGGGGTTGCTTTTCTGCCTCTGGCACTTGACTGCTTGACCGTGTGTATGGCATTATGAAGTCTGAAGACTACCAACAAATTTTGCAGCATAATGTAGGGCCCAGTGTGGTCTCCCTCAGAGGTCATGGGTCTTCCACCAGGACAATGACCCAAAACACACTTCAAAAAGCACTAGAAAATGGTTTGAGAGAAAGCACTGGAGACTTCTAAAGTGGCCAGATTTGAATTCCATAGAACACCTGTGGAGAGGTCTGAAAATGGCAGTGGAGAAGGCACCCTTCAAATCTCAGACTTTGAGCAGTTGGCCAAAGAAGAATGGTGTAAAATTCCAGCAGAGCATTGTAAGAATCTCATTGATGAATACCGGAAGTGGTTGTTCGCAGTTATTTCGTCTAAAGGTTGTGCTATCAAGTATTAGGGTGAGGGTGCCGATACTTTTGTCCAGCCCATTTTTGGGGTTTTGTGTAAAATGATAATGATTTGTTTTTCATTCTCTTACTACCAAAGCATTTGTAATTCCGATCATTCTCTGGGAGAAATTGAGCATTATCTGACAGAATTGCAGGTGTCAATACTTTTTCCAGCAATGTATAATGCAAATAAGGTTGCTTAAAAGGTGGTGGGGACAATTTAAGCATAGAAAGCAGAGAAAGTTGCTAGTGTTATGTCCTATCGTCCCTATGCAAACCTACGCCCTTGCAGGTCACGTTGAATAAGGCGCCATTTGTGAAAAGGGGCGTTAAACCGAGGCTTGTTGGATCTTTTAGTTTTCAAATGTTTGTCATTGCGCCATCTAGCTGTGGGGAATTGCATTAATACACGGGCACTTTTATTTCCAATACAAAAACTCACACACAATGTAAGTGAAATAGAATGCCGTCTTTGTAGTAGCCTAGTAGTAGTAGTACAACAACTATCCAGCATGCGTGTGCACTGCCATTGTGCATGCCCTGTATGGAGAAAACGCGCGAGCATGACAAATTTGGACCGAAACAGCTGTTTTTGGATGAGGAAAACTACTCTTCAGCACCCCCTGCAGTGAGTGACTTGCAGCGCCCCTGGCTAAACCCAACAAGAAGTGAGCTGTAAATGCCACAAAATGAACAGAATAGGAGTTTTTAGACCAGAATTGCAGGCATCTCCCATTTTCTAGTTCCATTCTTGCAATTACAGCAAAAACAAACAAACAAAAAAGTCCATTTGATCTCTGGGTTCATTCATGTTTTATACAGATAGGAAAAACATACAAATTGGAGGAAATAAATAATGCAAGAAATGCCTTTTCCTCACGTATGCATTTTTAAATGACTTCAAAACGTCATAAGAAAGAAGCACAAGAATTAAAAGTGTAATAGGACCACACTGGAAATTCCTTCAAGGAGGACAAAGTTGCAATCTTTCCTACAATAATCCATCGCAATATTACAAGTGTTATGATAAGAGTTGCTTTAAAAAAAAAAAAAAAAAAAAAAAAAAAAAAAGATCTGACCACCCAGTAGCTTTGGCAAATGACAACCCCAAAACTCAAGAAACACATGGACAACCCTCCTACTTTTCAAACGGCTTCATCAATGAACTTGTTGTCTGCCATTGACGGTGATCAATGTCCAACCCATTTGGACTTTAAAAGCTAGCATGTGTCAGGATCAAGTCTGTGTCGGTGTCAAGGTCATGTTTACATGTAGCGGGGTATTTCCTACGGTTTGGTCTATCACACACACACACAGGCCCATTTTGGGTATTGAAAACAAGGGTTCTTACAGGGGAAGTTCTGAATTTTTGACATAAGGCTTAATCTTCAAGTTAGCGGGGGTTTAATTAGTCAGTGGTGTTGATTTCAACAAATTCCGGGCAGTTTGTTAGTTTCAGGGCTTGTGCATAACTAAGCTAGCTCGAGTCAATGGTGCCTGCTTAGCATACCAATAATAAACAACATATGGTGGAAAACACTCAGGTGACTTGAAGTTCCGCTCTGAGACCTTTTGCCAAATTTCAAATTTGTCCGATATGCACGTGTGATAAATCATTGGAAAGCTTAAAATCTCAATTTTCTGGGGGAAGAAAAATTTTGAACAGGAGGGTATTTAAAAAAAAAATAAAATAAAATAAAAAATTTAACAGCAAAACCCTAACTGAAGGCGAGAGCACGCGAGAGCAGAATTAAATACGCCACGATTTTAACGAGATATTATCGCATACATACCATGTGTCGATACATAAACTCATGTAGCATGTATCACCGACACAGCTGTCAATGGCCACAGCCAGATTTTTGGGGGATTTTATGGGTGAAACATGGTGATATAACAAGGGTCGCGATGCAGAAATTGCAGACAACAAGTAGTGGTCGAGATTTTCTTTTTCATATTGTTACCCTTTTAAACGTTATTTTTCTTTTTTTTTTTTGTTTGGATCGTTTATTTACCATCTAACGTATTGGGAAAAATGCGACAGTAACAAAACAAAACAAAAAAAATACAATTAAGCGATAGTTATGAGTTAGATATCGACTTTTTTTACAGACGCCAAATTTTTCATTGTGAAGTAATTTGTTTAAAATATGCGAGTGAATAATTTTTTAAAGTCGTTTTTTTTGTAAACTAAACATTAGACATTGATTAATGATTCAAAGCTAAAAATGACATTTTGAATAATAAATTACTTATTTTTATGGCTAGGCTGAAACAAAAGCGGTTGCGCGACATCTGTTAACGGGGTTTTCAGGGTAAAACGGACAAATCAAAACTAGTTCGGAGGCTTAGTGCGCCATGAATCTGCTATGGCAGCATATAGACATATTGTTCTTTCAAACACAACAGTTCTTTTGTTTAAAGTACAGCAGTTTATTTTAAAGAGGGGTGCAAGAGCAGAATTTTTTCAGTCTTGTCTGTTTTTTTCGCTGTATGCATGCATGAGAATCACCAATGACCCATGCAATCAATAGCGTTGGTTATGTTTTCAAGAGTAAGTTATTATAACTTCCCTGTACCATGTCAATAATTGTAGTATGTACAGCAACATTTGTAATCCAGCAGCTCTGCAGGGACCAGGCTGTTTAGACAAGCAGGGCGGAGTGATATTTTTCACCTGATTTTTTTTGTGGGATTGAAAGGGATTCCCCAGCAGACTGAGCACGAGCGGCCGGAGCACTCTTCTCTATTGTGGTCGCATTACGCATCTAAAAAAAAAAAAAAAAAAAAAAAAAAAAAGTCTTGCAGAATCAAATGAATTACAGCAATTTGGTGTGACTTTGTTTTGGCCACAGCGGTATTTTGAACAATTATCTGCATTTTGAATTTATTTGACTGTGTTAGATCTGTTAATGTTTTTTTATTGGCATGCTAAGCAGACACCAATGACTCGTGCTAGCTTAGCCACTGAGGAGCCCTGAAACTAACAACTAACTGACACTGCACGGAATTTGTTGAAACAACTCTACAGACTAATTAAACCTCTGCTAACTCAGAGATTACACCTGAATTAAAAAAATTCTATACTGGCCCTTTAAAAACTCCGACCAAAGTGAAGATGTGCAAATTCTGCGTTTGTAGTGTCATCATATGGACACTGATAACCAACGATTTAATTGTGGAAACTACACTATCTGCGACAAACTTTGTTCCTACGTCAATGATGACAACAAAGAAAAGATTTTGTCAACGAACACTTTTTTTCATGACAATAACGAGGTAAAAACGTGTTTTGGCAGAATAAAACATAACGAGGCGCATACCAGGTTTCGTCTGACGAGACGAAAATGCGCCATAGTTTCTGTCACATGAAATGAGATCAAACATATTGAAACAATAGCGTCTTAACTTTAGGGATTAAATATAATATATATGTTGAAAATGGATTGTTGTTTTTTTGTTAATAATATGGTCACCACCTGACACCTTACTTGCTACCGAGTCACGTTCAATAAGGTCGACAGAGGCGGCGTTAACATGGCGCAAAAATGAATTAGTGATTTATTTCTTTACAAAAACAGCCAAATTTTCTACAAATCAGTTTGAGGTCGAAAATGAAGATTATGATGAAAGCTGTGGGGATTGGCATTATCATAAATGGGCGCTTTTATTTTCAATGCAAAAACTCCAACACACACTGTAGGTGAAATAGAACTCTGTCTTTATAGTAGCCTAGTAGTAGTACGTGTGCAGCATGCGTGTGTACAGCCATTCGGCATGCCTTGTCTAGAGAAAACACGCGAGCATGACAAATTTAGACCGAAACGGCTGTTTTAGGATTGGAAAAACTAAAAAACATCCTCACCACCCCCTGCTGTGAGTGAATTCCAGCACCCCTGTGTTGCAATATGACTTTTTCGTTTTTTTGTGCTTTCCCATTCCAGTGCGGCCCAAGCAGCTCGTATTGACGCTTTGAGCGGCATTGACTGCTGTGAATTTACACTAGTTTGCCATGAGTCGACGTCCAATCTATTTTGAAAAAAAGTAATGGATGTCTAGCACCGTCAACGGCAGATGATGTGTACAGCAACCATTGCCGTGGCTGGCTGGCATGCATAGTATTTTTTGGGGGGAATCACCATTGTCAGTTAGGGAAATGACAAAACGACGGCACTTTCTTTAAATCAGGGGTGTCCAACTCATCTTTGTAGTGGAAATTTGGTCTCATTTGTCCAACGAGTGCACATCTAGTGCCGTCAGTGGCAGCAAAAACACAGGCCGCCGCAATCAATCGACGAGAAAATGATCAATTGTGTGAGTTAATAAACGCTTCACATTGTTGATCTCATTTTTGTTTTGAGCCTCTTAATTTTTTCTCTCTACTTTTTAAATCCTTTTTACCCTTTTGTGGGAAACGGTAAATATTTTCATTTCTGATATATATTTTTTTAAATTAAAAAAAAAAAAGTAAATTTTCCCTTTTTGTCATTTATTAATAAAAGAAAAAAAAAAGTTATTATTCTTAAAAAATATTCTCCGATTTTTGGACAACAGAAATTTTCCATTAATTCTATTTTAGCAAAAAACTGACTTACCACACAAAATGAGGCGACGGACCTTATCGGGTCCCGGGCCACCAGTTGAACACCCCTGCTTATATATATATTTTTTTGGGTGGTGGTGGTGGTGGTGTTGGGGGGGGGGGGGGCGCAATATTCTTAAATTTTTGGACCGCGTAAATTTGACTATTTTAGGCCAAAAAAATGAAGTCGAAATGTCCGGGTTTGATATAAAGGGCAAATGGTAAATATTCTCCAATTTTTGGACTGCGGGAATAAGCTTCATTTTATTTGAGCAAAAAAATAAAGTCAACGAGCAATTGATTTTGGCGGACCGTCAATTTGAGGTGGGGCAGCTTAAGGCGGCGGTCTAGAACTTGGGCTGGTAGAGCGCCACGCGTCCGCTGAGGCAGCCCGAGGCCAGCTGGCAGTGCGTAGGCGAGAACTTGGTGGTGAGCACCACGTCGCTGTGCGAGTAGATGGAGCACACCTCTCGCAGGCAGGCGGTGGGCACGGGGGCGCAATCCGCCAGCTCGCCGCAGCTGTCGTCGAAGGCCAGCAGGCGCACGCCGTAGCCGTAGGGCGAGCAGATGAGGCGGCCGTCCGGGCTGAAGCACAGCTCCTTGATGTAGCCCCGTCCCACGTTGGCCTCCTCGATGTAGTGCGTCAGGCGCAGTGAGCAGCGCGGGGACACAGGCGGTCGCGGAGGCGCGCCCTCCTGGAACTCGTACACGCACGTCCACTGCCGCGGGAGGGAGGCAAGGCGGGGTAAAGATCACTGGGGGGCCGGCCAACCGACCGCGGCGCACGCATTCCTTACCTCGCGGTCGTCCAGGTTACTGGAGCAGCGGATGAGCGCGGCCCAGCCTTTGGGGTGCAGCTGCAGGGACGTGATGCAGCTTCCTCGGTCCCGCTCGCCTGGGATCTCCGGGGTCAGCACCTCCAGGCTGTTCCTGGGAGAAAGGCCTATGGGACGGAGGACAAACATGCAGCTCCACGTCAGCATGGGCGGACGTCAAAAAAAAAAAAAAAAGGGTACCAGTTAGCTCATGAAAAACAATGATCTGACGATATGGCGTTGCAACGATTATCGATACATTGGTCAGGAAATCATTCTAGGATATTCTACAAACAACTAATAAACAGAAAAACAAGCTTCAGCTGTGAATTGGAATGGGTTTATCACTAGTAGACATCCAATCCATTTGAATTGGGAGGGTGGCAGCGAATGAACGAATTCGCTGCCATCCCTCCCACTTCAAACGGATTGAACGTCTATGGCCGTCATTGGCAGCCAATGCCAAGCAATGAGGTAATTTTGGACCATTTAAGGTCATTTACCTGTTGATTTTCAGTTACTTCCTGTTGATTTGGGGGTATTTTATGAGTCACTTCCTGTTTATTTTGAGTTACAGAATAGGAAGTGACCTGGGAATCACCCAAATGATTAGGTAGTGACTCAAACTCAACAGCAAATGACCTGTAAATGAACAGCCAGTGACCTGTAAATGCCCCGAAAAATCAGACGAAGTGACTGCGAATGCTCTGGTGTCGAATAAGTGTTTCAACAATTAATCGATTAACTCGAGTATTCGATTAGAAAAAAAGATTCAAATTAAATTTTGCTGCTTCGAGTATTTGTTTAATTAAAGTGGCGTTGTAATGGTTTGTTTTGAAAGTGTTTGCATTTATTTTCATTGATTTGGGTGGATACACAGCCCTCTAGTCTACCTCATTTCACATGGCTGAATCCATCTGCTCCCTGTTAAGACCAACATAAGCCAGGTTTTTGTTTGAGCTATTGAATTTTTGAATGCATTCGTAATTTAGTTTAAAGGTATATTTAGCCATTTTTTGTGGGAATGTGTGTCTGAGTCATTTGTTAAGAGCATTGTAAAAAAGCGTTAGCATTTTATAGCATTTAAGCTAGCGGACTTTTGCTATGTAAGTTAGTCACCGTTTTTTTTCCTTTTATATACCGTGTGAAGCTCAGCTCAGGTATTTTAATGTTTTTATGTTCCTTACCCGATTAGTTGATTATTTTAAATAAATAGTTCATCAATTAATCGGCTACTAAAATAATCGATAGCTGCAGCCCTATTTCGAATGAACGAACGTTCCCAGTCTAAATGGATTGGGCGTCGAGCACCGTCAATGGCAGCCTTAGAGTCACCTGAGACACTTCCCCCCCTAAAAACACTGACACCTTTTTAAAACGATATCTCGATTCTTGGCAGGAGCATATCGATAACCTTTTGAGATACAAAGTATCAAGATATATCACCATTTCGATATTTTGTCACACCCCTAACGACTAGGCATGTGCCAGTTACCAATTTCAAGGTTTACCCTGGTATGAAAACGTCACAGTCTCATAACCACTAAAACTTCCCGTTATACCGTAGTACGGTGTTAGCCATTTTTTTTGTCCAAAAAATCAGCAGCGAGAAATGGCTTGGAACGGCTGCGCTCACCCCTCCCCCTCCGGTTGTTGCTCTGTCCTATGTGTCGGTGACACTGCTGTCGCTGTCAAAACTACACCTGAACTCCCCCCCCACCCCCAAAATAAAGTCGCCAGAATGGCATTAGTATTTCTGCTATCGAAAAGAAACAGACAGCCCTGCTTAGACGAGGAAGGACAGCCGACATGCAGGCAAACACCTTCAAAATAATTTCACACTAACGTGACCATCATCCGTCACTTTACACAAAATTTAAAGGGATCCTCGAACTTAAAGACATGTAGGCTCTAATAAACCACAATTGTTCTCTTGTACTAAAATATGTTGTTAGAAAAACATAAAATGTTCAATCAATGGCGATATTTTATAATATTTAGTACATATTTTGACCGATAGTTGGCGCCATGTTTTGCGGGCTCGGAGTGATGACGTAAATGGGACGTTTCCAATCCCTATAGACCCCAATCACGTGACGTCACAACTCCGCCCCCCAGACTGGTGCTGCCATATTGTCCGTCAGCTCATCGTGTTTACATATTACAGCTACGTACATTCCTCCTATTACTGCGTGTTTTTCTGCTCGTCTAAGGAATCACCGCCTAGTAAACGAACCCAAAAACCTTCCTAACAATCGTTAACGTTGATTAATCAAAATGGTGAAGGCATGTGTGGCGGTTGGTTGCAGTAACAGAGAAGATAAACGGTCATTTTAGTAGTTGCTGTGTGCCCATTGTTGAAAGGGCAAATCTCGAAAGCAGCACGGTTTGTTTACAGTGCCTTGCAAAAGTATTCGGCCCCCTTGAACCTTGCAACCTTTCGCCACATTTCAGGCTTCAAACATAAAGATATAAGATTTTATTTTTTTGTCAAGAATCAACAACAAGTGGGACACAGTCGTGAAGTGGAACAAAATTTATTGGATAATTTAAACTTTTTTAACAAATAAAAAACTGAAAAGTGGGGCGTGCAATATTATTCGGCCCCCTTGCGTTAATACTTTGTAGCGCCACCTTTTGCTCCAATTACAGCTGCAAGTCGCTTGGGGTATGTTTCTATCAGTTTTGCACATCGAGAGACTGACATTCTTGCCCATTCTTCCTTGCAAAACAGCTCGAGCTCAGTGAGGTTGGATGGAGAGTGTTTGTGAACAGCAGTCTTCAGCTCTTTCCACAGATTCTCGATTGGATTCAGGTCTGGACTTTGACTTGGCCATTCTAACACCTGGATACGTTTATTTTTGAACCATTCCATTGTAGATTTGGCTTTATGTTTTGGATCATTGTCCTGTTGGAAGATAAATCTCCGTCCCAGTCTCAGGTCTTATGCAGATACCAACAGGTTTTCTTCCAGAATGTTCCTGTATTTGGCTGCATCCATCTTCCCGTCAATTTTAACCATCTTCCCTGTCCCTGCTGAAGAAAAGCAGGCCCAAACCATGATGCTGCCACCACCATGTTTGACAGTGGGGATGGTGTGTTCAGGGTGATGAGCTGTGTTGCTTTTACGCCAAACATATCGTTTTGCATTGTGGCCAAAAAGTTCAATTTTGGTTTCATCTGACCAGAGCACCTTCTTCCACATGTTTGGTGTGTCTCCCAGGTGGCTTGTGGCAAACTTTAAACGAGACTTTTTATGGATATCTTTGAGAAATGGCTTTCTTCTTGCCACTCTACCATAAAGGCCAGATTTGTGCAGTAAACGACTGATTGTTGTCCTATGGACAGACTCTCCCACCTCAGCTGTAGATCTCTGCAGTTCATCCAGAGTGATCATGGGCCTCTTGGCTGCATCTCTGATCAGTTTTCTCCTTGTTTGAGAAGAAAGTTTGGAAGGACGGCCGGGTCTTGGTAGATTTGCAGTGGTCTGATGCTCCTTCCATTTCAATACGATGGCTTGCACAGTGCTCCTTGAGATGTTTAAAGCTTGGGAAATCTTTTTGTATCCAAATCCGGCTTTAAACTTCTCCACAACAGTATCTCGGACCTGCCTGGTGTGTTCCTTGGTTTTCATAATGCTCTCTGCACTTTAAACAGAACCCTGAGACTATCACAGAGCAGGTGCATTTTATACGGAGACTTGATTACACACAGGTGGATTCTATTTATCATCACCGGTCATTTAGGACAACATTGGATCATTCAGAGATCCTCACTGAACTTCTGGAGTGAGTTTGCTGCACTGAAAGTAAAGGGGCCAAATAATATTGCACGCCCCACTTTTCAGTTTTTTATTTGTTAAAAAAGTTTAAATTATCCAATAAATGTTGTTCCACTTCACGATTGTGTCCCACTTGTTGTTGATTCTTGACAAAAAAATTAAATTTCATATCTTTATGTTTGAAGCCTGAAATGTGGCGAAAGGTTGCAAGATTCAAGGGGGCCGAATACTTTTGCAAGGCACTGTATCTCTGTCCATGATGCGTTTGTGTCGACAGCCGTTAGACAGCGGCGAAAACATCAATATGATGCCAACACGATCGCAGACATCATCAGACGGAGACTACGAAGCTCGTCGCCACGATTGCGCAGCAAGAAGATGAGCGCAACAACAGGTGTTGTGCCGAAAAATAGGCGCCCTGCGTGAAATGTCCCCCCTGACGGGAGCCCCCACACGGAAACGACTTTCTTGTACCGTGAATATGTATTATTTTACTCTGCTTGAACTAATAAATGTCATACCTGTGAGATTGTCATTGGGATATGGTCGTGAAAACCTGTAGACTAATACATTTCTGTTCAAAGATGGTTATATGGCCCAGTCCACGATTTGTTACTAAAATACGGTACTAATATTTTGTGTAATTTAATTATTTAAAACTGATCTTACAGTCGTAAATCCATTACTGTAATGCGTCCATGAAAACATTTGATGTTTTCACGTCAATAAAGCGCTATAAATAAGCACTCCCGTCAGGGGGGACATTTCAGGCGGGGCAGCTATTTTTCGGCACACACCGGCCCGTTGTCGATCAAGTTTCATTTTGCAATTGTGACAACGGTGACGCTCAGCTGACCAAATGTCGATTTATATTCGGGCCGGTGCCGATTTTGGGTACCCGACTCTTCATCGTGACATAAACTGGAGTATGATTGGAAATTTTGTGGTCTCAGGACGAGCTCTGACACACGGGACGGGACCGGACGGGAGGAAACATCGGTTTGGGCATCAAATATGGATCTGGCGACTGAATCGACCGAAGCTTTTCCAAATAACGGCTTTTATGCAACTCATCCAATGAGTTTACAGCGTCTGAAAGCACCGGGGCTTCCATAATTTGCAAGCGAATCCACCTTTAGAAACTACGATCAATGACTATACGGACACACAATGACGGACAATATGGGGGCACAATACAGCGATCACGTGATTGTGTGACGTTGGTGATTGGGGTCTATATCTTTTAAGAATTACTTGTCTTTAAGATAGAGGATCCCTATAAGGTAAGTAAATGCTGTCACGAACATTTCCCACCAGCTACGAGAGTTCACTCCAGCGTGTTTCGTGTGTCTAGCGACGGTAAAACAAGTATTATAACGTAAGTTTGTTAACGAGGATATTAACATGGCTAGTTGGCATGCCGAGACGGCTAACTTGTTTCCTTACTACCCTCATTATAAGCGTACTTTTGTAAAGTCTTCCGCCATTGTAAACATCTGTTCAAAATAACATTTTCATAATACAGCATGTGGTGTTTTTTCACTCTGGCAACTTTCTGTGTTGAGAGAGGGTGTGCGTGTGTGTGTGTGTATAATGTGTAAATAATGGTGCGAGTCATACACGCACGCGTCTCTTGCTCTCATTCTCCATTAATTGTAAATTAATATTAATAGGAGTAGTGGTATATTAACTTGGACTGAGAGAGAAAATGTAGAAAATGAGCAAGTCTGGAAAAATGTTGAGATGGAGCTTTAAAGTCAGTGAAAGGCCTGATATGCATATATTTGAATTTTTATTTAGAAGTGTTTTACTTTTTTTATGGAAAATGGTTATTTTTGTTCTCTTGTTTAGCAACTTGAGCTGTAGCTGTGGGTTTAGGATATAAGTTCTATTTATTTCAATTTTATTCAAAATATTTATTGATTTTTAAAATTATTTATTTATTTGAACATTATATTCATGTCGATGTTCCAATTTGCAAATACGTTGTGAAAAATGTAAAAATCCTGTTCAATGGATTTTTTTTTAAACCCATACATCTCAAAATAATACATTTTAAGCTATAACTGCAATATCGTGATACCATGAAACAGCGGTATTTTTGCTTAAGGTTATCATACCGTCAAAATCTCCTAATGGCACATGCCTAGTTACAACGTACCCGACTTATGTGATTTTGGCTTCACAACGCCGGAGTGTCGTTTTTTTTTTTTTTTTTTTTTTTAAATAATGTTGACATTTGTTTTTTTGATGCATGCTTTTATTTTGGCGCAGGAAGAGTAGTGCAGGTAATACCGTACTTATAGCACGCGAGTAAGAGCGCACGTACACAAAAAGAAGAACGTATTTGTGCACACAAGGAAGAGCGAATTTGTTTTGTTCCTATGAAGAAGTCACGAAGCCGAGTGAGACAGAGAGACAGACGGGAAAGCCAGTGCGTACTTTTGTTGCTTGTGAAGCATCCACAGAGGCAACACCTTTTAAGCTGTTTATTATGTGTTTTCAATTGTGGTCGAATACTTGGGGTGAGTTTATGTGATTGTTTTTGATGATTTACGGGCGCTAACTGATAGATGGTAATCGTTAAGGTGGTTGTTAAGCAAGAGGCGGTTCTCGGCAGCGTGAGCATCAAGGCAAAAAACAAACTTTTTTTCGGTACTGGATTGGGATTCTGTTTCGGCAAATTCTCAAAATCAGGTGACTTGGACTCTGACTGGTGCAAAAATATGTGATCGGGACATCCCTACTATTCATATAATACCGTTTAATCCAGGCTGAGGGGGTTTATCCTTACTGATGAAGATTAGTGCAAATAAAAGGGATCCAGGAAACCATGTCTCTGCACAATTGCTGCGTTTATGAAGAAAAATAAAAGATTACATTAAAAACAACAAAACAAAAAACAATCGCATGTCCTGCGATGGTACTATTGCGCATGCGCACATTGCGCTATGTTCAAATGATATATTGTGCAGACCTTGTACTGGTAAAAGACTGTTCCGGAGTTTGACTAAAGAGAGTCTGACCTTCTCTGTGAGGGTGCAGCTTGCCAGAGTCGCTCCCGTGCCGAGGTCCGGCCGAGCGGGACGCCGGCACGCCTCCGTCTGAAAGGTCAAAGGGCGCACGTTGGAGTAGTGAGCGAGGCCGGTCGGGGCTAGGGGTCGGCCGGCCGGGCGCCCACCTGACGTGAGCGGGGTCCGCCGGGCTCGCAGCATGCGGTAGCTGCCCACCTCCAGCGACTGCGTCAGGTCCAGGTCATGCAGGATGAGCAGGTAGCCCGAGGATGTGGAGATGAGCATCTTGGAGCAGTCGGGTGTCAGACGCATCCGCATCAGGTAGCGAGTGTGGAAGAACTTTTTGTGAGGGCAGCCGTCCTCTGTGAATCTGCCCCCGTCAGGGGGAAAAAAAATCGCAAAATTGGACCAAGCATACGCTTTCTTTGCTAACCAATACAGTTCACCTTCTAATTAATGTCACACACGTAAAGATACAACAGTAGGAGCGCTATACTTGTGCTAGTATTGGTGCCAATACAGGGCTAAAATGACGTCGTTGGTATCGGCGAACACTAACAACATGGACGCCCTGAGGCCAGTTTGTCCCACGCAATCCGGGAATGTTGGCAAGCCTAGAAGTGACTCATGGGAGAGTAAAGTATTCCAATTTCTACCAGAATTCGAATACACAGAAGGCGCAGTGTCAATTTAAAAGAAATATATACATACAGTGGGGAGAACAAGTATTTGATACACTGCCAATGGGTTTTCCCATTGGCAGTGTATTAAATACTTGTTCTCCCCACTGTGTGTGTGTATATATATATAATTTACACACTGCTGGCCAAAAGTATTGGCACCCCTGCAATTCTGTCAAATAATGCTCAATTTCTCCCAGAAAATGACTGCAATTACAAATGCTTTAGCAGTAATATCTTCATTGATTTTGCTTGCAATTATTATCATTTTACACAATATTCCAAAAATGGGCCGGACAAAAGTATTGGCACCCTTTGAAAAATCCTGTGACGCTTCTCTAATTTGTGCAATTAACAGCACCTGTTACTTACCTGTGGCACATAACACGTTAAAATGGATTAAAGTTGCCTCAACCTCTGTCCTGCCTCCTTCTGCGTACCACATTGAGCATGGAGAAAAGAAAGAAGACCAAAGAACTGTCTGAGGACAAAATTGTGAGGAAGCATGGGCAATCTCAAGGCTACCAGTCCATCTCCAAAGACCTTCATGTTTCTGTGTCTACTGTGCGCAGTGTCATCAATAAGTGTAAAGCCCAGGGGAATGTGGCTAACCTCCCTAGATGTGAACGGAAAAGAAAAATTGACAAGAGTTTTCAACGAAAAATTCTGCGGATGGCGGATAAAGAACCTCGACTAACATCCAAACAAGTTCAAGCTGTCCCGCAGTCTGAGGGTACAACAGTGTCAACCCGTACTATCTGTCGGCTTCTGAATGAAAAGGGACTCTATGGTAGGATACCCAGGCAGACCCCACTTCTGACCCAGAAACATAAAAAAGCCAGGCTGGAGTTTGCAAAAACTTACCTGAGAAAACCAAAAACATTTTGGAAGAATGTTCTCCGGTCAGATGAGACAAAGGTCGAGCTTTTTGGGAAAAGGCATCAACATAGAGTTTACAGGGAAAAAAATTACGCCTTCAAGGAACACGATCCCCACAGTCAAACAGGGTGGAGATTCCCTGATGTTTTGGGGTTGCTTTGATGCCTCTGGCACTGGACTGCTTGACTGTGTGCATGGCATTATGAAGTCTGAAGACGACCAACAAATTTTGCAGCATAATGTAGTGCCCAATGTGAGAAAGTTGGGTCTCCCTCAGAGGTCATGGGTCTTCAGCAGGACAATGACTCAAAACACCCTTCAAAAAGCACTAGAAAAGTGTTTGGAGACTTCTAAAGTGGCCAGCAATGAGTCCAGACCTGAATCCCATAGAGCACCTGCGGAGAGATCTGAAAATGGCAGTTTGGAGAAGGCAGCCTTCAAATCTCAGAGACCTGGAGCAGTTGGCCAAAGAAAAATGGTCTAAAATTTTAGCAGAGCATTGTAAGAAACACATTGATGGTTACCGGAAGCTGTTGTTCACAATTATTTTGTCTAAAGGTTGTACTACCAAGTATTAGGCTGAGGGTGCCAAAACGTTTGTCCGGCCCATTTTTGGAGTTTTGTGTAAAATTATAACGATTTTTTCCCCCATTATTTTTGTGTTTTTTCTTTGCAAGCAAAAAAAAAATGAAGATATTACTACCAAAGCATTTGTAATTGCAATCATTTTCTGGGAGAAATTGAGCATTATCTGACAGAATTGCAGGGGTGCCAACACTTTTGGCCAGCAGTGTAAAGGATTTGAAGTGCGCCAGAAAAATACAGTCGTCAAAATGGCAACAGGACAACGAACATGGACATGAAAGCTCCTAACCTGTTGGTGTCCCAGGTGATGACGTTGCCGTCGAAGCCGGAGGTGACCAGCAGGCGCGTGTTGGTGTCGTACTCGATGTTCTTGACCCAGCTGGCGTGGCCGTGCAGCGAGCACACCTTGGAGTTGAGCTTTCGCAGGTCCCAAAGCGCCACCGTCGTGTCGTCCGAGCACGTGGCAAAAAGACGATTGTCGAGGAACCTAAAATAAGCGACCCATAAATGGTCAATGGAGAGTACTTACGCTAGCGAGTTGCGCTCACCTTATGTTGTTGACACAATCCTCGTGGGCCTCCGTCAGGGTTTCAATGTGTCGGGACGAGACCGGGTCAAAGAGGAGGACCTCAGTCTGCTCGCAGGCCACCGTCAAGACGGACCTGAAATCCGCACGGCGGCAGTGCAAATTCACAACAAATTGGCAGGAAACTTGAAAAATTTACCATTCGAACGTGCTGGAGGCAACGCTACATACCGTATTGGCCCGAATGTAAGACTGTGTTTTTTGCATTGAAATAAGACTGAAAAAGTGGGGGTCGTCTTATATTTGCGGTCTGGACATTATACCCATTCACGACACTAGATGGCGCCAGATATCATTGAAACAAATGCTGAACTTGAGGAGTAATGTTCTGTCATGAGAGATCTCAGCTACTCTCAAGCTTAACCAGTTTGCATTATTTTATTGCAATGTTTTTCCTTATTCAGATTTGTTTCAAGACCACAGTTAGTTACACCTCACTTTGATGGTTAATGCCGTTATTGCAATTTTGTTGTTTTATCACAATAGATTGGTTTATTTACAATTCAAAAACGAGAAGCCATTCATTTACGAATGTGATTGCCCTTGAGTTTACATATTTAAATGTTCAGATATTAAGATTTGAATGAGGCAAAATAACATGCTTTTTCTCTCAAATATATTGTTATAATCATTTGTTTCAGATGTACTGTAATTATTTTCTGTATAAAAATTAATTTGGTGTTCAAAAAGTCTTTTTTCAAACTTGAGTCTTGAAAAAGAGGGGGTCATCTTATAATCAGGGTCGTCTTATATTCGGGCCAATACGGTTTATGGTGGCATAGCGTATCGCTATAGTGATATAATATTGATTTTTTTCCCATATCGGACTACGCCAAGTAAGCCTGGGTTTCAGTTCAAGACAACATTCTTATAAGGTTTAAAAAAGGTAAAGTTTCAGGCTACGTTTTGACTTGGGTTTCAAGTGATGGATGACAGCTGGATTTGGGATTTGAGTTAGTCTTTATTTAAAAAAAAAAAAAAAAACAACAACAACAACCAAGAACTCGTGTTTGTTACGGAGTCATCGGCAGAAATAAATGTAAACGGTGCGCACCAGATTGTTTTTAGTTCGTTCCGAGACATTGTAATTGTGACAATGTGCAAGTAATGCAGGAATGTCTTTAAAATTGAGTCCAAGATTGAAGTAAAGCTCAAATAAATCCTTTATAATTCTTTGCACGTCGAAACTACTGGTGCGCGATGCGCGCCTGCAGTTTGTGGCCTATGAAAGGTAACTTTTTGGTGCGCACCGTAAAGTTTCTAGTGCGCACCACATACAATCTGGTGCGCACAGGATAGTTTAAATTTATTTCTGTCGATGTCCCTTTAGGGGTCCGTAGTTTTTCATGACAAAGTGTAAGACCTTACCCGTCTGGCGAGTACTCCAGGTTGAAGACGGCTCCGTGGGTCCTTGTGTTAAGGTTAACAGAGTCGGCCGCCGGGTACATGGAGCTGTACAAGCTAGTCATGGTTCTGAAGTTGTCCCGTATCGGGTCCACAAAAACGCCTCTCCTAATGGACCTGTTCTGGAGCCATGAGAAGAGACTCTTGGGCCGGCCGCCGCACCCCGGAGCCTTTTCGGCGGAGTCGGCTCGGTATCCTCCGCTCTCCGCCGAAGTCGAAGGACGGTTCTGGCCGAGGTCTTCGTCTTCGTCTCCGTCCGCGTCTGGTTCTTTGTCGGAGCTGCCGTCGTCGGGCCTGTCCCGCGGCTCTTCGGCGGCGTCATTCTCCGAGCTCATGTTAGCCTCCGCTCCGGCGAGCTCGCCGCGCTTGGAATGAGCCGCCGAGCGAGAGTAGAAGCGGGGCCGCTTCAGGCTCAGCACCGCGGCCGGGCCACGGAGGCGCTCTGGGCGGCTTCAAGCGGACTCGCCGACGGGGAAAAAAAACTCGCGTCTCTTGTTGTTAGCTGAGCCTGAGCGGAACCGAGCGGACAACGCTAGTCGGCTAGTCGCGAGGCTTTCAAAATACAGCAAAGCAAGTGCCCAAATTGCACTGAAAGACTTTTTGAAAATGACCAACAGAACCAAGTGATAAACAAATAATTTCACAACGAACGGTATCATCTTTATTTGGGATTTTAGTCGTACATTGTTAACCCTACCAATGATATTTGTTATCAGTTGAAGGGAAACACCGGAAGTTGATGGTATGCGACGACGCGATTCGTCGTCGTAAACAAACCTAGCGTAGTTCCGCTTCCGCCATTTTGTTTCAGCGCCATCCAAGTTGGTTGCTGCTATCTTGTGGACAGACCCGGTATACTTGTTTGTTTCAATTCCCCGAACTATTTATGATTTAGTTTTCCATTTTGAAATATTTGGAGTCTATAATTACTTTTAATTGAATGCAATTTAATGAATTGAAAGAGTACTTTAACTTTTTTGTACTTTGTTGCCACCCTTTTACATTTAAAACAACTTTGTCACTTTTACTTTGAATGCATTTTATATAATCTAGTTTTTAATTAGAGTACATTTTTACACCAGTACTTTTAGTTGAATCATATTTCACCAATGTAATAGTACTTCTACTCGAGTAGAGTCCATTTTTGATACTTTTTTCCACCCTTGGTCTTAATTCATTAGCTGCCACTTGACAGCGATAGACGTCCAATCTAGCAATCGTTTGCAAGCCCCCCCTAGTCGAAATGGATTGGACATCTATCCTTCAAAAGGCTGTTAAAAAAACAAATTGCTAACAGTGTGTGTAAGTTGGCTTTTGGCCGACATCTGTTTTTTTCCATTGTGGAATGTTGTTGTTGCTGTCTTTCACGGTTTATCGCTTCTAAATATGTTTTTTTTGCTGTCATTTGATTCAATTCTGCATCAATTTGATATCTGCTCATTTTGCCTCTTTAATGCAAGACAGCATGTTATGCAAATACCCCCCCCCCACACACACACACACACACACAGCAGTAAGCACTGTTACGTTGATGAAATTTTACTTCAGTAAAAGTAATGGGTCTCAAAGTAAAAATTAGATGAAGGAACGTTTACTGGGGCCTCTTCTGCATGTTCCAAGAACAAGAACCAAGCAGGGTGAGGCAGCATTTAGTTATTATGCTCCTCACCTCTGGAACAAGTTACCTGAACGTCTGAAGTATGCTTAAACTGTTAGCTCTTTTAAATCAGGGCTAAAAACGCTTTTGTTTAGCACTGCATATCCATAACTGTCTATATATTTCAATCTACTTGCTTTCTTATCCTCTTGTGTTTATCTCCATTGCTGATTTCAATTATTATTATTAGTAGTTTTTGTTTTATTTTTGTTTCATTTTTATTTATTTATTTTTATTCTATTTGTGATTAAATGCGATCTTTTGTCTTAGTTTTTACGTTGTATTGATTTAAATGTGATTTTTATTATCTTCATGTGATGTAAAGCACTTTGAATTGCCTTGTGTTGAATTGTGCTGTATAAATAAATTTGCCTTGCCTTGCCTCTCCGTCCAATTGGGTTGGACGTCTAGCGCCGTCAATCGCACGGAAACATGAGCCTGTCCTCTCTATATGAAATGAATTGGACATCCAGCGTTGTCAATGACAGCAAATATGACTAACAGTTGAATACAGAGTGATTCACAATACAGCATACCAAGAGCATAAATTTGCATAGGAATGGTAGGGACATAACACTTCCATCTCTTCAGGATGCTCAAATTGTCCCCACCATTTTTTAAGCCACTTTATTTGCATTATTGTACTTTTTGAACTATACGCGCTACTTTTTCCCCTCATTTTGAATCCTGCTGGTTATAGTCCAATGCGGCTTATTTGTTCATTTATTTAGGTTAATAAGTAACACTTTATTTGACAGCGGCGCCATTAGACTGTCATAAGACTGTCATAATTATGACATGACACTGGCATAGGCATTTATAAATGTTTATGACAGATGTCATTAAGTGTCATCTGAGAAATTTTGCCACAAACTCCATTTATTTCCAGCTTGGATATTTTACATCCATTCAAAAGTGAGATAATTTACCGGATGACACTACAAAAGACCTCTGTCATAAGCATTCATTCATGCTCATGACAGTGTCATATAATAATTATGATGGTCTAATGACAGTCTGATGATGTCCCTGTTAAATACTGTATATTGTGATTGGCTAATATATTTTAGTGTATATATCTCATAATACAGTGAGGACAGCTGCTGCTTATTGTCCGGTGTGGCTTATCTATGAACAAATGATATTTTCATGTCAAATTTGGTGGGTGGCGGCATATAGTCAGGTGCGCTTTATAGTCCGAAAAAGTACGGTATATAATAACTTAGTTGTACAGGTAATTTTGATAGCCTTCAAATAGACCCTACCATGATTAAGTGAATTATTTTCAGTTTGTTCAGACTTACATTTATCCCTTTTCACTTACTAAACGTGCTGGTCCACCCCCCCCCCCCCCCCCCCCCGCCCCAAACGCATGTTTGATTGACTGATGACCTGTCCCCCCAACCCCCCCGCCACACACACACACACACACACACACACACACACACACACACACACACACACACACACACAGCCCTGACAGATTCCTGTCAACAACATGCCGCCTCCTGCGCCTTCTTTGAAGAGGAGGCATATTAGACGTTTTTAATGGGCCAGCAGCAGCAGAAGCCACTGTAAGTAATGTAAAAAGACGTCAATGTTGTAGAGGTGGGGGAAACACCACTAGTTTTGCTACTGAAAGTCTGATCTGCTTTAGAGTTAGCATTAAAACTGCATTAAACTGTGTGAACTTGCTAACCTGTAAAACTACAGCAGTCAGACCAGCCTCCATAAGGAACAATGAAGTCAAGCTAGCTGTCCTTTATTTGGATCATTGTTTGCATTATGTGCATTACGGTAATGCAACGTGGTGGCTTTAGAGTACGAGTCCCTTTATTAAAAAAAACAAAAAACAGGGAGCTACCCAAGAATGGGTCCACTTCAGGGGGACACTTACATGAACATGAACTGACATGAAAAAAAAATCAGTGAAATGAAATTACGCATCAGAATTTCATGAGAGTGCTCTGGTTCGAGTCTTGGAGTAGTCTAGTATGCCTCAGCTGCAGATCGGTCCTTGGATATGTAAGATTTTTTTTCATTCATTTTTTTCCCAAATCACTTTTATATAGAGCCTAGGGGTGCTCCAGTGTCCCACAGAAGTGGACCCATTCTTGGGAAGCTCCCCGTTTTTTTACTAAGAGGACTTGGACTTCAAAATGTTTTAGCAGTTTTTGAAAATAACTGTTTGAATCGAACATTGTATCACCTGAACCAATACACATGGAAGTTAGTATAAGTCAATACAGATGAATTCAATATAGATCATTTAGCCCATTAATCAATTAGAGTGGTGTGAAAAAGTATCTGAACCTTTTGGAATTTCTCACTTTTTTGTCAAAATCACACAGTTGAAAAAACAGTGTCTGCTTTAACGAAAACCACCCAAACATTCATAGGTTTTCATATTTTAATGAGGATAGTATGCAAACAATGACAGAAGGGGGGAATATAAGTAACTGAACCATTACGTTTAATATTAAGTGGCACCCCTTTGGCAGCAATAACTTCAACCAGATGCTTCCTGTAGCTGCAGATCAGTCTGGCACATCGATCAGGACTAATCATGGCCCATTCTTCTCTACAAAACTGCTGAAGTTCAGTCAGATTCCTGGGATGTCTGGCAGGAATTGTTGTCTTTAGGTCTTGCCAGAAGCGTAGCGTCCCAATAGGCAAACCAGGCAATTGCCTAGGGCCCCCAGCCAGCAGGGGCCCCCAGAGGCCCAACAGATTTAGCACACGCAGCTTTACTGCACTGTCGCAGCGACAAGTGTAGGGAGTGTTTCAATAACATGGAATCATTTGGCAGATTATCTAATGATTCTGCCATAAATCCCAATCAGCACTAACCATGTCACGTAGACTATACATGTTTAAGAAAGTCCAATCAGCAATTAATACCACATGATTGTCTAATGAGTGACTCACCAAGTACTCTCCGGAAAGTCCTTGCCGAGTTGTTTTCTGTTGACTTCCACAGGCCACCTCATTATTCATGTGACTACTCACAGAAATGGTGATTTTTCAAAAAAAGTCTTTTAATGGGTTTATCGTACTCCTCGTCGAGTATTTTATAAGAAAAATATAACATATATGCATCTAAAATAATTCTAAACAATTTTATTAGCAAATTCAATACTCATTTTGGTCAGTAGTCCACCAATCAGTGTTTTTATGGAAAAATTTGAATTTGGTGGGTTTTAGGGCCAATCTGACTTCTGATTTCACACAAAGTTATATACCTCCGCATCCGATGGTGGTATTTTTGTGTTGCTACTCTTCTTCAAGTCCAACTGTCCCCCTTACTTGCACACGCTCGAAGGGCCACATGTTGCTTGTTGCCTGGGGCCCCCGGAGACCCTTGCTACGCCTCTGGGTCTTGCCACAGCATCTCAATGGGGTTCAAGTCTGGAGTTTGACTTGGCCACTCCAGAACGTATATTTTGTTCTTCTGAAACCATTCTGAAGTTGATTTACTTCTGTGTTTTGGATCATTGTCTTGTTGCAGCATCCATCCTCTTTTTAGCTTCAACTGTTAACAGACGGCCTCAGGTTTTCCTGCAAAACATCCTGGTAAACTTTGAATTCATTCTTCTAATGATGATTGCAAGGTATCCAGGCTCTGAGGCAGCAAAACAGCCACAAACGACGATGCTCCCTCCACCATGCTTCACGGTGGAGAAGAGGTGTTGATGTTGGTGAGCTGTTCCATTTTTCCTTCACACATGACGTTGTGCGTTACTCTAAAACAAGTCAACTTTGGTTTCAACAGTCCACAAAATATTTTGCCAGAACTTCTGTGGAGTTTCCAAGTGCCTTTTTGCGAACATTAAACGAGCAAAAATGTTTTTTTTAGACAGTAGTGGCTTCCTCCGTGGAGTCATTCCATGAACACCATTTTTGGCTATAATTTTACATATAGTTGATGTGTGCACAGAGATATTGGACTGTGCCGGTGATTTCTGTAAGTCTTTAGCAGACACTCTAGAGTTCTTTTTTTACCTCTCTGAGTATTCTGCACTGAACTCTTGGCGTCATCTTTGGTGGACGGCCACTCCTTGGGAGAGAAGCAACAGTGCCAAACTCTCTCCATTTGTTGACTACTTCTGTCACTGTCGTTTGATGAACATCCAGACTATTAGAGATGTTTTTGTATCCTTTCCCAGCTTTATACAAATGAACAATCCTTTATTGCAGGTCTTCAGACAGCTCTTTTTGATTGAGCCATGATGCACATCAGATAATGCTTCTCAACAAAACAATTCTTACCAGATGTGTGTTTTGTAGTGAGCAGGGCAGCTTTAAACCACTCATCAGTGATTGGGCACACATCCGACTTAAATTGTTTGGTAAAAATTGGTTTCAATTGTTCTTCAAGTCTCCTTAGGCAGAGGGTTCACTTACTTATTTCCCCCCCTTCTATCATTGTGAGCATGCTATCCTCATTAAAATACAAAAACCTATAAATGTTTGGGTGGTTTTAGTTAAAGCACACACTGTTTTTTCATTTGTGTGATTTTGACAAAGGTCAGATTACATTTGATGGTGATTTAATGCAGAAATGTCAGAAATTCCAAAAGGTTCAGATACGTTTTCATATCCATGAGAAATGTTGCCCTGACCACGTTCAATAATCTGTTGTGGCTTATTAATGACCCGTACCTCGCAAAAAGTGTACATGCAGGTTATGCTGTTATATGCTGTATTTTGAGTTTTAATACTGATGGCTGAAAACAAAAACAAAAATGACTCACTTTTTTTGTACAGAAACATGTATTTCGGTTGGATTATAAAAACTTTAAAGCGTTATTTAGAACTTTTTATGATAGCTTCTCACTGTAGGTGCTAAAAAAAATTGCTTGCTCGCCAGTGCCTCAGTATTGTCTAGTGACGCCCCTGCCTCTAAGTACGGTAATTCTAATCATGGGAAAAAGAAAGAGCTCTAAAAATAGACAGGCCGGCGCCGCTAAGTGAATGGCCCTTCTTATTCTTCACACCTTTCTACAAATTGCATGCATGCACACACTTAGCACATGATCTCACCACATACCTTGGTTAGGTTGGTAAACTTTCATCAATATTTATTGGCAATTTTGTGACTAATGTGTGGTCAATTATTGTCTAACAGTCTCAATATTGACTTGATAATTCAGAATATATATATATATATATATATATATATATATATATATATATATATATATATATATATATATATATATATATATATACATACACATATATATATATACATACAGTGGTACCTCTACATACGAAGTTAATCCGTTCCAGGACCTTGTTTGTAAGTCGAAATGGTCGTATGTCGAGCAGGATTTTCCCATAGGGATACATTATAATTCCATTCATTCGTTCCACAGCCCAAAAACCTTCGCTAAATCCTTAAAAAATACTGCTGGTACTATTACAAATGGCAATTACACATAGCAAAACAAATAAATTATAAATCAAAATCGGAATAATAATAATAATAATAATTCCTGTATTAATGTAACGAATCGGGTTCTAATGTGGCGGACGTTTTTTGCTGACCCTGAACGCACCGCGGGGCTGACGTGCCAGAGACAGACCGGTAAGCTTGAGTTTCACTTTCACTTTGAATGTTTTCTTGAGAACACCGTCAATTGCGGCAGACAGAAGGTGTTTTTGTTTTGAATAAGTTGTGAAATAAATGATAAAAACGTGGCGAAGTTGGCGATTTCTCTGGAGATGTTACCACAATAAGAATTGTCAGCTTAACTTATAAAGACTGGCGAACGATGGTCGGAGGAGGACCGTGGAGATGTATTGTTGAGCCATTTCACGGATGCCCACCCTACGCTCATATTTTTCTGTCATTTGCATCTTCATTTAGAAGGTAAGCGTCAACTTTTTCCTTGTTTCACCACCTGTACCAACCTTTTCTGAAACCAGTGTTGATTTGTCACACAAGAAAATCCGCCGTGCATTCGTCTGCGGTGCTGCCATTGTCGTCGTATTTCGAGCATGTCGTCGGATGTAGAAACAAATGGCGAGTCAAATTTTACGTCGGATGTCGAAAAGTTCGTGTGTCGAAGCGATCGTATGTAGAGGTACCACTGTATATATATATATATATATATATATATATATATATATATATATATATATATATATGTCGGAAAACACAGGCAAGACTGGAAAAGCAGTTTCTGCTCTTGCACTCCTCTTTAAAAGAAACTGCTGTATTTTAAGACAAAACAACTAATTGTGTTTGATAGAACAATATGTCTATATGCTGCCATAGCAGATTCATGGCACTGACAGGTAATGCGGGCGGGCAGGTGTTGTGTGGATCCAATTGCGGGAAAAGAGGTGATGCAGACCGGCAGTGCAAAAAATGATTTAATGAAAGCCAACAAAAAACAAAGTGCAAAACAGGCTGTAATGATCCAAAGAAAGTACAGAATCAAACAAAACTGTTACAAACGAAAGACTGGGTATCAAAACTCACTGAGGAACTCAAGGGTTTGGACGGCGAAAACTGTTGGGAACAAACACTGACGTGCACATGGGCATTGACAATGACGCAACAAGGAGTGAAATGAAACTGTAAGCTTATATACACACGCAGACAAGGAGTAACGAGACAACGAGGAGCGGATGGGTGACACAGGAGGACGCAGATTGGAGGATACACTAGGAACAGGCACAAAAGGTGAAATCAATGGGCAATCACAGGGACAAACTGGGAGGGAACCAACACAAAACCTAACAGGCACATGAAGCCCCCGAACTATTTTTAATTTGTCCGTTTTACCTTGAAAACCCCCGTTTACAGACGTCGCACAACCGCTTTTGTTTCAATCTAGCCATAAAACGAAGGTAATTGATTATATTTATTATTCAAATGTGTGTCGTTTTTAGCTTAGAATCATTAACTGATGTCTCATATTTCGCTTAAAAAAAAAAAAAAACGACATTAAAAAATTATTCACTCGCATATTCTAAACTTTTAAACAAATTATGTCACAATGAAAAAAATGTCGTTTGCAAAAAAGTAACGGATATCTACCTCATAACTATCGCTTAATTGTTTTTTTTTTGTTACTGTCGCATTTTCTACGATATGTTAGATGATAAATAATCGATACAAACAAAGAAAAATTGGGGGAAAAAAAAAATGTTTAAAAGGGTAAATATATGAAAAAGAAAATCTCGACTATTCCTTGATGTCTGCGATTTCTGCATCGCGACCCTTGTTATATTACCATGTTTCACCCATAAAATCCCCGAAAAATCCAGCTGTGGCCATTCACAGCTGTGTCTTGACACTCGGTGATACATGCTACATTAAGTTTTTGGATCGAAACAAGGTAAGTACGCAATAATAGCTCGTTAAAATCATGGCGTCTTTAATTCTGCTCTCGCGTGCTCTCAACTCCAGTTAGGGTTTTGCTGTTTAAATTTTTTTTTTTAAATGCCCTCCTGTTCAAAATTTTTCTTTCCCCCAGAAAATTGAGATTTTAAGCATTCCAATGATGTATCACACATGCACATAGGACAATTTTGAAATTTGGCCAAATTGGGGATCTCAGAGCGGAACTTCAAGTCACCTGAGTGTTTTCCGAACAGGCCCTTAACACAAGAGCAATAGAGGCTGGGGTCTATCACACCAGACAGGACCCCAGGTGCAGGCTATGCAAAGAGGCCCCTGAGACAGTCCAGCACATCACAGCAGGGTGTAAGTTGCTAGCAGGCAAGGCATACATGGAACGACATAACCAGGTAGCAGACATAGTGTACAAGAACATCTGTGCCGAGTACGGACTGGAGACCCCGGAGTCAAGGTGGGCGACACCTCCGAAGGTGGTCGAGAACAACCGAGCCAAGATCCTTGTGGGACTTCCAGATCCAGATAGACAAACTGGTGATGGCCAACCAGCCTGACATAGTGGTGGTGGATAAACATCAGAAGACAGCAGTAGTGATAGATGTAGCAATCCTGAGCGATAGCAGCATCAGAAAAAAAGAACACGAAAAGCTAGAGATATATCAAGGGTTGAAGGAAGAGTTGGAGAAAATGTGGGGAGTGAAGGCAAGAGTGGTGCCAGTTGTGATCGGGACACTAGGAGCAGTAACCTCCAAGCTGGGTGCATGGCTCCAACAGATACCAGGAACAACGTCCGACGTCTCCATTCAGAAGAGCGCAATCCTAGGGACAGCTAAGATCCTGCGCAGGACCCTCAAGCTCCCGGGCCTCTGGTAGAGGATCCGAGCTTGAAAGGAGAGACCATACCGCCCGGGTATATACACTCACCGGCCACTTTGTTAGGTACACCATGCTAGTAACGGGTTGGACCCCCTTTTGCCTTCAGAACTGCCTCAATTCTTCGTGGCATAGATTCAACAAGGTGCTGGAAGCATTCCTCAGAGGGTTTGGTCCATATTGACATGATGGCATCACACAGTTGGTGCAGATTTGTCGGCTGCACATCCATGATGCGAATCTCCTGTTCCACCACATCCCAAAGATGCTCTATTGGATTGAGATCTGGTGACTGTGGAGGCCATTTGAGTACAGTGAACTCATTGTCATGTTCAAGAAACCAGTCTGAGATGATTCCAGCTTTATGACATGGCGCATTATCCTGCTGAAAGTAGCCATCAGAAGTTGGGTACATTTTGGTCATAAAGGGATGGGCATGGTCAGAAACAATACTCAGGTAGGCTGTGGCGTTCCAACGATGCTCAATTGGTACCACGGGGCCCAAAGAGTGCCAAGAAAATATTCCCCACACCGCTACACCACCACCAGCCTGAACCGTTGATACAAGGCGGGATGGATCCATTCTTTCATGTTGTTGACGCCAAATTCTGAATGTCGCAGCAGAAATCGAGACTCATCAGACCAGGCAACATTTTTCCAATCTACTATTGTACAATTTTGATTAGCTTGTACAAATTGTAGCCACAGTTTCCTGTTCTTAGCTGAAGGGAGTAGCACCCGGCGTGGTCTTCTGCTGCTGTAGCCCATCTGCCTCAAAGTTCGACGTACTGTGCATTCAGAGATGCTCTTCTGCCTACCTTGGTTGTAACGGGTGGTTATTTGAGTCACGGTTGCCTTTCTATCAGTTCGAACCAGTCTGGCCAGTCTCCTCTGACCTCTGGCATCAACAAGGCATTTCCGCCCACAGAACTGCCGCTCACTGGATATTTTTTCTTTTTCGGACCATTCTCTGTAAACCCTAGAGATGGTTGTGCGTGAAAATTCCAGTAGATCAGCAGTTTCTGAAATACTCAGACCAGCCCTTCTGGCACCAACAACCATGCTACGTTGAAAGTCACTCAAATCACCTGCCTTCCCCATACTGATACCCGGTTTGAACTGCAGGAGATTGTCTTAAACCATGTCTACATGCCTAAATGCACTGAGTTGCCGCCATGTGATTGGCTGATTAGACATTAAGTGTTAACGACCAGTTGGACAGGTGTACCTAATAAAGTGGCCGGTGAGTGTGTATATATATATATATATGTGTATATATATATATATGTGTATATATATATATATATATATATATATATTAGGGCTGTCAAAATTAACGCGTTAACGCGCGGTAATTAATTTTTTTTAATTAATCACGTTAAAATATTTGACGCAGTTAACGCACATGTCCCGCTCAGACAGTATTCTGCCTTTTGGTAAGTTTCACAGCAAGGCTTTTTGTGCTGTCTAACAGCGAACTCTTGTGGTCGCTTTGCGACATGGTTTATTCTTTTCTTGCCAGTTCAATATGGCTGCACAACGTCTCTGTTGTGCTTATATGATCCTTGGACAAGATTTGTCCGTAAGTATGGTTGTTGTACAGAATGTACATATTATGTTAATAAGCGAAATGTTATATTTTTTGTATGAGACGCTTTTTGTTTATGTTTAGTTAACCTATATAGCGTGCTAAGCTAACGTTGTTGCTAATGCAATGCTAGTGTACTTTTTTTTTTTGTAGTTTTAGGACGGTCTAAAGAGGACAATGGTTTGAGGCCATTTTATTAATAAATCAGATGAAAAACGAAGAAGTCTGATTATTAAGGCGTCGTTCACTAGCTGTCTAGCTTTGGAAAAAGTAGACGCTTCGGAGTGAGGACAGCATAGACAGATTTAAATGACAGTAGAGTGAAATGCCCACTACAGTCCTTATGGTGAATGTATATATCCATCTTGTGTCTTATCTTTCCATTCCAACAATTTATTTTACAGAATATATATATATAATTCACAGAAAAAATATGGCATATTTTATAGATGGTTTGAATTGCGATTAATTACGATTAATTAATTTTAAGCTGTAATTAACTCGATTAAAAATTTTAATCGTTTGACAGCCCTAATATATATATAAATATAAATATATATATATATATATATATATATATATATATATATATATATATATATATATATATATATATATATATATATATATGTATACGTATATGTGCACCCCATATATATATATATATATATACGGGGTGCACCGCATGCGCGCATGCGTACTGGACGTAGACAAACACGCTGGCCCTCAACTGCTTCCATACGCTTTTGCGTACCCATGGCTGACCACTGTATTTGCGGCGGACACGAGAAAATAACTTCTCAAAATGTCGAAGAGGCAGGCCCCACTGAGTAATCATTTCCGTGTTCCCCCACAACCGTCAAAAGACAGACAGACGACAGAGACATCACCGGAGGTACCGGAAAAAATTGACTTTTGCTGTAAAGTGGCTGCAGGAGGTACCATGGCTAGAAGTAAATGATGCGCGCACGGAAATGCGGTACAAATGTGCCGCGAGAATCCAAATGTCGCTGATAAGAGCAGCGCATTTTATGTAGGGTCAAAGAATTTCAGCCATCCAAACTTTGAAAAGCACGAAAAAAACAGAGCATGTGGCAATTAAGCAAACTATCGAAAATCGATGTCAGATAGGACCCCACTCGCCCTATGGACAAGTGGCGGAATAATGTAAACCGCCTTGCACTGACAAACGTGTTTTTGTCCGCATTTTACAAAGCTTAACATGCACGTTCAATGAGGTCTTATGAGGAGGACATCCCACTTTTACAAAGGCTTGGAGTTAATGTAGGAGCCGCATAATGCCCTTTATTTTGAATTGGTGCTTTTATGTTTATTTCTTTACATTTCACTTTAAAGTAATGGCAATTTCGTTGTGCCAGTTGATGTTAATCAAGCCTTAATTGTTAATGTAATTAATTAAAGTTAATTGGCTCTAAGTAAAGCTTGTCATAATTTTATCGCATCAGGCGGGTCGGCTCTCAAGCTCAATGAGTATACAGTATATATACATATATATATATATATATATATATATATATATATATATATATATATATATATATATATATATATATATATATATATATATATATATTTTAAAAAACAAAACAATACTTTGTTTGAATAAAAATATGAAAAGAAAAATGATTAAAACATTTTTATATAAAAAAAACAATATTAATTATGTTAAGATTTGATTCTATTGTATTTATATTGTTAAATTTTGTAGAAATAATAATTAAAAAAAACGTTCTCGGCTTTCTCTTTTTATGGTTGATTTACAAATACGTACATTAGAAATAGGTCTATTAAAAAAGAAATCAAATAACAAAACATTCAATATTTTTCCCGTTTTCATTTTGGCACGTTGGTAAAAGGTAAAAAAAAGTGATTTGGACAACAATGTGGTGCTTGGACTAGCGGCCGCAGCGGCGTCGGGGCTAGATCCCACGTCGCCCTGTGGCGCTTCTCGGCACTCAACTGCTTCCACCTTCCCCTCTCTTTTCTGCCTGGGCGTCCTCCCTGCGCTCAGGTGCGGGTCGCTGGCTGGATGCCGATGGGTCGGCTGGGTATCGCCTGCTCCGGGCCCTACCACATATCTGATGGGATTCATGCATGAGTAGGTGCATTTGGACTCACTCAAGTAGTAAAACTCGGTGTCAGGATTAGCAATCAGGTAGCATAGAATAGGATGCCAGCATACCCACACTCACAAGGGATTCACACAAATCAGGGCCGGCCCAGCCTATACGCAGACTATTCAGCTGCTTAGGGCCCCTGACCGCCAGGGGGCCCCCCAATCTGGCAATTGTTTAATTTGTGTTCTATTTTGTTTACTACAGTTTGCTTTATCTGACTTTTGTAAGTTTTGAGACTTGATTACAAGCTTAAAAAAAATAAAAGTTCTTCCTTAACTTCTTTCTGTCCTCTTTTAGAAAAAGGTTTGGCGCTATCTACTGTAAGTACTGACAATCATTTGGGGGAAGAAGTTTAAAGTATGGAGTGCAACAAAATCTGATTAATATACAAAATATGGACGTATGGGTTGGATTGCACGCATGGGTTTCACAGTACACTGTGACAAAATGGTGGGCCAAAAATATGGGCCCCTTTGCATTATTTTGCTTAGGGCCCCCAAAAGGCCTGGGCCGGCCCTGCCAGGGGGTATAAATATTCCAAACATTGCACATCAGGGAAAAAACACAACAATACAGTAAGCAATTATTCACAAAAAAGTTTTAGATTTTAACAAACATTAATTATTTTCCAGCGCTTTCAACAGGCCCGGATCTAGGTTTACCCACCAGAGTGGGCACTAAGAAATCTTGAGCGGGCACCCCCAATGCAGGCTTTTTTTTTACCCTCTGCATTTCTCTGGGCTTGGGACCGGCGCAAGAAGGACACTGGATTGTGTCCCGTTGAGGCTGCATTAATTTTTGGGGGGTTTATTTTTAAAATTTAAAAAAATTTTTTCATTCATCTATCTACTTGTTCTCGCAGTTGGAGTGATGTGACGATGATGTCATCACACATAGCAACGTGTCACCATTTTGAGATGGGGGCACGCACAGATAAACATCCGTAGACAAACGTCTGAAATTCATATATTTCAGCTGTGTTTTGCGTCTTTTTTTCATAAAAACGTCTTAAACATGACTTATTATTATCACGAGTCACTGCCGACAGACGCGAAGAGGCGATACAACTTAAAATTAGCGTGTATTGGCCTGCAAATCTGCCCATACAAAGTCGCAGCTGATAGCTGGATAAACAATCCAAAGGAATTGCCTGCAGTGGAGTTCGGAAACATCTACAACTACCTCATAAAGTCACCCAGTAAGTTGACCTTTATCAAATATGTGGAGAATGTACTGTGTGGAACTAAGACAACTGGTAGCAGACCCGGCGGCATGGGCGGGCATTAGGGCGCCGTGCCCGCCCTGAGGGATGGCTGTGCCCGCCCTAGCTCGATTAAACTGAACTGTGTAATTAAAAAAAAATTTTTTTTTTAATCTTCCACAAAAACACACACACACGGGGAGAATGAACCCTATATTCCAGTGTTTTTCAATCGATTGTGCCGCCGCGGCGAGAAATTATCCAATGTCGCTTTTTTTTAACATCGGTGGGCAAAGTTGCAGTAGGAAGAAAGGAAGGAATGTGGAAAAAGTTCTCGGTTGTGTGCAGATGAGTCGTGTTGCGTTCAAGAACTGCTCAGATTTCTAGCCGTCAGCCACCTTGCTCTCCATAACAATGTGGACCCCAGCACTTCTACTGTTCATTATTTGACTCGTCAAGTGTCGATATATACAAAAGTGTCCTTTCCATTTTATCCATATGTGACGACCGTTAATCCTCCCTCTTTGTTTTATTCCAACACATTATCGAGGACAGCTAGGTGGGAGATACCTAGAAATCCGAGCAGTTCTTGAACGCAACACGAGCGGCTATCTAGCGCCATGGCGCCATACAAGCTTAAACTCATCTCCAAATGAACCCCCGTCGCTTCAGAACAAATTGATGGATTATTTTGTACGCCTTCGTGAAAACACAGAGAAATGGGCAACTTTTTTGAGGAAAACTACAAAGGTAAATAAGAACGCCCTGAAAGCCAGTTACTTTGTTGCTAAATCCCAAAAGTCCCAAACTGTGGCAGAGACGTTACTACCTGTCTGCAAAGCCATTGTCAGCGAGACGACCAGCCCTGATGTGCTTAAATGCATTGCTCAAGTCCCCTGTCTGATAGTTTTTCAAGCCTAATTGCTAAACGTTTCACACTGAGTAAGTATAAATACTGAGAAATTATTTTATAATTAAATATACTATACAGAAAGTAATTTTGGAACATTTTGGTGAGGTGTGCCGCGAGATTTTTTCCAACGTAAAAACGTCCCGTGACTCAGAAAAGGTTGAAAAACACTGCTCTAGTCATCCTATCTTGATCTGTCGTCACAATCACAGCAGCGAATGTAGGCAATTTCTAGCCAATCACAGATAAGGGGGCGGGCTGAGTAGCCGGTGCTGTGCCGAAAAATAGCCGCCCCGCGTGAAATGTCCCCCTCCGACGGGAACGCTTATTTATAACGCTTTATTGAGCGTTTATTTGAATTATTTGTTTATTTATTTTATTGTTGAGCGCCCACACGTCACTCGTACAGCTTTTTCTTACCAATCGATGGACATGGAAACGATTTTCTTATACCGTGAATATATGTATTATTTTACTCTGCTTGAACTGAATGTCATAACTGTGTGATTGTCATTGCGATATGGTCGTGAAAACCTGTAGACTAATACATCCACCTAAAAACCACCTAAAAAATATAACCAGAATTAAGGGGACAAGACATGGAAAAACTTATGCATGCATTCATTTTCAGCAGATTGGACTATTGCAACGGTATATTTACAGGTCTTGATAAAAAATCAGTCAGGAAGTTGCAGCTGGTACAGAATGCTGCAGCCAGAGTCCTCACAAATACAAGGAAGCTGGACCACATTACACCAGTTTTGAAATCGCTACACTGGCTTCCAGTAAGTCAAAGGATAGACTATAAAATACTACTGCTCGTCTACAAAACACTTAATGGCCTTGGACCAAAATACATGCTTGACTTGTTAGAGTCCTATGAGACATCTAGACCCCTAAGGTCGTCTGGAACCGGTCTTCTGCATGTTCCAAGAACAAGAACCAAGCAGGGTGAGGCAGCATTTAGTTATTATGCTCCTCACCTCTGGAACAAGTTACCCAAACGTCTGAAGTATGCTCAAACTGTTAGCTCTTTTAAATCAGGGCTAAAAATGCTTTTGTTTAGCACTGCATATCTATAACTGTCTATATATTTCAATCTACCTGCTTTCTATTCCTCTTGTTTTTATCTCCATTGCTGATTTCAGTTATTATTATTAGTAGTAGTTTTTGTTTTATTTTTATTTTATTTATTTATTTTTATTCTGTGATTAAATGCGATCTTTTGTCTTCGTTTCTACGTTGTGTTGATTTAAATGTGATTTTTATGATCTTCATGTGATGTAAAGCACTTTGAATTGCCTTGTGTTGAATTGTGCTATATAAATAAATTTGCCTTGCCTTGCCTAGTATTTTGTCTAATTAATTTATTTAAAAGTGATTTTACAGTCGTAAATCCATTACTGTAACGAGTCCATGAAAACATTTGATGTTTTCACCTCAATAAAGCGTTATAAATAAGCGTTCCCGTCAGGGGGGACATTTCACGCGGGGCGGCTATTTTTCGGCACAACACCTGATATTGTGTACTGCTATTGGATAGGGATTGCTCCAGTTACAGAAATGGCGATTGAGCGGCTCCTCCGTTGCTATTTCAAATTGGAATGGACATCCGTGGTTTTTTTTCAAGAAACTAAAGACGAACTCAAGCCATGACAAAGACTTGGCCGAAAGTCAACATGAAGGGATAGCGCTGCCACCTCCTGCAGTTTCACTGACTGACACTATAATCAGAAAATATAACGGGTAAAAACGCCACTGTTACGGCTAAATTTACATTGAAGAAGTGTGCCCCCCCCAAAAAATGTAATGCCCCCCCTGTAATTTCTTTCTGCAGCCGGGTCTGACTGGTAGTACTATATACGAAGTGATTATTTCTTCCGTAACCGGTAATTCGACTCCAAGCGTTATTTCGCCGTGATCATGTCACGGCAAAATAACCAATTCCCACTAGGCCAATAATATACCGATTGACTGATCAGAGCAGTTCACGGCAAAAGAAAAATAACGCTTTGCGAGTTGTCGGTTACAGTAATAATAACCACTGCCTAGTCTATTGAATCCTAGCAGCTAATTGGGGCAAAAAAAAAAAAATCGATTTAAGTTTACTCACCAGTAATAAAATGTCGGCTGCAAATGTAAATGTGCCTGGATTTAGGTTCCCACTGGCGAGAATGGTCCACAGAACCGTCTTCTTTTACTGTTCCTCGATTGGTTGCTTTCAGCCATTGGCTTGTCCTTTTCTTCTCACGAGGAAGAATAAGAACTTCAAATGCGGCTCCGAACTCTTCCTTGTGTCACAACCCGCAACACGGCAACTTTTAGTCATACCGACGGAAAAAAAGACCGCAAATAAGACAAAAGTTCAACGCGTTTGTACTACAATGCACGACAGAGCAACTCGTGTTTTGCCCCAATTTCAATAAGGCAACGCGTCGCTTTGTTGTGGCTGTGACCAGGGGTGAAAGTGGGCAGGAACGCACCGGATCGGCGCTCCGCCAAGAAATACGATGGCGGAACGCCGTTCCGGCATACGGTGCTTTGATCCAGAAAATATGACAGCAACTGTCAAAACCCAATGTTTAAAAAAAAAAAAAAAAAAAAAAAAAAAAAAACACCTGCCACGCTGCTACACACGCATCTCCAATAAGAACAATCTACTAATGTCAGATTTACATACACAAGTGTTAACGATTACAAGCCTAATAAAGAGCTTGCTTAGCGTCATCCGTTTTCACTGATTTTTATTATTCATTTATTCTACGTAGTTCTCCCCAGCGTTTCTCTCTATCTGACAAGTCGCATTGCCTGTAGCCCTTTTCACACATATTACCAGGGAATTTCCCGTACAAGGTAAAGCAGGATTTACTCTCGTCATTGCTTTCGTGCATGAAAAGATTCCGAGAATGAAGCCGGTTGGACGCTTTCACAGACTTGACCTGTTTTGCCCACTGGCACTCTCTGTGCGTGGAAGGCTGCTGGGTGATTTTATAACTGGACATTACGTCATTTTTGGTCAGCATTGTCACAATGTTGGTCAAATCCTGTCGTGTTTTGTTCCGGAGGGAGCGTTCCCCGACGTGTAACTGCAACCAATTTAAGGTCATCAAGATCGGGCCAAAAAAATCCAGCCCGACCCGACCCGGGGCCGCTGGTATTAATGCCCGACCCGCCCGAGCCCGATCAATTAACATGATTTGCAGGCCCGAAAAAACCCCAAAATGTTATGTTTTATTTGTAGGCCCGAGCCCGGAAAAAAAACGAAATGTTATATTTTATTTCCCCTCCTTGAGTCATCACCTTATCGTGGTGGAGGGGTTTGCGTGTCCCAATGATCCTAGGAGCTATGTTGTCTGGGGGCTTTAAGCCCCTGGCAGGGTCACCCATGGCAAACAGGTCCTAGGTGAGGGGCCAGACAAAGAATGGCTCACAAGACCCCTTATGATGGAGAAATTTACAGGATCCAAGTTTCCCTTGCCCGGACGCGGGTTACCGGGGCCCTCCTCTGGAGCCAGGCCTGGGGGTGGGGCTCGAAGGCGAGCGTCTGGTGGCCGGGCCTTTTCCCATGGGGTCCGGCCGGGCACAGCCCGAAAAGGCAACGTGGGTCTGCCTTCCCATGGGCTCACCACCTGTGGGAAGGGCCAAAGGGGTCGGGTGCGTAGCAATTTGGGCGGCAGCCAAAGGCGGGGGCCTTGGCGGTCCGACCCCCGGCTACAGAAGCTAACTCTTGGGACATGGAATGTCACCTCTCTGGCGGGGAAGGAGCCCGAGCTGGTGTGTGAGGCAGAGAAGTTCCAACTAGATATAGTTGGACTCTCCTCCACACACAGTTTGGGTTCCGATACCAGTCCTCTCGAGAGGGGTTGGACCCTCTTCCACTCTGGAGTTGCCCACGGTGAGAGGCGCCGAGCAGGTGTGGGCATACTTATTGCCCCCCGGCTTGGTGCCTGTACGCTGGGGTTTACCCCATTAGACGAGAGGGTAGCCTCCCTCCGCCTTCGGGTGGGGGGACGGGTCCTGACTGTTGTTTGAGCTTATGCACCAAACAGCAGTTCAGAGTACCCACCCTTTTTGGAGTCCTTGGAGGGTGTGCTGGAGAGTGCCCCCTCTGGGGACTCCCTCGTTCTGCTGGGGGACTTCAACGCTCACGTGGGCAATGACAGTGAGACCTGGAGGGGCGTGATTGGGAGGAACGGCCCCCCCGATCAGAACCCGAGCGGTGTTCTGTTATTGGACTTCTGTGCTCGTCACGGATTGTCCATAACGAACACCATGTTCAAACATAAGGGTGTCCATATGTGCACTTGGCACCAGGACACCCTAGGCCGCAGTTCGATGATCGACTTTGTGATCGTGTCATCGGACTTGCGGCCGCATGTTTTGGACACTCGGGTGAAGAGAGGGGCGGAGCTGTCAACTGATCACCACCTGGTGGTGTGTTGGCTCCGATGGTGGGGGAAGATGCTGGTCAGACCTGGCAGGCCCAAACGTATTGTGAGGGTCTGCTGGGAACGCCTGGCAGAATCCCCTGTCAGAAAGGGCTTCAACACCCACCTCCGGCAGAACTTCTCCCTTGTCCCGGGGGAGGTGGGGGACATTGAGTCCGAGTGGACCATGTTCCGCACCTCCATTGTTGAGGCGGCTGATCGGAGCTGTGGCCGTAGGGTGGTTGGTGCCTGTCGTGGCGGCAATCCCCGAACCCGCTGGTGGACACCTGGGGTAAGGGATGCCGTCAAGCTGAAGAAGGAGGCCTATCGGGCCTTTTTGGCCTGTGGGACTCCGGAGGCAGCTGACAGGTACCGGCTGACCAAGCGGACTGCGGCTTCGGCGGTCGCCGAGGCAAAAACTCGGACATGGGAGGAGTTCGGTGAGGCCATGGAAAACGACTTCCGGACTGCTTCGAGGAAATTCTGGTCCACCATCCGGCGTCTGAGGAGAGGAAAGCAGTGCACCATTAACACTGTGTATAGTGAAGATGGTGTACTGCTGACCTCGACTCGGGACGTCGTGAGTCGGTGGGGAGAATACTTCGAAGCCCTCCTCAATTCCACCGACACGCCTTCCTTTGAGGAAGCAGAGTCTGGGGACTCTGAGGTGGGCTCTTCAATCTCTGGGGTTGAAGTCACTGAGGTGGTTGGTAAGCTCCTCGGTGGCAAGGCCCCGGGGGTAGATGAGATCCGCCCAGAGTTCCTAAAGGCTCTGGATGTTGTAGGGCTGTCATGGCTGACACGCCTCTACAACATTGCGTGGACATCGGGGACAGTGCCTCTGGATTGGCAGACCGGGGTGGTGGTCCCCCTTTTTAAAAAGGGGGACCGGAGGGTGTGTTCCAATTATAGAGGGATCACACTCCTCAGCCTCCCCGGTAAAGTCTATTCAGGGTGCTGGAGAGGAGGGTCCGTCGGGAAGTCGAATCTCGGATTCAGGAGGAGCAGTGTGGTTTTCGTCCCGGCCGTGGAACAGTGGACCAGCTCTACACCCTCGGCAGGGTCCTCGAGGGTGCATGGGAGTTCGCTCAACCAGTCTACATGTGTTTTGTGGATTTGGAGAAGGCGTTCGACCGTGTGCCTAGGGGAGTCCTGTGGAGGGTGCTCCGGGAGTACGGGGTACCGAGCCCCTTGGTAAGGGCTGTTCGGTCCCTGTACGACCAGTGTCAGAGTCTGGTCCGCATTGCCGGCAGTAAGTCGAATTCGTTCCCAGTGAGGATTGGACTCCGCCAAGGCTGCCCTTTGTCACCGATTCTGTTCATAATTTTTATGGACAGAATTTCTAGGCGCAGCCGAAGCGTTGAGGGGGTCCGGTTTGGTGGCCTCAGCATCTCATCTCTGCTTTTTGCAGATGATGTGGTGCTGTTGGCTTCATCAAGCCGTGACCTCCAACTCTCACTGGGGCGGTTTGCAGCCGAGTGTGAAGCGGTTGGGATGAAGATCAGCACCTCCAAATCCGAGACCATGGTCCTCAGCCGGAAAAGGGTGGCATGCCCTCTCCGGGTCGGGGATGAGATCCTGCCCCAAGTGGAGGAGTTTAAGTATCTTGGGGTCTTGTTCACGAGTGAGGGTAGGAGGGAGCGGGAGATTGACAGGCGGATCGGTGCAGCGTCTGCAGTGATGCGGACTCTGCACCGGTCCGTTGTGGTGAAGAAGGAGCTGAGCCAAAAGGTGAAGCTCTCGATTTACCGGTCGATCTACGTTCCTACCCTCACCTATGGTCACGAGCTGTGGGTCGTGACCGAAAGAACAAGATCCCGGAGACAAGCGGCCGAAATGAGTTTCCTCCGCAGGGTGTCCGGGCTCTCCCTTAGAGATCGGGTGAGAAGCTCGGTCATCCGGGAGGGGCTTGGTGTCGAGCCGCTACTCCTCCGCGTTGAGAGGAGCCAGTTGAGGTGGCTCGGGCATCTGGTTCGGATGCCTCCTGGACGCCTCCCTGGAGAGGTGTTCCGGGCATGTCCCACCGGCGGGAGGCCCCGGGGTCGACCCAGGACACGCTGGAGAGACTATGTCGCTCGGCTGGCCTGGGAACGTCTTGGAGTCCCGCCGGAGGAGCTGGCTGAAGTGGCTGGGGAGAGGGAAGTTTGGGCTTCCCTGCTGAAGCTGCTGCCCCCGCGACCCGACCCCGGAATAAGCGGAAGATAATGGATGGATGTGATGGATGGATATATTTTATTTGTAGGCCCAAGCCTGAGAAAACCCCCCTCAAAATTCTATGTATTATTTGTGAGGAGGAGAGGGAAGGGATGCTCCAGTCAGACATGGACAGATCACTGCTTGCTGCTTGGAAAAACGGACTGGTTGCGTTTTGCGTGATCACATTTGGTGACAATGCCTGCGCATTAAAGCCTGTCTTTTGGAGCGAATTCTCAGTTGGCAGAAAAAACCCGCAACTTTTCTTAATGTTTAAATAGTCTACATATTTTTATGATCATTTTAAATGCATTTGCACAACGAAATTACGCTGGAAAAGTTTGTAAAATGTAAATAAACAGATGAGGTTTTGCATCACAGAGGAGAAAGAGTAAAAAGAGGGCGCATGGCACGCTCTGGCTCTGCAATGACCATACAGCGCCTTGTCTTTTTATCCAAATTATTTATTTGATAAGTATTCCTTTGTTTAACATACATACATCGTTTTGGTATACGTATATAAATATATATTTATTTTAAAATTTTTGCGAGAACCCCGACCCTAACGTAATGATTGACATTTTAATTTCGTTATGTTTTCAGTTTAATTTAGCCATTTCCAGCTTGCCATGTTTATAGCCCTGCTTTGACACACACCAGGAGAAAACCAACGCAGGCATGGTGAGAACATGCAAACTCCACACTGGAAGGCCGGAGCCCGGGATTGAACCCTTGGTATCAGAACTGTGAAACCTGTTGTGTTTTATTGTGTGTTATATTTATAACTGTGCCAAAAGTTATTGCATTTTGGTGGTTTTAGGAAGTTTAAGCCGCCCCCCCCCCCACACACCCAAAAAAAAAAAAAAAAAAAAGGGCTCTGTGGCGAACTTTATGTTAGGGAGTTACGGCAATAAATTCTAGTAACCGTTCAGTAACCGTTAATCCTGCAATAAAAAAGTAGGTGAGATCAACTCTCCGTGCGTTCTCTATATCCAGTGCAACGCTACAATAGATATTCCCGACATTTTGATTGGGTGGGCCACGACTCACGTCTGGGTGGGCCGTGCCCACCCCGGCCCCCCCATACATCCGGCCCCGCTTTCAGATTCTTGGACTTTTTAAAACAGATTTATGTAGCATATAGTTTCATTATAAAAGTGAGAGAAAGACGGTAACAGCTTGCTAAATTTACATTTGTGGAGGTAGAATTTTGATAACAAAATGAGTAGATTAGTAATAAAAACATTTTCACTCCTGAGTGTATTATAGAAACAAAAGATGACATTTTCCCATTTGAGTTTGAAGTCCACATGTAGATTCCTGTCAATTAACTTGCAGAAATCTTTCCAAAATTCATTGGAAAAAGAACAGGTCCAAAAAAGGTGCTGAACTGTCTCTGGATGATTTCCACAGAAGGAACAGTTTGTATCAATGTCCCTCTTAAATTTTTTCATGTAGTGGTTGGCAGAATAGCATCTATGAATAATTTTGAAAGAGACTTCTTTGACTTATTATTCAACAGGAACATGTTGGGGATAGTCCATACCCTTGACCAAATGATATCTCCAACAAATTGATTCCAAAAATATTTAGCATACGGAGTAGATCTAAGTTGATTCTGATAATGCGATTGAACATATCTATTTGATTTTTTGTTATGTAGCAAACACAATTTCCCACACTTGAGTCTAGTATATTTGGAGGAGATACATTTTGTAATGGCAAGTTTACATTTCTACACAGCATAAAGATATCTGAAAGAATTGCATCATAAACAATTGCATATTGCCAGGGCCGTCCCAGCCTATACGCATACTATGCAGCTGCTTAGGGCCCCTGACCACTAGGGGGCCCCCAATCTTGCAATTGTCTAATTTATATTCTATTTTGTTTACTACAGTTTGCTTTATTGGACTTTTGTGAGGTTTGATACTTGCTTATAAGCTTAAAAAAAGTTCTTCCTTAACTTTTCTTTCCTCTTTTAGAAAAAGGTTTGGCGCTATCTACTGTAACTACTGACAATCATTTGAGGTGAGAAGTTTGAAGTATGCAGTGCAAGAAAATCTGATTAGTATACAAAATATGGACGTATGGGTTGGATTGCATGTATGGGTTTCACAGTAAACTGTGACGAAATGGTGGGCCAAAAATATGGGCCCCTTTGCATTATTTTGCTTAGGGCCCCCAAATGGCCTGGGCCGGCCCTGACACAAATACTGGGTTCTGCACTTCACATAGCTGATTTGTGTACACTCCACCCCTCCCAATTACTTATCTTTCTGACCCCCCCCCCCCTCTTCTTTTTTCCTTGGTCATCATGCCAAAAAATCTTTTTATTTCCATTAAAAATATATATCAATGGGAGAAAAAGGCAAAAAAAAAGAGGTTATGGAAAATAAGTCAACTATGTTGATGAATTTCACCATCGACGAGCGGATTGGACGTGTGTTGCTGTCAACGAATGGAGAGCGTGTGCCCTTTTCTGTTTTGTCATCGATGAAAACAAAACCAAGTGCGGCACCGTGATGTCTTGTATCATATGTCCTCTGGCCGGCATCCTGTCCTCTGTCAACCTTTCATGTGACGGCCTAAGATTACAGTAATGGACGGCGCAAACATCAGCTGCTTCCAGTTAGCCGGGCAGTGACTTCAGTTAAGGCTCACACGCCCGTACAAAGCCGTCCGTGTATCGGGGAGGCAAATCGCATTAGGACCACCGCCGTCACGCGCTTTGCCCCTATGTCTTTCCAGCCGAGCGCTGCGTTTTAGGCGGCCCTTTCAAAACCATTCCTTGCCTAATGTACTGTATGCGTCCACGTTAACTTTTCGTTCTGTCATTCCCTATGTTTCCTGTATACGGAGTGATCAACTTGGTTTCGCACAAAATTGTCTTGTTCCAAGTGATCATTGAGAAGTCTGTATTAATTTATTCCTGTAACTGTTTAAGGCCATAAAAAGATTTCTTTAGCGCAGGGGTCATGAATTAAAAATCCTCTGGGTCCGAAATTAAAAAATTTCAACAATCTCGGGTCCGGAAATATTTTTAATGCTTTTTTTCAAAAAAATACAAACATATCTTTACGTTGCCATGCTGATGATTACAACATTCAAAATTGTAAATAATATATAAAAGGTGCATAAAACTAAAAAGTGCTTTAATTGAATCATAAAATAGCAACATAAGAGCATGTTCAAGACTTTTTTTTTTTTTTAATTGTTGGTACTGACAGGGGGACTTGCTTTATTTTTTGACACACATCTTCTTTTTGCTTTCTGTGAAGCAAAGTTTCAGCAACTGCACTCATACAATCTTTGACAATCGGTGCGTCACTGAAAGACTTTTTGTTTTGACCCGTATCTACGCTATTCTGAGGGAGCATTCATTTGCACGTTGCTGTGCAGTGAATGAATGAAACATGAGCATTGAGGTGCGATCATATTGAGCCCTTACTTCCGCTATTTTTTGAGAACGAATGGCAGAGTTCATAGGGAAACTTTGCGAAAAGCTGCGTGCTTCGTCTCATAGTGCCTTTTCCAAATTGCTGCTCTTTACAAGCGCTAACGTCTCCGAACAGATGAGCCATAGCAGTCTTGTGCTGCCGCCAGGTAAAATGAACAAAAATGTGTTGATCCACTCCTCCTTAAACACTCTGTTTTCTGCATCAATCTTGCGTAGTTTTGAGCACGCCATTTGCCGTACCTTTTTCGCCTCTTCCTCCAACTTCATTCGGCTCAGTATTTGGCTGTCACTCCATGGAGTTTGGAAAGCGAGTGTGAGGGGCCGTCTACATGGTGACTCTCCGAGAATACGAAAAATTTCAAATTTGCATTAGCGTCTCCATTTGAACAATGTCGCAATTCTGCATGAAAACGATACATTATTCATGCCAGGCCCTAGGGGGCAGTGCATATTTACAGGGCAACAGAGAATGATGCACTTTGACCCCACCGCCCACTCGAAGCAATGGCATTTTTCTTTTGTTCAAAAAGGCACAAAAATTGAAACATTTAACATATTTAATTTAAAAATATGATTAAAACAGTAAATTAAAGCCAACATTCCGCCATATTTGCTGTTTATAATGTTTAGTAGCACTGCTGCGCATGCCCAATGTGACATGTGGGAGTGTTGATGTTAACGTTGCGGTCTCGCGCAGCGGGAGACTTTATTATGCGTGCCGAGGAAGCCCCCCTCAATACCCGGCAATCGGATTCTTCCACTTTGGAGGCAGGATTCAGAATTTTTCGTTTTCGCCGACTTCATATGCACACGAGGCAAGTCCGCTACTCAGTCATTGCGTCTTTGTGTCGCAGAGTCGCCATGTAAACTGCCCCTGAGACATGCTGCTCTAGAAATAACTTTCAAATGCTTCACTCCCATTGGCTGGCTCACGCGCATCACCGCTAAGGTTTTTGTTTGTTGCCCACCTCCATTTTGCAAACCCGCAGACAAAAATGATTTTTTTGTTGCAACGTGTATTAGTCGCGACAGCTTGAGATCCGGTCCAGACGGCTTGGAGGTCCGGAACCGGACCGAGGTCCGCGGTTCCGTGACCTCTGCTTTAGCTTGTACAACAATGTTTCTCCTTTATCTGAAGTCCTTTCAAAACCCTCTGGTTGTTCTAAGCGTATGTCTTCATGTATGGGTGCATGTAAATATGCGGTTTTAACATCCATTTGATGGATTAAGAGACTGTTTTGGATAACTATCAGCATCAATGCTCGTATTGATGTCAAGTTTGCCGTTGGAGCAAATGTTTCATGGTAATTTATACCCTCTGTTTGATTGTAGCCTTTGGCTACATATCTTGCTTTGCACATTTTCCTGTTATCCACATTTTCTTTGATGACAAATACCCATCTTTCTCCTCTTGTGTCTCTTCCTTTTGGTAAAGGAATCAGTTCAAATGTCTCATTTTCTTGGAGTTATTTAATCTCTTGCTCCATTGCTTCTTTCCATGATGATGCTTCATCCAACATCATTGCATCCTTACAGGTTTGTGGGACCACACATAGTGTTCTGTAACAACAATAAACACTTGTGTTGAATATGTCAGTATCATTCGTGTATGTTATGTAGTCATCCAAGTATTTTGGAGTTTTTCTTTCTCTAATTGTATAGTGGTGATTCTTACTGTCATCATGGTCAATGAATTCATCAAGAACCACAGTTTTTGTAATCTCATTAAGTAGAACATCATTTTCCTCATTTTCAAGTTGGCCTGTCTTTATGTATATTGTCAATACTGTCCTCCTCACCAGAATTTCTGGTGGGGAGGACAAGCGCTTTCCCGTATACCTTTCTAGCTGACCGTTGCATTCGGCGCGGCCCTTTCAGAACCTTTCCTTGCCTAACATAATGTATGCGTACACGTTAACTTTTGCATTCATTTACTTATCTATTACTGAAGCCCAAAAGGCTAAAAATTTAATAAATAAAAACAACATTTTATCTGACTAAATCTAAATCATAGACTTCATACTGCGCCACACCTTCAAGTAGGGGGCCATCCCACATTTTGCTTCAGGTATTCGCATTCGGCCGCAGCGACACATGCAGCGATCCAATGCCAGATTTATGTTGAAAAAGTACAAAAGCTGCACCGCATACAAACAGGAAGGATTGTCTCAGGAGTGATTTGTTCGAGGATTCAAGGTAATTATTATATTTTTCGTTTTTTCACAATTTTCAACGTAAAAACTGTTTATTGTAAGGCTGCCGCCATATTGTCTAAAAGACTAGCATCATTCTTCGACATATTTACGTAAAATAAATGCTAACTGCACGTTTTTTTTGCCTTTAACCAAGAATCGAGACTGTTTTACGTCCATATCTATAAAAAATACAGGGAATTAAGCATTTATTCACAAGAATTTTTAACGGAAAAGCTCTGTTTGTATGTGGCGGCCGCCACATTGACTAACAGACAAGCATCTTACTTCGACATACAGTGGGGCAAATAAGTAATCAGTCAACCTCTAATTGTGCAAGTTCTCCCACTTGAAAATATTAGAGAGGCCTGTAATTGTCAACATAGGTAAACCCCAACCATGAGAGACAGAATGTGGGGAAAAAACCCCAGAAAACCAAATTGTTTGATTTTTAAAGAATTTATTTGCAAATCATGGTGGAAAATAAGTATTTGGTCAATACCAAAAGTTCATCTCAATTCTTTATTATGTACCCTTTGTTGGCAAAAACGGAGGCCAAACGTTTTCTGTAACTCTTCACAAGCTTTTCACACACTGTTGCTGGTATTTTGGCCCATTCCTCCATGCAGATCTCCTCTAGAGCAGTGATGTTTTGGGGCTGTCGTTGGGCAACACGGACTTTCAACTCCCTCCACAGATTTTCTATGGGGTTGAGATCTGGAGACTGGCTAGGCCACTCCAGGACCTTGAAATGCTTCCTACGAAGCCACTCCTTTGTTGCCCTGGCTGTTTGTTTGGGATCATTGTCATGCTGCAAGACCCTGCCACGTCTCATCTTCAATGCCCTTGCTGATGGAAGGAGATTTTCACTCAAAATCTCTCGATACATGGCCAACATTCATTCTTTCTTTTACACAGATCAGTTGTCTTGGTCTCTTTGCAGAAAAACAGCCCCATAGCATGATGTTTCCACCCCCATGCTTCACAGTGGGTATGGTGTTCTTCGGATGCAATTCAGTATTCTTTCTCCGCCAAACATGAGAACCTGTGTTTCTACCAAAAAGTTCTATTTTGGTTTCATCTGACCATAACACATTCTTCCAGTCCTCTTCTGGAACATCCAAATGTTCTCTAGCGAACCGCAGACGGGCCTGGACATGTACTGGCTTCAGCAGGGGGACACGTCTGGCAGTGCAGGATTTGAGTCCCTGGCGGCGCATTGTGTTACTGATAGTAGCCTTTGTTACTGTGGTCCCAGCTCTCTATGGGTCATTCACTAGGTCCCCCCGTGTGGTTCTGGGATTTTTGCTCACCGTTCTTGTTATCAGTTTGATGCCACAGGGTGTGATCTTGCATGGAGCCCCCGATTGAGGGAGATTATCAGTGGTCTTGTATGTCTTCCATTTTCTAATAATTGCTCCCACAGTTGATTTCTTTACACCAAGCGTTTTACCTATTGCAGATTTAGTCTTCCCAGCCTGGTGCAGGTCTACAATTTTGTCTCTGGTGTCCTTCGACAGCTCTTTGGTCTTGGCCATAGTGAAGTTTGGAGTGTGACTGAGTTGTGGACAGGTGTCTTTTATACAGATAATGAGTTAAAACAGGTCCCATTAATACAGGTAACGAGTGGAGCCTCGTTAGACCTTGTTAGAAGTTAGACCTCTTTGACAGCCAGAAATCTTGCTTGTTTGTCAGTGACCAAAAACTTATTTTCCACTCTAATTTGGAAATAAATTCTTTAAAAATTAAACAATGTGATTTTTTTGTTCCCCCCCCCCCACATTCTGTCTCTCATGGTTGATGTTTACCCATGTTGACAATTACTGGCCTCTCTAATCTTTTCAAGTAGGGGAACTTGCACAATTGGTGGTTGACTAAATACTTATTTGCCCCACTGTATTTACATAAAATAAATGCTAACTGCACGCTTTTTAGCTTTTAACGAAGAATCGAGACTGTTTTACGTCCATATCTATAAAGAGTTCAGGGATTTAGGCATTTATTCACAAGAATTTTCACCGGAGAAGCTCTGTTTACATATGGCGGCCGCCACATTGACTAACAGACTAGCATTTACTTCAAAATATTTACGTAAAATAAATGCTAACTGCTTGTTTTTTTTTTTTTTTTCTTTTAACCAAGAATCGAGACTGTTTTACGTCCATATCTCTAAATAATACATACATACATACAGTGGGGAGAACAAGTATTTGATACACTGACCCATTGGCAGTGTATCAAATACTTGTTCTCCCCACTGTACATACATACATACAAAGTTATATGAAACATAAATGGAAAATGCAATTTGCAATACATTTTCCTTTTAAACCATATAAATAATTTTTACTTGTTTCATACTTAAATCCTTTTAACTATTTTGTATGACAAGAATGCAAAAATGGCCACTTTCAAGGGTAAACCATAGTATGAGACTAGATTCTAAAGATTTACTTCTGGAATTGATTTAAATTTTGATATGTTTTTTTCTATTTCTTTTCCATATGGGTTGGATCGTGCAGTTTGGCTAGCTGCGCTAGCATTTGGTAGTGTCACTTTCAGAGTTACTCAGAAAAAATTTGAACTGGTTGGATAGTAACGAAAGGCCTTTACCTAAGGATTTTTGATTAGATGGTATCTGGAAGTTTACCTAACAGTTCACAGACACTACTAAATGGAACAGTTCAAATACCACATACCATAAAAACACAAGTATTCATTCATACCAACTCACAATGAGTTCATGTGCAGTTAAAATAACTGTGAAATATGTGAGTTAACACCAAGTTAATTAATATGTGCATTAACTTGGAGTTAACTCGGCCAACCTTGAAAAGAAAAGAAAAAAAAAAAAAACTCAGGAGCTTCCCGATGGACGTCAAACATGATCTTTCACATGCCGCTGTCAATGGATGCCATTGAGTTCACCCGGCATGACTTTGAAATGACCAGAGGGTGTGTCCACTTATGCCATCACATGATCTCACTTGTTTTTATGAAGTTCCGAGACCGACGGAAGAATTTGCCGCACGAGTTCCTAGAATTCTTGAATAGCGTTTCAACGGACAGAGTCGCTCTCGTCACCGCGCAGGGAAAGCTCGGAAGTCTCGGATCGGACGTCCAGCACTGAAAAATGAGCATCTGCGGCTAGTCAAAATGGATTGGACGTTTAGCGTCGTCAAAGGCAGCGGGCAAGTTCATTCATTTGGCCAAAAAAATAAACTGATCCAGCTGACATTTAATTACATTGAAATCTCATCTCCCCTGCTCTAATGTGTAATCTCTATCTATCTAATGTAGTTTAATACTCGAGTTTCCGTCTTTTTAACTGATAACTGTTAACCCGATGTTGTCCAAAATTGCTAAAAATTCCAGAACGATATCAAACCGACAGCGATATATGCGGTCGTGGACTGGATACTTAATCATGATTAATGTAACAACTTCAAGGTTTCCCAAATAAACATTATGTGGAAAATAAGAGAACCACTTGAACTCAAGTGATAGAAAAAATGCCAAAACAATGTCCCACATAAATGAAATCAGCCAAAATGTCTCTCAAATAATAAAACTTAGCTCTTGGGTGACAAAAGCATTACAAATACAAGCAGGACATGCTAATGCAATAGTTCTTAACCTGAGTTCGGTGAGTCTGAGAGGTTCGGTGAAGGTTAAGACAGGCGGGGCCCTATTTTGGGACTTTTGACTAAATTTAGGCAAAGTGGCGTTTTAGACCAGGTTTTGGACTGGTTAGTCACCAATTTACAGTTCAACTTCTAATGCTCTATCTGATGGAAGGAGAAACTGGTTTGCTCAGTGGAAGGTTGACTCTCACGTGGTATGAGGAAGTACAACAGACCCACAGGTGGTGTGCACCGTGTTACAAAAAAACAACAAAATTTGTGTAACATTTTACGTCATGAAAATAGTTTGTGAGGCACGTATGTGATAGAATGTGAATATCGACATGAAAACAAAAATAGAAACCGTGTGAAATGAATCAAGTTTAATTTCGTTTTCCTATGTGAAAAGCAAATCAAAAGGCAAAATTATTTGTTGTAAATTACCACAGTTAATTGGATATGTGAGGAGATTCATGTTTTTTTTTTTTAACATAATGACTGAGTACAAATTTGGTGATCATTTTGTGCAAAGTTTTTCATTAAATTTGATATCTTTTGAGATGTAAACATGACAGAAACTGCACAGTCAAGGTTAATGCAACTAAGCAGGCTTAATGTTGAACAATATAAGATACAGTGGTATGAAAAAGTATCTTAACCTTTTGGAATTTCTTCACATTTTTGCATAAAATCACCGGCAAATGTCGTCTGAGCTTTGTCAAAATCACACCGATGAAAATACAGTGTCTGCTTTAACTAAAACCACCCAAACATTTATAGTTTTTCGTATTTTAATGAGGATAGCATGCAAACAATAAGGGGGGGGGGGTAATAAGTAAGTGAACCCTCTAAGGAGACTTACAGAGCAATTGAAACCAATTTTTACCAAGCAATTTAAGTCAGGTGTGTGTCCGATCACTGATGAGTGGTTTAAAGCTGCCCTGCAGACTAAAAAACACACACCTGGTGAGAACTGTCTTGTCAAAAGAGCTGTCTGAAGACTTGCGATCCAGGATTGTCTATTTGTATAAAGCTGGGAAAGGATACAAAACCATCTGTAAAGGTCTGGATTTTCATCAATCGACAGTCAGAGAAGTTGTCTACAAATGCAGAGTTTGGCACTGTTACTTCTCTCCCAAGGAGTGGCCGTCCACCCAAGATGACGCCAAGAGTTCAACGCAGAATACTCAGAGAGGTAAAAAAAGAGAAAAGTGTGTCTTTTAAAGACTTACAGAAATCACTGATACAGTCCAATATCTCTGTAAACACATCATTTATATGTAAAACTATGGCCAAGAATGTTGTTCATCGGAGGACTCCACAGAGGATGCCACTGCTGTCTAAAAAAACATTTTTGCTCGTTTAATGTTCGCAAAAAAGCACTTGGACACACCACAGAACTTTTGGCAAAATATTTTGTGAACTAATGAAACCAAAGTTGAATTGTTTGGGAGTAACACACAATGTCATGTGTGGAAGAAAAATGGAACAGCTCACCAGCATCAACACCTTGTCCCCATAGTGAAGCATGGTGGAGGGAGCATCAAGATTTGAAGCTGTTTTGCTGCCTCAGGGCCTGGACAACTTGCAAACATTAATGAGAGAAAAGTTTATCAGGATGTTTTGCAGGAAAACCTGAGGTCGTCTGTCAGACAGTTGAAGCTAAAATGAGGATGGATGCTGCAACAAGACAATGATCAAAAACACAGAAGTAAATCAACTTCAGAATGGTTTCAGAAGAACAAAATATACGTTCTGGAGTGGCCAAGTCAAAGTCCAGACTTGAACCCCATTGAGATGCTGTGGCAAGACCTAAAGACAGCGATTCATGCCAGACATCCCAGGAATCTGACTGAACTTCAGCAGTTTTGTAAAGAAGAATGGACCAAGCAAGGCCGGCCCAGCCTATACGCAGACTATGCAGCTGCTTAGGGCCTTAGCGCTGTTTTTAATGCGGCATGACTGCATCGTAAACAATGGAGGCGGACGATCACGACGTGGCATTCCTGCTCTTTTTTTCCCCACACATTTTTCTTGAACCTTCAAACTACTAATATATGCTTCAATTCAGTGCCCATTTGGGGTCCTCCCATCGTGGATGAGGTGGAGATGAGCGTTCTTTACAGAGCTCGTCTCCCGAGTTGTCTCCGATCAGCCAGTTGCGGGGCTGGCCCCTCCCAACTTAATGCCAACCAAAAATGAGTACTGTATATAAAAATGCATAGAGGAAAATTAAACCCCGAAAAGTGACCTGCGTGGTACCCCCAGTCAAAGAGGCGGGCTATCATTTTTTCCCCCCAAGTCATTTCCGCCTGTCAAATCTGTCGCCACTTCCCGGTGTTCTGCCAAAATCTCCTACATTGGCGAAACGTCTACATTAGTCGAATTTAACACCCAAAGTACTACTGTGCGCTCTAAACTTGTTTTGTTTAGATGCATACAGGAATAACGTAATAAAAAAAAATGCCTGCAGAAAATATTTAAAGAAAGTTATATCAAATAAGGACGGTTTAAATACACTACGTGACTAATGTGGTCAACTGCTTCAAAGCTAACACAAAAAAATACAATGGTTAAAAATATGAGAGGGTAATACATGCAAAAAGTATCTTTGAGGCAGTGAAAAGGTTCTAGATAACTAAATAAAAACAAAAATAGTGAGTACTCACGGCTTCTAACCGATGTGCATGCGCAAGCGCGCTTAGCATTGTGTATGACGTTTCGCCGCGTAGTAAGGAATGGCCGAACACCTGTTCGCTACTTTTAAGTTTACAGGAAATACACGCCGCGCCACACCATATGCTTCTATTTGTTATTTTCCAAGTGGTGAGAGCGCAACTGAGCATCGATTGTAACATTCCAAGTAATGATGTCAGGCTTACATTATTTTATAAAGATTTATTTCTATCACAACTCGGCGCCTGCTCGTAAAAGTGCTCTCCCTTCACCCTCGCTCCTGCGTGTGCGTGATGCGTTCAACTGCAATCACGAAAAAAACAGATCACTAAATAATGGCAGTAATGTGTAGTGATTTCGAAATTTGCCGCGGACAAGTAATGAATTTCCGGTTCAGAGGTAAACCGCGAGGACACATTAGGCTTCTCCTTTCTACGCATGTGTAAATTGCGCAAATGCAGGCGTACCTTGCAGAAGCGGGGGGGCCTTAAATGCACCTCAAACGAAGTGTGGAAAGTTAGTCGGCAAAATATCCTGTAGACCCTACTCACCTACGTCACAAAATGACGTGTCGCTGTATCCGGCCGCCATATTGTCCGTATTTTTTTAGACCTATTCTCATTGTTTTCAATTAGTCGTGCAAGTTATAGAGCAATTCATGGAAGCCCTGGTGTTATCTGACGCAGTAAACTCATTGGATGCGTTGCATAAAAGGTGTTATGTGGAAAAGCTTCAGTTTATCCATTCGCCAGATCCATATTTGATGCCTAAATCGATGTTTTTCGACCCGCTGTCTTGGCCGTCTTTGCCTGACCCTGATATTTACAACTATCTTGTCCACACAAAATCAGCCTATTCTCACGAAAGTTTGAAAAACTTTAAGAGCTTGGAGGCTTATTAATGCTACGTTGCTGGTTGGGTGAAACAGGTCCTCGTACACGAAAATTCGGCAGGAATCTTGTGCTCGGGAAGGTGAGTTACGAAATTTTCAGTTCAAAATCTTTTGTTCTTGCTAACATCCACTGTCAAGTCTCATGTATTTCATGTCATTTGTCAATGGAGCTAGGGCTTTTAATGTTTATATGGTTTAGTGATAGCACTCTCACTACATACATATATAATATGTAATAAATATGAAGTGCGATAGCACTACTCCAGATTGTCCCTAGTTGAATTTATTTTTTGGCTTTTGACCTAGTGAAATTGTAAATTAATTGTATGACAACTGTCTTATTATCCCCTTATAATAATATATTTTCAGGTAGTTCATTCTAGGGCTGCAGCTATCGAATATTTTAGTAATCGAGTAATCGACTGAAAATTCTATCGATTAATCGAGTAATCGGATAAAACAAATATATTTTTAGGTGAAGCGCAATTTTAGATATACATGAGAAAACAAGACATTTTATCATTTTCAGTCAATCATTGTCTTTATTTTTGATGTATATTGTTGAAAACAGCCAACAATTGCATCTCAGATGTACCTAGAATTAAAAAAAAAAAAAAAAGACTAATTCACTGCTTTCACTCAAAAAACCTTTAGATCTTATTTTAAAAAAGTATACATATATATACCTAAAAATGCCTTTACGCTTGATAGCACACATCACTTAAAAGTTTGGATTTTTTCCCACGTTTTTCAATTGAATTTCTATTTGTGTCAAGCCATTTTAAGTTCTAGTTAAGTTTTAAGTTAGTCTAAACTGTAAGTCCTGATAGGATTTTGAGTTTTTGCACTGTTCAAAATAAATGTATGATACAGGCTGTATTGGAGCACATTAGGGACTAGTGCTACTTGGTGTTTTATCGAGCAATGACTACTGAGCTAAAATTGATAGTTAGCATTATTGAGTTTTTATTTGACACACTCATCACTCCACAACGCTATGTTATGTTAAAGCCTGTACGTAAGACACGATAGCCACGCATCGAAAGTGGTCTTTATTAATTGAAACCTAGCCCTCCGCAGGGCTAACGTAAGGTGCGCTAGTAGTGACAGTAACGTTAATCTTATATATTAGCGCTTAGCGCTCTCCTGCTTTAAGATGGCGGCTGTTTGCTAACGCTGCCCAGACGCGGCCTAGTCTGTCATTGTGCATCTAGTTCAACATACATGTGATCTCTATGAGACTCATCAGACAACTGCAACTAACGTAGCATGTGCGGGCTAGTATTTAGCAACGTCGGCGTCGTTTGTAGCGGTTGTCGGCTGCAGTAAGTTTTTTTTTTTTTTTTTGCTTCTTCCTCTACGCACGTGACATCAGCGCGTTGTCCGCATTAAAAGTAGTCCGAGCAAAACGTGATGCTTAGAGCTGTCAAAACGATTACTCGAGGTGAATAAAATTACTCGGATCAGTTTTTAAACTCGAGTTACTCGAGTTGCTCGAGTATTCGTTTCAGCTCTAGTTCATTCACAATGTCTGAGTGTATGTTGTCGGCGATTAGCCTAGCAATGATCTTAATTGTGGTTTTCAGCCCAAAACCCTCTAAATATATATTAAATGCATCTTAGCAGATATAAAATGACTACTACATAATCTGTGGTAGTCGTTTGGAGCCCAGTTTTCTCGTCGAATTGCAGCAGTCAATCTCGCTCTCCTCTCCGGGTCTCTCGGAATACGGTAAAACTTCAAGTCTCTCAGTCTATCTTCTCTGTTTTTGCAACCGACCGCCACACACGACTTCACCATTTTGATTAGTAATGTTAACGAGCAGAAAAACACGCCATAATAGGAGGAATTTATGAAGCGCTAATGCATAAACATGACGAGTATACGGACAACATGGCGCGGGGGCGTGGCTGTGACGTCACGTGAGTAGGGTCTGTAGAAAATTATCTGTCCTAGTGTAGACGTAGCCATAGTCATTTCATTTATATCGGACATTATTATCCAGTAGTATGCCATGTATCAGCCTACGGTGAATCAACTTAATTAGTTGCGCACTCCCCACAGTACACGTTTTTGTTGACAAATATTTTCCTGGGCTGAATTTTGTTCCATGTAATCATATTTTGTACTCTGGATGATTCAAAGGAGCTATTGAGAAGTATCTTGGAATTGGAGGTGGAGTGTCGTCCTGGTCACAAGATGATGATTTCCCCAAATATAGAATTCAATGTAATGCTTGGCAATGTCGTGTACATAGTTATGAGATCAAGAATCAAGAAGCATTCGCATAAGGTTACAATTTTAATACATTTTTACAAAAATATGGGCCACTTGGCATTATTTTGCTTAGGGCCCCCAAATGGCCTGGGCCGGCCCTGGGGCCAAGATTAGTCCTGATCGATGTGCCAGACTGATCTGCAGCTACAAGAAGCATCTGGTTAAAGTTATTGATGCCAAAGGGGGTGCCACTAAATATTAAACGTGATTGTTCAGTTACTTATTTTCTCCCCTTCTGTCATTGTTTGAATACTATCCTCATTTAAATATGAAAACCTATAAATGTTCGGGTGGTTTTAGGCTACGTTCATACTACAGGTCTCAATGCATGAATCCGATTTTTTGCCACATCTGTTTTTTTGGCGTGCCCGTTCAGATTGCCTTTGTCCATTGGGACCGTTCAAGTATCACGCATGCGCTCTAATTCGCAGTCCGACACGCGCTGAGCAAGACAGCATGCGCAGAAGCATCAAAACAAATGACCACACATGCAGGCTGTCATCCGTCATTGCTGGGATAGCATATTTTGCTTTTTAAAAAGAGGACACAAATAACAGACATAAATAATCCCCGTCTAGGCTTATATTCAAAGTATATGGATCGATAGCATGCACGCACTGTCCGTGCATGTCACACACACATACGGGCAGTTTGCCCCGACTCTCGGCCGTGTAAGCAATGTTGAAATATTGCTCATATAAAGCAGAGAGAAAACCGATCATTCTCAGGCTTATCCTCAACCCATGTTTATTTATTTTTTTTACAACTGTTGTCAAGGCTGACCCTTCCTGAAAAGCCGTGTTCAAGCCAAGCTAGGCGCTAATAATGCACAGCTGCACCGCTACCGTAGCGTCTCTCGCTTTTTGATGACGTAATTGCTGCATGAATTCCGATTTGAGAGACTGGACAGTACAGAGCGCCGCGACAGGAAAACTGTGGCCCAGATCGGATTTGAACCACATACGAAAGTGACCCAGATCGGATTTGAAATGGTCCAGTTCTATGCGACTTGTCACGTTCAGACCGTCAAGTTAATGCTTCACTCGAGTCGGAAAAAAATGAAAAAATCAGATTCGTGCATTAAGACCTGTAGTATGAATGTAGCCTTAGTTAAAGCAGACACTGTTTTTTCATCAGTGTGATTTTGACAAAGATCAGATGACCATTGATGGTGATTTTATGCAGAAATGTGAGAAATTCCAAAAAGTTCAGATACTTTTTCATACCACTGTATATTCCTCCAAGTTTGAATGGAAAATTCTGAACTATGCACATCGGGGCAGTCTTGGCTTGGTGGTCTGATGATTATTCAAGCATAAATATAAAAACATAAATTTTGACCTGTTTAAAAACATGCCGTCTAAATGAGAATAAATTTGAATAGAAATTCACTTAAGTTTTAGCTTGTTAGCTTAGAAATATTGATTTTTAAGTTGGAAAAAAAAGATTTTTCTAATTCCATCGGGTTCGGTTAATGCACGAGTGAAACTCATGGGGTTCTGTACCTTTAGCAAGGTTAAGAAACACTGTGCTAATGCAATGACAATTCCCAGGATCCATTTTTTATTATAATGATGTGTTTTATTACTTTTCTTAGTGACCATTTCTCTCTGGTGATGCAGTAGTTATATGTGATGAGTTTATCATTCATTTTTTTTCATTTTATTTGAACACCGTGAGTGATTAGAATCAGTAACCAAATCCCAAGCATCTTAAGTCTGGAGACACCTACAAGTCACGCTAAGCACTGCTGCTGTGACCGGCCCATGCGCAAAAGCTGCAGACATGTACATCAATTTATAACCCAGCATTTATACTGGCACAAAACCAATACTGATATTTACTGATTTTCAATGCTTTAATAGGCCCATATTCTCGATGATGTTACGGCATGCCGAAGGTCAAAACAGTTGATTTTCACAGCACGTCACCAGCGTTTACATATATCGTCGAGGCGGGGACCTAAAGGACCCGCTCAATGGCGTTCAAAATGGGAGTCAAGTGACAGGCGTCAGCCGTGCGGCATGATTGCAGCGAAAACACAACTAATGCAATTAAACGGTGTCAGGAGGGGAACCGATCCAGAAAAAAAGGTTCTCTGACACCATCACGCGGCGTCCAGACCGTGACCGATCCTATCGCCATAGTCCTGTGTGTATGAAATATGAAAAAGTCTCGTGTTGGACTCATGGCTTCATGTGAAATGTGGATTGGAGGCACCGTCTGGTTGTTGTTGCTTTTCTGGCAGACGTCAAAGTAAATCTGTGTACTGGTCTGGTTGTTTTTGTTACTTTTGTCTATTAAAACCTTTTATAGGGCCAAAAAGGGCTAAAAAAAAATCATAATAATTGAACTTCATCATTAACACATTTAACAATAGTTTTCATGTTTTTTTTCTTTTCTTTTTTTTTTTTTATAATTAACAAACGTTAAATTCGCCCCTCCTAGTCAAAAGGAATTGGACGTCTAGCACCGTGAATGGCAGTAAATAGAAGACGCTTTGACAGTGATATAACAATCTTTTAAAAAATGGGTTGAGGAATTATGACGTTATTTTAATGCCAACACATTGGCTTTGACGGGAAGGTCGCGTTCCCACCAACATGGCCTCCCTTCCCACTTCAAATGGATTGGACGTCCAGCCATAGACTTCAAAACTCTATTGACCTGACACTTCGTCACTCTTTGCGTCACGCCTTACCATAGGGGGCTGAACTTCATTTAGTAATAGTCATTCGAAAACAAGCACACACTCATGTCCAAGCCGGATTTAAGCTTGGATTTTTGAAGAAGTAGGAAAGCTGTACTGCATACAAACAGGAAGGATTGTCTCAGGAGTGATTTGTTCAAGGATTCAAGGTCATTATCATATTTTTCGTGCCATTTTTAAACGTTGTGAAAAAAAAAAATCAATGGGAGAAATCAGCCACTACTGCATTGGCATCATAGTTCACCATATTTACGTAAAATAAGCAGTAACTGCACATTTTTTTGCATTTTAACCAAGAATCAAGACTGTTTTACGTCCATATCTTTGAAGAATTCGGGGATTTAAGCTTTTATTCACAAGAATTTTTACTAGAAAATCTGTTTACGTCAGGCTGCCGCTAGCCTCAGTAGCTAACAGATTATTATTGTACTTCGACATATTTACGTAAAATAAACTCTAACGGCACAGTTTATTTGCTTTTAACCAAGAATCGAGACCGTTATATGTCCAGATGTATGAAGAATTCGGGGATTTAAGCATTTATTCACAAGAATTTTCACCAGAAAAGCTCTGTTTACGTCAGGCTAGCCTCATTCACTACAACTATATAACTATACAACTGTATAAATAAAGGGCTATTCTCAATAAGATGTGATTGCATATAGAATTTGCTAATAATCTTTTTATAAATTATTTATAGTTGATTCTGCATGTATTCCTCAAGTATTATGTTTCTGATGTGAAAATTGAGTGATATATTAGCTGTTGAAAAAAATTTAAGTTGCTATTTTGGGCAAAAATGTATATGATATGCTAAATATTGCTATTGATCCTGAAAATATAGGTGACTATCTCTGCATTTGGTGATTTTTGTGTATCTAGTGTAAAATAGGAGAATTTTGTAGCCATTTTAAGTTTTGTTATACTTGCCGTATTTTTCGGAGTATAAGTCGCACCTGAGTATAAGTCGCACCAGCCATAAAATGCCCAACGAAGAGGGAAAAAAACATATACAGTATAAGTCGCACCGTAGTATAAGTCGCATTTTTGGGATAAATTTACTTGATAAAATCCAACACATAGAACAGATATGTCATCTTGAAAGGCAATTTAAAATAAAAATACATTAGAGAACAACATGCTGAATCAGTGTAAAGTATAATGTTCCATTATGCATGAACAACGAAATGCGAATCAACAGGACGCTACGGCTCGGTCCTGGCTATACAACGAGCTAAACCCCCAAATGACGATGCTGGACATTCGTATAATTTGCTGACTTTATTTTGGCCGTCGTTATGACACCATCATTTGAAGAGTGAAACTAAAAATAGAAATAATACAAATCCATTTCGTCCTCGATACCAAACAAACAGGTTGGCATCAACGTAAATAAATGATAATTAGCTGCTATTACAGCAATGACACAAACGGTTAGCATGCGTTCGCTAGCAATAGCACATCGTTCAAACAACCACACAACTGGCTCTAAGTTTCCTGTCGCGGGTGCAAAACACACAACAGCAATAGAAAACATGATACACACAGGCGCTGCCTCTGTAGAGATATTTTACGAGCATAAACAAGGAACGTAGGTTCACAGCCGTGTCTCTCTCTCTCTCTCTCTCGCCCACTCGCTCAGACGCTTCGTAGCTGTCTGCCTTCTTCTGGCGTGTGAGCGCTCTACTTCGCGTGAACAAGTGCGAGTGCGCCCCCACTTGGGCGTGAAAGCGCCACAAACTAAAAGCATGCATTTCAATATAAAAACATCAATAATACAATTGAACAAACATTGCCAAAGGCAGAACGCAAACGTGGCCATAGCTATTAAGAGTTATTCAGATAACTATAGCATAAAAAAACATGCTAACAAGTTTACCAAACCACCAGTGTCACTCCAAAACAGGGATCCCCAAACTTTTTTGCACCACGGACCAGTGTTATTTGGGTCTTATTTTTCACGGACCGGTGTTCTGACAAATTTTGCAACCCATCAAAAACTGCAACGATGTGGTTCTGCGCATGCACGTAACGTTAAACATAGCCGCAAAATGCGCAAATGCAGCGATTCCAAAGTAAACACTACAAACTTTCTTGAAAGAAAGGAATATTAACTTACGTTTGATCATGGAAGTACTGGTAAAAAAGTTCTCCTCAGATTCATCCTGCCATGTAAGCTGCACACAGCAACTGCACACCGCTGGCGCTCTCTCACCATTATCGACTTCGCCTTGTCATTAAGCATTAATTAAGAAGCCCTTTTCAGAAAGATACGATGTTGGAAATTGTAGCAAAGTTTTCAATGCTCTCGTAGCAATGTCAGGATATTCCGGAATGACTTTTTTAACCAGAACCTCGGTAGAGTTGTCGTCTCAAATGTACGTTTAATAAGGTCGCCGTCATTTGCGATCTCTACAAGTTGATCACTCGGTTTATTCACAAATGGGAATCCACTCCTTCGCAGTTCACGGGTCCTCAAGGTTGTAGGCTCATCAGGTGCCCTTTTCGCCGTAAAAATATCTTCAAAGACGTGTGTTTTCCAGTCATCTTCGCTCGTGTGGGGGCTAATTATTTGCCGGAACAAACGTGCTGCGCCCGCGGCCTAGCAATACGTTATTCTCGAGGACAAGCGCACAAAGATATATTATATACACAAACAAGATGTACTGCTAGCTGTCCAATCAATGGATTTCTATGATGCCATTATAATCGATCCCGTAGTATTATATCTAGAGTAGACAGGGATATTGGTGTGTACAGGGTTAATTCAGCCAGAATGCGGTCGTTATTAAATCATTATTTCTGTGTGGCCCGGTAGCAAATGCGCCACGGACCGGTACCGGTCCGCGGCCCGGCAGATGGGGACCCCTGCTCCAAAACACCAAAATAACGTGAAATAATATAATAATGTGTAAATAATTTCACACATAAGTAGCACCCCCAGCCAAACTATGAAAAAAAACTGTGACTTATAGTCCAAAAAATACGGTATATAAAAAATAATTAATCGGGATTTTATAAGGGAACGACTTTGAATTTTTTGATGCCGCTGCTCATGGAGACTCATATACAGTGGGGCAAATAACAATTTAGTCAACCATCAATTGTGCAAGTTCTCCTACTTGAAAAGATTAGAGAGGCCTTTAATCGTCAACATGGGTAAACCTCAACCATCAGAGACAGATTGTGGAGAGAAAAAAAACAGAAAATCTGATTTTTTGATTTTTAAAGAATTTATTTGCAAATCATGGTGGAAAATAAGTATTTGGTCAATACCAAAAGTTCATCTCAATACTTTGTTACAGTATGTACCCTTTGTTGGCAATAACAGAGGCCAAATGTTTTCTGTAATGTTTTCTCTTCACGGGCTTTTCACACACTGTTGCTGGTATTGTGGCCCATTCCTCCATGCAGATCTCCTCTAGAGCAGTGATGTTCTTTCTTAAAATTCTTTAAAAATCAAACAATGTGATTTTCTGTTTTTTTTCCCTTCCACATTCTGTCTCTCATGGTTGAGGTTTACCCATGTTGACAATTACAGGCCTCTCTAATATATTCAAGTGGGAGAACTTGCACAATTAGTGGTTGACTAAATACTTATTTGCCCTACTGTATAGCTAAGGTGCCTGTTTTGATTTTAGGTCGGTAGCAGCTCTGGTTTTGAATATATTTGCACTTGAAGTTTTTGAAAATAGGCCCCCTATGTATCGGTCTTGCGCCCCATGTCATGTCAATATATTATGAAGTCTATAGTCCAGCCAACGCCATGCATGAATTAAGCGGTGTCTGACCAAGTCATGACAGCAATGACTTTGCAGTAATTTGGTATTAAAAGAAAAAAAAAATCCCAAAAAACAAGGTATTAGTACAGTGACGCATCAGCTGATTCCACATTGGCACGATACGACCATTCTTGGTTTTGTCAACGAAAAGGAAAATATTTCATTGACAAACCATTTTTTCATGATGATGACGAGACCATAACGGGCTAAAATGTCTCGGGACACTAAAACGTAACGAAATGAACGCCAGTTTTAGTCTGACGAGACATCGTTTTTTTCATGCGTTCGCAATGCTGGACATTTTGTTATCATACTTGTAGTACAGCAGTGTTTGAGTCGTGTCATTAATGTGACATCTGCGCCCCACCCTGACCGTGTTTAGGATGCTAGGCATGCTCTTCGGGCTGGCTTGTTTTGGAACACATGGTTAGATTTGTTCTCGTCTATCGGTAGGAGAGAATATGCAATAGTGCTTTAGTCTTTACTGAGTGATCGGACATCGGTGAAGTTTGCCCCCCATCAGATGCAAATTATGTAAATTATTTGTGCTGTAAAAAGATTCGTTTGTGCTACTATCCTTTTTAAGATTCACAATTCATTTATAGGTCAACCAGCCCCCCATTTTTGATTAAAAATGGTGTCATTGTGCTGCTATGGTTTTTGAGATATTGACGGAGCGTACCAACTCTCTCAATAACAGAGGGATGTTGCAACAACTAGCGCAAACATAGCACAAACGAATGGCACCCCTTCGGGTTCATTTTTCATTTCTGCGAGTCATGTCATCACTGAAAATTATTATCTCAATCTATTTGTTTGTGCTACGTTTGCTCTAGTTGTGCAATTCTGTCGGACAATATTTAATTTCTCCCAGAAAATGATTGCAATTAGAAATGCTTTGATAATATTATCCTTATTTATTTTGCTTGCAATGGAAAAACACAAAAGAGAATCGGGAAAAAAATTAAATCATTATCATTTTACAAAAAAACTCCAAAAATGGGCTGGACAAAAGTATTGGCACCCTTTGAAAAATCATGTGATGCTTCTCTATTTTGTGTCTATAACAGCACCTGTTACTTACCTGTGGCACATAATAGGTGGTGACAATAATTAAATCACACGTGCAGCCAGTTAAAATGGATTAAAGTTGACTCAACCTCTGTTCTGTGTCCTTGTGTGTACCACATTGAGCATGGAGAAAAGAAGGACGACCAAAGAACTGTCTGAGGACTTGAGAAGCAACATTGTGAGGAAGCATGGGCAATCTCAAGGCCATCTCCAAAGACCCGAAAAACTCCTGTGTCTACCATGCACAATGTCATCAATAAGTGTAAAGCCCATGGCACTGTGGCTAACCTCCCTAAATGTTGACGGAAAAGAAAAATTGACGAAATTTCTACAAAGGATTGTGCGGATGGTGGATAAAGAACCTCGACTAACATCCAAACAAGTTCAAGCTGTCCTGCAGTCCGAGGGTACAACAGTGTCAACCCGTACTATCCGTCGGCGTCTAAATGAAAATGGAATCTATGGTAGGATACCCAGGAAGGCCCCACTTCTGACCCAGATACATAAAGAAGCTAGGCTGGAGTTTACCAAAACTCACCTGAGAAAGCCAAAAAAATTTTGGAAGAATGTTCTTTGGTCAGATGAGACAAAAGTAGAGCTTTTTGGGAAAAAGCATCAACATAGAGTTTACAGGAGAAAAAAACAGGCCTTCAAAGAAAAGAACACGGTCCCCACAGTCAAACATGGCGAGGTTCCCTGATGTTTTGGGGTTGCTTAGCTGCCTCTGGCACTGGACTGCTTGACCGTGTGCATGGCATAATGAAGTCTGAAGACTACCAACAAATTTTGCAGCATAATGTAGGGCCCGGTGTGAGAAACCTGGGTCTCCCACAAAGGTCATGGTTCTTCCGGCAGGACGATGACCCAAAACACACTTCAAAAAGCACTAGAAAATGGTTTGACGAAAGCATTCTGAGTCATCATCAACTAAAACTAGACAAAAATTGTCGAGATTTTGTCGACTAAAACTGGACGAAGACAAACCTAATTTGAAATGTCGAAAATATGATGAAGATCAATTAGTATTTTCGTCCAAAACATTGAAGACAAAAATACAAAGGCCTGCCAAAAACAACACCGGGTGTAACACTCATTTTCTCTGCGCATGAAATCCAATTGACGGCGATTAACGTTGAATCCATGTAAACAGGGAGGGTGGACCATGCATTTTTTTTTTTTTTTGCCGGCCATCACTTCTTGGCAGAGGCGCTGTTAAATAAGTGACAGAAAGGCGTGACCGCTCAGAGCGTCTTCATGTGACCCCCTCTCCCCTTCCCCCCCGCGTCTAAAAAGACTTTCCACGTCCGGCCCGCTTGCAGCATTCACCAGTCAGCTCCACTCGCCGGGGGCTATTTCAGCTTTTTTTCCCCTCCTTTCTGGCTGCGGTTCTTGCGGCGGATGACCGATGGGGGACGCGCAGTCGACGTTCGAAGACGGCGAGACTCCAGGCCTGATTGCTCCCGAGGAGGACCGTGACACGGTAACCGCCTGCTTTTCAAATGTTGTAGAAATTACGTACAAAACTTTGAGACACTTTCTCATCCGACTGAATTTTAAAGCGTCTCAAAACTTTTCGCCGCGGGTCAGCTGGGACAAAAGTGCAGTAAAAACAGCGTTAGACGTCCAGTTGGTTTGGACTGGCAGCGATCAGTCATGATTCATATGATTCAAGGCTGGGCGAGTGAACTCACATGTTTATTAACTCAGTGAGTTATTGAACTGCACATGAACTCTTTGTGAAACTAATATATAAATGACATCATAATATTAGCAGTAAATTAAACATAAAAGTATGCTGAATACCACTTTTTATCATAATAAATAATGCAATTGATGGCAGTTCATCTCAGAACTTCTGATTTGAACTGCGCATGAATTCCTTCTCACGATTGGATGTCGACTAGTGATAATACTCTTGGCCAGAAGAAGAACATTTTTATTTTTTAACTCGTTGTCCGTCATTGACGGCGGCACTACACATTGTGCCGCCTCCCATTTCAAATGGATAGGACATCTAGCTCCGTCAATGGCAGCCAATGGGTTCAAAACGATGATTATTTACATCGGAGTGATTGTTAACTATTTGACCGCGATAGAAGTCCATACCGTTTGGACTGGTATTGATCACTCATGATTTATTTGATGTATTATGAGGGCCGGGCAAGATAATGAGTTACAGTGGGGCAAATAAATATTTAGTCAACCACCAATGGCGTACCGCACGCACGCTATTTTTAGACCGTGACGTCGCATCGTAAAGCGGAAGTAAAGCCGAAGTGGGACATTATAGACCCGCCCTCGCATAGACTCAACGTAAAAAGTGCTACTTTTCGCCGGTAATCTTTCAAAAACGAACATGCCGATCACGCATTGCTTTTTTGGAACTTGTAGAAACGACTCTAGACATTACGACTATGAAGGATGTTTTCTTCATACGTTCCCGGAAACCAAAAACTCGGGAGGTACAAAATGTGAAAACCGAATCAACTTGCGTGGACTTTAACACCAGCTCGGTGAATCCATTCACGTTTCATATGCAGTAAACATAATGTTGGGTTGGCATGGTCTTTCAGAGGACAAAGAGGTAAGCCATTTTTATATTTTTACGTTATTTTTTTAGCGTAACGTTGTGCCGTTCTGCTTCTGTCTGTCAATTAATGACCTGAAAAAAATTACAATGGTATCTGACTGCCACTGTTACCGTTTCTGTTATATGTATATATATATATATATATATAAACAACTTTAGTAACGGGGAAGGGTAAATAAATTATAGGATTAAGATGTGTTATCAATGAAAACGTTAAAAGTGTTCGTTGGCTGTCACTGAGTAGCATTTGCGATCGCTACACAAAGCTAACTAAATTACCTCCAGGAACGGTAAGAGGTGTAGGACAACCAGAGGATATATAAGAAAGACAGGGCTCATGGTAAAGGATAGCTTGTTGTAACCGGAGAATGTCATTGTCAGTCGCGTCGATAAAAAAAAAGCTAAAGCTACGCTTAGGTTGGCTCGTTTTTTTCGTCTTTTTCAGCCTTCGACACTAAAGCCATCTTTTTAACTGGACATTTTTATGTTCTTCCACATCTATGCCAGTCAATTTGGCACCAGGCACATCATTTTCGGAGAGAATTGGTAGGTTTAGCGCTGTAAACATCTCCTTCGTACACGATTTCCATTCATTTCCTATTAGGGACAAACGGTGGCTTGTCCTTGCTTTAGCAACAGTAGCTAATGCCATGAATATTAATGAACGGAAGTGACGTGTTGCTTGCGGTACGCCATTGTGCAAGATTTCCTACTTGAAAAGATTAGAGAGGCCTGTAATTGTCAACATGGGTAAACCTCAACCATGAGAGACAGAATGTGGGGGAAAAAAAACAGAAAATCACATTGTTGGATTTTTAAAGAATTTATTTCCAAATTAGAGTGGAAAATAAGTATTTGGTCACCTACAAACAAGCAAGATTTCGGGCTGTCAAAGAGGTCTAACTTCTTCTAACGGGGTCTAATGAGGATCTACTCGTTACCTGTATTAATGGCACCTGTTTTAACTCATTATCGGTATAAAAGACACCTGTCCACAACTAAGTCAGTCACACTCCAAACTCCTCTCTGGCCAAGACCAAAGAGCTGTCGAAGGACACCAGAGACAAAATTGTACACCTGCACCAGGCTGGAAAGACTGGATCTGCAATAGGTAAAATGCTTGGTGTAAAGAAATCAACTGTGGGAGCAATTATTAGAAAATGGAAGACATGCAAGACCACTGATAATCTCCCTCGATCTGGGGCTCCATGTAAGATCTTACCCCGTGGTGTCAAACTGATAACAAGAACGGTGAGCAAAAATCCCAGAACCACACGGGGGGACCTACAGAGAGCTGGGAGCACAGTTACAAAGGCTACTATCAGTAACACAACGCGCAGCCAGGGACTCAAATCCTGCACTGCCAGACGTGTCCCCCTGCTGAAGCCAGTACACGTCTAGGCCCGTCTGCGGTTCGCTAGAGAGCATTTGGATGATCCAGAAGAGGACTGGGAGAATGTGTTATGGTCAGATGAAACCAAAAATATAACTTTTTTGGTAGAAACACAGGTTCTCGTGTTTGGAGTAGAAATAATACTGAATTGCATCCGAAGAAGACCATACCTACTGTGAAGCATGGTGGTGGAAACATCATGCTATGGGGCTGTTTTTCTGCAAAGGGACCAGGACGACTGATCTGTGTAAAGGAAAGAATGAATGGGGCCATGTATCAAGAGATTTTGAGTGAAAATCTCCTTCCATCAGCAAGGGCATTGAAGATGAGACGTGGCTGGGTCTTTCAGCATGACAATGATCCCAAACACACAGCCAGGGCAATAAAGGAGTGGCTTCGTAAGAAGCATTTCAAGGTCCTGGAGTGGCCTAGCCAGTCTCCAGATCTCAATCCCCTAGAAAATCTGTGGAAGGAGTTGAAAGTCCGTGTTGCCCAACGACAGCCCCAAAACATCACTGCTCTAGAGGAGCTCTGCATGGAGGAATGGGCCAAAATACCAGCAAAAGTGTGTGAAAAGCTTGTGAAGAGTTACAGAAAACGTTTGGCCTCCGTTATTGCCAACAAAGGGTACATAACAAAGTATTGAGATGAACTTTTGGTATCGACCAAATACTTATTTTCCACCACGATTTGCAAATAAATTCTTTAAAAATCAAACAATGTGATTTTCTGGTTTCTTTTTCCACATTCTGTCTCTCATGGTTGAGGTTTACCCATGTTGACAATTACGGGCCTCTCTAATATTTTCAAGTGGGAGAACTTGCACAATTAGTGGTTGACTAAATACTTATTTGCCCCACTGTACCTCTGTGTTAACTAAAAAAATGAATTAACACCATAAATTATTTTAACCACACGTTAACATCAGAGCCATCAAATTTCAACCTTGTTTATGCTCACATAGCGTGTGCTACTTGAATGTCCTACTACCGTACCATATATACTAGCGGTACACACGGTTCAGTACGGCTTCGACAACAGGAAAAGAAGAAATGTTCACATATCAATATCTGATCTTGTTTTTCTTTATCTCTGGAAAAGAAAGTGACTTAATAGCAAGTAAACAACAAAAATTAACATTGTTTTACTTGTTAAACCAAATTTATCAACAAAAATGTATATTCTAACTGAGGAAAAAGTGAGGACACCTTACCACCTAATAGCTAATGTTACCCTCTTTGGCTGAAATAACTGCAGTGAGACGCTTTTTGTAGCCATCTTCCAGTCTTTGACATTGGTCTGAAGAAAGTTTGCCCCACTCCTCAACGCAGAATACTTTCATCTGTGAGATGTTTGAGGGGTTTCTTGCATGTACAGCCTGTTTCAAGTCACCCCACAGCATCTCATTGGGATTAAGAGCTGGGCTTTGACTCATTTCTTCCTTTCCAGCCAGTCCTTGGTGGTATGTTTTGGGTCATTGTCACGTTGCAGGGTCCAGTTTCGCTTCAGCTTTAATTTTTCCACAGATGAGCTCTCATGTTCCTCGAGCACCCTTTGATACACAATAGAATTCATGGTGGATTCTAGGATGGTGAGCTGGACAGGTCCTGCTTGAGCAAAGCATTCCCAAACCATGACACTTCCACCTCCATGCTTCACAGTTGGTATGAGGTTCTTTTTCTGGAATGCTGTATTGGGTTCACGCCAAACATGTTCTCTGTTCTGGTGTCCAAATAATTTCGTTTTAGATTCATCTGTCCAAAGAACATTACTCCAGAAGTCCTGGTCTTTGTCTACATTCACCTTGGCAAACTTAAGTCTGGCCTTCAGGTTTGTCTTGGAGAGCAAAGGTTTCCTTCTTGCACACCTCCCATGAAGGTTAAACTTGTGAAGTCTCTTTCTGATTTTAGAGGCATGCACTTTCACATCAACAGTAGCAAGAGCCTGCTGTAGGTCCCGTGATGACATTTTAGGGTTTTTGGAGGCTTCTTTTAGCATCTTGAGGTCTACTCTCAGGGTGAACTTGCTTGGGCGGCCAGATCTGGGCATGTTGGCAGTTGTTTTGAATGTCCTCCACTTATAGACTATTTTCCGGAGAGTGGAATGACTAATTTTAATATTCTTTTGTGATCTTTTGAACTCTTAGGTGTCTACAATCTTTTTTCTGAAGGACTCAGACAGCTCCTTTGATCTAACCATGGTGTTTTCACCAGTGTTGTTAATAACGGCGTTACAATATAACGGCGTTACTAACGGCGTTATTTTTTTCAGTAATGAGTAATCTAATTAATTACTTTTCTCATCTTGGCAACGCCGTTACCGTTACTGAGGCGGGAAAGGCGTGCGTTACTATGCGTTACTAAGTTGGTTGAATAAAAAAAAGTCTGAGAGAAACGGACTCACGGGGACGAGAGCAGAGCAGGAGTGGGGAAGACGCCGTTGCAACCGCGATGCTAGATGGCTCCAATAATACCTGACTGCAGCCATAGCCGACAAACTACGCCCACATGACACGGTAGATATCATATTATAGAACTAGATGCAGATGTCAGACACTGCTGCATTGCCAACATGTTTTAAGGACTACATGCGTTTGTAAACAGCCGCCATCTTAAAGCAGTAGACCTCTCAGGAAGGCCCGGATGTAGAGATCCTTCCTAGCGAACCTAAGTAATTTTTTAAAATCTAAAATGCTCCTAAATCGGCAAAATCTTAACTTAAATCTATCTTTAAATGATGAAACAGTTTTAAAACTTACACATGTTTAAAGTAGACAGAAGGGAACTAATGCAATAACGGGAGAAATTTTAACAACTTTAACGATTGATTCACAACTTTAAATGACTTCCACACACAGCAAAGGTTACTAGCTAGTTATCGCAATACCCTTGTGTCTAGTTAAGTGGAGGGTAAAGAATTAGGCTTGGGCCAATTGTCCCCCAAACCCTTTAAGCTTCACATTGTGTGACCTGTTTTTTTGTTTTTTTTTTTTGTTTTTTTTTGAGAAAAAAAAAATATCACTAGTTACTCTGCCAAGTAACTAATTACTCTTACATTCAGGTAACTGAGTTACTAACGCAATTACTTTTTGGGAGAAGTAATTTGTAACTGTAATTAATAACTTTTTTAAAGTAAAATTAACAACACTGCATGGCACTAAATGTGTTAGTAGACAGCCGCCATCTTAAAGCAGTAGACTTTTTAGGACGGCTCTGTTGTAGAGAACCTTCCTAGCGAACCTAAGTAACTTTTTATCTAAAATACTTCTAAATCGGCAAAATCTTGACTTGAATCTATCTTTAAATGATGAAACAGTTTTAAAACTTTCATATGTCGAAAGTAGAGAGAAGGGAACAAATGCAATAATGGGAGCAATTTTAACAACTTTTAACAGTTGATTCAGGGTAAAGGGTAAATTAGGGTAAAGAATTGGGCTCGGGCCAATTGTACCAAAAACCTCCACAAAAAACTTCACATAGTGTGGCCAATGTTTTTTTTTTTTTTTTTTTTTTTTTTTTTGAGGGAAAAAAAAAAAGTAATTATCACCAATTACTTTGCCAAGTAACTAATTACTCTTACATTCAGGTAATTGAGTTACTAACTCAATTACTTTTTGGGAGAAGTAATTTGTAACTATAATTAATTACTTTTTTTCAGTAAGATTAACAACACTGGTTTTCACTCACTTCAACAGTCAGTCACTGTTGAAAGCATTCTGCGTTGAGGAGTGGGACAAACTTTCTTCAGGCCAATGTCAAAGACTAGTAGATGGCTACAAAAAGTGTCTCACTGAAGTTATTCCAGCCAAAGGGGGTAACACTAGCTATTCAGTGGTAGGGTGTATTAACTTTTTCCTCAGTAAGAATTTGCATTCTTGTTGATAAATTTGGTTTAATGAGTAAAGCAATCTTAATTTTTGTTGTTTACCTGCAAATAAATCACTTTCTTTTCCAGAGATAAAGAAAAACAAGATTAGACATTGTTTTGTGAAAATTTCCTAATAAATAACTTAATATTCAAGGGGGTGTCCTAATTTTTTTCACATGACTGTATAACCTTCTACAGTACTATATCAATATGACCATTCAATACAGCAAATTATCAAATTCCGACTGGAAAAATAGAAAAGAAGCTCTAGTGCGCACTCACTCACAGATAAACATACTTGATTTCCTACCATCAAATGACACAAATCATATCTCTGGTTTTCCGTGCTCTATTGGTCCCAAAACGAAACTTGAGAGTTTGAAATCGGCACACTTTGACGGCAGCACTCTATATGAATTAATTGTTTTTTATTTCTACAGTGCTTTAAGGATGCCATGAGATCAATCACGCCGGCGTAATCATAGGACTTCACAGCAGGATTCAGCGTCCTCTTTCCGTCGTAGCGTCCGACATTTAAGGCTTCTGTATGGAAACTACAGACATGGGTTCTGCAAGCAGCACTTAGCTCACGCTAATAATACATTTTATAAGGGAAAAAAAAAAACCTGAAGTCATACGCCAGTGAAGCGAACCAAACCAATAACTATTGTTGGCGACTGACCTCTTCGCCAGACCTTCATGTTTCTGTAACCACCATCTGACTCCGAAAACATTGATAATCTAACGAAAAGCTCTAACGATGTTTTTCCAAAAGGTCGACAATCCAAGTCGAGAAGAGTAACAAATAACTAGGACAATAAGAACTACAAAATGCAATTTCTGGTGAAATTGCAGTGGTAGCTTTGCTGTTATGGTTGGCATATCAGATCAGTTCCTATTGATTATGAGGCCTTTCGGGGTCACTTCCTGTCAATATCTTGTCAATTCAGTTGAATTTGGGGTATTTTGGAGGTCATGTTCTTTTGACATAGGATCACTTCCCTCCTGTTGTCAAATTTTCCAAAAACATACTCAAGGAAGTGACTCAAAATGAACTTTTTGGCTTCTATTGACAACGATTGACAGTGAAACTGGGAGGACTGGCTGTGGATGCTCATATGCTAGTGCTATTGACTTTATAGATTATCATATTAGCAAGACACTACTTCCCATTATTACAAAGGTAAAAATGTAACACGGGGCTTTTGTGCTTCGTTCACAGCTTCTCAAAAACAACGGGCAAATCGCTGGAAAATCAGATACCCCACTGGGGGATGTCAACGATATCTGTGAAGATGACAAAGCAGAAAGTAGGTAGTAAACCATCCACCTCGAAGGAGTACTAACAAAAATGTGACTGAGCAAACTTTTAACGTGACTTCCTTTCTCCTTTTTCCAAGATAATTCTTCAGAGAAGCTGCCTAACGTGGAGACACTGTTACAAAATGTTACTGCGGTTGAGAACGAGTCCAACAAAGAGACCGAAGAAGAAGAAGAAATATCCTTAGAAGTCATTGAAGTGGAGGCCAAACAAAACGACATCAATGAGAGCTTCAAGACTTTCTTCAGTAAAGTTGGTCTGAAATTTACATTGAAACGAGGCTCAAGGGACCAGGGTGAGATCGGCGCAGATGGGCCCGAGTCCACAGAGGATGAGAACCTGGCCGACGGAACCCAGGTTCCGACGGACCTAGAAAATTCCCAGACCGAGGCGGGCGGCCCCGACGAAGAATGGACGCACATTGACACTCCGGCCGAACTGGATACTTCGTCTCCGTCCTGCGCCAACGAAGAAGCACCTATGTCGCCCATTAAAAAGTTTTTCACCACAGGAATCTTTGCAGGGTTACAGAAGAAGAGGGTCTCTTTGGAAGAGGAAATCATGACGAGAGAGATGTTTCTTCAGACTGCGGAAGAAACGGCGGAAGACCAAAAAGAGGACACGCAAAGTAGTCAAGTTCCATTTGAAGACACGGAAGACAATCCGTCCACGGAGCAGGTGAGCGAACCTGAGACCCCAAAAGAGATGGAGAATGTTCCGTCAAGTCCTCTGAAGAGGCTCCTCCTGGGCTCTAGGCTAATGATGCTCAAAAGGCAAAAAGATGAAAAAGAGGGCGAAGAACCTAAATCGATAGGTGCCTCTGACCAGCCTGACGTGGCGGAGAACAATGCAAACCAAAATTCAGCACCACCTGCAGAGGATGAAGAGAGTCCGTGGACCACCTTTAAGAAGCTCTTATCTCCTAAAAAGCGTGCCAACAGGCCCATCTCGAATGACGATAACGTGCAGAACTCAAAAGATGAACTACTGCCGAACCAAGAAGATCATGTGGACAAGGACAAAAAGCGGAAAGATTCCTGGGATCCCGTCAAACGTGGAATAAGTCACCCGGCGTCAGAGTTGGATGCCGAAACAACTCCGGTTGGTGTAAATGATGCAGAAGCAGTAGAACACGATGAGCATGCTAAGGTTTCAGCAGGTGAAGGAGCTATGAGTTCGGCGCAGGATGAAGTGGAGTCAGCTTGGGACACCTTCAAGAGACTGATGAGCCCAAAAAGGAAAGCTAAACCCCTGGACCAAGGACTGCGCAGTCCCGTACAGGAAGACATGCAAGAAAACCTCTCCTTCTCAGCTAGGTTTTTCCCAGACTGGAAAAAGAGAAAGTCCATCTCAAACAAAGACCAAGAAACACCTTTGGGCAACGATGATCGGGAGCTGGCCGCAGGTGACGTCACCTCGGAGACGCCGGCCGTGGTCCCCTCGTCCAATTACAACAGAGTTAAGGTAGAAGCAAAAGAGACTGATGACACGTCCATAAAAGCCGATGCTCAATTCAACCAAGACCTCAGTTCTGAGGTGACAGAACCTGCCCATCCTTCAGATGAGGAATCCCGGCAAAATGCAGAGGCCTCAGAAAACCAGGGCACAGATGAAGACTCGGTTGAGTTCACGGCGTTTGTGGGAAAAGCCCTCAGTGATATTACGGAAGAAGGGGACTTTACGGAGAGCACCGTGGCAGAGGATCTGATTGAACCGCTGGACCACGAGGACAGCAACCTCTCTGATGACAGCGAGATGATCTCCCGACTAATAACACCGGGCCCTACCACACGCGTTTTGCAAAAGTCTCAGGTCCAAGGAACACAGGAATATTTGCAGCAGGTTGAGGGCATTCTAGAAGCAGAGCTTCAATCTTCCAATGAGATCGTTTGTTGTGGCTTGAGTGACACACTTCAAACAGTTGGAGAGGATCGGCAAGCCCCTGAGCTCCAAAAACCTATCGCAACCGACATCCCAAGGACAGATATAGATGTTAATGAAACGGAGGAAACTGAGTCATTTGAGGTCATAACAATGACAGAAATGAAGCCTCCCGTTCTTACAGAAGAGATAAACACTGCAGAAATTACTGCTCCAATTTCTACAGAGAATCTTGGGACAATGACAAGTTTCATTTCAACCACAGACCTTGACAGCGAGGAAATAGTAACTTCCGAGCCTAGAGAAGACCACGACACATATGAAATTGTAACATCAGTTCCAACTGAGAATTCAGTCACCGAGGAAATGACACATCCAAACACAACACAGCTCAAAACAAAAGAAATGGCAGCTCCCGTTCTTACAGACAGTCAGGAAATGACATCTCCAATTCCTTCTAAAGAGCTCGACAAGGAAATCGGATCTCCGACTTCTACTGAGCAACATGAAACAGAGGAACTCGCAGCTCCCATTCCTACAGAGGACCTTAGCAACATGAAAATGACGACCCTCATTCCTACCGAGGGGTTCAACACAGAGGAAATCAGACTCTCTACTCCTACCAAAGAGGAAATGACACCACCAATTCTTCCCTTGGAAGCCGACACTAGACTCAGAAGTCGAATTCCTTCGGTGGAGCTCGACAGTGAGGGAATCAAGCCTGAGAATGCTACAGAAGAGCTTCCCACAGAAGAAAATGTACCTGAAATTCATGCAGGGACGTCAAACCTTGAGGAAATCGCACCTCTGAGCACAACCAAGCTTGACATCACGGGAATCACACCCCATATTCTTACTGAAGAGATCGACACTCAGGAAATGACACCTCTGACCGGGGACCTCGACACCAAGGAAATCACAACTTCCCTTCCAACAGAGAAGCTCAACATCAATGAAGTTATGACTACAGTTCCTACTGATGATCTCGGCGAGGAAATGACACTTGTTGAGGAGTGCGACAAAGAGGAAATGACACCTCCTATCCCCACCGAGAAAATCAAAACTTCTCTTCCTACCGAGGACATCCATGCTAGGGAAATGGAGACTAATGTTCTTACAGAGGAGCCCCACACCCAGGAAGATACAACTCCAGGTCCTACCAACGACCTCGACGCCAAGGAAAACGCAACTCCTGTTCTCACAGAGGAAATTGACAGCCAGGAAGCTACGACTCCAGTTCCTACAGAGGAATTAAAAAAGGAGGAAATCCGATTTCCGCCAGAGGAAATAACACTTATTCTCTCCAAAAAGCTTGACGCCAAAGAAACAACTCCCGCTTCGAGCAAGAAGCTTGACGTCGAGAGAACCGTTTCTGCCACGGAACAAACAGCGCCCCCTACGACCGAGGAAATCACACCATCAATTCCTTCAGAAGAGCTCACCACCCAGGAACACACGAGTCTAATTGCTGCTGAAGAAATCAGACCTTCTCCTAGCAAGGAGCATGACCCAGTGAATATGACACATCCTACTTCCAGCAAGCGGCTTGACACAGAGAAAATCACAACTTCCCTTCCTACAGAGGACCTCAACACCAAAGATATCCCTCTTTCCATTCCAACTATGGAATTTGACAGCAAGAATATCATGCTTCCAATTCTCAGTGAGGAACTTGAGGAAATCATGGATACAGAAGAGGAAATTGAACCACTTATTTCTACTGAGGAAATTACGCTTCCTGCTCTTATTAAGGAGTTTGACACCCAAGAAGTGGTGTCCCCAATTCTTATCCATGAGCTTCACGAAGAGGAAATAAGCCCTCCGAGTGCAACTGAGGAAGAAGACACAGAAGAAACTATGCCTCCTATTCCAGCTGTGGAGCTTGACATCAAAGAGATGGCAGCTCCAGTTCCTAGCGAAGAACTCACAACTTTCATTCCTGCGGAGGTGCTCAACACCTTGGAGGAATCACCTTCAATTCCTACACAAGAACTTGCCACAAAGGAAATTGCACCTCTAACTTTTGGGAAAAAAGACACTGAGGAAGTCGTCCCTCCAGTTCTTCAAAAGGAGCTCAACACGCAAGAATTGACGTCCCCAATTCCTACCGATGAGCTTCATAACAAGGAAATGAGGCCTCCAACTCCAACTGAGGAACAAGACACAGAACAAAATGCACCTTCTATTTCGACCGTGGAGCTTGACAGCAAGGAAATCCCAGCTCCAATTCCTACAGAGGCGCTCACCACTGAGGAACTCATGACTCCAATTCCTACCGGGCAGCTTTACAACGAGGTAGTAGGGCCTCCGACTCCCAATGAGGAACAAGACACAGAAGAACCTGTGCCTCCCATTTCCGCCGTGGAGCTTGACAGCAAGGAAATCCCAGCTGCAATTCCAACAGAGGTGTTCAACACCTTAGAGAATACATTTCAAATTCCTACAGATGAGCTTCATAACAAAGAAATGAAGCCACCGACCCCTACTGACGAACAAGACACAGAAGAACATGTGCCTCCCATTTCGACCGTGGAGCTTGACAGCAAGGAAATCCCAACTGCAATTCCTACAGAGGTGTTCAACACCTTGGAGAACACATTTCAAATCCCTACAGATGAGCTTCATAATAAAGAAATGAGGCCACTGACTCCTCCTGAGGAACAAGACACAGAACAAACTGCACCTACTATTTCGATTGTAGAGCTTGACAGCAAGGAAATCCAAGCTCCAATTCCTGCAGAGGCTCTCACCTCCGAGGAACTCACAACTGCAATTCCAACAGAGCAACTTCATTATGAGGTAGTTGGACCTCCGACTCCCACTGAGGAACAAGACACAGAAGAACCTGTGCCTCCCATTTCGACCGTGGAGGTTGACAGCAAGGAAATCCCAGCTGCAATTCCTACAGAGGTGTTCAACACATTGGAGAATACATTTCAAATTCCTACAGATGAGCTTCATAATAACGAAACAAGGCCACTGCCTCCTACTGAGGAACAAGACACAGAACAAACGGCACCTTCTATTTTGACCTTGGAGCTTGACAGCAAGGAAATTCAAGCTCCAATTCCTGCAGAGGCTCTCACCTCAGAGGAACTCACAACTGCAATTCCAACCGAGCAACTTCATTATGAGGTAGTTGGACCTCCGACTCCCACTGAGGAACAAGACACAGAAGAACCTGTGCCTCCCATTTCGACCGTGGAGGTTGACAGCAAGGAAATCCCAGCTGCAATTCCTCCAGAGGTGTTCAACACCTTGGAGAATACATTTGAAATTCCTACAGATGAGCTTCATAATAACGAAACAAGGCCACTGCCTCCTACTGAGGAACAAGACACAGAACAAACGGCACCTTCTATTTTGACCTTGGAGCTTGACAGCAAGGAAATTCAAGCTGCAATTCCTACAGAGGTGTTCAACACATTGGAGAATACATTTCAAATTCCTACAGATGAGCTTCATAATAACGAAACAAGGCCACTGCCTCCTACTGAGGAACAAGACACAAAACAAACGGCACCTTCTATTTTGACCTTGGAGCTTGACAGCAAGGAAATTCAAGCTCCAATTCCTGCAGAGGCTCTCACCTCCGAGGAACTCACAACTGCAATTCCAACCGAGCAACTTCATTATGAGGTAGTTGGACCTCCGACTCCCACTGAGGAACAAGACACAGAAGAACCTGTGCCTCCCATTTCGACCGTGGAGGTTGACAGCAAGGAAATCTCAGCTGCAATTCCTACAGAGGTGTTCAACACCTTGGAGAATACATTTGAAATTCCTACAGATGAGCTTCATAACAAAGAAATGAAGCCACCGACCCCTACTGAGGAACAAGACACAGAAGAACATGTGCCTCCCATTTCGACCGTGGAGCTTGACAGCAAGGAAATCCCAACTGCAATTCCTACAGAGGTGTTCAACACCTTGGAGAATACATTTCAAATTCCTATAGATGAGCTTTATAATAAGGAAACGAGGCCACTGACTTCTACTGAGGAACAAGAAGCAGAACAAACGGCACCTTCTATTTCGACCTTGGAGCTTGACAGCAAGGAAATCCAAGCTCTAATTCCTGCAGAGACTCTCACCTCCGAGGAACTCACAACTGCAATTCCAACCGAGCAACTTCATTATGAGGTAGTTGGACCTCCGACTCCCACTGAGGAACAAGACACAGAAGAACCTGTGCCTCCCATTTCGACTGTGGAGCTTGACAGCAAGGAAATCCCAGCTGCAATTCCTACAGAGGTGTTCAACACCTTGGAGAATACATTTCAAATTCCTACAGATGAGCTTCATAATAAAGGAATGAAGCCACCGACCCCTACTGAGGAACAAGACACAGAAGAACATGTGCCTCCCATTTCGACCATGGAGCTTGACAGCAAGGAAATCCCAGCTGCAATTCCTACAGAGGTGTTCAACACCTTGGAGAATACATTTGAAATTCCTACAGATGAGCTTCATAACAAAGAAATGAAGCCACCGACCCCTACTGAGGAACAAGACACAGAAGAACATGTGCCTCCCATTTCAACCGTGGAGCTTGACAGCAAGGAAATCCCAGCTGCAATTCCTACAAAGGTGTTTAACACCTTGGAGAATACATTTCAGATTCCTACAGATGAGCTTCATAATAAAGAAATGAGGCCACTGACTCCTACTGAGGAACAAGACACAGAACAAATGGCACCTTCTATTTCGACCGTTGAGCTTGACAGCAAGGAAATCCAAGCTCCAATTCCTGCAGAAGCTCTCATCTCCGAGGAACTCACAATTGCAATTCCAACCGAGCAGGTTCACAATGAGGTAGTTGGACTTCCGACTCCCACTGAGGAACAAGACACAGAGGAACATGTGCCTCCCATTTCGACCGTGGAGCTTGACAGCAAGGAAATCCCAGCTGCAATTCCTACAGAGGTGCTCAACACCTTGGAGAATACATTTCAAATTCCTCCTGATGAGCTTGATACCAAGAAAATTGCGCCTCCCATTCCCAACGATAACCTTGACACAGACACAGTTCTACTTAAAATTCCTTCCGAAATGTCAGACAGAGAGGAAACAACTCGCATTCAAACAGAGGAGCTTGACCAAGAGGAAGTAAACCCTTCGATTCCAACGGAGATACTTGACCTAAAGGAAATCTCGTCTTCCATACTTTCCAGTAACCTCGACACCAAGGAACTTCCAGACTCAATACTTACTGGAGAGCTCTACAAAGAGGAAATTGAGGAAATAAGGTCTCTGATTCCCACTGAGGAACAAGACCCAAAAGAACTGGGGCCTCCCATTCTGACAGTAGAGCTCGACACCAAGGAAATCACAGCTCTAATCTCTACTGAGGTGCTCAAAACCTTGGAGAATACTCCTCAATTTCCTAGCCAAGAGCTTGACACCCCAAAAATTGTGCCTGACATCCCCATTGATGAACCTGACAAAGACACAATTGAACTTAAAACTGACCTAGAGGGAATAAAACCTGGATTTCCAATAAAGGAGCTTGACCTAGAGGAAGTAAACCCTCCAATTCATATAGAACAGCTTAACCTAAAGGAAATGTCCCCTTCCATTCTTACCAAGGAGCTCAACACCAAGGAAATTTCACCTTCATTACCTACCCAAGAGCTCGGCAGAGAAGAAATTATACTTCCAATTCTTAGCGGGAAGCTTGACACAGAGGATATCGTGGCACCAATTCCAATTGAGAAGTTAGTTGCTGAGAAAATTCAAAACCAGGAGCTTGATACAAAGGAAATCACACCTGAAAACATAAAAGCTGCAAACCAATCAAAGTCTGAAAACATCCGAGATGAATTAGCTAGCATCGATAAGATCTATGAATTTGTGAACTGCCTTACTGACGTAAAGCAATCAGATTCTGAAAACAAAGACATTAGCAGTGAAGCATATCAATCCACCAACCAAAGTGGAATAGAAGCTCCCAAAGTGGATAGTCAAGAGTCCGTATCTATTGCAGAACCTGAAAACAGAGAGGGACCTATGGAACAACTTCAGATAAAGGATCGCATTCCTGTTGTGGATGAGTTCAAAACATTAGGAGATCTACAAGAAGACACAACAAATTTACTAAAGGAAACCGATGCAATAGAAAACTCTCTACAAGCAATCGCAAAACATTCAGAGGATCAGGGAGCCAAGGTAGTGCCAGAGCACGGTCCAGAAGCATTTACAAAAGAAACGGCACAGACAACAGAGAGTTCATCGGTGGCCGTTTTAGAAGCGGAAGTGATTTCGGATGAACCCGCCCCTCAACTGGTCGAGGATGAAATCTTTTCCGAGGAGGCAACAGAGGACCAACAGTCAATTAGCATTAAAACCAAAAAGAAACATCAAGCAAATGAGCCAGTGGATGCATCCAAAAATGTACATATTCAACAAATTGAATCTGTGGAATCAGAGAAATCGCAAACGGAACTTGCCGATCAATTTCAAAAAGCGACTGCCATCCTGCTTGAAACTGAGGCCCAAGTGTTACAATCACTTGGAATTGCAGTATCAGTAGCAGCACAGGAAACAAAGTTTGAACCTGAAACAGTGGACATACAACATGTTGAAATCAAAGAAAATATTCATGGAAAAGAATCTCTGATGAAAAACATCAAAGAGGAGCACTTCCCTTTTCTGGAATCTGATTGTGAGCCAGAAGAAAAAGACCAAAAGGCCTCACAGACTTCTGAATTTGAATGTCAAACTGAACCAATGAAAGAAGAGCAAGAAGACCTGTCAGCTACAATTCAAGAAATATCACAAGATGTACTTGCCGAAGAAACCATGATAGCTCAAGTCAAATATGAAAATGCAGCTCTAACAGAAGACGCACCAGTACAGGAAGACCAGAAGATTGGAGATAAACTTATTCCGTACCAGGAAGTTGGACAAGAGTCAGCTCTAAACTCAGCCATCCCTCCACAGGCAACTAAAACCAAAGAAACTGAAGAGGAGACTGTGCCTGAGCTCCTAGAGTCAACAAAAGACAACCGGGTTAATGTGGACACGTTTGATATTGTACCGGTGAAAGATATTGAAAAACCTGGACTATCACTGCTGACAGAATCTGCTGAGGCTGTAGAAATCATATTTGTAGAAGAAAAAATGACAGAAAACTTGAAAAAGGAGAATGTAGATTTTACTGAGGTTCAACCAGAGAGTGATGAAATGGCAGAGGATGAAGTTAAAATTAAACTTAAACCCCAACAGGCTGTAGTAGCACAGGAAGAAACCGTCAGCAAGAGCATTGCAGAAGAAAGAACAGTTTTGGTTGAATTTAAAGACAAGACCATTCCCTTTACTGAGGTGATTGTTGAACCTCAGGGAAAAGGTGACGACGCAGTAGATGAAAAGGACAACACAAAAGCAGTCAAATTTGAAGTTTTAGCATCAGAGGAAGCTAAACAAGGAATATCTTGTTCTCAAGGAATAGCAGAAAACATTCTGGCTGAGGAAAGTCTTATAAGTGAACCCGACGAGGAAGCCAAACACTTCCCCGAAGTCCCTTTGGAGCAGCTACACAAAGACGAGAAGCAAGGAACTGATAGGACAGAGGCTATTGCAGCAGAATGTGCTCAAACTGGAGTAATGTCCTCGCTACGTGATCAAGCTGGACAGCTAGAGAAAGATGAACTCATTGAAGAAAGCATCATCCCAAATGAAACTTTTATAGAAGAAATTTCAAAACCACAAACTGAAACAAAGCCTCAACCGGATCAGGCTTTTGATGAGGAGGATCCAGAACAAGAAAAGACCGCTGATGAGCTCTTACGAAAAGCTCCGATGAAGGAGGAAAACCGGAAAGATGGCACAGAACAAGTAGGAGGGGCACATGCTTCCTTACATCAAGAGGAAACAAGTTGCGCTGAGATCCTTGAAAAGATCATTTATGAAAATTTGCCAACAATTTCTGGAGTTACAGCTGATCAAGCCAAACTCCAGGTGTATCCAACTGACATGGAAACTAGAATCAATCTACTGGATCAACTAGAGGTGACAACCGCTACAGCAGAGCACGCTCTGGTTACTCAAATGACCACTTGTCGTTATAAAGAGATCACAATTTCACTACCTGATGTGCCTGAGAGTCCAACTGGCATGCGGGAAGCTCTCCCGGTCTCTGATGTTAGGGCTATCACAGAAACCGCCCTGACTGAAGCACCGCTGACGACAGACATTGTTACAAATATAGCAAAGATGGGTACGGAGTTAATGATGATGCATGCGCCAGCAATGGAGGTCAACCATAGTGTTCAAAGGGCCAATGTGGACATCTTATTGGCAGAGAAGAGCGTGGGTCAACCGCTGGAGGTAGGGGTTAGAGAAGACAAAGCAGTCTTTGATGTGTGTCTTGAAAGTGTTGAACAAGTTTCAATATCTAAGGGGGTCGAGGTAGAAACATGTGATGACAACGCGGTGATCCGCCATGAGATTTTTCCACAGGTAAATCAATCCCAACTTGAGACTTTGAAGAAATTGGTTTTGAAGGAAGCCGAGGAAGTGGAACATGTGACAGATGATGGGTCTGTAAGACACGAGGTAGAAACACACGAGGACAACACGGTGATCCGCCATGATGTGTTTCCACATATAAACCAAACCCAACTTGAGAGTTTGAAGAAATTGGTTTTGGAGGAAGCCGAGGAAGTGAAACATGTGACAGATGATGGGTCTGTAAGACATGAACAGAGACAGACAGAAGAAAGAACAGTTTTGGTTGAATTTAAAGACGAGGCCATTCCCTTTACTGAGGTGGTTGTGGAACCTCAGGGAAAAGGTGACGACGTAGTAGATGGAAAGGACAACACAAAAGCAGTCAAATCTGAAGTTTTAGCATCAGAGGAAGCTAAACAAGGAATATCTTGTTCTCAAGGAATAGCAGAAAACATTCTGGCTGAGGAAAGTCTTATAAGGGAACCCGTTGAGGAAGCCGAACACTTCCCCGAAGTCCCTTTGGAGCAGCTACACAAAGGCGAGAAGCAAGGAACTGACAGGACACAGGTTAATGCGGCAGAATGTGCTCAAACTGAAGTAATTTCCTCGCTACGTGACCAAGCTGGACAGCTCGAGAAAGATGAACTCATTGAAGAAAGCATCATTCCAAATGAAACTTTTATAGAAGAAATTTCAAAACCACAAACTGAAACAAAGCCTCAACCGGATCAGGCTTTTGATGAGGAGAATCCAGAACAAGAAAACACTGCTGATGAGCTCTTACGAGAAGCTCCGATGAAGGAGCAAAACCAAAAAGATGGCATAGAACAAGTAGGAGGGACACATGCGTCCTTACATCAAGAGGAAACAAGTTGCGCTGAGATCCTTGAAAAGATAATTTATGAAAATTTGCCCACAATTTCTGGAGTTACAGCTGATCAAGCCAAACTCCAGGTGGATCCAACTGACATGGAAACTAGAATCGATCTACTGGATCAACTAGAGGTGACAACCGCTACAGCAGAGCACGCTCTGGTTACTCAAATGACCACTTGTCGTTATAAAGAGATCACAATTTCACTACCTGATGTGCCTGAGAGTCCAACTGGCATGCGGGAAGCTCTCCCGGTCTCTGATGTTAGGGCTATCATAGAAACCGCCCTGACTGAAGCACCGCTGACGACAGACATTGTTACAAATATAGCAAAGATGGGTACAGAGTTAATGATGATGCATGCACCAGCAATAGAGGTCAACCATAGTGTTCAAAGGGCCAATGTGGACATCTTATTGGCAGAGAACAGCGCGGGTCAGCCGCTGGAGGTTGGAGTTAGAGAAGACAAAGCAGTCTTTGATGTGTGTCTTGAAAGTGTTGAACAAGTTTCAATATCCAAGGGGGTCGAGGTAGAAACATGTGATGACAACGCGGTGATCCGCCATGAGATTTTTCCACATGTAAATCAATCCCAACTTGAGACTTTGAAGAAATTGGTTTTGGAGGAAGCCGAGGAAGTGGAACATGTGACAGATGATGGGTCTGTAAGACACGAGGTAGAAACACACGAGGACAACACGGTGATCCGCCATGAGGTGTTTCCACATGTAAACCAAACCCAACTTGAGATTTTGGAGCAGGTGGTCTTAAAAGAAGCCGAGGAAGTGAAACAAGCAACAGATGACGGGACTGTAAGACTTTTATTAATACCAGACAATGAATGTCCTCCCAAAAGTGAAGATTTGGAAGAGACGTCACGTCAAGAAGCTATGCAGCACAGTTTAGAGATCCCCCAAAGCCAGGATAAGTCTGAGGAACGGAAACATGAGCTGAGCAAATCTGAAGACCTAGGTCAGACAATAGTTCCTAAGATGGTCCCCCAATATATTTCGGCACAATCAACATCTGTTTCTGAGCTGGAAAAGGAAAGTTCCACTCAGTTACTGGAAGCAGTGGCACCAACTACTAAAGTTGTTCAGATGCTGCTAGTTGAAGAGGAACCATCATCCCAAACAGATAGTCATGAAGACAGATACCCAGTTAAGGAAAGTCCAATGGATGAAGATGTAAGTCAGTCACCAGAAGCCTTAAGCCAAACAGAACAAGATAGGTATCAAGGCAGAGAGACAACCAAGGAAGACTCTCAGACCCCAGTTAGAGAAAAAACATCATCTGGAACTCATACAGAAGAAACGATCTCCCCACCGGAGCCTCTTGATGGCGCCAAATGCCAAATAAATGATGATCATCCCACTGAGGTTGGTGCTCTTGCCCCTGAAACACAGCACATAAACACACTGGATATAGTTGTTAGACATGAAGATCTCATTGAAGGTCTTCAGACACTGTTAGCAGAAGAATCCTCATCACAAGTACCTCCACAGAACGTGGTCACTGAGGTTTGTATTCTGACTCTGGACTCTGTAGAATTAGTTAGTGATCATAAACAGGGTACGACTAGGGAAAGTGTTCATGCGCAAGAATCAGAAGAGCCCTTCAGCCAAAAAAGGCCAGTTGAAGAGCAAACACCAGCAGCGATATCCAATGAGAGTCACCAAGAACTAAAAGCACAGGAGGTCCTCTCCTCTAAAGACTCAACTGAGATACAGAGAGAAATTGAGCTATCAGACGAGCATGAGTCATTAGCCAACAAGGAGTCCACGGAGACCCAGACACAAATGGAGCTAATAGAGGGGCCTGATCAGCAAGGAGAATACCAAGGGTCATTAGCACCAAAAGAGTATGCAGAGACCCAGAATCTAACGGAGCTATCACAAGAACATGATGAGCGAAGAGAAAACCAAACGGCAATAGCTCAAAATGAATATGTGGAGACCCAAGAACACATAGAGCTATCAGAAGAGCATGATCAGCAAAGAGAAAATAAGGAGTCATCAGCCCAAAACGAGTCCATAGAGAACTGGAAACAAATGGCGCCATCAGAAGAGCATTATGAGTCAAGAAAAAACCAAACGTCAACAGCTCAAAATGAGTATGCGGAGACCCAGAAACAAATAGAGCTATCAGAAGAGCATGATCAGCCGAGAGAAACCCAGGAGTCATTAACCCAAAAGAGGTCAAAAGAGAACTTGAAACAAATGGAGCCATCAGAAGAGCATGATGAGCCAAGAGAAAATCAGGGGTCATCAGCCCAAAAGGAGACCGCTGACACACAGAAACAAATGGAGCTATTAGAAGAGGATCAGCAAAGAGAAAATCAGGAGTCATCATCCCAAAATGATTGCATAGAGAACTGGAAACAAATGGAGCTATCAGAAGAGCATAATGAGCCGAAAGGAAACCAGGAGTCGTTAGCCCAAAAGGAGACCATTAAAATCCAGGAACAAATGGAGCTATCAGAAGTGCATGGTAGGCCAACAGACAACCAAGAGTCGTTAGCCCAAAAGGAGACCATTAACATCCAGGAACAAATGGAGCTACCAGAAGGGCATGATAAGCCAAACGACAACCAAGAGTCGTTCACTGAAGAAGTAGTCACCAGGAACCAGAAGGAAGTAGAGCCAGGAGAAAACCAAGAATCATTAACCCCCAAAAATTCTACCGAGAACGACAAAGTGCCAGAGATACCGGAACCTGCTCGGGCAAAAGAAAAAATACTCCCAAAATACATATCAGAAAAACAGACAGAGGCAGAACCAACTGCTGATGGCCAAATTCAGATCCTTCCATTTCTAGAAACGTCAAAATCGGCAAGGGAATGGCAATCGCCCGAGATCCTGGTGACTGCGGACACTGCGGTCCTTTTGAAATCTGTCCTTCGACCAATGGAGACAGTGGAAGCAGTAGAGGAAACCTTCCCTGCGTTAACTTTAGAAGCAACACAGGAAATTCAACCAGTGGAAACAATGCAGGCAGTATACCAAATCCTATTAATTTCTCAGGATCAGGGAAAAGACACTGGGGTCCCCGTCAAAGAAGCGGACGATGAGCAGGATATATGGATGGACGCTGAGGAGGACATCCAAATTCAAGAAGACGCGGATGTGTTGTTGCCGCAAGATGGGAACTTTCAGTGCCATGGAAACCTAGAGGTGAAAACGGCACTCCGAGAGGAATCCCATACGCTGGCGACTCCCCATCCCGAGGACCAGAACCAGAGCAAAGAAAGTGCAGCGCCGGACCGTCCCGAAACGCCGCCCGATCCCAAAGAAGGTGACTTTGTCGTCGCGCTCGAAGATCCTAGAACTGAAAGCGCAGCAGTCCTCGAGTGGGATTGAGCGGGTACGTTTTAACTGCGTTAAAAACTCTCGAGTTAACTCACAGCAAAAAAATGTCACAATGTATGGAGTCCTACAATGACTATCCAAATCACATAATGTATTCTTCAGAAACTTCAGAAAGTCAAGGCGCACAAAAGTTGTATAGTGTTTGGCAAAAACGTACGGTTCAGCCCAAATTTGCCCTTCATTTCTAATAGCCAAAATTTCCCATTCATTTTTCCAATGGCCCTATTCGCCATTCCACTGATAGGAAGTGACCTTAAATCAACAGAAAGTGACCCGTTACCAAACAAAATTGACCTTGAAATGCCCGCAAATCAACAGTAAGTCACACGGCATCAACAGGAAGTGACCTAACAATGACCCCAGATCAACAGGAAGTGATCCGACAGCAGGAAGTGACCCCCAGAGCAATAGGAAGTGACCCTAAAATGCACCCAAATCACCAGAAAGTGACCCAATATTAACAGGAAATGACCCCGAAATGCCACTATATCAATAGGAAGTGAATATTAATAGGAGGTGACCGAATATAAACAAGAAGTCACCCTGAAACGCCTCAAAATCAACAGGGAAGCGACTCAATATAAATAGGAAGTGACCCCGAAATGCCCCCAAATACACAGGAAGTGACGCTGAAATGCCTCAAAATACACAGGAAGTGACCCTGAAATGCCTCAAAATCAACATAAAGTACAAACCATCATAGCAAAGCTAGCATCACAATTTCTGCAGAAATGGCATTTTCTAGTTTACTGTTAACTTATGGCGGAAAACACAGACAAGTCTGAAAAAGCAGTTTCTGCTTTTGCACCCCTCTAATAACTGCTGTATTTTAAGCCAAAAGAAATATTGTGTTTAACAGAACAATATGTCTATATGCTGCCATAGCAGATTCATGGCGCAATAAGCCCCCAAACTATTTTTAATTTGTCCGTTTTACCCTGGGAACTCCTGTTTACAGACGTCGCGCAACCGCTTTTGTTTCAACCTAGCCATAAAAAAAAAAAATCGTATTTATTATTTGAAATGTCTCTCATTTTTAGCTTAGAATCATTATTGATGTCTAATATTTAGTTAAAAACGACTTTAAAAAAATATTCGCTTGCATATTTTAAACTTTTAAACAAATTACGTCATGATGAAAAAATTGGCGTCTGTAAAAAAGTCACGGCTATCTACCTCATAACAATCACTTAATTGTATTTCTTTCGTTACTGTCGCATTTCCCCCAATATTTTAGATGATAAATAATTGATCCTAACAAAGAAAAATTGAAAAAAAAAAAAGTTTAAAAGGATAAATATATGAAAATCTTGAAAAATCCTCCAGTTGTGGCCATTCACAGCTGTGTTTTGACACTCGGTGACACATGCTACATGGAGTTTTTGGATCGAAAAGGTAAGTACGCGATAAGATCTCGTTAAAATCATGGCATCTTTAATTATCCTCTCGCGTCCAGTGAGGGTTTTGCTGTTTAATTTTTTTGGGGGAAAAATGCCCTGCTCAAAATTTTTCTACCCCCAGAAAATTGAGATTGTAAGCTTTCCAATGATGTATCACACATGCACATAGGATAATTTTGGAATTTGGCCAAATTGGGGGTCTCAGAGCGGAACTTCAAGTCACCTGAGTGTTTTCCGTCATATATTAAAATTTCATGGTATATATCGTATTGGCCCGAATATAAGACGGTGTTTTTTGCATTGAAATAAGACTGAAAAAGTGGGGGTCGTCTTATATTCGTGGTCTAGACATTATACCCATTCACGACGCTAGATGGCGCCAGATATCATTGAAGCGATGTTCTGTTATGACAGACCTCAGCGACTCTCAAGTTTAACCAGTTTGCATTATTTTATTGCAGTGTTTTACCTTATTCAGATTTGTTTCAAGACCACAGTTACAGTTAGACTTCACTTTGATGGTTAATGCAGTTATTGCAATTTTGTTGTTTTATCAAAATAGATTGGTTTATTTACACCAGATGCCATTCATTTACGAATGTGATTGCACTTTAGTTAACATATTTAAATGTTCAGATATTAAGATTTGAATAGGACAAAATAACATGCTTTTTCTCTCTAATACCGGTATGTTGTTATAATCCTTTGTTTCAGATGTACTGGGATTATTTTCTGTATAAAAATTTGGTGTTCAAAAAGTCTTTTTTTCAAACTTGAGTCTTGAAAAAGAGGGGGGTCGTCTTGTAATCAGGGCCATCTTATATTCGGACCAATACAGCACTATAGTGTGCTAAATACTTCCATGGAATTCATGACTAGAATGTGAATATCAGCAATTCATCTCATATCTCAAAGTTTTTGTTTGTCATCTGTCTTTCAGTGCCACGAGTCTCAAGCATTTGAACTGGGAGGGCTGACGGCGAGGACGATCAAGCATCTCCATGTCAGAATTAGCAATTTTCTCGTTATTGTATGCCATTTGGCTTGGCAGTTAATCCTACTCCCGAGTACAAAGTGAAGACGCATCATAGTAGCTTGGCATTCGCAAATGTGTGTATTTCTCGCTTGGACCCGAGCCACGGCAGATATCAATACTGTAGATTGCTTTGGCGCCATCTTGGTACAAAGGAACTATGTCAGAGTGAGAGAAATAAAGTACTCCGCAAATGTTTACGTTAACTCATCTGCTGCCAATCCATTATGACTGGGATTGCTTCAAATACATTAGATTTTTTGATCATGTTTTGCCACCCACCACTACCAGCTATCACAGAGTTCCCAAAAAGGTGTTACTGGTGGCGGCACTCAAATTGCCCCATAATTAACGGGAATTCACTCCAGAATGCAACAGAATGTACAGGAAGTGACCCAAAATCAGAGGTAGGTAGAGGAGACAAAAATTTGACTGAAGTAAGAGTAGCATTACTTCAAAATAATATTACTCAAGTATTCATCCAAACAAGTTACTCAAGTAAAAAAGTATTCGGTGAAAAGAATACTTAAGTAATGAGTAACATTGTGAGTAACTGCTTTTTTTTTTTTTTTTTTTTAAACAATGGATTTTTTTTTGTCAGCACAAAAATGTATTTTTATGAACTGTTACTATTATACAACACTACAACCTATTACACAACCACGTTAAGCCAAGTAAAAAAAAAAAAATCAATGAATTCCTGCGAGAGTAAAAAAAACTACAGAAATAAAGCATCATTCGTCAAAAGAGCATGTGTGCCCTCTAGTGGAGAAAACATTTCCCATTATGAAATTAAAAGGATCATGTTTGTGGTTTTCCAATTGGTCAATCGGTGCCAAATATTGGGAGAGAAGTTAAAATCAGCGCTTTCCAGTCATGTTGACGGTAGCCCTCTATGTCAAATATTAATTTTTTACGGTGCTTTAAAGACGCCACATGATTGAACAGGCTGCCGTGATCATAGAAAGGCAAGCTGGAGTCTGATTGGTATAATGGAGTCATGTGATTATTGTTCCAGCGTCTCATCGGTGAAACTGGTAGAGCCATGTTGGCATCTCTGGCAAAAAAAAAAAAAAAAAAGTAAACTCTAATATGTAGAATAAAGAAGAAAAATATAACGACTGGTTTAGCCCAAAATAGTGGAGTAGCGTTTCTTCTTCACAAATCTACTTAAGTAAAAAGTATGGCTTAGTAAAGCTACTCTTAGAAGTACATTTTTCTCAAAATGTTACTCAATTAAATGTAACGGAGTAAATGTAATGCGTGACTACCCACCTCTGCCTAAGATCAACAGGAAGTGACCCAAATCAGCAGAACCTGACTCAAAAGTGCCCCAAAATCAAGAGGAAATACTTCAAAATGTACAAAAAGTGATCCTGGAATGCCTCAAAATGTACAGGGAGTGACCTGTGCGTACCCTAAAATTTGACATGTAGTGACCAATGAACAGGAAATGAATTGGGAGGATGAGCCGCGAATGCTCAGCGTTCAGTGACGTTCACATTCATTGATCCTTCTCAGGCCAAATGGATTGGACGTCTGGCGCCGTCAATGAGTTATTTAAAGCCCTGGTCATGAAAATTCCTGCGGAAAACCATCCATACCAGGTGATTTTCCTTTGAAGGACCTACATGGACGAGTAGAGAAAAAGAATTGGACGTCTACAGTGGCCCAAAACATGACCCTTGGATCCAAGCTCACCCTGTCAAATGGATTGGCCTATTATTTTCCTTTCCATTACCTATGATATACACATATGGTATATAAGATAAGCTAAAATAAATGTATGAGTACTGACTACATTTAGTCAGTATTGTTTGATATTGCACATTACTTTTTTTTTTTTGAGTCCAAATATCCTTGCACTTGCTCCACTCCACTGTTGATTGTCTTTTAATTCCTTATTTGAATATGAATGCTGATGTCAAACACGGTGGCCTTATTTCATGAATAAAAGATCAAAATGCGCAGTCGTTTCATTTTCTTTTTTGTTACTTCTAAATAAACAAACACAAGCACACTTCAGGCTGAAGGCTGTGCGTGCGTGCGTGCATGCACACTCACTACTGGTAAATTCCTAACCTACAGAAGCTGGCCCTTACTGGCTAACTCCTAGCTCTAATTCAGCAGTTAATGAATCGGCCCAGATACAAAAAAAGCCAAAAATCGGGCTCCGAGGATCGATCAATTCAGGCCAGGTCGGTGCTACGTGACAAGCAAGATTGGAAACGATCGCTTCCCGAATGATGGGGGAGTAAGACTTCAAAGCAGTGTTGTTTTTGGCAGCCGTTTTTAGTCTTTTGGACAAAACACACTTAGTCATATTTTAGTCATTTCTAAATGGGTTAGTTTAGTTTTAATTGACAATTACTCAAAATGTTTTTGTCTGTAAAATTCAAGTTTCAGTCCAAAAAGAAACAATTTCCAACAATTTGGAAAGAACATTGACGAGCACATGTTGTACAAGGACAACGTCAACTCTGTGATGATAATACACACTACATACTGTAATTCACTGAAAATATTATCCCTCCTGGACGCCACCAACTGCATGTAAAAAGTAAGCTACGCTACATGCTAATGCTATGCTAACACCACAAGTTATATTTAGCATGTGTGAACAATCAGCCTTTAAACCCTAAAGACTAAAACAACATTGCATAGGGTCTTTTGCCCAGATAAGAAAACACATTTTACCATGTGTTTCAAAACAAGTGAGATGGAGCAATGATTTGTGACGGTATCGATGGGTGATATGGTGGCAGGTGTCGCAGCGGCGCTGCGTGCGCTTCCTGCCCTTCTGATGCGAGGGCGGCGCCTTCCTTGGCGCGCCGCATCCTGCGGGTGGCGCTGCCCCTGCAGCTGACGCTCATGCTCCTGGTGCCCTTCCTGCTGCCCCTGTCCGAGGCCGACTACTGTGTGCAGTCCAATAACATGGCCCACTCCTTCTACCCCATGCTGAGCTACACCAACGAGCCCTCGCCCGTCTAGAAAACGGGAGGCCGTGCTTGGAAGGAACTGGATGGCCGCACCGACTGCTGGAAAAATGCCGCTTGTGCTTGACTGATTGCTTAGACTGCCCCTGTCCCTTTAAAAAATCGTGTTGGGGGTCATAAGATGAGTGGCAACTTGACAGGTCTTCAGCCCGTAATCATGAAAATGCTTGCAATATCTCAAAGGTTTTAATGACGTCCACTCTATTTGAAATTGGCCGCAAACGAACGGTGATGCTTTGACATCGATAAGTCGCGGTGTACGACATGAAGATATACCTCGTCAAAACGATATAAACTGTCATGAGGATATCATTTGGCCAATATTGTGTTATGTTGGGCAGAAAGTAAATGTTCATGTCTGCCACCCTTATGCACTTATGAGTCACAGTATGGCACATCAGCTATGACCTCTAGAAGTCTCCAAACATGACAGAAATATTAGCAGGCCATGAAATCAAATGTCATTCAAACACATGGTTGTAAAACGAAACTAAAATGTAGCAACAGTCCTGAAACAGTAACTGAAGAAATAACGGTCACAGAACATCAACTTGGAACATTACATTTGACATACAGGTAATCCCCAGGTTATGAACGAGTTCGTTCCTATGCTGGTGACTTCCCTAATTTCTAAAATCCTTTAAGTACCCCTAAGTACCCCCTAAATCTCAAAGTAACTATCAAAAACATTATACGTCATTGTACTGACAGCCAAACGTAGGAGCTTAGTCGTAGCTAGACAGCGAGCTAAGCTCCGAAATGACGATGTCAGACGTCCATGTGGTTTGCAGACTCGATTCAGCTGCTCATGACATCAACATATGCAGAATGTTACTACACTGCTGGCCAAGAGTATTGGCACTCCTGCAATTCTGTCAGATAATGCTCAATTTCTCCCAGAAAATGATTGCGATTACAAATGTTTTGGTCGTAACATCTTCATTTATTTTGCTTGCAATGAAAAAACACAAACGGGAATTAAAAAAAAAAATCATTATCATTTTACACAAAACTCAAAAATGGGCCGGACAAAAGTATTGGAACCCTCAGCCTAATACTTGGTAGCACAACCTGGACACAAAATAACTGCGAACAACCGCTTCCGGTATCCATCGATGAGTTTCTAACAATGCTCTGCTGGAATTTTAGACCATTCTTCTTTGGCCAACTGCTCAAAGTCTCTAAAATTTGAAGGGTGCCTTCTCCAAACTGCCATTTTCAGATCTCTTCACAAGTGTTCTATTGGATTCAGGTCTGGAATCATTGCTGGCCACTTTAGAAGTTTCCAGTGCTTTCTCTCAAACCATTTTCTCCTGCTTTTTGAAGTGTGTTGTGGGTCATTGTCCTGCTGGAAGACCCATGACCTCTGCGGGAGACCCAGCTTTCTCACACCGGGCCCTACATTATGTTGCAAAATTTGTTGGTATTCTTCAAACTTCATAATGCCATACACACGGTAGAGCAGTCCAGTGGCAGAGGCAGCAAAGCAACCCCAAAACATCAGGGAACCTAATCCATGTTTGACTGTGTTCTTTGAAGGCCTCGTTTTTTTCCCTGTAAATGTTGATGCCTTTTTCCAAAAAGCTCTACTTTTGTCTCATCTGACCAGAGAACATTCTTCTAAAACGTTTTTGGCTAACTCTGGGAAGTCTTGGCAAACTCAAGCCTGGCTTTTCTATGTCACTGAGTCAGAAGTGGGGTCTTTCCGGGTATCCTACCATAGTGTCCCTTTTCATTCAGATGCCGATGAATAGTACGGGTTGACACTGTTGTACACTTGGACTGCAGGACAGCTTGAACTTGTTTGGATGTCAGTCGAGGTTCTTTATCCACCATCCGCACAATCTTTCGTTGAAATCTCTTGTCAATTTTTCTTTTCCGTCCACATCTTGGGAGGTTAGCCACAGTGCCATGCACTTACACTTTTTGATTACACTGCGAACGGTAGACACAGGAACATTCAGGTCTTTGGAGATGGAGATGTAGCCTTGAGAGTGCCCATGCTTCCTCACAATTTTGCTTCTCAAGTCCTCAAACATTTCTTTGGTCGTCTTTCTTTTCTCCTTGCTCAATGTGGTACACACAAGGACACGGGGCAGAGGTTGAGTCAACTTCAATCCATTTTAACTGCAAGTACGATTTAGTTATTGCCACCACCTGTTATGTGCCACAGATTAGTGTTGTATCTGTCGCGAACGATTCGTTCTTTTTGAACGAATTGTTTGGGTGAACGAGACCGAACTAATCACCATCTGCACTGATTCGTTCTATGGAGTTGGGGCTTGTTCGCTGTGTGGAAGGGGGTTGAGCAAGCGGCAGCGTCTTCTGACATCGCACATGACCAATCAGACGCCAGCCTCATCGCGGGCAGGGGAGGGAGCGGAAACAGAATCAGGGCGTCTGTCACTCACTTCCACGTGTGGCCAATAAGCAGCCAGCGTGCAGGCAGGCGGGCAAGACTGAGTTTTGTCACTTCCCGTTCAGTGACTCGGTCCTCCAGTTCCTGACCTAGCTTGCTGATAACTTGACTTTCCAGTAATGACTATGCGGTGAACGAGTCAAAAAATGAAAGGAAATTACTTTGTCACATACTTGTTAACGTGGAGCCTATCAAATGCTGCTCAAACAGACAAAAACACCACACAAATCTAGCGAGCATGGTTTAGTCTACTACTTTTCTCAACAGACTCGGGACTGCCTATGACAACATACTATCAAATTTACAGTAATTTAAAACACGGGTAGCTACGAGGCAAGCAAAAGCTGAGCTGCGGTCACGTGACGGCAGTGAAGGGGGCAGAGAACTGTTACTATATGGAGGCTTCATGGCAGCGATATTAACCTAATATGTGCACAGAAAAAAAGAATATGCAGTATGATCACCATAATACTGATTTGCAATGAAATTATATACATGTCAATTTTTTCCGACTGTTTTATTTTTTTTTTCGTGTCAGAGCGTGTCGGGTGTTGGTTGGTTTAACAAATTATGTCAATCCGTCCATTTTGTGCTACTCAAGTGCCCCAAAACAACGCACGCGGACACGGGAGATGTCGCAATATGTCTACATTTTTCTTAACAGACTAATGAGAGTAGAAAGGCGACATCGTAAAGAGCAAACAATTATTTCTCGTCAGCATTTGACGATCTGAGATGAGGGGACGACAGGGGAGCTGACCGGATTATTTTATTTATTAATACCAGTGCAAAAATTCAATACGATCATCTTAATACTGATCTGCAATTAAACTGTCAAATATCAAATGTAGTATTGTTTTTATTTCAGAGCAGCACATTTGACAACAAGCTATTTACACTTTAGTTTTAACATTAGTGACCAAAAATAATAGTGATGAGCATAAAAACAAAAATACAACAGAGCGAGAGGTAAATATGATGTGTTGGTCGTTCCATATTTAGAAATTAAACTTTCGATTTATTTTTATTTTCGTGACAGCAAGCATGCTGCGTTGGCTGGTAGCAGCAGCATTGTATATGTGATCAAGATAATGCTAAAGAAAGTCCGTGCGCCCTCGACCCCAAACCCCCCTCACAAAATGAAAATGTTTAACCGTGTCCTAAATCGAAATGCAAGCACGAGCCATGACTTTGAGCCCATACAAATACGACAGGCGACGCGGAAGTTCTCCCACGCTTTTGCAGCAGCGGGAGGGAGACGAGGCTGTCTGTGAAAGCAGAATGATATCGCCTGTCACTCATTTCTGAAACTACGATGAGCGGTCAATGAGGAGCCTGTGTGCAAGAGAGGGAGGGACCAAGCAATGTCACTTCCCGTTCAGTTATACTGCGAAACGGTCTTTGGTGATTCGTTCGGCAACGTCACTTCCCGTTCACTAACCGAACGATTCATTTGGGCGGGGAGGGAAATAAGGGGGGCGAACGATTCGTTGAACGATTTGTTTGAACGAATCTTTTTACTGAACGAACCGAAATGGATTCGTTTTCTCAAGTGAACGACAGATCCCGTCACTACCACAGATAAGTAACAGGTGCTGTTAATTACACATATTAGAGAAGCATCACATGATTTTTCAAAGGGTGCCAATACTTTTGTCTGGCCCATTTTTGGAGTTTTGTGTAAAATGACAATGGTCTTTTGTGTTTTTTTTGGAAGCAAAATCAACGAAGATATTACTACCAAAGCATTTGAAATTGCAATCATGAGAAATCGAGCATTATCTGGCAGAATTGCAGGGGTGCCAATTCTTTTGGCCAGCACTGTTCGTCGTAATAATATGCTTCAATTTATTGCCCAATGGTGGTCCTCTCGTCATGGATTGGATGGAGATGAACGTTACAGATCGCACCTCACGCTTGAAGTCTCTGCTCAGCCAACAGTGGGATGGCCCCTCCCGAATCAATGCCGAGTGAACAGGAGTATATTAAAAATGCGTAGGGGAAAATGAAACCACGAAAGTGAACTACATTCTATACTAGCATTCGTCTCGTTATGTTTTAGTCCCCCGTTTTAGTCATCGTCACGTCATGGGAAAAAAAAAGTTGACAAAATATGTTATCGTTGACGAAAACAGTGCTTGAAAGTTAGTATCCGGGCATCTCTGGATGTGATTGGGCGCGCTCGGGTGTGGGGTCTCTGTGCCGGGATTGGCGATGGGGTAGCATAGGGTTGGTTGCCAACAGGCTTACACTCACAGGGGATTCACACGATTACTGGGTTCTAGGGTAGATCACAGAGCAAATTTGTATACACTCCACCCCTCCCAATCACTTTTCTGATAGACCCCCCCCCCCTTTCTCTGGTCAACAGGCCCCCCACATGGTGTCAACCGGAAATTCATCTAGCTGACTCTAGCAACAACAAATTCATAGTAAGTGTAGGCAATCAATGTATTTCTTGTTGTTGTTTGCGTTTTCTTTTCTTGTGTTTTTCTTTTCTTCTGTTCCCCCACAACCCCTTCCTGTTCGCTGCTTTGTCTTAATAAACGAGGTATGTTGAATGATCACAATGGGAGTATGTCATACTCCAATGTGAAACATTAAACCTGTTCAGACCAACCAGGCACTTAGACTTCCATTCTCTGTGTCAAACAGCTGAACAGGACAGGTTTTTAAAACAAAAAAAGTTAGTATCCGCAAGAACAAGAACAACAAAAACAATAACAATAACCTGAGGTAGGGGTTTAGGGACCAGAGGAGCAAACATCCCAGTGCAATTTCTTTCTCTAGAACCTTTTATTGAGCAAGTTTTGACACAACAAACAAATGGAAAAAGGTACAGCTGATGTCGAGCCCGAGAAATGTGACGTTTTCACGAGTTGCGGGCCCCGATAGCAGAAGATTGAATCCGTTGTATTTTTTCTCTACTTTGGCACACCAGCTTTATCCAGGAAAGTCAGTGTTTATGCCTCTTTTTGTGATTGTTTACCAATGTGGTCAAACTTGGAGATGTTGTAGAGTCCACTTAACCGGCCGCTCTGGCTCACCAGATCATTCGCACCACTTCAAACAACACCTACGACAACAGAAACACGTGAAGGACCGTGAAATAACACAGTGACAGACGCTCAAAAAGGAAGTGATCAGACGTGACTCCCAATTGACCCAAAATCTACAAGAAAGGACTCAAAATCAACAGGATGTGACATCCAAATCAACAGATAACGGCTAAAAAAAGAACAGGAAGTCACCCAAAATGAAGAGCTAGTCATCTGGAAATGATTCAAAATCAACAGGAAGAGAAGTGAATCAATAGGAATCATTCAGTAGGGTCATTTTCTATTGATTTTCAGTCGCTGTTGATTTTTCTTTTTTTTTTTTTGCTGATGTTGCATGGGTCATTGAAAACGCACGGGGAAGTACGTTTTATTTCCAAAAGGAGGCCAGAATTTAGACCTAATTTAGTCTTTTTATTCTGCATGTGTGAATCGGGAAAAAAGGGTAGAGCAAGTAGTGTTTAAATCAGGGGTGTCAAACTCATTTTGGTTTGCGGGCCACTTTCATGGCGATTGTATCTCATGTGGGCCGGACCAGTTTATTTGTTGCCGAATAAGGCTATGTCTACACTCGGAAGGATACATTTTTTGCCTTGTAATTAGGAAAATACTTTTTACTTGTGTGCACTACCTATAAACTGAGTTTATTATAGACGCCACGGTCCTGCAAGGGACGCGTGTACAAAAAGAAGCAGCCTCGTGTGTGACGTCATCGTCCACGCTAGTCACCTCTGAACCGGAAGCTTATCATTTTTCGGCGTTGTTAGATGTTTTCTCCGCGTAGCTTTGGTCTCAACATTGGTAGGGATGATAAACCAGCCTAACCTGCATGTACACTTTTTGCTGGGGACAGGACATTAATAATACCAAACAGATTATTGAACGGGGGCAGGGCTACATTTCTCATGAATATGAACCTAATTGATAGTAGGCATGTGCCGGTATGATATTTTGACGGTACGATAACCGTGAGCAAAAATACCGCGGTATCACGGTATTGCAATTATAGCTCCCCAAAATTTTGAGATGTATGGGTTAAAAAAAAAAAACTTTTTTCCATTGAACAGGATTTTTTTTTTCAGACCATAGTTGCAAATTGGAACATGAATATATTGTTAAAATAAATAATCAATAAAAAATATTTTAAATAAAATTAAACTAAATATAACTTATCGACTATACTCACAGCCACAGCTCAAGTTGCTCAAGATTAGAGCAAGAACAAAATAATTTCTATAAAAAAGTAAAAACACTTCTGAATGAAATTTTTAGAAATTTATACTGCATGACTTTTTTTTTTGAGGGTGGAAAAGCTTAAGTGAAGTTTCGCCATTTTCAGCCACTGTGTCAACTCTAGTCTACATGATGTCATGCCTTTGTGTTAAAAAGAACAAAGAATTCATAAGTTACTTAAAAATGTATAAGTTAGTTAAAATGTCAATATTGTTGTGGAAAGGTTTCATCTAAAAAATAAAATAAAATTGAAAAAACATTGGGAGTGAGACCTCTCCTTGATCCAGCGAATGTGGATTTGTGCTTAGGGCAAGATCATCTTTCGCAATTAGCGATCTTTGACGCTATCACTTTTTCCCCTTCATTCAAGCGACTCAAGCTTGTTTTCTCACTCTGCGGCTGTCACACTTAACGAAGTTGCTCTCCCAGGTAAGCCTAGTCTAACAATCATCTTTGTAAGCTTTTAGTCAGTTTTTATATTGAATTTGAAAGGAAAATGTATGTTTTGTTTTTGGCGAACTTTTTCCATGGTGCTAATCTGTTGAAGCTACTCACATGGAAAAATCTAATTGTACAACATTTTAAATGTATTCATTTTGTATATTACACTTACCACGATTTGAGAGCTCAATAAATTGAAGAACAGTACGCCTTATGTTTGGAGAATTTGTTTTTGGGTTAGCTGGCTGGCTAGCCGATAGCGACACTTTCACACACAGCAACAAACGGGAGGGGGTGAGCGCTGCTGCGCCAAGCTTGAGCTTCTGGCTGCATTTTTGACACAAGAAAAATAGCGAATACCGTACTACGGTCTGACGGAAAATTTTAGTGGTTTTGAAACCGCGACGTTTTCACACCACGGTAAACCGTGAAACCGGTAACCGGCACATGCCTAGTTGATAGATAGGCTAAATGATCAATGCAAAATAAATTTGTATTGACTTATACTAACTTTCATGTGTATTGGTTCAGGAGATACATATTTTGATTAAAACCTTTACTTTCAATAACTACAAAAACATTTTGAAGTGCAAGTCCCTTTATTAAAACAAACAAGGAGCTATCCAAGAATGGGTCCACTGGACACTGGAGCACCCCTAGACTCAAACTAAAGTGGTATAATATAAAAGTGATTTGGGGAAAAAAAAATGAATTAAAAAAAAAAAAAATATATATATATATCCAAGGACCGATCTACATATGAGGCACACTATACCAGCCCAAGACTCGAACCAAAGTATTCTAATGAAATTCTGATGTGTGATTTCATTCCACAGATTTTTTTTCTTTCATAACAGTTCATGTTCATGTCAATGTCCCCCTAAAAGGACTTATACTCCGAAGGCACTGCGTCGCATTACCGTAATGCACATACAGTAATGCAAACAATGATCCAAATAAGGGACTGCTAGCTTGACTTTGTTGTTCTTTGTGGAGGCTGGCTTGACCGCAGTAGTTTTGCAGTTTAGCAAGTTCACACAGTTTAATGTTGTGCTAACTCCGATGCAGGTCAGATTTCCAGTCGCAAAATTAGTGTTTTCGCCACCTCCACAACATTGACGCCTTTTTACATTACTTACAGTGGCTGTTGCTGGCCGAAAAAAAAATCTAATATCCCTTCTCTTCGAAGGTGGCGGAGGAGGCGGCATGTTGTCGACATGAATCTGTAAGGGCTGTGTGCATGTGTGTCTTGTGTGGCGGGCCAAATCATTAGCCAATCAAACTTGCGTTTACAGGGGGGAAAAATGGACTGGCACATTCAGCAAGTGAAAAGGGATAAGATTAAGTAAGTGAATGTAATGAAAATAATGCATTTAATATGGGTAGGGTCTATTCTATCATTACAACATATGGGAAGACAATCTATATTACCTATATAACTGAACTTATTATATAATGCAAATAAGGTTGCTTAAAAGTTGGTGGGGACAATTTGAGTATGCTGAAAAGTTGGTAGTGTTATGTCTGTACAGTCCCTATGCAAACCTACACTGTTTGCTTCTCAGGACATATTCAAGCATAAAATTTACAAGCTCTTTAGGCCATGTCTGCAACCATTCGCCTTCATTGTTTACAATGCTGTAATGCCACACAAAAAATGGCGATGGCGCGCGCCATGTCGTCATTTCCGTTGGTTCCGATTTTACACGTGTAGCCTGCGGCTACAGTAGACAGGGTATCCAGCGTTTAACAAATTAGCTGGCTCTCTAGCCCGTGCAACAAAATATCCGGACAAGACGTACATCTGTGTAGCAGACATGCCATAAAGTATAATAATTTGAACGTTTAAGGCCATTAGCCGTCCTCATGTAGACGTAGCCTAAGTTAAACATCCATTTGGAATCCCAGTTCAATTGGATTGGATTTCTAATGCCAGGGGCACTAAAATATGAACATTCACAGCCCATCCTCCCAGTTTAGCCAACTGGATGTCTATTGTTGTCAGTGGAAGCCAAAGAGTTCATTTTGGGTCACATTCTGCATATTTTAGGGTTTCTCATCGTCACTTCCTGTACATTATGGGGGATCTCAGTGTCACTTCCTGTATACTTTGGATCCTTTCCTGTTCTTTTAGGGCACTTTGGGGCCACTTCCTGTTGATTTCGGGGCATTTCCAGGTTACTTCGTGTTGATTTCGGGTCACTTCTTGTTGGTTTTGGGGCCTTTTTGGGTCACTTCTTTGTCAGTTCATTGGCTCCCATTGACGGCAGTCGCCGTCAATTCCGTTTTGACAGGGAGGGGGCTGAATGTGACTGCCGACACATAAGTGAGCAAACTGCAGAAATGCACAAATCTCCAGTTTTATGGCACCAAAGTCAAAACAAAAGCGTGTGATTCTGAATGTACAGTATGAATTAACTATAACATGCCTGCCAGACAGAACAATCTCACGGGCCGAATCGGACACACTCGTGGGCCGCACGTTTGACACCTCTGGTTTAGATAATGTGCTCTTTGACATTTTTGCCATTGGAAATTAATAGGCGCTGTGAAAAATAATGGCCGGCGTGCGCTCACTTCGATGGTGATGAGGATGACGATCATCCACTCCAGCCTTAAGCTGTGCTTATCGCTCAGGTGACTCCTCATTAGGTCGGTCAGCTGCGTGCAGTGCTCCAGCTTCTCGTTAACCACCTGGGTGGGCGAACGGGATCGTCCCAGCGTCAACTACCGATTGCCTTATGAGTTGGCGGCGGCGTGACGACCGGCTTACCTTGACCCTACGGTTAATGCTGAGGAATTGGCAGGTCTTGTCGTAAATCTTCTCCAGGTTCTCGCGGTCCCAGTAAAAGTCGGGCGTGAGCAGGAGGTCGGAGCTCAGGTTGATGCAATGTCTGAGGCGCGCAAATACATTTTAACCTACAGCATTGCTAGCCTAGCCTAATTTAGCTACTGTCTAGCTGAACCTGCAAGCTCGCCAAACCCTAATCCACGAAGCATTCCTACAAGAAAAATAAGTTAACCAAACTACTGTTTTGATTAACTGTGGTACATCAAAGCTTTATAAGTCTACGAGTGATAAATTAATTGGTGGGAGGGTGCATCGAGGCCAAATTGGATTTTTGAACCCATTGTCTGCCCAATCTGCTGCCGACCCTCCCATTACTAACTGATTGGACCAAGGACACAAATTTGGTCTCAACGTTGGTAGGGACGATATAGCAGCATAACCTGTATGTACACTTTTTGCTGGGGACGAGACATTAATAAGACCAAACAGATTGGGTGAAGGGGGTCAGGACTACATTTTTCACAAATATTAACCTAATTAATTGATAGGCTAAATAATCAATGCAAAGTAAATCTGTATTGTCTTATACTAAATTTCATATTTCATTGGTTCTCTGGATTTTAATTGCAAATTTAAATTGCAATATTTGAACATAACTTTTAACCTGTTCATAATCTCTTAACTATCCATAAAGGAAATAAATAAATACATAAACATTTGTCTTAAGCCCACTCAAAATTGTCTGTCTAAATAAAGAAATTAAAGATAACTGAAAGAACGTCCCAATCAGGGAATAACAAAAAATAAAAAATGGAGCCTTCTTTCAGGTAAAACTGCGTTTGTCCACAAGCACAGCCATACTCAACAAAAATGAAAGCTCCTTTGCGCTGCTGACCACATGAATAAAATAAAACTGAAAATTGGGGAGAAAGGGGTAAACCTCGGTTCAGTACATTTCTCAGTTTAATTAAAGTTAACAGTAAAAAACACATCCAGGAGGACACTTCTAAGCTGGGTCCGATTCGAGTTTTGCAGGTCAGCAAATTCAGTTTAATGTTATGCTAACTCTGATGCAGGTTGACTTTCAGTAATAAAATTGGTGGTGTGTTTCCCACCCCCACATCATTGACGTCTTTTTACATTACTTACAGTGGCTGCTGCTGGCCGAAAAAACACTTGTGTGGAGGGAAAGGGGCAAGTCATCAGCCAATCAAACGTGCATTTGAGGGAAAAAAATGGACTGGCACATTCACCAAGTGAAAAGGGGTACATGTTAAGTCTGAACACAACACAAAAAATTCACTTAATAATGGTAGGGTCAATTCTATCCCTACAGCATATGCGAAGAGATTCTAAATGACCTACTGTATATAACAAATGAAAAGTTAATAGTTCTATGTCCCTACTGTCCCTATGTCCTTGGATTGGACGTCTAGTAAATGGATCAAGTCATTTCAATTGATGGCAGAAGCATGAAAAGACCTTTCATGGCCCCTACCAACATGGCCTTAGGGCAGCCACGTTAGAAGGGACGACCTTCCCATCATAGTCAAAAGTCCTAACTAGTTCATTTTTCAACACATTATTTGATTAACAGTGGCTAATGAAAGAACACATAACGCGATCTTACTCAAATGATCGTGTTGGTTTTTTTCCATGTATTAAAGCAGAAGACGAGGTTCACCTCAAGGTGAAGAGCTGGCCAATCTTCTGCATGACGTCCGCCGACGACAACTTCACTCTGGCACCCGCCTTGAGTGCCTGAAAAGTCCAAATAAAGAAGGAGGCGAATCGACGACAGAGCAAATTTGCCGGCGGCGGTACCTCGGGGATGGACTGAATGGACTCCACAAAGTTATCCAGCGACACTTCCCATATGGCCAACTTGACTAGAAAAAGTCCAGAGAGGCATTGTTAACCGATCGCCGGTGATAGACATCTGATTCATCGAGAGGCGTTGGTCTCGAACCTGTGGCTCGGGGGCTGATTTCAACTCGCGGGACAATACAGTATTTTGCGGCAACCTTATTGGACAAATATTTCAAGAGCCGAGATATTTGAATAATATGTGTACATGCGTGCAGTTGTGTCATCTATGTGGCAAATACAGTGAGAATGAGAAAAGTGAGCTGTCATTTTTTTTCTACATCAAATGATTAAAAAAATACATGATAATAGGGTATATAAAAAAGCCCATATCGTGATAGAGGATTTTCCCCATATCTCACTACACTAATAAATACACATAAAATATATTATAAATACAGTATAATTACAATGAAATTGTATATTTAAATTACTATTTTGACTGGGCTGAACGAACGAACGAACAGAAGTGGGTAGAGTAGCCAAAAATTTTGTTCAAGTAAGAGTAGCTTTACTTTGCAAAATATTACGCTACTTAGGTAAAAGTGGTCAGGGATTCTCCAGAGATTTTTTTGAAGCTTTGGTGGTGGTAAGCTGCATCAGAGCCGGACAGCCCCACCATGTCGTGCCAAGGCGAAAATGCATCGTATCATGAAGAATGAACATTTTTGTAACAACAGTACAGACTTCATAATGATATTGACGGGCACGGGGCTGATTAATAAGGGGTCTATCTCCGTCAAAGCTGACCGAGTCGAAACACAGACGAAGAGCTTTTTACATTGAAAATTCTTGTGAATCAATGCTTAAATCCATGAATTCTATAGATATGGACGTAGAACAGTCCTGATTCTTTGTTAAAAGGGCACAGAACCGGGAAGTTAGCATTTATTTTACATAAATATGTTGAATGTGCAGCTAGTATTTAAGCCATTGTAGCTGCGGCCTTATGAAAACAAAGAGCTTTTTCCGCTAAAAATTCTTGTGAATCAAGGCTTAAATCCATGAATTCTTTATAGATATGAACATAAAACAGTCCCGATTCTTTGTTAAAAGAGCACAGAACTGGGAAGTTAGCAATTATTTTACATAAATACAGTGGGGAGAACAAGTATTTGATACACTGCCGATTTTTCTGGTTTTCCCACTTGCAAGCCATGTAGAGGTCTGTAATTTGTATCATAAGTTCTCTTCAACTGTGAGGGACGGAATCTAATACAAAAATCCAGAAAATCACATTGTATAATTTTTAAATAATAAATTTGTATTTAACTGCATGAAATAAGTATTTGATACATTACCAACTAGTAAATATTTCGGCTCTTAGTTTTTTAAGGGCCCCTCCTGTTCTCCACTCATTACCGGAAGTAACTGCACCTGTTTGAACTTGTTACCTGTCTAAAAGACACCTGTTCACATGCTCAAACAAACAAACTCCAACCTCTCCACAATGATCAATACCAAAGAGCTGTGTAAGGACATCAGGGATAAAATAATAGACCTGCACAAGGCTTAGATGGGCTACAGGAAAATAAGCAAGCAGCTTGGTGAGAAGGTAACAACTGTTGGAGTGATTATTAGAAAATGGAAAAAGTTCAAGTTGACGGTCAATCTGCCTCGTTCTGGGGCTCCATGCAAGATCTCACCTCGTGGGGCATCACTAATCATAAGGAAGGTGAGGGATCAGCCCAGAACTACACGGCAGGACCTGGTCAATGACCTGAAGAGAGTTGGAACCACAGTCTCGAAGAAAACCATCGGAAACACATTACGCCGTCATGGATTAAAATCCTACAGCGCACGCAAGATACCACTGCTGAAGCCAGTGCATGTCCAGACACGTCTGAAGTTATCCACTGACCATCTGGATGATCCAGAGGAGCAATGGGAAAAGGTCATGTGGTCGGATGAGACCAAAATTTAACTTTTTGGTCTAAACTCGGCTCGTCGTGTTTGAAGGAAAAAGAAGAGTACAACCCCAAGAACACCATCCCAACCGTGAAACATGGAGGAGGAAACATCATTTTTTGGGGCTTCTTCTCTGCCAAGGGTACAAGACGACTGCACCGTATTGAGGGTAGGATGGATGGGGCTATGTATCGCCAGATCTTGGCTGACAACCTCCTTCCTTCAGTGAGAGCCCTGAAGATGGGTCGAGGCTGGGTCTTCCAGCATGACAACGACTCAAAGCACACAGCCAAGGCAACTAAAGAGTGGCTCCGTAAGAAGCATCTTAAGGTCCAGGAGTGGCCTAGCCAGTCACCAGATCTGAACCCGATAGAAAATCTATGGAGGGAGCTGAAAGTCCGTGTTGCCCGGCAGCAGCCCCGAAACCTGAAGGCTCTGGAGAAGATCTGCATGGAGGAGTGGGCCAAAATCCCTGCTGCAGTGTGTGCAAACCTTGTCAAGGACTACAGGAAACGTTTGGTATCTGTTATAGCAAACAAAGGTTTCTGTACCATTAAGTCCGATTTTCGTGATGTATCAAATACTTATTTCATGCAATTAAATGCAAATTTATTATTTAAAAATCATACATACGTGATTTTCAGTTTTTTTGTATTAGATTCCGTCCCTCACAGTTGAAGAGAACTTATGATACAAATTACAGACCTCTACATGCTTTGCAAGTGGGAAAACCAGCAAAATCGGCAGTGTATCACATACTTGTTCTCCCCACTGTATGTCGAATGTGCTGCTAGTCTCTAAGCCACTGAAGCTGCGGCCTTATGAAAACAAAGAGCTTTTTCTGTTGAAAATTCTTGTGAACAAATGCTTAAATCCCTGAATTCTTTATAGATACGGATGTAAAACGGTCACGATTCTAGGTTAGAAGAAAAAAAAACCTGTGCAGTTAGCATTTATTTAACGTAAATATTGCGAACTAGGACGCCAATGCCGTGGCGGCTAATTTCTCCCATTGATTTTTTCCCCCATTTCAAAATGCATGCATGTTACAAAAAATATAATTACCTTGAATCCTTGAACAAAGCACTCCTGAGACAATCCGTCCTGTTTGTATGCGGTACAGCTTTCGTACTTTTTCAACCTAAATCCGCGCATCGCGTGCGTGTGTTTGAGAATAACTCCTCTTGATGTGGGCAAGCCCCCTATTTGAAGGCGTGAAGCAGTGTATGACGGATGTGACCCGTCCATATCATTATGAAGTCTATGAACAACATTTGTTCCAAGAAGAACCATAACAAAGATCTCGAACATTGGAGATCGGAACATGACTGTCTATAATTACGATGGAATATTAGGGCCAAATAAGAATTAAAATAAAAGAACTCCGAGATTAAAGCCGGACTATTGCTTTGAGGAAAAAAAAAAAGTCATTATTACGTAGAGGGTAATAAATGTATTAGCCGCTCCGCACTTTGAGTACATGTACCTTAGCTGGGAGATATGACGAAGAATTAGTATAAATTATTCTATTGATATTAATTTGATGTAGATGAGGCCAAATATGAAGGATTTTCTTATTTGTAAAACCGATTCTAAAACACAAGATGCCTTCATTATTATTGATTTTAACGGAGGCAGCAACGCTCTTACATACTGTAGAGTACGAAGCTGCTTATTTAACTACATTAGCCCTATGTAATAATTCTCGTACGTAAAACGTAATTATTCTCGCAGTAATACGAGAAAAAAAAGTCGAACTATTACTACGACGATGAATGTCGAATTATTAGCACAAGAATAAAAATTGTTCTATTACGTCGGGCTAATAAACTGAATGAGCTGAATAAGCAATATTGACAGCATCTTGTGTTTTAGAATCAGTTTAACAAGTAAGGTAATCCTTAACATTTTGCCTCATCTAAAACAAATTATAATAAATGAAGGATTTATACTAATGCTTCGTCTAAGCTCTCAGCTACGATACATGCACGTAAAACGCATAGCTGATTACAGCTACATTACCCCTACGTAATACTTTTTTTCTTGTAGCAATAGTACGACTTACATCTCATAGTCTTTTTTTTTCTTTTTTTAAATTATTATCTTTATTTGGCCCTAATACGTACAACATTACCACAGCAATAATAGTCCTTCTGTTAACAGACCCGCGTCCATTGAAAACTTAAATCTTTTCTAAATACTACAAAATACTCATCTGAAAATACAACCAGAGACATAAGCAACGAACAAATGCTATGCTAGGACGCGACAATTCGGGTTAAAAACACGCCATAAAGAACTCAAACGTTATGTCAATGTCAGTATTCAGGTTGTTTTCACAGACATTACATTCTTTAACTTGAAATACATTTCTGAGGATTTTTCTCCCCATTTCCAACTCTGCGCCGACATAGTCAGGTACAACCGACGTGATTTTACAAATAAAGCATGTAAAGGAACAATTTCTATTTGACGTGATATTTCAGACGACTTCTGGCAAATAATGCGTAAATAATGAGCTACATAGTATATTCATCTAAACGTATTGTTAAATAATACAAATTATAAATTATAAGGGTGTAACGGTACATGTATTTGTATTGAACAGTTTCGGTACGTGGTCCTCGGTTCGGTACGGGGACGTACCGAACGGGTTTCTGACAGAATGTAAAGTGCTGTCAAATTTAGCGCGTTAACGGGTGGTAATTAATTTTTTAAATTAATCACGTTAAAATACTTGACACATTTAACGCAAGCGCGGAATGCCCGCTCATGCTTCCCATAATCCCACTGTTACGTCCCACGGACGGCTGCTAAGGGCGTAACATAAAATGAGCCACGCACACACAAGTCGAACTCGCAATGAACAAAATACACAAAATGCGGAAGAAGCTGGCTTCAGCGTAAGCCCAGGCCAAAACAACAAACAAAATGAAACTACACTTGAACCCCACCCGCAAAGTAAACCCTGATCGTAAAAAAGAAAAAACAATACAGCCACTACCCTGGCTTCTACACTAAACAAAACGGGTTGAACGAAAAAGGCAGTTTACCTCTACTGCTGCGGTGCTCTAATTTACAGTGATTAACAAAAACGATCCAATAACGAATTAACACAAAATACCTCACTGAAAAAGCGGAAGTGTAACAAAATAGCGATCAAATGCACAGGTGAATGAATGGTGAGCAAACAGCTGGCGAGGAGGTACGCGGCACGTATGCTATCAAATGCGAAGTTGTGAACTCTGAGTGTTGACTGTAAAATGACAAACGGTCAGATGACTTTTGCTAACGCTACATTTACTTGGTTAAGAAGACTCAGGCACAATACACACGCGGGTATGCAAGCTCAAACAACGGCCTAATAGTATTACCCAGAGTCGTATTACTGTGTATCGGATTAGCTGCTGTAAAGCAAGTGTCGTTATTGCCGCAAATGTAAACAAAGCGCTGCATAATGGATACATGTCAGACAGCGGCAAGTTCAGGAGCGTGGCCCGTCAGCGGCGGTGACGTCGTCTGCCCGTCCGGCGTCAATCAGAGTACGCCACGTTGGGAGCGGAGGCAGCCAGCTGGCGGACGCGGCGATCAGATGACTGACAGTCTCAAAAAAGATAACACTTAAACGGCCAGTGCTGTCGCACCACTCAGAAGTGCAGTGAGCAGCGTGGGTAACGGTTAAATGTTAACATGGAAAATTGTTGGACCTCTGGGTGGGGAATTCAATTTAAAAAAGAATATAGCTGGAACAACTCTTTACTTCAGTGTTGCAACTGTTCAATTTTGTACATCAGATATTTATTTTAAAGAAAAAGTCTTAGCCAAAGTTATTTTTATTTTGTTTTTCAAAATATTTACATTTCAGAATATTGTATTTTCTATTTTTGAGCAGAATTCTTATTTTTGAGCAGAATTCTAGCTTTGTGTAGGCCAATGTTCCTATTGTTGAAAGCACAAAAGTGTGTAATAAACAACTAGCACATTTATATTTTGCATTTTGTTTTCTTACTGTACCGAAAATGAACCGAACCGTGACCTCAAAACCAAGGTATGTACCGAACCGAGATTTTTGTGTACCGTTACACCCCTAATAAATCACAATGTATCTTTTAATCTAAAAAAAAAAAAAAATCTCATTTGCGAGGCGTGGCGGCTTTTATTTTGGTGTCGCGGTGCACCACAATCTTTGATGTGTAGGGGAAACCCTGGTAGTAAAAAAAAATTTACTCAAGTGCAAGTAAAAAAATGATTTGGTGAAAAGAACACTCAAGTATTGAGTAACTTTGTGAGTAACTGCGTATGATGTTTGATTTTTTTTCTTTTTAAACAATGGTATTTCTTTCTCAAGTTATCACCATGAACTGTTATTATTATACTTTAACATATTACATAACAACTAAAGATGCACGATAATATCGGTTACTGATAATTATCGGCCGATAATGGCAATTATGACGTTACACAGATAATCCAGATTAAAAAAAATTCAACCAATAATGCAATCCGATAATTATATACTTGATTTGAACTCCAAATATGCGTAAACGAAGCAGTTTTGTCCACTTCTCCACTGCCGCCTCCTCTCTCTGAAGCCCCTGGGGGCGGGTGGGGGGGCTGGGGGTTTGAGCAGTATGGCGTCATAGAGGAGGTGGAGTTACACAACAGAGATGAGGCAATATTATGGCGGATCTCACTAACGTTGGTTGTTCACCGTGTGGTAAACAAACGTCGCTCTCGCCATCTGCAAAACATGCACTGCAGAAGTTCCTCGAGGCGGAAAGAAAGAGTCCTCATTCAACACCACTAACCCAGCAGCCATTTAAAACTGCATCACAAAGATTTTTGGAACGAATACGAGGCTGCTGCTAGCGCGAATGCTACAGCTAAACACACATAAACCAGCTAAACTATGGGGCTTGCGACGATAGAGAGACGCTGCGGCCTACTCTTCTTTGTGTCGGGTTGTTTAGGAATGCAGCCCAAAGCCGGTGGTAAACTCCACCTAAGGCTAAACACCGGCAAGGAGACCGATAGTCGACAAGTAGCCGTCTCCCGACGGAGCCCGCCACTCTGGCCGATCCAGCAGGCCGCCGGCGGGGCGGGCCGGTGGCCCGAGCCCGATTGCCCTGCGGCGTGACCTCCGGCGAACACCCCGGTTTCTCGAGCGTTCCCCCACGTGCGTGCGGGACGTGAAGCTCGCACATTCGTCTGGAGCAGAGCCATGCCCTGAATACGCCGCGCCGAGACGGCCGAGGCGGGCGGATATAACACCGGTACGAACATAGCTGCCGCCACCACTCATCTCCGGTTCAACTCATCGTGCACTACGGCGGCCGGACGGACTGAAGGGCACAGGCAGGAGGGGATGCGGGACGAGAGACTTTTTTTTTTACCGAAGTGACCGGAGAGCCCAAGCTCCGGATAAAAAAATAATGCAATTTTAAACGACCACCATTCTTCGTGAAAAACATGCTGATTACATAATTTCACCACGGACATTTGGACAAGTGATTTCAAGTAAGCATGCTTCGGCACAGTGGTTAGATGATAATTGTAACATGCATCAAACCACTCACACTAAGTCAGCCAGTCAGTAATGTATTCAGTACGCTGTAAATTTATGACGTCTTAATCAGATCATTCTTCTTAAATCTAGTCAAAAAATTTTCCCCATCTTGTTTTGAGTGTTAAAGACTAATTAACAGATGAATGCTCCACATTTTTCCACTTACTTGAAGTAAATATTGCCATTTGTTCTTATTAAGCCCATTAATCTAAAAAAAAAGGTAATTTTTCACCTAAATCAAGAAAAAAATGCTTTCAAATAATGTTTTGAACCATACCTATTCTTGAACATTTTTTAACATTTCTGACTTTGTTTTAGGATTAAGAATACGAATTTATTGCTTAAAATTAGGCTGTTAAGCTTATTTTCAGCTAGCTATTTTTCTTCAACAAATCTGAGTGAAATATACTTGAAGTGCTGGCAGATAATTTCACTTATTTCCAATAGATTTACACTGAAAACAAGGGAATTTAACTAGTTTCAAGGAGGTGTGTTTTTGCAGTGTAGTAAATGTTAGGAATGGCCTACTTTTAAACGCATTTTTGAGCAACAGTTATTTACTCTGTAAGTAATTGTTGCCAAAAGTTTACCATAACACAATGTCAGACAATGTCTTTATTTAGATGTTGGAATTTACTACTTGTTCACATTTGATGTTGAAAAAGGAACAATAAATTATATTTTTGCACAGTAATATTTTCTCTTGTGTATACTTTAAAATTTTACATAAATCTTTTAATAGAATTATCGGCTTCACATTATCGGTTATCGGTTGGAACGAGGAGGATATTATTGGTTATCGGTATCGGTTGAAAAATGTATTATCGTGCATCACTAATAACAACACTAAGCCAAGGAAATTAAAAAAACATTGAATTCCGGCGAGAGAACAAAATTACAGAAATTAAGCATTATTTGTCCAAAGAGCATGAGTGTCCTCTATTGGAGAAAACATTTCCTATTATGAAATTAAAATGATCATATTTACGATTTTCCGCAGTCAACCGGTGTGAAATAGAAACTGGTAGAGAGTCTAAACCCCGCGCTTTCGAGTCATGTTGACAGCAGCACTCCATGTCAAATACTTAAATTTTTACGTTGCTTTCAAGTCGCCGTGTGATTGAACAGGCCGGCGTGATCATAGAACAGCATGCTTGAGTCTGATTGGTGTAATGATTCTAATGAAGTGGTAGATAACGTATGGATGGAGTCATGTATTATTGTGGCGTTGTATCATTGGTGAAAGGTGCCATTGTTGGCATCATCTCTGGCAAAAAAAAAAAAAGTAAAATCAAATTTGTAGAATAAAGAGGAAAAATGTAACGACTAAGTGTAGCCCAAAGTAAAAGAGCAAGAGTAGCATTTCTTCTTCACGAATCTACTCAAGTAAAAAGTATGTCTTAGTAAAACTACTCTTAGAAGTACATTTTTCTCAAAAAGTTACTCAAGTAAATGTAACGGAGTAAATGTAAAGCGTTACTACCCACCTCTGCGAGTCAAACGTTGATTGTACACAGTCTACGTGTACAGAAGCGCATGAAAATGGCCGTCAACATCACCGAACGATATGATTTTCGTCTGACCTGACAAACACAAAGCGTTGGAGAAGGCGAACTTCTCCAGAACCAGCTCTTGCCCCTCCAGGTTCTTGCTCAAAATAAAGTTTCCGTGCTCTAGTTTGGTGTTTCCCCTGTGCGGAGAGGAAGAAGAGAAAGTAGATTTTAGCTCTCACCAAAAAAAACTAACAACAAAAAAAAAAATCTTTGAAAAGTGGACTCACTCGCCGTACATGTAGTTGATCTCCTCGTTTTCCCAATGGACCAAGGCTACTTCGTATGGCTGACTCTCATGACGCTCCAATATCCGCAACACCGTCTTCAGCTGAGCAACAAAACATTTGGACGAAGGTGCTGCATGTCAAATTAATTCCAAGGTGGTGGGTTGGCAGCCAATTCTACTAATAGTGCTCATTCTAATCATTTTCATTCACGGCTTAAGAAGGAGATGAGCGTTCATCGCCCTAACCGACGTGGTCTTTTGTAAGGGCCATCAAACTCAATGCACTGATATACAAATCAAGACATCACTAGCTTGTTCTTTTAAGATGATTTGATTGACATCAAAGCATCTGCTATTTACTCATTGACTGCTGTTGACGGCACCAGACAACAAATCTATTTGAAGTGGGAGGGTCGGCAGAAAATGAATAAAGTATTTCTTTATTACAAGTAGTCCCCGGGTTATGACGCACCCGACTTACGAGATTTTGACTTTACGACATGTCAAGTCAGTGGTTTTCTCCAGTGTTTTTTTTTTTTTTTTGGAAGCACAACAGTGTCTTGTCCGCCACCTCTCAGCATTTTAGGTAAGAACAGTATATTATTTGCCCTTTAATTTTGTTATTTATTGAATCTAAATGGTTCATCTCTAATTGCTATGCATATCTGGTATTTCATTATACTATATGTGCAGCCAAGCCCGTGGAGGGGGGGGGGGGGCACCGGGTATCTTGTCCCGGGGCTCACGACCGTAGGGGCCCCTGAATGACCCTTAATTTATTTTACTTTATGTTCACATTTTTTATTTAAATCATTGTCTGTTTAAATATCATGTTCTACTCAATATAGTCTTAAAAACTTTAACATATTAAACATTTCAAATATATATATTTTTTCCTTTTTTTGCACAACACCCCCCTCCGTCATAGCAGAGAATGGTTTGACTCCGCTCTGGCGCACTCAAGGCTACACAATGTATGTGCCCTGAAGCGGGAAATTAAAATCTGTCATTGTTATAAACTCTAAACATGGCGAGTTGTCTTAAATCGGGCGCGCGGAAAAGAAAAAGAGATGAATATCATACAGGTGAACGAAAAAAATGACGTTTTTAAAAGGGGGACAAGAAGCCAGAGAATTAGGACTAGAGGTAGCTGTGGACGGTGATGTCGGTAAGCGAACAACAGCCGCTAACACTGAACGTTTACATTCCCGATCACCGTGACCAATGCCCGATTCGGTGACAAATAAGTAAATGTCAGTTCTAAGAAGAACTATGGTGTGATCGATGTTAAGGGAGGGAAGAAATATCTATTTTATTTTTTATTTTATTAATATGACGTATAATACATGTTTTGGATCGTTGAGATTGAGGGTACTTAAAGGGTTAATTCTGACCTGCGGAAATGGGGGTTACATCGCCAGCATAGGAATGGAACTCGTTCGTTAACCGGGGACTACTTGTACTACTTTATTTGTATACTGCTCGCTTGATTAAACTTAGGGGTAACAGTGGGCCAGAACAGTCCGGAACGCTGTTCCGGTAAAAGATTTGGGGTCAGAATGGGGCTGAATGGTGCTTTGATCCCAAAAATATGATGCCAACTGTCAAAACCCCATGTTTAAAAAAAAAAAAAAAAAACTCCCACGCTACCACACACACGCATCCCCAACAAGAACAATCTACTAACGTCAGATTTTACATACACAAGTGTTAACAACAAGCCTCATAAAGTGCTTGTGTAGCATCATCTGTTTCCACCGAAATGTATTATTCATTTATTTATTCTATGTAGTTCTTCCCAGCGTCTCTCTGTATCTGACAAATTGCGTTGCTGTGCACATGCCGGCAGCAAAAAAAAAAAAAAAAAAACCCTGGACTCTGCTGTCCATTCATTTGGCTGACATACTGACATGTGATCAGCATGGATAGTTAAATCTGATTGGTTCAAATGCACATTTTTATTGGGCAAAACAAAGAGGAGAAAAACAAGCTTGTTGAACTAAAAGAGGAATGCAACTGAAAATTGATCAGATTTTTAAAAGAAAGCAAAAAGTTGAAAGTTGATTAAACTCCAAACTACTCATGCATGGGCTCAAATGCACTGTACCCAATGTGACGCGGGACATCAAAGGAAAGTGACCTTAAATCGACCGTGTAGCAGCAATGAAGCAAATTTATTTTCCTTCATTTAATAACATATATACTGTATTTGATACCGCAAAATACTTCCAAACCGTGGACCTTCTCGCCGTGTTTTGATGACGTAGGTAATCACAAGAGGACCACAGTTCTTCACACTATACGGTGGTAAACTTTCACTTTTGGACCGAAAATGAAATTTTAGCTATTTTCTTATTATTTTAGATATTTTTAGATATTTTTTAGAAAGTTTTGGGCGCCAAATTTTCAGTCACATCTCTAAGTATTAGTCTTGCCCGCACATAATAATAAGTACAGTATCTTTAAATCATTTTAAATAAATTTAACTAATTGAAAGTTATCCTTAAAAAAAAAAAAAAAAAAAAAAGATTTAAATAGTAATCAATAAAAAAAACATTTAAAACAAACTTAAAAAAAAAAACCCCAATGAAAACAGGTTAAGAATTGAAATACCGTATTTTTCGGACTATAAGTCGCAGTTTTTTTTCATAATTTGGCTGGGGGTGCGACTTATACTCAGTAGCGACTTATGTGTGAAACTATTAACACATTATTATTATCATTTCACATGTTATTTTGGTGTTTTGGAGTGACACTGGTGGTTTGGTAAACTTGTTAGCATGTTCTTTATGCTATAGTTATCTGAATAACTCTTAATAGCTATGTTACATTAGAAATATTTATTGTCATCATCATCATCGGTATAAGTTGACAATTACAAAATGTGAACCGACGAAAGACAAGGGCAGACGGGAGAAGCATATGCTTATCTTATGCATATAACCATATGCTTTTTAACATACCGGCCACGTTCGCATTTTGTTGTTCATGCATCATGTAACATTATCACACTGTTCATTTATTCAGCATGTTGTTCTCAATTGTATTTTTATTTTGAATTGCCTTTCAAGATGACATATCTGCTCTATGTGTTGGATTTTATCAAGTAAAAAATTTCCCCCCAAAATGCGACTTATACTCCAGTGCGACTTACTGTATATATGTTTTTTTCCTCTTCGTTGGGCATGTTAAGGCTGGTGCGACTTATACTCAGGTGTGACTTATAGTCCAAAAAATACGGTAATTGAATTAAAAATGAAATGAAAATAGAGCAGTGGTGGGCAAACTGGTCCTCGAGGGCCGCAGTGGGTCCTGGTCTTTGTTCCAACTGATCCAGCACAGAGCTTTTAACCAATGAGGTTTCAATGGAAACAAGAAGCATCTAACTGCAAGCAACTGATTGCACTTTTAACACACCAGATTGGTAAAAAGGTGTCATCTTGATGGGTTGCAGCAAAAACCCGCACCCACAGCGGCCCTTTATGGAATAGTTTGCCCACCTCTGAAGTAGAAGGTTCAAGAAGTCAAGTGCGCACACAGCATACTTACAGTTGTGGTTAAAAGTTTACATACACTTGTGAAGAACATAATGTCATGGCTCTCTTGAGTTTCCAGTTATTTCTACAACTCTGATTTTTCTCTGATAGAGTGATTGGAACATACTTCTTTGTCACAAAAACATTCATGTTTGGTTCTTTTATGAATTTATTATGGGTGAACAGAAAAAAAGCGATCAAATCTGCTGGGTCAAAAATATACATACAGCAGCGCTAATATTTGGTAACATGTCCCTTGGCCATTTTCACTTCAATTAGGCGCTTTTGGTAGCCATCCACAGGCTTCTGGCAAGCTTCTGGTTGAATTTTTGACCACTCCTCTTGACAGAATTGGTGCAGTTCAGTTAAATTTGATGGCTTTCTGACATAGACTTGTTTCTTCAGCATTGTCCACAAGTTCTCAATGGGGTTTAAGTCGGACTTTGGGAAGGCCATTCAAAAACCTTAATTCTAGCCTGATTTAGCCATTCCATTACCACTTTTGATGTGTGTTTGGGGTCATTGTCCTGTTGGAACACCCAACTGCGCCCAAGACCCAATCTTCGGCATGATGACGTTAGGTTATCTTGAAGAATTTGAAGGTAATCCTCCTTCGTCATTATCCCATTTACTCTCTGTAAAGCACCAGTTCCATTGGTAGCAAAACAGCCCCACAGCATAATACTACCACCACCGTGCCTGACGGTAGGCATGGTGTACTTGGGGTTAAAGGCCTCACCTTTTCTCCTCCAAACATATTGCTGGGCATTGTGGCCAAACAGCTCGATTTTTGTTTCGTCTGACCACAGAACTTTCCTCCAGAAGGTCTTATCTTTGTCCATGTGATCAGCAGCAAACTTCAGTCGAGCCTTAAGGTGCCGCTTTTGGAGCAAGGGCTTCCTTCTTGCACGGCAGCCTCTCAGTCCATGGAGATGCAAAACACGCTTGACTGTGGACACTGACACCTGTGTTCCAGCAGCTTCTAATTCTTGGCAGATCTGCTTTTTGGTGATTCTCAGTCGAATCTTCACCCTCCTGACCAATTTTCTCTCAGCAGCAGGTGATAGCTTGCGTTTTCTTCCTGATCGTGGCAGTGACAAAACAGTGCCATGCACTTTATACTTACAAACGATTGTTCGCACTGTTGTTCTTGGGACCTGCAGCTGCTTTGAAATGGCTCCAAGTGACTTTCCTGACTTGTTCAAGTCAATGATTCGCTTCTTCAGATCCATGTATGTATATTTTTGACCCGGCAGATTTGATCACTTTTTCTGTTAACCCATATAATAAAGTCATAAAAGAACCAAACTTCATGAATGTTTTTTGTGACAAAGAAGTATCTGTTCTAATCACTCTATTGGAGAAAAATCAGAGTTGTAGAAATAACTGGAAACTCAAGAGAGCCATGACATTATGTTCTTCACAAGTGTATGTAAACTTTTGACCACAACTGTAATAGTGCCAGTGTTGCTTGTAGGTTACAAGTCAGCCAGTGCGGGGCAGCCTTGTTAAAGCCAGTTTTCACTTCCGTTCAATATTACAAACAAGTGATTCAAAAATAAGAGCCCATACTGTTTTGGGAGCTGTTTCAATCAAAATGAAGTAGCACGCGTGACTGTATTTTTTTGTTTCATTTGGCATGAATCAAAGCAAATACCAGACGGGGCTTCGGTTACCGTTTTGTCTTCCGCGTTCCAGAAAACCACCGAGCCTTCCCTGAAAATGATTACAAGTTAGCATCTTCGTGAATAAATTATGAACCCTTTTCCTGTGAGGGCGCACCTGAAGAAGAAGATGAGAGAAGCGTCGTCCGCTTTGGCGCTCATGTCGGAACTTGTCACCAACACGTTGGAGGCGTCTGAGTGACGACAACAACAAAGAGCACGTACTGTAGCCAAGGTGGAGCACCTTCAGTGTTATAGGGCAAGTCCACATTTTTGCTAACCAGCACGTGTGTGTTATTACAGGCTAAAAGCTGCTAACTTTACTGTAATTCCACAATAAAGGTGCTTTGAAATACAACAAAAGGTGAAAAAGGCTTCATCATTAATTGAGACAGTCATGAATCTTCCTTTTCAAGGCCCCCAGTGCTAAAAAAATCTCCAAACAAATTATGATGTGACACTGAGAAGTGGTTGTAGATTTTTGCGATCAATCGGCGTGATTTTCTCTTGCCGCGTGACACTTAGGTCAACGTGCGCTCGTGCTAGACAGCTAGACGTGATCACCCAATTCTGGTGGTGACATCCCCACCAGAATTGCTGCGGGAAAAAAGTGGGCGTTCCCCGATGCATTGTTTTGGCTGGAATAACTATAAATTGAGGAAAAACAGCCACAATTGAGTGCCAAATTCATTTTCTACATGGAAAATGACAATAACGCAGTCGTTTTCCTTTTTTGACACGAACCTTCACCCCCCCTCCCCCGAGTCCAAACGCATTGGACGTCTAGCACCGTCCACGGCGCCCCGTGAGTTTCAAGGGAACTCATTTTTTCCTCACCTCGAGGGAAGTCGACTTCCCGAAAGCCGTGTCGCATCAGGTCGACAGCAAGCGAGGGTAGATTGTACTCATCCGCTGTGGCGAAGGCTATACATTGCATCATGTCCTGAAAAGATTAGGCCACGTGACATGACGTGACGGAAAAAGAAACGGCGGTGAGCTCACCGCGTCCTGACTCAGGTACGGCTGATTGCTTCTGGAAGGTTGTTTGGTCCTGGGTCCCTTGGGAACCCTCTTCCCGGGTGGTGCCGGCGGTTTCAATGCAGGCTTTAAAACCGACGTGACCAGACTTGACGCGTAGCAACGCCTCTGTCGGAGATCCCGTAAGATGAAGCGGCTAAGACGGGGAAATCCGTTAAAAGCCAACGGCAGAGAGTGTCCGGGAGGCTCCGGACGGCGCCGGAAAAGGCTGGGCCAGGCACCCACTCCGGCCCTCCAAGTCCGCAGAAGCATGGTTATCTGCCGGGCCACTAAATGGGACACAAATGCACGTAAGCACTGCTTGTTCCAAAACTTCACCCGCTTCAAACGTCAATGGTGCACTTATATTACACATCATTGGACTTGCATTGGAATATTTCAACGGCAATGTTTTGGAATTTGGTTCAAGTTCCTTGCAGTGGTCACAGTGCAAGTAAAAAACTAATTAATTACAGTTACAAATTACTTTTCCCAAAAAGTAATTGAGTTATACTGAATACTGAATGTAAGTGTCATTTGTTACTTGGCAAAGTAACTGGTTTTACTTTCATGTTTTTTTTTTTTTTTTTCATTTAAAAAAAAAAAAAAAAAAGTCACACTTTGTGAAGAGTTTTTGGGACAGTTGCCCTAGCCCAATTCTTTACTCTAAAGTTAACTAGACAGAGGGGTCTTGAGGATATTGCAATAACTAGATAGTAATCTTTGCTATGTTTGGAAGTCATTTAATGTTCTGAATCAACCGTTAAACTTATTAAAATTGCTCACGTTATTGCATTAGTTCCACTTTGTCTACTTTCGACGTGAAAGTTTTAAAGCTGTTTCATCATTTAAAGATAGATTCAAGTCAAGATTTTGCCGATTTAGGAGTATTTTAGATAAAAAGTTACTTAGGTTCGCTAGGAAGGTTCTCTACAACAGAGCCTTTCTGAGAAGTCAACCGCTTTAAGATGGTGGGTGTTTACCAACACCGGCAAGTCTGCCACCTAGCCTAGCATCACGTTTGTAACGACGTCAGAACTCCCTCTTTCTCACTCCCGCTCTTATTTCTCGCATCATTCAACCAACGTAGTAACGCAAAGTAACGCACGCCTCTACATTCTCATTACCGATAAGGGCGTTACAAAGATGAGAAAAGTAATTAATTAGATTACTCACTACTGAACAAAATAACGCTGTTATACTCTAACGCCGTTATTAACACACTGTTTACAAGTCACTTCCTGATGATTTGGAGGCATTTCCATAAGAAAGCAAAGCTGGTTCTCGTCCTCAATAACGATCTAAAGTTGTTGTTTTTTTAATATCATTTTAAAATGAGTTCTCTAAAGAGTTAATTTCATTAGTCAGTACTTCTCAAATAGTGGGGCAAGTCCACCCAGGTGGGTGCAGAGCGATGCCAGGGGTGGCAAATGTGACCTCGGGGAACATACTTTTATAGCGTACTAGAATACAGTGTAATTGCAAATCCACTCAGTGAGAGACAGTGGCGCTCTCATTTTCAGAGTGTGCGCAGTATTTTTTTAACCAAACATGAGCACACACCACTGAGCACTGGACATATGAAGAACTAACACGAGGAAATATGACAAAGCGTTGGTAGCGCTTGGCTTTGGCTTTCAATACAGTGGGAGACGAGGAAAGACCAGTCTGTTTACTGTGTCTAAAAATGTTTGCAGCGGACAGCAGGGAGCCAAATCTATTAAGACGTCACTTAAAGATGACCCCAATCACATTGATAAGCCACTTGATTTTATTTTTTCAGCGAGAATGTGCCAAATATTGCCAACAATCGTGCCGCGTTGTCTCTGTTGTATCAGTAAACCAGCGAGCACTGTTAGCTTCATATGAGGTGGCATACCAAGTTTCTCAGTGCAAAATAACCCCACGCCATAGCGGATACTAAGCTTCGGCTTCTCCCGTCTGCCCTTTTCTTTTTGGGTTGAAATATTGTAAACACATATAAATGCTGTTTGTTTGGATTTAACATGCCTGAAGGGAAAATAAAATAAATAAATACTGCCTGCAGCAAAAATAAAAACTGTCCCTCTGTCCAATGACACTGTCGTTTTTGTTTGTTTTTTGTTTTTTTTTGGTCAAATTGTTTGGCATATTGTCCTCGTAAGTTAATGTCGCTAATCAATTTATATATATATATTTCTTGATTTAATTAAATTAAATTTTTCAGTATCAAATGGTCAAAAAATTTACCTTGAGTGTATTTTTACAGTTTGGATGAGACTTTTTTTTTTTTTTTTTAATTCAAATTGATACACTTTAAGTGTTTTCTGTAACAAACAAAACAACATTAATAAGGTAAGAAGGTTAGTAATTCATCTACTATACTATAGACTGGGATAAAAGAAAAAAATCGATTAACATTGATAAAGTTATACTTTATTGTGAGATTATCTACATATTTTTCTTTTAATATTAAAAAGGACACAATGTTATGCAGAGGTGTACTTATAATTTTATAGACAAGTGATACTATTTACAGTGGCAGCAGAGAGTTGGGGGGGGGCCTTTACGTCTTCCAAGGGGGGCGTAACAGAAAATTAATTGAGAAGCACTGTCATAAATGAACTATCAAAAATAAATAAATTTTAAGAAAAAAAAACATTGACTGCCATTGATGACAAAAGCTGTCTAATTCATTAAGACTGCTGCTTAGACGGTCAAAGAGTTCATTCATTTCAGAAGCCTAGAAAGGTTGTTGACGCGCACGTTTTCTTAGTTTGAGTGTTGAAATTGTATCGTGAAATGCAACGGGTTACTGTGTGTTCCGTGTCAAAACTGTGCATTTTTCGAGCAACCCTGCTTGGCAAAATACCTCACCTTGCTTTAGCTGTTTGGAATTTGAAATTATAAATCGCAGCTGTTCAGCATGGCACGGATCGGCATGACATGGGGAAAAAAATAAAATAAAAAACGAGTAGAAGCTACTCGGCTCGCTACCTGAAGTCCGAAGACGAGCGGTTGATTAAACCATGCTGAAGGTAACCCAAAAATAAAGCATTCAAACACTTTGGAATGCTTAAAATTTGCGCACCTGAAAAAGAGAATGTCCTTCTTTTGCCAATAAAGTTTGGCAAACGGTTACCTTCGTAGAGTAACAGGCTAGATGTCTGAAGCGCACTGTGAGCTAACGGGAATGGGCGTCCTCATTGTCGGCCATTTTGCGTCAGAGACGCTTTAGCATAACTAATATTAGAGATGAAGTCCATTTGTTGCGTTGTTAAACTTCCCTATTTTGTGAATTCATCCACCTTGAATTCGACAAACGTTTTGTTAGGTTAAAAAGCGTTTGTCAATCACTGAAGAATTCAGCGTGTTATGAGTATTTTAGTGGAGAAAATTGTTCATCCTACGCCCGCTACGATTGAACTTCGCTGATGAAAGATGGCCGCTAGTTAGATACGCCGCCGAGATATCAGTGTCTACAAGTGTAGGCGCACTATCCTACCATTTTGCCTCGCTACGGTTGGCGATTACGTCACTCACAAGCGACTCGCTCACCTTTCTGACTTGCACGGAGGTTACAACCCTCCCACTTCAAACCGGTTGGACATCTCTCACTGATAAAGTCATTCTTAATGGACAGCAGGCAGAAGCATGAAAAAGCTTGTTTTTCTGTATATTTGTAATTGGAAGATGCTTTCTTTTCTTGCAGGAGCAAGACCGTGGCGGGCAGGTTAGAATCCAACCAGTAAAGGGCGCTCCCTCCCTGTCTTTTGGGAAGCTAACGTTTAAAACTCATCTTAAGCTGTGGTTTAATTTTAAATTTTAACTTCTGAGTAATTTATTCATTGGCGGCCATGGACGTCCAATGTTTTTCCCATTCATTTTCAATGGCAAAAAAACCAGTGTCCCCAAATCACAAGGAAATGACGAAATATAAATAGGCCGTGTCCCCCAAATGCCCCTGATTCCATTGACGCTTATGGAGGGTTCTGCCATTGACGGCAATGGACGTCCAAATTTCCCATTCATTTCCAATGGCATTTACTTTGTTTAATGCCATTGACGGGCATGTTTATCCATTCTATTGATGCCAATGTACTTGGATTCCATTGACGCCTGTGTAAGTCGATGCCATTGACGGCCATGGACATTCAAATTTTTCCCAATTTATTTTCAATGACAAAAAAACAAAACAAAAACAATATCCCCAAATCAACAGGAAATGGCCAGATATCAACAGGACGTGTCCCCCAAATGACCTGATATAACCAGGTCACGCCCCCTAAATGATCTGACATGACCAGGACATGCCCCCTAAATGTCCCCAAATGACCTCATATGACTAGGACACGGCCCCAAATGTCCCCATATGGCCTGATATGACTAGGACACGCCCCCCCAAATGACCTGATATGACCACGACACGCCCCCTAAATGTCTCCAAATGACCTGATATGACCAGGACACCACCCCCAAATTACCTGATATGACCAGGACACTCCCCCAAATGACCTGATATGACCAGGACACTCCCCACAAATGACCTGATATGACCAGGACACTCCCCCATATGTCCTCGAAATGTCTCCAAACCAAACTGGGTGGGGCTAAGATCTGTATCTCCATACTGTAAAGACCCAGGGGAATTTCTCCAGAAATTGCAGTTTCTAGTTTATTGTACTGTGCTCCATTTTATTGTAACCTCTTGTTCTCGCTTATGTCTTCTTGTGCCTTTCTATTCCGTTACCTGCCTAGGGAATGCGGATGTAAATTAGCATTTTTGCTATTATCCGGCATATTTACATCCTTTGGAAGTGTCTAAATAGATGTTAATTAATGTGCACTGTCCCAATCGATTTTTTTAAAAGAGCTACATACTTGGATGTGAAATCATTGCTATCATGGCTTTGTCGGGCTGCTGCTTATCTTGGCGAAACCGGAAAAAGACTAATACTAAGTGAATCCAGTAGAACTTTTTATTGCATCCAAGTTATGGGTGACAATAGTTGAATAAACCTTTGGCTCTCCAAGGCCTAAATAGTGTTAAATTTGTCAAATTAAAACGTTTATAATACTAGCCCAACAGTAAGAAAATACAAATACAGTCATAATAATAAACTCTGAATTAACTAAATAAAGTTTTTTAAACCTCTCAAAGGCCAAACAGTGCAACTTATAATGAAATAATAAGTAATAATAATATTAATTGACCACAGCATCGTGTCTCTTTATTAGCCTCCCTCTTCGAGCACCAGCAGCAACATAACTCAACTCCATCTATAGCAACGCATAAATGCAAACAGTGCACACGCATACAGCTTAGCCACTTAGTTTAGCTTATTTCTACAGCACTTTTGAAACAGGTCTCAAATTACTGCGGCATTTCTTTCAGTAAAAGACAAAAAAAAATTAAAGTACCTTTGACTTCGGGATGCTCCAGTTGAGCAGCAATAGCTTGACCGGTGTGTTTGATCCCTTGAATTCATTCGCATGAAAACTCTACGATTTCCTGTTGGCTGTCAAGCTAAGCACAGAAAGTTGGGAGACTGCTGCTCCAGACGTAGGTTGAAAAGCTTATGGCCCCTGCCTTCTCCAGCTTTTCTAAAACATGTTTCGTTACTTTATTTTTTAGTGCAGGATAGTTGACTCCTTCATGTATTTGCGACTTGGAACCTTGTACTTAGGTACTGCGTGAGCCATAAAAAGCAGAATTCCCAGGCTTTTAACGAAGGCAAGGGGCAGGTTACAGACAACAGTCATTTCGGTGATTTTTCGGACATCTGTCTTGCTGCTTCACTCTTCTCGTCCCACTGCCCACGGTTTGTTGCTGCGGTCCATCCCCAGCCGTTGTACTCGACACTGAAATATTCTGAAACCACCGCTATTTTTTTCTTCTACTCCTAGTTTGTTTTTCTCTATATGAAAAAGCTGCCCCGGCATTGGTTAAGAGCCACTATTGGCTTGCTCTCATTAATCTGGAGCAGGCCAATAGCGATAGCTGCTTGGCATCCAAAGTAATCACGTGTGATCACACAACACAGAGTGTAGTGAGTGTCAGGAGAAAAAAGGCTCCGTTCAGTGATACCAGAAGGGTTAATGCTATCGGCGCCCTGTTTGTTGGTACTTGCCGATACCGATACCACCATTTCAGGCCAGATCGGCCCCCCCCTGCCAATACTGGTATCGGTGCATCAGTAATTCCAACAATAGAGGGATCACACTCCTCAGCATCTCTGGTAGAGTCTATTTAGGGAGGCTGGAGAGGAGGGTCCGCCGGGAAGTCGAATCTCGTATTAATGAGGAGTAGTGTGGATTTCCTCCCACCCGTGGAACAGTGGACCAGGTCTACACCCTCGGCAGTGTCCTCGAGGGTACATGGGAGTTCGGCCAACCGGTCTACATACAGTATGTTTTGTGGATTTGAAGAAGGCGTTTGACCGTGTCTGTCGGGGAGTCCTGTGAAGGGTGCTTCGGAATATGGGGTATCGAGCCCCCTGGTAAGGGCTGTTCAGTCCCTGTACGACCGGTGTCAGAGTTTGGTCTGCATTACTGGCAGTAATTCGGATTCGTTACCAGTGAGTGTTGGACTCCGCCAAGGTTGCCTTTTGACAGCGATTCTGTTCATGACTTTTATGGACAAAATATCTAGGCACAGCCGATGCGTTAAGGGGGTCCGGTTTGGTGGCCTCAGCGTTGCATCTCTGCTTTTTGCAGATGATGTGGTGCTGTTGACTTCATCGAGCAGTGATCTCCAACTCTCACTGGAGCAGTTCACAGCCGAGTATGAAGCGGTCGGGATGAAGATCAGCACCTCCAAATCTGAGACATGGTCCTATATCGAAAAAGGGTGGCTTGCCCTCTCCGGGTCGGGGATGAGATCATGCCCCAAGTTAAAGAGTTCAAGTATCTTCGGGTCTTGTTCACGAGTGAGGGCAGGAAGGAGCGGAAGATCGACAGATGGATCGGTGCAGTGTCTGCAGCGATGCAGACTCTGTACTGGTCCGTTGTGGTGAAGAAGGAGCTGAGCCAAAAGGCTAAGATCTCGATTTACAAGTCGATCTATGTTCCAACCCCCACCTATATGTTCACAAGCTGTGAGTTGTGACTGAAAGATCGAGTGGCCGGAATGAGTTTCTTCCACAGGGTGTCTGGGCTCTCGCTTTGAGATAGGGTGAGAAGCTCAATCATCCGGGAGCGACTGCAGGGTCGAGCCGCTACTCCTCCGCGTTGAGGAGCTAGCTGAGGTGGCTCGGGCATCTGCTTCGGATGCCTCCTGGACGCCTCCCTGGAGAGGTGTTCCAGGGATGTCCCACTGAAGGAAGGCCCCGGGGATGACCCAGGACCCGCTGGAGAGAATATGTCTCAGCTGGCCAGGGAACGCCTTGGGATCTCGCCGAAGGAGCTGGTTGAAGTGGCTGGGGAGAGGGAAGGCTGGGCTTCCATGCTAAAGCTGACACGACCCCGGATTAAGCAGTAGATAATGGATGTTAAGTAACGAAGATGATGAGACTGAGCAGAGGTGAATTGACTATTTTTTTTCTTTTACAGAAACTTGTATTTTGGTTGTATTATATATAGTTTAAAGCGCTATTTTCTACTTTTTATGATAGGTAAGTGCTAAAAATGCTTTTTTTTTCCTCTTGCTTGCCAGTGCCACAGTATTGTACTAGATCTAGTGATGCCCCTGCCTACACTGCCTACATGTGGTGTAGTAATTATGGTAAATACCACTTGTCTAGTGGAAAATTGCATGTGAACGCTCCCTCAAGTCGTATTTCCAACTGGAGAAGTGGGTTTCCGAGATGGGTGGACCTTTCACTTTAGGTGAATAGGTTTAAATCAGTTTTGCTCACGCAACAAACCGAAATCAAGTCTGTGTCTGCTGTTTTGTGAACAAGGGCGTACTCATAATGACCAATTAGCAAGAGGTTGTAGCGGAAGATGTTGGGGAGTCTCGTCGCCCGTTGAGTTCGTGTCTCTCGTCTCTCTCTGCTGGAAACCGTGCGACAAAGACTTCCCCCCCGGAACACAACATCCCCCACATTAGTTCCGTGGGTGAATTATGTATGAAGAATGTAGGGTCACAACACAGGTCACCCCAGAATTCACCCACACAGGACGCCAGGCGTAACCCGACTGATTACAACGATTGGGCAGACGCCAGGCGATGAACGACCAAATAGGACGATCGGGAGGACGGCGGGGATGTAAGGCATTGGATGACCGAGCAAGACGAATGGGCAGACGTCCAGGACAAGGAGCGCGTCGTGCCACACTGCCCATGCTTGGCCGGAGAAGTGGGCAACCTGAAAGGCGGTAGGTTGAGAAGCGTGACGTGCAGTGCCACCCAGTCGAGTCCAGAGACGAGGGCAACAGGCGCGGCGGTCGGAATTACCCGGCCGTGGCTGGGGACGAGGGCGACTGGCGGAACGAACCAAGTTGAACGGTCGAAGCAGGAGCGAGGGAAGCACTGAGAACGGAGTCAAAACGACGTCCTCGTCGTCTAGAAGCAGTGAAAAAGGAGAGACGTCGGCGGTGATCGCAGGCGCTGGCAGAGGAGTGATCTCAGAGACCTCAAGAGGCGCTGGAGCGACGTCAGCAGCGGCCAGAGATGCAGGCACAGGATTGACGTCGTCAGGAAGACCAAGAGCAGACGCGGCATCAAAGAAAAAGCCAGAAACAGGCGGGGCATCGTCAAGAAGGCCAGGAACGTATGGGGTGTCGTCGAGATGGCCAGGAATGAACGGGGCGTCATCGAGATGGCCAGGGACGGGCGTGGCAGGCAAGAAGCACCAGAGCCGAGGTGAGCGAGAGTGGCGCTGGAAGTGAGACGGGAACGTTGGCGTTGGGAAGCACCAGAGAGGGAGCAAACTGCGGCTGCACGGGCACGGGGACGGAATTACGACTGCGAGGAACCGGGGCAGAAGTTCTGCCATCGTCGCCAGGAACCTTGGGCAGTGGGGCTCTCGCGACACGCACCTCGGGTGCCTTTGAAGGTGTTAAAGCGCACCATGGTTCAAAAAGCCTGAGAAGGTGTGCCTTGAGGCCTCTATGCTTGTCCTTCTTTGGCAGAAAGACCACGAAGCACTGAGCTTTGACCGCAGTTACCGTGTGGTAAAAGCGCATGGTATCGTCTCAAATACCAATGAGGGCGAACAGCGCCTACGCGCACGCGAACCACGGGGCTGCTGAAGACTTGATGTTTAGCAAGTTGCTAGCTCGAGAAAGCTAGTTATCATTCAATGTTCACAAAAATTCTTCGGAGATTTCAGCGAGGCACTCGGGCTCACCACTAGAGCGGATTATGTTGGTGAGTCTTGTCGCTCATTGAGTTAAGTTCGTGTCTGTTGTCTCTCTCTGCTGGAAACAGCGCGACAAAAAGTTCCCCCCAGGAACACAACATCCCCCCACATTAGTTCTGTGGGTGAATTATGTACGGAGGATGTAGGGTTCTACAAGGTAATATTCGTCTTTCCCAGAGCGTGTGAAGGCAGCATGACGAGAAAGAAAGCCCACTCAACTCAAATCAAACCACATGAATGGAGATTTGGCATTCATTGTTTCTGGAGCTCACATATACATTTGTCATAAACATGATATACATACAGTACACATGATTTTCACGGTGTTTAACAACCGACAAGCGTACCCAAAAAAATACAATAGTTTCTATCTGGCTCTGTAATATTTCATATCCTATATAGAAAAAATAAAACGGCAAACTTTGTTCCCACTGAAAAATAATCTTGTCGCGTACGCTTAGAAACGGATGCTGTGGAACGGGCGTCGTTATCTGTCATGCGGGTACGTGCTATCTGTCCTGTCGACCATCTTGAATTGCAGACACTGTACTGTATGAATTGACAACAGTTTGCCTGCTAGGAAATTGAATACCACTGTAGCCGGCGTGGTTTGCATTTTCAAAATGGCTGACGGGGCGCGCATAAGTAGAACAGAGCGACAGATAGCAGCGTCACGACACGACAGGGGGGACTTCATGCAATATGTTAGCTTTACAAAGTAGGATAACAAGGCGTCTTGGCCGATATTTTTTGGGAATCCGTTACGTTAGCTACAGTACCGCCATATGGCCAGTGGGAGCCTCCCAAATACGCCCTCTCAACCCACTGTCAACCATCGACGGCGCTAGACGTCCGATACATTGGAAACTGGAGCGCCGTTCGTTCATTTGCTGCCAGCCTCCGCTTCGAATGGATCGAGTCGGTGCTTTGACATTAAAACGACAATTCCACTAGCTAAAACAGTTTTTAAAAGAGGATTTTATCATGGTGGTGTGCAATATGGGAGAAATCCTCCATCACGCCATTTTATATCGTGATGGCGATATGCCGCCATATCATGTATTTTTGAATCATTTGATGAAAAAACATACTATGACAGCCCTGCTCCCTGACTTTTCTCATTGTTTTTTGCCATACAGACAAAAAAATAGAAAGCGTTTAAAGGCTTTGGGAAAGCTGTTACATCGAAATGGAAATGAATCCTTATCACAAAAATGGTTGCATTTTGTTCATTTAACAAAATTCATGTCATTCGCTTAAACAAATTGCCACGGACTTCTCAACATGGTTGACCTTTTTGGCTTCAAAACCACTTGGTGGCGCCATACAGCGAATGAACCAACATGAAGCTTTGACACAACTTGCTGCATAGAAAAATACAGGTAGTCCATCGGTTACGACGTACCCAACTTGTTTTCCAACGTGCCCAACGTGATTTCGACTTCACGACACCGGATTCTCTCTTTTTTGTTGTTGTTGACTTTTTTTTGCGATGCATGCTTTTATCTTGGCGCCGGAAGCGTAGAGCAGGTAGTACTAATGGTACGCGAGTAAGAGTGCACGTACACACGAAGAAGAACGTATTTGCACCATCGAAGAAGAGCGCACGGGCATGTGCACACAAGAGGAATAGCCCATTTCCTATGAAGAAGTCGCGCAGCTGACTGAAAGAGGCAGGGAAAACCTGCAAGCCTGGGCGCACATTTGTTGCTCTTGAAGCTTCCACAGAGGCAACACCTGTACAGTATATAACACATTTTGTTCTGTTTGTGTTTTATATGGGGTGAGTTAATGTGAGTTTTTGATGATGTGCGGACACTGATAGATGCTAATCGTTTGTGTGAATTGTTATTGCTGTATCAGCAGCTAGTTAATAAGGCAAATTTGAATTGCTGTTATTTAAGCTGAAACTGATTTAATTTCATTTTCATCAAACACTGCTGGACAAAAGTATTGGCACCCTTGCAATGCTGTCAGATAATGCTCAATTTCTCCCCCAATTTGCATGATTGCAATTACAAATGCTTTGGTAGTAATATCTTCATTTCTTTTGCATGCAATGAAAAAACACAACAGAGAACTGAAAAAAATTCATTCATTCATTCAATTCAAAGTCATTTTCATATTACACAAAACTCCAAAAATGGGCCGGATAAAAGTATTGGCACCCTTTGAAAAAACGTGATGCTTCTCTAATTTGTGTAATTAACAGCACCTGTTACCAGTGGCACATAACAGGTGGTGGCAATAACTAAACACACTTGCAGCCAGTTAAAATGGATTAAAGTTGACTCAACCTCTGTCCTGTGTCCTTGTGTGTACCACATTGAGCATGGAGAAAAGAAAGAAGACCAAAGAACTGTCTGTGGACTTGAGAAGCAAAATTGCGAGGAAATATGGGCAATCTCAAGGCCATCTCCAAAGACCTGAATGTTCCTGTGTCTACCGTGCGCAGTGTCATCAATAAGTGTAAAGCCCATGGCACTGTGGCTAACCTCCCTAGATGTGGATGGAAAAGAAAAATTGACGAGATTTCAACAAGTGTGCAGATGGTAGATAAAGAACCTTGACGAAAATCCAAACACGTTCAAGTCGTCATTCAGTCAGAGGGTACACGTGTCAACCCGTACTATCTGTGTCGGCGTCTGAATGAAAAGGGACTCTTTGATAGAATACCCAGGAAGACCCCACTTGTGACACAGAGACATACAAAAAAATAGGTTGGAGTATGCCAAAACTTACCTGAAAAAGCCAAAAACGTTTTGGAAGAATGCTCTCTGGTCAGATGAGACAAAAGTAGATCATTTGGGGAAAAGGCATCAACACAGAGTTTACAGGGAAAAAAACGAGGCCTTCAAAGAAAAGAATACGGTCCCCACAGTCAAACATGGCGGAGGTTCCCTGATGTTTTGGGGTTGCTTAGCTGCCTCTGGCACTGGACTGCTTGACCGTGTGCATGGCATTATGAAATCTGAAGACTACCATCAAATCTTACAGCATAATGTAGGGCCCAGTGTGAGAAAGCTGGGTCTCCTTCAGAGGCATTGGGTCTTTCAGCAGGACAATGACCCAGCACACACTTCAAAAAACACTAGAAAATGGTTTGAGAGAAAGCACTGGGGACTTCTTAAGTGGCCAGCAATGAGTCCAGACCTGAATCCCATAGAACACCTGTGGAGAGATCTGAAAATGGCAGTTTGGAGAAGGCACCCTTCAAATTTTAGCGACTTGGAGCAGTTGGCCAAACAAGTATGATCTAAAATTCCAGCAGAGTAATGTAAGAAACTCATTGATGGATACCGGAAGCGGTTGTTTGCAGTTATTTTGTCTCAAGGTTGTGCTACCAAGTATTAGGCTGAGGGTGCCAATACTTCTGTCCGGCCCATTTTTTGAGTTTTGTGTACAATGATAATGATTTCCCCCCCCCCCATTCTCTTTTGTGTTTTTTCCATTGCGAGCAAAATGAATAAATCTATTACAACCAAAGCATTTGAAATTGCGCATTATCTGATAGAATTGCAGTAGTGCCAATACTTTTGTCCAGCAGTGTAGTTACATTCTGCACGTGTTGATGTCATGAGCAGCTGAATAGAGACGGCAAACCACACGGACGTCTGACATTGTCATTTCGGAGCTTAGCTCGCTGTCTAGTTAGGATTTAGCTCCGACGTCTCGGCGAGAACAGTACAATAATAATGTTTTTGGATAGTTACTTTGAGATTTAGGGGTACCTAAAGGGTTAATTCAGATTTATGCAGAAATTAGGGTTAAGTCACCAGCGTAGGAACGAACTCTCTCATAACCTGGGGACTACCTGTATGTCAGATGTAAAGTTCCAAGTTGATGTTCTGTGACGGTTATTTCTTCAGTTAATGTTTCAGGACTTGCTTGTTATGCTATGTAGTTTGTTGTTATATTTTAGTTTCGTTTTTAATTTCATGGCCTGCTATTTTTTCTGTAATGTTTGGGTCATAGCTCATAAGGGCTGCAGACATGAACATTTACTTTCTGCCCAATATAACACAACATTGGCCAAATGATATCCTCGAGACAGTTTATATCGTTTTGATGATATACGTATATCTTAATGTCGTACATCGCCACTTATCGATGTCAAAGCATCTCCGTTCATTCTCGCCCCGTTTCAAATAGAGTGGATGTCTAGCACCGTCAATGGCAGGCAATGGGTTAACACCTTTGAGATATTGCAAGCATTTTTATGATTACGAGCTGAAGGCCTGTGAAGTTGCCACTCATCTTATGACCCCCAACATGATTTTTTTTATGGGAGGGGAGCAGTCTAAGCAATCAGTCAAGCACGAGCGGCGTTTTTCCAGCAGTCAGTGTGGCCATCCAGTTCCTTCCAAGCACGGCCTCCCGTTTTCTAGACGGGTGGGGGTCCGTTGGTGTAGCTCAGCATGGGGTAGAAGGAGTGAGCCAAGTTGTTGGACTGCACGCAGTAGTCGGCCTCGGACAGGGGCAGCAGGAAGGCCACCAGCACCAGGAGCATGAGAGCCAGCTGCAGGGGCAGCGCCACCCGCAGGACACGGCGCGCCAAGGAAGGCGCCGCCCTGGCCTCAGAAGGGCAGGAAGCGCACCCAGCGCCGCTGCGACACCTGTCACCACATCACCCGTCATTACCGCCACAAATCATTTTTGACCGTCCAGACAAGGAAAAACCTATTCCAGCACTAAATCAACTGTTAATAAGTTGATGTAACTCAAACGAATAATGCATTTCATGAACTAATTATTCATTCCAAAATTTCATTTAAGCCATATAAGATACAGCGTAGTAAGTAGCATCATTTTGGGACTAGAAGTCTGCTAAGTTGTATGTTTTTACAGTTTTACGAGGGTCATGGTCAAAATGAGGACAGCATTTCGGGCGTATAGGTCGCACCCACACTTTTAATTTCAGTAAAAAAAAAAAAAGTGCAAACTTTCCGTAAGTATATCTGGTTGTCCAAAAACGGACCAAAACAAACAATAAGAAATGTAAAAGAAATATAAAATAAAAATAAATGAAGGATAAAAAGAAACATTCTTGAAAAGGACCCCTCCCAAAAAAAAAAAAAAAAAAAACAATTGGCTACTTTTTAAATTCTAGCAATACACACATCAAAAGAAACCAAGAAAAGGGCTAAAACATAAGTCAAGGAAATACAAAACCACAATATTATTATCAAGGGCGCAGGTTTGCATAGGGACAGTAGGGACACTACCAACACTAACACTACCAAGTTTTCAGGACGCTCAAATTGTCCCCACCAACTTCTAAGCAACCCTTTTGCATTATATAATGAGTTCAGTTATTTAGGTCCTTTAGACTGTCATACACTGCAATCATAATAAAGGTAAAAAGTTTATTAATACCGATTTAGATTTTTTCCATAAATGCTAAACCCACTGATGCACTTTAGAAATTAAAATAAGGGATAAGGAAATGAAAGACAACCAATTAAAACAATGTATTACTCTTGTGGTGAAGGACAACATAGGCTAACATGTAGTTCCATGTATCGGTTCAGTAGTATCTGCCCCCCCCCCCCCAAAAAAAACAAAACAAAACACACACACAAAACAACCACTGTAAATTTTCTGTGTATGAAGCAAGGGGAAATTCCCCCATTTTGAAAAATTATGTCCCCCCATGAAGATAACATTTTTAACTTTTTTCATTTTTACATGGGAAATGCATAAGCGGAGACGTGAGAAATTTAGCCCTGAACCACGTTTGTCCAATCTCCTTTATTAATGTCCAGTCCCCAGCAAAAAACAGTACATGCAGCTAATGCTGTTATAGCGTCCCTACCAATGATGAGACCAAACCTACCCCCTTGATGATTATGATAATGCATTGACTGCGCTAAGAGTCAATGCTAAGAGAAAAATGCACCTTATTGAAGATTCAAAATAAAAGTGTCCCAAAAATTTTATGGTGCATCAAATGCTGACAACCCCATCAGAGTCAAGTCATCGGATGATGGGTCGTCCGTCATCATTTGTTCTATATAGCAAAAATTTGGCCGTTTGCAAGAAAAAGCAGCAGGCATTAAACGGGGAAAAAATGTAGTCACAAATGTTGAGTGGCAATGATTGAAAGAGGGAGGGAAGGATGGATGGGTTATTCAATGCCACAGACGAAGAAGTTAGGATCTGGGTTTCTAACAATGATTTTTTTTAAGCATTAAGATTTCTTTCAGTGTCAAAATTCAGCTGCAAAAAATCAGTTGCCAATAAATTGAGGTGCAAAAAATACGGATTAAAAAAAATTTGCCCGCAAAAAAATTCCATTGTTAAAAATGTTCGACTGAAAATTTTGAGACTGAATTTTTGCAACTGAATTTTGGCGGCTGACGCTGAAGAGGCGTCCCTTCGTGGACGCCGGACCGCAAAGACGAGCGAGAGAGCGAGCCGAAGGAGGGCCAAAACTAAAAGCCAGATCCTAACAAAGGAACGGGAGCCTTTTGCGTTGTTTATTGCAGACATTTGAAGGCCATTTGAGAAAGAGAAATGAAGGGGCGGGAGGAGGGAAGTGCTCTTGCCTGACCGCTAGTGGCCAGAGGTGGGTAGTAGCACGTTTACATTTACATTACATTTACTTGAGTAACTTTTTGAGAAAAATGTACTAAGAGTAGTTTTACTAAGCCATACTTTTTACTTGAGTAGATTTGTGAAGAAGAAATGCTACTCTTACTCCGCGACTTTGGGCTACATTAGTCGTTACATTTTGCCTCTTTATTCTACATGTTTTTTTTTTTTTTTTGCAAGCAATGCAAACATGATAGCACTGTCGATGTTTCACAGAACGAGCAGTAAAAGCAAAATGAACAGGAAAGACGGGATGAGACGAGCTGAGGGTACGAAAAAAAAAAACGGTGCTCTGCCAAAATGTGCTACACTGGCAAAACGTCCTACAAGACTTTGTTGTGTTTAGATGCATACAAACATACTAAAGGTGCCTTAAGAAAATACTTAAATGTAGTAATTTCAAAAAAGGGTGGTTTAAATATGCTACACAACTAAAGTGGTCAACAGATCAACAATCTGCTTAAAAGCTACAACATGAAAACACGATACTTAAAAGTATGATAGGAAAACACATGCCAAACTTATTTTGAGGCAAGGAAAAGGTAATAAAAGACTCAATAAAAACACAAATAGTGAGTACTCGCCGGTTTTAACCGATGAGCGCATGTGTTAGACCTCTCGCAGCGTCGGAGGAATTGCAGTAACTTGGTAGTATTCGTCTAGTGAGAGTGACAATCTACGTCATCACGTCGACTGTACAAAAAAACCTCCGTAGGTCAAAACATGTACTAAATAATATAGATTTTTAGATATCTAAATCAATGGCAATATTTTATGTTTCTAATAACATATTTTAGTGAAAGAGAAAAATTGTGGTTTATTAGAGCCTACAAGGCTTTAAGTCCGAGGTTCCCTTTAATTTTCCCCTATGCATTTTTAATATACTCCAGTTCGCTCGGCATCGAGCTGGGAGGAGCTGAGCAGTGACCGCTTCGCGCATCGTCCACCTCCACAGTCTTTTTTTTCTGTTGTATTTTCCCTTGGCAAAACAGCTCGTTACATTACCGCCAACTGGTGGATTTAACCGTGAAGGAACAACAACAACAAAAAAACCCATAATGTTACTGGTCGCGCATGAGCGAGTAGATGAAAAAAAAAAATTCACACTCGCTCTGATTTTGGTCGCAAAATGCGACCATTTGGTCGCAGTCTGGAGCTCTGGTATTTGACATAGAGCGCTGCTGTCAACATGACTCGAAAGCGCAGATTTTAAACTCTCTCCCAGTTTTCATTTGGAACTGACTGACCACAGAAACCCGGAGATATGATCCCTTTAATTTCATAATAGGAAGTGTTTTCGCCACTAGAGGGCACTCATGTTCTTTGAACAAATGCTGTTTCCTTTGTTATTTTTTGTCTCTTGTTGGAATTCAAATATTTTTCTTTTGTATTTGTTTGGCTTAATGTGGTTATGTAATAGGTTTTAGTACAGTATAATAATCACAGTTCATATAGGTAACTTACTGAGAAAAAATACCATTGTTTAAAAAAAAAACAAATACAATAATACTCATGACTTGAGTTTTCTCCAAATACTTTTTTACTTGAGTACATTTTTGGATGACTTTTTCGCACTATAAGAGGCACCTGACTATAAGCCGCTACCAGACAAATTTGACATGAAAATGACATTTGTTAGTAGAAAAGCCACACTAACTATAAGCCGCAGCAGTCTTCACTGTATTATGGGATATTTACACGGTAACACTTTATTTAACAGCGGCATCATACGACTGCCATCAGATCAAATGAACCACCATGAAGCTTTGAATTTATTGACTGCAAAGCTTCATTGCTTCAAGAAACTTCATTTGGCCATCACTGCTCCCTTGGGGGAGACGGCCAACCTCTGCTGCCACCTGCTGTCAACACTGTTGTTGTCCAACATGCCTTCTAGCATGCATTGCAGCGCTACAGATGTAAATAAAAATCAAAATTCATGTTCTTATTTTATTAATTTATTTCTTCAGTTACTGTTCCAGTTGTTTCATCCCACTTTATTTGACAGTGGCGCCATAAGACTGTCATTAGACTATCATAAATATGACATGACACAGTCATTAGACAAAAAAATCAGCCAAAGTGTTACCTATTAACCTAAATAAATCAACAAATAAGCCGCAGGATTCAAAATGAAGGAGAAAAGTAGCGGCTTAAAGTCCGAAAATTACGGTACTTTTACTTGAGTAGTATTATTTTGAAGTCACGCTACTCTTACTTGAGTAAATTTTTGGGCGATTCTACCCACCTCTGCTAGTGGCGCACGATTCTTGTTAGTTCCACAGAGAGACTTGGGGGCAATCCAGTGCTGGGTTATTAGCTAGCAGAATCCTTAAGAGGAAGGGCAGGGCAGGGCAGGTATGACGGCTCAGCGACCAGAAGATGATGGAAGTCGGTGGCATTGCCGTTCAACTGGATATGCCAGAATGTTAACCCATTTAAAAAATATAAAGAAATAAACACATATAAATAAATAAATGAATAAATAAAAATGGATTGCCGATTTATTTAAATTGAAATTGGAATGTTTGTGAGTGTTTCGTTTTAAAATACATATCTAAAAAAAAAAAAAAATCTTTCCCCACGCATTTTTTTAAATGGAGAAAAAAAGTAGTTGGTTCATATTGGAATCAACAATGTCTCTAAAGCCTTTATTTACGATCAAAATAATTGACCATTTATTTTGTAATAGAGGAATCAATCCAGTCATTCACTAGCACACACTAAGACATACTCTTCTTTCAAGCGCCCGCCCGCCACAAAATATTGCGTCCTACGGCTACACCAGTACTTCTCAAATAGTGGGGCGCAGAGCAATGCCGGGGGTGGCCCGTGTGACCTTGGGGAACATACTTTTTTGCTGCACAAGAGTAAAGTGCAATTGCACATCCACTCAGTGGGTGGCAGTGGCGCTCTCATTTTCAGAGTGTGTGCACTATTTTTGAACCAAACAAGAGCAAACAGCAAAGAGCACCGGAGACATAAAAAGCTAAGACGAGTAAATATGACAAAGCGTATGTAGCGTTCTGCTTTTGACTTTGACTTTTAACACAGTGGGAGACAAGGAAAGAACAGTCTGTTTACTGGGTCAAAAATGTTTGCAGCAGACAGCAAAACAATTAAGACGTTACTTAAAGACATTAGACTCCAATTACATTGACTAGCCGCCTGTATTTTTTTTTTAACGAAAACGTGCCAAATATTGCCAACAATCACACATCGGTAAACCAGCGGGCACTATTAGCATCATATAAGGTGGCATACCAAGTTGCTCATTGCAAAATAATCCCACACAATAGCAAATGAGCTGATACTGCCTACAGCAAAAATGATAACTGTCCCTCTGTCCAATGACACTGTCTTTTCTATTAATTTTTGTTTTTTTGGTCAAATTGTTTGGCATATTACCTTCATGAGTTAATGTTGCTAATAAATTTGAATTCATTATTATTTATTGATTTGATTAAATTTTTTCAGTATCAAATGATCAAAAAAATACCTTGAGTGTATTTTCACAGCTTGGATGTGACTTTTTTTTTTTTTTTTAAATTCAGGCAAATTGATGAGCTTTCTGACCAACTCTGATAAAACAATGGCGGCCCCAGTTAACCCGCCATTTTGAGATGTCCGATCATTTTTGAGCGGCTGACGAGTGAACGTTCGATTGTCGGCCCCTCCCGGTCTAAATGGAGCGACTGTCTCGCGTTGTCAGAAAGAGTTCACATTTTGAATTTTTTTCTCCAAAACATGCCAGGCCACTGGTGGGCTTCTTTGCGAGTTTTCCGGCATCAACCCTGACATCTCTCTTCTCCTGAAAAATTGCTCTTACGATCCAGTCAAGGGGAAAAAAAAAACAAAAAAAACCAAAGCAACCATCGACTTCCATCATCAGGGAGCGCACTAGCTAGCTGACTAGCTAGCGAGGGAGGGAACCGAACATGTACCTGTGCTGTGGAACGTTCACGGGACCGCCGCGCCGTGACACGCTACATTTGCCCCGCTGCTGTTTGCAATGAACGGGTGGAAGAATGGAAGGGAGGGAGGGGAAAAGAAAAGTTTAATTAGGGGCAAATCAAGACAGAAGCCAGCCACCACAGAAATGAAAAGAAAACAAAAACAATGTCTCGGCATTGCATGCTTCTTTTGACCTTTTGGAAAGCGTCACTGATTTGTGCCGCCGGTGATTAAGAAATCAACTCTTTGACATGGAAATCCATTCCATTTTTGCTTGCTAGATTTTCTTGATGGCGAAAAACAGCGAAAATAGCATTTGCGTTAAAAACTCATTCCTAAATAAATTAAATAAAATACAGCGGTACCTCAAAATATGAAACCAATCGATTCTAGACTGGTTTCCGTATCACAATTTTGGGGGATTTTTAATCGTGTTTTCCATGTAAATGGCCTCATGGGTTTCAAGCGCTACTAAAACACCATATTCAATTTTATAATACTATAAGGTGAAAATCAAATTGAAATAAGAGCATTTCAATCATTCATTATACCTAACCGTTAATACCTGTCATCAACTAGATAATAAAACATAATGCCTCCCAAAAACAGGAAAATGTGTCACTTTACCTTTTGAGTGACGCCATGTCCGAAAGCCAAAGTGATAGCAATGTCATGCAAGCACTGGGCAGTACGAAGTACCTTTTGTATTTTGAATATTTTTTTGGTAATACGAAGCGAAAAAACTTTGGGTCAAGTGAATATTTCATTGATGTAAGCGTTCGTACATGGAGGTACCACTATGTACTGTATATAAATGCTAAAAAAAACAATTAACACTAAAGCAATACATTGTAGATCTGAATGAATGAAATATTTGTATTGAATACTTTGTTCTCTCCGTAGTTAATTTGCTGTCAACAAAGTCAGACAAAAATTATCCATGAAAATCAAATGCATCAACACATGGAGGTCCGGATTTGGAGTTTTACTCAAAATGAAAGTGGAAAAACACACTACAGGCTGATCCAACTTTGATGTAATGTCCTTTAAACAAGTCAAAATGAAGCTCAGTAGTGTGTGTGGCCTCCGCGTGCCTGTATGACCTCCCAACAGCGCCGGGGCATGCTACTAATGAGACGATGGAGGGCGTCCTTGGGGAACTAGATCTAGACCAGGGCATCACGGAGCTTCTGGACAGTCTGAGGAGCAACTTGGCTCTGTCAGACCAGACGGGCCTAAACTAAAGTCCCTTTCACACATACCTAAACACCGTTAAAATCCTGGGATTTAAACGGGTAGCCACTATGTGTGAAAGCCGGGACGACTGACACGGGGATTACACGGACATTTACCGTGTTGCCTCATAGTATAATGTCCGAGACTTGAAATGAGATGCGGAATGTGTAAAAACAGGCGTTTAATTCCTAGTCGATCATCATTTCCTCTTTCTTCCCAGTAGGAGAAAAGCGGTAAACAAATATCCCAATTATAAACATAGCAAACTGGAAATAGCAAAATTCAACTGAAAACATAATGAAATTAAATTGCTACTGAATCGTAGAAGAGAGTCCATCGCCCATTTTTAGAAATTTGTTTATCTAGTTTCCGATGCGGACCAAAAATGATGTCCGGGTTATTTGGCGCACAGTAAAAAAACGAGCATTATTCGGCTTATCCTTTTCTTCATTGTATTTCTTTATGACTGTGGTCAAGCCCGCCTCCTGCGTAGAAAAAGCTAGGCGCTGAAGGGAATAGTTACCTTTCTCGCACACACCATATAACCGTTTGCATTAGTCTAACACATTCATTATAGTAAAGCATTTAACCATAGTTGAGGAATGTCACTCCATGCCCTTTGACACAGTAAAGTGGATCACCTTATCAGCTCTCGCCTTATAAGCGAAGGAGAGGACGTCAACGGCTTTTCGGTGGGTCGGCACCCTCGCCCTACCAAGACAACTAATTGATAGCGTGGCGTCTTTGACGTCAAGACATGCCCCAGTTGCTGTGGCAACCACGTCCCAGCCATGAAAGATGACACACGAACTTGACTGCCCAAACCTGCCACAGAGGGATGACAACACCCAAGCACGCCTTCCGCCCGGCCCACTCCACCGCAGCTTTACAAAGACTGAACATTTTAGCGAACAACGGTCGCTTCTCGGGGACATTTCTAAGTAGCCGTTGTTTTGCTGACCCTGGATCCAGCATTGTCTCTCCGTTGTCTCTTTTTGCCTTGTTTTTTGACCAATGTCGACGAATAAATTGTCAACCAGTTTTCGGTGAGCCTTCTTTAAACCGTTCAAAATGGAGTCAGTACAAAGGGTTAACACCAGAGTGGACGCGCGGAGTTTGCTTTTCCGGCCGACTTGCTGGGGCTGCGCCTGCGGAACGCCATCTGGTTCGGCTGTCGCTGTTCCGGCGGCAAATTCCTTTAGCGCTAACGAACAGCTACATCGCTGCAGTCTTGAGTGCCGGCTTTCGCTCATTGATGACGTAATTGCTGCATGAATTCTGATTTCGAAGACTTGACAGTTCAGACTGTTGCCTAATTCTGGAAAAATGTGGCCCAGATTAGATTTAAACCACATACGAAAGTGACCCAGATCGGATTTGAAATGGTCCACTTCTATGAGACTTGTCCCGTTCAGACCGTCAAATTAATTGCCTCATTCAAGTCGGAAAAACACCCAAAAAATCGGATTTGTGCATTAAGACCTGCAGTATGAACCTAGCAATTATGACTTGTTTAGAGGACATTACATCAAAGTTGGATCAGTAGTAGTGTTTTTCCTCTTTAATTTTCACATTTGTTTTATGGATAATTTTTCTGTGACTTTATTGTCAGAACATTCAACTACGGATTCATTCATTCATTCCGATCTACAACGTGTAACACGTTTAGTGTTCCCTGTTTTTTTTCCGAGCAGTGTTTATACGTCATTAAAGTGTCATAAAGATTTTTAAAAAATGTTTTAACTTTTTTTTTTTTTAAACATTTTTGTCATTAAAAATTGAATTTTAAAATGACTTTATATAAAAATATACCCATTCTCATGAAAGAATCTATAGAAGTTTTGGTGGCCAGACCCCCCCCCCCCCCCAAAATAAAGAGGAATGAATGATTGGCAATAAAAAAACTGGAAGGTATTGATGAAATGCATGGATGGGCCGGGCCTAGAAAACACTGATATTTAGGAAGAGGACGAGGTTACCGATCGGCGGCGGCTAGGGGTGCTCCTCCCTGAGGCCGGACTCAGCGATCCGGACCCGCTGTCCAAATCGTCGGCAGAGGACCAAGATGACAGATCCTGCTCCGGAAAAGACGTTGGATCCAAATCGAATGAAGTGAGCCACAGAAATGACATTTTCCAGCGGTCTAGTTGAAAATTTGCTAACCCAAACTCAGGGTGAGGAAAAGTACCTGCTGACTGCCGCCTAGGTCCAGGATTCCGGCCAGCTCCCTCAAGTCCCGGGTAACCTCCTTGAGCAGCAGTTTGAGGCGGTTGCCGATGATGTGGACCTTCTCCTTGGCCTCCAGGCAGTCGCCGCCCTGCGAGTTGACCAGCAACTGCAGCGACATGTCCTGCAGCGTCGACACCTTCCTCTGGGAGTCCAGCAGCTCCTGTCGTATTTGCTGTCCCACCAAAGCAGCGTCACGCTTATTAAATTCGTAATCGCCATATCTGGCGGCTTTTATTTTCAAAGGCTCGGGGCGGGAGAAAAATGCATCGGGGGCTCGATCAAATTTGAGATGATTTTGACAAAATTCAGCTGCATTGGAAGCCACGTGATTGGACTTCGAGTAATTTTTTTCACTATTACACAAGTCACTTTGCTATGAATTATTTTGAATGGATTGAACGGGGACGGCGAGTCTACCGTGAGCGCCTTGTGTTGCTCTTGCAGGGTGTTGACGTCCCGGACCGGATCGACGGGGACCAGCTGGTTGCGCCTCCGCTCGATGTTCTCCAACCACAGCAGAAGACCGTGACTCATCTCGTGGAAGTCCTGTTTTGGGCCCATCGTGTCATTATTTTTGCTTGAAAGCTTGACTTTTTGATTCACAAAAGCTTGTTCTTTTTTTTTTGGGGGGGGGGGGGGTACTTACTGATGTTTTACTGCTATTTAAAGAAGAGAAAAAGGTAGAATCTGACTTATTTGCTTGTGACAGGGGAGTCTTTTTCAGTAATCAAAGCAGGTGTTACCAAGGTATTTTTACAACAAATATTTTTTTAACCATATAAATATTGAACTTACTTGACTGACATTGATAGTCGATCGCCGTTTTGAGACTTTGGCTACGTTTGCACGGAATCTTTTATTAACGGCAATAAAAACACTGGCTGGTCTTACCTGACACTGCATGAGGGCTCCCTGCAGCGAAGACCTCCATTCATCCAAGGAGGCGGCCATCCGGTCCCAGCGCTCGTTCACGTCCTTGAGTTTGGCCCTCAGCTCCTCGGACTCGTCCGTCTCCGAGCGCGCCAAGTCAGCCCCGCACAAGTTGACGGACAGCACCGCGCCTTTCCGCTCGTCCCAGGCCCGCTGCAGCTCCTGGACAGGCAAGCGAGTGAGCGAGCGCCACACATTTGACGATCTGGACGCCAACCTTGACCCCAACCCTCTCTTGTCCCTTCACCTTGAGCTTCTTGATGCGGAAGCGGATGGTCTGGACGTCAGTGCCGGGGTCCAGCTTCCGCTGGCGCTCCAGCTCATCGGCCGCCTCCGAGAGCCACGAGCGCACGTTTTCAATATCTGAGCGGAGCTGGCGCCGCCGCTGACGGTTCTGTTTGCCACGGAGTTCCTCGCTGAGGTCCCGAGCCTGCAGGAGCTCCCAGCGTTCGATCACCCCTGCCGCAAAAGCCCACCCGATTTTCAGACTAAAACAAATGAGCGCTACTACGACCCCTAGCAAAAAGTATGGAATCACCATTCTTGGACGAGCACTCACTCAGACATGTTATTATGTAGAACACACTCAGATAAAAAGCTTGAAAAAATAATGAATTAGTTCAAAAGTGCAATCTTGGCATTCAGAAAAACTAAAAGAAATGGATAAAAAACATTGTGGTGGTCAGCAAATCTTACTTTTATAGAGCAAGTGCAGGGAAATAAATATGGAATCACTCCATTCTGAAGAAAAAAAATATGGAATCACTCCATTTTGAGTAGAAAATACAGACACACCCAGCCAATTTCCTTTCCTTAATTGGGCCCCCGCCTCAGATTAGATCTGCTCGTTAGTCAGCAGTTAAAAACAGTGCAGTCATCACCCCTAGGAGGGCTGCTGGACCAAGTGGATTTACAAGAATCATGGCTCCAGCAAGAGGGATGTTTCTTAAGACCAAGGAGAGAATTATTGAACTTCTTGAAGAAGTTAACGCTACACGTATGGTTGCCAAAGATGTGGGCTGTTCACAGTCAGCTGTATCACAAATCTGGACCAAGTACAAACAGCATGGCAAGGTTGTTAAAGTTAAGCGTACTGGTAGACCGAGGAAGACATCCAAACGTCATGACAAACAACTCAAGGCCATGTGTCTTGAAAACAGAAGATGTACAACAAGACAAATGAAGAAGAAATGGGAGGAAGCTGGAGTCAAGGTATGTGGCAGAACTGTGCAAAATTGCCGAAAGGAAATGGGATTTCTATAGTGGAAAGCTAAAAGGAAACCGTTATTGACACTGAAACAGAAAAGAACAAGACTGCAATGCGCTAAGGAGAGGCAATCATGGACTGAATGACTGGATGAAGGTTATTTTCAGTGATGAGTCAAGAATCTGCATTGGACAAGGCGATGATGCAGGAACTTTTGTTTGGTGCCGTTCCAGTGGGATTTACAAAAATGACTGCCTGAAGAAAACATCAAAATTCCGTCAGTCCTTGATGATATGGGGTTGCATGTCAGGCAAAGGCACTGGGGAGATGGCTGTGGTTAAACCTTCAATAAATGCACATGTTTACATTGAAATTTTAGACAACTTTCTTATTCCTTCAATTGAAAATATGTTTGGGGATTATGAAATCATTTTCCAAGACAACAATGCATCATGCCACAGAGTTAAAACTGTTAAAGCATTCCTTGGAGAAAGACTCATCCAGTCAATTTCATGGCCAGCAAATAGCCAAGATCTAAACACTATTGAAAACCTGTGGTGGAAATTGAAAACAGCAAGGTTCCGACCTGCAAGGATGATCTGGCAACTGCAATCAAAGAGATTTGGCACCAAATTGATGAAGAATACTCATCAAGTCCATGCCTCAGAAACTGCAGGCTGTCATAAAAGCCAGCGGTGGTGCAACTAAATACAAGAGATGTTTTGATTGTTAATTCTTTGTTTATTTCTCATGATTCCATATATTTTTCCTCAGAATGGAGTGATTCTATATTTATTTTCCTGCACGTGTTCTATAAAAGTAACATTTAATGCCCACCACAATGTGTTTTATTCATTTCTTTTAGTGTTTCTGAATCGCAAGGAGTTGCACTTTTCAACTAATTCATTATTTTTTTCAAGCTTTTTATCTGAGTTTGTTCTACATAATAAAATGTCTGAGTGAGTGCTTGTCCGAGACTGGTGATTCCATACTTTTTGCCCGGGGATGTGTACCCTCTGCCAACAAGTCCGTGCACTGTGCGTGCAAGCCCTTCATTGGCAAATTTCTAACCTACAGAAGGCTGCCCTCTACTACCAAACTACAATCCTGCAGTGATTTCGTTCACTACCATTGAGAGTGACAGACGTCAAATCCATTTGAACCGGGACTATCAACGCTACAGTTGAACTGTAACCGGTATCGTTACCGATACGGCTCTAAGATGACATCATCGGTATCGGTGAGTACTAAGAAATATTGCGCCGATGAGGCGCAAGTTTCCAAACACTGGTTGCCCTTCCCAAGAGGATTGTTTGAAAAATGGGTTGAGAAATAAGCTGGTTAGAACTTCATTTTAATGTCAATGCTTTGTATTTGATGGGATTCAAATGGATTGGATGTCTTTTAGTGGGGGTGGGGGGTGGGGGGGGGGTATTCCCTATTTTTCTGGCACGTGGTATCATTTTATAGCACACCTTTCGTTCCCACAAAAAAAAGGTATATATAGGCTATACGGTGAAAAAAACGATGCGATATCACTCTGTCCTGTTTGCCCAGATAGCCTATTCCCTGCAGAACTGCTGGATTACAAAAGTTGATACTCGAATTACTGACATGCCATGGTAGGGTTTTAATAACTTTATCCTGAAAACATAGCCAACACTATTCAGGCATGAAAATGGGTCAGGGGTTATAAAGGTGAGAAGGGTGTAAAGGAAATATGTTCCGGTACACTAGGGCTGTCCCAAATTTTCTCCTGATTAGTCAGCCGACTATTTTTATAATTAGTCTACCAGTAATTTTATTTTATTTTTTATTCTTTTTACTAATTTAGCAATGAAATTTTTGTTGACGCTTATCAATTTACAAAAACATTTTGGAACACTTAAATTCTTTTTGGAACACTTAAATTCTTTATTAAAGAACAAATAAACATATAAATAACTACAATAAATCACAGATAAACAATGAGGTCAAATGCTGATAGCATTAACTCGTGCAAAAGAATGTAAACAGATTCAGAACACTGACTTCGCCTTTCCAACATGATTCGAAACAGTTCTTAAAAAAATATCTCACATTAATATTATAGTATACTACTATATATAATAGTATTTTAATCATTGCCAATCAGATTTTTCATAAAGGGTGTCATTTTAAAGTTATTCTTAGTGTTGAATCTGAACTCTGAAGTATGTGTGATTAACTCCAGAAATCATTATTTATATGACAAAATTACATGCTTTTATTTTGAAATGTTCCCCGGAAGTACGTTTGCTAAACCGCTAGCCGTAAGCTTTAAACACCGTAAAAAACACAAAAACAAAAAAAAACACTTTTTCTCATTGCATGAGCCGTCAATCAATTTTTCATTTGCAAATGCTGTTAACCAGCGATTTTTCATTTTTGAAGTTTTACCTTTTAACCGTAAGTCTGCGTTTTGGCGAAGACTGCAAATGTTTTATAGCAGGCTAAAGTAAGTTGTCTTTTCAATGTAGCAATGCTAATGTTTATAGTGTTTAATATAGATGTGTTCCCGTATTTTGTACGTCTGAACTTTAATTCTACGGCGTGTTAATGACCAATAAACATCTATAAAAGGAACTATTGTCTCATATGCCATCAGCACGCACGAACGCACGTATGCACGCGCGCGGCGATAAAACGCAACCGTGAAAATTACCGCCCTCGTTTTTATTTATTGTGTGATAAATGGACTCATTGCATATGGCGACAGGCTTAGCAACTTCAATAAAACATCATTAGTTAGTTAGATGGATTTACTATCTGCCAGCTTGTAGTTCGTCTTCCAAAATTACAACTGGGTGAGGGCGCTTTAGGTGTTCTTTCACGGCCGACGTACAGCGAAACTTGGCATTGAAAAGACAGGACACAACAGAACAGTGTACTCTCCTTAGTTTTGTTGAAATAAGTCAATGTTTTGGCCACTCTGGTGCGCTTTCTGGCTTTGTGCCGCTTTCCCCGCATGCATACCAAGTGTCCGACATAAAAAAAAAAATCTCCCGACCCCCCCCCCCCTTTAAAAATGTTCTCCTCGGTTCAACACAATTCACGTAGGTCACCCTTTTTGACTTCAAAATGGCGAATTCTGCCAAAAGGCGAGAGATTTTCATGCCTGAATGAAAACTGTTTGGATGAGGGCTCGCGAGTCGGGACCCCAAAGCGGGTCGCGCGCGGTCAGGGGTCCCCAGACGTAGGACGAATGTTGGCACGGGTGCAACTCACCGGACGCTTGGAACTCGGCGCCGACGGGATTGGCCAATCCGGACGCGGCGTCCTCTTCCTCTTTCAACTCGTAGCCCATCCTCCTCACCGTGTCGATGTTGCCGCGACACTCACCCAGCAGTCTCATCTGAGACAAAACACAAAGCGTTACACAAAATATCATGGTTTCACGGTATTGCAATTACAGCTCTAAAATGTGTTAGAGATATATGGGTTTAAAAAATCCATTGAACATGATTTTTATCTAGAAAATGTTATCTAGAAAATTGGAACATAAGTATAATTTTAAGTTAATATAAACAAATTTAAAAAATAAAAATAAAAAAATAAAAAATCTAAATTAAAATAAAATAAATGCAGTCCTTGGTGAGCCTAAACCCACAGCCACATCTCAACATTATTACCATCAGAACAAAAATAATTGAATTATTTTCCATAAAAAGCAGGTGTGTATGACTCGTATCATGTTTACATTATAGACTATTTCTCAACACAGACAGTTGTCAGAGAGTAAAAAACACCACGTTTTTCCACCGCTAGACACACTAGAGGTGGGAATCTTGGGGCACCTCACGATTCGATTGCGACTACGATTCAGAGGCAACGATTCGATTATAAATCGATTATCGATGCACAACCCCAACCCCCCCTTTAGCTGCATTTAATGTTTAGCACATTTGTTACAGAAATTGTACAAAAATCCTCTCGGGCTTAAATAAACTGCTATTTCAATATCAAGCTAACAGTTCAAAACAGTAAATAAAATACTCAAGTTGTAATTTTGTAACAACAGAATAAATTGTATTATTTTTTCATATATTATTTTTATTCAACCAAAAAGTGCACACAGGTATAAATGAAAGACCAATGTGTACCACTACTTCGATACAGATGGCTCAAAAAAGTGTTCATCTGCTTTTTAAATTGTGTAAACATGAACATGTAAACATTAAGGTACAAAAAAAAAAAACACTCAAGTCATTTTGCATCCAAACCTCAACAAAATACAGGGCAGGTCAAGTGTGTTTAGCTCCTGAGAAAATTCTGTTCTTGTATAAGAACAGGGGTTGATCCACGTACTCAGATGAAAGCGCTCTGCAGTGCATTGACTCCTGCAGTCGAAAAAACAAGGTTCTGCGTGTGGACGTAGCATGTGAGATGGCTAAAGTTACCCAGCTGGGCAGCGACAACCATATTAGTTGCGTTGTCTGGAACAACAAAAACATCTTTTTTTGCAATTTTGTTTGCGATGATCCGTGTGGTTTTCATGCATTGCACGTCACGGCGAGTCGGTCTACATTCGACAGCGATGGCATGATTTCTTCTTTTGTCTGCTTGTGGAGAGCCGGTGTGCCGTGTCAGTGGAATGGGATTTCTTCGGCGCGCCGCACAGCCCGAACGGTTTGACCGATCGGCACCGTTCGAATATCGAAACGACCAGAATTTTCACGGGAGGCAGGCTATTTTTCGATGACCCCGAAAAATTTTCCGTTCGCCCGTAAACGGCGATTTTTCACCAATTTTGGGGAAAAAAATGAAAATAAATTTTCTAAATGTATATCAGTGGTCTCCAAACTATTCCATATAGGGCCGCAGTGGGAGCAGGATTTTGTTCCATCAAAACAAGATGACCCCTTTGCACCAATCTGGTGTTTTACATGTGTAATCAGTTGATTGCAGTCAGGTGCTACTTTGTTTTAGCAGAAACCTCATTGGTTAAACTGTCTGTGCTCGATCGGTATGAACAAAAACCAAGACCCACAGCGGCCCTTGAGGACCGGTTTGGAGACCCCTGATGTATATAGTCCTACAATTTTTGACCAGATCACATAATTTGGACATAAAAAATTCCGGGACGGTGAGGGGCATAAAAGTTGTACACAGAATTTGGAAAAAAATTACGGTTCCCTGGAAATTTGGCAAAAATTTTCCCATTCATTTTTAACGGGATGCAACGTTCAAATTTCCCATTCACTTCTAATGGAATTTCCAATGGAATTTCTATTGCATTAATGCCATTGACAGCCATGTATGTTGAATCTATTGATGCCAATGTACTTGGATTCCATTGACGCATATGTAAGTCGATGCTATTGACGACCATGGACGTCCAAATTCCCCATTCATTTCCAATGTCAATGATATGACCAGGACATCCCCCCCAAATGTCCTCAAATGACCCAATATGACTACGACACGCCCCCAAATGACCTGAGATGACCAGGACACGCCCCCAAATGACCTGATATGACCTGAACATGTCCCCGAAATGTCCCCAAATCAACAGGAAGTGACCTGTTATGACTACGATGTGCCCCCCAAATGTCCCAAAATCAAAAGGAAGTGACTTGATATTGTCCCCGAAATGTTCCCAAACCAAACCAGCAAAGACCCAGAGTAATTTCTCCGGAAATTGCAGTGTCTAGTTTTATAGAAGAGGGTTTCTAGTCAAATCCAAAATAATTCCTCGCATCTGCTTTTAAATTTCTGGGAGCATGTCTCATCTCACTGAGAAGTTGGGTGGTTAGGTCAGCCATGCTTGTTGCTGTTTTCTATCTAGAAAGCGTGAATTGTGGATGTTTATTCTTGGTCTGTTCCCCATAGTGTCTGGAAGACCGTGCTGACTGTTTTAGTTCTATTTTACTTGGCACATTTTCATAATCGGAATTTGGATGTTTGTGAATCGTTCCCGAATCGTCCACGGCCAAATTGCGAATAATAAGAATCTGAAATTTCACACACCTTTACTAAACAACCTGGAGTTAACTGTCGTAGCTTGTGGGAAACGTTCATGACCGTGTTTACTAACCTTTAATTTTGTATAAATGCTTAATCATATTTGGAGTATTGCCTCCTCGGCAGCCACCCTCCGCAAACATGTTTTAGATGTCTGTTGGCCCTCCTCCTCTAAGCTGTATCTTTTCTGTAGTTGAAGTATTCCTATACCTGCGATTTTGTTTTCTTCGATGGGGAAAAAAGTTCAGGAGTTTTACCTCCTCCAGCCATAGTGTAGCACACTGACACTGAGCAACAACCGGTGGAGCAGGGTTAAGCCTTGAAGCTGCAAGCGAGGGATTTCTCCATGTATTTTTGGGACATAAAAAAATGGCGAATACCTCAGGGACGGTATGACGGAAAATTTTTGCATTTTTGAAACCTTGACGTTGTCATACCACGGTGTACCTTAAACCGATAATCGACACATGTCTAAATTCAAGTGAATAAAATGAAGAAATGTCAACCTACGTATCCCATGTAGGAGGTATCCAGGTCAATAGCAGCGGCAGGCGGTGGCGGCGGCGAGTCCGATGAGGCCGCCTCCCCTAAGGATACATGGAAACAATTTTTAACTCTTTTTCTTCTCTTGGAGTAATGCAGCTCTATTGTCTATCGGCCAATGGAAAGTACCCAATTACATTTACTCTGCCTTCATGTAACTAAGTAGTTTTGCGGTACTTTGTTTCCTATTCCCAAAATCAAAGTAACTTGGAATGAAATTTTACTATGAGCAGATTTTTTTGGGTACTTTTTTTCCACTCCCGCCGGCCACTAGTTAGTATTCCGGATCAGTGGGTGGCAGTAGGTTGTTTGCCAACCGCCATAAAACCTCATAAATAGGACGACAGGATGGTACGGGATGGAATGGGAGCTGGACGAACCCGACAGGGCGGAGGCAGGGCGCGGCGGGAAGCGGGACTCATCACTCCTCTCCGGGCCGCGGCTTAGGTCATAGTCGTGGTCCCACTCCAGCGGGATGGAATCCACGCTGGCCGGCGTATCCCGGCCCGAGCGCTCGGCGGCGCGCGAGCGTCCCGAGGAAGGCGGTGGCGACGAAGGGAAGCCATCGCCCCAGGGCGGCGCGCCCAACGACTCGGCACCACCCTCATCCGGTTCACGGTCCGACGGCGAAGCTTCGCCGTCGTCCTCGGCCAACTGGAGGAGACAGATGGGATGTCGGCATATTTTAAGGCACGTTCGCCTGCTACCGCGGCGGGTCGGGGCAGGGTCTCACTGGCAGGCGGACGAGCTTCTTGTAGTATCGGCGGACTCGGCCGAAGACCTCCCGGCGGTAGCGTCGCAGCTCCTCCAGCTCCTCCTCGATAACGGCAGCGTCCAGCGGCTCGCTCTTCTCCATCAGACCTCGGCCCTGCGCGAAGATGGCCTCGATCTTGGTTGCGGTCAGCGAGATCTCCTGCTGGAACGACTGCAAAGGAGGGAGACGCTTACTTATATATTGTATATATTGTATGTCCCCAAATCAACAGGAAGTTACCTGATATCAACACAAAGCGATCCAAAAATTACACCAAATCAACAGGAAGTGATCCTGAAACACCCCCAAATCAATAGTAAGTGACCCTGGTATCAACAGGAAGTGAACCATAATCAACAGGTCACCTGGTATCAATGGGCTGTGACCCCAAAATGCCCCAAATGTCCCCATATCAATAGAAAGTGACCCGATACAGCAAATATCACAGCAGAGGTCCCATCGCAATTTCTCCAGAAATGGCATTTTGTAGTTACACTGCTGGCCAAAAGTATTGGCACCCCGGCAATTCTGTCAGATGATTTCTCCCAGAAAATAATTGTACGTACAAATGCTTTGGTAGTAATATAATTAACAGCACCTGTTACTTACCTGTGGCACACAACAGGTGGTGGCAATAACTAAATCACACTTGCAGCCAGTTAAAATGGATTAAAGTTGACTCAACCTCAGTCCTGGTTCCTTGTGTGTACTACATTGAGCATGGAGAAAAGAGAGAAGACCAAAGAACTGTCTGAGGACTTGGGAAGCAAAATTGTGAGGAAGCATGGGCAATCTCAAGGCTACAAGTCCATCTCCAAAGACCTTAATGTTTCTGTGTCTACCGTGCGCAGTGTCATCAATAAGTGTAAATCTCATGGCACTGTGGCTAACCTCCCAAGATGTGGACGGAAAAGAAAAATTGACGAGAGATTTCAACAAAATATTGTGCAGGTGGTGAATGAAGAACCTCGACTAACATCCAAACAAGTTCAAGCTGCCCTGCAGTCCAAGGGTACAACAGTGTCAACCCATACTATCCGTCGGTGTCTGAATGAAAAGGGACTCTATGGTAGGATACCCAGGTAGACCCCACTTTTGTCCCAGAGACATAAAAAAGCCAGGCTGGAGTTTGCCAAAACTTACCTGAGAAAGCAAAAAACGTTTTGGAAAAATGTTCTCTGGTCAGATGAGACAAAGTAGAGATTTTTGGGAAAAGGCATCAACATAGAGTTTACAGGAAAAAAAAACGAGGTCTTCAAAGAAAAGAACAGTCCCCACAGTCAAACATGGCAGAGGTTGCCTGATGTTTTGGGGTTGTTTTGCTACCTCTGGCACTGGACTGCTTGTAGGGTCCAGTGTGAGAAAGCTGGGTCTCTCTCAGAGGTCATGGGTCTTCCAGCAGTCTTTGACCCAAAACACACTTCAAAAAGCACTAGAAAATGGTTTGAAGGAAAGCACTGGAGACTTCTAATGTGGCCAGCAATGAGTGAAGAACACCTGTGGAGAGATCAGAAAATGGCAGTTTGGAGAAGACACCCTTCAAATCTGAGCTCTGGAGCAGTTGGCCAAAGAAGAATGGTCTAAAATTCCAGCAGAGCATTGTAAGAAACTCATTGATGGATACCAGAAGCGGTTGTTTGCAGTTATTTTGTCTAAAGGTTGTGCTACCAAGTATTAGGCTGAGGATGCCAATACTTTTGTCCCCCCATTTTTGGAGTTTTGTGCAAAATGATAATGATTTAATTTTTTTCATTCTCTTTTGTGTTTCCATATTGCAAGCAAAATAAATGAAGATATTACTACCAAAGCATTTGTAAATGCAATCATTTTCTGGGAGAAATTGAGCATTATCTGACAGAATTGCAGGGGTGCTAAACTGCCAATACTTTTGGCCAGCACTGTATACAAACATGAATACACTTTGAGATGAAATAGGGGACCTCCAAATATTTTTTTCCAGGCTGCAAATATTTGGTATTTTAAACGGAATACACAAATTGGGACGTGGCATTGAGGACACATGGGCGCTCTCTCTCTCTCTCTCGCTCACCCTGAGCTGTTTAATTTTGGCCTGGATGTCACATTCGGAGAAGTGTTCTATGTTGGTGAGCTGCAGGTCCATCTCGGTCAACCACACCAAGATGCCGTCCCTGGCCGTCTCAAACTCCTCCCTCTGACCGATAAAGTGCTGAAAGACACGTCGGAATTAGCGCTAAGCTAGCATTTGAAATCTCGGCTCGGCATAGGGTTGCCAACAGTCCCGGACTGGGCGGGACAACTCTGAAGTTCTGACTGGTAGCGCGGGCTAGGACTACCTTGAGGCGGCGGATGATGGCCGCTACCCTCTTGTGCAGATCGTCCCAGCGGCGGTTGGCGGCATGGGCCATCTCCTTCAGGCCGCCGCCGGCATCCGTACGGTTTTCTCTGGCCAGGCGGCGGTACTGCTTGTTCAGCAGTTCCAGCTGCGTCAGGTTTTCGTGGACCTGCCGCTGAAAGGTCTGTGGAAGCAAAGCGGATATTTGAATGTCAATACATTGATGCTAATGTTCACTCCTACCGACATGGCCGCCACCCTGAGGCCATGTTAGTACCTGAAGCTAAAAGCAAGGGGGAAAAAAAAATAGATAAATAAAATAAAAGTATCGCTAATCCAAACTGCTCATTCACCTCAAATTTCTTGAGTTCTTCCTTGGCTTCGGTGTATAAAACCCCTGAGGAATTAGGCAGCGCGGCAGTCTTTTCGGAAGCGGCCAGCCACTCCTCCATGTTCGAAAAGTCATCCAGGAACTTCTGCCACAAACGCCACGTTTCCTCGATCCTGTGCGGCAAGGCCATCCGATAAGAGACGTCTGTATAAAACACGTTGCCGCCAAAAGGAAGAGCGGACTCGTACTTGAGTCTCCTTTCGACGGAGGAAGCGCATATACTCCTCCAACGACGGTCCAGGCTGCGCGTGGCTCGCTGGATGGAGTCGCACTCGGCGTCGGTGGCGCATGCGTCGCAGTCGTGCAGCAAGACCTGGCACAGGTTCAGCACCGACGCCACGCCACCGCTGCGCTTCTCGATGTCGCTCTGAAGCTCCTTTCAAAGACAAAACAAAAAGCTTTCAGCATCGTTGCAAAAGAGGCATCTTTGCTTTGCTGAAATGTGCTAACACACATATATATAATTCCATCTACATGCAGACACATAGCCAAACAAATACAAGGGGTATCGCCAGCTTGCTTCCCCTTTCCCTATTAGGGCAAGACACCTCTTTGTTGCTAGGGCGATCCCAAATAAAAAGAGAGGTGAAGGAGGGGCTAGTCAGAACGATTGCGGAAGCTATATTTTGTAGTCTAGTATTGCATTGTATAGTTTCCCCTCCTTCTCCTTACAAGCTTTTCAACAAATTGGAGTGCCTTCTCTCCTTATTTTGGGTAATATAATTATAAATGTCTACCTGACGATTCGTATTTGAACTTGACACTCATTTTGATTGACAGCAGAAGCGTGAAAAGACTTTGGCCTCGGGCATAGACTTCGTTATATATTGACGTAACACATTCCCCATTCACTGAGGAAAGCGCCTTCCCAAAGGGTGCCGTCCAACCCTCAGCTTCATTTGTAAGCAGTTGGTCACATGCAGCCATCTAACGCCGGATTTAGGTTAAAAAAGTACAAAAGCTGTTCTGCATACAAACAGGAAGGATTGTCTCAGGAGTGATTTGTTTGAGGAGTCAAGGTGATTATTACATTTTTCGTACCATGCATGCATTTTGAAACGTGAAAAAAATTAGCCACTACAGCATTGGCATTATACTTTGCAATAGTTACGTAAAATAACTGCCCGTTTTTTTGCTTTGAACCAAGAATCGAGACTGTTTTACGTCTGTATCTATAAAGAATTCAGGGATTTAAGCATTTATTCACAAGAATTATCAATGCAATAAGCTCTTTGTTGTACTAAGGGGGCCGCCACAGTGACTTAAAGATTAGCAGCACATTCGATATATTTACGTAAAATAAATGCTAACTGCCTGTATTTTTTTATTTATTTTTTGCTTTTAACCAAGAATCGAGAATGTTTTACATCCACATCTATAAAGAATTCAGGGATTTAAGCATTTATTCACAAAAATTATCAATGCAATAAGCTCTTTGTTGTACTAAGGGGGCCGCCACAGTGACTTAAAGATTAGCAGCACATTCGATATATTTACGTAAAATAAATGCTAACTGGCTGTATTTAAAAATTTTTTTTTTTTTTTGCTTTTAACCAAGAATCGAGAATGTTTTACATCCATATCTATATAGAATTCAGGGATTTAAGCATTTATTCACAAGAATTCTCAATGGAAAAAGCTCTTTGTTTACATATGGCGGCCACTAATTTGCTTACTGACTAGCATCATAGTTCGCAATATTTACGTAAAATAAATGCTAACTGCACGTTTTTGTTTGTTTTTTGCTTTCAACCAAGAATCGAGACTGTTTTACATCCATGGAGAATTCAGGGATTTAAGCATTTATTCACACACATTTTCAACGCAAAAAGCTCTTTGTGTACATATGGCGGTCGCTAATTTGCTTACTGACTATCATCATGGTTCGCAATATTTATGTAAAATAACTGATAACTGCACGTTTTTTGCTTTTAACCAGGAATCGAGACTGTTTTACGTCCATATCCATAATGGATACAGGGATTTAAGCATTCACAAGAATTCTCAATGGAAAAAGCTCTTTGTCTGTGATTCCACTCGGTCAGCTTTGACAGCAACGCCAACAGTGCAGTGCTATTAATCGGCCCCGCGCCCCGTCAATATATTATGACGTCTATGCCTCAGGCCAGCGGCCATGTTGGTAGGGGCGACTTTCCCACCAAAGTCAATGAAATGTAGTCAAAACTAGCTTCAAAGATGATTTCATCACTGTCGAAGCGTCGGCTATTGACTCATTTTCTGCTATTAACAGCGCTGTCCAATCCATTTGAAGTCGAAGGAAGTGATGAGCTTTCATCGCCCCTAGCAAAATAGCCCTCAGGCCAGCGGCCATGTGGGGAGGAGCGACTTTCCCATCATAGTCAATGCATTGACATTCACCCAAAGTAGTCCTAACTAGCTTATTTCTAAAGCGTTTTTGATTTTTTTTAAGCGTTCGGGAGCAGATCCCGAACGCAGCATCACCTGTTGCAGATGAAGCTTGCGTTGAATGTCTTGGACATCACAAGAGTCGTAGGCGATGGGTCGAGATAGCTCGGCCTCCGCGCCGGCCAGCCAGGTGCGCAGTTCGCTCATGTTCTTGTCCAGCTGCTGCACGGCCGCCAGGGTCTCCCTCAGCTTCTTACCTCTGTCCGCGAGCAGTGTTGTTAATCTTACTTTAAAAAATGTAATTAGTTACAGTTACAAATTTCTTCTCACAAAATGTAATTGAGTTGGTAACTCAGTTACCTTATTATAAGAGTAATTAATTACTCAGCAAAGTAACTGACGTTACTTTTCATGTTCTACATATTAATACATCATACAATATCACATCAAAAATGTTTATATTAAATGACTGAATGGAACAGATTTTTTCACCCCCCCCAAAAAAACGTAGATCACACATTTTACTTTTTTTTTTTTTTTTTTTTTTTAATTCACCTACATAAGAGTGTAACGGTACACAAACTTTCAAATGCTGTGAGAAAAAAGCCTTTTATATACTGAACCAAGACTTGTGTGTATTGTCATACCCCTAATATATACAGTGGGGAGAACAAGTATTTGATACACTGCCAATGGGTTTTCCCACTGGTTTTTCAATACGCAGGTGAGGCTCTGACTCTCCTGCCTCACCTGTCTTTGCTCTAGTTATTTTGATTAAAAAACATATGAGAAGAAAAGTTTAGGGCAAGTGACTATTTTTGGTAATTATAAACAAATGTACAGTTTGCTATATACATTACATTGTAGCGTCTAAGGACACCAATTTGGTGATGATACTGTACTGTTTTCCTGCTGATTATGCAATATTTTCAATAAATTGTACCCACCTAGATGCCATGAACTGTATGTAAATAAAAGTTGCCCGAGGGTTTAAGAGACACTTGCCATGCTAAATGCTAATGCTAACGAGGACACTAATGCTATGCTAACGCTGTGAGCCACCTAGCTAATTATCATTGCGTTTGCAACAGCATCACCCCCCCCTTCCTCCCTCATTCCGCTCTGCTCACTTCCAAGCAGAGGCAACTGAATCAGACAACTTGTGCTTCATTCAACCAAATTGTAGCAACACACCCATTCACATCCTCAGTAACGGTCACGGCATTGCAAAGATGGGAAAAGTAATGAATTAGATTACAGGTAGTCTCCGTGTTACGAACGAGTTACGTTCCTACGCTGGCACCGTAACCCGATTTTCCGCGTAAATTGGAATTAAACCTTTAAGTACCCCTAAATCTAAAAAAAGTCATCCAAACAGTCCCAAAATGTTTTATTTTGTTTAATGATGGAGGATACACTGCCTTCTTGTGGCAGCGTTTGTCTGGCTGGACTGTCGCCTTGTATGATTGAGAAGCAGACTCGAACATCTGACATGGATAAAGGATAGCTGTGCTCTGGTTTTGCCCACATTAGGCTGTAAGTTGTTTCAGCTAATATATGTGTGTGTGTATACATTTGTCATTAAGTTTAGAGCTAGTTTCTAGAGTTATGTGTGAGCGATTTGCTATGAGAATTGTAGCTACATTAGCATTTGTAGCATGTAAGCTACCAGACTTTTGTTAGGCAAATTAGGCTAATTTGATGTACTTAATTTACATATTGATCAGACTAAATGGACGTTTGAACACCAATTCTTTTGTGTCAAGTGTTATAATGCGTGTCGTTTTGAACAAAAGTGTACATAAGTGTGTTACATCTTTACAAATTGTCAAAAGTGAAGGTAGTAAAAAGCTTTAAAAATCACAACTGAAAAGAAAATGCCTGGAGACAAAATGGCAGACGAGACTCTAGCGTCTTGAAGTCGAAATCAAGTAAGTCAAGTATGTCGTAACCCGGGGACTACCTGTACTCACTACTGAAAAAAATAACGCCGTTATACTCTAACGCCGTTATTAACAACACTTGCCGCGAAAGCCGTCAGGCAAGACCGCCCATTTAGAGCGACGTCCCCTTACCTGGCTCCGACCAGGTCCAGGAGGTGCCGCCAGCGCTCGTCCACTTTGCCGAGCTTGTGTTGGATTTCGGCGGCCTTGTCGGGGCGGCTGGCCCGGGCCAGACGCTCACCGAGCTGACGGAGGTGCACCTTGTTCTCTTCGGCCACTGAAATTTCCTCCTGATAGTCCTGACCGCGACACAAACGGTCAGCGTTTTTTGCAAGTAATTTCTGTTGTTCCACTTAAGTCTCGGCCTTACATGTACTTAAAGGAAGTACATAACAAAAAGTGGACTGACATTAAAGACAGCCTTTGAAATAAGTGTGCTTCTCATCATATGTGCCCCCAACCCATCACAGAGATTCCTTTTATACTGTAATACCATACCCACAGGAAGTGCACACTATGGCAACAGCAGTGTGGCATAAATATGTTACAATTTCCTCCATTTTCAAAATGCTACACGGCCCGCAGTTTTTGCCTGATTCACAGATTTCACACTTAAGCTCATTCAAAACCTTCCAGTTCTGCTAAAATAAGTTAAAATATTCCTCATACATTTTCAGTGCCGTCACTCATTTCCAACGGCACTCACAAAAAAGCCTTTATTTTACTTTTTTTATTTATTTTAAATTTTCTCGAACCACCCAGAAATCAACAGGAAAAGACCCAAATAAGCTTTTTATCAGTGGCAATCAAACATTTGAAGGCACCTCGAAAAAAGTACTTGCATTTGTCTAAAGGACCATTGATCAAAAACGAGGTAAGCGTTCATTAGCGGTTGCAGTAAACTGTGAACTGAAAATGCACTGGATTGAGGTAAAATGGGCGCCGCCGGTTACCTTGCGCAGCCGGCGGATCATCTCCTCGATGCTGACGTCGCCGTTTTGCGAGACCTTGGCCTCCATGGAGGTGAGCCACTCGCACAGCTCCTTGTACTTGTCCCCGAAGACGCTCCACTCGTTCAACTTTTCCGACACCTGCCGCCCGCGCAGAGACAGCTACGGAGAGGAGAGGAAGCCGTAAAGTCGAGTTTGAGGTGACGCTTCCGCGAGGCGCTCACTTGCGTGAATGCGTTTCCTGTCTGCAAGGGTGTAGGTTTGGTCTCAACATTGGTGGGGTCGATAAAACAGCATAACATTTTTTGCTGGGGACGGGACATTAATAAGACCAAACGGATGATTGAACGGGGGTCAGGGCTAGATTTCTCACGAATATGAACCTAATTAATTGATAGGCTAACATTTAGCCTAATAATTATTTTATTTGGATTAATTTTGCATTACGCAAATAAAAATCTGTATTAACTTATACTAACTTTCATGTGTATTGGTTCAGGTGATTCGATGTGGTGAATGCAAGTCCCCTTATTTAAAAAAAACGGGGAGGTTTCCAAGAATGGGTCCACATCTGGGGAACACCGGAGCACCCAAAGACTCAAACTAAAGTATTGTAATATAAAAGTGATTTAGGAAAAAAAAAAAGAAAAAAAAAATCTGAGATATTCACGGACTGATCTATATCTGAGGGATCCTAGACTACCCCAAGACTCGGACCAAAGTACTCTCATGAAATTCTGATGTGTGATTTTACAGATTTTTTTTTCATGTCAGATCATGTCCATGCCTGTGTCCCCTTGCCTGACCCATTCTTTGATATCTCCCTTTTTTTTAAATAAAGGGTCTTGCACTCTGAAGCCACAACGTTGCATTACCATAATGCACATAACGCAAACAATGATCTCAATGAGGGACGGCGAGCTTGACTTCTTTGTCAGGCCAGCAAGTTTAATGCTATGCTAATTCTGATGCAGGTCGGACTTTCAGCAACAAAATTAGTTGTGTTTCCCCCACATCCACAACATTGACGTCTTTCTACGTTACTTACAGCATAGACTTCATAATGATATTGACGAGTCAGATTTGACCTCCACTGCGCCACGCCTTCAAGTAGGGCGCCAGTCCACAAGCCGCTTCAGTTATTCGCAGTTGGTCGCAGCGACACATGCAGCGATCCAATGCTGGATTTATGTTGAAAAAGTACGAAAGTTGTAGCGCATACAAACAGGGAGGATTGTCTCAGGAGTGATTTGTTCGAGTATTCAAGGTAATTATTATATTTTTCATTTTTTCACAAGAATTTTCAACATAAAAAGCGCATTGTTGTCAGGCTGCCGCCACATTGTCAAACAGACGAGCATCATTCTTTGACATGTTTACGTAAAATAAATGCTAACTGCACTTTTTTTGCTTTTAACTCATTTGCGACCAAAAACGTATAAATACTTTCTATTTTTAATTGTTTCAGTGTCCCAAAGACGTATTTAAACGTCTTTTACGGGTTTTTTTCATAAGAGACATCTCTAGGTCCTGATGCATCTTAAGCTCCAAAGCAAAATGCTGAAAATCAATTTTAAAGCAACAAAACTGGCCACTGGAGGGCAGTAGCGCATTTGGTAAGACCCGATTCAACGGAACGAACGGCCGGGCCGCCGGCGGAAGAGGACCGAATGGACGTCCAGGACGCCAGGCGGCGGACAACCGAGCACAACAATTGGGAGGACGCCCGGGATGCCAGTCGCTGGACGACCGAGCAGAACGACCAGGACCACCAGTGCAGCGGACGATGCCGTTGAGTCCATGCTGCTTACCGAGCAGAGCCCGCGTCGCTGTGCTCGGCCGCTCGCGTCCCCAGCACCCTCCAAAAAAATCCATCTTGATGAGACACTACAGGCGGTGACGAGGGAAAAGCCCACCCCGTCTGCCGAAACAGCCGCGGCGGCCACAACAGCACCTTCTCCCAGCCCAACAGTCCAGCCATGAGCAAATAAATTGTTACTTTGCTAACAAAAGCTCTATTTGTCTTGTTGTTTATTTTATTTTGTAGAAAGAAAACATTATTCAGATGTTTGGGATGTCACAGAAGCAAAAAATAGCTGTGTTAAAGTCAAAGTTATGTTTGAAATGTATGCTTTTACAAAAAGCTCAATTTCTGTTTTTTCATCAGAAATTGGAAAATTGCTCAAACTAAGCTATTTTCCAATGCTGATTTCTAAAGAATGGAAAAAGATATGAACTAACTTTTTTTCCTGCTGAAAGAAAAGAGTCTAATCTTTCTTTTGGCGGGTTCCATGTTTATATAGCAATAGAACATAATTTTCTGTGGGCCTTGCAAAATCAGTCAAAATCCAGTAAAATGGCCGGGAGCGAAGGGGGTTGCACCGGTGAAAATGGCTCGGAGTGAATGAGTTAACCAAGAATCGAGACTGTTTTACATCCATACCTATAAATAATTCAGGGATTTAAGCATTTATTCACAAGAATTTTCAACGGAAAAAGTTCTTTGTTTACATATGGCAGCCGCTAATTTGCTTACTGACTAGCATCATAGTTCGCAATATTTACGTAAAATATATGCTAAATGCCCGTTTTTTTTTTTTTGCGCTCAACCAATAACCGAGACTGTTTTACATCCATATCTATAAAGAATTCAGGATTTAAGCATTCATTCACGTCAATTTTCACCGGAAAAGCTCTGTTTACATATGGAGGCCTTCACATTGACTGACCGACTGGCATCGTACTTCGATATATTTCCGTAAAATAAATGCTAACTGCACGTTTTGTTTTGCTTTTAACCAAGAATCGAGACTGTTTTACGTTCATATCTACAAAGAATTCAGGGATTTAAGCATTTATTCACAAGAATTTCCACCGGAAAAGCTCTGTTGACATATGGCGGCCGCCACATTGACTGACAGACTTGCATCGTACTTCGACATATTTACGTAAAATAAATGCTAAATGCACGTTTTTTTTGCTTTTAACCGATAATTGAGACTGTTTTACGTCCATATCCATAAAGAATTCAGGGATTTAAGCATATATTCACAAGAATTTTCAACGAAAAAAGCTCTTTGTCTGTGATTCCACTCTGTCAGCTTTGACGGCCACGCCAACAATACAGGCCCCCTATTAATCAGCCCAGGACCCTGTGTCCCGTCATTATCATTATGAAGTCTATGCTTACAATGGTTGCTGCTTGAAAAAAAAAACATTTTAATATCCCTCCTTTTCGAAGGGGGCGGATGAGGCAGCGGGATGTTGTATTCCTGTCGGGCTGTCAGTGGGGCAGTGTGAGTGTGCGTCTGTGTGGTGGGAATTCCAAGCACATTTTAACCAAAATTGCAACATCTTATGGTGGATATGTGAACAAACCTGTCCTGGTTCTCTGCGATTGCACTCAGTTGTTTATTAGTACTACATTCTGAGACCGTAACCATTCCTACATTGTTACTAAACGGATCGTTAGACATAATAGTCCTAACGGCGGAGATGAACATGTGGTGTGCTTCACCTGGTGGCAGATTTGGTCCCACGTGCGATGCAGCAGCTCCATGCGCTCTTGCAGCACGCGCAGGTCCTCGGCACTAATGTGGCGAGTCAGCGACTCTCTCAGGACGCTCAAGTGGGACAAATCTGCCGTCCAGCCTTCCAGGGCGCCCTCCAGTTCCTAAAACAACCCACGCCATCAGTACCAATAGGCAGCTAAATGTCTTCGTCGGTATACGCGTAGGCCTGGCGCGATAACAAATTTTACTAGGCGATATATTGTCTCATAAATTATTGCCAATATGCGATATTATTGTCAATTTTTTTTAACCAATTCAACTACTGACGTAGTGACAATAGATCCTAATTAATCACCCATTCAAATGCAATACATTGCTTTTCTTAAATAAAACACAAACTACAGGGTGACCCAAAAAAAAGTTTACACTCAGTTGACTGCTTGTTTAAAAGCCATTGAAACATATCTAAATAGGTTGTCATGCTTAAGTGATTCATTAAGGTCACTCAATGCAGCTGGTAATCTCTCGTCTCTACAATTCCTGTGCTTCTGCTGAAAATGAAGAAAACTTTAGCTGTACCTGAATTGCTGCGTGCCGGTCTGACACCTACTGAGATTGCAGCAAATCTGAGAATATCCAGATGTGCAGTCTACAAAGTTAAAAAGAAGCTGAAAGATTCTGGAACAGCCTCACGAAAACCTGGGTCTGGAAGTGCCGATCTGTGCGGACCAAAAAGTTGATTGACAAGGTGATATGTGGCCACCCCAGATTCCAGATCTCAATCCCCTGGATTCTAGCATATGGGCAACTGTGGAGGACAGTGCCTGTAAGAAGCCACAAACATCTGTGGCAGCCTTGGAGAGGTCCATTGTTAGATCTTGGGAAAAGATGACAGCATCCTACATAAAGAAGACCTGTCAAGCGTTCCGCAGGCACCTGAAGGCTGTTGTGACACTTAAGGGAGGACACATTGAAAAATAGAGTGTACTGTACATGTTCTTTACAATAATGTATCATTTGTGATTAAATTCTAATTCTAAGCTGAATAAACATGGCATTTAAGTTGTATTATGGCAGTGTAAACTTTTTTTTGGGTCACCCTGTAAATTAAAAATAATGAATATTTAAAAAAACACACACAACGCATACCGAGTCATTTAAGCTAGCTAAGTGCAGAATATGAAATAGGTGAGAAACCCAATGCCATTTTTAGTCTCTGCCAATTAGAGCCATTCAAAAGTGTTTATTTGATCCAGATTTTCAGTCACTTTCTGCTGATTTGGGCGCATTTCTGGGTCACTTTCGGTCATTTTGTGTGGCAATTCCAACGCTCGCGTGAGTTGATCGCGAGTAGACGTCCGATTCATTCGAAGCGGGAGACTGACCGTCAGCTCTTCCGCTTCGAATGGATTGAACATCGAGCGCCGCGCAGCTGCCGACCCCATGTGCACGTTAAACTTTGAAGCTGACTCAAGTGATTCCTGACTGCAAATGGTTTCATCCCCGATAGGTGGGAGGTTTCTCTCGTTGTGACTGTCGAATAGAATACTCGTGTGTTTTATTTCCTGACAGTTTCTTTTGCGATAGCAATGGCTTGACATTCAAGTGAGCATGGCGTCGTTTTGTACGCAGTGTTGTTTTTGACAGCCCTTTTAATTTTCCTCTTCTTATGGACGATAATACTTAGTCTTAGTCATATTTTAGTAATCTGAGAATGTGTTTGTTTTCAACTAGTTTTTGTTGATGTTAATAAAATTGTTTTGTCTGTAAAATTGAAAAAAAAAAAAAAAAAACCTCAAAAAATAAATATGTGGCGGAAAACACAGACAAGGCTGAAAAAGCAATTTCTGCTCTTGCACCCCTCTTTAAAATAAACTGCTGTATTTTAAGCCAAAAGAACTGTTGTGTTTGATAGAACAATATGTCTATATGCTGCCAAGGCAGTTTCATGGCGCATTAAGCCCCCGAACTATTTTTAATTTGTCCGTTTTACTCTGGAGACCCCCGTTTACAGACAACGCGCAACCGCTTTTGTTTCAACCCAGCCATAAAAAGAAGGTAAGTAATTATAATTATTAAATGTCTATCATTCTTAGCGTACAATCATAAATTGATGGCTAATATTTAGTTTAAAATAAAATACTTTATAAAATTATTCACTCGCATATTTTAAACTTTTAGACAAATTACGTCACAATGAAAAAATAGTGTCTGTAAATAGGTCACGGATATCTATCTCATAACTATCGCTTAATTGTATTTTTTTTTTTTTTTTGTTACTGTCGCATTTCCCCCGATATTTTAGATAATCGATCCAAACAAAGAAAAACTGGTTAAAAAAAAAAAAAAAAAAAAACGTTTAAAAGGATAAATAACACTCCTTGATGTCTGCGATTTCTGCATCGCGACCCTTGCTATATTACCGTGTTTCACCCATAAAATTTCCAAAAAGTCCGGCTGTTCCCATTCACAGCTGTGTCTTGACCACTTGAGTTTTTAGATTGAAACAAGGTAAGTACGCGATAATATCTCGTTAAAATCATGGTCTCTTTATTTATACTCTCTGATGCTCTCACCTGGAGGTAGGGTTTAGGGGTTTAAAATATATATTAGGGCTGTCAAATGATTAAAATTTTTAATCGAGTTAATCACAGCTTAAAAATTAATTAATCGTAATTAATCGCAATTCAAACCATCTATAAAATATGCCATATTTTTCTGTAAATTATTTTTGGAATGGAAAGATAAGACACAAGACGGATATATACTTTCAACATACTGTACATAAGTACTGTATTTGTTTATTATAACAATAAATCAACAACATGGCATTTACATTAACATTCTGTTAAAGCGATCCATGGATAGAAAGACTTGTAGTTCTTAAAAGATAAATGTTAGTACAAGTCATAGAAATTTTATATTAAAACCCCTCTTAATGTTTTCGTTTTGATAAAATTTGTAAAATTTTCAATCAAAAAATAAACTAGTAGCTCTCCATTGTTGATGTCAATAATTACACCATGCTCACTCATGGTACTAACCCATAAAATCAGTTAGACCCAAGCACCAGCAGAGGGCGCCAAACACCAAAAAACAAGTAACAAGTGCATATGACCCTGTGCTGTCATTTTAATCTGTTTGAGCGGGGCATGTGCGTTAATTGCGTCAAATAATTTAACGTGATTAATTTAAAAAAAATAATTACCGCCCGTTAACGCGATCATTTTGACAGCCCTAATGTGTATGTATATATATATATATATATATATATATATTTTTTTTTTAAATGCCCTCCTGTTCAAAAATTTTCTTCCCCCAGAAAAATTTGATTTTAAGCTTTCCAATGATGTATTACACATGCATATAGGACAATTTTGAAATTTGGCCAAATAGGGGGTCTTAGAGTGGAATTTCAAGTCACCTGAGTGTTTTCCGTCATATACTGTACATGTTTCCAACTATTTCGAATGAACATTGACAGACAAGCACATACAGGGTGACCCAAAAAAAAGTTTACACTGCCATAATACAACTTAAATGCCATGTTTATTCAGCTTGGAATTAGAATTTAATCACAAATTATACATTATTGTAAAGAACATGTACAGTACACTCTATTTCTCAATGTGTACTCCCTTAAGTGTCACAACAGCCTCCAGGCGCCTGCGGAACGTTTGACAGGTCTTCTTTATGTAGGATGCTGTCATCTTTTCCCAAGATCTAACAATGGACCTCTCCAAGGCTGCCACAGAAGTTTGTGGCTTCTTACAGGCACTGTCCTCCACAGTTGCCCATATGCTAGAATCCAGGGGATTGAGATCTGGACTCTGGGGTGGCCAGATATCACCTTGTCAATCAACTTTTTAGACCGCACAGATCGGCACTTCCAGACCCAGGTTTTTGTGAGGCTCTTCCAGTATTTTTCAGCTTCTTTTTAACTTTGTAGACTGCACATCTGGATATTCTCAGATTTGCTGCAATCTCAGTAGGTGTCAGACCGGCACACAGCAATTCAGGTACAGCTAAAGTTTTCTTCATTTTCAGCAGAAGCACAGGAATTGTAGAGACGAGAGATTACCAGCTGCATTGAGTGACCTTAATGAATCACTTAAGCATGACAACCTATTTAGATATGTTTCAATGGCTTTTAAACAAGCAGTCAACTGAGTGTAAACTTTTTTTTGGGTCACCCTGTATTGCAGTGTCTACAAGGGCAATGCCAACTTGGTGATAATACGCACTCAGCAGGAAAGCAGTACATTATTTTCAATTATTTGTATCCACCTGGATGCCACGAACTGTATGTAAAAAAAGTTGTCCGAGAGTTTAAGAGGATATTCGCTGTTAGCATTAGCATGAATGGATGCTAACGCCAACTCTATGCTAATGCTACGAGTTACCTTTAGTGTATTATGATCACTCAGCACAGACGTTAAAGGCTCTGGCCAAGATAATAAAACAAATCTCATTGTGTGTACAAGCCTACATGAAGACTGGAGATGAAACATTGGTGAGTCGGGGAGGGTGGGGTGCAGCATGTCACATGAGTGACACAAACAGACTGTTACGATGCAGGCCAACTACACATGAAATATCACATGTTGTGAACATGTGACGGAAACTATAGCGCATTTTTCTTGTGTTCTCGTCTCTTCAGATGAAAAACTGGCATTCATCTTGTTATGTTTTAGTTGCCCAAAACAGCTCGTTGGCTCGTTATTGTCTTGTCGTCTTCATGAAAAGTGTTTCGTTATCGTAATCTTTGACGAAAACAACACTGTTCGTATGAAAAGAAAAATGGCCAATTATGGAGGCATACCTTGCAACGCATCCTCTGGTCCTGGAGCTCATCGTGGTGGTCGGGTAACGGCTGAGCCAGTTGCGCTTTGAAGGCCCGCAGCTTCTCCAAAGACGCACCGATGCCTTTGTCGCAGCGCTCCCAGTCCTGGAAGCGGAGCGAGCAAATTGCAGGCTGCTGCTGGGCTCACCTCCGAGTGAGTGCTACCTTCAACGAAGCGGCGAGCTCCCTCCCGGCTTCTTCTAGGCACCCAGTGGCTCGGTTCCAGCGCCGCTGGACGTCTGTCAGCTCGGCTCGTAGCGTCGCCTCGGCCGGGCCGTCGGCCGACAGCAACAGTTGTCTGCCGGCCTCCACCGTCAGGATGTAGCTGCCTTGCTGCCGCTGCAGAACTTTCTCCTTCAGCTGGAACCGACACCAGAGTGACGGTCACTTCCTGTTTATATCACCGCACTTCTTGTTGATTTGGGGACATTTCTGGGCCATTTCCTGTTGATTTGGGGCATTGCGTGTGTTTTCTTCGGGTTCTCTGGTTTCCCCCGACATCCCAAAAACATGCATGGTAGGCTGATTGGACAGTCCAAATTATCCCTACTGTAGGTATGAGTGTGTGCACGAATGGTTGTTAGCCTCCTTGTGCCCTGCGATTGGCTGGAAACCGTTTCAGGGTGTACCCTGCCTGCTGCCCATAATTAGCAGGGATTGGCTCCAGCACCCCCGTGACCTTCGTGAGGATAAGCTGCTCGGAAAATGAATGAATATACGTTTTTGGCAAAAAAAGCTAGCGCCAGCCGCCAATTATCTTACAAGGAAATTACATGAAAATGAATGGTAAAAACAATTAGCTCAGCGACGCCATTTGGGAAACACACACCTGGACTGCGTCCAACATGGCGCGAGCCCGCTGCAGAGGAACGGCGGTCCCGGGCCGAAGACCCTCGGCCGGCGGCTCGGCGTCCAGGAGCCACTTGAGCAGCTTGTCCAGCATCTCCCGGTAGCGCCGCCATTGGCGGAGCAGGCCATCGATGATGCCGCGCCTCTGCTGAGCACGCCGCACCACACCCTGCCACTGGTTGCTCAGCAGCGCTAGCTTCAGGTTGAACTCCTTCCTGTGACGCACAAAAAAAGTCATTTCGCAGTTGACAAATGGAAAAATTCTCATGGATTTTAATGGATTGGAATTTTGGATAATTTCCTGTGGATTTTATGGCCTTTGCGGGTCACTTCCTGCTCATTGGTCACTTAGGCTAGGTTCATTCTGCAGGTCTTAATGCACAATTCCAACACGCGGTGAGCAAACGGACTCGCATGCGCAGAAGTCTCAAAACAAATCCCTACACATGCTGGCTTTACGTCATTCCAGGGTGATCGTATTTTGATTTCCAAATGAGGACACAAATAACAGACATTGATAATCCCAGATTAGTTTTATATTCAAAATTTATATTGATTGATAGAACGTGCATGACGCACACATATAACCAGGGGTTAATTTGTGCCGGATCCTGCCGGAACAAGATCCGGCACCTCTTGATTTTGGCCTCCCTGTGTTCCGGGATTTATTTGGGCAGATCCGGCACCTCTCTTGTATAGAAAATAATAATAATATAAAAACGTTTTTAAAAAATGTATTGTAATAGCCCCGAAGAAGGAGAGGAGTCGTCGATGGCTAGCTCCACTTTATTGTGGCAACAATAAGGAAACAATAGACAAAATAACAGCGGACTGCTGCTACATTCAACCGCTAGCTTTGCTTCTCGCCAGTCTCCCCCTTGCTTCCCACTACCTCACACCTCTCCAGTCCCAGCATCTCTTAAAGGGACCGTACATAGTTACGGACATTACAGTATAAAATAAAAATAATAATATGCATAAATCCATTGACAGAACAAATCCCAAGAGTTGCATGTTGATTATAAAAATTTAACGTCATTTGAAAGAGTCGGAAATTTGTTGATGCACTGAAGCTGGACTACCAAATCGCGCACCTGACATAGAAAAAAAAAAAACTTTGGAAATTTGGAGCGTCTGAGTAGCACGCAGCCTGGATCAAACGGTATTTCAACATGCCAAAAACATGGTTGCTGTCTTTTTTCAAAAAGAGTCAGAAAAGCAACAACTGGCGATGAGGGCAGCTTCAGTGATCATGCTAACTAACGGAGGAGGCATGCTAACAGCAGGAGGGTAGCGCTGCAGCAGCTAGCCAGGTTCACGGACAGCCAGCCAAGCCGGGGCAGGAGGATGCTACCGTGGCTGCAGCTGGTCCGGTTCAGCGCCACCTGGAGTGGGGGCCAGTTACAGCGCCAGTAGTCAGCCAGGTGGACCACCAACAACCGGAGCAACAGGCCAGTACCCTTATGGGAAATTCGGGTTTGGGCTGCACAATTTATAAGGCGGTGGGAACTTTGGCGCAAGAGAAGACATGGGGGGATGAAACTCGCAAAAGAATGGGTTTGTGTTATTTATTGTAATCTCAGATTTTTTAAACTGTTTTACAAGTTAAGCCTGAGTTATACTCCCGCGTTGCGCTGACGGCGCAGCGACTACGGCGTCATTCGACATTCGATAGTTCTTCTCAGCAGGAACGTGTTGCTCTGTAATTCACCGCCAAGCCACTAGAGGGGTGTGGCGTTATGTTTGTACGGTTTTGGGGCATGCTTGTTGACTTCCTTTAGTCTAGTTTAAGGGAGAAAAAGTAAACGATGCAAGATGGAACTCTTGAAAGTAAATATTCTGCTCATCAACATTGAATAAATATTGAACATACAAATGTTGAGGGGCAGGCGACGCAGAAGACGGTTTCGAGGCGATCTGGCCGACTTTTGATGCCGCACAGAGAGTTTTAGACTCGGGTGGCGAGAGCTAGCTGTGGCGGCTAGCTTCAAACTGGCGTCGAGCACTGCGTTCAAGGTCTGCAAAGGCCTCCAGCCCAATTTGTTTGCCGTGTCCTACAACCAGCCAGTGGGAAGCCATAGCAGATTTCTAGCTTCTATGGAACTTCCTAAACTGAGTTGGGAGCCTTGATTTTAACGTTATCATAAAAAGCACCGAGGCACTCTCAATCAGTGATGATGTATCGTGTGTAAACTGTTTGTTATTGAAAACTGAAGATCAAAACAAATCTTTTGACACCAAATCTGTGCTTTATTCTTCATGTACTTGAAGTGTGACACGTAAATAAGTCACAGACTCACAGCAAACATATGTACAAAATAAATGAAGCGCACCAACCAAAAATACGACATAAAGTGATAAAAAGTTGGCAGTTTTTGGCCGACTGGGTCACCGCTTCTTGTGGCCACTCGATTCTGAACACACACATCTCGGTGGTTCTTCCATTTTTTTTTTTTTCTCAATCGCCGACCTTGCCATTTGGCAATCACAATAATGTCTTGACGAGACTTGCTCTTCGATGATACTTGCGTCGGCTTGGTCCATTTTTGCGTGTAGAAAATAATGTTTGATTCTATTCTACAATGAAGGTGATCTCGCGCTGAACCGGAAACAACAGTCTGAGCTGACCAATCACAGTCCGTTTCTGCCACGTCATACGCGTCTATGCGACGCGAAGGTTAGAAAATTCGAGAGGCGCGTCAGGCTACGGCGCAGGGTCGTAACTCGGGTGTTCCTTGACGGCGCAGGTCTGACGCGGAAGTATAACCCGGCCTATAGACTGTACGTTACTCTAAGTCCCACCTGTGGTTATGTGGGCAACTTCCCGTGCTGTGCAGAGTATAGCCTAAATAATTGTAAATTGTTGTCATAACATTTATACCATGGATATTATTTGAAATTGAGGCTTGTAAGTCCCACAGCATGGCAAGTGGGGATTTGTGTGTTGTTTTCAGCACGATTTTATGGGTATGCTCCTGGAACCGGTGTCTGTCTCGTCATCCCTGCACTTTCATATGTACTTTGCGTTCCGGCATATTATGATTTACAAATTAAGCACTGCACATAAGCCGTAAGTGTGTGCGACAATTTGCCCCGACTAGGCTATGTAAGCAATACTGAAATATTGCTCATTTGGCGCACAGTAACAAACCAAGCATAATCAGGCTTATCCTTTTCTTCATTGTAGTTTTTTATGACTGTGGTCAAGCCTGTCTCCTGCGTAGTAAAAGCTGAGTTCAAACTAGGCGCTAATGAACAGCTACATCGCTGCCGTTTTGCGTGCTGCTCTCGCTCTTTGCTGACATAATTGCTGCATGAATTCTGATTTGGGAGTCGAGATTGGATTTAAATCACATACGAAAGTCACCCAGATCGGATTTGAAATGGTCCACTCCTATGAGACTTCAGACCGTCAAGTTAATGCATCACTTGAGTTGGAAAGTCAGATGCACACGAAAAAAATCGGATTCATGCATTAAGACCTGCGGTCTGAATCTAGCCTTAGTGTTGATTTCAGGTCACTTGATTTTGGGGCATTTTCAGGCTACTTTCAGTTCATTGGGAACTTCTTGTTTATTTTGGGGAATTTCAGTGACTTTTGTTGATTTCGGGTCACTTCCTGTTGGTTTTGGGGCATTTCCGACCCGCTCATGGTTCATTGGGAACTTCCTGTTGATTTCAGGGCATTTCCAGGTGACTTCCTGTTAGTTTCGAGTTATTTTCTGTTGGTTTTGGGTAGTGTTGCACCGATACCATTTTTTGGGCCCGATACCGATACCTGGCTGTGCAGTATCGGCCGATACCGATACCATTCCGATACCACTCTGTTTGCAAAAAAAAAAAAAAAAAAAAAACATATATATATATGTATGTCAGTGTGTGTGTGTGTGTGTGTGTGTGTGTGTGTGTGTGCGTATAACGGATGCAACGTTACAGTTAAGTCACGGTTCGGTACGATTTTCGATACAATTCAATACATTTAATGCTCTGAAACAGAAAATACAACTGTTATTGTTATTTTTATTTATTTATTTATTTTAAAATTTATTTATTTTTTGCTAACAAGCAAAAATAACAGCATTGTAGTGCATAATACTTATGTGCTTACTTCTTACTGATCTGAAGAAAAAATTTGTATATAAGTGCTGAGAACAATTTTTACTCTTTGTAAATTGGGTCACACTGTTGATTGCTGCAGCTCTCTTAGCAGCAATATTTAAACATCCTATTTGTGGTCCGAGTCCATCTGTAACATGTACTGAATTAACAGTATTTGCAGCTTATCTATAGTCACTGGTATGGGTTGATTTGACCTGCTTAACTTCCATTCAGTCATGGCGGTTTCTATTTAATCAATGTAGTCTATGGACTACGCGTCGCTCTGGGGTCACGCAGCTAATGGCATGGGATCTAACTAGGACGTCTAGGTTGCTGTTTGATGATATCTAGTGTGTGCGCGCGAGAGTTGGCATGGGATCTAACAAAGGACATCTAGATTGCTATTTGATGATATCTAGTGTGCGCGCTGCGCCGCTTGAGTGTTTTCTGGCCACAGAGGTCACTTCTGCTCATTGCTGCACAACACCAGCATATTACAATCGACTTTCATAAACAGGACGAGTTTGAAGTACGGCGCTCTTAATTTGCCACTCATTGTTCATCATGAAACCATGAGTTTGCTGAGTCTCCCACGGTCTTAATCTTTCTGATCCCATCGGCGCTACAACAGCAAGCGTTAGCTTACGCATGCTAATCGTTTGTGAATACCATGTTAAATGAGCAGCGTAACATCGCGGATATGCGTTGTAGTGTTCATCTGCAATATTGAAGACGAAGGTGTAAATTTCGTGTGGTAATTTCGAGACAAAGACATACAGAGGTAATGATTTGGGAAGTTAGCCCACGTGGGAGGACAGTATATTTGCTTTCAAATGATGCCAGTAGATGGTATCGGCGCCCTAAATGTTGGTACTCGTCGATACCGATACCACCAATTCGGGCCGGATCGGCGCCCCCTGCCGATACTGGTATCGGTGCAACCTTAGTTTTGGGGCATTTCAGGCTGCTTCCGGTTCATTGGGCAATTACTTGTGATTTTAGGGCATTTCCAGGTGACTTCCTGTTGATTTTGGGTTACTTTCTGTTGGTTTTGGGACATTTCCGACCCGCTTCAGGTTCATTGGGCACTTCTTGTTGATTTCAGGGCATTTCCAGGTGACTTCCTGTCAGTGTTGTCACTAACTCGTTACTAAGTAACGTGTTACTGTAATCTGATTACTTTCTTTCAGTAATGAGTAATCTAACGCGTTTATTTTTCCAAAGCAGTAATTAAAGTTAGTTTCCTGAGTGTCTGTGTGTTACTGTTTTGTTATTGCCTCATAATGTATGCAGAATGGAGAATATTGTAGTCATGTACGATGAGCATGTTGAATAGAAAATGTAAGAAAGGTTGCTTCCTGTTTTGGTCTCGAGTCACACGCGCAAAGTGTTTTGGGACTGAGAAAGGCATGTGCCAGCGCGGGTGCAGATTCGAGCTGAGTGCAGCCACCTGTTGAGATGTGCGACGGAATGCTGATCTGTGTGCGTCCATGAATGAACGTATTTTTCCTTCATTCTTAGGGTTCCAGCAATAGGTTGGAGCCGCTACATGCACGGCCGTTTCGTAGCTTTGCCGTTGCAACGGCGGGTAGTCATCGGCAAGCATTGTTTACATCATATTTGTGTTGTACATTTATGCTGTGAGGTGACCCGTTCGTTCGTTTCATGGCCAAATTGACCGCATTTTTGTACGCCTTCCTTCCGGATTGTGCGCGCGATATTTTTATAGAGATACAAGAGACAGTGAAAAATGAGTACAGTAAACTTTGGCAGTCTTTAAAGCCTTTCTTCAAGTGGCTAATATCTTACAATCCCTCTCCCTGAGATTATTAATATCATGGGAAGCAATGTGGGGAAGCAAGGTAACAATAGAGCTTTGTCTTAACACCATAAGTTATTTCCCAAAGCAGAGAAGATAGATCCATTGGTAGCAGGATACACAGTCATGGTTTTATTTCCCATAATGGTTTCACTTCCCATCATGCATTTACTAAAAGCTCAACAAATACACTAGATGGAAATATTTAGTTACAATACACAAAGTCACAAGTCTTTCTATCCATAATGGTTTCACTTCCCATCATGCATTGGGGCAAGCCTGCAGTATCATTTACTGAAAGCTCAACAAATACGCCAGATGGCAATATTTAGTTACAATACACAAAGTCACAAGTCTTTCTATCCGTGGATCCCTCTCACAGAAAGAATGCTAATAATGTAAATGCCATCTTGAGGACTTATTGTCATAATAAACAAATACAGTACGTATGTACTGTATGTTGAATGTATATATTCGTCCGAGTTTTATTCATTTTTTTCTTAATGCATTGCCAAAATGTATATGATCGGGAAAAATTATCGGGAATGATTTGAATTGAATCGGGAGTAAAAAAAAGCAATCGGATCGAGAAATATCGGGATCGGCAGATACTCAAACTAAAACGATCGGGATCGGATCAGGAGCTAAAAAACATGATTGAAACAACCCTAATTGAGATCAACTCCATCGACTAATTAAACCTCCGCTAACTTAAAGATTAAGCCTTGTGTGAAAAAATCTGATCTTCTCCTTTATATTCAATTATCAGAAAGTCAATTACATGCGATGACATATTTCTCTTGTCATTCTTACGTTGAGGCGGTAAAGGGAGGAAAAAAATGGTAAAAAGTAACTGATAAATTACTTTTAAAATAACTTAGTTACTTTGATAATAAAGTAATCAGTAATCAGTAATTACTTTTTCAAGTAATCTGTGAGAACACTCCATCCTGTTGATATTGGGTGACTTCCTTTGGGTATTGAGGGCATTTTTGGGTCGCTTTCTTGTTTGGCCAAAATTACGTTTGACGCCCCTGGTTTAAAGAACAATCCAAGCCATTAAGCCTACCTGTCATCCACTTGACCTTGTTCCAACATCTTTTGTCCGTCACTGATGATGGAGTGGAGGATCTGCTGCCGGCTGAACATCTCAGCCTGAAACAACTACGATAGCGCAAAGCTCAGATGAAAACGCTTGACATGCCCCCAGAGAACGGCGAAAGAAGCGCATACCTCATGAGCCTTCTGTTGCTCCGTCAAACTCTGGTAGTTGCCGGAGATTTCCACGGCTAGATTGTGCTCCGTTTGGACCAAGAAGTCCATCCAGGTCTCGCACTTTTCCAAGAAGGTTTGCCGCTGAAGCAGGAAGGACTGCAGTTTGCTGCGGAAAAGGAAATCAAACACATTTTTTTGGATACATACTGCTTGTGCCAGTCAGTAAGTTCAAATATGAAGTCTCAAAAGTCAAGCAGAAACACATTTTTGGTCATTTTAAAAAACTTAAATACTAGGCATTCATAATTAATTACGTTTATTTGTGTGGGGGTGCTGTTACCGCACTTACTGTTGTTATTGGGTCACTTCCTATTGAGTTTGAGGCACATCTGGGTCATTTCCTACTCTTATTGGGTTACCTGCTGTTGATTTTGTGAGGGGGGCATTTCTTAGTCACGTTCTGCTAATTTTGGGGCATTTCTCAGTCACTTCCTGTTATCAGGTTGCTTCCTGTTGATTTCAGGGCAATTGAAGTCGCTTCCTGTGAATATCGCAGCACTTCTTGTTCATTTTAGGGCACTTCCAGGTCACATCCTGTTGTTATCAAGTTACTTCCTGTTTATTTTGGGGGCATATCTTTGTCACTTGTTGTTACTATGTTATTTCCTGTTGATTTTGGGTAAGGCTGCAACAACTAATCAATGAAATCGATTAATAAATAATTGCCAACTAATTTGGTAATTGATTTTTTCCGGCAGCCAGGAGCAGTTCATTTTGGGTCCTTGTTTGTGTGCAATGTGAGGCTGCGCGCGCTCCAGTGATTTGAGCAAGAGAGAGAGAGAGAGAGTTTACTGCTGCAACTGCTGCTGTTGGGTTTCTTGAGAAATATTTCGAAGTGTCCTCAGTTAGATTGTCTTTTGTGAACTTGTTAGATCCAGTGTGCGTCCATCAGAGGTGAGTAAATGATGCCAATTTTATTGTTTGTATTAGTTTTTGATGAGACGCTTCTACTTAGCATGGAGCACCAGGCTAGTTAGCGATTTTGCTAATTAGTGTCTTAAGTGTCCATTTGTATTGTGTCTCGGAAAAACTTATTAGCACTTGAGTTATTGTTAGATCATTGACTTCATAAAATGTTGACAGGACACAGGGCGCGGGGGCGATTAATAGGAGGCCTATCTCTGTTAAAGCTGACCGAGTGGAAACACAAAGAGCTTTTTACGTTGAAATTTCTTGTGAATAAATGCTTAAATCGCTGAATTCTTTATAGAGATGGATGTAAAACAGTCTCGATTCTTGGTTAACAGCAAATAAAAATGTGTAGTTAGCATTTATTTTACATAAATATGTTATAGTACAATGCTAAGCCCCTTTCACACACTCTGAAACACCGGGAATATAGCAGTATTTAACTGTGCAGCATTTGTGCATGAAAACAATTTCCCATGTCGACTGACAAGGAGATTTCACGGGTCACGTGTATGTATCATGTCCGTGACTTTCCTGTGGAGCGGTGTGCGTGAAAGCAATGCTCTTAACAAATGGTTCAGACACATATTTCCACAAAAATAGTCTAAATATACCTATAAACTAAATTACAAATACATTGAAAAAACATTAGCTCTGACAAAAACTTAGCTTATGTTGGTCTTAACAGGGAGCACCTGGATTCAGCCATGTGAAATCAGGCAGACTAGAAGGCAGTGTATCCACCCAAATCAATAAAACTAAATGCAAACACTTTCAAAATAAAGTATTACAACGCCACTTTAATTAAACAAATACTCAAAGCAGCAAAATTTAATTCGAATCTTTTTTTTCTTATCGAATACTCGAGTTAATCCATTAATCATTGCAGCAATACTTTTGGGACAGTCACAGGTCACTTCCTGTTGATATCGGGGCACTCCTCAGTCGTTTTGGGGAGTCTATGGGTCACTTCCTGTTGATTTTGGGTCACCTGCTGTTGATTTGTTGAATTCAAAATGAATAAAGGGAGAAATAAACTCTGGTTCTGGCCCCCAATAACCAATTCTGGAATTGATTCACGAGTGCTCTATAAACTGTGCTGCTGACCTAAATCTCTCGGCAGTCTGCGCCGAGGCCGCTGTCCAGTTTCTGTTGAGGTTCTGCACGCGTTTGATCTCGCCGTCGTTGAGCGGGAGCCGGTAACCCAGTTCGTTGAGTCGCTCCAATTCCGGTGCCGCTCCGCTGAACTTCATCATCAATTCCTGCGGAGAGATATACGCCGGCATCACGTGCGTGCACGCGGGCAGGCCGACCAGTACCGGTTCAGATTTCCGGGCAAACCTCCAGCTCCCGCATGCGCTCTTGGACGAGAGTCGGGTCGGCGGAGCCATCAGGATCCCGCACCCCGAGAGCTTCCTCGGCTTCTGCCGTCCGGCCCTCTAAAGCGTTTAACTGCCGGTTGAAGGTCTCATAGTCCAGGACGCCGGTCTGGAGGGGGCGGGACAAGATTAGAAATTAAAGTTATCCATACGCATTGTTGTTTTTGGCAGCCCTTTTCGTTTTCGTCTTAGTCTTTTTGGACCAAAATAGTCCCATTTCAAAATGGGTTCTTCGTCTAGTTTTAGTCGATGATGAGGCAAAAGTTTTAGTCCAAAAATAAATAAAGGTTTCCTACAATTTGGAATGAAGTTGGACAGAAGAGCACAAAGACAATTCGGTGATGATTAGATAACAAAATGGTGTTTTCAATTCATGTCCTTCTCTTAAGCCCTGCCCCCACCTCTCTCAGGACTCAGCACCCCCACTATTCACCATTCATGTGGGGCATGTCTTACAGTCAATGAACCCCAGGAAGGCTGCCTGGCCAGACATAGTACCAGGGAAGGTACTCAGAGCATGTGCAGACCAGCTGTCCCACATCTTCTGTAGGATCTTCAATCTCTCCCTGTCCCAAGCAGTCATCCCAACCTGCCTGAAATCCGCTGCCATCATCCCGGTCCCCAAAAAGACACCAGTATCTGGCCCAAATGACTCGCGCCCTGTTGCCCTCATCCCAATAATTATGAAGTGCTTCGAGAGGCTGGTTCTCTGGCACATCAATGACAGTCTACCCCTCACAAACCGATCCACAGAAGATGCCATCACCATAGCTGTGGTGTTCCGAGTCACCTGGAACAGCAGCAGAGCTATGCCAGGATGCTCTTTGTGGAAAATAGTTCTGCATTTAACACCATCATCCCGGACATTCTCATTACAAAGCTGGAGATCCTGGGCCTCCCTTTCCTCACATGCTTCTGAATCAAGGACCTCTTGTCCAACAGACCCAGACTGTGAGACTTGGCCCTAGGCCATTTGGGGGCCCTAAGCAAAACAATGCCAAGGGGCCCATATTTTTGGCACACCATTTCGTCACAGTGTACTGTAAAACCCATACAAGCAATCAAACCCAAAAGTCCATATTTTGTATATTAATCAGATTTTGTTGCACTGCATACTTCAAACTTCTCTCCCCAAATGATTGTCAGTACCTACAGTAGATAGCGCCAAACCTTTTTCTAAAAGAGGGAAGTTAAGGAAGAACTTATTTTTTAAGCTTGAAATTAAGTATCAAAACTCACAGAAGTCAAATAAAGCAAACTGTAGTACACAAAATAGAATATAAATTAAACAATTTCCAGATTGGGAGGCCCCCTAGTGGTCAGGGGCCCTAAGCAGCTGCATAGTCTGCATATAGGCTGGGCCGGCCCTGCTTTGCCCCTACCATTCTTCCACTCGCACACTAAGCACCAGCTCACCACAGGGCTGCGTGCTGAGCCCCCTCCTGTCCTGCCTCTACACCTACGACTGCTGTCCAATCCACAGGAGCAAGCTAGTCAAGTTTGCTGATGACACCACAGTGATTGGACTAATCTCACTGGAAGATGAGGCACCCTACAGAGAGAAAGTCCACAAACTCTCAGCCTGGTGCTAGACAACAACCTGGCCCTGAACACCACCAAACCAAAGACAAGGACTTCAGGAGGAACAGTACCGACCCGCCATGTGTGTGGAGAGTGTCCACACCTTCAGGTTCTTGGGAGTCCAGATCTCAGATGACCTCGCATGGACAGCAAACATAACAGCTATCATAAAGGAATCTCAGCAGCGACTGCACTTCCTGCGAGTCTTCAGGAAGAACAAGCTGGATAGGAAGCTGCTGCTGGCCTTTTATCACTCATCCAATGAGAGCCTGCTAACATACTGCATTTCCACCTGGTACGGGAGCTGCACTGCTGCAGACAGGGAGAGGCTTCAGATGACAGTCAAGGCAGCGCAGAGGATCATTAGCTGTCCTCTCCGCTCCCTGGTGGACATCTACTCCTCCCAGTGCCTCAGCAGAGCTCTAAACATCCTCAAGGACAGCTCACATCCTGGTTTCCAGCTGTTTGATCTGCTCCCCTCTGGGAGATGCTATAGGTGTTTAAAAGCAAGAACAAACAGACTGAGGAACAGTTTCTTTGCTAAAGCCATCTCCACGCTGAACAACCATATGTAACACCACATCACCCAATGTCCAATATTCATTTACATGCAATATACTATGTGCAATACTTACTACGTGCAGTATTCAATGCCTCACTGTCAACTGCTACTATGTGCAATACTTACTACGTGCAATATTCAATGCCTCACTGTCAACTGCTACTACTTAACTTCTATTCACACATCTTCTATGTGCAATACTTATTTAGGTGCAATATTAATGTGCAATAGTCAATGCCTTCACTGTCAACTGCTGCTACTTCAGTTATTTGCACTGCTTGAACATAGGACAACCTCATACACATTTTACATTTATTTAGATTTTATACTTTATTCTTGCAAGTCACTTTTGAGATTTTTACTTGTCCTGCACTGTAAAGGGAGATGCTCCACAATTTCATTCTATAACTGTATAATGACAATAAAGGGCTATTCTATTCTATTCTATTCTATTCTATTCTATTCTATTCAACAAATTGTTATAGAATTGATATCGTTTTGATGATACAAATCATATGGTACATCGCTTTGCTGTTTATTTTATTGTTGTAACATCCTTAAACCTTTCGATTGTTTTGCTGTTAGTACCCCTTAGCTCAGGGGTGGGCAAACCGGTCCTCGAGGGCCGCAGTGGGTCCTGGTCTTTGTTCCAACTGACCCAGCACAGATAGTATAACCAATGAGGTTTCAGCAGAAATGAGAAGCACCTGACTGCAACCGACTGATTGCACTTGTAAAACAGCAGATTGGTGAAAATGTGTCCTCTTAATGGATTGCAACAAAAACCTGCACCCACTGCGGCCCTTTGTGGAATAGTTTGCCCACCTCTGCCTTAGCTCATTCACTGCCATTCGATCGAGCGAACGCCCTCCCGCTCCAAATGGATCGGACGCTACAGTATTTCCAAAATAAATCCATTTTAAAAATCTGATCTATTTTACCTGAGAGAGCTTCCGTACCTGCAGCGTGACGAGTTGTCTGTCGAGCGCTCGCTCGAGCGCAGCCAAGCGCTGAGAAAGCGCCAGGTGGTCTGACTGAACGGAGGAGGCGGTCGGCGCGTCCACCTGCCGCTTCAGCTGTTCTCCGAGCTCACGGAGAACCTGCAAGGAAGCCCGCGCCGGGACATGGGAACGGAGAAGCTCCTGTCGCGCCCGAAACAAAAAACAGAGTTTGGGACCATTCTCCTCCTTTGAAAAAACGTCTCTCCAGCGGAAAACGTCCTCACGTCGCGTCGCCGAATCCAGGCGCTCACGTGCTCGTCAGCCACATCCTCACCACACGCCATCTCGAGGAGCCGCTCGGTTTTCTCTTCCTGGAGAAGAACACTGGTGGAAATCTGCTGGCGGAGGTCCTCGTAGCTCTCCCACAGTTGCCGGAGAGCTTTGGCGCTCCTCAGACGCTCTGATATTTCGTCCAGAAGAGCGGACCATCTGAAGAGTAGGGTTGGGCATCGTTTAAATTTGAACGATTCCGGTTCTGATTCCGCGTTTCCATTCCGGTTCCAAATAATTCCAAATGAATAATCCCAAAAATTCAGGGGCAAAAAAAAAAAAAATGCATTGTTTGTATCAATTTCTTAATTCCTTGATTATAATTTACATTATATGAACTTTCAATTAACTTTGCTATGAACTTTTCACAGGGCTATTTTTAACTCGTATATAAATATCAATCTTTGAACTTGAATATGACGAAGTTTCTTTCCACAGGAGTATTCTTTCACAAAGATGTTTATTTTTCAAAAGCTCATGGAGAAAACATTTACACATACTGTATTATTTTGCCTATGTTTTAGAGTGTCTTATGCTTCAGGCATTTTTTGTATTGCATCATTTGTTTTAGGTGGTATTTCTACAAGTTAGTTATGGGCTGACATCTTGCAGATGTTAGTCTGTCCCTTGAGCTTAAGTTGACTACTTTTTAAGTTTGATTTCTTTCTAAACTGATATATTGTTCATCCGTCCGCAAGATATCACTATTGTAACTCAGGACTTTTCAGTTTTTCTTTGGTTTTGCTCTGTGCGCTTGGCTTCCCCTAGTGGTGACTTACTGGAAGCAGCAGGCAAAAGGAACTTGTTACTTGAGTTGGAAAAGAAACCTTGAGGTGTACAGACACTACACATCTCCTCTGCACTACACATCATTGGGAACCCTTGATAAACAAAATCTGTAAGTTTGCACGTTTTAACAGAGGGTCTAATATCATTTTGGTGTGTTTATTCTGTTACTTTGTTGTCATTTATGTCAAGCAAAGCACCACATTTTTGTGGTAAGCTATATTAGCCACTTCATATGATTTGCTCATAATGGAACTTTATTGCACTGTTGCAAAGAAGAGGGAGCTGAGCCGAGAGGCAAAGCTCTCCATCTACCGTTCGATTTTCGTTCTTACCCTCACCTATGGTCATGAACGATAGGTCATGACCGAAAGGACAAGATCACGGGTACAAGTGGCCGAAATGGTCTTTCTCAGGAAGGGTAGCTGGTGTCTCACATAGAGACAGGATGAGAAACGCTGCTATTCGCGAGAGGTTCAGAGTCAAGCCGCTGCTCCTTCATGTAGAAAGGAGTCATTTGAGGTGGTTCGGGCATCTGGTGCGGATGCCACCAGGGCGCCTCCCTAGGGAGGTGTTCCTCACATTTCCAGCTGGGAGAAGACCTCGGGGCAGGCCCAGAACCAGGTGGAGGGATTATATCTAGACACTGGCTTGGGAGCGCCGCAGGACCCCCCAGTCAGAGCTAGCTAGCTAGCTAGCTTGATGTGGCCAGGGAAAGGGAAGTGTGGGGATCCCTGAAAACTGCTGCCCCCGCGACATGACTCCGGATAGGTGGTTGAAGATGGATGGATGGATGGATGGATGGATGATGGAGCTAGTCTTCATGTGGCTTCTTCGTGGTTTTCAGGGCATCGAAACTTGGAATCGAAATTTAAAAATTTGAATGGTTTCGGGAGAACCGGAGTCTTAGTCCTGGATCCCATCGATGCTTGATGCCCATCCCTACTGAGGAGCATTGGAAGCCAAACCCTGAGAAGTTACTTCATATTTGTCTAAGAGCGGACCAAGGGTTCTGGTCGGCTTCTCGAATGAAGCCATCTTCAAACTTTTACAGATGTTTCCCAGTCTGCTCATCAGCGCTCGAGCAAAGTATTGACTTTTAGTATTACTGCTAGTTTTTCATCGACGAACCATTGCTAACGCTTCTCAAATGACATCATCGGTATTGGGGAGTACTAAGAAATAACGCGCCGATGCTGCGTACTATGTACTCTTTCAAGATCTAGGAGTCGCCAGTAGACGTCCAATCGTCTGGCGTCTAATCAACCTTCTGCTGTGAACTGCAATGAGTTTTTTCACTAGTAGTCCAATCCATTTGAAGCGTGAGGGAGGGTGTTCCTTCATTGGATTGAATGGAAGTTTTGTGCTATTGAAATGAATGGCGGGCTGGCGAATAGGGCTGTTGGAAATCAATGGGAAATTTGGCTCAATAGAAAGTTTTTGGCTGAACAGTACGTCTTTGGGAATCTATACAACCCTTCAATTGGATTGGACGTCTCGCGCTGTCAACGGCACCCAACGACTTCATGTGTTGGGCCAATTTGAATTCCTTTCTGGTAATTTAGGGACATTAACAGGTCACTTCCTGTTGCTAAGTCAATGGCAGATGGTGAGTAAATAGCAGATGCCTTGACACTGACAAAATAATCTTAAAAAAATCAGTTGAGAAATCATCACATCTTAACCTGATTTGAATGGCAATGGACTCTATTGACTTTGATAGGGACGTAGCCGCCCTTTCGCTCGTGGCAATGACCGCTCTTTTCATTCTTTTGCTGTGAATTCCAAGGAGTTTGTCACTTGTAGACATCCGATCCATTCGCTGCCACCCTTCCACTTGAAATGGATTGGACGTCAATTTGCGATAAACTCATCGAAATTCACAGCAGAAGGACGATTGGACGTCTATCTGATACGGGACCTTTTGAATGCGCTCCAAACCTTGCGTTGGCATCATCGAGGGCACGATGGAGGGAATCCGACACAGACGGGTGACACTCTTTCAGCAGCTGCTGCGTGACGGCAGCCAACTTCCTCAGACTGCTCTCCTGCTTCTCCAGCTCTTCTCGTAAACTCTGCGCCGACGGACGCCGGTGTGAGCGGAGCCGCTCGTTCCAGTACAAAATAATGCCAGCCAGGCTCTCCACCTACCTCGAGACCTTGCACCTGCTGTTGAACGGCCTCCAACGAACCGGTGAGGAGGCGGAAGCGGGACAAGGAATATCGTCCCTCCGTCAGGTAACCGTTGATCTCCTCTAATGCGCATTTGTAGAGACTCCACCGAGCCGACGCCGATGTCAGGCTGATCTTCAGCTGGACGATCTGGACGGACGTAGTGTATGCTTTAGGACGGGGCTGTCCAAACAAAAGCTCACCGCCCAGTTTGGATCGACTCGCATTAAACGAACAAATCATTGAATTTGGCACACGGCACAAGAGGCTTCAATACGGCCCCCGTACTCTTGTACCTCTCAGCTTTTACACTAGATGGAGCTATGCCTCTCGGTTACCTCACAACGTGACAACTTGTCAATGTAGGAAAATGTAGAATTTCAGGATATTCTTTGTCATAAATCATGGTATAGGTAGTCCCCGGTCTACGATGTACTTGACTTACGCGATTTCGGCTTAATGACTCTCATCCTCCATTTATTCCCCAGTGTTTTTTTGTTGTTGTTGCATAAACAGTACCTTAGTGCACTTCACAGTATCTTATTTACTTTATTAATATGACTTGTTCTGTCCTCACTAAACGTGAAGTTGTTCAGCTTTACAAACAGCAAACAAGGCAATTGTAGTTTTCAAGCTTTTTACTTCCTTCACGTTTGACAATTTGTAAAGCTGTAACACACATATGTACCCTTATGTTCAAAACGACATGCATTTTAACTATAAAACACAAAACAATTGGTGTTCAAACATCTATCTCGTCTGATCAACATGTAAATTTAGTAGATTAAATTAGCCTAATTTGCCAAATAAAAGTCCGCTAGCTTAAATGCTACAAATGCTAATGTATTTACAATTCTCATAGCAAATCGCTCACACGTATCCCCATAAACTGTAGCTCTAAACCTAATTCCAAATGCATTCACAAGCATATATTAGCTGAAACAACTTACAGCCTTAAGATAGAGCGCACCTGTCCTATATCCATGTCAGGCTTCTGAGTCTGCTTCTCAGTCATACATGGCGACAGTCTGGCCAAACCCAACGCTGCCACATGAGGTCAGTGTATCCTCCATCATTAAACAAAATACAATACTTTTGGATTTTAAGGATAGTTATTTTGAGATTTACTTAAAGGGCTAATTCCAATTTACGCCAAAATTCAGGTTACACCACCGTAGGAACGAAAATCGTTCGTAACCTCGGGACTACCTGTTTATGAAGGACTGAAAATGCCATTTCTGGAGAGTTTGGCAATGGTCGTTTTGCCGCCTGCGATATCAGCTCACTTCTTGTTGACTTTAAGGCATTTTAGGGTCTCTTCCTGTTAATATCCTGTCACTTCCTGGTGATTTTGTGGCATTTCGGGGCAACTTCCTGTTCATATTGGGTCACTTCCTATTGATATGGGGACATATAGGGGTCAATTCATTTTGATTTTTGGGCATTTCAGGGCAACTTTCTGTTCATATTGGGTCACTTCCAAGGGAAAAGAGTATTTTTTCAATCATTCAATCAATCAATCAATCAATCAATCAATCAATCAATCAATCAATCAATCAATCAATCAATCAATCAATCATATTTCTATAGCCCTTTACAAAAACCTGACAGGCCCTCAAAGTGCTTTACAACTGTTACAACAACAGTTTTTTCTTGCATTGACTGTTTGACTGTTTATATTACTCGATCCCACCCAGTAAAATAAATAGCATTTAAATCATAGTCTAAGAAAACAAGTAGAATGTATTTGAAGTATGAGGCTACATCTACACTAGGACAGATAATGGCCTTAAACGTGTAGTTGGTTGGACTATACGGCATGTTGGCTACACTCGTATGCCTAATACCTGAATTAGTTGTTAGACGGATAATGTAGGCGGGTAATATTACCCGCTGCTTAATATGGACTGCTGTCTCCGTACAACAATCGGAGTGATGACATGCCGTCGCCATTTTTAGTGCGGCATGACAGCATCGTAATATGGAGGCGGACGATCATGACGCAGCGTTCCTGCTCTTTTCTTTTCCACACATTTGTCTTAAACCTTTAAACTACATCTAAATAATATGCTTCAATTCAGTGGCCATTTGTGGTCCTCCCATCGCTGATGACGCAGAAATAAGCATTTTTTATTTTTTACAGAGCTCGTCTCCCGCGTTGTCTCCGATTACCCAGCTGCGGAGCTGGCCCATCCCAACTCAATGCCGACCGAACATGAGTGTGTAGAAGAAAATTAAACCCCGAAAACTGACCTGCGTGGTACCCCCAGTCAAAGAGGCACGCGATCAGTTTTTTTCCACGACTGTCGCCACTTCCAGGATCGCCACTGTTATGCACAAGCACTCCTGGTTGCGGCTTCCAGGAAATACTGTATACGCAGCGCCACACCATATGCTTCTATATGATATTTTCCAAGTGGTGAGAGCACAACTGAGCATCGATTGTTACATCCCAAGTAACCATGTCAAGCTTTCGTTGTTTTCTAAAGATTGACGTATTTCAATCACAACTCGGCGACTGCTCGTAAAAGTTGAGCGTGCTCTCCCTTCACTCTTGCTCCTGCGTGATGCGTTCAATTGCGTTCACGAAAAAAACAGTGATCACAGAATCATGACAGTCTAGAACAGTGGTCTCCAAATTATTCCACATGGGGCCGCAGTGGGTGCAGGATTTAATTTCAACAAAACAGGCGACACCTTTGCACCAATCTGGTGTCTTACAAGTGTAATCAGTTGATTGCAGTCAGGTGCTGCTTGTTTTAATAGAAAGTTCATCGGTGAAACTGTCGGTACTCGATAGGTTGGAACAAAAACCAGGACCCACTGCGGCCCTTGAGGACCGGTTTGGAGACCCCTGGTCTAGAAGGTGTAGTAATTTAAAAATTTGCCGCCGGCGAGTAATGAGTTTCTGGTTCAGAGGTAAACTGCGCGGACGATGACGTAACATATGAGGCTGCTCCTTTCTACGCATGCCTGGTTTGCGGGGGGTTGGGGGGGGCGGTTCTCAAATGCACCTTAAATGTAAGTGGACAGGTATAAAAATAGTTGGAAAAAAATACACTGGAGAAAATGATCTTTTCTAGTGTAGACTGTAACAGTCACCTCCTTAAATGGTGTTCTTCCCCACATCCACCACACAGTGGCGCTGCTTTATTTATATTGAATATATTCTTCTTCTGTTGCTGCTTACTTTTGTGTTGGAGTTCATCTGGGATCGCGTGTGTGCGAACCTCTGAGCTCCCGAGGGGCGAGTATCCAAAGTAGATTTATTTATTTTTGTTAATAAATGTGCATAAGTGGTAGCTTCTCCCTTATTTTGTTACTTTTATGCACTCATCCTACCTACCACATGTTACAAGAGCCTGGATGAATGGTTAAGGCGGACAAAAGCCTGTGTGTGTGTGTGTGTGTGATTGATATCTGCGGAGAAGGTACCCAAGGAGAAGGACAACTACAGGATGTTGTGCTGACTGCGGAAGCTGACCACCTGGGAATTGTGCTGGCTGGGGGACCTAACGCACGCGTCAAGCAGCTGACTGAGCGTTATATCATGGAGCTGACTGAGTGACAAAAGCAGGTGATGGCTGAAAAGTCTCGCCTACCAGCCCACGTCTGTTAGGTGAAGAAGACCTCAAAATCCCAGCATCAACTCTTCTGGTGACGAACAATGGACAGTGCAAAACAATAGAAGGACATCCTCTTCTACCACAAGGAACGTCCGATAACAGATGGACTCAACGTCTTAGATTTGACACTGAGCAATAATGTGGCGCTGAGGCTGGCAAAATCCTAAACTCTCATTGCCCTGACAATGGTGATGCACGAACCCCTTGTCCAATCCGCATAAGGCCATAACACTAAACAACGCCCGAACACACCCTTTTTCATCCTACAGCCCGCCTCACAAACTCCTTTAAAAGATGGAACTTTCTAGTTAGGCGTTGTACTTTTCAGGAATCTTTTTTACCTGTTGATTGTTGACCCTTTATCCAGCCTTCCTCTCTGTCTGGGTCTGGGTTTTTGCCTTGCTGGCTGATCGTTGTCAACTTGGAAAAAATTGTCAACTTGTGTTTGGTGTGTCTTGAGGTGAGCCTTTTTCCAGCTTTTAAAATGGAGTCAGTACAAGGGGTTAAAACTAAGGTGAATGCATGGAATTTGGCTAAAAGACCAAATTCCAACACTTCCTATTGATATGGGGACATAAAGGGGTCTCTTCCTGTTTATATTGGGTCACCTGTTGATTTGGGGGCATTTCAGGGTCACCTCTGGTTGTTTTTTATGTCACTTCCTGTTGATCTGGGGTCTTTTTTTGCAATTCGGGCAGTTCGGGGTCACGCCTTTGATATCGGGTCACTTCCTATTGATTTGGGGGCATTTCAGGGGGGCAATTCCTGTTGATTTGCTGGCATTTCAGGGTTGGGGCATCCTCCCCTCAGCTTGCTGCACTCGTGGTCTTGCCTATTTACGCTAACTGTTCTGCGCTTGCCGAGTAGGCTTCGTCCGCAATTCTTTCTCGTTCCGTCATTCAGAATCCTCGTGCTTACGCAAGAACGTTCTATAAGGACAGGAACTCAGATGTCACCAGAATTTGTGTCTTTTCCGGGAGTCACGGGTGACTTTTAGTACTACTCTTAGTACTATTCGTACTGAGAATGCACGGAGGGATCATTCAGTGATCTTTAGCACCGCCTCTGGCGGTCAGCAGGGATGAAACATATTTACTATCTAGTTTTTTTAAGACCTAATCTTTTGTGACAAGAGCTTCTGACAAAGAGGACATCGAAGAAAGACGAGTGATGAAAGAAAGACCAATGGAATAAAGCTACCAGGTGATTCAGGTTGGCCCAGGTGTGGTTGACGCCTTGGAGTGTCTCCATGACGATAGCGCAGGCCTCGTCGGTTTTGTTCTGGACAAGAGCACAACCCTGCTCCTCCACCCGCTCCAGTTCTGTTCCTTTGCTCTTGAGAAGCTCCTCCATTTCCTGCAAGATAAATTTCAAGCGCAAATGTCTCATAGGAATTTCGGGGAGCAAGTCCCAAACCGCCGCATACCTGACAGTCCTTCAGCGCGTTCTGCACCGAAATCGGGTCCTCTGTCCCGTGTTTCCTCTTCATCCGTTCTTCTTGAGTTCCCATCCAGGACTTGAGGTTCTGAACGCTACTCTCGTACTCCAGCCACATCTGCAGCAGGTTCTCCAGGAATTGGATCTAGGGAAAAAACGCTCCGTCATCTACGATTCAAGGCGACGGACATTGGAGGTCCTCACCTGCTGGTTGATCCGGCCCTGTAAGATCTGCCAGCGCCTGTTCATGGTGCCCAGACGCTCGGCGAAATCAGTCTTGTCACTGCGCTTGCTCTCTGCGTCGCGAGCGCTCAGGTGCGGCACCGACTGGTTGACGTAGTCCACCGTCAACTGCTTGCAGCTTAAATCCACCCTTAAGCACTGAAAACAACAAGGGAAATTAGAAAAACCTTGCTCACTTCCTATTTGCTTGGGGTGTTTTTGGTTCAGTGACTTCCTGTTAATGTTGAGCCAATTCCTGTTCACTTTAGGCCATTCTGTTCATTCCGAATCCTTTCCTGGTGATTTCAGGGCGTTCCCGGGTCACTTCCTCTTCATATTGGGGCCATTTTATTCATTTTTACTCCCTTTCTGTTAATTTTGGGTCACTTCTTGTTGATTTGAGGGCATTCTGCGTCACTTCTTGTTGGTTTTGTGGCACTTATGGTTCAATTTCTGTTGATTTTGGGTCACTTTCTGCATTCCTAGGTTACTTCCTTTATCATTTAGATCACTTCATGTTGATTTTGGGGTATTTGTGAGTCACTTCAGGTTTATTGGCCACTTCCAGTAGATTTAGGGACATTTTTAGGTGGCTTAGTATTGAATTTCAAGTCACTTCTTATTGGTTTTATGGCACTTATGGGTCAATTTCAGTTGATTCGGGGGCATTCCCGAGTCAGTTCCTGTATTGTTTAGATCATTTGCTGTTGGTTGGAGGGTATTTGTGGGTCACTTCCGCTTTATTGATCACTTCTTGTTGGTTTTGTGGCACTTACAGGTCAATCACTTTCTGCTGATTTTGGGGCATTGCTTGTACTTTCTGGCTGACTTTCTGTTCGAGGGAGTTTGCTGTGTCAAAAATCATAAGATGAAAATCAATAGCCATAGACTTCATAATGATATTGACGGGACACAGTCCCCAGACAATGCGCCACGCCTTCCAGTAAGGGGCCGTCCCACACTCCACTTCAGTCAGTCGAAGTCGGTTGCAGTTTTTCTCCAACACATGGAGCGATCCAACGCCGGATTTAGGTTGAAAAATACGAAAGCTGTACCTCATACAAACAGGAAGGATTGTCTCAGGGGTGATTTGCTTCAAGAATTCAAGGTAAATATTATATTTTTCATACCATGCATGCATTTAAAAACGTTGTGAAAAAAATCAATGTAAAAAATTACTCGCTACGGCATTGTCGCCATAATTTGCAATATTTACGTAAAATAAATGCTAACTGCCCGTTTTTTTGTTTTAAACTAAGAATCGAGACTGTTTTGCGTTCATATCTATCAAGAATTCAGGGATTTAAGCATTTATTCACAAGAATTTTCAACGGAAAAAGGTTTTTGTTTGTGATATGGCGACCGCTAATTTGCTTACTGACTAGCATCATAGTTCGCAATATTTATGTAAAATAAATGCTAACTGTCCAGTTCTTTGCTCTTTTAAAATAGAATCGATACTGTTTTACGTCCATATTTAAAAACAATTCAGGGATTTACACATTGGTTCACAGGAATGTTCAATGTAAAAAGCTCTTTTTTGGTGATAAGGCGGTGCCACAGTGGCTTAAAGACGAGCAGCACATTCGACCTATTTACAGAAAATAAATGCTAACTACCTGGATTTTTGGTTTTAACCAAGAATCGAGACGTTCATATTTGTAAGAAATTCAGGGATTTAAGCATTTATCCACAAGAATTTTCAACGTAAAAAGCTCTTTGTAGTGATAAGGCGGCGCCACAGTGACTTAAAGACTAGCAGCACATTCCACGTATTTACGTAAAATAAATGCTAACTGCCCGTTTTTTTTTTTTTGGTCTTAACCAAGAATCGAGACTGTTTTACGTCCATATCTATAAAGAATTCAGGTATTTAAGCATTTATTCACTAGAATTTTCAATGTAAAAAGCTATTTGTCTGTGTTTACACTCGGTCAGCTTTGACAGAGATAGGCCCCCTATTAATGGGCCCCGCCAATATATTATGAAGTCTATGTCAATAGCATTGAATGGTAAGGTTCCGGTGCGCTATTGGAAATGAATGAAGCCATTGAAAATGTATGGGCAAGTTATCAGCAGGTGGAACAAAGCCATTTTTCCTGGCGGAACTATACTTAATCGTGCCCACAAAACAGAATCAAAATTTAAGGTGATCACTTACCTTGTATTTTTGCAAGCAGTCCCGAATGACGTGGGATCCTACGGCACTCTTGAGGTTTTCTTCGTCCTCCTCCACGATGTTCTCCATCAGCGATATCCAGTTAAACAGCTCTGAGAAGGCGTGACGGGAGGCCAGCTTCTCCATTTGGATCTGAATTCAAATATCATTCACCCCATCAGAAAACCACATAGATTTTTATTTCCAAAAGAGAAACTCCCCCAACGTCAATTTGTCATTCATTGATTCAAGTGGGAAAAAAATTGTTTATTTTCTTTTTGGACATATTACGTATCACTAGAAAATGCCATTTCTGGGGAAATTACAATAGCAGCTTACAATACTGTACTATACTATACTATATAGTATAGTGTAGGTTACTATATCAGCTCACTTCCTGATCATTTTGAGAAATTTTGGTATCACTTCCTGTTCATATTTGGTCACTTCCTATTGATATGGGGGCAATTCTGGGTAAATTCCTATTCATAATTTTTCACTTCATGTTGATTTGAGGCATTTTGGGGTCACTTCTAGAGCTGTCCCGACTAGTTAACGTCATCGATGACGTAAATGCGCTGGCAAGCACATCATCCCATCGACGGTTAATAAAGGGATAAAAAAATTCAGTGATCCCTCGCTACTTTGCGCTTCAAACTTCACGCCCTCAGTGCATCGCGGATTTTTTTCAATTTAAAAAAAATGAAAAATACAGATGAGTAGCTGTCTCGAGCCGATCGAGCAGTCTCCCTCTCGCTCCCTCCCTCTCCCTGCTCTTTGTTCGTTCAATGGAGTTCTTTATTCAAGTTAACGATAATTGACAGATGAATGTGTTTTATCTTGCCAGAGTCACGAACTTCTGAAGTGCCGCATACGTCAATCATCGTCTTCTTCTTCTTCTCGAGTCACTGCGTATTATCAAATGATTCCAGTCCATTGTTGGATATCTTGTCTGGCACTCTGGGTTAGGTCAGCTAGATCCTCTTGAGTGCAAGATTTCGGGAGGAGTGGGCAGACAAGGAGATGTTGCATGGTCTGATCCTCTCCACACATACAAGAGATGTCGCCATTCTGATCAACCCCCGCTTTGTCGGGATTGTTTTTTTGTTGTTTTGCATCGGCCGACAGCAGTTCTCAATCGGTTACAGCAAGACCAGAGTGGCCATGCCTCACTAGCACCGTATGGAAGAGATTCGCATGGCCTAATAGAAGACACTGTGTGTGGGATTTGGGTAAGTTGTTCTGTCCACAGAGCGAGACGCTGCTTGTCTGGATTTCTGTCCAGAGCCTTTACAGAGTGCAGGAAACGGTGCCTTGACTTTAGCCTTTTTACTGTTGGCTCATAATTGTATAGTTGGTGGCAGGTGTCAGTTTCTTGTCTCAGCTTTTCCTTCTGGGACGCAACTGTCCTCCGGATGCTTGGTGGAGCAATCCCACTCAGTAGGTATAGGTCATCAACCTTTGTAGGCTTCAAGCAGCCAGTGACAGCACGGCAGGCAGAGTTTAGTGCTGCATCAATCTTGGTGGCATGGGCTGATCTACACCAGACAGGTGATGTGTACTCCGCTGCAGAGAAGCATAAAGCCAACACTGTTGTTCGTACTGTCTTGGCATCAGCACCCCATTTTGTGTTAGTAAGCTTACTGAGAATGCTGTTCCTTGATTCCACTTTGGCTTTGGTCTTTGTGATGTGTTCCTTGTAGGTGAGAGACCTGTCAAGTGTCACCCCTAGGTAGATTGGCTTTGAGATGGGCTGCAGCCTCTTTCCGTACCAGCTGATCTGTAGCTTGTGATCGGCTTCCCTGTTGTTCAGGTGAAACGCGCAAATTTGTGTTTTGTCTGGGTTGGCTCTTAGGTGGTTGATGGAAAAGTAAGGGATGAGCAGTTCCAGTGCATTTGAAAGGGAGACTTCAACTACTTCAAAGGTACTCTTCTGGGAGGCAATACACAAATCATCAGCATATAGGAAACGTCTTGTGTTTAGTTGGGTAGGTTGATCATTAGTGTAGATGTTGAACAACAGAGGGGGCGAGCACACAACCTTGAGGGAGTCCGTTCTTCTGTGTTCTCCATCTACTCCGACTACAACTGAGGTCTACGAGAAAATCTGCGATTTGATAGCATATTGCAGATCAGCTGTGCGAACCTGACATCTCACGTCATCTCATGCAGTTTCCTGGTTGGTATGCGGTGGTTGACTGTGTCATACGCTGCACATAGATCAACAAATGCAGCACCTGTGATTTCTTTCTTCTCAAAACCATCCTCGATGAACTGGGTTAGATTCAACAATTGACCTGTGCATGACTTCCCAGGTCTGAAGCTTGCTTGATCTGGAATAAGTAAGTCATCAACAAAGGGAGCTATGCGATTCATGAGGAGGCGTTCGAACAACTTGTACATGTGGCAGGGTAACGATATTGGTCTGTAGCTCTTTGGGATGGCAGGATTTTTTGTCAGGTTTCAGTAGGGCAATGACTCGTGATTTCCTCCACATCTTTGGGACCTTGTTGGAGGCTACACATTCGTTTATCAGACTGAGAAACCATCTGCGTTCACCCGATCCGAAGTCCTTGATCTGTTCCACAAGCATATCATCAAGACCCGCAGCTTTGTTGTTCTTCATGGACTTCATTGCAGATTCTAGTTCACCCATGGTGAAAGGCCTTGTGAAGTTTTCTGAAGGCGCATCAGACACTTGAGGTAGTTTTGTCCTTTGAGTACGTTGTTGAAGATTACCCCGACTATTCATAAGGAGTTGGTGGGCAACATGGTCAGCGGTGACTTGCGGCCTTGGTTGTGACTTGGTGTAGGCGTTTCCCAGGATACGGATAGTCTTGCAGGCTTTCCTACTACTATGGGTCATATCGGTTGTTTCAACTAGCTCCTGCCACTTCTTCCGCCAAGCTCGATGGTGTCAACACTAAAGGGATCATTCTCAAAATGTGAGATGTAGTCATCATATAATAATTTGGCGTCATCTGTCAAGCCTTGAATGTAATTTGTACGGCAACCACGAGGGATGTTACGGCGCGAAGACGACTTGACTGATTCTACAAAGGCATCATAGTTGCTTGGAGTGGCTGGAAGTTCCACAATGGCAGAGTCTAGGTCTTCGGCAAAGCCTTCCCAGTCAGCTTTCTTCAGATTGAAACGTCACCTAAAAGGGACAGTTCGAGGAGATATGACTGCATTTATCTTGAGACCTATTGGACGGTGTTGGGTGTGGGGAATTGGGTCCAGTATAATTTTTTCACACTGATTGGCAATGGCATCTGATGCAAAAATCAGATCTGGATTGTACCCTCTTCTCCATCGGGAGCTGTTGAAAGCAGGAGGGAGCGTAGCATCGTGGATGAGAGACATTCGATTGGATTCTGCCCAGTTCTCAACTCGCTCACCATCTTCGTTACTTTCAGCATAACCCCAGTTGACATTGTGACTGTTAAAATCTCCCATAACCACGTTTATGCGATCATCGGTGGGGTCAGGGGGAAATTCAAAACTGATGGAAGGTGGTTTATACACTGAAGTGACAGAGATTCCCTCTGTGCAGATGGTAATGACTTCAATATCATTGTTGTCAGAAATTGATAACTTGTCTGCATGCAAACCTCTGCGGAGAAATATTGCACTCCCATACTGGTCATGTGCCCTCTCAGCGATGAGGGTCATATCAGAGATGCGAGGACGGACGCGTGAAAGTCCACGATGTGTCTCTTGAATGCAGAGGATGTCGCAGTTATTCTTGATACGTAAATCCGCCAGGATATCCTGTTTGGCACCAGTAAGTGTTCGATGTTCGATGATATCACAAACAAGGCTGGTCCTGACAAGGACCCATGCTTGCGACCTTGTGCACCACCGAAAGATCTGAGGTCTTGTTTAGTCATATTAGCAAAGAATAGAAAAAAAATCTGTTGTTGATAGCGTACTGTAGTGTAGTTGAAGGATTCGCAAGTGAAAAAACACCTGACAGGGACCGCGACGTGAACGCTCCTTCGGTGGCCCCCGTCAATCATCGTTCAACTTGTTAAACAGTTGCTGTGGCAACTCATTGTGTGTAAGTGAGCAGCTCTGAGCGGATTTGAGTATACTCACTCAGTGAAGCATTAATTAAAGCCAAGCATTTTTCTAATACGACTTTTAGTTTACAAATAATTCGGTGGGACATGTTTAAAAGTTATCATAATTATTACATTTGAAGTGCTTAAAAAAAACATTTATTAAAATATATATATACAATTTTTAAGTACTTTGTGAAAAAAGTGAAAAAACATGTCATATGTATCTCTTTCCAAAGCTAAATCTGAATAAATTCATTAACACACTCATAAAAACAAATAAAAAAATTATGGGGTGGGGGGTGCGCTACTTCACGGTTTTTCAGTTATCACGGCGGGTTCTGGTCCCCATTAACCGAGAAAAACGAGGGATCACTGATTATGTGCTTATGATTTACAAATTAAGCACTGGACAGCTTCCTGTTGATATTCAGGGATTTTGGAGGTAAATTCCTGTTGATATCGGGTCACTCACTTTAGGATGTTTCCAGCTGATAACGGGTCACTTCCTTCTGTTGATCACAGTTCACTTCCAGTCAGTGGAATCGCGAAAATGATGATGAAGATGAAGATGTGTTCATTCAAATGAAGTTCTTGGCAGAGTTTAGAGTTTTTGCTTAAAACTATATCCAACTTTTGTGCCCCTTAACTTCTTGAATGTTTTAAAGTATGAATTATGTGATTTTGATCAAAATCGTACAACTTGATACATTTTGGAAATGATTGGGGCAAACGGTCAATTTTTTAGTGTCAGTCAAAAATTTCCCTGTGTCGCATGAGAATTCCTGTCGTTTTGACATTTGAACGGTGTTGGCGGGTCAAAGGGTTTTGGGTGGGTGACGTACTGAAGAAACACCCCTAGTGCCCCCGCTGACGGATTTCCGTCATTACGACATAGGATTTTAACCCACATGTCTCTGTCCGTGCACGGGTCAGAGTGCTACCTGGTGAAGCTTTTCTTGCACAACCGGTATGCGCGTGAATAGCTCGCTCCACTGATTGTCGATGCGGGCCAAATCCGAGCGCAGCGCCACCGTGTCCGCCCTCTTCAAGCGCAGCAGCTGGCCGCCCTCGGCGACCACGGAGCACTTCAGGTCGGACTTGCTCTCCGCTTCCTTGGAAAACTCCTGAGGACGAGCGGTCGTTGAAGATGCGAGTACGACGGCGCAAAGCGCATCTGCGACCTCACCAGAAATGCAGAGAGGTGGTCTCTGATGGTCTCCGACTCCTGCGGGACCAAGACCGCTTGCGTGTTCCAGAATTCCAGCCGTTCCAGAGCGGACTGCAACCATTCGCTTAACTCGCTGCTCTGTCTCTGATACCTGGGGGTGATGAAAAGCATTTACACTCAGAAGATCAAAGACATTTGGCCTCAAGGACCACTTCCTTATGAAACTTTTAGGAATAGGAAAGGCCATTTCTGGAGAATTGGCAATAAGAGCTTTGCTGTAATGATTGCCATATCGGCTCCCTTCCTGTTGATTTAGGGCTATTTCGGGGTCACAATGTTGTTTTTGTCAATGATGACTATAACGAAAATATTTTCATCGACGAACAATTTTTTTAATGACGATGAGGAGAAGATAACGAGCTAAAAACGTGTCTTGAGAGACATACCGAGATGAATGCTTGTTTTTGTCCGACGAGACAAGAACGAGACGAAAATGCACCATAGTTTCCATTACATGTTCACAATGTTTTATGTGTTGTTAGCCTGCATCGTAGCAGTGTCTGGTTATTAAGGATGCAACAATACTCAGTTTTATATTGAACCGTTCGATACGCCCTCTTCGATTCAATACGCAAAAATATTCCATGTAAATGACAAGCTCCCAAAATGTATTTTCCAAATTTTTTCTTGCATGTGCTCGCTAATATGCGCGTGGTGCATCGAAAACTGAGGGCTGTGAAAAGCTTTGATCCAGCTCCTCCCCGCGAACAGCACTTTTCCTCTCCTGCCCCAAACTGCAAGGAGGGCGGAGTGACGCACGCTGCATTTGTTTGTGGCAGAGGTAACAAACACGGCAATCATGGCCAGCGAGGAAAGACAGAAGTTTGAGGAGGTGGCTTCAGCGTCGTACAGCTCTGCTGTGTGGCAGCATTTTGTTTATGTGGGCAATTGCCCGTGCTGTGCAGAGTATAGTCTAAGTAATTGTAAATTGCTGTCATAACATTTATATCATGGATATTATCTGAAATTAAGGCTTGTAACCACAGCATGCAAGTGGGCATTTGCATGTTTTTTTTCAGCACCATTTTCTGCGTATGTTTCGGGACCTGTGCCCTTCTCGTCATCCCTGCGCTGTCGTATTTATTTTGCGTTCCGACACCCTATGATTTACAAATCAAGCACTGGACAGCCCTAGTCACTTGTTAATTTTTTTAATGCTCCGAGCCCCTGACAACAATCGCGCACACACACTGGATATAATCAAATAGGAAACTAGATGTGCTAATGCTCCGAGCCCCTGACAACAATCGCGCACACACACTGGATATAATCAAATAGGAAACTAGATGTGCTATGTTAGATCCCCCCCCAAGTCCCATGCCATTGGCTACGTGTGCCCAGCGTGATCATGGGACACATAGTCCATATACCATTTCTATTGATTAAAAACCGCCATGACTGAATGAAAGTTAAGCAGGTCAAATCAATCAATACCAGTGACTATAGATACTGCTGCGAATATTGTTAATTCAGTACGTGACACAGATGGACTCGGACCACAAATGGGATGTTTTGCTTAACTGTATCGTTGCATCTCTACTGGTTGTGCTGTCATGTGAAGTGCTGCGCCCCCCCCCCCCCCCCCCCCCAAACTCACCAGTGTTCTCTCCAGTCTCCGTATTGCTTGCTTTGAAACACACATGGTAATATTTGTTTTCTTATCTTGGCAAGAGAGAATATGCAATATTGCTTTAGGCTTTTTATGGTTGTGAGGGAATTTTATTCATGCTTAAAACACAACCATTATACATCATATTTTGTATGCGTTTGTTATGCTTGCATTAGAACATTGTAGCATAGAGCATCATTGCTATATTAACCTGTTTGAGTGTGCCTTCCCATAGCCTTGACTGTTGTAGACTGTATCACAATATGCCCAAATATGGACTGTTATGTTCCTGTGTTTTCCAATATGCCCTGTATGAATACAATGGGCGACTGTGGCTTATCAGACTGAGCTCATCATCGTTCTAGCCAGAGCCAGTGTTCAAGATCATAACTTGAGGTGTTATTCCCCTACTGGAGATGTTTTTCTGTAACTTGAGATGTTTTTACCAGGATATGCTATATATAGTAAGTTTCGGTTTTGTTTCTATGATGTCAATCCATAAATAGAGGCATGCCCTGCATTTCTCTTTTGTCCACATGCGGAGAGGACGCTTTGTGCGTGGCTCCGCATCTGTACCCTTGATATATCATGTTTATAAAGTCTTCGAAGTAGGCAATCTTTGGTTGGGTCTGATTCATTTCTGTAATCAAGCTATCGAGGTAACACTTGTCTTGGAGTTCAAACTTGAGCTTGCCTGACAATGGTCTGTGCTGAGTGATCCTCACGCTCTAAATGTAACTCGTAGCATTAGCATAGCATTCACATTCACGTTAGCATTAGGCTAATGCAAATGCCGAGTGTCCTCTTAACTCTGAACTTAACTTTCTTTACATACAGTTTGTGGCATCCAGATGGGTATAATTAATTGAAAATAATGTACTGTTTTCCAGCTAAGTGTGTATTATCGCCACGTTGGTGATAGATTTGTAGATGCTACGATATGTGCTCGTCTGTCAGTGTTCATTCGAAATGCATAGAAACCTTTATTTATTTGGTTTTGGAGTAAAACATTTGAATTTTACAGACGTAAAAATTTTAAACGTCAACTAAAACTGGACGAAATTGGTCTTGACTTTTGGTCAACATAAACTACACAAAGAAACACATTTTGGAATGACTAAAACATGACTAGTGCTGTAACGATTAGTCGATAAACTTGAGTAATCAATTAGAAAAAAAGATTCGAATTCGTTTAATTAAAGTGGCGTTGTAATGGTTTATTTTGAAAGTTTTGGGTGGATACACTGCCCCCCTTGTCTGCCTCATTTCCGTGTTTAGACCAACATAAGCTTTTGTTTGCGTTAATGTTTTTTTAATGCATTCATATTTTAGTTTATAGGTATATTTAGCTGTTTTTTGTAGGAATATGTGTCTGAACCATTAGTTAAGAGCTTTGTAAACAAAAACACGTTAGCATTGTATAGCATTTAAGTTAGCAGACTATGTAAGTTAGCCAATTGTTCTTTTGTTGTACATCTTTCACCTGTATCTTGCACATACAGTATATTAACTGTTTTATACTGTTTGAGGCTGAATTCAGGTATTTTAATTTTACGTGTTCCTTATCCGATTACCATATTTTTCGGACTATAAGTCGCAGTATTTTTTCATAGTTTGGCTGAGGGTGCGACTTATACTCAGAGAGCGACTTATGTGTGGAATCATTAACACATTATGATGTCATTTCATATATTATTGGTGGTGTTTTGGAGTGACACTTATGGTTTGGTAAACTTGTTAGCATCTTCTTTATGCCCTAGTTATCTGAATAACTCTTAACAGCTATGGCCACATTCGCGTTCTGCCTTTGGCAATGTGTGTTCAGTTGTATTATTGACTTTTTTATGTTGAAATGGATGCTTTTAGTTTGTGGCGCTTTCACACCCAAGTGGGGGCGCACTCGCACTTGTTTATGCGGAGAAGAGGACTCACACGTCAGAAGAAGACGGACAGCTACACAGAGTCTCTGAGCGAGTAGGCGAGAGAGAGAGAGAGAGAGAGAGAGAGAGAGAGAGAGAGAGAAGCACGGCTGCAAACCTACGTTCATTGTTTATGCTTGTAAAATATCTCTACAGAGGCAACACCTGTGTGTATCAACTTTTCTGTTGTTGTTGTGTGTTTTCCACCCGCAATCGGACACTTAGAGCCAGTTGTGTAGTTGTTTGAATGATGTGCTAATGCTAGCGAACGCATGCTAACCGTTTGTGTCATTGCTGTAATGGCACCTAATTATCATTTATTTACGTTGATGCGAACCTGTTTGGTATCGAGGACGAAATTGATTCAGCAAATACGGACGTGCAGCATCGTCATTTGGGAGTTTAGCTCGCTGTATAGCCAGGACCGAGCTGTAGCGTCCTGGTGAGGACAGTACATTCTCATTTCGTTGTTCATGCATCATGGAACATTATTATACTTTTCACTGATTCAGCATGTTGTTCTCTATTGTATTTTTATTTTAAATTGCCTTTCAAGATGACATATCTGTTCTATGTATTGGATTTTATCAAGTAAATTTCCCCCAAAAATGCGAATGCGGTGCGACTTATATGTTTTTTTCCTCTTCGTTGGGCATTTTATGGCTGGTGCGACTTATACTCGGGTGCGACTTATAGTCCAAAAAATACGGTACACGATTATTCGAACTAACTAGTTCATTGATTAATCAGCTACAAAAATAATTGATAGCTGCAGCCCTAAACATGACTAAAACTATTAAGTATTACTGTCCAAAAAACTAAGACGAAAATTAAAAGGGCTGCCAAACACATTACTTCCCCATTGATTATGGTGCATTTTGGCATTACATGCGAAGCTATCATCAACAGAGCAAATCAATGAAGTTCGAGAAGCACCCCTGCTGGCGTGTGTCCCGAGGTTCCCGACCTGGTCCAGTGTTTGAGGATGGCCTCCAGATGCTGCAGTTCCTTGTTGACCTTGTTGGTGTTGTCCAGCCAGCGTTCGCCTAGAACGGCCAGTTGATTCTCCAGAGCAGGACAACACACAGACAGTAGGAGATGTTTGCCTTCGCCCAGGACCTGCTGTAGTTTGTGTTGCTGCTCCACAAGCTTCCCCTTCAGCCCCTTTGGAAATGGAGGAACGACTTACTCGCAGAATCATAAATGTAGCCGATAAATCAATGTCAGAGCAAGAAGCCTGTACACTTTGGGGTTGCACCGATACGGCACTAAAATGGGCGTGGGGTGATCTGCAGTGCCCCAGTATAAATTTAATCATTAAACAAATAAATGTGATGTGCAACTGGGTTGGCAAATGAGTTGAAACTTCCGTGAAGCACCTTCGGGAGATGTGTGCGTTCACGTATGTTTGGAGATATAGCGACAATGTGGACCCCAGCACGTCTACTGTACATCATTTGATTAGACTCGTCAAGTGTTGATACACACGAAAGTGTCCTTTCCATTTTATCCATATGTGACGACTGTCAATCCTGCCCCTGTGTTTTACTTCAACATATTGTCGAGGACAGCAAAGTGGCTGATGGCTAGAAATCTGAGCAGTTCTTGAACACGACACGAGCAATGCCTCGCTCACCTGCAGACGACCGAGAACAAATTCCTTGTGATGCACACGAAGGTCGTGGTGACAGACAGGGATAAATTTTTAAAAAGGACAACTTTGAAATCCAAACTGAGCCCTGGGCAAGATCCTGACCCAGATGAAGGCCCTCGTATGAGTGGTAGTAACAAACAAAGTGAAGACGGCAAGGCATTACATTGAAAGCTATGTTTCATTTGGATTTACTTTCACCGGGGATGAGACAAAACCTACTCCATTATGTCTGGTGTGTGAAGAGAAGCTATCCAACCACGCCATGGTGCCAAGCAAGCTTAAATGTCATCTCCAAACAAAACACCCGTCACTTCAAAACAAGTCGAGGGATTCGTCCAGGGATGAAATCGAAAAGAAATCCACAGATAGATGCTACGGCGGTTATACCTGATAGAGCAATATCCGCTCTGCTAGTTTTTCTTCGCTCTCCTCCAGAAGTCCCACCGCAGGGATTCCTTCTTCCATATCCTCCAAATGGGCATCCAGATGCTGATAATCCTCCACCAAGCGGTGCCACGTCTGCCAAACGCACTCCAAAACATCAGCTCTAGAAGTGTTGGGTCGAGTGGGTGGGAGCTGGTTCGTCTGACCTCCAAAATGGCCTCCAGCTCCACGCCTTTAGAGTGCGCCTGCCGGAGGATGCCCTGAGCCTGTTTCAGCGTCTCCTGCAGCACCCGTCTCTCTTCGGGAAGCATCAGGCTGGCGATATTGCCGTAGTACGTCTCCGTTAAAATCATATGGGACTCGAGACCTTGGAAAAACTCCTAAAAGACATGCCGAGGACAAACGACAATCAAAATCAACCAGAACCGATTTCGTCTAAAAGCGCAAAATGTCTGACCTTGTGTTTGTCCAAGTGATCGTAGATCTCCTCTGCCGAGCTGGCGACGATCCGGCGGTCGGCGGCCATCTTGCCCTTGGCCGTGTCCAGTAGGTCGTTGAGGTCCCGCAAGGCGCGCTCGTACTGCGACTGGAGTGCCGCGTTTTGCTTCAAGTCGCTGCGCCGAGAGCCCACCGTCATGGCCAGTTCCTCATAGGCGTCCTGACGGCAAACCACAGTCGCCTTGCTCCGTTCGTACGAGGTATCACGCCGTTGTCGGTGGCGCGTACACTATCTTTTTGAGCCATTTTTCCGCCGTTCGCGGACAACATTTGGAAGGTATATTTTAGGGATGTACAGTGGGGCAAATAAGTATTCAGTAAACCACCAATTGTGCAAGTTCTCCCACTTGAAAATATTAGAGATGCCTGTAATTGTCAACATGGATAAACCTCAACCATGAGAGACAGAATGTGGAAAAAAAAAAACAGTAAATCAATGTTTGATTTTTCAAGAATTTCTTTGCAAATCATGGTGGAAAATAAGTATTTGGTCAATAGCAAAAGTTAATCTCAATACTTTGTTATGTACCCTTTGTTGGCAATAACGGAGGCCAAACGTTTTCTGTAACTCTTCACAAGCTTCTCACACACTGTTGTTAGTATTTTGGCCCATTCCTCCATGCAGATCTGACCTGATATTGTCCACGAAATGTCCCCAAACCAACCTGGGCGGGGCTAAGATCTGTATCTCCGCACAGCAAAGCCCCAGAGTAATTTCTCCAGAAAAAAGTTTCTAGTTCTGTATGTGTTTTCTACTGTTAACGTTATTTAAACTGTGAGAACTGTAATGAACCGAGGTTTACCACCTTCTCCCCATTTTTCATTTTTATTTTATTTATGTGGTCTTAAAGCAGCCCAAGAGACATCATTTTTTTGGTGAGTTTGGCTGTGCTTGTGGAGAAACCAGTTGTGGTTTACCTGAAGCAAGGCTCGATTTTTGTTTTTCACTTACCAAGAAGTTTTTTTCAGTTATATTTATTTATTTAGACAGACAATGTTAAGTAGTCTTAAGACGAATGTTTATTTTAGCCTATCAATTAATTGGGTTCATATTAGTGAGAAATGTAGCCCGTTCACCCAATCTGTTTCGTCTTATTAATGTCCCGTCCCAACCAAAAAGTGTACATACAGGTTATGCTGTTCTATCGTTCCTACTAATGTTGAGATCAAACTTACGCCCTTGCTTTTAAGAGTGTCAAGTATTTGTTTGCGTATCAATATGGAGTAAAAATTGTCACAACAGTAGTAAAGACAACGGCACACAGACGGGTCAAGTTTACGGTTGAACCTTGAAGGAGTGCCGTTTCTTTAGTCTCACCTGAAGGTGGAGCATTTTATCTGTTGACGCTTGATGCGCTTGCAGGGCGGCTCCTCTGCTTTTCACTTCCGCCATCTTGTGCTCCAGCGCCTTCAGGTCCTCTTCTGCGCCGGCGACGACCTGAACAGAGACGAGTCGCGGGCAAACGTGGTTACGGGAAGCGCAAATGCAGATGGGTGGACGTATGGATGGACATACTACCTGGAGCTGTTCCGAGGCCGGCCTGTCCGCGGCTTGGGCTAAAAGTTGCAGGACCCGGCGCTTGGTCTCCGTTAAAGCTGTCTGGAGATGCTGAACTTCGGTCTGCATTTGGAGCAAAGGGTTGAGAAGCGATCACGCGATCTACGTACGCTTCTTCAAATAATATGGCTCATAGGGACACGCTGACAGTAAACGATTGCCCCAGTGAGGCCGAATCATAGGCCATGTCTACACGTAGTAGGGTAGTTTGGGAAAAAGAACTTTTTCTACGGTTTGACCGATCATCCACAGGCACATTAAATGAGGATTCTTAAAAACTGCGCCCAAAGATAAGATGTACGAATTCTGCGCCACCATGTGGACAGTGATAACCGACGATTTAACTGTAGAAACGTCACTGAATGTGACAAACTTTGTCCCTACGTCACACATGACACCAATGCTTACGTTTGGAGTAAATGGATGATGATAGGCAAATACCCTTTTTTGCCAAACCCTGTCACCTGTAGACATGGCATGAAACTGTTTTATGAATTTATTTTACAAGCAAAAGGTCTCAGTAAAGTCCAATCTATCCAATTCTGTGAAGAAGCCCCAGAGGCGATAGGGGGACTTTTAACATAGGGCTAAATCCTAACCTGGTAGGCCGAGAGTTGCCGAGTCCTGGTCCCGGTTCGGTCGCGGCTTCGAGCCAGAGCGGCGCCCGCGGCCCCCAGTCTCTCTTTCAAGCAGTCCAGATTTTCTTCCGGCAAGGCTCGTTCCTCCTGCCTCCAGCCCGACCAGTCGGCCAGCAAAGTCTGGCAGCGCATCACCTCCCCTACCACCCGACCCAAATCGCTCGCCAGCATCTGCGGACAAAATCGACGGACGGCGGCTTAAGCGACGGCCTGGACAGCGGTATTTTGCCGGGAAGACAAGTGAACCTCCAGCCGAGCCTCCGCGTCGTCGGCCGACGCCGGCCAGTCCGACAACGCCGTGTTCTCCACGCCGTCCAGCCAGGTGGACGTGGACGACACAGCCGTGTAGAGACAGTGCTCTGTCTCGGATGCTGGCGTCTCGCCGCTGTCGCCGGACTGTGAAAGGACAGCGGATCAAATGTTAGCATTTAGAGAGGAAATGAAGTCTTTGGACTTTGAACATTTTGCATCAATTTTATTTCAGCAAAAGGCAACGCATGAGGACGGGGGTCCCCGGGGCTACTCAGTGGTAAAAATGGCAACCTGAGATTTTTGCAGAGTCAGCCTGAAGCTGTCGTAAAGAGTCTTGAGCGACGAGGCGTCGGCTTGAAGTTGCTCTTTTAAAAGTGGCGCTCCGCACGAATAAACCTGTAAAACAACAGGAGCTGACTTTTTTGGGGGCTTGTGGGGTGTCTTCCTTCCTCGAAGGATTCTTTACCGTCTGTTGGCGGTCCTGCTCCAGATTCTTTTGCAAGAGCTGCATCTTGGTTTTGAGCTCCTGCCGCAGACACTCCCACCTCCGCCTCATCTGCTGGCGCGCGGCATCAGCGTCCTTCTCGGCCAGCGCCTGGCTTGAAAAGGGCTCCGAAGCGCTGCGGCCATCCCCAAAAAGCAAACAAAACTCCAATCAGACAAACTTGATCATTAGCCAAGTTGAAAATCCTAAACTATGTTTTTAACCGTACTTTAAAACTCTGAACCGAGTTGGAAACTATAATTTTGGAAGCCTAACCCTAGACTGTATTTCAAAGCCTACTTTGAACCCTAACCCCGGTTGGAAATCCTTACGCTGGTTTGAAGTCCTAATCACAAAGCCTCATCCTAAATGGAAAGCCTAACCCGAGAGCAGTGCTTCTCAATTATTAGGAAGACGTAAACGTTTCGTGTCCCCCCTCCAACTATCTGCAGCCACTATAAATAGTATCATTTGTCTATAAAATTGTTATTATTATGAGTACACCTCTACATACCATAATATCCTTTTTAATATTACAGAAAAAAATAACACAGATTAACTTCTATTTACATTGTTTTGTTTGTAACAGAAAAGACTCAAAAGTTCATCCATTTGCCTGAATTAAAAAAACAAACTAAAAATCCACTCAAGGTACATTTGTTGATCATCCATCCATCCATCCATTATCTTCCGCTTGTTCCGGGGTCGGGTCGCGGGGGCAGCAGCTTTAACAGGGAAGCCCAGACTTCCCTCTCCCCAGCCACTTCAACCAGCTCCTCCGGCGGGATCCCAAGGCGTTCCCAGGCCAGCCGAGAGACATAGTCTCTCCAGCGTGTCCTGGGTCGTCCCCGGGGCCTCCCGCCGGTGGGACATGCCCGGAACACCTCTCCAGGGAGGCGTCCGGGAGGCATCCGAACCAGATGCCCGAGCCACCTCAGCTGGCTCCTCTCTACGCGGAGGAGTAGCGGCTCGACGCCGAGTCCCTCCCGGATGACCGAGCTTCTCACCCTATCTCTAAGGGAGAGCCCGGACACCCTGCGGAGGAAACTCATTTCGGCCGCTTGTATCCGGGATCCTGTTCTTTCGGTCACGACCCAAAGCTCGTGACCATAGGTGAGGGTAGGAACGTAGATCGACTGGTAAATCGAGAGCTTTGCCTTTCGGCTCAGCTCCTTCTTCACCACTACGGACCGGTGCAGCGTCCGCATTACTGCAGACGCCGCACCGATTCGCCTGTCGATCTCCCGCTCCCTCCTACCGTCACTCGTGAACAAGACCCCAAGATACTTGAATTCCTCCACTTGGGGCAGGATCTCATCCCCGACCCGGAGAGGGCACTCCACCCTTTTCCGACTGAGGACCATGGTCTCGGATTTGGAGGTGCTGATCTTCATCCCAACCGCTTCACACTCAGCTGCGAACCGCTCCAGTGAGAGTTGGAGGTCACGGCTTGATGAAGCCAACAGCACTAAATCATCTGCAAAAAGCAGAGATTCAACGCTGAGGTCACCAAACCGGACCCCCTCAACGCTTCGGCTGCGCCTAGAAATTCTGTCCATAAAAGTTATGAACAAAATCGGTGACAAAGGGCAGCCTTGGCGGAGTCCAACCCTCACTGGGAACGAATTCGACTTACTGCCGGCAATGCGGACCAGACTCTGACACCGGTCGTACAGGGACCGAACAGCCCTTACCAAGGGGCTCGGTACCCCGTACTCCCGGAGCACCCTCCACAGGATTCCCCTAGGCACACGGTCGAACGCCTTCTCCAAATCCACAAAACACATGTAGACTGGTTGGGCGAACTCCCATGCACCCTCGAGGACCCTGCTGAGGGTGTAGAGCTGGTCCACTGTTCCACGGCCGGGACGAAAACCACACTGCTCCTCCTGAATCCGAGATTTGTTGATCATTTGATTCTGAAAAAGAAACTTTAATAAAATCACTGAAAATAAAAAGTTAAGTGATTAGCAACATTAAATGATGAAGACAATATGCCACACAATTTGACCAAAAAAACAAAAAATTGACAGAACAAAAACGACAGTGCCATAGGACAGAGGGACAGTTTTTATTTTTGCTGCAGGCAGTATCAGATCCTTTGCTACGGTGTGGAGTTATTTTGCACTGAGCAACTTGGTATGCCACCTTATATGATGCTAACAATCAATACTGTTAATAATGGCGTTAGAGTAAAACGGCGTTATTTTTTTTTCAGTAGTAAGTAATCAATTACTTTTCCCATCTTTGCAACGCTGTTACTGTTACTGAGGATGTGAATGGGCGCCTTACTGTAAATTGGTTGAATGAAACGCAAGTTCTCTGATTTTGTCACATATCGTCCTGCTTGCCTGCCCTGGAGAGAGCAGAGCGGGAGGGAGAAAAGGGGGTGGTGACGCCATTGCAAACGTGTTGATGATTGTCTTGGTGACTCGGGGAATTAGCATAGCATTCACGTTCTCGTTATCATTAGCATTTAGCGTGGTGAGCGTCATCTTTTTTGGCCGCTGTCCAGCATGCATGAGGGGGACGAACGGGGAGAGCGTCAAGTCAGGGGGCTTTTTAGGGCCCGAGCACTAAGCGTGCGAAGGCCCTATTGTTTTGCAAAGGATTATTTTATTTTTATTTCATTTCATTTCATTTCAAGGGAAATGAAAACGGCCAATTTGGAGGCCTGAACATGCACGAAAAGTCACAAAAATTTGCACATATGTGCAGAAAATTGTAAATTTCGATAATTTTGCAACGTTGCAAAAAAATCTAACAAAATGGCTCAGTGGCGCCCCCTTGAAATTTTAAAATTGGCCTATAACATTAGGGTCTGTCAGCGTAGAGCAATGAAATTTGGGGAGTCTATACCTTGTCCAAAACCGCTCCAAAAAAGCATTGGCACCCATATTCCAAACCCAACAGGAAATCGGCTATTTTGGATCGAATATGAAATTTTTATCGATTTACAGGGTGCACATTTGAGACCTTTTCACCGAGGGAGTTAGTTGGATCATCTTCAAAATTGGTGAGACTGTTCAGGAGATATATGAGATCTTAAGTTTTGAAAATGGTACGTTTTCATTCACGGGTCTGACCTGGGCGTGGTGCCAAAGTCGGCCATTTTTTCGGCAAAATGACAAATTCAGTAAATGACTAATAGTTCCTTGACACAACGTTCAATCTTTTTCATATCTGGCATGTATGTGCAGTATCCCACCATTAACACGAGTGCATTGAAATATTATCCATTAGGCCTAGCGCTCCCTAGTGAGAACAGGAAATGCCTTTTTTTACGAGACAGGTTCCTCCTTCAAGGGAAAAACATCTGTTGACCTTAAACCTGCATCAGGGGAGCCTTAAGACCTGTGTTCAGGTGGCTGATGAAAAATATTGAAGTTTCGTTGAAGCGGCAGGGTCCAAACAAGAAAGTGAAAATGACCATTAACAATCTGTCTCGCAAAAAACTTTGAACAGTCATAACTCAGCAGATATACAACATTTCTGCGCCAAACTTCCCGTGCTTGTGGAGAGTCATACCCTGAAGGGTCTTGTAAGGGTCATTTGCATCAACTCTACAGTGCCAACTAGTGGCGACAGAAAGGAGTTTTAAAAAAGGCCTTTCCTATTGGGTTTTTTCAACGTAGACCAATGAAATTTGGGGAGTCCATACCTTATGCAAAACTGTTCCAAAAAGTCTCTTGCACCCATTTTCCAAATCAAACAGAAAATCGGGTATTTTGGATCGAATGTGAAATTTTTATCCATTTGTAGTATAGTTTACATTTGGAGGCCTGAACATGCACGAAAACTCACCAAATTTTGCACATACATGCGGCTTTGCATGGATTTCGATAATCTTGCAACGTTACAAAAAAATGTAACAAAATAGCTCAGTGGCGCCCCCTTGAATTTTTCAAAAAGGCGTTTCCTATTAGGTTTTTTTAACGTAGAGCAATGAACTTTGGGGAGTCGATACCTTGTGGAAAACTGCTCCAAAAAGTCTCTTGAACCCATATTCCAAACCCAACAGGAAATCGGGTATTTTGGATCGAATGTGAAATTTTTATCAATTAACAGGGTGCACATTTGAGACCTTGTCACAGAGGGAGTTAGTTGGATCATCTTCAAAATTGGTGAGACTATTCAGGAGACATGGGAGATCTAAAATTTTCAAAATGGTGCGTTTTTATTCATGGGTCTGACCTGGGCGTGGTGCCAAAGTCGGCCATTTTTTTGGCTAAATGACAAATTCAGTAAAAGACTAATAGCTCCTTGACACAACGTTCAATCTTTTTCATATCTGGCATGTATGTGCGGGATCCTACCCTTAACATGAGTGCATTGAAACATTACCCATTAGGCCTAGTGCCCCCTAGTGGGAACAGGAAATGCCTTTTTTTACTAAACAGGCTCCTCCTCCAAGGAAAAAAATATATTCACCTGAAACCTGCATCGGGGAGCCATAAGATATGTGTTCAGGTGCCTGATGAAAAATACTGAGGTTTGGTTGAAGCAGAAGAGTCCAATAGGAGAAGTGAAAATGACTGAAGCCATTTCGTCTCACCACAAGTTTTGAACAGTCATAACTTCTACAACATATCTGCGTCAAACATCTCGTGCTTGTTGAGTCATACTCTGAAGGGTCCTGTAGGGGTCATTTGCATCAACCCTACAGCGCCAACTAGTGGCAATAGAAAGTCACTCATTTTTCTAATATATGTCCAGTTCTTTTCAGGTTGGTCATTGTAGTTTCAAGACCTTTTGAAATACTTATTTTACGGCCCATGTCCACATGTCTCTGTCTGTAGCCGTGACGACCCTTTATTCGCTCCTTTTTTGTAGTACTCTCTTCAATAGGGGTTTTTATCTCTTAGGTGTGTGAATGTAAAGAGGCGACTTTCGAGCATGTTTGGTTCTAATGAGATGATTAGAGAGGACGATCTGCCACCACCCTGACCTGCACACTGTCCGACTTGCGTGACGTCCGAGTTGCGCTAGATTGCGAGGGCCCGTTCAGTCCTGCTTGCAGGCCTAGTTACATTTTGGAACCTACAGGTACAATTAATTGAAAATAATGTACAGTGATCCCTCGCTACTTCGCGCTTCAAACTTCGTGCCCTCAGTCCATCGCAGATTTTTTTTCAATTAAAAAAAAATTGAATTACAGGTGAGCTGTCCAGAGACGATCGCAGAGTCTCACTCTCGCTCCCTTCCTCCCTCTCCCTGCTCTTTGTTCGTCAGGCACATCACTGGAGTCGCTTATTAAAGTTAACGATGTTGACAGATGTTTGTGTTTGATCATGCCAGAGTCACGGATTTCAAAAGCGCCACATGCGTCAATCATCGTTTAACTTGTTAAACAGTTGCTGTGGCAACTCATTGTACGCAAGCAGCTTGAAAGGATTAGCGTAGACTCACTATGAAACATTTAATAAAGCCAAGCATTTTCCTACTACTTTATTCTTGTTTAAAAATAATTCGGTGGGACGGTAACATGTTTCAGACTGATCATAATTATTACATTTGATGTACTTAAAAACCATCTATGAAAATATATACATACATAATTTTTTTAAATTATATACTTTGGGAAAAAAGTGAAAAAACATGTCTTATATGTATCTCTTTCCAATGCAAAATCTGAATAAAAACACTGAACACGGACAAAAAAAAAAAAAGAAAAAGAAAAAAAAATTGTGGGGGGGGGTGGAGTGCGCTACGTCATGTTTTTTCCATTTATCGCAGAGGGTTTTGGTCCCCATTTAACACGAAAAACAAGGGATCACTGTGCTATTTTCTTGTTCAGTGTGCATTATCATCACCAAGTTGGCGTTGTCCTTGTAGATGCTACAATATAATACTAATTTGGTTGTTTTTTATTACCAAAAATTAGTCACTTGTCCTAAACTTTTTTGACATATAATGATCCTTGTGTGATGTTTTTTATTTATTTATTTTTTTTATCAAAACAAAAAGAGCGAAGACAGGAGATTCAGAGCCTCACCTGCATATGGAAAAATATATGTATATATAGGGATGTGATGATACAGTGGGGCAAATAAGTATTTAGTCAACCACTAATTGTGCAAGTTCTCCCACTTGAAAATATTAGAGAGGCCTGTAATTGTCAACATGGTTAAACCTCAACCATGAGAGACAGAATGCGGAAACCCCCCCAGAAAATCACATTGTTTGATTTTTAGATTTATTTGCAAATCATGGTGGAAATAAGTATTTGGTCTATACCAAAGGTTCATCTCAATACATTGTTATGTACCCTTTGTTGGCAATAACGGAGGCCAAACGTTTTCTGTAACTCTTCACAAGCTTTTCACACACTGTTGCTGGTATTCTGGCCCATTCCTCCATGCAGATCTCCTCTAGAGCAGTGATGTTTTGGGGCTGTCGTTGGGCAACACAGACTTTCAACTCCCTCCTCACCCCGTGGCGTCAAAATGATAAGAAGAACGGGGGGCAAAAATCCCAGAACCACGCGGGGGGACCTAGTGAATGACCTACAGAGAGCTGGGACCACAGTAACAAAGGCTACTATCACTAACACAATGAGCCGCCAGGGACTCAAATCCTGCACTGCCAGACGTGTCCCTCTGCTGAAGAAAGTACACGTCCAGGCCCGTCTGCGGTTCGCTAGAGAGCATTTGGATGATCCAGAAGAGGACTGGGAGAATGTGTTATGGTCAGATGAAACCAAAATAAAACTTTTTGGTCGAAACACAGGTTCTCGTGTTTGGAGGAAAAAGAATACTGAATTGCATCCGAAGAACACCAAACCCACTGTGAAGCATGGGGGTGGAAACATCCTGCTTTGGGGCTGTTTTTCTGCAAAGGGACCAGGACAACTGATCTGTGTATAGGAAAGAATGAATGGGGCCATGTATCAAGAGATTTTGAGTGAAAATCTCCTTCCATCAGCAAGGGCATTAAAGATGAGACGTGGCTGGGTTTTTCAGCATGACAATGATCCCAAACACACAGCCAGGGCAATAAAGGAGTTTTCTGTTTTTTTCCCACATTCTGTCTCTCATTGTTGAGGTTTAACCATGTTGACAATTACAGGCCTCTCTAATATTTTCAAGTGGGAGAACTTGCACAATTAGTGGTTGACTAAATACTTATTTGCCCCACTGTACACACAGGTCACAGTTCCTTGGTACGGGTGTCACGGTTCAGGTTCAGAACGACAGGAAAAACAAAAAGGCTTTTTTTCTTCTCACAGCATTTAAAAGTTCCAAGTCTGTATACCGTTAGACTCTTATATAGGTAAAATAAAAAAAAAAAATAAAAAAAAATAAAAAATTATATATATATATATTTACAGTGTGACCTACGTTTTTTTAAATGAAAAAATAAATTCAATCAGTTAATTTTAAAAACATTTTTTACACTGCTGGCCAGACGTATTGGCACCCCTGCAATTCTGTCAATTCTCGATTTCTCCCAGAAAATGATTGCAATTACAAATGCCTAGGTTGTAATATCTTCATTTATTTTGCTTGCAATGAAAAAACACAAAAGAGAATGGAAAAAAAATCATTTTACACAAAACTCCAAAACTGGGCCAGACAAAAGTATTGGCACCCTCAGCCTAATACTTGGTAGCACAACCTGTAGACAAAATAACTGCGAACAACCGCTTCCGGTATCCATCAATCAGTTTCTTGCAATGCTCTGCTGGAATTTTAGACCATTCTTCTTTGGCCAAATGCTCCAGGTCTCTGAGATCTCCCATTTTCAGATCTCTCCACAGGTGTTCTATGGGATTCAGGTCTGGACTCACTGCTGGCCACTTTAGAAGTCTCCAGTGCTTTCTCTCAAACCATTTTCTAGTGTTTTTGAAGTGTGTTTTGGGTCATTCTCCTGCTGGAAGACCCATTACCTCTGAGGGAGACCCAGCTTTCTCACACTGGGCCCTACATTATGTTGCAAAATCTGTTGGGAGTCTTCAGACTTCATAAGGCTATGCACACGGTCAAGCAGTCCAGTGCCAGAGGCAGCAAAGCAACCCCAAAACATCAGAGAACCTCCGCCATGTTTGACCATGGGGAACATCTTATTTTCTTTGAAGGCCCCCCCTCCCCCCCAAACTCTATAGACCCTACCCACCGACGTCACAAAATCACGTGATCGCTGTATTGTTCCGCCCCCTTGTCCGTCATTTTGTGTCTGTATTATCAATGGTCTCAATTGATCGAGCAATTTATAATGCATTTCATGGAAAACCCGGTGCTTTTGGATGCCATAAACTCACTGGATGCGTTGCATAAAAGGCTTTATGTGGAAAAGCTTCAGTTTATCCATTCGCCAGATCCATATTTGATACCTAAATGGATGTTTTTCGACCCGCTGTCTTCGCCGTATTTGCCTGACATCTGCTAGCTACCCTGATATTTACAACTATCTTGTCCACACAAAATCAGCCTATTCTCACGAAAGTTTGAAAAACTTTAAGAGCTTGGAGGCTTATAAATACTTCGTTGCTGGTTGGGTGAAACAGGTCCTCGTCCACGAAAATTAGGCAGGAATCTATCTTGTGCTTGGAAAGGTGAGTTACGAAATTTTCAATTCAAAATCTTTTGTTCTTGCTAACATCCACTGTCAAGTCTAATGTATTTCATGTCATTTGTCAATGGAGCTAGGGCTTTTAATGTTTATATGGTTTAGCGATAGCACTCTCACTACATACATACGTGTATGTTGTCGGCGATTAGCCTAGCAATGATCTTAATTGTGGTTGTCAGCCCAAAACCCTCTAAATATATATTAAATGCATCTTACCAGATATAAAATGACTACTACATACATACATTACATCTGTGGTAATCGTTTTGAGCCCAGTTTTCTCGTCGAATTGCAGCAGCCCATCTTGCTCTCTCCTCTCCGGGTCTCTCGGAATCCGGTAGAACTTCAAGTCTCTCCGTCTGTCTTCTCTGTTATTGCAACCGACCGCCACACACGCATTCACCATTTTGATTATTTATGTTAACGAGCAGAAAAACACGCCGTAAATAGGAGGAATGTACGTAGCCGTAACAGGTAAACACGATGTGTTGACGGACAATTGGGCGGCACCAGTCAGGAGGGCGGAGTTGTGACGTCACGTGGGTAGGGTCTATTGATGCCTTTTCCCAAAAAGCTCTACCTTTGTCTCATCTGACTATGGAACATTCTTCCAAAACATTTTTGGCTTTCTCAGTTTAGTTTTGGGAAACTCCAACCCGGCTCTTTTATGTCTCTGGGTCAGAAGTAGGGTCATCCTGGGTATCCAACCATAGAGTCCCTTTTCATTTAGACGCCGACGGATAGTACGGGTTAACACTGTTGTACCATCAGACTGCAGGACAGCTTGAACTTGTTTGGATGTTAGTTGAGGTTCTTTATCCACCAGCCGCACAATCTTTCCTTGAAATCTCTCGTCAATTTTCCTTTTCCGTCTACATCTGGGGAGGTTAGCCACAGTGCCATGGGCTTTAACACTTATTGATGACACTGTGCAAGGTAGGCACAGGAACATTCAGGTCTTTGGACATGGACTTGTAGCCTTGAGATTGCCCATGCTTCCTCACAATTTTGCTTCTCAAGTCCTCAGACAGTTCTTTGGTCTTCTTTTTCTCTATATTCAATGTAGTACACTCAAGTGTACAGGGCAAAGGTTGAGTCAACTTTAATCCATTTTAACTGGCTGCAAGTGTGATTTAGTTATCGCCACCACCTGCTATGTGCCACAGGTAAGTAACAGGTGCTCTTAATTACACAAATTAGAAAAGCATCACATGATCTTTCAAAGGACTTTTGTCCAGCACATTTTTGTGTTTTGTGTAAAATGTGAATGATTTAAAAAAAAAAAAGAAAAAAAAAAAAACATTCTGTTTTTTGATTTTTCATTGCAAGCAAAATCAATGAAGATATTTGAGCATTTGTAATTGTAGTGATTTTTCTAGGAGAAATTGAACATTATCTGACAGAATTGCTGGGGTGCCAATACGTCTGGCCAGCAGTGTGTGTGAAAGATGTTATAGAATGTATAATGTAATATACATTATATAATAATTGTAGAACATGAAAAGTAACATCAGTTACTTTGCTGAGTAACTAATTACTCTTACATTGAGGTAACTGAGTTACTGACTCAATTACTTTTTGGGGAAAAGTAATTTGTAACTAATTACTTTTTAAAGTAAGATGAACAACACCGCTAACAGTGCTCGGGGGTTTACTGACGTAACACTGACAAAGCGTGACAATTGTTGCCAATGTTTGGCACGTTTTTGCTAACAAAAAAAATCTAGCGGCTTATCAATGTGATCGGGGTCTAATGTCTTCAAGTGACGACTTAATTGATTTGGCATCCTGCTATCCACTGCAAATATTTTTAGACACAGTAAACAGACTGGTCTTTCCTCGACTCCCATAGTATTACAAATCAAAGCCAAAAGCTACATACGCGTCATATTTCCTCGTCTTAGCTTTTCATATCTCCAGTGCTCTTCGTTGTGTGCTCCTTTGGTTAAAAAAATACTTCGCACACTCTGAAAATAAGAGCGCCACTGCCACCCACTGAGTGGATGTGCAATTACACTTTATTCAAGTACGGCAAAAAAGTATGTTGTCCGAGGTAACATGCGCCACCCCTGGCATCGCTCTGCGGACCCGTTTGAGAAGTACTGCCCTCGACAAACCATCGTTTCAAATCCTAAATATAAGGCCTAAACTGGCTCTTTAAGCCTACTTTGAAACCTAACTTGTTTGAGACCATATTTTGGATCCCTAACACTAATGAGCAATCTTCATTTGAGTTCATTCAGTGCCATTGATGACGCTAGACGTCCAATTGTGTGGCTTCCTATCCTCCTATCTGTAAGGTTTTCATGAGTAGAAGTCTATTCCATTTGAAGCGGGAGGTCGGCAGTCCACGAATGAAGATTCATTGACTGCCATCCCTCCCGCTTGAAATGTATTGGACCTCTACTAGTGATAAACACTTTTCAACAGGAAATGAACCAACATGAACTCGAAATGTGAATAAAACTCAGTAAGATGGAGCATTTCTTTCTATTAAGTGGATTACGTGGAAGTGCCGGGCGACGCCTGCCGGATGAGGATCTCCTCTCCCCTGCTGGCCACAGACTGTAGCAGCTTTTTCTGCTCGGCGAGCTGCTCCTCCAGTTCCTACGTGACAGACAAATAAGCAAAGCGGACCACGGAGTCGCAGTTCGACGGAGAGGTGGACAAACATACCCTTTGACTCTGAAGAGTGTCCTGGCGCTGTTGGGAACGCGCGCTCCGGGCCTCAGCCACCCAGTCTCGGACGCCGGGGCTCCGAGAGAGACCGGAGTCTGTCTCGTCATCCTCCGTCTCCTGCGCGGGGCCCTGCATGCAATGGTCATGCGGTTAGTGATATTTTCCTTTTTCCCAGATAGGACTGCATGTCGATGTAAATCTGGTGACTACGGCTGTCAGTTTTCTGTAAATCTGCTAATGATCGATACACGTTTTCTGAAAATTTGGTGACGACCAATGTCTGTTCTATTTCATCCAGGGGCGGACTGGTAATCTGTGGGTTCTGGAGGATCACAGAACGGCTGGTGCCCTGGACGGCCGGCGGCCGCCATTCATTATACATCACTGTTTTTATCCCCTCTAGCCTCTCATTATCTACAGACTCAGTTCGCATCCAATCCGACAGGTGGCAGCAATGCGCTTGGCTGTTCATCGCCAGTCTGATAGAAGAACGAAGAAAACACAAAGTACCCTTCATTGGTTCTTTGTGGAAGCAAACTAGCGACGAGCATTAATGCATATGGATGGTGGTGGCAAAAAAAAGGGTGGCGCGGAGAAGGTTAGGGAGAAAAAAAATTAAAGAAACAGGAGAGCAAAGCATTAAAATGTCTTAAGTTGAGAAATATTTTCGCAAGCAGCAGTCTGGCTGCAACGGCCACGTCGGGTAACAGCAGCCTAGCCCCCGGCAATGGTGAGAGGGGTAGCGGGAGCCGCTCTGACGTGCAGCCGGTGCAGGGAGAGAGAAAAGAAGAGGAAGGGTGTAATGATAAGCTGGTGGAAGTTCCCCAGACAAGCGCAGGGCAAGTAAAAAGGGATGAAGAGGGTCACTTGCTCGGTATACTGGCAATTGTTATCCACCAGGTAGCTACATTTTAAATGACAATCAAAGGGTTAGTGCCAACTAGTCCTTTTGCAATCGTGTCAAGTTACAGTATGCTAGTCCTCCTATCACTCTCCTAAAGAAAAATATTTTAGCTGTAAAACAATGTATGCACATGCAGCAGCAATATTAATTCATAAGAAATATAACAAAATATTAATAAAATGAATGGTTTTACTTTTAAAGTTTAGTAAGATAAATTGATATATTTTTTAAATCATGTATATATCGTTTTGTTTTCTGGTTAATACTTTCCAATGAAGGTTATGAAGATTTGTCTTGAAATGTTTATTGGTATTTTCATTGAAATTTATTATTTGTATGGCAAGATTAATTATGGCAGGGGTCTCCAAACCGGTCCTCAAGGGCCGCTGTGGGGCCTGGTTTTTGTTTCAACCGATCGAGTACCGATAGTTTAACCAATGAAGTTTCTGCTAAAACAAGCAGCACCTGACTGCACTTGTAAAACACCAGATTGGTGCATAGGTGTTGTCTTGTTTTGTTGGAATGAAATCCTGCGGCCCTATGTGGAATAGTTTAGAGACCACTGAATTAAGGCATTAACAATGAAATCATTTTATAGACATAGATATATAGAGATATAATAAATTAGATACATAAAATTTGCTTTGAAAAATAAATTCTTTCATTTGTTTTTTCAGGTTGATCATAGAGCTAGTACAGAAAATGAACCCAACTCCAGTTCAGCCTTGCAGTACTTTGAGTGCCCCAAGTCAGACAGTCACAGTCTAGACACATTTTCTTCATTTTCTCTCAAAGTGCACGAAATTGATACATTTTACAGTAAAATGTAAAAAAAAAAAAAAAAAAAAAGTCTTCCCGGGGGTGGGGTGGGTGTGTGGGGGGGGGGAATGCCCCCCATACCCCCGGACCCCTAGGGGGTCTGTGTTTCCCTTCGTATAGCGATTCTTGTGGGCTGGGCTGAGTCAAAGTCCAGGGCTGCTTTTTAGTCCCAGTCCGCCCCTGATTTCATCCCCGCTGATCGCCAGAGTCGGTTTTCTGACGTACAGTGAATCACATAAGTGAGTACACCCCTCACATTTCTGCAGATATTTAAGTATATCTTTTCATGGGAGAACACTGACAAAATGACACTTTGACACAATGAAAAGTAGTCTGTGTGCAGCTTATATAATAGAGTTAATTAATGTTCCCCTCAGAATATAGCTATTAATATCTAAACCCCTGGCAACAAAAACTGAGTACATCGCATGGGAACTACGTACATCCCTAAATGTCCAAATTGAGTGCTGCTTGTCATTTTCCCTCCAAAATGTCATGTGACTCGTTACAGGAGTGCTGTCAACATTGCTGCAGAGATTGAAGAGGTGGGCGTGGGTCATCCTGTTAGCGCGCAGACCATACGCCACACTCTACATTAAATTGGTGTGCATGGCTGTCACCCCAGGAGGAAGCCTCCTCTGAAGACGGTACACAAGAAAGTCCGCAAAAGAGTTTGCTGAAGACATGTCAACAAAGCCCATGGATTACTGGAACCATGTCCTATGGTCTGATGAGACGGGCGGGCTTTCTTGGAAACAATGGTATTATTTTTCTGAGCACAAAGTTATCTATGTGGACTACTGTTATAATGATACTGTACAATAACCAGGGATGAAAGTGGGCCAGAACGGTCAGGAACGCAGTTCCGGTATAAGATTCAGTGCCAGAACGCAGTTACAGTAAAAGATTCAGGGCCGGAATGCTGTTCCGGTATACGTTGCTTTGATTCCGAAAATATGATAACTGTCAAAACGCTATGTAAAAAAAACAAAACAAAATGCTAAGCTGCCACACATGCATTTCATCTCCAAGAAGAAAACAATCTACCAATATTAGATTTACATACACAAGTGTTAACAACAAGCATAATACGGTGCTTATGTAGCGTAATCCGTTTCCACCAATATTTATTATTTAATTAATCCACGGACGGCACGGAGGTTTCCCCAGCTAGTGCAGTTATCTGAGTCTGACGATGAAGAGTCACGTCAATGTCTGAATGCACGCAGCAAAGCAAAACGCCTGGACTCATTTATCCGTTCAATTGGCTGACATACTGACATGTGATCAGCAGTGATAGTTAGCTCTGATTGGTTCAAATGTGTGTGTTTTCTGTAACAGCAAAAAAAAAAAAAAGTTGAATTAATGCGACAAAAAAGGAAAATGTAACATAAAATGGATCAAATCTTTAAGAGCAATGAAAGAGTTGAGGAGGCTTATTTATCATATTTAGTTTTATTTGCTCTGATGGGAAGGTTCAGAACATCTTAGCTGTCAATGTGCACTTAGACTTATTTTCTGAATGTTACTTATATCTTTATTATTAAAAAAAAAAAAAACAATAAGTAAATGTTTACATTAACTTCAATTTTAATATACATCTTATGTTCTTAAGTAGTTAAAATTTAGATTTGTCATTTAGTATGTGAGGAAATAAGGGAAAATAAATATTAGGAGATGGAGGTTGGGGTTATTGCTGTTTTTGTTAACTTTTATTTTGCAAATCATTGAAAAAAATACTATTTTGAATGAAAATCAGTTTTAACATGTGTTATGGAAATAACTGCTAAAACTATTTTCTTTGCATTTCAGTAGTTTAAGAGGTTTGACCCCCCCACCCCCAAAATGAAAGAATAAATAAATAAATACATAAAATTTCTGGCTCTGTGGTGACCTTGACGTCGTGGAGTTCCGCCAAGAAATTCTAGCCACTTTCACCCCTGACAATAACCCATTACATAACCACATTAAGCCAAAGAAAAATCATGGAATTTCGACGAGAGAGAAAAGAATTACATAAATTAAGTATTATTCGTCCAAAGAGCATGACTGCCCTCTGGTGGAGAAAATAGTTCCGAGTTTGAATAGTGAAGTTCCTTCATAATTACTATTGTGACATTAAAAGGATCATATCTCCGGTTTTCCATGGTCAATCAGTGCCAAATAAAAACTGGGAGCGAGGTTGAAATTGCTTTCGAGTCATGTTGAGGGCAGCGCTCTATATCAAATATTTAATTTTTTACGGTGCTTTAAAGACTACATGATTGAACAGGCTGGCATGATGATTGGTATAATGGAGTAATGTGATCACTGTTGCAATCTCTCATTGTAGAAATCGGTAGAGCTACCCCGGTAATACACTAGGTACTTCTCTACTCTCACGTCTCTACGCTGGCAAAAAAAAAAAAAAAAAAAAATCTAATATGTAGAATAAAGAGGAAAAATGTAACGACTCATGTGTAGTCCAAAGTAGCGGCGTAAGAGTAGCATTTTTTTTCTTCACAAATCTACTCAAGTAAAAGTAAAAAGTATGGCTTAGTAAAACTACTCTTAGAAGTACATTTTTCTCAAAAAGTTACTCCAGTAAATGTAACAGAGTACATGTAACACGTCACTACCCACCTCTGAGCCAGACCCAATGCTGCCACCAGAGGGCAAGGTATCCCCCATCATTAAACAAACCTTTGGACCTTTTGGATAGTTTTTTACAGATTTAGGGGTACCTAAAGGGTTCATTCCAATTTACGCAGAAATTCAGGTTACGTTGCCAGCGTTGGAACAGAATTCATTTGTAACCTGAAGACTACCTGTATATTACCCCGCGCTACATCGAGACAGTCGCAAAGACCCGCCCTGCCCCGACGCACAAGCTAATGTTCTTATTAGAGTTTTCTGCCAATAAAAGCACTGAAAATAATATCCGAAAATATCGATTTAGCGTCACTATGTATGCTTGATTATAAGCTCATGTACAAACCTGCAGCCTTTGTGCATGGTCTGGTCACATCTTAGCACAGCAGTTGTGCTTTGAGTGACATCTAGATGTCTCTAAACTAGAGAAATCACTCAAGGTGCACAAATAGAATGAAAAATAATGAATGGTAAACTCATCACGTAGAACTACTGCTTCACCAGAAAGAAATAGTCTCTAAGAAAAGTCATCAAACACATCATCATCTTGAAAAATCTGTGCAAAAGCCCAGCAAAATACATCTTGGGAATTGTAATGGCGTTGGCGTGTCGTATGATTGCCTGCCGTATATGTAATGCTTTGGTCGCCCCCTCCTTTGAGGAAACTAGTGTAAAAGTGATTTAATTGTTATTCCTTTTATTTAATGGCGTACATTTCAATTTATTTGATTTATATGGGGCATTATGTTGGCATATTTGTCTATAACTTGAAGTTATTGTTGACAGAATGTTAATTTTATTTGGAAAACCTTGAAGTTGGTTGGCAATACAATGAACTCTAATATGATAAGTCCGCGAGCGCTTATATCGGTATTGGTTTGATGTTGGAAATTTTGGGAGTTGGACAACATAGGGAGGGAAAAAAATCTTAAAGCGAAATTTGAACAAGACACGACACGTGTTATTTGAATCAAAAGCGCAACGTTTTCCCGAATGTCTATGTGAACTTTTTTGCAAGGAATTTGTCGCCCTCGTAGTACGTGCAACGTGACCCCGTCGGGCGATCTGGACTGGAGCAAAAAAAACCAATAGCAACCTGCGCGCGGTGGTTCTTGTGCTCCTGCAACATCTTCTGCAGCTCCAGCAGGCCTCCCTTGAGCGCGCGCAGCCTCCCGGCCAGTCGCTCAACCTCGGCGCGGCCCTCCGGCGATGGCGGCGGCTCCCGGTCGCGCGCCGACAACTCCGAGAGGGCTCGGACCTTCTCCTCGATGTCCAGCAGTGTGTTCTGCAGCAGCAGGAAGAGAGAGGCCAGCTCAAACATGCCGTCGCCGCCATTTGCCAGGGCCTCTAGACCGGGAGGGCGAAAGGGAGGGCTTTCCCCTCGCCCTTTGACCCGGGCTCCCCCGCGGCCGTCGATCAAAGGGCGTCCGACGTGAAAGAAACGTCGCCTTTCTTTTGCCGTTCGTCGGCTCTCGGAGCTAAACGGGAGGCTTTGCAGCGCTAAAGTAATCTTCTTAAGAGAGGCGGATAAGTAGCGCCTTTGACCCGCTGGGTGCTACTGACCGGAGCAGATGGGACGAACGGCGCCCAAAAGATCATTTTCTATTTTTCTGGAAAAGCTAGTTCTTACAAGCCATTTGTGCCTTTTTATTCATTTGTATGGCTAAATATTAAGGCCACACAAAAAAAGGAAAAAACAGAATAAAGTTGATTTACGTGATAATATGATTGCAATATTTCCAGAAAAAAAAAAAAAGTTTAATATTATGGATAACATGAATTCAAGTCATAATATTACGAGATGAAATCGTCTTATATTATTATTCTTGTAGGGCTATTTTCTTTTTCTTTCTTCAGGTTTCGTCAGGTATTTTTGCACGCCATCAAATAGTTCGGTGGGCAAACATCGGACGGAATGAGTAAAATTCACCTGACGCCAGGCCTCGTGTGTCTCTGGGTCCTCCGTGATGACGGCGGCACTCCGGCACGCCTCCGCCAACCAGCATTCCAGCTCTTCCACCCTCGCCCAATAGGCCTCATCTCGCCTTAGGCCCTCCAGCCAATTGGTGGCTCGTTCCTGCGGGAGAACTGCGTCAGTGTTCCCCGACCCTCGTCCGACCCGGAACAGCGTACCTCCGAGAGCCGCCGCTTCCCTGAGGCCTCGGCGCGGATGGCAGCCATCCTCTGAGCCAGGACGGCCACGGACGAGCGCTCGGCGGAGGCGGCCTCGTCTCCGCGGGAGCTGCTCTGGATACGATCCACGTCTTCCTGGGCGCTCTCCATCTCTTGGAGCAAAATCTGCACCAATGGGAAATGACAAGGAGAAATCCCACTCACTTTCAAAATCAAATTGAACCGGAAAGGCCGAAAATCAACACAAAGTGACCCAAATCAACAGAAAGTGGCCTGGAAATGTCCTAAAATCAACAGGAATTTATCTAGGAATGCCTTATTTGAATGGAGAGACCTTCTACAGCAGGGGTCTCCAAACTTTTTCCTGGAGGGCCACATAACCTTTCCCTTCTCTGATGAGGGTCAGATTATAACAGAAAAAGTGAAAAAAATTTTTTTTTATTGTTTTTCAGAAAGCCACAATCAAATAACCATTTCTGGATTCTTCATGGAACAAAAGTAAATAAAATAAAAATGATAATATTATAATATCATATTATAATAAATAATAATAACACTATTAATTAAATAGATAATAACCAAATAACCCTCTCTGGGTTCTTCACAGAAAAAAAGCCAGGAAATAAATAATACTATTGGGGAAAAAAAAAAAAGTTCAGGGGGCTGGACCAAATGTGGAGGCGGGCCGTATCCGGCCCGCGTGCCGTAGTTTGGGGACCCCTGCTCTACAGGATATAAAGAAGTGACCTGGTAACTATCTGGATCGGCGTAATCCTCTGGGTATCGGCTCAATTTGGCCTCCAGCGCTTCCATCTTGGACGAGACCGACCGCAGCGAGGCCTGGTGGCGCTGCTGCTTCTCCAGAGCTTCGTACAGCGTTCTCTGCTTCTCGCTCATCTGTCGGCGGCGGGCGGGACAGACACAGACACGCCGTCGACGCGCCGGTGGGCGGGCGGATGGTACGCGCCGGGCCGGACCTACCACGTTCTTTAACGTCTCCCACGACCGCTGCAGGTCGTCCAGGTCGGCCGCCGACTTGGACGTGGGGTCGTACAGTTCTTGGACCGGAGCCCTTTTCAGTGTGCCCGGTCCGGCCTGTGGGTATTGTTGATGCTAACTTTGCATGTAATGTAAGCCAACATGGTTTAAACACTTAAAATGCCGTGAATTCTCGCACGATGCAGTCACTCTTTGGTTTGAAACCCCAAAAAATGATTGACTGAAAAATGTTTCTTCTAAAAAAAGAAAACATTTCCAAATGTATCTTGTCCTACCATTTTGATCCAAATCTCATCATTCATACATCGAAACTTTCTGCAATTCTGTCAGATAATGCTCAATTTCGCCCAGAAAATGATTACAATTACAAATGCTTTGGTAGTAATATCTACATTTATTTATTTATTTATTTTTGCAATGAAAAAACACAAAAGAGAATGAAAAAAAATGAAATCATTATTATTTTAGACAAAACTCCAATAATGGGCCAAACAAAAGTATTGGCACCGTCAGCCTAATACTTTGTAGCTCAACCTTTAGACAAAATCGCTGTAAACAACCGCTTCCGGTATCCTTCAATGAGTTTCTTGCAATGCTTTGCTGGAATTTTAGACCATTCTTCTTTGGCCGAGTGCTCCAGGTCGCTGAGATTTGAGGGGTGCCTTATCCAAACTGCCATTTTCAGATCAGGTCTTGACTCATTGCTGGCCACTTTAGAAGTCTCCAGTGCTTTCTCTCAAACCATTTTCTAGTGCTTTTTGAAGTGTGTTTTGGGTCATTGTCCTGCTGGAAGACTCATGACCTCTGAGGGAGACCCAGCTTTCTCACACTGGGCCCTAAATTATGCCCGCAAAATTTGTTGGTAGTCTTCAAACTTCATAATGCCATACACACTGTCAAGCAGTTCAGTACCAGATGAAGCAAAGCAACCCCAAAAAAATCAAGGAACCTCTGCCATGTTTGACTGTGAGGACCGTGTTCTCTTCTTTGAAGGCCTCATGGTTTTTTTCTTGTAAACTCTATGTTGACGCCTTTTCCCAAAAAGCAATACTTTTGTCTCATCTGACCAAAGAACATTCTTCCAAAACGTTTTTTGGCATTCTCTGGTCAGTTTTGGCAAACTCCAGCCTGGCGTTTTTATGTCTCTGGGTCAGAAGTGGGGGTTTCCTGGGTATCCTACCATAGAGTCCCTTTTCATTCAGACCCCAACGGATAGTACGGGTTGACACTGTTGTACCCTCGGACTGCAGGACAATTTGAACTTGTTGGGATCGAGGTTCTTTATCCACCATCCGCACGATCTTTAGTTGAAATCTGTTGTACATTTTTCTTTTCCATCCACATCTAGGGAGGTTAGCCACAGTGCCATGGGCTTTACACTTATTGATGACTGCGCACGATAGAAACAGGAGCATTCAGGTCTTTGGAGATGAACTCGCATCCTTGAGATAGCCCATGCTTTCTCACAATTTTGCTTCTCAAGTCCTCAGACAGTTCTTTGGTCTTCTTTCTTTACTCCATGTTCAATGTGGTACACACAAGGACACAGGACAGATGTTGAGTCAACTTTAATCCATTTTAACTGGCTGCAAGTATGATTTAGTTATTGCCACCACCAGTTATGTGCCACAGGTAAGTAACAGGTGCTGTTAATTACACACATTAGAGAAGCATCACATGATTTATCAAAGGGTGCCAATACTTTTGCCTGGCCAATTTTTGGAGTTTTGTGTAAAATGATAATGATCCCCCCCCCCCCCAATTCTCCTTTGTGTTCTTTAATTGCAAGCAAAATTAATGAAGATGTTACTACCAAAGAATTTGTAATTGCAATCATTTTTCTGGGAGCAATTGAGCATTATCTGACAGAATTGCAGGGGTGCCAATACTTTTGGCCAGCAGTGTGTGTGAAAGATGTTATAGAATGCATAATATAATAATGTGTAGAACATGAAAAGTAACATAAGTTACGATGCTGAGTAATGAATTACTCTTACAATGAGGTAACTGAGTTACTGACTCAATTACTTTTTGGAGAGAAGTCATTTGTAACTAATTACTTTTTAAAAGTAAGATTAACAACAGTGCTTGCTGGTTTACTGATGTAACATTGACAAAGCGTGACGAGTGTTGCCAATATTCGGCACGTTTTTGTTTGAAAAAAAAAAATCTTTTCTCCATGCTCAATGTGGTACACACAAGGACACAGGACAGAGGTTGAGTCAACTTTAATCCATTTTTACTGGCTGCAAGAGTGATTTAGTTATTGCCACCACCTGTTACGTGACACAGGTAAGTAACAGGTCTGTTAATTACACAAATTAGAGAAGCATCACATGATTTTGCAAAGGGTGCCAATACGTTTGTTCGGCCCATTTTTTTATTTTTGTGTAAAGTGATAATGGTTTAATTTTTTCCCATTCTCTTTTGTGTTTTTTCATTGCAAGCTAAAAAAATAAAGATATTACTACCAAAGCATTTGTAATTGCAATCATTTTCTGGGAGAAAATGAGCATTATCTGACAGAATTGCAGGCGTGCCAATACTTTTGGCCAACAGTACATTTTTACATTTTTTAGGAATCAAAAAATCAGTTCAATCAGTTAATATAAAAAGATGTTATAGAATGTATAATGCACTAACGTGTTGAACCTGAAAAGTAACGTCAGTTACTTTGCTGAGTAACTAAATACTCTTACAATGAGGTAACTGGGCTACTAACTCAATTACTTTTTGGAAGAAGTAATTTGTAACTGTAACCGTAAGAAAGTGAGACTAGCAGAGCGAAATACCTCGTCACTGTCGGCGGGCGGCGAAGGCGAGCGACAGCCACCGAGGGAGGACACAGAGCTGCCGGCGCCCTCCTCGCTGGACTCCTCGCCGAGTGGTGAAGGGAGGGCGTGGCAGCGGGTCGGCGCCGTCATCTGAAAATACATCTGTCTATGTTAAAAGAAAGACTTTTACAACAGCAAAAAAAATGGACAAAGAGCCTAAAATGGACAAAATTAAGGAACACAAAAGTTATCAACCAGTTTTGGCAAAAACATTCACTTCCGAGGTCTCGTCGATTTCCATTTTCAACTTGGACCAGCAAAAAAATCGCCAATGGTGGTCGTTATTTTTGACTCCTACACAAAAATAATGCTTCCTCAAATTGCTCCAACATTTCGTGGGCGCAAAATGCAAGGATGAAGAGGTGACCAGGTGACCCTTGTAATGAAGAGGAGATGATCCAAATTTGGGTAGAGGAAGTGCCCCAAAATCAATAGGAAGTGACCAATAAACAAGCTATGACCTGGAAATGACCTAAATTAACAGGAAATGATCAAGAAGTGAATGCCCCAAAATGCAGCACGGCCGAGAACCAAAAGTGGCATTTGCCATGTGGCAAAATGGATCTTGCCATGTGGCAAAAAATTTTTGCCATGTGGCAAAATGGATCTTGCCATGTGGCAAAAATTTTTTGCCATGTGGCAAAATGGATTTTGCCATGTGGCATTTTTTTTTGCCATGATGCAAAATTATTTTCACATGTGGCATTTTTTTTGGGTATGTGGCAAAATGCATTTTGGTTTGTTGCATTTTTTTGGGGGGGGGGGGGCATTTTGGGGGGGTATTGTATTTTTGCAGGCCATGCACGTTCATGCCATTGACGGCTATGCACGTCCAAATTTTCCATTCATTTAAAATGGCAGAAAAACATGAGGCTGTGATTTTTGGCCATCCACTTACCATTACAGTGCTTTGACATTCAATGGACACCCAAGTCAGGCTATGCCATTGACGGCTGTGCACGTCCAAATTTTCCATTCATTTTAAATGGCAGAAAAACATGTGTGGCTGTGATTTTTGGCCATCCACTTACCGTTACAGCGCATTGACATTCAACAGACACCCAAATCAGGCTATGCAATTGACGGCTATGCACGTTCAAATTTTCCATTCATTTTAAATGGCAGAAAAACATGTGTGGCTGTGATTTTTGACCATACATTTTACATTAGAGCGCATTGACATTCAGCTGGCAATCAAGTCAGGCTATGCCATTGACGGATATGCACGTCCAAATTTTCCATTCATGTTAAATGGCAGAGAAACGTGTGGTTGTTATTTTTGACCATACACTTTACATTAGAGCGCATTGACATTCAACTGGCACCCATGTCAGGCTATGCCATTGACGGCTATGCACGTCGAAATTTTCCATTCATTTTAAATGGCAGAAAAACGTGTGGCTGTGATTTTTGGCCATCCACTTACCGTTACAGCGCATTGACATTCAACAGACACCCAAATCAGGCGATGCAATTGACGGCTATGCACGTTCAAATTTTCCATTCATTTTAAATGGCAGAAAAACATGTGTGGCTGTGATTTTTGACCATACATTTTACATTAGAGCGCATTGACATTCAGCTGGCAATCAAGTCAGGCTATGCCATTGACAGCTATGCACGTCCAAATTTTCCATTCATGTTAAACGGCAGAGAAACGTGTGGTTGTTATTTTTGACCATACACTTTACATTAGAGCACATTGACATTCAACTGGCACCCATGTCAGGCTATGCCATTGACGGCTATGCACGTCCAAATTTTCCATTCATTTTAAATGGCAGAAAAACATGTGTGGCTGTGATTTTTGGCCATCCACTTACCGTTACAGCGCATTGACATTCAACGGACACCCAAATCAGGCTATGCAATTGACGGCTATGCATGTCCAAATTTTCCATTCATTTTAAATGGCAGAAAAACGTGTGGCTGTGATTTTTGACCATACATTTTATATTAGAACGCACTGACATTCAGCTGGCAACCAAGTCAGGCTATGCCATTGACGGCTATGCACGTCCAAATTTTCCATTCATGTTAAATGGCAGAGAAACGTGTGGTTGTGATTTTTGCCCATACACTTTACATTAGAGCACATTGACATTCAACCGACACCCAAGTCAGGCTATGCCATTGACGGCTATGCACGTCCAAATTTTCCATTCATTTTAAATGGCAGAAAAACATGTAGTTGTGATTTTTGACCATACACGTTACATTAGAGCGCATTGACATTCAACTGGCACCCAAGTAAGGCTATGCCATTGACGGATATGCACGTCCAGATTTTCCATTCATTTTAAATGGCAGAAAAACGTGTGGCTGTGATTTTTGGCCATCCACTTACCATTACAGCGCATTGACATTCAGCAATTGATGGCTATGCGCGTCCAAATTTTCCATTCATTTTGCCACATGGCAAAATCCATTTTGCCACATGGCAAAAAAATGCCACGTGGCAAAATCCATTTTGCCACATGGCAAAAAAAAAAATGCCACATGGCAAAATCCATTTTGCCCCAAGGCAAATACCACTTTTGGTTCTCGCTGTCTCTCCCAAAATATGAGTAAAAATATAAGCACCCGATGACGCACCGTTGCAGGCGTCTCCTCTCTGCGGTCGCCGATTTCCGAGTCGTCGCCGATGGTCAGCAGAAGCGTGGCGTGCTTGGCCTTCACTGCCAACATTTTGCACTTGGAGTTAAGCGAGGCGATCTGTTCTTGGTAGCTCTTGATCTTTTGGGCCAGCTCCTGAGGAAAGGACAAAAAGCTGTCGCTCCGACAGACAGACGGACGGACGGCGGTGCTTTACTTCATGGTGGAGGATCTGTGCCTGGAGCTCCTGGATGTTGCCGGCAGTGACAGGGCGGTCTTGGATGACGCGGTGCGCTTCTTCGATCAAGCCCTGCAGCTCTCCGACTTCCTGTTCGTACTGTTCGTACTGCACCACGGCTTCCTGGAAGGTCGGGAATCTCAGATGAGTTGAGGAATTGCCGACGACGGAGGCGTCCGAGGCTTTTGCCAACTCCTTAACTCAGTGGCTTCCGTGGACGGCGCTTCACGTCCAAAGTGGGAGGGCTGGCGGCGTTCGTTCATTGGCTGCCCACCCTCCCGCTTCCAACGGATTCAACGTCTACTAGTGATTAACTCATTTCTATTCAAGGCAGAAGTATGAAAAGACCCCTAAAGGCACCATTCCCTTTAAAGTCAATGTATTGACATCAACATAAACATTAGAACATAAGACACGATTTATGCTTACAAACCTCGATACCATCATTATTATTTGGTGCAACTGCATTCTACATGCCGAAATGCTTTCTAGAGTTCTTCTTAACACTGATAGTAGGGTTGGGCGCGTTGGGGGGAGCGCTTTTGTGCGCCGGTGGATTTTACAACCCAGAAGTATACTGAATTTTAGAATGTAAACAATGGCACGTGCCTTTCTTTTGAGGATTGTCAGACATGCCTATCTTCATTATGCTGCCAAAATAAGTTAAATCCCCTTGTTTTTAGACTGAATCTACCACAAGTAAATGAAATTATCTGACAGTGCTTCAAGTACATTTTACTCAGATTTCTTGAAATAAAGAAAAATAGCTAACTAAATACAGTATAAGCCTAACAGACATATTTTAAACAATAAAGTAGAATATTTTTTCTTGAAGAAAAGCCTGCTTGTCAGAAATGTTCTTAATTCAAGAATAGATACTGTTCTAAAGATTATTTGAAAGCAATTTTTATCTTGATTTAGGTGAAAAATTAACAACTTTTAGATGTATGGGCTTAATAAGAACAAACTGTAATCTTTACATGACGTAAATGTAATAATCTGAAGCATTAATCTGTTAACTAGTCTTTAACACTCGAAATACGATGGAGAAAATTATTTGACTGGATTTAAGAAAAATAATCTGATTACGTCATATTAAATATGAAGTGTACTAACAATTATTTTTGTTTTAACCCTTTTTGTACTTGCCATACCCTATCATATTTAGTTTGGCGATGAAGTCCAAAACATTTACCTAAGGTTGCCACCTTCAATCAGCTGTAGAGTTGTTATTTCTTGGAATATTTAAAAAGCGTTTCCAGTTCTGTGAATGGCGGGGAAAGCTCTTTAAAGCGATGTATTACATGATGCGTTTTGAAAAGGAAAAAAAAAAATGGTCCGAAATACCTAACTTAGATTCAACATCTTGGATCGCACAGTATAATGATGAATAATAGGTGTTTTTAGATAGTTATTCTGAGATTTAGCGGTATTCAGGGGTACTTAAAGGATTAATTCTGACTTGCGCGGAAATTCGGGTTACGTCGCCAATGTCGGAACAGATCTCATTCGTAACTCGGGGACTACCTGTATTTCTTTTCACTAGCTTAGCGTGTCGCTACCTGTAGGATGTTGCACTGCTGGATGGCCACGTGCTGCAAGTGGCTGGCGTCCTGTTGCAAACGTAGCGCCGTGTGGCAGACGGCCAAGTCTGGCATCACCTCTTCGGGCACCCGCAAAGCGCTCTGGCACACCTGCACCGCCTGCACCTGCTGCTTCAAACTCTCCATGTCTGCCATCATACGCTATCGGGGACAGATAATAATAATTAAACAAAAGACTCAGAACCCCACTTCTTGAATGTGGGCGGCTTAGGCTACTTGTCTCTGAATCAGCTGTTCTTTGAGGCTCTGGCGAGCCAGCTCGGGTGACGTCAGTGCCGATCGAACCTGCTCCAGAGCGCCGTGTAACGCCTTCACCTCACATTCTAGTGCTTCCAGACTCTGAGCATGACAAAAAGGGTGGGGAAAATGCTCTTAACACTAAATGAATGCATGCTCTCTCGAATGTCGAGTCACCGGCATCACGGCTCGCTCAGATGTCACCGAATGTCCGATCCATTTAAAGCGGGAGGGCCGACGGCAGCCACGTCGATAAGGGCGACGTTCCCATCAAAGTCAATGATATTCCAATAAGTATTTTCTATTTCTAAATATCTGTTATTTACTCAGTAGCTGCCATTGATGACGCTAGACATCCAATCCATTTGGAGTGGGAGGGCTGACAGCGAATTTGTCCATTTGCTGTCACCCCCACTTCAAATAGATTGGACGTCGTCCACCAGTGATAAACTCTTGCAAGGGTTTGAACTGCCCCATAAAACAAGAGAAGGTGACCCGAAAATGCCGTAAAATCAACAGGAAGGGATTAAAAAATGAACAAGGTAAGCCTGTCGCAATATGCAATAATTCCAGTTATCGCGCGAGAAATAAAAATGAAGGCGGTAATTTTTCCGCTGTGATTTATCACCCCGCGTGCACGTGCGTTCGTGCGGCAGACATGCTGTTAAAAGTTCGGATTCCTCGTTACCAACTGCGCAAAATGCATCTTCGTTCCAGGTCCGGCAAAAACTAGCGCCGGATTATATCCTAGTGTTCAACGTATACCTACCGGCCGCGTCAGTGCTCCAGAGTGACTGTGGACCATCTATGGCGCGCCGGTGTTGTTGACGTGTGGGCGCACCCGTCAGGAGTGACATTTCACGCGGGGCGGCTATTTTTCGGTACAACGCCGGATATTTACAACGAAGTCCGCCAAAACATTGTTACCGACTTGGCTGCTACGAACAACCTCGCTTTGACAACGAACAGCTGCATGAAATTAAGAGCGCTGTGCTTCAAACTCGTCCTGTTTATGAAAGTTGATTGTCATATGCTAGTGTTGTGTAGTAATGAGCAGACGTGACCTCAGTGGCGCTTGCAAACTTTTTTTTAATGCGCGCACACACTAGATATCATGAAATGGCAAACTAGATGTGCTACGTCCCATGCCATTGGCTACGTGAGCCCAGAGTGATTATGGGACACGTAGTCCATATACTTCATCGATGAATACTAAACTGTCATGACTGAATGGAAGTTAAGAAGGCCAAATCAATCCATACCAGTGACTATAGATAATGTTGCAAATATTGTTAATTCAGTATGTGACACAGATGGATTCAGATCACAAATAGGATGTCTTGCTCATGTAGTAAACCTAGCTGCTAAGAGAGCTGTAGCAATCAACAGTGTGCCCTGCCTCACTTTACAAACAGCAAAGATTGTTCTCAGCACTTTTATACAAAAATTTTTCAGATCAGTAAGAAGTAAGCACATAAATATTATGCACTAAAATGCATGTTTATATGATGGCAATTTAATTTTGCTTGTTAGCAAAAAAAAAAAAAAACAACAACAACAACAGCAAAAACGAAACAAAAAACAATTGTTTTTTTTACAGCGCGTTAAATGTATTGAATCGGATCGAAAATCGTGTCGCCCGTATCAAAAATCGTACCGAACCGTGACTTAACTGTATCGTTGCATCCCTATGGAACACCATTGCAGAAGCTATGACGGGAAAGGTTTTCATTTGCCTAAAAGCTTAAGTTATTAACTGCAATTTTTTTTTTAAAAACACATTTTATTTATTCTGTGTTTCTGTGCGGTATCAATATTGTTGTTTTTTACTTAAGAGGCATGGTCTATTGTTTTCAGTTGTGATTTCTTAAAAAGTATTTTTGAATTTAAGAGTAAATATTTATTGTGTTTAAATGGGTGTACTTGATCTATTAATATATACTGTATTCTCACTGTTATTGTAAATTGGTTAAAAAAAAATTGGGGGGGGGGGGCGCAATAATATCGCATATCGCAATAATTTAAGAGAATAATTATCGCACACTAAAATTTGTTATCGCGACAGGCCTAGAACAAGGTGCCCCAAAATCAGTGGCGCCTCTGAAAATTTTTCATAGGGGTGGCCAGATGGGGCAACTTCAAATCTTGGGGTGGCACACCAAAACTAAAAGCCATAATTTCAGGTTTTCATTCTATTATTGCAGTAAAAAGGCCAGGGGAAAACTATCAGAAAGATTTAAGGACACGGCTACTGATATACTTTGGTGTATTGTGTAATATTTGATGTTACTAATGATTTAAACAGCAAATCTATCCTCTATCCTCTATCTGGAGGTGAGAGCACGCGAGAGCAGAATTATAGACGCCATGACTTTAACGAGACATTATCGCGTACTCACCTTGTTTCGATCCAAAAACTTCATGTAGCATGTATCACCGAGTGTCAAGACACAGCTGTGAATGGACACAGCTGGATTTTTTTTTTAATTTTATGGGTGAAACATGGAAATATAAAAAGGGTCGCGATGCAGAAATCGCAGACATCAAGGAGTGGTCGAGATGTTCTTTTTCATATATTTACCCTTTTAAATGTTTTTTTTATTTTTTCTTTGTTTGGATCGATTATTTATCATCTAACATATCAGGTAAAATGTGAAAGTAACAAAAAAAATTTTTTTTTTTAAATTAAGCGATAGTTATGAGGCAGATATCCGTGACTTTTTCACAGACACCAAATTTTTCATTTTGACGTAATTTGTTTAAAAGTTTAAAATATGAGAGTGAATAATTTTTTTAAAGTCGTTTAAAAAAAACATTTTTTTTAACAAAATATTGGACATCGAATAATGATTGAAAGCTATAAATGACAGACATTTTGAATAATAAATATAATTACTCACCTTCTTTTTATGGCTGGGTTGAAACAAAAGCGGTTGCGCGATGTCTGTAAACGGGGGTTTCCAGGGTAAAAGGGACAAATTAAAAATAGTTCGGGGGCTTAATGGGCCATGAATCTGCTCTGGCAGCATACAGACATATTGTTCTTTTGGCTTAAAATACAGCAGTTTATTTTATAGAGGGTTGCAAGAGCAGAAACTGCTCTTTCAGTCTTGTCTGTGTTTTCCGCCATATACTGGCAAGTGGGGTGGCCAGTGGGGTGGCCAACAAATTTGTAGGGGGGGCAGTGGCCACCCCTGGCCACCCCCTGGTGGCACCACTGCCCAAAATGAACAGGAAGTAACTCAAAAAAATGCTCTAAAACAGGGGTCGGAAACCTTTTAGACAGAGAGAGCCAAAACCCAACATTTCTAAAATTTGATTCCACAAGAGCCTTGGAGTGTGTGTCTATGTGTATACCGTATTGGCGGTATACACCGTATATAAGACTACCCTGATTATAAGACGACCCCCTCTTTTTCAAGACTCAAGTTTGAAAAAGACTTTTTCAACACCAAATTAATTTTTTGACAGAAAATAATTACAGTACACCTGAAACAAATGATTATAACTATATATTTGAGAGAAAAAAACATGTTATTTTGCCTCATTCAAATCTTAATATCTGAACATTTAAATATGTAAACTAAAGTGCAATCACATTCGTAAATGAATGGCTTCTGGTTTTTGAAATGTAAATAAACCAATCTATTGTGATGAAACAACAAAATTGCAATAACTGCATTAACCATCAAAGTGAAGTCTAACTAACTGTAGTCTTGAAACAAATCTGAATAAGGAAAACCATTGCAATAAAATAATGCAAACTGGTTAAACTTGAGAGTAGCTGAGATCTGTCAAGACAGAACATCGCTTCAATGATATCTGGCGCCATCTGGTGTCGTGAATGGGTATAACGTCTAGAGCGCGAATATCAGACGACCCCCTTTTTCAGTCTAATTTCAATGCAAAAAACACCGTCTTGTATTCGGGCCAATACGGTATATGTTTAAAAACACACACTGTATATTCCCTGTTCTTTTGCCAGCTTGTCGGAGTCCGTTTTATAAGCACTGTTTCTTTCGTGAATGCATTTGAATGCATTACATGGGAGGCAGAGGGTGGTCACGCTCTACTTTTACGAGCAGTCGCCGAGTTGCGATTGAAATAAATCTTGAGAAAACAACAAAGAAAGTCTTAACATCGTTACTTGGGTTGTTAAAATCAATGCGCTGTTGTGCACTCACCACTAGGAAAATAACAAATAGAAACATGGTGTGGCGCTGCGTATATTTCTTGGAAGCGGAAACCACAATTGGGGACGATTAGCGGGACATGTGCGTAACAGTGGCCCAGACGGGCGGAGCCTCTCTGGGTGGTCTGAGTCTTGCTCAATTCGACAGTCCAAAAAGTCACGAAAGCCTGTGTGACTTGGCGTACCATGCGGTTCCCTTTTGTGGTTTAATTCTCCCCTATGTATTTTTTTATATACTCCACTTCGCTCGGCATCAAGTCGGGAGGGGCCAATACTACTAGATCGCACCTTTTCGGCTTCGTCCAGGCTCTGCAGCCGCGTCCGCAGGCTTCCCTGGAGTTCGTCGGCCCTCCGGCCGAGTTCGCAGACTCGCCGGCTCATGGATTCGGCTTGCAGGACTTCGGAGAGGAGCTCCACTTTCTCCTCCACAGACTCCAGGTCCCCGCGGAGTTCGCGAGACTCTCGCAGGACGGCCTAAGAAGACCAGAAAAGGTTAAGGTGACGTCAAATATGTTCCCAAAGCTGAGCTGAGCCCACCTGGTGCGTCCCCATCTGCTCCCGTAGGTGAAGCGACGAGTCCCAGACGGCATCGGCCCGCAGCAGGTCCTCGGCTTTTTCCGACCACGTCTCCACAAAGTCCAGCGTTTCATGGTACTCGTCCAAATAGCAGACGGCCTGCGCGGGGACAAAGAACAGGCCGAATAACCGACGGAAAAACATCAGCGCTTCGCTCTCTTGAAAAGAGACGTTTGTGAGGGAGGGAGGGAGGGAGGGAGGGAGGGAGACCTTTTTGAGCCAGTTGTTGCGGCAGTCAGCCAGTCGAGCTGTGTGACGCCGCATCTCTGACAGCTTCCCGACGGCGTCGCTCAGCTGCTTGGCCTGCAGAGGGTCGCGGCGGCTGAACTCCCGCACGGCCGCGTCCAGCTCAGACAGGCTACGACCACAGCTGTCCAATTCCTCGGCTAGCCTCTGTGTGCATGCGTGTGTTCAGGAAAAAAAGACAATTGAGTGTTCGGAGAAAAAATCAGCGTCTGCATAGACTTCATTACTATTGACGGGTCACTTCGTCATTCTTTGCGCGACGCCTTATCAGAGGGGGCCAAGCTTCATTTAGTAATAGCCGAAGATGGCACACGCTCATGTCAGATTTAAGCTTGGATTTACTTACGATCGGATTTAACTACGAAAGCTGTACTGCATACAAACAGGAAGGATTGTCTCAGGAGTGATTTGTTCAAGGATTCAAGGTAAATAATGTATTTTTCGTACCATGCATGCGTGATTGAAGCATTTATTTGCAGGAATTTTATTCTTTGTTTACAGATGGAGGTGGTTAATTTTCGTAACTGACTAGCCTCATAGTTTACTTTTAACCAAGAATCGAGACTGTTTTACGACCATATCTATAAAGAATTCAGGGATTTAAGCATTTATTCACAAGAATTTTCGCCACAAAAGCTCTGTCTACGCCAGGCGGCCGCTATCCTCATTCGCTAACAGAGTAGCATTATACTTCGACAATATACGTAAAATAAACGTTAACTGCACGGTTTCTTTGCTTTTAATCATGAATCAAGACTGTTTTACGTCCATATCTATGAAGACTTCGGGGATTTAAGCATTTATTCACAAAAATTTCGCCATAAAAGCTCCTTTTACGCCAGGCGGCCGCTAGTCTCATTCGCTAACAGTATATAGTGTATAATGATAATAAAGGGCTATTCTATTCTATAATAAGTTGTGATTGTATAGAGAATTTATTAATAATGTATTTACATATTATTTTTTAATCTATTCTGCATGTTTTCCCTAAGTATTATGTTTCTGATGATTTATTAGCTGTTGAACACTTGCAGTAAATAAAAAAAAAATAGGTTGCTATTTTGGTCAGAAAGTTTTTATATAATTATTTATATTGAATATTGCTATTGATCCAGAAAATATAGGTGATTATCTCTGCATTTGGTGATTTTTGGAGACTTTTATAGCCATTTTAAGTTGTGTTATACTTATATAGAAAATAATCAATCGGGAATTTATAAGGGAACGACAAATTTTTTTATGCCACTGCTCATGGAGACTCATATATGACTAAGGCAGTTTTAGTTTTCGGTCGGTAACAGGTTATGGTTAGGTTATGAAGTCTATGCACTACTATATCCACAGTTAGTGTAGGCGTTGAATGTATTTCTTATTGTTGTTGTATGTTCTTTTCTTCTGTCTCTCTCTCTCTCCTTTTCCATTTTCCTTTCTGTGCCCATATAACCCCAATTTTTTTTTTTATTACCACGAAATGTCCCACATTTTCAAAACCATACTGTAAATGTAGTATTTTCCCATTTTTCTACTATGGAAATTTGACATCCATTACATCCATCAGAAAAAAATATTAAGTGGATTTATTAGTGCAGTCCACAGAAAATGCTGATCTACCTGGACTTCTTCTTTGGCTTGGTCGACGTCTGGAGATTTTTCCTGGAACTTGTCAGAGATGACTTGAAGTTTTTCTGACACCCTCTGGATTCCGGAAGTCAACTCCTCTTTGATTTCTCTGCTTTTCTGCAGGTCTCTCTCTTTGGACAGAACCTGCCAGGTACATAAAAAATGAAAAAAACAACACTCGCATAGGGATGGCGCGTCGTACCTGATCTTGGATGGCCCCTAGAGCCAGCGAGACCTCGGCCAACTGCATGGAGATTTCGGAGGGCAAGATGGTGTAGAGATCCAGGTACTTGCTCTGTTGCCGCTCGGCTAATTTGTCCACGTTCTGACGGTACGTGATCACGTCTCCGTGGACCGTCTGCACGGGCGCAAAAAGGACACCTTTCGGTAAAATGTCAATTGCAGGGGTGCTTCGTTCATTTCCGATGGGAAAACAGTTTTGAAAACGTTACTTTTGCCGAATTGACATGAAAAAGTTCAAAATCAAGGCACGCGAAAGCTATCCGACAGATTTTGGTAAAAAAAAAAAAAAAGTCCATTTCTAAGAAAAATTTTGTCTAGGTTCCGATCACGCCGGTGTCATTTTTCTCAACGATATTATACAATTTTTTTTTAAAAAGACACATTTTTCATGACGACGACGAGGTAAAAACATATCTCGGAAGACAAAAAAACATAACGTGACGAATGCCGGTTTTCGTCCAACGAGGCGAGAATAAAACCAAAATGAACCATGGTTTCCATCAATATGTGTGATATTTTCTTATTGTACGTGTAGTACATCAGCCTGCATCGTAGCAGGCTTTGGTTGTGTCACTCGTGTGACGTGCTGCTCCCCGCCCCGCCCAGGTAACAGATTGAAAATATGTATCCCTTGTTCGGTAAAATTCATAAATATAATCATTAAAAATAGCAATTAAAAACGTGTGGATATGGGTTTTTAGATAGTTAACAGTATTCATATTTTTAAAATCATTTTAAAATAAACGATGTGAGATCGGTGCTCCGCTCGTTTAGCCTCTGTGAGAGAAGTGATCGGTGATCGACTAGGTGTCTGCTAAAACACAGAAGAGGGAGAACTATGCCAATTAAGAGTTAAAATGGCCGCCATTAACAGTCGAAGTTCACTCATGTTTGGTCATTTGTATGAATATTTATTTTCATTGATGTATTTGGCAACTCTTTATCTAATGTCTAACAAATTTTTATGGCTTTTGTTTGAGAAAACCAAGTATTGTCAAATACATGAGGAATTTATTGACCCGTTTATGTGTTTTGTGTAAAATGGACTGCTGAATATACTGTATAATTTTGTTTATCAAAAAGAAGAACTTATTTACAACGATAATTATATATTTTTCTTGATTTTTGTGTACATTTTGTTTGGAATACAGGTCGTCCCCGGGTTACGAACAAGTTCCTTTCCTACGCTGGCGACGTAACTGGAATCAACCCTTTAACTACCCCTACATACCCTCTAAATCTCAAAATAAATATCCAAAAACATGAATCATACATTATTGTACTGTCCTCGCCAAGATGTTGGAGCTAAATCCTAGCGAGACAGCGAGCTAAACTCCAAAATGACGATGTCAGACGGCCGTTTGGTTTGTTCCTTTTCATCTTCCAAACTAGCAATTCAAATTTGGTTTCTAACTAGCTGCTGATACAGCAATAACAAAAGATTAGCATCTATCAGTAAGCATCAGAACACCATCAAAAACAATCACATAAACTCACTTACTAAATGTAACGCGTAGTGTTAGCATAGCATTTGCGCTTGCATTAGCCTTAGTGTGGCGAGTGTTCTTTTAAAGTTGACAGTCCGTTGCATCCAAGTGGGTATCATGAATTCAAAATACAACCCTTAGCAAAAAGTATGGAATCACCAGTCTCGGACGAGCACTCACTTGGACATTTTATCATGTAGAACAAACTCAGATAAAAAGCTTGAAAAAAATAATGAATTAGTTCAAAAGTGCAACTCTTTAGCATTCAGAAACACTAAAAGAACATTGTGGCGGTCAGTAAGTGTTACTTTTATAGAGCGGTGCAGGGAAACAAAAGTTCCAGCATCATCACCTTGTCAAGAGTCAAGAATCTGCAATGGACAAGGTGATGATGCTGGAACTTTTGTCTGGAGCTGTTCCATTGAGATTTACAAAGATGACTGCCTGAAGAAAACATCAAAATTCCCTCAGTCCTTGATGATATGGGGCTGCATGTTAGGCAAAGGCACTGGGGAGATGGCTGTGGTTATATCCTCAATAAATGCAGTTTACATTGAAATTTTAGACAGCTTTCTTATCCCTCCAATTGAATTTTTTTTTGTCATTTTCCAAGATGACAATGCATCATGCCATTGAGCTAAAACTGTTAAAGCATTCCTTGGAGAAAGACTCATCCAGTCAATGTCATGCCTGCAAATAGCCCAGATCTCAACCCTATTGAAAACCTGTGGTGGAAATTGAAAAAAAAAAAAAAAAAAAAAAAAAAAAAAGGTCCACAGCAAGGCTCCGACCTGCAAGGATGATCTGGCAACTGCAATCAAAGAGAGTTGGCACCAAATTGATGAAGAATACTCAACAAGTCCATGCCTCAGAGACTGCTAGCTGTCATAAAAAAAGTTGATTGATTGATTGATTGATTGATTGATTGATTGATTGATTGATTGATTGATTGATTGATTGATTGATTGATTGATTGATTGATTGATTGATTGATAAAAGCCAGAGGTGGTGCGACTAAATACTACAGATGTGTTGTTTGTTTCTCATGATTCCATATTTTTTTCCTCAGAATTGAGTGATTCCATATATACAGTGGGGCAAATAAGTATTTAGTCAACCATTAATTGTGCAAGTTCTCCCACTTGAAAATATTAGAGAGGCCTGTAATTGTCAACATGGTTAAACCTCAACCATGACAGACAGAATGTGGAGAAAAAAAAACAGAAAATCACATTGTTTCATTTTTCAAGAATTTATTTGCAAATCATGGTGGAAAATAAGTAATTGGTCAATACCAAAAGTTCATCTCAATACTTTGTTATGTACCCTTTGTCGGCAATAACGGAGGCCAAAGGTTTTCTGTAACTCTTCGCAAGCTTTTCGCACACTGTTGCTGGTATTTTGGCCCATTCCTACATGAAGATCTCCTCTAGAGCAGTGATGTTTTGGGCTGTCGTTGGGCAACACGGACTTTCAACTCCCTCCACAGATTTTGTATGGGGTTGAGATCTGGACACTGGCTAGGCCACTCCAGGACCTTGAAATGCTTCTTACGAAGCCACTCCTTTGTTGCCCTGGCTGTGTTTTTGGGATCGTCATGCTGAAAGACCCAGCCACGTCTCATCTTCAATGCCCTTGCTGATGGAAGGAGATTTTCACTCACAATCTCTTGATACATGGCCCCATTCATTCTTTCCTTTACACAGATCAGTCGTCTCGGTCCCTTTCCAGAAAAACAGCCCCAAAGCATGTTTCCACCCCCATACTTCACAGTGGGTAAGGTGTTCCTCGGATGCAATTCAGTATTCTTTCTCCTCCAAACACGACAACCTGTGTTCTACCAAAAAGTTCTATTTTGATTTCATTTGACCATAACATATTCTCCCAGTCCTCTTCTGGATCATCCAAATGCTCTCTAGCTAACCGCAGACGACCCTGAACGTGTACTGGCTTCAGTAGGGGTACACGTCTGGCAGTGCAGGATTTGAGTCCCTGGCGTGCATTGTGTTACTGATAGTAGCCTTTGTTACTGTGGTCCCAGCTCTCTGTAGGTCATTCACTAGGTTCCCCCATGTGGTTCTGGGATTTTTGCTCACCGTTCTTGTTATCATTTTGACGCCACGGGGTGAGATCTTGCATGGAGCCCCAGATCGAGGGAGATTATCAGTGGTCTTGTATGTCTTCCATTTTCTAATAATTGCTCCCACAGTTATTTCTTTACACCAAGCGTTTTACCTATTGCAGATTCAGTTTTCCCAGCCTGGTGCAGGTCTACAATTTTGTTTCTGGTGTCTCTCGACAGCTCTTTGGTCTTGGCCATAGTGGAGTTCGGAGTGTGACTGACTGATGTTGTGGACAGGTGTCTTTTATACCGATAATGAGTTAAAACAGGTGCTACTAATACAGGTAGCGAGTGGAGCCTCGTTAGAAGAAGTTAGACCGCTTCATTAGAGGAAGTTAGACCTCTGACAGCCAGAAATCTTGCTTGTTTGTAGGTGACCAAATACTTATTTTCCACTCTAATTTGGAAATAAATAATTTAAAAATCAAACAATGTGATTTTCTGCTTTTTTTCCCCACATTCTGTCTCTCATGGTTGAGGTTTACCCATGTGGGCAATTACAGGCCTCTCTAATCTTTTCAAGTAGGAGATCTTGCACAATAGGTGGTTGACTAAATACTTATCTGCGCCACTGTATTTCCCTGCACTTGCTCTATAAAAGTAAAATTTACTGACCACCACAATGTTTTTTATTCATTTCTTTTAGTGTTTCTGAATGCTAAAGAGTTGCACTTTCGAACTAATTCATTATTTTTTCAAGCTTTTTAATCTGAGTTTTTTATACATGATAAAATGTCTGAGTGAGTGTTCATCCGAGACTGGTGATACCATACTTTTTGCTAGGGGTTGTAATGTAGTGTTTTCCTGCTGAGTGTGTCTCATCATTACCAAGTTGGCGCTGTAGTATTGTCAATTTTCATTCTAAATTGTTGGAAACCTTTGTTGACTGAAATATAGACAAAAACTAGACAAAGACTGAGCCATTTTGAAATGACTAAGACAAAAAAGCACTTTGTCCATGAAACTAAGACAATGGGCTGCCAAATGAATGTCATTTGAGCTTTTCGACATTCGCCCACCTCTAGTTCCTGAAGTAGAGAGTCCAGGTCAGATGGGGGGTTGAAAAGAAGCTCCCTGGTCTCCTGGATCCAGGCTTTCACCACGCCAAGTTCTCGCTCCACTTCTTCTCGCTCCCTCAGCTCTTGAGCCGCCTGAGCTCGCTTGGTCCTGGACAGTGTCAGGAGACTACGGCGAAAGACCGGACAAGAAAGCACCTTCTTTCAAACCAAGACCGCATCTAACCCCCTCCCGAGCAGATCCCTGTCATTTTTTTTCCCCCAAAACCGTACCCGTCCAACTGGTCCTGCGCCAGCCTGATCTCCTTGAGGCCGGGGAGCTCGTCCTGTTCGCCGGTGGGCGAGGGCACCTCCACGTCATGCAGAAGGCTGAGGGCGTATTGGCGCACGAGGGTCAAGGAGGACAGCTCTCTCTCCAGGTCCTGGCTCAAGACGTCGTGTTGCTCCAGCAGGGAACGCAGGGTGGCCTTGGACGCCTTCTCCGCCGCGGTGTTCGGCACCCGACCCCGGAGCTCGTCGACGACCGCTTGCACCTTGCTCATCTTACGCCATCAGATAAATACCAGTTAGCTGCGGGAAGGCGGTGGCCACCAGGCCTCCCCCTTCAAACGGATCGGAGGTCTAGCGCTGTCGATGGCCGCCAATGAGTCAAGCTTTTACAAACTGGCGTACCTTCTCCCGGAAAGTCCTCCACTCTTGCGCAGTATCAGCCAGAACGCGTTCCTGGCTACGGGCCGCGCTGCGGAGTCTGCTCCAGCGCTGCCACACGGTGGTCATGGAGCGACTGATGGTGGCCTTGCTGGCATCGCTGCCCACTTGCTCCAGCTGAGCCGCTTGCTCCTCCAGACTGCTCAGTTTCTCTTGGAAGCCGTTGACCAACGACACCAAGCTCTTCAAACAAAGGGGCCACATTCAGTCTTATGTTTACATGATCAAAAGTGTCACACCAGTATCAATGCGGTTCTAAAATGATGCCATCGGTATTAAGAAACTAGAAAATGCCATTTCTGTAGAAATTGCGATGGGAGCTTTGCTGTGATGGTTGCTATATTGGCTCACTTCCTGTTGATTTGGAGGCATTTTGAGGTCACCTCCTGTTGCTTTTTAGCTACGTCGATGTAGATTTTTGCAGGTCTGGATTAGAAATCAATAGGAGTGAATGAAAGTTTTTGGGTCATTGAAATGAATGGCTAAATAGATGTTGGAAACCAATGGGAAATTTTGCCTATTAGAAATGTATGGTTAAAATGAATTTTTGAATTTGGGGCTAGTTTTGGCAAAAACTATAGCTGTATAATTTCCTAAAAATTTAATGTATGAATTATGTGATTTGGATCAAATTGTAGGCAATCAACTGAGTATCAAGTCATCTATTGAAAGGAAAGAATGTATATTGTTTTTCCAAAAAGGTCGTTGAAGTCAGATGCCAAAAATTGGCGTGACACATTTACAACTAGAACTTATGCGACTCGTCCTACCTGGTGACTCTGCAACTTGTCTTCGGCCTCTTGGCCGGTTGCTGCCTTGGCAGTAGAGAACTGGGTGAGCTTCTTCTCGGCTTGGTTCATCAGCTCGATGACGGTCTGTCGCGCCTCCTGGTACGATTTCCACTTAGCCACGCAGCTGAGGACAAACAGACAAATGAGCGAGCAGTCATCGGAGCACGCACGCGCGATTGCTGTGCGGTCGGTCCGGACGAGGTTGCTTCCACTAACCCGTGAAGGACGTCCCGGTGAGATCTGAGCCGATCTCTGACTTCCAGGCCCCTCTGCTTGGCCGATTCCACGCTTAGCCGCAGCTGCTCTTTGGCCACGGGATTGAGCAGCTCCTCCAGCCGGGGCAGCAGGCTCTCCAGCTCCTCCAGGTGAACGAGGAATTCCCGCTCGGTAGCCACGACACCGTCCTGCTGTCTGAGGCACTCCTCGTAGTTCTCCACGTCAACCCCCGAGCCGGCCTGCTGCAAGAAGGACACGGCGTCTTCCAGCCACTCGCAGGCCGCCTGCATCCTGAAGTGATACTGTTGGCACAGCAGCAGGGCCTGCTCCAGAGTCACCTTCACCGCAAACACAAAGCAAAATGGCCCCTTAGAATGAGTGAAATTTTAGACTACCCCTAAGACCTTCGTACTTGACACTAAAGGTGGGCAGATTTACAGTGCCTTGCAAAAGTATTCGGCCCCCTTGAATCTTGCAACCTTTCGCCACATTTCAGGCTTCAAACATAAAGATATGAAATTTAATTTTTTTGTCAAGAATCAACAACAAGTGGGACACAATCGTGACGTGGAACAACATTTATTGGATAATTTAAACTTTTTTAACAAAAAAAAAAACTGAAAAGTGGGGCGTGCAATATTAGTCGGCCCCTTTACTTTCAGTGCAGCAAACTCACTCCAGAAGTTCAGTGAGGATCTCTAAATGATCCAATGTTGTCCTAAATGACCGATGATGATAAATAGAATCCACCGGTGTGTAATCAAGTCTCCGTATAAATGCACCTGCTCTGTGATAGTCTCAGGGTTCTGTTTAAAGTGCAGAGAGCATTATGAAAACCAAGGAACACACCAGGCAGGTCCGAGATACTGTTGTGGAGAAGTTTAAAGCCGGATTTGGATACAAAAAGATTTCCCAAGCTTTAAACATCTCAAGGAGCACTGTGCAAGCCATCATATTGAAATGGAAGGAGCATCAGACCACTGCAAATTAGGCCTGAACGATATTGGAAAAAACTATTGCTGCGATTTTTTTTGGGTTTGTGATATATTGCGATATTATATTGCGATATTAAAAAAAAAAAGTATATATATTTTTTTCAAGAAATCTTCACAAGATGACTTAAATAGCTGTTTGGAAAGACTTTAGATGACTCACCATCATCACAGTGTACAGTCATCCCTTGTTTTTTGCGGTTAATGGGGACCAGAACCCGCCGCGATAAAGTGAAAAACCGCGAAGTAGCGCGCCTCCCCCATTTTTTTTTTTCATTTTTTTTTTTGTGTGTGTGTTTTTTGTGCCCAATGTATTTATTCAGATTTAGCATTGGAAAGAGATACATTTAAGACATGTTTTTTCTCACTTTTCGCCCCAAAGTGATTTAAAAAATGTATATAAATAATGGTTTTTAAGCACTTCAAATGTCATAATTATGATAAGTTTTAAACATAACTGTCCAACCAAATCATTTTTGAACAAGAATAAAGTACTGTAGCAGATAAATGCTTGGCTTTATTAAATGCTTCTGTTTATCTACTTTAGCTGTGACCGTTGAAGTGACATGTAGAAATTTCAAACTCTTCATGATCACTTCTGGCACAGTATACACATTAATTCCAGCGCGGCTTCCTTCCAACTGCTTAACAAGTTAAACGATGATTGACAGATGCCCGTGTGAAGTCTGCTTCTTTGACCAGATCAAAGCCATCGTTGTGCCAGAGTGACTGAGAGGATCAAAAGGCTGGGAGAGGGAGGGTAGGAGGCTGTGCGCAGACCAGAAAGTGAGGCGTATGTGGATAAAAAAAAAAGAAAACTATCGCACGTGCTTGCGATGGGACTATTGCGGACACGAACATCGTGATGGCGATGTTTAAACGATATATCGTTCAGGCTTACTGCAAATCTACCAAGACCCGGCCGTCCTTCCAAACTTTCTTCTCAAACAAGGAGAAAACTGATCAGAGATGCAGCCAAGAGGCCCATGATCACTCTGGATGAACTGCAGAGATCTACAGCTGAGGTGGGAGAGTCTGTCCATAGGACAACAATCAGTCGTACACTGCACAAATCTGGCCTTTATGGAAGAGTGGCAAGAAGAAAGCCATTTCTCAAAGATATCCATAAAAAGTCTCGTTTAAAGTTTGCCACAAGCCACCTGGGAGACACACCAAACATGTGGAAGAAGATGCTCTGGTCAGATGAAACCAAAATTGAACTTTTTGGCCACAATGCAAATCGATATGTTTGGCGTAAAAGCAACACAGCTCATCACCCTGAACACACCATCCCCACTGTCAAACATGGTGGTGGCAGCATCATGGTTTGGGCCTGCTTTTCTTCAGCAGGGACAGGAAAGATGGTTAAAATTGACGGGAAGATGGATGCAGCCAAATACAGGAACGTTCTGGAAGAAAACCTGTTGGTATCTGCACAAGACCTGAGACTGGGACGGAGATTTATCTTCCAACAGGACAATGATCCAAAACATAAAGCCAAATCTACAGTGGAATGGTTCAAAAATAAACATATCCAGGTGTTAGAATGGCCAAGTCAAAGTCCAGACCTGAATCCAATCGAGAATCTGTGGAAAGAGCTGAAGACTGCTGTTCACAAACACTCTCCATCCAACCTCACTGAGCTCGAGCTGTTTTGCAAGGAAGAATGGGCAAGAATGTCAGTCTCTCGATGTGCAAAACTGATAGAAACATACCCCAAGCGACTTGCAGCTGTAATTGGAGCAAAAGGTGGCGCTACAAAGTATTAACGCAAGGGGGCCGAATAATATTGCACGCCCCACTTTTCAGTTTTTTATTTGTTAAAAAAGTTTAAATTATCCAATAAATTTTGTTCCACTTCACGATTGTGTCCCACTTGTTGTTGATTTTATATCTTTATGTTTGAAGCCTGAAATGTGGCGAAGGTTGCAAGGTTCAAGGGGGCCGAATACTTTTGCAAGGCACTGTATGTACTTTTTTGAAAACGGCAAATATGCAGTCAAAGGATAACTGTTATGTTCACAGTTTGGGTGATCATCTTTGTTCATTGAGGATTTTGCACCAGCTAGTGGCCGGTGTAACAAAAGGAAGTACCAGTAGAAAAACTCAACTTCTAGTATATGGCGGAAAACAAAGACAAGACTGAAAAAGCAGTTTCTGCTCTTGCACTCGTCTTTAAAAGAAACTGCTGTATTTTAGGCCAAAACAACTGTTGTGTATGATAGAACTATATATTTATATGCTGCCATAGCAGATTCATGGCGCATTACGCCCCCGAACCATTTTTAATTTGTCCGTTTTACCCAAGAAACCCCCGTTTACATACGTTGCGCAACTGCTTTTGTTTCACCCCAGCCATAAAACGAAGATAATTATATTTATTATTCAAAATGTCTGTCAATTTTAGCTTAGAATCATTAATTGATGTCTAATATTTCATAATTAAAAAAAAAACGACTTTAAAAAACTTATTCACTGGCATATTTTAAACTTTTAAACAAATTTTGTCACGATGAAAAAAATGGTGTCTGTAAAAACGTCACGGATATCTACCTCATAACGATCGCATAATTGTATTTTTTTGTTACTGTCACATTTTTTCCGATATGTTAGATGATAAATAATTGATCCAAACAAAGAAAATTTGAAAAAAACGTTTAAAAGGGTAAGTATATGAAAAAGAAAATCTCGACCACTCCTTGATGTCTGCGATTTCTGCATCGTGACCCTTGTTATATTACCATGTTTTACCCATAAAATCCCCCCAAAATCCATCTGTGGCCATTCACAGTTGTGTCTTCAAACTCACATGCAACATTGAGTTTTTGGATCGAAACAAGGTAAGTACGCGATAATATCTCGTTAAAGTCATGGCGTCTGTAATTCTGCTCTCGCGTGCTCTTGCCTACAAATAGGGTTTTTCTGTTTAATTTTATTTTTTTTAAAATGCCCTCCAGTTCAAAATTTTTCTTCCCCCAGAAAATTGAGATTTTAAGCTTTCCAATGATGTATCACACATGCATATCGGACAATTTTGAAAGTTGGCCAAATTGGTGGTCTCGGAGCGGAACTTCAAGTCACCTGAGTGTTTTCCGCCATATACATTTGTAGCATCAGTGATTCCTGTCTTCATTAACGTGCTTTAAAAAAATGTATATCGGCTTACAAAATCGGCTTCAATCGGCAGTTGGCTAATATATATTTATATGTTTTTTTTAATTGGCATCGGCCTTTGAAAATCCAATATCGGTCGACCTCTTCGCGACACAAACATTAGGTCCTGCACTTCACGCTAGCCGCTGAATCCAAAAGACTGAAAATTCTAACCCTGTTCAACCCTAAGCCTAATCCAGGCATTTCTTTTGATTGGCCCGCCTGCCCGCAGCAATGCTGAAAATATCATTGAATTTGGCCCACAGCACAAGAAGCTTCCATTCAGTCTTCACTATCTTGCACTTCCTAGATTTGACACTAGACAGAGCAAGTCACCTAAACAGTGGCTTTCAATTAGAGAACCTGACAACGTATTGAAATCAATGTAGGAAACTGTGTACTTCTTTGAGATCAGTAAACTTAAGTCAAAAACAACCCAATATGATAAATTGAGCTATCTTTGTTGTGATTTTTCTTGACCTTATTGCGGTCGCTGGACGTTTCCTCTTGGTTTGTTTCAGTAGTGTAAATACATATCTTTTTTTGCAATATCCTTATACCCACCTCGGGATGGTATCGTAACCCTTAACTTATTCACTGACATTGAGAGACACAAAATCTATTTGAACCTTACGGTTGGCACGGTTGGTGATCCCGTTTAACCAGAACCATTGCCGTTGTCCCTTCCGGTCCAAACGGATCAGATATCTATCGATGAGCCGCGAATATGTTTTCAAAACCCGATGGCGATCGAACAAAAGCGGAAGGACCGTCCCCTTCTTGATGTCTTCGGATTTTTCCGAAAGCGCCCTCGGAAACGGCTGCGATATCGAATTAAACGAGGCCCACCTGTTTGGAACCGAGCTGTTTCTGAACCTCCGCTTGCAGTTCGGCCATTTCTCCGAGATCAGTGTCCACGTGGCAGGGTGGCAGCTCATTGGCGCCGGCGTACTTGAGTTTCTCCCTGCTACTCAGAGCCGCAACAATCCTCAGTCTGGAGCGGACTTCTTCTTGCATGATTTGCTGCTTCCTGATTTCCTCCTGCACCTTCTCCACCCGCACGTCCACGGTGACAGCAGAGGCAGTCTGCTGCTGCACCTGCCGCAGCCAGGCCAGCGTCCTCCGCATCTCCGTCTCAAAGTCTTTACTCTGCACAAAGCGGTTCTCGCACTCCTCGATCAGGTCACCCACCGCCGCCTGCAGGGATCGCAGCTCCTCCTGCCATAGGGCCACTTGCTCCTTGGAGGCGTCGTGGACCGTGGTGTCTGAACGCGGAGCGCCCATCTGCTCAGTCAGCCTGGACAAGTGGGAGTCGGCGCTTTGAAGGCTCCCGGCCAGAGCGTGGTAGTTCTTCAGTCTCTCTTCCGCTGACTGAGTCTCGGCGTTGACCTTCACCAGCCGCTCTTTGGTTGCCTTCAGCTCCGAGTCGACTTGCATGGCCATGGCTTTTTGGTCCTCGAAGGACTCCAAGGTTTCATCCAGGTGCTCCACCTTCTGCTCCACTAACCTCTTCAGGCCATTGTAGAGGCTGGCGAGGCGGTTCATCTCCTCCGGGCGCCACGGTTGCCCGGTGCTCCGGAAGCCTTCCTTCTTCTGGTTGAGCTCGCCGACTGCCAGGCCCAGGTCGCTCAGATCGCCTCGGATGGATTTGTACCGGCTCCGCAGACCCAACACCTCCTCAGCCTGAGTGCCGACGGGCAGCGTGCCCAGATGCCGGAACTGCTCCTCCAGCTCCTCGAGCGCCTTCTGCGTGACATCCACGAAAGAGGCGTACTCGTTCCGTGTGAAGATAGCCTGCTGGAGCTTCTCCTGTTTCTCTTTGGCTAATGCTAATATGTTGTTGTACTGCTGAGGGAGGGAATTGAGTTTTTCATCCAAAAAGCAGTGATCTACTTCATTGAGGGTGGGCAAAATATCCTGGCCCGCTCTCTGCACGAGGAGGAGGAGATTCTCGTACTCTGCCGCCTGCTCCACAATCTGCTGGTATTTGAGCAGCTGCGCCTCCAACTCGGCATTGTCAACCATGAGATTGATTTCGGGAAAGGTCACGATGTCTGCTTGTTTTATCCACTGGCATATCTTCTCCAGGTCGTTCTTGAAGTACTTCCGGGTGATAAAGACTTTCTCCAGTTCCTGAAGCTTCTGGCCACACCTGTGCAGGGTTTTATCAAAGATGTTCTGCAACTCCTGCAGCTTGGCCAGAATCTCGTTCCTCTCCTCCTCATTGGCGTCCCTCATCAGGTCCCTCCCCTGAGACCACAGGGATGTCAGCTCGCTCTGGTAGGCTTTCAAACTACTCCGGATGTTGCGGCAGGTTCGAACCTGCTTGGCCAGGTCCTCGGGCAACAAGGCCGCGCGCTCCTCGGCCCGGGCCTTCTTCTCATTCTGCTGGACCCAGTAAATTGATTGGTTGACCGCCACCAGGAAGTGAGTCCTCTCGGTGAAAGCCTTGCTTAGGTGTTTTCTGCGCTGCGCTACTTTGACGCCGAGAGACTCCACCTCGGACCGGGTGTCGGAAATCAGCTGCTGCAGACGCTGACGTTCGCTCAGGCCCAGACGCCCTAGAATCCGGTCTGAGTCAGCCACGGCTTGGGCCAGCAGGAGCTGCTTGGCCTCCAACTCGCTGCAAACGCTCAGGTGGTCGAAGAGGAAACTCTGAGCCAACTCTGGGGGAGGACTCATTTTCATAGCCTCGGACAGAGCGGGCTGCTGCTCCTCTGCCCAATCCCGAGCCTCCCTCAGACGAGCCTCCACCTGGGCCATCTCGTCCAGGGTCAGTGCAGACTCCTGGATTTTCCTCTCGATGAGATTTTGCATCTGGGACCATCGCTGCTCAAAGTGGCTAATCTGCTCTTTCACCAGTTCCTTGTCATCCAAGTTCAAGGGCCGGATGACTTTTTGCTTACAGTCCTTTAGTTCCTCCAGTGTATCCTTTTGACCTTCCAAGTCTACCGCCAGTTTGCGTAAGGCCTCCAAATGCTGAGAGGAACTTTCGGCGTCAGTCCTGCCACAAAAAGTAGAAAGCATACGTACCGTGAGTATATCCCGGAGACCGGGTTAATGCTGCGTGACATAGGAGCAGCTTCCTCAGCTCGTGACGTCAAGGACAAAGCAGCCAAATTCTGGTCTAGGAAGCATCCCTGACTGTCGGGTATTTTTCCAACGACATAAACATACCTGGCCAGATTATCCCACTCTTTGGACACCTGCTCAAACAGGACCTCCACTGCAGTAATGCAGTTGTGGTACTCTTTCGACCTCTGCAACTCCTCCTGCCTCTGGACCTGCAGACCACTGGCCTTGTGACAAAGGTCCAACCAGGAGCGACTCAGGTGCTCTAGCTCTGCGTGTTCCGGAGAGTCTTGGACCAGACACAGTCTGCTGACTTTCTCTGTCATTTTGTTGAGGATATTTTGTTTGGACTGGAGCTGATCGCTGCATTCCTGCAGATGGTGACATGTATTTATATGGAAATATAGTGGTATTTCGAGGTGAGTGATGTTGGGGGAATTGAGTGCATTACCTTGGCTTGAGCCAACATGTTTTCAGCTATCTTCGTCTCCAACTCGGCAGGTCTTCTTGACAGACTGACAAGTTGCTGCTCCAGATCTTGGAACAGGCTGCTCAAATCTTGCTTCTGCTCCTTGATCTCCCTCCAAGCCTCCGAGAGCTCCTGAGCACTCGACATGCTTTCTTCGATCTACAAAAAAGACAATCGACACCAGGTGAACCCTATGAGCGGTAAGCCTGCCGGGTGTAGGGGGTTGGAAATGTCCCAAAAACAATAGGAAATGTCCAATGGGCAGGAAGTTAGCCAAAATGCTCTAAAATCAACAGAAAATGATCTAAAATCAACACAAAGTGACCTGGATTTTTTGACAAAATCCCCCAGAAGATGCCAATGAATAGGAAAAGCACTCAAATCAACATAAAATGATCTAATTGTGCAGGAAATGACCCCGGAATGCCGAAAATGTACAGGAAGTTTCCCAAAATCAATAGGGAGTGACCCATTAGTACCCTCTCATTCACAAGGAAGTGAACCAAAATGAACTCGATGCCTGCCATAGATGTGCAACTCATTTAAACATGCAGGACTGGTTGTAAATACTCATGTTTCGTACGGAAACATTTATTTGCATGGATTGGACGTCTAGCGCTGTCGACGGCATGAACGAAGTGACCCGAAAAGGACCGGGCATGAAGCTTACTTACAGTAATCTTGACCCTCTGGACCTCGGCGGCCGTCGTTCGAACAGCTTCGTCGGACAGGTCGCATACGGAACACACCAGGTCAAGGTAAGTGCTGGCCTGCTCCTGGAGGGCCCTGTAGTGCTTTGTCTGCAAACATTCACAAACATTTTTTGAAACGCTGTAGACGGGTTTAACTGACACCGCTACCTGTTTCAGTGCTTCCTGCAGCCCGGACGCTTGCTGGTCGTTCAGCCGGAGCTCCTCCTGTATGGCCGCCAGCCACGTCTGGCACTGCTGGAGGGTATCCTGGTGGTTCACATGTTTCTGAAGTTCTCGGTCCAGACTTTGGTGCACCTACGGGCCATAAAAACAAAGATTGGCTCCACAAATCACCTGACCGGCACAAACGGGCGTCGTAGGAGGTTTGCGGTTCGCTCACTCGTTGAGCTGTGCTACAGATGGCGGAGTAGCTATCTCTGGTTCCCTGTTGGTGTGCTTGGACCTGTTGGCTTATCTTAGCTTGAACTTGCTCAGTGCAACTGGAGACTAGTTCTTCTCCTTTCTGCTTCAAGCTGTTGAGACGTTCCTCAAAACTTGCTATGTCCTCCATTATGGCCTAGAGCAAGGATAGCAAAGTCAATGAATTCATTCACAGAAACAGGACCTGCCCCAGGAAATGCTCTCAAATCAACAGCAAAAGTTCCAAAATGTACAGTAGGTGAACCTGAAATGCCCCCCAAATTTACAAGAAGTGAGACTAAACTGCTCCAAAATCAAAAAGAAGATACCAATAATAGGAGGTGACGGGGAAATGCCCTACAATCAACAGGCAATGATTTAAAATGAGACGGAAGTGGCCTAAAATCAATAAGAAGTGACGCCTAAGTACCCTAAAATGAACAAGAAAGTGACCCAAAATGAACTCCTTACCTTCCATTGACCACTATAGACAAAGTCAATTTCATTTAAAATAGGAGGACTGGCTGCGAATGCACATTTTCCGTGCCATTGACAGCACTAGACGTCCAATCCATTTGGACTTGCACCGCTTTAATCACGCGGGGGTATTTACCTTGTGCCGAGCCAGCTGCTGGGTGGCTGTCTCCATGCTGCCGGTCTGCATAGATTCCCACGTGACCAGCCGACTCGACATCTGCAACAGCCATTTCTCCACCTCCTGTAGTTCCACGTTGTAATCTTCGTGCTCCTTCACACGTTCCGCCAGGATCTGGACTTGTGTCTGAAGGCAAACCACAGAAAGGATCAGGAAGTCACAAACGCTACCAGATGAAAAAGTTCTCCACCTCGGCTAACGAGCATAGCTCCAGGTAATCCACCCGCAGGCTTTTCATGTTCTCGCGAATGAGCGGATCGCGGACCGTGTCTAGAAGGGCTTCACCCTTCTCCGTGACGCACTTCACAGCGGACTCGTGAGACTGCACCACCTGCTGGATTGTCTGCAAAATAGCAAGCATTTGTTGAAATGCACAAATTCAATCAAACGAGTCATTTCGTCCCTGGTGAGCGGTAGAGGCGGTCTTGAAGAGCACTGAATGATCCCTTCGCACATTCGCAGTTTGAGGAGTAATACAAAAAAAGTCACCCGTGAAAAGACAGAAATTTCGGTGACAACCGGTGATCGGCAGCCGCTCGTTTGTCTTTGACAATTCGCAACAACTGTTGCGAGTTAGCAGTTTACGCAAACCTTACATTGCTCAATGCTCCCTCTTACTTGGCTTTCATTTGTTGGCCATTATTGGGTGTTGGCTGCAATAGTAACCGTAGATTGCTGCTGTTCACTCGGTGTTGAATTGTGACCTCTTGTTACTTGTTAGCCGTTGATGCTAACAATCCTATGCTTGCTGTGTAGGCTGGGTTTGTGCTTCCTTCCCCTCAGCTCGTTTTATTCATGATTTAAATTCGGGACTTCTTCCTGCGTGTTAACCGGTTATGCCAACAAACTGTATATATCTACAGTTCTATGAATCCCAAATGACCGCCAGAGCGTTGTGCCACTCAGAATCCTCGTACCCACGTGAGAAGGTTCTGTAGGGACCGAAACTTGGTTGTTCACCGAAATCTTTTCCAGGGTCAAAGGTGACTTTTTTTTTTAAACTACTTGTACTGCGCATGCGCTAACGAATCATTCAGAGCGCTCTCTGATGAAATAGGACCGTAGTTACATACTGAAGTTTCGTTCCCCAGAACTGTCCTGCTTCCACGAAGAGGATTTCCCTTACCTTGTACTTTGCGAGCTGCGCCTTCTTCTGATAGAGCTCTGCTTTGGGCTCTGCGCCAGATGCCAGCAGGCCCATGGTCTCCAGAAGCCACTGAGTCTGGGCCTTGTACTTCTCCGCAAAGTCTTTTGAGAGCAAGACGCACTTCTCTAGAGCGTTGTGCCGGGCGCGCAGGTCCGCCAGCAGCTCCTCCAGTCGTCTCACTTGGCCATTGGCCTCCTCCCTCAGCTCCTCTGCTTCGTCTTCTTCCAAGAAGGCGGCCGCCTGTTCCGTCTTCTCCCTCACCGTCTTCAGGTTGGCCTGCCCTTGTTCTACATCTGCCTGAAGAACCTGTGCGAAAAACGGAAACGGTCAAGCGTACGCTATCAGGAGTGCCCGCCGCAGATGGAACCCACCTCTAGATGTTTGATCTTTCTCTCCAAGGCCGAGCCATCTGGGATGTCTGCGTCGATGGCGCGGAGGCCGCTCTCTGCGTTGAGGAGCCAGTCGGAGAATGCGCTTAAGACAGATTGCGCCTCCTCGATGCAGGACACTTCCTCCTGCAGCTGCTTGATGGTCTCCTGCGAAGAGTGCGTTTGTGGGATCCTCAACGTTTAGAGATCCTGACCGGCATTTTGTGTTTCTGGAATGACAACTACGTGGTCGCCAACCAATTTTGCGTCATTAACCAGATTTTCTACCAGGCGCCCTCACTTTATAGCGGCGCCTTGAGATACAAGTTCAATTCATTCAACGATAATGCTTGTCAGTCTCCTCTTAATTGAATGGAAATTGCCGTTTATCTGCCCAAAATTAACCGGAGGTATCGACAGGAAGTGGCCTGGGATTGCCCCTAAATCAATAAAAGATGAGCTATTATCAACAAATACCCCAAAATCAACCGGAAGTGACCAGATAACAACAGAAAGTGACCCGGGAATGCCTCAAAATATTCAGAAAGGGACCCGGAAATGCCCCAGAATCAACAGAAAGTGACTTGAAATCAACAACAAGTGGCCCAATATCAACAGAGTAAAGTGACGGCCCCAAAATTAACAGGCCGTGACCGACAAATACTTAAAAAATAGAAGGAAGTGACCAATAAACAGGAAGGGGCACATATATGTCCTAAAATCAGCAGAATTTAATCCAAAACATACAGGAAGCAATCCGGGAATGCCCCCAAATGTACACGAAGTGACCTGAAAGTGACAGAAAAAAATGTATTTCTGTTGGAAACATCAAAGTCAAGTTCACCAGTAAGTGCAGGAGTAAGGCGTGGTAACGGGCCGTGATCTGGGTGGCTCTGGTGCCAATCCGGCTGTTGATATGCGTCTCATCAAGAACTTGTTGAGCTAAGACACCGAGGCCTTCCATCTCTTCTTGATAAACCAGCACTTCTTCTTGCCACGTCTGCACAAAAAAAGAAAAAAAGGACGTCAGCTAGCCGGACTAGAAGGCGGTGGCGGCAGTTAATGGAGACCTCCCGCTGACCTTCAGCGAGTGTAGCTGGGCATCTTTGGTGGCCCGGTCTGAGCGGCGGTGGCCTCGCAGCTGTGCTTTGGTCTCCATGGCCTTCAGCCATCCGTCCAGACGCTGGAACCTCTGCTCCGTCTGTCGCAGTTTGGCCAAGGCGCCATTGAGTCGGGCCCGTGCGTCGGCCAGCCGGGCCCGGTACGTCTTCCACTCCCGCTGCTGCGCCTCCAGGACCCGCTCTTCCATTTGCGGCGGCCCCCAGGGCGCCAGCGACTCTCGGCCCATCAGCGCCGCGTTGAGGAGGGCCTGGCCCTCGGTGCAGTGAAGCTGGAGTTCCTGCAGCGCAATTGCCAACATCGTCAGGTTTGACGTTGCAAGGTAGCCGACAGAAACCTCGCGTCTCGAACCCCAGTGCAATGTTGATTTCGTCAGCGACAAAGATAACAAAATTTTTCGTCGACGAACCGTTTTTTAACGACGATGACATGCTGAGCTACAAACGTGTCTTTGGAGAAGAAAACATAACAAAAGGTGTCTCGGGAGATGCAACCATAACAAAAATAATGTCACTTTTCACCCGACGAGACAAAAATGTGAGTTTCTGTCTTATGTGTATGTCATCCTCCATCGTAGCAGTGTTTGGGTCGCGTCACTCATGTGACATGTCCTGCGCTCCGGACCTGACTGTGTTTAGGATGCTAGGCAGTGCTCCAGGCTTTCTTGCTTTGAAACACTTGGTAAGATTTGTTATCTTGGCAAGAAAGAATATGCAATGTTGCTTTAGCCTTTAAAGGTCTGTGCCGAGTCATCATCATGCAGGAAATATGACTTTGTAGTGTAGAAATATATTTCCATTTATTCACAATAATCAAATGTGGAACATTTCTTTTCTTCCATATTCACACAGGCGCCTTTGTTTTCTTACCAGTGTATGTAATCTGATCAGGGCTGGGGGTTGCTCATTCCAAGCAAGTATGGAAAGGAAGTTAACCCTCCCCACAGTTAGGGGGAAGGAAAAAGGGTATGGGCTTGGAGGGGACACACTCTTTGTCCCGGTACCATAATATCATGTCTTTTATGTATGTCTGTCTGTCTTTAAAGGGTATTAAAACACTAAGGGGCTGTGAGATATCAAGAGAACCGCTATGTGGCAAGATAACAAATATTAATAAAGTTAACAAAAAAATAAATCGCATTCATGAGCAATTATCGAAAATAGATCGAAAATTACGAACATTTCCGAAAGTATACCGGAAACAGCCGAATGGGGCGGAGACGTCATAACAAGGAAACGAAAGGTCGAGGCAGGTGCAATCGTTGTTTATCGACGAGAGAGTTGCGTTCGTGTTTTATCAAAAAATCGCTAAAATGGTTCAAACCTGTCATGATATGGGGTCTACAAATAGCCATTTGTCGCAATGTAGTACCCATGAGTTCCCGAACGCGAGAAAAAGAGCTGGACTACGCAGACAATGAGTAAAGTTCGTCCGTGCTAAGAGGGCTAATTTTGCAGACCCAGCCTCCGGCACGGTTTTGTGTGGTGTGCATTTTACACCTGAAAGCTATTCGAACTATGAACAAATGAAATCAGGTTTTGCTAAGAAATTGCTGATGAAAGCAGATGCGGTGCCCACCATACACGCACAGTCACCTAAATTTCCCGAGATATCAAGAAAGAGGACGATGACTGGTTCTGATGAGATCACCCCAGGCTAACCAAAGGAGCGGAGCAGCCAAGCTCGAAATGGCCAGAGTGAGTACTCTTTTATAATGGTGTGGCGTGGCTCAGTGGTAGAGTAGTTGTCCCCCAAACCAGAGGTTGTGGGTTCGATTCTCCGCCCTGATGGACTCGTCGAAGTGTCCTTGAGCAAGATACTGAACCCCACGTTGCTCCTGGTGCTGCATCACCAGTTGGTAGATGGCGAGATAGTGTAAAGCACTTTGAGCGCCTTGAAAGGTGGAAAAGCGCTATATAAGTATAACACCATTTACCATAATAAAAACATATCACGCATTGAATATAGGACTGGACACATGTATAAATTATCGCTCGTAAAATATATAGAACAAATCCACGAATCCCATTCATATTTGTGTCTGTTGGCAGAGCGAAAACCTATGATAGCACAATAAATGATAATTATTCTATACATTACATTATTTTGCGGTCACGGTGTATCAGCTTCACAAAAAGAAATGCAAAAAGAAACCATTCGGTGTTTCCCACACGATGTTGCCGGTGTTTCATCAGTGTGATTGCTCCTCTCAATGATCCTTTCATTAGGCTGCATTGGCTTTCGTTTGGGCTTAAATTGATAACCCAAAACACCAAAGAAAGGTTCATAACTCTCCTCGTCACCATTAGAAGACGTTCCTTACGTCGGATTCGTCGCTGCAACTAGAAACAAAATTGTCCGCTATCATCGGCGCCATTCAGTACTAAGCACTGAGCCGGTTGTTTCCTTGTAGTGACGTCACGCACACAATATGCTAGATTTCTGGGATTTCTCGTGGGCGGGTCCTTTTAGCTTGACAATCGATCCAAATTTCTATCATTTTCATGGTGTTGCGATGTGTGTAATTACACGAAGTGGCATGATATGAATCCAAAAGGCATGCGTTTATGGATAAATGATGGAATATTAGCATTTCCCCAGGTGTTGTCATACCCTTTAAGTGTAAATTCTTTGTTCTTTTTTATTCCTGAATTGTGTTTTATCATCTCCTGTTCGTTATAAGAATAAAACAACCTGTAACAAGGAAAAATCCACTCTTTTCTTTCAGTAGCGTTAGCGTAGCATTCGCATTAGCATTCACTTGCTCGTTTGTTAATTATTTCAACGACGGAAACAGTTTCATCATCAACTAAAACTAGATGAAGAACTGGAATTTCCGGAAAGTCCTTGAACCTGGAATCAAAGACCTTGAATACGAGGTAAGTCCTTGTATCAGGAACCAAGAATCTGGAATTACAAAGGTCCTTGAACCTTAAATAAAGGACCTAGAGTTCAAGGAAGGTCCTTGAACCTGGAATTCCAACGTAACCCACGAGAGTAGATGACACGGAGCTTCACCTTCACCCTGCCAAAAACAAACTAGTGTATTTTTGCCACGAATCCTCGGGTGTTTGAATGAAATCTGAACGGTTGATCATCTTCATTAATGTGACGCCAATAAAAATTGTCCTACGGACCTGCAGCCTTTGGAGCGTCTCCTCCAGCGTGTCCACGTCGCCCTCCGGCCGCTCGTAGCAGCCCAGCTTCTCCTGTTGCCGTTCAAGCCAGCGCTCAAACGCTCCTAGGCCTCGTTGATACTCTTCGTGAACTTTCAGCATCTCCTCTGCTTTGCCCACGGCCCCCTGAAATTTCCATCAAACCATCACTTGAATTCTTTCCAAGACCACACACGTCAAACCTTCGCTATTAATAATAAAAGATAAAAAAGCAAATTGGGTGATAATGCCTTGCCGCGTCAACCGGAGCTGAACTTGAGTGATATCACCCTGCTCTGGGAAAAAAAAGTCATTTAAAAAAGGAGTACAGTACATTTGTTGTTTTTTCAATAAAAGTTACTTTTTGCTTATAACAAGTGTGGGGGGGGGGGGGATCTGCTATTGGAACAAATTCTCTCCAAATTTTTTTTAGGGGAATGTATCTTGTTCTAAGGGCGCATTCGACTAAGGCTAGGTTCATACTACAGGTCTTAATGCACAAATTTTTTTTTTTTTTGCCATATGTTTTTTTGGCGTGCCCGTTCAGACTGACTTTGTCCATTGAGACCGTTCAAGTATCTCGCATAAGCACTAATTTGCAGTCCGATATACGCTCAGCAAAGAGACCCGCATGCGCAGAAGCATCAAAACAAATTACGCATGGTAGCTGTATGTCATTCCAGAGTGATCATATTTTGATTTCCAAAAAGAGGACACAAATAACAGACATTAATAATCCCCGTTTAGTCTTATATTCAAAGTCTATATGGACTGATAGAACGCATACACGAGCTTTGATGTGTGTGCGTGAAATGACGTGCGTCAGTTTGCCCCGACTCGGCCATGTGTGCAATAATGAAATATTTCTCATTCAGTGCACAGAATGAAAATCGAAAATTGTAAGGCTTATTCTTTTCTTCATTTTATTTTTTTATGACTGTGGTCAAGCCGGCTTCGTGCTTAAAAGCAGAGTTCAAGCTAGGCATTAATGCCTACTTGGCTGCTGTCCTCCGTGCCTCTTGCTCTTTGCTGATGTAACTGCTGCATGAATTCCGATTTGGGAGTCTTGACAGTTCAGACCGCCAGTCACGTTCTGAAAAAATGTGGCCCAGATCGGATTTGAACCACATACGAAAGTGACTCAGATCGGATTTGAAATGGTCCACTTCTATGCGACTTGTCCCGTTTAGACCGTCAAGTTAATGCCTGACTCGGAAAAACACGAAAAAATCGGATTCGTGCATTGAGACCTGCAGTATGAACCTAGCCTAAGAGGACCAGGGTCCGGTGCGAGAGCTACCTCGATTTAAGGCGTATGGCGAGGTAGATCCACACTGGCCTGTAGAAGCTGAAGGCTGTTCAAAACATTCAACTTCCAAGCATACGCTACGCTGTATATATAGCCGCTTCCATGAGTTCACACAACCAAGCACAGCACAGAAGGTCCACGAGTCTCATCTCCGTCGTGCTGAATCCATTTTTGGAGATTCCGTTGGTTCCTCTGGTTTCATTTGTCTACTTTTACTGCAATGCATGGTGTTCTGTCTAAACTGGAAGTCCGTAGCAGAAAATGTCATAGATGGCGCCACCCAATATTCGCTAAGGAAGCTTGTCTATTGGTTGTTTTTCATTACTGTCATCTGTGTCATTCTTTTCTCAACTGGCTGTTTTGTGCAGCAGATGTTTGTATATATATAAGTTGAAGAAAAAAATGTAGCATAGCATAAAAAGTTGCAGCCCAGCCAGCTGCGGGGTCGCTCCCTCCTGACACGAACGAACTGGAATACATAAAAAAATGCATCGGGGAAAATTAAATCACCAAAGGGAACTGCGTGATATCCCAAGTCACACAGGCGTGCAATCGCTCTTACTTTTGTGACTTTTTGGACTGTTAAATTGTTGCCACTCCTAGGACAGCAAGACTCACGAAACAGCCGCCCTGAGAGGCTGTGCCTGTCTCGGCTTCTGTCACTCTCACACAGTACATTTAGAAGCAGTATGCAAAACACATTCGCAACATTGAAACCTGATACCGTGGGTCTCAGTGCACTTTAAGCGCACCCTGCCTCGCTTGTGAATGCAACAAGAGCAGGGTGCGCTTTTGCTACTTTATGTGCAGCGTTACAGCCTGGAGCTGTGATACTCCAAGCTGTAACGCTACACACAAGTAAACGCATCAACAGAAACAGAATTCTACATCTGTGTGATTTAGGGTACCACGCGGTTCCCTTTTGTGGTTTGATTTTCACCGATGCATTTTTTCTTTAAATACTCCAGTTCGCTCAAGTCGGAAGGAGAGACCCAGCCGCTGGATGAGCTGCTACTTGCGATATTATGTGACATTAGTTTTTTTTAAAAATTGTTTTTAACTTACATCCATACAAACATCTGCTGCACAAAACAGTCAGTTGACAAAAAAATGACACATACAGATGTACCGTTGTATTATCATTGCAAAATAAAAGAGAGTAATAAAAATTTTTTTTTAAAAACATATGAGGGAGGCATTTCCTCTTCCGCTTGTTCAATCAATGAGTGCGCCTTTTGTCCACGTGATGCTACTTGGAGAGTTTGGTTGGCGCTAGAGCTGGGAATCTTTGGGCACCTAACGATTTGATTACGATTCAGAGGCTCCGATTCGATTATAAAACGATTATTGATGCACCCCCCTCATTTTTTTTTTTTTTTTTAATATTTTGTACATTAGTTCCAAAATTGTTCAAAAATCCTCTCAGGCTAAACCAAACTACTATTTCAGTATCAAGTTAACATATGCGTCAGCCGCAGTCAAGTATGATTGTTTTTTTATCTAGCGGCATGAGTTGAACATGATATTTACTCTCGGTCTGTTCCTGATTGCGTCCCAAAGACCGCGCTGTGTTTTTACTTCCGCCTTGCCTGGTATAATTCAATAATCGGAATTTGGATATTTGTGAATCGTTCTCGAATCTTCCACGGCCGAATCGCGAATAATCTAAGAATCGGAAATTTCTAGTTGGCGCAGTGTGAATGCTGAACCTTTTCAACAAGTCATTTGCAAGTGTCGTTGCGAGGTAGCTCTCTAACCAGACCCTGGTCCTCTTGGTCTAATATGAAAGTGAGATAGGATATTTTTTCATTTGAAAGTAGTCACATTGTCTAGGTAAGACTTTCATTTTTTCCAGTCTGTGCACTCGGGCTTCAGGATAAAAATAGCTGTCTAAAAAACAAACTTGTAAGCGCAAAACACACCAAATAGTTCCAATTTAAGCGACGGCCAGATGCTGTGGAGTACGCCGGCAACAAATCACGGTATTGGGCCGCCTTACCGCAGCGTCATCTTTGATGGCGTCGTAGCGCTCTTGGAGGTCCTGCAGCTCCAACGAAGCTGTGTCGTTCTCTGCGACACTTGCGCTTTTAGTCGCAACAGTGGCCAGCAGGGCGTCGTGGCTCAGCACTTCCTCATACAGAGCCTGCAAACGCGACGAGACTTGCTCGTTAGCGCCGCTTCCGCTTAAAAAGAGACGTATTTAAGAGAACGGGACTTGAGTAGATTAGATATTTTGTGCATTTGCGCATTTGCGCATTGCCACACTTGGCCTTCTATCCTTTGATGGTTGTCCTGGCAAAGCATCCTGTTCAAATGTCTTAATCCCATCAGATTGTATCACTTATGCAGGTGGGTGAAATGAAACCAACGGGCTCTATGCACGATTCCTTCCGTGCGTTCGAGGGCATGGTCACCTTGGCTCTGCTAAGACGTGCGGTCTTGTCGCGCATCTCGGGACAGCGTTTATCGGCCGGTTCCAGATTCTCCTCCGTTCGCTCCAGCCAGCTGACGAACTGCTGCACGTCCTCCTGGTAACTGGTCCACTGCCACAGGGAAGCCTCCAATTGGCTGTCAGTTCAGAGTAGACGTGGAAAATCAACAATCGTAACATACGCGCCAGCGTGCACGCAACGTCGCCGAAGGCCAAATTAATCTTGGCGGCAAACCTTTTGCACTGAATGGAGTCTGACAGCAGAGCGTCCCAAGAGTCTTTCAGCTGCTCTATCTGCTCCCGGAGCGCGGCCGCGCCTTCGTCCGAGGTGTTCCTCTGGACCGATTCGCCTCTGGTGATCAGCATCTTCAGCTGGATCTCCTTCTCCTGGCGGGCTGTCAGCAAGGCCTGTTGCGTCAATCGGACGACATCCCGTCAACGGCGGCTCGACTATTACCGTAGTGTCAGTAAATAGAACAAATATGACCGCGACCATACCAATAATAGTGCCCTTTTATAGCTAATACTTAATTCTTTTGAGGTTGCCCGTATATGCAAAGAGGAGATTTTGTATCAACGCGGCAGAAATGGACGGCTTCTGTCTGGCAATGCCTGTTTGTAGAGTTGTCCGGTAATGACTTTGTAACCGATATCGAATGTTGTCAACTCTCTTCCCAAATCTAGGGGGGGCACTCACCACTATTTCAGAAGTACTGATCTAGACAATGCCAATGAGTCACAATTCTTACTATTCTTGACTATTTCAGTCTGGTAACGATTAGGGTCTTTGCGCTCTTAACAAATCCCGAGCATCTATGTTTGGAGACCCTTTAGAGGTCATATTAAGCTTACCTACTGTGCTCAGCTGTGCACAGCTGAGCCCATCCACAGAGGCCGCAGGCTGGTATATTAACTATAAGCGACATACATACAGTGAAGCAAAAAAGTATTTAGTCAGCCACCAATTGTGCAAGGTCTCCCACTTAACAAGATGAGAGAGGCCTGTAATTTTCATCAGAGGTATACCTAAACTTTAAAGAATTCATTTGCAAATTATGGTGGAAATAAGTATTTGGTCAACAACAAAAGTTCATCTCAATACTTTTTTATGTTCCATTTGTTAAAAATGACAAAGGTTAAAACGTTTTCTGTAAGTCTTCAAACACTGTTGCAGGTATTTTGGCCAATTCCTCCATGCAAATCTCCTCGAGAGCAGTGATGTTTTGGGGTTGTCTCTCCACAGATTTTGTATGCATATGGGGTTTAGACCTGGAGACCAGCTAGGCCACTCCAGGACCTTAAAATGCTTCTGATGAAGCCACTCTTTGTTTCCCGGGCAATGTGTTGGGGATCATTGTCATCCTGAAAGATCCAGCCACGTTTCATCTTCAATGCCCTTGGTGATGGAAGGAGGTTTTAACTCAAAATCTCACGATACACGGACCAATTCATCCTTTCCTTTTACACGAATCAGGTGTCCGGGTCCCTTTGCAGAAAAAATGCCGTAAAGCATGATGTTTCCACCCCCATGCTTCACAGTAGGTATGATGTTCTTTGGATACAATTCAGCATTCTTTCTCCTTCCTCCTGACTACAGTATATGACATTCTCCCAGTCCTCTTCTGGATCATCCAAATGCTCTCCAGCAAACCTCAGATGGGGCCTGGATATGTCTGGCACTGCAGGATTTGAGTCCCTGGTGGCGAAGTGTGTTATTGATAGTAGCTTTTGTTACTTTGGTCCCAGTTCTCCCTAGGTCATTCACCTGGTCTCCCTGTCTGGTTCTGGGATTTTTGCTCACTGTTCTTGTGATCATTTTGGAGCCCCAAGTTGAGGGAGATTATCAGTGGTCTTCTATGTTTTCCATTTTCCAATAATTGCTCCCACGGTTGATTTCTTTACCCCAACCTGCTTACCTATTGCAGATTAAGTCTTCCCAGCGAGGTTCAGGTCTACAATTTTGTTTCTGGTGTCTCCTTTGACAGCTGTTTGGTCTTGGCCATCGTGGAGTTTGGAGTGTCACTGTTTGAGGTTGTGGACAGGTGTCTTTTTAGGTGAGAATGAGTTCAAACTCATGCCATTAATACACGTAACGTTTGGAGGACAGAGGAGCCTCTTAAAGTAGTTACAGCTCCGTGAAAGCCAGAAACCTTGCTTGTTTGTAAGTTACCAAATACTTATTTCCCACCATAATTTGCTAATAAATTATTTAAAAATTAGAAAAAGTGATTTTCTGGAATGTTTTTCCCCATTCTGTCTGTTATTGTTGAGGTATACCCATGATGATAATTACAGGCCTCTCTCATCTTTTTAAGTGGGAGAACTTGCACAATTAGTGGCTGACTAAATATTATTTTTGCCCCACTGTATAGGCACAAATCCGATGACGTCACTTTCCAGTATTACATAAATGCTTTTATCGGCTGCTAGATAATATCGGACGACTCTAATTATTGGTGTAGATTCCGAAAAGGCGTTCTACCTACCTCAAGCTTGATGAGGCGGCTATCCAGGACATTTTTGTCAGCTGTGGGGGCACAGTAGGCTTGCGGCACGTGGCTGGTGTCAGCCACCCAGTCCCGCAGCTCTTCCAAGCCCCGCTTGAAGAGCTGGTGCTCGCTCACTATGCGCTCCATCCGCGACGTCTTCTCCTGAAAGGAGGGAACCGCAAAACGGATTCAGATTGGGCTCTTTATACCTGTTTTCGATCATCTACGCCAATTCCGTCTCCCGCATGGTGGAAGCATCTGCGTACCTTAGTCAGGTTGCTTAAAGCTAGGAAGCGAGCAGAGAGCTGCGAGACGCGGTGCGCAAAAGCCTTGCCGGCTGCGTGTTGCTCCGACAGCTGCCGGGCTTTCTCTTTCAGCCTGCTCAGGTGGACTTGCCGGGACTCCAGATCCTCCAGCGTAGACTGGAAGAGCACAGGCAGGTAAGCATGCAGACAACAAGGGCTAGAAACAAATGGGGAGTCAAAATCGGATGTAGAGGTACCACTGTATATATATAACTCTGGAAGCCAACTCAAAGCCAGTTGCACATGTGAGCATCAAATGCGGTATCTACCAAGGAGATGCTCTATCACCCCTGCTGTTCTCCATAGGCCTAAACCTCCTCAGCCAGATCATCACCAACAGTGGTTTCGGGTACCGGTTCCGACGTGGAACAACCATCAGTCACCTCCTCCACATGGATGATATCAAGCTGTATGCCAAGAACGAGCGTGACATCGACTCCCTGATTCACCTCGCGAGAATATACAGCAATGGCATCAGGATGTAATTCGGACTAGATAAGTATGGACGAATGATATCCAGAAGAGGGAAGGTGATCTCAACTGAAGGGGCTGAACTACCTGAAGGCAATATAACAGATGTGCAGGACAGCTACAAATACCGAGGGATCCCACAGGCAAATGGGAACCATGAGGAAGCAACTAGGAGGTCTGCCACAACCAAATACTAACACAGGGTGAGGCAGGTCCTCAAGAGTCAGCTGAATGGCTAGAATAAGATCCAGGCCATTAACATGCCCTACCAGTAATCAGATACCCTGCTGGCATCGTATCCTGGCCACTGAAAGAGATGCAGGCTACCGACATCAAGAAAAGGAAGCTCCTTACAATGCACGGAGGGTTTCACCCTAAGTCCAGCATCCTGAGGCTCTACACAAAGCAGAAAGAGGGAGGCCGAGGACTAGTGAGCAATAGAGCCACTATCCAGGAGGAAACTACATCCCTCCAAGAGTACATCATGAAAATGGCCCACAGTGATGACCTGCTTGGTGAATGCCTCAGGCAACAGAAGCCCAGTAAGGAGGAGGACACTGAGGAGCTATCATGGACGGACAAGCCCCTGCATGGTATGTACCACCGACAAATTGAGGGGGTAGCGGACATGGGGAAAAACATATCAGTGGTTGGAAAAGGCCAGACTGAACGACAGCACGGAGGCACTTATCATGGCAGCACAAGAACAGGCCCTAAACACAAGATCAATAGAGGCCGGGGTCTATCACACCAGACAGGACCCCAGGTGCAGGCTATGCAAAGAGGCCCCTGAGACAGTCCAGCACATCACAGAAGGGTGTAAGATGCTGGCAGGCAAGGCATACATGGAACGACATAACCAGGTAGCAGGCATAAAGTACAGGAACATCTGTGCCGAGTACGGACTGGAGACCCCAGAGTCAAGGTGGGCGACACCTCCAAAGGTGGTCGAGAACAACCGAACCAGGATCCTGTGGGACTTCCAGATCCAGACAGACAAACTGGTGATGGCCAACCAGCCCGACAAAGTGGTGGTGGATAAACATCAAAAGACAGCAGTAGTGATAGATGTAGCAATCCCGAGCAATAGCAACATCAGGAAAAAAAGAACACAAAAAGCTGGAGAAATATCAAGGGTTGAAGGAAGAGTTGGAGAAAATGTGGGGAGTGAAGACAACAGTGATGCCAGTAGTGATCCGGACACTAGGGGCAGTAACCCCCAAGCTGGGTGCATGGCTCCAACAGATACCAGGAACAACGTCCGTCGTCTCCGTTCAGAAGAGCACAATCCTAGAGACAGCTAAGATCCTGTGCAGAACCTTCAAGCTCCCAGGCCTCTGGTAGAGGACCTGATCTTGAAAGGATAGACCACACCACCCGGGTGGGCGGGATGATTTAAAAAAAAAAAATTTTTTTAAATTTATTATTTTTATGCAACGTATAACATGTCATTTGAAAGCTAGCACCGTGTAGAATATAAAATAGGTGAGAAACACAACACCATTTTGGTTCACTGCAAATTAGAGCCCTTAAAAAGCGTTCATTTGATCCAAAATGAATTTGAAGGAATACAATTCCATTTGTGCCAATCTTATTTTTTCATAATCTTAGCAACTAAGAAAATGACAGACCTCGCTTTTATTTAGCGTACGATGAATTGAATGATCGCGTATCTCTACAGGCTTAATCATTGGACTCTCATTGGATAACGTACATCCTCCAGAACTGCTCACTGTCTTTGAGAAATTTCATCCAATTTCATTGTCATCTCTCACTGAAATAGTTAGTGACATGAAACCCACTAACTGTCCCCTAGATGTAATGCCAGCTAGGCTTCTGAAGGAAGTCTTTAATTGCCTTGGATCAAGTCTGCTGGCTCTTATAAAGACCTCTCTCCGTTCCGGTTCTGTCCCAGCTGCCTTTAAACAGGCTGTAGTCAGACACCTCCTTAAAAAACCTCATCTCGACCCCTCTGTGCTGTCCAATTTTAGACCTGTCTCCCACTTGACTTTCCTGTCTAAAGTTTTAGAAAAAAATGTTTTTATTCAATTGCAAACATTCTTAAAGACAAACTCCACCCTTGACAAGTTTCAATCAGGCTTCAGGTAAAGACACAGCACTGAATCAGCACTGTTAAAAGTGCACAACGACATTGCCCTTTCTGTGGATAATGGAAACTATCCTTGTTTTACGAGACCTCACAGCAGCATTCGATACAGTCAACCATACAGTCCTTGTATCTCGTTTAGAGCATTTCATAGGTATCGGTGGTAATGCTCTACAATGGTTTAAATCGTACCTGGAGCATAGGACCTTCTCGGTAATGATTGGGAAATTTTCCTCCTCACAAACTTTTCTGTCTTGCGGGGTGCCACAAGGCTCTATTTTGGGGCCTGTTAATTTGCACTTTAGGATCAATTAGTAAAAAAACATAATATCTCTTTTCATTTTTATGCTGATGACCTGCAGCTGTATCTGCCCCCGAGACCCAACGAACAAAGTGCTCTCACTAAATTGATGAAGTGCATATCCGATGTGAAACAGTGGCTAGCACGGAACTTCTTACATCTTAACGAGAGCAAAACTGAATATATTTCTTTTGGCACACCTTTTATGATGAATGCCCTTGAGCCCAACTCTGGTGCGCTGGCTCCGTTTTTTAAGACACACGTTAAAAATCTTGGGTTGATATTCGATAACAGGCTCAACTTTGAAAAACAGATTAGTTCTGTTGTAAGAGCAAGTTTTTTCCAGCTCCGTCTCTTGGCCTTTTCTTAGTCGCCACGACCTTGAAAAAGTGATTCGCGCTTCTATAAGCTCAAGGCTGGACAACTGCAATGCACTTTATGTTGGTCTTCCTAAGTCCTCTATTTCTCGTCTTCATTGGGTAGACGTGGACATATTACCCCCGTGCTATCATCGCTCCACTGGCTTCCAGTCCATTTTGGAATTAATTTCAAACTTTTACTGTTTGTTTTTAATTCTATTAATGTCCAGGCTCCTTCTTATTTATCAAGAGATTTTAACCCTCCGTAACTCTGGCAGGGCTCATTGTTCTACAGGCCAGCTTCTTTTGCAAGTTCCGAGGTCGAGATTTAAACAGTGGGGGGGGGGGGGGGGGGGCAATCTTTTTCAGTTGCTACCCCCAGGTTGTGAAATAGTTTACCCCCTGAAATCCGCACCATTACCAATCTAGGCCTTGTTAATTCTTGGTTAAAGAGACACTTTTTTAGACTCGATTTTTCCCCTGACTAGGTTAAACTCGTTTTATTTCTTAAGGGTTTTAATGTTTTCGGATTTAATCTGTTTTATGTGCTGTTCTGACTTTTATCGTGATGCGTTGTTTTTGTTTTTCTTAATGTCATAGTATAGTACTTTCCTGCCTTTTATTCATCATGAACCATGTTTGTTTTTGTTGTAAAGCACTTTAAGGGCCTTTCGGGTTTTTGTAAAGGGCTATAGAAATAAAATTTCTATTGATTGATTGATTGATTGATTGACTGGTTAAAAGAGTTGCCCAAGAGCCACAACAGAAGGATAACAGAGCTACATGCGGCTACGGACACATGCGCCGGCAGCGGCGCTCCCACCTGAAGTTTTTGGAGCTCGGCCTTCTTGGCTGGGAGATCCGGGAGGCGCGCTTCGCTCTCTCGCACGGCCGTCTCGCTGGTGTCCAGGAATTCCCGGAGGGGCTCGGCGCCGCTCTCGAACTCCTTCATTTCCGTCGCCAGGTTCTGGCGGGAAGAAGAAGGACGACGGGCACTCAGCTCGGGCCGCTCTGCCGGCACCCCCGAACTCCCTCACTTGTAGATGGAGCTCTCGCTCGTGAAGACCAGACACCGTGTTCTTCCAGTCCTCAAGAGCCTTGCCCATCTTGACCCGAACTGATTCTGCTTTATCTTTGCCGGCCATCGCAGAGAGAAGCTCGCCCGCGGCCGCTGCGCTGTCGAGCTTGGACCGACCCAGCTCTCTGTCGCCGACCAACTCCTAAGGAGGACGATCGGACGACTATTATTTGCAAAAACGTCTGGAATACTTCTTGAACTGCCTAAAATATGCTCAAATGAAATCCACCGAAAATTTCAAAAATGAGTCGGAACACCCAACCACGTTGGCTTAAAATGGAGCTTTTTGAAGTTGCCTTTAACGCAATGTGACCTTCTCTAAACTTTTCAAAGTACAGGTAGTCCCCAGGTTGGGAACGAGTTACGTTCCTACGCTGGCGACGTAACCCTATTTCCTGCGTAAATCGGAAACAACCCTTTAAGTATCCCTAAATCTAAATATAACTATCCAAAAAATCCAAAAGTATTGTATTTTGTTTAAAGAGGGAGAATAAACCGCCCTCTGGTGGCAGTGTTGGGTCTGGCTGGAATGTCGCTTTGTATGACTGAGGAGCTGACTCATCTGACATGGATAAAGGATAGCTGCGCTCCAGTTTGGCCTTCACAAGGCTGTAAGTTGCTTCAACTGATATATGTGATAAGATAATTATTAAATGGTTATTAAATATTTGCTTTTACTAATGAAGGCTCATAATAAAGTATCGATTGCTATAATAGGATGTTCCATGATTGATTGCAGTAAGAGACATTTTTGGAATTGATAACTATGACATGTTTAGCTCTTGATGATACTGCCTTGTCATTCTGACCAGTTTAAACCGGCCTAGGTTCCACAGGTCAACTTCAATAAATTTAAGGAATCATATTGTTGCGTTTCATTACCGTATTGGTCCGAATATAAGACAGTGTTTTTTGCATTGAAATAAGACTGAAAAAGTGGGGGTCGTCTTATATTCGAGGTCTGGACATTATACCCATTCACGACGCTAGATGGCACCAGATATCATTGAAGCGATGTTCTGTCATGACAGATCTCAGTTACTCTAAAGTTTAACCAGTTTGCATTATTTTATTGCAATATTTTTCCTTATTCAGATTTGTTTCAAGACTACAGTTACAGTCAGACTTCACTTTGATGGTTAATGCAGTTATCGCAATTTTGTTGTTTTATCACAAGAGAATGGTTTATTTCCAGTTCAAAAACCAGAAGCCATTCATTTATGAATGTGATTGCACTTTAGTTTACATATTTAAATGTCCGGATATTAAGATTTGAATGAGGCAAAATAACATGCTTCCTCTCTCAAATATATTGTTATAATCATGTTTCAGATGTACTGTAATTATTTTCTGTATAAAAATTAATTTGGTGTTCAAAAAGTCTTTTTTCAAACTTGAGTCTTGAAAAAGAGGGGGTCGTCTTATAATCAGGGCCTCTTATATTTGGGCCAATACGGTACTTACCAAATGCTATTGCTTCATGAAATGTATTTGATGAGATCATTATTAAGTTATTATTACATATTTGCTTTTATCAATTGGTGCCCGTAATGAAGAAATGCTTTTTCTTATTATTATCATTGTTCACAAAGAAAGTGTTTTCTCTTGCCTGGTCAAGGTCAGAAGAGGCCGCTTCGCTTTGCTGAAATGTGCTGAAACACATGTATATAATTCCACCTACATACACACACATAGCCAAACAAAGACAACAGGTGTCGCCAGCTTGCTTCCCCTTTTTCCCTTTTAGGGCAAGACACCCGTCTATTGCTAGGGCCATCCCACATAAAAAGCGAGGTGAAGGAGGGGCTAGTTAGAACGATTGCGGTAACTGGATAGTTTCCCCCTCTTTCTCCTTGCAAGCTTTTCAACCAAATTGAGTGCCTTCTCTCCTTATTTTGGGTAATATTATAAATGTCTACTTAAGGATTCTTATTTGAACTTGACAATATGTTTGCGTATGCATTTGTAATTAAGTTCAGAGCTACAGTTTGTGGAGTTATGTGTGAGCGATTTGCTATGAGAATGGTAAATACGTTAGCATTTAAGATAGCGGACAAATGTCCGATGTCTCAGACTTACCTGGATCTTCTGCAAGCTCGACAAAGCCTCGGAGAGGTTTTGCGGTGCGTCGAAGCATTTGGCCGTGTTGATCTTGGTGTTGACGAGCCACTGCTGGAAGTCCCTGTAGTCTGAACGGAAGGCCTGTTCCTGCGACTTCTCTTTGCTCTGGCACTCCTTGGCGGCTCGCAGACTCAAACTAGCCCCACACCACCAAAAGCAACATATTTAGGATATTCCCGGTCCGGTCCGGGCAAGGTCCCCGTAGTCCCTCACCTGTTATATTCCTTGACAAGGGCCGACACTCTTTCCGACTGGGCGGCCACGTCTCCGGAGAAGCGGCACAAATCGTTGAGCTGAGTCTTCAGGCTATCGCATGCGGGCTCAGCTTTCGCCATCTCTTCCAAAATGTCCTTGAGGAAAGCAAACAAAAAGTTATCAAAGCGTGTGATTAGTTTTGCACCGATACAGTTCCCTATTGTTTTAAGGTCACTTCCTTCGAAGAGGGCCGTTGGAAATAAATGGGAAATTTTGGCCATTTGAAATGAATGGCTACGTTTTTGATATTGAAATGTCTCTTTCTGTTTTTCTTTTTCAAAAACACAGCATTACGGTCATTTTGGTGTGGGAACGGTGTCGATGGTTCAACCGGTTTTGGTTGGGAAGAAATGCCATTGAAAAGAAGGAAATATTTTAGATTGTAGCTTTTGCATTCCATGCAAACGCAACCATCAATAATCCAGTACTAGGACCAATCACCTGTGAGACTTTTGATTTATGAGGGCAGCTTACCTTCGCAATACGCCATCCTCGGACGGCCTCCCCTCCCTCGGCCTGGCCCTCAGCTCGTGCCAGTCCGAGACGCCAGTCGTGAATCCGCCGGCCCAGGTCCCGCGCTTCTCCCTCCAGCCGAGCCAACAGAGCTCGGAACTCCTGCTCGGAGGCGGTGCTCTGAGAGAGGGCCGTCTCCAGGGCTGCGCGGGTCCGGATGGCCGCTCCTTCCCACTGCTCCCAAGCAGATGAGAGGGCCGCTTCCTCGCGCTCGATGGCCTCGTAGCCCCCCGGGCCGGTGCGGTCTCTGGCCGCCGCCCCGCACGTCTGCACCCGGGCGAGCCTCTCCCGACCCGGCTCCTTGGAGTCCAGCAACTCCTGGGAAACAGGCCAAAGCAGGAGTCCCTTCCCAAAACCGATTCACCCAAAAAAAACAAAAAAAAACTATGGTCATGGATTCGGACATGCGGGCCAACCTGGACTTTGGAGAGTTTCCTTTGAACGGAGGCTGAGTCCCCTGATAGGTCGGACCAGCGCTGCAGTTCCTCCTTGGCCGAACTCAACCAGTCGTTGAAGTCTCGGACGGCGTCCAAGTAGCGTTCGTGCTCCGACACCGCGCTTTGCGCCGACTGGATTTTACCCTTAGGAGAAGAGAACCGGTGCGTCTTGTTTTTATGGACGGAATCTCACAAATTCTGTACGCCTTTCAGAGAGATGCGGCCGCCAAGCTAAGACGGCCATCAGCAGCCTGCAAATATGTGTCCCAATGACAGACCGCTGCCCAGTTTTCATTGACCCCGAGCAAATGAGGAAATGGATAGTCTGCCATAGACTTCATTACCTATAGACGTCTATCTTTGCGTCACACCCTATCAGAGGTGGCCAAGCTTCATTTAGTATAGTCAGGCGAAGACGGCACACGCTCATGTCTAAGCTGGATTCAAGCTTGGAACTACAAAAGCTTTACCGCATACAAATAGTAAGGATTGTCTCAGGAGTGATTTGTTTGAGGATTCAAGGTAAATACTAGGCCTGCAAGCAGGACTGAACGGGCCCTCGCAATCTAGCGCAACTCGGACGTCACGCAACTCAGACAGTGTGCAGGTCAGGGTGGTGGCAGATCGTCCTCTCTAATCATCTCATTAGAACCTAACATGCTTGAACGTTACCTCTTTACATTCACACACCTAAGAGATAAAAACCCCTATTGGACAGAGTACTACAAAAAAGGAGCGAATAAAGGGTCGTCACGGCAACAGACAGAGACATGTGGACATGGGCCGTAAAATAAATATTTCAAAAGGTCTTGAAACTATAATGACCAACCTGAAAAGAACTGGACATATATTAGAAAAATGAGTGACTTTCTATTGCCACTAGTTGGCGCTGTAGGGTTGATGCAAATGACCCCTACAGGACCCTTCAGAGTATGACTCAACAAGCACGAGATGTTTGGCGCAGATATGTTGTAGAAGTTATGACTGTTCGAAACTTGTGGTGAGACGAAATGGCTTCAGTCATTTTCACTTCTCCTGTTGGACTCTTCTGCTTCAACCAAACCTCAGTATTTTTCATCAGGCACCTGAACACATGTCTTATGGCTCCCCTGATGCAGGTTTTAGGTGAATATATTTTTTTTCCTTGGAGGAGGAGCCTGTTTAGTAAAAAAAGGCATTTCCTGTTCCCAACAGGGGGCGCTTGGCCTAATGGGTAATTTTTCAATGCACTCGTGTTAAGGGTGGGATCCCGCACATACATGCCAGATATGAAAAAGATTGAACGTTGTGTCAAGGAGCTATTAGTCTTTTACTGAATTTGTCATTTTGCCGAAAAAATGGCCGACTTAGGTCCACGCCCAGGTCAGACACGCACCATTTTGAAAATTTTAGATCTCTTATGTCTCCTGAATAGTCTCACCAATTTTGAAGATGATCCAACTAACTCTCTCTGTTACAAGGTCTCAAATGTGCACCCTGTTAATTGATAAAAATTTCACATTCGATCAAAATACCGAATTTCATGTTGGGTTTGGAGTATGAGTTCAAGAGACTTTTTGGAGCAGTTTTGCACAAGGTATCGACTCCCCAAATTTCATTTCTCTACATTAAAAAAACCTAATAGGAAACGCCGTTTTGAAAAATCAAGGGGGCGCCACTGAGCCCTTTTGTTTCATTTTTTTGTAACGTGGCAAGATTATCGAAATACACGCAAAGCCGCATGTATGTGCAAAATTTGGTGAGTTTTCGTGCATGTTCAGGCCTCCAAATGTAAACTGTACTACAAATGGATAAAAATTTCACATTCGATCCAAAATGCCCGATTTTCTGTTGGATTTGGAAAATGGGTGCAAGAGGCTTTTTGGAGCAGTTTTGCATAAGGTATGGACTCCCCAAATTTCATTGCTCTACGTTGAAAAAACCCAATAGGAAAGGCCTTTTTTAAAACTCCTTTCTGTCGCCACTAGTTGGCACTGTAGAGTTGATGCAAATGACCCCTACAAGACCCTTCAGGGTATGACTCTCAACAAGCACGGGAAGTTTGGCGCAGATATGTTGCATATCTGCTGAGTTATGACTGTTCAAAGTTTTTTGCGTGACAAATTGTTGACGGTCATTTTCACTTTCCTGTTTGGACCCCTCCGCCTCAACGAAACCTCAATATTTTTCATCAGGCACCTGAACACAGGTCTTGAGGCTCCCCTGAAACAGGTTTAAGGTCAATAGATTTTTTTCCCTTGGAGGAGGAGCCTGTCTCGTAAAGAAGGCCATTTCCTGTTCCCACTAGGGGGCGCCAGGCCTAATGGGTAATATTTCAATGCAGTCGTGTTCAGGCTGGGATATCTCATATACAGTGCCTTGCAAAAGTATTCGGCCCCCTTAAACCTTGCAACCTTTCGCCACATTTCAGGCTTCAAACATAAAGATATAAAATTTTAATTTTTTGTCAAGAATCAACAACAAAACTGAAAAGTGGGGCGTGCAATATTATTCGGCCCCCTTGCGTTAATACTTTGTAGCGCCACCTTTTGCTCCAATTACAGCTGCAAGTCGCTTGGGGTATATTTCTATCAGTTTTGCACATCGAGAGACTGACATTCTTGCCCATTCTTCCTTGCAAAACAGCTCGAGCTCAGTGAGGTTGGATGGAGAGTGTTTGTGAACAGCAGTCTTCAGCTCTTTCCACAGATTCTCGATTGGATTCAGGTCTGGACTTTGACTTGGCCATTCTAAAACTTGGATACGTTTATTTTTGAACCATTCCATTGTAGATTTGGCTTTATGTTTTGGATCATTGTCCTGTTGGAAGATAAATCTCCGTCCCAGTCTCAGGTTTTGTGCAAATACCAACAGGTTTTCTTCCAGAATGTTCCTGTATTTGGCTGCATCCATCTGCCCTTCAATTTTAACCATCTTCCCTGTCCCTGCTGAAGAAAAGCAGGCCCAAACCATGATGCTGCCACCACCATGTTTGACAGTGGGGATGGTGTGTTCAGGGTGTGGAGCTGTGTTGCTTTTACGCCAAACATATCGTTTTGCATTGTGGCCAAAAAGTTCAATTTTGGTTTCATCTGACCAGAGCACCTTCTTCCACATGTTTGGTGTGTCTCCCAGGTGGCTTGTGGCAAACTTTAAACGAGACTTTTTATGGATATCTTTGAGAAATGGCTTTCTTCTTGCCACTCTTCCATAAAGGCCAGATTTGTGCAGTGTACGACTGATTGTTGTCCTATGGAAAGACTCTCCCACCTCAGCCGTAGATCTCTGCAGTTCATCCAGAGTGATCATGGGCCTCTTGGCTGCATCTCTGATCAGTTTTCTCCTTGTTTGAGAAGAAAGTTTGGAAGGACGGCCGGGTCTTGGTAGATTTGCAGTGGTCTGATGCTCCTTCCATTTCAATATGATGGCTTGCACAGTGCTCCTTGAGATGTTTAAAGCTTGGGAAATCTTTTTGTATCCAAATCCGGCTTTAAACTTCTCCACAACAGTATCTCGGACCTGCCTGGTGTGTTCCTTGGTTTTCATAATGCTCTCTGCACTTTAAACAGAACCCTGAGACTATCACAGAGCAGGTGCATTTATACGGAGACTTGATTACACACGGGTGGATTCTATTTATCATCATCGGTCATTTAGGACAACATTGGATCATTCAGAGATCCTCACTGAACTTCTGGAGTGAGTTTGCTGCACTGAAAGTAAATGGGCCGAATAATATTGCACGCCCCACTTTTCAGTTTTTTATTTGTTAAAAAAGTTTAAATTATCCAATAAATGTTGTTCCACTTCACGATTGTGTCCCACTTGTTGTTGATTCTTGACAAAAAAAAAAAAATTTCATATCTTTATGTTTGAAGCCTGAAATGTGGCGAAAGGTTGCAAGATTCAAGGGGGCCGAATACTTTTGCAAGGCACTGTACATGCTAGAAAGGAAAAAGATTGAACGTTGTGTCAAGGAGCTATTAGTCATTTACTGAATTTGTCATTTTGCCGAAAAAATGGCCGACTTTGGCACCACGCCCAGGTCAGACCCGTGAATGAAAACGCACCATTTTAAAAACTTAAGATCTCATATGTCTCCTGAACAGTCTCACCAATTTTGAAGATGATCCAACTAACTCCCTTGGCGAAAAGGTCTCAAATGTGCACCCTGTAAATCGATAAAAATTTCATACTTGATCCAAAATAACCGATTTCCTGTTGGGTTTGGAATATGGGTGTAAATGCTTTTTTGGAGCGGTTTTGGACAAGGTATAGACCCCCCAAATTTCATTGCTCTACGCTGACAGACCCTAATGTTATAGGCCAATTTTAAAATTTCAAGGGGGCGCCACTGAGCCATTTTGTTATATTTTTTTGCAACGTTGCAAAATTATCGAAATTTACAATTTTCCGCACGTATAGGCAAATTTTGGTGACTTTTCGTGCATGTTCAGGCCTCCAAATTGACCGTTTTCATTTGCCCTGAAAAAAAATAATAAAATTAAATTAAAAAAAAAAAAAATCCTTTGCAAAACAATAGGGCCTTCACACGCCTAGTGCTCGGGCCCTAATTATATTTTTCGTACCATGCATGCATTTTGAAACGTGAAAAAAATCAATGGGAGAATGGGAACCGTTACGGCACAGTTGTCATTCTTCGACATGTAAAATAGATGCGTAACTGCCCGTTTCTTTTGCTATTTTAACAAAGAATCAAGACAGTTTTACGTCCATATCTACAAAGAATTCAGTGATTGAAGCATTTATTCGCAGGATTTTTTTTTCTTGTTTACACCTGGAGGCGGCTAATTTTCGTAACTGACTAGCCTCATAGTTGGCAATATTTATGCAAAATAAATGCCACCTGCACGTTGTTTTTTTTTTCTCTGTTTACGTCTGGCGGCCGCTAGCCTCATTCGCTAACAGAGTATCATTTTACTTTGTCCTATATATGTAAAAAAAAAAAAAAAAAAACCTCTAACTGCACGGTTTCTTTGCTTTTAACCAAGAATCGAACCGTTTTAAGTCCATATCTACAAAGAATTCAGTCATCGAAGCATTACTCGCATGAATTTTCTTCTTTGTTTACACATGTAGGTGGCTAATTTTCGTAACTGACTAGCTGCATAGTTGGCAATATTTACGGGAAATAAATGCTACCTGCACATTTTTTTTGTTTTTGACCAAGAATCGAGACTGTTTTACGTCCATAGAAGAAGAATTAAGGGATTTAAGCATTTATTTACAAGAATTTTCGCCGGAAAAGCTCTGTTCATGTCAGGGGCCACTAGCCTCATTTGCTAACAGAGTAGAATTGTACTTCGACATATATACGTTAAAAAAAAAAAAAAACGCTAACTGCACGGTTTCTTTGCTTTTAACCAAGAATCAAGACTGTTTTACGTTCATACTATGAAGAATTCGGGGATTTAAGCATTTATTCACGAAAATTTTCACCCGAAAAGCTTTGTTTACGTCAGGCGGCCGCTAGCCTCATTCACTAACAGTATATAGTGTATAATGATAATAAAGAGCTATTCAATTCTAATAAGATTTGATTGTTTATAGAATTTATTAATAATCTATTTACATATTATTTATAATTGGTTCTGCATGTTTTCCTCAAGTATTAAGTTTCTGATGTTAAATTCAGTGATTTATTAGCTGTTGAAAACTTGCAGTAAATAAAAAAAAAATTATGTTGCTATTTTGGTCAAAAACGTATGTTGAATAAACTTAAACAAAAACTTGTTGATGTTAAATATTGCTATTGATCCTGAAAAAATAGGTGATTATCTATGCTTTTGGTGATTTTTGTGCATCTAGTGTAAAATCTGAAACTTTGATAGCCATTTTAAGTTGTGTTATAGTTTTTGGGGATTTTATAAGGGAACGACTTTGAATTTTTTGATGCCGCTGCTCATGGAGACATATATGACTAAGTTAGGTGCCTGTTTTCGTTTTAGGTCGGTAGCAGCTTTGGTTTTGAAAATATTTGCATTTGAAGTTTTTGAAAATAGGCCCCCTACGAATCGGCCCCGTTTCCCTTGTCATGTCAATAGGTTATGAAGTCTATGGGTTTGCATTCAAAACTTGCTTCAGCCGACATTGTGTTGCACTTCTCAGCTTCGACATGAGATGAAGCCGCTCACCAAAAGAGTGTCTTTCCATTAAAACCTGACAACACATTTAAATCCAAGGTAGCAAAATTTAGAATTTCAGTATTTCTTAGACATCAATAAATGCCAATTCTGTAGAACAGTGTTGTTTTCGTCCACGATGACGAGAACGAAAATATTTTGTCAATGAACACTTTTTTCTAGGGCTGTCAAACGATTAAAATTTTTAATCGAGTTAATTACAGCTTAAAAATGAATTAATCGTAATTAATCGCAATTAATCGCAATTCAAACCATCTATAAAATATGCCATATTTTTCTGTAAATTATTGTTGGAATGGAAAGATAAAACACAAGATGGATATATACATTCAACATAAGGTACATAAGGACTATTTGTTTATTATAACAATAAATCAACAAGATGGCATTAACATTATTAACATTCTGTTAAAGCGATCCATGGATAGAAAGACTTGTAGTTCTTAATAGAAAAATGTTAGTACAAGTTAGAGAAAGTTTATATTAAAACCCCTCTTAATGTTTTCGTTTTAATAAAATTTGTAAAATTTTCAATCAAAAAATAAACTAGTAGCCCGCCATTGTTGATGTCAATAATTACTTACTCAATGCTCATGGATGCCTGTAAAATCAGTCGCACCCAAGCGCCAGCAGAGGGCGGCAAAACTAAAACACAACAAATGAGCGTTTCAATGTGTACTGTCATTTAAAACTCCCTGAGCGGGGCATCTGCGTTAATTGCGTCAAATATTTTAACGTGATTAATTAAAAAAATTAATTAACGCCCGTTAACGCGATAATTTTGACAGCCCTACTTTTTTCATGACGATTACGATACGATAACGAGGTGGAAACACGTATTTTGGAAGACTGAAACATAACGAGACGCATGCCAGTTTTTGTCAGACGAGACAAGAAGAAGACAAAAATGCGCCATAGTTTCCGTCACCTGTTCACAATGTGTGACATTTTATGTGTAGTTAGCCTGCTGCATCTTAACAGTGTCTGATTGTGTCACTCGTGATGTGCTGCGACCCCCACCCCCTGACTCACAAGTGTGTCGTCTCCAGTGTCCATGAAGGCTTGCACAAATGGTAAGATTTGTTTCTCCAGCGAGAAAGAATATCCAATGTTGCAATGCAATGCCATCCAATGTAATGTTAGCAATAGGCCAATGCTAATGGCGAATGTCCTCTTAAACTCTCCGACAACTTTTTTTTTACAGTTCGTGGCGTCCAGGTTGGTATAAGGAATTGAAAGTACTGTTTTACGGCTGAGTTTGTTTAATCACCAAGTTGGCTTTGTCCTTGTAGACACTATGATTTGTGCTCATCTGTCGATGTCCATTAGAAATACAGTAGTTGGAAACCTTTATTTATTTATTTTTTTGAGTAATTTTTTAATTTTACAGATGAAAATCTTTTTAGGTGAACATCGTCTAAAACTAGACAAAATTAGTCTTCAGTTTTTATCAACAAAAACTAGATGAAGACAAACACATTTTGAGATGACTAAAACATAGACTATGAAGTCGGGTACTATGATACTATACTATACAATACTATGATATTGACGGGTAAGATTCCACCTTCACCGCACCACACCTTTCATTTGGGGGCCATCCCACAATCTACTTCAGTTATTCGCAGTCGGTTGCAGTGACACATGCAGCGATCTAACGCCGGATTTAGGTTGAAAAAGTATGAAAGCTGTACCGCATACAAACAGGAATGATTGTCTCAGGAGTGATTTATTCGGGGATTCAAACAAATAATATTTTTCATTTTTTCACAAGACATTTCAACGTAAAAAGCTCTTGTAAGGCTGCCGCCACATTGTCTAACAGACTAGCATCATTCTTCGACATATTTAGGTCAAATAAATGCTAACTGCCCGTTTTTTTTGCTCTTTTAACAAAGAATCGAGACTGTTTTACATTCATATCTATAAAGAATTCGGGGATTTAAGCATTTATTCACAAGAATTTCCAACGTAAAAAGCTCTTTGTTGTAAGGCTGCCACCACATTGACTAACAGACTAGCATCGTACTTCGACATATTTACATAGAATAAATGCTAACTGCCCATTTTTTTTTTCCCTTTTAACCAGGAATCGAGACTGTTTTACGTCCATATCTATAAAAAAATTCAGGGATTTAAGCATTTATTCAGAAGAATTTTCAACAAAAAAGCTGAGTTTACATAAGGCGACCGCCACATTGACTAACAGACTAGCATCGTACTTTGACATATTTAAGTAAAATAAATGCTAACTGCACGTTTTTTTTTTTTCTGCTTTTAACTAAGAATCGATACATTTTTACATCCATATCTATAAAGAATTCAGGGATTTAAGCATTTAACAGAAGAATTTTCAACGAAAAAGCTTAGTTTACATAAGGAGGCCGCCACATTGACTAACAGTCTAGCATCGTACTTTAACATATTTTTTCATAAAATAAATGCTAACTGCACGTTTTTTCTGCTTTTAACCAAGAATCGAGACTGTTTTACATCCATATCTATAAAGAATTCATGGATTTAAGCATTTATTCACAAGAATTTTTACCAGAAAAGGTCTGTTTACATAAGGCGGCCGCAACATTGACTAACAGACTAGCATCATTCTTTGACATTTTTACGTAAAGTAAATTCAAACTGCCCGGGTTTTTTGCTTTTAACCAAGAATCGAGACTGTTTTATGTCCATATCTATAACGAATTCAGGGATTTAAGCATTTATTCAGAAGAATTTTCAACGAAAAAGCTCGGTTTACATAAGGCGGCTGCCACATTGACTAACAGACTATCATCATACTTTGACATATTTAAGTAAAATAAATGCTAACTGCTTGTTTTTTCTGCTTTTAACCAAGAATCGAGACTGTTTTACGTCCGTATCTAAAAAGAATTTGGGGATTTAAGCATTTATTCACAAGAATTTCCTACGTAAAAAGCTCTTTGTTGTAAGGCTGCCGCCACATTGACTAACAGACTAGCATCGTACTTCGACACATTTACATAAAATAAATGCTAACTGCACGTCTTTTTTTGGCTTTTAACCAAGAATCGAGACTGTTTTACGTCAATATCTATAAATGATTCAGGGATTTAAGCATTTATTCACAAGAATTTTCAACGAAAAAGCTCTTTGTCGGTCACCTTTGACGACAACGCCAACCAAACCAAGACCCCTTTTAATCGGTCCCATGTCCCGTCTGTATCATTATGAAATCTATGATTAAAATATGACTAAGACAAAAAAGTATTATTGTCCAAAAGACGGAAACTAAAAGGGCTGCCAAAAACAACACTGCTGTAGAAATTGGATGCAGTGATGTTTTCGTCAACGATGACGATAACGAAAATATTTCGTCAACGAACAATTTATTCACGACGATGATGTAACGATGACGCGCTGAAAGCATGTCTTGGCTAAAACATAACGAGATGGATTCCAGTTGTCTTCTGAGAGCAAGAGCATGAAAACCAGATGAAAATTCAACATAGTTTCCGTCATAAATTCACAATGTGTGATATTTTGTTATTGTATGTGTAATTAGAACGCAGTGTTTGGTTGTGTCACTCATGTGACATGCTGCACCTCCTCCTCGTTATCCCCGCCCCACACACTCGCTTACACACCGGGTGAGTAAGCCTATTCCCATTCCAGGCTCATTTTGTGATACATTTGTGTCAGGTGCTGCTTGGTAAGTTTTGTTTTTTCATCTTGGTCTTTGTAGCGTTAGCATAGCGTACACATTAGCATTTAGCGCGGTGACTGAGTGTCTTAAACTCTTGGAAAACATTTTACATACAGTTCGTGGCGTCCAGGTGAGTTTAATTATTTGAAAATAATGTGCTGTTTTCCTGCTGAGTGTGTATTAACATCATGAAAATGTTGATGTCCTTGTTGACTACAGTCATGTGCTCGTCCGTCATGTTCATTCCAAATTGTTGGAAACCTACACATGGACTAAAACTTTTGAAGTTTATCGACGAAAACATTTTGAGAATTGTCGACTAAAAGTAGACGAAATTTGTCTTGAGTTTTCGTTGACTAAAACTAGAGGAAGACGAAAACATTTTGAAATGACCAAAATATGACTAAGACTAATTAGTATTTTCGTCCAAACGACTAAGACTAAAACGAAAATTAAAAATGGCTGCCAAAAATAACACACTGTTGCAATGCTGTGATAGTTGCTACATCAAATCACTCCCAGTTGATTTTGAGATGTTTTGGGGTCAATTTCTGGTGAAATATCATCACTTCCTTTTGATTTTGTGGCATTTCGGGGCAACTTCCTGTTTGTACTGGGTCACTTCAGGTCTATTTGGGGGCATCACTTCCTATTATTATTGGATCACTTTATATTGATCTGGGGTCATTTCGTAGTCTCTTCTTGCTGATATCGGGTAACTTCTGATCTGGAGTCATTTCGGGTCAAGTTCCTGTTCATAATGGGTCACTTCCTGTTGATTACTCATCACCTCCCGCTGATCGGCGGATGACTTCCTGTTTATATCGGGTCACTTCCTGTTTCGCATGACATAAAGCTACCATCGATAACCCAATGTGATAAACATAGCTAGCTCAGTTGGTATTTTTCTCGAGTTTTTCACTGGAACTTTTTGAATTCTTCAAATCTTTTTTACCCGACGAGCAGACTTGCCTCGACGACGGCCGAGATGTCGGCGAAATGCGCTCGCAGCTCCGCCCGCGACTCGGGTCCGAAGGTCTGGTCGGCGGACTTTTCGTACAGCTCCGCTGCCTTGTCGGTGAGACGTGACAAGGCGGCGGCGCGGGCATCTACGTCCGCCCGGATGGCGAGGAGGCGCACCAGAAGAGCCGACTTCTCTTTGAGGCCGGGCTGCTGAGGGAGAACGGCGGCCACCTCCCCCTCCACCGACTCCATCCACTGCCGGAGCCGGTTCTCGCCGTCCAGGAAGCCGTTCCACTGAGACACCGTCCACTCCAGGCGACTGCGGACGGGAATCTCACATTCACTCAGTGAACGTCCCGGATACGAGAATAGAAAGGCGCCGGGAACCTGTGACAGCTCATGGAAGCGATCAACATATTAGCCCAGGCGTCCTTCAGGTCCTGAAGCTGTGCGCGAACGGCCTCCTGCCCGTCCGCGCCGTAGTGTTTCAGGACCTGTTCTCCTTTTCCGACCGTCACGTTGAGCTTTACCTCGCCTTCGCCCTTCATCAGAAGGATATCCTAAACGTCGACAAAAAGGTGCAAAATCACTGAATAGGAACTGTCTTCGGTAAAGGCGCTATGGTAATTTGCACGTCTTTTCGTGCTTCCGCCGTGAATTAAAGCGACTTTATCAGTAGAACCGTCTCGAGGCACATTTGCAACAACTAATGCATCCTAATCAATTCAAATTCAGATTGTGAGCCTTTATTTTTTTAGTATTCAGAAGTCGCATTTTTCCCGTGACTAAATTTTTTTGTAAATGGCTAGTTGACCAGAAAAAGTGGAAAAACGGAACCTGCACAAGCAGAAGCCTTTTCTCCAGGGTCTCTTTATTGCCGACGGTGCTGTCCAGCGTGGACAGTCGCTCCCGGATTCCGTTCAACCAAATTCCGGTGGCCGCCAGCGTCTCCCGGAAGGCCCGACGCTCTTGCTCCGCCAGCTGGCAGCCGCGTAGCCTCTCGTTCGCCCGTCGCAGCAATGCCCGATGGCGAGCGTCCAGCCGAGCCGACACCCGCGTCTCTCCGCCGTCGCCCCGCCCGCCTTCGTTTAGGGCCCGCGCCTCCTCACACAAGCGCTCAAAGGAATCTCTGGATGGATGGAGAAACGAGAGCCACCCAACGATCAAGAAGAAGTTTGGATGATGAAAAAGCGTCAAGACGCCAAACCTTTGTTTGAGCACTTCCTGCTGATACTCCTCTGCCTGTTGAAGTAACGTCTTTTCAGGAGAACATTGCTCAGCTTCCGGCAGATCGGCATCCATCCTATTTTCCGTGCGCTCCAACCACTGCTCCAGTCTTTTGAGACCATCTTCAAACCTGAAAGCAAAACCTGGATTGGAACCCAACCAAACTCCCTAAAAATGCTACTTATCCTACTTACAGTGTATGGCTAGTTAACGATAGCTTTGCCAGTCAAGCAACAGCAGTTTTATTCTGTTTTTTTTTGTTCCAACCGACACCGTTGAAACACCAAAACGACCCGAGTTCTCGCACAATACAGGAAACTTTTGTTTTGACACACATAAAAATAACTGCCTCCAGTTTGGCGCCACTCAGACGGCAGGCAGGTCAGGGTCGTAGCTGATCGTCACCCTCTTATCATCTCATGAGAACTTGCTCGAAACTCACCTCTTTTTTGGGGGATTAAAAATACATTCACACACCTATGATAAAAAACCTAGAGGGCCCTACAAAAAAGGAGGTGCCACTGAGCTGTGAAGCCACGCCCTAATTCAAACCAAAATGAATCTTCTAATTGGGTCAATACGACCAAGTGTGCCAAATTCCGTGGCTCTATAAGCTACGTCTCTGAAGAAATGTACTTCCTTTTAGTTGCAAACAAAGGATTGTCACAGCAACAGAGACATATGGACATGGGCCTTAAAATGTAGTATTACAAAATGGTGTTGTAACTACAATGACCAAACTGAAAAGAACTGGACATGTATAAATGAGTGACTTTTTTGCCACTAGTTGGCGGTGCAGAGTTGATGCAAATGACGCCTACAGGACCCTTCATGTTATGACTCTCAACAAGCACGGGAAGTTTGATGCAGATATGTTGTATATAGTTATGACTGTTCAATATTTGTGGTGAGAAAAAAATTGCGAACATATTTTCACTTTCCTGTTTGGACACCGCCGCTTCAACGAAATCTCATTTTTTATCAGGCCCCTGAACACATGTCTTAAGGCTCCCCTGATGCAGGTTTGAGGTCAATTGATTTTTTTCTCTTGGAGGAGCTTGTCTTGTAAAAAAGGGAGTTTCCTTTCCCCACTAGGGGGCGCCAGGCCTAATGGGTAGTATTTCAATGCAGTCGTGTTCAGGCTGGGATACCTCTCATACATGCTAGATATGAAAAAGACTGCACCTTGTATCAGGGAGTTATTAGTCATTTACTGAATTTGGTGTGTTGCCAAAAAATGGCTGACTTTGGCGCCCTGCCCAGGTCAGGCCCGTGAATGAAAACTCACCATTTTGATGAACTTAAGATCTCATACTGTATGTCTCATAAACAGTCTCACCAATTTTGAGGAGGATCCAACTAACTCCCTAGGCGCCGAGGTCTCAAATGTGCAGCCTGTAATAATAAACATTTCACATTCGATCCATAATACCCAATTTCCTGTTGGGTTTGGAATATGGGTGCAAGAGACTTTTTGGAGCAGTTTTGTACAACATATCGACTCCCCAAATTTCATCGATCTGCGTTGAAAAAGCCTAATAGAAGAGGCCTTTTTGAAAAATTCAAAGGGGTGCCACTGATCGATCGCAAATTTATCGAAATTTACGTGAAGCTGCATGTATGTGCAAATTTTGGTGAGTTTTCGAGCATGCTCAGGCCTCCAAATTGGCCATTTTCATTTGCCCTGAAAAAAGAATAATAATCCTGTGTGTTACAATAGGGCTCTCGTGCTAGTTGGTGCCCTAAAAATGTCAGGAGATAAAGGGGCATAAAAGTTGTACACCCGATTTAGCAACCATCGCGGCAAAGCTTGGAATTTCTCCAGAAATGGCATTTTCTAGTTTTGCCGGCGTCTCGGCTAATAACGGATAGCCAGCAATCAAATATGGCCAATTAAACATCTTAAGGTCACCCTTTGACGAGGGACGCGCTGTCCTCCAGGATCTGTCGGTTGTGCCTGCACCGCTCCACGAAGCTGTCCCAGTCTTGCTGGACGGACGAGAGCTGCTGCTGGACTTGTCCGGCATTGGCCTTGGGGAGATGGAGCAGAAGCTTCTCTCCTTCTTCGCAGACCCGCGTAAGATGCGCCTCGCCATCCTCCATGCGCTCCGCGGCACCCTGAAAAACAAATGGAAATCTGACACGGCACAGACGGCGCTCTCTCTATCGCTTCTTAAGTTTAGATGCATCAAATGGCCGGCGAGTGTTGCCTTCGGTCCGGGTAGTTCCATAACTAACGAAAGCTAGCGTCGAACACTCGCCGTTACCTTCAGTTTCTGTAATTTGCGTTCAACTAAGTGAGCGTCTCCGGAACGGTCGCTGCACTCTTTGACAATCTCCTTTTGCTCTCGCAGCCAAGCGTGGAATTCCTGAACTCCGTCTGCAGGATCAAACTACAAAGGTCAGCAAATGAGGAAAGCAACTCCTCCTCCCCCCTTGACGACACGTCTCACCGTCGAACCGTTGACAAAGACCATTCTGCAGGGACGCCAAAGTCCTGGCCGAAACCCGGTTGACAGACTCGTACGTCTTGATGAGCTCGGTGAGTGCCGAACCCAAAGCGGAAAGTTCCTCCGAGGGGTATTTGCGACACAGGTTGTTCAGGCTTTCTCTGGTGGAGTCGATGCTTCCTTGCTGATTTTCAAGCTCTTTTTGAATCTCCTAGAAGACAAAGAATTCCAGGACGATCTTTAGACTTGAACTCAAAATTAAATCAAGGGCCTTGGATTACAGATGGGACCTTAATCAAGTACCTACAATTCAAAGAAGGTCTTACGACCTAGAATAAATGACTTAGAATTTCAGGGAAGTCATTAATCCTGAAATCAAGGCCTTGAATTTCAGGTAGGGAATTAATTGGATTTGCAAAGGTCCTGCGACCTTGAATCAAGGACCTTCACCTTGATTCGGCAGACGTCCTCTGGACCTGAAGCGGCAGGGGACGAGACCAAGGTGTCCTCCGTGCTCTTGAGCCAAGCAGACATTTGCGCGATGTAATCTTCCAGCAGTTTCTTCTGGGAGCTGAAGTCCAGCAGGTTTCCCAGCGCCTGTCCGTGCAGCTTCCGAACCAAATCCATCTTTTTCTCCAGGTCGCTTGCCAGCAACTGCGGAGAAAAGTTTTACCGGCGGATCCGTCTCCTTCTGCCGAGTGCGCTGTTTCCGTCCCAGGCTACCTGCGGTTTGGAAGGGCTTTCCCCACTTTGGCAGCTGCTCCTCAACTCGGTCATTTTGCTCCGCAGCAATACCAGCTTCAGCTCCTTCTGGCCTATTTCTTCCTGTCGACAAGAAGCCGGGAGAATCAGTGTTCGCGTCCGCATTGGGCTCAAACCTGAAAAGCTTACTTGTAGTGTGGAGAGTCTGGCCGCCAGCTTGCGACTGTCGTCGAGGCGGTCCGCGCTCTCGCGGAGTTCTGTCATGCAGTCGCCGCTCCAGCTTTCCACGTCATCCGCAATGTGCCGCACGTCCTCCCACAGGAGGAAAGTTGGCTTCAAGCGATGGAGGTTTTCATCCAGCCTCTCGGACACCTGCGGGACGGAAAGTCAAAGCGAGAATACCGCACCTTTTCATTTTAGTAGCTTGATTCACGCCGGACCCGGAACGAGATACCCAAACGGCGGTTAGCTCTTTAGGCAACCTCAGTAACATGTCAAAGGTATTTACAAGGTATAAAGAAACCCCTGAGTGACGCATTGAAGTTTGCGGACGACAGAAGACTAGCGACGATCCAAAGATACGTACGTCCAGCCAGCGGTCCACCAGCGTCTCCGTCTCTTTTTTTAACGTTTGCCAGTCACACTCCGGCACCTTCTTCAATTCAGCCGCCAACCGTTTCCCTTTGTCGGAAAAGCACTCCAGTTCCGGTTGCGCCTCGGCCAGCCGCGTCTTGACCGCTTCGTGCTAGAGACCCAACGGTAAGACTCGTCTATATGTCTGCGAGTCAGTGGGCGGGCTGCGAACGAGCCGACTCTGTTCTCACCTCGATGAGGGCGCGTTTGGTTTCCTCGTGGTCCGTCAGAGCGTAAGTGATATCCAGCAGGGCTTCTGCGCTCTCCATTGCGCCGCTGACGGCCGATTTCAACGTTTGATACTCTCTCAGGAGCTCGGTAATGACGTCGCACTGCTCTTGTCTGTAGGACACACAAAAAACACCAGATGAAGTGATCGAGCGGCAATTCCTGGCTGTGGCGGTCTGAAAGTCCGCTTTTGTCAAGTTGCAATCAAAACCGTCCGAATTATACCATTTTTTTGGGCTCGCGAGTCCCACACCTGGCCGCGTGGTACCAGCTGACACATATACTTTACCGGTACAATGGTTTTGGACAAAAATCTACATTTTTACTTTTAATACTAAATGACTGCATAGCAGTGTTGGTTTTGGCAGCCATATAATGGTTGTCTTAGTCTTAGTCTTTTGGACGAAAATACTTATTGGTCTTAGTCATATTTTAGTTATTTGGAAGCGCATCACGTCAAATGAGTGACACAACCAAACACTGCTAAGATGCGCTAACTACACATGCGATAAGAAAATAGCACACATTTTTAACTAACGACGGAAACAATGGCAAATTTTCACCTCATTCTCTTCTCGTCAGACGACAACTGGCATCCATCTAGATGTTTCCGTTTCCCAAGACACGTTTTTAGCTCGTGACGTCATCGTCATGAAAAAAATTGTTCATTGACAAAATATTTTCGTTTCTGTCATCGTTGACGAAAACAACACTGCTGCATGTATCACTCAAATGTAAAGTCATTGCCATCATGGCTTGTTCAGCGTAGAACGTTTGTTCATCTGACCCAACATGAACAGGAAGTCACCCCAAATGCCCCACAATCAACAGGAAGTGACCCAAAAATCATAAGAAAGGGACCGAAAATCGACAGGAAGGGATTGAAAATGAACAGGTTGGCCTTAAATGAACAGTAAGTGACCTGGAAATGCCCCAAAATCAATCACTTAAATGGATTGGACGTTTAATCATTTAAATTGACAGCAGAAGGAACCCAGACCCGAACCCCATTTTTACGGTGGGACACGTCGCTGTCGGCCATCTTGAGTAAGGTGACGGGCGCTCGGAAACTACCTAGATCTCGAAAACCACATATCGGGCAGCGCGGGGGGCCCGGTTGTTTCTTAGTACTCGCAGATACCCGCAACGTCATTTTGGTGGCGTATCAGCAAAAGGCTAGTAGGCAGGCAGTGTTGTTTTCGTCAACGACAATGACAACGAAAACATTTCCTTAACGAACATTTTTTTCATAATGATGACGAGCTGAAAACGCGTCTTGGATGACTAACGTGACGAAAAGATGACCAATTTACTTCTGACGAGACTACAACGACATGAAAATGCAGCATCGTACCTGTCACATGTTCGCAATGCGTGACATTTGATAGTTGTGCACGTAGCCGAGCCGTCATTCACGTGACTTGCGCACGCCCCTACCCTCCCGAGGCAGTGCCGATGAGCAGTGATCTAACAACAATGGCGGCTCCAAGCGCAAGGATTCATGGTCGCATTTTAACTGTAATCCGACCAAAAGCAATGCACTGTCCCCGTGGGACACAAGTGGGGCGGCTGTGGCCACATACTTGATGGAGAAAATACCTGTACTACGAATCTGAAGCTGCATGCAATGATCAACATGTTAATATTTATGAGAAGGTAAGTTGTTACAAGTTGTTTATAATGACAGAAAATCTTAATTGACCTACTGCATATAAGGTTGTACTTTGGATTATCATAACAGTCTTCTCCTTCCTGCCTTCGATGGGGGTGGACGTGTTTTCTCCCTGCTTCTGCTGCTGCTATCTTCGTCAGTCTAGTCTGTCTGCTTTTTTTGTGTTTTCCCTCTGTGGATGAACTGTTGCTAGTCTCTCATACGAAAATGGTTTTGATTAGTTGGTCTCGCGCAATTGACAAGATTTTCCCAACAAGACACGCTGCACCAGGAGAGCCGTTTTGCCCAGATGGGACCTTTGCTGCTGGCTATGTGAGAGATTCATAGGAACACTGGAAGCTCGCCTGTCTCACTGTCCTATCTATGGAAGATATTAAGGATATTTGGCTGTTTGGCGTGACGGTCGTGGGGTTCCTTCTGCTTGGCTTAGGAGGCGCCCTGCTCTACCTTAGTCTAAGTTTCCAAGACAGCAGCTTTCAAGGAAATCGACAAATTGACCACGGATCAAACGGTGCAATTCAAGGCATTAGAGGACCGTGTCGAGGCTCGGATTGAGAACTTGCTCCATGGACACACGGTTCAGTCCGAGGAAGGATGGAGAAAAGTGGATGCTACCTGGCACCAGATGGCGGAACTGTCGAGGCAGACAGCGACTATTGGCAATGACTTAAGGGACCTGAGGTCTCGCCTACGCCCTGAGGAGCGCAATTTTGACTGAAGACCAATTGTATTTGGACCTATTAAATTCGGCTTAATTTGACTATAATTTCCCTTTCCCTTTCCCGAACCCGTTATCCCAACCTTCCCTTCTCCTGGAGAGAGCCGCACAGATGGCCCTATATGTTGCCCTTGATTCTCTTGCTAAGGCCGGTCGCAGAGCCCTGTGACTCTTATTTTGTCTACAGACACGTACAAATACTGATACACTTGTGCATACACACACTCACACACAACCCCCCCCCCAGTCTGCTACCGCCTTTTCTTACTATCTCTGCCCCCCCCCCCTTCCTCCAACCATGACTGGTAGTTTTCCTTTTTTTCGTACAAAAAATCCCAGCACGTGACCTGTGCTTCGTGTCATATCCCTGCTATGTTGTATGATATATGTGTGTACTGTAACTTCTGTAACTGCTTTGTAATTCCTGAAAAAGAGAGAGTGGCGGCGCGGTTCATCTGCAGCGGCTCGATGCTCACTCATCGGATTTCATCTCATTGTCACTTGTGTCAATGATAAATAAAGCTTCTTGTATCTTGTCTGTCACAGGGCCCATTTGTCGCCCGTTGATTAATAGTTAAATCGTTCACTTGCATTGACGGTAATAGATGTCCAAATGTTTGACTCTTTTCATCCTTCTGCTGTGAAGATGTCAGTTTTTAGACAGTTTGTAGGTTGGCAGCGAATATTAACATTCTTTGCCAACTCTCCCACTTTTAATGAATTTGACGTCTAGCGTCGTCAATGGCAGCCAATGAGTTTATATAAAAACTCTAAACAGGCCAGTTCCAGACTCTTTACATTTGTCTTTGTCATGGTCTAGTCAATATGTGTTGAATTACAACATGCATACTACTGTAAATAAATATTCAGATGCTCTTGTCTTGTATATAATGCTGAATGCTTTAATTGGATTTGTAAATGCATCCCTCTCCACCCTCCAGAACCCCGAGGTCGAAATGCGTAAAGATAACAAGAAGAACAACAGGATACGGTCAAGACAGACTCGTTGGAACAATGTGCCAAAGAAAATGCGCTTGCTCTTTGGATTGGGCATACGGGCTACCTGCTTCCGCAGGTGTGTTAATGCAGTGCAATTCAATTTGGACTTGTTCTGAGTGGGCCAGGAGTTGGTTATTAGTTTTCTGTTGTTTTACAGTTATCAGGGTTTGGCCTATTTTAATTTCCAAACATGTTACATGTATCCTTCCTTAAGTTCCTTATAAATTGTAAGCTACAAATGACTTGTACCTTCCTTTTATTTTACTGCATTCATTGTGTAAAGTTCACCAAAATAAAGCTAGTGTTGTGAAAATACGTTTTTACTTGACTGTCAATGTTCATTCGAAATTGTTGGAAAACTTGGTAACACTTAACAATAAGGGTCCCGTAATTAACATTAGTTAATGCATTTTTAGACAATAACTAATGTTTAAGTAACCGGCTTAATTAACCATTACTGAATGTTTTTTGGACCCTTATTGTAAAGTGTAGCACATGTGTCCCTTAACAAAGAAATTATAAATGTTTAAGTTAACAAACCCTAAGCCTAAACACTAACCCTATGTATTTTTTTAATTTTACCAAACTATTACTGTCTTGTTATGCATTAACTAATGCATTAACTCATGCATTAACTCACGTTAATTGATATAGTAATAAATGTTAGATAAGCAATTATATTAATTAATATATTGCTAAATGTTAAATAAGGATTATATGAATATTTTAATGTGACTTAAAACATTATTGTCTTAAAATGCATTAACTCATGTTAATTAATATATTAATTAATGTTAGATAAGGGATTAAATTAATTATTGTCATGTTACTTAAACATTAGTTATTGTCTAAAAAATCATTAACTAATGTTAATTAAGGGACCCTTATTGTAAAGTGTTACCGAAACCTTTATTATTTTACTAAAACTTTTTGTATCCGTCAACCAATACTAGTCTAGATTTCAACTAAAACTAGACTAAAACTTGTTTGCATATTCGTCGACAAAAACTAGACTAAAACTAACACATTTTGAAATGACTAAAATATGACTAATAAGTGTTTTTGTCCAAAAAAATAAGACTTCGACTAAAATTAAAAAGGCTGCCAAAACAACACTGTTGGCAGGTTACCTCTCAGCAAGGAGCCTCTCGGCGTCATCCCAGGCAGCCTCCAGCCGGCTCATTTCCTCTCGCGCCTCCCCGGCCAGAGCGACGTCTCGCCGGGCCAGCTGCCCGACCTTGTCCCTCAGCCACTGGGCCTCATGCCGGTGCGACCGCAGCTCATCCTCCAGCTGATTGAAGAAGCGCGACCTGACACAAAAGTTTGGTGTCAAACCGGCGGCTGCATCGTTTTGGGTGCATTCACACACTACACATCCACTAGATGGAGTTTCACTAAAGGGAGCGTCACACTATGATGAACAATCACTGATCCATACTGTATATGACGCGCACTTTTGAGAAAATAGAAGACTTTTAGGTGCAGAAACAAATACCGTATTGGGCCAAATATAAGACGGTGTTTTTTTGCATTGAAATAAGACCGAAAAAGTGGGGGTCGTCTTATATTCGCGGTCTAGACGTTTTACCCATTCACGTCGCCAGATGGCGCCAGATATCATTGAAGCGATGTTCTGTCATGACAGATCTCAGCTACTCTCAAGTTTAACCAGTTTGCATTATTTTATTTCAATGTTTTTCCTTATTCAGATTTCTTTCAAGACTACAGTTACAGGTACACTTCACTTTGATGGTTAATGCAGTCATTGCAATTTTGTTGTTTTATCACAATATATTGGTTTATTTACAGTTCAAAAACCAGAAGCCATTCATTTATGAATGTGATTGCACTTTAGTTTACATATTTAAATGTTCAGATATTAAGATTTGAATGAGGCAAAATAAAATGCTTTTACATATTTAAATGTTCAGATATTAAGATTTGAATGAGGCAAAATGAAATGCTTTTTCTCTCAAATATATTGTTATAACCATTTGTTTCAAATGTACTGTAATTATTTTCTGTATAAAAATTAATTTTGTGTTCAAAAAGTCTTTTTTCCAACTTGAGTCTTGAAAAAGAGGGGCCGTCTTATAATCAGGGCCGTCTTATATTCGGGCTAATACGGTATTTCCTTTTTTAATGAAGAAGACTTTTGGAAAAAAAAGAACATTACCCATTTCCGAACCTTTTTTTAAAATCTATTTTTTAAACGAGAATTAGGGAGGGATTGGACAACTTTCGCCGTCAACGGCAACCAAAGAGTTAAGCGCCTACGGATTGGCCATCCAAAAATAAAATGTCACAATTTCACCTCTGGTGTCATCTAGTCTGACACCAGAGACCTGACACCTGTCTAGCATTCGTCAAAACCCGAAGCGATGCTCCAATCTACTTAGCGTGAAATAGGCTCACCTTTGCTGCAGCGCCAAAAGGCTGGGCTCTTTCAAGCTCCGACGCCGGGCTTTTTCTTCCACGTCCTCCACGGCTTTGAGCAGTCGCTCTTTGCGCTCTCCGAAGGATGCCCGCAGAGCCCCCGAGGCCTCGGCCTCGCTCCTCTTAGCCCCCAGCAGGTTGCCGACGGCGTCCAACTCGGCACCCAGCGCGTCGGCCAGCGCGCGGCACGTCTCCAGGGAGCCGGCCAGGCGCAGGCGGCTTTTGCGGAGGCCGGCATCCAGGTCTGTGGCCAGCGTCTCCAGCCGCCGCGCCTCTGGGACGGCGGCGGAAAGCTGTCGCTGGAGTTCCTCCCAGCTCCCGCCGTCTTTGGCGCCGCGCTGCAGGCCTCTTGCGACCTCCGTGCTCGCCTCCAGCGTCCGCCAAAAGCTCTCCAGATTTTCCAGGCACTCGGAGCGCCAAAGGACCAGGCGGCGAGCTTCCAGGTAGGGTTGTACTCGGCCGTCCACGCGGCCGCGAAGGATTTGCGCCTCGTCGGGTCGGCACCGTCGGCACAGACTCTCCGTCTGAGCGTCCAGACTCTCTTTGGCGCTCGCCCGCTCCTCCAAGGCGGCCAGGCTTTCCTGCCGAGGGAAAAGCCGCATCTGGCTCATTCTCATTCCCGATCGTCAATTTTTCTTTTTGCGAACTCACTTGGACTCGTCGGCGGGCCGTCCGCAGGTTGGCCGGGTCAATTTCGGAAAAGGAGAGCAGAGTGGAAAGCTCATTTTCACTCCACTGGGAAAACTCTTCCAGGTCTCGCTCAAACTGCTCTACTCGGGACAGCTGGTCCTGGAGCTCCTGAATTCTGGAGGATGACAAATAACAACACGCAGCCCCATCTCAGCCTTTCATTGGTAAGCGTGGGAGTACCTTGCAACCAAAAAATTGAGAAATTGCTCCTTCGTGGCGATGGGTCAATTCTAGGGATGTACCGAATGCAAAATTGTGGGCCAAAACCAAAAACCGAATATTTGAAACACTTGTCCGAAAACCGAAATAATACACACTATAAAAACGATTTTTGCGGGTAGTAATTATGATCCATATAAATTATATAAATTATACTAGAAGTGTTTAGGTAAGCAAGTGAACTGTATTAAATTGGTTAAAATGAACTCTCTTTACCCAATTTGAATCAGTATAAACTTCAACTTGAACAAACAAGATAATATCTACCCAAAAATATTAGGTGTATGCTCAAGGCTGCACATGCGCCAACGCGTCTTCCTTGAAACTGAAAGGAGGACCGTTTCATTTGGCAAGACACTGTGAAAGAATATATTTGATTCATGCTTATAAAACACGATTATTGACTGCTGTGGAACTATTTGCTTGGATGTGAGACTGTATTCAGGTTCGTGCATTCCAAATATGTGTGGTTCATGTATTCCTTTGAACTTCCAAAATGACGCCAGTTGACTGCCCCTTCAAGTTTTGACTCCTCTTTTTCCAGCATGCTTTTCTGTGGAAAATTCCCAAGTCGGGCTGTAATAAGTTTCACTTCTGTTTCACAGTAAGCATCCAGTTTTGAGAAGCAATACCAAATAGGTAGAAGCCTTTAGAGCTGCCTCAATCTGAAGTAGCCAATTATCGCTCACCACATACCCACTGTTATGAGATGTTTCTGACCATGTGACTTTGTAAATAAAAAAGTTGCGCGGGCTCCAGAAGGTGGGGAGGAACACATCTTAAACCTTGAAGCTGACTCGAGTGATTCCTGACCGCAAGTGATTTAATTCCCAATGAGGTGGGAGGTTCTTCTCCTCGTGACTGTCATTTGAATAGAATACTCTTGTGTGTTTTATTTCCTGACAGACACTCTAACTTGGATGGCATCGTACAGTAACAGGTAAGTTTGAACTTACTTTTATAAATGACAATGCGAAAACGTTAACAAGCCTGGTATGCTGCATGTTAAATTAAGAAGCCCCTGTAGTAAAAATATTTTTATATTTTATTCCTGGCTTTCGACAGTAATGCCTGATAGCTAGCTAAAAGCTAGCTGTTTTTCAGAGCATAGCAACATGTGTTGCTGGTAATAATGTGGCTTAATTTGAAACATCAACCTTATTTTCTAATTAACTTTTCAGTTATGGTGTACAGTATTGTCTAATGTTTCGCCCTTCAGTATAATTGAGTGACGCTGGGCTGTAAATGGCAGCAATGTTGACAACCGCTAGATGCCACCACAACTCGGATTAGTCAATATGTATTAAGGCAGGGGTCCTCAACGACCGGGCCACGGACCGCTACCGTACCGCATTTGGTTCCGGGCCGCGCAGAAATAATAAATAATTTATTAACAACTGCATTATGGCCGACTGACTTTGGCCTGTGCCACTTAAGTTTAACACACCAATATCCCTGTCTACTCTAGATATACAACTACAGGATAGGAGGTCAGCATAGAAATGCATTGATTGGACTGTTAGCTGTACATCTTGTTTTGTATATCTTTGTGCACTTGGCCTCGATAATAACGTTATGACGTAGGTTGTCGCCCATCACATTTGTTCCCGGAAATAATTAGCCACCACACTAGAATGACTGAAAAACAGACGTCTTCGGACAGATTTTTTACGGGGAAAAAGGGAACCTGACGAGCCAGAAGATGAGCCTACAACCTCAAAGAAAACAAATCTATGCTACTTCTCAATCACTAAAGACCCACGAACTGCGAAGGAGTGGATTCGTGACTCGTATGTGAATAAACCGAGTGATTCGAGCATGTCTGTGCAACAGGAATATCAGCTTGTAGAGATCGCAAATGACGGCGACCTTAAACGTACGTTTGAGACAACAACTCTGCCGAGGTTCTGGATTAAAGTCATTTCGGAATATCCTGACATCGCTAGGAGAGCACTGAAAACTGTGCTACAATTTCCAACATCGTATCTTTGTGAAGCGGGCTTCTCTCACTCTCCCATCTCGGGACCATCTCGTCTCAACGAAACAAGCTCAGGCCTCCCGCTGCTGCAGTGGGTGAGTTGTATTTTCCCTGCACTTAACACGACGGGAATAAAAACAGGGCTAAAAACAGATGTTTATTTTATATTTGCTGTATTTTTCTGCCGCACATTGCCAGTGTTCTGACAAATTTGGCATGCGCGTAACGTTAAAAATGACCGCGAATGCAGCGATTCCAAAGTACACACTACAAACTTTCTTTAAAGAAAGGAATATTAACTTACGTTTGCCATGTTAGCTGCACACAACAATTGCATGCAGCTCTCTCACTTAACGACTTCGCCGTGTTAAGCATTTATTTACGCTATTTTCGTGTTGCACATGTATGTTTATAATGTAAATAGTTTTTTAGCATCGTTGGATAACAGTGAGAGTCTAACAATATAAAAGAGGGCTTTTTTCACCGCCACAAAAGCTTTGGGAGCAAAATTTTATAAGGGTGCAAAATTTGACACACCGGTCCGTGAAAAAAAGACCCAAATCACACCGGTCCGTGGTGAAAAAAAGGTTGGGGACCCCTGTAATAAGGTACAACTCATCAGCAAGCTATCCAATAGCCGTATCACGATCCTGATTATTTTATTCAGGTGTGTTGGAGGAGGGAGAGGTGGAAAACAGACTGGATAGGTGCCTTTGAGGACTGGAGTTGGTGACCCCTGCTCTAGGAAGTCTTTTCAATGAATAATGTATTTCATTTACATTTATTCCTTACATTTATTTGCACACTAATTTCATGAAAGCCTTTTGCATTGGAGTTTAACCTTCTACAACCATAGACTTCATAATGATTGATGGGTCAGACTCCACCTTCACTGCGCAACGCCTTTAAGTTGGGGGCCGCCCTACAGTCCGCTTCAGTTATTCGCAGTCGGTCGCAGAGTCAACACATGCAGTGATCCAACGCCGGATTTAGGATTGAAAAAGTACAAAAGCTGTACCGCATGCAAACAAGAAAGATTGTCTCAGGAGAGATTTGTTCGAGGATTCAACGTCATTGTTATATTTTTCGTACCATGCATGCATTTTGAAACGTTGTGAAAAAAAATCCATGGGAGAAATTAACCGCTACGGACTAGCCTCATAGTTCGCAATATTTACGTAAAATAAATGCTACCTGCACGTTTTTTTTTTTTTTTTGCTTTTAGCAAAGAATCGATAGATATGGACGTAAAACAGTCTCAATCCTCGGTTAAAAGCAAAAAATAAAAATAAAAAAATAAAAAAATAAAAGTGCAGTTAGCATTTATTTTACGTAAATATTGCGAACTATGATGCCAATGCAGTAGCGCCTAATTTCTCCCATGGATTTTTTTCACTTTTCAAAATGCATGCACGGTACGATAAATATAATAATTACCTTGAATCCTCAAACAAATCACTCCTGAGACAATCCTTCATGTTTGTATGCGGTACAGCTTTCGTTCTTTTTCAACAGATATCCGGCGTTAGATCGCTGCGTGCCTGTGTTTCTGAATAGCTCCTCTTGATGTGGGCGGCCCCCTACTTCAATGCGAGGCGCAGTGCATGACTGATCTGACCCATCAATACATTATGAAGTCCATGGTGAGGCAGCACACGCACGCCACTAATTAGAGCAAGAGAGAGTTCACTGCTACACTCAGGTTGAGTTGCTGAATCAGTAATATTATGAAGTGTCGAACCGAAAATTAAATTTGACCTATTTTCCGCCTGAAGGTTTTGGGCGCCGAATTTTCTGTCTCAACTCTAGTCATTTCCCATTCATTTTGGCTCATTTCATTTCAACTCCTTTGTGAACTCATTGGCTGCTCTCAAATAGGAATGATAATATGAGCATCTTCTCAGTTGAAATCAAATGGATGTCCCTCCCATCCTGAGCGACGCCATTTCATTTTTTAATCCCTTCCTGTTGACTTTGAGGCACTGACGGGTCACTTTCTGATAATTTTGGGGCATTCTCCCATCACTTGTCGTACCTTTTGGGTCACATGCTCTCCATTTTTGGATAATTTGACAACTTTTTTTAATCAAAATTATTGACCACTGATGGAGATTTGGTTTTGCAGGTCCGAACTGAAAATGAATAGGGTTGAATGGACATGTTTTGGTGAGAGTCCTATGTGCCGTTGGAAATGAATAACCGCGACTGAAAGCAGTGTCTACTCACCTTTGAGGAAGAGCTTCATTTTGGGCACGCAGTCTCTCCTGCAAGGCGTCAAGCTCTTCCCTCAGCCGCCGCGCCGTATCTTCTGACGCGCTGCCGTAAAGCGACGCCGCGAGGGAGAGCAGGTGAGCGCGAGCGGGCTCAAGGGTCTCCGCCTCTGCGAGTGAGGCCTGAAAAGACATTTTTTTACGGTTTCGGCCAGAACGGTAAGGGAAAGCGAGTCACGTACCCGCACATCCCGCAGCTCGGCGCGGAGTTTTCCTCCGTCAGCCGAAAGGTGCCGACTCTCTATCTTAACGGCGCTTTCGCTCCTCTCCAAACAGGAAACAAAGTCGCCGCGTTGTTTCTCAAAGCTACGGCCGAAAAGAAAAGGAAAGCAAAGGTTGCGACCTTTAACAAAATGCGGTTCAATTTAACTCATGGCCTTCTACTTGGTGCAAAGCGAGATGGCCGGCGGCAAATGAATGGACGTACATTCGTTGCTGGTCAAGTGATTAACTCATTTAATTTCAAGGCAGAAGCATGAAAAGAGCCTTGCCATCAAAGTCTATGCATTGACATTCAAATGTCTTTCTCAACCCTTTTTAAAAAGAAAAGATGATCTTATCTATGACAAAGCATCTGCCAAAGCACCACTAGGGGGTGACAAATAGTAGCGAGCAATCAGACAATCAGGCACCGGAAATTTTATCGAGTCAGGTTACCAGCGGTCAGAACCTCTACCAAATTGATATGGGGTTTCAGTACCCTACTCCGCCGGCGGCAGCCATTATGCAAGAGTAACCCGGAAGTCTCGGAGTTTCCTACCTCTGCCAAAGGTTCAGCAGCGTCTCCAGGGTGCCCTGCTTTTTCTTGGCTTCCTGTGCATTTTGTTCCAAGCGGCTACTCAAGTCCTCCACGTCGGCCTCTGCTTGACCCCCGTCGCTGAGTCGGCGGGTGCTGGCCGACAAGGAGAGCAGGCTTCCCTTTAGCCTCTCCAGCCGCTGACACGCGTCCTGGAAGGCGGAAAGGCGGAGCCGCTCGAACGGAATAGTATTTTTTCTCGTATTTACTGTTTGACTGTTTGTATTACTCTAACACAAACAACATAAAATGCTGTATTGGCCCGAATGTAAGACAGTGTTTTTTGCATTGAAATAATACTGAAAAAGTGGGGGTCATCTTATATTCACGGTCTAGACATTATACCCATTCACGACGCTAGATGGCGCCAGATATCATTGAAGCGATGTTCTGTCATGATAGATCACAGCTACTCTCAAGTTTAACCAGTTTGCATTATTTTATTGCAATGTTTTTCCTTATTCAGATTTGTTTCAAGACTACAGTTACAGTTAGACTTCACTTTGATGGTTATTGCAGTTATTGCAATTTTGTTGTTTTCTCACAATAGATTTATTTACATTTCAAAAATCAGAAGCCATTCATTTACGAATGTGCACTTTAATTTACATATTTAAATGTTCAGATATTAAGATTTGAATGAGGCAAAATAACATGCTTTTTCTCTCAAATATATTGTTATAATTATTTGTTTCAGATGTATTGTAATTATTTTCTGTATGAAAATTAATTTGGTGTTCAAAAAGTTTTTTCAAACTTTAGTCTTGAAAAAGAGGGGGTCGTCTTATAATCAGGGCCTCTTATATTCGGGCCAATACGGTAAATAGCATTTATATCACAGTTTAAGAAAATCAAGCAGAATAAATTTCATTTTACGAACAGCTGGACTTGAAATGATTAGAATTTGCAGCACTAAGAAAACGGGCAGATAAGGGCAGAAAAGATACAGGATGCCTTCTGACCATGGAAGCCCTACACATGCGTCATGCTGCTGACTGAGCAAGATTGACGCTGACAATGAGGTGATAGGCAAGACATACAAGCCCACGTCTGCACCACCAAATCCCACAATCAGCTCTTCTGGACATTCCAGAAGATATGGCGGGACATCTTGTCTTCCCACAAGGAATAATAACAAGGATACACGCGACTGAGAAGTTGACATTCAGCACTCAACTCTCGTTGCCCTGACAACAGTAACGCCCGATACCCTCCTGCCCAATCCACAAAGAAAATAGTCCTAAATAACGCCCGAACACACTCTTCTTCGGGACCACGGCCCGCCTCACCAGAGCCTTTTAAAGACTGAATGTTTAACTAATCGTTGTCATTTTTCTCGGGAATCTTTTGTGGACTTCTGAAATGGTGACCCTGGATCCAGTTTGCTCCTCACCAGAATCTTTTTGCTGTTTTGCCTTGCCGTTTGATCGCTGTCAACCTGAATAAATTGTCAACTTGTGTTTCGAAGCCTTTTTCCAGCTTTTAAAATGGAGTCAGTACAAGGGGTTAAGACTAAGGTGAATGCACGCAGTTTGGCCATTTGGCCGGGTTGCGCCATCCCAGGTCGTTTGAATTGCGCTAGCGCGGTTCGGCTGGCCTGGTTCCGGGAATCTGGCTAAAAGGTTAAATCCTTTAACGCTTAATAGGGCAAGGCCGTCCAAGCCGACAGCTAAGAACGGAGTACCGTGTGGTTTTGAAGGGCTCTGTAGGTATCCGATGAAGAAGCACATATCTCCATGGGCTCTTCCAGCTTTGACTGAAGCTCACGGAGTGACGCCTGCACCTAGAAAATACAAATACGCTAACATAGAAGCGGAAAAGATGGCACAAACTCCGGAAGTATCTATTGCCAAATAGAAGACATCTGAGAGAAACTTTTTTTTATTTTAGCGTACCTCTCCGAGGCTCTGCGAGAACTTTTGTCGGCGTGAGGCACTTTCTAGCAGTTGGTCACGGAGCTGCCGCACGCTCTCCCTCAGCTCGTCCCAGTAACGCCCCGTTTGGGTCAGACGGGCCTTGACACGAGCCGCCTCGCCCGAAGAAACGAAGAGCAGCACGTCCCGGGACTCGGCCTCCAGTCCGGGGAGGAGCTCGGCCCGTTCCCGGAGCTCTGTCTCCACGCCCTAAGCGCACACACACACGTCGTTGGTCAAACAGGGATTTAAAATCGCTTTATCGTACCCGTAAGTATCAAGTGCGAACGAAGCGGGCTAAAATGACGGAGAGCTCGGCGTACCTGGAGCACCTCCGTCTGTTGCTCCGGTGTCGAAGCGGAGGCCTTCAAGGAGTCCACTTGCTCTTCCTTGTCAGAAAGCCAGGAGGAAAAAGCCTGAAAGCGGCCTCTGAAGGCATCCCACTTGTTCTTCATCTCCTCTGCCCTTTGGACACTGGAGCACAAAAGCAGACCTTACCAGAGAGGTTGAAAAAAAAAAAGTTTCCGACCGGAAAGTAGTGATGCACCGCTATGGGTCTTTTTTTGGCTCCAGATACCAATTCTCGTGCGGAATCAGCAGGTACCGATACTCTTACCGATGCCGCATTTTGTAAAAAAAAAAAAATTCTTTTAATCCTAAAGATGCTTACTCACTTGAGTGCTAAGTCATCGTTTGGTCAGACACCCCTTAACTCAAATGTACGATTGTTCTGCCCGACTTACAGTCCTAATAAATGTTCTGCACCACTTGAACATACTTCTCTGCTACTCCAGCCTTCCTCATACATAACCACAGTTTCTCTCTTGGGCACCCTGTCATATGCCTTCTCCAGAACTACAAAGACACAAAATAGCCTCTTCTTATCTTCTCTGTACATCTCTATCAACATCCTCAAAGCAAATACTGCATCTGTTGTACTCTTTTTTTGGCATGAAACCATACTGCTGCTCACAAATGTTCACCTCTGCCCACAGTCTAGCTTCACCTATTCTTTCCCATACTGTAGCTTCATTGTGTAGCTCATCAGCTTTATTCCTCTGCAGTTTCCTCCCTTGTTCTTAAAAATGGGCAACAGCACTTCTCCTATATTCCTCAGGCATCTTGCCACTATCTAAGATCCTGTTGAATAACCCAGTCAGAAATTCTACTGCTACTTCTCCTGGACACTCCCATTCCCCTACAGGTATGTCATCTGGGCCTAGCGCCTTTCCACTCTTCATCCTCTCTAATGCCGTTCTCACTTCATCCTTACTAATCTTTGCTGTTTCCTAGTCCAAAAAAGTCACCTCTCCTGCTCTTCCTTCTTTCTTATTTTCCTCATTCATCATCTCCTCAACACACAACTGGCATTTGTTAACACACTTCCCTCCCTATCCTTTACTACCTTAACCTGCTACACGTCCTTCCCATCTCTGTCTCTTTGCCTTGTCAACCTGTATAGATCAGTCTCTCCCTCCTTACTGTCTAACCTAGCATACAAGTCCTGATTCGCATGTTTGATTTGGTTTTATGTCGGATGCTCTTTCTGACACAACCCTCTGTATTTATGCAAGCTTGGGACCGGCACAGGAAGACCCTGACTTGTGTCCTCTTGTGGCTACATTGCAGCTCATTCATACTGTTCATACAAAATCACATGCGTTAATTTTGACATTGGCTCTGTAAAGCCAGAAATTTGTGGTTCGTGTGCTTGAGCGCGCACACTAATGCACTCGACTCACTTTCGTGTCCGCGGTTAAACTCGTTCACCCCCTCCCGGTCAAAATGGTTTGGACAGCCAGCGCCATCAACGGCAGTTGAGGAAATGGCCCAAAATTGCCCCAAATCCAACAGGAGTGACATCAACAACAAAAAAACCTGGAAATGATCTAAAATCAACAGGAAGTAGTCTGGATATGTCCGAAAAATCAACAGGAAATTATCCAAAATTGACAGGAAGTGACCAACAAGTATCATAAAATGGCATGGAAGTGATGCAAAATGAACTCATGTCCTGCCATTGACAACGATAGAAGGTTGACAGAAGGACTGGTGCTGAATGCTCATCTTCCACAGCCACATCCATTCCATTTAGACCCGGAGGGGAGAATGAACTCCTCAAAATGGATTGGATGTTGAACCCCTTCAACGGCAGCCGGTGAGTTCTTTTACTTGGCCCAAATAAAGTAGTCTGGCCCATTTGAGATCTCCATAAATGTGGACCACCAACCAAAATGAGTTTGACCCCTCCAATTGATTTGAAGCGTGCAGACCGGAATCAGCCTAGAACTTCAAACGGATTCGACATCTACTAGTGATAAATTCATTGGCAGCAGAAAGATGATTGGATGTTGTAGTTGTAGGCCTTCTTGGGCAAAAGTACATCGTGCTCAGAGTGGGCAGATGATTTCTTAGTAGTCGCCAATAGCGATGACGTCATTTTAGTGCCGTTTCGGTGCAACACTAACGGATGGGACGCTTACTCCTTTCGGAGGCTGGCCTCCGCTCGGTCCACTTGATCGGCGAGGGAGCGGGTCCGCTCTAGCAGCAGAGCTTTACTGTTGGGGCCCAGCTGGATTTCCGCTGCCCTTTTGAGCAAAGTGTTGACATGCGATGCTTCGGCCTCGCATTGCTTCAGGAGCGCCTGTTCGCAGATGAGGAAAATATTCCTTGCAGAAAAGAGAGAGAGAGAGAGAGAGAGATACGGCAAAGGCGAGACTGACTCTGGTCTGTTCCAGTTCAACCGCCAGGCTCTCAGGACTACTGAAGGCGGGTTCCGGCTCCGTCCCGGATTGGGCCTTGCTGACAAACTGGCGCACGGCCTCCTGCTGGCTGTCAAACTCCTGCCAGGCATCCAGGGTCATCTGGCGGAGAAGCGCAAAATGGTCTGGCCCAATACTATTGTAGCACTCAGAGACACCATTTCTGGAGAAACTGCATTTCTCCCAATTTCCATTTGAATTGACTGACGTATCGGTCTTTAGTGTGGAGGGCTGTTTCCGTCTTTTGCATCGACGGATACAGTCGTCTTTAACGTTGTATTCTAAATTTGTCCAATATTATTGGCCGCTAAAAATGTTTAAAAAGAGTGTCGAAAAATTAACATTATCGTTCTTGCGCCAGTGAGCGTGATGGGTAATCAGATATTGTACAAGTCTGCAACCTTTGTGGACAGGCCGGTCACACCTTAGCACAGTCTGACAGTTTTTTATACATACAGTTCGTGGCATACAGATGGGTATAATTTATTGAAAATAATGTAATTTCGCTGATGAGTGCATATTATCACCAAGTCGGCATTGTCCATGTAGATGGTACAATATGTGCTCGTCTGTCAATGTTCATTTGAAATTGTTGTAAAACTTTATTCATTTTTTGGACTAAAACCTTTGAATTTTACAGACAAAAACATTTTGAGTAGGGTCGAGTAAAACTAGACAAAATTAGTTGAGTTTTCGTCAACAAAGACTAGACGAAGACCAAAACATTTTGTAACGACTAAAAAATGACTAAGACTAATACGTATTTTCATCCAAAACACTAAGACAAAAATTAAAAAGGCTGCCAAAACGAACAGAAAATCCGAGCGCTATTCATTTGGACGCGCTTTGCTTTGATCCCACCTGAAGGCCCTGCTCGTGGGAATCCATGTTTTGTTCCATTTTGCTCAGCGTGTTCTCCAGACTTTGCAGGTCCTGCTGAAGTGTCTCACCAAGGCCCTCCTCCACCTGCAGCTGTTGCCCCCTACTGATCAACTGATCAACATCCTTCCTCTTCAACTTCAGTCGTTTTACCAGTTGCTGCCCAGAAGGAGAAAGAGGACTGGAAGTGACCCGGAATGCCGCAACACCAACAGTGAGTGAGTGATATGATAAAATGATCATTTTGATTTCAAATTGCCCCCAAAATAGCCAGGAAATAATCTGGAAATGCCCTGGAGGAAATCTAAAACAGGGGTCCCCAACTGCCAGGCCGCGGACCGCGCATTTGCTACCAGGCCGCAAAAGAAATAATAATTTATTAACGACTGCATTCTGGCCAAATTAACTTTGGCCTGTGCCCCTTAACACACCAATATCTCTGTCTACTCTAGATATAATACTACAGGATAGAATGCCGTCATAAAAATCCATTGATTAGACTGCTAGCAGTACATCTTGTTTCGTATATCTATGTGCGTTAGTCCTCGATAATAATGTATGACGTAGGGCGGGCGCATCACATTTGTTCCCAGAAATAATTAGCCCCCCACACTTAAATGACTGAAAAACAGACGTCTTTGGACAGATTTTTTACGGGGAAAAGGGCACATGACGAGCCTGAAGAGGAGCCTATAACCTCGAAGAAAACAAAATCTACGCTACTTCCCAATCACTAAAGACCCACGAACTGCGAAGGAGTGGACTCGTGACCCGTTTGTGAATAAACCGAGTAGAGATGTCCCGATCGATCGGTTCGGGTCCGTTGACGTCATTTTCAAAGTATCGGAATCGGCAAAAAAATATCGGACATGCTTTTTTAAAATATATATATATATATATATATATATATATATATATATATATATATATATATATATATATACAGTATATACAGTATATATATATATATATATATATATATATATATATTTTTTTTTTTTTTTTTTTTAAATAAATCGTTTTCTAATTGTATTTAACGTTACAGACATAATATGTTACACTCATCCAGAGTCTTTAGTTTAGGCTTAAGGTAGGGTTATCAAATTTATCCCATTAACGGCGGTAATTAATTTTTTAAAAAATTTATCATGTTAAAAATATTTAACGCAATTAATGCATGCGCTGCACGGCCCACACACGCATTGTCGCGTTCAATCTGTAATGGCGCCGTTTTACCTATATATAGAGCTAAAAGGCAGCGTGATATGAGTAGAGTGAATTTTGGCAGCCTTTGGAGCATTTTTTTAATTGGCTAAAGCCTTACAATCCCTCTCCCTACGACTAAAATCATCCTGGGAAGCAATGTGGGGAAATAAGGTAGTAATTGATCTTTTTCTTAACACCCTGTTATTTCCCAACGCAGAGAAGATATATCAATTGGTACCACTACGCAGTCATGGGTGCACTTCCCATCATGCATTTGGGCAGAACAGATGGCTACAGTATAATTTACTGAAAGCTCAACAAATACACTAGATGGCAATATTTAGTCACAATATACAAAGTCACATTTATCCTTTAAGAATTACAAGTCTTTCTATCCGTGGATCCCTCTCACAGAAAGAATGTTAATAATGTAAATGCCATCTTGAGGATTTATTGCCATAATAAACAAATACAGTACTTATGTACTGTATGTTGAATGTATATATTCGTCCGAGTTCTATTCATTTTTTTCTTAATGCATTGCCAAAATGTATATGATCGGGAAAAATTATCGGGAGTGATTGGAATTGAATCGGGAGCACACAAAAAAAAGCAATCGGATCGGGAAATATCGGGATCGGCAGATACTCAAACTAAAACGATCGGGATCGGATCGGGAGCAAAAAACATGATCGGAACAACCCTAAAACCGAGTGATTCGAGCATGTCTGTGCAACAGGTGGATCGGCTTGTAGAGATCGCAAATGACGGCGATCTCAACTCTACCGATGTTCTGGATTAAAGTCATTCCGGAATATCCTGACATCGCTAGAAGAGGACTGAAAACCGTGGTCCAATTTCCAACATCATATCTTTGTGAAGCAGGCTTCTCTTACTCTCCCATCACACCTCGATGGGACCATCTCGTGTCAACGAAACAAGCTCAGGCCTCCCACTGATTCAGCGGGTGAGTTATATTTTCCCTGCACTTAACACGACGGTGCTAAAAACAAAGTTTATTTTGTATTTGCTGTATTTTTCTGCTGCACATTGACAGTGTTCTGACAAATTTGGCGTGCGTGTAACGTTAAAAATGTCCGCGAATGCAGCAATTCCAAAGTAAACACTACTAAATTTCTTTAAAGAAAGGAATATAAACTTACGTTTGCCATGTTAGCTGCACACAACAACTGCACGCAGCTTTCTCACTTAACCACTTCGCCGTGTCGTTAAGCATTAATTTACGCCATTTTCGTGTTGCACATGTATGTTTATGATGTAAATAGTTTTTTAGCACCGTTGGATTACATTGAGAGTCCAACTGAATACAAAAGAGGGCTTTTTCACCGCCACAATAGCTTTTGGAGAAAAATTTTATGAGGGTGCAAAATTTGACAGAACACCGGTCTGTAAAAAGAAAGACCCAAATCACACCAGTCCGTGGTGCATAAAAGGTTGGGGACCCCTGATCTAAAATGTTCAGGAAGTGACCCAAAATCAACAGAAATGCCCCGAAACGAACAAAATGCCTCATTGCCAGCCGTCGACAACGACGGACGTCCAATTCATCGGAGTTGAGGAGCCGAGCGCCGTACCTGGTGAATTGGCAGTAGTTGCTGAGCTTCTCTCACAGTCGCACAATCCAGGATGGCGGAGACTTCAGCCCGAGCTTCCTTTTGCGCTTGAAGAAGATCCTCCAAAGTTGTCCGAACTTCCTCCCGGAATCGAACGCAGTCACCAACAGCCAGCGCTGTCTTCTCGGCCTAAGAGGCGGAGTGTTTCAAGTCTCACCCTCTGTTCACACAGAGGGACGGCGGGTGACGCACCTCCGCCAGAGATGCCAGAAGAGCCTTCAAATCGGCCGAGAGCTTGCCTAGGGCGCTCCCCTCTCTTCTTGCGTCTTCGTCGGCGCCGATCTCCGTCAGGACGGCCATGCGGGCTTTCAGCCAGCCCAGGTTACCCTCTTGTAGCTCTGCGTCGTTCCTCAACTCCTGCGGGGCTGCCAGAAATCAAAGACCACGACGACGGCGGGAAAAGACCGGCGCAAACGTACCGTCACGCTAGCCTTGACCTGAGCATATTTTTGGGGGTCGCCCGCCCGCTTTCTCAAGAGTCGAAGTTGGCTTTCTTTGGATATCAACCAGCAGGAAAGCTCGGCGTATCTGAATGGTGCCAACCGACATCAAAGTGAAGCTCCGGCAAATAGCGGGTTAGCTAGCTGGCAGAGGTGGAAGGGTAGGTGTAGTGGCCCAAAATTGGACTCCGCAGGAGTAGCGTTACTTCAAAATAATATTACTCAAATAAACGCAGTCAATTACTGTTTGTCTAAAGTACAGTGCATATTATTTATTATATAAGACATTTTTAGATTATTTTGAGCGTCACTTGTCTGTATAATTAGTGTACGTCGCTCATTTTGAGTTGCATGCTTTTCAGTTTTACAATGGTCTGAATTGGTAATTAATTAATTAATTGGTCTTAATTTACTGGGGTTCATATGTATTTGTACTAGGGTTTATATGTATTTGTACTCCTCAGAAAATCAGTACTAATATTTAGTGCAGAGTCCTTTGTTTGCAATTACAGAGGTCAGACGCTTTCTGTAGTTCTTCACCTGGTTTTCACATATGGAAACAGGGATTTTGGCCCATTCCTCTACGCAAATCTTCTCGAGATCTGTCAGGTTTCGGGCTTTAGAATTAGAATCATATTTCGAGACAATTCAACTACATAAAACAATTTGGCATAGCGCAGATGACGAGTAAACCAGTCTTTTAATCTGCTGTTTAGCCCCGCCTGTAATTATAGCGCTGTAGCGTCCCCAGCTGGATGATGACGTTGGCAGGGTCACGATTTCATCTGATTTAGAATTCAGCCCATTGCGGGAGAAGATTCAGAACGAGGAAAATACGACAGAGAGCAGCAAAATGTCATGATTGTTTTAATCTCTCTAATCTAATACTTTTACATCATATTCTTTTTATCGAAATATTTTTTTTTCACAAGTGCTAAATAAATGGCATGGTCATGACAAATAACAGTCTTGTGCTAAATGGAATATGAAATATTAAAAATGCATGTATTCAGTACGACAGGGCAAAATTGCTGCACAATGGTCAAAACTGCAGACTTTTTAACCTCCCAAACGGTATTTTATGCCCCCGGAGTTAGTCCGTTTTTATTTCATTTCCCTGCCCTGGCTTCAGAGACGGAGGAAAGAGCGTAAACAAAACAGGAGGCGTGACAGCTAGCCGACGTGCTAACCCAAACCGAGCGGCTTTTTCTTGCCTTTAAAAAGCAAAAAATCACACAAAACTACCCCGACTCATGTCAGACACAGTGGCGGGGTTGATTGCCAGCCCCCGGCGGCCAGCAAGTTACGGCTCGTCGTTCTGCTGCGGCCACGGCGGGCTGTTAGTGCTCGTCGCCGGGAATGAATGCCAAAAATAGCCCGTTCTCGGTGGACAAACCGGCCGAGGTCTGAGCGCGGGGCTGCTCGTGGCCAAGCCAAGAATAGTGGTCTATTGGCGGCCACACGAAGAGGACCGAGGGGTCCATGGAAGTGTCCATGGTGTGAGACAAGCCGCCGGTCGCCAGCCAAGTGGCCTTCTCGGTGGACAAGGAGCATTGTCACCCACAAAATGCAAGCCACCTCCTTATTAAAACGTGTGCCATGATCCCAGTATTTGACACAATACAAAACACGTAGTTTACTCACTTCATCGTCGGTCCCATGGTCCCCCAGGAACTTTTTGAAACCCAAAAAGGCTCACATGCCTCTCTCTGGTGCAGCAACAAAAGCCTGCAGCACATTGGGCTGGCGTGATGCGAAAAACAAACGAATTCATCCGCAAAATCAGCTGAATCCACAGTACTTCTGCATGCTATTTAACAATGACTGCATTGTAACATGGTGATTCGCATTCTTCCTCAATCCAGGAAGTCACTCATTTTCATGGTGCGGGATTTTAAAAAATTGAATAAATAAATCGATCGCTTCCACACACATCCAAGCGATCGATTTCATTCAGGACCATAAAATACTGCTTGAAATATGAAATAAACATGCTTTTTGCTGTCAAAGGCACTTTAACGGTAGAATCGTCCAATCAGCGATGAGTGTACTTTTTGACTGGTACATACCTCTTCAGGTTTCCTAATGTAATTTCATTTTTGGATTTGTCGTTGTGTTTTTTAAATTGTTTTTTTGTTATGTGATTTGCCGTTGTTTTTTAATTTGTTTTTTGTTATGTGATTTGCTGTTGTGTTTTGCACTTCAGGGCCACTGTAGTTTATGCAAAAAAAAAAAAAAAGACTGGAGACACAATGGCGTCGTAAAGTCGAAATCGCATAAGTTGAGTACATTGTAACCTGGGGACTACCTGTACTTGAATTTTTATGGTTCTTTAAAGACGCCACGCGATTGAATGTGTCGGCGCTATAATCGTAGGACTTCCGACGGCGAGCTTGCGTGCAGTCACGTCTGACGGGGACCGTGGAATCGTGAATATTGTCACGACGCCTCATTGGTGAAACTGCTAGACCCTCTGTGCTGGCAAAAATCAAGACAAATTTAAAACGACTCTTAGAAGAACATTTTTCACCTAAATTTACTCGAGTAAATGTAACGCGTTACCCCCCACCTCTGCCTATCGGCTTTCATTTCATTTCACAACTGAACACGGGCCGCCATCGACGGCGATCCGTTCTGACCGTTAGTCCGTCGGATGGCGTCATTGAGCCCACTTACCTGGCGTTGTAGTCTTTCCATTTGTCCTGGTGCCGCATTAGCATCTGATGGGTGTTTTGGATCTCCTCGCTGACCTCAGAGTACTCTCTCCTGAACTGCTCCGAGATCCGCTGGGCTGAGTCCCCCTCGGGCAGCTTCTGACAGAGTTCTTCCATGGCACGCAGCCTCTTCTCACACTCGGTTTGAGGACCCTTTTCTCCGAAAAAGGCCTGAAGAGAGGAGAGAGAGAGATGCTGGATGGTGCCGTCGCCACCGCTTTTTCAAAAAGTTACTTGTCCTACAGTTTGTGTCCAAATCACATCATTAACGCATCAAATATTCAGGAAGCTAAGGCACAAAAGGTGTCTAATTTCTGCCAAAAATGTTTTGCTCCAGCAACATTTGCCCAAAATTTTCCCATCCATTTTAAACGGCCAAAATTTCCCATTCAATTTCATAAGCGAAAAACCATTCCCATTCATTTCCAATGTAAAAACCTGCAAAAACACATCTCTCCATTGGTGGTTATGATTTTCAACCAAAAACCTTCCATCAAAAACCATTGATATTGAATACCATTGACGCCCATGTACCTCCATGTTCACGTATCATCAGGTGATCCCAAAATGCCGCCAAAAAAACAGGAAGTGACTCGATATCAACAAGAAGTGACCCAATATGAAACCAAGAGACCCCAAAATCAACAGGAAGTAACCCGATATACCCACCGTCACAGCAAAGCTACCATCACCGTTTCTCCTGAAATGGCATTTTCTAGTTCGCAAAACAAAATGCGAAATACGATTACCTAGCCCGCTGGATTTTTCTTTCCGGCTAGAATTCCGGCCCCTTTGGAAACGATGGCATACAACTGCTGCGGGATTTGAACAAGTGGCAAGATGGGGCATTTTCTTACCCGATGCTCCCTGATCAGTCGCTCACTGCCCGCGCCGACCAGGCGCCTCTTCTCCCGAGTCAGCTCGGCCTGACACTCCCGCAGTAACGGAGCCAGCCGGCTCCCCTCGGCCTCGACTTTCAGGCGGACCGGGCGCAAGGGGGCCTCGGTCTGCACGTCCTGGCCAAACCGGGAGAGCGAGCGTGAGGGAAAAAGATCTCTGCCAACCACCGCGAGCTTACCTTCCAGCGCTTGTGCAGTGCCCGGACGGTTTCCTGCAGAGACAGTCGCTCCCGCTCGGGCAAAATGTCAGTCAGCTCATCGCAAGCCTTCAGGAAGGCGTTCAAGACACGCTGGTCTAACTGCCCGAAGAACTCCTGTCCGAATCACAAATGGATTCATAAGTGAGCTAAGGTCGTCCTTTAGATATCCCGCGCAGACAAAATGATGGCTGTTTTTCAGGCACAAAGCCACGTTGAGTACTTCTTCTCACGCAGTGTGAAGTCTATTTTTACAAGTAGCCAAAGCCCTTTGGCAGTTACTGACTTTACAACCGATATCCAGATGTTGTCCAACTCCAAAAATCCCATACCGATATCAAACCGATACATATACTGTATATGCGGTCGTGCGCTTGACACATTATTGCTTGTTGTATTGCCATGCCCCACTGGATGCTTTAATGATGAATACAACAACTTCAACGTTTCCCACATAAAATAAACATTTCATGAAAATTAGAGAACTACAAGTTCGAGAAAAAGGGCTAAAATAATGTCCCCTATGCTATAAATCAAATGCAGGTACTTCCCGGGTTACGAACGAGTTCTGTTCCTACGCTGATGACATAACCCGAATTTCCGCTCAAAATGACCATCCAAAACGTCCAAAAGTATTCGATTTTGTTTAATTCATTTGCTCCCAAAAACGTACAAATACGTTCTATTTTTAATTGTTTCAGTGTCCCAAAGATGTATTTATACGTCTTTTACGTTTTTTTTTTCAAAAGAGACATCTCTGGGTTCTGATTCAATTAAGCTCCAAAGCACAAAGCTGAAAATCCATTTTAAAGCAATAAAACTGGCCACTGGAGGGGCAGTAGCGCATTTGGTAAGACCCGCACCCCGATTCAGCGGTAACGAACGGCTAAGGCGCATGGCTGTGGCACCGACGCAAAATGACCGAATGGATGCCAGGCGCCGGACGACCGAGCTGAACGACCGGGACCACTAGTGCAGCGGACGATGCCTTTGAGTCCGTGCTGCTCGCGGGCAGAGCCCGTAGAGACTCAAAAAAATTCAATCTTTATGAGACAGGCGGCGAAGAGGGAAAAGTTTAACCGTCTGTCGCGGCCGGAACAGCGTCATCTTTCAGTTAGTTATGTATAAATAAATTGTTAGTTTGCTATCAAAAGCTCTATTGGTCTTGTTGTTTATCTTATTTTGTAAAAGGAAAACATTATTCAGATGTTTGGGATGTAACTAAAGCAAAAAATAGCTGTGTTAAAGTCAAAGTTATGTTTGAAATGTATCCTTTCCCTAAAAGCTCAATTTCTCTGTTTTTTTCATCAGAAATTGGAAAATTGCTCAAACTAAGCTATTTTCTAATGCTGATTTCTAGAGGTGAGAATCTTTGGGCACCTATCGATTCGATTACGATTACGATTCAGGGGCAACGATTCGATTATAAATCATTATTGATGACACCCACAAACCTCCCCAAGCGATTAGCTGCTTTAAATGTTTCGTACATTAGTTACAAAAATTGTACAAAAAGCCTCTCAGGCTTAAATAAACGACTATTTCAGTATCAAGTTAACAGCTCAAAACGGTAAATAAAACAGTCAAGTCCCCATTCTGTATCAGCAGCTTTAAACTACATTCAATTAATTTAATGATGTGAATCAACCATTAAAGTTGTTAAATTTGCTCCCGTTATTCCATAATTTCCCTTCTGTCTACTTTAGACATGTGAAAGTTTTAAAACTGTTTTAAAGATTTTGCCGATTTAGGAGTATTTTAGATAAAAAGTGAATTAGGTTCGCTACAACACAGCCTTCTAGAGAAGTCTCCTGCTTTAAGATGGCGGCTGCTCACTAACGCCGGCAAGTCTGTCATTTCGCATCTAGTTTTCAATACATGTGCTGCTAACGCCGTTGAGTCTGTCATTTTGCATCTAGTTCTATTTACATTTGATATCTATTATCTACCGTAGCATGATGTGGACGTAGTTTGTAGCGGCTGTCGGCAGCAGTCAGGTATTATTGTTTTTTTATCTAGCGGCATGAGTTGAACCAGAGCCGTGAGTTGAGCATCATCATTACCCGTGTAATGACAAGCATGATGTTTACTCTCTGGACGCAATGCAGTCCGTTCCTCATTGCGTCCTGAAGACCGCTCTGACTGTGTCTTAGTTCCGCTTTACTTGACATATTTCCATAATCCGAATTTGGATGTTTGTGAATCGTTCTCGAATCTTGCACAACCGAATCGCGAATAATCTAAGAATCGGAAATTTTGCACACCTCTACTGATTCCTAAAGAATGGCAAAAGATAAAATGAACTAACTTTTTTTCTGCTGAAAGAAGAGAGTCTAATCTTTCTTTTGGTGGTTTCCATGTTTATATAGCAATAGAACAGAATTTTCTGTGGGCCTTGCAAAATCAGTCAAAATCCAGTAAAATGATCGGGAGCAAAGGGCCTTGCTCCGGTGAAAATGGCTGGGAGTGAATGTGTCAATGATTGTGGATACACTGCCCTCTGGTGGCAGCGTTGAGTCTGGCTGGACTGTCATCTTGTACGACTGAAGAAAAGACTCAGACGTCTGACATGGATAAAGGGTAGCTGCGCTCAGGTTTGGCCGACATCAGGCTGTAAGTTGTTTCAGCTAATATATGTTCGGTATGCATTTGTAAATAAGTTTAGAGCTACAGTTTGTGGAGTTACGTGTGAGCGAATTGCTATGAGAATTGAAAAATACGTTAGCATTCGTAGCATTTAAGATAGCGACCTTTTGCTAGGCAAATTAGGCTAATTTATTCCACAAAATTTAAATATTAATCAGACCAGATGGCCATTTGAGAAGCATTGCTGCCGTGGTCGCAGGCTTGTACATTAACTTCTCAGCCGGCACACGAACTATCTAACTTCACACATACTGGTGCAATAGGGATATTTTCCGATATTATTTGCTTTTACGAGATGACTCTACACTTTGAACTACAAAAATAGAGCACGTCAGCAAGGAAACCTCTCACCGTGTGTTTTTTGAGGAGCTCTTCCGGGTCGCCTCTTTCTGTCAGACAGCTCTGGGCCGCCTCCAGCGCTTTCTCCAGCTCCAGCCGCGACTCGTCGAACCTCTTCATCAGGCCGCCGTTGGCCTCGGCGCGTTTCCTCCACTCGCTGGCTTCGTTGAACATGGCCTGCGTGGCATGTCAGGAGAAAAAGCGCTCAAAACGTTTGCAACGAGCGTGGTGGCCGACGACCGTTGGAACCCATAAGCAGTGTTGTTAATCTTGCTGAAAAAAAGCAATTAATTATAGTTACAAATTACTTCTCCCAAAAAGTAATTGCGTTAGTAACTCAATTACCTGAATGTAAGAGTAATTAGTTACTTGGCAAAGTAATTGGTGATAATTACTTTTTTTTTTTTTCCCCCTCAAAAAAAAAACAAAACAAAACAAAACATTGTGAAGTTTTTTGTGGAGGTTTTTGGTACAACTGGCCCGAGCCCAATTCTTTACCCTAATTTACCCTTTACCCTGAATCAACTGTTAAAAGTTGTTAAAATTGCTCCCATTATTGCATTAGTTCCCTTCTCTCTACTTTCGACATATGAAAGTTTTAAAACTGTTTCATCATTTAAAGATAGATTCAAGTCAAGATTTTGCCGATTTAGAAGTATTTTAGATAAAAAGTTACTTAGGTTCGCTAGGAAGGTTCTCTACAACAGAGCCGTCCTAAAAAGCCTACTGCTTTAAGATGGCGGCTGTCTACTAACGCATTTAGTGCCATGTCTGTCATTGTGCATCTAGTTATATCTATATACAGTACATGTGATATCTACCATGTCTACCATATCTACCATAACGTGCGGGCGTAGTTTGTTGGCTATCGGCTACAACATGTATTATTGGAGCTACCTAGCATCGCGTTTGCTCGGCGTCACAACTTTCTTGCCTCCTCCCCGCTCCTCCTCTGCTCTGTCGTCTCGGTGAGTCCGTCTCCCTCAGACTTTTCGACCAATATAGTAACGCATAGTAACGCATGCCTTTCCGTCCTCAGTAACGGTAACGGCGTTGCCAAGATGAGAAAAGTAATTAATTAGATTACCCACTACTGAAAAAAATAACGCCGTTAGTAACGCCGTTATATTGTAACGCCGTTATTAACAACACTGCCCGTAAGTTACAATGGGCCCGGGGTGGGTAAATGGAAGGACCGGGACAAATCTATGTCTAATGTATGAATTTAAAATTAAGACTCCCGGTAAAATGTTCTCTATAAAAGTTATAAAGCAACAAAACAACAAAAATGAATGAAATGAACATTTTTTTTTTTTTTTTTTAATAATGGGTCAAAATTGTTTTTGAAACAGATCATGTGACTCGCACCTTAGAGGCGGTCATTTACTTTGCTTAGCCAAAAATAAAACACCTGAGGACAGAAGAGCCAAGATGGATATACGTAATTTTTTCAAACCTAAGCTTTCAAAAGCAACAACAACGACTGAGCGAGAACCAAAGATTGAAGATGTGGACCATGAAACGCCGGAGAGCACCGCCAAAATGATTAGCGGAATTTCAGTTTACTCCACTAAAAACGTTAACCCTAAAAATTGATGGGAAACAAACAAACAAAAAAAACGCTCATTTTCAATTCAACGTATTATTATAAATGTTACTGGCTGGAATATTTAGTCAAAAAGGATGCGGCTTCTACTTCTCCACTAAGTAAGACAGAAAAACGTGCGCGCTCACAGCTGGGATGCCATAAGTATGAGCATGGACGTGCTAAGCTACTATCTGAGCATACATCTTGTAAGTTAATTTTATTGCTGGCACTGCGTTTCGGTGTCATCAACATTTTTGTCCACCCTTCCACAAAAGCCATACTTCGCCTATGACGTTAAAGCAGTGTGACGAGCGTGAACCCGTCTGGCCGCTTGACGTGACCCATTTATTTATTTATTTATTTGATAGGGACAGTGCACATTAATGAACATCTATTAGTAGGGGTGTAACTGTACACAAAAATCTCGATTCGGTACGTACCTCGGTTTTGAGGTCACGGTTGGGCTCATTTTCGGTAAAGTAAGAAAACAAAATGCAAAATATAAATGTGCTAGTTGTTTATTACACACTTTTGTGCTTTCAACAATAGGAACAGTAGCCTATACAAAGCTAGAATTCTGCTCAAAAAGTAGCAGATATTTAAAGATAATAATCTAACAACAATTTGCCTTTAAGACCCCGCACATTGGTCAGATTTCTTTCCGAAACAAAAAAGGAGTCTTGTGCTAAAGAGAAAAGCAATCCCAATGACAAAGATTTTAACATGCATTTTACAAATGAAATGCCTCAATGAATTTTTTTTTCTTATGAACGGTTTTCAAAAGCTTTATTGCTGGATTTTCTCAAGTTAAAGCGCCACACAGAAATTAATAAATTTAATTGTGTAAGCAGGATCGGTGTATTATTCTTATTATTTAATTACAGGAGTTTTAGCTGATTTCAATTTATTTTATTTAAATTGGCTATTATTCATTTTATTATGTGTTTGTATTTTACAAATGTTATGTAGTATTCATTTATATTGTATATTTTATGTTGTATAACTTTAGTTCCTATGTGAATATTAGTTTCTACTTGTTTTGTTGTGGTAGGAGGGTTTTGTATTGAACGCAGGGCCGTGTTGGTTATTAATATAGCAGAGAAGACAACTGTAAATTAACAAAGACAAGTCAACTGTGCCCCGATCTACCACTCAAGAGATCTGATGGACTCAAAAAGTGGGTTACGATTGCATATTAGTTTGAAAATCGACCGGATCCACCGTATTTTTACACGAGTGACTTCCGGTCTGCTAGCTAGTAGTATTGACGCAGGAGGGCCGCGTCTCGCGTCAAATAATAAATTCTGCCGTTCTTTTCGCGCGCATCGCGTTGAGCCGCTTCTGGGACGCGTCTAACACGCGGCTGCACTGCGACTGGTGTGCATTGGCTGATTGACTTTAACGCCCGCGTTTCACTGCGTTCTCGTGGCAGCCACGTTATCGCGCCGTTGATGTTTCTGGGTTATACTGTCCTACCGTGTTGGTCCTCATTATCATAGAGAAGACGGAGTAAATATAATCTACACAAAGAAACTGTAACCCGAACGACTCACAGCCTTGAAAAGTAAGGGTTACATTACGTCAGAAACTCGTTCGGTACGCCTCCGTTCCGAACCGAGCTGCACCAAGTACCAAAACGGTTCAATACGAATACATGTACCGTTTACACCCTTATCTATTAGACACATCTAAAAGACGTAAATATGATGAATCATAGCAAAAATGTTAATTTACATCCGCAGCCCGTAGGCAGGTAACGGAACAGAAAGACACAAGAAGACATAAGAGAGACCAACAAGTTTCAATAAAACTCAGCACAGTACAATAAATTACTAAGAAGTTCAAATTTTGTGGTTACAGGCAATGTTCCCTCTAAGCCAGGGGTCCCCTGCCAGGACGCGGACTGGTACCGGTCCGTGGCGCATTTGCTACTGGGCCGCACAGAAATAATAATTTAATAACGACCGCATTCTGGCTGAATTAACCCTGTGCCCCTGCTTAACACACCAATATCCCTGTCTACTCTAGATATAATACTACGGGATAGATTAAAATGTCGTCATAGAAATCCATCGATTGGACTGCTAGCAGTACATCTTGTACTGGAGGATCAACTTGTAGAGATCGCAAATGACGGCGACCTCATCAAACGTACATTTGAGACAACAACTCTACCGAGGTTCTGGATTAAAGTCATTCCGGAATATCCTGACATCGCTACGAGAGCATTGAAAACCTTGCTACAATTTCCAACATTGTATCTTTGTGAAGCGGGCTTCTTAATTAATGCTTAACGACAAGGCGAAGTCGTTAATGGTGAGAGCGGTGTGCAGTTGTTGCGTGCAGCTAACATGGCAGGATGTATCTGTGGAGAACTTTTCTACAAGCCTCTCCATGATCAAACGTAAGTTAATATTCCTTTCTTTCAAGAAAGTTTGTGGTGTTTCAACATCAACATCGCCATTTTGCTGTTTGGTTGGACACTCCGACTCCAGTCCTTGCTAACTACACGCTTCATGTTCTGTTGTTGTTGACGTCGGCTACGGTGGACAGTTGACGTGTTGTGATATTCTGAAATAAATTATTAAAATCCTGACAAAGCTGGTGATTTTCTTGCCGATGTTACAATAATAATTGTGACCATAACTTATAAAGACTGGTTAACTGAGGTCGGAGGAGGACCGTCGATATCGTAGACATTCTACGGCCGTATTGTCGAGCCAGTTCACGGACGCGCACACCACGCTTAAATTTTACTGTCATTTGCATCTTCATTTCAATGCACTAACCTTCTTGGACCTCATGTTGATTTTCTCACAAGAAAATCTGCCATGTGTTCGTCTTTAAGGAAAACAAAGAAACTGCGACACTGTCATAAATCGTCGTATTTCGAGCATGTCGTCAGATGTAGAAACAAATAGAGAGTCAAATTTTACATCGGATGTCGAAAAGATCGTATGTCGAAGCAATCGTATGTCGAGGTACCACTGTGTATCATTTTTGCATTAAAAAAAAAAAGCCATTATTCGCAAGTTAACTATGGACAGCATGCAATTAAACGCTAGACAGCACAATTATAATGACATTATTTCGATACAGTAGGTCAGGATCTGTGTTGTCAGTAACGCGTTACTAACTGTAATCTGATTACTTTCTTCAGTAACGAGTAATCTAACGCGTTCATTTTTCCAAGCCAGTAATCCGATTAAAGTTAGTTTCCTTAGTGCCTGTGTGTTACTATTTTGTTTTTGCCTAATAATGTATGTAGAATGAAGAATACTGGAGTCATGTAGCATTTGAATAGAAAATATTGCTCTTGAGTTAGGGAGTGACATCACATTTCACGTTTTCTCATCGGAGAAAAAAAAAAAAAAACGGGTCACATGTATTACCATGCTGTTTGAGCGCTGTCTGCCACGGCGGTCAACAACACAGCCTCGCTGAGTCGCTGCCTCGTCAGAATGCTAACAGTGAAAGGCAGGATGTATACCGCAAATGGCTGCCTTTGCTCACTGGAAATACAGCCATTACTTCACATTTCTGTAAAGATGACAAAAATATCTCCGTGCGTTGCAAACTTTGCGCTGGCTGAAAAAGACTGTCGGCCGCTAAAAACTCTACATCCAATTCAACAAGGAAGCACTTGGAATTACAGTACAATGCGACAAAACTCGAAACAAAGCCTACAGGTAACTAGACAGCCAGCACTTCTACAGTTTGTAACCAGCCTTTATGCACATTTTATTGTTAGTGTTTGTAACCATAGGCAGAGTTTTACTTTTGTGGGACTGGGGGCAAAGCATGCTAATGACTCTGAAACAAAAGTCAATATTTTGGACACACCTCATCATTTTTGCCTTTTATATATTTTCACTACTATTGTAAATCCTCTCTGAATACATCAAAACTATGAACGAACATGTGGAATGGCAAACAAAGGTAAATAACTGAAAACAGGTTTTATATTCTACATTCTTCAAAGTATCCACCTTTGAGGTGTCACCAAACTTTTGGCCAATACTGTATATGTGTACATACAATGGGGCAAATAAGTATTTAGTCAACCACCAATTGTGCAAGTTCTCCTACTTGAAAAGATTATAAAGGCCTGTAATTGTCTACATGGGTAAACCTCAACCATAAGAGACAGAATGTGGGAAAAAAACAGACATTTTTTGATTTTTAAATAATTTATTTCCAAATTACAGTGAAAAATACGTATTTGGTCACCTTCAGACAAGCAAGATTTTTGGCTGTTAAAAAGGCTCCACTCGTTACCTGTATTAATGGCACCTGTTTTTACTCATTATCAGTATGAAAGACACCTGTCCACAAACTCAGTCACACTCCAAACTCCAGTATGGCCAAGACCAAAGAGCTGTCGAAGGACACCTGAGACAAAATTGTAGACCTGCACCAGGTTGGGAAAACTGAATCTGCAATAGGTAAAACGCTTGGTGTAAAGAAATCGACTGTGGGAGCAATTATTAGAAAATGGAAGACATACAAGAATACTGATAATCTCCCTCGATCTGGGGCTCATTGCAAGGTCTCACCCCGTGGCATCAAAATGATGACAAGAACGGTGAGCAAAAATCCCAGAACCACACGGGGGGACCTAGTGAATGACCTACAGAGAGCTGGGACCACAATAACAAAGGCTACTGTCAGTAAGCCAATGCGCCGCCAGGGACTCAAATCCTGCACTACCAGACGTGTCCCCCTCCTGAAGCCAGTACACATCCACGCCCATCTGCGGTTCGCTAGAGGGCATTTGGATGATCCAGGGAGAATGTGTTATGGTCAGATGAAACCAAAATAGAAATTTTTGGTAGAAACACAGGTTCTCAAGTTTTGGAGGAGAAAGAATACTGAATTGCATCCGCAGAACACCATACCCACTGTGAAGCATGGGAGTGGAAACATCATGCTTTGGGGCTGGTTTTCTACAAAGAGACCAGGACGACTGACCTGTGTAAAGGAAAGAATGAATTGGGCCATGTTTCGAGAGATTTTGAGTGAAAATCTCCTTCCATCAGCAAGGGCATTGAAGATGAGACATGGCTGGGTCTTTCAGCATGACAATGATCCCAAACACACAACCAGTGCAACAAAGGAGTGGCTTCATAAGAAGCATTTCAAGGTCCTGGAGTGGCCTAGCCAATCTCCAGATCTTAACCCCATAGAAAATCTGTGGAGGGAGTTGAAAGTCCGTGTTGCCCAACGGCAGCCCCATAACATCATTGCTCCAGAGGAGATCTGCATGGAGGAATGGGCCAAAATACCAGCAACAGTGTGTGAAAAGCTTGTGAAGAGTTACAGAAAACGTTTGGCCTCCGTTATTGCCGACAAAGGGTACATAACAAAGTATTGAGATGAACTTTTGGTATTGACCAAATACTTATTTTCCACCAGGATTTGCAAATAAATTCTTTAAAAATTAAACAATGGGTTTTTTTTTTTTTTCCTCCACATTCCGTCTCTCATGGTTGAGGTTTACCCATGTTGACAATTACAGGCCTCTCTAATATTTACAAGTGGGAGAACTTGCACAATTAGTGGTTGACTAAATACTTACCGTATTTGCCCCACTGTATATATAAAACTGTTCAAGCTCAGTTGTTGTTGGTTGCGTTTGAAAGCTTAGGTTTACAGAAACTCTAAATATCCATCTTGCCTCCACAGGTGTAGTTTTGGCTAAGCTAAGCAAAAGAGAGTCTCTAAGGTGCTAGTCACATGATCTGCTCGAAAAATGATTTTGACCCATTATGAAATACGTTGTAGGATTCTTGTTCATTTCATTAGTTTTTGTTGTTTGTTTTATTGCTTTACAACTTTTATAGACAATATTTTTAACAGCTAGGTCTTTATTATAAAAGGGAAGTTCAGAATTTTTGACAATAGGCTTTATCTTGGAATTAGCGGGGGTTTATTTTGTCGTTGGGAGTTGATTTGAACAAATTCCGTGCAGTTTGTCAGTTATTTGTTCATTTCAGCGCTCCAGAGTGGCTAAGCTAGCGCGAGTCAATGGTGGTTGAAATCAACTCCATCAACTAATTAAACCCCCGCTAAGATTGTCTTATGTGAAAAATTCAATTACATGTGATGACATTTTTCTGTTGTCATTTTTATGTTGAGGCAACAAAAGGAGAAAAAAATGGTAAAAAGTAACTGATATGTTACTTTTAAAGTAACTTAGTTACTTTGATAATAGGGTAATCGGTAATGCAACTGAATTACTTTTTTTAGGTGTAATCAATAATCAGTAATTAATTTACTTTTTAAAGTAATCTGTGACAATACTGGTCAGGATATGAAGTGGGCCGGTCTGTGGCATGAAACTCCAGGGCTGTAAAAGAGTCCCACTCCGGCCCTGAATTGAGGCCACGTAAGGAAGGAAGAGATTACCTGCGAGGAGGATTGGAGGTCAGCTACTCTTTTTTGCAGGAGAGCGGTGTCCATGCGCCGTAGCGCGGGGCTGGCGTCCAGGAGCTTGAGGACGCTCTGGTGATTCCTTTCGATCGTCAGCAGACACTTCTTGCAGCTTTGTGTGGCGGCCGCAAGCTCCTGCCGGAAAGCGGGCGTCAGCTGCGGGCGTGAGGTGCCGACGGACGCGCGGCTCCTCACCCGACACTCGTCCGTAAAGTCCGGCACGGGCCCCTCCGAGTCGGTGTCGCCGGTCACCCGGCCAGCCTTCTCCAAGGCCTGGTAGAAGCCGGTGATGTTCTTTTCCATTTCTTCCAACGGCGCCAAGAGAGACTGAGACTCCTTCAGCAGAGGAAGACATCGCTCCCTCACCTTATAAAGAACAGAGCTCCTTAAAGCGTCGGATGGGAAGCCAAGCGGGCGGGTGGGAGGACGTACTCACCTCGCCGAGCCGCTCCTTGACTGAGGCGATGGCTGCCGTCATCTGACTCGCTTCCTCTGGCGTAGTGTCTTTACTCAGCAGCTGAGCAGCACGAGCGGCCGCCTTGCACGCTGCCTCCAGGGCTGGCACTTTGTGCTTGATTTCCTGCGGCGAGGACAAGAGGGGCTAGCGGACAGGCAAGACGGGCTTGGGCTCCTTCAATGGCTGGCCGAGGGCTGCCATAATGCAGTCTGAGCGTTGGCTATTTGAAGCGAGACGGCAGTAACGACGATAACAAAAGCAAAAAAAATTCTGCATTTTCGTGGATGTGGCCATTTTGAAATGACTAAATTTGGACTGTCTTAGTCCAAATGACTAAGAGGAAAATGAAAAGGGCTACCAAAAACAACACTGCCTCATAGAAATGCTTATTTCAGAGATGCAAACGAACGACTGACTCAGACACGCAACATTTTGCATCGGGGTTCCAACTGCGGCATCTCAGAGGTTTTGGACAACCCGGAAGAGGTTGCCTCTTTTGGAATTTTGCACAAATACAGTGTATCACAAAAGTGAGTACACCCCTCGCATTTCTGCAGATATACAGTATAAGTACATCTTTTCATGGGACAACCCTGACAAGATGACACTTTCACACGATGAAAAGTAGTCTGTGTGCAGCTTATATAATAGTTAATTTATTTTCCCCTCAAAATAACGCAAAATATAGCCATTAATATCTAAACCCCTGGCAACAAAAGTGAGTGCACCCCTGAGAAACTACATCCCTAAATGTCCAAATTGAGTACCGCTTGTCATTTCCCCTCCAAAATGTCATGTGACTCGTTAGTGTTACTAGGTCCAGGTGTGCATTGGGAGCAGGTGTGTTCAAATTTGTAGTGCAGCTCTCACACGCTCTCATACTGGTCAGTGAAAGTTCCAAGATGGCACCACATGGCAACAAACTTTCTGAGGATCTTAAAAGATGTATTGTTGCGCTACATGAAGATGGCCGAGGCTACAAGAAGATTGCCGACACCCTGAAACCGAGCTGCAGCACAGTGGCTAAGATCATCCAGCGTTTTAAAAGAGCAGGGTCCACTCAGAACAGGCCTTGGGTTGGTCGTCGAAAGAAGCTGAGCGCACGTGCTGAGCGTCACATCCAAATGCTTTCTTTGAAAGATCGTCGCAGGAGTGCTGTCAGCATTGCTGCAGAGATTGAAGAGGTAGGGGAGTCAGCCTGTTAGTACTCAGACCATACGCCGCACTCTACATCAAATTGGTGTGCATGGCTGTCACCCCAGGAGGAAGCCTCTTCTGAAGACGGTACACAAGAAAGCCTGCAAACAGTTTGCTGAAGACATGTCAACAAAGCACATGGATTACTGGAACCATGTCCTATGGTCTGATGAGACGAAGATGAATTAGTTTGGTTCCAATGGTCTCAAGCATGTGTGGCGGCGACCAGGTGAGGAGTACATAGATAAGTGTGTCATGCCTACAGTCAAGCATGGTGGTGGGGATGTCATGGTCTAGGGCTGCATGAGTGCTGCAGGTGTTGGAGAGTTACATTCCATTGAGGGAAACATGAACTCCAACATGTACACTGAAATACTGCATAAGAGCATGATCCCCTCCCTCCAGAAACTGGGTCGCAGGGCAGTGTTCCAGCATGACAATGCCCCCCAACACACCTCCAAAATGAACACTGCTTTACTGAAGAGGCTGAGGGTAAAGGTTATGGACTGGCCAAGCATGTCTCCAGACTTGAACCCAATAGAGCATCTTGGGGGGATCCTCAAGCGGAAGACGGAGGTGCGCAAAGTCTCAAATATCTGGCAGCTCCACAACGTCGTCATGGAAGAGTGGAAGAGAATTCCAGTGGCAACCTGTGAAGCTCTGGTCAACTCTTTGCCCAGGAGAGTAAAGGCAGTTTTGGATAATAGTGGTGGCCACACAAAATATTGACAGTTGACATGCTGTATGTTAATTTTGACAACTTTCACTAAGGGGTGTACTCACTTTTGTTGCCAGGGTTTAGATATTAATGGCTTTATTTTGAGGGGAAAATAAATTAACCCCATTATATATGTAAGCTGCTCACTGACTACTTTTCATTGTATCAAAGTGTCATTTTGTCAGTGTTGTCCCATGAAAAGATATACTTAATACCTGCAGAAATGCAAGGGGTGTACTCACTTTTGTGATCCACTGTAAGCGAGACGGGTGCTCACCTCCACATCCTGAACAAAGGCGCGGACGTTGAGGAAAGACACTTGCACAACGGCGTTCATCTTCTCATCAGTGGTGTCCATGAACATTTTCAAAGTGTCGATTCCGTCACGGTAGTCGCACCTCAACTTGTCCACCTCGTCCGCCCGGGCGTACTACACAAAGAAAGCTCAGCTGAGCTAGGAATAGGCACACCTTCGTCTTGGATTTTCTTCGGCGCGGACGGGATTTACGTATTTGACTTTGACGAAGAGCTCACGCCATCGACCGTTGAGGAGAAGGAGCTGCTGCTTGAGGTCCCGAGACACGCCGTCGTCGCAGGTCTCGATCAGAAAGTTTCCGGCGTCGTTCATGTCCATGTGCTGCCGGACCCAGTGGGGCAGGTTGCCAAAAAAGTCCTGAACCCACATCCGGAAAGAACAAAGTTTAGATTCAAACGGATCAGACGTCTCGCGTCGTGGATGGCGGCCAACGGGTTAACGGAAAGGTGACTTGGAAATGCCCCGAAATGAATAGCGAGAGACCAAAAAAGTACAGGAAGTGACATGTAATGCGGCAGAATCAACAGGGAGTGACCCAAAATCAGCAGGAAATGACTGAAAATCAACAGGAAGTGACCCAGTAATTCCCCAAAATAAGCGAGAAGGGATTTAAAACGAACAGGATGGCTTAAAATAAACAGGAATCGACTCAGAATGCCCCAAAATCGGTGGGAAGTGACTGAAAATCAACTGGAAGTGACCCAGATATGCCCCAAAACCACCAGGAACCGACCAATGAGCAGAAAGTAACATGGTAAAAGAGAGTAGCCCAAATGAAAAGGAAGTGACTTGGAATCTGTGTGGTCTGTTCCCAGAGCGATTTTATCCCGCTTACCCGCTTGGCGCCCTCGGATCGGTTCAGCATGTTCTCTGCGTCCTCCAGCCAGGCCTGAAGAGCCGCTACCGTGCTGCCATACTTGTTCCAGTTGGCCAAGACCTCTTCCAACATGCTACGAACGCTTCGCACCTCCAGCGTCAGATTCTTCCACTGAGCTGCCGCGTCGGCCAGGAATTTGCTCACTCCCTCCGTTTCCTCAACTACCGACACGGCGAATGCATGTCATTTGCAGTCGCCGGTCACTGCGCGACGACCAAAAGAGGCTCACCTGAAGCGTCGGACCGGATCAGGACATCTGCCGTGCGCTGGGCCGCCGCGTAAAGGACCTCGTACCGCTCGAAGAATTTGTGACCCTCGACAAAAGTCTGTGGAGATGGAGATCGGGCATTTGCCAGTCAGTCGGTCGGTCTTGGCAATGCCCATCCTACTCACCAGGTAACTCTGCATCAGCAGCTCCACCGAGTCCCGCCTGCCGTATTTGATGATCCAGGACTTGAGTTTGGATTCGGCCGAGAGCAGGAAGGCCATCAGCCGGTACTTGCTCTCCCAGAATTCCATTTTGATCAAGTGGCCGTGGCGTGACGTCGACACAAAATTGAAGCTGACGATTAGAAAGTGCTTCATTTACACGTCCTGGTTAGCGTCGCCGCGATACAATTTTTGGCTCCCTATAGCAATTCCGATTCCCGCCCATGACGCAGATACCATACCGATGCCACTCTTTTTTTTTCTTTGAATACTATATACAATGAGAAGCAGAAGTATTTGCACCCCTTGTGATTTTGCGAGTTCACCTACTTAGAAAATAGGTAGAGGTCTGAAATTTCAATCATAGATGCATTTCCACTCATAGAGACACAATCTTAAAAAAAAATCCAGAACTCACATTGTATGAATTTAATCATTTATTTGTAATTTACTGGGGTTCATAAGTATTTGTACCCCTGAGACAATCGGTGCTAATATTTAGTACAGAAGCCTTTGTTTGCAATCAGGTCAGACACTTTCTCTAGCTCTTCAGCAGGTTTTCACATATAGAAACAGGGATTTTGGCCCATTCCTGCACACATATCTTCTCTTGATCTGTCAGGTTTCGAGGCTATCGTTGAGAAACACGAAAATTCAGTTCAATCCAAAGATTTTCTATTGGATTGAGGTCTGGAGACTGGCTTGGCCACTCCAGAACCTTGATATGCTTTTTACGCAGCCACTCCTTGGTCAGCTTCGCAGGGTGCTTCAGATCATTGTCATGTTGGAAGATCCAGCTACGACTCATCTTCAAGTCTCTGACTGTGGGAAGGAGGTTGTGGCTCAAAATCTGATGATACATTTCACCATTCATCCTCAGCTTTATACAGTAGTCGTCCTGTCCCCTTTGCCAAAAAGCAGCCCCAAAGCATAAGGTTCCCACCCCCATACTTCACAGTGGGGATGGTGTTCTTGGGATTGTACTTATCTTTCTTTGCCCTCCACTCACGACAAGTAAAAGTTTGCACCAAAAATTTCTACTTTGGTCTCATCTGACTACATGACACCTCTGCATCATTCAAATGGTCCCTGGCTAACTTCAGACGGGCCTTCACATGTACTGGCTCCAACAGGGGAACCTTCTGAGCAATGCATGATTTCAAATCATTGCACCGTAGTGTTCTACTGACACTGCCTTTGATACTGCGCATCCTGCTCTCTTCAGGTCATTGACCAGCTCCTGCCGTGTAGTTCTAGGCTGAGTCCTCACTTTCTCATCATGAGTGATGACCCACGAGGGAAGATTTTAAATGGAGCTAGAGTCCAAGGTATATTATCAATCATGTTTAGCCTTTTCCATTTTCTAACAATTGCTGCTACTGTTGATTTATTCTCACCAAGCTACTTTCCAATTGTCCCATAGCCTTTTTCAGCTTTGTAGAGCTCAACAATTCTTTCTCTAGTGTCTTTCGAAAGCTCTCTGGTCTTGCCCATGGTAGCAGTTGCATTATGACTGACTGTAGGGTGCACAGGTGACAATAATGAGCTCAAACGGGTGGTTGGGTGGTTACTCATGGGGTAAAGGTGGACTTTTTTTTTTTTTTTTTTTTTTTTAAAGTAGACTGACAACTCTTTCAGTGTCATCATTATTGCTGATTCTCAGGGGTACAAATACTTATGAACCAGTAAATTACAAATAAATTATTGAAAAATCATACAATGTAAGTTCCGCATTTTTTTTTAGATTGTGTCTCTATGAGTGGAAATGCATTCTATGATTGAAATTTCAGACCTCTACCTATTTTCTAAGTGGGTGAACTTGCAAAATCACAAGGGGTGCAAATACTTCTGCTCCTCACTGTATGAGTGCATACTTACTGCAATGCATAGTCACTACTCGGTCAGACGCCGCTTCACCCGTTAATGGCGAGATATGTCTCATTCATTTCAAGTGGGAAGGATGGCAGCAAACGAATGAAGGTTCATTCGCCGCCACACCCCACTTTCAAATGGATCAGACGGCCGCTCGCGATAAATTAATTTCAGTTGACGGCATAAGCGTGAAAAGACCTTTCATTGCCTCTAGCAAAATGGCCTCAGGGGTACGAGCCACATTCACATCAAAGTATTGACATTCAAATGAAGTCATAATTATTACATTATTTAGTCAAATATCTTCTATTTTGGATGCCGCGAGACATTCCATCCACTTGAACATCCGTTCGCAGCCGCCGTCCCGCCTTAAAAGGTTTGGATGTCTATAAGTGATCAATTCACAGTGAAAGGATGACCAGACGCCACATAATGGGACATCTATCATCATCTCAAGTAGGGCGACCGGTGGTCGGAAACCAGATCTTGAAGTGAACTACGTATTGCGTGGCATCGATCGGCATCGTAATTGTACAACACTAGATCTAGTCACGCGGACCGACAGATGGCAGACAACTTACCGTTCCGCCATATCCTGGAGCTGTTCCGACGGCACCGGGACGCCGTTGACCGATCTGTCCCGGTGAATCTGCTGGAACGGTCGCCTGTGCGATTCCAGGTTGTTTAACACGTCCTGCAAAAGTCCCGACATACCGGGCGGGTGACATTAACCCGGATTTCTCAGGCCTATTCGCGAACAAGAATTGCGTCTACTCTAGCCAAAGGTCCCATGTACTCACAGGACGGCGGTAAGCGCAAGCACGGATAAAATGTAAAGTCATTGCTATCATGGCACAGTCAGACACCGCTAAACTCACGAGATGCCATTTACCACCCGAAAACAAGAGAAAGTGAGCCGAAACGCCCTAAAATCAGAAAAGAAGACTGAAAATCGACAAGAACTGCTCCAAAACGCCCCTAAATCAACAGGCGGGGATTCCAAATGAACGGGATGGCCCAAAATGAGCAGCTATTGATGCAAAATGAACAAGAAGTGACTTGTAAATGATCTACAATCAGCAGGGAAGGAGCAAAAATCGACAGGATGTTACCCAGGAATCAAGGGGTTTCAAAATGAACAGGTAATGATCCAGAATGAACAGGTGATGACCCATAATGAACAGAAATGGATTCAAAATGAACAGGATGGGCCAAAATAACCAGGAAGTGAGCAGGAAGTGCCCCAAAATCAATTCCTTAAAATGAAAATTCGAGGCTAAAGGAACCCTAAACTTTTTTATGGTAGCCATCTTGAGCAGCGCAAACAGCGGTCAGGAACTAGATCTCGAAAAGTACCTATTGCACAGCGTCGGCACACCATATCGTTGTACTCGCCGCTACCGATGACATCATTTTAACGGTGTATCGGTACCAATACAAAGACTAGTACGAACGCGAGGCGAAATAGAAGAAAGCTGACCTTGTGCTGCTCCAGCTTCCCGCGGATCAGGTCGGCCGTCTCATCATGAGCGCGCCGGATGGGAATCTCCTCTCGGAGGGCCATCTCGGCTCTGTGCAACCAGGCTCCAATGGCCCCCAGGGGACCTGGCAAGGACTCGTCCAGGTGGATGTGCCAGTCCAGCAGCTGCCGACAAAACGCGGCGGGTTAAATCGCCCCCGCCCAAAAAGAACGACACAGAGTCCATTAGGCAGGCACCCTGATGGACAGGCGCTCCTGCGCCTGTTTGAGCAGAGTCTGCTCCGCCGACAGCTCGCCGTCCTTCCGCGACGGCCGGAGCAGAGGATCCGCCCGCTTCTTCTTCATCTCGTACTGCACGCGGAAGTTCTTGAAGGCCTGCCAAAACCAGCGCGGGGTTCAGTAAGGACCTTTAGCCAAGAAACGGCTTGCTCGGCTACCTGGTACTTGTCCGTGAGGTTGCCCTCGCCGGCCTGAGCCCTCAGCACGTCTCTCTCCAGCTGGTCCAGGAAGGCCTTCAGCTCCCTCAGCATCTTGCGTTCCTCCCTCTGTCACAGTATGAAACACAGGACACACCCTCACTAACTAGCATTCAACGGAAAAGACCGAAGGCCAGGGTCGCTGGATGGGAAAGACACTCTCCTCTACAACCCGATCGTTGCGTAAAACCCGCTCAGTGGGATAAGAAAAAGCAACCCAAATGACAACACCCCATTCAAGAGAAGATGTTTCACTGATACAACTCTATCAAATCAAAATTTTGATATTATAACCAGAAAACAAATCAACAGGAGGAGACATATGGTCCATTGCCGTTTAACCAATAAGCAACACGGGGGAGGTAGTTTTTCTTCGAAAAGGTTAAAAGTTATGTGATGATTTTGCTTGCATATGCAAAACATACCATCGATAATATTCCTCTTTTTTCCCCAATGGTATTTCTTCCCAGCCGAAAGCGTTTGGCCCTTCAACACCGTTCACACAGTAAAACAATTGCAATGGTCATTTGACACCACAAAACAGACTGTTCGCCCAAAGATCCGTGATGATTTTGGGGCATTCCCTGGTTGGTTCCTGTACATTCTTACTGATTTCCTAGTTTTTTAAATATTTTTTAAAATTAATATTTAATTCGGAGACAGCAGCGAGCGGGAAGGGGTTATGGGGTGGCTGAAAGGGAAATAGAAAAGGAGAGACGGACAGAATAGAAGAACAAACAACATGAAATACATTCAACGCCTACACTAACTATGGCCATACTAGTGCTATCGTTAGCAAAGTGTTTTTCCAGTTGACATCATGTGGGGGGAGTCAGAAAGATGTGATAAGGTTGGGTGGAGCATACACAAATCGGCAATCTGAGGTGTAGAACTCAGTATCATGTAAATCACTTGGATATGATGACATCCTATTCTATGCTGCCTTATCGCTAATCCTGGCATCCATAGTTTATCTACATCAGTGTGTAATTACACCCAGTCATGCGTGAATCCCATCAGATGTTTGCTCATCCTGCAGACAAGTGGAAATGCTGCTCGGAGGCCACCCCAGGGTCACTGTCCCTCCCAGCCAATCGGGGGCGTGAGCCAGCGCAGCCTTTCCCCCCTCCCGCAGTTCCAGCAAGGGGGCCGCCGTCATCCTCCCGGGACCCAGGGTGGTCCCACGGGCCATCCGCAGCCTCATTAACTGGCCTTCAGGAAAGGGATGAAGGGATGTGCCATCGGCCCCTACGCCCGCCCCCACCACCGCCTATCCACCTAGTCCACCAGCCACCTACGCAACCCCCCAACCGACATGGCATACCACGGGACACCCACGACCCACTAGGACCGGGGCAATACAGGATCTCCATCTGGAGTGGGCAACACCCTGCTGACCCACCGGCACCCGGCCACCCATGCCGGACCACCAGGAGGATACCCGGGCCCCGATCCCCCACACTCCCGCAACCAGCTGCCAGGCGAAGAGGAGGCTATGCTCCGGGAGCCACGCCATAGAGAGAACGTGTGGAACCCACCCACCACCCTATGACTCTGGCCTCCAGGAGAAATGAAAATAAAACTGTACAATCATTTCTCACAATGCTTATTGGTGAAACAGCAACAATCCCTCTAAAACGTGTCTCCCAGCTGTTCTTTTTTTTTTTCCTTGTTATAATATCAAAATATAGATGGTGTTTTTAAGGGAAACATCTTATATTTGATGGGAGGTTCCAGTTTGTATTCCACTAGGTGGGTGATTAGGCTGGAGAGGAGACTGTCATTCTCATCGGAGCTATAAAACTACAGCATCTGAAGAAGAGCTCCCTTTCCATGCTTTTCACGTTCTAGAAGACCTCCCCAGAGAGAGAGAGAGAGAGAGAGAGAGAGAGAAGGGTCCAATTAGCGGAAGAAAAGAGGTATTGAATGCTGACGTACCTCAAGCATTTGCTCTATGTCTTGAGGGTCAAACTAGCCCAGGGGCGCAAGCAGTAAAGCACACAAAAGAGAAGAAGCGTCAGATGGAGAGAGTAGCATTCAGACTTTTTTTACCACACATTCATCGTGTGGAAAAGCCAAAATTGAAAGAGCACGCTTGTTGGCTTCATATGACATATTTCATCGCATACCCGTCAAGTTGTACGGTTTCGTTGTAATTTGTAGAAGTGAGCACTGATTTTTAAGTGTGTACGCCGTACGTTCAAAATCTGTACGTTTTTCGTGCAATACTTTTTTTTCTCCGTTCGGATTTTGCCACCGTTTCGGCAACGAGACAATGCACCAAAAAGGTGTGCGTTACTATGCGTTACTACGTTGGTTGAATGACGCGAGAAAAGTCAGAGACACGGAGAGAGGAGAGCGGGAGTGGGAAGAAGGGAAGAGTGTTGTGACTCTGTTGCAAACGCGATGCTAAGCTAGGTGGCTCCAGTATTTCCTGACTGTAGCTGACAGCCTACAATCTACGCCCACTTGATGCTACGCTAGATATCACATGCATATGGAACTAGATGCGAAATGACAGACTCGGCGACGTTAGTAAGCAGCCGCCATCTAAAAGCAGTAGACTTCTCAGAAAGAGTCTGTTGTAGTGAACCTTCCTAGCAAACCTAAGTAACTTTTCATCCAAAATATCTTGACTTGAATCTATCTTTAAATGATGAAAGTTTTAAAACTTTCACATGTCCAAAGTAGACAGAAGGGAACTAATGCAAAAACGGGAGCAATTTTAACAACTTTCACGGTTGATTCACAAAATTAAATGACTTCCAAACATAGCAAACGTTACTAGTTTTTTTTTTTTTTTTCTTTTAATGAAAAAAAACAAACAAAACAAAAAAACATGAAAGGTAACAGCAGTTACTTTGCCAAGTAACTAATTACTCTTACATTCCGGTAACTGAGTTACTAACTCAATAACTTTTTGGGAGGAGTAATTTGTAACTGTTATTAATTACTTTTTTTTTTTTAAGTAAGATTAACAATACTGGTCATAAAGATGAAGTCTGCAGAATGAAAAGTGACGAAAGCGGAGATTTTATTCTGCCAATTTGTTGCCGAACACAATTTGCCCGCAACTATTGCTTATCACTTCTCAGAATTAGCAAAAGAAATGTTCCCTGTCTCAAAGATTGTATCGGTAAGTTAATTTTATCAATTGACTTTTTAATTTAGAATTGGACACACTAACGAACTACCTTCAAGTCAAACTGAATTGCGATCTGAAGTGCCATGAAGTGCAGCCATCAAAAGACATGATAGAAATTCCCAAAAGTGCTACATACAATTATAACAAAAGTCACTGTTAAATTTTAGTAATTATGACGTAGCTGAAGATATTGATTGTTCTTTGATTGCAACAGGTTATAGGTGACAATATTTTCATATATAAATTCATATTATTTTCATATTCATATTATTTTAAAAAATGAGTTTTATTCTTGTTTCATATTGCAATATAAAACAATATATATATATAACGCTAACGCTATATAAAACATAAGGTTAGACACCAATTAGTAAGGGCATACATCACTATTTGTAAGATTGCCAATGGCCTTAGGTTGACAGGTATGTCAACGGGACCAACACATTTCTCGCATTCGTCAGGAGGAGATGATATCGTACATTCCCGCCAGCCGGTTTGAGGCCAGGTACCTCGTCGCGGCGATTGTCGTCATTGTCCGATCGGCGAGGGTCGGGGTAGAGCTTGAGGAATTGAGCCACGTACGTCATGATGGACTTCTCGTCCGGCTCGTCCACGTCCACATCTGCCAGGGAGGGTCGCGCCAGGTCAACAAACGGTAGAGCTCCCAAACAAAATCGCGACTTTTCAGGAAATCGCTATTTCGCTGAATGATCGCATTAACAACCGGCCTATAAGATGCCTATACAGGTAGTCCCCGGGTTACGAACTAGTTCCGTTCCTACACTGGCGATGTAACTCGAATTTCCGCGTAAGTCTGAAGTAACCCTTAAAGTACCCCTACAAAATAACTATCCAACTAGTCTAAAAGTATTTTGTTTAATGATGGAGGATACACTGCCCTCTGGTGTCAGCGTTGGATCTGGCTGGACTGTCGCCTTGTATGACTGAGAAGCAGACTCAGAAGTCTGACATGGATAAAGGATAGCTACGGTCCGGTTTGGCCCACATCAGGATGTAAGTTGTTTCAGCTAATATATATTTGTGTATGTATTTGTAATTAGGTTTACAGCAACAGTTTGTGGAGTTAGTGTGAGCAATTTGCTATGAGAATTGTAAATACATTGGCATCTGTAGCATTTAAGATAGCAGACTTTTGTTAGGTAAATTACGCTAATTTAATCTACTAAATTTACATATTGATCAGACTAGATGGACATTTGAACACCAATCGTTTTGCGTCAAGTGTGTTATTGTTAAAATGCGTGTCATTTTGAACATAAGTGTACATATGTGTGTTATAGCGTTACAAATTGTCAGAAGTGAAGGAAGTAAAAACTTCAAAAAGTCTTGTTTGCTGTCTGTATAGCTGAACAACTTCTTGTTTAGTAAATGGCAAACCAAACACTGGCGTCGTAAAGTCGAAATCGCATAAGTCGAGTAAATCGTAACCCAAGGACTACCTGTAGTTGTCGATGGCAGTCAATGAGTTAATTTTGGCTTGCTCACTTTCCTGTTCATTTTAGGGGACTTCCAGTCAAAGATCATTTCTTGTTGTTTTAAGGGCAGTCCTGGGTCACTTCCTGTTCATTTTGGGTCACTTCCTGGTTCATTTTAGGGTACTCATGGGTCACATTCTGTAAATTTTTGCTCACTTTGTGTTCATTTTGCTTTGTCAAAAACCAATGGACCAACACTGAAAGAGTCAACTTTTTTTTCAAAATTAAATTTGTACAATCCAAATTTTAGGGCTGAACAGAATTTTCAAACTTTAACAAATGAACTCATTCGCCGCCATCGACAAATCCATTTGAACCAGGCAAGACCGGGACGCGCCGTTCGATCCATCGGGAGCCGCACCTTCTGGATCCAGCAGACGAGGGATGCCCAACTCGTTCTCCGCTAGCGCGAAAGCCTCCTCCAGGTTATCCTTGTTGCTTCTGCAGCGCACCGCCCGCATGTCCACTAGGTCGGGCCGCACGGCGTGTACCACCGACTGGAAGGCCGCGCCGTCACGCCAGCTGGGACCAAAGTCCTTCACCTGGATACCGTGACGTCTGAGGAAGCAGAACAAGGCGGGTAGTGCCCACAAGTCGGAGGCTGCTGTCCTTGCCGCCGCCGGATTTCCGCTCGATGGACTTACTCGGTGGCGGTGGCACGCACCCATTTGAGCAGGGCCTTCTTGGCCCTGCCCTGAAACTTGACCACTTTGCGCTTGGCGGGAGGGCTCCCCGTTTCAGAGCTCTCCACCGACGAGTCGCTGGCAGACAAGGCCTGCAAAGCTGGAAGGTTGCTTGTCAACTCTTCAATCTGAGCCGGATGACAAAAGACCATGTTTAGGGATTTCTTTAAAGAAACTCTCCGATGTTCACGGCAAAAGGATGAAAAGACCTTTCGTTCCCATCAAATTCAATGCGTTGACATTCAAATCGAGTCATAATTAGCTGATTTTGCGAGCCGTTTTTAGTCAGCGTCTGCCACTGACAGTGCTAAATGTCAAACGGATTAGTGATTTCAAGAGCACTCAACAGCACTAAAAGAGTAGCCTGGAACTCCAGACTCACCGCTGTCCCAGCAAAGAGTCTGACGACTGTTCCGCGGATCAAAATCCCTGGGCAGAGCACGCCACAGCAAACAGACAGCGGAGTGGACCAATCAACGACGGGGGGGCGCGTGACGTTGGTAAAGCAACAAGAAACTGGCGCGAGGACGTAAACACACGAGGAGAGCGGAGAATGAAGAAATTTATTCAATATGGCTAGCGTGAGACAGACTGTTGGTTGTAGCGACTCACTGTGTTTTTGGTCATTTAAAACTGAATTGACCGCGGATAGGAACATATTGTCGGCCCTCCCGTTGGCCATCAGAGTTGTTGTGGAGACGACTTCCGACGCGCAAGACTGACGTTGTACGTTAAGAACACGTCACGCAAATAAACAATTCTGATTGCACGGACGATTTTGTTCGGGCTCGAGAGGCCAATAAAGAGCTGGGTCCCAGACTCTATAGTTGGAACAGCAGTGAGTCTGGAGTTCCAGGCTACTAAAGGAGCACGTTTGCGGGAGGGCAGACCGTACCTGGAAATACAGGATTACTGTCCAAATCAAGCCAAGGACGATGGACGGTCGTCCGTCTGCGATGTCCGTAGCGTGAATGTTAACCAGTTTGATCTGAAAGTGAAGACATTCCTTCAGTGGGCGAGCCGGCCGTAGCGTCTGTCCGTCCGTCTCCTGGCGTTGAGTCCTCCTTTGACGCATGAGTTCCACAAAGCGCTTACCTTCCTGCCCTCCAGGAATTTGAGCGCTGTACCGATGTTGGAAAGCCAGTGAATCCTCTTGAGTTGACGGCCCTGCTCGTAAGGCTAGAAAAATCCACACAAAGCCCCTCTCTTTTTGGAAAATGAAAAACAAACAAAGAGCGCGAAGGCCCCGCACTCCCGTACGCAACGTCAACAAGTTCGACGACGGCAAATGTCGGGAAACGAAACAGGGGTGGACAACTTACGAGTCTTTGGCCCGACAGCACTTCCAACAGCGCCAAGAGCTTCAACCCGTCTTTAATGTCCTCGAAAAGATCGTGGACTTCCAGTGGTGGTTTGTGCTGCAAGACAAGAAGCGGAGATCACAGACTTTTTCAGTCACCGCTCATTTTTAGAACTAGGGATGTATTGAAAGCAAAATTCTTGGCCGAAACGAAATATTGGAAATACCTGGCTGAAAAACCGAACCTAAAAGGCTGAAAAATACACATGCATATAGACAAGTTTCCGAGGTACTTCCGCTTTACTTCATTATGTCTGCTAGCAATTTCTGTTTTAGAAATTCTACATCCAAATCAACAGTGGAGCTGGAGTAACCTTACTCATCAAAATCCCTTAAAAAAGACCATTTGGATATAGAGCATCCATCTGCCATCATCACGACAGGGGAGGACAACATGTTCATGAAGGCAGATGTGGAACCAAGCTCGTGCCACCACAAAGACTGGGGGTTTTTGTAGTCATGTTGTTGCTGTGTTACGGAAATTGTGTGTTCTTCCTATCCCTGCATTTTTACGTGTCCGGTGGTCAAAAAATACTAAACCAAAACATGCGCATGAAACGACTTGTTGCCTTTAATATTGTTATTACGATGATGATTGTAATTATGATGATCTTTAATAGTATTTACTACAACTACGTGGGGGCAGCCGAGAGGCTTGGACAGATGGTGGCTCACCTCGCGGGGGACCGTCAGCTCGATCCCGCAATCCAACTACGAGCTATTTAACTGCACCAACTTTAAGATACGCTATTGGAGCTGGAATTACCGAGGACAGCGGGAGAAAGCGTCTGTAGGCCACTGTCTGCGTAATGTTGGGTCAAAGTTTTGCGAGGCTCTCAAGCTGCTCCAGAGCTCTGCTGTCTGTTATCACATTCTTGTATGCTATATTTTTAATAGTTTAATAAATTGTGATTTATTGACCTGGTTTGCACATGCACCAATAGTTTTAAATAAAACAAGTAATGGAATCATGTTGTCCAGATGTTTTATTGCGATCTGATTTGGTTCCTACTGCTTGGCTTAGAAGATGCCCTGGTCTACCTGAAAGTTTCCAAGACAACAGCTTTCAAGGAAATCAACAAATTGACCAAGGATCTGTCATATTTGTGTGTGTTCTCAGTTCTTTTTTCTTTATGCAGCACCTGATTGAGCCAGATTGGCGGGGTAACACGACACACCTGTGCTTGATTAGGAAAGCTCAGTATTTAAGGAAGCCTGTCACCATCTGCAAGTGTCGGACTATTGCTTGCTATTTGCCTTGCTTACCGCCTGTGTGTTCATCGTCATCCTTCGAGCTTCCCGACGTTCTACGGTCGTATTCTGGTTTGGTTATCTTTACTTTAGTGCTCTTTTGGACTTTGTATTTAGATTCTTGTACTCTGTTATATTCATGCATTCTAGCATGCTCTTTTAGTTGTACTTGATAAACTCGCGTTTGTTAGCGTGCTCTCTTAGTTGTACTTGTTAAACTCGCGTTTGTTAGCATGCTCTCTTAGTTGTACTTGTTAAACTCGCGTTTGTTAGCGTGCTCTCTTAGTTGTACTTGTTAAACTCGCGTTTGTCAGCGTGCTCCCTTTTGTTGTACTTGTTAAACTCGCGTTTGTCAGCGTGCTCCCTTTTGTTGTACTTGTTAAACTCGCGTTTGTCAGCGTGCTCCCTTTTGTTGTACTAATTAAATACAAACATTCACTCTACTGATCTCCTGGTCTGTGTTTTGGATCCACATTAACGGCTTGCCGTTCATAACAGGATCAAACGGTGCGATTCAAGGCATTGGAAGATCGCGTCGAGGCTCGAACCGAGAACTGGCTCCGTGGAGTCACGGTTCGGTCCGAGGAAGGATGGAGAAAAGTGAATACTATCTCGCGCCAGATGACTGAACTGTCGAGGCAGACCGCGACTAATGGCAATGACTTTAAAGGACCTGAGATCTCGCCTACGCCATGAGGAGTACGAATTTGCTGAAAACCAACATTATTTGGGCAAATTAAAATTACTTATTCGGCCTAATTTGATTATAATTTTCTTTTCCTTTCCTTTCCCGAACACGCTTATCCCCCCCACCCCCCTTCTCCTGGGAAGAGCCACGCAGATGTTCCTATCTTTTGTCCCTGATCTCTTCCCAAGGCCCGTCGCAGGGCTCTGCGACTCTTATTTTGTCTACAGACACGTACAAATACTGATACACTTGCGCACTCACACACAACCCCCCCCCAATCCGCCCCCGCCTTTTCCTGCTATCACCCCCCCTCCAGCCATGATTGGTAGTTTTCCTTTTTTTCGTACAAAAAAATCCCTGAACGTGACCTGTGCGTCGTGTCATACCCCTGCTATGTTGTATGATATATGTGTGTCTACTTGTAACTTGCTCTATAATTTCTGAAGAAGAGAGACAAGTGGCGGCGCGAAACAAAGTCTGCAGCGGCCCGATGCTCACTCATCGAACGGAATTTTGTTGCATCTGTTCTTCTGTGAGAGCTGGTGTCAATGACAAATAAAATCTCTGAATCTGATCAATATCTGCAATAAAAGAGAATGACATACTGTTTTTGTTTATATGTACATACCTTGTAGTATTTCCTTGTAACAACACAATCCGTGCCAGCCCTTCTGCATTCGGCAAATGTAATATAATTTGTAATTTCACCTCATTTTGGTCACTTAAGTGGCCGGCGTATCAACTACACCTCACATTAACACAGGCTGACAGGTTGTTATAATTTTGCCTACGAATGATCAACGAAGTGATAAGAACAATCATACAATCTCATCTATTTCTCATCTACGTCGCGCTGAATCCATTTTTGGAGATTCCATGGATTCCTCTGGCTTGATTTTGCAGTTTTAACTTTGTCAACACACTGCTTACTTCAACCACGACTAATGTTTTTTCTAAACCGGAAGTTTGGAGCAGACATTTTCCAAGATGGCGGCGTCCATATTTTGCTCAGGAAACGTCTATAATTCATTTTTTATGATATATATATTTTTTAAATTATTAGTTTATTCCATTTTTTTACGATTAAAGCCCTTTGCCTTCGCATTGGTTCTACAACCCCGGAGGCTTGAGAAATTTATTTTGAAAAGTGCCGATTCTGAAACCTCATGGGTAGGGGCGTATCCTCAAGGGGTGTAACAATTAGTCGATGTGGATCAATACTATATCAATTAGTTAAGCATAATTAAGTAATTCCATCAAAATGCAAAATGATTATAATTTCAAAATCCTGTTTGCTTAAAAAAGTTTTCTTCATTGGAAAAAAACGTGTTTTATCAGCAAAATTGTCATACACATAAAATCTCATTTGTATTTTTTTTTCTTAGGTAAATTGGAACTGATTGTGTTAAATGTGAGATGAATTAAAGAGTCGATAGTCGATAGAGAGTTGATAATGTATTATACCGTATTGTGTTATATATATATATATATATTTGCCACCCCTCAAAAAGTTCCTGCCCCCCTCTCGCCACCCCATGAATATTTTCTAGGGTTAGGGTTCGGGGACATAGACACACGTCAAAGCCTAAGTAACCTATATAAATGCACTTTGTTGGAAATTCGGGACGCTCAAAAAATGGATCTCACGCCTCCAATTGCGAGGCTTAATAAGATTTCGATATACGTTTGTGTGGCAACAACAGCAAAAAACTATTTTGTTCTCGCTGAAACTGGTAAAAACTAGTCAAAGCTTGTTTATCTATTTACATTAATGTGCCGGAATGAGACTCTGAAGGTATGATAATCTTAAACAAAAATATCACAGTATCATGGTATTGCAATTACAGCTCTAAAATGTGTTACTATGGGATATCTGGGTTAAAAACATTTTTTTCCCATTAAACAGGATTTTTATTTTTCAAAACATATTTGCACACTGGAACATACATAAGTACAATAAGAAGTTAACTAATAAAAAAAAAAAATAAAAAAATAACTCAAATATTCTAAATAAGATTAAAATAAATGCAGTCCTTTAGGTGAGCCTACAGCCCACAGCCACAGCTCAACATATATTGAATGACTGAATGAAATGTTATTGCCATCATCATCGGTATCATTGACAATCATTGACAATTACAAAATGTGATATGATTTGCCCGAAGGAACCGAAAAAGAAGACAAAGGCGGACGGGATGAAGCATATGCTTATCAGTTTCCCGTCCCCCATACAACTAACGACGCACATTCAGACACGGTACATACATCAGATGGCCACAAAACTGTTCAATAACACAATCAACAATCTGGGTTTAGTAACTCAGCATCCAGTCAAGCAGCTCAATTAATTTCAGGGTGTACAAGGTTAAGGCTTTCTCATGTCCCTGACATTTTTGCATCTGTTTGCTGTGGAACATTTTGTTGTGGCTATGTGTGTGGCAAAATGTATGAGAAAATCAAACAACATGTTGTACATATTTTATCCCAAGATTAATGTCTCCACAACGAAAACATGCTTATTATTCGTTTTGTACAGTATCTTTTCCATATACTCAGTAAACTAGACATTTGAATCAGGAGCTCGGTAGACACAGCAGATAATTATGTTTTTACAATTGGGGATTAGGAGCTCAATTGTAATACATTCCAGAAGATTGTCATAATCATAATTGCAACACCCCCTCACCCCTTAGATGCCCGATTCATTTGTGTCATGTTATATCTGTGCAAATTAAAGTCAGAGCCTTTGTTATCTTTAGTAGATAATCCTTAATGTGTTCAAGATTCTTGTAGAGACTCCTGCCGTTGATAAGTTTCAGCTTACCGTCCACATCCACAAGTTGTTATACTGGTCCGCTGTGTAGTATTTACAGTTATCTAGTCAGTTGGTCAAGATTCGTAATAGCTTTAATCTTCATATCTTGCGTCTTGACAAGGATCCTGCAATCCGAGACCCAGGTGCTGGCTATTTTCCCAGCTTTCTTGAGTTGACGTGCTTTTCTTGCAATTTCGGCATTTCGGCGAGTCAAGTTGTCAATCAAAAAATATCTTCGACCCTTTCAGGTGGCGGCACTGGTTAAGCCGGGCAGTCTATGTCTTGTGGTCTGCCAGCTTCATGAGCACCGTCGCCGGTCCTCTCCCCCCAGATGGGAGCAAAAGGCAGCGACGGATGTCCAGCGGTTCCATGATTATTCCATACTCTTTCAGCTTAGCGATTGGCAGTTGCGCCACTGTGTCCCCTGGGCTAGGCGTCAGTTGTAACCCAGAAATGATTAGCTCATTTGCGCGTCGGCACTGGTCGAGATCGTCAGCCAAAATTTCCAGCCTGTTGATGTGAACATCTCTCTCCTCGACCGCCTGCTTGAGTTTCTCGTTTTCAGCGCGAATTAACTGGAGCTCTCTGACGATTTCTTGATTCTGGTTTTGAATCAAGCCAGTCAAGGATACTTCCAACTTCTGTATGGAGGATTTTTATTTCATCCAAGTCTCCAGGTTTCAAATTCTTTGGAGCCATAATGGGAGTCGAGCTTGCTGGCCCTGAGCGCTTATCAGTTAAGATAAGAGAGTGCTTCAGGAGCTCAGAGTGCGTCTGTACACGGTGAAGGCTGAGCAGCGAATCCATTACCATCAAAACAAAAATAATTGAATTATTTTCCATAAAAAGTACACGTGCATGACTCGCATCATGTTCAAATTATACACACTCTCTTTCTCAACAGACACAGTTGCCAGCGAGAAAAAAAAAAAAACATGTTTTACCATCCCTAAACACAATAAACATGCTGGAGTTAACTCTCGTAGCTGATGGGAAACGTTCATTACAGTATTTACTAACCTTTCATTTTGTATGAATGCGAAATCATATTTGAGGTATTGCCTCCTCAGCAACCACCCTCCGCAAACTTGTTTTACATGTCGATTTGACCCTCCTCCTCTAAGCCGTGGCCATCTGTAACTTTTCTGTAGCCTAAGTATTCCCATACCAGCAATTTTGTTTTCTTCGAGGAAAAAGTTCAGGAGTTTCACCTCCTCCAGCCATCGTCTTGCACAGTTGACTCACTGATAACGAGCAACAACTGGTTGGAGGTGCAAGTGAGGGATTTCTCCATGCATTCTTGGGACATAAAAAATAGCTAATACCTTAGGGACGGTATGACGGAAACTTTTTGCAGTATTGAAACCGTGACGTTTTCATACCACGGTATACCATGAAACCGGTAATCTGCACATGTCTAACCTACACTTCAATGTGAAAAAGTAACAATAACTACACTTTTACCTGATATGATCAAGTGTGAATTATTATGCCTCTGGAATTCACACTTAATAGTCCTAATCAGTTAACAGTTACTTAAATGACTGCTGTAGCGTCAGTACTCTACTCGCCCAACCAGAAGCAGGCCTGGAGTGGGTGATCGGGAGGACCGGGACACTTCCTGGTGGACTGGCCTGACGTTTGGGCCGGTTGTAATATACGTTTCTAATGAAGCTGTCAGTTGAACTCGTTAATTAAAGCATTAACGCAACCCCCCTTTGCACGATAAGTTATGGCCCTTCCAGGATCTCGTAGTTTGAAATACAAGACCCCGGGACAGACTCTCAATGCCGCCAGCTCTATTGACTTGATCCTGGTGAAACTTAATTTTGGGGTTTAATGACCGAAATGAGGCACGTTGAGGTAGCGTGACCCTATACATATACACCCCTCCACGCGACTCATGGTTTTTATCGAGCACGTTTGGATGAAAGTACAGCGATGAACCTACCTGCGTGTTGCGCAGCTGTCGTGACCACCCGAGACGCCGTGTATGTGGGCAAAAGCACATGGAGCCTTGGGGTGAAATTCCCTTGGCTGGCGAAACGTAATTTTGTCTTTTTTAGACCAAAATATGGCACCTTGGTTATTTATTACTTCAATGCACAGATACAGTAAACTGAGAATGAACGTGTGAAAGAATTTGAATGTTTTAGAGCACCAGACACCCTCCAGCATAGAGGCTCCAGCCACTTCGTGCTTCTGTCGCGGCCACCCAAAGCTCACTATTTTTGGGCACAAAGACGAACGATTGGGATGAAATCCACACTCTCAAGCAAAACATAACTTTGGTATTTTAAACTCTAAACATAGCACTCTCAGGTGGACTAATGAGCTAGTTTTAATATGCCCCACCAAAGACGCTAATTGTAGAACTTTTCTACATGTCCGTCCATGATCAAACATAAGTAAATATTGTATTCCTGGATTTAAAGAAAGTTTGTAGTGTGTACTTTGTAACCACTGTATTCGCGGCCATTTTTAACAAAAAGTTGCCATTTCTGATGGGGTGCAAAATTTGCCACCGGCGGGCATCCCATATTCAAAAGATGACCATTTTGGCGAAAAGCATAGCTGTCCTAAGCAGCCTGGTTTAGAATTCCCCTCATGAATGATGGGGAAAAACACTCATTTTTAACTTATTATAAATATTCTTGAAAGTTAATTTTAATAAATATTCTTGTAAGTTAATTTTATTGCTGACACTGCGTTTCGGGGTCATCAACATGTTGTGCCCCCCCTACCCCAAAAGTCAAACTCTGCCTATGGTATCCGGATACAACATTTCAGTTTCGATAGTTCAATACTTGGACATCTCCAGCCAATAGAAATGAATCTGACTGCTGTCACCGGAAAAAAACAAAACAAAAGCCAAAGCTTTTTTTCCGGCTTTAGTTCAGTCAAAGCAGTAAGGAAGATAGCAGAGTCTTCCAATGAGCTCTGCCCGCACAGTCGCACTCTGTTTGTGACCGTCTGGAACCGGAACGAACCACTTGCCCAACCCATTCACTGGCGGCAGCTCGCTTACGTGCATGACAGCCTGCTGGGAAATGTCCCGGCCCCGTCGTTCTCCATCTGCGTCCGCCCTTCCTTTGCGGCGACACTGACTGGCAGAGGCGCTGGAAGTCACTCACTGCAGGGGGTGCTGAGGATCTTATTTTGTTTTTCCCATCGTTTCAGTCCAAATTTGTCATTTTTCTCCATACAAGGTGTGCGCAATGGCAGTACACACGCATGCTGGATATCGTTTACATACTACTACTACTACTACAGTGGTACCTCTACAGACGAAGTTAATTCATTCCAGGACCTTGTTTGTAAGTCAAAATGGTTGTATGTCGAGCAGAATTTTCCCATAAGAATACATTGTAATTAAGGATACACGATAATATCGGTCACCGATAATTATCGGCCGATAATGGCAATTATGACGTCACACAGATAATCCAGATAATAAAAAAATTCAACCGATAATGCAATCCGATAATTATATACTTGATTTAGCCTCCAAATGTGCGCAACCGAAGAATTCAGCACGCCGCCTCCTCAAACCCTCCCCTCTCTGAAGCCCCTGAGGGAGGAAGGGTTGAGGAGGCGGAGTTACACGACAAGAAGTAGTTGAATATTATGGCGGCTGTTACTAAAAAAAAACGACGCTCTCGCCATCTGCGAAACATGTACCGCAGAAGTTCCACGAGGCGGAAAGAAAGCGTCCACATTCAAAACCACTAACCCAGCAGCCATTTAAAACTGCATCACAAAGATTTTTGGAACGAATACGAGGCTGCTGCTGGCGGGAATGCTAAAGCTATTGTAAACACTAAGTTAAACTACAGGGCTTGTGACGATTCAGAGTCGGGCTGTTTGGGAATGCAGCCCAAGGCGGGTGGTAAATTCGCATCTAAGGCTAAACACCGGCACGACTGGAGAACGATAGTCGGCAAGTAGCCGTCTTCAGACGGAGCTCGCCGCTCTGGCCGGTCCGTCAGGCCGCCGCCTCGCCGTAGGCAGGGCGGGCAGAGCCCGGTTCCCCGGCTTCGGGACCTCCGGCGAACACCCCGGTTTCTCGAGCGTTCCTCCACAACGTGCGAGCAGAGCCAGGACCCGAATACGCCGCGGCGAACCGGCCGGGACGGGTGGATTATCCGGTACGAACGAGACGAGACACAATTTTTTTCTTTACCGAAATGACCCGGGAACCAAAGCCCTGGATAAAAAAATAATGCAGTTTATACGACCACAGTTCTTCATGAAAAACATGCCAATCACATCATTTTTCAACCACGGACATTTGGACAAGTGATGTCCAGTAAGCAAGCTTATCATGACGGCACAGTGGTTAGATGATAATTTAAACATGGAGAAAACGAAGTCAGCCAGTCAATAATGCTTCAGTATGTAAAATTACGAGCGGTCAGATGACTTTGTAACGCTGCCTTTATTTTTGGCTTAACAAAACTCAGGCACAAACCAACACGCACGCGGATGCGAGCACCAACTCTGTCCAAATAATACTGCCGTGTATCAGTTTAGCTGCTGTAAAGCAAATGTCGTGAGTGCCGCAAATGTAAACAAAGCGCTGCAGAATGGGTACATGACATCTCGCTCTTTTGAGTTATTCATTTTCACAGTGAGCAACAAAGCATATAACATTAGCAATCACTTTTCAAATTATTTAACTTATTTGTCTGCTCAATTACAGTCACAGTAGATAATCAAAACTTATTGGCACTTATTAACACTTATCATTTTAAATATGCACATTCCTGTTGTAATGAAATAACAATAATATTCTTTAGCCACAAATATTATTCAAAATCTTTGATTCTTCCCAGTTTTTTTTTTTTTTTTTTTTTTAGGATTAAGTATAATAATGTCTTGCTTAAAATAAGGCTGTTAAGATTATTTTCAGCTAGCTATTTTTCTTCCAAGAAATCTGAGAGAAATACACTTGAAGCGCTGGCAGATAATTTCACTTATTTCCAATAGATTTACACTTAAAACTGGAATAGTTTTAAGGAGGTGTGTTTTGCAGTGTGTTAATGTTATATATTTTAGGAATGGCTTACTTTTAAAGGCATTTTTGTGCAACTTAGGTATTTACTCCGTGAGTAATTGTTGCCAAAAGTTTACCATTACACAATGTCAGACAATCTGTCATTATTTAGATGTTGGAATTGACGACTTGTTCATATTTTATGTTGAAAAAAAGAGCAATAAATTATATTTTTGCACAGTAATATTTTCTTTTGTGTATACTTTAAAATTTTACATAAATCTTTTAATAGAATTATCGGCTTGACATTATCGGTTATCGGTTGGAATGAGGAGGAAATTATCGGTTATCGGTATCGGTTGAAAAATGTATTATCGTGCATCACTAATTGTAATTCCATTAATTCGTTCCTCAGCCCGAAAAACTACACTAAATTTTTAATAAATATTGCTGGTACTATTACAAATGGCAATTGCACTTAGCATAACAAATAAATTATAAAAAAAAAATCTGAATAGTACAATAATAATTCTTATAATAATGTAACGAATCAGACGTTTTTCGCTGTACCTGAATACACCGCGTTGCTGAGGTGACGGTGAGATAGAGAGTGCGGTTCTATTTTACTTTCTCTTTGAATGTTTTGTTGCTGGTGTCAACTGCATACCTGTCAACCCGAGGCCGTTGGCAATCTTACAAATAGTGACGTATGCCCTTACAAATTGGTGACTAATCTTACAACGTTGTATATAGCGTGCAATATGAACCAAAAATAAAACTCAATTTTTAAAATAATATGAATTTATTGGTAATATTGAAACATATAACCTGGTGCAATCAAAGAACAATCAGTATCTTCAGCTACATCATGATTAGGAGTGGGAACCTCATGGTACCGCACGATATGATACGATTTGCGATACAAAGCTCACGATAACGATGATCTGACGATATGGCGATACAACGATTATCGATACAATGGTCAGGAAATCATTCTAGGATTTTCTACAAACAACTAATAAACAGAAAGACAAGTTTCTGCTGTGATTTGGAATTAGTTTATCACTAGTAGACGTCCAATCCAGCGAGGCTGCCACCCTCGCTGCAACTGGGAGGGTGGCAGCGAATGAACGAATGTTCCCTCCCACTTCAAATGGATTGAATGTCTATGGCAGTCAGTGGCAGCCACTGCCAGGCAATGAGATAATTTTGGGCCATTTAAGGTCATTTACCTCTTGATTTTCAGTTACTTCCTGTTGATTTTGGGGTACTTTATGGGTTATAGAACAGGACGTGACCTGGGAATCACCAAAATGAATAGGCAGAGACTCAAACTCAACAGGAAATAACTAGGGCTGTCAAAATTATCGCGTTAACGGGCGTTAATTAATTTTTTAAGTTAATTACGTTAAAATATTTGACGCAATTAACGCATGCACTGAATGACCCGCTCACGCATTGCCTCAAACAGATTACAATGATGCCGTTTATGGACATTTAGAGTGAAGAGAATGCCACCGGCCGCTTGGGGGCAGCAACGTTCCATACTAATGTTATTCCTTCTATTAGTGGGAGAATTAGTAGTTGTGAGATGTTTATGCAGTTGCATTGTGCTATTTGTGCTCCACACATATTTCTGTAAGTATTCTTTCTTTTAGTGGCAATTATGTGTCTCTTGTTGTATTTTGGGTAAGATATGTAGAGATATATATGTTATAAAGGCGAGTGGACACAGGCGTTCTTTGGACTGCGCCGTTTATTGGCATAAGCTTCGGCAACTCCTTCACAACAAACATAAGTATCATTTAGTGAAAGCACAACAAAAATAATATCTATCTCGCTCTCAAAAATAAATCAGTCTGTAGTAATGAGGCCCTATTCTCACACAGTTAAACAATAATACAAAGTGAACTGGCATTTCCAATCAAAATAGCTATGCAAAATACACCTAAAACTTACTCAGACTTTGGTCACTCTATTCTTATTATTGTTATTTTTATTCTCATTATTATTATATTAACTCTACTTTTGATTGAAAATTTTACAAATTTTATTAAAACAAAAACAAAAAGAGGGGTTTTAATATAAAATTACTATAACTTGTAACTATAACATTTATCTTTTAAGAACTACAAGTCTTTCTATCCATGGATCACTTTAACAGAAGGAATGTTAATAATGCCATTTGTGGATTTATTGTTATAATAAACAAATCCAGTACTTATGTACAGTATGTTGTATGTATATATCCGTCTTGTGTCTTATCTTTCCATTCCAACAATAATTTACAGAAAAATATGGCATATTTTAGAGATGGTTTGAATTGTAATTAATTACGATTAATTAATTTTTAAGCTGTGATTAACTCGATTAAAAATTTTAAACGTTTGACAGCCCTAGAAATAACCTGTAAATGCCCCAAAAATCGGACCGAATGACTGTGAATGCTCTGGCTTTGAATGAACGAACGTTCCCAGTCTAAATAGATTGGGCGTCGAGTACCGTCAATGGCAGCCTCAGAGTTAACTGAGACACTATTATGGTGGAAGATTTTGGTAGCAACTTGATGGTTCATTTACAAAAAAAAAAAACAAAAACAAAAAAAAAACATTGACACCTTTTTAAAACGTTATCTCGATTCTTGACAGGAGCATATCGATCACCTTTTGGGATACAAAGTATCACGATATATCACCATTTCGATATTTTGTCCCACCCTAATCATGATTACTAAAATTTAAGTGACTTTTGTTATAATTGTATGTTGCACTTTTGGCAATTTCTATCATGTCTTGATGGCTGCACCTCAGCTCGCAATTCAGTTTGACTTAAAGGTAGTTCGTTAGTGTGTCCAATAAAAATTAAAAAGGTCAATTGATAAAATGAACTTACCGATGGAATCTTTGAGTCAGGGAACATTTCTTTTGCTAATTCTGAGAAGTTTATCAGCAGTAGTTTCAGGCAAATTGTGTTCAACAACAAATTGACAGAATGAAATCTCCGCTTTCGTCACTTTTCATTCTTCAGACTTCATCTTTATGACCAGTGTTGTTAATCTTACTTTTAAAAGTAATTAATTAGTTACAAATTACTTCTCCCAAAAAGCAATTCAGTCAGTAATTCAGTCACCTGACTTTAAAAAAAAAACAAACAAAAAAAACAAAAACATAGTAACCTTTTCTAAAATTGGAAATCGCTTAATTTTGTGAATCAACTGTTAAAGTTGTTAAAATTGCTACCGTTTTTGTATTAGTTCCCTTGTGTCCACTTTCGACACGTTAAAGTTTTAAAACTGTTTCATCATTTAAATCTAGATTTGAGTCAAGATTTTGCCGATTTAGGAGTATTTTAGATGAAAAGTTACTTAAGTTCGCTAGGAAGGTTCACTACAACAGAGCCTTTCTGAGAAGTGTACTGCTTCAAAATGGCGGCTGTTTATTAATGCCGCCGTCTGTCATTTCAGATGTAGTTCTATAAGCATTTGATACCTAGGTATGGATTGTAGGCTGTCGGCTACAGTCAAGAAATATCGGAGGCAGTGCATTGGAGCCACCTAGCCTAGCATCGCGTTTGCTACAGCGTCACAACACTCTTCTCTCTCAGTGTCTCTGACTTTTCTCGCGTCATTGAACCAACGTAGTGCAATGTGCATCATAACGCACATTGTCTCGTTGCCGAAACAATGACAAAATCCGAACGGAGCAAAAAAAAAAAACGTAATGCACGAAAAACGTACAGATTTTGAAAGTACGGCGTGCACATTTTAAAATCAGTGCTCACTTGTACAAATTACGCCGAAACTGTACAACTTGACAGGTATGCAACTGCAGCGGACGGTAGGCGTGTTGTGTTGCACAAACCTTATGTGAAAAATTCTGATCCCTCACTTAAATGTAATTTTTGGTGTAAGTCGATGATATCTGTTGTCATTCTTATGTTGAGGTAGCAAAGGAAGAAAAATTGTAATATGTGACAACACTGGTAATATGTTATAGTACAGTATAATAATAACAGCAAATATAGATAACTTTGTCCTGAGGAAAAGAAATACCATTGTTTAAAAAAAATCAAATAAAAATAAGCATTTACTCACAATGTTACTTATTACTTGAGTATTCTTTCACCAAATACTTTTTTTTTGGATGACTACTTTGACTTTTAATTGTGTAATATTATTTTGAAGTAGCGCTACTCCTACTTGACTACATTTTATTGGCTACTCTACCCACCTGTGGCCACACTTCTAGTGCCGCGTGTTCTCACACCGGAGACCTCAAAATTTCGTTGAGCGGAAAAAAGCTTTTGCGAGTGATTGAGAGGGAGTCATTACCTTAGCCAAGTGAGAGTTGATCCATTTGGTGAAGGTTCTCTTCTGCACAGCTTCTTGCTCATCTGCAAACAGACCAAATATTGGAATGAAAGCGCTGCGTTAAGGCCGAGTTATGCTTCTGCGGCAGACCTATGCCGTCAAGGCAGACCCGATTTACAACCCTCCACCATGACGTGCACCTCCACAGATTCCTGACTGGGCGTCACATCAGCGCATGGTGACGGGACGCAAATGGACTGTGTTTGGTCCGCTCAGACGGTTGTTTCCGGTTCGTCACGAAATAACCGCCATTTTCAAATATTGTTGTGCTACATGCAAAAATGGACCAAGCCGACGAGAGTATCATCCAAGAGGTCCGCAAGTACTACAACCTCTACAATGTCTGTATATGTGTGTTCGGAAGCGAATGGCCACACGAAGCAGTGACACAGTTGGCCAAAAACTGTGAGCTTTATATCGCTTTATCTCATATTTTTGGTTGGTGCAGTTTATAATTTATTGTGTACATATGTTTGCTGTGAGTCTGTTACTTACAGTTGCGCAAATAAGTATTTAGTCAACAACCAATTGTGCAAGTTCTCCTACTTGAAAGGATTACAGAGGCCTGTAATTGTCAACATGGGTAAACCTCAACCATGAGAGACAGAATGTGGAAAAAAAACAGAAAATCACATTGTTTGATTTTTAAAGAATTTATTTCCAAATTAGAGTGGAAAATAAGTATTTGGTCACCTACAAACAAGCAAGATTTCTGGCTGTCAAAGAGGTCTAACTTCTTCTAACGAGGCTCCACTCGTTACCTGTATTAATGGCACCTATTTTAACTCATTATCGGAATAAACGACACCTGTCCACAATCTCAGTCAGTCACACTCCAAACTCCACTATGGCCCAGAACAAAGATCTGTCAAAGGACACCAGACACAAAATTGTAGACCTGCACCAGGCTGGGAAGACCTGTTAATGCTTGGTGTAAAGAAATCAACTGTGGGAGCAATTATTAGAAAATGGAAGACATACAAGACCACTGATAATCTCCCTTGATCTGGGGCTCCATGCAAGATCTCACCCCGTGGCGTCGAAATGATAACAAGAACGGTGAGCAAAAATCCCAGAACCACAAGGGGGGACCGAGTGAATGGCCTACAGAGAGCTGGGACCACAGTAACAAAGGCTACTATCAGTAACACAATGCGCCGCCAGGGACTCAAATCCTGCACTGCCAGACGTCTCCCCTTGCTGAAAGTACGCGTCCAGGCCTGTTTGTGGTTCACTAGAGAGCATTTGGATGAGGGGCTGGGAGAATGTGTTATGGTCAGATGAAACCAAAATAGAACTTTTTGGTAGAAACACAGGTTCTCGTGTTTGGAGGAGAAATAATACTGAATTGCATCTGAAGAACACCATACCCACTGTGAAGCATGCGGGTGGAAACATCATGCTTTGGGGCTTTTTTTCTGCTAGGGACCAGGATGACTGATCTGTGTAAAGGAAAGAATGACTGAAGCGATGTACCGAGAGATTTTGAGTGAAAATCTCCTTCCATCAGCAAGGGCATAGAAGATGAGACGTGGCTGGGTCTTTTAGCATGACAATGATCACAACACACAGCCAGGGCAACAAAGGAGTGGCTTCGTAGAAGCATTTCAAGGTCCTGGAGTGGCCTAGCCAGTCTCCAGATCTCAACCCCATAGAAAATCTGTGGAGAGAGTTGAAAATCTGTCTTGCCCAACGACATAACTGCTCTAGAGGAGATCTGCATGGAGGAATGGGCCAAAACAGTGTGTGAAATGCTTGTTAAAAGTTACAGAAAACATTTGGCCTCCGTTATTGCCAACAAAGGGTACATAACAAAGTATTGAGATGAACTTTTGGTATTGACCAAATACTTATTTTCCACCATGATTTTCAAATAAATTCTTTAAAAATCAAACAATGTGATTTTCTGTTTTTTTTCCCCCCACATTCTGTCTCTCATGGTTGAGGTTTACCCATGTTGACAATTACATGCCTCTCTAATTTTTTCATGTGGGAGAACTTGCACAATTAGTGGTTGACTAAATACTTAATTGCCCCACTGTACTTAAATTTTACACTTCAAGTATATGAAGAATAAAGCACAGGTTTGGTTGCAAAAGAATTGTTTTGATGTTTAATTTTGAATAACAGATAGTTCACACACTATACATACATCATCACTGATTGAGAGTGCCTCGGTGCTTTTATGACAACGTCTTTACCATCAAGGCTTCCAACGCAGTTTGGGAATTCCATTGCCGCCATAAATCTGCTATGGCTTCCCACTGGCTGGTTGTAGGACACGGCAAAAAAATTGGACAAGACGCTGGACAACGCAGCTTGCATATTTCCACCCGATTTGTAAACTGCCAGTCTCTGTGCGACATCAACAGTCAGACAAACCACCTCCACAACCGTCTTCTGTGTTGCCTGCACCTCAACATTTGTACGATCAACATTTGTTGTTCAATGTTGATGACCTGAAGATAAACATTCAAACGTTCCATCTCCGTTGGCATTACCGGAAGAAAACTAGAGGAAGTCAACAAGAGTCTCCCAAAAACCGTACAAAAACAACACTACACCCCTCTAGTGGCTTGGTGGTGAATTACAGAGCATCGCGTTCCCTTGCCGCAGAACTATCAAATGCTCATTCACGACGTAGGGTCTACATCGTTGCTATGTCGTCACCGCAACGCAGAAGCAGAACTCAGGCTTTGTACCACGCCGTCTAAATTCCATTCCCCGGTTATCACGATCCATTGGCTCTAGTCACTTTATCTATAAAATAGGCAGGCGTCAACGGCGGTCAGCGGGCTCACCGCAGCACCGTAGTTAGGAGTTTGCCAGCGGAGGGCGGCCTCCTGCAGGTCGGGAATTTTCCGGTGTGCAAGCGAAAGCACTTGGCATTTGAACCTATTGGTTCCTGCAGTTAAACTACAGTTCAAAAGTTTGGGGTCTAAATGACCCCAAACCTTTGAACCGTAGTGTATCATATGGGATTTTTCATTATGCACACTAGGGTTCAAAAGTTTGGGGTCCAAGCGACCCCAAACTTTTGAACGGTAGTGTACAAGTTAGCAGGTATTGGGCATCCTTTGTCCTGTAGTAGCACACACAGGCTTGTTATGGGTAAAGAACGGAAACAGGAAGAGGGCTCATGACTTATTCATTAGGCAATCTTGCTGAGGCGCACTTGAGTGTGATTAAATGATGGAGAAGAGGTTGGCGCGCCTCATCTCTTTACTGACCCGACCGAACAAAAGTTATGTACGTTACTACTAGGGATGGGAATTTTGACCAATTTCCCTGCTGACTAGTCTCAGATTTTATTTGCGACAAGTCGACTAGTCTATAAACAAGAAAACTCGCAACTTAATACACATATAAAATAAAAAGTTTAATATGCAAACGTTTTGTGTATTTGCGAGCTATTTTAGCCAATACACCCAGGACAAGTTATTACCTGGTCTTTCCTTTGGAAAGATCAGGTAGTGAGATTCTACGGCCTCCCCCTATATGTTATTCTGTTTTTTTTTTTTAATGGGAATCCTTCGGCGCGCTGCGCAGCCCGAACCGCTTGACCGATCGGCACCATTCAAGTATCAACACGTCCGGAATTTTCGCGCGACGCAGGGACTTTTTCAAAAGTCCCCCCAAAATTTTCCATTTGCCCGTAAACGGCAATTTTCCGGAAAAAAAAGCAATTTTCAAAACGCTACTTGTCCTACAATTTTTGACTAAATCGCATAATTTGGGCATCAAAAATTCCGGGACGGTGAGGGGCATAAAAGTTGTATACAGAATTTGGAAAAAATTTACGGTTCCCCAGAAATTTGACATAAACTTGCCCATTCATTTTTAATGAGAAAAAAAAAGTTTCAAAATGTATTTAGTCCTACAATTTTTCACCAAATCACACAATTTGGGCATCAAAAATTCCAGGACAGGGAGGGGAATAAAGGTTATTAATACAATTTGGAAAAAATATACGGTTCCCTGGAAATTTGCCAAAAACCTGCCCATTCATTTTTAATGGGAAAAAAAAGACAAGTTTCAAACTGTTACTAGTCCGTCAATTTTTGACCAAAACACACAAGATGGGCGTCAAAAATTCCGGGATGGCGAGGGGCATAAAAATGACAGCCGTAAATTTTTTGATAAAATGTACGGTTTCCCGGCAATTTGCCAAAAACTGGCCCATTCATTTTTAATGGGAAACAAAGAAAAGTTTCAAAATGTATCTAGTCCTTCAATTTTTGATCAAATCACATAATTTGGGCATCAATAATTCCGTGACCGTGAGGGGCATAAAAGTTGTATACAGAATTTTGATAAAAATTACGGTCCCCCGGAAATTTGCCAAAAACTGTCCAATTCATTTCTAATGAGAACATTTCCCATTCCCTTACAATGGGATTTCCAATTGAATTTTTTTACATTGCATTGATGCCATTGACGGCCATGCATGTCGAATCTATTGATGCCAATGTACTTGGATTCAATTGACTTTATGGATGTCGATGCCACTGACGGCCATGGACGTCCAAAATGTTTCCCATTCATTTTCAATGGGGAAAAAATTAGATTTCCCCAAATCAACAGATAATGACCAGATATCAATAGGACCTGTCCCCAAACATCCCTAACTCCATTGACGCTTATAGGGGGTGCTGCCATTGACGTCCATGGACGTCCAAATTTTTTCCCATTCAATTTCCAATGGCATTTCTTCATGTTTGTTCATTCTATTGATGCCAATGTACTTGGATTCCATTGACACTTATGTAAGTTGATACCATTGACGTCCAAAATTTTTCCCATTCGTTTTCAATGGGATTCCCCCCCCAAATCAACAGAAAATGACCAGATATCAATAGGACGTGTCCCCCAAACTTCTCCAATTTCATTGACGCTTATGAAGGGTGCCGACATTGACGGCCATGGACGTCCAAATTTCCCATTCATTTTCTAATGGCATTTCAGCATGTTTTTATATTTTATTAATGTCAATGTACTTGGATTCCATTGACGCTTATGTATGTTGATACCATTGACGTCCATGGACGTCCCAAATTTTTTCCATTCATTTTCAATAGGAAAATTTTTTTTCTCCCCCAAATCAACAGAAAATGACTAGATATCATTAGGACGTGTCCCCAAATGTCCCCGATTGCATTGCCGCTTATGTAGGGTGATGCCATTGACGTCCATGGACGTCCAAACTTCCCATTCATTTCCAATGGCATTTCTTCATGTTTGTTCATTCTATTGATGCCAATGTACTTGGATTCCATTGACGCTTATGTAAGTTGATACCATTGACGTCCATGGACGTCCAAAAATTTTCCCATTCATTTTCAATGGGAATTTTTTTTTTCCCCAAATCAACAGAAAATGACTAGATATCAATAGGACGTGTCCCCCAAATGTCCCGGATTGCATTGCTGCTTATGGAGGGTGATGCCATTGACGTTCATGGACGTCCAAACTTCCCATTCATTTCCAATGGCATTTCTTTATGTTTGTTCATTCTATTGATGTCAATGTACTTGGATTCCATTGACGCTTATGTGAGTTGATACCATTGTCGTCCATGGACGTCCAAAATTTTTCCCATTCATTTTCAATGGGAATTTTTTTTTTCCCCAAATCAACAGAAAATGACTAGATATCAAAAGGACGTGTACCCCAAATGTCCCCGATTGCATTGCCGCTTATGGAGGGTGATGCCATTGACGTTCATGGACGTCCAAATTTCCCATTCATTTCTAATGGCATTTAATTTGTTTTATGCCATTGATAGGCATGTTTGTCCATTCTAGTGATAGCCTTGGGCGGGGCTACGATCTGTATAGCCACACAGGAAAGACCAGGTGTAATTTCTCACGAAATTGCAGTTTCTAGTTTATTTAAATTCTATTGCTATAAAATGGAATGAAAAAGTATCTGAACCTATTGGAATTTCTCACATTTCTGCATAAAATCACCATCAACTGTGATCTGATCTTTGTCAAAATCACACAGATGAAAAAAAACTAACTAAAACCACCCAAACATTCATAGGTTTTCATACTTTATTGAGGCTACCATGCAAACAATGACAGAAGGGGGAAAATAGGTAAGTGAAGCCTCTGCCTAAGGAGACTAAAAGCAATTGAAACCAATTTTTACCAAACATTTTAAGTCAGGTGTGTGCCCAATCACAGATGAGTGGTTTAAAGCTGCCCTGCCCAGTATAAAACACACACCTGGTAAGAACTGTCTTGATGAGAAGCATTGTCTGATGTGCATCATGGCTTGGTCAAAAGAGCTGTCTGAAGACCTGCGATCAATGATTGTTGATTTGTATGATGCTGGGAAAGGATACAAAACCATCTCTAAAAGTCTGGATGTTCATCAGTCGAGAGTCAGAGAAGTTGTCTACAAATGGAGAGAGTTTGGCACTGTTGCTTCTCTCCCAAGGAGTAGCCGTCCACCAAAGATGATGCCATGAGTTTAGCGCAGAATACTCAGAGAAGTAAAAAAGAACCCTAGAGTGTCTGCTAAAGACTTATAGAAATAACTGGCACAGTCCAATTTCACTGTCCACACATCAACTATATGTAAAACTATGGCCAAGAATGGTGTTCATGGGAGGACTTGACGGAGGAGGCCACCGCTGTCTAAAAAAACATTTGTTTAATGTTCGCAAAAATGCACTTGGACACTCCACAGACATTTTTGCAAAATACTTTGTGAACTGATGAAACCAACGTTTAATTGCCAAAAGCAAGGGGCGCAAAATATTAAATGTGATCGTTCACTTACTTGTTTCCCCCTTCTATCATTGTTTGCATACTATCCTCATTAAAACATGAAAACCTATAAATGTTTGGGTGGTTCTTGTTATAGCAAACTGTTTTTTCATCTGTGTGATTTTGACAAAGATGTGATCACATTTGATGGTGATTTTATGCAGAAATGCGAGAAATTCCAAAAGGTTCAGGTACTTTTTCATACCACTGTATGGATATAAGTAAGTACATATTCAGTGAGGAGCAGAAGTATTTGCACCCCTTGTGATCTTGCAAGTTCAACCACTTAGAAAATAGGTAGAGCTCTGAAATTTCAATAACAGCTGTATTACCACTCATAGAGACATAATCTTAAAAAAAAAAAAAAATTCAAAACAAAAAAAATGTTTGAAGTGCTACTTTGCACTTCAAAACATCGTGCCCTCAGTCCATCGCAGATTTTTTTCAATTAAAAAAAATAAAATAAAAAATAAAGCAGGATTTTATAGAGATATCCCATCTGATCACTTACAGCCTCTCACTCTCCCTCCTGAAGCGTTTCTTTCTCGCCAAGCAGCTGCAGCTTGTTAAAGTAAACAATGAGTGACAAGGGAGCTGCTTTGAAGTGGCCAGACAACTACCTTTTAAAGGCCGCTGCCTTGTTTAACTTTTGAAACATTGGCTGTAGTTGTTATGGCAACACATTGTGTTGTGTCGTGTGCTGTTGAGCAACATGAGTTGATTTGAGAGAACTCACTCAATGAAGAATTTTTTAATAAAGAATTATACTTTGGGGAAAAACATGTCTTATATATGTCTCTTTCCAATGCTAAATCTGAATACATTGAACACACCGAAAAAAAAAAATTGTAAGCGCCACCTCTACTTCGCAGATTTCGATTATCGCAGAGGGGGACGGTCCCCATTAAATGCGAAAAAAACAGGGATCACTGTATTTGTACCCCTGAGAAAATCAGTTCTAATATTTAGTACAGAAGCCTTTGTTTGCAATTACAGAGGTCAGACGCTTTCTGTAGTTCTTCACCAGGTTTTCACATATGGAAACAGGAATTTTGGCCCATTCCTCCACACAAATATTCTCTACATCTGTCAGGTTTCGGGGCTGACGTTGAGAAATGCGAAATTTAAGCTCCATCCAAAGATTTTCAAAGATTTTTTGGATTGTGGTCTGGAGACTGGTTAGTCCCTTCCAGAACCTTGATATGCTTTTTACAAAGCCACTCCTTGGTCAGCTTGGCTGTGTTCTTCGAATCATTGTCATGTTGGAATATCCAGCCACGACTTATCTTCAAGTCTCTGACTGAGGGAAGGAGGTTGTGGCCTAATATCAATTCACCATTCACCCTCTGCTTTATATAGTCATCTTTTCCCCTTTGCCGAGAAACAGCCCCAAAGCATGAGGTTTCCACCCGCATACTTCACAGTGGGGATGGTGTTCTTGGGATTGTACTCATCCTTCTTTTTCCTCCACACACGATGAGTAAAGTTTGCAACAAAAAGTTCTACTTTGGTCTCATCTGACCACATGACTTTCTCCTATGCATCATTCAGATGGTCCCTGGCAAACTTCAGACGGGCCTTCACATGTACAGGCTCCAACAGTGGAAGCTTCTGAGCAATGCATGATTTTAAACCATTGTACTGCAGTGTTCTACTGACAGTAGCCTTTGAAATTGTGCATCCAGCTCTTTTCAGTCATTGACCAGCTCCTGCTGTGTAGTTCTTGGCTGAGCCCTCACTTTTCTCATCGTGAGTGATGCCCCACGAGGAGAGATTTTACATGGAGCCCTAGTCCGAGGTAGATTATCAGTCATGTTTAGCCTTTTTGTATTTTCTAACAATTGCTGCAACTGTTGATTTATTCTCACTAAGCTAATTCCCAATCGCCCCATAGCCTTTTCCAGCTTTGTAGAGCTCAACAATTCTTTCTCTGGTGTCTTTTGAAAGCTTTCTGGTCTTGCCCATGATAGCAGTTGCATTATGACTGACTGTGGGGTGCACAGGTGACAATCATGAGCTCAAACAGGTGGGTGGGTGGTTACTCATGGGGTAAAGGTAGACATTTTTTTAAGGTAGACTGACAACTCTTTCAGTGTCATAATTATTGGTGATTCTTAGGGGCACAAATACTTATGAACCCCAGTAAATTACAAATAAATTATTGAAAAATCATACAATGTGAGTTCCAGATTTTTTTCCCCTTTAGATTATGTCTTTATGAGCGGAAATGCATCTATGATTGAAATTTCAGACCGCTACCTATTTTCTAAGTGGGTGAACTTGCAAAATTACAATGGCTGCAAATACTTCTGTTCCTCACTGTATACGTATTTTGCATCAGGAGAAAATACTTTTACTTTTTACTAGGGCTGTCAAAATTATCGCGTTAACGGGCGGTAATTACTTTTTAAAATTAATCACGTTAAAATATTTGACGCAATTAACGCACATGCCCCACTCAAACAGATTAAAATGACAGCACAGTGCAATGTCCACTTGTTACTTGTGTTTTTTGGAGTTTTGTCGCCCTCTGCTGGTGCTTGGGTGCGACTGATTTTATGGGCTTAAGCACCCATGAGCATTGTGTAATTATTGACATCAACAATGGCGGGCTACTAGTTTATTTTTTGATTGAAAATTTTACTAATTTTATTAAAACGAAAACATTAAGAGGGGTTTTAATTAAAGGGGTCTAACATTTATCTTTTAAGAACTACAAGTCTTTCTATCCATGGATCGCTTTAACAAAATGTTCATAATGTTAATGCCATCTTGTTGATTATTGTTATAATAAACAAATACAGTACTTATGTACCGTATGTTGAATGTATATATCCGTCTTGTGTCTTATCTTTCCATTCCAACAATAATTTACAGAAAAATATGGCATATTTTATAGATGGTTTGAACTGCGATTAATCACGAATAAATACGATTTATTAATTTTTAAGCTGTAATTAACTCGATTAAAAATTTTAATCGTTTGACAGCCCTACTTTTTACTTGTAAATTTTAAAGCAAGTACCTTTGTACTTTTACCTAAGTCTTTCTTCTCTTAGATACTTGTACTTTTACCTTAGTAATTTTTTTGCACCTGTAGCTGTACTTTTACTTCGGTAAAAATAAAGTGAGTACTTCATCCACCATTGTCAGTATGCTTGCCTATAACAACATTGTTTGTACTCGGTCAAGATTTTCCAGACAACCCAGAGTGAACGACCGACATTTTTTGAAACACTGCGTGATGATTGACCTTCTTTAACAGGTTTGATGAAAAAACGTTGATGGGGTGATTCCATCTTTTTTTTTCCTCAAAATGGAGCACCTCCATCATTTTTACCTTGAACTTGGTCTAAAAACGTAACCGTTACTGACACCAGTGTTGTTAATAACGATGTTAGAGTATCGCAGCATTTTTTTCAGTACTGAGTAAACAAATTTATTACTTTTCCCATCTTTGCAACGCCATTCCCGTTACTGACGATGTGAAGGGGCGCGTTACTACAATTTGGCTGAATGAAGCGCTAATGGCCCAATTTTGTCACAGATTCCTGGGAGAAAGCAGAGCGGCAGTGGGGAGGATTAATGTTCCCTCTAATTTTTCATGTGTCTGAGCAGACACACAAGCTCCCTGAGCAAACTGAGGACCACTGTGAGCAACATCAGATGTGTACGCTGTGGTCACACACCAGTATCAAACCTGTTCAAAACCTTGGATCATAGCAAGTTACATGGCTTGTTAAAAGAATGAAAATACAGCAGCAATTCACATTAGTTTACTTTTAATATAAGTGATTTGGCCCACTTAAAATGAAAAAGACAAAAGTCTCATTGTTCATGAGATGTGTACTATGTTATATGTGAGAGTCCTGCTATAACCATGGGAAGAGTCCTGCCTTGGCCTGGAAAAGGTCCAATTGTGGCATAGGTGAGTTAATAAATAAAACATAATGAACAACCACAATGGGAGTATATCAAACTCCCACATTATAACTGTTCAGACAATAAGGACACTCAAGATTCCTATTCTCCTTGTCTAAGCAGCTATACAGGACAGGTTAAAAAAAAACAAAGAAAAAATCTCACTCAGTTTCACCGCTTCTATTTACACATGCTGTACTCTGACAGCCATTCCATCTTAAAAGAACCGCATTTCTTTTTTACTTTGGCTTGATCATTGGGCTGTCAAAATTATCGTGTTAACGGGCGGTAATTATTTTTTTAAATTAATCACGTTAAAATATTTGACGCAATTAACACACATGCCCCGCTCAAACAGATTAAAATGACAGCAGTGTCATGTCTACTTGTTACCTGTGTTTTTTTGTCTTTTGTCGCCCTCTGCTGGCGGTTGGGTGTGACTGATTTTATGGGTTACAGCACAATGAGCATTGTGTAATTACTGACATCAACAATGGCGAGCTACTAGTATATTTTTTGGACTGAAAATTTTACAAATGTTATTAAAACGAAAACATTAAGAGGGGTTTTAATATAAAATTTCTGTAACTTGTACTAACATTTATATTTTAAGAACTACAAGTCTTTCTATCCGGGGATCGCTTTAGCAGAATGTTAATGTTAATGCCATCTTGCTGATTTATTGTTATAATAAACAAATACAGTACTTATGTACAGTATGTTGAATGTATATATCCGTCTTGTGTCTTATCTTTCCATTCCAACAAAAATTTACAGAAAAATATGGCATATTTTATAGATGGTTTGAATTGCGATTAATTACGATTAATTAATTTTTAAGCTGTGATTAACTCGATTAAAAATTTTAATCGTTTGACAGCCCTACTTGATGAGTGTAGTATCGCTGCCTATTCCTTTTGCCATGATAAGGGGTTAGCATTTGTGTCTCTACTCTGCTGCACTGTGGCTGGCTAGCTAACCTGCAAAGCACCTATGGGCTGCATAGCGTACGTGAAGTGAACTGTGTCACATTATTGGCTAGACACCTGTTGCTCATTTAGTTACGTTGCAAAATGGTACAGAAAACAGTTTTCTTGGTCGAATTATCTAGATCGTATCAGTTCTAAAATTAGCTATTAATTAATACTGTAGCGCCTGCAAAAATTGGCAGCGGAAAGTCGCTTCTGTAAATCAGCACAGGAGTCTAGCTTATTTTTCACTCTTTATTTTTCTCCGCACCCATCCATGTCATACACCTCACAACTGTATACAATCGCGGTGTAGTAACCCACCAATGGGAGCGTCGCGTTGCCGTATGGAACGCACCAATAAGAGCATCGCATTGGCGTATGCAACGCACCAATGGGAGGGTCGCGTTGCCGTATCAAACGCACCTATAAGAGCGTCGCGTTGGTGTATGGAACACACCAATGGGAGCGTCGTGTTGCCGTATCGAATGCACCAATAGGAGTGTCATGCTGCGGCGCCAAAAGTAGTCCTACACTGTAAATGCTAACATTCAAATTAATTAAATGTGATAAGTGAACTAAACTCAATTTTCATCAACCTGTTGTGAACACTACTTTTAAATAAGTAAGTAGTAATTTGGGGTTGGAGAACTTGCTTAACTTGATATATCCCAGTTAAGTCAAATTAGAAAAAATAATTTCTTGTACCCAGTGTCCTTTGGGCGTTCTATCAGACATGCGCAGATCTGCCCTGCCCACTTTCGCGCTCTTTCCAACACCTTTCTCAGTTATTTTCGCCATTGTGGGTTTACTTGTCCTCAGCACACTGATTTGGTAAGTACATATTTTACTCTTTTGTAAACCGTCGATTTGTCTTGTTGTAGTGTAGTAGCCTGTGTGCTGCCAGGGAGGAGAAGTGTCAATTACATCAAATATCACCGCTAGCAAGCATGCTATATGACCGTGACAGTAACCTCATCATTTTCAGAAACAAATGTAGACTACAGTTTATGGTAGACTCCCATTTTATGCCGGCCGGCGTTTTGAATTCTTGACAGACGGGGCTCGTAACGTTTTTAGGCGATGGGAGAGGTTTTTAAAACCGATTTAAAACAGTTACCGAGCGGTTTTAAGTTAGCTAGACCGAGGGGAGGTTCGCTTCCTGTTTTAAAAATAAAAACACTAATTCTATCGTTAGCGGGTCTTTTATTTTGTGAAACTAACAGGAAGTGCCTTAATCACTACGGCTAGCTTGAGTAGCGCCGAATTTGCACGTTGTGGATCTAAACGGCTACTTTCTCGCGTAAAAATGTTAGAAATGTCGATAAAGTGATTTATTTACAGAGTTAGTGCTAGAATTAAGTCAGCTTCAGCCTGTCTATTTCGGCTCAGGTAAGAGCTAAATGCACAGTCAGACCTTATGTGCGCCAACGTAATCGGTTCTTGCGTTGGAGCAGGGGTCCCCAAACTACGGCCCGCGGGCCGGCCGGATACGGCCCGCCTCCACAATTGGTCCGGCCCCCTGAACCCCCCCCCAATAGTGTTATTATTTCCTGGCTTTTTTCTGTGAAGAACCCAGACAGGGTTATTTGGTTATTATCTATTTAATTAATTGTGTTATTATTATTCATTATTATATGATATTATATTATGTTATAATTATTTTTATTTTATTTTGTTCCAAGAAGAATTCAGAAAGGGTTATTTAATTATGGCTTTCTGAAAAACAATAATTTTTTTACATTTAGGCACTGCTGCAATCGTCACACTTTTTCTGTTACAAACTGACCCGGCCCCTCATCAGAGAAGGGAAAAGTCATGTGGCCTTCACAGGAAAAGGTTTGGGGACCCCTGCTTTAGAGTGTTTGTCATCTGCCCTTCCATTTGCTTTTCTTCATGTGCAGTGCTCCCCCTCCATGTTTGATCAAACTGCACTGATAATTTGAAATTGTTTTAAAATGCATTAATCGCAAAAATCAGAGGACTAGATCACATTTCCCCCTGTTATTTCACCACTTTAACTTTGGTCTAACCTAATATAGGAATACAGATCGAAAGAGTGCAGAGATCACACTCGACGCCATAACAACCTGGTGTGTTTAAGGTTGGTCATTTATGTGCCTATATTTTGAAATTGTTGCCTTAATTTTGTGTTCTTTTTCACCATCCCCCAATCAGGCTGAAGCAAATGGTCAAAAGTCCACACATACCTCAGTCTCAGCAATTACAGGTATGTTTCATACACTGATCAATGAATCATTTAATATTTGTATTTGTTTCATGGGTTGGGATAACAAACATGCATTAATGTTTTTACAGATGGATTAAGAAATTAATTGTACATCTCAATTTGAATGTTCAAAAATAATCAATTACGTTAATTTAAAAATAACTCATTGTTAAACATTTTAGTTTGTGAATATTAAAATAATTTATTGCAGATTTTAATTTGTGGTTAAAAATAATTGGACATTTTAATTTGTGACTGTTAAGAAAAAATTTAACTTTTTTTTTTTTCTAACAAGTTCTCAATGCTGAAATTATCATGTCTTTTCAGGTCAACCAAAGCAGTATTCTCTAATGCAGTGGACTTGCAAGTACTGCACATTTTCTGCTGAAAAGAGCCTACTTGCTTAAGCATTACCGCTTAAAACATGGATACCACACTCGGACATCCCAACTCCCATGTCTTCATAAGGACTGCCTCTGCACATTTAAATCTTTTAATGCACTCAAAGTACACCTATCGACATGGCACTCTCAAAAAGATGCAGGCAAAAGTGGAGAAACTGCATTTGACCGTCAGTTGTGCAACTTTGTGGAGCCCTGCTCAGAAGCAGACTTCTTTACCCATTTGTCTCAAATATTTTTTCACATTCAAACCTTTTTTTCTACAATTGTTTTTTTTTTTGTTTTTTTTAATTGAAGTGATTTTATTTTGAAAATATACATTTTTTGTTTGAAGCAACTTATTTTTGGATTGAATAATAAAGACACAAATGTCCTAGCCAAAATGTGGTCCAAACGCAGAATTACATCAATCAAAAAAGTTGTTTCAATAAAAAAAAAAAAAGAATTAAATTTTTTAAAAAAAATTTCAATCAAAGAAAAATAGTTTTCAAACATATTTTTTGACTTACAAATTTATTTTTGCATTCAAACAAATTTTTTTGATTGACATGACTTTTTCTTTGATTGAAAAAAAAATAATATATATATATATACTAATGAAATATTTTTGAATAGAAATTACTTTTTTTTTTTTTTTTTGAGGAAAATAGAATTTGAATAAAAATATGACACATATTTTTGGTAAGATTTTAGGTTTCTCAGGTGTATAACTCCAGTACACGTTTTGCATTTACTCTTTTAGTGATGTGAAAAAAACAAAGTATCTTGTTTACTGTATCAGGTGTTAAAGTGAAATTTGAATTTGAACTGAGTTGTGTGTTTTAAAAGGAGTTCTGTATTTTTATGTTTATTTTATCACTGCTGCACAGTTTAAACCATGGCACAATGTTGATTGTAGTTCCAGTTTTGATCACTAATATTGTTGGAGAAATCAGAACTGTTAGCTTTACCAGAGCTCAAGCTCATGTTGTAATGGGAAACTAGTTTGACGCCATGTCTTCAATGCTGAGTTAATGTCCTGAAATTATGATAATAGGATCTCGCCTGTTAGTCTTTGGAAATTACAGGATAGGAGTGGACATTGATGCAGTTCAGGTATTATTCAGTAATTTCTGTAGCAAAAGGTTATTTTAGGTACTTATACTTTGTATGAGGTGCAAAATGTTTGCAAAAGTAGGTTTATAATTAATCCACTGATTGTTCATTGATACTGAGCATTAACCAAACACCGTTCAGCCTGCCAGGAGCCTGTGTCTCATTAAATGCACTTTTGAGCATTTTAAAGTAAATTTTAATTCCATTGAATTAATCCAATGAGTGTTCTCCATTTATTGTGTTTTGGGGGTCATTACTGTTAGATAATGTGTTTTTAATGAAATTAGTATGTGCAGATGTAATTTCTATTGTGGAATTCAGTGTTTCCCCTAGGATTTTTTGAAGCTGTGGTGGTGGGCTGCATCGGAGTCGGACAGCCTCACCATGTCGTGCCACAGCGAATTTTTTTTTCTTCATTTTTCCCCCCAAGAAGAACCATAACAAAGATATATTTGAAATATTTCATTAGCCAGGCTAATGTTGTACCTCTCAGCTACAGTACATGTATGTAAAATGCGTAGCTGATTACAGCTACGTTACCCGATGTACTAATGCGACTTTTTTTCTCGTGGCAATAGTACGACTTACATCTCGTAGTGACTCAGGGTTGGCAACCCAAACTGTTGAAAGAGCCATATTTGACCCCCAAAAAAACACAAAAAAAACTGATACAGTATGTCTGGAGCCACAAAAAATTAAAAGCCTTTTACAAGCCTTATAATTATCGATACTAGCTATATTAGCCTACTATAGAAATACGTAATTAGCCTTCATGATTAAATGTTTGTTTTCCCTGCAGTGGATCCTATAGAGAATGACGCACCACGTGACTACTCTGTTGTACTATGCCACCACAAGTTTAACTTCATTACAATATTAATGAATTGAAAGAATGTTTGTGTCATGTTTGTCCTCCTAGAAATCCTATTAAAACAAAAAAATATATTTCCCTCCCCCATCTTTTTCCATTTTAAAAAAAAAAAAGCTCCGAAGCATCGCTAAAGAGCCGCATGCGGCCAGAGAGCCGCGGGTTGCAGACCACCGTCGTAGTCCTCCTTTTTCCTTTTATTTGACCCTCATAAGTACTACATTACCACAACAATAACAGTCCTTCTGTCAACTGACCCATTTAGAGCACTGGGGGAATTCTAATAGCCGTGTAAAGAGTTTTACTTGATTCGGTGAGAAGGTGAATAGTTTTTTCCCCGTTGTTCGTAAACTAAATTTCCACACAAAGGCACGTCGAGGTACCATTAACTTAGCAAGGAGAGGTATGAGAGTCATTTTTCGAGTGTCCCAGAGCTCGCGAAATTTGGGTGGGGGGGCGCATTTATCAAAGTTTCGTCAGCCGTAATTGTCTGAAGTTGGCGCGCCGGTGTTGTGCCGAAAAATAGCCACTCCACGTGAAATGTCCCCCCTGACGGGAGCGCCCACACGTCACTCGTACAAACAGCCTTTTCTTACCAATCGATGGACACAGAAACGACGTTCTTGTACCGTGAATATGTATCATTTTACTCTGCTTGAACTGATAAATCGTTTACTGTGACCAACGCTCTGAAAATAGAGCAAGGCTTTATTTTGGGCCCCGCCTCTCCGCAGTCTCTCAGCGCAAGTTAGTCAAAGTTTGCTTTCCGTCCAAGACGGCCGTCCACCGCTCACTTTCGCCGAAAAGTCCGATCCAAATTATTGTAATGCCCCGGATATGGGCAAGAAGGAGAGAAGTCTGTATTTGCTTACCCACTTTATTGTGGTAACAATAATAAAGAAAAACAATAACAAAATAACAGCGGGCTGCTACAACATGCGACCGCTATCTCTCGCTATCTCGCTCGTTCTCCCATTCTTCCTACTCGTTCCCCTTGCGTCTCTTAAGGGGGGGCCTGCATAGTTACGAACATTAGGCTACAATACACAATGAATAGGTGTCCGCTGAACTCCTCCCACTCGGCTGCCGCTAGTTTGAAGCGGCCTTAAAAAAATTTTTTTATTTAAATAAATAAATAAAATACATCTCATTTGCCAGGCGTGGCGGCTTTCATTTTAGTGTGGCGGTGCGCCACAATCTGTTGAATATAGGGGAATCCCTGGAATTCTTTTAGGTCAAGAAAATTAAGTTGACCTGAATATGATGGGAGTACTGTACACTCAAAATAAACAAGTTACTGTAATCCAGTTATTTTAGTTAGTTTGAGTACTGCCAACTCAATAAAAACAAGTGACTATAATCCAAATTTTTTAAGTTAATTTGAGTACTGCCAACTCACAATAATTAAGTTAATCAAATCTAATTCATCTAAGTCAACATAAATTAATTTTTTTAAGGCAGCAAGTTTGCATATATTTTTTTAGTAAAGTCAACTTTTAATATTTTACAGTGTAGTGACAGTACAATACGTTTCGGTTGAATTTGTTTGAGTTTGTGCAAGCAGTGCGCAATTGCGCACTCGCGCATCTCAGAGGGAACATTGGAGGACGGAAGGGGGCGGTGACGCCGGTGCAGTGTGTCCAATTATAAATGAAAAAGGTCAATTGATAAAATTAACTTACCGATGCAATCTTTGAGTCAGGGAACATTTCTTTTGCTAATTCTGAAACGTGATCAGCAATAGTTTTGGGCAAATTGTGTTCGGCAACAAATTGGCAGAATAAAATCTCCGCTCTCATCACTTTTCGTTCTACAGACTTCATCTTAATGACCAGTGTTGATAATCTTACTTTTAAAAGGTTCACTACAACAGAGCCTTTCTGAGAAGTCTACTGCTTTAAGATGGCGGCTGTTTACTAACGCCGCCGAGTCTGTCATTTTGCATGTAGTTCTATGCGTGTGTGATATCTAGTGTGGCATCAAGTGGGCGTAGATTGTAGGCTGTCGACTACAGTCAGGAAATATTGGAGCCGCCTAGCCTAGCACTGCGTTTGCAACAGCGTCTCAACACTCTTCCCTCCTTCCCACTCCCGCTCTTCTCTCTCAGCGACTTTTCTCGCGTCATTCAACCAACGTAGTAACGCACATTGTCTCGTTGGCGAAACGGTGACAAAATCCGAACGGAGAAAAAAAACATGATGCGCGAAAAATGTAGAGATTTTGAACGTATAGCGTACACATTTAAAAATCTGTGCTCACTTGTACAAATTACGCCGAAACCGTACAACTTGACAGGTATGTATACATTTTTTAATTACCAAAAATTGTTACTTGCCCTAAACTTTTCTTGAATTACGTTTCCATGAACCTTGTGTAATATTTTTTTTAAATCAAAACAACTAGAGCAAAGACTGGAGAGGAAGGAGATTCATAGCCTCACCTGCATATTGAAATATATCTGTATATGTTAGGGGTGTCACGATCAAGGGCGTAGGTTTGCTCTCAACATTGGTAGGGACGATATACCGGCATAATTTGCATGTACCCTTTTTGCTGGGGACGGGACATTAATAAAACCAAACAGATTATTGAACAAGGGTCAGGGCTAATTTCTCACAAATATGAACCTAATTAATTGATAGGCTAAATGATCAATGCAAAATAAATCGGTTTTGACTTATACTAACTTTCACTTGTATTGGTTCAGGTGTTTTTGTTTTCAACAACTACTAAAGAAACATCTTGAAAACTTCCAAAATAAATGTATTTTATGACCAAATTTAAATTGCAATATTTGAACATATAACTGAACTAATTATATAGTGCAAAATTAGGTTGCTTAAAAGTTGGTGAGGACAATTTGAGCATCCTGAAAAGTTGGTAGTGTTTTTGCTTGTATAAGACTTAATTTATTTTCCCCTCAAAATAACCCAAAATCTAGCCATTAATATCTAAACCCCTGGCAACAAAAGTGAGTACAGCCCTTCGAAACAACATCCCTAAATGTCCAAATTGAGTACTGCTTGTCATTTTCGCTCCAAAAGGTCATGTGACTCGTTAGTGTTACTAGGTCCAGGTGTGCATAGGGAGCAGGTGTGTTCAAATTTGTAGTGCAGCTCTCACAGTCTCATACTGGTCACTGAAAATTCCAACATGGCACAACATGGCAAAGAACTCTCTGAGGATCTTAAAAGACGTATCGTTGCGCTACAAGAAGATTGCCAAAACCCTGAAACTGAGCTGCAGCACAGTGGCTAAGATCATCCAGCATTTTAAAAGAGCAGGGTCCACTCAGAACAGGCCTCGGGTTGGTCGTCGAAAGAAGCTGAGCGCACATGCTGAGCGTCACATCCAAATGCTTTCTTTGAAAGATCGTCGCAGGAGTGCTGTCAACATTGCTGCAGAGATTGAAGAGGTTGGTCGTCCAAAGAAGCTGACCGCACGTGCTGAGCGTCACATCCAAATGCTTTCTTTGAAAGATCGTTGCAGGAGTGCTGTCAGCATTGCTGCAGAGATTGAAGAGGTGGGGGGTCAGCCTGTTAGTGCTCAGACCATACGCCACACTCTACATCAAAGTGGTGTGCATGGCTGTCACCCCAGGAGGAAGCCTCTTCTGAAGACGGTACACAAGAAATACAAACAAATAGTTTGCTGAAGACATGTCAACAAAGCACATGGATTACTGGAACCATGTCCTATGGTCTGATGAGACGAAAATTAATTTGTTCGGTTCCGATGGTCTCAAGCATGTGTGGCGGCGACCAGGTGAGGAGTACAAAGATAGGTGTGGAATGCCTACAGTCAAGCATGGTGGTGGGAATGTCATGGTCTGGGGCTGCATGAGTGCTGCAGGTGTGGAGAGTTACATTCCATTGAGGGAAGCATTAACTCCAATATGTACTGTGAAATACTGCAGCAGAGCATGATCCCCTCCCTCCAGAAACCGGGTCGCAGGGCCGTGTTCCAGCATGAAAATGACCCCAAACACACCTCCAAGATGACCACTGCCTTACTGAAGAGGCTGAGGGTAAAGGTGATGGACTGGCCAAGCATGTCTCCAGACTTGAACCCAATAGAACATCTTTCGGGGATCCTCAAGCGGAAGGCGGAGGTGCACAAAGTCTCAAATATCCGGCAGCTCCGCAACCTCGTCATGGAGGAGTGGAAGAGCATTCCAGTGGCAACCTGTGAAGCTCTGGTCAACTCCATGCCCAGGAGAGTAAAGGCAGTTCTGGATAATAGTGGTGGCCACACAAAATATTGACAGTTGACATGTTGTATGTTAATACTGACAACTTTCACTAAGAGGTGTACTCACTTTTGTTACCAGGTGTTTAGATAATAATGGCTATATTTTGAGTTATTTTGAGGGGAAAATAAATTAACTCTATTATATAAGCTGCACACAGACTACTTTTCATTGTGTCAAAGTGTCATTTTATCAGTGTTGTACCATGAAAAGATATATGTAAATATCTGCAGAAATGCGAGGGGAGTGCTCACTTTTGTGACACACTGTAGGTGAAATTTTAAAAAAAAAATGTAAAAAGGTTGACCAATGGTTTTTTGGGGAATGAAAAAATCTGTTCTATTCAATCAGGGAATGAAAAAAAATCAGTTCTATTCAATCAGTTAATATAAACATATTTAATATGTAAAATGTTATTACATGAAAAGTAAACTCAATTACTTTGCTGAGTAAATAATTACTCTTACAATGAGGGAACAGTTACTCAATTACTTTTGGAGAAAAGTCATTTGTACCTGTAACTAATTACTTTTTTAAAGTACGATTAACAACATTGCAGACACCGTGTCTTTTTTTTTTTTTCTTGTTTTTTGTTTTGTTTTGGTTTTAGAGTTTCTTACAGCCAGAAAGTTGCCATTTAAAATCACTTTAGTTTTGTGTCGTGTCTGCGGTCCGCTTTTTATGGCACGACTGCGCCAACGTCCTCCCGGACTGCCAATTCAGTCATTTCTGCCAGGGGTCGTACCCTAGCGCGGCGGGCCGGCGTTTGCCAATGCCGTTTTCACGGTGACGCAGCTTTATACGCGCCGACGGACGTCGGGCCGTCCGTCCGCGTCGCGAGGTTAATTAGCTGCCGAGGGGGCGGCGAGCATCCTGCACATCTCCGAAAGAGGTCACGACGGAAGATGAGCGGTGCCCGGTGGCGCTTCTATTATTATGACGAGCGTCGGACAGGCAGGCGTTCGGGCCCCTCGCGCGTTATGCGGCAGCTTCGTTTGCTATAGCAAGCCCTCGCTGATGCGGCGGTCACGCTAGGCGGACGGCGCCGAGTGCGCGGGACGCCCGACGGAGATGCGCTCGCCTCCGATCGGACGCAAAGGGAGGACTTACCCCGCAGATATTGAAAGAATCCCGTGACAAGATTCAAGGAGGTCTTCCCGGCGCCCGCGTCCTTGTGGCCGGCCATTCCAAAGATCCCCGGCCGCAGCTGTGGAGAAGAGCTGGCCGGGACGAAAACGACCCCGAGCGAGCAAGCGAGAGCGCTCTCCCCCGCCCTCTGCCTTACACGAGCGGCGACGGCCGATTTACGGTCCGATTTGGCCGTGACGTCGACGTCCTAGGAAGCGCGAGGAAAACCCCCATCGCGATGCCGTCGGAGGCCGGCCAATCCGCGGCGAGGAAGAGGGAGAGAGGAGAGAGGGAAGGAAAGCGCATCAGGTCACGTGATTTGGCTACCTCAGCAGCTCTTTAGCTTGGCCAAATCCTGTGTGACTGATACTCGCACTAGAAAAAGGCATCAACCGAGCCAACCTCTCCAGATCCATTCAACATCCATTTGTGGCGACGGTGAACTCGCGCATGAGGCGGAAAAGCAGGTGCCGCCTCAATCCAGAAAAAAACTTTTCAAAAACAAAGAAGAAGAAGGACACCAAATTCATTGATGGTAGCTTTGCATGCAATCATGTAACCCCGAGCAAAAAGTATGGAATCACCAGTCTCGGGCGACCACTCACTCAGACATTTCATTATAGTCAGATAAAAAGCTTGAAACAATTATGAATTTGTTCAAAAGTGCAACTCCTCGGCATTCAGAAACACTAAAAGAAATGAATAAAAAACATTGTGGTGGTCAGTAAATGTTACTTTTATAGAGCAAGGGAAATAAATATAGAATCACTCCAGTCTGAAGAAAAACATATGGAATCACTCCATTTTGAGTAGAAAATACAAACACACCCAGTAAATTTCCTTTCCTTAATTGGGCCCCTACCTCAGAATATATCTGCTCGTTAGTCAGCAGTTAAAAACAGTGCAGTTATCACACACTGGAGGACTGCTAGACCAAGTGGATACACAAGAATCATGGCTCCAAAAACAGATGTGTCTCTGGAGACTAGGGCTGCACCTATCGAATATTTTAGTAATCGAGTAATCGACTTAAAATTTTATTGAGTAATCGGGTGAAACATAATTTTTCTTAGGAAAAGAGCAATTATAAATATACGTGAGAAAACAAGACATTTCATCTAATATTGAACCATTTTCAGTCAATCAATGTCTTTATTTTTGATGTACATTGTTGAAAACAGCTAGCAATTGCATCTCAGATGTGACTAGAATAAAAACAAAATAAAGAAAGACAAATTCACTGCTTTCACTCAAAAAACTTCTAGTTGTTATAAAAATAAAAATATATGTATATTTCTTACCTAAAAATGTCATGACGCTTGATAAAACACATCACTTAAAAGTTAGGTTTTTTTCCCACTTGGTTCAATTGAATTTCCATTTATGTCAAGCTATTTTTAGGTTCTAGTTAAGTTTTAAGTTAGTCTAAACTGTAAGTCCTGATAGGATTTTTAGTTTTTTCTGTTTTCAATATAAATATATGATACCTGCTGTACTGGATCACATTAGGGACCAGTGCTACTTGGGGTTTTATCCAGCAATGACTAGTAAGCTAAAATTGACAGTTAGCAAGCTAAAATTGACAGTTAGCATTATTAAGTTTTTATTTTACACCCTCATCACTCTACAGCGCAATGTTTTCACAGATTAAATAATACTGCTTTAAGATGGCAGCTATTTACTAACGCCGCTGACTCTGTCATTTCGCATCTTGTTATACAGTGCCTTGCAAAAGTATTCGGCCCCCTTGAATCTTGCAACCTTTCGGACCGATTGTGTCCAACTTGTTGATTCTTGACAAAAAATTAAAATTTTGTATCTTTATGTTTGAAGCCTGAAATGTGGCGAAAGGTTGTAAGGATCAAGGGGGCCGAATACTTTTGCAAGGCACTGTATATAAATTATATCGATGAGATGCATCAGCCACTATCTGCTACCACTGTAGCATCAGACGCTACCTGCTACCACCATCATGCGGGTGTAGTTTTTAGCAGCTGTCGGTTGCAGTCAGGTATTTATTGCTTCGTCCTCTACGCACATGACGTCAGCGCGTTGTCTCGCATTAAAAGTAGTCGGGCAAAATGTGATGCTTAGAGCTGGAAAAATTAAACGATTCCTCGAGGTGAATAAAATTACTCGGGTCAGTTTTTAAACTTGAGTTACTCGAGTTGCTCGAGTATTCGTTTCAGCTCTACTTGAGACCAAGAAGAGGATTATCAAACTCCTTTAAGAAGGTAACGCTACACGTATGGTTGCCAAAGATGTGGGCAGTTCACAGTCAGCTGTATCAAAAATCTGGACCAAATACAAACAGCATGACAAGGTTGTCAAAGTTAAGCGTACTGGGAGACATCCAAATGTCACGACAAACAACTAAAGGCCATATGTCTTGAAAACAGAAGATGTACAGCAAGACAAATGAAGAAGAAATGGGATATATACATATATATATATCAAGGTATATGACAGAACTGTGCAAAATCGGCTAAAGGAAATGAGAAATTAATACATGAAAGCTGAAAGGAAACCATCATTGACACTTAAACAGAAAAGAACAAGACTGCAATGGGCTAAGGAACGGCAATCATGGACTGTGAATGACTGGATGAAGGTTATTGCAGTGATGAGTCAAGAATCTGCATTGGACACGGTGATGATGCTGGAACTTTTGTTTGGTGCTGTTCCAGTGAGGTTTACAAAGATGACTGCCTGAAGAAAACATCAAAATTCCCTCAGTCCTTGATGATATGAGGCTGCATGTCAGGCAAACGCACTGAGGAGATGGCTGTGGTTAAATCTTCAATAAATGCACAAGTTTACATTAAAATTTTAGACAGCTTTCTTATCCCTTCAATTGAAAATATGTTTGTCATTTTCTAAGATGACAATGCATCATGCTACAGAGCTAAAACTGTTAAAGCATTCCTTGGACAAAGACTCATCCAGTGTTGTGGCCTGCAAATAGCCCAGATTTCAACCCTATTGAAAACCTGTGGTGGAAATTGAAAAAAATGCTCCACAGCAAGGCTCCAACCTGCAAGGATGATCTGGCAACTGCAATCAAAGAGAGTTGGCACCAAATTGATGAAGAATACTGTTTGTCACTCATCAAGTCCATGCCTCAGGGACTGCAAGCTGTCATAAAAGCCAAAGGTGGTGCTACTAAATACTAAAGATGTGTTTTGATTGTTATTTCTTTGTTTGTTTCTCATGATTCGAGATTTTTTAATCAGAATGGAGTGATTCTATATATATTTCCCTGCACTTTGTCTATAGAAATAACATTTACTGACTACCACAATGTTTTTTTATTCATTTCTTCTAGTGTTTCTGAATGCTAAAGAGTTGCACTTTTGAAGTAATTCATTATTTTTTTCAAGCTTTGTATCTGAGTTCGTTCTACATAATAAATTGTCTGAGTGAGTGCTCGTCCGAGACTGGCAATTCCATACTTTTTGCTAGGGGTTGTATAATATATTTTTTTCTCAGTAGGGTTTCTTCATCTTGTCATGACAAAGCGGCATGGGCTTGGAGGACCCAAATGCAGGGAAACGGGGAGGCGAGGAAAGGTGATGATCAACTCAAGGTGGTTTTAATGAGCATCAGGAATCAAACTTCAAACTCTGGGAAGAATAAACACGAGGGCTTGGACAGGACATTGACATCGACAGACCTTGGGATAGACGCATGGATTGACAATAACCGAACAAGAACAGACAGCACATGAAGAACTTAAAAACAGACATGGGGTAACAAGACAATGAGACAAAGGTGGATGATACAAGGGAGATTTGGCAGCGAATGAACCATCCTTGTCGATCAATCTACTTGTCATAAACTAATTTTTATTCATAGCAGAAGCCTGAAAAGACCTTTCGTGGCCCCAGGCAAAATGGCCTCAAGGCAGCCACGTCGGCAGGGGCGCCGTATAGGGGTGAAAAGTGATAATGGTTCTAAGGGACCATGCCCTGATGGGGCCCACAAAGAAAATTAGAACATTAGGTAATCGTTTGCAAATTTAAATATTAATCATTATAATTTTAATAGGAATTAAATGAAGGGTTTATTTTTCTTGTTTTGTTTTTGGCAAAAAGTAAACACCCAGAGAGCGTATGTATTGCCAGCCACCCCCACCCAAACCCCCGTATTTTCATTAAATGGTTTGGTCCGCCCTTCCTTCGATCAGACCAGGAGCAGCGGTGCGCATTTACCCAAGTCAATGACTCTGAGTGCGCAGTACTGCAGAAATGTTTTCAAAACAAAAATCGGGTTATCAAAAGAGGAAAGAAAAGAACGCAAAACAGGAGAGGGGTACAAAAGGCCAACAGGATGTGACAAAGTACTTCACAAAGGAAGGTTGGTGTCTTGTGTCGGTGTAGTGCTGAAAATGAACCTGTTATCTTAGCCCACTTCAGCCCCATCTGGAACCTCGCGATGTCTATTACAAAGCTCCGAAGCGATGTCCCAGCTCACTCTGTAAGAAATACGGGATTTTCCCGGCCTCAATGAGCGACATTCAACTATTCGAAAACATGAATTCCAAATAATGACGGCATTTTTTGGTATCCAACAGATGTTGAAAGTTGGTGTGGAAATGTTCTTTTTTAAAATCGGCTTGAATCCAGTTTGTCAAGAATTTATTGAATTTAGTTTGTCCATCCATCCATCATCTTCCGCTTGTTCCGGGGTCGGGTCGCGGGGGCAGCAGCTTTAACAGGGAAGCCCAGACTTCCCTCTCCCCAGCCACTTCAACCAGCTCCTCCAGCGGGATCCCAAGGCGTTCCCAGGCCAGGCGAGAGACATAGTCTCTCCAGCGTGTCCTGGGTCGTCCCCGGGGCCTCCTGCTGGTGGGACATGCCCGGAACACCTCTCCAGGGAGGCGTCTAGGAGGCATCCGAACCAGATGCCCGAGCCACTTCAGCTGGCTACTCTCTACGCGGAGGAGTAGCGGCTCGACGCAGAGTCCCTCCCGGATGACCGAGCTTCTCACCCTATCCCTAAGGGAGAGCCCGGACACCCTGTGGAGGAAACTCATTTCGGCCGCTTTTATCCGGGATCTTGTTCTTTCGGTCACGACCCACAGCTCGTGACCATAAGTGAGGGTAGGAACGTAGCTCGACTGGTAAATTGAGAGCTTTGCCTTTCGGCTCAGCTCCTTCTTCACCACTATGGACCGGTGCAGAGTCCGCATTACTGCAGACGCTGCACCGATCCGCCTGTCGATCTCCCGCTCCCTCCTACCATCACTCGTGAACAAGACCCCAAGATACTTGAACTCCTCCACTTGGGGCAGGATGTCATCCCTGACCCGGAGAGGGCACTACACCCTTTTCCGACTGAGGACCATGGTCTCGGATTTGGAGGTGCTGATCTTCATCCCAACCGCTTCACACTCAGCTGCGAACCGCTCCAGTGAGAGTTGGAGGTCATGGCTTGATGAAGCCAACAGCACTACATCATCTGCAAAAAGCAGAGATTCAATGCTGAGGTCACCAAACCAGACCCCCTCAACGCTTCGGCTGTACCTAGAAATTCTGTCCATAAAAATTATGAACAGAATCGGTGACAAAGGGCAGCCTTGGCAGAGTCCAACCCTTACTGGGAACGAATTCGACTTACTGCCGGCAATGCGGACCAAACTCTGACACCGGTCGTACAGGGACCGAACAGCCCTTACCAAGGGGCTCGGTACCCCGTACTCCCGGAGCACCCCCCAAAGGACTCCCCAAGGCAAACGGTCGAACGCCTTCTCCAGATCCACAAAACACACGTAGACTGGTTGGGCGAACTCCCATCCACCCTCGAGGACCCTGCCGAGGGTGTAGAGCTGGTCCACTGTTCCACGGCCGGGACGAAAACCACACTGCTCCTCCTGAATCCAAGATTCGACTTCTCGACGGACTCTCCTCTCCAGCACCCCTGAATAGACTTTACCAGGGAGGCTGAGGAGTGTGAGCCCTCTATAATTGGAACACACCCTCCGGCCCCCCTTCTTAAAAAGGGGGACCACCACCCCGGTCTGCCAATCCAGAGGCACTGTCCCCGATGTCCACGCGATGTTGTAGAGATGTGTCGACCACAACAGCCCTATAACATCCAGAGCCTTTAAGAACTCCGGGTGGATCTCATTGACCCCCGGGGCCTTGCCACCGAGGAGCTTTCCAACCACCTCAGTGACTTCAACCCCAGAGATCGAAGAGCCCACCTTGGAGTCCCCAGACTCTGCTTCCTCAAAGTAAGGCGTGTCGGTGGAATTGAGGAGGGCTTCGAAGTATTCTCCCCACCGACTCACGATGTCCCAAGTCGAGGTCAGCAATACACCATCTTCACTATACACAGTGTTAATGGTGCACTGCTTTCCTCTCCTCAGACGCCGGATGGTGGGCCAGAATTTCCTCGAAGCCGTCCGGAAGTCGTTTTCCATGGCCTCGCCGAACTCATGCGGCGAGGCCATGAATTTAGTTTGTCATCAATTGAATTTAGTTTGTTAACAAGGGACCTCGCTTCGGAGCTGTAGCCTACAGTGGAGATTGCGAATTTCCAGATGGGGCTAAGCCTATGCCATAATGAAATACTGTAGTTGTTTGCTAGCTAGTGTTTGCTCCACTTTAAGCTCATATTTAATCAGTACAGCAGGCAAACCCTTAGCAAGCTCTTCATACTAAAACAGTTGTCTCTGCCCTTGCCTGTTGTAACAGGCACAACTCCTCTTGCTGCGTTTGGCTCAGCAGGCCTGTCTCCCGACCCCCTTTATGAGCTTGCCTCATCTTTACTCCCAACTGAAGGAGGTGAGGAATTATTTTGAACACTGCCACACCACACATAAAATATCAGGGGTTATGGGTAAACCCCTTATCTACACAGCTGTGAGACCATATGTACATTAAGAATAATATATCATACAATATATACAATAATGCAGAAGATATTGTTATACTGTACTGGCCCGAATATAAGACGGCCCTGATATAAGACGACGACTCTTTTTCAAGACTCAAGTTTGAAAAAAGACTTTTTGAACACCAAATTATTTTTATACAGAAAATAATTACAGTACATCCGAAACAAATGATTATAACAATATATTTGAGAGAAAAAGCATGTTATTTTGCCTCATCCAAATCCTAATATCTGAACATTTAAATATGTAAACTAAAGAGCAATCACATTCGTAAATGAATGGCTTCTTGTTTTTGAATTGTAAATAAACCAATCTATTGTGATAAAACAACAAGATTGCATTAACTGCATTAACCATCAAAGTGAAGTCTAACTGTAACTGTAGTCTTGAAACAAATGCGAATAAGGAAAAACATTGCAATAAAATAATGCAAACTGGTTAAACTAGTAGCTGAGATCTGCCATGACAGAACATCGCCTCAATGATATCTGGCGCCATCTATCGTCATGAATGGGGAGAGTGGCTAAGATCTGTCAAACCAGAACATCGCTTCAATAGCCACGTTTACATGCTGACTTTTATTCATACCGATTCAAATCATTCCGAATGGAAATTTCACATCAGCTGTTTACATGTCACTTCATCTATTCCGATCCAGCGTTTACATGTGACTGCCTTTATTCCGAAAGGACGTTTGACAACTGCCGTCTGACATGCGCAGATTAATCAAAACAAAGCGTCACGTTGCAAAACATGGAGATCGATCGTCAGATCAGCTGCTGTTTTAACTTTTCGAGTGGAAACAAAACTTCAGAATGATACGCCGTTCATTTAAAAAGTTGTGTGGGTGCGCTGTGCGTGTGCTTGGAAGCCATGTTGCAAGTGACGTTTCTTACGTCACCAAGTGACGTCACCACGTCAGTACGGAGCATGCGCAGAAAGAACGCAACCTGACACCATTCCGCTTCCCTGTTTACATGATATAATTTTACTTCTAATGGGTTTGGGAAAAGGAATATTCCACCCCTGTGAATCGGAATGAAATTCCATTCGGTTTGGGCCTGTTCATTCCGAATGAGGTGTTTATATGGAACACATTTATTCGGTTTGAACAAATATTCCGATTGTAATTGGAATATTTGGCTCCATGTAAACGTGGCAAATGATATCTGGCGTCATCTAACGTCGTGAATGGGTATAATGTGTAGACCGCGAATATAAGACGACCCCCTCTTTTTCAATCTTATTTCAATGCAAAAAACACCTTCTTAATTCGGGCCAATACGGTATGTGTCATTGTATGTACACTGCAGAGCCAGGACCATCTTCAGTTTTGTCTTGGAGGAGTGTAGAGAGCCAAAAAGACAGTGCTAAGGGCACTGGCTCAACAGATGACAGACTTTAATGATTTGATCAGTGACTTTGCTAGCAAGAAGGCCATAAGCGGATTTTGAGGGGGGGCCAGGCCCCCCCCGGATGGCCGAAAAGTGTCGTTGCATGTAATTGACATTACTATATATATATATATATATATATATATATATATATATATATATTTATATATATATATATATATGCATGTATGTATATATGTATATATATATATGTATACATATCGTTTAATTTTTCAATCTGAAATATTTTTTCGCATTCAACTTTTTTTTGATTAAAGTGATTTTTCTTTATGAAAATATATATTTATTGAAGTAACTCATTTTCTGATTGAATAATACAGACAAAAATGCCATAGCCAAAATGTGGCCCAAACACAAATTAGCATTACTTCAATCAAAAAAGTTGCTTCAATTAAAAAAAAAACGACTTCATTAAAAAAGAAAAAAAATCAAGTGACAGCAGTGACAGCTGTAAAATGTATGGCTACATTAGATCAATACACTTGCTACAGTATGTATACAAGGTCAAAAAATCTGCTCGCTTTGTTATATAATTCTAAAGATGATGTTATTTTAATTGTCCTTAATGTATACTGTAGCATAGTTAAGTTAAAACAAAAAAAAATCATTCATTACAGTATTTGCTTTGATAATATTTCTAATAAAAATATATTTGGATGGTGAAAGATGGCCTTGAGTACATTTCTTATAGATGATATCAGTCTATTCATTATTGCACTATACGCTGTATGTTTACATACAGTGCCTTGCAAAAGTATTCGGCCCCCTTGAACCTTGCAACCTTTCGCCACATTTCAGGCTTCAGACATAAAGATATAAAATTTTAATTTTTTGTCAAGAATCAACAACAAGTGGGACACAATCGTGAAGTGGAACTAAATTTATTGGATAATTTAAACTTTTTTAACAAATAAAAAACTGAAAAGTGGGGCGTGCAATATTATTCGGCCCCCTTGCGTTAATGCTCCAATTAGAGCTGCAAGTCGCTGGGGGTATGTTTCTATCAGTTTTGCACATCGAGAGACTGACATTCTTGCCCATTCTTCCTTGCAAAACAGCTCGAGCTCAGGGAGGTTGGATGGAGAGTGTTTGTGAACAGCAGTCTTCAGCTCTTTCCACAGATTCTCGATTGGATTCAGGTCTGGACTTTGACTTGGCCATTCTAACACCTGGATACGTTTATTTTTGAACCATTCCATTTTAGATTTGGCTTTATGTTTTGGATCATTGTTCTGTTGGAAGATAAATCTCCGTCCCAGTCTCAGGTCTTGTGCAGATACCAACAGGTTTTCTTCCAGAATGTTCCTGTATTTGGCTGCATCCATCTTCCCGTCAATTTTAACCATCTTCCCTGTCCCTGCTGAAGAAAAGCAGGCCCAAACCATGATGCTGCCACCACCATGTTTGACAGTGGGGATGGTGTGTTCAGGGTGATGAGCTGTGTTGCTTTTACGCCAAACATATCGTTTTGCATTGTGGCCAAAAAGTTCAATTTTGGTTTCATCTGACCAGAGCACCTTCTTCCACATGTTTGGTGTGTCTCCCAGGTGGCTTGTGGCAAACTTTAAACGAGACTTTTTATGGATATCTTTGAGAAATGGCTTTCTTCTTGCCACTCTTCCATAAAGGCCAGATTTGTGCAGTGTACGACTGATTGTTGTCCTATGGACAGACTCTCCCACCTCAGCTGTAGATCTCTGCAGTTCATCCAGAGTGATCATGGGCCTCTTGGCTGCATCTCTGATCAGTTTTCTCCTTGTTTGAGAAGAAAGTTTGGAAGGACGGCCGGGTCTTGGTAGATTTGCAGTGGTCTGATGCTCCTTCCATTTCAATATGATGGCTTGCACAGTGCTCCTTGAGATGTTTGAAGCTTGGGAAATATTTTTGTATCCAAATCCGGCTTTAAACTTCTCCACAACAGTATCTCGGACCTGCCTGGTGTGTTCCTTGGTTTTCATAATGCTCTCTGCACTTTAAACAGAACCCTGAGACTATCACAGAGCAGGTGCATTTATACGGAGACTTGATTACACACAGGTGGATTCTATTTATCATCATCGGTCATTTAGGACAACATTGGATCATTCAGAGATCCTCACTGAACTTCTGGAGCGAGTTTGCTGCACTGAAAGTAAAGGGGCCGAATAATATTGCACGCCCCACTTTTCAGTTTTTTACTTGTTAAAAAAGTTTGAATTATCCAATAAATGTTGTTCCACTTCACAATTGTGTCCCACTTGTTGTTGATTCTTGACAAAAAAAATAAATTTCATATCTTTATGTTTGAAGCCTGAAATGTGGCGAAAAGTTGCAAGATTCAAGGGGGCCGAATACTTTTGCAAGGCACTGTAAATATATTTTCATCTTAAATTAATGCAGAAAATGCACAAATTAGTGTGTAAAGATTCACCAGAATGCAGGAAATTACGTAGTTGATACTCTAAATGTGTGTGTGTGTGTGTGTGTGTGTGTGTGTGTGTGTGTGTGTGTGTGTGTGTGTGTGTGTGTGTGTGTGTGTGTGTGTGTGTGTGTGTGTCCGGCACTGGTGGTGGGGCCCAAAGTGATATCTTTTCATGGGGCCCAAAATCCCTGGCAGCGCCCCTGCACGTCGGTAGGGGTTCAAAGTCAACGCACTGACATTCCAATGAAGTCGCTTATTTCTCAGCTCGTTTTAAAACACAATTTTGTCAAAGTCAAGGCACCTGCTACTGTACATACTCATGGATGTCGCTAGACGTCTTATCCGTTTGGGACGGGAGGGTTAGACGGCGAATGAAGGGTGGACGGGAGCAAATGGAGATGAACACAGATTCGCTACGTGGAAAAAAATAAAGATAAAAAGAACCCTCCTTTATATTCTTCAAGACCACCAACCGCACCGGGTTACAAGCTTTTGTACTAAAAATAACCACAGCCGCTTTCTATTATTGGTGCTCTAGACACAAATGCTATATCGGGCACGCACACACACACCCATTGAAATACTGACGAAAAAAAATCAAACTTTTTCGAGTTTTATTGGGAACCATGCACAACCAGAGTTGATTTAGTAATTTTAAATGACACCAATCAACAGGAAGTGAGCCAGAAAGTCAACAGGGGTTGACCCATCATCAACAGGAAGTGAAGATGGAAATGCCCTAAAATCAAAGGAAGTGACTCGATATCAGAAGTCTGAAACACGATGATTCAGAAGCGTGAAATGACACGGGTCGCATCAAAGTTACCGACGCTGGAGTGAAGAGTCATTATACGCGTGGACTAGGGCTGCAGCTATCGAATATTTTAGTAATCGACTGAAATTTCTATCGATTAATCGAGTAATCGGATAAAACATTTTTTTTAGGTAAAGAGCAATTATAAATATACATGAGAAAAAAGACATTTAATCCAATATTGAACCATTTTCAGTCAATCAATGTCTTTATTTTCGATGCACATTGTTGAAAACAGCCAACAATTGCATCTCAGATGTGACTTGAAATTTTTTTTACTGCTTTCACTCCAAAAACCTCTAGATCTTATAAAAAAAACAAAAAAACAACTTATTTCTTACCTAAAAATGTAATTACGCTGATAACACACATCACTTGAAAGCTACATGTTTTTCCCATGTGGTTCAATGTAATTTCCATTTGTGTCAAGCTATTTTTAAGTTCTAGTTAAGTTTTAAGTTAGTCTAAACTGTAAGTCCTGAAAGGATTTTGAGTTTTTGCAGTGTTCAAAATAAATATATGATACCTGCTGTATTGGAGCACATTAGGGACCAGTGCTACTTGGTGTTTTATTCAGCAATGACTACTGAGCTAAAACTGACAGTTAGCTTTATTATGTTTTAATTTTACACCGTCATCACTCTACAGAGCTGTGTTTTTACAGATTAAATAAAGCCTGTATGTAAGACACGTTAGCCACGCATCGACAGTGGTCATAATCAATAGAAACCTAGCCACCCGATGGGCTAACGTTACGTGAGCGAGTGACAGTAACGTTATATTTATTAGCGATGAGAAGTCTACTGCTTAAAGATGGCGGCTGTTTACTAAAACTGCCCAGACGTGGCAGAGTCTGTCATTTCGCATCTAGTGCTAAATGCATACGATATCTATTAGACACATCGGACACTACCTGCTAACACGCTAGCATCATGCGGGCGTAGTTTTTAGCAACTTCGGCGTAGTTTGTAGCGGCTGTCGGCTGCAGTAAGTTTTTTAAATTTTTTTATTGCTTCTTCCTCTACGCACGTCAGCGCCAGTGTTGTTAATAACGGCGTTACAATATAACGGCGTTACTAACGGCGTTATTTTTTTCAGCAATGAGTAATGTAATTAATTACTTTTCTCATCTTGGCAACGCCGTTACCGTTACTGAGGCGGGAAAGGCGTGCGTTACTATGCGTTACTAAGTTGGTTGAATAAAAAAAGTCTGAGAGAAACGGACTCACGGGGACGAGAGCAGAGCAGCAGTGGGGAAGACGCCGTTGCAACCGCGATGCTAGGTGGCTCCAATAATACCTGACTGTAGCCATAACCGACAAACTACGCCCACATGACACGGTAGATATCATATTATAGAACTAGATGCAAAAACTGACACAGCTGCATTGCCAACATGTTTTAAGGACTACATGCGTTAGTAAACAGCCGCCATCTTAAAGCAGTAGACCTCTCAGGAAGGCCCTGATGTAGAGATCCTTCCTAGCGAACCTAAGTAACTTTTTTTTTTTTTTTTTTTTTTTTTTTAAATCTAAAATGCTTCTAAATCGGCAAAATCTTAACTTAAATCTATCTTTAAATGATGAAACAGTTTTAAAACTTACACATGTTTAAAGTAGACAGAAGGGAACTAATGCAATAACGGGAGCAATTTTAACAACTTTAACGGTTGATTCACAACTTTAAATGACTTCCACACATAGCAAAGGTTACTAGCTAGTTATCGCAATACCCTTGTGTCTAGTTAAGTGGAGGGTAAAGAATTGGGCTAGGGCCAATTGTCCCCCAAATCCTTTAAACTTCACATTGTGTGACCTGTTTTTTTTTTTTTTTTTTTTTTTTTTGGTTTCTTGTTTTTTTTTTTGAGAAAAAAAATTTTTATCACTAGTTACTTTGCCAAGTAACTAATTACTCTTACATTCAGGTAACTGAGTTACTAACGCAATTACTTTTTGGGAGAAGTAATTTGTAACTGTAATTAATTACTATTTTAAAGTAAAAATAACACTGCATATACTGTATATAGATATAACTAGATGCAAAATGACAGACACGGCACTAGATGCATTAGTAAACAGCCACCATCTTAAAGCAGTAGACCTTTTATTACGGTTCTTTTGTAGAGAACCTTCCTAACGAACCTAAGTAACTTTTTATCTAAAATACTTCTAAATCGGCAAAATCTTGACTTGAATCTATCTTTAAATGATGAAATAGTTTTATAACTTTCATTTGTCGAAAGTAGAGAGAAGGGAACTAATGCAATAATGGGAGCAATTTTAACAACTTTTAACGGTTGATTCAGGGTGAAGGGTAAATTAGGGTAAAGAATTGGGCTCGGGCCAATTGTACCAAAAACCTTCACAAAAAAACTTCACATAGTGTGGCCAATGTTTTTTTTTTTTTGAGGAAAAAAAAAAGTAATTATCACCAATTACTTTGCCAAGTAACTAATTACTCTTACATTCGGGTAATTGAGTTACTAATGCAATTACTTTTTGGGAGAAGTAATTTGTAACTATAATTAATTACTTTTTTTCAGTAAGATTAACAACACTGGTCAGCGCGTTGTCCCGCATTAAAAGTAGTCCAGGCAAAATGTGATGCTTAGAGCTGGCAAAATTAAACGATTCCTCGAGGTGAATAAAATTACTTGGATCAGTTTTTAAACTCGAGTTACTCGAGTTGCTCGAGTATTCGTTTCAGCTCTAGCTCGGACCGAGAAAGGGAAGTCTCGCCACCATCTTGTCAGGCTTTCCCACCTTTCCCGCATTTTTAGAGACGCCGTCGCACTTCAAGACAAACAGACGCACACTTACCCTGCAGTTTTTGCATGACACGGACAATGTCGGCACCTCCTGTTACGCGGCGCCTCAGACAGGCCATGGTAGGCACTTCAAAGGATTTTTCCAAATGTCTGCCAATCGACTTTCCTGAAAAGATAACAAAAACACAAGTATTTGGGTACAACGTTAGTCGGTCGCTGAGCCGTGACTCTTCGAAGGTCGTTGGGGATCGCGGGACGAAGGAGCGGACACCGGAACACACACGTAGGACGGAGGACGACATAGACGAGATGCGACTGCACGCGGGGATCTCAAATACAGATTGGGGAAAGGACAACCCTAACCTAACCCATAGACTTCATAATGGTATTGACGGATCAGATCAGTCATGCACTGCGCCTCACATTCAAGTAGGGGGCTGCCCACACCCAGAGGAGCTGTTCACACACGCACGCAGCGATCTAACGCCAGATTTCTGTTGAAAAAGTTCGAAAGCTGTACCGCATACAAACAGGAAGGATTGTCTCAGGAGTGATTTGTTGAGGATTCAAGGTAATTATTACAGTTTTCGTACCATGCATGCATTTTGAAACTTTGTGACAGAGTCAATGGGAGAAATTAGCCGCTACTGCATTGGCATTATAGTTCCCAATATTTACACAAAATAAATGCTAACTGCAAGTTTTTTTTTTGTGCTTATAATCAAGAATCGAGACTGCTTTACGTCCATATCGATAATGAATTCGGGGATTTAAGCATTTATTCACAAGAATTTTCACCGGAAAAGCTCTGTTTACATAAAGCGGTCGCTAGCTACATTTACTAACAGACTAGCATTGTAATATGACATATTTACGTAAAAATACATGCTAACTGCACTTTTTATTTTTTCGCTTTTAACCATGAATTGAGACTGTTTACGTCCATATCTCTAAAGAATTCAGGGATTCAAGCATTTATTCACAAGAATTTTCAACAAAAAAAGCTCTTTGTCTGTGATTCCACTCAGTCAGCTTTGACGGCCTCGCCAACAACAGTGGCGCTGCCAGGGGTGGCCACGGCCCCCCTTATGAATTTGTTGGCCACCCCACTGGCCACCCCGCTTGCCAGTATATATTATCCCTGTTGGGAAGTACTTTCTATGTTTTGTTCATTCAGTAATAATTATTTTTGTGTCACACTAACATTATGTTGGGAAATATCCAGTCAAGATAGGATTGCCTCTATATCGTATCCCTGTTGGGAAGTACTTTTTATGTTTTGTTCATTCAGTAATAATTATTTTTGTGTCACATTAACTTTGTTTTGGGAAATATCCAGTTAAGATATGATTGCCTCTGTACTTGCTTTTATTTGTATCTGCCAGCACCTGCTTTTCCCCAGTAATTATTTTGTTTTGTTAAATGTACACCTTATGCTCAATATATACATAACACAATAAAACAGAATTGTTGTGGAACTCAAAATGTTGACTGGACAATTATGGACTATGCACATTAAATCATTAGTAACATATTAGACAATACACCAAAGTATATCAGTAGCCGTGTCCTTAAGTCTTTCTGATAGTTTTCCCCTGACCTTTTTACTGCAATAATATAATGAAAACCTGAAATTATGACTTTTAGTTTTGGTGTGCCACCCACAGATTTTAAGTGGCCCCATCTGGCCACCCCAATGAAAAATTTCTGGAGGCGCCACTGGCCGACAATGCATTTATCAGCCCCACGCCCCGTGTCCCGTCAATACATTATGAAGTCTATGCCTGACCACTGACACGCGGGAGACACGAGAGGCAGTGGATTGGTCGACAGGCACAACAGGTGAAATGAATGGGCAATCACATGCAGGGACAAAACACTTGGAGGAAGCAAACACAAACCCTAACAGAAATGATAGACCTTTTTTTCCAAAGGCAATACTAATTGCAAGACAAAGGAAAATCAGGATCATTTTTGAAAAAGACAAAGCATATGATGATATTAAAGACCAGTCCAGTTCTCATCCATCATTTAACATCGCAATGAAATTTGCAGGTAAATACGTCCGAAGGTCGGGGCGAGGTACTCGTTGGCTGCCAATGACTGTCCCGGACGTCGAAATTGTACTTCGACCGTGATTTATTTCTTTTGACAAACATGTATTTTTTTTTAATGATTAATCATGAATAAATCCGTGGTTATTTATGAGCAACTTTCTTTCTACTTTGCGCCCTCAGTCCATCGCTCAATTTTTTTCAATTAAAAAAAAACAAAAAAATACAGATGAGCTGTCCCGAGCCGATCGCGTTGTCTCACTCTCCATCCCTCCCTCCCCCTCCCTTCTTTTTGTTGGTGGCAGTGCATTGGTGTTAACGATGACTGACAGATGTTTAATGTTTGAACTTGCCAGAGAAGCGGACTTCAGAGCGCCGCATGCGTCAATCATCGTTTAATTTGTGAAACAGTTGCTGTGGCAACTCATTGTGTGTAAGTGAGCAGCTTGAGCGGATTTGAGTGGACTCACTCAATGAATTATAAAGCAAGGCATTTTTCAGCTTTATTCTTGTTTAAAAATAATTCGGTCGGACAACAACATGTTTAAAACTTATCATACAGTGGCTGGCCAAAAGTATGGGCACCCCTGCCATTCTGTCAGATAATGCTCAATTTCTCCCAGAAAATGATTGCAATTACACATGCTTTGGTTGTAATATATTCATTTATTTTGCTTGCAATGAAAGAACACAAAAAAGATTGGAAAAAAAAAAAAAAAAAAGTAATTCATTATCATTTTACACAAAACTCCAAAAATGGGCCGGACAGAAGTATTGGCACCCTCAGCCTAATACTTGGTAGCACAACCTTTAGACAAAACAACTGTGAACAACCGCTTTCGGTATTCATCAATGAGTTTCATACAATGCTCTGCTGGAATTTTAGACCATTCTTCTTTGGCCAACAGCTCCAGGTCTCTGAGATTTGAAGGGTGCCTTCTCCAAACTGCCTTTTTCAGATCTCTCCACGGGTGTTCTATGGGATTCAGGTCTGGACTCATTGCTGGCCACTTTAGAATTCTACAGTGATTTCTCTCAAACCATTTTCTAGTGCTTTTTGAAGTGTGTTTTGGGTAATTGTCCTGCTGGAAGACCCATGACCTCTGAGGGAGATCCAGCTTTCTCACACTGGGCCCTACATTATGCTGCAAACTTTGTTGGTAGTCTTCAGACTTCATAATGTCATGCACACAGTCAAGCAGTCCAGTGCCAGAGGTAGCAAAGCAACCCCAAAACATCAGGGAACCTCCGCCATGTTTGACTCTGGGGACTGTGTTAAATTCTTTGAAAGCCTTGTTCTTTTTTCTGTAAACTCTATGTTGATGCCTATTCCCAAAAAGCTCTACTTTTATCTCATCTAACCGGAGAACATTCTTCCAAAATGTTTTTGGCTTTTTTCAGTTTTTGGCAGACTCCAGCTGGCTTTTTTATGTCTCTGGGTCAGAAGTGGGGTCTTCCCTTTTCATTCAGACGCCGACTGATAAGACGGGTTGACACTGTTGTACCATCCGACTGCAGGACAGCTTGAACTTGTTTGGATGTTAGTCAAGGTTCTTTATTCACCATCCACACAATCTTTCTTTGAAATCTCCTGTCAATTTCTCTTTTCCGTTTACATCTAGGGAGGTTAGCCACAGTGCCATGGGCTTTACACTTATTGATGACACTGCGTACGGTAGACACAGGAACATTCAGGTCTTTGGAGATGGACATGTAGCCTTGAGAGCCCATGCTTCCTCACAATTTTGCTTCTTAAGTCCTCAGACAGTCCTTTAGTCTTTCTTTTCTCCATGCTCAATGTGGTACACAAAAGGACACAGGACAGAGGTTGAGTCAACTTTAATCCATTTTAACTGGCTGCAAGTGTGATTTAGTTATTGCCCCCACCTGTTATGTGCCACAGGTATGTAACAGGTACTGTGAATACACAAATTTGAGAAGCATCACACGATTTTTCAAACGGTACCAATACTTTTGTCTAGCCCCTTTTTGGGCTTCTTGTTTATTTTTGGTTTAATTATATATAGTTGGAAGCCAAATGATCGATAAGTGCCAATTTTTTAAATTTATTTATTTATTTTTGCTTGCTCGCCAGTGCTCCAGTATTGTATTCGGTCGAGTGACGCCCCTGGTATCAGCCGGCCTTGAATAGTTTTTCCCACCCCTGTTATAATATGAAAATATACATTGGGTTGTCAACGGGAAACATGTTGAACAGAAGGTTATTTTTCATTTACTTAATTTTTCTAAAATTATTAATCAACTGGGCGGGTGATTGGGCTGGAGAGGAATTAACTCTCTTTCCCATCTGGCGACCCTGGACGTGGAAAACGCACGCACGCAGGTGCCCTCGAGGATCGGACTTCTTATGACTCTCAGGAAAAGTCAAACACGATGATGGGCTTCCGACGTTCGGGCTGAATGTCACACAAATGCAGACGGCAGGTGCGCCACTCGATGATCCGAACAGTGCACCGCGACTTTGTCAGACAACTAGCTTGAGCTCATTTCCATCCCTTAAAAATATGCACAAGTCTTCCGAGTTCTAGCCAAAACTTTGACGAAAGCAACACGGCCGATTAAGTAGAGGGGCGCAAAATAAAAAGAAGCGTTTACACTCACCGCGTTTTTCTTCACTGCGTCTTTTTCAGCCGAGTCGCTCGTGCCAACTTAGTTTCACAGCGGAACTGCGTGGGTGCCTGTTGCCGGGTTGCCCTGGAAACGCGCGCGTGCGTGCGTGCTCGGCGGCGGGCGGAGGAAAAGGAAAAAGGAGGGGAGGTATAAGCAGGGGCGTCTCTAGACCTAATACAATACTGGGGCACAGCGGGGAACTGGCGAGCGAGTAAAAACATTTTAGCACTTGTCATAAAAAGTCAGAAATAGTGCTTGAAACTATGCATAATCAAACCAAAATACATGCTTCTCTAAAAAAATGACCTCTTTTGTATTTCAGTAAATCAAAACTGGGAAAGCCCGCAAACAGTTTGCTGAAGACATGTCAACAAAGCACATGGATTACTGGAACTATATGGTCTGATGAGACGGGCAGGCTTTCTTGTGTATCATCTTCAGAAGAGGCTTCCTCCTGGGGTGACAGCCATGCACGCCAGTTTGATGTAGAGTGCGGTGTATGGTCTGAGCACTAACAGGCTGACCCCCCCAACCTCTTCAATCTCTGCAGTAATGCTGACAGCACTCCTGTAACGAGTCACATTACATTTTGGAGGAAAAATGACAAGCAGTACTCAATATGGACATTTAGGGATGTACGTTTTTTCAAAGGAGTGTACTCACTTTTGTTGCTAGGGGTTTAGATATTAAATGCTATATTTTGAGGGGAAAATAAATGAACTCTATTATATAAGCTGCACACAGACTACTTTTTATTGTGTCAAAGTGTCATTTTGTCAGTGTTGTCCCATGAAAACATATACTTAAAGTGCCTGTGACACGAAAAAGCATGTTTATTTCATAATACACGCGATATTTCATGCTCCTGAATGAAATGGACCGCTTGGATGTGTGTGGAAGCGATCGCTATATTTATTTAGTTTTTTTAAATCCCGCGCCATGAAAATGAGTGACTTCCGGCAACAGTCTCGAGTTGAGAAAGAGGGCACTGTGACGTGTACGGAGGAAGGAGTCCTCTTCACTATACAGCAGTACTGTTGTTTGAGAAGGACTAAGGATTCAGCTGATTTTCCGGATTAATACGTTTATTTTTCGCATCACGCCAGCCAAACGGCTTCAGAAAAATCTTGCTGTATGAGGGAGAGGGGTGTGCTCCTTTTTGGAGTTTCAAAAGGTTCCCATTCACCGGTGGATATTGGCCAAAAGAAAGCCCTACTACTGTGGGACCATGGACCTTACGAGGAAGTGAGTAAACATCGTGTTTTGTATTATGTCATATACTGGGCTAATTGTAATACGGAGGTGGCTTGCATTTTGTGGCTGACATGCTCCTTGTCGCACATTCCCCCGCCGGGCAAGCACTATACTTGGCTTTTGCCCTCTTGGTGTGCCCGGTGTTCTGTCAAATTTTCCACCCCATCAGAAATTGCAACTTTGTGTTAAAAATAGCCGCGAATACAGCGATTACAAAGTAAACACTACAAACTCTCTTTAAATAAAGGACTACTTACGTTTGATAATGGATAGGTATGTAAAAAGCTCTCCTCATACACGTTAGCTGCACGTTAGCTGTACAACAACTGCAGTCGCCCTCCTCCGGTGAACGAGCTGTAAATTGCTCTCCGCCGGGCGGTTTGCCGATCAGCGACAACAATTGACAACCCAGTCGTCACGTGAAATGATCCGGGCTAGTTATGTGTGATTTTCCGCTTCGAAGACTTTGAAACATCACTCGGTCGGGTTAGCATGTCGGCTAGCTGTCACGCCTCTTGCTGTGTTTACATTCTCCGAACCCGGGGAAGGGAAATGACATAAGCCCGATTTAGGTGTCATAAAATATCGTTCGGGAGGTGCGACAGTAAAGGTGAAGTCGACAGTTTTGACCATTATGGAGTAATTTTGCCTTGTCTTCCTGAATAAATGCATTTTTTATTATTTCATATTCCATTTAGCACAAAACTGTTATTTGTCATGACCATGCCATTTATTTAGCAATTGGGGAAAATACTTGGATACAAAGAATATGCTGTAAAAATATTGGAGAGACTGAAACAATGACATTTTGCGGCTCTCTTCGTCGCGTTTTCCTCGTTCTGAATAATTTCCCCTCAACGGGCTGACTGGTCCTTCTCAAGCCATTTATTTAGCTATTGGGGAAAAATACTTGGATAAAAAGAATATCCTGCAAAAATATTGGAGTAGAGAGACTGAAACAATGACATTTTGGGGCTCTCTTCGTTGTGTTTTCCTCATTGTGAATAATTCACCCTCATTGGGCTACATACTAAATCAGATGAAATCGTGACTCCACTGACGTCATCCACCTGTTGGGGACGCTAGAGCCCTATAATGGTAGGCGTGGCTAACCGGCAGATTAAAAGACTCATTTCTCGTCATCTGCGCTTTGCTAAATTGTTGTATATAGTCGAATCGTCTCAAAATATGATTCTAATTCACATAATAATCCTATTTTAGACTTTTTTTCTCCTGTTGTACGCACTTTAAATATCTGCAGAAATGCGATGGGTGTAGTCATTTTTGTGATGCACTGTATGTATCTAAAATATTTAGATATAGTATTGTGTGTGGGGTGTGTAGGGGTGTGTGGGTGTGTGTGTAAGGCAAATTAGCCTGTGCTAGGTAGATTTAAAACTCTAAAGTATTTCATTTATTTATTTATTTATTCATAATAGTGAAATTTATACTGGGCCACGTGCCCCCAGTGAAATGTGTCCGGCGACGCCCATGGACAGTGGCGTGGGAAGTGGGACGCTGAGGGGGCTGAAGCACCCCCTGGTGTTGGGGAGAAAAAATTGTTTTGATAGATTTGTTTTTGTGTGTATATGTTGTTTTAAAAATAAATTAATAGATTAAACACATTGAGCAATGACGTATTTGACTTTGGGGATTAAATATATATCTTGAAAAAGTTTTTTTTCTGTTAATAACAAGGTTACCACCTGACACCTTGTTTGTTACTAGGTCACGTTGGTAAAAAAAAAAAGCTTAAATCCAAATATATATTTCCAATTAAAAAAATGTAAAAGAAATGCATTTGAAAGCTATTTTTCTTTGATTTTTTTTTTTTGTTTTTTTGATTGAAGCAACTTTTTTGATTGAAGTAATGGTGTCTTGCATTTGGGCCACATTTTGGCTAGGACCTTTGTGTCTCTATTATTCAATCAAAAATAACTAGCTTCAAACAAAAAAATATTTTCAAAAGAAAATCACTTCCATCAAAAAGAAAAAATTCTATCATAGAAGAAAGTTTTTGAATGCGAAACAATATTCGAGACTCAAAAATTTGCATTTGAACACTTAAGTTTTCATTGAAAATGTTTCCTTTGATTTGTGTTTGGGCCATATTATGGGAAGGACATTTGTGTCTAAATCATTCAATCTAAAAAAAAGTTGCTTCAATCAAAAAAATATTTTCAATCAAACAAAAAAAATCATTTCATTTGATGAATAAAATTGCACTCCTCAAATTTTTTATTTTTCAAAATAATATTTTTATTTGAAATTATTTTTTTCTATTGAAGTGTCACTTTTTTTTGAAGTGCAAAAAGTTTTGACCCACCTTTTTTCAATTGAAGAGGAAAAAGTTTTGATGGCACTTTTTTTTAATTGTAATTTTGACACAAATGTTTCACTTTGACTATTGGGCAGACATGTTTGAGTGACAAGTGACTACGCCAATGGGGTAAGCCATAAAAGCATAATGAAGCAAGGAAAATGACAACCACTCGTCGGGCCCCAGCTGTCGGCTCGAGCCCAAGCTGAAAATAGCGCACCTAAAGCCGATGACTTCGATGCGAGGCAGCACCTCTATGATCCGAAATCATGCTGCTTACTGTGATTCAACTAGGGAAACATCACTTTTTTCACATTTTTTTGATTGAAGTGACTTTTTTTTTGATTGAAAACATATTTTGATTGAAGCCACTTTTTTTTTGATTGAAGCAACTTTTTTTTTTCATTCAATAATTAAGACACAAATCTACCTCCATATGCCTACACGCAGCAGGGTATTTGGCAAAAAGAAGAACTTTTTCTACGGTTTGGACTATCATCCACCAGCACATTTAAACGAGGGTTCTTAAAAACGCCGTCCAAAGAGAAGATGTGCGAATTCTGCGTTTCTGGCGCCATCATGTGGACAATGATAACCGAAGATTTAACTGTGGAAACGTCACTTACTGCGACAAATTTTGTCCCTACGTCACACATGAGACCAATGTTTACATTTGGAGTAAATTAGAACGTTGCTTTTTTGCTTCCATTTATTTTCAAACTCTTGATGTGCTTCATATTGAAAAACATGCGAAGGATGGGGCAGTGTGGACAAATATTTTTCACGCATTGTTATGATTGTCCTTAAAAATGAACAAATGCGGTTAGCTATGGAAGCTTTTTTTCCCCCGACAAACGTGCTGGTGTGGACGTCATTATTTTTTCCCGACGTATTAGGGCAGGATCCTTGGTTTTAAAACACCCTGCTCGTTGTAGACATGGCCTTAGTAGTGTTCTGTGAGAAGCTTCAACATTGGAGAGTCCTTTCCCTCATTTTTTTTTTTTTTCCTCAACTTGGACTCGAGCGGAAAACGAGCAACAATGGAAGGAAATCCCCACAGAGGACCACATACTCCTCGCAAGCGTTTCTCTCCCAGGACTGGAGTTGGCGTCCTTGTTCTGATGAAAAATAATTCAGGAAAATATTGAAAGTTGAGAAGAGGACGGTGTCCCTGACGTCGGTTCATTTGAAAACAGGGCAAGGACGGACGCACAACCTGCCGCGCGGACAGACGGCGATGGCGCACAATCAAACGCAGTCCTTTTTGGAAATACTTAAATCCTTCCACACGGGTGAGTGCATAGGCCATTATCAATATACATTAAATTGCCTTCTTTGTGTCAATGGGAAACCATCCAAATTGACACCCGGGGTTCCTCAAGGGTCCATTCTGGGATCGCTTGTAGTCAACATCTACAGTATATGCTTCCCTTGGTTCAGATTATGGAACGGTACTATATCTTCTACCACACCAACAGTAGTATAAAAAAAGTATCTGAAGCTTTTAGAATTTCTCATATTTCTGCATAAAATCACCATTAAATGTGATCTGATCTTTGTCAAAATCACACAGATGTAAAAACAGTGTCTGCTTTAACTAAAACCACCCAAACATTGATAGTTTTTAATATTTTAGTGAGGAAAGTATGCAAACAATGACAGAAGGGGGAACAATAAGTAAGTGAACCCTCTGCCTTTGGAGACTTAAAGAGCAATTCAAACCATTTTTTACCAAAAAGTATAAGTCAGGTGTGTGCCCAATCACTGATGAGTGGTTTAAAGCTGCCCTGCCCACTATAAAACACAGAGCTGGGAAGAATTGTCCAGCCATTAATATCTAAACCCTGGCAACAAAAGTGAGTACACCCCTTTGAAAAAATGTACATCCCTAAATGTCCAAATTGAGTACTGCTTGTCATTTTCCCTCCAAAATGTCATGTGATTTGTTACAGGATGCTGTCAGCATTGCTGCAGAGATTGAAGGGGGGGGGTCAGCCTGTTAGTGCTCAGACCATACGCCACACTCTACATCAAATTGGTGTGCATGGCTGTTCAGCAAACTGTTTGCTGAAGACATGTCAACAAAGCACATAGATTACTGGAACCATGTCCTATGGTCTGATTAGACGGGCGGGCTTTCTTGTGTACCGTCTTCAGAAGAGGCTTCCTCCTGGGGTGACAGCCATGCGCACCAATTTGATGTAGAGTGCGGTGTATGGTCTGAGCACTAACAGGCTGACACCCTACCTCTTCAATCTCTGCAGCAATGCTGACAGCACTCCTGTAACAAATCACATTATGTTTTGGAGGGAAATGACAAGCAGTACTCAATACGGACATTTAGGGACGTACGTTTTTTCAAAGGGGTGTACTCACTTTTATTGCCAGTAGTTTAGATATTAATGGCTATATTTTGAGTTATTTTTAGGGGAAAATAGATTAACTTTATTGTATAAGCTGCACACAGACTACTTTTTTTATTGTGTCAAAGTGTCATTTTGTCAGTGTTGTGCCATGAAAAGATTAACTTAAATATCTGCAGAAATGCGAGAGGTGTAGTCACGTTTGTGATACACTGTACATCATGGCTTGGACAAAAGAGCAGTCTGAAGACCTGCGATCAAGAATTGTTGATTTTTATTAAGCTGGGAAAGGATAAAAAAAACATCTTTAAAAGTCTGGATGTTCATCAGTCGACAGTCAGAGACGTTGTTTACAAATGGAGAGAGTTTGGCACTGTTGCTTCTCTCCCAAGGAGTGGTCATCCACCAAAAATGACACCAAGAGTTCAGCGCAGAATACTCAGAGGGGTAGAAAGAAAAAAAAAAGAATCCAAGAGTTTCTGCTAAAGACCTACAGAAATCAGTGGCACAGTCCAATATCTCTGTGCCCACATCAACTACATGTAAAACTATGGCCAAGAATAGTGTTCATGGGAGGACTCCACGAAGGAAGCCACTGCTGTCTAAAAAAAACATTATTGCTCGTTTAATGTTTGCAAAAAGGCACTTGGAAACTCCTCAGAAGTTTGGGCAAAATATTTTGTGGACTGATGAAACCGAAGTTGAATTGTTTGGGAGTAAGACACAACGTAATGTGTGGAGGAAAAATGGTACAGCTCACCGACATCAACACTTCACCCCCACCGTGAAGCATGGTGGAGGGTGCATCATGATTTGGGGCTATTTTTGCTGCCTCGGGGCCTGGACAACTTGCAAACATTAATGGAATAAAGAATTCAAAAGTTTATCAGGATGTTTTGCAGGAAAACCTGAGGCCGTCTGTCGGACAGCTGAGGCTAAAAAGAGGATGGATGCTGCAACAAGACAATGATCCAAAACAGAAGTAAATCAACTTCAGAATAGTTTCAGAAGAACAAAACACACGTTCTGGAATGGTCAAGTAAAAGTCCAGACTTGAACCCCATTGAGATGCTGTGGCATGACCTAAAGACAGCGATTCATGCCAGACATCCCAGGAATCTGACTGAACTACAGCAGGTTTGTACAGAAGAATGGGCCAAGATTAGTCCTGGATAATGTGCCAAACTGATCTGCAGCGAGAGGAAGTGTCTGGTCGAAGTTATTGCTGCCAAAGGGGGGGGGGGGGCACAAAATATTTAATGTGATGGTTCACTTGCTTAGGGCCCAAGTACACCAGATGCATGATCGTTGCGGTTCCGGTCCGGTTCAGTGTTGACTGCGTACAGTTGACAGTACGTCAAAAACAGGCAAATCATAGCGGTTGCGCACGGCTGCAGTCAGCCAACTCCGTCCCCTCGTGCGCTCTCGCGTGATCGTGCGCTATAATGTGCCATTTAAAACAACGAAAAACAAACGGAGTCTATACTCATCAGAGAAGCAGAGAGAGAGAGCACATTTTTCTTTGCATATTGATATTTTAGTTATGTCTGTCTCTTAATTCCACATTGACTGCATCATGTTGAGATCAGGGCTCCGTGTGTGGGGGCAGGGGGCGGGGCCCTATTATGCCCTTGGTTGTGTCGGTTGGTCTATATCTTTGTGCACATTTAAAATTTATGGCACATAACATCTCACAGAGCTGTTATAAACAACTGTTAAATAATTTGCAATATCTATAAAATGGATAGCGAATTATATACTACACAAGCTAAAAAACAGCGTCCTTGGAAATGGTGTCTCAACACTGCAGATTCCTGTGCCCAGTGCAAACTGTTGGTTTTTCTATGCAAAGTCAAGTAAAATGTAGGAAAGAAAGAGAAACGTCTCAAATAGACTACCAGGTCGAAACTTGTGGGTGTCTCTATTCTCTTTCGTACTTTCCCCCCTCGACTCTGTATTCAAACCGACATTGTTTGTGCGACGGGCACGAGAATTTCTGCGGTGGAACCACTTCCAGATACGCAGCTTTTTTTTTTTTTCGCTCAAAGTTGTCAGCACGTCGTGTGATTGATATCATTGCCAGAAAAACAAACATAATAGGACACCTTGCAGCTTCGCTTTTAATGCTGTCCTTATAATAACGATCTGCTGCATTGTATGTCACTTTGTGACTTTCCACCTCCATGATGAAACGTTCTTCGTCCATGTTCGCTGGTGTCTAAACCGTGAATATGCAACTGGCTGTTACGTCCAGGCCCAGCTCCGCCCATTTTGTCGGATGCGTGTCTGGCAAAAATAGAAAATAGCCTATACCATCCGGCGGGCATGCGGCACGCCGGAGATGGTTCGCAGTCAATCCGGAGCACTGACGCGGCCGGTATACGTTGAACAATAGGATATAATGGGAACGGATTGGCTCCGGCGCTATTTTTTTACCGGAGTCGTACCGGAACCGCAACGATCATGCATCTGGTGTACTTGGGCCCTTATTCTTTCCCCCTTCTGTCATTTTTTGCATACTATCCTCATTAAAATATAAAAATCTATAAATGTTTGGGTGGTTTTAATAAAGCAGACACTTTTTTCAATCTGGGCGATTCTGACAAAGATCAAATCAGATTTGATGGTGATTTTATGCAGAAGTGTGAGAAAATCCAAAAGGTTCAGATACTTAATCATTCCACTGTATGCAGATAAATTTAATAGTAACTATTTTCACATTTTACATGATATTATGTAAAAACTTAATACTAGACTCTTTTTTTTTTTTTTTTTTTTTTTTTTTTTCATGGGGATGGGTAGCAGCAATACGCTTCCCTAAAACTGCACTTCTTGAAGAAATTTTTCAAATATTATAATAATAATATCAAAATTGGTTTGTGGAAACAAGCAAGAATGGAGGAAATGCCCGAGTGAGATCCTGATGGTTTGGAGTTTTGGGACAAAATATTCTTGAAAAGAGTTTTTTTCCTGCTTAATTGAGCTCATTGACGGGGACGGACGTCCAATCCTTTTGCGGACCAGATGCCCGTGGCCGTCAACGGCACGCGGCCAATGACATGAGATGTGGACAAACGCCAAGAACGATTGCTTTTCTCTCCTTTCCTGTCCCGGCAGGCGACCTGATCCTGGCCTTCTGCTTGTCGGCGCTGGTGGGCTCGCTCCTGGGCGCGATTCTCTACATCCTGCTGACCTGGGCGTCGCGGCGTCGCCGAGCCGGCCGATCCCGGCGCTCCCAGATCCCGCTGGAGCCGCGGCCGGAGACGGAGCACAACCGCAGCACCTTTCTCGGTGTCTACCGCCGGCCCTCCCCGGAGCCACCCCCAGTCGGCAAACCGGTATCCCGGACGTCCACCTTTCGATCGCCGACGGCGGCCGGGAATGGTGCTCAGCCGCCCTCCGATTCGTCAGATTCGGTCTCCGACAAGCGCCTCTCCTTCTGGCTGGGGGGCTACGGACTCAAGGGGTTTCTACCCTCACAGACCCCGCCGCCCACTTACAACAGCGTCATTGGGGATGACCAAGAGGCAATGGCACGGGAAGCGGGGTGCTGAGAGTGCTGGTGTTGGGAAAAAAAGTTTTGTTAGATTTGTTTTTTTGGTGTGTTTGTGTGTGTAAAAATAAATCAATAAATAAAACATATTGAATCAATAGCGGAAAGTGTTGTCACTAACGCGTTACTAAGTAGCGCTTTATTGTAATCTGATTATTTTCTTTCAGTAACAAGCAGTCCAACGCGTTCATTTTTCCAAACCAGTAATCTGATTAAATTTAGTTTCCTTAGTGTCCGTGCGTTACCATTTTATTATTGCCTCATAATGTATGTAGAATGAAGAATATTGTCGTCATGTACGAAGAGCATTTTGAATAGAAAATGTTAGAAAGGTTCCCACAAAGCGTTCGTTTTCAGGGTAACCGCTCATAGTTACTTCCTGTTTAGGTCTCGAGTCACATGCGCTACGAGTTTTGGGACTCAGAAAAGCGTATGAAGCAAGGGTGCACATTTGAGGCAAGTGCACCCACCTGTTGAGATGTGCGAGGGAATGCTGATCCATAGATTTCATAACCTATTGACATGACATGGGAAACGGGGCCGATTCGTAGGGTGCCTATTTTCAAAAACTTCAAATATTTTAACAAAAACAAGCTGCTACCGACCTTCAAATTCAAAGTCATTCCCTTATAAAATCCCGATAAATTATTTTTTATTTAAATTAACACAACTTAAAATGGCTATAAAAGTCTCAGATTTTACACTAGATGCACAAAAATCATCAAATGCAGAGATAATCACCTATATTTCTAGGATCAATAGCATAATTTAACATATCATATAGGTTTTTGACAAAAATGGCAACTTATTTAAAAAAATATATATATTTACTGCAAGTTTTCAACAGCTAATAAATCACTCAATTTAACATCAGAAACTTAATACTTGGGGAAAACATGCAGAATCAATTATAAATAATATGTACATAGATTATTAATACATTCTATATAGATTACTTAGGATAGAATAGAATAGCCCTTTATAATCATTATACACTATACTGTTAGCGAATGAGGGTAGCTGCCGCCTGACGTAAACAGAGCTTTTCTGGTGAAAATTTTTGTGAATAAATGCTTAAATCCCCAAATTCTATATAGATACAGTGGGGCAAATAAGTATTTATTCAACCACTAATTGTGCAAGTTCTCCAACTTAAAAATATTAGAGAGGCCTGTAATTATCAACATGGGTAAACCTCAACCATGAGAGACAGAATGTGGGGAAAAAAAAACAGAAAATCACATTGTTTGATTTTTAAAAATTTTATTTGGTGGAAAATAAGTATCTGGTCAATACCAAAAGTTCATCTCAATACTTTGTTATGTACCCTTTGTTGGCAATAACAGAGGCCAAACATTTTCTGTAACTCTTCACAAGCTTTTCACACACTGTTGCTGGTATTTTGGCCCATTCCTCCATGCAGATCTCCTCTAGAGCAGTGATGTTTTGGGGCTGTCGTTGGGCAACACAGACTTTCAACTCCCTCCACAGATTTTCTATGGGGTTGAGATCTGGAAACTGGCTAGGCCACTCCAGGACCTTGAAATGCTTCTTACGAAGCCACTCCTTTGTTGCCCTGGCTGTGTGTTTGGGATCATTGTCATGCTGAAAGACCCAGCGACGTCTTATCTTCAATGCCCTTGCTGATGGAAGGAGATTTTCACTCAAAATCTCTCGATACATGGCCCCATTCATTCTTTCCTTTACACAGATCAGTCGTCCTGGTCCCTTTGCAGAAAAACAGCCCCAAAGCATGATGTTTCCACTCCATGCTTCACAGTGGGTATGGTGTTCTTCGGATGCAATTCAGTATTCTTTTGCCTCCAAACACGAGAACCTGTGTTTCTCCCAAAAACTTCTATTTTGGTTTCATCTGACCATAACACATTCTCCCAGTCCTCTTCTGGATCATCCAAATGCTCTCTAGCGAACCGCAGACGGGCCTGGACGTGTACTGGCTTCAGCAGGGGGACACGTCTGGCAGTGCAGGATTTGAGTCCCTGGCTGCGCGTTGTGTTATTTGTTACTGTGGTCCCAGCTCTCTGTAGGTCATTCACTAGGTCCCCCCGTGTGGTTCTGGGATTTTTGCTCACCGCTCTTGTTATCATTTTGACGCCTCGGGATGAGATCTTGCATGGAGCCCCAGATCGAGGGAGATTATCAGCTGTCTTGTATGTCTTCCATTTTCTAATAATTGCTCCCACAGTTGATATCTTTACACCAAGTGATAATGAGTTAAAACAGGTGCCATTAATACAGGTATCGTGTGGAGCCTCGTTAGACGTCGTTAGAAGAAGTTAGACCTCTTTGACAGCCAGAAATCTTGCTTGTTTGCAGGTGACCAAATACTTATTTTCCACTCTAATTTGGAAATAAATTCTTCAAAAATCAAACAATGTGATTTCCTGTTTTTTTTTTTTTTTTCACATTCTGTCTCTCATCGTTGAGGTTTACCAATGTTGACAATTACAGGCCTCTCTAATCATTTCAAGTAGGAGAACTTGCACAATTCGTGGTTGACTAAATATTTATTTGCCCCACTGTATGGACATAAAACAGTCTCAATTCTTGGTTAAAAAGCAAAGAAACTGTGCAGTTAGCGTTTATTTGACATATATTGTTCACGTACAATGCTACTTTGCTAGCGAATGAGGCTAGCCGCCGCCTGGCGTAAACAGAGCTTTTCTGGCGAAAATTCTTGTGAATAAATGTTTAAATCCCTGAATTTTTTATAAATATGAACGTAAAATAGTCCCGATTCTTGGTTAAAAGCAAAGAAACCATGCAGTTAGCGTTTATTTTACGTATATTGTCGAAGTACAATGCTACTCTGTTCGCGAATGAGGCCAGGAGCCGCCTGCCGTAAAAGCTTTTTCGTTGAAATTTTTGTGAAAATATGCTTAAATCCCTGAATTCGTTATAGATATGGACATAAAACAGTCTCGATTCTTGGTTAAAAGTAAACTATGAGGCCCGTCATTTACGAAAATTTGCCGCCTCCATGTGTAGACAAAGAAGAAAATTCCTTCGAATAAATGCTTCAATCACGCATGCATGGTACAAAAAATATAATATTTACCTTGAATCCTTGAACAAATCACTCCTGAGACAATCCTTTCTGTTGGTATGCGGCACAGCTTTCGTAGTTCTTCAAAAATCCAAGCTTAAATCTGACATGAGCGTGTGCCGTCTTCGGCTATTACTAAATGAAGCTCGGCCCCCTCTGATAAGGCGTTACGTAAAGAATGACGAAGTGCCACGTCAAAGTAATGAAGTCTACGGTTGATCTTTGTGCGTCCATGAGTGAAGGTGAGTATTTTTCCGTCATTCTGGAGGGTTTCAGCGATAGGCTGGAGCCGCGACATGTGCGACTGTTTTGTCGCTCTGTCGTTGCAACGGTGGGTAGTCGGCGAGCATTGTTTACATCATGTTCATGTTGCACATTTATGCCGTCAGGGATATGTTGGAAGTCCGATTGAGTTTGGGGCCAAATAGACTGCATGTGTGTACGGCATACTTCCGGGATGTGTGCGCACATTCGCGCCTGCCCCCACCTTTGTGTTTATTGCACAGTTCAATTCATTTGTGTGTTGTTGATTATAATGCAGTCAATTTGCATGGCTTTAAAGTTCTGAATTTTTGACATAAGACTTCATTTTAGTTAGCCGGGGTTTAATTCGTCGGTGAAGTTGAAATCAACAAATTCCATACAGTTTGCCATTTATTATTTATTTATTATTTATTTATATTTCTTATTTCTGGGCTCCAGAGTGGCTAAGCTAGCGTGAGTCTCTGGTAGTTTAAATCAACTCCATCCACTAATTAAACCCCTGCTAACTCGAAGATCAGGCCTTATGTCAAAAATTCTGATCTTGCACTTTAAATTCACTTGTCGAAAAGTCAATTACATGCGATGACATTTTTCTCTCCAGCAGGGCCGAAAACCAAAAGCGGTTTTTGCTATGTGGCAAAATGTTTTTGCCATGTGGCAATTTTTTTTGCCATGTGGCAAAATGTTTTTGCCATGTGGCATTGTTTTTTTGCCATGTGGCAATTTTTTTTGCCATGTGGCAAAATGTTTTTGCCATGTGGCAATTTTTTTTGCCATGTGGCAAAATGTTTTTGCCATGTGGCATTTTTTTTTTGCCATGTGGCAATTTTTTTTTGCCATGTGGCAAAATGTTTTTGCCATGTGGCATTTTTTTTTGCCATGTGGCAAAATTTTTATCCCATTTGGCAATTTTTTTTGCCATGTGGCAAACTGTTTTTGTCATGTGGCAATTTTTTTTGCCATGTGGCAAAATATTTTTGCCATGTGTCATTTTTTTTTTGCCATGTGGTAAAATGGATTTTGCCAAGTGGCATTTATTTGGGGTATGTGGCAAAATGCATTTCGGTTTGTGGGGGGGTATGTGATATTTTGGGGGGTATATGGCTGTTTTGCAAGTCCATGCCATTGACGGCTATGCACTTCCAAATTGTATTTTCATTTTAAATGGCAGAAAAGCATCTGTGGCTGTGTTTTTTGACCGTACACTTTATATTAGAGCATATCGGCACTCAACTGGAACCCCAAGTAAGGCTCTGCCATTGACGGCTATGCACGTCCAAATTGTTTTTTTCATTTTAAATGGCAGAAAAACATCTGTGGCTGTGTTTTTTGACGGTACACTTTACATTAGAGCTTATCGGCATTCAACTGGAACCCCAAGTAAGGCTCTGCCATTGACGGCTATGCACGTCCAAATTGTTTTTTCATTTTAAATGGCAGAAAAACATCTGTGGCTGTGTTTTTTGACCGTACACTTTACATTAGAGCATATCGGCATTCAACTGGAACCCCAAGTAAGGCTCTGCCATTGACGGCTATGCACGTCCAAATTGTTTTTTCATTTTAAATGGCAGAAAAACATCTGTGGCTGTGTTTTTTGACCGTACACTTTACATTAGAGCATATCGGCATTCAACTGGAACCCCAAGTAAGGCTCTGCCATTGACGGCTATGCACGTCCAAATTGTTTTTTCATTTTAAATGGCAGAAAAACATCTGTGGCTGTGTTTTTTGACCGTACACTTCACATTAGAGCATATCGGCATTCAACTGGAACCCCAAGTAAGGCTCTGCCATTGACGGCTATGCACGTCCAAATTGTTTTTTCATTTTAAATGGCAGAAAAACATCTGTGGCTATGTTTTTTGACCGTACACTTTACATTAGAGCAAATCGGCATTCAACTGGAACCCCAAGTAAGGCTCTGCCATTGACGGCTATGCACGTCCAAATTGTTTTTTCATTTTAAATGGCAGAAAAACATCTGTGGCTGTGTTTTTTGACCGTACTCTTTACATTAGAGCTTATCGGCATTCATCTGGAACCCCAAGTAAGGCTCTGCCATTGACGGCTATGCACGTCCAAATTGTTTTTTCATTTTAAATGGCAGAAAAACATCTGTGGCTGTGTTTTTTGACCGTACACTTTACATTAGAGCTTATCGGCATTCATCTGGAACCCCAAGTAAGGCTCTGCCATTGACGGCTATGCACGTCCAAATTGTTTTTTCATTTTAAATGGCAGAAAAACATCTGTGGCTGTGTTTTTTGACCATACACTTTACATTAGAGCTTATCGGCATTCATCTGGAACCCCAAGTAAGGCTCTGCCATTGACGGCTATGCACGTCCAAATTGTTTTTTTCATTTTAAATGGCAGAAAAACATCTGTGGCTGTGTTTTTTGACCGTACTCTTTACATTAGAGCTTATCGGCATTCATCTGGAACCCCAAGTAAGGCTCTGCCATTGACGGCTATGCACGTCCAAATTGTTTTTTCATTTTAAATGGCAGAAAAACATCTGTGGCTGTGTTTTTTGACCGTACACTTTACATTAGAGCTTATCGGCATTCATCTGGAACCCCAAGTAAGGCTCTGCCATTGACGGCTATGCACGTCCAAATTGTTTTTTCATTTTAAATGGCAGAAAAACATCTGTGGCTGTGTTTTTTGACCATACACTTTACATTAGAGCTTATCGGCATTCATCTGGAACCCCAAGTAAGGCTCTGCCATTGACGGCTATGCACTTCCAAGTTGTTTTTTTCATTTTAAATGGCAGAAAAACATCTGTGGCTGTGTTTTTTGACGGTACACTTTACATTACAGCTTATCGGCATTCATCTGGAACCCCAAGTAAGGCTCTGCCATTGACGGCTATGCACGTCCAAATTGTTTTTTCATTTTAAATGGCAGAAAAACATCTGTGGCTGTGTTTTTTGACCGTACACTTTACATTAGAGCTTATCGGCATTCATCTGGAACCCCAAGTAAGGCTCTGCCATTGACGGCTATGCACTTCCAAATTGTTTTTTCATTTTAAATGGCAGAAAAACATCTGTGGCTGTGTTTTTTGACGGTACACTTTACATTACAGCTTATCGACATTCAACTGGCACCCCAAGTAAGGCTCTGCCATTGACGGCTATGCACGTCCAAATTGTATTTTAAATGGCAGAAAAACATTTGTGGCTCTGTTTTTTTGACGATGCACTTGACATTACAGCTTATCGACATTCAAGTAAGGTTCTGCCATTGACGGCTATGCACGTCCAAATTTCGGTGTCAGCTGTCTTTCTGCACTGATGAATCTTGGGTATGCGGTCACTACGCTCGCGGTTTGACCAGAGGCGTAGCAAGGGTCCCCGGTGGCCCCAGGCAACGAGCAACATGGGGCCCTTTTGACTCACGTGACACACATACATACTCGCGCAGTATAATGAACACAAAGGTCAGGGGGTGCGAGTGCGTGCTGCATGCACGTGTGGTCCATCTTGGCCATAAAAGTGGAGAAAAGTAGCACTTTACATTGACTCATATGGATGTACTTACATTCGTTCATGGACGCACACATTTTAACAGGTGGCTGTCCTCTGCTCGAAATGCGCACCTTACGCCTATTCTCGCTCCCAGAATACACAGCGCTTGTGACGTAGGACAATAACAGGACTGGTTGCTATGGGAATGTACGCATACCCAAGGAACCTTGCTAAAAGGAGTAATGAAATTGCTAATAAAATGGTTTAGGATTATTTTAGATGCATATATGTTGTATTTTTCTTATAGAGTATTCAACGAGGAATACAATAGACCCATTAATAGACTTTTTTGGAAAATCACCATTTCTCTTAGTAGTTACGAGTAATGAGTTGGCCTGTGATAATCAACGTAAAACAACTCGGCAAGGACTTTCCAAAGAGTTTGGTGAGTCACTCTTTAAACAATCATGTGGTATTAATAGCTGATTGGACTTTCTTAAACATGTAAAATCTACGTGACATAGTTAGTGCTGATTGGGATTGATAACAGAATCGTTAGATAATCTGCCAAATGATTCCATGTTATTGAAACACTCCCTACACTTGTCGCTGCGACAGTGCAGTAAAGTTGCGTGTGCTAAATCTGTTGGCCCTCTGAGGGGGCCCCTTCTGGCTGGGGGCCCTAGGCAATTGCCTGGTTTGCCTAATGGGACGCGACGCCTCTGGGTTTGACCACGAGGTTATTTCAGGAGCCACATCAACAATTTCAGGTAAATCTTAATTTTATTGCTGGTTGTTTTTATATGATTGTGTTGTATGTTTAAAAATAAAATACTTTGTACGTCTCCGTTTTCTTTTATTCTCCTTTTACACAGATACTGAATAACTGTTACGCAATGTATTGATTCTAGTTTTCCGTCTGTCGAAACAACTGTAAGGGTGCCACTCCAATTTCGCTGTGTTTCAACACGATGGAATCATTTGGCAGATTATCTAACAATTCTGTTATCAATCCCAATCAGCACTAAGTCTGTTACGTAGATTATACATGTTTAAGAAAGTCCAATCAGCTATTAATACCACATGATTGTTTAAAGAGTAACTCACCAAACTCTCTGGAAAGTCTTTGCCGAGTTGTTTTACGTTGCTTTTCACAGGCCAACTCATTACTCGTAACTACTAAAAGAAACGGTGATTTTCCAAAAAAGTCTATTAATTAGTCTATTGTATTCCTCGTTGAATACTCTATAAGAAAAATACAACATATATGCATCTAAAATAATTCTAAACTATATTATTAGCAATTTCAATACTCCTTTTAGCAAGGTTCCTTGGGTATGCGTACGTTCCCATGGCAACCAGTCCTGTTATTGTCCTACGTCACAAGCGCTGTGTATTCTGGGAGCGAGAATAGGCGTAAGGTGCGCATTTCGAGCAGAGGACAGCCACCTGTTAAAATGTGTGCGTCCATGAACGAATGTAAGTACATCCATATGAGTCAATGTAAAGTGCTACTTTTCGCCACTTTTATGGCCAAGATGGACCACACGTGCATGCAGCACGCACTCGCACCCCCTCACCTTTGTGTTCATTATACTGCGCGAGTATGTATGTGTGTCACGTGAGTCAAAAGGGCCCCATGTTGCTTGTTGCCTGGGGCCCCCGGGGACCCTTGCTACGCCTCTGGTCAAACCGCGAGCGTATTGACCGCATACCCAAGATTCATCAGTGCAGAAAGACAGCTGACACCGAAATTTGGACGTGCATAGCCGTCAATGGCAGAACCTTACTTGGGTGTCAGTTGAATGTCGATAAGCTGTAATGTCAAGTGTATCGTCAAAAAATACAGCCACACATGTTTTCTGCCATTTAAAATGAAAATACAATTTGGACGTGCATAGCTGTCAATGGCAGAGCCTTACTTGGGGTGCCAGTTGAATGTCGATAAGCTCTAATGTAAAGTGTAGGGTCAAAAAACACAGCCACAGATGCTTTTCTGCCATTTAAAATGAAAATACAATTTGGACGTGCATAGCCGTCAATGGCAGAGCCTTACTTGGGGTTCCAGTTGAATGCCGATATGCTCTAATGTAAAGTGTACGGTCAAAAAACACAGCCACAGATGTTTTTCTGCCATTTAAAATGAAAAAAACAATTTGGACGTGCATAGCCGTCAATGGCAGAGCCTTACTTGGGGTTCCAGTTGAATGCCGATATGCTCTAATGTAAAGTGTACCGTCAAAAAACACAGCCACAGATGTTTTTCTGCCATTTAAAATGAAAAAAACAATTTGGACGTGCATAGCCGTCAATGGCAGAGCCTTACTTGGGGTTCCAGATGAATGCCGATAAGCTCTAATGTAAAGTGTACCGTCAAAAAACACAGCCACTGATGTTTTTCTGCCATTTAAAATGAAAAAAACAATTTGGACGTGCATAGCCGTCAATGGCAGAGCCTTACTTGGGGTTCCAGTTGAATGCCGATATGCTCTAATATAAAGTGTACGGTCAAAAAACACAGCCACAGATGTTTTTCTGCCATTTAAAATGAAAAAACAATTTGGACGTGCATAGCCGTCAATGGCAGAGCCTTACTTGGGTTTCCAGATGAATGCCGATAAGCTCTAATGTAAAGTGTACGGTCAAAAAACACAGCCACAGATGTTTTTCTGCCATTTAAAATGAAAAAAACAATTTGGACGTGCATAGCCGTCAATGGCAGAGCCTTACTTGGGGTTCCAGATGAATGCCGATAAGCTCTAATGTAAAGTGTACCGTCAAAAAACACAGCCACAGATGTTTTTCTGCCATTTAAAATGAAAATACAATTTGGACGTGCATAGCCGTCAATGGCATGGACTTGCAAAACAGCCATATACCCCCCAAAATACCATATACCCCCCCACAAACCGAAATGCATTTTGCCACATACCCCAAATAAATGCCACATGGCAAAATCCATTTTGCCACATGGCAAAAAAAAAATGCCACATGGCAAAAATATTTTGCCACATGGCAAAAAAAAATTGCCACATGGCAAAAAAAAATTGCCACATGACAAAAACATTTTACCACATGGCAAAAAAAATTGCCACATGGCAAAAACATTTTGCCACATGGCAAAAAAAAATGCCACATGGCAAAAACATTTTGCCACATGGCAAAAAAATTTGCCACATGGCAAAAACATTTTGCCACATGGCAAAAAAAATTGCCACATGGCAAAAACATTTTGCCACATGGCAAAAAAAATTGCCACATGGCAAAAAAAAATGCCACATGGCAAAACCATTTTGCAACATGGCAAAAAAAAAATGCCACATGGCAAAACATTTTTGCCACATGGCAAATACCATTTTTGGTTCTCGCTGTCTCTCCATTTTTCTGTTGTCATTCTTATTTTGAGGCAGCAAAGGGAGAAAAATTGTTTAAAAGTAACCAATAAATTACTCTTAAAGTAACTTTGTTACTTTGATAATAAAGTAGTCAATAAAGTAACTAGATTACTTTTTTGAGGCATAATCAGTAATTCAATTACTTTTTTAAGTATTGGAGGTTTTATCATACTTCTTGGAAAGGTGACAACCAGAACAGATGCCCCCTGCTGCATTTATTTTACAACTTGCTGAATGGACTTCGAATAACAATGTTTTTTTTTTGTTTCAGAATCAATTTTATAAACAGACAAAAGCCAAAGCAATGGGAGCATGTTTTGCACCCAACTATTCTAACCTGTTCATGGGACTCTGGGAGGAGAGGTTTGTGTACTCAAGCCTTAATGCCCACTTAGACATGATTGTATGGTGGGGTAGATGTAAAGAAGATATTTTTTTGATATGGTCTGGGTCAGAGACAGAGGTTTTTCAGTTCAATACATTTTTAAATAATAGTAATAGCAATTTCAAACTTTGACTATTCTTTGACCGACATCCATTCAGGATGGTAATGGGATTTGCATCCCTCAATATTTAGAAAACTAACAGACCGCAATACAATTCTTAAAGTGGATAGAATCCACCCATCTTGGCTGATAGATAATGTACCTTTTGGTCAGTTTCAGCAACTCAAACATATTTGTGACTCAGAAGATGATTTAAAAAAAAAATGCTCATGAGATGAGTCAAAGATTTAAGAAAAGAGGATATAAACACAAGACTATTAATACTGCATATAATAACTTGGCAACAATTACTTACAGAGTAAATACCTAAGTTGCACAAAAATGCCTTTAAAAGTAAGCCATTCCTAACATATATAACATTAATACACTGCAAAACACACTTCCTTAAAACTAGTCAGTTTTAAGTGTAAATCTATTGGAAATAAGTGAAATTATCTGCCAGCGCTTCAAGTGTATTTCTCTCAGATTTCTTGGAAGAAAAATAGCTGGCTGAAAATAATCTTAACAGCCTTATTTTAAGCAATACATTATTATACTTAATCCTAAAAAAAACTTGGAAGAAAGAAAGATTTTGAATAATATTTGTGGCTCCAGAATAGTATTGTTATTTCATTACAACAGGAATGTGCATATAAAAATTGGTAAGTGTTAATAAGTGCCAATAAGTTTTGATTATCTACTGTGACTGTAATTGAGCAGACAAATAAGTTAAATTAATTTGAAAAGTGATTGCTAATGTCATATGCTTTGTTGCACACTGTGAAAATGATTAACTCAAAAGAGCGAGATGTCATGTACCCATTCTGCAGCGCTTTGTTTACATTTGCGGCACACACGACATTTGCTTTACAGCAGCTAAACTGATACACGGCAGTACTATTTGGACGGAGTTGGAGCTCGCATCCCAGTGCGTGTTGTTTTGTGCCCGAGTTTTGTTGAGCCGAAAATAAGGGCAGTGTTACAAAGTCATCTGACCGCTCGTCATTTTACATACTGAATGCATTATTGACTGGCTGACTTTGTTTTCTTCATGTTTAAATTATCATCTAACCACTGTGCCGCCATGATAAGCTTGCTTACTGGACATCACTTTTCCAAATGTCCGTGGTGAAAATGTGATTGGCATGTTTTTCATGAAGAATGGTGGTTGTATAAACTGCATTATTTTTTTATCCAGGGCTTTGGCTATCGGGTCATTTCGGTAAAAATAAAATCGTGTTCTGTCTCGGCGGCAGCAGCTTACGTTCGTACCGTATAATCCGCCCGCACTGGCCGGTTCGCCGCGGTGTATTCGGGGCCTGGCTCTGCTCGCACGCCGTGAGGGAACGCTCTAGAAACCGGGGTGTTCGCCGGAGGTCCCGAAGCCGGGGGACCGGGCTCGGCCCGCCCCGCCAACGACGAGGCGGCGGCGGCCTGCCGGACCGGCCAGAGCGGCGGGCTCCGCTAGAAGACGGCTACATGACGACTATCGGTCTCCAGTCGTGCCAGTTTTTAGCCTTAGATACGAGTTTACTACCCGCCTTGGGCTGCATTCCCAAACAACCCAACTCTGTATCGTCACAAGCTTAAGTTTAACTTAGTTTGTGTTTACAATAGCTTTAGCATTCCCGCTAGCAGCAGCCTCGTATTTGTTCCAAAAATCTTTGTGATGCAGTTTTAAATGGATGCTCGGTTTGTGGTTTTGAATGAGGACGCTTTCTTTCCGCCTCGTGGAACTTCTGAGGTACATGTTTCGCAGATAGCGAGAGCGTCGTGTTTTTTTAGTAACAGCCGCTATAATATTCAACTACTCCTTGTCATGTAACTCCGCCTCCTCAACCCCTCCTCCCTCAGGGGCTTCTGAGAGGGGAGGAGTTGAGGAGGCGGCGTGCTGAATTCTTCAGTTGCGCACATTTGGAGGCTAAATCAAGTATATAATTATTGGATTGCATTATCGGTTGAATTTTTTTAATTATCTGGATTATCTGTGTGACGTCATAATTGCCATTATCGGCCGATAATTATCGGTGACGGATATTATCGTGTATCTTTACTATTATGCATATTATCCTTTGTTATTTTCCCCTTAGTGCACTATTTTCAGTGTTTTTCCTGTTTATCTCTTTATTGCTACTAAATAAAATATACAGTATGTAAGTTAAGGTAATTTAAAAGATTGGAAGATGTCTTTGAGAACATAGTCACAGTCTTGAGAGATTAACGTTGGATCTTCTATCTTGAAAAGTTAGCTTACATAAAAATAAAACCATGAATAATGTATTTATTTATCATTATTATTTTTTTTTTTTGGTATTATACACTCTGATGATATGTCAAGTTGAAACACCTAAAAAATAGAACTTCAGAGATGTCTTCATATTTGAAGGTCGTTGTTGTTTTTGTACTATTGTTTTTTTTTGGTTTATTTCTCTGCTGCTTGTGATGGTCTGCTATTGGGATGTTTGTTCTCTCTGCTGCTCCTAATTGACCTACCTGCTGACCCCAGTCAGGTGAAGAGATTCCACCTGGCCATGCTGAATTTGCAATTGTCCACTAGTGTTATAAGATAGTTTGAAGCAGTCACTTTAGATTGTCTTGATGAAGGCCAACATGGCCGAAACATGTTGGCATTTTTAATCTGAACAAAACTGTGATTCAATAAAGGCTTTTTATTTTTCCACTTCCTGAGTGCCTTGGTTTTTTGAATCATCATTTTTTTTATCCCCACACTGAAGAGCACCAGAAGTATACTGGTACTTTCTACACCCAGCAGCACTCCATGCACTTCATATTATACTTTTTTAAAGTAATCTTTAACAACGTTGATAGCGTATTTAACTTTGGGGATTAAATCTATCTGTTGAAAAAGTTGGGTTTTTTTGTTAATAACCACCTGACACCTTGTTTGCTACCAGGTCACATTGGATAAAGTGCTATTGGAACGGAAAAGTTAACTGTTGACAGAGGAGGTGTTAATATGGCACAAAAACTAATTAGCCATTTTTTTCCTTTACAAAAACAGCTAAATTTTCTAAAATTCAATTCGAGGTCGAAAATGAAGATGATTATGATAATTTATAATAGTGCCCAGCAAGGAAAAGTTAGCTTCAGGTTTAGACTGTGGAGAACCTACCTTGCATTGTAGCCATATTATTGTTTGTTGTAGCTGTTGAGCTGCCACCGTGCAGAGTGCTGTTGGATATTCGTGTGCAATTTATTTTAGTGTTGTGAAAAGGGGGTGTTACGCCGAGGATTAATCCCCCTTTTGGTTTTTAAAGATGTTCGTATGTCATTGCGCCATATAGCTGCGGGGATTTGCATTAAAATAGAAGGGCGCTTTTATTTCCAATACAAAAACTCCAAGACACACTGTAGGTGAAATACAACGCTTCTGCTTTTGAAATCAATCTCAATAAAAATATTTTAATCCATAATTCACCTCGAATCGGCTCAAGAAAATATTGTCAAAGACATACTTCAGCGGTGATTTCTATTGACAAACATGTATTTTGACGTGTAATATACAGGCAGTCCCCGGGTTACGAAAGAGTTCTGTTCCTACGCTGGCGACGTAACCCGATTTTTCCGCGGGTTAAATCATGATCTGCATGGAGGAATGGGCCAAAATACCAGCAACAGTGGGTGAAAAGCTTGTGAAGAGTTACAGAAAACGTTAGGCCTCCGTTATTGCCAACAGAGGGTACATGACAAGGTATTGAGATGAACTTTTGGTATAGACCAAATACTTTCACACCATGATTTGCAAATAAATTCTTTAAAAATCAAACAATGTGATTTTCAGTTTTTTTTCCCACATTCTGTCTCTCATGGTTGAGGTTTACCCATGTTGACAATTACAGGCCTCTCTAATATTTCCAAGTGGGGGAACTTGCACAATTAGTGGTTGACTAAATACTTATTTGCCCCACTGTATGTGTGTTACAGCTTTACAGATTGTCAAAAGTGAAGGAAGTAAAAACCACTTCAAAAACCACAATTGCCTTGTTTGCTGTCTGTAAAGATGAACAACTTCACATTTAGTGACGACAGAACACATCATATTTTAAGTAAGTAATAAAATAGTGTGAGGTGCAATAAGGTACTGTTTATGCGACAGAACAAATAAACGACTGGAGAGAAAATGGCAGATGAGACTCTGGCGTCATAAAGTCTAAATCGCGTAAGGCGAATATGTTGTAACCTGGGGACTACCTTTATTATTAATTATTGTGTTGATTGAAATGAAAATCATACAATAGTTTAAACCTTTTTTTTTTTTTTTTTAAAGAACAGGGTCATTATCAATATAAGGTGCCTTTTGTTGTCCTCATCAGAAACACCCTGTTATCATGAGAATGCATACAAATAATTAAACTCTGATGTCTTATTATATGTGAACAAAGATTTTCACACATATCTGGACAACAACATATCTCTTGAAATGTATTTTATGTGTATTTTTTCCTTTTGATATATTTCATTTTGGCACATCCACCACACTGCACTGTGTCTTCAGTGTGTCTAATAAATGGTTAAATGATAAAAAAATGAAACATTTTAACATATGAACCTGTTATCACAAAAAGTTATTTGATAGAATTGGTCATTTTGATCATGTATATTCTTACTTTTATAATAATATTGAACATTTTCCCCCCAAAATACAATGTCCCTGAAAAAATTGTCCACCCTGCCATTTAGAGAAAACTGCCCCTATAAGAAACCTGCTGATTGTTTCAGTGATGTTACAACACCAATTTTGTCTTCCTTTATTGGTGACTGAAACAGAGGCTAGTTGCAGAGTATTTACACTTATGTTTCACAATTTTCATTTTCACATTAGGTGTGTAGTCAGATGTTGTCAAGCTTAACACTTCCACTCAGTCATTATAAAATGTCAATTAATATAAAAACATTTGATAAATTTCAAAGATAGACAGTATGTTAAAAAGTCCACAGTCTGCTTAATGGAACCGTTTTGTTGACTGAAGGTCCACCATGTTGTTAAATCCTATTATTAGACAAAAATCTCCAACCTGTCATAGTCCTCCCTGTCAGCAAGCCCTCCATAATAATAATAATAATAATAATAATAATACATTTTATTTGAAGGCGCCTTTCTGGCACTCAAGGTCGCCGTACAATCATTTAAAACATTTAAACATATTAAAAGTGAGAAAATGAAAGTATAGAACGTTTAAGGAAATTTAAAATACTAAAAGAGATATATGGGCAGTTAAAAAAACAGAACTTATTGATTATTGTGAATAGGCTAGTCTAAACAGGGTGGACATGGTTCTTAAAAGTTTAAGCCACATACTGATAATGATGACATGCAAATATGATAAAAGCTATTACAGACATTTTATAACAGCGCATCCTTGACATGGTAAAAATGCATCAGAGCAGCACTACAGAAAGCCTAGTTTGATCAGGCAAGCCAAATTTACTCCCCATTAAATTGGTTAAGGAACACTTTTTGTATTGAACTTTTCAAGTTAAGAGATGAAAAGGAGCTGAGATCGCAAGGAGATAATCAGGAATGCCGTGACGCTGACCCAGAAAGAAGAAGAGAATATCTGGATAAAGAAAGGCCTCCAAATGACCCTCCAAAAGATATGATCCCTTGGCCATCTGGGCCCACCTTGATCCAGTTTTGAAGGTAGTGTGAGAACGACACCTACAAGTCAGAATAATTACTTTTTTCAGTGATGGGCCTGCTACACGGTATCAACAAAAGGGACATTTCTCCTCCCTCTCAACAAAGCCCTACTAGTTTGGCATCAAAGAAATGACATGGAATTACTTTGAGGCAAGTCATGGCAAGAGGGCACCAGATGCTGCGGGTGGGGCCCTCAAGAGGTCAGCAGATACAGACATCCCCGATGCTCAGACCTTGCATGACAACCTGAGAAGCCTTGACACATCTGTCAAGTTGTTCTACATCTCAGGGAAGGATATTGAATCAAAAAGTAAAGTATCTGCAGTAGCTGCCATAAAGGGCACTATGACAATCCACCAAGCAATCAGTCTGAAACTCATCCAAGTAAAGTACAGAGACATTTCGTGTCTCTGTAAAAGGAAGGAAGGTATTTTGGATTGATCTAGCTTTAACCTTCAAGAGGTCACTCCAGCCGATTAATCCAACGAGTCCCCAGCATGTGGAAAGACATCAGAAAATACTTAGAGACCAAAAATGATTGAGGTGAAACACATTGGAAAGTGGTGTGTTGTTAATTATGAAAATAAAGCATATTCAGGTGTCATCAGAGAGGTCGAAGGGCACAAGTTAAGTATATGCAACACGATGGCATAAACAAGTTCCACTGGCAAAGTACATTTGACATTTGTTGGTACCATGACTGCAAGGGCGTACGTTTGGTCTAAATATTGGTATGGACGATATAACAGCATAACCTGCATGTACACTTTTTGCAGGGCACAGGACATTAATAAGACGAAACATATTTGGTGAACGGGGGTCAGGGCTACATTTCTCACCAATATGAATCTAATTAATTGATAGGCTAAATGATTAATGCAAAAATAAATCTGTATTGATATATATATACTACACTGCAAGTTTATAACATCTTAATCTGATCATTTTTGTTAAATCTAGTCAAATAATTTTCTCCATCTTTTTGTAATGTTAAAGACTAATCAATCAATCAATCAATCAATCAATCAATCAATCAATCAATCAATCAATCAATCAATCAATCAAACAAATTTATTTGTATAGCACATTTTTTAAAAATCCGCCAAGGAGTCCAAAGTGCTTTACATACCATAAAACAGCTAAATAAGTTAACTTCCAAAGATAAAACAAACACATAAAAGTAAAACCGACGTCAACATTCAGGGAGAACTGGCTACTTGGTCTGAACACCATGACTTCAGTCTTGCTGTCATTCAAACTTAAAAAATTAAGTGAAAGCCACGACTTTATATCGTTGAGGCATTCAGTGAGTTGACAGAAAGTGCCATTTTGTGCCATTGGAAAATAGATCTGACAGTCACCAGCAAACAAATGAAATAAAACACCATGTTTCCTAAAAACAGATCCAAGAGGCAATAAATAAAGCGTAATAAAGTTAACAGATTAATGTGTCAGATTCTTCCACTTACTTGAAGTAAATATTACTATTTGTTTGTATTGAGCCCATACATCTAAAACTTGGTTATTTTTCACCAAAATCAAGAAAGAAAATCTTTCAAATAATGTTTTGAACAATATTCTTGAATTGAGAACATTTCTGACAAACAAGTTTTTCTTTTAAGATTAAATATACATTTTCCCCCCTTGAAATAGGTCTGTTAAGCTTATTTTTCAGCTAGCTGTTTTCTTATATCAAGAAATCCCAGTGAGTAAAATCGACTTGAAGCACTGTAGCAGTAGTGAAATTAGTGGAGTGTTCCCCACGTCCACAACATTGACGTCTTTTTACATTACTTACAGTGGCTGCTGCTGGCAGAAAAAAAGTTGTAATATCCCTCGTCTTTGAAGGCGAGGCTGTGAATGGGTGTGTATGTGTGTGTGTGTGGGGGGGCAAGTCATCAGCCAATCAAACGTGCGTTTTAGGGGAAAAAATGGACTGGCACATTCAGCGAGTGAAAAGGGGTCAGTGTAAATCTGAACATAATAAAATTACTGTAATTCACTTAATAATGGTATATCAGTTCTATCCTTACAACATATAGGAAGACAATCTAAATGACCTATATAACTGAAGTCATTATATAATGCAAATAAGGTTGCTTAAAAGTTGGTGGGGATAATTTGAGCATCCTGAAAAGTCCCTACCATCCCTATGCAAACCTACGCCCTTGCATGACTGAGAGGTACTTTGCCTAATACAAGAACCACAGGCTGTGAACATACGCTCTGTACAGATTGAAGCATCTGCATGGAAGTGTGTGGCACAGCAACTTAAGACTTGAGCCATGCAAATGTGTCTCAGTGGTGTTCAGTTATGTTCATTTGTTTCTCTCCAGGTCAACCATTCTTCACTTTAGGAATTTGCCATCTCATTTATAGTTCAATGTTTGACTCAGCAGAATCAGAGTTGAACTGTGTAATGCCACAATAATGGCTAATTTGGTGTTTTGGTAGGTTCTGGTAGTGTCCATCTAAATGGAATAGGACCTCTGCTATATATATTTTAATGGAATTTCTTTTATTCTTTCAACAATCTTTCACAATTTGTCCACTCTGTCGTGCTATAGGTCCACCCTGTCAGGTTACTGTCCACTCTGTTATTTTCATATAGTAAGAAAATAAACAATTTATTTTCACAAGTTAGAAAAACTCTTTGTGTGATTTCTGCATGAACAAGTAAGGGCCTTATAGTATCACCTGAAAATTTGACCGCATATATTTGTCAGATTTTACTAAGAAAAAAATGTAGAATTTTCGCCAATTTTGAGGAGAATCAAATAATTCGCCATAATTTAATTACTATCCAAATGGGATCCTCTAAGAACAGCTGGCTGAAGTGGCTGGGGAGGGGGATGTCTGGGCCTCCCTTTTAAAGATGCTTCCCCCGCGACCTGACTGAAAAGGACAAAAAAAAAAAAAAAAAAAAAATTCTGAACATATTTATTTTATAATCTGCTTACATTATATATTTAATTTATTTTAATATTTATTCTGCTTTGAATTTGTCCATGACAGAGTTGACATAATTTGCTGTTTACGTGTACTTTGTCTGCTTGTAGTTATTATTTAAAAAGTGTGGGAGCTTGACTAACGTGCATTCCTACACTGCTGGCAAAAAGTATTGGCACCCCTGCAATTCTGTCAGATAATGCTCAATTTCTCCCAGACAATGATTGCAATTACAAATGCCTTGGTAGTAATACCTTCATTTATTTTGCTTGCAATGAAAAAACACAGAAGAGAATGGGGAAAAAAAATTAAATCATTATCATTTTACACAAAACTGCCGGACAAAAGTAATGGCACCCTCAGCCTAATGCGTGGTTTACACAAAATAACTGCGAACAACCACTTCTGGTATCCATCAATCAGTTTTTTACAATGCCATGCTGGAATTTTAGACCATTCTTCTTTAGCCTACTGCTCCAGGTCTCAGATTTGAAGGGTGCCTTCTCCAAACTGCCATTTTTAGATCTCTCCAAAGGCTGATTCATGTCTGGACTCATTTCTGGCCACTTTAGAAGTCTCCAGTGCTTTATTTCAAACAATTTTCTAGTGCTTTTTTAAGTTTGCTTTGGGTCGTTCTCCTGCTGGAAGACCCATGACCTCTGAGGGAGACCCAGCTTTCTCAAACTGGGCCTTCCATTATGCTGCAAAGTTTGTTGGTAGTCTTCAGACTTCATGATGCCATGCACACGGTCAAGCAGTCCAGTGCGCAAAGCAACACCAAAACTTCAGGGAACCTCCACCATGTTTGACAGCGGGGACCGTGTTCTTTGAAGGCCTCGTTTTTTCCCCCTGTAAACTCTATGTTGATGCATTTTCCCAGAAAGCTTTACTTTTGTCTCATCTGACCAGACAACGTTCTTCAAAAAAGTTTTTGGCTTTCTCAGGTAAGTTTTGGTAAACTCCAGTCTGGCTTTTTTATGTCTCTGGGTCAAAAGTGGGATCTTGCTGGGTATCCTACCATAGAGTCCCTTTTAATTCAGACGCTGACGGATAGTATGGGTTGACACTGTTGTAGCATTGGACTGCAGGACAGCTTGAACTTGTTTTGATGTTAGTCGAGGTTCTTTATCCACCATCCCCACAATCCTTCATTAAAACCTCTCATCAATTTTTCTTTTCTGCCCACATCTAGGGAGGTTAACCACAGCGGCATGTGCTTTACACTCATTGATGACACTGCACACGGTAGACTCAGGAACATTCTGTTTTTTTTAGATGGGCTTGTGGCCTTGAGATTGCCCTGCTTCCTCACAATTTTGCTTCTCAAGTCCTCAGACAGTTCTTTGGGCTTCTTTCTTTTGTCCATGCTCAATGTGGTACACACAAAGACACAGGACAGAGTTTGAGTCAACTTTAATCCATTTTAACTGGCTGCAAGTGTGATTCAGTTATTGCCACCACCTTTGATGTGCCACAGGTAAGTATGATTTTTCCAAGGTACCAATACTTTTAACGGGCCCGTTTTTGGAGTTTTGTGTAAAATGATAATTTTTTTTTTCTTCCATTCTTTTCTGTGTTTTTTCATTGCAAGCAAAATAAATGAAGATATTACTACTAAAGTATTTTTAATTGCAATCATTTTCTGGGAGAAATTGAGCATTATCTGACTGGATATCTGACAGGATCGTGGGGGTGTCAATACTTTTGGTCAGCAGTGAAACAGTATAACAGCTCTTTAATACTATAAATGTGAAGTTAAATGGAAAATCTCAGGTTTTTGGAGGGAAGTTGGGATTTCTCAAAGGCAACGTATATTGATTACGAGTTTACGACCCAACAACATCTCCCATAATGCTTATGAGTGCAAAGGCATCACTCCTCTCTACAATCTTTTGATTCCCCCCCCCCCCCTTTTCTTGTATTATATTAAAATATAGATTGATATGTATAAGGAAAAAATCTTATCTTGAAGGGAGGTTGCCATTTTGGCTGCTTTTTCTTCGACTAGGCGGCTGTTACAGTGTGGAGAGAAGACTGTCTTTCCTATCTGGCAACCCTGTTCCCGCTCAAGGCTCGAGCGTGTGTCACATGACATTTGTACTCTTGTCGGACTTTGGGACTGTACTCGATGACTCCGGTCGGGTGGTTTCTTTTTTAATTTTTCCGCGGTCTGTCTGTGTGCCTGTCTCCCTCCGTAGCAAAGTGAGCTCGCCTCATGCTAACGCTAGCCAGGTGTTCGGCGGCGGAACTTCCACCTCGCTAGTCCGAGGAGATGGAGAAAGGTAGCCCACGGAGCCCGGCGGAGCTCTTCCGCTTCCTCCAGGACCCCCACCTCGTCGCCCGCTTCCAGCACATTTGCGGGGTGCGAGGGCTCGGGAAGCGAGGAGGGAGTCCGCTCTGCGAGAACTCTCCGACGGACGACGCGGGTCATCTGGAGTTCGTGGTGGAGAATCGCTTCCTCTACTATTTGTTCACTTTCGGCACCGAGCTGGGAAACGAGCTCTTCTACCTCAGCTTCTTCCCCTTCCTGCTGTGGAACGTGGACGTCCCGCTGGGCCGGCGGCTGATCATGGTGTGGGTGTGGGTCATGTACCTGGGTCAGTGCACCAAAGACCTCCTGGGCTGGTCGCGACCCGCCTCGCCGCCCGTCGTCAAGGTGGAGCTCTTGTACGACTCCGAGTACGGCATGCCCTCCACTCATGCCATGTCCGCCACTGCCATTCCCTTCGCGCTCTTCTTCCTCACCTTCGGACGCTGGCAGGTAGGGGTGTGACAAAATATCGAAATAGTGATATATCGTGATACTTTGTATCCCAAAAGGTTATCGATATGCTCCTGCCAAGACTCGAGATATTGTTTTAAAAAGGTGTCAATGTTAAAAAAAAAATGGACCCAACAAGTTGCTATCAAAATCTTCCACTATAATAGTGTCTTAGGCTATATGGCTGCCATTTATGGTGCTCGACGTCCAATCCATTTAGACTGGTAGGGTCGAACGAACGTTCATTCATTCGAAACTAGAGCGTTCACAGTCACTCTTTCTGATTTTCAGGCCATTTACAGGTCAATTTCTGTTCATTTTCATGCATTTACAAGTCGCTTCCTGTTGAGTTTGAGTCACTGCCTATTCATTTGGGTGATTCCTAGGTCACTTCCTGTTCTGTAACGCAAAATAAACAGGAAGTGACCCATAAAATACGCCAAAACCAACAGGAAGTAACTGAAATTCAACGGGTAAATGATCTTAAATGGCCCAAAATGACCTCATTGCCTGGCGTTGGCTGCCACTGATGGCCATAGATGTTCAATCCGTTTGAACTGGGAGGGATGGCAGCGAATGAATATTTGTTCATTCGCTGCCACCCTCCCAGTTCAAATGGATCGGACTAGGGATGTCTCGATCCAGGTTTTTGCACTTCCGATCCGATACCGATATTGTTTTGCACTTCCGATCGGATACCGATACTGGCCGATACCGATACGGCCTATCTGAGCATGTGTTAAAGTTTAAAGTTATTTAGCCTCCTTACTTCGTTGTCAGACTCATGTTGAAAAAGGTTTTAGTACACTTGATAACAACTAGCCAGCTGAATTAGGTGAGTTTGAATAACACACAACGGTTGGTAACAAGAAACACAGCTGACATTTTTACCGATAAAGTCTCTCGGTAAATTGGGAGACAGTAATGTAAATGTCGTGTGTTGAAGGTGTGCCGTAAAATGTGGACCGGATTTTAGGGAAACCGAAGCAAAAACTGGAATGGATTATGTAAATCGCTGCGCTGGAAAACCCGGACCGGAATGTAAAAAAAAAAAAAACTGGATCGGAAGTCTGGATCGGAATTTTTCCGTGTTGGCCGATCCGATACCGATGCGCATTTTTTTTGCCCATATCGGGTCCGATCCGATCCAAATATCGTATCGGGACATCTCTAGATCGGACGTCTACAAGTGATAAACTCATTCCAATTCACAACAGAAGCTTGTTTTTCTGTTTATTAGTGGTTTTGTAGAATATCTTAGGTTGATTTCCTGACTAATGTATCGATAATCGTTGCATCGCCATATCGTGAGATCATCGTTATCGTAAGCTTTGTATCGCAAATCGTATCTTATCAAGAGGTACCAAGAGGTTCCCACTCCTACTGGCAGGTAAAGGTATTTGTCACTCATAGACGTACTGTACGTCCGAGCCGTTCGATGTCGTCATCTAGCAATGTCAATGGCAGCCAATCAGTCACGTAGGCAAATTGCTCAATTCTTTCACCGCTGAAAATGGAGAAAATAATTCGAATAGGGGTGTCACAAACGATTATTTTTTTGTTAACGTTTAAAACATTTTGGAACACTTAAATTCTTTATTCAAATACAAATAAACACACACGTGACAATAATAAATCACAAATAAACAATGAGGTCAAATGCTGATGGCATTAAGTAATGCAAAAGAATGGAATGTAAACAGATTCAGAACACTGTGACTTCACTTTTCCTACAGGATTTAAACAATTCTTACTTTCTCTTTTTGTCACTGGTATGTTGATATAGTTCTAAGCCAGTGGTTCTTGATAAAGGTACTAGTATCGGCGGGGGGGGGGGGGGGGGGGCAATCCGGCCCGAAATGGTGGTATCTGTATTGGTGAGTACTAACAAAGAGGGCGCCGATACCGTTTACCGGTCCAGCATTATAACGCTTGACCACAGCCTTTTTTTTTTCCTGACGCTCACTACAGTCTCTGTTGTGTGATGACTAGGGGTGTAACGGTACACAAAAATCTCGGTTCGGTATGTACCTCGGTTTTGAGGTCACGGTTCGGTTAATTTTCGGTACAGTAAGAAAACAAAATGCAAAATATAAATGTGCTACTTGTTTATTACACACCTTTGTGCTTTCAACAATAGGAACATTAGCCTATACAAAGCTAGGCTTCTGCTCAAAAAGTAGCGGGTATTTAAAGATAATCCAACAACAATTTGCCTTTCAGACCCCGCATATTGTTCAGCTTTCTTTCTAAAAGAAAGACGAAAAAAGAAGTCCTGTACTAAAGAGAAAAGCAATCCCAATGACAAAGATTTTAACATGTATTTTACAAATAAAATGCCTCAATGAATCATTTTTTCCCCTTATGAACGGTTTTCAAAAGCTTTATTGGTGGATTTTCTCAAGTTAAAGCGCCACACAGAAATTAATAAATTTAATTGTGTAAGCAGGATCTGTGTATTTTTCTTATTATTTTGACTAGTTTTAGCTAGTATTAGTTTTAGCTCATTTCTATTTATTTAAATGGACTATTATTTATTTCATTATGTATTTATATTTTACAAATGTGATGTAGTTATTCATTTATATTGTGTATTTTATGTTGTATAACTTTAGTTCCTATGTGAATATTAGTTCCCACTTGTTTTGTTGTGGTAGGAGGGTTTTGTATTGAACACTAGGCCGTGTTGGTCAACTGTGCACCGAACTCAAGAGATCTGATGGACTCAAAAAGTGGGTTACGATTGCATATTAGTTTGAAAATCGACCGGATCCACCGTATTTTTACACGAGTTACTTCAAGTCTGCCCGATCCTAGCTACCGGTAGTAGTATTGATGCAGGAGGGTTGCGTCTCGCGTCAAATAATAAACTATGCCGTTCTTTTCGCATGCGTCGTGTTGAGCCGCTTCTGTGACGCGTCTAACACGTGGCCGCACTGTGACTGGTGTGCATTGGCTGATTGACTTTAACGCCCGCGTTTCACTGCGTTCTTGTGGTGGCCACGTTGTCGCGCCGTCGATGTTTCTGGGTTATACTGTCCTACCGTGTTGCTCCTCATTATAGTAGAGCGGACGGAGTAAATATAATCTACACAAAGAAACTAACCCGATCGACTCTGAGCCTCGAAAAGTAAGGGTTACATAACATCAATAACTTGTTCGGTACGCCTCCGTTCCGAACCGAGCACCACGTACCGAAACGGTTCAATACAAATACATGTACCGTTACACCCTTAGTGATGACACACGATCACTTTGCATGCCAAGCAGCTATCGCTATAGACCCTACCCACGTGACGTCACAACTCCGGCCTCCTGACTGGTGCCGCCCAATTGTCCGTCAACACATTGTGTTTACCTGTTACGGCTACGTACATTCCTCCTATTTACGGCGTGTTTTTCTGCTCGTTACCATTAATAATCAAAATGGTGAAGGCGTGTGTGGCGGTCGGTTGCAATAACAGAGAAGATAGACGGAGAGACTTGAAGTTCTACCGGATTCCGAGAGACCCGGAGAGGAGAGAGCGAGATGGGCTGCTGCAATTCGACGAGAAAACTGGCCTCCAAACGATTACCACAGATTATGTAGTAGTCATTTTATATCTGGTAAGATGCATTTAATATATATTTAGAGGGTTTTGGGCTGACAACCACAATTAAGATCATTGCTAGGCTAATCGCCGACAACATACACTTATGTATGTAGTGAGAGTGCTATCGCTAAACCATATAAACATTAATAGCCCTAACTCCATTGACAAATGACATGAAATACATTAGACTTGACAGTGGATGTTAGCAAGAACAAAAGATTTTGAATTGAAAATTTCGTAACTCACCTTTCCAAGCACAAGATAGATTCCTGCCGAATTTTCGTGGACGAGGACCTGTTTCACCCAACCAGCAACGAAGTATTTATAAGCCTCCAAGCTCTTAAAGTTTTTCAAACTTTCGTGAGAATAGGCTGATTTTGTGTGGACAACATAGTTGTACATATCAGGGTAGCTAGCAGATGTCAGGCAAATACGGCGAAGACGGCGGGTCGAAAAACATCGATTTAGGCATCAAATATGGATCTGGTGAATGGATAAACTGAAGCTTTTCCACATAACGCCTTTTATGCAACGCATCAAGTGAGTTCACGGCATCCGAAAGTACCGGGTCTTCCATGAAATGCATTATAAATTGCTCGATCAATTGAGACCATTGATAATACAGACATAAAATGACGGACAAGGGGGCGGAACAATACAGCGATCACGTGATTTTGTGACGTCGGTGGGTAGGGTCTATTGGCCTGCTCCAGACCAATGAGAGCGGGCCAATAGCCGCTCTTAACCAATGCCGGAGAAGCTTTTTCATATGTAGGAAAAACAAAATTACGAGAGGAAAATGTCGGCGGTCTGGAAATATTTCAGCATTTAATCTCCGTCGAGAACAATGGCAGCATGAAAGATTTGCGGCCTGAATGTTTCGAGAGGTGGAGTTAAATCGGCCAATTTCAATACCTCAACCGTGATAAAACATTTGAAGATGAAACGTGATCGAACACAAAGAGTTTGAGGTAAAACAGCAGCAACTGCAACAAGGAGAAAGGGAGCTGGACCAGAGCAACAAACCCTGGTCAGTTTACCTCGTCTACTTTTTAGTTTTCGTCTATTTTAGTGACACAGGTCGCCTGCAAATGGATTGAACGTCATTTCTGTTTCCAGTGGCTGTGTGAAGGAAAAATAGTAATGCGCTAATGAATCCATCAATTCAACTGTAGGCGAGCGGGAGATCATGATTTTAAAACACTGTGTCCTGGTCCTCATGGGAAATGGAGTCTTCCTTAAAGCAAACCACTACCGCTTTTGTCCACTGACGCCGCTAAAATCAACCAAAACTGAAATATACACTTTCATAATATATTGACATGACACGGGGATCGGGGCCGATCCGTTCGGGGCCTATTTTCAAAAACTTCAAATATTTTCAAAACCAAAGCTGCTACCGACCTAAAACCTAAACAGGCACCTACCTTAGTCATATGAGTCTCCATGAGCAGCGGCATCAAATAATTCAAAGTCGTTCCCTTATAAAATCCCGATTATTTTTTTTTTATATAAGTACTGTATAACGACACATAAAATGGCTATAAAATTCTCAGATTTTACACTAGATGCACAAAACTCACCATTGCAGAGACAATCACCTATATTTTCAGGCTCAATAGCAATATTTAGCATATCATATACGTTTTTGCCCAAAATAGCAACTTAAATGTTTTTTTATTTACTGCAAGTTTTCAACAGCTGATAAATCACTCAATTTTCATATCAGAAACTCAATACTTGAGGAAAACATGCAGAATCCGTTATAAATAATATAAATCATTATTAATAAATTCCATATACAACCACAACTTATTATACAATAGAATAGAATAGACCTTTATTGTCATTATACAGTTGTACAATGAAATTGTGGAGCATCTCCCTTTACAGCGCAGGATAAGTTAAAATTTCAAAAGTGACTTGGAAGTATAAAGTATGAAATCTAAATAAACATAAATATAAAATGCGTATGAGATAGTCCTATAATTCAGGCAGTGCAAATAATCGATGTGGTGTTACCAGGATGTGAGCCTCATCTTTCAACAATCACATCGCCTCTTTGTATATCTTGTGTTTTCTGGTCAAGCTTCGTCGACTTGTACAAGTCCCTGTTCTTCGCCATCTCCTTTCTGCCCTCCTCGACTCTACTCCTCTTCCTGCCGGTCAGCCACTCCAAGGCCTTGTTCTTCCTCGCTTCTGAAGTCACATCCTTGGAGAAGTTCACACCAAAACAGTTGAAGAGGGACCACCAGGAACTCCAGCAGGTGCCTGAAGCCTAACCCTGCGCTCCTTCTTATGCTTCCTGCACATCAGGGAGTCCCACAGCAACATTCTGAGGGACGCTATGTGGGCTATAAGGAGAGATGGCCGCTTGAGGACCACACAGCCCGTCTCCAGCTCTCCCTTGTCCTCTGGAACATCTCCAGGATGTTGGCCGTGTCCCTGGGTTCCTCCTTGCCCCTGGTCATGGCGAGGAACCTCAGCCCGGCGACCATGTTGGGGTTGACGTCCGCCATGATGAGCCTGACGCTCTGTTTCTCGATCAAAGAGCGCGCCAACACCTTCAGGGTCAACTTGTAGCCAGCCTTGACAGACTTGTTGTTTTCCCACCTTCAGGCTCGAGAATCGGGCCGTCCTCATCCTCTCAGGCTCCTAAAAAACATGTTTGTTTTTGAAAGATAGGTGTTTTGAGTCTTCTTTTTTATAAAGTGAATAATGCTGGCCACTTACTAATGTGCTGCTAGTTAAGTCACTGTGGCGGCCCCCTTAGTACAGCAAAGAGCTTTTTCCACTGAAAATTCTTGTGAGTAAATGCTTAAATCCTTGAATTCTTTATAGATATGGACGTAAAACAGTCTCGATTCTTGGTTAAAAGCAAAAAAAACCAAAACGGACAGTTAGTATTTATTTTACGTAAATATGTCGAATGTGCTGCTAGTTAAGTCACTGTAGCGGTCCCCTTAGTACAACAAAGAGCTTTTTCCGCAGAAAATTCTTGTGAATAAATGCTTAAATCCCTGAATTCTATGTAGATATGGCTGTAAAAAAGTCCTTATTCTTGGTTAAAAGCAGAAAAAAAAAATGGGGAGTTAGCAGTTATTTTACATACAGTGGGGCAAATAAGTATTTAGTCAACAACCAATTGTGCAAGTTCTCCTACTTGAAAAGATTAGAGAGGCCTGTAATTGTCAACATGGGTAAACCTCAACCAGTAGAGACAGAATGTAGAAAAAAAAAAGAAAATCACATTGTTTGATTTTTAAATAATTTATTTCCAAATTAGAGTGGATAATAAGTATTTGGTCACCTACACAAGCATGATTTCTGTCTGTCAAAGAGGTCTAACTTCTTCTAACGAGGTGTAACGAGGCTCCACTCGTTACCTGTATTAATGGCACCTGTTTTAACTCATTATCGGTATAAAAGACACCTGTCCACTACCTCAGTTAGTCACACTCCAAACTCCACTATAGCCAAGACCAAAGAGCTGTCGAAGGACTCCAGAGACAAGATTGCAGACCTGCACCAGGCTGGGAAGACTGAATCTGCAATAGGTAAAACGCTTAGTGTAAAGAAATCAACTGTGGGAGCAATTATTAGAAAATGGAAGACATACAAGACGACTGATAATCTGGGGATCCATGCAAGATCTCACCCCATGGCGTCAAAATGATAACAAGAACGGTGAGCAAAAATCCCAGAACCACAGGGGGGGACCTAGTGAATGACCTATTGAGAGCTGGGACCACAATAACAAAGGCTACTATCAGTAACACAATGTGCCGCCAGAAACTCAAATCCTGCACTATCAGACGTGTACCCCTGCTGAAGAAAGTACACCTCCAGGCCCGTCTGCGGTTCGCTAGAGAGCATTTGGATGATCCAGAAGAGGACTGGGAGAATGTGTTATGGTCAGATGAAACCAAAATAGAACTTTTTGGTAGAAACACAGGTTGTCGTGTTTTGAGGAGAAAGAATATTGAATTGCATCCGAAGAACACCATACCCACTGTGATGCATGGGAATGGAAATATCATGTTTTAGGGCTGTTTTTCTGCAAAGGGACCAGGACGACTGATCTGTGTAAAGGAAAGAATGAATGGGGCCATGTATTGAGAGATTTTGAGTGAAAATCTCCTTCCACCAGCAAGGGCATTGAAGATGAGACGTGGCTGGGTCTTTCAGCATGACAATGATCCCAAACACACAGCCAAGGCAACAAAGGAGTGGCTTCGTAAGAAGCATTTCAAGGTCCTGGAGTGGCCCAGCCAGTCTCCAGATCTCAACCCCATAGAAAATCTGCGGAGGGAGTTGAAAGTCCGTGTTGCCCAATGACCGCCCCAAAACATCACTGCTCTAGAGGAGATCTGCATGGAAGAATGGGCCAAAATACCAGCAACAGTGTGTGAAAAGCTTGTGAAGAGTTACAGAAAACGTTTGGCCTCCGTTATTTTCAACAAAGGGTACATAACAAAGTATTGAGATGAACTTTTGGTATTGACCAAATACTTACTTTCCACCATGATTTGCAAATAAATTCTTTAAAAATCAAACATGATTTTCTGTTTTTTTTCTCCATATTCTTTCTCTCATGGATGAGGTTTACCCATGTTGACAATTACAGGCCTCTCTAATATTTTCAAGTGGGAGAACTTGCACAATTAGTGGTTGAATAAATACTTATTTGCCCCACTGTAAATAATACGAAGTATAATGCCAATTCCGAGGCGGCTAATTTCTCCCATTGATTTTTTTCACGTTTCAAAATGCATGCATGGTACGAAAAATATACGAATGACCTTGAATCCTCGAACAACTCACTCCTGAGACAATCCTTCCTGTTTGTATGCCGTACAGCTTTTTTACTTTTTCAACAAAAATCCGGCGTTACATCGCTGCATGTGACCGACTGCTGATAAATGAAGCGGAGTAAGGTACGTCCCCCTTCGGGAAGGCGTGACGCAGTGAATGGCAAATGTGTCAGGTCAATAAATTATGAAGTCGATACTGAAAGTTCCCTAGTGTAGCTTTTAATGACAAAAATGAATAAGAATAACAAAAACGAATAAGAAAGAAATGTGGTTGATTTGATAACCAATCTGGTGTTGCTTTTTGCCGCGAACCGTAGAGCCAGTCTTAACAAGAGCTGCACTGTGTGTTTGTGTGTTCCGCAGTACTCATTTTGGCTGGGTTTGGCCGTGGCGCTGTGCTGGTGCCTGCTGGTGTGCGTCAGCCGCATCTACATGGGCATGCACTCGTTTCTGGTAAGACCGCACGCAGTTATATCGCTCCCAAACGAGCTCTGACCCAGGTTATTTTTTAGGACATTTTGCAAGAAATTATTATTTTCTTCTCATTGAGCCCGTTGCTTGTTTCTCACTTGTTTTTTTTTTTGGAAGGTTTCTCCTTCCTCCTATGATAGAGGTGTCAGTTATTTTTGTCGCAGGCTCACATTGGAGTCACAGTTTCCTTCGGAGGGCCGTGACGTCAGCCAAGCCAGTGAAATATTCAATTCATTTGGAGCGGGAAGGGCAGGCGGCGATCATTGGCTTGCCAATGATTTGGGAGGACGAGAATTAGCGGCGACCGCTGCCGAAAGATACAATTGGGTTTAGGTCAGGGGTGTCAAACAATCTGGTCCCCGCCCCGGGTCGCGTCGATTTGTGTGGCCCGCCAAAGTATAATCAACATAAAAATGTTTGGCCTAAAAATACAATTTTATAAAATTAAAAAAAAAAAAAAAAAAAGGGTAGCATGGTGGGAGAGCGGCTAGCACGTCCAAGGTTCTGAGATTGTTGGTTCAATAGTTTTAAAGTTTATGTTTACATATGCCAACTAGGGCTGCAGCCATCGATTGGAGAAATCGATTAATCTATCAACTAGTTAGTTCAAATAATCGAGTAATCGGGTTAGGGTTTCATTTACGGCGTTGCAGAATAAATTGTAGGAGACCAAAAAAAAAAAAAAAAAAAAAAGGCTTGCAAAGATTGCGCTTTCAACAGAGCATTAAATGTGATGACAAAATAAAATTCCTGAGTGTTTCTTCAAACTATGCAGAATTGCACTTTACTTTAAAAATAAATTAATATACCTAAAATTCGCCTAAAACGATATAGAAAACATATAAATGAGGATCTAAGTAGTACAGTAAAGCATTTGGTTAACTTCAATGGAAAAAAAACGCGAGCTTAAATGCTACAAAATGCTAAAAAAAAATTTTGCACAATGCTTTTAACAAATCATTCAAACATATATTCACACAAAACCGGCTAAATATACCTCTAAACTAATTAACGAATGCATAAACAAATATTTTAGCTGAAAGAAAAACATACCGTATTTTGATCTTATCAGGGAACAGCTGGATTCAGCCATGTTTAATGTGTTATGTCAGTACTGTTGCCACTCGAGGGCAGTGTATCCATAAAAATATAAAACTAAATGCAAACACTTTTAAAACAAACCATTACAATGCCACTCTATATAACTGAAGCCTCAAAGCAGCAAAACTTGATTCGCAGCTTTTTTCTTAATCGGATTACTCGAGTTGTATGTAGGTATGCCCATGTTTTTACTGTAAATTGAATATTAGGGAGCTCAAACTGTCGATGGGAAAAAAAAAAGTCATCATCGCATTCTGCTCTTTGAAGAGTGGTTTTGTAATGATTTGTTTAGAAAGTGTTCACATTTAGTTTTATTGATTTGGGTGGATACACTGCCCTCTAATTTGCCTCATTTCACATGGCTGAATCCAGCTGCTCCCTGTTAGGACCAACATAAGTTTTTGTTTGAGCTAATGTTTTTTTGTTTTTTTTCAATCATTTGTAATTTAGTTTAAAGGTATATTTAGCCGTTTTTTTGTGAGAATATGTGTTTGAACTATTTGTTATGAGCATTGTAAAAAAAAAAAAAAAAAAACTGGCATTTTATAGCATTTAAGCAAGCGGACTTTTGTTATGCAAGTTAGCAGATTGTTCTTTTGTTGTACATATAAATTATTTTTTTTATATCGTCTGAGGCCCAGGTCAGGTATTTTAATTCTTTAGGTTCCTTTTCCGATTACTCGATTATTCGAACTAACTAGTTCATCGATTAATCGACTACTAAAATAATCGATAGCTGCAGCCCTACAAGTAACAAAATTTACAGGCATAACAGCCTTCTCCTTTACAATTCCTTGTGCGCGTGGCATACAGAAGGCAAAAACATTTGAACCTTGAACAAGTCAGTGCAATATGTAGAAAAGTCAAGGCTAGAGCCACACCTTGTTAGCCGTCTCTCTCATGGCATGTGTGTACAAACCTCGAGAGGAGCTCTCTATTGCAGTGCAGGAATGTAAGGATATACTATATACTAGTCCTTCTAAAAAAAATAGCATATTGTGATAAAGTTCATTATTTCCTGTAATGTACTGATAAACATTAAACTTTCATATATTTTAGATTCATTACACACAACTGAAGTAGTTCAAGCCTTGTATTGTTTTAATATTGATGATTTTGGCAAAAAAAAGTCAAGAAAAAACAAAAATCCCTATCTCGAAAAATTAGCATATTTCAACCGACCAATACAAAAAAGTGTTTTTTAATACAAAAAAAGTCAACCTTCAATGAATTATATCAGTTATGCACTCAATACTTGGTCGGGAATCCTTTTGCAGAAATGACTGCTTCAAAGCGGCATGGCATGGAGACAATCAGCCTGTGGCACTGCTGAGGTGTTATGGAGGCCCAGGATGCTTTGATAGCGGCCTTAAGCTCATCCACAGTGTTGGGTCTGGTGTCTCTCAACTTCCTCTTCACAATATCCCACAGATTCTCTATGGGGTTCAGGTCAGGAGAGTTGGCAGGCCAGTTGAGCACAGTAATGCCATGGTCAGTAAACCATTTACCGGCGGTTTTGGCACTGTGAGCAGGTGCCAGTTCATGCTGAAAAATGAAATCTTCATCTCCATAAAGCTTTTCAGCAGATGGAAGCATGAAGTGGTCCAAAATCTCCTGATAGCTAGCTGCATTGACCCTGCCCTTGATAAAACACAGTAGACCAACACCAGCAGCTGACATGACACCCCAGACCATCACTGACTGTGGGTACTTGACACTGGACTTCAGGCATTTTGGCATTTCCTTCTCTCCAGTCTTCCTCGAAACTCTGGCACCTTGATTTCCGAATAACATACAAAATTTGCTTTCATCTGAAAAAAGTACTTTGGTCCACTGAGCAACAGTCCAGTGCTGCTTCTCTGTAGCCCAGGTCAGGCGCTTCTGCCGCTGTTTCAGGCTCAAAAGTGGCTTGGCCTGGGGAGTGCAGCACCTGTAGCCCATTTCCAGCACACGCCTGTGCACGGTGGCTCCGGATGTTTCTACTCCAGACTCAGTCCACTGTTTCTGGTCCACCAAGGTCTGGAATCGGCCCTTCTCCACAAACTTTCTCAGGGTGCGGTCACCTCTTCTGGTTGTGCAGCGTTTCCTGCCACACTTTTTCCTTCCTAAAAACTTCCCACTGAGGTGCCTTGATACAGCGCTCTGGGAACAGCCTATTCGCTCAGAAATTTCTTTGTTTCTTAGCCTCTTGTTTGAGGGTTTCAATGATGGCCTTCTGGACATCAGTCAGGTTGGCAGTCTTGCCCATGATTGCGGTTTTGAGTAATGAACCAGGCTGGGAGTTTTTAAAAGCCTTAGCAATCTTTCGCAGGGGTTTTGAGTTAATTTGTTGATGCAGATGATTATGATAGTAGCTTCTTAAGAGTACCTTTTCATGATATGCTAACTTTTTGAGATAGGGATTTTTGTTTTTTCTTGACTTTTATGCCCCAATAATCAAAATTAAAACAATAAAAGGCTTTAACTACTTCAGTTGTGTGTAATGAATCTAAAATATATGAAAGTTTAATGTTTATCAGTACATTGCAGAAAATACTGAACTTTATAACAATATGCTATTTTTTTTTAGAAGGACCAGTATATAATGCAATAGGTTCATGGCTGTGCATTTTAAAACTCAGAATTTACACCAGCTGACCAAATTCACTATCACTCTAAAAACTTAAGATTAAGAAAAAAAATATCTACCTAAAAATGTCATTACGCTTGATTATACATAAAGTTATGATACCTTTTGTATACCTGTACATAAGGCAACATTGCTACTTGTTTTATCCATCAATAACTACTGAGCTAAAATTGACATCTCAATTATCTTTATTATATTTTACACACTCATCACTCTACAGCGCTGTTTTTTTCCACAGATTTAATAAAGCCTGTATTAGCCACGCATCGACAACAGTCATAATTAATAGGAACCTCGGCTAGCTCTCCGCAGGGCTAAGATTATATTAGCAAGGTACAGTAAGGTTAATCTTATATATTAGCGTTACGTAGACATGTGCCGACTACCGGTTTATAGGTATACCGTGGTATGAACGTCAAGATTTCAAAACTGCAAAAAATTTCCGTCATGCCATCCCTAAGGTATTAGCTATTTTTCATGTCCCAAAAATGCATGAAGAAATCCCTCGCTTGCAGCTGTAAGGCTCAACCCTCCCCCACCGGTTGTTGCTCAGTGTCAGTGAGTCAGCTGTGCTACACAATGGCTGGATGAAGTGAAACTCCTGAACATTTTCCCCCATCGAACAAAATGAAATTGCTGGTATTGGAATACTTTGGCTACAGAAAAGTGACAGATGGCCACAGCTGAGAGGAGGAGGGCCAACCAACATATAAAACATGTTTGCCGAGGGTGGCTGCTGAGGAGGCAATACCTCCATTATGATTTCGCATTTATATAAATTTAAAAGTTAGTAACACTGTCATGAACATTTCTCACCTGCTACGAGAGTTAACTCCAGTGAGTTTAGTCTGTCTATCGGTGGTAAAACGTGTTTTTTTTCTCTTTGGCAACTGTGTTGAGAAAGAGTGTGTGTATAATGTAACATAATATTAGTCATACACACGTGCTTTTTGTGGAAAATTAAATTATTTTTGTTCTGATGGTAATAATGTTGAATTGTGGCTCTGGGTGTAGACTCACCAAAATGACTGCATTTATTCTAATTTTATTTAGAATATTTTATTTTTTAAACATTATGTTCCAATGTGCTAATATGTTTTGAAAAATAAAAATCATGTAGAATGGAAAAGTTCTTTTTTTTTTTTTTTTTTAACCCAGATATCTCAAAGTAACACATTTTAGAGCTGTAATTGCAGTACTGTGAAACTGTGATATTTTGGCATAAGGTTATCATACCGTCAGAATACCATACCGGCACATGTCTAGCGCTACGTTAACTTAATTTTACAATTTTTACCTTGTCTTTGGTATCGGTCCTCTGCTCTCGCAGTAAACAGAATGTCTCCGGTGCCTGTAGCATTTAAGACATGCTGTAATGTATGCAAGCACTGTCTTACAGTGAATACATGCAACAGTGTTCTCCTCGGTGTCCAACTTGAAATGCTCCCACACTTTTGACATCTTCTGCGTTTTCTTGGAGCATTTCTCTTGGCTTTCGTCGTTTTTTAATTAATTAATTAATTAATTAATTAATTTTTAATCCAAGCATGGATGAAATCAAAGATATCCGCCGCTGCTGCGTTCTTCTGGTACGTACGTGATGTCATCACGTTGTGCCGCATTAAAAGTAGTCTGGGCAAAACGTGATGCTTAGAGCTGGCAAAATCAAACGATTCCTCGAGACGAATAAAATTACTCGGATCAATTTTAAAACTCGAGTTATTCGAGTATTCGTTTCAGCTCTAGTTGATTTTGACGGTTTTCGCCCGTTACGCACGCAGGACGTGATGGCGGGCGTGGCCTACAGCGCGCTGATCCTGCCGCTGCTTTTGCCGGCGCTGGACGCGGCGGACGAGCTGGTGGCGTCGAGCGGCTACGCGGCTGGGGCGGCGGCGGCCGTCCACGCTGCCCTAGGCCTGCTGTCCTCCGGGCTGGACGGCTGGAGCACGTCACGGGCCGACACGGCGCGGATCCTGGGCTCGGGCGCCGGCGTGGCTCTGGGCTCGCGCGCCGAGAGACTGCTGGGCCTGCTGCCCCCTGGGGGCTCACCTGCCGGCGGCCTGTCACTAGCTGCGCTGCGCTGGCTGGCCGGAGTGCCAGTGCTGCTGGCCACACGTGCGCTGACCGAGGCGCTGCTGACGGCGGCGCTACAACGACGTCCCCGGTCAGAAATTCCCCGCCGCTACCTGGTCTATGGCGCCGTGGGATTCAACGTGCTCTTCCTGGCGCCGCTCGTCTTCCGCCTGCTGCGACTTAACTAAGAGGCCGCCTCTGCCGGCTGTCTGAGCAATCGCCAGGAAAACTGACTGCATGGCAGATTGTGGTTGGGGTTAGGATTTCACCATCATTTTATCTGCTTTCCTTGTAGCTTCCCCATTGATTTTTGTTGTTGTTATTGTCAAGACCATTACGATCATGTGACTTTGCTGAAAAATTCATATTTTTCCTAGAGTTGTCCGATAATGACTTTTTCACCGATATCCTAACGTTGTCCAACTCTGCGGTGTTGGTGGACCATATTAATGCCGGATGCTTTCATCACAACTAAAGAATTTCAAGAGAAATTGCGACGGTTACTTTTAGCGATGGCAGCTGGTATTTCGTGGTCACTTTGTTTATATTGGTTCACTTCCTATTAATACGCGGGCATTTTGGGGTCACTTCCTGTTCCTTTCGGTGTTACTCTCTGTTGATATCGGGTCACTTCCTGTAGATTTGGGGGCAATTCAGGGGCACGCTCTATTGATGTGGAGGCATTTCAGGGTCCAAAATACTGAATGACAGATTTTGTCCTTTGGGACATTTAAATGGGTGCTGTAATCCTGTGATGACGCTCAAATGAAAAGTTGATTTTTTTGTAACTACAGTATATTTTTTTAAACAATAAAAAATACAGAAAACGTCAATGTATTAATTTTTCATTTTACCTATTTACATTTTTAAAATGACCAAAAAAATAGGTAAACGGTTTCTTTTTTTCATTTGTAGATTTGATTGTAAAAAACAAAAGTTAATTTTTTTTTTTTTGTTGAAATTTGTATTATTACCTAATTTTTAAACGAACAGCACTAGTTCGGAAACTTCCTTCTTCCGCTTTTCCGGACGGGAATGAGTGCAACACACTTAGATATGTAGAAATCTACATGTCAGATACGCTAAAGGGAACGCGGCGTTCTCGCTTGTCGGCCATTCAATCAACGTCGTCATTTGTTCCGTTTTCAAACGCCTGCCTTTTCATGTATTCATTTAATTCCATGCTTAAGAATATTGACAACGATTTTTGATATGCCGCCTGATTTGCATTTTTCATCCGCTACAGTAGAGCACGCCCAAACCGACCACCGACGCAAGATGGGCGACCGTATATTCCGCCGCCGGCTCCGCCATTAGACATCCTGCCTTTTTATGATATCCGTCACGCGCAGTTTGCGTTTGACTTCACCTTTTTGGGTTTGGATTGGAGACCAGTTGACAGTTTTCCACAGTCAACTTTTGTTATTTTTATCTGCTATCTTAGCAAGTCATCGAGGTAAGTAGTCGCGCGTCATGTTTTCAAATTCCCAGCAACAGTGCTGAAAACTAGGTACTAAACCTACCTTAGTAGTTGCTTCATGCGTTTTCTACATGACGATGTCATCAAATTTGCCCGTGGACGTAAACAAAATAAGTCTTGTTCTTTTGGTATTTTGTCATTTTTCGGTATATGCTGATGATGTAGACCAGGCGTGTCAAACGTGGGGTCCAATTCGGCCACCTAGCGGGGTTGGTTTAACCCGACGGTCACATTGTAGCTCATTCATGCTGGCTACAACTAACGATTAAAAAAAAATCGATTAATCAGACGATTAATTAAACGATTCTGGTAAATGTCACATTTTTTAATTACCTTCACAATTTAACTTGAAGTTATTTTAGGCATGTTGCAAGTAACAATGAAGACCAAATGGATGATTTATTTCCTTAAAAAATATTTTATTATAGCTTTCTGACTTAACTGTAGTTTAGAACAACTGTTTTAAGTACATAAAACTTGTTAAAGTTTTTAATAAAGGTTCTGCGTAAAAAGCATTAAAAGAAATTCTCGGTACACAAGGCAAAAGTCATGTTAATTCAAATAAAGTTCTAGTGATTGACATTTTTTAGGATTTGGTCAGAACGCTGATATAAATTGTGTCTGACTCATGTATTTTCTTTAAACAAACTAAACAACATAAAATAAGGAGGAGGCAGACTATAATGAATCCGTTTTCTTTATCAAAACAGTTGTTGATAAATACTGGTACAATCTAAATCCAATTTCAAAGCACACGACACTCGTATGACAATTTAAAGTTTGGATGGGAGTTTGTGTAGAAAGGAGACTAAGCTGGTATATAAAGTGGTTATCTGTGTGGTTTCTTTATAAATACAAATTAAGACAACTATCGAACAATAAAGGCTGATTTATGCTTCTGCGTAGCGGGGACAGTGGACCAATGCCGTTAACGCAGACCCGATTTAACGATCCTACGCCGTAGCCTGACGTGCACCTCCATAATATCGTGACGTCACGTCTAGGGCTGTCGGAAACGACTCATTTTCTCCCGATTAGTCAGCCGACTATTTGTACGATTAGTAGACTCATAGACTTCATAATGGGATTGACGGGTCAGATCGGTCATGCACTGTGCCTCGCATTCAAGTAGGTGGCCGCCCACATCAAGATGAGCTATTCACAAACACGCAGCGATCTTATGCTGGATTTTTAGAGGCGTGCAAAATTTCCGATTCTTAGATTATTCGCGATTCGGCCGTGGAAGATTCGAGAACGATTCACAAATATCCAAATTCCGATGATTGAATTATACCAGGTAAAGTGGAAGTAAAACACAGTCAGCGCGGTCTTTGAGACACAATGAGGAACGGACCGAGAGTAAATATCATGTTTAACTCATGCCGCGAGATAAAAAAACAATTATACCTGACAGCCGCTACAAACAACGCCCAGTTGCTAGTTGCCACAAACATACGGCTACAGTAGATATCCTATATATGTATAACTAGATGCAAAATAACAGGCGACGTCGATGTTGGAACATGTATTATTGAATAGAGATGCGAAATGATGAAATCGTTTTAAAACTTTGCCTAAAGTAGACAGAAGGGAAATTGTGGAATAAAGGGGGCAATTTTAACAACTGTAACAGTTGATTCACAACATTAAATTATTTGAATGTAGTTTAAAGCTGCTAATACAGAATGGGGACTGGAGTTTTTTATTTACTGTTATTTTTGTATATGTACTGTTATATGTTAACTTGATACTGAAATAGTAGTTTGGTTAAAGGGTATGACAACACCTGGGGAAATGCTGATATTCCATCACTTATCCATCAACGCATGCCTTTTGAATTCATATCATGCCACTTCGTGTTTGAATTCATATCATGCCACTTCGTGTAATTACACACATCGCAACACCAAGAAAATGACAAAATTAGGTCGATTGTCAAGCTAAAACGCCCCGCCCCCGAGATGCCGGAAATCTAGCATATTGTGTGCGTGACGTCACTATAAGGAAACAACCGGCTCAGTGCTTAGTACTGAATGGCGGCGATGATGGCGGACAATTTTGTTTCTAGTTGCAGCGATGAATCCGACGTAACGAACATTCTTCTAATGGTGACGAGGAGAGTTATGAACCTTCCTTTGGTGTTTTGGGTTATCAATTTGAGCCCAAACGAAAGCCAATGCAGCCTAATGAAAGGATCATTGAGAGGAGCAATCACACTGATGAAACACCGGCAACATCGGCTGGGAAACATCGAATGGTTTGTTTTGCATTTCTTTTTGTGAAGCTGATACACCGTGACCGCAAAATAATGTATAGAATAATTATCATTTAATGTGCTATCGTCGGTTTTCGCTCTGCCAACCGACACAAATATGAATGGGATTAGAGGATTTGTTCTTTATATTTTACGAGCGATAATTTATACATGTGTCCAGTCCTATATCCAATGCGTGATGTTTTTTATTATAAAAGAGTACTCACTCTGGCCATTTCCCTCCTTTGCTTTGCCTGGGGTGGTCTCATCAGAGCCAGTCATCGTCCTCTTTCTTGTTATCTTGGGACATTTAGGTGGTTGCGCGTGTAGGTGGGCACCGCATCTGCTTTCAGCAGCAATTTCTTAGCAAAACCTGATTTCATTTGTCCATAGTTCGTGTAGCTTTCAGGTGTAAAATGCGCACCACACAAAACCGTGCCGGAGGCTGGGTCTGCAAAATTAGCCCTCTTAGCACGGACGAACTTTACTCATTGTCTGCGTAGTCCAGCTCTTTTTCTAGCGTTCGGAAACTCATGGGTACTACATTGCGACAAATGGCTATTTGTAAACCACATAGCATGACAGGTTTGAACCATTTTAGCGATTTTTTGATAAAACACGAACGCAACTCTCTCGTCGATAAACAACGATGGCACCTGCCGCGACCTTTTGTTTCCTTGTTATGACGTCTTCGCCTCATTCGGCTGTTTCCGGAATACTTTCGGAAATGTTCGTAATTTTCGATCTATTTTCGATAATTGCTCATGAATGCGATTTATTTTTTTGTTAACTTTATTAATATTTGTTATCTTGCCACATAACGGTTCTATTGATATCTCACAGCCCCTTAGTGTTTTCATACCCTTTAAGCCTGAGAGGATTTTTGAACAATTTTGGAATTAATGTTCAAAACATTAAAAAAAAAAAAAAAAAAAAGGAGGGGGGTGCATCAATATTCGTTTTATGATCGAATCAGAGCCTCTGAATCATAATCGAATCAAATCGTTAAGTGCCCAAAGATTCCCAGCTCTATGGATTTCTGTTGAAAAACTACGAAAACTGTACCGCATACAAACAGGAAGGATTGTCTCAGGAGTGATTTGTCCGAGGATTCAAGGTAATTATTATATTTTTCGTACCATGCATGCATTTTGAAACGTGAAAAATATTAATGGGAAAAATTAGCCGCTAATGCATTGGCATCATAGTTCGCAATATTTACGTAAAATTAATGCTAACTGGCTGTTGTTTTTTTCCCCCTTAAAACCAAGAATTGAGACTGTTTTACTTCCATATCTATATAGAATTCAGGAATTTAAGCATTTATTCACAAGAATTTTCACCGGGAAAGCTCTGTTTACATATGGTGGCCGCGACATTGACTGACAGACTAGCATCGTTCTTGACATATTTACATAATATAAATGCTAACTGCACGTTTTTTTGTTTGTTTGTTGCTTTTAACCAAGAATCGAGACTGTTTTACGTTCATATCTATAAAGAATTCAGGGATTTAAGCATTTATTCACAAGAATTTTCAACAAAAACAGCTCTTTGCCTGTGATTCCACTCGGTCAGCTTTGACGGCCGCGCCAACAATGAGGGCCCCTATTGATCGGCCCCGTCAATATCATCATTAAGTCTATGGACAAAGCCACACCACTCTAGTGGCATGGCGGTGAATTACAGAGCAATGCATTTCCTTGACGCAGAACTTCGAATGTGCAATTCCGTCCTCACAGGAATGCAGATTCATAAATCAGCCTTAACTAAAGTGCTAATATGCTTCTCCAAAACACAATACAAACAGACACGTAAGACACTAATTAGCATAATCGCTAACTAGCTTAGCGCTCCGTGCTTAGTAGTTACGTCTCATCAACAAAGAATACAAAGAAAAAATTGGCTTTATATATTCACCTCTAATGGAGGCACACTGAACTAACAACACAAAAGACAATCTAACTCTGGACATTAAGTAATATTGATTCAGCAACCCAACAGCAGCAGAAGTAGTTGCAGCAGCAGTTGTGGCAGTGAACTCTCTCTCTTGCTCTTGCGCTGCCTAACATTACACACAAACAAGGACGCAGAAGGGGAAAAAATTGATTATCAAATTTAGTGCTGCAACGATTAATCAATTAACTTGAGTATTCGATTAGAAAAAAAGATTCAAATTAAATTTTGCTGCTTCAAGTATTCGTTTATTATTGTGGATTTGTAATCGTTTATTTTGAAAGTGTTTGAATTTTTTTATTGCTTTGAGTGGATACACTGCCTTCTAGTCTGCCTCATTTCACATGGCTGAATCCAGCTGCTCCATGTTAAGACCAATATAATCCAAGTTTTTGTTTGAGCTAATGATTTTTTTGGATGCATTCGTAATTTAGTTTATGGGTAACAAACAATGTTTTGCACAATAGCTATTCTATAATTAAGAACATTTCTGACCTTTCAAAGCTTTTTAAACATTATACTAATTTATTGCTTAAAATAAGAATTTTAAGCTTATTTATGTTCATTCATTTTCTGAGCCACTTATCCTCACGAGTAGGGATGGGAATTGATAGGATTTTTACGATTCCGATTCCATTATCGATATTGCTTAACGATTCGATTCTTTATCGATTCTCTTATCGATTCTAATTTGGGAAAAAAGAAGAACAAACGTTTTGATTGGCATCGAGTTTGTTTAATCGGAAGTCGCAACCTTACAAACTCACAACGAGATCAAAAGAGGCCCAAAGCCTCAATGTTAACTGTGGCAATAAGTGGCAAATACACAAGAATGTGTAACATTTTACTGAAACATTTATCTAATAGAAATAAAAAATATTGGTATATATATATATAGGCAGATAGGTTTTTGTTCTGCCTTTGGCAATATGTGTTAAAGCAGGGGTCCCCAAACTTTTTCCTGTGAGGGCCACATAACTTTTCCCTTCTCTGATGAGGGGCCGGGGTCAGTTTGTTACAGAAAAAGTGTGACGATTGCAGAAGTGCATAAATGTAAAAAATTATTGTTTTTCAGAAAGCCACAATCAAATAACCCTTTCTGGATTCTTTATAATAATAATAATAATAATTAATAATAAAAACACTATTAATCAAATAGATAATAACCAAATAACCCTCTCTGAATTCTTCAAGGAAAAGGCCAGAAAATAAATAACACGATTGAGAAAAAAAAAAAAAAAAAATTCAAAATGGCCGGACCAAATGTGGAGGCGGGCCATATTTGGGCCGCGGGCCGCAGTTTGAGGACCACTGGAGCGCGCATACACCCAAAGAAGAAATGCCGCATCCAAGTGAGTGAGAGAGGGAAACACTTCTACGAGCCTACGTTCTTTGTTAATGTTAATATCTACAGAGGCAACGCCTGTATGTATCATCTTTTGTGTTGTTGTTGTTGTGTTTCCACTCGCGATCGGACACTTAAGTCCAGTTGTGTAGTGGTTTGAACGATGTGCTAATGCTAGCGAACGAATGCTAACCATACTGTTATTAGCAGCTAATCATCGCTGATTTACTTTGATGCAAACCTGTTTGTTATTGGGGACGAAATTGATTTGTTTCATTTCTATTCTTAGTTTCACTCTTCAAGTGATGGTTGAATAAAGTCAGCAAATTATACCAACGTCTTCTGCATCGTCATTTGGGAGTTTAGCTAACTGTATAGCCGGGACTTTGTACTGTGAAGACACACTTTCAAGCGTTTGAACCTACGTGCTGTCATTGTTATGTTTATGGCTGCAATGCTCGTGCTTACCCGTCGTAACCTTTCATTTTCACACTCTTTCCTGGTGAAGTGTAGTCAAACTTTGGAGCGAGTGGTTCTTGGCGCCATGCTAGTTTGATGCATTTGGACAACAAGACAGTCACGAAGCAATATGCGTCTTCAGGACTCGTTAAAGGGATCGTTAAGGCTTTTTCATTGTGATGTCGAGGCCTCGAAACACTCGGAACCGGTTCCGAAGTGGAATCGGATTTCGATTCCCATCCCTACTCACGAGGGCTCAGCTAGCTATTTTTTTCCCAAGAAATCTTGGCAAAATTTACTTGAAGCACTGGCAGATAATTTCACTTTTTTTCTAGTAGATTTACACTGAAAAAAAAGGGAATTTAACTTGTTTAAAGGTGTTTTTGCCGTGTAGCTGGTCAGACACAGGGAATAGGAATCTTAAGTGTCTTTACTGTTTGAGTAGTTTTAATGTAGGAGTTTGACATACTGTACTCCCATTGTGGTTGTTCATTTTGTGTTATTTATTAACTCACCCATGCCACAACTGGACCTTACCCAGGCCAAAGCAGGACTCGCACATATAACATAGTACATATCTCATGAACAACACGATTTTGGTCGTTTTCATTTTAAGTGGCCCAAATCAATTATAATTAAAGTAAAATAATAAAAATTGCTGCTGTAATTTCATTCGTTCAATAAGCCATGCAACTTGCTATGATCCGAGGTTTTGAACAGGCACGATACTGGTGTGTGGCCACCGTGTACACATCTGATGTTGCTCACCATGGTCCGCAGTGTGCTCAGGGAGCTAGTGTGTCTGCTCAGACACATGAAAAATTAGAGGGAACATTGCTGTACATACGGACTTGCATGCTTTAATTTTGAAAATGGCGCTGTGAAACCATAGGTTTGTGCACTACTGCACTTGGCTCACTTTTGTGTCCGCAGTGACATTCGCTCCCTTTGTCAAAATGGAATTGACGTCTAGTGCCGTCAATGGCAGCCAACGTGTAAATAAGGAAGTTACCCTAAAGTGCCCCAAAACCAACAAGAAGTGACCAATGATTGGAAGTGGCCCAGAAATGCCCTAAAAATATACAGGAAGGTGCCCAGAAATGCCCCCAAATAACATGGAAATGCCTCAAAATTAACAGGTGACAATATACGAACCATAACAGCTATGTGACCGTTCTCCAGGAATCGCATTTTCTAGTTTTTTATCTTTTTGCATTTCAGGTGATGCGAAGATGGAGAAACTGGCTCGTCTGTCTCTGGCAGCCGGGTGCATTTCCGACAGCGATCGGTCCTACGTGCTGGACGTGGCGCTGCCTCCCTCAAGCGGGGTGGGGGTGGCAGCCTCGCGCTGCGACCGCTCGCTGCGATTGCACGACGAGGCCACGCTGCGTCCCGTTGGCGAGTATCGCGGTCACACCGGGCGCGTGTGCGGCCTGACCTTCGCTCGCACACGGTCCGGCCTCCTCTACTCGGCGTCAGCTGACGGGACCGTCCGCGGTTGGGATGTCCGCCGCCCGGGGACGGACACTGCCCAGCTATTCCGCGGCGACCCATCGCACGTCTTCTGCAGCTTCGACCTGAGCTGTGGCGACGCGCTGCTCTGCGCCGGCACCTCGGTACTTTCACGCTATTCATTTAATGTCCGGCGACCGAACCAGCAATCGATCGATACGTCTTTTTTTTGTTTTGCCATTCAGCTGGAGGGTGGAGACAGCTTCTTGGTGTTCTGGGATAGCAGGAAGGCCGGCTCGGCGCCGCTGGGTGTCTATTCAGAGTCGCACGGTGACGATGTCACGCAGGTGCGCTTCCACCCGTGCAACAAGGACCGGCTGGCGTCAGGCGGAACCGATGGCCTGGTCAACGTCTTCGACCTGCGCCGGGGCTCTGAGGAGGAGGCGCTGCTACGCACGTGCGACGCCGGGTCCTCGGTAGCCACCGTATGCTGGGGCGGCGAGGGAGGACGGCGCCTGCTGTGTCTCACGCACGACGAGGGTGTGCGCCTGTGGGACCTGGACTTGGAACAACCGCACGCCATCTTGGACTGCCCTGACGCGCGTCGCCTGACTGTGACGTCAGACAGTGGGGGCCCCGACTACCTGCTGGGTGGCGCCCGGCTGGAGGGGCGGGCTCAGCTGCTGGTGGCGGGCGGGGACCGGGACGGCAGCGTCCTGCTGATGGAGTGCGACGTCAACGGGCTCAGGCATCTGGGGACTCTGCGTGGGGGGCACGCCGCCACCGTCAGGTGCTTCGCCTGGGATGAGGGCCGGGGGGCACTCTTCACCGGCGGGGAGGATGCACGCCTCTCGCTGTGGAAAGCGGAGGGCGGCAAAAGTTCTGCCTTCAAACTCAAATCCGCAGCAACAAAAAAACACAGACGTGCCAACAAGCCACCATACTGACCAACAAACGTGATACAACTTTACACTTGACCACCGATCCATTTGGACTGGAAAAAACTGAACGTCTATTACTGTCAATGGCCATTTTCTTTTTTTCCCTCTTGCCCAGTGACAATAAATGAATGGTGACTGTGAATGGCAGTCCTCTCAGTTTAAGTGCGTTGGAAGACAAAAGGTTAATTTGTCTTACTACCTTGTAATTTTAGGGTATTTACCAGTTACTTCATGTATATTTTGGGGCATCCCAGAGTCACACACGGTACACTATGGATCACTTTCTATTGATTTTGGGCATTTTCACAATACTTCCTGTTGATAACTGATCACTTCCTGTTTGTTTCATGTGTTTCATTGGCTGCCGTTGACGACGCTACGTGCATTATCGTGACTAAAATTTAGGCCGGATTAAAACGTTCATTTTGAAATATGCTGTTAATGTACCGCATCTATGTCGTTCGTGAAAAAAAAGTCGCTATTTCAAAGTACACACTTGACCCACCAAGTTATTTTTAGCGAACGGCCCCGACACAAAATGGCGGACAAATCACGACGCTCGTCCTCACGTCAGACATCTATCCATATATGATATCTATGTGAGGAACGCTTATCTGCCACTGTCATACACGTGAATGACGTCAGCGTATTCCTTGCTTTCATCTGGCGGCTAAAGCTAACATCTTAGCGAGGGTAGCGTTAGCCGGCTAGCACGGCAGTGCTCGGCCGAGTCACCCGTCAAAGGCCAGAGAAGACCTACGCAGCGGATGCGTTTGTCCCAAACGCTCCGTCACAACATTCAAGGTGGCCGCCCGTCCCTCTTCTGGCCTTTCTGTCTTGGTTTGTTCCCCGCTGGCAAGCCGACTCCGAGGTCTAGTCGAGGCGACGGCGTCAGTGCCCGGCCCCGCCCGAGTGTCTGACAGACGTGTTTTCCAGTCCAATGGCGAGGACGCTGGTCGCCGGCCGGAGCCAATGAGCACGGCGCAACGCCTCCTTTGCTCCCCCTGCCGAGCAAGTTAGTGTGCTCGTGTTATGTGTGCGGTGTGCTGTTGACAATAGGTGACAAGAAGCAGCAGCAGCGAGCAACCCGGATTGGAGTACAGAACACCCGCAGCCGGACACGGGCATCCGCAGCGCCGCCGTCACGATTTTGGGAACCCAAACCAAGGGGAAGGGGGAATGGAATAGCGCTCCCTGGCCTTCCTTCTTGATGGGAGTTTGAGGACGGGAAGCGCCGACATTGTGCCACCCGCCGCCTGGGAGCCGAGGCTGTCCGCACCGAGCTGGAGGTAGCCCCCCCTCCCCGCACTTAGCCGCCCCCACCCCCAGGGCCCGCTAGATTTGCAAACATAGGAGAACTCCTCGCCGCCGGATCAAGGTAAAGTAGCCCCCTTCCTCCACCCCCCTCCCGTTGGAACTAACAGCGGCTTGTCGGGACTCGGGACGGCACGTCCAGCCTGGGCTTGAGTCGCCCCCCACCCCCGAGCCAGCGTCAGTGTGTCGGCTCTCGCTAGCAGCATTAGCTCCGCTCCGCCTCGGTTTTTGCATCTGGGATGATGGGTGACCGTCCGAACCCGCCCAGGTAAAGTCTTCCGGTTTATTGGAAGCCCACTTACTCGATTGTGCGTTTGACGTATTTGTCATTGTTTGCGTTTTGTGTGTTGCCTTTGCTTTGCCGAGGACGATAAGGTGCTAACGGCTAGTTTGGCTCGAGCTAACCCGCTGCTGCTAGCTAGCGGGTTAGCCGCTTAGCTTAGCGTACGGCTTACGCGGCAGCCGCCGCCAGCCAGCAAAATATTCGCCTCTCGGGTGACATTTGCTGTCACGCTTTCTAATCAATGCCTGGGATATGCGCTTCCGAACTGAAGCGGAAACGGGGAGCTAACCGTGCTAAGCGGCTAGCTGTCAAGCCTAAAAGGGAAGGGGAAGGCCCCAAAGCGGCCGGAAAGAGCCCGGCAGGCTGCAATCTCCTCGTCCTAAATGTGGACGTTACGTGCCTTTAATGTGATGGGATACACAAATTGATTTAATAGCGAGTTGACATTTGCTTCCATTCACGTTAAGACGCACGCTTGCTCGCAAGTTCGGCCTGAGCACTTTATTGGAATAGTTCAACATAGGCGAGGAAAAAGCAGCCCAAATGACAACCTCCCGTTGAAGGTTAGATGTTTTCCCACGAAAACACAATAAACACAAGCCTATATTTTTATATTATAGCCCCCCAAAAATAAATCAATAGGTGTGAGAGATATTGCAGAGAGATCATTGCTGTTTTGCACAAAAGCATCATGGGACATGTAGTTCCTCTTAAGGCTACTGCATTTTCATTTCAATAAACTATAACTAGAAAATGTCACGGTAGCCTTGCTGTGATGGTTGGTACATCGGGTCACTTCCTGTTGATTTGGAGAAATTTTAGAGTTACTTCCTGTTGATATCACGTCCCTTCCTGTTGATTTGTTCGCAATTTAGTGTCGTTTTCTATTGATCTGGGCTCTGTTTGGTGTCACTTCTTGTTGATTTTTCACGCATTTCATTGTAACTTCCTGTTAACAGGTTACAGCTTGTTGATAACTGGTCACTTCCTGTTGATTTGCGGGCATTTCAGGTTTGTCACAACCAAATGTGACTACTGACAAGATGTGAGTCTGTTAAATTGTGCTTGTATGTATGAGATTATGAACAATTGAGTACACCCCTTACATTTCCGCAGATATTTAATTGTTTTTCCATGGGACGACATTAATGATATGACTCTTACACAAGTAAAAGTCAGTGTACGTCTTATATAGCAGCGTAAATATATTGTTCCCCTCTAAATAACTCGAACTACTGCCATTATTATTCGTACTAGTTTTGTTATCAAGTATTATTAAACATTGTTTAAAAAAATCGCCGAAACACATCACATACCCAAACTGTCGTAAAAAGGTCGCATATCAATTGCCTGGCACGGCCAGACTGATCTCCCTGTATTTTTCAAACACTGTGAGAATAGTCTGGGACACAGCCCATTAACGGCCTCTCGACCAAGAAATAAAATCAACCGTCCAATCTAATTTGTTTATTTGCATGACGTGTTCTTAACGAGCAACGTCACTGTTCCGCGTCGGTAGTAGTCTCCACAACAACACAGATGACGAACAGGAGAGCCGAGAATATGTTCCAAACCACGGTAAAATCAGTTTTAAATGAACAAAAACACATAGACACAAGTCATTGACAACAGGCTGTCTTGCGCTAGCCATGTTAAATAAACTTCTCCGATCGTTCCGCGCGAGTTGTCGCTTTATCAACATCACGTTTGCCCGTCGCTGATTGGTCCACTGCGCTGTTTGCTGTGGCTTGCTCCGCCCTGGAAATTTGATCCGCTCATTGGTCGCCAGACTCTATAGCTGCAACAGCGGTGAGTCTGGTGTACCAGGCTAGCAAATCAATGCATGCACGGTTAGCTTGTGCATGTACTATGCATGTGCCACTCACATCCTGTTCATACTCACATTGGGTTGCGACAAGGGTCACTGCCTATTGATAACGAGTCACTTTTTTATTTGTGGGCCACTTTCTGTTGATTTGTGGGCCTTTCAGGGTCACTTCCTGTTGATCACAGGACTACCCGTCTATGGAATAGCGAATTTTGTTAATTCATAAATGAATGGGAAGTTTTTGGCATATTTTTGTGCAACTGTACGCTTTTGTCGCAAGAAAAATTAGTCTGGTGTTCCTCAACATCCTGAAATTTTGGATGTGTAAATAATGTGATTTGGATAAAAAGTGTAGGACAAGTAGCGTTTTGGAATTTAACTTTTATTTTTTTGTGGGTGGAAATGTCATCCGCTGAACGAGATTTCAGGTGTAATGTGAAGGTTAGCGTCTGTTGCGGCGCTTTCTTGCTTCTTTTCCTGGTGTAATCCCTGGCTCCTCCCTCCCTCCCTCTCCCTGTAAGCTGGTGTGATGTCATCAGGCTGCTTATGTAAGAGCGGCCAGAGGAGGAAAAGGCTCCTGCGGTGGCGGCGCCGTGCCTTCTTTTCTCCTTTCTTCCTCGCAAACGTCCGTCCATCCTTTCCCTCCCGCCGTCCTTGGTCCCGTCGTTCGTCTGCTGTGGTTATCGCCGGTCGGTCGGCGTCCGTTGCGACGGCGAGAGACTGATGGTGATACACGGGGAGGGCGCCGCCCCTCCGCACAGGTGAGGGGGGCCGGGAAAAAGCGCCTTTGACGACACAAGCCGTTTTCTGCTTTTCGTTAACGATGCCGTCGGCCCATTTGGATGGGATGCTCGTTGGAACCCAGTCAAAATGGCTGCCGTCCTCCTCCTCCTCATCACATCATTGATCTTTTTTCATTGTTTGTTCCCGGACGAGTCGGCGGCGCTTTTCCCGTGTGGACCGACCGACCGATTCGTCGCACGGGGAGAGAGCTGTCGTCGTGGCGACGGAAGGACAGACGAAAGGATGTGCTACCACGGGATCTTTGAGCGGCTAATCCCGGGCCGTGACGACACACGGGTTTTGCCATCCGTCAAAACAGCCGCTTGCACTTTGTGAAGCCATTTTAATTCACTGCCACTTCAAATGGTTTGGATGTCTACTCGAGATACTTAATTGCCTCTTAGTCAGAGGAAGTTAATTTCAAGTCATTGGCTGCCATTGACAGCATAGACGTCCAATCCATTAGAAGAGGGAGGGAGGTGCCCAGTGTTGTTTTTGGCAGCCATTTTTCATTTTTGTCTTGGCCTTTTTTTTTTTTTTTTTTTTTTTTTTTTGGGCAAAAATACCTATTCATCTTAGTCATTGACCGGAGGCATTTCGGGGGCACTTCCTGCACATTTTGGATCAATTCCTGTTGATTTTAAGATATTTCCTGTTCATTGGTCACTGCCGTTTGCATTTTGGGCATTTCCAGGTGACCTGGGTGTTGATTTTGTGGGATTTTGGACGACTTCCTTGTTAACGGATCGGCTGCCATTGATACGGCTAATCGTCCAATTGATTTTGACCGGGAAGGGTCAAATGAACCAATGTACGCACTCAGTCGTGCAAATAAAAAATCTGTGGTTTTACAAGGCAAACGTCAAAATAAAAGCGCGCAATTATGTACACAGAGTATGAATTGTCCCGCGGGCCGTACACTTGACATCCACACGTGAGTCTATTTCAGGTGCTGCAATTTTAAGTTCCTATATTTTTTTTTGTTTCTTCCCTGACAGGGCGATGTCCTCGGCAGCCACCGCGCCCCCGTCCGTGGACAAAGTGGACGGATTTTCCCGAAAGTCCGTCCGAAAGGCCAAGCAGAAGCGCTCGCAGAGCTCCTCCCAGTTTCGCTCGCAGGGCAAACCCATCGAACTTACGCCCTTGCCGCTGCTCAAGGGTAAGTGGGCCTCAAGTGTTTCCAATCCAGCCTGGATTGTGCTCGACAGGTAGTCCCCGGGTTTCAAATGAGTTCCGTTCCTACTCTGGTGACGTAACTTGAATTTCCGCATATGTCGGAATGAGTGCTGCAACGATTAATCGATTAACTCGTGTAATTCGATTAGGAAAAAAAAAATTCAAATTGAATTTTGCTGCTTTGAATATTCGATTAAAGTGGCGTTTGAATGGTTTGTTTGGAAAGTGTTTGTATTTAGTGTTATTGATTTGGGTGGTTACACTGCCTGCTAGTGGCAACAGTGAATATGACACGACTCATTTCACATGGCTGAATCCAGCTGCTCCCTGTTAAGACCAACATAAGCTCAGTTTTTGTTTGAGCTAATGTTTTTTTTAATGCATTTGTAATTTAGCTCATAGGTATATTTAGCCGTTTTTTGTGGGAATATGTGTTTGAACCATTTGTTAAGAGCATTGTAAAAAAAAAAAAAAAAAGGTAGCATTTTATAGCATTTAAGCTAGCAGACTTTTGTTTTGTAAGATAGCCAGTTGTTCTTTTGTTGTACTTAGATCATTTATTTATTTTTTTATACCGTTTGATGTTCATGTTATGTTGATTTTTTTTATGTTCCTTATCCGATTACTCGATTTTTCGAACTAACCAGTTTATCGATTAATAGACTAATATTCGATAGCTGCAGCCCTAGGCTGAATTAACCGTTTAAATACCCCTAACTACCCCCCCCCCCCCACCAAATCTAAAAATAACAATCCAAAAACATGTGTTATACGTCATTGTTCCATCCTTGCCAAGACGTTGGAGCCAAGTCCTAGCGAGATTGCAAGCTAAGCTCCGAAATGACAATGTCAGACGTCCGGTTGGTTTGCTCACTTTATACAGTTGCCTAATGACGTCAACACATGCAGAATGAAACAAAAATTAAAACGAAATTAAATCGGTTTAATCTTCCATAACAGCAATTCAAATTTGTGTCTATAAAAAGCTGCTGGAATGACAATCCACACAAACAATTAGCACGTATCAGTTAGCGTCCGCACATCATCATAAACAATCGCATCAACTCGCCCCAAGTATTCGACCACAATTTAAAACGCATAATAAACAGTACAAAAAGTGTTATATACAGGTGTTGCCTCTGTGGATGCTCCACAAGCAACAAATGCGCGCGCAGGCTTTCTTTCCCTTCTCTCTCTCACTCAGCTGTGCGACTTCTTCGTGTGCCCGCAAATACGTTCTTCATATGTACATGCGCTCTTACTCGCGTGTGAAAGTACTACCCGCTCTATGCTTCCCACGCCAAAATAAAAGCATGCATCACAAAATAAACGTCAACATTGTTAAAAATAAAAAAAACAACTGGAGATAAAATAGCGGACAGAACTCTGTCGTCGTCAAGGCGAAATCACGTCGGGTATGTCGACTCGTCACCACGGGGACTACATGTACTTTGCGAACGCCTCTAGAGTGTGAAGACGAATTTATGTAGCCGGGCGATGTCAATATGGCCAAAAAATCCCTCGACTTCAGAGGGTAAGCAATAGAATGTCATGGCTGCCATTGACGGCGCCACCGGCCACATGTCCAGTCCATTTTGACTATAAACAAATTGGACGTCTAGCGCTGTCAATGCATTAACACTTTTGTAGTGGTCTTCTCTTAGTTAACAAATTATAGATGTTTGGTAGGGGGAGCATATCGATGACCTATTGGTATACAAAGTATGACTCGACTGTCTTGTTTTTGGCATCTACAGTGGTACCTCGACATCCGATCGCTTCGACATCCGATGTAAAATTTGACTTGCCATTTGTTTCAACATCCGACGACATGCTCAAAGTACGACGATCCATGACAGCGGCGCAGTTTTTTTTTTTTTTCCCCACAAGACTGACTCACGGAAGATTTTTTTGTAAGAGCAATCAACATTGGTTCCAATATTGTTAGTTCAGCTGGTGAAAAAAAGGAAAAAGGTGATGCTTACCATTGAAATGAAGTTAGGAATAATAGTGTCGTGTGCGCATCCATGAACTGGCTCTACCGTAGGCCGTAGAATGTCTACTCTCGACGGTCCTCCTCCGACCTCAGTTCGCCAGTCATTATAAGTTAAGGTGACAATTATTATTGTGGTAACATTGCCAAAGAAATCGCCAGCTTCGTCAGGTTTCTAGTCATTTATTCCATCAAGTTTTGCAACGCTTAGTGTCTCCCGCAGCTGAACATTTAAAGTGAAAGTGAAACTAGTCCTCCCTCCCGCACTCTGGCACATCAACCACGCAGTGCGTTTAGGTACAGCAAAAAATGTCCGCAACATTAGAACCCGATTCGTTACATTATTATGGAAATTATTATTCTTATTATTATATTCCGATTTTTATTTATAATTTATTTGTTTTGCTATGTGTAATTGCCATTTGTAATAGTACAAGCAGTATTATTAAGGATTTAGTGTAGGATTTTGGGCTGTGGAACGAGTTAATGGAATTATAATGTATTCCTATTGGAAAATCCTGCTCGACATACGACCATTTCGACTCATAAACAAGGTCCTCGAACGAATTACCTTTGTATGTAGAGGTACCACTGTATTTTCATTTTCATGCTGGTCTTTTGGATGAAAATACTTATTAGTCTTACTTAGTCATATTTTAGTTTAAAAAAAAATCAAATTTCAACAGCATACAGTACGTTTTGAAAAATGTGTGCAAACTATGAAAATCCCATTTCATACCAGAACTAAATAGGAGCAGGGCTGTCTTAAGCAGGGGTGTTCAAACTATCCCACATAAGGCAGTTGGTGCAGGATTTCCTTCCAAGAAAACAAGGGGCTGACAAATTTTACGTTTGCGTTTATATGGTTCCTTCTCCATTCGAACGATATTGCAATTCCGTGTGAAAACAATGTAGTATTCATGCCAGGCCTTAGGGGGCAGTGCAGATTTACATGGCGACAGCCAGTTATGCACTTCCTTGACACCATCAACCTCCTCAGCCTGGAAGCCAACTTACCCGCCCACTCCAAGTTATGGCATTTTTTTTTTTTTTTTTTTTTCTCCAAAAGGCACAAAAATGCAGACATTAAACATAATTAAATTAAAAATATGATGAAAACATTCAATTAAAGCCTAAATTCCGCCATGTTTGTTGTTTTTAATGTTAGTAGCAGCGCTGCGCACGCCCAAAGTGACATGTGCAAGTGCTGATGTCATCGGCACGAGAGCTTGGTTGCGGAGCAGGCCCCACAATTGAATCCTTCCACTTTGGAGCCCGGAATCAAAGGTTTGCGTCTTCGCCTTCCGTTTTTGCTGCCACCATATAAAGGCGAGGCCATTCCGCAACACAATTGTTGCATCTTGGTGTCGCTGCGTAACCATGTAAATGGCCCCCAATATGACACCTTTTCACCAATCTGGTGTCTTTCAAGTGTCATCAATTGATTGCAGTCATGTACTGCTTGTTTTAGCAGAAACCTCATTGGTTAAATTGTCTGCGCTCGACTCACAGGGGCCCTTGAGGACCGCTTTGGAGACACTTGGTCAGAATTAACACCATAAACTGCTACCAAGTTATGTCCAAACAAACAAGCACGCACCGCACTTCTTCCAATGATAATACACACTTGGAAGGAAAACGGTACATTTGTTTCAGAGAGTAGCGTTACTTCAAAATACAGTGGTACCTCGACATACGATCACATCGACACACAATCTTATCGACATCCGACGTAAAATTTGACTCGCCATTTGTTTCTACATCCGACGACATGACAGCACCACAGACAAACGCACGGTGGATTTTCTTGTGAGAGAAATCAACACAGGTTTCAAAACGGTTGGTACAGGTGGTTAAACAAGGAAAAAGGTGACACTTACCATTGAAACGATGATGCAAATTATAGAAAAATATGAGCGTGGGGTGCGCATCCGTAAACTGGCTCAATACTAAATCTCCACGGTGCTTCTTCGACCACCGTTCGCCAGTCTTTATAATTTGAGGTGACAATTATCAATGTGGTAAAATCGTTAGCTTCGTCAGGTTTTCGTCATTTATTTCAGAACTTATCCAACACAAAACGCCTACTATCCACCGCAGTTGACGGGTGTTCTCAAGAAAACATTGAAAGTGAAAGTAAGCTCTCAACCTTACTGCTCCCGCCCTGTCACGTCAGCCGCACGGTGCGTTCAGGTACAGCAAAAACGTCTGCCACATTAAAAGCCGATTCGTTACATTATTACAGGAATTATTATTTATATTATTATTCTGATGTATTTATAATTCATTTGTTTTGATATGTGTAACCACCATTTGTAATAGTACCAGCAGTATTTATTAAGGATTTAGTTGAAGTTTTTGGGCTGTGGAACGAATTAATGGAATTATAATGTATTCTTATGGGAAAATCCTGCTCGACATACAACCATTTCGACTTACAAACAAGGTCCTGGAACGAATTAACTTCGTATATAGAGGTACTACTGTATTACTCAAGTAAAAGTAGTCATCCAAAAAAAATTACTCAAGTACAAAAAGTATTTGGTGAAAAGAATCCTCAAGTAATGAGTAACATTGTGAGTAACTACTTACAATGTTCGTTTTTTTTTTTTTTTTTTAAAAACAATGGTATTTTTGTCTCAGTTCAAAGTTATGTATATGAACTGTTTTATTGTACTGCACTGTAACCTATTACACAACCACATTAAGCCAAAATACAAAATACAAAAAATACAAAAAAAATCATTGAATTCTGACGAAAGAAAAAAAACACGTAAATGAAACATCATTCGTCTCAAGCAGGGGTCCCCAAACTTTTTTGCACCACGGACCGGTGTTATTTGGGTCTTTTTTTTTTTTCACGGACCGGTGTTCTGACAAATTTTGCAACCCGTCAAAAATTGCAACGATGCGGTTCTGCGCATGTGCGTAACGTTAAACATAGCCGCAAAATGCGCAAATGCAGCGATTCCAAAGTAAACACTACAAACTTTCTTGAAAGAAAGGAATATTAACTTACGTTTGATCATGGTAGGACTTGTAGAAATGTTCTCAAAGTCATCCTGCCATGTAGGCTGCACACAACAGCTGCACACCGCGCTCACCATTAACGACTTCGCCTTGTCGTTAAACATTGATTAAGAAGCCCGCTTCAAAAAGATACGATGTTGGAAATTGTAGCAAGGTTTTCAATGCTCTTGTCGCGATGTCAGGATATTCCAGAATGACTTTAATCCAGAACCTCGGTAGAACTGTTGTCTCAAATGTACGTTTAATAAGGTCGCCGTCATTTGCGATCTCTCTGTTTATTCACAAACGGGTCACAAATCCACTCCTTCGTAGTTCGTGGGTCTTCGAGGTTGTAGGCTCGTCAGGTGCCCTTTTCGCCGTAAAAATATCTCCAAAGACGTCTGTTTTCCAGTTATCTTCGCTCGTGTGGGGGCTAATTATTTCCGGGAACAAAGGTGCTGCGCCCGCGGCCTAGTAATACTATCGAGGACAAGCGCACATAGATATATTATATACACAAACAAGATGTACTGCTAGCAGTCCAATCAATGGACTTCTATGACAACATTGTAATCTATCCCGTAGTATTATATCTAGAGTAGACAGAGAAATTGGTGTGTTAAGCAGGGGCACAGGGTTAATTCGGCCAGAATGCGGTCGTTATTAAATTATTATTTCTGTGCGGCCCGGTAGCAAATGTGCCACGGACCGGTACCGGTCCGGCAGATGGAGACCCCTGGTCTAAAGAGCCCTCTAGTGGAGAAAACATTTCCTATTATGAAATTAAAAGGATCATATTTTCGATTTTCCGTGGTCAATCTGTGCCAAATATAAATTGGGAGAGAGTTTAAAATCTGCATTTTCGAGTCATGTTGAAGGCAGCGCCCTATGTCATATACTTACATTTGGTAACACTTTATAATACCTATCCGTTTTACTAGTTAATAGATCATTAGTAAACTGTTGATAAATGATTTATTGTTGATTTGTGAAGTATTTGTTAACAGTTTGTTTAGCATTTACAGGGTGTTCCAATATGGTTGACCCCATTCTGAATGCCCATGCTAGTTGATGGATCTTAATAAAACTATATACACTTTATGTTGAAGCTCATAAGTTTTATTGATTAAATATACAAAGAAAAGTACAAATATTTGTTGGTTCTATGGCAGATTTTCTTAAATGTGCAACTTGAGCGCTGCCTGCAAAATGCCTTATCAAAATGCCTTTTCTTTTGAAGTGAACGGCATTTCTTTACCTGAAAAGATAGAAATGCCAAACGTTACACACAAAAACTTGAAACGTTTCTACACAAACTGTTTTTTAGGTTAAGAACACCCTGTAAATGCTTAAAGGGTATGACAACACATGGGGAAATGCTAATATTCCATCATTTATCCATCAGCGCATGCCTTTTTGAATTCATATCATGCCACTTCGTGTAATTGCACACATCGCAACACCAAGAAAATGATAGAAATTAGGTCGATTGTCAAGCTAAAAGGACCCGCCCCCGAGATGCCGGAAATCTAGCGTATTGTGTGCGTGACGTCACTATAGGGAAACAACCGGCTCAGTGCTTAGTACTGAAAGGCGGCGATGATGGCGGACAATTTTGTTTCTATTTGCAGCGACGAATCCGACGTAACGAACATTCTTCTAATGGTGACGAGGAGAGTTATGAACCTTTCTTTGGTGTTTTGGGTTATCAATTTGAGCCCAAACAAAAGCCAATGCAGCCTAATGAAAGGATCATTGAGGGGAGCAATCACACTGATGAAACACCGGCGGCAACAGAATCACCGAATGGTTTGTTTTGCATTTCTTTTTGTGAAGCTGATACACCTTCACCGCAAAATAAAGTAATGTATAGAATAATTATCATTTAATATGCTATCATCGGTTTCGCTCTGCCAACCGACACAAATATGAATGGGATTAGAGGATTTGTTCTATATATTTTACGAGCGATAATTTATACATGTGTCCAGTCCTATATCCAATGCGTGATATGTTTTTTATTATAAAAGAGTACTCACTCTGGCCATTTCCCTCCTTTGCTTTGCCTGGGGTGGTGAGGTGGTCTCATCAGAGCCAGTCATTGTCCTCGTTCACCGGGCACCGCATCTGCTTTCAGCAGCAATTTCTTAGCAAAACCTGATTTCATTTGCTCATAGTTCGTATAGCTTTCAGGTGTAAAATGCGCATCATACAAAACCGTGCCGGAGGCTGGGTCTGCAAAATTAGCCCTCTTAGCACTGACGAACTTAACTCATTGTCTGTGTAGTCCAGCTCTTTTTCTCGCATTCGGGAACTCATGGGTACTACATTGCGACAAATGGCTATTTTTAAACCACATAGCCTGACAGGTTTGAACCATTTTAGCGATTTTTTGATAAAACACGAAGGCAACTCTCTCGTCGATAAACAACGATGGCACCTGCCTCGACCTTTTGTTTCCTTGTTATGACGTCTCCGCCCCATTTGGCTGTTTCCGGAACACTTTCGGAAATGTTCGTCATTTTCGATCTATTTTCGCTAATTGCTCATTAATGTGATTTATTTTTTTGTTAACTTTATCAATATTTGTTATCTTGGCACATAACGGTTCTATTGATGTCTCACACCCCCTTTGCGTTTTCATACCCTTTAACAAACTGTTAACAAATACTTCACAAATCAACAATAATTAATTTATCAACAGTTTACTAATGATCTATTAACTAGTAAAACGGATAGTTATTATAAAGTGTTACCTTATATATTTTTTGCAGCGCTTTAAAGACGCCACTTGATTGAACAGGCTGGCATGGTTATAGAATGGCAAGCTTGAGTCTGATTGGTGTAATGGAGCCATGTGATTATTGTTGCAGTTGTAGGCATGTGCCGGTATGAGATTCTGACGGTATGATAACCTTAAGCCAAAATATCACAGTATTGCAACTGCAGTATTGCAGTATTGCAAGTATTGCTAGTCTTACTTTGAGATATATTATGGGTAAAAAAAAGTTTCCAAATAACTGGATTTTTATTTTTCAAAACATTAGCAAATTGGAACATAAGTATAATGTTAAGTTAAAATAAAAAATGTTTTGAATAAAATTAAAATAAATGCTGTGAGCCTGAACACACAGCCACAGCTCAACAATATTACCATCCAACAAAAATAACTGAATTATTTTCCATAAAAAAACACCTGTTTATGACTCTTATCATGTTGACTTTATACACACATTCTTTCTCAACACAGACAGTTGCCAGAGAGAAAAAAAACACGTTTTACCACCGCTAGACTAAATATAATAATAATAATAATACCATTTTATATCTAGAGTGCTTTTCAAACCACACAAAGACGCTTCACAAGAGACAGGGAATCACATTATGATAAAAAGGTATTAAAAGGATAAAAGATTAAGAGCACAATAAAAAGAAATAGAAATATAACAGAGCTACGGATTATGGTGGCTAAGAAAGAGTGAACAGGTGTATTTTCAGTCTGGATTTGAAAAGTGATAGGGTAGATATGCTGCGAAGATCAGGGGGTAGGGAATTCCAGAGCTGGGGGGCACACTGACTAAAAGCTCTGGAACCAAAAGTGGAGAGACGGACATGGGGGACGGAGAGGGGAAGAATAGTGGTAGAGCGAAGTGAACGGGTTGGATTGTTTAAACGGAGTAGATCGCAAAGGTAGGCAGGGGCCAGGCCAAGGAGTGTTTTGAAGTTGATGATGAGGACCTTGTAATTGATTCTTTGTTTGACGGGAAGCCAGTGAAGTTGACGGAGGATGGGGGTGATGTGGTGTGTTGCGCGGGTTCAAGTGATGAGGCGTGCTGCTGAGTTCTGGAGGAGCTGCAGTTTCTGAGGGACTTGTTAGGGAGACCGAAGAGCAGTGAGTTGCAATAATCGAGCCGGGAGGTTATTAGATTACAGACCAAATATGATAGAGTTAACTCTCGTTTCTGGTGGGAAACGTTAATGACAGTGTTTACTCACTTTTCATTTTGTATAAAGGGGAAACCATATTAGAGGTATTGCCTCCTCGGCAGGCACCCTCCGCAAACATGTTTTACATTTCGGTTCGCCCTCCTCCTCTAAGTGTAACTTTTCTATGGCCGAAGTATTCCAGTATACCAGCGATTTCGTTTTCTTCGATGGGGGAAAAGGTTCAGGAGTTTCACCTCCTCCAGCCGTCGTGAAGCACAGCTGACTCACTGACACTGGGCAAAAACCGGTGGGGGGTGGGTTGAGCCTTGATGCTGCAAGTGAGGAATTTCTCCCTGCATTATGGGACATAAAAAAATAGCTAATACTGTTGGGACGGCATGACAGAAAATTTTTGTGGTTTCACAACCGTGACCTTTTCATACCACTGAATACCTTTAAAACCGGTAATCGGCACATGTCACTTTAATATGCTATCGTCGGTTTCGCTCTGCCAACCGAGTCTCATTGGTGAAACTGGTAGAGCCCTTGTTGGAATGATCACTTGCAAAAATAAAAGGAAAATCTAATACTGGATGTATAATAAAAAGAAAAAATGTAACGACTAGTGTAGTGGAATAAGAGTAGCGTTTCTTCTTCACAAATCTACTCAAGTAAAAATATATAAAAATATGGCTTAATAAAACTACTCTTAGAAGTACATTGTTATTCAAGTAAATGTATTGGAGTTACCACCCACATCTGATTATTTTCAATGAATTTTACCCACTGAACGCCATTGACCGTAAACCTAATGAAGTAAATGCCATGCTAACTAGTTACATTTAGTGAGCCCGTAGCCTGGCAAGACACCTGCGTGGGGCGCAAAACGTCACATGATTGACGCAACCCAACTAGGCACGTGCCGGTATGATATTTTGACGGTATGATAACCTTAAGCCAAAATATCACGGTATTGCAATTACAGCTCTAAAATGTGTTACTTTGAGATATCTGGGTGAAAAAAAAAAATTAATTGAACAGGATTTTAATTTTTCAAAACGTATTAGCGATTTGGATCATTCGTACGTATAATGATAAGTTAAAATAAAGTTAAAAAAATATGTATATGGCGGAAAACAGAGACAAGACTGAAAAAGCAGTTTCTGGTCTTGCACTCTTTAAAATAAACTGCTGTATTTTAAGGCAGAAGAACTGTTGTGTTTGATAGAACAATATGTCTATATGCTGCAATAGCAGATTCATGGCGCAATAAGCCCCCAAACTATTTTTAATTTGTCCGTTTTACCCTGGAAACCCCCATTTACAGACGTCGCGCTATCGCTTTTGTTTCAACCCAGCCATAAAATAAAGGTAATTAATTATATTTATTATTCAAAATGTCTGTCATTTTTAGCTTAGAATCATTAATTGATGTCTAATATTTCGTTTGAAAAAAAAAAAAAAAGACTTTATAAAATGAATCACTCGCATATTTTAAACTTTTAAACAAATTACGTCACAATTAAAAAAATGGTGTCTGCAAAAAAGTCACAGATATCTACCTCATAACTATCGCATAATTTTTTTTTTTCGTTACTGTCGCATTTTCTCAGATATGTTAGATGATAAATAATCGATCCAAACAAAGGAAAAACTGAAAAACAACGTTTAAAAGTGTAAATATATGAAAAAGAAAATCTCGACCACTCCTCGATGTCTGCGATTTCTGCTTCGCGACCTTTGTTATATTACCATGTTTAGCCCATAAAATCAAACTGTGGCCATTCACAGCATATCGGGCAATTTTGAAAGTTGGCCAATTTGGGGGTCTCGGAGCGGAACTTCAAGTCACCTGAGTGTTTTCCGCCATATATATTCTAAGTAAAATTAGAATAAATGCAGTTCTTTAGGTGAGCCTAAACCCACACCCACAGCTCAACGTTATTACCATGAGAACAAAAATAATTGAATTATTTTCCATAAAATGCACGTGCGTATGACTCGTATCATGTTTAGATTATACATACACACACTTTCCCAACACAGACAGTTGCCAGAGAGAAAAGAAAACCACATATTTTAACACCGCTTGACACACTAAACACGCTGGAGTTAACTCCATGATAATGTTTACCAACCTTTAATTTTGTATGAATGCAAAATCATATTGGAGGTATTGCCTCTTTGGCAGCCACCCTCCGCATATGTTTTACATGTCTGTTGGCCTTCCTCCTCTCAGCCGCGGCCGTCTTTAACTTTTCTGTAGCCAAAGTATTCCCATTCCAGCGATTTCATTTTCTTCGATGGGGGAAAAAGTTCAGGAGTTTCACCTCCAGCCATCGTGTAGCACAGCTGACTCACTGACACTGAGCAACAACCGGTGGGGGAGGGTTGAGCCTTACAGCTGCAAGCGAGGGATTTCTCCATGCATTTTTGGGACATAAAAATATCTTAATACCTTAGGGACGGTATGACGCAAAACTTTTGCGTTTTTGAAACCTTGACGTTTTCATACCACGTTATACCTTGAAACCGGTTATTGGCACTTGTCTAAACCCAACACTGTACAATAAGACATTTTCACTCATAGTGAGCATATGATACAGTTGATGGCACATTTTAGTCTTTTTGGACAAAATCTGCCATTCGTCTCGTTACGTTTTCTTCTCCCGAGACACGTTTTTAGATTGTCGTGGTCTTGTTATGAAAAAAAAAAAACGCTTTTGGGAGAGTTTCTGCCTTCTGAAGCGCGGCCGAACCTCACGGCTCGTATTGGCAAATATAGAAAATAATGACGTGTTTCCAAAAGGAAGGAATTGCCGAGTCTTCATTTTGTTGTCTTTGCTCTGCAGACGTGCCGGCCCCGGAGCAGCCGGAGCTGTTCCTGAAGAAGCTGCAGCAGTGCTGCACCGTCTTCGACTTCATGGACACGCTGTCGGACCTGAAGATGAAGGAGTACAAGCGCTCCACGCTCAACGAGCTGGTGGACTACGTGACCGTCAGCCGCGGCTACCTGACCGAGCAGGCCTACCCCGAAGTGGTTAAAATGGTGAGGTCTGGTCTCGGCTCGCCCCGCCCACCCTGTCTCATCTCATGACTGTTTTCCTTTCGCCCGCCGGCAGGTGTCTCACAACATCTTCCGGACTCTCCCGCCTAGCGACAGCAACGAGTTTGACCCTGAAGAGGACGAGCCCACGCTGGAAGCGTCCTGGCCTCACCTACAGGTGGGCCCTGCGACCGTATTAGTGTTGGCCCAAAAACGCAGGGTTTTATTTTATTTTATTTTTTTTAATTTGAAAGTTCAAAACACTATTTGTCCTGCACTTTTTGTCCAAATCACATCATTCAGACATCCAGAATTTGCACCCATTTCACTAACCCAAGGTTTTTGGATAAGAAAATCAAATTTCAAAATGTATCTAGTGTAGTGCTGTCAAATTTATCGCGTTAACGGGCGGTAATTCATTTTTTAAATTCATCACGTTAAAATATTGACACATTTAACGCACGCGCGGAATGACCCGCTCATGCATTGCCTCAAACAGATTACAATGACGCCGTTTTTTGCACATTAAGAGCTAAGAGGCAGAGAGAGGCGAGTGGACACAGGTATTCATTGGACCGCGCCGTTTATTGGCATAAGCTTCGGCAACGCCTTCACAACAAACATAAGTATCATTTAGTGGAAGCACAACAAAAATAATATTCCTATCTCTTATAAAAAACTAATGTTCACAAAAAGAAAAGAGCTCAATGCAAAGAGAACTGGCATTCTTAATCAAAATAGCTATGCAAAATACACATAAAACTTACTCAGACTTTGGTCAAACTCTGTCCAAACAGTTCGTTTAGCTCAACAAGTACACTGGATGGCAATATTTAGTCACGATATACAAACTATCAGAGGTCTCGTACGTTGTGAAGCCAGCACTCAAATGACCGTGGATGGACCAGTAAACGGGGAACTACGGCGTCAGTCGAGGGACAAAACACACTCATTGGCTTTATTTCTGAGTAATTTAAAACTCGCCATTGACACCTTGAGGTGTATTTCAATCATTACCTTACGTAGTTAAAGACACTGTGGAAGAACGGCAGGGAGCCCATGTGATGTCAACAATGGCAAGCTACTAGGTTTTTTTTTTTTTTTTTTTTTTTGATGGAAAATTTTACAAATTTTCTTAAAACGAAAATATTGAGAGGTTTTATTATAAAATTGCTATCAACTAATTATATCATTTATCTTTTAAGAACTACAAGTCTTTCTATCCATGGATCCCTTTAACACAAAGAATGTTAAAAATGTTAACGCCATCTTGTGGATTTATTGTTATAATAAACAAATACAGTACTGATGTACAGTATATTGAATATATATCCGTCTTGTCTTATCTTTCCATTCCAACAATAATTTACAGAAAAATATGGCATATTTTAGAGATGGTTTGAATTGCGATTAATTACGATTAATTAATTTTAAAGCTGTGATTAACTCGATTAAAAATTTTAATCGTTTGACAGCCCTAAACTAGTGCTGCACTTTTGATCCAAATCACAAAATTCATACTAAAAATTCAGAAAGGGGCAAGAAAAGTTGTATACAGTTTTTACCATAAATGTATGGTTTAGCCAAAATTTTGCTAGAACATCCCCATTCTAATAGGCAAAATTTCCCCTTCCCTTCCAATGGCCCTATTCGACTGCCTGCCATTCGTTTCAATTTTGAATGGCACAATCACCTCCATTCACCCCTATTGATTTCCCATCCAGACCAGCAAAAATCTACATTGGCACACCCTAAAAACAACAGGAAGACCTCAAAATGCCCCCATACCAACATGCCAGGAAAAGATATCAATAGGACGTGACACCCAAGTGCCCTTAGATCCACAGGAACGTACCCCAAAATGGCCCAAATCAACAGAAAGTGTCCCAGAAATACCCACAAATCAATAGGAAGTGACCTGATATGAACAGGAAATAACCCAGAAATGCCACCAATTAACAGGAAGTGATCTGATATCAACTGGAAGTGACCCCGGAAATAACCACGAATCAACAGGAAGTCACCCGATTTAGCAATCATCACACCAAATGCCATTTCGTAATTCTTGTTCCACCCCCGATACCTATGAAGTCCGTTTGGTACCTTATCGATCGGTGCAACATGAGTAAAAAGCAAGTTGAAATGCTCATTTTGGAGCGCCAAAGCGTAACTGAAGGCCAGACGGGGGCGATTTCCACGTTGCCCGCCCATAGCCATGTTAAACGGGCTAAAGTTAACGGCTTTTGCACTTTTCCTCAGTTGGTCTACGAGTTCTTCATCCGCTTCTTGGAGAGTCAGGAGTTCCAGCCCAGCATTGCCAAAAAGTACATAGACCAGAAGTTTGTCCTACAGGTGCTCACTGTTCCTCTTTCTCATTGAGTCGTGCATGTGTGGTCGGGAGGGCGGCGCTAACTTTGCCTTCCTTCCTCGGCAGCTCTTGGAGCTGTTCGACAGCGAGGACCCTCGGGAGCGAGACTACCTGAAGACGGTTCTGCATAGAATCTACGGCAAATTCCTGGGACTGAGGGCTTTTATACGAAAACAGATCAATAATATTTTTTTACGGTCAGCGCTCGTTTTTCCACTCGCTTCTTGCGTCTTTGCCCTTTGGATTCATTGTCGTTTCCTTTCCACCGCAGTTTTGTGTATGAGACGGAGCACTTCAACGGGGTGGCCGAGTTGCTGGAGATCCTGGGCAGGTATGTGGACCGTGCCTGCCGAGTTTGGCGCCTGAGCCCTAATGCTTGTCTGTTTTTTAAATTTTTTCAGTATAATCAATGGTTTTGCGCTGCCGCTGAAGGCGGAGCATAAACAGTTTCTGGTGAAAGTGCTGATCCCGCTCCACACGGTCCGCAGTCTGTCACTCTTCCACGCGCAGGTACCACCTCGACGCTCCGCTGCGTGGTCCGTGACATTGGTACCTGACCAAAGTTTTGTTTTTGTGCGCAGTTGGCATATTGCATTGTACAGTTCCTAGAGAAAGACCCCACATTAACAGAGCCTGTGAGTACACACTCAGTCACAGAGCGGTTTGGTTCACGACAGACTGTTCGTGAATTTCGTTGACTGAATTTTGCCCAGGTCATCCGAGGATTGCTGAAGTTCTGGCCCAAAACCTGCAGTCAAAAAGAGGTGAGACCCGATTGTGCTCGCCGCTCGTGGCGAGCGGTGGCTTAAACATATGGGCTGTTTTGTCCATCCAGGTGATGTTTCTGGGCGAGCTGGAGGAGATCCTGGACGTGATCGAGCCTACCCAGTTCGTCAAGATCCAGGAGCCGCTCTTCAAACAAATATCCAGATGCGTGTCCAGCCCGCACTTCCAGGTTCGTCGTCTTCCGGTGCTGCCGGATTGATTCGGTGAAACAGTCTTGAAACAGCCTTAAAGTTTTGCTACATTGCATTCTTACATTAGCATCTTTGCTCTAACTAGAAAGTACAATTGCTGGAGAAATTGAGCTTTGCTTTGGCAGGTAAACCCCTAAGTCACTTTCGGTTGATTTGGTGGTCACTTCCTGTTGTTTTGGGCATTTCGGGATCCCTTCCTGTGTATATCAGTTCACTTCCTGTTGATATCAACTCACCTGTAGATTTTGGGGCATTTTTAAATCACTTCCTTTTGATATCTGGTCAGTTCTGGAATTATTGCGCCTCACATCATGTGGAGCTGTAAACTGCATGTAATCTCTCATTGACAGTAGCGTTTGCATGTCATACAAAACCTATAATAAGGATTAGGGATGGGAAGTTTGACTAATTTTCCTGCCAACTAGTCTGAGATTTGATTTGCGACTAGTCGACTATTCTATAAGCAACAAAACTCGGTTTAATTCACATATTAAATAAAAAGTTTAAAATGCAAACGTTTTGTGTATTTGAGCTATTTTAGCACAGACAACTAGGACAAGTTGTTTATTTAAATTCTATTAATGTAACAAAAATTGACTTGTAAGCAAGTGAAAGAGAAATACGTTCCCCAAAACTTCCCCAAACTTTGTGTCCCTGCCCCCTCCTCCTTGCCTGGTACACCAGACTCACCGCTGTTCCAGCTTTAGAGTCGGGCGACCGTTTGGCTGATCAATGTTCCCTGGGCGGAGCAAGTCACAGCAAACAGCAGAGTGGACCAATTAGCGACGGGCGGACGTGCCGTTGATAAAGCGACAAAAAAACTCTAGCACGAGGGAATAAACATACGCGGAGAGCGGAAAACTGAGAAGTTTATTCAACATGGCTAGCGCGAGACTGTTGGTCTTAGCGACTCGGTGTGTTTTTGGTCATTTAAAACTGAATTTACTGTGGATTGGAGCATCTTCTCGGCTCTCCCATTCGCCATCTGTGTTGTTGTGGAGACGACTTCCAACGCACATGAGTGACGTTGCTCATTAAGAACACATCACGCAAATAAATGGATCTGATTGCACGGATGATTTCGTTCTGGCTCGAGAGGCTAATAAGGCGATGGGTCCCAGACTCTTCTCACAGTGTTTCAAAAATACAGGGAGAATAGTCTGGCGGTGCCAGGAAACCCTCCTCCGTGTGTGTATACGTGGGCGGGGGGCATTTCTTTCAGACTTGTCCCGTGTTGGTGACTTGGCACTGTGTGCGTGGAAGGCGAGGGACGGGATTTTATTACCAGGACTTTGTCATTTTTGGCCGGCATAGTTAACAAAATAAAACCCGTTTCCAAAGATGCATGATTGGCTGTCTCTTCCTCGGTTCTAAGATTAAGTGGCAAATTTATTTTGGTATGTTTCCGGGGTAAGATTGCTATCTTTTCAGTTTGCCATGTTGTTGATTGCGATATTTGTTTACCGCTTTTCGTCCTACTGTGAAGAAAGGGGAAATGACGATCGGCCCGCCATGATATTTACATCATCAGCCTTTGACGTTGTGACCGGGGGATTTACCGGCTGCTTTCATGCATGCCGCGTCCCGATGTTCAGCAGAAAACCGGGCATTGTACTAGGACATGACTCTGTAAATGTCCGTGTCAACTCCGTGTCAGTTAAACCGAGAAATTGCTTTTAGACATAAGGGCTACCTGTTTAAATCCCGGGATTTTACTAGAGTTCAGCGTATGTCTGAAAGAGGCTCATGATGCTGCTTTTATCTGACTAGTAAAATATGAAACGTTTAATCATGAGTAGTGAGTGAATTTGAGTGGAAGCACTCATAGTCATACGAATGTTATTAGTGATGCAATGAAAAAATGTGGGTGGCCCTACATTTTGTGCTGGCGCACCTTAAAAGGATCTATGGATAGAAAGACTTGTAGTTCTTAAAAGACAAATTATTATGCGTTAAAATTTTATACTGCAACCCCTCTTGAGGTTTTTGTTCTTAAACTAATTTTACAAATTGTATAAATTGTAGGTCGCTATTGTTGACGTCGCACGGAGGTGACGTCACATGCTTACGCTGCCGGGCTTCCAGAGTATGACTAGCGACATAAACATGTCATCTGTTCAACCCTTTCAATGTGAACCCGAAAGCAAAATTAATGAGCATGACAGCACTGTTATTTCACAAAACGAGCAGCAAAAGCAAAATGAACAGGTAAGACGGGATGAGACGTGAGTAGGGAAAAAACGGTGTTCTGCCAAAATGTGGTACACTGGTGAAACGTCCTACAAGAGGCGAATTTGACACCCGAAGTACTACCGTGCGCTTTCACCTTGTTTTGTTTAGATGCAAACAGACAGAACGAACTAAAAATGCTTTAAGAAAATACTTAAACGTAGTAATATCAAATCAGGGTGGTTTAAGTATGCTACATGACTAATTTGGTCAACAGATCAACGATCTGCAACACTATGCTTAAAAGTATAAGAAGGGGAAACGCATGCAAAAAGTATTTTGAAGTAATGAAACTCAATAAAAACGCAAATTGTAAGTACTTGTCGCTTTTAACCGATGACCGCATGTGTTTGGGCATCTCACCGCGTAGTAGGAATTGCAGTTATCCGGTAGTATTTGTCGAGTGACAGTGATAATCTACAATCATCACTCCGAGGGTCCATAAAACATGGCGCCCTCCGTAGGTCAAAACATGTACTAAATATTAGATATTTAAATCATTGCCAATGTTTTATGTGTTTCTAATAAGATTTTAGTGGGGAAAAAAAAACAATTGTGGCTTATTAGGGCCTGCAAGTCTTTAAATCTGAGGTTACTTTTAAGAAAAAAAGTTAAGCGCAGGAGTGCCACTAATGCAAAAAGTGTGGAGCCTTGACAATATACAGATTCAAAAAGAATGTGCCAAAATCATCACACATTTATTCACTTTAAAATCGTTGAAATAGACTGAATTATTAATTAATAAGAGTTTTAATTTAACAATTATTTTAATAAATTAAAAGTCATATAGGCTTGATGTTGTCCATGGTGCTGGTGGTCGTCACATTGAGCACTTGTAAAGCATGAAATAAAAACTTGAAGTTATGTACAATACTTGTATCAGCCAGTACCAGGTAGTTGTTTTTTTTATTTTTTTAAAAAATATACCGCAATAGTGTTGGCACATTGTTTTTGAACCGCCTTGTATATACAATGTTATTTTTTCCAATATTGTACAGGCCTAATTTATATATTTTCTACTTTTGAAGAGCTAAAAATAACAAAATAATCCAGAAATACAATAACACTGCCAAAAGATACAAACATATATACGTTTTTTACTCCACAACTCCCGGAAAAAGTACTGTAAAAAGTACAGTACTGTCACATGTTTGGAACTGGGGGAAAAAAAACTTTTTGGTATCAGATCGGGACTCTGTGTCAGCAGATTCTAAATCAGGTGACTCGGACTCTGGTGCAAAAATATGTGATCTGGGGATCCCTAATCTGTAATATCTTTTTCCTCCCCCCAATGGCATTTCTTCCCAGCCTAAAAAGTTTGACCCATTGACACGTTCGTGCAAAAAAACATCCTGTTTGACACCCCAAAAATGACCGCGTGCCCAAAACCGCAGGTTTTTATTTATTCATTTATTTTTATTTTTTAAAGAAAAAGTTACATTTCAAAATGCTACTTGTCGTAAAGTTTTTGTTTCAACGCCATCATTTACACATCCAAAATTTCACGATACTGAAGTGTACCAGGCCATTATTTTCCTTATGGTAAAAACGTACGGTTTTGTTCAAATTTGTCCAAAATTCAGATTCCAAAACTCCAGTAAACAAACAAAGCTCCCCATTCATTTTCAATGGCCCTATTGACCATTCTATTCTATTGACTGGGAGTGACCTGTTTTCTTATCTTATCAATCAGAAACGACCTGAATTGCCCCCAAATCAACAGAAAGTGACCTGATACCAAGCGGAAGCAATGTTCCCTCTAAGGTGCGTGTGTGCGCAATCGCGCAGTGCTTGCACATACTCAGCGCATAAAATAAATTTCAACAGAAACGTATTGTAGTGTCAGTAGGAATACCTTCTGCGCCGCAGTGATGTGTCAGAGCAACACTCCTATTGGTGCGTTTTATATGGTTACGCGATGCTCCTATTGGTGGTTTCGATAAGGCAACGCGACACTCCCGTTGGTGGATTGCTACACAAAGATTGTAGGGGCATGACCTGGGAGGGTGCATAAAAAATAGCTAGAGCTACACTCCTGTGCTGATTTACTGAAGCAACATTCCGCTGCCAGTTTTTGCAAGCGTTACAGTATTAATATCTAATATTAGAATTTATATAATCTAGTTAACTAGACCAACAAAACAGTCTGTCTCGCGCTAGCCATGTTGAACAAAATTGTTGAGCAGGATTTTCCCATAAGAATACATTATAATTCCATTAATTCGTTCCACAGCCCTAAAAATACACTAAATTCTAAATAAATATTGATGTTACTATTTCAAATATCAGTTACAAAGAGCAAAACAAATACATTATGAATAAAAATCGGAATAATATCAATTGTGATAATAATAATACTAATAATAATACCTTAAATAATGTAACAAAACGGGTTCTAATGTGGCAAATGTGTTTGTGTGGTGTACCTGAATGCATCGCGTCGCTGATTTTAGAGTGGGCCTTTTTAGTTTCACTTTCACTTTATTTACTTGCTGCGGGGAACACTAGGCGCAAGTTGATGGAATAAATTATTATAGAAACCTGACGAAGCTGGTGACTTCTTTGGCCATGTTACAACAATAATAATTGCTACCTCAACTTATAAGGATTGGTGAACGGAGGAGGACCGTCATAGACCGTCTACGGCTGTATTGTTGAGCAAGCCATATTACGGATGCACCCCACGCTCATATTTTTCTATCAGATCTATCTACATGTCAATGGTAACGCTAAGCATCACCTTTTTTTTCCACCACCTGCACTAGCATTGTTGGAACCCATGTTGATTCCTCTCACAAGAAAATCTGCCTTGCGTCCGTTTTGCGGGAAAATAAAGAAACTGTGGCGCTGTCATGGATCGTAGTATTTAGAGCATGTCGTCGGATGTAGAACCAATGGCGAGTCAAATTTGATCTCGTATGTCGAAAAGATCGTGTGTCGAAGTGATCGTATGTTAAGGAACCACTGTACATAATTCCACATGTTCATTCAAACTATAGAAAATGCACAAATTATGAGGTGTGTCCATCAACGTAAAGGCTGGTTACAAACTGTAGAAGTGCTCTCGTCACCTGTAGGCTTTGCTTTGAGTTGAATAGCGCTGTGCTGTAATTCCAAGTGTTTCCTTGAATTGAATGTGGAGTTTGTAGCGGTCGACAATGTTTTTGAGCTAGCGCAAAGTTTGCAACGCACGGGCATGTTTTTGTCATTTTTACTGGACAAAAATGTTAGGTAATGGCTATATTTCCAATGAGCAAATGCAGCCGTTTGTGTTATCTCTCCTGCCCCTTTCATTGATTGTTCACGTTCTGACGAGGTAGCTAGGCTAAATCGTTATAGTCGGAGACTCTCAGCGCTCATGGTATGTTAATATGCATGACCCGTTTGTTTTTGTCCTCCGATGAGAAAAGGTGACATATAATGTCACTCCCAAACTCAAAAGCAACATGCTCTTTGTACATGACTACAGTATTCTTCATTCTACATACATTAGGGGGCAATCACAAAATAGTAATGCACAGACACTAATAAAAGGAAACAGATTACTGGTTTGGAAAAATGAACTTGTTAGATTGCTCGTTACTGAAAGAAAGTAATCAGATTACAGTAACACGTTACTGAGTAATGCATTACTGACAACACTGGTAGCTAACAACCGTGCAGCGGAGTTAAAAGACGCAAATGCTAATCCCTTATTTTGACAAAATAGAAAGGGCGCGGTACTACTCATCATGCCAAAGTAAAAAAAGAATTACGGTTCTTTTATGATGGAATAGATGCCAGTATTTGTGCAAATAGAAGAACAAGCGGTGAAAATGAGTGAGATTTTTTTTTCCCCATTATAAAACCTGTCCTGTATAGCTGCTTTGACATGGGGAATAGGTCTTGAGTGTCCTTATTGTCTGAACAATTTTATTATGGGAGTTTGATATACAGTGGTACCTCTATATACAAAGTTAATTCGTTCCAGGACCTTTGTTTGTAGGGCTGCAGCTATCGAATATTTTAGTAATCGAGTAATCGACTGAAAATTCTATCGATTAATCGAGTAATCGGATAAAACATTTTTTTTTTTTTTTTTAAGGTAAAGAGCAATTATAAATATACATGAGAAAAAAAGGACATTGAATCCAATATTGAACCATTTTCAGTCAATCAATGTCTTTATTTTCAATGTACATTGTTGGAAACGGCCAACAATTGCATCTCAGATGTGACTAGAAAAAAAAATCACTGCTTTCACTCAAAAAACTTCTAGATCTTACAAAAAAAAAAATTCTTACCTAAAAGTGTAATTACGCTCGATAACACGCATCACTTGAAAGCTATGTTTTTTCCCCACGTGTTTCAATTTAATTTCCATTTGTGTCAAGCTATTTTTAAGTTTGTTAAAGGGTATGACAACACCTGGGGAAATGCTAATATTCCATCATTTATCCATCAACGCATGCCTTTTGAATTCATATCATGCCATTTCGTGTAATTACACACATCGATACACCAAGAAAATGATAGAAATTAGGTCGATTGTCAAGCTAAAAGGACCCGCCCCCGAGATGCCGGAAATCTAGCATATTGTGTGCGTGACGTCACTATAGGGAAACAACCGGCTCAGTGCTTAGTACTGAATGGCGGCGATGATGGCGGACAATTTTGTTTCTATTTGCAGCGACGAATCCGACGTAACGAACATTCTTCTAATGGTGACGAGGAGAGTTATGAACCTTTCTTTGGTGTTTTGGGTTATCAATTTGAGCCCAAACGAAAGACAATGCAGCCAAATGAAAGGATCATTGAGGGGAGCAATCACACTGATGAAACATCGGCGGCAAAAGAATCACCGAATGGTTTGTTTTGCATTTCTTTTTGTGAAGCTGATACACCGTGACCGCAAAATAAAGTAATGTATAGAATAATTATCATTTAATATGCTATCATCGGTTTTCGCTCTGCCAACCGACACAAATATGAATGGGATTAGAGGATTTGTTCTATATATTTTACGAGCGATAATTTATACATGTGTCCAGTCCTATATCCAATGCGTGATATGTTTTTTATTATAAAAGAGTACTCACTCTGGCCATTTCCCTCCTTTGCTTTGCCTGGGGTGGTGAGATGCTCTCATCAGAGCCAGTCATTGTCCTCTTTCACCGGGCACCGCATCTGCTTTCAGCAGCAATTTCTTAGCAACACCTGATTTCATTTGCCCATAGTTCGTATAGCTTTCAGGTGTAAAATGCGCACCACACAAAACCGTGCCAAAGGCTGGGTCTGCAAAATTAGCCCTCTTAGCACTGACGAACTTTACTCATTGTCTGCTTAGTCCAGCTCTTTTTCTCGCGTTCGGGAACTCACGGGTACTACATTGCGACAAATGGCTATTTTTAAACCACATAGCATGACAGGTTTGAACCGTTTTAGCGATTTTTTGATAAAACACGAACGCAACTCTCTCGATGGCACCTGCCTCGACCTTATGTTTCCTTGTTATGACGTCTCTGCCCCATTCGGCTGTTTCTGGAACACTTTCGGAAATGTTCGTCATTTTCGATCTATTTTCGATAATTGCTCATTAATGTGATTGATTTTTTTGTTAACTTTATCAATATTTGTTATCTTGGCACATAACGGTTCTTTTGATGTCTCACACCCCCTTTGCGTTTTCATACCCTTTAAGTTTTAAGTTAGTCTAAACTGTAAGTGGTGATAGGATTTTGAGTTTTTGCAGTGTTCAAAATAAATTTATGATACCTGCTGTATTGGAGCACATTAGGGACCAGTGCTACTTGGTGTTTTATTCAGGAATGACTACTGAGCTAAAACTGACAGTTAGCTTTATTATGTTTTAATTTTACACCCTCATTACTCTACAGCGCTGTGTTTTTACAGATTAAATAAAGCCTGTGTCTATAAATAAAGCCTGTATGTAAGACACGTTAGCCACGCATCGACAGTGGTCATAATCAATAGAAACCTAGCCCTCCGAAGGGCTAATGATGAGACTCATCGGACACTACCTGCTACCACACTAACGTCATGCGGGCATAGTTTTTAGCAACGTCGGCATAGTTTGTAGCGGCTGTCGGCTGCAGTAAGTTTTTTTTTTTTTTTTTTTTTTTGTGATGTCAGCGCGTTGTCCCGCATTGAAAGTAGTCCGGGCAAAACGTGATGCTTAGAGCTGGCAAAATTAACCGATTCCTCGAGGTGAATAAAATTACTCGGATCAGTTTTTAAACTCGAGTTGCTCGAGTATTCGTTTCAGCTCTACTTGTTTGTAAGTCGAAATGGTCGTATGTCGAGCAGGATTTTTCCATAAGAAGTAATTATAATTCCATTAATTTGTTCCACAGCCCCAAAACCTACACTAAATCCTCAATAAATACTTCAGGTTGTATTACCGTACAAATGGCAATCACACATAGCAAAAGAAATTATAAATAAAATCAGAATAATATTATAATAATAATAATTCCTCTATTAATGTAACAAATTGGGTTTTAATGTGGCGGACGTTTTTTGCGTACTGTACCTGAACGCACCGCGTGGCTGATCCACCAGTGAGATGGAGTGCGGTAGAGATTTTACTTTCTGTCTTAATGTTTTGTTGCTGCTGGGCATGTGCTGGTTACCGGTTTCAAGGTTTACCGTTGTATGAAAACGTCACGGTTTCAAAACCACTAAAATTTTCCGTCATACGGTACGGTATTCGCTATTTGACAAGTCTCAAAAATGCAGCCAGAAGTATCTTGGGGCGGCAGCGCGCACCCCTCCCTCTCCGGTTGTTGATGTGTGTGTGTCAGTGACGCTATTCTGCTAAACACCAAAAAAGAAACACTCCAAACAAAAGGCGTACTTTTCTTGAATTTATGGAGGTCTCAAATCATGGTAACTGAAATATACAGTTTTAAAACGTTGTACAATAGTATTTTACACGTGTGAGTAGCTTCATTAGCACAAACACAACAGAATGTGAGGAAGTCATCCATGAAAACAAAACACACTTTCTTTTCAAATTCAAAATACAAATTAACTAAAAACTTACTAAGACGAATGTTAGCCTAGTCTTAGCTGGGAGAGCAACTTCGTCGAGGTTATAAATCTCACGGTCACTGAGAAACAAGTTTGAATGAAGGAAAAGGGATAACATCAAAGATCGCTAATTGCGACAGATGATCTTGCCCTAAGCACAAATGTACGCTCGCTGGACAAGGAGAGGTCTCACTCCCAGTGTTTTTTAAGATGAAACCTTTACACAACAACATTCACATTTTAACTAACTTATAAATTTTTAACTTATTAACTAAGGTCTTTTTAACACAAAGGCATGACATATGACTAAAGTTGACACAGTGGCTGAAAATGACGAAACTTGAGCTTTTGCCCCCTCAAAAAAAAAAAGTACAGTCAATATTTTTCAATTTTATTTAGAAGTGTTTTTACCTTTTTATAGCAATTAATTTAGTTCTTGCTCCAATCTTGAGCAACCTGAGCTGTGGCTGTGGGTAGTCTACAAGTTCTATTTATTTTAATTTTATTTAAAATACTTTTTTGTTTATTTATTTATTTTAACATAAATTCATGTTCCAATTTGCAAATATTTTCTGAAACATAAAAAAATCCCGGGAAAAAGTTTTTTTTAACCCATACATCTCAAAATAAAACATTTTGGAGCTAAAATTGCAATACCGTGATACCGTAAAACCACAGTATTTTTGCTCACGGTTATCGTACCGTCAAAATCTCATACTGGCACATGCCTAGTTGCTACCTTCAACTGCGGCGGACAGCTGGTGTGTTGTGTTGCACAAATTGATGGATTGAATGAATAGAAACCTGACGAATCTGGAGATTTCTTTGGCGATGTTACCACAATAATAATTGTCACCTTAACTTTTAAAAACTGGCGAACAGAGGTCGTCGGAGAACCATCGAGGTCATAGACGTTCTAGGGCCGTATTATCGAACCCATTCACGGATGCGCACACCACGCTCACAATTTTCTATCATTTCCATCTTCATTTCAATGGTAAGCGTCATCTTTTTCCATTTTTAACCACCTGCACTAACCTTGGGACCAGTGTCTCTCTCAAGAAAATTGGCTGTGCATCTGTCTTCCGACAAAACAAAGAAACTGCGGCGCTGTAATAAATCGTCGTATTTTGAGCATGTAGTCGGATGTAGAAACAAATGGCGAATCAAATTTTACGTTGGATGTCGAAAAGATCGTGTGTTGAAGCAATCATTTGTTGAGATACCACTGTACTCCCATTGTGGTTTTTAATTGTTTTATTTACTAACTCACCCATGCCACAACTGGACTTTACCGAGGCAAAAGCAGGACTTTTCCAATGGTTAAAGTAGGACTCTCACGTATTACACAGTACACATCTAATTAACAATAAGAGGTTTGTGTTTTTAGTGGGTCAAATTTATATTATAATTGATGTAATGAAATTTGCTGCTGTATTTTCATTCTTTTAATAAGCCATGTAACTTGCTATGATCCAAAGTTTTGAACAGGCGTGTTACTGGTGTGTGTGGCCATCGCGTACACATCTGATGTTGCTCACTGTGGTCCTCAGTATGCTCAGGGAATTTTTGTGTTTGCTCAGAAACATGAAAAATTAGATGGAACATTGACAGAAAGTAACCCTGAAATGTCCCCAAATCAACAGGAAATGACCTGAAATGCCTCAAAATCAACAGTAATTGACCCGCCCAATACACTCTATCTGCCATCTCAATATCTCCAGAAATGGCATTTTATAGTATATTGAAATGAAAATAATACTATAGCCGAACCTTTTTTATAAGAACTACATCTCCCATGATGCCTATAAGGCAATCAATCAATGTGTCTCCCACTTTGGATTTGTTTTTTGGATCAAAATACAGCTTTGAGGTGTACATGTTGTCAGTCGCATCTGGTGGGCGACTCTGGTCACGGGCCGTGTTTGCTTGCACCTTACAGGTGGCGGAGCGAGCGCTCTACTACTGGAACAATGAGTACATCATGAGCCTCATCGAGGAAAACTCCAGTGTCATCCTGCCCATCATGTTCGCCAACCTCTACCGCATCTCCAAAGAACACTGGAATCAGTGAGAAAGCCGCGTCGGCGAGTAAACACGTGTATAAACGCTCCACTTTGTTTTGTTGTCTTCCTTCCTCAGGGCCATCGTGGCGCTGGTCTACAACGTGCTGAAGGCCTTCATGGAGATGAACAGCACCTTGTTCGATGACCTCACCTCCACTTACAAGTCGGACCGCCAGCGGTAAGAAATTGTGCTCATTGGTGGATGAAAGGGCATGTCGGAAGGAACCAGGGTTCGTTTGGGTTCTTGAAAATGTTTCACCAATCAACAGGAAGTGACCGAAAATCAACACTAATTGAACTGTAAATGTAGGCAAATCTAATTGTAAGTGACCCCTAAATGTTCCTTGCTTTTGATTTTGATTAAAATATTCGATAGCTGCAGCCCTAGTGATTAATCGACTGAAAATTCTATTGATAAATCGAGTAATCGGATAAAACATATTCTTTTTTCAGGTAAAGAGCAATTATAAACATACATGAGAAAACATTTCATCTAATATGGAACCATTTTCAGTCAAACAATGTCTATTTTCGATGTACCTTGTTGAAAATGGCCAACAATTGCATCTCAGATGTGACAAGAATTAAAAAAAAGACTAATTCACTGCTTTCACTCAAAAACTTCTAGATCTTATAAAAAGAATATATCTCTTACCTAAAGATGTCATTACGCTTGATAACACACATCTGTTAAAAGCTAGGTGTTTTTCCCCCACGTTAAGATTAGATATATTAAATAAAGCCTAAAGTAAAACACGTTAGCCACACATCGACAGTGGTCATGATTAATAGAAACCTAGCCCTCCGCAGGGCTTACGTTACGTGAGCGACTGACCGTAACGTTAATCTTATTTATTAGCGCCGAGAAGTCTACTTCTTTAAGATGGTGGCTGTTTACTAACGCCGCCCAGTCTGTCATTTCTCATCTAGTTTTACATACATGTGATATCTATGAGACACATAAGACGCTACCTGCTACTACACTACCGTAGCATCATGCAGGTGTAGTTTTAGCAATGTCGGCGTAGTTTGTAGCGACTGTCGGCTGCAGGAAGGTTTTAATTTAATTTTTTTGTTTTTTTTAATTACTTCTTCCTCTACGCACGTGACGTCAGCGCGTTGTCCTGCATTAAAAGTAGTCCGGGCAAAATGTGATGCTTAGAACAGTGCTTTTCAACCGGTTTGCCGTGAGAGGTCGTCAGGTGTGCCGCGAGAAATGATCCAATGTCATTTTTTTTTTTTTTTTTTTTTTTTTTTTTGGACGTCGTGAGGCGGAGTTGCAGTTGGAAGGAAGGAAGGAAGGAAGGAAGGAAGGAAGGAGTAGGTAGAAAGTTCTCTGTCGTGTGCAGATGAGCGAGGTATTGCTCGTGTTGTTTTCAAGAACTGCATGAATTTCTAGCCATCAGCGACCTTGCTGTCCGCGACAATGTGGACCCCAGCACGTCTACTGCACATCATTTGGTTAGACTCGTGTTGTGTTGATATACTCGAAAGTGTCCTTTCTATTTTATCCATATGTGACGACCGTCAATCCTCCCCCGGTGTTTTATTCCAACACATTGTTGAGGACAGCAAGGTTGCTAACGGGTAGAAATCAGAGCAGTTCTTGAACACGACACGAGCCGCTATCCAACAGTGCCATGGAGCCACGCAAGTTTGAACTTCATCTCCAAACAAAACACCCTTCGCTTCAAAACAAGTCAATGGGCTATTTTGTTCGCCTTCGTGAAAACAGAGAAACAGGCAAGTTTTTTAAGAATAACTACAAAGGTAAATGAGAAAGCCCTCAAAGCCTTGTAACCTTGTTGCTGAATCCAAAAAGTACCACGCTGTGACAGAGATGTTAATACTACCCGCCTGCAAAGCCATTGTCTGCTCCGCCCTGATGCGGTTAAAGACATTGCTCAAGTCCCCGTCTGATAATTCTGAGCTTTTACAAGCCTAACTGCTATAAAAAAAAAATGGAGAAAGACTGATAGCTGTTGAAGGAATAAGGATATCGACTTTGTGTTCATCTAAACAGGCTCAAGTTTCACACTGAGTAAGTATACATACTGAGAAATTATTTTATAATTAAATATACCGTACAGAAAACAATTTTGGAACATTTTTGGTTTGTATTGTGCCGCGAATTTTTTTAAAAATGTAAAAATGTGCCGTGACTCAGTTTGAGAAACACTGGCTTAGAGCTAGCAAAATTCAACGATTCCTGGAGGTGAATAAAATTGCTCGGCTCAGTTTTTAAACTTGAGTCGAGTTTTCTTTTCAGCTCTAATTTTGATGGACGTTTCAGCTCTAATTTTGATGGACGTTACAGTCGGCCTATCGCAATATCAAATTTTAGTGGGCAATATATTGTTTCATTATTGCCAATACGCGATATTAACATTCAACCACTAATGTAGTGGGAATCCATCCTAATAAATCACTCATTCAAATGCAACAAATAGTTAGTCTTAAACCCAAACTATATTAAAAATGAATATTAAGAAAACACACACACAGACACAATGCATAACGAGTCATTTGAAAGCTAGCAAAGTGAAGAATATGAAATAGATGAGAAATGCCATTTTCGTTCTCTGCCAATTAGGGCCCATCAAAAGTGTTTATCCGATCCAAAATGACTGTCATCTGGTCCTGCAAAGTGCACATGTTTAGCGCTGCAACAAATAACTTGAGTAATTTGATTAGAAAAAATTTGAATTAAATTTTGCTGCTTTGAGTATTCGTTTAATTGAAATGGCGTTGTAATGGTTTCTTTCGAAAGTTTTTGCATTGAGTTTTATTGATTTGGGTGGATACACTGCCCTCTAGTGGCAACAGTGAATATGACAACTCATTTCACATGGCTGAATCCAGCTGCTCTTTTAAGAACAAGTTTTTGTTTAAGCTAATGTTATTTAATGCATTCATAATTTAGTTTATATTTAGCATGTTTTTGTGAGAATTTGCTTGAACCATTTGTAGGGAGCATTGTTTTGACCTTTGCTTTTGTTTGCATCTTTTTATTTGAGTTTTGTAACAGAAGTCAATGCATCTCAGCCAAAACGAAAGTAACAGAGTAATCTTATTCATGGTCCATTTGGTAACAGTGGTAAGGTAAACGCTTAATCTTTGTCTTAATTCCAAAGTGGTGATTGGCTATGTTGTAAACAGGTCTTTTATCTTTTTTACATAGACCACATATACTTCACTAACGAAAGAAAACACAGGGAGACGCACACACACACACACACACAAATAATAAATAAATAAATAAATGGAAATAAATTTGACCAAAAATAAATGAAAGAATAATAACCAAAAAAACTAAACGCATAAAGTTCGATAATACAATAGGTAGCAGTGATATTATAATAACAAAGAGAAAAAAAATAAAGTTAAATAAATGATTAACTAAATTTGACGAAATAAAAGGGGAAGTGGGGGGGGGGGGGGGGGGGGCTTCTAGTCACTTTCTTGAGAGATTGTGAGTCCATCCAGGTAGTCCTTAAAGGGCTGCCAGGTTTTGTGGAAGATACTTCCCCTACCAGAGAGTGAAAATCTCATCTTCTCTAGCTTAAAATGAGTCAAAACTTCTTTGAGCCAACAATTATAAGATGGGGGATGTGCATGTTTCCAATGACTTTTGCTTTTGTAAGTTTGCCAATTGTTCTTTTGTTATACTTGGATCCTCATTTTTAAAAAATACAATTTTTTATGTTCCTTTTCCAATTATTCAAACTATTTCATTGATTAATTGACTACTAAAATAATCGATAGCTGCAGCCCTACACATATTAGCAAATTTGAAGCCAAATTATTCATTGCCAATCAGGTTTTTCATAATGGGTGTCATTTTAAACCTAATCTTAGTTTAGAATCTGAAATATGTGAGTTAGATTAACTCCAGAACTCTTTATTTTAATGTTGAACATGACGTGCTTTTATTTTTAAATGTTTACCAGAAGTACGTTCTCTAAGCCGCTAACCATAAGCTTTTCACTCTTGTTAAATTAAAAAAAAAAAAGTGCGCTTCTCTTTTCGTCGTGCATGTTGTATCTAATAATTTTTTTTCTTATCAATTGCATATGCTGTGAACCAGCGATTCCCCCCCCCCCGCCCCCCCGCCCCCCCTCTCTCTCTCTGCCTCCCCCATGTTTGAAGTGTCCTTTTAACCGTAGTTTTGTGTTTTGGAGAAGACCGCAATGTTTTATAGCAGGCTAAAGTGGTTAGTACATTGTCTTTTTTTCCCTCCATTAGCTTCAATGTAGAAATTATAAAGTTTTACAGTGTTTACTATAGATGTGTTTCCTTATTTTGTATATCTGAACTTTGATTCTATGGCGTGTTCATTACCAATAAATGTCTGTGAAAGGAACTGAAGTCTCATATGCAAACAACACGCACGTGTACCAAGTGCACGGAGTGCACACACGCACAAATGTACGCACGTTGCGATAAATCACAGCCGGGGAGATTACTAGCCTCATTTTTATTTACCGTGCGATAAATTGATGTATTGCCTATCGTGACAGGCTTGCGTTACAGTTCATGGTTTTCTTCACATGCGCCAATGACTCTTTGTTGGGGTTAGGGAGAAGAAGAAGGAAAAGGAGCGTGAGGAGCTGTGGAAGAAGCTGGAGGACTTGGAGCTGAAACGAGGCCTGAGGAGCGATGGCATCATCCCCACTTAACGTCTTCTGCCGGACGACCCTCCGACATCCTCGACACCTTCCCCAGAAAAAGCGGCCGCAGCGGTTTGGACGAGCGAGCGAGTGTCGCTGGCTGGTCTCTCGTCATCGTTTTTCTTTTTTTTCTTTCTTCTTGTGTTTGTGCGATTACTTTACAATAGATTCATCATCACGTCTGTTCTCATTCTTTCGACACTGTAAATAATTATTTTTTTTCCCTTCAACTGATATTATTGCAAACAGACGGGAAAAAAAACCTAAACAATAACAATAAAAAGAAGAAACAAATAGAAAATGAGGGAATGCTTTGTGTTTGCTTAAACCAAACAAAACCTTTTTCTTATCATACTACTCCAAGTCAAGACCTGGCGGTGGGAACCATCTTTATAATATATGTATATTTTAATCAATGGCGTCTCTTCCCAGCCAAAATTGTTTCAACCATCGACATGTTTGTCCAAATTTTCATTTCCACATCCTAAATTATAGGATACCGAAGCACACCAGGCTATTATTTTCCTTGGGATAAAAAGGTAAGGTTCTGCCAAAATTGACCAAAAATATTCATTTCCAATGGCCCTATTCGCTTTTCCACTGACGCAGTGACCTGTGCTCAACCGGAAACACCCTCAATGCCACCGAATCAACAGGAAGTGACTGTGCTCGGGTCCATTATTTGAGAAAAGGGGGCAACAATTCTACTGGCCTAACGCCAATGCCAAGTTTCCCTCGGGTTCATTTCAGGGGATGCGAGAGAGCCGGGGTGCTGGAAGTCGCTGAAGGGGGCGCTTATTTTGTTTTCTCCCATCCAAATACAATTTTTCGGTCAAAAATTTGTCGTGCTTGTGCTTTTTCTTCATACTAGGTGTGCCCAATGGCAACACACATGCTGGATATTTTACGTACGAGTGCTAGGCTACGACAAAGACTGCATTCTATTTCACCTACAGTGTGTTTTGCAGTTTTTGTATTGGATATAAAAGCGCACCGGAGTATTATAAGGAAAATCCCTGCACCTAGACGGCACAATTACACACAAACACATTTGAGAACTAAAAGGTCCAATAAGCCTCTGTTTAACACCCACTTTTTACAACACTTAAACTGCACACGAAAATCCAACAGCGCTCCGCACATCGTAAGAAGAAAAGCAACAACATCAATTACATGGCTACAATGCAAGCTGTTTTAATTCTCCACGGTCTGAATCTGCAGCTAACTCTTCTTCGCTGGGTATTATTATAAACTATTATAATCATTTTCGACCTCAAATTTTAGAAAATTGCCGGTTCTTTAAAAGATAACGCTAATTTGTTCCTCTGTCAACAGGTAACTTTTCTGTTTCAATAGCGCCTTATCCAAACGTTGTATTTGATCAAATTTTAATCTACCCAAGTTAAATATTTTTGATCTAATTAAAGAACGAATTAATCGTAGCATGTTACCATGTTACCGCCCTCTAATGGTTGATCATTAAAAACAAATCCAATAAACAAGTCACTTGCCGTTTTTGAATTTTATTCTACTAACACAATTTACAAATAGATTTTAAAATAATTGAAACAGACCTTTAACAAAATAAAAAGCAACAAAACATAAGAAATCAAGCATTTAATTGTTTGAAACAAAACAATATGGAAAAATATATTTCACAGAAAAATAAAGTATTAAAATAAATACTAAACATAAATTAACAAGAAATAATAATAAATGAACAAGAAATAAGGTCAAGTAAAGCATTAGGTCAGTAGGTTTCCTTGAGAATCTTGAAGTCTGCAGCAGTATAGTTTAAATCTCTAAATATTTAACAAACCATTCACTTAACACTTTTATTAAAGTCCCTATACCTAATTTTTTTTGTGTGGAATAAGATAAAATATGTATTTTGTATTTTTTAGTTTGGACAGGAAAATAATAATTCCCAATTTGTGTGAGCCTGAGGCCAAAGTAGTACAAAAAGTGTGCACAAATATATACCCAAAAAATAGACAAAGAAAATAAATCAATTCCAAATATCGATACTTTTGCTTGGGGAGCGATACCTAAAACTCAACGCGCTGGACTGAAATATCGATATTTTGGTATCGATCCGCCCATCCCTAGCGCACAGTAAATATGGTACGGCAAAACACTCCACAAACTACGCTATGCTAGCACCACCCCGCTCAGGTTTTCTTAAAGTTTGATGTGTAAAAAAAGTTTCATAAGGACAAAAGTGGAGTTTTTTGTGGGGGCAAAACATGTTGATGACCCCGAAAAGCAGTGCCAGCAATAAAATTACAAGATATATGCCCGAATAGTAGCTTAGCCCACGCTCGTACATACAGGCATCCCAGCTGCGTGAGTGCGGGTGTTTTTTTGTCTTACCTGGTGGAGTAGACGCGGATCCTTTTTGACGGAATATTCCAGCCAGGAATATATATATGTTGAAAATTAGCCCCCCCCCCATCATTTTTTTTTAGGGGAATTCTAAATCCGGCTACTTAGGACAGCGATGCCTTTGGCCAAGATCGTTGTCCGTTGAATATGGTATGCCCGGTGGTGCCACTTTTGCACAATTCACGTCTTTAGCGGGGCAAACTGAAATTCCGTTCACCATATTGGCGGTTCTCTTTGGCGTTTCGTGGTCCACATCTTCAATCCTTGGTTCTCGCTCGGTAGTTGTTGCCGCTTTTGAAAGCTTAGGTTTGAAAAAATTAAGTATATCCATCTTGCATCTTTTGTCCTTAGGTGGTTTTGGCCAAGCAAAGCAAATGACCATCTCTAAGGTGCTAGTCACATTATCTGTTCGTAAATAATTTTGACCCATTATAAAAATTATATTTCATTTCATTCATTTTTGTTGTTTTATTGCTTTCCAAGTTTTACAAGCAAAGTCTGAGGGAAATATGGGCGGCGCCATCTTGGAAAATGGTCTGCGCCGAACTTCCAGTTTAGAAAGAACAACATGAATTGCGGTTGAAGTAAGCAGTGTGTTGACAAAGTTAAAACTACAAAATCAAGCCAGAGGAACCCACGGAATCTCCAAAAAAGGATTCAGCACGACGTAGATGAGACGTAAATGACATTGCATGATTGTTCTTAAACACTTCGTTGATCATTCGTGGAGAAAATTATAACAACCTGTCAGCCTGTGTTGACGTGAAGTGTCAATTCATAAGCCGGCCACTTTAGTGACCAAAATGAGGTGAAATTACAAATTATATTTGCCGAATGCAGAAGGGCTGACACGGATTTTGTTGTTACAAGGAAATACTAGCCTGGTACATCAGACTCACCGCTGTTCCAGCTATTGAGTCCGGCCACCATTCAGCGGATAAAATTTCCAGGGCGGAGCAAGCCATAGCAAACAGACAGCGGAGTGGACCAATCAGCGACGGGCGGACGTGATGTTAGTAAAGCGACAAGGGACTTGTGCGCGGAAGTAAACATACGAGGAGAGCGGAGTTAATTAAAAATGGCTAGCGCGAGACAGACTGTTATCAATGACTTGTGTCAGTGTTTTTGGTAATTTAAAACTGATTTAACCGTGGGTTTGAACATATTCTCGGCTCTCCTGTTCGCCATCTGTGTTGTTGTGGAGACGACTTCCTACGCGGAAGAGTCACGTTGCTTGTTAAGAACAGGTCACGCATATAAACAAATCTGATTGGACGGTTGATTTTGTTCTTGCTCGAGAGGCTGTTAATGGGGTAGGTCCCAGACTATTCTCAGTGTTTGAAACATACAGGGAGAACAGTCTGGTCGTGCCAGGCAAAGGAAATACTACAATATACTGTATGTACATATAAACAAAAATATATCATTTTTATTGCAGGTATTGATCACAATAAAACATTTGGACAACATGATTCCATTTCTTGTTTTATTTAAAATGATTGGTGCATGCGCAAAACAGGTCAGTAAATCTCAATTAATAAAATTATTCGCACATCTGCCTTCATGAACATGTTGTCTTCCCCTGTCGTGATGATGGCAGATGGATGCGGTATTTCCAAATGTTTTGTTATTTTTTTAAAAGGGATTTTGATGAGTAATGTTACTCCAGCTCCACTGTTGTTTTGGATGGAGAAATTTCCAAAATGGAAGTTGCTAGGAGACGTAAGGAAGTTAAGCGAAAGTACCTTGGAAACTTGTCTGCCAAGGACAGGAATGCCAGGGCTATTTTTTGGTTTCAGACAGTCTACCCCTGTCTATATATGGCGGAAAACACAGACAAGACTGAAAAAGCAGTTTCTACTCTTGCACTCTTCTTTAAAATAAACTGCTGTATTTTAAGCCAAAATAACTGTTGTGTTTGATATAACAATATGTCTATATGCTGCCATAGCAAATTCACGGCGCATTAAGACCCCAAAATATTTTTAATTTGTCCGTCTTACCCTGGAAACCCCCGTTTACAGACGTCGCGCAGCTGCTTTTGTTTCAACCCAGCCATAAAAAGAAGGTAATTATATTTATTAATAAAAATGTCTGCCATTTTAGCTTAGAATCATTAATGTCTAATATTTCGTTTAAAAAAAAAAAAAAACTGAAAAATTATTCACTCGCATATTTTAAACTTTTAAACAAATTACGTCACAATGAAAAAAAAAATGGTGTCTGTAAAAAAAGTCGCGGATATCTACCTCTTAACTATGAGCCATACTTGTAAAATAAAATTAAAAGCCATAGTCTATGGCTTAATTTTATTTTTTTTGTTACTGTCGTATTTCACCCGATATGTTAGATGATAAATAATCAATCCCGAAAAAAAAAAAATAAAAAAATAAAAGGGTAAATATATGAAAAAGAACATAACCATTCATTGATGTCTGCGATTTCTGCAACGTGACCTGCTATATTACCGTGTTTCACCCATAAAATCCACCCAAAATCCGGCTGTGGCCATTCACATCTGTGTCTTGACACTCATTGATATGTGCTACATGGAGTTTTGGATCGAAACAAGGTAAGCGCGCGATAATATCTCGTTAAAATCATGGCGTCTTTAATTATGCTCTCGCGTGCTCTCACCTCCAGTAGTGTTTTTCTGTTTATTATTTTTTTTAATGCCCTCCTGTTCAAAAAATTTCTTCCTCCAGAAAATTGAGATTTTAAGCTTTCCAATGATGTATCACACATGCATATTGGACAGCTTTGAAATTTGGCCAAAATTGGGGGTCTCAGAGCAGACCTTCGTCACCTGAGTGTTTTCCGCCAAATATCTATCAATATCAAAGTGTCCCCCCTCCCACAAAAGTGAAACTCCGCCTATGGGCTACCCAGGACAGGAATGCCAGGGCTATTTTTTGGTTTCAGACAGCCCACCCCTGTCTATAACTATATTGTCGACATACAGTATTTGAATGAAGCCCATTAAAGCGAGCTTGCCAGTAATTGTGTGAGGATGACAACATTGCTGATGGTTGTGTCACAGATGCTGTTTTCCATTGCAGCCCAGCAGGTGGCAGGATGCACACACTCATAGCAAAGGCGGGGGGTCTCAGTTGCGCTCTGTTTTCATCTTGTAATCGTGCTGCAATCATTTTCTCCGAAACAACACCCACTCTACCTCATGACATCAGACCTGCCCCAACTCCTCTTCTCGTGATGTTATGTGGTGTAATTATTTGGGTGACCACTTCCATAAGGTCAAAAATGGAGGACATATTTAAAAAAATAAAATACATCAGACTTGCAGCGTATTTTCATCAGCAGTAAGATTTTGCACGGTTTATAGATCATATTTGTGTAAGTAAATAGTAAAAAATACCAATTAAAGGTAACATTTTTTGGACTATACTTAGTTTACAGTGTTTTGAAATTGCAACATGCCCGAGGACAAGTTTTGCTTTGAAACTGTTTTGCCAAAAGTCCTACCAATGCCCAGTGCACTTCAGTTAAAAGCAGCGAGTACTTATATTTTCGTTTTTATTGACTCTTTTTTTGTAACCTTTCCATTGCCTCAAAATACTTTGGGCGCTTAAGCATTGTTTTGTTGTAGCTTTAAAGCATAGTGTCTATCTGTTCATCACATTAGTCATATTTATATGCCCGTGTTTCTGGGACAAAAAAAAAAAAGAAAAGAAAAAACAACAAGCTTATTGAATTAATGCGATAAAAAAGGGCAAAATTGATCAGATCTTTAGGAGAAAGGAAATATTTGAAGAGGCTTATTTTATTCGCTCTTAGTGGGAGGTTCTGAACATCTTCCATGTTATAATGCCTGGCCACAGAAATAATGAACAGACAATTTTAAATTTGAAAGACTTACGTATGTTGTCTGTAAACATAATACAATAAAAAATTTAAAGCATTTAAAAAAAAAAAAATTTGTGTACACTGCTGGCCAGAAGTATTGGTACCCCTGCAATTCTGTCAGATAATGCCCACTTTCTCCCAGAAAATGATTGCAATTACAAATGCTTTGGTAGCAATATCTTCATTTATTTTGCTTGCAATGAAAAAACACAAATGAGAATGAGAAGAAAGTGTGTTTTGAAGTGTATTTTGGGTCATTGTCCTGCTGGAAGACCCATGACCTCTAAAGCCTGAGTTATGCTCCCACGTTAAGGTGACAGCACAGGGACTATGTCGTCATTCGACATTTGATGGTTCTCCCCCGCCAGGTGACGCGTTGCTCTGTAATTCACCGCCATGCCGCTAGAGGGGTGTTGTGTTATGTTTGTACGGTTTTGGGGCATGCTTGTTGACTTCCTCTTGTCTAGTTTAACGGAGAAAAACTAAACAATGCAAGATGGAACGCTTGAATGTGGATCTTAAGCTCGTCAACATTGAATAAATGTTGATCAAACAAATGTTGAGCCGCAGGCGACGCAGAAGACTGTTTCGAGGCGGTCTGTCCAACTTTTAATGCCGCATAGAGTTCTTCTAGCCTCGGGTGAAAACCAGCTAGCTGTGGCGGCTAGGTTCAAACTGGCGTCGAGCACTGCGTCCAGCGTTTTGTCAGAGGTCTGCAAGGCCCTATGGTCTGATTTGTTTGCCGTGTCCTACAACCAGCCAGTGGGAAGCCATAGCAGATTTCTGGCATCTATGGAACTTCCCAAACTGCGTTGGAAGCCTTGATGTTAACGTTATCATAAAAAGCACCGAGGCACTCTCAATCAGTGATGATTTATCGTGTGTGAACTGTTATTGAAAATTAAAGATCAAAACAACTCTTTTGACACCAAACCTGCGCTTTATTCTTCATATACTTAAGTGTGACAAGTAAATAAGTCACAGACTCACAGAAAACATATGTACACAATAATTGATGAAGTGCACCAACCAAAAATACAACACAAAGTGATAAAAAGCAGGCAGTTTTTGGCCGACTGGGTCACCGCTCCGTGTGGCCACTCAATTTTGAACACACACGTCTTGATGGTTCTTCCATTTTTTTATTCACTCGCTGACCTTGCCATTTGGCAAGCTTTATGATGTCTTGACGAGACTTGCTCTTCGATGATACACCTGTCGGCTTGGTCCATTTTTGCTAATGTTTTACAATGGCGGTGATTTCGCGCTGAACCGGAAACAACAGTCTGAGCGAACCAATCACAGTCCATTTCCACCACGTCATATGCGTTGACGTGACGCTAAGGTTTAAAAAATCAATAGGACCGCGTCAGACTATGGCGCAGGGTTATAAATCGGGTCTTTCTTGATGGCGCAGGTCTGACGCGGAAGTATAACTCGGCCTTAAGGGAGATCCAGCTTTCTCACACTGGGCCCTACATTATGCTCTAAAATTTGTTGGTAGTCTTCAGACTTCATAATGCCATGCACATGGTCAAGCAGTCCAGTGCCAGAGGTAGCAAAGTAACCCCAAAACATCAGGGAAACTCCGCCATGTTTGACTGTGGGGACCATGTTCTTTTCTTTGAAGGCCGCGTTTATACCCCTGTAAACTCTATGTTGACGCCTTTTCCCAAAAGCTCGACTTTTGTCTCATATGACCAAAGAACATCCTACCATAGAGTCCCTTTTTATTCAGACACCGACGGATAGCATAGGTTGCCACTATTGTACCCTCGGACTGCAGGACAGCTTGAAGTTGTTTGGATGTTAGTCGAGGTTCTTTATCCGCCATCCTCACAATCTTTCATTGAAATCTCTCGTCAATTTTTCTTTTCCTTCCACATCTAAGGAGGTTAGCCACAGTGTCATGGGCTTTACATTTATTGTTGACACTGCGCACGGTACACACAGGAACATTCAGGTCCTTGGAGATGGACTTGTAGCCTTGAAATTGCCCTTCATCACAATTTTGCTTCTCAAGACCTCAGACAGTTCTCAATGTGGTACACACAAGGACACAGGTTGAGTCAACTTTAATCCATTTTAAATGGCTGCAAGTGTGATTTAGTTATTGCCACCACCTGTTATGTGTCACAGGTAAGTAACAGGTGCTGTTAATTACACAAATTAGAGAAGCATCACGATTTTTTAAAGGGTGCCAACAGTTTTGTCTGGCCCATTTTTGGAGTTTTGTGTAAAATAATGGTTTAATTTTTCCCCATTGTCTTTTGTGTTTTTTCATTGCAAGCAAAATAAATGAAGATATTACTACCAAAGTATTTGTAATTGCAATCATTTTCTGGGAGAAATTGAGCATTATCTGACAGAATTGCAGGGGTTCCAGTAGTGTAATTGCAAAAAGCAGTTTTCTTGACATTTCTGTGGTTTTAGGTTTGACAATCCTCCACGGAAGTTCCGGCAAGAAATTCTAGCCACTTTCACCCTTTTCCCCTGTTCATACATAACAGAAGCTTTCCCTGATCTTCCTTGCCAGTATATCCTATGACTGTGAATGATCAGTGGTCTGCAGGAGGCGCTAGTGTTGTATCTGAGAAACCTGAAAGCTTTTTAGATGATCTCATGTTATTCTCAGAGGATTTTGTTTCATCACAAGACAGCAGGTGACCTCTTTATCAGGACCACCCCCCTACTCCAGCCCCTTTCTACTTCTCTTCTCTTGTCCCCCAGCATCAGCATCAAAAGCTGACATGATGTCATCTTCAAAATATGGAGGCGGAATTTCAAGACAAGATGCAATTGTTTCCTGTATGTTGACGACCTAGCTGCTCAACAGAATGTATTCAATTTTGCATATGTATGCTTGATCAGAAGGAGAAATATGGCCGGGAAATGAATAAATAGTTGTTTTTAGTTGTGTTTTACTGGATAATTACTGTACCTCAGCATGAATTACTCACGTCGTTATTATTGTACAATTTGGGTCCATTTGGTTTTTGGCAGGTGAAACTTCATTAAGTCATGTTGTTAAGCAAGTGTGTGTATGTAATTGATCACTATTTTGGTTCTACACAAAGGTTGTTCATACTGATCTCATCTATTTTAGAGCTGACACTTTACAAACTCCTTGCACATTAATGACATGTTAACTCAAACTTAATTACCGAGTCATTGGTCAGGAAATCATTCTAGAATAGGGTGACCATATTTTGATTTCCAAAAAAGAGGACACTCAGCCCGGCCTCAAGATACTTGAATTTTACTCAAAGTTCACTCAAAGATGCCTATATAACTTTAATATATTTAAAGTGTGCCTCCTCACTCTGGATAGAAAAATGCAGATTGAAAAAAATAAATAACAATGACAAAAAAAACCAAAAACAATATATACATATATATATATATATATATATATATATATATATATATATATATATATATATATATATATATATATATATATATATATATATATATATATATATATATATATATATATATATATATATATATTATATATATAATATAATGCAGACCAATGGAAATGTAGTCCAGTCAATACACATACACACAGTAGGCTTATAAATTACAATCACGACAATTGCCCTTGACAAATTGTTACTCCCGTTCAATTGATATTCTCAATGTTCTAGATTGCACACAAACAATAACCGAAATAAACTGACAAACTATTCAACCAGCATGTTTCCAAACGTAGCAATTCAAAATTACGTTTCCCATAATGCCTAGCGTGGTTTAGCTTACTGATAGCTAGCTGAGGCAAAAATCAAACTTTGCTATAAAAGTTCACAATCATCGGCAGTGCAACGATGCCACACCAAACGGAATTTTACAGTCAAAGCTCCGACAGAAGTCAACAGTTGCCATTATATAAGTATTTATCGTAAAAAAATTAAAAACTGGGCAGGCGTTGTGGCCAAATCATCAACCCAGTAGATGGCGGTAATGCCTAATGATAGGGGTTAACTGCCAACAAAAACAAGAAGAACTACTTCTTCCCTCCCTCCTACTAGGAGCCATGTCATTGCAGGCAGGCGCTGCCACCCAGCGGCCAGAGGGATTCTCTTCAAATTGGTCCCGTGAAAAATCATAAAAACCGGACATTTTTATGAATTTATAAAACCCGCCTGGACAACGGGGATACTACATGAAAGTAGGACTTGTCTGGGCAAAAGAGGACGTTTGGTCACCCTATTCTAGAATATTCAAGAAAACAACTAATAAACAGATAAACAAGCTATTTTCATCCTTTTGCTGTGAATTAGATTGAGTTTATCACGAGTAGACGTCCAATCAGTTTGAACCGGGAGGGTGGCAGTGAATGAACATTCATTGCTTACTGACTAGCGTCATAGTTAGCATATTTACGTAAAATAAATGCTAACTGCACTTTTTTTGTTGTTGTTGTTGTTGCTTTTAACCAAGAATCGAGACTGTTATGTCTATATCTATAAAGAATTCAGGGATCCAAGCATTTGTTCACAAGAATTTTCACCGGAAAAGCTCGGTTTACAGAAGGCGGCCGCTACATTTGCTTACTGACTAGCATCAGACTTCGCAATATTGACGTCAAATAAATGCTAACAGCAAGTTTTTTTGCCTTTAGCGAAGAATCGAGACTGTTTTACGTCCATATCTATAAAGAATTCAGGGATTTAAGCATTTATTCACAAGAATTTTCGACGAAAAAAGCTCCTTGTGATCTCACCCGGTCAGCTTTGATGGCCACGCCAACAATGCAGCCCCCAATCAGCCTGTGCCCCGTGACCTGTCAATATATTATGAAGTCTATGGTGTGACACGAGCATTTATACTGGCTGTATGTCAATATTAGTTCACAATAAACGGTTTGTGTTGAATTGGCTAATTGTGCATGTTTGAACAACACCGTGGGTTCAACAGGAGGAGATAAATGGTCTCTGTTAGTAGCATTTAATCAGTGGCTGGCCCAACGTTCGGAGTTTCCTGCGCCCGCTGGGAGAAGATGAATGTCTACAGGATATTTCATCGGACCCCTCACATCAGCACGCAGGATATGAGTCTCTAATTTTGTCTGTTTGGTTTTGGCTTGCTTTCAGGCACACAGATACGCAGGAATGTTCCTCAGGAGAACATACAGAATTGCAAAAAAAAAGTTTCAAAAGAAGCACAGAATACGTCATTTTGGTGGAATTATCGATACTGTATATTTGCCTCAGTCAAAAGGATAAACAAAGATAATAAAAAAGTAAAATTTGCCCGAGGATTTAATATTTATAATAAGTAAAATGAGTAGATATGCTAGATTGTTTGAAATCACTTGCCCTGAATTTGAGTCTAGACAATCAATTTAAATTTTCAATTTCACAATGCACTGAACCAGTTGTTCTCGATCAAACCCCAGGGGTTCGGCAAAGGTTAAGACACGCAGGGCCCTAATTTCCTATGCTGACTAAATCTAGGAAAAGTTACATTTTAGACCAGGTTTTTGGACTGGTTTGCTAACAATTTACATACTTTTTTCAATTTCTTTCAATTGCTCTACGTCTATCCGAAAGGAGAAGAAACTGGTTTGTTCAGTGGAAGGTTGACCCACACTGGGAATGAGGAAGTACAACAGACCTATGGGCAATTTATACTTCGGTGGCATTAAAAAACATTTCTGTCAGATTTTATGCGTTGAAAATCTATGTGATGCAGGCTTAATGTTGAAAAATATAATGTATGATATTTTATCCTCCAAATTTGAATGAACCACTGCACTAAACTGTATGAATCTCTCATCTCCAATATTTTCTTTCAACAATATGCTGCAGGGGATGCTCTCTAGTTATTTGGGCTTCTTAATAAAGCCTTAATGCAACACTTACCGTATTTTTCTGACTATAAGCCGCTATTTTTTTTCTCACCGTTTTTACACTGTGGCTTTTAAGCGGAAGCGGCTTATTTATGGATTTTTTAAAATTTATGTGACAAACAAGCTTCATATTTTCTTGTTAAAAAATATATACAGTGGGGAGAACAAGTATTTGATACACTGCCAATGGGTTTTCCCATTGACTGTGTATCAAATACTTGTTCTCCCCACTGTATATATTGGATAATTAGACATATTTTAAAAGAATGGCTTTCCAAATTTGCCATGACATAGAGTACCCCTCAGCTGCTACACTAGCACCAATCAAGCTTGCTAGAAGCTCGTAAGACTTACACAAAAACCCAGAATTTTATAAATGAATATGGCACCATCTGATACTATATGTTGCAACAAATGAACAATTTTAAATGGATGGGTATTCATTATTTGCTAGGACAAGAGAATGCTAGGGTTGATTAGCCGTTTTCAACTGGCATTCGGAGGATTTTATTGCCATAGTATGCTACAACAAAGCTGCTATATAAGTTTTAGCGTTAGCTTTTCACTGTTTTTAAGAGGATTTCAACCACTTTAAGTTTAGAATGCAAGTTAGAGTGGATTCTGTATCTTTGCAAATGTAATGACCTGTTTTTTTTTTTTTTTTTTTTTTTTAAGTTAGTGAGTTGGTGATGTTGATGTGTGTTCATCTGGTTAATAAATATATCTTTGATCAATCAAATATTTCTGTGTAACATCTGTGTAAATATCTAATGTTAAGATATGGACACCTAAGGCTTATAGTTAAGTACGGCGTATATGTGGATTTATATTAAAAAATTTGTGAAATTTGGCCGGTGCGCTTTACAGTCCAGAGAGTGCGGTAATCACTTTCAGTTTTTGTTGATTTTAGCGATGCTAGTGGACAAAAATGGTAGTGTTATTCCAAATGGCAGACCTCATTAACCGTTGAAGACCTGAGAAGTGTAAAGTCCTGACCTCCCGGTCGCTCTGAATTACATTTGTGTTTACCATCTCTGTATCTCATACAAGCGAAGGATGTATAGCGATGAGGTCATGAATCTAATTGCGGCTAAGCAATATCACATGACAGTCTCAGTGGTAGATAAAGTACTCACTTTTTTTTTTTTTTTAACTTAAGAAAAAGTGCGGAATCTGGGCAAAAATTTAACTAAATAAAAGTACAAGTATCTAAGAAAAAACACTCAAGCAAAAGTACGAGATTGCTTGCTTTAAAATTTACAATTAAAATCTCCCGATGAAAAAATGTGATATTTTACATATACAGTATATAAGCTTAACAAGCTAAAAAAAACTCCAAAACCTAGCTTTATGGTGGATTGCAAGCAACTATCAAGTGCATACCTCCCTCTACTCTACAGGAGTGTGCAGCACCTGTCTAATAGCTCGCTGCTCTCACTGTTGGTTTATATTAGTCAATACCGGACAGATAAGACGGACATATTCAGGAAAGGAGCGCATGACATCGCCTCATTAAGACATTGCCTCATCATGACATCATCTGATGTTCTTATTTGATTAGATGCTAATTTGTTCAGCCTCTTTAGTTTATCAGGATGTACACTGGCTGCAGGACTTTACTGATACTTCCGCTATCACGGGCCCTCTCTGGGTAAGGCAACTATCAGCCAGTATTCTGTATTTGACATTTGCAAATATCTCTGGAATCAATCCACCCGGCTCAAATTGCAACTTCGCCGAGCCCGTGCCGTTACAGTTTCTCTGCCTTCTTGAAATGTTAACTGGTGTTCAACCCCGCTTCCCAACGTGAAGCAACGCTTGAAACTAAGGCTATGTTCATACTGCAGGTCTTAATGCATGAATCCGTTTTTTTTTCTTTTTTTTCTTCGTGTTTTTCCGACTCGAGTGAGGCATTAACTTGATGGTCTGAACGGGACAAGCCGCATAGAAGTGGACCATTTCAAATTCGATCTGGGTCACTTTCGTGTGTGGTTTAAACAAGGGTGTAGGTTTGGTCTCAACATTGGTAGGGACGATATAACAGCATAATCTGCATGTATACTTTTTCTGTGGACAGGACATTAGTAAGACCAAATTGATTGGGTGAATGAGGGTCAGGGCTACATTTCTCACGAATATCAACCTAATTAATTGATAGGCTAAATGATCAATGCAAAATAAGTCCGTATTGACTTATGCTAACTTTCATATGTATTGGTTCAGGTGATAAACCGTTCGATTGAAACCTTTGTTTTCATAAACTAATAAAGAAACATTTTGAAACATGAATTTCTGGGATTTTATTAGCAAATTTAAATTTCAGATGTGTACATTACTTAAATTACATTACCATACACAATATATACAAACTTCTTAATAATCTGTTAACTATCCAGGATTGCAAAAAACATTTGTCTCAAGACCACTCATCATTGTCTGTCTAAAGAAAGTAATTACATAGAACTGGAAAACTTCTTAGTCACGGAATAACGAAAATAAATAAAAATGGAGCCTTCTTTCAGATAAAACACTACTGCTGCTGTCCCCAAGCACAGCCAAACTCAAAAGACAATGAAAGCTCCTTTGGGCTGCTTTAAGGCCACATAAATAAAACAAAAATGAACAATTGGGGAGAAGTGAGTAAACCTCGGTTCACTACATTACTCACAGTTTAAGGAGAAAACACATACACGAAGACACTTCTCTCTAAGCAGCTTCTTACTCAAGTTTTTCAGGTTAGCAAATTCACACAGTTTAATGTTAAGCTAACTCTGATGCAGGTCAGATTTTCAGTAGCAAAATTTGTGGTTTGTTCCCCAACTCCAAAACATTGATGTCTTTTTACATTACTTACAGTGGCTGTTGGTGTTGCAGGCTGAAAAAGACTTCTAATATCCCTGCTCTTTGAAGGGGGCGGAGGAGGCGGCATGATGTCAACATGTTGTATAAGTAATCAACCAATCAAACATGCGTTTGTGGGGAAAAAATTGACTGGCACATTCAGCAAGTGAAAAGGGGTAAATGTAAGTCTGAACATAATGAAAATAATTCACTTAATAATGGCAGGGTCCATTCTATCCTTACGACATATGGGTAGATAATCTCATGACCTACGTATATACCTGAAGTCATTATATTATGCAAATAAGGTTGCTTAAAAGTTGGTGGGGACACTTTGATCATCCTAAAAAGTAGTGTTATTTCCTTACCGTCCCTATGCAAACCTACGCCCTTGGGTTTAAATCCGATCTGGGCCACATTTTTCCAGAACGTCGGAGGCGGTCTGAACTGTCAAGTCTCCCAAATCGAGATTCATGCAGCAATTACGTCATCAAAGAGTGAGAGAGACGGCGTGCTACGGTAGCGTTGCAGCTGTGATTTAGCACCTAGCTTGCCATGAACACGGCTTTTGAGGAAGGGTCGGGCTTGACAACAGTCATAAAAAAATAAAAATGGGTTGAGGATAAGTCTGAGAATGGTCGGTTTTCTCTCAGCTCTATATGAGCAATATTTCAAGATTGCTTACACGGCCGAGAGTCGGGGCAAACTGCCCGTATGTGTGTGTGACATGCACAGACAGTGCGTGCATGCTATTGATCCATATAAACTTTGAATATAAACCTAAACGGGGATTATTTACGTCTGTTATTTGTGTCCTCTTTTTGGAAATCAAAATATGATCTCCCTGGAATGACGGATGACAGCCAGCATGTGTAGTCTTTTGTTTTGATGCTTCTGCGCATGCGGGTCTTCTTGCTCAGCGCGTGTCGGACTGCGAATTAGTGCGCATGCTTACTACTTGAATGGTCTCAATGGACAAAGGCAGTCTGAACTGGCACGCCAAAAAAACAGATTTGACAAAAAATTGGATTTGTGCATTAAGACCTGAGGTATGAACCTAGCTTAACAGAAAATAGCACTGACGTGATGTCAAACAAGTCCGAGTGCAACAAAGGAAAGCAGACCACACGTACACATTAGTATAATGAAATACTAGATACGTATACACTGCTGGCCAAAAGTATTGGCTTCCCTGCAATTCTGTCAGATAATCAATTTCTCAATAACTCAGTTTCTCCCAGAAAATGATTGCAATTAGAAATGCTTTAGTCGTAATATCTGCATTTATTTTGCTTGCAATGAAAAAACACAAAAGAGAATGGGGAAGAAAATTAAATCGTTATCATTTTAAACAAAACTCCAAAAAAATGGGCCGGATAAAAGTATTGGCACCTTCAGTCTAATACTTGGTAGCACAACCTACAGACGAAATAACTGCAAACAACAACTTCCGTTATCCATCATTGAGATTCTTAAAATGCTCAGCTGGAATTTTAGACCATTCTTCCTTGGCCAACTGCTCCAAGTCTCTGAGATTTGAAGGGTGCCTTCTCCAAACTGCCATTTGCAGATCTCTCCACAGGTGTTCTATGGGATTCAAGTCTGGACTCATTGCTGGCCACTTTAGGAGTCTCCAGTGCTTGTTCTCAAACCATTTTCTACTGCTTTTTGAAGTGTGTTTTGGGTAATTGTCCTGCTGAAAGACCCATGACCTCTGAGGGAGACCCAGCTTTCTCACACTGAGCCCTACATTATGCTGCAAAATTTGTTGGTAGTCTTCAGACTTCATAATGCCATGCACACAGTCAAGCAGCCTAGTGCCAGAGGTAGCAAAGCAACCCCAAAAAATCGGGGAACCTCTGCCATGTTTGACTGTGGCGACCGTGTTTTCTTTGAAGGCCTTGATTTTTTCCCCTGTAAACACTTTGTTGATGCCTTTTCCCAGAAAGCTCTACTTTTGTCTCATCTGACCAGAGAACATTCTTCCAAAGTGTCTTTGGCTTTCTTAGGTAAGTTTTGGCAAACTCCAGTCTGGCTTTTTTTATGTCTCTGGGTCAGAAGTGGGCTTTTCCTGGTTATTCTAGCATAGAGTCCCTTTTCATTCAGATGCCGACGGATAGTACGGGTTGACACTGTTGTACCATCGGACTGCAGGACAGCTTGAACTTGTTTGGATGTTAGTCGAGGTTCTTTATCAACCATCTGCACAATCTTTCATTGAAATCTCTCGTCAATTTTTCTTTTCCGTCCACATCCGGGAGGTTAGCCACAGTGCCATGAGCTTTACACTTATTGATGACACTGCGCACTGTAGACACAGGAACATTCAGGTCTTTGGAGATGGACTTGTAGCCTTGAGATTGCCTGTGCTTCCTCACAATTTTGCTTCTGAAGTCCTCAGACAGTATTTTGGTCTTCTTTCTTTTGCCCATGCTCAATGTGGTACACACAAGGACACAGGACAGAGGTTGAGTCAACTTTAATCCATTTTAATTGGCTGCAAGTGTGATTTAGTTCTTGCCACCACCTGTTATGTGCCACAGGTATGTAACAGGTGCGGTTAATTTCACAAATTAGAGAAGCATCACATCATCTTTCAAAGGGTGCCAATACTTTTGCCCGGCACATTTTTGGAGTATTGTGTAAAATTATCATGATTTAATTTTATTTCCCATTCTCTTTTGTGTTTTTTCATTGCAAGCAAAATAAATGAAGATATTACTACCAAAGCATTTGTAATTGCAATCATTTTGTGGGAGAAATTGAGCATTAGCTGACAGAATTACAGGGGTGCCAGTACTTTTAGCCAGCAGTGTATGTGTAATTGCTATTACTTATTGTACCTGCAAAATTTAATAAGGATTTAGTGTAGTTTTTGGGCTGTGGAACGAATTAATCAAATTATAATGCATTATTATGGGAAAATCCTGCTCGACATATTGTACTGTAAGACCATTTCCACTTACAAACCAGGTCCTGGAACGATTTTAATTCCTATGTAGAGGTACCACTGTACCGTTACACTCTTGTTAGTTACAGCTAGAGTCTCTTTTTATTCCGAGAAAAAATAAAAAATAACACCCATCCAAATTTGGGGCCTGTTTTTTTTTTTTTTTTTTGGGGGGGGGGGGGGGGGGTGTCACCCTGTATTATTATTAGTCTATTTTGTAGTTAGTATGCAGCTTATTATTATTTGTTTCATGATTCCAGCCCAAATTACGATTTTTCAATACACACATATCTATCTTAATGTGCTGTTGTGTTGGCATAGTGATTGTCTGCTGTCAAAGTCTACGATGCATTCCAAATAAAAACAAAGGGTATTCCATGCACGCCCACACACATGAAGCCTCACTTCTAAATAAAACAGTATGTGTGGGCTCATGAACCGGGCACCCAGGGGACACCTACTGCAAAAGTGTGTCAGGCTGAAATATGTGCTAAGTTATTCACCCCACCTACCCACGGACAGTCTACAGAGGTAGAGAGCAAGACGCGGAGGAGGGGGTTCTAAGCCAAATGTAGTCCCGCGATTCAGAGAGTGGGCAGCATAAAGCAATAGGAGGTCATCCATTTTTCATGAGATGCGATGGAGGCAAAGCAAATACACTTTATCGAGCACACTGAACAATCTAAAGTGTGCTTTCAAGGACACCGTGAAATGAGATGCATTTACGCATCAAATTGTCTATTATGCGCGTGTGTGTCCTTGCCGTGTCGACCACAACATTAGGACGACACACGTTGGCTGCACAATATATGTGGTCAGATTTTAATCTGTCAAAGTTTTAATAATTCACACATGATTAATAATTGCTGACATGCATTATTTAAGGATCCTCTTTCAGGTGAAATAGGGAGAGCAACAGGGTGTGGCAGGACGTCAAAGTAGCAGCAGCTCTCAGAATAAGCAATTTATTGACAGCAAGTAAAAAGATGTGCTACATTGCTGTGGTAGTGAGGCATGAAGTGCTATTGAGTTAAGTACACATAAGAATTTGGAAGTTAACAGAGTTTTATATACAACCCCGAGCAAAAAGTATGGAATCACCAGTCTCGGACGAGCCCTCACTCAGACATTTTATTATGTAGAACAAACTCAGATAAAAAGCTTGAAAAAAAAATGAATTAGTTCAAAAGTGCAACTCTTTAGCATTCAGAAACACTAAAAGAAATGAATAAAAAACATTGTGGTCAGTAAATGTTACTTGTATAGAGCAAGTGCAGGGAAATAAATATAGAATCACTCCATTCAGAGGAAAAATGCAGTGGGGCAAATAAGTATTTAGTTAACCACTAATTGTGCAAGTTCTCCCACTTGAAAATATTAATGAGGCCTGTAATTGTCAACATGGGTAGACCTCAACCATGAGAGACAGAATGTGAAAAAAAACAACAACAGAAAATCACATTGTTTGATTTTTAAAGAATTTATTTGCATATCATGGAGGAAAATAAGTATTTGGACAATACCAAAAGTTCATCTCAATAATTTGTTATGTACCATTTGTTGGCCATAATGGAGGCCAAACGTTTTCTGTAACTCTTCACAAGCTTTTCACACACTGTTGCTGGTACTTTGGCCCATTCCTCCATGCAGATCTCCTCTAGAGCAGTGATGTTTTGGGGCTGTCGTTGGGCAACATGGACTTTCAACTCCCTCCACAGATTTTCTATGGGGTTGAGATCTGGAGACTGGCTAGGCCACTCCAGGACCTTGAAATGTTTCTTACGAAGCCACTCCTTTGTTGCCCTGGTTGTGTGTTTGGGATCATTGTCATGCTGAAAGACCCAGCCACGTCTCATCTTCAATGCCGTTGCTGATGGAAGGAGATTTTCACTCAAAATCTCTCGATACATGGCCCCATTCATTCTTTCCTTTACACAGATCAGTCATCCTGGTCCCTTTGCAGAAAAACAGCCCTAAAACATGATGTTTCCATCCCCATGCTTCACAGTGGGTATGGTGTTCTTCGGATGCAATTCAGTATTCTTTCTCCTCCAAACACGAGAACCTATATTTCTACCAAAAAGTTCTATTTAGGTTTCATCTGACCATAACACATTCTCCCAGTCCTCTTCTGGATCATCCAAATGCTCTATAGCGATCCGCAGACAGGCCTGGACGTGTACTTTCTTCAGCAGGGGGACACGTCTAGCAGTGCAGGATTTGAGTCCCTGGCGGCGCGTTGTGTTACTGATAGAAGCCTTTGTTACTGTGTGTCCCTCTGTCGGTCATTCATTAGGTCCCCCCGTGTGGTTCTGGGATTTTTGCTCACCGTTCTTATTATCATTTTGACGCCACGGGGTGAGATCTTGCATGGAGCCCCAGATCGAGGGAGATTATCAGTGGTCTTGTACGTCTTCCATTTTCTAATCATTGCTCCCACAGTTGATTTCTTTACACCAAGCGTTTTACCTATTGTAGATTCAGTCTTCCCAGCCTGGTGCAGGTCTACAATTTTGTCTCTGGTGTCCTTCGACAGCTCTTTGGTCTTGGCCATAGTGGAGTTTGCAGTGTGACTGACTGAGGGTTGTGGACAGGTGTCTTTTATACCGATAATGAGTTAAAACAGGTGCCATTAATACAGGTAACGAGTGGAGCCTCGTTAGACCTTGTTAGAAGAAGTTAGACCTCTTTGACAGCCAGAAATCTTGCTTGTTTGTAGGTGACCAAATACTTATTTTCCACTCTAATTTGGAAATAAATTATTTAAATATCAAACAATGTGATTTTCTGTTTTTTTTTTCCCACCGTCTGTTTCTCACGGTTGAGGTTTACCCATGTTGACAATTGCAGGCCTCTCTAATCTTTTCAAGTAGGAGGACTTGCACAATTGGTGGTTGACTAAATACTTATTTGCCCCACTGTTTATCAGTGTTGGTAATAACGGCGTTAGAGTAGAACAGCATTTCAAAAGGCGTTATTTTTTTCAGTAATGAGTAATCTAACTAATTACTTTTGCCATATTTGCACTGCTGTTACCGTTTCGGAGGAATCGAAGGGGCGCATTACTACAATTTGTCCGAATAAAACGAGAGTTGTCTGATTTTGACAGCTGTCTGGATAGAGCAGTGTGGTGATGGCGTTGCATGATGATGATTGGATAGGTGGCTCGTAGTGTTAGCTTAGCATTCGCGTTCTCGTAAGCATCAGCATTTAGCGTGGTGAGCGTCATCTTAAACTCTCAGGCAACTTTTTTCTTACATACAGTACGTGGCATCCAGGTAGGTAGTGTACAATTAATTGAAAATAATGCACTATTTTCCTGCTGAGTGTGCATTACCATCACCAAGTTGGAATTATCTTTTGCAGACGGTACAATATAATATTTCTTTATTAGGCTAGCAAAAATAGTCCCTTGCCCTAAACTTTTCTTGAATTACATATCCAAGAACCTTGTGTGAAGTTTTTAAATCAAAACAAGTATGGCAAAAGTAGGAGAGGCAGGAATTCAGAGTCTCATCTGTACAGTTCTACCTCAACATACGATACATACGATCGCTTCGACACACGATCTTTTCGACATCCGACGTAAAATTTGATTCGCCATTTGTTTGTACATCCGACGACATGCTCGAAATACAACGATTTATGACAGCGCCGCAGTCTCTTTGTTTTCCCACAAGATGGGCGCACGGCAGATTTTCTTGAGAAAGAAATCAACATGGGTTCCAAGAATGTTAGTGCAGGTGGTGAAAAATGGGAAAAGGTGAGGCTTACAATTGAAATGAAGATGGAAGTGATAGAAAAATATGAGCGTGGTGCGCGCGTCTGTGAAATGGTTTGACAATACGGCCGTAGGATCTCGACGGTCCTCCTCCGACCTCGGTTCGCCACTCATCATGAGTTACGGTGACAGTTATTATTGTGGTGACTTCACCAAAAAATCGCCAGCTTCATTAGGTTTATAATCATTTATTTCAGAACTTGTGCAACACAACAGGCCTACTGAAGTGAAAAAGTCCCTCTCTCACCCGATCAAGTCAGCCACGTGGTGCGTTCAGGTACAGCATGCAAAAAACGTCCGGCACACTAGAGCCCGATTCGTTACATTGTGATAGATATTATATTATTATGACATGGTGGAGGTCCAATGATGTTTTGGGGTTGTTTTGCTGCCTCTGGCACTGGGTGCCTTGACAGTGTGCAAAGAGTCATGAAATATGGAGACTATCAAAATGTTTTGGGCCGGAATGTAGGGTGTCGTGTCACAAAACCGGGTCTGCATCAGAAGTCATGGGTGTTCCAAAATGACAATGACCCAAAAGATACCCAGATAGCACCAACAAATGGTCGGAGACAGAGAATTATGAGGTGCCCATTGGTGAGTCCGGATCTAAATGGAGAAATCTCAAAATTGCTGTTGCAAGAAGGCACCCTTCAAATCTGAGAAACCTGGAACAGTTCGCAAAAGAAGAGTGGTCCAAAAGTCCATCTGAGAGGTGCACGAAACTTGCTGATGTTCCTAGGAAGCGATTGCTCTCTGTTATTTCTTCCAAATGATGTGCAAACAAATATTGAGGTGAGGGTGCGAATAATTTGTCCAGCCTATTTTTTGAGTTTTGTCTAAAATTGTGTCAATTTTGCCTTTTTTCTCAGCTGTTTTGTTTTTCCAAGAAACATCCAAGCAATAAACATATTCCTACTGAAAACATTTGTAATTGCATTAATTTCTGTGAGAAATTCTGTATTTTCTAGAAAAATTCTCGGGGTGCCAATAATATTATTTCATATTATTAAGTATAATAATATTTCGTCCATGACTGTATACAGTTTAAGTGCGTACGACAGGATAGAAAGTCAAATAGCATTATTGTGCGAATTAGAATCCTATTTTGAGACAATTCGACTATATACAACAATTTGGCAAAGCGCAGATGACGAGAAATTAGTCTTTTAATCCGCTGTTTAGCCACGCCTACCATTATAGGGCTCTAGCGTCCCCACAATGAGGATGACTTTGGCAGGGTGATGGTTTCATCTGATTTAGAATTCAACCCATTTAGGGCGAATTATTCAGAACGAGGAAAATGTGACGAAGAGAGCCACAAAATGTCATTGTTTCAGTCTCTCTACTCCAATATTTTTACTGGATATTCTTTTTATCGAAGTATTTTCCCCCAATTGCTAAATAAATGGTATGGTCATGACAAATGACAGTCTTGTGCTAAATGGAATATGAAATAATAAAATTATATTTATTTAGTATGACAGGGCAAAATTACTCCATAACGATCAAAACTGTCAACTCCACCATTACTGTCGCACCTCCCAAATGATATTCTGTGCCACCCTAGTTAGTCGGGCTTTTGTCATTTCCCTGCCCCGGCTTTGGAGAATGTAAACAAACCAAGAGGCGTGACAGCTAGCAGACATGCTAACCTGAACCGAGTGACGTCTCAGTCTTATTTTCGTTTTTTGAAGTGAAAAATCACACAAAACTAGCTTGGATCGTATCACACGGTAGCGGGGTTGTTGATTGTCTTTGCTGATTGGCAACGCGCCCGGCAGCGAGCAACTTACAGCTCGTTCCCTTGCTCCGGACAGGAGAGCTTGCCGGCGAGGCAGCTGGAGAGTACCGCCGGACAAACCGGCCGACGTCGGAGGAGGGCGTAGCTGCCAAATGGTCAACACGAATATGGCGTAAAATAATGCTTTACTACACGGCGAAGATGTAAATAATGAGAGAGCGGCGTGCAGTTGTGTGCAGCCATCAATGCAGGATGTGTCTGAGGAGAACTTTTCTACACGTCCGTCCATGATCAAACGTAAGTAAATATTCCTTTATTTTAAGGAAGTTTGTTGTGTTTACATTGTAATCGCTGTATTCACGGCCATTTTAACACAAAGCTGCAATTTCTGATGTGGTTAAAAATTTGACAGAACACCAGGCACACGAAGAGCGCAATAAGCCGAGTGTAGCGCCCTCCCGGTAGGGGTGTGTGTGAAAAGCCGCCGGCCTTTAGCCGAGTGGCATTTTCGGTGGACAATCAGCCACAAAATGCAAGCCACCTCCATATTAAAGAGTATGTCATGCCCTGGGAAAATGTTAATATTCCATCATTTATCCATAAACGCATGCCTTTTGTATTCATATCATGCCACCTTGTGTAATTACACACAAGGAAATGGGAGAAATTTGGCTCGATTGTCAAGCTAAAACGACCGGGGCCCGAGATCTGGCAGATTGTGTGCGTGACTTCACTACAAGTGAAGAGAGTTCCACCGGCCACTAGGGGGGGCAGCGCCTGTCTGCATCAATATAATTCCTTCTAGTGAGGGGAGAATTAGGGGTGTTTTGAGCTGCTTATGCTGATGCATTGTGTTCGTCCTGCACATATTCCAGGTTCCCTCAGGAAGAAACACCCCTCGTTGTCAATAAAAGAGAATTCAGAATTGACAGTGAGGGGTGTTTCTTCAACAAGAAAAAGGCTCAGTGCTTTAAGACTGAATGGCGGCGATGATGGCAGACAATTTCGTTTCTAGTTTCAGCGACGAATCTGACGTAGAAGGACGTAACGAATGTTCATCTAATGGTGACGAGGAGAGTTACAAAGCTTTAATCGGTGTTTTAGGTTACCAATTTTAGCCCAAACGAACGCCAATGCAGCGTAAGGAAACGGTCATTGAGGGGAGCAATGACACTGATGAAACATCGGCAGCAGATCGTGTGGGAAACACCAATGATTTGTTTTGCATTTCTTTTTGTGAAGCTGATACACCGTGACTGCAAAATAAAAGAATGCATAGAATAATTATCATTTATTGCGCTACCATAGCTTTTCGCTCTGCCAACAGACACAAATATGAATGGGATCAGAGGATTTGTTCTATATATTTTACGAACGATAATTTATACATGTGTCCAGTCCTGTATCCAATGCGTGACATTTTTTTATTATAAAAGAGTACTCACTCTGGCCATTTCGAGCTTGGCTGCTCCCCTCCTTTGCTTAGCCTTAGCCTCCTTTGCCAGTCATCGTCCTCTTTCTTGATATCTCGGGACATTTAGGTGGCTGCGCGTGTATGGTTGGCACCGCATCTCCTTTGAGCAGCAATCTTTTAGCAAAACCCGATTTCACTTGTCCATAGTTCGAGAAGCTTTCAGGTGGAAAATGCGCACCATAGAAAACCGTGCCGGAGGCTGTGTCTAGAAAATTAGCCCTCTTTGCACGGACGAACCTTACCCATTGTCTGCGTAGTCCAGCTTTTTTTTTTCGCATTCAGGAACTCATGGATACTATATTCCGATAAATAGCTATTTGTACATCACATAGCACAGCAGTTTTGAACCATTCTAGTGATGTTTTGGTCAAACAAACCCGAACGCTACTCTCTCGTCGATAAAAAAGAATGGCACCTGGCTCCGCCTCGACTTTCATTCACTTGTCGTGACATCCCCGCCCCATTCGGCTGTTTCCGGAACACTTTCGGAAATGTTCGTCATTTTCGATCTATTTTCGATAATTGCTCATTAATGTGATAGATTTTTTTGTTAACTTTATCAATATTTGTTATCTTGGCACATAACGGTTCTATTGATGTCTCACACCCCCTTTGCCGCTACATACCCTTTAAAACGTGCAGCCTCAATTTTCTGCAGCCGTTTGGCTGGCGTGATGCGAAAAATAAATGAATTAATCTGCAAAATCAGCTGAATCTGCACTCCATCTGCATTCTCTAAAGCAATTCTGTATTGTGAGATGCTGACCAGGGTGACGTCACATTCGCATTCGTCCTCAACCCAAGACTGAAGCCGGAAGTCACTCATTTACATGGTGCTGGATTCAAAATTTGAATATATAAAACGATCGCTTCCACAAACATCCAAGCGGTCCATTTCATTCAGGAGCATAAAACACTGCGTGAAATATGAAATAAACATGCTTTTTGGTGTCATACGCACTTTAACTGCATGTAAAATACAGAAACATAGAGCATTCAGGGAAAAAAAAACATAATATTTTCATCATTACTTTTTATTTTTTTATTTTTGTTTATTGTTATTTAGTCTTATTGATTTCAGTGTATAAGGAAAAATGAAATATAGGTTTCGTTAAGAACTTTTGTTTGTGAATAAGAAACGTGGCATAAAGAATTAGACTGTATTAAATATACAAAACTATTATGTCTGGGGTAAGCGTAGTAAAAATAATATCTTTTAAATTCAAATTTATAGGGGCCTCGTGTTTGGGTTATAACTTATATCGTAGCTATGACGTTGGAGAGAAGCTCTAGCCTGAAGGCCTGCGCCTGCCGATTAGTTTTCACCCAGCGCGTCTTCGGATGCTGCGCCTGCCTCCATCGCGCATGCGCAGCATCTGCAGGACCCTGCACGGAGGAAGCAGTGGAGGAAAATGGCCCTCGATAATTTAATTTTCGCCCAATGCATTCTTTATTTTTTAGCCTTTGTGTTTGGCTTTATCTCCGTGGTGCCCCTGTCCGAAAACACGGAGGACTTCGGGGGGAAATGTTTGCTGTTCACGCGCGGGATGTGGCAGAATGAGAACATCACGGTATCGAAGCAGCGCTTCATCGTGGAGGAATGGGGAGCGGAATCCTCCTGCAGTTTCATCGCATTCGTCGGGATTGCTTCCCTCATATTGTCTGCAGTCCAAGCCTGGAGGCTGCTCTTCTTCCTTTGCAAAGGACACGATGAGTGAGTACAGATTGAATGGCCCTAATTGTTCCGACTACCTCCGAAGACACGATTGCGTGCTTCTTGAAGCATGACAGGCAGAAACAGCTTTGCCAGGAAGGTGGGGGAAATACATGTTAGTTGCCTATTCTAGAGCCATAATCATCATATAATTGTTGCCATTTATCCATTTATTACAGTATACTTTTGGGAAGGTGCACCCAATTGCAGAAATATACTTAAAAAAAATTCAGTTGGGTGGGTAAAGACTACTTTTGAATATAAAATATACAGTAGGGTTGGGAACCTCTAGATACCTTATGATACGATTCAATTTGCGATACAAGGCTCACGATAACGATCTCACGATATGGCGATACAACAATGACTAGGAAATCATTCTAGGATAATCAACAAAACGACTAATAAACAGAAAAATAAGCTAGTTTCATCCTTCTGCTGTGATTTTATCAATAGTAGACGTCAAATCCCTTTGAAGTGGGAGGGATGGCAGCATAGGGTGCAATAAAATAATTGTACTACATACTGTATATACATGTGTGTATATACATACTAGCCCTTCTCAAAAAATTAGCATATTGTGATAAAGTTCATTATTTTCTGCAATGTACTGATAAACATTAGACTTCCATATATTTTAGATTCATTACATACAACTGAAGTAGTTCAAGCATTTTATTGCTTTAATATTGATGATTTTAGCAAAAAAGTCAAGAAAAAACCAAAATCCCTATTTAAAAAAATTAGCATATTTCATCCGACCAATACAAAAAAGTGTTTTTTAATACAAAAAAAAGTCAACCTTCAATTAGTTATATCAGCTATGCACTCAATACTTGGTCGGAAATCCTTTTGCAGAAATGACTGCTTCAATGTGGTGTGGCATGGAGGCAATCAGCCTGTGGCACTGCTGAGGTGTTATGGAGGCCCAGGATGCTTCGATAGCGGCCTTAAGCTCATCCACAGTGTTGGGTCTGGTGTTGCTCAACTTCCTCTTCACAATATCCCACAGATTCTCTATGGGGTTCAGGTCAGGAGAGTTGACAGGGCAATTGAGCACAGTAATGCCATGGTCAGTAAACCATTTACCAGTGGCTTTGGCACTGTGAGCAGGTGCCAGGTCGTGCTAAAAAATGAAATCTTCATCTCCATAAAGCTTTTCAGCAGATGGAAGCATGAAGTGCTCCAAATCTCCTGATAGCTAGCTGCATTGACCCTGCCCTTGATAAAACACAGTAGACCAACACCAGCAGCTGACATGGCACCCCAGACCATACTGACTGTGAGTACTTGACACTGGACATCAGGCATTTTGGCATTTCCTTCTCCCCAGTCTTCCTCCAAACTCTGGCACCTTGATTTCCGAATGACATGCAAAATTTGCTTTCATCTGAAAAAAGTACTTTGGGACCAGAGAGCAACAGTCCAGTGTTGCTTCTCTGTAGCTCAGGTCAGGCGCTTCTGCCGCTGTTTCACACACGCCTGTGCACAGTGGCTCTGGATGTTTCTACTCCAGACACAGTCCACTGTTTCTGCAGGTCCCCCAAGGTCTGGAATCGGCCCTTCTCCACAATCTTTCTCAGGGTGCGGGTCACCTCTTCTGGTTGTGCAGCGTTTCCTGCCACACTTTTTCCTTCCCACAGACTTCCTACTGAGGTGCCTTGATACAGCAATCTGGGAACAGCCTATTCAGTCAGAAATTTCTTTCTGTGTCTTAGCCTCTTGCTTGAGGATGTCAACGATGGCCTTCAGGTCGGCAGTCATGCCCATGATTGTGGTTTTGAGTAATGAACCAGGCTGGGAGTTTTTAAAAGCTGCAGGAATCTTTTGCAGGGGTTTTGAGTTAATTCGTTGATTCAGATGATTTGGTTAGTAGCTTCTTTAGAGTACCTTTTCATGATATGCTACTTTTTTGAGATAGGGATTTTTGTTTTTTCTTGACCTTTTTGCCAAAATCATCAATATTAAAACAATAAAAGGCTTGAACTACTTCAGTTGTGTGTAATGAATCTAAAATACAGTACTGTGCAAATGTTTTAGGCAGGACACCTGACTAAAACTTTTGCACAGCACTGTATATTTTTATTAATATTATGTATATACAGGATATACTGTATGTATATATTTTCCCCAAGTGAAAGCTTCCATGATCCAAATAAATTTAATAATTAAAAAAATATACGTATACAGTACTGTGCAAAAGTTTTAGGCAGGTGTCCTGCACAGGTACAGGTACAAGTACAGGTGTCCAGTACTTGTACAGTACTGCACAGTACTGTATTTTAGATTCATTACACACAACTGAAGTAGTTCAAGCCTTTTATTGTTTTAATATTGATGATTTTGGCAAAAAGGTCAAGAAAAAACAAAGTTTTGTACAGTACTGTATATGAACATCAAATGTTTATCAGTACATTCCAGAAAATAATGAACTTTATTACAATATGCAATTTTTTTTTAGAAGGACTGGTATGTGTATATAATATATAATTAGGGGTGTGCCATTTTAGGCACCCCATGATTCGATTCGATTACGATTCAGGGGGCTATGATTAGATTCTTGAATGATGATCATGGTATTGACGACGGTCACGGTTATCACGATTATCAATGCATCGTGCATTACTAATTAATAAAGTAGACAAACAAATTTTTGTCCATTATTTGTTTAAAATATCCTAATGATTCAACTGGAACGATGGAAACATGCCCATACAACAAAAAGCTGCCCTTAAGCTGCTTTTATATTTATTTATTTTCACAAGAAAGTGCAAAAACATCAACCATTTTAAAAGGGAGTACTCATTTCTCTCAACAATACAATAAAATTCACACTGGTGGAATGAATTCCACATTTTCTAGAAACAAAGTGTCCTTAGAAATAAAACTTCTTTTAACCAGTATACTTTGTTTTCACAGATTTCTGTACTATTTCGCATGTTTGTAATGTTACCGCTGTACTTAATCTTGGTTTTACACGTTCTGCATATGAAATAAAAACACGTTAGTGAATTAGCTAATTACCTTAGCTCTCGGCGCTAACTATTAACACCTCAAAACCAACAACAATAATGGCTAAACAGGACAAGAGGATTCGTGTACTCACCTCTTATAGACACACACGGGTCTTAGCAACATACTCAGGACATTTTTCAATTGACATGACTTGAAACTACAGCTGGATATCTGAAAGATAATGAGCAACGAACTATCTCTCTTCCCTTTTCGCTCTAAAAAATAACTGTGTGGTCGCACAGAAGCGTGACCTCTTTGCCTGCCTGTCTCATACACAAATTTATTTTCCAGTCTTTTGAAAAGGAGTAAATCTCTTACTCAGTTACAGGCAGCATCCATTATAACCTTGTGCGTGCGTCTGTTAAAGGTGTCCGGGTGGCAGACGTGTCTTGAATTTCGTTCCGCTTCGAGCGGCTGTCATAAAGTTATGTGGGAAAATCATCGTTTTTGAACCTTTATGAATTGTAATCGAATCGTCACGTGTCGAATCGCGGTGCATTTAATAATCGAATTTTTGGAACGCCTCTAATATATATTGGCTATATGGCGGAAAACACAGACAAGGCTGAAAAAGCAGTTTCTGCTCTTGCACCCCTCTTTAAAATAAACCGCTGTATTTTAAGCCAAAAGAACTGGTGTGTTTGATAGAACAATATGTCTATATGCTGCCATAGCAGATTCATGGCGCATTAACCTCATTAACTATTTTTAATTTGTCCGTTTTACCCTGGAAATCCCCATTTACAGACGTCGTGCAACCGCTTTTGTTTCAACCTAGCCATAAAAAGAAGGTAAGTAATCGTATTTATTATTTGAAGTGTCTGTCATTTTTAGCTTAGAATCATTAATTGATGTCTAATATTTAGTTAAAAAAAAGACTTTAAAGAATTATTCACTCGCATATTTTAAACTTTTAAACAAATTACGTCACAATGAAAAACTAAATAGTCTGTAAATAGTCACAGATATCTGTCGCTTACGGTAATTGTATTTTTTTCGTTACTGTCGCGTTTTCTTCAATATTTTAGATGATAAATAATCGACCCAAACAAATGAAAATTGAAAAAAAAAATGTTTAAAGGGTAAATATATGAAAAGGAAAATCTCGACCTCTCCTTGATGTCTGCGATTTCTGCATTGCGACCCTTGTTATATTACCGTGTTTCAAAAGAAAGAAAGAAAGTCGATTGTCAAATGCTGGTGTTGTGCAGTAATGAGCAGACGTGACTTCTGTGGCGTTTGTTAACTTTTTTTATGCCTGACAACACTCGCACACACACACTAGATATAATCAAATAGCAACCTAGATGCGCTACGTTAGATCCCATGCCATTGGCTGCGTGAGCCCAGAGTGATCATGGGACGCGTAGTCCATATAATACATTGATGAATTAAAAACCGCCATGACTGAATAAAGTCAAGCAGGCCAAATCAATCCATACCAGTGACTGTAGGTAATGGTGCAAATATTGTTAATTCAGTACGTATCACAGATGGACTCGGACGACAAATAGGATGTTTTCGTCATGTGGTAAACATACCTGCTAAGAGAGAAGTAGCAATCAACAGTGTGCCCCGCCTCACTTTACGAATAATAAAGATTGTTCTCAGCACTTTTATACAAAATTTCTTCAGATCAGTAAGAGGTAAGCACATAAATATTATGCACTATAATAAATGTTTCTTTGATGGCATTGTTTTTTTTGCTTGTTAGCAAAACAAAAAACATTAAAAAAAAAAAAAAAAAAAAAAAAAAACACTTGTATTTTTTGTTTCAGAGCATTAAATGTATTGAATCGAATCAAAAATCATGTTCCTCGTATTGAAAATCATACCGGACCATGACTTAACTGTATCGTTGCATCCCTAATTTGTGCTAGTTCAGGACATCCCTAATAGTGTGTATATTGTTGTTAGTACTTCTATCTCATACTCAAGAGGTTTTTCAGCCCTTGTGTGGTTTTGCATTTTGTCCTCGTTCCTCAAATTTTTAAAACATACATATTCATCTTTCCGTTGATGTGAATATGATCGTAAATATGTATGCTGTATGTGCGATGTGATGACTCCAGCCCCCCATGACCTTAAGAAGGACAAGCTCTCTATTAAGCAAAAAAATAAACAACAGTAAAGAATGTGAATGCTCTGATTTTAAAATTTTTTTTTTTTTTTTTTACAGCTCCATCTTTAATGCCTTCCTCAACCTGCTGATTAGCTCCTTGGTGGTGTTCACAGTCTTCCTGTCAAGTACCATGGTTAGTGTGGGCTTCAACCTGTGGTGTGACTCACTCACAGAAGGTGGCACCATGCCCAGCAGGTAGGAGAACAATCCACATCTTTTTCTTTTTTTTTTTAGTACAAGACGTCGGGAACTCATCCCAAAGCTCTGTAACAAAACAATTTGACAAGCAGAATGTGACAAAATCATGCCAGTCTTCATACTAGCTTCGCTAGTATAGAGCACAGCTATTCTACCAGTACATCCCAATCGTGTCATCACCCTCAGTGTGCATTGTGCGTTCAAAACATGGCGCCCTCCATAGGTCAAAACATGTACAAAATATAGATTTTAAAATCAATGGCAATATTTTATGTGTTTGTAATAACATTTGTGTTTTAATTAAAGTGCCTGTGACTGGATAAAAAAAATCTTAAATAGCATTATTATGTGAATTACAATCATATTTTGAGACGATTCAACTACGTACAACAGTGACCGTGGCGCAGTTGGTAGCTTGAGTTGTCCTGGGACCGAAGGGTCAGCGGTTCGATTCCTGGCTATGACACAGTTGAAGTGCCCTTGGCCAAGGCACTGAATCCTAACTTGCCCCAATGGGTTGGCAGTGCCTTGCATGGCAGCAGCACCCTTGGTGTGTGTGAATGTTTCCGTGAAAGGGTAAATATGTGCTAATGTAAATGCAATGCGCTTTGGGTGTTGTAACAATATAGATAAAGCACTATATAAGTACTCCCCATTTGGCAAAGCACAGATGACGAGAAATTAGTCTTTTAATCTGCCGTTTAGACCCGCCTGTTATTATAGCCCACTAGCGTCCCCACCTGGATGATGATGTCGGCAGGGTCACGAATTCATCTGATTTAGAATTCAACCCATTGAGGGGAAAGATTCAGAACGAGGAAAATACGACACAGAGTAGCAAAATGTCATCATTGTTTCAGTCTCTCTACGCCAATATTTCTACAGGATTTTCTTTTTATCTTTCTTCTTTATCTTCTTTTTATTTAAGTATTTTTCCCCAATTGCAATTGAAATATTAAAAATGCTTTTATTCAGTACGACATGGCAAAATTACCTCATAAAACTATCGACTCCATGCACCTCCTGAACGATATTTTATGTTATCGGAATTAGTCCGGCTTTTTTCATTTCCCTGCCCCAGCTTCGGAGAGCGTAAGCAAACCAGGAAGCATGACAGCTAGCCGACATAACCCTTACCCGAGCCGAGCGGCTTTTCCAAGTCTTATTCTCGCCTTTCGAAGCGAAAAATCACACAAAACTACCCCGGTCATGTCTAGGTTGTCGATTGTCTTCACTGATCTGCAACCCCCGTCCGGCCGAGAGCACGTTACAGCTCGTTGTTCCTCTGCTGCGGGCAGGAGAGCTCGTTTGCCTGGGAAGCAGCTGGAGAATGACCGCCGGACAAACCGGCCTACGTTGTAGTGGGGCGCTACTCGTGGCCAAGCCAAGAAAAGCACATTCTCGACGGGAAAGCAATTAGGACCAAGCGGGCCGATGTCGGAGTGGGGCGCTGCTCGTGGCCAAGCCGAGGAAAGTGCATTCTCGGCGGGCGTGCCTTTATCGTCACCCATGTGGCCTTCTCGGTGGACAGGGAGTATTCTCACCCACAAAATTCAAGCCATCTCCTTATTAAAACGTGTGCCATGATTCCAGTATTTGACATAATATAAAACATGTAGCTTACTCACCTCACAATGGTCGCATAGTTGTCGGACTTGTTTTGGCCATTATCCGCAGTGAACAGGAAATTTTTGAAACCCAAAAAGGCTCACACGGCCTCTCCCTGGTGCAGCAACAAAAACCTGCAGCACATAGGGCTGGCGTGATGCGAAAAATAAACGAAATAATCTGCAAAATGGTCGTTGTGAATACTGTAGTACTGGCTGTATACTGAAGATGATTATCCCGCTGACATCGCAGTCTTCGTCAATCCAGGAAGTCACTCATTTTCATGGTGCGGGATTCAAAAAATTATATATACACTGGGGCAAATAAGTATTTAGTCAACCATAATTGTGCAAGTTCTCCCACTTGAAAACATTAGAGAGGCCTGTAATTGTCAACATGGGTAGACCTCAACCATGAGAGACAGAATGTGGAAAACCCCCCAGAAAATCACATTGTTTGATTTTTAAAGAATTTATTTGCAAATCATGGTGGAAAATAAGTATTTGATCAATACCAAAAGTTCATCTCAATACTTTGTTATGTACCCTTTGTTGGTAATAATGGAGGCCAAAGGTTTTCTGTAACTCTTCACAAGCTTTTCACACACTGTTGCTGGTATTTTGGCCCATTCGTCCATGCAGATCCCCTCTAGAGCAGTGATGTTTTGGGGCTGTCGTTGGGCAACACGGACTTTTAACTCCCTCCACAGATTTTCTATGGGGTTGAAATCTGGAGACTGGCTTGGCTACTCCAGGACCTTGAAATGCTTCTTACGAAGCCACTCCTTTGTTGCCCTGGATGTGTGCTTGGGATCATTGTCATGCTGAAAGACCCAGCCACGTGTCATCTTCAATGCCGTTGCTGATGGAAGGAGATTTTCACTCAAAATCTCTCGATACATGGCCCCATTCATTCTTTCCTTTACACAGATCAGTCGTCCTGGTCCCTATGCAGAAAAACAGCCCCAAAGCATCATGTTTCCACCCCCATGCTTCACAGTGGGTATGGTGTTCTTCGGATGCAATTCAGTATTCTTTCTCCTCCAAACACGAGTACCTGTGTTTCTACCAAAAAGTTCTAGCAGTGCAGAATTTGAGTCCCTGGCGGCGCATTGTTTTTCTGATAGTAGCCTCTGCAAGTGTGGTCCCAGCTCTCTGGAGGTCATTCACTAGGTTCCCCAGTGTGGTTCTGGGATTTTTGCTCACAGTTCTTGTTATCATTTTGATGCCACGGGGTGAGATCTTGCATGGAGCCCCAGATCGAGGGAGATTATCAGTGGTCTTGTATGTCTTCCATTTTCTAATAATTGCTCCAACAGTTGATTTCTTTACACCAAGCGTTTTACCTATTGCGGATTCAGTCTTCCCAGCCTGGTGCAGGTCTATAATTTTGTCTCTGGTGTCCTTCGACAGCTCTTTGATCTTGGCCACAGTGGAGTTTGGAGTGTGACTGACTGAGGGTTGTGGACAGGTGTCTTATATACCGATAATGAGTTAAAACAGGTGCCATTAATACAGGTAACGAGTGGAACCTCGTTAGAAGAAGTTAGACCTCTTTGACAGCCAGAAATCTTGCTTGTTTGTAGGTGACCAAATACCTATTTTCCACTCTAATTTGAAATAAATTCTTTAAAAATCAAACAATGTGATTTTCTGTTTTTTTTTTTTCACATTCTGTCTCTTATGGTTGAGGTTTACCCATGTTGACAATTACAGGCTTCTCTAATCTTTTCAAGTAGGAGAACTTGCACAATTGGTGGTTGACTAAATACTTATTTGCCCCACTGTATATCGATCGCTTCCACACCGATCCAAGCAGTCCTTTTCATTCAGGAGCATAAAATACAATATTAAATAATTAACCTGCTTTGTCTGTCACAGGCAGTTTAAGAAAAACAATTTATTGCACTTGAATGGGTGATTTATTAGGATGTATTGTCACTACATCAGTGGTTGAATTGGTTAAAAAAATTGACGGTAATATCGCATATTGGCAACAATTTATGAGACAATGTATCGCCTATACTAAAATTTGTTAATGCGAAAGAGCTAATATCTATATCTATTTCTATCTCCCATAGTTGTGAAGACCTGCAGGACACTGATCTAGAGCTGGGTCTGAACAATTCTGCCTTCTATGACCAGTTTGCTATAGCTCAGGTAAACCCCTAAAGAGCCAACAAAACCTTCCCACCAATCCCTCATCAATGTACCAAATTCTTCTCGTTTTTTTAGTTTGGTCTCTGGGCTGCATGGCTCACCTGGCTGGCCATTACTGTGCTGGCCTTTCTCAAGGTGTACCACAACTACAGACAAGAAGACCTGCTGGATAGTCTCATCCATGAGAAGGAGCTGCTCCTTGGACGCTCCTCTCGCCGCAGCTCTGACCTCAAAACCGGCCTCATCTAGGAGGGAAAGGATCCACACGCACATATTCACTAACTCCCAAGTCCCTATGTTTCCTCTCCTGCCATGACAAACTCCAATGCTTGCCTCTGTTGACAATCAAAATGAGTTGGCTTTTGTGCAGATGGTGAACTACAGTGGTATAAAAAGTATCTAAACCTTCTGGAATTTCTCACATTTCTGCATAAAATCACCATCAAATGTAATCTGATCTTTGTTAAAATCACACAGATGTAAAAACAGTGTCTTCTTTAACTAAAACCACCCAAATATTTATAGGTTTTCATATTTCAATGATGATGGCATGCAAACAATGACTGAAGGGGGAAAAAAAAGTAAGTGAACCCTGTGCCTGAGAAGACCTAAAGAGCAATTGAAACCATTTTATACCAAACAATTTAAGTCAGGCATGTGCCCAATCACTGATGAGTGGTTTAAAACTGTCCTGTCCACTATAAAAAACACACCTGGTAAGATTTGTCTTGATGAGAAGCATTGTCTGATGTGCATCATGGCTTGGTCATAAGAGCTGTCTGAAGACCTGAGATCAAGGATTGTTGATTTGTATAAAGCTGGGAAAGGAGACAAAATATTTCTAAAAGTCTGGATGTTCATCACTTGAGAGTCAGAGAAGTTGTCTACAAATGGAGAGAAATTGGCACTGTTGCTTCTCTCCCAAGTAGTGGCCATCCACAAAAGATGATGCCAAGAGTTCAGCGCAGAATACTCAGAGAGGTAAAAAAAAGAACCCTAGAGTGTCTGCTAAAGACTTAAAGAAATCACTGGCACAGTCCAATATCTCTGTGCACAAATCAACTATATGTAAAACTATGGCCCAGACTAGTGTTCATGGGAGGACTCCACAGAGGAAGCCACTGCTGTCTAAAAAAAAACATTGTTGCTCATTTAATGTTCGCAAAAAGGAAATTGGACACCCCACAGAAGTTTTGGCATAATATTTTGTGGACTGATGAAACCAAATTTGAATTGTTTGGGAGTAACACAAAACGTCATCTGTGGAGGAAAAATGGAACAGCTCACAAACATCAACCCCTCATCCCCACTGTGAAGCATGGTGGCAGGAGCATCATGATTAAGGGCTGTTCTGCTACCTTGGGGCCTGGACAACTATCAGTCATTAATGGAAGAAGGAATTCAAAAGTTTTTCAGGATGTTTTGCAGGAAAACCTGAGGCCGTTTGTTAGATAGTTGAAGCTAAAAGGAGTATGGATGCTGCTACAAGACAATGATCCAAAACACAGAAGTAAATCAACTTCAGAATGGTTTCAGAAGAACATAATACACATTCTGGAGTGGCCAAGTCCAGAGTTAAACCCCATTGAGATGCTGTGGCATGACCGTAAAGACGGTGATTCATGCCAGACATCCCAGGAATCTGACTGAACTACAGCAGTTTTGTAGAGAAGAATGGGCCAAGATTAGTTCTGTGCGATGCGATAGTTGTGTTCGATGTGCCAGACTGATCTGCAGCTATAGGAAGCGTCTAGTTGAAGTTATTGCTGCCAAAGGGGGGGGGGGGGGGGGTACAAAATATTAAATGTGATGGTTCACTTCCATATTTTTCCCCCTTCTGTCATTGTTTACATACTATCCTCATTGAAGTATGAAAACCTACAAATGTTTGGGTGGTTTTTGTTAAAGCAGACACTGTTTTTTCATCTGTGTGATCTTGAGAGAGATCAGATCACATTTGATGGTGATTTTATGCAGAAATGTGAGAAATTCCAAAAGGTTCAGTTACTTTTTCAGTGTAAAGGGTTAAGCTTTTTTTTTACTCTCGTAAGTGGATTCCCATTAATAAAATCCACTGATTGACATCAATCCTTGCTTTATTCAGTATAGTATATTCACCCAATCAGTGTCTTCCTCCTTTTAGTTTGAATTGTAACAATGTCATTTATAGCAAATACAGTATATTACTAGCTAATAGGGGTGGGAACCTCTGGGTAGCTCACGATAACGGTGATCTCATGGCGATACAATAATTTCCGATACATTCGTTCATAGATGTGGGAGTCTTGGGGCACCTAAAGATTCAATTACTATTCGGAGGTTATGATTCGATTATATATCGATTATTGATCCGCCCCCCAGCTATTAGCTAAATTTTAATGTTTCGTACATTAGTTACAAAAATTGCACAAAAATCCACCTAAATAAACGACTATTTCACTATCAAGTTAACAGTGCAAAACAGTAAATAAAATACTCAAGTCCCTATTCTGTATCAGCAGCTTTAAACTACATTCAATTAATTTAATGTTGTGAATCAACTGTTAAAGTTAAAATTGCTGCCGTTATTCCATAATTTCCCTTTTGTCTACTTTCGACATGTGGAAGTTTTATAACTGTTTCATCATTTAAAGATAGATTCAAGTCAAGATTTTGCCAATTTAGGAGTATTTTAGATAAAAAGTAAATTAGGAAAGGTTTGCTACAACAGCCGTCCAGAGAAGTCACTGCTTTTAGATGGCGGCTGTTTAGTAACGGCGGCGAGACTGTCATTTCGCATCTAGTTTTCTATACATGTGCTAATGACACCGAGGCTGTCATTTCGCATCTAGTTCTTTATACATGTGTTTCTCAAATCTTCCACGGCCAAATCGCGAATAATGTAAGAATCGGAAATTTCGCATACCTGAATTCGTTAGGAAATCATTCTACGGTATTCTACAATAAACAGTAGAACAAGCTCTTTTCATCCTTCTTTTGTGAATTGGAATGAGTTTATCACTAGAAAACATCCAATCCGTTTGAACTGGGAGGGTGGCAGCGTAGCCTAAACGTTCATCCTTCCCACTTCAAACGGATTGGACGTCTACGGCAGTGGCAGACAATGCCAGGCAATGGGTTCATTTTTGAGGCATTTCACCTAATTTCCTGTTAATTTTTGGTCAATTCCTTTTCCTTGGGGGCATTCACAGGTCACTTCCTGTTGATTTGTGGGCATTTACATGTTACTTCCTGTTGATTTTGAGTCACGTCCTTTTGAGTAACCCAAAATCAACAGGAAGTGACCTGTAAATGCCCCCAAATTTTAAATCACATCCTTTTCAGTTACCCAAAATCAACAGGAAGTGACGTGTAAATGCCCCCCAAGATCACTATAGACACTATTCTAATCAGTGTTGCCAACTCCCCAGGAAGGAAAGTAGCTATTGGCGGTCCTAGAAGTCACTAGATGAGATCATCACCTAATTTACCTAATTGGCAATTTGCATGGAATTGTAGGAGAGGGAGAAGCAAAATGTGAGTAAAAAAAACAAAAAACAAACATTCTACATATATTTAGAACTAAAAATGAAGCCTACCTCTTTTTAACATTATAAACTAAATGGACCAAAAATACAATACAGTACAATGGAAAAATAATGATGGCAACTTGTTGCAAGATTCGTCGCTAGTCGCTTTAATAAAAAATGTCACCAAGAGGCTTTGGAAAGTTGCCACATTTAGCGAGAAAGTCGCCAAGTCGGCAACACTGATTGAAATTGAACATTTTCTAAGCAGCATGTTGCTTCCTTTTTTCTCCTCTAAACAGTGATACCTTTTCAAAACGATAAATTGATTGTTGATGTGAGCATATTGATAACGTTTTGGGCTACAAAGTATCGCAATATATCACCTTTTCGATAATAAAGGTAGTCCCCGTGTTACGAACGAGTTCCATTCCTACGCTGTCAACATAAACCGAATTTCCGCAAAAGTCTGAATTGACCCTTTAAGTACCCCTAAATACCCCCAAATCTCAAAATAACCGTACAAAAACATGTATTATACGTCATTGGACCATCCTCGCCAAAACGTTAGAGCTAAGTTGTTGCTAGACAGCGAGCTAAGCTCCGAAATGACAATGACAGACATCCGTGTGGTTTGCAGCTTATTCAGCTGCTCATTACATGAACACTTGCAAAATGAAACTAAAATAAAAATGAAATTAAATCTGTTTCATCTTAAACAACAGTAATTCAAATTTGCGTTTATAACTACCTGCTGATACAGCAATAACAATCCATACAAACGATTAGCATGTATCAGTTAGCGACCGCACATAATCAAAAACAATCACATGAACTTGTCCCAAGTATTGGACCACAATTGAAAACGCACAATTAACAGTACAAAAGGCGTTATATTCAGTGGTATGAAAATGTATCTGATCCTTTAGGAATTTCTCACATATCTGCATAAGATCACCATCAAATCTGATCTTTGTCAAAATCAAACAAATGAAAAAAAAAAAACGTCTGCTTTAACTAAAATCACCCAAACATTTATAGATTTTGATATTCTGGGGGTGTGGTGGCTCAGTGGTAGAGTAGTTGTGTCCTTGAGCAAGACACTGAACCCCACGTTGCTCCCGGTGCTGCGTAGGTGTATGGCGAGATAGTGTAGAGCGCCTTAAAAGGTGGAAAAGCGCTGTATAAGTAGAACACCATTTATATTATTATTATTAATGAGGATAACATGAAAACAATAACAAAAGGGGGAAAATAAGTAAGTGGGCCCTCTGCCTAAGGAGACTTAAAGAGCATTTGAAGCCCATTTTTACCAAACAATTTAAGTCAGGTGTGTGCCCAATCACTGTGAGGGGTTTAAAGCTGCCCTGCCCACTATAAAACACACACCTGGTAAGAAATGTCTTGATGAGAAGCATTGTCTGATGTGCACCATGGCTCGGTCCGAAGAGCTGTCTGAAGAGCTGCAATCAAGGATTGTTAATTTGTATAAAGCTGGCCAAGGATACAAAACCATCTCTAAAAGTTTGGATGTTCATCATTCGACAGCCTGAGAAGTTGTCTTCAAATGGAGATTTTAGCACGGTTGCTTCTCTCCCAAGGAGTGGCCGTCCACCAAAGATGACGCCAAAAGTTCAGTACTTAGAGAAGTTAAAAAGAACACTAGAGTGTCTGCTAAAGACTTACAGAAATCACTGGCACAGTCCAATATCTCTGTGCACACATCAACTATATGTAAAACTATGACCAAGAATAGTGTTCTTGGGAGGACTCCACGGAGGAAACCACTGCTGTCTAAAAAAAACACAAAGTTGCCCGTTTAATGTTCGCAAAAAGGCACTTGGACACTCCACAGAAGTTTTGGCAAATTTTTATGTGGGCTGATGAAACCAGATGAATTGTTTGGGAGTAACACAAACCGACATGTGTGGAGGAAAAATGGAACAGCTCACCAACATCAACACCTCATCCCCACCGGGAAGCATGATGGAGAGAGTCATCATGATTTGGGGCTGTATTGCTGCCTCATGGCCTGGATAACTTGCAATCATCAAAACCTGAGGCCGTCTGTCAGACCGTTGAAGCTAAATGAGGATGGCTGCTGTAACCAGACAATGATCCAAAACACAGAAGTAAATCAACTTCAGAAAATGGTTTCAGAAGAACAAAAACTCCATCTTGAGTGGCCAAGTCAAAGTTCACACCATTGAGATGCTGTGGCATGACCTAAAGACAGCGATTCATGCCAGACATCCCAGGAATCTGACTGAACTACAGTAGTTTTGTCGAGAAGAATGGGCCAAGATTAGTCCTGATTAATGTGCCAGACTGATCTGCAGCTATCGGAAGCGTCTGGTTGAAGTTATTGCTGCTCAAGACGGGGGGGCACACAATTTTAAATGTGATGGTTTACTCACTTATTTTTTCACCTTCTGTCACTGTCTTCATGCTATCCTCATTAAAATATGAAAATCTATAAATGTTCTGGTGGTTTTAGTTAATGCAGACACTGTTTTTACATCTGTGTGATTTTGATAAAAATCACATCACATTTGATGGTGATTTTACGCAGAAATGTGAGGAATTCCAAAAGGTTCAGATACTTTTTCATCCTACTGCAAACGGTTAAGCTTTTTTACTCTCGTAAGTGGATTTACATTAATAAAATCCACCGTACAGACAAATGTGAGTACAGGCTAGCAGGGTTTCCCTCTCTTTCTCACTCACCTGTGTGACTTCTTTGTTGGAACTAATGCGCTCATCCTCATGTGTGCGCATTCCCGTGCGCTCTTTTTCGTGTGCGCACACATTTTTCTTTGTGTGCGCATGCACTCTTACTCACGCGCCGTTAGTACTACCTGCTCTACGCGTCCTGCGACTAAATAAACGCATCACAAAACAAAAGCCAGCATTATAAAAAAAGCAACAAAAAAAATTAAAGTCGAACTCACGTAAGTAGGTTTTGTCATAACCCGGGGACTACCTGTATTATCACACCCCTACTAGCTACTGATACATGGACATACTATATTATCATATTACTCGATACTTTACTGTCTTTGTGAACCATATGCATGAGACTAAACGCATGACTAAGTTACAGTTCAGTGGCTTTTAGGATAATATATTGCGTCTTACTGTATACACTGATAAATGTGACTTTTGTTTTATGGTAACGTAGGTCTACACTTAATCTTGCATGCGGCAGCAAAAATGCTAAAACTGCTTTTGTGATGTTCCCGCACTTGCGATATAGTTATGAAAATTATTAACTGCCATCCGCGCTGAAATGATTTTAGCAACTTGTATTGCACATCTCAAGCAGACTCCTTACCATGGACTGTCAGCATTAGAAATTCATGCTATAAAAGCAGAAATGAATGCATGTCACAAAACCATTTGATTCATTTTATTCAAAACAATTGAATTCAGGAGAGAAGCGACCAAGAAAACCCTTCTTACAAAGGCACTTCTTACAAAGTGACGATACATTAAAAGCAGCCAAGCTAAACTGTGCATACACATTTCTTCACGACCAGTGTTTTGTTTTTTTTTGTTGTTTTTTTACAAAATGTCTTTGCTTCCATACTAGCATTATAGTTAATATTGCTTTGACATAATGCACTTTTCATCAAATCTATTACATGAACAACTGTGTTTGAATGGTAAATGTGTGTTATTGCTCATAATGAGAGGTACACATTGTGAAAAATGTACATGGTGGTTTCAATTATGCTTTGATAAAGGGAACTCACATAATTCTTCTATTTGTCATCTGTGTTTCGCCTCAAAATAACTTTGTGTAAGTTGAACGCTAGAGTTGTCGATAAAAGCATTTTAAAATGATATCGGATCATATCGACATCGGTTTTTCATCATCTGTTTTGGGTCGATATGCATGTTTTCTTCAGACTGAATGTAGAAGCCTTCTGCCTTTGTACAAGGGCTGGTCACAGTTTAGCACAGTAGTTATGCTTATTGACCATTAGATGTCGCCAACCTAAGATGCTTGGGATTTGTTATGTGAACATGGTCATTATTACAGCATCCAGTGGGGCATCAGAATACAATTGGCCATAAAATGTTAAGCCCATGATTGCATATATCGGTATCGGTTTGATATCGGATTTTTGGAGTTGGACAATATCGGGATATCGGTTAAAAGACATTATCAGACAACTCTATTGAACACTGTCCCTCAAACAAACCAAGCTAGATTAGCATCACAAAGGCAAACTGAATATTGCGTTTTGAAAGAAATGTAATTTACGACAATTTAGAAATATGATTAGGGATGGTTTCAAAAGTGTTGCAATGTGACAGAAAGTAATCTCCCAGGCATCGTCACTGAGGAGCCCGTATCCTCCTCCTCATTTCACACAAATTACCACTGCCAAATGCACTCACAGGCCATATTAAATACACCTACACAAGGGTAATGAGGATTATACATGTGCTGCATCAAAACAATGCCCTAACACGGAGCATGGCACTCTTATTATTTAAAATTGTTCACCTAACAATGCATACAGTGGTATGAAAAAGTATCGTAACCTTTTGGAATTCCTCACATTACCATCAAATGTTATCTGATCTTTGTAAAAATCACACAAATGAAAAAACAGATTCTGCTTTAACTAAAACCAACCATTTACAGGTTGTCATATTTTAATGAGGATAGCATGCAAACAATGACAGAAGGGCGAAAAATAAGTAAGTGAATCTTCTGCCTAACAAGACTTAAAGAGCAATTGAAACCAATTTTTATCAAACAAATTAAGTCAGGTGTGTGCCCAATCACTGGTGAGTGGTTTACAGCTGCCCTGTCCACTATAAAACACACACCTGGTCCAATATCTCTGTGCCCACATCAACTATATTGTGTTCATGGGAGAACTCCATGGAGGAAGCCACTGCTTTCTAAAAAAACATTGTTGCTTGCTTAATGTTTGCAAAAAGGCACTTGGACACACCACAGAAGTTTTGGCAAAATATTTTGTGGAGTGATGAAACCAAATTGGAATTGTTTGGGAGTAACATACAATGTTATGTTTGAAGGAAAAATGGAACAGCTCACCAACATCAACACCTCATCCCCACCGTGAATCTTGGTGGAGGGAGCGTCATGATTTGCGGCTGTTTTGCTGCCTTAGGCCCTGGACAACTTGCAATCATTGATGAAAGAATGAATTCAAGAGTTTATAAGGATGTTTTGCAAGAAAACCTGAGGCCGTCTATCAGACAGTTGAAGCTAAAAAGAGGATGGATGCTGCAACAAGACAATGATCCAAAACACAGAAGTAAATCAACTTCAGAATGGTTTCAGAAGAACAAAATGCACGTTCTGGAGTGGCCAACTCAAAGTCCAAACTTGAACCCCATTGAGATGCTGTGGCAAGACCTAAAGACAACGATTCATGCCAGACATCCCAGGAATCTGACTGAACTACAGCAGTTTTGTAGAGAAGAATGGCCCAAGATTAGTCCTGATCGATGTGCCAGACTGATCTGCGGCTACAGGAAGCGTCTGGTTGAAGTTAATGCTGCCAAGGAGGAGGGCGGGGGGCACAAAATATTACATGTCATGGTTCACTTACCATACTTATGTTTCCCCAATCTGTCATTGTTTGCATACTATCCTAATTAAAATATGAAAAACCTATAAATGTTTGGGTGGTTTTAGTTAAAGCAGAGTTTTTTCATCTGTGTGTTTTGACAAAGATCAGATCACATTTGAATGTGATTGTATGCAGAAATGTGAGAAATTCCAAAAGGTTCAGATACTTTTTCATAACAATGTATTTCTAATTGCAGTATGCCAAATATAACCAAAAACATCTCAAATTAATACAGCAATTTTATCTTTTATGATGAGCGTCTTATTGATGCAGCTCTTGTATACGATTATGCAGTGTGTTGAATTTGGCGTACATATTTATTTAAATTTACATTCATTCAGGGATAAATGCAGAACTGAGTAATAGATTTGTTAGTGCATTGCGCAAACACATTTAGTTTCATGTCATGTGTACACAAATCATTTACAAAATAAATACTTGCATTCAAATAAAATCAATTACTATACATCTGCATCTGAGTAATCCACTGTGGAAAGCGGCATGTGTGCATTAACAAAACAAAACGTAAGAATGGGAGTCATACATAGCAGTGACAGCAATACAGTGTGAATTTACTGTATACATACATGCACGCACGCACACACGCACATTATGAACACGGGTATGTGTAACCCATATTTGAGGTTTTTGATACAGTGGTATTAGGAATGTCCCGATCCAATCACGTGATCGGAAATTGGGCCCATCACGCCATTTTTCGGAGGATTGGAATCGGGTGAAAAGGATCGGGATTTTATTTTAAAAAATGGAGAAGAATTTTCCTCGTTTAAAAATAATTCACATTATGAAGGTGGGGTACGGTGGGACAGTAACATGTTTAAAATATATATTTTTTTATTGAACAATACTTTTTTGGTATTGGCTTGGGACTCGGTATCGGCAGATTCTCAAAATGAGGTGACCCGGACTCGGGTGCAAGAAAATATGTGATCGGGACATCTCTAAGTGGTTCCTCCACTTACGAACGTTTCTACATACAGAATTTTCAGGTTAGGACACGCCTCAATGCGAAAATATTGCCTCTCGTTACGAAATAAATATCAGGATACATAATGAACATAACATAGCTGCTCTGCCATTGGCTACTGCCTAGCATTCCTGGCATCCAATTGGCTAAAAGGGACCTCACCTCCACTGTATGTGTATGTCTGTATCCCAGCGTCCTTTTCATTCGCCCCTCGTGTTCTGACAGCTTTACATGAGTGTAACTTTTATTCTTGCACAACTCTGATTTTATGTTTGTTGTGCAACAATGCGACTATATGTAAAACTATGGCCAAGAATGATCTTCATGGGAGGACTCCACGGAGGAAGCCACTGCTGTCTAAAAAAAAAAACTGTTGCTCATTTAATATTCGCAAAAAGGCACTTGGACTCTCCACTGTAGTTGTGGCAAAAATATTTTGAGGACTGATGAAACCAAAGTTGAATTGTTTGGGAGTAACACACAACGTCATGTGTGGAGGAAAAACAGCTCATCAACATCATCACCTCATCCCCACCGTGAAGCATGGCGGAGGGAGCATCACGATTTAGGGCTGTTTTGCTGCCTTGGGGCCTGGACAACTTGCAATCATTAATGGAAGAATGAATTCAAAGGTTTATCAGGATGTTTTGCAGGAAAACCTGAGGCCGTCTGTCACAGAATTAAAGGTAAGAAGAGGGTGGATGCTGCAAGAAGACGATCCTAAACACAGAAGTTAATCAACTACATAATGGTTTCAGAAGAAAAAAATACATGTTCTGGAAGTCAAAGTTTAGACTTGAACCCCATTGAGATGCTGTGGCCTGACCTGAAGACAGCGATTCATGCCAGACATCCCAGGAATCTGTTTTGTAGAGAAGAATGGGCCAACATTAGTCCTGATCGATGTGCCAGACTGATCTGCAGCTACAGGAAGCGTCTGGTTGAAGTTATTGCTGCCAAAGGGGGGGCACAAAATAATAAATGTGATGGTTCACTTACTTATTTTTCTCCCTTCTGTCATTGTTTGCATACTATCCTCATTAAAATATGAAAAACCTATAAATGTTTGGGTGGTTTTAGTTAAGCAGACGCTGTTTTTTTCATCTGTGTGATTTTGACAAAGATCAGATTACATTTGATGGTGATTTTATGCAGAAATGTGAGAAATTCCAAAAGGTTCAGATACTTTTTCATGCCACTGTATATAGAAAGAATGATACCTACTCAGACTCACATTCACAACGTCACTCAAGAATTGCCTGCACCAAAGTCAGGAAAATGTATCACTCCAGCATCTCCAGCAGATGATAGTGAGGATTTATTAGTAAAAGCAATCATTCATAAAGTGAGGTTGGAGTTTTCTAGTGCATGGACTTTTAGCTGGATATAAAGAATTTCGAACAATTCAAACATGAAAGCTATATGTTTCACGTCAAGGGATGCAGCCAGTTTGTTTTGCCTCTGATTGGTCCCTTTCACTGCATGGTCAACCATATCCAACAGGTCCACACAAGCTGCTTAATGTGAAGCAGGTAGACGGCTAGAGTGGCCTCCAGCTGCTCACATGCTCGCTGTGGATGCCGCCGGTCCGTGTAGTACATGGCAACGCCCAGGAAGGACATCATCAGGAAGAGGCAGATGAATCGCACCAGATGAGGGCGGGAGGGTGTCGCCTCATAAACTGTATAAGCAGACACATAAATGCACATAAAATATTAATAAATTAGACAATTTACGTAAAGACATACAGTGGGGCAAATAAGTATTTAGTCAACCACTAATTGTGCAAGTTCTCCCACTTGAAAATATTAGAGAGGTCTGTAATTGTCAACATGGGTAAACCTCAACCATGAGAGACAGAATGTGGGAAAAAAAACAGAAAATCACATTATTTGATTTTTAAAGAATTTATTTGCAAATCATGGTGGAAAATAAGTATTTGGTCAAGACCAAAAGTTCATCTCAATACTTAGTTATGTACCCTTTGTTGGCAATAACGGAGGCCAAACGTTTTCTGTAACTCTTCACAAGCATTTCACACACTGTTGCTGGTATTTTGGCCCATTCCTTCATGCAGCTCTCCTCTAGAGCAGTGATGTTTTGGGGCTGTCGTTGGGCAACATGGACTTTCAACGCCCTCCACAGATTTTCTATGGGGTTGAGATCTGGAGACTGGCTAGGCCACTCCGGGACCTTGAAATGCTTCTTATGAAGCCACTCCTTCGTTGCTCTGGATGTGTGTTTGGGATCATTGTCATGCTGAAAGACCCAGCTACGTCTCATCTTCAATGCCCTTAGTGATGGAAGAAGATTTTCACTCAAAATCTATCGATACATGGCCTCATTCATTATTTCCTTTACACAGATCAGTCGCCCTGGTCCCTTTGCAGAAAACCCCCAAAGCATGATGTTTCCACCCCCATGCATCACAATGGGTATGGTGTTCTTCGGATGCAATTCAGTATTCTTTCTCCTCCAAACACGAGAACCTGTGTTTCTACCAAAAAGTTCTATTTTGGTTTCATCTGACCATAACACATTCTCCCAGTCCTCTTCTGGATCATCCTAATGCTCTCTAGCGAACCGCAGACGGGCCTGGACGTGTACTTTCTTCAGCAGGGGGACACATCTGGCAGTGCAGGATTTGAGTCCCTGGCGGCGCATTTTGTTACTGATAGTAGCCTTTGTTACTGTGGTCCCAGCTCTCTGTAGGTCATTCACTAGGTCCCCACGTGTGGTTCTGGGATTTTTGCTTACCGTTCTTGTTATCATTTTGATGCCACGGGGTGAGATCTTGCATGGAGCCCCAGCTCAAAGGAGATTATCAGTGGTCTTGTATGTCTTCCATTTTCTAATAATTGCTCCCACAGTTAATTTCTTTACACCAAGCGTTTTACCTATTGCAGATTCAGTCTTCCCAGCCTGGTGCAGGTCTACAATTTTGTCTTTGGTGTCCTTCGACAGCTCTTTGGTCTAGTGGTGTTTGGAGTGTGACTGACTGACTGACTCGTGGACAGGTGTCTTTTATACCGATAATGAGTTAAAACAGGTGCCTTTAATACAGGTAACGAGTGGAGCCTCGTTAGACCTCATTAGACGTTAGAAGAAGTTAAACCTCTTTGACAGCCAGAAATCTTGCTTGTTTGTAGGTGACCAAATACTTATTTTCCACTCTAATTTAGAAACAAGTTCTTTAAAAATCAAACAGTGTGATTTTGTGTCCCCCCCCCCCCCCCCTCATTCTGTCTGTCATGGTTGAGGTTTACACATGTTGACAATTACAGGCTTCTCTAATCTTTTCAAGTAGGAGAACTTGCACAATTGGTGGTTGACTAAATACTTATTTGCCCCACTGTAAATGATTAAAATGTTAAGACATCATTGACAGTGCAGCCTTGCTCACACAGTTACGAAGAGTATAGTGTTAAAAGGGAAGAGGTCAGTTAATACAGTCCATGGCTATTTGGAATGGCATATTAGCAAGTTTGGGGAAATTGTAGTGTATACACATTAGGGTTGGGAAGAATGGAACACCAAAAGGGTCAAAATTAAATAAAAACAACATTTTAAAATAAATACCATTTTGATAAATAGCAGACAAATTGTATGGCCCTTAATTGTAAAATAAGGTAATATATTTTATGAAAAAGATTTTACAAGATAAAAAGTGTTGCTCACAAAGCACTTTTAAAAAATTTCATAATATCTTTTTCTGCAATAGCCTTTTCATTTCATAATGTCGTTTTTCAGCACAATGAGATTTTACAAGATAAGCTTTTTTCACAAAGTCCTTTTTTTCCCACAACGTCTGTTTCCACAACGGCCTTTTTATTTCATAATGTTGTTTTCCAGCATAATGAAGCGTGTGCCGTCAATCAAATAGATAAGGGGGAGTTAGTTAAGGGATGGGCTGGATCGTGGAGTCTGGCTATCTGCGCTAGCATTTGGTTGTGTTACTTTCAGAGTTACTCAGAGAAGTTGCGAATCGGTTGCATAGTAATAAAAGGCATTTGCCTCAGCCTTAGCAAGGATTTCAGCCAGGGCCGGAGTGGGACTCATTTTCGGCCCTGGAATTTCATGCCTCAGACCGGCCCACTCATTTAAAATTATGTCATTATGCATACACGTGTTAAGTTCAGTGTTCTCTAAAGCCGTGTACTGTAATTCTGTGTATTCCAATTCAGTGCAGGTCATGGTTGTTTAACAAGGTGGCTTTATTTTAACAAGTGCAACACAACATATTTTGAACAAATTTAAAAATGGATTTTAAAAAAAACTATATTAAATGATACATTTGAAAAATAAATTAGGCCTGTCAAATGATTAAAATTTTTGATCGAGTTAATTACAGCTTAAAAATTAATCGTAATTAATCGCAATTCAAACCATCTATAAAATATGCCATATTTTTCTGTAAATTATTGTTGGAATGGAAAGATGAGACACAAGATGGATATATACATTCAACATAAGGTACATAAGGACTGTATTTGTTTATTATAACAATAAATCAACAAGATGGCATTAACATTATTAACATTCTGTTAAAGCGATCCATGGATAGAAAGACTTGTAGTTCTTAAAAGATAAATGTTAGTACAAGTTATAGAAATTTTATATTAAAACCCCTCTTAATGTTTTCGTTTTAATAAAATTTGTAAAATTTTCAATCAAAAAATAAACTAGTAGCCCGCCATTGTTGATGTCAATAATTACTTACACAATGCTCATGGGTGCTGAAGCCTATAAAATCAGTCGCACCCAAACGCCAGCGGAGGGCGGCAAAACTCCATAAAGCACAATTAACAAGTGGGCATGTCATTGTACTGTCATTTAAATCTGTCTGAGCAGGGCATGTGCGTTAATTGCGTCAAATATTTTAACGTGATTCATTAAAAAAATTAATTACCGCCCGTTAACGCGATAATTTTGGCAGCCCCAAAATAAATGAATAAATAAGACCTTTTCTGCAACATCAAATATTAACAAAATGAGTGCTTACAGATAAAACAAACATAGCAACATAACAATATAAAAAATAAAGAATACGTATTGCACATTGTAACAACTTCTAATGATACTATTATCCATTTTCCATTTCCACTTTAAAAACGCCACGTAATTGATTATATTAATTCTAATGTTCACTCGCTGAACGACATGGCAATCCTACCTTCCAGCTCTGCACCTGTGGTGTGTTCATTATGGCTAATGCTTGCTGCTACATATCCCTTGTGAGGTGCTACAAGAAGCCAAAGTTTCCACAATTACATATTGTCGTATCACACGATGCAAGTTGCATTTTATTCGCCATCTGGCCTTACCACTTTCGTTGTAATCCTCTGTAGTTTGAGGCAGCAAGGTCGTTGCATGAAAAAAATTAGCTATTTTCGCGCATTTTGCCGATTCTTTCACGAGTGCTTTTCTCTTTTTAATTCTTATTTTTCAGCGCCACCCTTGCTCTTTTTATCCATCCGAGCACCGAGATAGCAGCTAATTTGGCTCAATACAGACTACAATTAGGGGGCGGAGCTGCATGCTGTATTTTTCGTCTGCACACGTGAGGATGAGTCTGGAAAAAAAAATAATACTGTTTTTTTTTTTTTTTTAAGACGGCCCACAGGGACAGCGGTAACAGAATGTAAGTTATACTCAGTGACACTGTCATAAATAAATACCAAACAAAAAATGATAACAGTGTAATTTTTTTTTTTTTTTTTTTTTTAATAAAACGCGGACCGGCCCATCTGGCCGGCCGGCCCTTCTGGAATCGTCCAGAAGCTCCCGATTAGTCACTCCGGGCCTGATTTCAGCAGTAGTTTTTGTGATGAGATGCTTCCTGGAAGTTTGCCTGTAACAGCTCATCGACATTATCAAATGCTAATGACCAGACGCTACCAAATACTAGCGACCAGACTCCAGAATCCAGCCAATCACTTAAAGTGCCTATGTCAGCAAAAAGCATGTTTTTTTTTCACATCTTATGTATTGGTATGTATCGGTATTTTATGCCCCTGAATGAAATAGACGGCTTGGGTGTGTGTGGAAGCGATCGCTATATTTATTCAGTTTTTTTAATCCCGCACCATGAAAATGAGTGACTTCCGGCTCCAGTCTCGAGTTCAGAAAGAGGGCGCTGTGATGTGTACGGTAGAAGGAGTCCTCTTCACTGTCCAGCCGTACTGTTGTATGAGAAGGACTAAGGACTCAGCTGACTTTGCAGATTAATTTGTTTGTTTTTCGCATCACGCCAGCCAAATGGCTGCAGAAAAATTTTGCCGCACCAGTGTGTGAGCCTTTTTGGGGTTTCAAAAGGTTCCCGTTCACCGGTGGATATTGGCCAAAACAAGCCCTACGACTGTGGGACCATTGGACTTACGAGGAAGTGAGTAAACATCATGTTTTGTATTATATCAAATACTGGGATTATTTTAATACATAGGTGGCTTACATTTTGTGGCTGACATGCTCCTTGTCGACTCGGCCGACGACACCGGTGGCTTGTCGCCCTTTCCCCCTCGCCGGGAGAGCACTATACTCGGTTTATTGCTCTCTTCATGTGCCCGGTGTTCTGTCAAATTTTCAACCCCATCAGAAATTGCAACTTTGTGTTAAAAATGGCCGCGAATACAGCGATTGCAAAGTAATAACTACAAGCTTTCTTTAAATAAAGGACTATTTAATTATGTTTCATCATGGTTGGGCAGGTAGAAAAGATCTCCTGAGACAGATTCTGTCTGTCATGTTGGCTGCACAACAACTACACGCCGCTCTTTGTTTATGTCGTCGCCGTGTAGTAAAGCATTATTTTTCATTACATTCGTGTTGACCATGTGGCAGCTACGCTTTCCTCCGACGTCGGCTGGTTCGTCAGGCGGGACTCTCCAGCTGCTTCCCCAGCGAGCTCTCCTATCCGTAGTAGCTGGGGAACGAGCTGTAACTTGCTCTCCGCCGGGCAGGTTGCCGATCGGTAAAGACAATCGACAACCCCGTGGCAGTATGATAGGATCCGGGCTAGTTTTGTTTGATTTTTCGCTTCGAAAGGGAAAATAAGACTTTGAGAAATCACGCTGCTCGGGTTAGCATGTCAGCTAGTTTGTTTATATTCGCGGGAGCCGGGGGGCAAGGAAATGTCAAAAGCCTGACTAACTACGGCAGCATAATATAGCCTTCGAGAGGTGCGACAATAAAGTCGACAGTTTTGACCATGATGGAGTAATTTTGCCATGTCGTACTGAATAAATGCATTTTTATTATTTCATATTCCATTTAGCACAAAATTGTTATTTGTCATGACCATACCATTTATTTAGCAATTGGGAAAAATACTTGGATAAAAAGAATATCCTTTAAAAATATTGGAGTAGAGAGACTGAAACATTGACATTTTGCGGCTCTCTTCGTCGCATTTTCCTCGTTATGAATTATTCGCCCTCAATGGGCTGCATACTAAATCACATGAAAACATTCTCCTGCTGACGTCATCCACCTGTTGGGGACGCTAGAGCCCTATAATGGTAGGCGTGGCTAGACGGCGGATTAAAACACAAATTTTTCGTCATCTGCGCTTTGCCAAATTGTTGTATATAGTCGAATCGTCTCAAAATATGATTCTTAAGACTTTTTTTTATCCTGTCGTATGCACTTTAACTGACTCCACCTTATGCATTAGATTGACAGAAGACAATTCTTTGTAATGAAAAACGCAGGGCCATTGTCAGAGGTGGGTAGTAACGCGTTACATGTAGTCAGTTCCATTTATTTGAGTAACTTTTTGAGAGAATGTACCTCTAAGAGTTGTTTTACTAAGCTATACTTTTAACTTTTACTTGAGTAGATTTGTGAAGAAAAAAACGCTATTCTTACTCTGCTACTTTGGGCTACACAAGAGTCGTTACATTTTTCCTATTTATTCTACATATTAGATTTAATATTTTTTTGGGCCAGCGATGCTAAGAGTAGAGACGCGCCAGGTGTATTACCGGGGTAACTCTACCGATTTCACCAATGAGACCTCGCAACAATAGTCACATGACTCCATTTTTCCTCTTGATTCTACATATTAGATTGATTTATCAAAATGGTATTTATTTCAAAATGTTTTTATTTATTAAATCGGGAGAAATTAGCCGCGATTGCAGTGACAGCATGGTTTGCAATAGTTACTTAAAATAACTGCTACCTGCACGGTTTCTTTTGCTTTTAACCATGAATCGAGACTGTTTCACATCCATAACTATAAAGAATTCAGGAATTTAAGCATGTATTCACATGAATTTTCAACCAAAAAACCTCTTCGTCTGTGATTCCACTCGGTCAGCTTTGACAGCCTCGCCAACAATGCAAGCCCCCTATTTATCGGCCCTGCGCCCCATGTCCCATCAATACATTACATGAAGTCTATGCCCGGTGACTAAATATATTTCATTGCTTGCAAGCTGTACAACCAGTTCGTACTCAAATTGACAAGTAGTGTATACTTTGCTTTATTTGTGACTTTATTTCATATTATTGACACAATATTTTGTTGTTTTTAGCTTAACACAATGTATCAGTGCTCTTGTCAAGAAAAAGATGACCACAGTAGAGCCAATTCAAACTTTACTCCAACGTGTGCGTCACGAGTATTGACGCACCAACTCTCGCAATCAGTTCTCCCGGACAGTCCAGAACAAATGGAGGGACGCCCTTTGCCAACACAAGGAAAACAAATGCCCGATATTCAACTGATAACACGACTGAGAAGACTCCAAGAGCCCCTTTGACTCTGAGGTGGCAAAATCCACAACCCTCGTTCCCCTGACAACAGTAACTCCTGAATCCTCCTGTCCAATCCACAAACACACAATAATCTAAAATAATGCCCAAACACACCCTTCTTCCTGCCCACGGCCCGCCCAGCGAGAGCCTTCAAAAGACTGAATGTTTAACTAAGCCTTGTCATTTTTCTCGGGAACCTTTTGTTGACTTGTGATATGGTGACCTTGGAACAAGTTTCCCTCCTCGCCTGAGTGTTTCTGTTTCGCCTTGCTGTTTTGATCGCTGTCGACCCGAATAAATTGTCAAATTGTTCTCGGTGAGCCTTCTTTAAGACTTTCAAAACGGAGTCAGTACAAAGGGTTAAGACTAAGGTGATTGCGCGGAGTTTGGCCTTCTCGCCGGATTGCCGGGGTCCCACCGGCCCGGCCAGGTGGAGCTGCGCCAGCGCGGGTCCGGCGGTTCGGCTGCCTCGATTCCGGCGGTCTGGCTACTAGGTCAGATTATTTCATACTGTATAATTTAAAACAATGTAGTCATCCTATTAAAATATTATGCATTGATTTATAGGTTCAATATTCACTATTGAACATAAAATGGCTGATCTTCTACATTATTTCAGTAATAGTACATGAACTTTATATTGTTTAAAAATAGACTAAAGGACATATAGCCCCACTACGTAATAATCCCGACAAGTGATGGGAGTCACCACACAAATGCTTAATCAGTACATGATTATCAATATGTTAAGAAAAATGTAGTATTGAGAACATCCCTTTTGTGATTCAAGTGTGTCCGTGCAATGGCATACAGACTTACCACCTGTGTCGTCACAGGAAGGAATGTCTGTGAAGTCAACAGAAATGCAACATGTCAGGGGAAATCTGGGATGCACAGCAGTTATAAATTGCTGTTTGAACCCTGGAGATTTTACCAATTTGCCAGAGGAGACCCACAGTGTTCCTTTTATGTATGCATGCATGCATGCATGCATGCATGTATGTATGCGTAAGTACTGCAACTTTTCAAAGCAAACCATTTGCTTTAGCTTAGATCACTCTAAAACTGTTTTTCAGCAGTTTTTAGTAGAATGTGTATAGTGATATGAAAAAGGATCGGAACCTGTTGGAATTTCTCACATTTTTGCATAGAATAACCATCAAATGTGATCTTTTCCTTGTCAAAACCTCACAGATGAAAATACAGTGCCTGCTTTAAGTAAAACCACCCATACATTTATAGATTTTCATATTTTAATGAAGATAGCATGCATAGAATAACAGAAGGGGGGGGGGTAAGTAAATAAACCATCACATTTAATATTTTGATTTAATATCTTACCCGGTGTGTGTTTTATAGTGGGCAGGGCAGCTTTAAACCACTCATCAGTGATTGGGCACACACCAGACTTAAAATGTTTGGTAAAAATTGGTTTCAATTGATCTTTAAGTCTCTTTGGGTTCATGTTCAAGTTAGGGTTCAAGTTATTTTTCCCCCTTCTGTCATTGTTTGCATGCTATCCTCATTAAAATATGAAAACATTTATAGGCTTGGGTGGTTGTACTTAAAGCAGACACTGTATTTTCATCTGTGCGATTTTGACAAAGATCAGATCACATTTGATGGAGATTTTATGCAGAAATGTGAGAAATGGCAAAAGGTTCAGATACTTTTTCATACCACTGTTTGTATGCATAAGTACTGCAACTTATAGAAGCAGTCCATTTGTTTTTGCTTAGATCACCCTAAAATTGTTCTTCAGCAGTTCTTACAATATTTGTATGAATGAATAGAATAATAACAATCATTTAAAAATTGTTTAGAATTTTGTTGTATTATTTCCTTACCATGTACTGTGGTCTCAGGATCCTGGAATCGAACCCTCCGCTCACCTTTCCGCCTTTGGTTGGATTCAGTGTCAGATCTGTGAGGAGGACTTGGCTTCTTGAGGATCGATGTGGGTATTTTGTCATTAGGAGACTAATTAAAAAATAACAAAACAAAAAAAAAAAACGATCACGACATTACAAATTTCAACCTGCAAACAATGAGATCCTGTATCACAGATCAACTTCTAAAGGGACCCCATAAAACTCTCATTTTATGTACAGTATGTGTATTTGTTACATGTTGTTATGCGTTTTTATGCTTTATAAAAGATTCATGTATGAATATTGGGGACTTGGAACGGATTACGGCATTTACATGGAAAATGGGTCTCTACCTATGGAATTTTCAGGTTGCGAAGACTACTTCCAGAACCAATTAATCTTATAAATAGAGGTACCACACTCAAAAAAATGAATCAGGCAGGTTGTAAAGTTTACTAAAAGACTGCATTTTCAGCAAGAAACCATCATGTTTCCAAGGTGAGCATGACTGAATCATGCAGTCTCTACATAAACATGAACAGTGAATGAGGAGCATGATTAGATATTGTTGATGCAACATAATGTTAATATGTCTTTACAACTAATTGCAATAGTCTCGTGATTTCTCGCGAGATTTAAAAGTAGGATTGCCAACTCCCTGAAAAAGTAAGGGACACCTAATTGGTACCGTCACCACTGAATTATTACTTTGTATGTGAAAAGAGATTTTTTTTATTAGATGGGACTTTGAAAGGCAAAGGCCCAGCTAGTAAAATTCCTCAACTATATTTTTATTTCTTTCTTTCATAATCTTATTATCCACATTTTTTCGGCGCAGTGGAGACTCCAAACCGTTTGACCGACCGGCACCTTTTAAATATCAAAACGACCGGAATTCCATTCATTTTTAAAGGCAAACATTTTCCCTTAATTTTCAATGACAGGAAAACATAGGTGGTTGTGATTTTTGACCACTTACCATTACAGCCCATTGACATTGAAGTGGTGCCTAAGTAAGTGAATACCACTGACAGCTATGTACGTCCATGCCATTGACTATCATGAATGTCGCTACTATTGATGCCAATGTACTGGATTCCATTGAGGCATATATAAATTGATGCCATTGACGGCCATCTACGTTAAAATTAGGGCTGTCATTGTCAAACGATTAAAATTTTTAATCGAGTTAATCACAGCTTAGAAATTAATTCATCGTAATTAATCGCAATTCAAACCATCTCTAAAATATGCCATATTTTTCTATAAATTATTGTTGGAATGGAAAGATAAGACAAGACGGATATATACATTCAACATACTGTACATAGGCACTGTATTTTTTTATTATAACAATAAATCCATAAGATTGCATTAACATTATTAACATTCTTTCTGTGAAAGGGATCCACGGATAGATTCTCAAAGGATAAATGTGAGTTTGTAAATTGTGACTAAATATTGCCATCTAGTGTATGTGTTGAGCTTTCAGTAAATGATAATGTAGTGACAAAACTGTTCTGCCCAAATGCATGATGGGAAGTGGGTAACCATGACTGTGTGTGGCGGCTGCAAATAATATATCTTCTCTGTGTTGTGTACAATGCAGGGTGTTGAGAAAAAAAATCAACTCCTGTTATTCTTCCCCACGTTGCTCGCCTCAATAGTTATAATTGTTGTGGAAGAGATGTCAAAGCTTTACTCAATTAAAAGCAGGGTCCAAATGAATGCCTGTATCCACTCCAGTCTCCTGGCACTGCCTCTTAGCTGTGTATATACGTAGAATGTCGCCATTGTACTCTGTTTGCGGCAATGCGTGAGTGGGTCGTTCTGTGCATCCGTTAAACATTTTAACGTGATTAATTAAAAAAATTAATTACCGCCCTTTAACGCGATAAATTTGACAGCCCTAGTTGTGCCTTATGTTGGCTCAACATGTGGGCTTTATGTTAAGAGAACATAATTGCTAAATACTGAAGGAAAGCAATTTAATCAGGTGCAAATTATGTATTTCTTTAATGTCGGTTCAACATGTATTTTGGGGTGAACATGAATGCTTTATGTTGGCTCAACAAGAGTGCTTTATGTTCGCGCAACATTGGCTAGACATGTGTGCTTTATGTTCAAAGGACACAATTGCTAAATGGTGAAGGAAAGCAATATTATCAGGTGCAAATTCTTTCCATAATTTTTTGTGTCACTTCAACACTCCATTTTTTTGAGTGCACTGTATAACTGATTCTACCTTGACTTGTACTTCATCTTGCTGCTGGCGGCGAGAGTCTTTTCTGTGGCGAACCGCTGAGTCTTTTTCTTGATGTGAATGAGGAAAACCGTTGACCGTGAGACTAACTGATTCATCATCAGCGAAGCGTTTTGACAGCATCGACATGCAATGACCCAGGGAGTCTAACAAAAGAAGCAAATTCACATATGATGACTACGCGAACTACCAGAAGTGGGTAGACCAGCCAAAAATTTCACTGAAGTAAGAGTAGCGTTACTTCAAAATAATATTACTCAAGTAAAAGTAGTCGTCCAAAAAATGTAATCAAGTGCAAGAAAATAAGTATTTGGTGAACAGAATACTCAAATAACATTGTGAGTAACTGCTTACATTTTCTTTTAAACAAAGGTATTTTTTTTTCCTGAGAAAAGTTATCTATATGGATTGTTATTATAATGTTACTGCACAAACACCCATTACATAACCACATAAATCCAAAGAAATACACACACAGAAAAAAAAAAATCATTGAATTCCGACTAGAGAAAAAAAATTACAAAAAAGAAGCATTATTCGTCCAAAGAGCATGACTGCCCACTAGTGGAGGATATAGTTCCGAGTTTGAATAGTGAAGAGTTCCTTTATAATTCTATTTTGAAATTAAAAGTATCATATCTCTGATTTTTCGTGGTCAATCGGTGCCAAATAAAAACTAGGAGAGAGGTTAAAATCCCTGCTTTCGAGTCACGTTGAGGGCAGCGCTCTATATGAAATATTTCATTTTTCACAGCGCTTGAAAGACACCATATGATTGAACAGGCTGGCACAACACCATATGATTGAACAGGCTGGCACAAAGATAGAACGGCAAGCTTGCGTCTGATTGGTATAACGAAATCATGTGATTATTGTTTGTGAAATCTGTAGAGCTACCCCAGTAATACACCAGGCACGTCTCTACTCTTAGCATTGCTGGCCAAAAGAATATCAAATCTAATATGTAGAATAAATAGGAAAAATGTAACGACTCTTGTGTAGCCCAAAGTAGCGGAGTAAGAATAGCGTTTTTATTTCACAAATCTGGTCAAGTAAATAAAATTAAAAAACATAGCTTAGTAAACCTACTCTTAGAAGTACATTTTTCTCAAAATTTACTCACGTAAATGTAACGGAGTACATGTAATGCGTTACTACCCACCTCTGCCAACTAATAGGGGTGGGAACCTCTGAGTACCTCACGATACGATACGATATTCGATACAAGGATCACGATTAACGATGAGCTCACAATTTGGTGACATAACAATTCTTGATCAATGGGTTAAGAAATATTTCTACTATACAAGTAATAAACAGAAAAACGTTTTTTCTTCATCCTTCTGCTGTGAATTTAATTTATCACTAGTAGACATCCAATGCACTGATGGTGCTCCGTCGATGGTGTGGAAAAACAGGATTCGTGGCGCTCCTTCGTGAATATGAAAAGAGGCGCATTCTAAGTTTTTCAACGCCTGCATGAAGCTTAACCTCACCAAGTATCAAACAGACTACAAAGCCATGAGCAAAACCATGCAACTCCAGAGTTTTGGGATTTTGTGTGTTAACTGATACTCACATAGAATCATGTCAGTGGTTTCAGAAAATCTATTGATGAATATTACTAACCTGAATATTCGGTCTTGCCAATCTCAACATACACTGTGGCCATGAGCTCCAGGCTTCTGGCAGTTATTGGGTGGTCGTTACCAAAGGCCCTCTGGTGGATCTTGGCAGCCTGAAGCGAGTTCAAATCAGATATGATCTCATCAAATGTTAAGAAAAATATAGAGGGAATAATAATAAAAAGGAAAGTGACATACCTTACCACTGTACTCCAGTGCAAGATGAGGTCTGAAAGGGGTAAGGGAAAACCATTAATCACAACTCCACAATATTAATACAACCAATATACGGAATCTGACACAGTGCACGTACGCTGTAGGACCCAAAGGATACATAAAAAAATAAAATAAAAACACAAGCACACTAGTTCTGATTCACTGTGGCAAGTAGAGAAGCACTTGTGATATTACTGATAATTTTTGCTAGACTGAAAGTTGAACTATTGCTGCTTGTGACCTTAATGGTGTGGCACCTCTTGTTAGTTATCTTCGACACATGCATGCCATTCTAGTGTCGTTATGTACAGAAAGTGAAAATAGCTGTTTAAAAATGTTCAGAACGTCAACCTTCAGAATACATTCCAATTTACCAAATGTGCGAATAAAAGTACTTAGATCTCATTTTCATTTGTTACCGTCATTGTCACTGAAATAAAATTATTCAATTCCGTCAACGGTGGCCAATGAGCTGATTCGGGTGTCATTAATTTATTATTATTATTTTTTAAATCTGCCATGTAAAGGGCAACAGTTCCTCCCTAGCCAATCAGGGTGGGTGAGCCACTGCAGCCTGTCCCGCCTCCCGCAGCCACAGCAAGGGGGCCACCGTCATCTCCCCAAGATCCAGGGTGGTGTTCCAGGACCATCCGTCCCTCTATTAACCGGCCTTCAGGGAAGGGATGAGGGGACGCGCCACCGCCTCCCACGCCCGCCCATCCATTGTGTTAACCACTCAGCTTTCCCGGTACAGCTTTTGTACTTTTCAACCTGAATCCGGCGTTAGATCGCTGCATCAGACCAACTGCTAATAAATGAAGCGGCATGTAGGACGGCCCCCTTCAGGAAGGCATGAAACGGTCAATGGCGAATGTGTCACGTCAATACATTCTGAAATCTATATTTCATCATTTCAATATACTGTCACACCCTGACACACACTGCATTGTCAAGTTGAAAGGAAGACTTGAACCAACAGCACATTATTAACAATCTGCCAGCAACAGTATTAAATAAACGTCGAGTGTTTTCATAACCTCTGACCTACCTACTAAGTGCTTAAACTCTCGTGTCACACCATGTAATCACTAGGTGTGGGAACCTCTGGGTACCTCACGATACGATTTGCGATAGAAGGCTTACGATAACGATGATCTCATGATATGGTGGTACACAGTGCTTAATTCATAAATCATAAGGTGCTGGAACGCAAAGTACATATGACAGAGCAGGGATGACGACACAGGCACAGGTCCTGGAACATACGCAGAAAATGGTGCTGAAAACAAAACGCAAATGCCCACCTGCCATGCTGTGGGACTTTTTTTTTTTTTCTTTTCTTTGTGCTTTTCTGACTCGTTTTGAACCATCTTCCTTCTTTTTGAATAAAGACAGCAAATGCAAGTGTCGTTTGGCATGTTGAAATACCGCTTGATCCTGGCAGCTTGCTCCCCAGATGACGCAAATTCCCCAAATTTTATTCATTTATTAATTTTTATGTCAGGGGCGTGATTTGTTGGTCCAGCTTTTCAGTGCATCAACAAATCTCTGACTCTTTCAAATGACGTTAAATTTTTATAAATAACGTGCAATTCTTGGGATTTGTTCTGTGAATGAATTTATGCGTATTATTATTTTATTTTATACGGTAATGTCCGTAACTATGTGTAATATTCTGATATAATGTTTTCCAAGGCACTGTGAAGTGCACGCAACGTTACTGTTGTTTTGGTCATGTGAACGTTACTGTTGTTTTGGTCACGTGATGCGGGAGTGAGATAGAGAGGCACAGCCTGCCGAGAGCCCCAAGCTGTGTTCGTGCTGTTAGCTCCATGTGTTAATAAAGAAACAAAGTTTTCAGCACGTCGTGTTTTCGATACCTTTGTCAACAAAAAGCTCAAAACAAGACACTATGTACGGTCCGTTTAAGAGACGCTGGGACTGGAGAGCTGTGAGTAGTAGGAAGCGAGGGACAGACGGACGAGAAGCAAAAGTTCACGGTCGAATGTGTCGGCAGTCCGCTGTTATTTTGTTTATTGTTTTCTTATTGTTGCAACAATAAAGTGGAAAAAGCCATCAACGACTCCTCTCCTTCTTTCCCCCCAACGTTTTAGATTATTATTATTTTCTGTGCACGAAAGGTGCCGGATCTGCCCAAATAAGTACCGGAACACAGGGATGCCAATATCAAGAGGTGCCAGATCTTGTTCCGGCAAGATCCGGCTCAAATTAACCCCTGGCAGTACAACAATTATCGATACAGAAAAACAACCTATTTTCCTCCTTCTGCTGTGAATAGGAATGAGGTTATCACTCAGAGACGTCCAATCTGTTTGAAGTGTGAGGGATGGCAGTGAATCGTTTGAACCCCTAAACCCTATGGCCATCAGTGGCGGACAATGCCAAGCAATTTCCCATCATTTCCAGTTGATTTTCAGTCCATTCCTGTTGATTTGGGGGCATTGACAGGTCCCTTCCTGATGATTATGGGTTACAGAAAAGTAAGACTCAAGACTTTCCCCAAATGAATAAGAAGTGACTCAAAATCAAGTGGATGTAACCTGTAAATGCCCGCAAATGAACAGGAAGAGACCTGTAATTGCCCACAAAACATGCTCTGGTCTCAGTGCCATTGACGGTGCTAAACGTCCAACCCAGTCAAAATTAATTGGATGTCAACCACTGGCAATAACAACCAGTGTGTTAAAATAGACCCTATTCTAATGGAAGATTTAAAAAAATATATATTTTAAATCGTGACACCTTTTTTCAAACGATATATCGATTCTTGGTGGGAGCCTATCGATTACCTTTTAGGCTACAAAGAATTGTGATATATCACCTTTTCGATATATTGTCACACTCCTAGTAGTGACACGTGAATTCCAGTAAACTGGAAGTTTTACCTACTGTTTGCTCATTATGCAGAGCTGGGCCAGCCGCTCGAGGTGCTGTGCCTGGGAGGCCTGCTCCGAAAGCTCCTCTGGGGAAACCCATCCTGCTGAGCAAAGTGAAGACTCCTCCTGGGGTGCTGTTAAACAAATGCAGGGCATGGGATCGAGGTCGGCCTGCTTGCAAAAAACACAGAGTATTCGAAGTCCTCTCTCCTGGCTATATACAAGCTTTCTCCATATTTGTATTTCTTTCTGAAACTCCCGAGAACAGAGAAGAGGAACAACTGAGAAGTGGAGACAAGAACACAGAGATATGGGTAGAAGAGAGCAGATAAGAGGGTCAAGCAACACTCTCGCCACACCCACTGGAACACTGTGACACACATGCGTGCAAAGTGACACAATAAACAAAGTCTACGCACACATCTCACACATTAAATAAAGGAGAAATTTCCTCAGAAAAAACAAACAAAATTGTTTTACCAATGTAGCTAGTGACCTACATTAAATGAAAATTACTATAAAACAACACACCGCTAACAATGACCATAGCAATGAGAAATTGGTTTCCCCTACGCAACAATTTCTACAGCAGACATGATGTTTGACCAGCACACTGATGACAGCAGCGCGACGCCCATAAGGTAAACAAACATGGAGTCATGTACAAAGACTTTGAGAGGACCAAATGGGACAAAATTAAATAAATACACTGCTGGCCCTGAAAATTTATCAGATAATGCTCAATTTCTCCAAGAAAATTATTGCAATTACAAATGCTTTGGTAGTAATATCTTCATCTATTTTGCTTGCAATTAAAAACACAAAAGAGAATGTAAAAATGTTTAATCATTATTATAATAATATATATAATATATATAATATAATATTATAAAAAATCATTATAAATTTACACAAAACTCCAAACATGGGCCAGACAAAAGTAATGGCACCCTCAGCCTAATACTTGGTAGCACAACCTTTAGACAAAATAACTGCGAACAACCACTTCCATTATCCATCAACTGGACCATTCTTCTTTGGCCAACTGCTCCAGGTCTCTGAGATTTGAAGGGTGCCATCTCCAAACTGTCATTTTCAGATCTCTCCAGAGGTGTTCTACGGGATTCAGGTCTGGACTCATGGCTGGCCACTTTAGATAAGTCTCCAGTCCTTTCTTTTACACAATTTTCTAGTGCTTTTTGAAGTGTGTTTTGGGTCATTGTCCTGCTGGAAGACCCATGACCTCTGAGGGAGACCCAGCTTTCTCACACTGGGCCCGACATTATGCTATAAAATTTGTTGGTAGTCTTCAGACGTTATAATGCCATGCACACGGTCAAGCAGTCCAGTGCCAGAGGCAGCTTAGCAACCCCAAAACATCAGGTGACCTCCGCCATGTTTGACTGTGAGGACCGTGTTCTTCTCTTTGAAGGCCTTGTTTTTTCCCCTGTAAACTCTATGTTGATGCCTTTTCCCTAAAAAAAAAAGGTCTACTTTTGTCTCATCTGACCAGAGAACATTCTTCCAAAACATTTTTGGCTTTCTCAGGTAAGTTTTGGCAAACTCCAGCCTGGCTTTTTTATTTCTCTGGGTCAGAAGTGGGGTCTTCATGGGTATCCTACCCTACAGTCCATTAAATCATTATCGTTTCACACAAAACTCTAAAAATGGGCCTGACAAAAGTGTTGGCACCCTTTGAAAAATCATGTGATGCTTCTCTTATTTGTGTAATTAACAGCCCGTTACTTACCTGTGAGCACATAACAGGTGGTTGCAATAACAAAATCACACTTGCAGCCAGTTAAAATGGATTAAAGTTGACTCAACCTCTGTCCTGTGTCCTTGTGTGTACCTCATTGGGCATGAAGAAAAGAAAGAATACCAAAGAACTATCTGAAGACTTGAGAACCAATATTGTGGGGGAGCATGGGCAATCTCAGGGCTACAATTCCATCTCCAAAGACCTGAATGTTCCTGTGTCTACCGTGCGGCGTGTCATCAATAAGTGTAAAGCCCATGGCACTGTGGCCAACCTCCCTAGATGGACGGAAAAGAAAAATTGACGAGAGATTTCAACGAAAGATAGTTTAGGGTCTTTAACCACCATCCTGTTAGAACCCACTGCAGGCCTGTATGCCTTTTCCTTTTTTTCCCCTCCCAGTCATCAACACTAATTCCACACACCTGTCCTGCACACCTGGTCATTACCTCAGCCTCCCTACATAAGCACCCACAGCCCTCTAAGCCATTGCGAGTTTGTTAGCCCTCACTCCAACTTACGAGCGTTTCTAGTTACCTTGTCTTGCCGGATTTTTGATACACTTTTTGACCTTGTGGATTTTTGCCTATAGCCTGCTCCTCGTCTGTGCCTCTGCCTTTGATACACTTTTTGACCATGTGGATTTTTGCCTCTAGCCTGCTCCTCGTCTGTGCCTCTGCCTTTTCCCTGTGACCTGAACCCTGCTACAGGACCGGATCTAGACGAATCCTTCCTGGGCCTTCGCCTTGCTCGTCCCCCCCTGCTCGAACAGCCCTCCGTGCCTCTCCAAGGGCCAAGACTTCTTCCTCTCAGAACCATTGTCAATAAATCTGCTCTGAGCTCTGCATTATTGGGTCCGTTTGCTCTCTGAGCCGTGTCAGAACAAACTCGCCATAACATGGACCCAGCAGGCTCTTCCCTGTATGAGCAGGCCGTCAACAACCAGGGCCAGCGTTTAGACGAGCATGAGCATCTCCTGTCGCTTCTGACCCAGAGCGTGTCACAGCTTTCCCACATGGCTACTTCAATTCACAACCGAACCGCTGCCGAAGGGGAAACGCCCGTGTGGCCTGAGCCAAATATCCCACCACCCACGAAATACTCAGGTGACCCGACAACATGCAGAATGTTTTTTAACCAGCTAAGGCTTATTTTTGTGGCACAGCCCCGTCGCTTTTCCCAGGAAACAGCCAAGATTGCCTTTCTGGCCAATCTCCTGGAGGGGGCACCGTTGGGCTACTTCAACACCCTAATGGAGCAGAATTCCCCCCTTCTGGCCTCGTATGATCATGTTGCAGCTGAGCTGAAAAAAATCTACGACCACCCACTACGCGAGCAGGAAGCCGGCGCTCTCCTCCTTCAGATGAGGCAAGGTGGCGAATCCATCAGAGAGTACGTCAGCCGGTTTCGCTCCTTGGCGGTGGAATCCGGCTGGGAAAGCAAGGCCCTCATTTCATCATTTAAGACTGGGCTTAACCCAGAGATCGGCAGGGAGATAGCGCTCAGGTGCCGTTTTTCGACGCTGGACGAGGTCATTGGCACAGCCATAGACCAATACAACCAGTGGAGGCCCCATTCCATCGGCCGATCCTTTGGGCTCTCGGCCCCCCGAGGTATCGCCGAAGCTGCTTCTCCCACCCAGGGAGAACCGATGCAAATCGGCAGAGCTAAGTTGTCTGCAGAGGAGCGCAGTCGCCGTGTTTCGGGAGGACTCTGTCTTTACTGTGGGGAGCCCGGGCATTTTGCTGTCAAATGCCCCAACAAGAGGCAAGATTACGCACAAAAACATAAAGTGTCTGTCAGTCGAACCATCTCTCTCGGCATAACCTCTCGGGTCCAACCCACTGTGGTCTTAAGTTCACCTGTCTTCTCTCTCCAGCAGAAAGCACTGATCGACTCAGGGTCAGACACTAATCTGTTGAACATGGACCTGGCTAATCGACTTGGATTGCAGCTCATCAAAATGCCCTCCCCTTTGGAAGCCGTAGCCCTGGATGGAAGTCCACTATGGCGGGTAACACACCGCACACCCATTATCCAGATGGAATTCCCTGGTCGTCATACTGAGAGTATCGGTTTTCATGTTTACGCCTCACCACTCACCACTCGTTCTCGGATTGCCATGGCTAAAAAGGCACAACCCCCACATCGACTGGGACAACGGGAGGGTGGTCTCCTGGAGTCCGTCATGTGACTCAAATTGTATAACGCACGACTTGGCGAAGACTCAAAGGACCCAGATTGCATCCACCACGTTAGTCTCACCGAAAGACGAACAAGTGGAGTTTCCAGCCCTTGATAAGGTTCCAGTCTGCTACCATGACCTCAAACAGGTGTTCAACAAATCCAAAGCCACTAGCCTGCCTCCTCATCGCCCACACGATTGCGCCATAAACCTACACCCGGGCTCAATACCCCCCAGGGGTCGTCTGTACTCTCTATCAGGCCCGGAAACCCAAGCCATGACAAACTATGTAAATGAATCATTGGCATCAGGACTCATAAGGAGGTCCTCCTCTCCGGCAGGTGCAGGATTTTTCTTTGTCGAGAAGAAGGACAAGTCTCTCCGCCCATGCATTGATTATAGGGGGCTTAACGAAATAACCGTCCGGGATCGGTACCCGCTTCCGTTAATGTCCTCTGCCTTTGAGATGCTCCAGGGTGCACGGGTCTTCACGAAGCTTGACTTGCGCAATGCATACCACCTTATCCGCATAAGGGAGGGGGATGACTGGAAAACCGCATTTAATACTCCCATAGGCCATTTCGAATATCTGGTCATGCCTTTCGGCTTGACGAATGCCCCGGCTGTCTTCCAAGCATTGGTCGACGACGTTTTGAGGGAATTCCTGAACGTGTTTGTTTTTGTCTATTTGGATGACATTCTAATTTATTCGCCCGACCTGGAGACCCACATAAGTCATGTCCGCTCAGTCCTAGAAAAGTTACTTCAAAACAGCCTGTTCGTCAAAGCTGAGAAATGTGTTTTTCACCAACCATCTGTTCAGTTCCTAGGTTTTGTCATCGCTGAAAGAGAGATACGCATGGACCCAGAAAAGGTTCGAGCCGTCAAAGAATGGCCCAGGCCCAGTTCGCGAAAAGAGGTACAGCGCTTTTTGGGGTTCGCGAACTTCTACAGAAAATTCATAAGGGGATTCAGTTCGGTGGCGTCACCGCTGCACTCCTTGACCTCTCTCAAGTGTCGTTTTCAGTGGGATCCTAAGGCCGAGGCGGCCTTCTGCAGGCTCAAGCACCTTTTCACCTCCGCTCCGATCCTCTGCTTCCCTGATCCGACACTTCAGTTCATAGTCGAGGTTGACGCTTCTGACTCGGGAGTAGGTGCAGTCTTATCCCAACGATCTCCCCTCACCGGTAATGTGCACCCATGTGCCTTCCTGTCAAAGAAACTCACATCCGCAGAAAGAAACTATGACGTTGGAAACCGTGAACTCTTGGCCATTAAAGTAGCCCTAGAAGAATGGAGACATTGGCTGGAGGGAGCGGAACAGCAGTTTGTGGTGTGGACCGACCACCGGAATTTGGAGCATCTCAGAACCGCTAAGAGGCTCAACGCCCGACAAGCCAGGTGGTCCTTGTTTTTCACCCGCTTTGATTTTGTCTTGTCATACAGACCCGGCACCAAGAACGCCAAACCGGACGCCCTGTCCCGGGTGTTTCCCTCAGAGGGATGTGCGGAGAACCCAGAACCCATCCTTCCGAAATCATGCCTGGCAGGGGGCTTCCAGTGGGAGATCATCAAGAAGGTCCTGGATGCCACCCAGGGATTGACCAGCCCACCTGGTACCCCTGCGGGGTTGCTGTTTGTGCCGCAAGGCCTCCGAGGGGAGGTCATTCACTGGATCCACACTTCCCGCTTTTCAGGCCATCCGGGGAGTAGACACACCCTTGCACTCCTGGCCCAGAAATTTTGGTGGCCGCGCATGAGGAGTGATGTCAGAGATTACGTGGCAGCTTGTGTGGTTTGCTCCACCAACAAGACGCCTATGAGGCCACCTGCAGGCGAGCTGCTTCCCTTGACGGTTCCAACGCGACCCTGGTCGCACATCTCTTTAGACTTCGTCACCGGACTTCCATCCTCGCAGGGAAAGACCACTGTATTGACGGTGGTGGACAGGTTCTCGAAGATGGTCCGGTTCATCACCTTCCCAAAACTGCCCACCGCAAAAGAAACGGCCAGCGCCCTGCTCACCGAGGTGTTTAAAGTCCACGGCTTTCCGTCAGATATAGTGTCCGATAGAGGGCCACAATTCGTGGCTCGTTTTTGGAAGGCGTTCTGTGGACTCATCGGTGCGACTGTCAGCCTATCGTCAGGGTACCATCCTCAGAGCAATGGGCAAGCGGAGAGGATGAACCAAGAGCTGGAAACAACTCTGCGCTGCTTGTGTTCCAAACAACCCACCACATGGGCGCAAAACATCATGTGGGTCGAGGTCGCCCACAACTGTCTGCCGTGCTCTTCCTCTGGATTTTCCCCGTTTCATGTTGTGTTTGGGTATCCAGCCCCTCTATTCCCACAGACGGAGACGGCCACCCAAGTACCCTCTGCTTTGATGTGGATCCGCCGCAAGAAGAGGGTGTGGAACCAAGCCAGAGCCAGTCTCGTCAGAAGTGCTGCCCGTATGAAGAAGTTGGCAGATCGCCATCGGTCGAGCAACCCGAATTACAAGGTGGGTCAAAAGGTGTGGCTGTCTACAAAACATCTCCCTCTCAGGGTCGGGAGCCGCAAACTGGCTCCCCAGTTCGTTGGCCCCTTCCCGGTCTCCAAGGTAGTCAACCCAGTGGCCGTACGGTTGCGACTTCCCAGGACCATGAGGGTCCATCCGACCTTCCATGTTGGACAACTCAAGCCGGTCTGTGTGAGCCCACTGGTTCCCCCCACGCCGCCTCCTCCACCTCCTCGATTGATTGACGGCGGTCCGGCCTATACGGTGAGGAGACTCCTGAAATCCAGACCACGGGGTCGCGGGTTCCAGTACCTCGTGGACTGGGAGGCTATGGCCCAGAGGAACGTTCGTGGGTCCCGTCCTCTCACATCCTGGACCCGGACCTCATTCGGGACTTCCATCGGCTCCACCCCGATGCGCCTGGTCCGTCCGGAGTCCGTCCCTAGGGGGGGGGTTCTGTTAGAACCCACTGCAGGCCTGTATGCCTTTTCCTTTTTTTTCCCTCCCAGTCATCAACACTAATTCCACACACCTGTCCTGCACACCTGGTCATTACCTCAGCCTCCCTACATAAGCACCCACAGCCCTCTAAGCCATTGCGAGTTTGTTAGCCCTCACTGCAACTTACGAGCGTTTCTAGTTACCTTGTCTTGCCGGATTTTTGATACACTTTTTGACCTTGTGGATTTTTGCCTATAGCCTGCTCCTCGTCTGTGCCTCTGCCTTTGATACACTTTTTGACCATGTGGATTTTTGCCTCTAGCCTGCTCCTCGTCTGTGCCTCTGCCTTTTCCCTGTGACCTGAACCCTGCTACAGGACCGGATCTAGACGCATCCTGCCTGGGCCTTCGCCTTGCCCGTCCCCCCCTGCTCGAACAGCCCTCCGTGCCTCTCCAAGGGCCAAGACTTCTTCCTCTCAGAACCATTGTCAATAAATCTGCTCTGAGCTCTGCATTATTGGGTCCGTTTGCTCTCTGAGCCGTGTCACATCCGCACACACATCTAAACAAGTTTAAGCTTTCCTGAAGTCCGAGGGTACAGCAGTGACAACCCGTACTATCAGTCGGCATCTGAATGAAAAGGGTCTCCCAGGGGGACCCCACTTTTGACCCGGAGAGATAAAAAAGCCAGGCTGGAGTTTGCCAAAACTTACCTGAGAAAGCCAAATATGTTTTGGAAGAAAGTTCTCTGGTCAGATGAGACAAAAAGAGAGCTTTTTGGGATTAGGACTCAACATAGAGTTTACATAAAAAAAATTAAAAAAAACGAGGCCTTCAAAGGAAAGAAAACTGTCCCCACAGACAAACAGGGTGGAGGTTTCCTGATGTGTTGGGGTTGCTTTGCTGCCTCTGGCACTGGACTACTTGACTGTGTGCATGGCATTATGAAGTCTGAAGACTACCAACAAATTTTGCAGCATATGTAGGGCCCAGTGTGAGAAAGCTCGAGAAAGCTGGGTCTCCCTCAATGGTCATGGGTCTTCCAGCAGGACAATGACCACAAACACACTTCAAAAGAACTAGAAAATGGTTTGAGAGAAAGCACTGTACGCAAATTGTGTTCGGCAACAAATTGGCCGAATAAAATCCCCGCTTTCGTCAGTTTTCATCCTGCAGACTTCATCTTTATGACCAGTGTTGTAAGCTTACTTTAAAAAAGTAATCAATTACAGTTACAAATTACTTCTCCAAAAAGTAACTGAGTTAGTAACTCAGTTACCTGAATGTAGGAGTAATTAGTTACTTAGCAATACACATGTGCCGGTTACGGGTTTCACGGTTTACCGTAGTGTGAAAACGTCGCGGTTTCAAAACCACTCAAATTTTCCATCATACCTTAGTACGGTATTCGCTATTTTTCATGTGCCAAAATGCAGCCGAAGTGGCTTGGTGCGGCAGCGCTCACCCTTCCCCTGTTTGTTGCTGTGAGTGTCAGTGACGCTATTCTGCTAAACAGCCAGCAAACCCCAAAAACAAGCCCTCCAAACACAAGGCGTACTTTTCTTCAATTTATTGAGCTCTCAAATCGTGCTGAAATATACAAATGAATACATTTAAAACGTTGTACAATTGTATTTTTCCACGTGTGATTAGGTTCAACAGGATAGCAGTAGCACCATTAAAAAGTTCGCCAAAAACAAAACACACATTTTCCTTTCAAATTCAATATACAAACTAACTAAAACTTACACAGACGAATGTTAGCCTAGGCTAAGCTGGCAGAGCAGCTTCGTCGAGGTTTTATGTCTCACAGCCGCTGAGTGAGAAACAAGCTTGAATGAAGGGGGGAAGAAAAAGGATCGCGTCAAAGATTGCTAATTGAGAAAGGAGGTCTCACTCCTCACTTTATTTTTAGATGAAACCTTTCCTCAACAATATTTACATTTTAACTAATTTATAATACTAACGTATACATTTTGAACTAACTTATTAACTTATGAAATCTTTGTTCTTTTTAACACAAAGGCATGGCATCATGTAGACTAGAGTTGACACAGTGGCTGAAAATGGCAAAACTTCACTTGAGCTTCCCCCCCTCAAAAAAAGTCATACAGTATATATTTTTAATATATATTTTTAATTTTATTTAGAAGTGTTTTTACTTTTTTATAGCAATTATTTTGTTCTTACTCTGATATTGAGCAACTTGAGCTGTGGCTGTGGGTATAGTCTAGGTTCTATTTATTTTAATTTTATATAAAATATTTGTTATTTTTTGTTAATTTATTTATTTATACATTATATTCATGTTCCAATTTGTAAATATGTTTTGAAAAAAAATCCTGTTCAATGGAAAAAAAAAAATTTTTTTTTCTTTTAAAAAACCCATACATCTCAAAATTTTGGAGCTATAATTGCAATACCGTGATACCGTGAAACCGCGGTATTTTTGCTCACGGTTATCGTACCGTCAAAATCTCATACCGGCACATGCCTACTTGGCAAACTAACTGGTGTTACCTTTCATGTTTTTTTTGTTTTTTTTTTAATTAAAAAAGAAAAAAAATAGTAACCTTTGCTATGTTTGGAAATCGTTTAATGTTGTGAATCAACTGTTAGATTTGTTAAAATTGCTACCGTTTTTGCATTAGTTCCCTTCTGTCTACTTATGACATGTTAAAGTTTTAAAACTCTTTCATCATTTAAAGATAGATTCAAGTCAAGATTTTGCCGATTAGGAGTTGCTTAAGTTCGCTTGGAAGGTGTTTACTACAACAGAGCCTTTCTGAGAAGCCTACTGCTTCAAAATGGTGGCTGTTCATTAACGCCTCCGAGTCTCTCATTTCTCATGTAGTTCTATATGCATGTGATATCTAGGCGATATCTAGATTGTAGGCTGTCAGCTACAGTCAGGAAATATTGGAGCTAGCCTAGCATTGCGTTTGCTACAGCGTCACAACAAACACCCTTCTCTCTCCATGTCTCTGACTTTTCTTGCGTCATTCAACCAACGTAACGCATAGTAACGCACATTGGCTCGTTGCCGAAACGGTGACAAAATCTGAACGGAGAAACAAAAACGTAATGGAGAAAAAATTACAGATTTTTAAAAATCACTGCTCACTTGTACAAATTACTACAAATTGACAGGTATGGTATTCCAATCAAAATTAGCTTAGCAGATATAGTTCCTTTTTTTATAAATAGCCAAACCAATTTAGGTATTAAAACATTAAAATAAAAATAATAATAATAAAAAAAAGAACCTCTTAGGACCCTGTTCAAATGTTCCTAAGTAAGATGTCTTACCATAAAACACCCATCAAAGCCATCCATAAGAGCAATTGCAGCAAACCAGTAAACAAACAACCCAAAAACATTTGCATACAACTTCAGAATTAGATATTCACATTGCAAGTGTACATTGTTTGAGCTCCGCTTCATAAAACCGTCTCAGAACTTGAAGGAATTAGCATAAACACAGATTATTGAATATGTTTTCTGTTTATAGAACTATAAAACATGCTGGTTGAACTTGCCTGTGGTCCTTTGCAGAGCCGTGAGCTCGATCAGCGCGACCTCGTAGAACATTTTTTCCGCCTGGATGAACTGGAGGGCCTTCTCATCTGTTTATATGGGTGAAGGATTATTCTCCAGTCTATTGGGATTTGTCTGTTGTTGGAGTTGAAAAACAAGTCCGTTGCTCAGCTCATCTTTGTTTCTGGTGCTCTCCACCAGCACACGTCTGAAGAAAGACTTTTACAGGCTAAACATTAGTGCAAATTGCCGTTTTGTATTTTTGGTATTGATTTAGTATGCTGCTTCTTAAAAGCATAATATTAAAACACATTTAAATGATTATTTTGGTTGAACTGTTTATTGGAAACGTATTTCATTTCATAGTATTGTTATTATCAAATGCCTCTTTATTTAGAGCAGATCCAAGAATAGTGATTGCTCACACTGTCAGAAACATTCCTTTGTACTTGGCCTACTATGAAATGACACCAGTGATAATTGTCAAGTGAATTTTCAAGCCCGCAGGCTTAAAATAAACATGTCTCCTATGGTCTAAAGTGGTGATCTATTTTAACCACTGCTCTCATTTGTAAGGCTATAAATTACCCATTGTTTGTAATTCACTGACGTTACACATGACTTTCCTTTCCCCATGAATACAATCACGTTCAAAAGTACGAGGTTGCCATTCTAGAACAGATTTGCTTACGGTAAAGCAATCTGAGATTTCATAAAAATCAGAAAGGTTCTCTTCGTGGATCTCAAAAGGATTTGAAAAAACAACATATAACAGAAATCAGAGGCGATTGCTCTCAGACTGTAATGTCAGAAAATAAGTGATCAAATGTATACTGTTGTGTGTTTATGTCATTGATTAAATATGTGCTACAACACGCTCAACCTTTGTTCAGGATTTGCTTCTTATTACTGGTTATGATACGGCTTGGTTTTTATTCATTCGCGCAGCTTTGCAGTGCTTAAGTTAGTGTGGAAGCTGACCCATATGGAAAAGAAATAGAAAAACCATTTAAGAATTAATCAACATTAATTCCAGTCAAAAATCTTTATAAGTCTCATACTATGATTACTTCTGAAAGTGGCCACTTTTGCATTTTTAAAAAAAAAAGTACAAAATAGTTAAAGGATTTGAGTATGAACCAAGTAAAAATCATGTATGTGGTATAATAGGAAAATATATGGCCAATTACATTTTCAATTCATGTTTCATATAGGTTTTTAACTATATGTCAGCTTTAAAGAAATACTCATTTCGTATATGAATATATACCATTTTATATATATATATATATATATATGTTTTCTGCATGTAAAGTGTATGTATTTTGCAGGAAAATTGTGCTTACTTTATATACTTCATATAGGTTCAATATATGCCATGTGATTAAAATGAGGTACTGTAGCAGCGCTAATGGTCTTGTATGTGTATATATATATATATATATATATATATATATATATATATATATATATATATATATATATATATATGTGGCAGAAAACACAGACAAGACTGAAAAAGCAGTTTCTGCTCTTGCAACCCTCTATACAATAAACTATTTTAAGCCAAAACAACTTGTGTTTGATAGAACAATATTTCCATATGCTGCCATAGCAGATTCATGACGCATGAAGCCCACGAACTATTTTGAATTTGTCCCTTTTACCCTGGAAACCCCCGTTTACAGACGTTGCGCAACCGCTTTTGTTTCAACCCAGCCATAAAAAGAAGGTAAGTAATTATATTTATTATCCAAAATGTCTGTTATTTTTAGCTTGAAATCAGTTTCAGTTTATTCACACATCGTATCATGGTAGACATAAGAACACGGCCATATATACAGTGGGGAGAACAAGTATTTGATACACTGACAATGGGAAAACCCATTGGCAGTGTATCAAATACTTGTTCTCCCCACTGTACAAGCAGTTCATCTGACAAGATGCATGAAAGGGACACTCCGAATAAGCTATTTAAAGCTTTTAGTAGGTTTAGTAGGTAATCGATGTCCAATATTTCGTTTGAAAAAAATAAAAAAAAATAAAAACGACTTTAAAAAATTATTCACTCGCATATTTTAAACTTTTAAACAAATGACGTCACAATGAAAAAAATGATGTCTGTAAATAAGTCACGGATATCTACCTCATAACTATCGCTTAATTGTATTTTTTTTTTTGTTTGTTACTGTCGCGTTCAGCTCGTGACCATAGATGAGGATAGGAACGTAGATCGACTGGTAAAACGAGAGCTTAGCCTTTCAGCTCAGCTCCTTCTTCGCCACTACGGACCGGTGCAGAGTCCGTATTACTGCAAACGCTGCACCGATCCGCCTGTCGATCTCCCGCTAATTCTCCCGCTCACAATTGATCCAAACAAAGAAAAATATAAAACAAGGTTTAAAAGGGTAAATATATAAAAAAGAAACTCTCGACCACTCTTTGATGTCCGCGATTTCTGCATTGCGACCCTTGTTATGTTACCATGTTTCACCCATAAAATCGCAAAAAAAAATCCAGCTCTGGCCATTCACTGCTGTGTCTTGACAGTCAGTGATATATGTTGCATGGAGTTTTTAGATCAAAAGGTTAATATGCGATAATGTCTCGTTAAAGTCATGGCGTCTGTAATTCTGCTCTCGCGTGCTCTCACCTCCAGATAGGGTTTTGCTGGAAAAAAAAAAAAAAATGTATATATATATTATATATATATATTTTTTTAAATGCCCACCTGTTAAATTTTTTTTTCACCTTGAAAATTGAGATTTTAAGCTTCCTAATGATGTATCACACATGCATATCGGACAATTTTAAAATTTGGCCAAATTCGGGGTCTCAGAGTGAAACTTCAAGTCACCTGGGTGTTTTCCGCCATATATATATATATACCCATAAAATTCAACTGTGGCCATTCACAGCTGTGTCTTGACACTTAGTGATACATGCTACATGGAGTTTTTGGATCGAAAAGAGGTAAGTACGCGATAATGTTAAAATCATGGCGTCTGCAATTATGCTCTCACGTGCTCTCACCTCCAGTTAGGGTTTTGCTGTTTAATATTTTTAGTTTTTTTTAAAATGCCCTCCCGTTTCAAAATTTTCTTCCTCCAGAAAATTTAGATTTCAAGCTTTCCAATGATGTATCACACATGCATATCAGACAAATTTGACATTTGGCCAAATTGGGGGTCTCAGAGCGGAACTCCAAGTCACCTGAGTGTTTTCCGCTATATGTATGAAAATGCTTTTTTTTTTTTTTTTCTTCCTATTTTATGCTTGTTTTATTTTTCATAATTTTTAGTATTTTAGAGGATTTAATGAAATCTATTGTTTATGTTTTCAGATTGATTACATATACATATGTACTGTATAACCTACCGGTAAATTCAGCACGCAAAGTCATAAATCCGCGATAGTCAAACCCAAAGTAGTGAGGGATTACTATAATTGCTAAAATACTACCTACTACCAATGTAATACTTTTTTTTTTTTTTTTTTTTTTAAATCAATCGGTTGAGAGAGAATGAACTACCAGGCTTGGAGAGAGAGCGAACTTTTAACATTTGTGTTCCTACGTGTAAAAATAAAATATTTTTAGTAATCCATGTGAATTTGTTTGAGGACTATGTTGTTTTTTATATTTCAATATATCCTGTGTGACACTGCACTTATTATGTTTTTTATAATACTTGCAAGATTTTTGTTTCACTGTTTGTTTTCTAACAAATATGGTTTATTTTACACATACAGCATCTACCAAGGATATCGTGAGCACAATTCCTGTCATATATTGTTCTTTTAAATTCCGAAATTACACAAGTTTCATATTGTACAAATTTACTAAAGATCTTGTATCTGGTTTGCGTGTCACATGCTTTACATACAAGTTTGGGATGAAGCATATGAACCTTATGAATTTTAAATACTGTATGTCTTTTCCATATGGGTTAAATTCCCAAATTTAACAAGTTTCATATTATGCGAATTTACTAAGGATTATATGAGTGGTTTGAGCGACACATGCATTACATACAAGTGCCATATAAAACATATATGAACTTTGTGAATTTTATGTATATCTTTTCTATATGGATGTGCTTCTCCGGAGTTAAGAATACATTGTTACACTACAGCGAAACGAGACGAGTTATTGGCTAAAGGCTGGTTTTATCCCACCTATTGGACGCTCTGCGTCTCTGGGGGTCGTCTATAGGCAGTGGGCGGTCTGCCTCTCTGTGTGATGATTGGACGATCTGTCTGAGGCTGAGTCTCTTTTTGATTGACAGGAAAATGAGCAAATCAGTGATCTTTTAGTATTTACATTCGCAGGAGGCATATTTCAATTATCATTCCGTTGTTCTGAGTGTAACCAGAGACTTTCCAAATCATCCTAGCGACACTTGCTTTGCTAAAAACGACTAGCGGAAAATCAAGCTCATTTCTGGTGGGGGTTTTTTCTATTGTAGCTGCTTGTGCTTGGAGACTTCACTTCTGGCACTCTTGTTTCTTTCCCTACCGAGCAGTGGTTGCAGCTAAGACCCTCTACCATCACAAAGCACTCACAGGCGGACACACTTTGAGCTTCCCCTCATTGAAAGAGCAGCATCCGCCACTATTTTGAATATAATTAGATAATGTCTATCTCAAATAGATCTTATAAAATTGAGCTATTAATATTGATACCGAACACAAATACAGAAGGTTTACTGATCAACTGATTCAAAAACAAGAATCCGTGTGTTGGTGATAGTACTGATGTATGGTCAGAAAACTATCAGTTCATGAAAGTCAGATAATTATGCGTTATGTGCTGGAAGGCTATCAATAAAGGATGGAGAATTTCCCGTGCCCCCTATTTTTAGCCTCCCTGGATCACAACAACAGCAACAAGAACCTCACACTATCTTCCTTTGGCACATTTTTTTTTTTTTTTTAATTACACTTCACGTTTGTCTTACTTGTTGCTGTAAAATGATTTTGATCAAATCTTCATTGTATCAAGGTACATGTACATATTTTATATTAGGAAAAGCCCATGGGCAAACCACAAACAAAATGCTGAAATAAGGCTAAACTTGTTTGAGTTTAGTCAAAACTGACTAATGTAGATAATACACAGGTGTACCTACACAGTAATCCACCCCCCCCCTTTTTTTTTTTTTTTTTTTTTCTTATCAGTTAGGTGAATTTAGAGAAATACCCATACCTTGTGAACTCTCCTGGCACTCTAATGTGCTGTGGCAGATTAATTAGGAATCACTGCAAGCAACACAGAGTAATGTAAATAACACAGTGCACTATGCCTCAACACATGATTATAGGAACCCCTGTACGCAGAATTTTCTGACCTCATTCTTCTATGCCAGCACATACTTTCTAAGAACTGTATCAGTCAACACTCAGCAACCAAAAGAGCTTTTCACTTGGGCAAAGTTCACTCTGCTGATAAAAACACATCATGCCAAAAGCAGTTATTGAACACCCACAGTCTAATGTATGCGGAAGCTTATTGCAGCCACTAAAAAACAAACAAACATGGTATTATCATGTAAAAACGTGATAATTTTCTTGTAAAAATATAATTACCATGTAAAAACATGTAAAAACATAAAAATTATAAAGTGATAATTATGTAGAAACGTGATAATTATCATGTAAAAACGTGATAATGATGTACAAATGTAATAATTATGTAAAAGCGTGACATAATCATGTAAAACGTGAAAACTATCATGTAAAACCGTGGTAAGTATATGTAAAAATGTCATAATCATGTAAAACAGTGAAACTATCTTGTAAAACCCTGGTAGTTATCATATAAAAACAAACTCATGTAAAAATGTGATAATTATAATATAAAAACGTGACATTATCGTGTAAAACATGATAATTATCATGCAAAAACTTGATAACTATCATGTAAAAAATGTGATGATTATAACAAAAACGTGACATCTAGAAATGTGATCATTTTCAGGAAAAATATAACTCATGTAAAAATGTGATAAGTATCATGTGAAAATGTGCTAATCATCTAAAAATGTGATATCATGTAAAAACGTAATAACCATCATGTAAAAATGTGATAATTGTGTATATGACGTAAAACACATAAAGTGATAATTATGTAGAAACGTGATAATTATCATGTAAAAACGTTAACCTGTCATGTAAAAATGTGATAATTATCGTGTAAAAACTAAATAGTTAGTATGTAAAAACATGAAAACTAATGTAAAAATGCGATACTGACGTAAAAACGCACAATTACTGTATGTAAAAACATGACATTATCATGTAAAAAGGTGATAACTATCATGTAAAAACCTGATAACTATCATGTAAAAACGTGATAATTATCGTGTGAAAATGTGCTAATCATCTAAAAATGTGATATCATGTAAAAACGATAATTATCAAGTGAAAACATGATAATTGTTTATAAAACGTGAAAACTATAAAGTGATAATTATGTATGAATGTGATAATTATGTTAAAACGTTAAACTGTCATGTAAAAATGTGATGATTATGTTAAAACGTGATAGTATGTAAAAACATGAAAACTATCATGTAAAAACGTGATATCTATGTAAAAATGTAATAATTATGTAAAAACGTGGTATCATGAAAAACGTGATAACTATCATGTAAAAACGTGATAGTTATTATGTAAAAATGTGATAACTATCATGTAAAACATGAAAACTATCATGTAAAACCGTGATAGTTATATATGTAAAAACGTGATAATCATGTAAAACGGGAAAACCACCATGTAAAACTGTGGCAGTTATCATGTAAAAATGTGATAATTATGTAAAAATGCGATAATTATCATGTAAAAACAAACTCATGTAAAAATGTGATAATTATAATGTAAAAAAAGTGACATTATTGTGTAAAACATGATAATTATCATGTAAAAACTTGATATGATAATTATCAGGTAAAATGTGATAATTGTTTATAAAACTTAAAACCTATAAAGTGATAATTATATATATAAACGTGATAATTATCATGTAAAAATGTTAAACTGTCATGTAAAAATGTGATAATTATCACATAAAAATGTGATAGCATGTAAAAACTAGGGCTGTCAAACTATTACAATTTTTAATCAAGTTAATCACAGCTTAAAAATTAATCGTAATTAATCGCAATTCAAACCTTTTCTAAAATATGCCATATTTTTCTGTAAATTATTGTTGCAATGGAAAGATAAGACAGAAGACGGACATAAACATTCAATATACGTATGTAAGTACTCTATTTGTTTATTATAACAATAAGTCCACAAGATGGCATTAACATTATTAACATTCATTCTGTTAAAGCACAGGTGTCAAACCGATTCCAGAAAGGGCCAAGTGGGTGCTGGATTTTGTTCCAACCGATACCGTGCAGAGAGTTTAACCAATGAACTTCAGACACAGAAACAAGCAGCACCTGATAAAGTTTAACTGATTACACATGTAAAAGATCTGATTGGTGAAAAGGTGTCCTCTTCATTGGTTGGAACGCAAACCTGCACCCACTTGGTCCTTTCTGGAATCGGTTTGACACCTGTGTGTTAAAGGGATCCATGGATAGAAAGTCTTTGAGTACAAGTAAGTTATAGGAATTTTATATTAAAACCCCTCTTAATGTTTTCGTTTTAATAAAATTTGTAAAAGTTTCAATCAAAAAATAAATAGCTCGCCATTGTTGACATCGCCGAGCAGTTACGTCACATCAGGCTCACTGCCGTTCTTCCACAGTGTCTTTAACTACGTAAGGTAGTGATTGAAATACACCACAAGGTGTCAATGGTGTTTTAAATTAATTGGAGATCTAGCCAAGGCAAAGTCTAAGTAGGTTTTATGTGTATTTTGCATAGCTTTTGATTGGGAATGCCAGTTCTCTTTGCATTTAGTGCTTTGATTTTTGTGAACATTATTTTTTTGAGAGATAGGAATATTATTTTTGTTGTGCTTTCACTAAATGATACTATAGCGCAGTGGTCTCCAAATTATTCCACATAGGGCCGCAGTGGGTGCAGGATTTCACTCCAACAAAACAAGACCACAACTTTTTACCAATCTGGTGTTTTATAAGTGTAATCAGTTGATTAAAGTCAGATGCTGTTTTAGTAAAAACCACATTGGTTGAAAGGTCTGTGCTTGATTTGTATGGACAAAAACCAGGACCCACAGCGGCCCTCGAGGACCCATTTGGAGACCCCTGCTGTAGCGACTTTACTGTTCCGCCCAAATGCATGATGGGAAGTTGGGCAACCATGACTGTCAGTGGTGGCTGCAAATGGTATACAATATGTTCTGCGTTGTGTTCAATTAATTGTCTTAAGGAAAAGATCGTCTCTTGTTCCACCCAAATGCATGATGGGAAGTTGGGCAAACATGACTGTTAGTAGTGGCTGCCAAAGGTTAAGCCAGTAAAAGGTGCAGTGCAATGAACGCCTGTGTCCACTCGCATTTCTCTGCCTTTTCGCTCTCAATATGCTAAAACGGCGTCATTGAAAACTGTTTGAGACAACGCATGAATGGGTCATTCTGTGCATGCGTTAATTGCGTCAAATATTTTAACGTGATTAATTAAAAAAATTAATTACCGCCCGTTATCGCGATAAATTTGAAGTAAAAATTTGGTAATTATCAGGTTGAAATGTGATAACTATCATGTTAAATAATGATAACTATCACGTGAAAATGTCCATCATCTAAATATAACTATCATGTAAAATCAATGTAATATCATGTATCATGTAGCAGGGGGACGGGTTTCCCGATAAGCTTCTGCTTTTCCGTCTCCCTTGTCATGTCTCGCTTCATCTTGTTTGGATAAACAAACTGATGATTTCCTTCTTTTCTTTTTTCTTTTCTCTTTCTTTCCTTATGATTTTTGATTGATGATGATGATGATGATGACAATGACAATAAATTCAAATTCAATTTAAAAACGTGAAAATCATGTAAAACTGAAAACAATCATGTAAAAACGTGATAATAATGTAGAAACTTAATAATTGTGTAAAACCGTGACATTATCATGTAAAACGTGATAACTATCATGCCAAAATGTGATATATTCAAAAATGTGATAATTGTCAGGTAAAAACGTGATAATTATCATGTGCTAAGCATCTAAAAATGTGATAGTTATCATGTAAAAACATGATACTGGACTTTTTTTCTTTTTGGGTGTGGCAACAATAGACTTCCGTAAGTATATGCTCATAAATGTTCTCAAAATTTTGAAATATTTCATTTTTTTGCTAAAATGAGAAAACTTCCAATACTTTCTCTATGTTTAACCATCTCCCACTACTGGCTAGCTGCTAAACTTTGACTTGAAAAGGGCCATGTCAAAAAAAAATCTACGAGAACTACTCCCAAAAAAATGACTGCTGTATTTGAAATGTAATTTAAAAAAAAAAAATTTAAATCTCTGATTATTTCCAATACTCCCGCAGGCCACTAAATAAACTACATTTTAACATAGACATCAATATTGATGTAATGTAATAATATTCTAAAAGTCAGAAGCCGTTACCCTGTCCGAAGAGATAAGTGGATAATGTTTCACGCCGAAAGGATCCTGTTGATTGCTCGAGATGAAGTGACAACTAACAATTGCTGCTATTTAAACAATGGTCAGTGAGGGGTAGCCACCGGGTCATGTAGCAGGCGAATTAGAGACAGAGTGAGGGAAATATACACTGTCACCCAACACCCTCTGTTCTTCCTATCCTGTGTAATGTTAAGCTTTATGGAGGCTGTTAAGTGGCAATAGGCAACCTAGTCAAGTGCAGATACAAGTTAATTAGTTTACTCGGCCGCTCTGTTGTGCCAAGATAAGAGTCTACAAATCCTCTCACCACTAAAGCCTCAGCTTTAGACAAACACTGTAGCATTGCAGGACAAACGTGACGTTCTAACCCCATCAGCAGATATTGACTCCTTTCCTCGCAACACTTCCTTTTCTATTGTATTCTGTAAATGATCTACAGTCTGATGGGCTGGTTGAAGTAAGAGTGCAAAACTGATCAGGATACAATTCTTTTCAGTGATGAACAGCTCGGCAATCTGTGAAGAAAAGAATAAAGAAAGGTTAAAAGGTTTTGGATGATGTCACGATGAGTTGTCAAACAATTCCGCAGTCTGGTAATCATCATTTTACTGTTCACGTGGACTATGCTTGACATTTGGAACATCTCTTCATTTGTTATTGAACAGAGTACAACGTCATACATTCCAGGTTTGTCAAATGTAAGGATTTTCCGCTTCGAAGACTTTGAAACATCACTCGGTTCGGGTTAGCATGTCGCCTAGCTGTCACGCCTTTTGGTTTGTTTACATTCTCCGAAGCCGGGGAAGGGAAATGACATATGTCCGATTTAAGTGTCATAAAATATCGTTCGGGAGGTGCGACGGTAAAGGTGTCGACAGTTTTGACCATTATGGAGTAATTTTGCCATGTTGTCCTGAATAAATGCATTTTTATTATTTCATATTCCATTTAGCACAAGACTGTTATTTGTCATGACCATGCCATTTATTTAGCAATTGGGGAAAATACTTGGATAAAAAGAATATCCTGTAAAATATTGAAGTAAAGAGACAGAAACAATGACATTTTGCAGCTCTCTTCGTCGCGTTTTCCTCGTTGTGAATAGTTCCCCCTCGACGGGCTGACTGGTCCTTCTCAAGCGTTTTATATAGCTATTGGGGAAAATACTTAGATAAAAAGAATATCCTGTAAAAATATTGGAGTAGAGAGACTGAAACAATGACATTTTGCGGCTCTCTTCGTCGCGTTTTCCTCGTTCTGAATAATTCCCCCTCAATGGGCTGACTGGTCCTTCTCAAGCCGATGAGCCCAGTCTACCGCTGACGTCATCCACCTGTTGGGGACGCTAAAGCCCTATAATGGTAGGCGTGGCTAACCAGCAGATTAAAACACTAATTTCTCGTCATCTGCGCTTTGCTAAATTGTTGTATATAGTCGAATCGTCTCAAAATATGATTTTAATTCACATAGTGGTGCCGTTTAAGACTTTTTTTCTCCTGTCGTATGCTCTTTAATCTGCAATAGATAAAACGCTTGGTGTAAAGAAATCAACTGTGGGAGCAATTATTTGAAAATGGAAGACATACAAGACCACTGATAATCTCCCTCGATCTGAGGCTCCATGCAAGATCTCACCCCGTGGGGTCAAAATGATAACAAGAACAGGGAGCAAAAATCCCAGAACCACACGGGGAGACCTAGTCAATGACCTACAGAGAGCTGGGACCACAGTAACAAAGGCTACTATCAGTAACGCAATGCGCCGCCAGGGACTCAAATCCTGCAGTGCCAGACGTGTCCCTCTGCTGAAGAAAGTACATGTCCAGGCCCGTCTGCGGTTCGCTAGTGAGCATTTGGATGATCCAGAAGAAGACTGGGAGAATGTGTTATGGTCAGTTGAAACCAAAATAGAACTTTTTGGTAGAAACGCAGGTTCTCATGTTTGGAGGAGAAAGAATACTGAATTGCATCCGAAGAACACCACACCCACTGTGAAGCATGGGGGTGGAAACATCATGCTATGGGGCTGTTTGTCTACAAAGGGACCAGGAGGACTGATCTGTGTAAAGGAAAGATTGGGGGCATGTATCGAGAGATTTTGAGTGAAAATCTCCTTCCATCAGCAAGGGCGTTGAAAATGAGACGTGGCTGGGTCTTTCAGCATGACAATGATCCCAAACACAAAGCCAGTGCAACAAAAGAATGGCTTCGTAAGAAGCATTTCAAGGTCCTGGAGTGACCTAGCCAGTCTCCAGATCTCAACCCCATAGAAAATCTGTGGAGGGAGTTGAAAGTCTGTGTTGCCCAACAACAGCCCCAAAACATCACTGCTCTAGAGGAGATCTGCATGGAGGAATGGGCCAAAATACCAACAACAGTGTGTGAAAAGCTTGTGAAGAGTTGCAGAAAACGTTTGGCCTTCGTTATTGCGCAACAAAGGGTACATAACAAAGTATTGAGATGAACTTTTTGGTATTGACCAAATACTTATTTCCCACCATGATTTGCAAATAAATTCTTTAAAAATCAAATAATGTGATTATCTGTTTTGTGTTGTTGTTTTTTTTCACATTCTGTCTCTCATGGTTGAGGTTTACCCATGTTGACAATTACAGGCCTCTCTAATATTTTCAAGTGGGAGAACTTGCACAATTGGTGGTTGACTAAATCCTTATTTGCCTTACTGTATATATTTACTCCATCCAGTAGATTGATAGAGATAGAGAGATAGCTAGACTATATCTAGAAGATGGATGGGTAGACTAGTAGATAGATGGATACAGTAAATATAAAGATCCAGTTGATAGACTGTCTAGTAGATGGATGGACAGACTATCTAGTAGATATAGATATCTAAAATTAACTCATTGCCTGCCATTGACAACAATTGAGATTAAATTATTTTAAACTGGAAGGACTGCCAGTGAATGCTCATCTTTCAGTGCCATTTTTTTCATCCGCCTCTCACAGTCAAAATGGATTGGATGTCGAGCGTCGTCAAAAGCAGCCAGAGATAACTTATTTGGCCAAAAATAAACCAGTGGACAGGAAATGTAATTGCCCTAAATATGACCCGTGAGCCAAAATAAGTTTGACACCCCTGCACTACACCAACTGCCAGATATGCCCTACATCAACAGCATGTACCAAAACAGTTTCATACTATAGCAGATTCGAAAGTCACATGCATGGGACAAAAACGATGTGATGCTTGCTCACCTGGTGCAAGCAGTTTGGCAAAGAGGTAAAGCTATGCACATGGGTCAGTCCAAGCAGACAGCTAAGAAAGCAGTGCAGGGCGGCCTGATACTCCCCCTGCTGCTGGAGCTGCTGTCCCAGCTCAAACAGGCCCTCCCTCCCCCCACTCAGCATCCCCAGTCCCAGCTAGAGCCAGCACTACCTGCCATCAGAGAGCTCCAGATCTCACAAGCTGCTGATGGCACACGCCGGCCGACTCGCTATCTTGTCCCGGAATGTCCCGTCAAGGACGGCTTGAAAGAAGCGGGTTGTTAAAGCTCCGGCGACTCAAGCTGATCAGATCCATTCCCCTCTCTCTTCCCAGGCTGCACCAGGAAAGGAGGACAGAGGAAGTGGGGAGTATTAACCGATTGAGTGGCAGAGCTTTGGACCAATCAGCAATGTACACACTATTTCTCCACCCCACAATGGAGATAGTACAATGTTGTGATGATGACATACCACATGACACTGCCCTAAGACTTATAGTAGATGCTAGCTGTCAAGTTCAAATACAAATCCTTTGAATGATTCATTATCTCATCAGTAGCTTTGCATGTAATACAGAAACTACCATCTATAATATTCTTTTTTTTTTTTTTAAAGTGTTTCTTCGGCGTGCTACGTAGCCAGAACCGCTTGATCTGCCAACACCATTCAAAAACCGAAATGACTGGAATTCTTGTGCACACCAGCTCTCTTTCGTTTGGCTAACCAAATATGACAGTTCACCCAAAAATGCAGGTTTAAAAAAAAAAAAAAAACTTGTCCTACAGTTCTTATCTAAATCACATCATTTACACATAAAAACAAGTAGGATACTAAGGAGCATGAATATTGTATACAGTTTTTGCCAAAAACACACGGCTTGGGCAAAATTTGGCCAAAACATACCCATTCATTTCTAATGGGCAAAATTTCCCATTGATTTCCATTGCCCTATTCACCATTCATTTTAATACCACAAAAGCTTGAATTCACTCCGAATGATTTCTAACCCAAGCGACTCAATATAAAAAGTGACCCCGAAATTGTCCCAGGGCAACAGCAAGTGACCCGATTACAAGAGAAAGTGACCCCGAAATTATCCCAGGGCAACAGCAAGTGACCCGATAACATGAGGAAGTGACCCCGAAATGCCCCCAAATCAACAGGAAGTGACTCTAAAATGCCCTAAAATTCAGGAAGTGACTTTAAAATGCCCCAAAATCAACAGTAAGTGACCCGATATCTACAGGAAGCGACCCGAGAATGTCTCCAAATCAAAAGGAAGTGACCCCATATCTATAGGAAGTGAACCGGGTATGCCCCCAAGTCAATAGGAAGTGACTACAAAATTCCCTCATATCAACAGAAAGTGGTTGAGTATGGACAGGACATGAACCTGAAATGCCCCAAAATAAACAGGAAGTGACCCAACATACCAACCATCACAGCAAAGGATTAGAAATAACATTTTCTAGGATTCCGTTTTTTAAAATTTTCAATGGCGTTGTTTTTCGGTGTCTCGCCCAGCCAAAATCACCAACACCGGTCAAAAACCCAAAACGACCAGAGGTCTCACGCGATGCAGCTTCTCTTTTATTTGACACACCAAAAATTACATTTCGCCCAATAATATATATGGCGGAAAACACAGACAAGGCAGAAAAAACAGTTTCTGCTCTTGCACCCCTACTTAAAATACACTGCTGTATTTAAAGTCAAAAGAACTGTTGTGTTTGATAGAACAATATGTCTATATGCTGCCATAGCAGTTTTGTGGCGCATTAAGCCCCCGAACTATTTTTAATTGGTCAGTTTTACCCTGTAGACCCCCGTTTACAGGCACTGCGCAACAGCTTTTATTTTAACCCAGCCATAAAAAGAAGGCAAGTAATTATATTTATTATTCGAAATATCTATCATTTTAGTTTGGAATCATTCATTGATGTCTAACATTTAGTTTAAAAAAATGAACAACTTTAAACTTTTAAACAATTTACGGAACAATGAAAAAAAAAATAGTGCCTGTAAATAGGTCACGGATATTTACCTCATCACTATCACTTAATTGCATTTTTTTTTTTTGCTAGCGTTGCATTTCCCCAGATATTTTAGATTATAAATAAACGATCTGAAAGAAGAAAAATCGGAAAAAAAAAACAAAAAACGTTTGAAAGGGTAAATATATGAAAAAGAAGGTCTTGACTACTCCTTAATGTCTGCGCTTTCTGCATCGCGACCCTAGTTATATTACCATGTTTCACCCATAAAATCCCCAAAAAGTCCAGCCGCGGCCATTCACAGCTATGTCTTGACACTCAGTGATACATGCTACATGGAGTTTTTGGTTTGAAACAAAGTAAGTTTGCGATAATATCTCGTTATAATCATGGTGTCTTTAATTTTGCTCTGTCGTGCTCTCACCTACAGTTTGAATTTTTAAAAAAATAAAATGCCCTCCTGTTCAAATTTTTTCTTTCCCCAGAAAATTGAGATCTTAAGCTTTCCAATCATGTATCACACATGCATATAGGACACCTTTAAAATTTGGCCAAATTGGGGGTCTCAGAGCGGAACTTCAAGTCACCTGAGTGTTTTCCGCCTGAAAAACATATTTTTTATTTGAAATTGATGAAATTTCAAAGCACTACTATTCCCACAGGTTTCGTCCAAATCACATCATTTACACACACACACAAAAAAAAGGACGCTAAGGGGCATGAAATTTGTGTGGTTTTTGCCAAAAACGTACTGTTTGGCCAAAATTTGCCCAAAACAAATGGGAATCATTTCCACTAGCCCTATTCAGCCGCCATTCATTTGTATTACACAAAAGCTTCTATTCCACTCCTCCTTCACTCATTGATTTCCAACCCAAGTGACTCAACATTAACAGGAACGTACCCTTAAATGCCCCAAATCAATGGGAAGTGACCTGATATAAACAGGAAGTGACCCAGAAATGCCCACAAATGAACAGGAAGTGATTCAATATGAACAGGGAGCGCCTTTGAAAAGCCCCATAATCAACAGAATGTGATGTGTTATAAACAGAGTAACCATAAATGCCTTAAAATTAACATAACAAGTGACCTGAGAAACCAACCGTGACTGCAAAGCTACTATTGCATTTTCTCCAGAAATTGCATTTTCAAGTTTAAAAGTATTTTGTATTTCAGGAGGAGGCCTACATGTCTAAAAATATTGCTTTCACAGCTCTGCTTCAATAATTAGCAAAAGAAGTGGAGTTACTGCGGGCAAAGAATGGTGAAAGCCATGTGTTCATATTTTTACATATATTTTTTTACATATTTCTAATACGAATATATTACATACAGTGATATGAAAAAGTATCTGAACCTTTTGGAATTTCTCACATTGCTGCATTAAATCACCATCAAATGTGAAATGATCTTTACCAAAATCACAGTGTCTGCTTTAACTAAAACCACCCAAACATTTATCAGTTTTCATATTTAAATGAGGATAGCATGCAAACAATGACAGAAGGAGGAAAAATAAGTAAGTGAACCCTCTGCCTACGGAAACTTAAAGAGCAATTGAAACCAATTTTTACCAAACAATTTAAGTCTGGTGTGTGCCCAGCAGTGTTGGGCATGTTACTTTATGTTAGGGAAATATTAGGAAGGAAAAAGGGAATTGCATTTATCCTAGTTAGTGGTTTTATTAAATTGTAACCCATGTATTCACTAAGTGCTTTGAGTTGCTACAGGTCACATTCCACAGTAAAGAGAGGGTGGTGGGCTGGCTACTCAAAGCCTCCCCTGGGGATAAGTTTACGATGTTGCTCCAAACAAATGGTGTTTCTTGAAGTACTCGGCTTAAAGTGAGATAGCATTGTTGTAAACATTTTGACATTATCTCACTAGGAGAAGAAACACATGTGACTGGGGAGGGCGAGTGAAGAGGAGGGCCACTCACTTTTACCTGATTAGAATATAACCAATAGACCATTGCCATGTTTGAATGTTTATTCCGTTTCATGAATATGTATCCATGTTGCTTTAAAGGAAAATGCATTACGGAAATAAACCAAGTTGGCTTGTGAACGCATCCTGTGTGTGTTTCGCTTCCTGCTTCCATGCGCAGGTAAAAGAGACTCGAGTGACGTCCGTGTGGACGACTGGCCTGATGATTTAATCCCCAATGGGTGGGAGGCGAGACTCCTGGTGTTATTATGGATTTTCCTGACACTTTAAAAAAGTAATTAGTTCTAGTTAGGCACTACTTCTTCCAAACGTAACTGAGTTAAGTGAATCTCTATAGTAAAAGTAACTAGTTACCCGGGAAAGTAACTATTTCCGTTACTTTAAAATGAAGTTGTTCTATGTCAAAGAATTTGAAAATTTTTTGAGCAGTATTCGAGTCAGTTGAATTGAGAAGAACAGACAGGTAGTTGTGTTGTAGAACCTTGTAATATTTATTGCACCTCACCAGCAACAGATTTATCCTACACTTGAAGTGCAACAAAAATAAACAGATTTGAATTGCTTACCACAGATGTCGACAAAAGCTTTGCCCCGGGACATAAATTACACTTTACATGGACATTTTTTCCTTTAATTTTGACCAACTTGAAATAGAGTTTATATCTCCACCTCATAAAGGACAAATTTTCCTCTAAATGCTCTGCCATCATATTCCTCTGCATCTGTTTTGCGTGTGTGTGTTTGCCACACGCGCTGTTCCGGTTTGTGTGTGAAAACACTGGCTCTGAAGTTTGTTTAAAAAAAAAAAATACATATGTTAACAACAAATACACATGTACAAACATAGGGCGAGACAATTCACATATAAACAACCGGCTCTGAAGTATGTGCGTTATTAGGCTCGAGCGTTTACGTCACAGAATGGGGGATCACGTGAGATTTGACAACAATGCAGCCATATTGGAAGCAGGTCTCGCTCGCGGGACATTAAACTATAACTTGCCAGTTCGAGAAAGAGACAAACTCGTTACTAAGGCGAAGAACAGATATGTGATCAAACTTAAGGATGAGAACAGTGTTGACCCTTACGAGCAAGACGAAGACAAACGGAGTAAGGATGTCGATGGGCTTCCACAATTACGCGAAATGGCCATACTGTTGTATTTATTGTTTGGTGTATGTTACTAAACTCATCAGCGATTCTGAAATTACAAATCGCTACAAAGCTACGAACAGTTTTGCTGCGGATGGGTACAGGACCTGCACATTATGACCGTATCAAACAGCAACTCCATCGTTCTTGCAAAGGTAGGCTATGTGTGTTTACTATTTTCATTGCCATGAACCTGAACGCACCCCAAGTCTTGGATGACAAATAAACAGAGCAGAGTAGACTCGCTACGGCTGGTAGTTTCTTCAATTTATTCAAAGTAAGTAACGCACCGCTTTTGACTGTTAGTAACGGTAATGGCGGAAAAAACAATTAGATTACCCCTTTATTGGAAAAATAACGCCATTACATAACAGCTAATGTAATAATAACGTTATTCCCAACACTGGTGCCCAGTCACTGATGAGTGGTTTAAAGCTGCCATGCTCACTATAAAACAGACACCTGGTAAGAATTGTCTTGATGAGAATCACTGTCTGATGTGCATCATGGTTCCCTCAAAAGAGTTGTCTGAAGACCTGCGATCAAGGATTGTTCATTTGTATAAAGCTGGGCAATCTCTAAAAGTATGGATGTTCACCAATCGACAGTCAGAGAAGTTGTCTACAATGGAGAGTTTGGCATTGTTGGTTCTCTCCCAAGGAGTGGCCATCCACCAAAGACAAGAGTTCAGCGCGCAGTACTCAGAGAAGTTAAAAAGAACCCCAGAGTGTCTGCTAAAGACTTACAGAATTCACTGGCACAGTCCAATATCTCTGTGCACACATCACATGTAAAACTATGGCCAAGAATGGGTTTCATGGGAGGACTCCACAGTGGAAGCCAAAGCTGTCTTAAAAAAAACATTGTTTCTTGTGTAATCTTCGCAAAAAGGCACCTTGGCACTCCACAGAAGTTTTGGCAAAATATTTTGTGGACGGATGAAACAAAAGTTGAAATGTTTGGGAATAACACACAACATCATGTGTGGAGGAAAAATGGAACCGGTCACCAACATTAACACCTCATCCCCACCGTGAAGCATGGTAGAGGAGCATCATGATTTGGGGCTGTTTTGCTGCCTCAGGGCCTGGATACTTTGCAGAGGGTTCACTTACTTATTTTTCCACCTTCAGTCATTGTTTGCATGCTATCCTCATTAAAATATTAAAATTGTTTGGGTGGTTTTTGTTAAAACAGACACTGTTTGTGTGATTTTGACAAAGATCTGATCACATTTGATGATGATTCTATGCAGAAATGTGAGAAATTCCAAAATTCTTTTCCATACCACTGTACATTAAGCCTACAAATGTAAACCAAAAGTTAACTAAAATCAGTATCAGACCGAGTGAGAAATGAAAAACGTGTTCATCACTATCCAAACAAATGGCTCAAATATTTATTACAGGGCAACAGAAGAGCTTTTCGGATTTTGCTCTTGAGTGTTTTACCCAGTCGAATTGTAATAAATGCATCATTCGCTGTCTCAAAAAGTCACATTAAAAAAATAAATAAATAATTGACCGCGTAGTTCTTGAGGTATGGCCATAGCAACACCATAGCAACGAGGGATGCGCCGCCCTGCCGACCGCTACCTGATGATGTAACTTCCAGGGAGCCTGGCCACCACTCTGAACACGGAAATATGGCACCACGCTATCCTCGCCATATATTGCAAACATTTTCTGGGTTTTACTCGCGAGATTCGTCATGCCATCTCGATGTGTAGCGATGAATTGCTCACAGGAAGACTCGAGACTCTATGAATGGTCCAAAAAAAAAACTCCTGCAAAGGTTTGGACCGTTTTTGTGAGCATGCATACAGGTCCCCAATCGGCTCATTGTTTTCATCATTTCAGCGACGACACCTTTGAAAACCTACAACAATGCAACCTTGGTTTTACAAAGACGTAAGTGTACCCTCTGATTCTAAAATTTGATGCACTTCTGTTGATAAATGAGGGGGAATCCTACTGCCTGTTTGTTGAAGCGCGACATTTTTTGTTGTTGCTGTTGTCCTGTCATAAGTAGATAGGTTTGCTGACAGGTCTACTCATGTGATTTTATTACAATATGAATAGGTATTATGTAAATTCAAATGTCCCCAGCACCAAATAGGTCCTTGGCTCGTTGTTTTTTGGCCTGTCACAGGGTAAATATAAAGCCTATATATAAAACAATCCACCTGCCAGGCCCTAATGTATCAAATACATCTCAATAAAACAATGACTATTGTACTACAGCATCAACATTAAAGTCTGCCTATTTGAAGAGGGAACAATAGGATCCAATAAATGCTGCTTTGACTGGGGCATTATTATTTGATCACCAAGAAATTATTATTAAAAATTATTAAATTAAAATTAGGATTCATCCAATATTTTCATGCTGCTGTGATCCCCCCCCCAGGAACCCAAACGTAAAAAGTAAGCGGCAGAAACCCTCAACACGATGAAAAAAGCTTTGCAACTCAGTCACCACCCAGTTTCCCAAAATCAAGAGAGTGGGTCGAGTCATATGATGACCCAAGTGATGCGGTGTCCAGCGATGATGACTGAAGAGATCCTAGGAGGCCTGCCAGATGCTGAATTTCTTCCATCTGCGACATAAGATGATGATGACTTAGGAGAAATAAATGTAGCAAATTTTGATGACATGAAATCATAAACTAGTCATATATACAGTACACATTTTTAAAACAAAAATCTAGTTACCTCCATATTTTAATAATAATGATTTATCTTTGTATAGAGAACACTTAATGCTACAGAAAAGAGTAAATACATATTTCCCACTGCCATTATCATTTTTCAATGTTGCACTAGTCCGTTGCTATCCTAACTTTGTGTTGCTTACTAAATTTATGTTCTCTGATGTGTGCCATTGTTTGCCTGGTATAACAAGCTTTCTATGTTGTGTTACAATCTGACAGCGAAAGCTGATGCTGATTCAACAGAAATCCGGTATCATTTATTATTGTGGCCTATTGAATATTGTTTCAGAATGTAATATGATTACAATACATTATATACCAATAGAATATGTTAAATAGTCAACAAAATATGTCAGTTTTGTTTACAATTTATGGTTTTATTTTTTAATGTAATCCATGCCCCTGTCAGTGCTTCAGCCTTCTCAAGTTTGGCTCTCACGCCAGGGATCTCCTGATGACACAGACATACTCTTGGAAGGGTAATTACTTGACGTTTTAGAGCAACAAATGGAAAATGAAATCGGTTTGTCATTTATTTTGAAAAATCAATAACATATTTATTTGGCCACATTTGGGCTAGCTTTACCATATTTAGATCGGTAGGAGCTGTCCCATTACCTAATATCCAGTTTTAGCTATGTGGAGAGTATGGAAAATATATACAACCATGTAATCGCATTCTCTCAAATAGAAAAATCACGATGCTGGATTTAGGCTTACCACTTACTCTCCCGTTCGTGAAGTGTCGAGGTGTCAATTGGCGTCATGACGACATCTGCTGTGTCAAGTAAATCATCGTCATCTGATGCCTCAGGTTCAAACATGTAGGGATTCATTGTAGATCATCTTTCCTGGGAGCCTTTGCCATCGGTAGCGTCACGAAAGAGCGATCCTGAATGGTTACCTTTGGTGGAAATATCACTGATAGTCATTGCTGCTATGATAGCTGTGGATACTAGTCTTCTGGTCTGGAAAGGTCTTCAACTAGTCCAAAACGCAGCAGCAAGACTTTTAACAGGAACCAATAGAAGAGAGCACATCACCCCTGTGCTCCAGGCACTTCACTGGCTTCCAGTCGAGTTTAGAATTAAATTTAAAATACTCCTTCTTACATTTAAGACCGTTAATGGGTTGGGGCCATCTTATCTCACCGATGCTCTGGTTCCATACCGCCCCAACAGAACACTCCGATCTCAGAATGCAGGTCTACTGGTAGTTCCCAGGGTTTATAAAAGTACTGTCGGAGCTAGAGCCTTTAGCCACCAAGCCCCTGTTTTATGGAATCAGCTTCCAGCTAGTATTAAAGAAGCCGAGACAGTCTGCACATTTAAGATTAGATTAAAAACGTTCCTATTCGACAAAGCTTATGGTTAGGCTAGTTGAAGTCGGAGTAGAATCACAGTTTAGTCTAAGCTGCACTAGAAGCTATAATGCTGGGGGCAGTACAGCCGCTGAGTTCTATCTCCTTTTCTTACTCTACCTACCACTTGTCTTACTTTATTTCTATTTTCCAATGTTAATATCTAGTTGTCTAGTCTCTTCATCACTAGTCACCCGGTGTCCCCTTTCCCCCCTCCCCTCTGGGGAGGGGCTATTTTTCAGCTGCAGCCTCCTGACTGTCCGGACCCCTGGCTGGATAGACGTACTTGCTGCTACCCCCGTCTCATCTGACTAGAGGGACCTCTTCTTGCTCCTTTACTCCACTGTATTTTTACGGACTATAATTTCGCTTGCTAATTCCCATTAGCCGTTCTGGGGTTCCTGTCTATCCGTCCTGGGAGTGGATCTCTCCTGACTGTGGTACTCCCCAAGGTTTCTCATTTTTCTCCCAATTGACTCTGGAGTTTTTGGAGTTTTTCCTTGCCGGCATGGAGGGTCTTAAGGATAGGGGATACCCAGGACTTGAACTGTATCTATTCATCTTTGCTGCTTCATTTCTAATTGGGTATCATATTGCCTCTGTAAAGCCCTTTGAGACCTCTGTTGTGATTGAGGGCTATACAAATAAAATTGAATTGAAATTGAATTGAATTCTGTTGCGTCGGGGATTTTACGTCACACTTCCGGGTTTTCGGAAGGAACATTTAGTGGAGTGCAAAAAAACCTTAAAAAACGCAAATTATCCTTGCAATCACGTGTTGGTAATGTCATGGTTGTTTTGATGAACTCGTCCAAAGTTTATATTCGTAAAATTACACCAAAATCCGGAAAGCTCTTCAGTTGCCCTTTAATTAGGCGTGTGCTCCAAAAGTATTTGCACACCAGCCTTGACTCTGACAGGTGCACACACTAACACAGCAACCAAGATTAAATTAATGTGATAACAGAAATGAAACGAGCAGAGTCAGTCTCAATTAACGTCTAATGTGCCAGTCTAATTCAGGATTTTAATAGGGGTTTAACTTCTGGTGGTACCTCAGACAAGAACTGCGAACTCTGCGTGTGGATCAAAAGCTTTTGAATACGTAATTATGGATATTCTTATCAGGGGTGGACAACACAGACAGTTAAGCGTCAGTGAGCTATCAAAGTCAGGTAGCATGAGGCTACCACATGTTGTTGTTTGTGTTATGATACGGCAAGCCGTTGAGCATGGATCCAAACACAGAAGTGGAGTTTGTTCTATTTCAGGAAAATGAACTGAGAACACAAACAATCATGACAGTTTGTTTGCCCTGGAATCACAAAAAGACCTACATGTTCTGATCATATGTTATGGGACAAAACATACGGCGCCAATAAGTCAATAAGATAAGGAGGTCCTGGACACTGCATTATTTTGTCAAATGCAATGATATTTTGAAAAATGTCTTTGCATGTAAGTGAATTTCCTATAGACAAGTTTCCTGAGCGAAAAATGGGTGGCGCCATTTTTTTATCATTTTTGCTCCGAACTTCCGGTTTAGACAGAAAATCATGAAGTGTGGTTGAAGTCAGCAGTGTGTTAACAAAGTTAAAACTGCGAAATCCAACCAGAGGAACCGATGGAATCTCCAAAAATGGATTCAGCACGACGTAGATGAGACTCTGAGACTTGCTATGCTGTGTGTGAGCTCCTAGAAGCGCCTATATACTGTACAGTATATGGTCAGAAGCGGAATGTTTTGAACAGCATCCAACTTCAAAGCGCCAGTGTGGATCTACCTCGTCATACGCCTTAAATCGAAACCAGCTGCAGACAATAAGTTAAGTGCTTTAAAACTGAGGATCTACCTAAAAGATTATATGTTTGTTCTTATCACTTCGGTGATCATTCGTGGACAAAATTATAACAACCTGTCAGCCTATAATGATGAGAAGTGTAGATTCATATGCCAGCCACTTGAGTCACCAAAATGAAGTGAAATTACAAATAATATTACAGTTGCCGAATGCAGAAGGGCTGACAAAGATTTTGTTGTTACAAGGAAATACTACAAGGTATGTACATATTAACAAAAATAGTATGTCATTCTTTTTTATTGCAGATGCATTGCACATGATTCAATTTCTTGTTTTATTTGAAACAATTGGTGCATGAGCAAAACAGATCAATAAATCACAATTTATAAAATTCTTGGAAAAAGGTGGAGCATCAAAGTAGAACGCACGTAGTATAAATAAATGTCAATTGACGTACAGTAAGTGATGTTGTGAGGCACGTCAATTTGTCTTCCCTTGCCTAACAGCGTTTTCCATCTGTATACAAACGAGCAAAACACTTGCATATATGCGTTTACATAATTGTGCCATCCTACACATACTGATTAGCAACAGGCTAGCAGCAGATAGCATGTGTTGCAGCCACACCAGATACAGTAGTTGTCGTAAATAATATTCAACGGCGTCAGAACTATAATCATCACCGTAGTAACTATATCAAAAACAAGTTGTTTCATGCGAATGATTTTAGCTTTAGTATTTATTGAGCACCGGACACGTGAAAATGCAGGGATAGGAAGACCATACCTTCCATAACACCAGCAGCAACATGGCTACATAAACATCTGGTCTTTTTGGTGGCACGGGCTTGGTTCCACATCTGCCTTCATGAACATGTTGTCCTCCCATGTCGTGATGATGGCAGATGGATGCGGTATTTCCAAATTGTCTTTTTAGAGGGATTTTGATGTGTAACGTTACTCCAGCTCTACTGTTATTTTTGATGGAGAAAGTGTAACGGATGTCGCGGGCAAAAATGCCGAAGTAAAGCGGAAGTGTCTCGGAAACTTGTCTAAATATGTATTTAAAACTAGAAACTGCAATTTCTGGAGGAATTACTCTGCTTCTTTGCTCTGTGGGGATACAGATCTTAGCCCTGCCCAGGTTGGTTTGTGGACATTTCAGGGACAATATCAAGTCACTTCCTGTTGATTTGGGAACAGTTAGGAGGCGTGGCCTAGTCAAATCAGGTCATTCGTGAACATTTGAGGGTCGTGGCCTAGTCATATCAGGTCATTTGGGAACATTTGGGGGGCGTGGCCTAGTCATACCAGGTCATGTGGGAACATTGGGGGGGCGTGGTCTAGTCATATCAGGTCATTTGGGAACATTTGGGGGCGTGGCCTGATATCAGGTCATTTAGGAACATTTGGGGGCCTTGCCTGATCATATCAGGTCATTTGGGAACATTTGGTGGCCTAGTCATATCAGGTCATTTGGGAAGGTTTGAGGGGCGTGACGTAGTCATATCAGTTCATTTGGGAACATTTGGGGGCATGGCCCGGTCTTATCAGGTAATTTGGGAACGTTTAGGGGGCGTGGCCAGGTCATATCAGGTCATTTGGGGGCTTGTCCTATTGATATCTGGTAATTTTCCCTTGATTTGATTTGGGGACATTGTTTTTTTTTGCCATTGAAAATGAATGGGAAAAAATTTGGACATCCATGGTCATCAATGGCATCTATGTACAGTGGCATCAACAGAATGACAAACATGCCCAATGGCATTAAACAAAGTAAATGCCATTAGAAATGAATGGGAACTTTGGACATCCATGACCGTCAATGGCAGCACCCTCCATAAGCGTCAATGGAATCGGGCAAGTTTGGGGGACACGTCCTATTGATATCTGGTCATTTCCTGTTGATTTGGGGACATTGTTGTTTATTGCCATTGAAAATGAATGGGAAAAAATTTGGACATCCATGGCCATCAATGGTATCGACATACATAGGTGTCAATGGAGTCCAAGTACATTGGCATCAATAGAAAACATTTGACGTACATGGCCGTCAATGGCATCAATGTAATGTATATTCCAATTGAAAGTGAATGGGAAATGTGGACGTGGCATCCCATTAGAAATGAATGGTAAAGTTTTTGGCAAATTTCCAGTCCATCCCGGAATTTTTGATGTCTAAATTATGTGATTTGGTCAAACATTGTAGGACAAGTAGCATTTTGAAAAAATAAATAAAATCCCATTAGAAATGAATGGAAAAGTTTTTGGCAAATTTACGGGGAACCGTAAAAAATTCTGGGACGGCGAATAATGCCAAACGTTCCATTTTGTCAAATTTAGATTTGGCGGCTTTCCCCCGCGGAAGTGTTAGCTTTAGTTACGAAAAACATTCGGATATATCGGACAGGCATTAGGAAACGTTATGATATGTTAGGATTACTTTAGGATACGTCAGGATACGTTAGGTATACGTGGGCAGGCCAATCGGCGCAAGGTGCCGCAATAATCAGACTTCTTCCTTTTTCCTCTGATTTATTAATAATATGGCCTCAAACCATTGTCCTCTTTAGACCGTCGTAAAGCTACAAAAAAAAAGTACACAAGCATTGCATTAGCAACAACGTTAGCTTAGCACGCTATACAGGTTAACTAAACATAAACAAAAAGCGTCTCATACAAAAAACATTTCGCTTATTAACATAATATGTAAATTCTTTACAACAACCATACTTACGGACAAATCTTGTCCAAGGATCATATAAGCACAACAGAGACGTCGTGCAGCCATATAGAAAATATAAACTATATAAAAAATAAACCATGTCTCAAAGCGACCACAAGAGTTCGCTGTTAGACAGCATAAAAAGCCTTGCTGTAAACCTTACCAAAAGGCAGAATACTGTCTGAATGGGACATGTGCGTAATTGCGTCAAATATTTTGACGTGATTAATTTAAAAAATTAATTACCGCGCGTTAATTTTGACAGCCCTAGCACCAAACGACGGACGAAAAGCTCTGAAAATATTAAGAGAATATTATGCTGGGAAGGGAAAACCCAGGATAATAAATTTGTACACCATGCTAACATCTCTTCAAAAGGGAAACAAAGAAAGCATAGTGGACTAAGTAATAAGAGCTGAGACCGCCATCACAGCATTGCGAAATGCAGGTGAAACAATGGGAGATGGTCTACTTATCGCAATGGTCTTGAAGGCGCTGCCAGAAAGTTACAAACCATTTACAATTCATGTGGCGCATACCGATGAGAACATGACATTTGCAGAATTCAAAACCAAACTCCGAAGTTTTGAAGAAACGGAAAAATTAAATGCAGCAGAATCAAGCGGCAGAGCGATGAAGACTCAAGCAAGAGCATCAAAGCAAACCACAAAAGCAAACGCTCGTGACCGGCTCAAAGACGACACAGAGTTGGTGTGCTTCAAATGTGGGATCAAAGGCCACCTTGCAAAATCATGTCGACAAAAGACATGGTGTAGTCGTTGCCATCGGACACGCACAAAGACGCCACTTGCTGACGCAAGGAAAAACCGGACGGAGCGAGAAAAATTGCTGAAGATGGAGATCCTGACTTCGCGTTCAAGGTGAGAGATGAACAGACCGACACCAGGTGGCAGGATACACACAGCATCCGGGAACGAGGCCTGATGGTGGACATGGGAGCGACATTTCATATCATCACTGACGTGACCAAGTTCAAAAGATTCGAGGAGACGTTCAAACCAGAGAACCACAGCGTCAAGTTGGCAGATGGTACCCGGTGCAGTGGAGTCACAGTAAAAAGAGGAGATGCAGAGTGCTACCTGATTGACAGAAGCGCAAGGCAACACTCAGAATCGCACTCTTCATACCATGGTACCCACAAGACATCTTTTCGGTGAAAGCAGCAACATCGAGTGGACCCACGGTACTTTTCAAAGAAGGTGAAGACGCATTGATAACCCAAGACGGTACAAAATTCAATATTCATGTGTATGGCAAGCTGTATTTTTTGCATACAAATGGTGAGTCTGACAAGTGCAATGCATGTTATGATATTCACACATGGCACCAAATATTAGGCCACTGTAATTATGAGGGCGTGCTCAAATTGCAGAAAGTAGTTGATGGAATGCAGATTAAGGGAAAAGAAACAAGACCTGAACAAACATGTGAGATATGCATACAAGGAAAATTTATCCAGACATATCGAAATAGAGTCCCAGATACTCGAGCAGATACACCCTTAAATTGGTACACTCAGATCTTGCGGGTCCTATAACTCCAGACTCGATTGATGGTTACAAATATGTGCAGTTATTCACAGATGATTACTCAGGCGCAATTTTCACATATTTCTTTTCCTGAAAAAGAAAAGTGACACTGTTCTAGCAACAGAAAAAATTCTCGCAGATATACAGTAGCTCCTTATGGGAAAGTAAGGTGCATCCGATCTGATAACGGGACTGAATATACCTGCAATGAGTTCCAAACATTGTTGAGAAAAAGTGAAATAAGACACGAAAAGTCAGCGCCGTATTCCCCACACCAGAACGGGACAGCTGAAAGAGGATGGCGTACACTATTTGAAATGTGTAGGTGCATGCTAGTCGAAAGTGGGCTACCAAAATACCTATGGCACTATGCAGTACAAACTGCAGCAATGGTACGCAACAGATGTTATAATAGAAGGACAGGGCAAACTTACCAGATGTTGACAAACAAGAAACCAAATATTTCCAGAATGCAAAATTTGGGTCTGTATGTTACACATACAAACAAGACAAGAGAAAATTGGATTCTAAGTGGGGCCAAGGACAGTTTATTGGGTATGACAAAAACAGTCCAGCATATCTAGTCTACTATCCAGACACAAAGAAAGTACAAAAACATAGGCTGGTAAAGTTTGTGAACAAGGAAGTCATAGAAAAATAGACACAGACATGTGACATGGATCAAGATGAAGAATACAACATGAGAAGGTTACCAAAAACTGGTCAAACAAATGTAGAGGTCAAAAACAGAACTGAAGATCCTGTAGAGCCAAGTGCACATAGTCAGAGTCCAAAGGAAGTGACAAAATGTGAACTTGAGAGTAGAAGGTATCCCTCAAGAGAGAGGAGAAAACCGAGTCACTTAGAAGACTTCATAACAGAAGACAGATATAGTGATGCAGTTCATACCACTGTAGACTACTGCTACAGGATGGTAATTGGTATACCTCAAACATACGAGGAGGCCATGAGTTCAAATAACTCAAAAGATTGGTCAAAAGCCATGGATAAAGAAATTCAGTCACTAAGCGAAAATAAAACATTTACCTTGACAACACTGCCAAAAGGCAAGAAAACAGTGGGGGGTAAATGGGTTTACACACTCAAAAAGGATGAAGATGGGAGAGATAAAGGTACTTCCGAAAAGAGCCTTAGTTTCAAAAGAGACGACAATGCAAAACTTGATATACAGGCATATAGTGATGGTGACTGGGCAGCTGATACTAGCGACAGCTGCAGTACTTCAGGATACTGGGTTTTCTAGAGCAAGAATAGTTCTCCAATTTCTTGGAAAACAAAGAAACAACCTACAGTTGCACTATCCACCTGTGAAGCTGAATATATGGCACTGGCTTCAACCATACAAGAATGCCTATATTTAGAACAACTACTAGGTAGCATTGATCATTATCAGTACACTCCAACAATTGTACACGATGACAACCAAGGGACAATCGCTCTTGCCAAAAATCCTGTTAACAGACGGAGATGCAAGCACCTAGACATAAAATATCATTTTTTTTAGATCTTCTGTGAATCAGGGAAGAGTAACATTGACGTATTGTCCAACGGATGACATGATAGCGGATATCATGACAAAACCGGTAACAAAGTTAAAATTGAAGAAGTTTGACAGTGTTATTTTTGGAATTTGAAATGTAGAAGTTCATTTGTTTGTTAAGAGTCTGCTGTTGAATTACATCTGGCTGCCTTGACAACCTCCTCAACTTCTTTCAAAGTTATCTCTTGGATGTTAAATGCCACAATGGGTTCTGGTGGGGTTATCAAGGTTCTGCATGGCCCAAGACCTTCCTCTCTTGCACTGTCACTGTAGGAAGTTTTGAGGTAGTTGTTAACCTCGTCTTCTGTGCAGGAGAGCTGGCCGCTTCTTTTCTGCGCGAGGATCTTCTTTGTCAAATTCAAACAAGAATCCTTAGTTAGACATTTGTAATATTATCCAGAATAAGGAGAGAAGGCAGTCAGTTTTTTGTGAAGTTGCGCAAGGAGAGCGGGAGGGACTAAAGAGTCAAATACTAGATTACACTCTGCAGTCGCCAAAATTGCTCTAACCTAAACCCTCCCGCGCCCTTTCTTTTTATTTGGAGGTTGGCCCTAGCAACAGATTGGTGTCTGCCCTATGAGGGAAGGGGAAGCAAGCTGGCGACACCCCTTGTACTTGTTTGGCTATGTGTGTGCATGTAGGTGGAATTATATACATTAGTGTTGTATCGGTCGCGAACGATTCGTTCTTTTTGAACGAATTGTTTGGGTGAACGAGACCGAACTAATCACCATCTGCACTGATTCGTTCTATGAAGTTGGTGGCGCTTGTTTGCTGTGTGGGAGGGCGTTGAGCAAGCGGCAGCGTCTTCTGACATCGCACACGACCAATCAGACGCCAGCCTCATCGCGGGCAGGGGAGGGAGCGGAAACAGAGGCGTCTGTCACTCATTTCCACGTGTGGTCAATAAGCAGCCAGCGTGCAGGCAGGGGGGAAAGACTGAGTTTTGTCACTTCCCGTTCAGTGATTCGGTCCTCCGGTTCCTGACCTAGCTTGCTGCTAACTTGACTTTCCAGTAATGACTATGCGGTGAACGAGTCATAAAATGAAAGGAAACGACTTTGTCACATATTTGTTAACGTGGAGCCTATCAAATGCTGCTCAAACAGACAAAAACACCTCACAAATCTAGCGAGCATGGTTTAGTGTTCTACTTTTCTCAACAGACTCGGGACTGTACCTATGACGATATACTATCAAATTTACAGTAATTTAAAACACGCGTAGCTACGAGGCAAGCAAAAGCTGAGCTGCGGTCGCGTGACGGCAGTGAAGCGGGCAGAGAACTGTCACTATATGGAGGCTTCATGGCAGCGATATTTACCTCAGATGTGCACAGAAAAAAAGGAATATTTAGTATGATCACAATAATACTGATTTGCAATGAAACTGTATATACATGTCAATTTTTTCGAGTGTTTTATTTTTATTTCGTGTCAGAGGGTGTCGGTTGGTTTGACAAATTATGTCAATCCGTCCATCATGTGCTACTCAAGCGCCCAAAAGCAAAGCGCGCAGACACGGGAGATGTCGCAATATGTCTACATTTTTTTTTAACAGACTAATGAGAGTAGAAAGGCGACATCATAAAGAGCAAACAATTATTTCTCGTCAGCATTTGACGATCTGAGATGTGGGGACGACAGGGGAGCTGACCGGATTATTTTATTTATTAATACCAGTGCAAAAATTCAATACAATCATCTTAATAATAAAAAACAAAAATACAACAGAGCGAGAGGTAAATATGATGTGTTGGTCGTTCCATATTTAGAAATTAAACTTTCGATTTATTTTTATTTTCGTGACAGCAAGCATGCCATGTTGGCTGGTAGCAGCAGGATTGTATATGTGAGCAAGATCATGCTAAAGAAAGTCCGTGCGCCCCCGACCCCAAACCCCCACTTCCCCCTCAAAAGGAAAATGTTTAACCGTGTCCTAAATCGAAATGCAAGCACGAGCCATGACTTTGAGCCCATAGAACTTGGACAGACGACGCGGAAGTTCTCCCTCGCTTTTGCAGAAGCGGGAGGGAGACGAGGCTGTCTGTGAAAGCAGAATGATATCGCCTGTCACTCATTTCTGAAACTACGACGAGTGGTCAATGTGCAAGAGAGGGAGGGACCAAGCAATTTTAATTCCCGTTCAGTTATACTGCGAAGCGGTCTTTGGTGATTCGTTCGGCAACGTCACTTCCCGTTCACTAACCGAATGATTCATTTGGGTGGGGAGGGAGATGAGGGGGGCGAACGATTCGTTGAACGATTCGTTTGAACGAATCTTTTTACTGAACGAACTGGAATGGATTCGTTTACTCAAGTGAACGACAGATCCCGTCACTGATATACATGTGTGCTAATACAATTCATGAAGCAATGGCGTATGTAGCCCTGACACCCTTAATGGAGACACACTGTCAAGATTTCATCCACTGAATTGCATCCGATGACAAATGAAAATGGGCTAGTTTAGACAGAGGAATTTCATGATTTGCGGTGTCAAATGCTTTTTTTCAAATCTAGAAATACTGCAACAACACAAGGTTTGGTGTCCAACATGCGTTTGATCTTTTCTATCAAAAGTGCGTTTACAAACTTTGTGGAATGATTTTTCCAGAAACCAAATTGCATTGGAAGCAAAAGAGAGCTGTCTTTATTTAGATGTCCATTTATTATTTTTGCTACCAATATCTCAGCGACTTTAAAAATCACTTGGAGGATACTGATTGGCCGATAGTTGGCTATGTTTAAACTGTGAACTAATTTGAAGATCTGGGTGACGGCAACTTTTGTTTAAGTGAAAGGTTGACCGTATCTGTTATTGGTGAAATTATGGATTCTTGCATAGTTCAAGAACATTTGTATCCATCCCGTGGACATCCTTGGCTTTAGAATTCTTTAGTGAGCCAATGATGTTACCAACTTCCGGCTCTGTTATGTTTTGTAGCTCAAAAACAGGCTTTGTAGGATTACTCCATTTTTCTTTTTCTTTTTTTTTTAACCTGTCCTGTTCAGCTGTTTGACACGGAGAATGGAAGTCTAAGTGCCTGCATAGTCTGAACAGTTTTAATGTTTCACATTGAGAGTCTGACATACTCCCTTTGTGATCATTCAACATACCTCATTTATTATGACAAAACAGCGAACAGGAAGGGGTTATGGGGGAACAGAAGAAAAGAAACACAAGAGATGAAAGAGAAGAAACACAAACAACAACAAGAATTACATTGAACGCCTAACTACACTCCATTTTTCGATTGGTAGACAAGTAGAGTTGCTACATGAGAGCTTTATATACTTTTGAACGTATTTTTTTTTGTTGAGGATGGATATTTACTATTCTATTTACGAAAGGTCCCGGGTCTAACGTACCCATTAGTGATGGGAGTTTGCTTTTGATGGCTGCCCTGATTTCATTGTATTGAAGGGAATTGACCCCTTTGATTTGGAAATCTTGGACTATATTTTCATATGACATGAATGTATCATCTTTAAACAAACGCTGTAACTGGTTTATTCCTGTATCTTCCCATGTTCTAATATAAATAGGAATATTATTAACTCCAAAGTCTGGGTTATGCCAGATTGGTGAAAATTGTGATTGCGTAATTTCCATACCTCTCCACCAGGCTTTCAAGGTACATGCCATCATTAGGTTTTTGAAGCAGCGATGGTGCTTGATACTAGAACTAATAAAAGGGAGGTTTGCCAATTGTATTCGGTTGCAGTCTGTTTGCTCTAATTCTAGCCATGACTGTTGTTCAATGTTAAGGTTTAACCACTTAATAAGATATTGTATTTGATTTGCTATATAATAGTGTCGGAAATTGGGAGCTTCTAAACCCCCCTCTGATTTATTTCTTTGTAAGTTGACAAGGCTAATTCTATTTTCCTTATTATTGAAGTAGAGTTTTGTTACTGCCGAGTCTAGGTCTTGAAAACATTTTTCAGTAGGTTCAAAGGGAAATATTTGTGAACAAATAATTAATTTGTGGTAATATTTTCATCCTGACAATCGCTATCCGGCCCAGAAGTGAGATGGGTAGATCATTCCAGTTTATCAAATCTTCACATATTTTTGCTAAGAGAAGAGTGTGATTTAGCTCAGTTAATTCTGTCAGTTTTGAACCAGTACTTTCGAAAGAACAGAACTACTTTCGACAGCTGCAGAGGCCGCCACCACAGCCCTTACGCAATGGGGAAGTACACATGCAACACTATCAAGCCTTGAAGAATAGTAGGCAATAGGTCTCAATTTGTCCCCATGTTTCTGTGTTAAAACGGAGGTCATGTATTCACCTTTGCAATCAACCATTTGGACAAAGGGCTTAGAATAATCGGGCAAGGCTAACGCGGCACTAGATACCAAAGCTTGCTTGATTTGAGAAAAGGCATTCTCTGCCTCCTTTGTCCATGTCAAAGGTGAAGACATCTTTAATGTTGGTTCATACATGATTTTAGCAAGGGGGTTTGTAATTTCAGCGTAGTTAGGAATCCATGATCTACAGTACTTCGTGAGGCCCAAAAAGGACATCATTTGTCATAATCATTTGTCAAAATCACAAACCCAACAGGTGTATGAGTTCCCCCTATTTTGTGGTGCGCCATTTTGTCGGCTATTTATAAAATAGCCTCCCCTACCTCTACCTCTACCTCTGTCCTGGCCTCTACCATGTTCCTGCTTTTGGAAATAAGTTTCCCGCTCCTCTGTGTCAGCAGTTTTCTTTTTAGATTGTAGCACTTTTTCGGCATGTAAGGCCTGATTTACATATTGTTCCAAAGACCCAGTCGCTTGATCCACCCAATGCTTGTCCACGTAGTGGCGTATTTTGTGGTGCGAATGAGCATAGAGAGCATTTTTTAATTGTTCCTCATATACACTGCCCCCATTGTAATCTTCAGGAATGCCACTGTTAGCCTTAAAACACGCGGTCATCCTGATTCAATATTCTTCAAAAGGCTCATTTTCTTTTTGGGCTGTTCTCAAAATCGCGGTGTAATTCGCTCTTTGCTTAAATTTGTCTCTAGTGCTTTCCATTAAATCCCCCACGCGGCGCGCGAGTGTTCTACTGTCATGTTCTAGGGTTATGTCACAATCGCTTGGTTCCCAATTTCCCCTTACACTATGCCAGTCGCCTTTAAGTGACGTCATCCAAGCTTGTTGGACCTCTACGCCATTTAAATGATAGGTCAATCTAAGAGTTTCCATTTGATCCAAGAATTCGTTCACATCGGTGTTATGGGATGTGATGCCTTCTATGGCCTTTTTCACATCATCCTGTGTCCATGTTCTATAAACCAAAATGGTAGGTGAATCCCCATTTATATTAGGATTTGCTACTTCAATCATGGGAAACTCGTCGTGTGAACTTTCCTCAGACGACGAAAATTTTGCCGTGATGGGGGAGAATGTTTTTCCCATTGTCTTTGAAAAAGTTACTCCTAAACCCCTTGTCCCCTCGTTCTTATCGGAAGACTCGACTGACTTGTTGAATAAGTTGGTGGAGGAAAAGACAGGGTGGTTAACTCAGGGTATAATGGTGCGGTTGGTTTGGTGGGGATTAATTCTTTCTTTCTTTTCCTCTTTAATAGACCCTACTCACGTGACGTCACAGCCACGCCCCCGCGCCATGTTGTCCGTATACTCGTCATGTTAATGCATTAGCGCTTCGTAAATTCCCCCTATTATGGCGTGTTTTTCTGCTCGTTAACATTAATAATCAAAATGGTGAAGTCGTGTGTGGCGGTCGGTTGCAAAAACAGAGAAGATAGACGGAGAGACTTGAAGTTTTACCGTATTCCGAGAGACCCGGAGAGGAGACTGAGATTGTCTGCTGCAATTCGATGAGAAAACTGCAGCAGGGCCGAAAACCAAAAGTGGTTTTTGCCATGTGGCAATTATTTTTGCCATGTGGCAATTTTTTTGCCATGTGGCAAAATGTTTTTGCCATGTGGCATTTTTTTTTGCCATGTGGCAAAATGTGTTTGCCATGTGGCATTTTTTTTTTGCCATGTGGCAAAATGTTTTTGCCATGTGGCAATTTTTTTTGCCATGTGGCAAAATGTTTTTGCCATGTGGCAATTATTTTTGCCATGTGGCAATTTTTTTTGCCATGTGGCAAAATGTTTTTGCCATGTGGCATTTTTTTTTTGCCATGTGGCAAAATGTTTTTGCCATGTGGCAATTTTTTTTGCCATGTGGCAATTTTTTTTGCCATGTGGCATTTTTTTTTTGCCATGTGGCAAAATGCATTTTGCCACGTGGCATTTATTTGGGGTATGTGGCAAAATGCATTTCGGTTTGTGGGGGGGTATATGGTATTTTGGGGTGTATATGGCTGTTTTGCAGGCCATACAAGTCCATGCCATTGACGGCTATGCACGTCCAAATTGTTTTTTTCATTTTAAATGGCAGAAAAACATCTGTGGCTGTGTTTTTTGACAGTACACTTTACATTAGAGCTTATCGGCATTCATCTGGAACCCCAAGTAAGGCTCTGCCATTGACGGCTATGCACGTCCAAATTGTTTTTTCATTTTAAATGGCAGAAAAACATCTGTGGCTGTGTTTTTTGACAGTACACTTTACATTAGAGCTTATCGGCATTCATCTGGAACCCCAAGTAAGGCTCTGCCATTGACGGCTATGCACGTCCAAATTGTTTTTTCATTTTAACTGGCAGAGAAACATCTGTGGCTGTGTTTTTTGACAGTACACTTTACATTAGAGCTTATCGGCATTCATCTGGAACCCCAAGTAAGGCTCTGCCATTGACGGCTATGCACGTCCAAATTGTTTTTTCATTTTAAATGGCAGAAAAACATCTGTGGCTGTGTTTTTTGACAGTACACTTTACATTAGAGCTTATCGGCATTCATCTGGAACCCCAAGTAAGGCTCTGCCATTGACGGCTATGCACGTCCAAATTGTTTTTTCATTTTAAATGGCAGAAAAACATCTGTGGCTGTGTTTTTTGACAGTACACTTTACATTAGAGCTTATCGGCATTCATCTGGAACCCCAAGTAAGGCTCTGCCATTGACGGCTATGCACGTCCAAATTGTTTTTTTCATTTTAAATGGCAGAAAAACATCTGTGGCTGTGTTTTTTGACAGTACACTTTACATTAGAGCTTATCGGCATTCATCTGGAACCCCAAGTAAGGCTCTGCCATTGACGGCTATGCACGTCCAAATTGTTTTTTCATTTTAAATGACAGAAAAACATCTGTGGCTGTGTTTTTTGACAGTACACTTTACATTAGAGCTTATCGGCATTCATCTGGAACCCCAAGTAAGGCTCTGCCATTGACGGCTATGCACGTCCAAATTGTTTTTTTTCATTTTAAATGGCAGAAAAACATCTGTGGCTGTGTTTTTTGACAGTACACTTTACATTAGAGCTTATCGGCATTCATCTGGAACCCCAAGTAAGGCTCTGCCATTGACGGCTATGCACGTCCAAATTGTTTTTTCATTTTAAATGGCAGAAAAACATATGTGGCTGTGTTTTTTGACAGTACACTTTACATTAAACCTTATCGGCATTCATCTGGAACCCCAAGTAAGGCTCTGCCATTGACGGCTATGCACGTCCAAATTGTTTTTTTCATTTTAAATGGCAGAAAAACATCAGTGGCTGTGTTTTTTGACCGTACACTTTACATTAGAGCTTATCGGCATTCATCTGGAACCCCAAGTAAGGCTCTGCCATTGACGGCTATGCACGTCCAAATTGTTTTTTCATTTTAAATGGCAGAAAAGCATCTGTGGCTGTTTTTTGACCCTACACTTTACATTAAAGCTTATCAACATTCAACTGGCACCCCAGGTAAGGCTCTGCCATTGACGGCTATGCACGTCCAAATTGTATTTTAAATGGCAGAAAAACATTTTTGGCTCTGTTTTTTTGACGATGAACTTGACATTACAGCTTATCGACATTCAAGTAAGGTTCTGCCATTGACGGCTATGCACGTCCAAATTTCTGTGTCAGCTTTCTTTCTGCACTGATGAATCTTGGGTATGCGGTCACTACGCTCGCGGTTTGACCAGAGGCGCGTAGCAAGGGTCCCCGGTGGCCCCAGGCAACGAGCAACATGGGGCCCTTTTGAGTCACGTGACACACATACCACTTGCGCAGTATAATGAACACAAAGGTGAGGGGGTGCGAGTGCGCGCGGTGCATGCACGTGCGGTCCATCTTGGCCATAAAAGTGGCGAAAACTAGCACTTCACATTGACTCATATGGATGTACTTACATTAGTTCATGGACGTGCACATTTTAACAGGTGGCCGTCCTCTGCTCGAAATTCTCGCTCCCAGAATACACAGCGCTTGTGACGTAGGACAATAACAGGACGGGTTGCTATGGGAATGTACGCATACCCAAGGAACCTTGCTAAAAGGAGTATTGAAATTGCTAATAAAATGCTTTAGGATTATTTTAGATGCATATATGTTGTATTTTTCTTATAGAGTATTCAACGAGGAATACAATAGACCCATTAATAGACTTTTTTGGAAAATCACCATTTCTCTTAGTAGTTACGAGTAATGAGTTGGCCTGTGATAATTAACGTAAAACAACTCGGCAAGGACTTTCCAAAGAGTTTGGTGAGTCACTCTTTAAACAATCATGTGGTATTAATACCTGATTGGACTTTCTTAAACACGTAAAATCTACGTGACATAGTTAGTGCTGATTGGGATTGATAACAGAATCGTTAGATAATCTGCCAAATGATTCCATGTTATTGAAACACTCCCTACACTTGTCGCTGCGACAGTGCAGTAAAGTTGCGTGTGCTAAATCTGTTGGCCCTCTGAGGGGGCCCCTTCTGGCTGGGGGCCCTAGGCAATTGCCTGGTTTGCCTAATGGGATGCGACGCCTCTGGGTTTGACCACGAGGTTATTTCAGGAGCCACGTCAACAATTTCAGGTAAATCTTAATTTTATTGCTGGTTGTTTTTATATGATTGTGTTGTATGTTTAAAAATAAAATATTTTGTACGTCTCAATTTTCTTTTATTCTCCTTTTACACAGATACTGAATAACTGTTACGCAATGTATTGATTCTAGTTTTCCGTCTGTCGAAACAACTGTAAGGGTGCCACTCCAATTTCGCTGTGTTTCAATACGATGGAATTTCGCTGTGTTTCAATACGATGGAATCATTTGGCAGATTATCTAACAATTCTGTTATCAATCCCAATCAGCACTAAGTCTGTTACGTAGATTATACATGTTTAAGAAAGTCCAATCAGGTATTAATACCACATGATTGTTTAAAGAGTAACTCACCAAACTCTCTGGAAAGTCTTTGCCGAATTGTTTTACGTTGCTTTTCACAGGCCAACTCATTACTCGTAACTACTAAAAGAAATGGTGATTTTCCAAAAAAGTCTATTAATTAGTCTATTGTATTCCTCGTTGAATACTCTATAAGAAAAATACAACATATATGCATCTAAAATAATTCTAAACTATTTTATTAGCAATTTCAATACTCCTTTTAGCAAGGTTCCTTGGGTATGCGTACGTTCCCATGGCAACCAGTCCTGTTATTGTCCTACGTCACAAGCGCTGTGTATTCTGGGAGCGAGAATAGGCGTAAGGTGCGCATTTCGAGAAGAGGACAGCCACCTGTTAAAATGTGTGCGTCCATGAACGAATGTAAGTACATCCATATGAGTCAATGTAAAGTGCTACTTTTTGCCACTTTGATGGCCAAGATGGACAACACGTGCATGCAGCACGCACTCACACTCCCTCACCTTTGTGTTCATTATACTGCGCGAGTATGTATGTGTGTCACGTGACTCAAAAGGGCCCCATGTTGCTCGTTGCCTGGGGCCCCCGGGGACCCTTGCTACGCCTCTGGTCAAACCGCGAGCGTAGTGACCGCATACCCAAGATTTATCAGTGCAGAAAGACAGCCGACACCGAAATTTGGACATGCATAGCCGTCAATGGCAGAACCTTACTTGGGTGTCAGTTGAATGTCGATAAGCTGTAATGTCAAGTGCATCATCAAAAAACACAGCCACACATGTTTTCTGCCATTTAAAATGAAAATACAATTAGGACGTGCATAGCTGTCAATGGCAGAGCCTTACTTGAGGTGCCAGTTGAATGTCGATAAGCTCTAATGTAAAGTGTACCGTCAAAAAACACAGCCACAGATGTTTTTCTGCCATTTAAAATGAAAAAAACAATTTGGACGTGCATAGCCGTCAATGGCAGAGCCTTACTTGGGGTTCCAGTTGAATGCCGATATGCTCTAATATAAAGTGTACGGTCAAAAAACACAGTCACAGATGTTTTTCTGCCATTTAAAATGAAAAAAAAACAATTTGGACGTGCATAGCCGTCAATGGCAGAGCCTTACCTGGGGTTCCAGTTGAATGCCGATATGCTCTAATATAAAGTGTACGGTCAAAAAACACAGCCACAGATGCTTTTCTGCCATTTAAAATGAAAATTTAATTTGGACGTGCATAGCCGTCAATGGCAGAGCCTTACTTGGGGTTCCAGATGAATGCCGATAAGCTCTAATGTAAAGTGTACGGTCAAAAAACACAGCCACAGATGTTTTTCTGCCATTTAAAATGAAAATTTAATTTGGACGTGCATAGCCGTCAATGGCAGAGCCTTACTTGGGGTTCCAGATGAATGCCGATAAGCTCTAATGTAAAGTGTACGGTCAAAAAACACAGCCACTGATGTTTTTCTGCCATTTAAAATGAAAAAAACAATTTGGATGTGCATAGCCGTCAATGGCAGAGCCTTACTTGGGGTTCCAGATGAATGCCGATAAGCTCTAATGTAAAGTGTACTGTCAAAAAACACAGCCAAAGATGTTTTTCTGCCATTTAAAATGAAAAAACAATTTGGACGTGCATAGCCGTCAATGGCAGAGCCTTACTTGGGGTTCCAGATGAATGCCGATATGCTCTAATGTAAAGTGTACCGTCAAAAAACACAGCCACAGATGTTTTTCTGCCATTTAAAATGAAAAAAACAATTTGGACGTGCATAGCCGTCAATGGCAGAGCCTTAACTGGGGTTCCAGTTGAATGCCGATATGCTCTAATATAAAGTGTACTGTCAAAAAACACAGCCACACATGTTTTTCTGCCATTTAAAATGAAAAAAAACAATTTGGACGTGCATAGCCGTCAATGGCAGAGCCTTACTTGGGGTTCCAGATGAATGCCGATAAGCTCTAATGTAAAGTGTACTGTCAAAAAACACAGCCACAGATGTTTTTCTGCCATTTAAAATGAAAAAAACAATTTGGACGTGCATAGCCGTCAATGGCAGAGCCTTATTTGGGGTTCCAGATGAATGCCGATAAGCTCTAATGTAAAGTGTACTGTCAAAAAACACAGCCAAAGATGTTTTTCTGCCATTTAAAATGAAAAGACAATTTGGACGTGCATAGCCGTCAATGGCAGAGCCTTACTTGGGGTTCCAGATGAATGCCGATAAGCTCTAATGTAAAGTGTACTGTCAAAAAACACAGCCACAGATGTTTTTCTGTCATTTAAAATGAAAAAAACAATTTGGACGTGCATAGCCTTCAATGGCAGAGCCTTACTTGGGGTTCCAGATGAATGCCGATAAGCTCTAATGTAAAGTGTACTGTCAAAAAACACAGCCAAAGATGTTTTTCTGCCATTTAAAATGAAAAAACAATTTGGACGTGCATAGCCGTCAATGGCAGAGCCTTACTTGGGGTTCCAGATGAATGCCGATAAGCTCTAATGTAAAGTGTACTGTCAAAAAACACAGCCAAAGATGTTTTTCTGCCATTTAAAATGAAAAAACAATTTGGACGTGCATAGCCGTCAATGGCATGGACTTGTATGGCCTGCAAAACAGCCATATACCCCCCAAAATACCATATACCCCCCCCCCCCCACAAACCGAAATGCATTTTGCCACATACCCCAAATAAATGCCACATGGCAAAATGCATTTTGCCACATGGCAAAAAAAAAAAGCCACATGGCAAAAAAAATTGCTACATGGCAAAAAAAATTGCCACATGGCAAAAACATTTTGCCACATGGCAAAAAAAAATGCCACATGGCAAAAACATTTTGCCACATGGCAAAAAAAATTGCCACATGGCAAAAACATTTTGCCACATGGCAAAAAAAATTGCCACATTGCAAAAAAAATTGCCACATGGCAAAAACATTTTGCCACATGGCAAAAACATTTTGCCACATGGCAAAAAAAATTGCCACATAGCAAAAACATTTTGCCACATGGCAAAAAAAATTGACACATGGCAAAACCATTTTGCCACATGGCAAATACCACTTTTGGTTCTCGCTGTCTCTCGAAAACTGGGCTCCAAACGACTACCACAGATTATGTAGTAGTCATTTTATATCTGGTAAGATGCATTTAATATATATTTAGAGAATTTTGGGCTGACAACCACAATTAAGATCATTGCTAGGCTAATTGCCGACAACATACACTCAGACGTTGTGAATGAACTACCTGAAAATATATAATTATAAGGGGATAATAAGACAGTTGTCATACAATTAATTTACAATTTCACTATTGAGGTCAAAAGTCAAAAAATAAATTCAACTATGGACAATCCGGAGTAGTGCTACCGCACTTCATATTTATTACATATTATATATGTATGTAGTGAGAGTGCTATCGCTAAACCATATAAACATTAAAAGCCCTAGCTCCATTGACAAATGACATGAAATACATTAGACCTGACAGTGGATGGTAGCAAGAACAAAAGATTTTGAATTGAAAATTTCGTAACTCACATTCCGAGCACAAGATTCCTGCCGAATTTTCGTGTACGAGGACCTGTTTCACCCAACCAGCAACGTAGCATTTATAAGCCTCCAAGCTCTTAAAGTTTTTCAAACTTTCGTGAAAATAGGCTGATTTTGTGTGGACAAGATAGTTGTAAATATCAGGGTCAGGCGAAGACAGTGGGTCGAAAAACATCGATTTAGGCATCAAATATGGATCTGGCGAATGGATAAACTGAAGCTTTTCCACATAATGCCTTTTATGCAATGCATCCAATGAGTTTAGGGTGTCAGATAACACCGGGGCTTCCATGAGTTGCTCTATAACTCGCATGACTAGTTGAAAACAATGAGAATAGGTCTAAAAAATACGGACAATATGGCGGCCGGATATAGCGACACGTCATTTTGTGACGTAGGTGAGTAGGGTCTATACCGTTTTATTTACTTGATAGGGACTAGTATTCTCAAGATTTTACTATAATAGACACGGAACGTGCACCCAAAAAGGAAGCAATATGTGTCGTGTCACTTCCTGCTTAGATGCGTCTATTTTTTACTTCAACAGAGACGGAACGTGCATCCGAACAAGACGTAAGGTATCGAATCACTTCTTCTTTAGGTGCGTCTATCAAATATACCGAACTTAAGTACATACAGGACACCGTTGCCCTTGAAATTAGTTAACCGCACAAATTGTCTCACTCATACAATTTGGTGAGTGAATTTCCTACCTTGAGATGTCTTCAATCCTTTGGCTTTGCGTCAACCCTTCGTCCCCAGACGCGGAGGTGAGGCCAGTACTTCGCAAACCGTGGCCGTGCACGGTCTTGACTGGAGGTCCCCTCCGCCTCTGGAAACTCCAGGTATTTCGCAGTCCGGCTCGAAGGACCAATTAAATGTCAAGTTCGAACCACAATCCTGAGGTAGACATTTATAATATTACCAAAAATAAGGACAGAAGGCACTCAGTTTTTGTTTTCTTGCGCAAGGAGAACAGGAGGGACTAGACAGTGAAATGCTAGATTACACTATACAGTCACCAAAGTTGTTCTAAACCCTCCTGCACCCTTTCTTTTTATTTGGGGGTTGGCCGTAGCAACAGATGGGTGTCTCCCTATGAGGGAAGGGGAAGCAAGCTGGAGACACCCCTTGAACTTGTGTCATAGTCATTTCATACATTTCATGATGCAAGGGCGTCTAAGTAAAAATGGCACGTCATCCTTGATTTCTTAAATGTACCAGATAGTCTTAATTTGCTAATGTCTGCGGCTTGTCCTGCAAGATGACTTGTGGAACTCAGACCGGCTGAAACCGGTCTAAAAGGCAAGGCAGTTTTCATCATGTGTTAGACATCTCTGGCGTAATCAAACACTGTAATATGATTTCAAACATTTCCTATTCTAGCAAGCATTAATAATCAACGATGATTATATTGATTAAATAAACTGAGATCAAGTGATTATATTGGTTATATATGAGCACAAGCAAGTATTTAATAAACCCTCAATAATTATCTCAACAACATTGATTCCAAGATACTTTATGTCCCCTACTGGAATGTTATAATTTAGATTTTGATCTGCATGATTGTTGATAAGGGCATTATAATTGATTTTGACCAATTTATAGCATAATCTGATATTTGTGAAAATTCTGGTTTTTCCGAGTATAAGTTTTTGTAGTAGCAATAGAAAGTTTCGTTAATTTTTTCTGGTGATTGTGTTATTATGCCGGCTGAATCTTGTATTGTTGTAATTAATATTTTTCTTTGTTGTGTTGAAGTTGATTTGCTAAATATTTCCCGGATTTGTTATTATGCTCAAAGTTGGTATATCGCAGTTGTTTTGACAGAAACTGAGTTTTTTTAGACAGAATGCTATTGAGCCGTTCTTTGGCGCGGAAAAGTTCTTTTGCGGTAGTGTCTGAAGGATTCTTGCCGAATTCCTCCTTCAGTTGTTTGATTTTTATTTCTAATTCGTTTTTCAACTTCTTTTCTTGTTTTTTTTTATTTGATGAATATGAGAATATGAATATGAATATGTCCCAAAGCAATGGTGGTGAAATGTTTGGGGAGTCGTTATGTTCCAAAAAGTATTTCCATTCTTTCTTAACGAATGTATCAAATGCTGGGTCATCAAATAAGGAATCATTACAGCGCCAGGTTGCACGCACCATATTATATATCATATATATATATGTATATATATATATATACACATATACACATAAAAATATATAAATATATATATATATCTACAGTATATTTATACGTCATTCAAGAAAAGTTTAGGGCAAATGCCTATTTTTGGTTATTAAAAAATAAATAAATAAATATATATATATATATATATATATATATATATACATATATACTGTATATATATATATATATACGATAGCGTTGGCGTCGATGTCGAAGGTCTCTTCAATTTTGGGAATGCCTCGAGTGGCCAGGGGAATTCCCGTCTGTCCCGGCAGTCTCTATGCCCAGAGACAAGGGGGTGACGTCCAGCAGCAGCAGGTCCAGAACGTTCTCCGACTTGTCGCCGGAAAGGATGGCCGCTTGCACAGCTGAAACGAGCATAGAATAGATCATGCATTAGGAATAGCAGGGACAAAAGCAGATTTAAGACTGATTCTATTTAGAATACCCGCACCATAAAAGTTTTTTGTTTGTTTGTTTTATTAAATGTTAATGGCTTCCGATTGCAGGCAAAGAGAATTAAAATTTTGGAATACTTTTACAAAACAAAAGGCAGACATTTTCTTCATGCAAGAATCACATCTAGCTAAATCTGAAGAGAAATATCTTCGTAAAGTCTCAAATTTTAACTTGATGTATTCAACCAGCTCTAACAGCAGACAAAGAGGAGTATCAATATTAATACATAAAATAATTTTATTCATGGCGGCACGGTGGCTGAGTGGTTAGCACGTCTGCCTCACAGTTCTAAGATCAAGGGTTCAATCCCGGGCTTCGGCCTTCCTGTGTGGGGTTTGCATGTTCTCCCATTGCCTGCGTGGGTTTCCTCCGGGAACTCCGGTTTCCTCCCACATCCCAAAAACATGCATGGTAGGCTGATTGAACACTCTAAATTGTCCGTAGGTATGAGTGTGTGCGTGAATGGTTGCATGTCTCCTTGTGCCGTGCAATTGGCTGGCAACCAGTTCAGGGTGTCCCCTGCCTACTGCCCCGAGTTAGCTGGGATAGGCTCCAGCACCTCCGCGACCCTCGTGAGGAAAAGCGGCATGGAAAATGAATGAATGAATGAATAATTTTATTCACATTAATTAATGCAATAGCAGACCCTGAAGGTAGATTCATAATAGTGCAAGCCATTATAAGAAATAAGATGTTCACATTAGTGAACATATATGCCCGAAATAATGAGGACACACAGTTCTTCCACAATTTCTTTGGTAAATTGAGTGACATGTCAGGGAATTCAACAATTATTATAGGAGGGGACTTGAAAAAAACACTTGATCCAAGAATAGATAGCCCTAATTTGAAACTCACTAAACAGTCACAAACTGCAAGAACCCTTGGGAAATATATGGACGATTCCGGCTTAAGTGATGTTTAGGGAGCAAAGCATTTAAAAAAAAGGGAATATACTTTTCAATCTCTAGTCCATGGTTCATGCTCAAGAATCGATTTCTTTCAAGCGAATAACTCAGCTATTGATAATATTTCACCAAGAATACATCCAATAATCATGAGTGATCATGAACCAATCTCTTTAGCTCTTAAAATGGACTCCTGCATGATACCCCACTCAACTTGGCGCTGTAATGACTCCTTATTAGATGACCCAGCATTTGATACATTCATTAAGAAAGAATGGAAAGACTTTATGGAGCTTAACGACTCCCCAAACATTTCACCATCGTTGCTTTGGGAATGGGGGACACATGGGAGAATGTCATACTCCCAAGTGAAACATTAAAAGTGTTCAGACCAATCAGACACTAAGGGGCAATTTACATGGTGACTCTCCGAGAAGACGAAAAATTGAATGTTTGCATCTATATCCATTCGACCAATGTCGCAATTCCGCACCAAAATGATGTAGTATTCATTCCAGGCCCTAGGGGGCAGTGCAGATCGACAAAGCGACAGCGAATGATGCACTTTGACATCCTCAGCCCGGAAGACAACATGCCCGTCCACTCCAGGCAATGGCTAGGGATGGAAAAACCGAGGCTTTTCGAAACAACAAACCACTTTTGAGACAATTGCCCTAAATTGAATCACTGGAGGCATTTGACATGCTGCAAGAGCTCCATCTACTAGATAAACAGTGCATGTTTCTTTTTAAAACTGAAGTTCTCAAATTGCCTCAGTATTACATATCTTCAATAGAATTAAGTAGATATCGTCTATGTCTTTCAACATGTCGTCATTAAGTGTGATTTACACAATTAAAATTGACCTTTTCAAGCCTTTGTCCTTGGTTTGTGAAGATGTGTTCAAAGCAGTATTTGTAGTAAACGACGGTGCTACTCTTGTAAGTGGCTCATCCTAGATGTTGCGGAGTAACTCTGTATTGTTTGTTTTTTGTAAATATTACAGTACAGTAAGCACAGTGCTTGGGAACAGGTATATTGGGGGGGGGGGGGGGGGTTGTGTCGTATGTCTGTATGTATTCTAAATAAACGTGTGCCACTATACAGTATATTGCATAACAATGTGAATGAATTTAATAAAATTCAAGTGATAATGATATTCTCACTCCTGACTTGAAAATGAGCAAATGTTTGTAGCACTCGTGAAAAGTCATCTCAAAAAAACGCAGAATAGCTGCGTTATTCTGCCACTTTTTATTGCGTTTCCACCGATTGAGTGGGCGGGCTCCAATCGAGTTTTCATTTCCCTGTGGAAACAGTGTGACTCGCTGACACATCTGTGACGTTCGAAGCCTGGTCAGCAGTGGTCACGTGATTTTTGGCTTGCTTGACGCCGTTTTCGGAACACTGCTTTGACACGCCACTACTAGGGCGTCCCATCTCTAGCAATGGCATTTTTCTTTTGTTCCAAAAGGCACACAAATCGAAACATTCAACATATTTAAATTAAAAATATTATAAAAACAGTGAATTAAAGCCGACGTTCCGCCATATTTGTTGTTTTTAATGTTTATGGACGCTTTACAGTAATGGATTTAAGACTGTAAAATCAGTTTTACATAAATAAATTACACAAAATGCTAGTACTGTATTTTAGTAAAAAATAGTGGACTTACAAATTGTACAACCCAAACCCGAATTTCCCATAAGAAGCCAGGGGTAGTAAGTCTGTTTCACCTTCAACTGAGCTGCTGTCCAAACCCACGTCGCTGGAGGATGTGGTACTTTCTTCTCCGCTCAGTGCACTCTCCTCTCCTTCTGGACCTTCCTTTGAGCGAGAGGATGTGGCGGTTCCCGCTAGGCCTGTCGCGATAACAAATTTTAGTGAATAGATGAAGTACACCCATTTAAACACGATAAATATTTACTCTTAAATTCAAATACACTTTTTAAGAAATCACAACTATAAACAATAGACCATACCTCTTAAGTAAAAAACAACAATATTGATACTGCACAGAAACACAGAATAAATAAAATGTGTTTAAAAAAAAAAAATTGCACTTAACAACTTCAGCATTTAGGAAAATGAAAACTTTTCCCGTCATAGCTTCTGCAATGGTGTTCCATAGGGATGCAATGATACAGTTAAGTCATGGTTCGGTACGAATTTTGATACGAGGGACACGGTTTTCGATCCGATTCAATACATTTAATGCTTTGTAAAACAATTGTATTTTTCTTTTTTTTGTTTGTTTTTTTTTGTTTTTTGTTTTTTGCTAGCGAGCAAAAATTAAATTGCCATCATATAAACATGCATTTTAGTGCATAATATTTATGTGCTTACTTCTTACTGATATGAAAAAAAATTGTATAAAAGTGCTGAGAACATTCTTTACTGTTTGTAAAGTGAGGCAGGGCACACCGTTGATTGCTACAGCTCTCTTAGTAGCTAGGTATACTACATGAGCAAGACATCCTATTTATGGTCAGAATCCATCTGAGTCACGTACTGAATTAACAATATTTGCAACATTATCTATAGTCACTGGTATGGATTGATTTGGCCTTCTTAACCTCATGTGACAAATGACAGTTTAGAATTAATCGATGTAGTATATGGACAACATGTCCCATAATCCCTCTGGGCTCACGTAGCCAATGGCATGGGAAGTATCACATCTAGTTTGCCATTTCATGATATCTAGTGTGTGCGTGCAACCGCGCATTAAAAAAGTTAGCAAGCGCCGCTGAAGTCACGTCTGCTCATTACTACACAACACCAGCATATGAGGGCTTTCATATACTGGACTGTCTCAGAAAATTAGAATACACAATATTCTAATTTTCTGAGACAGTCCTGTATATTGTTCTATGTAAAGGACGTCAGCCAAGGTCGGCCCCCCACATTTTTACCACGCCAAATCTGGTCCCCTTTGCAAAAAGTTTGGACACCCCTGCTTTAAATGGTGGATTAATGTACAGGACTGTCTCAGAAAATTAGAATATTGTGTATTCTAATTTTCTGAGACAGTCCAGTATGTTGAACAATAGGATATAATGGGAACGATTGGCTCCGGCGCTAGTTTTTGGAACGAAGATGCATTTTGCGCAGTTGGTAACGAACTTTTAACAGCACGTCTGCCGCACGCGCACACACACGTGCACGCGAGGCGATAAATCGCAGCGGAAAAGTTACCGCCTTCATTTTTATATATCGCGCGATAAATGGAATTATTGCATATTGCGACAGGCTTAGTTCCCGCCTTTCGCTCCGGCTGCTTTACCGGGCTAGCTGATGCCAGGGTACAGGCCTGTTGTTCCGGCTCTTGGTGGTTCACCTGGCTGACTGCTGGTGCTGTAGCTGGCCCCGAATCCGGGTGGCGCTGAACCTGACCAGCTGCTGCCACGGTAGTAGCCTTCTGCTTGGCTGGCTCCCCGTGAACCTGGCTACCTGCTGCGGCACTAGCCTCCTGCTGCAGCTGCTTCTCACTGTTAGCATGTTTGCTGCAGCTTCCCTGTTCGTCGGCTGTGGCTTTTTTGACTCGTTTTGAATCTTCCTTTTTTTGAAAGAAAAACTGTATATTCTATTGCCTTTTTGGCATGTTGAAATAATGTTTAATCCGATTCCTGGCTGCGTGCTTTCCAGATGCCGCCGAAGTTATTTTGTTTTTTATGTCGGGGAGGGGCGTAATTTGTCATCACCAAATCTCCAACTTTTTAATATAATATAATGGGCTCTTATTGGTGCGCCAGCACGACGCTCCGATTGGTGGACTGCATAGCCGCCCGCCAGTGGCTTGTTGTTTGTTTTGCATGAGGAAAGAAGAATAAAATGAGGGGGTAAAAAGCGTCAAGGTTCCTGTGTTATTTTTGCTGCCAAGCTTTCACCTAGCAAGTGTTACAATTCAAAGCAACTGTTTTCTGTTAAGCCAAAATGCTCGATGAAAAGTTTGGGCAACCATGACTTTAGAGTGGTGGTTGGTTTTCAGTGTTATTTAATGTGTGCTCCCTGTGACTATTTACTTCAAGTCCTGGCGTAATGTACTGAAGAGGGCGCCAGCAAAAAAGGAGACGAACGTCGCTTTATGCTCTCCTCTTAAACACCCGGCAAATTACCATCATGAATATTTACACTCAAAAGGTGCCGGAACAGACCAAATAAGTCCCTAAACACGTGGAGTCTAAAATCAAGAGGTACCGGAACATATTCCGGCATGTTCCGGCACAAATTAACCCCTGGATTTAGGACACGGTTAAACATTTTCCTTTTGTAGGGGGAGTGGGGTTTGGGGTCGGGGGTGCACGGATTTTCTTTAGCATGATCTTGATCACAAATACAATGCTGCTGCTACCAGCCAACGCGGCATGCTTGCTGTAAGAAAATAAAAATAAATCGAAAGCTTAATTTCTAAATAAAAGTTTCTAAACACATCATATTTACCTCACACTGTTGTGTTTTTGTTTTTATGCTCATCACTATTTTTTTTTTTTGAAACTATTGTGAAAAGTAAATTGTAAATACAGTGAGGCAAATAAGTATTTAGTCAACCACTAATTGTGCAAGTTCTTCCACTTGAAAATATTAGAGAGGCCTGTAATTGTCAACATGTGTAAACCTCAACCTTGAGAGACAGAATGTGGAAAGAAAAAAAATCCAGAAAATCACATTGTTGGATTTTTAAAGAATTTATTTGCAAATCATGGTGGAAAATAAGTATTTGGTCAATACCAAAAGTTCATCTCAGTACTTTGTTGGCAATAACGGAGGCCAAACGTTTTCTGTAACTCTTCGCAAGCTTTTCACACACTGTTGCTGGTATTTTGGCCTATTCCTCCATGCAGATCTCCTCTGGAGCAGTAATGTTTTGGGGCTGTCGTTGGGCAACACGGACTTTCAACTCCCTCCACAGATTTTCTATGGGGTTGAGATCTGGAGACTGGCTAGGCCACTCCAGGACCTTGAAATGCTTCTTATGAAGTCACTCCTTTGTTGCCTTGGCTGTGTGTTTGGGATCATTGTCATGCTGAAAGACCCAGCCATGTCTCATCTTCAATGCCCTTGCTGATGGAAGGAGATTTTCACTCAAAATCTCTCGATACATGGCCCTATTCATTCTTTCCTTTACACAGATCAGTCGTCCTCGTCCCTTTGCAGAAAAACAGCCCCAAAGCATGATGTTTCCACCCCCATGCTTCACAGTGGGCATGGTGTTCTTCGGATGCAATTCAGTATTCTTTCTCATCCAAACCCCAGAACCTGTGTTTCTACCAAAAAGTTCTATTTTGTTTTCATCTGACCATAACACATTCTCCCAGTCCTCTTTTGGACCATCCAAATGCTCTCTAGCGAACCGCAGACGGGCCTGGATGTGTACTTTCTTCAGCAGAGGGACACGTCTTGCAGTGGAGGATTTGAGTCCCTGGTGGCGCATTGTGTTACTGATAGTAGCCTTTGTTACTGTGGCTCCAGCTGTCTATATGTCATTCAAGGTCCCCCCGTGTGGTTCTGGGATTTTTGCTCACCGTTCTTGTTATCATTTTGGCGCCACGGGGTGAGATCTTGCATGGAGCCCCAGATTGAAGGACATTATCAGTGGTCTTGTATGTCTTCCATTTTCTAATAATTGCTCCCACAGTTGATTTCTTTACACCAAGCGTTTTACCTATTGCAAATTCAGTCTTCCCAGCCTGGTGCAGGTCTACAATTTTGTCTCTGGTGTTCTTTGACAGCTCTTTGGTCTTGGCCATAGTGGAGTTTGGAGTGTGACTGACTGAGATGGTGGACAGTAGCGGTGCAACGTTTTGCGGTTCAAAGTCAAACCGTTCGGTTCGCCCTGCATGGTTGAATACGCCTTTGTGAACCGCGGCTTTTCGGTTTTGCAATTAATGTATTCCAAACGCTTATGGAATGAATTGATCGAGCGCTGTGTGCCTGTGTGTGACGTGAAGCACCGCTGTGGATAAATTCCCACCCCGCAAGTAAATGTCGGATCGCTGTCAAGCACCTGTGTAATAGAAGCCGAGTAACGCCCTCGCTCGCTTAAGAGCGAAGTGAAAGTGAAACAAGAAAGAAAACCAATAGCAATGGCGAGTGGAGGAGTGGAGGGACCGAATTTTGAGGAAGCACCGGCTTCTGTCAAATCTGCGGTGTGGCAACATTTTGGTTTCCCCGTGGATTACAATGCGGAGGGAGAGAAAATATTGAAGAAGAAAAAATTGCAGGCATTGCTCAGCGCTTGTTCCCCATGCTAATGGCAACACATTTATAACATGGCTCCGGCACATCAGCCAGCATCACCCACAGATATCACTTTCTCATGGTAGGACAACCCCACTGATGACACCAGTGAAAACACACGTCGGGCTTCGTTAATTTATTTGCAACGCTTGACCCGCGTTACATTGTTCCCTCGCGTACATATTTCTCCAACAACGTAATCCCCGACATTTATGAAATGGCACGTAAAGCCATCGAAGATGATTTCGCTAAAGCACATAGTTTCGCCCTGACCACTGATAGCTGGAAGTTGGACGTCCCGTGCTACAGAGTGCTACTACCCTTCTGTGACGGTTCACTATAATTCATACCTGTCAAATTGTACGGTCTCGTCGTAATTTGTACAAGTGAGCACTCATTTTTGAATGTGTACGCCGTACATTACGTTCAAAATCTGCACGTTTTTCGTGCAATACGTTTTTTTTTTTTTTAATCCGTTCGGATTTGGTCACCGTTTCTGCAACGAGACAATGCGTTGCTTGAATGACGCGAGAAAAGTCAGACACTCGGAGAGGGAAGAGTGTTTGTTGAGACGCTGCAGCAAACGCGATGCTAGGCTAGGTGGCTCCAATATTACCTGATTTAGCCGACAACATACAATCTACGCCTAGATGTCTCATGCATATAGAACTACATGCGAAATGACAGACTCGGTAGCGTTAGTAAACAGCCGCCATTTTAGAGCAGTAAACTTCTCAGAAAGGCTCTAGTAGTAAACCTTATGCGCGAACCTTAGCAACTTTTTATCTGAAATACTCCTAAAGCGGCAAAATCTTGACTTGAGTCTATCTTTAAAGGATGAAACAGTTTTAAAATTGGCACATGTCGAAAGTAGACAGAAGGGAACTAATGCAAAAACGGGGGCAATTTTATCAACTTTAACAGTTGATTCACAACATTAAATGACCTCCAAACATAGCAAAGGTTACTATGTTTTTTTTTTTTTTTTTTATGAAAAAAAAAACCATGAAAGGTAACACCAGTTACTTTGCCAATTAACTTTTTTACTACTGTGTGTGTATTTCAGTAATCAGTCACTACTCTAGCCAAAGAGCTAAGAGGCATTTTAACAGTCGAAAATGTTTACGTTTTAAGTGTTTATTTCATTTTTTTAAAAAAGCAAAATAAAGGCAGTTTAAAAAAAAAAAAAAAAAAAAAAAAAAAAAAGCAAAACGCAAACCGAAACCGTGATCCCAAAACCGAGGTTCAAACCGAACCGTGGGCTAACTGAACCGTTGCACCCCTAGTGGACAGGTGTCTTTTATACCGATAATGAGTTAAAACAGGTGCCATTAATACAGGTAACGAGTGGAGCCTCGGTACACTTCGTTAGACCTCGTTAGAAGAAGTTGGACCTCTTTGACAGCCAGAAATCTTGCTTGTTTGTAGGTGACGAAATACTTAATTTTCACTTTAATTTGGAAATAAATTCTTTCAAAATATAACTATGTCATTTTCTATTTTTTTTCCCCATTCTGTCTCTCATGGTTGCGGTTTACCCATGTTGACAATTACACAATTGGTGGTTGACTAAATACTTATTTTCCCCACTGTATACAATGCTGCTGCTACCAGCCAATGCGGCACACTTGCTGTCACGAAAATAAAAATAAATCGAAAGTTTAATTTCTAAATATGGAACGACCAACACATCATATTTACCTCACTCTCTGTTGTGTTGTTTTTATGCTCATCACTATTATTTTTGGTAACTATTGTTAAAACTAAAGTGTAAATAGCTAGTTGTCAAATGTGTTGCTCTGAAATGAAAACACTACATTTTGATATTAGACAGTTTCATTGCAAATCAGTATTAAGATGATCGTATTGAATTTTTGCACTGGTATTAATAAATAAAATAATCCGGTCAGCTCCCTTGTCGTCCCCTCATCTCAGATCGTCAAATGCTGACGAGAAGTAATTGTTTGCTCTTTACGAGTCTGTTAAGAAAAATGTAGACGTATTGCGACAACTCCCGTGCCCATGTGCGTTGTTTTTGGGCGCTTGAGTAGCACATGATGGACGGATGGACATAATTTGTCAAACCAACCAACACCCGAAACGCTCTGACACGAAAAAAATAAATAAAACACTCGGAAAAAAATGACATGTATATCCTGTTTGATTGCAAATCAGTATTATGGTGATCGTACTAAATATTCATTTTCCTGTGCACAGATGAGCATAGGCGGAGTTTGACTTTTGGGGGAGGGGGGGCGCAACATGTTGATGACCCGGAAACGCAGTGTCAGCAATAAAATGAACTTACAAGAATATTTATAGTAATAAGTTGACAATGAGTGTTTTTTGTTTCCCATCATTCTTGAGGGGAATTCTAAATCAGACTGCTTAGGTAATACTTTTCGCCAAGATCGTCATCCATTGAATATGGTACGCCCGCCGGTGTCGTGCCAATGTAGTTACCCCAGTCAAAAATTGCATCCCTTGGGCAGAGCCATATGGAGGTAGATTTTTGTCTTTATTATTCAATTAAAAAAAAGTTGCTTCAATCAAAATATATATTTTCAATTAAAAAAAAGTAAATTCAATCAAAAAAATGTGAATGCAAAAATAAATTTAAAACAAAAAAAAATGTATTTGAAAGCTATTCTTCTTTGATTTTTTTTATTTTTTATTTTTGATTGAAGTAATGTTGTATTGCGTTCGGGCCACATTTTGGATATGACGTTTGTGTCTTTATTATTCAATCAAAAAATATGGTGCTTCACACAAAAAAATATATTTTCAAAAGAAAAATCACTTCAATCAAAAAAAAATTTCTATCACAGGAAAAAAAGCTTTTGAATGCGAAAAAATATTTAAGACTCAAATATTTGCATTTGAACACTTAATTTTTCATTATAAAAGTTTTCTTTGATTTTAGCAATCCTTTTTCTGTGACATTTGTGTCTAGATCATTCAATCCCCCCAAAAGTTGCTTCAATCAAAAAAAAAAAAAAAAAAAAAAAAAAAATTCAAACAAAGATAAAAAGCATTTGGAAAATTAAATTGCCCTCCCCTAATTTTTTTTTCTTTGAAAACAGTATGCAAAGACCGTCTAATGTACTCGTCACATGAACTGTTCGAAAAATCACAGCAGGGCCGAAAACCAAAAGTGGTTTTTGCCATGTGGCATTTCTTTCTGCCATGTGGCAACATTTTTTTGGCAGGTGGCAATTTTTTTTTGCCATGTGGCATTTTTTTTGCCATGTGGCATTTTTTTTTGCCATGGGGCAATTTTTTTGCCATATGGCATTTTTTTTGCCATGTGGCAATTTTTTAGATTAGAGCAGCAATAAAATTAAGACTTTCCTTTCATTGTTGGGGAGGCTCCTGAAATAGTGGTGGTCCAACCGCGAGCGTAGTGACCATTTATCCAAGATTCATCAGTGCAGAAAGACAGCTGACACGGAAAGTTGGACGTGCATAGCTGTCAATGGCAGAGCCTTACTTGGATGTCAGTTGAATGTCAATACACTCTAATATAAAGTGTATGGTCAAAAATCACAGCCACACATGTTTTTCTGCCATTTAAAATGAAAATAAAAGTTGGACGTGCATAGACGTCAATGGCAGAGCCTTACTTGGGTGCCAGTTGAAGGTCAATAAGCTCTAATGTAAAGTGTATGGTCAAAAATCACAACCACACGTTTTTCTGCCATTTAAAATGAAAATAAAATTTGGATGTTCATAACTGTCAATGGCAGAGCCTTACTTGGGTGCCAGTTGAAGGTCAATAAGCTCTAATCTAAAGTGTAAGGTCAAATATCACAGCCACACATTTTTTTCTGCCATTTAAAATGAAAATAGAATGTGGAAGTGCATTGCCGTCAATGGCAGAGCCTTACTTGGGTGCCAGTTGAAGATCAATAAGATCTAATGTAAAGTGCGAGGTCAAATATCACAGCCACACATGTTTTTCTGCCATTTGAAATTAAAAAAAAAATTGGACGTGCATAGACGTCAATGGCAGAGCCTTACTTGGGTGCCAGTTCAAGGTCAATAAGCTCTAATGTAAAGTGTATGGTCAAAAATCACAGCCACACGTTTTTCTGCCATTTAAGATGAAAGTAAAATTTGGACGTGCATAGCCGTCAATGGCATAGACTTATCTGGCCTTAAAAACAGCCATATACCCCAAAAAATGCCATATACCCCCCCACAAACCAAAATACATTTTGCCACATACCCCAAAAAAATACCGCACGGCGATAAAAAAATGCCTCATGGCAAAATCCCTTTTGCCACATGGCAAAAAAAAATTGCCACATGGCAAAAAAAATTTGTCACTTGGCAAAAAAAAATTGCCACATGGCAAAAAAAAATACCACATGGCAAAAAAAAAAATTGCCACATGGCAAAAATATTATGCCACATGGCAAAAAAAATGCCACGTGGCAAAACATTTTTGCCACATGGCAAAAAAAAAATGCCACATTGCAAAACATTTTGCCACATGGCAAAAAAAATGCCACATGGCAAAACATTTTTGCCACATGGCAAAAAACACTTTTGGTTCTCGCTGTCTCTCAAAAATCATTTTTGACCCATTATTAAAATATCTTTTTTTATTCATTTATTTTTGTTGTTTGTTTTATTGCTTTAAAACTTTTATATATATAGGAAAGTCAATGACATGCAATGACACTTTCGGCCACCAGGGAGTGGGGGGGCATGTAAGTCGTCATATGTAGTCCCGAGTCTGTTGAGAAAAGTTGTACACTAAACCATGCTCGCTAGGTTTGCGTGGGGTTTTTGTCTGTTTGAGCAGCATATGATGGGCTCCACATTAACAAATGTGACAAAGTCATTTCCTTTCATTTTTTGACTCGTTCACGGCGTGACTGGCAAGTCTAGTTAGCAGCAAGCTCGGTCAGGAGCCGGAGGACGGACGACCGAGTAAGTGAACGGGAAGTGACATAACTCTGTCTTGCCCTCTGCCTGCACGCTGGCTGCTTGTTGGCCACCTTTTCAACACACTGGAATGACGTTAGCAAATATGCGAACTATGAAAAAGGACGCCAAAATGTATTATACAATCATGTCAAGTCAAATAAAAGTACGCAACAACTTCTAACAGGTCATTAAATGTAAACGATGACACGACTAACGATAATTAGTAATTATTCATCGGTAAACCTAGAAAATGCCGAAAACACATTAAACGGCATTCTTCTTGCCTCGTGGTTCAACTTCCGTAATGTCTTGTTACGTGTAAAAAGTTAGAATTCACCAAATCACGAACCGCTGAACGACAGACGAAATGTAACATGAAATGGGTCGTACAGATTCGTACTCACCTCTTAATAAGAAGGTGTTATTATAAAATTTTTACGCCACAGCAATGCTGCTGGACCGGTCCGCTCTCCAACTGGCGACGTTGAAGAAAATCTTGAAAGGGATGAATTGTCGTCACGAGTTTCCTTAAACACTTAGCGCACCTGCCACAGAAAGCTCGAGAAGGAGAGGCGGGGCCATAGAAAATATTGAATAATTGTGACGTCACTGCACAATATTATACAACGATGGAAAAGTACTAAGACAGTAAAAGTAATGATAGACACTTTGGTAGGTAGGCAGGAAGGCAGGTAGGTAGATAAATAGATCATATTTGCACGACTGGCACCATTCTGGCAGTTTGTAATTAAAAATATGAGAAATAATGATTATTTTTTTGGGGGGGGGGGGGGGTATTATTTGGGGAAATAAAATCCCTGTCCTTTCCATGATTGGGAATGTTCAAAAATGTAAACAAATCAGACTGTTTATAGCAAGAAGAAATGTTTTACTGTTATTTATTTTGTATAGGGCGGAAAACACAGACAAGACTGAAAAAGCAGATTTTGCTCTTGGACCCCTCTTTAAAATAAACTGCTGTATTTTAAGCCAAAAGAACTGTTGTAGTTGATAAAAAGATATATCTACAGTGGGGAAAATAAGTATTTAGTCAACCATCAATTGCGCAAGTTCTCCTATTTGAAAAAAATAGGTCTGTAATTGTCAACGTGGGTAAACCTCAACCATGAGAGACAGAATGTGGAGAAAAAAAAACAGAAAATCGCATTGTTTCATTTCTACAGAATTTATTTCCAAATTAGAGTGTAAAATAAGTATTTGGTCACCTACAAACATGCAAGATTTCTGGCTGTCAAAGATGTCTAACTTCTTCTAATGAGGTCTAACGAGGCTACACTCGTTACCTGTGTTAATGGCACCTGTTTCAACTCATTATCGGTATAAAAGACACCTGTCCACAACCCCAGTCAGTCACAATCCAAACTCCACTATGGCCAAGAGCTGTCGAAAAACACCAGAGACAAAATTGTAGACCTGCACCAGGCTGGGAAGACTGAATCTGCAATAGGTAAAACGCTTGGTGTAATGAAATCAACTGTGGGAGCAATTATTAGAAAATGGAAGACAAACAAGACTACTGATAATCTCCCTCGATTTGGGGCTCCATGCAAGATCTCACCCCGTGGCGTCAAAATGATAACAAGAACGGTGAGCAAAAATCCTAGAACCACACGGGTGGACCTAGTGAATGACCTTCAGAGAGCTGGGACCACAGTAACAAAGGTTACTATCAGTAACACCATGCGCTTCCAGGGACTCAAATCCTGCACTGCCAGACGTGTCCCCCTGCTGAAGAAAGTACACGTCCAGGCCCGTCTGCGGTTCGCTAGAGAGCATTTGGATGATACAGAAGAGGACTGGGAGAATGTGTTATGGTCAGATGAAACCAAAATCGAACTTTTTGGAAGAAACACAGGTTCTCGTGTTTGGAAGAGAAAGAATACTGAATTGCATCCGAAGAACACCATATCCACTGTGACGCATGGTGGTGGAAACATCAGTCTTTGGGGCTGTTTTTTCTGCAAAGGGACCAGGACGACTGATCTGTGTAAAGGAAATAATGAATGGGGCCATGTATCGAGAGATTTTGAGTGAAAATCTTCCATCAGGAAGGGCATTGAAGATGAGACGTGGCTGGGTCTTTCAGCATGACAATGATCCCAAACACACAGCCAGGGCAACAAAGGAGTGGCTTCGTAAGAAGCATTTTAAGGTCCTGGAGAAAAAAAACCCATAGAAAATCTGTAGAGGGAATTGAAAGTCTGTGTTGCCCAACGACAGCCCCAAAACATCATTGCTTTAGAGGAGATCTGCATGGAGGAATGGGCCAAAATACCAGCAACAGTGTGTGAAAAGCTTGTCAAGAGTTACAGAAAACGTTTGGCCTCCGTTGTTGCCAACAAAGGGTACATAACAAAGTATTGAGATGAATTTTGGTATTGACCAAATACTTTTTTCCCACCATGATTTGCAAATCAATATTTTAAAAATCAAACAATATGATTTTCTGTTTTTTTCCCCACATTCTATCTCTCATGGTTGAGGTTTACCCATGTTGACAATTACAGGCCTCTCTAGTATTTTCAAGTGGGAGAACTTGCACAATTAGTGATTGACTAAATACTTATTTGCCCCACTGTATATGCTGTCATAGCAAATTCATGGCGTATGAAGCCCCCCGAACTATTTTTAATTTTTCTGTTTTACCCTGGAAACTCCCTTTTACAGACGTCGCGCAACTGCTTTTGGTCAAACGCAGCTATAAAATGAAGGTAAGTAATGGTATTTATTATTCGAAATATCTGTCATTTTTAGCTTAGAATCATTCAATGATGTCTAATATTTAGTTTAAAAAAATGACTAATTCACTCGCATATTTTAAACTCTTAAACAAATTACGTGACAATGAAAAAAATTGCGTCTGTAAAAAAGTCACGGCTATCTACCTCATAACTATCGCTTATTTATTTATTTTTTTCTCGTTACTGTCGCATTTTCCCCAATATTTTAGATGATAAATAAACAAAGAAAAATTGAAAAAAAAAAAACCTTTAATAGGGTACAGTGGGGAGAACAAGTATTTGATACACTGCCAATGGGAAAACCCATTGGCAGTGTATCAAATACTTGTTCTCTGTTGGGAAAACCCATTGGCAGTGTATCAAATACTTGCTCTCCCCACTGTAAATATATGAAAATAAAAATCTTGACCACTCCTTCATGTCTGTGATTTCTGCATCGCGACGCTTGTTATATTACCATATTTCACCCATAAAATCCCTCAAATATCCGGCTGTGGCCATTCACAACTGTGTCTTGACACTCAGTGATACATGCTACATGGAGTTTCTGGATCGAAAAGAGGTAAGTACGCGATAATATCTCATTAAAATCATGGCGTCTTTAATTATGCTCTCGAGTGCTCTCACCTCCAGTTAGGGTTTTGCTGTTAATTTTTGTTTTTTAAATGCCCTCATATTCAAAAATTCACCCCCCCCCAAAATTGAGATTTTAAGCTTTCCAATGATGTATCACACATGCATATAGGACAAATTTAAATTTGGCCAAATTGGGGTCTCAGAGCGGAACTTCAAGTCACCTGACTGTTTTCCGCCATAGACAAGTTTCCTATGTTCTTAGTCACTGTTACTTTCCTTCCGCTCTCCCTGGCCAAGAAAAACAGAGAAACTGAGTGCCTTCTCTCCTTATTTCTGGTAATATTACAAATGTCTACCTAAGGATAGTTGTTTGAACTTGACAATTTCCGCCTTTTAACGCGTGTTAAAAACATCCGGAAAAATAACATAAACTGCTCATCCTATTTTAGTTCATCCCTCTAGAATTCAATGTATTGTATATATTTTTTTATAATAGTACAATACAGTGACGTGCGGTCAGGGGAGGCAGGTGAGGCTCAGCCTCACCTGTTATCATGACAAAAAAATAATTATAGCATCAAATTTATATTAATATTTGTCCATTGCTCTTAATGTATGAGTCATTTCAAACATTTGTTATTGTCAAAATCGTTGAATTTGCCCATTTCCTGTTCAAATAACAAAATGAAACGAGAGATTCGGCAGCAACGAGTAAAGCCTCACTTCTGATTGCGCAATCCATAACAAACTGGGTTGATACATGGAATTGGAGCGTGCTGGTTGCCGTACATCTGCATGTCGCCATTATAATGTTTCCAGATACGTTTATTTGACCTGATTTTCCACAGTCTGGCTAATGTCTTTAACCCTTAAAGTTTAATTTTTGTTAGCGACATATTTAGTTTTGCTGATGGGAAATAAAGCCGCAGTGAAAAGGCACAGGTTGCGGCAGATAGTACTCTGCCGCACTGAAAGGGGGCGTACGTGAAACTGAACTTTCCGTCAAAAGTGGACGCGATTAACAACACCGGAGTTAAAAGGTTTGCTTCAAACTACGGGACAGAAGATAACTCGCGCTTTTCAAACGGACTGGTAAACCCGAAAAGACTGGCTATGTGGCTGTCCTTCGAAAAATCGCCTTTGCTGCTTTCCCTGCCTTTTCTTCTCAACTTGTGCCAATGTCTGGACTAACACGAGATATTGTGACATTAAAATACTACCACGAAGCCTTAGCAAACATGAGAGCTTGACCACTCACATTTAAAGCCTGACCGCTTTAAAAACCTTTGGAAGCTCAAGGATCGATTTGGCTTTGACGAACAGCGGAAGCTCAACGGGAGCATTCACAACGCCCAGGTAACGGAAAACCGAAAGAGTTTGAAAGACTTCATTAATGTAACCTGCATCCTAGCTAAACAGGAGTTAACATTTCGTGGTAATGATGAGGGTGTAAGCTATTCTAAACGTGGCATATATGTAGAACGATTACATGGTTTTGCTGAGAAAGATGAAAGGTTAGCTAGACATTTGGACACATCCACTATGTTTTCTGACTTGTTCTATTTGACAAGCGAGAGGATTGCTTCAATTAGATCGTTCTGTGTTCTGAACACAGAATGATCTAATTGAAGCAATCCTCTCCATTGAGGCGGAGCGATGTTTTAAAGTAAAGGAAAATAAGGAGGACTTTTACAAAAAGGGCGTAGGTTTGCATAGGAACGGTAGGGACATAACACTACCAACTTTTCAGGATGCTAAAATTGTCCCCACCAACTTTTAAGCAACCTTACCTTTTTTGCTTGATATAATGTTCAGCTATATAGAGAATTTAGATCTTTCAATAGTTCCATATGTTGTAAGGATATAATTGACCCAACCATTATTAAGTGAATTATTTTCATTATGTTTATGTTTGCTAATAAAAACCAGACATTTATTCAGGATGTTTTCAAAATGTTTCTTTAGTATTTTTTTGAAAACAAAGGTTTGAATCGAACAGTGTATCATCTGAACAAATGCACGTAAAAGTTATTATCAGTAGATAAGGATTTATTTTGCATTGATCATTTTTGCCTATTAATTAATTAGGTACATGAGAAATGTGGCCCTTTGCCCCCTTCATCCAATCTATTGGGTCTTATTAATGTCCCGTCCCCAGCAAAAAGTGTACCCTTCCAAAGTAACGGCGGTTTTTGTGGTGAAGGACAGGCGCAAGACCACAAACAGTTTTCATTTCAATCTTATAAAAAAAAAAAAAATTAAAAAAAAGAGCTTAGACTAAGAAAAATACAATAGAATATTTAAAAACTAAATTTTGGACTTAAATAAAATATCCTTTGTTTTTCTTTTCACACTTTTTGTTTAGCAATCTGTAATAAATTGATTAAAGTATCAGAATTAAAAGTTTTGAAAACAACTGAATATATCACTAAAGGTCTGAATTGAATTCTGTGGTTTTGTACACCACTCTTTACTCTCATTTATGTTGCATGAATTATAGAATTGTGACGGCCAATACATTGAGGGTGTAGAGCAAATGCATGTTATTTTCTTACTTTTACGTATCGATAATATGTACCGTGTGTGCGTGTTATGTGAAGAATGCTGATGAGATATGAAATAACCAGTAGCCAATTGAATAAGCTACCCTTTTTGGTTTATATATTTGGAAATCTGACACCAAAGGAGTCAGTGCCTCACCAACCATGAACCTTACCGCACGTCACTGGTACAATATATATTACATACTTAATATGTAAAATAAAGAGCAAAAATACCACAAGCATTTTAAAAATATAATCGAACCCCCAAACCTAATTTATTTTCTTGAACGTTGTGTAATAGCTATGAGTGGCCATGAGATGAAAGTGCCACCAGAAAATCTGTGCATTATGTTGAAAACTGTCAACACACATGCATGCATTTGTAGTCAATTTGTCACATGATATTCATGAAAGTCACACACGCTCACACACCTGGCAGTAACTCTGGTGTATACCATTGTTTGAATCGTTTGGAACTTTTCATTATCATAACCAGGGGTGCACATAATTTTTTTGCCCAGGTTCTCAGATGAGGACCTGGAGCTGTGACGTGGTCCTCATTGAGCTTGAGAGCCGACCCGCCTGATGCGATAAAATTATGACAAGCTTTACTTAGAGCCAATTACCTTTAATTAATTATATAAACAATTAACGCTTGATTAACATCAACTGGCACAACAAAATTGCCATTACTTTGAAGTGAAATGTAAAGTAATAAATATAAAAGCACTAATTCAAAATAAAGGGCATTCATATGCGGCTCTCACATTAACTCCAAGCCTTTGTAAAAGTGGGATGTCCTCCTCATAAGAGCTCATTGAACGTGCATGTTTAGCTTTGTGAAATGCGAGCAAAAACACGTTTGTCAGCGCATGGCGCTGTTCTACAATAACTTTATTCCGCCACTTGTCCATAGGGCGAGTGGGGTCCTGTCTGACATCGATAGTTTGACTAATTGCCACATGCTCTGTTTTTTTCGTGCTTTTCAAAGTTTGGATGGCTAAAATTCTTTGACCCTACATAAAATGCGCTGCTCTTATTAGCGACATTGGGATTCTCACGGCAAATGTTGCACCACATTTCCGTGCGAGCATCATTTGCTTCTAGCCATGGTACCTCCTGCAGCCACTTTTCAGCAAAAGTCCTTTTTTTCGGTAGCTCCGGTGATGTCTCTGTCGTCTGTCTGTCTTTTGACGGGGGTGGGGGAACACGGAAATAATTACTCAGTGGGGCCCGCCTCTTTGACATTTTGAGAAGTGATTTTCTCGTGTCCGCCGCAAATACAGTGGTCAGCTAGGCCTGTCGCGATAACAAATATTAGTGTGCGATAATTATTCTCATAAATTATTGCGATATGTGATATTATTGCGCCCCCCCAATTTTTTTTTCAACCAATTTACAATAACACAGTGAGAATACAGTATACATTCATAGATAAATTCAAAAATACTTTTTAAGAAATTTAACTAAAAACAATAGACCATGCCTCTTACGTAAAAAAAAAAAAAAACAATATTGATACCGCACAGCACCACAGAATAAATAAAATGTGTTGAAAAAAAAAAAAAAAAAAAAGAGAAAAAAAAATAGCACTTAATAACTTAAGCATTTAGGCAAATGAAAACTTTTCCCCGTCATAGCTTCTGCAATGGTGTTCCATAGGGATGCAACGATACAGTTAAATCACGGTTCGGTACGATTTTTGATACAGGGGTCACGATTTTCGATCTGATTCAATACATTTAATGCTCTGTAAAAAAAAAAAAACAATAAAATTATTTGTTTCGTTTTTTTTTTTTTTTGCTAGCGAGCAAAAATTAAATTGCCATCATATAAACATGCATTTTAGTGCATAATATTTACTGTATGTGCTTACTGATCTGAAAAATGTTTGTACAAAAGTGCTGAGAACAATCTTTACTGTTTGTAAAGTGAGGCAAGGCACACTGATGATTGTTACAGCTTTCTTAACAGCTAGGTTTACTACATGAGCAAGACATCCTATTTGTGGTCCGAATCCATCTGTGTCATGTACTGAATTAACAAGATTTGCAACATTATCTGTAGTCACCGCTGGTATGGAATGATTTGGCCTTCTTAACTTCCATTCAGTCATGACAGTTTAGAATTCATCAATGTAGTATATTGACTACGTAACCCATAATCACTCTGTGCTCACGTAGTCAATGGCATGGGACGTAGCACATCTAGTGTGCCATTTCATGATATCTAGTGTGTGCGCGCATTAAAAAAGTTAACAAGCGCCGCTGAAGTCACGTCTGCTCATTACCACACAAGACCAGCATATGACACAGCTCTCTTAATTTCATTCAGCTGTTTATTGTCAAAGCGAGGTTGTTCGTAGCAGCCTCGTCGGTAACAATGTTTTGGCGGACTTCGTTGTAAATATCCGGCGTTGTGCCGAAAAACAGCCACCCGCGTGAAATGTCACTCCTGACGGGAGCGCCTACACGTCAACGACACCGGCGCGATGTAGATGGTCCACAGTCACTCCGGAGCACAGATGCGGCTGGTATACGTTGAACAACAGGATATAATGGGAACGATTGGCTCCGGCGCTAGTTTTTGCCGGACTTGGAACGAAGATGCATTTTGCGCAGTTGGTAACGAGGAATCCTAACTTTTAACAGCACGTCTGCCGCACGCGCGCACGCACGTGCCCGCGAGGCGATAAGTCGCAGCGGAAAAATTACCGCCTTCATTTTTATATATCACGCGATAAATCGAATTATTGCATATTGCGACAGGCTTATGGTCAGCCATTGGTACGCAAAAGCATATGGAAGCCGTTGAGGGCCAGCGTGTTTGTCTATGTCCGGTACGCATGTGCACCCCTGATCATAACCCTTTTGTTTTTAGTCAGGTTTTTCCAGGCTTGTTGACGGTTGTTTAGCGCCACACCCAGCCACATATGTGGCATGTAACCATAGCCACAGGGTAATGTTACGACGTCCGTAAAGTGTGCGTTTGCTGAAAAATGTTTTGGTTAAGAAAATAGCGCCTGACAATAAATGGCAGTGAGCACAGAGTCAGTTTTCAGAGTTTTATTGAACATAACATTGGTGACGAGGAAGGAGCTTCCACTCTCGCCTCTTCCTCCCTTCCTTGCCCTGCCTGGCGAGCCGCCAGTCCCGTGGCCCTGCTGGTTAGAATCCTTCGAGACGTTTATAGAAGCCATCGGGCTGGCCGGTGTTCTGTCAAAATTTGCTCCCTTATAAAATTTTACTCCCAAAGCTTTTGTGGCGTTGAAAATGCCCTCTTTTACATTCAGTTGGACTCTCAATGTTATCCAAAGGTGCTAACTAAACTAGATACATCATAAACATACATGTGCAACACGAAAAAGGCGTAAATTAATATTTAACGACACGACGAAGTCGTTAACAGTGAGAGAGCGGGGTGCAGTTGCTGTGTGCAGTTAACATGGTTGGATGTGTCTGAGAACTTTTGTACATGTCTTTACATGATCAAACTTAAGTAAATATTCCTTTCTTCAAAGAAAGTTTGTAGTGTTTACTTTGGAATCGCTGCATTCACGGCCATTTTTAACGTTACGCGCATGCGCAAAACCGCAAGGTAGCAATTTTTGATGGGTTGCAAAATTTGTCAGAACACCGGCACTAGCGATGCGCGAAGGCGGGCAATGCTTATCCGTAGCCTGGGCAGTGAGGGCCAACGCAACTTTTGGACCGTCAGACCGACCGGCCACGGAATTTACGGACTGTATTGCATTGCTCTCTGGACACTTCGCTGCTCCACCGAGTGTCATGGTATGGCAGATTGTCTTCCGGCAGCGTCGACAGCTGCCCTGTGAGTCGGTACACCATTATGTCGCTGACCTCCGGGGCCTCGCCAGCCTCTGCAGGTTTGGTGATTTGGAGGACGAGATGATTAGAGACCAGCACCAGCTACGCCACATGCCAAGACAGGTATCTCCCCAGCCCTCCTTATGCTAGGACGGGAACTCCAACTTCCCACGGATCGACTGCGGCCTCCCAGGGGAGATCCTCCTGGCCCTCCGGCAGCAGGACCCTCTGTCGACATGGTGGCAGAGACACAACGCCGGATAAAGCACCACTACGACAGGGCGCGTCGGGTGAAAGGACACACACTTAAGGTGTTGGATTGGGTCCGTATCCGCCGGCCCCATCGGCCCCACAAGCTGCTATCCCTCTGGTCCTCACCCCTACAGATAACAGCACAGTTGGGCCCAGCTACGTTCCGCTTGGCTGACGGCTCCCATTGGCATGCCAGCCACCTTAGGCACAACAACCCACCATCAGCACAAGAACTGGCCGCCGCAGTTGATCCGCACCACACCACCAGGCAGTGTTGTTAATCTTACTTTCAAAAAGTAATTAATTACAGTTACAAATTACTTCTCTCAAAAAGTAATTGCGTTAGTAACTCAGTTACCTGAATGTAAGATTAATTAGTTACTTGGCAAAGTAACTGGTGGTAACTTTCATCATTTTTTTTTCTCAAAAAAAATAAAAAATAAAAAAATAAAATAAATAAATAAAAAAATAAAAAAATAAAATAAAACTGGCCACACAATGTGAAGTTTAAAGGTTTTTTTTTTTGGGACAATTGGCCCTAGCCCAATTCTTTACCCTAAACTTAACTAGACACAGGGGTATTGTGAATATTGCGATAATTGGATAGTAACCTTTGCTTTGTGTGGAAGTCATTTCATGTTGTGAATCAACCGTTAAAATTGCTCCTGTTATTGCATTAGTTCTCTTTTGTCCACTTTTGACATGTGAAAGTTTTAAAACTGTTTCATCATTTTAACATAGATTTAAGTCAAGATTTTGACAATTTAGGAGCATTTTAGATAAAAAGTTACTTAGGTTCGCTAGGAAGGTTCTCTACAACAGAGGCTTCTAGAGAGGTCTACTGCTTTAAGATGACGGCTGTTTACTAACGCATCTAGTTCTTTATTATCCATGTTGCTAATGCAGCCGTGTCTGTCATTTGCATCTAGTTCTGTATATATGTGATATCTACCGAAACATCATGTGAGCGTAGTTTGTAGCTGCAGTCAGGTATTATTGGAGCCACCTAGCATAGTAGCATCACATTTGCAACGGCATCACTCTCCCTTGCCTCCTCCCCACTCCTGCTCTGCTCTCTCATCTCCATGAGTCCGTCTTTCTCAGACTTTTCTTGCGTCAGTCAACCAACATAGTAACGCACACGTTTCCCGCCTCAGTAACGGTAACGGCGTTGCCAAGATAAGAAAAGTAATTAATTAGATTACTCACTACTGATGAAAATAATGGCGTTACTAACGGCACTGCTGCCGGGGACTAAGATTTTCCTCCAGGAGCCTCGGGAATTCCACCCGAACCCGAGGCGCCGGGTGACACCCTCGGACCAAGGCAATGCCTTGTTCGGGCTCGTCGGAAGTCCCTGTACCTCAGAGACTATGTTCTTAATTCAGGTTTAGGTTAGCGCATAGCCTGTTATGTGGCAGAATAAACCACATGGCTATGCGGGTAAACATGTAGTCTACCCTGTTTATCTAGATAAGTTGGCCACGTTCTGGCCTTAAAGTTATGTTCTATTGATTTGTTTGAATGTGTTTTGCACTTTGAAAAAAGGGAGGGTGAATGTGCCATGTAACCACAGCCACAGGGTAATGTTTTGACAACGTGACGTCACAGCCGTAAAGTGTGTGTTTGCCGAAAAGTGTTTTGGTTAAGAAAACAGCGACTGACAATAAACGGAAGTGAGCACAGAGAGTGTTTCCAAGCGTTTTGTTGAACATAACACCATATTAACGACACTACCAGATCAACCTACTTCCACTTTCAAAATATATCTCATCTCCTCTCATTCCCTACACCGCTGCCACTCTTGTTTGCAGTCTAGTCACCTCCAGGATTGATTATTGTAACTCACTGGTCTACGGTCTCCCAAACACATCCCTCAAGATACTGCAGCTCCTTCAAAACTCAGCAGTATGCATCATCACTCGAACCCCCACCACATCACCCCCATCCTCCGTCAACTCCACTGGCTTACAAATAAGCCAATAATTACTATCTGCAATATTTTTCTCATCACCTTTAAAGCATTTCACGGCCTGGCCCCATCCTATATACCTAATCTCCTCCGTATTAATACTTCCCCCGTTCACTTCATTCTTCTTCTACCCTTCATCTCTTTGTCCCTCGTGCCCATCTCACCACTTATGGTTCCAGAGCATTCAGTCACTCTGCCACCCAGCTCTGGAAAGCCTTACACCATGAGCTTCGCAACATACTGTATCTACACTCCCTCTTATCAAATCCTAACTCAAAACGCACCTGTTCAATCACCTGTTTTTACCCACCTTGATCCTTACCTCTGTTCCGTCTCAACCTCTTAATTTTTAATTACTTTTATTCTGCTTTTAATTTGCATTTGTTAAATTTTAATCTATCTCCTGTACACTGTCCTTGAATGTTTTGAAAGGAGCTTGAAATAATTCAATATTATAGTTCTGATATTAAGTGTTCAATTTATTTCTGCATGGGGTTTTTCTGTAGCGGCTTATAGTCTGAAAATTACGGTATATGAAATGTAATTATTATGCTGTACTATAACCTGTTACATGACCATATTACGCCAAAGAAATACACCAAAATCAAGGAATTCCAACAATAAAAATGATGTTGATGAAACGTTTCCTCTGATTGGAGTCGTGGTTATTGTTGTGATGTTTCGTTGGTGAAACAGACAACTACTGTCGGCATCTCTGGCAAAATTAAGTCAATATGTAGAATAAAAAGGGGCGTCTGTCAACGAGCGAGTGAAACTTAACTTCAAAACTGTAGTCCATGCTCAAAACTACACTCTAGTCCGATGACCTAGACCTATCACCGCCACTCTCTTCTCGTGACAACAAATGACTGACAATAGTGAGCACAGTTAGCACCAATCAGCAATGAGGAGGCGGAACCCCTCCCCATCCCAGCTTCTTGCCCGGACCCGTTGAAAATTGCGGCAAGGTAAGGGATTAATGTCAAAAATGGTTAACTTCTTAAAGCTAAAAGTTTGAGTGACGGCCTATAATAGTCTTCATAAATCATTCAATCGTGTTGTTCGATCAATTCCTGCGCTTGTAATGGTGTCTATAACACAAGTATTCACTTAATTTCTTGATAACTGACTTCAGATAGTCCTCGATATTTCACCGCCTCGTAGAACGCGGTTACTCGAGGTAGCGCTAACTGCGGAGGGGCTAACTAGCGCCTTTCACACACGGCTTTGTAAGTAAAGTTAGCGAACGTCAGTTGGGATCTGAATTGTCGCCAGTTGGCGTTGTGACGAGTTATTTAAGGCCCCTTTGTAAAGCGCTTGTCAACGATAAAAAACAAAAATCATGAGCAATGAGGTTACTAGAGTGATGAACTAGTGCCTTCCATACAAGTCATGTTCAGGGCTTTGTCAGTAAAGTTCTGAATGGTCACCAGTTATTTTTGACAATGAGTTATTTAAGGCCCCTCTATACTTTCCGATAATTACATAAAGGGAAGAGTTTTGCCTTGTTGTGGAGGTCGTTTCATTCGTTTAGCCATCGAGAGTTTATCAAACCGGAGAGCTCCGCTACAGGTTGAACTATCTATCTCACACATAATAGTTAAGTGAATGGAATTTATACTGTACCTGTACATTTATATTTTATGCTGTACAGCTGTTCTCTGCTTAATGCAAATGGGACATACTGTATATTTTATAATTTAGATTTTGTATAATTTGATACTTAATGCGTCTTATATGTTAAATTATTATGTACTGTTTTTAATTCGAGATGTCTCTGGTTGCACTATGAAATGCACTTTTTTGCGTATGCCGTGTGTCCATGTTACTTTGTCGCCTTTTTCACCCCTAACCAGTTTGCATGCCTGATAATGGGTAAAATTTAATTTTCGAACAGATCATGTGACTAGCGCATTGGAGACCATAACCCAACTAACCAAGCATATATCTTGTAAATTACTGACCTGCATTTCAGAGTCATCGACATGTTTTGCTGCCCCGCACCACAAAAGTCAAACTCCGCCCATGAATATCGGATATTGACATAAGTGGAAAACAATTATCGATTTTGGGCCACTCCAGGACCTTGAAGTGCTTCTTACGAAGCCACTCCTTTGTTGCCCTGGCTTTGTGTTTGGGATCATTGTCATGCTGAAAGACCCAGCCACGTCTCATCTTCAATGCCCTTGCTGATGGAAGGAGATTTTCACTCGAAATCTCTTGATACATGGCCCCATTCATTCTTTTCTTTACACAGATCAATCGTCCTGTTCCCTTTGCAGAAACAAACAAACAGCCCCAAAGCAGGATTTCCACCCCCATGCTTCACAGTGGGTATGGTGTTCTTCGGATGCAATTCAGTACGAGAACCTGTGTATCTACCAAAACGTTCTGTTTTGGTTTCATCTGACCATAACACATTCTACCAGTCCTCTTACGGATCAACCAAATGCTCTCTAGTGAACTGCAGACGGGCCTGGACATGTACTGGCTTCAGCAGGGGGACACGTCTGGTAGTGCAGGATTTGAGTCCCTGGCGGCGCATTGTGTTACTGATAGTAACATTTGTTACTGTGGTCCCAGCTCTCAGTAGGTCATTCACTAGGTCCACCCGTGTGGTTCTGGGATTTTTGCTCACCGTTCTTGTTATTATTTTGACGCCATGGGGTGACATCTTGCATGGAGCCCCAGATCGAGGGAGATTATCAGTGGTCTTGTATGTCTTCCATTTTCTAATAATTGCTCCCACAGTTGATTTCTTTACACCAAGTGTTTTACCTATTGCAGATTCAGTCTTCCCAGCCTGGTGCAGGTCTACAATTTTGTCTCTGGTGTCCTTCGACAGCTCTTTGGTCTTGGCCATAGTGAAGTTTGGAGTGTGACTGACTGAGGTTCTGGACAGGTGTCTTTTATACCGATAATGAGTTAAAACAGGTGCCATTAATACAGGTAACGAGTGGAGCCTCGTTAGAACTCGTTAGAAGAAGTTAGACCTCTTTGACAGCCAGAAATCTTGCTTGTTTGTAGGGGACCAAATACTTATTTTCCACTTTAATTTGGAAATAAATTCTTTAAAAAAAATCAAACAATGGGATTTTCTGTTTTTTTCCCCCACATTCTGTCTCTCATGGTTGAGGTTTACCCATGTTGACAATTACATGGCCTCTCTAATCTTTTCAAGTAGGACTACTTGCACAACTGGTGATTGACTAAATACTTATTTGCCCCACTGTACATGTGGTCTTCAAAGTGAATGTAAATTGCCTTTCTACAAGGGCTAGTCACAGCTTAGCACAGCACTTAAAATTATTGTACTTATTTTATTTGAAAAGTAAATGTCCGTTGCAGTATTGTTCTCGTCAACGATGACAATAACAAAAATATTTAGTCTACGAACAATTTTTTCATGACGATGACGTCACGATGTCGAGCTAAAAACGTGTCTTGGGAGACTAAAACATAACGAGATGGATGCCAGCTGTCAACAGACTAGACGAGAACTAGATGAAAATTTGCCATAGTTTCCGTCCCAAGTCCACAATGTGTGATATTTTCTTATCGTACGTGTAGTTAGCATGCATCTTGCAGAAGTGTTTGGCCGTGTCACTCATGTGACGTGCTGCGCCTCCGAGCCCCCCACCCCACACTCTCACACAGCAGGCTCCTTTTGTGAAACACATGTTTTAGGTGCTGCTTGGTAAGGTTTGTTTACTTATCTTGACTGTGCCATGCTGCTTTTGCCTTTAAAGGTCTTGTAGGTGCCTACCTAAGGTGCCTCTTTGTTGAATAAGCCTGTTATTTCTTGATTCGGATTTAGTGTGACGGGCTTGTGACGTCATGTCGTAAGATGTAAGTGGGCAGCGGGGGCTGTTTTGGAGGTGTAAGTCGGTGTGACGGCAGGAATTATTAAGGATAGAGCTCAGATAATTTTTTAACCTATGTTTTTCTACGTTCATTTCTACCTCTTTTTCCATCGATCTCTCAGTTGCTCTTTTTTTTGTATGTGATGTCAAGCCATGGATTAATTTTTGTTGGATTAAAGAACTAACATAAGGAACGATGTGAGAGTGTTTCTTAGCTCGTTGTCTCGCGGTGAGGAGGAAGATGGAGAGGATAGCGTCAGATTGAAGGGCTTTTCATTCGCATTAGCATTAGCATTTAGCGACTTGGTGAGTGTTAAACTCTTGGAAAACTTTTTACATACAATTACATACAGCAAATAATGTGCTATTTTCCTGCTAAGTGTGCATTATCATCGTGAAGATGTTGATGTCCTTGTATATCCTCCAAATATGTGCTTGTCTGTCAATGTTCAATTTAATGAAATATTTATTCATAGTCTAAAACATCTGAAGTTTATAAACGAAAACATTTTGAGAATTTTCGACTAAAACTAAACGAAATTTGTCTGAGTTTTGAAATAACTAGAATATGACAAAGACTTATAAGCAGGGGTGCACATAAGTGGTCCGCATGCGCGCATGCGTACTGGACGTAGACAAACGCGCTGGCCCTCAACGTCTTCCATACGCTTTTGCGTACCGATGGCTGACCACTGTATTTGCGGCGGACACGAGAAAATCACTTCTCAAAATGTCAAAGAGGCAGGCCCCACTGAGTACCGGTAATTATTTCCGTGTTCCCCCACCCCCGTCAAAAGACAGACAGACGACAGAGATGTCACCGGAGCTACCGAAAAAAAGGACTTTTGCTGAAAGGAGGTACCATGGCTAGAAGCAAATGATGCTCGCACGGAAATGTGGTACAAAATTTGCCGTGAGAATTCCAATGTCGCTAATAAGAGCAGCGCGTTTTATGTAGTAGGGTCAAAGAATTTCAGCCATCCAAACTTTGAAAAAGCATGAAAAAAACAGAGCATGTGGCACTTAGGCAAACTATCGATGTCAGAAAGCACCCCACTAGCCCTGCACAGCGCCATGCACTGACAAACGTGTTTTTGCTCGCATTTCACAAAGCTAAACATGCACGTTCAATGAGCTCTTATGAGGAGGAGGGCATCCCACTTTTACAAAGGCTTGGAGTTAATGTGGGAGCCGCATAATGCCCTTTATTTTGAATTAGTGCTTTTATGTTTATTTTTTTACATTTCACATCGAAGTAATGGCAATTTTGTTGTGCCAGTTGATGTTAATCGAGCATTAATTGTTAATATAATTAATTAAAGGTAATTGGCTCTCAGTAAAGCTTGTCATAATTTTATCGCATCATGCGGGTCGGCTCTCAAGCTCAATGAGGACCAAGTCACATCTCCAGGTCCTCCTCTGAGAAGCTGGGCAAAAAAATTATGTGCACCCCTGCTTATAAGTATTTTTGTCCAAAAGATTAAGATGAAAAGTAAAAGGGCTGCCAAAAACAACACTGGCACTGGTTTTCATATGCCAGACTTTACCTCATTCACTGTACTGAAACTGTGGGCCTTTGTATTTATTTTGAGCCAAAAGCACTGTGTGAGCCATATGTGATATCACAGTACCTTATTGGCACTTTGCACTTGATCCAAAAATTGATGTTTTCACTATTTTGATTTAAACATTAAATATAGTGGCACACTATAGGCACTATTTCCATAACTCCAGATGAAGCTATTTTATTTTTCACAGAATGTTTATTTAAAAAATTGGAAGTTGTCACATTTATCATTATTGGGGCATCACAATATAATTGGCCATAATATATTGAGTCCCCGACCACATATATTGGTATAGAATTTTTGGAAGTGGACAATATCTGTTATTGGTTAAAAAGTCATTATCGGACAACCCTAGGGAAGACCCATATCCTCAATGTTCAGTCCTTCACGAGTACTACTCACTTTCATTGGTGCAAAAAAGGAAAAAGAAACTTGCACTTGGCACGGTATATTGATTGTCTGCCTTGAGCACCAGTAAGACAAATACAATATATCAGTGTGATCAGTAAACAACATCCAGAGTATGTTTCACAAAAGCCAGAGTCAACACAGATACTGCAATATATTACTTGAACTCACTCATGTTATGCTAGCTTTATTAGGGTAGGTCACAGATGTGTATCTAAAAATACTGATTGTTTTTCAGGCACATTAAACTACAGCCGTGTATGCAATATCCAACTTCTTTTTTCCTAATGTAAGACAATATCATATAGCTATATGTACTGCAGAGTACCGTCATTTTGGGACTATCAACGAATGATTTTATTTTCATCTATAAAGCACACCTAGTTGTAAAGTGCATTATGGGGTCCAATCCGACCCATGGGCTTGCCCACTGTAGTGGACTTTACATACAAAATCACATGGCTTATTTTTGATATTGGCACAGTTAAAACTGATTTTTGTGATCGACTGCACACACTACTTTTGTGTCTACCGTTACTGATAAGGTAATTATTAAATGGTTATTAAATATTTGCTTTTACCAATGAAGGCTTGCAATAAAGTATTGATTGCTATAATAGTATGTTCCATGATTGATTGCAGTGAAGAGACATTTTAGTGATTGATAACTATAGACATGTTTAGCTCTTGATAAAACTGCCTTGTCATTCTGACCGATTTAAACCGGCCTAAGTTCCACAGGTCAACTTCGAGGACAAGCCACAGACTTTGGGAAACTTAACTATCTGGGACTTTTAGGAAATCATATTGTTACATTTAATTACTTGCCAAATGCTATTGCTTCATGAAATGTCTTTGATGAGATCAATATTTTATATTTGCTTGCAAAAGAAGAAATGCTTCTGCTTATTGTTGCTTACTAAGACGGAATGTTTTGTCTTGAAGAAGCAAGGACAGAGGCAAAAGATGCAGCTTTGCTTTGCTGAAATGCGCTGACACACATGTATATAATTCCACCTACATGCACACACATAGCCAAACAAATACAAGGGGTGTCGCCAGCTTGCTTCCCCTTTCCCTTTTCGGGCAAGACACATGTCTGTTGCTGGGGCCATTCCAAATAAAAAGCGAGGTGAAGGATGGGCTAGTTAGAACAATTGCGGAAGCTCTATAGTTTCCCCTCCTTCTCCTTGCAAACTTTTCAACTCAATTGGGTGCCTTCTCTCCTTATTTTGGGTAATATTATAAATGTCTACCTAAGGATTCGTTTTTGAACTTGACAGTTACATTCGTTAATTCGCCCCCTCAGAGTCAAAATGAATTGGACGTCGAGCACCGTCAGTGGCAGCCAATGAGTTAATGAAGAGGTGACCCAAAAATGCCCCAAAATCAACAGGAAGTCATCTGGAAATGCCTAAAAAAACTAACAGGAAATTATCCAAAATGTACTGGATGTGGCTGGTAAGTATCTTAAAATGACATGCAAGTGACCCAAATTAGCTCATTGCCTTCCATTGACACTGACATACATTCAATTCACCAACTCAACACAAAGCAACTTAGAAATTTTCAGAAAAACAACAAAAAATTACTCAAAATTTACGGGAAGTGACCCATAACTATGTTAAAATTACATGGTTGTGACGCAAAATGAACGCATTGTCCGTCATTGATTACGATAGACGTTCAGTTTAGTTAAAACATTAATTGTGCTCAACGCCTATTCTATTTTGACTGGGAGGGGTGAATGAAGGAACATTCATTCCCCCCACACAGTCAAAATAGATTTGACATCTAACACCATCAATGGCAGTCATTGAGTTAACAAGGAACTGACCCAAACATTTCCCAAAACCAACAGGAAGCGAAATCAAATCAACAGGAAGTGCCCTGGAAATGCCCAAAACTAAGAGGAAACCATCCAAAAAATGAACAGGAAGTGACCCATAAGTATCTTAAAATAACATGGAAGTGATGCAAAATAAACTCATTGCCAGCCATTAACAACAATAGACGTCCGATTCGCTTATATTAATTGACTGGCACATCTTTCGCTGCCACTGACAGCACTTGACGTCCAATCCATTTTGACTGGGAGGTCGAATGAAAGAACGTTCAATTGCCCCGCCGAGAGTCAAAATGGATTGGATGCCTGGCACCGTCAATGGCAGCCATTAAGTTAAAGGAAATTGACCCCAAAATGCCCCCAAACTAACAGGAAGCAGCTTAGAAATGCCTGAAAAATCAACAGGAAATAATCCAAAATTTACAGGAAGTGACCCATAACTATCTTAAAGTGCGTATGACACCAAAAAGCATCTTTATTTTATTTTTCATGCGGTCTTTTATGCTCCTGAATGAAATGGACCGCTTGGATGTGTGTGGAAGCGATCGTTTTATGTATTACATTTTTGAATCCCGCACCATTAAAATGAGTGACTTTCGGCTCCAGTCTTGGGTTTAGGGCGAATGTTACGTCACCTGGGTCAGCATCTCACAATACAGCATTGCTTTATAGTATGCAGATGGACTTTGGATTCAGCTGATTTTGCGGATTAATTTGTTTATTTTTCACATCGCGCCAGCCAAATGGCTGCAGGCTTTTGTAGCTGCACCAGGGAGAGGCGTGTGAGCCTTTTTGGGTTTCAGAAAGGTCCTGTTCGAGGTCCCTTCGAAAAGCGAAAATAAGACTTTGAGACATCACTCGGTTCGGGTTAACATGTCGGCTAGCTGTCACGCCTCCTGGTTTGTTCACATTCTCCGAAGCCGGGGCAGGGAAAGGACAAAAGCCGGACTAACTCCGGTGGCATAAAATATCATGGGGAGGTGCCAAGAAGTTGACAGTTTTGACCATTATGGAGTGATTTTGCCATGTCTTACTGAATAAATACATTTTTAATATTTCATATTCCATTTAGTATATGACAGCTATTTGTCATGACCATACGATTTATTTAGCAATTGGGGAAAAAATACTTAGATAAAAAGAATATCCTGTAAAAATATTGTAGTAGATACTGTAGATTGAAACAATGACATTTTGCTGCTCTCTTCATTGCATTTTCCTCGTTCTGAATAATTCCCCCTCGATGGGTTGAATTCTCGATCAAATAAAATCATGACCCTGCCGACATCATCCTCCTGTTTGGGACGCTAGAGCGCTATAATGACAGGCAGGAGCTAAACGGTAGATTAAAAAACTAATTTCTCGTCATCTGCGCTTTGTCAAATTGTTGTATAAAGTCGAATCATCTCAAAATATGATTCTAATTCATATAATAATGCTATTTAAGACTTTTTAAATCCTGTCATCCGCACTTTAATATTACATTGATGTTGAAGTAATGAAAAATGAATTGCCTGCCATTGACAGTGAAAGATGTACAATTCACTTATAATGGTAGGACTGCCTGTGAATGCTCATCTTTCAGTGCCATTGATGACACGCGTCCATTCATTCACCCTCTCCCAGTCAAAAAGGATTTGACGTCAAGTGCCGGTAATGGCACCCAGTGACTAGAAGAAGAATACACTTGTCCAGCCCACATGAGATCTAATTGCCATAAATATGGCCCGCGAACCGAAATGAGTTTGACACCCCTGCATTAGTGCATCACTGTACTGCATCTGTCAATCTTTCTTTATATTTTTAAAATATTAATTACTGAACCTCTTAGTCCCAAAAATACGGTACATGTTGAATTGTGCCTACAGTCAGCAGTGAAATTATTGCACTGTTACATTATCTGTAGAATAGACCCAGGTCTTTAATGTTAGCACCTCTACCTTATGGCCAGGGCATCTACATTGCCGTTGGATTCTGGCAGTTTAATAGGCCCAGACCTGACACCCCCAGCTCCTGGAAGGCACTTTATGACCTCCATGTAATCAGCAGTAAATGCTGCAACCATCTGTCTCTTTTTACTCAATTATCTGACCCAATGACTTTTACTGATAATCACTGTCCAAGTCAGCACAGCCACATAGATCCAACTTAAGGTTATCACATCATTATATATTATATACACTTTTTTTTGGTATTTTATCTCACTTTCATCTTAGCAGAGGCAACTTCCTTTATTCACTTATGAGCTGAAAACAAGGCGGTACAATGAATCAGCAGAGACTAAAGAGTTTTCGTTCTATGGGGGTCACATAACTATAAGTATTTACAGCACACTCAGTAATGCATGGCAGACTCAGCACTTTGAGTGCTGACTCTTGGACAGGTCATTTAACTTGATATGCATTGGATTCATCACTGTCACAGAATGGTAAAATGCAAAAGCATATCAAGAATTGATAGTTGAGGTAAATGCTTTGACAGCGCTCCCTCGATCATTAATAAACTGTTGCTCCTTTTACTCGCCCCAGTGGAGAGCTCCTAAAACTGTAAAATGTCTATTCATGAAGCTGCCTTGAGCCTCCTTTTTACATGTTGCGACAACAAAAACGTGTTTTGGAAGAAAACATATGCATGCGTTTTATTATTCACTTCCAAATTATTTGTTCTAATACAGATGTGTCAAAATTCATTTTAGTTGGCCACGTTTATGGCAATTAGATTTCATGTGTCAGACCTAGTTTATTTTTAGCCAAATAAGTTAATTCACTGACTGCTATTGACGGATGTACACATACATACGTATACGACCCCAAGCAAAAAGTATGGTATCGCCAGTCTCGGACGAGCACTCATTCGGACATTTTATTATGTAGAACAAACTCCGATAAAAAGCTTGATAAAACTCATGAATTAGTTCAAAAGTCAGCTGGACAAAGTACAAACAGCATGGGTATGGTTGTTAAAGTTAAGCGTACTGGTAGACCGAGGAAGACATTTAAACGTCATGACAAACAACAAAAGGCCATATGTTTTGAAAACAGAAGATATACAACAAGACAAATGAAGAAGAAATGGGAGGAAGCTGGAGTCAAGGTATGTGACAGAACTGGTCAAAATCACCTAAAGGAAATGGGATTGTCATACAGGAAAGCTAAAAGGAACCCATCATTGACACTTAAACAGAAAATAACAAGATTGCAATGACCTAAGGAGAGGCAATCATGGACTGTGAATGACTGGATGAAAGTTATTTTTAGTAATGAGTCAATAATCTACATTGGCCAATATGCTGATGCTGGAACTTTTGTTTGGTGCTGTGCCAGTGAGATTTACAAAGAAGACTGGCTGAAGAAAACATCAAAATTCCCTCAGTCCTTGATGATATGGTGCTGCATGTCAGGCAAAGGCACTGGGGCGATGGCTATGGTTAAATCTTCAATAAATGCACATGTTTACATTGAAATTTTAGACAGCTTTCTTATCCCTTCAATTGAAAATATGTTTGGGGATAATGAAATTTTCCAAGATGACAATGCATCATGCTACAGAGCTATAACTGTTAAATCATTCCTTGGAGAATCAATGAGAGTCAATGCCATGGCCTGCAAATAGCCCAGATCTCAACCCTATTGAAAACCTGTGGTGGAAATTGAAAAAAATGGTCCACAGCAAGGTTCCGACCTGCAGTGATAATCTGGCAACTGCAATCAAAGAGAGGTGGCACCAAATTGATGAAGAATACTGTTTGTCACTCATCTAGTCCATGCTTCAGAGACATCAAGCTGTCATAAAAGCCAGCCAAAAGTAAATTATCAAGAAGCATTTCAGTCCTGAGTAGAGCAAAACACAGTCTTGACCATAAATCACTCCACATACTTTACTGTTCTTTAATCCTGCCATATTTACACTACTGTGCAGAAGTCTGGGGTAATACTTATAAATGTACATTAAATTCACTATCCATTTTACAAAAAAGAGCCATAAGAATAGTAAATAACGCTGGTTATAGAGATCATACAAATACATTATTTCTAAATTCCGGAACATTAAAATTCATGGACTTGGTTCATTTTCAAACAGCTCAGCTAATGTATAAGGCGTCACACAGGTCACTTCCTGGCAATATACAGAAATTATTTTTTAACAGAGAAGGACAATACAGTTTGAGGGGGGAGCTTCACCCACAGCATCAGAGGGTACGAACTACACTAAAAAGTTTTTGTGTTTCAGTTTGTGGAGTGAAGCTGTGGAATAAACTAGATGAAGGGCTCAAGCAATGTCCAAGCATGACCCAGTTTAGGAAGTGGTACAAGCACATGGTTTTCACTGGGTATAGGGAAGAGGAAGGGGTTAAATTATAGGGGGTATTCACATATCTGTTATTGGCTAAGTCCTGTTTATTTTTGTTTATCTTGCATATATGGTTATATAGTTTATTTCATTGTTAATATGAGGACTAGTTACATAGGGCGGACAGATATAATTAAGGAATAGAAATTGGGGGTAGGTTTTAATAAGCAAATGCTTCATCCTACTCCTTTATGGACACAATAAATAAATTCTGATCTTGTTTATTATTATCATTATTATTATTGTCTTAACTATTGTTTCTGTTATCTCGAGAATATCATTGGTTCTGTCTGATTTAAAAAAAAAAAAAGATTTTTTTTTGTTTTGTTTATTATTCTTATTTGTTTCTCATGTCCAAATAAAAGCATTCATTCATTCATTCATTCATTCATTCAAGCCAGAGGTGGTGCTACTAAATACTAGAGATGTGTTTTGATTGTTATTTTTTTGTTTGTTTCTCATGAGTCCATATTTTTTCCTCAGAATGGAGTGATTCCATATATATTTCCCTGCACTTGCTCTATAAGAGTAACATGTACTGACCACCACAATGTTTTTTATTCATTCCTTTTAGTGTTTCTGAATGCCGAAGAGTTGCACTTTTGAACTAATTCTTTTTTTTTTTTTCAAACATTTTATCCGAGTTTGTTCTACATAATAAAATGTCTGAGTCGGTGCTAGTTTGAGACTGGTGATTCCATACTTTTTGCGAGGGGTTGTACATCTTGACACTGTTTTGTGTTCAATCCTCGTTTCAAGCCCAGTGGTTGTTGAACTCTTGAAAGCTCAGCTTTAAAGAAATTATCCATCTTGCCTCCTCAGCTGTAGTTTTGACTATGCAAAGGACTGTCTCTAACGTGTTAGTGACATGATCTGCTCAAAAATAATTTGGACCCAATAATGTTAGTTCATTTCATTCATTTTTGTTGTTCGTTTTATTGCTTTCAAATTTTATAGACAACATTTTAATGGCTAAATTGGTATGAAAAAGTATCTGAACCTTTTGGAATTTCTCACATTTCTGCATAAAATCACCGTAAAATGTGATCTGATCTTTGTCAAAATCACACAGATGAAAGTAATGGAACCATCACATTTAATATTTTTCGCCCCCCCCCCCCTTTGCAGCAATAACTTCAACCAGACTCTTACTGTAGCTGTAGATCTGTCTGGCACATCATCAAGACTAATCTTGGCCCATTCTTCTCTACAAAACTGCTGTAGTTCAGTCAGATTCCTGGGATGTCTGGCATAAATCTCTGTCTTTAGGTCATGCCACAGCATCTCAATGGGGTTTAAGTCTGGACTTTGACTTGACCTCTCCAGAACGTGTATTTTGTTCTTCTGAAGCCATTCTGAAGTTGATTTACTTCTATGTTTTGGATCATTGTCTTGTCGCAGCATCCATCCTCTTTTTAGCTTCTACACTAGAAGACCCAGGGGTTTTGGTGCTCCCTAATCTTATGTATGATTGAAGAAAATACATTGAGAGTAGATAATACTGGTCATTAGCTGTTAGAATATTATTTGGATGTGTCAAGCTTGTTTCATTAAATTTAAGCAAAGCAAACAAAACAAACATTTGATTGTTGCTCAGGAAGGGCCAAATCTGACTGACTGGTTTCGCCCTTCCTGAGTCAGGCTGAAAGTAGCCTGACAAAGGAAGGGCGAAACCAGTCAGTCAGGTTTGGCCCTTCATGAGTCAGGCCCAAGTGTCAAGTAAGAAGTAGCAAAACCTTCCTGCTACTTCTTACTTGACACTAAACTGTTAAACGTCTGAGGATATTTTAATAATAGTATTTTAATCATTCTAATTTATTCGGATATATTTGTTTGAATACCATCTAGATGTTAAAAAACATTTTTGAAAAGATCAATGAACAATTTGCTGTGGATATACAGTGCGCTCCATAATTATTGACACCCCTGAAAAAGATGTGTTTTTTAGCTTCTAATATATATATTTTTCAATTCAAATAATATTGGACCTTAATGGAAAAAAAGAGAAAAATCCAACCTTCAATACAAGTGCATTCATTCGGTGGGGAAAAAAATCCCACATAAGGAAAAAATTATTTGACATCAAATAATGTGTCACAATTATTATCTCCCCCGGTGTTAATACTTTGTACAACCCCCTTTTGCCAACAAAACAAGGTCTGGGGACTGAGATGGCCATGGGAGGAGCTTTTGTGTGTGGTGAACGATTTCTGTGTAGATTTGGCCATATGTTTAGGGTCATTGTCTTGCTGAAAGACCCAGTGACGACCCATCTTCAGCTTTCGGGCGGAGGGCAACAGATTTTGATTTAAAATGTCCTGGTATTTCAAAGCATTCATGATGCCATGCACCCTAACAAGGTTCCCAGGGCCTTTGGAAGCGAAACAGCCCCACATCATCACTGACCCACCCCCATACTTCACAGTGGGTATGAGGTGCTTTTCAGCATGCGCATCTTTCGTGGCACGCCAGACCCACTTAGAGTGTTTGTTGCCAAAAAGCTCAATCTTGGTCTCATCTGACCAAAGCACACGGTCCCAGTTGATGCCTGGGACCGTGTGTATTTTTGTGTGTTTTTCAGGGGTGCCAATAATTATGGAGGGCACTGTATATTGATATTCATAGATATTTAGAAATACTACAACTAAGCACACCAAGCAACAGTGGTAAAAAGAAAGGCACCTCACATGAAATTGCTGGAAAAAAATGCAAGATTAGTAAATACCACTCTTGGTTCAGAAACAAACTATCATTCAGGTTTCATACAGTGGTGTAAATATTACATGTAATTTGAAACCAAATTAAATTAAACTGAGCTAGTGCTCCACATCTACTGTATGTGCATGTGTTGTGGACCCTTCCGTTAGTTACAAGTGTTTGTTTTGTTTGCTTTGCTTAAATTAAATGAAATAACCTTGATACATCCAAATAATATTCTAACAGCTGATGACCAGTATTATCTACTTTCAATGTGTTTTCTTCAGTCAGAAAAGTAATAGTTAAAAAAGATTAATCATGATAAAAAGTGCACTAATTAGGGGTGTAATATGTAAAAAATCAACACCACTAATTGTAATGTTAGTTCATTGTTCATTGTGTTTCTTCATTTGTAATGTTTGTTTTGTTTTTCAGTCTTGCTAAACGCACAAGTGCACTTTTCATCGTCGCTTTTGGTTACGTAATAACTGGCCGAACGAACTTTAGCAGTCATTAGCGACACTCTAGTCTTCTGTTTTACCTCCCTGAGCATTCTGCGCTGAACTCTTTGCGTCATCTTTAGTGGACGGCCACTCCTTGGGAGAGAAGCAACAGTGCCAAAATCTCTCCATTTGTAGACAACTTCTCTGACCTTCAAGTGATGAACATCCAGACTTTTAGACATAGTTTTGTATCCTTTCCCACCTTTATACAAATCAGCAATCCTTGATCGCAGGTCTTCAGACAGCTCTTTTGACCGAGCCATGATGCACATCAGACAATGCTTCTCATTAAGACAATTCTTACCAGGTGTGTGTTTTATAGTGGGCAGGGCAGCTTTAATTAAACCACTCATCAGTGATTGGGAACACACATGACTTAAACTGTTTGGTAAAAATTGGTTTCAATTGCTCTTTAAGTCTCATTAGGCAGAGGGGGGGAAACTTATTTTCCCCCTTCTGTCATTGTTTGCATGCTAGCTTCATTAAAATCTGAAAAACTATAACTGTTTTAGAGGTTTTAGTTAAAGCAGGCACTGTATTTTCATCTGTGTTATTTTGACAAAGATCAGATCACATTTGATGGTGATTTTATGCAGAAATGGGAGACATTCCAAAAGGTTCAGATACATTTTCATGCCACTGTAGGTCTTTATTTCAAAGGGGAAGTTCAGAATATATGACATTAGGCTTAATCTTCGAGTTAGGTTAGAGACGGTTTAATTGGTCGGTGGAGTTAATTTCAACAAATTCCATGCAGTTTGTCATTTATTTGTCAGTTTCAGGGCTCGGGAGTGCCTAAGCTAGCGCGAGTCAATGGTGCCTGCTTAGCACGCAAATAAAAAAACAAAATTAACAGATCTAACATAGTCAAATAAATTGAAAATACAGATCATTGTTCGAAATACTCATGCGGCCAAAATAATTTCACGCCAAATCGCCATAATTCATTTAATTCTGCAGGACTATTTTTTTACAGTCGTAATGCGACCACAATAGAGAGGAGTGCTTCGGCCACTTGTGCTCAGTCTGCTGGGGAGTCTATTTCATTTTGCGTGGTGAAAAAAACGATGTGAAATCACTCCTCTTTGCTTTTAGACAGCCTATTCCCTGCAGAGCTGCTGGATTACAAGTGTCACTGTTCATTCATTGTACAATTATTGACATGTATTAATAAATTTTAATAACTTTATCCCTAAAAACATAGCAAACACTTTTTTTGGGCCACAGTGGAGGGGGGGGCACTGCCTGTGCTGGGAGGGGCAGATGAATAAATTTTCATTTGCCCCCTCCCAGTCAAAATGGATTGGACGCCCAGCGCAGGTTCTGGGGTAACGGGGGACCCAAGGACAGGGACGGGAGGCAAACTGATAGTAGTAACAAGAGTTGTGACGATTAGAGGGAGTGGCAGATAGTGTCCAAAGAATCCGGTGAGCAGTTTGGTGATAAAACAAGTGAACGGGCAGGCGGGCGTTCTGGCAGGCAAGCAGTACAGGATCTAGGGGGAAAAAAACAAAACAAAACGAGCTCAGTATCAGGATTAAAAGATTCTTTGTTAGCTGAAAACTGGAGTCACAAACTCGTGTAGTGGATTTGTTGATCTGATTTTGAAAAAGGGCATTGCTGCACAGCTCAAGGGCACCTCCTTTATTGCAGGACCCTCTTCAATAGGGTTTTTTTCACCTAAGTTTGTGAATGTATTTCTCACCTCAGGATGTACAGTACAAAAACATCTCTGTCAGCCTTGCCCACAACACAAAAGAGGTTCCACACAAAAAAAGAGGTGTATTCCTAACACAGGTTAGTTTCTCATGAAATGATGAGATGATCTGCCACCACCCTGAGCTGCATGCCGTCCGAGTTGCATGACTTCCAAGTTGCGTCATACTGCGAGGGCCCGTTCAGTCCTGCTTGCAGGCCTAGCAGTTGTTTGTTCTTCTCCTCTTCTGTCTGCTTTTTCCTTTCTCTCCCCCCATAACCCCTTCCTATTTGCTGCTTTCACCTAATAAATTAAACATAATGATCAACCACAATGGGAGTATATCAAACTCCCATGTGATACATTAAAACTGTTCAAACCATAAGGACACTTCGTTTTTCCCTCTTCTTATTCTCTGTGTTTTAGCAGCTGAACAGGACAGATTAAAAAAAAAAAAAACTATTTAGGCACTTTATCCATAAGTCTATTATCCCGTTGTTCATTATGTTGGTAAGGTGAACCTCTGTTCTACATCAATGATTCAAAAATCAAGTTCACAACATGAAAAGTACTCAATTCTTGTACCACGGTATTAAGTTATTTTATTTTATTTTTTAAATCAGAGTGATTTTTCATAGAAACACAGTAAACAGAACAGATGGAAAAGCTTTTGTGGCATTTTTTGCTCATATCAGGGAGGACAGGGTCGACGAACATCCGTTGTGAATTTTGTTGTCCACTTCCCTGTAGAGAAATATTGAGATTTAACAGCGATTTCCCATTTTTTTATGTAAATACATAAAAAATATTTCTTTATTCAGGCTAGTTTTGGGATTTTGTGAAGAAAAAAAACTGTTTTTAAGCACAGCTTCAATTTTGAAAGATTCTCAGTGTCATAAAATTACACATTTCCCATTAATTTTATTAACACACATACTTTCCTACAGGTTAAATCACGGCTTAAAGCAGGGCTCTTGTGTGATTATTGTGGAAGTGTGCGCCCACTATTTGGGGTTTTATGCCTCCATGCCACAATGCTTTATTAGTGTTGTGCCTGCTCAGAGGAACCGATGTATTTCACTAGTGAAGGACATGGCTCTGGCTATTTATTTCCCATGATGAAATTGTCCGTAGGTTTTTGATGACTCTATAAATAAACGTTCAATGAGCTTGGACTGCTCAGCTTCCTGGGATTATACTATCTTCCTACCTGAATTCTTATGGCCGTTTCAATTTACATTACATTTTTATATTATATGAAATCTGCAGATTGGTTAGCAGATTTCACCAGAAAATCTTATAAGAGCAGCGGTGTCAAAAGTACAGTAAGCGGCCTTTCAGGGTGTCCAAATTGGCCCACGGGGTCGTTCTGCCAGACAGGCAGATTGTAACTCATTTATACTGTTCACACAAAATGACATTCCTTCTTCTTCTTTTTTTTTTTTTTTTTTTAATACTGGCACCGTAAAAGCGTAGATTTGTGGTTTGTGTGATCAAGTGCGTGCACTACTGCACTTTGCTCATTTTGCCTCTCAGTCACAATGAATTGGACATCTACCACTGTCAATGGCAGCCAATAGTTTTAATGTTTGAAATTGGAGTATGACATACTCCCATTGTGATCATTCAACAGGAAGGCATTATGAGGGGACAGAAGGAGAGAGAGACACAAGAAAACACAAACAACAACATGAAATACATCGAACGCCTACACTAACTATGAAAATGTTGGTACTATCATAAGCTAGGTGTATTTCCGGTTGACACCATGTGGGGGGCCTGTTGACCAGGGAAAGAAGGGGGTGGGTCTATCAGATAAGTGATTGGAAGGGGTGGAGTGTACGCAAATCAGCTCTGTGATCTAGAAACCACTAATTGTGTGAATCCCTTGTGAGTGTAAGCCCGTCAGCAATCAACCCTACGCTGCCCCATCTTCACTGAGGCCCTCCACCCGAGTGCGCCCAATCACATCCAGCCGTGCGTGAGCCCCATCAAACATGCGACAGCCACGCAGACGAGTGGAGACGCCAAACGGGCGCCACCCCAGGGCCACGGCCCCCACCTAGTCAGCCCAGGAAGGGAAGACTGTTGGCCCAGCAAAGGGGTCATCGTCACCCCCCCAGGGATCCATGGTGGATCCCGGGCCACCCTCGCCACCATCAACCGACCTTCAGGGATGGGAAGAGGGGACACACCCCAACCCCACGCCCACCCCCATCCGCCCACGAGCCACAGGTGCAGCCCCCCAACCGGCACAGCACGCCACGGGACCTTCAATGGCCCACCAAACCCAGGGCAGGGCACGGTCCCCCGCCGGAGCAAGCGACACCCAGCCGACACACCTGCATCCAGCCAACGACCTGCGACGGATAATCAGGCAGTGAAGAGATGGGAAGCTGGAAGCAGGGGAACGCCGAGGAGCTGCTGCGGGGTGACGCGAGACCAGAGCCCCGACCCCCCCCCCCCCCCCACTCCCGCGGCCGGCAGCCCAGGCAGAGGGGAGGCTCGCCCCGGGAGCCACGCCGTAGAGAAAAAGTGTGGGACCCACCTACCACGCTATTAAATGCCCCGAAACTAACAGAAAGTGACAACATAAGAAACAGGAAGTAACTTGAGAATGCCCCAAAATCAACAGGAAGCAGCTCAGAAATGCCCCAAAAAATCAACAGGGAATGATTAAAAATTTACAGGCAGCGACTCAAAAATGCCCCAAAACTAACAGGGAAGCACCCTGGAAATGCCCCCCCAAAAATTAACAGATCATGATCCATAATTTACAGGTAGTGACCCCTTAAAGCGCGTATGACACCAAAAAGCAGGTTTATTTCTTATTTCACGCCATGTTTTATGCTCCTGAATGAAATGGACCGCTTGGATGTGTGTGAAAGAAATCGTTTTATATATTCAATTTCTGAATCCCATGCCATGAAAATGAGTAACTTCCGACTCCAGTCTCGTGTTTAGGACGAATGCAAATGTTATGTCACCCGGGTCAGCATCTCACAATGTAGCATTGCTTTATAGCTTGCAGATGGATGATTTTGCGGATTAATTTGTTTATTTTTCGCATCACGCCAGCCAAAAGGCTGCAAGCTTTTGTAGCTGCACCAGGGAGAGGCGTGTGAGCCTGTTTGGGTTTCAGAAAGTTCCCGTTCACCCCGAGATCGGCCAAGACAAGTGTGCGACAACTATGGGACCATTGGACTTACGAGGAAGTAAGTAAACATCGTGTTTTGTATTATGTCAAATACTGGGATCATGGCACACGTTTTAATACGGAGGTGGCTTGCATTTTATGGCTGAAAATGCTCCTTGTCCACCGAGAATGCCACTCGGCCGACGACCGGCGGCTTGCCCCCCCAGGAGAGCACTACACTCTGCTTGTTGCCCTCGTCGTGTGCCCGGTGTACTGTCAAATTTTTCACCCCATCAGAAATTGCAACTTTATGTTAAAATGGCGGTGAATACAGTGATTACAAAGTAAACACTACAATTTTTCTTTAGATAAAGGAATATCTACTTACATTTGATCATGGACGGACATATGGGAAAGTTCTTCTCAGACACAACCTGCCTTGTTAGTTGCACACACCAACTGCACGCCGCTCTCTCACTATTTATGTCTTCGCCGTGTAGTAAAGCATTATTTTATGCCTTATTCGTGTTGACCATGTGGAAGCGACGCGCTCCTCCGACGTCGGACGGTTTGTCCGGCAGTCATTGTCCAGCTGCTTCCCTGCAAACGAGCTCTCCTGCCCGCAGCAGGGGAAGAGTCCGACGAGCTTAAACTTGCTTGCCACCGGGCGCGGAGACAATCGACAACCCGTGTGGTATGATCCTGGGTAGTTTTGAGGGATTTTTCGCTTCAAAAGTCGAGAATAAGACTTGAAGACGTCACTTAGTTCGGGTTAGCATGTTGGCTAGCTGTCACGCCTCCTGTTTTTTTTACGCTCTCCGAAGCCGGGGAAAGGAAATGACAAAAGCCGGACTAACTACGGTGGCATGAAATATAGTTTTGGAGGTGCAAGAAGTGGACAGTTTTGACCATTATTGAGTAATTTTACCATGTCGTACTGAATATAGTTTTGGAGGTGCAAGAAGTGGACAGTTTTGACCATTATGGAGTAATTTTACCATGTCGTACTGAATAAATGCATTTTTAATATTTCATATTCCTTAGCACAAGACCGTTATTTGTCTTGACCATACCATTTATTTAGCAATTGGGGAAAAATACTACAATAAAAAGAATATCCTGTAAAAATATTGGAGTAGAGAGTGAAACAATAACATTTTGCGGCTCTCTTCATCGTATTTTCCTCGTTCTGAGTAATTCCCCCTCAATGGACTGAATTCTAAATCAGATGAATCAGATGCCGACGTCATCCTCATGTTGGAGATGCTAGAGCCCTATAATTGTAGGCGTGGCTGAATGTCAGATTAAAAGACTAATTTCTCGTCATCTGCGCTTTGCCAAATTGTTGTATATAGTTGAATCGTCTCAAAATATGATTCTAATTCACATAATAATGGTAAATAGTGTTATTACTGTATAGCGCTTTTCCACCTATCTAGGTCCTCAAAGCGTTTTACACTATCTCACCCTCCACCTACTGGTGATGCAGCACCATGAGCAAGGTGGGGTTCAGTATCTTGCTGAAGGACACTTAGACAAGTTCATCAGGGCGTAGAATCAAATCCACAACCTCTGGTTTGGGGAAAACTACTCTAGCACTGAGCCACGCCCCCCAATAACGCTATTTAAGACTTTTTTTCTTTTCTTTTTTTAAAATCCTGTCATAGGTACTTTAATGTGGTTTCTGCTAATTTGGACCAGTTCTGGCCAAAACTGATTGCTGATCCAGCAAGTCAATCCATCCTGAGTTTGGCCCATTGTTCAAGAAGACACTGATGCATATCCATGTTACGAAATTGGGCCAAAATTTGCAGTACATCTGGCCCATGTCCGCTCCAGTTATATTTTGCTATCTGAGTAGTATGACTTGAATTGCTTTTCATTTTTTTCTTAGAAGACTAATCATCAGGAGGGCCATTCTAATTTTAACCATCACCTTATTTGTCATTTGAATTCAGCGTCTCTCCTATGCACAAACTTGGTTTTAGAAATGTTGTTCTAACGGCTCCCATCTGGTTGTGATGGCCATAAAGCATGAGGGAATGGAATGTCTCTCTCAGGGGAAATCTATAGTTTGTTTGGCGGGAAACAAGAGGTGTAAACAAACGGAAGGCAGAGGAGGATTTATGAATTTCTGATGCATACATCTGTGTGGAGGGGACAGTCCCACCTACTCAGTCATAGCTCATTGTGGCAGGCTGCAAAAAACTAAGGCAGTCATAAAAAGTGACCTGACAATCTATGAGATCTCACTTAATCTGCTTATCCCCCTGCAAAAATGTAGTAAAATGCTCAAATTAGCTCCCAGTCCCATGCAGTAAATACAGTAAACTGTATAGTGATGGTGTTTGTGTGAGTAGGCTATGAGGGAAAAAGCCTCACATGCGCGTCTGCTTGAATGATAAAGCAGAGTCATTTTGTGTATTCCCTACATTTTTCTCGCCACTACAAGGAGTATGTTAACCCCTATTAAAGGTGAATCTATCGGTTGTTAACCTATCAAAATGCGATCATTAATTAGCAGGTTATGTTCTGTTTTGGCCTTGCATTATCATTTTATTGGCTACTGGCAGTTTCTGTAAGCCCAACAAGCTGTGTCCAAGAGGAATATGCTCATCAAAAAATTGTCAGTTTTTACATAATCTTTATTTATGGGACAATTTTTTAAATTTTCTGTGAGCGGGAATAATCTATTATAGTACGTATTATCATTCGTATGCTGAATAATTTTTCATATTATGAGTCGAAAATTTCTTCATACATCTTTTTGTAAAATGAATTTTGCGTGTACTGAAGCTTTCATATCTAGAGGTACCACTGTACTGTAAACCCAATTATTCAATAGAACGCTAAACTCATTACCGTTAGTTTAATGTGCTTGTGCATAGACTTCAAAAACAATTGACATGACACGGGAAATGAGGCCGATCCGTACGGGGCCTTTCAAAAACTTAAAATTAAAATATTTTCTAAACCAAAGCTGTTACCGACCTAAAACCAAAACAGGCACATACAGAGGGGAAAATAAGTATTTAGTCAACCACCAATTGTGCAAGTTCTCCTACTTGAAAAGATTAGAGAGGTCTGTAATTGTCAACATGGGTAAACCTCAACCATGAGAGACAGAATGTGGGAAAAAAAAAACAGAAAATCACATTGTTTGATGTTTAAAGAATGTATTTCCAAATTAGAATGGAAAATAAGTATTTGGTCACCTACAAACAAGCAAGATTTCTGGCTGTCAAAGAGGTCTAACTTCTTCTAACGAGGTCTAACGAGGCTCCACTCGTTACCTGTATTAATGGCACCTGTTTTAACTCATTATCGGTATAAAAGACACCTGTCCACAATCTCAGTCAGTCACACTCCAAACTCCACTATGCCCAAGACCAAAGAGCTGTCGAAGGACACCAGAGACAAAATTGTAGACCTGAATCTGCAATAGGTAAAACACATGGTGTAAAGAAATCAACTGTGGGAGCAATTATTAGAAAATGGAAGACATACAAGACCACTGATAATCTCCCTCGATCTGGGGCTCTATGCAAGATCTCACCCTATGGCGTCAAAATGATAACAAGAACTGTGAGCAAAAATCCCAGAACCACACAGTGAGACCTAGTGAATGACCTACAGAGAGCTGGGACCACAGTAACATAGGCTACTATCAGTAATACAATGTGCCGCCAGGGACTCAAATCCTACACTGCCAGATGTGTCCCCCTGCTGAAGAAAGTACACGTCCAGGCCCGTCTGCGGTTCGCTAGAGAGCATTTGGATGATCCAGAAGAGAACCGGGAGAATGTGTTATGGTCAGATGAAACCGAAATAGAACTTTTTGGTAGAAACATAGGTTTTCGTGTTCGGTGGAGAAAGAATACTGAATTGCATCCGAAGAACACCATACCCACTGTGAAGCATGGAGTTGGAAACATGCTTTGGGCCTGTTTTTCTGCAAAGGGACCAGGACGACTGATCTGTGTAAAGGAAAGAATGAATGGGGCCATGTATTGAGAGATTTTGAGTGAAAATCTCCTTCCATCAGCAAGGGCATTGAAGATGAGACGTGGCTGGGTCTTTCAGCATGACAATGATCCCAAACACACAGCCAGGGCAACAAAGGAGTGGCTTCGTAAGAAGCATTTCAAGATCCTGGAGTGGCCTAGCCAGTCTCCAGATCTCAACCCCATAGAAAATCTGTGGAGGGAGTTGAAAGTCCGTGTTGCCCAACGACAGCCCCAAAACATCACTGCTCTAGAGGAGATATGCATGAAGGAATGGGCCAAAATACGAGCAACAGTGTGTGAAAAGTTACAGAAAACGTTTGGCCTCCGTTATTGCCAACAAAGGGTACATAACAAAGTATTGAGATGAACTTTTGGTATTGACCAAATACTTATTTTCCACCATGATTTGCAAATAAATTCTTTAAAAATCAAACAATGTGATTTTCTTTTGTTGTTGTTGTTTTTCCACATTCTGTCTCTCATGGTTGAGGTTTACCCATGTTGACAATTACAGGCCTCTCTAATATTTTCAATTGGGAGAACTTGCACAATTAGTGGTTGACTAAATACTTATTAGCCCCGCTGTACCTTAGCCATATATGAGTCTCCATGAGCAGCAGTATCAAAAGATTCAAAGTCGTTATCTTATAAAATCCCGATTATTATTATTTTTTTATTAATAAAAGCATAAAAAAACTTGTGACTAAAAGTCTCAGATTTTACACCAGATGCACAAAAATCACCAAATGCAGAGATAATCACCTATAATTTCAGGATCAATATCAATATTTAACATTAGGGTTGTTCCGATCATGTTTTTTTTCTCCCGATCTGATCCCGATCGTTTTAGTTTGAGTATCTGCCGATCCCGATATTTCCCGACCCGATTACTTTTTTTTTTTGCTCCCAATTCAATTCCAATCATTCCCGATTGCTTGTTTTTTGCTCCCGATTCAATTCCAATCATTCCCGATAATTTTTCCCGATCATATACATTTTGGCAATGCATTAAGAAAAAAAATTAATAAAACTCGGACGAATATATACATTCAACATACAGTACATAAGTACTGTATTTGTTTATTATGACAATAAATCCTCAAGATGGCATTTACATTATTAACATTCTTTCTGTGAGAGGGATCTACAGATAGAAAGACTTGTAATTCTTAAATGTGACTTTGTATATTGTGACTAAACATTGGCATCTAGTGTATTTGTTGAGCTTTCAGTAAATGATACTGTAGCCATTTAACTGTTCTGCCCAAATGCATGATGGGAAGTGCAACCATGACTGTGCGTAGCGGCATCAATTGCTATATCTTCTCTGCGTTAGGAAGTGACATAGGGTGTTAAGAAAAAGATCAACCACTACCGTTGTTCCCCACATTGCTTCCCACGACATTTCTAGTTGTTGAGAGAGGGATTTTAAGGCTTTAGCCAATTAAAAGAGGCTCTAAAGACTGCCAAAATTCTCTCTACTCATTCTACGTTGCCTGTTAGCTCTATATATAGGTAAAACGGAGCCATTATAGATTGAACGCGACAATGCGTGAGTGGGTCGTGCAGCGATTGCGTTAATTGCATTAAATATTTTAACGTGATTAATTTAAAACAAAATTATTACCGCCGTTTACGCGATAAATTTGATAGCCCAACTTTAAGCCAAAACTAAAGACTCTGGATGAATGTAAGACATTTTGTCTGTAACGTTAAATACAATTAGAAAATGATTTAATTTAAAAATATAAATATATTTAAAAAAGGCATGTCTGATATTTTTTTGCCGATTCCGATACTTTGAAAATGGCGTGATCGGACCCGATCGATCAGGACATCTTTATTTAACATATCATAAAAGTTCATGACCAAAATACCAAATAGCATTTTTTTTTTTTAATTTACTGCAAGTTTTCAACAGCCAATAAATCACTCAGTTTAACATCAGAAACTTAATACTTGAGGAAAATATGCAGAATCAATTATAAATAATATGTAAATAGATTATTAAAAAATGTATATACAATCATAACTTATTATAGAATACAATAGCCTTTTACTATCATTATACAGTTATAGAATAAAATTGTGGAAATTCCTTTACAATGCAGGGTAAGTTAAAATCTCAAAAGTGACGTGCAAGTATGAAATCTAGATAAACATAATTATAAAATGCGTATGAGATAGTCCTATTGTTCAGGCAGTGCAAATAATCGATGTGGTGTTACCAGGATGTGAGCCTCGTCTTTCAACAATCACATAGCCTTTTTCTATGCCTTGCGTTTTGTGGTCACCTCGACTTGTACAAGTCCATGTCTCTCGCCATCTCCTTTCTGCCCTCCTCGACTCTGCTCCTTCTCCTGCCTGCCGGCTACTCCAAGGCCTTGTTCTTCCTTGTTTCTGAAGTCACATCCTTGGAGAAATTCACACCAAATCAGTTGAAGAGGGACCCCTGGGAACACCAGCAGGTGCTCTTGTGCTTCCTGCACATCAGGGAGTCCCACAGCGACATTCCGAAGGATGCCATGTGGGCCATGGAGAGAGATGGCCGCTTGAGGACCGCCCGGCCCGTTTCCAGGTCACCCTTGTCCTCTGGAACATCTCCAGGATGTCGGCCCTGTGTGTCCCTGTGTTCCTCCTTTCCCCTGCGACCGTGTTGGGGTTGACGACCGCCATGATGAGCCCCGATCACCTTCTGGGTAAACTTGTAGCCGGCCTTGACAGACTTGTAGTTCTCCCACCTGGCCATCACCTGCCGGCTCGAGAATCGGGCCGTCCTCATCCTCTCAGGCTCCTAAAAAACATCTTTGGTTTTGAAAGATAGGTGTTTTGGTTCATCTTTTTTATAAAGTGAATAATGCTGGCCACTTACTTCAGGCCCAGGACACCTGGGCAGCACCAACAGCAGTTGTGGGAGGAAACTGCTGTAGGTGTTCTTCCAAAGGTGCACGGGTCAAAGTAGCTGCTTGTTGCCGTTGGCGTAGGGGTTGATGTAGGACCATGGTGTTTCACTGAAAGTTATTAAATTGAAATATTACATAAAATAAAACACGTAAAAGCTGATTGTTTTTTAATATGGACGCACAAATGTCTAAAATAAATTCTAGAAGTACAAAATCCAACATTGCCGATGTAGCAAAACACAATTCTTGTGAATAAATGCTTAAATTCTTTATAGACCCTACTCACCAACGTCACAGAATGACGTGTCGCTGTATCCGGCCGCCATATTGTCCGTCTGTGTTTATCCGTATTCTCACTTGTTTCAATTTGTCGTGCAATTTATAGTGCAATTCATGAAAGCCCCGGTGCTTTCAGACGCTGTAAACTCATTGGATGCGTTGCATAAAAGGCGTTATGTGGAAAAGCTTCAGTCTATCCATTCGCCAGATCCATATTTGATGCCTAAATCGATATTTTTCGACCCGCTGTCTTCGCCCTCTCTGCCTGACATCTGCTACCCTGATATCTATCACTATCTTGTCCACACAAACTCAGCCTATTCTCATGAAAGTTTGAAAAACTTTAAGAGCAGCATTCTAAGCAACATTACTCCACGTGACCCTTTACTTCCAATTTTCTAAAATGGCGACAATCAATAAAAAAAAAAGTTGACTGCGATGGCCGACGCTTCAAGGATAGGTGGAAATTGGACTATTTCTTCAATAAAACACGCAACAACTGTGTCTGCCTCATTTGCAAAGAGACAGTTGCTGTTTTCAAAGAGTTCGATGTGACGCAATATTACTAAACAAGACACGCTGACAAGTACGACAACATTACAGGGAAGATACGCAGCAAGAAATTATAGCAACTTGAAGCTAGTTTAATTTCACAGCAGCAGTATTTCGCAAGAGCCCGAGTGTCGAAAGAGAACGCCACAAAGACAAGATTGTTGAAATTATGAATTAAAAAAATATATAAAGCAAATGTGACACACAGAAGGGCTTGCTAAAATTTGTTTAAATATATTGTTCTATGTAAATCAGCCAAGGTAGCCCCCCGCATTTTTACCACACCAAATCTGGCCCCCTTTACAAAAGGTTTGGACACACCTGTTTAACTTCTTTCACTTGGTACCAGCTAAATATTATTCAAAAAATAATGATGGTGGAAAAAATAAGCATCTTGAATTTGAAACTGTATGTTGTCGGCGATTAGCCTAGCAATGATCTTAATTGTGGTTGTCAGCCCAAAACCCTCTAAATATATATTAAATGCATCTTACCAGATATAAAATGACTACTACATAATCTGTGGTAATCGTTTGGAGCCCAGTTTTCTCGTCGAATTGCAGCAGTCCATCTCGCTCTCCTCTCCGGGTCTCTCGGAATACGGTAGAACTTCAAATCTCTCCGTCTATCTTCTCTGTTATTGCAACCAACCGCCACATACGCCTTCACCATTTTGATTATTAATGTTAACAAGCAGAAAAACACGCCATAATAGGAGGAATTTACGTAGCGGTAATGCTAAAACCCGACGAGTAGACGGACAACATGGCGCGGAGGCGTGGTTGTGACGTCATGTGAGTAGGGTCTATAGATATGGACATAAAACAGCCTGTTTGTATGCCGTACAGCTTTCGTAGTTCTTCAAAAATCTAATCGTAAACCCGGCTTTGACATGACCGTGTGCCGTCTATGACTGACTATTATTAAATGAAGATTCAAGCTCGGCCCCCTGTGGCAAGGCGTGACGCAAAGAAGGATGAAGTGTCACATCAATAGGTAATGGGTCTATGGCCTGTGCACAAAAAAAAAAAAAAAGTTTATTTCATATTACACAGGGTATTACTGGACTGTCTCAGAAAATTAGAATACACAATATTCTAATTTTCTGAGACAGTCCTGTACATTAATCCACCATTTAAAGCAGGGGTGTCCAAACTTTTTGCAAAGGGGACCAGATTTGGCGTGGTAAAAATGTGGGGGGCCGACCTTGGCTGACGTCCTTTACATAGAACAATATACAGGACTGTCTCAGAAAATTAGAATACACAATATTCTAATTTTCTGAGACAGTCCAGTATATGCTCCTGAATGAAATGGACTGTTTGGATGTGTGTGGAAGTGATTGATATATTTATTCAGTTATTTGAATCCTGCGCGACGAAAGTAAGAGACTTCCGGCCACGGTTTCAGATTGAGGAAGAAGGCGAACGTGACATCAGCGAACTAATAATTTTCACAATACAGCTATTACTATCGTATGCAGAAGGACTGCGGATTCAGCTGATTTTGTGGATTATTTCTTTCATTTTTGCATTACGCCAGCCCAATGTACTGCAGGCTTTTTTTTGCTACACCTGGGAGAGTGATGTGTGGCTTTTTCGATTTCCAAAAGATCCTGTTCATCACAGAGAATGGGCAAAACAAGTCTGACAATTTAGAGACCATTAGACAGATGACAAAGTGAGTAAGCTACATGTTATGTTATGTAAATACTGGGATCATGGCAAACGTTTTAATAAGGAGGTGGCTTGCATTTCGTGGGTGACAAAGCTCCCTGTCCACTGAGAAGGCCACTCGGCTGACAACCGGTGGCTTGTCGCACACTATGGTCGCCGGCCTATAGAGCGCTATACTCGGCTTGGGCTTGGGCAGCCACGCGCTCCGACGTCGGCCGGTTTGTCCACCATAGAGAATGCACTATTTTCAGGGTTCATTCCCCTCTGTGTCCCCAGCGTCGAGCACTACCTGGCTGCTGGGGCCGCAGCAGAACGACGAGCCGAAACTTGCTCGACAGCGGTGGCTGGCTGGTCGGAGATGACAATCACCCCCGCCGCCATGTGTGACATGAGTCAGGCTGGTTTTGTGTGACTTTTCGTTCTCGAAAGGCAAGAAAGAGACTTGGAAGACCCGCTCGGTTCGGGTTAGCGTCCTGTTTTGATTAAGCTCTTTCCTCTGTCTCCAAAGCCGGGGCAGAGAAATGACAAAAGTCGGACTAACTCCGGTGGCATAAAATACCGTTCAGGAGGTTTAAGAAGTTGGCAGTTTTGAGCAATATGGCGTAATTTAGCCTTGTCGTACAGAATAAAGGAATTTTTAATATTTCGTATTCCATTTAGCACAAGACTGTTATTTGTCATGACCATACAAATTATTTAGCAATTGTGGAAAAATACTTAAAAAACTATCCTGGAAAAATAATGGCGTAGAGACATTAAAACAATGATAATAATAATTATAATGCATTTTATTTGTAACACACTTTACATTTGAAAAACAAATCTCAAAGTGCACATTGGCAAAAAAAGAAAATAATAAATAAAATGCAAAAGACTAAGAATAAAACAGTAAAAGCAAAACAGACACAAGCACAGATAAAATCAGATACCAATCAGATAAAAGTAATACAGTCAAATAAAATTAGCTAGAATAAGCTTTTTTAAAAAGGTGAGTTTTTAGTCCTTTTTTAAATGCATCCACCGTCTGCGGGGCTCTGAGATGGTCTGGGAGGGCGTTCCACAGACGGGGAGCAGCGGCTGTAAAGGCCCTGTCGCCCATAGTCTTGAGCCGAGTCCTGGGCGGGAGTAGACGGTGCTGTTGGCCTGACCGGGTTCTGTCTGAAGTATGTGATGTGAGGAGTTCGGTGAGGTAGGTGGGGGCTACACCGTGTAGACAGTGATGGGTGTGAAGGAGGATTTTGAATTCAATACGGAGGTGAACAGGGAGCCAGTGTAGGGTGCGGAGGATGGGGGTGATGTGCTCATGTTTACGCACCCTCATCAGGACCCTGGCAGCGCTGTTTTGGACATACTGAAGCCTCTATAGGCTCTTGCCAGGGATCCCGATGAGGAGTGCATTGCAATAGTCCAACCTGGAGGAGATAAAGGCATGTACGATGATGACATTTGCTGCTCTCTGTTGCATTTTCCTCGTTCTGAATCTTCCCCCTCAATGGGCTGAGTTCTAAATCAGTTGAAATCGTTACTCTGCTGACGTCATCACCCAAATGGAGGCGCTAGAGCGCTATAATGACAGGTGGGGCTAAACAGCGGATTAAAAGACTTATTTCTTGTCATCTGTGCTTTGCCAAATTGTTGTAAATACAACCCCTGGCAAAAAGTATGGAATCACCAGTCTCGGACGAGCACTCACTCAGACATTTTATCATGTAGAACAGGGGTCCCCAAACTACGGCCCGCGGGCCGGATACGGCCCGCAGCCACATTTGGTCCGGCCCCCTGAACAACAACAAAAAAAAAATTGTAAAAAAAAAAAAAAATTTTTTTTTTTTTTTTTTTTTTTTTTTCAATAGAGTTATTTATGTCCTGGCTTTTTTCTGTGAAGAACTGAGCAATGGTTATTTGGTTATTATCTATTTAATTAATACAGTATTATTATATTTTATTATATTACATGATATTATATTATATTATATTATATTATATTATATTATATTCAGGGGTGCACATAAGTGGTCCGCACATGCGTACTGGACGTAGACAAACGCGCTGGCCCTCAACGGCTTCCATACGCTTTTGCGCACCGATGGCTGACCACTCTATTTGCGGCGGACACGAGAAAATAACTTCTCAAAATGTCGATGAGGCAGGCCACACTGAGTAATTACTTCCGTGTTCCCCCACCCTTGTCAAAAGACAGACAGACGACAGAGACTTCACCGGAGCTACCGAAAAAAAGGACTTTTGCTGAAAAGTGGCTACAGGAGGTACCATGGCTAGAAGCGAATGATGCTCGCACGGAAATGCGGTACAAAATGTGCCGTGAGAATCCCAATGTCGCCGATTAGAGCAACGCATTTTATGTAGGGTCAAAGAATTTCAGCCATCCAAACTTTGAAAAGCACGAAAAAAACAGAGAGCATGTGGCAATTAAGCAAACTATCAATGTCAAACAGGACCCCACTCGCCCTATGGACATGTGGTGGAATAGGGCGGAATAAAGGTAATGAACAGCGACATGCACTGACAAACGTGTTTTTGCTCGCATTTTACAAAGCTAAACATGCACGTTCAATGAGGTCTTATGAGGAGGACATCCCACTTTTAAAAAGGCTTGGAGTTAATGTGGGAGCCGCATAATGCCCTTTATTTTGAATTGGTGCTTTTATGTTTATTTCTTTACATTTCACTTCAAAGTAATGGCAATTTTGTTGTGCCAGTTGATGTTAATCAAGCATTAACTGTTAATATAATTAATCAAAGTTAATTGGCTCTAAGTAAAGCTTGTCATAAATTTATCGCATCAGGTGGGTCGGCTCTCAAGCTCAATGAGGACCAAGTCACATCTCCAGGTCCTCCTCTGAGAACCTGGGCAAAAAAATTATGTGCACCCCTGATTATATTGTATTATATGATATGATATGATATGATATGATATTATATTATATTATATTAAGGGCTGTCAAAGTTATCGCGTTAACGAGCGGTAATTAATTTTTTTCTTTAATCACGTTAAAATATTTGACGCAATTAACGCATATGCCCCGCTCAAACAGATTAAAATGACAGCAGTGTCATGTCCACTTGTTACTTGTGTTTTTTGTCTCCCTCTGCTGGCGCTTGGGTGCGATTGATTTTATGCACCATGAGCATTGTGTAATTCTTGACATCAACAATGGTGAGCTACTAGTTAATTTTTTTGATTGAAAATTTTACCAATTTTATTAAAACGAAAACATTAAGAGGGGTTTTAACATAAAATTTCTATAATTTGTACTAAAATCTATCTTTTAAGAACTACAAGTCTTTCTATCCAGGGATTGCTTTGACAGAATATTAATGTTAATGCCATCTTGTTGATTTATTGTTATAATAAACAAATACAGTACTTATGTACAGTATGTTGAATGTATATATCCGTCTTGTGTCTTATCTTTCCATTCCAACAATAATTTACAGAAAAATAAGGCATATTTTAGAGATGTTTGAATTGCGATTAATTACGATTAATTTTTAAGCTGTGATTAACTCGCTTAAAAATTTTAATCGTTTGACAGCCCTAATTATATTATATTACTGGACTGTCTCAGAAAATTAGAATACACAATATTCTAATTTTCTGAGACAGTCCTGTACATTAATCCACCATTTAAAGCAGGGGTGTCCAAACTTTTTGCAAAGGGGACCAGATTTGGCGTGGTAAAAATGTGGGGGGCCGACCTTGGCTGACGTCCTTTACATAGAACAATATACAGGACTGTCTCAGAAAATTAGAATACACAATATTCTAATTTTCTGAGACAGTCCAGTATATTATACTATATTATATTATATCATTTTTATTTTATTTACTTTGGTTCCGTGAAGAATCCAGAAAGGGTTATTTGATTGTGGCTTTCTGAAAAACAATACATTTTTACATTTAGGCACTCCTGCAATCGTCACACTTTTTCTGTTACAAACTGACCCCGGCCCCTCATCAGAGAAGAGAAGGGTTATGTGGCCCTCACAGGAAAAAGTTTGGGGACCCCTGATGTAGAACATCGGATAAAAAGCTTGAAAAAATAATGAATTAGTTCAAAAGTGCAACTCTTTAGCATTCAGAGACACTAAAAGAAATGGATAAAAAACATTGTGGTGGTCAGCAAATGTTACTTTTGTAGAGCAAGCACAGGGAAATATACCAGTATATGGAATCACTCCATTTTGAGGGAAAAAAATATGGAATCATGAGAAACAAACAAATAAATAACAATCAAAACACATCTGTAGTATTTAGTAGCACCACCTCTGGCTTTTATGACAGCTTGCAGTCTCTGAAGCATGGACTTGATGAGTATTCTTCATCAATTTGGTGCCAACTCTCTTTGATTGCAGTTGCCAGATCATCTTTGCAGGTCGGAGCCTTGCTGTGGGCCATTTTTTTTTTTTCAATTTCCACCACAGGTTATCAATAGGGTTGAGATCTGGGCTATTTGCAGGCCATGACATTGACTGGATGAGTCTTTCTCCAAGGAATGCTTTTACAGTTTTAGCTCTGTGGCATGATGCATTGTCATCTTGGAAAATGACAAACATATTTTCAATTGAAGGGATAAGAAAGCTGTCTAAAATTTCAATGTAAACTTGTGGATTTATTGAAGATTTAACCACATCCATCTCCCCAGTGCCTTTGCCTGACATGCAGCCCCATATCATCAAGGACTGAGGGAATTTTGACGCCTTCTTCAGGCGGTCATCTTTGTAAATCTCACTGGAACAGCACCAAACAAAAGTTCCAGAATCATCACCTTGTCAAGGGTCAAGAATCTGCATTGGACAAGGTGTCAAGAGTCAAGAATCTGCATTGGACAAGGTGATGATGCTGGAACGTTTGTCAGAGTCAAGAATCTGCATTGGACAAGGTGATGATTCTGGAACTTTTGATTAGTGCTGTCATGGCCTGCAAATAGCCCAGATCTCAACCCTATAGATAACTTGTGGTGGAAATTGAGAAAATAAATTGTCGACAGAAGGCTCCGACCTGCAAGGATGATCCGGCAACTGTAATCAAAGAGAGTTGACACCAAATTGATGAAGAATACTCATCGAGTCCATGCCTAAGACTCCATACTTTTTGCTAGGGGTTGTAGTCGAATCGTCTCAAAATATGATTTAAATTCACATAATGCTATTTAAATTTTTATTGTGATGTCACAGGCACTTTAAGGGTAATCTGTTTTTTCATATTTTCTGGAAAAGATTTATATTTTGACAAATAAATAACAAACAAAGTAGCTGCGTAGCAGACTATGCATTATGTTGCCTATTACATTGGTATGCAACCATAGATGCATTCACTTTTTATCGGTTTCCCTTATCATAAAGCTGGGTTATTGTCGACACCACAATGCAGTCTTTTTTTTTTTTTTTTTTTAATTTATTTTCTTTTTACTGTGGCCTAATAAAATAAAAGAATTCATCTACAAAGCCTTGATGGTTTCCCCTCCAGGAAAATAATGATAATAAAAAAAAAGGCACAGGGCATATTGTAAAAATCCATGATACTTATCTTGCAATATTGGTTTTATAACTGGAGGATGTATCCCAGCCACATGCTGTTTTTGCTGATAATTCTAAAGGCCACATCAGGAGGGAAGAATATAGCGATTAAGCTAAAAGAGCACGCCAACAAAACACCAGTTGAGACTGAGATTGTGTGCAGTATGTGAAGTTATTAGCTTATTTTACATATCTTCATTTTCTCTGACTTCCAAAGTACTGTATAATACATAACACTTGGTCTGGACAGGTTTCATTTAACAAAAAATACTCACATTGTCTCAATACGAGAAGGCATAAATGGTGTGAAAAGGAAGAGTAAGATGCTTTTAACATATAATACTAGAAAATGCAATTTCTTGAAAAACTGTGATGGAAGCTTTGCTTGTTAGTCTTCAATATGAATAGAAACCAATGGGGAGTTTTTTGTGGGTTCAGTAACATTGACCATGAATTCAAATTCTAGACAGTCCATTGCAAACTTTTTTGTTGGAATTTTCCCAAAAGGTTTTTAGGGAGGACCGAGCAAAATATTTTGAAGTTGGAACAGTTGGATTCGTTCAATGGCATGGATGTACATGATGGATGGATGGATGTGAATTTCTGCAGATATTCAAGTATATCTTTTCATGGGACAACACTGACGAAATGGCACTTTGACACAATGAAAAGTAGTCTGTGTGCAGTTTATATAATAGAATGAATTCATTTTCCCCTCAAAATAACTCAAAATATAGCCATTAATATCCAAACCCTTGGCAACAAAAGTGAATACACCCCTTAGAAACTTGGTACATCCCTAAATGTCCAAATTGAGTACTGCTTGTCATTTACCCTCCAAAATGTCATGTGACTCGTTACCAGTGTTGTTAATAACGGCGCTACAATATAACGGCGTTATTTTTTTCAGTAGTGGGTAATCTAATTAATTACTTTTCTCATCTTGGCAACGCCGTTACCGTTACTGAGGACGGAAAGGCATGCGTTACAGGCAGTTGATTCAGGGTAAAGGGTAAATTAGGGTAAAGAATTGGGCTCGAGCCAATTGTACCAAAAACCTTCACAAAAAACTTCACATAGTGTGGCCAATGTTTTTTTTTGTTTTTTGTTTTTTTGAGGGGGAAAAAAAAAGTAATTATCACCAATTACTTTGCCAAGTAACTAATTACTCTTACATTCAGATAATTGAGTTACTAACGCAATTACTTTTTGGGAGAAGTAATTTGTAACTATAATTATTTACTTTTTTTCTATAAGATTTACAACACTGCTCGTTACAGGAGTGCTGTCAGCATTGCTGCAGAGATTGAAGAGGTGGGGGGTCAGCCTGGTAGTGCTCAGACCATACGCCGCACTCTACAACAAATTGGTGTGCATGGCTGTCACCCCAGAAAGAAGCTTCTTCTGAAGATGATACACAAGAAGGCCCGCCCGTCTCATCAGACCATAGGACATGGTTCCAGTAATCCATGTGCTTTGTTAACATGTCTTCAGCAAACTGTTTGCGGGCTTTCTTGTGTAACATTTTAAGAAGAGGTTTCCTCCTGGAAAGCCTCAAATTCAGACCAGAGCAACACTGTGACTCTTTACCTGTCAGAAAAGCATGAGTGCCCGCTAGTGGAGAAAAAAATTGTTACCTCTGGATGGTATAATGAAGTCATCTGTTCATTGTTGCGACATCTCATTGGTGAAACGGGTAGAGCTAGTGTCATCATTTCTGCAAAAAATAAAGTTAATATGTACAATAAAGAGGAAAAATGCAACGACTCTAGTGTAGTCTAGTATAGTGAGAGTAGTGATTTTTCTTCACCAATCTATTCAAGTAAAAAGTATTCTGTGTTGGTCGTCCCCGGGGCCTCCCGCCGGTGGGACATGCCCGGAACACCTCTCCAGGGAGGCGTCCGGGAGGCTGGAGAGACTATGTCTCTCGGCTGGCCTGGGAACGCCTTGGGATCCCGCCGGAGGAGCTGGTTGAAGTGGCTGTGGAGAGGGAAGTCTGGGCTTCCCTGTTAAAGCTGCTGCCCCCGCGACCCGACCCCAGAACAAGCGGAAGATAATGGATGGATGGATGGATGGATGGATGGATGGATGGATGGATGGATGGATGGAGTATTGTGTGCTAAAACTACTCTAAGTAGTACATTTTTCTCAAAAAGTTAATGCAGTTGAGTAAATGTAATGAGTTACTATCCACCTCTGCATATGGATAAAATTGAAAGGAAACTTTTGTGTATATTGAAACTTGACAAGTCTAATCAAATGATGTACAGTAGACGTGCTGGGGTCCACATTGTCGCGGACGGCAAGGTGGCTGATGGCTATAATTCCGCGTAGTTCTTGAACGCAAGACAAGCAATTACCTCGCTCGCCTGCACGCGACCGAGAACCTTCCTTGTGACGCCCGCGGAAGTCATGGATAGGTTTTTAAAAAGGACAACTTCGAAATCCAAACTGAGCCCTGCACAACATTTTGACTCAGATAAAAGCCTTACTATGACTTGTGGTTTAAAAAAAATTAAAAAATAAAAAAAATAAAAAAGCGAAGACGGAGTACTCAAAGGAAAGGCATAAGAGTCAAAGCTGTTTTATTCTGATACCACCGGGGATGAGACAAAACGTACTCCATTATGTTTCACGTTCCATCAAATTTCACACGAAGTATAAATATTGAGAAATTATATAATTAAATATACTGTACAGAAGGTCATTTTGGAAAATGTTTAGTTTGTGATTTTTTCCAAAGTAGAAATGTGTGTTTTTATGTGAATTAGAATCATATTTTGAGACTATTCGACTACATACAGCAATTTTGCAAAGTGCAGATGAGGAGAAATTAGTCTTTTAATCTGCCGTTTGGACCTGCCTGTCAGTATAGCGCACTAGCGTCCCCAGCTGGAGGATGACGTCGGCACGGTCACGATTTCATCTGATTTAGAATTCAGCCCACTGAGGAGGGAAGATTCAGAATGAGGAAAATACGACAGAGAGAAGCAAAATATCATGAATGTTTCAATCGGTCTACTCCAAGAATTTTACAGGATATTCTTTTTATCTAAGTATTTTTCCCCAATTGCTAAATAAATGGTATGGTAATGACAATAACAGTCTTGTGCTAAATGGAATATGATTAATTTATATTCCGGCGACTAAAATAATTTAATACGAAATATTAAAAATACATTTATTCATTACGACAGGGCAAAATTACTGCATAATGGTAAAAAATGGCAACTCCTTCCTCTCCCAAATGGTATTTTATGGCACCGGAGGATATATAAAAATAATAATAATCCGCAAAATCACCAGAATCCGGAGTCGTTCTGCATACTGTAGTATTGGCTGTATACTAAAGATGTTTATCCCGCTGACGTCACATTTGCATTTTTCGTAAATCCAGGCACGGGATTAAAAAAATTGAATAAATATATTGACCGCTTCCACACACATCCAAACGGTCTATTCCATTCATTAGCATAAAATACAGCGTGAAATATGAAATAAACATCCTTTTTACTGTCATAGGCACTTTAAATAGTGCCTTGTTTGTCCTTACATGTGCCTCCCTGAAAAAACATCGGCCCCACCTCGAACCCACCCTCGGTAATTTTGGTCTAGAAACCCCACTGATCACTCGTAGACGTCCAATCCATTACAAGTGGGAGGGACGCCCTCCCACTTCTGATGGATTGGATATCTATTGCCATCAGTGGCAACCATAGAGTTAAGAACACTTAATCATATGTGTCCTGCACATCAACATTCCAATCTTTATTCATTTCCAAAAAAATTTTAGTCCTCAAGAGGGCAGACAAGTCTTCTTTAAAATGTTGAGGGCAATATTGCTAACGTTTGGATACTTAATGTCAGAATTCAAATAAAATACTTCCGCTCATTTCCCCCCCACAGCCACAGAAAATTTCAGAAGAGCTCAGGTTTAAATTACAAAAGGAAAAAATAAGGGAGGAAAAGTCTTTCCAGACACAGTAACTTGACCAATGGAACACGGACAAAAGCATAAAAAGTGCCTAGCGGGCAACAGCAATCAAATGAAATAGAAGTGTATTTCTCTGTGACATGAGACATAAAATGCATTCATCCAAAGAAGTGTATGTGTTCTAACAAAAGCTAACATGGAGGGATACATGAGTTATGAAAAAAACAACAACTGTCTCATCTTTAGACAGACGTCAGTAATGGTTCACATTCAAATCTCCTTTCGAAAGAGTTCTTAAGTTCATATTTTTGAGCAGATGCACTTGAAGAACACAAGAAAGAAACAAACACTCAAAAAATAACACTAATATGGACTATCAGGAGCAATAAAAATCTGATCTACTGTATACACTAAAGTAGGAAGAGACACATACAGTATTAAGCGTGGCAGTTGGAGCTTTTATATGCACCAACGGGGAGCAATGAAATACAAGTATCTGTTGATACTAAATCACAGTTGTAGAATTGAAAAAGGTTAAGTAGAACAGGGTTGTCAAATGTACGGCCTGCGATACGGAAGCGGCCCGCGGGGTTGTTCTGCCTGACAGGCACGTTGTCACTCGTTCATAATGAACTTACAAAATCACATGCTTTTATTTGTCATCAGTGCCACAAAACCCTACAGTGCCTATCATAAGTATTGATTGCTTCTTCTTCCTGCCTTCGACGGAGGCGGACGTGTTTTTCCTCCCTGCTGCTGCTTGCTGTTATCTTCGTCAGTCTGTCTGCTTTTTTTGTATTTCCTCTGTGGATAAACCGCGCTGGCGTAATTGACAAGATTTTTTTCAACAAGACATGGTGCACCAGGAGAGTCGTCTCCATGGATCAAACGGTGTGATTCAAGGCATTGGAAGATCGCGTCGAGGTTGGCTGGAGAAAAGTGGATACTATCTTGCGCCAGGTGACGGAACTGTCAGGGCAGGTGACTGAACTGTCGAGGCAGACTGCAACTATTGGCAATGACTTAAGGGACCTGAAATCTCGCCTACGCCATGAGGAGTGTGAATTTGAATGAAGACCAACAGTATTTGGACATATTAAATTACTTATTCGGCTTAATTTGATTATAATTTTCCTTTCCCTTCCTGAACTCCCTTATCTTCCCCCACCCCTCCCTTCTCCTGGGGAGAGCCGCGCAGATGTTCCTCTCTTTTGCCCTTGATCTCTTCCCAAGGCCGGTCACAGGGCTCTGCGACTCTTATTTTGTCTACAGATACGTACAAATATTGATACACTTGCGCACACACAAACTCACACACAACCTCACCTCCTTCAGTCTGCCACTGCTTTTTTCTCACTATCACTGATCCCCTCCCTTCCCTCCAGCCATGACTGTTAGTCCTCCCTTTTTTTCGTACAAAAAATCCCTGCACGTGACCTGTGCGTCGTGTCATACCCATGCTATGTTGTATGATATATGTGTGTCTACTTGTAACTTGCTGTATAATTTCTGAGGAAGAGAGAGACGTGGCGGCGCAGAACAAAGTCTGCAGCGGCCCGATCCTCACTCATCGAGCGGAATTTCGTTGCATCTGTTGCCATCTTGTGAGAGCTGGTGTCAATGACAAATAAATCTCTGAATCTGATACCCTTTGCTGTTTTTTTCCCTTTTATTGCATTCATAAATCAATCAGGGTCACAGCACTCTGGCATTTTTAACACAAAACTTTATTGGAAAAAACGTTTTAATGTCAAATTGCAAACATATTTCTACAGACAGATGAATGAAAATGTATTAATAAAAATAACTGTTTGCATAATTATTCACCCCTTCAAGTCAGTCTGTCCATCCCATCCAATCAGAATAAGCCTCCGTCTAGCGACGCCACTTCCTCAAACTGGGAAACATGGCGCCTGTCTCGTACGTGGCGAGGTGATGAAAAATAATTGTCCGTTACATAATAAATGTTTTGCTCAATATGGAGCAACGCAAGAGCAAAGAGCAAAAAGCACCTGTCTAATACTGTAATCAGATCTAAACCCACTGGGATGGTATCCATGTTGACTCCAATTGTCAACATCGGTCTCATGCGAGACGTAGTTTTTCGCAGACAGTGACGTTTCCACCGTTACATCCACTTCGATTATCAGCGTACATATGATGGCGCTACAAACACAGAATTCACACATCTTCCCTTTGGTCGGGGTTTTTAAAAACCCTCGTTTTCAATGCCCAAAATATGCACGTGGAGGCCAAACCATAGAAAAACTTTTTGTGAAATACCCTGGAACGTCTGGGCTTTGACTTGGTCACTACAGAATATTTACCTGTTTTTTTTTTTATCCATTCCTGTGTAGTTTTTGCGGTATGCTTTGGCATTTGTCTTGCTGGAAAATAAATCTTCTCCCAAGCTCTTGTTCTCTTCTACACTGAAGAAGATTTTCCCCCGGAATATTGCAGCATTCATTCTGCCGTCTATCTTTACGAGCCTTCCAGGTCCAGCTGCTGAGGAACATCCCCACCACCATGCTTCACAGTGGGGATGGTGTGTTTTTGTTGATTTGCAGTGTTCGGTTTCCACCAAACATAACATCACTTTTGTAAGCCGATGTTGAAGTGAAGTTATATTAGATCTCAATTAGAGTTTGCCAAAAAGCATGTAGAAGACTCGAAGAAGAAGATTCTTAGGTCTGACGAAAACAAAATTGAGCTTTGGCCATCAGACAATATGTTATCTTTGGCGGAAACCAAATACTGCACATCACCAAAAAGAAATCATTTAGATATATTTGTTCATTCGCACCGCTCCCAGTCAAAAACTCACTTTTTTCTTTTTAACATGCACTAGTAGTAATGTACTTTTAGGTTTGTTCATTCGCCGCCTCTCAGTCAAAATGGATTGTCTATGGCTGCCAGCGAGTTAACATAATTGCCAAAGTTTTTGGCAGTTGTTTTAATTTTAATCTTAGTCTTTTGGACAATAATACTATTAGTCATATTTTAGTCATTTCAAATTTTGTGTTTGACTTCGTCTAGTTTTTGTTGACGAAAACTCAAGATTAATTTCCTCTAGTTTTAGTCGATGTTTACTAAAAATGTTTTCTTCTGTAAAATAATTTTAAAAATTGACTCCAAAAATAACCAAATAAATAAACTATTTTGAATGAAAATTGACAGATGAGCACATATTTAGCATCTGCAAGGATAACGCCAACTTGGTAATAATACATACTCAGGAGGAAAACAGTGCATTATTTTCAATTAATGATACCCACCTGGATGCCATGAACTGTATGTATAAAAAAAAAGTTGTCAGAGAGTTTAAGAGGATGCAGCCTTATGCTCACGCAAATGCCATGCTAACGCTATGAGTTACATTCAGTGCGTGATGATCACTCAGCACAGACCTTTAAAAGCTAACGCAACATTGCATAATCTCTCTGGCCAAGATAGGAAAACAAATCTTACCGTGTGTGCATGTGTGCAAGCCTTGAGACTCGAGAGGACAATGCACATCCAGTGTGAAATGTGACGGAAACTATGGCGCACTTTCGTCTAGGTCTCGACTCATCGGACAAAAAGTGCCATTTGGCTAGTTATGTTTTAGTCGCCCAAAACACGTTTTTGGCTCGTTATCGTCTCGTCACCGTCATGAAAAAAGTGCTTGTTGACGAAATATTTTAGTTGTCGTCATCGTTAATGAAAACAACACTGTTGCCTAAATATGGCCATTGAATCAAAATGAGTTTGACACCCCTGAAATTGAGAGAAGAAAACTGATAAATATCAGTCGCGTTTTCAGCATGAAAAACTGGACTGCGAAATATATATGGTGGAAAACACTCAGGTGACTTAAAGTTCTGCTTTGAGACCCCTAATTTGGCCAAATTTAGAAAATTGTCCGATATGCACGTGTGATACATCATTGGAAAGCTTAAAGGGTATTATAATACTAAGGGGCTGTGAGATATCAATAGAACCGTTATGTGGCAAGATAACAAATATTAATAAAGTTAACAAAAAAATAAATCACATTCATGAGCAATTATCGAAAATAGATCGAAAATTACGAACATTTCCGAAAGTATTCCGGAAACAGCCGAATGGGGCGGAGACGTCACAACAAGGAAACAAAAGGTCGAGGCAGGTGCCATCGTTGTTTATCGACAAGAGTTGCGTTCGTGTTTTATCAAAAAATCGCTAAAATGGTTCAAACCTGTCATGCTATGTATATAATAGCCATTTGTCGCAATGTAGTACCCATGAGTTCCCGAACGCGAGAAAAAGAGCTGGACTACGCAGACAATGAGTAAAGTTCGTCCATGAAAAAAGTGGCATGATATGAATCCAAAAGGCATGCGTTTATGGATAAATGATGGAATATTAGCATTTCCCCAGGTGTTGCAATATAATTTTCTGAGGACGGAAACATTTTGAACAGGAGGGCATTTTTAATTTTAATTTTTATTTTTTTAAACAGCAAAACCCCAACTGGAGGTGAGAGCATGAAAGAGCAGAATTGAAGATGCCAGGACTTTAACGAGATATTATGGCATACTTACTTTGTTCGATCCAAAAACTCCATGTAGCATGTATCACTGAGTGTCAAGACACATCTGTCAGTGGCCACAGCTGGATGTTTTTGGGATTTTATGGGTGAAACATGGCAATATAACATGGGTTGCGATGCAGAAATCGCAGACATCAAGGAGTGGTCGAGATTTTCTTTTTCACATATTTACCCTTTTAAACTTTTTGTTCCAAATTTTTCTTTGTTTGGATTGATTATTTATCATCTAACATATCGGAGAAAATGTGACAGTAACAAAAACATACAATTAAGCGATAGTTTGAGGTAGAATGTTCAGATTGTTGAATGTTGAAACTTTCCATAGCTAATTGTATGTATGTGTATGGATGTGTGTATGTGTGTGCTGTTTGACTGGGCCCCTACTAAAAGCTTTGAATAGCTTATTCGGAGTGTCCCTTTCATGCATCTTTTCAGATGAACTGCTTGTAATATGACCATGTTCTTGTGTGTATCATGATACGATGTGTGAATAAACTGAAACTGTAGATATCCGTGACTTTTTTACAGACACCATTTTTTTCATTGTGATGTCATTTGTTTAAAGGTTTAAAATTTGCGAGTGAATAACTTTTTAAAGTCGTTTTTATTCTTCAAACAAAACATTAGACATCATTTAATGATTCTAAGCTAAAAATGACAAGACATTTTGAATAATAAATATAATTAATTACATTCGTTTTATGGCTGGGTTGAAACAAAAGTGGTTGCTCGACGTCTGTAAACGAGGGTTTCCAGGGTATAACGGACAAATTAAAAATAGTTTGGGGGCTTAATTCGCCATGAATCTACTATTGCAGCATATACACATATTGTTCCATCAAACACAATAGTTTTTTTGGCTTAAATTACAGCAGTTTATTTTAAAGAGGAATGCAAGAGCAGAAACTGTTTTTTCAGTCTTGTCTGTGTTTTCCGCCATATATATATATTTTTTGGTGATCTAATTTATTTATTGGTGTAATGTAGAGTGCATCTTCCAGATCCATTGCTTTCTCAGTAATAGTCCATAAAATTCTATGGCAATCATCTCTCTTTAATATACTAATGTCCCACTATCTTATGAGAAACAATTGAATGGCTCATAGGAGATGATTCGTCTTTGAATTGCGATGTGAGACGACTGTGTCTCCAACTAAATAATGGAGCTGGATACCGCTCACGCCATCTTCACATAGATGATGCAAATGAAAATGAACCAAGACAAAAGATAAAAGCCTGACAAGCATCACAGTCAGTCCTTCAGTTTAACAGCTAGAGTATTAATTCACTGCTGAACAAATGAAAGTGTGCTGCTGGGAAACAAGGAGCAGTGTCATCGGGCATTTAGCAGTCTAATTTACACGTCAGCTTCTCTCCGATTTTGTCTCTAAGAGGGAAAACGTAGAATGTATTTGTTGACGAGTTCCAATCTTTGAATAAGGATGTCACGTTGCCAACCAGGGAGATGGTTGACCGAAAAGATGTGCTACCAGTCTCTCTCCAAAGCTCAGAGGGCACTTGAATTATTCAAAGAAGCTCTTTTGCAGTTCTACTTGGCAGTGATGCAGTGACTTACAATTTGTAAGTCAGTCTCGCATCAGCATTTCGCAGCAGCGTGCTGGTGTCTCTTGGGCCGCTGACCTCATCATTGGGGTTTACAATGAGCAAACAAATCCATCAAAGTCACACCAACGCACGTCTGCGAACATACCTGCTAACACGACTGAGATGCACGTCAAAAAGCTGCTGAATCAGGTGGGTGCAAATGAGATACAGTTGTATGAAAAAGTATCTGAAGCTTTTGGAATTTCCCACATTTCTGCATAAAATCACCATCAAATGTGATCTGATCTTTGTCAAAATCACACAGATGAAAACACAGTGTCTGCTTGAACTAACTACCCAAACATTTAAAGGTTTTCATATCTTAATGAGGATAGCATGCAAGCAATGACAGAAGTAAGTGAACCCTCTGCCTAAGGAAACTAAGAGCAATTGAAACCAATTTTTAACCAAACATTTAAAGTCAGGTGTGTGCCCAATGACTGATGAGTGGTTTAAAGCTGCTCTGCCCAGAATAAAACACACACCTGGAAAGAAATGTCTTGATAACAAGCATTATCTGATGTGGATCATGGCTCGGTCAAAGCGCTGTCTGAAGACCTGCGATCAAGGATTGTTGATTTGTATAAAGCTGGGAGAGAATACGAAACCATCTCAAAAAGTTTTTGATTTTCATCAATCGACAGTCAGAGGAGTTGTCTAAAATGGAGTTTGGCACTGTTGCTTCTCTCCTAAGGAGTGGCCGTCCCCAAAAGATGACACCACGAGTTCAGTGCAGAATGCTCAGAGAGGTAAAAAAGAACCCTAGAGTGGCTGCTAAAGACTTGCAGAAATCACTGGCACAGTCCAATATCTCTGTGCACACATCAACTATATGTAAAACTATGGCCAAGAATGGTGTTTATGGGAGAACTCCACGGAGGAAGCCACTGCTCTCTAAAAAAAAAAAACATTGTTGCTCTTTTAATGTTCGCAAAAAGGCACTTGGACAGTCCACAGACGTTTTGGCAAAATATTTTGTGGACTGATGAAATCAAAACTGAATTGTTTGGGAGTAACACACAATATCGTGTGGAGGAAAAATGGAACAGCTCACCAACATCAACACCTGATCCCCACCGTGAAGCATGGTGGAGGGAGCATCATGATTTTCGGCTGTTTTGCTGCCTCAGGGCCTGGACAACTTGCAATCATTAATGGAAGAATGGATTCAAAAGTTTTTTTTTTTTTTTTTTTTTTTTTTTTAACCTGTCCTGTTCAGCTGTTTGACACAGAGAATGGAAGTCTAAGTGCCCGGGTTGTCTGCACAGTTTTAATGTTTCACATTGAGAGTCTGATATACTCCCATTGTGATCATTCAAAATACCTTTTTATTATGACAAAGCAGCGAACAGGAAGGGATTATGGGGGACAGAAGAAAAGCAACACAAGAGAAGAAAGAAAAGAAACATATACACAAACAACAACAAGAAATACATAAAACATCTAGACTAATTATTAATATGCTAGTGCCATCGTCAGCGAGATGTATTTCCGGTTTACATCATGTGGGGGCCTATTGGCCAGTGAAAGAGGGGGACGGGGGTGGGGATGTCTATAAGCTAAGTGATTGAAAGAGAGTGTACACAAATCAGTTCTGTGATCTAGAACCCAGTAATCATGTGAATCTCTTATGAATGTAAGCCCGTTGGCGACCAACCCTACGCCGCCCCATCGTCAATCCCGGCACCAGGACCCCCAACCCGAGCATACCCTACCGCATCCAGCAGCACGTGAGGCCCACCGGGTGCGCGACAGCCACGCAGACGGGTGGAGAAGTCGCGCGGGCGCCAACCCTGGGCCACGGCCCCCACCCAGCCAGCCCGCGGGGGGATTTGGGGGGTCAAGCGCAGCCCATTCCTCCTCCCGCCGCCCAGCAAAGGAGCCATCGTCCCCTCCCCCGGGATCCAGGGTGGTCCCCTGGGCCACCCGCGCACCCATCAACCGGCCTTCAGGGATGGCAGGAGGGGATGCACCACCAACTCCACGTCTACCCCCACTTCCCCACCCACCCACCCGGGCCAGGAGCCACAGCCACAGTCCCCCAACCGGCACGGCCCCCAGCGGCCCACCAAGCCCAAGGCAGGGCAGGGCCCCCCGCCGGTGCAGGCAACACCCCGCTGATACACCGGCGCCCAGCCAGCGACCCGTGACGGAGCACAGGGCGGATGTCCAGTCCGAGCAGGGGAAGACAGAGGCAGGAGAACGCCGAGGAACTGCCACGGGGCGATGCAACGTCGGAGCCCCAACCCCCCAACCCCACTCCCGCGGCCGGCAGCCCAGGCGGAGGGGGAGGCCACACCCCAGGAGCCACGCCATAGGGAAAAAAGTGTGGGACCCACCTACCACCCTATTACCTGGCAGCCATCACCCAGCACCGTGATGGGATTGTGAGGGGAGGGTAGTGCAATGTATGCATTAAAATAGGAGAGCTTGGCTTGGGGCAGTGGGACCGCAGCATGGAATTTCTGCCCGTCCCACCGCCCTTTGCCGGAGCTTTCCTGTGGAGTATGATGTGTGTGGTGCGTTTAAAAAAGGTGCAGGGATGGCGGGGCCTATCGTGAGGAGGCAACCGTGAGGTACCCCCCCAACAGGTCCCAACCATCCCACAACCTTGGTGTGTGGTGCATTAAAAACAGGGGGGAGCCGGGCCGGGACTGTAAAGCCCCGTCCCAATTCTCCCGGAGAAATGTATGAGCATGTAAGTGCCAGGGTGAAAGATATTTACAGTGCCCAAGTGAGAAGTTCGTGAGTTAAGAGGCAGGCTCCCACGGGCGTGGCCCCGTCCACCAGAACCACCGGCTGCAGGGCGGGAGAAGCGTCAGGGCCCCGATCAATCCCCGTCCCAGATCACCCACGGCGCCTCCGCGACCGACCCCACCCCCCCACCCAGCACCCACCCCTCACTCAGGGCAGGCGCCACGCCAAGCGCCGGCGACCAGGGGACGTCCACCCCACCGGCAAGGGACAACAAGCCCCACCCAAGGTCGTGCGGGCCCAAGAGGCCCCGCCACAGCCCTGCCGGCAGAGGGGCAGCGGCAGCCGCCGCAGCCCAGAGAGGCGGACAGGGCCGGGGACAGACCACGGGGACGGAAGCGCGCCCCCCACGACCCACCCCGGGGCCAGGAGGGCCGCGCGGTATGACATCGGAGGGCTCCTCCCCGGCACCCGGTACAGGAAGAGCGGCTCCGGCCGGGCGGACCCGGGAGGGAACCATGGCCGCCGCATACACCCCCTGGCCCCCACCCAAACTCCTCCCCACCCCGGCCGGCCGCGGCCCTTCCCCGGCCCCGGACCGGCACCCCCACCCGCCCACGACACCAGCACGCGCCCGACGGGACACTCGCACAGCCAGATGCAACCAGACAAGACAAGCCCCGGCCGAAAATCCCGGGGGCCAAGACCGGTGACGGGACGGCCCAGGGCAGGACGCCAACAAACTCCACCTGTATAGCTGACAGAAGAAGAGATTTATCAAACACCATTAGATGTGTCCCAAGGACCAGTGAAGTGTATTATTTAAGCATAGTTCCTTAATTGTTCAAAGTCTGATAAGTAATATATAGGGTGTTCCAAAAAAGTTGCATACGTTCCCCAGCAGCTGGAAACCAAATTGTCTATGGGTTTCTTTGTACATTAAACCCAATGACCGACTAAACTGTGGAGGAAGAAAAATTATTTATTACATGCTGCTGGGAGTGTATAAAACAGTTCGGATTTAAACATGTCCAGTTTCCAGCTGCAAAAGGATGCATACAACTGGATTCAAAAGTTTTATCAGGATGTTTTGCAGGAAAACCCGAGGCTGTCTGTCAGACAGTTCAAGCTAAAAAGTGGATGGAGGCTGCAACAAGACAATGATCAAAAACATGGAAGTAAATCAACTTCAGAATGTTTTTAGAAGAACAAAATACACGTTCTGGAGTGACCAAGTCAAAGTCCAGACTTGAACCACATTGAGATGCTGTGGAATGATCTAAAGACAGCGATTTATGCCATACATCCCAGGTATCTGACTGAACTAACAGTAGTTTTGTAGAGAAGAATGGGCCAAGATTAGTCAGGTTAAAGTTATTGCTGCCAAAGGGGGGTGGGGGGGGGGCACACAAAATATTAAATCAGACGGTTCACTTACCTATTTTTCCCCCTTCTGTCAATAATTTCATACTATCCTCATTAAAATATGAAAACCTATAAGTGTTTAGGTGCTTTTAGTTAGTTCATCTGTGTGATTTTGACAAAGATCAGATCACATTTGATGGTGTTTTTATGCAGAAATGTGAGAAATTCCAAAAGGTTCTGATGCTTATTCATACCACTATATGTCATATTTTCTAAAAAGCTTGCAATAAAACCATTTCAGCTCAGGCTATTGTTGCAGGTGCTCGTTTTCAGCCACGGACCTCTAATATTACTGTTCCTATTTTTGTAATCAGATCTCACATATGAAGTCCTGCAGGGCCTCTAATCTCGTTATAATCTCCTACTGCAGAGCAAAACACCTGCCTGGATCCGTTCCGTGATCCAATTAAGCTACAAGTCCATCATTGCATTTTAGCAAGTCAATTGTGAATAGTAAAGGGAGTACAGTAGTGGTGTGACGGTAAACACTAGTCTTGGTTCGGTGCGGGTTTGGTACAACACAGAATTTGAAAGTTATTTTTTTTTCAACTGGATAAAACTAAAAAGCAGCTATTATTACAGTTTTTCTCAATTGCCTTAGTACGTTTCTCAGATCAGACTTGAAATTCTCAAAACTGTTTCAATCCTCGCAATGTCGTATCACTAGTGCACATCAAAAAAGCAGTTTCTCATTTCTTTCAGCAAGTTGCAGATGTCTTTGTGCATTCATGCAAATGATTTTGATTTTGTTACTAAGTAACGCGTTACTGAAATCTAATTACTTTCTTTCAGTAACGAGCAATCTAATGCGTTCATTTTTCCAAGTCAGTAATCCGATTAAAGTTAGTTTCCTTAGTGCCTATGCGCGTTACTATTTTGTTTTTGCCTCATAATGTATGCAGAATGAAGAATACTGTGGTCATGTACTAAGAGCATTTGAATAGAAAATATTGCTCTTCAGTTTGGGAGTGACATCACATCTCACGTTTTCTCATCGGGGAAAAAAAAACGGGTCACATGTATTACCATGCTGTTTGAGCGCTGTCTGCCACGGCAGTCAACAACATAGCCTCGCTGCCTCGCCAGAATGCTAACAGTGAAAGGCAGGATACACAGTGGGGCAAATTAGTATTTAGTCAACCACTAATTGTGAAAGGTCTCCCACTTGAAAATATTAGAGAGGCCTGTAATTGTCGACATGGGTAAACCTCAACCATGAGAGACAGAATGTGGAAAAAAAAACAGAAAACCACATTGTTTGATTTTTAAAGAATTTATTTGCAAATCATGGTGGAAAATAAGTATTTGGTCAATACCAAAAGTTCATCTCAATATTTTGTTATGTACCCTTTGTTGGCAATAACGGAGGCCAAACGTTTTCTGTTACTCTTCACAAGCTTTTCACACACTGTTGCTGGTATTTTTGGCACATTCCTCCATGCAGATCTCCTCTAGAGCAGCAATGTTTTGGGGCTGCCGTTGGGCAACACGGACTTTCAATTCCCTCCACAGATTTTCTATGGGGTTGAGATCTGGAGACTGGCTAGGCCACTCCAGGACCTTGAAATGCTTCTTACGAAGCCACTCCTTTGTTGCCCTGGCTGTGTGTTTGGGATCAATGTCATGCTGAAAGACCCAGCCATGTCTCATCTTCAATGCCCTTGCTGATGGAAGGAGATTTTCACTCAAAATCTCTCGATACATGGCCCCATTCATTTCTTTCTTTTACACAGATCAGTCGTCCTGGTCCCTTTGCAGAAAAACAGCCCCAAAGCATGATGTTTCCACCCCCATGCTTCACAGTGGGTATGGTGCAATTCAGTATTCTTTTTCCTCCAAACAAGAGAACCTGCGTTTCTACCAAAAAGTTCTATTATGGTTTCATCTGACCATAACACATTCTCCCAGTCCCCTTCTGGATCATCCAAATGCTCTCTAGCAAACCGCAGACGGGCATGGACGTGGACTTTCTTCAGCAGGGGGTCCATGGCGGCGCATTGTGTTACTAATAGTAGCCTTTGTTTCTGTGGTCCCAGCTCTCTGTAGGTCATTCACTAGGTCCCCCCATGTGGTTTTGGGATTTTTGCTCACCATTCTTGTTATCATTTTGACGCCACAGGGTGAGGAGGGAGTTGAAAGTCCGTGTTGCCCAACGACAGCCCCAAAACATCACTGCTTTAGAGGAAATCTGCATGGAGGAATGGGCCAAAATGCCAGCAACAGCGTGTAAAAAGCTTGTGAAGAGTTAAAGAAAACTTGGCCTCCGTTGTTGCCAACAAAGGGTACATAACAAAGTATTGAGATGAACTTTTGGTATTGACCAAATACTTATTTTCCACCCTGATTTGCAAATAATTCTTTAAAAATCAAACAATGTAATTTTCTGTTTTTTTCACATTCTGTCTCTCATTGTTGAGGTTTTATTTAAAGACCTCTCTAATATTTTCAAGTGGGAGAACTTGCACAATTAGTGGTTGACTAAATACTTATTTGCCCCACTGTATAGCGCTAATGGCTGCCTTTGCTCACTGGAAATACAGCCATTACTTCACATTTCTGTCCATTAAAGAAGACATAAATATCTCTGTGCATTGCAAACTTTGCGCTGGCTGCCGGCCGCTAAAAACTCTACATCCAATTCAACAAGGGAGCACTTAGAATTACAACACAACGCGACAAAACTCGAAACAAAGCCTACATGACACAAGACAGCTAGCACTTCTACAGTTTGTAACCAGCCTTTATGCACATTTTATTGTTAGTGTTTGTAACCATAGGCGGAGTTTTACTTTTGTGGGACTGGGGGCAAAGCATGTTGATGATTCTGAAACTAAAGTCAAAAGTTTGGACACACCTCATCATTTTTGCGTTTTCTATATTTTCACTACTATTGTAAATCCTCTCTGAATACATAAAAACTATGAACGAACATGTGGAATGGCAAAAAAAAAAGTGAAATAACTGAAAACAGGTTTTATATTCTACATTCTTTAAAGTACCTTTGAGGTGTCGCCAAACTTTTGGCCAATGCTGTATATGTACATACATATATATTATTATATTATAAATATAAGAAAATATCAAACTTGTGAATTTGTGTTTTTATTGTTCTATTATTCTTAAATTCACTTTTTATATTACTATTATTACTATTATTTATTATCCAATTCAGGGTGTGCCCCGACTACTGCCCATAGTTAGCTGGGATTGGCTTTTGCACCTCCACGACCATCGTGACGATATGCAGCATGGAATTCGAATGAATGAATGAATGATTTATTATTATTATTTTTAATCCAACCATCCATTATCTACCGCTTAATCCGGGATTGGGTTGTGGGCGCAACAGCTTTCGCGGGGAAGCCCAATCTTCCCTCTCCCCAGCCACTTCAACCAGCTCTTACGGCAGGATCCCAAGGCGTTCCCAGGCCAGTCGAGAAACATAGTCTCTCCAGTGTGTCCTGGGTTGTCCTCGGGGCCTCCTGCCGGTGGGACATGCCCAGAACGCCTCTTCTGGGAGGCGTCCAGGAGGCATCCGAACCAGATGCCCGAGTCACCTCAGCTGGCTCCGTTCAATGCGGAGGAGTAGCGGCTTGATCCCTCGGTCAACCTTGATACCACCCAGTTGACCAAGGTTCTCACCCTATCTTTAAGAGAGAGCTCAGACACCCTGCGGAGGAAACTCATTTTGACTGCTTGTATCCGGCATCTTCTTCTTTCAGTCACGACCCACAGCTCATGACCAAAGGGGAGAGTTTTTCTAAAAAAATTATTTTACTCAAACGTATTCGTCGTCTGACTGCGTGCACTGAACCATGATACCCATAGCGTGACGGTACGGGATGAATACAAATATCGTCACACTTAGTGAACAGTCAATGGGTCAATGACGCTAGTATGCCGTAGATGTAGATTGGTCCTTGGATATCTCAGATTATTTTTTCTTTATTTTTTTTTCCTGTATCACTTTTATGATACAATTGTTTAGTTTGAGTCTAGGGGTGCTCCACCGTCCCCCAGAAGTAGACCCATTCTTAGATAGCTCCGTTTAAAAAAAAAAAAAAAAATTCTTTTTTTTAAATAAATTGACTTGCACTTCAAAAAAATTTCTTTAGTAGTTTTTGAAAACAAAGGTTTGAATCGATTGTCTTATCACCTGACCCAATATACATAAAAGTACAGTGGTACCTCTACAGTCCCTGACGAAAGTCTTGTGGCTTATCCATTTTGTAGAAACAGTTGCTAATAACCTGACTTTTAATTATTCATTTGGTTTCAGAAATGGCTCATATGAAAGGTAAGACCCTCCCAAATGATGTTGAATGTACAAAAATATTTTTGTTTCACTCAAAAAAGATTTATCATTTAATGAAGACATAAAGGTCAAATTTTGGCAAGACAAAAGTTTTGTTGCCGACAGGAAGTAGTGTGAAAATTGAACAAAAAATGTACTTGTCTGAACAGTACAAGTACAGTCTGAAATATCGACAAACCTTAGCTGCCTCTTACATTCCTAACCATAAAAAGGGACTAATTCTGCAGCAGGATGGTGCTCCATCACATACTTGAATCTCTACCTCAAAGTTCCTCAAGGCAAAGAAGATCAAAATCCTCCAGGACTGGCCAGCCCAGTCACCAGACATGAACTTCATTGAGCATGTCTGGGGTAGAATGAAAGAGGAAGTATGGAAGACGAAACCCAAGAATGTTGATGAACTCCGGGAGGCATGCAAGACTGCTTTCTTTGATGTTCCTGATGACTTCATCAATAAATTGTATGAATCCTTGCCGAACCGCATGGATGCAGTCCTTCAAGCCCATGGAAGTCATACAGAATATTAAATTTAGATCTCAAAGCACCACTACTTAATTCGCTTATGTTATGTAACATATTTTTGTATTTGAAGTCCAATTTTTGTTCAATTTTCACACTACCTTCTGTAAGTGACAAAACTTTTGTCTCGCCAAAATTTTACCTTTATGTCTTCATTAAATGATAAATCTTTTTTCAGTGAAACAAATATATTTTTTGTACATTCAACATCATTGTGGAGGGTCTTAGCTTTCATATGAGCCATTTCTGAAACCAATTGAATAATTAAAAGTCAGGTTATTAGCGATTGTTTCTACAAAATGGATGAGCAACAAGACTTTTGTCAGGGACAGTACATACAAAGTTAATTCGTTCCAGGACCTTGTTTGTAAGTCGAAATGGTCGTATATTGAGCAAGATTTTTCAATAGGAATACATTAAAATTCCATTAATTCGTTCCAGAGGCCAAAAAACCTACACTAAATCATTAATAAATATTGATGGTACTATTACCAATGGAAATGACACATAGCAAAACAATTAAATTCTAACAAAAAATTGGAATAATAATATAATAATAATAATAATTCCTGTCATAATGTTACGAATCAGGTTCTAATGTGGCGGACGTTTTTTGCTGTACCTGAACGCAACACGCGGCTGACGTGACAGAGAGAGAGAGAGTGGTGAGGTTGAGAGTTTACTTTCACTTTCAATGTTGTCTCGAGAAAATGTTAACTGTGGAGGACAGTAGGCGTTTTGTGTTGGATAAGTTCTGCAATAAATGATAAAAACCTGACCAAGCTGGTGATTTCTTTGGCGATGTTACCACAATAATAATTGTCACCATAACTTATAAAGACTGGTGTACGGTGGTCGGAGGAGGACCGTGGAGAAGTATTGTTGAGCCAGTACACGGATGCGCGTCCCAGCCTCATATTTTTCTATAATTTGCATCATCATTTCAATGGTAAGCGTCACATTTTTCCTTGTTTCACCACCTGTACCAACCTTTTTGAAACCTGTGTTGATTTATCTCACAAAAAAATCCGCCGTGCGTTCGTCTGCGGTGCTGTCATGTCGTCGAATTTCGAGCATTTCGTCAGATGTAGAAACAAATGGCGAGCAAAATTTCACATCGGATGTCGAAAAGATTGTGTGTCGAAGCGATCCTATATCGAGGTTCCACTGTATAAGTCAATACAGATTTATTAATCATTTAGCCTGTCAATTAATTAGGTTAGGTTCATGTTCCTGAGAAATGTAGCCTTGATCCCCGTTTAATAATCTGTTTGGTCTTATTAATGCCCCATCCCCAGGGAAAAGTGTACATGCAGGTTATGCTGTTATATCGTCCCTACCAATGTTGAGAACAAACCTTCGCCCTTGCTCCTGGGAATTTGTTTGATGGCGGATGGGTGGAGGCAACAAACTCTACAATATTGTTTAAAGGTTCTAAATTAATAGCGAACTCTTTAGGTTGTCAAATATTAGATGTAAAAACATAAGCCTTTGTTCGGTAACAAGTATCAAAACAAACAAAAAGGGGAAAGAGTGTTAAAAATAATAGTGTTGAAAAACCATATGAAACCGAATGTCTTGCTTCAATGCCTCCAAAACACGACCACTGACTGGAGGCAACCATCTTGTCTGAAAACCCCTTGACCTTTGCAAGGGAAGCACCTCAATGTGCATACCTGGCCAGTAGATGACATACTAACAAAAATGCTCAAGTATAACAGAAAATCAACTACACCTGTTTTTAAACATCGACAATGCATGGCTGGCAAGTCAACCCAAAAAACTATTATGTTCCATTGATAACGACACTGATTATGCGAGCGTTCTGAGCTAAATCAAGCACACTCATTCCAACGTGATCTAAATACAGCTGTGAAATGTGTTCAGAGGAGAACGGGTGACAATGAATCTAGCGTTTCCCGCGGGTAAACACCATTTTCATTGTTTGTTGTATCTCTTTCACTCCATAAAAGTGCACTCTGTTACAGCTCCCGTGTTTACAACACAAATCAGTTCTGAGGAACAACAAAAGGATTAATTGGAGTCAGCCAGGCTGCTGATATGAGGTCAATCTGGATAGATGGCTGATCCTTCTCTCCTGAGATGCTTAATGAGGGACATTAGCAACAATTAAAAACAACAACAGTCCAGCTTGAAATGTCCTAAAAATACAAGAAATGGTCCTCGAGCAGTAGTCAGACTTTCAACTAAATTGATTTGTTAAACCAAACATCCTTAAAAATATTTCCTGTTTTGGTCTTGTGAATGTCAGCTATGATTAAATTCTCAATATATTGAATCAAATCAATCTTGGAAATTCTAGCCAGCTAAGACTACTTCATGTTCCTTCAAGAAAAAGATGAATTGGCATCAACAGGCTATCTCCACGTCTTTAGAACTGTCGTTATTGCAGGCCCATGAGGTAGTTTGAGCACATTGAGCAGACATACATAGACAGTCAATTTAAAGTGCTGATTAATTCACATGCTTTAGGCTTTATGGCTTCTTTATTTCGCTCTGCACAGATCAAATGATGTGATGCAAGAGACGACTGCACTTCATTTGCCAGTGAATAGGACTAAGGCAAACTAATCACTGATTTCACCCTTATAACCTTACTTTTCATAAACATAACGAAAATACTTTTTTAAAAATTATGTTTTTGCCTTTTAGGAGAAAGCAGCGAACAGTAAGGGGTCATGCGAGGACAGAAAGGAAGGAAGCAGACAGAAGAGGAGACGAACAAACAACAACAAGAAATACATTTTACTCACCTATGCTACCAATGAAGATTGCGGGGCTATCATTAGCTATTCATATATACCCGTGGACACCATGTGTGGGGCCTGATAACTGAGGAGAAAGAGGAGATGAGATTAGGTGGGGTGAAGTGTACACAATTCAGCAACATGAAGTGGATGACGTAAATGTGGATATGTTGACATCCTATTCTATGTTACCTGATCGCTAATCGTGGCACCGAAAATCTCTCTACTTGAGTGTGTCTAACTGCACCCAGGGGTGAGGAGACACTCCCGCAAAGGAGCCGCCACCCTCCCCCTGGGACCCAGAGCAGTACCCCTGGACCATCCATGCCCCCATGAACCAGAATTCTTTATAGATATACGTAAAACAGTCTCGATTCTTGGTTAAAAGCAAATAAACCTGCAGGTAGCATTTATTTTACGTAAATATTGCGAACTATGACGCCAATGCAGTAGCGGCTAATTCCTCCCATTGACTTTTTCACAACATTTCAAAATGCACGCATGGTACGAAAAATATAATAATTATTGAATGAAGAAAAACAATTGTATGACCTTTGTGACCTTTTTATGACTCGAATTGTGTTCTACATATAAAACTTACACACATTTAAACATAACTGCGTCATAACTGCTTTTAACTGCGCCATAACTGCCTTTGAGAAGAGTAACTAACTGTGTGCTATAGGTGCACACATTCTTTTGGACTGGTAATGCAACTTCTTATCAGGTTATGCTCGCCACTCTGACGCGAGTTTTAGCTCATTGCTATAGTAACCAAGATATATGATGCTGCTCAAAAGTGCAACGAGTGAACCAATACACGAGACTCATTTCCTTAAGAGGTTGAGCAAAACATGTTAAAATTACCATGTTTGGGCAGGCAGTGTGTCTCCTGGGAGCAGAGGCAGGCCACCTCTGTTCCCACGTGACATATGCCAATAAAGAGCGGGCATTTCCGGGCCACGCCAGAGTCAGCCATGGATTTTAACGCGTAGATCGCTTGGCGTGGTTCCTTGAAGGCTCAAACCAGGAGCGTATTTGTGGCTCTCCGCTCATTGTCGACAGGTAAGAGCTTGATTCATTATCAGGGAACTCGTTGTACTTTGGTGTGGGGATATTTTAGCTTCGACAACTGACATATCTAGCGCCATTGTTACTTGTGTTTGTGTGTTTTTAACTGCATCGTAGGGGTTTTTGACAATTCAGACCTAGCGCTGTGGTTATTCTGTGTTATGCTTGTTTTTTGCTTGCCTTTGTGGGATTGTAATCAATAAACCTTCATTTATTCATTTATTTGCAATTTCTAATGAATAAACATTGTCTATTAAGCAAAAGTGTGCCTGTTGCATACTCACTGCTAACCTTGACTTTTTCGTAAAACAATTATCTCGAAAACTCGAACACATCACTCCTGAGACAATCCTTCCTGTTTGTATGTGGTACAGCTTTCGTACTTTTTGAACCGAAATCCACCGTTAGTTTGCTGTCTACGTGTTTGTGAATAGCTCCTCTTGATGTGGACGGCCCCCTGCTTGAAGGAGTTGCGCAGTGCATGGCTGAGCTGACCTGTCAATAATGAGGATGTCTATGGTTTAGAAACAAATTTAAATAGTTTTTTATGTTATTGATGTAGGCTAGTGATTTAAATGCGCCACCAGATGTCATTGGCGAGTTTTTGATTAACTGGGAGATAAAGACAATTTGTGCATTTTGACCCTTCACTGACGCCGTAGCTTCCTCTTTCTTCCAGTGCTGGCGTCATTGGGCCTTATGCCCCATTGTATTTCATGAAGGTAAGACGTGTGTTAATGGCTCCCAGCATCGAAGTTGGTATAAGGTGGCTAAATATTGCCATCCAGTCTATTTGTTAAGCTAAACGGGCTGCTAACATGTTTACAAAGAGTTTGAGGAAAGTTTAATTGAGTTTAATGTGCATTTTGCATATTTATTTTGACTGTGAATCTGTGAATGCCAGTAGTTTTCTTTTCAGTGTTCTTTAGCTCTGAGTATATTGCCTTCTATTATGCAGATTGAAGCACTTTTGTTTTTGTGAACTTTATTTTTTGGGATATACGTATATTATTTTTGTTTTATTTGCAATACTGTATATGACAATGATGCCCCATTGTATTTCATGAAGGTTGGTGAAGAAGAAGTTGCCGAGTTTCTTGTGCCAATAAACGGCGTGGTCCAATCTGCAAATCAGAACGCCCGTGCCCACTCGTCCTTTCTGCCATACACCCCGTCATCACTGAACCAACAAAAATACACAACGCAGAGCATCGTGGTGTACAGAGAGGGGTCGCACGGGTTGGGTTACATTATTATAGGTAAAAGTTAAAGTAACCTTAAGTAGTTACTTTCATAATTGAATAACTATCAATTATCTTTTCAGAAAACATTAAAAGAAACACTTAACTTTTCAAAAGTAACTTCAACAACATTGTGTTGCAGTCGGTGCAGTTACCACCACCTAGAGGAAAGTAGTGGAAGAATATTTCCTGCATGTCACGTTCTTGCATGAAAGAATCCGGCACATGTTTATTAGTCAATGAATTATTCAGCCAATGTATGTAAAGTTAGAGAGTCGATAGATTGCAAATTGATGTTTGTATGCTTCAATGGTCTCATTGAATTACAACAACAACAAAACTAAACCTTGCCTTAAATGAAAATAGAGCAATAAATCATAGGACGGTCATGCCTGAACTATACACTTGTTGCTAATTAACTTTTAACATTAGAAAAATGGCACAGGGTGACTAATGAACTTTTCAAAGCCTGCATAAATTCAGTGAATTTCAGAATTAATAACTTGCATCTAAAATGAGATTTACTTCATGGTAATTTCACAGTCACACGCTTCGTTAATAGATGGATTAAAAAAAGAGGAGCGTGAGAGAGTGGGTTGGTATGATGGTCTTAGGCAAGGGGTGTCGAATGTACTTTCGGGTCGCAGTTAACTTTGTTCATTTGCCCCCTTCCTCCCAGTCAAAATGGATTGGACGTCTAGCACTGTAAATGGTAGCCAATGAGCTAACATGAAAGTGACTCAAAATACACCAAACCCGTTTGTTTTTGTCCTGTTTTTGACATGTGATGTCACTCCCAAAGTGAACAGCAACATGCTCTTCGTACATTAATACAGTATTCTTCATTCTACATACAGTAGGGCAAATAAGTATTTAGTCAACCACTAACAGTGCAAATTCTCCCACTTAAAAAAATATTAGAGACGCCTGTAATTGTCAACATGGGTAAACCTCAACCATGAGAGACAGAATGTGAAAAAAAAAAAAGACAGAAAATCACAATGTTTGATTTTTAAATAATTTATTTGCAAATCATGGTGGAAAATAAGTATTTGGTCAATACCAAAAGTTCATCTCAATACTATGTTACGTACCCTTTGTTGGCAATAACGGAGGCCAAACGTTTTCTGTAACTCTTCACAAGCTTTTCACACACTGTTGCTGGTATTTTGGCGCATTCCTCCATGCAGATCTCCTCTAGAGCAGTGATGTTTTGGGGCTGTCGTTGGGCAACACGGACTTTCAACTCCCTCCACAGATTTTCTATGGGGTTGAGATCTGGAGACTGGCAAGGCCACTCCAGGACCTTGAAATGCTTCTTACAAAGCCACTCCTTTGTTGCCCTGGCTGTGTGTTTGGGATCATTGTCATGCTGAAAGACCCAGCCACGTCTCATCTTCAATGCACTTGCTGATGGAAGGAGATTTTCACTCAAAATCTCTCGATACATGGCCCCATTCATTCTTTCCTGTACACAGATCAGTCGTCCTGGTCCCATTGCAGAAAATCAGCCCCAAAGCATGATGTTTCCACCCCCATACTTCAAAGTGGGCATGGTGTTATCCTGATGCAATTCAGTATTCTTTCTCCTCCAAACACGAGAACCTGTGTTTCTACCAAAAAGTTCTATTTTGATTTCATCTGACCATAACACATTCTTCCAGTCCTCTTCTGGATCATCCAAATGCTCTCTAGCAAACCGCAGACGGGCCTGGGCGTGTACTGGCTTCAGCAGGGGGACACGTCTGACAGTGCAGGATTTGAGTCCCTGGCGGCGCATTGTGTTACTGATAGTTGCCTTTGTTACTGTGGTCCCAGCTCTCTGTAGGTCATTCACTAGGTCCCCCCGTGTGGTTCTGGGATTTTTGCTCACCGTTATCATTTTGACGCCACGGGGTGAGATCTTGCATGGAGCCCCAGATCGAGGGAGATTATCAGTGGTCTTGTATGTCTTCCATTTTTGATTGCTCCGACAGTTGATTTCTTTACACCAAACGTTTTACCTATTGCAGATTCAGTCTTCCAAGCCTGATGCAGGTCTACAATTTTGTCTCTGGTGTCCTTCGACAGCTCTCTGGTCTTGGCCATTGTGGAGTTTGGAGTGTGACTGACAGAGATTGTGGACAGGTGTCTTTTATACCGATAATGAGTTAAAACAGGTGCCATTAATACAGGTAATGAGTGGAGCCTTGTTAGACCTCGTTAGAAGAAGTTAGACCACTTTGACAGCCAGAAATCTTGCTTGTTTGTAGGTGACCAAATACTTATTTTCCACTCTAATTAGGAAATAAATTCTTTAAAAATCAAAGAATGTGATTTTCTGTTTTTTCCCCCACATACTTTCTCTCAAGGTTAAGGTTTACCCATGTTGACAATTACAGGTCTCTCTAATCTTTTTAAGTAGGAGAACTTGCACAATTGGTGGTTGACTAAATACTTATTTGCCCCACTGTACATTATGAGTAGGGATGGGAAGTGATAGGATTTTTACGATTCCAATTCAATTATTAATATTGCTTAACGATTAGATTATTTATCGATTCTAATTTGGGAAAAAAAGAAGTACAAAAGTTTTGATTGGCATCTAGTTTGTTTAATCAGAAGTCACAACCTTACAAACTCACAAAGAGGTCAAAAGAGGCCCAAAGCCTCAATGTTAACTGTGGCAAATAGGCATGAATGTGTAACATTTTACTGAAACATTTTTCTAATAGAAATTAAAAATCCTCCTTTTTTAAAGGACATGAGCTGATAGCACTAAAAAATAATAATAAAAAAAAGATAAATACTGTCCAATACAACAGAACAGTGCTTAGTGCAGATGTGCAAAATTAACAATTCTTTTGCAGAAAAATAAGCATGTCTGCTTTTTCAGGGAGGATACGTGATCTTTCTGGACTTATGACGTCTCCAGCAGTGGAGAATACCCTCTCAGATGGGGTGGAGAAAACCTGCACACACAGAAAGTGTTCAGCTCGTCCAGACAGCAGGGGCACAGTATCTCTTTTGTTGTCCCAAATATTAACAAGTTTATAATTAGGTTGGTGTAATTAGATAAGGACGGTTGGATCTTATACAATATAAGAGGAATTTTAGCACAATCCTCCGTTAACTTGGATTTTTCAACTTCCTAGTTAGTTGGGGTACTCTATGGAAAGGCCTTTTGATACAGAGCAGAATAAAAGTGGTTTGGGACCAATGGAACCATCCTCTCTCCAATTATGGATGAAAATACGCTGATTGGCTTTCGTTGTCAGGTGCATTATGGAAAGTAATTTGGAACATCCACTTCCGTTTGTCGTAGCAACTCAAAAATACCACCATTGGATGAGGTATATACTTTTTCGTGGAAACAGTTGACAGATTGGCCCTACTACCCACCAAATTCAAATTATTCCAGAAAAAAAACACTGATTGGTGGACTACCGACCAAAATGAGTATTGAAATTGCTAACAAAATCGTTTAGGATTATTTTAGATGCTTAAATGTTACACTTTTCTTCTATAGTATTCGAGGTGGAATACGATAGACCCATAAATAGACTTTTTTTTTTTTTTTTGAATAATCACCATTTCTTTAAGTAGTCTCATGAATAATAAAGTGGCCTGTAAAAATCAATTCATAACCACTCGACAATGACTTTCTGGATTAAACTTGGGGTGTGGTTCCTCTTAGAATTGTCACATAATCTTAGTTGTTGAGTTGAACACATACTAATTATGAGGCAATCACAAAATAGTAACGCACAGGCACTAAGGAAACTAATCGGATTACTGGTTTGGAAAAATGAATGCGTTAGATTGCTTGTAACTAAAAGAATGCAATCAGATTACAGTAACGCGTTACTTACTGGAAATGAACAATCAGTAGTTTAAACTTAAATAACAAGAGCTCTCTTCAATACGTTCACTAATTTCACATCGATTTGGTACATACATTTTGTGGCGAGAGGCGTGGAGAATAATGACAGACACTGGCTTTTGTTTTTAGCACTTGTTGTTCTGTGCTGCATACACCGCACGACCCCAAGAAACAATGCAGTTTATTGAACAGAACACACATGACATAACAACAGCAATCACTACTCTGAGTCGTGGTTGCCACCACTACCCATCATCAATTGCGGCAGAACATATAAATGACAGTCGCTACAATATTTTACTCTTTAATAAACTGTCAAATTGCCACATATAACAACGCAACACAACATTTTATAAAAGAGTAGAATATTTAATTACCAAATCGATGTCGCATAAGTAAAGTAAGTGAAGGTGTTGACGGCGCGGTTTATTGTGAACGTGTGCGGGAATGTTTTGGTGTCAGAAAAGCACGAAATAGATGAGGCAGATCTGATCATGTCTGAAAGAACGCCCAAAGAACACTGGGTACGAAAAAATTTTTTTTTTCTAATTTGACTTAACCGAGATACATAAAGTTACACATGTTTTCCAGCCCCAAATTACTACTTACTTATTAAAAAATTGTATTCACACCAGGTTGACAAAAATCGAGTTTGGTTCACTTAATTTAATTAAGTTGTATATTAGAAACGGCAGTGTTGCCAGTGTTGTCAGTAACGCATTACTAATGTGTTACTGCAATTTGATTACTTTTTTCAGTAATGAGTAATCTAACGCATTCACTTTTCCAAACCAGTAATCTGATTCAAGTTAGTTTCCTTAGTGTCTGTGCGTTACTGTTTTGTTATTGCCTCAAAATGTATGTAAAATAAAGAATATTGTAGTCATGTACTCAGAGAATTTTGAATAGATAATGCTAGAATAATGTTCCCGGTATGCATTTCCATGGTAACGGCTCACAGCTACTTTCTGTTTTGGTCTTGAGTCACAAGTTTTGACCAGCCTGGTCATGAGAGGTGGGAACGGATCGCGTCGGGGCGCGGCACGTTTCAAACCGGTTACATTGGTGCCGTGACCCGGATCGGCAGCGAAGGTTTTCGGGGGGTGAGTGTGACACGCAGGCCCGCGTGTGTGAGGCGGTGCGTGGAAAACCATCCCTCTGATGCCTTCACGTAGGGACGCTGGTGGCTGTGCCGTTGGCTCGAGCATTTTATTATGTAAAACAAACTCAGATAAAAAGCTTGTAAAAGTAATGAATTCGTTCAAAAGTGCAACTCTTTAGCATTCAAAAACACTGAAAGAAATTAATAAAAACATTGTGGTGGTCAGTAAATGTTAATTTTATAGAGCAAGTGCAGGGAAATATAGAATTACTCCATTCTGAGGAAAAATATATGCAATCATGAGAAACAAACAAAGAAATAAAAATCAAAACACATCTCTAGTATTTAGTTGCACCACCTCTGGCTTTTATGACAGTTTGTAGTCTCTCATGCATGGACTTGATGAGTGACAAACAGTATTATTCATCAATTTGGTGCCAACTCTCTTTGATTGCAGGTTGCCAAATCACCCTTGCAGGTCGGAGCCTTGCTGTAGACCATTTATTTCAATTTCCACCACAGTTTATCAATAGGGTTGAGATCTGGGCTATTTGCAGGCCATGGCATTGACTGAATGAGTCTTTCTCCAAGGAATGCTTTAACAGTTTTAGCTCTGTGCCATGATGCATTGTCATCTTGGAAAATGACATATTTTCAATCGAAGGGATAAGAAAGCTAAAATTTAAATGTAAACGTGTGCATTTATTGAGGATTTAACCACAGCCATCTCCCCAGTGCTGTTGCCTTACATACAGCCTGTTAGGGCCTCCGCCCCTTCTTCCTGAGACCTTCGTCAGGTGAGGGGAGTTTGGCTGATTACAGGTCAGACGGGTGGAGCGGCCACAGCTGAGAGCGGTTAACATCAGCCAGCTTTAAAAGCCCAGCAGACGCACCACCAGGTCGCCCGATCAACTCGTCTGGTTCCACCGTCAGTTGTTTCTCGCATTGCTTTGATTCGTTCCTCTGATCACCGGCTCACGATTTGTTTTTTTCTCTCGCCCCAGGACCAGTTCTCTGCGTGCCCCTTGTCGGATTGCACGCCTGCCTCCTTCCGAGCTCAGCCACCCCAAACAGAGCAAGCTACAACAACACTTCTTCCTTGGTGTCGCTAATAAATCATTGCTCATCACAAGCCCTGTTTGTCTGCACCGGGATCCTCTCCTTCTCGCGCTCCCTAACACAGCCCCATATCATCAAGGACTGAGGGAATTTTAATGTTTTCTTCAGGCAGTCATCTTTGTAAGTCTCACTGGAACAGCACCAAACAAAAGTTCCAGCATCATCATCTTGTCCATTGCAGATTCTTGACTCATCACTGAAAATAACCTTCATCCAGTCATTCACAGTCCATGATTGCCTCTCCTTAGCCCATTGCAGTCGTGTTCTTTTCTGTTTAAAAGTCAATGATGGTTTCCTTTTAGCTTTCCTGTATGAAAATCCCATTTCCTTTAGATGATTTTGCACAGCTCTGTCACATACCTTGACTCCAGCTTCCTCCCAATTCTTCTTCGTTTGTCTTGTTGTACATCTTCTGTTTCAAGACATATGGCCTTGAATTGTTTGTCATGATGTTTTGATGTCCTCCTTGGTCTACCAGTACACTTAACTTTAACAACCTTGCCATGCTGTTTGTACTTGGTCCAGATTTTTGATACAGCTGACTGTAAACAACCCACATCTTTGGCAACCATACGTGAAGTGTTACCTTCTTCAAGAAGTTTGATAATCCTCTCCTTGGTCTCAAAAGACATCTCTCTTGTTGGAGCCACGATTCTTATGAATCCTCTTGGTCCAGCAGCCTTCCAAGGTGTGATAACTGCACTGTTTTTAACAGCTGACTAATGGGGCCAGGGGCCCAATTAAGGAAAGGAAATTGACTGGGTGTGTGTCTTTTCTACTGAAAATAGAGTGATTCCATATTTTTTTCTTCAGAATGGAGTGATTCTATATTTATTTCCCTGGATTTGCTATATAAGAGTAACATTTACTGACCACCAAAATGTTTTTCATTCATTTGTTTTAGTGTTTCTGAATGCCAAGGAGTTGCACTTTTGAACTAATTCATTAGTTTTTCAAGCTTCTTATCTGAGTTTGTTCTACATAATAAAATGTGTGAGTGAGGGCTCATCCGAGACTGGTGATTCTATACTTTTTGCTAGGGGTTGTATTTCAGTGGAAGTGGAACTCCTAGTCAAAATGGATTGGTCGTCGAGCGCCGTCAATGGCAGCCAGTGTGTTAACTTATCTGGCCAAAAATACACATTTGGACTAATTGCCATAAATGTGGCCCACGAACCGAAAGTAGTTTGACACCCATGGTCTTAGGATCATGGTTTGTATGCTTCTTGCATCCAGAGAATTTTTTGGCCTACCAGAGAGTATGCGGACAGTACAGTAGTTTCGTATTTTCATCATCCCCTTATTTGTCTGTTCTGCTGGAGGCAAAGAAAAAAAAAATCAGTCAAGAGAGTGCATCCCATTTAATCCCATCTGGCAGAGACAGAAACCCCATGCATCGGTTCTCTCCCCTCTTGGTCACAAAAGAAAGGGCTGCATTGGCACTGCCCCGTTGCAGACCCCAGATAATTAAAAGTGAAGTATAAATCAGTGTGTAAGCAGTAATCACACCAGCTCCCACCACATACTATAACTGAAAACAAATGTGCCGTGCCGACAAAGACTCAGGAATATAACAGACACCATACTGTATCGATCTTCAACTAAAATAACACCGCAAACAGCATTTTAGAGTGAGAATCAAGGCGCTGCAAAATGATTTTCAAAACCATATCCTGTTACTTGCATAGTAAAAAAAAAACATTCTATCAGCCGTTATCTCAAGTGATTGATGAATAGAGTCGACAGCTGCGAAGATGGAGATGTAGGAGCAGAGGCACAAAGCAGACAATATTGATCGGTCCCAAAAAAATGTGAAAATTGTGAGACATGAAAAGAAACTATTGATCAATACTGAAATCCTACTGATTAAAGTCTGGCCAGCGCAGGAAGTCAATAATGCTTTACCAGTGACTGCTTCCTCAGCAAGTCAGCGAGTGGTACACTCTGACAACAATGCAATTGAGCAAAAAGCATGAGAAGCCATGATAGGACCCATCCATCTATTTCTGATGAGTAAAAGGAGAATCTATGTCTTTCTAAATGCCTTCTTACTTCGAAGTCATATTTATAACAGAGGTGATTGCTCTAAGAGTGCAAGGAAAGCTCAGTGTTCCCTAAAATGTCAGAAAATATATCAAATTATTTCCTCTTGTGTGTACATGTCATTGACCAAATACGCGGTACAACGTGCTCCACTTATGTTCAGAATTAACTTATCACTGGTGACCAGAGGTGGATAGAGTGGCCAAATGTTTTACTCCGAAGTAAGAGTAGCGTTACTTCAAAATAATATTACTCAAATAAAGGTAGTCACCCAAAAGATGTACTCAAGTACAGGTAAAAGGTATTTGGTGAAAATAACACGTGAGCAACATGGTGAGCAGTGTTGTCACAGATTACTTGGAAAATTAATTTAATAACTGATTACACCTCAAAAAAGTAATCTAGCTACTTTACTGATTACTTTATTATCAAAGTAACTAAGTTCCTTTAAAAGTAACTTATCAGTTACTTTTTTTTTAACCAATTTTTCTCCTTTTGCTGCCTCAACATAAAAATGACAACAGAAAGATGTCATCGCATGTAATTGTATTTTTTACTTAAGGCTTTATCGTCTAATTAGCGAGGGTTTAATTCGTTGATGGAGTTGATTTCAACCACCAACTGACTCGCTCTACCTTAGCCACTGTGGAGCCCTGAAACTGACAAATAACTGACAAACTGCACGGAATTTGAAACCCAAACCCTGCGGAATTTGTTGAAATCAACTTCAACGACTAATTAAACTCCTGCTAACTCAAAGATTATAATAGTAATGATAATAATACATTTTGTTTCTAGAGCGCTTTTCAAACCACACAAAGACGCTTCACAAGAGACATGGAATCACAGTACGATAAAAAAGGTATTAGAAGGATAAAAGATTAAAAGCACAATAAAAAGAAGTAAAAATATAAACACAGCTAGGGGTTATGGTGGGAAGACTGAACAGGTGTGTTTTCAGTCTGGGAGTTCCAGAGCTGGGGGGCACACTGACTAAAAGCTCTGGAACCAAAAGTGGAGAGGCGGACACGGGGGACGGAGAGGGGGAAAATAGTTGTAGAGTGAAGTGGACGGGTTGGATTGTTTAAACAGAGTAGATTACAAAGGTAGGGAGGGGACAGGCCATGGAGTGTTTTGAAGGTGATGATGAGGATCTTTTAATTGATTCTATGTTTGACGGGAAGCCAGTGAAGTTGACGGAGGACGGGGGTGATGTGGTGTGTTGCGGAGGTTCGAGTGATGAGGCGTGCTGCTGAGTTTTGGAGGAGCTGCAGTTTCTGGAGGGACTTGTTAGGGAGACCGAAGAGCAGTAAGTTGCAATAATCGAGCTGGGAGGTTATTAGATCACAGACCAGGGTGGAAGCGGTATGGCGGGTGAGAGAAGGGAGGAGACGAGAAATGTTGCGAAGGTGGAAATTGGCTGATCTGGTGATGCTGTTGATATGTGACCAGAAGGAAAGCGTGCTGTCGAGGATGACACCCAGACTCTTAACCTGAGACGAAGGAGAGATCGGTACATTGTTGATGGTAATAGAGAACTTATGGACATGAAAGAGCATTGCAGTGGTTCCAACTCGGAGGACCTCTGTTTTGGAGCTGTTGAGTAGGAGGAAGTTAGAGGAGAACCAAGAGTTAATGTGATCTAAGCAGAGGGTGAGGGAGGAAGGTGGGAGGGAGGCGGTTGGTTTTGAGGAGATGTAGAGCTGGGTGTCATCAGCGTAACAGTGGAACTGGATGTTGTGTTTGCGGAAGATGGAACCGAGGGGGAGAATGTAAATGATAAAGAGGAGCGGCCCCAGGACAGAACCCTGGGGCACGCCAGCGGATACAAGGAGGGAATTGGATTTATGGGGCCGAATTTGACGAATTGTGTGCGGTTGGACAGGTAGGAAGTGAAGCAGGAAAGGGGTGTGTGGGTGATACCAATGGAGGAGAGTCGGTCGAGAAAGATTGTGTGGGAAATGGTGTCAAAGGTGGCAGTGTGATCGAGGAGCACAAGAATTGATAATAAACCGGAATCGGATGCTATGTGGAGGTCGTTTGTAATTCTGAGTAAGGCTGTTTCGGTGCTATGGAGGGGGCGGAAACCAGATTGAAAGTGCTCGTAAATGTCATTGGTAATTAGGTGGGTATGGAGTTGGGATGCAACGGTTTTTTCAAGAATTTTGGAAATGAAAGATAGGTTGGAGATGGAGTGGAGGTTATTGAAACTGGTGGCATCCAGGGTGGGTTTCTTCAGAATGGCTGTGATGGAAGCAGTTTTGAGAGATGGAAGAACCGTACTGGATGTAAGTGAGGAGTGGATGATAGTAGTGATGAGGGGAGCTATTTAAGGAAGACAAGCTTTGATGAGAGCAGGTGGAAGAGGATCAAGGTGACAGGTAGTGGGTTTGGATTTAGTGATGATGTCAGAGATGGCCGGGATTGAAGGAAGGGTAAATGAGGAGAGGGTGCTGATGAGAGGAATGGGCTGATGAGATTAAGTCCAATGTCAAAAATTCTGAACTTCCCCTTTAAAATAAAGACCTAGCTGTTAATATGTTGCCTATAAAAGTTGTAAAGCAAAATACAAAAATGAATGAAATGAACAAGAATCCTACAAAGTATTTCAAAATGGGTAAGAGTTATTTTTGAACAGATCATGTGACTAGCACATTAGAGATGGTCCTTTGCTTTGCTTAGCCAAAACTACACCTAAGGAGGCAAGATGGACATTTACAATTTCTTTTAACCTAAGCCTTCAAAAGCTACCAACAACAACTGAGCTTGAACCGAGGATTGAACACGAACCGTGTCAAGATGTATATGGCGGAAAACACTCAGGTGACTTGAAGTTCCGCTTCGAGACCCCCAATTTGGCCAAATTTCAAAATTGTCCGATATGTATGTGTGATACATCATTGGAAAGCTTAGAATCTCAATTTTCTTGGGGAATAAAAATTTTGAACACGAGGGCATTTACAAAAAAAAAAAAAAATTAACAGCAAAACCCTAAGTGGAGTTGAGAGCATAATTAAAGACGCGATGATTTTAACGAGATATTATCGCGTACTTACCTCTTTTCGATCCAAAAACTCCAGGTAGCATGTATCACCGACAAGACACAGCTGTGAATGGCCACAGCTGGATTTTTGGGGGATTTTATGGGTGAAACATGGTAATATAACAAGGGTCGCGCTGCAGAAATCGCAGACATCAAGGAGTAATCGGGATTTTCATTTTCATATATTTACCCTTTTAAATGTTTTGTTTTGGGTTTTTTTTCCAATTTTTCTTTGTTTGGATCGATTATTCATCTCAAATATTGGGGAAAATGCGACAGTAATGAAAAAAATACAATTAGGCAATTGTTATGGGGTAAATATCAGTGACATTTTTTTACAGACACCAATTTTTTCATTGTGACGTAATTTGTTTAAAAGTTTAAAATATGCGAGTGAATAATTAAAAAAAATTTTTTAAACTAAATATTAGACATCAATTAACATACCTGTCAACCTGAGGCCGTTGGCAATCTTACAAATAGTGACGTATGCCCTTACAAATTAGTGACTAATCTTACAACTTTGTATATAGCGTGCAATATGAAACAAAAATAAAACACAATTTTTAAAATTATATGAATTTATTGGTAATGTAACATATAACCTGGAGCAATCAAAGAACAATCAATATCTACAGCTACATCATGTTTACTAATATTAAAAGTGACTTTTGTTATAATTGTATGTAGCCCTTTTGGCAATTTCTATCATGTCTTGATGGCTGCACTTCATGGCACTTCAGCTCGCATTTCAGTTTGACTTGATGCAATCTTTGAGTCAGGGAAAATTTATTTTGCTAATTCTGAGAAGTAATCAGCAATAGTTGCAGGCAAGTTGTGTTCGGCAACAAATTGGCTGAATAAAATCGCCGCTTTCGTCACTTTTCATTCTGCACACTTCATCTTTATGACCAGTGTTGTTAATCTTACTTTAAAAAAGTAATTAATTAGTTACAAATTACTTCTCCCAAAAAGTAATTGAGTTAGTAACTCAGTTACCTGAAGGTAAGAGTAATTAGTTACTTGGTAAAATAACTGGTCTTACCTTTCATGTTCAACTGCTTTTCAGCCTTGTTTGCGTTTTCCGCCTTATACTGTGTTTATTTATACATTATAGGCCAAAAGTTTGGAGACACCTCAAGGTTGGATACTTTGAAGAATGTAGAATATAAAACCTGTTTTCAGTTATTTCACTTTTTTTGCCAAGTATATAATTCCACATGTTTTGATAACTTCAGTGAGAATTTACAATAGTAATTTATTCGAAATGCTCTTTGTATATGACTACAGGCTTGTTCATTCTACATACACCACGAGGCAACAACAAAATAGTAATGCACAGGCACTAAGGAAACAAACTTTTTTTGCTCGTTACTGAAAGAAAATATTCAGATTGCAGTAAAGATGCATAATGATTGAATGAACTGTCTGAGGCTGAATCCCTTTTTTGATTCACAGCAAAATGACCGAATCAGTGATCAATGATCTTGTCGTATTAACGTCCGCGGGAGGCATTTTTGATCTGAGTTGACTGTACTCATCATCCTCGTGACACTTGCGTTGCTAAATATCACTAGTGAAAAATCGATCTTATTTCTGATGATTTTTGCTATTGTAGGTGCTTGTGTTTGGGGACTTGATGTCTGGCACTCTAGTTTCTTTCCCTACTGAGCAGCTGAGTCGCTCCACCATCACAAACCACTGATGCGGACAACACTTTGAGCTTCCCCTCATTGAAAGACCAGCATCTGCCACTGATTTGTAAGTATGGAATATGATATCGGGCCAATATAAATCCTATTCTTCCATTTCTTTGTTCTTTATGTTTTACCTAGTTGCTGAAGAAAGTGAGGGACAAGAACCTCCAGGGCGAGAATCAAAGCTAATTTTATGCAATGTGCAGCTGACTATAAAACGCAATGCCTCGGGATGTATAGCAAAGAGACGAGTCCTTCCTCCATCCAGACGGAATATACGATGAAAAGGCCAATACGAATAGCCAATGCAATGCAAGAGTTTCGAGCATTTACAGTATGACCGGACAGGATTTAGCAAGTGTCTAAATAGAAATAGAATAAACTTCCAGCAAAAATACTTTATTATTTAGAAGGTAATGCCTCTCATTACTTCCCAAGTCAAAGAACCTGACATTGAGCATTACAAATTTAAATCACAACTTAATGGACGATATACATGCAAATCTTCACATTTAAAACCACGTAGTAAAGAAAGAATGTGAAAACAATCCCAACAAACCTTCTGTGAGCTGTATTTATCCATCTGCTAATCTGCGGGAATCAAAGCTTGTTATTGTGATTACCCGCTAATCAGCACCAAAAGCACACAAGAGGCCATCAGCGAACCATATTACTCTGTGGGTGTAAGTGCACAAAGCCCCTTGTAATCAATAAGGTTGCATGCAAGCACTGGAATCTTGATTCCTTCTGTTCCCGGGTAAACTGTCGTATGGATAGGAATGACAGTTATACCCAGGATGGTCAGTGTTTTCCCAGGCAGGCCCCCAATGTTAAACAATAATGACTTTTTAATGCGAACGTAAGATTACGTTGTCACTGTGAAATATGGCTCTTCATGGGAATGAAGGTTTAAATGTGAATTACAGGCATACATTACAGGGGAAGCAACCGTCATAAATTCAAACGAATCTTTACAGACCTTTCAATGTCATTCACTGTAGGGAAGGCAAAAGGCAACCATAGCTTTTGTCCTATTTACTTAATAGTCAAAGATCCCTTGTTATTTATTTTAAAACATTGTTATTATAATCAGGGCCAGCCCAGGCCATTTGGGGGCCCTAAGCAAAATAATGCCAAGGGGCCCATATTTTTGTAAAAATGTATTAAAATTGTAACCTTATGTGCATCTTTCTTGATTCTTGAAAAAAAAAAAAAAATTTAGCCCCGGAAAATATTCGTCAACAAAAACGTGTACTGTGGGGAGTGCGCAACTAATTAAGTAGATCCACCGTAGGCTTATACATGGCATACTACTTGATAATAATATCCGATATAAATGAAAGAGACAGATAATTTTCTCCACGGTATTTTGCAGACTATTTTTGTACCTTTCCACACTTCGTTTAAGGTGCGTTTAAGCCCCCCCCCGCTTCTGCAAGGTACGCCTGCATTTGCGCAAACTACGCATGCGTAGAAAGAAGAAGCCTAATGTGTTACGTCATTGCCCGCGCGGTTTACCTCTGACCGGAAAGTCATTACTTGCCCGCAGCAAATTTCGAAATCACTACACGTTACTGTCATTATTTTGTGATCACTGTTTTTTTCATGATCGCAGTTGAACGCATCACGCAGGAGTGAAAGTGAAGGGAGAGCACTTCTACGAGCAGGCGCCGAGTTGTGATAAAAATAAATCTTTATAAAATAACATAACCCTGACATCATTACTTGGGATGTTACAATCCACCTCATCCGCGATGGGAGGACCCCCATATTGAGACGTCACATAGTTTGAAGGTTCAAGAAAAATGTATGGAAAGGAAAAGAGCAGGAATGCCATGTCGTGATCGTCCGCCTCCATTGTTCACGATGCTATCATGCTGCACTAAAAACAGCGACGGCATGACGTCCCTTGCTGAGTATCCGAATGTTGTACGGTGACAGCAGTCCATATTCGGTGGCGGGTGCCCTGCGGCTAATGGCAATTACCAGTACGACATATTGAAAAGCTCAGCTGACAACTACGTTTAAGTCAGAGTGTCTTGCACAACAACTTCAACAACATGCTCTATTACCTTGATACTGTTGTTTCTTTTCTTCTCCGATTTTCTTCTTCTTTCGTTTCTCTGCTCCAAAGGGTAAATTCTCTTCGACATATTCGTGCATCTATTTTCCAATCAAGTTTGAGCACCAATCATCGCAAAGCAGGTTCAATGTCACTCCCCAGGTTGCCAGATTGTAATGACAAGAAAATGGATTTTTGCATAGATAAACGGCAATGTGCGCCACATTATTCACGATGCTCTATTAACAACGTATACAATGCGCTTGCCAGATTGGGGGCCCCCTAGTGGTGGCCCTAAGGAGCTGCATAGTCTGCGTATAGGCTGGGCCGGCCTTGATTATAATCAATGTTTCCTCTAATTTTTCATTTGTCTGAGCGGACACACATGCTTCCTGAGCAAACTGAGGACCACTGTGAGCAACATAGATTTGTACGCTGTGGCCACACATCAATATCACGCCCGTTCAAAACCTTGGATCACAGCAAGTTGCATGGCTTATTAAAACAGTCTTTTTCAACCGGTGTGCCGCGGCACACTAGTGTACTGTGAGAGATCATCAGGTGTGCCACGGGAAATGATCCAATATTTCAAATTTTTTTTTTTTTTTTTTACATCGTCGGGCGGAGTTGGAAGGAAGTATGAGGTAGAAAGTTCTCGGTCGTATGCAGATGAGCAAGGTATTGCTCGTGGTGCGTTCAAAAACTGCTCAGATTTCAAGCCATTAGCCATCTTGCTGTCCGCGACAATGTGGAACCCAGCACTTTTATTGTATATCATTTGATTAGACTCGTCGAGTGTTGATATACATTAAATGGTCCTTTCTATCTTCTTTATATGTGACGAATGCCAATCCTCCTTCTGTGTTTTATCCCAACACATTGTCGAGGACAGCAAGGTGGCTGATGGCTAGAAATCTGAGCAGGTCTTGAGCAGCTACCCAATAGCGCCATGGTGCCAAGCAAGCTTAAACATCATCTCCAAACGAAACACCCGTCGCTTCAAACAATGGACTACTAGTATTTTGTTCGCCTTTGTAAAAACAGAGAAACAGGCAACTTTTTTGAGAAAAGCTACACAGGTAAATGAGAAAGCCCTTCAAAGCCAGTTAGCTTGTTGCTGAACTTGTTGCTAAATCCAAAAAGTTCCACATTGTGGCAGGGACATTAATACTACCTGTCTGCAAAGCCATTGTCACCGAGATGCTAAGCCCTGATGTGGTTAAAGACATTGCTAAGGTCCTCCCGCCTGATAATTCTGAGCTTTTCAAGCCTAACTAAATACTTTTTTTTGCCATAATAGAATAAAGTGTGATTGCACATCCACTCACTGGGTGGCAGTGACGCTCTCATTTTCAGAGTTTGTGCAGTATTTTGAACCAAACAAGAGCACACAGTAAGGAGCACTGGAGATATGAAGAAGCGTATGTAGCGTTTGGTTTTTCAAAAAATGTTTGCAGCAGACAGCATGAAGCCAAATCAATTAAGATGTCACTTAAGACATTAGACCCCAATCAAATTGATAAGTCGCTTGATTTGTTTGGGGTTTTTTTTCAGTGAGAACGTGCCGAATATTGCCAACAAACGTCCCGCTTTGTCAGTGTTACATCAGTAAACCAGTGAGCACTGTTAGCATCATATAAGGTGGCATGCCAAGTTGCTCAGTGCAAAATAACCCCACACCATAGCAAAGGAGCTGATGCTGGCTGCAAAAAGCAAAAACTGTCCTTCTGTCCAATGACTACTGGCGTTTTTGTTGTATTATTTTTTTGTTTTCCGGTCAATTTGTTGGGCATATTATACTCATCGAGGGTGTAGGTTTGCATAGGGATGGTAGAGAATTAACACAACCAACTTTTCAGGATGCTCAAACTGTCCCCACCAATTTCTAAGCAACCTTATTTGCATTATGTAATGAGTTCCGTTATACAGGTAATTTAGATTGCGTCCCATATGTTTTAAGAATAGAATTAACCCTACCATTATTAAGTAAATTATTTTCATTATGTTCAGACTTACCCCTTTTCACTTGCTAAATGTGCCAGTTAATTTTCTTCCCATTTAAACGCCTGTTTGATTGCTTGATGACTTGACCCACTCAAGCGCACACAGCCTTAACACAGAGAACATGTCAACAACATGCCACATCCTCCGCGCCCTTCAAAGAGGAGGGATAGTAGAAGTCATTTTTTTTTTGGCGAGCAGCAGCCACTGTACGTGTTGTAAAAAGATGTCAATGTTGTGGAGCTGGGAACACGCCACTAATTTTGCTACTAAAAGCATCAGAGCTGGCATTACATTAAATTGTGTGAACTTGCTAGCCTGCAAAACTCGAGTGGGAAGCTGCATAGAAAGAAGTGTCCTCCTCGAAGTTTTCTACTGGTAACGTTATTTACTGTGAGAAATCGAGTTTTATCACTTTCGCCTTAATTTTTATTTTATTCATGTGGTCTTAAAGCAGCCCAAAGGAGCTTCCATTTTTGGTTGAATTTAGCTGTGTGAGAGTGTTAACAAATTTGTATTTATTGTTTATGTAATTTATGTTCAGATATTGAAATTTAAATTTGCTAATAAAATCAAGACATTTATTCTGGAAGTTTCTTTAGTAGTTTTGAAAACAGGTTTGAATTGAACGGTGTATCATCTGAAGCAATATACATGAAAGTTAGTATACGTCCATACAGATTTATTTTGCATTGATAGTTTAGTCTATCAATTAATTAGGTTCATATTAGGGCTGTCAAACGATTAAATTTTTAATTGAGTTAATCACAGCTTAAAAATTAATTAATCGTAATTAATCGCAATTCAAACCATCCCTAAAATATGCCATATTTTTCTGTAAATTATTGTTGGAATGGAAAAATAAGTAAAGTAGTGATTGAAATTACACCACAAGGTGTCAATGGCGAGTTTTAGATTAATTAGAGATTTAGCCAAGGCGAAGTCTGAGTAAGTTTTATGTGTATTTTGCATAGCTATTTTGTTTGGAAATGCCAGTTCTCTTTGCATTGAGCGCTTTTCTTTTTATGAACATTATTTTTTTGAGTGAGAGGAATATTTTGTTGTTGTTGTGCTTTCACTAAATGATACTGTAGCAACTTAACTGTTCCGCCCAAATGCATGCTGGGAAGTTGTGCGACCATGACTGTTAGTAATGGCTGCAAATGGTATACAATATGTTCTGTGTTGTGTTCAATTATGCGTGTTAAGAAAAAGATCGTCTCCTGCTTTGCCCAAATGCATGCTGGGAAGTTGGGCAACCATGCCTGTCAGTAGTAGCTGCAAATGGTATACAATATGTTCTGCGTTGTGTTGAATTAAGCGTGTTAAGAAAAAGATCGTCAATGAACGCCTGTGTCCACTCGCATTTCTCTGCCTTTTCGCTCCCAATGTGCTAAAACGGCATCATTGTAAACTGATTGAGGCAATGCATGATCGGGTCATTCCATGCATGCGTTAATTGCACCAAATATTTTAACGTGATTAATTAAAGAAATTAATTACTGCCAGTTAACGCGATACATTTGACAGCCCTAGTTCATATTCATGAGAAATGTAGCCCTGACCCCCGTTCACCCAATCTGTTTGGTATTATTAATGTCCTGTCCCCAGCAAAAACTGTTCATACAGGTTTATGCTATTATATCGTCCCTACCAATGTTGAGACCACAACTACGCCTTGGGTCCTCACGAGTTAATGTTGCTGATGAATTTGAATGTATTATTATTTATTGATTTTATTACATTTTAGTTTTAGGCAAATTGATGCACTTTAAGTCTTTTCTGTTACAAACAAAACATTGTTAATTAGGTTATACTTTATTCTAAGTTTATATACACCGCTGGCCAAAAGTATTGGCACCCCTGCAATTCTGACAGATAGTTCTCAATTTCAGAAAATGATTGCAATTACAAATGCTTTGGTAGTAATATCTTCATTTATTTTGCTTGCAATGAAAAAACACAACAGTGTCGCGCTGACACCTGACTGCTGCTTTGACGTTTCTATTGAATTTTATTTTGTGAACTGCATAGATTTTCTTGTGCTCTGATTATGCACAAGCAGTACACGATTGTGCCCGCGCACAGTTTAGAGGGAATATTGACCCCAAATACAGTGCCTTGTAAAAGTATTCGGCCCCCTTGAACCTTGCAACCTTTCGCCACATTTCAGGCTTCAAACATAAAGATATAAAATTTAAATTTTTTGTCAAGAATCAACAACAAGTGGGACACAATCGTGAAGTGGAACAAAATTGATTGGATAATTTAAACTTTTTTAACAAATAAAAAACTGAAAAGTGGGGCGTGCAATATTATTCGGCCCCCTTGCGTTAATACTTTGTAGCGCCACCTTTTGCTCCAATTACAGCTGCAAGTCGCTTGGGGTATGTTTCTATCAGTTTTGCACATCGAGAGACTGACATTCTTGCCCATTCTTCCTTGCAAAACAGCTCGAGCTCAGTGAGGTTGGATGGAGAGTGTTTGTGAACAGCAGTCTTCAGCTCTTTCCACAGATTCTCGATTGGATTCAGGTCTGGACTTTGACTTGGCCATTCTCACACCTGGATACGTTTATTTTTGAACCATTTCATTGTAGATTTTGCTTTATGTTTTGGATCATTGTCCTGTTGGAAGATAAATCTCCGTCCCAGTCTCAGGTCTTGTGCAGATACCAACAGGTTTTCTTCCAGAATGTTCCTGTATTTGGCTGCATCCATCTTCCCGTCAATTTTAACCATCTTCCCTGTCCCTGCTGAAGAAAAGCAGGCCCAAACCATGATGCTGCCACCACCATGTTTGACAGTGGGGATGGTGTGTTCAGGGTGATGAGCTGTGTTGCTTTTACGCCAAACATATCGTTTTGCATTGTGGCCAAAAAGGTCAATTTTGGTTTCATCTGAGCAGAGCACCTTCTTCCACATGTTTGGTGTGTCTCCCAGGTGGCTTGTGGCAAACTTTAAACAAGACTTTTTATGGATATCTTTGAGAAATGGCTTTCTTCTTGCCACTCTTCCATAAAGGCCAGATTTGTGCAGTGTACGACTGATTGTTGTCCTATGGACAGACTCTCCCACCTCAGCTGTAGATCTCTGCAGTTCATCCAGAGTGATCATGGGCCTCTTGGCTGCATCTCTGATCAGTTTTCTCCTTGTTTGAGAAGAAAGTTTGGAAGGACGGCTGGGTCTTGGTAGATTTGCAGTGGTCTGATGCTCCTTCCATTTCAATATGATGGCTTGCACAGTGCTCCTTGAGATGTTTAAAGCTTGGGAAATCTTTTTGTATCCAAATCCGGCTTTAAACTTCTCCACAACAGTATCTCGGACCTGCCTGGTGTGTTCCTTGGTTTTCATAATGCTCTCTGCACTTTAAACAGAACCCTGAGACTATCACAGAGCAGGTGCATTTATACGGAGACTTGATTACACACAAGTGGATTCTATTTATCATCATCGGTCATTTAGGACAACATTGGATCATTCAGAGATCCTCACTGAACTTCTGGAGTGAGTTTGCTGCACTGAAAGTAAAGGGGCCGCATAATATTGCATGCCCCACTTTTCAGTTTTTTATTTGTTAAAAAAGTTTAAATTATCCAATAAATGTTGTTCCACTTCACGATTGTGTCCCACCTCTTGTTGATTCTTGACAAAAAAATTAAATTTCATATGTTTATGTTTGAAGCCTGAAATGTGGCAAAAGGTTGCAAGATTCAAGGGGGCAGAATACTTTTGCAAGGCACTGTATGTAAACCCTCCATGACAGACACAGTAAAAGGTCAAAGCCCCCCAAAGCGTGCAACAAACCAGCAAAGGAATTAGAAAACTGTCGAAGTTCTGTACCAGCAGCCTTCATGGCTCAACGCTTCTCTACTGTGTTACCCCCAAACAAACAAACTCATTTGCATTTCATACCCACCATGCAGATGGATGACCCAGTACTTAACAAAAAGATACATGAGCAAATTTTTAAACGCGGCATGATTTTGTTCGTGCATTTGTATTTTTAACCAGGACAAAAAAAGACAATGGCATATCATTTTGATGAGAATGTTTGGATTTAACACTTTACAGCCACGTAAAGTGTTCCCGCACACCATGTTAAAGTATATTAGTGTGATACATTTGAAGGGAGGAAAAAAGGGGATTAAACAGCAGTTGAGGGAGAAAGCATCTCATCTGAATCCCTCCAGCTCTCACGTGAGGCCATTATCCTCCCTGTGTATGATTCTCTGATGTCTCATATGCAGCACTAAAGTGCCCCTCTCATTAAAACAAAACAATGTGATATCTCCAATTTCTAATTAAATAGGACATTATCTTCAAGACAAGCTAGGGAGGAATGAGGCCCTCAAACGCTTTATGAAAATAACATTCTGCTCATCGTCTAATCATGCTTTTGGTGATCTCAATGGTGTCACTCTTATTCAGCCCATACTCGGGGACAGAGTGAGCTTATTACACAGATAATCTATTCAAGAGGATGGGCTGGGGAGTTTTTTGTGCAGGTTTAATGCTAATGTAAATTCTGGTTGATGGAAAATAGGAGTGCTCATAAAGGATTCTTAGTAACCACCATCAGGCACAAATGCAATCGGTATTTATTTGTGTTATTACTGTTGATTGAGCAAAACAAGAACAACAAAAAAAGCTACAGTATTTTTAGGACTATAAGTCACACCTTAGTATATGTCACACCACCGAAACATTGCGCAATGAAGGGAAAAACAAACAAACAAAAAAACAAGTCGCACAGGAGTATAAGGCTACATCTACACTAGGTCGGTTAATGGCCTTAAATACGTAATTAGTTAGACTGTACTATACAAGATAAGTTCTTGCATTGAGTAGTTAGCAAGCTAATATTACCCTTCGCTCAGTGCTTAATTTGTAAATCATAAGGTGCCGGAACACAAAGTACATATGACAGTGCAAGGATGACAAGACGGGCACAGGTCCCGGAATGCACGCAGAAAATGTACTGAAAACAACACGCAAATGCCCACTTGCCATGCTGTGGGACTTACATGCCTCAATTTCAGATAATATCCGTGGTATAGATGTTATGAGAACAATTTACTATTATTTAGGCTATACACTGCACAGAACGGGCAATTGCCCACAGAACCACAGGTGGGACTTAAAGTAGACAGTCATCAAATAGTTGCTCAATAGGTCCAACATATAAAACATTAAAAAAAAACCTGAGTTGACAATAAATAACAAATCTGCCATTATTATTATTACTATAATAACGGGTTGGTTTGGGGAAGCTCTCTGATTGGTCATTTGCCGTGTATTAATCACGATATAACATGACTAGATGATTAATACATGGCTAGGGCCTCTGGGCCTCATCACCAAATGTATCACTGCACCGGTATATTCCTGCCTTGAATCTGTGGTTTACTCGGTGGTTTACTTGGTTGACTCGTTTTGAACCATCTTCCTACTTTTTGAAAAAAGACAGTAAATGCAACTGTCTTTTTGGCATGTTGAAATACCGTTTCTTCCTGGCTGCTTGCTCCCCAGACAGTGTTAGACAGTGTTGTTGATTTTACTTTGAAAAAGTAATTAATTACAGTTACAAATGACTTCTCCCAAAAAGTAATTGCGTTAGTAACTCAGTTACCTGAATGTAGGAGTAATTAGTTACTTGGCAAAGTAACTAGTGATCATTTTCATGTTTTTTTTTTTCTCAAAAAAAAAAAACAAAAAAAAACCAAAACAGGTCACACAATGTAAAGTTTAAAGGGTTTGGGGACAATTGGCCCTAGCCCAATTCTTTACCCTAAACTTAACTAGACACAGGTGTATTGCGGATACTGCGATAACTAGATAATAACCTTTGCTATGTGTGGAAGTCATTTAAAGTTGTGAATCAATCGTTAAAGTTATTAAAATTGCTCCCGTTATTGCATTAGTTCCCTTCTGTCTACTTTCAACATGTGTAAGTTTTAAAAATGTTTCATCATATAAAGATGGATTTAAGTCAAGATTTTGCCGATTTAGGAGCATTTTAGATTTTAAAAAAAAAAAAAAAAGTTACTTAAGCTCGCTAGGAAGGATCTCTACATCCTGAGAGATCTACTGCTTTAAGATGGCGGCTGTTTACTAACGCATGTAGTCCTTAAAACATGTTGCCAATGCAGCCATGTCTGTCATTTGCATCGAGTTCTATAATATAGGATATCTACCGTATCATGTGGGCGTAGTTTGTAGGCTATGGCAACAGTCAGGTATTATTGGAGCCACCTAGCATCGCGTTTGCAACGGCGTCTTCCCCACGCCTGCTCTGCTCTGTCGTCTCCGTGAGTCCGTCTCTCTCAGACTTTTTTTATTCAGCCAACTTAGTATAGTAACGCACGCCTGCCTCAGTAAGGGTAACGGTGTTGCCAAGATGAGAAAATTATGAATTAGATTACTCATTACTGAAAAAAATAACGCCGTTAGTAACGCCGTTATATTCTAACGCCATTATTAACAACACTGTCCCCAGATGCCGCAAATTTTTGCCGCAGGTTTTTTTTTTTTTTTATGTCAGGGGCATGATTTGTTGGTCCAACTTTTCAGTGCAACAACAAATATCCGACCCTTTTAAATGATGTCAAATTTTTATAAACAACAATGTTACCGGCATCCCCAAGGGGCCGCTGTCCCGTTTCAGTGTGACCGGCATCGCCATTTTAGCGTAGAAGAAGTGGGCGAGCGTAAGGGGGAGAGAGAGAGTGAAAAGGAGGGGTGAGCGAGGGCGCGTTGTTGACTTTCTGACTGTGCCCTGCTGGTTTTTGTTTAGTTAATAAAAGTCTCCATGCAACAGCCATCCAAGGCGTCTCTATGTTTTTAAACATTACACCACTTCCACGAAGGAAGAACAGTACGTAGGAGCGACGACGAACGAGCCACGGAAAGCGCCGCTCCACATATTATTATTATTACTTATGCCGTGCAAGAAGGAAGCCCTTGCTCCAAAAGCGGCACCCTAAGGCTCGACTGAAGTTTGCCGCTGATCACATGGACAAAGATAAGACCTTCTGGAGGAAAGTTCTGTGGTCAGACGTAACAAAAATCAAGCTGTTTGGCCACAATGCCCAGCAATATGTTTGGAGGAGAAAAGGTGAGGCCTTTAACCCCAAGTACACCATGCCTACCGTCAAGCACGGTGGTGGTAGTATTATGCTGTGGGGCTGTTTTGCTGCCAATGGAACTGGTGCTTTACAGAGAGTAAATGGGATAATGAAGAAGGAGGATTACCTTCTAATTCTTCAAGATAACCTAACATCATCAGCCCGAAGATTGGGTCTTGGGCGCAGTTGGGTGTTCCAACAGGACAATGACCCCAAACACACATCAAAAGTGGTAATGGAATGGCTAAATCAGGCTAGAATTAAGGTTTTCGAATGGCCTTCCCAAAGTCCTGACTTAAATGCCATTGAGAACTTGTGGACAATGCTGAAGAAACAAGTCCATGTCAGAAAGCCATCAAATTTTACTGAACTGCACCAATTCTGTCAAGAGGAGTGGTCAAAGATTCAACCAGAAGCTTGCCAAAAGCTTGTGGATGGCTACCAAAAGCGCCTAATTGAAGTGAAAATGGCCAAGGGACATGTTACCAAATATTAGCACTGCTGTATGTATATTTTTGACCCAGCAGATTTGATCACTTTTTCTGTTAACCCATAATAAAGTCATAAAAGAACCAAACTTCATGAATGTTTTTTGTGACAAAGAAGTATCTGTTCCAATCACTCTATCGGAGAAAAATCAGAGTTGTAGAAATAACTGGAAACTCAAGAGAGCCATGACATTATGTTCTTCACAAGTGCATTTAAACTTTTGACCACAACTGTATGTTCTTTTTTCCTATTTTACGCTTATTTTATTTGTCATACACTGTAAAATAAAATTTGTTTTTAATATTTTAACGGATTTAATAAAATCTTTTAATTTTGTTTTTCAGATTTATTATATATAAATTTGGCCCGCGAAGTTGAGAATCAACGATAGTCAAACCACAAAGTAGTGAGGGATTAGTGTAATTGCCAAAATATTAAATATTACCATTGTAATACTTCTAAGAAAATCTATCGGCCGAGAGAGAATGAGCTTCCAGGTTCGGAGAAAATGCAAACTTTTAACATTTGTGTTACTACATGTCATGACAACAGAATATTTTTAGTAAACCATGACTTTATTTAAATTAGATTTTGTCTAAGATCTAACATATTTTCCGCACTATAAGGAATGTAAAGGCACGTAAAGGCCTTCAATTTTCTCAAAAGCAGATAGTGCGCCTTATATATGAAGCAATATTGGTTAATCATGGCATGACATTGCCTTTAGCGTAGCACCATCGAGTTGGTTGGTGTTGGTGTTACACTTATATAGCACTTTTTCACCTTTCAAGGCGCTCAAAGCGCTTTACACTATCTCGTGGATGTATAACGCAACCATTACTACTACTACTACAGTGCCTTATAATGCGGTGAGCCCTATGTATGCAAACAGTTTTAAAATGGGCCATTCATTGAAGGGAGGCCTTATACTACGATGCGCCTTATAGTGCGGAAAAATACGTTTTTTTTTTTTTTAATTTAGATGTATCATATATGTGCGACTGCACCTATAATGTTTTCCATGATACTTGCAAGATTTTAGTTTAACTGAAAGTTTTCTAACACATATAAGTTTTATTCTACACATACAGTGTCTACTAAGGATATTGTATGTGCAATTCCTGTTTTCTAACACATATAAGTTTTATTCTACACATACAGTGTCTACTAAGGATATTGTATGTGCAATTCCTGTCATATATTCTTTTAAGTTCCAAAAATATACAAGTTCCATATTGTAAATATTTACTATGGATCGTATCTGCAGTATGTGTGTCACATGCTTTACATACAAGTTCCAGATGAAACATATATGAACTTTATGAATTTTATCTGTCTTTTCCATTCGGGTTTAGTTCCCAAATTATACAAGTTTCACATTGTACAAATTTACTAAGGATCATATATGTGGTTTGAATGTCCTATACTTTACATACAAGTTCCATATAAAAAAATATATGAACTTTATCAAATTTATATACGTCTTTTCCATGTGGGTCAGACCAGCCCACTTTATATAATTTAAAATAGGGCTGTCCCAATTGCATATTTTTGCACCGGAGTCACCTGATTTTGAGAATTTACCGATACGGGTCCCAATCCGATACCATAAAAATATATATTTTATTTTTAACAAAAGTTCCAAAACACTACTACGGAACCTCGAAAGGGACATCGACATAAATAAAATAAATTTAAACCATATGGTGCGCAGCCGAAGCAATCTGGTAAACATTAGCATGATGTATAGCATTTAAGGTAGCAGACTTTTGCTTTGCAAGTTAACCAATTGTTCTTTTGCAAGATCCTCATTTATTAAAGTTTTAATATCGTTTTAGGCTACCCAAATAGCAAACTATAACTGGAGCGGATATGGGCCAGAAGTACTGCAAATTCCGGCCCAACTACGTAAAACGGATTCGCCCCAGTGTCTTTTTGAAAAATGGTCCGAACTCAGTAAGGTGTCACTTGCCGGTTCAGAAACAGTTTTGGGCCAAAACTGGTCCAAAGTAGCAAAAACTTCATTAATGTATGGCACACATATTACCCAATCTGGGCCTGATTTGTGTCAAAACCGTTTTCAGTATTAAATTTGTGGTCCATTTTGTTCAATGTATCATACTATAATGTGGTTTTATTGCAAATTTAATGTGTTTAATAAAAGCAATAATGACAGTACTTCTTTTTCATGCCTTTTAATAATGCTAACATATTAATGCAACATACTACAACAATCTAACACAGTTTTTTCACAAAATATTTTAATTGGAACAAGCAACTCCACATTAAAGATGACCCATTTTTAGACTGTAAACAACATATTGTATTTCTTAAGGTTCTGGTGTAACGGGGGACCTAATTCATTGACGATGAGAGGGAGTGGTAGATAGTGTCCAGAGAATGTGGTGGGCAGTTTAGTGATAGAACAAGTGAACGGGCAGGCAGGTGTTTTGCCAGGCAAGCAGTACAGGATCTAAGGGGGAAAACACAAAAATGAGCTCAGTATCAGGATCAAGATTCTTTGTTAGCTGAAAGTCACATACCTGTGGGTGACTTGTTGATCTGGCGATGATGTGACGCCAAGTTGCTGACGATGATCAGTGGCATCTGGTCCCAGGCTCACCCATCTGTGCAATCAAGATGACAATTAAGCCAAAATGACACAAATACACAATTTTGAATAACAGTATTCAAAACATTGAAACATTTACAGCAACACAGACTAAATGCTTTCTCAGGCCATATGTTGTTATGCAACAAATTTTGAATTACTTAATTTGCAGACATGGCAGATCACTTGAATACACCGGCCATTTTATTCACGCCCGATTGAATAACTTGTTTAGCAGTCAAGCATTGACTTCATAACGCGATTATGACTTTGAATAGAGCACATACCATACAAATTTGCCGCTCGCTGATGTATCGTGACTCCTGCGTGCTCTTCTGTTTAGTTGCCTTTCAGGTGCGCGCTGACAGTGACGTCACATGTCAACCGTTAAAATTCAGAGTTTGAGCGCATCCGGTCTGCACGCTCTGCCCCGGAACAGTGTGTAGCCTATCATTTGGACTGTCATTGTGCTGATCTAGGCTGCATTTGGCACACTGATGTTAAGCGGGTGTGATTGCTATGCAGATCTGGCGAGCTGAGCCGAATACGGCATGAAGTCGCCTGCTATTAGGGTAAGCTCATGCACTAGTTGAGTCCAAGATTGAAGTAAAGCTCAACTAAATCCTGTATTATTTTTTTAGCACGCTAAAATTGCTGCTGTCCGATGGGTCTCTGTTGCCTAGAAAATGAAAGAGTAGTTGTTTCTGTAAAAGCCCTATTAACATTTCCTGCCTTGCCATCCATTGTTTTGTCATTAGCACCATTTATGTGGAAAAAAACTCACAAAAGTTCAGAATGAAATAGATTAATTGGTTTTTGTGTACGCGCATGTGACAAAATAGTTGACTTTTCATGATTTTTCTTAAGGATGATAACATGCATGATTCTGTCAAATATCATTTTCACCCATGACATCATTTTTTTTATTGAAATACACATTTTCACAAATGCAGCCACTGAATGAAACAGTAGAAACAATGTTATCTTAAATTGAACTCCGCTTTGTGTTGGCACTAGCACGAACTGCAGATGGAATTAAGCCCGAAAGATAAATGGCGCTGTTTAATTATCCGTCTTTATCTTCTGCAAGCAGGCTGAGAGCAAAAAGTCATCTGGTCCGTGTGTCCTTGTCATCTTTCTCCATGAATGACCAAGATGCAACATGCCAACATGGCCTCATGGCGAGAAAGGTGCCTTTCATGGTGGTTATTCTTATTAGACGGTATCAAATCACCGATGCATGCAAAGGTGGTGCCTTTTATTGAAACTAGAGGTCACTCTACAAGGCTCCTGTCATGTCACGTAAGAACACCGGTCCAGCTTTTTATTGTATGTCCTCCCACCTAAGAAATACTGTATATACTATTAGTGATGTCTGCCTTTTAAATCTTTTATGTGAATTTTATTTCTAATGTATTGGAGTATTCTAGATGGGTTGTCTATATATTTCAGCTGATTCAACCCATTATTGCTGTACTGAACAAAAAAACAGCAATTACAGCTCTAAAATGTGTTACTTTGAGATATCTGGGTTTAAAACAAAAAAACTTTCTTCCATTTAACTGGATTTTTGTTTTTCAAAACATATTAGCAAATTACAACATCAGTATAATGTTAAGTTAAAATAAAAAATAAATAAATATTCCGAATAAAATTAAAATAAATGCAGTCCTTTAGGTGAGCCTAAACCCACAGCCACAGCTCAACATTATTACCATCAGAACAAAAATAATTGAATTATTTTCCATTAAAAGCTCGTGTGTATGACTCGTATCATATTTACATTATTCACACACTCTCTTTCTCAACACAGACAGTAAGCAAAGGAAAAATTAAACACATGTTTTATCACCGTTAGACACACTAAACACGGTGGACTTAACCCTCGTAGCTCTTCCTAAACTCTGCAGCTCTACTTCGTCTGGACAAAAATGGGGCTACATCACTGTAACTGTGATGCGCTTAATCAGTGTTTCTCAACTGGTAGGTTGTGACCTAAAAGTGGTTTATGGCCTAGATGGGTTACCTAGCTTACCTCTCTCATTCTTCCTTGCTGATTTATCCTTGCTGCGAGCAAATAACTTTCTAATATCCATTTGCAAGAGAATGCTGTTTGAGTCAAATAGAAATAAAAAAATTAATACATCTCGTTACAAATTACAGGGACTGCAGTAACAAATAAAATGCTTGTAAAACAGCTGGAATTATGATGAGCACATTGTTAGACGTTATAGCCCAAAGATAGGCAATTCAATCGTACAGACTGATTCTATTCATTTTGGTCATGAAAACAAATAGCAATAAAGAACATCAGTATTGATACAGTTCCAATACCACATATCATATTAAAGGGATCCTCGATATCAAAGACAAGTAATTCTTAATAATATAAACATTAGTATGAGTTATAATCATTTGATATTAAAACCCCTCTTAATGTTTTCGTTTTATTTTTTTATTTTATTTTATTTATTTATTTTTTTAAACCTGTCCTGTTCAGCTGTTTGACACAGAGAATGGAAGTTTAAGTGCCCGGATTCTGAACAGTTTTAATGTTTCACATGGAGAGTCTGACATACTCCCATTGTGATCCTTCAAAATACCTTTTTATTATGACAAAGCAGCGAACAGGAAGGGATTATGGGGGGACAGAAGAAAAGAAATACAAGAGAAGAAAGAAAAGAAACACATACACAACAACAAGAAATACATTGAACATCTAAACTAGTTACTAATATGCTGGTGCTATCGTCAGCGAGATGTATTTCCGGTTTACACCATGTGGGGGCCAATTGGCCAGTGAAAGAGGAGAATGGGGGTGGGGGTGTCTATAAGACTATAAGCTAAGTGACTGAAAGGGGTAGAGTGTACACAAATCAGTTCTGTGATCTAGAACCCAGTAATCGTGTGAATCTCTTATGAGTGTAAGCCCGTTGGCGACCAACCCTACGCCGCCGCATCGCCAATCCCGGCACCGGAACCCCCAACCCGAGCATGCCCTACCACATCCAGCACCACGCAAACCCCACCGGGCGCGCGACAGCCACGCAGATGGGCGGAGAAACCGCGCGGGCGCCAACCCAGGGCCACGGCCCCCACCCAGCCAGCCCGGGGAGGGAGGGCGGGCGGGGGGTTGGGGGGGCCATGTGCAGCCCATCCCTCCTCCCGCCGCCCAGCAAAGGAGCCACCGCCCCCCCCCCCCCCGGGACCCAGGGTGGTCCCCCGGGCCACACGCGCGCCCATCAACCGGCCTTCAGGGATGGCAGGAGGGGACGCATCACCAACCCCACGCCTACACCCACCCGGGCCACGAGCCACAGCCACAGCCCCCCAACCGGCACGGCACGCCACGGGACCCCCAGCGGCCCACCAAGCCCCAGGCAAGGCAGGGTCCCCCGCCGGTGCAGGCGACACCCCGCTGATACACCGGCGCCCAGCCAGCGACCCGCGACGGAGCGCAGGGCAGATGCCCAGCCAGAGAAGAGAGGGGAAGGCGGAGGCAGGAGAACGCCCAGGAACTGCCACGGGGCGATGCAAGATCGGAGACCCGACCCCCCAACCCACTCCCGCGGCCGGCAGCCGAGGCAGAGGGGAGGCCACACCCCGGGAGCCACGCCATATAGAAAAAGTGTGGGACCCACCTACCACCCTATTACTGTGGCTGCCAGGTTCCCGACTGGCAGCCATCACCCAGCACCGTGATGGGGGTGTGAGGGGAGGGTAGTGCAATGTATGCATTAAAATAGGAGAGCTTGGCTTGGGGCAGTGGGACCGCAGCATGGAGTTTCTGTCCAGCCGCCCGTCCCACCGCCCTTTGCCGGAGCTCTCCTGTGGAGTATGATGTGTGTGGTGCATTTAAAAAAGGTGCAGCACCAAGGTTGTGGGATGGTTGGGACCTGCTGGGGGGGGGGGGGGGCCTCACGGCTGCCTCCTCACCACGGGCCCCGCCATCCCTGCACCTTTTTTAAATGCACCACACCCATCATACTCCACAGGAGAGCTCTGGCAAAGGGCGGTGGGACGGGCGGCTGGACAGAAACTCCATGCTGCGGTCCCACTGCCCCAAGCCAAGCTCTCCTATTTTAATGCATACATTGCACTACCCTCCCCTCACACCCCCATCACGGTGCTGGGTGATGGCTGCCAGTCGGGAACCTGGCAGCCACAGTAATAGGGTGGTAGGTGGGTCCCACACTTTTTCTGTATGGCGTGGCTCCCGGGGTGTGGCCTCCCCTCTGCCTCGGCTGCCGGCCGCCGGAGTGGGTTGGGGGGTCGGGTCTCCGATCTTGCGTCGCCCCATGGCAGTCCCTGGGCGTTCTCCTGCCTCCGCCTTCCCCTCTCTTCTCTGGCTGGGCGTCCGCCCTGCGCTCCGTCGCGGGTCGCTGGCTGGGCGCCGGTGTATCAGCGGGGTGTCGCCTGCACCGGCGGGGGACCCTGCCTTGCCTGGGGCTTGGTGGGCCGCTGGGGGTCCCGTGGCGTGCCGTGCCGGTTGGGGGGCTGTGGCTCGTGGCCCGGGTGGGCGGGCGGGGGTGGGTGTAGGCGTGGGGTTGGTGATGCGTCCCCTCCTGCCATCCCTGAAGGCCGGTTGATGGGCGCGCGGGTGGCCCGGGGGACCACCCTGGGTCCCGGGGGCGGTGGCTCCTTTGCTGGGCGGTTGGAGGACGGATGGGCTGCGCATGGCCCCCCCACCCCCCCGCCCACCCTCCCTCCCCGGGCTGGCTGGGTGTGGGCCGTGGCCCTGGGTTGGTGCCCGCGCGGTCTCTCCGCCCGTCTGCGTGGCTGTCGCGCGCCCGGTGGGGCTTGCGTGCTGCTGGATGTGGTAGGGCATGCTCGGGTTGGGGGTTCCGGTGCCGGGATTGGCGATGCGGCGGCGTAGGGTTGGTCGCCAACGGGCTTTCACTCATAAGAGATTCACACGATTACTGGGTTCTAGATCACAGAACTGATTTGTGTACACTCTACCCCTTTCAATCACTTAGCTTATAGTCTTATAGACACCCCCACCCCCATTCTCCTCTTTCACTGGCCAATAGGCCCCCACATGGTGTAAACAGGAAATACATCTCGCTGACGATAGCACCAGCATATTAGTAACTAGTTTAGCTGTTCAATGTATTTCTTGTTGTTGTTTGTGTATGTGTTTCTTTTCTTTCTTCTCTTGTATTTCTTTTCTTCTGTCCCCCCATAATCCCTTCCTGTTCGCTGCTTTGTCATAATAAAAAGGTATTTTGAATGATCACAATGGGAGTATGTCAGACTCTCAATGTGAAACATTAAAACTGTTCAGAATCCGGGCACTTAGACTTCCATTCTCTGTGTCAAACAGCTGAACAGGACAGGTTTTAAAAAAAAAATAAAATAAAATAAAAAATAAAAAATAAAAAAGGTGCAGGGATGGCGGGGCCTGTGGTGAGGAGGCAGCCGTGAGGCCCCCCCCCCCCCCCAACAGGTCCCAACCATCCCACAACCTTGGTGTGTGGTGCATTAAAAACAGGGGGGAGTCGGGCTGGGACTGTAAAGCCCCGTCCCAACTCTCCCCGGAGAACTGTATGAGCATGTAAGTGCCAGGGTGAAAAATATTTACAGTGCCGAAGTGAGAAGTGCGTGAGTTAAGAGGCAGGCTCCCGCGGGCGTGGCCCCGTCCACCAGAACCACCGGCCCCAGGGCGGAAGAAGCGTCAGGGCCCCGATCAATCCCCGCCCCAGACCACCCACGGCGCCTCCGCGACCGCCCACCCCCCTCCCAACCACCAAGCACCCACCCCGCACCCCGAGCAGGCGCCACACCAAGCGCCGGCGACCAGGGGGCGTCCACCCCACCGGCAAGGGACAGCAAGCCTCACCCTAGGCCCCGCGGGCCCCGCGGGCCCCGCCAACGACCCCGCCGGCCGGGGGGCAGCCGCGGCCGCCGCGGCCTAGGGAGGCGGACAGGGCCAGAAACAGACCAAGGGGAGGGAAGCGCACCCCCCACAACCCACCCCCGGGCCAAGAGGGGCGCGCGGTATGGCACCAGAGGGCGGCACCCGGTACAGGGAGACGCGGCTCCGGCCGGGCGGACCTGGGAGGGAACCATGGCTGCCGCATACACCCCCCGGCCCCCACCCCAACTCCACCCCACCCCGGCCGGCCGGGGAAGGGCCGCGGCCCCGGACCGGCACCCGCGCGGCCCCCCCACCCGCCCACGACACCAGCGCGCGCCCGACGGGACCCCCCGCACTGCCAGACGCAACCAGACAAGCCCCGGCCGAAAATCCCGGGGGCCAGGACCGGCGGCGGGACGGCCCAGGGCAGGACGCCAACAAACTCCACCTGTAAAGCTGATAGAAGAAGAGGTTTATCAAACACCATTAGATGTATGCCAAGGACCAGTGAAGTGTATTATTTACGCATAGTTCCTTAATTGTTCCAAGTCTGATAAGTAATATATAGGGTGTTCCAAAAAAAGTTGCATATGATCCCCAGTAGCTGGAAACCAAATTGTCTATGAATATCCTTGTAAAATAAGCCCATTGACCGACTAAACTGTGAAGGAAGAAAAATTATTTATTACATGCTGTTGGGAGTGTATAAAACAGTTCGGATTTAAACATGTCCAGTTTCCAGCTGCAGAAGGATGCATACAACTTCCCTGGACACCCCGCATACATCCATTTATGTATACATTTCTATTATTTTTGTGGCATTACTTCGCAGGTGAGAGAGAATCCTTATTCTATGTTCATCATTCTTGCGACCGTTTCCCACTGTTGTTCGTATTTGACCATTTTATTTGTCTGTTTGGCAGATATTTTCTCTAATGTTATATCAATCAATCAATCAATGTTATATATTCAATGATTAGATTTAGTCACTGGTTAATGCTAATGTTTTGTTTGTTTTTTCCAATTCAGCAATATTGTTTTTTTGGCTATCGTTAGACTTGCTAGTAGTGGACGGGTTTGATGGATAGAGATATTCACTGTATTCAGATCACCAAGCAGACAAAGAGTTGGAGACAATGGAATCCTGCAGTTCAATAGGAAAGAGAGTTTCTTCGTTACCTGTGCCCAGAAATCTTGTATTGGTTTACATTGCCAAAGAGCATGAAAGTATGGATCTGAAGTATCTTCGTTGCAGCTTGTACATTTATCGGATTGGGAGAACCCCATTTTGTGCATTTTAGATTGAGTAATATGCCATCTGTGCAGTATTTTGAACTGTATAAGCTGAAGGTTCTTATTCTTTGTCATTATAAATGCATTTTTACAGATGTTGGACCAATAGTTATTATCTAATGTTACCGAAAGTTCGTTATTCCATTTTTCGATTGGTAGGCAAGTAGAGTTGTTACATGAGAGGGCTTTATATACTTTTGAAAGTATTTTTTTTTGTTGAGGATGTATATTTATTATTTTATTAACGAAAGGTGGTGGGTCTAACGTACCCGTTAGTGATGGAAATTTGCTTCTGATGGCTGCCCTGATTTTATTGTATTGAAGGAAATTGACCCCTTTGATCTGGAAATCTTGTAATATTTTTTCATATGACATGAATGTATTATCTTTAAACAAATGCTGTAACTGGTTTATTCCCGTATCATCCCATGTGCTGAAATAAATAGGAATTTTATTAACTCCAAAGTCTGGGTTGTGCCAGATTGGTGAGAATTTACACGGGGCTTGTTGTGATTGCGTAATTTCCATACCTCTCCACCAGGCTTTCAAGGTACATGCTATCATTGGGTTTTTGAAGCAGCTGTGGTGCTTAATACTAGAACTAATAAAGGGGAGGTTTGCCAATTGTATTTGGTTGCAGTCTGTTTGCTCTAATTCTAGCCATGACTGTTTTTCAGTGTTAAGATATAACCACCTAATAAGATATTGTATTTGATTTGCTATATAATAGTGTTGGAAATTAGGGGCCTCTAGACCCCCCTCTGGTTTATTTCTTTGCAATTTGGCAAGGCTAATTCTGTTTTTCTTGTTTTTAAAGTAGAATTTTGTGACGGCTGAGTCTAGGTCTTGAAACCATTTTTGAGTGGGTTTAAAGGGGATCATTGAGAACAAATAGTTTATTTGTGGTAATACTTTCATTTTGACTGTTGCTATCCGGCCCAAAAGTGAGATGGGTAGATTATTCCAGTGTGTCAAATCTTCACATATTTTTGCTAGGAGGGGTGTATGGTTTAGTTTAGTTAATTCTGTAAGTTTTGGTGAAATGTTGATTCCAAGATACTTTATATTCCCTATTGGAATATTGTGATTTTGATTTGCAGGATTCCATAAGTTTGTTGATAAGGGCATTATAATTGATTTTGACCAATTTATAGCATAATCTGATATTTGTGAAAATGTCTTTATTAGTTCAAAAGTCTCATGTAGGGAGGATTCTGGTTTTTCTAGATATAAAAGTATATCGTCTGCATATAAGTTAATTTTGTGTTCCGATGTGTGCGAGCAGATCCCTTTGATATTAGCGTTTTGTCTTATTGCAATTGCTAATGGTTCAATAAATAGAGCGAATAATAGGGGTGAGAGTGGACAGCCTTGACGAGTTCCCCTTTGAAGACAGAAACTTTGTGAAATGACCCCGTTTGTGTTTACAGTGGCTTTTGGGGCGTTGTAGAATATTTTTATCCAGCGGATAAATGGCTCACCGAAGACAAATTTTTCCAAAACTTTGAAGAGAAAAAACCAGTTGACTTTGTCAAATGCTTTTTCTGCGTCCAAAGAGAGGATAATTGCTTTCTGTTTATAATTCTGTGCAATATTAATAAGATTTAACAAGCGTCTTATATTGTTTGTAGAGTTACGTCCTTTAATAAAGCCGGTCTGGTCTTTATGAATTATAGTGGGAAGAGTTTGTTCTAATCTAGTAGCAAAAGCCTTTGCAATAATTTTAATATCTGTATTCATTAAGGATATTGGTCTATAGTTTGCTGGCTGGGTTAGGTCTTTCCCTTCTTTTGGCAGTAGTTTGATTACTGCAGTGTTCATATTGTCTCTAATTTGACCCTTGGCACTGATTTCTTGAACCATTCTATAGAAAAGCGGTGCCAGCATATTCCAAAAGTGTTTAAAATATGATGTCGAGAACCCGTCGGGCCCCGGTGCGCGACCTATTGGCATGTCCTTTACGGCATTCCATAATTCAGCGAGGGTAAGTGGGGTATCTAGCAATTGTTGGCTTTCTAAAGTTATTTGGGGGATGTCAAGATTATTAACGAATAGGTCAATGTCTTCATTATGATCGTTTGTCCCCGAGTATAAGTTTTTGTTTTCGTTTTAATAAAATTTGTAAAATTATTTTAAGTGATAGGTCGCCATTCTTGTTGATGTCGCAGTACGGTGATGTCACCGGGCCCGCTGCCGAACATCCAGCGTGCCACTAGTTAGCTACCCCAACATGCCGTCGGTTCTTCCCTTACAATTTGAACCAGAGCGGAAAAGTGAAGAGCAGAACAGCACTGTTGGTCGTTCACAAGATGAGCTGCAAAGGTAAAATGCAGAGCAGGAAATGATAAGACAAGAGTTGGGCAAAACTGGTGATGTACTTGCGGCAAGTGCGTCTCGATGACAACAGAGCGAGAGAGCGTATGCTATTGAGAACTTTTTGTTAGCAGAGGTGAGCTATTGCGTGATCAAACTTATTCCAATATAATTATGTAGATTGTAAAGCACACGACAGCTCTGGATGCGAACATACCGTACAGGCCAAAAGTTTGAACACAGCTTGTCATTCGTGCATTTTTATTTTCATGACTATTGACATTCTATACTATCGCTGAAGGTAATAAAACTATGAATGCACACGTGTGATAGGATCGGAGTCGTGTCATGGCTGACTGTCCTCATTAAATTCGTCATCTGGATCGAGTGTCCTCCATGTCTTGTACATCTAACTCATGTTTAGCCACGTAAGGGTGGTCCATATTAAGTGCTCGGCGCGCATCAGCTGGCCACTGTATCGCTGCATCGGACGTGTCTGGATCAGTTTGAGTGGCAGCATCACTCATATTATGTGAATATGTGAACAGAAACACTTACTGCTTGATGAACTGACAGTAGAGGTGAATTATTAGCTTCCTCTGTGACTAGCGATACGCCAGAAAGTTCACCTACCGCTGTAGCGACAGGAACGGCTTGCCTGCTTAAGAGAGCGGCCAGCAGTTTCTTGTCTTTGGCACTTTATTGCGTGCATTTCACTCGCTATCCGAGCGCGTTGAGGCTTCTTGTGATGGGAAATAGTTGGAACAGCATTTGATTTTAGTCTCCGCTTCTACCCAACTGCTCTGGTGAGCTCTTTCATAAGTTGTCGTAGACTAAAAGCCTTGAACGCGGTAGGAGAAAAATGGCAAGAACAAAGCCTTGGGTCTTTGAGAAGTTTTGTCAGTCTACAGGCATTTTCCCAAACCTTTCTCCTCTTTTTGTCAATAGGAAATCTGTGGAGACTCACATCACTCCCCTTGTTTCCATTTGACTGGAAATTGCATCCAAAAGAAGAACATCGTGGCATTTTACTTTGCGACTTTATGCAGCAATAGACAATTGTTGTACACAACTGGAAACATCTCAATTACGTCATCACTCCGAGCCCGCAAAACATGGCGCCAACTATCGGTCAAAATATGAACTAAATATTATAAAATATTGCATTGATTTAACATTTTATGTGTTTCTAGCAACATATTTTAGTACAAGAGAACAATTGTGGTTTATTAGAGCCTACATGTCTTTAATATCGAGGATCCCTTTAACACAATATTAAACAAAGCTACTGAATAAGTGCATCTCACTCAAATCGCTGTTAATTGTCATTGTATTTATAACCCGTTAGCTAAAAGACAGCAGCTAATCTGCTACTTTAATTTCAGAAGAGTATAGTTTACTGTTGAACCATTTGAATTCACAATTCATGGGAATAAGCGACCAAACAAACATCAACACAGAGTTAAAAACGAACAACACAGATTTATCTGGCACTAACCTGTCAAGCAGATGGGAAGCTTTGCACTATGGACTGTATGATTGGAACACACACCGTAATATTGATGCTGCATTCAGGTTTTTGTTGGAGCAAAACAAAAAAATATAATTCTCAATTCCATGGTGTCTATAAAAAACGCAAGTCACTTAACTTGTGATGTATTGTTGGAGCATTAAAGTAGGCAACTCTTCTTTGTTGTAACCATGTTTTTATCCCACATTACGACTACACAACACGTCAGAACAATATTCCAACTTGGGAACGCAGATTTCCCGACCTAAATAAACAAAGCAAATTTCCTGAAAGTGTTTCGCGGAAGTTTCAACTCATATGCCTATCACTGCCAAAGTTACATGCATAAAGTACCATGTTAAGGAGCCATGTGCCAATTGTGTATATGGAGTGACTGGAGTAATATGATCATATTAAATAGGCTTATTCTGTAGATTATGCTATGTAGCTCTAAAACTCCAAAGTACAGTGTATATAGCCTATATATTGTATTTGTTTACCTATTTATTTATGGGTTTTTTTTTGTTTTGTTTTTTTACTAGTGAAATTTATACTGGGGCACTGCAGATCAATAGTTGGCCATGTGCCCCAGTGAAATATGTCTGGCGTTGCCCATGCTTAACAGCACAGTTAATCTGAAAGCCACAAATCCATCATGCTTGGCGCATCTAATGTGGACAGACACTGAATATTCAGGTCAGTGTTCAGTAGAAACTGTGACTGCAACTTTTTCTCATGGGGCAGCATGTTAATGGTCACTTTTTTTATCATTAGATGTATTTACAAAAGATGTTTTGCGTGCAACTGTGCTAAAACTGATATTTTCAAGATGTGGTGAGACAATGCGACTCCAAATCTTTTGATGGTGTTCTTGCTTGACATTTCCACTCACACGCTGATGAGCTAAAATCCCCATTTTTGAGCTATAATTGAAATTAGTATACATTATAAATTTTCTCATGTGCTGAGTATAGAATACGATGTCAACATATCCACACTTATAACAGGGTTCCTCAACTCATATTGCTGAATTGTGTACACGCCACCGCGCCTTATCACGTTTCGTTTTGGCTAACTTTTCCTTCTTTCTCCTCTGTTATCAGGCGACCCACATGGTGTCCACGGGTAAATATAATTAGCTAACGATAGCATCGCTATATTCATAGGTACTGTGTAACCCACTATGTATTTCCTGTTGTTGTTAGATCTTCCCCTCTAATGTCTCCTACCTTTCTTTCTGTCCCACCTTAACCCCTTCCTTTTCATTGGTGTCTCCCATATATATATATATAAAAAAAAAAAAAAAATATATATATATATATATATCACCGGCCACTTTATTAGGGTACACCTGTCCAACTGCTCGTTAACACTTAATTTCCAATCAGCCAATCACATGGCAGCAACTCAGTGCATTTAGGCATGTAGACATGGTTTAAGACAATCTCCTGCATTTCAAACCGAGCATCAGTATGGGGAAAAAAGCTGATTTGAGTGACTTTGACCGTGGCATGGTTGTTGGTGCCAGAAGGGCTGGTCTGAGTATTTCAGAAACTGCTGATCTACTGGGATTTTCACACACAACCATCTCTAGGGTTTATAGAGAATGGTCCAAAAAGGTAAAATATCCAGTGAGCGGCAGTTCTGTGGGTGGAAATGCCTTGTTGATGCAAGAGGTCAGAGGAGAATGGCCAGACTGGTTCGAGCTGATAGAAAGGCAACAGTGACTCAAATAACCACCCGTTACAACCAAGGTAGGCAGAAGAGCATCTCTGAACGCACAGTACATCGAACTTTGAGGCAGATGGGCTACAGGAGCAGAAGACCACGCCGGGTGCCACTCCTTTCAGCTAAGAACAGGAAACTGAGGCTACAATTTGCATAAGCTCATCGAAATTGGACAATAGAAGATATACCTATAGAAGATAGACCTACAGTGGGGATAACAAGTATTTGATACACTGCCAATGGGAAAACCCATTGGCAGTGTATCAAATACTTGTTCTCCCCACTGTATATGAATCATATAAGGAAAGCACAATTTGCATGCGGAAAACAGTTACAAACTTCAAAACCTGTATGAAACATGTATGGAAAATATAATTTGCCATATGGTTTCCATATATACCAGATACATAAATTTTACTTGTTTCATACACAAATCCTTTAAATATTATGGATGAAAAGTATGCAAAAGTGGCCACTTTCAAGAGTAAAACATAGTATGGGACATATAAAAATTTACTACTGAAATAGATGTAAAGTTTTATATTTTTTATATTTCTTTTCATATCGGGGGGCATGCAATTCCAGGGCTCAAAATGAGTCCCAATATGGCCCTGCTTACAGGTCTACTCCCTTTACATTTTGGGGCATCACAATGCCACTTCCTGTTAATTGTTCACTTCCTGTTGATTTTGAGGCATTTCCAGGTTACTTCTTGTTGGTAAGTATTGTAAGTAATACGTCACTATTGAAATTTTCTCTTCAGCGTCTCTTTCTACAATCCTCTTCATTTTTTGAAAAGAGAAAACATGCAAATATAAAACATGAATGCAGGAAAAGCGGAAGAATAATGTCCCGCGTATTACGTGCAGCCGCATGTTGTCTCAGCTCCTGCGGTAATCAGTGCTGTGATACACAAGGTCGTGGATGAGGATGATTGGATAGACAGTGTGAGATCTCACACTAAGTCTGAAATGAAATCGCGGCGTGTCATAGATGAATAGAAAGTGGAGACGGATCGCTACACTTGCTCAGGTGTGAAATTAAACCGGAAGAAGACGTAGTCTAGGATTGTGCAACACAAATGGAGAGGCTCTCCAGCATGTATAATTGATGGAAAGTATCTACTGCATCATGGACAAGATGAATCACTAAATTATAATGTGGGAGCCGCTGGTTGAATAATATATACAGCTTCATCTTGAACTTGTTGCACTTTCAAAACACATTTTGGTATTCCAGTCAATAAGGCTCCTTAATGTGAAAAAGACAGAAAGAGAGTGAATACAGTATCTGCCAATAGCCAGCAGCAGCAGCAGCAGCCTGGTCAAAGCTAAGGGAGATAAGGAGAAAAAAAATCAGTGAGCGGGAAATGTAATCTAAAAGAAAATGTAGGCGAAGATACAAAGTCAGCTGTCAGTAGGGATACCCACAAACCCCACCAGCAGCAATCACAATCCATATTTCATACTACAGAGTGTGCGTGTGTGTTTCTCTAGGTGTGTGAGATGGGGGAAATGCAGAGGATGCTGAATTATTGAGTTGAATTTTCACGGGCTGAAGGTCAGCGAGCCCTGAAAACAGGGGAAAAATATGTCTGATTAAATATAGATGTTTTCTTATAGGCTACCAAGGCTTGTGCTGCAATAACAAAACTTTTGTCCAAATGATTATTCTGCGAGCCAACATTTTTTAAAATCGTCTTCTGGGAAAGAAGAAGAAGAAAAAAAAGAAAAAAAATCAGCGATATTAATGAAATGAGATGAAGAGATTAACATGAAAGCCCGGAAAGGAAAAATACAGTGGTTTTGCACACAATCTGTTAAATTGTTAGTGAGTTAATTTGTAAGCACTCAGCTCTGAATTTCAAATTCGAAATCTCAGCTCTGGCCTTCCTCACCTACAATACAAGCAAGACCAGTGGTGGATGCTGGTCATGAAGGGGAAGCTCAAAGTGTGTCTGCCTGTATATGCTTTGTGACTGTGGTAGGACTCAGCGGCTTGGTAGGGAAAGAAACTATAAGTCTCCAAACAAAAGCAGCCAAAATAGAAAAAAGCACCAGGTATGAACTCGATTTTTCATTACTCATTTTTTAACAAAGCAAGTGTCACTAGTAGGGGTGTGTATTGCCTCATATCTGCCGATATGGTCTATATCATGATTCACCGATCACAATTTGATTAGATACCGATTAATCCAGATACTGAACTTGAAGACGACGATTGCAATATTTGTATATCACTTTAGAAAAAACAAATCAAAATAAACATAAAAGTACATTCGTATCAATTTATTCCTGAAACCTCATCCACCACTCAAGTGAAAATGTTTTTGTTTTACATATGTTTGAACAACATTGGCTTTCATAATACCATTTTCTCTTTTTCAGTGCAGAGCTGCTTTAGTCCAAACACTAGAACTACCAAGGGTGGATCAGTTGATACAAATCACTTTTGTACCCAGAGAAAGGTCATCTGACTCTAATCAGCATACATTTTGTGAGCATTGAGGTCCTCATTAGTCATTCCCATTCACACTCGAAACACCACAGGGTTGGATTGCTCGAATTAGCATCTTGAGTGTTTGCAGGGCAGGGCTGCCTTGGCTTTGTTGGACAGCGGACCGCTCAGGCAGGCAATCGGGCGGACAACCTTTTTACAACATGTTTTAGTGTTTGGTAACTGCTCAGTATGATTGTCTTATGTGATCGAATTGTGCACGATTTGACAAAATTAGGTAGATATCAGAGCACTTTTTTTTTGCTGGGGATTCGTTGCGGAGGGCTGTCTGACATTACAGCATTGAGAAAGAACAGTTGTCTCAATCTCTGAATATTAAGTGGCATTGTTTGTGTTGTATGTATGGAGCTATAATTGTCATATTGCTGATAATGGATGGCTGATGATGCACAACACAAGTCATTTTTTGCACAAAAAAAGCTTTTTATTCAATAAAGAAATGCATGTGAAAAAGACAACAAAAGAACCTATATACAAGGGATGGTGTAATAAAAACAAAACATTTTTTATTTGGTGACATATGAAACTTCGCCCTTTTCCTGGGGCTAGGTGTTAGAGGTTGTTGCTGAAGCAATTTTTCCTTCTGCGCCTTCTTTGCGCCCACATGAGAGTGAGCCAATTCCTTTGCAAGACCCACCAAGAAGTCCACCCGTCTCTCTTGCCTTCCGATGCATACCTGATACAACACATATACATTCAGTGCTGCCACGTCAATCATATTGTAGAAGACGGCGACAGGCCATCTCTGTGTTGCTCCGTGTTTGAGAAAGTCAAGGGAGTCCTGGATTTGCAAATATTCAAGATGCTAATTGCAGCTACCCAGACTGAAACCCCCCCATCACACCTAGGCAGCGACTCCACAGGAGTATGTAGGGGGGTGGTCTGCTTGATTGCTTGTTTGAGTGGTCTATTGTTTGATAAAGCCAAGTTGTCAGTTTGGTATCGGGGTCATCTAACGCCCTTCTGGTCTTTTTTTATAGCCAAGAAAACACTGGGACTTCCAGTGTTTTAGATGCAGGATGCTAAATACTACATGCCCCCGTTTTTGCAGTCCAAGCAAAAATGAGCCAAATTTCAGATGGCCAATTCAAGCAAAACGATCGCCATTGTTGAGGTGTGCCGCCCGCAGCACACAGCCAACAGCAGCTGATGTTACTGTGTACAATGACTGATGCTGGGCAGCTCTAGGTGTGTAAACACCCAAGTAATGGCTGCCAACCACTACACAAATCTTAACTCGAATTAGTCTAGTGTTGTTACTTCAGCAGCGTGCTGTTGCCGTGGACGGAAGTAGAAGTGCAGCCTACTGAATTGTTTATTCCCACCAAAAACACACCTGAAAGGATCAATACAGATGGATTTTAAATCAATACGAGAATTGCCTGATGTAAAAACCACCATATATCTCTGAATCGTTTTATGTTTCAACACCCCTAGTCACTAGGATGATTATAAAGGTTTCTGCTTCAACTCAGAACAACGGAATGAAAATTGAAAAATTCCTCCCGCTGATGTCAATACGACAAGATCACTGACTCGCTCATTCCACTGTCAATCAATAAGGGATTCTGCCCATAGACCCCCAGAGATGCAGCGAGTCCAATGCGGGGGATAAACCCAGCCTTTAGCCAATGATTTGTCTCATTTCGCTGTAGTGGGACAATGTACTCTCAACTCTGGAGATGCAACGCAGTCCGCAATGTTTAAAGGACTGTGAAGCTGCACGAATGAATGAAAAGGAAGCCAAACAAAACTTTAAAAAACTTTTAATTTCACACATACAGTAAATTGCTCCAGAGTATAAGTCACACCCAGAGCCAAACTATGAAAAAAACTACGATTTATAGTCTGAAAAATACGGTACATATTTATGAAATTTGTATTTTTTTGTCATGAAGTGTTTGGTAAAATGTTCAGTTACAAACAAAAACTAACCATTTGGATGATGATTTGATGCATTTTCTTAATGTGCTGATGAATGAATGGGTATAAAGGTAATTTTGTCAGAACTAAAATGAAGTCTGTTTGCTACGTTTTTTTGCTACCACGGCAAAAGCACATGACTAATAGCGTATCGCACGAATGCTATTTTTAGACCATGACGTCGCTATCGTAACCCAGAAGTGGGTCAACATAGACAAGCCCTCTCATACAACTCATGTTATTACCGTATTGGCCCGAATATAAGACGGCCCTGATTATAAGACGACCCCCTCTTTTTCAAGACTCAAGTTTGAAAAAAGACTTTTTGAACACCAAATTAATTTTTATACAGTACATGTATTACAGTACATCTGAAACAAATGATTATAACAATATATTTGAGAGAAAAAGCATGTTATTTTGCCTCATTCAAATCTCAATATCTGAACATTCAAATATGTAAACTAAAGTGCATTCACATTCGTAAATGAATGGCTTCTGGTTTCTGAAGTGTAAATAAACCAATCTATTGTGATAAAACAACAAAATTGAAATAACTGAGGAAAAAGAGGAAAAAATGTGGCGTTCACCTTCATATGCAGTAAACATTTTGTTGGGGGCCATGGTCCTACAGAGGACGAAAAGGTTAGCCATTTCGATATTTTTACTTATTTTTTAGCGTGCCGTTTTGGCATGCTGCTTCTGTCTGACAATGAATGACCTGAAAAAAAATTAAAATTGTATCTGACTGCCACTGCTGTTACCTTTTCTGTTGTGAAAGAAGCAACTTTAGTAAAGGGGATGTTTAAATAAATTATAGAGTTAAGATTCGTTCTGAATGAAAAAATTAAAAGTGTCCGTTGGCTATCACTAAGTAGCATTTGCGACCGCTACACAAAAATAGCAATGTAAATTACCTCCAAGAACCGTCAGAGACGTAAGACAACCAGAAGATATAATATACTGCTCAAAATAAAATAAAGGGAAAACTAACATAACACGTAGATCTAAATGAAATATTTTTATTAAATCCTTTGTTTTTTCCATAGTTGAACAAGCTGACAACAAAGTCAGACAAAAATTATCCATGAAAATGAAATTGATCAACCCACGGTGGTCTGGATTTGGATTTATACTCAAAATGAAAGTGGAAAAACACACTACAGGCTGATCCGACTTTGATCTAATCTCCTTTAAACAAGTCAAAATGAAGCTTAATAGTGTGTTTGGCCTCTGCATGCTCCTGATGAAGTGGTGGATGTTCTCCTGAGGGATTTCCACCAGATCTGGACCAGCACATGACTGAGTTCCTGGACAGTCTGAGGACCAACCTGTCGTACTGTAGGAGATTCCAGGAGACGGGTAGTTACTCCAGGAGAGCTGGACAGGACCGTAGAAGATCCTTAAACCCTCAGCAGGATCGGTATCCACTCCTTTGTTCAAGGAGGGATAGGAAGAACACTGCCAGAGCCCTACAAACTGACCTCCAGCAGGCCACTGGTGTTAAGGTTTCTGACCAAACAATCAGAAATGGGCTTCATGAGGATGGTCTGAGGGCCTGACATCCTGTAGAGAGCCTTGTGCTCACTGCCAATCGCCGTAGAGCTTAAGAGGCATTTGCCATAGACCACCAGAATTTGCAACTGTGCCATTGGCTCTATGCTCTTCACCGATGAAAGCAGGTTCAGCCTGAGCACATGCGACAGACTTGAAAGGATCCGGAGATCCCATGGAGAACGTTATGCTGCCTGCAACATCATTCAGCATGACCGGTTTGGTGGTGGGTCAGTGATGGTCAGGGGAGGCATAACCCTGGAAGGACACACAGACCTCTACAGTTTAGATGATGGCACCCTGACTGCTATTAGGTATCGAGATGAAATCCTTGGACTCATTGTCATAAGCTATGCTTGTGCAGTGGGACCTGGACTTGTTTACATGAAAGTTGAATCAGCCTTTAGTATGTTTTTCCACTTTCATTTTGGGTATAACTCCAAATCCAGACCATGGGTTGATACATTTGATTTTCATTGATAATTTTTGTGTGATTTTGTTGTCAGCACATTTAACTCTGGAACGGACAAAGTACTTAATAAAAATATTTCAATCATTTATATCTACAATGTGTTACGTTAGTGTTCCCTTTAATTTTTTGGAGCAGTGTATATCAGAAAGACGGCATATGGTGGTAAAGGATAGATTGATGAAACAGGAGAATGTCACTGTCAGTGGCGTAAGGCAATGCACACAAGAAAAAGGTGTCGATAAAAACGCTACCACTGGATCAGGTCGGCTCTTTTTCCCGTCTTTTTCAGCCCTCAACACTCAAGCCATCTCTTGAATTTAACATTTGTATGTTCTTCCAAATCTTTACCAGTGAATTTGGCATTTTTGGACAGAATTGGAAGGTTTAGCTCAGTAAACATCTCTCTCGTACACTATTCACATGCATTTTGCATTGGGACGAACACGAGCTTGACCGCCTAGCATCAGTTGCTAACGTCATGAATATTAATGAGCATAAGTGACAAGTTGTGTGCGGTAAGCCATTACCAAGTGGTAGGGTTAATCTTTCCCAGGGCATGTAAGGGCAGCATTACTGTGGATCATTTGCCTTCTGGTGGCAAGCCAAACAGGGGAAAGAGGCGGGAGCTGCAGGCATAACCAGGAAGCGACTATCTCTTTGAATACTATGGCGCAATGCAAAGCGGTTCTTCTAGATAGGTCAGTTTCCCAATTTCAAAGTTTTTTTTCTTTTTAAATACACTTCATTTCCTCATGAAAAGAGGAGCAAAGAACATCCTTAAAAGCATTTTTTAGACGAGAAGTGACATTTTCCCGAGTGTGACCAGAAGAGCCATCGTCCAATCAGCAGCCGTACATATTTTTTGAAGCTTCCTTCCAAGAAACAGGTCTTGATTGGATCTTTGATATGTGGAATATATTTGTAGCAGCATAGACTTCATAATGGTATTGACAGGCCAGTCGGTCATGCACTGCACCTCGCATTCATGTAGGGAGCCGCCCACATCAAGAGGAGCTATTCACAAACACATGCACGCAGCGATCTAACGCTGGATATCTGTTGAAAAAGAACTAAAGCTGTAACGCATACAAACAGAAAGGATTGTCTCAGAAGTGATTTGTTTGAGGATTCAAGGTGATTATTATATTTTTCGTACCATGCATACATTTTGAAATGTTGTGAAAAAATTCAATCGGAGAAATTAGTCGCGATATTTACGTAAAATAATTGCTAATAAATGCTGTGTTTTTTGCTTTTTACCAAGAATCGAGACTGTTTTACGTTCATATCTATTAAGAATTCGAGGATCTCAGCATTTATTCATAATAAAATCACCGGAAAAGCTCGGTTTACATCAGGTGGCCGCTGGCTACATTTACTAACAGACTAGCATTGTACTTCGACATATTTACGTATAATAAATGCCAACTGCATGTTTTTTTGGGGGGGGCTTTTACCCAAGAATCGAGACAGTTTTACGTCCATATCTATAAAGAATTCGGGGATCTAAGCATTTATTCCCAATAAAATCACCGGAAAAGCTCTGTTTACATCAGGCGGCCGCTAGCTACATTCACTAACAGACTAGCATTGTACTTCGACATATTTACGTAAAATAAATCCTAACTGCACCTTTGTTGTTTTTTTTTGTTGCTTTTAACCAAGAAGCGAGACTGTTTTACGTCCATATCTATAAAGAATTCAGGGATTTAAGCATTTATTCACAAGAATTTGCACCGGAAAAGTTCTGTTTACATAAGGTGGCCGCTGGCTACATTCACTAAAAGACTAGCATAGTACTTCGACATATTTACTTAAAAAAAAAAAAAAAAAAGCCAACTGCACGTTTTTTTTTTTGCTTTTAACCAAGAATAGAGACTGTTTTACATCTATTTAAGTATTTATTCACAAGAATTTAGACCAGAAAAGCTCTGCTTACATAAGGCGGCCGCTAGCTACATTCACTAACAGACTAGCATTGTACTTCGACATATTTACGTAAAATAAATCCTATCTGCGTGTTTTTTTTTTTGGGGGGGGGTCTTTTAACCAAGAATTGAGACTGTTTTGCGTCCATATCTATAAAGAATTCAGGCATTTAAGCATTTATTCACATTAATTTTCAACGAAAAAAGCTCTTTGTCTGTGATTCCACGCGGTCAGCGTCGACGGCCTCACCAACAATGCAGGCCCCTATTTATCGGCCCCACGCCCCGTGTCCCGTCAATACAGTATAAAGTCTATGGTAGCGGAAATATGTATCATATATATGTAACTACAACCCCTGTGTGTAATTGGATTATCAGTAGAAAATTGTAGAACGGCTTGGTTTGCTGCTTGTCCTCTTAATGAGCGTTGTCCTCATAAAAATATCATAGGCCATCTCCTATACGGCCTAATTGATATTTCATTACAACATTTCTGTTTAAGGTTTTTAATGGCTTGTCCTCTCACATTGCGGGTAAAAGCTGTTACTGGGACCCATCGCAGGGTCCTTGCCAATACATAGTCAGCTTCAATGTACTTCGACTGAGATTTAATAAATAGAAAAAAAAAGATTTATGCCTTTACCCTTTGGAGGAAGGTTTGTCAGAGTCATTAAGCTGACCACATGTCCTTACCTTGCAAAAAGACATGCATGTGCACAGTGTTAAACATCCCCATTTCAACCCTTTCGGAGGAAGTAAAAAAATAATAACCTTTTGAAAAACGGCATAACTTCTCTAAAGTTCCTCCTCAGCAAGATTGCCTCACCACCGTTTCATCTGATGTAATGCATCTCTGCCCCCTTTGTGATAGCTAGATATGACATTAGCTTTATAGCAGTAACCAAAACCCTACCCCCATCTTTCTCATCACATCTTTTTTTTGCAGCTTGATGAATGTTAATGGTGGATGCAGAGCTCGTATGCTGAGATGGATGTCGCGGCAATTGGGATGGTCAAGGTGGGTGTTAAAGTGCAATGGAGGGTAACTGCTAAAGCACTTAATAGACTGATCCTTACCAAAGAACCCGCGACTGTCTCGAACTCACGAACCGCGTGACAACCGCCCCCCGAGTCCACTTTCTATTCCTTGATAGTGTAATTTGCTCGGTGGACACTGAAATAGTGCATAATGGCGGCGGTGGCAGAAGCCTGCAGACCTCATTAAGTGTTCAGTCAGTACGGTGAGCTCATAGATGAGTAAGTTCTGAGGACAGTTCTGAGCGAAGACAAGTGAAGTGCAGTCCATGGGCTGGTAACAACGGCAACGACATTACTACATGACTAGGGGTGTCATTCTCCAATATTATACTACAAAAGTAATAAACACAAAAACAACTGTCTTTGAATCGAGTTTATCACTAGTAGAATTAGATCATGAAATATTACCATGGTGGTAAATGGCAACCAATGAGTTTAATTTTGGGGCATTTCAGGTCATTTGCTATTGATTTTAAGTCACTTCCTGTTGATTTTGGTAGCATTTATGGGTCACTTCCTGTTGAATTTGTGGCATTTCTGGGTCACACACATCCTGTTGAGGGCAGTGGCGCCTCCAGAAATTTTTCAGAGGGGTGGCCAGATAGGGCCACTTAAAATTTTGGGGTGGCACACCAAAACTAAAAGCCTTAATTTCAGGTTTTCATTATGAAGATTCCTCCGGATGTTGCAACGAGCGCGACACGAAGTTTGATTAAAAATCAGGGTTTAATTCGCTCTTGACAAGCCTTGGCAACCCGTGAGAACTGGTCAAACACATGCACAACGAAAAATACACTTAAGAAAAAATACAGAGATCATACCTGTCAACCCGAGACTGTTGGCAATCTTACAAATAGTGACGTATGCCCTTATAAATTGGTGACTAATCTTACAACGTTCTTTATAGCGTGCAATATGAAACAATAATAAAACTCAATTTTTTAAATGATATGAATTTATTTATAATATTGTAACATATAACCTGGTGCAATCAAAGAACAATATCATCAGCAATATCATGATTACTAAAATTTAACAGTGACTTTTGTTATAATTGTATGAAGCACTTTTGGCAATTTCTATCATGTCTTGATGGCTGCACTTCATGGCACTTCAGCTCGCAATTCAGGTTGACTTGAAGGTAGTTTGTTAGTGTTTCCAATTATAAATTAAAAAGGTCACTTGATAAAATTAACTTACCGATGCAATCTTTGAATCAGGGAACATTTCTTTAGCTAATTCTGAGAAGTAATCAGCAATAGTTGCAGGCAAATTGTGTTCGGCAACAAAATGGCAGAATGAAATCTCGGCTTTCGTCACTTTTCATTCTGCAGACTTCATCTATATGACCAGTGTTGGTAATCTTATTTTTAAAAAGTAATTAGTTACAAATTACTTCTCCCCAAAAGTAATTGAGTAAGTAACTCAGTTACCTGAAGGTAAGAGTAGTTACTTGGCAAAGTAGCTGGTGTTACCTTGAAAGTTTTTTTTTTCATTAAAAAAAACAAACAAACAAACATAGAAACCTTTGCTATGTTTGGAAATCGTTTAATGTTGTGAATCACCTGTTAAAGTCGTTAAAATTGCTACCATTTTTGCATTAGTTCTACTAATATAGTAGACAATACTGTCTACTTTCGACATGTTAAAGTTTTAAAACTGTTTCATCATTTAAAGACTGATTCAAGTCAAGATTTTGCCGATTTAGGAGTATCAAAAGTTATTTAAGTTTGCTACGAAGGTTCACTACAACAGAGCCTTTCTGAGAAGTCTACTGCTTCAAAATGGCGGCCGTTTATTAACGCTGCCGTCTGTCATTTTGCATGTAGTGCTATAAGCATTTGATATCTAGGCGTAGATTGTAGGCTGTCAGCTACAGTCAGGAGGTATTGGAGCCACCTAGCCTAGCATCGCGTTTGCTACAGCATCAAAACACTCTAACGGAGGAAAAAAACGTAATGTACGAAAAACGTACAGATTTTGAACGTACGCCGTACACATTTAAAAATCAGTGGTCACTTGTACAAATTACGCCGAAACCGTACAACTTGACAGGTATGAGATATAATTGCAAATTAAATAAAGAAAGTACAAAACCTCGTGGGCTCACATCCACAAGGAGCCCAAAAGTTCTTCTCTCAACTTGTTAATGCACCCTTACTGCAGTTTGAACAACAACAACAAAAAGTAGCGCAGAGTTCGCTACCGTCGACCGCTCCCTTGCCTTTTTCTCTCCCTCGCTTAAGGATTGCGTCAGCCAAAAAGCATCGAGTTGAACAGTTATGCTTTAATTAATTTTCTATTTAAAATCGCCACCAGATGGCAGAAAAGTGCAGTTGCAAATAAAATCAAAGAGAATATGAGAAGGACACGGCTACCGATATACTTTGATGGATTGTGTAACAACAATCTAACGATATATGGCAAGCGGGGTGACCAGTGGGGTGGGCAAAATATTTATATGGGTGGCCATGGCCACCCCTGGCCACCCCCTGGTGGCGGCACTGATTTCGGGTGAGCAGGAAGTGGCCCCAGAATCTCCCCAAATGAATAAAACTCAAAAGGAAGTGACCCTAACAGTGGTATGAAAAAAGTGTCTGAACCTTTTGGAATTTCTCACATTTCTGCATAGAATCACCATCAAATGTGATCTGACCTTTGTCAAAATCACACAGATGAAAATACAATGCCTGCTCTCACGAAAACCACCCAAGCATTTATAAGTTTTCATATTTTAATGAGACAGCTCTACACCCTCGGCAGGGTCTTCGATGGTTCATGGGAGTTCCCTCAACCATTCCACATGTTTTGTGGATCTGGAGAAGGCGTTCAACCGTGTGCCTCGGGGAGTCCTGTGGGGGGTGCTCCGGAAGTACGGGGTACCGAGCCCCTTGGTAAGGGCTGTTCGGGCCCTGTACGACCGGTGTCAGAGTTTGGTCCGCATTGCCGGCAGTAAGTCGAATTCGTTCCCAGTGAGGGTTGGACTCTGCCAAGGCTGCCCTTTGGCACTGATTCTGTTCATAATTTTTAAGGACAGAATTTCTAGGCACAGCCGAAGCATTGAGGGAATCCGGTTTGGTGACCTCAGCATTGATTCTCTGCGTTTTGCAGATGATGAGGTGCTGTTGGCTTCATCAACCCATGACCTCCAACTCTCACTGGAGCGGTTCGCAGCCGAGTTGAAGCGGGTGGGATGAAGATCAGCACCTCCAAATCTGAGACCATGGTCCTCAATCGGAAAAGGGTGGAGTGCCATCTAAGGGTCGGGGATAAGATCCTGCCCCAAGTGGAGGAGTTCAAGTATCTTGGGGTCTTGTTCACGAGTGATGGTAGGAGGGAGCGAAAGATCGCCAGGTGGATCGGTGCAGCGTCTGCAGTAATGCGGACGCTGCACCGCTCCGTAGTGGTGAAGAACGAGCTGAGCCGAAAAGCGAAGCTCTCGATTTACCAGTCGATCTACGTTCCTACCCTCACCTATGGTCACGAGCTGTGGGTCGTGACCGAAAGAACAAGATCCCGGATACAAGAGGCCGAAATTAGTTTCCTCCGCAGGGTGTCCGGGCTCTGCCTTAGAGATAGGGTGAGAAGCTCGGTCATCCGGGAGGGACTCGGCGTTGAGAGGAGCCAGCTGAGGTGGCTCTGGCATCTGATTCGGATGCCTCCTGGACACCTCCCCGGAGAGGTGTTCCGGGCATGTCCCACCGGCGGGAAGCTCCGGGGATGACCCAGGACACGCTGGAGAGACTATGTCTCTCGGCTGGCCTGGGAACGCCTTGGGATCCCGCCGGAAGAGCTGGTTAAAGTGGCTGGGGAGAGGGAAGTCTGGGCTTCCCTGTTAAAGTTGCTGTCCCCGCGACCCAACCCCGGAGCAAGCGGAAGATGATGGATGGATGGATGGATGGATGGATGGATGGATGGATGGATGGATGGATGGATGGATGGATGGATGGATGGATATTTTAATGAGGATAGCATGCAAACAATGACAGGAGGGGGAAAAATAAGTAAGTGAACCTTCTGCCTCAGGAGACTTAAAGAGCAATTGAAACCAATTTTTACAAAACATTTTCAGTCAGGTCAGTGCCCAGTCACTGATGAGTGGTTTAAAGCTTTCGTGCCCACGATAAAACACACACCTGGTAACAAAATGTCTTGATGAGAAGCATTTTCATAGCATCATGGCTCAGTCAAAAGAGCTGTCTGAAGACCTGCGATCAAGGATTGTTGATTTGTATAAAGCTGGGAAAGGATACAAAACCATTTCTAAAATGCTGGATCAGTGGTCTCCAAACCGCTCCTCAAGGGCCGCTGTGGATCCTGGTTTTTGTTCCTACCGATTGAGCATTGGCAGTTTAACCAATGAGGTTTCTGCTAAAACAAGCAACACCTGGCTGGAATCAACTGATGACACTTGTAAAACACCAGATTGGTGCAAAGGTGTCCTGTTGTTTTGTTGGAACAAAATCCTGCACTCACAGCGGCCCTATGTGGAATAGGTTGGATGGTCTGGATGTTCATCAGTCGACAGTCAGAGAAGTTGTGTACAAAATGGAGAGTTTGGCAATGTTGCTTCTCTGCCAAGGAGTGGCCGTCCACCAAAGATGACGCCAAGAGTTCAGCGCAGAATACTCAGAGAGGTAAAAAGAACCCTAGAGTGTCTGCTAAACACTTACAGAATTCACTGGAACAGTGCACACATCAACTCTATGTAAAACTATGGGAAACAATGGTGTTCATGGGAGGACTCCACAAAGGAAAACACTGCTGTTTAAAAAAAATAAAAATATGGTTGCTCGTTTAATGTTCGCAAAAAGGCATTTGGACACTCCACAGAATTAAAATATTTTGTGGACTGATGAAACAGAAGTTGAATTGTTTGGGAGTAACACACAACGTCATGTGATGAGGAAAAATAGAACAGCTCACCAACATCAACACCTCATCCCCACCGTGAAGCATGGTGGAGGGAGGATCATGATTTGGGGCTGTTTTGCTTCCTTAGGACCTGGACAACTTGCAATCATTAATGGAAGAATGAATTCAAATGTTTTGCAGGAAAACCTGAGTCTGTCTGTCAGACAGTTGATGCCAAAAAGAGGATGGATTCTGCAAGAAGACAATGATCCAAAACACAGAAGTAAATCAACTTCAGAATGGTTTCAGAAGAACAAAATACAAGTTCTGGAGTGGCTAAGTCAAAGACCATACTTGAACCCCATTGAGATGCTGTGGCATGACCTAAAAACAGCGATTAATGTCAGACATCCCAGGAATCTGATAGAGCTATAGCAGTTTTGTAGAGAAGAATGGGCCAAGATTAGTCCTGATCGATGTCCCAGACTGATGTGCAGCAATAGCTTCAACCAGACGCTTCCTATTCAACCAGACGCTTCCTATTCACATTCACAGACGGACTTTTCCTATTTTGGCAGCCATAGCTTCAACCAGACGCTTCCTATTGTTGCCAAAATAGGAAAGTCAGTCTGTGAATGCTCTGGTTTAGAATAAACGAACATTCGCTGCCGTTCCTCCCACTTTAATCGGACATCTATGGCAGTCAATGGCAACGAATGAGTTGAATTATGGGGCATTTCAGATCATTTGTTGTTGATTTTGAGTCTCTTCCTGTTCATTTTGGGTTACAGAACGGGAAGTGATCCGGGAATCTCCCCAAATGAATCAATATCGACAGGAAGTGACCTGTAAATGGCCAAAAATGAATTGAAAGTGACCTGAAAATGCCATGAAAAATCAGAAAGACTGGATGTGAATGCTCTGGTTTCGAATGAACTAACGTTCATGGCTATCCTTCCCACTTCAAATGGATTGGACATCTATGGCGGTCAATGGCAACCAAAAAGTTTAATTTTGGGGACATCTCAGGTCATTTGCTGTTGATTTTGTTGCAATTGTGGTTCACTTTCTTTTGATTTTTGGGTACAGAACAGGAAGTGACTTGGGAATCTCCCCAAATGAATAAAACTCAACAGGAAGTGACCTGCCATAAAAGGAACAGAACGTGACTTGAATATGCCCCGGAAAGTTTAAAAGCCATTGACTTAACGGAGACACTTTCTAGTGGAAGATTTTGGTCGCAAATTGTTTTTTGTTTTTTCTTAATATTATAACTAAGATCGGTTCTTGGCAGGAGCTTATCGATAACCTTTTGGGAAACAAAGTATCACGATATGTCACAACTTCAATAATTCCTCACATATACATGACTATGGTTCATTTGAGCTTGAACAATTGTGAGTGCGGTTGTGTATCAGAACCGCCCAAAGTAATGATGCATGATAAGAGTGGAGGGTGACGCATGCACCGTGGTCTGATCAAAGCAATGAGACTTTGATTAATGTTGTTCATTAGGCAAGTGATTTTTGGAGCCTGGGTAAGGAAGGAAAGCGAGAAAAATAGGGTGCAGAGATATATTAGAAAAGGGTGGCACGGGCAACACCGTGCTTTAATATAGCAATCTATATTTAAATTGCAACCTAATTTCTGTTGAATTTTAGTATGTAGTTCTCTCCTTGGCCACCAAGTGGAGACAAACGTCCTTTAAGGTCTCTCTCTCCATGCTGCCATTGCTCTGCTTAGTGTCAACGTTTTTGTATGACCTGTAGCTTCATCTGAATTAATGGACAGTAAATATAAACTAAAGTGCCAGAGCCCAATGTGTAAGAAAATGAATTATTTGAAGCTGTAATACGTACAGACACTTCATCCATGGGCTAAACCAAGTAAGCCTTCTGACTGATTGGGTTATGGATCAAAGCTGACATGCTGTTCCACCTATGCTCATTAATAACTAAACTTGATTATGAAGTTTAACACAAATTGTTATTACTGCAAAGGTAACCGGAGCTCTATTGTCTTAGGGAGAGATTAATGACTGGCAGCAGAAGCCTTGGCAAACAATAACTTGCTTCAGTCCAGGTTGAAGCAAAAGTGTATGCACAGTAAATCAGTTTGGCAAGCTGTCTGCCTGTGGCTTTGGTAAAAATGTGGAAATAGAAAACAAAAGTCACAGCATTTCATTTGAAAAATACCTGAGATCCATTTAAGCGCCACCATACACATCACCCCTATCCTCCCCCAACTCCTCTGGCTCCCAGTGAAACAAAGAATTAACTGCATGATCCTCCTATTCACCTTCAAAGCACTTCATGGCCAGACCCCATCCTACAGTGGTATGAAACAGTATCTGAACCTTTTGGAATTTCTGACATTTTTACATAACATCACCATCTTTGTCAAAATCACACAGATGAAAAAAACGGTCTTTTTTAACTAAAACCACCCAAACATTTATAGGTGTTCATATTTTAATGAGGATAGTATGCAAACAATGATAGAAGGGAGTGGGGGTAAGTAAGTGAACCATCAAATTTAATAATTTGAGCCCCCCGGCAGCAATAACTTCAACCAGACGCTTGCTGTAGCTGCAGATCAGTCTGGCACATCAATCAGGACAAATCTTGGCCCATTCTTCTCTACAAAACTGCTGGAGTTCAGTCAGATTCCTTGGATGTCTGTAATGAATCGCTGTGTTTAGGTCATGCCACAGCATCTCAATGGGGTTCAAGACTGGACTTTGACTTGTCCACTCCAGAACGTGCATTTTGTTCTTCTGAAACCATTCTGAAGTTGATTTACTTCTGTGTTTTGGATCATTGTCTTGTTGCAGCATCCATCCTCTTTTTAGCTTCAACTGTCTGATAGACCGCCTCAGGTTTTCCTGCAAAACATCCTGATAAACTTTTGAATTCATTCTTACAATAATGATTGCAAGTTGTCCAGGCCCTGAGGTAGCAAAACAGCCCTAAATCATGATCCCCCCTCCACCATGCTTCATGGTGGGGATGAGGTGTTGATGTTGGTGAGCTGCTCCATTTTTTTCTTCACACATGACATTTTGTGTTACTCCCAAACAATTCAACTTTGGTTTCATCAAAATATTTAGCCAAAACTTCTGTGGAGTGTCCAAGTGCCTTTTTGCGAACACTAAACAAGCAACAATTTTTTTTTTTTTTTTTTTTTTTAAAGACAGCAGTGGATTCCTCCTTGGACTCCCCCCATGAATACCATTCTTGGACATAGTTTTACATATAGTTGATGTCTGCACAGAGATATTGAACTGAGCTAGTGATTTCAGTAAGTCTTTAGCAGACACTATAGGGTTCTTTTTTAACCTCTCTGAGTATTCTGTGCTGAACTCTTGGTGTCATCTTTGGTGGGCGGCCACTCCTTGGGAGAGAAGCAACAGTGCAAAACTCTCTCCATTTACAGAGAACTTCTCTGACTGTCGATTGATGAACATCCAGACTTTTAGAGATGGTTTTCTATCCTTTCCCAGCGTTATACAAATCAACAATCCTAGATCGCAGGTCTTCAGACAGTTCCGGTATAAGATTCTAGGCTGCAATGCTGTTCCGGTACACGGTGTTTTGATTCCAAAAATATGATGGCAACTGTGAAAATGCTATATAGAAAAAAAATGCTAAGCTGCCACACATGCATTTCATCTCCAAGAAGAAAACAATCTACCAACATCAGATTTACATACACAAATGTTAACAACAAGCATAATAAAGTGCTTGTGTGGCGTAATCCATTTCCACTGATATTTATTATTTATTTTATTCCACGGACGGCATGGAGATTTCCCCAGCTGCTGCAGTTATCTGAGTCTGACGATGATGAGTCACGTCAATGTGCAAATGCACACAGCAAAGCAAAACGCCTGGACTAATTTATCCGTTCAATTGGCTAACATACTGACATGTGATCAGCAGAGATGGTTAGCTCTGATTGGTTCAAATGCGCATGTTTTCTGGAACAGCAAAAAAAAAAAAAAAAAAAAAAAAGTTTGTTGAATTGATGCGACGAAAAAAGGGCAATGCAACAGAAAATGGATCAAATCTTGAAGAGTAAGAAAAGAGTTGAGGAGGCTTATTTATCATATTTAGTTTTTTTTTTTCTCTGATGGGGAGGTTCAGAAAATCTTAGTTGTCATGTGCACTTTGGACTTACGTATATTTGTATACTTGTATACAAATATAAGTCAAATATATTGACTTATATAGACTTCAAAATATATTCCGTTTCACCATGCATATTATAAGTCATTTGCAGTGTTGTTAATAATGGCGTTAGAATATAACTGCGTTACTAACGGCGTTATTTTTTTCAGTAGTGAGTAATCTAATTAATTACTTTTCTCATCTTGGCAACGCCGTTACCGAAACTGAGGTGGGAAAGGCGTGCGCTACTATGCGTTTTGTTGGTTGACTGACGCGAGAAAAGTCTGAAAAAGACAGACTCACAGAGACGAGAGAGCAGAGCAGGAGTGGGGAGGAGGCAAGGGAGTGTGACGCCATTGCAAATGTGATGCTACTATGCTAGGTGGCTCCAATAATACCTGACTGTAGCTGATAGCCTACAAACTATGCCCACATGATGCTTCACGATGCTGTATATCACATATATACAGACCTAGGTGCAAATGACAGACACGGCAGCATTAGCAACATGTACTAGTATAATAAAGAACTAGATGCGTTAGTAAACAGCCGCCATCTTAAAGCAATAGACTTCTCAGGAAGGCTCTGTGGTAGAGAACCTTCCTAACCTAAGTAACTTTTTATCTAAAATGCTTCTAAATCGGCAAAATCTTTACTTAAATCTATCTTTAAATGATGAAACAGTTTTAAAACTTACACATGTCGAAAGCAGACGGAAGGGAACTAATGCAATAACGGGAGCAATTTTAACAACTTTAACGGGTCATTCACAACATTAAATGACTTCCACACAGCAAAGGTTACTATCTAATTATCGCAATATCCGCAATACTCCTGTGTCTAGTTAAGTTTAGGGTAACGAATTGGGCTAAGGCCAATTGTCCCAAAAACCCTTTAAACTTCACATTGTGTGACCTGTTTTTTTACCTATTTATTTTATTTATTTATTTTTTTTAAGGAAAAAAAAAACCATGAAAATTATCACCAGTTACTTTGCCACGTAACTAATTACTCTTACATTCAGGTAACTGAGTTACTAACGCAATTACTTTTTGGGAGAAGTAATTTGTAACTGTAATTAAATACTTTTTTAAAGTAAGATTAACAACACTGGTCATTTGTACTTATTTTTCTGAATGTATGTTACTTATATCTTTATTTAAAAAAAAGAAAGCAAAAATAAATGTTTACATTAACTTCAATTTTAAAATACATCCTATGTTCTTAAATAGTTAAAATTGAGATTTGGCATTTAGTATGTGAGGAAATGAGGGAAAATCAGGAAATGGAGGTTGGGGTTATTACTTTTATTTTGCAAATCATTGAAAAAATACAATTTTGAATGAAAATCAGTTTTTGTATGTGTTATAGAAATAACTGTGCCTAAACAGTTGTCTTTGCATTTCAGTAGTTTTAGGAGGTTTGCCCCCCAACCCCCCCACTACAAAAAAAAAAAAAAAAAAAAAAAAAGAAAATAAGTAAATAAAATTTTTAAAAACAAAAAACAATTTCTGGCTCCGTGGCGACCTTCAAGTCGGGGAGTTCCGGCAAGCAATTCTAGCCATTTTCACCCCTGAGTATAATCAACACAAATGTGGGGGACGTGTGTGCGCGCGCAAAACCCGGAAGCACGCTGCGTGCACATGTGGTCATCTTGGCCATAAAAGTGGCGAAAACTAAGCACTTTACACTCATATGAATGTACAACATCATCTTAAGATGCTAAACAAACACATTCCCTCTTAACACAAATGTGCAACACGAATGTAATGTAAACAATGCTCTCCTCGACGCAGCGAGGACAAGCGGAAGCAGTAAAAACAAGAAACGGTCGCGCTGATAACGGCTATAACTTATAATAAGAACTTTATGACATGAAGAGGAAATTCTTAACTTCGTTCAAGGACGCACACAGATTAACACTTCCTCGCACACAGATTAACACTAACATCTTAACAGCTGAAATGCGCGGTTTACGCCTATTCTCGGTCACGGAATACGCAGCGCGTGTGACGTAGGACAATAACAGTAAGTAACTGACTGGTTGCTATGGGAACGGACACATACCTAAGGAACCTTTCTAACAGGAGTATTAAAATTGCTAATAAAATCGTTTAGGATTATTTTTAGATGCATGTATATTATATTTTTTGACGAGGAATACAACCTAGATAGCAGACTGACTTTGAAAAGACGTTGGATCAACATTCCGCTGTCGATCTTTTATCGTTGAATCAACATCACTTTTGCACCCTCAATTGATGTTGTTTCAACGTTGAAATCCTTACAAAACCTAAACATCATTTCCATTATTAATAATATTGGAACAACGCTGAATCCATGTTATGTTTTTGACCAAAACGCCCGCTCATCCATAATTCAATGACTTTTCAATCATATTTCCCGGTCAATCATAAATCAACTACAGTGCCTTGCAAAAGTATTTGGCCCCCTTGAACCTTGCCACCTTTCGCCACATTTCAGGCTTCAAACATAAAGATATAAAATTTTAATTTTTTTGTCAAGAATCAACAACAAGTGGGACACAATCGTGAAGTGGAACAAAATTTATTGGATAATTTAAACTTTTTTAACAAATAAAAAACTGAAAAGTGGGGCGTGCAATATTATTCGGCCCCCTTGCGCTAATACTTTGTAGCGCCACCTTTTGCTCCAATTACAGCTGCAAGTCGCTTGGGGTATGTTTCTATCAGTTTTGCACATCGAGAGACTGACATTCTTGCCCATTCTTCCTTGCAAAACAGCTCGAGCTCAGTGAGGTTGGATGGAGAGTGTTTGTGAACAGCAGTCTTCAGCTCTTTCCACAGATTCTCGATTGGATTCAGGTCTGGACTTTGACTTGGCCATTCTAACACCTGGATACGTTTATTTTTTAACCATTCCATTGTAGAATTGGCTTTATGTTTTGGCTCATTGTCCTGTTGGAAGATAAATCTCCGCCCCAGTCTCAGGTCTTGTGCAGATACCAACAGGTTTTCTTCCAGAATGTTCCTGTATTTGGCTGCATCCATCTTCCCGTCAATTTTAACCATCTTCCCTGTCCCTGCTGAAGAAAAGCAGGCCCAAACCATGATGCTGCCACCACCATGTTTGACAGTGGAGATGGTGTGTTCAGGCTGATGAGCTGTGTTGCTTTTACGCCAAACATATCGTTTTGCATTGTGGCCAAAAAGTTCAATTTTGGTTTCATCTGACCAGAGCACCTTCTTCCACATGTTTGGTGTGTCTCCCAGGTGGCTTGTGGCAAACTTTAAACGAGACTTTTTATGGATATCTTTGAGAAATGGCTTTCTTCTTGCCACTCTTCCATAAAGGCCAGATTTGTGCAGTGTACGACTGATTGTTGTCCTATGGACAGACTCTCCCACCTCAGCTGTAGATCTCTGCAGTTCATCCAGAGTGATTATGGGCCTCTTGGCTGCATCTCTGATCAGTTTTCTCCTTGTTTGAGAAGAAAGTTTGGAAGGACGGCCGGGTCTTGGTAGATTTGCAGTGGTCTGATGCTCCTTCCATTTCAATATGATGGCTTGCACAGTGCTCCTTGAGATGTTTAAAGCTTGGGAAATCTTTTTGTATCCAAATCCGGCTTTAAACTTCTCCACAACAGTATCTCGGACCTGCCTGGTGTGTTCCTTGGTTTTCATAATGCTCTCTGCACTTTAAACAGAACCCTGAGACTATCACAGAGCAGGTGCATTTATACGGAGACTTGATTACACACAGGTGGATTCCATTTATCATCATCGGTCATTTAGTACAACATTGGATCATTCAGAGATCCTCACTGAACTTCTGGAGTGAGTTTGCTGCACTGAAAGTAAAGGGGCTGAATAATATTGCACGCCCCACTTTTCAGTTTTTTATTTGTTAAAAAAGTTAAATTATCCAATAAATGTTGTTCCACTTCACGATTGTGTCCCAGTTGTTGATTCATGACAAAAAAATTAAAATTCATATCTTTATGTATGAAGCCTGAAATGTGGCGAAAGGTTGCAAGATTCAAGGTGGCCGAATACTTTTGCAAGGCACTGTATTTTGTCAACATTAGTTCATCAACTGTAAAAGTACCCAACCATCGCCAGACATCCCATAGAACAACGTTGTTTCAACGTCACTTGACATCGTCGAAAATTTCGATGTCAACCATACTGATGATTTTGATGGAAAATCAACGTTTTTTCAATGTCAGTCTGCTATCTGGGGATAGACCCATTAACAGAATTTTGGAAAAATCACCATTTCTTTATGTAGTCTCATGAATAATGACGTGGCCTGTGAAAATCAATTCAGAATCACTCAGCGACGACTCTTCAGATTATACTCGGTGAGTGGTCCCTCTATGAGTAATCATGTAGTCTTACTTGCTGAATCGAATGCATGTAACATGCATACGATATGTGACATAAATCGTACTGGTTGGAATTATAAGAGAAACATTAGCTAAACTGCCAAACAATTCCATGGAATTGAAACACACAGAACCGGTTCTCTATATGAACCGGTTCTCGATTCCCATCCCTACTTAAAACACGGTATTACAGCTCTGTGCATCATCTTACCTTTCTGTTTGTCCCTCCCCTCGAACAACTACGCCCACTCTACACCTGCAAACTGGGCCCCTTACAGGCCTGGTGAATTCCATTCCCAAATCCTCAGCATGGAAATTAAATGTGATGTGATACAGCAAATCTGTGCTTCCATCTGCTATTTCACAAGTCTACCCCACACTTCCACATACTGTTCCACATCTCTTCAATTCAATTCCACTTTCTATTTTTTCCAGTCTATCTACTCAAATATAAAACTAGGCAGATGAAAATGAAAATAAATAAATAAATAAAACAAGGAGGCAAGGAAAATCGCTCAGAAGATACTTTTACAGTGATAAGCATTGGCTTGGTGGCCTTTTATGTGACCAAAGAGGAGGGCCTAGACTGCCTCCGAAGCAAAACTCAGCACCTAGTCATTTTTCTTCATATGAACAATTAATTGCAGGGCTTTTATCCCTCCTTCCTTTTTAAAGGGCATCTCATGAGTGATAAACTCAGGATGCAAAGGGGTTTTGAAACGTACTAAAGTGGTTTGAGGGTTGAAGGCACACAGGGAGGCTCGGTGATAAACTGTGCCGAGAGCCGCAGTTGGATACGGGATAAATGCAGCGAAAAATAGGCCCATAAAAGGGAGAGGAAAATAAAGAGGCGCCACATACTGTATTGTAGTTGTCTCTTAAGATGTACTTGTAGAATAACTACTGGGATCAGGAAGCTATTGTGATGAAATGTTAAACTGCGGTGACAATCTATCTCAAGAAAGTAGACAAGGTGATCAATACAAATTTCGTATCAGAAAAATATACACTTTGCTCAATTGTATGCTTGGTTAAAAAATAAAGCACCATTGTTAAGACAAATGCTTCAATTTTTTTTTTTTTTCTATATAGAGATGAACATTTTGGTCAGTCTATGAAATATTAACAGATTTAAATTCCTAAATTCAAACATGATGTATAAATATGAGTCACACTACCAATCTTGAAAAAGAGAATAGTTATTATGAACACTTTAATGTTAACATATTTTATTCATAACTCCTCTAAGTGTTAACTAGGGCTGCAACTAACAAGTATTTTTATTTTTAATCAATTAATTGGACGATTAATTTAACGGTTCATTGGGTAAATGTCACATTTTTCAATTCACAATTTAACTTACGCTGTTTTAGGCATGTTGTAAGTAACAATGAAGACAAAATGGACGACTATTTCCTTCAAAAATATTATTTTATTAAAGCTATCCAACTTAACTGTAGTCTACAACTGTACTGTTTTAAATACATATAGCTTGTTCAAGTTTTTATTTTTAATGAAGGTTCTGAGTATAAAACATAAAAAGATTTTCTCAGTACACAAATAAGACAAAAGTCCTGTTCATTCAAATTAAAGAAAGTGCTGCTGATTGATGTTTTTTTTCTGGTGGGCAAAGCGCTGATATAAATTGTGTCAATGACTAATCGATTAATAAAATCAATTACTTGGACGATTATTTAAACGATAAATCGGATGAATGTCACTTTTTTCAATTACCTTCACAATTTAACTTGAAGCTGTTTTCAGCATGTTGTAAGTAACAATGAAATGACAAAGTTGATGACTTGTTCCTTAAAAAATAATATTTTGGAACAGCTTCCTGACTTAACTGTAGTCTACAACTGTACTGTTTTAAGTACCGTAAATTTTGGACTATAAACTGCTACTTTTTCCCCTCATTTTGAATCCTTCGGTTCATAATCCACTACAGTTTATTTGTTGATTTATTTGGCTTGATAGGTAACACTTTACAAAGACTTCATAATTCCTATTGACCTGACACTTTGTCATTCTTTCCTTATCATAGGGGGGCCGAGCTTCATTTAGTAATAGCCGAAGACGGCACACACTCATGTGGGATTTTTGAAGAACTACAAAAGCTGTACCGCATACAAACAGGAAGCATTGTCTCAGGAGTGATTTGTTCCAGGATTCAAGGTAAATATATATTTCGTAGCATGCATTTTTAAAGGTTGTGAAAAAAAATCAATGGGAGAATGGGAACCGCTACGGCAGTGGCGTCATTCTTCGACATATATATGTAGAATAGATTCGTAACTGTCCGTTTTTTTACTCTTTTAACAAAAAAAAAATCGAGACAGTTTTATGTCCATATCTATGAAGAATTCAGTGATTTAAGCATTTATTCACAAGAATTTTGAACGGAAAAAGCCATTGTGGCAGCCCCCTTATCATAACAAAGAGCTAACAGATTAGTAAATTCAAACTGCCCTTTTTTTTGCTTTTAACCAAGAATCGAGACCGTTTTATGTCCATATCTATAAAGAATTCAGGGATTCAAGCATTTATTCACAAGAATTTCAACGTAAAAAGCTCTTTGCTGTGTACTTGTGGTGTCATGATTAGCCAGGTGTGGGTTGGAACCAAAATGCAGATTCGGCGACAAGCTTGACAGTTTGGCCAGGAGGCCGTTTATTGCAATCAACAGCAGAGTGTAAAAACAGCAAAAAGAGGCAGACTGAAGACAGGCGTGGTTGCGTGGCCGTCAAGAAGAGCAAGCAGGTTTTCATATGAAGGAGGTCTCAGGACATGAAGCTTTGTGCTGGAACGATCAGACAGTGAAGTGACGTGAGCCTGCCACTGAAATACTCCCCTAACGATGATGAGTAGCAGCTGTGCCAAGCCGAGAGGCGGGAAAAGGCAGGTGAGTGAACCAGAGAGGCAGGAAACATGACCGGGCCCCTCCTAAACGGCCGGCACCCGACGGCCCAGGCGCCTCAGGATGGGCAGCATGGAAGGCACAGATGAGGGCGGGATCCACGATGAACCGGGGGGGAATCCAGGAACGCTCCTCAGGGCCATACCCCTCCCAATCAACCAGATACTGGAAACCCCGGCCGCGACACCGCACCGCCAGGAGCCGCCGGACAGAATAGACCAGGCCGCCATCCACAAACCGGGCAGGTGGCGGGGTCTGGCCGGAGGGACAAGACGACTTGCACGGGCAGGTTTCAGCTGACTGACATGAAAAGTGGGATGGACTCTCATGGACTGGGGTAACTGCAGGCGCACGGAGACTGGATTAATAACTTTAGAGACCGGAAAGGGACCCACAAACCTGGGAGCAAGCTTCCTTGACTGGACCTTCAAAGGCAGATGTCGTGTAGACCAGGGGTTTTCAACCCAGTCCTCAAGGCACACTGTGGGTCCTGGTTTTTGTTCCAGCCGATCCAGCAGAGACAGTTGAACCAATGAGGCTTCTGCTAAAACAAGCCACACCTGACTGCAATCAACTGATTGCACTTGTAAAACACCAGATTGGGGAAAAAGTGTTGTCATCTTGTTTGGTAAGAATGAAATCCTGCACCCACAGTGTGCCTTAGTGGAATAGGTTGGGGACCCCTGGTGTAGACAGCCAGACCCGGTTACCCGCAGCGTATGTCGGGGCAGCAGACCTCTTGCGATCCGCAGTGGTCTTGTAGATGGCTGAACGACGGAGCAAAATGCGTCGAGCTTGTTCCCAGGTCCGACGGCATCTACGGATCAAGGCGAGAGCTGAAGGAACTGGAGAGTCGTTATCGAGTGCAGGAAAGAGCGAGGGCTGGAAGCCATGAACAACATGGAAGGGTGAGAAGCCTGTCGCTGATGAAGGAAGTGTGTTAGGTGCCACCTCCAGCCACATCAGCTTCTCGCTCCACGTGGAGGGGTCCTGGGACGCCAGGCAGCGAAGACCAGTCTCGAGAATTTGGTTCAGCCTTTCCGCTTGACCGTTGGACTGGAGGTGGAACCCAGATGAAAGACTGACGGTAGCCCCTATCATTTTGCAGAAGGCTCTCCAGAAAGCCGAAACGAACTGTGGTTCCCTATCAGAAACCACATCAGTGGGGAAGCCATGCATGCGAAAGATGTTGTACATCAGTACTTGCGCCAACGCCTTGGCAGACGTTAATTTTGGTAATGGGATGAAATGTGCCATCTTGGAGAATCTGTCTACTACTGTGAGAACAACGGTGTTGCCAGAGGATGGGGGTAAACCAGTTACAAAGTCCATACATATGTGTGACCAGGGTTTGGATGGTATAGGTAAGGGATGGAGCTCACCAGCTGGTCTGCGCGTAGATGGCTTGCACGAGGCACATACTGAACAGGCGTTGACGTATTCGGTCACATCGTTGCGCATGGCTTTCCACCAGAACCTCTGAGATATGACAAAAATTGTTTTGGTGATACCCGGATGACAGGAGGTCTTGAGAGTGTGGGCCCAGTGGATAACCTGACCGCGAAGATCAGGTACCACGTATAGCTTTTCCTTGGGGCACTCTGATGGGATCTCTGTGGACTCAAGAGCAGATTTTACTTTGCCTTCAATATCCCATGACAGCACGGATAAGAAACGGGATTCAGGCACGATTGGCATTGGTTCAGAGGGGTCTTTCCTTGAATCGAATATCCTGGATAATGCATCTGGTTTCGTGTTCTTGGACCTTGGTCGATATGAGATATGGAATTGGAACCGGTTAAAGAACAGAGACCAACGGGCCTGGCGTGAATTCAGGCGTTTAGCAGTCTTGAGGTATGAAAGGTTCTTGTGGTCAGTCCAGATCAAAAAGGGCTGTGACGCACCTTCAAGCCAGTGCCGCCATTCCTCTATGGCTAGTTTAATTGCTAATAGTTCTCTGTCACCAACATCATAATTTTTCTCTGTCTCTGACAATTTTTTCGACATGAAGTAGCAGGGGTGAAGTTTACCGTCTATGGGCTTTCTCTGGGAGAGCACTGCTTTGACTCCCACATCCGAGGCATCCACTTCCAGAATGAATTGGTGAGCCAGGTCTGGCAAGGAGAGAAAGGGGGCAGAGGTGAAGCGGTTCTTCAGCAGATCAAATGCCTTCTGGCATGGCTCTGTCCACTGGAAGCGTCTATGGGTGGAAGTGAGAGAATGCAGGGGTGAGGCAATGGTAATATAATTCTTAATGAATTTTCTGTAAAAATGAGCAAAAACCAGGAATCTCTGTAGCTCTTTTAGGTTCTTTGGTACGGACCAGTTTTGGACAGCCCAAATCTTTTCAGGATCCATCTTGACCTTACCCTCGGCAAGAATGTACCCGAGAAATGGAACGGAGGATTTATGGAAATCGCATTTTTCAGCTTTGACATACAGCTGGTTCTGCAGCAGTCACTGAAGTACTGCCTGTACATGCTGCTGGTGTGATTCCTGGTCGTGGGAGAAAATCAAGATATCGTCAAGGTACATGAATACATTCTTATTCAGCGGGTTACCAAGAACATCATTTACAAGGTTCTGGAATATGGCGGGTGCGTTGGTGAGTCCAAATGGCATGACGAGATATTCATAATGTCCTGAAGGGGTGTTGAAGGTTGCCTTCCACTCGTCTCCTTGTCGTATGCGCACCAAATGGTACGCATCGCGCAGGTCCAGTCTTGTGAAGACTTTAGCACCTTCCAATAACTCAAAGGCAGACGATATTAGCGGGAGAGGATAACGATTCTTGACTGTGATTTGATTTAGGCCTCTATAGTCAATGCATGGTCTTAGTGTCTTGTCTTTCTTCTCTACAAAAAAGAAACCGGCCCCAGCCGGGGAAGAGGAATGACGGATCAGGCCCGCGGCCAGGGACTCCTGGATGTACGATTCCATGGCCTTACGTTCGGGTGCAGACAAGGAATAGAGCTTGCCTCGTGGTGGGGTGGTACCTGGCAAAAGCTCTACAGCACAATTTATGTCTCTGAAGGGGGGAAGCGAAGTAGCTTAGCTTTTACTGAAGACTTCCGAGAGGTCATGATAACAACTTGGAACATTGGTGAGATCAGAAGGAGGGACCAAGGTTAGAGGAAGTCGTGGAAAACACAAGTCCATGCAGTCTTTTCCCCACTTTATTATATTGCCAGTGTTCCAGTCTAACTGTGGGTTGTGTTGCTTTAACCACGGTAGACCAAGGATTAGCTCATGGGGCATGTGATCAAAGACATGAAGGCAAAGATTCTCAGAATGGGTGTCTGTAAACGTCACACAAACCGATTGAGTCCGATGGGTGACTGATCCAAGGGGGGTGCCATCAACAGCCTTGACCGCCAGGGGGCTAATCAGACGAACCAGGCAGGGTGACAGACGCCTAGCAAGACGGAGGTTGATCATGTTAGCTTCTGAACCTGAGTCAATGAAAGCTGAAACTGTGACATGACAATGGGGTGAAAACAAGATAATGGAGGGAGTGATGCTCCCTGGATTATTGATGATATTCAGGCTCACCTGGACTGATGCGTTTGCTGGGTATAATGCGGCCTTGACTTGACATTTGTTGACTACGTGGCCAGGTTGTCCGCAGTAAAAACATAGTCTATCTCTTGCTCTGCGGTGACGTTCCTCTGGGGTGAGACGGGTACGACCCAGCTGCATTGGCTCCTCCGGCGTTGGTTCTCGTGGGGGAAGGGGTCGAGGCGAGAGCTGTTGAGGTTGCGGCAGGTAAGAGTTGGTGTTCCCATGATTGTGGTGAGAAGGTTGCCGTGGCAGACGTCGTCCTTCCTGGTCCCGCTTGGCAAGGCGTCGGTCAATCTGCATGGCCAGTGCAATAAGGGAGTCCAGGTCGCCAGGAATGTCGATGGCTACCATGGCCAGCTTGATGGGGTCAGACAGAGCTTGGAAGAATGCATCAGTCAATGCGAATGGGTTCCAATCGCTGTCGGTCGCCAGCGTACGGAATTCAATGGCGAAGTCAGCTACTCGGCGTTTCCCCTGTCACATGTTCATTAGGGCTAATGACACCTCTCTTCCCGGCGGTTTGCTTTGAAAAACCTGTTTCAAGGAGCTGGTGAAAGTCTGATAAGATGAACATACAGGCGAATTACGGCTCCACTCAGCGGTGGCCCAAGCTGCAGCTTTCCCCGAGAGATGAGAAATGGCATACGGCCACCTTGGAACGCTCAGTCAGGAAGGCAGAGGCTTGTAATTCAAAGTGGAGCTCACATTGCGTTAAGAAGGTGCGGACTTCTCCCGTGTCACCCGAAAAGCGTTCCGGACGGGACAGCTGTAAGTTTGCCTGTGTGACTGGAGCCCCCGATGGTCCCTCGGAGAGCAGGTTGGGTTGGTCCACACGAGCAGCGGTCGGCCCGACTGATCGGGCTGTGGGTTGGAGTTGAGGAGCGATGTTTCCAAGCTGGGAGTTCAAGCTTTGTATCATGGACTCTTGTCGATCAGTTATCTCTTTCAGAAATACATGGAGGGAGGAAATCCGTTCCTCTTGCTGCAGGAGTCACTGTTCCTGGGCTCTGAGGGCGACGTGATACAGAACCGGATCTGCAGGCTCCATGTTCTGGTCTGATCGTTCTGTCATGATTAGCCAGGTGTGGGTTGGAACCAAAATGCAGATTCGGTGACAAGCTTGACAGTTTGGCCAGGAGGCCGTTTATTGCAATCAACAGCAGAGTATAAAAACAGCAAAAAGAGGCAGACCGGATTACTGAAGACAGGCGTGGTTGCGTGGCCATCAAGAAGAGCAGGCAGGATTTCATATGAAGGAGGACGTGAAGCTTTGTGCTGGAACGATCAGACAGTGAAGTGACGTGAGCCTGCCACTTAAATACTCCCCTAACGATGATGAGTAGCAGCTGTGCCAAGCCGAGAGGCGGGAAAAGGCAGGTGAGTGAACCAGAGAGGCAGGGAACATGACAGTGGTAAGGCGGCGCCACAGTGAACTTAAAGACGAGCCGCACATTAGCTATATTTACGTAAAATAAATACTACCTGCACGGTTTCTTTTGCTTTTAACCAAGAGTCGTGACTGTTTTACGTCCGTATCTAACGCATTTTATATTTGTTTATTACGACTTTATAATTTCAGGTCACTTTTGAGATTTTAACTTATCATGCACTCCAAAGGGAAATGCTCCAAGGCATAGTCCAATATTCATTTATATGCAATATTCTATGTGCAATACTTACTCACCTGCAATAGCCAAAGCTATAACTGTCATACTGCTGCTACTTCACTTCAATTATTTGCACTGCCTGAACATAGGGCTATCTCATATGCATTTTATATTTGTTTTTATTTAGATGTTATACTTGCAAGTCACTTTTGAGATTTTAACTTGTCATGCACTGCAAAGGGAAATGCTCCGCAATTTCATTGTACAGCTGTATAATGACAATAAAGGGCTATTCTATTCTATAAAAGTTGTGATTGTATATAGAATTTATTAGTACTCTATTTATATATTATAATTGATGCTGCATGCTTTCCTCCAGTATTAAGTTTCTGATGTGAAAATTGAGTGATTTATTAGCCATTGAAAACATGCAGTAAATAAAAGAAAAATACAGTAAGTTGGTACTTTGGGCAAAAACGTATATGATATGTTAAATATTGCTACTATTCCTGAAAATATAGGTTATTATCTCTGCAGTTGGTAATTTTTGTGCATCTAGTGTACAATCTGATAATTTTATAGCCATTTTAAGTTTTGTTATACTTATATAAAAAGTAATTAAGCAGGATTTTATTAGGGAACGACTTTGAATTTTTTGATCCCGCTGGTCATGGAGATTCAGATATGGCTAAGGTAGGTGCCAGTTTAGGTTTTAGATTGGTAGCAGCATTGGTTTTGAAAATATTTGAATTTCATGTTTTTGAAAATCGGCCGCTTCGGATCGGCCCCGTTTCCCGTGTCATGTAGGTTATGAAGTCTATGCACTTTATTTGACATTCGTCATAAGACTGTCATAAGACCGTCATAACTATGACATTACACTGTCATGGGCATTAATAAATGCTTATGACAGATGTCATTAAGTGTCATCTAGCAAATTTGGTCAACAACTCCATTTATGTCCAGCTTGGATCTTTTACATCCAACCAAAAGTGAGATAATTTGCCGGATGACTCTGAATGACATCTATCATAAGCATTCATTATTATGATGCCGCAGTCAAATTAAGTGTTTCCGGTTAATATCTTTTTGTGTAAATATCCCATAAAACTGTGAGGACAGCTGCGTCTTATAGTCTGGTGTGGCTTATCTACGAACAAATGCTGTATTTGTGTCAAATTTGGTGGGGACCGATTTATAGTCAGTAAAATAGTCTATAAAATTACGGTACTTAAAACGTTTTTAATAAGGTTTCTGAGTATAAAACATAAAAAGAATTTCTCAGTAAACAAGACAAAAGTCCTATTCATTCAAATAAAAAAGTGTTACTGATTGACGTTTTTTTTTGGGGGGGGGGGGTGGAGCGCTGATATAAATTGTGTCAATGACTCATTTATTTAACATAATAAACAACAAAATCGAATAAGGAGGAGGCAGACTGTAATGAATCAGTTTTCTTTGTCAAGCTGTCCATAAACACAATTTACAGTTTGAATGGGAGTTTGTGTTGAAAGGAGACTCTAAGCGATTATATCAATGGGTTTATGTGTGTGTTTTTTTATCAAAAGAAATGAAACAACTTTATTATCTAACAATAACTCAAGTGCTAATATGCCTCTCCAAAACACAATACAAACAAACACTTAAGACACTGATTAGCATCGCTAACTAGCTTAAGTAGTAACATCTCATCAACAAACAATACAAACAATAGAATTGGCTTCATTTACTCCCCTTAGATGGAGGCACAATGGATCTAACAACACAAGACAATCTAACTCTCGACAAGTCGTAATATTATTGATTCAGCAACCCAACCTGAGTGTAGCAGTGAACTCCCTCTCTCTCTTTTAATGTAATCGCGGGTGCACATGCGCAGCCTCACATTATACACAAACAAGGAACTAAACAGGACTGCTCATAGCTGCCAGCTAAAGTCAGTTATCAAATTCGTTGGCAACTAATGTATGAATTAATTTTTTAAATCGATTTAATCGATTAGTTGATGCAGCCTTAAAGACCAAATGTGAAGTAATTTCATAAAATGCCAAATAAGGTCACAATTAAAGTAATTGAACATTGTCCAACAAATAAAGCATGAAAAAAATAATTTATATGTTTTATATTTGACAAAATAATCGCGTTTACGAAGTTCGAGCCTGAAAGGGGACGAACCCAAAAATGATACATCACACCAAGAACAGCGATGGCAGAGCTCCACATGGCCGCCCTACGAAGCCCTTCAAACAATGATTCAAACAGCGATATAAGCGATAGATCGAGCACAAGTGAGGAGATCAAAGTTTTTGAAGAGTTGGAGGAAGAGGAGGAGGTTGGAATTTAATGTTGGACCGTACATGTATAAGCCAGACGCTAATCAGGATGCAAACAATGTGCCCAGACTACCTGACATGGAATGGAGACAAGACCCATCGAGATTACAAGATTGGTAAGATAAAGGCTGTTATTATTTTTATGATTTGAAGCATGTCAGGTAAATAAACCACCTACTATTGCCTGGGATAAAAGAAAAGTTTTGACGAATCCCCGATCATGTTGTGGAATGAACAGTAGAAGCTAGCGACGTTAGCTTTTATTTACCTGACATGTTTCGGCGAACACCTCTGCCTTCGGACCCCCTGACGAAGGCGGAAGTGTTCGCCGAAACATGTCAGGTAAATAAACCACCTACTAATGCCTTGGACAAAAGAAAAGTTTTGACGAATCCCCAATCATGTTGTGGAATGAACAGTAGAAGCTAGCAACGTTAGCTTTTATTTACCTGACATGTTTCGGCGAACACTTCCGCGAAAGCTTCTACTTTGGACCCTCCGACGAAGACGGAAGTGTTCGCTGAAACATGTCAGGTAAATAAACCACCTGCTATTGCCTGGGATAAAAGAAAGGTTTTGACGAATTATAAGTGTAGGCAAAATGAACTCAATACAACTATGATCGGGGATTGCCACGAGTTAGCTTTCGGCTAACGTCGCTAGCTTCAACTCTTCATTCCACAACACGATCGGGGTTTTGCCTCGAGTTACCTTTCGGCTAACGTCGCTACCTTCTACTGTTCATTCCACAACAGTTGGCAGCTCTGCTTTGACAAAGTCATCAGTCATCTATCCAAAATTCACACTTACCTTTTTGCAAATCCTTGATCATAAGCAGACCGGTTGAGGAAGCAGGCATCTTCGAAGTGTTTGTAGCAGAGAAAACTACTCGATGATGGCGTGAAATTCATTCACTTCGTGCGAACTAAAGATGTCCATTTATGTGCCCTGCTATCCTTTGGCCACTCATACAACTTATCTTTAGATTGAGAACAATACATCGCCACACACCGCCGTGGCATCTTACTGATAAGCAATGCAACAATACTGTTCTATGGCGGACTTCCTTCGGAGTTCTCTGTGTGACGTAATTTCTGAAGATTTCCGAAGTTAAAAAAAAATAACGAAAATATGCTTATAATTGTTTAGCCATTGATATTATTCAAAAACATGGTTGGCCAACCTTACTTCACATTTGGTCTTTAACGGATACTGAACATGAGGCCTGCAGACATACAAGTTGCCCGCGGTTATTACCTGCTAATGCTTTCGTTGTGTTGTCACACCACCATGAATAGCTGTGTACTTTTCTGCACAGAGATGTCAGTGATTGTGCCACGTTTTAAGGGAATGACAGGCTCTGCTGTGATTGGTGGTGAATGGAACAGCAGGGCGAGCCACCCTTTTTCAAATGAGTCCATTTAGATTTCAGCTGCCCATGAGTCCGAGTCCAGGAATACTGACATTTAGAATATTGCTTAATATTTAAACTGTAAAATTGAACATCTGTATATCGCTTTGTTGCCATGTTTAGCTATAAATGGAAATCTGTTGAACTGGACATTTAGTGCTATTGACTGGCTTTTAGAAGCATTAATATCTGGCCAGTTGTCATAGTACAAAGTAGAAGCCCATAATAGTGTCCAAAACTGTTGAGATGCAGCCTCTGTTCCGAGAATATCATCTAATTCCTGGCAGCCGTCCGGTCTGACTCATGCTCATAATGACTGCATGCTGAGTTCATGAATTAAACCAAAGACACAACATAGTTTTTTAAAGAGGTATAATAACTTTTAATTTTCAGCCACATACTGTACCATCATTCCATATTCATATATTGTAAGCAGAATTGGGTAGTAACGTGTTACATTTACCCTGTTACATTTACTTGAGTAACTTTTTGAGAAAAATGTACTTCTTAGAGTAGTGTTTGAAAAATATATCGACAGTGGCTGTGAGACGTCGCAACAAAAAACACATTACCACTAATGCTCTTTGGAGGGTTAATATTGCAGGTCTTGTTCTGGTCTGAATTCGATGATTTATGTGTAATCTTTTTGGCCTCATATGTTCATGTTATCAGTGTTGGGAATAGCGCCGTTATTTTTTCAGTAACGAGGTAATATAATTAATTATTTTTCTCATCTTGGCAGCGCCGTTACCGAGGCGGGAAAGGCGTGCGTTACTACGCGTTGCGATGTTGGTTGACTGACGCGAGAAAAGTCTGGAAAAAGACGGACTCACGGAGACGAGAGAGCAGAGCAGGAGTGGCGAGGAGGCAAGGGAGTGTGACGCTGTTCCAAACGCGATGCTATTATGCTAGGTGGCTCCAATAATACCTGAGTGTAGCCGATAGCTTCGGTAGGTATCACATATATAATGAAGAACTACCGGTAGATGCGTTAGTAAACAGCCGCCATCTTAAAGCAGTAGACTTCTCATGGTTTTTTTTTTTTTTCTTTTTTTAAATTTGTTTTTTTTTTAGAAAAAAAAAAAAAAAAAAAAAAAAGAAAGAAAATTATCACCAGTTACTTTGTCAAGTAATTAATACTCTTACATTCAGGTAACTGAGTACTAACGCAATTACTCTTTGAGAGAAGTAATTTGTAACTAATTAATTACTTTTTTAAAGTAAGATTCCCAACAGTGCATGTAATACAGTGATCCCCAATCACCGGGCCGGAAACTGGTATCGGTCCGTGGCACATTTGCTACTGGGCTGCAGAGAAATAATAAATCATTTACCGCAATCTGGCCTTTGCCTCTTGACCCACCAATATGCCAGTCAACTCTATTGACTAATCTGAGTAGAGATTTGTTTACATCGCCATCTAGTGGTTGGCTGCCATTATTGCGGTGTTTGCACACCTGTAGCAGTCAGGCGTCAATCAATGTACACTGTAACGGTACCTACTGCTGGCTGTGTGCTGCTGGCAGCAACGTCTTTGGACAACTTTTTCACAGGGAAAGAGCGAGAAGAGGAGCCTACAACCAAGTTCATTCTGCATAATTGTCATACATTGAGAGGAGTTTTGTTAAGATTTTGCCCGAGTGTGTCTGGTTATTGTGATTACCCATTGATTTCACCTGTTGTGGCCTGCTCCTTGTGTGTTGACCAATCCGCTGCCTTTTGTGTCACCCACTTGTGCTTCATTGTCTCGTTACCCCTGGTCTGTTAACTCCTTGTTGCGACATTGTCACATTCATGTTTATCCCAAGGTCTGGTCTTGTTCATGTCAATTCCGCCATCCATAGACCTCGTGTTCCTGCATCCTCTGTTTTGTTACGTTTTGGTGCCTTTTGTTTGTAATTTGTGTTTTTGATGCTATTATTAAATCATTTTTGGAGTTCACCGCCACCCTGCCTCACCTCCCTGTCTTTGTTTCACTGCATTCGGGTCCTCCATGCTGGCCCCACCTGACAATAATATGTGGCTAAAAGCTAGCAAACGAGCCAACAAATACAAAGGCACTGAGAGCATCATACCGCGTGGTGAACTGTATTGCTAAAGCCAAGTAACCTTTCATTATTGGAGAAGAACTTATTATTCCTGCAACCAAGGATATTTGCCGTCAAGTTTTAGGAGTGGCCGCCGTTAAAAAAGATTCATTCAGCATATAGTAAGTTACATTTTCCCTGCACTTAGTGTTCGTTTTTAGCCCCTTCGTGTTATTTAATATTTACTGTAATTTTCTGCCACACATTGCCGGCCTATATTACAACAGTCCGTGGTGCAAACAAGGGTGGGGACCACTGATGTAATAGGGTATAGTGCAGTATAATAATAACAGTTCATATAAATGAAAAAAATATACCATTGTTTAAACAATCAGACATTGTAAGCAGTTACTTACAATGTTACTCATTACTTGAGTATTCTTTTCAGCGAATACTTTTTTACTTGTACTTAAGTAAAACTATTTAGAAATAACGCTACTCTTACTTCAGTAAAGGTTTCGGCTACTCTACCCACCTCTGACTTTTAAGTCATTAAATGCAGTTTCTTGATTATCAATAGTACCTAAACTCTTTTTGGAGCAACTGTACTAACCAGGTAAAAGGTTCAAATGGTAGTGTTGGACTACACATAGCAGATTTTTGACATACAATGAATTTTTCAACAATCTGACCCGTCCTGGGTTAGCTAGCATAATGTTCAGTCACTACATTGCCCGTGAACAGGATAAGTGTCACAGCGGGACCTCATGTTTTAATATTTGTCTTTTTTGCCATTTTATTCTTTTAATGGCTGTTTTAAATTGTGTGGGTTTTACTTGGTTCCGTTGTGTTTTAGCCAGTTTGGCTGGGTCCAGACCGCAGGTCTTAATGCACAAATCCATTTTCATGTTTTTCTGACTCGACTGAAGCATTAACTTGACGGTCTGAACGGGACAGGTCGCATAGAATTGGGCCATTTTAAATCCGATCCAGGTCATTTTCGTATGTGATCAAAGCAGGGCTGTCAACAGACCTACAGGGGCCTGGGGACAAAAGACCATTATAGGACCCCTCCACCCCACCCCTGCCACCAGCTTGTCACGACAACATGCGCAGTACTTTCACGCTTTGCAAGAAATGACAGTGTAGATCAGGGGTGGGCAAACCGGTCCTTGAGGGCCGCAGTGGGTCCTGGTCTTTGTTCCAACTAATTCAGCACAGACAGTTTAACCAATGAGGTTTCAGTGGAAACAAGAAGCACCTGACTGCAATCAACTGATTGCACTTGTAAGAAACCAGATTGGTGAAAGGCTGTCCTCATGATGGGTATGAACAAAAACCCGCACCCACTGCGGCCCTTTGTGGAATAGTTTGCCCACCCCTGGTGTAGATCATGGTTTTCCAAACCTGTCCTCAAGGGCCGCTGTGGGTCCTGGTTTTTGTTCCTACCAGTCGAGCACAGACAGGTGAACCAATGAAGTTTGTGCTAAAACAAGCAGCACCTGACTGCAATCAACTGATTACACTTGTGAGACACCAGATAGGTGAAAGGTTTTCCTCATGATGGGTTTGAACAAAAACCCGCACCCACTGCGACCCTATGTGGAATAGTTTGGACACCACTGGTGTAGATTTTCAGACTATATAATTTAGATGGACAGTTTAATTTAACAGACCGTAATGTGATGTGACACAATATGAACGAACAATTTCCATCTATTTTCCCATGTAGGCTACAATACAATACAACTAAGAGTGCTATGCCTGCCTGCTATAGTAACAAAACAGTATAACTAAACATCCTGTGCCTGCCTCCTCCACATCCCTGGGGTTATCAAGCCCTCAAACATTGATGCACCTAGATTTTTTTGACAGCAAAGTCATTTATAACATCAGTGAAATCAGGTTTTTGAGCAAGCTCACGCTCAATGGAGAGCATGGTGTTACCAGCAACCCCCCCGCCGGGAGCACGCTATACTCAGCTTATTGCCCTCTTCGTTTGCCAGGTGTTCTGTCAAATTATCAACCACATCAGAAATTGCAACTCTTGCAATGGCCACAAATACAGCGATTACAAAGTAAACACTACAAACTTTCTTTAAATAAAGGACTATTTAAATACGTTTGATCATGGACAAACATGTAGAAAAGTTCTCCCCAGACTCATTCTGCCATGTTAGCTGCACAACAACTGTACGCCGGTCTCTGTTTACGTCTTTGCTGTGTAGTAAATCATTGTTTTACGCCATATTCGTGTTGACCATGTGGCAGCGCTCCTCCGACGTCGGCCGGTTTGTCCGGCGGTACTCTCCAGCTGCTTCCCCGGCGAGCTCACCTGTCCATAGCAGGGGAAAGAGCTGTAACTTGCTCGTCTCTGGGTGGCTTGCCGATCGGTGAAGACAATCGACAACCCTCCCCCGTGTGACATGATCGATGCTAGTTTTGTGTGATTTTTCGCGTCGAAAAGCGAAAATAAGACTTTGAGACGCCACTCGGTTTGGGTTAGTATGTCGGCTAGCTGTCACGCCTCTTAGTTTGTTTACATTCTCCGAAGCCGGGGCAGGGAAATGACAAAAGCCTGAAAGTAAAGGTTGAGTCGACAGATTTGACCATTATGGAGTAATTTTGCCATGTTGTACTAAATAAATGCATTTTTATTATTTCATATTCCATTTAGCACAAGACTTTTTTATTTGTCATAACCATACAATTTATTTAGCAATTGGGGGAAAATACTTCTATAAAAAGAATATCCTGTAAAAATATTAGAGTAGAGAGACTGAAACAATGACATTTTGCTGCTCTCTTTGTTGCATTTTCCTCGTTCTGAAAAAATTCCCCTCAATGGGCTGAATTCTAAATCAGATTAAACCATCACCCTGCCGATGTCTTCCTCCTGTTGGGGACGCTAGAGCCGTATAATGGTAGGCGTGGCTAAACTGCAGATTAAAAGACTAATTTCTCATCATCTGCGCTTTGCCAAATTCTTGTATATAGTGGAATCGTCTCAAAATATGATTCTAATTCACATAATAATGCTATTTAAGACTTTTTTTATCCTGTCGTACGCACTTTAAGCCTAATGTCAAAAATCCTGAACTTCTCCCAAATCAGAATTCATGTAGCAATTACGTCCACAAAAAGCGAGTGAGTCAGAGAGGATGGCAGCGATGGAGTTGTGCATTACCGTTAGCGCCTTGCTTGAGCTCGACTTTTAGGCAGGAGGCGGGCTTGACCACAGTCATAAAAAATAAAATGGAAAAAAAAGGATAAGCGTGGGAATGATCGGTTTTCTGTCTGTGCGGCAAATGAGCAATATTCAATATTACTTACATGGCTGAGGGTCAGGGCAAACTGACCGTATATGTGTGCGTCATGCACCCACAGTGCATGCATGTGTTCTATCAATACATATAAATGCTAAATATGAGTAAACAGGTATTATTTATGTCTGTTATTTATGTCCTCTTTTTAGAACAGCATGTGTAATTTGTTTTGATACTTCAGCACCTGTGGGTCAGTTTGCTCAGCGAGTGTTGGACGCGAGTTAGTGTGCATGCGTAATACTTGAACGGCTCAATGGACAAAGTCAGTCTGAATTGGAATGCCAAATAAACAGATATGACAAAAAATGGGAATTGTGTATTAGGCGGTATGGGTTTGGGCATGCGCAGTTGTACTCAGCAGGTGCAGGACAGCAGAGTTAATGACAATGTAACGGACTTTGACAAACCATGAGGAACAATGGAAAAAGGTCATGTTTTCAGCATTTAGCCTTCGCCACTAACTAGTCGTTGAAACAAGCCAATACGATAATGGCAATACCTAAAACGAGGTTACCAATACGTTAAAGCGAAGTTAGCAATAGGCTGAAGAGTGTAGTCAATATGTTAAAATGAGAAAGCCCTAGTAGATATGTTTCACCAACACTGGCAGCTCTTCCGTACGGGTGTGACATAAGCAATAAGAAGAAAAATGCATGGATGGAAGCATTATTGAAATATAAAGCAATCGTAGAGAAGATAGCGCAAAATATAACACAGAATGGAATGCAGGTATCTTATCGATTCATTTACTGAATGGTTTGTGTCAAAGGTTGTAAAGAGCTGGGAAGCAAATCCTCTTTGTTGCGATTGTGACTCACGCATACACAAAGGCGTCGATTAGGATTAAAGACAAAACCGTGTGGGATGACCCCAGATTGGCAGCTCCATAGCTTTATCAATGTTGTGTAGATCAGAGTTGCGCTACAGCTATTGTGTCTGTATTCATTCATTGAAGCGTAATCCCATATTGAGGAGTAATCCACAGGCTGAGCAGTCAAAGACTGTTCTCCTTTAGCCAGCCAAGCCTAACTGAAGTGGTTGAGAGGATTTTTAGTTTTCACCCTGCTTTGTAAAAGGGTCAAAGAAAGGTGAAAACACAGCGGCGGACACTGGTGGACCTATGAGATACTTGGGCTCATTTTTTCAAGGCTTTTGTATCATTTATAATTCAGATGGCAAAAGTTATAGCCATGGGATGGGAATTCACCGATTCAGCATTTTGTGGTATTACAATGCAACACTTGGGACATGCTGCAGCTGAACAGCAAGCTAAATCGCAACAGAGCATTTGCCATTATCTTTGGAAGTGGCCTTTCGAGCTCTTCAATAGGGCTATTAGCACTGGAGTGAGCCCAATGATACGTTGGCCCCCAGGGAGTCGGAGAAAGGGGAGACTGTAATGATGACAGTCACCACCACTCTCCATCTATTTGTGCCTCTGCTCAACAAAGGTACCGAATGAAAGACACTGGTGAACATTAGTAGTTTTCAGTTGTGACATACATTTCAAGTGAGTCGCAGAGCAAACGCAAAAATGATAATAAAAGCTGCCCATACTAGGTCACAGACTTGTTTTCATCAAAAATGACAATAATGAAAATATTTATACATACACTTCATTACCTATTGACGTGACACTTCGTCATTCATGTGTAACGCCTTATCAGAGGGGGCCAAGTTTCATTTAGTACTAGCCGAAGACGGCGCACACTCATGTCGGATTTAGGCTTGGATTTTTGAAGATGTACGAAAGCTGGTAAATATTATATTTTTCGTACCATGCATGCGTGAATGAAGCATTTATTTGCAGAAATTTTCTTCTTTGTTTACACATGGAGGCGGCTAATTTTCGTAACTGACTAGACTCATAGTTGGCAATATTTACATGAATTAAATGCTACCTGCACATTTTTTTGCTTTTAACCAAGAATCGAGACTGTTTTACGTCCATATCGATGAAGAATTCAGGGATTTCAGCATTTATTCACAAGAATTTTCGCCAGAAAAGCTCTGCTTACGTCAGGCGGCCCCTAGCCTCATTCGCTAACAGAATAGCATTGTACTTCGACAATATACGTAAAATAAACACTAACTGCCCGGTGTCTTTGCTTTTAACCAAGAATTGAGACTGTCTTACGTCCATATCTATGAAGAATTCGGGGATTTATTCACAAGAATTTACACATGGAGGCGGCTAATTTTCGTAACTGACTAGACTCATAGTTGGCAATATTTACATGAATTGAAAGCTACCTGCACATTTTTTTGCTTTTAACCAAGAATCGAGACTGTTTTACGTCCATATCTATGAAGAATTCAGGGATTTAAGCATTTATTCACAAGAATTTTCACCAGAACAGCTGTTAACGTCAGGCAGCCGCTAGCCTCATTAGCTAACAGTATATAGTGTATAATGATTATAAAGGTCTGTTCTATTCTAAAACAAGTTGTGATTGTATATAGAATTTATTAATTATCTATTTACATATTATTTATAATTGATTCTGCATGTTTACCTCAAGTCTTAAGTTTCTGATAATAAATTGAGTGATTTTTTAGCTGTTGAAAACTTGGAGTAAATTTAAAAAAAATTAATTTGCTATTTTGGTCAAAAACTTATATGATATGTTCAATATTGCTATTGATCCCGAAAATTTAGGTGAGTATCTCTGCATATGGGGATTTTTGTGCATCTAGTGTAAAATATGAGACCTATACAGCCATTTAAAGTTGTGTTATACTTATATAAAAAATAATTAATCGGGATTTTGTAAGGGAACGACTTTGAATTTTTTTATGCCGCTGCTCATGGAGACTCATATATGGCTAAAGTAGGTGCCTATTTTGGATTTAGGTCGGTAGCAGCTTTGGTTTTGAAAATATTTGAATTGGAAGTTTTTGAAAATAGGCCCTCTACGAACCGGCCCCGTTTCCCGTGTCATGTCAATAGGTTGTGAAGTCTATGATTTATAAATAATGTAAACCATTTTTTTAAATGCCGATGACGTGACAATGACGAGCTAAAAACATGCCCTCGGAGACAAGACGAGAACGAGATGAAAATTCGCCATTGTTTCGATTTCAATGTGTGACATTTTCTTGTCGTATGTGTAGTTAGCAAGCATCGTAGCAGTGGTTGGTCGTATCCTCATTTGAATGTAAAAGTGCTGTGATGATAGGTTGTGGCTTTGAGTACTCCACAACAAGAATCTTGATTTAAAATAGAAGTTCTGAAATATTACTAAGGGTTTCGCTAGGGCTGGATATTCATACTGTAACGACTGGTATGTATTATGTCTTACGCCTGCAATGGGACATGGGTAGTTGTGGCAAGCATGACTGAGAGTGGTGATTGCCGTTGCTATGTTCTGTTTTTTTCTGTTCAGTAAAGGCGCTGTCTCTTGGGGTTGTGTGGTGTACAGTGTTGTTAATTTTACTTTAAAAAAGTAATTAATTACAGTTACAAATTACTTCTCCCAAAAAGTAATTGCGTTAGTAACTCAGTTACCAGAATGTAAGAGTAATTAGTTACTTGGAAAAGTAACTAGTGGAAATTTTTTTTCTCAAAAAAAAAAAAAAAAACAGGTCACGCAATGTGAAGTTTAAAGGGTTTGGGGGACAATTGGCCCTAGCCCAATTCTTTACCCTCCACTTAACTAGACACAAGGATATTGCGATAACTAGATAGTAACCTTTGCTATGTGTGGAAGTCATTTCAAGTTGTGAATCAACCGTTAAAGTTGTTAAAATTGCTCCCGTTATTTCATTAGTTCCCTTCTGTCTACTTTAAACATGTGTAAGTTTTAAAACTGTTTCATCATTTAAAGATAGATTTAAGTTAAGATTTTGCCGATTTAGGAGCATTTTGGATTAAAAAAAAAATAGTTACTTAGGTTCGCTATGAAGGATCTCTACATCAGAACCTTCCTGAGAGGTCTACTGCTTTAAGATGGCGGCTGTTTACTAACGCATGTAGTCCTTAAAACATGTTGCCAATGCAGCTGTGTCTGTCAATTGCATCTAGTTCTATAATATGATATCTACCGTGTCATGTGGGCGTAGTTTGTCGGCAATGGCTACAGTCAGGTATTATTGGAGCCACCTAGCATCACGGTTGCAACAGCGTCTTCCCCACTCCTGCTCTGCTCTCTCGTCTCCGTGAGTCCGTTTCTCTCAGACTTTTTTTATTCAACCAATTTAGTAACGCATAGTAACGCACGCCTTTCCCGCCTCAGTAACGGTAACGGCGTTGCCAAGATAAGAAAAGTAATTAATTAGATTACTCATTACTGAAAAGTAGTAACGCCGTTATATTCTAACGCCGTTATTAACAACACTGGTGGTGTACAGTGTGAAACATAAAAATTCTGACTGAATTCATTCTTCTTCACGTCGCTTGTCACACTACTGTGCATAGCGATGGAAAAGCGATTGCGCATTAAACCCTTCATAGTGTCCTTTTATTACTACATTACAGCTGCATCTCTAAAGAAAGTATGTTTTATCTGCTAAACGTTTGTATTGCGTTCACATTACACAAACCCAAACAATGCTTATCCACACTATTAAGACCTTTTCACCAGGGTTAATTTGTGCCGGATTTTGCCGGAACAAGATCCGGCACCTCTTGATTTTGGCCTCCCTGTGTTCCGGGACTTATTTGGGCAGATCCAGAACCTCTCGCGTATAGAAAATAATAATAATAATGTAAAAATGTTTTTTTTAAATGCATTGTAATCGCCCCGAATGGTGGGAAAGAAGGAGAGGAGTCATTGATGGCTTCCTCCACTTTATTGTGGCAACAATAAGAAAACAAAAAACAAAATAACAGGGGACTGCCGCCACATTTGACCGCAAACTGCTTCTTGCCCGTCTCCCCCTCGCTTCCTACAACTCACAGTTCACCAGTCCCAGCGTCTCTTAAAGGGACCGTGCATAGTGTCTTGTTTTGTGCTTTTTGTTGACACAAGGTATCAAACACACAACATGCTGACAACTTTGTTTGTTTATTAACACATGGAGCTAACAGCATGGACACAACTTGTCACTCTCGGCAGGCTGTGCCTCTCTATCTCACTCCCGCATCACGTGACCAAAACAACAGTAACGTTGCATGCACTTAAGGGTGCCTCGGAAAACATTATATCTGGATATTACACATAGTTATGGACAACAGAGTATAAAATAAAGTAATAATATGCATACATTCATTTACAGAACAAATCCCAAGAATTGCATGTTGTTTATAAAAATTTAACGTTATTTGAAAGAGTCAGAGATTTGTTGCACTGAAAAGCTGGACCAACAAATCACGCCCCCACATAAAAAGAAAAAAAAAAAAAAAAATGGACATTTGCAGCATCTGGGGAGCAAGCAGCCGGGATCAAAAGGTATTTCAACATGCCAAAAAGACAGTGGCATTTACTGTCTTTTTTCAAAAAGAAGGAAGATGGTTCAAAACCAATCAGAAAAGCAACAACTGGCGATGAGGGCAGCTGCAGCGATCATGCTAACGGGGAGGAGTAGATACAGCAGGAGGCCAGCGCTGCAGCAGCTAGCCAGGTTCATGGACAGCCAGCCAAGCAGGGGCAGGAGGCTGCTACCGTGGCTGCAGCTGGTCAGGTTCAGCGCCACCCGGAGTGGGGGCCAGCTACAGCAGTCAGCCAGCTGGACCACCAACAGCCTGAGCAACAGGCCAGTACCCTTATGGGAAATTTGAGTTTGGGCTGCACAATTTGTAAGGTGGTGGGAACTTTGGGGCCAGAGAAGACGGGGGGATAAAACTCGCAAAATCCTAAATAATTGTAAATTGTCATAACATTTATACCATGGGTAATATCTGAAATTGAGGCTTGTAAGTCCTACAGCATGGCAAGTGGGCATTTGCGTGTTGTTTTCAGCCCCATTTTCTGCGTATGTTCCGGGACGTTTGCCCGTGTCGTCATCCCTGCACTGTCATATGTACTTTGTTAAGGCACCTTATGATTTACAAATTAAGCACTGCTTTTCACACTAGCGTAGGCCCAGTGTAAAGAGCGGTCCACAGCAAGTGCAAAATGGGAGGAGCCACGTAGCCTGACGTAGATGCTGTCAGGAAGTGAAAAGCAGAGTATGGGCATTATAAAAGCCGTGTAAAGAGTTTTACTAGTTTCGGTGAGAAGGTGAATAGTAGGTACATGGAGTTACCATTTACCTTAGCAAGCAAAAGTATGACAGTAATTTTTTTGTGTCCCAAAACTCGCGAAACTTTCGTCAACCATGATTTATGTATATCCGTCTGCCGAAACAGCCTGATAGCACAGATATAACTACGCCTGCCCCTCTGCTATTGGAGGTATTGTTGACGTCAGCGCGGTAGCACTGTCAAAATAGAACGACTTTCACTTTGGGTCCTGCAATCAGCGAAAATTCACTAAAGACTTTCCACCCGTCCAAAACGACTGCCGCCGCTCACTTTCACCAATAGTTTGAAACGCCCCTAAACTGTAAGTTGTTGGTATATGCATCGTACTTTATGTCAAAAATCTACTGTTTTCTTTACCCAAAAAGTAATACATTTGTACTCAGTTCTTTCTAAATTATTATAAGAAAAATAATACCAAAATACAAACAAGCTAATAAAAAAGTAATTTGTGCACACAACTTCAAAAAACACCAGCAGCTTAAATATTGGACATGGAGTGCCCCAGAAGTGACTTTACCTAGTGGATCCATGTCTTTTTGCCTTATCACCATTATGCAGACCTCAGCCATAACAAACAACCTATAATCCTCTTAACGCAGCAGAAAAATACCTGCACCCAAATCACTATTAAAAGAGTGTGGCAAGAAAGCTCCTGTTCTGCACTCATAACTTATTAGCTCCTCTTTCCTCAGGTAAACAATCGATCGGTGGTCAATGTATTCACAATTCAACGACACATTTTCAGGAATTGTTTACTCAAAATGTAAATACTGTATTTGTTTTAATGGTTATTAATTAATCCGAAAATATGATATTTGTTTACAGGCCGTTATGGATCGATAGCTACCTAGGGTTGTGACAAACTATCAAAATAGTGATATACTGTGATACTTTGTATGCCAAAAGGTGATCGATATGCTGCCACCAAGAACTGATCATTTTTAAAAAGGTGTTACTGTTTATATAAAAAAAACAAAAAAAACAATGCTGTCTAAGTTAACTCACTGGCTACCATTGCTAGCGCTAAACATCCAATTCATTTTCACTGGATTGGACGTCTCTCTCCGCCAATGGCACTGAAACCAGATAATTCACAACCAGTTTTGTGGGTATCTACAGGTCACTCCCTGTTCATTTTCGGGCATTTACAGGTTACTTCCTGCTGATTTTGAGTCACTTCCTATTCATTTGGGGCAATACTTGAATCCCTTCCTTTTCCGTAACCCAAAATTAAAAGGAAGTGACCACTAAATGCCCCCAAATCAACAGGAAGTGACCCATAAATGCCCCAAAGGACAAGAGAATGACTGAAAATCAACAGGAAGTGATGTGAAATGCCCCAAAATGAACCCATTGCCAGTGTTGTCACAGATTACTTGGAAAAGTAATTAATTTCTGATTACGCCTCAAAAAAGTAATCTAGTTACTTTACTGATTACTTTATTATCAAAGTAAATAAGTTATTTTAAAAGTAATTTATCAGTTAGTTTTTTTCCAATTTTTCTCCCTTTGCTGCCTCAACATTAGAATGACAACAGAAAAATCTCATCGCATGTAATTGAATTTTTCACATAAGGCTTAATCTTCGAGTTAATTAGTCGATGGAGTTGATTTAAACCACCATTGACTCGCGCTAGCATAGCCACTTCAGAGCCCTAAAGCTAACAAATAACTGAAAGACTGCACGGAATTTGTTCAAATCAACCCCCACTTCACACCTAGGCAGCAACTATACAGGAGTGTGTCGGGGAGTTGTATGCTTGATTGCTTGTTTGAGTGGTCTATTGTTTCACAAAGCCAAGTAGTCAGTTTGGTATCGGGGTCCTTTGATGCCTTTCTGGTCTCAGCCCAAAAAAGACCCGGGACTTCCAGTGATAAGGTACCCAGAGGTTCCCACCCCTAGTCATTACATGGTATGACATGAAAATTTAAGCACTTAGGTAGCTTCATTAGGTTATTTATGTACACACTCGACATTTGTTTCATACTATTGCTGAATAGTTGCTAGAATAGTGTCTCTATTAACTCAACGGCTGCAATTGACGGTGCTGGACGCCCGATCTATTTGGACTGGGAAGGGCGAATGAACCTTCGTTCATTTGAAAACAAAGCATTCTTAGCCAGCCTTTTTGATTTTCAGGGCATTTACAGGGCACTCTCTGTTCATTTCAGGGCATTTACAGGTCACTTCCTGTTGAGTTTGAGTCCCTGCCTATTCATTTTGGGCTACAAAACAGTGGACGTGACCCAGAAGTGCCCCAAAATCAACAGGAAGTGACTGAAAATCAACAGCAAATGACCGACAACTCCCCTAAATTAAACTCATTGGTTGCTATTCACCGCCATAGACGTCCAATTCGTTTGAAGTGGGAGGGTGGCAGCGAATGAACGCATTCGCTGCCACCCTCCCACTTCAAACGAATTGGACGTCTACTAGTGATAAACTCAATCTATAGCAGAAGGATGAAAAAAGCTTGTTTTCTATGTATTGACAATTGTTGTATTGCCATATTGGGAGCTACCCAGAGGTTCCCACCCCCTATGCATGCCCGTGACATAATGTCCTTGTGTCTGCAGAATGTCCGCAACTGTCATTGGTTTGGCACAGATGTTGAACAGGAGTAATTAATGCTCTCACATCTGGTGGGAGTTCTCTCATCTCTTGCTGAAATTTGGCCATTTTATTGGTAGTCTGCCGTGCCCTCCATATACCCCCCCTTCTTTAAAAATGTCTTTGTCTGTCTTTTTATCCAAATGATCAATTATCTGACATGGCTCTTGTCTCATAGAGTTAAGACATCTTATCCATACATCCCTTATTGTTACTTAGCCGACATTTTGCTGTCAGTGTCGATAGAAGCCGGTCTCTGTCATTGTCACCTTAGCTGTTGCCCTGCGTTTGATCTACGTGCCACACTAAACCGCGACGCTTCACTGTGCAGAGATGAAACGGCCGCATTCTGGTAACCTGAGCAAAGGGAGTCCCTTGCCACTGATCCTTAACCAGTTTGGCCTCTCTCTGGAATTGCACATCACAAGCTCACGGGGAGTGAGAGAGGAAAATAAACAGTTGGCTAGGAAATGTACCTGAGCAATTACTCACAACAGATGTGAGTTGTGCTAGATGCAGTCAGGAGAGGTAAAAGAAAATTAAATCAGGGAATGTTTATTTTTCTTACTTAGTATTCCAGCTCTAGCTCGTCATTGGAAGAAAAACATTTCACAAATCTTGCGACGCTTCAGGCCATTGAGTATCTAAACCAGTACAGGGTGTCCCACAATTAATGTCACCCTTCCCAGCGTCAGTAGCATGAAATAATAAATCTGACAGTCATGGTTTATTTACAGATGTATCCCACCTTCTCCCTGATACGGGCTAGCATACGGTCCGGCGTGCCGGGCATCAGGTTGCCCAGCGTATTACGTGGAGAAAATCCTGAGCAAGACATACAGCAAGATGGCGACATCTGCGATGACACGAAAGGAGAAGAAAGCGCCTCCTAGGGAAGCCAAGGTTCAGGCGAACATGTTCAGGACCATCTTTCAACACATCAAACTCGCAAGACGCAGGAGCGGTGCCGATTGCACTTCCCAGCATTCTGGGTGAAGGACCAGTGACCGGGAAACAGCCCTGACTTCTGGACTGTCCAGAAGAGGGAAGGAATCTGACCTTCTGGCCGGGCCGCCGGAATCGCGCCAGCCGCTGGACCCACGCTGGCGCAGATCTAACGAGCCGGTCCGGCCGGACCTGGCAACTCGGCCAGAAGGCCGAACTTCGTGCGTTCACCTTAGTCTTAACCCTTTGTACTGACTCCATTTTGAAAGGTTAAAAGAAGGCTCACTGAAAACAAGTTGACAATTTATTAGGGTCGATAGAGATCAAAACAGCAAGGCGACAGAAACAGAAACACTCAGGCGGGGAGGCAAAGTCACCCTATCATACGTTAACAGAAGTTCCCAAGAAAAATGAAAATGCTTAGTTAAACATTCAGTCTTTTGAAGGCTCTCGCGGGGCGGGCCATGGCCAGGAAGAAGGGTGTGTTTGGCATTATTGTCTGTTTGTGGATTGGGCAGTAGGATTCTGAAGTTACTGTTGTCCAGGCAACGAGGGTCGTGGGTTTGGCCACTTTAGCGTCAAAGGGGCTCTTGTAGTCTTGTCAGTCATGTTATCAGTTGGATATCGGGTGTTCTCCTGTGTTCTTTGTGTTAGGACAGACCGTCCCGCCGGGAGAACTGACTGCGGGAGTTGGTGCGTCAATCTTGCTCATGACGCACACGTAGGGCTTCCGTGATAAGAAGGCGTTGTGTATTTTTTATGCCCTATATTCTACCCTATAAGTGCTATTTATTTTATATTGGATTGTGTTAGAGTAACACAAACAGTTAGAAGGTGCCTACGAGAAAAGGTGCTGTCTCCTTCAAGAGCTAATTGCGGGATTTGGTGGTGCAATGTGGGCTTTTAGATGTCTTGCCTATCACCTGCTTGTCAGCGTCAATCTTGCTCAGTCAGCTGCATGACGCGTGCGTTGGGCTTCCGTGGTCAGAAGGCGTCCTGTATCTGTTCTGCCCTTATCTGTCCGTTGTCTTGGCGCTGCAAATTCTAATCGTTTCAAGTCCATATGTTCATAATATCAAATATATTCTGCTTGTTTTGCTTAAACTATGATATAAATGTTATTTATTTTATATCAGGTGTGTTAGAGTAATACAAACAGTCAACAGTAAATCAGAAAAAAGATACTATTCTGTCCATTCTGTATGCTGTCCATGTCAAAGGTGAAGACATTTATAACGCTGGGTCATACATGATTTTAGCAAGGGGGTTTGTGATTTCAGCGTAGTTAGGAATCCATGGTCTACAGTAATTTGTGAGGCCCAAAAAGGACATCATTTGTCGCTTAGTAAGCGGTTTTGGAGCTTGCAACACGGCAGTTTCCCTGTCTTTTAGGATCGTCCTGCCACCCTTGCTCAAATCATGCCCCAAGAATTTTACCTTCTCCGCCCACAATTTTAACTTTTAATCAAATTTATAAAACATATGAATTAAAATGTGTGTTTATAATCAAGAGTTCTTAGTCTTTAAATTTATCTCAAGCTGCATAATTAAAATAAGATTATCCGATTTAACAGCCAGAAAAATTGACCTCTTCCCCAAAACAATATATACACAGAAGCAAATTAGTTTATATAAACTTACATAAACTCCTACCCGATTATAACCACAAAAGAAACCAAAAGTCAGGTCAATAAAAGTGCTAAAGATAAAAATATCAAACATAAAAGTAATGCATTCAAAGTTCCAAATCAAAATGAAGAATTAGACTTATATTGGGAGGATTGTAATCATACATTGTAAATTAGAATTGTAATGAGCGTTATGAAAAGTAAATAACCCATGCCCAAACCCCCATATTATTATTAGTGTTATGCTTTGCAATTAACCCAAGGTTTTAAAATTACAATTCTCCCAGCATAATTATCTCCACTTGGCGAAAAGTCAATATATGCTTCCGCTCCCCAACTTCTTCAGTTCTGTCTTTTGGAATTTATCAACTAATTTTGCCTTGGCCTATCACTACAAAATCGGCCACTTATTCCCACTATAATTTCGTAGCAACAAAATTCAGAATTGTCTTTTCATCCCAGAATCCGAATTTGATGAAAATGTCTTAACTATTTGGGTCACAGCTGAACAAAGATAGCCAAATTCCATCAGCATGTGAGCCAATTATCTTAAGCAATATTTAGCATTATCAATTCCCCAAAAATCTAAATCAAATTTTCATGATGTTAAGAGTAACTCATGACAGTGATTCTATATTATTAATTCACCACTTCCATACACTCAAAAAATGTATCTAAGATTAATCACTTTCACTGTCCCCTTTAAAATAATTTGTCAGCACAATCATTTATTTGATAATTTATTCACGAACAGATTCACACACAGAAAGTGGCAAGTTTAAAATTGCTCTAAAGTCTGCTAAAACTGGTTTTTCCACCAGCTGTTAGTAGTTATTTATCTTGTGACATATACCAAACTGCTCCTCAACAGGAGTTCGCTAATTAGCATTTGGACCTCTCTTTATAAGACTTGTATTGATATCTATTATCATTCCCAAGAATTAATGGGAAGTCTTTTGACAGTTCTTACAATATTTTGCCATGTACTTCAAAATCTAATTTAGTCAATCTATTTACTATGTAATTATGTGTGATTCCTTTTCTCTTTAAATCTGCCAACAATGAGTACGTTTTCCTATTTCTAAGTCACCTTCTTCATTGTAAATTTTATAACGTCTCACTAACATCATCTCTCTGGAATCTAGCTGAATAATTTCATCCACCTAAATTTGAATGTTAAAGACTAGTTCAAAGATTAAAGACTATTAATGACGATTAATACGTCAGATTACTCCACTTACTAAATTAGTAAATATTATTTGTTCTTATTAGCCCGATACATCTAAAAGTTGGTCATTTTTCACCTGAATTCAGAAGAATTTACTTTCAAATAATATTATGAAAAATATCTATTCATGAATAAAGAACATTTCTAACAATCTAATTTTCTTTTATCAAACATACTAGCTCTTTGCTTAAATAAATTGCTTAAAATAAATCTGTTAAGTTTACGTCTCAAATAGCTATTTATCAACAGTTGATCCTTTCCTTTTTCATAACATTAACTATTTTCTTTCTCTTTTAGCCATTCTCTTATTTTCTTTTAAGAGCATTCTCTAAGTTCCAATTGAGCTCAATAGTCTATTTTTTTAAAATCTCTAATGAGATTCCATTTCAAAAATTCATATCCTAAATAGTACAAGGGAAAGGCTGGAATATTCCCAGCTGGAATCACAACCTTCCCTTATAATTAGTTTGGGCAAAAACCCAGCGGATGCCGTCGAGGACCCCATGTTGCAAATAGGGGCCACCGAAGGGCCGCACTCCTCATGTTGAAGAACTCCTCCTTTTTCCCGATTTTGCTCATTAAACGGTCAGCTATTTACGCCATAGACGGTCAGCTATTTACAAACAATTCCCTCACTTATCAACGCTCCTCTCCCACTCCCAGAACTTTCTCAGCTCCCTTTTTTTTTTTTTTTTTTTTTTCCTTCAGACATCCACCAAACAACCAAACACATTCGCAACCCATTTACCTAGGCTTATGGTTACCTCTGCCCTCAATACAGCAACTTACTCAAACTTTCAGCAGCACAATTAGGGTCACACAACATCAATTTTTGCAGATTTAATTCAACATTAGCACCTTCTATTTTTTTTTATTTTTTTTTTTTCACTTTGTGGAAGAGAGGGTACCTCTAGTCATGCAGTTTTATTAATTTGGTCGGTTTGGGCAATTGCGTGAAATGTGCCCTGGCTTTCCACAAACCCAACATGTGTATGAGTTCCCTCTATTTTGTGGCGCACTATTTTGGCGCCTGTCTCCAGAATAACCTCCTCTTCCTCGACCCCTGCCCCAGCTTTGGAAGTAAGCCTCACTTTCTCCCTCGCTACATAAGAATGTGTCAGCAGGTTTCTTTTTAGATTGCAACACTTTTTCCGCATGTAGGGCCTGGGTTATATATTGTTCCAAACTTCCTGTTGGTCTCTCAACCCAGTATTTATCAACGTAACTTCGCATTATATAGAAAGAGTGCGCATGGAGAGCATTTTTTAATTGTTCCTCATACACACTGCCCCCCTGGAAATCCTCAGGAATACCGCTGTTTGCCTTAAAACATGCGGTCATCCTGAGTCGATATTCTTCAAAAGGTTCATTTTCTTTTTGGACCGTTCTCAATATCGCGGTGTAATTCGCTTTTTGTTTAGTCTTCCCCGTGTCTCTCCGATGACATTGAGCCATTACCATCCAAAATGTGGTATCCTCATATCCGTCTATAGCCATTTTTCTCGCATTGTTTTTCCGTTTTATTTTAATTTGGTCCTGCAGGTGTACGATTTTTTGGGTATTAAGTTGGCCATTAAATCCGTACTTGGTGATCCAAAGATTTAAAAATCTTATTTTAGTTGGACATTGACTCTCGATGAATTTCCAGTCTTTACACGCGAGATCTAATTTAGGATCTTTCCCCCCATCGAGTTTGCTGTTAGTTTTCCCCATTTGGATGTAAATTTGGATCAGGCCCTGAACCTGGTGTTCCTGTGGGCCGATTGTCAGTTGAAAGTGGGGTGACAATTAATTTCTCACAGTGGTAGTGGTCCTGCTTCTACCTCTCAGTATTACTGATAGGCGGACCACTCTTGCTATCCATCCAAAGTGAGTTGCCACTTACAGTCCCCACTTGTATTATGTTAGTAAAAAGCTCACACTCACACAAACCTCATTCACACACCAGTACTGGTTTTATCCTATGTGTTATTCTTATCCGTTCGTTTAACTGCCGTGCACAGGCTTTGTAGACACTTTTGAGTTCTTTCTGATAATAAAAAATTTTCAGACCGAGGGTCCCTTCAAAATTCAAAACGTCGTTTTTCGCCTTAAATTCACACAAGATCCTCCTTAATACGATCTAAACTCCGCTAAAAATTATTTTTTCAGCAGTTTCTGGATGGTATTTTAATTTTTTTTCCCCAAGAATTGAGTTTCCCACTAAATTTTACTCTTTTTCGTGCTTTATTGAGTCTTATTTGCCGTGCACGGGTTTCTAGTAAACATTTAGATTGTTTTTACGCATTTTCTCGAGTTTCAATTTTTGGTGTCATATGCACTTCAAAATTCAGATATTTTTATTTCTCAAGCTAGAGTGTTCTATTCGTCTCCTAGAAGTTGTTAAACCTCCAAAAATCCTTTTTAGTAGCGTTTCACACTAATTATGAACGTATTTAGATTTCAGGGTTTCCCTGAATTATTCGCCTAATTTGCAACAAATAACCAAGTTTAATCGCAATATTATTTACTTTTCTATATTATTTGTATCATTAATATCATTATTATTATTACTATTATTATTACTATTATTAGGACCCGTTGCCCTAATAGACGCGCGTAGGACCCGTTGTCCTGTTACCGATTTACAGACACCTGCCTGACTTGAGGGGGACTAGTATTCTCAAGATTTTACCAAGATAGACACGGAACGTGCAACCAGGAAAGACGTAAGATATAGTGTCACCTCCTTTTTAAATGCGTCTACTTTTACTACAATAGACACGGAACGTGCATTCAAAAAAGACGCGAATGAAACATTTAACCTTCAACCAATAGCACTCTGCGTTACACAGTATATCACGACTACGCGATACGAGACCCTTCCCTCATTTAGCTTCAAAGTTCAATGCAAAATAATGAAATTACTTCCTTCCTAGGTGCGTCTATCAACGTGGACACGGAACGTGCACCCAGAAAAGATGCGAAATCTCGTATCGCACCCCTTCTGGGTGCGTCCACCCAAAGTAGACACGGAACGTGCACCCAGAAAAGACGCGAAATATTGTATCGCTCCCTTTCTAGGTGCGTCTACTTTATTACGGAGTTTAAGTACGTACAGGACACCGTCGCCCTTAAAATTAATCAGCCGCAAAAATTGTTACACCCATACAATCATCCAATTTGGCTGATCCTACCGTGAGATGTCTTCAATCCTTTCGGTTTTGCTTCAACCCTTCGCCTCCAGAAGCGGAGTTGAGGCCAGTCCCCTCGAAAACCGAGTACGTGCACGCTTTGAATGGAAATCCCCTCCGCTTCCGGAAACGTCAGGTATGTCGCAATCCGGCTCGAAGGACCAAAAAATGTCAAGTTCAAAATTAGATCCTTAGGTAGACATTGTAAAATTACCCAAAAATAAGGAGAGAAGACACTCAGTTTTCTTGGCCAAGGAGGTCAAACATGTGGCTCATTAGCCACCAAGATTGATCTAAAGGAAAAAAACCCTCCTTGGTATTTTATTTAGGGGTTTTCCCTGAACAAAATGGGCGTCGCCCTGAGGGACGGGAAAGCAAGCTGGCGACACCCATGTGTTTTTTTATTGGCTATGTGTGTGCATGTAGGTGGAATTTAAGTGATACACGTGTGTGGAGCAAGAGCTTATGTAAACAATCAAAACAATCATATAAACAGTCAAAATAATATATAAGCAGTCAAAATAATGCAGACACTTTTAGTTATGCAACGTTAAACAATCAGCAGAATAGTCCAAACACTTCCAGTTGTGCACCGCTGTGGCCCTGGAAGATGTCCTCGGATGGAAAATCGTCCTCGAAGGGCTAGGCGAAAGTCCAATCCCCAGGTGCTGGGGTTGTCTGGAAGGTCCAGTTACGCAACGGCGCGGCCATGAAGCCACTCCGACCCTCTTTCTACACTTTGTAACACTTAAGCATTATACTACAATCTGGTATAGCAAGCAATGATCATTTACTGGTTATATATGTAAGAAAAATATGGCAATATGTATTATTTATGGTATATATGAGCATAAGCATAACTAGAAGTAAGAAGAATATGGCAGTATGTATTATTTATGGTATATATGAGCATAAGCATAACTAGAAGTAAGAAGAATATGGCAGTATGTATTATTTATGGTATATATGAGCATAAGCATAACTAGAAGTAAGAAGAATATGGCAGTAAGTATTATTTATGGTATATATGAGCATAAGCAAATATTCAATCAACCAACCAAGGAAACATTTAATGAATCAAACCCCGATAATTACCTTAACATATTCCTTGATTGATTATCTTGAGTGTGTTAGAGTAATACAAACAGTAAATACGAGAAAAGATACTATTCCCTTGAGGCTGCAACAACTAATTGATTAAAATCGATTAATAAATTAGTTGAAATTAAGAATAGATTTTCGCCGGCAGCTATGAGCAGTCACGTTTGGGTCCTTGTATATGTATAATGTGAGGCTGCACGCGCGCCAGTGGTTAAAACGAGAGAGAGAGTTCACTGCTACACTCAGGTTTGGTCTCTTAATCAATAATACTGTAGTACGAAGTGTCGAGAGTAAATGTTCTATTGTGTTGTTAGATCCAGTGTGCTTCCGTCAGAGTTGAGTAAATGAAACCAATTGTATTGTTTGTATTCTATGTTATGTGAGACATTACTACTCAGCACGGAGCGCTAAGCTAGTTAGCAATTATGCTAATCCGTGTCTTATGTGTCCGTTAGTGTTTCATTTTGGAGAAGCAAATTAGCACTTGAGTTATTTGTTACCCTGCCCTTTTTAAAGCGGTGCTTTCAACTCCGAACTGTGATAGCAGGTGGACCGGCGATTCTTGTGGCCCGTTCGTCGTCCCTTTATCCTGTTCTTCCCTTGGGTAGATGCGGAAGTGTATAAAAACACGTGGCAGATGGATGTTTAAGGAGAGACTTTTAACAAAACTAAACAGCGGTTTGCATGCTGCCACTCAACACGACGCTCCCAGCGCAACTTCGCCTAACACCTGCTTCTCTCTGTGTTTTTCCCCACCCCACTTCTTCTACGCTATATTTGTAATGCCGATCATATTGTATAAGAACAGCGGTCCCTTGGGGATGCCGGTAACATATTGTTAAATAGTAATGTCTCATTTCTTTTTTAAAGAAACACACACATAAACACATTCATATAACAGCTTTCAACACAAACTCCCATTCAAACTGTAAATTGGCATACAAGGGAGTGTGCTTTGCAATTGGATTTAGATTGTATTTATGAGCAACTGTTTGATTAATAAAACTGACTCATTAAAGTCTGCCTCCTCTGAATCTGATTTTATTGTTTAGCTTGTTTAAAAAAAAAAATTAAAAAAAAAGTAATTGACACAATTTACATCAGCACTTTGCCCACAAGAAAAAAAAAAGGCAATGAAAAGGTAATAAAAGACTAAGTATAAAGACGAATAGTAAGTACTCGCTGCATTTAACCAATGTGCGCATGTGATGGACGTCTCGCTGTGTAGGAAGGAATTGCAAAACACCGGCAGTGTTCGTCTAGTGACAGTGACAAACTATGTCATCACCCCGAGCGTCCATTGCAGGCACAAAACATGGCGCCCTCCGTAGGTCAAAACATGTACTAAATATTATAGATTTTTAAATCAATGGCAATATTTTATGTGTTTTTAATGACATATTTTAGTAAAAGAGAACAATTGTGGATTATTAGAGCCTACAAGGCTTTAAGTCTGCGGTTCTATTTAAAACAGTACAATTGTAGACTACAGTTAGGTCAGGAAGCTTTTCCAAAATATTATTTTTGAAGGAAATAGTCATCCATTTTGTCTTCATTGTTACAACATGCCTAGCCTCAAGTCTAACAACAAGTTAAATTGTGAAAGTAATTGGGAAAAAGTGACATTTATTCGATTAATCGTTTAATTAATTGTCTGATTGTTCGATTATAGAAATAATCGTTAGTTGCAGCCGTAGCCCTGACCTTTAACGAATAGAAAATCTGTGGGTGATTGTCCAGGAAGAGATAAACAAGATGGCGACAGCAACGTCTGAAGGCACTCTGACCAGGAACGTCCGAGCTGCCTGGTCCAGGAAGCTCAGAGACGCTGGACAACCTGATGTCTGGCGTGCTGGACCCGATGCTGGCCTGTAGAAGGGGTGGATACATCTGTAAATCAACTGTGACTCTCAGATTAGTTGTTTTCATGCAATGGACGCTGGAAAGGTTTGACATTAATTGTGGGACACCCTGGACTGGTTTCGATGAACCATGAATAAAAACCATTGATCTAAACTATTTCTAATGTATTCCGTTGTTGTTTGATTTCTAATGTGTCAGTATGTAGAAATATTAAAGCCAAAATCTTATCTTGGATGCAAGCCACGCTGGTTACAGTTATGATTGGATGGCAAATAGCGAGCTGCTCCACTCTGCATGATGACGAATGGATGAATGTCAAATTAAGGCACGAATGAAAAAAGATGATAAGTGCTCTGATGCTTCTCGACCTCACGACACAGTAGAGCAAGCAACAGCTAGTTTGTAGCATATTTAAAAATTCTGAGCAGGTCCAAATTGATTTGGAAATTTTTTTAAGTGGGACCGATCCAAATGATATACAAAGATGATTCATTCCCAGGTCACTTCAATCACAAATTCTACTCGACAGAAAAATTATGACATTTTTCTGTGTAATAGGTCAATAAAGACTTAAATGTTGGCAATGAAACATCCAATTTATTTCTACAAGTCTGTACTGGGTCAAGGTAAGCCTTTTTTCCACTGAGGCCCGGGTAGATAATTTAACATTTCCAGACTTTGTCATGTGTTTCTCCCGCTAAAGGTCTTGAAAGTGCAGTAAAATATTTGGGGTCGGAACAGTGCTTTGATATATACACCGTATTTTTCGGACTATAAGTCGCACCAACCCAAAAATGCGCAACGAAGAGGAAAAAAATAGATATGAGTCACACCAGAGAATAAGTCGCATTTTTGGGGGAAATTTATTTGATAAAATCCAGCACAAAGAACAGATATGTAAGAACATGCTAACACGTTTACCAAACCATCAGTGTCACTCCAAAACACCAGAATAACATTTGAAATTATATAATAATATGTTAATAATTTCACACATAAATCGCTCTAGAGCAGGGGTGGGCAAACCGGTCCTCGAGGGCCGCAGTGGGTCCTGGTCTTTGTTCCAACTGATTCAACACAGACAATTTAACCAATGAGGTTTCAGTGGAAACGAAGCACCTGACGGCAATCAACTGATTGCACTTGTAAGAAACCAGATTGGTGAAAGGCTGTCCTCATGATGGGTATGAACAAAAACCCGCACCCACTGCGGCCCTTTGTGGAATAGTTTGCCCACCCCTGCTCTGGAGTATAAGCCGCACCCTCAGCCAAACTACTGCAACTGTGAAAACCTTATGTTGAAAAAAACTGCCTGGCTGCCACACACGTACTGTATCTCAACTCCAAGGAGAAAACGTCCAATGGAGTATTAGGGCTAAATAAAGGAGAGAAAAAAAGACTACGAGATTAATGTCGTAGTTTTGCTACCAGAAAAAAAGTATTATTACGTAAGGGTAATGTAGCTGTAAGCCGCTACGCACTTTACGCACATGTCCCTTAGCTGGGAGCTATGAAGAAGCATTAGTATAAATCCTTCTATGGATTATAATTCGATGTACAGTCGGGCAAATAAGTATTTAGTCAACCACCAATTGTGCAAGTGCACCTACTTGAAAAGATTAGAGAGGCCTGTAATTGTCAACATGGGTAAACCTCAACCATGAGAGACAGAATGTGGAAAAAAAAAAAAAACAAAACAGAAAATCACATTGTTTGATTTATAAAGAATTTATTTCCAAATTAGAGTGGAAAATAAGTATTTGGTCACCTACAAACAAGCAAGATTTCTGGCTGTCAAAGAGGTCTAACTTTTTCTAACGAGGTCTAACGAGACTCCACCCGTTAGCTGTATTAATGGCACCTGTTTTAACTCATTATCGGTACAAAAGACACCTGTCCAGAACCTCAGTCAGTCACACTCCAAACTCCACAATGGCCAAGACCAAAGAGCTGTCGAAGGACACCAGAGACAAAATTGTAGACCTGCACCAGGCTGGGAAGACTGAATCTGCAATAGGTAAAACGCTTGTTGTAAAGAAATCAAGTGTGGGAGCAATTATTAGAAAATGGAAGACATACAAGATCACTGGTAATCTCCCTCAATCTGGGGCTCCATGCAAGATCTCACCCCGTGGTAAGGATGGGAATCGAAATCGGATTCCAATTCGGAACCGGTTCCGAGTGTTTCGAGGCCTCGACATCACAATGAAAAAGCCTTAACGATCCCTTTAACGATTCCTAAAGAAGCATATTGCGTCGTGACGTGTCTTGTTGTCCAGACGCATCAAACTAGCATGGCGCCAAGAACCACTCGCTCCAAAGTTTGACTACACTTCACCAGGAAAGAGTGTGAAAATGAAAGGTTACGACGCGTAAGCATGAGCATTGCAGCCATAAACATAACAATGACAGCACGTAGGTTGAAACGCTCGAAAGTGTGTCTTCACTTCACGAGGAAAAATTACAACAAAGCGACTTGCAGTCATTGCAAGGTGGAGATAACTGCATCGGGAGGGAATACGACTGCGCTGTCCTCACAGAGAGGCTACGGCTCAGTCCTGGCTATACAGCTAGCTAAATTCCCAAATGACGATGCAGAAGACGTTGGTATAATTTGCTGACTTTATTCAACCATCACTTGAAGAGTGAAACTAAGAATAGAAATTAAACAAATCAATTTCGTCCCCAATAACAAACAGGTTTGCATCAATGTAAATCAGCGATGATTAGCTGCTAATAACAGTAATAACAAATGGTTAGCATTCGTTCGCTAGCATTAGTACATCGTTCAAACCACTACACAACTGGGTTTAAGTGTCCGATCGCGAGTGACAACACAACAACAACAACACAAAACATGATACATACAGGCGTTGCCTCTGTAGATATTAACATTTACAAAGAACATAGGCTCGTAGAAGTGTTTCCCTCTCTCACTAACTCGCTCACTCGCTTGGATGCGGTATTTCTTCTTCGGGTGTAAGCGCGCTCTTCTTCACGTGAGCGCGTTCTTCTTCGCGTGAGGAAGCGCAAGGGCGCCCCCACTTGAGCATGTAAGCGCCACAAAAACTAAAAGGCATGCATTTCAATGTAATGGTAAATAATACACGTTAACCCAGCAGTCCCCAAACTGCGGCCCGCGGCCCAAATACGGCCCGCCTCAACATTTGGTCTGGCCATTTTGAATGTTTTTTTTTTTTTCTCAATCGTGTTATTTATTTCTTGGCCTTTTCCTTGAAGAATTCAGAGAGGGTTATTTGGTTATTATCTATTTAATTAATAGTAGTTTTATTATTAATTATTATTATTATTATATTATATTATTATTTTTATTTTATTTACTTTCATTCCGTGAAGAATCCAGAAAGGGTTATTTGATTGTGGCTTTCTGAAAAACAATAATTTTTTTACATTTATGCACTTCTACAATCGTCACACTTTTTCTGTTACAGACTGACCCCGGCCCCTCATCAGAGAAGGGAAAAGTTATGTGGCCCTCACAGGAAAAAGTTTGGGGGCCCCTGCTTTAACACGTATTGCCAAAGGCAGAACAACAACCTATCTGCCAATATATACCAATATTTTTTATTTCTATTAGATAAATGTTTCAGTAAAATGTTAAACATTCTTGTGTATTTGCCACTTATTGCCACAGTTAACATTGAGGCTTTGGGCCTCTTTTGATCTCGTTGTGAGTTTGTAAGGTTGTGACTTCTGATTAAACAAACTCGATGCCAATCAAAACGTTTGTTCTTCTTTTTCCCCAAATTAGAATCGATAAGAGAATCGATAAAGAATCGAATTGTTAAGCAATATCGATAATGGAATCGGAATCGTAAAAATCATATCAATTCCCATCCCTACCCCGTGGCGTCAAAATGATAACAAGAACGATGAGCAAAAATCCCAGAACCACACAGGGGGACCTAGTGAATGACCTACAGAGAGCTGGAACCACAGTAACAAAGGCTACTATCAGTAACACAATGCGCCGCCAGAACACGTTTGGCTTCCGTTATTGCCAACAAAGGGTACATAACAAAGTATTGAGATTAATTTTTGGTATTGACCAAATACTCATTTCCCACCATGATTTGCAAATAAATTCTTTAAAAATCAAACAATGTGATTTTCTGGGTTTATTTTTCCACATTCTGTCTCTCATGGTTGAGGTTTACCCATGTTGACAATTACAGGCCGCTCTAATATTTTCAAGTGGGAGAACTTGCACAATTAGTGGTTGACTAAATACTTATTTGCCCCACTGTAGATGAGGCAAAATATTAAGGATTTCCTTATTTGTATAACTGATTCTAAAACTCAAGATGCTTATAATATTGTGGATTTTAACAAATGCGGCAACGCGCTACGTAAAGTACATCGCTGCTCAAGCTACATCGCTTATCAAGCTACATTAGCCCCACGTAATAATACGACTTTTTTTCTTACAGTAACAGTTCGACTTTTTTTCTCGTACTATTACTACGAAAATAAAAGTCGTAATACAGTGGTACCTCTACATACGATCACTTCGACACACGATCTTTTCGACATCCGACGTAAAATTTGAGCCGCCATTTGTTTCTACATCCGACGAGTTGCTCGAAATACGACGACATGACAGCACTGCAAACGAACGCACGGTGGATTTTCTTGTGTGAGAAATCAACACAGTTTTCAAAAAAAGTTGATACAGTTGGAGAAACAAGGAAAAAAGTGATGCTTACCTTTGAAATGAAGATGCAAGTTATAGAAAAATATGAGCTTGGTGTGCGCGTCCCTGAACTGGCTCAACAATACAGCTCCATGGTCCTCTTCCGACCACCGTTCGCCACTATTTATAAGTTAAGGTGACAATTATTATTGTGGTAACATTGCCAAGGAAATCGCCAGCTTCGTCACGTTTTTATCATTTATTTAAGAACTTATCCAACACAAAACGCCCATTGTCTTAAGCAGTTGACTGCTCTCAAGAAAACGAAAGTATTATCTCTACCGCACCGACCTATCTCACCGTGACGTCAGCTTCGCGGTGCGTTCAGGGACAGTAAAAAGTGTCCGCCATATTAGAATCCAATTCGTTACATTATTTACAGGAATAATTATTAATTATTCTTCTTCTTATTATATTATTCTGACTTATTTATTTATAACTTATTTGTTTTTCTATGTTTAATTGCCATTTGTAACAGTGCCAGCAGTATTTATTAAGAATTTAGTGTATGTTTTTAGGCTTGGGAACGAATTAATGGAATTATAATGTATTCCTATGGGAAAATCCTGCTCGACATACGACCATTTCGACTTACAAACAAGGTCCTGGAACGAATTAAATTCGTATGTAGAGGTACCACTGTATTACGTAGGGCTAATGTAGCTGGATAAGGAAATGAGGGAAAATAAAATTCAGGAGATGGAGGATGATGAAACTGGTGTTTTTGTCAATTCTTATTTTGCAAAACATTGGAAAACAATACAATTTTGAATGAAAATCATTCCTCATGTATGCCTTGTGACAGTATGTGTAATGCAGTAGCCTAATGCATGTGTAATACCGGTTTGCGTGTGTGTGTTATTGATATAATTATGCCAAAAGCAGTTTTCTTTGCATTTCAGTGATTTTAGGAATCGCTGTTATTGGAGATTAAACTGATTTAATTTCATTTTTATTTTATTTTCATTCTGCAAGTGTTGATGTCATGAGCAGCTGAATAAAGTCAGCAAACAACACGGACGTCTGACACCGTCATTTCGGAGCTTAGCTCACAGTCTAGCTAGGACTTTGCACCAACATCTTGGCAAGGACAGTACAAAGACGTATAATACATGTTTTTGAATAGTTCTTTTTGGTTATTTTGGGGTACTTAAAGGGTTAATTGCAGTTTACGCGTAAATTCGGGTTAAATCGCCAGCGTAGGAACAGAACTTGTTCGTAACCCAGGGACTACCTGTATGTTTGCCTGGCACGGCCAGACTGTTCTCCCTGTATTTTTCAAACACTGTGAGAATAGTCTGGGACCCAGCCCATTAACGGCCTCTCTTGCAAGAACAAAATCAACCGTCCAATCAGATTCGTTTATTTGCGTGACGTGTTCTTAACGCACAACGTCACTCTTCCGCGTCAGAAGTCGTCTCCACAACAACACAGATTACGAATAGGAGAGCGGAGAATATGTTCCAATCCACGGTAAAATCAGTTTTAAATGAACAAAAACACATAGACACAAGTCATTGACAACAGGCTGTCTCGTGCTAGCCATGTTAAATAAACTTCTCCGTTCGCGCCGCGCAAGGTGTCGCTTCATCAAAGTCACGTCTGCCTGTCGCTGATTGGTGTACTCCGCTGTCTGTTTGCTGTGGCTTGCTCCGCCCTGGAAATTTGATCCGCTCATTGGTCGCCAGACTCTCGCTGGAACAGCGGTGAGTCTGGTGTACTAGGCTACCTGTATGTAGCATTAAGAGGAAAAATGTAACGACTAGTGTAGCTCAAAGTAGCGGAGTAAGAGTAGCATTTCTTCTACACAATTCTACTAGTAAAAGTCAAAAGTATGGCTTAATACTACTCTTAGAAGGATATTTTTCTCAAAAAGTTACTCAAGTAAATGTAACGGAGTACCTGTAACGCGTTACTACCCACCTCTATGAATGGATGATGGAAAATGTCACGCGTTCCAAGTGTACTATTTACAACTTGACAGTGCAAACACTTCCAAATGTTATACTATCCTACCCAACCCGCATCTGTACGCCCGGAGGAAAAGTGGGTTTACACTCTACAAATGTGACCCAAGGTCATCCTTTTTAACAGCCATTAGCTCAGCTGTCAAAACCAGTACTCAGCAACTGTCCATACAGCCACACATCCTGCCTAAGTCCCTTTTGCCTGGCTCTGCATGGTGCAACTGATGGTTTGTAAGAGGACCATGTCTAGCCATTACCACTATCAGCATGAGGCCATGCGTGGACAATCCGGTGCAGAAATTCAAATATGTTGTTCTCCTAAAAGCTCTTGTATTTTAATGTCTGCTACCTTTTCTTTTACCCTTGGAGAAACACACAAGGGATTTTTGCATTTTGCAATGTGCTAATGGACTACAGTGTTGTGGTTTTAGGTCTAGTACTGCACATCTGACTCACTGATACAGAATGATAGGATTAGTGATGGAGCAATAGACATTTTTAAAATTCGAGGGATTTATTGATTGATTCATCGAGGCAGAGGGGGTGGCCCACCTACCTGCAAATCCCCAGTTTTGTGAGGGGTGTGTGCAAATAAATATTCAGCTGAGACACACAGGTGAAAGGGCAGCACTGTTTGGACACATTAATAAACATGTTCTTTGCTGTCCTAGCACAATTACAGCAGAGAGCTGTAGTCAAGGTAATTGGTGTCCCTAGATGCTTTCAGAACAACTGGACCAGAGTGCAAATTGAGTTTCCACCTACTCAACGACTGTGGTTTAGCCGCCCACCCACTCCCACACTAATCTAGTGGGTTTTCAGCCATTTAATGTGTTTATCTACATGATGTTTAATCTGATATAAGGATATAAACATTATATTTTCTTTCTCACAGTGGTAGTTGGAAACCATGATAATTGAGGCAGTGTACCACAGATCCAATGTGGAGGTAGCTCCAGGTCCACAGACACTCTGTGGTTAATGAAAAGGGTTGTTGGGTGTGATCAGTTAGAGCCGACTCTCAACAGACTAGATGTAACGGGTGCGAGAGTGTGGGTTGCATGCCATGGAAACCGCCTTCAAGAGAACACGCTAGCAGCTAGAGCTGCTAGCCTGGGCTTTTTGCCTAGTAGTTAACATGTTCTCCTGCTGTGCTAGCTGCACTGTGCGGTGCGGGTTCAAGTTTTGACCTCTTTGAGGAGGAGAGATCGTGACGCCGGCGTGGTTTCAGACTGAGTACATTGGTGCCGTGACCCGGATCAGCAGCAAGAGTTCTGAGGGGTGAGTCTTCCAGGTGCAATAGTGTGCGTTGCATGCCATAGGAACCTCCGTCCTGATGCCTTTAAGAAAGCACGCCAGCGGCTAGAGCTGCTAGCCTAGGCTTTTGGCCTAGTGGTGAATGTGTTCTCTTGCTGTGTTAGCTGCACTGCGGAGTGCGAGGTCAAGTCTTGACCTTTATGAGGAGGACAGATTGCGTCGCCAACATTGTTTCAGACCGGGTGCATTGGTGCTGTGGCCTGGATTGGAAATGAACGTTTTGGGGAGGGGGGTGTATCGGGTGCAACAGTGTGCGTTGCATGCTGAGGAAACTCCCGATGCCTTGAAGAAAGCACGCTAGCTGCTAGCCTGAACTTTTAGCCTGATTGTTACCGTGTTCTCCTGCCGCACTAGCCACGGTGTGCGGTGCGAGTTCGAGTCTTGATCTGGTCGAGGAGGACGGATCACGATGTCGGCGTGGTTTTAGACTGGGTACATTGGTGCCGTGATCCGGATGGGGAGGGAATGTTTTGGGGGGTGAGTCTAACGGGTGTAAACGTGTGCGTTGCATGCCATGGAAACCTCCCTCCTGATGCCTTCAAGATAACACGCTAGCACCTATAGCTGATAACCTGGGCTTTTGACTGAATGGTTACCGTGCTCTCCTTCTACCTTGGTCACGCTTTGCAGTGCGGGTTTGAGCCCTGACCTGGTCGAGGGTTTCCAAAGGGTCAAATAGGTTTGCACTCTACTGTAGATTCAAAGAAGACAGCTGGGCTTACTGAGCTATTTTCTCTCTAAAATTCAGAGGAAAAACTCTGTCAACAGTAAATCACAGACATCACCCCCGAGGAGCACTGAATTTAATGAAGTGAGGCATTTCAGAAAAGACAGGGATATTTTCATGAAGTACATTAACATTAATACTTTAAACAGGAGAGGTGACGATTCAATTTAGAATCTAGTCCCTTTTCTATCGTCAAATGAGAACTAATACATCAACAGCTAGGTGAGTAATTAGGGGTTCCAGGCTATCTTTAGATGGATCAAGGCATTAACAGCCACGGGCTCAGGAAATGAGCTCGGTCCAAATCATTTATTTTGTTCAAACAAATTGAAGCTGAAAGCAGTCGTCCGCAATATGGTCCCGCATTGTTCAAAATTCATGTGGGCAAATGAACAAAGACCTGCATTCAATTTCACAACAATCTGCAATTCCTATTACGTGGGGGTAACTCTAAAGACGGTAGATTGAGACTAATCATGTCTCATGAATTGTGCAGAAAGGTGTGCCTTGCCATAAGACTCCAAAAGAAAAATACAGCGCAATATTGGAATAAGAAAAAATAGCATCATCCAACATTTTGGAGAAGAAAATATGCAATAAAAACAAAACATTATTTCTTAATGCTACTTTCAACCAGTCAACCAGAGAAGGCCATTCTTTTCATTTCAAACACTTAAAATGGACGTCTCACCGCACACAAATGTTACATTTTCTTTAATCACATGATCCACAGACAAAATCTTTTTCTCTCTCTTTCTATCTGTAAAGCGTACATGCACCATGCCATGAAAGCAAAATTTTACCCCATGAGATTCCATCTCTACTCTGCAGATTACAGTCCCAATGCTTAAACGCTGATTGAAGATTATTTAATCATCTCCAAGTGTATGTCTGTGCATATCTTAAACTAGCAAAGATAGAGTCTGCGCAGAGACTTTAATTATGGAAATCCTGAGAAGAAATATTGAACTAATCACTTGTCATTTACATCTTCAAAGGAAATTATCCATTCGATTCAGTGACTGAAAAAATGTGAATTTATTCATCATCATGTATCAAAGACTTTAACACAGGTAGCAAAGACTATCGACAGTGCAATGATTAGAGGTTGGTGCTAATGCGTTACATTTACTCCATTACATTTACCTGGGAAGAGATACAAGGGTACCTCTACTTACGAACATCTCTACAAACGAAATTTTCAGGTGATGACCCACCTCAACGGTAAAATTGACTCTTGTTAAGAAAGAAATGTCAAAATAGGCAAAAAAACAGTAGCCTACAGTACTGTAAAAGATATGTATGTACTTCTTTCTTTCTGCTTTCAAATGTCGCGTCATAAGATCCTGCTGCACTATTGGTCATAATCTTTCCCATCATACTTCAGTAACACGATTCTGCTCTACTAAGCCGCTTTCAGACCTACACTGCTGGCCAAAAGTATTGGATCCTCTGCCATTCTGTCAGATAATGCTCAATTTCTCCCAGAAAATCATTGCAATTACAGATGCTTTGGTAGGAATATCTTCATTTATTTTGCTTGCAATGAAAAAACACAAAAGAGAATGGGGAAAAAATTAAATTATCATTTTACACAAAACTCTAAAATTGGGCCGGACAAAAGTATTGGCACCCTTTGAAAAATCATGTGATGCTTCTCTAATTTGTGTAATTAACAGCACCTGTTACTTACCTGTGGCACATAACAGGTGGTGGCAAAAACTAAATCCCACTTGCAGCCAGTTGAAATGGATTAAAGTTGACTCAACCTCTGTCCTGTGTCCTTGTGTGTACCACATTGAGCATCGAGAAAAGAAAGAAGATCAGAGAACTGTCTGAGGAATTGAGAAGCAAAATTGTGAGGAAGCATGGGCAATCTCAAGGCTACACGTCCATCTCCAAAGACCTGAATGTTCCTGTGTCTACCGTGCGCATTGTCATCAATAACTGTAAAGTCCATGGCACTGTGGCCAACCTCCCTAGATGTGGAAGGAAAAGAAAAATTGATGAGGGATTTCAACGAAAGATTGTGTGGATGGTGGGTGTAGAACCTCGACTAACATCCAAACAAGTTCAAGCTGTCCTGCTGTCCGAGGGTACAACAGTGTCAACCCGTACTATCTGTCGGCGTCCGAATGAAAAGGGACTTTATGGTAGGATACCTAGGAAGACCCTACTTCTGACCCAGAGACATAAAAAAGCCAGGTTGGAGTTTACCAAAACTTACCTGAGAAAGAAAACTTTTTGTAAGAATGTTCTCTGGTCAGATGAGACAAAAGTGAAACTTTTTGGGAAAAGGCATGAACATAGAGTTTACAGGGGAAAAAACGAGGCCCTCAAAGAAAAGAAAACGGTCCCCACAGCCACTCATGGCGGAGGTTCCCTGATGTTTTGGAGTTGCTTTGCTGCCTCTGGCACTGGACTGCTTGACTGTATGCATGGCATTATGAAGTCTGAAGATTACCAACAAATTTTGCAGCATAATGTAGGGCCCAGTGTATGAAAGCTGGGTCTCCCTCAGAGGTCATGGGTCTTCCAGCAGGACAATAATCCAAAACCCACATCAAAAAGTACTTGAAAATGGTTTGAGAGAAAGCACTGGAGACTTCTAAAGTGGCCAGAAATGAGTCCAGTCCTTAATCCTATAAAATACCTGTGGAGAGATCTGAAAATGGTAGTTTGGAGAAGGTACCCTTCAAATCTCAGAGACCTGGAGCAGTTGGCCAAAGAAGAATGGTCTAAAATTCCAGCAGAGCATTGTAAGAAACTCATTGATAGATACCGGAAGCGGATGTTCGCAGTTATTTTTGTGTAAAAGTTGTGCTACCAAGTATTAGGCTGAGGGTGACAATTGTTTTGTGTGGCCCATTTTTGGAGTTCTGTGTAAAACGATAATATATATATATTTTTTTTCATTCTCCTTTATGTTTTTTATTTGCAAGCAAAATAAATGAAGATGTTATTTACCATTTACCATTTACTACCAAAGCATTTGTAATTGCAATCATTTTCTGGGAGAAATTGATCATTATGACAGAATTGCAGGGGTGCCAATACTTTTGACCAGCAGTGCATATGCTGGTAAATTCCCATATAAGGTTACGCAGGATTCATCCGTGCCATGTCATAGCTTTCAGACATGGAGAATTGTCCCGGGGATAACCCGGGTTGGAAATTTTCAGACTTGTCCCGTGTTGGTGACTCGATGCGCTCTGTGTGGTGAGGGCGGCTGGCAGGATTTTATACCCCGGACATTACGTCATTTTTGGTCGGCATCAGCAACAAAATAAGCCACACATTTCCATTTCCATTTCACAAGATAGATAATCGACTGTCTCTTCCTCGGCTGTACGATCCAGGCACAGTTTCATTTCGTTATGTTTCTAGTTTAATTTTGCTATTTCCATGTTGATAGTTGTGAAGTTTGTTTGCCGCTTTTCATCTTATTGCGAAGAAAGAGGAAATGACAATTGGCCCGCTGTGATATTTACATCATCAGCTTTCGCCCTGTGACCCGGGAATGAAACGCATGCTTTCACACATTCCACGCGGATAAGTCCCAGACATGATACTAGGACGTGACCTTGTAAATGTCCATGTCATCTCTGTGTCAGTCGACCCGGAAATTGCTTTCATAATTTTGGGCTACCCGTTTAAATCCAGGGAATTAACCGGAGTTCAGGTATGTGTGAAAGGGGTCCTATTGGCCTGTTGTTGATCAAGTTTCAATTTGGATGTCGCAGTATGATGACATGCATAGGCGCGATGGTGTTGTTGTTGTTATAGCTGGCTCGACGTCTTCGCCAATTGTCTCTGCGTTTTTCTCTCTCGAAGAGTTTTTTTGAAGCTCACACTACATTAGTAGCACATGAGAGCACAGGTGTCCTCACGTTTTTGTGTCACGAAGAGTAAGATAATCGATAGGCACCATGTTAGAAGGAATGATATTTTATTTTTCTATTATCCTTTGCATTATGTTCTACAAGTATTATGTACTTCACTACAGGTATTAACGGTTCGGTTAGCTATATGGAATGATTCAAATGTGTTTGGCTGTTGTTTTATTTCGATTTTAACCCAATTATAAAATTTCATGTGGCGTTTCAGTAGTGCTTGGAATGGATTGGCCAGTTTCACCAATGAAACGTCACAACAATAATCACATGACTTCATTATACCAATCAGATGTAATACAGATACAGTATAGTCACATGATCACACAAGAGCTTGCAGTAGGAAGTCCTATGCCTACACCTGCCTGTTCAATCATGCGGCGTCTTTAAAGCGCCTTAAAAATTTAACTATTTGAAATAGAGTCAACGTCGACTCGAAAGCGCAGATTTTAACCTCTATGCCAGTTTGCTGCATCACCCCCTGGTGTGGAGCGGGGAAAAAGTGTTTTGGTAGATTCTTTATTATTTTTTGTTTTTTGTTAAAATAAATCAATAAATAAAACATTATTTTGTGTGTTAATAACAAAGTCACCACCTGACACCTTGCTTGCTACCAGGTCACGCTGAGTAGGCCACCAATGGAAGGGAAATGTTAACTGTTGACAGAGGAAGCCTCAACATGGCGCAAGCCCGAATTACCGATTTTTCCTTTACAAAAACAGCGAAATTTTCTAAAATTTCAGATTGAAAATGAAGATGATTATGATTAGGGATGGGAATTGATACGATTTTTACGATTCCGATTCCATTATTGATATTGCTTAACGATTCGATTCTTTATCGATTCTCTTATCGATTCTAATTTGGGCAAAAAGAAGAACAAACATTTTGATTGGCATCGAGTTTGTTTAATCAGAAGTCACAACCTTACAAACTCACAACGAGGTCAAAAGAGGCCCAAAGCCTCAATGTTAACTGTGGCAATGAGTGGCAAATGCACAAGAATGTGTATTTTACTAAAACATTTATATTGGAATATATTGGCATATAGGTCGTTGTTCTGCCTTTGGCAATATGTGTTAAAGCAGGGGTCCCCAAACTTTTTCCTTTGAGGGCCTCATAACTTTTCCCTTCTCTATTGTAACAGAAAAAGTGTGACGATTGCAGGAATGCCTAAATGTAAAAAAACAATATTTGTCAGAAAGCCACAATCAAATAACCCTTTTTGGATTCTTCACGGAACAAAAGTCAATAAAATAAAAATGATAACACAGTATAACATAATATAATAATAATAAGTAATAATAACACTATTAAATAAATAGATAATAACCAAATAACCCTCTCTGAGTTATTCACAGAAAAAGGCCAGTAAATAAATTACACTATTGAGAATTTTTTTTTTTTTTAATTCAAAATGCTCTCTGGTATTGTTCAGGGGGCCGTATCCGACCCGCGGGCTGTAGTTTGGGGACCCGTGTGTTAAAGTGTATTATTTACCATTATATTGAAATGCATGCCTTTTAGTTTTTATCGTGCTTTCACCCTCAAGTGGGGGCGCCCTTGCGCTTCCTCACATGAAGAAGAGCGCGCTTACACGCGAAGAAGATGTGCCGCATCCAAGCGAGTGAGCGAGTTAGTGAGAGAGGGGAAACACTGCTACGAGCCTACGTTCTTTGTTAATGTTTGTAAAATATCTACAGAGGCAATGCCTGTATGTATCATCTTTTGTGTTGTTGTTGTGTTTTTCCACTTGCGATCGGACACTTAAATCCAGTTGTGTAGTGGTTTGAACGATGTGCTAATGCTAGCGAACGCATGCTAACAGTTTGTGTTATTAATGTATTAGCAGCTAATCATCGCTGATTTATGTTGATGCAAACCTGTTTGTTATTGGGGACGAAATCGATTTGTTTCATTTCTATTTTTAGTTTCACTCTTCAAGTGATGGTTGAATAAAGTCAGCAAATTATAACAACATCTTCTGTATCGTCATTTGGGAGTTTAGCTAGTTGTATAGCCAGGACTGAGCCTTAGCGTCTCGTTGAGGACATTGCAGTCGTATTGCCTCCCGATGCAGTTATCTCCATCTTGCAATGACTGCAAGTCGCTTTGTTGTAATTTTTTCTCGTGAAGTGAAGACACACTTTCGAGCGTTTAAACCAACGTGCTGTCATTGTTATGTTTACGGCTGCAATGCTCGTGCTAAACCATCGTAATCTTTCATTTTCACCCTCTTTCCTGGTGAAGTGTAGCCAAACTTTGGAATGAGTGGTTCTTGGCGCCATGCTAGTTTGATGCGTGTGGACAACAAGACACGTCACGACGCAATATGCGTCTTAAGGAATCGTTAAAGGGATCATTAAGGCTTTTTCATTGTGATGTCGAGGCCTCGAAACACTAGGAACCGGTTCGGAATTGGAATCGGATTTCGATTACCATCCCTAATTATTATAAATTATAATAGTATCCAGGGAGGTTAACTGCAGATTTAGACCATGGAGAACTTCAAATAGATAAGATATGCTTGCATTGTAGCCATATTTTTGTTTGACAGCAACATTTTCTAAAATTTCATTTGAGATTATAAATGAACATGATTATGACCGTTTATAACAGTGCCCAGTGAGGTTAACTGCAGATTTACACAATGGAAAACTTCAAATAGATAAGACACACTTGCATTGTAGCCATATCATTGTTTTTTTTGCTGCTGTTGAGCTGCCGCTGTGCAGAGCGGTGTTGGATCTTCGTGTTAAGTTTATTTGAGTGCTGGGAAAATTGGGTTTTAAACCAAGCTTATTGGACCTTTTAGTTTTCAAATGTGTTTGTGTGTCATTGCGCCATCTAGCTGATGGGATTTGCATTATAAAACGCGAGCGCTTTTATTTCCAATACAAAAACTCCAACACACACTGTAGGTGAAATAGAACGCTGTGTTTGTAGTAGCCCAGTATTAGTATGTAGATTATCCAGCACGCGTGCTTACTGCCATTGTGTCCGCCTTGTGTGGAGAAAAAAATGCGAGTATGACAAATTTGGACGTAAATGGTCTTTTTTGGATGGGAAAAACAAAAAAAGATCATCAGCACCCTCTGCTGTGATCCTTTTTAATTTCACGGTAGGAAATGTGTTTTCACCAGTAGAGGGTACTCATACTGTTTGAAACGATGATGTTTCATTTCTGTATATTTTTCTAGTCGGAATTCAAATATTTTAGTGAATTCTTCTGGTCTAATATGGTCATGTAATAGGCTATAGTACAGCAGAATATTAACACTGCATATAGATGACGTGCTGAGGAAATAAATGTACCATTGTTTAAAAATATCACTCACTACTCACAATGTTACTCATGACTTCAGTAACTTGAGTATTTTTTAAATGACTAATTTTCCTTGAGTAATATTATTTTGAAGTAACGCTGCTCTTTCTTGAATAAATTATTTGGCTACTCCACCCATCAGTGGATGATATTACATTCTAAATGGTGATACATTTAGGATTTTGTGTATGTGTAGAAAGTGAAATTTCATTCAGAACTACAACTACAGAAGCTGGTCAATGTTTCATTCAAATCGGCCACTTTTAGGGGGCTGTTTTATGCATTGGATTAAGACACACTAATTAACAACAGCCAGAGGTTGGTAGAGGAGCCAAAGATTTTACTCAAGTAAGAGTAGCGATACTTCAAAATAATATTACTCAAGTAAAAGTGAAAGTAGCCATCCAAAAAACTGACTCAAGTACAGGTAAAAAAAAAAATAGAATACTCAAGTCATGAGTAACATTGTGAGTTGCTGCTTACGATGTCTGACATTTTGTTTAACAATGGTAAATATTTTTATAGCAAGTCATTTGTATGAACTGTTATCATTCTGTACTATAAAGTATTACATGACCATATTAGGCAAAAAAAACCCATAAAAATAATCAAATTCCGACTAGAAAAGTAGAAATGAAACATCACCCGTTCCATCCAAAAAGCATGTTTGCCCTCTAGAGCAGTGATTCTTAACCATAGGGCCGCGGCCCAAACTTGGGCCCCGAGCGCCACCTAGTGGGCCGCAAAAAAAAAAAATCTGTTTTGTACGTGTGGGCCGCGAGGGCCGCGGGACGCAATAACAACTCCTGACCATGTAGTGGCGCTAATGAATGAGTCAGTTGTTACTTTAACCAGCTCCACAAATAAGGAGAAGAAGTCACTCAGCTAGCTGTAAACAAACAAGATGGAGAAATATTTAAAACGAAAAAATGAAGACGACCCCCCGCCAAAAAGTAAATTTTTGCGCAACTACAATCCCGACTTCATTAAGTACGGCTTCGTAAACGGAGGTAGCGAGGCAGTGCCGAGAGCCCAGTGTGTGGAGTGTGGGTTAACACTGTCTAACGAAGCACTTAAGCCGTCAAAACTACAGCGGCACCTAGAGACCAAGCATCCGACGCTTGTGGGAAAGCCGGTGGAATTTTTCAAGAGAAAAGAAGATGGGCTGCTGATGCAGAAATGTTCGATCGTGTCACTGACCGGCAACTCTAAAAGTGCACTGAAAGCTAGCTACCTCGTAGCCAGACGTGTGGCACAAAGTAAGAAACCATTCACCATAGCGGAGGAGTTGGTTCTGCCTGCTGCTGTTGATATGTACCGTGAGATGATCGGAGAGGCCGCTGCAAAGAAGCTGCTGACCATCCCACTCTCAAACGATACTGTGAGTCACCGTATCGCGGACATAACCTCAGACATACAGCAACAACTCATTGAAAGAGTAAAAGTAGCCCATTTTTCTCTTTGCAACTTGACGAGTCCACTGATGTCACGAATGCTGCGCTGCTGTTGGTTTTTGTTCGCTATCACTGGGACAGTAGTTTGCACGAAGACATACTATATATATATATATATATATATATATATATATATATATATATATATATATATATATATATATATATATATATATATAATTACTAGTAATAAATAATATAAAAATTATATTTAATGGGCCCTGGGCCACTCTGTACTGAAAAAAATGGGCCTCAGGGTCAGAAAGGTTAAGAACCCCTGCTCTAGAGGAAAAAACATTATTCCTACCAAATTAAAACGATCCTATCTCCACTGTTCCGTGGTCTATCGGTTAAAAGTAAAAAGTCCACTGCAGTAAAACTACTCTTAAGAGAACATTTTTCTCAAAATCTTGTGTAACTACCCACCTCTGACAACAAATGTGCAGGTGAACGAGGGTAACGCTCCCTCAGAATTTGTCTTTAAGACAAGAAGACATTCTTGTACCAGACTTACAACAATTAAGGAACTATGCTTAATAATACACTTCACTGGTCCTTGGCATACATCTAATGGTGTTTATAAACCTCTTCTTCTGTCAGCTTAACAGGTGGAGTTTGTTGAAGTCCTGCCCTGGGCCGCCCCGTCGCCGGTCTCGGCCCCCGGGATTTTCAGCTAGGACTTGTCTGGTTGCGGCTGGCCGTGCGGGGATCCCTTTGGGCCCGCGCTGGTCTCTTGGGCGGGTGGGGGTGCCACGCGGGTGCCGGTCCGGCTGGGGTGGGGTGGAGTGGGGTGGGGGCTGGGTGGTGTATGCGGCGGCCATAGTTCCCTCCCGGGTCGGCCCAGCCGGAGCCACGTCTCCCTGTACCGGGTGCCAGGGAGGTACCCCCTGGTGTCATACCGCGGGTCCCTCCTGGCCCGGGGGTGGGTTGGAGGGGGGTGCGCTTCCGTCCCCTTGATCTGTCTCCGGCCCTGTCCGCCTCTCTGGGCCGCGGTGGCCGCTGCTGCCCCCCTGCCGACGGGGTCGTCGAAGGGGCCTCTTGGGGCCTTGGGTGGGGCTTGCTGTCCCTTGCCGGTGGGGTGCACGTCCCCTGGTCGCCGGCGCTTGACGTAGCGCCTGCTCGGAGTGCGGGGTGGGTGCTTGGGCGGTGGGGGCGGTTGCGGAGGCGCCGTGGGTGGTCTGGGGCGGGGATTGATCGCGGCCCTGGCGCTTCGCCTGCCCTGCGGCCGGTGGTTCCGGTGAACGGGGCCACGCCCGCGGGAGCCTGCCTCTTAACTCACGTACTTCTCACTTCGGCACTGTAAATATCTTCCACCCTGGCACTTACATACTCATACATTTCTCCGGGGAGAGTTGTGACGGGGCTTTACAGTCCCGGCCCGGCTCCCCCCTGTTTTTAATACATCACACACCAAGGTTGTGAGATGGTTGCGACCTGTTGCGACACTTTTTCCCTATGGCGTGGCTCCTGGGGCGTGGCCTTCCCTCTGCCTGGTCTGCTGGTCACGGGAGGGGGGGGGGTGTCGGGGCCCCGATCTTGCGTTACCCCGAGGCGGTTCCTCGGCATTCTCCTGCTTCCACCTTCCCCTCTCTTCTCTGACTGGATATCCACCCTGTGCTCCGTCGCGGGTCGCTGGCTGGGCGCCGGTGAGTCGGCTGGGTGTGGCCTGCACCGGCGGGGGACCCTGCCCTGGGCATGGTGGGCTGCTGGGGGTCCCATGGCGTGCCGTGTTGGTTGGGGTGCTGCGGCTGTGGTTTGTGGTCCGGGTGGGTGGGCGGGATTGGGGCTAGGCGTGGGGTTGGTGGTGCGTCCCCTCTTGTCATCCCTGAAGGCCGGTTGATGGGTGCACGGGTGGCCGGGGGACCACCCTGGATCTCCTTTGCTGGGCTGCTGGAGGAGGGATGCGCTGCGCTTGTGTTTTTCTTTCTTCTCTTGTGTTTCTTTTCTTCTGTTCCCCCATAATCCCTTCCTGTTCGCTGCTTTGTCATAATAAACGAGGTATGCTGAATGATCACAATGGGAGTATGTCAGACTCTCAATGTGAAACATTAAAACTGTTCAGACTATCCGGGCACCTAGACTTCCATTCTCCGTGTCAAACAGCTGAACAGGACAGGTTTAGAAAAAACAAAACAAAAAGACATTCTCTTAGAGATGAGACTGATGTCAAGTGAAATGGACAGCCATGATGACTGTCGGTGGAAGGGTTCAAACACGGTGATGTAAAGTCCCGGCTATGAATAAATAGTAGCTTGCTAAAGTGTAAGTCTGAACAAGTTTGTCCAAAAGTAAATCTATTTGGGGCCAAAAGCATGCATGAGGACACATACACAATGTCAGCAGTCACAACAAAGTTTCTTCAAGATACACACTCTTACACGCCTGTAACGCAATCATTCATAGCAGCTTGCAGCCATCACTTGAAAGGAATGAAAGGCAGTCTGAAGGGAAAAGAAAGTAATAGGATTGCTCAATTAGGTGCCAAATGGCTTTCTGGAGGCAACTATTTCATCTTCACTGCCACAGTAAGCAAACTGGAAGGTAAAGTATAGGCTTCTGACGCAAGATCAGCTGTTTATTTGATTCATTTTATTGTCTTCACAACATTACTAATTTGTGAGATTGCGCTAAGTCTCTTGAGGTTTGGTTAGGCTGACATATTGGGTTGCCAACTCCCTGAAAATATAAAACAAGTGACACCTCATTGAATGTTTTTTTTTTTAAATGCCCTCCTGTTCAAAATTTTTATTCCCCCAGAAAATTAAGATTTGAAGCTTTCCATTGATGTATCACACATGCATATAAGACAATTTTGGAATTTGGCCAAACTGTGGGTCTCAGAGCGGAACTCATCTGAGTGTTTTCCGTCATACACACACTCATATATACATATACAGTGGTAGCTCAACATAAGATCGCTTCGACACACGACCTTTTCGACATCCGACGTAAAATTTGACTCGCCATTTGTTTCTACATCCGATGACATGCTCGAAATTATACGACATGACAGCACCGCAGACGAACGTATGGCGGAATTTCTTGTGTGAGAAATCAACAGAGGTTTCAAAAAGGTTGGTACAGGGGATGAAACAAGGAAAAAGTTGACGCTTACTTTCTCAATGAAGATGGAAATTATAGAAAAATATGAGCGTGGGCTGCGCATCCGTGAACTGGCACAATACATCTCCACGGTCCTCCTCTGACCACCGTTCGCCAGTCTTTATTAAGTTAAGCTGACAATTATTATTGTGGTAACATCGCCAAAGAAATCAATTATTTCACAACTTATTCAACACAAAACGCCTTCCGACTGCCAAAGTTGACGGTGTTCTCAAGAAAACATTGAAAGTGAAAGTGAAACTCTCTGTGCTTTCAGGTACAGCAAAAATGTCCGCCACGTTAGACCCCGAACAATTCGTTACATTATTACAGGAATTATATATATATATATATATATATATACGGTTTTTATTTATAATTTATTTGTTTTGCTATGTGTAATTGCCGTTTGTAATAGTACCATCAGTATTTATTAAGGATTTAGTGTAGGTTTTTGGGCTGTGTAACAAATTAATGGAATTATAATGTATTACTCGACATACGACCATTTCGACTAACAAACACGGTCCTGGAAATTCTCCTGTTTCAACAAGCTATCCTTTACCTCCACATGCACTGTCTTTATTATATATTATATGCTTTGGTTGTCTTACGTCTCTGGCCGTTCTTGGGGTAATTTATATTCCTATTTTTGTGTAGCGATCGCAAATGCTATTCAGTGAAAGCCAACATGCACTTTTAATTTTTTCATTAAGAACAAATCTTAATTCTATCATTTATTTACACTTCCCCCTTACAAAAGTTTTTTTTTTTTTTTTACAACAGAAAAGGCAACAATAGGAGCAGTCAGATACCATTTCATTTTTTTTCCAGGTCATTCATTGACAGACAGAAGCCACAAGGCAAAACGCCACGCTAAAAAATAAGTAAAAATACAGTATCAAAATCAATCAAATCAAAATGGAAACCTCCTCGGGGCAGGCTGTGGTAGGCAATGGATCAGCATTGTCATCTGTAGGGCCATGGCCCCCAACAAAATGTTTACTGCATATGAAGGTGAATGGCTTAATCTTGCTGGCGTTAAACTGGTCTTTTGGATGTGTGCACAAGTTTATCCATTATTCACATTTTTTACATTGAGTTTTTGGCTTCGGGAAATGTGTGAAGAAAACATCTTTTGTATGTCGTAATGTTTAGAGTTGTTTGTTCAAGTTAGGGTTTCCCCTACGCATTTTTTGTGTACTTCAGTTCGCTCTGCATTGAGTTGGGAGGGGCCAGCCCCACTGGCTGACCGGAGACCGACGCGCGAGACGAGCTCTGTGGTATCGCCCATTTCTGTGCAACCCGTGACGAGAGAACCAACAATGGACATTGAATTGAAGAATATTATTACGACGTACTTTTGAAGGTCCAAGAAAAATGTGTGAATGGACCATCAGCTCATCACAGCTCATTCAAGTCAAACCAGCTGGCCGGTTCCACATTTACAATTACGGGTTGGCGGAGAGCCAGACACACTCATTAAAAGAGCCAGATGTCATACCTGTCAAGTTGTACGGTTTCGGCGTAATTTGTACAAGTGAGCACAGATTTTTTAAATGTGTACGCCGTACATACAAAATCTGTACGTTTTTCATGCGTTACCTTTTTTATTTCTCAGTTCGAATTTTGTCACTGTTTCGGCAACGGGACAATGCACCGAAAAGGTGTGTGTTACAATGCGTTACTACGCTGATTGAATGAGGCGAGAAGAGTCAGGGACACTTAGGAAGAAGAGTGGGAGTGGGAAGGAGGGAAGAGTGTTGTGACGCTGTTGCAAACGCGATGCTAGGCTAGGTGGCTCCAATATTTCCTGACTGTAGCCGACAGCCAACAATCTACGCCCACTTGATGCTACGCTAGATATCACATGCATATAGAACTACATGTGAAATTACAGACTCGGCGGCGTTATTAAACAGCTGCCATTTTAAAGCAGTGGTTTCTGGAGGATCACAGAACGGCCGGTGCCCTGGACGGCCGGCGGCCGCCATTCATTATACATCACTGTTTTTATCCCCCCTATCCTCTGATTATCTACAGTTCGTATCCAATCCGACAGGTGGCAGCAATGCGCCTGGCTGTTCACCGCCAATCTGATAGAAGAACGAAGAAAGCACAGAGTGCAGTAGCCTTCATTGGTTCCTTGTGGAAGCAAAACAGCGAAGACCGTTAATGCACAATATGGATGGTGGTGTCAAAAAAAGAAAAGAGAAGGGTGGCGCGGAGAAGGTTAGGGAGAAAAAAAATAAAGAAACTGGAGAGCGAAGCATTAAAATGTCATACAGTGCCTTGCAAAAGTATTCGGCCCCCTTGAATCTTGCAACCTTTCGCCACATTTCAGGCTTCAAACATAAAGATATGAAATTTAATTTTTTTGTCAAGAATCAACAACAAGTGGGACACAATCGTGAAGTGGAACAACATTTATTGGATAATTTAAACTTTTTTAACAAATAAAAAACTGAAAAGTGGGGCGTGCAATATTATTCGGCCCCTTTACTTTTAGTGCAGCAAACTCACTCCTGAAGTTCAGTGAGGATCTCTGAATGATCCAATGTTGTCCTAAATGACCGATGATGATAAATAGAATCCAAATGTGTGTAATCAAGTCTCCGTATAAATGCACCTGCTCTGTGATAGTCTCAGGGTTCTGTTTGAAGTGCAGAGAGCATTATGAAAACCAAGGAACACACCAGGCAGGTCCGAGATACTGTTGTGGAGAAGTTTAAAGCCGGATTTGGATACAAAAAGATTTCCCAAGCTTTAAACATCTCAAGGAGAACTGTGCTAGCCATCATATTGAAATGGAAGGAGCATCAGACCACTGCAAATCTACCAAGACCCGGCCGTCCTTCCAAACTTTCTTCTCAAACGAGGAGAAAACTGATCAGAGATGCAGCCAAGAGGCCCATGATCACTCTGGATGAACTGCAGAGATCTACAGCTGAGGTGGGAGAGTCTGCCCATAGGACAACAATCAGTCGTACACTGCACAAATCTGGCCTTTATGGAAGAGTGGTAAGAAGAAAGCCATTTCTCAAAGATATCCATAAAAAGTCTCGTTTAAAGTTTGCCACAAGCCACCTGGGAGACACACCAAACATGTGGAAGAAGGTGCTCTGCTCAGATGAAACCAAAATTGAACTTTTTGGCCACAATGCAAAACGATATGTTTGGCGTAAAAGCAACACAGCTCATCACCCTGAACACACCATCCCCACTGTCAATCATGGTGGTGGCAGCATCATGGTTTGGGCCTGCTTTTCTTCAGCAGGGACAGGGAAGATGGTTAAAATTGATGGGAAGATGGATGCAGCCAAATACAGGAACATTCTGGAAGAAAACCTGCTGGTATCTGCACAAGACCTGAGACTGGGACGGAGATTTATCTTCCAACAGGACAATGATCCAAAACATAAAGCCAACTCTACAATGGAATGGTTAAAAAATAAACGTATCCAGGTGTTAGAATGGCCAAGTCAAAGTCCAGACCTGAATCCAATCGACAATCTGTGGAAAGAGCTGAAGACTGCTGTTCACAAACACTCTCCATCCAACCTCACTGAGCTCGAGCTGTTTTGCAAGGAAGAATGGGCAAGAATGTCAGTCTCTCGATGTGCAAAACTGATAGAAACATACCCCAAGCGACTTGCAGCTGTAATTGGAGCAAAAGGTGGCGCTACAAAGTATTAACGCAAGGGGGCCGAATAATATTGCACGCCCCACTTTTCAGTTTTTTATTTGTTAAAAAAGTTTAAATTATCCAATAAATTTTGTTCCACTTCACGATTGTGTCCCACTTGATGTTGATTCTTGACAAAAAATTAAAATTTTATATCTTTATGTTTGAAGCCTGAAATGTGGCGAAAGGTTGCAAGGTTCAAGGGGGCCGAATACTTTTGCAAGGCACTGTAAGTTGACAAATATTTTCACAAGCAGCAGTCTGGCTGCAACGGCCACGTCGGGTAACAACAGCCCCCGGCGATGGTGAGAGTGGGAGCGGCAGCCGCTCTGACGTGCAGCCGGTGCAGGGAGAGAGAAAGAAGAGGGAGGGGGTAATGATAAGCTGGTGGAAGTTCCCCAGACAAGCATCGGGCAAGTAAAGGGCAGTTTACATGGCGACTTTGCGACACAAAGACCAATGACTGTGTTGCGGAGTGGCCTCGCGTGCATATGGTGTCGGCGAAGACTGAAGGCGAAGATGAAAAATTCTGAATCCTGGCTCCAAAGTGGAAGAATCCGATTGCGGGGGATTGAGGGGGGCTTCCTCGGCATGCATATCAAAGGCTCCCGCGGCGCGAGACCGCGCTGATAACGTCAGCACACGTACACTTCACATTGGACGTGCGCAGCGGTGCTACTAAACATTAAAAACAGCAAATATGGCGGACTGTTGGCTTTAATTTACTGTTTTAATAATATTTTTTAATTAAATATGTTGAATGTTTCCATTTTTGTGCCTTTTTGAACAAAAGAAAAATGCCATTGCTTTGAGTTGGCGGGCATATTTTTTTCCGGGCGGAGGGAGCTTGGTGGGGTCAAAGTGCATCATTCTCTGTTGCCCCGTAAATCTGCACTGCCCTCTAGGGCCTGGCATGAATACTACATCGTTTTCATGTAGAATCTTTAAATGATGAAACAGTTTTAAAACTTTCACGTCGAAATGAAATAATAAATAAATGACTTCCAAACATAGCAAATGTTAACTGTGAAGTAAATGTGAAAGGTAGGACCAGTTACTTTACCTAGTAACTAATTACTCTTACTTAGTTACTAACTCAATTACTTTTTGGGAAAAGAAATTGGTAACTAATTAATTACTTTTTAAAAGTAAGATTAACAACACTGGTCATAAAGATGAAGTGTGCAGAATGAAAAGTGACAAAAGCGGAGATTTAATTCTGCCAATTTGTTGCCGAACACAATTTGCCTGCAACTATTGCTGATCACTTCTCAGAATTGGCAAAAGAAATGTTCCCTGACTCAAAGACTGCATCGGTAAGTTAATTATATCAATTGACCTTTTTAATTTATAATTGGGCGCACTAACGAACTGCCTTCAAGTCAAACTGAATTGCGAGCTGAAGTGCCATCAAAAGACATGATTGAAATTGCCAAAAGTGCTACATAAAATCATGACAAAAGTCACTGTTAAATTTTAGTAATCATGATATACCTGAAGATATTGATTGTTCTTTGATTGCACCAGGTTATATGTGACAATATTACCAATATTAATTATTATCAATTAATACTACTTTAAAAATTGAGTTTTATTTTTGTTTCATATTGCACACTATATAAAACGTTGTAAGATTAGTCACCAATTTGTAACACCATACGTCACTATTTGTAAGATTGCTAATGGCCTCGGGTTGACAGGTATGGATATGGCTCCCGAAACATAGTTTCCCAACCTCTGTTTTAGGGGAAGCTGAGTTTTCCTGGCAGTCTTAGAGCAATCACCACTGATGATGATGTTTCTCAATGCTGGATTTCCGACCAACCCGCTGTTATAGTAGGTGTGTAAGTTAACACATTACTAATTCAGCATGGCCTTGTTATCCAGCTTCTCTCCCTGGACCGGTCTTCCCAGCAAACGTTGACTCTAATTGCATTCTGAGATAGGTGTGGTGGAATTGCTGAAATGTCCGACCGGAGCAGAAATGAGCATGTCAATAAAAACAGACGGTGGTTGATCTTTGCTTGTGGCAAAAGAACGCATCGTATACTGGCTGGTGAGATTTGTAATTACATTCCCCTGAATAATTGAATCACCGTCCTCGGGCTGTAAGTTCATCTAACATAATGTTCAATATTACATTATCATATTTATGTAGAAAAGAATAAATTCTTTTTACCCACCATCATTTAACAGAGACATCTTAAATGCCAAATGCATCGGTCAGCACGGTCAACATATGTTGATGACGCAAACCGGAATGTGCGCTTCAGCGTGTCCAGAGACCTCTGCGCTCTCGCCGCATATCATGAATTCAAACAGCTTCGGCGCCTGGCCTTCGCAGACTCTTAGACGGTGATCTTCGCTACTGTGGTAGTTATCTGCAGAAGGGCGAGGTGATGGCTGCACCCATAAATTGCCGCAGGGCTTTTATGGCAGCACGGTAGCAGAGCAGGACTTGTCAGTTCATTATCACAGTAGTATAGCTTTCCGTTTTCATGATGTCTGCCTGCTCTGCAAGAATTTATCTCCAGCAGTGTGGATATCTATTTGTCACTGTGCATTTCTTTTATAACAGCATGCTGGGGCGTCAAATAGTTTCCACACAACTATATTCACACATCGTTTTTTACGCACATACAGATAAGTTTTAGGTGTTGAATGATTGTGCCTTTGTTGTCACTTTCATCCTTTCTGTTTACATTCATGACCTGTCGTGAAAAAAGCCCAGCTTATCTCTATTGCCTTAATTAACTATCCACGTGGCGACGACCTTACAACACTGAACATACTCGCACCATTATTATCTTATCAGACATTGCAGGGGGTTAATATCGTTCTTAATTCCCATTAGTGCCAAATAGAGGCACGTATGCACTTCTAAGATAGCCTGAAAGACCCTTTACTTTAAACGGGGACAATAATTCTAATTGACTCGGTGACATCTGAATGCATCTGAAGGCATATGAAGAAAAAGAAAGCTTTTTAAGTTGAAAATTCTTGTAAATAGATGCGTGAATCCCTGAATTTTTTCATAGATATGAACGTAAATCCGCCTAGATTCTTGACTAAAAGGAAAAAAAAACGTGCAGTTACCATTCATTTTACGTAAATATTTCGAAGTATGACGCTAGTCTGTAATCCAACATGGTGGACGTACAAAACAAAGAGCTTTTTATGTTGAAAATTCTTGTGAATAAATGCGTGAATACCTGTATTTTTTATTGATATGAACGTAAAACAGTCTAGATTAGACATGTCCAAAGTCCGGCCCGGGGGCCAAATGCGGCCCGTGGTCAAATTTCATCTGGCCCCCAGCCTCTGTTATAAAATCAATAACGTCTGGCCCGCACACAGACTTGATATATTGGTCAGCAGTACTGCTACCAGCATATCAAGTAGCTTACACACTAAATGCTGCTCCTCATTTACCCACTAAAAGGCAGCAGCACTTGATGCAACATTACCCTGTGTGACCCTTTACTCCCAATTTTCTAAAATGGCGACAATCAACAAAAAAAAAGAAAGTTGACTGCGACGGCCGACCCTTCAAGGATAGGTGAAAATATTGACTATTTCTTCACTAAAATACGCAACAACTGTATCTGCCTCATTTGCAAAGAGACAGTCGCTGTTTTTAAAGAGTTCAACGTGAGGTGATATTACCAAACAAGACACGCTGACATTTACAACAAGATTACAGGTAAGATGCGTAGCGAGAAATTGAAGCAACTTGAAGCTAGTTTAATTTTACAGCAGCAGTATTTCGCTAGAGCCCGAGAGTCGAAGGGGAACGCCACAAAGGCTAGTTGCAAGATTGTTGAAATTATTAATTAAAAATAATAATAAAGGAAATGTGACAGACAGAATGGCTTGCTAAAATTTGCTTAAATATATTGTTCTACGTAAAGGACGTCAGCCAAGGTCGGCCCCCCCAAATTTTTACGACACCAAATCTGGTCCCCAAATCTTGGACACCCCCGGTCTAGATTCTTGGCTAAAAGCAAAAAAAAAAAAAAAAAAAAAAAAAAAAAAAAAAAAAAAAACGAGGGCAGTTATCACTGATTTTACATAAATACTTCGAAGTAGGACGCTAGTCTGTAATACACCATGGCAGCCGTACAAAACAAAGAGATTTTAAGTTGAAAAATTCTTGTGAATAAATGTGTGAATCCCTGATGTTTTTATAGAAATGAACTTAAAACAGTCTAGATTCTTGGTTAAAAGCATTAAAAAACAGGCAGTTATCATTCATTTTACGTAAATATTTCGAAGTATGACGCTAGTCTGTAATCCAATGTGGTGGCCATAGCAGTTAATTTTTCCCATTGTATTCACGTTTCAAAATGCATGCATCGTGTGAAAAATATAATAATTACCTTGAATCCTCGACCAAATCATTCTGTAGACACTCATGCCTGCTTGTAGGCAGTAAACTTTGTTCCTGTTTCAACCTAACTCTGGCATTAGAATGCTGCGTGTGTTTGTGGATAACTGCTCTCCCTGCTGGGTGTGGGCCGGCCTGCTCAGACACCTTGGTGTCTCTGGGGGCTTATGGGCAGTGGGCGGGGCTTGGCTGGCCGGACGCTCTGTTTTCTGCATGATGATTGGATGATCTGTCTGAGGATGAATCCCTTTTTGATTGGTCCCTTTTTGCCGAGGAGCTTCTGAAGATATTTTCTGGGTGTAGTAGGCATACCTAGTCAACAAATTGGATGTCACAGTCAAGCCTGGTTTGCTGATGCAAGTGAAGGCGCTCAAGTTCCTGTGGTCCTGCTAGTTTAACCATGCTCACAAATATTGGAGGAACAAACTTAAGGTAACCCTGTATTTCAGTACTGCATAGATAGTTAATTCAAGTGTTTTCAGCTATTATCCTCATACAGATACAGTATACTTTATCTAACAGGGTCTTAAAACTTGTCAATTTCCAATAACAATTGTAACCAGACAAGATCTGAATGCATTGGGATGGGCAACAAATGTCTTGACAAAAACTAAACTACACATGAAATGGAGAAATTATTGTTGACATGGAAAACATTTCTCATTATAACTACCCTCTTAAATGTTTCACCCAAGTGTCTTCACTCGAATGCAATTATGGGCATCGTGGCCTGTGTGAAGAGCTAATCTCCAAACCAAATTGTCCAGAATAATGCTCTAATTCAATTGAATGAAAGCACTGGGAGAAGACCCTCGTTGGCGTAATGACCCGGCCCATGATTTAGAGGCAGAATGTGATTCTAAGCCTGAGATTTAATCGCACTCAGCAATTCCAAGAGAAGATCCATTGGGCTTGCAGGCGGTGACTGTGACCTTGGTTAATATGCTCGGTCTCACACGCATATGGCCTTTCTTATCAATCACCTGAGGGATTGATTCCACTCTGTGACCCAGGGTTCAAAGGAGGGGATGATTGCTGTTTTAAATATGTCTCATTATATACAGAGGTGGGTAGTGTTATTGGCAAGCAGAACTCTTGGCAGCTCAGCCCTCCTACCCTGCAGATATGAATCATTATTTTACTGTTCCATTAGTCACCGTGAGGCACACTTCCTCATATCCAAATGGCTCCGATGCCAGACCACGTAAAAACAACATAGCTAAAGGTGATGATTACCTCAGCTTTTGCTCATTGTTTGCACTGAGTGAGTCTTAAATGTTGTGTGTACATGTCATTGACTAAATATGCGCAACAATGTGCTCAACTTTTTCTCAGAACGAGCTTCTTATCACTGGTTACGATGTGGCTTGCCTTTCTTCCATTTGCACAGCTTCACAGTCGTTTAAACATTGTGGACGTGTTGCATCTCCACAGTTAAGAGTGTACTGTTCCATCACAGTGAAACGTAATAAGTCATTGGCTAGAGGCTGGATTTATCACACCCATCGGACGCCCTGCGTCTCTGGGGGTCTATGCACAGTGGGCGGGGCTCGGCTGGCCCGGACTCTCTGTTTTCTGCTTGATGATTGGATAATCTTTCTGAGGCTGAATCCCTTTTTGATTGAAAGCAAAATGAGCGAATCAGTGATCTTGTTGTTTTCACAACCACATGAGATTTTTCCATTTTCATTCCATTGCTCTGAGTTGAACAGGAGACTTTCATTTTTCTCCTAGCGTCACTTGCCTTGTTAAAAAAGATGTCTGGTGTTATGTCAAGTTCAAATATGAATTCTTAGGTAGACATTTATAATATTACCCAAAATAAGGAGAGAAGGCACTCAATTTAGTTGAAAAGCTTGCAAGGAGAAGGAGAAAAGCTATACAATGGACTACAAAATACAGCTTCCGCAATCGCTGTAACTAGCCCCTCCTTCACCTAGCTTTTTATTTGGGATGACCCTAGCAACAGACGGGTGTCTTGCCCTAAAAGGGAAAGGGGAAGCAAGCTAGCGACACCCCTTGTATTTGTATGGCTATGTGTGTGCATGTAGGTGGAATTATATACAGTACATGTGTGTCAGCACATTTCAGCAAAGCAAAACTGACACTTCTGCCTGTCCTTGAACAGGCAAGGGGCCTCCTCAAGGCTTCTTCAAGACAAAACATTAACAAATGAGCAAAAGCATTTCTTCATTGCGAGCAGCACTAGGCAAAAGCATTTCTTCATTGCGAGTGTTCCGGGTCCAGCGAGGTGTACCGCAGTAACAAAAATGTTTACCTGGTGACAGACTGTGTCACACAAGCAGCTATTGATTAGCAACTACGTATGTAACGAACATCTCAATAACTATCACATCAAATACATTTCATGAAGCAATAGCATATGGCAAGTAATAAATTGCAACAATATGATTTATTAAATGTCCCAGACAGTTTAGATCTTAATATCTGTGGCTTGTCCTTGAAGTTGACCTGTGTTACCTGGGCCAGTTTAAGCCGGTCAGGATGACAAGGCAGTTTTATCAAGAACCACACGTCTGTAGTTATCAATCACAAAAATGTCTCTTTACTGCAATCAATCATGGAACATCCTATTATAGCAATCAATACTTTATTATGAGCCTTCATTGATAAAAGCAAATATTTAATAACCATTTTATAATTATCTTATCCTGTTATTTTATTTATTTATTGATTTTTATTGTAGCTGCATGTGTTTAAGGGCTTGACTTGTGGCACTCCCGTTTTTTTCCCCAATGAGCAGTGGGTGCCAATGAGCCTCTGCACCAGCATCCACCACTGATCTCAGATATTCCCAAACAAACCAGTTGTTCAAGTTAATTTTGAAAACTAAAGTTGCTGTTACTTTTCTGAAAATATAACTAGTTACATTACTAGCAATTCAATTCAGAAATCAACTAACATAAATTACTTTAAAAAGCATAGAGAATAAGAAACGATTTAAGGAAGCGTTTTTGTTGTATGTCGTACAGTAAGACAGAAGACAACTCCCTCCTAACACTATGAATTATGATGGAACTATAAAACGTGCCGAAATTTTGACAGGGATCTTTATTTTTATCAAAACAAACATTGTTGTGCAATATGAAATAAATAAAATAATTATAACAATAATAATAATCAACAGAAGACATCGTCAACAAGGCCCGCCCAACTCTGTCGGACTGTCTCTGATTAGCTTACCCTAGTATTATTTTTTTTAACTTGTCCTGTTCATCTGCTTAAACAATAGGAATCGAAAGTTACGTATGTAACTACGGTTCTATGAATCCCGAATGACCGCCAGAGGCGGTGCTGAAAGCACTGAATGATCCCTTCGCGCATGCGCAGTGCGAGTATTAATACCAAAAAAGTCACCTGTGACCCCAGGTTGACCTCCTGCCGGGGTATAAGTTCCGGTGTCAACCTCGTACCAGCCCCTACAGAACCTTCTCGCGTGTGGCACGAGGATTCTGAGTGACGGAACGCTCTGGCGGTCATTCGGGATTCATAGAACCGTAGTTACATACGTAACTTTCGTTCTATTTCATCCCTGCTAACCGCCAGAGGCGGTGCTGAAAGCACTGAATGACCAATACCAGCGGGGTCACGAAGAAACAGACACAAACCTCACAGGGAAGTCCCCTCCGATCCGAAGACCGCACCCAGCGGGTGGGGAGAGGTGACGTCCAAACAGTAGAACCTGAAGAAGGTGCCAGGCGCCGACCATGAGGCGGCGGCACAGATGTCCTCCAGAGGCACCCCTTTCAGGGCAGCCCAGGATGTGGCCACGCCCCTGGTAGAGTGACAGCGCACACCCGACGGCAGGGGGCGACAAGCCATCTGATAGGAGTAAGAAATAGTATCAACGACCCAATGAGAGAGGCGCTGCTTGGAGAGGGCAGAGCCCCGACCACGTGCCCCGTAGCAGACAAAAAGTTGGGACGACCTACGAAAACTTGCCGTGGAGTCCACATAAAGCCTCAGGGCCCTCACCGGGCACAACAGCTCCTGTCTGCTCCCACACTCCCCAGGCGGGGGGCGGTAACGAGCAAGGCGTAAGGGACGATTGCAACGGGAGCCAGCCAACACCTTGGGCATAAACGCAACGTTAGGCCACAGTGTGACACCTGAACCCTCGGGGTGCCAAAACATGCACGACGGGCTAACCGAGAGTGCGTGCAGTTCGCCAACCCGCTTAGCAGAGGCAACGGCCAGCAGGAACGCCGCCTTGCGGGCGACCCACTGAGGCCCGGCCGCATCCATAGGCTCGAAGGGGGGGCGGCACAAGCTGTCAAGCACCAGCTGCAGATCCCAGACCGGGGCGCGAGGACACCTGCGGGGGTGGAGCCTCAGAGCCCCCTTGAGGAATGTAGCGACCAGGCCGTGGTTCCCCACAGATCCACCAGAGACCTTGGCATGATGAGCAGAGATGGCGGCGACGTAGACCTTGAGGGTGGACGGAGAGCGACCAATATCAAGGAGGGACTGTAAGAAGTCCAGAACAGTGGGGACAGAACAACTCACCGGGTCATCCCCACGGTCCCCGCACCACTTCACGAACAACCTCCACCGGCCAGCGTACTGCAGCCGGGTGGAGGGCGCCCGGGCGTTCAAAAGCGTCCGCCTGACTGAACTCGAGCAGGCGTCAAACAGCGAGTCGGTCCCCTCAGCGGCCAGACGTGCAGGCGGAGACGGCGAGGATCGGGATGCCATAACTGGCCCCCTAACTGGGACAGTAGATCCCGCCTCTCGGGGAGGCACCAAGGCTCGCCGACACACAGGCTGCGCAGCAGGGGAAACCATAGGCGAGCCGGCCAGAAGGGGGCCACCAGCAGCAATGAGTGCCCCTCCAAAGACACCCTCCGAAGCGTCAGCCAGATCAGAGGGAGCGGCGGGAAGGCGTAGAGCAGGACCCTCGGCCAGGGGTGGGCCAGCGCGTCCTGACCGAGAGGGCTGGTGCGCTCCCCCAGGGAAAACCAGAGAGGGCAATGGGCCGACTCCCGGGAGGCGAAGAGGTCCACCTCGGCTTGGCCGAAAACTCCCCAAATCGCGCGCACCACCTCGGGATGGAGGCGCCACTCCCCCGGCGGGAGGCGACGGCGGGACAAGGAGTCCGCCAGACGGTTCAACTGGCCGGGAAGATAGGCGGCCCGCAGACTCGCAAGACGAGGGGCCGCCCACACAAGAAGACGGCGGGAGGCCTCCAAGAGATGAGCGGACCTCGTGCCCCCCTGGTGGTTGATGTGGTACACGGCGGCAGCGTTGTCTGAACGCACCAGCACGTGCCTTCCCCGTAGGAAAGGGTAAAAGTGCCGGAGAGCCAGGTGAACCGCACGCAGCTCCAGGACGTTGATGTGGACAGCGTGGTCCCGCAGAGACCAGCTGCCCCGAGCAGCCCTGCGCTGCCAGACGGCACCCCATCCCAAGCGACTGGCGTCCGTAGTGACCACCTCGCGACGGACTGGGGCAACCCCCAATGGAACGCCCTCCAACAAGAAAGCCCCGTTCCTCCACGGCGCCAAGGCCACCGCGCACCGGCCGGAGACTCTCAGTAACCGTCGTCGGTGCCGCCTGGCGTCCAGGCGAAAGCCATTCAGCCAACGCTGCAGGGGGCGCAAGAAGAGAAGACCAAGGGGCACGACCGCGGTCAGGGATGTCAGCACGCCCAAAAGACGCAGAAAGGTCAGATACGGACGTACCTGACCCACCGGAAAATGCGAGAGGAGGCGAAGAGCGGCCTCCACCCGACGGGACGACGGTCGAGCCAACATGGCCACCGAGTCCAGAGACACCCCGAGGAAGGTCGCCTGCTGGGAAGGAACCAGACACGACTTCCCCAAATTCACCCTGATGCCCAAGCGATCCACGTGGGCAAGAAGGACTGCCGTATCGCCGTACGCCTGAGCGCGCGACGGCGCACACAGCAGCCAGTCGTCGAGGTAGGGCAGAATCTTCATGCCCACCGACTGGAGGGGAGCCAGACCAGCCCGCACAACACGGGTGAACACCCTCGGGGAAAGGGAGAGCCCGAAGGGGAGCACCCTGAACTGCCAGTGGCGACCCCTGTAGGCGAAGCGGAGAAACCGCCTGTGGCGAGGAGCGACCGGCACATGAAAGTAGGCGTCCTTCAGGTCCACGGAGGTGAACCACTCCCCCCGGGCGACCACCCGCAATACATCCGCGACGGTCAACATGCGGAACGGAAGTACCTTCAGGTACCGATTGAGGCCCCGCAAATCCAGAACCGGCCGAAAACCGCCGGTCTTCTTCGGAACCAGAAAATAAGTTGAGTAAAAACCCCGGGGGCAAGCCCGGGGATCCACAGGCTCGATGGCCCCCATGGCCAGGAGAGAAGACAGCTCCCGGCTCAGAGCCGGTCCGAGACAGTAGTCACCCGGACCCGGCGGGACACGGGGGGCCGGCGTCGGAACTGGAGCACGTACCCATGGGTCAAGGTGGACATCACCCAGGGGTCCGAAACTCGAGCAGCCCAGTACCTGAGCTGCTGGTGGGAAAAAAATCCGACGGCCGGCCCAACGGCCTCAGTCCCTGCCCCTCCGGCCCCGACGGGCCCTGGGGGGCTGGCGGGCGGGAGGCCCCGCCTGCGCCCGATGTGGAGGCAAGCGGGCGGGGTCACGAAAGGAATCGGCTGAATGCCGGGAGGCTGGCTGGGCACCATAGCCCCCATCAGGGGAAAGGTGCGCCGCACGGCGAGGACGAAAACCAGCAGAGGGAGCCCCCAGCCCACCTGCAGGAGCGGAGCCCCGACGCAGGCCCGACAGCTGTTGCCTGGTCGCACGGGCCGAAATAGTCCTCTCCAAGGCAGACACCGCCGCCGAGCCAAAAAGATGGCCGGGTTCAACCGGAACGTCACGGAGCGTCCTCCGGGCAGGCTCAGTCAGGGGGGACTGAGCAAGCCACACCTGACGACGAGCCTGCACAAGATAGGACATCGTCCGCCCGAGCTCCCGCGTCACCAGGGCGAACGCGTGCAACGCCGCGTCGCAGAAGCCCACGGCAGAGGTGTCAGCACCGCTCTCGGGCAAGGACGCCGAGAGGGCCAACAAGAGGTGAGCCATGGAATTACCGATGCGCCCAGCACGCGCACCGGCACCATAGGCCCGGAGAATGAGTTCATCCGTCAGCCGACCCTGTGGCTGAGGGCACCGCACAACCGGGCGGAGAGACTCCTCAGGGGACACGATGAGGGATGCAATGGCGGGCTCAACACCCGGCATGCGGTCCAGGCCCACAGCGGCCGGATCATGCATGGCCGCCAGAGCCCGACCATCGGCCGAAAGACGAGAGAGAGCCGCCGGATCCCTCCAGCCCGCATGGAGCTCCCTAACAAAGTCGGCCGAAGCAGGGACCGCAAAATTCGGGGCGGACCGCTGGTGCCGAAAAAATGCGCTCGCCGGCGCCGAAGCGGGCTGTTGAGGCAAGTCCAGCTGTAGACGCGCCAACACGCCGCGCAGCACCGCCAGTATGGAAGCGTCAGGGGGGCCGGCTGACGAGCCCAGCGCAGAGGACGAGGAGCCGAGCTCCGAAGGCACAAACGCCGACTCACCCACGTCATCATGGAACATGGAAGCCGAAGCCGCCAGCGAGACGGCATCGGCCTCCAGGTCAAGGTCGGGCATGCCAGGCGAACGCGGATCAAAAGCAGCCGCTGAGTCACCCGGGGGACGGTCACCCAATAGAGACCGCAACTCAGCCACCTCCCTGCGCAGCCGCTCGACATCAGAGGCGAGCAGCTCGTCAACTTTCGATCTCTTCGGACGGGGGCCGGACGGAGGAGCCGAAGGACCGCGACGCTTCGAGCGCCTAAGCCCAGAAGGGGGCCGCGTCTCAGATGCGGACGGGCCCCCGAGCCCGACGGGGGAGGGGGACGAACAAACATCCGCAAACCCCCCGCGTGGGTCGTCAGATAGGCCACGGCAAGCCGCACACCGGTTCAGGGTGTCGGACGGCCCAAGGAGGGAACCGCAGGCCACACAGCAGTGAGAGCCCTCCATAGCGACGCGACCGTGAAAACAGCGAGCCGAGGGAAGGTGGCGCGAACGGCACCTACACGGCAAGCGCAGGCAAGCCAGCAAAAATGCTCACCACAGGTAAGCTAGCGAAAAAGGCTACCCACGGGTAAGCTAGCGAAAAAGGCTAACCACGGGTAAGCTAGCGAAAAAGGCTAACCACAGGTAAGCTAGCGAAAAAGGCAAACCACAGGTAGGCCAGCGACCGATCGCCCACAAGCGGCGGAAAAGCGACGCCACACGGCGAATGCCCGCGCGCGGCCAAACAGGGCGGCACGGAAGCCGACGCGGCGGTCGAGCAACGCGCCGGCGGGGACAATCAAACGGGCGAACGGAGCCGGCGGCCGCGCAAACAGCGAGCCAGCCGCGATCACTCACCCAACACAGACGCCGCCGGCCGGGAGAGGGGTCGCGCACGAAGCCGTCACCGGCGCGGGTCGGCAGTAGTCCCAAGTCCGGAAAACGAAACAAGAAGAAAGCCCAAGACTTCCCGATTGCCAATAGAGTGACGCAGCCTTAGGAGGGCGAACCCGCAGCTCCGACTCAAAGTCTAACAAGGCTATACGCGACACAAGTAGCAACTGCCACGCGAGAAGAAAAAAGGGGCTGGTACGAGGTTGACACCGGAACTTATACCCCGGCAGGAGGTCAACCTGGGGTCACAGGTGACTTTTTTGGTATTAATACTCGCACTGCGCATGCGCGAAGGGATCATTCAGTGCTTTCAGCACCGCCTCTGGCGGTTAGCAGGGATGAAATAGAACTAAATGTTTTTATGGTCTGAACAGTTTTAATATATCACATGGGAGTTTGATATACCACCATTTTGGTTGTTTATATGTAATGTTTTATTTATTAGGAGAAAGCAGCGAACAGGATGGGGTTATTCGGGGACAGAAAGGAAGTAAGCAGACAAGGGGAGAAGAACAAATAACAAGAAATAAATTATTATACGCATGTGCTACCTCTGAACCTTGCCCTATTTTAGCCAATCAATAGCATCTTCTAGGACTTGCTGTGTTCAAATTTTACAGTGAAAAGGGCCATGTGGACTCTGAGGCTAGTATGAGAGCATAACGCTCCTGCGGCAGCTTCCCGGCGATCTCCTGCTTCTGCCTTACCCTCTATTTTCTGCCCAGGTATCTTCCTTGGGCTCCTGCGCGGGTCATTGGCTGAGTGCCAGTGGGCTAGTGGGGTGTCGCCCACTCCGGGTGGGGATCCTGTCCTGCCTCGGGCCTAGTGGGCCATGGGGGGTAGCAGCAGTGGCTAATTGGTCGGTTGGTGGTGGGGGCAGCCCTGGTGGGGTGGTTGCGTGTCCCCTCATCCCTTGCCCGAAGGCCGGTTAATGGGGGTGCGGCTGGTCCGGGGACCACCTTGGATCCTGGGGGAATGACGGCGGCCCCCTTGCTGGAGCTGCGGGAGTAGGGATGTGCTGCACTGGCTTCCCCACTGATTACAACCATGGACACGGTGCGGCAGCGTTCAAAAGTTTGGCTTAACTTTCCAAAAAAAAAAAAAAAAAAAGACCAGTCAGCTCAGTGCAACATTTGCAACACAACTATATCATGCAAAGTTGGCTGCACGACCAATTATGCACGACCGGCTTCATGGAATACAAGAACCAAGTGTATAACTAGCTGAGTGCTATATAGTTGACATGCTGCGCTGTCAGAACCAGGTAAGTAAAACAATACATTCCGTCTGTCTTCTGCTGTTCCCGCGAGCTGACCCCAGATTAAGCAGTAGAGGATGGATGGATGGATGGATGGATGGATGGATGGATGGATGGATGGATGGATGGATGGATGGATGGATGGATGGATGGATGGATGGATGGATGGATGGATGGATGGATGGATGGATGGAAAATAGTACGAGAATAAGTCGTATTGTTACGTCGAGCTATGGTCGATATCATGTATATAGAACTAGATGCGAAATGACAGAGTCGGCGGCATTTGAACACGTATAAAGAAGTAGATGCGAAATGACAGACTCCCTGGCGTTGGTAAACATCCGCCATCTTAAAGCAGTAGACACCTCCGTCAAAATCAACAGTATTAAAAGGATTTTTGTTTTGGAAACTGTTGTGTTGTTTATTTAGAAAGAAGCAGCCATATGAAACATTCAATTACCTTTTTAATGAACTTGTAGCAGTAAAAACATAGCATCACATCACAACGCATCCTAGCCAGACGCTTTCATTTCTTCTTCTCCGCGTTATACGTACACACTTCTACAGCCCCACTCACTGGCCTAACTAGTATTGTCACAACCTAAACATTGCATGTGTCTGTAAGCACAACAGAATTGGTTTTACAAATAAGGAAATCTTATTATTTTGCCTCATCTATATGAAATTATAATCAATAAATCATAAATTTCATATTAATTGTATTATTAATAAAGAATAATAAGTAATCATAATAATAAATAATTTTAAATTTATATAAATAATAATAAATTTAAAAAAATATATATTTATTTTAAATTTATTTTAGAAAAAACCGAGAAGTTAAAACATTAATATAAACTAATACATTTTTAAACAATAGATTTTTTTTTATCCAACCTTATTTTTTTTACCCTGCCACTTAAAAGAATCGGAATCGAGAATCGTTCGGAACCGGAACCGAAACATGAAACCGGAATCGGAACTGGAATCGTTCAATATCAAACGATGCCCAACCCTGCATGTGATACATTAAAACTGTTCAGACCAATAGGACACTCAGATTCCCGTTCTCAGTGTCAAGCAGTTGAACAGGACAGATTAAAAAAAAAAAAAAAAAAGCAGAGAGTAATATCATCATGTAACGTAACAAATGTAAGGGGTGTTAGTTCCAACACTGCAAACAAGGAATGTTGAAAATACATGTAAACAAATTGCAGCAGTGTCAACATTATGTAAAGATATGTATTTCCTTACCCTCTTGGAAAGCTGTCTAGATTCAACTCATGCTTGTTCCCTAGAGAAAGGCTGTCCTGTTTACTTTTGCACAATATATTAGGAAACTGAGATTCATATATATTTTACGTGCGACGAGCCCTTATAGTTCACGGTGAGGTACTTATTTTGTTATTCATACCAAGGGGATAAAAGGCAGCAATCTCCTACACAGAGTTCTCCCCCGTCTGCTTCTCTGTTTGTGTGCTGGCTCCTGCTTGGCTGATCGCTGGATGGGCTCAGCGCCGGCCACAAAGCTGCTCAGATAAAAGGCGAGTGAAACCAGAGAGGAATAGGGATTACCTCCTTCAGGTGACCTTCTGCAGACACAGAAAGTGGGAAAAAAGGGAAAGGAGTGGAGAAGAGAAAAAGACTGAAAAGCTAAGACACATAATCTTTTTCGAGCGTAGTGGCAATCCATGCGTGGAAGGGGATGCTGTGGGTGTAGTCGGACCACTGAGCTATAGCTGTTATCTCGTCAAAGATAGACTGTAGAATTGGATTCTGACCGATTCAATCAGACCTTGAATTGGTGATCTTGAATACAGTAATGCCAGAGTGGAAAAACAACATTGTATCAAACAAAATAAGAAGCAGAGGTTCAACAAACAAGACAGAAGAAATTTCGCATACTGCTAAGGCGGCTCGGTGTCATAGAAATGAGTAATTAGGAATAGCCATATTGATTTGTTACATGGACATTGACTTTATGTAGATTGTGTGGAACTAACTGATCAATTTTGAATCACTACAAATGATTAAAAATTGGACATAGATTAGAATAAAAAAAAATTTTGAAGCTAAAAAAAGCGTCTGTCGGTCCTGAATCAATCCTGGCCTCCCGAGATTTACACACATACAAACAACATCAGTGACGCAGGAAATTGGTTATGAAACATTGCTGTGGGATGGTGTGCTGCAAATGATGAAACAATTTGTTCTGCCAATGCAGTACTGCAGCCTAATTGACTCACTAATGTTGCCGTTATTACTTCTGTCTCTGGACATCTTCCACGTTGAAATGCACAGAGATTGAAAGCAGAAGTGCTGTAGCAAGATGGAAATGCAGGATGTCTGTTGCTCTGACATCAATTTCTATCTATTGTATAAGTAAACCATATTAGGCAAGGGAGACATTGACCAAGAAGACAGGAATCTTTGTTCCATAGACTTCAAAAATCTATTGACCTGACACTTCGTCATTCTTTGCGTCATGCCTTATCACAGGGGGCCGAGCTTCATTTAGTAATAGCCGAAGACGGCACGCGCTCAATGTCGGATTTAAACTTGGATTTAGTTAGGATTGGATTTACCTACGAAAGCTGTACCACATACAAACAGGAAGGATTGTCTCAGGAGTGATTTGTTCGAGGATTCAAGGTAAATATTATATTTTTCACACCATGCATGCGTTGAAGCATTTATTCGCAGGAATTTTCTTCTTTGTTTACACATGGAGGCGACTAATTTTCGTAACTGGCCAGCCTCATAGTTGGCAATATTTAGCTACGCGAAATAAATGCTACCTGCATGGTTTCTTTGCTTTTACCATGAATCGAGACTGTTTTACGTCCATATCAATGAAGTATTAAGGGATTTAAGCATTTATTCACAAGAATTTTTCGCCAGAAAAGCTCCTTTTGCGCTAGGCGGCCGCTCGCCTCATTCGCTAACAGAGTAGCATTGTACTTCATCAATATACCTAAAATAAAAGCTAATTGTACGGTTTTATTTGCTTTTAACCAAGAATCGAGACTGTTTTACGTCCATATCTATGAAGAATTCGGGGATTTAAGCATTTATTCACAAGAATTTTTGCCAGAAAAGCTCTGTTTACGCCACGCGGTCGCTAGCCTCATTCGCTAACTGTATATAGTGTATAATGATAATAAAGGGATATTCTATTCTATAAGTTGCTATTGTATATAGAATTTATTATCTATTTACATATTATTTATGATTGATTCCGCATGATTTCCTCAAGTCTAAAGTTTCTGATGATAAATTGAGTGCTTTATTAGCTGTCGAAAACTTGCAGTAAATAAATAAAAAAATTAATTGCTATTTTGGTTAAAAACTTATATGATATGTTAAATATTGCTATTGATCCTGAAAATATTAGTATAGGTGATTATCTCTGCATTTGGTGATTTTTGTGCATCTAGTGGGAAATCTAAGACTTTTATAGCCATTTTAAGTTGTGTTATAATTATATAGAAAATAATTAATCAGGATATTATAAGGGAACAACTTTGAATTTAGAGACTCATATATGGCTAAGGTAGGTACCTTTTGGTTTTAGGTCGGTAGCAGCTTTGGTTTTGTCAATATTTGAATTTGAAGTTTTTGAAAATAGGCCCCCTACGAATCGGCCGTTTCCCGTGTCATGTCAATAAGTTTCGAAGTCTATGATTGTTTTGTACTAAAAAACAAGTCATTTTGGACAATGAATGGCTAAATTATCGGATCAACATTTAATTTTGTGTTGAGCGGCTGGTGCTGCACTTTTAACCTCACTGTAACATACAGTATCTATTCATCACAGATGACCATTTTGAACCTCGAGCTAGTTTGCCGTTAAGACGGACACCAAAGACAACTGCAGCTGCGCTCTATAAATCTCAAAAGGTTTTTCCTTTCACTCTTTTTGCATGGTGCTTGGGAGGTACTCCACACTTAAAATGTATCAACTGTCTACTGAAATCTAATGTGAGCTACTTGCACTTCAGACTGGGACCCACATCGATTTAATTTGTTTTATCTATCAATGGGTCACTGTTAAGGATGGGATGATATACTTAAACTCATGATACGATGTAGTTTGATATGCTATGGTCATGATATGAAATCAAAAACCTGTTTAAAAAACATTTCCACACTGCTGGCCAAAAGTATTAGCACCCCTGCAATTCTGTTAGATAATGCTCAATTTCTCCCAGAAAACGATTGCAATTACTAATGCTTTGGTAATAATAGCTTCATTTATTATGCTTGCAATGAAAAAACACAAAAGAGAATGGGAAAAAAATCATTATTATTTTACACAAAACTAAAAAAAATGGGCCGGACAAATGTATTGGCAGCCTTTGAAAAATCATGTGATGTTCCTCTAATTTGTGTAATTAACAGCACCTGTTACTTACCTCTGGCACATAACAGGTGGTGGCAATAACTAAATCACTCTTGCAGCCAGTTAAAATGGATTAAAGTTGACTCAACCTCTGTCCTGCGTCCTTGTGTGTGCCACATTGAGCATGGAGAAAAGAAAGAAGACCAGAGAACTGTCTGAGGACTTCAGAGGCAAAATTGTGAGGAAGAATGGCTATAAGTCCATCTCCAGAGACCTGAATGTTCCTGTGGGTACCGTGCGCAGTGTCATCAATAAGTGTAAAGCCCATGGCACTGTGGCTAACCTGCCTAGATGTGGACGGAAAAGAAAAATTGACAAGAGATTTCAACGAAAGATTATGCAGATGGTGGATAAAGAGCCTCGACCAAACAAGTTCAAGCTGTCCTGCAGTCCAAGGGTACAGCAGTGTCAACCCGTACTATCCGTCGGCGTCTGAATGAAAAGGGACTCTATGGAAGGATACCCAGGAAGACTCACTTCTGACCCAGAGACATAAAAAAGCCAGGCTGGAGTTTGCCAAAACTTACCTGAGAAAGCAAAAACATTTTGGAAGAATGTTCTCTGGTCAGATGAAACAAAAGTAGAGCTTTGTGGGAAAAGGCATCAACACAGAGTTTACAGCAAAAAAAAAAAAAAAAAAATCGACCTTCTAAGAAAAGAACACGGTCCCCACAGTCAAACATGGCGGAGGTTCCCTGATGTTTTGGCATTGCTTTGCTGCCTCTGGCACTCGACTGCTTCACCGTGTGCATGGCATTATGACCAACAAATTTTGCAGCATAATGTAGGGCCCAGTGTGAGAATGCTCGGTCTCCCTCAGAGGTCATCTGTGTTCAACAGGAAAATGACCCAAAACATACTTCAAAAAACACGAGAAAATGATTTAACAGAAAGCACTGGAGAGTTCTAATGTGGCCAGCAATGGATCCAGAACTGAATCCCATAGATCGCCTGTGGAGAAATCTGAAAATGGCAGTTTGGAGAAAGCACCCTTCAAATCTCGGAAAACTGGAGCAGTTGGCCAAAGAGGAATGGTCTAAAATCCTAGCAGAGTATTGTAAGAATCTCATTGATGGATACCGGATGTGGTTGTTTGCAGTTATTTTGTCTAAAGGTTGTGCTACCAAGTACTAGTATTAGGCTGAGGGTGCCAATAATTTTGTCCAGCCCATTTTTGGAGTTTTGTGAGAAAAAAATTTTTTTTTTTCATTCTCTGTTTTTTTATTGCAAGCAAAATAAATGAAGATATCACTACCAAAACATTTGTAATTACAAGCATTTTCTGGATTATCTGACAGAGTTGCAGGGGTGCCAATACTTTTGGCCAGCACTGAACTGTACTATGACAAAACTTAACTTAAACTTAAAACTTTTTATGTAACATTTTGTGGATTTTGACCTGTGAAAGAATGTTATCCCGAGCTAGTAAAATATTTCCATCCACAAAAAAAGAAACTTTAAAGCCTAACATTTTGGGAAAGCTATTATTTCCAAATAAAAATGAATAACTAGGCCTGCAAGCAGGACTGAACAGGCCCTCGCAATTTGCCGCAATGTGGACATCACACAACTCGGACAGCACGCAGCTAGGGTGGTGGCAGATCGTCCCCCTCTTATCGTCTCATGAGAAACTACCAGGTGCTCGAAACTCACATCTTTTTTGTGTGGGAGCTCTCTTGTATTTTCGGCATGGCTGACAGAGATATTTTTGTCTACAACAAACACCTAGGTGAAAAAAACTCTATTGAAGAGGGTCCTACAAAAAAGGAGGCGCTACTGAGCCGTGCAGCCACGCCCTTATTCAAAACCAAAATGCATCTTCTAATTGGGCCGATTCAACCAAGTGTGCCAAGTTTCCCCGGCATTTTAGGCCCTCTAAATTGTCAATTTTCATTTGCATCTGGAAAAGAATAATACTTTTGTGCTATTTCTTAAGTTAGTGTTCCAGTTGTTCTATAAATTGCTAGCACTGCTATTTAGTGTGTTGTTATGTGATAATATTAGTTTTGTTTTGAAACCGGTTAGTGTGAATGACATTTGATTTAATCACCTGCTACAACTTGCCTTTAATTATGAAGTGGGTGAAAGCTTGCTCTTTTGTTTACCGTCTACTTTTGAGTACACTAAGCAGGAGTTGACACATTCTGTCTAAGAAGCGCCACAAAAGAGCTAGTGGCCACTGGGGAAAAAACTATTGGGTCAGTGAAGTAATCCAAGTTATTCATGGCCTAAATTGCTCAAATCATGTGGCTGTGCATCTAGTCTATATATCGCAAACACGATGCGTATCATGACGTTTTATACTGCAATATATCTTCAAATCTAGTCTCTGTAGTGAACAGAATAATAACATTTGCTGTATACCTCTTCTTCTAATCCCTGATTCCAACGTTCACTACCCCTGTAAATTGTCTCCTATAAAATCCCACAGCAAATGTCCACCCGCCTGAATGTAACTTGTCCATCTACCCTACACAATGAAACCAGTCGCCTTCCACTTGCCCAGAGCTTCAGATGAGTCTTTCATTAAGGCTACTGTCAGTCCTGCTGACCATTTTTTCCCCTCTAAGCTTACTAAGGCTCTCAGGGCACTGCCAAATTGTTACAGGATAAATGATCCGTCTAGGGCGTCCAGAGGAAATAGAAACATCTCCATCCATCACCAGATACATGTGACACACACGGATGTACACACAATGAAACCCAAATGAAAATGTACATCCAAAGCATTGGTACTTCAATAGTAGAGAGCCTATGCCTGTTGAGTTTCTTAAAGGGTACCATGGATAGAAAGACATGTAGTTCTTATAAGATAAATGTTAGTATGAGTATAATTTGATATTAAACCCCCTCTTAATGTTTTGGTTTTAATAAATTTTGTAAAATTAATTAAACTAGTAGGTCGCCATTGTTGTTCTCCTTTTCTCGTAGGCACCGTCGAACTGTTTGCATTATTCTAACACACTTAATATAATCAATCAGGGAATAGTATCGTTTCTCGTATTTACTGTTTGACTGTTTGTATTACTCTAACACACCCAATATAAAATAAATAGCACATATACCATAGTTTAAGGAAAACAAGCAGAATATAGGGCATAAGAGATACATGACACCTTCTTATCATGGAAGCCCAACGTGTGCGTCACGCAACTGACTTAGCAAGATTGACGCTGACAAGCCCACGTTTGCACCACCAACTCTCGCAATCAGTTCTCCCGGACAGTCCAGAACAAATGGCGGGATGTCCTGTCCCAACAAAAGGAACGCTGGAGAATGCCCGATATCCACCTGATAACATGACTGATAAGACTCCAACAGCCCCTTTGACGCTGAGGTGGCAAAATACCCAATCCTCGTTGCTCTGACAACAGTTTCTCCCGAATCCTCCTGTCCAATCCACAAACAATAATCCCAAACAACGCCAAAACACACCCTTCTTCCTGCCCACGGCCCGCCCCACGAGAGCCTTCAAAAGACTGAATGTTTAACTAAGCATTGTCATTTTTTCTGGGGTACCTTTTGCTGACTTGTGATATGGTGACATTGGATCCTCGTCTGGGTCCCTCTGTGCTGTATGATTGCTGCCGACTCAGAATAAATTCTCAACCTGTGTTTCGAAGCCTTTTTCCAGCTTTCAAAATGTGAACGCCCGGAGTTTGGCCTTTTGGCCGGGTTGTCGGATTCTCGTTGGATCTGTGCCAGCGTGGGTCCAGCGGTTCAGCTGGCGTGTATCCGGCAGTCTGGCTAAAAGGCCGATTCTTTCACCTTCAATCATTGAACAACCCATTCAACCAACTGCTCAACCACCTGTGCAACTGTCGTCCCACGTATTAACATTTTGAGATAGGGGTCTCAATCTTCTCAGACATTTTGAGGGACTGGGACATTTATTTTTGTCCTAATTACAACAGCAAGGGTGCAAACTTACTTTTAGTAGAAAAGGGGCTTTTATTCATAATGAATGTTTGTCCAAATTATAGACCCTAATCACCTACGTCACAAAATGACGTGGCGCTGTGTCCGGCCGCCATATTGTCCGTATTTTTTAGACCTATTCTCATTGTTTTCAATTAGTCGTGCAAGTTATAGAGCAATTCATGGAAGCCCCGGTGTTATCTGACGCTGTAAACCCATTGGATGCGTTGCATAAAAGGCGTTATGTGGAAAAGCTTCAGTTTATCCATTCGCCAGATCCATATTTGATGGCTAAATCGATGTTTTTCGACCCGCTGTCTTCGCCGTCTTTGCCTGACATCTGCTACCCTGATATTTACAACTATCTTGTCCACACAAAATCAGCCTATTCTCACGAAAGTTTGAAAAACTTTAAGAGCTTGGAGGCTTATAAATACTTCGTTGCTGGTTGGGTGAAACAGGTCCTCGTCCACGAAAATTCGGCAGGAATCTATCTTGTGCTCGGGAAGGTGAGTTACGAAATTTTCAATTCAAAATCTTTTGTTCTTGCTAACATCCACTGTCAAGTCTAATGTATTTCATGTCATTTGTCAATGGAGCTAGGGCTTTTAATGTTTATATGGTTTAGCGATAGCACTCTCACTACATACATATATAATATGTAATAAATATGAAGTGCGATAGCACTACTCCAGATTGTCCCTAGTTGAATTTATTTTTTGGCTTTTGACCTCAATAGTGAAATTGTAAATTAATTGTATGACAACTGTCTTATTATAAAATTTTTCCCATTCATTTTCAATGGGAAATTTTTTTTCTCCCCCCAAATCAACAGGAAATGACCAGATATCAATAGGACGTGTCCCCCAAATGTCCCCGATTGCATTGCCACTTATGGAGGGTGATGCCATTGACGTCCACGGACGTCCAAACTTCCAATTAATTTCCAATGGCATTTCTTCATGTTTGTTCATTCTATTGATGCCAATGTACTTGGATTCCATTGACACTTATGTAAGTTGATACCATTGACGTCCATGGACGTCCAAAATTTTTCCCATTCATTTTCAATGGGAATCCCCCCCCCCCCCCCCCCCAAATTAACAGAAAATGACTAGATATCAAAAGGACGTGTACCCCAAATGTCCCCGATTGCATTGCCGCTTATGGAGGGTGATGCCATTGACGTTCATGGACGTCCAAACTTCCCATTCATTTCCAATGGCATTTCTTCATGTTTGTTCATTCTATTGATGCCAATGTACTTGGATTCCATTGACGCTTATGTAAGTTGACACCATTGACGTCCATGGACGTCCAAAATTTTTCCCATTCATTTTCAATGGGAATTTTTTTTTTTTCCCCAAATCAACAGGAAATGACCAGATATCAATAGGACGTGTCCCCCAAACTACCCCAATTACATTGACCCTTATGAAGGCCATGGACGTCCAAATTTCCCATTCATTTCTAATGGCTTTTAATCATGTTTTTTCATTCTATTGATGCCAATGTACTTGGATTCCATTGACGCCTATGTAAGTTGACACCATTGACGTCCATGGACGTCCAAATTTTTTCCCATTCATTTTCAATGGGAATTTTTTTTTTTTCCCCAAATCAACAGAAAATGGCAAGATATCAATAGGACGTGTCCCCCAAACTTCCCCGATTCCATTAACAATTATGAAGGGTGCCGCCATTGACGTCCATGGACGTCCAATTCTCCCATTCATTTCTAATGGCTTTTACTTTGTTTCGTGCTATTGACTGGCATTATGGTCCATTCTATTGATAGACCTGAGTGGGGCTAAGATCTGTATCTCCACAGAGGAAAGACCAAGGTGTAATTTCTCCCGAAATTGCAGTTTCTAGTTATCCCCTTATAATTATATATTTTCAGGTAGTTCATTCACAACGTCTGAGTGTATGTTGTCGGCGATTAGCCTAGCAATGATCTTAATTGTGTTGTTAGCCCAAAACCCTCTAAATATATATTAAATGCATCTTACCAGATATAAAATGACTACTACATAATCTGTGGTAGTCGTTTGGAGCCCAGTTTTCTCGTCGAATTGCAGCAGTCCATCTCGCTCTCCTCTCCGGGTCTCTCGGAATACGGTAAAACTTCAAGTCTCTCCGTCTTCTCCGTCTATCTTCTCTGTTATTGCAACCGACCGCCACACACGACTTCACCATTTTGATTATTAATATTAACGAGCAGAAAAACACGCCATAATAGGAGGAATTTACGAAGCGCTAATGCATTAACATGACGAGTAGACGGACAACATGGCGCGGGGGCGTGGCTGTGACGTCATGTGAGTAGGGTCTATACAAAGCTACACCAAAACTACTGAATGATATTTCAACATGCAACTTTTGGATTGGTACTTCACTAATGGAAAGCTAACTCATATCCTCGCATTGACAAAATTCGGACCATCAATTTAGTCCGGATGTACCAGAAGCATGTAAAATTAAAGGTTTCAAACATCATTGTTTGGGAACATTTATAATTGGATTAATTGGTCAAAAAAGGAATTGCTGCAGAACAATGGTACCTAGCAATATTGTACTAATTACTGTGAATGAATAGCATCACTAAATAGAGTAAGTGTTATTATTCAATCTCTGAGATAGACACAGGTTGAGGTGGTCCCCAAAGAGCACTGTTATGTCCAAGATCCAATCCATCATGACGGGTCAGGCATGACCTTTGGACCTCTAAGACATTACTGGAGCATCTGAGCATGTCAGCACAGGAGGAGGGAGTCAAGAAAGGAGGGAGGTGACAGTCAACCATTGCACTTTCATCGTGTTTGGCAGGAGGAGGTGGTGCCCCGCAGAGGTCAAACGATTCTGGTGGTTATTAAAGAAGACCCTATAAAATGCTGTCCTGGTCCATGATTACACTGTCATGGAGAGAGGCTGCATGGGGTAGGAGACCTTGTGAATTGGGGACAAATTTCAGCAAAGTAGGAATAGACTTCACTCAAGCAAGAACAAACATTAAGATAAATAAATTTGATTTGATTTGATTTGATTTGATGAAGCCCAATATCCAACATGTCTAGGAAATAGAGAGAGCTTACAGATATTGTTTTCTTCAGTCCTTCCTTTGAAACATGAAACAACATTCCTTTCCCCCTTGCTGACAGACATAAGTGTGACACACTTCCTGGCCAAAAGTCATGAAGGACATCGAGAGGCAACTGAGCCCTTAGGCAGTCGTCTGCAGATTTTTGCCCCTATATTTATTTATTCCTTTTTTTGGGGGGTCAAATTATAAATACATACAATCTATTCTCATGTCAAATGCCTGTGATCCGCAGAATGCTATTTGACACGGTCGCTAGGAAAGAGCTTAAGGCAGGCGAGTGCTGAGAGAAGCAGTATGGAGGTGGGCTTAAAAGCTTGTTTTGCTCAACTACTGTGTTAAACAATAACCAAGACAATGGAGATGACATTTAAACACAAATTAGATGCTGTGTAATTAGTCGAGAATTTAAAATCCCCCAAAATCTTGTATATTATGACTAGAATTATCATACACTGCGATTGACTGGTGACCAATTCAGGGTGGGATAGACTCCAGCACGCCCGCGACCCTCATAAGGATAAGTGCTAATTGCTTAACAGTATCAATAACTATCAAAGATTTGTCACCAGAAATAGCATATCAAATCTTAATGTAGCTGTCATTGTTTGGTATACTGTTAATAAATAGTGTTTATCAAACAAGTATTCACAAGCTTTAACTGACAAAGCTTTAGTGAGCATTTATTAACATCTAATATTTTGATCTGGTTGCATTACTGTATTTTACGGACTATAAGACGTACCTGAAATCCTTTATTCTTTTCTACAAATTTACATTGCGCCTTAACTATGGCAAAGGCTTTGGTAACCCTAATAATAACTATTCGTTAGGACGGCACTATATATCTTTCGAAAATCGACATCGCAATGACTGACTCGCGCTAGCTTAGCCACTCCGGAGCCCTGACACTAACAAATAACTAATAAACTGCATGGAATTTGTTTGAATAAACACAACCAACTAATTAAACCCTTGCTAACTCGAAGATTAAAGTACCGATGACAACAAAAAGCATGTTTATTTCATTTTTCATGTGGTATTTTATGCTCCTGATTGAAATGGACAGCTTGGATGTGTGTGGAAGTGATTGATATGTTAGTTAATTTTTTTGGAATCCCGCACCATGAAAATTTGTGATTTCCTGGAGTTACGAAGAATGCAAACGTCAGCGGGATAAACCTCTTCAGTATACAGCCAATACTACAGTATGCAGAACGACTGCAGATTCAGCTTATTTTGCGGATTATTTCCATTATTTTTTGCATCGCGCCAGCCCAGTTTGCTGCAGACTTTTGTTGCTGCACCAGGGAGAGGCGTGTAAGTCACATTTTGCTCATCTCTGTTGTATTTTCCTCGTTCTGAATCTTCCCCCTTCAATGGCCTGAATTCTAAATCAGATGAAACCATGACCCTGCCGACGTCATCCTCCTGTTGGTGACGCTAGAGCCCTATAATGGTAGGCGTGGCTAAACCGCAGATTAAAAGACTATTTTCCTGTCATCTGCGCTTTGCCAATTTGTTGTATATAGTCGAATCGTCTCAAAATATTATTCTAATTCACATAATAATGCTATTTAAGATTTTTTTTTATGCTGTAAAAGGCACTTTAAGCCTAATGTCAAAAATTCTGAACTTCTCCTTAAAGCAGTTACTCACAATATCACTCATTGATTGAGTATTCTTTTCATCTTTCAAATACTTTTTTTCTTGTACTTGATTACATTGTTTTGGATGAGTACTTTGACTTTTACTTGAGTAATATTATTTTGAAGTAATGTTACTCTCACTTGAGTAAAATCTTTGACAACTCTACCCCCTTTTGCACAAAAGCCAGATAATGTTCACTTAAACCTGAAGAAAATTCAAATCTTTTAGTACTGCTGAAGCTTTTTTTCAAAACTCTGCAAGTGTTAGTAAGTTCACAAAAAAACCTACAGCATGATTTGCCCACTCACTTGTCCGTAGTGATGCCACAGTGTTTGCTGCAAATCTGAAGGGCAGATGGAGGACGGGTAGTCCACTGATAGTAAACAGGCTATAAATACAGAGAGCCCACAGACACCCAAGCAGGCACCGGTGGGAGTCCGGCTCAACATCCACATGAGCTCATACGGTAGCAGATACACTGAGCAGCTCAACTAAACGCTCGAAAGTACACAAACCATTGCCATATTATGTACCTTTGATATTCCAGACCGTCATGGTAAGTCTGCTAGAAGAACCCTACGTTCTATTTATGCTCCATGCATAATCAAATTAGCCTTTCAGATATACGCAAGAAGAATTTCAATGTAAAATTTTATTCAGACTCGCAGGTGACTCCATGGGAGACTAATGGTAACATCAGAAGTATAAGGTAGACCAGACTTGGACATTTCAATGAGGGCCAACCACTGATGGTATTTGAATGATTATACATTTTGAACACCCCAGGGAGAGGTCAATGAAGGCTTTCGGGCTTGTTGCGGCTGGAGGACAGGCGGTTGGAGTGCTGAAATTTCACAGCATGCCCCAGTGAGGTAATCAGTCATTTTGACTGGCAGCATTTGTGTTAATGTTCACATGCCTGCACTGTTATACCAGCAAGCTTCTTCCTCTCTGAAAATGATGTCTCAAAATGGTCGAGTGCAGTGGTGTTACCAGGATGCCAGGTGTGGGTGGGCATTAGTCTTACCTAGGGCGGCAAGAAAAAAAAAAAAAAAAAAAAAAGCTACAATGCTCAAGTAGGTCGAAATCCAGCGTAGGGCTACTGTACCTTAAAACAAGTTTTGTTTTCTCCTTGAGATAACTGTGATTTTGTCTAAACAAATAAAAGTTAATTTGATTTTTATTTGACTTAGAACACATCCACAACTGAACAGTATGGGCATGCAGGTGACAGTGTTTTTTTAGGTAACCTATTGTGGTTCCTCGGTTTTATTATTAATATTATTATTATTATTAGTTATTCTTTGTTCCGCAGCCCCTTTGAGCTCAATTTGACCCCCTTAGAATGCTTCAAAATGCAACAAAATCGGCACGCAGGTCAAGACAGGTGCAATCTTTGATAACATGTAAAGACAAATTCCAAATACACTATGTGGCGCCCCATAGCAGTCATTCTTTGTCCCGCCGACACTTTGAGCCCTACTTTGACCCCCTCAGAATGCTTCAAAATTCACCAAACTCAACAGCCACGTGAACACTGGTGAAAACTTTGATAAAATGTAAAAAAATAAATAAATACAAATATGCGTAAATGTGTGTAGCGCCCCCAAGGAACAAAACCAACATTTCATTTTATTCTATTTTATTTAATTAATTAATTAATTAATTAATTAATTAATTAATTAATTAATTAATTAATTAATTAATTAATTAATTAATTAATTTATTTTTTGGGTTAAGGTGAAAGAGGAGGTAACAAAGCAAAGGTTAAAACTTAGAACACATCAGTACTATATGAATGGGATACCATACGCGGTGCACAGACTGTCGTTAGTACTACATCTAGTTTTCTTTGGGTGTGCAGGGTGTTTCCGTGGGTGGGCACTAACCCCCTCCGGTAACGCCCCTGGTCGAGTGTATCGTATAGGAAAAAGCACACACGAGCTCTTTGTCTACCCTGGTTATAACACATACTGTAGGCCTGGGAACCTCTGGGTAGCTCAAAGTAATGATGATCTTACGATATGGCGGTACAACAATTATTGATAGGTAGAGCGGGAAATTGTTCGAGGATATTCTACAAAACGATTGTTTAATAGAAAAACAAGCGATTTCCATCACTCTGCTGTGAATTGGAATGCGTTTATCACTCTTCGACGTCCAATCCGTTTCAAATGGGAGGTTCCCACTTCAAACAAATTAGACTTCGATGGCGGTCAATGGCAACCAATGAGTTTAATTTTGGGGCAATTCAGGTCATTTGCTGTTCATTTTCAGTCACTTCCTGATGATTTTGGGGTATTTATGGGTCACTTTCTGTTGATTTTGTGTTACAGAACAGGAAGTGAACCGGGAATGTCTGCAAATGAATAGGCAGTGACTCAAACTCAATGTTTTACTTGATGAATTGCCCAAGCCATTATGGTATGTTTTGTAAGCAAATATATCTCTAGCGATTTATTTTATAGCATTATTGCACGCTCTTTGTCATTATTGTTTTTTTATATTCTAACTGTGTGTTCATAGTTTGACGGTGGCAGATTAATAAATGTCAGCTGTAAGAAGAACTATGGTATGATCAATGTTACCGGAGGGAAGTAATATCTATCTATCGATTTTATATTTTACTTTATTTTATTAATATGATGTTTTATACACTGCTGGCCAAAAGTATTGGCACCCCTGCAATTCTGTCAGATAATGCTCAATTTCTCCCAGAAAATGATTGCAATTACAAATGCTTTGCCAGTATTATCTTCATTTATTTTGCTTGCAATGAAAAAACACAAAAGAGAATGAAAAAACAAATCATTATCATTTTACACAAAGCTCAAAAAATGGGCCGGACGAAAGTATTGGCACCCTTAGCCTAATACTTGGTAGCACAACCTTTAGACAAAATAACTGCGAACAACTGCTTCCAGTATCAATCAATGAGTTTTTTACAATGCTCTGCTGGAATTTTGGACCATTCTTCTTTGGCCAACTGCTCCAAGTCTCTGAGATTTGAAGGATGCCTTCTCCAAACTGCCATTTTCAGATCTCTCCACAGGTGTTCTATGGGAATCGAGTCTGGACTCATTTCTGGCCACTTTAGAAGTCTCTAGTGCTTTCTCGCAAACCATTTCCTAGTGCTTTTGATGTGTGTTGTGGGTCATTGTCCTGCTGGAAGACCCATGACCTCTGAGGGAGACCCAGCTTTCTAACACTGGACCCTACATTATGCTGCAAAATTTGTTGGTAGTCTTTAGACTTCATAATGCCATGCACACGGTCAAGCAGTCTAGTGCCAGAAGCGGCAAACCAATCCAAAAACCTCCTCCATGTTTGACTGTGGGGACCGTGTTCTTTTCTTTTAAGGTCTCGTTTTAATTCCAGTAAACTCTTTGTTTGATGCCTTTTCCCAAAAAGCTCCACTTTTGTCTCATCTGACCAGAGAATTTTCTTTCTTTCATTCTTGCAAAATGTGTTTGGCTTTCTTAGGTAAGTTTTGGCAAACTCCAGCGTGGCTTTTTTATGTCTCTGGGTCAGAAGTGGGGTCTTTCTGGGCCTCCTACCATAGAGTCCCTTTTCATTCAGACGGCGATGGATAGTAAAGGTTGACACTGTTGTAACATTGGACTGCAGGACAGCTTGAACTTGTTTGGATGTTAGTCGAGGTTCTTAATCCACCATCCGCACAATCTTTCGTCACTTTTTTTTTTTCCGTCCACATTTAGGGAGGTTAGCCACAGTGCCATTGGCTTTACACTTGTTGATGACACTGCGCATGGTAGACACAGTAACATTTAGGTCTTTGGAGATGGATTTGTAGCCTTGAAATTGCCCATGCTTTCTCACAATTTTGCTTCTCAAGTCCTCAGACAGTTCTGTGGTCTTCTGTCTTTTCTCCATGCTCAGTGTGGTACACACAAGGACACAGGACAGAGGTTGATTCAACTTTAATCCATTTCAGCTGGCTGCAAGAGTGATTTATTTATTGCCATTACCTGTTATGTGCTACAGGTGAGTAACAGGTGCTGTTAATTACACAAATTAGAGAAGCATCACATGATCTTTCAAAGGGTGCCAATAGTTTTGTCCGGCCCATTTTTGGAGTTTTGTGTGAAATGATAATGATTTATTTATTTTTCCCCATTGTCTTTTGTGTTTTGTCATAGCAAGCAAAATAAATGAAGATATTACTACCATAGCATTTTTTAATTGCAATCATTTGATGGGAGAAATTGCGCATTATCTGACAGAATTGCAGGGATACCAATACTTTTGGCCAGCAGTGTACATGTTTTTGGATCGTTACTTTGAGATTTAGGGGGTGTTTAGGAGTACCTATAGTGTTCATTTCTAACTACATGGAACTCTGGGTTATGTCGCCAACGTAGGAACGGAACTTGTTCGTAACCTGAGGACTGCATCACGATATATAACCATTTCGATATTTTGTCACACCTCTAACATACTGTATATAAACAAGTCATCTTATATGGGATCCTTCCTTTCCTTAAAGATAAGACTTGTGTTTTCTATGCTAAGAGTGTTTTCCAGCTCTCTTCTGTAAACATGATTAAACAGGAAATCTATCTCACTGGGAGACAACGCATCCCACCCAAGGTTTCGCAGATCTAGTCAGGTCTATGTTGCAGTGGCTGCATGTGCACTCTCCTTGTCTTATCGCAATTCACCCCTCCCTCAACTAGATCTGTCAACAAACAATCAGAGCGGAGGAGAGGAGGTCACCTCCACCCCCATATTGATGGCTCCTTGTGCCTCTTCCAGTAATGATATCCTAAAGAGAGAAATGGGCACATAAAGAAGATAAAGCTTACATATCCAAAGCTTGCACGGCAATATCTTTACTGTAGTAAAACGACAACATTTGTTCATCCCCATGTGATGAATGGTAAAGAGTAGAAAATTGGGTTATGCTCATAAAACAAAAATGTGGAGAGAATGACATTGTGCAAATTGACATTTTCCGAAATGGTGCCTAATAATCTCTTAACCTTTACTGCCAAGTGATGTGATGAGTGATGCTGTACAAACACTTGACTTGAAGATTGAATCATAAAAAAATAGTGCATCATTTCCACAACCTGTTTTGCAGCCAAGCAATATCATAGTGCTGAAAGTTAGTCTAAAGCTGGTTAAAGTTGCCCTTGGAAAGGACAATGCTATCAGATGCTTAGGTGAAGAAACTCTATCCTTAAATGGCAGAAAACTGGTATGGGAAACTCATTCATTTTGCACGACCAGATTATTCAAAAGGTCAAATAATTATCATACTACTAACTTGCCACACAAAGTTAAAGAAGTAAGTAGGGGCGGATCTAAAAAAAATATTGATGGGATGTTGAGACAGGGGCAAGAAATTTGAGGGTGGCAAATATTTCATGATGATATAATACATCATCGATTTTTTGGACAATTTATGATATTCCGCTACGATTCACTTCAAGGGCCTTCTATCGATTTAATACAAAATTATGAAGACATTTATAGAAATCAGTTCCAATTTACCTAAAGCAATATGGTCTATGATGTGTATGACAATTATGTTGAAACATCAGATTTTTTTCAATGAAAAAAAAAAAACATGTTCAACAAAACGGCTTAAGGAAATTATAATTATTTTGCATTTTGATTGGGTTACACCCAATTGTGCTTAATGAATTGATATATTTATCCACATCGAGTAATTGAACTGTAACTGACCCTTGTGTCAACATATTGCAGATATGTATGCAGTACATATTGAATCAGAGTTTGCTAAGAAATCGTACGTAGAAACTACAAAAAGGCACAAGTGATGTACATCTGTATTAGTGCTTCTAAAATATTTTCTATTACCCCTATCATGAAAGCAGGAGTGTTTGATGCCAAAAATTGTTTGCAGATCTTCACGGTAAACTTGTGTGATCCAATTTATTCCAATTTTATCATGGAGATAGTTAGCATCCAGAGCTGCCATGTGCTTTACATATGATGAGGGTGTACAGTGAAACACAGCAGTTTGAATATTTTTGCTCATAGCCCGGGGCCGTGCATCACAACACACGAAAACGTTTGCCTCTACCGAGACGTCTAATGGCGTCTAATGATGTCTTACCCTATTTTGTCACGTAAAAGCAGATGTCCAGATTGTTGATCATCCTGCCAGTTGCTTTCCTGTAAAAAAGCAACACGCAAAACGAATAAATGTAATAATGCCCAACAGATTATAATGACGCCTTATTTTGCACAATCAGATCTAAGAGGCAGAGAAAGGCGAGTGGACACAGGCGTTCATTGGATTATAGTGAAAATACAACTAAAATAATATAAATATCTCTCAAAAAATAATGTTCACAAAAACAAAAGCGCTTCAAATTGTATTAAAGAGGCCCTATTCTCATACAGTTAAACAACAATGCAAAGAGAACTGGCATTCACAATCAAGATATGACGGACAACACTCAGGTGACTTGAAGTTCTGCTCTGCTACCCCCAATTTGGCCAAATTTCAAAATTGTCCCATATGCATGTGTGATACATCATTGGAAAGCTAAAAATCTCAATTTTCTGGGGGAAGAAAAATTTTGAACAGGAGGGCATTTTAAATAGATATTATCGCGTAATTACCTTGTTTCGATCCAAAAACTCCATGTAGCATGTATCACCGAGTGTCAAGACACAGCAGTGAATGCCCACAGCTGTATTTTTGGGGGATTTTATGGGTGAAACATGGTAATATAACAAGGGTCGCGATGCAGAAATCGCAGACATCAATGAGTGCGACAGTAACAAAAAAATACAGTTTAGTGATAGTTATAAGGTAGATATCCGTGACTTTTTTCTGACGCCATTTTTTTCATTGTGACGTAATTTGTTTAAAAGTTTAAAATATGCGAATGAATAATTTTTTAGTCTTTTTTTTTTTTTTAAACAAAATATTAGACATCAATTAATGATTCTAAGCTAAAAATGACAGACATTTTGAATAATAAATATAATTACTTACCTTGTTTTCATGGCTGGGTTGAAAAAAAAACAGTTGCGCGATGTCTGTAAACGGGGGTTTCCAGGGTAAAATGGGCAAATTAAAAATAGTTCGAGGGCTTAATGCGCCATGAATCTGCAATGGCAGCATAGAGACATATTGTTCTATCAAACACAACAGATATTTTGGCTTAAAATACAGCAGTTTCTTTTAAAGAGGAATGCAAGAGCAGAAACTGCTTTTTCAGTCTTGTCTGTGTTTTCCGCCATATGCAAAATACACATAAAACTTACCCAGACTTTGGTAAAACTCTAAACATTTTAGCAACTGGTTTAGCTCAACAAATACACTGGATGGCAATATTTAGTCACAATATACAAACTATGATGCTAGGAGCCGTTATCAGGAGTCTCGTTCATTGTAAAGACCACACTCAAATGAACGTAAGGTACAATGAAGCCGCAGTAAAACAGGAGACTACGGCGTCAGTTGAGGGACAAAACGCACTCGTTGGCTTGATCGCTAATTAATTTAAAACTCTAAAGAGTGACACTGTGGAAGTACGGCAGGGAGCCCATGTGAGCCATGCGAGTAGGAAGGCTGATGCCAGCACACAAGCTAACCCTGTAAGGGCACCCGTCAAGCTTCATGATCTTGTTCCTTTTTTTCCGGAGAAGAAAGGGGTTATGGGGTTGCAGAGAGGGAAAGAAGCAGACAGGAGAAAAGAAGACCAAACAACCACCAGAAATACATTACACGCCTATGCAAGCTATGATCATACTGGTACTACCGTTAGATAATTATATTTACCCGTGGACACAGTGTGGGGGGCCTGATAACTGAGGAGAAAGAGATAGGAAGGTGAGTCAATAGGAGACGTGATACATCATACAGTCGACTGTGCAAATGACATCTTCCTACCTGCTTTACAAGGTAGTGCCATCCTTGTTGTCAGTTTTTACCTCTGTGTTGATGTTTGTTTGGCCGCCTATTCCCATGAATTGTGAATTTAAATGGTTCAACTTTAGTCTTAAAATATCAGGCAGTTAACTGTAGTAAACTACTCTCGTCGCAAATCAAAGAGCCCTGTCTAATAATGTGTTAATATGATATGTGGTATTTGAACAGTATTAATACTGATGGTATTTGTTTATATGACCAAAACAAATAGAATCAATCAGTATGAATTAATTGCCTATTTTTGGGATATAATTTTTTCCAGTTATATTACAAACGTTTTTATTTGTTACTGCAGTCCCTGTAATCTTTAAAACGATGTCATATTTTTGATTTGACATATTTGACTCAAACAGCATTACTCTTGCAGATATTAGAAAGTCATTTACACGCAGCAAGGCTAAATCAGCAAGGAGGAATGAGAGAAGTAAACTAGTTAACTCACCTAGGCAACATAAACCCCTTTTAGTTCAAAACCTGCCAGTTTAGAAACACTGATTAATTTCATAACAGTTACAGTGATATATACCAATTTTGTCAAGACAGGATAGAGCAGCAGAGTGTAGGAGGAGGTGAGGGAGAGATGAAAATTGATGAGAACCAGCAGAGGTGAACTGACTACAGTATCAACAAGTGAAGTCCCAATTTTGATTTTGAATACTGGTGACTTTTGTACAGAAAAATGTATTTTGTTTTGTGACGGCCATGGCTGTTTAACAATTGTTTTCTTTTGAGACTCCTCCAGTCAGCTGATCGTCACCCCTGCCAGCTGGCTGCCTCCCCTCCCAACGTGACGTACGTTAATTGACGCCGGACGGGCAAATGGCGTCGCCACCGCTGATTGGCCACTCGAGAAAGGGCGCCAACTTCAAAAACCAGCTGCTGTCAACACTCGGGGAGGTCGTATTGACAGCATTCGTGCCGTGGTCCTCTTCGCCAGCTGTTTGACCGCCTTACATTCGCTTTTTGCATTTGATCACTAGTTGGTTACACTCCCGCTTTTTTGCGTGAGGTCTTTTGTGTTATTTCGTTATTGGATCGTTTTTTATTCACACTGTACATAGAGAGCACCGAAGCAGTAGGGGTAAGCTGCCATTTCTGTTCAACCAGTTTTCTCCTGTTTTGTTTAATGCAGGAAGCCAGGGTAGTGGCTGTCTTTTTGTTCTTTTTTTGTTGTTGTTTTTTTTGTTTTTAAGGATCAGGGTTTAGTTAGCGGGTGGTGTTGGAAGTGTAGATTCAATTTGTTGGTGGTTTTGGCCTAGGCTTACCCTGAGGCCAGCTTCTTCCGCATTTTGTATATTTTGTTCATTGCGAGTTTGACTTGGGTAAGTAAAGTGTGCCATTTGTGAACTTGTAGCTCGTTTTATGTTACGCCCTTAGCGAGCCGTCCATGGGATGTAACAGTTTTGATTATAGATATTGCTTAAAGGGTACCATGGATAAAAAGACATGCAGTTCTTAAAAGATAAATGTTAGTACGATGTATCGATAATAATTTGATATTAAAACCCCTCTTAATGTTTTCGTTTTAATAAAATTTGAAACATTATATTAACTAGTAGGTTGCCATTGTTGTTGAAGTTGCAGGCCGGTGATGTTACATGGGTACGTTGCCGGACCCCTACAGTGTCATTCTTTAACTACATTAACATGTCATCAGTTCCGCCCTTCCTATGTGAACCCGAGTGGAACATTATTGAGAAGGACAGCAAAAGCAAATTGACCAAGAAAGACGGGATGATTCGAGTAGCGTTCATGTGTCAAATTCGCTAGTGACAGCACTCCCCTGCTCTAGTGACGAGAGCAGGAGAGTGTTTGATGTCAAAAACTGTATGCAGATCTTCATGGTAAACTATCGTGTGATCCAACTTATTCCAACATTATTATGGAGATAGTTAGCATCCAGAGCTGTCGTGCGCTTTCCATATGATTAGGGTATACAGTGAAACACAGCAGTTTAGTTTTCTGATATAAGGTAAGGTTATGATATATATAATATATATAATACATTACTTAACATTAATTCACATATACATTAGTGCATTAATAAATAGTTATTAATGTATACTGGTACTAGTAAATGATTGTTATTTTAAAATGAGAAACATTGCTCTGTGAGTCCTTGGGTGCTTCTAACCTAACCTTAAGTATGGTATTATTTCACGTGAACGTACCTTATAAGTATTACTTAACCTTAATTAACCATTACTGAATGTTTTTTGGACCCTTATTGTAAAGTGTTGCACACGTATCCCTTAACTAAGAAATTATAAATGCTTAAATTCCCTCCTCTTAACCTTTATTAATCATTACTGAATGCTTTTTGGATCCTCATTGTAAAGTGTAGCACATGTGACCTTAACTAAGAATAATAATAAATGCTTAAGTTAACAAACCCTAACCCTAAACCTATATAGGCCTACTAGTATATATATATTTTTTAATTTTACCAAACTATTAGTTACTGTCTGGTTATGCATTAACTAATGCATTAACTCATGTTAATGAATAAATTAATAAATGTTAGATAAGCAATTATATTAATTATTATGTTACTTAAACATGAGTTGTCTTAAAATGCATTAACTAATGCATTAACTCATGTTAATTAATATATTATTAAATGGTAGATAAGGGATCAAATGAATTGTTGTCATGTTACTTAAACATGAGTTATTGTCTAAAATTGCATTAACTAATGTTAATTAAGGGACGCTTATTGTAAAGTGTTACCAAATAATGTTAACAAAAAGAAAAGTGTTTCGATCTATTAATGAGGCCCTATTCTCACATAGTTAAACAACAATGTAAAGAGTTCACAAATTTACTATCGAAATAAATATGCAAAATACACGTAAAACGTACTCAGACTTTGGTCAAACTCTAAACATTTGAGCAACTCAAACACAACAAATACAATGGATTTCAATATTTAGTCACAATATACAAACTATGATGCTGGGAGCCATTATAAGGAGTCTTGTATGTTGTGGAGATAACATACAAATGAGGCACACGGCACAATGGACCCACTGTAAAAAGGAAGTCAGTGAAGGGACAAAATGCACTCATTGGCTTGATCTCTGATTAATTTTAAAACTGGCCATTGATACCTTGTGGTGTATTTAAATCACTACCTTACATAGTCAAAGAGTGACACTGTGGAAATACAGCAGGGTATGTACCCATGTGACATCATCGCCCTGCGACGTCAACAAAAATGGTGAGCTACTAGTTTTTGTTTGTTTGTTTTATTATTATTTTTTCACCATTGAGAAAAATGTGGGACCCACCTACCATCCTATTATGGTGTTCTACTACCCAGCACAGTGATGGGATTGTGTGGGGAGGGTAGTCGTCTTGATCTTGTTTCATCTTCACAAGTCATATATCAGCCAGTTACAATCCATCTAATGTGAAATAAGCCGATAGAATTTTCAGCAATTTATTACCAAATGGCTTCTTGAATGAAAAAAATGACATTACAGAGTGCAAAATATTTTTTGTGAATTGGTAGCTAAAATTTCTAAAAGGGGAAAAAAATACAAGATGGTTATACAATGCTACAAACACCAAACCTGAAGCCCTACAAATGAACCTTTGCCATCTTGGAAATGTGTTGTCACCTGGAAAATGGTGTGTTGACAGGCAATTATAGAAGAATCTCTTTATTCCCCACTGCATCAGTTCGAGCCCGTCAGCTTGCTTGGCTTGAGCCACTTGACTGACATGGTCAGCACTCCAGTGTTTGAAGCCGCTCTCTCAATTTGTCAAGGACAAATGCAGAGCTCGACACCTGCCAACTACTGAAATGCCAATGTGTGTTTCTACACCACGGCAGGAGATCGCAAACCTTTAGAATAGAGAGCTTGCTGCTGCTTCATTGGTTTCTGGCACGAATACTAAGTGTAGATGCTGGTTTGAAAGAAGCAAGTGGATATTAAATAGCAATTAGCTGTTTTTTATATTATATATATATATATATATATATATATATATATATATATAGTATATATTGTATATATGTATAGTATATATGTAGTGGTAAGACGTTGGGTGGAGTCTTATTTGCCGTGCTCGGCGGCTCATGTGTCTCTTGTAACTCGCTATGAACTCTGCTAACTCAGCCAGAACGCACACGGCTCTTAAGTGTCTGTGTCACGTGACTGTGACGCACAACATCTCCCACACACAAGTTCGGTGGGTGAATTATGTCTTAATAAAGGGTCACCACACACACATTATATATATATATATATATATATATATATATATATATATATATATATATATATATATATATATATATATATATATATATATATATATATATATATATATATATATATATATATATAATGAGTACACTTTACTAAAGGCTCAGCATATATGATCTCAATGTAGCTGCTCCCAGAAAATGCTCAATGGCCTGGTGGTAGACAATTTATGTGTAACAACAAATACCGCATGGTGTTAGTGTTCCAAAATTCTTAGTATTGCTTAGCACTAGCACATGTATACCTAACTAAAACTGGAAACGTTGTGCTGGCAGTTTAACACTTCCGCACATAGAGGAACAGGCCAAAATTGACTGATGTGGTGCTCATGATTGACAAGTATTCATGTGTATAGAGTCCTTTTTTTATTATGATAGGAGCGCGGACATAAAGGCTTGATTGTCAAAAAGAGCAGATGATGGAAAGTGGTGGATGAAGTACTAAAATTCTTTTTTTTTTTTTTAACTATAAGTACAGATACAGGTGTACGTATATAAGAAAAAAAAATACTCAAGTAAAAGTACAAAGTACTTGCTTTAAAATTTACAAGTATTAGTATTTTCCTCCCGATGCAAAAATATATTACGTACTTATATACAGTGAGGAGAACAAGTATTCAATACACTGCCAATGGGAAACCCATTGGCAGTGTATTAAATACTTGTTCTTCCCACTGTACGTGTGTGTGTGTGTGTGTATATATATCTATCTATCTATCTATCTATATTTATTATTAGTTTTTATTGCGCAAATATAAAAATATATCTTACAGTGGGGCAAATAAGTATTTAGTCAACCACTAATTGTGCAAGTTCTCCCACTTGAAAATATTAGAAAGGCCTGTAATTGTCAATATGGGCAAACCTCAAACATGAGAGACAGAATGTGGGGAAAAAAAACAGATAATCATATTGTTTGATTTTTAAAGAATTTATTTGCAAATCATGGTAGAAAATAAGTATTTGGTCAATACCAAAAGTTCATCTCAGTACTTTGTTATCTACCCTTTGTTGGCAATAACGGAGGCCAAACGTTTTCTGTAACTCTTCACAAGCTTTTCACACAGTTACTGGTATTTTGGCCCATTCCTCCATGCAGATCTTCTCTAGAGCAATGATGTTTAGGGCTGTCGTTCGGCAACACGGACTTTCAACTCCCTCCACAGATTTTCTATGGGGTTGAGATCTGGAGACTGGCTAGGCCACTCCAGGACCTTGAAATGCTTCCTACGAAGCCACTCCTTTGTTGCCCTGGCTGTGTGTTTGGGATCATTGTCATGCTGAAAGACCCAGCCACGTCTCATCTTCAATGCCCTTGCTGATGGAAGGAGATTTTCACTTAAAATCTCTCGATACATGGCCCAATTCATTCTTTCCTTTACACCAGGGGTGTCCAAACTTTTTGCAAAGGGGGCCAGATTTGGCGTGGTAAATATGTGGGGGGCCGACCTTGGCTGACATCCTTTACGTAGAACAATATATTTAAGCAAAAATTAGCAAGCCATTCAGTGTTTCACATCTGCTTTATTATTTTTTTAATGAGTGAATTTCAACAATCTCGCAACTAGCCTTTGCGGCGTTCTCTTTCGACTCTCGGGCTCTTGCAAAATTCTACTGCTGTAAAATTAAACTAGCTTCAAGTTGCTTCAATTTCTCGCTGCGTATCTTCCCTATAATCTTGTCGTACATGTGAGCGTGTCTTGTTTGGTAACAAGACTCATGGAACCTGCAGATGCATGTGTTGACTTACATCGATATATATTTTTTTTTCCAAAAAGAAATGTCAAAATTCTAAATTAATCTGAAAATCATGAAATTTTAGGTGTATCAAATGTGATACATTTGGCAATAAAGGGTTAAAGTGCTGCTGCCTTTTAGTGGGTAAATGAGGAGCAGCATTTTGTGTGTAAGCTACTTCATATGCTGGTTGCAGGACTGCTGACCAATTTATTAAGTCTGTGTGCGGGCCAGATGTTATTGATTTTATGATAGAAGGTGGGGGCCGGATAAAATTTGACCACGGGTCGCATTTGGCCCCCGGGACGGACTTTGGACATGTCTGCTTTACACAGATCAGTTGTCCTGAACTCTTTGCAGAAAAACAGCCCCAAAGCATGATGTTTTCACCCCCATGCTTCACAGTGGGTATGGTGTTCTTCGGATGCAATTCAGTATTCTTTCTCTTCCAAACACGAGAACCTGTGTTTCTACCAAAAAGTTCTATTTTGGTTTCATCTGACCATAACACATTCTCCCAGCCCTCTTCTGGATCATCCAAATGCTCTCTAGCGAACCGCAGACGGGCTTGGACGTGTACTTTCTTCAGCAGGGGGAGTCGTCTGGCAGTGCAGGATTTGAGTCCCTGGCGGCGCATTGTGTTACTGATACTAGCCTTTGTTACTGTGGTCCCAGCTCTCTGTAGGTCATTCACTAGGTCCCCCCGTGTGGTTCTGGGATTTTTGCTCACCGTTTTTGTCATCATTTTGATGCCACGGGGTGAAATCTTGCATGGAGCCCCAGATCGCTGGAGATTATCAGTGGTCTGTGGTGCTCCCACAGTTGATTTCTTTACACCAAGCGTTTTACCTATTGCAGATTCAGTCTTCCTAGCCTGGTGCAGGTCTACAATTTTGTCCCAGCTCTCTGTAGGTCATTCACTAGGTCCCCCCGTGTGGTTCTGGGATTTTTGCTCACTGTTCTTGTTATCATTTTGATGCCACGGGGTGAGATCTTGCATGGAGCCCCAGATCGAGGGAGATTATCAGTGGTCTGTGGTGCTCCCACAGTTGATTTCTTTACACCAAAAGTTTTACCTAATGCAGATTCAGTCTTCCCAGCCTGGTGCAGGTCTACAATTTTGTCTCTGGTGTCCTTCGACAGCTCTTTGGTCTTGGCCATAGTGGAGTTTGGAGTGTGACTGACTGAGATTGTGCGCAGGTGTCTTTTATATCGATAATGAGTTAAAACAGGTGCCATTACTACAGGTAACGAGTGGAGCCTCGTTAGACCTCGTTAGAAGAAGTTAGACCTCTTTGACAGCCAGAAATCTTGCTTGTTTGTAGGTGACCAAATACTTATTTTCCACTCTAATTTGTAAATAAATTCATTAAAAATCAAACAATGTGATTTTCTGTTTCCCCCCCCCACACATTCTGGTTGAGGTTTACCCATGTTGACAATTACAGGCCTCTAATCTTTTCAAGTAGGTGAAATTGCACAATTGGTGGTTGACTAAATACTTATTTGCCCCACTGTATGTCGGAGTGTAAATTTATTGGTAATGGTTCACAGTTAACTATGTGTAATCCAACAATAAAAATGGTAAAAATCTCATTTTCATAACATAATTTACCAATGCTGCTAGCTGGTGAGTGCTACCTAACTGTTACCTCAGTCGAGCCACAAAAAGATGTGTTCTCTTTTTGCTCACAAACTATGAATTAAAGAATGCTAAAGCAATAAAAGCACCAATTCAAAAGTTTGATGTTTTGTACTATTTATTTTGCACTTTAATAACAGCTGATTATTAATTTTAGCCAACTGATCAAACTTTAACTTTCAAATGTTGTGATTAAAAAGCTTTGTTGTTTTTTTCTGTCGTACCAAACCGTGACTTGTGTGTACTGTTCCACCCCTAGTACCTAGCTAGTGGCTGAAACCCCTGCTGAACTATAGTTGAGCCAGGATTGGCCGCTTTGTTCAGTGTACAGCGGCTATAACAGATAATCTGAACAATGTACTGACCCCTGGAGACGACGTATTTCCTGGCTCAATGGCCATAAACCTTGAATTGATTTTCACTTTGTATCCCCTTCACAATATATGATGCAGTTACTGTCTGCCATTTTCATTTAGCTTTCCTCATTCTTCCTTGTCCATGATTATACAGTAGATATTGAGCTCAAATGAGTCAAATCTACTGCAAAATGTGTGATGTATTTACCTGTCATGAATTAAAATGTTTTACACTGTATGTTGTTATGACATAAAGTAAGGAGATTTAAAGGTGTGAAAAATATTGTGAAAACATATGCCTGACTCCAGGCAAGAGTGGTTATACACCCTGTATTGATTGCTGGTAAATCATAGGCCAATCATGATGATTGATAACGTTAGGGTCGCTGTTTGTTTGTTTTTCTTCCACAGCATCAATTGTTTATAAACTCAACTACGTGAGCCTGACATATTAACATCTTGGCCCACACAAATTTGAATTTCTATGTGACTAAATCCCGATTTATATGAACTGTGAACTAAGGCTGCAACAACTAATTAATTAAAAACAATTAATATATTAGTTGCCGACTAAGTGTGTAAAGTGAGGCTGTGCGCGCCAGTGATTAGAGCAAGAGAGAGCGAGTTCACTGCTACACTCAGGTTTGGTTGCTGAGTCAATACAGTAATATTACAAAGTGTCAAGAGTTAGATTGTCTTTAGTGTTATTAGATCCAGTGTGCCTCTGTCAGTGGTGCGTAAATGAAGCCAGTTGTATTGTTTGTATTCTTTGTTGATAAAACATTACTACTTAGCATGGACTGCTAATCTAGTTAGCAATTATGCTAATAAGCATACTGTATAACACTTTTATTAGCACTTGAGTTATTGTGAGATAGTAAAGTTGTCTTATTTCTTTTTATCAAGAAACCACACACATAAACCCATTCATACAACAGCTTAGTGTCTTCTTTGAACATAAACTCTTATTCAAACTGTAAATTGTCATACAAGAGAGTGTGCTTTGAAACTGGATTTGGATTGTTTTTATGAACAACTGTTTGCTAAAGAAAACATTCAATATAGTCTGCCTCCTCCTTATTAGATTTTGTTTCTTAGTCTGTTTAAAAATAAAATGAGTCATTGACACAATATCAGCGCTTTGTCCACAAGAATAAAAATGTCAAACAGCAGCGCTTTAAAAAAAAAAAAAAAAAAAAGAAAATTTGAATTTCTATGTTTTATACTCAGAACCTTTATCAATTAAAAAAAATATATTTTAAATTTTATGTACTTAACTATAGTATACAACTGTACTGTCAAGAAGCCTTAATAAAATATTAGTTTGGAAGGAAATAGTCATCCATTACGTCTTCATTGTTACTTCCAACATGCCCCAAACAACTTCAAGTTAAATTAGGAAAGTAATTGAAAAAGGTGATATTTATCCAATTTATCGATTAGTAATTTAATTAATCGTCCAAACCAGAGCTGTTCACCTTAGAATTATTAATTGTTACTAACCAAAGCTGTTGTAGCAATAGAAGAATGCTAGTCCCTCAAAAATATTAAATCTAGCATTGTACCACATATACTATTATTATTATATGTAAAGTTCGCATCTTTTCCTGAAAACAACATTCCATATATGATCATTTAACAGTATTATGTGGGTGGTTGACCAAAGGCGTTTGCGCTAAGGCTCTAAGGCACAGGTGTCAAACCGATTCCAGAAAGGGCCAAGTGGGTGCAGGTTTGCTTTCCAACCAATGAAGAAGACACCTTTTCACCAATTAGATCTTTTACATGTGTAATCAGTTAAACTATGTCAGGTGCTGCTTGTTTCAGCAGGAAGTTCATTGGTTAAACTCTCTGCGTTGTATCGGTTGGAACAAAATCCAGCACCCACTTGGCCCTTTCTGGAATCGGTTTGACACCTGTGCTCTAAGGGAAGCAATGTCAAATAATACGTGATCAAATGTATATTGTTGTGTGTACATTTCATTGTCTGAATATGCTTTTTATAACTTTTGTTCAAAATTAGCTTCTTATTACTGGTTACGATGCGACTTGGTTTCCCATTCATTCACACAGCATCAAAGTCCTTTAAACAGTGTGGAAGCTGTGCATCTCCAGAGTTGAGAGTACATTATTATTCCACTATAACGAAACAAGACGAGTCATTGGCTGAAGGCTGGGTTTATCCTGTCTATGAGCAGTGGGTCAAGCTTTGCTGGCCTGGACGCTCTGCTTCTCTGCATGATGTTTGGAAGATCTTTCTGATGATGATTTGCTTTTTGATTGACAGCAAAATAAGCAAATCAGTGAACTTGTCATGCTAACATCCACGGAGTGCATTTTACAATCTTCATTTCGTTGTTCTGAGTTGAACCGGAGACTTTCATAATAATCCTAGCATCACTTGCTTTGTTAAAAAGGACAAGCGAAAAATCAAGCTTTTTTTTTTCTATTGTACAGCAGTATGAAAAAGTATCTGAACCTTTTGGAATTTCTCACATTTCTGCATAAAATCCCCATCAAATGTGATCTGATCTTTGTCAAAATCACGCAGATGAAAAAACTGTCTGCTTTAACTAAAACCATCCAAACATTAATAGGTTTTCATATTTTAATGGGGATAGTATGCAAACAATGATAGTAGGAGGAAAAATAAGTAAGTGAACCATCACATTTAATATTTTGTGCCCCCCTCCTCTTTGGCAGCAATAATTTCAACCAGACTCTTCCTATACCTGCAGATCAGTCTGGCACATCGATCAGGATGAATCTTGGCCCATTCTTTTTGACAAAAATGCTGTAGTTCAGTCAGATTCCTTGGATGTCTGGCATGAATCTCTGTCTTTCGGTCATGCTACAGCATCTCAATGGAGTTCAAGTCTGGACTTTGACTGGGCCACTCCAAAATGTGTATTTTGTTCTTCTGAAACCATTCTGAAGTTGATTTACGTCTATGTTTTGGATCATTGTCTTGTTGCAGCGTCCATCCTCTTTTTAATTTCAACTGTCTGATAGACCGCCTCAGGTTTTCCTGCAAAACATCCTGATAAACTTTTGAATTCATTCTTCCATTAAGAATTGCAAGTTGTCCAGGCCCTGAGGTAGCAGGACAGCCCCAAATCATGATGCCTTCTCCACCATGCTTCACAGTGGGGATGAGGTGTTGATGATGGTGAGTGTTCCATTTTTCCTCCACACATGACAATGGTAAATGGTGTTATACTTATATAGCGCTTTTCCACCTTTCAATGTGTGTTACTCCCAAACAATTCAACTTTGGTTTCATCCGTCCTCAAAATATTTTCCCAAAACTTCTGTGGAGTGTCCAAGTGCCTTTTTGTGAACATTTTAAACGGGCAACAATGTTTTTTTTTTTTTTTAGACTGCAGTGGCTTTCTCCGTGGAGTCCTCCCATGAACACCATTTTTGGCCACGGTTTTACATATAGTTGATGTGTGCACAGAGATATTGGACTGTGCCAGTGATTTATGTAAGTCTTTAGCAGACACTATAGGGTTCTTTTTTTACCTCTCTGAGTGTTCAGCGCTGAACTCTTGGCATCATCTTTGGTAGACGGCCACTCCTTGAGAGAGAAGCAACAGTGCCAAAAACTTTCCATTTTAGACAACATCGCTGACTGTCGATTGATGAAAATCCAGACTTTTAGAAATGGTTTTGTGTCCTTTCCCAGCTTTATACATATCAACAATCCTTGATTGCAGGTCTTCAGACAGCTCTTCTGACCGAGCCCTGATGCACATCAGACAACGCTTCTCATCAAGACATTTCTTACCAGATGTGTGTTTTATAGTGGGCAGGGCAGCTTTGAACCACTCATCAGTGATTGGGTACACACCTGACTTAAACTGTTTGCTAAAAATTGGTTTCAATTGTTTACATACTGTCCTCATTAAAATATAAAAACCTATAAATGTTTAAGGTGGTTTTAGTTAAAGCAGACACTGAAATTTCATCTGTGTGATTTTGACAAAGATCAGATCACATTTGATGGTGATTTTATGCAGAGATGTGAGAAATTCCAAAAAGTTCAGATACTTTTTCATACGTCTGTAGCTGCTTGTGTTTGGAGAATCGACTTCTGGCACTCTAGTTTCTTTCCCTACTAAGCAGCTGGTGCCACTGAGCCCCTCCACTGTCACAAAGCTCTCAAAGGCGAACACACTTTTAGCTTCCTCTCATTAAAAGACCAGCTTCTGCCACTGCTGTGAATTTTTGGTAATTTAACAGTTACCACCGAACGTCTGTTATTTGAGTGGACATTGCCTTATCCCCAAAATCTCATAGGCTACTCTTTCAAATGAAAGCATCTCATAGGTCATAGAGATATTCAAGGCATTTTTTTTTTTAGATTACTTTCATTAAGTCTGCTTTAATTCTCATTTGTGACTTTATAAAGCTATCAATCTGTTTGCAGTAGCACTTATACCTTGAGCAGGATCATAGGGAGATTAAGTCTCTCCTGTAATTGGGCTTAAACATGAAAGACTAACTTGTCATTCTTTGAAAGGGCTTATGTAAATCAAGACAAGTATTCAAATACTGTACTTATTCACATCTATTGGGAATTTACAGTCTCCACTTAGCTCAAATGCTTTTGGTCAGTAGGTGGAAAAGTGATGTGGAAAACAAAAGCACTTTCATTTCGCCCATTTGGTGCAGCTCTCGTTAATTACACGTGCTTTCTGTGTGATACATTTGCATAATTTGTGAAAGCAACATACTTTAGTGCCGTGCCAGATGGTTATGAATAACCAAACAATTTTAATCAAGTGTAGTTTGATTTATCATCATAGCCGTGTCTCTTTTGTGACACTCACATTTTACAAGTCCTGCCTTTTGCTTAGCAATAACCTAACTGTAATCAAATAATACAGTATTTAGCAAACATTGACCATGTTCAAAATGTCTATTTGAAGCAGCCTCCTGCATAATGGAAAGTCAGAGAGTTCACTTTACATGCCCTTAGGCTTCTTAAGAAATAGGTCATATAAAAATACCTGCCCGATTCCAGTCAAAAGGAGTCAATTGCTTTGGATTAAAAGCACAACTCAGGCAATAGATAATGATAGCCATGAAGGATAATTACAAACATGTCATCTCGTTAACTCACTGAAGTCGTGTCCCATCATGCACAATCATCAGCCAGTGCATCTGTCTTCATGAATAGGAGTTCTTCCCAGCATGCTGATTCGCTCCAAACTCAAATAGCTCAAAGTCACGACCTGTAATCACAAATTCCTCATGTTTTTATGACCTAGTAAATCAGGAGCATGGACGGGTTTGCCCATGATCCTTCAAGTTCCTATTTCCAGGACCCTGTTAAGAAGAACAGACAAATCCCTCTGGTAATGACAAGTGAGGCCAAGTTTTGGCGATAGATCAAACCCAACATTGAAACTTTAGCGAACCTAATGTTGAATTCGCCTCTGTCTTATGTCAGAGGTGAATGTAGGTCAGTATGACATAGTACCACAGAAAGAAAAAGTGCTAGTACACAAACAGAGTAGGACAAAATATCATGCCAAGACCCAAGAGCCATGTGTACACACACAGCCTACACACACACATACTGTGCATCATCTACTGCAATTTCAAGTTAAATGAACCCCAACGCATTTTGAATGTGGGAATAGACATAATGTATTCCATGGTCAGATTTTTCTATCCTAAAACCTATTGAAACCCATAGACTTCATAATAATATTGACGGGACACAATCCCCAGACACTGCGCCACACCTTCATGTCCCACAGTCCGCTTCAGTCGGTCGAATTCAGTCACAGTTGTTCTCCAACACATGCAGCAATCCAACGCCGGATTTAGGTTGAGAAAGTACAAACGCTGTACCTCAAACAAGCAGGAAGGATTGTCTCAGGAGTGATTTGTACGAGGATTCTAAGTAATTATTATATTTTTCGTACCATGCATGCATTTTGAAACGTTGTGAAAAAAATCAGTAGGAAAAACTAACTGCTACGGCACTGGCGTCATAATTCACAATATTTACGTAAAATAAATGCTAATTGCCCGTTTTTTTGCTTTTAACCAAGAATCGAGTCTGTTTTACGTTCATATCTATAAAGAATTCAGGGATTTAAGCAGCAGACGAGCAGCACATTCTACAGATTTACATAAAATAAATGCTATCTGCCCGGTTTTTTGCTCTTTTAACAAAGAATCAAGACTGTTTTACTTCCATATCTACAAAGACTTTCAGGGATTTACGCATTTATTCACAACAATTTTCAACGTAACAAGCTGTTCGTGGTGATAAGGCGCCGCCACAGTGGCTTAAAGACTAGCAACACATTCGACATATTTATGTAAAATAAATGCTAACTGCCCAGATTTTTTACTTTTAACCAAGAATTGAGACTGTTTTATGTCCTTATCTGTAAGGAATTCAGGGATTCAAGCATTTATTCACAAGAATTTTCATCGTAAAACGCTTTTTGTGGTGATGAGGCGGCACCACAGTGGCTTAAAGACTAGCAGCACATTCGACATATTTACGTAAAATAAATGATAACTGCCCGGATTTTTTGCTATTAACCGAGAATCGAGACTGTTTTACGTTCATATCTTAAAGAATTCAGGGACTTAAGCCTTTATTCACAAGAATTTTCAATGTAAAACGCTCTTTGTCTGTGTTTCTATTCGGTCAGCTTTGACGGAGATAGGCCCCCTATTAATCTGCCCTGCGCCCCGTGATCCGTCAATATATTATGAAGTCTATGTTGAAACCATAATTTTACGTGTGTGCTGTTTATAAGTACCCCGTTATACAATAGTAATGACAAAGCTAACCTATATCCAAATACAAACGAGGCTTGGATCGGATTTCAAAAATTAGGAATTGTACAGTTCACATAGCATTAAAAAAAAGTTTGATTTTGCAGATTATATTTTAAATGTTTATCTTGTTGTTATGTATTAGTTTTATTTATAATCAATATTGCACAAATTGCTTCCTAAAATAAGTTTACTGTCTTACAAGCTGCTTTTTTTCTTTTTTTTAAATACGTCTCACATTCAGTCCTGGTGTTGTCATCTAACATTTCATTTTTGGTCATTATCAGTGGCTGGATCAAAAACGTGACACAAAAAACCTCTCCCTAAAAAAAGCAGTCAATCATTATGTGCAGACACCCACTGAGCAATTCTTGCAAGATATGACAAGGTCTCATGTAACATCTCGCATTACTATAGTTCATATGATAGTATTTTTACAAGCCGGCTGAAGGCCCATTAAGTTTCTGCTCATGTTCCTGTTGTTGTTGGGGGAGTATACACTATCATTTTTTTTATCCATTCCTCAGGTATTTGTGGACAGATCACAATGAGATTTGGTAGTTATATCTTAGAGATGTGTGTACGCATTGATCCTTGGAGCCCGATTTTGATTTTTTTTTTCAACAAGACCACGGATACAAATGGCCAAAATGAGTTTCCTTCGTAGGGTGTCTGGGATCTACCTTAGAGATAAGGTGAGAAGCTTACCCAGGTAACAAAATACAACTGGACCGGACAAGGGCCAGATGTACTGCAAATTTCGGCCCAAATTTGTAAAACTTATCCCCAGTGTCTTTTTGAACAATAGCCTAGCAAGGAGTCACTTGCCAGATCAGCACAAGTTTTGGGCCAGAACTGTTTCAAAGTAGCAGACACGACATTAATGTTTGGCCCGGATATGACACTCATGTTACCCAATCTGGGCCAGATTTCTACCAAAACTGTGACATATCTATGTCACACTGCTTTTGCCATGGTGTGCACTTCCTGTGGGTGTGGTATTACAGTATAAAAGGAATCTCTGTGATGTTCGGTGACAGATATGCTGAGAAGCACACTGAATAAAGAAGTGTTGTTCCATTCAAGTCTCTGCCTTACATGTACTTAGTGGCGGCGAGGACGTCTGGACCTGCGTCAGCTCGGACGTGTTGTTTTTGGAGTTGCTGCGGGTTGCGGTGCTCCAGGGAACAGATGGCGCCAACCTCAGCTTTCACGTCGTGACTTCGTGGGGAGGAGGACGAGCGGAGATTTCAAAAGGAGCGTGAAGGTGCTGTATAACCAGGCGCTTTGGCGGGAGTTATCGGCTCTGTTGGTTCTTTTGATGAGCTTGTGGAACAGTGGAGCTCGTACATGGAGCGGTTTGGCTATTTCGTGGAAGCTAACGAAATAGCGGAAGAGAAAGTTGTGCCCACGTTTTTGAGTGTTATTGGGTCAAAGTCTTTCAATTTACTGAGAAACTTGCTTCAACTCGATAAACCTGGTAGTAAAACATACAGGGGAATCGTGGAAACTCTTAATGGGCATTTTTCACCCAAGCCCCTTGTGATTGCGGAGGGATTCCGATTCCACGGGAGAAATCAGGAAGAGGGGCAATCTGTCACTATGTTCGTAGCGGCGCTGCGGAAGCTGGCTGAACATTGTGAGTTTGGTGATGTTTTAGAAGACACAGTAAGAGACAGATTGGTAAGTGGACTGAGAAATGAAGCAACACAAAAGAAGTTACTCTCAGAAAGTGGACTGACATACAAGAAAGCCATTGATGTAAGTGTGGCTATGGAAATGACGAGCAGAATACACCAAGTAGCAAGTACCCAAAGCGATGTTGCTGGTCCCTGTTTTAGGTGCAGTAAAACAGGGCACCTTTCCTCCACCTGCTGGTGCAAAGAAATGAACTGTCGTAATTGTGGGAAGAAGGGTCATGTTGAGCGTGCCTGTCGGAAAAAAACAAGCACACACAAAGTGTGTGAATGACAAGAAGAAAACAAAGAAATATGTCAAAGCGGTATAGAGTGCCTCTACTTCCGAAGATGAAAGTGACGTGCACACCGTACATGTAATGAGCGTGGACGGGAAGTCAGGGTGTTACTGGGTCGCACCAAAGTTAGAGGGTCACCCAGTCAAAATGCAAATAGACACTGGATCACAGGCATCACTGGTGTCTTACCAAGTCTATAAACAGTGTATAAACAGACACCTTCCATTAAGACCGTCAGACACTGTGTTCAAAGCGTACATTGGACACAAAGTGCACATGAAAGGAATGACTGACATTACTGTGCAATGCAATGATCAAACTGCTAAACTTCCAGTGTATGTCACAAAAGGGAATTTTGCTTCCATCAATGGACGACTGTGGATTAATGCACTTCGTGTAAATTGGCTAGAAGTTCGGCAGCTGTCAGACGGTTCTTCACAGCTACAAGTCATCCTGGACAAGAATGAAGAGGTTTTCCATGAGGATTTGCGCAGCATGAGGGACATTGCAGTGAAATAGCACATTAAACCAGGTAGCAAACCTGTGTTCTTGAAGGCTAGAACGGTGTCGTATGCTATTCGTGACAAAGTCGAGGCTGACCTGGATGCGTTGGTCAAAAATGGTGTTTTGGAACAATCCATTTGAACAATCTCACTTAAGGTTGGTGGCTTCAGAAGATCCATGCCAGTTCGTATCTCGAGAGAAAACATTAGGCTCGCTGGCGATACCTTGGTACTTGCATGCACAGATGTTCGGTATTTGAGGAGAAATTCGTGTAGTCTCTGATGGAGTGTACTTTGCCCTTGTGATGCTTTGAGAGCATGTTTGAGGGTCTGCACAAACCTCTCTGCCAGGCCGTTGGTTGCCGGGTGATAGGGAGCCGACTTAATGTGTTGAACCCCATTGGCTTGCAGGAATTCAACCATTTCTTTTGACACAAATTGGGGCCTGTTGTCTGACACAAGTTGTGCAGGGGCTCCGAAATGACTAAACATCTCCCCTAACTTCTCAATGGCCTTTTCCGATGTGGTTGATTTCATGATAGCTACCTCTGGCCACTTACTATGGGCATCAATAGCAACTAGAAACATTCGATTTTCAAAAGGCCCCGCAAAGTCAATATGAATGCGGTGCTGAGGGTCCTGAGGAAAATCCCAAGGATGAAGTGGGGCTGCAGGTGGATTGTTGCGAATCTTCTGGCAAGATGAACAACTTTTTACCGCCTCTTCGATCTGTTTATCTAATCCTGGCCACCAAAAATAACATTTCGCCATTTCCTTCGTTTTAACAAAACCACTGTGACCTGCATGCAGTTGCGCATTTTAGCATTTTAGCACGCACTGACTGTGGCACAATCACTCTCCTCCCCCACAGCAAACAACCCGATTGAACAGAAAGTTCCCACCTCCTGTCCAAAAAAGGTTTGAGAGCGGAACCACCAACCTTGAACGAGATTGTTCAAATGGATCAACGGAAGCAAATTAAGTACAGAGACCTGCATTCCAAGAACCGAGTTTTTGCACCGGGTGACTGTTATGGGCCGGAGTTATCAGACTAAGGAAAAGTGGGCCCCTGCCACCATCATTGCTCAAACTGGGCCTGTTTCCTACACAGTTCAGACAGCTGAGGGTGTTTAGCATCGCCATGTGGATCAATTTTTGGCAACACCAGATACTACTCTAGAACTGTCTATTGATTGTGATGATGCTAGCAGTGTAATTATACCAGAAATGTCTAGCTTACCTGATGTGCCAAAAATACCAGAAATGTCTAGCTTACCGGGTGGGTCAAACCCAAACAATCCTGCTGTAATTGTGTCTAACTATGCCAATGCACAACCGGAACCTGAAACAGTATCGGAACCTGTTTCCACAAGTGGAAAATCGGAAGTGACTGTTGAACGTTGTTATCCTGCACGCGACAGGCGACCGCCTGATAGATTGGATTTCTAAGTAATAAGTAATGGGGGAAAAACAGGAGGTATTTTTGTGTTGATTTCTGGGACATGTTATGTAAGGGGAGAGGATATGTGACATATTTATGTCACACTGCTGTTGCCATAGTGTGCACTTCCTGTGGGTGTGGTATTGCAGTATAAAAGGAATCTCTGTGATGTTCGGTGACAGATATGCTGAGAAGCACACTGAATAAAGAAGTGTTGTTCCATTCAAGTCTCGGCTTTACATGTACTTAGATTACGGAAGGACATAACAAAAACCACTTTTCCGTATTAAAGTTGGAGTCCATTTTGTTCAATGTATCATACTGTAATATGTTTATATTGCAAATAGAATTTGTCCATTAAAAGCAATAATGACAACACTTCTTTTTCATTCCATTTGTTAATGCTAACATATTAATGCAACATAATAATTTAACATTGTTTTTTCACAAAATATTTCAATTGGAACAAGCAACTCAACATTAAAGATGACCCATTTTTAGACTGTAAACAACATATTGTATTTGTTAAGGTGCTGGGATAACGGAGGACCTAATTCATTGATGATGAGGGCTCCAAAGAATCCGGCATGCAATTTGGTGATAGAACGGGCAGGCAGGCGTTTTGCCAGACAAGCAGTACAGGATCTAGGGGTGAAAACAGGAAAATGAGCTCAGTATCAGGATTACAAGATTCTTTGTTAGCTGAAAGTCACATACCTGTAGGTGAGTTGTTGATCTGGCGATGATGTGAGGCCAAGGACCGGTTTAAGTAAGCTGCTGACGATGATCAGCGGCACCTGGTCCCAGGCTCACCCATCTGTGCAATCAAGGCAACAATTAAAGGGCAACTGAAGACCTTTCCGGCTTTTGGTGTAATTTTACGAATATGAACTTTGGACGAGTTCGTCAAAACAACCATGACATTATAAACACGTAATTGCAAGGATAATTTGCGTTTTTTTTTTAGTTTTTTTGCACTCCGTTAATGGTCCCTTCGCAAATCCGGAAGTGTGACGTAGATTCCCCGACGCAACAGAGAAGACTATAAACAGCTAGCATAGCAGCAACAACTAAAACACAAGATGCTTTCAATATTGTTGATTTTAGGCGGCAACTCGCTGCGTAAAGTACGTAGCTGCTTATTCAACTACATTAGCCCTACGTAATAATACGATTTTTATTCTCAGACTATTAATACGACATTTATTCTTGTAGTAATGGTTCGACTTTTTTCCCGTGCACTATTACTAAGAGAATAAAAGTTGTTATTCATAATCTAAAGAATGCATCTATTTAAAGGGCAGTTGAAGAGCTTTTCGGATTTTGGTGTAATTTTACAAATATAAATTTTGGACGAGTTCTTCATAACAACAATGTCATTATTAACGCGTAATTGCAAGGAATTTTTTTTTTTTTGTTAGTTTTTATGCACTCCGTTAATGGTCCCTTCCCAAACCCGGAAGTGTGACGTAAATTGCCCGACGCAACGAAAGGACGCAACAGAAGACTATCCACAGCGAGCATGGCAGCAACAACGATATCAGTGATATTTCCACCAAAGGTAACCATTCAGGATCGCTCTTTCGTGACGCTACCGATAGCAAAGGGTCCCAGGAAAGATGAACTACAATTAATCCCTACATGTTTGAACCTGAGGCATCAGATGACGACGATTTACTTGACACAGCAGATGTTGTCATGACGCCAACTGACAGCTCGACACTTCACGAAGGGGAGAGTGAGTGGTAAGCCTAAGTCCAGCATCGTGATTTTTTTATTTGAGAGAATACGATTACATGGTTGTATATTTTTCCATGCTCTCCACATAGCTAAAACTGGATTTTACGTAATGGGACAGCTCCTATTGATCTAAATATGGTAAAGCTAGCCCAAATGTGGCTAAATGAATGATATGTTATTGATTTTTCAATATAAATGACAAAACGATTTTATTTTCCAGGTGTTGCTGTAAACCGTCAAGTAATTACCCTCTCAAGAGTAACTGTCACAGTGCTGATCCGGGCCGCATCTGGCGCACTGACGTTAAGCAGGTGTGATTGCGATGCGGATCTGGCGAGCTGAGGCCGGATCTGTCTCGCAGTCACCTGCTATTGAGGTAGTTTGCTGGGAGGGGCTCGGACTAAAGACGCTGCCTGCATTGAGAGGAGCCAGATGAGGTGGCTCGGGCATCTGATTAGGATGCTTCCCGGACGCCACCCTGGTGAAGTGCTCCGTGCAAGTCCCACTGGAAGGAGAGACTTTGTCTCTTGGCTGGCCTGGCAACACCTTGGGATTCTTTAAGAAGAGTTGGATGACGTGAAGTTGATGAAGTTGCACCAGGAGCAACGTGGGGTTGCTCAAGGTAACTTAGACGAGTTAATCAGGTTGGAGAATCGAACCCACAACCTCTGGGTTGGGGAACGACTACTCATAGACTTCATAATGATTGATGGGTCAGATTCCACCTTCACTGCGGAATTCCTTTAAGTTGGGTGCCGCCCTACAGTCCGCTTAAGTTATTCGCCGTCGCTGCCCGTTTTTTTTTTTTTTTTTTTTTTTTTGCTTTTAACCAAGAATCGAGACTCTTTTACGCCCATATCTATAAAGAATTCAGGGATCTAAGCATTTATTCACAAGAATCTTCAACAGAAAAAGTCATTGTGGCAGCCCCCTTATCACCACAAAAAGCTAAGAGACTAGCATCATTCTTCGACATAGTTAAGTAAAATAAAGGCTAACTGCACGTTTTTTGCTTTTAACCAAGAATCGAGACTGTTTTACGTCCATATCTATAAAGAATTTGGGGATTTAAGCATTTATTCAGAAGAATTTTCACTGGAAAAACTATGTTTACGTATGACGCCTGCCTCATCGTGTAACAGACTAGCATTGTACTTTGACATATTTACGTAGAATAAATGTTAACTGCACATTTATTTTTTGCTTTTAACCAAGAAACGAGACAGTTTTGAGTCCATACCTACAAAGAATGCAGGGATTTAAGCAATTATTCACAAGAATGTTTAACGAAAAAAGCTCTTTGTCTGTGATTCCAATCGGTCAGCTTTGACGGCCTCGCCAACAATGCAGGCAGGCCGCCTTTTTATCGGCCCCGGATCTTGTCAATACCGTATGAAGTCTATGGACTACTCTACCACTGAGCCTGTTTGGGTACTGAACGTTCCACCACCTATTCCCTCGCGTCATGAAGGAACCAACCACTGATTGACTCATGGAGTTGAGGAAAAAGACTTCTCAGTTTTCCGTGAAAGCAGCTGCTGTATTTTCAAGCATCACAGATACTTTTCTGCCACCTGTAATAAGAGCATCCCACATGGCACATGTTGGCAGTTTTATGTTCACACTCTTCACTATAGTGAGACTAGTTAATGCTCATTCCATGTGTTGTTTTGAGGTTTGATGCACTTTATCTAACGGTTTCCATTTTTTATCTGTGTGCTTCTTCTATTTCTGTGTGTTTCAGTCACTCCAGGGTCCACACATTAACATCAGTTGGCAGGAATGTCCTTTTAAAATCAAACAGTGGGATGAATGTAAGCTTGGGAACCATATCCATGGCATATCCACCTGGAAAAAGACAGTCAAAAGACGTTGGTTAAAAAAACTCATTACCGTTGTATTCCTCTGCGATTTTAATTTTGTATTCCTTATCATGTTTGCAATGGAGCAATGACGCGCAGAGAGATCTGTCCCATTTTACTTAGATTAATCTGCCACTTGGCTGATCCCAGTGAGCCAAAGTAGCAGGAATCTCCCAGGCACTGAGCACAGCAACTCAAGGAATCTGATAAACACGGAAGAAGACGCAGAGCGACGCTTGCTGAGCGACAGTATGGCAATGTTTACACTCGCTCCAAGCCATGTAATAGCAATTCAGCACTGCATAATCACTTCCGCTCTCAAAGATTAATTTGATTCCCAGAAGTGTGTAACACCTGAGGAAACATGAAATACAAATACAACAAAAAACGCACACGGAAATATTTTTGTTCTTTGAAAGAATATGAAGTGACTTAGAAATAGGATGTATTTGATCTTCAAACACCAGCAGATTCAAGGGGCCGTTAACATGATGACGCTGCGACACCAAGACGCAACGATTGTGTTGCGGAAAGGCCTCGCTTTTACACGGCGAAAACGGAGAGCGAGGATGCAAACTTTTGTTTCTGGCCTCCGAAGCTGAACAATTCAAGTGTGGGGATTTCCCCGCAACCATATGATTGGAACGCTCTTACTCCGATGACGTCAGCACTCGCAGATGTCACTTTGGGCATGCGCAGTCACTGCTAGTAAACGGCAAACATGGTGGAACGTCTTGCTTTAATTTCTGATTTTATAATATTTTTTTATTTAAATATATTTTATGTTCGTGTTTTTGCGCCTTTTGAAGCAAAATGAAAAAAACACGTGGACGCCATTGCTTGGAGTGGGTGGGTATGTTGTCTTCCGGGCTGAGGAGGTTGTTGTCAAGGAAGTGCATAATTGGCTGTCGCCCTGTAAAACTGAACTGCTCCCAAGGGCCTGGCATGAATACTACATCGTTTTCATGCAGAATTGCAACATTGTTTGAAGACAGAACCATGTAAATGCAAACACGAAATGTGTCGTATTCTCAGAGCGTCACCATGTTAACGACCCCACAAACAGAGATATTCCAGGAAGAATTGTCATTTTGAGTTCCTCTCTCTTTTGAATCACACTATAATTCCGCGTTCCAACTGTACAGATTTTAAACCCCAGTAATTCTCCTCAGCATAGATTAGTGACACACTTCAGCCTCATCCACCTGAGATTACTCAGCAGCCATTTCCTATTACTTTGACTGTAGAAGCATCTGGAACAACACAATTAAATTTCTAGAAAACAGAGCTTCCTGACAAAGGATGTTGCATGAGGTCATAATACACAGCGTTTGACTTTGGAAATATACTCAAAGCACTCGTTGACTACATGCATTGAGAGCGGTAAGATGTGCATCCTGAATGATCATAGGCTAATGAATTGATCCTGGAAGACTAAGGACATACTAGGCCAATCTGAACAATCCAATCCAATCCTGGTACATATGACTTTCAATTTAACTTGATTTTTCTGCCTGACAGACTCATTGTAGCTTATTCATACTGTTGACACAAAATCACATGCTTTTATTTTGACCTTGGTGTCGTAAATTTGTGATTTGGTTCACTTTTGTGTCAGCAGTTACATTCATTCATTTGCCCAATCCCAGTCAAAAAGGATTGGACACCTAGAAGTGTCTATGCCAACCAATGAGTTGACAAGTAAGTGTCCTAGACTTCATAACCTATTGACATGACACGGTAAACGGGGCCGATTTGTAGGGGGCCTATTTTCAAAAACTTCAATTCAAATATTTTCAAAACCAAAGCTGCTACCGACCTAAAACCAAAACAGGCACCTACTTTAGACATATATGAGTCTCCATGAGCAGCGACATAAAAAAATTCTAAGTCATTCCCTTATAAAATCCCGATTAATTAATTTTTATATAGGTATAACATAACTTAAAATGGCTATAAAAGTGTTTTACACTAGATGCACAAAAATCACCAAATGCAGAGATAATCACCTATATTTACAGGATCAATAGCAATATTTAACATATCATATACGTTTTTGACCAAAATAGCAACTACATTTTTTTTTAAAGTTACTGCAAGTTTTCAATAGCTAATAAATCACTCAATTTAACATCAGAAACTTAATACTTGGGTAAAACATGCAGAATCAATTATAAATAATATGTAAATAGATGATTAATAAATTCTATATACAATCACAACTTATTATAGAATCGAATAGCCCTTTATAATCATTATACACTATATAGCCTACTGTTAGCGAATGAGGCTAGCGGCTGCCTAACGTTAACAGTTTTTCTGGCAAAAATTCTTGAGGAAAAAATGCTTAAATCCCGAAATTCTTCATAGATATGGAAGTAAAACAGTCTCGATTCGAGGTTAAAAGCAAAGAAACCATGCAGTTAGCATTTATTTTATGTATTTTGTTGTCGTACAATGCTACTTTGTTAGCGAATGAGGCTAGCGGCCGCCTGGCGTAAACAGAGCTATTCTGGCAAAATTTTTGTGAATAAATGCTTAAATCCCGGGTTCGTCATAGATATGGAGGTAAAGCAGTCTCGATTCTTGGTTACAAGAAACCGTGCAGTAACCGTTTATTTTACGTATATTGTCGAAGTACAATGCTACCCAGTTAGCGAATGAGGCTAGCGGCCGGCTGGCGTGAACAGAGCTTTTTCTGGTGAAAATTCTTGTGAATAAATGCTTAAATGTCCATGTTCACATGTACAGAACATAAATGACAAATGTCCTACCCATAATGTGGCTTAAACACAAAAAGGATTGCTTCGATCAAAGAAAACAGTTTGAATGAAAAATAAAGTGTTCAAATGCGAATTTCTGCATCTCAAATATTTTTTGCACATTCAAACCTTTTTTTCTACGATTAAATTTTTTAAAATTTTTGATTGAAGTGATTTTTCTTTTGAAAATATACATTTTTTTGTTTGAAGCAACTTATTTTTTGATTGAATAATAAAGACACAAATGCCCCAACCAAAATGTGGTCCAAACGCAAAATTACATGACTTCAATCAAAAATGTTGTTTCAATTAAAAAAAAAAAAAAAAACGACTTAAATTAAAAAAAAAAAAAAATCAAAGAAAAACAGTATTCAAAAATATTTTTTTGTTTCAAATTTATTTTTGCATTTCAAACACATTTTTTTTTTTATTGAAGTGACTTATTCTTGAAAATATATACTTTGATTGAAGCAACTTTTTATTTGATTGAAGCAACTTTTTTTTGATTGAATAATAAAGACACAAATCTACCTCCACAGTTGCCAAGTTCTAAGTGGTAGTTCCAAGTTTGTTTTGTCGCATTGACATATAAAACCACTTGTTTCCCAAAAAGTTTAGGTTTGTGGTCACGACTTTTAAATTCTATTTTCCACTTTTCTTTACTGTTGCACTTTCTAATGCTTATATACTGTATATGTGTGTGTGTACATTTCCTTTCTATTTTTATAGACTTAGTTTGACCTGAAATACAAAGAAATGACATTTAAGAAATATTTCCTGCATAACCTGACTAAATTTTGAATATAGCCTCTAATTTTAGCAAAAGAGTGGCATTTTTCATTTTGGGCCCAAGCAACACAAAATGATTATAAGACAGAAACAACATTTTACGATTTTCCTCACCATGGTGTAATGTATAACAATAACAACTTATTACCCTTTGATAAAGACAATCACATTATTTATTGAACAATTGGTGAAATTGGTGTCATGTTTCATTGTTTACACCTAACATTTTATAGATCATTGGCCTGTGATTGTTGCTTGTGCAATATGGTTCCCCAAGGACCAAGAGCAGCAGAAAAAAATGGATGGAAATGGTCAGTCGTCAAAACATGAAATAAAAGGTTTTTGTTTGTTTGTTTGTTTGTTTGTTTGTTTGTTTGTTTGTTTGTTTGTTTGTTGCAATTTAAAAATGGGCTGAGTGCCCACAGCCAGCAGTCACCATCAGCAGGCACCAGCAGCAGCATGATGTGGATCATGAAAATGTAACCTATAAAAATAGTATACATTAAATTAGTTTTTAAATATAAATTTGTGTCTATTATTTATTGACATCACTTTTCAATCTATACACATCTCTAAAATATATTCAAACAAACAGTCAAACATTTTGGTGTAAAGAATACAGGTTGTCATGCATTGACTTGGTACTCTTTCATGAGGGGATACCTTAGTTCAAAGCTTACAAAATCAAGCTAATAAGCATGTGAAAGCCGGTCGTCTACCAATACTCACAAATACAGATGAGTGTTTACGTCACAAACGGCCTCTGAAAGAGTTGAGAATTTAAAAGAGGTAGTGACTTAATGATGTTGTCCCTGGCGATACATTTCTAGACTCAGCATAAAAAGTAGGAGGAAATCGCTCGTCAACCAAGATAAAATAAATGTATAATTATGCCACGCACATAAAGCTCAAAATATACATCATAAAGCGCCTCTGTTAGAATAACGACTGTTGAAAATTCAAAAGGGATTGTTTTTTTTCATCAACTTACCTCAGAATCAGAGGTTGCGCTAGACATTTTCGTTTTCTGTCATTTTGACTGACAGGGTCATAAAAATCCGGTCATAATCTATTTTTACCCGTCACTTAAATTTTTAAAATGATAATGATGACATATTCAATAGTATTTAGTTTTCATTCATTTTTAATTAATATTGTAACGCTTGCTTGGCGGCGAAAAATTAGACATGGAAGTCGTGGTATTTTTCTCCCTCTTTTTACTCTGCTTACCGCCAACAACACCAACAAAACAACAACTCTGCCCCCAAAGAAAAAGAGGCAACTATATAGACCCCAATCACCAACGTCACACAACGATCTTAATTGTGGTTGTCAGCCCAAAATCTTCTAAATATATATTAAATGCATCTTACCAGATATAAAATGACTACTACATAGTCTGTGGTGATCGTTTGGTGCCCAGATTTCTTGTCGAATTACAGCAGTCCATCTCGCTCTCCTCTTCGGGTCTCTCAGAATACGGTAGAACTTCAAGTCTCTCGGTCTATCTTCTCTGTTACTGCAACCAACCGCCACACACGCCTTCACCATTTTGATTATTAATGTTAACGAGCAGAAAAACACGCCGTAATAGGAGGCATGTACGTAGTGGTAATGTGTAAACACGACGAGCTGACGGACGATATGGCGGCTCCAGTCAGGGGGGCGGAGTTGTGACGTCATGTGATTGGGGTCTATACACAGGCGGCAATCTAGTCCACCAATTGGCTGACGCGCTGGCGCACCGGGTGCACTAATAAGAACCTCGCGTTGATGTGTCAATCACGGTGCCGCCGCCAGACCCCGGTGCCGCTACAATATTCTGACAGAATAGCCAACGACGTTATGCATTAAGAGAGACAATAGCTAATTCATATGCTCACTCGCCACCCTGTGGTCTGGGTGTGAATTGCAACCTGTCAAAATGACGGACGGACTTCAGTTTTTTCCGTCACCGTTTTAAAAAAACGGTCAGCGACGGAAAATATTTGGTTAACGCGACCCCTGCTCAGAATATACTTGACAGGCAACCATTCGTATGAATGCGGTCTGCCCTCGTCGAAGCCATGTTTGGAACTACCCGAGGCTCCATAACCCGGAAGTACCCGGAAATAAAATCGTATAATGGATCCATATGGGAGTGTCGTAACCCTCTACCTAACTTCCGCAAAGCACCTTGGGGAGATATGCTGCGTTTATGTGTGTCAGAAGACCTGAGTTCCCAAGTTGTAAAATCGTTCTGATGTGTTGTCAAGTTGTAATGTGGGATTAAAAACGTGATTGCTACAAAGTAACACAACACATACATCACAAGTTGAGTGACTGTTTGGCACTTTTTATAGACAGCATGTAATAGAAAATCTTTTTTTTTTTCCCCGATTACTTCAACGACACGTGAATGCAGCATCGATATAACGTTGCGTGTGCCAAACTGCCAGTCATACAGTCGACGGTGCAAATTACACCTTCCCACCTGCTCTACAGGCTGGTGACAGATAAACTGCCCATCCTTGTGTTGATGTTCGTTTGGTCGCCTATTCCTAGGAACTGTCAATTTAAATGGTTCAACTTTAATCTTTAAGTATCAGGCAGCTAACTGTGGTAAACTACTCTGGTCGCATAATTGAAGTAGCAGAATAGCCGCCGTATTTTAGCTAACTGGCTATGACTACAATGGCAATTAAAGTGAGTACGACAGGAGAAAAAAAGTCTTAAATAGGATTATTATGTGAATTAGAATCATATTTTGAGACGATTCGACCGTATACAACAATTTAGCAAAGTGCAGATGACGAGAAATTAGTCTTTTAATCTGCCGTATAGCCACGCCTACCATTATAGGGCTCTAGCATCCCCAACAGGTGGATGACGTCAGCGGAGTCACGATTTCATCTGATTTAGTATGCAGCCCATTGAGGGGGAATTATTCACAACGAGGAAAGCTCGACGAAGAGAGCCGCAAAATATCATTGTTTCAGTCTCTCTACTCCGATATTTTTACAGGATATTCTTTTTATCCAAGTATTTTCCCCGATAGCTAAATAAATGGCATGGTCATGACAAATAACAGTAAAATGGAATATGAAATAATAAAAATGCATTTATTCAAGACGACATTGCAAAATGACTCCATAATGGTCAAAACTGTTGCACCTCCCGAATGATATTTTATGCCACCTAAATCGGGCTTGTGTATGTCATTTCCCTTCCCCGGCTTCAGAGAATGTAAACAAACCAAGAGGCGTGCCAGCTAGCCGACATGCTAACCCGAACTGAGTGATTTTTCAAAGTCTTCCAAGCAGAAATTCATACATTACTAGCCCAGATCATTTCACATGACGACTGGGTTGTCGATTGTCCTCGCTGATTGGCAAACCGCCCAGCGGAGAGCAATTTACAGCTCCTTCCCCTGCTACTACGGATAGGAGAGCTCGCCGGGGAAGCAGCTGGATAATGACCGCCGAACAAATCGGCCGAAGCTGGATGAGCGTGTAGCTGCCAAATGGTCAACACGAATATGGCAAAATAATGCTGTACTACAAGGTGAAGTTGTAAACAGCGACAGACTCTGTGGAGGAGGGCGACTGCAGTTGTTGTGCAGCTAACATGTGCAGCTAATGTGTATGAGGAGAGCTTTTTACATGCCCATCCATGATCAAACGTAAGTAGTTCTTTATTTAAAGACAGTTTGTAGTGTTTACTTTGTAATCGCTGTATTCACGGCTATTTTTAACTTAAAGTTGCAATTTCTGATCGGTCGGAAAATTTGACAGAACACCCGTCACATGCAGGAGGGAATAAGCCAAGTATAGTGCTCTCCCTGGGGGGGGAGTGCGACAAGCCGCCAGTCGTCGGCTGGTGAATGGGAACCTTTTGAAACCCCAAAAAGACGCACACGCCTCTCCCTCGTACAGCAAGATTTTTCTGCAGCCGTTTGGCTAGCGTGATGCGAAAAATAAACGTATTAATCCACAAAATCAGCTGAATACTTAGTACTTCTCATACAGCAGTTCGGCTGTATAGTGAAGAGCACTCCTTTCTCCATACAAGTCACAGCGCCCTCTTTCTCAACCCGAGAATGTTGCCGGAATTCACTCATTTTCATTCAAAAAACTAAATAAATATAGCGATCGCTTCCACACACATCCAAGCGGTCCATTTAATTCAGGAGCATAAAATACCGCGTGTATTAAGAAATTTGCTCGCAGCAAGGATAAATCAACAATGAGGATTTAGAGAGGTAAGTTAGGTAACCCACCAAGGCAACATAAACAACTTTTAGGTCACTACATAGTTGTTGAAAAACACTGAATAATTACATAACACATACAGTGATATATTCCCATTACTGTCTGGACAAAGTAAGACAAAGTAGAGCAGCAGAGTGTGGGAAGAGGTGAAGGAGAGATGAAAGTTAATGAACATTTTGATTTTAAAAACTGACAGCTGAAGAAAAAAACCCACTGTTTTACAAAAACTTGTAATTTGGTTTGATTATATATCGTTTAAAGCACTATTTCTGACGTTTTACGATAGATAAGTGCTAAAAAACAACAACTTTTTTTCCCTTGCTCTCGCTCGCCAGTATTTTATTAGGTCTAATGATGCCCCTGCTGGAAGGAACCTGTTATTGCCCCCAAAATCAACAGGAAATAATCCAAAATTTAAAGAAAATGACCTGTAAGTACCTTAAAATTACATGGACGTAACACAAAATGAAGTCATTTCCTGCCATTGACAATGATAGAAGTCCATTCAACTTAACAATACTGGAAGGACTGGCTGTAAATGCTCATCTTCCAGTGCCATTGACATCTTACGCCATCAATGGCAGCCAGTAAGTTAACGTATTTGGCCAAAAATAAACTAGTCTGGCCCGTTTGATGTGTAATTGCCTTAAATTTGGCTCACGAACCAAAATGAGTTTCACACCCCTGCACTACACTGAAGGATTGTCAATTAAACAATATGATACACAATTATTGTCTTTTCCAGAGATTCATACTGGTACAAACAGTGCATGGAAAAAATAAAAACAACTCAAAAGCAAAACTGCTTCTTTCAAAATAAAATTCATAGGGGAAAAAAATCCAGTGGAAATCACCATCTGCTCATAAACCCTCGCAACAAAAACCTGCTAACAGCCACCATTCGGTTTTCAATCACATTTTATGGGCATGATACTTCACTGTGGTATAACATGGCAGTGAGGTTTTATTGGCCTTGATTTGCATTCATTCACCAAGTGCAAATCATTTCATTGCATCCTTCACTGCTCACCAGAACACATTAATTGATACTGAAATAGTTGTATCATAATGTGTGAGGTATTCAATCTCTAGGGAAATCAGATGATAGCTAGGAAATCATCTGACAATAATAGTGAACCGTTCAAAGCTTGGATGTGCTTGCAATACGTCTTTATGTGTGTTAGTGTTCTTTATAATTGGAGCTCATATGTTTCATAATTGTGATTGTATCAGCAGCTGGCTTTTGTCGTTCAAGTCACTAAAGATACTATACAGAATTTTTAATATAAATTTAAAACATTTTTCTGCTCCAACTGTGCTCCACCAATGCCCTGTTGAATACACGTCCTTACAAGTCCTTACATGTGAACTGCTCCAAAAAGTCATTTTTCTTCCCTTCAATTGAGAGTTTTTGGGCCGAACGCTCTGAGCAAACACACGTCTGCGTACGTCCCCACAGCAGCACCAAGCCTCCGCCTAGTCTCCGCTTGGCAAAAACACTTTTCTAACCCATTTAAGTCTTGCTACTAACCACAGAGATGCGTGGAGTAGTAAGTAAGAGTAGATTTACTTTAATATTAGAAAAGTAAAAGTAATCATCCCAAAATTTACTGAAGTACAAGTCAAAAAGTATCGAAAAGATTACTCAAGTAATGAATATCATTGTGAGTAACTGCTTACAATGTCAGATTTTATGTATTTATTTTTTTTTAAATAATGGTATATTTTCCTTTTCCGCATTAACAGTCATGTGAAAACATTAGGACGCTCCATTAAATATTCAGTTCTTTATTAAGAAACGTTCACATATGAATGTCTGATCTTGTTTTTCTTTATCTCTGGGAAAGAAAGTGATTTATTTGAAGGTAAACAACAAAAAATAACATTGTTTTACTCATTAAACCAAATATATCAACAAAAATGCATATTCTAACTGAGGAAAAAGTTATGACACCCTAACACCTTTTTTTTCTTTTTTTTAAATTTAACATACCTCATTTATTAAGGCAGCGCAGTGAACAGGAAGGGGTTATAGAGAAACAGAAGAAAGGAAGAAGAGACAGACAGAAGAAACACAAACAACAATGAGAAATACATTGACTCCTACACTAACTATAAATATGTTGGTGCTATTGTCTGCTAGATGTATTTCTGGATGACACCATGTGGGGGGCCTGTTAACCAGGGAAAGAGAGGGGGGTAGTCTAGAAGTTAAGTGAGTGGGAGGGGTGGAGTGTACACAAATCAGCTCTTTGCCCTAGAACATAGTAATCGTGTGAATCCCTTGTGAGTGTGAGCCCGTTGGCAACCGACCCCACGCTGCCCCATCGCTAATCCCCGACTGAGGTCCCCCAGCCGAGCTCGCCCAATCACATCCAGCCATGCGCGAATCCCATCAAACACGCGATAGTCATGCAGATGAGCGGAGGCGCTGCTCAGGCGCCACCTCAGGGCCACATTCCCCATGCAGCCAACCCGGGGGGGGGGGGGGGGGGGGTCAAGCCAGCACAGGCATCCCTCCTCCTGGGGCCCAGCAAACGGGTCATCATCACCTCCCAGGGATCCAGGGCGCTCCCATCAACAGGCTTTCAGGGATGGGAAGATGGGACACACCACCAACCCCACGCCCACCCGTCCCACGAGCCACAGCTGCAGTCCCTCCAACTGGCACGGCACACCGCAGGACCCCCAACATTGATATATTTCTTTGATAAGTAAAACATTGTTATTTTTTGTTGTTTACCTGCAATTAAATCACTTTCTTTTCCAGGGATAAAGAAAAATAAGATCAGACATTGATATGTAAAGTTTTCTTAATAAAGATTTGTATATTTAATAGGGGGCCTTACTTTTTCACATAACTGTATATAAACTGTTATTATTATACTGTACTGTAACCTATTACATTGGCATATTATTAGACCAAAAAGATTATCATCAAAAATCATCAAATTCAGACCAGAACAAGACTTGAAACAACTCCCATCCAAAGAGCATTCATCTCATTCATTCATTCATTAGTGCTCCAGCGAGGGTCAGTGCGTCCCGTCCCTATGTGTCGAGCCCACTAAATGAACCAGGTTTTTCCAATGCTGGCGATCTTGTGCCAACTCCTCTGCATCCTCCATGGTAACTCCATTTTGTTGGCGGTGCCCTCGCCGACATCGAGCGATCGGGTGCGGGGTTTCCCTCTTGGTCGTCTCCAGCCTGCGGCCTTTGGGTCAAACTGGAGGATGACCAGGAGGCAGACAAAGGACATAGCCGAACCAGGGGGGCGCGGTGTTTTGCGACCAAGGAAGACTGCAGTAACAAAAAAAAAAAATGCTTGTAAAACAGCTGGATTTTTTGACAAGCACAGATACAAAATTGTTAGAGGTTATATCCCAAAGATAGGCAATTAATTCATAGATTGATTCTATTCATTATGGTCATATAAACAAATAGCAATAAATAGCATCAGTATTGATACAGTTCAAATACCACATACGTGTCATGGTAAAGCTATTGAATGAAAGCCTCTCTCTCAAATCACATTTATTTGTCATTGTATTCATAGCCAGTTAGCTAAAAGATGGCAGCTAATCTGCTACTTCAATTTGCGACCAGAGTAGTTCACCACAATTAAATGCCTGATACATAAAGAATACAGTTGAACCATTTAAATTCACAATTCATAGTAATAGGCAACCAAACAAACATCAACACAAAGGTAAAAACGAACAACAAGGATGGGCAGTAAAGCAGGTGGGAATATGTGATTTGAACAATCGACTGTATGATTGGCAGTTTGGCACACGCACCGTAATATTGATGCTGCATTCGCATGTTGTTGGAGTAATCTAAAAAAAAAATCTCTATTACATGGTGTCTATAAAAATCGCCAAACAGTCTCTCAACTTGTGATGTATCTGTGAAGCATTAAAATAGGCAACTCTTCTTTGTAGCAACCATGTTTTTTATCCCAGATTACGACTTCACAACACATCAGAATGATTTTCCAACCTGGGATCTCATATCCCCCGAGATAAATGAACGCAGCATATCTCCCGAAGGCGCTTCGCGGAAGTGTAAACTCACACACATATGTAAACTCACTGCCAATGTTACGTGCATAAATTACCATATTAATGAAACGTGCAGATTGTGTATATGGAGTGATTAGAGCAGTACTTCTCAAATAGTGGGTCGGGCCCCCCCAGGGGGGCACAGAACGATGCTGGGCGTGGCACATGTGACCTTGGGGAACATACTTTTTTGCCGTACTAGAATAAAGTGCGCTCTCATTTTTAGCATGTGCTCAGTATTTTTGAACCAAACAAGAGCACACAGCAATGAGCACTGGAGTTATGAAAAGCGAAGACGAAGAAATATGACGAAGCATATGTAGCATTTGGCTTAGACTTCTAGTACAGTGGGAGATGAAAAAAGACCAGTCTGTTTACTTTGTCTAAAAATGTTCGCAGCGAACAGCAAGAATATTTTTGTTTTCAGCGAAAACGTGCCAAATATTGCAAACAATTGTCCCGCTTTGTCAGTGTTACATCAGTAAACCAGCGAGCACTGTCAGCATCACATAAGGTGGCATACCAAATTGCCCAATGCAAAATAACCCAACACCACAGCAAAGGAGCTGATACTGCCTGCAGCAAAAATAAAAACTGTCTCTTTGTCCAATGACACCGTCGTTTTTGTTCTATTAATTTTTGTTTTTTCAGTCTAATTGTTGTCATATTGTCCTCTGGAGTTATTATAGCTAATCAATTAGAATTTATGATTATTTATTGATTTTATTATATTTAAAAAAAAAAAAAAAAAAAAACAGTATTGAGCGGTCAAAAAATTTATCTTGACTCTATTTTAACAGTATGGATGTGGTATTTATTTTTTTTAAAAATACTTTTTACTTCTTTAATATAAAAAAGGACACAATGTTATGCAGAGGTGTACTTATAATAACAAGAATTTTATCGACAAATGATACTACATTTATCCTTACATACTTATGATACTATATTTAAAGTGGCAGCTGAGAGTTGGGGGGGCGCGGAATGTTTACGTCTTCCTGGGGGGGGCGTAGCAGAAAATAATTGAGAAGCACTGGATTAGAGTAATATGACCAGATTAAAGGGCAGCTGAAGAACTTTGCGGATTTGCTGACTGCAAAACTCACATTAAAAAAAAAAATAATAATTGACCGCATAGTTTTAGAGTTACGGCCATAGCAACACCTTAGCAATGAGGGACGCGCCGTCCTGCCAACCGCTACCTGATGACGTAACTTCCAGGGAGCCTCGCCAGCACTCTCAACAAAGAAATATAGCACCACGCTATCGCCATATATTGCAGGTATTTTCTGGGTTTTACTCGCGAGATTCGTCATGCCATCTCGATGTGTAGCGATTAATTGCTCACAGGAAGGCTCGAGATTCTGAGTGGCCCAAAAAAACTTCTGCAAAGATTTGGACCGTTTTTGTGAGCATGCATACAGGTCCACAATCGGCTAATTGTTTTCGTCATTTCAGCGACGGCAGCTTTGAAAACCTACAACAATGCAACTTTGGTTTTACAAAGATGTAAGTAGACCCTTACTGGCTTTTCTAATTTCTAAAATTTGATGCACTTGTGTTGATAAACGAGGGGAAATCCTACTGCCTGTTTGTTGAAGTGCAACATTTTTTTTTGTTGCGGTTCGCCTGTCATAAGTAGATAGGTTTGCTGACAGGTCGTCTACTCATGTGATTTTATTACTAGATATATAGGTATTATGTAAATTCAAATGTCCCCATTACCAAATAGGTCATTGGCTCCAGTAGTTATATTTTGGCCTGTCACAGGGTAAATATAAAGCCTAAATATAAAACAATCCACCTGCCAGGCCCTGATGTACCAAGTACATCTCAATTAAAAAATGACTATTGTACTACAGCATCAACATCACGGTGTGCCTATTTGAAGGGTTAACAATAGCGTCAAATAGACACTGCTTTGACTTGGACATTATTATTATTTGATCACCAAGGAATTATTATTAAAAATTATTAAATTAAAATTTGGATTCATCCTATACTTTCATGCTACTGTGATTTTTTTTTCAGAATGTCATACGTAAAAAATAAAGCAGCAGAAACCCTCAACACGACGAAAAAAGCGTTGCAAGTCAGTTGCCACACAGTTTCCCGAAATCAAGAGAGAGTGGGTTGAATCAGATGATGACACTGATGCAGAGTCCAGCAATGACGACGGAAGAGATCCTAAGGCCTGCCAGATGCTGATTTTCCTCCGTCTGCGACATCAGATGATGATGACTTAGGAGAAATAAATTTAGCAATTTTTGATGAAATGAAATCATAAATTAGTCATATATATAGTACACATTTAAAAACAAAATCTAGTTACCTTCATATTTTAATAATTATGGATTCTCTCTGTATAGAGAAGACACTTGGTGCTACAGAAAAGTACATTTTTTCCACTCTAAACTGCTTCTCAGTCTTTTGCCATTACAATTTTTCAATGTTGCACTAGTTCGTTACTATCCTAATTTTACGCTGCTAACTAAATTTATTGAATTTGAATTTATTGTCATTGTCATTTGTCATCATCATCATCACATCAACATCATCATCATCAGCATTAAATCATGTAATAAGGGAAGAAATGAAAGGAAGAAAAAAAGATAAAAAATATTGTTTCTCCCAGAAGATGAAAAGAGACATGACAAAGGGAACGGAAAAAAAGCCAAAGCTTATCGGGACCCGTCCCCCTTCCACCAAGGTCGCACAAGCAACAGCTCATGATCAGTCCAATGACAGTCTAGCGCCTATTGTTCAAAAAGTCATTAATTTGCATGGCAATTTCACAATTAAATTTATGTAACTTCAATCAGTCCATGTCCTTGATTGGTGAGTGGTGACAGCTAGGGGTGTTGTGGAGGCCCGCCTGAGTTGCGTCCACGTTGATTTGTTGTCAGCATCCCCTTAGGAGTTTAGTCATCGTCATCTCTGGCCCGGTTGGCACGAGCGAATCTCTCTTGATCACGCAGCTCCACGTCAATCTTTGCGGCCAGTCGTGTGGCAGCGTCGCTTAGCATCGCCTGTTCCTTCATTAACTGGGCCAACTGGTCGCCGTTGCGTCGAACAATCTCAGCTGCGTCGTGGAGTTGGTTTTTCATCCTGATCGAGAAGCGACGAACCCAGAGAGCAGCCAGTAGCATCAGGAAGGCAAGCGCCAGCAGTGTGCCAAAGATGTACACATCTTCAGCGTCTTCTATCAGGAGGGACGTTAGGCATAGCGGTCTCCATTTACCCCAAGCGTCCTCCACATATCCAGACGTGAAGGTGGTGACCGGGCAAGGTCTTTGTCCAGAGGAGGGTCGCATAGTAGAGAATATTCCATCCATTGAACTCAGGGCCCAGTTAACCAGTTCCATAATTTCCTCCGGAGGAAGCTCAGCTTGTACGTTGCAGAAGCAGAGTCCGTAATGTGATTTAGATGCGGGGCGCGTCCCAGATTGTTATATCATTACTAGTTGTCCCTGGCCTTAAGCCTGGTTTGGTGTGAGGACATTCTTATCTGTATAGTGTGTGCTGTTATTGTAATGTCTGGGCGATGTACTGGCTTATTTTGCTTTTCTTATACATTATTTTGAAGAAGTGTAATGAGTTTATATTCGTTAGTGCTGCATCACATGTATTCCATAGTCGAGCCCCAGTGTTTACAACGGAAAAAGTTTTCATTTTAGTCCTAATGGACTGGTAGGAAAAAGTTCGGGATACTCTCAGATTGTAGGAGGATTCTTTAATGCAGAATAAAGCTTGCAAATTTGCTGGAAGACTGTATGTGTTGGCTTTATACATCATTTGAGCGATTTTGTAGTCGACCAAGTCATGAAATTTCAGCGTTTTGGACTTGATGAAAAGCTCGTTGGTGTGTGCTCTGTAGGAAGCTCCATGAATAATTCTAATGGCTTTCTTTTGGAGAACACAGAGTGGGTTGAGGTGCGTTTCATAAGTTCGTCCCCAGATCTCCAAGCAGTAACTGAAATGTGGAAGGACGAGTGCGCAGTATAGGGTTTGGAGAGCCCTCGTGTCTAGCATGTTTTGTGCTCTATAGAGAATTGAGATGCTCCGAGCAATTTTGTTTCTCAGTCTATCTATATGAGGCTTCCAGTTTAGGCGTTGATCAATAATTATGCCTAGCACTTTGTGCTGTTGTACCCTTTGTATCTCTACATTATTTATTAGTATCTTTAGGTTCGGATCCAAATTTTTTCTTCCAAATACTATGTATTTAGTTTTCTCGAGGTTAAGAGTTAATTTGTTTGCATCGAACCATTTTTGCAATCTAGCTAATTCCACATTTATTTGTTTAAATAGACTCTGGGGGTCTTTTCCGGAACAGAAGATGTTTGTGTCATCCGCAAAAAGCACCATTTTGAGATTAGAAGCTAGATGCAGGTCATTTATGTATAGGATGAAAAGTTTCGGCCCCAGGACGGAGCCCTGGGGCACTCCACATGTAATTGGACGAGTTGTTGATCTGCACCCTTCATATGATACATATTGCCAGCGCCTCTCCAGATAGCTTCTTATCCAATTTAGAGCGTTGCCTCTCAAACCGAGTCTCTGTAGTTTGTCCAGTAGGATGTCGTGGTTGACTGTATCGAAGGCTTTTTTCAAGTCTAGGAAGATTCCCACAGAGTATTTTTTTTGGTCGAGAGCACCCGTAATCAGTTCCATTGACTCAGCTAGGGCCTGCACAGTGGAATGGTTTTTTCTAAATCCATATTGACTGTCGTATAATAAATGATGCTTTGTTATGAATTTGTCAAGTCGGTTGTTAAAAAGCTTTTCAAGTATTTTAGAAAGTTGGGGGAGGATGGAAATAGGTCTGTAGTTGTTGAGCTCATGTGGGTTCCCGCCTTTGAATATTGGTATAACTTTAGCAATTTTCATTTCATCAGGGAAAATTCCTGATTCAAAAGATAGGTTGAAGATATGGGTTATTGGTAGCAGAATTTCATTATGGATGCTTTTGATGATTTTCATATCAATTTCATGAAAGTCAGTAGAGTTTTTGTTTTCGCATTGCATAATCAAACTCTTTACCTCAGTTGGGAGAATTGGTTCAAGAAACATTGAATTTAAAATGGGGTCAGGGTTCATATGTGTATCAACCGGGGGGATTTTTTTTGCCAGGTTGGAGCCCACAGTTGCAAAGAATTCGTTGAATTTGTTTGCAATCTCAGTTTTGTTTCTCATTTGACTGTTTTCCCCGTAGAAGAACTCAGGATAAGAGCTACCTGACTCCCTGTTTCTTCTTATGATATCATTTAGAATTTTCCATAGTTTGGAGGTGTAGTTTTTATTGTCTTCCAGTAAGTTGCAATAGTATTGTTTTTTACAGGAACGCAAAATGGAGTTGAGTTTGTTTCGGTACTTTTTGAATTTGTTTTCATTTTCTGTTGTCCTGTTTGAGATGAACTCCCTGTACAGCCTGGTCCTTTTGAGGCAGGAATTGATAAGAGACTTCGTTAACCAAGGCTTGTTTATAGCTTTTCTCACAGGAAACTGCTTGACCGGGCAGCACTTATCATAGAGGTGTTGGATTGTATTCAGAAGGTACTGATAAGCAGTATTCACATCTGTTGCATTGTACACATCATCCCATTTGTGGTTCAAAAGTTCTTTTTTCATGTTTTCAATATTTGATTCACTTCTCAGTCTTCTGTATACAATCTTGGTTTTATTTGCGCAGGAATAGCTTAAAGGGAATTCAGTAAAGATAGGCAAATGGTCTGTAATATCACAGATTAGCAGGCCACTTTGAGTCTGCTCTAAAATGTTTGTGAAAATATTATCAATGAGAGTCGCGCAGTGTGCCGTTATACGGGTTGGTTGCGTAATCAGGGGCCGTAGGCCTTGAGAATACATGGATGCAACAAAGTTATCTATGTGAGGATTTTTTTTGGGATTCAGGATGTCCAGATTCATGTCCCCACAGCAAATCACATGCTTATTGTTCATTTTAGACAGTATGCCTTCCATGTGCTGAGTAAAAAGTTGTACATTTGAGTCAGGTGCACGATAAACACAACAGATGGTAATGCTTTTACAGTTAGGTATACTTAGCTCAATTGATACACATTCCATCAAATCTTCGATAGCGATTGACCTGCCTTGCAGGACATCAAAGTTGAACACATTTCTGATAAAAATTGCAACACCCCCACCTCCCTTAGCTGTCCGATTTACTTGTGCTACGTTGTATCCAAGCAAGTTGAGGTCAAGTCCTTTGTTATCATTAAGCCATGTTTCGGAGACGGCGATAACATCAAACTTATTCTTGAAGCTTTGTAGATACTCATCGATGCTTTCCATATTTTTGTAAAGACTCCTGGCGTTGAAATGGATTAGTTTTAGCTTGCCGTCATTATCCATAGAGTTGTTGTATTGGTCTGTGGTGTAGTACTTACAACTGTTCGGCATGTTATTGTAGAAGTTGAGGTCCGGATCTAGACTGTCACTAGGGTCATCATAAGTTTCATCCATCTGGACATCCAGAAAATTTGTGGACGTCATCATTATTTATTCGAATGGTGTCAGCTCCTCCAAGCTTCTCACAACTCTTATCTTCATGTCTTGTGTCTTGATGAGAATCTTGCAGTCAGAGACCCAGGTGTTGGTTATTTTCCCCTCTTTTTTGAGCTGACGCGCTTTTTTTGCTACTTGAGCATTCCGGCGAGTCAGGTTATCATTCAGAAAGATCTTCGTACCCTTCAGGCGGCGACGCTGCGCAAGCAGGGCAGCCTTGCTCTTGTGGTCAGTTAGCTTCACGACCACCGCCGCAGGGCCCTTGCCCCCAGCCGGGAGCAGAAAGCAGTGGGTGATGTGTTCCTCTTCCACGGTTAATCCTGCTTCTTTCAGCTTTTCAATTGCTTGTTGAGCCACAGATGGACTAGCCGCCTCGGCATATGATCGGGGCACCAGTTGTAATCCAGAAACGATGAGATCATTTGCGCGTCTTCCTTGGTCGAGTTCATCAGCCAAGTATTCCAGCCTTTTTATGCGCGCATCCTTTTCCTCACTCTCTTGCTTGAGCTTCAGGAATTCATCGCGGTTTTGGCGGGTTTCAGCCCTCAGCAGCTGTATCTCTTTCATAACCTCCTTCTCCACAAGATTGGTCAAGGCGGCCAGGGCGGCCTCCATTTTCGTCTCCATTTTCTGGATGGAGGCTCTAAGTTCTTCAAAATCCTCTTGTTTTGGGGCCTGAGCCTTTCTGGTGCCCATAGCCGAGCTGTTTTCAGGCTGTATTTTCAGGCCTGCGCTTATCAGCGAAGATAGGAGCGTGTCCTTCACGGAGCTGGCTTGTATGCGACTGCACAGCTTGAGCTCAGCCTTCAGAATTATGTTCTTTGATTGTTTGCTTTGTATAGATTAGCTTTCTATGTTGTGTCACAATCTGACAGTGAAAGCTGATGTTGATTCAACATAAATCTGTTATTATTGTGGACGATTGAATATTGTTTCAGAATGTAATATAATTACAATATATTATATACCAATAGACTACATTAAACAATCTAAAAAAATGTCAATCTTGTTTATAATTTATGGTTTTATTTTTTTAATGTAATTCATGCCCCTGTGAGTGATTCAGCCTCCTCAAGTTTGGCTCTCACGCCTGGGCTCTCCTGATGACACAGGCATTCTCTTGGAAGGGTAATTACTTGAAGGTTTACAGCAACACCTGGAAAATAAAATTGTTTTGTCATCTATTTTGAAAAATCAATACCATAAATCATTTATTTAGCCACATTCGGGCTAGCTTTACCATATTTAGATGGGTAGGAGCTGCCCCATAACCTAATACTGTATCCAGTTTCAGCTATGTGGAGAGCATGGAAAATATATACGACCATGTAATCGCATTCTCTCAAATAGAAAAATCACGATGCTGGACATAGGCTTACCACTCTCCCGTTCGTGAAGTGTCGAGCTGTCAATTAGCGTCATCACAATGTCTGCTGTGTCAAGTAAATCATGGTCATCTGACGCCTCAGATTTAAACATGTAGGGATTAATTGTAGATCATCTTTCCTGGGAGCCGTTGCCATCAATAACGTCACGAAAGAACGATCCTGAATGGTTACCTTTGGTGGAAATATCACTGATATCGTTGTTGCTGCTATGCTCGCTGTGGAGAGTCTTCTGTTGCGTCCTCTCGTTGCGTCAGGGAATTTACATCTGGGTTTGGGAAGGGACCACTTAACGGAGTGCAAAATAAATTAAAAAAAAATGTGAAAATTATCCTTGTAATTGCGCGTTAATAATGACGTTGTTTTGAAGAACTCGTCCAAAGTTTGTATTTGTAAAATTACACCAAAATCCGAAAAGCTCTTCAGTTGTCTTTCTTTCTTTCTTTCTTTCTTTCTTTCTTTCTTTCTTTCTTTCTTTCTTTCTTTCTTTCTTTCTTTCTTTCTTTCTTTCTTTCTTTCTTTCTTTCTTTCTTTCTTTCTTTCTTTCTTTCTTTCTTTCGCTATTTGGCCCTAGTACTCTGAAACAACAAACCACTCGGAACACCTACCTACCAGGCAGCACAGTACTGTAGTATTATGTGCAAAGCGTCAATTTCAACACACGCTAATTGGTCCTGTGAAAAATAATGAAAACCGGACATTTTCATGAATTTATAAAACGCTGCTGGACGCCCTAGACAGGATGTAAAAAGTGGACATGTCCAGGTAAAAGAGGACGTTTGGTCAGCCTCGATTACCCTTCTATACCAGGGGTCCTCAAATACAAATCTTGAAGGTCCACAATAGCTTTTCTTCATGCAAGCATGGGCCCATTTATTAATGTCGGTCAAGTACAAAGCAGGTCGAAGGTGGTAAAGGTGGTTTTCTTTTGACCAAACAAAAATACAATGCAAATTCTGACTAAATAAAAATAAATCGACAAAACATTTTCTTGACTTAAAATAAAATAAAATAAAAAAAAAACATGCAAGTACAATCTTTACACATGTACACTACATAATTGACAAGATATGTCATTAAGGTGCAAACAATAACTATTGACAGTACATTTTGTAACTGTAAAACACTGCTGGACAAAAAATAAAACGTGCAAGTAGTACAGTACATGTTCACATGTACATAACAAATGACAAGCTCTGTCATTAAGATGCAAACAATACAGTAATTATTGACAGTGACTTTAACTGTAAAACACTGCTCAATGAGAGAAATGGCATTTGGGGTCACAGAGCTGTTTTCTCACATCATCAACCATTACTTCAGTGCGTATTGTGGTTGATGAATCAGGGACTGAAATTTGTTTGATTTTTGTATTCATTTCCTCATTTTCTTTTCCTTCGAACATTGCTGCCATTACTTCAATCATGCAATCTTTTATTCTTTCTCCATCAGAGAATGGCTTCTTATGTTTGGCTTACACCCACGACACTCTGAGTAAGCACTCTGTTGCAATTTGTTGTTGTGTCATAGATTTAACAATAACCTTGCTCGACTCTTGATATGACTGCTTTAACCTGGTAATTTCTTGCTTTCTCAATTCTGATTTAGGAGGAAATTTCTCTTCAAAAGAGCTGTGCTCTTTAACATAATGGCGTTTCACATTTTCACTTTTAACAGCGCAATTGTCTTTAAGCATGTAAAGCACATAGATTTAGTTACTTGCAGTTGGTAAATTGGATGCGTATTTGTCAGTCCATTCCCCATTGAAATGGCGATTTTCGTTGTCCACTTTTCTTCTCTTGGTCAACTTGCATGACATTTTGTTCGATTAGGTCTTCCACTGGTGGCATGTAAACAAACAGAATAAAGTGCTGGGTGCTGTGTTTCACACTGCTGTGGTCCCTCCACTCTAGCCCTAGCAGCATGCAGGCTCTCAGCCAATCAACGCATTGTTGTCATAGAGATGAGAGAAGTTGGAGCATGGAAGATATCTGACTAAAAATGAAACAGAATTTAGCAATAGAATGGTAGCGCATAGCGATAGAACGGCAATTCATACAAATAATACATGTTAAAAAAAGTTTTTTAAATTTATTTATTTATTTAAAGTGCCATTTGCTCTGGGTCTGCAGAGAGGTGTGCTGTGGTCCAGTCGTGGACCGTGGTCTACTAATTGAGGACCCCGGTACTATACAGACTATAACAATAGGAGGTATTGAATAAATGAGAGGCAAAAAATATTGAAGAAAAAGTTTGGACAGCCCTACTTTACAGCGTTCTAAACCATTATTAAATTGAAGAGTTTGTCATTGTTTGGCAGCAAGCAAATTCTAATCAACAACCGCTGTGCTTCTGAATTCAAGGAAGCAGTTCTGGCAACCCATTCATCTAAACACCATTATCGAGGCATCCCTCTCATTGCAGCTCGGTGTACACAATCATTCAGCGTGCTCAGGTGTTTCTGCACTGTTATTAGCGGTCAGTGTTTCTGGGAAGAACAACCCGTGCAGTGAAGGAATGCGTCGGTGGCAATCTGAAGGGTTGCTATTTAGAACGGATCATGTTTTCCACCTCTTGGGTAATAACTATGGATTGCTATGCAATCATCACTCTTTGTTATGCGCTACGACTTGGCTGCCATGCTGTGCTAGGCGATGGGGGATGAAGGTGCTGCTGGCGCAGGACCAGCCCACTGTCAGGTAAAGGAAAAGTCAGAAGAAAATCTGTGCGTGTTCATTGTATATCAAAGCACTGGATGATCAGAGGGAAAAATTTCATTTTAAGGCGAGCAAGTTGTGAAATCACAAATGAGTTGTTGATGCCATGTTGCGTCTCTGAATAACAACCGGGGAAAAAGGTGCCTCCGAAATCAAAGGAAATAACTGAGCAAGATACGATGAATAAAACAGACCATTAAGTCAAATGGGACAGAGGTGGATTTAGGTTGCGCTTTGGAGGGGGGGAAAAAAGAGACGCCTGAATCAGGAGCAGCGGGTGCACATGGCACATCTTCACACTGACAGATTTATGAGAGGACATACACTCGTGAGACAGAGACGGCTTTTGTGTAGCTTCTCTGTAATCTACAGCTTGGCAACCATCCTTTCCAAAAGCGCCTCCAACTGTTTATCTCTTCTTTTTTTTCTTTTACGTACAACTGAACAGTAAATAACTCATCACTCAAAAAGAAATGCTATACGCTATCTTCCTGCAAATTTAGGTGTGTCAGTGGTTTATTTTTAGTAGTACTGCAACAATTAATCGATTAATTCGAATGATTTGATTTGAAAAAAGATTCACATTCAAATTTGCTGCTTCGATAATTCATTTAACACCGGATGTGTCGGCGGCAACACGTTTGTGCATATCATCTTTGAAGCCTTGTCACACTGTAATAATTGAAGGAATCTGACCTTTTAGCTAGATTGCCAGAATAATGACCCGGGCCGGCGGAAATCCGACAACCCAGCCAAAAGGCCAAACTCCATGCGTTCACCTTAGTCTTAGCCCCTTGTACCGACTCCATTTTGAAAGCTGTGTTTCCACTCGGTCAGTTTTGACGGAGATAGGCCCTCTATTAATCGGCCCCGCGTCCCGTGTCCCATCAATATAGTATAAGTCTATGCTTCATTACAATTTTAATGAATTAGAATCATGTTTGTTCTCCCTCCCCCATCTTTTTCCATTCTCAAACATTTTTGACAAAGCACCAGGGAGCCACTAGGGCAGCGCTAAAGAGCTGCGTGTGGCTCCAGAGTTGCTCCAGAGGGTTGCTGACCCCACGATCTAAACCAAATGTATTAGAAATATTTTACCGCAAGCTTAGCTAATGATAGTTTTATCGAATGTTTCCTTGTACACACAACTATAAATTAAAATTGTCTGAAATAAAATGGAATTGCATGGGAGTAGTATTTGTTACCAAAATAGTCCTGAATTTTAACCAAACAAACATACAGGTATGTCACATAATATAGCCATATACAGTATGCGCACAGCACTGACTGTGGCATTTCGTACATAAATGTCAGAAAACAAACACTCACCACTTCCCCTTTTGGATAATGCGAAAAGCCTGCTCAAACATCTAAATGTCAACTGTGTATAAACACTTAACAATTATCCCCCATGCCAGCAGCAAGCGTGTATGTGTGTGTACATGTTTGTGTCTTAGTGGTGGTGGTCAGACGGATCACGCATGCTTCAGAGGGTTTGACAAACTCTTTTGGGATTTATCAATGTCACACACATGCTCAACAAACAGAATGGTCACAAAATGGAAAGCAGGTTTTGCCATGCAGGTTACAGCTCAAATCACACCTCCTCAAATGAAACAAGTGATAGAATCAAGCACAGATAGACTATTCCAGAAGTCTTTGTTGGGTTCAAATGTTCAATAACGTTTCGGGAAGTGACCCCGAAAAACAAAAGCTCTCTGTATGAAAGCAGTAAGCAGAGGTCAACTACCTCCATATTGCCTCTATCATCTCATGTGTGGTGCTGATGATGGTGATGATGATTGCTGGCTGCCATGTCATCAATGCTCCAGCAGCGTTTACATCATTAACGTCCTACCAAATGAAGGTCCATTTGTGCTTCACTGGCACAACAGGAATTGCTGGACCTCTCCTGCCCTTTTCCTAATTACACCCGCAGGACAAAGTGACAACCAGTCACGAGTGGGCTGAATGGAGCAGTCGTGTCCAACAGGGAACCCCCGCCTTCCCCTCTCTGCTTGCCGGATGGATATGTAGCAGTTTCGTGCAGTCAATTCACATTATCTAAGGAAAAAATGAGAAACTGATAATACACACCTCGCCTTTAAAAAATATGCAATTTAAAGGAACGGGGTTATATTTTGAAGTGAAGTGTTTTTGACTTCATAACAAGAGGAAGGATTCCTTATGCAGATTTCTCAGGCTAATTGCCAAGTTATTAGCATAGATAGCAATTCTTATCCCCAAACTACTGTAGGTGGATTAAATCCCTGCCCAATTATGGCAGCTACTGCCATGAAGGCAACATGTAGTCCCAGAAGCCTGCTTGGTAAGCTAACAATTTAGGACCTGTTGACCATCTTAAAACTGTTTATGCCACCACTAAAATTGTTTTTGCCAAATCATTATTTGGCAACATACAGTGGCATGAAAAAGTATCTGAACCTTTTGGAATTTCTCCCATTTCTGCATAAAATCACCATCAAATGGGATCTGGTGTTTGTCGAAATCACACAGATGAAAAAACAGTGTCCACTTTAACTAAAACCGCAGCAATAACTTCAACCAAACGCTTCCTGTAGCTGCAGATTAGTCTGGCACATCGATCAGGACTAAACTTGGCCCATTTTTCTCTACAAAACTGCTATAGTTCAGTCAGATTCCAAAATAAATCTGCATTGACTTTCATGTGTATTGTTGCAGGTAATACAACGTTCGATTCAAGCCTTTGCTTTCAAAAACTTAGTAAACAAACATTATGATGTGACACATTGACATGAACATGAACGGACATAAAAAAAAAATCTGTGAAATAAAATCACACATCAGGATTTCATGAGAGTACTTTCATTCGAATCTTGGGGTAGTCCAGTATGCCTCAGATGTCGATCGGTCCTTGGATATCTCCTGGATTTTTATTCAATAAATTTTTCCCCAAATCACTTTTATATTACAATACTTTGGTTTGAGTCTATGGGTGCTCCAGTATCACCACAAGTGGACCGATTTTGGATAGCTTCATGGTTTTTTTTTAAATAAAGGGACTTGCACTCTGAAGCCACATTGTTGCATTACAGTAATGCACAATATGCAAACATTGATCCAAATGAGAGACTTTGTTGTTCCTTGTGGAGGCTGGCCTGACCGCAGTAGTTTTGCAGGTTAGCAAGTTTGCACAGTTTAATGTCATGCTAACTCTGATGCAGGTCGGCCTTTCAGTAACAAAATTAGGCTAGGTTAATACTGCAGTTCTTAATGCACAAATCCGATTTTTTCGTGTTTTTCCAACTCGAGTGAGGCATTAACTTGACGGTCACAACGGGACAAGTTGCATACAAGTGGACCATTTCAAAACCGATCTGGGTAACTTTTGTATGTGGTTTAAATCAGATCTGGGCCACATTTTTCCAGAACGTCGTGGCGGTCTGAAATGTCAAGTCTCCCTAATGGGAATTAATGCAGCAATTACGTCATCAAAGAGCGAGAGAGACAGAGCGCTACGGTAGCAGTGCAGCTAAGCGCTAGCTCCTAGCTTGCCTTGAACACGGCTTTTGGGAAAGGGTCGGGCTTGACCACAGTCATAAAAAAATAAAAAAGGTTGAGGATAAGCCTGAGAATGCTTGGTTTTCTCTCTGCTCCATATGAGCAATATTTCAAGATTGCTTACACGGCCGAGAGTAGGGGCAAACTGTTCGTATGTGTGTGTGTCATGCACGAACGATGCGTGCATGCTATCGATCCATGTAAACGTTGAATACAAGCCTAAACGGGGATTATTTATGTCTGTTATTTGTGTCCTCTTTTTGGAAATCAAAATATGATCTCCCAGGAATGATGGATGACAGCCAGCATGTGTAGTCATTTGTTTTTATGCTTCTGCACATGCAGTCTGAACGGGCACGCCACAAAAAAACAGATATTACAAAAAAATCGGATTTGTGCAAGGGGGCGGAGGAAGCAGCATGTTGTCGACACGAATCTGTCAGTGTTGTGTGTCTGTGCGGCGGGACAAGTGGGTCAAGTCATCGGCCAATGAAATGTTCGTGTGAGGGAAAAAAAATTGACCGGCACATGAGAAGGGATAAATGTAAGTCTGAACATAATGATAATAATCCACTTAATAATATTAGGGTCTATTCTATCCTTACAACATATGGTAATACAATCTAAATTACCTATACAACTGAACTCATTATATAATGCAAAAAAGGGTGCTTAAAAGTTGGGGGGGGGGGGGGGCAATTTGAGCATCCTGAAAATTTGGTAGTGCTATGTCCCTACCGTCCCTATGAAAACAATTGGTATTATTAAGTAGGGGCAACAGGTCATAAGTCAACAAGCAGTGCAGAAGAAAATATAATTGTAAAAGAGCTAGACATTTTAGCGGCAGAAAGCTCAAGCACTGTGCCGGATCGGGTGATGTATTAGGGAACACGTCTTATGTTTCTTCTGAGCACATACACAATGTATGAATGAAACGACTTACGCCACCACCCAACAAGCCAACCTACAGTCTTTTGTCTGGGGGAATCGTTGCACTGCAGGGTATGGGTAATAATGATAAAGCTAGCTGAGCACAAGGACATTGTTTGAAACCATCTGAGCAAAGGACAAAAGGACAGACTTGCTTGTTAACAACTGCCCTCTCTGGTCTTTTTTCAGCACATATTTGACATCCTAATATAATACACGTTACTAGGAAAAACACCAATTACATAAAAATGAAGGTGAAGTGGATGCCCAGCAGTATTCCTGTATCTACCAAGTGACTGTGAAATTGTGAACCCTTATCAAAATTAGTCCAACACTAACGAGAAATGTAAAAATAGCTCACCACAGCAGTTTCTTCAGGAAATGACATTGAGTAATACTATGTTTAAATATCACAGAAATATAAAATTATCCACAACTACTACTTCCTGTATTTATGTGAAATAGCTTGCCGACAAACACTAGTTTTTCGCAATAAAAGCAAAACCTATACAGCTGATAAGACAGAGCATTCTGTAATCAAGTCAAAAGGTAATATATCTCCATGTATCTTACAGGAATATCACGTTTGTGCGCCTGAGCCCTGGCAGCTCTTTTCCATTTATCTGTTCCAATATCCTGTATCCTGATGAGTCTGGGAACAGGGTGTTGACCTGACGTTTAAATCCCAACCAAGTCCGTGATGGTGCGACAGGACAAAGTAGCGATGAAAGAGGAATCGTGCAGTAACAGGGACAAAGAACATTCACGGCAACCTGGTTTTACAGTCAATAAGAACTCTTTGTTATCTTTATGTATTGTGTACCGTATTTTTTTTTTCATAGTTTGGCTGGGGGTGCGACTTATACTTAGGAGCGACTTATGTGTGAAAGTATTAACACATTATGATATCATTTCACATGTTATTTTGGTGTTTTGGAGTGACATTGATGGTTTGGTAAATTTGTTAGCATGTTCTTTATGCTATAGTTATGTGAATAACTCTTAATAGCTACAGCCACGTTCGCATTCTGCCTTTGGCAATGTGTGTTCAATTGTATTGTTTACTTTATTATATTGAAATGCATGCTTTTAGTTTGTGGCGCTTTCACGCCCACGTGGGGGCGCACTCGCACTTGTGTACGTGAACAAGAGCGCTCACACGCCAGAAGAAGACGGACAGCTACGCAGCGTCTCTGAGCGAGTCGGCGAGAGAGAGAAACACGGCTGCGAACCTACGTTCATTGTTTATGCTTGTTTAATATCTCTACAGAGGCAACGCCTGTGTGTATCATCTTTTCTGTGGTTGTTGTGTGTTTTCCACCCACGATCGGACACTTAGAGACAGTTGTGTGGTTGTTTGAATGATTTGCTAATGCTAGGGAACGCATGCTAACCGTTTGTGTCATTGCTGTAATAGCAGCTAATTATCATTTATTTACGTTGATTTGAACCTGTTTGGTATCGAGGACGAAATTGATTCAGCAAATTATACGGACGCCCAGCATCGTTATTTGGGAGTTTAGCTCGCTGTGTAGCCAGGACCAAGCCGTAGCGTCCTGGTGAGGACAGTATATTCGCATTTCATTGTTCATGAATCATGTAACATCATATTGTACACTTATTCAGCATGTTGTTCTCTATTGTTTTTTTATATTAAATTGCCTTTCAAGATGACATATCTGTTCTATGTGTTGGATTGTATCTAGTAAATTTCCCCCCAAAATGCGACTTACACTCCGGTGCGACTTATATATGTTTTTTTTATCCTCTTCGTTGGGCATTTTATAGCTGTTGCGACTTATATTCGAGTGCGACTTATAGTCCGAAAAATATGGTATGTACAATTTGTATTTTGTATGTATTGTTTGTGTGTTTTTTTAATGTGTCTGTTTTTTTATCATTTGATTCAAACCTGAACTAATTAGGTGCATATTTGTGCATTGGCGGAGTTTGACTTTTGGGGCAGGAGGGGGCACAATATGTTGATGACACCGAAACGCAGTGTCAGCAATAAAATTAACTTATAAGAATGTTTATAATAATGAGTTAAAAATGAACGTTTTTTTCCATCATTCTTGAGGGGAATTCTAAAAACAGGCTGGTTAGGCTATACTTTTCGCTAAGATCATCATCCATTGAATATGGTACGCCCACCGGTGTCATGTCAATGTAGTTACCCCAGGCTGGGTGGAGCCACTGCACTGCACTGATTTGCTTAATTTCCGTGTTTTGGTGATGTAGTTATCCACGAGTTTTTAAAACATGGCATATTCATCAAAAAAAACCAAAAAAAAAAATTCTGTCGTGTACCCTAACATACATACTGAACATTAGGCAATGTTTCTCTGTTTTACTCTTAGGATGACCTATAACTGTTCTTACTGTAATTCAAGTCCTGTACGGAGTTTCTCCAGTTAAGTAAACGTTGGTGTCCAAAATATATAACTGCGGTTCTTTTCTGGCTTCAAGTAGTTGTTTAAGTTGACAACCCTCATAATTAATGTGTGTTAATGCGCGCTCCAGCGGCTAGAGGACACAATTTTTGACAGGAGTAACTACATTGGCAAGTAACCGGTGATGGCTCTGTTGTACAATTAGCATCTTTAGTGGGGCAAATTGAAACCCCGCTCACCTTTTTGACGGTGGTCTGTAGCTTTTCATGGTACATTTTCGATCCTTTCTTGCTCAGTAGGCCAGTTTGGGTCCTCGGGTGGTTTTGGCTAAGCAAAGCAAATGACCGTCTAAGGTGCTAGTCACATAATCTGTTTGAAAAATAAATTTGACCCATTATAAAAATATATTTTTTGCTGATGTCATTCATTTTTGTTTTATTGCTTCACAACTTTTATAGACAATATTTTTCCGGAAATTTTTTAGTTTTAAAATCATATACTGTAAAGGAAAGTCAATTACACGCAATGACACTTTTTCAGCCACCAGGGGGGCCTGCCCCCCCCTGAAAATCCACTTATGTATTTGAGGGATTAAAGCACATGGAGAAACAATAATTATCAGCATTTCATTTTTAATACCAAAAAAAAAAAAAAAACCTTGAATAAAATATGTCCTCAATTTAAAACTAATGTTGCACTGGTACCGATACCAGTATCGGGAGGGGGCGCCGATCCGGCCCAAAATGGTGGTATCGGCGAGTACCAACACATAGGGGGCCGATAACATTTACTGGCATCACTTGAAAGCAGCCGTACTGTCCTTACCAACATGCTCATTCTGCATTCATTATGCTCAGTCCTGGCTATACAGTGAGCTAAACTCCCAAATGACAATGCAGGACACTGGTATGATTTTTTTTTTCACTTTATTTTGCCGATGATCCTACGTCATAACTTGAAGCTAAAAATTCCTCTCTCACTAGCTCGCTCAATCGCTCGGATGCTATCTACAGCTATCTCCTATTTATTGTTTGACTGGTTGTATTCCTCTAACACACCCAATATAAAATAAGTAGCATTTATATCATGGTTTAAGAAAAAAAACAAGCAGATTATATATTTGAGATAGGGCATAAGAGATACATGACGCCTTCTGACGACGGAAGCCCCAGGCATGCGTCATGCAGCTGACGGAGCAAGATGCACGCTGACAACCAGGTAATAGGCAAGACATCTACAAGCCCACGTCTGCACCACCAAATCCCATAATCAGCTCTTCAGGACAGTCCAGAACAAATGGCGGGACGTCGTGTTCCAACACAAGGGAACAACACCGGAGAACACCCGATATCCAACTGATAACATGACTGATAAGACTCCAAGCGCCCCTTTGATGCTGAGGTGGGCAAAATCTCCCACTGCGGTTACCCCAGTAATGGTGACTCAGCAACTGTGACGCATGAACTAAACAGCCCAAACTGCGAAAGAAGATAAACAACGGCCAAACACACCCTTTTTCCTGAGCACGGCCTGCCTCACCAGAGCCCCTAATAGACTGAATGCGTAACTAATCGCTTCAAACGGAGTGATATCAGAATGGTATCGGTATCGACCGATAATGCACAGCCAGGTATCAGTATCGGGGCCAAAAAATGGTATTGGTGCAACACTATTTAAAACAGCATCATTTTTAAGGTCCTGAGCTTTTTTGGAGCATTTTTTTGTAAAAATGTTTAACATGCCCTGGGTATCTCAGCACCACGTCATCTATATAAACTGTTATTATTACGCAATAACCTATTACATGAGCATCTCAGCCAATTAATACACAAAACGAAACACTTTTTTTTTTTTTTTTTGTTGAATTGAAAAAAGTTTGACACGCAAAGTATCGAGGGATCACTGTAATAACTTCCATGCTGCATTATCTTTTGGGTCGTCCATAGGACTGTGTTGTCTTCCGTTATCGTCATGAAAGGTGACAGTAACTCGACGAATAAGATGAGTGGGATTTCATATTCTCATTGTGATACTTGTCTTGTCTGCTCATTGGTCACAAAGTAGGAGAGGCCGGGGAATACGTTTTCCTGGATGCGTATTCTTAAAAAGAGTGCCAGTGGGTCAGTGGAGTTTCGCCCACTTCGGATGGGGACCCTGTCCTGCCCCAGGCCTAGTGGGCCATGGGGGATCCTGCGGTGTGCCATGTCTATTGGGGGGTTGTGGCGGTGGCTGGTGGGCAAGGTGGGCAGTAGTGGGGCGGGGGCGTGGTGGATTGTGGCGCCTCCCCTCATCCCTTTCCTGAACGCTGGTTAATGGATGGTCCCTGGATCCTGGGGGGATGACGGCGACCCCCTTGCTGGAGCTGCAGGAGGAGGGATAGGTTGTGCTGCCCCCCCCACCCCCCCGATTTGCTGGGGAGGAGCCGCGTCTGCAGGACTAGCACACGACTAATGGAATTCACACATGACTGGGTGCAATTAGACACACTCGAGTTAAGAAACTATCGGTGCCAGGATTCGTGATCAGGCAGTCTAGAATAGGATGTCAACATATCCACACTTAAAAGTGATTCACATAATACTGGGTTCTACAACTCACATTATGATTTCTGTACGCTCCATCCCCACCTAATCACATCTGTTTCTGATACACACCCCTCCTATTTTTCCTTGGTCATCAGGCCCCCCACATGCTGTCAATTGGAAATACAATTAGCTAACGATAGCACTACTATATTCATAGTGTAGGTGTTGAATGTGTTTCTTGTTGTTCTTTGTTCTTCTCTTCTGACTCTTTCCTTTTCTATTTTCCTCTCTGTTACCCATATCCCCTTCATGCTAGCTGCTTTCTCCTAATAAACTAAACACAATGAATAATCATCACAATGGGAGTATATCATACTCCCAGGTGATACATTAAAACTGTTCAGACCAACAGGACACTCAGATTCTTATTCTCCATGTCAAGCAGCTGATCAGGACAGGTTAAAAAAAAAGAAATGGTCACAATGCAGCATTGCGCATCGCATTCAAGTAAGGGGTCGTCCACATCAAGAGGCGCTATTCACAAACACATGCACACAGATTTTTGTTGAAAAAGTACGAAAAGCTGTACTGCATACAAACAGGAAGGATTGACTCACTCAAAAAAATCAATGGGAGAAATTAGCCGCTACTGCATTTGCGTTGCATAGTTCGCAATATTTACGTAAAATAAATGCAAACTGCATGTTGTTGGGTTTTTTTTTTTTTTGCTTTTAACCAGGAATCGAAACTGTTTTACGTCCATATCTAATTTTTCACTGGAAAAGCTCTCTTTACATAGGGAGCCCACTAGGTACATTTACTAACAGACTAGCATTGCACTGCGACATATTTACGTAAAATAAATGCTAACTGCACGTTTTTTTTTCTTTCTTTTAACCAAGAGTCGAGACTGTTTTACATCCACATCCATAAAGAATTCAGGGATTTAAGCATTTATTCACAAAAAATTTCACCAAGAAAAGCTCTGTTTACATAAGGCGGCCGCTAGCTACATTCACTAGTAGACTAGCATTGCACTTCAACGTATTTACGTAAAATAAATGCTATCTGCATGTTTTTTTTTTTTTTTCTTGTAACCAAGAATCGAGACTGTTTGACATCCATATCTATTAAAAAAAAAAAGGAAGATTTAAGCATTTATTCGCAAGAATTTTCACCAGAAAAGCTCTGTTTACATAAGGCCGCCACGAGCTACATTCACTAACAGACTAGCATTGTACTTGAACATATTTACATAAAATAAATGCAAACTGCACGTTTTTTTTTTGTTTTTTGTTTTGTTTTTTTAACCAAAAGTCGAGACCGTTTTACGTCCACATCTATAAAGAATTCCGGAATTTAAGCATTTATTCACAAAAATTTTCACCGGAAAAGCTCTGTTTACATAAGGTTGCCGCTAGCTACATTCACTAATAACTAGAATTGCACTTCAACGTATTTACGTAAAATAAATGCTATCTGCATGTTTTTTTTTTTTTTTTGCTTTTAACTAAGAATTGAGACTATTTTACGTCCATTATCTATAAATAATTCGGGGATTTAAGCTTTTATTCACAAGAATTTTCACCAGAAAAGCTCTGTTTACATAAGGCTGCTGCTAGCTACATTCACTAACAGACTAGCATTGTACTTCGACATATTTACGTAAAATAAATGCTAACTGCATGTTTTTTTCATTTTATTTTGTATTTAACCAAGAATCAAGACTATTTTACGTCCATATCTATAAATTATTCGGGGATTTAAGCTTTTATTCACAAGAATTTTCACCAGAAAAGCTCTGTTTACATAAGGCTGCCACTAGCTAAATTCTTTAACAGACTAGCACTGAACGTCGACATATTTACGTAAAATAAATGCTAACTGCACGTTTTTTTTTTTTTTTTTTTTCTTTTAACCAAAAGTCGAGACTGTTTTATGTCCACATCTATAAAGAATTCAGGGATTTAAGCATTTATTCACAAACATTTTCACCGGAAAAGCTCTGTTTACATAAGGCGGCCGCTAGCTACATTCACTAATAGACTAGCATTGCACTTTAATGTATTTACGTAAAATAAATGCTATCTGCATGGTTTTTTTTGTTGTTGTTGCTTTTAACTAAGAATCGAGACTATTTTATGTCCAATATCTATATATAATTCGGGGATTTAAGGTATTATTCACAAGAATTTTCACCAGAAAAGCTCTGTTTACATAAGGCTGCTGCTAGCTACATTCCCTAACAGACTAGCATTGTACTTCGACATATTTACGTAAAATAAATGCTAACTGCACGTTTTTTTTTCTTTCTTTTAACCAAGAGTCGAGACTGTTTTACATCCACATCCATAAAGAATTCAGGGATTTAAGCATTTATTCACAAAAAATTTCACCAAGAAAAGCTCTGTTTACATAAGGCGGCCGCTAGCTACATTCACTAGTAGACTAGCATTGCACTTCAACGTATTTACGTAAAATAAATGCTATCTGCATGTTTTTTTTTTTTTTTTTTTTTTTTTTTTGCTTTTAACCAAGAATCAAGACTATTTTACGTCCATATCTATAAATTATTCGGGGATTTAAGCTTTCATTCACATGAATTTTCACCAGAAAAGCTCTGTTTACATAAGGCTGCCGCTAGCTAAATTCTTTAACAGACTAGCACTGTACTTCGACATATTTACGTAAAATAAATGCTAATTGCACGTTTTTTTTTCTTTTAACCAAAAGTCGAGACTGTTTTACGTCCACATCTATAAAGAATTCAGGGATTTAAGCATTTATTCACAAAAATGTTCACCGGAAAAGCTCTGTTTACATAAGGCGGCCGCTAGCTACATTCACTAATAGACTAGCATTGCACTTTAACGTATTTACGTAAAATAAATGCTATCTGCATGTTTTTGCTTTTAAACAAGAATCGAGACTGTTTTACGTCCATATCGATAAAGAATTTGGGGATTTAAGCATTTATTCACAAAAATTTTCACCGGAAAAGCTCTGTTTACATAAGGCTGCCGCTAGCTACATTCACTAACGGACTAGCATTGTACTTGAACATATTTACGTAAAATAAATGCTATCTGCATGTTTTTTTGTTTTTTTTTTTGCTTTTAACCAAGAATCGAGACTGTTTTACGTCCATATCTATAAATTATTCGGGGATTTAAGCTTTTATTCACAAGAATTTTCACCAGAAAAGCTCTGTTTACATAAGGCTGCCGCTAGCTAAATTCTTTAACAGACTAGCACTGTACTTCGACATATTTACGTAAAATAAATGCTAACTGCACGTTTTGTTTTTTTTTCTTTTAACCAAAAGTCGAGACTGTTTTACGTCCACATCTATAAAGAATTCAGGGATTTAAGCATTTATTCACAAAAATGTTCACCGGAAAAGCTCTGTTTACATAAGGCTGCCGCTAGCTACATTCACTAACAGCCTAGCATTGTACTTGAACATATTTACGTAAAATAAATGCAAACTGCACGTTTTTTTTTTTGTTTTTTTTTTAACCAAAAGTCGAGACTGTTTTACGTCCACATCTATAAAGAATTCCGGAATTTAAGCATTTATTCACAAAAATTTTCACCGGAAAAGCTCTGTTTACATAAGGTGGCCGCTAGCTACATTCACAAATAGACTAGCATTGCACTTCAACGTATTTACGTAAAATAAATGCTATCTGCATGTTTTTTTTTTTTTTTTTTTTGCTTTTAACCAAGAATCGAGACTATTTTACGTCCATATTGATAAATAATTCGGGGATTTAAGCTTTTATTCACAAGAATTTTCACCAGAAAAGCTCTGTTTACATAAGGCTGCCGCTAGCTACATTCGCTAATAGACTAGCACTCTACTTTGTCATACAGTATTTACGTAAATTAAATGCTAATTGCGCGTTTTTTTTGTTGGTTTTTTTTTTTGCTTTCAACCAAGAATCGAGACTGTTTTACCTCGATAAAGAATTCAGGGATTAGAGCATTTATTCACAAGAATTTTCAACGAAAAAAGCTTTGTTTGTGATTCCACTCGGTCAGCTTTGACGGCCTCGCCAACAATGGGGCACCCTATTTATCGGCCCCGGGCTTCGTTTCCCGTCAATACATTATGAAATCTATGGTTCTGCAAAGTAGACACTATTTTCAAGTTTCTTGATAATACCGGACAAAGCGCATCCCTTATAGCCTCAATATGGGATACGTATTTTTGTTTCTGAATATAGGAAGATTCCGTTTTTCAAGGGACGGTTGGTAACCCTACTTTTATGTGATCGTGTCTGTACTTTGTGTGTTTGTTTATGTGCTTGTACTGTGCTCTGTGTTCCGTTGGGGTCACCAGAAAATATCCAACAGTGAGTTATGGGCAGCTTCAATTCCCAATACAGCTGAATCTCTCCCTGCGGACTAAATCCTGGAAGATAAGAGCAGACAGCCATCGCTCCATTTCATTCGTACGGACACTACGAGGATGAGATTACGCCACGGGAAAGGGTCACAGTCCTGTCTGTTGGCTTTGGAGATCTTCCCGGCTGGTGTTTGCCTTATCAAAACAGCTCGGATATCTCTTTACCCATGCATTAAACATTACAATGACTGAGAGTAGTATAAAGAAAGACACAAAAGTCCAAGGAAGAAATTAAAGCCATGTTGGAAGAACTAGATAAAGCACATACGGGACCAATCAATTAATTAAGGCCTCACCCTCATTAAGCGTGTGGTTGTAGGAGCTATGAAAATGACATCCAGTGTACTGCTGAGGCTTCTTTATTCCGTTTTGCATATTCATTAGCGGCAATCTTCTACAATAAATCTGACCTTGGAGCCAGTGACCTATGTGCTTGTAAACATAAAGCAATTTCGAACATGCTCTTACACTGAACAGCAAATTAGTAGTAAAAGGCACACATGATAATGAAAAATGTCCATTAAATATTCAGCGTTTAGCAAGGCTGTTTGAAAACACTGATGGAAGAGGTTGTACATTTTCTGCCTGATGTTGCATTATATATTCCACGGTTGACTGAATGGACAGGTAATACATATAACACAGAGGAAACTACTGCATTACAAAAATGTGTATGTATATTAGGGGTAGGAACCACTGGGTAGCTCACAATAAGACATAATACGATTTGCGATACAAGGCTCACGATATAGCGATACACGGGTCACAAAATAATTTGAGGTTATCCGAAAAACTAATAATCAGAAAAACAAGCTAATTTTCATCCTTCTACTGTGAATTGCAATGAGTTTATACGTTCAACTTGTCTTTGGCCGTTAGTGGCAGCCAATGCCAGACAATGGGTTCATTTTGGGGCAGTTCACGTCATTTCCTGTTGATTTTCGGTCAGTTACGTTTTCTTTTGGGGCATTTGCAGGTCACTTCCTGTTGATTTTGGGGGTATTTAAAGGTCAATTCCTGTTGATTTTGGGTTACTGAAAAAGAAGTGACTAAAGAATGTCCCCAAATGAATCGGAAGCGACTCAAAATGAACAGGAAGTAACTTGTAAATGCCTTAAAATTAACAGGAAGTGACTTGTAAATGCCCACAAAAGACTGGCTGTGAATGTGCTGGTTTCAGTTCCATTGACAGCCCTAGACGTCCAATCCAGTCAAAATGAATTGGATTCCTAGCGCCGTCAATGGCAGTCAGTTAGCTAACATAGACACTATTGGGAGCGAGCTGTTGGTTCCATTTTTTTTTTTTTTTAATGACACCTTTTTAAAACGATATATCGATTCTTGGTGGGAGTATATCGATAACCTTTAGGGGCACAAAGTATTGCGATATATCACCTTTTTGATATATTGTCACACCCCTAAAGTATGTAATTGTGGTTTTCGTTAACGATGACGATAAGGAAAATATTTCGTCAATGAATAATTTTTTCATGACGAATACGAGACGATAACGAGCTAAAAACGTTTCTTTGGAAATTAAAACACAGCGGCACCTCGACATACGATCCAATCGACATAAGATCTTTTCGACATCCTTCTTCACATAGGACGACATGCTCGAAATCCGATGATTTATGACAGCATTGCAATCTAATTGGAGAAATGGGTCCCAAGAAGGTTAGTGCAGGTAGTGAAAAAAGGAAAAAAGGTGACACTTAGCATTAAAATTAAGTTAGAAATGATGAAATATGAACGTGGTGTGCACGTCAGTAAACACACTCGACAATACGGATGGAATACGTCTACGATCTCGACGGTCCTCCTCCGACCTCCGTTCGCCAGTCTCAAGTAAAGGTGAAAATTATTATTTTTGTAACATCAGCAATGAAGTCGCCAGGTTCGTCAGGTTTTTAATCATTTATTTCAGAACTTGTGCAACACAACACGGCTACTGTCCGCCGTAGCCGGCGCCAACAACAACATAAAAAAAGAGAAAGTAAAAACTCTTCCGCACCTCTCTCACTCTGTCGTCAGTCACAAGATGCGTTCAGGAACACCATGCGAAACACAACCCGACACATTAGAACCTGATTTGTTCCATAATTATTAGGGCCTAAGCACCTTGTGTACGAGAATCCCTACTGGAATGCAAAGGATTATTCTTCTTTTTGCTGGCAAATGAAAGTGGCCAATTTGGAGGCCTGAAAATGCTTGAAAAGTCATCAAAATTTGCACATACATGCAGCTTCGCGGAAATTTCGATAATTTTGAAATGTAGGGGAAAAAAATAGCTCTGTGGCGCCCCCATTAATTTTTTATAAAGGCCTCTCCTATTAGTTTTTTTTTTCAACATAAAGCGATGAAATTTGGGGAGTCGATACCTTGTCCAAAACTGCTCCAAAAAGTCTCATGCACCCATTTTCCAAACCCAACAGGAAACCGGATTTTTTTGATTGAATGTGAATTTTTTATCGATTTACATGGTAACATTTGAGACCTTGTCACGTAGGGAGTTGGTTGGATCATCCTTAAAATTGGTGAGACTGTTCATGAGACATATGAGATCTTAAGTTTTCAAAATGGTGAGTTTTGTTTCACGTGCCTGATCTTGGCGGGGTGCATAGTCAGCCAATTTTTTTGGCAACACGCCTAATTCTGTCATGTATGTGAAGAATCCCTGCCTGAACATGACTGCATTGAAATATTACCCATTCGGCCTAGCGCCCCCTGCTAGGAACAGGAAACGCCCTTTTTTAATAGACAGGCTCTTCCTGGAAGGGGAAAAAAAATCAATTGACCTCAAACCTGCATCAGGGGAGCCTTAAGACATGTCTTCAGGTGCCTGATGAAAAATATTGAGGTTTGATTGAACCAGAGGGCTCCAAACAAGAAAGTGAAAATCACCAATGCCATTTTGTCTCGCCACAAATTTTGAAGTCATAACTTGGCAGATATACAACATATCTGCGCCAAACTTCCCGTGCTTGGTGAGAGCCATACCCTGAAGGTTCTTGTAGGGTTCATTTGCTTCAACTCTGCAGTGCCAACTAATGGCATCAGAAAGTCACTCATTTTACTTATACATGTCCAGTTCTTTTCAGCTTGGTCATTGTAGTTCCAAGACCTTTTGTTATACTACATTTTAAGGCCAATGTCCACATGTGTCTGTCTATTGCCATGACGACCCTTTGTTCGCCATTTAAAGGAAGCAGATTTTTTTTTTGTCATGGACTTAGACAGTTTACAGAGTCACGAAATTTGGTACCCTTGGTCGAATTGGCCCAATTAGAAGATTCTTTTTTGTTTTGAATAAGGGAATGGCTGCACAGCTCAGTAACTTCTTTTTCTGTAGGACGATCTTCAATAGGGTTTTTTTCTCCTAGGTGTATGAATGCATTTTTAATCCCCAAAAAAGAGGCAAGTTTCGTGCAAGTAAGGTTCTCATGAGATGATGAGAGGGGGACGATATGCCACCACCCTGACCTGCGTGCCATTCGAGTTGCGTGACAACAGTGAGGGTTATTATTATTATATTATTGTTCCGATTTGTATTTATAATTTATTGTTTTTGCTATGTGTAATTGCTCTTTGTAATTGTACCAGCAGTATTTATTAAGGATTTAGCATCGGTTTTTGGACTGTGGAACCAATTAATGGGATTATAATGTATTCTTATGGGAAAATCACGCTCGACATATTGTCAGGAAAACGCGGGCAGGCAGGTGGTGTGGACCCAAATGCAGGGAAACAAAAGCAGCCAGGCAGGTGGCGGTGATCTCAAAAAACGTTTTAATAATAACTAACACAAACACAAAGTACAACCAAAAGTACTGGGGATTAAAAAAGGCAAGGTTCAAACAAAACTTACTTTGTCGGAGGGACTACTACACGAGGGATTGGACTTCGACAATGACATTGACAATGACGTAAAGAAACTGGGAGCTGACTACACACACAGACAAGGGGTAACGACACAACGAGGAACAGGTGAGCACAGGAGGATGAAGGTTGGAGGATACACTAAGAGCAGATACAACAGGTGAAATCAATGGGCAATCACAGGAACAAGTCACACTAGGAGAAAACCAACACAACACCTAACACATATGACTATTTCGACTTAGAAACCAGGTCCTGGAATGAATGAAATTCATATGTAGAGGTACCACTGTATAACGAGATGAATGCCAGTTCTCGTCTAAAGAAACGACACCGTGACGAAAAATTAGCATAGTTTCCATCAAATGCTCATAATGTGTGACATTATGCGGTGGCTGAGTGGTTAGCACGTCTGCCTCACAATTCTGAGATCAAGGGTTCAATCCCGGGCTTTGGCCTTCCTGTGTGGAGTTTGCATGTTCTCCCTGTGCTTGCGTGGGTTTTCTCCGAGAACTCAGATTTCCTCCCACAAACATGCATGGTAGGCTGATTGAACACTCTAAATTGTCCGTAGGTATGAGTGTGTTCATGAATGGTTGTATTTCTCCTTGTGCCCTCTCCTTGGCTGTACCCTGCCTACTGCCTGTAGTTAGCTGGGATAGGCTCCAGCACCTCCGTGACCCTTGTGAGGAAAAATGGAAAATTAATGAGTGTGGCATTTTGTTTCACGAGTAGTTAATCAGCTGGCATTGTAGTGTCACTCATGTGACATGTTCTGTCCACCCTCTCACCCTGACCATCACCAGTGACTTGTCATTTACTACCAAAGACGTATAAACAATGATGTTCTTCAAGCCAGGTTGTGCTCCAGTCTTGCTAGTTTTCAAACACATGATAAGATTGTATATTCTCTCTTGCTAAGAGAAGAAAACCAATGTTGTTTTAGCCTTAGAAGGTATGTGCTGAGTGATCATCACACACTAAATATAACTCATTATAACTCGTAGCGTTAGCATAGCATTTTAGTTAACTTTAGCATTGCGAGCACGCTCTTAAACTGTTGTCATGTTAATTTTCTTTTGTTGCCGTCAGCTAAGGCTTATAGTAGTCGTGCTTTGTGCTTCTGCGTGCAAATAAAACCAATGCAAAACTGTCACAAAGTTGACATTGTCCTTGTAGACCAGGGGCAGTGGCGTTCCTATCCTACATGTTGCCCTGGGCGACAAGACGCTTTGCCCCCCACCCCAAAAAATATGGTTTACCCACAAAATACAGCGCATGAACTATACTTAGCACAACCCAACAACCAAAACACAACATTTGCTAAGAATGTTACATATATTAACACTATCAGACCATTTGAAAGTGCACAACAGTAACTATGTGCAAGAAAATATTAAGTTAACATATAAGCATTAAGAAAATATTGTAGGAAGAATGAAGAAAGTGTGGAAGATTCTACTTGTGACAAGTTGGCTCAGATGTGTTGACCACTACAGGTTCTCCGGTTACAGAGCACAGTAGATTAAATAAAACAGTTTTTTGGGCTCATGTGCAGGTATGCATGGGTTTACACACATTTGGTATCTGGCGAATAACATACAGACATATAGTGACATTTACAGACCTCTTAATGTATTCAGCTTATTAAACACTAAATCACATTGTTTTAACTATAACTATAGTTCAACTATCTCCCTTCAAACCACGACATTCACTGCTCTCTTTGAGCACCCTTTCACATTAGACCAAGAGGACCAGGATCCAGTTGGAGAGGTACCTCGAGGAATGTTAACAGTCTATGTGCAGCGCATTTAATTCACTTTACAAGGGATACGGACATCATCATTGAAGGTGCAGACGCATGAACTGGGAAACGCAGAAATCGAAATAAGAGCACGAGTAGTTTCCAAAATAGTTCCTCCTTTTGGGGTTGCGTCCAGACAGTAACTGTGGTCTGAAGAGGGCGTGACTGCAACGCTAGGGTTGTCAAATATAATAGTATGCACCCCTAGCAGTCTGCCGCCCCGGGCGACCGCCTAACCTAACCCTACCAGAACCCGTCATTGATCACGGATGTCCAAACCAGTCCTCAAGGGTTTTTGTTCCTACCGATCAAACACTGACAGTTTAACCAATGAGGTTTCTGCTAAAACAAGCAGCGCCCGACTGCAATTAATTAATTACATTGTAACACACCAGATTGGCAGAGAGGTGTCAACCTGTTTTGTTGGAAAGAAATCCTGGACCCACTGCAGCCTGATGTGCAATAGTCTGGGGACCCCTGTTGTAGACGCTACAATAGATGCTTATCTGTCAATGTTCATTTGAAATTGTTGGAAACATTTTTTTTAAATTTATTTTTTGAAAAAAACCTTTAAAATTTTACAGACAAAACCATTTCCTAGGAACCACGGACCAGCTCTTTACCCCCACGAGGGTGCTTGAGGGGTCATGGGAGTTTGCCAATTCAGTCCACATGTGTTTTGTGGAGCAGGCTTATGACCGTGTCCCCAGGGGCACCCTGTGGGGGGTATTCCGGGGGTATGGGATGGATGGCCCTTTGTTAGGGGACATTCAGGTTGCGCATGGAAAGCTCTCGCTGGGGCAGTTTGCTTCCGAGTGTGAAGCGGCTGGGATGAAAATCAGCACCTCCAAGTCTGAGGCCATGTTTCTCAGCCGGAAAAGGGTGGCTTTGCCGCCCCAGTTCAGGGGTGAGTTCCTGCCCCAGTTGGAGGACTTTAAGTATCTCGAGATCTTGTTCACGAGTGAGGGTAGGTTGGCGCGTGAGATCGACAGGCGGATTGGGCTGGTGTCCGCAGTGCTGCGGGTGCTTAACCAGTCTGTCGTGGAGAAGAGGGGGCTGAGCTGGAAGGCAAGCTCTTGATTTACCGGTCAACCTACGTTCCTACCCTCACCTATGGCCATGAACTTTGGGTAATGACCGAAACAACAAGATCGTGGATACAGGTGGTTGAAATGAGTCAATCCTTAGAGATAGGGTGAGGAGCTCGATCATCCGGGAGGGACTCGGAGTACAGCCGCTGCTCCTCAATGTCGAGAGGAGCCAGTTGAGGTGGTTTGGACATCTGGTTAGGATGCCCCCTGGACTCCTCCCTCAGGAGGTGTTTCAGGCATGTCAAACTGGGAGGAGACCCCAGGGCAGACCCAGGACACGCTGGAGCGATTATATATCTCGGCTGGCCTGGGAACGCCTTGGATTCTCCCAGAAGAGCTTGTGGAAGTGGCTGGGGAGGAGGCTGTCTGGGCCATCGTTGATAAGGCTGTTGCCCCCGCGACATGGATTTGGATAAGCGAGAGACGACGACGAGACAAAAACATTTTGAGTAATCATCGACTAAAACTAGACGAAAACCTTTATAGTATTCGTCTTGACAAAGACTAATACATTTTGAAATTACTAAAATAAGACTAATAATTATTTAATGCGAAAGACTAAGATGGAAATTGAAAGGGCTGCCAAAAATAACACTGCTTTATTGTACATATACTGTTCATTTAAGTGGCACTTGAATCCTCCTTGAATATATACTGTAGTTCTGATCCACAAATCACAAATTGTTATTGCCATGAGACACTGTTACAGTGGAGTGTATAAGAATGTTACTAACATAAGTGACACCTTTGTCATTTTTTCATAATAAAGGCTCTGCAGGCTCTAAGTCATTCTACTGAACGTTAGTTATTCTTTCTTTGCTGCCCAGTGCTAAATGATCCTTGGCCGTATAGGTTGGGTTTGTTAGAGTGCAGCGCTGCAGTGTCCCGCTACAGACGAAACAGCAGAATACCGTCTTATGGCAAAAAGAGAGGCTTCAGGCACTTGGTTTATGATTTCACTTTGACCGCAATGTAACCCAGCTCCTGATGGTGGCTTTGGCAGAGAGTCATTGTCAAATGAATGGCTATAATGCCCTTTCTCCCCTACATGGACAAGCACACTAAAGGTGATTTTTGTTTTCCTGCCGTTCTTGCACCTGTGCAGCAATTTTACAAAAAAAAAAACAAAACAAAACAAAAAAAAAACCTTCCACATTGTTCAATGTACGTGCGTAATTTCATCAGTCATTATCCCGAATTCCATGTACTGTATATCCTGTACAGCAACCCATTTACGGACAGAATATCTATTTCACAATCCCAAAGTGTTGTGTCCCAAAGTGGGCTTTTTAAAAAATTTTTTTTTAAAATTCTGCACTCAGAGCAAAATTACATTCAACCACCCAAACTGTATCATGATTCCTCTACTTTCCGGATTAATTTCTAAAAACGAGAGCCATCAAAACCACTCTGCCTTATAATTTGATATAATGCTGAGCTTTTATGCTGAGCGTAGAAAGGCCGTACAAAAAGAAAAACATATGCAACCATTTGCCAAATGACAGATAATTACATGTGATAACATGGAAAATATGATACATTTTCCAAGAACATTAGTTGGGTGCTCATTCTGGAATACAATACTGCTCACAATTTCAGCCAATTTAATCATTCTCTCAGCTACATCTTCAAAACAAAACAGACTGATAAAAGTGAGCCGATATGTTGAACGGCATAGACATTCTGACAACATAGGCATGGGTAAATTGAACAAAATTTGCAGTAAAGAGGCAAAGTAATTCCAGAGGAAGTGAGGAAGTACTTCGCATTGTCGAAAAAGCCTTGACGGTAGATTGTATCAACTATAGGGGAAGTCCCCCTCAGAGGAGATGTACAGTCGCTGCAGACAGAGTGGAATTGGGAAGAGTACTTTCTGTTGTACAGGCACAATCTTCAATTCATCAGAGACCCAGGTACAACAATGATGACTGTTCCTACCTGTTGAAGACATCATTCAAGCGCCAAAGTTAATTTTTACATTGACATTCTTGTGTTACAGGTTGCCACACCCCGGATTTAAGAGCTAGTATGTTGAAAAAAACAACTGTACGGTCATGGTGGCCTCTTCTCGTTCTCTGGTGGTCATTCACTCCCTTATCCTATCACCGAAGGATGGTTCAGGCCAACTGGGATGGGCTACCCAGAAGAGCAAAAGGTCAGACTGTCTTCTTGCCTTGCGCTCTGAGACAGAATTTAAAGAGATAATTTTTTCCTACAGCAGGAAAGTTTTATAATCGTATAACGGTATAATCAGGGGTGCACATAAGTGGTCCGCATGCGCGCATGCGTACTGGACGTAGACAAATGCGCTGGCCCTCAACGGCTTCCATACGCTTTTGCGTACCGATGGCTGACCACTGTATTTGCGGCGGACACGAGAAAATAACTTCTCAAAATTTTGAAGAGGCAGGCCACACTGAGTAATTACTTTAGTGATGGGACGAAATGAGCCGAGGTTCCGAAGCTTGTGTCGAGTAATGGGAGGGGGGTTTCCACGAAGCTTGTAGCGAGGCGCGCTTCATTTCGGCAAAACCCGGAAATGATGACGTGGGAAGCCTCGCCGGCGGCCGGTGGCCGGCTGAATCTCGTGAGTGCTTCGGAAGTGATCCAACGTTTGGCGCACATTGCAAAAACAGGACAGACTACGGTATAAATTGGTTGCAAAACGCAATGGCGATCGCCTGTTATCTCACATTTTGTGGATTTTGGGCTCCTGTACTTGTTACATCTGTGCGCAACAGTGCAACCAGTGCAATCTTTTTTCGAGCCTTGTCCTTGCGATGGAACCTGCGCAAAAAGAGCGATCCTCCCCTGTATGGGAACATTTTGATTTGATTGCTTTCAATAAGGTAAGGGAGAAAAACTACTTTAATATAAATGTGAGTGTGTGTGTGTACCTATCTGAACCAAACATCAACAGAATGAACAATCCATTAGTGTACTGGGAGGCACAAAAGAATACCTACCCAAATTTATATAAACTGGCACTCACATTTCTCTGCACCCCAGCTTCATCTGTGCCTTGTGAAAGAATATTTTCTAAAGCTGGTGAAATATTTTCCCAAAAAAAAAAAAGAAACTGTTTAAAGCCAGCCACTGTGGGAAAGCTATTATTTCTAAATAAAAATGAATAACAAATTACCCTTAGCACTTGTTGTATTTTGTTAACATACTAAATTACTAACACAAGCACATTCATATCTTTGTCTTAAGCAAATAGCCATTGAATTCTTAACGATGTTGACCTCTTGGACTTCTAGACCACTTGATGGCGCCATAGGGTAAATGAAGCACCATGAAGCTTTGCTACATGTGCAAACCAATTGGCTGCAAAGCTTCATTGCTTCATGAGGCTTCATTTGGCCATCACTAAATTACTTCCGTGTTCCCCCACCCCCGTCAAAAGACAGACAGACGACAGAGACGTCACCGGAGCTACCGAAAAAAAGGACTTTTGCTGAAAAGTGGCTACAGGAGGTACCATGGCTAGAAGCAAATGATGCTCGCACGGAAATGCGGTACAAAATGTGCCGTGAGAATCCCAATGTCGCCGATAAGAGCAGCGCATTTTATGTAGGGTCAAAGAATTTCAACCATCCAAACTTTGAAAAGCACGAAAAAAACAGAGAGCATGTGGCAATTAAGCAAACTATCGATGTCAAACAGGACCCCACTCGCCCTATGGACAAGTGGCGGAATAAAGGTAATGAACAGCGACATGCACTGACAAACGTGTTTTTGCTCGCATTTTACAAAGCTAAACATGCACGTTCAATGAGGTCTTATGAGGAGGATATCCCACTTTTAAAAAGGCTTGGAGTTAATGTGGGAGCCGCATAATGCCCTTTATTTTGAATTGGTGCTTCTTATTTCTTTACATTTCACTTCAAAGTAATGGCAATTTTGTTGTGCCAGTTGATGTTAATCAATCATTAATTGTTAATATAATTAATTAAAGTTAATTGGCTCTAAGTAAAGCTTGTCATAAATTTATCGCATCAGGCAGGTCGGCTCTCAAGCTCAATGAGGACCAAGTCACATCTCCAGGTCCTCCTCTGAGAACCTGGGCAAAAAAATTATGTGCACCCCTGGGTATAATGCTTGTTTGTAGGTGACCAAAAACTTATTTTCCGCTCTATTTTGGAAATAAATTCTTTAAAAATCAAGAAATGTTTTTTTTTTTCCACATTCTGTCTCTCATGGTTGAGGTTTATCCATGTTGACAATTACAGGCCTCTCTAATCTTTTCAAGTAGGAAACTTGCACAATTGGTGGTTGACTAAATACTTATTTGCCCCACTGTATATACAGATGAGCTGTCCCAACCTGATCGCGTAGTCTCACTCACTCTCCCTCTCTCTGCTCTTTGTTGCTCAGGCAGTGCACTGGACTTGCTTATTAAAATTAATGATGATTGAGAGAGGTTTAATGTTTTAACTTGCCACAGATGCCTGGAACCCGAAGCTTCAAAGCGCTGCACGTGTCAATCATCGTTTAACTTGTTAAACAGTTGCTGTGGCAACTCGTTGTGTGAAAGTGAGCAGCTTGAGCGGATTTGAGAGGACTCAATCAATGAAGCATTTAATAAAGACAAGCATTTTTATACTTTATTCTTGTTTAAAAATTATTCGGTGGGACAGTTACATGTTTAAAACTTAGAATTATTACATTTGAAGTGCTTACAAATATATATATATATATATATATATATATATATATATATATATATATATATATATATATATATATATATATATATATATACTGTATATATATATATAGAGAGAGAGATATAAATTAGTGCTGTCGAACGATTAAAAAATTTAATCTAGTTAATCATATGTCAACTGTGTGATTAATTATGATTAATCAAATTTCCCTTGGGATAAATAAAGTTGCTCTTCAGGAAAAAAAAAATCTAGGAAAATACTATAATTGACTTAAAATTTGTTTCAAGATGAAATGTATGATGCGTGAATGAATTAATACTTAACCAAATAGAGTTTTAAAATTTTATTTAACAACTCAGCTCGTATAAAATAATAAATAAAATACATTGAATGATACAGCAAAGAGCTTTAACAGATTAAAGTGCCTCAGACTAACAATGTGGCTCAAGTACCGTTTGGCATATTACCCAAAATTAACTGCCATTTTAAAGAGTAGAAAAGCACAATACAGCAACAATAGCTAGTGTTTCAAAAAATGTGTAAACAACTTGTCTGTTAAATTTTACACAAATAAATGCAGCATTTGTAGTTTTACACTAAATGGCCTGAAAGCTGTGTGGGATATAAAAAAAACAGTCAATTTTCACACACTTAACTGAAAAACATTACACTAAACTGTGTGTAAAGGTGTTTAGAAACACTGCTAAAGTTAGCCAGTCATACTCTATTTTTTTCAACCAACTGCTCAGGCAAACTAGCTTGTTGACATTTTCAGATAACAGAGCAGACCTTTTCTTTTGAACAATGTGCCCTGTCAAAAAAAACAGTCTCTCGCAAGGAACGGTTGTGGCGGGTGTGACCAGATACTTTTTTTGCATGGGCCAGCTTACTGTGGGCACCACTGTGAGCAGACCACCACTGTAGTGGACATGAGTCCATGCTGGCACTGCCTTGTACCTGTCTAGTGGCTTGTCGTTGTTGTTTGTTGTCATTGGATTTTCAACGCCCTCGACTTTGACTATGTTAATGGGTCTACAGTCTCTGTCTACCCATGTAGCGATAGCAGTAGTCAACCTACTTGTTGTCTTTTGTTGACAAGTCCGAGTCCGCACTCTGCCAGTGTAGCTTGATGACTGCGGCTTGTTTCCCGCAGTGTTAGCGTCATTGCTAACACTAGCTGTGCTCGAAGGTCGTACTTTAGGCTGGCTGAGCTTCGATCGAACGACAGTTCATTACATCAATATGTGTACACAACTTTGGTTTTATCCAGATTTCCAATTGGCACCTTTTTAAAACGGAATTTGGTCATCATCCTCACTCATCGTGGCTGGCTGCATTATGTCCTGCATTGCCACGCAGAGAATGTAAACATCAGCATGTGGGACTACGGGAGGTAGTTGTGGCCAAACTTAGTGTGAGCGGTAAATTGCGTTATTTTTTTTTAATGCATTAATATTTCCAGATTAATCATGGTCGTTAACGCGTTAGTGTTAACAGGCCTAATATATATATATATGTATATACAGGGCCGGAGTGGGACTCATTTTCGGCCCTGGAATTTCATGCCTCAGACCGGCCCACTCATTTAAAATTATGTCATTATGCATACACGTGTTAAGTTCAGTGTTCTCTAAAGCTGTGTACTGTAATTCTGTGTATTCCAATTCAGTGCAGGTCATGGTTGTTTAACAAGGTGGCTTTATTTTAACAAGTGCAACACAACATATTTTGAACAAATTTAAAAATGGATTTTAAAAAAAACTATATTAAATGATACATTTGAAAAATAAATTAGGCCTGTCAAATGATTAAAATTTTTGATCGAGTTAATTACAGCTTAAAAATTAATCGTAATTAATCGCAATTCAAACCATCTATAAAATATGCCATATTTTTCTGTAAATTATTGTTGGAATGGAAAGATGAGACACAAGATGGATATATACATTCAACATAAGGTACATAAGGACTGTATTTGTTTATTATAACAATAAATCAACAAGATGGCATTAACATTATTAACATTCTGTTAAAGCGATCCATGGATAGAAAGACTTGTAGTTCTTAAAAGATGAATGTTAGTACAAGTTATAGAAATTTTATATTAAAACCCCTCTTAATGTTTTCGTTTTAATAAAATTTGTAAAATTTTCAATCAAAAAATAAACTAGTAGCCCGCCATTGTTGATGTCAATAATTACTTACACAATGCTCATGGGTGCTGAAGCCTATAAAATCAGTCGCACCCAAGCGCCAGCGGAGGGCGGCAAAACTCCATAAAGCACAATTAACAAGTGGGCATGTCATTGTACTGTCATTTAAATCTGTCTGAGCAGGGCATGTGCGTTAATTGCGTCAAATATTTTAACGTGATTCATTAAAAAAATTAATTACCGCCCGTTAACGCGATAATTTTGGCAGCCCCAAAATAAATGAATAAATAAGACCTTTTCTGCAACATCAAATATTAACAAAATGAGTGCTTACAGATAAAACAAACATAGCAACATAACAATATGAAAAATAAAGAATACGTATTGCACATTGTAACAACTTCTAATGATACTATTATCCATTTTCCATTTCCACTTTAAAAACGCCACGTAATTGATTATATTAATTCTAATGTTCACTCGCTGAACGACATGGCAATCCTACCTTCCAGCTCTGCACCTGTGGTGTGTTCATTATGGCTAATGCTTGCTGCTACATATCCCTTGTGAGGTGCTACAAGAAGCCAAAGTTTCCACAATTACATATTGTCGTATCACACGGTGCAAGTTGCATTTTATTCGCCATGTGGCCTTACCACTTTCGTTGTAATCCTCTGTAGTTTGAGGCAGCAAGGTCGTTGCATGAAAAAAATTAGCTATTTTCGCGCATTTTGCCGATTCTTTCACGAGTGCTTTTCTCTTTTTAATTCTTATTTTTCAGCGCCACCCTTGCTCTTTTTATCCATCCGAGCACCGAGATAGCAGCTAATTTGGCTCAATACAGACTACAATTAGGGGGCGGAGCTGCATACTGTATTTTTCGTCTGCACACGTGAGGATGAGTCTGGAAAAAAAATAATACTGTTTTTTTTTTTTTAAGACGGCCCACAGGGACAGCGGTAACAGAATGTAAGTTATACTCAGTGACACTGTCATAAATAAATACCAAACAAAAAATGATAACAGTGTAATTTTTTTTTTTTTTTTAAATAAAACGCGGACCGGCCCATCTGGCCGGCCGGCCCTTCTGGAATCGTCCAGAAGCTCCCGATTAGTCACTCCGGGCCTGTGTATATATATATATATAAGGGCTGTCAAACGATTAAAATTTTTAATCGAGTTAATTACAGCTTAAAAATTAATTAATCGCAATTAATCGCAATTCAAACCATCTATAAAATATGCCATATTTTTCTGTAAATTATATATATATTCTGTAAAATAATTTGTTGGAATGGACAGATAAGACACAAGATGGCTATATTCATTCAACATACGGTACATAAGGACTGTAGTGGGCATTTCACTCTACTGTCATTTAAATCTGTCTATGCTGTTCTCACTCCGAAGCGTCTACTTTTTCCAAAGCTAGACAGCTAGTAAACAACGCCTTAATAATCAGACTTCTTCCTTTTTCATCTGATTTATTTATAAAATGGCCTCAAACCACTGTCCTCTTTAGACCGTAGTGAAACTACAAAAAAAAGTACACAAGCATTGCATTAGCAGCAACGTTAGCTTAGCACGCTATACAGGTTCACTAAACATAAACAAAAAGCGTCTCATACAAAAAAATATAACATTTCGCTTACTAACATAATATGTACATTCTTTACAACAACCATACTTACGGACAAATCTTGTCCAAGGATCACATAAGCACAACATTACAACGTAGGCGTCAGCCCGAGACGTCCTGCAGCCATATTGAACTGGCAAGAAAGCAATAAACCATGTCGCAAAGCGGCCACAAGAGTTCGCTGTTAGACAGCACAAAAAACCTTGCTGTAAAAGGCAGAATACTGTCTGAGCGGGACATGTGCATTAATTGCGTCAAATATTTTAACGTGATTAATTTAAAAAATTAATTACCGCGCGTTAACGCGATAATTTTGACAGCCCTAATATATATATATATATATATAACTACTTCGCGGTTTTTCACTTATCGTGGTGGGTTCTGGTCTCCATTAACTGCGAAAAACGAGGGATCACTTTATAAAATTATGATTGGTTATAATAATATACTTTTGTTTACTGCCCACATAACATTGTTAAATGATCATATGGAATGTAGGTTGAAGGAAAAGATGCTAACTTAACATGTAATAATAATACATGTTATACCGTGCCACACTTGTAATGTTTTTGAGAGACCAGCATGCTTCTATGGCTATGACTGCTTTGGTTAGTAACAATTAATTAATAATTCTAATGTGTACAGCTCTTAGCTCCGTTTCATTTCAGTGTGAACTATTATGGTGGGTATGTTTGAACTGAGGCACCTATCATTTCTACCATTTTTTTTTTTTCCTGGAATGAAAACTGGGTGAGTTCTCACTAAAATTACAGAGAAAACAACAATGCAATAATCATCACATTCATGTGTTTTCTGACAAAGAAAATAAAGATTTTCCTCTTCGGATATGTGGGAGAGCCCAAACGATCTTATCTGATGTGCTCGCCTTGATTCAAAAAAACACACACTAGCTTCTGCGGGCCAAGTCATCAGCCCCAGTAAAGGTCACGGGCGACCATGATAGATGGTTGCGGCTGTGGATTTAATTTAAAATAAAGAGCAATAAACACAGGGCTTGCGCTGGTGGCACAGGAGAATGATGAAAGATCCATTAGTTAAGAAAAGGTTGCAGACTCCTCCCCTGAGAGCGACTGTCACTGTGGCATCGCAAATGGTGACAAGAGGGGGACAAAGAGGGTCAGGAGGCGACATCGGCTCGACACAAGTTCCTTTCTGTCATGGCTGTCGTTTATATCAGACGTGTCTATCGCAATGGTTACTCTGAATCACGTATCTACTGAGTCAAGATAAGGAAGTCACTCAACAGGCGGTTGCCTCAGGAGGCCATGTACAGTCCCCAATAGCAGGTGACTGTTTTCCAGATCCGGCCTCAGCTCGCCAGATTCACATAGCAATCACACTCGCTGAACGTCGGTGCGCCAGATGCAGCCGGGATCATCAATCTGACCGTCCAGATGATAGGTTATGCACTGTTCCAGGGCCAACCGTTCAGACCAGATGCACTCAAAATCTGTATTTTAACGGTTGACATGTGACGTCACAGCAGCTCACACCCTGAAAGAGGGCATCCGCGCTGCAACACTAAAGAGGAGAATACGCCGGAGTCAGGCCACAACATCTTGGCGGACGGCAATTTTTTATAGTAAGCGCTTTATTCAAAGTCAAACGCATTTTGAAGTCACTGCTTGATTGTTAAAGAAGTTAATCAATCGTGCATTAACGTTACCTAGGTAACAAAATATAACTGGAGCAGACATGGGCTAGATGTGCTACAAATTTTGGCCCAATTTCATAAAATGGATCCGCCCTCAATGTCTTTTTGAAAAATGGGCCAAACTCAGTATGGATTCACTTGCTGGATCAGCAGACAGTTTGGCCCAGAATTGGTCTAGAGTAGCAGAAACCACATTAATGTATGGCCCCGATATGGCAAACATCTTACAACAACAATCTGGGCCAGCACTGGGCCGGATTTGTATCAAAACCGTTTTCGATATTAAATTTGGGGTCCATTTTGTTATTATACTATATTGTGTTTGTACAGTCCTCAACTCGGTATTTTATTTGATAGTCCTTTATCATTAAATCATTTGTAATCACATATACTGTATTTTTCCTCCCTAGGTCTACAGCTTAGAACCTGAGGCTGCTAGGTAACTTGTGAAACCCTTGAGCTCTATCTCAAAGGCCGTTGTATTCAAGTGTTCTGCCATGTCTGCAAGTTAAATCATTCAAAATTTGTTGCAGAAAAGCATGGAGGGAGAAAGTTTTTACTCTGTATTGCTGTAAATGTTTAAATGTTTGAATACTGTTAAGGCCCCTGCCCCTGAGCCCCACTCCTCCTCCATGAGTGTGTGTATATGTGTAACTGTCTTGATTGCAGGATTGGGCAGATGGGTGAGCCTGGGTCCAGGTGCCGGTTATCATCGTCAGCAGGTTACTTAAAGTGGTCCTTGGCCTCACATCAGCAACAGATCAACAATTGAACTCCACGACTTTATGACTCCAGCTTTCCACTAACAAGGAATTATGGAATCCTATTATTGAGCTCCTTTTTTGTACACCCTAGATACTGTACTATTTGGCCTGCCTGGCCGTTCACTTGTTATATCACAAAACTGCTCACCAGATTCTTTGGACACTGTCCGCCGCTCTATCTAACCGTCAATAAACTCTTGTTACCACTGCCAGTTTGCCTCCGTCTCCACGCTTTGTCCCCCGTTGCCCCAGAACCTTAACAAATACAATATGTTGTTTACAGTCAAAAAATGGGTAATCTTTAAAATGGAATTACTTGTTCCAGTGCAAATAATCTTTTTATCTGAGCCATACATTGTGGTTTCGGCTACTTTGGACCAGCATTGGCCCAACCTGTTCGCTGACCTGGGAAGTGAATTCATACTCAGTTTGGGTCTGATTCAATTTACAAAATTGGGCGGCAATTTGCTGTACATCTGGCCCAGTGCTGGCCCAGATTGGGTAACATTTGTGCCATATCCGGGGCAAACATTAATGTCAGGTCTGCTACTTTGGACCAGTTCTGGTCCAAAACTGCTGATACGGCAAGTGAATCCGTACTGAGTTTGGCCCATTGTTGAAAAAGACAGCGGGGTTGATCTGTTTCAGGAAATTGGGCCTAAATTTGCTGTACATCTGGCCCATGTCCGCTCCAATTATATTTTGCTATCTGGGGTATCTCAAAAAAGGAGCACATCCTAAATTTTTTGACACTGAAATTTCTGAATGTCAACAAAAATGGTAATAAAACAAAAAATAAAATTAAAAAAAATATATATTTTTTCAATAAAAAATGTGAGGGGGTTTGCTCACTTTTGTTATACAGGGAAGATTATATGCAAATAAGTGCACACTGAGCGGTACATGAAGCATCTGAGTCGTGTCACTGGAGAGCCAGTCTGTAGTTGTTCACCTCAAAACAAACATTCGCACAGGATCCCTCTGTTGCGCAATTAAGGACAATTTTCATCTTTCTACCGCTAATGGCGTTTAATAGGTTTCATCGGCCAAAAACTGACAGCGTGATGTATTCAGCCAACGATCCAAACTAATGACTGCCATCAAATGTAATTTCAGTTCTAAGCTGTGGTTATCTCAGTGGAGCCCTATTCAGTTAGTGTCACCTTTTAACTACAGCGTTTGGCTAAGACACATGGGCCAATGTAAACACAAGTGAAGGCTATCGCCTATTAGTGCTGCTGATTGGGCTTGGGTTTATTTTCAGTTTACAACATGAGAAGCAACACTTATATTACTCTTGGAAGGGGAATAACTAGTGGTGGTGAGATGACCCTGGCCAAGTAAGATCTATAATATAATTGCTAATTTGGTAATAATATTTTGTGGATCAGTTTTGAGTAAACTACTCAAATCATATTTATTATAATATCATTCATATCTGCTTTTTGCATATGATGTAGTGTTGTTGGCTTTATCAAGCAGTGACCTTCAACTCCCACTGGACTGGTTTGCAGCCGAGTGTGAAGCGGTCCGATCAAGTCATTTTCAAAGTATCGGAATCGGCAAAAAAATATTGGACATGCCTTTTTTTAATATATACTGTATATTTTTTAATTAAATCGTTTTCTAATTGTATTTAAAGTCACAGACAAAATGTCTTACACTCATCCAGAGTCTTTAGTTTTGGTTTAAAGATTGGTACATAATAACAACAAACATCTTCCCCTGCCCAAAAACTGTTTATTTAAAATTTTTATTGTTTACATATTTTATGGCACAGTGCTGATAAGCGTTGTTTTGATCCAAAGCAGTGGAAAAATGTCATGTTGGACAATAAAAAAAGATACTTGGAGCAATTGAATTGAGTTTTATTCATTTTTTTCTTAATGCATTGCCAAAATGTATATGATTGGGAAAAATTATCGGGAATGATTGTAATTGAATCGGGAGCAAAAAAAAAAGTAATCAAATCGGGAAATATTGGGATTGGCAGATACTCAAACTAAAACAATCGAGATCGGATCGGGAGCAAAAAAACATGATCGGAACAACCCTATATAATATAATTGCTAATTTGGTAATAATATTTTGTGGATCAGTTTTGAGTAAACTATTCAAATAATTTTTATTATAATTTAATTCATATCTGCTTTTTGCAGATTATTTAGTGTTGTTGGCTTCATCAAGCCGTGACTGTCAACTCTAACTGGAACAGTTCACAGCCGAATGTGAAGCGGTCAGGATGAATCAGGAACTCCAAATCCCTAATTGGAGGAGTTCAAGGATCTCGGAGTCTTGTTCACGAGTGACAGGAAAATGGAACAGGAGATCGCTCGGCGGATCGATCCCGAGTCTGCAGTGATTCGAAGAATGCATCGATCCGTCGTGGTGAAGAGGGAGCTGAGCCGAAAGACGAAGCTTTCTATTTACCGGTCGATCTACGTTCCTACAAGGTGTGGGTGGTGACCGAAAGAACAAGATCCCGGATACAGGTGGCCGAAATGAGTTTCTTCCGTCGGGTGTCCGGGCCCTCGCTGAGAGGTAGGGTGAGAAGCTCGGTCGACTGGGAGGGGCTCGGAGTATAGCTCCTCCGCATCAAGAGGAGCAAGATGAGGTGGCTTTAGGCTTAGGATGCCTCCGGGGCGCCTCCCCGGTGAGGTTATCTGGGCACGTCCCAATGGGAGGAGGCCACTGGGCCGACCCAGGACACGCTGGAAAGATTGTCTTCCGGCTTGCTTAGGAACACCCCAAGAAGAGCTGGATGAAGTGGCTGGGGAGAGGGAAGTCTGGGCATCCCTTCTAAAGCTGCTACCCCCGCGAACCGACCTCGGATAAGCTGGAGAAAATGGATGGATGGGTATAAAATTGCAGGCAAGTAATCAAATGATTGCATGTTCATATCTTGGACTGGACTGGATTACCTTTGGGTTCAGCCAAAAATTTTGTAGAAAATACTGTCGATCAGAGGTGTCGAACACATTTGGATTGGCTGGCCACATTTATGGTAATTAGATTACCGTAGTTTTCGGACAATAAGCCGCTACTTTTTTCCTTCATTTTGAATCCTGCGGCTTATAGTTGATTTATTTGGGTTAATAGGTAACACTTTTGTTGATTTTTTTTTTCTTCTCATGACTGTGTCATGTCATAATTATGACTGTCTAATGACAGTCTCATGGCACCACTGTCAAATAAAGTGTTACCAAATACCATAACTAGCAAGTAATGAAAAAACTAGAACAGTAACTGAAGATATAAATAGCACAGAACATGAATCTTGATTGTTATTTAAATTTGTCGCACAGCAATGCATGCTTGGAGGCATGTTGGACAATGACAGTGTTGACAGCAGGTGGCATCAGAGGTTGCCTGTCACCCCCAAGGGAGCAGTGATGGCTAAATGGAGCTTCTCGAAGCAATGAAGCTTTGCACCCAATTGGTTCAAAGCTTCATGACGGTTGATTTGGTCTTATGACTTATGATCTTGAAGTCTTATGATGGCGCTGTCAAATAAAGTGCTACTGGTCAATATCTTTTGGTGTAAATATCCCATAATACAGTGAGGACAACTGCGGCTTATAGTCCAGTGCAGCTTATCTATGAACAAATGTCGTTTTTGTCTCAAATTTGTCTGGCAGGGGCTTATAGTCAGGTGCGTCTCATAGTGTGAAAATTAAAGTAGTTTTGGCCAAATAGGCTAACTCACTAGCTTCTGTTCATTCGCCTCCGCCCATTCAAAATAGAATGGTTGTTGAGCACTGTCAATGGCAATGGAAGATAAGCATTCACAGCCAATCCTACCAGTATAAGTGAATTAATTAGACGTCTATCCTTGACAATGGCAGGTAATAAGTTCATTTTGCATCACTTCCATGTCATTTTAAGATACTTTCGGGTCACACCCTGTAAATTTTGGATCATTTTCTGTTGATTTTTCTGGCATTTTCGGGTTACTTCCTGTTGTTTTTTTGTCCCTTCCTGTTGGTTTTGAGGCATTTCCTTGTCACCTTAGTGTTAACTCATTGACTGCCATTGATAGTGCCAGACGTCCAATCCCATTTTGATTGGAAGGGGGCGAATGAATGAATCTGCACACACTCGATCGTTCAAATCACAAATCTACGGTTTTACAGTGGCAATATCAAAATAAAAGCATGTGATTTTGTACAACGTGCCTGCCAGGCAGAGCAACACCACGGGCCAGATTGGACCCCCTACCGGGCCGCTTCTGGCCCGTGGGATATACATATGACACCCCTGCTGTAGATGGCAAACGGACCATAATTGAACATTGTTATTGTTACAAACAAACGTGATGCATGTGAGTACAGACAGCCTTTCAGTGTCGTAGCCATTCATTTAGCTCTTTGCCTTTTCGACTTATTGGATCGCTTTTTCGCAGCACCCAAACGTTAGCGCCCATGTCTTATTATTACAGCCACTTCAGGAGCCATTTGCTGAAAAGCTTTATGCAAATTGTAATTAGCAGTAATTAAAACCCAGCCGGCCATGAATGACTGCTGTGGTACCAGTGTATTATTTACAGAACGTAATTGAATCTAATGATTTTACGGTGTCAAATCAGCAGGAGGTCTGAGACGGGGTGAGGAATGGGAAAATTCCCCATGATCATTTCTTAAATACCGTATTATGATTGGGTAATGGTAGATCGGTGGTCTTGAGTGTTCTGGAGTTTGATTGCAAGTAAGAGTAAAATTACGTGGTGGAGTTTCCATTGAGGATGTCTGCACCGTGACAAAGTGAGAGGCATTAGACCTTTAGACATTTGGTTTATGATTTGATATTGACAATAAGTCATCCTTAAGGGATTGTTGTCTTTTATAGTGCTGCACCTCAGCTCAGTTATAGTATATTGTTGACTTTGTCACAACTGACGGGCTTATAGTCATGATGGAAAATTATATACCTCTCTTGTTGGATTCTATTACTTTGGAAACAATGTGGAAACAGTCCAGTTTAGCAGAATAAAGGTCAGCATCAGTGCCTTTCAAAATCAAGCCGTCTTCTGCCAGCATGGTTTGTTAAAATGACTTTTTTTTTTTTTTAACAATAACAGTGTTCTCTTGTGTAATTAGTCCAGCCAGCTACATGTGTGATGATGCAAGTATATTAATTCAAATCATATATAATAATTAACATAATAATTCTTTACCTCTGCCTGGTTTTTTAATGTGTCAACCCTATTTTTTTGTGATTAAACAGGCTGACCTTGCCTTTGGGTCTGCCTTTTGGTCCCTCACACTGACAGCTCAATTGCTTAAGTTCTTTTTAACCTACTGCTCCAATATCAATAAAAATACAACTGTGCTTGTTAAAAAAATGTGTTTTAGTTGTTTTTTTATGAAAACATTAAAATATCGACAACTATACTTGCTACTAGGTGAACAATATGCAGTACAGTGAGGTTCAAAAATTGTATTTAGTAAACATGATTTAAATGGTAAATGGTGTTATACTTATATAGGGCTTTGCATTGTTCAAATAATGATTGGGTTTATTATACATTTTCTGAAGTTGTTGACCTGTGCGTTTCATACAATGCTGGCCAAAAGTATTGGTACACCTGCAATTCTGTCAGATAATGCTCAATTTCTCCCAGAAAATGATAGCAATTACAAATGCTTTGGTAGTAATATCTTCATTTATTTTGCTTGCAATGAAAAAAACACAAAAGAGAATGAAAAAAATAAATAAATCATTTTACACAAAACTTCAAAAATGGGCCAGACAAAAGTATTGGCACCCTTTGAAAAACCATGGATGCTTCTCTAATTTGTTTAATTAACAGCACCTGTTATTTACCTGTGGCACATAACTAAGAACACGAAATCACACTTACAGCCAGTTAAAATGGATTAAAGTTGACTCAACCTCTGTCCTGTGTCCTTGTGTGTACCACATTGAGCATGTGGAAAAAAAAGAAGACTTAAGAACTGTCTGAGAACTTGAGAAGCACAATTGTGAGGAAGCATGGGCAATCTAAAGGCCATCTCCAAAGACCTAAATGTTCCTGTGTCTACTGTGTGCGGTGTCATCAATAAGTATAAAGTCCATGGCACTGTGGCTAACCTCCCTAGATGTGGACGGAAAAGAAAAATTGACGAGAGATTTCAACAAAAGATTGTGCGGATGGTGGATAAAGAACCTCAACTAACATCCAAACAAGTTCAAGCTGTCCTGCAGTCCGAAGGTACAACAGTGTCATCCCGTACTATCCGTCAGCATCTGAATGAAAAGGGACTCTGTGGTAGGATACCCAGGAAGACCCCACTTCTGATCCATAGACATAAAAATGCCAGGCTGGAGTTTGCCAAAACTTACCTGAGAAAGCATAAAAAGATGTTGGAAGAATGTTCCCTGGTCAGATGAGACAAAAGTAGAGCTTTTTGGGAAAAGGCATCAACATTGAGTTTACAGGTAGAAAAAAAACGAGGCCTTCAAAGAAAAGAACACGGTCCCCACAGTCAAACATGGCTGAGGTTCCCTGATGTTTTGGGGTTGCTTTGCTGCCTCTGGCACTGGACTGCTTGACCGTGTGCATGGCTTTATGAAGTCTGAAGACTACCAATAAATTTTGCAGCATTATGTAGGGCCCAGTGTGATAAAGCTGGGTTTCCCTCAGAGGCCATGGGTCTTCCAGCAGGACAATGACCCAAAACACACTTCAAAAAGCACTAGAACATGGTTTGAGAGAAAGCACTGGAGACTTCTAAAGTGGCCAGCAATGAGTCGAGACACCTGTGGAGGGATCTAAAAATGGCAGATTGGAGAAGGCACCCTTCGAATCTCAGAGACCAAAAGCAATTGGCCAAAGAAGAATGGTCTAAAATTCCAGCAGAGCATTGTAAGAATGTCACTGATGGATATCGGAAGCGGTTGTTCACAGTTATTTTGTCTAAAGTTCTACCAAGTATTAGGCTCAGGGTGCCAATACTTTTTTGAGTTTTGTGTAATTTGATCATTATTTTTTTTTCATTCTCTTTTGTGTTTTTTCATTGCATTTTTTCAAAATAAATGAAGATATTACAACCGAAGCATTTGTACATAATTGCAATCATTTTCTGGGAAAAATTGATGATTATCTGACAGAATTGCAGGGGTGGCAAAACTTTTGGCCAGGACTGTAAATACTTTGCGTGTTGAATTAATAAAATGCTTTAACTCTCAATAATCAACTTCTCTATGAGACTGGCTCTAACCAGTTAATTTTCAAATGCAGAAAAAGAAAGAAGAGGGTCCCCCACAGCTGGATTTTTGGCAGATTTTATGGGTGAAACATGGTCATTTAACAATGGTCGTGATGCAGAAATCGCAGACATCAATGAGTGGTCGAGCTTTTCATTTTCATATATTTACCCTTTGAAACTTTAAAAAAAATTTTTTTTTCTTTGTTTGGATTGATTGTTTATCATCTAAAATATTGGGGAAAATGCGACAGTAACGAAAAAATACAATTAAACGATAGTTATGAGGTAGATATCCGTGACTTTTTTACAGACGCCAATTTTTTCATTGTGACATAATTTGTTCCAAAGTTTGAAATATGCAAGTGAATAATTTTATAAAGTATTTTATTTTAAACTAAATATTAGACATCAATTTATGATTGTACGCTAAGAATGATAGACATTTAATAAAATATAATTACTTACTTACTTACTTTTTATGGCTGGGTTGAAACAAAAGCGGTTGCGCGCTGTCTGTAAACGGGGGTCTCCAGGGTAAAACGGACAAATTATAAATAGTTCGGGGGCTTAATGCGCCATGAATCTGCTGTAGCAGCATATAGACATATTGTCCTATCAAACACAATTTATTTTGGCCTAAAATACAGCAGTTTATTTTAAAGAGGAGTGCAAGAGCAGAAACTGCTTTTTCAGTCTTGTCTGTTTTCCACCATATGTATGCAAAATATGATAATGTAAGTTATTGTGTATTCTAGGTGAAGGGAATAGTTTGATCACTTATATCCTGTTAGCTGATTTGTCTCTGCCAATAATGAGTCATGTAAGTGCAGTGCCATACTTTAGGATGATGATATAGAAGTTTAAACAAGGTGTAAAGAATGGGGGTGGGGACATCAAGTCACATTCTTCATTTTGCTGCGCCTGCATTTGCACTGATGCTTACTGAAATCCTAGTACACCATTCGACAGACGAAACATGTCGGGTCAACCATCCAGCCATCTAAACCGCTTATGTCCTCAATAGGCATGTTGAAAATCTGCCTAGGGATGGGCGATACCAGTGATTTTGGTTTCGATCTGATACCAAGTAACACCAAGGCCAAATATTGCGATCCCGATCCGATATCGATACCGGAAGTTCATATATATACAACCCTGCAGAGTTCTCAGCCATTCTGATGATATCTAATGTACAACTACAGCAAGAACTAAAAAAAACTATTAAAAGTCTCTTTGTGTCAAATATGCATTGCAATGGAAAAACTGCTGCTTTTAATAACTAGCAAAGCAGTTTCCCTACAAACTCATAAACCAATCCATCAACAACAAAATCTGGTTTGTCAGTCTCACTCTTTAACCATGACCCTTAAATTCATATGCACAGAACATTCCCTGCTACACGTTGTATTTGATCAAATTTTAATCTACCTAAATTAAATATTATTGATCAAATTAAAGAACGAATTAATAGTGGCATGTTACCACCCTCTAATGGTAGACCATTAAAAACAAATCCAATAAACAGTAGTCACTTGCTGTTTTTGAATTTTATTTTGCTAACACAATCTTTAAACAAGGGCGGCACGGTGGCTGAGTGGTTAGCACGTCTGCCTCACAGTTCTGAGATCAAGGGTTCAATCCCGGGCTTCGGCCTTCCTGTGTGGAGTTTGCATGTTCTCCCCGTGCCTGCGTGGGTTTCCTCCGGGAACTCCGGTTTCCTCCCACATCCCAAAACATGCATGGTAGGCTGATTGAGCACTCTAAATTGTCCGTAGGTATGAGTGTGTGCGTGAATGGTTGTATGTCTCCTTGTGCCCTGCGATTGGCTGGCAACCAGTTCAGGGTGTCCCCTGCCTACTGCCCGTAGTTAGCTGGGATAGGCTCCAGCACCTCCGCGACCCTCGTGAGGAAAAGCGGCATGGAAAATGAATGAATGAATGAATCTTTAAACAGATTTTGAAATAATTGAAACGGACCTTTAACAAAATAAAAACTAAATAGCAAAAAAACATAGGAAACCAAGCATTTGCTTGTAACATAAAACAATATGGAAGAATATATTTCACAGAAAAATAAATATTAAACAAAATAAATATTAAACATAAAATATTTTTAAAAAGTGTGCACAAAAATATTCCCAAAAAATAGACAAAGAAAATATAATATATTAATTCTACATATCGATACTTTTGCTTGGGAAACAATACCTAAAACATAATGCGCTGGATCGAAATATCGATATTTTGGTATCGATCCGCCCATCCCTAGTAAAAAGCAAGGTTCACCCCGGACCTGTCGCCAGTCAAGTTGAACCTTTATGGCCTACGCTTTTTTTTTGCTCTACAGAGTCTCAGACGGAACCTTAATAGAACTAAAGAAGTTAACACAACCCAATTGTTCATACTTTACCCCCCTTGCTGCTCACCTTTTGGTCAGCAGCATATAAATATAAGGGCTTATACCATCTGCCTGGATTTACTTAAGATGCAAGGGGAGAAGCCAAGAATTTATCTCCAGCTGCACATGTAAGCTGACAAAGGCAGAACAAAAAAAGTAGGCGAGTGTGAAGAAAAATGCTTGAGAGTAAATACCGTGTAGAGAAGCATGCAGCAGCCTCCTCTTGATGGCCCGGCTCACAGCAGGAAATGATGATTGCGGAATGGAATTCAGCTACAAGGAGAATGAAAAGAAAATGAAGAGAGATGAGCGCTCGGTATTGCTCTGGCCATTAGTGCTAAAAAACTCCAGGCCTTTTATTTCTTTGGGCGATGAGGCACACCACGTTATCCACTTCAGTTTTCACTTAATTAAGACACATTTTGATTTTGCAATTTGAGCTGACTAAAGTGAACAAAGCTTTAGCTAGATTTGTTCATAAAAAAGAAAAAAAATCACATGCAGCTAAATGTGCTAACGGCAAGATGCGGGTTATTCTTTTGTGCAAAAAATAGTACGGGTTTAGTTCCTCGAAAAGAGGCTAAGAGGGTTTTTTTACTTTGTATTTTTTTCAAAAGGGATTTATTCAAAAGGAGGTCTTCGTATGTACAAGTACTTGTTTGTAACAGTGGACATTTTTGAGCGTTTTTTTTTTTTTCTTTCCCTTAAGGTTCAAGTCAGCTTTATTGTCAAATATGCTATATGCACATGACATATAACATGAATGGCTGGCAACCAGTTTAGGGGGTAACCTGCCTCCTTCCTGTTGTTACCTGGGATAAGCTCCAGCACCTCTGCGACCCTTGTGAGGATAAGCGGTTCAGAAGGTGAATGAATGAATGAATGAATTAATTAATGAATATACAAATATACACACATAGAGATGTGACCGGAAATCTAGCGCCGAAAACCTTGTGGTCAAAAATAGCTAAAATTGCTTTTTTGGTTTTTGGTTAAAAGGCCAAAAGTTTACCACAGAGAAGTGTGAAGAACCTTAGTCCTCTTGTAATGACGTAATCAAAACATGGCAAACTAACACTACTGACCCAAAAGCCAACATGTCCGTGGTTTGCAAGTATTTACTTATTATTTATTTAGATATATCAAAGAAATATACAGTATCAACTATTAAATTAAGGAAAATAAATTTGTTTCATCGCTGCTACACAGCTATAGTGCATTTGAGCCCGTGCGTGAGTAGTTTGGAGTTCAGTCAAGCAAAGAATATACAAATAAAGTGGTATTTAAATGCATACATATGCATTTTCTGTGGTTTAGTACAATATGTTTATCGCACGACCACTTCCTCTTTTTGTCACTTTTTTTCTATAACTTCCACACCCCCTCTGCCAGTCACCGTTTAATTCGGCCAGGAGCGACTTCGCTCGGCTTCGTTGCTGCTAGAACTTGGCCCACTCGCCTGGCTCTCGATCCATTCCATTTGTTGCGCAAGAAAACGCCGAGTCTTATTTTAGGGAGTAGGAGACATTGTAATAGCCTTGTAAAGAGCTTTACTAGTTTCGACGAAAAAGGAATTGCTCTTTGTTGTTGTTGTGAACTACAGTTCCACACAAACGTACGTCGAGATCTCATTTACAATTTCTAATGGGGTGCAAAATCTGACAGAACATTTAGAACGCACCCTCCAACAGGGTCAGAATCGGCACCTTTTAAACTAAATGTCTTGAGCCTCCGGGGTTTGTAGAACCAATGCCAAGGCAAATGGCATTAATCCATTTCTCCCAGAAAATGATTGCAATTACAAATGCTTTGGTAGCCATGTCTTCATTTCTTTTGCTTTCAATGAAAAAAAAAAACACAAAAGAGAATGAAAAAAAAAAAATTATCATTTTACACAAAACTCTAAAAATGGGCCAGCGTAATAGACCCTACCCACGTGACGTCACAACTCCGCTCTCCTGAATGGTACCGCCCACTTGTCCGTCAAAACATAGTGTTAACCTGTTACGGCTACGTACATTTCTCCTATTTACGGCGTGTTTTTCTGCTCCTTAACATTAATAATCAAAATGGTGAAGGCGTGTGTGGCTGTTGGTTGCACTAACAGAGAAGATGGAAGGAGAGACTTGAAGTTTTACCGTATTCCGAGGGATCCAAAGAGGAGAGCGAAATGGACGGCTGCAATTCGACGTGAAAACTGGGCACCAAAAAATCACCACAGACTATGTAGTAGTCATTTTATATCCGGTAAGATGCATTTAAGATATACTTAGAGGGGTTTGGGCTGACAAATAACCACAATTAAGATCATTGCGAGGCTAATCGCCGACAACATACGACGTAGTACGACATAGTTTCAAATTCAAGATGTTTGTGACTTCCCTTTCTTCCACCATCGTTATTTTTTGAATAATATTTAGCTGGTACCAAGTGAAAGAAACTGGCCTCGTCTACGGGGCTGACAAATAACCACAATTAAGATCATTGCTAGGCTAATCGCCGACAACATACACGTATGTATGTAGTGAGAGTGCTATCGCTAAACCATATAAACATTAAAAGCCTTAACTCCATTGACAAACGACATGAAATACATTAGACTTGACAGTGGATGTTAGCAATAACAAAAGATTTTGAATTGAAAATTTCGTAACTCACCTTTCCAAGCACAAGATAGATTCCTGCCGAATTTTCGTGGACGAGGACCTGTTTCACCCAACCAGCAACGAAGTATTTATAAGCCTCCAAGCTCTTGAAGTTTTTCAAATTTTCGTGAGAATAGGCTGATTTTGTGTGGACAAGATAATTGTAAATATCAGCGTAGCAGATGTCAGGCAGACAGGGCGAAGACAGTGGGTCGAAAAACATCGATTTGGGCATCAAATATGGATCTGGCGACTGTATAGAACGATGCTTTTCCACATAACGCCTTTTATGCAACACATCCAGTGAGTTTACGGCATCAGAAAGCACCGGGTCTTCCATGAAATGCATTTTAAATTCCTCGATCAATTGAAAACAATGCTAATACAGAGACAAAATGACGGACAAGTGGGCGGAACCACACAGCGAGCACGTGGTTTTGTGACGTCGGTGGGTAGGGTATATACTTGGTAGTACAACCTTTAGACAAAAAAACTGAACAGACGCTTCTGGTATCCATCAATGCGTTTCTTACAATGCTCTGCTGGAATTTTAGACCATTCTTCTTTGGCCAACTGCTCCAGGTCTCTGAAATTTGAAGGGTGCCTTCTCCAAACCGCCATTTTCAGATCTCTCCACAGGTGTTCTATGGGATTCAGGTCTAGACTCATTGCTGGCCACTTTAGAAGTCTCCAGGGCTTTCTCTCAAACCATTTTTTAGTGTATGACCTCTGAGGGAGACCCAGCTTTCTCACGCTGTTCCCTACATTATGGTGCAAAGATTGTTGGTAGTCTTCAGACTTCATAATGCCATGCACATTGTCAATCAGTCCAGTGCCAGAGGCAGCAAAGCAAACCCAGAACATCAGGGAACCTCCGCCATGTTTGACTGTGGGCACCGTGTTCTTTTCTTTGAAGGCCTCATTTGTGTTTCCTGTAAACTCTTTGTTGATACCTTTTCCCAAAAGCTCTACTTTTGTCTCATCTGACCAGAGAACATACTTCCAAAACGTTTTTGGCTTCTCATGTAAGTTTTGGCAAACTCCAGTGTGGCTTTTTTATATCTCTGGGTCAGAAGTGGGGTCTTCTTGGGTATCCAACCACAGGGTTCCTTTTCATTCAGATGCCGATGGATAGTACGGGTTGACACTGTTGTACCCTCGGACTGCAGGACAGCTTGAACTTGTTTGGATGTTAGTCAAGGTTCTTTATCCACCATCCGCACAATCTTTCGTTGAAATCTCTTGTCAGTTTTTCTTTTCCGTCCACATCTAGGGAGGTTAGCCACAGTGTTATGGGCAAGACACTTATTGATGACACTGCGCACTGTAGACACAGGACCATTCAGGTCTCTTTGAGATGGACTTGTAGCCTTGAGATTTTCCGTACTTCCTCACAATTTTGCTTTTCAAGTCCTGAGACAGTTCTTTGGTCTTCTTTCTTTTTTCTATTCTCAGTGTGGTACAAACAAGGACACAGGGCAGTGGTTGAGTCAACTTTAATCCATTTTAACTGGCTGCAAGTGTGATTTAATTATTGCCACCACCTGTTATGTGCCACAGGTAAGTAACGGGTGCTGTTATGCTGTTAATTACACAAATTACAGAAGCATCACATGATTTTTCAAAGGGTGCCAATACTTTTTCCGGCCCATTTTTGGAGATGTAAAAAAGAAAATGATTTTTTTTTGTTTTTTAATCATTCTCTTTTGTTTTCTCATTTCAAGCAAAATAAAAGGAAGACATTACTACCAAAGCATTTGTAATTGCGATCGTTTTCTGGGAGAAATTGAGCATTATCTGACAGAATTGCAGGGGTGCCAATACGTGTGTGTGCGCATATATTATATATATATATATATATATATATATATATATATATATATATATATATATATATATATATATATATATATATATATATATATATGTAGTGGGGAGAACAAGTATTTGATACACTGCCAATGGGAAAACCCATACTTTACCCATACATACCATCAAATACTTGTTCTCCCCACTGTAGATATATATAGATATATACACATACATACTGTATATATCAAAGCGAACACAACACAGAAATTAAATAGAAACACAATCATGGATATTAATGAATGAATTAAATGCTCCAAACAGTATCACATAGGTTACACAGTATGTTTTTGACATTAACAATATATTGGATTTTCCCCACTGCAAAATGTCTGACATACTGTATTTCACTATGTGCTTATTTTGTCATTAGTTCTGCGCTCTAGATGCGAGCTCTCACACAAACAAGTGGACACGCACACTGACAAGCTGCTGGATGTGGTTATTGACATCTCTATCAGTCTACGACACATAAGGCATCATCTGCTCACTTGCGTGTGTAATACTGGCAGCTAGAATAATAATGGCTGTCAGCCCAAGGTGTGTATCTCACATCAGGAACTGTTGGACCGTGACAGCCCGTAATGTATTGCGCTTGTTTGCCTTGCATATTTCCCTAAAAATGGAAGGTCAGCAGAGCTTGAGCGGTACTTATCAAACCCAAATCTGCTCAGACGAAGGTGATATGCAGTCTCTCTGACATGACTGTTGCTAATGATGCACGCTACGATGGTTTTGCACTCTCCATTCACTGTAATACGACAGAAAGGGCTTTACTTCATAGATGATGGGATGTAGACGTGTACAATTTACTCTGTGCTGATGGCTGTGAGACATCTGCAGTAAAAATGTCAAGGTATCTGGCTATAAATGGGCACTTTTTTTTTTACAATATGTTGTTTGTCTTAGAAAATCACAAGACCAAAATGCCAAAACTGCTGCATGACATGCAAAAATTGACATTTTAAGGTGTTAAGCCGTTTTAATAGTCAAGAAAAGGAACCTTCTCCATTTAATTTAATATTAAGGGATCAAGGTGAAATAATAAACTCAGTGCATTGTTTAATATTTTATTAGAGTTCAATACAAGAGCTGGAAACCCCCCGTTGCAGTTTGGTTTGACACTCCCAAAGGTATTATTTAACCAAATGTTCATAGGCGTAATTTATAGGGGGGTTGGGTGGGTTGCCGACTCAATAATTTAAACCAGCCACCAATGATTATTAGATATTATAAACACGACAATGCTCATGTTTTCACAATAGCAGTCAAAAAAAGTGACATTGTTCTGACAACCAACACCCCGCGCTGAGATTTGGTTTTGCCCACCACGGACGGTGTGTCGCTCTGTCAGTTACCCATTGACAGTTCCAGTGGTAATGAATAGATCAGTGCAACCAACAATTTTAAATTGTTTCGGAAAACAATAAAAAGATCTCCCCAAAGGAGGTAGGATACCGCTAGGGCTCCAATTGCACCACTCACAAGTCAAATGTTGAATGTACGACAACCTTCCGCGGTCCAATGGCTTAGCTATAATGGGTGGGAAAGGCAGATTACACGATTATCTTTGACAATTACCCGAACAGGAAACAGAGTAAATTTTGACCAGCAATATTTGTACTCTTAAGCACTGGGTCGAGTACTCTGTCTATCTCAGCCTATATATAATAATCACACACATTGTTATTATTATACTAAATGCGCAATTAGTTGTTTTTTTTCTCATTATTTTCATCATTTATTAATCAGGAGAAAGCAGTGAATAGGAAGGGGTTATCGGGGGACAGAAAGGAAGGAGGTAGACAGAAGAGAAGAAGAACAACAACAACAAGTCATAAATTATTACACACCTACAATATGCTACCTATGAATATAGTGGTACTATCGTTTGCTAATTATGGCTACGTCTACACTAGGACAGATAATGGCCTTAAAACAGAACTACCAAGAGTGGATCAGTTGATCACTTTTGTATCCAGAAAAGGGTCATCTGACTGTAATCAGCATATCTTTTGTGATCATCAAAGTTCCTTATTAATCATTCCTATTCACACTCGCAAAACCACAGGGTTGGATTGCTGCAATTAGGATCTTGAGTGTTTGCAGGGCAGGGCTGCCTGTTTGCGGAGGAATGTCTCAAATTACAGCACTGGAAAGAACAGCCGTCTCCATCACTCTGAATATTTAGTTGCACTGTTTCTTGTATGTATGGTGCTATAATTGTCATATCACTGATGATGGATGGCAGCATAAGACAACAAAAGAAACTATACACAGTACAAGGGACAGTGTAATAAAAGACAAAACATTTTTTATGTGGTGACATATGACACTTTTCTGGGGGCTAGGGGTTAGAGGTTGTTGCAGTTTTTCCTTTTGTGCCTTCTTTGCGCCCACACGAGAGTGAGTCAATTCCTTTGCAAGACCCACCAAGAAGTCCACCCGTCGCTTTTGCCTTCCGGTGCATGCCTGATACAACACATACAGTAAGCATTCAGTCCTGCTATGTCAATCATATTGTAGAACACGGCGACTGGCTATCTCCATGTTCCTCCATGTTTGACAAAGCCAAGGGAGCCCTGGATTTGCAAATATTCAAGAGGCTAATTGCAGCTATCCGTAGTGAAACCCTTCCTTCACACCTATGCAGCGACTCCACAGGAGTGCGTAGGGGGTTGTCTGCTTGATTGCTTGTTTGAGTGATCTTATTTTTTGACAAAACCAAGTACTCAGTTTGGCATGGGGGGGTCAATTGATGCCTTTCTGGTCTTTCTTTATAGCGGAAAAAACCTCCGGGACTTCCAGTAGCTGCCTAGTATAGCTAAGCTATCCGTGTAATAATTGAATACAAAGGAAATGATGTCATGGACCGTCCCATCACCATTACGCATTATGGCATTGTAAACAATGGAGGCGAATGGTAGAGACACGGCGTTCCAACTCTTCTCTTTACAACTGAGAGAGCTTGTAAATATTTTTTTTCTGAATTACAAGGCAAAAAAATTATACTTCCTAGTGAAGATTTAGCCTATACTGTATTAGCCCGTGGGTACCATGTGGGGGGCCTAATAACTGAGGAGAAAGAGAAGGGAAGGTGAGTCAAAAGGAGACATAATTAGGATGAGGCGTACTTATTCAGCAATGTGTGGTAAGGAACATAGTATTATGTAAATCACCTGAAAGTGTGGATATGTTGACATCTTATTCTATGCTACCTGATCGCTAATCCCGACACCGACAACTCTCTACTGAGTGTGTCTAATTGCAGCCAGTCACTCACTGAGATGTGTGATAATCCTGCAAAGTGGCCACTGCCATCCCCCGGGACCCCGTGCGGCCCCCAGGACCATCCGCACCAAAATTAAATGCCCCTCACGGAAGGGATGAGGTGACGCGCCACCGTCCCTCAAGCCCTCCACATCCGCCGCGCGCTACGGGATCACTAGGCTCGGGGCAGGAAAGGATCCCCACCAGGAGGGGGCAACACCCTGTCACCGATCTGCAACGGGGCCCAAGGAGGATGCCCAGGTAGATAAGAGAGAGAAAGGCGGAAGCAGGTGAACGCTGAGAGGCTGCCGCGGGGCAGTGCAGGACCAGAGCCCTGACACTCCCGCAACTGACAGCCCAGGCGGCTTGGGAGCCCTGCTATATAGATTAGTAAAATTAGAGCTGCCTGCTGTACAATGTGTATGTGTGTGTACAGACCTGCTTCAGGTAGAGAGCAGCATTCACAGCAGGGGTTACTGAGGATCTTTTTTAAGTTTTTCAAATTCAAAAACAGCTTCTTCAGTCCAAATTTGTCATGCTCATGCGTTTTCTCCATACAAGACGTGCACAATGGCAGCACACACGCATGCTGGATAGTTTACGTACTACTACTACTACTACTACTACTAAGCTACCACAAAAAAAGAGTTCGATTTCACCTACAGTGTGTGTTGGAGTTTTTGCATTGGAAATAAAAGCGCCCGTGTATTTTAATGCAATTCCCTGCAGCTAGATGGTGCAATGACACACAAACACATTTCAAAACTTAAAGGTCCAATAAGCCTCAGTTTAACGCCCCTTTTCACAAATACCGCCTTATTCAACGTGACCTGGTAGCAACCAAGGTGCTTCAATATGTTTTTTTTACCCCCTAAAAAATCTACCAAAACACTTTTTCCCTCCCCAACACCAGGGGGTGCTACAGCACCCCACTTGCCGCGCCACTGCCGGTAGAAATCTCACAACCACGATTTTCGACTCAAAAGTTACACACTTGTAAATATACATACAAATAATAATGTTTCCGTTTGCAACTTGGAAGCGTTTTGAGTATATATGAATTATATTTAAGTATTTTGCTTTCACCCATTTAGCTAATTAGTAATACCTTCCAGTGTGATTAGGTCGATCTATTTAAGGCCACTGCAAGCTACACATCAAATCCCTAAGGAGATCTGCATGGAAATATAGCAACACTTTTGCATATGAAGAATTGTGAAAATGTGTAATTGTTATTCATGAAAAATACAAAGTGACAAAGTCGACATTTCCTAGCTGCAGTGGGGAGTAAAATAAAACATGAGTTGCTTTATTGGCAGCCCAGGGGAACGTTGCTCCCTTCAATGAATATCATTTGGCATATCCCCACCCCACGTCTTCAATAATTTACAGTATTGATTTGAAACAAAGTCATACACTGTGAAGTGCACACTGCCTCCATTTATTGGTCTAGTGATCTGTGGCTTATGATTTTGTACACAAAGATCCTTACGTGTGAATGTACGGGTCCTATAGGAAACAGGAATACGTTAGGATGGAAAGAAATATGATGTTGGACACCTATACGTCACCTGTGACATCGTGATAGCGCCACACAGGCGCGATGGAATGTATCATGGGCCAAATAAACAAAACACTGGAAGGAAACCTCTTAATACACCTTTTTTGAAAAGTCCTTCACATTATTAATGATATCACCTACCTTTTTTGACACTTTCAATCAATTACAGATTTTATCCAGGTGATTTAATTCGATTTTTGTGTTGCCGCGGAGCGATTTTGGGATGCTCGGCATTAATCAAAGAATTATGCGGAGTGAAACACAAGTGAGGCCTGTTGTCACTGTTACAGCCAAATCAATCAGAAGCCGCTGAGGCCCATTCTCAACATGCGGGCCATTTTTATTCTCTTGATATGTGAGGGGGGTCCCTATCTGCTCCAGACACACTAGCGACAAAACACATTTCTGTCTATTCTATTTTTTAACACATGGGATGCATTAGAAATGCACTTTTAAACCTATCATTTTAATTTACCCTTCAAGTGAATGCATGAAGACATTTATGCCTTTTCTTTTCTTTTTTTCTTTTACAAATAGCAGCCCATCTACCACACTGATGAGCTATGGAACAGAACAAGTTATCATGGTAAATCTTTCTGCTGGTGAATTAAAGTCATCGCTCAATATTTATGGCTCTCATTCTTCTTTTTGCCAGAAAAAAAGTCATACTCTGCTGTTAGACCTTCAAAGAGGTCTCTATAGACATACACTATTGAGGGTCATTTCTCTAATCTGACTGGCTTTTCCATCACATGGTATTTGGCCAGGATTGCTGTAAATATTATGTTATAATGCTGTTGATAAAAAAAAAAAAAAAGGGACTTCACTGTACAAAAAAAAATAATAATAGAAATACAGGTAGTGCCCAAGTTATGACTCGCTGTTCCTATGCTGGCAATATTCCGCGTAAATCGGAATTAACCCTTTAAGTACACCCCCAAACAACTCCTAAATCTCAAAGTAACTATCCAAAAACATGTATTTTTCGTCATATTAATAAAATAAAAAAATAAGATCCTGTACTTACAGTGGTATGAAAACATATCTGAACCTTTTGGAATTTAATGAAATCACTATCAAATGTAACCTGACCTTTGTCAAAATCACACAGATGAAAAAACATTGTTCTGCTTTAACTAAAACCACCCATACATTTATAGGTTTTCATATTTTAATGAGGATAGTATGCAAACGATGGCAGAAGGGGGGAAAACAAGTAAGTGAACAATCACATTTAGTATTCTTCCATTAATGATTGCAAGTTGTCCAGGCCCTGAGGAAGCAAAACAACCCCAAATCATGATGCTCCCTCCACCATGCTTCACGGTGTTGATTTTGGTGAGCTGTTCCATTTTTTTCCCCACACACGACTTAGTGTGTTACTCCCAAACAATTCAGCTTAGGTTTCATCAGTCCATAAAATATTTTGCCAAAACCTCTCTGGAGTGTCCAAGTGCCTTTTGTGCAACAATGTTTTTTTCCAGACAGCAGTGGCTTCCTTTGTGGAGTCCTCCCATGAACACCATTCTTGGCCATATGTGTGCTCAGAGATATTGGACAGTGCCAGTGATTTCTGTAAGTTTTTGGCAGACACTCTAGGGTTGCTTTTACCTCTCTGAGTATTCTGCATTGAACTCTTGTCGTTATCTTTGGTGGACAGCCACTCCTTGGGAGAGATGCTACAGTGCCAAACTCTCTCCATTTGTTGATAACTTCTCTGATTGTCAACTGATGAACATACAGACTTTTAGGGATGGTTTTGTATCCTGTCCTATCTTTATACAAATCAACAATCCTTGATCGCAGGTCTTCAGACAGCTCTTTTGACCGAGCCATGACATTTCTTACCAGATGTGTGTTTTATAGTGGGCAGGGCAGCATTATACCACTCATCAGTTATTGGGCACACACCTGACTTAAAATGTTTGGTAAAAATTGTTTTCAATTGTTCTTTAAGTCTCCTTAGGCAGAGGGTTCATTTACTTATTTTTCCCCCTTCTGTCATTGTTTGCATGCCATCCTCATTAAAATCAGGGATTCAAGCATTTATTCACAAGAATTTTCAACGTAAGCTCTTTGGTTTGATAAAGCGGCGCCACATCGGGTTAAAGACTAGCATCACATTCGACATATTTACGTAAAATAAATGCTAACTGCCGGTTTTTTGCTTTTAACCACAAATCGAGACTTATACAAAAATGACCAACGCCCAAAATGACGTAATGTTTGGGTTATAAAATCTCAACCCCTGCCCTCTTCTCACAGAGAGGGCCAAGTCGCCAAAACGGCACTAGCCTAAAAGGGTCCAACCCATGTAATTCTCGGTCCATCTCCCCATGTCTAAAAGCCATGACACGGGTAAAGCCGGCGTCACATTACACGGGGAATTAGCGGAATATAAATCTGAAAAGGGCTACTGATATGCGATTGAAAAACAAAAACGACTGGAGACAAAATGGTCTGTAGTCATTTAACAATATATGTTTTGTAGTCCTCTTATTAATTGGCCATAAAATCATACATGCCCTACAATCAATCACGAATACTCAATGCAGAGTCGGTTCCTAGTTGTCTCGAAGAAAGATAGGCGACAAAATCCATTTAGATGTTGCTTAAGGCTTAAGATATGACCATGGTTTATTTTTATATTACTGCTCTCTTGTACCTGGATCTCCATTTTAATGGGGTAATTTGTGGGCTGCTAGACCTGCTGCCTGCCTCTGACTCACCAAGAGGTCTGCTGGTAAGCGAGCGACATCCTCAGCCAACAGACCTGGGACAGCCGGCCGCTTCGCAGGCTTTGCGAGGATGTCATAGAAATCCTTTTCTAATCCGGGGCTCCCCTGCTGTGAGCCTGTTGTTGCTGTAGCATCACGCGGAACATATGACAGCGCTGATAAGAGGGACTTGGTGAGATTGAGTCAAATTAAAAAAGGATCACTCTGCGTTATTAGCTAAACTTTGGCAGAATGTTCTCACACTCGTAATGATCCTTTTGTCAACAGTCGTTTTTTTTTTTTACACTAAATGCATCTGGCTGTCATCAGTGTTTGCTTCTGTGGACAGTTCTGCCTCCTATGAAGAGGGGAGGATTGACAGTGCTTAGACTTAATTATTTATTGGCCTGGTTTCCTCATCTCGGCAGAGTACATGTGTGTGGATGTGTGAATGGAATGGGATCTAAAAGGGATTTTAGCTGCTCGACCCCGAGACAGCCTAGCTTTGCATGTGATTTGCCATGAAGATCAACTGAGAAGAGGAGCCTGCGTCTTCTCACTAACAGTTTAAAGCATAGATGTTCCTCATTCAACTAAAGGGAATGTAATCAAAGGCAAATGTATGTTTATTGCAAACAATAATCACATACCACAATGTATTGACGGCTCAGATCGGTCATGCTCTGCGCCTCGCATTCAAGTAAGGGGCCACCCACATCAAGAGGAGTTATTTACAAATACAAGCACGCAGCGATCTAACGCCAAATTTTGGTTGAAAAAGTACGCAAGCTGTACAGCATACAAACAGAAAGGATTGTCTCAGGAGTGATTTGTTTAAGGAGTCAAGGTAATTATTATATTTTTCATACCGTGCATGCATTTTGAAAAAATCAGTGGGAGAAATTAGCCGCTACTGCATGAGCATCACAGTTTTCAATATTTACTTCAAATAAATGCTAACTGCACAGTTTTTTTGCTTTTAACCAAGAAAGGAGACTGTCTTACATCCATATCTATGAAGAATTCGGGTATTTAAGCATTTATTCACAAAAATTTTCACCGGAAAAGCTCTATTTACATCAGGCGTCCACTAGCTACATTCACTAACAGCCTAGCATTGTACTTCGACATATTTATGTGAAATAAACGCTAACTGCACATTTTTTTTGTTGTTTTTTTTTTTGCCTTTAACCAAGAATTGAGACTGTTTTACGTCCATATCTATAAAGAATTCAGGGATTTAAGCATTTATTCACAATAATTTTCAACGGAAGAAGCTCTTTGTCTGTGATTCCACTTGGTCAGCTTTGACGGCTCTCCAACAATGCAGGCACCCTATTTCCCGGCCCCGCGCCCCGGGAATACATTATGAAGTCTATGCACATGCACTGTAAAACAGGGGTCGCAAACCTATGGCTTGCGAGCCAGATATGGCTCTTTTGACAGCTGCATCTGGCTTGCAGAGCAAGCGTTAAAAAGAGCAACGAGTAAGGGGCGCTCACATTTTTTCCTTTGGCAAGCCAGTGATCAGGCAAGATTCAGGACAGATGCGGCAGCGGAGAACGCCAGAATCTGATGATGCGTGTGGCAGTCGGTTGAAATAATAGCTATACACAGTGGATGCATCCAGACACCTGTATGGCTTCAGCAGCAGAGGATGTGTCTTAAATCCTTCACAGAGGACATCTACCTTGCCGTGTGTCACTGTTTTTACCCCCTTGTGCAGTATTTTACGGGTTCATAGTTTTTAATTATTTATTTATTAAGTCCACAGGATTTTTATATTTGCCACTAATTATTAAAATTGTTTGTTTTTAAGTATACCAGCCTCATTTCTTGCACATGCACATTCCCGTTCTTGTTTTCTTTTTCAAAATAAATTGTTTTTATCCAGTCCGCTCGTCTCTGTGGCTATCGCATGTTCGGTGGTATTCGCGCACGGCTGGTTGTGAATGGGCGCGCTCGGGTGGAGGTCCTTGGCGCCGGGATCGGCGATGGGGCGGCGTACGGTGGGTTGCCAGCGGGTTCACAAGGGATTCACACAATTACTGGGTTCTAGATTACAGGGCTGATTTGTGTATACGCCACTCCTCCCAATAACTTATCTTTTACATCCCACCCCTCTCTTTCCTTGGTTAACAGGCCCCCGACATGGTGTCAACCGGAAATACATCTTGCTGACAATAACACCAACATATTCATAGTTAGTGTAAGCCTTCAATGTATTTCCGGTTGTTGTTTGTGTTTCTTCTGTCTTGCCTTCTTTTCTTCTGTTCCCCCATTTCCCCTTCCAGTTTGCGGCTTTGTCTAAATAAATGGGATATGTTGAATGATCACAATGGGAGTATGTCTACTCTACTGGTGATAAAAACGTTCAAATTCACAGTTGAAGAATAACGCCTACAAGTCATAAAACATTGAAATTCACAGCAGAATGATCAAAAGCCTGATTGGACATCTATCATCGTCAATAGCAGCGAGCACTTTAAATAAGAGACAATCAAAAAAATCTACACATTTCTTAGCAATTAATTAGAAACATTTTGGTCAGATCTCCCCCCAGCATGGCGTCCCAAAGTGCAGCAGGAGAGATCATCCTTCTCCTTGAAGGATTATTGCTCCTGTATCCTGTACACATTTGTTATGAATGACACGTCATTTTCTGCTATAACAATGTTGGAATCGCAACTCTGTCATCTGCCTGCAACGACAGAATTAAGCTCCTAAATTTCCCTAACAGTGTTTGATGAATAATGAAGCTCTCTGGAACCGGGATGCTCTCATCCTTTACGAGACATCTTCATTGCCTCTAGCCACTTTTTCTTAGGCAAAGACTAATATATTACAACACTAAGAGTGTGTCAATATATCGAAATGGTGATATATCGTGACACTTTGTAGCCGATTAATCAATTATTAAAATAGTCGTTAGTTGCAGCTAGGGTTGGGCATCGTTTGAATTTGAACGGTTCCGATCGATTTTTGATTCCGATTCTTTTAATTGGCAGGGTCAAAAAATTGCATGGTTTATATTAATTTCTTAACTTCTCAGTTATTTTTTAAAAATTATATAAAGATATTGTTTAACTTGTATATAAATATCAGTCTTTGAACTTGAATATGATGTTTCTTTCCAAAGGAGTGCACTTTCACAAAGATGTTTAATTTTCAAAAGCTCACAAAAAAAACATTAACACATATTCTTTTGCCTATGTTTTAGAGTGTCTTATGCTGCAGGCATTTTTACATGTTATTGAGCTCCCATCAATGGGCGAAGCTGGTGCAGAATATATATATATAAAAAAAAAAAAATTGTAAAACCTAGTCCAGATTAGCAGTGGGCACAGTATAAAATCAGAAAGTTTTTGTTGAGGAAAATGATCATATCTGCTTTCTCAGCCAGTAATCTTGAGCGTTTTGGACAGATAGTGTCTCCTGCAGTGGAGAACACACTTTCACTGGGTGTAGATGAAGCTTGAACGCATTAATATGAGGAAGCGAAAAAAAGTCGCAAATATTAGGTAGGGTTAAGGTAGCTGTGAGCCGCTACCCACTTTACATACATGCACCTTAGCTGGGTGCTACGACGAAGAATTTGTATAAATTCTTCTATTGTTTATGATTTGCAAAATCATAAGGTTTTCCTTATTTGTAAAACCGATTCTAAAACAAAAGACGCTTTTAATACTTTTGATTTGAACGGAGGCGGCAACGCGCTACATAAAGTACATAGCTGCTTATGTCGCTAAATTATTCCGACGTAATAATACGACTTATTCTTGTACTATTCTATCCATCCATCCATCCATCCATCCATCCATCCATCCATCCATCCATCCATCCATCCATCCATCCATCCATCCATCCATCCATCCATCCATCCATCCATCCATCCATCCATCCATCCATCCATCATCTACCCCTTAATCCGGGGTCAGGTGGCGGGCGAAGCAGAAGACAGACATAATTCATTGCTTTACTTACCTGGTTCTGACTGGTTAGAGGACCGGTGCAGCGTGTCAAACACGTCAAATACCATGAAGCTGGAGGTGTTGTATCATATTGGTCGTGCAGCCACCTTTGCATGATATAACTGTGTTGCAAATGTTGCACTGAGCTGACTTATCATTTTTCTTTGTAAGGTTGAGCCAAACTTTTGAGTAGGGATGGGAATAAGATTTGTACAATTCCGATTCCATTATCGATATTGCTTAACGATTTGATTTTTTATCGATTCTCTTATCGATTCTTCTAATTTGGACTAATGGACGGTATGAGCTTCTGGGTTCAACATGTTTTATGTTTAATTCGGCTCGGGCTGTCGGTTATAACACAAGGAGCGGAGAGTGGACTTGGTCTTTGGCACTTTTAATCCAACTTGGCAACAGGCACAACTATATACAGGCAATGGCACTTGATATGAGAATCACTCAATGAGCAGATAAGAGCATGCGTGGAAAGATGTTCATGTATTTGTATGAGTGTGGAAGAAGACTGGAATGTGTGGGTATATGTGTGGTTCTGAAAGAAAAGTAAATTACGTCATATTAGTGCAATAAACAATGCAAATTGACTGTAAAGCAGTCAATAACACACATACGTGACTCGCACAGCATAATGAACACAAAGGTGGGGGGGTACGAGTGCGCGCGCACAACCCGGAAGCACACTGCGTGCACGTGCGGTCATCTTGGCCATAAAAGTGGCGAAAACTAAGCACTTTACACTCATATGAACAAGTACAAGATCATCTTAAGATGCTAAACTAACGCATTCCCTCTTAACACAAATGTGCAACGCAAATATAATGTAAACAACGCTCTCCTCAACGCAGTGGGGACGAGCGGAGCAACCAGCCGACGTAACAGTAAAAACACGAAACAGTCGCGCTGATAACGGCTCTAACTTATCATATGAACTTTATGACATGAAGAGAAAATATTTACATTCGTTCATGGACGCAGACAGATTACTCTCTGCTCAAAATGTGCACCTTACGCCTATTCTCGGTCCCAGAATACGCAGCGCGTTAGATGTAGGACGATAACAGGAAGTAACTGACTGGAATTTATGGGAACGAACCCAAGGAACCTTTCTAACAGGAGTATTAAAATGGCTAATAAAATAATTGAGGATTATTTTAGATGCATATATGTTATATTTTTCTTATAGAGTATTCAACAAGGAATACGATAGACTCAGATAGACTTTTTTGGAAAAATCACCACTTCTTGAAGTAGTCACATGAATAATGACATGGCCTGTTAAAATCAGTGCATGATCACACAGTGACGACTCATCAGGTAATACTTGATCATTGGACACTCTTTGAGGAATCATATAGTCTTAATTGCTGACTTGACTATGTGTATTGTGTAACATGTGTAATCTATGTGACAATCAAGTTGCAATACACAAACACACGCTTCTTGTGGCTTCTTGTTCGTGGTGTTCGGCAGGTATTTTTTTTTCCAATCAGCGCTCAGGGCATCGAAACGTGGAATCAAAATTAAACATTTGAATGTTTCAGGGAGAATCAAAGCTAGTCTCGTATCCCATCGATTCTCGATACCCAACTCTAGTTGCAGCCCTGGACTGAGAATTAACAGGAATTGACGTGAAATGCCCGAAAAAATTAACTCATTGCGTGGCATTGGCTGTTCATGTTCATGAATGTTCATTCACTGCCAACCTCTCACTCCAAATTGACTGGATGTCTACTATTGATAAACCATTTCAATTCACAGCAGAAGAATGAAAATAGCTTGTTTTTTTTTGTCATTTGTTATTTTGTTGAAGGTCCTAGAATTATAGTAATGATGATAAATAAGGATAACTGTATATCGCCATGTCATGAGATCATCGTTATCATGATCCTTGTATCTCAAATTGTTTTGTATCGTCAGGAACACAGAGCTTCCCAACCGTAGACATTCATTTTAGGATCCAAACATTTTAAAGAAAAACACCTAATGACACAAGGTTCTAAAAGCATATTAAAAATGATCAGACTGAATCACTTTGGAAATAGCTGCTGATCTAAAGATACTAAGCCTGGTACATTGCCTCTCATTAACAAGGAGTGCATCAGACTGTGACTGGGAGAGTGCAAATAAGCACTGTATTGATTCAAGAACAGAAGAAAAATAATCCCTGATTTGAAGGGAGCAGCGGCACTTCAAGACTTCCGTCAAAACCAAAGACGTTACGTCAGAGCTTGATGTTCTGGTGATCAGCCTTCACATAACAGAAAAGTGAAGCACCATGGAAATAAATGAACTCCTAGACAATCCCTCAAGTTAATTTCTCTTATCTGTCCGGGTGCCTCAGTTGGCATTAGCTGGAAGAACACTAATGATGTGCACTTAACAGTGAACCAGCAGAAACATGCCCGCATTTCAATTGAAGCGCAGAACATTGGACAAGAAAAAAAAAAAATTAAAAAAAGAAATCACATTGTGGAACACACAGATCAATACTCCCATTAAGCCCTAATCAATTGACCATTAACAAGCGGTTTCTAAGCAAATCGCCAGCCAAAGATTGTCACTGAGAAGTTCTGCACACGTGAGGTTGATAATGCGGAAATTTTTGGAAAAAGCTCGACAAATGCACAAATCCTAACTTGACCATTATTGTGGGCGGATATGCCCATTAAATGGAAATAATATTTTTGCTAACAATCTAATCAATAATCACAGACATGCCTGCTTTTATTGCTTTAGTACAGTGCTTCTCAATTGTTTTCTGTTACTGCCCCAGGAAGACGTAAACCGACCTTGATTAACTTTGCCCCCCCCCTTCGCTCCCAGCCGTTTTACTGGATTTTGCCTGATTTTGCAAGTCCCACAGAAAATTCTGTTATATTGTTTTATAAACATGGAACCCACCAAAAGAAAGATTAGACTCTCTTCTTTCAGCAAGAAAAGTAAGTTCATATCGTTTTCCATTCTTTAGAAATCAGCATTAGAAAATAGCCTAGTTTGAGCAATTTTCCAATTTCTGATGAAAAATACAGAGAAAGTGAGCTTTTTGTGAAAGCATACATTTCAAACATTACTTTGACTTTAACACAGCTATTTTTTGCTTTAGTTACATCCCAAACATCTGAATAATGTTTTCCTTTTACAAAATAACATAAACAACCAGACAAATAGAGCTTTTGATAGCAAAGTAACAATTTATTTACACATAACTAAGATGACGCTGCTGTTGCCGCGACAGCTGGGTTAACTTTTCCCTCATCGCCGCCTGTCTCATAAAGATGGATTTTTTTTTAGTCTCTGCGGGGTCTGCTCGGCTAGCAGCACAGACTCAACGACATCGTCCGCTGCACTGGTGGTCCCGGTCGTTCTGCTCGGTTGTCCAGCGCTTGGCATCCCTGGCGTCTTCTTGGTTGTTCTGCTCGGTCGTACGCCACCTGGCATCCTTCCGCCGGCGCCCTGTCCGTGTGGCCCGGCCGTTCGTTCCAGTCGCCTTCTATTGGGGTTATTTTTTACCATTGTAATATATTGCCAGCGTTTGGAAAGTCGCTGTTGGAGCTTTTCTTCAGTTTATGAAAGGTAGTGTTCATTGATCAAATATTGGTTACAACAACATGAACGCGGGCCGTTTGAATGAGAGGTTTGCTATTTGAATTACTGCTGTGAAATAGGTACTTAAGCAGATAATCCATTCTTTTTCACAATTCGTTCATTCGACAAAGTTTACTCCATTTCTAATTTAATCCGCTTGTTTCAGTCTGTTGCAGCTTGATGCTATACAGTCACATTGCAGTCTCGTGAGACACTCACTTCACGGCCCCGGAATGAGTTCAAGGAGACTAATCCCATACACATGGCATCTCTAATATCCGTATAAAGGAGAACAGAGAGATGGTGTTATTCATGGCTGCAAAGATAAATAAGGTGGAAGGCGGATTAAAAACCTCCCAAATATTTGGGCTGTTTAATTGAAATTTCCCCTAGGGGAGGTGGTAGGTGACGGGAGGGCAGTGCGGGGACACTAGGAGGTGAAACCGTGGCTTCTCGGTTGCGTATGATGAATCATGTGACATTGCCGTCCCTTGGGGACGCTGGTGGGTTGAGCTCGGCCAGACAAACGCACGCTATGACAGAGATGGACAATGTATGGCGGGCTTGTACTGTGATCAATAGTTAATTAAAACATGGTGTTTTGTGACAGGCTAATTGTTGAATCTGTCTTGGAAGGAAAACCAAAGACAAGAAACTACCTTTTTGAAATATTTTTTTAATGAGTAACATATAGAAATTTGGTTTTAAAGCATTATAGCACAAGTTTAAATTAACCTATAATTAGATTTTGTTCATGGGTTATATGGGCAGTATTATATTGTCACAATGTACAATAGGGTGGGAACCTATGGGTACCTCACGATACGATTTATGATACTGTACAAGGGCCACGATAACGATAATCTCACGATATGACGATATAACAATTATCAATTCATCACTCAGGGAATCATTCTAAGACATTCTACAAAATATTAAATCAAAAACAAACAGAAAAACAAACTATTTTCATTGGACTCCTGTTAATAGCGTACCGTACGCAACACGTCACTTTTGCTCATTAATTTTCATGACGTTAGCAACTGTTGCTAAGGGGGTCAAGCTCACATTTGTCCCTCATGCTAGATGCATGTAAAAAGTGTACGAACGAGATGTTGACTGAGCTAGACCTACCAATTCTGTCCAAAAATGATGTCCCTGGTGCCAAATTCACTGATAAAGATGTGGAAGAACATACAAATGTTCAGTTAAAGAGATGGCTTGAGTGTCGAGGGCTGAACAAGATGGGGAAAAAGAGCCGACCTGATCCAGAGGTAGCTTTTTTATCGACACCTTTTTCTTGTGTGCATTGCCTTACATCACTGACAATGATATTCTCCGGTTTAAACAAGCTATCATTTACCACCATATGCCCTGCCTTTTCTATATATTATATCCTCTGTTTGCCTTACGTCTCTGACTGTTCTTGGGGGACATTTATTTTTGTGTAGCGATCGCAAATGCTATTCAGTGACAGCGAACGAACACTTATTTTTTTCATTAATAACAAATCTTAATTCTATTGATTTATTTACACTTCCCCCTTACTAAGGTTGTTTCTTTACAACAGAAAAGGTAAAGCTGTCAAATCTAGAGCCTACCTATAGACATGAACAGGCTTACTATACAAAAAGACCTAGGCCAAACATGGCTAATTTATGTAAACATCCGTATTTTAGAAAAATAGGCCTACATGACTGTTGTGATATACAATTTTATTTTATTTTTTTCAGGTCAGGTCATTCATTGTCAGACAGAAGCAGCACGGCAAAACGCCACACTAAAAAATAAGTAAAAATATCAAAATGGCTTACCTCTTCGGAGCAGGATTGTCGATCTGTAGGATCATGGCCCCCAACAAAGTGTTTACTGCATATGAAGGTGAATGGGTTCACCTTCATATGCAGTAAACATTCACATGTTCACATTTTATCCCTCCGAGTTTTTGGCTTCAGGAAACATATGAAGAAAACATCCTTCATATGTGGACGGTCGTAATATCCAGAGTCGTTTCTACAAGTTCCATAGCAGCAGTGTTTAATCGGCATGTTCTTTTTTGAAAGATTATCAGCAGAAAAAAAGCAGTAATAGCATTGGTTGTATGGGAGCGCGTTTATATGTTGACACCTTTCCGGTTTATGATGGTGACGTCACGCAGCCTTGCAGTCTAAAAATAGCATAGCAGTATGCTATTGGAATGAGTTTATCATCAGTAGATGTCCAATCCATTTGAACTGGGAGGGTGGCAGCCAATGCCAGGCAACATATTCATTTGGGGCATTTCACGCAATCTCCTATTGATTTTTGTTCCTTTTCATTTTGGGGCATTTACGAGTCACTTCCTGTCGGTTTTGGTGCATTTACGGGTTACTTCCTGTTGATTTTGGGTTACTGAAAAGCAAGAAAATCCCCAAATGAATTGGAAATGACTCAAAACCAACAGGAAGTAACCTGTAAATTCCCCAAAATGAACATGTCATGTAAATGCCCACAAAACACTGGCTGTGAATGCTCTGGTTTCTCTTCCATTGACGGCACTAGACGTCCCTTTTGACTACAAAGTATCGTGATATATCACCTTTTTTATATATTGTTACACCCGGGTGAAAAACTGATGACTCGTTGTGTTGATGCATTATTCGATGATTGAAACGATGGGAAAAAAAAAAACTCAATTGTATTCTTTTACTGTTGGAATATTTTTACTCTAAAAAAGATCATATGTTTTGTCAAAACACTTATTTTAAACCTAACACACAGGAAATTGGAGATAGTTTACTCAAGTTTCTTACTTCATGTACAGGAAAGACAGGTTATTTATAATAAACACGAAAATCCGTTTTTACACCAAAACATGGCATTTATGAGTACTCTAAACAAACATTTGAATGGCTCAAACTTTGTCTACTACCATAAAAGCAAGTATTTTCAAGGGAGGAGTGTAATTAATAATAACTACCAGACAGTTTAGATCCGTGGTTGCAAAAGCTGAGCTTGTTAAAAAGCCAATAATGAACGAGAGATCCAGCAGAATTTACGATTACTAGACAACTAATTACAAAAACTACTATAAAGGCATACCTCATTTGTTGAATAAATTATATTTTCATTTTAATAAACTTGATTCTGCAACTCCATTCGCAAAGAGAAGTTAAATAAACCCTATATATGACAACAACAAAAAAGTGAAAATATATCCGCTATATTTCTCTGCACTGTGCAACTACAACATATTCACAGGACCTACAGCACAAAGCAATCAAACAAAATCAATGAAATAATTGCTATTAATAAATCATCACGGTTGAGACAGTGTTTGGCGACGGTCAAGAACACAGTACATAAAAGGACTGCCAATATGTCAGCATTCTCTAGTAGTAGCCGCTTTTAGTCATATCTTGTTTTAAAACCTCCATGACGTTGAAGGGGGGAAAAACCCATTAAAGGTTTTATGTATGCATCTCATTAGGTACTAGGCAAAAGGGCATAAAGATGTGATTCACAGTGTCTGTCATCAACACATACCACATCCATTTACAAAAAGACAGGTCAATTAATTGAACACCCACCGGTATCGAGCATAATTGTTAGGATTCTGCCAACAATAACTAAAACAGATAGACACATTGTCTGTATGAATAGAAGAAAATATAAAACACTGTCGCTGATTTCCTTTTTAAAATGGTAGTCTGCGCAATCTGAGGGTAAAGCAGTGCAATGGGTAATGGAACGGAAATCTTCAGTTCCACTCTTAACCATGTGGTGGCACTCTTCTAGCTATTACCAGCACTTTGGACGTTTCCCCAATGGGACCGAGCGCTGCCATGCCCACTGAACAAAGGCGAGCAAACTCAGTGATCTCATCCTCCATATCGTCAAGTGATTAATCAACCTAAGGTTCCTATTTACACATTGCTTTTTTTAGCATTAGCATTTTGAGGCCCATTGATCACAGATGGGGCCTCTATTCATCCCATGCGTATGCTATTCAAGCAGGATTTTAAAAATTTTAACAAATAATTGCTCTTTCGTAATTGTCAGTATGCAAGTACTCACTGATGAGGCAACATGTGTTTTATGATAACAAGGTGTGACATTGTTACCTAGTAAGACGCCATGAGCTAATGTTTACTGTAGAAGCGGAATGATACTTATTGTCAAAGGGTAAAAACCACTCCTGTTGCTGACTGGCAGCTAAGCCTTGAACCACGCCCACTGTGTTGACTCTGAGCAGCGCCTCCTCTTCTCGGCCCTAATGAGCCATCTCCTGGGGCAGGGCTTTCCTCTCGCCAGGGCTAAAGAGGCCATCATGTTGCTCATCTAGAGACGACACATAGCCATGACTTCCACCTAATTGTGTGCTCATGTCGGTTCATTTGCTTTCCTCATTAAAAAGGAGGGAGGGGGGAAAAAATCACTATAATTCGCCCCACCCTTCTGGCAGATTGGTTGTGAGCAATTTTGGTGAGCCTCTGCAACAGAAACACCCGCAAACAAAGGCAGACTGCTGTCAATCCGATTTCTATTGCGCTTGCGGGCAAGCTAGAGCCGATTCCATCTGACTTTGGGCGACAGGTCAGATACATCGCTTGGGCTGGTCAGCAGACACTTGCATGCAGACTTGTAAAATATACTAACCCTGATACATGCTTTGAATGCAAATACACTCTTTCACACACAGACACACAATAAGGATCTCTCCCGGGACAGTTTGGGCGTGTGGTGAATTTCAAAGTAGTCAACATCAAAAGCAGATTGGATGCAACCTGCAGGTGAAAAGACCTTTAGCTGCCACATTTAATATTGATGTAGGAAAGTTATGCAAATTGTTTATTGATTACCACGACGAGAAATGCAGCGGCGAAGAACCCATCCGAGCCGGGCATTTTATTCTTCTCAAAATTAGAAATTTCGAGTGGTTTTGCAAAATAAACAAGCAATTCAGAAAAGCGGCTCTCTTCATCTTGCAGAGGATGGATTCCATAAAGGTTGGCATAATGGATTTGTAATCTTTCAATATCATACATTTAGAGCCTACTCTCATTCACTGCACTGTACTAAAAAGTGATATTAGCCTGGTGGATTTTTCTTTCAACATATCATTTATCTACATCTATGCTTACATATAAGTGGAACTTTGTGAGTGTGTTGTCTGTATGTGTGTGTTCGTTCCGCCATGGCAAGGGTCGGCAACGCAAAATGTTGAAAGAGCTATATTGGACCAAAAAACCATAAAACAAATATGTCTGGGGCCGCAAAAAATTAAAAGCCTTAAATAAGCCTAATAATGAAGGTAACACATGCTGTATGTATCTATATTAGCTACATTAGCCTACTATCAAAATGACTAAGTCGGCTAAAAATACATAATGAGCCTTCCTGATTTGATGTTTATTTTCCCTGCAGTGCATCCAAAGCACCACGTGACTACTCTGTTGTATGATGCCACGTCAAGTTTAACTCATTTGCTCCCAAAAACGTATAAATACGTCGTATTTTTAATTGTTTCAGTGTCCCAAAGACGTATTTTTACGTCTTTTACATTATTTTATTTATTTATTTTTTTAAAAATACATCTCTGGGTTCTAAATCAATTTAGCTCCAAAGCACAAAGCTGAAAATCTATTTTAAAGCAATAAAACTCACCACTGGAGGGCAGTAGCGCATTTGGTAAGACCCGCAACCCGATTCAACGGCAATGAACGGCCAAGCCGTACGGCCGGGCGTCGGAGGAAGATGACCAAATGGGTGCCAGGTGCTGGACGACCGAGCAGAACGACATGCTCCTTATCTGGGCATGTCTTTGATTTTTTATTCATTATCTCGGTTTTGTCATGATCCGCTGCTGGTTAGATTTTGTTTGTTTCAGAGCCAGCTGTGGGAGCATTCTCGACGTCACACCGGCAGTGAGTTTCAGCTAATCAACACTAATATATAAACGGTGGCGAACTAACACAACGGTGCCGAGAGATTAGTTTGCTGGTCGTCATTCGCACACACTGCTTTCGAGCCTCTCTGTATTTGTCATCTAGTTTGTCAGACGTCTTAGCTTTGTGATCCTCTACCTTGTGCAGGTATCGAGTGTATTTTTGTTTGTCTTTTTGGCTATCTGCCCCATTGCTCAGTTTTCGCGTTTTTTTTTTTTTTTTATCCCCGTCGACCTTTATGTCACGGACCCCTTTGGTTAGTCCCCTTTTTCCGCGTTCGCGAGTTTGTTTTGATTGTGATTAATAAATCTTCCCCTCTGTTGTCTGTTTGTCACACTTAGACAAGATGAGCGGACTCAGATGCAGAATTCAGTCTTTTAATAACTTAAAATGGTCAAAGGCAAGTACAAACTGAGGGCGCTCCAGTAGGAGGAAATAACGCGCTATGAAACAAAAATAATAAAAACGAGAAACAAGAGAGCCAGGCAAAATGCACTGGAGTAGAATATTATAACAAAGGACTTGGCACTAGGCATAAAAGAACACAACTGTAGAATACTATGAATTAACTCACAATGTAGAATATCTTGGACTATAAATGCAGGCTGTAGTGACGACGAAGGACGAAGACACTTTGGCACAAGACTAGGGAGTGACAAACAATTTAAGCACATGAGGAATGGGGCACAGGTGGGAACAATAGCTAATCATAATCAGAGACAGGTGAGACAGCAGGAAGGGTGAGTGGTGGAAACAGGAGGTTGAGCCTTCAAAATAAAGCAGGAAGAGAAAACAATACCAAGACATGACAACCCACACCCAGGTGTGACAGAACCCCCCCCCTCTAGGACCGGATCCCAGACGGACCAGGCATCTCAGGATGGTCCCTGTGAAAGTCTGCGATGAGGCTCGGGTCAAGGATGAAGCGGGAGGGCACCCATTGTCTCTCTTCAGGGCCGTATCCCACCCAATCAACGAGATACTGGCGACCCCGGCCCCTGGACCGGACCGCCAACAGCCGCTTGACCTTGTAAGCAGGACCACCGTCAATCTCCATCGGGGGTGGCGGGGGCGGAGTTGGCAGCACGGCACTCTCCACCACGGGTTTCACCTGGCTCACGTGGAACGTGGGGTGGATCCGAAGGGTGCGAGGAAGGCGCAGTCGGACGGCCGCTGGTCCCACCACCTTGGAGATGGGGAACGGTCCAACAAAGCGGCGTGCTAATTTCTTTGATGAGGCTCGAAGAGGGAGGTCCCGGGCGTTGAGCCAGACCCGGTGCCCTGGCTGGTAGGCAGGCGCCGGGCGACGTCGACGGTCCGCCATTCTTTTCATCCTGTCCCCCTGTCTGGCAAGGACCAGACGGGCAGCCTCCCAGATGCGCCTGCAGCGGCGGACCAAGGCGTGGGCGGAGGGAACGGAGACCTCAGGCTCCTGGGTGGTGAAAACTGGAGGGTCATAGCCAAACACGCATTTGAACGGCGACATACCCGTAGCTGAGGTGGGCAGCGTATTATGGGCGAACTCGACCCAGACCAGGTGGTTGCTCCATGTCGATTGGTTCTGGGACACCAGGCACCGGAGGCCGGTTTCCAACTGCTGGTTCAGGCGCTCGGTCTGGCCATTGGATTCCGGATGATAGCCAGAGGTGAGGCTGGGTTTGGCTCCGATCAGTTTGCAGAAAGCCCCCCAGAACCGGGACACGAACTGGGGCCCCCGGTCTGAAACAATGTCTTTGGGGAATCCGTGGACCCGAAACACCTGCCGCATCATGATCTCAGCAGTATCTTTGGCGGAGGGCAGGGCAGGCAGAGCGATAAAGCGGGCCATCTTCGAGAATCTGTCGATGACTGTGAGAATGGTGTTGTTGCCTTGTGAGACCGGCAGTCCTGTGACGAAGTCCATGGAAATTTCTGCCCAAGGCCTGGAGGGGATAGGCAGAGGCTGTAGCAGACCCATGCGTGGGCGGTTTGAGTTCTTGTTCTGGGCGCAGACCGAGCACGCCTTAATGTACTCCCGGACCTCCGGCTCCATGCCCGGCCACCAGAACCTCCGGCAGATGGCGTGCATTGTCCGCCGAACTCCCGGATGGCAGGAAAGCTGCGAGGAGTGAGCCCATTGAAACACCCGGGGGCGTAAGTCGATCGGGACAAACAAACGGTTTTCTGGACACCCCCGTGGTGAAGGGCCCCCCCCATTAGCTAGCTTAACCTCCTTTTCTATTGGCCAAGTCACCGCCCCTACCACACAGTTCAGAGGTAGGATGCGTTCAGGCTCCTTGGCCACAGGCTCAGGGTCGTAGAGGCGAGAGAGGGCATCAGCCTTCTTGTTTTGGGACCCCGGCCTGTAAGAGATGGAAAATGAAAAGCGGTTAAAGAAGAGCGCCCACCTGGCCTGACAAGCATTTAGTCTCTTCGCAGTCTTGAGGTATTCCAAGTTCCTGTGGTCTGTCCAGACCAGAAAAGGGTGCTCCGCCCCCTCCAACCAGTGACGCCACTCCTCTAAAGCGGTCTTAGCTGCCAGTAACTCTCGGTCTCCCACGTCATAGTTCCGCTCAGCTTTGGAGAGTTTCCTCGAAAGAAAGGCGCAGGGATGAATCTTTCCGTCCTGTTCAGAGCGCTGTGAGAGGATGGCCCCAACGCCTTCATTGGAAGCGTCAACCTCCACCACAAACTGGCGGCGTGGATCAGGCATGTTTAGTATTGGTGCTGTGGTGAAACGGGTCTTTAGGCTCTGGAAGGCGGCCTCTGTCTCAGGGGCCCACGAGAACCGCACCTGTGGAGAAGTGAGAGCATGGAGGGGAGCCGCTATTGCGCTGAAGCCTCGAATAAACCGCCTGTAGAAGTTAGCAAATCCCAGGAATTGCTGGACCTTCTTGCGGCTATTGGGTGTTGGCCAGTTAACAACAGCGCTGACTTTAGCCGGATCCATCTGAACCTTACCAGGGGCTACGATAAAACCCAGGAAGGAGATGGTGTCGGCGTGGAATTGGCTTTTCTCTGCCTTAACATACAGTTGGTTGTCTAAGAGTCTTTCTAGTACTGTGGCTACATGCTGCTGGTGAGTGGCTAGGTCAGGTGAATAGATCAAAATATCATCTAAATAAACAAATACAAAGCGGTCTAAAAATTCACGTAGGACGTCATTAATCAATGCCTGAAAGAAAGCAGGGGCGTTGGTAAGACCAAACGGCATCACGAGGTATTCATAATGGCCATCTGGAGTGTTAAATGCCGTCTTCCACTCGTCCCCCTCCCGTATCCTAACTAGGTGGTAAGCATTCCTTAAGTCAAGCTTTGTGAACACCTTAGCTTGTTGCAACTGATCGAAAACTGATGACATTAATGGGAGTGGATAACGGTTCTTAATCGTTATATCGTTTAGCTGGCGATAATCAATACATGGACGCAGGCCTCCATCCTTCTTCCCCACGAAGAAAAACCCTGCCCCAGCAGCAGAGGACGAAGGGCGGATTAACCCTGACTTTAACGAGGACTGGATGTAGGCCTTCATGGCTTGTCTCTCGGGACCAGAGATCGAGTAGAGCCGTCCCCTGGGGATAGTGGACCCGGGGACGAGGTTGATGGCGCAATCATAAGGTCTGTGAGGAGGTAATGACATGGCACTGGTCTTGCAGAAGACCTGGGTTAGGTGGTGGTAACAAGCGGGGACTGCGCTCAGGTCGATCTCCGGTCCTGAGGAGGTAGAAAGAGACATGTTATTAACAGCAACCTTCTTAGCCCCCGTACTACACCGCCCCCCACAGTTCCTTGCACAGTCACTACCCCAACCCACAATTGTCCCTGTTTTCCATTCTATTTGCGGGCCATGTTTACACAACCAGGAGAACCCTAGCACCACAGTCTGAGTTGATGTTGAGAAAAGGTGGAAGCTCATAGTCTCGGTGTGTCCTTGTACCCCAACCTCCACTGGTTCAGTAGTATGAGTTATTGTAAATAGCCTGGTGCCATCAAGGGACCTGGCCACCAGAGGTCGCTCAAGACGAAGAGCCTGCAGTCCCAAGAGTTTACACACACCCCAAGGCATCAGGCTTTCATCCGCTCCTGAGTCTATGAGGGCCCGGAATGTGTGGGTCCTGGCCCTGTGCGTTACTTGGATCTCAGTGGTCGAGCGGGGTGTATTCTCTGGAATACGTCGTGGTTCACCTGGTTGGTTGGGGCGACAGGGACAGGCAGCTACAAGGTGTCCTGAGGCCCCACAGTAGAAGCACCTTCTCTCCAGTTGGCGACGCTTGCGCTCCTCTTTGGAAAGACCGGTTGGCCCTAGCTGTATGGGCTCGACGTCTACAAGTCTTGGTACGGCATGATGCAGAGAAGGGTGACGCTTCTCTTGATGCTCGGATGTCCTGGGGGGGGGCTTCTCAGATGGGTTTGGTCGGACCCTCTGGAGCTCCTGCAGCCGATGGTCTGTCCGAATGGCTAAAGCAATGAGGGAGTCGAGGTCGCCCGGTAGGTCCAGCGGAATGAGTTGCTCCCGGATAGGAACGGAAAGCCCCTTCAGAAAGGTGTCATAGAGCGCCATGTGTCCCCAGCCGCTTCCTGCGGCCAGGGTGCGGAACTGGATGGCATAGTCATTGACGGAGTGGGTGCCTTGCAGCAAGTTTCCCAGTTCCCGCGCTCGAGCCCGTTCGGTGCAGACAGGGTCGAACGTCCTGATTAGGGCTTCTCTGAAAGCAGTGAGTGAGTAACAAATTGGAGAGTCGCGCTCCCACTCAGCCATCGCCCATGCCCTAGCTCGGCCAGTCATATGAGTGATCATATACGCGATTCTCGCTCGGTCAGAGCTGAACTCGCCCGGACAACAGTCAAAATGTAGTGTACAATCAGTAATGAATATTTTACTGGTACCAGCTTCTCCAGAGAAACACTCCGGTGGCGCCAACCGAGGACCTCCCCCAGAGTGAGTGGAAAATGCTTGTGAGGGGACAGCAGTTGCCGCAGGAGGTGAAGTGACGGGCTGAAGCCTACCCGCCAGGTCGGTCAGTTGAGCTGTGAGCTGGATCAACTGGGTGGCCATGGCCGTCTGGAACTGCTCCTGACGGTCGAGTCTGTTGTCGTGGCCCTGGAGCGAAGCGCAAAGCCTGGCGAATTCCGCTGAGTCCATTATGGCCAAAGTGTACTGTCACACTTAGACAAGATGAGCGGACTCAGATGCAGAATTCAGTCTTTTAATAACTTAAAATGGTCAAAGGCAAGTACAAACTGAGGGCGCTCCAGTAGGAGGAAATAACGGGCTATGAAACAAAAATAATAAAAACGAGAAACAAGAGAGCCAGGCAAAATGCACTGGAGTAGAATATTATAACAAAGGACTTGGCACTAGGCATAAAAGAACACAACTGTAGAATACTATGAATTAACTCACAATGTAGAATATCTTGGACTATGAATGCAGGCTGTAGTGACGACGAAGGACGAAGACACTTTGGCACAAGACTAGGGAGTGACAAACAATTTAAGCACATGAGGAATGGGGCACAGGTGGGAACAATAGCTAATCATAATCAGAGACAGGTGAGACAGCAGGAAGGGTGAGTGGTGGAAACAGGAGGTTGAGCCTTCAAAATAAAGCAGGAAGAGAAAACAATACCAAGACATGACAACCCACACCCAGGTGTGACACTGTTTTTGGGCCCAATCTTGTTCTCCGCATTCGCAGACTGCAACAGGTTTTGTTTTTGAAGTCTGCAAATACTGTAGGTGTTCTGTTATGTTGATAAATGTCTCCTTCATGTACTCACGATCTGTGAACGGTTTTCCACGCTTTATTATCTCCCGGTGCAGGTACACTATCCATTCGCCCTAACTATCCCCTCGGGGGGGGGCTACGCTTGACAGTGACGTTTATTCTCGCTAATATGATTGGCCGAAGAGTCGAAATGCTCTCCAATAAAATGTCTGTTTAAAAATGGTCCAGTTGTTCTTGAATGCTTTCACTTAAAAGTGCCTATTTAAAAATGCGTATGTAAAGGGATTGATGATATCACACACAGAGAGTATTATTAACAAATGTTAAAGTTATATAAAACGGCAAATGTGTGCACACACATCTGTCACTCTCGAATGTGGGCCTTTCGGCCTTTTGGGACAGGCCAAAATCATTTCCGTTGGGGCTTTGACTCCACCAAGGTTGCCCTTTGTCACCGATTCTGTTCATAACCTTTATGGGCAGAATTTCTAGGCGCAGCCGAAACACTGAAGGTGTCCCGTTTGGTGACATCAGCATTGCATCTCTGATTTTTGCAGATGATGTGGTGCTGTTGGATTCATCCAGCCGTAATCTCCAACTCTCACTGTGGCGGTTCGCAACCGGGTGTGAAGCGGTTGTGATGAATGTCAGCATCTCCAAATCCAAGACCATAGTCGTCAGTTGGAAAAGTGTAGCGTGCCCTCTCTGGGTCAGCGATGAGATCCTGCCCCAAGTGGAGGAGTTGAAGTATCTTGGGGTCTTGTTCACGAGTGAGAGCAGGAGGCAGCGGGAGATCGACAGGCACATTGGTGCACAGTCTGCAGTGATGCGGAAGGAATAAGGATCTGAGCCAAAAGGCGAAGCTCTCGATTTACCAGTCGATCTACCGTCACGAGCTGTGTGCCGTGACCGAAAGAACTAGTACCCGGATACAAGCGGCCGAAATGATTTTCTTCCGCAGGGTGTCCAGGCTTTCCTTCAAGGCTGATTTATGCTTCTGCGTAACGATAACAGTGGGCCTACGCCGTTAACGCAGACCCGATTTACGATACTACGTCGTAGCCTGACTACGCGTCACGTCAACATGAACGGCGGAGGACTGTGATTGGTCCGCTCAGAACGTTGTTTCCAGTTCAGCACAACAACACCGCCATTTTCAAACATTAGTAAACGTCTTCTGTGTCGCCTATGCTTCAACATTTGTATTAACAACTTTTGTTCTTCAATGTTGATTAGCTGCAGCTGCAAATACACACGCTCCATCTCTGTTGCCATGGCTGTCAATGACTGGTGGAAAACTAAAGGAATTCGACAAGAGTCCCCCAAAACTGTTCAAAGACAAAGTCATACCCCCTATACTGGCACGGTGGTGGATTACAGAGAAACAAGTTCCCTTGACGCAGAACTTTGAATTCACAATGACGGCGTAGGGTCTACGCCAGGGGTGGGCAAACCGGTCCTCAAGGGCCGTAGTGGGCCCTGGTCTTTGTTCCAACTGATCCAGCATGGACAGTTTAACCAATGAGGTTTCTGCTAAAACAAGAAGCACCTGACTACGAACAAGTGATTGTGCTTGCAAGACACCAGATTGGTGAAAAGGTTTTCTCTTGATGGGTTGGAACGGAAACCCACACCCACTGCGGCCCTTTGTGGAGAATAGTTTGCCCACCTCTGGTCAACGCCGTTGCGCCGCTGTTACCAGAACGCAGAAGCATAAATCAGCTTTCAGAAATAGAGTGAGATGCTCGGTCATCCGGGAGGGACTCAGGGTCGAGCTGCCACTCCTCCGTGTTGAGAGGAGCCAGCTGAGGTGGCTTGGGCATCTGGTTCGGATGCTTCCTGGATGCCTCCCTGAAGAGGTGTTCCGGGCATGTCCGACAGGCAGGAGGCCCCAGGGACGACCCAGGACACACTGGAGAGACTATCTCTCTCGGCTGGCCTGGGAATGCCTTGGGATCCTGCCGGAGGAGTTGGTTGAAGTGGCTGGGGAGAAAGAACTCTGGGCTGCCCTGTTAAAGCTGCTGCCCCAGCGGCCAGACATGTCATTTATCATGTGTTACGCCCGCAGTGGTTCATGGGTAGTTGTGGCAACCATTACTCAGAGTGGTGGTTGCCGTTACATTCTGGTGTTTTCTGTTCAATATACAGTAGGTGCGGTCTCTTGGGGTCGTGCAGTATATGGAGCACAAGAGCAGCAAGTGTTAAACATAAACATGGTTTCGCTCATTCTTCTCCACATCGCACGCCACAATACTGTATACAGTGATGGAAAAGCTGCATCAGCTGCTTCTCCATGGAAAGTATGTTTTATCTGCTATTCTATATCTATAGCTATATCTGCTATATAGTACAGTTGTTCTTAACTTTGCTAAAGGTACCAAATCCCAACAGTTTCACATGTGCATTCACTGAACCCTTCAGAATTAGACCATACTAGTAAAGAAATATTTTTTTTCAAATTCAAAACTAATGTAGCTAAGCTAACAAGCTAATATCTACCGTAAGGGAATTCCTGTTTAAATGTATTCTCTTTTTGTCAGCTTGTTTTTAAACAGGTCCAAATTTTATGTTTAATGTTTTCATCATTACAGATATAGAGATTCCTGAAGCATTCACAGAAAACCCCTTGACTCACCGTTCGATTGGACCCGTGTTAAGAACCACTGACGTAATACCCTTAGTATCCTGTTAATCTGATTAAATGTGACGACAGCATAATAATGGACGAATCTGTAAATATGAGTACAAATCTTTTTGGCAGATAGCTAACTCCATACACTATGGACTTTGTATCATTTGCATTATATATGCTCCTACATCAGCAATACAGTTTCATAACCAACTAAAACAGTTTAATTCATCAACAATGTGATTACATGCAGCTCATGGGGTCAGACAGATCATAGAGAAGACCCCTCTAACTGTTAAACGGCACAAAGGAGCAAATTAATCCCAGTGTGTTTAACCATCAGGTGCACTGCTGTTTTACAGCCTTTGAAGGAGGGAAAGTGTACAGGGCTTAATTATTTATGCTGAGCAGAATCTGAAGTGTACCTTTTTTTTAAACCATACAAATACACGTATCAATACAACTTTTGAAAATGTGATTTGGTACTACTGTTTGACCTGGATGTCCTTTTGATTTTAGAATCCAATTTGGTAGAAAGAGTTGCAATAAAAACTTGGAAAGCAAAACTGTGACATGAAATGTCAAATATAGGGGGAGAAACATGACATAGGCTACTGTGCAAAGACTGGACTTTTACTGGCACTGCTACACTGCAAATTTGGGAATGTTAATTTAATTCCTAGAGTTAATTTCAACACTTCTAAAGTGCTTATATTACGTTTAAATAACACTTTTGAAAGCGTTCAAAATGTTACACTGTGACAGAGATGGAACAACACTGTCAAGAGTTGGAATTTACCACACGTCAGTGTTGTATTTACACAACACGAGTGTGACATGTTAACTTTTAACACTTTGTGTGTCGTTTTTAACAATAAATAAGATTTAAATTATATTAACTCTATGGAAAGTGTTGTATTATTCAAATCGACATCAAGAACAACAAAAAGGCTAGCAGCCCTAGCTGCTTGTGTGCTCTTATTGAATCGGTTTCAGGAGTGTACCCTGTCCACTCCTTGTACACTGTCAAGGTACCCAGTGCCACAGGCAGCAAAACAACCCCATAACCTCATTTAACATTCACCATGTTTGACTATAGGCACTGTGTTCTTCTCTTTGTAGACCTCATTCGTTTCTCTGGCACTGGGTGCCTTGACAGTGTCCAAGGACACATGAAATCTGAAGACTATCAAAATGTTTTTGGCCGCAAAGTGGGGTGTAGTGTCAGAAAACTGTGTCTGGGTCAGATGTCATGAGTGTTACAGCAGGACAATGACCCAAAATATAGCTCAAATAGCACCAAGTAATGGTTGGAGACAAAGCACTGGAGAATTCTGAGGTGGCCAACAATTGGTCTTGATCTAAATACCATTGAGCATTATGGAGAGATCTCAAAACTGCTGTTGCAAGAAGGCACCCTTCAAATCTGAGAGACCTGGAACAGTCCACAAAAGAAGTGTGGTCCAAAATTCCATCTGAGAGGTGCACGAAACTTATTGATGGTTATGGGAAGCGATTGCTTTCTGTTATTTCTTCCAAAGGATGTGAAATCAAATATTTTGGTGAGGTATAATTTTTGCATCGGGATAAAATACTTTTACACTTGAATGGAAAGTAAATTTTAAAGCAAGTACATTTGTACTTTTACGTTAGTACATTTTTTTCTTGGATACTTGGACATTTTTAAGCAATTTTTCTGCCCCTGTATCTGTACTTTTACTTAATTAAAAATAAAAGTCAGTGCTTCTTCCACCACTGACTGTAGTACTGTATTGAGTGTCGATTTTAAAATCAACACTTAATAGAGATGTTTAGGTTTCACTCTGTGGATAGCTGTTTTGAGGGACTAAAGGCTGAATTATGCTTCTGCGGCAGGACTACGCCATCAAAGAAGACCCGATTTACGACACTCCGCTGTAGCCTGACATGCACCTCCACAAAATCCTGACTAGGCGTCACATCAACGCGTGGTGACGCGAGGCAAACGGACTGTGATTGGTCCGCTCAGACTGTTGTTTCCGGTTCAGCGCGAGATCACATTAGGGTGTTTTTGACTCAACTGTGACACTTGTTCTTTAATATGACAACAGGAAATCCAGAGAAGATGTGATTGTGTTTTTTGTATAGACTGGCTTTAATTATACAGTAGCCAGCTATAACTGATGTAGTGAATGGTTATTGTTAAGGAGTTGAAACATTGATCGGGAACAATGAAAAACTAGTTAAATTCCCTTGTCTTCAGTGTAAATCTACTAGAAATCTTCAAGTGAATTTTACTCAGATTTCTTGAAATAAGAAAAATAGCGAACTGAAAATTAGGTGTACAGGCTTATTTTACACAATAAAAAGGATTATATTTAATCCCAAAATAAAGCCAGTTTGTCAGAAGTGTTCCTAATTCTAGAATAGATGGAAAGATATATAGAGTTCTTGAAATAAGAAAAATAGCTCGCTGAATATTAGCTTAACAGACTTATTTTAAGAAATAAATCAGTATATTTAATCTTAAAAAAGCTTTGAAAGGTAAGTCAAAATCAAATATTGTTCAAAACATTTCATTTTTTTCCTTGATTGAGGTAAAAAATGACAAACATTTTAGATGTATGGGCTTAATAAGAGCAAATAGTAATATTACTTAGAGTAAGTGGAATAATCAGACACATTAATTTGTTAACTAGTCATTAACCCTCAAAACAAGATGGAGAAAATTATTTGACTAGATTTCAGAAAACTAACTATTTAAAACGTTATAAATCTGCAGTTATACGCTTAGACAGATAAAGGTGACATGCTGAATCGACTACTAATAGGACAAGTGGTTGGAAAAAGAAGATATTTTCCTGTGTTGCAAACACTGAAACAAATATTATTCCTTACACATGAATGTGTGGAGTCACATGATGAATGATTGCAAGCCTTAGGCAAAGGTGCTGTTTTATTTCTGTTATTGTAAGAATCAATTGCCTTAAAAACCACAAACAAAGAATGACTCCCTCATATTGCATCAGTTACTGCATGTATTCCTTTGTTTTGCAGCTGTTCAAAAAAAGGAGTCATGCCTTCCAAAGTAACAACTGCTGTGGGGTAGAATCAATAATGTTAGGCATTCTGTTGCTCGGTTCTTGGCTTTCCAACATAAGTACATTCAAGTTGTTTTAGGGCAAACCTACCTTTGTGTTACCTGTACCTTTGTGGTGTTTCTGAAAGTACTGACAAAAGTTGGTTTGTGCTAAGGGGCACACAGTCAACAGAGAACATAAGTAAGCACCTTGTCTGAATAGTTGCCAAATATGTTATCAGGCGTAGCGAAGCGTAACTGTGCATAGAAACTACCAGGTTGACTAAATTGCTCCGCTAAGTTAGTCATTGTTCAATAGAGGATGTGAATCAAATACAACAATGGTAACAAGACCTGCTAAGAAACAAAAAGGATGAGAACAAATTTGGTCAACAAGTGGGTGATGAGCAGGAGCGGATCCAACAGGGTGGCATTGGGGGGCAACTGCCACTGGAGGGAAAAAAAAAACTTAATTTAAATTGCCTGCCATCAATTAAATAGTGGTGTCAGAGAGGATACTTATAATAATAAAAATAATAGAAAAAAGACTAATCCATGTGGATCAATACATCGATTTGTTAAGCACAATTGAATGTAATTCGATCAAAGTGCAAAATGATTGTACAGTGATCCCTTGCTATATCGCACTTAAAACTTTGCGTTCTCAGTCCCTCTCAGATTTATTTCAATTAAAAATAAATAAATAAATACAGTATTTTATTTAAAAATGTTAAGATATATGCATGTATACATGTACAAGTTGTGGTTTTCTTTTACAAATATACAGTGGTATGAAAAAGTATCTGAAACTTTTGGAATTTCTCCCATTTCTGCATAAAATCACCATCAAATGTGATCTGATCTTTGTCAAAATCACACTGATGAAAAAAACAGTGTCCGCTTTAACTAAAACCACCCAAAAATGTATAGGTTTTCATATTTTAATGAGGATAGTATGCAAACAATGACAAAAGGGGGGAAAATAAGCAAGTGAACCATCACATTTAATATTTTGTGCCCCCCACCCCCGGCAGCAATAACTTTAACCAGACGCTTCCTGTAGCTGCAGATCATTCTGGCACATCAATCAGGACTAATCTTGGCCTATTCTTCTTTACAAAACTGTCGTAGTTCAGTCAGGTTCCTGGGATTTCTGGCATGAATCGCTGTCTTTAGGTCATGCCACAGCATCTCAATGGGGTTTAAGTCTGGACTTTGACTTGGCCACATCGGACCGTGTATTTTCATCTTCTGAAACCATTCTGAAGTTGATTCACTTCTGTGTTTTGGATCATTGTCTTGTTGCCGCATCCATCCTCTTTTTAGCTTCAACTGTCTGACAGACGGCCTCAGGTTTCCCTGCAAAACATGCTGATAAACTTTTGAATTCATTCTTCCATTAAGGATTGCAAGTTGTGCAGGCCCCGAGGCAGCAAAAACAGCCCCAAATCATGATGCTCCCTCCCGCATGCTTCACGGTGGGGATGAGGTGTTGATGTTGGTGAGCTGTTCCATTTTTCCTCCACACAGGATGTTGTGTGTTACTCCCAAAATTGGTTTCATCAGTCCACAAAATATTTTGACCAAACTTCTGTGGAGTGTCCAAGTGCCTTTTTGCGAACATTAAATCAGCATCAATATTTTTTTAGATAGTAGTGGCTTCCTCCGTGGAGTCCTTCCATGAACACCATTCTTGGTCATAGTTTTACATATAGTTGCTATGTGCGCAGAGATATTGGACTGTGCCAGTGATTTCTGTAAGTCTTTAGCAGACACTCTAGGGTTCTTTTTTTTTTTTTTTTTTTTTAAACCTCTCTGAGTATTCCGTGCTGAACTCTAGGTGTCAACTTTGGTGGACGGCCACTCCTTGGGAGAAAAACAACTGTGCCAAACTCTCTTCATTTGTAGAGAACATCTCTGACTGTTGATTGATGAACATCCAGATTTTTAGTTATGGTTCTGTATCCTTTTCCAGCTTCATACATATCAACAATCCTTGATCACAAGTCTTCATAAAGCTCTTTTGATCGAGCCATGATGCACATAAGACAATGCTTCTCATCAAGACAATTCTTAACCGGGGGGGTGTTTTATAGTGGGCATGGCAGCTTTAAAGCACTCGTCAGTGATTGGGCATACACCAGACTTAAATTGTTTTGTAAAAATTGGTTTCAATTGCTCTTTAAGTCTCCTAAGGCAGAAGGTTCATTTACTTATTTTTCCCCCCTTCTGTCATTGTTTGCATGCTATCCTCATTAAAATATGAAAACCTGTAAATGTTTGGGTGTTTTTAGTTAAAGCAGGCACTGTTTTTACATCTGTGTGATTTTAACAAAGATCAGATCAAATTATGATGGTGATTTTATGCATTAATGTGAGAAATTACAAAAGGTTCAGATACTTTTTCATGTACTGTATATCTCATTTATATCATAATAACTATATTTGCAGTGCTTAAAAACCATTAATTAAAAATAAACATATAGGGCGGAAAACACTCAGGTGACTTGAAGTTCCGCTCTTAGACCCCCAATTTAGCCAACTTTCAAAATTGTCCGATATGCATGTGTGATACATCATTGGAAAGCTTAAAATCTCAATTTTTGGGGGGGAAGAAAAAGTTTGAGCAGGAGGATATATATTTTTAAAAATATTTTTTAAACAGCAAAACCCTATCTGGAGGTGAGAGCACGCGAGAACAGAATTACAGACGCCATGACTTTAACGAGATATTATCGCGTATCTACTTAGTTGCGATCCAAAAACTCCATGTAGCATGCATCACTGAGTGTCAAGACACACCTGTGAATGGCCACAGCTGGATTTTTTGGGGATTTTATGGCTGAAACTTGGTAATATAACAAGGGTAGCAATGCAGAAATCGCAGACATCAAGGAGTGGTCGAGATTTTCTTTTTCATATAGTTACTCTTTTAAATGTTTTTTTTTCAACTTATTTGTTTTGGACCAATTATTTATCATCCAACATATCGGAGAAAATGCGACAGTAGCAAAAAAAATACAATTAAGCAATAGTTATGAGGTAGATATCCGTGACTTTTTTACAGACGCCTTTTTTTTCATTGTGACATCATTTGTATAAAAGTGTGTGTGAAAAATTTTTTAAATTCGTTTTTTTTTTTTTTAACGAAATATGAGACATCCAGGAATGATTCTAAGCTAAAAACGACAGACATTTTGAATAATAAATATAATTACCGTAATTGCCTTTGTTTTATGGCTGGGTCGAAACAAAAGCGGTTGCGCGACGTCTGTAAACGGGGGTTTTCAGGGTAAAACAGACAAATTAAAAATAGTTCAGGGGCTTAATGTGCCATGAATCTGCTCTGGCAGCATATAGACATATTGTTCTATCAAACACAACAGTTGTTTTAGCTTAAAATACAGCAGTTTCTTTTAAAGAGGAGTGCAAGAGCAGAAACTGCTTTTTCAGTCTTGTCTGTGTTTTCCGCCATAGATACGTTTTAATTTTCTTAAATTTAAATTTAAGTTTGCAAGGTACTTCAGCTTGTCTGCAAGTAACTTCTGTTTCAGAATTTCTCCATCCAAAACAACAGTGGAGCTGGACTAACATTACTCATCAAAATCCCCAAAAAAGACAATTTGGAAATATCACATCCATCTGCAATCATCACAGGGGAGGCATCATTTTCATGAAGGGAGATGTGGAACCAAGCTCATGCCACCACAACCACCGGGTGTTTTTGTAGCCATTTTGCCACTGTGTTATGGGAGGTATGTTCTTCCTATCCCTGCATTTTCATGTGTCCGGTGCTCAAAAAATACTAAAGCTAAACTGTTGCACATGAAACGACTTCTTGCCTTTGATATTGTTATTTCGATGATGATTGTAATTATTATTATCTTTAATATTATTTACTACTCTATCTGCTGCTAGCCTGTTGCTAATCAGTACATGTAGATGGCACAATTATGTCAACGCATAAATACAAGTGTTACAAGTTTTTTGTTCATTTGTTTATAGGTGTAAAATGCTGTTAGGCAAGCGAAAACAAGGGGAAAAAAACTTTCTCAAAAACGTACTCAAGTTAGTGTTGGATAACCACCTAAAGGTGGCAGCAATGAAACAAATGTACAGCCATGGAAGATTATTTGTCTGTGAGAATACCTAGATCAATAATAACTGCAAAATGCAGCAACAGTCAATTGACGGTTGCTTTTAAAACCTGTCGGTTCATTTACAGATGTTGTGTCCGTACTTAAAGGGGAAGTCCACACATTGAAAGGGATGGAGTGCGAGTGTGTATGTGGTCTGGGGTGATTAGTATGACAATGTAATTGGCATGCACAGCAATATTCCTCTAAAATCCCTTCAGACAAGCAGGTGGTAGGAAAACCTATGTGCTCCCCGAAGTACAGATGGTAAGGAGCTAAACGATGACAACAGTTGGCTTGCCCTTCTATAATCTTGAAACACATTGAAGGAATAGTCTCTTTTGTCGTATTGACTGTTTGTATTATTCTGACATACCCCCTGTAAAATAAAAAGCATTTATAGCATAGTTTCAGGAAAACAAGCAGACATTGGGCATAAGAGATACATGACGCCTTCTGACCACAGAAGCCCAACGCGTGCGTCATGCAGCTGACTGAGCAAGATTGACACTGACTACCTGATGATAAGCAAGACATCTACAAGCTAACGTCTGCAACACCAATTCACGCAATTAGCTCTTCAGGACAGTCCAGAACAAATGGCGGGACATCCTGTACAACCACAACACCCGATAACAAAAAGAACTTAAGTTTGATAGCTCAGTGCCTCTTAGACAGTGAGGCGTGCCGAACGTCCCACCTAAATAAGTTAAGTAATTTGGAGCAGGGGTGTCAAATGGATTGGATGTCTTGCACAGTCAATGGCAGCCAGTGACTTAACATGAGATCTAAACACAAACAACAATAACAAATACATTGAAAGCCTAGACGTGGAAAGAAACACAAACAACAATAACAGATATATTGAAAGCCTACACTAACTATTAATATGTTGGTGCTATCATCAGTTAGATGTATTTCCGGTTGATACCATGTGGGGGACCAGGGAATGAAGGGCAGGGGGTGGGGAAGTCTATAAGCTAAGTGATTGGAAGGGGTAGAATGTACACAAATCAGCTCTGCGATCTAGAACCCAGGTATCGTGTGAATCCCTTGTGAGTGTTAGCCCGTGTGAGTGTTAGCCCGTTGACAACAGACCCTACGCCGACCCACCGCCAGTCTCGGCACCGGGACCCCTCCACCCGAGCGCACCCAATCAAATTCAGCCGCACGCGAACCCCACCAAACACGCGACAGCCCCGCAGATGAGCGGAGACACCGCGCAGGGGCCAACCCAGGGCCACGGCCCCCACCCAGCCAGCCCGGGGAGGGAGGGCGGTTTGGGAAGGGGGGGCGCAGCACAGCCCATCCCTCCTCCCGCAGCCCAGCAAAGGAGCCATTGTCAACCCCCAGGGATCCAGGGTGGTCCCCCGGGCCACCCGCGCTCCCATCAACCGGCCCTCAGGGATGGAAAGAGGGGAAACACCCCCAACCCCACGCCCGCCCCCAGCCCTGTCCGCTCACCTGGCCCACGAGCCACACCTGCAGCCTTTCAACCAGCACAGGACGCCACTGGATCCCCAGCGGCCCACCAAGCCCAGGGCAAGACAGGGTCCCCCGCCGGAGCAGGCGACATCCAGCCGATACACCAGCGTCCAGCCAGCAACCCGCGGCAGAGCGCAGGGCGGGTACCCAGGCAGAGAAGAAAGGGGAAGGCGGAAGCAGGAGAACGCCGAGGAGCCGCCACAGGGCGATGTGAGACTGGAGCCCTGACCTCCCCCCACTCCCGCGGCCGGCAGCCCAGGCAGAGGGGAGATCACGCGCCGGGAGTCACGCCATAGAGAAAAAGTGTGGGACCCACCTACCACCCTATTACTGTGGCTGCTAGGTTCCGGCTGGCAGTAAAGTAAGCCAAGTGCAGTAATGCATGCACTTCAAAATGAAGGATTTAAATCAAATACAAATTGTCCCTGGGTTACGAACGAGTTCCGTTCCTAAGCTGGCAACGTAACCTGAATTTCTGCATAAATCGGAATTAACCCTTTAAGTACCCCTAAATACCCCCTAAATAACAAAATAACTATCCAAAAACATGAATTATACTTTATGTCATTGAACTGTGCTCGCCAACACGTAAGTCCTAGCCAGACAGCGAGCTAAGCTCCGAAATGACGATGTCAGATGTCCGTGAGGTTTTTTGACATTATTCAGCTGCGCATCACATTAACACTTGCAGAATGAAACTCAAATACAAATGAAATTAAATCAGTTTCATCTTCAATAACAAGTATCAGTTAGCATCCGCACATCATCAAAAACATCTCATAAACTCACCCCAAGTATTTGATCACAATTGAACACGCACAATAAACAGTACAAAAGGCTTTATATACAGGTGTTGCCTCTGTGGATGCTTCACAAGCAACAAATGTGCGCACAGGCTCGCAGCTGTAATCTTCCCTTGTTGCTCTCTTACTCGGCTGCGCAACTTATTTGTGGGAGCAAATGCGCTCTTCTTCATGAGCGCAAATATGTTCTTATTTGTGTGTACATGTGCTCTTATTTTTGTGTGGAAGTACTACCTGCTCTATGCTTCCTGCGCGAAAATAAAAGCATGTATTACAAAACAAAGTCAACATTATTTAAAAAAACTAAAAAAATAAAAAACAACTGTAGACAAAATGGCGGACGAGACTCCGGCGTCATAAAGTCAAAATCACTTAAGTCGGGTACTTCGTAACGCAACACTACCTGTATTATTTATTCAGCAACCCAACCTGAGTGTAGCAGTGAACTCTCCCTCTCTTGCTCTAATCACTGGTGCGTGCGTGCAATTTTAATCGATTAGTTTTTTTCAGCCTTACTTCCTTGTTAACTCATTGGCTGCCATGGACAGTGCTAAACTTCCAATCCATTTCGACTGGGAAGGGGGGGCAAATAAACTAATGTCACTGCGGGCATGAAAGTAGACTAAGTTATAAATAAAATGCATTATTATTATTATTAAGTGCAGTAGTGCTAATATCAGAAATTAATGCATGTGATTTTGTATGTACAGTTTGAATAAGCTACATCATGCCCATCAGGCTGAACAACCCCACGTGCTGGATTGACACCTCTGGTGTAGACCATTCTCAATGGAAATATTTTTATTAGCTTATTGGTTACTCTTTGTTCCGAAACAAAAGGAAACACGCATCTGGCGGTGGGGATATCAAAATCACTTGCTCTAAAAGCCTAGGTCAGAAAAGCCATAGTACATCTTGTACAAGGTCATGATCCCGTCTATGTCAACGACCGTGGTCAAAAGTCGTGATTTCGCTTGTGCTTTAGATAGCACGCCATCTGTAAATTGGCCATGAGGGTCACGAACAAGATTGTTTTCACTCAAGCAATGTCTCACAATGAACTGTTTCCATACATAAATTTCTGTCTTAAACATAAAACTGTCCACTGAAGCACATGTTAATACCAAATAATAACACTCCTTTTGCCCTTTTAATTCAGTAGAGTCCAAAACATTTTCTTTTTCTTAGGCATGAGCCCATCCCGATGTTTGTGAAGTCACATTTGTAATTTGCGGCAGCTTTTTCACTACAATATTCCTATAAAACCGGGTCTAGATTAAAGAGTAATGGAGCCTGGCGCATGGGAAAGGTGCTATCCGTGCAAAAATAATAAAGTGGGATTCACCACACATCATTTCCCACACACATACAGTGGCTCCAAGCAGTGGGGAAATGTCAAAAAGGTTGTATGTGCACTTGCAGAGCCATGCTTTTATACAGGCTCAACCTTCACTCAATAGGGAGGGGGATAGTGCTGCGACCCATCCATGAAATGAACCATTTCAGAGACGTGTTTGCTTAAAGGAAGCAATAGTGCTACACACACCTGGGGCTACAATTTCAGTTAACCTCAATGTGAACATATGCAACATGGCCCAAAAAAAAAGACATCTATACCACATGGTAGCATTCTAACAATTCAGTTCTCTCTCATCTAGCCAAAAACTACCAAAGAGTTTTAATTCATTGGTTATTTCCTAGTATTAAGACTCATTTTAAAAAATATTTATGAATCAATATTATTCCAGAAAGCTATTTTGGTTGGATCATAGGAACATAAATCAATTGTTATTTGATTTTTTTTTTTTTTTTTTTTTTTTTTTTTTTGTACTACAGGCTTACAATGTACCTGACTTATTTGATTTCGACTTTCTGACACTGGAGTCTCGTCTGCCATTTTGTCTACAGTTGTTGTTTTTTTTCATAATGTTGACTTTTGTTTTGTGATGCATGCTTTTATCTTGGCGCAGGAAGCGTAGTGCAGGTAATACTTCCACACAAGAGTAAAAGCGCACGCACACACGAAGAAGAGGGCATTTGCTCCAACGAAGAAGTCGCGCAGCCGAGTTAGAGAAAGAGGGGAACGATTGCAGCTGCAATCCTGCGGGCATAATTGTTGCTGTGAAGCATCCACAGAGGCAAAACCTGTATATATCACCTTTTGTACTGTTTATTGTGCGTTTTCAATTGTGGTTGAATACTTGGGGTGAGTTAATGTGGTTGTTTTTCATTATGTGCGGGTGCTAACTGATTCGTGCTAATCGTTTGTGTGGATTGTTATTGCCATATCAGCAGCTAGTTATGAACGCAAATTTGAATTGCTGTTATTGATGCTGAAACTGATTTAATTTAATTTGTATTTTAGTTTCATTCTGCAAATGTTGATTTCATGCGCGGCTGAATAATATCAGGAAACCGCACGGACGTCTGACATCGTTATTTCGGATCTTAGCTCGGTGTCTAGCGAGGACTTAGCTTCAACGTCTTGGCAAGAACAGTACAATGACGTATAATACATGTTTTTGGATAGTTATTTTGAGATTTAGTGGGGTACTTAAAGGGTTAATTGCGACTTACACGGAAATATGGGTTACGTCGCCAGCGTGGGAACGAAATTATTTTGTAACCCAGGGAATACTAGAAGAAAATAAATATTAATAATAAAACCATTTATAAATATATTCATAAGATTTTTTATTTGTTTGTTTTTGTTTTGGGTTGTTTTAAATATGCTTTGGGGTCAAAGGGAAAAAACAAAAGTATTATACCGTATGTATCTCTTTCCAATCCTGTTAAATCTGAATAAATACATTAGATAGGCTCCAGCATCCCCGCCATCCAGCATACACTGCTAACCAAAAGTATTGGCACCCCTGCAATTCTGTCAGATAATGCTCAATTTCTCCCAGAAAATGATTACACTTACAAATGCTTTGGTAGTAATATCTTCATTTATTTTTTTTTGCAATCAAAAAACACAAAAGAGAATGAAAAGAACATTAAATTATTATAATTTTACACAAAACTCCAAAAATGGGCTGGACAAAAGTATTGGCATCCTCAGCCTAATACTTGGTAGCACAACCATTAGACGAAATAACTGCGAACAACCAGTTCTGGTATCCATCAAGTTTTTTACAATGCTCTGCTGTAATTTTAGACCATTCTTCTCTGGCCAACTGCTCCAGGTCTCTGAAATTTGAAGGATGCCTTTTCCAAACTTCCATTTTCAGATCCCTCCACAGATGTTCTATGGGATTCAGGTCTGGACTCATTGCTGGCCACTTTAGAAGTCTACAGTGCTTTCTCTCAGACCATTTTCTAGTAGGGCATTTTGAAGTGTGTTTTTGGTCATTATCCTATTGGAAGACCCATGACCTCTGAGGGAGACCCAACTTTCTCATACTGGGCCCTACATGATGCTGCAAAATATGTTGGTAGTCTTCAGACTTCATAATGCAATGCACACGGTCAAGCAGTCCAGTGCCAGAGGCAGAAAAACAACCCCAAAAACATCAGGGAACCTCTGCAATGTTTGACTGTGGGGACCGTGTTCCTTTCTTTGAAGGCCTCGTTTATTTCCTGGAGGTACTATGTTGATGCCTTTTCCCAAAAAGCTCTACTTTTGTTTCATCTGACCAGAGAACATTCTTCCAAAACGTTTTTGGCTTTGTCAGGTCAGTTTTAGCAAACTCCAGCCTGGCCTTTTTATGTCTCTGGGTCAGAAGTGGGGTCTTCCTGGGTATCCTACCGTAGAGTCCCTTTTTCATTCAGACGCCGACGGATAGTACGGGTTGACACTGTTGTACCCTTGGACTGCAGGACAGCTTGAACTTGTTTGGATGTTTGTCGAGGGTCATAATCCACCATCTGCACAATCTTTCGTTGAACTCTCTCGTCAATTTTTCATTTCCGTCCACATCTAGGGAGGTTAGCCACAGTGTCATGGGCTTTACACTTATTGATGACACTGCGCACGGTAGACACAGGAACATTCAGGTCTTTGGAGATGGACTTTTAGCCTTGAGATTGCCCATGCTTCCTCACAATTTCGCTTCTCAAGTCCTCAGACAGTTCTTTGGTCTTCTTTCTTTTCTCCATGCTCAATGTGGTACACACAAGGACACAGGATATAGGTTGAGTCAACTCTAATCCATTTTAATTGGCTGCAAGTGCGATTTAGTTATTGCCACCACCTGTTATGTGCCACAGGTAAGTAACAGGTGCTGTTAATTACACAAATTAGAGAAGCATCACATAATTTTTCAAAGGGTGCCAATACCTTTGTCTGGCCCAAGCATTTGTAATTGCAATCATTTTCTGAGCAAAAAGGAGCATTATCTGACAGAATTGCAGGGGTGCCAATACTTTTGGCCAGCAGATTTTCAATTTTCATAAGGGCGGCCCGGGAGGGATGAGGTGTCGCATTAACCGAGAAAAAAAATCAGGGATCAATAAGAACTAGAAAATTCAATTTTGGGAGAAATTGCGAGGGTAGATTTACTATGATGGCTGGTATATTGGGTCACTTCCTGTTTATTTTGGGACATCTCGGACTTCCTGTAAATATCGCGTCAGTTCCTGTTGATTTTGGGTCTCTTCCTGTTGATAAGAGGGGATTTTGGGGTCACTTCCTGTTGGTTTGGGATCTCTTCGTGTACATACTGTATATTGTGTCACTTCTTGTTGATTTTGACGCATTCCAGGGTCACCTCCTGTAGGAATCGGGTCACTCCCTGTTGATTTGGTGGAATTTCAGGGTCACTTCATGTTGATTCGGGGTCATTTCAGGGTCACTTCCTGTTCATATTGGGGTACTTCCTGTTGATTTCGGGTCATTTGTGTTGGAAATCAATGGGTGTGAATGGTTTTTGTGCTATTGAAATGGATGGTGAATAGAGCCATTGGAAAAAGATAAGAATGGGTATGTTTTAGGCAAATTTTGGCCGAACTGTACGCCTCTCAGCGTGCTGAACCTCTTGGTGTATAATGATGTGATTTGGAGAAAAATAGGGTTTTGAAATTTCACTTCTTTTTCGTAAAAAAAAACAATATATATATATATATAGATATAGATATAAATTGTTTTGGGGCCTTATTTTGGGGTGTCAAAATGAATGAAAATTTTGGTCATTTTGGTGTAAGAACAGTGTCGTTGAGTAAAACGGTTTTGGCTGGGAGTCAAAAAGAAAAAGGAATATCATAGGCTATGTGGTAGCTTTTTACTTACATGCAAAGCTAACATCAATTATAATAGCTTACAAGTTTATTTGAAATTATTTACTAGTTTACAGATTTCAACAGAGCCCATTCATGTAATCCCACCCTCCAGAGAAAAAAAATACTCGTGTCATCTGCAAATAGAACTTGGACTTAAAACTGACTCCTGGGGGACGCCATAAGCAATGTCCAAGCAGGATTATCAATACTCAATCAATAACATTGTACATTGTAATATATAATATTCCAACTGAATGAAATTTGTGAATAGCATGAGTGATATCCTCAACTGATTCTACTCAAGGTACTGATGTTGAACTGTTTCCCTTAAATCCATACTTTCAAAGAATAAGGTGTCGAAGTCGAGAAACAGGCCTCTAAATTGTGAAGCTTTGCTATTGATAAATTGATTCATTCACTTCCTTTTTACAGTATGGTACTCTTTGGCCAATTGATATCAACTCTTCTCTTACCCTGGAAAACACAGAGACACAAGAAACTACACATTTCTACACTTAAACTGGTATACAGCAAGATAAAACACAGCAGCAAAAATGGTTTATTCAATCTGAGGGAGATACTGACTACCTCTAATGGTCATTTTGGAGGCAGTAAACACTGCGCAAGCTCACCAGCAGCATGATTTAAAGCCTGTGTGTGTCTTATTTCATTGGCCTGACGTTTCCCTCAACTAAAAAAGTTATAACCTTCTGAACGGTTCATAGCACAGCTGTTGTATTACACTGCAACACAGCAGTTTAGTCTTGCTTGTGTAATAAATTGGCAGTCTTGTCGAGCTACTATATATATGATCACAAGTTGCAATGTGTCCTCTCATTCTCATGACGGTGAAAGCCGAGAGCTACAGCTATGTGAAAAAATTAGGACACCGCATAAAATATTCAGTTCTTTATTAAGAAATGTTCGCATATCAATGTCTGAATTTGTTTTTCTTTATCATATCTTTAGTCGAAATGATTGGGACATCGAGTGCCATCAATAGCAGCCAGGACATTCTCCCATTACAATAAGAAGTGATCTAATGTTAACAGGAAATGTCCCTGAAATAACCTAAAATCATATATCAATATAGACAGGAAGTTGCCTCAACATCAAATGTAAGTGACTCTCAATTATTTTCTGTTACGCAGCCCCCCCAGGAAAACGTAAACGTTTCGCGCCCCCCAACTCTCTGCTGCCACTGCAAATAGTATCATTTGTCTTTAAAATTATTATAATAGTAAGTACACCTCTGCATGACATTGTGTCCTTTTTTAAATTAAAGGGAAAAAGTTATATAGATCAACTTACAATAAAGTATAACTTCATTAAAATTGTCAACATTGTTTATTAACAAAATCAAGTGTCTTATAAGTGTGATTGGGGTCTAATGTTAGCTGCCTGGGCAAGATTGAAGCTGACTACCATGTGATAGGCAAGACTTCTACAAGCCCACGTCTGCAAAACCAAATCCCGCAAACAGCTCTTCAGGACAGTCCGCAACAAATGGCGTGACGTCCTGTACTACCACAAAACCTGATAACAAAACAACTCTAAGTTTGATAGCTCGGCGCCTCTTAGACAGTGAGGCGTGCCCAACCTACCTCCTACCTTATTTGCCTCATTAACCATGACCCAGCAACGGTGACACACGAACTTGACCGCCCAAGTCTGCAACAGAAGAAGACCCAAACACACCCCTCTTCCTGCTCACGGCCCGCCCCGCAAGAACCTTCAAAAAGACTGAATGTTTAAATAATCGTTGTCATTTTTTCGGGAACCTTTTGTTGACTTGTCATATGGTGACCCTGAGTCTCCTCCTCGCCTGGGTCTGTCGCTGTTTTGCCTTGCCGTTTGATCGCTGGCGACATGAATAAATTGTCAACTTGTGTTTCGAAGCCTTCTTTCAGCTTTCAAAATGGAGTCAGTACAATGGGTTGAGACTAAGGTGAACGTGCGGAGTTTGGCCTTTTGGCCAGGTTGTCGGGATTTTGCCGGCCCGGGTCGTTACAGCTGTGTCAGCGCGGGTCTGGCGGTTCGGCTGGCGTGATTGTATGGCTAAGAGGTCAGATTCCTTTAAGTGACATCTTAATTGGTTTGACTTATTTCTGTTTGCCGCAAACAATTTTAGACACAGTAAACAGACTTGTCTTTCCTCTTCCCCCACTGTATCAAAAGTCAAAGCCAGAAACCAAACGCTACGTCATATTTCCCCATCTGGGCTCTTTATATCTCCAGTGCTCTTTGCTGTGTGCTTTTGTTTGGTTCAAAAATACTGCGCGCACCCTGAAAATGAAGCTGCCACTGCCACCCACTGAGTGGATTTGCAATGACACTTTATTCTAGTACAGCAAAAAAAAAGTATGTTCTCCGAGGTCACATGCGCCACCCCATGCCCCACTATTCAAGAAGTAATGCGACATACCAACCATCACATTGAAGCTACCATCGCAATTTCACCCAAAATGCATTTTTCAGTTATTGTTGATACAGATTACCCCAATCATTAACAGTAATCACTAAAGATGTCCCGATCGATCGGCATCGATCGATCGGGTCCGATCACGTCATTTTCAAAGTATCGGAATCGGCAAAAAAATATCGGACATGTTTCTTCATGTTTTCTAATTGTATTTAACGTTACAGACAAAATGTCTTACATTCATCCAGTCTTTAGTTTTGGCTTAAAGTAGGGCTATCAAATTTATCGCGTTAACGGCGGTAATTAATTTTTTAAAAATTAATCACGTTAAAATATTTAATGCAATTAGCGCATGCGCTGCACGACCCACTCACTAAGGATGGGCGGATCAATACCAAAATATCGATATTTCGATCCAGCACGTTAAGTTTTAGGTATTGATCCCCAAGCAAAAGTATCGATATTTGGAATAAATATATTATATTTTCTTTGTCTGGTTTTTTGGGTATATTTTTGTGAGCTTTTTGTATGACTTTTGCCTTTCGCGTTATACAAGCACGTAAGCAGTGCACGCACATAAGCAGAGCACCGGTGTCTGCTCCCGCCTCCATTTACGTCCCTATCACATGTCGATCAGCATGCTTTTCCTCCGCCCCTCTCACGAGGCACCAACACAGTCACAACAAACAAACATTTGGAAGCTAGTGGTAGCATGGCTGCGGCATCGACGACGGATCGTAAAAGAAGTCTGGTTTGGACATATTTCATCTTAATAAATAGCAACGAGGCTAAGTGCACAGTTTGTGCCGAAACTGTCAGATATTCTGGTTATACCAAAAGCCTCACGAAACACTTAAGAAACGTGCATCCCGAAGCACACAATCCGTGAAAAACATGCCGCTCAAGCCGAGGAGGACACGAGAAAAGACAAGAGCACGCCGCCGAAGCAAAGCAAAGTACTTTAGAAGGGGTGATTGCGAAAGGCAGGACTTATCCAGGTAACGTAGGTGCTAATAGAAAATCAGAGACGATATAAGCATTAGTGGCTGATGTGCAATATGAAACGATAAATATGGCGTTTTTGTCATCTCACATAAAAAGAACTTTGCAGCACTATTGAATATGCTTTGTAATGGAAAGTTATAGCTACATCTTGTTTGTGAAAAGCAAAGTTCTTACCGCCTTATATAAAAAAAGTAAAATGACCATAGTGACATATTCAACAGTGAAGCAATACTGTAACCTAAATGTAAGTCTCCATTTTATTATTAGTTTTTGATACAATGAGGGCAAATCAGCCTACATCACATTCCATAGGATAGTCAAGTGAACTACTAGCAAGCAAGTTGGGTATAAAAATATATGAATTATGACTTAACATTTTAAATACACACATCTCCCCTAACTGTATTTCTAACATTAGCTATTATTCCTTTTTTTTTTTTTTTTTTAATTGCAAGTGACTATTGTTTATTGGATTTGTTTTTAATGATCTATCAATAGAGGGCGATAACAGGCTACTATTAATTCCTTCTTTAATTAGATTCAAAATATTTAACTTAGGTAGATTAAAATTTGATCAAATACAACGTGTAGCAGGGAAATGTTCTGTGCATATGAATTTAAGGGTCATGTTTAAAGAGTGAGACTGACTAACCAGATTTTGTTGTTGATGGATCGTTTTGTGAGTTTGTAGGGAAACTGCTTTGCTCGTTATTAAAAGCAGCAGTTTTTCTATTGCAATGCCTATTTGACACTAAGAGACTTTTATTGGTTTTTGAGTGCTTGCTGTTGTTGTATATTAGATATCATCAGAATGGGTGAGAACTCTGCAGGGTTGTATATACATATATATATATATATATATATATATATATATATATATATATATATATATATATATATATATATATATATATATATATATACATATATATACACATACATACAGTGGGGAGAACAAGTATTTGATACACAGTCAATGGGGAAACCCATTGGCAGTGTATCAAATACTTGTTCTCCCCACTGTATATATATACAGTATATATATATATATATATATACACATTTAAAATATGAGCTTCCGGTATCGATATCGGATCGGGATCGCAATATTTGGCCTTGGTATTACTTGGTATCGGATCGAATCCAAAATCACTGGTATCGCCCATCACTACCAAAAGAAAGAATGTTGATAATGTAAATGCCATCTTGAGGATTTATTGTCATAATAAACAAATACAGTACATATGTACTGTATGTTGAATGTATATATTCGTCCGAGTTTTATTCATTTTTTTATTAATGCATTGCCAAAATGTATATGAACGGGAAAAATTATCAGGAATGTTTGGAATTGAATCGGGAGCAATCGGATCGGGAAATATCGGGATCGGCAGATACTCAAACTAAAACGATCGGGATCGGATCGGGAGCAAAAAAACATGATCGGAACAACCCTAGTAATCACCCTTCAGCCAACAATGTCTCATTTCTAACACATGTGGCATTAGCAGTACTCTATTAGATTTTACAGATGTGAAGAGGTCAGTTTTACTATGCATAGCTGTAAAACCCATTTTATAGCGACTTTCACGAGCTGTCTGTCTCTCTAACACTCTTTATCCACTCAGTAGCAGACAGAGAACAGCTCCTGCCCGACCTCTGATCTCACTTGCTCTCACATCGAAGTCCAGATGGAGGGCAGGAAGTTCAGGAAGCTCAGCAGGGGCTTTGAAGTCGGCCGTGATTATCACATAATAACACATTTGTCCCTTGCTTTGGAAACCCGACTGGGTAAAATAACTGAAGTACAGCACACATTGAGATGGAGTGAAACCTGAAAAAAGGCGACTCATTAATATGGCTGCTGTCCTGTGAATTTATAGACCTGGCAAAAAAGATGTTATTGCTCACAAATGTGACTAATGAGCACAAAGTGTGAAGTGAAACTTGCTGTTACATCAAAGTTGAGCAGGTCAAGTCCGGGGTGAAAAGAAAGAACAGTGATTGAAACCGCCAAGGAAAATTTGAGCTGTGGGGTTGTGATTAACGCTAAAAGGACAGACACTGGCCCTCTATCATTTAACACCTTGTCTACCGTGGCCCCCAGATGTCTGATTGCTACTTCAGAGGTCTTTGTCTGCTAAGAGAAGCCCATTTTGTCTGGGACTCTTCTCCAGAGACCGCAGGAGAAAGGAAAGAACATCACAGTTGATGATTTGTGGAAGCCTTTCAGATTTTCTCCATACAGAAAAGACTCCATTCACAAATGGGTCGTGTGATTTGGTGCTCATTAAAACTACTGACAAAAAGTCACACATAATAATTCAGCCCTAGGAATTCAGACAAATATGGTATGCTAATATAGATTGCACTACATGCACGCAACCGGCAGAATTACTGTTGGAGTCTCAAGTACTCTGGCACTTGTAACAGCTTTCATACAAGCACTAATAAAGGAGTTCATTCATTCCTTCATTCGACTCTACCAGTCAAAATGGATTGGACGCCTAGCATCGTCAAAGAGCCAAATGGTAAATTAGAAAATTTCTGGCTTTAATGCTTTAGAACAGTAGCCCACTAGGACAGGGGTGTCAAACTCATTCTGGTTCGCAGGCCACATTTATAGCAATTGGATCTCATGTGTATGGAGGAACAGGAGTGCAAAAATTAGATAAATAATACACAATTAAGTAAAATTATTAAATGTGTCATTAAAATGCTTCTTTTTCAATACTTATTGATTTCAATATTTATTTTATTTTTTATTTATTTCAATTTATATTCATTTATTTCAGTTTCTATTTCAACATTTATGGTATTTCCATTTTTATTTCTCGTAATAAAACACTGTGTTTTGTAAGACAAGAGCTCAGGGCCCGAATTTCCTGCGTAAACATGTTCTGCTAAGTCTAACATGTCCGTTATTAAATCCTGAGAAAGCTTACGCAGAACTCCAGTAATCGCTGCCATGCTTCCATGTTGGGAAGGAAGGAGCAATGTAGCTTACCACGCTCAACTCAAACCCCACCTATTTCTACTTGGGAGCACCTGTGTGGTGCTCTCGGGGACATTTGTCCTGGCCGGCCAGCTTTTAATTACTCTTTCCTTAATAAATGTATATATCTTAGGTGATTATTTCTTTTTGTTCCTGGGGAGGGGTTGTGAATGAATGACTGAAACTACAGTCACAAAAGTGAGCTAAGCAGAGTAGTGCAAGCACTTGATCGAACAAATCTAAGGAGGGCGCTTTCACACTAGCACCGTTTGGCTCATTTGGAACGGTCCAGAGTTCTTTTTCTCAGATAGTCCGCTTCGTTTTTTTAAACGTGACCATGATCCGAACTCTATTTCGGACTAAACAAACAAACTCTGGTCCGTTCAAAAATTGTGGGTCTCTGACTCTCGGTCCGCTTTAAGCACACCTTGCTTCGCTTGTGAATGCAACCGTGCTCCAGTTTGCGCTTTTGCTACTTTACGTGCAGCTACACAGACGCTACATACAGGGCATCCTTGGAAGCGGAAGTAAAAGGCGTACGCAATTCAAAATCAACAATGGGAAGATGACAGACGATTAACGATGGCCAAATGTTGTTGTGCTGCACTAAGCACTTGCATTTGATACAGAGAATCGGGTTCTAATGTCGCGGTTGTGTTTTAGATGCTGTTCCTGAACGGACCGTGTGAGAGTGACAGTGGCCGAGACAGGCGGAGCCTCTCGGGGCAGCTGTTTCGTGAGTGTCGCACTCCTACAAGTTGCGACACTTTGACAGTCTAAAAAGTGAAAAAAAAAAAAAAAAAAAAAGAGCGATAGCACCCTTTGGCTTCTTCTTCCTGCCTTCAACGAGAGTCGTGTTTCCTCCCTGCTCCTGCTTGCTGCTATCTTCATCAGTCTGCTTTTTTTGTATTTCCTCTGTGGATCAACTGTGCTGGTCTCTCATACAATCTGATGGATCTGATTAGTTGGTCTCTCAGCAAAATTGACAAGATTTTTTTCAACAAGACATGGTGCACCAGGAGAGCTGTCTTGCCCAGATGGTACCTTTGCCGCTGGATATGTGAGAGATTCATGGGATCACTGGAAGCCAGTGTGTCTTACTGTCCTATCTGTGGAACATATGGACGATATTTGGCTGTTTGGCGTGACGGTCGTGGGGTTCCTTCTGCTTGGCTTAGGAGGTGTCATGCGCTACCGGAAAGTTTCCAAGAGGGCAGCTTTCAAGGAAATCAACAAATTGACCACGGATCAAACGGCGCGATTCAAGGCATTGGAAGACCGTGTCGAGGCTCAGATCGAGAACTGGCTCCGTGAACTCATGGTTCGGTCCGAGGAAGGATGGAGAAAAGTGGATGCTACCTTGCGCCAGGTGACAGAACAGTCGGGGCAGGTGACTGAACCGTCGAGGCAGACCGCGACTATTGGCAATGACTTAAGGGACCTGAGGTCTCGCCTACGCCATGAGGAGCGCGAATTTGACTAAAGACCAACCATATTTAGACATATTAAATTACTTATTCGGTTTACTTTGATTTTAATTTTCCTTTTCCGAACACCCTTACCCCACTCCTCCCTTCTCCTGGAGAGAATCGCGCAGATGGCCCTATTGCTTGCCCTTGATCTCTTCCCAAGGCCGGTCGCAGGGCCCTGCGACTCTTATTTTGTCTACTGTCACGTACAAATACTGATACACTTGTGCATACACACACTCACACAAAACCTCCCTCCCTCCAGTCCGCCACCGCCTTTTTCTTACTATCACTGAGCCCCCCAACTCCGTTCCTCCAGCCATGACTGGTAGTTCTGTGGGTCGTGTCATATCCCTGCTATGTTGTATGATATATGTGTGTCTACTTGTAACTTGCTCTATAATTTCTGAAGAAGAGAGAGAAGCTGGCGGCGCGGAACGTCTGCAGCGGCCCGATGTTCACCCATCGCACGGAATTTCGTTGTCATCTTGTGAGAACTGGTGTCAATGACAAATCTCTAAATCTGAAGGTGGTCCAATCCGGCCCACAGCGTTATTCTTCCTTACAGCCACTTTGTAGCTCATTCATACTGTACATACCAAATCACATACTTTATTTTTTACATAGGCGCTATAAAACCAGGAATTTGTAATTTGTGTGATCAAGTGCGTGCACTCCTGCACTTGGTTCACGTTTCCACAGTCACATTCATTCACCCCCCCCCCCCTCCCCAGTCAAAATAGCTCATTCAGTAGCAGCCAGTGAGTTAAATTATTTGGCCAAAAATATACTGGTATATAATGAATTAACGTGTTAGAATTCTAGGCTGGGAAGGGGGCACACTCACGTATATAACGAAACTTCCTGTTAAAATGTTCCTAAAGAGAGACATTAAAAGCCCATTTTGATTTGAGTCATGGATCACATTAGCTCTGAATCACTTGTCCTTTTCATGCTTTTGATAGAATGTCTCACAAATTAGTAGGATGTTATTGGGAATGACGACATCAAAATGACAATGATTATTGTATTGCCTATTTCATGTGTTGAAAAGGATCCTTGAGAGATGACTTTCAGTGTCGTGAGAAGTTCTACCGCACACTTATTATGACCACCAAAAATTGAGGTAGACTACATGGTCATTTTCTCACTGGTGCACATGTTGATGGTTTTTATCACCAGTGTACATAAGGCTCAGACACCCTTTTCTGTTCTCTACCCAGGAGGCCTGGCCCTCTCAGTGACCCCAGTGTACCCCGTCAGACTAAACAATGATGTAGGGTCACCTCTTCATGGCCCAAGACAGATGGCTGCCTCGCCGTCACCATGGCCAAGGTCACCTCCCCTCCCCCTATTGCTTTGTGCACCTGCACTCCAATGCCCCACTATAATCTTTATTCCTATACAGTACCTAGCACACGCAACAGCGTAAAACCTCACCCCGCCACGAGCAGAAGAACAAAATGTACCATTTAAAATTCTACTGGTGTAACAAGGCACTTCAATGAATCAAAGCTATGCTGTTTGAACAAAATACACCACTTGTAAATAAATATACATTGGACTTATTCAAGGCCTAGCTGTGTTTTGACAGTCTCTGCACTGAAGAAAAGTAAGTACCATGAAAAGTATATTCTAGACTGAAAAAATAGACACTGGTGTGAAATCAGTTTTAAAGGCTGAAGCCAATCAAAGGGAACACTGCTAAAACACACCTCCTTAAAACTAGTTAAATTCCCTTGTTTTCAATATAAATCTTCAAAAAAGTCAAATGATCTGCCAGTGCTTCAAGGAAATTTTACTCAGATTTCTAAAAGTAAGAAAAATAGCTAGCTAAAAATAAGCTTAAAGGGATCCTCGATCTTGAAGATACTATGTAGGCTCTAATAAACCACAATTGTTCTTGTGTACTAAAATATGTTGTTAGAAAAATAGAAAAGGTTAAATCGATGGCAATATTTTATAATATTTACAATATATTTTGACCGGTAGTTGGCGCCATGTTTTGCAGGCTCGGAGCTATGACGTAATTAGGATGTTTCCAATTGTGTACAACAATTGTGTATTACTGCCTAAACTCGCTAAGTAAAGCGGCACGATGTGCTGCTTTTGGATGCAATTTACAATCAAATGGAAATGAGGGGAGTGATGTGAGTCTCCACAGATTTCCTTTCGACAAGAAGAGGAGAAAGGTTTGGGAAAATGCCTGTAGACTGACAAAACTTCCCAAAGAGCCAAGCCTTTGTTCTTGCTATTTTTCTCCTACCACGTTCGAAGCTTTTAGTCGACGACAACTTATGAAAGAGCTCACCGGAGCGGCTGGATATAAGCGTGATTAAAATCAAATGCGGTTCCAACTATTTTCCCTCACAAGAAGCCTCAACGTATGGGGCGCCGTTTGTAAAGCAGCATATGCTGAAAATTACGACATTTTCTCACATTAAGCCCCACACAGTGTTTAAAATGTGGTGTGAAAATTTAGAGTCACCTTTTTTTGCACATTTACATTATTTAGCAACATAAATATTTATTTTTAGATAATAAGCATTGGACTTGAATGATTAAATCCAGAACTAAATATTTAATTTAAATCTTAAATGTAAATCTTAAATGCATATCATAAATATATATCTTAAATTTAAATGTTAAATCTATATCTTAAATCCAAATGTTAAATATATATCTCAAATCTAATCGTTAAATATATATCTTAAATATAAATGTTAAATTTATATCCTAAATGTAAATCTTAAATATATATCTAAATACTAAATTTAAATGTTAAATCTGGAAATGGTTGAAACTAAATATTTCGCTTAATATGCAAATTCACATGACTGGAGACCAGAAGTAACAAAATAAAAGCTGGAGCAGCTCAGACTGTTTGCTTATGTTGCTTGAAAATGAATAAAACCTACTTAACGGTAGCAGTTGGCTCATTGTGATAATAACGATATCTAGGTAAAATACACATTTAAGAGAAACTATTTAAAGAGTATTTTGTGTTTTTCGTGTCACTTTTGCTTACAGGAGCCTAGTAAAATTACTATGAATAGCCACAAGGCGTCTCTGTTGGACTGGACTAAGCAAACAGTAAGCAAACAGTCTGAGCTGCTCCAGCTTTTATTTTGTTACTTCCGGTCTCCAGTCATGTAAATTTGCATGTTAAGCTAAATATTTAGTTTCAACCATCTCCAGATTTAATGTTTAAATTGGTATTTAGATATATATTTAGGATTCGAATTTAAGATTTAAATTTAACATTTACATTTAAGATATATATTTAACATTTAGATTTAAGATATATATTTAACATTTGGATTTAACATATACATTTAACATTTAAGCTATATATTAAACATTTGGATTTAAGAAATACATTTAGGATATAAATTTAACATTTACATTTAAGTTTTAAATAAATATTTAGTTCTGGATTTAAACATTAAGGTCCAATACTTATTATTTAAAAATTAATATTGAAGTTGCCAAATAATGTTGTAAATGTGCAAAAAAAAAAAGTGACTAAATTTTCACACCACATTTTAAACACTGTGTGGCGCTTAATGTGAGAAAATGTTGTTGTAATTTTCATAAGCTGCTTTACAAACGGCGCCCCATACTCTACATACTCTACTGTCAGTTCATCAAGCAGTAAGTGTTTCTGCTCAGTATTCACCTAATATGAGTTATGCTGGCACTCAAACTGATCCAGACACGTCCGATGCAGCGGTACATAGGCCAGCTGATGCGCGCCGAGCACTTAATATGGACCACCCTTAATGGGCTGAATTTTAAATCAGATGAAACCATGACCCTGCCGACGTCATCCTCCTGTTGGGGACGCTAGAGCCCTACAATGGTAGGCGTAGCTAAACGACAGATTAAAAGACTCATTTCTCGTCATTTGCGCTTTGCCAAATTGTTGTATATACCTTATTTTTCGGACTACAAGTCGCACCTGAGTATAAGTCGCACCAGCCATAAAATGCCCAACGAAGAGAAAAAAAACATATACAAGTCACACCGGAGTATAATTCGCATCTTTGGGGGAAATTTACTTGATAAAATCCAACACATAGAACAGACATGTCATCTTGAAAGGCAATTTAACATAAAAATACAATAGAGAACAACATGCTGAAAAAGTGTACAATATGATGTTACATGATTTATGAACAACGAAATGCGAATATACTGTCCTCACCTGGACGCTACAGCTCGGTCCTGGCTATTCAGCGGACTAAACTCCCAAATGACGATACTGGACGTCCGTATAATTTGCTGAATCAATTTCATCCTCGATTCCAAACAGGTTCGCATCGACGTAAATAAATGAAAATTAGGTGCTTATACAGCAATGACATGACACAAACGGTTAGCATGCGTTCGCTAGCATTAGCGCATCGGTCAAACAACCAAACAAGTGGCTCTAAGTGTCCGATCGCGGGTGGAAAACACACAACAACAATAGAAAAGATGATACACACAGGCGTTGCCTCTGTAGAGATATTTTACGAGCATAAACAATGAACGTAGGTTCGCAGCCGTGTTTCTCTCTCGCTAACTCGCCCACAAACTCAGAGCTATGTAGCTGTCGGTCTTCTGGCGTGTGAGCGCTCTTCTTCACGTAAAAAAGTGCAAGTGCGCCCCCACGTGGGCTTGTAAGCGCCACAAACTAAAAGCATGCATTTCAATATAAAAAAGTCAATAATACAATTGAACACACATTGCCAAAGGCAGAACGCGAACGTGGCCATAGCTATTAAGTTATTCAGATAACTATAGCATTAAGAACATGCTAACACATTTACCAAACCATCAGTGTCACTCCAAAACACCAAAGTAACATATGGAATGATATCATAATGTGTTAATAATTTCACACATAAGTCACGAATAAGTTGCGAATTATAGTCCGAAAAATACGGTAGTCAAATCATCTCAAAATATGATTCTAATTCACATAATAATGCTATTTAAGACTTTTTTTATCCTGTCGTACGCAATTTTTTAAAGGTTGCGCTCACTTGAAAGTTAGAAATCAGAGGTAGGTAGTACGTTACATTTACTCCTTTCATTTACTTGAGTAACTTTTTGAGAAAATTCTACTCTACACTGCAAATATATAATAACTTAATCCGATTATTTTTCTTACATCTAGTCAAATAAGTCTCTTCATCTTGTTTTGAGTGTTAAAGACAGATCAATGCATCAGATTATTCCAATTACTTTAAGTAAATATTACTATTTGTTCTTACTAAACTCATACATTTAAAATTTGGTCATTTTTCACCTAAATCAACAAAAAATGTTTTCATATAATCATTTGAATAATATCTATTCTTGAATTAAGAACATTTTCTAAGATTTAGTATACTAATTTATTGCTTAAAATAAGTCTGTTAGGCTTATTTTCAGCTGGGTATTTTTATTATTTCAAAAAGTCCAACTGAGTAAAATTTATTTGAAGCACTGGAAGATACTTTCACTTATTTCTAATAGATTTACACTGAAAACAAGGGAATTTAAATAGTTTTAAGGAGGTGTGTTTTTGCAGTGTACCCATCTCTGGTAGCAATACAAGAAGAGCAACATGGAAGTGCAATTATAATACACCCTCATCATGTTTTAAATTATTCCTCCCCGGCTTTATCCCAAATCAATTGGCACTTGTGTCATTCAAGCAACGCTCCACGACCAGTCGCCCAGTCAGGGGGCGAGCTATTGACAAGAGGCCGTGATCCATGACACAAGCTACCTGTCACCGTCACATGCGTCCCTCCCTTCACCATTCAATAGAGAAAAGCATCAGATCAATGTTCACAGACATAGTCCTCCCCCTACAAAACTAATTATCTGAGCATTTTATACTGCCCGGACCCATACACGCTTTGTTTATGCAGGTTGCAATTAGTGAGATGGTCAATAAAAACTGGGGGCTGCTATCCATAAAGGAGAAAGTGAGCAGTTGAAGTTTCGATTGCTTTTTTTGTATGACATATTCGCAAGCGAATATTCCTGAGTTTAGTGTCAGAAAAGCCAAGTGCCAAAGTATGCAGATCTGCTGCATAAATTGCAGCAAAATCCGCTGCTGCGGGATCTTAATACCGCTTCCACATGCACAATTAAGTCCCAGTGAATATTTATGGCAGGTTTAAAGACATCTTTCTCAGTCCCCCAGGTGTCACAAAGTGGCTGTAATCAGGATTCAGAGGTGTGTCTCCCTCTGTCGATAACGTGCTTATCTACCGAGTCGTAAAATCCGCCGCTCCATTCGGCTTCTTATGGCGTGCTTGAGCAGCAAAAAACGCGTCAAGCTGCTGACATTTCCGAGATGTTTTCTCCCGATCGTGGTAGTGGCACTGAAAAGATTTGGAATTTTGAAGACCTAAATATAATGTAGAAAAGGGTGCGAAGCGGCCCGCTAGGGTCCTCGGGGTTGTTCAAGCCCGACAGGAAGGTTGTAGCTCATTCATACTGTACATACAAAATTGCTTGCATTTATGTTAACATTGAACCATAGATTTGCGATTTGCTGCACTTGACTCACTTTCGTGTCCACAGTTACATTCATTTATTCGGTCAGAATTGATTAAACATCGAGCACCGTCAATTTGGTACTGAAAAATAAAATTTAATAAAATCAACGAATGATAATACATTCAAAATAATTAGAGTCTCAAACTCAAAGTACATTATGCTATAAAATTGGATCGAAAAAACAAAAAGTAATAGAACAAAAATGACAGTGTCATTGGACAGAGGAACACTTTTTATTTTTGCTGCAGGCAGTATCAGCTCCTTTGCTGTGATGTGGGGGGTATTTTGCACAGAGCAACTTGGAATGCCACCTTATACAACCCCTAGCAAAAAGTATGGAATGACCAGTCTCGGACGAGCACTCACTCAGGACATTTTATCATGTAGAAAAAAACTCAGATAAAAAGCTTGTAAAAAATAATTAATTAGTTCAAAAGTGCAACTCCTTGGCATTCAGAAACACTAAAAGAAATGAAATGAATAAAAACATTGTGGTTGTCAGTAAATGTTACTTTTATAGAGCAATTGCAGGAAAATAAATATAGAATCACTCCATTCTGAAGAAAAAAATATGGAATCACTCCATTTTGAGTAGAAAATACAGACATACCCAGTCAATTTCCTTTCCTTAATTGGGCCCCTGCCTCAGATTAGATCTGCTCGTTAGTCAGCAGTTAAAAACAGTACAGTTATCACACCTTGGAGGGTTGCTGGACCAAGTGGATTCACAGGAATCATGGCTCCAACAAGAAATATGTCTTTTGAGACCAAGGAGAGGATTATCATACTTCTTGAAGAAGGTAATGCTACACGTATGGTTGCCAAAGTTGTGGGCTGTTCACGGTCAGCTGTATCAACAATCTGGACCATGTACAAACAGCATGGCAAGGTTGTTAAAGTTAAGCGTACTGTTAGAGAGAGGAAGACATCCAAACGTCTTGAAAACAGAAAATGTACAACAAGACAAATAAAGACGAAATGGGAGGAAGCTGGAGTCAAGGTATGTGACAGAACTGTGCAAAATCGCCTAAAGGAAAAGGGATTTTCATACAGGAACGGTAAAAGGCAACCATCATTGACACTTATAAAGAAAAGAACAAGACTGCAATGGGCTAAGGAGAGGAAATCATGGACTGTGAATGACTAGATGAAGGTTATTTCCAGTGATGAGTCAAGAATCTCCATTGGACAAGTTGATGATGCTGGAACTTTTATTTGGTGCCGTCCCAGTGAGATTTACATAGATGACTGCCTGAAAAACACATCAAATTCCCTCAGTCCTTCATGATATAGGGGCTGCATGTCAGGCAAAGGCACTGGGGAGATGGTTGTGGTTAAATATTCAATAATTGCACAAGTTTACCTTGAAATTTTAGACAGCAATCATATCCCTTCAGTTGAAAATACGTTTGGGAATAATGAAATATTTTTCCAAGATGACAACTGAAGGGAATAGTTACTTTTCTCGCAAACACCATATAACGGTTTGCATTACTCTAACACACTTTATACAGGGAATAGTGTCGTTTCTCATATGTACTGTAGGATTGTACTACTCGAACACATCTAATATAAACTAAATAGCACACCATAATTTAATGAAAAGAAGCAGAATAGATACACAACGCCATGTTATCACAGAAGCCCAATGTGTGCGTCACGAGCAAGATTGACGCACCAACTCTCGCAACCAGTTCTCCCGGGCACTCCAAGGACAAAGAGCAGGGCGCTCTGTCCTAAAACAAGTAGCGTCACGCCCAGCCAGGACAACAAAATGATAGCGGGCGCTTGGAATGTCAAGACTAGCGTCGATCGCTGTGGCAACCAGGTCCCAGCCACGAAGCATGACGCACGAACCTAACCGCCCAAAACTGGCCACAGAGGGATGATCCAAAGACAACACCAAGCCACACCTTCGGCCCGGCCCACTCCACCGCAGCTTTCAAAAAGACTAGACACTGAGATAACAAACGTTCACTGCTCGGAAACATTTTTATGTAGCCTTGTTTTGGATCCAGCAGGGTCCCTCCGTCTTCTGTTTGCCTTGTTTTTTGACCACTGTCAATGAATACATTGTCAACCTGTTTTCGGTGAGCCTTCTTCAGACTTTTGGAACATGGAGTCAGTACAAAGGGTTAACACAAGAGGGGAATTTGCGGAATTTTGGATCCTCCCAGTTGAATCGCGGCGCGGTCTCAGCAGAGCACCGTTTTCATGTGCCTTGGCCGGGAGACTGAATTCCTTCACAATGCATCATGCCACAGAGCTATAACTGTTAAAGTATTCCTTGGAGAAAGACTCATCCAATGTCATGGCCTGCAAGTAGCCCAGATCTCAACCCTATTGAAAACCTGTGGTGGAAATTGAAAAAAATGGTCCACAGCAAGGATGATCTGGCAACTGCAATCAAAGAGAGTTGGCACCAAACTGATGAAGAATACTGTTTGTCACTCATTAAGTCCATGCGTCAGAGACTCTTAGCTGTCATAGAAGCCACAGGTGGTACAACTAAATACTAGAGATGTGTTATGATTGTTATTTCTTTGTTTGTTTCTCATGATTCCATATATTTTTCCTCAGAATTAAGTGGTTCTATATTTATTTCCCTGCACTTGCTCTATAAAAGTAACATTTACAGACCACCAGAATGTTTTTTATTTCTTTCTTTTAGTGTTTCCGAATGCAAAAGAGTAGCGCTTTTGAACTAATTCGTTTTTTTTTTCTCAAGCTTTTTATCTGAGTTTGCTCTACAAAATAAAATGTCTGAGTGAGTGCTCGTCCGAGACTGGGGATTCCATACTTTTTGCTAGGGGTTGTATGATGGTGACAGTGCTCGCTGGTTTACTGATGCAACACTCAGAAAGCTGGACGATTGTAGGCCACATTCGGCATGTTTTTGCTAAAAAAAAACCAAAAAAAATCAAGCGGCTTATCAATGTGATTGGGGTCTAATGTCTTTAAGTGACGTCTTAATTGATTTGGCTTCATGCTGTCCGCCGTGAACATTTTCATACACAATAAACAGACTGGTCCTTCCTCGATTCCCTCTGTATTAAAAGTCAAAGCCAAAAACCAAACGCTAAAAATGTCATATTTCCTCGTCTTGGTTCTTTATATCTCCAGTGGTCTTTGCTGTGCGCTCTTGTTTGGTTCAAAAATACTGCGCAAAGCCTGAATATGAAGGCGCCACTGCCTCCCACTGAGTGGATGTGCAACTATACTTTACTGTAGTACGGCAAAAAAGTATGTTCCCTGAGGTCACATGCGCACTCCTCGACATCACTTTGCGCCCCACTTCCCACTACTTCAGAAGTATTGCGATATACCAACCATCACAGCAAAGGTACCAGTGAAGGTTAGCAAAAATAAACTAATCCATCCCAAATGAGATTTAATTGCCATAAGTATGACCGTCGAACCAAAATGAATTTTTGACACCACTGATTTAGAACATGTTTAATACTGTAGCAAATGGGGGAAAAAATGTGTGTGTAGCTGAGGTTTTGTGAAGTCAGTTTCTTCAGATAATATAAGAACATAGGCAGATGATCATGCTGTTCCCGTCAAAGATTTCCATGTTAACAATCGAGCACTGAGCTATTAAATGGTTCTCCAGAGAGCCCCATCCAGGGTCACCAGCTTGTAGAGCCTAAAGAGCTGCTCATTGTCGTCCTTTGTGTGCAGTCTTATCTTTAATTAAATTGAAACCGTGATTTCCCTCAGCTGAGAGTTGATTTCCTTCTGGTACAATTACACCGGTGTGTTGGTCACTGGCAGATGATCTATCTCGGAGCATTGATCCCTGACCGTCACAGCCGGGGACATTCATTCACTTTATTGTCAAATTACAGCATTATATGTCTCAGATGCTTGACACAAGTGTTTAAAAAAATGTCTGCCTACTCAAATTTAATTGAATTTGGATATATGAAGGTTAAATAGGAGGTAATGAATCTAATTAGAAGTATAATTATAACAATATATGCATAACTAGAAAATGCAATTTCTGGAGAAATTGCATTTTCTAGTTATGTATATGTTGCTATGGCTGGTATATCGGGTCACCTCCTGTTGATTTGGGTGCATTTCCAGTTTACTTCATGTTCACATAGAGGTACACACTTCCTGTTGATATGGGGGGGTTTTCAGGGTCACCTCCTGATTATTTGATGGCATTTTAGGTTTATATATTAGTAGTGAAGGAATCTGACCTTTTAGCCAGATTGCAGGAATCATGCCAGCCGAACCGCCGGACATGCGCTGGCGCAGCTCCAACAACCCAGGCCGGCGAAACCCAACAACCCGGCCAAAAGGCCAAACTCTGTGCGTACACCTTAGTCTTAATACCCCTTTTACTGAATCAATTTTGAAAGCCTGAAAAAGGCTTCGAAACACAAGTTGACAATTTATTCAGGTCGACAGCGATCAAACGGCAAGGCAAACAGCAAATAGGTCCCCGACAGAGCGGATATTCTGGATCAAGGGTCAGCAAAACAACGAGCACATCTGAATGTCCCTGAGAAGGGACAGTTGTTAGCTAAAAATTGTTTTTGAAGTCAGTACAGTGGGCTGGACGAAGGGTGTGTCTGGGTGTTGTTTAGGATAATTCTTGTGTTGCAGATTTGGGCGGTCAAGTTTGTACGTCACCGTTCGTTGCTGGGTCATGGTTACTAAGGCAACTGAGAGGCGCCGAGCTATCAAACTTAGAGTTGTTTTTGTTATTGAGTGTTGTGGTCGTACAGGATGACCCACCATTTGTTCTGGACTGTCCATAAGAGCTGATTGCGGGATTTGGTGTTGCAGACGTGGGCTTGAAGATGTCTTGCCTATCACCTGGTTGTCAGCGTCAGTCTTGCTCAGTCAGGTGCATGACGCACGCGTCATCTATCTCTTATGCTCCAAGTGTTAGGTTCTGTGTTTGTTTTCTCCTAGTGTGACTTGTCCCTGTGATTGCCCATTGATTTCACCTGATGTGCCTTCTCCGAGTGTATCCTCCTGTGCTCACCTGTTCCTTGTTGTCTCGTTACCCCTTGTCTGCGTGTGTGTATATAAGCTCCCATTTTCTTTTCACTCCTTGTTGCGTCATTGTCAATGTCTACGTCCATGTCAGCATTTTTTCCCCAGTTCCTCGTCCTGCTTTTGAAGTAAGTTGATTTGTTAGCCTGACTTTTGTTTGTTAAGACTTTTTGGATTCCCCGGTCATTTTGTTGGTACTTTGTTTTTTGTTGGCATTAATTAAAACATTATTGCACCACCTTTTTTGCCTCGCTTCACTTTTCCTGCGTTTGGGTCCACACACACCTGCCTGCCCAGCATTTCATGACAGAATGATGCAACCAATTGTGGACCCAGCGGGAAAAATCCGGCACCGGCGTGCACGCCGACGACCATCCGCCCATTCCCCTGATTATGTTCTGCCTCGCCACGTTTTTTTAGATCCAGATTTTTCTGATTTTGAAGAATATCACAGTTCACATGATTTTATTTCTGACACCGACCCAGATTTTGATTCCATGCCTTATTCTTCACCCTCTCAGTTTTTGTCACGCCTCAGTCAGTCCACATCCCCTTCCCAGCCTTTTTCCCTGGACCCTTACCTGGGTTCCCGTTTGGCCATCTACACTGGACCTCCACGTGGTGGCCAGCGGAGGCCCGCGCCGACGTCCAAGCTGCCCGAGGTGCCCGTCCCGGCGCCTCGTCGCCTAGTCCCTGTCCCGGCACCTCGCCGTCTGGCCTCCGTTCCAGTGCCCGCGCCGAATCCCCGCAGTCCAGTGCCCGCGCCGACGTCCAAGCTGCCTGAGGTGCCCGTCCCGGCGCCTCCTCGCCTAGTCCCTGTTCCGGCACCTCGCCGTCTGGCCTCCGTTCCAGTGCCCATGGCGACTCCCCGCAGTCAAGTGCCTCCCGCGCCGGCTCCCCGCAGTCAAGTGCCTCCTGCGCCGGCTCCCCACAGTCAAGTGCCTCCCGCGCCGGCTCCCCGCAGTCAAGTGCCTCCCGTGCCGACTCCCCGCAGTCAAGTGTCTCCCGCGCCGACTCCCCGCAGTCAAGGGCCCGCGCCGACCGCTCCTGTTTACTCCTGCGACTCCGCTGCTATCCAGCCAGCAGACTCCTGCGACTCCGCTGCTGTCCCGCCAGCAGACTCCTGCGACTCCGCTGCTGTCCCGGCAGCAGACTACGACGACTCCGCTGCTGTCCCGCCAGCAGACGACGACGACTCCGCTGCTGTCCCGCCAGCAGACGACGACGACTCCGCTGCTGTCACGCCAGCAGACGACAACGACTCCGACTCTGTTCCTGGTCCGCACGGTGACTCCGACTCTGTTCCTGGTCCACACGACGACTTAGTTCCTGACCCTCACCCCGACGATGCTGCTCCCCGCTTCCTGCCACGACTTGGTGGCATGGTCGAACGAGCACTACCTCGCCCAACGTCTGGCGCCCCGGGCACCCTCCCGATCGACCCGTGCGGTCGGCCCATGTCTGGCGACCAGGTCGCCCGCCTGACTAACTCTGATGGGCTGTCGTTGCTCCCTCCTCCGGGCCCTCTTTCTGCCCGCCATGTTTAGGTTTTTGTGTTTTCTAGGGGACGTCTGGGATCCGTCCCTTGAGGGGGGGTACTGTTAGGTTTTGTGTTTGTTTTCTCCTAGTGTGACTTGTCCCTGTGATTGCCCATTGATTTCACCTGAAGTGCCTTCTCCTAGGGTATCCTCCTGTGCTCACCTGTTCCTTGTTGTCTCGTTACCCCTTGTCTGCGTGTGTGTATACTGTATAAGCTCCCATTTTCTTTTCGCTCCTTGTTGCGTCATTGTCAATGTCTACGTCCATGTCAGCATTTTTTCCCCAGTTCCTCGCGTTCCTCGTCCTGCTTTTGACGTAAGTTGATTTGTTAGCCTGACTTTTGTTTTTCAAGACTTTTTGGATTCCCCGGTCATTTTGTTGGTACTTTGTTTTTTGTTGGCATTAATTAAAACATTGTTGCACCACATTTTTTGCCTCGCTTCACTTTTCCTGCGTTTGGGTCCACACACACCTGCCTGCCCAGCATTTCCTGACACCAAGTCAAATATATTCTGCTCATTTTCCTTAAACTATGATATAAATGCAATTTATTTTATATTGGGTATGACAGAGTAATACAAAGTCAAACAGAAATATGAGAAAAGATAATATTCCCTGATCGATTATATTAAGTGTTTTAGTGTAATACAAACAGTCAAACGGTAAATACCAGAAAAGATACTATTCCCTTCATTCCCTGATATGTGGGGGATTTCAGGGTCACCTCCTGTTTATGTAGATATTGGACCACTTCCTGTTGATTTTGAGGCATTTCATGGGTCACTTTCTGTAGATATGGGATCACTACACGTTGATTTGGGAATATTTCAGAGTCACTTCCTGTTCGTATTGGGTCACTTCCTGTTGATTTGGGGGCATTTCAGAGTCATTTCATGTTGATTTCGGGTCACAGCCTTGTTCTTAACCAATTAGTTGCCCTCACTTGTTTTTCGTTGCCTCACGATTGTGTTTGTATTTAGTTTCCTGCTTTCTTTGTCTTCGTCGGTTCATTGCTGCTTTTGCATGTTTTTTCTTTGCGTAGTACATAGTTTTCCTTCACATTTAGTAGTTTGTTTTTCCTTGTTTGTATTGTTGAATTTTAGTCTTTAAAAAAATAAATAAATAAATCACCTGCAATCCAGCCTTCCAGTGGTGCGCACAGACAATTTGGGGCCAGGACAAAAAAAAGGCACCTTTTGCAGCGTATGTAACTGCCAGCCCAGCTGTCTTGTTAGGACAATGTGAATTAATAAAAGAAAAAAAAAACTTGCAGATGCATTACATGATTACATATTTATTGATACATGTATTCAAATAAAAAGAAACCTATTACAAAGAAGCAAGGGTCAACAAAACACTTGCATTTTCTTATTCTTTCCTTTCGAGGCATGATTGCTCATGCAAGTGGAAGATCTCTTTAATAAATTAATAAATAAATAGAAACAATATGAATAAGCCTGCTTGGTGACATTACAGCAGGGCACATACTACACAGCTAATTTTATGTTTGGCATTTAGCAAATAAAGGATGCTTACAGCCTGCTTTAAGCCTGCATTATTGTTATAACAGTGTATCAGTGTGCCCGGGCTTATTTACTTTTTACTACACACATGCAGTTTCACTTCCTCTAGGTGAGTTTCATTTTTTGTATATGTTTATTTTTATTCTAATTAGTTTTTGTTAAGCAGCAACATTCTCCCAAAGTAGCAGTACTAGTACCAAACATGCAAACACATGACTAAATATTGTGCTATAATAACTTAATGTCCGTAGCAATGTGCGGCCCCTTCAAGTGACACTCTGGATGTGTGGGCTGTGACGTAGGGGGAAGTGAGCAAGTGGAGTCGAAGCGAGCGGGCTGAGAGCTGGTGATAGCAGTGGGACTCCGCAGCAGCCCAGTGTATTGGTTGTTTTCATTGTTTTCATATTAAAGTGAGTGAAGACATTGCTGACTCCTCTTTCACCCAAGGCCATTACAGTATGTAGTTTTATTTATTCCTACCGACACTGGTTGTGTGCTGCTCGCCACATTACATTGATTAATTGCTATATGGCGAGCGGCTAGCCTAACTTGTTTAACAGGTAGGACTTGGTATTTGGCTAATTTAGATAGTTGCACAGACATAAAGGTTCCTTTACAAGACAATTAGTTAAGCAACTGCGGTTTAGGAGGGCACATAGACTTCATAATGTATTGACGGGGCGTGGGGCCGATAAATAGGGGGTCTGCATTGTTGGCGAGGACGTCAAAGCTGACCAAGTGGAATCCCGGACAAAGAGCTTTTTTCATTGAAAATTCAGTGAATAAATGCTTAAATCCCTGAATTCTTTATAGATATGGACATAAAACAGTCTCGATTCTTGGTTAAAAGCAAAAAAATTGTGAAGTTAGCATTTGTTTTACGTAAATATGTCGAAGTACAATGCTAGTCTGTCAGTAAATGTAGCTAGCGGCCGCCTTGTATAAACAGACCTTATCTGTTGAAAATTCTTGTGAATAAATGCTTAAATCCACGAATTCTTTCTAGATATGGACGTAAAACAATCTAGATTCTTGGTTAAAAGCAACAAAAGAAAAATGTGCCGTTAGCATTTATTTTACATAAATATGTCAAAGTACAATGGTAGTCTGTTAGTGAATGTAGCTAGCGGCCGCCTTATGTAAACAGAGCTTTTCTGATGAAAATTCTTGTAAATAAATGCTTAAATCCTTGAATTCTTTATAGATATGGACATAAAACAGTCTCAATTCTTGGTTTAAAAAAATGTGCAGTTAGCATTTATTTGACGTAAATATGTGGAAGTACAATGCTTGTCTGTTAGTGAATGTAGCTAGCAGAAGCCTTATGTAAACAGAGCTTTTCCAGTGAAAATTCTTGTGCTTAATTGCTTGAATCCCTGGATTCTGTATAGATATGGACGTAAAACAGTCTCGATTCTTGGTTAAAAGCAAAAAAACAAAAAAAAAAAAACTACGTGCAATTAGCATTTATTTTACGTAAATATTGCGAACTATGTTGCCAATGCAGTAGCGGCTAATTTTTCCATTTGATTTTTTTTCACAATGTTTCAAAATGCATGCACTGTACGAAAAATATAATAATTACCTTGAATCGTCGAATAAATCATTCCTGAGACAATCTTTCCTGTTTGTGTGCGGTACAGCTTTCGTACTTTTTCAACAGAAATCCGGCGTTAGATCGCTGCGTGCGTGTGTTTGCGAATAGCTCCTCTTGATGTGGGCGGCCTCGTACTTGAAGGCGAGGCGCAGTGCATGACTGATCTGACCCGTCAATACCATTATGAAGTCTATGGAGGGCACATACACATTATGTGTTACCTCTGCATAGCGGATGCAGGAGGGGGTGAGGAGAGGGCGTGGATGAAAGCTATTGTACTGTGTTTCCACGTTTGGAGGACAGAGGGCACTGTCACAGTGACTATGGCTGCGAGGCACACAAAATACTAACATAAGTATGAGCATGACTTAATAACCTTCATAAGGGCACTTGCTCAGTCAAGAGGGCAAGGGCCTGTGCTTGAACACCACCAGGCGACTATGTGTGCACGCCAGTGCTGCCTTCCCTCTTGTCTTCCCTGCAATTGAGTCCACACTCCCGCCTATTTCCTTGCTACTACACATTGCTGTCACTGATCCCTTAGCAAACATGTCCAGTCATTCTACAACTTCCCGCAAAAAGTGTGGAATCACCAGTCTCAGACTAACACTCACTCAGACATTTTATCATATAGAACAAACTCAGATAAAAAGCTTGAAAAAAATCATCACCACCTTGTCAAGAGTTAAGAATCTGCATTGGACACGGTGATGATGCTGGAACTTTTGTTTGGTGCTGTTCCAGTGAGATTTACAAAGATGACTGCCGGAAGAAAACATCAAAATTCGCTCCGTCCTTGATGATATGGGGCTGCATGTCAAGCAAAGGCACTGGGGAGATGGCTGTGGTTAAATCTTCAATAAATGCACAAGTTTACATTGAAATTTTAGACAGCGTTCTTATCCCTTCAATTGAAAATATGTTTGTCATTTTCCAAGATGACAATGCATCATGAGCTAAAACTGTTGAAGCATTCCTTGGAGAAAGACTCATCCAGTCAATATCATGGCCTGCAAATAGCCCAGATCTCAACCCTATTGAAAACCTGTGGTGGAAATTGGGGAAAAAAATGGTCCACAGCAATGCTCCGACCTGCAAGGATGATCTGGCAACTGCAATAAAGGAGAGTTGGCACCAAATTGATGAAAAATACTAATCAAGTCCATGCCTCAGAGACTGCAAGCGGTCATAAAATCCAGAGGTGGTGCTACTAAATATAAATACTAGAGATGTGTTTTCATTGTTATTTCTTTGTTTGTTTCTCACGATTCCATATTATTTTCCTCAGAATGGAGTGATTCCATTCATTTCTTTTAGTGTTGCTGAATGCTAAAGAGTTGCACTTTTGAACTAATTCATTATTTTTTCAAGCTTTTTATCTGAGTTTGTTCTACACTATAAAATGTCTGAGTGAGTGTTCGTCCGAGAATGGTGAGTCCATACTTTTTGCCAGGAGTTGTATAAACTACATCAGGATTAGTGTTTAGGGATGTCTTCTTTCTTGTTTTCAGATAAGATCACCATTATTTGTCATACAATAGGGAAATATTCTTTCAAAATTGTGTTTGTGGCTGACCAGAACGGAATTTTACTAAGCCTCTCCAACCATCCATTTTCTATACCGCTTATCTTGTTCAGCGCTGTGGTGAGATTAGCCCATCCCAGTGGGAAAAAGCAACACTGTATACTAGACTGATTGACAGCCAATCACATAACACATTCTTAGAAAGCGTGGGTGACACTCGCCTTGTCACTTAGTGAAAGTCAGGAGTATACTGCTTCACAACCGGAGAAATTTAGAAACAATACCGAATTTAGAAACAATAATTTATATTCAATTTATAAAAAGACAAAAATGTTTCAAAACCGATCAAAACTGCTAAATTTCATGACAAGTACTTTTTTTTTTTTTTTGTCCAATCGTTTTTTTGTCAGACATAGTGAGTGAACAATACATGGTTAGCAGACTAACTTTCACTGCCCTATAGGTATGCAGACAATTAGGAGAGCCTGTGCTTTTGCTATTATGGCCTGCGGCTCAACCGCTGAGCAGGAGAGTGCTTTTGCTTTTTAATCAGCGTAGAATGTTGGATGCTCCCTTGTGTGACCGAAGCCCCCCTCAGACAAACTCAAATGAGTCAAGAAAAATAGGTATTTGTCTCTCACAATAGCTGTGCTTTCTTTTTGTTGTCTTCTCTCATTTTTCTCGTACTTCTAAGACGTTGGCTGAGTGTGAGCTAAGATGTAAGATGTACAATTCCATCTTGGGACTGGTTAAAGGCTGCTTAAAAATGGCTTTTAAACAGCAAAAAAAAAAAAAAAAAAAAAAAAAATCATCTGACGAGACGACAAGGAGACAAAAATGTACATAGCTTCTGTCATACGGTCCAGAACGCCATTACGGGGCCGGAATGGGGCGCAACTGTCAAAACCCATATGGAAAAGAAATAGAAAAAACATATTAGAATTTACATCAATTCTAGTAATAAATCTTCCTAAGTTTCAAGCTATGATTTACTCTTGAAAGTGGCCACTTTTTCATTCTTTTCATACAAAAGAGTTAACAGATTTAAATATAAAACAAGTAAAAATAATGTATATGGTAAAAAAGGAGAATATATGGCAAATTATATTTTCCATTGATGTTACATATACATTTTGAAGTTTTTAACTACATGTCAGTTTTAAAGACATACTCCTTTCATATATGAATATATACCATTATACGTATGTTTTTTGCATGTAAAGTGTATATAATTTGCAGGGAGATTATACTTTCTTTAAATATTTCATATAGGTTCAATATATGCCACGTGATTAAAATGAGGTAGTTAGGTGGAAGCGGTACATATATATATATATATATATATATATATAAAATATGAATATATACAGTATGTATGTATGTATATATATATATATATATATATATATATATATATATATATATATATATATATATATATAAAATATGAATATATACAGTATGTATGTATGTATATATATATATATATATATATATATATAAAATATAAATATATGAATATATACAGTATGTATGTATGTATGTATGTATGTATATATGTATGAAAGGTGGAAAAGCGCTATATAAGTGTAACACCATTTACCATATATATATATATATATATATATGAATATATACTCACTCACTATATGAATATATACAGTATGTATGTATGTATGTATGTATGTTTGTATATATATATATATATATATTAGGGCTGTCAAACGATTAAAATTTTTAATCGAGTTAATTACAGCTTAAAAATTAATTAATCGTAATTAATCGCAATTAATCGCAATTCAAACCATCTATAAAATATGCCATATTTTTCTGTAAATTATTGTTGGATTGGAAAGATAAGACAAGATGGATATATACATTCAACATACGGTACATAAAGACTATATTTGTTTATTATAACAAGATGGCATTAACATTATTAACATTCTGTTAAAGTGATCCATGTATAGAAAGACTTGTAGTTCTTAAAAGATGAATATTAGTGCAAGTTATAGAAATGTTATATTAAAACACCTCTTAATGTTTTCGTTTTAATAAAATTTGTAAAATTTTCAATCAAAAAATAAACTAGTAGGCCTATTCTGTCCTCAATGTGTGTGAGTACACAAATTGACAGATAGCGAACATAAGTTCCAAAAAGAAATCAGACGGTGTGGCAAAGTTGCATGGGCTTTACTGAAGTCATCTCTTTTTGACAGGAGCACGTTTCTTGTATTTTTGTAAAACTGAAAATAACAAGGCAATGTGTCAATAACTTGCATAAATCACAAAATAACATAAAATGTACACACACGTGTCCATTTGAGCAGTAGCACTAGCCAATTAGCTCACAAGCATCTAACAATGTAACTGCATTTCACCATATATGTGAACAAATTCAAATACACATCATCAATAACTATCTAATCCTCATGAATATAAACAAAGGAGGAATATAACTCACAAGCGATACATGTATTAGACACAAACAGTGTGATGGGGCTATGAGAACTGCCACTGAATAGGGAATGGGACGTACTACGTCACTGTTTGGACGCGCCTCCATGCTGGCAATATGATTTACTTCCGGTTCGGCAGAGTCAATGCGGATTGTAACGTGTGGTAGTGCTAAGCTAACTCTTTCGGTGTTTTAGAAAGAAAATATGGGTGCTTATTGTTGCGTTACCGGGTGCAAAAAAAAGGGGTTAGGAAAAATGGACTCACTTTTCACCGTTTTCCTGCATGGAGGACCAAATATCAGATCACGAAGGTACGACGGATGGCTGGATTGCAGCGGTTCGTCGGAAAAGCATTTCTTATGATCATATTTCTGCTGGAATGAGAGTGTGTTCCTGTCATCTCTACTCTTGTAAGTTGAACGATTTATCCACTTTTGGTTTCAATACGTTTTTCTTTTTTTACACCGTTGTGTAAATCTGCCTCGGTAGCAATGCTCGCCTACTACGACCCACCTACCTGTTGTGTTCCTAGGTAAACCTGCTGACAACACATCCCGATTTGTCACCATCTCTCTTCTTGGATCATTTGACAAAGAAAATTTGTTCAATGGAGTGGTTCCATTTGTCCTGTGTCGGACTCAAACAAGCCCCTGCTGCAGACGCCATCTGGGTCTGCCCTTCTCGTCGATGAACTGCGGGCTTTTAACTTGTGAAAATGCAAGAACTGTAATGCACATATTTATTCTGCCTGGCTATTTAACTATGGCCAGTGACGTATTATTATTATTATTTTTTTTTTTTTTTTAAACCACTTTGACAAAGACACGTTTCATTGTAATGTTGAATTTATATATTCTATTATTATTTTTAAATTATAATATTCTTATTTGCACTTATGGAGACTTTAGACTGTCAATTCAAATAGTGTTGGAAAAGTTGCAATACCTAAAATAGAAATGCAAGAACTGTAAAGTACATATTTTTACACCTTTATTTACCTAAGGCCACTGGATGTTTTTTAACTGCTTTGAAAAAATACAGGTTTTGTTGTGCTCTTGTATTTATATAGTATATAGCTTTTTATAATGTATTATGTATTATAATATTTGCTGTCCCCTGCCAGAGTGTGGGCCATTTTGTACTAAAAGGATTTTAAACTGTCAGTTCAAATACTGTGTTGGAGACTAGTACTTGCAATACTTAAAATGGAAATGCAAGAACTTTAAAGCACATATTTATCCTGTCTGGCAATTTACCCAAGGCCAGTAAATAGGGTTTTAAACTGCTTTGACAAAGACACGTTTATTGTGATCTTGTATTTGTGTATTACTTATAATTATATAATATTTGCTGCCACCGTCAGAGGGTGGGCCTTGTTTGCACTAATTTAAAGATTTTAAACTGTCAATTAAAATATCGTATTGGAGAAATTGCATTACTTGAAATAAATCTATTGCAACTTATCAGTCCCAGTTCTTGTCTACAACACTGTCCAAGAATTGTCAATGCATATTCCAAATAGAATAACAAAATTAAGTCACCTGACTTTGTAATTATTACACCTGTTTATTATGAAGACCTGAAGTAAACAACAAGCAGTTACAGTTTGTCAAGAAGTTGTTCAAGTCATGTTTTGGTATTCATATTTTATTGACTTTTCACAACAACACTTGGGATCGTGTTTGTAAGAGCAGAGCAAACTGAAGTTTCAGCGTGCACTCTTCGCCTTTCCAACCTCTCATAACGCTCCGATGTGGTGCGCTTGACCTCAGAATAACCCAAGAAGAGATATGGTGACCAATCGGGATGTGTTGTCAGCATTTCATAGGCAGGTTTTCCTAGTAACACAACAGGTAGGTGAGGAGGAGGAGTAGGTTAGCATTGCTACCGAGGCAGATTTACACAACAGTAAAAAAAAACAACAACAAAAAAACCGGATTGAAACCAAAACGGATAAATCGTTCAACTTACAAGAGTAGAGATGAGGGGAATACTCTCATTCCAGCAGAAATATGATCATAAGAAATGCTTTTCCGACGAACCGCTGCAATCCAGCCATCAGTCGTGCCTTCGTGATCTGATATTTGGTCCTCCATGCAGGAAAACGGTGAAAAGTGAGTCCAGTTTTCCTCGCCCTTTTTTTAGTCGTAGGAGAAGCTGTTGCACCCGGTAACACAACAATACACACCCATAATTTCTTTCTAAAACACCGAAAGAGTTAGCTTAGCACGACCACACGTTACAATCCGCATTGAGTCTGCCGACCCGGAAGTGAATCATATTGTCAGCATGGAGGCGCGTCCAAACAATGACGTAGTACGTCCCATTCCCTATACTGGATGCGGACGTTAGCTGGTCTGAATAGCACTGTCTATTAGTGTGAGTTCGCGTCGACATATAATAACGTCAGAAAAGCGCGCTGAAACCCAAATAATCAGCTGCACTGAATCGCCGGCAGAGGGCGACATTACGCCACATAACATATGCAAGTCACACCCAAGCGCCAGCAGAGGGCGGAAAAACTCCATAAAACACAATTAACAAGTTGGCCTTTCACTGTACTGACATTTAAATCTGTCTGAGCGGGCCTAGTGCGTTAATTGCGTCAAATAGTTTAACGTGATTAATTAAAAAAATTAATTAACGCCCGTTAACGTGATAATTTTGACAGCCCTAATATATATATGTGTGTGTATATACTGTATGAATATATATACACAAAGTTCCTTTGACTTTTGTGAGCAGTGTATATACTGCACTGCAGCAAAAACTAAAGGAACGCTTTGTTCCTTTAATTTTTGTGAGCAGTGTATATGTGAGGTTCATCACAATCTAGAGGACCGATGAGGTTCATCACTGTATTTCTCAGTTATTAATGTGTTAACTAACAGCACTTATGTATATATACTAGGGCTGTCAAACGATTAAAATTTTTAATCGAGTTAATCACAGCTTAAAAATCAATTAATCATTATTACTTGCAATTCAAACCATTTATAAAATATGCCATATTTTTCTGTAAACTATTGTTGAAATGGAAAGATAAGACGGATATATACATTCAACATTCTGTACATAAGTACTGTATTTGTTTATTATAACAATAAATCTGTGGTGGTCCTTGCCCACACTCCCCTCTGCTGGCTTTTATTGGTATAACACTTCCTGTTTTTGATGTCTGGAATCACTCCAATCTTGGCTAACCTGGGAGCGCACCTGAAGCTCATCATCAATCAACACTGCCTGGACAGCAAGCAGGTGCCAGATGATTCTGCCAGTCACCATTGGTACATCGGCCAACTAAGCTAGTAGTTTGTGACTCTTGTCTTTGAACTTTTAACTTATTCTGTTTTTTGCCATCAGGACACCCACCCATCAAAGCCCTCGCAGCCGCAGCCACAGCCACAGCCATTGATCATTCAACCCACCAGCCGCTCAGCACTTTGTCCTTGTACAATAAATACCACTTCACACTTCATCTGTTCCGGCTCGCATTTTGGTCCAAATCAACTTTGCCTACCTTGCCCTAACAAAATCAACAAGATGGCATTAACATTATTAAGTCTGTTAAAGCTAGAAAGACTTGTAGTTCTTTAAAGATAAATGTTAGTACAAGTTATAGAAATTTTAGATTAAAACCCCTCTTAATGTTTTCGTTTTAATAAAGTTTGTAAGATTTTCAATCAAAAAATAAACTAGTAGCTCGCCATTGTTGATGTCAATAATAATTATGGTGCTGAATCCTGAAACCCATAAAACCAGTCGCACCCAAGCGCCAGCAGAGGGCGGAAAAACACCAAAAAACACAAGTAACAAGTCGAAACGACACTGCTGTCTTTTTAATCTGTTTAAGCGGGGCATGTGCGTTAAATGCGTCAAATATTTTAACGTGATTAATTTAAAAAAATATTTAACGCCCGTTAACGCTATAATTTTGACAGCCCTAATATATACATATATGAATAGTGTTAGAGCAAATGATTTAATGATTATTTCAGAGGTCTTTAGTAGTTCTGAGATAGGAAATTAAATCTCATCATTTCCACTGTTTAATTTCATTTTAAAATATGACTAAAATTTAATGAAAAGACCATTGTTTTATATAGTTTATAGACAATAATAACATATTTCTCACAAATATGATAGTTTTTCTGCATCTAATTGATTTTTTTTTTTATATAAATCTGATAATGATACATTAGAATAAATAAAATATGATAATGTGGGCACATTCTCCATTTAATCAACATTTTGGTTAATTTGGGTTACTATTGCAGAATTTTTTTTCCTTGAATAAAATTAAATATTAATATGACCTTTTTGTGAGGATAATGTTGTTCATACAGTGCAAAAATTAGTGATAATTGTAGTTTTCTTGCTACCGTTTAAAAACCTATAGGGTGGGATGATCTCATTGATTATTCATGAGATTTTCAAATGAATAATAGATTGTGTCCTTTGAGCCTTGTGCCCTTGCGCTTATTCTTGTTATTAAGAAAATTCCAGATCATATCAAGCTGCCCCTTTTCCTTTCGTGTCCTTTTGGGGGGGAAAGTCTTTCTACACCCAAGCCACCAATCCATCATGCAACCTATCTTTTGCACATATCGTACATCATCACGTGCGAGATATAATATTGTGGGTGGTCTACTAATCTGCGACACAAAATACATTTCTGTACCGCTGCTATTTATCCCAACGTTGATAAGTTTATTACTGCTCCATTCATTGCAACTAAAATAATTACCCACACTACGTGAATGAATGTGTGATGATCATACAAGTTAATGTTGGAAAGATACACTCTTCATTATATTTGGCTGTGTTTTGAAATAGCAATAATTAAACATCTGCCACATTTCAATTATTTCCTCTTGTGAGGAAGAACAGCCCCGAGCAAATGGGATGTTGTGCCCTGCGCATCTTCAGTCTTAGAATCATGAATAATTGAGATAATTATCTCCCTCAGCAACAGGATTTTTCAAACGAGATTACCATAAAACATTGCTAATTTTAATGGGAGAACTAATGTAACTCAAATAATTTGAGCGCGGCAGGAGGCGTGAATTTTTCACCCCCGCTTAAGAGAAGAAAGGAGCATTGTTGTGTTTTCCACATCAAAATGTTGCATGTCATTGATTTGCTTGCACTGCAGTTATTCCAGGTCAGCAGGCTTGATCTGATAATCGTTAATGATTCTATTTGAAATTTCAAACGGCTATATTATTGCGTTCTTGTATTTGTCTTTTTCTTCTGCGTGCCCATAAAGGTCAACCAATTAATCCAAACATAACGTACAATAAATTGGAAGGACCTGTTTTACAGAATAATCCATAACAATATCCTCGGATTTTTTTGCGCTCTCTGTAAAATCGGAAGCTACAAGACTTGAGGCTTAACACACAGTGGCGACAGGGGGTGCCGTCACAAGGAATCCCCCCGATCACTTCTGGTCCCAGCCAAAATTACTCCCATTCCCATTTTTTTTTTTTTTTGCTTACACCTTCAAATTGTTCATTAGGAAAGTCAATGAATTGTTCTTTTTAGACTACCGTTTTATGCCGTTTAAAATCTAATAGTCCCTGAGTCACTCAAGTATTTAACCAGTGCTGCTCAATTTTCACTCTACTTACGAGGTTTTAGCACCATAACATTCCACTCTAATGAACTATACAGCACTTGGGCCCTTCTAACAAGTTGCTCCAGTTTAACCGATGGGTAATTTTTGCGCAGTTTGCTAAGTAAGCTTTAAGGATGCAATAATTAATCAAAAAATTAGTTGCCAACAAATTTGATAATCGATTACAGGTAGTCCCCGGGTTACGAACAAGTTACGTTGCTACGCTGGCGACGTAACCCGAATTTCTGTGTAAATCGGAATTAACCCTTTAAGTACCAATAATTACCCCCTCTCAAAATAACTATCCCAAAATGTATTACAATATACAGTATGCCATATTAATAAAATAAAGTAAAAAATAAGATTAGATAGATAGATAGATAGATAGATAGATAGATAGATAGATAGATAGATAGATAGATAGATAGATAGATAGATAGATAGATAGATAGATAGATAGATAGATAGATAATTACTTCCTCCTGGTAACACTGAGCGCCTCATGCTTCTTACAACTGGCATTTTTTAATTTTTAGGGATGTGAATAGAGAACCGGTTCCTGCAGAGAACCGGTTCCATGCGTTTCAATTCCATGGAATCGTTTGGCAGTTTATCTAACGATTCTCTTAGCGATTCCTACCAGCATGATTTACGTCACACAACTTACACGTTACGCTCATTCGATTCAGCAAGTAAGACTACATGATTACTCAGAGCGGGACCACTCACCAATTATAATCTGAATAGTCATCCCCGAGCGAGTTTGCATTGATTTTCACAGGCCAGGCCATTATTCATTAGACTACTTCAAGAAATTGTGATTTTTCCCAAAAAGTCTATTAATGGGTCTATCGTATTCCCCGTCGAATACTCTATAAGAAAAATATAACATATATGCATTTAAAATAATCCTTAACGATTTTATTAGCAATTTTAAAACTCCTGTTAGAAAGGTTCCTTATGTATGCGTTCGTACCATTAGCAACCAGTAAGTACCTTCCTGTTATTGTCCTACGTCACATGCGTAAGGCGCGCATTTCGAGCAGAATACGGCCACCTGTTAAGGTGTGTGCGAGGAACTGGTAATCTGTGTGCGTCCATGAACAAATGTAAGTATTTCCTCTTCATGTCATAAAGTTCTTATGATAATTTAGAGCTGTTATCAGCGCGACCGTTTCATGTTTTTACTGTTACGTGGGCTAGTTGCTCCCGCTCGTCCTCGCTGCGTCTCCCGCTCGTCCTCGCTGCGTCGAGGAGAGCGTTGTTTAAGATGATGTTGTACATCCATATAAGTGTAAAGTGCTTAGTTTTCACCACTTTTATGGCAAAGATGATCGCACGTGCACGCAGCGTGCTTCAGGGTTGTGTGCGGTCACTCGCGCCCCCCCCACCTTTGTTTTCATTATACTGTGCGAGTCATGTTTGTGTGTTATTGACTGCTTTACAGTCAATTTGCATTGTTTATTGCATCCGCACTAATATGTGATTTCAGAACCACACATATACCCACACATTCCAGTCTTCTTCCACACACATACAAATACATCAACCTCTTTCCATGCATGCTATCATCTGCTCATTGAGTGATTCTCATATCAAGTTCCATTGCCTGTATATAGTTGTGCCTGTTGCCAAATTGGATTAAAAGTGCCAAAGACCAACTCCACGCTCTGCTCCTTGTGTTCTAACAAACACCCCGAGGCAAATGAACCATAAAACATAATGAACCCAGAACCTCATACAGTCCATTAGTCCAAATCAGAATCGATAAGAGAATTGATAAAGAATCGAATCGTTGAGCAATATCGATAACGGAATTGGAATCATATTGGATTGTTGGACAATTAAACATACTGTACAGGAAGTAATTTCGGAACATTTTTGGTTTGTGGGGTGCTCGACATTATTTTTATGTAAAAACGTGCCGTGACTCAGGAAAGGTTGAAAAACACTGCTCTAGATTGTTTAAACAGGTGAAATTCATTACTGTCTCAATCACGGCATTAATAAATTTTGATTCCCGTTCACCAACATACAGTGGGGAGAACAAGTATTTGATACACTGCTAATGGGAAAACCCATTGGCAGTGTATCAAATACTTGTTCTCCCCACTCTATTAAAAAGCAGTTTCTTTTGACCATATTGTTGAGAGATAGCCTGGCATGAAGGCAAGAATGAATAGTTGCACCCCTGTCAATATGAAATGTGAAGGAATAACATTTTCAGTTCTCTCTGTTGGTTTCTTATCATCCGTTGGCTTTACATGGACTGACATGTATTGCTAACTAAGTCCCTTTTGCTTTTCCGTTGTCGGCTTTGAGTGAACGGCTCTGGAGGCGATGATGAACGATGTCAGTGTTGCTGCATTCAGGATCTTCTCCCCAAAGCAAAACTCGCACCACAGCTCGAAAGTTTCTGTCAGCCTTTTTAAGATAGTGCTTTTTTACGTCATCCTTTCTCGACGCGCCTTGACGTATCGTCTCGCGCCTACACAATAGGAAGCATTCATTGTATTAGATCAAAAGTCATCAGAGAGGTGCATTAACACAACCGCTCAACGCTGACAGAGCTGATCTTCAATGAATGGGAGTCCTCCCAATGGCGGCAGCTCTCAAGTTTGAAGGCGCAATATCAGCTTATCCTCTTAATGAAGCAGCTGTAATCACACTGGCACAGGATGGTTGTCTCTCATTAGCACGCCGGTTGGGGAAGCGCTCTGCCACGCTTTGATGCTGTCAATGATTCCACCGACGCTAAGAACAAAGAATGTCTTCCTGAAGGAAAAAAGGGGAGGACGCATCCGGCTTTTGGGAAACTGTTGGAGTTTGTCGGAACGCTTTTGTTTGGCTTCCTCAACAAATGGACTGTTTTAATTAACTTTTTATTGTGTGAAGGAGCAAATCGCAGAGGGCTGCATAAGAGAATCAAGTTAAAAAAAAAAAGTCCTTTGAGATTATTTGGTGACCTGTGCCGTATTATTTTTTTTCCCCCCACTACTTTTGCTGTTGTTGTTTTTGTCAGCCCTTTTTATTTTCGTCTTTGTCTTTTGGAAGAAAATACTTATTCATGTGATGTCGTAATTATGGTAAATCCCACTTACTCTGCTGGCCAAAAGTATCGGCACTCATGCAATTCTGTCAGATAATGCTCAATTTCTTCCAGAAAATTATTGCAATTACAAATGCTTTGGTGGTAATATCTTCATTCATTTTGCTTGCAATGAAAGAACACAAAGGGGAATGAAAAAAAAAAAAAAAAAAAAAAGACATCATTATCATTTTACACAAAACTCCAAAAATGGGCCGGACAAAAGTATTGGCACCCTAAGCCTAATACTTGTTAGCACAACCTTCAGACAAAATAACTGCGAACAACCGCTTCCGGTATCCATCAATGAGATTCTTACAATGTTCTGCCAGAATTTTAGACCATTCTTCTTTGGCCAACTGCTCCAGATCTCTGAGATTTGAAAGGTGCCTTCTCCAAACTGCTATTTTCTGATCTCTCCACGGGTGTTCTACGGGATTCAGGTCTGGACTCATTGCTGGCCATTTTAAAAGTCTCCAGTGCTTTTTCTCAAACCATTTTCTAGTGCTTTTAGAAGTGGGTTTTGGGTCATTGTCCTGCTGGAAGACCCATGACCTCTGAGGGAGACCCATCTTTCTCACACTGGGCCCCAAATTATGCTGCAAATTTTGTTGGTAGTCTTCAGACTTCATAATGCAATGCACACGGTCAAGCAGTCCAGTGCCAGAGGTAGCAATGCAACCCCAAAACATCAGGGAACCTCCGCCATGTCTGATTGTGGGGACCGTGTTCTTTTCTTTGAAGGCCTTGTTTTTTTTCCTGTAAACTATGTTGATGCATTTTCCCAAACAGCTGTGGTCTTCCTGGGTATCCTACCATAGAGTCCCTTTTCATTCAGACGTCGACAGATAGTACGGGTTGTCACTGTTGTACCCTTGGACTGCAGGAAAGCTTGAACTTGTTTGGATGTTAGTCGAGGTCTTTTATCTACCATCCACACAATCTTTCGTTGAAATCTCTCGTCCATTTTTCTTTTCCGTCTTCATCTACGAAGGTTGGCCACATTGCCATGGGCTTTACACTTATTGATGACACGGCGCATGGTAGACACAGGAACATTCAGGTCTTTGGAAATGGAGAGATTGCCCATGCTTCCTCACAATTTTGCTTCTCAAGTCCTAAGACAGTTCTTTGGTCTTCTGTCTTTTCTCCATGCTCAATGTGGTACACACAAGGACACAGGAAAGAGGTTGAGTCAACTCTAATCCATTTTAACTGGCTGCATGTGTAATTTAGTCATTGCCACCACCTGTTATGTGTCACAGGTAAGTAAAGGTTGCTGTTAATTCCACAAATTAGAGATGCATCACATGATTTTCAAAGGGTGCCAATACTTTTGTCCGGCCCATTCTGGGAGTTTTGTGTAAAATGAAAATGATTTAATTTTTTTTTTTCATTCTCTTTTGTGTCTTTTCATTGCATGCAAAATATATAAAGGCGGAAAACACAGACAAGACTAAAAAAGCAGTTTCTGTGCTTGCACTCCTCTTTAAAAGAAACTGCTTTATTTTAAGCTAAAACAATTGTTGTGTTTGATAGAACAATATGTCTATATGCTGCCATAGCAGATTCATGGCACATTAAGCCCCCAAACTATTTTTAATTGTCCATTTTACCCTGAAAACCCCTGTTTACAGACGTCGCGCAACCGCTTTTGTTTTAACCCAGCCATAAAACGAATGTTATTAATTATAATTATTTTTCAAAATGTCTCTCGTTTTTAGCTTAGAATCATTCATTGATGTCTCACATTACGTTTAAAAAAAAAACAAAAAAACGACTTTTTAAACTTTTAAACAAATTATGTCACAATGAAAAAAATGGCGTCTGTAAAAAAGTCACGGATATCTACCTCATAACTATCGCTTAATTGTATATATATATTTTTTTTGTTACCGTCGCATTTTTTCCGATATGTTAGATGATAAATAATTGATCCAAACAAAAAAAAGTTGAAAAAAAAAAAAACGTTTAAAAGGGTAAGAATATGAAAAAGAAAATCTCAGCCACTGCTTGATGTCTGCAATTTCTGCATCGCAACCCTCGTTATATTACCATGTTTCACCCATAAAATCCCAAAAAAATCATGCTGTGGCCATTCACAGCTGTGTCGTGACACTCAGTGATACATGCGACATGGAGTTTTTGGATCAAAACAAAGTAAGTACGCGAAAATATCTCGTTAAAGTCATGGCATCTGTAATTCTGTTCTCGCGTGCTCTCGCCTCCAGATAGGGTTTTGCTGTTTAAAAAAACTTTTTTTTTTTTTTTTAAAATGCTGTCCTGCTCAAAATTTTTCTTCCCCCAGAAAATTGAGATTTTAAGCTTTCCAATGATGTATCACACATGCATACCAGACAATTTCGAAAGTTGGCTAAACTGGGGCTCTCAGAACGGGACTTTAAGTCACCTGAGTTTTTCCGCCATAAAAACATTACTACCAAAGCATTTGTAATTGCATTTATTTTCTAGCAGAAATTGAGCATTATCTGACAGAATTACAGGGGTGCAAATACTTTTAGCCAGCAGTGTATGCAAACCTGTACTTTTTATTTTTCATTCGCTTTTGTGCCTTTTCATTGCAAGCAAAATAAATGAAGGTATTACTACCAAAGTATTTGTAATTGCAATCATTTTCTGGGAGAAATGGAGCATTATCTGACAGAATTGCAGGGGAGCCAATACTTTTGGCCAGCACTGTGTCCAAACCTGTACTTTTTCTTTTTTTTAAAAAATAAATTTACACTCTAAAAAATGATTCATGAGGCTAGTTGGTATGACTTGAAAACATGAGTTTTTTCAACATAAAAATGACTTTTTTTTACTATTCATTGTTTTATTAAGTTGGTAACTTCTTTTATGGAGTTAATCAAAATTAAATATTAAGAAAGACGTATTAACTTAAAAGTATATTGTTTTTGAATAAGCTTTTCTGCTTTCACGTAACAAAGGGAAAGATTAAGTGAGTGAAATGTAATTTCTGTTCCATTATTAAGTTGGTGCAACTTCCTAAATTCCCATCACATGTGCATATTACCACGGGAAAAGAATTGGCCATTTTCTGCCTTACAATATTTGCAGTCAGAAAGAAAATGAAAACAGATTTCATTACCATGCATCAAGCAGCATACTCAAAAAATTACAAAAATGTTTACAACATTTAAATAAATTATCTTAAAACAGGAGTTACTTTTCAATCACCCTATATTGTTTGTACATTTGCAAACATTTTGTTGCACACTTGTTTTGCACTGTGTGTTGTTGTGCCATATCTGTGTATCAACGTACTGGAAGTACACTTTTCGTTTATACCTGCACCTGAAGTGAACTGTTGACAATGTTTAGGATGTTTATATTGGTTTTGCTCTGCACTTTCATTTTGTCCATTCTTTTGAGTTTTGAAATATATATTTTTTTCCAAATAAAAGTGGAGTTGCCATGTCCAATTTATTTTAGAAAAACAAGTTATTCTTAGGCGGCACGGTGGCTGAGTGGTCAGCACGTCCGCCTCACAGTTCTGAGATCAAGGGTTCAATCCCAGGCTTGGCCTTCCTGTGTGGAGTTTGCATGTTCTCCCTGTGCCTGTGTGGGTTTCCTCCCACATCCCAAAAACATGCATGGTAGGCTGATTGAGCACTCTAAATTGTCCGTAGGTATGAGTCTGCCTGAATGGTTGTATGTCTCCTTGTGCCCTCCGATTGGCAACCAGTTCAGGGTGTCCCCTGCCTACTGCCCATAGTTAGCTGAGATAGTCTCCAGCACCTCCGTGACCCTCGTGAGGAAAAAGCGGCATGGAAAATGAATGAGTTGCTCTTACTCAATAAATTTAAGTACCATTTTGCATCAACTTTTGAGTTGAGAAATTAAAATGAAGGCGTTATAGCAACCTAAATGAAGTAGTTTTATTTCTTATTAATGCTATAAAAATTGAGTTGGTTCTACACAATAAAGCTTGTGGAGGACAATAAATAATGATGGTTCAACTATACTAATTGAGTTAGTCCAGTTAGAAAATTTATAAGGGAAGTACTCAATCATTGCTTGGTTGAATTTACTTAAAAAATTAAATGCAAATTGTTACAACAATTTTTTTAAGTAGAGCCAGTGGATTTTTTTTTAGAGTGTATGTTCACAATGAGAATTGGAATGTTTATTTGAACTCTGCTTTCTGTATCTTTTACAGTTAGACCATTCTTAAATACAATAAATGCCCATTCTCAAATAACACATATAGGGGTGTGTATTACCTCTTATCTGGAGATTCAAATCACGACTCACATGTCATGAGTTAATCCTGATACTACACTTTAACACAATTACTGCTATATTTGTATATCACTTTAGAAAACAAAGTTTTTTTTCACTCGCCGGAATTCAATGAATTTTTTTTTGTATTTCGTAGGCTTAATGTGGTTATGTAATGTGTTATTGTACAATATCATTATAATAACAGTTCATTTAGATAATTTTGTGCTGAGAGAAAAAAAAGATTGTAAAAAAAAAAAAAAAAATCAAACAGAAATAAGCAGTTACTCACAATGTTACTCATTAGTTGAGTATTGTTTTTACTGGATAGTTTTTTACCTTTACTTGAGTACATTTTTGGGATGACTAATTTTACTGTTACTTGAGTAATATTATTTTGAAGTAACGCTGTCCTTACTTGAGTACAATTTTTGGCTACTCTACCCACTTATGTCTGTGTCTGCTATGTCTTTTTTGCTACGCCAACAAAAGCACATGAACAGAACATACCGTGGTATCACGACATATGAACGCATCGACATTCGATCCTTTAGACATCCGACGTCAAATTTGATGATAGAAAAATATGAGTTTGGTCGGGAGTTTCGTCACTGAACTGGCTTGGAATATGTCTATGATCTCGACGGTCCTATACGGTATACTATTGTGTGATCCAACTTTATTCCAATATTATTATGGAGATAGTTAACATCCAGAGCTGTCATGGACTTTGATTTGGGTATACAGTGAAACACAGCAGTTTGATTATTTTTGCTGATAGCCTGTGCATCAAAGCACACGAAAACGTTGATGCAGTTTGCCTCTACCGAGAATGCTGCCTTACCTTATTTTTGTCACGTAAAAGCAGATGTAGAGATTGTTGATCTTCCTGCCGGTGTTCTCAGATTTATCAGACTTATAAGATGTTGGTCCCGAAGCTATCTTCCCGGTGAATAGGCGACATGGAAAACGAATAAATGTATTAAAGAAAAGCATTTTTACGTTATTCTTGTTTAAAATCAATTCACATAATGAAGGCGGCACAGTTGTGGGATCGTGGGCTACCTGTGTGGAGTTAGCATGTTCTTCCCATGCCTGCGTGGGTTTGTCCGGGTTCCTGCCACATACCAAAGAACCGTGCATGGTAGGCTGATTGAACACTCCAAATCCAAATTGTCGGTATGTGTGAGTGTGTGCGTGAATGGTTGTGTGTCTATATGTGCCTTGCGACTGGCTGGCAACCTGTTCAGGGTACCCCACTTTCTGCCTGGGGTTAGCAGTGATAAGCTCCAGCACCCTCATGAGGATAAGCGGTTCAGAAGATGAATAAATTAGGGAATCCTAAGAATTTTATAGAGAATGATTAAAGGTATGGTGTTAAAGGTGATACATTGAAAACCTGGGTGCGCCTACATTTAGTGCTGGTGCACCTTGAGAAAAAAAAAAAATTAAGTGAAACCAGTGCAACCAATGCAAAAAATAAGTGTGGAGCCTTATATCGCAATGCGCTCCTCAGCCTTTTCTGCAGCGTCACTGACTGGTTTCCGTTAGAGCAATATTTTGACACGTCGGCATAAAAATAGATGAAAGCACATAATTTAGGGGCAGGGGGTGTCATCATTATGTAAATATACAGTAGTTAGGATTATAGTTATTTATTCATGAGCCTATGGCCACATTAAACGGAGTGGGCTTCATGCTTGACAATCAATCACCTTTACCATCACCATCAATCAAATACCCATATTTTAGTACAATTGATAAAGTTGAAGGCTCGTTTTGAATTTCCTTAGTTACCCTTTTCCAATAATGCATCATGTGATTAAAAGTCGTTCAAAGTAGACAGAGGCACATCTAGATGTAGTTTATTTTTAGAGTTGTTCTATAGTGACTTTTTGCCCTATAACCTACAGTATATCCCGATATTGTCCAGCTCCAAAAATTCGATACTGATATCCAAGCCCGTCGACGGGGGGGGCAACCGGGTATGTTGTCCTGGGCCTCTGGACCATAGGGGCTCCTGAATGACCCTTAATTTATTTTACTTTACATTCACATATACTTTTTTTTGTTTAAATCATTGTCTAATTAAGTATTATAGAACCATAGGGGCCCCTGAATGACCTTTAATTTATTTTACTTTCATTCATTCATTCATTTTCTATGCAGCTTTTCCTTACGAGGGTCGCGGAGGTGCTGGAGCCTATCCCAGCTAACTACGGGCAGTAGGCAGGGGACACCCCGAACTGGTTGCCAGCCAATCGCAGGGCACAAGGAGACACACAACCATTCACGCACACTCTACCTATGGACAATTTAGAGTGTTCAATCAGCCTACCATGCATGTTTTTGGGATGTGGGAGGAAACCGGAGTTCCCGGACGAAACCCACGCAGGCACGGGGAGAACATGCAAACTCCACACAGGAAGGCCAAAGCCCGGGATTGAACCCTTGATCTCAGAACTGTGACGCGGACGTGCTAACCACTCAGCCACCGTTTATTTTACTTTACATTTACATATTTCTTTTTTTTTTTTTTTTTTTAATCATTGTCCTATTAAGTATTATATTATATTTGATATATACTTAAAAACTAACATGATAAATATTTCAAATATATATTTTTTCCTTTTATTGCACAACGTCCCCCCCACCCCCTCTGTCTAAGCAGAGAATGGTTTGACCCTGCTCTGGGGCACTCAAGGCTACACTACGTACAGGCCCTGAAGCGGGAAATCAAAATCTGTCATTTTCAGGCATGAAAATCTCTCACCTTTCGGCGAAATTCGTAGTTTTGAAGTCAAAAAGGGTGACCTACGTGAATTGTGTAATCAGAGGAGAAAAAAAAAATTGGGGGGGTTTAATGTCCGCCGCTTGGTATGCAAGCGGGGAAAGTGGCACGAAGCCAAAAAAAAGCGCACCAGAGTGGCCAAAACATTCACTTATTTCAACGAAACAAAGGAGGGTACACATTTATCCTGTCTCTTCAATACCAAGCTTGGCTGCGCGTTGGCCGTGAATGAACACTTAAAGCGCCGTCACCCAGTTTGTAAGTCCATCTAACTAACTAATGACATGTTTTATTGAAGTTGCTAAGCCTGTCGCGATATGCAATGAGTCCATTTATCGCACGGTAAATGAAAATGAGGGCTGTAATTTTCACGGATGCATTTCGTCGCGTACGTGCGTGCATACATTTGTGCGTGCGTGTACACGTGCGTTTTGATGGCATATGAGACTCAAGTTCCCTTCACAGAAGTTTATTGGTCATCAACACACCGTAGAATTAAAGTTCAAACATGAAAAATAAGGAAACATGTATATTGTACAGTAAATGTTAGCATTGTTACCTTGAGACTAATGGGGAAAAAATGACAACCTACTTTAGCCTGCTATAAAACATTGGCAGTCTTCTCCAAAACACAAACTTGCGGTAAAAAGGTGACACTTCAAACATGAAAAATCGTTGTTTAACAGAATTTGCAAACGAAAAAAAATTGATTACTGACACCACTTACAAGAAAAAGCTTTTTTTGCAGAGTGTAAAGCTAACTGCTAGCGGTTTAGCGAACGTACTTCTGGTGAACATTTCAAAATAAAAGCACGTCATGTTCGTCATATAAATAACGATTTCTGGAGTTAATCCCATATACTTCAGAATTCAGATTCTACACTAATAGCTTTAAAATGATACCCTTTATGAAAAATCTGATTGGCAATGATTATAATACCATTACACATAGTAATATACAATAATATTAATGCTAGATATTTTTTTAAGAATTGTTTTGAATCATGCTCAAAAGCAAAGTCAGTGTTCTGAATCTGTTTACACTCCATTTTTTTGCACTAGTTAATGCTATCAGCATTTGACCTCATTGTTTATTCGTGATTTATTGTTGGTATTTACGTGTTTATTTGTACTTTAATAAAGAATTCAAGTGTTCCAAAATGTTTTTGTGAATGAATAAGCGTCATCAAAAATTTCATTGCCAACTTAGTAAAAAAAATATATATATATATTAGAGTAGTCGACTAATCGTAAAAATAGTCGGCCGACTAATCGGGAGAAAATTAGTCGTTTGGGACAGCCCTAGTACAGTGTACCGGAACATATTTCTAGGGGGCGGGGTGGGGTGGGGGACCCTATAGTGGTCTCTTGTCCCCTGGCCCCTGCAAGTCTGTTGACAGCCCTGCTGATATCCAACCAATACCGGTATATGCGGTCATGGACATATTTTGGCTAATTGTACCGTGATGCCCCACTGGATGCTTTAATAATGATAAATGTAACAACTTCAAGGTTTTCCAAATAAAAAGTCTGTGAAAAATAAGAGAACAACTTCAACTGAAGTTACGGGAGGAAAGGGCCTACATTGCACCTCTATATTTATTGTTGAAATCATAGTAATGCTAACAACAGTTTTTTGGATCAAGTGCAAGTGCAAAGTACCAGTAAGGCACTACCATATCACACATGCACATGCCTATTGGCTCAAAACCGATAATGCAAAACCAATGTCGATATTATCCGATATCATTTTAAAATGCTTTTATTGGACAACGCTACTTATTTTCAAATAATTGTGCAATGAAATCTATTTTGTCCAGGTTTTTTCTGCATGACAGTCTGAAATCACCAATAGACTGGTACATTGCTAGGCAGTTGGCTAGGCAGTTGGGACCGCTTGTGTAAAGAACCGCATCATTAAAAAATAATTGATAATTACTGATTCTCCCAGTAGTCAAACAAAAATATGTTGTCAAAAGTTCCGAATGAGAATTTTCCAACCACAACCAGTTTTTGTACAATTGAGATTATACAGTATTTAGGGCACTTAATGCATTCACAGTACGTGTAGCCAATAACCCTTTCATAATCAATTTGCATTACGATGCTCTCTGTGAAGGATGCCTTTGCCATGTGAAAGGAATATGCCAAGTACATATAACACCATTTACCATTTACCAACTGATTTACAATTCTGGACACTCACATGTAAAAATGTCATTCGAAAAATATGGAATACTGACCTTAACCTGAATATTGTTTGCATATAAATGATAGTTATTCTCTTTCCAATTTGTGCAACCTTTTGGTGAAGGGAGAAGAACAGGAAAAGAAATTCTTGTCTCAACAGATTCTCAGCTAAAAATGCAGGACACTGCTCTAAATGAGAAATTCAAAATCTGCTATTCAATCACAATTGAGATCAGCTTTAATTTGTTCAATAGTCCGTTGGTGCTGTTAGCATGTCAGTCTACACATGGGAAGCTGAGTCTTACCATCATGTTTTAAACATTTCCATAACAGCGACAGTCACTTCTATAGTGTCACTGTCATCCCCTCCAGCTTTCCGGGTCGCTCATTAAGAGAGAACATCAAAATTCACTGCAGCTGTGGCAATCCAGCTGTATTAGATGCCACCGTTGTGATAGTGGTTCAATAGTTCTCCAATTGAATTCCAATTTTGGGCATCATTTCATACCAAGGGCATAGGTTTGCGCTGGGACGGTAGCGGCATGACACTACCAACTTTTCAGGATGCTCGAATTGTCCCCACCAACGTTGAAGCTACCTTATTTGCATTATAATGTATAATGGCTTTTGTCAGGTAGAATTGAACCTACCATTATTAAGTGAATATTTTCATGATGTTCAGACTTACACTTACCGCTTTTCACTTACTGAATGTGCCAGTCAATTTTTTTGCTCCAACGCACGTATGATTGGCTGATGACTTGACCCCCCCTCCACCCCCCCCCCACACACACACCCTGACCCCACCCCAACACGCACACGCCCTCACATCCCCGACAGAAATACAACATGTCGACAACATGCCGCCTCCTCCGCCCCCTTCGAAGAGGAGGGATGTTAGAAGTTTTTTTTTTTTTTTTTCGGCAAGCAGCAGCCACAGTAAAGTACAGTACAGTACAGCTACTTCGCGCCTCAAACTTCGTGCCCTCTGCCATCGCGTTTTGTTTTTTTTTTTCAATCAAAAAAAAAAAAAAAAAAAAAAAAAAAAACGAACAAAAACAAAAAACAAAAAAAACAGATAAGCTGTCCCGAGCCGATCGCGTAGTCTCACTCTCCCAACCTCCCTCTCCCTGCTCGTTGTTGGTCGGGCAGCGAGTGCACTGGAGTTGCTAATTAAAGTTAACAATGATTGACAGACGATGTTTGATGTTGCCAGAGAACCGAGATTCAAAGCGCCACATGCATCAATCATCATTTAACTTGTTAAACAGTTGCTGTGGCAACTCATTGTGTGTAAGTGAGGAAATGGAGGGGATTTGAGTGGACTCAACCAATGAAACATTTGATAAAGACAAGCAAATTTATAGTTTATTCTTGTTTAAAAATAATTTGGTGGGACAGTTACATGTTTAAATATTATAATTATAACATTTGAAGTGCATTGAAGTGCAGTGTATTTTAATAAAGGTTTTTAAACCTTTATTAAAATACACAAAAGTTTTATGTTTTTTTTTTTTTTTCAATTATACAGTGGTACCGCTACATACAAAATTAATTCGTTCCAGGACCTTGTTTGTAAGTTGAAATGGTCGTATGTCGAGCAGGATTTTCCAATAAGATTACATTTTAATTCCATTAATTCGTTCCACAGCCCGAAAACCTACACTAAATCCTTAATAAATGGTGCTGATACTATTGCAAATAGCTATTAGACAGAGCGAAACAAATACATTATGAATAAAAATCGGAATAAAAAATAATACTAGTAATAATAATAATAATAATACCTTGTAACGAGTGACAGGTAGGACGTGTGCATAAAAGTAACAAAAAGGGGACAGGCTTCCACTTATGCACTTTTATCAACCAAAAAAAAAAAATCCAATTTGACCACTCGTCACTCGGGAGCTCAGCGGTTCGCACACACGCGTTCGCAGATGAATTCCAACAAAAAGTAAGGAGCAACAGAAGAAGAAACCATTCAATATAAATAAAGCAGCGCCACCACGTGGTTGTTGTCGCGAGGAACAACCTCTAATAATGTAACAAATATGGTTCTAATTTGGTGGATGTGTTTTGTGTGGTGTACCTGAACGCACCACGTGGCTGACTTGAGGAGTGAGGGAGGACTTTTTACTTTCACTTTGTTCAGTTTTGGCGGACGGTAGGCATGTTGTGTTGCACAAGTCCTGAATTAAAAACCTGACGAAGCTGGGGATTTTTTGGCGATGTTGCCACAATAATAATTGTCACCTTAACTTATAAAGACTGGCGAACGGAGGTCGGAGGAGGACCATCAAGATCGTAGACATTCTACGGCCGTATTATCGAGCCAGTTCACGGACGTGCACACCAGGCTCATATTTTTCTATCATATCCATCTTTATTTCAATGGTAAAACTCACCTTTTTTCCTTTTTTCACCACCTGCACTAACATTCTTGGAACCCATGTTCATTTTTTGCAGGAAAACAAAGAAACTGCGGCACTGTCATAAATCGCCGTATTTCGAGCATGTTGTCGGATGTAAAAACAAATGGCGAGTCAAATTATATGTCGGATGCCGAAAAGATGGTGTGTCGAAGCGATCATATGTCGAGGTACCACTGTACTTTGGGGAAAAAAAGTGAAAAAAAAATTCTGTAATATGTAACTCTCTCCGTGTCCCTAGGGGAGTCCTGTGGAGGGTGCTCCGAGAGTATGGGGTACCGAGCCCCTTGGTAAGGGCTGTTCGGTCCCTGTACGACCGGTGTCAGAGTCTGGTCCGCATTGCCGGCAGTAAGTCGAATTCGTTCCCAGTGAGGATTGGACTCCGCCAAGGCTGCCCTTTGTCACCGATTCTGTTCATAATTTTTATGGACCGAATTTCTAGGCGCAGCCGAAGCGTTGAGGGTGTCCGGTTTGGTGGCCTCAGCATTGCATCTCTGCTTTTTGCAGATGATGTGGTGCTGTTGGCTTCATCAAGCCGTGACCTCCAACTCTCACTGGGCGGTTCGCAGCCGAGTGTGAAGCGATTGGGATGAAGATCAGCACCTCCAAATCAGAGACCATGGTCCTCAGTCGGAAAAGAGTGGCATGCCCTCTCCAGGTCGGGGATGAGATCCTGCCCCAAGTGGAGGAGTTCAAGTATCTTGGGGTCTTGTTCACGAGTGAGGGTAGGAGGGAGCACGAGATTGACAGGCGGATCGGTGCAGCGTCTGCAGTGATGCGGACTCTGCACTGGTCCGTTGTGGTGAAGAAGGAGCTGAGCCAAAAGGCGAAGCTCTCGATTTACCGGTCGATCTACGTTCCTACCCTCACCTATGGTCACGAGCTGTGGGTCGTGACCGAAAGAACAAGATCCCGAAATGAGTTTCCTCCGCAGGGTTTCCGGGCTCTCCCTTAGAGATAGGGTGAGAAGCCCGGTCATCCGGGAGGGGCTCGGTGTCGAGCCGCTACTCCTCCGCGTTGAGAGGAGCCAGTTGAGGTGGCTCGGGGATCTGGTTCGAATGCCTCCTGGACACCTCCCTGGAGAGGTGTTCCGGGCATGTCCCACGGGCGGGAGGCCCCGGGGTCGACCCAGGACACGCTGGAGAGACTATGTCGCTCGGCTGGTCTGGGAACGCCTTGGAATCCCACGGGAGGAGCTGGCTGAAGTGGCTGGGGAGAGGGAAGTCTGGGCTTCCCTGCTAAAGCTGCTGCCCCCACGACCCGACCCCGGACTAAGCGGAAGATAATGGATGGATGGATGGATGGATGGATGGATGGATGGATGGATGGATGGATGGATGGATGGATGGATGGATGGATGGATGGATGGATGGATGGATGGATGGATGGATGGATGTATCTCTTTCCAAAGCTAAATCTGAATTAATACATTGAACACACACGAAAACAAAAAAACAAAACAAAAAAAACATGTTTTTCTTTTTTTGGGTGGGGGCGCGCTACTTCGCGTTTTTTTTTTTACTTATCGAGGTGGGTTCTTGACCCCATTAACCATAAAAAACGAGGGATCAGTGAAATGTAAAAAGTAGGGCTGTCAAAATTATCGCGTTGACGGGCGGTATTTTTTTCAATTAATCACGTTAAAATATTTGACACAATTAATGCACATGCCCCGCTCAAACAGATTAAAATGACAGCAAAGTGCAATGTCCACTTGTTACTTTTGTTTTTTTGAGTTTTGTCACCCTCTGCTGGCGCTTGGGTGCAACTGATTTTATGTGCTTCAGCACCCATGAGCATTGTGTAATTATTGACATCAACAATGGCGGGCTACTAGTTTATTTTTTGATTGAAAATTTTACAAATTATATTAAAACGAAAACATTAAGAGGGGTTTTAATATAAAATTTCTGTAACTTGTACTAACATTTAACTTTTAAGAACTTCAAGTCTTTCTATCCATGGATCGCTTTAACAGAATGTTAATAATGTTAATGCCATCTTGTTGATTTATTGTTATAATAAACAAATACAGTACTTATGTACCGTATGTTGAATGTATATAGTATCTGTCTTGTGTTTTATCTTTCCATTACAAGAATAATTTACAGAAAAATATGGCATCTTTTTTAGATGATTTGAATTGCGATTCATTACGATTAATTAATTTTTAAGCTGTAATTAACTCGTTTAAAAATTTTAATCGTTTGACAGCCCTTGTAAAAAGATGTCAATATTTTGGGGTTTGTATAACATTAAACTGTGTGAATTTGCTAACCTGCAAAACTCAAGTAGGAAGCTGCTTAGAAAGATGTGTCCTCCTGTATGTGTTTTCTACTCTTAATATTAATTAAACTGTGAGAAATGTAGTGAATCGAGGTTTACCCCCTTCTCCCCAATTTTCAATTTTATTTCATTTATACGGTCTTAAAGCAGCCCAAAGGAGCTTTCATTTTTTTGTTGTTTGGCCGTGATTGTGGACAAAAGCAGTAGTGTATTACCTGGAGGAAGGCTCCATTTCTATTTATTATATTTTGTTATTCTTGGACTAAGAAGTTTTTTTTTCAGCTATATTCAACTTCTATATTTAGACAGACAATGTTGAGCCGTCTTAAGACAAATGTTTATTTTTTGCATTCCTGGATAGTTAAAGTGCGTATGACACCAAAAAGCATGTTTATTTTTTTTTTATTTCACGCGGTGTTTTATATAACACCATAACCATAACCATGCTCCTGAATGAAATGGACCGCTTGGATGTGTGTGGAAGCGATCGTTTTATATATTTAATTTTTGAATCTCGCGCCATGAAAATGGGTTACTCCAGTCTCGGGTTTAGGACGAATGTGAATGTGACGTCACCCGAGTCAGCATCTCACAGTACAGCATTGCTTTAGAGCATGCAGATGAACTGCGGATTCAGCTGATTTTGCGGATTAATTCGTTGATTTTTCGCATCACGCCAGCCAAACAGCTACAGGCTTTTGTAGCTGCACCAGGGAGAGGCCTGTGAGCCTTTTGGGGTTTAAGAAAGTTCCCGTTCTCTCCGAGATCGTCCAAAACAAGTGTGCGACAACTGTGGGACCATTGGACTTAGAAGGAAGTAAGTTCACATCGTGTTTTGTATTATGTCAAATACTGGGATCATGGCACATGTTTTAATACGGAGGTGGATTGCATTTTGTGGCTGATTGTCCACCGGCCGACAACTGGCGGATTGTTGCACATCTCCCCGTCAGGAGAGCGCTACACTCGGCTTATTGCCCTCTTTGTGTGCCCGGTGTTCTGTCAAATTTTCCAACCCATCAGAAATTGCGACTTTGTGTTATAAATGGCCGCGAATACAGTGATTACAAAGTAAACACTACAAACTTTCTTTAAATAAAGGATTATTTACCTACGTTTGATCATGGACAGACATTTAGAAAAGTTCTCCTCAGACACATCCTGCCATGTTACCTGCACAACAACGCCCCTCTCTCATTGTTTACGTCTTCGCCGTGTTATTAAGCATTAATTTACGCCATATTCGTGTTGACCATGTAGCAGCTACGCCCTCCTCCGATGTTGGCCAGTTTATCCGGCGGTATTTCTCCAGCTGCTTTCCTGGTAAACACGCTCTCATGCTCACAGCAGGGGACGAGCTGTACCTTGCTCACCGCCGGGCGGGTTGCCGATTAGCGGATACAACCAGCAACCCTGCCACCGTGTTAAATGATCCGAGAATAGACTTTGAAACATCCCTCTGTTCGGGTTAGCATGTCGGCAAGCTGTCACGCCTCCTGGTTTGTTGACGCTCTCCAAAGCCGGGGCAGGGAAATGACAAAAGCCGGACTAATTCTGGTGGCATAAAATATCGTTTGGGAGGTGCGACAGTAAAGGCCATATTGACAGTTATGTTGCCATGCCATACTGAATAAATACATTTTTAATGTTTGTTTTTCTATTCACCACAAGACTGTTATTTGTCATGACCATACCATTTATTTAGGAATTGGGGGAAAATACTTCGATAAGAAGAATATCCTGTAAAAGTATTGGGGTAGAGAGACTGAAACAATGACATTTTGCGTCTCTCTTCGTCTCATTTTCCTCGTTCTGAATAATCTCCCTTCAATGGATTTAATTCTAAATCAGATGAAACCATGACCCTGCCAACGTCTTCCTCCTGTTGGGGACGCTAGAGCACATAATGGTAGGCGTGGCTAAACGGCAGATTAAAAGACTAATATCTCGGCATCTGCGCTTAGCCAAATTGTTGTATCAAATCGTCTCAAAATATGATTCTAATCCACATAATAATGCTATTTAAGGCTTTTTGCCCCCGTTTGTGTGCACTTTAAGTGATTATTGTTTATTAAGTATTTATTGTGTATGTTGATATAATTTAGGTTGTGTTCAAATATTGCAATTTTAATTTGCTAAAAAAAATCCAGACATTCACTCTGGAAGTTTTCAAAAATGTTTCTATAGTAATTTTTGAGAAAAAAAAAATGTTGTATCACCTGAACCAGTACATATGAAAGTCAATGTAAATGTATTTTGTATTGATCATTTAGCCTATCAGTTAATTAGGTTCATATTTATGAGAAATGTTGCCCTGACCCCCGTTCACCCAATCTATTTGATTTTATTAATATCCTGTCCCCAGAAAAAAGTGTACATGCAGGTTCTGCTGTTATATTGTCCCTACCAAAGTTGAGACCAAACATATGCGCTTGTTTTATACACATGAGACTGCGAAGGATGAAATGACATTTGCGTTAAAGATGCTCAGATGTGCAAATTAATTGCACTTGGGTTGGCTTTATACTGCAAGTGCACATGGCAAACGATTAGCCACTCCCCAATCTTATGTCGCATTTATGCTAAGCAACATCCACTTGGGTTTAAATGAAGCATGACGATGGTCTGTGTTACGAACTTGAAAATGGCCACCATATGCTTTGGCTTGCTTTGGTTGGCCATCAAAGTCAAATGAGGGAGACTCAACTGTATATCCCTTATGTTCCCGTTTGATTTTGGATTAGTTTAAATCCAGCTGGCTTAAACATATCACTCTTAATTGTTCTGTTTTTTTAGTTGCATCCTGTTTTATTTGCATATAAAGTGCTGTCCACTTATCATGTAGGCTACTTACTGTGTGTGCAACACTGCGTTTTGTTGTTTCTTTACGACAGTAAACACTTCTTCAGATGAGTAACTGAGGTGCAGACACGAGTCCACTTGAGTTTAATTATGTCAAATACTAAAGCCTGATGAATATTCAGCATTATCTCATTTGGGCAGGAAACAGCCACCGGCAGTTTTACAAAATATAGCACATAATTAAGCCACCTCGGAAAAGGAGGTCTAAATTCTACTTGCATTTTATCATCTGAATTTTTGAATAGCAACTAGCCATTTTTAAAGGGCAGATGAAGAGTTCAATTCTTCAGCGTTTTACTCGATTATATTGTACTGAATGCATCATTCGCTGTGTCAAAACTCATATTACAAAAAAAATTGAATTGACCGCATAGTTTTTGAGTTACTGCCATAGCAACACCTTAGAAACGAGGGGCGCGCCTCTCTGTTACCTGATGACGTCATTTACAGAAGACCTCGCCAGCACTCCAATACGGAAGTACTGTATAGCACTACGCTATCTTCACCATATATTGCAAAGATTTGCTGGGTTTTACTCATAAAGATTTGCTGGGTTTTACTCGTGGGATGGGATCTAATGATTCTCTTATAGATTCCAAGCAGCACGAATTGTGTCTTGAAATTGTGACGAAATTCAGCAAATAAGACTATGTCATTATTGCAAGAAGGTTCACTCACTAAGTATCATCTGGAGCTCGCCGTCTTGCCGTGTGATTTTGCAATGATTTTCACAGGCCAAGTCATTATTCATGAGACAACTTAACGAAATGGTGATATTTTTTAAAAAAAAGTCTATTAATGGGTCCATCGTATTCCTCGTTGTATACTCAAAAAGAAAAATATAACATATATGCATCTAAAATAATCCTAAACAATTTTATTAGCTATTTTAATACTCATTTCGGTCGGTAGTCCGCCAATCACTGTTTTTTTTTTTCGGAATAATTTGAATTTGGTGGGTCATAGGGCCAATCTGACTTCTGATTCCACACAAACACCTCCGCATCCGATCGTGGTATTTTTGTGTTGCAACGACTAACAGAAGTGGATGTTCCAAATGACTTCCCAAAATGCACCTGACCACTACAGCCAATCAGCGTATTTTCGCCCGTAATTCGAGATAGGATTGTCCCATTGGTCCCAAACCACTTTTATTCTACTCAGTATAAAAAGGCCTTTCCATAGAGTACCCCAACTAGGAAGTTAACAAATCCAAGTTAACGGAGGATTTTGCTAAAATTCCTCTTATATTGTGATCCAAGCCTCCTTATGTAATTCCACTAACCTAAATATAAACTTGTAAATATTTGGGACAACAAAAGAGATACTCTGTCCCTGCTGTCTGGACTAGCTGAACAATTTCTGTGTGTGCAGGCTTTCTCCACCCCATCTGAGAGGGTGTTCTCCACTGCTGGAGACACCATAAGTCCAGAAAGATCACGTATCCTACCTGAAAAAGCAGACATGCTTATTTTTCTGCAAAAGAATTGTCAATTTTGCACATTTGCACTACGCACTGTTCTGTTGTATTTGATTTCTGATTAAACAAATTCGATGCCAATTAAAATGTTTGTTCTTCTTTTTCCCCAAATTAGAACTCATAAGAGAATCGATAAAGAATCAAATCGTTAAGCAATATCGATAATGGAATCAGAATCGTAAAAATCCCATCAATTTCCATCCTTAGAGACTAGACTGACGAAGATAGCAGGAGCAGGGAGGAAACACATTCACCCCCGTCAAATGCAGGAAGAAGCAGCTTCATCATTCCATCTTGATGTGTAGATATGTATTGCTCACACGAAGGCTCGAGACTCAATCAGTTGACCAGAAGACATTCTTCTGCAAGGATTTGGACATCTTTTGCGAGAGTCAAGCGGATGAACTTCCCCGCGACTTTTTTTAATTCGAATTTTGCTCTATCATATATACAGTAGATATAGATATAAGAGGGCAAATCCTATTGCCTGTACGTTGAAGTGTGGCCTGTTTTTTTGTTGTTGTTGTGCCTGTCATAAGTAGACAGGACAACTAACAGGTCGTCTATTCATTTGAATCTGATACATTTATTACCAGATCTATTAAAACTAGTTTTTTGTTTTGCAATTACTGATAGTAATATCACAGAATGACTAGGTAAAGAAAGGTTCAAAGAGAAATCACGATGCTCGACATAGGCTTTCCACTCTTCCTTTGGTGAAGTGTCAAGCCGCCAATCGGCGTCATCATCACCTTGCGCTGTGCCGAGTAAATCGTTGTCATCTTACCACTCAGGTTCAAACATGTAAAAATTAATTGTAGATAATCTTTCCCGGGAGCACTTATTTGCGCTAACGTCACGAAAAGGCGATCCTTAGCAGGTACTTTTACTGGAAATATGACCATCTCTTGTGCTGCTATGGATAAAGTCTGCCATGTCTTCTGGTGCCTTCTGTAAAATACGTCACACTTCCGGGTATGGGAAGGCAGTATTGACGGAATGCTATAAAACTGTCTGGTAGGTATGAGTATGTGCGTGAATGGTTGTATGTCTCATTGTGGCCTGCGATTTGCTGGCAACCAATTCAGAGTTTAACCCGCCTACTGCCCGTAGTTAGCTGGGATAGGCTCCAGCACGTCCACAACCCTCGTGAGGAAAATGAATGAATGCATTATGCCGTCTTCTTTTATTTGCTTTATACTGTTTTTGTTTTTCTCTCGTGTTTGCATATGCAGCTAATCCTTGGAAAAAAAAAATTCGGTTTGCTATTTCTTTTTCTTTTTTTCTTTTTATCTTAGGGTGCAGCTCATATTAGGACTGATTTGTTCCAAGAAAAGAGGTGTACTTTTGATGACTTGCTCAAGGATCATGGTTTAGTAGCTGTGATTTGTTTGAATGTGAACAATGAGTAGCTAGCTTTGACAGAACTGTTTTGGAACTGACAGGTCATTTACAAGTAGAATATACATAATGATGAGCTGACGTGGCCTCGAAACCAAACTTGATTGAGATGTTTACAACCACAGTTAATCTGCTTTTCTTCATAGAGAGGTATTACGGATGAGACTATTAATCTCAATAGAATTTAAAGGTGATCCTTACAATTTGAGTTGTTTTTCAAGCTATTTTTACTTGCCTCCACACACAGCAGGATTCTCAACTTTATGTGAATGTGCTTTAATTTTAAAGTATTTGCTCCCTTTGGCCATTGGCGAGTGGGTGTGTATGTGCGCCAATTTTTATGTTGAAATCTCAAGTGGCTATGGAACCTAAAAGGGTCCAAATTAAATAAATAGAAAATAAATACCCTTTGATACACAACAAATTGTGTAATATAGCCCTTCAGTTGTAAAATAAGGTAATGTAATGACAACGATTTACAAGACAAAAGGCGTTTTTTACAAAGTATTTTTTTCCATTTCATAATGCCTTTTTCCACAATAGCCTTTTTATTTCATAAGATCGTTTTTCAGCACGAGATTTTACGAGATAAAACAATTTGTTCACATTCATTCATTCATTCATTCATTCATTCATTCATTGTTCACAGTGATTTTTTCCATTATGTCTTTTTCCATAATCACCTTTTTATTTCATAATGTTGTTTTCCAGCACAATGAAGCGTGTGTTGTCAATCAAATACATAAGGCGGAGTCAGTTAAGTGACTGGCTGGATAAATCGTGGAGTCTGGCTAGCTTCGCTCGCATTTGGTAGCGTCGATGAACTGTGAGGTAAAGTTCCAGAAAGCATCCAAACAAATGCAGACTGCTACTGAAATCATCGCTCAGGGTGAGGTAAAAGCCTTTCACTACTATCCAACTGGTTCACAACTTCTCTGAGTAACTCTAATAGTGGCGCAACCAAATGCTAGCGCAACTAGCCAGACTCCAACATCCATCCAGTCACTTATCTGACTCCGTCTTATGCATTTCATTGATAGCTCACCTTTCCATTTTTTTTTGGTTCATTTTTTCTGTTCAGTTGTTTGACACCAAGAATGGAAGTCTGAGTGTTCGGTTGGTCTGAACAGTTTTAATGTTTCACATTCGAGTATGACATACGCCCATTGTGATCATTCAACATACCTCGTTTATTAAGACAAAACAACGAACAGGAAGGGGTTATGGGGCAACAGAAGAAAAGAAGGATAGACAAAAGAAACACAAACAACAACGAGAAATACATTGAACGCCTACACTAACTACGAATATGTTGGTGCTATCATCAACTAGATGTATTTCCGGTTGACACCATGTGGGGGGCCTGTTAACCAGGGAAGGGGGGGGGGGATCTAGAAGATAAGTGATTGGGAGGAGTGGAGTATACACAAATCAGCCCTGTGATCTCGAACCCATTAATCGTGTGAATCCTTTGTGAGTGTGAGCCCTTTGGCAACCCACCCTACGCCGCTCCATCGCTAATCCCGGCACCGAGGTCCTCCACCCGAGCACGCCCAATCGTATCCCGTCATGCGCAAATCCCATCAAACATGCGATAGCCACACAGACGAGTGGGGACGCCATCCCAGGGCCATGGCCTCCATCCAGCCAACCCAGGAGTGCGAGCCAGACCAGCCCATCCCTCCTCCAGCATCCAGCAGAGGGGCCATCGTCACCCCCCAGTAATCCAGGATCGTCCCCCAGGCCACCCACACCAACCTCTACCCCCGTCCGGCCACCCAGCCCACAAGCCACCGCCGCACCCCCCCCCAACCGGCATGGCACAACACGGGACCCCCAACAGCCCACCAAACCCAGGGCAGGCCCCCCCACCAGAGCAGACAACACCCAGCCGACACAGTGGCATCCAGCCAGTGACACGCGCTGGAGTGGAGGACGGATACCCAGGCAGAGAAGAGGGCGGAAGCAGAAGAACGCAGAGGACCCGCTGCAGGGCGACGCGAGACTGGGGCCCCGATCTCCCGCCACTCCAGCGACCGGCATCCCAGGCAGAGGGGAGACCACGCCCTAGGACCCACACCATAGAGAAAAAGTGTGGGACCCACCTAACCCACCCTATTACTGCAGCACACCCTTCATCGTGCTGGAAAACGACATTATGAAATAAAAAGGCCATTGTGGAAAAAGACATTATGAAAAAAATGACTGTGAAAATTGCATTTTATCTTGTAAAATCTCATTGTGCTGAAACATGACATTATGAAAATAAAAGACTATTGTAGAAAAAAATATTATCATACAATTAGAGTAAATAAATACTTTGTGAAAAACACTTTATATCTTGTAAAATCTTATTTGTAATAATTTTACCTTATTTTACAATTTAAGGGCCATATTACATAATTTGTCTGTTATTTATCAAAGAGTATTTATTTCAAAATGTTGTTCTTTTTTTTTTCCCTATTTTGACCCTTTTGGGATTCCATACATGGCGAGTGGGTGTGCAGGACGCACAAAGTGGGCAGGTACATGCATATTACAACAGGGGGTGATGAAATTTGTTCATTTGCAACACCTCAAATTGTAAACTGAGTCAAATTTACAGTGGGGCAAATACGTATTTAGTCAACCACTAATTGTGCAAATTCTCCCACTTGAAAATATTTGAGAGGCCTGTAATTGTCAACATGGGTAAACCTCAACCATGAGAGACAGAATGTGTGTGTGGGGAGGGGGGGGGGGATGAAAATCACATTGTTTGATTTTTAAACAATTTATTTGCAAATCATGGTGGAAAATAACTTTGTTCAATACCAAAAGTTCATCTCAATACTTTGTTATGTACCCTTTGAACGTTTTCTGTACCTCTTTACAAGTTTTTCACACACTGTTGCTGGTATTTTGGCCCGTTCCTCCATATCAGATCTCCTCTAGAGCAGTGACGTTTTGGGGCTGTCATTGGGCAACACGGACTTTCAACTCCCACAACAGATTTTCTATGGGGTTGAGACCTGGAGACTGGCTAGGCCACTCCAGGACCTTGAAATGCTTCTTACGAAGCCACTCCTTTGTTGCCCTGGCTGTGTGTTTGGGATCATTGTCATGCTAAAAGACCGAGCCACATCTCATCTTCAATGCCCTTGATGATGGAAGGAGATTTTCACTTTATATTTCTCGATACATGGCCCCATTCATTCTTACCTTTACACAGATCAGTCATCCTGGTCCCTTTGCAGAAAAACAGCCCCACAGCATGAGGTTTCCACCCCCCTGCTTCACAGTGTGTATGGTGTTCTTCGGATGCAATTCAGTATTCTTTCTCCTCCACACACGTGTTTCTACCAAAAGGTTCTAATGTATTTTGGTTTCATCTGACCATAACACATTCTCCCTTTCCTCTTCTGGATCATCCAAATGCTCTCTAGCGAACCGCAGACGGGCCTGGACGTGTACTTTCTTCAGCAGGGGGATACGTCTGGCAGTGCAGGATTTGAGTCCCTGGCGGCACATTGTGTTATTGATGGTAGCCTTTGTTACTGTGATCCCAGCTCTCTGTAGGTCATTCACTAGGTCCCCCCGTGTGGTTCTGGGATTTTTGCTCACCGTTCTTGTTATCATTTTGACGCCACCGGGTGAGATCTTGCATGGAGCCCCAGATCGAGGGAGATTATCAGTGGTCTTGTATGTCTTCCATTTTCTAATAATTGCTCCCACAGTTGATTTCTTTACACCAAACATTTTACATATTGCAGATTCAGCCTTCCCAGCCTGGTGCAGGTTTACGATTTTGTCTCTGGTGTCCTTCGACAGCTCTTTGGTCTTGGCCATAGTGAAGTTTGGAGTGTGACTGACTGATGTTGTGGACAGGTGTCTTTTATACCGATAATGAGTTAAAACAGGTGCCATTAATACATGTAATGAGTGGAGCCTCGTTAGACCTCGTTAGAAGAAGTTAGACCTCTTTGACAGCCAGAAATCTTGCTTGTTTTTAGGTGACCAAATACTTATTTTCCCTCTAATTTGGAAATAAATTCTTTAAAAATCAAACAATGTGATTTTCTCTTTTTCTTTTCCACATTCTGTCTCTCATGGTTGAGGTTTACCCATGTTGACAATTACATGCCTCCTTAATCTTTTCAAGTAGGAGAACTTGCACAATTGGTGGTTGACTAAATACTTATTTGCCCCACTGCACCTTATGCATGAAACTGGGGGAAAAAAAACTGGAATTCAACCAAGGTCGTCTTTAAAGAAAAAAATCATCCTAAGAGCTCCTGTCTTTACTGCGTCAATGGGAAAGGCATTCATTTACAGGCAACCAAGTAAAAGCAACAACAACAAAGTATTGAGAAGGAGAGATTAGAGAAGAATGACCCTTTTCACCACCAAAAACTATGGCACATGTGTATGTAAATAAACAAAAGTACTGTAAAAGTGTAAAACCAAGGCACCATTTTGGGACAAAATAGCCTTTATGGTTTTTGACTTCCACTTGAGGAATAGTAAAACTGCATAGACATCAGTGTTTGTTTGTGAGCACATAAACTTTTTATTATCACCACATTCAAAATCAACAACCACACTTTTAGGTCACATCTGTTCCTCTGCCTGATTGCCGTTTTTTTGTGCAGCAGCTGTAAGCACAGAGCACCTTTTGTGACATTTAGTAGATGAGGCCAGTCTCAATATTGCCACCACAATGGCATTCAACACAAGCTCCAATGTTACGGTAGAATCTTTTTCCCACTCCACCCAACCCGGAGAGATGGCACAGGCGGTATTGGCACAATGCTGCTGTCAGACTGCCACAGCAGCATTTCTCTCTCCCTCAACCAGCCGACGAGGTGCAGCTGACAAGTCGAGCGCCTCGGTGCCAGACAGCCAGACTCGGCTCAGTAAGAGAGCCTTCAGCCAGTGCTGACATATTCTATGGCCCAATGCAACAGATGGAGATTTTTACAGGTGTCGTTTGGGGCAAAATTCTTTGCTTGAGGGGACAGCATCTGGTATACCACAAATTGGGAGGATGTACACTGCATACCCCCACCTTCTTTTATATCGTCTAATCTATCCCAGTCACTCTAAACCCGCAACTACTGTTCATTGTAAAGTAGAAGTTGTTGTGTCAATCTTGCCCTGCTTTGATGAATGATCTGCATGTTTAAGTTCCAAGCAACACCAAAATCAACAGATGTGTGAGTCTCATGAAAGCTATGCAAGCTAGCTGAAAACAGCAGAATGCTATGATGACTCAGTCATTTATTTTTCATTACCAGTTTGAGCTCCCTAATATTTTATTTACAGTAAATTATTACATTGATTAATACCTAAAAACATGTAAAACTAGAAACTGCAATTTCTGGAGAAATTACTCTGGGTCTTTGCTGTGTGGAGATACAGATCTTAGCCCCGCCCAGGTTGGTTTGGGGACATTTCGGGGACAATATGAGGTCACTTCCTTTTGATTTTAGGACATTTGGGGGGCGTGGCCTGGTCATATCAGGTCATTTTGGAACACTTGGGGTGCTTGGCCTGATCATACAGGTCATTGATGGGCGTGGCCTGGTCATATCTTCTTCGTGTACGCAAATATGTTTTTCTTTGTGTGTACATGCGCTCTTACTCGCGTGCTGTAGTACTACCTGCTCTACGCTTCCTGTGCCAAAATAAAAGCATGCATCACAAAACAAAAGTCAACATTGTAATCAAATGCACATTTCTCCAAAGGGCAGAACAGTCAAAAAGGCCAAACAATCTTACCTTTTAGCCATCCTATGGGTCAGAATAATTCAAGTTACGAAAACTACTTCCAGAACCAATTAATTTTGTAAGTAGAGCTACCACTGTACATAGGGTAAGGACTTTGATGGATTTGTGGATGACTGATCAAAAAGTGCATGCACGCTGGCGTGTTTGCGTGCCACCATATGTTGCACCTTAAATACAGAAATTGCACCCACAACTGAGATTGTGCCTTTTAATGCCATAATTCGCCTTACGGTAGTGAAAATACAGTAGACATACTGTTTTTAGTGTTCCTAACAATCTCTCTATACCCAATGGAAATAACACAGTTTTAAATCAAATTTCACAACAACATGAGCCTTGCACAGCACTCTCCGAGGCTCTGTCACTTCTGATGCATTCAATAACCTTGGGCTCATATTTCTTCGTTGGTGATTTAACGACTTGCAAAATTACACCGAGGTCGGTTGAGCCTGTGTTGATGTTGATATCTCAACTCTTTACTGTCCCGTGTCCCGTCAATCGGCCGCTGTTATTTATGGTGACTCACGCCATGACACATGAGCTGCGCCCGACCTCCCATTTATCTTCCCGTTAAATATAAATGCGCCGGTCCGAGTCCACATCACAGCAGCAATGTGAACTACGAGGTTTTGAACACTGCAACCAATGAATTATTGCCATCAGTGAGTTGCTGTGAAGTTGTGTCACTGAACGCATTGCAAAAGCCTGACAGGCAGTAAAAAAAAATTTACACGCGCAAGGCCGTTTGTGTGGATAGATTAGTGTGATGCTCGAAGCTCCTGCTGAGAGAATTTATGTCTTTGTATATTACAGAATGCAACAGAAATTACCACTATGTAAATTACCAAACAATGCTGAACCAAGAAAAAAAAAGTCTAGAACGATAATTTTCATCTCTATTTTTTTTGCAGTACTCTGAATGCAAGGTCTTTGCATGAAATACAATTAGAAGCTAGGCCTGCAAGCAGGTCTGAATGGGCCCCCGCAGGTTTGCGCAACTCGGACGGCTCAGTGCAGATCCTCCTCCTCTCATCAACTCATGAGAAACTAACATGTGCTCAAAACTTCTTTTTTTGTGTGAAACTTCTTTTGTGTTGTGGGGATGGCTGACAGAGATATTTTTGTATAACCTGACATGGGAAATACATTCACACACCTGGGTGAAAAAAACTCTTTTAATGAGAGCCCTACAAAAAGGAGATGTTACTTAGCTGTGCAGCAACACCCTTATTCAAAACCAAAATGAAAGTTCTAATTGAATTCTAAGTCTTCTCAATTCGTCCACGTCGGCAATGTTTAAATTTCCCTCCTTTATTTCCAATGAATATGTATCTACTTCTTGCCTGTGAGTGACACTGCTTCTGCTCCTGGCGCTGAGCCAACGTGGGTATCTGCGTATGACCTAACACACGATCGGGAAAACAAATGCTCCGCCCAGGGCCATTGGTAGGGGTGGGGCTTTTGTGTTTCTGAGCCAGCGCCAGTCATCAAGTACATGCAATTACAAAACGGAATAAGCAAAAGCACAATTTGGAAAGCATTTTTAAATGTTGTTTATTATTGATTGTCTTGATACTCTGCTGGCCAAAAGTATTGGCACCCCTGCAAGTGAATCAGTGAGTTAGTTAATGCGCAATTTCTCCCAGAAAATGATTGGAATTACAAATACTTTGGGAGTAATATCTTCATTTATTTTGCTTTCAATGAAAAAACACAAAAGAGAATGAAAAAAAAGTGTAAAATGATAATATATTTTAAAAAATGCCATTCTCTTTGGTACTTTTTCATTGCAAGCAAAATGAATGAAGATATTACTCCAAAATCATTCGTAATTATTTTCATTTTCTGGGAGAAATTAAGCATTATCTGACAGAGTTGCAGGGGTGCCAATACTTTTGGCCAGCAGTGTATAACTGCATTTGTAAATGTTCTCTTTTATTGATTGCTGTTATAACAGCAATCAATAAATATGACTACTTGTGTAAATGTTGTCTTTTATTGGTTGTCTTTGTATTTCCCATTAATTTTGGCACTCCTGTGACTCCATAAAAATGGACAGAGACCCACAATTTTCCACAAGTTCGTTTGTTCAGTACGAACTAGAAGTCGAATGTGCGTCACGTTTACAAAACGAAGCGGGCTATGTGAGAAAATGCACTCTGGTCTGTTAAAACAGACCAAAGTGGGAAAGCGCCTTTACTCACCGAACTCCCGCGGTTCAATCGAACCCAGTTTAAGAACCACTGGTCTAAATGTTTGTGCATTTTAACAGTCTATGGGAGAAAAATCATGCGTATTCTAATATGTTTTGAATTATTAAAAGGTTTGTTCTTGTTAAATATACTTTAAATGTTACTTGAATAAAAATGTTAAAAAAATAAAATAAAAAAACATACTCTACGCAGCTGTTGATAAACTTAGGCTACCTTTTACGCAGACACCTACCAATTGGTAGTTTTTTTTTTTTTAATTTAACTAATGGAAGGATTTCTAACATTTCTGCTCTTTTTTTAAGAACATGCTGAAAACACGCAGACCTGGACTACCTGCAAACCACAGAATTAGAACATGCAGACCTCGCACAGGAATATCAGATTGCAGGCATATCCGATTCCAATCAGATTCATCCTCAAATCTAATTTTAAGGGCTGACCATTCACACTACTTAGCAAGTTTCTATATCAGATCTGTTGCTATGGCAACGAAGGCGTGATCCAGTATGGAGTGACGTCACAGACAGTCAAAACTCATCTGAGCTGTTCAGAAATGTCCCTGACCGGTATGAAATCTGTTGTGGTTTCAAGCCGTCTTGCAAAAATCAGATTCTGTGCCCTGCGACAGTTCAGACTACAAAAGAGCCATTCAGTTTTAATCTGGATGGGCTAAAAATCAGATTTTGCCTTCCAGTAGGAACAAGTGTGCTCCCATTTTTCTGTAGAATTCTTTAAAAATTTACCGTCTTCAGTTCAGTGTTCAAGCACTCAGGGATGCCTTCATCCAATAAATGTTTGAAAAATACTTCATTAGGCCTCCGTGTTCTGTATGGAATTGGACAAATATCTCTTGAAATACCCTAAATTGTCTTAAATTCTTAAGCAACAAATCTGTTGCGTGGAATCATACCAACACATTACACTGTTCCCTTTTGAGGACCCCTGCAGTAGACTGTACCGTTGCAGCTGTGCCTTGCAGATAATTATTTATTCCAGAGGAGAGAACATATTTTCAATACAAGAAAACCCTTGTTTATCATTGGGGTACATCCCAGTTTACTAGGAACATTTTCCCCAGCTAAACATCCCCAGCGAAGATTTATTCACGTACTAATCGTAATTCAGTCGGCGCCTGCTCCTGCATGATTATTCCACGCTGCACACTGCTGCTAATTAATTCACTGCAAATGTGGATGAGCAGCAAAGAACATATGAACATGCAGAGCTCATCACATACTGTAAATTGTTTACATAGACGGAGTGAGCTTTTTATCAAGCAGCGCGATTCAACTGTATGTACAGTAAATTAAAGAACAACAAGGTGGATTTTTGGTGTTTGTTTTAGAGGTTTCGTTTGAAACCAAATATTGATTTATACAAAATCACACAAAACGGTGAAGGGATGCCAAAAGCAAACATGAGGGCAGTACAAAATTTCTCGCTTTGTAATGCATGATGACAACGCCCGCAATGAGATTAACGCTGATATGATGGAAAGACAATCATGGGAGACAAATGGCTAGTAATTCAATCACTGGTGCAGGACATGTCATGTCAGCCAGTCTATTGAGTGTGACGGGCCACAGGAGGGGCTGACAGACCTACATTGACCGAGGGCGCCCAAAGTGCTGATGCATCATTGTGTAAATTGGGATGAGAAAGGTCTAAGAGCTTGTGAAACTACACAATTCAATAATGCTGATTCAAGACAACATATACCTCAAACAGCCTCATAGACATCTGACAATTCAAACAAATTGTAAGAAAGAAAGAAAGAAAGAAAGTTTCAACTGCGCTTTTGTGACTCAGATGTGATTGTTCTAAGACTGCAAGGAGCTTCCCTCAAAATGTCAAAAGATTCGTGATAAAAAATATACTGTTTTGTATTTGTCATTGACGAAATATACGGTACAACGCACTCAACTTTTGTTCAATTCAATTCATTCATTCATTCATTTTCCATGGCGCTTTTTCCTCAAGAGGGTTGCGGAGGTGCTGGAGCCTATCCCAGCTAACTATGGGCAGCAGGCAGGGGACACCCTGAACTGGTTGCCAGCCAATCACAGGGCACAAGGAGACATACAACCATTCACGCACACACTCCTACCTACGGACAATTTAGAGTGTTCAATCAGCCTACCATGCATGTTTTTTGGGATGTTGGAGGAAGCCGGAGTCCCCGGAGGAAACCCACGCAGGCACGGGGCGAACATGCAAACTCCACACAGGATGGCTGAAGCCCGGGATTGAACCCTTGATCTCAGAACTGTGAGGCAGACATGCTAACCACTCAGCCACCGTGCCACCCCAATTCAATTCAATTCAGTTTTATTTGTATAGCCCTGGATCACAACAAGAATTAGTTTTTCATCACTGGTTACGATGCGGCTTGCTTTTCATTTCTTTCCGCTGCTTCACAGACCTATAAACAGTGTGGACGCTGTGAGTCTCCAGAGTTGAGAGTACATTATTCCACCACAGCGAAACAGACGAGTCATTAGCTAAAGGCTGGGTTTATCCCGCCCATCGGACGCCATGCGTCTCTGGCAGTGGGTGGGGCTCGGCAGGGCTGGACATTGACAGCGAATGAGCGAATCAATGATCTTGTTGTATTAATACCCACTGAGCTCTGGGTGAGAAAAAAGTTGTTTTCAGCCAAGGTGGGTCAAATGACCTGTACCCCTGGACCACGCAGTAGGGGTTTCAGCTCGTCTCTAGGGGTGTGACAAAATATCGAAATGGTGATATATTGTGATACTTCGTATCCCAAAAGGTTATCGATATGCTCCTGCCAAGACTTGAGATATCGTTTTAAAAAGGTGTCAATGTCTAAAAAAAAAAAAAAATAAAAAGGAACCAACAAGTTGCTACCAAAATCTTCCACCATAATAGTGTCTCAGTTAACTCTCGTGCTGCATTGATGATGCTCGACGCCCAATCCATTTAGACTGGGACCATTCGTTCATTCAAAACCAGAGAATTCAGTCATTCTGTCCGATTTTTAGGGCATTTACAGGTCACTTGCTGTTCATTTTAGGGTATTTACAGGTTATTTCCTGTTAAGTTTGAGTCACTGCCTATTCATTTGGTTGATTCCCAGGTCACTTCCTGTTCTGTAACTCAAAATAAACAGGAAGTGACCCATACAATACCCCAAATCAACAGGAAGTAACTGAAAATCAACAGGTAAATGGCCTCAAATGGCCGAAAAGGCCACTGACGGCCATAGACGTTCAATGAACAAATGTTCATTTGCTGCCACCCTCCCAGTTCAAATGGATTGGACGTCTACTTGTGATACACTCATTCCAATTCACATCGAAAGCTTGTTTTATCTGTTTATTAGTTGTTTGTAGAATATCCTAGAATGATTTCCTGACAAATATATCAATAATCGTTGTATCGCCATATCATCAAATCAACGTTATCGTTAGCTTTGTATCGCAAATCGTATCGTATCGTGAGGTACCAAGAGGTTACCACTCCTACCCCTCTCTCTCCCAAATCTTGCATAATCCCTCTCCCCTCCTTCTGACTGTGTCTCCCTAAAGGCTTTATTGACAAGTTTCCTGAGCGAAACATGAGCAGCGCCATCTTTGACATTTTCTGCTACGGACATCCGAAGCAAGCAACTTAAATTTTAGAATTTCTCCATTCAAAACAACAGTGGAGCTGGAGTAACAATACTCATCAAATCATTTAAAAAAGAAAATTTGGAAATACTGCGTCCATCTGCCATCATCATGACAGGGGGAGGACATGTTCATGAAGGCAGATGTGAAACCAAACTCGTGCCACCACGAAGACCGGGTATTTTTGTAGCCAGGTTGCCGCTGTGCTATGGAATGTATGTTCTTACTATCCCTGCATTTTCATGTGGTCGGTGCTCAAAAAATACTAAAGCTAAAATCTTGCACATGAAAGGACCTGTATTGTTATTGCAATGATGATGATTGTAATTTTGATGATCTTTAATATTATTTACTACAACTACTGTATCTGCTGCTAGCCTGTTGCTAATCAGCATGTGTAGATGGCACAATTATGTCAACGCTAAATGCAAGTGTTACAAATTTGGCAAACGCTATTAGGCAAGGGAAGGAAAAATTATAAGCATCACAGCAGCACTAACTGTATGTTGATGGGCATATATTACATCGTAGACTGCATCGTTCTACCCGGGGGGCGGCCGAGAGGTTGGGGCTGGACGCGGTGGCTCGCCTCGTGGCAGACCGTCAGCTCGATCCCGAGATCCAACTGTGAGCTTTTTAACTGCAGCAACTTTTTCAACCTCGAAAAAAATTCTGCCATCTAGATTCTAGAATGTCATTTATTGACTCTTACTTCAGTCATTTTGTGCGCATATTTAGAGAGTTTGTTATAGATAGCTATATACAGTGGGGCAAATAAGTATTTAGTCAACCACTAATTGTGCAAGTTCTCCCACTTGAAAATATTAGAAAGGCCTGTAATTGTCAACATGGGTAAACATCAACCAGAAAGACAGAATGTGGGGAAAAAAAAAAAAAATCACATTGTTTGATTTTTAAAGAATTTATTTGCAAATCATGGTGGAAAATAAGTATTTGGTCAATACCAAAATTTCATCTCAATACTTTGTTATTTACCCTTTGTTGGCAATACCGGAGGCCAAACGTTTTCTGTAATTCTTCACAAGCTTTTCACACACTGTTGCTGGTATTTTGGCCAATTCCTCCATGCAGATCTCCTTTAGAGCAGTGATGTTCTGGGGCTGACGTTGGGCAACACGGACTTTCAACTCCCTCCACAGATTTTTTATGGGGTTGAGATCTGGAGACTGGCTAGGCCACTCCAGGACCTTGAAATGCTTCTTACGAGCCACTCCTTTTACCCTGGCTGTGTGTTTGGGATCACTGTCATGCTGAAAGACCCAGCCACGTCTCATCTTCAATGCCCTTGCTGATGGAAGGAGATTTTCACTAGAAGTCTCTCAGTACATTGCCCCATTCATTCTTTCCTTTACACAGATCAGTCGTCCTGGTCCCTTTGCAGAAAAAAAAAGCCCCAAAGCATGATGTTTCCACCCGCATGCTTCACAGTGGGTATAGTGTTCTTTGGATGCAATTCAGTATTATTTCTCCTCCAAACACGAGAACCTGTGTTTCTACCAAAAAGTTCTATTTTGGTTTCATCTGAGCATAACACATTCTCCCAGTCCTCTAATGGATCATCCAAATGCTCTCTAGCGAACCACAGACGGGCCTGGACATGTACTTTCTTCAGCAGGGGGACACATCTGGCAGTGCAGGATTTGAGTCCTTGGCGGTTCATTGTGTTACTGATAGTAGCCTTTGTTACTGTGGTCCCAGCTCGCTGTAGGTCATTGACTAGGTCCCTCCGTGTGGTTCTGGGATTTTTGCTCACCGTTCTTGTTATGATTTTGACGCCATGGGGTGAGATCTTGCATGGAGCCCCATGCGGGGGTTATTATCAGTGGTCTTTTATGTCTTCCATTTTCTAATAATTGCTCCCACAGTTGATTTCTTTACACCAAGTGTTTTACCTATTGCAGATTCAGTCCTCCCAGCCTGGTGCAGAGCTGCAATTTTGTCTTTAGTGTCCTTCGACAGCTCTTTGGTCTTGGCCATAGTGGAGTTTGTAGTGTGACTGACTGAGGTTGTGGACAGGTGTCTTTTATACCGATAACGAGTTAAAACAGGTGCCATTAATACAGGTAACGAGTGGAGCCTCGTTATACCTCGTTAGAAGAAGTTAGACCTCTTTGACAGCCAGAAATCTTGCTTGTTTGTAGATGACCAAATACTTATTTTCCACTCTAATTGGAAACAAATTCTTTAAAAATCAAACAATGTGTCTGTTTTTTTTTTTTTTTTTTTTTACCACATTCTGTCTCTCATGGTTGAGGTTTACCTATGCTGACAATTACAGGCCTCTCTAATCTTTTCAAGTAGGAGAACTTGCACAATTGGTGGTTGATTAAATACTTATTTGCCCCACTGCATAGTTCTTGAGACGATAAATACATTAGTTCATCATTCATTCATTTTCAACACCGCACACCCAACTACCTGTAGAAAACATTTAACACGTTAATGGCAGTAGGCAGGTATTTTCATGGTTAGCCAGAGCCTTTTATCATATTCAAAGGTAAAGACTGCTAGCTACAATTTGTTTTGACTTTGTTGGCTTTTTGACTGAATGATTGGCCAGCATTCTCTGTGAGGGGAGAGAGAAGAAGAATCGGAGGGTGAGAAGGAAAGGAGACATCTGATGGGTGTAACTGGAACAGCAGCCTAAAAAAAAAAAATGTGTTTTTTGAATATGGTAAGGCTTAAATGATTTTCAAATGACAATTTTTGGGAGTAATTTCGAAATTGAAAAAATAGAGTGAGGTAAAACAAGCAGTTTTGGGGAAAGTCATGAAAGCACGACACTGTAAGTTGAACAGGCAGAGATTTTTTTTCTGGGTGTTGAGTCACTTGGCCCAAGGTCTTTAATAGTGTTAACGTCTGGAGGGGTCATTTTTTAATTTTCATTCTGATGTTCTGAGTTGAACCGGAGACTTTCCTAATCATCCAGGCGACACTTGCTGCATTAGAAATAACTTGTGAAAAATCAAGCTTATTTGTAATGTTTTCTTTCTATTGTACCTGCCTGCGTTTGGAGACTTGACTTCTGGCACTCTAGTTTCTTTCCATATGGAGCAGCGGGTGAAGGAAAGCCCCTCCACTGTCACGAAGCACTCACAGGCACACACACTTTGAGTGAAAGACCAGCATCCACCACTGGATCCAGATGATGTTCATTTAATAATTAAAGTCCGGCTGAGCAGAACTTTGATTTAATTGATCTGGTCAACCCTGGAGGAGAGAAAATTGACGGGACACAATGTTTGGATTTGCTTCCAAACCTTCACGAGAATCAGTGCGTCCCATGGATTGATCGAACACATTACAGCAGACGGCATTAACAATCGTCTTCCACCAGCATGACTAATACCATCGCAAAACAAAAAAACCCTGTTTGTGTTTGGCCAATTACTGCTCAGACACAGTGATGAACAGGGTAAACACTGCTCATTCTCCATGATGCGGGGAGCACACACAGGACCATTTCAAGCAAGCAATTCCGCTGCCATTCGAGCCCGAAAGCAAATAAAACATGTTCTATCTGGTTCTTTTTTGAAGGTGTGACCATGGATTGGAGTTCAAATGGAATGCATTGAGCTCAATGCTTCTTTTTTAAAAGGTTGGCGTAAAGCGATGTAAAAGATGGCATAGATTTGAAGCAAGATAGGCAATCCAAGACAGCAGAATACACAGATGGGAAGTCATGACATACGTACATATTGTCAGCCTCACTTGGAGTCGCTTGCTCCTTCGTGTACATCACTTTATTCCAAAATCCAACGACAACACACAAATACACGCGCACACAAAGAACCGTAAACTGAATGAGAGCAGAGGTACAAGCGAGGCAACCGACAGGGAGAGGTATGGCACAAAAAGAAGGGGATTCAGTCTGGTGTAAATTGGTTGAGGCTGCCTCCTCTTTGCCAGATTAACTCCAGAGGGCAAGGACGCAAAAGAGTAGGAGAGTGTGGGTGGGGGTCTGACTGCAGTCCTTTCATCAAAGGACTTTTTTCTTCCTCTTTTCTCTGTGTGCTAACCATTTGTGCACTCAATTCTGTGATTGCGCCATAGAAAGTGAAAAGAAGTATCATCCGAATTCTTTTTATTTACCAACTACTGTATGTTAAAGAAACACTGAAGGAATTTGTGTCTGATAGGTCGGTCCACATTCAGATTTACTCGTATATTTCCAGCACTGACAATCAGAGGTGGGTGGAATAGCCAAAATTTTTACTCAACTAAGATTAGCGTTATTTCAAAAATAATTTCACTCAAAAAGGTAGAATACTATTCGGTAAAAAGAATAGTCAAGCATCCCTAGCCAGTCCTTCAAGTATAAGTGAATTGGACGTCTATTGTTGTCAATGGCAGGCAATGAGTTTGTTTTGCATCACTTTCGTGTAATTTTAAGATACTTACGGGTCATTTCCTGACAATTTTTTACCCTTTCCTATTGATTTTTCAGACATTTCCCGGCTGCTTCCTGTTGATTTGGTATCACCTCATGTTGGTTTTGGGGTCACTTACTTGTTAACTCACTGGCTGCCATTGACTGTGCTGGACGTACATTCAGGGGTGAAAGTGGGCCAGAACGGTCAGGAACGCAGTTCCGGTATAAGATTCGGGGCCAGAACACAGTTCCGGTATAAGATTCAGGGGCGGAATGCTGTTCCGGTACATGGTGCATTGATTACAAAATATGACAGCAACTGTCAAAACGCTATGTAAAAAATAAATAAATAAATAAATTTAAAAAAAGCTAAGCTGCCACACATGCATTTCAGCTCCAAGAAGAAAACAATCTACCAACATCAGATTTACATACACAAGTGTTAACAACAAGCATAACAAAGTGCTTGTGTAGCGTAATCCGTTTCCACCAATATTTATTATTGATTTTATTCCACCGATGGCATGGAGGTTTCCCCAGCTGCTGCAGTTATCTGATTCTGACGATGATGAGTCACGTCAATGTGCGAATGCACGCAGCAAAGCCAAATGCTTGAACTCATTTATCCGTTCAATTGGCTGACATACTGACATGTGATCAGCAGAGATGGTTAGCTCTGATTGGTTTAAATGTGCATGTTTTCTGGAACAGCAAAAAAAAAGCTTGTTGAATTGATGCAACAACAAAAAAAAAAGGCCATGCAACATAAAATGAATCAAATCTTTAAGCGCAACAAAAGAGTTGAGGAGGCTTATTTATCATATTTTGTTTTATTTCCCCTGATGGGGAGGCTCAGAACATCTTAGCTGTCAATGTGCACTTTAGACTTATATTTGTTCATTTATGTCAGGCTACTTATTAATTTCCTTATGATTTAAAAAAGTCAATGTTTGCGCAATCTTCTAAATATAAATATATTCCATTTCACTCTGCATAATATAAGTCATTTTTACTTATTTTTCTGAATGTATGTTACTTATATCTTTAAAAAAAAGGTAAACGTTTACATTAACTTCAATTTGAATATATATCCTATGTTTTAAGTAGTTAAAATTGAGATTTGGCATTTAGTATGTGAGGAAATGAGGGAAAATAAAAATTAGGAGATGGAGGTTGGGGTTATTACTGTTTTTGTTAACTTTTATTTTGCAAATCAGTGAAAAAAAAATTTTGAATGAAAATCAGTTTTTGGATGTGTTACAGAAATAACTGCTAAAACAGTTCTTTGCATTTCAGTAGTTTAAGAGGTTTAAGAGGTTTGACCCCCCCCCACTCCCCCCCCAAAAAATGAAAGAAAAAACATACATGAATAAATAAAATTTCTGGCTCCATGGCGACGTTCACGTCGGTGAGTTCCGGCAAGAAATTCTAGCCACATTCACCCCTGCGTACATTCCATTTTGACTGGGTGGGGGCGAATGAACAAATGTAACTGTGGATGTGAAAGTGAGCCAAGGGGCACTTGGTCACATAAATCTACAGTTTTACGGCAGCGGCGTCATTATCTCCTGCTTGTCCGAATCCAGGTCGCGGAGGCAGTGGCCTCAGCAAAGAGGCCAAGACAGCCCTAACCCCAGCCACTTCCACCAGCTCGTCTGGGAGAATCCAAAGGCGTTCCCAGCTCAGCCTAGAGATGTAATCCCTCCAGCGTGTCCTGGGTTGGCCCCGGGGTCTCCTCTCAGTCAGACATGCCTGAAACCACTTCTCGAGGGCGGCCTCCAAGTGGCATCCTAACCAGATGTCTGAACCACCTCAACTGGCTCCTCTCGCCATAGAGGAGTAATGGCTCTACTTCGAGTCCCTCCCAGATGAACGAGCTCCTCATGCTATCACTAAGGCTGAGCCCAGCCACTCTGCAAAGGAAACTAATACCAGCCAGTATCCGTGATCTTGTTCTTTCAGTAATTACCCAAAGTTCATGGCCATATGTATGGGTAGGAACATAGATTGACAGGTAAATCGAGTGCATCGCCTTCCGGCTCCGCTCAGTCTTCCCCACTACAGGCCGAGTTAAGCTCTCGTAACACTGTGGAAGCTGCCCCAAACCGCCTGTCGACCTCACGCTCTGACCTACCGTCACTCGTGGACAAGATCCTGAGATACTGGAACTCCCCCACCTGGGGCAGGCACTCACCCCTGACCTAGAGCGAGCAATCCACCCTTTTCTGGATGAAAACCATGGCCTCAGACTTGGAGGTGCAGATCCTTATTCCAGCCACTTCACACTCAGCTGCGAACCGCCCCAGCGAGAGCTGGAGGTCGCTCTGCGATGGAGCCAAGAAGATCATATCGTCCTCAAAAAGCAGAGATAAGATCCTCCCACCATCGAACTCACCCCCCTCCACCACATGGCTGCACTTAGAAATTCTGTTCATGGAAGTCACAAATAGAACCGGTGACAAACGGCGGCCCTGGCGGAGTTCAACCCTTAAAAGGAACAGATCTGACTTTTTGCCTGCCACACAGACCAAACTCATGCTCCTTTGGTACAGGGACTGGATGGACACTAACAAGAGACCATTCATCCAATACTCTCAGAGTACCCCCCACATGGTGTTTCTGGGCACATTGTCATAAGCCTTGTCCAAGTCAACAAAACACCTGTGGACTGAATTGGCAAACTCCCATGTACCCTTGCGCAGGTAAATTACTGGTCCGTGGTTCCAATGCCAGGACTAAAACCAAATTGTTCCTCCTCGATCTGAGGTTCAACTATCGACCGAACCTTCCTTTCCAGAATCCTGGTGTAGACTTTCTCGGGGGGGCTGAGGAGTGTGATCCCCCTATAGTTGGAACACACTCTCTGGTTGCCTTTAGTAGTAATAGTAGTAGTAGTAATATTTACTTAAAGGGATGCACTGATAAAAAGACTAGTAGTTCTTAAAAGATAAACATTATTATGAGTTAATTAGGGCCCGAGCACTAAGCGTGCAAAGGCCCTATTGTTTTGCAAAGGATTATTTTATTTTATTTTATTTTATTTTATTTTATTTTATTTTATTTTATTTTATTTTATTTTATTTTATTTTTTCAGGGCAAATGAAAATGTCCAATTTGGAGGCCTGAACATGCACGAAAAGTCACCAAAATTTGCACATACTTACGGAAAATTGTAAATTTCGATAATTTTGCCAGGTTGCAAAAAAATGTAACAAAATGGCTCAGTGGCGCCCCCTTGAAATTTTAAAATTGGCCTATAACATTAGGGTCTGTCAGCGTAGAGCAATGAAATTTGGGGAGTCTATACCTTGTCCAAAACCGCTCCAAAAAAGCATTGGCACCCATATTCCAAACCCAACAGGAAATCGGTAATTTGGATCGAATATGAAATTTTTAGCGATTTACAGGGTGCACATTTGAGACCTTTTCGCCGAGGGAGTTAGTTGGATAATCTTCAAAATTGGTGAGACTGTTCAGGAGACATAGGAGATCTAAAATTTTCAAAATGGTGCGTTTTCAATCACGGGTCTGACCTGGGCATGCTGCCAAAGTCGGCCATTTTTTCGGCAAAATGACAAATTCAATAAAAGACTAATAGCTCCTTGACACAACGTTCAATCCTTTTCATATCTGGCAGGTATGTGCAGTATCCCACCCTTAACACGGGTGCATTGAAATATTACCCATTAGGCCTAGCGCCCCCAGTGAGAACAGGAAATGCCTGTTTTTGCGAGACAGGTTCCTCCTCCAAGGGAAAAAAAAACTGTTGACCTCAGGGGAGCCTTAAGACCTGTGTTTGGGTGCCTGATGAAAAATATTGAGGTTTCGTTGAGGGGTTCACACAGGAAAGTGAAAATGACCGTCAACAATTTGTCTCGCAAAAAACTTTGAATACTCATAACTCAGCAGATATACAACATATCTGCGCCAAAATTCCCGTGCTTGTTGAGAGTGATACCCTGAAGGGTCTTGTAAGGGTCACTTGCATCAACTCTACAGTGCCAACTAGTGGCGAAAGAAAGGAGTTTTGAAAAAGGCCTTTCCTATTGGGGTTTTTTAACGTAGAGCAATGAAATTTGGGGAGTCCATACCTTATGCAAAACTGTTCCAAAAAGTCTCTTGCACCCATTTTCCAAATCCAACAGAAAATCGGGTATTTTGGATCGAATGTGAAAATTTTATCCATTTGTAGTATAGTTTACATTTGGAGGCCTGAACATGCACGAAAACTCACCAAATTTTGCACATACATGCGGCTTTGCATGGATTTCGATAATCTTGCAACATTACAAAAAAATGTAATAAAATGGCTCAGTGGCGCCCCCTTGAATTTTTCAAAAAGGCGTTTCCTATTGGGTTTTTTTAACGTAGAGACATGAAATTTGGGGAGCCGATACCTTGTGCAAAACTGCTCCAAAAAGTCTCTTGAACCCATATTCCAAACCCAACGGGAAAATGGGTATTTTGGATCGAATGTGAAATTTTTATCAATTAACAGGGTGCACATTTGAGACCTTGTCACAGAGGGAGTTAGTTGGATCATCTTCAAAATTGGTGAGACTATTCAGGAGACATAGGAGAGCTAAAATTTTCAAAATGGTGCGTTTTCATTCATGGGTCTGACCTGGGCGTGGTGCCAAAGTCGGCCATTTTTTAGGCAAAATTACAAATTCAGTAAAAGACTAATAGCTCCTTGACACAACGTTTAATCTTTTTCATATCTGACATGTATGTGCGGGATCCCACCCTTAACACGAGTGCATTGAAACATTACCCATTAGGCCTAGCGCCCCCTAGTGGGAACAGGAAATGCCTTTTTTTACTAAACAGCCTCCTCCTCCAAGGGAAAAAAATATATTCACCTGAAACCTGCATCAGGGGAGCCATAAGACATGTGTTCAGGTGTCTGATGAAAAATACTGAGGTTTGGTTGAAGCAGAAGAGTCCAACAGGAGAAGTGAAAATGACTGAAGCCATTTCGTCTCACCACAAGTTCTGAACAGTCATAACTTCTATAACATATCTGCGCCAAACATCTCGTGCTTGTTGAGTCATACTCTGAAGGGTCCTGTAGGGGTCATTTGCATCAACCCTATAGCGCCAACTAGTGGCAATAGAAAGTCACTCATTTTTCTAATATATGTCCAGTTCTTTTCAGGTTGTTCATTGTAGTTTCAAGACCTTTTGAAATACTTATTTTACGGCCCATGTCCACATGTCTCTGTCTGTTGCCGTGACCACCCTTTATTCGCTCCTTTTTTGTAGTACTTTCTCCAATAGGGTTTTTTATCTTTTAGGTGTGTGAATGTAAAGAGGCAACTTTCGAGCATCTTAGGTTATAATGAGATGATTAGAGAGGACGATCTGCCACCAACCTGACCTGCACACTGTCCGAGTTGCGTGACGTCCGAGTTGCGCTAGATTGCGAGGGCCCGTTCAGTCCTGCTTGCAGGCCTAGTTTGAATTGAAACCTGTCTTGATGTTTTTGTTGTTATACAAGTTGTAAAATTACTTTAACTAGTAAGTCGCCATTGTTGTTGACGTAGCAGGGTGGTGACGTCACATGCTTATGCTGCCGGGCTTGCCTATGACATAAACATGTAATCTGTTCAACCCTTTCAATTTGAACCCAAGAGGCCCTGGCTGTTTGATTATTGTTTTTTGACACTCTTTCAGTCAGCTGATCGTTCCCTCCGCCAGCTGGCTGCCTCCCCTCCCAACGTGACGTAAGCTGATTGACGCCGGATAAACAGACGACGTCGCCGCCACTGATTGGCCACGAAAAAGGGTGCCAAGGTTGAAAAGTCAGAAGCTGCCAACTGACTGCTGAGGTCGCATTTGACAGCATTCGTGCCACCATCCTCCTCGCCAGCTGTTTGCTCGCCATTCACTCTCGTGTGCGTTTGATCACTACTTTGTTACACTCCCGTTTTTCAGTTAGGTCTTTTGTGTTTATTTGTTATTGGATCGTTTTTGTTCACCACTGTAAATAAGAGCACTGAAGCAGTAGGGGTAAGCTACCATTTTCTGTTCAACCCGTTTTCTCCTGTTTTATTTAGAGTAGGAAGCCAGGTGTAGTGTTAGGTGTTATTTCCTTTTTTCGATCAGGGTTTAGTTAGTGGGTGGGGTTTAAGTGTAGTCCCTTTTGTTTGTCGTTTTGGCCTGGGCTTACGCCTGAAGCCGCGCTTCTTCCGCATTTTGTATATATTGTTCATTGCGATTATTGTGAATAAATTGTGTTCACTTGTAAACTTGTGTAGCCTGTTTTATGTTACGCCCATCGCGAGCCGTCCTTGGGACATAACAAATTAGCATAACAGCACTGTTGATATTTCACAAAACGAGCAGCAAAAGCAAAATGAACAGGAAAGACGGGATAAGACGAGACGAGAGTAGGAAAAAGAAAACTGTGTTCTGCCAAAATGTGCTACATCGGCGAAACATATACAAGAGGAAAATTTGACACCCAAAGTAATACTGTGCGCTTTCAGCTTGTTTTGTTTAGATGCATACAGAAAGAACATACTAAAGATGCCTTAAGAAAATACTTAAACATAGTAATATCAAATAAGGATGGTTTAAATATGCTAAGTGACTAATGTGATCAACAGATCAATAATCTGCTTCAAAGCTACCACAAGAAAACACAATGCTTAAAAGTATGGCTGGGAAGCACATGCAAAATGTATTTTGAGGCAATGAAAAGACAAATAGTAAGTAATCGCCACTTTTAACCGATTAGCGCATGTGTTGGACGTTTCACCGAGTAGAAGGAATTGCAGTAACCCAGGAGTATTCATCAAGTGACAGTGACAATCTACGTCATCACCCCGAGCGTCCGTTGCAGGTATAAAAACATGGCGCCCTCCGTAGGTCAAAACATGTACTTAATATTATAGATTTGTAAATCAATGGCAATATGTGTGTTTAATAAAATATTTTAGTAAAAGAGAACAATTGTGGCATATGAGAGCCTACAAGACTTTAAGTCCGAGATTCCCTTTAAAATAATTAAAGCATGGGATTTTATATGTCATTTTTTTTAAAAACAGCATTAAGCATGTCATCTATATCACAGGTGACAAACTCATTTTTGTAGACGGGCCACATGTATGGCAATTACATTTGGGGCTAGTTTATTTTTGGCCAAATAAGTTAACTCACTGGCTACCATTGGCGGCGTGCGACATCCAATCAATTTGGACTGGGACATAATCTTACCGCGAGCAACCTGTAAGTATCTTAAAATTATGTGCAAGTGACGCAAAATGAATTCATTGAGAAAGAATTGACTTAAACTGGGAGGAATCCATTTTGACTGGGAGGGGCGAATAAATGTTCATTCTCTCGCTGGTGAGTTAACTTGTCTGGCCCAAAATAAAGTAGTCCGGTCCATATGAAATCTAATTGTGCCCGTATGAGATCTGGACTACTGGCCAAAAGTACTGGAACCCCTGCAATTCTGTCACATAATGCTTAATTTCTCTCAGAAAATGATTGCAATTACAAATGCTTTGGTAGTAATATTGAAATGTATATTGCTTGCAATGAAAAAACACAAAAGAGAATGATTTTTTAAAAAACTCATTATCATTTTTACACAAAACTCCAAAAATGGGCCGGACAAAAGTATTGGCTCCAGTGCTTTCTGTCAAACCATTTTCTTGTGCTTTTTGAAGTGTGTTTTGGGTCATTGTCCTGCTGGAAGACCCATGACCTCTGAGGGAGACCCAGCTTTCTCACACTGGGCCCTTCATTATGCTGCAAAATTTGTTGGTAGTCATCAGACTCCATAATGCCATGCACACGGTCAAGTAGTCCAGTGCCAGAGGCAGCTAAGCAACCCCAAAACATCAGGGAACCTCCGCCATGTTTGACTGTGGGGACCGTGTTCTTTTCTTTGAAGGCCTCGTTTTTTCCCCGGTAAACTCTATATTGATGCCTTTTCCCAAAAAGCTCTACTTTTGTCTCATCTGACCAGACAACATTCTTCCAAAACGTTTTTGGCTTTCTCAGGTAAGTTTTGGTCAACTCCAGCCTGGCTTTTTCATGTCTCTGGGTCAGAAGTGGGGTCTTCTTGCGTATCCTACCATATAGTCCCTTTTTATTCAGACGCCGACGGAAAGTACGGTTCGACACTGTTGTACCTTTGGACTGCAGGACAGGTTGAACTTGTTTGGATGTTAGTCAAGGTTCTTTAGCCACCATCCACACAATATTTTGTTGAAATCTCTCGTCAATTTTTCTTTTCCGTCCACACCTGAGGATGTTAGCCACAGTGCCATGGGCATTACACTTATTGATGACAGGGCGCATAGTAGACACAGGGACATTCAGTTTTTTTTTAGATGGAATTGTAGCCTTGAGATTGCCCATGCTTTCTCGCAATTTTGCTTGTCAAGTCCTCAAACAGTTCTTTGGTCTTCTTTCTTTTCTCCATGGTCAATGTGGTACACACAAGGACACAGGACAGAGGTTGAGCCAACTTTAATCCATTTTAACTGGCTGCAAGTGTGATTTAGTTTTTGCCACCACCTGTTATGTGCCACAGGTAAGTAACAGGTGCTGTTAATTACACAAATTAGAGAAGCATCACATGATTTTTCAAAGGGTGCCATTACTTTTGTCCGGCCCATTGTTTAGAGTTTTGTGAAGACTGATAATGATTTTTTTTCCCCATTCTCATTTGTGTTTTTTTCATTGCAGGCAAAATAAATCAAGATATTACTACCAAAGCATTTGTAAATGCAATCATTTTTTAGGAGAAATTGAGCATTATCTGACAGAATTGCAAGGGTGTCAATACTTTTGGCTAGCAGTGTAATTGCCATAAATGATGTGATCCAAAATGAGTTTGACAAATAAAGAGGAAAAAGGTAATGACTGTAGTGTAGCCAATAGTACATGTACACGTAGCGTTTCTTCTTCACAAATCAACTCAAGTGAAGTTCAGTCCACAAAACAGTATGGTGTGGTAAAAGTAGTCTTAGAAGTACATTCTCTAAAAGTTTCTCAAGTAAATGTAACACTTTACCCCCAACCTCTGCTGACAATCGACCAGTTGGAAAATTGAAAGACACTGAACTGGAATACCAATGAATTATATGCATAATCCCCTTGTACCATTATTCTAATGCAAGTCTCTGGGTCCTGCGTTTGGATGTGTGGTTTCCAGGGCCTATGGGCAGAATGTTTTAATCTGTCGCACCTAGCCCGAGGCCATGAGACCAACCCTCAACCCGGAGAGCTAGGTCTTTTGACATTCTCTTGCTTGCCATTGTAATGCTGTCACATCTCTCACGGCCGACTTCTGTCTCCCTCTCTCCCCTGAGTGGGTATAATTACATTAAGGAGTCAATCCAAGCTCTTCCAGTAGCAGACCTCCAACCCAGTGCATGTCCTGGTATTAGCACATCCATAATCCTGCCCACGAGGCAAACATTTGGCCAACGAAAAATTAACTACAGAACTTGACTTTGTATGCTTCTACCAATTGTATAATAATGCAAAATTAACTGCCAATTTGTTGACATTTAGATTCAATTTTCCATTTGGTAAAAATTGAAAATGAAATGAACTGATCCAAGGTGAATGAATTACACAGGAAATATTCAAGGAATCATATTGGGAGATTTAACAACAGCTTAAGCCTTTACAAAGAAATAGATGGGAAAGCTGATCTACTAAAAACCAACAGCAGGTATTGGGTTTGCTTAATGGGCAAAGTTGCCATTTACAGTCGCTCATTTTCAGTGGCTGATGCTTGCCTTTTAAATAGGGAAGCTCAAATTGTGTCTGCCTGTGAGTGGTTCTGACGGTGAAGGGGCTCACCGGCACCCACTGCTTAGTGGGGAAAGAAACTAGAGTGCCAGACATCAAGTCTCCAGACAAAAGCAGCTACAATAGAAAACCCACCCACCAGAAATAAGCTTGATTTTTCGCTAGTCGTTTTTAACAATACAATTGTCGCTTGGATGATTAGGAAAGTCTCCGTTTCAACTCAGAACAACGGTATGAAAATTGAAAAATGCCTCGCGGAAAAGTTAAATGTGACAAAATCACTGATTTGATAATTTTGTATTCAGTAAAAAAGGAAATCAGCCTCATAGCCTGTATTGAGAACATGGAAAAAGTGCTTAGAAAATGGATTTCGTTCCACTCAAGTGGATCTACATGAACTCTGCTTTATAATATATATTAATTGTTAATTAATACCAAAAAAAAGTACTACTCACGGTTTCCAATAATTTTTTTAGTTATTAGCGTTTTTGTGTTGTTTTTTTTCCCCCCGTGGCGAAGTGATATTGATACGGTGTAGTACGACTAGTATCGTCAGTGTGTGAAGCTTTTTTAGGTTACGTGTACCAATAGTAGACGAGGATTGCTGCCATGGTTTCGAAAACAAACAACATGACATCTAACTACGACACGAGCGAAGATGAACAAAAGATAAGAAGATAGCATTCGAAATTTAGTCAAAAGAAATCGAAAGGATGCTTTATTCATCTCTCATCTGTCCAAGGGTGAAAAGTGCAGGAATTTAGACGTAACGGTGGGAAACTTGCAGAGCCTCCGTCAGACAACGTCTTTCTCTCCAGGCTCCGTCGAATTATCTTGCTGAAAATGCGTCGACTGGGATTTTTAACGACATTGACTACAGGTAAGCCAAACGCACGCCTTTTGTTGTGAATAATAATGGTGGTTGTGGGGCTTCTGATCAGATCACAAATGAAGTTAAGACTTAAAATGTGAATTCTGGGCTCTAACTATGATGTCATTTTTAGAAGTCACCATTGTTATGTTTGATTGTTTTACATTGAGCAAAAAGTTTGAGACTTGTATAACACTGCCATTAAGTAACTGGTAGGGGGTCTTTTGTAACTGATTGTCATTTTAAGAAGTCAACATTATTATGTTAGATTGTTTTACAATTTAAAAAGTTTTGTTCGAGAATTGCCTAGCACAGGGGTGGCCAAACCTGGTCCTCGAGAGCCGCAATCCAGCTTGTTTTCCATGTCTCCCTCCTTTAAAACAATTTCGAATGTGGATTTCTTATCTTTTTTTCCATCTTCACACCTGTTGGAGCTGGACGCAGTCGACGCCATATTGTTTGTTTTCGAAACCATTGCAAAAAAAAAAAAAAAGACTGACACAAAAGCGCTAATTACTAAAAAATGACTTGAAACCATGAGTAAAACTTTTTTGGGGGAACTAATTAGCAACGTATGTACTGTATATTATAAAGCAGAGTTCATGTAGATCCATTTGAGTGGAATGAACCAACACAATTTCGCTCAGACAATTCGGCCTATCAGACAGATCATCCAATCTTCATGCAGAGAACCACAGCCAGCTGAGCCCCGCCCACTACCCATAAACCCCCAGAGACGTAAGGCATCCGATAGATGGGATAAACACAGCCTTTAGCCAATGACTCGTCTCGTTTCGCTGTGGTGGAATAGGGTACTCTCAACAGCATCATAGCTGTTAAGATCGCGGAACCGGTGGGGGAGGGGGGGGGGGGTTCCAACGCAGACAAGGGAAAACACCCCAGTGGGGAAATGTCACATTTTATTTTACTTGGGTCTCAAAACAGGCGAAGCCAACGTGGGTACAGTAGCTGACAATTGAAGTGAATACTATATTTTCTCGTATTTACTGATCGACTGTTTGTATTACTCTAACACACTCAATATAATCAATCAGGGAATAGTAGCTTTTCTCGTATTTACTGTTTGTATTACTCTAAAACACCCAATATAAAATAAATAGCATTTATACCATAGTTTAAGGAAAACAAGCAGAATATAGGGCATTAGCGATACATGATGCCTTCTTATCACGGAAGCCCAACGTGTGCCTCATGCAACCTACTGGACAAGATTGACGCTGTCAAGGCAAGACATCTACAAGCCCACGTCTGCACCACCAACTCTCGCAAACAGTTCTTCCGGACGGTCCACGACAAATAGCCGGACTTCCTGTCCCAACACAAGGAACACTGCAGAATACCTGATATCCAACTGATAACACGACTGATAAGACTCCAAGAGCCCCTTTGACGCTAAGGTGGCAAAATCCACAACCCTCGTTGCCCTGACAAGAATAACTCACAAATCCTCCTGTCCAATCCACAAACAGACAATGATCCTAAATAATGCCCAAGCACACCCTTCTTCTGCCCAGAGCCCACCACATGAGAGCCTTCAAAAAGATGATCTAATCATTGTCATTGTTCTTGTGAAGCTTTTCTTGACTTTTGATATGGTGACCTTGGAGCGAGCGTGCGTCCTCGCCTGAGTCTGTTTCTTTTTCGCCTTGACGTTTGATCCCTGTCGACCTGAATAAATTGTCAACTTGTGCTTCGAAGCCTTCTTCCAGCTTTCAAAATGGAGTCAGTACAAGGGGTTAAGACTAAGGTGAACGCGTGGAGTTCGGCCTTTTGGACGCGTTGTAGGGATCTCGCTGGGCCGGGTCGTTGGAGCTGTGCCACTAGCTGAAGGTACTGTATCTGACTAGGGGCACGCTGATAAGGTCCTGGAAGCAAGAAAAAGATCATGAGCCAGGAGTCAAAAATCAAGATATATATACGAAGGCTGCAAGTACCAACTGACGGAGAAACCATACTGGTTGATCGGGCGACGTCGTGGTGCGTCTGCTGTGCTTTTCAAGCTGGCTGATGATAATCGCTCTCAGCTTTGGCCGCTCCGCTCTGACAACCCGCCTGTAATCGGGCAAACTCCCCTTACCTGAGGCAGGGATCAGGAAGGAGAGGCGGAGGCCCTAACAGTAACCAGTGATCAGAAGCTAATTCTTAACAAACGTTGAATGCATTGTAGTGCATATTTAGTCATTGGCATGTACACACAACAGTATACATTTGATCGCTTATTTTTGACATTTTGGCAGAAGCTGAGCTTCCCTTGCAATCGTCTCTGACATGCTTTTTATGTTCTGGAAGGACTAGAAACATTTGGAACAGATTAAATGCTGCTTTACTGCTTTATTTCCTTGAAGCTTTTTGCACCTGCGCTTTTTTTCATGAGGAAAAACAATCGGCACCACCTAAAGCGTGCATAGTAGGGCTGTCAAACGATTAAAATTTTTAATCTAGTTAATTACAGCTTAAAAATTAATTAATCGTAAATTAATCGCAATTAATCGCAATTCAAACCATCTATAAAATATGCCATATTTTTCTGTAAATTCTATATATATTCCGTAAAATAAATTGTTGGAATGGAAAGATAAGACACAAGATGGATATATACATTCAACATACGGTACATAAGGACTGTAGTGGGCATTTTACTCTACTGTCATTTAAATCTGTCTATGCTGTCCTCACTCCGAAGCGTCTACTTTTTCCAAAGCTAGACAGCTAGTGAACGACGCCTTAATAATCAGACTTCTTCCTTTTTCATCTGATTTATTAATAAAATGGCCTCAAACCATTGTCCTCTTTAGACCGTCGTAAAACTACAAAAAAAAGTACACAAGCATTGCATTAGCAACAAAGTTAGCTTAGCACGCTATACAGGTTCACTAAACATAAACAAAAAGCGTCTCATACAAAAAATATAACATTTCGCTTACTAACATAATATGTACATTCTTTACAATGACCATACTTACGGACAAATCTTGTCCAAGGATCATATAAGCACAACATTACAACGTAGGCGTCAGCCCGAGACGTCCTGCAGCCATATTGAACTGGCAAGAAAAGAATAAACCATGTCGCAAAGCGACCACAAGAGTTCGCTGTTAGACAGCACAAAAAGCCTTGCTGTAAAACTTACCAAAAGGCAGAATACTGTCTGAGCGGGACATGTGCGTTAATTGCGTCAATCAAATATTTTAACGTGATTAATTTAAAAAATTAATTACTGCGCGTTAACACGATAATTTTGACAGCATTAGTACATAGTTTTACTCAGCAATGCTTAAATGTAGATTAAGGCCAAATAAAAAAGGATTGTGCTCAAAACCATCAACCAATAGTAGCCTAAGTTGAGAGTCTATGAATTAAAGATTGCAACAAAGTAAGCGATTTTTTCCTGATATTCCTTAATGAAAATGGATACTACTCTCTATAGTAGTAGTATTGAGTTCATTTTGTCTACAATTATAGATGAGTCGAATTTTTCTTTTATCCCAGACAATAGTTATTGGTGGTTTAAATTCCTGACATGATTCGGATTACACTTCCGCCTTCATCAGAGAGTCACTGATTGACTCTCTGATGAAGGCATAAGTGTTAGATAGAAGAAAAATTCGACTACTTTCTATATTAAAGTTCTTCTAAACGTGGAAAGGTCAAAGTTCACCATTGTAATATGATTTGTGGATATCCACTCATCTTGGTAATTGCTTTAGCACCCAAAATGCACTTGTAATTACATCACTTTAATATCCGCATTCGCCAACTGTTAATTTGGTTAGACGCGGTTGCGCATTGCTCCATGCTCTCTCAATTGGGTTACATGCTATCATTTAAAGCGAATTCACTGAATTTCTTTGGCTTTTAGAGGAATGGTTTTCTGGGGAAGAAATTCCCCAAGGAAATCAGAAGCTGATCAGTCATGAAACAAAACAAATAATAGAAAGCCGATATCAATAATTAGCTAAGCGTGTTTTTGTTTCCATCTGTTTTTACAATAGAAGAGCAACTAACAGATAACTGTCTTTGTTACGCGCAGAAATATTTCACCACTGCATAATTTTAACTCTATTCAGCTTGCAATGGTACAAGTATACTGGAATTGAAAAAGGGTTTTCTGTCACTTTTCTTACATTAGTATTAAAAAGTATCTGACCCTTTTGGAATTTCTCACATTTCTGCATGAAATCACCATCAAATTTGATCTGATCTTTGTCAAAATCACACAGATTAAAAAACTGTCCGCTTTAACTAAAACCACCCAAACATTTATAGGTTTTTATACTTTATTGAAGATAGCATGCAAACAATGACAGAAGGGGGAAAAATAAGTAAGTGACCCTCTGCCTAAGGAGACCTAAAGAGGAACCCATCTTTACCAAACAATTTAAGTCAGATGTGTGCCCAATCACTGATGAGTGATTTAAAGCTGCCCTACCCACTATAAAACACACACATGGTAAGAATTGTCTTGTTGAGTAGCATTGTCTGATGTGCATCATGGCTCGGTCAAAAGAGCTGTCTGAAGACCTGCGATCAAAGATTGTTGATTTGTATAAAGCTGGGAAAGGATATAAACCCATCTCTAAAAGTCTGGATGTTCATCAATTGACAGTCAGAGAATTTGTCTACAAATGGAGAGAGTTTGGCACTGTTGTTTCTCTCCCAAGAAGTGGCCGTCCACCAAAGATGACGCCAAGAGTTCAGCGCAGAATACTCAGAGAGGTAAAAAGAACCCTAGAGTGTCTGCTAAAGGCTTACAGAAATCACTGGCAGAGTCCAATATCTCTGTGCACACATCAACTAAATGTAAAACTATGGCCAAGAATGGTGTTCATGGGAGGACTCCACAGAGGTAGCAACTGCGATCTGAAAAAAAACATTGTTGCTCGTTTAATATTCGCAAAAAGGCACTTGGACACTCCTCATACGTTTTGGCAAAATATTTTGTGGACTGATGAAACCAAAGTTGAACTGTTTGGGAGTAACACACAACGTCATGTGCGTGAAGCATGGTGGAGGGAGCATCATGATTTGGGGCTGTTTTGCTTTCTCATGGCCTGGACAACTTGCAATCATCAATGGAAGAATGAATTCAAAACTTTATCAGGATGTTTTGCAGGGAAACCTGAGGCCGTCTGCCAGACAGTTGAAGCTAAAAAGAGGATGGATGCTGCAACAAGACAAGTAAATCAACTTCATAATGGTTTCAGAAGAACAAAGTATGCATTCTGGGGTGGCCAAGTCAAAGTCCAGACTTGAACCCCATTGAGATGCTGTGGCATGACCTAAAGACAGTGATTCATGCCCAACATCCCAGGAATCTGACTGAACTACAGCAGTTTTGTAGAGATGAAGGGGCTAAGATTAGTCCTGATCGATGTGCCAAAATGATCTGCAGTGACAGGAAGTGTATGGTTGTAGGTATTGATGCCGGGGGGGACAAAATATTAAACGTGATGGGTCACTTATCCCCTCACTTATAGTATGTTTGCATACTATCCTCATTAAAATATGAAAACCTATAAATATTTGGGTGGTTTCAGTTAAAGCAGACACTTTTTTTTCATCTGTGTGATTTTCACAAAGGTTAGATCGCATTTGATGGTGATTTTATGCAGAAATGTAAGGAATTCCAAAAGGTTCAGATACTTTTTCATACCACTGTATGTCCCCCTCATTTGGGTTCAGTACATCATTAAAAAAGTAAGTATCGGAAGGAGAGGAAAATAAAATTGAGCTGCACTATAGGGAATGTAACACCATGATTAACGAATATTGATCCATTAATAAATAGCATCAGATTACAAGGCGCACTTTTAGCCTTTTAGGTGCGACTTATCGTGCAGAAAATATCGTATTATTTTCACTTTTTTAGTGAGTGATCATCAATTTGACGCATGTAGAAATATATTCACATCGGCCTTATTAAAATAAGAAAGGGAATTTTCTGGCAGCAACGCTGAAAGGCATCTTCTCTTTCTTCAGATAAGCGTATATGTATCCATTCCGTCTTTGAGGTCTGCAACTATGAATTTTGCAGTGCTCCTCTCAAGACAAAAGTGGCACGTTTGCGTTGGAAGTGAAGGCACTGTGCTGCCCCCCAGAATTCATGCAGACCCCCTGCAAAGAAGCTCATCTGAAGCCGTTCTGAAGAAGAGAGGAGATGCCTGCACGGCGCGGCGAGGCCTGGCTCCTCCATATTCATGTGTCGATTTCAGGGAAGCCATGCTCAAACACTACAGAAATAGAAGAGGGGGGAAAATCTAACAAAGCACCACTTTTTGGGGGGATAGCAGAAATTATTTGATTTCTGCATGGGAACATCACCAGAAAAATATAACAAAAACTGTGTTTTCTTATGTTGTCCTTTTCTGATTTTAAATTGTCCGTCCTTTTGTTTCTATAATTATTACAGTCTGACTAAACATGTGCAGATTACCAGTTTTAAGGTATACCGAGGTATGAAAACGTCAAGGTTTCAAAACCGCAAATATTTTCCATCATACCGTTCCTAAGGTATTAGCTATTTATCATGTCCCAAAAATGCATGGAGAAATCCCTCCCTTGCAACTGTAAGGCTCAACTCTCCCCCAACAGTTGTTGCTCAGTGTCAGTGAGTCAGCTGTGCTACACAATGGCTGGATGAGGTGAAACTCCTGAACATTTTCCCCCATTGAAAAAAACATAATCGCTGGTATATGGGGCGCCGTAGTAAAGCAGAACATGCGGAAAATTACGACAACATTTTCTCACATTTAGCCCCCACACAGTGTTAAAAACGTGGTGTGAAATTTTTACAGTCACTTTTTTTTTGCACATTTACAAAATTGTTTAGCAACTTAAATATTTATTTTTAAATAATAAGTATTGGACTTAAATGTGTAAATCCAGGACTAAATATTTATTTAAATCGTAAATGTAAATCTGATGTGTATATCCTAAATATTTATCTGAAATTTGCAAGTGTTGTAAGTGTGCAAAAAAAAAAGGGACTGTAAACATTTCACACCACGTTTTTAACACTGTGTGGCGCTAAATTGAGAAAATGTTGTCGTAATTTTCAGCATGTTCTGCTTTACAAATGGCGCCCCATACTGGTATGGGAATACTTCGGCTACAGAAAAGTTACACAGCCGCGGCTTAGAGGAGGAGGGACAAACAACGTGTAAAACATGTTTGCGTAGGGTGGCTGCCGAGGAGGCAATACCTCCAATATGATTTCGCAATTATACAAAATGAAAGGTTAGTAAACACTATCATGAACGTTTCCCACTAGGTACGAGAGTTAACTCCAGCGTGTTTAGTGTGCCTAGCGGTGGTAAAACGTGTTTTTTTTTCTCTCTGGCAACTGTTTGTGGTGAGAAAGAGCATGTGTGCATAATGCAGTACTTCTCAAATGGTGGGGCGCGCCCCCCCAGGGGGGCGCAGAGCGATGCCAGGGGGGGCGCGAGTGACCTCGGGGAACATGCTTTTTTTTTTTTTTTTGCCGTACTAGATAGAATAAAGTGTACTTGCACATCCACTCCGTGGGTGGCAGTGGCGCTCTCATTTTCAAAGTGCGTGCAGTATTTTTGAAGTAAGCAAGAGCACACGGAAGAGACTCATGCAGAGCTGGACTCACGCAGCGACCCACTGTCTTCTTCGGTTCTCACGTGTCCGGCCGAGAAGTGCCGTTTTCGGCTTGGGATCGTCACGACCACCGCCCTCACCTACGGTTCTCCCTCGGCCGCCGAGAATGCGCTTTTTTCGGGCCGTTTGCCTTTGACTTTTAATATAGTGGGAAATGAGGAAAGACCACTGTTTACTGAGTCTAAAAATGATTATAGCGGAGAAGCCAAATCAGTTAAGACGCCACTTAAAGACATTAGACCTCAATCTCATTGATAAGCCGCTTGATTGTTTTTCAGCGAAAATGTGCCGAATATTGCCAATTGTCACAATCGTCCCGCTTTGTCAGTGTTATATCAGTAAACCAGTGAGCACTGTGGTGAATCAGCGAAAATAAAAACTTTCCTTCTGTCCAAAGACTTTCCCCCCCCATTCTATTCAGTTTTGTTTTTTTTCGGTCAAATTTTTTGGCATGTTGTCCTGAAGAGTAAATGTTTCTAATCAATTTGAATTTGTTATTATTTACTGATTTTATTACATTTTCTTTTTCAGTATCAAATGGTCAAAAATGTACCTTGAGTGTATTTTTACAGTTTGGATGTGACTTTTTTTTTTTTTTTTTTTTAACTTCAGGCAAATTGATGCGCGTTAAGTCTTTTCTGTTACAAGCAACACAATGTTAAAAAAGTTATACTTTATTATAAGTTGATCTATGTTACTTTTTTCTTTAATAGAAAAAAAAGGACACAATGTTAGGCTGAGGCGTACTTATAATAGTAATATAGACGAATGATACTATTTACAGTGGCGGCAGAGAGTTGGGGGGGGGGCGCGAAACATTTACGTCTTCCTTGGGGGGGCGTAACAGAAAATAATTGAGAAGCACTGGCATAATGCAAACATGATTTTAGTCATACAAATGTGCTTTTTATGGAAAATTATTCAATTTTTTTTTTCTGATAGTAATAATGTTGAGCTGTTAATACCGTGAAACTGTAATATTTTGGCTTTAGGTTATCATACCCTCACATGCCTATCTGACAATCCAATCGATTGATTGATCGGTACTGAACCTTTTCGTTTTGAAAGCATTGCTATAGGAGGAATTTAGTTGACATATTTTCAGCGCAAAAGCAAAGTCACAAACTGTGACGAACGGCAAGCTGTTTATGTGGATCTCAATCACAGACTCAGAGACCAGAAATAGCGAACAGGTTTGCAATTAATGAAAAGTAATAAAAAGGGAGCACGTCATAAAGTACGCGAATATAACAAAGTACAACCAAGGGAGCACGCCAAGAAATAGGTGAATTTAACAAAGTACAACTAAGGGAGCACAAAGTCCAATAGAAAATAGAACAACAACAAAAACATTTTCAAAGTAGGGAACAACCGTAGGAAACGTTGGAAAGCACGAAGATGACGGCTCACACAGCGGTAAGCAAGGCAATCGTCCGACACAGCTGATAGACTCAGGCGTCCTTAAATACAGCGCGATCCTAATGCGTCACAAAGGGAGCGTAGAATGATCCCGCCCATCCAACTCACTCAAGCTCCTTTCACATATGCCGAATAACACTCTTAAAATCCGTGGATTTAAAAGGGCACTCCTTGTAAAGGTCCTTCTCAAAAAATCTGCATATTGTGATAAAGTTCATTATTTTCTGTAATGTACTGATATACATTAGACTTTCATATATTTTAGATTCATTACACACAACTGAAGTAGTTCATGCCTTTTATTGTCTTAATATTGATGATTTTAGCAAAAAAGTCAAGAAAAACCAAAAATCTCTATCTCAAAAAATTAGCATATTTCATCCAACCACTACAAAAAAAGTGTTTTTTAATACAAAAAAGGTCTACCTTCAATTCATGATATCAGCTATGCACTCAATACTCGGGAATCCTTTTGCAGAAAGGATTGCTTCAGTGTGGCGTGGCATGGAGGCAATCAGCCAGTGACACTGCTGAGGTGTTATGGAGGCCCAGGATGCTTGGATAGTGGCCTTAAGCTCATGCACAGTGTTGGGTCTGGTGTCTCTCAACTTCCTCTTCACAATATCTCACAGATTCTCTATGGGGTTCAGGTCAGGAGAGTTGGCAGGCCAATTGAGCACAGTAAGGCCATGGTCAGTAAACCATTTAGCAGTGGTTTTGGCACTGATAGCAGGTGCCAGGTCGTGCTGAACAATGAAATCTTTATCTCCATATGTAAGCAAGAAGTGCTCCAAAATCTCCTAATAGCATTGACCCTGCCCTTGATGAAACACTGTAGACCAGTGCTTCTCAATTATTTTCTGTTACGCCCCCCCAAGGAAGACGTAAATGTTTCGCGCCCCCCCAACTCTGCCGCCAGTGTAAATAGTATCATTTGTCTATAATAGTACGATTATAAGTACGCCTCTGCTTCACATTGTATCCTTTTTTTCTATGAGAGAAAATAACAGAGATAAACTTATAAAGTATAACTTTATTAACATTGTTTTGTTTGTCACAGAAAAGACTTAACGCACATCATTTTGCCTGAACTAAAAAAAAAAAAAAAAAGTCACATACAAACTGTAAAAATACACTCAAGGTACATTTTTGACCATTTGATACTGAAAAATAAAATCAGTAAATAATAACAAATTCAAATTGATTAGAAACATGAACTCATGAGGACAATATGCCGAAAAAAAAAAAAAAAAAAGACCGTAAAAACAAAACTGAATAGAAAAAAAAAAAAAAAAAAAATGTGTCTTTGGACAGAAGGACAGTTTTTATTTTCGCTGCTCGCTGCTCACAGTATCACCTCCAGTTTGCAATGGTGTGGGGTTATTTTGCACTGAGCATGCTAACAGTGCTCACTGGTTTACTGATATAACACTGACAAAGCGGGACGATTGTTGACAATATTCGGCACGTTTTCGCTAAAAAACAACCAAGCGGCTTTTCAATGAGAATGGGGTCTAATGTCTTTAAGTGGCGTCTTATTGATTTGGCTTCCGGCTGTCCGCTATAATCATTTTTAGACACAGTAAACAGTGGTCTTTTCTAATCTACCACTGTATTAAATGTCAAAGCCAAAAGGCAAACGGCCTGAAAAAAGCGCATTCTTGCCGGCCGAGGGAGAACCGTAGGTGAGGGCGGTCGTCGTGACGATCCCAAGCCGAAAATGGCACTTCTCGGGCGGACACGTGAGAACCGGAGAAGACAGTGGGTCGCTGCGTGAGTCCGGCCGGAAAATGGCTTTCGAAAACTCCAGCTCTTTTCCATAACTATATTAAAATTTCCAGCTCTTCATGAGTCGTTTCCGTGTGCTCTTACTTACTTCAAAAATACTGCGCGCACTTTGAAAATGAGAGCACTACTGCCACCCACTGAGTGGATGTGCAAGTACATTTTATACTAGTACGGCGCAAAAAAAAAAAAAAAGCATGTTCCCCGAGGTCACACGCGCCACCCTTGGCATCGCTCTGCTTGCCCCACTATTTGAGAAGTACTGCTGTAGACCAACACATGGTGACCACTGACATGGCACCCCAGACCATCACTGACTGTGGGTACTTAACACTAGACTTCGGGCATTTTGGCATTTCCTTCACCTCAGTCTTCCTCCAAACTCTGGCACCTTGACTTCCGAAGGACATGCAAAACTTGCTTTCATCTGAAAAAAGTACTTTGGACCACTGAGCAACAGTCCAGTGCTGCTTCTCTGTAGCCCAGGTCAGGCGCTTCTGCCGCTGTTTCAGGTTCAAAAGCAGCTTGACCTGGGGAATGCGGCACCTGTAGCCAATTTCCAGCACATGCCTGTGCACGGTAGATCTGGATGTTTCTACTCCAGACTCAGTTCACTGTTTCTGCAGGTCCCCCAAGGTCTGGACGGCCCTTCTCCACAATCTTTCTCTTGGTGCGGTCACCTCTTCTGGTTGTGCAGCGTTTCCTGCCACACTTTTTCCTTCCCACAGACTTCCCACTGAGGAACCTTGATACAGCACTCTGGGAACAGCCTATTCACTCAGAAATTTCTTTCTGTGTCTTAGCCTCTTGCTTGAGGGTATCAATGATGGCCTTCTGGACAGCAGTCAGGTCGGCAGTCTTGCCCATGATTGCGGTTTTGAGTAATGAACCAGGCTGGAAGTTTTTAAAAGCCTCAGGAATCTTTCGCAGGGGTTTTGAGCAGTGTTGTTAATCTTACTGAAAAAAAGTAATTAATTATAGTTACAAATTACTTCTCCCAAAAAGTAATTGCGTTACTAACTCAATTACCTGAATGTAAGAGTAATCAGTTACTTGGCAAAGTAATTGGTGATAATTACTTTTTTTTTTTTCCCCTCAAAAAAAAAAAAAAAAAAAAAAAAACATTGGCCACACTATGTGAAGTTTTTTGTGGAGGTTTTTGGTACAATTGGCCCGAGCCCAATTCTTTACCCTAATTTACCCTTTACCCTGAATCAACTGTTAAAAGTTGTTAAAATTGCTCCCATTATTGCATTAGTTCCCTTCTCTCTACTTTCGACATATGAAAGTTTTAAAACTGTTTCATCATTTAAAGATAGATTCAAGTCAAGATTTTGCCGATTTAGAAGTATTTTAGATAAAAAGTTACTTAGGTTCGCGAGGAAGGTTCTCTACAACAGAGCCGTCCTAAAAAGCCTACTGCTTTAAGATGGCGGCTGTCATTTTGCATCTAGTTATATCTATATACAGTACATGTGATATCTACCATGTCTACCATATCTACCATAACATGCGGGCGTAGTTTGTCCGGCTATCGGCTACAACATGTATTATTGGAGCTACCTAGCATCGCGTTTGCTCGGCGTCACAACTTTCTTGCCTTCTCCCCGCTACTGCTCTGCTCTGTCGTCTCGGTGAGTCCGTCTCCCTCAGACTTTTCGACCAATATAGTAACGCATAGTAACGCATGCCTTTCCGTCCTCAGTAACGGTAACGGCGTTGCCAAGATGAGAAAAGTAATTAATTAGATTACCCACTACTGAAAAAAATAACGCCGTTAGTAACGCCGTTATATTGTAACGCCGTTATTAACAACACTGGTTTTGAGTACATTCTTTATTTCAGATGATTAGGTTAGTAGCTTCATTAGAGTACCTTTCCATGATATGCTAATTTTTTGAGATAGGGATTTTCGTTTTTTTCTTGACTTTTTTGCCAAAATCATCAATATTAAAACTATAAAAGACTTGAACTACTTCAGTTGTGTGTAATGAATATAAAATATATGAAAGCATAATGTTTATCAGTACATTACAGAAAATAATGAACTTTATCACAATATGCTAATTTTTTGAGATGGACCTGTATGTGAAAGCAGTTTCCCAGGTCGACCGACACGGAGATTACGCGGTCATTTCATGAGTCGCGTCTTGTTATAATGTCCGGCAAAGTCCCGGGACGAGGCGTATGTGAAAGCAGGCATTAAATTCCCAGGCCAAAGCACAATGGCTGATGATGTAAATATCATGCCAGGCCGATTGCCACTTCCTCTTTCTCCCCTGCAAGACGAAAAGCGGTAAATAAACATTGCAATTATCAGCATAGCAAGCTGGATATAGCTAAATTAAATTGAAAACATAACAAAATTAAATCAATGGGTCGTAGAGCCGAGGAAGAGAGTCCATCATCCATCTTTGGAAATGTGCTGCTTATTTTGTTGCCGATATTAGGGTCCGCAACTGAGGGAACAAGATTGTACCTCAAAGGAGAAAACAACAGAGGAATGCGTTCAAGGGTTTATTAAATACAAATAAAAATACAAGTGATCGCGGAAAAGGGGGAATAACACAATGGGTCCGTGATAGTAGGTCGACCGGGATCAATAATACTCACCTAAGTGGTAGGTAGAGAGCCAATAAGACAACAAAACAAATACACTCAAATACCAGCACAACATAGGGAATTTCGAAACAAGGGCGGCAGAGGTGTCGAATGGTGCCCAGCAAATTAATATCTCGGCACCCTTCTCTTGGTTCACCTGGGCTTAAAATACTGTTTTGATGAGCTTGAATTGGCTGCAGTTACGACGTCAAGAACGCATACCTGTCAACCCGAGGCCATTGGCAATCTTACAAGTAGTGACGTATGCCCTTCCAAATTGGTGACTAATATTACAACGTTCTAGATAGTGTGCAATGTGAAACAAAACTTAAACTCCATTTTTAAAATAATATGAATTTATTGGTGATATTGTAACATATAACCTGGTGCAATCAAAGAACAATCAATATCTTCAGCTACATCATGATTACTAAAATTTAACAGTGACTTTTTTTATAATTGTATGTAGCACTTTTGGCAATTTCTATCATGTCTTTTGATGGCTGCACTTCATGGCACTTCAGCTCGCAATTCACTTTGACTTGAAGGTAGTTCGTTAGTGTGTCCAGTTATAAATTAAAAAGGTCAATTGATAAAATGAACTTACCGATGCAATCTTTGAGTCAGGGAACATTTCTTTTGCTAATTCTGAGAAGTGATCAGCAATAGTTGCAGGCAAATTGTGTTCGGCAACAAATTGGCAGAATGAAATCTCCGCTTTCGTCACTTTTCATTCTGCAGACTTCATCTTTATGAACAGTGTTGTTAATCATACTTCTAAAAAGTAATTAATTAGTTACAAATTACTTTCCCAAAAAGTTATTGAGTTAGTAAGTCAGTTTCCTGAAGGTAAGAGTAATTAGTTACTTGGCAAAGTAAGTGGTGTTACCTTTCATGTTTGTTTTTTTTTTCATTAAAAAAAAAAAAAAGAAAAAGAAAAAAAAGATAGTAACCTTTGCTATGTTTTGAAATCGTTTTATGTTGTGAATCAACTGTTAAAGTTGTTAAAATTGCTACCGTTTTTGTATTAGTTCCCTTCCGTCTACTTTCAACATGTTAAAGTTTTAAAACTGTTTCATCATATAAAGATAGATTCAAGTCGAGATTTTGCCGATTTAGAAGTATTTTAGATAAAATGTTACTTAAGTTCGCTAGGAAGGTTCACTACAACAGAGCGTTTCTGAGAAGTGTCCTGCTTCGAAATGGTGGCTGTTTATTAACGCCGTGGTCTGTCATTTTGCATGTAGTTTTATAAGCATTTGATATCTAGGCGTAGTCAGGAAATATTGGAGCCACCTAGCCGATTATCACGTTTGCAACAGCATCACAACACTCTTCCCTCCTTCCCACTCCCGCTCTTCTCTCTCAATGTCTCTGACTTTTTTCGCGTCATTCAACCAATGTAGTAAAGCAACGTAACGCATATTGTCTCGTTGTCGAAACGGTGACAAAATCCGAACAGAAAAAAAAAATGTAATGCACGGAAAACGTACAGATTTTGAACGTACGGCGTACACATTTAAAAATCAGTGTTCAATGTACAAATTACGCCGAAACCGTACAACTTGACAGGTATGGGAACGCTCCCACAACCGGCTCTGTAACAAAACACGATTTGACCAAAATTGCAACAGCCGATGCCGACCAAAAATGACGTAATGTTCGGACAAGTCTGTGAAAGTGTCCACGTCATTCTCGGGGCTGCTCTACATGCGTGAAAGCAATGATCCGAGTAAATACTGTGTCACCTTACACGGGAATTTACCGGGATATGTTTGTAAAGGGGCTTCAGATGCTGGAATGAAAAAAAGAACAAGTGAGAATATAAACATAACACAAACATAACATGCAGTGAAGACGCGACAGACAGTTTTAATCATTCGAGTGCTATAATACTATATTGAAATAGTGATGTATCACGATACTTTGCATCCCAGAAGGTTAATGATATCCTCGTGCCAAGAATTGATATTTTGTTTAAAAAAAGGTATTCGAGAAAAAAAATTTTAAAAACAGAAATTAACAGGTTGCTAACAAAAAAAATAAGTTAAACTAAGTTTAATTTCCTGCTATAGACCCCACTCAAATGACGTCACAACCATGCCTCCGCACCATATTGTCCATCAGCTCGTCGTGTTTACGTATTGCCACTACGTAAATTCCTCCTATAATGGCGTGTTTTTCTGCTCGTTAACATTAATAATCAAAATGGTGAAGGCGTGTGTGGCGGTTGGTTGCAGTAACAGAGAAGACAGACGGAGAGACTTGAAGTTCTACCGTATTCCGAGAGACCCGGAGAGGAGAGCGAGATGGACTGCTGCAATTCGACGAGAAAACTGGGCACCAAACGATCACCACAGACTATGTAGTAGTCATTTTATACCTGGTAAGATGCATTTAATATATATTTACATAGTTTTGGGCTGACAACCACAATTAAGATCATTGCAAGGCTAATCGCCGACAACATACAGTTTCAAATTCAAGATGTTTATTTCTTCCGCCATCATTATTTTTTGAATAATATTTAGCTGGTACCAAGTGAAAGAAGCTGGCCTCGTCTACGGATCATCAGTTAAACAGGGGTGTCCAAACTTTTTGCAAAGGGGGCCAGATTTGGTGTGGTAAAAATGTGGGGGGCTACCTTGGCTGATGTACGTAGAACAACATATTTCAACAATTTTTAGCAAGCCCTTCTGTGTGTCACATTTGCTTTATTATTTTTCTTTTAAATTCATAATTTCAACAATCTCGCCTTTGTGGCGTTCTCTTTTGACACTCGGGCTCTTGCGAAATACTGCTGCTGTGAAATTAAACTAGGTTCAAGTTGCTATAATTTCTCGCTGCGTATCTTCCTTGTAATGTTGTCATACATGTCAGCGTGTCTAGTTTGGTAATATCGCGCCACATCGAACTCTTTGAAAACAGCGACTGTCTCTTTCAAAATGAGGCAGACACAGTTGTTGCATATTGTATTGAAGAAATAGTCCAATATTCACCTATCCTTGAAGCGTCGGCCATTGCAGTCAACTTTTTTTTTTTTATTGATTGTCGCCATTTTAGAAAATTGAAAGTAAAGGGTCACACTGGGTAATGTTGCTTAGAGTGCTGCTTGTAGATATCAGGGTAGCAGATGTCAGGCAGAGACGGCGAAGACAGCGGGTCGAAAAATATCGATTTAGGCATCAAATATGGCTCTGGCGAATGGATAGACTGAAGCTTTTCCACATAACGCCTTTTATGCAACGCATCCAATGAGTTTACAGCGTCTGAAATCACCGGGGCTTCCATGAATTGCACTATAAATTGCACGACAAATTGAAACCATTGAGAATACGGATAAACAATGACGGACAATATGGTGGCCGGATACAGCGACACGTCATTGTGTGACGTTGGTGAGTGGTGTCTATAAGACAAGTTTCCTGAGCGAAACATAGGCGGCACCATCTTGGAAAATTTCTGCATCGAACTTTCGGTTCAGAGAAAAAAAACATGAGTTGCGGTCGAAGTCAGCAGTGTGTTGACGGAGTTAAAACAGCCAAATCAAGCCAGAGAAATCCCTGGAATCTCCAAAAATGGATTCACCAGATCGTAGATTAGATTGTATGATTGCTCTTATCACTCTGTTGATCATTTGTGGACAAAATTATAACAACCTGTCAGCCTGTGTGGTATAGTATATATAGGTACAGTGGGGAGAACAAGTATTTGATACACAGTCAATGGGAAAACCCATTGGCAGTGTATCAAATACTTGTTCTCCCCACTGTATAAACTACATTACATTTGCCGAATGCAGACGGGCTGACACGGATTTTTTTGTTACAAGGAAATATTTACAAGGTATGTATATATAATCAAAAATACTATGTCCTTCTTTGTTATTGCAGATATTGATCGCAATTAAACATTTGGACAAGGTGATTGCATTTCTTGTTTTATTTAAAACAATCGGTGCATGTGCAAAACAGGTCAATAAATCACAATTTATAAAATTATAAGAAAAAATAGCATACATAATGATATATCAGTCAGCAGAGCTCCGGAGCGGCTTGAGAGCCTCGTCAAACTTTGAGCCGACATTACGCAGACCCTTGGCGGCCTACAGACGGGCGTTTTCCCGCTGTCCTCGATAATTCCAGCTCGAATAGCGTATCTTAAAGTTGCTGTAGTTAAAAAGCTCGTAGTCAGGGGTTAATTTGTGGGGATCCTGTCGGAACAAGATCCGGCACCTCTTGATTCTGGCCTCCCTGTGTTCCGGGACTTATTTGGGCAGATCTGGCACCTCTTGTGTATAGAAAATAATAATAATAATAATAATAATAAAGAAAGGTGTGTGAATAAAATAATTTTTTTTTTAAACTTTAGAAATTTGCGGCATCTGGGGAGCAAGCTGCCAGTATCAAATGGTATTTCAACATGCCAAAAAGACAGTTGCATTTACTGCCTTTTTTTCAAAAAGAAGGAAGATGGTTCAAAGCGAATCAGAAAAGCAACAACCGGCGATGAGGGCAGCTGCAGCGATCATGCTAACGGAAGAGGCATGCTAACAGCAGGATGCTAGCGCCGCAGCAGCTAGACAGGTTCACGGACAGCCAGCCAAGCCGGGGCAGAAGGCAGCTACCGTGGCAGCAGCTGGTCAGGTTCAGCACCACCCGGAGTGGGGGCCAGCTACAGTGCCAGCAGTCAGCCAGGTGGACCACCAACAGGCAAAGCAAAACACCAGTACCATTATGGAAAATTCAGGTTTGGGCTGCACAATTTGCAAGGCGGTGGAAACTTTGGGACCAGAGGAGACGGGGGGGGGGGGGGGCGAAACTCACAAAAGAATGGATTTGTGTTATTTATTATAATCTCTAATTTTGATTTTTTTTTTTTTTTTTTTTTTTAATGTTTTACAAGTTAGGCTGTACGTTACTGTAAGTCCCAACTATGGTTATGTGGGCAATTGCCCGAGCTGTGGAGAGTATAGCCTAAATAATTGTAAATTGTTTCCATAACATTTTTAGTATTTATCTGAAATTGAGGCTTGTAAGTGCAAGAGCATGGCAAGTGGGCATTTGTGTGTTGTTTTCAGCACCATTTTTTGTATATGTTCTGGGACCTATGCCCGTCTTGTCATCTTTGCGCTGTCATATGTACTTTGCATTCCGGCACCTTATGATTTACAAATTAAGCACTGCTCGTAGTTGGACTCGGGATCGAGGCGACCCACCATCTCCAGCAGCCCCAGCCTCCCGGCAGCCCATGGGAAGAACGCACGTAGTGATATATGTCCATCAAAGTACAGTAATTGACGCATTTCAACTTATCTTCCCTTGCCTAACAATGTTTTCCACATGCAAACAAATGAACAAAAAACTATAATACGTGTGCCAACTACACGTACTGATTAGCAACAGGCTAGCATCAGATACAGTAGTTGTAGTAAATAATATTAAAGATCATCATAATTACAATCATTGTAATAACAATATCAAAGGCAACAAGTCGTTTCATGCGCATGACTTTAGCTTTAATATTTTTTTAGCACCGGACACATGAAAATGCAGACATACCTTCCATAACACAGTGGCAACGTGGCTACAAAAACACCTGGTCTTTGTGGTGGCACAAGCTTGGTTCCACATCTGCCTTCATGAACATATAGTCCTCCCCTGTCGTGATGATGGCAGATGGATGCGATATTTCCAAATGTTTTTTTAAAGTGATTTGATGAGTAATGTTACTCCAACTCCACCGTTGTTTTGAATGGAGAAATTCTAAAACGGACATAGCTTGCAAAAATAAGGAAGTAAAGCCGAAGTACCTTGGAAACTTGTCTATTGCTTTTATTTTTGGAGGTCCTTTTAGGTGGGAATTTGAAAAAACAAAGCATGAACCATCTGCCTCACTAAAACCTCCTCCAAACCCCCAGTCCAACGACATGCAAAATCCGGTGGTTCTTACTAAATGCTGCCATGACACAACACGCGAAATGCTAACTAAAGCAATGTACTGTTTTTAAACTCTATTTGGCTACCAAAATGACAGCTAAATAGCTAAACTGACATTAGAGTTAAAAATTTACCACTAATCAGACACTGATGTGAGATAAAGTGAATAATTAGCATGATGTTACAAATGCCCTGGACTTGTGTGTTAACGCCTAATTGGATTGGCATTTTTAGTGCGCGGCCAGCTGATGCTGCATTGCAAGTTGACCGCGGCCCAGATCATTTCCCCTTCAACAGAGATCTCGCTTAAATAGAAGAGTTTACGACGCAGAGCTATCATGTTCAATATGTGGCTTGAGAATACACAGGATGTTCACGTGTATCATAAAACCGAAGTCATAAAGGTTCCCATTCAATAACATTACAGATGGTTAGAAGGTCTTTTGGAGGAAACAATGCACGAGTGTATTCCAAGACTGTTTAACAGCACTGCAATTAAAAAAACAAAAACGATCTCTTTAAAAAAAAAAAAAAAAAGACATTAAAAAAGGAGCGTTTTTAATAGTTTGACCATAGACTTCATTACCTAGTGACGTGACACTTTGTCATTCTTTGCGCAACGCCTTATCAGAGGGGGCCGAGCTACATTTCGTAATGAGCGTGTGCAGAAGACGGCACACGCTCATGTCGGATTTAAGCTTGGATTTTTGAAGGACTACGAAAGCTGTACCGCATACGAACAAGAAGGATTGTCTCAAGAGTGATTTGCTTGAGGATTCAAGGTAAATAATATATTTTTCGTACCGTGGATGCGTGATTAAAGCATTTATTCGCAGGAGTTTTCTTCTTTGTTTACACATGGAGGCGGCTAATTTTCGTAACTGACTAGCCTCATAGTTGGCAATATTTACGTAAAATAAATGCTAACTGCATGGTTTCTTTGCTTTAAACTAAGAATCGAGACTGTTTTACGACCATATCTATGAAGAATTCGGGGATTTAAGAATTTATTCACAAGATTTTTTGCCAGAAAAGCTCTGTTTACACCAGGCGGCAGCTAACCTCATTCGCTAACAGAGTAGCATTGTACTTCGACAACATACGTAAGATAAACGCTAACTGCATGGTTTCTTTGCTTTTAACCAAGAATCGAGATGATTTTACGTCCATATCTATGAAGAATTCAGGGATTTAAGCATTTATTCACAAGAATGTTCGCCAGAAAAGCTCTGTTTACGTGGTGCGGCCGCTAGCCTCATTCGCTAACAGTATATCGTGCATAATTATTATAAAGGGCTATTGTATTCTATAACAAGTTGTGATTATATATAGAATTTATAATTTATTTGAAAATTATGTATAATTGATTCTGCATGTTTTCCTCAAGTATTAAGTTTTTGATGTTAAATTGAGTGATTTATTAGCTGTTGAAAACTTGCAGCAAATTAAAAAAAAAACATTGTTATTTTGGTCAAAAACTATGATATGTTAATTATTGCTATTGATCCTGAAAATATAGGTGATTTTGTCTGTTTTTGGTGATTTTTGTGCATCTAGTGTAAAATTTGAGACTTTTATAGCCATTTTAAGTGGTGTTATACTGATATAAAAAAATAATTAATCGGGATTTTATAAGGGAACGACTTTGAACTTTTTTATGACGCTGCTCATGGACACTCATATATGGCTAAGGTAGGGTAAGGTAAAGTAAGGCCTGTTTCTGTTTTAGATCGGTAGCAGCTTTGATTTTGAAAATATTTGAATCTGAAGTAACACAAAAAACACAATGGTTAAAAGTATGAGAGGGTAATACATGCAAAAAGCATCTTTGAGGCAGTGAAAAGGTTCTAAATAACTAAATAAAAACAAAAATAGTGAGTACTCTCCGCTTCTAACTGATGTGCGCATGCGTGTGGATGGTTGCGCAAGCGCGCTGAGCATTGAGTAGGACGTTTCGCGCGTAGTAAGGAATGGCCGAACACCGGTTAATGTCCATGTCATCTCCGAATCAGTCGACCCGGGAAATTGCTTTCACACATAAGGGCTACTCGTTTGAATCCGGGGATGATTTAACCGGAGTTCAGAGTATGTCTGAAAGGGGCTTCACAGTCCTTTGACATTCACATCACGATGCGTTGACGTGACGCGTAGTCAGGATTTTTTGGAGGCGCACGTCAGTCTACGGTGTAGAGTCCAAATCGGGTCACCACAACGCAGAAGCATAAATCAGCCTGAAACCATGACCAGTGAACATAGACTCCCACATAAGATATTTTTATATCGGCTAAAATAAAATAAAATGCCCAAATAGTTCCAAAGCAGAAAATTGAAAATCTCTTGAAATAGTATAAAAATAAATACTCAGTGTTTCAACTACTTCAGCCTAGCAGTGATCATTGATAACGTCTTCAGCCGTTTTGGTTTATCTTCTATTTCTCATAATGTCGGTTGTTGGTTTAGGCGCATATTACCTCTACTGCCCCCTGGATTAAAGGACTTAACTCTTACATGGGTTTTTATTTGTTTCATTTCATTTTCTAAAATTTATTAACTCAAACATATTCGACTGACTGCATCCACCGAACCTTGATGCCCATACTGTGACGGTACGGGACGAATACAAATGCCATTACACTTTTGGTACATAGGAACATATTTGTCACGTGCCTCTTTCTGAGTTATGAGAGACTCCATTAAAGAGCACACTATGCAACAAATCAACAATGTAGGATGTATCTGTCAAGCAGTGTTTGTCTTCTTGACTTGTGCCAGTTGTTATCGTGTTACTTTCTTTATCAGAACATTTGGAGGTTTTATGGTGATGTGATTTATACTGGCTTGTGGCACGTTAATGTTGCCAAGGAGCCTTGCCTGCAATCCATATTCATGAACAACTGTGTTTGTGGAGCCGTGGCGATGAAGGGGAGAGGGGGAGGGTAGTTCTGCGTGTCCGCCAAAAGTCTCCCGAGTGCAAAGTCTGGATAGTGGAGCTGCGAAGGCCTTGGGTTCACATGCCTGCAGGCGTGGGCCCACCTGTTCATCCATGCTTGTCACATTCCCCGAGAGAAAATCAACATGAGCCAAAGAAGATTTGGATTTTTTTCAGAACGTAAATGTCAAATAGAATTTAAACTTTATCATGTGTTGCAGTTGCATGCAGCAAGCATGGCCAAGAGAACATGTCACTAATGTTGTAACGGATTGTGATGTAAATATGCACACAAATACCATTGCTTAGAATGTGGATGTTGCCAGAACAGTAAATTTTGTGTTTTTCCTCTTGTTGTAAAAGCGAGTTGGTGACGACAAGCTGTTCAGAGCACAGAGCGAGCAACACAATGATGGCCTGGAACACCACACCAGGTCAAGGAGTCTCGGCATTGAACTCTACAAGGAGGATTACTTTTTTAGACCTCAGGGTTGAGCATACAGGGTGATACAAACTTATAGACAGTGTTTTTTTCTGTCCACAGTTGGGACATACTGTAGCAGATGATGAGAATAGTAGAGTTATTCTTGGCAAGCGGTATCCTCAAGTAGTCAGTCACTGATCCAAAATGAAAATCAAAGATTTTGCAGAAGTAATGTGCAAAGAGCAGAATTCTGTTGGCCTCAGAGGGAAGCCCCTTTCAGTCAAATGACTAGCCTTCGCTTTCGTTAGTGCAACAGTCAGCATTGCGACACACATCAGAGCAGAGGAGGAGCTTGGGGAAAGAAGTGGAGGTACAGTGGTATGAAAAAGTATCTGAACCTTTTGGAATTTCTCACATTTTTGCATAAAATCACCATCAAATGTGATCATATCTTTGTCAAAATCACACAGTTGAAAAAAACAGTGTCTACTTTAACTAAAGGTCAAAAGAGCTGTCTGAAGACCTGCGATCAAGGATTGTTGATTTGTATAAAGCTGGGAAAGGATACAAAAACATCTCTAAAAGTCTGGATGTTTACTAATCGACAGTCAGAGAAGTTGTCTACAAATGCAGAAAGTTTGGCACTGTTGCTTCTTTGGTGGCCGTCCACCAAAGATGATGCCAAGACTTCAGCGCAGAATACTCAAAAAGGTCAAAAGAACCCTAGAGTGTCTGCTAAAGACTGACAGAAATCACTGGCAGAGTCCAATATCTCTGTGCACACATCAACTAAATGTAAAACTATGGCCAAGAATGGTGTTCATGGGAGGACTCCACAGAGAAAGCCACTGCTGTTTAAAAAAAAAAAACATGGTTGCTCATTTAATGTTCGCAAAATGGCACTTGGACACTCCACAGAGGTTTTGGCAAAATATTTTGTGGACTGATGAAACCAAAGTTGAATTGTTTGGGAGTAACACACAACGTCATGTGTGGAGGAAAAATGGAACAGCTCACCAACATCAACACCTCATCCCCACTGTGAAGCATTGTGGAGGGACCATCATGATTTGGGGCTGTTTCTGCTACCCTAGGGCCTGGACAACTTGCAATCATTAATGGAAGAATGAATTCAAAAGTTTATCAGCATGTTTTGCAGGAAAACCTGAAGCTGTCTGTCTGTCAGTTGAAGCTAAAAAGACGATAGATGCTGCAACAAGACAATGATCCAAAACACAGAAGTAAATCAACTTCGGAATGGTTTCAGAAGAACAAAATACACGTTCTGGAGTGGCCAAGTCAAATTTCAGACTTGAACCCCATTGAGAGGCCGTGGCATGACCTAAAGACAGCGATTTATGCCAGATATCCCAGGAATCTGAAGCTGAACTACAGCAGTTTTGTAGAGAAGAAAGGGCCAAGATTCGTCCTGATCAATGTGCCAGACTGATCTGCAGCTACAGAAAGCTTCTGGTTGAAGTTTTTGCTGCCAAAGGGGCGGCCACAAAATGATGATTAACTTACCTATTTTTCCCCCTTCTGTCATTGTTTGCATACTATATAAATGTTTGGATTTGGGTGGTTTTAGTTAAAGCAGACACTGTTTCTTCATTTGTGTGAAAATCCAATCTCATTTGATGGTGATTTGATGCAGAAATATGAGAAATTCCAAAAGCTTCAGATACTTTTTTGTACTTTAGGCTGATTTAGACATTTCAGCAACCCCCTCCCAGACATGAGAGACTCGACAACTTCTCAAAGGTAGGTGAATGGTTTAGAAACCCACATGAATGACCACATAGCATGATTAAAAACTTAAATTGCATTTGGATCCACACCCCCCGCTTCTTTAAAATGGTGCACATCTCGAATGTATAAATTAGGGTTGCCAACTGTCCCATGAAAAATTGAATTTTCCGTATTCAGATACAAAAGTACGCGTCCCATATTGAGTTTTCAAGGGACTCGGTGTGCTGTATTATCATGAAACTCGAAAATAGTGTCCTATTTGCAGAACGAACGAATACTGATATGGTGCTTAACAAAATTATACAGTGGTACCTCTACATACGAATTTGATTTGTTCCAGGACCTGGTTTGTAAGTCGAAATGGTCGTATGATGAGCGAGATTTTCACATAAGAATGCATTATAATTCCGCAGCCCAAAAACTTACCCTAAATCCTTAATAAATATTGCTTGAACAATTAGAAATAGCAAGTACACATGGCAAAATAAATACATTATAAATAAAAATCGGAATAATAATAATATTTATAATAATATTAATGAGAATGTAAAGAACCGGGTTCTAATGTGGTGGTTGTGTTTTGCATGCTGTTTCTGCACGCACAGTGTGACTGACAACAGAGTGAGAAAGGTCAGTTTTTATATTCTCTTTTCATGTTGTTACCTCAAACAGTAGCCATGTTGTGTTGCACAAGATCTGAAATAAATGATTAAAAACATGGCGAAGCGGGCAATTTCTTTGCCAATGTTACAATAAATAATTGTCACCTTAACTTACAAAGACTGTTGAACGAAGATTTCGCAGCCCAAAAACCTATGCTAAATCCTTAATAAATATTGCTTGAACAATTAAAAATGGCAAGTACACATAGCAAAATAAATACATTATAAATATAAATCGGAATAATAATAATATTTATAATAATATTAATGAGAATGTAAAGAATCAGGTTCTAATGTGGTGGTTGTGTTTTGCATGCTGTTTATGCAAGCACAGTGTGACTGATTACAGAGTGAGAAAGGTCAGTTTTTACATACTCTTTTCATGTTGTTACCTCAAACAGTAGCCATGTTGTGTTGCACAAGATCTGAAATAAATTATTAAAAACATGGCGAAGCGGGCAATTTCTTTGCCAATGTTACAATAAAATAACTGTCACCTTAACTCACAAAGACTGTCAAAGGAAGATAGGCGGAGGAACGTCGAGCTCAAAGACATATTACGCCCGTATTGTCAAGCCTTATTACTGACGTGCACACCACGCTCAAATTTTTCTAACATTTCCGTCTTAATTTAAATGCTAAGCTACATTAACTTCCCTTTTTCACCACCTGCACTAATTGGCCTTCTTGGGACCCATGCTGATTTCTCTCCCAAGAAAATCCACTGTGCGTCCGTCTTGCGGGAAATCAATTAAATTGCGAGGCTGCCATAAATCATCGAATTTCGAGCAAGTCGTCAATTGTCAAGACAAATGACGAGTCAAATTCTACGTCGGATGTCGAAAGGATTGTATGTCGATGCGTTTGTATGTCAAGGTACCCACCTCTTCTATTTTTGGACCAATGAGCTAACAGAGCAATGAAAATACGAAATCCCACTCATCTCATTGGTCAAAGTCCTGTCACTAGCCTTGACGACACAACATAGAGTGTGGGAGATTGTCATGTCACGTCATTTACTGTTTTATTTTGAAGGCTTCACCCTCCTCGTGTCTATGTACTTGCCCTTCGTCATGTCGCCTAGTCGCCTATTGTTTCTAACTGTTCCCTATTACCTTATGTGTATATATTGCCTGAGTTTCCCTTGTCTTGTGCAGAAATGTCTTAATACCCATGTAGATGACGTCAGCCTTGTTTGGTAGCAATCATAGTTGTCTAGATATTATCCTCTGTTTGGAGTGTTTTATGTTTGTACTTTTGGAGTGCTTTGTGTTGGAAATTGTGATCATAGTTGTCTTGGTTTATTCCTCCGTTTGGAGTGTTTTATGCTTGTACTTTTCCTTATCCCCACATGCCAGCGGAAGAACCTTTGTTTTCTTAATAAAGTTTTTTTTTGCCAGAACTCCGCAGATGAGTCCACCTTATTATCTCAGTCTGACAGAGATAAGAAGTTTAAATGACGCTTGGGTAAAAAGCATGATCAAAATGATGATCATTTGTTTTCTTGTTCTTCTTTGCAGACTTTATTTTCACTAGCTATATTGTTTTTGGTGTTCTGTCAATTTCATTTGTATTTCCACATTATATTTGGAATGATCGTTTGCGTAAATGTTATTGCTGAGGGGACCCTGAGAGCACCGTAGCTGTAAAAAGTATAGGTAGTCCCCGGGTTACAAACGAGTGCCGTTCCAACGCTGGCGACATAACACGAATTTCCGCGTAAGTTGGAATTAACCTTATAAGTACCCCTATATACCCCCAAATCTAAAAAAAATATCCAAAAACGTATATTATACGTCATTATACTGTCCTCGCCTAGACGTTGGAGCTAATTCATAACTAGACAGCGAGCTAAGCTCTGAAATGACGATGTCAGACCTCCATTTGGTTTGCTGACTGCATTCAGCTGCACATGACATAAACCCTCACAGAATGAAACGAAAACAAAAATGAAATTAAATCAGTTTCATCTTCAATAACAGCAATTCAAATTTGCTGTGACAACTAGCTACTGATAAAGCAATAACAAACGATTAGCATGTATAAGTTAGCGTCCGCACATCATCAATAACAATCACATAAACTCACCCTAAGTATTTGACTACAATACGATACAATACGACATATAACAATATGAAACAATAAAAATGCATTTATTCAGTACGACATGGCAAAATTACTCCATAACGGTTAAAACTTTCAACTTCTTGCACCTCCCGAACGATATTTTATGCCACCGGAGTTAGTCCGGCTTTTGTCATTTCCCTGCCCTGTCTTTGGAGAATGTAAACAAACAAAGAGGCGTGACAGCTAGCCGACATGCTAACCCGAACCGAGTAATGTTTCAAAGTCTTCGAAGCGAAAAATCACACATAACTAGCCCATATCATTTCACACGGTGGCGGGGTTGTCGACTGGCGAGCAAGTTAGAGCTTATCTTTCCCCTGTTGAGGGCAGAGGGCTCGTTTGCAGGGAAGCAGCTGGACAATGACCACCAGACAAACCGGCCGATGTCAGAGGAGCGCGTAGCTGCCACATGATCAACACGAATATGGCAAAATAATACTTTACTACACAGCGAAGACGTAAACAGCGAGGGAGTCATAGGAGAGCTGCTGCAGTTGTTGTGCAGCTAACATGGCAGAATGTGTCTGAGAAGAGCTTTTCTACATGCCCATCCATGATCAAACGTAAGTAAATAGTCCTTTATTTAAAGAAAGTTTATAGTGCTTACTTTGTAATCGCTGTATCCGCAGCCATTTTTAGCACAAAGTTGCCATTTCTGATCGGGTGGAAAATTTGACAGAACAGCGGGCACACGAAGAGGGCAATAAGCCGAGTATTGTGCTCTCCTGGCGGGGCGATGTGCGACAAGCTGCTGGTTGTCGGCCGAGTGGACAAGGAGCATGTCAGCCACAATGTGCAAGCCACCTCCGTATTAAAATGATCCCAGTATTTGACATACAAAACACGATGTTTACTCACTTCCTCGTAAGTCCAATGGTCCCACAGTTGTAGGGCTTGTTTTGGCCAATATCAGCCGGTGAATGGGAACCTTTTGACACCCCAAAAAGGCTCACACGCCTCTCCCTGGTGCAGCAACATTTTTTTGCAGCCTTTTGGCTGGCGTGATGCGAAAAATAAACAAATTAATCCGCAAAATCAGATGAATCCGCAGTCCATCTGCATGCTATAAAGCAATGCTGTATTGTACGACGCTTACCCGGGTGACGTCACATTCGCATTCGTCTTAAACCCGAAACTGGAACCGGAAGTAACCCATTTTCATGGCGCGGGACATAAAAATTTAATACATAAAACGATCGCTTCCACACACATCCAAGCGGTTCATTTCATTCAGGAGCATAAAACACTGCGTGAAATACGAAATAAACATGCTTTTTGGTGTCATACGCACTTTAAGTATATACTAATTATTATATTATATTATTATATTGTTATTTATAATAATAATAATGATTCAATTATCCATTTTTACATCAAGAAGAATAGATATTTTATTCTAATATTTCTTGTATTAAAAATACATTGCTAATTACTATTTTTATTCCATTCACCTTATTAATTCAGGTTTGAGTAAAATTATTAAACAAACAAGACTTGGTTTCCTTCACAAATGTCTGACTAACTGACACAAATCAACACGTTTGATTAAAAACAGCATGTTAAAATGACTCTATAAAAATCAACAGTGTCATTATATATTTGCGTATTCAACTACTTAACAGCAAGCAATTTAAATCCGGTCTATAGAGAAGAGAACCACCTTTCACGTCCTATTAGCAGTCACGACCAAATCAATGAGCTGCGCCTTAAAAAAGCTGACAGCTAATTACGAGGGCAGCTCACCGTGTGCCATTCGGAATCAAAAGAGGACAAAGAAATACCTCCTAAAGCTTGTCCGTCCCACAGTGAAGGCTAAGCAGGCATGGATTGCACGGACACCGCCCAATTTGTTCCCGAACCGATAAATAAATGATCTTCATCTGTGTTGCCATGGCACAAGATACACTTAAACACAATCAACTTTACCTTGGGGAAATTGGCGAGAGGAATAATCTTACCTCTGCTATTTTCAACGATAATTTGTTGCCGCTTTCGGGAGCAAGGGAGAGTGTCGCCAAGGACGTTTGCGTTTCGCTCTATCCTCAGAGGTGTAGCCATTCAATTTTGTTTCTAAAATCATAAGGCCGCAGGCAAATTACTGTCATTTCTAGTATGGTGTTGGAAGCAGGCCACAAACATCCACTTAATATTCTGACTGATTTTTGTTTTGTTAGTTTTTTCAAATGCCAACTAACCAGAGTTACACCAGGAATTCCAGATGCTTGTCTTTCAATGAGGGGAAGCACAAGGTGTGTCTGCCTGTGAGTGCTTTGTGACGGTGGACGGGCTAAGCGGCACTCGCTGCTCTGTAGGGAAAGAAACATCAGTGCCGATATCAAGTCTCCAAACACAGGCAGCAACTGAAATAAATTCGATTTTTTGCTAGTCGTTTTTAACAAAGCAATTGTTGCTAGGATAATAAATAGGTCAATTCAGAACAATGGAACGAAAATTGAAAAACGCCTCCCGCGGAGGTTAATATGACAAAATCACTGATTCACTCATTCTCACTGTCAATAAAAAAGGGATTCAGCCTGACACAGATAATCCAATCTTCATACAGAGCTAGACGTCCGGGCCAGCCGAGCACCACCCACTGTTTATAGACCCCCAGAGACGCACGGCGTCCAATGGGCGGGATAAACCCAGCCTTTAGCCAACGACTCATCTCGTTTCGCTGTAGTGGAAGAATGTGCTCTCAACTCTGTAGAAGTACCACGTCTACACGATTTTAAGAAGGGTTTTTCAGCCTTTTTGAGCTAAGGCAATATTTTTTTCATTATAAAATTCTCAAGGTACACCACCAGCAAAAAACCAGCAAAAAAACCAACAATACCAATACACTGCTGGCCAAAAGTATTGGCAGATAATGCTCAATTTCTCCTAGAAAATGATCGCAATTACAAATGCTTTGGTAGTTATACCTTAATTTATTTTGCTTGCAATGAAAAAACACAAAAGAGACATGAAAAAAAAAAAAATCATTATCATTTTACACAAAACTACAAAAATGGGCCGGACAAAAGTATTATGCTCAAGCGTTTACGTCACAGCAGCACGGGATCATGCGAGATTTGCGACAACGCAGCCATTTCGGAAGCACGTCTGCATCACAGGACATTTAAACTTAACGGCAAATACAATTCAACTACGAGTGCCAAAGATGGAAAAAAAGTAAGGAAGAGAGATAAAACACCTGAGATCTAGTGTGTACTATCCTAAAGCAAATGGCGCTGTTGAAAGATTTAACAGAGTGCTAAAGGAGTGCATACAGACAACTGAAAGAAACCGTAGACCATGGAAGGAAGCTGGAAAACTTGTCAGTTCGATACAAAGACAAACTTGTTACCACGGCGAAGGACAGATATGTTAGCAATTTTAAGGATGTGAACAATGTTGACCCTTACGAGCAAGCCGAACACAAATGGAATAAAGATGTCGACAAGCTTCCACCACTACGCGAAATGGACATCATGCTATATTTAGTGTTTGGTGTAAGTTACTACACTCATCAGCAATTCCGAAACTACAAATCACTACAAAGCTACGAACAGTTTTGCTGCGGATGGGTGCAGGATCTGCACATTATGACCATAGCAAACGGCAACACCATCTTTCTAGCAAAGGTAGGCAATGTGTGTTTACATTAGTCTGTGACCCTGGATGTACAAATTTTTTGTTGCAAAAAATGTAGCCTGTGTACAAATTCTTTGCCACTCACTCACGTCAAAATATTTGAGCTTTTTCATTTAGCAACGACAGGAATTGTGTCTTATGAAGACAATGCACATGTATACATGCTAGTTGTTTAGCTGTAGCTATAGCTAACAACAGGCCGACTTAGGGCATAAAGTTACAGAAATTTGCGTAAACAAACTAAATTAACTTACCGGAGTGGAAGTGCATAGAGCAAACTCTGTGTGTAACTGGAGAATCGAACGTTATGCCCTTCCTTCTGATCGAGGCCACCCGTGCCATTCTTCGACGTTTGGTAAGTTCAGATATGACCTTTCCCTCGCCTTTTCTCCATGTAGGGATCCGGAAGAAACTCAATGGTGTTCTGTCGAGCTGTACATTCTACTTTCTAATCGGTCGGTTGTTGCAACTCTTTACCGCACAATAATTTCCAACCATTTTAAAAGAGCGACCTGTGTTGAAATGCCTCACTGTTTATGTTTCCCGCTTCCAAAATGGCGATAGCGGCGGAAACCTCGCGAGTGCCACGTCATACGCTCGAGCCTAATTGACACCCTTTGAAAAATCATGTGATGCTTCTCTAATTTGTGTAATTAACAACACTTGTTACTTACTTGTGGCACTAACAGGTGGTGGCAATAACTAAATCACACTTGCAGCCAGTTAAAATGGATTAAAGTTGACTCAACCTCTGTCCTGTGTCTTTGTGTGTACTACATTGAGCATGGAGAAAAGAAAAAAGACCAAAGAACTGTCTGAGGACTTGAGAAGCAAAATTGTGACGGAGTATGAGCAATCTCAAGGCTACAAGTCCATCCCCCAAGACCTGAATGTTCCTGTGTCTACCATGCGCAGTGCCATCAATATGTGTAAAGCCCATGGCACCGTGGCTAACCTCCCTAGGTGTGGATGCAAAAGAAAAATTGACAAGACATTTCAATGAAAGACTGTGATGGTGGATAAAGAACCTCGACTAACATCCAAACAAGTTCAAGCTGTCCTGCAGTCCGAGGGTACAACAGTGTCAACCCCAGTGACGTGCGGTGAGGTTCATGGTTGGTGAGGCACTGACTCCTTTAGTGTCAGATTTCCAAATATATAAACCAAAAAGGGTAGCTTATTCAATTGGCTACTGGTTATTTCATATCTCATCAGCATTCTTCACAAAACACGCACACACGGTACATATTATCGATACGTAAAAGTAAGAAAATAACATGCATTTGCGATAATTCATGCAACATAAATGAGAGTAAAGAGTGGTGTACAAAACCACAGAATTCTATTCTGACCTTTAGTGAAATATTCAGTTGTTTTTAAAACTTGTAATTCTGATACTTTAATCAATTTATTACAGATTGCTAAACAAAAAGTGTGAAAAGAAAAACAATATTTTATTTAAGGCCAAAATTTAGTTTTTAAATATTCTATTGTATTTTTCTTAGTCTAAGCTCTTTTTTTAATTTTTTTTTTTATAAGATTGAAATGAAAACTGTTTGTGGTCTTGCGCCTGTCCTTCACCACAACAACCGCCGTTACTTTGGAAGAGCATAGGTTTGGTCTCAACATCTGTAGGGACGATATAACAGCATAACCTGCATGTAGGTACACTTTTTGCTGGGGACGGGACATTAATAAGATGTACGGGGAAAAACCCCTGTGACCTTTGTGTGACCCACACTGGTTCCACCATTATTTAATGCACGTATATATAACAAAGTATATATATAACAAAGTACGACTGTGTACTAAAGCACCATGGGTTCCTTCCTTATTCCATCATTGTTACACAACAATAAAGCGCCTAACCATGATTGGACACGACAATAAAGAGCCTAACTATGATTGGACAGGCAGTGTGTCTCCTGAGATCAGGGGTTGGCCCCTCTGTTCTCACGTGACCTAGGCATATAAGAGCGGACTTTTCTGGGCACACTTTAGGGCACTTTGGGGGTCGGTTGTAGGACTTCACGCGTAGTCGCTCGCCCGGAGTTTCCTCTGCTCAAACCAGGAACGTTGTGTGGCCCTCCGTTCATTGTCGACAAGGTAAGAGCTTGATTTCAATATCATAAAGGAACTCATTGTGCTTTGGTGCTAAGATATTGTAGCTTCGACAAATAATTATCTAGCGCCATTGTAATGTGTGTTGTGATTTGTTTCTGTTAACTGCTTCGTAAGGGTTTTTGACAATTCATTTTGACAATTCAGACCTAGCGTTGTAGTTATTCTCGAGTTTGTCTTTGCTTGCTTTTGTGGGACTGTAATCAATTAAGAGTTATTCTTGATTCCGTTAATTGAAGCTTTGTAACCGTTAACTGCTTTGCGTAGTTAACTGCTTTGTGTAGCTCTTTTGTTTTCTTCATTTATTCATCTATTTACAATTTCTATTCAATAAACATTGTCTATTATAGCAAAAGTGTGCCTGTTATTCTACTCACTGCGAACCTGTTACGAAGTTTCTTTCATCTTCCATGAAAGTGTGATCTCGATCACTTCGTATAAAAAACTGATTATACGAAACCCGCTACGAAATTTCCCTGTAAGTCGCCGACATTATTTGATACTGTAATTGATTATAAGCAGTGTCTACTCAAAGAATGCTTGTCTGATTGGATATAACAGAGTAACCCGTTGTAGCCTGGTGATTGGGTATCAGCCTCGCTGCTGTTCATTTTCGTTGATACTGTGATTGATCATAAGCAGTGTCAGGGTTGTTTTGAGGCATTTTGGCGACCCGGAAATTTCGTAAAACATTTTCGTAAAACATTTTGGCGTTGTCGGCAGGATCAAAGTATTTTGCTTAAAATAATACTGAGTGAGACGTAACAGATTGGCGATGTTTAAGAAATTGCGAAGAACGATGTCTAGGAAGCTGCGAAAATTTATTGTGGAAGAATCCGAGGAGTCTATCGATGGAACGGTAGTAACTCCTGGTTGGGAAAAAGAACCGTGGAACGGAATCGCGTCGTGTTTGAGCGAATGCGGTGGTCGCCCCGAACCATGGAAGGATTCGCTAGGGGACAGTACTGCGCATGATGTTAAAAAGGTATTGTCGTCCGTAGGGATCCCGGCTGAAGCATTGTTGGGAGGGGTCCAACGACGCATGTGGGTCTGTGCTACGGCGTGGAGGATTCAAACGGAGAAATTAGAGGACGCTGAACGAGAGGCGTCACAACTAAAAGTACAATTCGATAACTGTCAAAGTGAAAAAGGCATTTTAGAGGAAAAAATTAAATTGCTAGAATGCCAACGAGATCGGTTACACCGTATGTGTGAAGAAGCGGTTGAGTGCGTGGGGCGTATACCAGCTCGAGAGCGCAAACTCTCTCGAAGGCGCGCTGATCCCGTTAAAGTACGGGCATTTGTGGCGTCCTCGTTAGAAAACACCAGTTCGTGGGATCCCGAAAAGTGGGATGGGGATATTTGGAATGCGCAAAGCCAGGGGAATTGTCAGGAAAGCCCCGTATCTCGCCGACGACGAGTTGAACGTATTTTGCCACCTATTCGCGAGGCAATTGTGGATGAGGATGGCGAACCAGTGTTGGACAGGGATGGGGAGCCTGTTTACCGGGAAAGACCGCGTGAGCAGCCTGCCCCTGAAATGTCTAAGACACTGGAGGATTATACTGCTGAGGAAATTATACATTTGAATGCTAAATTTCGTCAGAAATCTGACGAACCTTTGGACTTGTGGGTTTTGAGATTAATGGAAGAAGGCGCGTGGAAGACCGACATTGATATGCAAGATGGACATCGATTTTCTGGTCTTTCACGTGATCCGGTGGTGAATACCAATGTTCGAGCGAATATTCGATTAATGGCTGACGGAGTTTACTCCGTGGGGGAAATGTATGCTCAAGCTGTTTTGTTGCGCTATCCTTCCCTGTCTGATTGGCCTTCTCTGGATAGAGAGTGGCAGACTATAAGGGAAGGAAAACAGCGCATGTTGCGCCTGTGTATTCGCTAGGCTTTGGTGCTTGGGGAGGTGGAAGATGTCCATTCTCTCCCGGTCCCGAAGGCAGTGCGTGACACTATGATTAAAACCGCGCCTCCGGCTTAAAAATCATTGGTTTTAACCCTGATGGTAGGAAATCCGAATCAAACGCTTGCTGAAGTGTCAAGTATGATGTCTGAATTAGGGAATTTAGGGAACTGGGAGGTCATCCGGACAACTAGTCCTTCTCCTCCCAGGCGTGACTATCGAGTCTCTCCAGCGGCCGGAGGGCCGTCTAGGAGAGACCTGTGGAACGCTCTTTTGAAGGCGGGAGTGCCGTTTAGAGAGATAGACGGTCTCCCCACTCCGGAACTGAGAAAACGGTGCAAGAAAAAGGGGATTAAGGTCAGTTGTGTAGAAGCATCCTTCGGAACATCACTGAAGAAAATGGAGGAGGTGCTGCGGTCGGTTTTAAGAGAGGAGGCCCGAGCAGTTCCGACAGCTCCATCCCCTCCACCCCTAGAGTCGGAAGACTCCTCCTCTACTTCTGAGGACGACGGATCAACAAGGGTGCGGTCAGTGAAAAAGTGCAAGCGAACCAAGTACAAACAACATCGACAGAAGAGAAAGGAACAAAGAGGGGAGAATGTTTCTTCCCTCTATCCTAGCCTCTTAGATTTAGAATAGGATGAGGCCCAAGCCTCACCTATATCTATCAGGGCACACTGTTCCGATTGGTCAGGAAGGGATTCCCGACCGCATGTGAGAATGAAAATTCATTGGAAAAATTCGGAGCAGGAAGTGCAAGCTCTGGTAGACACGGAGTTGGAGGACACTCTAATTTATGGGAACCAGCTCAGGCGTAAATAACGAACCTGTTTATTATGACTGATCGTTTATTGCGCAATACCGGGAAAAAGTAGATGTTTCTCAACATGAGGAGTGCAGCCCTTCGGTGGCCCCTATTTGCAACATGGGGTCCTCGACGGCATCTGCTGGGTTTTTGCCCAAATTGATTATAAGGGTAGGTTGTGACTGCAGCTGGGAATATTCCAGCCTTCCCTTATATTATTTAGGATAAAATTGAGAAACAAATTGGGAAAACCGGTAAAACAAAAATGAAATGGAATTTCATTAGAGATGAGAATAGATTGTTGAGCTCAATGGAAACTTATGAAATGTTAAGGATAATTAGTTTAATTATCAACGAGCTCATGGATTAATTAGTGTTTAGACATCTGATTAATCAAATATGACTGAAGGTGGGGACAGCTGCATGCCAGCATCTGCCTGATCAACAGATGATGGTATTCCAGTTCCCGCCCAGAAGCCCAAAATAACCAGGATGTTAATGGGTATATGGGTTTCTGGTCTAGACGATTGCCCCCTGCTGGGGAACGATATAAGTTTGGGGAAAAGACCTTTGGGAAGAAATTTGGGAGAAGGTTCAGAACCTACCAATTTACGTCACGCATGTAGACGCCCACACAAATAGGCAAACATCAGAGGCTTTGTTCAATCAACAGATCGATCAGGTAGTCCAAACTATGGTAGTCGAACGACAATCAAGTGTGGGATTGGCCCGCTGGGCTCACGAGAAATCTGGGCATTGGGGCGTGGATTCCACAGTCCAATGGGCCCGAGATCGGGGTATTGACTTGAACATTGATGACGTGAAAACTGCTGTAGAAACTTGTGAGGGGTACAGTGATAAAGTGATTAACACTCACTGTCATGAATTGCTTTAATAATGTACACTCACTGTCATGAAGGAATTGAAGATACTACATATTGAATTAGGCTTACGGCTTTTGGATCACATGCTGATGGAATTTGGCTGTCTTTGTTCGGCTGTGACCTCAGTGGCTAATAGATGATTCTAGATTTCGTCCTCACGTGAATTGATTGCTATAACGAGTTTGACTATGATTTCGACTTTTTGATGTTAGCCATTGAAATGAGCACTTTAATTCCCGCGATACCTAAAGTAGTTTCAACTGGACTAGGACTTAGATGTCCCAAGGGACACTACGGGCACATTTTACCTAGGTCTGGATTGTCACTTAAAGGGGTAACTATACGTGCGGGGGTGATAGATGCAGATTATCAAGGCGAATTGGGAGTTGTAATGTACAATTTGACTTCCGAACCATTCATTGCAAAATCGGGCGATAAGATCACTCAATTAGTGGTAAAACCATGCCTTTTTGACACGACAATTGAAATTGAACCGCCCACGGTAGTTACCACTAGAGGGCGAGATGGTTTTGGTTCCACTGACCAACCAAGAACCAAAATATGGGTGAGACAAGAAAATGGGCCTACGCGGCCTGCTGATAGCACAAGGGAACGATCAGGTGGTTACTGTGCTATATTCTGGGAAAACTGAATGGGCGAATGTTCCCATACAAAAATGTTACCTGGGGGAAAATTGATAACATTTAGCAAGAGAATGTGAATGGGGTGTAGGTTCAACTCCCCCTTGCAATTGGACGACTGCCAAAACATATCTATTCAGGGGAATAGATCATCGGAATGGACAAACTTCGGAGCGCCCAATCTTTGTCCAGTCCGAAGCGTTTTGTTCTGTTTTCTTTTTCAGCTTGGTGATTGATGTGGAGACGGTGGATTGGAACGAGACAGTGGATTGGAACACCTGCGGGAAGATCGCAGCGGTGCTGCGTTCCTCCGCATCGAAGGTGGTGTCGGATCCTGGGCCACCATCCTCTGTGCTATGGTGGAGGAAGAACGTCGACTCTCTGGGGAGTCCATTGCGGTTTCTGGCGATACCGACTCTCTGGAGAGCTCATTGCGGTTTTTGGCGATGGAGACGTGTCCTGCCAGAGGGAGGCTGCAAGGTAGACATCACATCTCCCTGCTCCCTATATAGAAGAGCCGATCCAATCGGAAATACGTGTCCTGCCAGAGGGAGGCTGCAGGGTAGGCACCACATCTCCCTGCTCCCTATATAGAAGAGCCGATCCAATCGGAAATGCTGTTTTAATGCATTGAATATGACTGTGTGTAAATTACAGATACTTAACATGAAATTACAGAAAGAAAGGTTCCTAAGGGTGGTCACATAATGTGGTTGCAAATGACTGTAACTGAACCCTTATTAGTTTGCAGATATCATGTTTTGCCTGTAATTACGATTAATGCTTATTATTTTGTGAGACCTCAAGGGGAATGGTTTAGCCCACAAACCAATCCTACTTATGACCTAAGCGGATGCGACACATCGGATAAAGGTATGACATGTATGAAACTAGAAATGTATCCAGAAGCATGTTTTAACGCGACACAGAATTGGTACTATGAAATCATTTTCGGATTGTCTTGACAATGTGGAGTTTTTCATTTGGAATAACCAGACCTATAAATTGCATTAAGGTTCTAGGTGGTACTACCCCCCAGCATTCCCACTGCAAAAATCCCTTGCAGCACCCCAATAATGATCTTGATTATGCAGATGGTCATAAAGAGACGCTCGAGACTCCCCAGCGGCCAAAGGGCCGTCGGGGAGGTACTTGTGAACCGCTTCCTACGTGGGTATGGAAGGCTGGAGAGCCAAAGACGGGTAAGACCCCTCTAAAACCTGGGGCCACCTGGAGGCCCAGTCACGATTACCTGCCACAACTCCTGATTATAACAGGCGGGTATGGAAGGCTGGATAGTCCATGACGGGTAAGATCCCTCCTCCTAACCTTGGGACAACCTAAGGCAGGCACAGTCACGATTACCCGGCCTCAGTCTCCTGCTGCGTGTGCGGCCTGGTACCGCCGGTGCAGATGGAGGAACAGGGACTGGACAGGAGAAGCTGATGTGCGGCGTGGGGATGCACAGCGTTACGTTGACCCGCTGGTACGTCATCGAAACACATGAGTTTGCTTACAGATGAAGCATTAACAGCTGCTAACAGGAAGTTGGCTGCGCAGTGGGGGAGCTGGGTCCAGTTCGTTCTGAAACCATTGTCATTTTAGCGATTGAGGAACACAGGTCTAATGTTTCCAAGCTTAAAGTGTCCACATTGATAGCTCGAAATGAAGTGGTACATGCAGCCAAAGGAAATTGAGCAGGATTTCGTACCTCCGATGTTTATATGTAATCTTTGTATCGACTATACTCTGTTTTGAATGTATGTGTTTTTTGTTATGTCCGAAAGGTAAAGCGGTCGTTAACTAAGAAGATGCATAATTTAGGGAATGATAATTGGGAACAATATATTGAGGGATTGATTATTAGGGAGTTAATGATGGACCCAATCCGGGTCAAAGGGTGGGATGTACGGGGAAAAACCCCTGTGACCTTTGTGTGACCCACACTGGTTCCACCATTATTTAATGCACGTATATATAACAAAGTATATATATAACAAAGTACGACTGTGTACTAAAGCACCATGGGTTCCTTCCTTATTCCATCATTGTTACACAACAATAAAGCGCCTAACCATGATTGGACACGACAATAAAGAGCCTAACTATGATTGGACAGGCAGTGTGTCTCCTGAGATCAGGGGTTGGCCCCTCTGTTCTCACGTGACCTAGGCATATAAGAGCGGACTTTTCTGGGCACACTTTAGGGCACTTTGGGGGTCGGTTGTAGGACTTCACGCGTAGTCGCTCGCCCGGAGTTTCCTCTGCTCAAACCAGGAACGTTGTGTGGCCCTCCGTTCATTGTCGACAAGGTAAGAGCTTGATTTCAATATAAAGGAACTCATTGTGCTTTGGTGCGAAGATATTGTAGCTTCGACAACTAATTATCTAGCGCCATTGTAATGTGTGTTGTGATTTGTTTCTGTTAACTGCTTCGTAAGGGTTTTTGACAATTCATTTTGACAATTCAGACCTAGCGTTGTAGTTATTCTCGAGTTTGTCTTTGCTTGCTTTTGTGGGACTGTAATCAATTAAGAGTTATTCTTGATTCCGTTAATTGAAGCTTTGTAACCGTTAACTGCTTTGCGTAGTTAACTGCTTTGTGTAGCTCTTTTGTTTTCTTCATTTATTCATCTATTTACAATTTCTATTCAATAAACATTGTCTATTATAGGAAAAGTGTGCCTGTTATTCTACTCACTGCGAACCTGTTACGAAGTTTCTTTCATCTTCCATGAAAGTGTGATCTCGATCACTTCGTATAAAAAACTGATTATACGAAACCCGCTACGAAATTTCCCTGTAAGTCGCCGACATTATTTGATACTGTAATTGATTATAAGCAGTGTCTACTCAAAGAATGCTTGTCTGATTGGATATAACAGACAGAGTAACCCGTTGTAGCCTGGTGATTGGGTATCAGCCTCGCTGCTGTTCATTTTCGTTGATACTGTGATTGATCATAAGCAGTGTCAGGGTTGTTTTGAGGCATTTTGGCGACCCGGAAATTTCGTAAAACATTTTCGTAAAACAAGACCAAACAGATTGGATGAAGGGGGCAAAGGGCCACATTTCTCATGTATATGAACCTAGTTAATTAATAGGCAAAATGATCAATGCAAAATAAATCCTTATCTACTGATAATAACTTTTATGTACATTGGTTCAAATGATACACTGTTCGATTCAAACCTTTGTTTTCAAAAAATACTAAAGAAACATTTTGAAAACTTCCTGAATAAATGTCTGGTTTTTATTAGCATAAACATAATGAAAATCATTCACCTAATAATGGTAGGGTCAATTCTATCCTTACAGCATATGGAACTATTGAAAAATCTAAATTCTCTATATAACTGAACATTATATCATGCAAAAAAGGTAAGGCTTAAACGTTGGTGGGGACAATTTTAGCATCCTGAAAAGTTGGTAGTGTTATGTCCCTACCGTCCCTATGCAAACCTACGCCCTTTTTGTAAAAGTCCTCCTTATTTTCCTTTACCTTAAAAAAAATCTCTCCGCCTCAATGGAGAGGATTGCTTCAATTAGATCGCTGTGTTCTATTTGACAAGCCAGAAAACACAGTGGATGTGTCCAAATGTCTAGCTAACCTTTCATCTTTCTTAGCAAAACCATGTAATCGTTCTACATATATGCCACGTTTAGAAGAGCTTACACGCTCATCGTTACCACGAAATGTTAACTCCTGTTTAGCTAGGATGCAGGTTGCATTAATGAGGTCTTTCAAACTCTTTACCTTAGCGTTCTTGATGCTACCGTTGAGCTTCCGCTGTCCGTCAAAGCCAAATCGATCCTTGAGCTTCCAAAAGTTTTTAAAGCAATCAGGCTTTGAATGTGAGTGGTCGAGCTCTCGTGTTTGCTGAGGCTTCGTGGTAGTTTTTTAATGTCACAATATCTTGTGTTAGTCCAGACATTGGCACAAGTTGAGAAAAAAGGCAGGGAAAGCAGCAAAGCCGATTTTTTCGAAGGACAGCCACATAGCCAGTCTTTTCGGGTGTACCAGTCCATTTGAAAAGCGCGAGTTATCTTCTGTCCCGTAGTTTGAAGCAAACCTTTTAGCTCCGGTGTTGTTAATCGCGTCCACTTTTGACGGAAAGTCCAGTTTCACGTACGCCCCTTTTCAGTGCGGCAGAGTACTATCTGCCGCAGCCTGTGCCTTTTCACTGCGGTTTTATTTCCCATCAGCAAAACTAAATATGTCGCTAGAAAACATTAAACTTTCAGGGTTAAAGACATTAGCCAGACTGTGGAAAATCAAGTCAAATAAACGTATCTGGAAACATTATAATGGCGACATGCAGATGTACGGCAACCAGCACGCTCCAATTCCATGTATCAACCCAGTTTGTTATGGATTGCGCAATCAGAGGTGAGGCTTTACTCGTTGCTGCCGCACCTCTCGTTTCATTTCGTTATTTGAACAGGAAATGGGCAAATTCAGCGATTTTGACTATATAAAAATGTTTGAAATGAGTCATACACAAAGAGCAATGGACAAATATTAATATAAATTTGATGCTATAATTATTTTTTTGTCATGATGACAGGTGAGGCTCTGCCTCACCTGCCTCCCCTGACCGCACGTCACTGGTCAACCCGTACTATCCGTCGGCGTCTGAATGAAAAGAGACTCCATGGTAGGATACCCAGGAAGACCCCACTTCTGACCCAGAGATATAAAAAAGCCAGGCTGGAGTTTACCAAAACTTACCTGAGAAAGGCAAAAACGTTTTTGAAGCGTGTTGTCTGGTCAGATGAGACAAAAGTAGAGCTTTTTGGGAAAAGGCATTAACATAGAGTTTACAAGAAAAACAAAACGAGGCCTTCAAAGAAAAGAATACGGTCCCCACAGTCAAACATGGCGGAGGTTCCCTGATTTTTTGCGGTTGCTTTGCTACCTCTGGCACTGGACTGCTTCACCGTGTGCATGCCATTATGAAGTCTGAAGACTATCAACAAATTTTGCAGCATAATGTAGGGCCCGGAGTGAGAAAGCTGGGTCTCCCTCAGAGGTCATGGGTTTTTCAGCAGGACAATGACCCAAAACACACTTCAAAAAGCACTAGAAAATGGTTTGAGAGAAAGCACTGGAGACTTCTAAAGTGGCCAGCAATGAGTCCAGACCTGAATCCCATAGAACACCCTGTGGAGAGATCTGAAAATGGCAGTTTGGAGAAGGCACCCTTCAAATCTCAGAGACTTGGAGCAAAGAAGAATGCTCTAAAATTCCAGCAGAGCATTGTAAGAAACTTATTGTTGGATACCGGAAGCGGTTGTTCGCAGTAATTTTGTCTAAAGGTTGTGCTATCAAGTAGTAGGCTGAGGGTGTCAATACTTTTGTTCGGCCCATTTTTGGAGTTTTGTGTAAAATGATAATTGATTTCTTTATTTTTTTTCATTCTCTTTTGTGTTTTTGCATTGCAAGCAAAACAAATGAAGATATTACTACCAAAGCATTTGTAATTGCAATTGACCAGCAGTGTATTAAGTTGTGTATTCAACAGAAAACTAAACTTACAAACTAACACAAAGATAGACAAATCTTATAATCATACTTTTACTCACTTACTGTGACACCTGGGCCTGTTGTAGTGTAGCGCATGCTTGGTGAATGTTAATCCCGCTAGATCCAGTTCTTTATTTCTTAAGTCTTTAGTAAATCCCAATCAAAGGTAGCTTTCACTATCTAGCCTCATGCCAGAGACGAAACAAAGTAATTAGGTACCATTTGCCACAGACTGATAAGAAAGAGTATAACATGATTAACGATCACGAGACAGCACATGCATTCGGCAATTGCTCAGTTGTGGACTCATTTTCAAAACAGCTTTAGGCCGCTTACACATTAGGCCAAGAGGACCAGGGTCCGGATGGAGAGCTACCTCGAAACAACAATTGCAAATGATTAGTTGAAAAGGTTCAGCATTCACACTACGCCAACCAAACTATACCCTCAACCCATCCCTCCAGTAAAAAGGGGAAAAAACAACCAAAAAATTGAGCCTCTGGTGCAGGCATTTGTTTCCTTAATACAGTGACAACACTGTTCGTAGTAAGCGAAGCCGACAAGAACAGAACATAGAAAGTGAAAGTATCCCGCACCTCTCTCAACTCTCACACGGTGCGTTCAGGAACAGCATGCAAAACATAATCGCCACATTAAAATCAGATTCTGTGTATCACATGCAACTGCTAAGCGCAGCAAAACAACATTTGACCATTGTTAATCGTCTGTCCTCTTGCCATTGTTGAGTTTCAATAGCGTGCGCTGTACTTCCGCCTTCCAAAGATGCACTGCGTGTAGCGTCACAGCCTGGAGCTGCTTGATGAGTAGCAAATGTGCACCCTGCTCTGGTTGCATTCACAAGCGAAGCAGGGTGTGCTGAAGGCGGACTGAGACCAACTATTATTGAGCGGACCAGAGTTAGTTTGTTTGGTTCAATTAGAATTCAGGTGTGCATTCACATTTATAAAACAAAGCGGACTACAGTGGTATAAAAAAGTATCTGAACCTTTTGGAATGACTCACATTTCTGCATTAAATCACCATCAAATGTGATCTGCCCTTTGACAAAATCACACAGATGAAAAAAAACAGTGTCTGCTTTACCTAAAACCACCCAAACATTTATAGGTTTTCATATTTTAATGAGGATAGTATGCAAACAATGACAGAAAGGGGAAAAATAAGTAAGTGAACCATCACATTTAATATTTTGTGGTCCCCCCTTTGGCAGCAATTGGCAAATCGATCAGGACTAATCTTGGCCCATTCTTTTCTACAAAACTGTTGTAGTTCAGTAAGACTCCTGGGCTGTCTGGCATGAATCGCTGTCATTAAGTCATGTCACAGCATCTCAATGGGGTTCAAGTCTGGACATTGACTTGGCCACTCCAGAATGTGTATTTTGTTCTTCTGAAACCATTCTGAAGTTGATTTGCTTCTGTGTTTTGGATCATTGTCTTATTGCAGCATCAATCCTCCTTTTAGCTTCAACTGGCTGACAGATGGCCTCTGGTTTTCATGCAAAAAACATCCTGATAAAACTTTTGAATTCATCCTTCAATTAACGATTGCAAGTTCTCCAAGCTCTGAGATAGCAAAACAGCCCCAAATCATGATGCTCCCTCCACTCCTGCCTGGCACGGCCAGACTATTCTCCCTGTATTTTTCAAACACTGAGAGAAAAGCCTGGGACCCAGCCCATTAACAGCCTCTTGAGCAGGTACAAAATCAAAATCAGATTCGTTTATTTGCGTGACGTGTTCTTACGAGCAACGTCACTCTTGCTCGTCGGAAATCGTCTCTACAACAACACAGATGGTGAACAGGAGAGCCGAGAATATGTTCCAATCCACGGTAAAATCAGTTTAAAATGACCAAAAACACATCGACACGAGTCATTGACAACAGTCTGTCTCGCGCTAGCCATGTTGAATAAACTGCGCTCTCCTCGTATGTTTCCTTTCGCGCACAAGTCCCTTGTCCTGCCCTCGTCGTTTTACTAACGTCACGTCTGCCCGTCGCTGATTGGTCCACTACGCTGTCTGTTTGCTGTGTCTTGCTCCACCCTGGAAATTGTATCCGCTGAATGGTGGCCAGACTCAATAGCTGGAACAGCGGTGAGTCTGGTGTACCAGGCAATCTCCACTCTACTTCACCGTGATGATGAGGTGTTGACGTTGGTGAGCTGTTCCATTATTCTTCCACACATGACGTTGTGTGTTACTCCCAAACAAGTCAACTTTGCTTTCATCAGTCCACAAAATATTATGCCAAAACTTCTGTGGGGTGTCCAAGTGCCTTTTTACGAACATTAAATGAGCAACATTTTTTTTTTTTAGACAGCAGTGGCTTCCTCCGTGGAGTCCTCCTATGAACACCATTCTTGGCTATAGTTTTACATATAGTTGATGTGTGCACAGAGATATTGGACTTTGCCATTGATTTCTGTAAGTCTTTAGCAGACACTTAGGGTTCTTTCTACCTCACTGAGTATTCTGCGCTGAACTCTTGGCGTCATCTTTGGTGGATGGCCATCCATTGGGAGTGAAGCAACAGTGCCAAACTCTCTCCATTTGTAAACAACTTCCCTGACTGTCAATTGAGGAACATGCAGACTTTTAGAGGCGGTTTTGTATCCTTTCCCAGCTTTATACAAGTCAACAATTCTTGATCGCAGCTCTTCAGACAGCTAGTGACGGGATCTGTCGTTCACTTGAGTAAACGAATCCATTCCGGATCGTTCAGTAAAAAGATTCGTTCAAACGAATCGTTCAACGAATCGTTCGCCCCCCTCATCTCCCTCCCCGCTCAAATGAATCGTTCGGTTAGTGAACGGGAAGTGACGTTGCCGAACGAATCACCAAAGACCGCTTCGCAGTATAACTGAACGGGAAGTGACATTCTTGGTCCCCCCCTCTCTCTTGCACACAGGCTCCTCATTGACCGCTCGTCGTAGTTTCAGTAATGAGTGACAGGCAATATCATTCTGCTTCACAGACAGCCTCATCTCCCTCCCGCTGCTGCAAAAGCGAGGGAGAACTTCCGCGTCGTCTGTCCTAGTTCTATGGGCTCAAAGTCATGGCTCGTGCTTGCATTTCGATTGAGGAGACGGTTAAACATTTTCCTTTTGTGGCGGGAGCGGGGGGTTGGGGTCGGGGGCGCACAGACTTTCTTTAGCATGTTCTTGACTACATTTACAATGCTGCTGCTACCAGCTAACGCAGCATGCTTGCTGTCACGAAAATGAAAATAAATCGAAAGTTTAATTTCTAAATATGGAACGACCAACACATCATATTTACCTCTCGCTCTGTTGTATTTTTGTTTTTATGCTCATCACTATTATTTTTAGTCACTATTGTTAAAACTATAAGTGTAAATAGCTAGTTGTCGAATGTTCTGCTCTGAAATAAAGACAAAACTACATTTTGATATTTGACAGTTTAATTGCAAATCAGTATTAAGATGATCGTATTGAATTTTTGCACTGGTATTAATAAATAAAATAATCCGGTCAACTCCCCTGTCGTCCCCGCATCTCAGCTCGTCAAATGCTGACTAGAAATGATTGCTTGCTCTTTACGATGTCGCCTTTCTACCCTCATTAGTCTTTTAAGAAAAATGTAGACATATTGCGACATCCCCCGTGTCCGCGTGCGTTGTTTTGGGGCGCTTGAGTAGCGCATGATGGACGGATTGACATAATTTGTCAAACCAACCGACACACTCTGACACGAAAAAAAATAAAATAAAACACTCGGAAAAAATTGACATGTATATACAGTTTCATTGCAAATCAGTATTATGGTGATCGTATTGAATTCTTGCACTGGTATTAATAAATAAAATAATCCGGTCAGCTCCCCTGTCGTCCCCGCATCTCAGATCGTCAAATGCTGACGAGAAATAATTGTTTGCTCTTTACGATGTCGCCTTTCTACCCTCATTTGTCTGTTAAGAAAAATGTAGACATATTGCGACATCCCCCGTGTCCGCGTGCGTTGTTTTGGGGCGCTTGAGTAGCGCATGATGGACGGATTGACATAATTTGTCAAACCAACCAACACCTGACACGAAAAAAATAAATAAATAAAACACTTGGAAAAAATGGACATGTATATACCGTTTCATTGCAAATCAGTATTATGGTGATCATACTAAATATTCTTTTTTTCTGTGCACATATGAGGTAAATATCGCTGCCATGAAGCCTCCATATAGTGACAGTTCTTTGCCCCCTTCATTGCCGTCACGCGACCGCGTCTGTTGAGAAAAGTAGTACACTAAACCATGCTCGCTAGATTTGTGTGGTGTTTTTGTCTTTTTGAGCTGCATTTGATAGGCTCCACGTTAACAAATATGTGACAAAGTCCTTTCCTTTCATTTTTTGATTCGTTCACCGCATAGTCATTACTGGAAAGTCAAGTTAGCAGCAAGCTAGGTCAGGAACCGGAGGACCGAGTCACTGAACGGGAAGTGACAAAACTCAGTCTTGCCCCCCTGCCTGCACGCTGGCTGCTCATTGGCCACACGTGGAAGTGAGTGACATACGCCCTGATTCTGTTTCCGGTCCCTCCCCTGCCCGCGATGAGGCTGGCATCTGATTGGTCGTGTGCGATGTCAGAAGACGCTGCCGCTTGCTCAACGCCCTCCCACGCAGTGAACAAGCACCAACTTCATAGAACGAATCAGTGCAGATGGTGATTAGTTCGGTCTCGTTCACCCAAACAATTCGTTCAAAAAGAACGAATCGTTCGCGACCGATACAACACTACAGACAGCACTTTTGACCGAGCCATGATGCAAAACAGACAATGAATCTTATCAAGACTAGTTTTACGCGGTGTGTGTTTCATAGTGGGCAGGGCAGCTTTAAACATCTCATCAGTGATTGGGCATTCACCTGACTTAAAATAGTTGGAAAAAATTGTTTTCAATTTTTTCTTTAAATCTCCTTCGGCAGTGGGTTCGCTTTTTTATTTTTCCACCTTCTGTCATTGTTTGCAAGCTATCCTCATTAAAATAAGAAAACCTATAAATATTTGGGTGGTTTTAGTTAAAGCAGACACTGTATTTTCATCTGTGTGATTTTAACAAAGATCAGATCACATTTGCCCACAGAAATGTGAGAAATTCCAAAAGGTTCAGATACTGTACCACTGTATGTCTGATGCATTTTTTTTAATATGTCCTCCATTTTTACTTTATGGAAGTGGTCACTCTACACATTAGACAGTACGCCACGTTGCAGTAGTCTTCCACGACGCAGTGGTTAAAAAATGCTGTTTAAAGCACTGTGAAGCTGTGAAGCAAGTCGCATTGTAACCAGTGATAAGAAGCTAATTCTGAACAAAAGTTGAGCGTGTTGTATCGCATATTTAGTCAATGACATGTACACCCAACAGTATACATTTTATCACTTATTTTTTAACTTTTTGAGGGAAGCTGAGCTACCCTTGCTCTGAATCAAAGCAGTCATAAAAAGTGAGCTTGATTACTCACCTCTCTGATATGAATACCTTTGGGGGTTTCCATCTTTTCTATACGGGGCTCCATAGAGCTATAACAATTAATAGGAGCATCCTGTTGTATCAGTATCATCGAGGGATATTTATGCTCTTTCTTTATTGCTTTCTAAATTGCCTTCTGCATCTGCAGAAAAAACAACAAATTACCTTGTACTCAAATGTCATTTTGTATTCAATATTAGCTTTTTAACTGTTTTGACTTCAAAACAAGGGCTTTCTTTTGGAAAGCTGTATTGACTACCATAAAATTTAAAAGGTTGGCTTTTGTCAGCAATAATGAGGCACAACACAGACATGAATCGTTTCGTTATTCACAGGGGGAAAAAAAGAAAATCCTCTACCTTTTTTACCTTAATAATAGAGAGGCTGATTGTACCTGCCTATACCGACCAAGTGAAATAGTCAAACAGTGGGATACATGCTTACTGTCAGACGAGCCAACATCAAGTCACTGTTGCCGCGGCACAGAGCTGCCAGTTTATGTTTGATTAGGATGGTTATCAGAATTTGATTGGCAGCAGCATGGAGAAGGAGGGACCTAAACATTGTGTAATTAACCTCTGTGCTTGTATATATTCCACTTAAGTCGTGGCTAACACTGACAGCTTCCTGTCAGCAGCCTGCACCAATCAAGTACCTTGCTCAGAGATAGGGGGGAATACAAAGGCTAGATTTGCTCTGTCAGCACTGCAGTGTGCATGAAATGGTCTGATGAGACAATGCGCAGCATCTCACTGTGCACTAACAATGAAAAAGAGCCTTCAGTACTGCAGTGGGTGACTGAAATCATGAATACAAAAGCAACACACTTCATGGCAAAATGTGAATAAGGGGCCAGAACTTTGGCAAAGCCCTTCAAACTACAGTATATGGCTTGAAAACTGAAAAACATTGCTGAATTGATGTTTGGTGTGTGCTGATATCATTCCCCGTAGTAAGCACAATTGCTATTGTGCTACAATATATGCGACACAGAAGTTCAGAGCCCGCCGTGAGTCATAGCAGTGCAGTATATCGCATTAAACTAGAGACTTAATTGAGTAGGGCAGTGTTTTTCAACCTTTTTTGACAGTTTTAAAAGTACGTCCGGGCCACCGGGCCATTTATATTGTCGACCACTAAATTTGAATTTGCTGTGGTTGGGTTAAGAAAAACCATGGGACTTTGTGTGTTTAAGTTTATCATTATGAAGTGTGTGTGTGGGTGTCTTTGTTTGGTGGTGGGGGAGTCCTGTTCCAAAAAGAAGGCTAAGATGAACAAACCTAACGGAAGACTTAATGGAATGATGAACATGACTGTGTCTACTTTGGAGTTAGACTGGGGGCGGCAACCCATGTTTTAGGAGCCGCATTTTTGTATATGGTTGCTGTAGGATTACAAAAATGACGCAAGCATTCTTAACGTTTTCCAATGCTTATAAATGTGTGGGATAAATATTAAATTTCAACATTTCTGTCAGCAAAGATTTGCGTCATAGCCTGCGACACACGTTTCTATCAGCCGGGCGGGATGCCAGGCTGGTGGCTATTGTAAACAAACCGGCGGCTGTGCAATGGGCCATGATCCGAAAGAGAAAAATAAGTGAGGAGAACAGAGGATTCAACGTTTCTTGGACCGAATCATTTGCATTCATTGCCAATGCGGACGGATTGGGATTATTATTATTATTATAATTATTAGGATTGTGGAAAGACATTTCCAGGGAAAGCATGCTACATTTGCAGCCAAGTACCCAGTTGGGAGTGACAGAAAAAAATGACATTGCATTACTTCTGAAGAACTTAGAGGAGCGCAAAAATAGATTTAAGAAGTGGATTGCATCGCCAAACACCACTACTGCTGCAAGTTTTGTTGCAACCCGGGAGATAATTAAGCGTGGAAAACAGATGGTGAGTACACGAAGGAGACATTTATCAACATATCAGAACAACTATTAGCAGACTTCAAAAACAAAACCGAGGTAATCCAGAAAATCAAAGACATGCCCAGCTAAGGGGTGTGTTATGCACTTTACATTTTGTTGTGTTTCGAAACCAAAAATAAAAATGGCATCAAAAATCAGATTTTTTTATTGCATTTCTTTAATTTCATAAAAGCAATGAAACAATTCATTAATTGTAATGAAGTTAAACTTGAGGTGGCATCAAACAACAGAGTAGTCACGTGGTGCGTTGGATGTCACGTATTAATGTTTCAGCCATTAATGTTTCATCATCTTGCATGTGTAATGTTTCAGCTAGTAATGTTTCATCATATTGCTTCACACTCATGCATCACAAAGCCCTTTATTATGTCATAAAGAATAACTGAGAACACTATATAAGCCTCGAGCAGACAACATCCAGTGTCAGGTCGTCAGCGATTCAACATATGTCTGCATGTCAGCTTGCCATTATCGCTTGACCTGATAGTTTTCCCTTGCCTGTCAACATCAATAAAATCCTGTGTCTGCGATACGCAACTGGGTCCTCCGTCTCGTACATGACATTGGATGCACTGCAGGGAAAATAAACATTAAATCATGAAGGCTCATTATGTATTTTTAGCCAACTTAGTCATTTTGATAGTAGGCCAATAATAATACAGATACATAAAGCATGTGTTTGCTTCATTTTAAGGCTTATGTAAGGCTTTTCATTTTTTGCGGCTCCAGACACATTTGTTTTTTTGGTCCAATATGGCTCTTTCAACATTTTGGGTTGCCGACCCCTGGGTTAGGCCGTTGGTCATCCACGCACAGTACAATAGAGAATATACATAGATATGGCAGAAAACACAGGCAAGGCTGAGAAAGCAGTTTCTGCTCTTGCACCCCTCTTTAAAATAAACTGCTGTATTTTAGGCCAAAAGAACTGTTGTGTTTGATAGAACAATATGTCTATATACTGCCATAGCAGATTCATGGCGCATTAAGCGCCCGACCTATTTTTAATTTGTCCGTTTTACACTGGAGACGCCCATTTACAGACGTCGCGCAACCGGTTTTGTTTCAACCCAGCCATAAAATGAAGGTAAGTAATTATATTTATTATTCAAAATGTCTGACATTTTTAGCTTAGAATCATTAATTGATGTCTATTATTTAGTTGTTTTTTTTTTAAACGACTTTATAAAATTATTCACTCGCATATTTTACATTTTTAAACAAATTACGTCACAATGAAAAAAATAGTGTCTGTAAATAAGTCACCGATCTCTACCTCATAACTGTCGCTTAATTGTATTTTTTGTTTTGTTTCTGTCACATTTTCCCCAATATTTTAAATGAGAATCGATCCAAAGAAATTTTGAAAAAAAAAAAAAAATGGTTTGAAAGGGTAAATATTTGAAAAAGAAAATCTTGACCACTCCTTGATGTCTGCGATTTCTGCATCGCGACCCTTGCTATATTACCATGTTTCACCCATAAAAAACTGCCCAAAATCCGGCTGTGGCCATTCACAGCTGTGTCTTGACACTTGGTGATTGTTACGTGCCAAAGACGGCTCGCGAAGGGCGTAACATAATACAAGCCACACAAATGTACGAGTGGACACAAATGTATTTACACAACAATCAAAGTTGCAATGAATATATACAGAATGCCGACGAAGCGTGACTTCAGGGTAAGCCCAGGCCAAAACAACAAACAAAAGGAGCTACACTTAAACCCCACCCGCTAACTAAACCCTGATCATGTAAAAGGAACAAAGAAAAGACAGCGTCTAACCTAACTTCCTACTCTATACAAAACAGGAGAAAACGGGTTGAACAGAAATGGCGACTTACCCTTACTTGCTTCAGTGCTCTTATTTACAGTGGTGAACAAAAATGATCCAATAACGAATAAACACAAAAGACCTCACCGAAAAAGCGGGAGTGTATCAAAGTAGCGATCAAATGCAAACGAGCGTGAATGGCGAGCAAAGAGCTGGCGAGGAAGACCGCGGCAGAATGCTGTCAAATGCGACCTCATAGAGCGTTGACAGTGGCAGGTTTAAGAAGCTTGGCGGCTTTTTCCGTGGCCAATCAGCGGCGGTGACGTCGTCGGTCCGTCCTGCGTCGATCAGCTGTCGTCACAGTGGGAGGGGAAGCAGCTTACTGGAAGAATCTCAGAAAATTAACTAATAAACGGCCAGGGCCGTCACAGTGATACAGGCTACATGGAGTTTTTGGATCGAAAAGAGGTAAGTACGCGATAATAACTCATTAAAATCATGGCGTCTTTAAGTATGCTCTCTCATGCTCTCACCTCCAGTTAGGGTTTTGGTGTTAATTTATTTATTATTATATATTTTTTTAATGCCCTCCTGTTCAAAAATTTTCTTCCCCCAGAAAATTGAGATTTTAAGCTTTCCAATGATGTATCACACATGCATACAGAACCATTTTTTAATTTGGCCAAATTGGGGGTGTCAGAGCGGAACACCTGAGTGCTTTCGGCCAAATATAGAGTGCTCTTTTTGGGTTTTGTACTCAGACCAGGGGTGAAAGTGGCCAGAGTTCAAACCGCCTAAAACCACAAAAAAAAGCAACAACAACAACAACAACAAAATAAAAATAATAATAATGAAAAAATAAATAAATAAAATTAAATTTAAAAAAAAAAAAAAAAAAAAAAAAAAAAAAGGTTTTACACATGCATTCGTTCCAGGTCTTTATAAATTGAAATGGTCATATGTCGAGCAGGATTTTCCCATAAGAATACATTATAATTCCCTTAATCCGTTCCACAGATCGAAAACCTACACTAAATTCTCAATAAATATTAATGTTACTATTGCAAACATCAATTACAAAGAGCAAAACAAATACACTATAAATAAAAATCGGAATATTAATATAATAATAATACTAATATTAATAATACCTGTAATAATGTAACGAACTGGGTTCTAATGTGGCGAATGTGTTTGCGTGGTGTACCTGAACGCATCGCTTGGCTGACTCGATTGAGTGAGCCTTTTTAGTTTCACTTTCACTTGGTTTACTTGTTGTGGGGGACCATAAGCAGATTGTAAGGGGGGGCCAGGCCCTCCCTGGTGGCCAAAAAGTGTAATTGCATGTAATTGACTTTCCCCATATATGATTTTAAAATTAAAAAAAAATTGGTCAAATATTGCTTATAAAAGTTGTCAAGCAATAAAAAAACAAAAATGAATGAAATGAACAAAAAAAAAAAAAATTAGAATGAGTCAAAATTAGTTTTCGAACAAACCATGTGACTATTGTAATAATATGACCAATTCGTATCTGTATGTTCGACAAGTAATGTCTGCTCGTCACAGCACACGTAAGTCAGAGATACGCAGCGAGCTTGAGACAGCTGGTAAAAAGCCCGCCAGTGGACAGTTAATGTTGCTGATGCCTCTCCTCTGTTCTGTAACTAAAAATCTGTCAGTAAAAACATGAACCCTTTCTAGGCTTATTGGCTGAGCCAAAATTGTGTTGGTTCGTTCCACTGAAACGGATCTACATGACCTCTGCATTGTAATTTACATACTTTGCTAATTACTACCAAAAAAAAAGTCCTACTCACGGTTTCCAGTCATTTTTTAGTAATTAGCGTTTTCGTGTCGGTCTTTTTTTTCCCCCGTGGCGCAGTGATATTGATACGGCGGAGTCGTATCGTCAGTGTGTGAAGCCATTTTAGGTCACGTGCACCAATAGGAGACGAGGACTGTTGCTATGCGCTTCTAAAACAAACAATATGGCGGCGACCGTGTCAAGCTACGACACGAGCGAAGATGAACCAAAAATAAGAAAACCGCATTCGGAATTTAGTCAAAAGGCATCGAAACGATTCTATATGCATCTCTCAACTGTCCAAGGGCGAAAAAGGGCAGGAATTTGGAAAAAACGTGCAGAGCCCGCAAGGTTGCGTCAGACAATGGCTTTCTCCCCAGGCTCCGTTGAAGGATCTTGCTGAAAATGCGTCGACTGGGATTTTTAACGACATTCACTGCAGGTAAGCCACACGCACGCCTTTACTACAAGGTTAATTGTTATTAACTTATGCTCAAAAAATTCTTATTTAAACTAGTGTTGTAACTATACCATTTTTAGCCCAGATATCAATACCACTTTGTTATAAAATGTATATAGGGTACAGTGTTTCGAAAGTGAATCCAGTAGAACTTTTTATTGCATACCTGTTATGGGTGACAATGGTTAAATAAACCTTTTGGCTCAAGAACATCAAGCTGTAGTCAATAAAAGCCCTGATACTGACATGGCAGTGATTGCTGTAAGTCTGCAGATAGATTTACAGTGTAAATTGCATTTTTTCACAGGAGGAGGCAACAGAACGAGGACTGACGTCTCTAAGGTCTCTGCAGCACCTGGCACTAGTGTGTGTTCAGCACTCATTGGCATACATACATTCACAGGTTGTGACTCTGCTTGTGCCTTTCATGGCAAAGGCAAAAAACACATTTTCTTTTGCACGTCATGAAAAAGAATACCTGACTGGTTTTGCAAAGCTGGGCAGCAGTTTTAAACTTGACCTACAAACATTTAACACGTTGTGTAAATACGTGTGCCACCTGTTTGGCCAGTCATGTGCCAAAAATGATGCCAATGCAGATCTTTCTGTATGGCCTCGTCATGCCTTGCCAGAACATTCTATTCCCCCCAAAACTGATGCTCTGTACCAACATTGCAGGACAGCAAACTATCAAGCAGCAATTATGAAACGTTGTCTGACAGGTAAAATGTTCCTCCCTCCCGCGTTGATTGCGTCTGTTATTCGATCTTTCATGTCATCAATATTTGCTGGAAGTGGTGGAACATACACTTAGTGTATAACATATGTTATGTGCCATAAAGATGGATAATGAACTTTGTCTTTAACATACCAACACGTCCAGCAAGTACTGATGATGTGAAATATCGAACAACAGTTGCAATCAAGACAATAACTGCGACATGCACACGTTTGAGAGGAATTCTCATCGTGGCTTGATTTTGTCCGTGCTGCTGGGTGTGCTCACATTTGAGCACTTGTGAAACATGAAATAAAACTTGGAAGTTATCTTCAACACGTGTCCATCACTTCTTTTGTGATGTCTTTCATTTTTTAAGTATCACCTTATGATTTTGGCACATTATATTTTTGATCACCCTGTAATTTTTTTGTCTTATTCCATTTTTGCCATGATTCACATTTAGGAGGGTGTGGTAGCAATTGGGTTGATTTTCAGCTATTTATGATCATGGCGTGCATTTTTTATTTTATATATTTCATTGCATAGTAGGTTGTGATATTTTTAATATGACACATAAACCTTTAGCTTAATTCAATATATATTTCATTGTGCTGGGTGCAAATCATTAATGTTGAAGTGTTTCCTTCAAGAAATTAGCTACATTTCTCATTCTGAATTCACCTATGTGTATACTAAGGCACCAATACTTGTTTCAAATGTTTGGTAGATGTGTTTATGACATTTGATAAAGATTTTGTGTTGCCTGAATTAATATAACACTTAAAACAAGCAAAAACAGCAACACTATATCTGTATTTTTGTGCATTCACATCAAGATACATTTCTGGCTGGTGACTAAGTTAGGAGGGTATTAGCTTTGAACATTTTCTAAGCACTTTTTCCATGGTCCCAATAAAGCCATATTTCCACAAGCTTGTCCATTCGCAGCACTTCCTGGTCAACTCTAATCTTTAAATGGACGACGGTCTCACAGAAGAAGATGTAGCTGTCAGTGAAGGGTGTTTCAGTTCTGAAAAACACGCACACACACATAAACCATGTGAGAACTGTTTCATCCATATCATATTTACATAATCTTCCAATCCAAATTATATAGGCTTGTCTATTCTGCCATTTTTTCCTGAATAAAATTATCAAATAGGTTTTTGGAACTACGGTTAAACAGACTAAATACTATGTTATTTGTCAATCTAAACTTTTTGCTCAAAGTTAACAATCTAACATCATAATAATGACCGCTACAGCCCAGAACTCACATTGCAAGTCTTAACTTCATATGTGATCTGACCAGAAGCCCACAACTCCCATAGTTATTCACAACAAAAGGCGTGTGTGTGGCTTACCTGTAGTCAATGTCATTAAAAATCCCAGTCGACGCATTTTCAGCAAGATCCTTCGACGGAGCCTGGAGAGAAAGCCATTGTCTGATGCAACCACGCGGGCTCTGCACGTTTTTTCCAAATTCCTGCCCTTTTTCGTCCTTGGACAGTTGAGAGATGCATATAGCATCGTTTCGATGCCTTTTGACTAAATTCCGAATGCGGTTTTCTTATCTTTGGTTCATCTTCGCTCGTGTCGTAGCTTGACATGGTCGCCGCCATATTGTTTGTTTTAGAAGCGCATAGCAACAGTCCTCGTCTCCTATTGGTGCACGTGACCTAAAATGGCTTCACACACTGACGATACGACTCCGCCATATCAATATCACTGCGCCACGGGGAAAAAAAGACCGACACGAAAACGCTAATTACTAAAAAATGACTGGAAACCGTGAGTAGAACTTTTTTTTTTGGTAGTAATTAGCAACGTATGTAAATTACAATGCAGAGGTCATGTAGATCCATTTCAGTGGAACGAAATCCATTTTCTAAGCACTTTTTCCATGGTGCCAATACAGCCTATTCAGTAAGTTGTTTTATTCAAGAAACCCACAAATACAAAGTACACAACTAGCACCTTAGACTTATTTTTGCTTAGCCAAAACCACCTGAGGAACGAAGAGACAAGATGCGTCTTTTTTTTCAAACATAAGCTTTCAAAAGCGACAAGAACTACTGAGCAAGAACCAAGGATTTCAAATGTGGACAATGAAAAGCCAGAGAGCACCGGCAAAATGGTGAGCGGAGTTTCAATTTGCCCCTGTAAAGACACTAATGTAACATTGTAAACATACATGTTCCACCCGAATATGGCGTAAATTAATGCTTAACTACACGGCGAAGACGTAAACAGTGAGAGAGCGCCGTGCAGTTGTTGTGTGCAGCTAACATGGCAGAATGTGTCTGAGGAGAACTTTTTACATATCCGTCCATGACCAAACCTAAGTAAATATTCTTTTATTTAAAGAAAGTTTGTAGGTTTTACTTTGTAACTGCTGTTTCGCGGCCATTTTTAACACAAAGTTGCAATTTCTAATGGGGTACAAAACTTGACAGAGGAGGACCGTCATAGACCGTCTACAGCTGTATTGTTGAGCGAGCCATATCACGGATGCGCACTCCACGCTCATATTTTTCTATCATATCTACCTTCATGTCACTGGTAAGCATCACCTTTTTCCCTTTTTTTCACCACCTGCACTAGCAATATTGGAACCCATGTTGATTCCGCTCAGGATAAAATCTGCCATTCGTCTGTCTTGCGGGAAAACAAAAAAAACTGCGGTGCTGTCATAGACCGTCGTATTTGGAGCATGTCGTCGGATGTAGAAGCAAATGGCTAGTCAAATTTTACATCGGATGTCAAAAAGAGTGTCGAAGCGATCGTATGTCGAGGTACCACAGTACAGCCAAATGTATCACATTTGAGACAAGCATTTCCGGGCCTCATTGCAGTAAAAAAAAATGTTTAAAACCTTTTTGTGTTCGATCTCACTTTAGTTATATTTTTTTACCATGTGAACTGCATGTGATGCTTAATGTATTATTTATGATACAAATTAGAGAACATACAGTGGGGGAATCAAGTATTTAGTCAACCACTAATTGTACAAGTTCTCCCACTTGAAAATATTAGAGAGGCCTGTAATTGTCAACATGGGTAAACCTCAACCATGAGAGTCAGACTGTGGAAAAAAATCCCCAGAAAATCACAGTTTGATTTTTTAAAAAATCATTTGCAGATCATGGTGGAAAATAAGTATTCGGTCAATACCAAAAGTTCATCTCAATACTTTGTTATGTAACCTTTGTTGGCAATAACGGAGGCCAAACGTTTTCTGTAACTTTTCACAAGCTTTTCACACACTGTTGCTGGTGTTTTGGCCCATTACTCCATGCAGATCTCCTCTAGAGCAGTGATGTTTTGGGGCTGTCGTTGGGCAACACGGACTTTCAACTCCCTCCACAGATTTTCTATGGGGTTGAGATCTGGAAACTAGCAAGGCCACTCCAGGACCTTGAAATGCTTCCTATGAAGCCACTCCTTTGTTGCCCTGGCTGTGTGTTTGGGATTAATGTCATGCTGAAAGACCCAGCCACATCTCATCTTCAATGCCCTTGCTGATGGAAGGAGATTTTCACTCAAAATCTCTCGATACATGGCCCCATTCATTCTTTCCTTTACACAGATCAGTTGTCCTGGTCCCTTTGCAGAAAAACAGCCCCAAAGCATGATGTTTCCACCCCCATGCTTCACAGTGGTTATGGTGTTCTTCGGCTATAATTCAGTATTCTTTCTGCTCCAAACACGAGAACCTGTGTTTCTACCAAAAAGTTTTATTTTGGTTTCATCTGAGCATAACACATTCTCCCAGTCCTCTTCTGGATCATCCAAATGCTCTCTAGCGAACCGCAGACGGGCCTGGACGTGTACTTTCTTCAGCAGGGGGACACGTCTGGCAGTGCAGGATTTGAGTCCCTGGCGGCGCATTGTGTTACTGATAGTAGCCTTTGTTACTGTGGTCCCAGCTCTCTGTAGGTCATTCACTAGGTCCCCCCCATGTGGTTCTGGGATTTTTGCTCACCGTTCTTGTTATCATTATTACACCACGGGGTGAGATCTTGCATGGAGCCCCAGATCGAGGGAGATTATCAGTGGTCTTGTATGTCTTCCATTTTCTAATAATTGCCCCCACGGCTGATTTCTTTACACCAAGCGTTTTACCTATTGCAGATTCAGTCTTCCCAGCCTTGTGCAGGTCTACGATTTTGCCTGTGGTGTCCTTCGACAGCTCTTTGATCTTGGCCATAGTGGAGTTTGGAGTGTGATTGACTGAGGGTGAACAGGTGTATTTTATACCGATAATGAGTTTAAACAGGTGCCATTAGTACAGGTAACGACTGGAGCCTCCAGTGTTTCCCCTAGGATTTTTTGAAGCTGTGGTGGTGGGCTGCATCAGTCGGACAGCCTCACCATGTCGTGCCACGGCGAATTTTTTTCTTTCTCATTTTTTCCCCCAAGAAGAACCATAACAAAGATATATTTGAAATATTTCATTAGCTAGGCTAATGTTTAGCTCTCAGCTATGGTACATGTATGTAAAATGCGTAGCTGATTACAGCTACGTTACCCTATGTAATAATGCGACTTTTTTTCTCGTAGCAATAGTACGACTTACATCTCGTAGTGACTCAGGGTTGGCAACCCAAACTGTTGAAAGAGCCATATTTGACCCAAAAATAAAAACAAACTTATACAGTATGTCTGGAGCCGCAAAACATTAAAAGCCTTGTACAAGCCTTATAATTTTCGATGCTAGCTATACTAGCCTACTATAGAAATGACTAAGTTGGCTAGAAATACATAATTAGCCTTCATGATTAAATGTTTATTTTCCCTGCAGTGGATCCTATAGAGAATGACGCACCACGTGTCTACTCTGTTGTACGATGCCACCACAAGTTTGACTTTATTACAATATTAATGAATTGAAAGAATGTTTGTGTCATGTTTGTCCTCCTAGAAATCCTATTAAAACAAAAAATACATTTCCCTCCCCCATCTTTTTCCATTAAAAAAAAAAAAAAAAAAAAAGCTCCGAAGCATCGCTAAAGAGCCGCATGCGGCCCGAGAGCCGCGGGTTGCAGACCGCCGTCGTAGCCCTCCTTTTTCCTTTTTATTTGACCCTCATAAGTACTACATTACCACAACAATAACAGTCCTTCTGTCAACTGACCCATTTACAGGACTGGGGGAATTCTGGGGAAGAGTTTTACTTGATTCGGTGAGAAGGTGAATAGTTTTTTTCCCCGTTGTTCGTGAACTAAATTTCCAAACAAAGGCACATTTTTCGAAGTCCCAGAGCTCGCGAAATTTGGGTGGGGGGGAAGCGCATTTGTCAAAGTTTCGTCAGCCGTAATTGTCTGAAGTTGGCGCGCCGGTGTTGTGCCGAAAAATAGCCACTCCACGTGAAATGTCCCCCCCTGACGGGGGCGCCCACACGTCACTCGTACAAACAGCCTTTTCTTACCAATCGATGGACACGGAAATGACGTCCTTGTACCGTGAATACTGTGAATATGTATCAGTTTACTCTGCTTGAACTAATAAATATTTTACTGTGACCAACGCTCTGAAAATAGAGCAAGGCTTTATTTTGGGCCCCGCCTCTCCGCGCAAGTTCAGTCAAAGTTCACTTTCGCCGAAAAGTCTGATCCTAACTATTGTAATGCCCCGGATATGGGGAAGAAGAAGAGAAGTCTGTATTTGCTTAACCACTTTATTGTTGCAACAATAATGAAGAAAAACAATAACAAAATAACAGCGGGCTGCTACGACATGCGACAGCTATCTCTCGCTATCTCGCTCGTTCTCCCATTCTTCCTACTCGTTCCCCTTGCGTCTCTTAAGGTTGGGCCTGCATTGTTACGAACATTAGGCTACAATACACAATGAATAGGTGTCCGCTGAACTCCTCCCACCCGGCTGCCGCTAGTTTGAAGCGGCCCTAAATTATTATTTTTTTTTAAAAATAAATAAATAAAATACATCATTTGCCAGGCGTGGCGGCTTTTATTTTAGTGTGGCGGTGCGCCACAATCTGTTGAATATAGGGGAATCCCTGGCCTCATTAGTCCTCGTTAGAAGAAGTTACACCTCTTTGACAGCCAGAAATTTTGCTTGTTTGTAGGTGACCAAATACTTATTTTCCACTCTAATTTGGAAATAAATTATTTAAAAATCAAACAATGTGATTTTCTATTTTTTTTTCCACATTTTGTCTGTCATTGTTGAGGTTTACCCATGTTGACAATTCCAGGCCTCTCTAATTTTCAAGTAGGAGAACTTGCACAATTGGTGGTTGACTAAATACTTATTTGCCCCACTGTATATGTACAAATTAATTTAATAAACGTTTTTTTTTTTAAAAAATTACGTTTAAGGACCACATAAAGCTCTCAAATTGAAAAAAATCGGAATTTTCAGTTCATTATTTCTGGGGTCAGGTATTGTAGGGTTATCTAATATGATGTTCTGAACCGCCCCATCAGAGAAAATAAAATCCGTGTCTTCAACTCCTTCCTTTCTCTTAAAGATCTGATCAATTTTCCATTGCATTGCCCCATATCACATTAATTCAACAAACTTATTCTTTTTTTTGTCCCAGAAAACATGTGCATTTGAACCAGTCAGAGCTAACTATCCATGCTGATTACATGTCAGTATGTCAGCCAATTGAACCAGAAACTGGGGCCCCTGCCAGGCAGGGTGGTTAGGTGAGCACATGCACATATCAACACGAGACATCAGACACTTGCTGGGAGGACTTCGTGCTGTCCATAGAATAAATAAATAATAAATATCGGTGGAAACAGATGACGCTACACAAGCACTTTATTATGTCTGTTGTTAACACTTGTGTATGTAAATCTGACGTTAGTAGATTGTTTTCATCTTGGAAAACTCAGACTAAATTATGGACGTGACTCATCATTGGACATTTATCTCCAGCTACTAACTGACGTGACCAGCTTTCTGCTCACTGTCGTCATGACAACAACCTGAGGTCTATGCATATTGGTGATGAATTGATGCTGCGTATAGAGCCTGAAATTCAATGCACTGATGCCAGTCCAGATGTTCCAATCTCTCTGTGTGAATATTTAGAACATTAGAGAGTTACACATCAAGCAGTGTATAATACATTTATTGTATATGGCTGCAAAAATAGTACTGTAGCAAGACAGCTTCATAATACCTTGAAGAGAAAAGAGCTACTTAGGTAATGAACAAAAGCATCCATTTCCTATACTTATCCTGTTCATGGTCATACAGAATTTCAACTGATTTTAAGTGAAAGGCAGACAGCTACGTGGTTTGGTCCTCAGTCACAGAGCACATACTGTATGAAGGCTGAAGGCCATTCACTCACATTTACAGTGGGTGTGTTTATATGGATACCTTTATTCAGATTAAAAACCTGACCGGAATAAAATTCATGAATTATTTTTATTAAATACATTGTTCTTTCCATAGCTGAATGTACTGACAACAAAGTCACAAAAAAGATTATCCATGAAAATCAAATGTATCAACCCATGGAGGTCCGGATTTGGAATGAATTTCAAAATGAAAGTGGAAAAAACACACTACAGGCTGATCCAGCTTTGATGTAATGTCCCTTAAAACAATTCTAAATGAGACTCAGTAGTATGTGTGGCCTCCGTGTGCCTGAATGACCTTCCTACAAAGCCTGGGCATGCTCCTGAGGAGGTGGCCGATGTTCTCCTGAGGGAACTTCCTCCAGATTTGGGCCAGGGCATCACTGAGCTCCTGGACAGTCTAAGGGGCAACCTGGCAGCCTGTATGAGATTCCAGGAGACAGGTAGTAACTCCAGGAGAGCTGGACAAGGTCGTAGAAGGTCCTTAAACCCTCAGCAGGATCACTATCCACTCCTTTGTTCAAGGAGGAACAGGATGAGCACTGCCAGGGCCCGACAAAAAGACCTCCAGCAGGCCACTCGTGTAAATGTTTCTGGCCAAACAATCAGAAACGGGCTTCATGAGGATGGTCCAAGGGCCTGACATCCTATAGTTAGCCCTGTGCTCACTGCCCATTACAGTAGAGCTCGACTGGCATTTGCCGTAGACCACCAGAACCGGCATCTAAGCCACTGGCTCTGTGCCCTTCAATGATGAAAGCAGGTTCAACCTGAGCACATGCGACTCCAAATCTCGCAATCAGCTCTTCAAGACAGTCCAGAACAAATGGCGGGACGTCCTATACTACCACAACACCCGATAACAAAAAGAACTCCAAGTGTCATAGCTGAGCGCCTCTCAGACGGTGAGGTGAGCCAAACCTCCCACCTCAGGTGCCTCATTAACCCTGACCCAGCAACGCTGACACACGAACTTGACCGCCCAAATCTGCTACAGAAGAAGACCCTAACACACCCCTATTCCTGGCCACGGCCCGCCCCGCAAGAGCCTTCAAAAAGAGTGAATGTTTAACTAATTGTTGTCATTTTTCTCGGGAATCTTTTGTTGACTTGTGATATGGCGACCCTGGAACAAGTTTGCCTCCTCGCCTGGGTCTGTTGCTGCTTTGCCTTTCTGTATGACTGACTCTGAATAAATTGTCAATTTGTGTTTTGAAGCCTTTTTCCAGCTTTCAAAAATGAGTCAGTACAAGGGGTTAAGACTAAGGTGAAGTTTTTGCCTTGCACGGCCAGACTGTTCTCCCTGTATTTTTCAAACACTGTGAAAATAGTCTAGGACCCAGCTCCTTAATGGCCTCTCGAGGCGAACGAAATCATCCGTCCAATCAGTTCCGATTATTTGCTTGACATGTTCTTAACGAGCAATGTCACTCTTGCGTGTCGGAAGTCGTCTCCACAACAACACAGATGGCAAACGGGAGAGCCGAGAATATGTTCCAATCCGCGGTAAGATCAGTTTTAAATTACCAAAAACACATCGACACAAGTCATTGACAACAGTCTGTTTCACGCTAGCCATGTTGAATAAACTTCTCCATTCTCTGCTCGTGCTAGTTCCTTGTCGCTTTACCAACGTCACGTCCGCCCGTTGCTGATTGGTCCACTCCGCTGTCTGTTTGCTGTGGCTTGCTCCGCCCTGGGAATTTGATCCGCCGCACGGTTGCTGGAACAGCATGAGTCTGGAGTTCCAGTCCAGCGGCGTTTGGCCTTTTTGGCCGGGTTGTTGGATTTTCGCCGGCCCGGGTCGTTGGTCCAGCGGTTCGGCTGGCGTGATTCCGGCAATCTGGCTAAAAGTTCAGATTCCTTCAACATCCTCAGAAACGGTAATGGTGTTGCAAAGATGGAAGAGTAATTGATTAGATTAGTCACTACTGAACAAAATAATGCTGTTATACTCTAACGCTGTTATTAACAATACTGACCGTCAGGGACTGGAGTAGAAAAATACAACACTAAAAAATATACACTATATAATATAAATTATACTTACATTAAATCTGTTATTAGTTTAACTTTGACTATGGACTTCATAATCTATTGACGTTACACTGGAAACGGGGCCGATTCGTAGGGGGCCTATTTTCAAAAACTTCAAATTTAAAAATTTACAAAACCAAAGCTGCTACCGACCTAAAACCAAAACAGGCACCTACCTTAGCAATATATGAGTCTCCATGAGCAGCGGCATCAAAAAAGTCAAAAATAAAAACCCGATTAATTGTTTTCTCTATAAGTATAACACAATTTAAAATTGCTATAAAAGTCCCAGATTTTACACTAGATGCACAAAAATCACCAAATGCAGAGATAATCACCTATATTTTCAGGATCAGTAGCAATATTTAACATATCATGAATGTTTTTGACCAAAAAAAGCAACTTTTTTTTTATTTACTGCAAGTTTTCAACAGCATCACTCAATTTTACATCAGAAACTTGACACTTGAGGAAAATATGCAGAATCTAGCATAAATAATATGTAAATAGATATTTCATAAATTCTATATACAATCACAACTTATTATACAATAGAATATCCCTTTATTATCATTACACACTATATACTGTTAGCGAATAAGGCTAGTGGACGCCTGGCGTAAAAGCTTTTCTGGCGAAAATTCTTGTGAATAAATGCTTAAATACCCGAATTCTTCATAGATATGGACGTAAAACAGTCTCAATTCTTGGTTAAAAGCAAAGAAAGCGTGCAGCTAGCATTTATTTCCCGTAAACATTGCCAACTATGAGGCTAGTCAGTTCCATTTGTAAACAAAGAAGAAAATTCCTGCGAATAAATGCTTCAATCACGCACGCATGGTACGAAAAATATAATATTTACCTTGAATCCTTGAACAAATCACTCCTGAGACAATCCTTCCTGTTGGTATGCGGTACAGCTTTCGAAGTAAAATCCAATCGTAAGTAAATCCAAGCTTAAATCCGACATGAGCGTGTGCCGTCTTCGGCTATTACTAAATGAAGCTCGGCCGCCTCTGACAAGGCGTTGCGCAAAGAATGACGAAGTGTCACGTCAATAGATTTTTTAAGTCTATGCTTTGACCCTTGACCTCAACTTCCTGGTGTCCTTGAGCAATGTATATCTGGGACCTTTCAAAGAACCATCCGGCCAACAGATGGCTGCTACCACTGCTACTGAGAGTCGGCAAAGAGTTTGCCTAGTGGCCAGTGAAACGTAAATATTCAGCGGGGGCTGATGAAAAAACCTCTTCAGACAAAACTCATTAAAAGGTCTTCTCCCTGATGCATGACCATCTGTTGAAATTGCTTTCCTGTTCACTTTCACTACTCAATTAACAGTTATATCTCAGCAACTACATTTTTTTCCCATCCGGCTGCATCTTTGGGAATTATAAGATTTTCACGGAAAGACATCTCCTGAGTGCAATTTGCTAATCTTTAAAAAAAGAGCAGAAGAGAAGTCTCATTAACCCGACAGTAGCGTATTCTAACCCTCCCAACAACAGGAATAATCGAGGACTTTGCTCAATTATGTCGAACCTTTAAAAATAGGAATATTCATAACTGTACATAATGATTCGAATTCCATTCCAACTGCCCTTTATAGGCTTGACAGTGATGTACATCTGCCTTCCGCAGGGTCACCCACACAAACAAGGTCACGCTCATCACTCTTGGACAAGGTCAGACTGACTGGAATCGTAAACAACCTGGGTGCTTGATTTGCACGTTGAAGTCGAGTCTCAAATTTACAGTACATGAACTATAATGAATCAATCGAAGGGCAACCGGCAAAACATCATTTGATCACTCTCATTATGGTGCACACCAGAAAGGTTATAAAGTGTTCCGTGGCGAATGCAGATTAGAGTGGTACCTCCAGATACGAAACGTTTAGGGGTGTAACGGTACAAACAAGTCATGGTTCGGTAAGGGGTTACGCATTGCTTAATTTATAAATCACAAGGTGCCGGAACGCATAATACATATTACAGCACAGGGATGACGAGACGGGCGCAGATCCCGGAACATACGCAGAAACTGGTGCTGAAAACAAAGGCAAATGCCCACTTGCCATGCTGTGGGACTTTTCTTTTTTTTCTTTCTTTTCTTTGTGCTTTTCTGACTCGTTTTGAACGATCTTCCTTCTTTTTCGAAAAAAAAAATAGTAAATGCAACTGTCTTTTGGCATGTTGAAATACTGTTTGATCCTAGCTGCTTGCTCCCCAGATGCCGCAAATTTCAAAAGTTTTTTTTTTTTTTTTAATGTCAGGGAAGTGATTTGTTGGTCCAGCTTTTCAGTGCATCAACAAATCTCACTCTTTCAAATGACATTTTTTTTATAAACAACATGCAATTCTTGGGATTTGTTCTGTATAGGAGTTTATGCAGATTATTATTTTATTTTATACTATAATGTCCGTAACTAAGTGTAATATTTTGATATAATGTTTTCCAAGGCACCCTGAAGTGCACGCAACGTTACTGTTGTTTTGGTCACGTGATGCGGGAGTGAGATAGAGAGGCACAGCCTACCGAGAGTCACAAGTTGTGTTCGTGCTGTTAGCTCCATGTGTTAATAAGAAAGTTGTCAGCACGTCGTATGTTCGATACCCTTGTCAACAAAAAGCCCAAAAGAAGACACAACGCACGGTCTCTTAAAGAGACGCTGGGACTGGAGAGCTTTGAGTAGTAGGAAGCGAGGGGGAGATGGGCGAGAAGTAAAAGTTTGCGGTCGAATGTGGTGGCAGTCCGCTGTTATTTTTGTTATTGTTTTCTTATTGGTGCCACAATAAAGTGGAGAAAGCCATCAACAACTCCTCTCCTTTCCCCCATTCGGGGCTATTACAATACATTTTTAAAAAAAAAACGTTTTATATTATTATTATTTTCTATACACAACACGAGAGGTGCCAGATCTGCCCAAATAAGTCCAGGAACACAGGGAGGCCAAAATCAAGTGCCAACAAATTAACCCCTGGGGTTACGGTTCGGTACGGGTTCGGTACAACAGGGAAAACAAGTTTTTTTTTTTTGTTTTTTTTTATTCAGCAATTGAAAGTTTGCTCTATAGGCCAAATTTAAAACAGCTCTTATTGTTACTTTTTAAAAGTAAGATTAAGAATATTGCATTTGATAGTTCCCACTCCGTACATTCGCCATAACTTTCCTTGTAGTGATAACTTGAAATGATAACTCATTCGTACATTTTTGTTTGTCTTCTTTTCACCGTGATGTAGGTTCTTGGTTTAGGCTTCGACTCCCCAGTCAGTTGACAAGACAGCTCCCACAGACATTGCGCCACCCCTTCCCATAGTGGCCGACCCAGGCAGAACATTGAGTTGGTTTTCACTGTGATAAAATCAAACAAACGCTGCATTCTAACACTGGATTTAGGTGGATATAGGACAAAGGTTTCACTGCATACAAGCAGGCATGAGTGTCTCAAGAGTGATTTGGCCGAGGATTCAAGGTAATTATTATAATAAATAGCACCATGCATGCACTTTGAAAGGTTGTGAAAATTTTTTTTTTTTAAAAATCAATGGATAAAATTAGTTTGTAGCTTTGGCTTGAAATATTTACTTAAAATGAACGATAACTGCCCGTTTTTTGCTGTTAACCAATAATCTAGTTTTAAGTTCATTTCTGTTGAAATTCCGTGATTTAAGCGTTTATTTACACGAATATTCAACTTAAAAAGCTATGTTTTGTGATGGCCGCCATGTTGGATTACACAATACCTTAACTTTTGCTTGAAATATTTACATAAAATCAACAATAATTGCCCGTTTTTTTTTTTTTTTTTTTTTTTTGCTTTTAACCAAGAATCTAGATAGTTAAGTCTATGGTTTAGGAGCATTACATCTACTGCCCCCTGGTGTAAAGGAGGAGTAGCTCCGATTTTTTTTTTTTTTTTTTTTTTTTTTTTTTTTTTTTGTAGCTCCAACATATTCGCCGTTTGACTGCGTGCACCAAACCGTAGTGCCCGTACTGTGACAGTACAGGATGAATACAACAGTGTTCAACAGCTCAGCTTCCCCCAAAATGGCAAAAAATAAGTGATCAAATGTATATTGTTGTGTGCACCTGTCATTGACTAAATATGCACTACACACGCTCAACCTTTGTTAAGAATTAGATTCTAATCACTGGTTACGATGTGGCTTGTTTTATCATTCATTTTCGCAGCTTCATAGTCCTTTACACAGTATGGAAGCAGTCCTTCAGAGTGTGACCGCACACGAGTTAGGCCTGGCCAGGAAGGAGCTTGAGACGCCAATGTGTCCAACCAAACAGTTCTTTAATCAGAAAAAACAGCGGGTTTCCCCAAAAGAAAAAGGCCGAAATGTGGCACAAACAGTAACAAAGCAAACAATCAACTAAAATGTGTCAAAAATGGCAACTTAGGTCTGTTCTCATCAAAATACTCAAAATGTCTTAAAAGTGGCAACGTAGGTCTGTTCTCAAAATACTTTCTTCCAAGTCTCTCTGTCAATCTCCTTCCGCCTCCCCCTTCGCTTCATCTGGTCGTCTTTTATCTTGTCCTCCAGGCCAGCTGCAATTAGGTGGCTTAAGCAGCCAAACCTGGCTGCGTTGTGCGGCATGCTGGGAATTGTAGTCTTTGGGCTGGCGGCCATTTTGACTTGATTCTTCTGCTCTGGAAAAGGAATGTAACGGCCCTCCACTACCTGTCCCCGCCTGATGTCACACATCCCCCTCCCCGGGCCTGACGTCCTCGGCAGGTCGACGGAAGCCCAAAAGGCATCCCGGCGGGACAGGGCATCAGCGTTTCCGTGTTTCCCTGTGCACAACAGAAAACATGAAGGGCTGCAGGCTCAAGAACCATCTCGTTACCCTGCTGTTGGTTTCCTTGGTCTTCGCCATCCATTGCAGCGGGGAGTGGTCCGTCACCAGCGTGAATCTCCGACCCAACAAGTAGTATTTCAGGGTCTCCAGCGCCCATTTAATGGCCAGGCACTCCTTCTCCACAGTGGCATAATTCTTCTCTCTTGGCAGCAGCTGCCGGCTCAAATACAGGACGGGATGTTCCTCACCCCCACTGACCTGGGCCAGTACTGCTCCTAGTCCGGTCTCTGAGGCATCCGCCTGCACCACAAATTCCCTGGTGAAATCTGGGGCTGTCAGAACCGGTGCGCTACACAGGGCTCTCTTGAGGTCAATAAATGCTGCTTCAGCTTTTGTGTTCCAGCTCACCATCCGGGAGTGTCTCTTTGTGGTCAGTTCTGTAAGCGGGGTAGCTATCATAGCGAAATTAGAGATAAATCGGCGGTAATAATTAGCCAACCCCAGGAACGAAAGAACCTGTTTCTTGGTCACCGGTCTGGGCCAGCTCCGAATGGCCTCAAGCTTGGCCTCCTGAGGCTTTACCAAACCTCGCCCAATGGTATACCCCAGATAATTAGTCTCACTACACGCCACCTTACATTTCTTTGGGTTCGCAGTCAGCCCTGCTTGCCGGAGGGAGTCCAGGACCTTCTGCACCCGTGGAAGATGACTTTCCCAGTCAGAGCTTTGGATTACCACGTCATCGAGGTAGGCTGCAGCATATTCTTGATGAGATCGCAGGACTTGATCCATCAGCCGCTGGAAAGTGGCCGGAGCGCCGAACAAGCCGAACGGCATCATTCGGTACTGCCAAAGGCCTCCCGGAGTGGCGAAGGCGGTCTTCTCCTTGGACTCTGCTGAAAGGGGGACTTGCCAATATCCTTTTGTTAGCTCAAGAGTGGTAATGAAGCGAGCGTTTCCCAAATTCTCAATGAGTTCATCCACTCGCGGCATAAGGTAGGCGTCAAATTCTGACACTTCATTGACTTTTCGGAAATCATTACAGAAACGTATGGTGTTATCCGGTTTTCCAATTAGCACTATTGGGCTGGACCAGGCGCTTTTAGATGGCTCAATTACCTTCATGTCTAGCATCTTCTTTTTTCGTCCTCAACGATTTGCTTGCGAGCCTCAGGTATTCGGTACGGTTTCTGGTTTACCTTCTTCCCAGGCTGGGTGTGGATTTCATGTTCGATGAGATGCGTGCAGCCTGGCCTCGCCGAAAATACATCCTGGTTGCCATCTACAAGCTCTTTTGCCTGCTGGAGTTGGTTGGGATCCAGATCAGGTCCAAACTGCACTTGTTCCCGAGCCGGGGTGTCCAGGTCTCGGGGGGGGGGAAGACATGTGAACAATACCTCTCTCTCATGACATTTTTTTCAGCAGATTGACATGGTAGATTTGCTCACCTTTCCGCTTGCCTGGTTGTCTCACCTTGTAATTAACCTCCCCCACCTTTTAAATCTCAAAGGGTCCCTGCCAGGTAGCCAAGAACTTGCATTCTACCGTGGGTACTAGCACTAGTACTCGATCCCCGGGCTGGAATTCCCTGGGTTGAGCTGTCCTGTTGTACGTATCCCTCTGTTCTCTCTGTGCTTTTTCCATGTGTTCTTTTACTATGGGCATCACCGCCGACATCCTTTCTCTCATTGCCCCTACATGTTCGACCATGGTTCTGTGGGGGCAGGGTTGCTCCTCCCAGGTTTCCTTGGCGATATCTAGCAGACTCCTGGGCATATAGGAATAAGGTAGATCGAAGGGTGAAAAGCCGGTCGACGATTGAGGTACCTCTCTTACTGCAAAAAGGAGATAGGGGAGCAGCTGGTCCCAGTTCTGGCCGTCTTTGTTGATGGCCTTGCGTAGCATTGCCTTCAGAGTCTTGTTGAACCTCTCTACCAACCCGTCCGTTTGAGGGTGGTAAACAGAGGTCCTTAACTGTTTTACTCGTAACAACGAACACATCTCCCTGGTGACCCGGGCCATAAACGGGGTGCCCTGGTCCTTTAGGATTTCTTTAGGGAGACCCACCCTGCTGCTGAAGAGAAAAAGTTCATGGGCAATGTGCTTGGCATTGGCCTTTCTTAAGGGAATGGCCTCTGGATACCGGGTGGCATAGTCTATAATTACAAGGATGTACTGGTGGCCTCGCGCGCTCTTAGGGAGAGGCCCTACAATGTCCATTCCCACCCTTTCAAAGGGTGTTTCTATGATAGGCAACGGAACCAGGGGATTCCGGTACCCTTGTTTGGGGGCTTTTAACTGGCACTCTGGGCAACTGCGGCAATAATTTTCGATGTCCTTATGAACACATGGCCAAAAGAACCTTTGCAATACTCGTTCTTTGGTTTTCTCCACCCCTAGATGAGCCCCCATTACGTGAGTATGAGCTAACTGCAGAACAGTGGGGTGGTGCATGCGTGGTACGGGCAATTGTTCAACGATTTTGTCTTTAACTTTCACCACTTGGTATAAAAGCCTGTTTTTTACCGCAAAGTGGGGGGATGAGCAGGAGTGGTTCGGTCCCCTACCAACATTCCCTCGATTACCTGAATGTTTTTTAAAACATTGCAAAATGTGGGTTCTTGTAATTGAGCCGTGCCATACTGACCCTTTAAGGAGGATTCGGCCTCTGGGATCGCTCGTTCCTCGTCACTGGAGGCAGACGGTGGACTTGAGGCGGTTGAGTCTTCCGGCATGTCTCTTGAGCCCCTGTCTGCCGCGACAAAAGCCGGGGTGGTCTCCTTGCGATGTCTTCGCTCGAGCCTCTTGTGGGCTTCCCGCCACAACTTAGGAAAGGCCGGGCAGTCCGGGCCAATAAGGACAGGCACGGGAAGGGCCTTGACAACCCCCACTCGCACATTGAACGTGCCCATGGTACTAGTGAGCCTCACCTCGGTGGTCGGATATTCGTGGGTGTCCCCATGGACGCAGACAACTGGCATTTTCTATCCTCGCTCCACGTTGGGGGCCTCCAGGACCCACTCCTAAACCAAGGTCCTTGTGCTTCCGGAATCCAGCAGGGCTTCCACATCCCGGTAGTTGACCGTGACTGGACACATGGGCCGTGGGCTTTCACTTTCCCCCAGGAGGGCTGCAAACTGGGAGGGGGCGCTGCCAGAGGACTCTGCGGTAGGCATGGGCACGTCAGACTTTCCACACTGCCACGAGATATGTCCTACCTCCCCGCAGCGGTAACACCGACGAGCTTCAGGTGACAAGACGCTTTTTGACGGACCTAGTGCCTGCATTCTCCACCATCTGTGACCGCACACGAGTTAGGCCTGGCCAGGAAGGAGCTTGAGACGCCAATGTGTCCAACCAAACAGTTCTTAAATCAGAAAAAACAGCGGGTTTCCCCAAAAGAAAAAGGCCGAAATGTGGCACAAACAGTAACAAAGCAAACAATCAACTAAAATGTCTCAAAAAGGGCAACTTAGGTCTGTTCTCATCAAAATACTCAAAATGTCTTAAAAGTGGCAACTTAGGTCTGTTCTCAAAATACTTTCTTCCAAGTCTCTCTGTCAATCTCCTTCCGCCTCCCCCTTCGCTTCATTTGGTCGTCTTTTATCTTGTCCTCCAGGCCAGCTGCAATTAGGTGGCTTAAGCAGCCACACCTGGCTGCATTGTGCGGCATGCTGGGAATTGTAGTCTTTGGGCTGGCGGCCATTTTGACTTGATTCTTCTGCTCTGGAAAAGGAATGTAACGGCCCTCCACTACCTGTCCCCGCCTGATGTCACAAGAGTTTAGAGTGCTTTGTTTCACTACAACAAAATGAGACGAGTCATTGGCTAAAGGCTGGGTTTATGCCTCCCATCTGACACCGTACCTCTCTGGGGGGCAGTGGGCGGGGCGGAGCTCGGCTAGCCCGGACACTCTGATTCTTTCCATGACCATTCGATCAAATCAAATCAAATTTCCGTAATTTCCGGACTACAAACCGGTACTTTTTTCCCTCATTTTGAATCCTGTTGCGTGTGTAATGATGCGGTTAATTTATCAATTTTTCTAACAGCCGCCAGGGGCGCTCGAGCATAAAATGTAAGAGTGAGACACGGGGAATATATGTGTCGACGAAGACGCTAGTTTGCACTATTACCGGTAATTTAACTTTGTGCTTTGTGCATGAATAAAAGTAGCATACCATTATCTTTGTGCATAAGTAAAATTAGCAGACCCGTATCATGAAAAATGCTAGAAGAAATGCAGATGACATAGCTAGGCTTGGATGACAGGCGGCAAGAGATAGTTCACCAAAACTGCCCGCATGCGAAGAGCAACTTTTGTCTGCCAGTGGATCCTAACAGCGTGGACCAGTGTGAAAAACATCCACCATCCCCAACGGGCTTCGAAAAAGCCGGTCTGCTGCGTGACGAAGAGGACGGCACAAGCTCAGGGTGTGAGAGTGAATTTGCCTCATTATGAGAGACATTGAAAGCGACAACGAACACTATTCGACTATTCATATTCGACACTGAGGGTGAAGACTTCCATGGTTTCAGTGCACAGGAAGAAGATGAAGATGGCTAATCATGAGTTTTATGTTTCTAATAACCAGCACAGTTAGTGCCTTGTTGCTCGCGCTGTTTGGAATGAAAAGTTAAGGTTTGTTATTAAAATTTTGAAAACTGTGTATTTCATTGTAAATATCTCATGTTACTATGTGGACACACGCGGCTTATAGACAGTAGAGGTAATGTATGTACAAAATGTTTTTTTTTTTACGGCTGTCAAACGATTAAAATTTTTAATCGAGTTAATTACAGCTTAAACATTAATCGTAAATAATCACAATTAATCGCAATTCAAACCGTCTATAAAATATGCCATATTTTTCTGTAAATTATTGTTGGAATGGAAAGATAAGACACAAGATGGATATATACATTCAACATACGGTACATAAGGACTGTATTTGTTTATTATAACAATAAATCAACAAGATGGCATTAACATTTTTAACATTCTGTTAAAGCGATCCATGGGTAGAAAGACTTGTAGTTCTTAAAAGAAAAATGTTAGTAAAAGTTATAGAAATGTTATATTAAAACTCCTCTTAATGTTTTCGTTTTAATAAAATTTGTAAAATTTTCAATCAAAAAATAAACTTGTAGCCCGCCATTGTTGATGTCAATAATTACTTACACAATGCTCATGGGTGCTGAAGCCTATAAAAGCAGTCGCACCCAAGCGCCAGCAGAGGGCGGCAAAACTCCATAAAACACAACAAGTGAGCGTTTCACTGTTCTGTCATTTAAATCTTTTTGAGCGGGGCATCTGCGTTAATTGCGTCAAATATTTTAACGGGATTAATTTTAAAAACTAATTACCGCCCATTAACGCGGTAATTTTGACAGCCCTAGTTTTTTTCCTTCAAAAATGTACTGGGTGAGGATTGTAATCAGGGGCGCCCAATAGACTAGAAATTACGGTTATTTTTATAGCCCTTTACAAAAACCTGAAAGGTCGTCAAAGTGCTTTACAACAACGAAGCATATGCAGTGCCGGCCAAATGTATTGGCAACCCTGCAGTTCTGTCAAAAAATGCTCAATTTCTCCCAGAAAATAATTGCAATTTCAAATGCTATGGTTTTAATATCTTCATTTATTATGCTTGCAATGAAAAAACACAAAAGAGAATGAAAAAAATAAATAAATCGACATTATCATTTTACACAAAACTCTTGGCCTGACAAAAGTATTGGAACTAATACTAATACTAATACTAATACTATACTAACTACTAATACCTAATACTTGGTAGCACAACCTTTAGAAAAAAACTAACTGCGAACAACCGCTTCCGTTATCCGTCAATGAGTTTCTTACAATGCTCTGCAGGAATTTTAGACCATTCTTCTTTAGCCAACTGCTCCAGGTCTCTGAGATTTGAAGGGTGCATTCTTCAGACTGCCATTTTCAGATCTCTAGACAGGTGTTCTGTGGGATTCAGGTCTGGACTCATTGCTGGCCACTTTAGAAGTCTCCAGTGCTTTCTTTCGAACCATTTTCTAGTGCTTTTTGAAGTGTGTTTGGGTCATTGTCCTGCTGGAAGACCCATGACCTCTGAGGGAGACCCAGCTTTCTCACACTGGGCCCTACTTCATGCTGCATAATTTGTTGGTAGTCTTCAGACTTCATAATGCCATGCACACGGTCAAGCAGTCTAGTGCCAGAGGCAGCAAAGCAAGCCCAAAACATCAGGAAACCTCCGCCACGTTTGACTGTGGGGACCGTGTTCTTTTCTTTGAAAGCCTCGTTTTTCCCCCTGTAAACTCTGTGTTGGTGCCTTTTCCGAAAAAGCTTTACTTTTGTCTCATCTGACCAGAGAGCATTCTTCCAAAACGTTTTTGGCTTTCTCAGGTAAATTTTGGCAAACTCCAGCCTGGCTTTTTTATCTCTCTGGGTCAGAAGTGGAGTCTTTCTGGTTATCCTAGTATTGAGTACCCTTTTAATTCAGACGCCGACGGATAGTGGACACTGTTGTGCCCTCAGACTGCAGGACAACTTGAACTTGTTTGGATGTTAGTCAAGGTTCTTTATCCACCATCCGCACAATCTTTCACTGAAATTTCTTGTCAATTTTTCTTTTCCATTCACATCTAGGGAGGCTAGCCAGAGTTCACTCATTGATGACACTGAGCACGGTAGACACAGGAACATTCAGGTCTTTAGAGATGGATTTGTAGCCTTGAGATTGCCCATGCTTCCTCACAATTTTGCTTCTCAAGTCCTCAGGCAGTTCTTTGGTCTTCTTTCTGTTCTCCATGCTCAATGTGGTACATACAACGACACAGGACAGAGGTTGCGTCAACTTTAATCCATTTTAACTGGCTGTAAGTTTGATTTAGTCATTGCCACCACCTGTTATGTGCCACAAGTAAGTAACAGGTGCTGTGAATTACACTAATTAGATAATGAAGGAATTTAGTCCTCCCAGCCCAAACCGCACGGGGAGGCCGGCAACAGAACGGAAATGTGCTCCGCCACTCGACGCCCCCGAGCGGAGCCAGGCCAGGAGGAAGCTAAACTCCGCGCGTTCCTGTGTTAACCCTTTGCACACTGACTCCATGTTTCAAAAGCTTGAAGAACACTCACCGAAAACAGGTTGACAATTTATTCGTCGACAATGGTAAAAACAAGGCAAAAACAGACGACGGAGGGACAATTCTGGATCCAAAACAAGGCTACATGTTTCCGAGCAGGAGAAATCTGTCTTATCTCAGTGTTCAGTCTTTTTGAAGTCTTTGCTGTCGCGGGTCTTGTCGAAGGCGTTTCTGGGCGTTGCTTTTGGTCCACCCCTTGTTGGCCGGTTTGAGGCGGCTTAGGTTCGTGCGCGGATTGGGACGCCCGCTATCAACTTTGCTGTCCGGGCTGGTTGTGCTTGTTTTAGGACAAAGCGCTTTGTCCTTGGAGTTTGCTGGGAGAGCAGATTACCCGAGTATGTGCGTCACTCTTGTGATAAGACGGCATTGTGTATCTCTATTTCTTCTCATTAAACTATGGTGTGCTATTTATTTTATATTAGTAGTGTAGTCCTACCGTAAATATGAAAATGATACTATTTCCTGATTAATTATATTACGTGTGTTAGCCTAATGCAAACAGTTAGACGGTGCCTACGAAAACCTGTACCATATGTATGTGTTAGACTATATATGTGTTAGACTAATGCAAACAGTTGTATGGTGTGTGCAATGACGATATCGTTTCCCCTTCAATAAGGATCACATGATTTTTCAAAGGGTGCCAATACATTTGTCCGGCCCATTTTTGGATTTTTGTGTAAAATGATTTGAAAAAAATTTCAATCTCTTTTCTGTTTTTTGCATTGAAAGAAAAATAAATGAAGATATTACTAAAAAAGCATTTGTAATTGCAATCATTTTCTGGGAGAAACTAAGCATTATCTGACAGAATTGCATTTCATGATAAATAAAAGACAGGAAAGTATTATACAATGACATTAAGAAAAAAAAAACGAAAACAAATAAATGCTTCGCGATAAAAGTCAAAATAGAAAATAAAACAACAAAACAGATAAAATCCGAAAACATTAAAACCCTTAAGAAATAAAACCAGGGTGATCTGTCTGAGGCGGAATCCCTTTTTGATTGACAGTAGAATTAGCGAATTTATGATCTTCTCGCATTAATCTCGGCGGGAGGCATTTTTCCATTTCATTCTGTTGTTCAGAGTTGAACCGGAGACTTTCCTAATCATCATAGCGACAGTTGCTGTGTTAAAAATGACTAGCGAAAAATTGAGCTTATTTCTGGTATTTTTTTTCTATTGTAACTGCTTGTGTTTGGAGACTGGACTTCTGGCCTTCTATTTCTTTCCCTACTGAGCAGCGGGTGCCGCTGAGCATTTCCATTATCACAAAGCGCTCACATACGGACACAGACAGACAAGCATCCGCCACTGACGCCACAAAATGCTGTTGATGACCTCCTATATACTAAATACTGTACACAAGACATTAAAACAGGTTAAATCCCCACCGATCACTGGCTTCTCAAAAGTCGTTTTCATTTATTTCATGGATTGCTTTGGTCTGATTGATGGCCTGTTGAATTCCGCAAGCCTAGTGGCATGTTGTCCGGACTCGTGTTGCCACCCAGCCTGAACGTACACAACATATTGTGCTGTGTAGCTTGAGGAGTTCTTGAGGTTTTCCGTGTGGGCGCGAGGCCCGACTCACATGCAATCTGTTTTGGGGTTAGAGGCGTCAATAGTTACGACCTCCCTGAAGCACAACCACATCGCACATCTTTCGCCTGGCCGCTGATAATTTAGGGACTTTACTCAACGCCAGCTTGCTTTAATTACTGAGCATAAGTGGCAGCATTTGGTCAGGTTTATGGGTCTTCTTCAAAGAGCAAGCTTGCTTCAGACAGACCAATCTGTGGGACCGCAAAGCTGTAAATCCCAAGCTGAGCAACCAGCATCACTAACAATGCCCGAGGCCGAAGAAAACAGGACTGAGGTGGTTCATAAAAGGTTATTTTTCCTTTCATGTACCTGGGACAGCACTGTTGATCTGAAGGTTATTTAAAAAGCCGCGTTAAAAAAATAAAATGTCTGAAATATCGGATGATCAAATTCGCCAGACAAAAAGTGAGATTTCCGTACTTTTACAGTAACATTAAACTCTGGACTCTGCTGTCAAAACATTATTCGGACATACTTTTTCCAATGTTTTTTTTGTGTAAATGAACACAACCATCCACCTTTAAAAAATATTATTTCTTTAAATTTCACATTGTTCATCCTTGTAAAATAACTTTTTATTTGTTAAATTACTGTCACAATCAATGTTCCCTCTAATTTTTTATGTGTCTGAGCAGACACACAAGCACCCTGAGTACACTGAGGTCCACTGTGAGCAACATCAGATAAGTACGTGTAGCCACACACCAGTATCACGGCTGTTCAAAACTTTCGATCATAGCAAGCTACATGGCTTATTAAGAAAATGAAATAACAGCAAAAATTTGAGTTTGAATTTGAGTTGGCCACCTTAAAATGAAAAAGACAAAACTCGTTGTTTATGAGATGTGTACTGTGTTTCATGTGAGAGTCCTACTTTTCAATAGGAAGAGTCCTGCTTTAGCAAGGTGCATTTGTGGCATAGGGGAATTAATAAACAAAACATAATGAACAACCACCATGGGAGTACAGTGGTGCCTCGACATACGGTCGCACCGCCTAACGATCCTTTCGACATCCGACGTAAAATTTGACTCGTCGTTTGTCTCAACATATGATGACATGCTCGAAATACGACGATTTATGACAGCGTCGCGAGTTCATTGTTTTCCCGCAAGACGGACGTACAGAGATTTATTGGTGTGAGAAATCAACATGGGTCCCAATAAGGTTAGTGCTGCATAGTGCAGGTGATGAAAGACGGAAAAAGGTGAAGTTTAATACTGAAATGATTGAAAATTATGAACGTGTAAGTGAGCTGGCTCGACAACGCGGGTCACCCCTCTCCCCCCATCACCTACCTACACACCCGCTGACTCCTCCCTCCGGTCGCCGGTAAGTTAAGGTGACCATAGACTTCATAATGATATTGACGGGACCAGTGTTGTTAATAACGGCGTTACAATATAACGGCGTTACTAACGGCGTTATTTTTTTCAGTAGTGGGTAATCAATTACTTTTCTCATCTTGGCAACGCCGTTACCGTTACTGAGGACAGAAAGGCATGCGTTACTATATTGGTCGAAAAGTCTGAGGGAGACGGACTCACCGAGACGACAGAGCAGAACAGGAGTAGGTAGGAGGCAAGAAAGTTGTGACGCCGAGCAAACGCGATGCTAGGTAGCTCCAATAATACATGTTGTAGCAGATAGCCTACAAACTACGCCCACATGTTATGGTAGTTATGGTAGATATAGATATAGCTAGATGCAAAATGACAGACATGGCACTAAATGAGTTAGTAGACAGCCGCCATCTTAAAGCAGTAGACTTTTTAGAACGGCTCTGTTGTAGAGAACCTTCCTAGCGAACCTAAGTAACTTTTAATCTAAAATACTTCTAAATTGGCAAAATCTTGACTTGAATCTATCTTTAAATGATGAAACAGTTTTAAAACGATAATATGTCGAAAGTAGAGAGAAGGGAACTAACGCAATAATGGGAGCAATTTTAACAACTTTTAACAGTTGATTCAGGGTAAAGGGTAAATTAGGGTAAAGAATTGGGCTCGGGCCAATTGTACCAAAAACCTTCACAAAAAACTTCACATAGTGTGGCCAATTTTTTTTTTTTTTTTTTTTTGAGGGGGAAAAAAAAAAAAAAGTAATTATCACCAATTACTTTGCCAAGTAACTAATTACTCTTACATTCAGGTAATTGAGTTACTAATGCAATTACTTTTTGGGAGAAGTAATTTGTAACTATAATTAATTACTTTTTTTCAGTAAGCTTGACAACACTGGACGGGACACAGGGCGCGGGGATCTCCAAAGCTGAACGAGTGGAAACACAGACAAAGAGATTTTTACGTTGAAAATTCTTGTGACTAAATGCCTAAATCCCTGAATTCATCATAGATATGGACGTAAAACAGTCTCGATTCTTGGTTGAAAGCAAAAAATCTTGCAGTTAGCATTTGTTTTACATAAACATATTGAATGTGCTGCTAGTCTTTAAGCCACTGTGACGCCGCCTTATCACCACAAATAGCTTTTTACGTTTAAAATTCTTGTGAATAAATGCTTACATCTCTGAATTCTTTAGAGATATGGATGTAAAACAGTCTAGAATCTTTGTTAAAAAATTATTTGTTGTTTGGGAGATTACCGGGTCACTTCCTGTTCTGTAACCCAAATCAACAGGAAGTGACCCATAAAATGGCCCAATATTACCTAGTTGCCTGGCATTGGCTGTCACTGACGGCCATAGAAGTGGCAGGGTCCCGTTCCAAGTGGGAAGGGTTCATTCGCTGCCACCCTCCAGTTCAAATGTATTGAACGTCTACTAGTAATAAACTTATAACAGAAGGAAGAAGATAGTTTGTTTTTCTGTTTATTAGTTGTTTTGAAGAATATCCTAGAATGCTTTCCTGACCAACGTTTCGATAATCGTTGTATCGCCATATCGTGAGATCATCGTTATCATGAGCTTTGTATCGCAAATCGTATTGTATAATGAGGTACCAGGAGGTTCCCACTCCTATTCTCGAGGTACTACTGTATATCAGACTACCACATTAAAACTGTTCAGACAATAAGGACACTCAAGATTCCTACTCTCCGAGTCTAAGCAGCTATACAGGACAGTTAAAAAATAAAACATCTCACTCAGTTTCACCGCTTGTTCTTTTGCACATACCCCGACATCCATTCCATCTTAAAATAACCGCATTTCTGTTTTACTTTGGCTTGATGAGTGTAGTATCGCTGCCCGTTCCTTTCGCCACGATAAGGGATTAGCAATGCCTCTCTTAACTCCCCTGCACTGTAGTTAGCTAGCTAACCTACACGGCGTGTATGTGCAAGGCACATATGTGCAACACTGTCAATGCTATGATTGGCTGCGTAGCATAAGTGAAGTCTTTTGTTATTATTGGATAGACACCTGTTGTTCATTGCTTTACTTTGCAAAATGTTACAGAAAGGTTCGATTATGTCAGTTCTAAAATTAATTAAAACTGTAGCGCTTGCAAAGATTGGCAGTGGATGTTTCTTCAGTAAATTAGCACAGGAATCTGGCTCACTTTTTACTCTTTAGTTTTTCTCCGCACCTACCCAGGTCATGCACCTCACAGCTTTTTTACAATCGTGGTGCAGTAACTCACCAATGGGAGCGTCGCATTGCCGTATCAAGCACACCAATAAGAGTCGCGCTGACACATCACTATGGCGCCGACAGTCGTCCTAGTGACGCTACAATATGTTTCTGTTACATTTTATATTTTGTGCGCTGCATAGATTTTCTTGTATGCTGAGTATGTAGTGCGCACGCACACAGTTTAGCACTGGAAGTCCCGCGGGTTTTTTTTTTGCTATAAAGAAAGACCAGAAAGGCGTCAAATGACCCTGATACCAAACTGACTACTTGGCTTTGTCAAACAATTGACCACTCAAACAAACAATCAAGCATACAACCTCCCTACACACTGCTGTGGAGTCCCTGCCTAGCTGTGAAGTGGGGATTTCACTCTTGTTCGCTGCAATTAGCATCTTGAATATTTAAAAATCTAGGGCTCCCTTTGCTTTGTCAAACACGGAGATGGCCAGTCGCCGTGTTCTACAATATGATTGACATGGCAGCACTAAATGTACAGATGGAAGAACAAGTATTTGATACACTGCCGATTTTGCTGGTTTTCCCACTTGCAAAGCATGTAGAGGTCTGTAATTTGTATCATAAGTTCTCTTCAACTGTGAGGGACAGAATCTAATACAAAAAAAAAAGAAAATCACGTTGAATTATTTTTAAATAATAAATTTGCATTTAACTGCATGAAATAAGTATTTGATACATCACAAAAATCGAACTTAATATTTGGTACAGAAACCTTACAGATACCAAACGTTTCCTGTAGTCCTTGACAAGGTTTGCACACACTGCAGCAGGGATTTTGGCCCACTCCTCCATGCAGATCTTCTCCAGAGCCTTCAGGTTTCGGGGCTGCTGCCGGGCAACACGGACTTTCAGCTCCCTCCATAGATTTTCTATCGGGTTCAGATCTGGTGACTGGCGAGGCCACTCCAGGATCTCTAGATGCTTCTTACGGAGCCACTCCGTAGTTGCCTTGGCTGTGTGCTTTGGGTCGTTGTCATGCTGGAAGACCCAGCCACGACCCATCTTCAGGGCTCTCACTGAAGGAAGGATGTTGTCAGCCAAGATCTGGCGATACATAGCCCCATCCATCCTCCCCTCAATACGGTGCAGTCGTCCTGTACCCTTGGCAGAGAAGGAGCCCCAAAAAATGATGTTTCCTCCTCCATGTTTCACGGTTGGGATGGTGTTCTTGGGGTTGTACTCATCCTTCTTTTTCCTCCAAACATGACGAGCCGAGTTAAGAACAAAAAGTTCAATTTTGGTCTCATCCGACCACATGACCTTCTCCCATTGCTCCTCTGGATCATCCAGATGGTCAGTGGCAAACTTCAGACGTGTCTGGACATGCACTGGCTTCAGCAGCGGGACCTCGCGTGTGCTGTAGGATTTTAATCCATGACGGCGTAATGTGTTTCCGATGGTTTTTTTTCGAGACTGTGGTTCCAGCTCTCTTCAGGTCATTGACCAGGTCCTGCCGTGTAGTTCTGGGCTGATTCCTCACCTTCCTCATGATCAGTGATGCCCCACGAGGTGAGATCTTGCATGGAGCCCCAGAACGAGGCAGATTGACCGTTAACTTGAACTTCTTCCGTTTTCTAATAATTGCTCCAACAGTTGTTACCTTCTCACCAAGCTGCTTGCTTATTTTCCTGTAGCCCATCCCAGCCTTGTGCAGGTCTATTATTTTATCCCTGATGTCCTTACACAGCTCTTTGGTCTTGGCCATTGTGGAGAGGTTGGAGTTTGTTTGTTTGAGCATGTGAACAGGTGTCTTTTATACAGGTAACAAGTTCAAACAGGGGCAGTTACTTCCGGTAATGAGTGGAGAACAGGAGGGGTTCTTAAAAAAGAACTAAGAGCCGAAATATTTACTAGTTGGTAATGTATCAAATACATATTTCATGCAGTTAAATACAAATCTATTATTTAAAAATTATACAATGTGATTTTTCTGGATTTTTGTATTAGATTCCATCCCTCACAGTTGAAGAGAACTTATGATACAAATTACAGACCTCTACATGGCTTGCAAGTGGGAAAACCAGCAAAATCGGCAGTGTATCAAATACTTGTTCTCCCCACTGTTTATGTGTTGTATCGGGCATGCACCGGAAGGCAAGAGAGCCGGGTGGACTTCTTGGTGGGTCTTGCAAAGGAATTGGCTCACTCTCATGTGGGCACAAAACAGGCGCAGAAGGAAAAATTTCAGCAACAACCTCCAACACCTAGCCTATGTCACCACATAAAAAATGTTTTGTTTTTTTATTACACCGTCACTTGTACGTAGGCAATCTGCAGCTTTTGGAAGATGTAAAAAGGTTGTCCGCCCGATTGCCTGCTTGAGCGGTCCACTGTCGGACAAAGCCAAGGCACCACTGTCCTGCAAACACTCAAGATGCTAATTGGAGCAATCCAACCCTGTGGTTTTGCGAGGGGTGAATGGGAATGACTAATGAGGACCTCAATGCTCACAAAATATATGCTGATTAGGGCCAGATGACCCTTCTCTGGATACAAAAGGATTTGTATCAACTGATCCACCCTTGGTAGTTCTAGTTAAAGAGAACATTGGTCACAACATTTGACCAAATTTCAAATTTATTTAGTTTTCACAGGGAACATACACATTGAAGTCCCCCATCACACATTCTTCTACACAAATTAAATGATTGAATCTTGTCAAAGAATATTCAAAAATCAATTAAATCGTTTTGTGAAACCTTTTTTTTTCATTCAAAAACAGATGTTTTATCAACAAAATTGTCATACACATTAAAACTCATTTGTATTTTTTTTTTTTGCTTCAGTTAAATTGGAGCAGATTGTGCTAAATGTGTTCATAATTGTGTATTAAATCGACCGAAGGCCCTTGAATTGAATTGTCGCATTTCATTGTCCAAAGAATCGATCGTCTATTATACCATCATGAAATATTTGCCACCAACTCAAAATGTTCCCGCCCCCCTCTCGCCACCCCATCAATATTTGTCTAGATCCACCCCTGAAGAGACAGCTTCAACATGGTCAGAGCTACGTTAAGGTAAGAGAAGTTATAAATTGGGGAGGAACTCCTGACTTTTAGGTGAACTCATTACTGTTCCTAAACAACAGCAAGCTCTCTGCAAATGATTCAAGCCCTGAGGCGATGCATGCTAGACTACAAAGTCAGCCGTAGCCTCTTGCAACTGTTTGCTCTGACACAACAACTTCCCAAGAGCAACACGATGCCGTCATTGTTAACATGTTTATCAGAGTGTCTGTTATGCCACTCTGACCTGAAAATGGCATTTAAAAAGATTAAAATTCACTTATGAGACATATTTGAAAGATTTATGTGGGAGCAGATTGGATGCTTTCCACATTGTTGTGATCAGAGGACGATTTGTTGTCATGTGGACCCATGATATGTTCCAGTCACATGTCAAGTAAAACACAACTGACAATTCTGCTATGTTTGCCATTTTGTGGTTTCAAAATGTTATGTTACTCCTTGTTCATGCATGCGGTGGAACAGCAGGGTACTTTATAATGTGTCTGCAAAAAAGGAGTGGCTGTCATCCACAGTTGTACACACACAGTATCGTTCATCCAAAATGTGTGCATCTAATGCTGCCTTCATATGCTCCTTACCACTTGCTAACTGCAAATTACTTTCGGGCACTTTTGTTGTCGTTGCCAAAATGCATTGCAGATAAGGACTCATTTTGGTTTGTTGTGTGGGAAAAACTGTTTTAATACCATGATTAATGCAATTTAATACAAAGTGCAACCAAACTGTTTTTTCTTGGTCACCAGTGCAGCTGGCGTTTGGTACTTAAAGTTAATGGTGATTGACAGGTTTGTAACTTTGATCTGGCCAGAGAAGCATAGGTTGGATTATGATCAAAGGCACAATTGTGGTAATCATTGTTAAACTTTCATCTTAGTTTGAAGTGTGCTGTGCCAACTCATTTATTGTGTAAGTGAGAGGGTGTTCTCGGCAACGTGAGCGTCAAAGCGTGAGTAGATTTGTGTGGACTCACTCATATGAATTATATTAGGGTAACCAAACGTCCTCTTTCGCCCGGACATGCCCACTTTTTACATCCTGTCCGTATTGTCCCGTCGGGTTTTATAAATTCATGAAAATGTCCGGTTTTCGTAATTTTTCATGGGACCAATTTGAAGAGGATCCCTCCGGCAGCTGGGGGGCAAACCCTGCCTGCGTTGACATGGCTACCACTAGTAGTGGGAGAAGGAGTAGCTCTGAGAGGCGTTTATGCTTTTGTATTGTGTTACCGGCATCCCCAAGGGGCCGCTATCCTTTTTCAATATAACTGGCAACGGGTTAATTTGATTTTGGTCTGTGTTCCAGGAGTAATTTGGGCAGATCCAGCACCTTTCGTACTGTATATAGAAAATAATGATAATAATAATATGTGGACCGGCGATTTCCGTGGCTCGTTCGTCCTCGCTCCTACGTCCGGTTCTTCCTTCGGGGAGGTGATGTAGTGTTTAAAAGCAAGTCAGAAAAAGTTCACGGACAGCCAGCCAAGCCGGAGCGAGAAGTTGTTACCGTGGCAGCAGCTGGTCAGGTTCAGTGCCACCCGGAGTGGGGGCCAGCTACAGCACCAGCAGTCAGCCAGGTGGACCACCTACAGCCAGAGCAAAAGACCAGTACGGGGGGGGTTGAAACTCGCAAAATTATGGGTTTGTGTTAACTATTGTAATCACTGTTTTTTTTTTATGTTTTACAAGTTAGACCTGTTGAGAAACTAATTGCTTTGTACTATGATAACATTTAAACCATTGATATTATCTGAAATTGAGGATTGTAAGTCCCACACCATGACAAGTGGGCATTTGCTTTTTTCAGCACCATTTTCTGCGTATGTTCTGGAACCTGTGTCCGTCTCGTCATCCCTGTCATATGTACTTTGTGTTCCGGCACCTTATGATTCACAAATTAAGCACTGATGACTGACATTACAAATATAATGCAAAAGAAGAAATTGGGCTTGACAAAAAAGAAAAAAATAGCGTCTGTAACTAGGTCACAGATATCTACCTCATTACTATCACTTTACTGTATTTGTTTTGTTACTGTCGTATTTTCCCCGATATTTTAGATGATAAAAAATCGATTCAAACAAAGACAAAATGAAAACCTTTAAAACAGTAAATATTTGAAAAAGAACATCTCGACCACTCCTTGTCTGTGAATTCTGCATCGCAACCCTTGTTATATTACCATGTTTCAAGGATGCAAAACCATCTCTGAAAGTCTGAATGTTCATCAATTGACAGTCAGAGAAGTTGGCTACAAATGGAGAGAGTTTGGCACTGTTGCTTCTCTCCCAAGGACGGGCAATCCACCAAAGATGACGCCAAGAGTTTAGCGCAGAATACTCAGAGAGGTAAAAAAGAACCCTAGAGTGTCTGCTAAAGATGTACAGAAATCACTGCCACAGTCCAATATAACTGTGCACACATCGACTATATGTAAAACTATGACCAAGAGTGGTGTTCATGGGAGGACTCCACGGAGGAAGCCACTGCTGTCTAAAAAAAAAAAAAAAAAAAAAAGTATTGTTGCTCGTTCAATGTTCGCAACAAAGCACGTGGACACTCAACAGATGTTTTGGCAATTTTTTTTGTGGACTGATGAAACTAAAGTTGAATTGTTTAGGAGAAACACACAACTTAATGTGTGGAGGGAAAATGGAACAGCTCACCAACATCAACACCTCATCCCCACCATGAAGAATGGTGGAGGGAGCAGCATGATTTGGGGCTGTTTTGATGCCTCCGGGCCTGGACAACTTGCAATCATTAATGAAATAACTAATTTAAAAGTTTATCAGGATTTTTTGCAGGAAAACCTAAGGCCGTCTGCCGTCTTGAAGCTAAAAAAGGAATGGATGCTGCAACAAGACAATGATCCAAAACAAAGACGGAAATCAACTTCAGAATGGTTTTAGAAGAACAAAATACACGTTCTGGAGTGGCTAAGTAGAAGTCCAGACTTGAACCCCATTGAGATGCTGTGGCATGGTGTAAAACAGTGTTTTTCAACCTTTTTTGAGTCACGGCACATTTTTACATTGGAAAAAATCTCGCAGCACACCACAAACCAAAAATGTTCCCAAATTATTTTCTGTACAGTATATTTAATTATAAAATCATTTCTGAGTGTGTATACTTACTCAGTGTGAAATTTGAGCCTGTTTAGATGAACACAAAGTTGATATCCTTATTCTTTTAACAGCTATCAGTTTTTCTCTGTTTTAATTTTTTTTTAATAGCAGTTAGGCTTGAAAAAGCTCAGAATTATCAGACAGGGGGACTTGAGCAATGTCTTTCAATGTCCGCATCAGGGCCGAGCATCTCGCAGACAATGGCTTTGCAGGCAGATAGTATAAATTGTCTCTGTCACAGTGTGGGACTTTTTGGATTTAGCAACAAGGTACTGGCTTTGAGGGCTTTCTTATTTAGCATTGTAGTTATTCTCAAAAAACTTGCCTGTTTCTCTGAGTTTTCACGAAGGGGAACAAAATAGTCCACTTGTTTTGAAGCGACGGATGTTTCGTTTGAAGATGACGTTTAAGCTTGCTTGCCACCATGGCGCTGTTGGATAGCTGCTTGTGTCGTGTTCAAGAACTGCTCGGATTTCTAGCCATTGGCCACCTTGCTGTCCTCAAAAATGTGTTGTAATAAAACACAGGGGGAGGATTGACGATCGTCACATATGGATAAAACACGAAGGACAGTTTCGAGTATATCGACACATGACGTGTCAAACCAAATGATGTGCAGTAGACGTCCCGGGGTCCACATTGTCGTTGACAGCAAGGTCGCTAATGGCTAGAAATCCGAGCAGTTCTTGAACGCAACATACTCATCTGCACACGACCGAGAACTTTCCACCTACTCCTTCCTTCCTTCCTTCCTACTGCAACTCCGCCCGACGACGTAACAAAAAAAAAAAAAAAAAAAAAAAAAGACATTGGATAATTTCTCGCGGCACACCTGCGGATCTCTCACAGCACACCAGTGTGCCATGGCACACCGATTGAAAAACAACTGATGTAAAAGACAGCGATTCATGCCAGACATCCAATGAATCTGACTGAACTACAGCAGTTTTGTAGAGAAGAATGGGCTAAGCTTATTCCTGATCCAAGTGCCGGACTGTGGGCAGTTACAGGAAGCGTCTAGTTGAAGTTGTTGCTGCTGAAGGGAGTGCCACAAAATATTAAATGTGATGGTTCACGTACTCATTTTTCCCCCTTCTGTCATTGTTTGCATACTATCCTCATTAAAATATGAAAACCTATAAATGTTTAGGTTGTTTTAGCTAAAGCAGACACTGTTTTTTCATCTGTGTGATTTTGACAAAGATCATATATTTGATGATTATATGCAGATAAGCGAGAAATTATAAAAGGTTTAGATACTTTTTCATACCACTGGGTACATATTTATATACAAACATATATAATACAAATGCAAGTCTGAAAAATCCAAAGAGTACCCCCCCCCCAAAAAAAAACCAAACAAACTTGAATCATCAGTAAGAAGTATTTATTCACAGATACTGTAAAAGTAAAACACAAGCTGCCATATCATACATTTTTACACAGGGTTTGAAAATCCTATACAAAAACAAAGATATTCGAAAATATGAGTTTCGATATGAAATATGACCTTACATAAAATAATTTCTTGGAAAAAAGGTCTTGGTTTGGTACTATAGGTATTTCATTCAGAAGCCTAAACCCACGTTGGTGAAAAGTGAAGTTATTGTAAAAAAGTCGTATGGTAAAAATGGATAAAAATCATTGCTTAAAAAAAATGATCCCCAAAATCTCATGCAGCATCTTCAGAGAGGGCCTGAGAGAGAAATTCTTTGTTAAATAAAGCAAACAAATGTCATAGCTAAGAAATAAAAACGCACAAAACTACAAAAAAAGTTCATCATGATCATTTTGTGTGATTTCCCCAAAAATGGCATACAGATGGCGAAATAACATCAGCACCGTTTGTTTGTATTTGCTGCATAATTTAATGGCAAACCAATTCCTCAATTAAAAAGAAACATCAAATAAAATAGTCCAAGACAGAAAGTCAACATGTGAGTCAGTCACGATCGTTTCAGTACAAAGTGGAATGCATCAAGCTGAGGTTCAGCTATGACAAATGAATGACAAACAATAAACAACAAGTATATTTGTGCTTTCTCCTCTGTGCCTCTCTCTTTTTTTTTTTACATTGTATAGATAGATCCCCATTTGCTGTCAGCGTAACTATTCATCATGCTTTTCTTATTTTTAGGCTTGTATAGAAAACATGAGCACATGTGGAGGCACCAAAGAGAACACTTAACACTAACTGTCCATCACAGTGGCTCTCTGATTGATATGTTTGGCTTATCGTCCAGTTTTGTGCACACACAAAATACTGCTCCACCTTAGTGCATCCACTGAGACTCATTGTGATCAAGGCAACTGGAGGGACAAAAAAAAAAAAACACACACAAAAAAAGAAAAACATTCAATCAACTTGCAGTATTCCGTAGACAAGTTGGCAGGTGATGGGTGATGAGAGCAAATGCATCGTTCATGAAAAAACAGTTTGAAGAGCTATAAAATTACAAAAGTCAACATACTGTAGCTATGCAGGTAGAATTGTGTCTTTATTATTGAATTAAATAAAAAGGTTGCATCGATCGAGATATATATTTTGAATCCAAAAAAATAGTCACTTCAACCAAATTGATTCTTGCTCCTTCATGCTTTTCAGAAATACGCCATTGGTGTAGACACTTGTCACTCAAACATGTCTGAACAATGGTGAAGCGTGACAGTTGTGTCAAAATGATTTAATCAAAAAACAAGGGAGTTCAAAACCTTTTTATCTACTTCAATAAAAAAAAAAAGTATTTTCTATGATTGAAAAAAAAAAAAGTTTATATTCTTTGAAGCAACTTATTTTTTGATTGAATTATAAAGACCCCAAATTCCTACCCAAAATATGGCCTAAACACAAAATATAACTTCAATCAAAAAAATTATTTCAATCAAAATCAAAATGCCTTCAATAAAAAATAAAAAAAAACTTTTAAAAACTTTTTTCACTTCAATCCAAAAAACAATCAAGCATAAAAAAAAAAGTATTTTGGGGGTTTGAGGTGATATTCTTTTTTATATATTTTTGTTTGTTTGAAGCAACTTATTTTTTTGATTGAATTATAAAGACATAAATTTCCTATCCAAAATATGGCCCAAACACAAAATATAATTTCAATCAAAAAATTTGTTTCAATCAACTTCACTTCAATAAAAAAAATATTTTAAAACATTTTTCACTTAAAAAAAAAAAAAAAAAAAAAAAAAAAAAAATTCAAATTATATTTTCAATTTAAAAAAAATCTAATTGTTTTTTTTTTTTTTTTTGGGAGGGGTGGCAATTTTATTTTTACATGAGTTTTTCCATGATTGAAAACATTTTTTTTAATTGAGGTGATATTCGTTTTAATATGTTTTCGTTTGCTTGAAGCAACTTATTTTTTGACCGAATTATAAAGACATAAATGTCCTACCCAAAATATGGCCCAAACACAAAACATTACTTCAATCAAAAACAAAATTGTTTCAATCATCAAAAAAATTCACTTGAAAAAAAGAAAAAGTAGTCTTTTCTATTTTTCAAAAATCTTTTTTCTTTTTTTTTGGCTTCATCAAATTTTGATTGAAGCAACTTTTTTTGGATTGAATAATAAAAACACAAATCTACCTCCATACATAAGGCGCAAGAGGTTGAATCATGAAAATGCTGACTGAGGTTTTAAACAATAGAAAAGGCAAATTCCGGTAGCGCAATAACATTAGCTTATTGCTTTTTCTTTTTTCCTCCTCTTTTTTTCTACCTTTTCAATGACATTTTTTTACACACCAAGAGATCATAAATACACTTTACAATGCAATATAAAATATGTGTTCTTAAAAGCAATATGTTCAGGGTTTTTTGCTCATGTTTTGGGAGAAATGAAAAACAATGACATGAAAGTATTTTAATAAAGGCACTTCCAGGTGTTCACTCACTCTTGAGAGTATGTGATATCCACCGCTATGCGTTTGTGCTCACGTTTCGTTTATTCGCCTTCAAACACGTCCTGGACGAGGCACTAGAGCAGAGTGGTTACGATTTTTTTTGTTTTCATACAAAAACCTCTTTTTAGCGAGGCCAGGGGTGTCAAATGTGCGCCACGGGGTCCAATCTGGCTAATGGGATTGCACATTGGAACCAATTCAAACTGTACATACAAAATCCCATGCTTTTATTTTGACACTGGAGCCGAGATGATCTAATTGCCATAAATGTGGCTCGAGTTTGACACCCCTGATCTAGTCATTCTTCCATTCAGTATTAGCCTGTTAGTTGCTGCTACATATCACCATCCTTCTTCACTTACGCATTTCCCCACATAGACTCCCATCTCTTCTCAAACTTCAACTTCCCGTGGTTCCTCGTGAGTGGCACCGGCTTGCGTGCTGATGTCGAAGCAGGTCACCATCATGACACGCGACTTGCACAAGTTCACGCAAAACTCCAGCTCCTCCGTGACCCTCTCCAAAACGTCTAGGTACTCCGGAGACTCCTTATCCAAATTTGGGTCCAAGTCAACTTTTCACACAAAAAAAAAAAAAAAAAAAAAAAAAAAAAGACAACAAGAATGGTATTTATTAAGGGTGTCACAGTTCATATGGATACATTTAACCGTTTCGGTTTTGCATGTTCGGTTTGGTTCGGTTCACTTTTGTACTGTTTTGATTTTAAGTGTCGGACACTCAGGGCTCTACATAAATCCTGCAAATCAGGGGGTCACCAACCTTTTTTGCACCACGGATTGGTGCGATGTTGGCCTTTTTTTCACAGACCGGCAGAAAAATAGTGCCAATTGTATTTCTGCTAACATGCTAATCGATAATCGCCATATGACCATAGACTTCATAATATAATGATGGGACACGGGGCGCAGGGCCAATTAATAGGGGGCCTATCTCCATCAAAGCTGACCGAGTGGAACCACAGACAAAGAGCTTTTTATGTTGAAAATTCTTGTGAATTAATGCTTAAATCCCTGAATTCTTTATAGATACGGACGTAAAACAGTATAGATTTTTGGTTAAAAGCGAAAAAAACGGGCAGTAAGCATTTATTTTACGTAAATATGTCGAAATTGCTGCTAGTCTTTAAGCCACTGTAGCGCCGCCTTGTCACCACAAAGAGCTTTTTACGTTGAAATTTTGTGAATAAATGCTTAAATCCCTGAATTCTTCATAGATATGGACTTAAAAAAGTCTCAATTTTTGGTTAAAAGCAACAAAAAAAAACGGGCAGTTAGCATTTAGTTACGTAAATATGTTGAATGTGGTGCTAGTCGTTAAGCCACTGTGGCGCCGCTTTATCTCCACAAAGAGCTTGTTATGTTGAAAATTCGCGTGAATAAAGCCTTAAATCCCTTAATTCTTCATAGATATGGATGTAATACAGTCTCGATTCTTGGTTAAAACAAAACAAAACAAAACAAAAAAACGGGCAGTTAGGATTTATTTTACGTACATATTGCAAATTATGACCCCAATGCCGTAGCGGTTAGTTTCTCCCATTGATTTTCTTCCCAATGTTTCAAAATGCATGCATGGTATGGAAAATATAATAATCACCTTGAATCCTCGAACAAATCACTCCTAAAACAATCCTTCCTGTTTGTATGCAGTACAGCTTTTGTACTTTTTCAACCTAAATCCGGCGTTGGATCGCTGCATCTGTTTGAAAATAACTGCGAGTGACTGAAGCGGAGTGTTGGACAGCCCCCCACTTGAAGGCATGGCGCAGTGTCTGGGGAATGTGTCCCGTCAATATCATTATGAAATCTATGGTATAACATTATGACATGATTATTACGGTCTCATGAGAGTCTTATGAACCTACTGCCAAATAAAAAATTACTGACTAGTCATGTTCAGGTTGTTGCCGCTAAGGCTTCAAAGCTTACAGTTTTGCTTGTTTATTCATAATTTTAAGATTTTTGAATTGTTACAATTTACATTTTAAATTTATGAACTCAGTGTCATTTATTTGAAATATCACCCAAAGGGGTCACTTTTATTTATTTGCACAAGTTTTATTCAGTACATTTTTAAAAAATAAAAGCATTTAAAGTAGTTATAGTACCAAAAATAAACTGAACTGAGCACTTCCGAAACCAAACGTACATTTTAGTGTACTGTTACACCCCTAGCAAGGGCGGACTGGCATACGGGGTATTTCTCCGGTGTTGGGAGAATTAAGTAGGGTCGCAATTCCTGACATAAGTAGGGTTAAGTCTCACTACACGAGTGAAATGCGACCCTACGTATTTTAAATGTACATGGGTAAACACTATCAACACTGTAAAATACATAACACCACCATTATGATCATCATAGGCTTCATAATGTTATTGACGGGTCAGATCGGTCATGCACTGCGCTTCGCCTTCAAGTAGGGGGCCGTCCATATCAAGAGGAGCTATTCACAAACACACGCATGCAGCAATCTAACGCCGGATTTCTGTTGAAAAAGTACGACAGCTGTACCGCATACAAACAGGAAGGATTGTCTCAGGAGGGATTTGTTCGAGAATTCAAGGTAATTATTATATTTTTCGTACCATGCGTGAAACGTTGTGAAAAAAATCAATGGGAGAAATTAGCCACTACTGCATTGGCATCATAGTTCGCAATATTTACGTAAAATTAATGCTAACTGCACTTTTTTTTTCTTTGCTTGTAACCAAGAATCGAGGCTGTTTTACGTCCATATCTATAAGAATTTGGGGATTTAAGCATTTATTCATAAGAATTATCACCTGAAAAGCTCTCTTTACATCAGGCGGCCGCTAGCTACACTCATTAACAGACTAACATTGTGCTTTGACACTAGGCATGTGCCGGTATGAGATTTTGACGGTATGATAACCATGGGCAAAAATACCGCGGTTTCACGGTATCACGGTATTGCAATTATAGCTCCAAAATGTGTTATTTTGAGATGTATGGGTTAATTTTTTTTTTTTTTCCCATTGAACAGGATTTTTTAAAAAAAATTCAGAACATTGCAACGTTGCAAATTGGAACATGAATATATTGTTAAAATAAATTATCAATAAAAAAATATATATATATTTTAAATAAGATTAAAATAAATATAACTTATAGACTATACCCACAGCCACAGCTCAAGTTGCTCAAGATTAGAGCAAGAACAAAATAATTTCCATAAAAAAGGTAAAAACACTTCTGAATAAATTTTTTTTTTTAATTCTACTGCATGACTTTTTTTTTTTTTAGGGTGGAAAAGCTCAAGTGAAGTTTCGCCATTTTCAGCCACTGTGTCAACTCTAGTCCACATGATGCCATGCCTATGTGTTAAAAAACAAAGAATTCATAAGTTAAAAATGTATAAGTTAGTTTAAAGTGTAAATATTGTTGTGGAAAGGTTTCATCTAAACAAACAAACAAAAACAAAAAAACATTGGGAGTGAGACCTCTCCTTGATCCAGCGAATGTGGATTTGTGGTTAGGGCAAGAGCATCTTTCGCAATTAGTGATCTTTGATGCTATCCCCTTTTCCCCTTCATTCAAGCGAATCAAGCTTGTTTTCTCACTCTGCAGCTGTACACTCGACGAAGTTGCTCTCCCAGCTATGCCTAGGCTTACATTCGTCTTTGTAAGCTTTTAGTTAGTTTGTATATTGAATTTGAAAGGAAAATGTGTGTTTTGTTTTTGGCGAACTTTTCATGGTGCTAATCTGTTGAAGCTACTCACACATGGAAAAATACAATTGTACAATGTTTTAAATGTATTCATTTTGTATATTCCATTTACCATGATTTGAGAGCTCAATAAATTGAAGAAATGTATGCCTTATGTTTGGAGTATTAGTTTTTGGGTTCACTGGCTGTCACTTTCACACACAGCAACAAACGGGAGGGGGTGAGCGCTGCCGCGCTAAGCCACTTCTGGCTGCATTTTTGACACATGAAAAATAGCGAATACTGTACAACGGTCTGACAGAAAATTTTAGTGGTTTTGAAACCACGACGTTTTCACACCACGGTAAACCGAGAAACCGGTAACCGGCACATGCCTATTCGACACATTTAATGCAAAATAAATGCTAACTGGACGTTTTTTTGCTTTTAACCAAGAATCGAGACTGTTTTAGCTCCATATCTATAAAGAATTCAGGGATTTAAGCATTTATGCACAAGAATTTTCAATGAAAAAAGCTATTTGTCTGTGATTCTACTCGGTCAGCTTTGACAGCCTCGCCAACAATGCAGGCCCCCTATTTATCCGCCCTGCGCCCCGCGTCCCGTCAATACATTATGAATCTATGTCATCATTTAAAAATGAAACAATGTCGCTTGATCTTAAAATCGCTTGATCTACATGTGCGTTACATGCGCTGTCACGTCAGTACAATATTATGTGATTCCTCTGAGCAGCGTGTCATTTTGGCAGATGGTACTCATGGTAGCTTACAGTTCTCATTTTTGTGGCACTGTAAATCCACAAATCTGATTAAGATCCGGCCAAGGTTGGTGAATATTAGTAGTAGACCTCTCTGACTACTCCCAAACTCAAAACTAAGCATTTTTTCTGTACCAATATTTACAAAAATCAATTAAAACTCCAATATGTATACTCTGATCAGGTTACAGTTCTCATTTTTGTGGTACTGTAAATCCACAGTTTTGAATAAATTCTGGCGAAGGTTGGTAACTATTAGTAGTGGACCTCTCTGACTACTTACAAACTCAAAACTATGCATTTTTAAGAATTCTTTCCCAATATTTAGAAAACTTAAATGTCCTACATGTGTACTTTGATTAGGTTACAGCTCTCTAATGGTTTACTTATGTTATACTCTATTGTATAAATGTCCTGTTTGCATTAAAATGACTACACTGTTGTAATTATTTTTATTGTAGGCCGGGGGTCGGCAACCCGTGTTTTGAGAGCCACGTGCGGTTTTTTAGCGCTGCCCTAGTGGCTCCTTGGAGCGTTTCAAAAATGTTTGAAAATGGAAAAAAGATGGGGAGGGAAATATATTTTTCGTTTGAACATGGTTTCTGTAGGAGGACAAACATTACACAAGTAATCTTAACATTTTCCAATGTTGTAAAAATGTAGAATAAATATTACATTTCAACATTTCTGTCAATGAAGATTTGCGTCATAGCCTGCGACGCAGGTTTCTATCAGCAAGGTGACTGTTGTAAACCAACCTGGCAGCTGCATGATGGGACATGGATTCCAAAGAGGAAGAGAAAAAAAACTAAGGAGAATGGAGGATTCAAGGTTTCTTCGGCCGAATCAGTTGCATTCGTTGCCAATGCGGAATGATTTTCTGAATGTTTGCTCTATAGCGAGAAGTTGTCAAATCACAAAAGGAGTAATGTGAAAAGACATCTGCAGGGAAGGTATACTACTTTTGCAGCCAAGTACCCAGGAAGTGCGATTGCATTACTTCTGGAGAAATCATAGGAGTGCAAAAATAGACTTAAAAAGTGGATTGCATCTCCAAACTCCACTACTGCTTTAAGTTTTGTTGCAACCTGGGATAAACAAAGCGTGGAAAACCGTTCACAGATGGTGACTGGTAAATGAAGGGGTCATTCATCAACATATCAGAACACCTATTTGCAGACTTCAAAAACAAAACCGAGATAATACAGAAAATCAAATACATGCCTCTCGCACGAAGACAGTGGAGGAAAGGGCCATAAAAATGGCAGGCAACTTCACCAATCAGCAAATCAAGGACATTAATTCAGCGACAGCATACTGAGTCGTGTGATGAGATCGATATTGAACACCCATCACTTTTATGCAGGTATGTGAACTCCGATTATATACCATACCTTTTCAAAAGGGTGCGTTTTTTTTTTTTTTCTTTTTATAAATGCAGGCTGCGTTTTGTTGCACTACGTTTGTTGCCCAGATAAGGGGCATGTTATGCACATTCTATTTTTTGTTGTTGTTTTCGAATCTTCAAAATACAAATGACATAAAAATTCGGATTTCTTTATTGCATTTCTTTGATTTTATCAAAGCAATTAAACCTAATCCATTAATATTGTAATGAAGTTAAACTTGAGGCAGTATCGGAAAACAACAAGTGGTGCATCATTCTCTATAGAATGCTCATTATGTATTCATAGCCAACTTAGTCACTTTGATAGAAAGCTAATATAGATACATACAACATGTGTTGCCTTCATTATAATACTTCTATAAGGCTTTTAATTTTTTGCGGCTCCAGACATATTTGTTTTTTGTTATTTTGGCTCTTTCAACATTTTGGGTTGCCGACCCCTGCTCTAGGCTAATTATGGGCTCGGGTAATTTACGATATGATTTTTGTCCAAAACAACATCAAATGCTGTTTCTTTTTTCATCAAGGTACGGGTACTTGTTTTGCCGGCTGGATGGCTGCCAAAACCATAAAGAGCAAAGCAGGTAATTCAAAGACTCCCATGCCACTCCCTCCCCCCAGTCCGCCCTTGACCCCTAGAATTAATCTTGATTCAGAAAAAAATAAACAGTGGGCATGACAAAAAAACATTCACTTACACTCTCCAGTCCACTTTCTGGGATCCATCATCAGTCGGGCCTTGGTGTCCTCCAGCTCCTCCATCAAGACCTCATGCTTCGCTTTCAATTCCCTGACTTGCTGCTGCCTTCTCTCCAAAATCTTCAACTTATTGTTAAAATACAACAGCCCCTGAAGGAAGAACTGATTCAATACCCATATTCATGTACAGCTAAATTACATTAAAATGTATATTTATGGCTATTATACAGCCAAACATTTTCTTACCTTGTCAACATCATGAAACGATTGCTGAAAATGACGAGAAAAACGAGTTACAATGTGGAACATGATTCCTCCTAATACAGTTTACCGAAGTGAGCTAATTATTTTTTACTATTGAAATGTGTCCACTAATTAAAAGACAATCAAACTTGAGAAGTTAACACATCTCTGAGTGTCTGTGCTAAACCTATGGGAGCAGTCAATGAGGCACAGAAGAGGAGCTATAAAAGGCAATCAGCAATGAGTGGTGAGCTGATTGAGCCTAGTCTTCATTGCACATTCTTCCGCCATTCCTCACAATTTCATTATCCCCGCTCTCAGGAACGGTCCATATATCATTTAAAGCCTGTTAGTAATTGCCTCCAGAACTCTTGAGATTCCGGAGGAGTCAAAATTCTGAGCTTGTAGGATATCTGCACTGACATTGCCATGAGGGCAACTGACTGAAGGTCAGTCGTCTGACACGCCGTATTCCTGTCTTGGGCTTTAAAAAGAAACTGGGAAGAAGAGAGCTACACTGCAAGCCAAAAGTATTGGCACCCTTGCAAATCTGTCAGATAATGCTCAATTTCTCCTAGAAAATGATTGTAATTACAAATGCTTTGATGGTAATATCTTCATTTATTTTGGTTGCAATGAAAAAACACAAAAGAGAATGGGGAAAAAAATTGAATCATTATCATTTTGCACAAAACTCCAAAAATAGGCCAGACAAAAGTATTCGCACCTTTGAAAAATCATGTGATGATTCTCTAATCTGTGTAATTAACAGCACTTGTTACTTATCTGTGGCACATAAGAGGTGGTGGCGATAACTAAATCACACTTGCAGCCAGTTAAAATGGATAAAGTTGACTCAACCTGTGTCCATGTGTGTACCACATTGAGCACGGAGAAAGAAAGAAGACCAAAGAACTGTCTGAGGACTTGAAAAGCAAAATTGTGAGGAAGCATGGGTAATATCAAGCCTGCAAGTCCATCTCCAAAGACCTGAATCTTCCTGTGTCTACCGTGCGGAGTGTCATCAATAAGTGTAAAGCCCATGGCACTGTAGCTAACCTCCCTAGATGTGAACGGAAAAGAAAAATTGACGTGAGATTTAAACGAAAGATTTACAGATGGTGCATAAAGAACCTCGACTAACATCCAAGCAAGTTCAAGCTGTCCTGCAGTCCGAGGATGCAAAAGTGTCAACCCGTACTATCCATCGGCGTCTGAATGAAAAGGGACTCGATGGTAGGATACCCAGGAAGACACCACTTCTGAACCGAGACATAAAAAAGCCAGGCTGGAGTTTGCCAAAATTTACCTGAGAAAGCCAAAAAAGTTTTGGAAGAATGTTCTCTGGTCAGATGAGACAAAAGTAGAGCTTTTTGGGAAAATGCATCAACCTAGAGTTTACAAGGAAAAAAAACAAAGCCTTCAAAGAAAAGAACATGATTCCCACAGTCAAAGATGGCGGAGGTTCCCTAATGTTTTGGGGTTGCTTTTCTGCCTGTGGCACTGGACTGCTTGACCGTGTGCATGGCATTATGAAGTCTGAAGACTACCAACAAATTTTTGAGAATCATGTAGGGCCCAGTGTGAGAAAGTTGGGTCTCCCTCAGAGGTCATGGGTCTTCCAGCAGGACAATGACCCAAAAGCACTAGAAAATGGTTTGAGAGAAAGCACTGGAGACTTGTAAAGTGGCCAGCAATGACTCCAGACCTGAATCCCATGGAACACCTGCGGACAGATCTGAAAATGGCAATTCGGAGAAGGTACCCTTCAAACCGCAGAGACCTGGAGCAGATGGCCAAAGAAGAGTGGTCTAAAATTCCAGCAGTGCATTTTAAGACACTCATTGATGGATACCGGAAGCGGTTCTTCGCAGTTATTCCGTCTAAAGCAGGGGTGGGCAAACTATTCCACAAAGGGCCGCAGTGGGTGCAGGTTTTTGTTGCAACCCATTAAGAGGACACCTTTTCACCAATCTGCTGTTTTACAAGTGCAATCAGTGAAGTGCAGTCAGGTGCTTCTCATTTCTGCTGAAACCTCATTGGTTCAACTATCTGTGCTGGGTCAGTTGGAACAAAGACCAGGACCCACTGCGGCCCTCGAGGACAGGTTGTGCAACCAAGTATTAGGCTGAGGGTGCCAATACTTTTGTACTACCAATTTTTGGAGTTTTGTGAAAAATGATAATGATTTAATTTTTTTTTCATTCTCTTTTGTGTTTTTTCATTGCAAGCAAAACAAGTGACAATATCACTACCAAAGCATTTGTAATTGCAATCATTTTCTGGGAGAAATTGAGCATTATCTGACAGAATTGCAGGGGTGCCAATACTTTTGGCCAGCAATGTCTGACATTCCCAGCATTTGTTGTAAATCCTACTAACTTAACAAGTGAGCTTCATGAGAGCCAGAGGCTACATCATTTTGCGATGGCGATAATGAAAATGTTTCGTTGACGAACAATTTTGTCATGACAAATGCGAGCTAAAAACGTGTCTTGGGAAAAAGGCTGCACCAGCTAATCGTTTAAATCGAATGAATTAGTTGCCACGTAATTTGAATTCTGATTTTTGCCTGCAGCTTTGAGCAGTCCCGTCCGTTTGGGTCCTTATTTGTGTGCAATATGAGGCTGCACGAGCCTGTGCAAGTGATTCGAGCGAAAGAGTTCACTTCTGTTGTGTTGCTGAAAATATAATACAGTATTACGAAGTGTTGAGAGTTAGATTGTCTTTTGTGTTGTTAGATCCAGTGTGCCTCCGTCTGATGTGAGTAAATGAAGCAAATTGTATTCTTTGTAGTTTTTGTTGATGAGATGTTACTACTGAGCACAGAGCACTAAGCTAGTTAGCATGTATGCTAATTAGTGTCTTAAGTGTCCGTTTGTATTGTGTTTTGGGGAAGTGTGACATTTTCTTGTTGTACGTGTAGTGTGTCGGCCTGCAACATAGCAGTGTTTGGGTCGTGTCACCCATGTGACGTGCTGCGTGAGCCTGCCCCAAACTCACAAACACAGCAGTATGTAGGATTTGCTTCAAGCTAGTCTAAGCTCCAGGGTTGCTTGTTTTAAAACACTTGGTAAGATTTGTTTTCTTATCTTGGCAAGAGATAACATGCAATGTTGCTTTAGCCTTTAAATATCTGTGTTAAGTGATCAAAGACTAAATGTAACTCGTAGTGTTAACTTGGCATTTGTGTTAGCAGTAGCATATACGTTAACTTGGTTACACTTTATTTGAACTCTGTAAGACTGTCATAACGATGACTGATATGAATGAGAGTTCAGGACACCTGTCATCGAGTGTCATTTAGTAAATGATGTCACTTTAGATGCGATATTGAGATTTTTTTTCAAATGTCTTTAGGTTGGGATTAAAGTTTAGGGACTGTGTTAGGGTTGGAACACTTAATGACATTACAATGTCATAAGCATTCGTTAATGTTCATGACAGTGTCATGTCATAATTAGGACTGTCTCATGACAGTCTTATGACACAGAGTCTAAATAAAGTGTTACCCAACTTTTTACCCCATACACTTCATGGTGTCCAGGTGGGTATAATTATTTGAAAATTTTCCTAATGAGTGTGTATTATCGTCACGACGTCTTTGTTGTCCTTGTAGACGCTACAATATATTCTCGTCTGTCAATGTTCATACGAAATTGTTGAAATCCTTTATTTATCTATTTATATTTATGCTTTTACAGATGAAAACATTTTGAGTGCGAGTCAACTAAAACTAGACGAAATTTGTCTGAGTTTTCGTCAAAGAAAACTAGACCGAGACAATTTGAAAAGACTAAAATAAGACTAAGAAGTATTTTCATCCAAAAGACTAAGACTCAAATTAACAGGACTGCCAAAAATAACACTGCACTACATAAGTATTACACTACACGCACCTCTCCGGCTTGTTCCTGTCGTCCTCTCTGAAGGCGTTCCACATCGTCGATCTCGTAGACCTTGATTTCAAAAGGCTCTTTCAGTGTCGGAGGCAAGTCGACCCACTGGCCAGCTGTGCCGACTTTCTTCCCCAGGGACGACGTATCAGGCAACGGTGCTGGAATGAGGCGTCGTCTCTGGAAACCTAGAGAAGCATTCGTCAGTATCTGTTAGTCTGTGGACAAATCCTTACGAGTCAAAATAAGGCCAAAGCTGGTCTAGTAATGGTGGCTGCATATTTATAGGCATTTAATAACTTACGATGTTGCAAGTTCACAAAGAGGAAAAAAATGTAGCAGGACTATGTTTAAGACCTTTTTAAGCCTTAATTTCACATGTATGCAGCGGTCTAAAAAAAACAAAAAGGAAAAGCCTCCACGCTCATATTCAATTCATCAAACTTGATCATCACAGTTTGAGCCGTCTTTTTGTGAAACATTCATCACCGGTTCCCATATATATATATATGAATAATTTATGGGGTTGAATCAGAAGGAAAGAAAATACAATGAAATACCAATTTGCAACTGAATAAGAAAGGATAATGGAAAGGATAGGATAAAAAGCCTTTCCGGATAATGGAGCATGAGAGCAACGAACGCCAGGCTACATTGCAACAGTACCGTAATGTGTCGGACGTTTACTTTTCATTTTTTTCAGAGAGTAAATCAGTGTAATTTGTGGGTTTCTCACCAGTCGCTCTCTTTTTTGGATATTTGGAGGTCCTTGTCCGGCCTGAAGATGATATTCCGCTCTCACTCATTGAGTCGTGGGCAGAGGAAGCACTCCCCGTGGCTTCACTGTCACGGATCATACTCTCATATCCACTACTGCCACCACTGTGATAGAAGAGAGCTGTGCGGCCCATCGCTGGAGGCAATTCCCCGCTCAACACACTACTATTGTCACTGCCGTGACCACTGCTGTACCGCTGGGGCCGCCTGGGTGCTGTAATTTTGCTGTACGGAGAGGGTAGCATTGCTATTGATGATTTGTCATCACCCACATTCACGCCACTGTCATTGCCACTGTCCGAATCTCCGGAAACTGTCGCATGCTTGCCCGATATGCCACTTGTTGCTAGTTCACTCACACGACTGTTGGCGGCTCGTACTGCCTGCTTTGTACCCATGATAGTCCCTCTCCCAGTCTTGCTAGCGACAACGGCGGCAGGGGAACGGGGACCTGACGTTCTGCCTGATGGAGGAAGGTTGGCATTGGTGGTTCTAGTCACAGCACTAGCCAATGATTTGGTGGAGGAACTTAAGCCTTTGGAACTGTTGGCGGACAATGAGCGGGCCTTACTGCTATTGAGTGCTCCCAATGCACGAGGATTTCCTGCTGCTTTCACCTGGGCCATTTTACTCATAGTTCCTCCACCTGGGGATGACGGGCAGGATGCAATAGGGGAACTTGAAGAATTAGGAATTCCAAATCTAGGAATAGATTTCCCGACCTTGCTACTGCTGCTCCCCAGACTTGCTCCGCTATTTTCCCGACTAAGCCCGGGTCGGGGGCTGGACAGAGACAAACTATCAGACCTCTCCAATGACATCTGGCTTCCATAGTGATGTCCGGCTTCACCTCTGGTCCCTCTGGCCTTCAAACCTGATGTAACTTTGACATTGCTATGGTCAGCTCTCAGGCTGGAGGTTTTTAAACCAATGGAGTCTAATCTGTGACGAACTTCTAGTTCATCTTCTGACACCACTGCTCTTGCGCCGGGGTTCCTTCCTGCTTCCCCATATGCTAATTTTAAGGCACTTTGGGGTAGAAGGATCTTGGTCTTGTGGTCAAGACTGGACTTTCTTATTGGAGGAGGGGGAGGTGATATACAACCAGGTCTAGGTAGATTGCTTGATTTCTGTGAGTTAGCCTTGTTGCTTTTCCCTAGAGAAGAGAATTTAAGGCCTGTTGCTGCCGCAACATCTTGCGTTCCCTTGTAGTCCGTAGAGGAATGGATGACGGGCACTGTTCCCAAGGTGGTGGCTCCTCTTCTCAGCTGAGGCATTCGGCTGGGAGGGTCAAATTTCTTACAGGCAGTCTTTTCACACCCATCGACCACCCTTTGGGAAGAGGTAGCCCCATGTAGTTTAGATGGCCGAGGTGCGCTGTTACAGTTGTTGGATACTTTGCTCGAAGAGATTCCACTCTGAGGCGTTCTGACGAACCTGCTGGTGGAGACAATCGGTTGAGCTTGTGGAAGGTTGTCCGTACGCTGCCAGGGATTCTCCTGTTTATTCTCTTGCCTCGGTAGATCTCTGCTGTTGCTGCTACTGCTACTACTAGGGATGGATGAGGTAGGTTTTACCTTCCTTGGAAGACTGGAGTGAACCATGGAGGGAGACTGTGAAAGTGTGGAGCTAAGTGAATGAGCCTTTGTTATTTTAGAAGGCAATCTGAGGGATGCTTTGGTTGAATCTGGAGATGGCGGGCACTTTGTCAAGGACAGTTTGCTTGAGGCAGTACTGTCACTGTCCTGTTCAGAAAAACTAAATCCGCTGTCATTCAACGAATTCTTGGTATCTCTAGTCGATGGCACACTATGTAACATATCAAGGGAATCGAAATTAAAAGTGGATTCTGTTCCAATGTCCTTTTCTGGTGGAAGAAAGACGTCCGAAGATTGAGCTCCTTCACTCTCCAGGGTGCAGACACTAACTTCACTAAGCCAAGAGCTGACAGAAGAACCCCTACTATGTACACACTCCAGTGGTCCTTCTTGTAGCGGCATGGCCAATTCGATGTTTAGATCAGCTCTCTCTACAGATGATGTGTAGGCATCAAATTCGTCATTGATGCTGCTAATAATGCTGACAGGTCTGGAGCCAGAGGCAATGGCCTGCAAAGAACAGTCACTGTTAAAGCTGATAATGCTGGATGGCCGACCCTTATCGACAATACTGCCTATAGATAGCTCCTCTACAACAGTGAACACGAGTTCGTCTTCTCCATTAAGTTCAACAGGCTGCTGCAAGGTGACAGTCGCTCTCAAGATGTCCCGGTCGAAGCACCTTTCCTGTATGGTGGAGCTCACCTGGCAAACCTCCATTGGAGCTCTGAGAATTGGGGAAGCGCAAGGATCCCTCCTTTTCACAGCCTGGTGGCTCATTCCTACCGGGGGCATTCTGGTGTTGGATCGTGCTGTCTTTTCAGAAATTTCTTTGCGAGAGCCTTTCTTGTTGAAGTATATCTTCTCCCTTACAACGGGCTCAGGATGAATTGTTGCAGCACTTGGCAATTTTTCAGCATCAACTGTGTTTTCTGGAACCAAGATCCTCTCGCCATCAGCACTAGTTCTGCATACATTCGGAACCACACATTCCGTTTGTTTCATTTCTGCTAGTGTGCCGCGCCTTTCTAAAATGTCTGCTTTAGATTTATTGCCAGGACTGGAAAATGGTTCAATGGCAACTAATTTAGGAGAAATGCTATCTTGGTTACAAGTCATACTTGCAACAGTCTTTGGTGAAACAGAGCTTTCGCTCTCCTTAGATTTGTCCAACTTGGGGTTCGCATGGTGTCGCTTGCCTTCGCCAACAAACGCTGTAGGTTCTTCACTACCATCGATACATTCCAGCCGCTCTTGTAGCTCAGCAAATGTGTTGCATTTAAAGAATTGATCTCTGTCTAAAGGACCCTCCTTTGTTGTCCTCTTCTTGTTGATGGAAGGGATGATGGGAACAAAGGCAGGTGGGCCTTCATTGTCACTGAGCTCTCTGTCTGAGATCGCAGCTCCTCCAGGGCCCACATAAATGACAGTATCGCATGACTGTTCACTACTGGAGGAATAGTCTGGGTCACTGAGCAGAGACGGTAGATCTGGGTCAAGTGCTACAGTCCGAGGATGGAAAGGTCTAAGGTGGGGTGGTCGACGAATCCTCCCTTCCTCACAGGAACTTTCCCCTCCAGACGAACTGGATGCATACTGTAAGAAAAAACAACAACTAATTAAAGGATGGATGTAATAAAAGTCTAGATTCTCAAAATATTAATGTAGCAATTCAACGATTCTCTGGAAGCAGTTGGCAGGTACTGTAGTGTTGTTTTCGTCAACGATGACAAAAAATGAAAATACTTCGTCGACGAACAATTTTTTTCGTGACGATGGTAACGAAATAAAAGCGTATCTTGGGAGACTAAAACATAAGGAGACGAATGCCAGTTTTTGTCTGACATGACAAGAACGAAAGCGTTTCCGTCATACAACCCCTAGCAAAAAGTATGGAATCACCAGTCAGGGACGAGCAGTCACTCAGACATTTTATCATGTAGAACAAACTCAGATAAAAAGCTTGAAAAAATAATGAATTAGTTCAAAAGTGCAATTCTTTAGCATTCAGTAACACTAAAAGGAATGAATAAAAAACATTGTGGTGGTCAGTAAATGTTAATTTTATAGAGCAAGTGCAGGGAAATACATATGGAATCACTCCATTCTGCGGAAAAAAAAATGGAATCATGAGAAACAAACAAAAAAATAACAATAAAAACACATCTCTCGTATTTAGTAGCACCACCTCTGGCTTTTATGACAGCTTGCAGTCTGTGAGGCATGGATTTGATGAGTAGTCTTCATCAATTTGGTGCCAACTCTCTTTGATTGCAGTTGCCAGATCATCCTTGCAGGTCGGAGCCTTGCTGTGGACCATTTTTTTTCAATTTCCACCACAGGTTATTACTAGGGTTGAGATCTGGGCTATTTGCAGGCCATGACATTGACTGGATGAATCTTTCTCTAAGGAATGGTTTAACAGTTTTAGCTCTGTGGCATGATGCATTGTCATCTTGGAAAATGACAAACATATTTTCAATTGAAGGGATAAGAAAGCTTTTTAAAATTTCAATGTAAACTTGTGCATTTATTGAAGATTTAACCACAGCCATCTGCCCAGTGCCTCTGCCTGACATGCAGCCCCATATCTTCAAGGACTGAGGGAATTTTGATGTCTTCTTCAGGCAGCCATCCTTGTAAATCTCACTGAAACAGCACCAAACAAAAGTTCCAGCACCATCACCTTGTTCAATGCAGATTCTTGACTCTTGACACCATGTCCAATGCAGATTCTTGACCCTTGACAAGGTGATTGTTATTTCTTTGTTTGTTTCTCATGATTCCATATTTTTTTCCTCAGAATTCCTCAGAGTAATTCCATATATATTGCGTGTGTCCTATTAAAATAAACTTACACAGTACTTGGCGGCCAGGTGTGTATAATTAATCCAAAAAAAAAAAAAAACGTATTGTTTTGCTTCTGAGTGTTTATTATTACCAGAAGGTTGGCGTCATCCTTGTAAACGCTACAACATGTGCTCATCTGTCAAGGTTTATTCGAAGTTGTTTGGAAACCTTTATTTATTTTTGGAGTAAAACTTTTGAATTTACTGACGAAAACGTTTTTGAGTAAACGTCAATGAAAACTAGATGAAGACCAACATATTTTGAAATGTGTAGAATATGACAAAAAAGTATTTTCGTCCGAAAGACTAAGACGAAATATAAAAGGGCTGCGAAAAACAATGCACATTATATGAATTCCTGCAATAAAATCAATCCAAAAGCATGATTAAGATTAAATTAATTCCTGTGAAATTATCAGTCAATGTATATCTCAAGGTTAAAAGTCCACATCAATAGTCACGCAGAAATTAATGTCACTAAAATGAATTGCCACATTTGAGCTACATTGTAATCATGCCTGGAACGGTAACTGAATAAATATACGCTGTCAGTGCGCCTAATTATCTGGAGCATACATTTCCATAATACAAAGAAATGCATCACACAGTGCCGTAGGCAGTGGTATTGATTACATGATTATGTGTTGAGGAGTAGAGAAAAACTACTTCCGGAGTTGGAGCTCTGATAATCTTTCATTTGGGGGAGGCATTTACACATTCATTTGTGTAATAGCTCTAGAATTACAGGAGGAAGGCCCATTTTGAAAAATGGAGTCACATGGACGATAAAATTTCAATTGCATTATGCAGTGCGACAGCAACACTCATAATGTTTAATAACATTTCTCAGCAATGATTATTCATCTGACAAAATGAATAGTGATTTGTAAGTGGATTTCAAAATGTTATTTCAAACGTGCAACATTACTACCTGGAAGTTCATATCAAGAGTATCAGTTCATGACTGCCACTGTCGATATTTAGCACGGCAATGAATTGATCTTGGCACCTTTGATTTCTTCTTCCTCATGCGGTGAATGCGCGATGCCAGTTGTATCGTGGTGAGCGAGTCAGCGTAGTTCGCTGGAGAATCGGAGATGTGGGCGATCATGGTGGTTCGACAGTTGATGTTGCCGAGGGACTCTCGCAGTAGCATTGTCAGCTTGCTGTCTCTGCAGGGGTGCCCATTGTTATTAGCAAACAATACCACCGTGAATTCCAATGATCAATAAAGATATCTGACGTCATTTTAGAATTATATCCAAGACAAATCACTTGGAATATATCCTTTTCCTACACTGTAAATAAATAAACAAGAACATTTCGGTAACATGCATACACTAAAAACTGTGGTTGTCAGAATTATAACACTTAGAAAAAAAAAAAAAAAAACAGAAAAGGAATAAACTACCGTAAAAATATATGTTCATTCATTCATTCATCTTGCAGGCCGCTTATCGCGGGCAATGTTCCCTCTAATTTTCAATGAGTCTGAGCAGACACACAAGCTTCCTGAGCACACTGAGGACCACTGTGAGCAACATCAGATATGTACCATGTGGCCACACACCAGTATCACACCTGTTCAAAACCTTGGATTATAGCTAGTGTCGTGGCTTATTAAAACAATCAAATCACGGCAGCAATTTTTGTCTGTTGAATGAATATACAGGCATTAAAATCTCTCACCTTTCGACGAAATTCACTGTTTTGAAGTCAAAAAGGGTGACCGACCTACGTGAATTGTGTAGAGCCGAGGAGACAATTTTTAAGGGGGGGGGGGTCGGTAGATTTTTTAAATGTCGGATGCTTGGTACTCAAGCGGGGAAAGCGGCACAAAGCCAAAAAAGCTCACCAGAGTGGCCAAATTATTGACATATTTCAACGAAACAAAGGAGGGTACACTGTTGTGCCCCGTCTCTTCAAAGCCTGGCTGCACGTCGGCCACGAATGAACAACTAAAGCGCCGTCACCCAGTTGTAATCTTGGAAGACGACAGGAGTCAATTAGAAAGCTGGCAGATTGTAAGTCCATCTAACTAACTAACGATGTTTTATTGAAGTTGCGAAGCCTGTCGCGATATGCAATGAGTCCTTTTATCGCACGGTAAATAAAAATGAGGGCGGCAATTTTCACGGCTGCGTTTTATCGTCGTGTGCGTGCGTGCTTACATTTGTGCATCTGTGTTCACATGCGTGTTGATGGCATGTGAGACTAAGTTCTTTTCACAGATGTTTATTGGTTATCAACACGCCGTACAATTAAAGTTCAGACGGAAAAAATGAGGAAACACATCTATATTAAACACTGTAAATGTTAGCATTGCTACAATGAGGCTATTGTGGAAAAAAGACAACCTACATTAGACTGCTATAATACATTGGCAGTCTTCTCCAAAACGCAAACTTGCGGTTAAAAGGTGACACTTCAAATATGAAAAATCGCTAGTTAACAGCATTTGCAAATGAAAAAAATGGATTACTGACACCACATGCAATGACAAAAAGAGCTTTTTTTGGGGAGTGTAAAGCTTCCTGTTAGCGGTTTAGCGAACGTGCTTCCGGTGAACATTTCAAAGTAAAAGCACATCATGTTCGTCATATAAATAACGAATAACGATTTCTGGAATTAATCCCACATACTTCAGAATTCAGATTCTACACTAAGAATAGCGGTTTAGCGAACGTGCTTCCGGTGAACATTTCAAAGTAAAAGCACATCATGTTCGTCATATAAATAACGAATAACGATTTCTGGAATTAATCCCACATACTTCAGAATTCAGATTCTACACTAAGAATAGCTTTAAAATGACACCCTTTATGAAAAATCTGATTGGCAAATATTATAATACTATAATATTAATGCTAGTTTTTTTTTTTTTTTTTTTTTTTAGAATTGTTTTCAATCATGTTGGAAAGGCGAAGTCAGTGTTCTGAATCTGTTTACATTCCATTCTTTTGCACTAGCTAATGCTATGAACATTTCACCTCATTGTTTATTTTTGATTCACTGATGTTATTTACATGTTTATTTGTACTTTGATAAAGAATAAGTGTTCCAAAATGTTTTTGTGAATTCCTAAGAGTCATCAAAAATTTCATTGCTAAATTAGTTTTAAAAAAAAAAAAATTAAAAAAAAAATATTGGATTAGTCGACTAATCGTGAAAATAGTCGGCTGACTAATCGGGAGAAAATTAGTCGTTTGGGACAGCCCTACATACAACATATTTCCTCCACACCCTTCTCACCTTTTTAACCTCTGACCCATTTTCATGCCTGATATAAGCTTAAAGTGTAAAACAAGAAGCAAGGATGTGTGCCTGATTCAATGGAATTAAGTGAGGATTCTTACTTGTATGGTACATGTTTTGCTCCATTCGCCAAAGCCATGATGACATTTCCCAATGCATTCAGAGAAAGACATGCGCCCCCTCCACCTTCTCGACTTTTACTCAGGATCTTTTCACAGCTCCCCAGGTCAATGAGGTGCAGCCTGCTGCGTCCACCAGACACTGAGAGGCAAACAGCAGAGGGACAAAAGACTGAGTAAAACACATACCATATTTTCCGCGCAATAAGACGCACCTAAAAGCCGACAGTGCGCCTTATACTCCAATGCGCTTTATACAGTGGTACCTCGACATAAGATCCTTTCGACATTTGAAGAAATACGACAATTTATGACAGGGGCGCAATTTCATTGTTTTCCTGCAAGACGGACAGAGAGGTTAAAATCCACACTTTCGTCATGTTGACGGCAGCGCTCTATTTCAAATACTTAAAGTTTTTACAGTGCTTTCAAGATGCCACGTGTATTACCAGGCCGATCATAGAACGGTTAGCTTGAGTCTGATTGGTATAAGGGAGTCATGTGATTATTGTTATGACGTCTCATTGGTGAAACTGGTAGAGCCACTGTTGGCATCTGTGGCAAAAAAAAAAAAAGGAAAAAGTAAAATCTAATATGTAGAATAAAAAGGAAAAACGTAACAATTACTGTAGCCCAAGTAGTGGAGTAAAAGTAGCGTTTTTCTTCATAAAACTACTCAACTAAAGTAAAAATTATGGTTTGGTAAAACTATAGCCTGGAACTACAGACTCACTGCTGTTCCAGCTATAGAGTCTGGGAACCATCTCCTTATTGGCCTCTCGAGCCCAAACGAAATCGTCCGTGCAATCACATTCGTTTATTTGCGTGATGTGTTCTTAACGAGCAACGTCACTCTTGAGTGTCGGAAGTTGTCTCCACAACAACACAGATCGCGAATGGGAGAGCCGAGAATATGTTCCTTTCCGCGGTAAATTCAGTTTTAAATGACCAAAAAAACAGTTTTTTGCCGCTATACCAACGTTACGTCCACTCGTCGCTGATTGGTCCAGTCCGTAATTGTTTGCATGTTATCCTCATTAAAATATAAAAACCTATAAATGTTTGGGTGGTTTTAGTTCAATCAGACACTGTTTTTTCATCTGTGTGATTTTGACAAAGATCAGATCACATTTGATGGTGATTTTATGCAGAAATGTGACAAATTCCAAAAGGTTTAGACACGTTCTTATACCACTTATATATATATATGTGTGTTTAATAGAAATGACACTAACTTCCTCCCTTGCCACTCTTCTCCATGCGGTATTGGTAGATGTGCAGCGTGAACAGCATGTGGGAGTTGCGTCGCTCCTCCTCATCTGCATTGGGCTGGCTGGTGCTGCGGGCCGATATGGCGGCATCCAGGAAGAAAGCCGCCTTCTCAGCTGTCGGGGCATGTAGCTCGCTCTGATTCTGAAGCTGTAAAGGGGTTGAGTGTATGTGAGCGTTTATAGAACAAGTTATGGTGAGCTAACGAAACCACATGGCGCTTGACAATAAAACCAGGCCGGAAACGGAAGGACGGCAGCAAAAAGCTGGTTAATTGGACCCCGGCACACATTTTTGCCCATTAGATTGGGTCTCGGGGGCAATTAAAATGGCAGATATGTGCACCGAGAGAGGAAGATTAGCAGAGGTAATGGTGCAGCAGGAAGAAGAGGTAAGCCCTTCACCATGGATAGGATGATGATGATAATGAAGTTGGATGAGACATAGAAAGAAAGGAAATATGAAAGGAAACTCCATGTGGCTGCTAAGCGGAAGAAAAGCAGTCTTTGAAGTGAGGGCACATACACATCCGCCCTCACATCTGACAGCAACACCTGTGAGTGGCTTTTCAAATCCACACCATCCCCCAATAATACTTCCATTGTGCTTAGAAGGCTCACGCTCACACACACATGTAATAGAGGCTGATGGATGCTGACAAGAGTCAATGCAAAGGTAAGTTGAAAGCCATCAGTAAGGCCTTGGTGGAAATCGAGACCAAAGGAGATGCCAGGTAGAAGAAAAAATCAGAAAAGCAAAAGATCATCGAAGGAGGATGATTATGAAAATGAACATTTGGTATGTTTACGTGGACAAAATATCTTCAATCCGATCAGCCTTCCGATTAAAATTATGATCGGATGCACCGTGTTCATAGACACGTAACATTGATCCAATTACGTCTTGCGTGTTCATCAGTGTTGTTTTCCTCAACAATGACAATAACACAAACATTTATAGTTTTTCATGACGCTGACGGGCGAAAATCATGACTTGGGAGACCAGAACATAACGAGCAGAATGCCAGTTTTTGTCTGACGAGACGATGAAGAGATGAAAATGCAACATCGTTTCTGTCATATGTTTACAAGTGCATGGGGTACTTCAGTTTGGATCCTGGCAATGTTTGAGTCGTGTCACTCATGTGAGTGAGATGTGCTGTGCCTCTCCCTCCACAGTGGAGTTTAGAAAGAATTTTTTTTCATAATGTCGTTTTCCAGCACAAAGAAGTGTGTGCTGTCAATCAAATACAAAAGGCGGAGTCAGTTAAGGGATTGGCTGGAAACTGGCTAGCTGTGGTAGCATTTGGTAGCGTCACTACGAACCGGTTGGATAGTAACGAAAGGCCTTTACCTTAGCCTGAGCGAGGATTTCAGCAGCAGAGTGTTTTTGATAAGACGCTTTCTGGAAGTTTACCTAACAGTTCATCGAAGCTACCAAACGCTAACGACCAGATGCTACCAAATGCTAGCACAGCTAGCCAGACCCCACAATTCAGCCAGTCTCTGAATTGACTCCAGCTTATGTATTTGATTGACAGAATGCAATTCATTATGAAATAAAAACAACATTATGAATAAAAAGGCCATTGCGGAAAAAGACATTATGAAAAAAAAAAACACTTTTTATCTTTTCAAATCGTTTTCATAATAATATTACCTTATTTTACAATTTAAGGGCCATATTACACAATTCATCTGTTATTTATCAAAATGGTATTTGTTTTTTTCTTGAGCATGTTAAAAAATTAATGCTACTTTTGTGTTTAAAATGTCTTTTTCTAAAAAAGTGATTAAATTTATTGTTCCATGTATTGAATTCTTACTTGCACACAGTATGATTAAATTTGAATTATTACAAATCATAGACTTCATTAAAAAAAAAAAAATTATATTGAAGGGACACAGGGCGCGGGGTTCATTAATAGGGGCCTGCATTGTGTGCTTGGCTGTTAAAGCTGACCGAGTGGAATCACAGACAAAGAGCCTTTTTTGTTGAAAATTCTTGTGAATAAATGCTTAAATCCCTGAATTCTTGATAGATACGGACATAAAACAGTCTCGAATCTTGGTCAAAAGCAAAACAAAAAAAATGTGCAGTTAGCATTTATTTTAGGTAAATATGTTGAAGAATGATGCTAGTCTGTTAGACAATGTGGCGGCAGCCTTACAACAAAGAGCTTTTTACGTTGAAAATTCTTGTGAAAAAACAAAAAATATAATAATTACCTTGAATTCTCGAACAAATGACTCCTGAAATGACTTCCTGTTTATATGGTATGTGGTACAGCTTTCATACTTTTTCAAGATGAATCCGGCGTAGGCGGCACTGCATGTGTCGCTGCGACCGACTGCGAATAACTGAAGCGAATAGTGGTATGGCCCCCTACTTGAAGGCGTGGTGCAGTGAAGGTCGAATCTGACCAGTACATATCATTACGAAGTCTATGTACAAACCTGAGTGGTTTTTACCTGTTTTAGGTTTTACCAGATTTTTTTACTGCCTCATGCAGGATAATCAGCATATTGCCTCATTGACCAAAACAAACACTGAACAAAGATGGTTGCGACATTTGACCCCTGAAGGTTACATGAGGCCCCTTCTTAACCCGTTTCAGAAAAATCCTAGAACTGCCACCGCACCCTCCTATGGGGTTTCAGAATTGGCACCAAAATTTCTTGAGCCTCTGGGGTTGTTGAACTAATGCCAAGGCAAAGGGCAGCAATTGGAAAATAATTAAATTATATAATTTTTCAAACAATGAAATAAAAATGTAATTATATGCATGTGTATTTTTTGGCCTTTCGGTTTTCTTCCAAATGTTTCCAATATTCGGTTTTTGGTTTTGGCCAAGAATTTTATTCTGATCAGGCTTTTAATTGGAATAAAAGTGTCCATGTAAACTTACCCATTGTCAATATTTATGTACAGAGATTCAACACATGTGCTGTGCTTCTTACTTGTGTGCCACAAATGGGATCCTCTCTGAGATGGATGCCTGGAGATTGACCCTCTTGCTGGCTCCCTTTCGAAACTTCAGACAGCAGGTCCTTCAGCTCCTCTTCTTTCCCGAAGATTTCTACAGCAGACACCCGGACAGAGAAGCGTGCACCCGTCTTCTCCTTGCGTTCATTAATGAGCTTGAAGAGCCAGGAGATGGCACAGGGCACAACACCTATGGTCTGAGTTGAGCTGTCTTTGCCAATCATAGTGTTCGTCTTGCCTGTGAAAAGAAGAAAGAAAATCTTGTGATGAACTATTTACTACAAAGGTAAAAAAAAATGAAAATCATAATAATGATGTGAAATTGTTTTGGGGAACTGATTGATTTGAGTTTAAAATCAGTTTAGTATACAGTGGTACCTAAAAGATACGAAACCTTCAGCAGACAAAGAAATTCTAAGATTTTTCGCTTCATATTACGAAAAATTATTCATCATACGAAAGATGATACGTACTGTAATAGATAATTCCCGCTCCCAGGAATACAATAATGTAACTACGTTTGACTATAAATATATACAAATGAAATATACACACTTCAATGCTCATATATGAAACTAAAAAATAGAATTAACAAGGCATAAACAGCAAGATGAAATAGCTAGCAAGCAATGTTTGCCAAAGTTAGCTCATCTTTCAGCACTCTGCGTTTGCACTGAGCTCGAGTCATGCGGTAACGTCTGTAGAATGAGCTGAAACTCACAAACTAGTTACACTTAAGTACCAAAGGGGCAACAAATCATTACAAATAAAAACAGGCAATAAGAGGTCAGGACCGAAAATTGAATGTGGTGTTTGAGACTTTTAGTGGCGCTTGAAACGAATTAGGCGATTTACATGTAGAGCGCGATTCATTATACGAAAAAAATCATGATACGAAAGCCACTCCGGAACGAATTCATTTTGTATGTTGGGGTACAATCAGGGCTGTCAACAGACTTGCGGGGGTCCGGGGACAAGAAACCATTATAGGGTCCCCCACCCCACGCCCCACCCCTGCCACCGGCTTGTCACGACAAAATACAAGCAATGACAGTGTAACTTTTCAAATTATTAAATTTTAGATGGACATTTAAATTTAACAGACCGTAATGTGATGTGACACAATATAAACAAACAATTTCCATCTATTGTCCCATGTAGGCTACAATACAATACAACTGAGAGTGCTATGCCTGCCTGCTAAGCAACAAAACAGTATAACTAAACATCCTATGCCAGCACCCTCCACATCCCTGGGGTTATAAAGCCTTCAAACAGTGATGCACCTAGATTTTTTTGACAGCAAAAATAGGCTACAAGCGGCCGGTGACAGACTCGAATTGGGCTTTGGTCACGGTGATCGCGAATGTAAACGTTCAGTGTTAGCAGCCGTTGTCCACTTACTTACATCAACGTCCACAGCAAACTCTAGCCCTAATTCTCTAGCTACTTGTCCCCCTTTTAAAAAAATGTTCACGTTCACCTCAATGATCTTCATCTCTTTTTCTTCTTTCTTTTCTTTACTGCGCACCCGATTTATGACGACTCGCCATGTCTAGAGTTCATAGCAATGACAGATTTTGATTTCCCGCTTCAGGGCACGTACATAGTGTAGCCTTAAGTGCGCCAGAGCGGTGTCAAACCATTCTCTGCTAAGACAGACGGGAACATAATATTTAATCAGACAATGATGTAGATAAAAACGAAATATGTGAATGTAAAGTAAAAAAAATTAAGGGTCATTCAGGGGCCACTATTGTCCTGAGGCCCGGGACAACATACCCGTTTGCCCACACCCCCCTTTTCAAGGGGTTGGGTACAATGTATGTGACTTCTTGTATGTGGGAAATCTTACCGAGCTTCGCTTGACCGAAGCAGAAGATGCACCCATCTGCACCATTGGCTACTGACTGGATGACTTCTGCAACTGTACCTGAGCACACCTCTGCCTGTGGGAATACATTTACCATTCCAATCAATTTACAGACACATATAAGCCATCTTTACACAAAGGGTCATAAGTTCTGAGACTTTTCACCATTTAGTTGAATGAGAAAAAGCCTCAAAACCTTTGGCCAAAGGTATACAGTACATCATTGGCGGATGCTGGTCTTTCAATGAGGGAAAGCACAAAGTGTGCCCGCCTGTCAGTGTTTTGTGACGGTGGAGGTGCTCAGCGGCACCCGCTGCTCAGTAGGGAAAGAAACTAGGGTGCCAGAAGTCCCCAAAAACAAGCAGCGACAATAATAAAAAAAAAAAAAACACCAGAAATAGCTTTTATTTCTAGTCGTTTTTAACAAAGCCAATGTCACAAGGATGATCATGAAAGTCGGAATGAAAATTGAAAAATGCCTCCCGTGGACGCCAATATCACTGATTCTCTCATATCACTGTCAATCAAAAAGGGATTCAGCCATAGGCAGATCATCCAAACATCATGCAGAGAGCGTACGGGGCAGCCAAGCCCCGCCCACCGCCCATTGACTCCCAGAGACGCTGAGCTCCGATGAGCAGGATACGTCGTAACTAGTGATAAGAAGCTAATTATAAACAAAAGTTGAGTGCAGTTGTAGCACATATTTAGCCAATGACATGTACACACAGCAGTATACATTTGATAACCTAAAGTGCCAGCGAAAAAAATCTTAAATAGCATTATTATATGAATTAGAATCATATTTTGAGACGATTCAACTATATTCAACAATTTAGCAAAGCGCAGATGACAAGAAATTAATCTTTTAATCTGCCTTTTCGCCATGCCTTTCTTTATAGCACTCTAGCGTCCCCAGCTAGAGGATGACGTCGGCAGGGTCACCATTTCAGCTGATTTAGAATTCAGCCCATTGAGAGGGAAGTTCAGAAGGAAGAAAAGTCATCATTGTTTCAATCTGTCTAGGCCAATATTTTTACAGGATATTCTTTTTGTATAAGGATTTTTCCCCAATTGCTAAATATATGGTATGGTCATGACAAATAACAGTCTTGTGCTAAATGGAATATGAAATATTCAAAATGTATTTATTCAGTTCGGCATGGCAAAATTACTCCATAATGGTCAAAACTATCCATTTCTTGCATCTCTCGAACGATATTTTATGCCACCGGAGTTAGTCCGGCTTTTGTCATTTCCCTGTCCCCGCTTTGGAGAGTGGAAACAAACTAGGAGGCGTGACAGCTAGCCGACATGCTAAGCCGAACCGAGCGGTGTTTCAAAGCCTTATTCCTGCCTTTCGAAGCGAAAAATCACACAAAAATACCCAGGAACATATCAAATGGCACCGGGGTTGTCAATCGTCTATACTGATCAGCAACTCCTCCGGCGATGAGCAAGTTACAGCTCGTCGTTCGCCTGCTGCGGGCAGGAGAGCTCGTTTGTCGGGGAAGCAGCTGGAGAATGACCGCCGGACAAACCGGCCGACATCGGAGGAGTGCATAGTTGCCCGAGCCCAACCCGAGGATAGTGGTCTATTGCCGGGTCCACGAAGAGGGCAGAGAGAGCTGGAAGTCTGGACAATATGGAGAACCGCACGAGCATGAGCCTAGTATAGCGCTTTCCCGGCTGGTACACCAAGAGGACTGATGGGGGTATGCGACAAGCCACCGGTCATCGGCTGAGTGGCATTCTCGGTGGACAAGGAGCATTGCCAGCCACAAAATGCAAGCCACCTCCATATTAAAACGTGTGCCATGATCCCAGTATTTGACAAAATACAAAACACAATATTTACTTACTTCCTCATAAGTCCAATGGTCCCACAGTTGTCAGACTTGTTTTAGACAATCTCGGGGTTGGGGTTTTTGTAAACCAAAAAGGCTCAAACGCCTCTCCTTGGTGCAGCAACAAAACATTTGGCTGGCGTGATGCGAAAAATAAACTAATTAATCCGGAAAATCAGCTGAATCTGCAGTCACTCTGCATGCTATAAAGCAATGCTCTATTGTGAGATGCTGACCCGGGTGACGTCACATTCGCACTCCTCAAAACAGCGCGGGATTAAAAGAATTCAATATATAAATCGATCGCTTCCACACACATCCAAGTGGTCCATTTCATTCAGAAGCAAAAAATACCGTGCAAAGTATGAAATAAGCATGCTTTTTGGTGTCATAGGCACTTTAAATTTTGACATTTGTGGGCAAGCTGAGCTTGGCTTGCAGTCTTAGCAATCGCCGCTGGTGTACATCAACAAGTAGCCTTTTCAATGAACCTGAACCTTGCATGGGTTAACCAAATTATGGGAACAAATTCAGAATGTTTCATTGCCCCGGTTCATGAACGCATGCTTCAACATGTAATTCATTTTTGCAATCCGTTTCAGTATAGGCCCTTTGGGGAAGTGCTTGAGCAGCAGAGGCCCCCTTCCCATACATCATACGACAAACAAGGCCTCTAACAGCACAGCAGCTTGCTGATACAGTTAGCCACCAGCAGTGCGGTCCCAGCGGCACCATCTAGTATGTTGGCTCCAGCTCTGCAGTGAAAACGTTTTAGGCTTAAACTATCAGCGGCTTACTTATGCAAACACTTGCTGCAAGTAGAGGGAATGATGGAGGATCGCTTTCCATTACGGAGATGACTTCTTTCTTGACTGATGGCTCCAAATCATCTTGCGTATATTAAAAGTTCCATTCAAAATGAGGAACTTTTGGAGTGTTAATTACCTAGATAACTGTGCTTGTTTTAACCACCGCCTGTGTAAAAGAGCCCCGCTATATAGTAAACATGTATCTGACCTTTCGTCTTTCATGTCAGCGGGTATGCTTTCCGAGGGCTGAGATTAGATATAGCATTGAGGTTAGATATAACTAGAGTGGCTTCCAACCGTTCCCATGAGAGCTTAAAAGGCCCAGCTGTTAGGTCCGCGCTTGTAAGAGCACCCCCTGACCCAAGAGCAGCATTTTTCCTTGAGCCCCCGGCCACTCCCTGTCAGCATTAAGACATTCCTTTATCCTTGAGAGAGTAACGGATCACACGACACCTTCACAAACACTTCACAATGACGTACACAGTGTGTACTTACTTGTGAGGCGTCCTGGGTAAAAACTGCATCAAAGGCAAATATCTTTGGGACAGCAACAGTGGCGGAGCGTCTGTGTGCCGAACTTGAGTGCGGCGGGCTGGATGCGGGATCGTAGAGGGTTACCTGCTTTTTCCTGCTGTCCACTTTCAAGAAGGATTGAGACTCTGATGAGTCCGTCGCCTCCAAGGATGGGCAAATGCGCATCATCACTTTGACCTGAAGCAAAGGCAGAAACAAAGAGCAAGGGTGACAAAAACGAAAGGTTAAATGTTAAAAAAAAAAAAAAAAAAAAAACCTAGGCCAGCAATCAGGACTGAACTGGCCCTCACAGTTTGGCGCATGTTTTTTGTGTGTGTGGAACCTATTTTGTGTTGTGGGCAGGCCTGACAGAGATGTTTTTGTATAATCTGAGATGAGAAATACATTCACACGCCGAGGTGAAAAAACCCCTGTTGAAGAGGGTCCAACAAAAAGCTACTGAGCTGTGCAAACCAAAAACAATTTTCTAATTGGGCTCATTCAACCAAGTATGCCAAATTAGTGGTTCTATAAGCTACCTAAGTCCCTGAAGAGATCTCCTTCCTCTTAATGACGAACAAAGGGCCGCCGTGGCAACACAAAGAGACGTGTTGACATGGGGCTTAAATGTAGTATTACAAGAGGTCTTGTAAATACAATGCCCAAGCTGAAAGGAACTGGACATAAGTAAAATAAGTATAAGTAAGTAAACTCAAAAAATGAGGTGTTGAACTGACATAAAAAAATTATGGAAAGAATTTGCACCTGATAATATTGCTTGCCTTCAGCATTTAGCAATTGTGTCCTTTTAACATAAAGCACACATGTCTAGCCAATATTAGGCACTCATGTTGCGCGAACATAAAGCACTCTTGTTGAGGCAACACAAGGCACTCATGTTCACCCCTAAATACAGTACATGTTGAACCGATATTAAAGAAATACATAATTTGCACCTGATTAAATTGCTTTCCTTCAGTATTTAGCAATTGTGTTCTTTTAACATAAAGCACACATGTTGAGCCAACATAAGGCACAACTAGGGCTGTCAAATTTATCGCGTTAACGGGCAGTGATTAATTTTTTAAATTAATCACGTTAAAATATTTAACGGATGCACAATGGCGACGTTCTACGTATATACAGAGCTAAGAGGCAGTGACAGGTGAGTGGAGTGGATACAGGCATTCATTTGGACCGTGCTTTTAAATGCGTAAAGCTTTGACATCTCTTCCACAACAATTATAACTATTGAGGCGAGCAATGTTGGGAGTTGATGTTTTTCTTAACATTGCACACAACCTGCATTTCACACAACACAGAGAAGATATATTATTTGCAGCCGCCACACACAGTCATGGTTACCCACTTTTCATCATGCATTTGGGCAGAACAGTTTTGTCACTACATTATCATTTACTGAAAACTTAACACATCCACTAGATGGCAATATTTAGTCACAATATACAAACTCACATTTATCCTTTAAGAATCTATCCGTGGATCCCTTTCACAGAAAGAATATTAATAATGTTAATGCAATCTTGTGGATTTATTGTTATAATAAACAAATACAGTACCTATGTACAGTATGTTGAATGTATATATCCGTCTTGTCTTATCTTTCCATTCCAACAATAATTTACAGAAAAATATGGTATTTTTTAGAGATGGTTTGAATTGCTTAATTTCTAAGCTGTGATTAACTCAATTAAAAATTTTAATCGTTTGACAGCCCTAATTTTAACGTCAATGGCCGTCAATGGCATCAATTTATATATGCCTCAATGGAATCCAGTACACTGGCATCAATAGTAGGGACATTCATGATAGTCAGTGGCATGGACGTACATAGATGTCAGTGGTATTGACTTACTTAGGCGCCACTTCAATGTCAATGGGCTGTAATGGTAAATGGTCAAAAATCACAACCACCTATGTTTTCCTGTCATTGAAAATGTAGGGAAAATGTAATTAAAAATGGAATTCCGGTCATTTTGATATTTAAACGGTGCCGGTCGGTCAAACGGTTTGGAGTCTCCACTGCGCCGAAAAAATGTGGATAATAAGATTATGAAAGAAAGAAATAAAAATAAAGTTGAGGAATTTTACTAGCTGGGCCTTTGCCTTTCAAAGTCCCATCTAATAAAAAATCTCTTTTCACATACAAAATAATAATTCAATGGTGACAGTACCAATGAGGTGTCCCTTACTTTTTCAGGGAGTTGGCAATCCTACTTTTAAATCTTGCGAGAAATCACGAGACTATTGCAATTAGTTGGAAAGACACATTAACATTATGTTGCATCAACAATATCTAATCAAGCTCCTCATTCACTGTTCATGTTTATGTAGAGACTGCATAATTCAGTCATGGTCACCTTGGAAACATGATGGTTTCTTGCTGAAAAAATGCACACTTGTCTTTTAGTAAACTTTACAACCTGCCTGATTCATTTTTTTGAGTGTATAAGTAAAATGAGTGATCTTCTCTTGCCACTAGTTGGCGCTGTTGAGAGTCATATCCTTTGGGATATGACTCTCAACAAGCACGGGAAGTTATGCGCAGATATGTTGTATATCTGCCAAGTTATGACTGTTCAAAATTTGTGGTGAGAGAAAATGGCGACGGTCATTTTCACGTTCCAGTTTGGACCCCTCTGCTTCGATGAAACCTCAATATTTTTTACCAGACACCTGAACACATGTCTTAAGACTCCCCCAATGCAGGTTTGATGTGAATGGGTTTTTTTTCCCTTGGAGGAGAAGCCTGTCTAGTAAAAAAGGGTGTTTCCTGTTTCCAGCAGGGGGCGCCAGGCCTAATAGTTAGTATTTCAATTCAGTCGTGTTCAGGCTGGGATACCTCTACTACACTGTAAAAACACACCTCCTTAAAACTAGTTACAGTCCCTTATTTTCAGTGTGATCTACGAGAAATAAGTGAACCTACCTCTGCCAGTGCTTCAAGTACATTTTACCCACCTAGATTACTGAAATAAGAAAAACAGCTTGCTGAAAATAAACTTATTTTAAGCAATAAACAAGTGTATTTCATTTCATAAAAAAGCTTTGAAATGTCAATTTTTTTCTTAATTCAAGAACAGATATTGTTCAAAACATTTGAGAGCAAATTTTGCTTGATTTAGGTCAAAAAAAAAAAAAAAAAAAACTTTTATATGTATGGGCTTAATAAGAAGACATAGTAATATTTACTTAAAGTAAGTGGAATAATATTACACATTAATTTGTTAACTAGTCTTTAACACTCAAAAAGACAGAGAAAAATGATTTGATAAGATTTAAGAAAAATAATCTCATTAAGACATTAATTTGTAGAGTACATGCCAGATATGACAAAGGCTGAACCTTGTACCTGTGAGTTATTTGTCACAAGGCCGACTTTGGCACACTGCCCAGGTCAGGCCCATAAATGAAAACTCACCATTTTGATAACTTTGGATCTCGTATGTCTAATGAACAGTCTCACCAATTTTGAGGAGGATCCAACTAACTCCCCAGGCGCCAATGTCTCGAATGTGCACCTTGTAAATCGACTAAAGTTATATGTTTTTCCCACATTTAATCCAAAATACCAGATTTCCTTTTAGGTTTGGGATATGGGTCCAAGAGACGTATCAGCTCCCCAATTTTCATCGCTCTATGTTGAAAAATCTTAACAGGAGAGGCCTTTTTGGAAAGTTTAAGGAGGCAATGTTGAGCCATTTTGTTACCGTTTTCCACAAAGTTGCAATTTTATCAAAATTTACGCGAAGCCGCATGTATGTGCAAATTTTGGTGATTTTTTGAGCATGTTAAGCCCTCCAAATTAGCCATCCTCATTTGCCCACAAAAAAAATAAATAAATAAAAATAATAATCCTTTGCATTCCAATTGGGCTCTTGTACCACTCTGTGCTCGGGCCCTAATAAACCATCAATAGCCAGATGTGACTACACAAAGGGATGCAGGAAAGCATTTTATATTTACCACAGAAGGAGAAAAATTACAGGCTTCATTGTTTGTTGTGCAGACAAAAAATAGATGACATTAAATTACATACGTACATTAAATTACAGGCGTTCTGAAAATAGCTCAGCGTCCAAAAGGAAAGCTGAGTACCACATTGTGCATTAACGTCACGACATCTGTATCACATTTGATGGACAACGAAGGTTTCCATGGAAACACTCGATCCGACATTGACTGGCAAACCCAGCAGGTCAAGTTAATGCCTAATAGTGTCAGTGCAAGGCGGCAAGGTGTGCATTTAAAGTCAAGGCATGGATTGGTGCAGATGAATGTGTGTGAAGCAAGTGCCATGTGGGAGGATTAGCGCCCAAGCGGTGTGTTTTTCTGGACGGGGGGAAGCTCACCAGCAAGAATAATCCCCCTTCCACCACCTACTTACTCTTCCTACTTTCGCTCCTCCCTCCCTCTGTTTCTGTGATTGGAAAATGGAAAACAGGTACTAAACAAGAAATTCAGGGTTCATGTTTGCACATGCCATAGGTCACCATCATGTCGGACAATATGGAACAGTACCATGATGGACGTTATACCTAATCGCCATGGTTGCTGAAGGTAAGCGGGTGCTAGTTTAGCATAGCATGCACAGTGGGTTGTTTATGGTCTCTTGGCGATCTGGGAAAGATATCCCTTACATGCCACAAAAATGCTTTTTTTTTTAAAAATAAATAAGCACAGTTTTTTTTTCGGACTATGATTTGCACCTGAGTATAAGTCACATCATCCAAAAAATGTACATAGAGAGGGAAAAAAATTATTAAGCCGCAACGAAGTATAAGTCGCATTTTTGGGGAAAATTTATGTGACAAAATCCAACACCAAGAACAGACATGTTGTAACCCAGGTAGAATAGAGAACAACAGGCTGAATAAGTGTATGGTATGCTAACGTACATTACGCATAAACAACATACAGAGCAAATGCCCTGTATGTGAATGTAACATACTGTAGCTGTTAAGAGTTATTCAGATAACTGTAGCATAGATAATAGGGCTGAACGATATTGGAAAAATCGACATTGCGGGTTTTGGGGGCTTTGCGATTGCATTTCGGTAGCCCTCGGAGGCCCCTTTTTTTGGCAGGGGCCCCAAGCAACTGCCGAGCTTGCCTCTCTACTAGCCCCGCCTGTGACCATGCACAACTGAAGCGCGTAAAATGTAGCGTTTGTGTGAGTGGTCCTTTTTGTGAAAGGCAATCTGTACACATATAATGACATTTTTTACACACATACAAAACCTTGCATTTTGATTTTTACCGAACACTCTTGTGTGTCGTTTTGGTGGTTGTAATGTCCAAAAGCGGTACCTCGTCTGGGCGGGTGCCCGGGTCTAAACATCTTTACCACAGGCAGTTACCAGCCGTTTATGGCGCTCGTGAGCCCCCCCCAAAAATCCCACTCTTATTGTTTTACCAGAGGAAGAGGTTTCCTTCCTCTTTACGTACAACAACAATTCAAACGTGATTCAAAATCACGGTTTCAAAACAAAATTAAAACTACCACTTCGCAACAAACTAAATAGCATGACTAGTGATTAATGAAAAAACTGGAACAAAAACTGAAGAAATATGAGTAATTAGCATAGCTACCAAACTTTGAATATATCAAATCTGTAGCGCCGCAATGCATGCGGGGAGGCATGAGGCATGTTGGATGACAACAGTGTTGTCGGGTCCCATCTTTAACTGGCACCCCTCGCCCCCTGTCTTTGTCTAACATGAGTTCAACTCTATATTACAATTTATTGGTTCAAAGGTTAAATTTTCTTTGATTCAGAACAAGAAAACATTTAAATTCTGTAACCAAAAGAATTGACTCAAACTATGAAAAAAGTAAAAATTACACACCCCAAAATGACTTACCTTCACCCTTGGACCTATTAATTAAAATGGGTATGGCATAATTGCTGCCAATTAAATTGATTATGAAATTCCTGCAGGATTCCTATGATGGTCATCTAATTTGTATCTGCCATCCAAGTCCTGCTCTTCTGTAATTGATATGTCACTCATTCAAAGGGTGGCGTCCATTTCAAAGGGAAAAGTGAGGAACTGTTCACAAACTTCAAGTTGTTTCATTTATGGCTTCATTCCAAATGTTTTTTTGGCTTGTTTTGCCTCAACTTACTTATGCTTAAATCAATATTACTGCAGATTCGGACACCAAGGTTCTTAAACAATATAAGCGGAAAAGCCTTTCTTGCAAAGTGCATGCTTTCCACCTAGCACTGGGGCGGTTACGTTGACTGACGTGTGCATATGTTGCGAATATAACATATGCTGTGCCATTCCACATAACTGCAGCATCTCACAGGAACGATACCAGCCAAGCAAATGCCTGAGTTATATTTATGTTGGCAAAGCCCACATACTTGAGGCCACAGAGGATTTGCTTGCTGTGCGAATGGCTACTGGTTCACTGCTTGTAGAGCCCCCCAACAAGTCCATTAGTGTGGTTTGGCAATCCTCAAATCAACACTTTGCCTAAGTCTAAAGTAAATGGATCCACTTTTGCCACAACACACTGGAACGATTTAAAAGTGAGCCTAGCAAGGACAAAGCAATACTACATAGTCCAGGGGTGTCAAACTCTTTTTGGGACACTTTTAGATCTCATGTGCCCGTACCTGTACACATAGAATTTATAATATATTGACAGTGCGCGGGGCCGATTAATAAGGGGCCTATCTACGCCAAAGCTGACTGAGTGGAAACACAGACAAAGAGCTTTTTCCGTTGAAAATTCTTGTGGTAAAATGCTGAAATCCCTGAATTCTTTATAGATATGGACGTAAAGCAGTCTCGATTCTTGGTTAAAAGCCAAAAAACCGGGCAGTTAGCATTTATTTTACGTAAATATGTCGAATGCGCTGCTAGTCTTTAAGCCATAGTGGCGCCGGCTCATCACCACAAAGAGCTTTTTGTGTTGAAAATTCTTGTAAATAAATGCTTAAATCCCTGAATTCTTTTCGATATGGATGTAAAACAGTCTTGATTCTTGGTTAGAACAAAAAACAAAAAAACGGGCAGTTAGCATCTATTTTAAGTAAATATGTCGAATGCGCTGCTAGTCTTTAAGCCATTGTGGCGCCGGCTCATCACCACAAAGAGCTTTTTGTGTTGAAAATTCTTGTAAATAAATGCTTAAATCCCTGAATCCTTGTCAATATGGATGTAAAACAGTCTTGATTCTTGGTTAAAACAAAAAACAAAAAAAACGGGCAGTTAGCATCTATTTTACGTAAATATGTCGAATGTGCTGCTAGTCTTTAAGCCATTGTGGCGCCGGCTTATCACCACAAAGAGCTTTATGAGTTGAAAATTCTGTGAACAAATGCTTAAATCCCCGAATTCTCTATAGATATGAACGTAAAACAGTCTGGATTCTTGGTTAAAAGCAAATAACCAGGCAGTTAGCATTTATTTTATGTAAATATTGCGAAATATGACGCCACTGCGGGTAATTTCTCCCATTGATTTGTTTCACAACGTTTCAAAATGCATGGGACAACAAATATAATAATTATTTTGAATCCTCGAACAAATCACTCCTGAGACTATTCTTCCTATTTGTATGCAGTACAGCTTTGTTACTTTTTAAACCTAAATCCGGCGTTGGATCGCTGCATGTGTTTGAGAATAACTGTGACCGACTGAAGCGGGGTGTTGGACGGCCCCCTACTTGAAAGCGTGGCACAGTGTCCGGGGAATGTGTCCCGTCAATATCATTAGTCTATGCTCTAGACCAGGGGTGTCCAAACTTTTTGCAAAGGGGGCCAGATTTGGTGTGGTAAAAATGTGGGGGGCCGACCTTGGCTGACGTCCTTTACGTAGAACAATATATTTAAGCAAATTTTAGCAAGCCATTCTGTGTGTCACATTTGCTTTATTTATTAATTTTTTTCAATTAATAATTTCAACAATCCCGCAACTAGCCTTTGTGGCGTTCTCTTTCGACTCTCGGGATCTTGCGAAATACTGCTGCTGTGAAATTAAACTAGCTTAAAGTTGCTTCAATTTCTCGCTGCGTATCTTGTCGTGCATGTCAGCGTGTCTTGTTTGGTAATATCGCCTCACATTGAACTCTTTAAAAACAGCGACTGTCTCTTTGCAAATGAGGCAGACACAGTTGTTGCGTATTTTAGTGAAGAAATAGTCCAGTTTCCACCTATCCTTGAAGCGTCGGCCGTCGCAGTCAGCTTTGTTTTTTTGTTGTTGATTGTTGCCATTTTAAAAAATTGGAAGTCAAGGGTCACACGGGGTAATGTTGCTTAGGGGGCTGCTGCCTTTTAGTGGGTAAAGGAGAAGGATTTAATGTGTAAGCAGTACTGCTGACCAATAAATCTGTGTGCGGGCCAGACATTATTGATCTTATGACAGAGGCTGGGGGCCGGATGAAATTTGACCACGGGCCACATTTGGCCCCCGGGCCGCACTTTGGACACGTCTGCTCTAGACTGACCAGAAAAGCTAAGTGGCTCAGCTTTAGACCGGCCAGCGTTTTAAGAGGACGCTTGCCATTCTGAAGCTAATGGTAACGCGAACGCTATGCTCATGCTAGGAGTTACATTTAGTGACTGATGATTACTCAGCACGCACCTTTGAAGGCTAAGGCAGCAATGCATGTTCTCTCTTGCCCAGGCATGAAAATGGGTCAGGGGTTAAAAAGGTGAGAAGAGTGTGGAGGACATATATTCCGGCGTTCTGCCAAAATGTGCTACATCGGCAAAACATCCTATATGAGGCGAATTTGACACCCAAAGTACTACTGTGCGCTCTCAACTTGTTTTGGTTAAATGCATACAGGCAGAATGTACTAAAAAATGCCTTAAGAAAAGACTCAAATGTAGTTATATCAAATAAGGACGGTTTAAATAGGCTATGTGAGTAATGTGGTCAACTGCTTTAAAGCTACCACAAAAAAAACACAATGGTTAAAAGTATTAGAGGGTAATACATGCAAAAAATATTTTTGAGGGAATGAAAAGGTAATTAAAATCTCAATAAAAAGAAAAATAGTGAGTACTCACCGCTTTTAACCGATGTGCGCATGCGCAGAATGTTTGCGCAAGCGCGCTGAGCATTGTGTAGACGTTTCACCGCGTAGCAAGGAATTGCCGAACACCGGTACACTGAACAACCCAACAAAATATTGAGCTCTGTCGACACACACTGTGTTTCAGTAATCTACAGGAGGCACCACAGGCACACATATACCTTGTGCTGGCCATTTTTTATTTAGAAACAAAGTTTACTTTGAAGCTAAACGTGTTAGGTGTTCAACACTGTACACGAATGTTGCACTGAAAAAAAGGCGCTACATGTCCCTGAAATACCAATTACTGTGATATTAGAAAGAAGCTTGAGTCTCTTCTTTTATATTACCGTTAAATACACAAGCTTGACGCTAACTTAATGGGAGCTATTTTTTCACGGGACATTTGGCTAGCTCTGACAGTGTTCGACGCAAGCTGCAACGAACGGCAGTAACATTGTTATACCGCAAAATATGAAAAGGATTAAAACCATTACTCACCAAATTCAGTATGCTGGCAAATCCATTCATCTAAAAAATATTGAGAGATACCTCTCCTCGTCCAGTGAACGTGAATTTGTGCTTACAGCAAGATCATCTGTCGCAATTAGCAATCTTTGACGCTATCCTTTTTTTCCACTTCAAACTTGTTTCTCACTCAGCGGCTGTGATTATAACCTCAACGAAGTTGCCCTCCCAGCTAAGCCTAGGCTAACATTTGTCTTTGTAAGTTTGTATATGTATTAGTTTGTATATTGAATTTGAAAGGAAAATGTGTGTTTTGTTTTTGGCAAACTTTTTCATGGTGCTAATCTGTTAGAGCTACACACACATGGAAAAATACTATTGTACCACGTTTTAAATGCATTCATTTTGTAGATTTTAGTTACCACGATTTGAGACGTAGGTCACCGTTTTTGACTTCAAAAAAGCGAATTTCGCCAAAAGGTGAGAAATTTTCATGCCTGATTGCCAAGATAAGAAAACAAATCTTACCGTGTTTCCAAACAAGCAAGATGGAGCGCAGCCTAGCTTGACACCAATGTCCCCTCTAAGCTGCGCGCATGCGCAATCGCGCACTGCTTGCACATACTCAGGGCACAAGTCAAACTGCAGCGCACAAAATAAAATTCAACAGAAACGTATTGTAGTGTCACTGTCAACGCCATAGTCATGTATCAGCGCCACACTCCGATTGGTGCGTTCGATACTCCAACGCGACGTTCGGGTTGGTGTGTTCCGTACGCCAACGTGACGCTCCCATTGGTGGTGAAAAGTGAGGTCGACTCCTGTGCTGATTTACTGAAGCAAGATTCTGTTGTCAATCTTTGCAAGCGCTACAGTATTAATTCATATCTAGTTTTAGAACTGGTATAATCTAGGTAATTGGACTAACAAAATTGTTTTCTGCACCATTCTGCAACATAACTCAATGAACAACAGGTGTCTAGCCAACGATATGATAAATTTCACTACACTTACGCTGCGCAACCAATCATAGCATTGAAAGTGTTGTGCATATGTGCACTGCCCATACACACCGTGCAAGTTAGCTAGCTAACAACAGTGCCACGGATTTAAGAGACGCAAATGGCCCCGATTCATCATCACCCTTATCATGGTGAAAGGAACAGTCAGCGATATTACACTTATCAAGCCAAAGCAAAGAGGAAATTCGGTTCTTTTAAGACAGATGGCAGTCGAACTATGTGCAAATGGAAGAACAAAGTGATTTTTTTTTTTTAGTTTTTTTCCTCCCCTTTTTAAAATGTCCTGTATACACTGCAAATGTATAACACCTTAAAAAGATATTTTTTCTTAAAACTAGTCAAATCATTTTCTCCATCTTATTTTGAGTGTTAACACAACAAAACAGATTAATGCGTCAGATTATTCCATTTACTTAAGTAAATATCAATATTTGTTTTCATTATGTCCATACATCTAAAGTTGTTTATTTTTCACCTAATCAAGAAAAAATGGCGTTCAAATAATATATTGAACAATAGCTATTCTTGATTAAAGAACATTTCTGTTAAGCTTTTTTTCCCCCCCCGATTAAATATACTTTTTGCTCAAAATAAGTCTGGTAAACTTATTTTCAGCTAGCTATTTTTTTATTTCATGAAATCTAAGTGAGTGAAATTTACTTCTAGTAGATTTGCACTGAAAACAAGGGAATTGAACTTGTTTTAAGGGTGTGTTTTTTGCAGTGTAGCTGCTCAGACACGGAGAATAGGAAACTTGAGTGTCCTGATTCTCTGAACAGTTTCAATGTGGTTGTTTGATATACCGTCCTCCCATTGTGGTTGTTCATTATATTTTATTTATTTAACTCACCCATGCTACAACTGGACCTTACGCAGGCCAAAGCAGGACTCTTACTATGGTTAAAGCAGGACTCTCACATATAAAATAGTACACATCTCATGAACAACGAGATTTTGGTCTTTTTCATTTTAAGTGGGCCAAGTAAATTATAATAAAAGTAAACTAATAGAATAAAATAGAACTTTATTGTCTTTGTCAGCAACGAATGAACATTATCAACAACAAAATTTTACGTGGCACTCCAGTCCAAAAATATGTGTTTAATTAAGATGAAATAAATAAATAGGAAAACCTGTACACATCTGATGTTGCTCACCATGGTCCACAGTGTGCTCAGGGAGCTTGTGCGTCTGCTCAGACACATGGAAAAATGGAGGGAACATTACTTGAGACACATCCTAAACTCCGGTGAGGAAGAAGAAGTGCAGCACATCTCATATGAGTGACACAACCCAAGCACTGCCACGATGCAAGCTGACGTGCTCCACGTACAATATGAAAATGTCACACATTGTGAACATATGACAGAAACGATGTTACCTTTTCGCCTCATAGTCGTCTCGTCAGACAAAAACTGGCATCATCTCATTATGTTCTAGTCTCCCAAGCCATGTTTTTAGCTCATCATTGTCATTAAAAAACATTTGCGAACGAAATAGTTTCGTTCTCGTCACTGTTGACGAAAACAACACTGAACAGCACTGTCAGACAGAACAACCTCACGGGCCATACATTTGACAACCCTGACGTAGCCACTTAACAGTTAAAAGACAGGTGGTACAAGAAATTAAAAAAAAAAAATACAACTGCTTTCGAATTAACACATTCACATACTTCTAACAAAGCTGTAAATGTTCATCACCTCTTTGGGAAAGAAAAAAAAACAAAAAAAAAACCTTAGGCTGCACAGATGCACACTTTACCACAGTTTTGGGCTTGTTTACAACACAGACGTAGTGTGTCTCACTGGGAAACTCACACTGTCTGGATACCTGGCACAAAAAAAGCAAGTGGTTCCTTACCAGGTGGGACCGAATCTTGTTGAGGGACTTGTGTTTTATAAATACAGGATGCCAGCTCAGACAAACAATGGCCAATAAACCACAGAGGAAGAATGATGTGTTTACACAGCGTTCTTTAATGACTGCTCCATCTCTACCCGTTTGGCTTTCATAGCACATTGCACCTAACGTGGAAATAGAAAACCTGTTGTTGACACAAACAGTCTTGCAATCTGTGACAGTCTTTTCGCTATATTCAATGAGGGGAATGGTGGTCTCAAATGTGATTGAATGTATTTGAGACCATCAAGTTGATCAGAATCCATCAGCTAACTGCCTTCTGACTGTTGTATACTGAATATTTACAAGCGCAGTGATGAGGTCATGTCTTCGCGACTGGAGATTTATTCACTTGTTGTCATGCTATTTCCTGGTGTGTTTGGGCGCAGGAGTATGCAACGAGTCTGTATTTCATTGAACACTGAAGATACGAGTAGCATACACAAAAAAAGATCTACAGAAGTACAGTGGTATCTCTACACACGGATTTAATTCGTTTCAGGACCTGGTTTGTAAGTCGAAATGGTTATTGCTGATCGGGATTTTCCCCATAAGAATACATTACAATTGAATTTGTTCCAAAGCCATAGACTTCATTATGTATTGACGGGACACAGGGCGCGGGGCCGATTTATCGGCGACCTATCTCCGTCAGAGTGGAAACACAGACAAGGAGCTTTTTACATTTAAAATTCTTGTGAATAAATGCTTAAATCCCTGAATTCTTTACAGATATGGACGTAAAACAGTCTAGATTCTTGGTTAAAAGCAAAAAAAAAAAAACAAGCAGTTAGCATTTATTTTACGTAAATATGTCGAATGTGCTGCCAGTCTTTAAGCCACTGTAGCGCCGCCTTATCACCACAAAGCTTTTTACGTTGAAATTCTTGTGAATGAATGCTTAAATCCCTGAATTCTTTACAGATATGAACGTAAAACAGTCTTGATTCTTGGTTAAACACAAAAAAACAGGCAGTTAGCATTTATTTTACTTAAATATGTTGAATATGCTGCTAGTCTTTAACCCACTGTGGCACCGCCTTATCACCAAAAAGAGCTTTTTACGTTGAAATTCCTGTGAATAAATGCTTAAATCTCTGAATTCTTCATAGATATGGATGTAAACAGTCTCCATTCTTGGTTAAAAGCAAAAAAGAACGGGCAGTTAACACTTATTTTACGTAAATATGTCCAATGTACTGCTAGTCTTTAAGCCACCGTGGCGCCGCCTTATCACCGCAAAGAGCTTTTTACGTTGAAATTCTTGTGAATAAATACTTAAATCCCTGAATTCTTTATAGATATGGACATAAAACAGTCTTGATTCTTTGTTAAAAGCAAAAAACTGTCTAGTTAGCATTTATTTTACGTAAATATGTCGAATGTGCTGCTAGTCTCCTGCTAGAATATTTTCTCGTCTGTTAATGTTCATTCCAAATTTTTGGAAACATTGATTTTTCGCAGTTGTTTCCTGGACTAAAACATTTTGAGTATTAATCGACGAAAACTAGACGAAGACTCACACATTTGAAATGGCAAAAATATGACTCAGACTGATATGTACTTCATCTTAAAGACTTAAGACGAAAATTAAAAGGGCTGCCAAAAACAACACTGATCGATATACAGTGGTACCTCTACATACGAATTTAATTCGTTCCAGGACCTTGTTTGTAAGTCGAAATGGTCGTATGTCGAGCAGGATTTTCCCATAGGAATACATTATAATTCCATTAATTCGTTCCAAAGCCTAAAAACATACACTAAATTCTTAATAAATACTGCTGGCACTGTTACAAATGGCAATTAAACATAGCAAAACAAATAAGTTATAAATAAATAATTCAGAATAATATAATAATAAGAAGAATAATTAATAATTATTCCTGTAAATAATGTAACGAATCGGATTCTAATATGGCGGACACTTTTTACTGTTCCTGAACGCACCGCGAAGCTGACGTCTCAACTCGGCCTTCAGTGAGATAGGTCGGTGCAGTAGAGATAATACTTTCGTTTTCTTGAGAGCAGTCAACTGCTTAAGACAATGGGCGTTTTGTGTTGGATAAGTTCTTAAATAAATGATAAAAACGTGACGAAGCTGGCGATTTCCTTGGCAATGTTACCACAATAATAATTGTCACCTTAACTTATAAATAGTGGCGAACGGTGGTCGGAAGAGGACCATGGAGCTGTATTGTTGAGCGAGTTCAGGGACGCGCACACCAAGCTCATATTTTTCTATAACTTGTATCTTCATTTCAAAGGTAAGCATCACTTTTTTCCTTGTTTCTCCAACTGTATCAACTTTTTTTGAAAACTGTGTTGATTTCTCACACAAGAAAATCCACCGTGCGTTCGTTTGCAGTGCTGTCATGTATTTCGAACAACTCGTCGGATGTAGAAACAAATGGCGGCTCAAATTTTACGTCGGATGTCGAAAAGATCGTGTGTCGAAGTGATCGTATGTAGAGGTACCACTGTATTTATTTTTATTCAGCAAAATCCCTAACTGCTAAACAAGACACGTTGTTAAGCCTCATGTGTGATTTGTTGTAAAACACTGTTCGGGCTTTGAAATGTGGATCATATGATGAAACGGCTCACATACTGTAATGATGGTAGCTTTTTACCTTTCCCATCCCTGGGTTCTCTTTCACTTTGGACACAGCGCGGAGCAGGCATGGCGGGGCAGCGGGGGGTGACACCTGCAGGATGCCACTAAAGTTGGTGGGGTAGATGGAGGGCTCCTGTGGATGGAGCAGCGAAGGTTGCTGCTTCTTTCGTTTGGAGGACAGGTTGAGCTTCTGAGCAGCCCTGCAAGGAAACAAGAACAATGAAAGTAATTCTTTTAAACTAGAAAATGCCATTTCTGGAGAAATTGTGATGGTAGCTTTGCGTTAGCAGGTAAACCTCTTGGGGTCACTTCCTGCTGATTTCAAGTCACTTCCCGTTGATTTGGGGACACTTCAGAGTCACTTCCTGTTGATACTTTAATGCATATGGCCGTCAATGGCATCAACATACATATGCATCAATGGAATCAAAGTATATTAGCATTAATAGAATTGACATGCATGGCCGTCATTGGCAAGGATGTACATGGCTGTCAATAGCATGGACGTGCATGGCTGTAAATGGCATGGACTTACTTGGGCACCAGTTGAATGTTTTTGGTCAAAAATCATAACCGCCCATGTTTTCCTGCCTTTGAAAATGAATGGGAAATTTTGACATTAGAAATTAATGGAAATACAGTGGGGCAAATAAGTATTTAGTCAACCACTAATTGTGCAAGTTCTCATGTCTCATGTCATGAGGGACAGAATGTGGAAAAAAAACAGAAAATCACATTGTTTGATTTTTAAAAATATAAAGAAAATATTTGCAAATCATGGTGGAAAATAAGTATTTGGTCAATACAAAAAGTTCATGTCAATACTTTGTTATGTACCCTTTGTTGGCAATAATGGAGGCCAAACATTTTCTGTACCTCTACACAAGCTTTTCACACACTGTTGCTAGTATTTTGGCCCATTCCTCCATGCAGATCTCCTCTAGAGCAGTGATGTTTTGGGACTGTCGTTGAGCAACACAGACTTTCAACTCCCTCCACAAATTTTCTATGGGGTTGAGATCTGGAGACTGGCTAGGCCACTCCAGGACCTTGAAATGCTCCTTACGAAGTCACTCCTTTGTTGCCCTGGCTGTGTGTTTGGGATCATTGTCACGCTGAAAGACCCAGCCACGTCTCATCTTCAATGCCCTTGCTGATGGAAGGAGATTTTCACTCAAAATCTCTCGATAAATGGCCCCAGTCAGTCTTTCGTTTACACAGATCAGTCGTTCTGGTCCCTTTGCAGAAAAACAGCCCCAAAGCATGATGTTTCCACCCCCCATGCTTCACAGTGGGTATGGTGTTCTTCAGATGCAATTCAGTATTCTTTTTTCCTCCAAACACGAGAACCTGTATTTCTACCAAAAAGCTCTATTTTGGTTTCATCTGACCATAACACAGTCTCCCAGTCCTCTTCTGGATCATGCAAATGCTCTCGAGCGAACCGCAGACAGGCCTGGATGTGACGTTCTTCAGCAGGGGGACACGTCTGGCAGTGCAGGATTTGAGTGCCTGGGGCATTGTGTTACTGACAGTAGCCTTTGTTACTGTGGTCCCAGCTCTCTTTAGGTCATTCACTAGGTCCCCCTGTGTGGTTCTGGGATTTTTGCTCACCGTTCTTGTTATCATTTTGACGTCACGGGGTGAGATCTTGCATGGATCCCCAGATCGAGGGGAGATTATCAGTGCTCTTGTATGTCTTCCATTTTCTAATAATTGCTCCCACAGTTGATTTCTTTACACCAAGCGTTTTACCTATTGCAGATTCAGTCTTCCCAGCCTGGTGCAGGTCTACAATTTTGTCTCTGGTGTCCTTCGACACCTCTTTGGTCTTGTCCATAGTGGAGTTTGGAGTGTGACTGACTGAGGTTGAGGACAGGTGTCTTTTATACTGATAATGAGTTAAAACAGGTGCCATTAATACAGGTAACGAGTGAAGCCTCGTTAGACCTCGTTGGAAGAAGTTAGACATCTTTGACAGCCAGAAATCTTGCTTGTTTGTAGGTGACCAAATACTTATTTTCCACTTTAATTTGGAAATAAATTCTTTAAAAATCAAACAATGTGATTTTCTGTTTTTTTCCACATTCTGTCTCTCATGGTTGAGGTTTACCCATGTTGACAATTACAGGCCTCTCTAATCTTTTCAAGTAGGAGAACTTGCACAATTGGTGGTTGACTAAATACTTATTTGTCCCACTGTACGTACATTGCAATGGCATCCCATTAGAAACGAATGGGAAAATTTGGGGCGAATTTTGGGGGAACCATAGGTTTTTGCAAATTCTGTAAACAACTTTTTTGCCCCTTACCTTTCTGAAGTTTTCAGTGTATGATTTATGTGAATTGGATAAAAAATCTGGGACTAGTGCTGCTACGATGAATTGATTAACTCGAGTAATTCGATTAGAAGATCAGCTTCAAATACAATTTTGCAGCTTCGAGGATTCATTTCATTAGAGTGGCGCTGTCATGGTTTCTCTAGTGGCAACAGTGGATGTGGCATAACTTGTCTAACGGCTGAATCCAACTGCTCCCCTGTTAAGGCCAACTTAAGTTTGTCAGTTTTTGTTTGAGCTAATATGTTTGTTTACGCATTCGTAATTTAGTTTAGAAGTATAGTTAGATTTTTTTTGTGGGAATATGTGTTTGAACGATTTGTTAAGAGCTTTGTAAAAAACAAAAAAAAAAGTTAGCGTTTTATAGCATTTAAGCTAGCGAACGTTTGCGATGCAAGTTAGCCAATTGTTCTTTCGTTGAACGTACTTAGATCCTCATTTATTCTATTTATTTATTTTTTTTAAATAATAGCTGCAGCCCTAATCAGAAGTGAACAAATTCACTAGGTTCCATTACCGAGAAAGACGCTGCAGTCATGCATCTTTTTTACAGCCTATTCTGATATTTTGCCTACCCCAAGGGACTATCATAGGGGACTATTGACATAGCCGTGAAGCGCATTGATTTGATCTGGATCGAACAAACAAATATCGCTCACATTGGTGGAACAATAACAACAACTGAAAGCCTCTCCTCTGGGGCAATCACAACATATATTATCCTCCCCTCTCAAAAATCAAAGCTAACATGCAGTGCTGTTATTTTCCGACTTAGCATACAGAGAATGCAGTTCGGTGTATAAAAGATTTGCCCCCTTGTGAATGTGGTGAAATGTTGTTTTAAGATGATAATTTCATTCAGAGGGGGAAAATATTATGAATGAGCTGACTGTGTGGAAAAGGTAATTGCCGCTTGTTAAATCATGGGAATAACTAACAGGCTTTTGCGGCCCACACTCAAGACTGATTACACTCAGACCTGTCAATCAAGAAATTGCTTCAATGGAACACATCTAACTAAATAAAGTCTGCCATAAGACAAAATGTTTGATCTCTGTAGGCCTTTATTTAGTGTGGAATATGAATTCCAAAACTCCATAAGTGAGCATAGAAAATCATTTAGACTAAAGACGCGTCTCTTGCGATTGCAATGTTGCAGTTGGCTTTCAAACTTTACGATTTCATGTACAAATTTAAATGTGCTGTGATTATACGTTGTGGCTTTGAGTACTCCACAAAAAGACGTTGGATTTAACCCTTTAACACCGAACGTGTCGGCAGCGACGCGTTTAACCATGTCGTCTTTGAAGCTTCGTCACGCTGTAATTACGTCACCCACGTGCCGCTGGTTGGTCTCATTTGAAAGTACGGAAGTTTATGTCCACACCAGTTTTTATTTGAAGTCAATCGACCAAGAAAAACGGGAGATATTGTCATTTGAGTTTTATAGTTTTATTGCACTCATAAATATGCATTAAAACGCTGCATGGACCATGTATCTATCTCCATATTTCCATCATTTCTTGTCCTTTTTCAAAACCGAAAGAAGCACAAAAGACTACATATCCCAAGAGTCGTTGTGATGTCAAGAAGGACGAACCGAATGTGGACATTTGTTGAAAAAAAAAATTAAATACATTTCCGAGCGAGGCGCCAACTCAGGAAAAGGAGGCATGCTGAAGCAAACAACGGCCAGTTTGAGCGAGCGACTTTGAAACGTGCAGAATGAATCTAAAACTAAATTTAGCGCAAGCTAATGCATTATTTCATTAACTCAAGGAAGAAGATGAGCCGTATTTGCCGTTGTTTTCCTGGGATGAGTCGGCATTTCTACGAGTAGAAGTGACAGGCTGACAGCAGCGCGCAAACGGGACGGAGTAGGCTGTGTGACGTTGTGTGTGACGCAGCTCCGTGACCTGTTCATGCAGAAGCTTTATTGAGTTCGCAGAAAAAAAAAAAAACTTTATTGGGTCGTATGCCAAAAGTTGAATTGAACTGAACTACTTGTCAGTATTTTTTTAAATACTTTTTTTCAATGTTACATACATTTTTCTTCAAGAAAATTTTATAAAGATGAGTGTTCGAGAAGCTTGGTTGCATGTACGTAAATACTTTAGATAAGGTGATGGGTATAATACCTAACTTCACAAAGAGATATCCTCCAAACCCTTTTAGTGTTGGATGATATATATATAATTTTTTTTTTTTTTTCTCACTATTTTGCACTGTATATAATCCGTTTTGACCATAGTATGTGTAAAGGCCAAAAACGCCTATGACCATATTTGCTGTTTGTGTTGAATTGTCAGACATAAAACTATTCAATCTTATTTTTTTCTATTGAATGTTTATCCTAACAAGTAGAATAAATATTATCTAGCTTCAAAACGTTTGGTCCAGCATGTTTGGTTGTCAATGGGACATCAACATTACAAATTTTGAAAAAATATTTTGGGATTTTTTTGTCTTTTTGGGTCCAAAATGTGGATTATAATTGGTCAGTGAAGAAAACAACAGTTTGGAAATGAAGTTCAAGGTGTCCTTAAAAAAGGGACCCAACTTGGCCATTGTGAACAATTTTTTCTTTGAAATATAAAGGCAACATCAAATGCATGCAAATTCGGCCAAAATAGGCTTAGGTGTTAAAGCGTTACAAAAAAAAAAAAAACAAAAAAAAAAAACAGGTATTTGGGCAACCATGACTGAGAGTGGTGGTTGCTATTGTTATGTTTTGATGTTTTCTGTTCAATAAAGGCGCCGTTTCTTGGGGTTGTGCGGTGTATTGGGCATAGAGCAGCAAGTGTGAAACATGAAAACTGTCTCTATCATTCTTCTCCACGTTGTTCGCCACAGTACTGTACACAGTGATGGAAAATCAATTGCACATTAAACCCTTTATGGAGTCCTTTTACTATCACTACATTACAGCAGTGTTGTCTTCCTCAACAGTGACAATAACGAAAATATTTCGTCGACGAACATTTTATTCATGAAGATGACATCACGATGACGAGCTAAAAACGTGGCTTTGGAGACCAGAACATAACTAAACAAATGCCAGTTTTCATCTGACGAGACGACAACAAGACGAAGATGCGACATAGTTTCTGTCATGTGTTCACAATGCGTGATATTTTTATATTGTACGTGGAGTACATCAGCTTGCATCGTAGCAGTGTTTGGGTCGTGTCACTCATGTGAGATACCATTTTTTGGCCCCGATACCGATACCTGGCTGTGCAGTATCGGCCGATACCGATACCATACCGATACCACCCCGTTATAAGTATATATATATGTGTGTATATATATATGTTTTGTTTGTTTTTTTTTCCCCAAAAGAGATACATAATTGGATGTGAAATCATTCTATCAAGGCTTTGTCAGGCTGTTGCTTACCTTTGCAAAATAGGAAAAAGACTAGTACAAAGTGAATAGTCTACTAAACCCTAGTAGACAATAGTTGAATAAACCTTTGGCTCTCAAAGGCCAAAATAGTGCTACATTTGTGAAATTAATAAAACATGTATAATGCTAGCCCAACAGTACGGAAGTAAAAATAAATTCATAATAATAAACTCTGAATGAACTGAATAAACTTTTTTAAACCTCTCAAAGGCCAAACAGTGCAACTTTCATGAAATTATTGTCACATTCTGCTGCTGGTTAGACTGTGTTTTGTTGCTGGGCTGGTCGTGGGGGCGTTCCTGACGTCGCACCTGAATCCAATGCAGGCTCATCAGCGCAGCATTTAAGCACGGGTGGTCTCAAAGATATTTGCCTTGCTGATCGCCATTTGACATCTCGCACTAGAGTCTCGCTACATTTGCTTGTTATGCCCCTGCATTGTTTTTTTCTGTTAGTGTGCTGCTCTCGTTTGTAACCTCTACCATGTGCAGGTATTTGAGTGTTTTTATTTTGGCTTTTTGGCTCGCTGTCTATCGTCTTAGTTAACCTTCGAGTTTGTAGTATTGAGCTCCGTCGACCTGCTGTCACGGGGTCCTTTTGATATTTCTTCTATCCCGCGATCACATGTTATTTTTCTGTTTTCAATCATTAAACCCTTGTACGTATCCCCTGCTTGTTGTTTGCTTCGAGTTCCAACTTTGTTTCCGCATGTGCGGACGCTAACAATTATAAGTAATAATAATTGACCACATCATCACCGTCACTCTATTAGCCTCCTTTTTTCGGGAGGGGGGAGTCCCTTATTTATATTTCTGAAAGGTGGCAACCCTACTTTGGAAACACTTCCCAAATTACTGCGGCATTTCTTTCAGTAAAACACAATAAAAGTAAAGTAGACGTAGTGAACTGACCAGAGATTGTTGCTCCGATCCAGTGCCCTTCCTCTGGATAGCAGTCCTGGTCTTGCAGGCTCAAACTCGTTGTGTTCGTTCACATTTCATCTTCAAATGTTTTATCAGGTTCAAGGTTTTGAAGTTGGCCGATTTAACTCCACATCTGGAAAGTTTCAGGCCGCAAATCTTGCATGCAGCCATTGATTTTAATCGACGGGATTTCTATTTTGAAATACTTCCCGACCGCCGCTATTTCTCCTGGTTTCTCCATAAGAAAAAGCGGCCTTGTCATTGGTTAGGAGTGGCTATTGGCCCGCTCTCATTGGTCTGGAGCAGGCCAATAGCGATAGCTGCTTGGTGTTCACGTGTCATCACACAACGGTGAGACATGTCACAGAGACGGAGTGTAGTGAGCGCCAGGAGGAAAAAAAGGCTGCGGCCAAATGTTATAATAATGGACCGGTAAATGGTATCGGCGCTGTCTTTGTTGGTACTCGCCGATACCGATACCACCATTTAGGGCTGCATCGGTGCCCCCTGCTGATACTAGTATCGGTATCGGTGCATCTTTAGTTATATACATACATATATATGCATGTATGTACGTATATATATACATATATTATTATAATATATAAGTTATAACTTTATTAACATTGTTTTGTTTGTAACAGAAAAGACTTAAAACGCATCAATTTGCCTGAATAAAAAAAAAAAAAGTCACATCCAAACTGTAAAAATACACTCAAGGTATAATAAATTAAAATTGCTCAGCAACATTAACTCATGAGGACAATATGTCAAAAAATCTGACCGATAAATCAAAACTGAATAGAAGAAAAACAACATCAACACGATGTCATTGGTTGATTGTCATTTTTGCTGCTCGCAGTATCACCTTTGCAATGGTGAGGGGTTATTTTGGACTGAGCACGCTAACAGTGCTCACTGGTTTACTTATGTAACACTGACAAAGTTGGCAACTTGTTGGCAATATTTGGCACGTTTTTGCCGAAAAACAATCAAGCGGCTTATAAATTTGATTGGAGTTAAATGTCTTTAAGTGACATCTTAATTGATTTGGCTTCCCGCTGTCCGCTACAAGCATTTTTAGACGCAGTAAACAGAGTGGTCTTTCCTTGTCTCCCACTGTATTAAAAGTCAAAGCCAAAAGCCAAACGGCCCGAAAATAGCGCATTCTAGGCAGCCAGGGGGGAACCGGAGGCGAGGGCGGTCGCCATGAAGATCCCAAGCCGAAAATGGCACTTCTCGAGCGGACACGTGAGAACCGGAGAAGACGAAAGGACAGTGGGTTGCTGCGTGAGCCCGGCCAGAAAACGGCACACAGCTCTTCATATCTCTTTGCTGTGTTTGGTGTGTTTGCTTTGCTTGGTTCATAAACACTGCGCACACTCTGAAAATGAGAGCGCCGCTGCCACCTACTGAGTGGATGTGCAAGTACACTTTATTCTAGTACAGCAAAAAAAGTATGTTCCTCGAGGTCACATGCGCCACCCCTGGCATCACTCTGCGCCCGCCTGGGGGGGCACACCCCACTATTTGAGAAGTACTGGGCTACAGAAACCTGATTAGGGTGGGTAAACAGGACGCGACGTAGCACAAGGACAGCGACTCAACAAGATCTCGATCTGACAAGTGCAATGCAAAAATGCTGGGTTTATATGCACCAGGGGTGTCAACTGCCACCCCAAAAGACAGGCTTGCCACCCCAGATGCCTCCTCACCAGTTGACACCGGAGGACAAAAAAAAAAACGCTCGGATCAATTGGATATTTATGAGTGCGAAACTCCGAAATCAGACTGCTGTGAACACAGCACGAGTTAACGTCAGATTACAGTGCCTTGCAAAAATATTCGGCCCCCTTGAATCTTGCAACCTTTCGCCACATTACAGGCTTCAAACATAAAGATATGAAATTTAATTTTTTTGTCAAGAATCAACAACAAGTGGGACACAATCGTGAAGTGGAACAACATTTATTGGATAATTTAAACTTTTTTAACAAATAAAAAACTGAAAAGTGGGGCGTGCAATATTATTCGGCCCCTTTACTTTCAGTGCAGCAAACTCACTCCAGAAGTTCAGTGAGGATCTCTGAATGATCCAATGTTGTCCTAAATGACCGATGATGATAAATAGAATCCACCTGTGTGTAATCAAGTCTCCGTATAAATGCACCTGCTCTTTGATAGTCTCAGGGTTCTGTTTAAAGTGCAGAGAGCATTATGAAAACCAAGGAACACACCAGGCAGGTCCGAGATACTGTTGTGGAGAAGTTTAAAGCCAGATTTGGATACAAAAAGATTTCCCAAGCTTTAAACATCTCAAGGAGCACTGTGCAAGCCATCATTTTGAAATGGAAGGAGCATCAGACCACTGCAAATCTACCAAGACCCGGCCGTCCTTCCAAACTTTCTTCTCAAACAAGGAGAAAACTAATCAGAGATGCAGCCAAGAGGCCCATGATCACTCTGGATGAACTGCAGAGATCTACAGCTGAGGTGGGAGAGTCTGTCCATAGGACAACAATCAGTCGTACACTGCACAAATCTGGCCTTTATGGAAGAGTAGCAAGAAGAAAGCCATTTCTCAAAGATATCCATAAAAAGCCTCATTTAAAGTTTGCCACAAGCCACCTGGGAGACACACCAAACATGTGGAAGAAGGTGCTCTGGTCAGATGAAACCAAAATTGAACTTTTTGGCCACAATGCAAAACGATATGTTTGGCGTAAAAGCAACACAGCTCATCACCCTGAACACACCATCCCCACTGTCAAACATGGTGGTGGCAGCATCATGGTTTGGGCCTGCTTTTCTTCAGCAGGGACAGGGAAGATGGTTCAAATTGACGGGAAGATGGATGCAGCCAAATACAGGAACATTCTGGAAGAAAACCTGTTGGTATCCGCACAAGACCTTAGACTGGGACGGAGATTTATCTTCCAACAGGACAATGATCCAAAACATAAAGCCAAATCTACAATGGAATGGTTAAAAAATAAACGTATCCAGGTGTTAGAATGGCCAAGTCAAAGTCCAGACTTGAATCCAATTGAGAATATGTGGAAAGAGCTGAAGACTGCTGTTCACAAACACTCTCCATCCAACCTCACTGAGCCCGAGCTGTTTTGCAAGGAAGAATGGGCAAGAATGTCAGTCTCTCGATGTGCAAAACTGATAGAAACATACCCCAAGCGACTTGCAGCTGTAATTGGAGCAAAAGGTGGCGCTACAAAGTATTAACGCAAGGGGGCCGAATAATATTGCACGCCCCACTTTTCAGTTTTTTATTTGTTAATAAAGTTTAAATTATCCAATAAATTTTGTTCCACTTCACGATTGTGTCCCACTTGTTGTTGATTCTTGACAAAAAACTAGAATTTTATATCTTTATGTTTGAAGCCTGAAATGTGGCGAAAGGTTGCAAGGTTCAAGGGGGCCGAATACTTTTGCAAGGCACTGTAGCTGCGGCATACAGTGTTATAGAGTCTAATCAGCTCAGGTGATGCAAGCAGCGAGTTATTTTTTGGAAAGAGCAAAGGTACTAGTTGTTACAAAGGTAGAAAACACAACAAAAATGACGTAAAATTGGATTTACTCTCCATCCAGACATTTAGGTTTAAAGAACCGTGTTATTCTATTGCAAGTGAGCGCAATCTTTGCATCTTTAAGGCTCATAAAGACGTACTGTATTTGTCTGAGAAACGCCCGGCCATACTGCTACATTTTGGAAAGTCTAATTCTAATAAAGTCAGCCAATACCACACAGTCAGACAATGGCAATTGAGTTTTCTTCCTGTCCAGCTCACGGATACCTCTGCGTGGTCTGCAGGGACTATAGACATACTTAGGCATGGTATCTCCTTAATCAACAAATACCCCATCTGTAGATGCAAGGTCACAGAGAGTGCAGTGCTTCCTGAATTCACTAAAACTGCGCTGTAGTTGTTGGGATGGCACATGGGAGCAGCAACACAAGTGCGTATTAACACGAACAAGCAAGCCTCATCGGACCTTCTCAGGGTTCCTCTGGGCAGTCGGGTCCGCTGCCAAAAACACACCCTTTGTCCTCGAGTGAAAACTATCAGCACCCACCCCTCCCTCTCAACACTCCCCTCGCCTCTCCACTGTACGCCCCCCTGCAGCGACAACCCTTGAGCACAATCAGGGAACACACTGCCGGTTGATGGAATAATTATTGCATCCAAGAGGACTACAGGACAAGGTTTTCCCATGGGAGTTGCTGATGTGTGATAGCATGCCGGCTGGATTGTACGGATGAAAAAAATGATTGGGATGGAGGAGATGGAAATGGAAGAAAGTAGGGGTGTGTATTGCCTCATATCTGACGATACGATTTGTATCACGATTCACAGGTCACAAATAGATTTGATCCTGATTAATCCCAATACTACACTTGAAGACAATAATTGCAATACTTGTATATCACTTAAAAAAAAAAATCAAAATAGTACAAAAAGTACATTTATATCAATGCATTCCTGAAACCTCATCCAGCGCTCAAGAAAAAAATGTTTTTCTTTTATGTTTGAACAACATATGGCTTTCATTATTACATTTTCTCTTTTTAGTGCAAACCTGCTTTAGTCCAAACCTGCTTAAATGCAGTATTCTAAATACTCCATGCCTCCGTTTTTGCAGTCAAAATCAGTGTCACGCCAGCGGGAGGGTTCTTTCCTGTCTAGGTACAGTATATTTTCATGTCTCTTCCTGTTTTATTTTTAAGTATCACCTTCCTATTTCCACAGCTCATCCTTCCTGCTGCCTCACCTTGTCTCTGATTGTGATTACCTATTGCTCTCACCTGTATCCCGTTCTTAATGTGCTTAAATTGTTTTTCACTCCCTAGTTTTTGCCAAAGTGTCTTTGCCCTTTGTTGCCATTACAGCCCGACTTCATAGTAATTCTAGGTTGTTTGTTTACATGGTGACAATCCAAGAATACGACTAATTTCATGTTTGCATTGACAGTGTTTCACAAAAGTGAGTGCACCCCTTGCATTTCTGCAGATATTTAAGTATATCTTTTCATGGGACAACACTGACAAAATGACACTTTGACACCAAGTCAAAAAGGGTGACCTACGTGAATTGTGTAGATCCGAGGAGAAAATATTTTTTTTGGGGGGGGGGGGGTCGGAGATTTTATTTAATCATAATTATTATTATTTTTATTATTATCATCAGAAATCGGTCCTTTAAAAAAGTGACTCTTGGACAGTCAGCAAATCCTTCTGGCTGCTTCGGTGACGAGAAGCAATCATAGGCCCAAACTGCGATCCATTGTTCCAATCGCGAGCACTCTTCACCTGTACATGGAGTGCTTGGAGAGCCTTTGGTTGCATTGCAAAGCTGCGAAAACAAAAAGCAGGCCTTATCCACACCTGAGCAGACCAGAGCGCAGCATACACACTTGCCAGCATTTGCTAGCAGATTGAATTTGGTGAGTAATGGTTTCAATCGTTTTCATATTTTGCGATATAATAAAGTTACTGTCGTTCGTTGCAGCTTGCGTTGAACACTGCCAGAGCTAGCCAAATCTCGCGTGAAAAAATAGCTCCCGTTATATTAGCGTCAAGCTTGTGTATTTAGCGGTAATATAAACAAAGAAACACTCTGTTGAGCCAAATTAAGCGGTATGCTCTCGGATGGAGGGGGGTGCCTCGCATCGATCTCGTCATCCGCCTGAGACACGTTATTTTCGACTGGGACTTGATCTGACGTCCGATGTCGGCACAACACCGGCCCGACGAGTGGTAGGAATGATTCTTGCTTCTTAAAGCTTTTCAGAAATACATTGAACCCTTGTTTTTCACGGTTAATGGGGACCAGAACCCGCCGCAATAAGTGAAAACCGCGAAGTAGACCCCCCCCATTTTTTGTGCGTGTTCAATGTATTTATTCAAATTTAACATAGGAAAAAAGATATAAAAACGATAAGTATCATAGTACAGTAAAGTACAGTATTTTTTGGGATTAAAAATATATATTCTGATTCAGCAACTTTGTTTTTGATTGAAGCAACTTTTTTTTGGATTGAATAATAAAGACACAAATCTACCTCCATAGTTATTGAGAGAGAAAGAAATTAAGAAAGCTTTAAAAATAAAAGCCACCGGGGAGTCTTGATTTTTTTTTTTTTTTTTTAAGATTTATATTTCATTATATAGACTTGCCACGTAAGGAAAGGAGATTGAGGGATAAAAAAAAAGGAGTTGGATGAGGCTGCTCAAGGCAGTGGATACCTCATCAGCTGGGTTAATAGCACACTTGGTAAGCATAGGTTTGCAAGGATAGTCGGGTATAAAATACAATTATAAACACAATTACAATGTTATTTTTATATAATATTTTATGTCATTGCTTTATAAATTATTAGGTGCCAGAGTTGTTAAATATGGATAATAATGAAATAATAGCTTTGAGAAAACTGTGCTGTTGGTGGCTTAGTGACCATCTGATGTGGTTTGTTTTCGGATGAACAACAAGTTAAGGAAGTTTTGATGCAGAGGTTGAAGGAAGAAAAGAGGCAGACTGACTGAGTCACAGCCAGAAAGTGTTGATGACAGTGTTGATTTCTATTCACTGTTGCCCCTGTTCTCCGGGAATATTTCAAAAAAGAAAATGCCAATCAAAAAGAGCTGCTATGGAACGAAGAGAAGAAACGACTCGAGACATTACGACATATGAAGGGTGTTTTCTTCATACGTTTCCCGAAAACAAAAACTTGGAGGAAAAAATGTGAAGAATGGATCAACTTGCGTGGACGTCCAAAAGACCAGTTTAACGTCAGCAATTTGAAACCATTCAAATTTCACATGCAGTAAACATTTTGTTGGGGGCCATGGTCCTACAGAGGATGACGAGGTAAGCCATTTTCATAGTTTTACTTATTTTTTAGCGTGGCGTTTTGGTGTGCTGCTTCTGTCTGACAATGAATGGCCTGAAAAAAATTAGGATGGTATCTGACTGCCACTGTTATATATAAGTAAGACAGGGCATATGGTTGTAAAGGATAGATTGTTGAAACAGGAGAATGTCACTGTTAGTGGCGTAAGGCAATGCACACAAGAAAAAGGTGTCGATAAAAAAGCTAATTCTGGATCAGGTCGGCTCGTCTTTTTCACCCCTCGACACTCAAGCCATCTCTTTAACTGAACATTTGTATGTTCTTCCACATCTTTACCAGTGAATTTGGCACCGGGGACATCATTTTAGGACAGAATTGGTAGATTTAGCTCAGTAAACATTTCGTTTGTACACTATTTCCATTAATCTACTATTAGGAACAAATGGGAGGTTGACCTGCCTAGCCACAATTGCTAACGTCATGAATATTAATGTGCAAAAGTGACGTGTTGCATGCGGTACGCCATTCCACGTGAAAGCAATGTAGTATTCATGCCAGGCCCCAGAGGGCAGTGCCGTTTTACAGGGCAAGAGCCAATGACGCCCTTCATTGACAACAACCTCCTCAACCGGGAAGACAACATACCCAACCACTCAAAGCAATGGCGTCCACGCGTTTATTTTGTTTTAGTTCAAAAGGCACACAAATGTGAACATTAAATACATTTAAATTAAAAATATTATAAAAACAGTCTATTAAAGCCGGCGTTCCATCATGTTTGCTGTTTTGAATGTTTAGTAGCAGCGACTGCACATGCCCAAAGTGACCTGTGCGAGTGCTGACGTCATCGAAGCGAGAGTGTTCCATTCACATGGTTGCGGAGAAGCCCCGCAATTGAATCGTTCGCTGGAATCAAAAGTTTGCGTCTACGCCGTCACCATGTAAAGCCGAGGTCATTGCGCAACAGAATCCTTGCATCTTGGTGTCACAGCGTCATCATGTAAACGGCCATTCAAGTTTTTTCCTGCCTCTGACCATCTATTTTATTAAACAGCCGAATTCTGCATCTTAGTACGCTCCATTTTGTCTAAGTTTGACAGAAAGATCAAATTTCAGACTTACGAAAGGACTAATCCGAGCCAAACCACCGGTAGTACCCGTCCGCCATTGCTGAGATGTGTCACCCGTAGCAAACAGTCAACAGCAGCTAATGTTAATGTTTACATTGACTAACGCTGGGCTGTTATTGGTGTGTAAACACCTCAGTAATAGCAGCCAATCACTAGAGGGCAATGTACAAAAATCTCTACTCGCATTAGTCTAATGTTGTTACTTCAGCACACTGCAAGACAATGTTGCTGGGCGCTGCCAACTACTGGGCGGGAGTAGAAGTGCAGCCACTGAATTGTTTATTTCCACCAAAAACGCACGTGTAAGGATCGATACAAACAGATTTTTAATTGATACAACAATTGTGTGACGTAATATATCTCAGAATCGATTTTTTTTAAACACCTCTAGAAGAAAGGTTGAAACAGAACATGTGTACTGTATGTCTACCTCATTCAATCAGGATTATTGTACCCCATGCATCATATATAGCATGTCATTAATCATAAATAATTAAAACACTAGGAAATCATTTTGTTATTGATTCATAACTAAAGGTGCCTGGTTATTGTTTTTGCTGTCTAAGGCAAGCAACCATCATTTTTAATTTATACTGCACATAAATTGCGAAACTACGAGCAAAGACACGTAAAATGAATGTGATTTATCTGTCTTTTTCACCCAAACCCCAAACATAAAAGGAAAGGAATGGCTTGTCACTTCATCTGTCAGTGCCACTCCCCTCATCTCTCTTCCTTGGCTATGATCAGTCATTGGGAAATAAACTGTGAGGACAGGCTCAGGCAGAATGTCCAACCTGTTCACTCCCAACACTGTGGCAATGATACTGACTCGTGCAGTTAGGAAGAAATGACCAAATCAGGTATCAAAACTAAGGGGTGGGAACCTCTGGGTACCTCATGATACGATTTGAATAATTATAATGTCACGATATGGACTATCACAAATAGACATCCACGTCTATGGTCGTCAGATTCAACCAATGAGTTGAAATTTGGGGCATTTCAGGTCATTTGCTCTTGATTTTCATTCACTTCTTATTGTGGGGCATTTCTGGGTCACTTCCTGTTGATCTTGGGTTACAGAACAAGAACTGACCCAGGAATCTCCCCAAATGAATAGGCAGTAACTCAGATTTACTAGGAATTGGCCTGAACAGTGGTATGAAAAGGTAACTGAACCTTTTGGAATTTCTCACATTTCTGCATAAAATCACCATCAAATGTGATCTGATCTTTGTCAAAATCACACAGATGAGAATACTGTGTTTGCTTTAGCTAAAACCAACCAACCATTGATAGGTTTTCATATTTTAATGAGGAAAGCATGCAAACAATGACAGAAGGGGGAAACATAAGTAAGTGAACCCTCTGCTTAAATAGACTTAAAGAGCAATTGAAACCAAATTTTGCTAAACATTTTAAGTCAGGTGTGTGCCAAATCACTGATGAGTGGTTTAAAGCTGCCCTGCCTACTATAAAACACACACTCGGTAAGAAATATCTTGATGAGAAGCATTGTCTGATGTGAATCATGGCTCGGTCCGAAGTCATGCAATCAAAGATTGTTGATTTGTATAAAGCTGGGAAAGGATACAAAACCATCTCTAAAAGTGTGGATGGATCAATCGAGAGTCAGAGAAGTTGTTTGTTGAAGAAGAGTTTGGCCTGTTGCTCCTCTCCCAAGGAGTGGCCGTCCACCAAAGATGACGCCAATAGTTCAGCCAGAATACTTAGGTAAAAAAGAACCCTAGAGTGTCTGCTAAAGACTTACTGAAATCACTGGCGCAGTCCAATATCTCTGTGCACACATCAAATGGGAGGACTCCACGGAGGAAGCCACTGCTGTCTAAGACAAAAACATTGTTGCTCGTTTAATGTTCACAAAAAGGCAGTTGGACACTCCACAGATGTTTTGGCAATTTGTTTGGGAGTAATACACAATGTCATGTGTGGAGGAAAAATGGAACAGCTCACCAACATCAACACCCCATCTCCACCGTGAAGCATGGTGGAGGGAGCATCATGATTTGGGGCTGCTTTGCTACCTCAGGGCCTGGACAACTTGCAATCATTAATGGAGGAATGAATTCAAAGGTTTATCAATATGTTTTTCAGGAAAACCCGAGGCCGTCTGTCAGACAGTTGAAGCTAAAAAGACGATTGATACTGCAACAAGACAAGGATCCAAAACACAGAAGTAAATCAACTTCAGAAAGGTTTCAGAAGAACAAAATACACATTGTGGAGTGGCCAGGTCAAAGTCCAGACTTCAGCCCCATTGAGATGCTGTGGCATGACCTAAAGACAGTGATTCATGCCAGACAGCCCAGGAATCTGACTGAACTACAGTAGTTTTGTAGAGAAGAATGGGGCGAGATTAGTCTTGATTGATGTGCCAGACTGATCTGCAGCTACAGCAAGTGTCTGGTTGAAGTTATTTTTGCCAAAAGGGTGTGGCGGGGGGGGGCACGAAATATTAAATGTGATGGTTCACTTACTTATTTTTCCCCCTTCTGTCATTGTTTGCTTACTATCCTCATTAAAATATGAAAACCTATAAATGTTTGGTGGTTTTAGATCAAGCAGACACTGTTTTTTCATCTGTGGGATTTTGACAAAGATCAGATCACATTTGATGGTGATTTTATGCAGAAATGTGAGAAATTCCAAAAGGTTCAGCTACCTTTTCAGACCACTGTAAATGCCCTGAAATGAACAGAAAATGACCTGTAAATGCCCCAAAATTCGGAAAGACTGGCTGCGAATGCTTTGGTTTCAAATTCGCCCACCCAGTTCAGATGGATTGGACGTCTAAGTGCCGTCATTTGCAGCCATTGACTAAACAGCGACACTATTTTAGTGGAAGATTTTAGGAGCAACTTGTTGGTTCCTACTTTTTGTTTCCAAACAGTGACACCTTTTTAAAACGATAAATGGATTCTTGGCAGGAACATATCGATAACCTTTTGGGATAAAAAGTATCACGATATATCACCATTTCGATATTATGTCACACTCCTAATCACGAATACTACCAATAAAATAAATTTTGAGAAAATATTGTGATTTATACTTACAGCTCTTTCCAATCCATCATCTACCATATGCTCATAGTCAGCAAATAGACAACTGAGTGAGTTCGACTTTGCGGTCCATGTCTGTGTTTTCAGTGCTCTCCATTACTTGAACATTTGATCTGCCCCCACAGTCTTGCAAGAATATAGCAAGGTGCAGTGATTTTCTTCCCCGATCGCAATCATAGAAGGTCCAACTGATTTCACAGAAGGAGACGTGGGCAACCTCGAAACTAAATCGGGGGTAGTGCAGGACACCGCGGGCAAACAGAAAGAGTACTCAATGTGTAAGAGGGAGCAGGTAGTCCACAGAAGAAACGAAGGGGTCAGGACGAAACTGTGCATCTCCTCATTTCACGCACCACTAAAGCACTTCTAAAGCTTTCCATCCTTTTTGCACCCCGAAAAAGTTCCGCTGCTACCCAAAGATTCAGAAATCCAACTGTTTCCACACAGTTTTACTCTCCGCCCCTTCAATCACATCCATTCTGCATTCGCACCACAGGCTGCATGGTTAAATCCCCGGTGGCGGTGTGGCTGCTGATTCTGAAGACCACGTCCTTCCAAGACTGTGCTGCTCACACGCAGGAATCGGCATGCCTGAGTGGGCTGAGAGATTTCCTCTGCTTGGCTGAGAATGAGGAGAATTCCTGGTCTTCCTCTCGCTCCTTGTAATACCAGAGAAATTCTGGCAGCTGCTCTGCTATGTGTGTGTGTGTCTCTCACGCTCTCACTCTCTCGTTCTCTCTCTCACTTCCCCCAGCCCATCCCCTTTTCCCTTCAACAGCCAGACAGAGTGTCAGCTTGCTCGATTGCTGGCTGCTTGCGGCGCAATTTGGGAGTACTGTTTTTCCCTACACGCACACACACACACACGCACAGAGGCTCCTATAACCCCAACACGCGCACGCACATGCACTGCACCCCACTGCACGTCAGATGAATACTTAATGCACACAGGAGCCCTCTCTTCTTTTAGGGTCCCACACTTCAAACAGATTCGGTTAGTATGCCTACAGTACATGCATGTAAGTGTGATGGTGTGGTTAGTCATTACATTATACTGTATGCACATTTTTACCCATTTGGATGGACGTAATCTTAAATTATAGTGTGTATAAATGAGGGGGTGTCACAAAATATCAAAATGGTGATACAGTGGTACGAAAAAGTATCTGAACCTTTTGGAATTCCTCACAATTCTGCATAAAATCACCATCAAATGTGATTTGATCTTTGTCAAAATGACACAGATGAAAAAACAGTGTCTGCTTTATCTAAAACCACCCAAACATTAATAGGTTTGCATATTTTTATGAGGATAGTATGGCTGACAGAATGGGGAAAAATAAGTAAGTGAAGCCTCACATTTAATATTTTGTGCACCACCACTTTGGCAGCAATAACTTCGACCAGACGCTTCCTGTAGCTGCAGATCAGTCCAGTACATCGATCTGGACTCATCTTGGCCCTTTCTTCTCTACAAAACTGCTGTAGTTCAGTCAGATTCCTGGGGTATCTTGCATGAATCACTGTCTTTTGGTTATGCCACAGCGTCTCAGTGGGGTTCAAGTCTGGACTTTGACTAGGCCACTCCAGAACATGTATTTGTTCTTGAGAAACAATTCTGAAGTGGATTAACTTCTGTGTTTTGGATCATTGTCTTGTTGCAGCATCCACTCTCTTTTTAGCCTCAACTGTCTGACAGATGGCTTCAGGTTTTCCTGCTAAACATCCTGATAAACTTTTGAATTCATTCTTCCATTAATGATTACAAGTTGTCCAGGCCATGAGGCAGCAAAACAGCCCCAAATCATGATACTCTCTCCACCATGTTTCACAGTGAATATGAGATGTTGATGCTGGTGAGCTGTTGCAATTTCCCTTCACACATGGCATTGTGTGTTACTCCCAAACAATTCCACTTTGGTTTCATCAGTCCACAAAATATTTTGCCAAAACCTTTGTGGAGTGGCCAAGTGCCTTTCTGCGAACATTAAATGAGCAACAATGTTTTTTTTAGACAGCAATGGCTTCCTCTGTGGAGTCCTCCAATGAACACCATTCTTGGCAATAGTTTTACATATAGTTGATGTGTGCACAGAGATATTGGACTGTGCCAGTGATTTCTGTACGTCTATACCAGACACTCTAGGGTTCTTTTTTACCTCTCTGAGTATTCTGCCCTGAACTCTTGGCATCATCTTTGGTGGACGGCCACTCCTTGGGAGAAAAGCAACAGTGCCAATCTCTCTCCTTTTGTAGACAACCTCTCTGACTGTCGATTGATGAACATGCAGACTTTTAGAGATTTTTTTTTGTATCCTTTCCCAGCTTTATACAAATCAACAATCCTTGATCGCAGGTCTTCAGACAGCTCTTTTGACCGAGCCATGATGCACATCAGACAATGCTTCTCATCAAGACAATTCTTACCAGTTGTGTGTGGGCAGGGCAGCTTTAATCCACTCATCAGTGACACCTGACTTAAAATGTTTGATAAAAATTGGTTTCAATTGCTCTTTAAGTATCCCTAGGCGGAGGGTTCACTAACATATTTTTCCCCCTTCTGTCATTATTTGCATGCTATCCTCATTAAAATATGAAAACCTATAAATTTTGGGGGTGTTTTAGTTAAAGCAGACACTGTATTTTCATCTGTTTGATTTTGTCAAACATCTTATCACATTTTATGCAGAAATGTGACAAATTCCAAAAGGTTCAGAATCCTTTTCATACCACTGTACATCGTGAAACTTGTAATAGCTTTTTTTTTTTTTTTTTTTTTTAACCTGTCCTGTTTAGGTGCTAAGACACGGAGGATAGGAATCTGAGTGTCCTGATGGTCTTAACTTGAGTTGTTTAATAATTACTTTTTAGCCAATGACCGTTATCCCGATACAGGTAGTCCCCGGGTTAAGACGTACCCGACTCTCGTGATTTCGACTTTACAACGCCGAAGTCTTCTCCGCCATTTTGTCGCCAGTCTTTGTTTTTGTTACCTAAACAGCACCTTATTGTACCTCACAGTATCTTATTTTTTTACTTTATTTTATTAATATAACGTGTTAAGTCCTCACTACATCTGAAGTTGTTCAGCTTGACAGACAAGACAATAGCGTAGCGCACAACTGTTATTTTTAGACCATGACGTAGCCATCTTAACCAGGAAGTTGTTCAACAGAGACACGCCCTCGAATACAATCCATGTTATTTCTGCTTGTTTTCTCCGGTTAGCTTTCAATAAAGAACATGCCGAGTAAACACTGCTGCTATGGAACTTGTAGAAACGACTCTAGACATCACGACATATGAAGGATGTTTCCTTCATACGTTTCACGAAGCCAAAAACTCAGAGGAAAAAATGTGAAGAATGGATCAACTTGCATGAACGGCCAAAAGACCGCCAGCAAGGTGAAGCCATTCACATTTCATATGCAGTAAACATTTTGTTGGGGGCCATGGTCCGAGAGAGGACGAAGAGATAAGCCATTTTGATATTTTTGCTTATTTTTTAGCGTATGGTTTTGCCGTGCTGCTTCTGTCTGACAATGAATGCTGTAAAAATTATTAAAATGGTATCTGACTGTCACTGTTGTTACCTTTTCTGTTGTAAAAAAAAAAAAAAAAAAAAAAAAAAAAAAAACTTTAGTAAGGGGTGTGTGTAAATAAATCATTGATTTGTTATTAATGAAAAAATTGTCCGTTGGCTGTCAATGAGTAGCATTTGCGATCGCTACACAAAAATAGCAATGTAAATTAACCCCAAGAACAGTCAGAGACGTAAGATAACCAGAGGATATAATATATAAGAAAGACAAGGCATATGGTGGTAAAGGATAGATTGTTGAAACAGGAAAATGTCATTGTCGGTGACATAAGGCAATGCACGCAAGAAAATGGTGTCGATAAAAAGGATACCTCTGGATTAGGCCGGCTCTTTTTTCCCGTCTTTTTCAGCCCTCGACACTCAAGCCATCTCTTTAACTGAACGTTTGTATGTTCTTCCACATCTTTAGCTGTAATTTTGGCACCAGGGACATCATTTTCGGGCAGAATTGGTAAGTTTAGCTCAGTAAACATCTCATTCGTACACTCCATGCATTTAGCATTAGGGACAAACGCGAGCTTGACCCGCCGAGCAACAATTGCTCACGTCATGAACATTAATGAGCAAAAGTGACCTGTTGCGTGCAGTAAGCCATTGCGGTTTTGGAAGCTTTTTACTTCCTTCACTTTCGAAAATTTGTAAAGCTGTAAAACACATATGTACACTTACGTTCAAACCGACACATTTTAACAATAAAACACTTGTGTGTTGAAACATCCTAATTTGCCTAACAAAAATACTCTAGCTTAAATGCTACGAAAACTAACGCATTTCCAATTCAGCTGCTAACACATAGCAAACCGCTCACACATATCTCAAACAAACTGTAGCTCTAAACTTAAATTACAAATGCATACACAAATATATACTGTATTAGCTGAAACAATGAATTTACATTGTGTGGGCCAAACCAAGGTGACAGTCCAGCCAAACCCAACGCTGCCACCAGAGGGCAGTGTATTATCCACCATTAAACAAAATACAATACAGTACTTTCAAACAGTTATTTTTAGATTTAGGGGGTATTTAGGGGTACTTAAAGGGTTCATTTGTTTTACACGGAAACACGGTTACGTCGCCAGCATAGGATTGGAACTCGTTCGCAACTCAGGGACTACCTGTATTGTGCAACTTCGAACAGCCGAAACATATCAAAATGATACCGATATATGCGGTCATGGACTTAAAACATTGTGACTAATTGTATTGTGATGCCACATTGGATGCTTTAAGAATAAGTGTAACAACTTCAAGGTTTTCCAAATAAACATTGAAATGTATGAAAAATAAGAGAACAACTTCAACTGAAGTAATGGAAAAAGTGCCTGTAGTGCACCACTAGATTTATTGTTGAAATCAAAATAGTGCAAACATCAGGTTTTTTTTGGATCAAGTACAAGCGTAAAGTGCCAATAAGCAATGAAATAATGTAATCACATTTTAGCACAAATAAAAACAAAAGGATATATACACATCTCCAATATACTAGACAGTGCTCTTAAGTATAAAAATTTAGGAAGAATACAACTTACAAGCGATGCTCGTATGAAGCACAAACCTGGTGAGATGGCAAGAACTGCTGTGGTACACTAGCTGCAGATGTTAGCTTGTCCATTTCGTTCTCTCGATTCACAATGAGCTTGAGTCGACATATGGTACAGTGTATCACAAAAGTGAGTACACCCCTCGCATTCCAGCAGATATTTAAGTATATCTTTTCCTGGGATAACACTGACAAAATGACACTTTGACATAATTAAAAGTAGTCTGTGTGCAGCTTATATAATAGAGTTAATTTATTTTCCCCTCAAAATAACTCAAAATATAGCCATTATTACCGAAACCCTAGGCAACAAAAGTGAATGCACCCCTTTGAAACTACGTACATCCCTAAATTTTCAAATTGAGTACTGCTTGTCATATTCCCTCCAAAATGTCATGTGACTCGTTACAGGAGTGCTGTCAGCATTGCTGCAGAGATTGAAGAGGTGGGGTCCAGCCTGTTAGTGCTCAGACCATACGCTGCACTCTACATCAAATTAGTGTGCATGGCTGTCACCCAGGAGGAAGCCTCTTCTGTAGACGGTACACAAGAAAGCCCGCCCGTGTCATCAGACCATAGGACATGGTTCCAGTAATCCATGTGCTTTGTTGACATGTCTTCAGCAAACTGTTTGCAGGCTTTCTTGTGTCTTGCAGTACTCAATTTGGAAATTTAGAGATGTACGTAGTTTCTAAGGGGTGTACTCACTTTTGTTGCCAGGGGTTTAGATATTAATGGCTATATTTTGAGTTCTTTTGAAGGGAAAATAAATTAACTCTATTATATAAGCTGCACACAGACTACTTTTCATTGTGTCCAAGTGTCATTTTGTCAGTGTTGTCCCATGAAAAGATATACTTAAATATCTGCAGAAATGCGAGGGGTGTACTCACTTTTGTGATACACTGTATGTATACAGTATGTTTAAATACTGTAGCCACACCAAGGTGGATAACCTGAATGGGCAATGTTGTCTAAATGAGAGCGGGGTGGCAAAGACATTGAACAAATGACATCATCGAGGGACAGATTGATGTAGGACTGCGAGAATGAGTGCAGTCAGTCAACGGTCAAGGGTAGAAAAAGAAGAATGAAAGCATGCGCGTGGGCGAGCATCAGGGTGAGAGCGCCCTGTATTCCCTAGGCTGCCAATTTAGCATGGAGCTCTCTGGGCCGCCAACCAACCAGTCTTGTTGGAGAGCGCCCGACAGAGTGGCTACGAGTGCTGCCAGATGAAAGAACATTGAGCGCAAATACACACACACTCTCGCTCTCTCTCTGGCGCCTCACCCCTTCTGACACAGTGCCCCTTTTATGAACTTGGATGGATTGACTTTGGAAGCAGAGAAGGAAAATAAAATCCCGACCCCTGCCTACCTATTTGCCGAGCACAGAATTGTAATGAAGCGGTTTGATGTATCACGTAACCTTTAGTTTCCTCTATGCCTCCGCTGTATTGCAGCGTGTCCAACTTAATTTGCCTCGGGGGCTGAATGTGCAGGAGTCGTCGCTTCCCTCAAGCTTTGCCACATGCTTCCAATTCCACAATATCTTCAATGAGGGGAAGCTCAAAGTGTGTCCGCCTGTGAGTGCTTTGTGACGGTGGAGGGAATCAGCGGCACCCACTGGTCAGTACGGAAAGAAACTAAAGTGCCAGAAGTCTTCAAAGACAAGCAGCTACAATAGAAAAAAAACACTAGCAATTTCGCAAGTCGTTTTTAACAAAGCAAGTGTCACTAGTTGTGGTGGGAATCTTTGGGCACCTAACGATTCGATTACGATTACAATTCAGAGGCTCCGATTCGATTATAAATCGATTATTGATGCACAAAACTCCCAACCCCCATCCCACCCCCTGATTTTAATGTTTTGTGCATTAGTTCCAAATTGGTTCAAAAGTCCTCTCACGCTCAACCAAACTACTATTTCAGTATCAAGTTAACAGTTCATAACAATAAATAAAATACTGAAGTCCCCATTTTATATCAGCAGCTTTAAACTACAGTGGAGCAAATAAGTATTTTGTCAACCACCAATTGTGCAAGTTCTCCTACTTGAAAAGATTAGAGAGGCCTGTAATTGTCAACATGGGTAAACCTCAACCATAAGAGAAAATAATGGAAAATAAACAGAAAATCATTTTGTTTGATTTTTAAAGAATTTATTTCCAAATTAGAGTGGAAAATAAGTATTTGGTCACCTACAAACAAGCAAGATTTCTGGCTGTCAAAGAGGTCTAACTTCTAACGAGGTCTAACGAGGCTCCACTCGTTATCTGTATTAATGGCAACTGTTTTAACTCATTATCGGTATAAAAGACACCTGTCCACAACTTCAGTCAGTCACACTCCAAACTCCACTATGGCCAAGACCAAAGAGCTGTCGAAGGACACCAGAGACAAAATTGTAGACCTGCACCAGGCTGGGAAGACTGAATCTGCAATAGGTAAAACACTTGGTGTAAAGAAATCGGCTGTGGGAGCAATTATTAGAAAATGGAAGACATACAAGACCGCTGATAACCTCCCTCGATCTGGGGCTCCATGCAAGTTCTCACCCCGTGGTGTCAAAATGATAACAAGAACGGTGAGCAAAAATCCCAGAACCACATGGGGGGACCTAGTGAATGACCTACAGAGAGCTGGGACCACAGTAACAAAGGCTACTATCAGTAACACAATGCTCCACCATGGACTCAAATCCTGCATTGCCAGACGTGTCCAGGCCCGTCTGCGGTTCGCTAGAGAGCATTTGGATGATCCAGAAGAGGACTAGGAGATTGTGCTATGGTCAGATGAAACCAAAGTACAACTTTTTGGTAAAAACACAGGTTTTCGTGTTTGGAGGAAAAAGAATACTGAATTGCAACTGAAGAACACCATACCCACTGTGAAGCATGGGGTTGGAAACATCATGCTTTAGGGATGCTTTTCTGCAAAGGGACCAGGACGACTGATCTGTGTAAAGGAAAGAATGAATGGGGCCATGTATCGAGAGATTTTGAGTGAAAATCTCCTTCCATCAGCAAGGGCATTGAAGATGAGACGTGGCTGGGTCTTTCAGCATGACAATGATCCCAAACACACAGCCAGGGCAACAAAGGAGTGGCTTCGTAAGAATCATTTTAAGGTCCTGGAGTGGCCTAGCCAGTCTCCAGATCTCAACCCCAAAGAAAATCTGTGGAGGGAGTTAGTCCGTGTTGCCCAACGACAGCCCAAAAACATCACTGCTCTAGAGGAGAGCTACAAGAAGGAATGGGCCAAAATACCAGTGTGAAAAGCTTGTGAAGAGTTACAGAAAACGTTTGGTCTCCGTTATTGCCAACAAAGGGTACATAACAAAGTATTGAGATAAACTTTTGGTATTAACCAAATACTTATTTTCCACCATGATTTGCAAATAAATTCTTTAAAAATCAAACAATGTGATTTTCTGTTTTTTTTTTTTTCCCCACATTCTGTCTCTCATGATTGAGGTTTACCCATGTTGACAATTACAGGCCTCTCTAATATTTTCAAGTGCGAGAACTTACACAATTAGTGGTTGACTAAATACTTATTTGCCCCACTGTACATTCAATTAGTGTAATTTTGTGATTCAACCGTTAAAGTTTTTAAAATTGCTCCCGTTATTCCATAATTTCCCTTCTGTCTACTTTTGACATGTGAAAGTTTTAAAACTGTTTCATCATTTAAAGATAGATTCAAGTCAAGATTTTGCCGATTTAGGAGTATTTTTGATAAAAAGTAATTAGGTTCCACTGCTTTAAGATGGCGGCTGTTTTATAGTGCCGGCAAGTCTGTAATTTCACATCTAATTTTTTGTACATGTTGTAACGCCACCGTCGTCCGTCATATCGCATCTAGTTCTACATATATGTGATATCTATCATAGCCGTATGTTGCCGTATGTTTGTACCAACTAGCAAGTGGGCGCTGTTTGTAGCGGCTGTCGGCCGCAGTCAGGTATTATTTTTCTAATCTAGCGGTATGAGTTGAACAGGATATTTACTCTCGGTCCATTTCTCATTGCATCCCGAAGACCGCTCTTACTGTGTTTCATTTCCGCTTTACCTGTTATAATTTAATATTCGGAATTTGGATGTTTGTGAATCGTTGTCAAATCTTCCACAGCCGAATCGCGAATAACCTAAGAATCGGAAATTTCGCACGCCTCTAGTTGCTAGTATGATTATGAAAGTCTCCACTTCAACTCAGAACAACAAAATGAAAATTGAAAAATGCCTTCCACGGATGTTAATACGGCAAAATAAGTGATTTGCTCACTTGGCTGTCAATGAAAAAGGGATTCAGCCTCAGAGAGATCATCCAATCATCATGCAGAGAAGCAGAGCATCCGGGCCAGCCGAGCCCCGCCCACTGTCCTTTGACCCCCAGAGATGCCTGGCATCCGATGGGCTGCATCCTGGCCATCCACCCGGTTGTCCCTTTTGGACATCTTCCGCCTGACGCCCCGGATGTCCGCCCAATCGTGCCTTTCGATCGGGTTACGCCTTGTGTGCTATGTGGGTGAATTCTGTGTGTGTGTGGGGGGGGGGGGGGGGGGGTGTAGTGATCACTACATCCTCTCTATATAATTCACCACGAAACTAATGTGGGGGATGCCGTGTTCTTGGGGGAACGTTTTGACGCCGGGTCAGACAAACTAGAAACATGAACGGCCGACAAATGACACACTGGCTCAACTCGCCACCTCCAACTCACACAGAGGTGCAACAATTATTCGATTAATTAATTAGCAAATTAATCGACAACTATTTTGATAACCACTTAATCGTTTAGGTCCTTCTTCACCTAATTCTTCAAATTGTAACGTCTTCTCAGCTGTAAATATTATCAGATTTCTCCATGATATTTTTGTTATGTCAAAGTAGGACACGAACAAAAATCTGCTTTTACATTGGAAAATAACTATTTACATTTTTGCCAATTTTCGGACATCTTAGTGTCTAAACTAGCTTCTTAATAAAGCTACAACAAGTAATCAATTAAATGGATTAAAACATTTGTTGACAACAAATTTGATAATTGATACAGTTAAAGCAGTGCTTCTCAATTATTTTCTGTTACGCCCCCCCAAGGAAGACGTAAATGTTTCGCGCCCCCCCCAAACTCTCTGTCGCCACTGTAAATAGTATCATTTGTCCATAAAATTACTATTATAAATACACATCTGCCTAACATTGTGTCCTTTTTTTCTAATAAAGAAAAAAAGTAACATAGATCAACTTATAATAAAGTATAACTTTATTAACATTGTTTTGTTTGTAACAGAGAAGACTTGACGCTCATCAATTTGCCTGAATTAAAAAAAAAAAAAAAGTCACATCCAAACTGTAAAGAATACACTCAAGGTACATTTTTGACCATTTGATACAGAAAAATAAACTGTAATAAAATCAGTAAATAATAACAAATTAAAATTGATTAGAAACATTCACTCATGAGGACAATATGCCAAAAAAAATTTGACCGAAAAAACAAAACTGAATAAAAGAAAAAAAGTGTCCTTGGACAGAAAGACAGTTTTTATTTTTGCTGCTCACAGTATTTACTTCCTTGTGGTGTGGAGTGATTTTGCAATGAGCATTCTAACAATACTCACTGGTTTACTGATATAACACTGACAAAGCAGGACGATTGTTGGCAATATTCGGCACGTTTTCACTGAAAAACAATCGAGCGGCTTATCAATGAGATTGGGGTCTAATGTCTTTAAGTGGCGTCTTAATTGATTTGGCTTCTGGCTGTCCGCTATAATTATTTTTAGACACAGTAAACAGTGGTCTTTCCTCATTACCCACTGTATTAAAAGTCAAAGCTAAAAGGCAAACGGCACCAAAAAAGCGCATTCTCGGCGGCCGAGGTAGAACCGTAGGTGAGGGCGGTCGTCGTGACGATCCCAAGCCGAAAATGGCACTTCTCGGGCGGCAACGTGAGAACCGGACAATAAAGTGGGTCGCTGCGTGAGTGAGTCCGGCCGGAAAACGACTTTCGAAAACGGCGGCGGCACACTGCTCTTCATATCTGTTTTCTGTGTGTGCTGAGTGCTCTTCCTTAGTTCAAAAATACTGCGCGCACTCTGAAAATGAGAGCGCCACTGCCACCCACTGAGTGGATGTGCAAGTACACTTTATTCCAGTACGGCAAAAAAAGGAAAAACCCCGAGGTCACATACGTCCCCCCTGGCATCGCTCTGCGCCCCCCACAGGGGGGCGCGCCCCACTATTTGAGAAGTACTGAGTTAAAGGAAATGGTCATCCATTTTGTCTTCATTGCTACTTACAACATGCCGAATACAAAAGGTAAATTGTGAAGGTAATTGAAAGAAGTGACATTTATCATTAATCGTTTAATTAATCATCCGATTAATGGATTATAAAAATAATAGTTGCAGAATTAATTCCTTACAAAATACATGAATCCCAAATGTTTCAAACTCAAAAGCTATAATACAACTCAACAGGGGCGCAACATTGTTAGGGTATGCGAAATGAAAAATGGCGCCCCTCCTATATCCTAACGGGCCTTAACCCAGCAGACGTAGATATGTGTGTAGTTTCTGTATAAAAAGACATGACACAACTTTACTATCTAACAATAACTGAAGAGATAATATGCTTCTCCAAAACAATACAGACACACTGATTAGCATGATCGCTAAATAGCTTAGCACTCCGTGCGAAGTAGTAACGTCTCATCAACTAAGAATAAAGACAATGCAATTGGCTTCATTGACTCACCTCTGACAGAGGCATACTGGATCAAACAACACACAAGACAGTCCAACTCACGACACTTCTTAATATTATTGATTCAGCAACCAAACCTGAGTGTAACGGGCTTGCAGTGAACCCTCTCTCTCCTGCTCTAATCACTGGGGCACCTAAAGCCTCACATTACACAGAAACAAGGACTGGTCATTGCTGCCAGTAAAAATCGATAATCAAATTCGTTGGCAACAATCTATTCACTTTCCTAAAGAACAATTTAAAGGTGTAAATGAAAAAAAAAAAACAAAAAACAAACAAAAACGTTAGTGGAGGTAATTGGGACCTGGAGTGATCGCGCCCATATACAGCTCATTCACTGGTCAATGTGTAACTGCGCCACTGCAACTCAGTTTTATAACAAATAAGAAAACTCTTCAAAAACTTTCGTCGGATGACTCCGCTGTCAATGACAAATCATGTTTTTTGTTTTTTTTTGTATTAAAGTGTGCCTTGTTGGTACCTCCTTGAGAAAAGCTCTATTAAAATTTGTTAAACAATCGATTTTTAGTGAGTAGTAGTCACACAGCAGACATATTTGCCTAGTGGTTTGATTTACAGCACCCGAAAAGTACAACGGTGCTGAAAACACAGGGAATACTGAATCGGATACCCTCTTGTGACTAAATCAGATTGTCCAAAAATAGCCGTATTGGCCGTATCCAGTTATGGAGTATAAGATCAGAGCAACGCTAGTCCTGATTGCAAAGCATCCAAATGGAAGACAATACTAATGTGAACATTGGTCACACTGACAGGCTAACCATTTATAATTAGACTAATGCTTCTCATCTCGTAAGGTTTGGAGTGTTATATGTTAAGATGACGTCATAATTGGAAGCCATCACAGTTGGAAGTGCCCTGATAGCGTTTCATATTCATCACTGTCTTCTGCTGAACAGAGCTCAGGAACAGATAATGATTGCTGCATCTCTAAATGACCCCAAAGAAAGATGGCTGTAAAGCAGTGTTGTTTTTTGCAGGCCTTTTCATTTTCGTCTCAGCCTTTTGGACTATAATACGCCTTAGTCTTAGTCGTATTTTAGTCTTTTTCAAAATGTGTTTATCTTTGTCTAGTTTTAGTCGACAGATGTTTTCGTCTGTTAAATTCAAACGTTTTAGTCCAAAAATAAGTAAATAATGGTTTCCAATAATTTCAAATGTACATTGACAGACAAGTACATACTGTAGCATCTACAAGGACAACAATTGGTAATAATACACATTCAGCAGGAAAACAGCACATTATTTTCAATTAATTATACCCACCTGGATATCACAAACTGTGTAAAAAAAAAGTGAGTATTTAAGAGGAGGCTCGCCGTTCAAATTAGCCTAATGCTAATGAGAACGTGAACACTATGCTAACACTATCAGACTGAGTTACATTTAGTGTGGAATGATCACTCAGAACAGACCTTTAAAGGCTAAAGCAACATTGCATATGCTCTCTTGCAGTGTTGTTTTTGGCAGCCATTTTAATTTTCATCTTAGTGTTAGTCTTTTGGACAAAAATACTTATTAATCTTAGTCATTTCAGAATGTGTTCGTCTTCATCTAGCTTTAGTCAACGAAAACTCCGACAAATTTAGTCTCGTTTTAGTCGACAATTCTCAAAATGTTTTCGTCTATAAACTTCAAAAGTTGTAATCCATGAATAAATAAATAAATAAATAAACAAATAAAAGGTTTCCAACCATTTCGAATGAACATGACAGACGAGCACATTACTGTAGAATCTGAAAGTACTGTATATCACCATTTTCATGATGATAATACACCCTCAGCACGAAAACAGCATTATTTGCAATTGATTAAACTCACCTGGACGCCACGAAGTGTATGTAAAATGTTTTCCGAAAGTGTTTAGAAAGACACAGTCATCTCACTAAATACTAATGCGAACACTATGCTAACACTACAAGTTAGTTTAAAGTGTGATGATCACTCAGCAAAGACCTTTAAAGACTAAAGCAACACGGCATATAATATAGCCAAGATAAGAAAACAAAAATTACCAAGCAGCACCTGACACGTTTCACAAAAGGAGCCTGGAATGGGCACAGAAGCGTGTGTGTGGGGCAGGGGGCCGGCGACTTGGGAGGCAAAGCACGTCACATGAGCGACAGGACCAAACACTGCTAAATACGTGCTAACTCCACTTACAATAAGAAAATATCACACATTGTGAATATATGACGGAAACTATGGCAAATTTTCATCTCGTTCTCGTGTCGTCAGACAATACTTGGTATCCATCTCGTTATGTTTTAGTCTCCAAGACACGTTTTCAGCACTTCACCGTGACGTCATCGTCATGAAAAAATTGCTGATTGACGAAATATTTTGGTTTTTGTCATCGTTGACGAAAACAACACTGCTCTCTTGCCGAGATAAGAAAATCTTACCGTGTGTATTTCAAAACAAGCAAGCCAGAAGAGGACACTGTTGAGTTGGGGGGGGGGGGGGGGGGGGGTGCATCATGTCAAATGACATGGGTTACAAAGCCAGACACTACTATGATGCAGGGTAACTACACATAAAATGTTAAACACTGAACATGTGACGGAAACTGGCGCATTTTCGTCTCGTTCACGTCTTCTCAGACGAAAGCTGGCATTTGTCTCGTGATGTTTTAGTCTCCCAAGACACATTTTTAGCTTGTAACCATCTTGTCAACATCATGAAAAAATTGTTCGGCGACAAAATATTTTTGTGATTGTCATCGTTGACGAAAATAGCACTAATGTAACGAAAATAAAAATCTTTGTTCAAAGAAGGGCATCATTTTAGTGCCGAAGACACCACGGTAGTGAAAACAGAAGTAAAGAAAACGAGCAGTCACAGTCATTAATGGCACCAACATTCATTTCAGTCATTGTCAAACCACCAAGAAAAATTCCACAACCAATGCGAATCCTTAGCTGCTTGCACCTATTACCTTGTTTGTGCAATTTTGTCTGCGTTGCCCATGAAACTGCCTCAAACATTTTAGGCATTTTCTGCAACTAGCGGTCAGATTTACCATCCTTTCTCTTTGTTCATCCTTGTGCAAACATGCGGAGATCAGATCTGCGAGAGCTGTATCAGGCTGTGGTCAACACATGCTCACAGTGTAGCTGATTAGCCAGCCAGTATGGCTCTTTATGAATGGGAACAGTAATGCTGAGCTTCAGCCAGCTTCAGAACTCGGCAGTGATAATGACTACAACACAATGATTCAGATTTCTGGAGACATTCCCAATCTTTCATGGATTTATAAAAGGAAAGTTGGACTGGATCACAAAAAAAAAAAAAAAAAAAGAAGAAGAAGAAGAAAAACATGTTGTCAGCTAGTGAAGCTGCCAAAATGCTATACCAGCAGATGCTGAAGATTGATTGTGGAGGGTGTATGCTAGCCTTTCAGGTGAGGTGCTATGTTTTGGAGAATCAATAGGAGGAAACCTCCCCTGAGCTAAAATCACTACACACTGTCTTATTGATGGCCTGCCCTTGACATGATCAAACAACCTTTTGCCCAAAAGATGCGCAGGGAAAAAAGACAATATGAATGTAAAAAAAATAATGGTGCATTCAAACTAGCGTTGTTTTTGGCAGCCCTTTTATTTTCATGTTAGTCTTTTGGACGGAAATACTTGTTAGTCATACTTTAGTCATTTCAAAAATGTGTTCGTCTTCATCTAGTTTTTGTTGAAGTAAACTCAAGACCAATTGTGTCTAGTTATAGTCGACGATTACTCAAAATGTTTTCGTCCATAAATTCAAAAGTAATAGTCCAAAAACAAACAAATAAATACAACAATTTGGAATAAACATTGACAGACAAGGACATACAGTGCTATGAAAAAGTATCTGAGCCTTTTGGAATTTCTCACATTGTGCATAAAATCACCATCAAATGTGATCTGATCTTTGTCAAAATCACACAGATGAAAAAACTGTGTCTTCTTTAAATAAAACCGGCCAAACATTTATGGTTTTCATATTTTAATGAGGATAGTATGCAGACAATGACATAAGGGGGAAAAATAAGTAAGGGAACCATCACATTTAGTATTTTGTGGCCCCCCATTTAGCAGCAATAACTTCTACCAGAAGCTTCCTGTACCTGCAGATCAGTCTGGCACATCCATCAGGTCTAATCTTGGCCCATTCTTCTCTACAATACTGCAACTACTTCAGTCACATTCCTGGGATGTCTGGCATGAATCGCTGTCTCTGGGTCAGACGCGTCCAAAGTCTGGCCCGGGGGCCAAATGCGGCCCGTGGTCAAATTTCATCTGGCCCCCAGCCTCTGTCATAAAATCAATAACGTCTGGCCAGCAAAAAAGGCTGAATTGGTAATTGGTCAGCAGTAGCTTACACACTAAATGCTGCTCCTCATTTACCCACTAAAAGGCAGCAGCACTCTAAGCAACATTACCTCGTGTGACCCTTTACTCCCAATTTTCTAAAATGGCGACAATCAAGAAAAAAAAGTTGACTGCCACGGCGGACGCTTCAAGGATAGGTGGAAATTGGACTATTTCTTCAGTAAAATATGCAACAACTGTGTCTGCCTCATTTGCAAAGAGACAGTATGTGTTTTAAAGAGCTCAATGTGAGTAGATATTACCAAAAAAGACACGGTGACATGTACGACAAGATTACAGGGAAGATATGCAGAGAGAAAATGAAGCAACTTGAAGCTAGTTTAATTTCACAGCAGCAGTATTTCGCAAGAGCCAGAGAGTCGAAAGAGAACGCCACAAAGGCTAGTTGCGAGATTGTTGAAATTACTTTAAAAAAATAAAGCAAATGTGACACATAGAATGGCTTGCTAAAATTTGCTTAAATATATTGTTCTCTGTAAAGGACGTCGGCCAAGGTCGGCCCCCCGCATTTTTACCACACCAAATCTGGCCCCCTTTGCAAAAAGTTAGAAAACCCCTGCTTTTAGTTTAGTTTAGTTTAGTTTAGTTTATTCACACATCGTTTCATGGTACACACATGAACATGGTCATATATACAAGCAATTCATCTGACAAGATGTATGAAAGGGACACTCCGAATAAGCTATTTAAAGCTTTTAGTAGGGGCCCAGTCAAACAACACACACATACACTCATTCATACACATACATGCAATTAACTATGGGAAATTTCAAAATTCTGATTACATCGGATTTGACATGTGATACCTTAGGAATGTTATTCAAAGACAGCATATTAAACATACATAGCAAGGAGATGTGTTTTCAGTTTTTTCTTAAAAATAGAGATGGAGTGTGACATTTAAATGTTTCGTCCAGTTCATTCCAGATCTGTGGTCCTCTGCATACAATCCCAAAGCTTGTAGACTTTAGACTTCTGGTTTTTCCTGTGATGTGATGTTTTCTTCTAGTAGTATATGTGTGCTGAGGAGTACTGATTGGGATGAGATCACTTAATTTACGGTTTAGTTTATGGATGACCTGATACATTATGCTTTAGGTCATGCCATAGCTTCTCAATGGGGTTCAAGTCTGGACTTTGACTTGACCACTCCAGAACGAGTATTTTGTTCTTCTGAAACCATTCTGAAGTTGGTTTACTTCTGTTTTTTGGATCATTGTCTTGTTGCAGCGTCCATCCTATTTTATAGCTTCAACTGTCTGACGGACGACCTCAGGTTTTCCTGCAAAGCATCCTAATAAACTTTTGAATTCGTTCGTCCATTAAAAACAGCCCCAAATCATGATGCTCGCGCCATCATGCTTCACGGCGGGGATGAAGTGTTGATGTTGGTGAGCTGTTACATTCTTCCTTCACACATGACTTTGTGTGTTACTCCCAAACAATTCAACTTTGCTTTCATTAGTCCACAACATATTTTGCCCAAAAATCTGTGGTGTGTCCAAGTGCCTTTTTGTGTACATTAAACGAGCAACAATGTTTTTTTTTTTTCAAGATAACAGTGGCTTCCTCCATGAAGTCCTGCCATGAACACCATTCTTGGCCATAGTCTTACATATAGTATAGTAGAGATATTGGACTGTGCCAGTGATTTCTGTAAGTCTATAGCAGACACTCAAGGGTTCTTTTTTTACATATCTGAGTATTCTGCACTGAACTCTTGGCGTCATCTTTTGTGGATGGCCACTCCTTGGGAGAGAAGTGACAGGGCCAAACTCTCTCCATTTGCAGACAACTTCTCTGCCGATTGATGAACATCCAGACTTTTAGAGATGTTTTTTTCTAATCCTTTCCCAGCTTTATACAAATCAAAAATCATTTATTGCAGGTCTTCAGACAGCTCTTTTAACCGAGCCATGATGCACATAAGACAATGCTTCTCATCAAGACAATTCTTACCAGGTGTGTGTTTCATAGTTGGCAGGCAGCTTTAAACCACTCATCAGTGATTGGGCACACACCTGACTTAAATTGTTTGGTAAAAACTGGTTTCAATTGCTCTTTATGTCTCCTTGGGCAGAGGGTTCACTTACTTATTTTCCCCCCTTCTGTCATTGTTTGCATGCTATCCTTATTAAAATATGAAAACTCATTAATGTTTGGGTGGTTTTAGTTAAAGCAGACACTGTTTTAACATCTGTGTGATTTTGACAAAGATCAGATCACATTTGATGTTGATTTTATGCAGATATGTCAGAAATTCCAAAAGGTTCAGATACTTTTTCATACCACAATATCGTAGCTTCTACAAGGACAATGCCAACTTCGTCATGATTATAGACACTCAGCAGGAAAACAGTACCGGTACATGATTTCGGTTCATTATAAACTCCTGGATGCCACGAATTCGATGTAAAACGTTGTCCGACTGTTTTTGGGTGGATACACAGCCCTCTACTGGCAACAGTGAATATGACATAACTCATTTCAGATGGCTGAATCCAGCATCTACCTGTTAAGACGAACATAAGTTCTTTTGAAAGCTAATATTTTTTTAATGCATTCATAATTTAGTTAACATCAATATTTAGCCGTTTTTTTTGTGCTAATATGTGTTGTAGCTTCCAAAATGACATCACAGGGCACGGTTTCTCAAAGACGGGCACTTTATTGCTTTTCTGTGAAATGCCGTGAAAACTAAAAGATGTACAAATAAAGCTTAAACACTTAAACAAAAAAGGTAACGTGCTAAACAGAAAATGAAGCTAACCTCGTGGCCGCCTGCCACTTTGGAGGTCCTGGGCAAGTGAACGCGGACCCGTGTGCATACAAAGCTTTACAAAACAATAGTCCAATTAATAACAGTTACAAACACATTGCAACATACAGAAATATAACAAAAATACCTTGTGCAGCTAGCACCTGTTTCTTTTTATGCAGCTCTTCAACTCTCTGCTGCTGCGTGTGGCTTAATGAAAGTCCTTTTTTGTCTGGGCGAGAGTAGGTCTCGCTTTAACTCACGCCACGCAAATCTCGCGAGACTAGTGGTAACCAAAGCAATTACTATACAAATATTTACAAACAAATAATTCTCAATATGAATTAAACGACTTTCAATAAATATTGTAACTTTTAACCCTTAAAAAATTACTGAAACATTATTTTAATACTAGAACTATTTCTTAACCGTTACATGTGTTGAACCACTTGTGAAAGGCATTTATGTTCCTTATCCGATTACTCGATTATTCAAACTATTTCTTCGATTAATCGACTACTTAAATAATCGATAGCTGCAGCCCTAGTTGTCATCATTGTTGACGAATACAATGATTCAAACAAAGTACCACATTCAAACAATGATTGGCTCTTGTCCAAATATGTGAAAATCTGCATTTCTTTGCTGACCTACAAACGACCATTATACCCCTTGCCCAATAAAAACCTGCATGGAGCAAATAATAGAGAGACAGACCCAGACTTTTAAAGTAGAGCAAGGAAGGAATAGGTCTGCTATGTTTAAAAAATAGAATGAAGCACATTGAGAGAAAGAGAGACATTAGAGAAAACACATAGCGCTTTTGTATGATATGTGGTGTGCTTTATGATCGTCCTATTGAAGGCTCACTTGTAGGACGGCAACCAACGATTCTTTTTTTTTTTTAATCGATTAATCGGAGAATAGATTAAACAATAAGTGTCACTTTTTTAAATTACATTCACAATTTAACTCGAAGTTGTTTTAAGCCTGTTGTAAGTAACAATGAAGACAAAATGAATGACTATTTCCTTTAAATATTTTATGAAACCTTTCTTACTTAACTGTAGTCTACAGCTGTACTGCTTTAAGTACATAACGCTTGTTAAGGTTTTTAATAAAGGTTGTGAGTGTAAAACAAAAATAATCCCTCAGTACACAAAGCAGACAAGTCCTGTTCATTCAAATAAAAAAGTGCTGCTGACTGACATTTTTTTCTAGTGAGCAAAATGCTGATATAAATTGTGTCAATGACAATTTATTTTCTTTAAACAACAAAATCAAATAAGGAAGAGGCAAACTGTAATGAATCAGTTTTCTTCATCAAACAGTTGTTACAAAATACATTCATTCATTCATTCATTTTCCATGCCGCTTTTCCTCACGAGGGTCGCGGAGGTGCTGGAGCCTATCCCAGCTAACTACGGGCAGTAGGCAGGGGACACCCTGAACTATCCAAATTAAATTTCAAAGCACACTCTCTTCCATGACAGTTGTTATATGAAGGGGTTTTATTTGTGTGGTTTCTTTATTAAAAAGAAATGGAACAACTTTAGCGTCTAATAGGCCTGAACGATATATCGTTTAAACATCGCCATCGCGATGTGCGCATGCGCAATAGTCCCATCGCAAGGACGTGCGATAGTTTTTTCATTTCATTTTTTTAAATCCACAAACGTTTGTTTTGAGGAAGGAGCGCAAAGGAGAGCGCACAGCCTCTCATTCCCTCCAACTCGCAATCATTGGCTCCTCCCCCTCCCCTGCTACAGCGGAGTGGAGGGAGGAGGGGCCGAACAGCAGAGCGGAGGGAGGAGGGGCCCTTTTCAAAGTGAAAGCAAGCAACACGTTGAATAGGGAAGACTGTCTCCAAAAGGAGTTTTGGAAGTATTTTGGCTATCGACAAGAATATAAGGAACAAAAAACAGCCCTGTTGACAGTGCCTCGCCATGGTTGCCTCAACAAGAAGTAATCCGTCGAACATGTGGGACCATTTAAAACGCAGGTATCTATGCATTCCTGCTACGAGCTTCCCATCAGAGGCTTTTTAGTACAGGTGGGAACATTGTTACGTGCCAACGTTGTTGTCTCAAGCCTGCAATGGTGGATAAACTAGTAGTCTTGGCCAAAAACCTATGAGACCCAGTTGAGAATTGCTGAGCAAGGAAGGTGGACGATATGCAGACAAATACATAACACAGCTGCAGGAATGTCTTTTCTTCTTTTTATTCATGTGACAGCTATCAGGAAGGCAGGAAATTTGGGAGTTAAAATGGTTCTGTTATTCATCAGTTATTTGCTGTTATTCAGTTCAATTATTTACAAGTTCAATTGAGTTTCTGTTTCTTTTATATTTAAATTAATTGTAAATCGTATTTTTCAAATAACTATAGTACAGCTGCACATAAAGTTTTGATACTTAATATTTTTTAAATATTTTTACAACTTTGTTGCAGTTTTGCAGTTTTATATTGTTATATTTTGTGTAAACAACTCAGGGGACTAATGCACTTGCACTTTTATTTGACAGATTTAATATTTAAGTTCAAATATGTTGACAACTTTATTGTTTTACTGAGGTTTTTATTTATTGTTATAGTTTGTGAACAACTCTTATTTGTCATATTTAATATTTTTGTTCAACTATGTTTACAACTTTGTTGTTATTTTACAGAAGTTTTTATTTATTGTTACATTTTGTCAAAAACTTAGGGGACGAATGCACCTGCTCTTTTATTTGTCATTTAATGTATTTGCTGCTGTTGAAGTGTCAAATATTGTGTTCAATAAATTATCTATTTTGTGCAGACATTGCTTCCTGGATCCCTTCATAATAATACAGCAATCTTAATCATTCACAAATGAAACGGTATTATATGAATACACTGTGGTCACGGTGTGTCATGCAAAGTATTTCCAAACAGCTATTCAAGTCATCTAGTGAAAATTTCTTTTAAAAAAAAAAAAAAAAAAAAAAAAAATATATATATATATATATATATATATATATATATATTTTTTTTTTTTTACTATCGCAATATAATATCGCAATATATTGCACACCTCAAAAAAATCGCAACAATAGTTTTTTCCAATATCGTTCAGGCCTAGCGTCTAACAATAACTTAGGTGCTAATATGCTTCTCGAAAACACAGTACAAACTGACACTTAAGACATCGATTAGCACAATCGCTAAACTTCTTTTCATAATTAAAAAAAAAAAAATGTGTAAGACCAAAACAACATAAACTCAGTGATTCATGCTCAGAATCAATAATAAAAAAGTAGCAAACATCAGTAATTTCAATGTCACAAGTCAATGTTTCGCAAACCATGAAAAAGAACCACAACTTGCCATTCATTTTAACATGATGGCAGACTTTCGCATGCTGAAATGGAGGTCAATTGACATTCTTATCTATTTCTGAGTGACTGTTATCACTCTCTAAGCTTGGAAGCGGTGAACTGACTGCCTGTATTATTCCAGTTTGTGCACAGTCTGTCATCTCTCCACTGTCGTTTTTACACAGAAAAAGAAAGATTAATAGAAATAGATAAATGAATGCCAATGAAAGTAGACAGTGAGGAATGTGACTTCCAGTTAGCTAGTCAATACCCTGCAGTATCGTATCAAACATGTTGAGCCAAGGCCTTTGAAAGCCCCTCTTTGTTTCCACAAGGTTTTCAACAAGTCATTTGTTTCTGTCTGGCCTTGGAAACCAAATACCAGATGGGGTGTTATTTGTAGGTAAAATGGTACCTCTTAATATTGTCTTTTATTATTATTCAAACGCTCACTTTTTATACATAGGTAGGTTTCAGTTCATCTAAAAGTCATGCAACAAGCCAGTTAGGAGTAGGCTTGTGCTTCTGTACTAACTAGCTGAGAAGAAAAATGTTTCCTTGGAGAGAATAGTCTAGTTACTATTGACAGGTCATTGTCTTCCTACAGTATGCTGGTATAGCTTCCTTTTTTAAATTATTTTTTTAAATTGGAAGAAACAATCCAAAATCTGATATCAAAATGATACCGATATATGCTGTCATGGACTTAACATGTTCTTGCTAACTGCAGTGTGATGCCCCACTGGATGCTTTAATTATGATAAATGTAAACACTTCAAGATTTTCCAAATCAATGTTATGTGAAAAGTAACAAAAAAAAATTAACTTAAGTTATAGAAAAAATGCCAAAACAATGTCCCATATAAATAAAAGAAAATTCAAAAGTCCGTAATTAAATAAAAGGAATAATTTACAAATAAATCACGTTTACAGTAGTGAAGGAGATAATACCTTTTCTCGTAGGCACCGTCTGTCTGCATTACTCTAACACACTTAATATAATCAATCAGGAAACAGTATCGTTTCTCGTATCTACTGTTTGACTGTTTGTATTACTCTAACACACCCAATATAAAATAAATAGCACTTATACCATACTGTAGTTTAAGGAAAACAAGCAGAATATAGGGCATAAGAGATAGACAACGCCTTCTTATCACAGAAGCCAATGTGTGTGTCATGCAGCAGACTAATTAAGATCGACGCTGACAAGCCCACGTCTGCAACCAGTTCTCCCCGACAGTCCAGAACAAATGGTTGGACTCCCTGTCCCAACACAAGGAACACCGGAGAACGCCTGATATCCAACTAAAACATGACTGAAAGGACTCCAAGAGCCCCTTTGACGCTGAGGTGGCAAAATCCACAACCCACATTGCCCTGACAACAGTAACTCCTGAATCCTCCTGTCCAATCCACAAACAGACAATATTCTTAAACAACACCCAAACACACGATTCTTCCTGCCCAAAGCCCGCCCAGTGAGAGCCTTCAAAATACTGAATATTTTACTAAGCGTTGTCATTTTTTCATGGGAACCTTTAGTTGAATTCTGATATGGTGACCTTGGAACGAGTTTGCGTCCTCGCCTGAGTCTGTGTCTGTTTCGCCTTTCTGTTTGATTGCTGTCGACCTGAATAAATTGTCAACTTGTTCTTGGTGAGCCTTCTTTAAACCGTTCAAAATGGGGTCAGTCAAAGGGTTAAGACTAAGGTGAACGTGCAGAGCTTGGCCTTCTGGCCGGATTGCCGGGATCCCGCCGGTCCGGCTCGTTTGCTGGAATGTCAGATTCCTTCAGTAGTTAACCCAAAGAGCCACTAGGGGGTGACCAAAGCATTATAAATTCAGGAAAATGCAGGCAATCATAGGACATGCCGATACCAATGTATGCGGTCATGGACTATTATTATACTATTATTATTATGGAAGATATTATCGCTAATTGTATTGTGATGCCCCACAGGATGCTTTAATAATGATAAATGTAACAACTTCTTCTAAGTAAAATAAACATTGACAGGTAAATAAGAGAACTTCAACTAAAGTTATAGGGAAAAAAATGCCAAAATAATGTCTCATATAAAGAAAATAAATAGAAATGAGCCAAAATGTTTGTCATTAAATAAAAGGAGTAACACAAATAAATCATGTTTATGCTAGTTACCCCAAAGAGGCAGTAGGGGGCGACCAAAGCATTACAATACAGGCAGACAATCATAGGACATGCCAATGAAATGACAATTCCCATGATGCATTTTGCTTGGCTTTTGCACAGATTATTAAATGTAATTATGTGTTTTATTACTTTTCTTAGTGACTCACTTAATATAATCAATCAGGAAATAGTATCGTTTCTCGTATCTACTGTTTGACTGTTTGTATTACTCTAACACACCCAATATTAAATAAATAGCACTTATACCATAGTTTAAGGAAAACAAGCAGAATATAGGGCATAAGAGATAGACAACGCCTTCTTATCACAGAAGCCAATGTGTGTGTCATGCAGCAGACTAATCAAGATTGACGCTGACAAGCCCACGTCCGCAATCAGTTGTCCCCGACAGTCCAGAACAAATGGTTGGACTCCCTGTCTTTCGGGTGATGCAGTAGTTATACGTGATGAGTTTATAATTCTTTATTTTTCATTTATTGTTAATTTTATTTGTGCACCATAAGTGATTAGGGTCTTTCCCTCAGTTAACAAATCCAAAGCATCCCACTATTGAGACATCTAGAGCTTACTGTAAACACAACTGCGGTGCTAAAAATGTGACCAGTCCATACATAAAGGCTACAGGATGACATTAGTATTAAATCCTGCATGTACACTGTTGCAAAGCCAGTACTGATAGTTCCAAATATTATGATATTAATGCTTTTATCAGCTAATACTATCAGACAACTGTACAAGAAACCATTAAAAGTGGTTATTATGGCAAATAAAAACAGAAAGATATGCTAGTAAAAAATGTGCATGAGATTAAATAAATATATCAGGGATTATGATGATGGAACACAAGAAACACAGCTCCATTTACAATAAAATGAAGAAAAAAAGCCATGAGAAGGAACAGCTCAGTCTTGTCTTGCAATGGCTCAAGGCCAGTGAGGCACCAACAATGAAACACTAAATAATTTTACGCCTGAGAAGGGAAAATTGGTCATTGTGCCTTTGACACAGCCACCTTAGAATCTTATTTTCCCCCCCAAAGTCATATTCCCCAGTTGGTCGTGAATAAATGGACCAGTTGGTGCAAAAACTCATCAATATTCAGGAAAACCTGGCTTGGTGTAAAGGCAGATTAAAATAAGCAAAGTGTTATCAGTCAGTTTAACGCAGGCTTGCATTTACATAGCTATAGGACAGCACTGTTACTTTGAGATTTTAATAACTAGACGACAACAAAATGACACATTACTGCTTAAACTGTGCAAAGGAGTAGATTGCTTGCAAGGGGAATGAGGGGTATACTTGGATGCAGTACCCAACTTTGTGGCTTTTGTGGGTGCTTCCTGCTCTCCTCGTAAAGCCCCTTGCATCCACATCAGGCCAAAAAGCCCTCTTGACCTGTAAACCAGCTTAATGAGGGCTTAACGCCGTTAAACGATGGGCATTTGGCAGCAAAAGCCGAAGGCTTATAGTTCTTTTGACATGTAATGTTATTGTTTTCACTAATATAGCTTTAAATAGGCTGAACATTAGGTCATGGAGGGTAGACAAAGAAAAGGACACTAGTCCTGGAGCCAATTGTCAGTCAATGAGATAAAGGAGCCAATACAAAGTCAAATGTCCAACCCGCTAGCCGGAAACTACCTGCCAGGGCAGACCCATGCGGTCCATAGGGCGTGCTAGGCAAATGCTAGGGCTGCCACAGCGTCCAAAAGGGCGTCAAGAAAAAAGTTCAAATAATATTTGATAATAGCAGTATTCAAAAACTTACACAAGACAATATAACAAAAGAACAACAATACATATAATAATAAGTCTTCAAATAATAATTAAATAATTTTTCTAATACGCCTTCTGCCCATTTCACTGTTTCCTGCGGTGCAGTAATTTCACCACAGTCTCTAATCTCACCTCCCCGCAGACCAGAGAGCTACAGTTGTGATCAAAATTATTCAACCCCCACAGTGGATAAGTGTTTTGCAAGTTTTACATTCATTTTTCATGTCTATAATCACATAATTTATCATCTGTCAAATAGACAGATACAAATGAAATAACAAAACTATTTTGGGGGATATTCCAATTAATGGCCTTTCTGTGATTACCTCATTGACAAAATTATTCCCACGTCCAACACTCTTAAGAACAAGAATTCCTATCAAGTGTTGTCAAACAGCTGATCAAAACATCTGTAGATGTGAACAGAACCCTAATCAGCAGCAATTAATCAGATTTAAAGTGCCTACGACAGCAAAAAGCATGTTTATTTCATATTTTCCGCTGTATTTTATGCTCCTGAATGAAATGGACCGCTTGGATGTGTTTGGAAGCGATCGATATATTTATTCAGTTTTTTTAATCCCGCGCCATGAAAATGAGCCACTTACTGTTTTGACGAGGATTGGTAATGTGACGTCAGCGGGATAGTCATCTTCGGTATACAGCCAATACTACAGTATGCAGAACGACTGCGGATTCAGCTGGTTTTGCGGATTAATTTGTTTCTTTTTCTATAATGCTGTGCGATACCTGAAGCTAAAGATGGAGAAAAATCCCCAGGTGACAAGAACTACGACAGGACATATAGTAGGAAGGTATTCAGGTTTCATCCTTGACAATAAGACACACACTGCGAAATGATGGCTTCCATGCAAGAACTACCAGGCGCACCCTCCTGGTGATGCTAAAGCACAAGAAGTATGCCAAAAACCATGTGGACAAATCACAGAGGTTTTGGGATACTGTTCTCTGTAGTGATGAGACCAAACTGGACCTTTTTGGGCCAATGGACCGACAGTACATGTGGAGGAGAAAGAATGGTTCCTATAAAGAAAAGAACACCCTATCTTCTGTGAAGCCAGCAGTCATGCTCAGGGGTTGTTTTGCTTCTTCAGGTACAGGGAATCTTCAGCGTGTGCATGGTATTATGAATTCAGTTCAATACCAGAAGATCTTGGATGCAAATGTCATGGAGTCATTGACAAAGCTGAGGCTTGGGTGAGGTTGGACCTTCCAACAGGACAATGTTCCCAAGCATACCTCACCCATAGACGTCATAATGATATCAACGGGACACATTTCCCAGACACTGCGCCACGCCTTCAAGAAGGGGGCCGTCCCACACTCCACTTCAGTCGGTCGAATTCGGTCGCAGTTATTCTCAAACACGTGCAGCGATCCAACACCGGTTTTAAGTTGAAAAAGTAGAAAAGCTGTACCACATACAAACAGGAAGGATTGTCTCAGGAGTGATTAATTCGAAGATTAAAGTGCCTGTGACACGAAAAAGCATGTTTATTTCATAATACACGCGGTATTTTATGCCCCTGAATGATATGGACCGCTTGGATGTGTGTGGAAGCGATCGCTATATTTATTTAGTTTTTTCAATCCCGCGCCATGAAAATGAGTGACTTCCGGCTTCGGTCTTGCATTGAGGAGGAGGGCGCTGTGACGTGTACGGTAGAAGACGTCCTCTTCACTCTACAGTGTACTGTTGTGTATGAGGACGAAGGATTCAGCTGATTTTGCGGATTAACACGTTTATTTCTTGCATCACGCCAGCCAAACGGCTGCAGAAAAATCATTCTGTGTGCGGGAGAGGCGTATGCGCCTTTTTGGAGTTTCAAAAGGTTCCCATTCACCGTGGATATTTACTGTGGGACCATTGGACTTACGAGGAAGTGAGTAAACATCTTGTTTTGTATTATGTCAAATACGAATACAGTGATTACAAAGTAAACACTACAAAATTCCTTTAAATAAAGGACTACTTACGTTTGATCATTGATAGGCATGTAAAAAGCTCTCCTCATGCTCATTAGCAGTTAGCTGTTAGCACGTTAGCTGCACAACAACTCCAGCCACCCTCCTCCCGGGAACGAACTGTAAATTGCTCTCCGCCGGGCGGTTTGCCGATCCGCGAACACAGTCGACAACCGGGTCGTCATGTCAAATAATCCAGGCTAGTTACGTGTGATTTTCCACTTCGAAGACTTTGAAACATCCCTCGGTTCGGGTTAGCATGTCGGCTAGCTGTCACTCCTTCTGGTTTGTTTACATTCTCCGAAGCCGGGGAAGGGAAATGACATATGTCCGATTTAGGTGTCATAAAATATCGTTCGGGAGGTGCGACAGTAAAGGTGAAGTCGACAGTTTTGACCATTATGGAGTAATTTTGCCATGTCGTCTTGAATAAATGGATTTTTATTATTTCATATTCCATTTCGTACAAGATTGTTATTTGTCATGACCATGCCATTTATTTAGCAATTGGGGAAAATACTTGGATAAAAAGAATATCCTGTAAAAATATGGAAGTAAAGAGACAGAAACAATGACATTTTGCCGCTCTCTTCGTCTCGTTTTCCTCGTTGTGAATGGTTCCCCCTCGACGGGCTGACTGGTCCTTCTCAAGCCATTTATGTAACTATTGGGGAAAAATACTTGGATAAAAAGAATATCCTGTAAAAATATTGGAGTAGAGAGACTGAAACAATGACATTTTGCGGCTCACTTCATCGCGTTTTCCTCGTTCTGAACAATTCCCCCTCAATGGGTTGAATAGTAAAACTGATGAGCCCAGTCTACCGCTGACGTCATCCACCTGTTGGGGACGCTAAAGCCCTGTAATGGTAGGCGTGGCTAACCGGCAGATTAAAAGACTAATTTCTCGTCATCTGCGCTTTGCTAAATTGTTGTATATAGTCGAATCGTCTCAAAATATGATTCTAATTCACATAATAATGCCATTTAAGACTTTCTTTCTGGTGTCATATGCTCTTTAAAGGTAGTTATTATATTTTTCGTAACATGCATGCATTTTGAAAGGTTGCGGGGAAAAAAAAAAAAAAAAAAAAATCAATGAGAGAAATTAACCACCTTGGCGTCATGATTCGCAATATTTACGTAAAATAAATGCTAACTGCCCGTTTTTTTTTTTTTTGCGTTTAACTAAGAACCGAGACTGTTTTAAGTCCATATTTATAAAGAATTCGGAGATTTAAGCATCTATTCACAAGAATTTTCAACGTAAAAAGCTCTTTGTCTGTGTTTCCACTCTGTCAGCTTTGACAGTTATAGGCCCCTATACCATGAAGTCTATGCCTCAACGTATACCACATCTTGGTTGCAAGAGAAGTGCTGGAAGATTCTGAAGTGGCCATCGCAATCACCAGACTTAAATCCCATTGAAAATCTCTGGTGGTACTTGAAGAAGGCAGTTGCAGCACACAAGCCCTAAAGGATGTTATTGTTGCAAATGATGTTGTGCTAAGTACTAAAGTTATACATACAAAAGGGGTTTAATTATTTTGTCAATGAAGTAATCACAGAAAAGCCATAAAGTAACGTGAAATGAACTCCATTACATTTGTTCACTCTCCCTTTCTTTTAGGTTTTGTGTTGGTTCCCTACTAGTGTGTCCCTGTGATTGTCCATTGATTTCACCTGTAATGCGTGCTCCTAGTGTATCCTCCAATCTGCATCCTCCTGTGTCACCCACCTGTTCTTCGTTGTCTCGTTACCCCTTGTCTGTGTGTGTATATAAGCTCCCAGTTTCTTTTCACTCCTTGTTGCGTAATTGTCAATGTCCATGTGCACGTTAGCGTTTGTTCTCAACAGTTTTCGCCGTCCAAGCCCTTTTGTTCCTCAAAGTTTTCTATACCAAGCCTTTTGTTAGTGACCTGAGTTTTGTTTGCTTCTGTGTTATTTTTGGATCCCCACAATATTAGTTGGTACTTTGTTTTTTGCCTTAGTTAAATCATTTTTGAACTGCTGGTCTGCGTCACCTCTTTTCCCGCAATTGGGTCCACACACCACCTGACTGCCCGAATTCCCTGACAGCTTCCCAGTCAAAATGGATTGGACATCAAGCACCGTCAATGGCAATCATTGCGTTAACAAGGAAGTGGCCCAAAAATACCTCAAAACCAACAAGGCGTGACAGCCAATCAATATGAAGTCACCTGGGAATGCCCGAAAAATCAACAAGAATTGATCTTAAAAGTATCTTAAAACGACATGGAAGTGACACAAAATGAAGTCATTGCCTGCCATTGACAACGATGGACGTCCAATTCACTTATACAACAAGGACAGGCTGAGAATGCTCATCTTTGAAAGCCATTGACGGCACTGGACGACATTCGTTCATTCGCCCTTCTCAATCAAAATGGATTGAACGTCGAGCACCGTCAATGGCAGCTAGTGAGTTAACTTACTAACTTGGTAATCTAATTGCCATCAATTTAGCCCGCGAACCAAAATAAGTTTGACAGACAAAAGAATAGTAAATCCTTGCAATGAGAGTTTTCGATAAATTCTTAACTTTCTGACCTCCCTATGTGTGTCAGCAACTACGGCATAGCTCTGTTCACTAGTTGCCATATGCTCAGTGTTTTGCTTTTACGTCAAACCCGATTCAACATGCATCGGAGACCTCAGCACAAAAATTCACTTTTCATCTGTTGGTTGACAGATGATAATGAAGACATATTCTCCTTGGGTTGTGCAGACTGCAGTTTATCCCACCCACCACCTCACCTTCACCCCCAGCCGCACTGCCACTGCTGACAAAGATTAACAGCTGCTTTCATCCTTTCCTCTGCATTTACACCCTGCGCCTCCACATTCCACGCCAGCTATTTCGGCTGTGCCGATCTCTGCCGCTGTAGGGAATCATCTGGAATGACTTCACACATTCGGTACACATGTTGAACTCAGGTTCAACTGCCATTCCCACCCACACCTTTCCTAGAAAACTTCAGGATGTGATGCTCACCTCGGCAATGAGTGAATCATATTTACGGTCTGGGAAATGTGTGCCACACTGAGAGCCATAAAGGAAAACATGAAAAGGGTACAGACTATATTAAAAGGTTTTTGTGTTTCTGTTTGTGGAGTGAGGCTATGGAACAAATGAAATGGCAGCTCAAGTAATGTCCAAGATTGACCCAGTTTAGGAAGCGGTATAATGGCTTTCACAGGGTGTAGGGAAGAGGAAGGGTTTTTTTTTGTAGGGTGTTTTCACTAATCTGTTATTGGCTTTTCATTTTGTGTTTATTTTTCATCTTATGTATATGGTAGAGGCAATGGACCTATCGCAAAACAGCATCCGCCACTTATACAGTGTGTCACAAAAGTGAGTACAACCCTCGCATTTCTGCAGATACTTTAGTATATCTTTTCATGGGACAACACTGACAAAATTACACTTTGACACAATGAAAAATAGTGTGTGTGCAGCTTATATAATAGAGTTAATTTATTTCCTCCTCAAAATAACTCAAAATATAGCCATTATTATCTAAACCCCTGTTTCTATGGGGTGTACTCACTTTTGTTGCCAGGGGCCCTGGCAACAAAAGTGAGTACACCCCATAGAAACTACGTACGTCCCTAAGTGTCGAAATTGAGTACTGCTTGGCATTTTCCCTCCAATATGTCACGTGACTTGTTACAGGAGTGGTGTGCATGGCTGTCACCCCAGGAGGAAGCCTTTTCTGAAGACGGTACACAAGAAAGCCCGCAAACACTTTGCTGAAGACATGTCAGCAAAGCACATGGATTACTGGTACCATGTCCTATGGTCTGATGAGACGGGCGGGCTTTCTTGTGTACCATCTTCAGAAGAGGCTTCCTCCTGGGGTGACAGCCATGCACACCAATTTGATGTAGAGTGCGGCGTATGGTCTGAGCACTAACAGGCTGACCCCCCCCATCTCTTCAATCTCTGAGCAATGCTGACAGTACTCCTGCAACAAGTCACATGACATTTTGGATGGAAAATGACAAGCAGTACTCAATTTGGACATTTAGGGATGTACGTAGTTTCCAAGGGATAGATAGTAATGGCTATACTTTTAGTTATTTTGAAGGGAATATAAATCAGCTCTATTATATAAGCTGCACACAGACTACTTTTCCTTGTGTCAAAGTGAAATTTTGTCGGTGTTGTCCCATGAAAAGATATACTTAAATATCTGCAGAAATGCGAGGGGTGAACTCACTTTTGTGATACACTGTATATACAGTATGTATATATCTTAAAGTAAAGTAACTTACTTACTTTCATAATTGAATAACTAGTCAAGTAACGAATTACTTTTTCACAGAAATAACTTTTCAAAAGTAACTTAAACATTGCTCGTCTGTATTTGAATGAGACATGATCATTATGGATAAGGCAGCTTCCGCACCAATTTGCTTTTTCATTAATCACTTCTAGCCAGGGAGAGACACCCAGTGGTTATTTATTTCAATGTCCAATTAATTGCTATTACAAATAAGTGGCCTCTGGGCTTCTAAAATCATTTGAGCGATTAATAAGTGTGACCAGAGGGCAACTGGGCAGCGAGATTTAATATGTTTATTCATCTTTCATGTAACATAGTATGCAACTTAATAAATGTGGCTGATGTTCAGGTTTGCTATGAGGTAGCATGTCGTCGCAGATTAGAAAGGTGAAAAGATCAATAGGAACATAGCAAATGTAGATAAAAGATGGGATATTCAACTATTGAAGAGGAGCTACACTACAAGCGCATTATTCAAGTCATGAAGTTGATCCTGTTTCACACTCACACAGTAACACAGGCCAGGTCCCATAATGTGCATGGGGATAATAGGATTTTTTGCATCTGTAGTCAGCTCTCACCTATTGGCTCATGAACAGATTACAGAAAAATCCTTGTCATCCAAAGCAATGCATTCAAAAAAGGAGAGGTGTCACATTCTAAGTTTAGTTGAGTGCCTTTTGATTTGTTTTCATTCTTGGTTGGTCCCAAGTATTGTTTGGTTTCATTTTGGTTTGTTCCTTTATGTGTCATGTCCTTGTAATTACCAATTTATGTCTCCTGCCCGCCCCCATCACATAATATGAAGGGTTAAAATCTTTACTACACCTTTTAGGTTGATGTAAAACAAATCTTATAAGATTAGAAATATATGAACAAATAAAGTTATTTGCCTTAAAGGTACATACACTCATATACCTTCATTATTGAACTCCAAAAATACTGTTATGCTCTTGAAATAGATTAATTCACTATTTCCCCATTACACAGAATGCTTTGCGCCTTGGGTGTAACTGGAAAGTAGTCAAGGCTAAACACAATGTATTGCAACCTTTGTTGTGCAACAAAAAACTTTAGCTGTGCTCCTCACTTCCGCAACAATCGTAAACGGATTCCTGGATGACGACTTTACAGAATTCTGAAAGAAAAGCGTGGCAGCAGAGAATTCGTATGGAGAACTTCCCTCCAACAAGCAGTACGCGCCCTTGCTCTGACCGCTTTGTTAGTGGCATTCAGCCCGATGGTCTACAAGCCCAAGGATTTACTTAATCGATACTCAAACATACTCATAGGACATCTAAAACCCCAAGATCGAGCAAGAATAGCTATTAACTTCACAAATTAGAATGGCTAGATTGATTAGCTTTCATAAATGTAGCATACCTACTCAACAATGCATGTGCAGTAAGAATTCAATGGCTTGCTCGTAGACTTTTCCAAAACTAAGTAAATAACCTTGGCATCTTCATGACTGACCAAATACAAAGTATTACCAGCCCCTCTCACTACCAAAACATTCTTATACTCTGGCAGTTAATGAACTCAGCAATAAAAGAAATTATACTTACTGTAAATGGAACCATGGATAGAAAGACTTGTAGTTAAAAAAAAAAAAAACGTTATTATGAGTTTAAATAATTTCATATCTTGATGTCTTCCTTTTTATACAATTTGTAAAAAACTAGTAGGTCGCCATTATTGTTGACATCGCAGGGCGGTGACGTCACTGGGGTATGCTGCCGGGCTTCCACAGTATGACTCTAGCGACATACACATGTAATCTATTTAGCCCTTTCAATGTGAATGCATGAGGAACATTAATGAGCATGTAAGCACTGGCAATATTTCACAAAATGGGCAGGAAAAGTAAAATGAACAGGAAAGACGGGATGAGACAAGACAAGGACAAAAGCAATGTTCAACCAAACTGTGCTACACCGGCGAAACGCCCTACAAGTGAATTTGACACCCAAAGTACTACCGTGACCGTTTTTGACAGAACATATTAAAGATGTCTTAAGAAAATACTTCAACATAGCATTATCAAATAAGTGTGGTTTAAATACGCTACGTGACTAATGTGGTCAAAAGATCAACAATCTGCTTTAAAGCTACCACAAGAAAACACAATGCTTAAAAGTATGAGAGGAAAACACATGCAAAAGTATTTTGAGGCAATGAAAAGGCAATAAAAGACTCAATAAAAAGACAAATAGTAAGTACTTGCCGCTTTTAACCAATGTGCGCTTGTGTTGGACGTCTCGCTGGGTAGGAAGGAATTTCAGAACACAGGTATTGTTCGTCTAGTGCAGTGCTTTTCAACCGGTGTGCCGCGGCACACTAGTGTGTTGTGAGAAATCGTCAGGTGTGCCGCAAGAAATTATCCAATACCGATTTTTTTTTACGTCGTCGGTAAGCGTGTCGCGATATGCAATAATTCCATTTATCACATGGTAAATAAAAATGAAGTTTCATACTGAGTAAGCATAAATATCGGAAAATTATTTCAAAGTTAAATATACTGTACTCAGAATTTTGGAACATTTTTGGTTTAGGTGTGCCGCGAGATTTTTTTCCAATGTAAAAACATGCTGTGACTTAAAAAAGGTTGAAAAACACTGGTCTAGTGACAGTGACAAACTACATCATCATCCCGAGTGTCCATTGCGCACATAAAACATGGCACACTTCGTTGGTCAAAACATGTATTAAATATTACAGATTTTTAAATCAATATTTTTGTGTTTCTAGTAACATATTTTAGTAAAAGAGAACAATTGTGGCTTATTAGAGCCTACACGTCTTTAAGTCCGAGGTTCCCTTTAACAATTTCAGTTATTTTAAAGCCGGTTTATTACTGAGGCACTTTAGCGAGTGAATTTCCTGCTTATGTTCTGTAGCATGGAGCATGCTAGTATACCTTTGTACTGCTAGCGGATTGTAGCCAACTCCAATCAAAAACTCTTTGACTACGGTCTCGCCAATAACCAAATTGACACCATCTAGGTTTTTCAGCCAGTTTTTCAGCTTTTGAAGGTATACAGGCAATGCACGACAGCAGTAGAAGTCATGGAAGCTAGCAAGTCCTGATGAGAAGGTCCTGAAGTTGATAAATTCAAAGCACAACACACGAAGTTTACAAGTGCTTGTTTTTCCCAATGGACCTTCCAAAACCAATAGATAAGCATGTACAAATTTGTTTAAGCTTCAGTTTTGTAAAATTTGAATCATCCCTTGAAGTTATTTGGGAGCTTTAAATTGGTAAATGGCCAGGTTTTGTTTACATTTTGCTTCCCCCTAAGGCGCAAAGTATAGTGGTTATGCGCACGTAGCGAATTAAAAAATGTGTGATGATGATGATGATACTGAAGAGATTCTCTTTGAAGTAGCTGAAGAGTTAAGTGCTGTGAGGCCAAAGGTTTAATCCTCAATGGCAATCTGAACTGGGACTTTCCCATTGATAAACACGCATGATTTCCTGAGAGAAGCATTTATGTAAATCAATCGACAAGCACTGATTAGGCAGCTATTAGTAATTCATAGCGAACAGAAGGCCGCGATGACCTGCATACTGAGCAATGATGTGTGAAGTCTGTCATCAGCCATGGTTGTTTCTGTGAATGGTACAGTCTCAAACCCAGAGAGTTCCCCAGGGATCAGAGACCAGTGGGATGTATTTTGCATGTGCACAAAGTGGATCCCACAATTCCGCAACTGTTATCTACTATCATCCGCTAAAGCAATTTGCACAACCTTATCTTGAAACACTCGCATTGTACGATAACAGCATGAATTTGCATGGTACCCGTCACTGACATAAAAAGACTTTACAGTAAAACCCTCAGAGCTGCGAGACTTCATATCCATTCAGAGTAACAACTGACAACTTACACCGTATTAATAAATAAATATATGTACGATAGACTTTGGTAGCTTCAATGTGTTTTCCCCAGTTTTTTTGTGAAAAAGATATACGGTATAATCACTCAATTCTATCCTCATCCGAGGGTGGAATGGCATACGGGGATACAGGGGATTTCCCTGGTGGGCCAGTGTCGGGAGAAATAAGTAGGGTCATGAGACTGCGATCAAATCAGCGGATCAAATGAGCTCTTTTTCATTGTGTTTCGTTCATTAGGAGGAAGCAGCGACCAGGAAGGAGTTAAGGGGGACAAAAAGGAAAATAGAAAAGGAGAGGGAGACTTAAAAGAAGAAAAACAATAACAAGAAATACATTAAATGCCCACACTAACGATGAATATAGTATTGCTATCGTAAGCTAATTGTATTTCCGGTGGACACTATGTGGGGGGCCTGATGATCGAGGAGAAAAAGGAGGGAGGCAGAAAGAGATGTGATTAGGTGGGGTGGAGCGTACACAAATCAGCAATGTGAAGTGTAGAACCCAGAATTATGTGAATCACTTGTGTGGATATGTTGACATCCTATTCTATGCTGCCTGATCGCTAATCCTGGCACTGATATTTTCTCTACTTGAGTGTGTCTAATTGCGTGAATCCCATCAGATGTGTGATATTCCTGTAGACAAGAGGAAATGCTGCATGAGAGCCGCCCCAGGGTCACGGACCCTAAAATTAATATATCCACGTAATCCAAGCATTGTGGTAAATGTATTCCGACCGAGCGGCAAGGCAGTTGACTTTCGTGTGCTCACGTTGTTCCCAACTCATAAAAACAGTCTCAACACTGTACAATATATACAGTGTATCACAAAAGTGAGTACACCCCTCGCATTTCTGCAGATATTTAAGTATATCTTTTCATGGGAGAACACTGATAAAATGACACTTTGACCAAATAAAAAGTAGTCTGTGTTCAGCTTATATAATAGAGTTCATTTATTTTCCCCTTAAATAACTCAAAATATAGCCATTAATACCTAAACGACTGGCAACAAAAGTGAGTACACCCCTTAGAAACTACATCCCTAAATGTCCAAATTAAGTACTGCTTGTCATCTTCCCTCCAAAATATCATGTGACCCACGACAGGAGTACTGTCAGCATTGTTGCAGAGATTGAAGAGGTGGGAGGTCAGCCTGATAGTGTTCAGACCATATGCCGCACTCTACATCAAATTGGCGTGCATGGCTGTCACCCCAGGCAGAAGCCTCTTCTAAAGACGGCACTCAAGAAAGCCCACAAACAGTTTGCTGAAGACATATCAACAAAGCACATGGATTACTGGAACCATGTCCTATGGTCTGAAAAAGCTTCCTCCTGGGGTGACAGCCATGCACACCAATTTGATGTAGAGTGCGGCGTACGGTCAGAGCACTAACAGGCTGAGCCCCCCCACCTCTTCAATCTCTGCAGCAATTCTGACAGCACTCCTGTAACACGTCACATGCCATTTTGGAGGGAAAATGACAAGCAGTACTCAATTTGGACATTTAGGGATGTATGTAGTTTCTATGCAGTGTACTCACTTTTGTTGCCAGGGGTTTAGATATTAATGGCTATATTTTTAGTTATTTTGAGGGGAAAATAAATTTTATATAAGCTGCACAGACTACTTTTCATTGTGTCAAAGTGTCATTTTGTCATTGTTGTCCCATGAATAGATATACTTAAATATCTGCAGAAATGCGAGGGGTGTACTCACTTTTGTGATACACTGTATATACGATAGACTTTAGTAGCTTTAATGCGAATATTCTTCCCCACAGGTGCACAAATTTAAAGAGCCAATGTCAGCCATATTAGGTGAAGTGTACAGAAGTCTTCTCATGATTCTATGTGTGAAAGAAAACTATCGGCAGCTTCTTCCTCTCCCCTCAGGGTTTAGTCCACATGGACCAGGGGTGAGCACATAGCCTCACGTCAGCACTTCAGCTCTTTTGTTTGTCAAGACATCCAGCCTCTGCAGGCTATGTGAGTGGGCCAGACAGACTTACTGACTCAGAGGTTTATCTGGTGGAACAAGGGAGAAGGCGCTCACGCAAGTAGCACCAAACCCTCCACTTTGGTTCTCACTTGCAAGTTCGTGATGACTGACACCAGTGATACCCTTCTGGCTGTCACAATGGTGTGTATCAGCCTACTGCTGCAGGGCATGACGCTATCGCACAAAGTTACCCAAGCAAGGAGACGCTCACAGAAAATATGCTGCAGAATCTGCACCAGCATCAAATCTAAATCTGAATGACCTATACCAAGACTAGTATGTCTCCCATAGCATCTTTTTGGTGAGAAACATGAAGAATTGTGGTTAGATTAAAGGCAATGTATGAGTAATTGGCAGTGTTGGCTCTTACATTTGTTATGTTACATCACTTCTAAAATAACTCTTTACATTTTACCATTCTGTAACTGCCCTCTAGTTATTGTACGAGCGTTAGCCAAGTTATTTACCGTAATTTTCGGACTATAAGCCGCAACTTTTTTCCCCTCATTTTGAATTACCGTAATTTCCCGAATATAACGCGCACTTTTTTCCCCCAAAATCAACTTGTAAAATCATGGTGCGCATTATAAACAGGTACAGGGATGGAGACAAAAATATTAATATATTATATATATATAAAGACCTTTTATTATTTTTTTTATTGACACGGCCATGTTGTGTTGAAGAAACGTATGCGGCAATCCGTTGCCGACCATTACAGTTTGTAAATTGTGACGTCACCATTTTGTTATGGTCGTGGCGAGCTAGGGAAGGAGTCGGAGGCGGAGTATCAAACAACGGAGCTAATCCGCGTTGTTTTATTGACATTTAGGCTGCAACAAAATACGGTAGCAATATCTGTCTCACATGCAACCTGCGGAATACAACTATCTTTCCGGCTGTTCCCTCAACAAAATACCTCTCCCCGGGAACTATACAACGTGCCAACATTAGTTCCGCCGGTGAATTCTGTTATAACTCGCTACATGGTAATACTTCACTCTGATTGGTCGAATGATTTCGTCTGTATTAAATTAGGTTTTTTCCTTCTTTTCTTCATAAAGCACAGAATTTAGTTTTTTGAACTCATTTGAGTCAACGTTAACTCGGACCGTAACAAACGTAACACAACACAGACTTTCTGTGTCCGTCATCTATATCTGTCCCTCGGGAAACTCAAATCCAAAGTACAATAGGTCCTATTGTTACATTCTAGTCAACAGCGATGCGCTCTTCTGATTTCTGACCTAAATCACCACTTTTATTTTACCGTATCAATCCATGGAAGAAACATTTATTCATCATGATGAAACGAGTTATGCAGCAGCCTTTAAAAGAAAAGTCACATCTGTTTTGTTTTCTCCTGGATTCTGGTAAATTGAAGAAGTTGTGAGATCATATTATCGTACATATTGTCAGTTTACGATAATGTTTTAAACTACCAATGTGCTATGCTTGTGCTGTGTTTCACCAGTCAGTAAAATGACATTTCTGTATCTGTACACGAGCTCTGTTTTCTTGTATTCTTCTATTTATTGGTGCTAAAATTAGGGTGTGTGTTATACACGGGCACAATAATTTCCCCTAGATTTTACAAATACATTTGGGGTGCGCGTTATACACGGGTGCGCCTTATATTCGGGAAATTACGGTATGCGGCTTATAGTCCAGTGCGGCTTATTTGTTGGTTTATTTGGGTTAATAGGTAACACTTTATTTGACAGTGGCGTCATAAGACTGCCATAAGACCGTCATAATCATGACATGACATGATCACAGGCATTAATGAATGCTTATGACTTATGTCACTAAGTATTATCCGGCAAATTATGTCTCCAACTCCATTTATGTCCAGCTCGGATTTTCTACATTTATTCAAAAGGGAGAAAACTTGCCGGATGACACAAAATGACATCTGTCATAAACATTCATAAATGGACAAGGTAGTGTCACGTCATAATTATGATGGTCTTATGACACTCTTATAGCGCCACTGTCCAATAAAGTGTTACCAAATTTCATAACTAGCAATAAATGAAACAACTAGAATAGTATCGGAAGAAATAATTAGCACAGAACTTGAATTTTGATTTGTTATTTGCATCCGTAGCGTTGCAATGCATGCTAAGAGGCATGTTGGACGACAACAGTGTTGACAGCAGGGGGCAGCAGAGGTTGACTGTCTCCCGCAAGAGAACAGTGATGGCCAAATGAAGCTTCTTGAAGCAATGAAGCTTTGCAGCCAATTGGTTCGAAGCTTTATGGTGGCTCATTCACTGTCAAATAAACTGTTACCGGTTGATATCTTTTGGTGTAAATATCCCATAATACAGTGAGGACAGCTACAGCTTATAGTCCAGTGCAGCTTATCTATGAACGAATGTCGTTTTCATGTCAAATTTGGTGGGTGGCGGCTGATTGTCAGGTGCGCCTTATAGTGCGAAAATTACGATATATTAGTGCCGTGGCACGCGAGTCAATCTGTCATTTCACAGACGTCTCTGCTGCTCTGTTTGACACATTTAATAATAATAATTTTATTTATAGAGCACTTTTACAGATGCCCATAGACGCTTTACAGTTAATACAACAGCGGCAAACTACATAAGCAACACGGATCGAGAATATAAATGTCCCGTGGCCTGGACATACTTTTAAAACCGTCAGGACTATCAGAATGCTACAACCACTGGCCCTGTGTGGCCAGTAAAAATAATGTGTCGATGAAAAAAAAAAATCTTATTCCACATTAATTACCAGTAGTTACGTGTTTTGATGACGTTACGCCATCCCGATCAAAGATAACCTTATAGTCTATACAGCCAGCCATTGCTCTCCTTGGGGCATAAACACCTCTTGTTCGCTCGCTCACTCATGTGTGAACACACGCAACCTGATTACTACTGCTGATTGATTGTCAGTATCTCAGCACCCACCTAACGTTATACTACAAGCCCACATGTTTCTGAAACCCCCAGCACCTGGCCAAGCACTGGGGGAAAAAGACGACTCAAGAAAAACAAAGTCACTGCAGGAGTGGTGCGAAAGTGACGTCCAATGCGAAAAGAAAAGGGAGAAAAAGATTCAGCCCCAGTGGCGAGAGCGCTGGAATAACAAAGGGCGGTGGGATGGGCGACCGGGTAGAAATTCCATGCAGTTGTCCCACTGCCCCAAGCCGAGCTCTCCTACTGTATTTTAATGCATACATTGCACTACCCTCCCCACACAATCCCATCACGGTGTTGGGTAATGGCTGCTAGCCGGGGACCTGGCAGCCACAGTAATAGGGTAGTAGGTGGGTCCCACCCTTTTTCTCTATGGTGTGGCCTCCCCTCCTCTGCCTGGGCTGCCAGCCGCAGGAGTTGGGGGAGGTCGGTGCTCTGACCTTGTGTTGCCCCACGGCAGCCTCTCGGTGTTCTCCTCCACCTCACTCCGTCACAGGTCGCTGGATGGACGCCGGTGTGTGGGGTGTGTGTTGCACACTCCGGCAGGGGACCCTGCACTGGTGGGCCGTTGGGGGTCCCGTTGCGTGATGTGCTGGTTGGGGGGCTGCGGCTGTGCCTCGTGGGCCGGGTGGGCGGGGATTTGGTGGTGTGTCTTCCCTCTTCCCATCCTTGAAGGCAGGTTGATGGGGGCGTGAGTGGTCCGGGGGACCACCCTGGTCAAAATCGTCAGCCATAATTCCCTCTCAATGACTTCTAAATTTTTGCTACAACAACCTGCGATTTATAGTCCGAAAAAATACGGTAATTTTTCACAATAGTAACTATAACTCCTAACTTTTTAAATGTAATTTAAACAACACTGGTAGTTGCAGAATTTGTCATTAGACAACAAGGCCAAGCTGGATCTCCATCAACATGTCAGCCTTGGCGGAACCCATGTGTTCTGTGTCGTAATATGTGTTTGCCAGCGCACAGTTAGCAGTCCACAATCCCACCAGTGCCAACTGTTGCAGTCAGTGTTTTACTCGATGGTAAATAAAGATAAATACAACAGAGACAACAACCACGTCAAATTCCACCCACACCATGCTTTTGATTGTACCATTTGCTGCCCTGGGCATGTGTGTTTTCCTTCAACAAATTGATGTGAATCATTTCTCATTCGTCAGGTAGTCTGGAGGTAGCTGTGTTAACATTACAGTACCAACTCAAAAGAGCCAGCATTTCTGCAATGTGTTTTCTGCTATGCTATACATTCTGCTCACACTCTTGCCCCACTGGAGAAATCCATCTTGCGGTGGCTTGACAAGAGAACCATTACCCTCTCCCCTCAAGGGAGCAGGCAGTCCAGCCTCAACTACACAAAACTGCAAAGTAGATAGAGCGAGGAACAGAGCAGATAGAAACGTACTTTTGAGAGAACAAACTTGTAGTGTGCTGAAACAAGAAGACCACAAAACATTGCGGAAATACGACACACCTAAGTAAATTGAACGTTGTGTGTCACCACAACTTACATGAATTCCGTCGTGACAAATCTAATATTCTTCCCCACAGGTGCACATCTCTACTTCCTGATGCTGTTAGAATCGAGCCCAGCCCAGCTTTTTTCCGAAAGACATCATTTACAAGCACTCTGATCTGTCGTGTTATTCTTGCCATGTGCGTCCACACTCACTCACCGGACATTTGTGCTACACCTAATCAGCCCCACCTAGCTTTCAGGGGTCATCATCCCTGCAAGACTGCAAGGAAAGCTCAGCTTCCCCCAAAATGTAAAAAAATAAGTGATCAAATGTATACAGTAGTACCTCGACATACGATTCTTTCGACATCCGACATAAAATTTGACTCGTCATTTGTCTCAACATGACGACATGCTTGAAATACGACAATGTGTTTACACTGTTTTCCTGCAAGACGCACGGCGGATTTTCTTGTGAGAGAAATCAACATGGGTCCCAAGAGGGTTAGTGCTGGTGGTGAAAAAAGGAAACGCTTACCATTGAAAAATGTTAGCATGGTGTGCGCATCAGAGAACTGGCTCGACAACACGGCCGGAATACGTCTACGATCTTGAGGACGACTCTCATTATTTCGATTATTATACGGTTACTGTCCTCTGTAGCCTACACCACCAACAACAGAACATGAAAAGAGAAAGTAAAAATTCTACCGCACCTCTCTCACTCTGTCGTCAGTCACAGGGTGCGTTCAGGAGCAGCATGCAAAACACAACCACCACATCAGAACCTGATTCGTAACATTATGATTATCATAATTCCGATTTGTATTTAGAATTTATTTGTTTAACGATGTCTAACTACCATTTGCAATTGTACCTGCAGTACAGCGTATCACAAAAGTGAGCACACCCCTTGCATTTCTGCAGATATTTAAGTACATCTTTTCATGGGACAACACTGGCAAAATGACAGTTTGACACAATGAAAAGTAGTCTGTGTGCAGCTTATATAATAGAGTTATTTATTATTATTATTATTTTTTATTTTTTTTTTATTTTATTTATTTATTTTCCCCTCAAAATAATTCAAAATATAGCCATTAATATCTAAACTCCTGGGAACAAAAGTGAGTGCACCCCTTTGAAAAAACATACATTCTTAAATGTCCAAATTGAGTACTGCTTGTCATTTTCCCTCCAAAATGTCATGTGACTCATACAGGAGTGCTGTCCCTGACTGTCAGAGGGTGGTGTGGGGGGGGTCAGCCATCAAATTGCCATCGACTCTTCTGAAGACAGTACACAAGAAAGCCGTCTCATCAGACCATAGGACATGGTTCCAGTAATCCATGTGCTTTGTTGACATGTCTTCAACAAACAGTTTGCGAGCAATTTCTGATGGGGTTGAAAATTTGACAGAACACCGAGCACACGAAGAGGGCAATAAGCCGAGTATAGAGGGGTGTGTGCAAACAAGCCGGCGGTCGTCGGCCGAGTGGCACCTCGGTAGACAATCAGCCACAAAATGCCAGCCACCTCCATATTAGAATGTGTGCCATGATCCCAGTATTTGACATAATACAAAATACGATGTTTACTCACTTCCTCGTAAGTCCAATGGTCCCACAGTAGTAGGGCTTGTTTTGGCCAATATCCGCGGTGAACAGGAACTTTTTGAAACCCAAAAAGGCTCAAACGGTTGGTCGCCAACGGGCTTACTCATAAGAGATTCACACGATTACTGGGTTCTAGATCACAGAACTGATTTGTGTACACTCTACCCCTTTCAATCACTTAGCTTATAGGCTTATAAACACCCCCACCCCCATTCTCCTCTTTCACTGGCCAATAGGCCCCCACATGGTGTAAACCGGAAATACATCTCGCTGACGATAGCACCAGCATATTAGTAACTAGTTTAGATGTTCAATGTATTTCTAGTTGTTGTTTGTGAATGTGTTTCTTTTCCTTCTTCTCTTGTATTTCTTTTCTTCTGTCCCCCCATAATCCCTTCCTGTTCGCTGCTTTGTCATAATAAAAAGGTATTTTGAATGATCACAATGGGAGTATGTCAGACTCTCAATGTGAAACATTAAAACTGTTCAGAATCTGGGCACTTAGACTTCCATTCTCTGTGTCAAACAGCTGAACAGGACAGGTTTAAAAAAAAAAAAAAAGGCTCAAACGCCTCTCCCTGGTGCAGCCACAAAAGCCTGCAGCCGTTTGGCTGGCGTGATGCGAAATAAAAACGAATTAATCAACTGAATCAAAATCAACTGAATCCGCAGTCCATCTGCATCCTACAAAGCAATGCTGTATTGTGAGATGCTGACCCGGGTGACGTCACATTCACATTCGTCCTAAACCCGAGACTGAAGCTGGAAGTCACTCATTTGATGGCGCGGGATTCAAAAATTTAATTTATAAAACGATCGCTTCCACACACATCCAAGCGGTCCATTTCATTCAGGAGCATAAAACACCGCGTGAAATATGAAATAAACATGCTTTTTAGTGTCATACGCACTTTATTATCTTTATTTTATTATGCACTAAAGCAATAGAAGCAGGCATGTCTATGATTATTGATTAGCATGTTGGCAAAAATACTATATCCATTTAACAACTACACACATTTTTAATTATAGGATCAAAAATCTTTCCACTTGTAGGTACAGGTCTAGTCAATGAAATCTGACTAAGTTGCAGTCTAGTGATTCAAAGGCTTACTCAAATGTACTAATTTCCACAGGAAAATCAGTCATTTTTCATTTGTAAAAGCCAGCTACGTGTTTCTATGGTTACTCAGAGCAGTTCAGGGGGACGCGGCGCAAACACAAAAGCACAAATGTGAGTGTGAACAAGAGTGACGGCTGAATGGCCCTCTGCCACAATCACGGGAAGATTCCATTGGTACAATCATAGTCATTAGCAAATAACACTCACCTGGTCAACAGCTGCAGGGCGTGGACAATAAAACCACTTCCTCCTGACACTCCTACAAGGTCACATTCCAGCAAACAGCTGTCCCAGCCATGCCCTTACAAAACTGATGCCACCATATGCAGTCTCCACAGCCATGCAACATTTTGATATTCTCTGAATTCACATTGTTTATGGTTCAACATTAAAGAGGAAGTTCAAAATTTTTGACATTAGGCTTAATCTTCGAGTTAGTTGGGGTTTAATTAGTCAGTGGAGTTGATATCAACAAATTCTGTGCAGTTTGTTAGTTATTTGTTAGGTTCAAAGTTCCGTAGTGGCTTAGCCAGCGTGAGCCAATGGTCTTAGCATTTCAATAAAAAAAACTATATACACTGTAAACAGATCTAACATAGCCAAATATATTCAAAATACAGATCATTGTTCAAAATACACATGCGGCCCAAACAATGTCACACCAAAATTCCTGTAATTCATTTCATTCTGAGGGACTTTTTTTCAGATGCGTAATGCGACCACAATTGTAGAGGTGGGAATCTTGGGGCACCCAACGATTTGATTACAATTCAGAGGCTACAATTCGATTATAAATCGATTATTGATGCCCCCACAGTAACAAACCTCTAGCAAAAAGTATGGAATCCCCAGTCTCGGACGATCACTCACTCAGACATTTTATTACGTAGAACAAACTCAGATAAAAAGCTTGAAAAAATAAGAAATGAATAAAAAACATTGTGGTGGTCAGTAAATGTTACTTTTATTGAGTAAGTGCCGGGAAATATATATGGAATCACTCCATTCTGAGGAAAAAAATATGGAATCATGAGAAGCAAAGAAATAACAATCAAAACACATCTCTAGTATTTAATAGCACCATCTCTGGCTTTAATGACAGCTTGCAGTCTATGACGCATGGACTTGATGAGTATTCTTTATCAATTTGGTGCCATCTCTCTTTTATTGTGGTTCCCAGATCATCCTTGCAGGTCAGAGGCTTGCTGTGGACCATTGTTTTTCAATTTCCACCACAGGTTTTAAATAGGGTTGTGATCTGGCCTATTTGCAGGCCATGACATTGACTGGATGAGTCTTTCTCTGAGGAATGCTTTAACAGTTTTAGCTCTGTGGCATGATGCATTGTCATCTTGGAAAATGAAAAACATATTTTCAATTGAAGGGATAAGAAAGCTGTCTAAAATTTCATTGTAAACTTTTGCATTTATTGAAGATTTAAGCACAGCCATCTCCCCAGTGCCTTTGCCTGACATGCAGCCCCATATCATCAAGGACTGAGGGAATTTTGATGTTTTCTTCAGGCAGTCATCTTTGTAAATCTCACTGGAACAGCACAAAAAAAGTTCCAGCATCATCACCTTGTCCAATACAGATTCTTGACTCTTGACAAGGTGATGAGGCTGGAACTTTTGTTTGGTGCTGTTCCAGTGAGATTTGCAGTATTTTTTCAAGCTTTTTATCTGAGTTTGCTCTACATGATAAAATGTCTCAGTGAGTGCTCGTACGAGGCTGGTGATTCCATACTTTTTGGTAGAGGTTGTATTAGCTCTTTTAATGTCAATATTTCATGTAACTATTTCAGTATCAAGTTAACAGTTCAAAACTGTAAATAAAATACTCGAGTGCCTATTCTGTATCAGCAGCTTTAAACTAAATTCAATTAATATAATGTTGTGAATCAACCGTTAAAGTTGTTAAAATTGCTCCCGTTATTCCATAATTTCCCTTCTATCTACTTTCGACATATGAAAGTTTTAAACTGTTTCATCATTTAAAGATAGACTGAAGTCCAGAGTTTTCCGATTTAGGAGTGTTTTAGACAAAAAGTTAAGTAGGTTCGATCGGCTTTAAGATGGCGACTGTTTGGAAATGGTATTTTTGCTAACATGCTAATCGATAATCATAAACATATAGTGGGGCAAATAAGTATTCAGTCAACCACTAATTGTGCAAGTTCTCCCACTTGAAAATATTAGAGAGGCCTGTAATTGTCAACATGGGTAAACCTCAACTATGAGAGACAGACTGTGGGGAAAAAAACTCAGAAAATCACATTGTTTGATTTTTAAAGAACTTATTTGTAAATCATGGTGAAAAATAAGTATTTGGTCAATACCAAAAGTTCATCTCAATACTTTGTTATGTACCCTTTTTTGGCAATAACGGAGGCCAAACGTTTTCTGTAACTCTTCACAAGCTTTTCACACACTGTTGCTTGTATTTTGGCCCATTCCTCCATGCAGTTCTCCTCTAGAGCAGTGATGTTTTGGGGCTGTCGTTGGGCAACACGGACTTTCAACTCCCTCCACAGATTTTCTATGGTGTTGAGATCTGGAGACTGGCTAGGCCACTCCAGGACCTTGAAATGCTTCTTACAAAGCCACTCCTTTGTTGCCCTGGCTGTGTGTTTGGGATCATTGTCATGCTGAAAGACCCAGCCACGTCTCATCTTCAATGCCCTTGCTGATGGAAGGAGATTTTTACTCAAAATCTCTCGATACGCGGCCCAATTCATTCTTTCCTTTACACAGATCAGTCGTCATTTGCAGAAAAACAACACAAAAGCATGATGTTTCCACCCCCATGCTTCACAGTGGGTATGGTGTTCTTTGGATGCAATTCAGGATTATTTCTCCTCCAAACACGAGAACCTGTGTTTCTACCAAAAAATTCTATTTTGGTTTCATCTGACCATAACACATTCTCCCAGTCCTCTTCTGGATCATCCAAATGCTCTCTAGCAAACCGCAGACGGGCCTGGACGTGTGCCTGGACGTGTAATGGCTTCAGCAGCGGGACACGTCTGGCAGTGCAGGATTTGAGTCCCTGGCAGCGCATTGTGCTACTGATAGTAACCTTTGTTACTGTGGTCCCAGCTCTCTGTAGGTCATTCACTAGGTCCCCCCGTGTGGTTCTGGGATTTTTGCTCACCGTTCTTGTTATCGTTTTGACGCCACGAGGTGAGATCTTGCATGGAGCCCCAAATCGAGGGAGATTATTAGTGGTCTTGTATGTCTTCCATTTTCTAATAATTGCTCCCACAGTTGATTTCTTTACACCAAGCGTTTTACCTATTGCAGATTCAGTCTTCCCAGCCTGGTGCAGGTCTACAATTTTGTCTCTGGTGTCCTTTGACAGCTCTTTGGTCTTGGCCATAGTGGATTTTGGAGTGTGACTGACTGAGATTGTGGACAGGTGTCTTTTATACCGATAATGAGTTAAAACAGGTGCCATTGATAAAGGTAACGAGTAGAGCCTCGTTAGACCTTGTTAGAAGAAGTTAGACCTCTTTGACAGCCAGAAATCTTGCTTGTTTGTAGGTGACCAAATACTTATTTTCCATTCTAATTTGGAAATAAATTCTTTAAAAATCAAACAATGTGATTTTCTGTTTTTTTTCCACATTCTGTCTCTTATGGTTGAGGTTTACCCATGTTGACAATTACAGGCCTCTCAAATCTTTTCAAGTAGGAGAACTTGCACAATTGGTGGTTGACTAAATACTTATTTGCCCCACTGTATAAAGAGAAACAGATGCAAAATGATAGACTCGCTGGCGGTAGCAAACAGCTGCCATTTTAAAGCAGTAGACGCCTCCGTTAAAATAAACAGTATTAAAAGGATATATGTTTTGGACTCTTTTGTGTTCCTTATTTAGAAAGATGCTGCCATTCGATTACTTTTTTAATGAACTCGAAGCCGTGAAAACATAGCATCACATCACAAAGCATCCTAGCCAGACGCTCTCATCTCTTCTTCTCTGCATTATACGTACACACTCCTACAGCTCCACTCAATGGCCTAACTGGTATTGTCACAACATAAAAATTACATGTGTCTGTAAACACAACAGAATCAGTTTTACAAATAAGGAAACCTTATTATTTTTCCTCATCTTCATCAATTTATAATCAACAGAAGAATTTTTACTAATGCTTCATTGTAGCTCCCAGCTAAGGTACATGTATGGCAAAAGAATATACTGTAAGTAAATGTTTTCTCCATGAGCTTTTGAAAAATCAACATCTTTGTGCAAGTGCACTCCTGTGGAAAGAAACTTTATCACTTTCGAGTTCAAAGACTGATATTTATATACAGGTTAAAAATAACCCTGTGAGAAGTTCATATAATTTATAAATTTCATATTAATTGTATTAATAATAAATAATGATAAATAATAATATTTTAAATTCACATAAATAATAATAAATTTTAAATTCATATAATTTAAAAAAATGAGAACTTATAAACTTATAAATTTATATATAGATTTTTTGACCCTGCCTTTTTTTTGGGAGGGGGGGGGGGGACTGCCTCTTAAAAGAATCGGAATCGAGAATCGTTGGGAACCGGAATCGAAACATTGAACCGGAATCGTTCAATTCCAAACGATGCCCAACCCTAATTATGAAGTGTATGCTTCTGCATACATTCGTATGACTGTATAGTGAAGATGATTTTATCCACTGACGTCACATGTACCTTTTTTCTCAATCCGAGACTCTGGCCGGAAGTCACTCATTTTCATGGCGCAGGATTCAAAAAGCTGAATAAATATACCGATAGCTTCAACACACATCCAAGCTGTCCAGTTCATTCAGGAGCATAAAATACCACGTGTAATATGAAATAAACATGCTTTCTGGTGTCAAATACACTTTTTAAGCCCACAGGAGTTGTCTTGGGTAAAAATGAGCGGACTTAACGTTTCTCCCTGTAGCCCCCCCTACAGAGTAGTCTGATGGGGCTTATGCCTAATAAACACACCTTCACAATCAGCAGGTGTTAATGGAACAGGAATATGGGAATCGAGGCAAGAGTTTCGCTCCTGCAGCGAAATCCACCCGGCCTCATTACACCACGTTGTGTCAATATACTAATCATATGCTCGGTCACAAGGCAATCAGTGCTTATCGTGCTAGTCATCTGAATACAAGGCTCTAAATTCATTAGCCCCACACAAACGCACTAACAATGATATGCACAGCAGCCAGTCAGTGTTTGACCCTTGACTCTTCCTGTCTCCATGCAACTGTAGAGTCAGTATAATTGGTCATTACTAACCCTGTGTTTTCTTGGCTTTTAAGCCTCTTTGCAAAATTATTAAGGAGGGGACAGTCAGTATTTCTAGCAATTCAGCCAACAAAAACAAGGTGGAAATGAGGACATACTTCACTGATTTTTGCTAGAATTTATGACTGCTAAGGTTGACGCTTATTACATTCGAAGTAAACAATACATTATTTTTTTTTCTTATGACAAGGTTGACTTGTGTTTTTAAATAAGATGCCAACAACGTTCATAGTTTGCATCTCACTAGGGAACAGAAGCAAGAAGAGCCCAACTAAAGCTAATTGTATTCTGATTAAAAATTCATTTGCGAGTGAAATGTTGTAGGTGAATGTCAAACAAATGTCCAAGGAGCTGGCAATGATTTGGTTATTCAGCTCCACCATCCCAGCGCAGAGGATTTGCACACAAATCCCACTAATTGTATCCTTCCAGAACAAAAGGAATACTAATTAGATGTAGGTTTTCAATCAAGTCTCAAAGCTTAAGGACACAAATAATCTGGGTCTTTGGAAAAATAATTTTCACATGACGCAGGGAATTTTTCGAACAACCCCGAAAAATTTTCCGTTCACCCGTAAACGCCAATTTTTCACCAATTTTTGGGGAAAAAAACACATTTTTAAAATGTGTTTAGTCCTACATGTTTTAACCAAATCACATAATTTGGACATAAAAAATTCCGGGACGGTGAGGGGCATAAAAAATTTGGAAAAAATTTACGGTTCTCCGGAAATTTGCCAAAAACTTTCCCATACATTTTTAATGGGAAATTTCCCATTCACTTCCAATGGAATTTCCAATGGAATTTACATTGCATTGATGCCATTGATGGCCATGTATATCGAATCTATTGTTGCTAATGTACTTGTATTCCATTGATGCCTATGTCAGGGGTTTTCAACCCAGTCCTCAAGGCACACTGTGGGTCCTGGTTTTTGTTCCAGCCGATCCAGCAGAGACAGTTGAACCAATGAGGCTTCTGCTAAAACAAGCCACACCTGACTGCAATCAACTGATTGCACTTGTAAAACACCAGATTGGGGAAAAAGTGTTGTCATCTTGTTTGGTAAGAATGAAATCCTGCACCCACAGTGTGCCTTAGTGGAATAGGTTGGGGACCCCTGGCCTATGTAACTCGATGCCATTGACGGCTATAGACGTGCAGAATTTTTCCCATTCATTTTCAACGAGAAAAAAAAACAATGTCCCCAAATCAACAGGAAATTATCAGACGTGTCCCCCAAACTTCCCCGATTCCATTGGCGCTTATAAAGGGTGTTGCCATTGACGCCCGTGGGCATGCAAATTTCCCATACATTTCTAATGGAATTTACTTTGTTTAATGCCCTTGACGGGCATGTATGTCCATTCTATTGATGCCAATGTACTTGGATTCCATTGGCGCCTATGTAAGTCGATGCCATTGACAGCCGTGGACGTCCAATTTTTTCCCATTCATTTTCAATGGCATAAAAAACAATGTCCCCAAATCAACAGGAAATGACCAGATATCAATATCAATATGACCTGTCCCCTAAACTTCCCCGATTCCATTGACGCTTATGGAGGGTGCTGCCATTGATGACCATGGACGTCCAAATTTCCCATTTATTTCTAATGGCATTTAGTTTGTTTAATGCCAATGACTGACATGTTTGTCCATTCTATTGATGGCCCTGGGTGGGGCTTAGATCTGTCTCCCCACACAGCAAAGACCCAGAGTAATTTCTCCAGAAAATGCAGTTTCTAGTTTCTTCATCATTTAGAACACAGATACTGAATATACAGTGGGGAGAACAAGTATTTGGGTTTTCCCATTGGCAGTGTATCAAAGTATATTTTAATCAGCTTTTAGGAGGAGTAGATAATGAATTCAACAATATTTTGGCAGCTGCAGAGGGTCAGGAAGCTTCAAATCAGCCACAATGCATCTCCGACACCCTTCTCTGTATGTGTGGAATGTTGTTCATAGCATCATAACACATCCCTGGGCCAAGTTAAACACCTAATTCCTGCCAAGCAAACTATCTTTGAAATCAAATGAAAGGTGGAACCTTTCACTGTTCTTCCATCAGCACCTCCTCTAACCCACCACGACCTGCTGCAGCGGAAAAAACAGATTCACATCACCCCCGTTTCCACCCCACTGTACTTAGTCCAAACTATCTGGCCCGTACGTGCACTCGATTATAATCTTTCTGTTGTCTGGTCCAAAGAAAACATGACAATTTACTATATAAATCAGTGTCAGGAATCAAGCCTGTGTCACTTCTACCGAGGCCTTTGCTGTAACAACAAGAAGGGGAGATTCACAGGAAGTCGGTGGATCTGGAATTCCCCTGCTAATTAAAGGCCCTGGATAATACCGTCTGAATTCTACTGGAGAAAAGGCTAATCCTTGTCACAGTACCAGCTAGGGCTGAACGATATTGGAAAAAAACTGACACTGTGATTTTCTGGGGAGTTGCAATATACAGGTCGAGTTCCGTTCCTACGCTGGCGACGTAACCCGAATTTCCTCTTAAAGTGCCTGCGACAGCAGAAAAAAAAAATCTTAAATAACATTATTATGTGAATTAGAATCATATTTTGAGACGATTCGACTATATAAAACAATTTGGCAAAGCGCAGATGACGAGGCCCCTGCCTGTCATTATAGCCCTCTATCACGTTGGCAGGGTCAAAATTTCACCTGATTTAGAATTCAGCCCATTAAGGAAGAATTATTGAGAATGAGGAAAATGCGACGAAGAGAACAGCAAAATGTTATTGTTTCAATCTGTGTACTCCAATATTTTTACAGGATATTATTTTTATCTAAGTATTTTTTTCCCCAATTGCTAAATAAATGGTATTGTCATGACATATACCAGTCTTGTGCTAAATGGAATATGAAATATTAAAAATGCAATTATTCAGTACGACATGGCAAAATTACTCAATCATGGTCAAAACTGTCCACTTCTTGCACCTCCCGAAAGATATTTTATACCACCGGGGGTAGTTCGGCTTTTGCCATTTCCCTGCCTACGGAGAGCGTCAACAAACCAAGAGGTGTGACAGCTAGCCGACATGCTAACCCGAACTGAGCAGCATTTCAAAGTCTTATTTTTGTCTTTTGAAGCACAAAAAATCACACAAAACTACCCCAGATCATGTCACACGGTGGCAGGGTTGTCGATTGTCTTCACAGATCGGCAACCCCGCTGTCATATGTTCACAATGCATGACATTATTATGATTGTACTTGGAGTACGTCAGCTTGCATCTTAGCAGGGTTTGGGTCATGTCACTCATGTGCCTCACTCTCCTCACCGGAGTTTAGGATGTGTCTATCTTACTTGTTTGGAAACACGGTACTTTAAAGAAAGTTTATTTTACTTGGCATTATTTATTCAGATCATTAAATGTTTTTGATTAAAGGGATCCTCGATCTTAAAGACATGTAATTCTTAAAGATAAATGTTAGTCTGAGTTATAATAATTTGATATTAAAACACCTATTAATGTTTTCGTTGTGATAAGATTTGTAAAATTATTTTAACTGATAGGTCGCCATTCTTGTTGACGTCGCAGTGCAGTGACGTCACATGGCCCGCTGCCAAACTTTCAGCGTGTCACTCGTTTGCTTCCCCAACGCGTCGTCGTTTCTGCCCTTCCAATTTGAACCAGAGCGGAAAAGTGAAGAGCAGGACAGCACTGTCGGTCGTTCACAAGACGAGCAGCAAAGGCAAAATATATAACAGGAAATATCGGATGAGATAAGAGTTGGGCAAAACTGGTGGTGTACTTGCGACAAGTGCGTGTCAACGACAACGGAGCGAGAGAGTGTATGCTGACGAGAACTCCGGTTTATGTAAGCAGATCTTCAAGGTGAGCTATTGCGTGATCAGACTTATTCCAATCTAATTATGGAGATTGTTAGCATCCAGAGCTGTCATGTGCTTTACATACAGTACAGGCCAAAAGTTTGAACACACCTTGTCATTTGTGCATTTTTATTTTCATGACTATTGACATTATAAACTCTCACTAAAGGTAATAAAACTATGAATGCGCACGTGTGATAGTTAGGATAGGAATTGTGTTGTGGCTGGCTGTCCTCATTAAATTCGTCATCTTACGGGAGCAAATTCTGGGATCGAGTGTCCTCCATGTCTTGTGCACCCAACTCACGTTTAGCTACGTAAGCGTGGTCCATATTAAGTGCTCGATGCGCATCAGCTGGTCACTGTACCGCTGCATCGGACGTGTGTGGATCAGTTTGAGTGGCAGCATCACTCATATTAGGTGAATACTGAACAGACACACTTACTGCCTGATGAACTGACAGTAGAGGTGAATTATTAGCTTCCTCTGTGACTAGCGGTAAGCCCGAAGGTTCGCCAACCGCTGCAGCGACAGGAGCGGCTTGCCTGCTTAAAAGAGTGGCCAGTGTTTGTCTTTGGCGCTTTATTGCGCGCATATCACTCACTATCTGAGCGTGTTGAGGCTTCTTGTGAGGGAAAATAGTTGGAACAGTATTTGATTTTAGTCTCCGCTTATATCCAGCCACTCCGGTGAGCCCTTTCATAAGTTATCTTCGACTAAAAGCCAGGAACACGGTAGGAGAAAAATGGCGAGAACAAAGCCTTGGTTCTTTGAGAAATTTTGTCAGTCTACACGCATTTTCCCCAAATCTTTCTCCTCTTCTGGTCAGTAGGAAACCTGTGGAGACTCACATCACTCCCCTTGTTTTAATTTGACTTGAAATTGCATCCAAAAGCAGCACATCGTGGCATTTTACTTAGCGAGTTTAGGCAGCCATACACAATTGTTGTACACATTTGGAAACGTCCTATTTACGTCATCACTCCAAGCCGACAAAAGATGGTGCCAACTATCGGTCAAAATATGCACCAAATATTATAAAATATTTCCATTGAGTTCACATTTTATGTGCGTCTAACAACATATTTTAGTACAAGAGAAGAATAGTGGTTTATTAGAGCCTACATGTCTTTAAGATCGAGGATCCCTTTAAAATGTTTTATATACAGTGATACCTCAGCTCACGAACGCTTAAGCTCACGAACTTTTCGCCTCAAGAACATTAAATTCGCAAGCATATAGTCTCTGCTGACGAACTAGTTTTCGGCGGACGAACGAAACCACGCGGTCGAACAGCGCCACGAGAAGCTGACGCACGCCCACGGCGTCCCAGTTCGTCCCCTCCCTTTCGTTGAGTGCGGACGTGGTTTGTGTTTGATAGACATTTTGGACCATATTGAGTGTACTTTTGCTATTATGGGACCGAAAAAGAGTTACCTACAGTCATTATGGAAGGTGACTCGTGTTACCAATTCGCCCTCGACTGGTAATTGGCGGTGCTTTCAGCTTCCCACCGTAGTGAGAAGTGGACCGGCGAGTCACGTTGGCTCGTTGTCATCGCTTGTCTTCGGTTCACCCGATTTCCTCTCCAGAAAGGTGGCGGCGTGCATACAAACACCCAGAGGCGTCGGATGGCTTTTTGTGGGCACTTTTATTAACAACCAAAAGCATGTGTGGGACACAGCGCTGGAGTCTACGCTAACGGCGCACTTTGCCGGTAACACTCTCCTTCCAAACAGTAACTCCCTCCCTCCCTCCTCCTCCCACTCCATTCCATCAAGCCATCAACTACCATCACAAAGGTAAATAAAACGACTTTATTCTACAGTACAGTTTATTTCTTTAATTATAATACAATAGCACATTTATTATACATAAAATAAGGTATATTTTTGTGTAGTTTTAAGGCTTATTTAGTAGAAAATTATGTTTTATGGGGACCTGGGAACGGATTATTCTCATTTTAATGGTTTCTTATGGGAAATAAATGTTCGGAAGACGAACTTTTCGCCTTACACACACTTTCTGGGAACCAATTATGTTCGTGAGCTGAGGTATCACTGTATATTGTCTGAAAATGTATTTTTCTTTTGATGTGGCCTTACATATTGTCAACTTATTTTATTGTGCATTTACTGTATGTGTGCAAAAAAACAACACATTTTTGTTGTGTGCACGGATGGGGTGGGGGACCCGGGGATTTGAGGGAGACCCTAGCAAAACCACTGCATATCCATGGAAGCAGTGTCCCCATACTTCTTCAAGGACGGCGAGCCTGTGTGAATTTTCACTTCCTCCCACACCACCTGAGCTTTGTCCTCCATGCACATTTTCATTAAACAACAGCCTAATCTAGTCAGTCAACATTTGACTATCTGCATCCATTTGGGGGAGGTGCTCACCTGATGAAGAAGGAGGCAGCTGCAGATGAGGAGGGTGTGACAGAGCTGGAAGCGCTGGTGATCGGGGTAGGGAGGCCCGTTTGCGTGGAGCCTCTCAGGCGACAGGGTGTCAAGGTGCTGCTCTTGGTACTGCTGCTGCTGCTGCTGGTGAGCGTGGCTGTAGATGTTGTGACATCTCTGTCGGCATCCCCCATCAAGCTCTGGGCCTGTTGGCACACAAACACTGAGCAAAGACCACAATCTGCACCTCCTTCCACTTCATTTATTCCCCCCTCTGCTGAGCTCTGCTACAGATGGACGGACAGATGCTGCAGCCAGTGTCGCTTAGCTGGAGTCAGCAGCCTTGACTGCTGAGAGCAAACAGCAGAAGTGCTGCCACTCATTGATTCCAGCCACTCTATTGAAGTAGCCTGTAAGTCTACTGTAATTAGTAATGGCCCTCATTATAGTTCCAATGACAGCTAAGGCTGCAACAACTAATCGATTAAATCGATTAAAATTGATGAATAAATTAGTTGCCAACTAATTTGATAATTGATTTTGCCGGCAGCTAAAGTGGTATGAAAAAGTATCTGAACCTTTTGGAATTTCTCACATTTCTGCATAAAATCACCATCAAATGTGATGTGATCTATGTCAAAATCACACAGATGAAAATACAGTGTCTGCTTTAACCAAAACCACCCAAACATTTATAAGTTTTCATATTTAAATGAGGATAGCATGCAAACAATGACAAAAGGGGAAAAAATAAGTAAGTGAACCCTCTGCCTAAGGAGACTTAAAGAGCAATTGAAACCATTTTTTACCAAACATTTAAGTCAGGCACGTGCCCAATCATTGAGCAGGGATTTGAAGCTTCCCTGCCCACTATAAAACACACACGTGGTTAGAAATGTCTTGATGAGAAGCATTGTCTGATGTGCATCATGGCTCGGTTAAAAGAGCTATCTGAAGACCTGCGATCAAGGATTGTTGATTTGTATAATGCTGGGAAAGGATACAAAACCATTTCTGAAAGTCTGTGTGTTCATCAGTCGACAGTCAGAGAGGTTGTCTACAAATGGAGAGAGTTTGGCAATGTTGCTTCTCTCCCAAGGAGTGGCTGTCCACCAAAGATGACACCAAGAGTTCAGCGCATATTACTCGGAGAGATAAAAAAGAACCCTGGAGTGTCTCCTCAAGACTGACAGAAATCACTGGCAATATCTCTGTGCACACATCAACTGTATGTAAAACTATGGCTAAGAATGGTGTTCATGGAAGGACTCCACAGAGGATGACACTGCTGTCTAATAAAAACCTTGTTGCTCGTTTAATTAATGTTTGCATAAAGGCCCTTCGACACTCCACAGAAGTTTTGGCAAAATAATTTGTGGACTGATGAAAACAATGTTGAATTTTTGGGAGTAACACACAATGTCATGTGTGGAGGAAAAATGGAACAGCTAGCCAGTATCAACACCTCATCCCCAACGTTACGCACAGTGGAGGGAGCACCATGATTTGGAGCTGTTTTGCTGCCTCAGGGCCAGGACAACTTGCAATCATCAATGAATTCAAAAGTTTATCTGGATGTTTTGCAGGAAAACCTGAGGCCGTCTGTCAGACAGTTGAAGCTAAAAGGAGGATGGATGCTGCAACAAGACAATGATCCAAAACACAGAAGTAAATCAACTTCAGAATGGTTTCAGAAGAACAAATTACACGTTCTGGAGTGGCCAAATCAAAGTCCAGACTTGAACCCCATTGAGATTCTGTGGCATGACCTAAGGACAGCGATTCATGCCAGATATCCCAGGAATCTGACTGAACTACAGCAGTTATGTAGGGGAAAATGGGCCAAAATTAGTCCTAATCGATGTGCCAGACCGATCTGCAGCTACAGGAAGCGTCTGGTTGAAGTTATTGCTGACAAATGGGGGGCCACAAAATATTAAATGTGATGGTTCAGTCACTTATTTTTCATTTTCTGTCATTGTTTTCATAACATCCTCATTAAAAGGTGAACACCTATGAATGTTTGGGTAGTTTTAGTTCAAGCAGACACAGTTTTTTTTTTATCTGTGTGATTTTGACAAAGATCAGATCACATTTGATGGTGATTTTATGCAGAAATGTGAGAACTTCCAAAAGGTTCAGATACTTTCTCATACCACTGTATATATATGAAAATAAGATACATTGGTATCTCTACTAACGGACATCTCTATATACAGAACTTTCAGGTTAAGACACACCTCAACTGGAAAATATTTATTCTTGTTACAAAAGATGATTCGGGATACGAAAGGCAAAAAAACAGTATGGCTAGTACTCGCAGCTCCCAGAATTTACTGAACGTAACATAATTATAGGTGCTCTGCCATTGGGTATTGCCTAGCATTCCTGCCATCCAATTGGCTAAAAGGGACCTCTACTGTATGTGTATGTCTGTATCCCATCGTCCTCTTCATTCGCCCCTCGTGTTCAGATAGCTTTACATGAGTCTATTAACTTTTCTTCTTTAATATACTCATGTCTTTTCACATGATGCACAACTCTGATTTTATGTTTAATGTGCAATAATCTAGTTTTAACATGTATTTCTTACATGTTTTGATACATTATAAAAGATTCACGTCTGAATGTGGAGTTGCTTGGAATGGATTGGGGCATTTACACAGAAAACACGTCTCTACATACAGAATTTTTAAGTTCAGAAACTATTTAACAAATTAATTTCATAAATCAAGGTGCCACTGTACTACCATTCTCAAAGTTTAGGGTTAAACACAATTAACTGTTAAATATTACCAGTGAATATAAACTCCCACATAAGATATACTTTTATGTTGGCTTAAACAAAATAAAGTGTGCAAATAGTTCTCAGAGTTGAATTTTGTATGGGAATGGCAGTTTTAGAATATTTTTGGCTGCTTGTACTATTCGAGTGCAGCTAAGATTCCCACAAAACTACGGATAATTGATTTAAAAGGATTATATTTCCAGTCATGATGGCCAAAGAAATAATTGCCAGATTTTAGTTTTTTACTCCATGATTTTCTTTCCCTCGTGGAAAGCAGCTGTGTTTTACTTTCCCCCTACTTTTCTCAACGGTATTTTAGAGTCTCACCTCCACTCTATTCGTTTCCATTAGCCACAGAAATCAACGGAGTGTGACCGTCCAGATTAGGTAGACCTCTTTCACTTGGCCAGTGATCGTCTGCTAACCAGCGAGATCTAAGGTCACAGGAGACTCCTGCCGCAAAGCTGAAAGGACACGAGCCAACCCTGCTTACTTCACACTTTTCTCCCAGGAAGTCTTTTGTCTTTTCGCTTACTTTTTGCCACTCTTTCGCACACCTTTCCTTTTCCATTATGTCAAATCCCCCCCAAATTTGTCTCCCTCCTCACGCAATGTCCTTGCTATTCATTGGCAAAAGCCCAAAGAGGGCACTTTGGACACGGGTTAAAGGGTGGAAGCCCAGCTCATTACTGACTGTTCGAAAAGCTTCACTGACACAGCCTAATTACCTGACGGGGGGATAGATTGGAATTTTCAGTAGGAATCAGGAGCCATTCCGGGTCCAAGGCTACAGGGAGCAGCTTGGCTGAGGGGCTTAAGTCCTCATTCTCAACACCGGAGGGAATATTCTGATGCACTCCACTTGTAACCAGCTGTCCCTGTGTGCTTAGGAAATTTTGGCCCGATGATTTTTAAAACTGATAGGCGCAATCTGCGAACGATTTGATGAGCCATACAGGTCCGCTTCCTGCACGGCTGAATGCGAAGTGCTTAAGCTTTTCATTCCAAAGTGTAATGGGCCTACTTCCCTGGCATGGGCCCAGGTTCTAACAACCATGGTTGGCGTTGATAAGCTGTAGATAGCGCATTTCATCCCCAGCACCCATCATCTTTTTGGAGTCTCAAGTTTACATTTGTCGGCTTGATAATCAACTGCACGTCCACAAAAAAGCTACAAGATATCAAAACTCAGCCTCCGCTAACAAGTTCCAAAGGAAGGAATGTGAAATGGAAAACCCAAAGTGAAATGGCCCTCTCTTCAAAACGCAAATGATCGTTCATCTAAGCCTTCACATCACATATGCTTATAAAACGAACATTGGCAGCACTTTGCACTCGCTCATGTGAATTTCACAAAGTCAATTTATCTTCACAGCCTGATATATAGTATTCACCTGTGAGAGTCGCCACAAAAGTAGTGCATCTGCAAGTTAACAGGTTGTGACATGTTAAGTCCACACACTTTATGAAAACGCACGATTCGATTCAATTACGATTCAGGGTGCTACGATTCGATTACTGAACAATTATTACGTTATTAACAGTTCTCACAATGATCATGATTACAGTGATCCCTCGTTGTTCGCGGTTAATGGGGACCAGAACTGGCCGTGATAAGTGAAAAACAGCAAAGTAGTTTATAATTGGAAAGAGACACATATAAGACATGTTTTTTCCCTTTTTTTCTCCAAAGTAGAATAAAAAAACAAACTGTAAATATACAAACCCTAGCAAAAAGTATGGAATCACCAGTCTCGGACGAGCACTCAGAACTCAAATAAAAAGCTTGGAAAAAATAATGAATTAGTTTAAAAGTGCAACTCTTTAGCATTCAGAAACACTAAAAGAAATTAATCTAAAACATTTGGTGGTCAGTAAATGTTACTTTTATAGAACAAGTGCAGGGAAATAAATATAGAATCAATCCATTCTGAGGAAAAATATATGGAATCATGAGAAACAAAGAAATAACAATCAAAACACTTCTCGAGTATTTAGGCGCATCACCTCTGGCTTTGATGACAGCTTGCAGTCTCTGAGGCATGGACTTCATGATTAACAAACAGTATTCTTCATCAATTTGGTGCCAACTCTCTTTGATTGCGGTTGCCAGATCGTCTCTGCAGATCGGAGCCTTGCTGTAGACCATTTTTTTCCATTTCCACCACAGGTTTTCAATAGGGTTAAGATCTGGGCTATTTGCAGGGCATGACATTGACTGGATGAGTCTTTCTCCAAGGAATGCTTTAACAGTTTTAGCTCTGTGGCATGATGCATTGTCATCTTGGAAAATGACATATTTTCAATTGAAGGGATAAGAAAGCTGTCTAAAATTTCAATGTAAACTTAAAATTTATTGAAGATTTAACCACAGCCATCTCCCCAGTGTCTTTGTCTGACATACAGCCCCATATCATCAAGGACTGAGAGAATTTTGATATTTTCTTCACGCAGTCATCTTTGTTTAAATCTCACTGGAACGACACCAAACTAAAGTTCCAGCATCATCACCTTGTCCAATGCAGATTCTTGACTCATCACTGAAAATAACCTTCATCCAGTCATTCACAGTCCATGATTGCCTCTCCTTAGCCCATTGCAGTCTTGTTCTTTTCTGTTTAAGTGTTAATGATGGTTTCATTTTGCTTTCCTGTATGAAAATCCCATTTCCTTTAGGCGATTTTGCACAGTTCTGTCACATACCTTGACTCCAGGTTCCTCCCATTTCTTCTACATTTGTCTTGTTGTACATCTTCTCTTTTCAAGACATATGGCCTTTAGTTGTTTGTCGTGACGTTTAGATGTCTTCCTCGGTCTACCAGTATGCTTAACTTTAACAACCTTGCCCTGCTGTTTGTACTTGGTCCAGATTTTTGATACAGCTGACTGTGAACAGCCCGCATCTTTGGCAACCATACGTGTAGCGTTACCTTCTTCAAGAAGTTTTATAATCCTCTCCTTGGTCTCAAGAGACATTTCTCTTGTTGGAGTCATGATTCTTGTGAATCCACTTGGTCCAGCAGCCCTCCAAGGTGTTATAACTGCATTGTTTTTAACTGCTGACTAACGAGCAGATCTAATTTGAGGCAGGGGCCCTATTAAGGAAAGGAAATTGACTGGGTGTGTCTACTCAAAATGGAGTGATTCCATATTTTTTTTTCTTCAGAATGGAGTGATTCTATATTTCCCTGCACTTACTCTACAAAAGTAACATTTACTGACCACAACAATGTTTTTTATTCATTTTTTTTTTTGTGTTTCTGAACGCCAAGGAGTTGCAATTTTGAACTAATTCATTATTTTTTTTAAGCTTTTTATCTGAGTTTGTTCTACATAATAACTCATGTGAGAGATGCTGTGCCTCTCCCTCCTCATCAGAGTTTAGGATGTATCATGCACCACCCTGCTTGCTTGGAAACCCGGTAAGATTTGTTTTCTTATCTTGGCCACAGACGATCTGCTATGTTTATTTAGCCTTTAAAAGTTCTGTCCTGAATTATCCATCATCAAATGCTAAATGTAACTCCTAGCGTTGGTGTAGCATTAGAATCAGAATGGCGAGTGTCCGACGGAATCTTTTTCTCTAAACCGATGGAAAAGCAAGAAGTGCTTTGTTAGAGGTGGGAATCTTTGGGCACCTAACAATTCCATACGATTACCATTCAGAGGCTCCGGTTCGATTATAAATCGATTATTGATGTACACCCCTGCTTTTAATATTTTGTACATTAGTTCCAAAAGTGTTCAAAAATCCTCTCAGCCTAAACCAAACTAATACCGTATTGGCCCGAATATAAGACGACCCCGATTATAAGACGACCCCCTCTTATTCAAGACTCAAGTTTGAAAAAAGACTTTTTGAACACCAAATTAATTTTTATACAGAAAATAATTACAATACATCTGAAACAAATGATTATAACAATATATTTGAGAGAAAAGGCATTTAATTTCGCATTCAAAACTTAATATCTGAACTATCTATCTGTCACTGAAGTCTTGAAACACATCGGAAGAAGGAAAAACACTGCAATAAAATAATGCAAACAGTCATGACAGAACATTACTCCTCACAAACATCCTCTGCCTCGCTATGCTCCGTGTCACTGTCCTCACTCCCATCCTCTGGCTCCGCTGGTTCCTCCCATAGCACATCATCCTCACTGCCATCCAGAGCATTGATATTGTCAAATTGTCGCGAAGTTTCTCCATTTTCGGTTATCTCTTCTATTACCGGTGTAGGCGCAACCTGTACTGTATTTTCTTCTCTTTTCCTTCTTACCACTTTCTTCTTCGTGTAAGGGGTTCGCTTTGGCCGCCGAAGTCGCGTTCAGCATTCGATTCATTGATGACTGGCGCCATCCAGCGTCGTGAATGGGTATATGTCTAGGCCGCAGGTTTTTTTTTTTTTTTTTTTTTTTTTTTTTTTCAGGCCGCAGTTATAAGACGTCCCCCAGGTTTTCATTCTTACTTTAATGCAAAAAACACCGTCTTATATTCGGGCCAATACGGTATTTCAGTATCACGTTAACAGTTAAAAACTGTATAAAAAATACTGAAGTCCCCATTCTGTATCAGCAGCTTTAAACTACATTCAATGAATTGTTGTTTGTTGAAATGTGGTTGTTCTGAATCAACCGTTAAAGTTGATAAAATTGCTCCCATTATTCCATAATTTACCTTCTGCTTTCAACATGTCAAAGTTTTAAAACTGTTTCATCATTTAAACATAGATTCAAGTCAAGTTTTTGTCTATTTCAAAGTATTTTAGATACAGGTTCGCAACAACAGAGCCTTCGAGAGAAGCCTACTGCTTTAAGATGGCGGCTGTTTACTAACGGCGGCAAGTCTGTCATTTCGCATCTAGTTCTCTATACATGTTCTAACGCTGCCGTCGTCTGTCATTTAGCATCTAGTTCTACATATATGTGATATTTGCCGTAGCCGTATGTGGCCGTATGTTTGTAGCAACTAGCAATTGGGTGTTGTTTGTAGAAGCTGTTGGCCGCACTCAGGTATAATTGTTTTTTTTAATCTAGCGGCATGAGTTAAACATGATATTTACTCTCGGTCCCTTCCTCATTTTGTCCCTAACACTGCACTGACTGTGTTTTAGTTCTGCTTTACCTGGTATAATTCAATAATCAGAATTTGGATGTTTGTGAATCTTTCTCAAATCCTCCTTGGCCGAATCGCGAATAATCTAAGAATCAGAAATTTTGCACGCCTCTAATGTTTGTAGTGTTACCACTTGTACTTAATCCTGGATTTACACTTTCTAGATATGGAGCAATGTTTCCTCTATTTTTTCATGTGTCTAAGCAGACACACAAAACTCCCTGAGCACACTGAGGACCACTGTGAGAAACATCAGATGTGTACGCAGTGGCAACACACCAGTATCATGCCTGTTCAAAACCTTGTATCATAGCAAGTTACATGGGTTTTAAAAGAATGAAATTACAGTAGCAATTTTTATTGGTTTACTTTTAATATAACTGATTTGGCCCTCTTGAAATGCAAAAGACAAAAATCTTGTGGTTCATGAGATACAGTATGTGTAAACGGTAAACGTTTGTAATCCGATTCGATTATTCGAACTAATTATTTCATAGATTAATCGATTGCTAAAATGATTGCAGCCCTAGTTGCTAGGACACCACAGTAACCAGCAGGACGATGACAAAATGAGCAAGTAATCCTTTCTTGCTTGAGTTGGAGGCCGGAATCATTATCGTAATTCCATTTTCTGAATCATCTTAACTACTTTTTGTGAATTGATGGCATGTTTTAGGTTTTACATCAGGTTTTAAGAGCTGTTTTATCCCACTCGCTTGAAAATAACAATGCTGGGTATCAATTGAAGCCAGCCAACTTCTTAGGATTATGCCAATTCAAGAGGCGCCCAGATAGTTTGAATTCTAAGGACCACAACAATTATTCCAGATATAAGAGGGCTCTTTCCCAACAGGGAATGGCAACAGATCCAAGGAGCACTAAAATGGTCTCAATATGGAACTGCTCTGGCCTTCCCTGGCTCACACACACAAGGATTTCTGCGCACACACACACTCAGTCTATACTTGGTTGTCTGGACAACACTGCATGCTCTCCTCACCAAAGGAGCCAAATGGGAATCGTGAATTAAAGCTTTTGCCTTCAGGCGCAGTGGACCACGAGAGCTGCTGCAGCTTTTTGTCATTCTGAAAATCTGGTTTTAATGAACGCTACATACTAAAGAAAAGAACAGCAATGTCCTGGCTGTGTTTGGGACGACTCTTGAAATGTCTATGTCCCAACCACTACCTACAGTGCTGGCCAAAAGTATTGGAACCACTGCAATTCTGTCAGGTAATGCTCAATTTCTCCCAGAAAATGATTGCAATTACAAATGTTTTGGTAGTAATATCTTCATTGATTTTGCTTGCAATGAAAAAACACAAAAGAGAATGAAAAAATAAATTATAATTTTACACAAAACTTCAAAAAAAGTATTGGCACCCTCAGACTAATACTTGGTAGCATGACCTTTAGACAAAATAACTGCGGACAACCCCTTCCGGTATCCATCAATGAGTTTCTTACAATGCTCTGCTGGAATTTTAGACCATTCTTCTTTGGCAAACTGCTCCAGGTCTCTGAGATTTGAAGGGTTCCTTCTCCAAACTTCCATTTTCAGATCTCTCCACAGGTGCTCTATGGGATCAGGTCTGGACTCATTGCTGGCCACTCTAGAAGTCTCTAGTGCTTCCTCTCAAACCATTTTCTAGTGCTTTTTGAGGTGTGTTTTGGGTCATTGTCCTGCTGGAAGAATCATGACCTTGGAGGAAAATCCACCTTTCTCACACTGGGCCCCACATTATGCTGCAAAATTAGTTGGTAGTCTTCAGACTTCATAATGCCATGCACACGGACAAGCAGTCCAACGGCAGTGACAGCAAAGCAACCCCAAAACATCACGGAACCTCCCCCATGTTTGACTGTGGGGACCGTGTTCTTTTCTTTGAAGGCTTTGTATTTTTCCCTGTAAACTCTATGTCAGTGGTCTCCAAACTATTCCATATAGGGCCGCAGGTTTTCATTCCAACAAAACAAGACAACACCTATGCACCAATCTGGTGTCTTACAAGTGTAATCAGTTGATTGCAGCCAGGTGCTGCTTGTTTTAGCAGAAACTTAATTGGTTAAACTGTTGGTACTCGATCGGTTGGAACAAAAACCAGGACCCACAGCGGCCCTTGAGGACCGGTTTGGAGACCCCGCTCTATGTTGATGCCTTTTCCCAAAAAGCTCTACTTTTGTCTCATCTAACCAGAGAACATTCTTCCAAAATATTTTTGGCTTTCTCAGGTAAGTTTTGGCAAACTCCAGCCTGGCTTTTTTATGTCTCCGGGTCAGAAATGGTGTCCTCCTGGGTATCCCACCATGGAGTCCATTCTCATTCAGACGCCGACGGATAATATAGGTTGACACTATTGTACCCTCGGACTGCAGGACAGCTTGAACTTGTTTGGATGTTAGTCAAGGTTCTTTATCCACCATCCGCACAATCTTACATTGAAATCTCCCGTCAATTTTTCTTTTCCGTCCACATCTAGGGTGGTTAACCTCAGTGTCATGGGTTTTACATTTATGGATGACACTGCGCATTGTGGACACAGGAACATTCAGGTCTTTGGAGATTGACTTGTAGCCTTGAGATTGCCCATGCTTCCTCACAATTTTGCTTCTCAAGTCCTCAGATAGCTCTTTGCTCTTCTTTCTTTTCTCCATGCTCAATGTGGTACACACAAGGACACAGGACAGAGGTTGTTTTAACTGGCTGCAAGTGTGATTTAGTTATTGCCACCACCTGTTATGTGCCACAGGTAAGTAACAGGTGCTGTTTATTACACAAATTAGAGAAGCATCACAGGATTTTTCAAAGGGTGCCCATACTTTTGTCCGGCCCATATTTGGAGTTTTGTATAAAATAATAATAATTTCATTTTTTTGCATTCTCTTTTGTGGTTTTTCAGGAAGCAAAATAAATGAAGATATTACTACCAAAGCACTAATGATTGCAATCATTTTCTGGGAAAAATTGAGCATTATCTGACAGAATTGCAAGGATGCTAATACACTTGGCCAGCACTGTACAGGTCACTTCCTGTTCATATTAGGGCATTTACGGGTTAATTCCTGTTGATTTTGAGTCACTTTCTATTCATTTGGGGACATTTTCCAGACACTTTCTGTTCAGTAACCCATAATCAACAGGTAGTGACCTATAAATGCCCCACAATCAACAGAAAGTAGACCCGTAAATGACTCGAATGGAAAAAGAAGTGGAAAAAAAAACAACAGGAAATGGTGTGAAATGCCCCAAAATGAACTCATTGCCTGGCATTGGCTGCCACTCACGGCCATAGACGTTCAATCCATTTTGACAGTGAGGGTCAAAGATATATTGGACGTCTAGCGCCGTCAATGGCACTGAAACATAGCATTTACAGCCAGTCTTCCTGGTTTTACAGGTCACTTCCTGTTGATCTTGTGTCACTTCCTATTCATTTGGGGACATTCCCAGGTCATTTCCTGTTCAGCAACCAGGATGGCCCAAAATCAATAGGAAATGACACATAAATGCTTCAAAATCAAAAGCAATTTGGACTTAATAACAGTAGCTTTTTCATTTCAGCCAATAGAACAAACTTTAACTTTCAAATGCTGTGATAAAAATAAACTTTTTGTTTTTCCTGTCGTACCGAACTAGCAAATCGTGACACCCGTCCTGAGGTACATACTGAAACGTGACTTGTGTGTACTGTTACACCCCTAGTAGGAAGCCATGAAACTAGCGTTGTAATATCCTTTGACTTGAAATTACGAAGATTCTTTACTGAGGAATAAGAGACCAGCATTTCTGTGTCCGGTTTACACTAGAACTACCAGGGGTGGATCAGTTGATACAAATCCCATTTGTATCCAGAGATGGGTCATCAGACCCTAATCAGCAAATCTTTTGTGAGCATTGAGGTCCTCATTAGTCATTCCCATTCACACTTGCTAAACCACAGGGTTGGATTGCTCCAATTAGCATCTTGAGTGATTGCAGGGCAGGGGTGCCTTGGCTTTGTCGGACAATGGACCGCTCAGGCAGGCAATCGGGCAACCTTTTTACATCTTCCAAAAGCTGTAGTTTTCCTACGTACAAGGGACGGTGTAATAAAAACCCAAAACAAAACATTTTTATGTGGTGACACTTTGCCCGTTTTCGCGAGGCTAGGTGTTGGAGTTTGTTGCCAAAGCAATTTTTCCTTCTGCACCTTCTTTATGCCCACATGAGAGTGAGTCAATTCCTTTGAAAGACCCACCAAGAAGTCCACCTGTCTCTCTTGCCTTCCGGTGCAAGCCTGATACAACACATATGCATTCAGTGCTGCCATGTCATGTCATGTCATGTTTGACAAAGCAAAGGGAGCCCTGGATTTGCAATTATTCAAGATGATAATTGCAGCTATCCAGAGTGAAACCCCCCCTTCACAGTTTCACACCTAGGCAGCGACTCTACAGGAGTGTGTAGGGGGGTTGTCTGCTCGATTGTTTGTTTGAGTGGTCTATTGTTTGACAAAGCCAAGTAGTCATTTTGGTATCGGGGTCATTTGACGCCTTTCTGTTCTTTCTTTATAGCCAAAAAACCCCGCCACTTCCAGTGTTAAATTGTTTTGTTCAAGACTCAATTATACCCCCATGAGGAAAAACCCCTGTTAACTCAATACTTTATGGTTATATTTTTTACGTAGAAAATTGCCGAAGTATTCCCCTAATGATGCTTCACACTCTATTCATGATGAGCTTGTGGCCCAAAAGCACAAAGGAACTCTTAAGTGGTCTGACTTCATTAACAGGTAATGGTGTTCACTCGTGAATTAAAGCTTGCTTTACTGCCACGTTACTTTCAAATGAAAGTTCATGGTAGAGTCAAACGTGAGTGTGGTCGAATAAAAAAAAATACATACCGATTTAAGCTGAGGGAGGAAGTTGTTGACCCTGGAAATGCTCCAAACGCCCTCGAGGTACTGCTGTGTTTGGATGGTGACGGCGCTTAAGGATCCAGTGAGCTGCCCTCCTGCCACTGTCACCTGGACACTGGTTTTAGAACTCGATGGAATTGGAGGGCCCTGGGACCCGCATAGTCCTCTAAGCTGTTCCCCCGTGGGCAGGATTGATTGAGTGCCAGCTTGGCCTTTGGACAGTTGGTTTGCATGGATGCTCGATGGTGAACCCACAAATCTGGAGGGGCGCGGTAAAAAGGAAGAAGCAGGCAAGGCCGGCATGTCGGGGGCGAGGGTGAGGACGGGATCATGGAGAGTCTGCAAAGCTTCCTGCTTCAGTTGGTGGAGAGGCGTGAAGCACACCTGGCAGCAAGTGACAGCGCTTTCCTTGCTCCCAGATGTGTTGAGCTGCTCGAACAGAAAAGCTGCATAGCCGGTGTCCTGTAACATGAAGAAAACACAAAATAATTCATTGTGTTTTCTGGGAATGTCAGTGGTTTGCTAGTGGTTCTGTTACAATAGCCGCTTTCGCATGTAGAAACTATCAGCATAGGGTTGAACAGTGGGTCTTAAAGTGCCTGTGACACGAAAAAGCATGATTATTTCATAAGACGCGGTATTTTATGCCCCTGAATGATATGGGCCGCTTGGATGTGTGTGGAAGCGATCGCTATTTTTATTTAGTTTTTTGAATCCCGTGCCATGAAAATGAGTGACTTCCGGCTTCGGTCTCGCATTGAGGAGGAGGGCGCTGTGACGTGTACGGTAGAAGACGTCCTCTTCACGCTACAGTGTACTGTTGTGTATGAGGACGAAGGATTCAGCTGATTTTGCGGATTAATACGTTTAATTTTCGCATCACGCCAGCCAAACGGCTGCAGAAAAATCATTCTGTATGAGGGAGAGGCGTATGCGCCTTTTTGGAGTTTCAAAAGGTTCCCATTCACCATGGATATTTGCTGTGGGACCATTGGACTTACGAGGAAGTGAGTAAACATCTTGTTTTGTATTATGTCAAATACGAATACAGCGATTACAAAGTAAACACTACAAACTTCCTTTAAATGAAGGACTACTTACGTTTGATCATTGATAGGCATGTAAAAAGCTCTCCTAATGCTCATTAGCAGCAGCACGTTAGCTGCACAACAACTCCAGCCACCCTCCTCCGGGGAACGAACTGTAAATTGCTCTCCGCCGGGCGGTTTGTCGATCCACGAAGACAATCGACAACCGGGTCTTCATGTCAAATAATCCAGGATAGTTATGTGTGATTTTCCGCTTCGAAGACTTTGAAACATCACTCGGTTCGGGTTAGCATGTCGGCTAGCTGTCACGCCTTCTGGTTTGTTTACATTCTCCGAAGCCGGGGAAGGGAAATGACATATGTCCGATTTAGGTGTCATAAAATATCGTTCGAGAGGTGCGACAGTAAAGGTGAAGTCGACAGTTTTGACCATTATGGAGTAATTTTGCCATGTCGTCCTGAATAAATGCATTTTTATTATTTCATATTCCATTCAGCACAAGACTGTTATTTGTCATGACCATGCCATTTATTTAGCAATTGGGGAAAATACTTGGATAAAAAGAATATCCTGTAAAAATATTGGCGTACACAGATTGAAACAATAACATTTTGCTGTTCTCTTCGTCGCATTTTCCTCGTTGTGAATAGTTCCCCCTCGACGGGCTGACTGGTCCTTCTCAAGCCATTTATATAGCTATTGGGGAAAAATACTTGGATAAAAAGAATATCCTGTAAAAATATTGGAGTAAAGAGACAGAAACAATGACATTTTGCCGCTCTCTTCGTCGCGTTTTCCTCGTTGTGAATAGTTCCCCCTCGACGGGCTGACTGGTCCTTCTCAAGCCATTTATATAGCTATTGGAGAAAAATACTTGGATAAAAAGAATATCCTGTAAAAATATTGGAGTAGAGAGACTGAAACAATGACATTTTGCGGCTCTCTTCGTCGCGTTTTCCTCGTTCTGAATAATTCCCCCTCAATGGGCTGAATAGTAAAACCGATGAGCCCAGTCTACCGCTGACGTCATCCACCTGTTGGGGACGCTAAAGCCCTATAATGGTAGGCGTGGCTAACCGGCAGATTAAAAGACTAATTTCTCGTCATCTGTGCTTTGCTAAATTGTTGTATATAGTCGAATCGTCTCAAAATATGATTCTAATTCACATAATAATGCCATTTAAGACTTTTTTTCTCGTGTCATATGCTCTTTAACCTTGCTAAAGGTGCTGAACCCCATGGTTTTCACATGTGCATTCACCAAATACTTCAGAATTGGATAACAGAACATTTTTTAAAAATTCTAAATATGATACATCTAAGCTAGAAAGCTAATAACTTAGCAAATTCTTTTGTCGTATTTTGAAAGTATGTTTTAAAATAGGTTAAAATTTGAGTCCACGATGGCCGTAGGGCTGTTGTACTTCCTCATACCCAGTGTGTGTCAACCTTCCACTGAGCAAACCAGTTTTTCAACTCATTGGATAGAGGGGTACCCGTTGAAAGAAATGGAATACAGCCTGTAAATTGGATGCAAACCATTCCAAAAACTGGTCTTCAACACTACTTTGCCTCGATTTAGGGCCGTTTCAAATCAGCAGCAGCCTAGTGTGAAGAGTTCAGCGGCAACCCATTCATAGTGTATGTGGGAGGGGACATCTCGGCGAAAGTGAGTGGTGGTCATCTCTTTTGGGCACAACGGCAAGTTTGAATGTATTTGCGCCAAAAGGCATGGCCAAAAATAGAGACTCGCTCTTTCCAGAGGGCCGCCGTAATGACGTCAACAACGCATCCAATAGCAGAGGATGCTATTAAGATGCTACTTATATCTGTGCTATCAGGCTGTTTCGGCAAACGGATAAACGCAAACCAAGGGCGACGAAACCTTGATAAATGCGCTTTTAAAATTTTGCGAGCTCTGGGACACTCGAAAAATGACTCTCATGCCTTTCCTTGCTAAGCTACTGTAAATAGTACCTCAGTATGCGTTTGTGTGGAAATGCAGTTCGCGAACAACAAAGAAACTATTCACCTTCTCACTGAAACTGCACTTACACGGTTATTATAATGCCCCCTAGTGCCTGAAATAGGACAAGTTCCTGTTTTTTGTGCAATAATGAAAAATAAACACTTTGATGCTTGGGACCGTTTTTCACTTCCTGACAGTGTCTACATCAGGCAACATGGCTCCTCCCCCTTTGCGCTTGCTGTGGACCGCTCTCCATACTGTCCTGATGCAAGTGTGAAAAGGCCTTTAGTCAGTGTGCAAAAATAGGACCCTTCGCCAAACCCCTTAAACTTACTCACCGAACCCCTGGGGTTCCATCGAACCCAGGTTTGGAACCTCGTTCTCTTCCAGTCTTGTCACTGACACTGGATTTCCTCGCCGATGGAAACTATTTACCTTCAAACATGCAGGAATTGCCGCCCTGTCCTCGACATTCTCCATTTTGTTGTTTTCCATTTCAGCTTAGTTTTCGTGGTTTTATTTTGCCAGATGTGGGTATGGTGAGTAAATAATGCGTCACTGGCGTAGACTACAATGTCACAGCAGTTTGTGTCAGGTGCAGTACCCACATGTGAACATGACTGCACAATCGAAAACACACAATAAACAATACAAAAGGTGCTACATACAAGTGTTGCCTCTGTGGATGCTTCACAAGCAACAAATACGCGTGCAGGCTTGCATCTGTAATATTTCCCCTCTATCACTCGGCTGTGTGACTGCTTTGTGGGAGCAAATCCGCTCTTCCTCGTGTGTGCGGGTGTGCTCTTCTTCGTGTGCATATATACAGTTTGGAATTAAGAAGGACAGTTACATATTTTATTGAATACATTGCTGATAACTTTTGTTTGTCTGCTTGTATCACTCAAATCTGCACCTAATTATTTCAATTTTGAGTCAAATATTAAAACTTTTCAAATCCCCAAAAATAATCTAATAGTCACCGTTATTGGGCTGGTCGACTACCAACGAGGAGGTGTCCTTTATTTATTTTTTCAGGGTATTGACACCCCATCAAAGCGAAAACATTCCAAACTATTCAAAACAACAAAATAAGGAGCTAGTGAGTGAGTAGAACCTCCCAGAGAGAAATCTCATTCAAATTCAGAGGTACTTTTTTAATGTATTTTGCTATGTTCTAAAGTGAGAGTGGCCCATCTTTCTCCAGTGTCCAGTCAAGTTGTGTCCTTTTATTTCAGCAGCAAGAGGGTTCCCCAGGGTGTTACTCTCTGCTTGGGAGGAATGCTGATGGAAAACAACAGCTGAAGCAAATCTGGCACCCAAAGCTATGCAATTTACATATGATAAGTGTCTCTGCGTGAAAACAGATGAGAAGCCAGCAAATGTGAAAATAAGCACCTCCTGAAGCAACTATTCAAATTCTACAAGGGACGAGAACATACCTTTTAATACAAACAAGCACACACAGACTCTCGCACTCAGTCTCTTAAGAGGCATAAAGGGGCATCGGACTCTGGCCCAGCGGAGTCATGGCCTAAGACAGGAGCTCACAGCCCAAACATAAATGTTTATGAGGCCTTTGCTCTGTGGACCCTCAGAGGTGATCAGTAGTGAGGGGGAAACAATAATCCAGTGCCCTAATGCAATGCCACTTAATACATCAAATTCAGTAGACACCTAATACATCGGACCCAAAAGGCACAACGATGTACAGATGCGGCTAACAAAATCTACTTGTTTTCAGTATATGTTAACTCTCAGAAAATCAATTGTTTTGCATTGAAGTCAACCTACTGTATGTGTTCACAGCAGTATTATGTCAATATTCTTGCATTTTTTTGTTGTTCGAAGTACGCTAGCGACTTATAGTGAGAGGTAAAGGTTTATACTATATATCGATTATCAGATATATCGTGCCGATATATGGAATTTTTCCAAGATCGGCCATCAGCCAATGTATAGCTGGTATAATAGAAGAACTTACTGTAATTTTCGTACTGTGAGGCGTACCTCACAATAAGCCGCCACCCACGAAATTTGACACCTTATTTGACAGCATCATAAGACTGTCATAGGACCAAATGAAGCTTTGAACCAACTGGCTACAAAGCTTCATTGCTTCACAAAGCTTCATTCTGCCATTACTGCTCCCTTGGGCCAAACATTCAACCTCTGCTGCCACCTGCTGTCAACACGGTTGCCGTCCAACCTGCCTCCTAGCACGCATTGCATCACCATAGATGTAAATAACAATCAAAATTCACGTTCTGTGCTAATTATTTCTTCAGTTACTGTCCCAGTTGTTTCATTAATTCCTAGTCATGGTATTTGGTAACACTTTATTTGACAGTAACACCATAAGATTGTCATAAGACAATCATAATTATGAAATGACACTGCCATGAACATTAATGAATGCTTATGACGGATGTCATTTTGTGTCATCTGGAAAATTTTCTCACTTTTGAATGGATGCAATAGATCCAAGCTGTAAATAAATGGAGTCAGTGACATAATTCGGCGGATGATACTTAATGACATCTGTCATAAGCATTCATTAATGCCCATGATTGTGTCATAATAACGATGGTCTTATGACGTTACTGTCAAATAAAGTGTTACCTATTAACACAAACAAATCAACAAATAAGCTGCATTTAACTAAAAACTGCAGGATTCAAAATGAGGGGAAAAAGTAGTGGCTTATAGTCCGAAAATTAGAGTATGTTTGCCGTTTGGGTGCTGAGCTTTCTTATAAAGGTTGACGTGGACCGGCTAACATATCGTGTTACTTTTTTTTTTTTTTTTTTTTTAACCAGATAACAACCGATACTGATGGGAAATGGTATTTTTGCTAACATGCTAATCAATAATCATGAAAAAAAATCAACTATGGTTATGATTAACGATTTTGTTGTATTTCGGTTACCAACTGAAAGGAAATGGTATTTTTGCTAACATGCTAATCGATAATCATAAACATATAGTGGGGCAAATAAGTATTTAGCCAACCACCAATTGTTCAAGTTCTCCTACTTGAAAAGATTAGAGAGGACTGTAATTGTCAACATGGGTAAACCTCAACCATGAGAGACAGAATGTGGAAAAAAAAACAGAAAATCACATTGTTTGATTTTTAAATAATTTATTTCCAAATTAGAGTGGAAAATAAGTATTTGGTTACCTACAAACAAGCAAGATTTCTGGCTTTCAAAGAGGTCTAACTTCTTCTAACGAGGCTCTACTCGTTACCTGTATTAATGGCACCTGTTTTAACTTATTATCGGTATAAAAGACACCTGTCCACACCCTCAGTCAGTCACACTCCAAACTCCACTATGGCCAAGACCAAAGAGCTGTTGAAGGACACCAGAGACAAAATTGTAGACCTGTACCAGATTGGGAAGACTGAATCTGCAATAAGGAAAACTCTTGGTGTAAAGAAATCAACTGTGGGAGCAATTATTAGAAAATGGAAGACATACAAGACCAGTGATAATCTCCCTTGATCTGGGGCTCCATGCAAGATCTCACCCCGTGGCGTCAAAATGATAACAAGAACGGTGAACAAAAATCCCAGAACCACACAGGGGGACCTAGTGAATAACCTACAGGGAGCTGGGACCACAGTCACAAGGCTGCTATCAGTAACACAATGCGCCGCCAGGGACTCAAATCCTGCACTGCCAGACGTGTCCAGACACTGCCAGACTGAAGAAAGTACACGCCCAGGTCCGTCTGCGGTTCACTAGAGAGCACTTGGATGATCCACAAGAGGACTGGGAGAATGGGTTATGGTCAGATGAAACCAAAATAGAACTTTTTGGTAGAAACACAGGTTCTCGTGTTTGGAGGAGAAAGAATACTGAATTGCATCTGAAGAACACCATACCCAATGTAAAGCATGGGGGTGGAAACATCTTGCTTCGGGGCTGTTTTTCTGCAAAGGGACCAGGACAACTGATCTGTGTAAAGGAAAGTATGAATGGGGCCATGTATCGAGAGATTTTGAGTGAAAATCTCCTTCCATCAGCAAGGGCATTGAAGATGAGACGTGGCTGAGTCTTTCAGCATGACAATGATCCCAAACACACAGCCAGGGCAACAAAGGAGTGGCTTATTAAGAAGCATGTCAAGGTCCTGGAGTGGCCTAGCCTGCCTCCAGATCTCAACCCCATTGAAAATCTGTGGAGGGAGTTGAAAGTCCGTGTTGCCCAACAACAGCCCCAAAACATCACTGCTCTAGAGGAGATCTGCATGGAGGAATGGGCCAAAATACCAGAAACAGTGTGTGAAAAGCTTGTGAAGAGTTACAGAAAACGTTTGGCCTCCGTTATTACCAACAAAGGGTAAATAACAAAGTATTGAGATGAACTTTTGGTATTGACCAAATACTTATTTTCCACCATGATTTGCAAATAAATTCTTTAAAAATCAAACAATGTGATTTTCTGTTTGTTTTTTTTTCACATTCTGTCTCTCATGGTTGAGGTTTACCCATGTTGACAATTACAGGCCTCTCTAATATATTCAAGTGGGAGAACTTGCACAATTAGTGGTTGACTAAATACTTATTTGCCACTCTGTACCTGCTTTTATTGCTTTTTAGTGCTGCAACGATTAATCGATTAACTTGAGTATTCGATCAGAAAAAAAAATATTCAAATTAAATTTTGCTGCTTCAAGAATTCGTTTAGTTAGAGTGGCGTTTTAATCGTTTGTTTTGAAAGTATTTGCATTTAGTTTTATTGATTTGGGTGGATACACTGCCCTCTAGTCTGCCACATTTCACGTGGCTGAATCTAGCTGCTCCCTGTTAAGATCAACATAAGCTAAGTTTGTGTTTGCGCTATTTTTTTTTTTTTTTTTAATGCAGTCCTAATTTAGTTTATATGTACATTTGGCCGTTTTTTTGTTTTTGTTTTCCTGGGAATACGGGTCTGGACCATTGTTGAAAAAAAAGATAAAAAAACAACGTTAGCATATTATGGCATTTAAGCTAGCAGACTTTAGCCAATTGTTCTTTTGTTGTACATAGATCCTCATTGATTGATTGATTTATTTTTTTATACTGTTTGAGGTTCAGCTCAGGTATTTTAATTTGTTATGTTCCTTATCCGATTACTCGATTATTCAAACTACTTCATCGATTAATCGGCTACTAAGATAATCAATAGCTGCAGCCCTATTGCTTTTGTTACTTTAGTAACATAATAAAAGCAGTTATGTTACCAACTGAGGGGAAATGGTATTTTTGCTAACATACAAACTATAATCATAAACATACCCGCTTTTATTGCTTGTGTTACTTTAGTACATAATAAAAGTGGGTATGTTTATGATTATCGATTAGCATGTTTGCAAAAATACCATTTTCCCTCAGGTGGTAAACGAAATACAACAAAATGCGTACCTTCAGCATGTTGTACAATTAGTTTTTTGACTGCTTTTAATAGTAGCTACAAAGTTTGCTGAATAAAATAATATTTCCCTTCAGTATCAGAGAATAACTGTTATGTTCCAGTGAGAGGCATAACAAATAATGGTCTTCAATTGGAAGGCAAAAGGTTAAATACATTATATCCAAATTTTTCCATTCAAACAAGAGAAACCTGTGGAATTAGCACTTATGGTAAAAGCAGTAAACGTTAGCAACGTTAAAATCTTAATGACTCACAGAAAATCAATTGTTTCATATTGAAGTCAACGTACAGTATGTGTTCACAGCAGTATTATATCGCTATTAATGCATTTTTTGTTGTTCGAAGTATGCCAGCAGCATATAGACCCCAATCACGTGACGTCACAACTCCGCCCCCCTGACTGGTGCCGCCATATTGTCCGTCAGCTCATCGTGTTTACATATTACCGCTACGTACATTCCTCCTATTACTGCGTGTTTTTCTGCTTGTCTAAGGAATCACCGCCTAGTAAACGAACCCAAAAACCTTCCTGGCAATCGTTAACATTTATTTAATCAAAATGGTGAAGGCATGTGTGGCGGTTGGTTGTAGTAACAGAAAAAATAATTGGTCATTTTAGTAGTTGCTGTGTGTCCATTGTTAAAAGGGCAAATCTCGAAAGCAGCACGGTTTGTTATCTCGGTCCATGATGCGTTTGTGTCGACAGCCGTTAGACAGCGACGAAAACATCAATATGATGCCAACACGATCGCAGACATCATCAGACGGAGACTACAAAGCTCGTCGCCATGGTCGCGCGGCAAGAAGGTGAGCGCAACAACAGGTGTTGTGCCGAAAAATAGCCGCCCTGTGTGAAATGTCCCCCTGACGGGAGCGCCCACACGTAAACGACTTTCTTGTACCGTGAATATGTATTATTTTACTCTGCTTGAACTAATAAATGTCATACCTGTGTGATTGTCATTGGGATATGGTCGTGATAACCTGTAGATTAATATATTTCTGTTCAAAGATGGTTATGTGGCCCAGTCCATGATTTGTTACTAAAATACGGTCCTAATATTTTGTGTAATTTAATTATTTAAAACCGATCTTACAGTCGTAAATCTATTACTGTAATCCGTCAATGAAAACGTGATGTTTTCACGTAAATAAAGCGTCATAAATAAGCGCTCCCGTCAGGGGGACATTTCACGCGGGGCAGCTATTTTTCGGCACACACCGGCCCGTTGTTGATCAAGTTTCATTTTACAATCGTGACAACGGTGACGCTCAGCTGACCAAATGTCGGTTTATATTCGGGCCGGTGCCGATTTTGGGTACCCAACTCCTCATCGTGACATAAACTCGAGTATGATTGGAAATTTTGTGGTCTCAGGACGAGCTCTGACACACGGGACCGGACCGGACGGGAACAAACATCGGTTTGGGCATCAAATATGGATCTGGCGACTGGATCGACCGAAGCTTTTCCAAATGACGGCTTTTATGCAACTCATCCAATGAGTTTACAGCGTCTGCAAGCACCGGGGCTTCCATAATTTGCAAGTGAATCCACCTTTAGAAACTACGATCAATGACAATACGGACACACAATGACGGACAATATGGCAGCACAATACAGCGATCACGTGATTGTGTGACGTTGGTGATTGGGGTCTATAGTGAGAGGTAAAGGTCGATATATCGGCTAGCCGATATATTGGGCCGATATATGGACTTTTTTTCAAGATCGGCCATCGGCCAATATATAGCTGGTATAATAGAAGAACTTGTGATTGCTGTTAGGGTGCGAAGCTTTTTGACCTATATGTTGACCGGCTAATACACTGTGTATATATGGACTATTTTTACATGATACTGATAGGAAATGGTATTTTTGCTGACATGCTAATCGAAAATGATAAACATACCTGCTTTTATCGCTTGTGTTACCTCAATACCAAATAAAACTAGGTATGTTTGTTATTATCGATTAGCATGTCAGCAAAAATACCATTTCCCTTCAGTTGGTAACCCACCGGTGTATAAAACATAATGAGTAAACTCAGCATGTTGTGCAATTCATTTTTGAGCACTTCAATAGTAGATACAGTCAAATGTAATTTACAGTCATATCAATTAAACACGATTACAAAGTTTGCTAAAATAAAATAAAAACAACTAACATGCTAACATGCTCTCTTATACGTGCAATCAGCAATCACTTTCTGTTATTCACCACCAAAAAGTGAAAATCTTGACTAAAAACTAAAGAGAAGCACAGGAAAATCTCTCCTATGACGACTGCGCATTGCTTCCCAAGCAGGAAATTGAAGGTATGTCAAAATCAGTTACCTCTGTCTATCCATTTACACTCACCCTTTACCCTTCAGCAAACCCCTTACCCACCTCAGGGTACCGGTAGATGGAAGAAATCAATTCCCCTGCTGCCCCCCATGCATTGTTAAGTGTTGATTTAGGAGCACTAATAAAAAACACACAAAGCTAAGCCCATCTGCTATTCAGTGAGGTTTTTTTGGGGGAGGTTAGAGAGCAGGCTTCTCCTGTTTAACTGCTTTATGCTTAACCGAGTGAACAGAGGGTCATGGCTACAATGATGTGAGAATGATAAAAGTGAAGGACACACTGTCTATGTGTAAAACTATTACAGTTGGTGAGGGCCACAGTTTTTGCATATGAAACTATAAAAAATGCAAAGCTGTTTTTCTAACTACGGTACTTGTGTAAGGGGTCCGTGTACCTTTCGGCCAATCGTTTTTCCTTCTAATTTTTGGAAAACAAAAAATTGAAAACCAGCCCAATTCCGTTTTTTGTTTTGATGTGTGTTAACAAATTATGAGAAATGAATTGTCTCCCATTTACCGATGAAACAATGGTATTTCAATAACCGAAAACGAGCCTTAAACAGTTTCTCAAACATCAGTTTATTGAACTGAAGTTGAAAAACTAAATAGTGGTACCTTGACATACGATCCTTTAAACATCTGACGTAAAATTTGACTCAAGAAGGAAATCATAGAAAAATATGAGCGCTGTGTGCGTGTGAGTGAACTGGCTAGGCAACACGGCTCACCACCCCCCACTCCCACCTTCTCATCTACAGTAGGATGAAAAAGTATCCGAACCTTTTGGGAATTCTCACATTTCTGCATAAAATCACCATGAAATGTGATCTGATCTTTGTCAAAATCACACAGATGAAAAAAGAGTGTCTGCTTTCACTAACACCACCCAAACATTTATAGGTTTTCATATTTTAATGAGGATAGTATGCAAACAATGACAAAAGGGAAAAAATAAGTAAGTCAACCATCAATAACTTCAACCGGACGCTTTCTGTAGCTGTAGATTAGTCTGGCACATTGATCAGGACTAATCCTGGCCCTTTCTTCTCAACAAAACTGCTTTAGTTCAGTCAGATTCCTGGGATGTCTGGCATGAATCGCATTCTTTAGGTCATGTCACAGCATTTCAATGGCGTTGAAGTCTGGACTTTGACTTGGCCACTCCAAAATGTGCATTTTGTTCTTCTGAAACCATTCTGAAGTTGATCTACAGGGTGACCCCAAAAAAAGTTTACACTGCCATAACACAACTTAAATGCCATGTTTATTCATCTTAGAATTAGAATTTAATCACAAATTATACATTATTGTAAAGAACATGTACAGTACACTCTATTTTTCAATGTGTCCTCCCTTAAGTGTCACAACAGCCTCCAGGCGCCTGCGGAACGCTTGACAGGTCTTCTTTATGTAGGATGCTGTCATCTTTTCCCAAGATCTAAAAATGGACCTCTCCGAGGCTGCCACAGAAGTGTGTGGCTTCTTACAGGCACTGTCCTCCACAGTTGCCCATATCCTATAATCCAGGGGATTGAGATCTGGACTCTGGGGTGGCCACATATCACCTTGTCAATCAACTTTTTGGTCCGCACAGATCGGCACTTCCAGACCCAGGTTTTCGTGAGGCTGTTTCAGTATCTTTCAGCTTCTTTTTAACTTTGTAGACTGCACATCTGGATATTCTCAGATTTGCTGCAATCTCAGTAGGTGTCAGACCGGCAGGCAGCAATTTAGGTACAGCTAAAGTTTTCTTCATTTTCAGCAGAAGCACAGGAATTGTAGAGACGAGAGATTACCAGCTGCATTGAGTGACCTTAATGAATCACTTAAGCATGACAACCTATTTAGATATGTTTCAATGGCTTTTAAACAAGCAGTCAACTGAGTGTAAACTTTTTTTTGGGTCACCCTGTACTTTTGTGCTTTGGATCATTGTCTTGTTGCAGCATCGATCCTCTTTTTAGCTTCAACTGTCTGACAGACGGCCTCAGGTTTTCCTGCAAAACATCCTGATAAACTTTTGAATTCATTCTTCCATTAATGATTGCAAGTTGTCCAGGCCCTGAGGGAGAAAAACAGCCTCAAATCATGATGCTCCCTCCACCATGTTTCACGGTGGTGATGAGGTGTTGATGTTGGTGAGCTGTTCCATTTCTCCTCCACACATGATGTTGTGTGTTACTCCCAAAGAATTCAACTCAGTCACCAGTCATCAGTCCACAAAATATTTTGCCAAACCTTCTGTGGAGTGTCCAAGTGCCTTTTTGCGAACATTAAACGAACAACAATGTTTTATTTAGACAGCAGTGGCTTCCTCCGTGGAGTCCTCCCATGAACACCATTCTTGGCCATAGTTTTACATATAGTTGAGGTGTGCACATAGATATTGGACTGTGCCAGTGATTTCTGTAAGTCTTTAGCAGACACTCTAGGGTTTCTTTTTTACTTCACTGAGTATTCTGGCCTGAACTCTTGGCGTCATCTTTGGTGGACAACCACTCCTTGGGAGAGACGCAACAGTGCCAAACTCCCTCCATTTGTTGACAACTTCTTTGACTGTCAGTTGATGGACATCTAGACTTTTAGAAATGGCTTTGTATCATTTCCCAGCTTTATACAAATCAACAAACCTTGATCGCAGGTCTTCAGACTGCTGTTTTGATCGAGCCATGATGCACATCAGACAATGCTTCTCATCAAGACAATTCTTACCAGGTGTGTGTTTCATAATGGGCAGGGCAGCTATAAACCACTCATCAGTGATTGGGCACACACCTGACTTAAATTGTTTGGTAAAAATTGGTTTCAATTGCTCTTTAAGTCTCCTTAGGCAGGGGGTTCACTTACTTATTTTCCCCCTTCTGTCATCGTTTGCATGCTATCCTCATTAAAATATGAAAACCATAAATGTTTCGGTGGTTTTAGTTAAAGAAGAAACTGTTTTTACATCTGTGTGTTTTTGACAAAAATCAGATCACAAAAGGATCAGATACTTGTTCACACCATTGTACTGTGAACATATGACAGAAACGTTGTCGCATTTTCGTCTCGTCGTACGAAAACTGGCATTCATCTCGTTGTGTTCCAGTTATCATCACGTCATTGCCATGAAAAAATTAGTCGCCAACGAAGTATTTTCGAATTGTTGACGAAAACGACACTGGATAGAAACTTACAAGGATGGACTGGTTTCTGTCCTAAGTCTGGCAAATTGGCTAACAGTGCGCACAAGGTAGCCATATCAGCGGAACCGCTTACATCACAGGAGTCCTCGATCTTGTGCGGCCCGTCGCAAGGGTCAGGGCTCAGCTTGTGAGCGCAAAAGGTTTTGCAAATGCTAATGCTAACCTATGTGCTAACGCTACAAGTTAGATTTAGTGTGTGATGATCACTCAGCACAGCCCTTTAAAGGTGAAGGCAATATGGCATATCTAGCCAAGATAAAAAAACAAAACCTACCAGGCAGCACCTGACAACTGTGTTTCACCAAAGTCCGGAGCCTGGATGACACCGGTGAGTAAGCGCGTGTGAGGGGCAGGGAGTGTAGCATGTCACATGCAGGGGTCGCGTTAACCGGAAATTTTCCGTCGTTGACCGGTTTTTTAAAACGGTGACGGAAAAAACTGAAGTCCGTCAGTCATTTTGACAGGTTGCAATTCACACCCCAGACCACAGGGTGGCACATTAATTAGCTATTTTCTCTCTTAATGCATGACGTCGTTGGCTATTCTGTCAGAACATTGTAGTGTAACCGGGGTCTGGCGGCGGCACCGTGATTGACACATCAACGCGAGGTTCTTATTGGTGCACCCGGTGTGCCAGCGCGTGATCCAATTGGTGGACTAGATTGCCGCCTGTGTATAGACAAGTTTTCGAGGTACCGGTTTACTTCCTTATGTCTTCCTTCCCCTTCCGTTTCCGCCTGTTTACCATTGAAGTCAATGGCGGTGGAATCGAAGTTGGAAGGTCTTTATACAAGATCCCGGAATGTTATTTTGATGTAGGCGGGTGGAGAACCAAGCCAAGGCCTCCATGCTTCATACCATGTCGATTTCCAAACCATGGGTGCTCGTACTCGTCATAAGGAGATGGACAAAACTGACAGCTCCTGCAGTCATGCCCCCGCTGTTATGGAAGGTAATGTGCTCTAAAAATACGAAACCTAAAATCTGGCGCATGAAACGACTTGTTGCCTTTGCTATTGATATTACGATGATGATTGTAATTACGAAGTTTAATCATTTTTACAACAACTAGCTTCTGCTACTGCTGCTAGCCGCCTGTTGCTAATCGTGTTTGAATGCACCGCATATATCCAAGTGTTACAAGTTTTTATTCGTTTGTTTACAGCTGGGAAATGCTGTTATAAAAGAGAAGACAACTTGACTTGTACGTTGATGGACATATATCGAACATATATAGTTTGCGTTCCACAATGATGATGACAGCTCGACTCCCGGGAGAGGCCGAGAGAGGCAGGAATTGTGACAGACGGTGGTTCGCCGAGATCGCCGTGATCCAACTACGAACTTGTGAACGGTAGCATTTTTAAATATATGCTATTGGAGCTGGAATTACCGAAGAGGAGAGCGAGATGGATTGCTGTAATTCGACAAGAAATCGGGGCACCAAACGATCACCACAGACTATGTAGTAGTCATTTTATATCTGGTAAGATGCATTTAATATATATTTAGAAGATTTTGGGCTGACAACCACAGTTAAGATCATTGTGTGACGTTGGTGATTGGGGTCTATATGGTTGCCTCTTTTTCTTTGGGAGTGGAGTTGTTTTGTTGGTGTTGTTGGCGGTAAGCAGAGTAAAAAGAGGGAGAAAAATACAACTTCAGTGTCTAATTTTTCGCCGCCAAGCAAGCGTTACAAAATTAAAAATGAATGAAAACTAAATACTATTGAATATGTCATCATTATCATTTTAAAAATTTCAGTGACTGGTAAAAATAGATTATGACCGGATTTTTATGACCCTGTCAGTCAAAATGACAGACAACGAAAATGTCTAGCGCAACCTCTGGTCACATGAGTGACACAACCAAACGCTGCTACGATGCGTGCTAACTACACATACATTAAGAAAATGTCCCACAATGTGAACTTATGACAGAAACTATGGCAAATTTTCATCTCTAGACACAAAACGTGGCATGGCATTCGTCTCGTTATGTTTTAGTCTCCCAAGACATGTTTTTAGCTCGTCATTGTCATGAAAAAATTGCTCCTTGTTTTCGTCAACGATGACGATAACACAAATATTTATGTCAGGCAGAACAAGCTCGCGGGACAGATTGGACCCCCTTGCGGGCCACGGGCCGTACATTTCAAACCCCTGACCTATATGAATTATTATTGACAAGTTCGTGTGCGTCTGTCAGGAGTGTATATGAAACGCATAGCGTCTTTGGATAAGAACGTCACGCAAGGCACCAACATAATCCAAGCGTTTAAAGTGTTTCTGTTGGTAAGGAGGCACATCTCCAGTGGGGCACAGTTGCACGGGTGCGGATACGAGGACAGATATAGGAAATGCGGAGGGAGGATGTAGACCAGGGTTGTGGCCCTTTGCCTGGAGGCTTGTGGGTGGTTATGTCGGTTTACCGCCTGTCAGCGCTGATCTTTATTAAACTCTGGGGACAAATGCAGTCAGATACTGTGGCCTTATTATGGAAAGGAGGTTGGTTGAGCACTGTGGACCAGAGTCTGACCTGCCTATGTGAAATAAAGACCTAAGTTTGTCACTAAATTTGATGAAAACCAGGGCGGGGAATCTAGCTGGATGTGTCGATGATAGTCTCATGACAAACACGAATGGTGTGACACCATATCAAAAAGGCCATTTATCGCGAAACTTTGTAGCCCTAAAGGTTAATGATATGCTCCCGCCATGAATCAATAAATTGTAAAAAAAAATAATAATAATAATAAAAAAAGGAAACTGACAGGTTGCTACTTCTTCCATTAGAATATTGTCTACAGTGGTATGAAAAAGTATCTGAACCTTTTGGAATTTCTCACATTTCTGCATAATATCACCATCAAATCTGATCTGATCTTTGTCAAAATCACACAGATAAAAAACTGCTTTAACTAAAACCACCCAAACATTCATAGGTTTTCATATTTTAATGAGGATGGCATGCAAACATTGACAGCAGGGGGGAAAATAAGTAAGGGAACCCTCTGCCGAGGGAGACTTAAAGAGCAATTGAAACCAATTTTTACCAAACATTTTAAATCAGGTGTGTGCCCAATCACTGATGAGTGGTTTAAAGCTGCCCTGCCCACAATAAAACACACACCTGGTAAGAATTGTCTTGATAAGAAGCATTGTCTGATGTGCACCATGGCTCAGTCAAAAGAGCTGTCTGAAGACCTGCGATCAAGGATTGTTGATTTGTTCAAAGCTGGGAAAAGATAAAAAAAAACATCTCTAAAAGTCTGGATGTCCATCAATCGACAGTGATAGAAGTCTACAAATGGAGAGAGTTTGGCACTGTTGTTTCTCTCCCAAGGAGTGGCTGTCCACCAAAGATGACACCAATAGTTCTGCGCAGAATGCTCACAGAGGTAAAAAAGAACCGTAGAGTGTCTGCTAAAGACTTACTGAAATCACTGGCACAGTCCAATATCTCTGTGCACACATAAACTATATGTAAAACTATGGCCAAGAATGGTGTTCATGGGAGGACTCCACAGAGGAAGCCACTACTGTCTAAAAAAAAACCATTGTTGCTCGTTTAATGTTCACAAAAAGGCACTTGAACACTCCACAGAAATTTTGGCAAAATATTTTGTGAACTGATGAAACCAAAGTTGAATTGTTTGGGAGTAACACACAATGTCATGTGTGGAGGAAAAATGGAACAGCTCACCAACATCAACACATCATCCCCAGCGTGAGGCATAGTGGAGGGAGCATCATGATTTGGGGCTGTTTGCTTCTTCAGGGCCTGGACAACTTGCAATCATTAATGGAAGAAGTTTATCGGGATGTTTTGCAGGAAAACCTGAGGCTGCCTGTCAAACAATTTGAGCTAAAAAGAGAATGGATGCTGCAACAAGACAATGATCCAAAACACAGACGTATGACCTAAAGACAGCGATTTGTCCTGATTGATGTGCCAGACTGCTCAGCAGCCACAGGAAGCGTGCGGTTGAAGTTATTGCTGCCAAAGGTGGGGGCCACAAAATATTAAATGTGATGGTTCACTTATTTTTCCCCCCTCTGTAATTGTTTGCATACTATCATCATTAAAAAATGAAAACCTCTAAATGTTTGGGTGGTTTTAGTTAAAGCAGACAGTTTTTCATTTGTATGATTTTGACAAAGATAAGATCACATTTGATGGTGATTTTATGCAGAGATGTGAGAAATTCCAAAAGGGTGATACCTTTTAATACCACTGTACGTTAGCTCACTGGCTGACATTGACACCGCTAGATTTGCCTGGCACGGCCAGACTGTTCTCCCTGTATTTTCCACACACTGAGAGAAATGTCTGGGAACCAGCCCATTAACGGCCTCTCAACCAGGTACAAAATCAATTGACAAATCAGATTCGTTTATTTGCGTGACGTGCTCTTAACGAGCAATGTCACTCTTGCGCGTCGTCTCCACAACAACACAGATGGTGAAGAGGAGAGCCGAGAATATGTTCCAATCCACGGTAAAATCAGTTTTAAATTGCCAAAAACACATCGACACGAGTCATTGACAACAGTCTGTCTCGCGCTAGCCATGTTGAATAAACTCCGCTCTCCTCGAATGTTTACTTCCGCGCGCAAGTCCCTCGTCCTGCCCTCGTCGTTTTACTAACGTCACGTCTGCCCGTCGCTGATTGGTCCACTCCGCTGTCTGTTTGCTGTGGCTTGCTCCGCCCTGGAAATTGTATGGTGGCCAGACTCAATAGACCCTACTCACATGACGTCACAACCACGCCTCCGCGCCATATTGTCCGTCTACTCGTCGTGTTGATGCATTACCGCTACATAAATTCCTGTTTTTCTGCTCGTTAACATTAATAATCAAAATGGTGAAAGCGTGTGTGGCGGTTGGTTGCAATAACAGAGAAGATAGACGGAGAGACTTGAAGTTCTACCGTATTCCGAGAGACCCGGAGAGGACAGCGAGATGGACTGCTGCAATTCGACGAGAAAACTGAGCTCTAAACTATTACCATGGATTATGTGGTAGTCATTTTATATATATTTAGAGGGTTCTGGGCTGACAACCACAATTAAGATCATTGCGAGGCTAATCGCCGACAACATACAGTTTCAAATTCAAGATGCTTATTTCTTCCACCATCATTACATTTTGAATAATATTTAGCTGGTACCAAGTGAAAGAAGCTGGCCTCGTCTACGGATCATCAGTTAAACATGTGTGTCCAAACCTTTTGCAAAGGGGGCCAGATTTGGTGTGGTAAAAATGCGGGGGGCTACCTTGGCTGATTTACATAGAACAATATATTTAAACAAATTTTAGCAAGCCCTTCTGTGTGTCACATTTGCTTTATTATTTTTTTTTATTCATAATTTCCAGTCTCGTCTTTGTGGCTCTTTCGACGCTCGGACTCTTGCGAAATACTGCTGCTGTGAAAAAATAAACTAGCTTCAAGTTGCTATAATTTCTCGCTGCGTATCTTCCCTGTAATGTTGTCGTACATGTCATGTTTAGTAATATTGCGTCACATCGAACTCTTTGAAAACAGCGACTGTCTCTTTGCAAATGAGGCAGACACAGTTGTTGCGTGTTTTATTGAAGAAATAGTCCAATATCCACCTATCCTTGAAGTGTCGGCCATCGCAGTCAACTTTTTTTCTTTTTTTTTTTTATTGTCGCCATTTTAGAAATCACACAGGGTAATGTTGCTTAGAGTGCTGCTCTTAAAGGTTTTCAAACTTTCGTGAGAATAGGCTGATTTTGTGTGGACAAGATAGTTGTAGATATCAGGGTAGCAGATGTCAGGCAGAGAGGGCGAAGACAGCGGGTCGAAAAATATCGATTTAGGCATCAAATATGGATCTGGCGAATGGATAGACTGAAGCTTTTCCACATAACGCCTTTTATGCAACGCATCCAATGAGTTTACAGCGTCTGAAAGCACCGGGGCTTCCATGAATTGCTCTATAAACTGAACGACTAATTGAAACCATTGAGAATAGGGCTAAACAGAGACGGACAATATGGCGGCCGGATACAGCGACACGTCATTCTGTGACGTTGGTGAGTAGGGTCTATAGCTGGAACAGCGGTGAGTCTGGTGTACCAGGCAACCGCTAGATATCCAATTCGTTTTGACTAGATTGGACGTCGAGCGCCGTCAATGACACTGAAACCAGAGCATTCCAAGCCAGTCTTTTGTGAGCATTTACAGGTTACTTCCTGTTGATTTTGAATCACTTCCTATTCAATGAGGGACATTTTTTAGTCCCTTCCTGTTCAGGAACCCAAAATTAACAGGAAGTGACCTATAAATGCTCCAAAACGAAAAGGAAGTGACAGACAATCAACAGGTTATGACGTGAAATGTCCCAAAATAAACACATTGTCTGGCATTAGCTCCCACTGATGGCCATGGACGTCCAATCCGTTTGAAGTGGGAGGGTAGCAGCGAATGAATGTCATTCGCTGCTACCCTCCCACTTCAAACATAAAAGGCCACCCTACCACTTCAAACGGATTGGGCATCTACAGATAAGTTCATTCCAATTCACAGCAGAAGGATAACAACAACTTTCTGTTTATTTGTTGTTTTGTAGAATATTCTAGAAATATGATTGATTCCTTTAAATGTGTTGTTAAACGCTGCCCTGGTGTGGAGTCAATTTAAATCACAAGAAGGTCACAGCAATTTTGAATGCACGAGTTCCCGCACTGGCTGAAAGGCACGCTTCATTGAGGATAAAACCACTGTGTGAGAAAACATTACAGTTGAGGCCATTGCCCTCAGTGGGGAGAAATGAAGAAAAAATATACCAATGTGAATCCATAATATGAAAAAAAAAAAAAAAAAAAAAAAAAAAAGGAACAGAAACAGAAACAGAAACAGCACACCCTGCAGATATTTGTGCAGTCTTGCCCAGTGGGTGATTTTTCTTTTTTTTTTTTTTTTTTTTTTTTTTTGAGTACTGTTCGCTAAGCCAACACGTCTGATTCGTTCAAATTTTCAGTCAAGTACATTGAAATTTAAAATATTAAACAACTAATTTCATTTTTGTCATTGTTTATTCCAGGGTTGTCAACCTAATTTTTGTTCACGGGCCACATTCGTGACAATTAAATCTCCATTTATTTTTGGTTAAAACTGTCGATTTCACCTTTACTATCGCACCTCCCAAACGATATTTTATGCCACCGTAGTTAGTCAGGCTTTTGCCATATCCCTGCCCCGGCTTCGGAAAATGTAAACAAACCAAGAGGCATGACAGCTAGCCCACATGCTAACCCGAACCGAGTTACGTCTCAAAGTCTTACGCTTTTCAAAGCGAAAAATCACACAAAACTAGCACGGATCATGTCAAATGACGGCGTGGCGGGGTTGTCGATTGTCCTCGGCGATCGGCAACCCGCCTGGCAGGCGGCAAGTTACAGCTCGTTCCCCTGCTACGGACAGGAGAGCTCACCGGAGAAGCAGCTGGAAGTACTGCCGGACAAACCGTCCGACGTCGTAGGAGCGCGTAGCTGCCACATGGTCAACACGAATATGGCGTAAAATAATGCTTTACTACACGGAGAAGACGTAAAGAGAGCGGCTTGCAGTTGTTTTGCAGCTAACATGGCAGGATGTGTCTGAGGAGAACTTTTCTATATGTCGGTCCATGATCAAACGTAAGTAAATAGTTCTTTATTTAAAGAAAGTTTGTAGTGTTTACTTTGAAATCACTGTATTCGTGTCCATTTTTAACGCAAAGTTGCAATTTCTGATAGGGCTGAAAATTTGACAGAACATCGGGCACACAAAGAGGGCAATCAGCCGAGTACAGCGCTCTCCCGGCGGGGGGAGGTGTGCGACAAGACGCCGGTCGTCAGCCAAGTGACATTCTCGGTGGAAAATCAGCCACAAAATGCAAGCCACCTCTGTATTAAAACGTGTGCCATGATCCCAGTATTTGACATAATACAAAATACAACTTTTACTCACTTCCTCGTAAGTCCAATGGTCCCACAGTAGCAGGGCTTGTTTTGGCCAATATCTTGGGGTGGGGGTTTCTGAAACCCGAAAAGGGTAACACGCCTCTCCCTGGTGCAGCAACAATTTTCTGCAGCCATTCGGCTGGCGTGATGCGAAAAATAAACGAATTAATCCGCAAAATCAGCTGAATCCGCAGTCCATCTGCATGCTATAAAGCAACGCTGTATTGTGAGATGCTGACCCGGGTGACGTCACATTTGCATTCATCCTAAACCCGAGACTGAAGCCGGAAGTCACTCATTTTCATGGCGTGGGATTCAAAAATTGAATATATGAAACGATTGCTTCCACACACATTCAAGCGGTCCATTTCATTCAGGAGTATAAAACATTGCATGAAATATGAAAAACATGCTTTTTGGTGTCATACGCACTTTAAGCAAAATATCACAGTTTCACGGAGTCAGTGTATTGCAATTAAAGTTCTAAAATGTGTTACTTTGCGATATCTGGGTTAAAAAAAAATCTTTTTTCATTAAACAGGATTTTTATTTTTCAAAACATACTTGCAAATTGGAACATAAGTAGAATGTTAAGTAAAAAAAAAATAATAAAAAAATATTCAAAATAAATTAAAATAAATGCAGTCATTTAGGAGAGCGTAAACCCAAAGCTTAATATTATTATCATCAGAACAAAAATAATTGAATTATTTTCAATTATTATTTATTATATCTATTATTAATTATTTTTATTATTTATGTTTACATTATACACACTCTCAACACCGACAATTGCTAGTGAGAAATAAACACACGTTATGCTATCGCTAGACACACTAAACATGCTGGAGTTAACACTCGTAGCTGGTGGGAAACGATCATGAAAGTGCTTACTAACGTTTAATTTTGTATAAATGCAAAATCATATTGGAGGTATTGCCTCCTCAGCAACCACCCTCCGCAAACAGGATTTACAGTGGTATTAAAAGGATCTGAACCTTTTGGAACTTCTCACATTTCTGCATAAAATCACCATCAAATGTGATCTGATCTTTATCAAAATAACACAGATGAAAGAACAGTGTCTGCTTTAACTAAAAACACTCAAATATTTATAGATTTTCATATTTTAATGAGGGTAGTATGCAAACAATGAAAAGGGGGGGGGGGGTAAGTAAGTGAAGCATCACATTCAATATGTTGTGCCCCCCTCTCCCTTTGGCAACAATAACTTCAACCAGATGCTTCCTGTAGATGCAGATCAGTCTGGCACATCGATCAGAATTAATCTTGGCCCGTTCTTATCTACAAAACTTCTCTAGCTTAGTCAGATTCCTGGGATGTCTGGCATGAATGGCTGTCTTTATGTCAAGCCACAGCATCTCAATGGGGTTCAGGTCTGGACTTTTACTTGGGAACTTCAGAACGTGTGTTTTGTTCTTCTGAAACCATTCTGAAGTTGATTTACTTCTGTGCTTTGGATCATTGTCTTGTTGCAGCATCCATCCTCATTTTAGCTTCAACTGTCTGACAGACAGCCTCAGGTTTTCCTGCGAAACACCCTGGTAAACTTTTGAATTCATTCTTTCATTAATGATTGCAAGTTGTCCAGGCCGTGAGGCAACAAAACAGCCTCAAATCATAATGATGTTTCACGGTGGGGATGAGGTGTTGATGTTGGTGAGCTGTTCCATTTTTCCTCCACACATGATGTTGTGTGTTATTCCCAAACAACTCAACTTTTGTTTCATCAAAATATTTTGCCAAACCTTCTGTGGACTGTCCAAGTGCCTTCTTGTGATCATTAAATGAGAATATTTTGTTTATAGAGCAGTGGCTTCCTCTGTGGAGTCCTCCCTTGAACACCACTCTTGGCCATAGTTTTACATATAGTTTATGTGTGCACAGATATTGGACTGTGCCAGTGATTTCTGTAAGTCTTTAGCAGACACTCTACGGTTCTTTTTTACCTCTCTGAGTATTCTGTTCTGAACTCTTGGCGTCATCTTTGGTGGACGACCACTCTTTGGGAGAGAAGCAACAGTGCTAAACTCCCTCCATTTGTAGACAACTTCTCTGACTGTCAATTGATGAACATCCAGACTTGTAGAGATGGTTTTGTATCCTTTCCTAGTTTCATACAAATCAACAATCCTTGATCGCAGGTCTTCAGACAGCTCTTTGGACCGAGCCATGATGCACATCAGACAATGCTTCTCATCAAGACATTTCTTAACAGGTGTGTGTTTTATTGTGGGCAGGGCAGCTTTACACCACTCATCAGTGATTGGGCACACACCTGACTTAAATTGTTTGGTAAAAATTGGTTTCAATTGCTCTTTAAGTCTCCATAGGCAGAGGGTTCACTTACCGTATTTTTCGGACTATAAGTCACAGTTTTTTTTCATAGTTTAGCTCGGGGTGCGACTAATACTCGGACGGGACTTATGTGTGAAATTATTAACAAATTATTATATCATTTCACATGTTATTTTGGTGTTTTGGCGTGACACTGATGGTTTGTTAAACGTGTTAGCATGTTCTTTTCGCTATAGTTATCTGAATAACTCTTAATAGCTATGTTATGTTAATATACTGGCCACGTTCACATTTCGTTGTCCATGCATCATGTAACATTATCATACTGTACACTTATTCAGCATGTTGTTCTCTATTGTATATTGTGTTTTTATTTTAAATTGCCATTCAAGATGAATTATCTGTTCTACGTGTTGGATTTTATCAAGTACATTTCCCCCAAAAATGCGAATTATACTCAGGTGCGACTTATACATGTTTTTTTCCTTCTTCGTTGGGCATTTTATGCCTGGTGTGACTTTTACTGGGGTGCGACTTATAGTCCGAAAAATACGGTACTTGTTTTTTCCCCTTCTGTCATTTTTTGCAAGCTATCCTCATTAAAATATGAAAGCCTCGAAATGTTTGGGTGGCTTTAGTTTAAGCAGACACTGTTTTTTTCATCTGTATGATTTTTATGATCAAATTTGATGATCATACCACTGTATATTTGTACCTCAAATGGCTGAACGAGCATAAAAAAATCAAATTCACACAGTACTCTCATCTCTGTTTTGGACAAGACTTGAGCCATCTTTGTTGACATGGCCAAATACTGTTGACCCTTACCACACACCGTGTCCATGAGACTCAAAATGAAATGACTCCAAATAAGCCTGCAGAGTTCTGGGTTCATCGGCATTCCCGTAGGTCGCTGGGCTCCCGCTGACAGCCAAGTCACACCTGCTGGCCTTGCCCCAGGTGGGTGCAAAGCATTAGGGCAGATTACATCCCCAGGATAAAAGAAACATATCCAGCGGTGTGATCCTTTCCTGCGCCCGCCCCTTTGCCCTTCGTCAACTCTACCCCCCATCTCAGACCCTCTCTCCAAAACACACGTCCGGATCCCCTCAAGGAACGCATTGGTCTGCGAGCACCGACTGATTAGATATCAGGTAAAGCTTTTAGTGGCACAGCAATTGTGCGGGATACACACCATTAAGTTTAACCACTGCCTGCTCGGAGGCTCGCAACACAATGACTCAGGATGTCACACTAGTGTGCTACTCTGCCAAATGCGGGAACGCCTTCAGTACAACACAAAGCTGGACGGCTCTGAAAATCACTTCAAACACATGTTGGCCCCTAATTTATGGCATGGGAAGATTAGACAAATACGTCATCAACCTTTTCAAGGAAATTAGTCACTACAGTGGACAGATATTCAAAAGTTGCCACTTCAATCTAGTGACGATTTTTGTTCAATTAATGTTTAATTCATTTCATATTTTGACACCTAAAGCGGAAGTTCAGAATTTTTGACATTAGGCTTGAAAGACAGATGAATAGTTTCGGTGTAATGTGACGAATTTAAAGTTTGGATGAGTACGTTGAAACGACTGTGTCATTTCTAATGTGAAATGCGAGAAGAAATCATGTTTTTTAAAATTTAGTTATTTATTTATTTATTTATTTTTTAGCAGTCCGTCAATACTGGCTTCCCAAACCCGGAAGTGTGATGTCATTTACAGAAGGCAACAGAGGAACATGGCAGAATTTATCCATAGCAGCACCAGCGATAGTGATATTTGCAGCGAAAGTATCTTTTAGGATCACTTTTTTCATGACATTAGCAATGATGAGAGCTCCCAGGAAAGATTATCTACAATTAATCCTTACATGTTTGAACTTGAGTTGTCAAATGATGACCATTTAGTTGGCACAGCAGACGGCGGCTTGACGCTACACGAAAAGAAGAGTGGCAAGCCTATGTCCACCATGGTGATTTTTCTCTGAACCTTTCTTTCCCCGGTCATTTGGTGATATAATTATTAGTAATTGCAAAAACAGATGAGTAGTGACATAGATCTAGTAATAAATGTAGCGAATTCACATGAATAGACGACCTGTCAGCTGTCCTATCTACTTATGACCAGTGTTGTCAGTAACCCGTTACTGTAATCTGATTACTTTCTTTCAGTAACGAGCAATCTAACGTTTTCATTTTTCCAAACCAGTAATCTGATTAGAGTTATTTTCCTTAGTGACTGCGCGTTACTATTTTGTTATTGCCTCAAAATGTATGTAGAATTAAGAATATTGTAGTCATGTACTAAGAGCATTTTGAATAGAAAATGTCCATTTCGATGGTAACCGCTGATAGTTACTTCCTGTTTTGGTCTTGAGTCACATGCGCTGAGTGTTTTGGGACTGAGAAAGACGTGTGCCAGGCCAGCGCGGGTGCACGTTCGAGCCAAGTGCAGCCACCTATTGAGATGTGTGAGGGAATGTTGATCTGTGTGCGTCCATGAATGAATGTGAGTATTTATCCTTCATTCTGGAGGGCTCTAGCGATAGGTTGGCACCGCTACGTTGCCTGCCGTTTCGTAGCTTTGCTGTTGCAACGGCGGGTAGTCATCACTCGCGCTCGTCCTGGCGAAGTCGGCAAGAAATGTTTACATCATAATTGTTTTGCACATTTATGCCGTAAGGTGACGTGTTTGTTTAGCATTCTTAGGATGTGTTGTAAGTCCTATTTAGAGTAAATTGCTTAGTTACCGCCACGTTTTGGGGAAAATTTGACCGCTTGTCTGTACGGCGTACTTCCAAGTTGTGCGCGCGCATTCGTGCCCACCCCCATATTATTTTTATTGCACTGTGGAATTCATTTGTGTGTTGTTGATTATTGTGCAGTCAATTTGCATTGTTTTACATTGGCACTGATATGCTGTTAATCCCTAAACCCTCACCCTAAATTCAGATTTTTTTACATTAGGCTTAATATTCAAATTAGCGGGGTTTTAATCAGTTGGTGGAGTTGATTTCAACAAATTCCATGCAGTTTGTCAGTTATTTGTTAGTTTCAGGGCTCCGGAGTGGTTAAGCTAACACGATTCAATGCTGGTTGAAATCAACTCCATCAACTAATTAAACCCCCGCTGACTCGAAGATTAAGATCTTCCTCTATAAATTCAATTATCGGAAACGCAATTACATGTAATGACATTTTTTTTTGTCATTCTTATGTTGAGGCAAAAAAGGGAGACAATTTGGTAAAAAAGTAACCGATAAATTACTTTTAAAGTAACATAGATACTTTGATAATAAAGTAATCAGTAAGGTAACTGAATTACTTTTTTGAGGCGAAATTAGTAACCAGTAATTAATTATTTTTTCAAGTAATCTGTGACAACACTGCTTATGACAGGCCAGCAACGACAACAACAAAAAAACAGGTCGCACTTGCCCTACAATATCAACAGAATTGCATTACATTATAGACATAGAAGAGCTAGTTAGGGTCTACTCATGTCTTTGAAAAACCAAGGTTGTATTCTCCTAGGTTTTCCAAGCTGTCGTCACTGAAATCTTGAAAAAAAGAAGCGATCGAGGTGCCGTAAACAGGTTTTTCTGCTTGACTCTAACACAAGATGTCCAAATCCTTGCAGATGAAGGTTTTTTGGGCCACTGATAGAATCACGAGCCTCCGTGTGAGCAATTCATCGCTACATATCAAGACAGCATGATGAATCACTCGACTAAAACCCAGGAAATCTTTGCAATATATGCCGAGGATAGCGTCGGGTTATACTTCTGTACTAGAGTGCTGGTGAGGTCTTCTGTAAATTACGTCATCAGGTAGCGGCCGGCAGCAAGTTGTGTCCCTCGTTGCTATGGTGTTGCTATGGCAGTAACTAAAAAGTTACGTGGTGAATTCTTTTTTTTTTTCTAATATGAGTTTTGACACAGTGGATGATGCATTCAATACAATTTATCCGAGTAAAACGCTGAAAAATTGAACTCGTCATCTGCCCTTTATTCTTTGAGTTAGCAGGAGTTTAATTAGTTGGTGGAGTTGGTTTTTTAAAAATCTGTGCAGTTTGTTAATTATTTCTTAGTTTCAGGGCTCCGGAGTGGCTAAGCTAGCACGAGTCAATGTTGCCTGCTGAGTATGCCAATAAAAAACAACATATGCATGCATGAGACTCACCGATGACCCAAGCAATCAATAATGTTGGCTATGTTTTCAGGATAAGTTATAAAAACTTACAATTGCATGTCAATAATCATAGTATGAACAACAACATTTGTAAACTAGAAGCTCTGCAGGTAACAGGCTGTCAAGGCAAGCAGGAAGAAGTGACATTACATAATTTTTTAAAAACTTTTTTTACCTTTGATTTTGATTGGGAATGAAAGGGGCTTACCCCTATCTCCCTAATCAATCACCCTGACACACTGTACTGATTACTCTTTGACCACAACATGGCTTCGTTCAAACAGTTACATCTGTTAATATCCTTTTTTAAAATGTTTTCATGATTTAACAAAAATTAAAAGGGCTGCTAAAGACAACACTGATATATACGCAGATGTAAATAGAACATGTACATGAATATGTTTTTAGAACTCTGTAGAATAATAAAATGTTTTTTTTTTTAAATCCACGATGAACTGAGGGAGCAAAACGTGAGCCGCGAAGTAGCGAGAGATGACTGCAATTCTATCCCATATTGATCAGACATCACTTCAACACATGCAGCTATATTATGTCACATTACCCAAGTTCAACCATTTTGACTGCTATGACTGCATAAGCAGTTCTGTGTAACTTGCAAAATAACATCGCATGGGTGATACAAACAGAAGCGACTCAATAAAACAAGCAGAGCATAAGACAAATAGCTTACTACTTACAACATGAAGAGCACATTACAGCAACCGAACCTTAATAAGACATGACAGGAAATCACGTTGTTTGAAGAAAAGCACAAGATGTCTGCGTGAGAATTCCCTTAAATGAGCAACCACATCTGAGAGCTTTAGGCATCTGTTCCCTCACGAGGAGCTTACGGAGACAGATGTAAGACTGTCTACCCTGTGTGATTTAGGCCCTTCCACCCTTTGACCATCAAGGAACTGCTGACTGAAAATGCAAATAGGCCTTACCCTTTGGTGACATTTTCAACACATGACACAACCACCTGTCCACAAAATCACAGCAACAAAAACTGGATAGATGTAATCTGACTTTTCTGGAGCATGCATCAAAATTAAGTCTATAACTTGTGTTGGTTAAACCACGGGTGTTAAACTCATCTTGGGTCGCGGGCTACATTAATCGCAAATTACATCTCCTGTATGCCAGACCAGTCAAACATGTTAACTTACCATCAATGCCACTGAAAGATGAAAATTCAAGTGAATTGGATGTCTATCCTTGTCAATGGCAGACTATGAGTTGCATCACTTCTTTGGAATTTGAAGATACTTACGGGTCGCTTCCCAAGCATTTTGCATCATTTCCTGTTGCGTTTGGAGCATTTACAGGTTACCTCCTCTTGTTTGGCATCACTTCTTGTTGATTTTGGGACATTTTTTGGGTCACTTCCTTGTTAACTCACTGGCTACCATTGACTGTGCCCGGCGTCCAGTCAATTTTGACTGGGAGGGGGCGAATGAACGAACAAAATGGCACTGAAAGATGAGCATTCACAACCTAGCCTTCCAGTAAAATTGGATCCTTGTCAATGGAAGGCAATGAGTTTTTTTTTTTTTTTTTTTAATACTTTTATATTTGCAAATCACTTTTGAGATTTTAACTTATCCTGCACTGTAAAGGAAGATGTTCCACAATTTCATTGTACAACTGTACACTGACCTGCCACTTTATTAGGTACACCACGCTAGTAACTGGTTGGACCCCCTTTTGTCTTCAGAACTGCCTTAATTCTTCGTGGCATAGATTCAACAAGGTGCTAGAAGCATTCCTCAGAAAATTTGGTTCATATTGACATGATGGCATCACACAGTCGGTGCAGATTTGTCGGCTGCACATCCATGATGCGAATCTCCCGTTCCACCACATCCCAAAGATGCTCTATTGGATTGAGATCTGGTGACTGTGGAAGCCATTTGAGTACAATGAACTCATTGTCATGTTCAAGAAACCAGTCTGAGATGATTCCAGCTTTATGACATGGAACATTATCCTTCTGAACGTAGCCATCAGGAGTTGGGTACATTGTGGTCATAAAGGGATGGACATGGTCAGCAACAATACTCAGGTAGGCTGTGGCGTTCCAACGATGCTCAATTGGTGCCAAGGGGCCCAAAGAGTGCCAAGAAAATATTCCCTACACCATTACACCACCACCACCAGCCTGAACCGTAGATACAAGGCAGGATGGATTCATGCTTTCATGTTGTTGACGCCAAATTCTGACCCTACCATCCGAATGTCGCAGCAGAAATCGAGACTCATCAGACCAGGCAACGTTTTTCCGTCTTCTATTGTCCAATTTCGATGAGTTTGTGCAAATTGTAGCCTCAGTTTCCTGTTCTTAGCTGAAAGGAGTGGCACCCGGCGTGGTCTTCTGCTGCTGTAGCCCATCTGCCTCAAAGTTCGACGTACTGTGCGTTCAGAGATGCTCTTCTGCCTACCTTGGTTGTGGTGGTCATTTGAGTCACTGTTGCCTTTCTATCAGCTCGAACCAGACTGGACATTCTCCTCTGACCTCTGGCATCAACGAGGCATTTACGCCCACAGAACTGCCGCTCACTGGAAATTTTTTCTTTTTCGGACCATTCTCTGTAAACCCTAGAGATGGTTGTGCGTGAAAATCCCAGTAGATCAGCAGTTTCTGAAATACTCAGACCAGCCCTTCTGGCACCAGCGACCATGCCACGTTCAAAGTCACTTAAATCACCTTTCTTCCCCATACTGATGCTCGGTTTGAACTGCAGGAGATTGCCTTAAACCATGTCTACATGCCTAAATGCACTGAGTTGCTGCCATGTGATTGGCTGATTAGAAATTAAGTGTTAACGAGCAGTTGGACAGGTGTACCTAATATAGTGGCCGGTAAGTGTATAATGACAATAAAGGGCTATTCTATTCTATTCTATTCTATTCTATTCTATTCTATTCTATTCTATTCTATTCTATTCTATTCTATTCTATTCACTGTCTTGGAATTTGAAGACGTCACTTACGGTCACTTCCTGTAAATTTTAGATCACTCCCTGTTGACTTTTTGCGCATTTCCAGGTTACTTCCTGTGCATTTGGTGTCACGTCCTGTTGGTTTTCGGGCATTGTTGAGTCAATTTCTTGTAAACCCATTGGCTGCTATTGACGTACAATCCGTTTCGACTGGGAGGGGGCCAATAAACGAATGCAACTGCGGACATGAAAGTGAGCCAAGTGCAGTAGTTCACGCACTCAATCACGCAAATCATAAATCTACAGTCTTACAGCACAAATGTCAAAATAAAAGCATATGATTTTTCATGTACAGCAGTACTTCTCTAATAGTGGGGCGTGTCCCCCAGGGGGGCGCAGAGCGATGCCAGGGGTGTAATTGCAAATTCACTGACTGGTGGCAGTGGCACTCTCATTTTCAGAGTGTGCGCAGCATTTTTGAACCAAAAAAGAGCACACAGCAAAGAGCACTGAAGAAATAAAGAACTAAGATGGGGAACTATGACGAAGAGTATGTAGCGTTTTGCTTTTGGCTTTGACTTTTAATTCAGTGGGAGACATGGAAAGACTTGTCTCTTTACTGTGTCTAAAAATGTTTGCAGCGGACAGCAGGGAGCCAAATTAATAGATAAAACTAATGCTATTTTTAGGCCATGACGTCGCCATCGTAACGTTGAAGTTCATTACAGACACGCCCTGGCATACAATCCATGTTATTTCTGCTTGTTTTCGCCGTAAATTTTTCAACAACAAAAAATGCCGATCAAACACTGCTGCTATGGAACTTGTAGAAACGACTCCAGACATTACGACATATGAGGGATGTTTTATTCATGTGTTTCCCGAAACCAAAAACTGGGAGATAAAAATGTGAAGAATGGATTAATTTGGTCCAAAAGTCCAGTTTAACACAAGCAAGGTGAAGCCATTCAGATTTCATATGCAGTAAACATTGTGTTGGGGGCCATGGTCTTACAGAGGATGAAGAGGTAAGCCATTTTGATATTTTTACTTATTTTTTAGCGTGGCGTTTTCCCGTGCTGCTTCTGTCTGACAAAGAATGACCTGAAAAAAATTTAAATGGTATCTGACTGCCACTGTTGTTATGTTTTCTGTAGTAAAAAAAAAACAACTTTAGTAAGGGGGAAGTGTTAATAAATTGTAGAATTAAAATTTGTTATCAATGAAAAGCTTTGTTGTGTTCGTTGGCTGTCACTGAGTAGCATTTGCAATCGCTACACAAAAATAGCAATGTAAAATGCCCCCAAGAATGGTCAGAGACGTAAGACAACCAGAGGATATAATATATAAGAAAGACTGGGCATATGGTGGTAAAGGATAGATTGTTGAAACAGGAGAATGTCATTGTGTGGCATAAGGCAATGCACACAAGAAAAAGGTGTCAGTAAAAAAACTTTACCAGTGAATTTGGCGCCAGGGACATCATTTTCAGACAGAATTTCCATGCATTTACTATTAGGAACAAACGGGAGGTTGACCCGCATAGCAACAATTGCTAACGTCATGAATATTAATGAGCAAAAGTGACGTGTTGCTTACGGTACGCCATTAAGACAAGACCTAAAGATATTAGACCCGCGTGATTTTTTTTTTCAGCGAAAATGTGTCGAATACTGCCAACAATTTCCCACTTTCAGTGTTACATCAGTAAATCAGCGAGCATTGTTAGCATCATATCAGGTGGCATACCACGTTGCTCAGTTCGAAATAACCTCACAACATTGCAAAGGAGCTGATGCTGCCTGGAGCAAAGATAACAACTGTCCCTCATTCCAATTACACTGTCATTTTTGTTCTACTAATGTTTTTTTTTTTTTTTTTTTTTCGGTAAAACACATTTGCTTTTGTCCACAAGCACAGACAAACTCAACAAAAAATAAAAGCTCCTTTGGGCTGCTTTAAAACCACAATAATAAAATAAAAATGAAAATTGTGGAGAAGGTGGTAAACCTTGGTTCACTACATTTCTCACAGTTAACAGTACAAAACACATAAAGGAGTATATCTCTATTAAAGCAGCTTCCAGTTGGAGTTCAGAAAATTCACACAGATTAATGTTATGCTAACTCTGATGCAGGTCGGACTTTTCAGTAGCGAAATTAGTTGTGTGTTCCCCACCTCTACAACACTGACTACAAATCTTTTCTCCTCGTAGAGCGGTATACCGAAAATTTACCGTTACCAAAATTCTTCAAGATGACCGACATAATTTTGACCATGGCAGTAAATTCGGTAATTTAATAAAACACACACGAAATAAAACACATAGTCTTTTTATCCCGCTTTGACTCTGTTGTTCGGCTATGATCATTCCCCTTTTAGAAAGCAGTCAGTGTGCTTACGTATGAAGTCACGTGGTTATCAGGAAATCAAACAGAAGCCCGGTAGGCTAACGCTAGCGACTAATGCTACAAGCAAACATGATGGAATCAGGGGGTTAAAGTCATTAGCAAATCAAACGTGTGTTTGATGGAAAAAAAATGGACTGGCACATTCAGCAAGTGAAAAGGGGTCAATGTAAATCAACATAATGAAAGTAATTCACTTAATAATAGTAGGGTCAATTCTGTCCTTACAACATATGGGAAGACAAGCGAAATTACGTATATAATGCAAACCTACGCTATTGCTTTGAGTGTATAGTTTGGATGTGACTTTTTTTTTAATTCAGGCAAATTGATGCGCTTTTCGTCTTTTCTGTTACACATAAAACAATGTTAATTAAGTTATACTTAATTAGTAAGGACACAATGTTATGCAGAGGTGTACTTATAATAATAATAATAACAATCATTTTATAGACAAACAATACTGTTTACTAGGGCTGCAGCTATCGATTATTTTAGTAGTCGCTTAATCGAGTAACTACTTTGTTCGAATAATCGAGTAATCGGATAAGGAACATTAAAAAATTAAAATACCTGAATTGAGCCTCAAACGGTATTAAAAAATATATATTAAATAAGGATCTATGTACAACAAAAGAACAATTGGCTAACTTACATACCAAAAGTCCGCTAGCTTAAATGCTATAAAACGCTAACATTTCTTTTTTACAATGCTCATAACAAATGGTTCGGACACATATTCCCACAAAAACAGCTAAATATACCTATAAACTAAATTATGAATGCATTAAAAAAAAAAACATGAGCAAACAAAACAAACAAAAACTTATGTTGGTATTAACATGTAGCAGCTGGATTCGGCCATGTGAAATGAGGCAGACTAGAAGGCAGTGTATCCAGCCAAATCAATAAAACTCAATGCAAACACTTTCAAAATAAACCATTACAACGCCACTTTAATTATACGAATACTCAAAGCAGCAAAATATAATTCGAATCTTTTTTTTCCTAATCGAATACTCTAGTTAATCGATTAATCGTTGCAGCACTACTATTTACAGTAAGTAGCAGCAGTGACTGGGGGGGGGGGGTGCGAAACGTTTACGTCTTCCTGGTGGTGTGTGTGTGTGTGTGTGTGTGTGTGTGTGTGTGTGTGTGTGTGTGTGTGTGTGTGTGTGTGTGTGTGTGTGTGTGGAGAGGGAAGGGGGGGGCGTAGGAGAAAATAATTAAGAAGCACTGATGTACAGTATGAACGAGCTACAAGTGACATAAATTTGACACCCCTGGCTAAAACAATGCTGGAGTTTGACTGAGACTATCAAGGCCTTCATATGTCTATGTGGCCAGCACATCCATCAGCACTGGAGTACTTGTAGCTGCCCTTACAGTAAAACTGTTGTTACATAAAAATTTGACAGGACAAAGCTTTAGTGCATGTGAATGTGTTGTCTCCCCGCGTGGCCGTCTTTCTACACCATCCATCACTCGAGGCTTTCGCCACTTGGCCAGTTAATTACGCTTTCCTGTTCGCTCACGCACATAAAGAAAACAAGCCCCTTCCACACTGTTTGGACAGACTTCCATTCTCCCTCACTCCCCCTCGCCGACCTCTCCCGCCGCCCTCGGCAGGGCCGGAGCAGGATTTACTGTCTCTTTCATCGACTTTATAAAGGGTAAATAGTACTGGGAGGACTCGGCACTTAAATGACATCTGCTTTATCGTGCAGCTCACTGATGGCTTGCGAAAAATACCCCGACGTAAACAGACTGTTTGTATTGGTTAAAAAGAAGAAAAGCATTTCTATTGACTACGCCATTTTCACACAGTTCGTTGCGTTTACATCGTTTTCGGCAAAGAACATGCGCTTCTAATTGGAATGAGTGCTTTTTGCATCTGTGAGGTCTTTCACGGTAGATTATTTGGAGCTGCGAAAACAAATCGAAATGGGAAAGTAATGAAAGATTCAACAGGCGAGCTGGAGGCGCAGGGTTTCTACGGGTATCAGCAAATCTCATTTAATGCTTTTTAATGCCACTTTAAACTAATTTAATGCCCATGCCCAACCGCAGATTGTTTCAAACACACACATTGGAAGTAGTAGTTTTTAACCGATATCTCGATATTATCCAACTATTAAAAATCCAATACCAATATAAAAGCGGTCCGATATATACGGTCGTGGACTTAACATATTATGGCTAATCACGGGCGCTGGAGGTCACTCACAGCAGGGGGTACTGAGGATCTTGTTGAGTGTTAACCATCCAAAAACAGCCGTTTCGGTCCAAATTTTTCATGCTCGCAGGTTTTCTCCATACAAGGCGTGCACAATGGCAGTAAGCACGCATGCTGGATAGTTTATGTACTACTGCTAGGCTTGTACAAAGGCAACGTTCTATTTTACCTACAATTTGTGTTGGAGTTTTGTATTGGAAATAATAACGCCCGTGTATTTTAAAGCAAATTATTACAGCTCGACGGCACAATGACACACGAACACCTTTGAAAACAAAAAGGTGCAATAAGCCTGATTTTCACAACACTAATATAAATTGCACACGAATATCCAAAAGCACTCTGCCCGGCAGCAGCTCAACAGCAACAACAACAGAAACAATTATAATGTGGCTACAATGCAAGAAAATCGTATCTATTTGAAGACATAGTAGATAGAACTATCATATTAATCGTTTTCATTTTCAAAATTTAGAAAGTTTCACTGTTTTTGTAGAGAAACAAATCGCTAATTCGTTTTTGCGCCATGTTAACGCCTCCTCTGTCAACAGTTTCCAATAGTGTCTTATTCAACGTGACCCAGTGGCAAGCAAGGTGTAGGGTGGTGGTCATGTTTCAACATATGCCAGTATATTTAAACTGCAAAATTAAATACTCTATTGTTTCAATAGGTTTTTTTTCCTCCCCAACACAAGGGGGGGCTGCAGCACACTCAGCACCCCACTTCCCACGCCACTGTGGCTAATTGTATAGTGATGCCACACTGGATACTTTAATAATGATGAATGTAACAACATCGGGCTTCTGCTTCCTGCCTTCGACGGGGGCGGACGTCTTTGCTCCCTGCTCCAGCTTGCTGCTATCTTTGTCAGTTCTAGTCTGTCTGCTTTTTTTGTATTTCCTCTGTGGATCAACTGTGCTGGTCTCTCATACGAAAATGGATTTGATTAGTTGGTCTCTCAGCGCAAATGACAAGATTTTTTCAACAAGACACGGTGCACCAGGGGAGCCGTGTTGCCCCGACGGGAGCTTCGCTACTGGATATGTGAGAGATTAATGGGATCACTGGAAGCCAGCGTTTCTTACTGTCCTATCTGTGAAAGTGATCGAGGATATTTGGCTGTTTGGCGTGACGGTTGTGGGGTTCCTTCTGCTTGGCTTAGGAGGTGCCCTGCTTTAACGGAAAGTCCAAGACGGCAGATTTCAAGGAAATCAACAAATTGACCACGGATCAAACGGTGCATTGGAGGACCGCGTCGTGGACTCGCGGTTCGGTCCGAGGAAGGATGGAGAAAAGTGGATGCTACCTTGCGCCAGGTGACGGAAGTGTCGAGGCAGACCGCAACTGTTGGCAATAAATTAAAAGACCTGAGGTCTCGCCTACAACATGAGGAGCGCCAATTTGACTGAAGACCAACCGTACTTGGACATATTAAATTCTTATTCGGCTTAATTTGATTGTTTTAATTTTCCTTTCTCTTTCCCGAACAACCTTACCCCACCCCTCCCTTCTCCTGGAGAGAGCCGCGCAGATGGCCCTATCTCTTGCCCTTGATCTCTTCCCAATGCTGGTCGCGGGGCCCTGCGACTCTTATTTTGTCTACACACACGTACAAACACTCATACACCTGTGCATAACCCCCCCCCCCCCCCATGTTCATTCGCTGCCACCCTCCCAGTTCAAACGGATTGGACTCGTGATAAACTCCTTCGAATTCACAGCAGAAGGATTTGTTTTTCTGTTTATCAGTTGTTTCGTCAAGTATCATAGAATGAATGGTATCGATAATTGTTGTGTCGCCATATCTTCAGATCATCGTTATCGTGAGCCTTGTATCGCATCGTAAGGTACACCTCATTTCCAAGCATTTTGAAAGATTCTGTATTCTAAACCATTCACTGGAGGTTGTTGAAAGGCAATCTGAATTGAAGAGTCCACTTTAAAACACTTACCGCAAAGTACTGAAAGCAGACTCAAGAGTTTCTTCCAAACCAATGCTTGAAACCCCCCTCCATTGACGACAGCCACCTGCCTCTTCTCTGTCTTAACTGTGACACCAGATAGAGAGAGATGGAGTTTGTTTTGGAGGGGGGCTGTTCTGACTCAGACAGCGAACACTCCCACTTTTCTACAGCTTATTTAGAGAGAAAACAAACTACTACTAATGCATTGAATCCTCCCTCGGCCAAACAGAGGAGGAACATGTACAGTAAGAACAACCAACACCTAGAGAAAGTGTGCATGTGATTAGTCAGCTCAGAATGAGGCAAAAGGGTGTACTCATGCGCATATATTTATTGATGGTATTAATCTTAGATATCAAGAAGATACAGTGGTACCTCAAGACACGATATGAATTCGTATTATTATTTCTCCGTATAACAAATCTCGTTTCACGCCTAATTCGTTCCAAGCTCTACTAAAACCACCACCTTGAATAGCGTTCTGTATGAATGCTATTTTCAGACCGTGACGTCACCATCGTAACGCGGAAGTGGGTTGTTACATAAACGCCCTCGCATACAATCCATGTTATTTCTGCTATTTTCTCCGGTAATCTTTCAAAAAAGAACATGCCGATTGAACACTGCTGCTATGGAACTTTTAGAAATGACTGTAGACATTATGACGTTTGAAGTGTTTTCTTCACACGTTTCCCGAAACCAAAAATTCGGGAGGAAAAAATGTGAAGAATGGATTTACTTGCGCGGATGACCAAAAGACCAGTTTAACGCCAGCAAGGTGAAGCCATTCACATTTCATATGCAGTAAACATTTTGTTGTGGGCCATGGTCCTACAGAGGTTGAAGAGGTAAGCCATTTTGATATTTTTACTTTTTTTTTTTTAGCGTGGTGTAGCCGTGCTGCTTCTGTCTGACAATGAATGACCTGAAAAAAATTTAAATGGTACCTGACTGCAACTGTTACCTTTTCCGTTGTAAAAAAAAAAAAAAAAAAAACTTTAGTAGGGGCGTAAGTGTAAATAAATTATAAAATAAAGATTTGTTATTTATGAAATAATTAAAAGTGTTCGTTGGCTGTCACTGAGTAGCATTTGCTATCGCTACACAAAAATAGCAATGTAAATTGCCCCCAAGAACGGTCAGAGACGTAAGACAACCATACAATATAATATATAAGAAAGACAGGGCAATTGGTGGTAAAGGATAGATTGTTGAAATAGGAGAATGTCATTACCAGTGGCGTAAGGCAATGCACACAAGAAAAAGGTGTCGATAAAAAAGATACTTCTGGAGCAGGTAGACTCTTTTTCCCGTGTTTTTCAGCACTCGACACTCAAGCCATCTGTTTAACTGAACATTTGCATGTTTTTCCACACCTTTATCAGTGAATTTGGCACCAAGGACATCATTTTCAGACAGCATTGGTAGGTTTAGCTCAGTAAACATCTCGTTCGTACACTATTTCCACATATTTACTATAAGGTTGACCCACCTAGCAACAATTGCTAACGTCATGAATATTAATGAGCAAAAGTGACGTGTTGCTTGCGGTACCCCATTTGCTGTCACATCCTTTGATTGCCTGTCTTTATTTGTAAAGCTTTGTCGCCCCCCCTTTTTGCGCTTAAAGCAGAATTTCAGGATTTTTCACTTAAGGCTTAATGTTTGAGTTAGCAGGGTCTTAGTCAGTTGGTGGAGTTGATTTCAACAAATTCCGTTTCGTTTGCTAGTTATTTGTTAGTTTCAGGGCACCAGAGTGGCTAAGCTAGCGTGAGTCAATGGCACCATTATAGCATGCCAATAAAAAACGATACAAATCTACGAACAGATCCAACATAGTCAAATAAATTCAAAACACAGATCATTGTTTGAAAACACATATGCGCCCAAAACAATGTCACACCAAACTGCGGTAATTCATTGCATTCTGCAGGACTATTTTTTTAGATGAGTAATACGACCGCAATAAAAAGGGAATGCTTCGGTTACTCGTTCTCAAGCTGCATTCGAGCCAGGTGGGAAGTCGGACTTATCCCGCTCGGAGGGTACCAGTTGCAAGCAGTGTTTTTCAACGTTTTCTGAGACACTGCACGTTTTGACATAGGAAAAAATGTCACGGCACACCACAAACCAAAAATGTTCCAAAATTAGTTCCTGTACAGTATATTTAATTTTCCAATATTTTCTCAATATTTATTCTAACTTAGTGTAACTCAACCCTGTTTAGATGAACACAAAGCCGATATCCTGGCTGGAATTGAAGAAAGACGCACACGAAGCTGTTCTTCAACAGCTCTTTGTCTCTGTTTTTTATTTTTTTATTTTTTTATCGCAGTTAGGCTTGAAAAGCTCAGACTTATCAGACAGGGGAACATCAGCAATGTCTTTAACCGCATCAGGGCCGAGCATCTCGCTGACATTTACTTTGCAGGCAGGTAGTATTCATTTCTCTGCCACAATATGGGACTTTTTAAATTTAGCTACAAGTTCAGCAACAATGTAACTGACTTTGAGGGCTTTCTCATTTACCTTTGTAGTTTTTCCTCCAAAAAGTTGGCTTTTTTTCTGTTTTCACAAGGCGAACAAAATAGTCCATCGACTTGTTTTGAAGCGATGGGTGTTTCATTTGGAGATGACGTTTAAGCTTGCTCGGCACCATGGCACTGTTGGATAGCTGCTCGTGTCGCATTTAAGAACTGCTCTGATTTCTAGCCATCGGCCACCTTGCCGTCCTCGACAATGTTTTGGAATAAAACACAGAGGGAGGATTGACGGTTGTCACATATGGATAAAAGAGAAAAATTTCGTGTATATCGACACTTGACGAGTATAATCCAACGGCGTACAGTCGACGTGCTGGGGTCCACATTGTCGCGGACAGCAAGGTGGCTAGAAATCCAAGCAGTTCTTTTACGCGACACGAGCAATACCTCCCTCATTTACACACAACCGAAACCTTCTACCTAGTCCTTCCGTCCTTCTGCGATATTGGACAATTTCTCGCGGCACAGGGCACACCTGACAATCTCTCACGGCACACAAAAACACTGCCTTAAAGCATTCCAATCGAACGTAAACAGCAAAGATGGCTGATCGCCACAAGTTTTTTATTTTGGCATTCAATAGACATTTTGACCTCCAGCAAACCTGACTTCTCATAAGCGATCAAATAGTGGAGGCGTACCAACGATACTTTTCCAGATCAGACGTTGGAAATTCTGACTTTGCACCTTCCTTGAATGCAGCATCAGTCTGCTGAGTTAATTCACGGCCGGCAACATGGCAAAATGTGCTTTTAGAGGCTGCGGAAACATACAGAAGAAACGGAGAAAGGAAAGTTTCCACAAATTCCCGATGAAGAACGAGGAAAAATATAAACTGGTCACGTGCTGCTGGCTAAATACATTAAAAAAATCAGCGGTGAAAAAAAAACCCGATGTGATATCACTCTGTCCTGCTCCTCTGCAGAGCTTCTGGATTACAAATGTTGCTGTTCATACCACAGGTTGCGCTAGACTTTTTCATTGTCTGTCATTTTGACTGACAGGGTCATAAAAATCCAGTCATAATCTATTTTTACCCGTCACTTAAATTTTTAAAATGATGATAATGACATTGTGGTGACCCTTTGTTTGGCATAATTCACCTTCCGTACTTGTGTGTCCATTTGGCCGAGCACGTTACCGGCTACGACACAATCACGTGACAGAGACACTTAAGAGCCGCGCGCGTTGCGGCTTGAATAGAGAGTTCACAGAGAGCAACAAAGCTACAGTGGCTGGACACAGCAATTCGAGCAAACAAGACTCTTAACATTGCATACCGCTTCAACATATTCAATAGTATTTAGTTTTCATTCATTTTAAATTAATATTCTGTCCGAACAAGTTTAACAGAGAATCCACACTGTGCCATCACACATCAAGCAGATGAATATGTAACTTTTTCTCCGCAGTGACAAAAACAGCTGACTGTGGCCCCAGTAGGTAGGCTACATATAGAACAATGAAATTAACAGTTCACCTGCTGTGGCCTGAACGGAGTCTTACACCTTCCTCCTGGTGCGCATGGACTTGAATTGCGTGCCCGCTTGTGCAGTCCCTGTTTTTTCACCTCTTTTATCAACACCATCGTCGTTTTGGGGCTTTTTGAAGAAACTTCGGACACTCAGTTGCCTTGACATTTTTCAGAGTAAGGCCAACGACGTCATGCATCAAGAGAGACAATAGCTAATTAATATGCTCACTCGCCACCCTGTGGTCTGGGGTGTGAATTGCAACCTGTCAAAAGGACGGATGGACTTCAGTTTTTTCCGTCACCGTTTTAAAAAATCGGTCAACGAAGGAAAATATTCGGTTAACGCGACCCCTGGTTCATACTGCAATTATTGACATGCCATGGTAAGTTTTAATACCTTTATCCTGAAAACATAGCCAACACTATTGATTGCATTGGTCATCGATGATTTTCATTTGTGCATATGTTGTCTTTTATTGGCATGCTATAATGGTGCCATTGACTCACACCAACTTAGCCACTCCGGAGCACTGAAACTAACAAATAACTTGCAAACTAAACGGAATTTGTAGAAATCAACTCCACCAACTAACTAAACCCCTGCTAACTCGAAGATTAAGCCTTAAGTCAAAAATCCTGAACTTCCGCTTTAAGTAACTAGTTTGTTAGTTTGTTCTACAGATGTTATCACATAACTACTCGAGCTAGTAACAAACACTGAGTGCTAAAAGACGAGCAAACTTTGACAGCAGTTGCTGTTTGTGCATTGATTATGCATTGATTGTAAGTTTGTTATACATGAGCATTGTGTAGGATTTTGTGGTGTGTATATACATACATATACACATAGTCCCTGGGTTTTGCCGGAGTCCTGTCCGCCATTTTGTCTCCAATCTTTTTTTTTTTTTTTTTTGTCGCGTATACAGTTCCTTCTTCAGGGTTACCCCAGGATTTTTCCATTCAAATTTAAGACTTTTTAAGACCTTTTCTAGACCATATCCAATTAAATTTAAGACCAATCTCGCACCTATTCTGGCATACATTTATGAAATACTGCAAAAGAATCTGACAAAATAACTAAGCATAAGACGGATGTGATTGTTATCGACGGCAATTGAAAAGGCACAATAAACAGTACAAACGGTGTTATGTATAGGTATTGCCTCTGTGGATGCTTCACAAGCAACAAATGTGCGCTCAGGCTTGCAGCTCTTTTCCCCCTCACTCGGGTGCGTGACTTCTTTATGGGAGCAAACGGCTCTTCCTTGTGTGTGCGCGTGCGCTCCTTTTCGTGTGCGCAATTACGTTCATCTTTGTGTTTACATGCACTCTGACTCGCCTGCGGAACTACTACTTGCTCTGAGCTTCCTGCTCCAAAATAACGTCACCTCTGCCTTAAGAGTTGGCATCGAGTCACAAAGAGCTCACGTTATCTGGCTCAGAGGGCTAGGTGCTTCTGGCAGCCGAGGTGACTGTTGAGGTTAGCGTCAGGTTAGCTGAGCAGAACTGGGATATGGGTGCTTGCCTCCGTGTAGCTGCTGAGCATGCTAAATGTTTAGCACTCTTTATGTGCGACTCCAAGGCAATATGTCCCATTTAGCCGAGTTTTTACGCCACAGGCTGCACCGAGCCTCCCACTAATTCCCTGGTACAGCCTGAACCCAGTGATATTTTGAGTCGCTCAACCACAATGTTTTAAATCTGCACTTTCCCATCCCAAGGTTGCTGCGCCGACAACGACAGCTAATCAGTGACTGACCGTACGTAAAGCTCCAACGTAATGCTGCATTTTCGAAAACGCGGAAATTTGGATTTTCCGAAACAGTGCATTTACAATGCATCGGTCAAAGATCGATAAAGTCGGAGAAAATGAAAAATAATTATATGACACAACGTTCCATTGTTATTAGCTATATCACGCAGATAAGACAGGGAAAAATTAACACATTTGAGAATGAAATTCAAGACTTGTTAACAAAATGCAAGACCTTTTCAAGGCCGTAATTTAGGGTTATCAAGTTTAAGACGTTTTTAAGACCCCGCGGGTATCCTGTTATTGTACCTCACAGTACTTTTTCTAATAACTTTATTTTATGACATGACTGTTTTGCCCATTGGCGAAATGTGTATAGAAGAATTCCTTTTTTTTATTTTATTTTATTTTATTTTGAATGTCGTTTCTTCGCAGCACAGCCCAAACTTTTTGAACGACCGTCACCGTTCGAGTATCAAAATGACCGGAATTTTTGCACGATGGAGGGAATTTTTTAAATGTCCCCCAAAAAATTTCCGTTCGCCCATAAACACAGGGTTTTGGGGATTTTTTTATTTTTTTTTAAAAATGTATATAGTCTTACAATATTTAGACCAAATCACATACTTTACATATCAAGTTGCAGAATTTGCCAAAAACTTGCCCATTTATTTCTAATGGCATGCCATTAACGGCCATGTAGATTAGGTAATTTCCTCTTCATTTTCAATAAATATAGTGGTGCAATATAGGCACTTTTCCCATAACTTAAGTTGAAATTTTTTTATTTTTCACAGAATGTTTATTTGGAAAAACCTTTAAAGTTGTTACATTTATCATTATTAAAGCATCCAGTCAGGCATAACAACAGGATTATCCATAATGTGTCCACAACCGTATCGAATTTTTGGAGATTTGACGATATCGGGATATCAGTTGAAAAGTCATTCTCTGACAACTCTACATCAAATACAATAACAAAAAAACACAGGAGGTTAAGAATGAAATAAAATTGACGCAGGCAATTTTTAATCGACACTAAATTGTAATCCATTATCTCAATGAATTTAGTCCAATGAATGCATTTTGCAATGCAGAGACTAAATTGTTGTCATAGAACAGCGTGCGCGTACCTAGCAGTCATTATCTCATAACGTGAAATGTTTTGTACTGCTGCTTGAATGAAAGGACAATAGAACAGCACAGTTGCAAAAGGAAGATTCAATGTGGTGCAAGGTTGGTTGCAAGATGTCCATGTTAGACAATATCATGTCATTGATTTCTCAGTGAACACAATTTCTACTAATAATAGAATTTAGGCTTCAGTCCAGGACTTAGAGCCAGGAAGGTAATCGGAAACTGTTTATAAAAATGACACCCTGGTGAGAATAAAAGAGATTGAAAAGAACACATTGAGATAAGCCCTAACTAGCTCTTATTTCTTGCTAATTGAGATGTCTAGACACATTCAGTTTAAACTCCAGAGATAAGGAAGTGGGGCGAACGATAATGGTGGAGCATAGTGTGCACTAATCCACTTAGCAAATCAAAATGTACTATCAGGATGCAGGAAAATGACTGGCTTATCAATATTTTTCCAGATGCACATTTTGCTATTTTAGTCTTAAAGGGAACAATAGCATCATGCTAACACACTTGTATTATAAATGTTTCACCAATGTTACTGATTTTTTTTTTCTTATTCTGCGATTTGACAGTTATACATTATAATGAAGACTATGTTGGTGTTACTGCTAGCTTTGGGAAAGGAGCTTTGGAAGTCACAATAAGGCAACAGTAATGTAGTAGTGAGTACACCCCTATGAAAAAACGTACATCCCTAAATGTCCAAAATGAGTACTTCTGCAGCAATGCTGACAGCACTCCTGTAAAGAGTCACATGGCATTTTGGAGGGAAAACAAGCAGTACTCCATTTGGACATTTAGGGATGTATGTAGTTTCTAAGGGGTGTACTCACTTTTGTTGCCAGGGGCTTCGATATTAATGGCAATATTTTGAGTTATTTTGAGGGGAAAATAAATTAACTGTATTATACATGCTGCACACAGACTACTTTTCATTGTGTCAAAGTGTCATTTTGTCAGTGTTGTCCCATGAAAAGATATACTTAAATACCTGCATAAATGTGAGATTGTACTCACTTTTGTGATACACTGTATACGTTTTGGGCAAATTTTGGCCGAATCGAATGTTTTTAGCAAAAATTGTATACAACTTTTATGCCCCTTAGCATGCTTAGCATCAAGTATTTTTATGTATATGTGCTTAAAAAGTGAGCATGATGTAACAGAGCTATGACATCATGTGTGATAAATACCCACAACAGCATTTTGGGTGTGTGCAGACGCAAACACATTTTTATGGAAAGCAAGTTTAGAAATGCAGAAGCATGCTCCCGTCCGTGCTTTTCACTTGATTGTCGGACTGAGAGGTCAAAGGGTAACTAATTGTGCGACTCATGGAGGTCAGCGGTAGATTGGCCTTCTGCCAGAACACTGGAACACTACCTGAAGAATTGCCAGGAAATGACAAATGAACCCGCTCCTCGCTGCTGATGACCCCTGTCGATGGCACGCGTCAAATCTTAAGTGTTTGTGCTGGAGTTGACAATTGACGTGTTTGAGATTATTTTTCCTCATTGCCCTCATATTGCCTCTAGTGCTGTGTGCAAAGTTGCCAGATGGGAAAAACAGTCTCCAGCCCATACAGAGTGTGAAACCCAACTAGTTTGACAAAAAGCAACCCAAATGACAACTTCCTGTCCAAGATAAGATGTTTCACTTATACTGTTCAAGATAAGATGTTTCACTTATACAACTCAATCTATATTTTGATATTATAACCTGAAAAAAAATTACATTAACAGCGGTACAGTTGTAAAGGAATCCTTGCTGCTTAGGCAAAAAGCATCATGGGAGATGTAGTTATTTTTAGAAAAAGTTAAAACTACTATATTATTGGCATTATTCAGAATCGTTATTTTGTCATAATGCCTATCTTCACTATCACTTTAGATTCCAATTGTACTTACTTTATTTGTATATGGCGGAAAACACAGACAAGGCTGAAAAAGCAGTTTCTGCTCTCTTGCACCCCTCTTTAAAATAAACTCTATTTTAAGCCAAAAAGAAGTGTTGTGTTTAATAGAACAAAATATCTATATGCTGCCATAGCAGTTTCATGGCACACTGAGCCAAGGTAGGTACGCGATAATATCTTGTTAAAATCATGGTGTCTTTAGTTATGCTCTCTCGTGCTCTCACCTCGAGTTACCGGAAAACCACAAAAAGGCGTATACTGCAGTCGAACACTAGCACGAGAATTATGGACACAGCAGGCTAATTGACTAGCGTGCTGTCTAAGAGTGTGACAATATCTCGAGACAGCGATATAGCGGGATATTTTGCAACCCGATTGGTTATCGATATGCTCCCGCCAAGTATCGATACTTTTATTTGCCATATTGTTCATACAATGGAGTATGGATGCTGTAAACTGCTGAATGTTTGTTGAGCAGTTCCTTGGCGGCCCACTAGGGGCGCTCAAGAGTGGCAGTGAAGGTAAAGTGCACACAAGTCGTCTAGAGAAGAAGAGAGGAAGCTCCAAGTGGGTTGAAAAAAATAAAAAAGCTTTGTGTGAATGGTGGAGGAAAAAGTGAGAAAAATATTGCTAAAAATCACAAATGTGGACACACATTAGATTTTACACCAACAAGAAAGGAAGTAAGGTGAACAAGGACTTTGCTGTACGCAATAATTGTCGATCAAAAATAAGGTTCACTGGCAGCTAGTGACCAAATGGACACCGGATTTCTTCACTGCTTCGCTTTCATCACTTGAGGTAAGAAAGTTTTGCAATGTAATTGACTTTTTAATTTGCATGTATTATTTTGATGACATTTGGTGTTGAATGGTATAAAATAAACCAGGACCCTAAACTGGATGAAAATGAGTATTGAACAAGCCTACATGAATTTACTGATTTATTTGATATTATTTGAGAACGGTTTTCCATCTAGTTTACTACACAAACTGTTATTACTGCCATTTTGATACAATAAGCTATAAAAATGGTTTGAATAGCTTCCACGATATATAAGGTGATGTGCATGATAATTATTAATGTAGCCCACATATTCAAAATAGGTATTGCATTTTTAATTTCTATACATTCAATTCATATTTTTTAATTCACACAATACTTCCAACACAAAAAAAAAATAATCTGGATTTCTACTCAAAAGGTATTAAGTAGCTCATATTTTTTGTTTTATTTTGTTGTTTTTATGGTGTGGAAGAATGTGACTGACTGAGTCCGACATCTCAAATGCTGAAGCAGATGGTGGAAGTGCTCAAACCAATGCTTTTAGCAACAAAGGTTACAGGGGGGCAAATAAGTAATTAGTCAACCACCAATTGTGGAAGTTCTCCTACTTGAAAAGATTAGAGAGGCCTGTAATTGTCAACATGGGTAAACCTCAACCATGAGAGACAGAATGTGGGGAAAAAAACATAAATCACATTGTTTGATTTTTTAAAGAATTTATTTCCAAATTAGAGTGGAAAATAAGGATTTGGTCACCTACAAACAAGCAAGATTTCTGGCTGTCAAAGAGGTCTAACTTCTTCTAACGAGGTCTAACGAGGCTCCACTCATTAACTTTATTAATGGCACCTGTTTTAACTCATTATCAGTATAAAAGACACCTGTCCACAACCTCAATCAGTCACACTCCAAACTCCACTATGGCCAAGACCAAAGAGCTGTCGAAGGACACCAGAGACAAAAACATAGACCTGCACCAGGCTGGGAAGACTGAATCTGCAATTGGTAAAACGCTTGATGTAAAGAAATCAACTGTGGGAGCAATTATTAGAAAATGGAACACATACAGTACAAGACCACTGAAAATCTCCCTCGATCTGGGGCTCCATGAGAGATCTCACCCCGTGGCGTCAAAATGATAACAAGAACGGTGAGCAAAAATCCCAGAACCACACGGGGGGACCTAGTGAATGACCTACAGAGAGCTGGGACCACAGTAATCAAGGCTACTATCAGTAACACAATGCGCCGCCAGGGACTCAAATCCTGCACTGCCACACGTGTCCCCCTGCTGAAGAAAGTCCACGTCCAGGCCCGTCTGCGGTTCGCAAGAGAGCATTTGGATGATCCAGAAGAGGACGGGGAGAATGTGTTATGGTAAACCAAATATAACTTTTTGGTAGTAACACAGGTTCTAGTGTTTGGAGAAGAAAGAATACTGAATTGCATCCGAAGATCACCATACCCACTGTGAAGCATGGGGCTGGAAACATCATGCTTTGGGGGTGTTTTTCTGCTGCAAGGGCATTGAAGATGAGACGTGGCTGGGTCTTTCAGGCATGACAATGATCCCAAACACACAGCCAGGGCAACAAAGGAGTGGCTTCGTAAGAAGCATTTCAAGGTCCTGGAGTGGCCTAGCCAGTCTCCAGATCTCAACCCCATAGAAACTCTGTGGAGGGAGTTGAAAGTCTATGTTGCCCAACGACAGCCCCAAAACATCACTGCTCTAGAGGAGATCTGCATGGAGGAATGGGCCAAAATACCAGCAACAGTTTGTGAAAAGCTTGTGAAGCGTTACAGAAAACGTTTGGCCTCCGTTATTGCAAACAAAGGGTACATAACAAAGTATTGAGATGAACTTTTGGTATTGACCAAATACTTATTTTTCACCATGATTTGCAAATAAATTCTTTAAAAATCAAACAATGTGATTTTCTGTTTTTTTTCTACATTCTGTCTCTCATGGTTGAGGTTTACCCATGTTGACAATTACAGGCCTTTCTAATATTTTCAAGTGGGAGAAGTTGTACAATTAGTGGCTGAGTAAATACTTATTTGCCCCACTGTATATACGAAGAAAAGACCCACTAATTTTATCATTGCCCCACTCCAAGCTCAACTGCTGACTGACACCTACAGCACTGTTAATTTTTGAAGAAATTAATGGTGTCATTCATCGTGATCTCTCCAAGAGATATCAGTGGTTTGTTTCCTCTATATGTGCAGGTACACAATTTGCAGTAGATTTACATTTTCCAGCAACGTTGCACAGAAAAGGTGCCACTGTTTAATAAATGACAAACAGTATCTTTTTTATTTCATTTCAACAGTTGTATCGTAGAATATCATGAATCAAATTTCTGACCAATATATCGATAATCGCCGTATCGTGATATCGTGAGATAATCGTTATCGTGAGCCTTGTATCGCGTATCGTATCGTGAGGTGCCCTGAGGTTCCCACTCCTAGACTGCTGTCCATTATCTTTTCGACCCTTGTTGCCATTTGGCTTGCTCACTATGGGATGATATCAATGTATTAGATTCATTAGATGCTTAAATCATAAAGCCTAGGTCCTAGGCTTCAAGGCTAAATACAATAGATAGATAGTGTTATGTACTCACATTTACAGAATTTGTTCCCTGATGCATATGGAGGCTTTTATTCTCAGTATCTTGCATTCACATTTTTAAATCATAATTGAAAAAATATTTTAAAAGCCCACTGCAAAAATTAAAATATTATGGTATTGGAATTCAACCTCTAAATACTGCCACTACTACTCAGAACCTTTATTTAAAACTTTAACAAGTTGTATGTACTAAAAGCGGTACAGTTGTAGACTACAGTTAAGTCAGGAAGCTGTACTAAAATATTATTTTTGAAGGAAATAGTCATCAATTTTGTCTTAATTGTCGCAACATGCCTAAAACAACTTCAAGTTAAATTGTGAAGATCATTGAAAAAAGTGACATTTATCTGATTAATCGATGAATTGTTTAATTAATCGTCCGATTAATCGATGACAAAAGTAATCGTTAGTTGCAGCCCTAATAAAAGTTACATACTTAAAAAAAAAAAAAAAAAGGGCCAATTCGGCCCGATTTCCGCTCAAGTAATCGGATCGTAGACGTCCCTATTATTCAATGCTTAAGACAGATGTCATTAAGTGTTATCCGGCAAACGATGGATGGATGTAAAAGATGTGGCTGGACATAAATGGAGTTTGTGACAAAATTTGCTTGATGACACTTAATGACATTTGTCATTAGAATTCATTAATGCTCACTAAAGCGTCATGTCGTAATTACGACTGTCTTATGACAGTTTTATGACCCCACTGTCAAATAAAGTGTTACCAAGGATGTCAGAAAGCAACATAGCAGAAATTTAAGGTGTGAGACCTTAAAACTCATTAAAAGACTTCCTTCCAAAACTGCCAAATTTTGTCAAAAGTAACCCAAATTTTATCAACTCGCCCAATACATTTTTCTCCCACCCCGAGTCTGCCCAATCTGGCAACACTCAAGTGCACAGGCACTGTTGGGAAAGCACAAACAATCTTGCCTACGGGACAATAGCATTCTTGTGCAAGCTACTTGTTCTTTTTTGAGACTTCATAAAACAGCTAAAAGTAGCTCCTGGAGTACCGCAACCGAGTAAATTATGACTCAAGGCAGAATGGGGGATGCTTATCATTTTTAACCAGTCAATAATTAGCCATCTCCCTAATGAGCTATTTGTGCAGGCTGTGCTTTTTCATTTAGCCACATTTGGCCTTTTACCTGCTCTACAATCAACAGTTACACCCTCCGCGAGCTGAAAAGATAGCAGACTTTCAGTCTGGAATGTGAACAAAATTGTCCCTCTATGTGCATTTCAGTGATGGCTGGATAAAACGCACATGACAGCAAAATCTTGACAGATGAGGGATTGTGCTTCTGTGACTGGAAGTCTTACAGAGAAAAAGAAGTCTCACTTTTATGATCATCAAATGTCAAAAAGGATTTGCAGGTGGGACATCTCCCTCAGTAGCTGCTTTAGTGTTTTGAGAGGTTTAAAAAATAATAATAATAATAATCGCCCAGACCTTTGTCAACAGTTGAGCATCCCTCACGGTGCTTTTAGAAAGTGGTAAAAATAACATCACAGTTGGAGGTTACACCCCGAACCTGCCCGTTTTTCCTGACCTAGAGGGTCAAAGTCAGGCAGAACCTAAACTCAAGCCAACACACATAAAGGGCAGTGCTTTCCTAGCCTCCATTTTCGCCCGTGACTTTTCCTGTTTTGACAGGAAACAGGCAATGATAACACAGCCATGCAAACAAGCAGCAATTGCCAGCAAACTGCTGCATGTGAAATTCATTTTCTTTAAAGGGCCTGTCAGATGGTGAATACGACCGAACAATCTTGATTTAGATCAGTACCAACAAAGTTTCCCTTCACAAGGATAGACTTCCTGCATGTTGGAATGTAATCGGAATAAAATGTAGGAAATAAACATTACAATTTTGGACACTTTTGAAAATCCGACTGGCATTTTTCACAAATTGTTGATAAGCTCAGCTGACCATTGAAATATATATCTCCCAAAATTTTGTTTCATTCAAAATACAAGTAGTCCCCGGGTTACGAACGAGTTCCGTTCCTACGTTTGCAACATAAACCAACAAAATCACTATCCAAAAAGTGCAAAAGTATTGTATTTTGTTGAGTGACGGTGGATACATTGCCTTCTTGGGCAATAAAGGTGGGAATCTTTGGGCACCTAACGATTCGATTACGATTCAGAAGCTCTGATTCGATTATAAATCGATTATTGATGCACAACACAACACCCCCCCACCCCCACCCCCCCACTTTTAGTGTGATGTACATTAGTTCAAAAATTGTTCAAAAACCCTTTCAGGCTAAACCAAACTACTATTTCAGTATCAAGTTAACAGTTAAAAACAGTAAATAAAACATTCAAGTCCTCATTCTGTATCAGCAACTTTAAACTACATCCAATTAATTTAATGTGAATCAACCGTTAAAGTTGTTAAATTGCTCCCGTTATTCCATAATTTCCCTTCTGTCTACTTTCGACATGTCATGTTTTCGACAAGTTTTAAAACTGTTTCATCATTTAAAGATAGATTTAAGTCAAGATTTTGCCGATTTAGGGGTATTTTAGATAAAAAGCAATTAGGTTCGCTACAACAGAGCCTTCTAGAGATGGCTTTAAGATGGTGGTTGTTTAACTAGCGCCGGCAAGTCTGTCATTTCGCATCTACTTCCCTGTACATGTTCTAACACTGCCGTCGTCTGTCATTTCGCATCTAGTTCTAGATATGTGTGATATCTACCATAGCTGTATGTTGCCGTATGTTTGTAGCAACAAGCAACTGGGCGCTGTCTGTAGCGGCTGTCGGCCGTAGTCATTTTTCTAATCTAGCGGCATGAGTTGAACAGGATATTTACTCTCGGTCCGTTCCTCATTGCGTCCCAAAGACCGAGCTGACTGTGTTTTATTTCCGCTTTACCTGGTATAATTGAATGATAGGAATTTGGATGTTTGTGAATCGTTCTTGAATCTTCCACGGTCGAACTGCGAATAATCTAAGAATCGGAAATTTTGCACGCCTCTAGACATGGATGGATAAAGGACAGCTGCACTCTGGTGTTGCCCACAAAAGGCTGTAAGTTGTTTCAGCTAATATATGTTTGTGTATGTATTTGTGATTAAGTTTACAACTACAGTTTGTGGAGTTACTTGTAAGAGTTTTGCTATGAGAATTGTAAATATGTTAGCCTTCGTAGCATTTAAGTTAGCCGATTTTTCTTAGGCAAATTCGGCTCATTTAATCGACTAAATTTACATATTGATCAGACTAGATGGACGTTTGAACGCCAATTGTTTTGTGTCAAGTGTTTTATTAATAAAAAGTGTGTTGTTTTGAACATAAGTGTACATACAGTACATATGTGCGTTACAGCCAGAGGTGGGTAGTAATGGGTTACATTTACCCTTTTACATTTACTGAACTAACTTTTTGTCAGTTTTACCACGTAATACTTTTTACTACTACTTGAGTAGATTTGTGAAGAACAAACACTACTCCGTTTACTCTGCTACTTTGGCCGACACTAGAGTCGTTACATTTTTCCTCTTTATTCTACATATTGACTTTATTTTTGCCAGTGGCTGTCTCAGTTACATCAATGAGTCGTCGCAACAATAACCACATGACGCCGATAGACCAATCGGAGGTAAAAATGTTTTTTCTCCACTGGGCACTCATGCTCTTTTTACGGGTGATGTTTCATACTGCAAGTGTTGTTCTGGTCTGAATACGATGATGTTTGGGTCATCTTTTTGGCCGAATATGGTCATGTAATAGGTTATAGTACAGTATAATAATAATAGTTCACATAGATGAAGTTGTGCTGAGAAAAAAATACATTATTAAGAAAAAGAAAAACATGACATTGAAAGTAGTTACTCACAAAGTTACTCATTACAAAGCATTATTTTCAATTCATACTTACTTGAGTAAATTTTTGGATGACTACGTTTACTTTTACATGAGTAATATTATTTAGAAGTAACGCTACTCTTACTTGAGTAAAAGTTTTGGCTACTCTACACACCTCTGGTTACAGCTTTACAAATTATCAAAAGTGAAGGAAGTAAAAACCTTCAAAAAACACAATTGCCTTGTTTGTTGTCTGTAAAGCGCAACAACATCACGTTTAGTGAGGACAGAACACGTCATATCAATAAAGTAAAGTAAAAATTAAGATACTGTGAGTTATAATATGGTACTGTTTATACGACAAAAAATAAATAAATCCAATAAAAAATTACTGGAGACCAAATGGCGGACGAGACCACGGCGTCGTAAAGTCGAAATCGCGTAAATCGAGTACGTCGTAACCCAGGGACTTCCTGTAGAGACTTGTCATTGATAATGTTTGTATAATTGGACTGTAATTTGAAGGAACTGGTCATTTTATGAGGTTTTAACTAATACAGTGGTACCTCGACATACAATCGCTTCGACACACGGCCTTTTTGACATCCGAGGTAAAATTTGACTCGCCATTTGTTTCTCCGACGACATGCTTGAAATACGACAACATGACACCACCGCAGACGAAGGCACAGCGGATTTTCTTGTGAGAAAAAAATCAACATAGGGTTCAAAAAGGTTGGTACAGGTGGTGAAACAAGGAAAAAGTTACCATTGAAATGATTATGCAAATTATAGAAAAGCGTGGGGTCCGTGAACTGGCTCAACAATACATCTCAACGGTCCCCCTCCGACCACCATCCGCCAGTCTTTAAAAGTCAAGGTGACGATTACTTTTTATGTAACATCGGCAAAAAAATCGCCAGCTTCGTCAGGTTCTTATCCCTTATTTCAGGACCTTATCCAACACAAAACGCCCACTCTCCGCCGCAGTTGACGGTGTTCTCAAGAAAACATTGAAAGTGAAAGTACACGCTCAACCTCACTCTGTCTCTCTGTCACGTTCAGGTTCAGCAAAAAACGTCCGCCACATTAGAACCCGATATGTTACATTTATTACAGGAATTCTTATTTTTTTATTATTATTACAATTTTTTTTTTTTGTTATAATGTGCAATGTGTTTTTATATGTGTAATTGCCATTTGTAATTATAATGTATTCTTATGAGAAAATCCTGCTCGACATACGACCATTTCAACTTACAAACAAGGTCCTGGAACGAATTAACTTCGTATGTAGAGGTACCACTGTATTCCAGAAAACTGATGATAATATGAATGGTTGAAAATTAGGCCTGCACAATATATAGTTTGACCATCGCCACCACAATGTGGGCAATAGTCACATCGCAGGACAGGCAATAGTTTTTTTGGGTTTTTTTTTTCTAACCATGCTAAATTTTGTTTTACTTCATAAAAGCAGCAAGATCCTGGACCCTGGGTCCCTTTTATATACAGCAAGCCTGGATTAATATATAGAATATGGATGTCCCCGATCGGATCACGTGCCACTGTGACACACAGACCGGCACTGGTCTGTCAACTGATCTTCATGCCAAGCTTTTGGCTTAATCTTGTGCCAGTCAAACACAGTGACGCACAAAGGAAGGCAATAAAAACAGACCACCAAAGTGACGGACACATGAAAGCTGGTGGCGTCATCACAAAGAACCAAACATGCGGCAGTGCTGACGCGAGGCAAGGAGCAATGTCACTGTCCTGCAGCAAGAGGAAGGGGCCCGGCCTTTGAAGGCCAACGGAGGTGGGGATGTTGACTGTCTCCTGTCCGAAGCTCTTTTTGGAATTTGGCCCTTTTATCTAGGCAGGAAGCACACTGTAGTGAGACACAACAAGGATGGAGGAACAAGACTATTAGAGATGCTTTGTTAATGGGCAGAGCACCTCAAACGAACAAACCCCTTTGATTGCTCCCCCTGACCTCCCCCCGATTGCCTTTGTTTATGAGCTAATTAAGCATTCTGCAGTGACTGCGGGAGACTCCGTGCCACTATCGACTATTGTACCACCGTAACTTTCAATAGATACCGTAAGACTTTTACAGCACTTTCCAACAACTACCAAGATCTAGCAAGGAATCACCGTCTAAACTGACTCGAGCTATTAGAAAGCCTGATTGTGTGTTAGGAAACACTGTGGTCCAGAAGGTCAAATCCAGTTCAAACAAAGTCTCTGGTGTCCATTTCTGGGGGAGTTCAAGTGTGCCCTGCATTCACCTCACCATTGCACTCACAAAGAGATCAAGACATAAATGCCCAGCGTGGGACGAGAGAAGCTGAGGGCAGCGGATGGTCAGAAGGTGGGGGCGAGGTCTCACTAGACTCATGGCAATGACCGTGTGAAAGAAGTGGACACTGAGGAATGCTGACAAAGGGAAGACAATTTCAGACAAAAATGACTTTGTTCGATCGTACAATTTTCCACACTCATGAAGTTCAGGCTAAAGCTTGGACTAAAGTCACGGTGTCAATTAGATCTCATGTGGAACGGACTTGACATCTCCCAGTCAAAATGGATCGGACGTCAAGCGCTGTCAAGGGCTGCTTTTGGACTGTAGAAACCAGAGTACTTAGTTCCTAACACTAAAGGCCTCTCCCGTCCATTGAGCCTGCTCAAGTATCACGTATGCAAACTAATTCGCAGTCTGAGATGTGCTGAGCAAACAGACCCGCATGCGCAGGGGCATCAAAACAAATGACTACACATGACGCACACACACATATGGATTATGGACAGTTTGCCCCGACTCCCCGCCGTCTAAGCAATCTTGAAATATTGCACATCTGGAGCAGAGAGAAAACCAAGCATTCTCAGGCTAAAGGCCGAGTTATGCTTCCGCGTCAGACCTGCGCCGTCAAGGAAGACCCGATTTACGACCCTCCGCCATAGCCTCTCTTGCTACTTCTCAATTTTCTGACTTCGCGTCGGGTCAACGCGTGTGACGTGGTGGAAATGGACTGTGATTGGTCCGCTCAGACTGTTGTTTCCGGTTCAGGGCGAAATCACCGCCATTGTCAAACATGATTTTGCTACCGCAAAAATATGGAGTCACAGGAGTGCCAAAATTAAAAATAAATATATAAATATTTAAATAAATAAATGATTAGGTAAATAAATAAACAAATAAATTTGATTGATTGATTGATTGATTGATTTTATTTCGAGCAATAACAACAAAAAACAAAAAACAACAAGTATGGAAAAAATAAAATACAATAAAAAATTAAACAGTCATGATGAATGTAACAAAAATTATAACAATACATACACGTGTAGCTCGAAAAGGAGTGGGAAGAAGCCGAGCTTTTTGAGTCCCACCCCCATTTCACTCCAAAAATTCCATAGGAATGCAGTCACTTCCCTACAACAGCTGTACTAATCATAATGACTACATTGATAATAATAATAATAATAATAGTTGCAGTAATCATAATAACACCGATATATATATACGCATAATATATATATATATATATATATATATATATATATATATATATATATATATATATATATATATATATATATATATATGTACATATATATACACATACACACATATACATACACATCACTAATAATACATGAGTAACTATTACATATGTACAAAATATTATCCATAAAACATGTAATATTTCTGCATACACCCAAGACTATTAAAGACCTCTTTCTGTATATCGTGACCAGACCTGATGTTTATACAGCAATTTGAATTTCTGAATACTTTGACATTGCTTATAATGTAATCCCAAACTGTTCCAGAGTTTTACCCCACATACAGACACGCAGAATCCTTTAAGAGTAGTACGAAATTTTGGTTGTGAAAAGTTGGCAAATCTTCTCAAATTATGAGATTGCTGTTGCACTGTAAAAAGACATTGTAGATTGAGGGGCAATAACTTATGAAATGCTTTAAATAAAAATATTGATGTGTTGTATTTCACAAGATCATTAAATTTCAACAGTTTTGATTGAGTAAATAAATCATGAGTGTGATCTAAAAAACCCACTTTATGTATAATCCGAATTGCTCGCTTCTGTAATGTAATTAATGGATATAATGCACTTTGGTAAGTGTTCCCCCATACTTCGACACAATATGAAAAGTATGGGAGTACCAAAGTGCAGTATAAAATCCGAAGTGCATTTAAATCAAGGTATTGTTTTGCTTTATTTATGATTGACAGGCATTTGGAGATTTTGTTTTTCGTGTATCTGATATGGGGTCTCCATGACAGCTTGTTATCAATTATAACGCCGAGAAATTTAGCTTCATTTACATTTTCAATTGGTAGACCTTCAATTATTATTTTCAACTCAGAATTAGCTATTTGATTACCAAATAACATTGCCTTTGTTTTCTTAATATTTAGGGATAATTTATTTATATCCATCCACTTCTTTATGGCTTTTAGTTCCTTATTAACAGTAGTTACTAGCTCGCTGTAATTATCACTACTATAGAATATGTTGGTGTCGTCAGCAAATAAGATAAGTTTTAATGCACTGGATACGTGGAAGATATCATTCATATACACAATGAAAAGTTTTGGTCCCAACACAGACCCTTGAGGGACACCACAGCTAATGTGAAGTGTGCCAGATATGTTCTCGTCCATCTTAACATATTGTACCCTTTCTGATAAATAGCTTTTCACCCAGTCCCCAGCCACACCTCTAATTCCATATTTTTCCAACTTATTTAGTAGAATTGAATGATTTATTGTATCAAACGCCTTTTTAAGGTCAATAAAAACACCGATGGCATGTTTTTTCTTGTCTATAGCAGTCGTGATTTCTTCAAATGCATCAATTATTGCCATTGATGTCGTTCTATTGGCTCTGAAACCATATTGTCCTTCATGTATTATCTGATGTTTGTCAAGAAACTTTTCAAGTCTGGAATTGAAGAGTTTCTCCAAAATTTTTGAAAAAAAATAAAATAAATATAAAGAGAAATAAATATATACATAAAGAAAAATATAACGGTATACTTTGTCATTGACATTTACTTTTGGTCATTAACAACCACAAACGGAAAAAACAATGACAATATTTTTCATTGACTTTTACTTTCTGTCATTGAACACCACAAACGGAAAAAAACAATGACAATTGTATTTTTTGCCTTTGCCTTTTCTGTTTGGCTTTCACATTGTCATTGTCATTTGTTGATCGCCTTTCCTCTTTGGGAATGTAAATGGCAAATGCGCAGAGAAATGGTCTGTCAATCAAATGACGTTGGGAGGGGCTTTCCAACCAGGAATAGTAGTCGATAACTGATTATTCCTAGTTTACCTGAAGGAAAGTGACGTCGGTCAACATTTACAACATTTATTTTTTATTTTTTTATTTTTTAATGTATTTATTTATTCATTTATTTATTTTTCATTTTGGCACTCCTGTGACTCCATAAAAAAATGGACCAAGCCGACGAGAGTATTAACGAAGAGCAAGTACGACAACTTCTACAATGTCTCGTGAAGACACTGGAAAGCAATTCGTGGGAGGAGATTGCTGAAAATACGGGGCTGGAGATCAGCGAGCGATTGAATAAAAAAATGGAAGAACCATCAAGACAAGTACAGTATATGTGTGTTCGGAATCGAATGGCCACACGAAGCGGTGACCCAGTCGGCCAAACACTACCAGCTTTTTATCACTTTATGTCGTATTTTTGGTTGGTGCACTTCATCATTTATTGTGTACATATGTTTGCTGTGAGTCTGTGACTTATTTACGAGTACACTTCACGTATATGAAGAACAAAGCACAGGTTTGGTGTCAAAAAAGTTGTTTGGATGTTTAATTTTCAACAACAGACAGTTCACACTTGATACATCATCACTGATTGAGAGCACCTCGGTGCTTTTATGATAACGTTAACATCAAGGCTTCCAACGCAGTTTGAGAAGCTGCCAGAAATCTGCTATGGCTTCCCACTGGCTGGTTGTAGCACACGGCAAACAAATCAGGCTGGAGGGCTTTGCAGACCTCGGACAAAACGCTGGTCACAGTGCTCGAAGCTAGTTTGAAGCTAGCCGCCACACCTCACTGGTTTCCACCTGAGGCTACAACTCTCTATGCGGCATCAAAAGTCGGACAGACCGCCTCGAAACAGTCTTCTGCGTCACCTGCGCCTCAATATTTGTATGATTAACATTTATTCAATGTTGAAGGTGAAGATCCACATTCAAGCGTTCCATCTTGCATTGTTTATTTATTTTTTTCTCTGTTAAACTAGACTAGAGGAAGTCAACAAACATAACGCCACACCCCTCCAGTGGCTTAGCGGTAAATTACAGAGCAATGCGTCCCCTTACCGCAGAACTATCGAACGCTCATTGACGCCCTAGTCACTTCTCCGTCACCGCAACGCAGGAGCATAACTCAGGGTTTATCCTCAACCCATTTTATTTTTTTATGACTATTGCCAAGCCCGCCCTTTCCCCAAAAGCCGCGTTGAAGCTAGGCGCTAACGCAAATGCACTGCTCCATTGCTAACCTAGCGTCCTGTCTCTCTCGCTCTTTGCTGACGTAATTTCTGCATGAATCCCAATTCGGGGGACTTGACAGTTCAGACCGCAGCCACATTCTGGGAAAATGTGGCAAAGATTGGATTTTAACCACATACGAAAGTGACCTAGAACGGATTTGAAATTGTCCACTTTTATGCGACCTGTCCGTTCAGACCATCAAGTTAATGCCTGACTGAAGTCGGAAAACCACGGAAAAATCGGATTTGTGCATTAAGACCTGCGGTATGAACCTAGCCTTAAGCCTGATTTATGCTCCTGCGTTGCAGTGACAGCGAAGCAACTACGGCGTCAATGAGCATTCGATAGTTCTGCGGCAAGGGAACGCGTTACTCTGTAATCCACTGCCAAGCTACTAGAGGGGTGTGGCGTTTGTACGGTTTTGAGGGACGCTTGTCGATTTCCTCTAGTTTTCTACCGGTTACACAATGCCAACGGAGAAAAAAAATAAACAATGCAAGATGGAACGCTTGAATTTGGATTTTCACGAATTGTTTGCCATTTGGCAATCTTTATAATGTCTTGAGGAGACACTGTAGAGGTTGTCGTACTTGCGGACCTCTTTGATGATACCCTCGTCGGCTTGGGCCATTTTTTCGTGTAGCACAACAATGTTTGAAAATGGCCGTGATTACGCGCTGAACAGGAAACAACAGTCTGAGCAGACAAATCACAGTCCACTTGCGTCACATCTCCACACATTGACGTGACACGAAGTCAGAAAATTGAGGAGATAGGTAGGTCTGCCTCAGAAGCATTACTCAGCCTTTAGAGTCTGATGATCACTCTCTACAGACCGTTAAAAGCAGGGGTCCAGACGAACATTTTTTACAAGGAGCATAGTGGCCCCTAACTTAAAATTTGAGGGGTGCAAGCAGAAGATTCAGAGGCACACACTTTAAATTGACATTCTAAGTTTTCCAATACATCGATAAATATGTTAATAATAAATACATAAAACTACAAACTTAAGAATCTATATTTTATTCTCTATCAGTTTTGTCGTTACGTCATCGTCCTGAAAAAATCGTTCGTCGACGAAATATTTTCGTTATCATCACCATTGACGAAAACAACACTGTGTTCACTCATGGGTATTGTGCTTGATACGAACTGCTGTGGCGTAGTCTGCGCCAGTGACTTATTATCATTATTTACTCACTCTACTAACCTCTGGCAAAATAAAACCGCTAAAACTAAGCTGAAGTGAAAAAAAAACGAAATGGAGATTGTCGAGGACACGGCGGCAATTCTTCCATGTTTGAATGAAATAGTTTCCATCAGGGAATCCATCAAATCCAGTGTCTAACGGCAAGACTGGATTTCAGCGAATCACCAAACACCTACGTCATCGTTTTCCTACAGCCACGCTGAAAGTTCTTACCTCAGAGTAGGAACAAAAATGGTTCTCCGAACTCACGTTCCTGGTCCCTAGTTCCTACATGTGCGAACACTCAAAATGACGTCAGCGTCCCTCAAAAGGTTCTAGGAACTGCAGATAGTTTTGACAGTGTGAAAGCAACTAATAGCACTGAAAGATGTGCAGTCACAGTCAGTCCTTCCAGTATAAGTGAATTGGACGTCAATCGTTGTGATTGTTAATTTTGCGTCACTTCCTGCCACCACTGACTTTAAATTTAATAGAGCTGATTCAGGAAGTTTTGCTTGTCCTCCCATTCATTCTGCTGTAATATGCAAGTTCCCACAACAAATGCTTTTATAAGCAAGGCAGCGGTAATAGTGTGCCACAAACGCCGAGGATAGAACAGCAGATTGGGGCTCGTAAACAGAGAGGTTTAAGTTTAAGTGCCTGACACACACGAAGGAGATAAAGTGGCCCAGAGCTCTCCAGTAGCAGAGAGTGACATCATAAAATAGAGCTGCAGCAACAAGATGGGAAACATAAAGGATAGATATATTAATGGGAGTCAGTTCATGGAAGGTTTATTGTGCGAGCATCCGCCGGGAGTGACGACCGTCAATTCTCAGGGATCGTCAACTGTTTCGTGTGAGTACAAATATTGTTAGCTTGTCGACATTCACTCAAACAGCCAACAAAGTAAGACTTTCGAACTTCGTTTTTTCTGTCTGTGTTAAGTCTAACATAAGACTGCAATGACTATTACTTAAATCAATGGAAATCGATATGGCGGATAACACTTACAAGGCTGAAAAACCAGTTTCTGCTCTTGCACCCCCTTTAAAATAAACTGCTGTATTTTAAGCCAAAAACAACTGTTGGGTTTGATAGAACAATATGTCTATATGCTGCCATAACAGATTTATGGCGAATTAGGCCCCCAAACTATTTTTAATTTGTCCGTTTTACCCTGAAACCCCCGTTTACAGACGTCGCACAACCGCTTTTGTTTCAACCTAGCCATAAAAAGAAGGTAAGTAATCGTATTTATTTTTCGAAATGTCTATCATTTTTAGATTAGAATCATTAATGCATGTCTAATGTTTAGTTCAAAAAAAAAAAAAAAAAGGACCACATTTTAAACTTTTAAACAATTTACGTCACAATGAAAAAATTGGCATCTGTAAAAAAGTCACGGATATCTACCTCGTCAGTATCGCATAATTATATTTTTTTCGTTACTGCCGCATTTCCCCCAATATTTTAGATGATAAATAATCGATCCAAACAAAGAAAAATTGAAAATATTTAAAAAGGGTAAATATATGAAAATGAAAATCTCGATTACTCCTTGATGTCTGTGATTTCTGCATCACGATCCTTGTTATATTACCATGTTTCACCAATAAAATCCCCAAAAAAATCCAGCTGTGGCCAATCACAGCTGTGTCTTGACACTCGGTGGTACATGCTACATGAGTATTTGGATCGAAAAGAGGTAAGTACGCGATAATAATCGTTAAAATCATGGCGTCTTTAATTGTGCTCTCGCGTGTGCTCACCTCCAGTAAGGGTTTACTGTTTAGAAAATTGTTGTTTTTTTTTTTTTAAAAATGCCCTCCTGTTCAAAACTTTTCTTCCCCCAGAAAATTGAGATTTTAAGCTTTCCAATGATGTATCACACATGCATGAAGGACAATTTTGAAATTTGCACTTGAGTTATTGTTCAATAGTAAAGTTGTCTCATTTCATTTTATAAATAAACCACTTTCATATTACAGCTTCGAGTAGCCTTTCAACACAAACTCCCGTTCAAACTGTAAATTGTCATACAAGAAGGTGTGCTTTGAAATTGGATTGTATTTATGAACAACTGTTTGTTAAGGAAACGTTATTCATTACGGTCTGCCTCCTTCTTATTCTACTCTGTTGTTTAGTTTAAAGAAAATACACGAGTCATCGACATAATCTATATTAGCGCTTTGCCCACAAGACTTTAGTATGACTTGTGTTCTTAGAATATTTTTTTTGTTTCATACTCAGAAGTAGTAGTTCAATTAAATTCAATTAAACGATTAATCGATTCATCGGATAAATGTCACTTTTTTAAATTCCATTCACAATTTAACTTCAAGTTGTTTTAGGCATGTTGTAAGTAACAATGAAGACAAAAATAATATTTTATTCCAGCTTCCTGACTTAACTGTAGTCTACAACTATTTTAAGTACATACAATTTCTTAAAGTTTTTCATAAAGGTTCTGACTATAAAACATAAAAGTACACAAATCAAACAAAAGTCCTGTTCATTCATTTTAAAAATGTGCTGCCGATTGACATTTTTTCTCTGGTAGGCAAAGCACTGATATAAATTGTGTCAATGACTCATTTGTTTAAACAAGTTAAACAACAACATAAAAAAGGGGGAGGCAGACTGTAATGAATCCGTTTTTTTTTTTTTTGTATCTATCAGTTGTTCATAAATACAATCAAAATGCAATTTCAAAGCATACTCTCTTGTATGACAATTTACTGTTTGAGTTTGTGTTGAAAGGAGACTAATGTTATATGAATGTTATTTCAACAAACAATACAATTGGCTTCATTTACTCACCTTCTGACAGAGGCACAGTGGATTCAACAAAAAGAAAGGTCAATCTAACTCTTGAAACTATGTAATATTATTGATTCAGCAACCCAGCAGCAGCAGCAGTTGCAGCAGTTAACTCTCTCTCTCGTGCTAATCACTGGCACGCCCGCGCAATGTCACATTACACACAAACAAGGGCCCAAATGGGACGGCTCACAGCTGCCGGCAAAAATCGTTTATTAAATAGTTAGCAACTAATTTATTAATCGATTTTAATTGATATAATCAATTAGTTGTTGCAGCTTTGGTAGACTACAACTAGTTTTACGTCAGTAATCTGTGATAAAACATTATTTTTGAAGGAAAGAGTCATCGGTTTTGTCTTCATTGTTACATCCAACATGCCCAAAACAACTTCAAGTTAATTTTTTAAGGTAATTGAAAAAAGTGACATTTAGCCGATTAATCGATGAATCGTTTAATTCATCGTCCAATTAATCCATTATAAAAATAGTCATTAGTTGCAGCCCTTGCCTAACATATTTTAAAATCAAAGTTTGATGCAGAGATTCAGGACTGCAACACACGAAAACTAAAACAAAAAACAATTCAAACAAAACCATGCTTAAAAGTAAAAAGCTAAAGGCACACAGTCCAGCTTTTGTAACAAGACTTGGTGGTAAATAGTGATGAAAATCCATACAGATGAGGGTGACCTTTTCTGCAATGTGACTTTCAATTTCAGTTTTGTTTTGGGTTTTTTTTACTGTTATTTTGTAGAATGCATTGCTATGCTATTTCCTCCCAAATGTCAGCGTGCAAATTGCAAAGCAATTGAAATCAAATCACTCAAGTGGTAAAACAAAACAGCAGAGTGGACCACTTTCTCTCTCCGCCAACCATGTAGTAAGACACGCAAGCTTGCAAACGAGGGATTTATGAATATTTTCCTTCCCCAAAGAGGCTGAATATTCTTCATTTTGCTGGGCTACCTTCAATTTGTTCAGACTTAAAATAATATCCAATAGAAATATCTATGGTGTAATTGTATGTACGGCCCAAAATAGTGCGTTTTCTTGTGCAGTGCCCGAAAGCTAGCTAACATTGAATGTCCTCTAGTAAAAAACAAGGCTTGGTCTTTTCTTGTTTTTATATGTAGTAAGGTAAAGTAATTCGTATTTTGTTTTATTGTTTGTTTGTTTGTTTGTTTTTTAACTACAAGCTACAGTGGTATGAAAAAGTATCTGCGCCTTTTGGAATTTCTCACATTTCTGCATAAAATCCCCGTCAAATGTGATCTGATGTTTGGCAAAATCACACAGATGGAAAAACTGTGTCTGCTTTACCTAAAACAACACAAACATTTATAGGTTTTCATGTTTTAATGAGGATAGCATGCAAACAATGACAGAAGGGGGAAAAATAAGTAAGTGAACCTTAGGAGACTTAAGCAATTGAAATCCATTTTTACCAAACACTTTAAGTCAGGTGTGTGCCAAATTACTGATGTGATGAGTGGTTTAAAGCACTCATTCACCAATATAACACAAAGACCATGTAAGAATTGTATTGATGAGAAGCATTGTCTGATGTGCGTCATGGCTCGGTTAAAAAGACTCTCTGAAGACCCGCGATTACGGATTGTTGATTTGTATAAAGCTGGGAAATGATACAAAATCATTTCTAAAAGTCTGGATATCCATCAATCAACAGTCAGAGAAGTTGTCTACAAATGGAGGGAGTTTGCCACTGTTCCTTCTCTCCCAAGGAGTGGCCGTCCACCAACGATGCCGCCAAGAGTTCAGCGCAGAATACTCAGAGAGGTAAAAAAAAGAACATTAGAGTGTCATCTAAAGACTTACAGAAATGACTGGCAGTGTCCAATATCTCTGTGCACACATCAACTATATGTAAAACTAAGGCCAAGAATGGTGTTCATGGAAGGATTCCACGGATGAAGCCACTGCTGTTGAAAAAAAACATTGTTGCTCATTTAATGTTCACAAAAAGGTACTTAGACACTCCACAGAAGTTCTGCAAAATATTTTGTAGACTGATGAAACCAAAGCTGAATTGTTTGGGAGTAACACACAACGTCATCTGTGGAGGAAAAATGGAACAGCTCACCAACATCAACAGCTCATTGCCACCGTGAAGCAGGGTGGAGGGATCATCATGATTTGGGGATGTTTTGCTGCCTCAAGGCCTGGACAACTTGCAATCATTTATGGAAGAATGAATTCAAAGGTTTATAAGGATGTTTTGCTGGGAAATCTAAGGCCATCTGTCAGACAGTTGAAGCTAAAAAGAACATGGATGCAGCAACAAGACAATGATCCAAAACACAGAAGTAAATCAACTTCAGAATAGTTTCAGAAGAACAAAATACATGTTCTGGAGTGGCCAAGTCAAAGTCCAGACTTGAACCCCATTGAGATGTTGTTGCATGACCTAAAAACTGCCATTCATGCCAGAGATCCCAGGAATCTGACTGAATAACAGGAGTTTTGTAGAGATGATGAGTCCTGATCGATGTGCCAGACTGATCTGCAGCTACAGGAAGTGTCTGATTGAAGTTAAGGAGGGGGTGGCACAAAATATTAAATGTAATGGTTCACTTACTTATGTTTTCCCCCTTCTGTCATTGTTTGCATACTATCCTCATTAAAATATGAAAACCTATAAATGTTTGGGTGATTTTAGTTAAAGCAGACAGTTTTTTCATCTGTGTGATTTTGACAAAGATCAGGTTCAGTTCAGATCAGATTTCATCGTGATTTTATGCAGAAATGTGAGAAATTCCAAAAGGTTCAGATACATTAGCATTAGGGCTGCAGCTATTGAATATTTTAGTAATAGAGTAATCGACTGAAAATTCTATCGATTAATCGAATAATCGGATAAAACATTTTTTTAGGTAAAGAGCAATTATAAATATACATGAGAAAATAAGACATTTATTCCAACATTGAACCATTTTCAGTCAATCAATATCTTTATTTTCGATGTACAGTGTTAAAAACAGCCAACAATTGCATCTCCGATGTGACTAGAAAAAAAATTCTGTGCTTTCACTCAATAAACTTCTAGATCTTATAAAAAATATATATATATTTCTTACCTAGAAATATAATTACGCTTGATAACACACATCATTTGAAGGCTACGTGTTTTTCCCACGTGTTTCAATTGAATTTCCATTTGTGTCAAGTAAGTTCTAGTTAAGCTTTAAATTAGTCTAAACTGTAAGTACTGATAGGATTTTGAGTTTTTGCAGTGTTCAAAATAAATGTATGATACCTGCTGTATTGGAGCACATTATGGACCTGTGCTACTTGGTGTTTTATTCAGCAATGACTACTGAGCTAAAACTGACAATTAGCTTTATTATGTTTTAATTTTACACCCTCATAACTATACAGCGCTGTGTTTTTACAGATTAAATAAAGCCTGTATGTAAGACACTTTAGCCGCATTGACAGTGGTCATAATCAATAGAAAACTAGCTCTCCGAAGGGCTAACGTTACGTGAGCGAGTGACAATAACATTATATTTATTAGCGCTGAGACGTCTACTGCTTAAAGATGGTGGCTGTTTACTAACACTGGCCAGACGTGGCCGAGCCTGTCATTTCGCATCTAGTTCAACACACATGTGATGTCTATGAGATGCATCAGATGCTACCTGCTACCACCGTACCATCATGCGGGCTAGTTTTTAGCAACGTCGGCGTAGCTTGTAGCAGCTGTCGGCTGCAGTAAGGTTTTTTTTTTTTTTTTTTTTTTTTTTTTTTATTGCTTCTTCCTCTACGCACGTCAGCGCGTTGTCCCGCATTAAAAGGGCAAAACGTGATGCTTAGAGCTGGCAAATTTAAACGATTCCTCGAGGTGAATAAAATTACTCGGATCAGTTTTTAAACTCGAGTTGCTCGAGTATTCGTTTCAGCTCTACTTATCATACGACTGTATATCTGTATAATTCATTAGTGTTTCCTGGCATGTGTGAAAGCAAAGTCTTATAGATGATATTTATATAAATGAGTCACTTTAAACAGCGCACACAATTTCTAATGTCAATTTCACCCTGAAGCTAAGACCACTAGGGTATCACAGCACAAGTGATTCACGTTCTCCATTAAGCAGACCCCCGCCAGCCCCGTGCGCTGAGATGAGGATATAACATTGACTGCAATAATGCAATCATAAATTGGTAGGCAGTTAAGTTGAGAAAGATGGATGACATCTGAGCCAGAATGGAAAGGATGATGAGAGAATGTGCTCGGTCTCTTCTTTTTCCTCTGGTACTTACACGCACATTCGCAAGCCATCAATACACACACTCATCTTCACTCACCGAGCTGGACACTCAAGCATGAAATGAACATGAACGGCGTGAACTTTGACTGGCATTTTCGCACAGTCCCGAGATTTATGGAGGCCTGTTTAGGTCGCTGAATGAAGTCCTGAATGAAAAAAATACCCATTTCGCGAGAAAATACAATAAAGACAGTTAACCCAAACACCTACTGTACATTACAACGCTAACACGCAAAGATGCATTTGCCTTACCGCGCCAACATGTCATTTTTTTGATCATTTACCACTCAATTAACACCATATGCTATTGGGGACGATTAAAGACTGACTTGAGATGAGTTCTGGAGCTCAGTCAACTAGCAGGATCCGTGCCAACTCACACAGCGTTTGAATGCTGAGTGATCCTAGAAGTTTGTTGAAGGCCAGATACAACCTGTTATCAATACAGGTAGTCCCCGGGTTACGACGCACGTGGGGTACGTCATACTCGATTTCGACTTTACGACTACTACTCCGCCGTTTTGTCTCCAGTATTTTGGGGGAGGTTTTTGTCTCGTAAACTAGGAGTGGGAACTTCTTGGTACCTCACGATACGATAAGATTTGCGATACATAGCTCACAATAACGATGATCTGATGATATGGTGATACAACGATTATCGATATATTGGTCAGGAAATCATTCTAGGATATTCTACAAACAACTAATAAACAGAAAAAACAAACTTCTGTCATGAATTGGAATGAGTTTATCACAAGTAGACGTCCAATCCGTTTGAACTGGGAGGGTGGCAGCGAATGAACATTAAGATAGATTTAAACTTGGATTTTTGAAGGACTACAAAAGCTGTACAGCATACAAACAGGAAAGATTGTCTCATGAGTGATTTGTTCGAGGATTCAATGTAAATATTATAGTTTTCGTGCCATGCATGCATGATTGAAGCATTTATTCGCAGGAATTTTCTTCGTTTACACATGGAGGCGGCTAATTTTCGTAACTGACTAGCCACATAGTTGGCAATATTTACGCGAAATAAATGCTACCTGCACGTTTTTTTTTTTTGCTTTTAACCAAGAATTGAGACTGTTTTATGTCCAAATCTATAAAGAATTCAGGGATTTAAGCATTTATTCACAAGAATGTTTGCCAGAGAAGCTCTGTTTACGCCAAGCGGCCGCTAGCCTCATTCACTAACAGAGTAGCATTGTACTCCGACAATATACGTAAAAAAAACTCTAACTGCACGGTTTCTTTGCTTTAACCAAGAATCGAGACTGTTTTACGTCCATATCTATAAAGAAGTCTGGGATTTAAGCCTTTATTCACAAGAATTTTCGCCAGAAAAGCTCTGTTTACGCCAGGCGGCCGCTAGCCTCTTTCGCTAACAGTATATAGTGTATAATAATTATAAAGGGCTATTCTATTGTATAATAAGTTCTGATTGTGTATAGAATTTATTTTTTATTAGCTGTTGAAAACTTGCAGTAAAAAAAAAAAAATTTTTAATCCGTTAAGCTATTTTGGTCAAAAACTTATATGATAAATATTGCTATTGATCCTGAAAATATAGATGATTATCCCTGCATTTAGTGATTTTTGTGCATCTAGTGTAAAATCTGTGACTTTTATAGCCATTTTAAGTTGTGTTATTATACCTATATAAAAAATATTTAATCTGAAATTTATAAGGGAACGGCTTTGAATTTTTTGATGCCGCTGCTTATGGACACTCATTTATGGCTAAGGTAGGTGCTTGTTGGTTTTAGGTCGGTAGGAGCTTTGATTTTGTAAATAATAGAATTTGAAGTTTTTGAAAATAGGCCCCATACGAATCAGCCCCGTTTCCAGTGTCATGTCAATAGGTTATGAAATCTATGCCCGAATAGTCATTTAATATGACGGCGTTTAACAAAACGTACCACACAGAATCTTATTTTTTATTTTATCTTATTAATATGACGTATATTGCATGTTTTTGGATAGTTATTTTCAGATTTGGGATGTACCCCTACGTAATAAAACGACTTTTTTCTCATAATAATCATACGACTAATCCCGTAGTCCTAATTTTTTTTTTCTTTATTTGGCTCTAATACTCCGTCGTCATGTTCTAAAACCAAGTTTCAAAGTAATTCTTCTTTTCCAATTTGAGGAAGTGGCATGGCTAGACGGAAGCTTACTCTTGATTGGATGGGGTCTGGGAAACTGCTGCCACCTTAAAGTGCGTACGACAGGATAAAAAAAAAGTCTTAAATAGCATTATTATGTGAATTAGAATCATATTTTGAGACGATTTCACTATATACAACAATTTGGCAAAGTGCAGATGACGAGAAATGAGTCTTTGAATCCGCCGTTTAGCCACGCCTACCATTATAAGGCTCCAGCGTCCCCAACTGGTGGATGACGTTGCCAGGGTCATGGTTTCATCTGATTTACAATTCAGCCTATTTAGGGGGACTTTTTCAGAACGAGAAATATACGATGAAGAGAGCCGCAAAAAGTCACTGTTTCAGTCTCTCTACTCCAATATATTTACAGGATATTGTTTTTATTGAAGTATTTTTCCCCACTGCTAAATAAATGGTATGGTCATGACAAATAACAGTCTTGTGCTAAATGGAATATTAAAATAATAAAGATGCATTTATTCAGGACGACATGGCAAAATGACTGTAGTAGAAAAATGCTTGGCTTTATTAAATGCGTCTGTTTATGTACCTTGGCTGTGACTCCTGAAGTGACATGTAGAAATTACAAACTCCTCAAGATCACTGCTAGCATTTATTGCCAAGACATAACATGTCCGGCTTCCTCGAACGTCTCGACACACACACATTCCAGCGCGCTTCCTTGCGCAGCAACTATTTAAGTTTAACGATAATTGAAGTATGAGGCGCATGTGAAGCCGGCTTCTCTGGCAATATCAAAGACAACCATCTGTCCACCTCGTTAACTTTAAATGGCAAGTGCAACAGTGACTAAGGAACAAAGAGCTGGGAGATGGAGGGAGGAAGGCTGTGCGAGCACATGTTTGTGGGATTAAAAAAAAAACAAAAAAACTATTGCACGTTCTTGCGATGGGACTATTGCGCATGCACACATCACGATGGCGATGTTTAAACAGTATATCGTTCAGGCTTACCTTAAAGTGTCTGTGACACGAAAAAGCATGTTTATTTCATAATACACGCGGTATTTTATGCTCCTGAATGAAATGGACCGCTTGGATGTGTGTGTAAGCGATCGCAATATTTATTTAGTTTTTTTAATCCCGCGCCATGAAAATGAGTGACTTCCGGCAACAGTCTCAAGTTGAGAAAGAGGGCAATGTGACATGTACGGAGGAAGAAGTCCTCTTCACTATACAGCCGTACTGTTGTATGAGAAGGACTAAGGATTCAGCTGATTTTGCGGATTAATACGTTTATTTTTGGCATCACACCAGCCAAACGGCTGCAGAAAAATCTTGCTGTAGAGGGAGAGGCGTGTGCGCCTTTTTGGGGTTTCAAAAGGTTCCCATTCACCGGTGGATATTGGCCAAAACAAGCCCTGCTACTGTGGGACTATGGGACGAGTAAGTGAGTAAACATCGTGTTTTGTGTTATATCAAATACTACGATCATTTTAATATGTAGGTGGCTTGCATTTTGTGGCTGACATGCTCGTTGTCCCCTCGGCCGACGACCGCTTGTCGCACATCCCCCTGCCGGGAGAGCACTATACTTAGCTTATTTCCCTCTTCATGTGCCCGGTGCTCTCTCAAATTTTCCGACCGATCAGAAATTGCAACTTTGAGTTAAAAATAGCCACATATACAGGGATTACTAAATAAACACTACAAACTTTCTTTAAATAAAGGACTACTTACGTTTGATCATGGATGAGCATGTAAAAAGCTCTCATACACATTAGCTGCACAACAACTGCAGCCGCCCTCCTCCACTGTTTACGACTTCGCCATGTAGTAAAGCATTATTTTGCCATATTCGTGTTGACCATTTGGCAGCTACACGCTCCTCCAACGTCGGTCGGTTTGTTCAGCAGTCATTGTCCAGCTGCTTCCCCGGCGAGCTCTCCTGCCCGTAGTAGCAAGGGAACGAGCTGTATATTGCTCTCCGCCGGGCGGTGTTCCAGTCGGCGAAGACAATCGACAACCCAGTCATCATGTGAAATGATCTGGGCTAGTTATGTGTGATTTTCCGCTTCGAAGACTTAGAAACATCACTCGGTTCGGGTTAGCATGTCGGCTATTGGTTTGTTTACATTCTCCGAAGCCGGGGAAGGGAAATGACATAAGACCCATTTAGGAGGCATAAAATTTTGTTCGGCAGGTGCGGCAGTAAAGGTGAAGTCGACAGTTTTGACCATTATGGAGTCATTTTGCTATGTCGTCTTGAATAAATACATTTTTATTATTTAATATTCCATTTAGCATAAGACTGTTATTTGTCATGACCATGCCATTTATTTAGCTATTGGGGAAAAATACTTGGATAAAAAGAGTATGCTGTAAAAATATTGGAGTAGAGAGACTGAAACAATGACGTTTTGCGGCTCTCTTCGTCGCGTTTTCCTCGTTGTGAATAATTCCCCCTTAATGGGCTGCATACTAAATCAGATGAAATCGTGACTCCGCTGACGTCATCCACCTTAATTTCCCGTCATCTGTGCTTTGCTAAATAGTTGTATATATTCGAATCGTGTCAAAATATGATTCTAATTCGCATAATAATCCTAGTTAAGACTTTTTTTCTCATGTCGTACACACTTTAACCTATAAAGACTGTCGAACGGAGGTCGGAGGTGGACCGTCGAGACGGCCGTATTGTCGAGCCAGTTCACGGACGTACACACCACGCTCATATTTTTCTATTATTTCCATCTTCATTTCAAATTGTAAGAGTCACCTTTTTTTCACCACCTGCACTAACATTCTCGGAACCCATGTTGATTTCTCTCACAAGAAACACACCATGCGTCCGTCTTGCGGCAAAATAAAGAAGCTGTGACGCTGTCATAAATTGTCGTTTTTCGAGCATATCGTCGGATCCTGAAACAAATGGCGAGTTAAATTTCACGTCAGATGTCGAAAAAATCGTGTGTCGAAGTGATCGTATGACGAGGTACCACTGTATTTTGTTGGACAACACTGTTTTTACATAAACAACGTCCAATGCGCATATTATGGTAGCACGTGTATTTTCTATCCGATTGTCATTGCAAACGTGCTGTAAGAAGGTCTACCCTGCATAATAACGCTTGTGTTGGGTGCAGGATCATGCGTAACAAAGAGCCAGACTGCAACCAAACAATGGCGCTGCGGACTGGGCTGACAAGGTGATACGTTACAGTGCCACTATGTGAACATAACAAAAGCCCAAATGTCAGCGAGCAAAGTGCAAAAATACAACAACAAGTCCAACTAGAAGTGAATTAATCAGGGCGACTTGTTGATACGGGGCAGGTCCCCGTGCGTGTGAGCGCAATGAAGCGTATACGCTGATTTGTTTGCCTTTTCCTTGACTGGGCTCCTCGTGCTCGGCCCCATAAGTCAAGGTGAAGTGAGACGTGCACAATGAAAGAGGACACTCTGTTATTGAGTCTGATTCAGAGAATTGAAGAAACATGGTCGTCGTTATAAATTTTCCAGGTACACGTACAATGCGCTGGAGGTAATCTCTTCCCGGCTCCATAAAACGTACTACATTGACAGCAGGCCTCGTGGTGGCGAACAAATCCCCAGCTTATAGCGAAGTGTTGAAAGAGAGCGGTAGTGTTGTGTGCGCCTGCCAAGATGGATATGCAGTCGGTAAACTGGGCTTTCCGGGCGTGGCTCCCTCGCTCAAGGCAAACACCAAGCCGAACGTAGCCTTAGAATTGCTCTGTTTATTTTGGTTTTTTGGCAGATTTGTATGGCGCCCTCTCCCATCACTCAAGAGGGCTGCCATGCATTGTTTAGACTCTTCTGGTGTTTTTTCCTCTCACAGCACATAGTGGAGACAGTTGCAGAATAGAAGCTTTTTTTTTTTCTTTTTTAAATCAATAAAGTTAGACAAGATTGGAACAAGAATGCAGACATATGACAAGGCCTAAAAGGACTAGATGATTCTGTAGCAGAAGCGATTTCTCTAAGACCGCAAGGCAAGCTCAGCTTGCCCCAAAATGTAAGAAAAACAAAAATAAGTGATCAAATGTATTCTGTTGTGTGAACATGTGATTGATTTAAGGAAATGTCTACACTTAGCAAGTTTTTTTTTTAATTTTTTTATTTTTCCAAACCGAGGATCCGGTATGTCCGGTAAAAATAACTACGCCTACACCACCACATTTGTAGAAGAAGAAGCATCCAAAGACAAGCGCATTCATTCGTTTTTATGTACATTCATAACAATGCCAGACGTTAATTAAAGTGTGTATGACACCAAAAAGCATGTTTATTTCATATTTCACGCTGTGTTTTATGCTCCTGAATGAAATGGACCACTTGGATGTGTGTGGAAGCGATTGTTTTTTTATATTCAATTTTTGAATCCCGCGCCATGAAAATGAGTGACTTCCGGCTTCAGTCTCGGGTTTAAGACGAATGCGAATGTGACGTCACCCGGGTCAGCATCTCACAACACAGCATTGCTTTATAGCAGATGGACTGCGGATTCAGCTGATTTTTCGGATTAATTTGTTTATTTTTCGCGTCACGCCAGCCAAACGGCTGCAGAAAATTGTTGCTGCACAAGGAAGAGGCGTGTGAGCCTTTTTGGGTTTCAAAAGGTTCCCGTTTACCGCAGATATTGGCCAAAAAACCCCTACTACTGTGCGACCATTGGACTTACAAGGAAGTGAGTAAACGTCATATTTTGTATTATGTCAAATACTGGGATCATGGCACATGTTTTAATACGGAGGTGGATTGCATTTTGTGGCTGATTTTCCACAGAGAATGCCACTTGGCTGACGACCGGCGTCTTGTCGCACCCCCCCCCCCCCCCCCCCCCCCCCCCCCCCGCCGGGAGAGCACTGTACTCGGCTTAACAATTGCAAAACAATCACCAATGCTTGTAAAATTAATCATAGACTATTCTCTATTCCCTCATGCATTACCACCCACCACCACCATTTCCATCACTATGATGGAGAACGTTAATCCATGGGGTTGTCACAAACCCAGGATTTATACCTTTTGCCACTTAGAAAGAGATTTAAAGGGTGCAAATACTTCATAGTCAACGTATTACTCTTATATGTAAATTAATGTAGCATTTACCTTGAGGGATACTGTACACCGTACCCCCATTTCAATGGCAGCTGCGCTGTGCAGATCCAAATCAATGCAGAGAAATGAAAATTATTTTAATATTTTTTCCCCCCAGAGAACCACGACCACCTGCTTTTCTCAATAAAGAGAGCGCTCACTCCACCGAGCCTTTAATTTCATGCTACTCTACCACCGTACTGCACAGTTAGTGAAGCCCACATTTTGACATTTTTAACGCTACATTTCCTCAGGTTTGCTATCATTACGAACAAGGCATTTCTGGAATTCAACCTGAAAAGTACACAACAAAAGTTGTATTCAGTCATCTCTGACCGTCACTTTGCCAATGTTCCCTCTAATTTTTCATGTATCTGAGCAGACACACAAGCTACCTGAGTGCACTGCAGATTACAGATAAACCAATTATCGGCATTTAGAAATTTGACGTATATGGGTATCTGGGTATCTGCCTTATTTTTTTAAATGCGACCGGCAGATATGAAAAAAAATACAATTTAAAACTGGGTTGCATTTTAAAGCTGCATTTTTTTTATATCGAACACTCTCCTGATCGGTCACTAAAGCAGGAGAGTGCTAGCTGTCACTAGCGAACTTGACACATGTATGCTACTCCTCTCATACCGTCTTTCCTGTTCATTTAGCTATTGCTGCTCGTTTATTGAAATATCGACAGGGCGTTCCTTCCCATGAATATTCCACTCGGGTTCAAATTGGAAGGGTAAAACCAACGACATATTTATGTAGTTAAAAAGTAACACTGTGGAAGTCTGGCAGCGTGTCCATGTGACGTCACCGACCCTGCGACGTCAACAAAAATGGCGACCTACACGTAAATTTTTTGGTTTAAACTTTTACCAATTTTATTGTAACGAAAACATTAAGAGGGGTTTTACTATCCAGTTATCATAACTCGCACTAGCATTTATCTTTAAAGGATTACATGTCTTTCTATCCATGGATCACTTTAAAGGCTATGAATATTAACGCATTTACAATTGTCATAGCAAATTGCTCACACATAACTCCACAAACTGTAGCTCTGAACTTATTTACAAATGCATGCAAAAACACATATTCGCTGAAACAACTTACAGCCTTATGTGGACCCAACCAGCGTGCAGCAATCCTTTATCCATGTCAAACGTCTAAGTTTGTTCTGCATACAAGGTGGCAGTGCACCTAGACCAAACGCCGACTTATGGAGTTTTTGGAATAGTTATTTTGAGATTTACAGGTACTTAAAGGCGTAATTCCGATTTACACGGAAATTCAAGTTAGGTCGCCAGCGTAGTAACGGAACTTGTTCATAACCCGGGGACTAACTGTAAATCACTGGTCTCCAACCAAGTCCTCAATGGCCCGCTGTGGGTCGTGGTTTTTGTTCCTGCCAATCCAGCACAGATACTGCTATTTCACAAAGCTTATGATCAGGCTAGTTGAAAACTGACTGGACTCACAGTTCAGTCTAAGCTGCCCTAGGAGCTATAATGCTGGGGGAATTACAGCCACTGAGTCGTATCTCCTGTTTTTCACTCTAAATACCACTTGTCTTTACTTTATTTCTCTTTTCGACCTCTAATATCTAGTTGACTAGTCTCTTCATCCCTAGTCACCCGGTGTCCCCCTCCCCCCTCCGCTTTGGGGAAGGGGCTACTTTTTCAGCCGCAGCCGCCTGACTATCCTGACCCCTGGCTGGATGGACGTCCTCGTAGCCCCCCCCCCCCGTCTCATCTGGCTAGATGGACCTCGTCATGTTCCCTCACCCCATTGCATCTCTACAAAGTGGAACTCCTTCTGCTAATAACCATCATCAGTCCTGGTGCATCTATAGCCTGTCCATCCAGGGAGTGGATCTTTCCTGACTGTGGTTCTCCCTAAGGTTTCTCTTTTCCCACTGGGTTTTTTGAGTTTTTTCTTGCCGCTATGGAGGGTCTAAGGATGGGGGATGCCCAGGACATGAACTCATCTCATTCATCTACTGTATCTGACTGTGTATCAAATTGACTCGGTAAAGCCCTCTGAGACAACCTTGTTGTGATATAGAGCTATACAAATAAAATTGAATTGAATTGAATAGCTGAACCAATGAGCTTTCTGCTAAAACAAGCAGCACCTGACTGCAATCACTTGATTGCACTTGTAAAACACCAGATTGGTGAAAAAAAAGTTGTCATTTGTCTTGTTGGAATGAAATCTTGCATCCACAGCTGGCCTTTGAGGACCGGGTTGGAGATCACTGCTGTAAATGATTTGGCCCATTTAAAATGAAAAAGACAAAAATCTCATTGTTTATTAGCTGTGTACGATGTTACATGTGAGAGTCCTGCTTTAACCATAGTAACAGTTCTGCTTTGGCCTTGGTAAGGTCCAGTTGTGGCATGGTGAGGTAATAAATAAAACATTATTGGGACCACAATGGGAGTATATCAAACTCCCACATTTAAACTGATCAGACAATAAGGATTCCTATTCTCCGTGTCTAAACAGCTACACAGGACAGGTTTAAAAAAAAAAAAAAAAATATATATATATATATATATATATATATATATATATATATATATATATATATATATAGAAGAAAAGAAAAAAACACAAAAAAATATCTCACTTAGTTTCTCAGTTCTAAACTTAGATATTAATACTGTAGCGCTTGCAAAAATTGGCAGCGGAATGTTGCTTCAGTAAATCATCACAGGAGTCAAGCTTACCTTTCACTCTTTATTTTCCTCCGTACCCACCCAGGTCATGCACATCACAACTACCGTATATACAATCTAGGTGTAGTCACCCACCAATGGGAGCGTTGCGTTGCCATATCGAACGTACCAATAGGAGTGTCGCTCTGACACATTACTGCAGCGCCGACAGCAGTCCTAGTGACGCTAAAATATGTTTCTGTTGATTTTTATTTTTTTGGCGGAATAGATTTTCTTGTGCGCTGAGTATGCTCAAGCAGTGCGCGATTGCGATTGATTAGAGGGAACATTGGTCACTGCTAGAGCCGGGCGGAATGCCGAAAATTTACCGTTACCGAAATTCTTCACGATGACCGACATAATTTTGACCATGTCGGTAAATTCGCTAATTTAATAAAACAAGAAAATATAGTCTTTTCATCCAGCTTTGACTCTGTGTTGTTCGGCTAAGCTCATTCCCCTTTAAGAAAGCAGTCAGTGTGCTTACGAAGTCAAGTGGTTATCAGGAACTCAAACAAACAGAAGCTCGGTAGGCTAACGCTAGCGGCTAATGCTAGCGGCTATCGCTACAAGCAAACGTGATGAGTCGGGCTTAAGGAAGCTTCGCTAATCTTTCACCCGACATTAAGTAGACTGTGGCCTGGTAGCCAGGCTTCAGGCTAACGCTAGTGACTAACGCTATAAAATGAACATGATGGAGTCGGATAGTGGCTCTAACCTTGTCTAAATGGCTGAACTTAATGTGTGCATTGGGCACAGACTGCATCTAGCAATTAGTATGTCGTGTTATTTTGTATCAGTGTGTGTGTGTGATTTATTTGATATCTTTTATGAGGATTAAGCATTCAGCATAAATTATGATGCAACAGTGAAGCCTATAATATGACTGTTTAATGGCCACAGCTATTTTTCGGTATGTGCTTGCTTCATTCTGTGTCATGACTGCCATGATAAAATCTTAAAATGTTTCATTGGCAAAAGAGCAATATAGCTTTAATGCGTGTGTGTATGTGAGGGAGTGTGTCTGTGTAGGAGGTGCATGGAGTGTGCATGCATGTATTAAAACATGCTCAGGGGGGAAAAAAACTGAAACCTTGAAGTAAACACTTGTGTTCAGTAATTACATCACAGCTGCCATTAACAATAAGTTGTCTGTTTGAAGTGTTTTGTTCAAACTGTAAGTCATTTGTGTTACAATGACATGTTTGCACAGTCATTGTATTGATTTTTATAATGTTGGGCATCGTTCAAGTAATACAAGCTGTTATAAATGTTCATACTTGAATTCTTATGGTTTACAACATTTTTCAGACTGTATACTTAATGTTTAGACTGCATGCACAAATGTTTAAATATGCTAAATTGAATTCTGGTAAATAAATCAACGAGAAACAGTTCATTTGTATTTCACGCATTGATTCAGATTTTCAAATTATATCACAGTCCGCTTGAGCGAATTCATCATCATTTATCGTGATTGATGTAAATCTGTTCAATTTACCGTGACACGTACTTCAGGCCATATCGCCCAGCCTCAGTCACTATACGCACTGAATAGCCATGCCAAAGGAGAAATAAGCACCAAATAAAATGGACCACGTGACAATATGTCGGGCAGCTGCACAAAGAGTAAACAAAAGAAGTTGAAAATTGGCGGTGAGCAGCTGCGAGAGCTCACAAATACAACACCCGGAGTAGTGGAGAGCCATGACTGATGTGTGAGGTCTGCACACCACTTGACACCACATTATCACTCCGTGCCGCTACACACACGCATGCCATAAAATACAATTCGCACGGCGACCACATATGACACAAAGGGACTCGATTCATCTCTCATCTTCTCACACATGGTTTAATGGGATATTGCCTTCATTATTTGGTTTAACTCTGCTCAACTTTTACCACCGGAGGCGTTTTTAGAATTTTTTTTATCAGGTTCTCCCTTACGCTGCCAGTCACTTGGTCCTGTTACGTATATGCCAACCTATCAGCAGACACCTGTTCCGAGCTGTGAAAGTCTAAGTCAGAAAAGTATGATACGAAGGCCTGATGTTGCTGGGCTAAAGAGAGATAATTATATACCCTGTTGTCGCTCATTCATACTACTCATACAAAATCACATGCTTATATTCTAACATTGGTGCCGTAAAACCGGAGATTTGTGATTAATGTGATCGATTGTGTGCTCTACTAGTGCTGAGTGATGGTTTACCGGCTGGTGGGCCGGTTCTACCAATAAGGTATCCCCTTTTTTTCGGGGAGTTGGCTACCATACCCGCGGATCAAAATGATTTTGACAACCCTCCTGTACGCCCACCTGTGAGTAAGTGCCACAGTTGCTTCCTTGCAACACTTCATTTCAACCACCTCTGTACAGACAACAATGCAATGTCCTTGTTCGATTCTCAGCCATGGCAACAAAGCACATTCGAGTGACAGATACTGAAATCTTTGTGTGGGAACAAAGGCATTTTAAAACTGGTACTTTCAGGAAATTGGCACTGTCATACGCACACACCAAAAATAAAATCCTCTTACTTTTTAACCCAGGATCATTAATTGCATGGCCTAAGGTTCATTCAATTAGTCAATTATGAAACATGCAAACTGCTTTGTTCGACATGGAAGAATTTAAGTGTAATTGGAAATGACAAAAAAACAACAACGACAGCTCACACATGAATACGCATTTGTCTCCTGTGATTCATTTGCTTTCGAGTATTTCATTAATTCAACATGAAAACAGACAAACGGTCCTGTGGTTTATTAATTCCAGAAGCCCAATTCATATGCTCTGCCACTACTTTAGGCACATCGCGCATACATGATGCTGCCCTTTGCAATTACTAGTTGTTTTTGCTTTTACGCAAATAACAATTCAGATTAAATTGAGTTTTTTTGTGTCAGTTCATCTGTAAAACCTGTAAGAGTCTAGTATACTGGTCTCTGTTAATGAATCAGTGTGCTAGAGGAGCTAGCGAGATTCAACACTGCATTTATATTCATGAAGCTGAGTTTATGAGAGGGTGTTAAACACTGCTGACTCCATCATTGACCTGCTGTGTCTGAAACTAGTTAAATCCCTTACGTTAGCACATTTTGACGTGAAAGGAATCATTCGACATTTTAGGAAATAAACATTGGTGAACATTGGGACGTGAAGGGGAATAGTATCTTTTTGTCTCGTATTTATTGTTTGACTTGTTTGTATTACTCTAACGTATTCAATGTAAAATAAATAGCATTTATATCATAGTTTAAGGAAAACAAGCAGAATATATTTGACGTAGGGCAAAAGAGATACATGACGCCTTCTGACCATGGAAGCCCAACGTGCGCAATATGCAGCCGACTTAGCAAAATTGACGCTGACTACCAGGTGATAGGCAAGACATCTACAAACCCACGTTTGCAACACAAATTCCCGCAATCAGCTCTTCAGGACAGTCCAAAACAAATGGCAGGACGTCCTGTACTACCACAAAACCCGATAACAAAACAACTCAAACAAGTTTTTATAGCTCGGCGCCTCTCAGCCGGTGAGGCGCGCCGACCCTCCCACCTCAGTTGCCTCAGTAACCATGACCCAGCAATGAATCGTGATGCACAAACTTGACTGCTCAAATCTGCAACGGAAGAATTATCCTAAGCAACACCCAGGCACACCCTTCGTCCAGCCCACCGTACCGCAGACTTCATAAAGACTGAACGTTTAGCTAACAACTCTTGCTTCTCGGAGACATTGCGATGTGCTCGTTGTTTTGCTGACGCTGGATCCAGAATTTCCTCTCTGTCGGGGACCAGCTTTTAAAATGGCGTCAGTACAAGGGGTTAAGGCTAAGGTGAACGCGCGGAGTTTGGCCTTTTGGCCTGGTTTTCGGAGTTTCGCCGGCCCGGGTCGTTGGAGCTGCGCCAGCGCGGGTCCGGAGGTTCGACTGGCGTGATTCCGGCAATCCGGCTAAAAGGTCAGATTCCTTCAGAAGAGATCTTAAATAGGAGGTTGCTACCAAAATCTTCCACTGTAATACTGTCTGTGTTAGTACATTGGCTGCCACTTACGGCACTAGACGTCCAATCCATTATGAATGGGAGGGTCAAGGTCAGATTTGACATTCAGCGCTGTCAATGGCACTGAAACACAGGATTCACAGCCAGTCATCCTGGTTTTGGGTGCATTTATAGGTCACTTCATGTTCATTTTAAGGCATTAACATGTACAATCCTCTTAATTTTGAGTCACTTTCTATTCATTTGGGGACATTCTTCGGTCACTTCCTGTTCAGTGACCCAAAATCAACGGGAAGTGATTGGTAAATGCCCTAAATCAACAGGAAATGAACCATAAATGCCCCAAAATCAACACGCAGTACAAAAATGAATATATTATTGTTTCTTGGCCTATGTACGATAATTGTTGAATCGTCACATCGTGACTAAAGATGCACCAATATTGATACCAGTACCTGCGGGGGGGCGACCCGGCCTGGAATGGTGGCATCGGTCGGTATCAGTATCGGCGAGTACCAACAAAGAGGGCGCTGATACCATTTACCGGTCCAGTATTATAACACTTGACCGCAGCCTTTTTTTCTTCTGACGCTCAATACACTCTCCGTTTTGTGATGACACATGATCACTTTGCATGCCAGGCAGCTATCGCTATTGGCCTGCTCCAGACCAATGAGAGCGGGCCAATAGCCGCTCTTAACCAATCCTGGGGCAGCTCTTTTTCATATGGAGGAAAAACAAACTGCGAGAGAAATATGTTGGCGGTCTGGACATATTTCAGTTTATAATATCCGTCAAATACAATAAATGCATGCAAGATTTGCGGCCTGAAAGTTTTGAGAGGTGGTGTGTGGCATTTCCTTATGGTATGAGTAGTCTGCAGGGGTGAAAGTGGGCCAGAACGGTCAGGAACGCAGTTCCGGTAAAAGATTCAGGGAAGGAATGCTGTTCTGGTACACGGTGCTTTGATTCCGAAAATATAACGGCAACTGTCAAAACGCTATGTTAAAATAAAAAAAATGCTAAACTGCCACACAAGCATTACATCTCCAAGAAGAAAACAATCTACCAACATCTGATTTACATACACAAGTGTTAGTAACATGCATAATAAAGTGCTTGTGGAGCGTAATCGGTTTCCACCAATATTTATTATAGATTTTATTCCACGGACGGCATGGAGGTTTCTCTAGCTGCTGCAGTTATCTGAGTCTGACGATGATGAGTCACGTCAATGTGCGAATGCACGCAGCAAAGCAAAGCGCTTGGACTCATTTATCCATTCAATTGTTAATTTCTTTATGATTTTAAAAAGTCCATGTTTGCGCGATCTTCAAAATATATTCCATTTCACTGCATAATATAAGCAATTTGTACTTATTTTTCTGAATGTACTGTATGTTACTTATATCTTTATTATTAAAAAAAAAAAAAAAAGAAAGTAAATGTTTACATTAACTTCAATTTTAATACACATCCTATGTTCTTAAGTAGTTAAAATTGAGATTTGTCATTTAGTATGTGAGGAAATGAAGGAAAATAAAAATTAGGAGTTGGAGTTGTTGGAGCTGTTTTTGCTTTTATTTTGCAAATCATTTAAAAAAATACAATTTTTAATGAAAGTCAGATTTTGTATGTGTTACAGAAATAACTGTGCCAAAACAGTTTTCTTTGCATTTCAGTAGTTTTAAGAGGTTTGCCCCCCCCCCCCCCCCAAAACCCACAAAAATGAAAATAAATAAATACCGGTAACTACATATACAAAAATTTCTGGCTCCGTGGCGACCTTCACGTCAGGGAGTTCCGGCAAGAAATTCTACCCACTTTCACCCCTGGTAGTACGTCAGCCTGCATCTTACCAATGTTTGCTTGTGTCACTCATAGAACGTGCTGCACCCCCCTAAACACACACTCTCTCACCGGTTTGCCTGTAAAAAAATTTTTAAAATTTACTCCATGAACGAATAAAGGTTTCCAACTATTTCGAGTGAAAATTGACAGATGAGCACATATTTTAGTGTCTACACAAGGAAGTCAACTTGGTGATAATACACACTCATCACGACAACAGTACATTATTTTCAATTTATTATAACCACCTGGACACCACCAGCTGTATGTAAAAAAAAGCGAATGCTAGGGTAATGCTATGAATTACATTTAGTGTGTGCTGATCACTCAGCACAGACATGTAAAGGCTAAAGCAGCATTTTATATTCTCTTTGGCTGAAATAAGACACAAATCTTGAGTCGAGGGGGGGGGTACAGCACGTCATGAGACAGACACTGCTACGATACAAGCTAACTACACATAAAATGTCGCACATTGTCATCAGAACTATTGCAAATTTTCGACTCGCTCTTGTCTCGTCTGATGCAAACTGTCATCCGGTTCGCTATGTTTTACTCTCCCAAAACCCGATTTTAGCTCGTTCATTGGTAAAATATTTTTGTTATCGTCATTGTTGACAAAAACAACACAAACACATGGTAAGATTTGTTTTCTTTATTTAGCAAGAGAGAATATGAAATATTTATTTAGCCTTGCAGATCTGTGCTGCGTGATCATCACACACTAAATGTAACTCTTAGCGTTCATATTACCATTAGCATTTAGCATGGCGAGCGTCGTGTTAAACTTTTTTTTTTTTTTTTACATAGTTTTTTTCCTCCGCAATACTCCCGGAAAAAGCGGAAGAGGAAGTATTGTAAACAGTACAGTACTGTAACATGTTTGGCACTTTCGTACAAATTTCAATAAATAAATAATAAACTTTTTTTTCTGTATCAGATTGGGACTCTATCAGTGAATTGTCAAAATCAGGTGACTCGGACTCAGGTGCAAACATATGGGATCGGGACATCCCTAATTAAAAGGGCTTCCAAAAACAACAATGAAACAGTAAACTGAAAAGTTTTCCTATTATTGTATAACGGCTATGTATCAGCCAATAGCCGATCTTGAAAAAAGTCCATATATCGGCCCGATATATAAGCCAATCGGCTTTTAATTCTGATGACGAACCTTCTTTCATTTCTAAAACAGGAAGTCACTGCCTCTGTCAACCCTGTGACCACGCAGGTCGGCCACAGGCGTAGAATTAGTCCGTGCTGATCGCAATTGCTGCAGGCATTGGCTGCACACAGACCTAATCACCTATTGTAGTCACTGATACTCTGTTGTGAGCAGACTGAGTTGACAAGCGCACAAAAACAAGAACCAAAGCAAGAGTTGGCATGTGAGGATTTGAGCCAACCAACCACATGGTCCTGTCTGTCGAGTCTGTGATTAGCGCAAGGCGCTAATTTGCTACTTTGAAGTTCAGATTTTACAGTACACCGCTCTCTTGCTTTCCGTAATTCCCGGCCACCGCGTCTCGCCACAATAAGCTTAGTCCACAATTATTGAATTCGCTCCTCTCTTTTGAAATCATGCCTGTAGGTTTCAATTATGCAAATAAAAGCGGATGAATTTCCATTTGATCGAGTCTTGGGGGGGGGGTTGTCTCGGCCATTTCTACGTGTTTTTAATCATTCGTTGTTTGGTTGAGTCTTCAAACAAAGATATTGAGGAAAAAAATGAAACAAAACAATTCCAAGAGCACTCTAATTTAAATAATATTGAAAGACTGAAAGGGTTTTGTGTTAAATGGGTCACTCCCCTGCAGGTACCCATGAAGTGCTAGCAAATAAATAATTGGGGACACAGGCTCACAACAAAGAAGATACTGTATAGCAGGGGTGTCAAACTCATTAGTTTGCGCGCCACATTGTTGGCAATTTTATCTCATATGGGCCGGACCAGTTTATTTTTCGCCATTGACGGCGCTAGACAATCCAATTCAATGAATTAATTATAATTAACAAAGAAGTGACCAAAATGCCCTGAAACCAACAGAAGGTTACCCAAAATCAACAGGAAGTGACTAGTGAACAGTAAGTGGTCCAGAAATGCCCTAAAATCAATAGGAAATGTTCCAAAATGTACAAGAAGTCACATGCTAGTACCCTACAATTACAAGGAAGTGACCCAAAATTAAGTCTTTGGCTTCCACTGACAACAATAGACGCCCAATTGATTTAAACTGGAAGGACTGACTGTGAATGCTCATATTTCATTTCTAATGACTGTGCTAGATGTCAATTCGATGTTCATTCTCTCTTCTTGTTCACTTATCACTTCCTGTTGATTGCCAGCTTCCTTCTTGTTGATTTCGGGTCACTTCCTGTGGGTTTCGCTGTGTTTTGGGGTCACTTCTTTGTTACAGTCATATGAAAAAGTATCTGAACCTTTTGGATTTTTTTTTACATTTCTGCATAAAATCACTTCAAATGTGATCTGATCTTTGTCTAAATCACACAGATAAAAAAACAGTGTCTGCTTTGACTAAAACCAACCAAACGTTTATAGGTTTTCATGTTTTAATGACGGGGTATGCAAACAAAGACAGAAGGGGAAAAGATAACTAAGTGAACCATCACATTTAATATTTTGTGCCCCCCCCTTTGGCAGCAATAACTTATACCAGACGCTTACTGTAGCTGCAGATCAGTCTGGCACATCGATCAGGACTAATCTTGGCCCATTCTTCTCTACAAAACTGCTGTAGTTCAGTCAGGGTCCTGGGATGTCTGGCATGAATCGCTGTCTTTAGGTCATGCTACAGCTTCTTCACTCTAATGGAGCGTACCAAACTCTCTCAATATGTTATTTTAATGAAGCGTACCAACTCTCTCAGAGGGGTGTCCTAACAACTAGCACAAACGAATGGCACCAATTCGGAACCATTTTGCAGAAAATGAGGGGCTTAGTGGGACGTCATCACTCGACATTAATATCTCAAGCCTCCCAATTTACCGCAAAATGGACCCGAATTTTTTTGTGCTCTGTTTGTGCTAGTTGATAGGACACCCCTCTGTTATTGAGAGAGTTGGTACGCTCCATTAGCTGCGGGAGCTAAGCTAAGAAAAATCTACGAGTGACGTCCCCACTCGAAATTACTATCTCAATAAAAGCATAATAATGTATCTACAAAACCGTTGCAGCACAAACAAATAACATCATTTTTATATAAATTTGCGTCTGATGGGGGCAACTTTACGGACGGAGGTCCTTAGAAATGGTCACAAAGCACATTTAGCAATATACAAAGTGACGTCTTATTTATTTAATTTTTTTCAACTTCTGGGTCATCGTCTTTGAAATTGTCTTGCAAGCCTTTTGCGGTCGTGCTGCGAGCCATTTGCTGTCGTGTTGTGGCAATTGGCATTCGTGCTTTTGCCAATTTGCAATCGCGCTTTAGGAATTGGGGATTGTGTTGTGGCAATTTGCATTCGTGCTGCAAGCCATTTGCTGCCATGTTGTGGCAATTAGGGTTCATGCTTTTGCCAATTTGCAATTGCGCTTTAGGAATTGGGGATCGTGTTGTGGCAGTTTGCATTCGCGCTTTTTCTATTTGCAAAGTGTTGGGACTTTACATTTCGCCTGACACCTCTCGGCCACCGTACTTTCCCGGCTTTATACAAATCAACAATCCTTGATCGCAGGTCTTCAGACAGCTCCTTTGACCAAGCCATGATGCAAATCAGACAATGCTTCTAATCAACACACTTCTTACCAGGTGTGTGTTTTATAGTGGGCAGGGCAGCTTTAAACCATTCATCAGTGATTGGGCACACACCTGACTTAAAATGTTTGGTAATAATTGGTTCTAAGTGTTGTTTACGTCTCCTTAGGTAGAGGGCTCACGTACTTATTTTTTCCCCCTTCTGTCATTGTTTGCATGCTATCCTCATGAAAATATGAAAACCTATAAATGTTTGTTGTGTTTTGGTTAAAGCAGACACTGTATTTTCATCTTTTTGAGTTTGAAAAAGATAGATCCCATTTGATGGTGATTTCATGCAGAAATGTGATCATTTCCAAAAGGTTCAGATACTTTTTCATACTACTGTAATTCATTGGCTGCCATTCACAGCCCCAAACGTCCAATCGTTTTGGACTGGGAGGGGCGAATGAACAAATTTTAATTAACAAAGAAGTGCATAAAGCACATTTATGTTGTTCACTTACTGAAACATTGCGCATGTATGGAATGCAAACAATAAGGCTACGATTAGGGTGGGCAAGAGACAGGGACGTCTGGGGAGCAAGCAGACTTCCTCTTCACAATAACAGGTCAGCTCGCGGATGGAGAAGGAGGGGAAAGCACAACTTTGGGTAAACAGTCTCAGTTCTCATTTAGCCATGAAGACAACAGACACAACAACGGTCAAACTAGCGGTAGCGCCGTTGCAAATGCAGCAAGAGTTGCCCCTCGGTGACCCTAATTCCACAATGAGGGAAGCGATCATCCAGAACTGAGAGCCAACAGGTGAGCAGCTCAAACTGGCAAAGACAATGGCTTCATTATGCAGGAGGGATCTTATCACCGGACTCAATTTAAAGCACCCTGCCATCATTGATTGCCACCACGGAATTAAGGCCCAATTTAGCTATCAACAAGTGCAAAATTGGGATCTGACGGCAGAAAGATCACCTGCTGAAACACACAAAGCACTGTTGAAGGGTTCTGCATTAAAAGGCGGTCAGTTTCCATAGCAATCAAAGAGAGGCTTCATGGATTTTCTTACCTGATACCCAAATATGGATCTGATATTCATAGACCACACAGCTAGGGCTGCAGCTATGGAATATTTTAGTAATCCAGTATTCAACTGAAAATTCTATCGATTAATCGAGTAATCGGATAAAACTTCTTTTTTTTTTAGGTAAAGAGCTATTAATAAATATACATAAAAAAACATAACAAAGACATTTCATCTTATCGTCTTTTTTTTCAATGTACAGTGTATCACAAAAGTGAGTACACCCCTCGTATTTCTGCAGATATTTAAGTATATCTTTTCATGGGAAAACACTGACAAAATGACACTTTGACACAATGAAAAGCAGTCTCTGTGCAGCTTATATAATGGAGTTCATTTATTTCCCCCTCAAAATAACTATATGTATAGCCATTAATATCTAACCCCTGGCAACAAAAGTGAGTACACCCCTTAGAAACTACGTTCATCCCTAAATGTCCAAATTGAGTACTGCTTGTCATTTTCCCTCCAAAATGTCATGTGACTCGTTAGAGGAGTGCAGTCAGCATTGCTGCAGAGATTGAAGAGTTGGGGGGTCAGCCTGTTAGTGCTCAGACCATACGCCGCACTCTACATCAAATTGGTGTGCATGGCTGTCACCCCAGGAGGAAGCCTTTTTTGAAGACGGTACACAAGAAAGCCCGCAAACAGTTTGCTGAAGACATGTCAACAAAGCACATGCATTACTTGAACCATGTCCTATCGTCTAGCAAACAGTTTGCTGAAGACATGTCAACAAAGCACATGCATTACTTGAACCATGTCTGATGAGACAGGTGGGCTTTCTTGTGTACCGTCTTCAGAAGAGGCTCTTTCCTGGGGTGACAGCCATGCACACCAATTTGATGAAGAGTGTGGCGTATGGTCTGAGCTAAGTTTAGAGCTAAGTTCTAGTTCTAGTTCAAGTTTTAAGTTAGTCTAAACTGTAAGTCCTGATAGGATTTTGAATTTTTGCAGTATTCAAAATAAATGTATGATACCCGCTGTATTGGAGCACATTAGGGACCAGTGCTACTTGGTGTTTTATCCAGCAATGACTACTGAGCTAAAATTGACAGTTAACTTTCATACATTTTTATTTTACACCCTCATCACTCAACAGTGCTGTTTTTACAGATTAAATAAAGCCTGTATGTGAGACACGTAAACCACGCATCGACAGTGGTCATAATTCATAGAAACCTAGCCCTCCGCAGGACTAACGTTACGCGAACGAGTGACAGTAACGTCAATCTTATTTATTAGCGCTAAGAAGTCTACTGCTATAAGATGGCGGCTGTTTACTAACGCCGCCGAGTCTGTCATTTCGCATCTAGTTCTACATACATGTGATATCTATGGGACCTGCTACTACCATAGCATCATGCGGGCGTAGTTTTTAGCAACGTCGGCATAGTTTGTAGCGGCTGTCGGCTGCATTAAGGTATTTTTTTTATTGCTTCTTCCTCTGCACACATGACGTCAGCGCATCGTCCCGCATTAAAAGTAGTCCGGGCAAAACATGATGCTTAGAGCTGGCAAAATTAAATGATTTCTCGAGGCAAATAAAATTACTCGGATCAGTTTTTAAACTCCAGTTACTCGAACTGCTGGAGTATTCGTTTCAGCTCTACACACATCAGTGGCAGATGCTTGTCTTTCAATGAGGGGAAGCTCAAAGTGTATCCGCCTGTGAGTGCTTTGTGATGGTGGAGGGGCTCAACTGCACCCGTTCCTCGGTACGGAAAGAAACTAGAGTGCCAGGAGTCAAGTGTTACGGGTCCAAAAACTTGCAATCCCAGAAAACAAAAAGTTTTGGTTCTGATGTCTAAATTCCTGGAAAACACAGGCAATGCAGTTTAGGAATGAAGACACAAACCAGTCTCTCTTCACCCCAAAGTTTTCACTTTTATTCAGTGACCCATGGCAGTAAACAACAATTGTCTTTTTTTCACATTACGCATTAACATACAGTCGTACCTCTACATACGAATTTAATGCGTTCCTGTATGTCAAAATGGTCGTATATCGAGCCCACAACCTCCATGTTGGGGAACAATTATTCTACTGCTGAACCACGTCGTCTCCTATTATTAGCTATTATTTTCTATTTGTGTGATTTAATAAACATGCTTTAGGCATTGCAATGAAGCTTAGTGTTTGCATTATTCTTTTTTTTTCAACGCCCAGTATTACATTTTTACCACAAATGAAAATCAGCTTCAAAAATCGGTTATCGGCCAACTCTAACCACTAATAATCGGTCCTGAAAAACCCATATCGGTCAATCTCTAGTTCAGACCTGCCTTATACACCTAGCCTTAGAGCCATGGCCTCTGCTGAGCACAGACCACACATGCAGATGTCTGGAATCGATAGTCCAGGTGCCCCCAGTCTCTTGTATACCTGTCGCACTATGAGCATCAGCTGCTATGGGATTCGGAGGGAGAACCTTGAAGTGCCTGTAACCCAATCTGACTTTTGAGACTAGTTGACTAAAATGGGACAACAAAAGGTAGACCATGCCAGCGTGCTAGAAGAGCCCGTCACAACAACAGTGGTCTCTCAGCCTATATTTAACAGCGGTGGGAAATGTGCGAGCAGCCATACAGGAACACTTTCAATGCACGGTGAAGGTCGACTGGGACGCCATTTCCTCCCCAGTCTACGAAGTGAGCGGCTGGGGTTTAGTTCCCCCTCTCGCCTCTTTCTTACACTCAACAGCAAAATAAAGAGATGTGCATTGTTTGGCCAAACAATGGCAGACTTTCAAAATCTACAAATCTTTCCAATTTGGCACCCGAGGCCAGTTTTTGAAGTTCAGAAAGGGAGGAAAAAATTCCCTGTGTGGTTCCAAATTGTCAAGTGAACAATAAGAAAAAAAATATTTGTGAATATGAAAGATAAAAGCAGGTGTAGGACTGTAGGCAGTGCCTATTTGTGAAGTAAGTATGCCTAGAAAAGTTACAAAATTCACCATTATATTATTTTCAACCCTTTATTTGTGAATCATTACCCAAAAACAAAAAAAATAATAATAATAACAGACCCATATTTCCAGACCAATTTTCGAGTTTTTCCAGTACCTTTTAAATGTTATCCCAATGTTTTTTAATGTAGATTTTATTTATTTATTTAGTTAAACGATATTGTCAATTCTTTTTTTGATCCAATAATGTAGTGACAATACATCCTAATAAATCGCCCATTCAAATGCAATAATGATTATTCTAAAATAAAACAAACTATATTAAAAATAATACATATTTAAACAAAACAAAAAACACACACACATACAATGCATAATGAGTCATTTGGAAGCTAACCAAGTTCAGAACATCAAAAAGGTGAGAAACTCCACGCCATTTTTGTTCTCTGCCAATTAGAGCCCATCCAAAATGTTGATTTTGTCCAAAATCACTATCATCTTGTACTTCGTATGTTAGCAAATTTGAAGCCAAATTATTCATTGCCAATCACATTTTTCATAACGGGTATCATAATAAAGCTATTCTTAGTGTAGAGTATAAAGTATGTGATATTAACTGCAGAAATCTTTATTTAGCTGTTGAACATGATGTGCTTTTAATTTGAAACGTTCACCGGAAGTATGTTCGATAAGCCGCTAACCATCAGCTTTACATTCAGGCCTGCAGCAAATCAATTATTTTAGTAGTCAGGTAATCGATGAACTAGTTATTAATTAATCGATTAAACGTTGCAGCACTACACTCAGAAAAAAATTAACTATTTTCGTCAAGCATGTGGTGTCAGTAATATTGTTTTTTTCTTTTTTTCGCATCATTTCCATATGCTGTAAACCAGCAATGTTTCATGTTTGAAGTGTCACCTTTTAACCGCAACTTTGCATTTTGGAGAAGACTGCCAATGTTTTATAGAGGTTAGTCCACTGTCTTTTTTCCATTAGCCTGAATGTAGCAATGCTAAAATTGTACAATGTTTAGTATAGATGTGTCTCCATTTTGTATGTCTGGACTAGGAGTGGGAACCTCTTGGTACCTCACGATACGATACGGTTTGCGATGCAAAGCCCACGATAACGATAATGTGATGATATGGCGATATCACGATTATCGATACATTGGTCAGGAAACCATTCCAGGATATTCTACAAACAACTAATAAAAAGAATAACAAGCAAGTGAATTGGAATGAGTTTATCACTACTAGACGTCCAATCCATTTGAAGTGGGAGGGATGGCAAATTGATTGAACGTCTATGGCTGTCAGTGACAGCCAATGCCAGGCAATGAGGTAATTTTGGGCCATTTAAGGTTCCCTTTTGATTTTCAGTTACTTCCTGTTGATTTTGGGGTATTTTATGGGTCACTTCCTGTTTATTTTTGCGTTACAGAACAGGAAGTGACCTGGGAATCACCCAAATGAATAGACAGTGACTCAAACTCAACAGCAAGTGACCTGTAAATGCCCTAAAAATCACAGAATGACTGTGAATGCTCTGGTTTTGAATCAACGAACGTTCCTAGTCTAAATGGATTGAGCGTCGAGCACCATCATGCAGCCTTAGTGTTAACTGAGACACTATTATGGTGGAAGATTTTGGTTAAAACTGTTCCTTTTCATTTTTTATTTTTTTAGACATTGACACCATTTTAAAACAATATCTCAATTCTTGGCAGGAGCATATCGATAACCTTTTGGGATACAAAGTATCACGATATATCACCATTTTGATATTTTGTCACACCCCTAGTCTGGACGTTAATTCAGTGGTGTGTCGATGACCAATAAACAGCTGTGAAAAGAACTGGAGTCTCATTTGCAATCAACACACAAGTGAGCCGAGTGTACGCACGCATGCACGCACAAATGTATGCACGTGGCAATAAATAGCAACCCGCAAAATTATCCACCTCATATTTATTTACCGTGCGATTAATTTTTTTATTTTTTTTTTCAGGGCAAATGAAAACGGCCAATTTGGAGGCCTGAACATGCACGGAAAGTCACCAAAATGTGCATATACGTGCGGAAAATTGTAAATTTTGATAATTTTGCAACATTGCAAAAAAATGTAACAAAATGGCTCAGTGGCGCCCCCTTTAAATTTTAAAATTGGCCTATAACATTAGGGTTTGTCAGCGTAGAGCGATGAAATTTGGGGAGTCTATACCTTGTCCAAAACTGCTCCAAAAAAGCATTTACACCCATATTCCAAACCCAACAGGAAATCGGTTATTTTGGATCGAATATGAAATTTTTATCGATTTATAGGGTGCATATTTGAGACCTTTCCGTCGAGGGAGTTAGTTGGATCATCTTCAAAATTGGGGAGACTGTTCAAGAGACATAGGACATCTTAAGTTTTTAAAATGGTGCGTTTTCATTCACGGGTCTGACCTGGGCGTGGTGCCAAAGTCGGCCATTTTTTCGGCAAAATGACAAATTCAGTAGATGACTAATACCTCCTTGACACAACATTCAATCTTTTTCATATCTGGCATGTATGTGCCGGATCCCACCCTTAACACGAGTGCATTGAAATAGTACCCATTAGGCCTAGCGCCCCATAGTGGGAACAGGAAATGGCTTTTTTTACGAAACAGGCTGCTACTCCAAGGAAAAAAAATCTATTCACCTGAAACCTGCATCAGGGAGCCATAAGACATGTGTTCATGTGCCTGATGAAAAATACTGAGGTTTGGTTGAAGCAGAAGGGTCCAAGAGGAGAAGTGAAGATGACTGAAGCCGTTTCGTCTTACCACATGTTTTGAACAGTCATAACTTGGAAGATCTACAAAATATCTGCTCCAAACATCTCATGCTCGTTGAGTCATACTCTAAAGGGTCCTGTAGGGGTCATTTGCATCAACCCTACAGCGCCAACTAGTGGTAATAGAAAGTCACTCGTTTTTCCAATACATGTCCAGTTCTTTTCAGGTTGGTCATTGTAGTTTCAAGACCTTTTGAAATACTTATTTTACGGCCCATGTCCACATGTCTCTGTCTATTGCCGTGACGACCCTTTGTTCGCCATTAAAAGGAAATATTTTTTTTCAGAGACTCAGGCAGCTTATAGAGCCACAGAATTTGGCACACTTGGTCAAATTGGCCCAGTTAGAAGATTCATTTTGGTTTTGAATAAGGGCTTGGCTGCACAGCTCAGTAGTGGCTCCTTTTTTGTAGTACTCTCTCCAATAGGGGTTTTTATCTCTTAGGTGTGTGAATGTAAAGAGGCAACTTTCGAGCATGTTAGGTTCTAATGAGATGATTAGAGAGGAGGATCTGCCAAGACCCTGACCTGCACACTGTCCGAGTTGCGTGACGTCCGAGTTGCGCTAGATTGCGAGGGCCCGTTCAGTCCTGCTTGCAGGCCTAGTTTACCTTTGTAGCTTTTCTCAAAAAAGTTGCCCGTTTCTCTGTGTTGTCACAAAAGCAAACAAAATAGTCCATCGACTTGAAGCGACAGGTGTTTCATTTGGGGATGACGTTTAGGATACTGTAGCTGCTCGTGTCGCGTTCAAGAACTGCTCAGATTTCTAGCCATCAGCCACCTTGCTGCCCTTGAAAACGTGTTGGAATAAAACGGGGAGGATTGACTGTCGTCACATATGGATAAAATGGAAAGGACACTTTCGTGAATATTGACTCTTGACGAGTCGAATCAAATGATGTTCAGTCGACGTGCCAGGGTCCACATTGTCGCGGACAGCAAGGTAGGTGTTGGCTAGAAATCCGTGCAGTTATTGAACGCGTCAAAAGCAATACCTCGCTTATCTGCACACAACTGCAACTTTCTACCTCCTCCTTCCTTTATACTGCAACTCCGCCCGACACGTAAAAAAAAAAAAATTAAATGCGTTATTGTATAATTTCTTGCGGCACACCTGACAATCTCTCATGGCACACTAGTGTGCCGCGGCACACCAGTTGAAAAACACTGATCTAGCAGGTCCCACAAAATAGTTTCCAATTGCACACCACACACACAGTAGGAACGTCTTGAGGAGCTCGCGAACAATTGTCTAATTGTCCACTACCATCACCACCCCCCTCCCGTTGGACGGTCAACTCGGGGGTCCCGTTTATGCTCACCGCACCTGAATCCTGTTCGCATTTGTTCCGCCAGTGATCGCAATATAACGAAACCACCAGAAAAAGAGCAATGTCAGTTTTTATCCAATATCATTCAGCACTAATGATTATGTATCAGTTGTTCTAGTTTTTCCTCATTTCAAAATATGAACAACACGGTGAAGAATTTCTAAAAATCAAGCATCTATTTTGGTACATTCCTCAATATAGAGTAGTAGTTCTTAACCTTGCTAAAGGTACCAAACCCCACAAGTTTTACATGTCGATTTATCGAACCCTTCAGAATTAAATAATGAAGCTTTTTTTTTTTTTCAAATTCATATACCGTAATTTTTGGACTATAAACCGCCACATACCAAATTTGACAAGAAAAGGGCATTTGTTCAGAGATAAGCCGGACTGGACTATAAGCCACAGCTATCCTCACTGTCTTATGGGATATTTACACCAAAGATATTAACCGGTAACACTTTATTTGACAGCGGCATCATAATGTCATGTCATGAGAACAAATGAACAAACATGACGCTTTCAACCAATTTGCTGCAAAGCTTCATTGCTTCAAGAAGCTTCATTTAGCCATCACTGCTCCCTTGGACAACACAATCAACCTCTGCTGCCACCTGCTGTGAACATTGTTGTTGTCCAACATGCTTTCTAGCATGCGTTGCAGCGTTACAGATGTAAATAATCAAAATTCATTATCTGTGCTAATTATTTCTTCAGTTACTATTGCAGTTGTTTCATTGTTTGCTAGTTATGGTATTTGGTAAAATTTTATTTGACAGAGTCGCCATTAGACTGTCATAAGACCATCTTAATTATGACATGACATGACACTGCTATAAGTATTAATGGATGCTTATAACAGATGCCATTTTGTGTCATTCGGCAAATTATCTCACTTTTTAATGGATGTAAAAGATCCGAGCAGGACATAAATGGAGTTAGTATGACGCCGCTGTCAAATAAAGTGTTACCTATTGACCCAAATAAATCAACAAATAAGCTGCACTGGACTATAAACCGCGGGATTCAAAATGAGGGGGGAAAAGTAGTGGTTTACAGTCCGAAAATTACGGTATTTAAGCTAGCAAGCTAATAATTTAGCAAATTCCAGTTCAAAATCCTTCTCATTTTGACAGCATGTTTTATAAACAGGTCAAAAATTGAAACTCCGCTGCCCATTGGTCTGTTGTATTCCCTCATACCAAGTGCGAGTTAACCTTCCACTGAGCAAACCAGTTCCTCCTCCTATCAAATCGAGGACTAGCATTAAAAAAATCAATAAAGCCTGTAAATTGGGAGCAAATCAGTACAAAAACCTAGTCTAAAAAGCCACTTTGTCTAAATTTAATCAGCGTACGAAAATAGGGCTCTGCGTTTCTTTACCTTCGCCGAACCTCACCGAACCCCTGGGGTTCGATCAACCCAGGTTAAGAACCACTGACATAGAGCAACTTACAAAATGCATGAAACATAAGTCGAAAATGTCCCTTTACCTACTGTAGCCTACTCCAAAAGTCCAAACACAAACGTTTACAAACAAACCTACCTTTGATGAGTTTGGGTCAGCCAGGGTTAACGCCAGCTTCCTCAACTCGGACACTTTCTTCTGACAAGTGTGACAAAAGCTCCCTTTTTCCTCCAACTCGGCCACACAAACAGAGCCAGCGCCCTCGGGGGCAGGCCGGCTGCTGCAGCGCGCGTCCTCCGCCGAGAGCAGCCTCTTCCTGGGGGTGGCCGGAGACTCTCCAGTCGGGCATCCCTCCAACTTCAGCGCGGAAAAAAAAGACTTTTTGTTAGTTTCACCCGTCAGGGCAAATGACACATGTTTCGCACTTTGAGCAGGTGTTGACATCATTTTGACGTCAGCGCATTTTCCGAACAATTTTAACACTTACACTTGAATGCCACCCTTTGACAGAAGCTAGCCGACCGTCCCCATTTGCATTCATTACAATTTTTTCAGGCAATACACCTTTAGACTTAAAATAAGCCCACTTAAAGTCTGTGACCGAGGCGAGGAATAGTCATATCTGACTTGACGATGACCTGTCATCTGTGGAAGTGCACTCTAAGGTGCTGTGCGAAGCAGTGCACTGCATGGGGAGGCGGCATGCAGGGTTAAGTCGAATGGGAGGTCTAATGTCCAATTTATCCGTGTAAGCGTTAAAATAAACACAACAAGAGGTACTAAAATGTTTTAGATATCATTACAAAAGTTTTCTCCCCATCATTTTTAGTCCTGGGTTGAGGGGGGGGGGGGGGGGTGGGGGCTCCCTTTTTTATTGAACAATACAAAATACAGAAACTACCATACAAAACCACTTCACGTAAAAAATATAAAAAGTACGTAATTTACATTTTCACCCTTTCGTTTTAAGTTAGACAAGAAAAAAATTAATTATTCATGTTAAATATTTCTGAATGAGCTTCAAATAAGGAGTTGGTTATTTTGTTGTTCTTATATTAAATAATATGAAATATATTTCAACTTCAGGAAGAAGAAAAACTAATGCGTGTAAAGCAAGCAAATGACAGCACATGAATCAGTTGATTTTCATTTGTCATAATTCAATTTAGCAGCTTATGTACACTAAGTACCATTATTACTATTATTATTTATATTGGCTTTTTTTTTTTTTTTTTTTTTTTTTTTTTTTTTGCTAATGTTAACCAAGTGACACCGACAAGACACTCTTTACTCACTCAAAATCAGACGCCTGAACGAAGCACACCTATGCACATTTGACGTTACTCTGGCGCCACCATCTGGTGACTAGTGACAATAACGCTTTGCCAGGATGGAAGCAGTGAAGTGAGGTGTAACGTTGGTTAAATATTTCATTAGTAAACTTTAAATTTTTCATAGTTGGAGTGACGTAAGCGACGGCGGCCACATGAAACACCGAAAAACACCCTGGTGCCCTTGAATGGCCCTCGTAAGGTGGCGATATTTTCATTTTTATTTTTTTCAAAATAATTGATGGGTATCTTTCAAAGTTGGGTTTAAGTTTTTTTTATTGTAGAATATAAAGTAAACATTAGCTTCCCATTGGGGTTCAATTAGGTGTAAACATGCAAATTAATTGAATTGAATGCTTCCTACTTGTTTCTATTTAGTACACTATTTTATATAGTATAGGTTAACATACACTCAGATTTAAAAAGATAACTTAATTTTTTTCATTATCAAAAAATGTTTTAAAACATTTATCAATGCTGGATGTTTTAAAGCCTTGAACTACCACTTGTTTAATGTATTATTTTGAACACAGCAAGTAGTCACAGATTCAAAGTGTTCTTACCTTCTTTTTTCTTTTCAGTAAGTGACTGGTGAATCCAAAGATAATGTCGGAGTCGACGAAGATGGTGCCTAGGTCGATGATGCCGGGTTCGGGCTTGCCCCCTCCGGCAGAGCCTGTTGAGTTTGGTAAAGCCATGCGGATGCTTCAAATGTCACCTACAGTTGTATTCCACTCGAGCCATCTAAATTGGAAGGTGTTTGGGTCCTGCCAAAAAGAAGAACAATACTCCACATGCGGGAATCCAGAAATCTGGCACATAATAATCACTCAGAATTCCATGAAGTGAAGCTGTACAATCCTTGTGAGGTGCTCTCCATCCACTGGGATACTTCTAGGACATGATCTGAGGAGTACCCTCTTTGCTCTCTTGCCTTCTCATCACCCTCCCCTTTAACTCTACCCGACTCTCTCTCTCTCCTCTCCTCTCTCCCCTTCCCTATTCAGTGCATCGAGCGCTCCCAATGCCAAGACGTATAACCATGACATTCCAGGCAATTAGTACTAACGACACATCCTTGTGATATTCCCCATAACATGTCCAGGGAGAGTCGCGATGTGTCTGTGCGCTCACAAATGACCTCATCTGGACTTATTTAATGGTGCTATTTTCCCTTTAATACTCCTATAGGATGCTGTGGATATACTAGGGGTGTAACAAAATATCGAAATATGATATTTTGTCACATATTTCATATTTTGGGGCATTTCTGGGTCACTTCTAGTTGATCTTGCCGGAAGCGGAAGTTTGCAGGAAGTGACCCATGTGACCCAGTGTTCATACGCTGCCATCCATCCCACTTCAAACAGATTGAACGTCTATGGCGGTCAATGAATGAATTTCTCAAAATGAATCTTTTGGGCATTTATGGGTCACTTTCTGTTCCGCAAGCCAAAATCAACAGGAAGGGACCCATCAATGCCCATAAGATTCATTTTGGGGCATTGACAGGTCACTTCCTGTTGATTTTCAGTCACTCCCAGTTGATTTGGGGCATTGCGGGGTCACCTCGTGTTCTGTAATCCAAAATCAACAGGAAGTGACCCAGGAATGACCCGAAATCAATGGGATACAGTGGTGAGAAAAAGTATCTGAACCTTTTAGAATTTCTCACATTTCTGCGTAAAATCACCATCAAATGTGATTTTATCTTTGTCAAAATCACACAGATGAAAATACAGTGTCTGCTTTAACTAAAACCACCCAAACATTTATAGATGTTCATATTTTAATGAAGATAGCTTGCAAACAATGACAGAAGGGGGAAAATAAGTAAGTGAACTCTCTGCCTAAGGAGACTTAAAAAGCAATTGAAATCAAATTTTACAAACATTTTAGTCAGGTGTGTGCCCAATCAGTGATGAGTGGTATAAAGCTGCCCTGCCCACTATAAAACACACATCAGGTACGAATTTTTTTTGCATCATGGCTCAGTCAAAAGAGCTGAGATGCCAAGACTTCAGCGCAGAATACTCAGCGAGGTAAAAAAGAACCCTAGAGTGTCTGCTAAAGACTAACAGAAATGACTGGCACAGTCCAATATCTCTGTGCACACATCAACTATATATAAAATTCTGGCCAAGAACGGTGTTCATGGGAGGACTCCATGGAAGAAGCCACTGCTGTCTAAAAAAAAAACATTTTTGCTCGTTTAATGTTTGCAAACAGGCACTTGGACACTCCACAGACGTTTTTGGCTAAATATTTTGTGGATTGATGAAACCAAAGTTGAATAACACACAACGTCATGAACAAAAATGAACACATCATCCCCACCGTGAAGCATGGTGGAGGGAGCATCATGATTTGGGGCTGCTTTGTTGTTCAGGGTCTGGACAACGGGCAATCATTAATGGAAGAATTAATTCAAACGTTTTTCAGGTAAACCTGAGGCCGTCTGATAGACAGTTGAAGCTAAAAAGAGGATGGATGCTGCAACAGGACAATGATCCAAAACAAAGACGGAAATTAACTTCAGAATGCTTTCAGAAGAACAAAATACAAATTCTGGAGTGGCCAAGTCAAAGTCCCAACTTGAACCCCGTTGAGATGTTGTGGCATGACCTAAAGACAGCCATTCATGCCAGATATCCCAAGAATCTGATTAAACTACAGCAGTTTTGTAGAGAAGAATGGGCCAAGATCGATCGATGTGCCAGACTGATCTGCAGCTACAGGAAGCGTCTGGTTGAAGTTATTGCTGCCAAAGGGGAAGCCACAAAATATTAAATGTGATGGTTCACTTACTTATTTTTCCCCCTTTTGTCATTGTTTGCATACACCCTCATTAAAATATGAAAACCTATAAATGTTTGGGTGGTTTTAGTTAAAGCAGACACCGTTTTTTTTTATCTGTCTGATTTTGACAAAGACCAGCTCACATTTGATGGTGATTATATGCAGAAATGTAAGAAATTCCGAAAGGTTCAGATCCTCTTTCATACAACTGTATGACTGAAAAACAACAGCAAATGACCTGAAATTCCCCCAAGTTAAAGTGATTGCTTGCCATTGACCACCATATCCATTCATTCATTCGCTGCCATCCGCCCTTTCAATTCACAGCAGGAGCATGATTTCCGGTCATTACTTGTATAGTAAAATATTCTAGATTTCTTGACCCATGTATCGATAATTGTTATATCATGAGTCACGTATCGCAAAATCGCATCGTATCAGGAGGTACCCAGAGGTTCCCACCCCCAGTACAGACTGTATAGTTCATTTTATGTCACTTCCATGTCATTTTAAGATACTTACTGGTAACTTCCTGTAAATTTTAGACCATTTCGTTTTGATTTTTGAGGCATTACCAGGTTACTTCTTGTTGAATTGGTGCCACTTCCTGTTGGTTTTGCTACATTTTGGGTCACTTTCTTGTTAACTCATTAGCTGCCATTGACGGTGCTAGACATCCAATCCATTTTGGTTGGTAGGGGCTGAATAAACGAATGTAACTGGCGACAGAAAATGAGCCGAGTGCTTTAGTCCACGTATTCGATCGCACAAATCACAAATCCGTGGTTTTACGGTGCCAATGTGAAAATAAAAGCATGTGATTTTGTATGCACAGTATGAATGAGCTACAACTTGTCGGTTAGGCAGAACAACACCACGGGCCAGATTGGTCCCCATGGTGGGCTGCGTCTGGCCCGCAGGCTGTACATTTGACACCACTGCTGAATATAGTATATTGATGTAATGCAAGCTGGCATCCATGATTTTATTTCATGATGTGGTTAAACTGTAGTTAGAACTGATTGGATTCAGATTGATTTTAATATACAGTCCTGCCGCTCGCATTCGACCTAATCAGCATTACTTCCCCGGACTGTTCGTTTTCAACAATAAAACTTTATTATGACCTCTGTTCATTTTTAATATTGCGACTGAAAGCCAATAAGACCTCATGATTGTGAATCAATATTGAATGAATTGCCTTCATTTCAGCGTTTCAGGCTTGTGTCTTGTTATCACACTGATTGAATGGTTGAGGCTGTTGGGCGGAGCTTGCATCAGTCCAGTGGAATCATTAGACTGAGTTCATTTTCATTAAGAAGACGTGAAAATATCTATACGGACGGAAAATGAGCAAAAAGACCACAATTTTTGGACTATAAACCGCTACTTTTTCCCCTCATTTTGAATCCTGCGGCTTATAGTTCAGTGTGGCTTATTTGTTGATTTATCTGGGTTAATAGGTAACACTTTATTTGACAGCAGCGTCAAAAGACTGCCAGAAGACATGAAGACAGAAGTCATGATTATGACATGACACTACCATGGGCATAAAGAATTCTTATGACAGATATCATTACGTGTCATCCGGCAAATTATGTCACGATGTCCATTCATGTCCAGCTCGATTCTTTGACATCCAATCAAAAGTGAGATCATTTGCCGAATGACACAAAATGACATCCGGCATTCAGTAATGCTCACGGCAGTGTCATTTCATAATTATGATGGTTTTATGGTGCTACTGTAAAATAAAGTGTTACTAAATATCATAACTAGCAATTAATGAAACAACTGGAACAGTAACTGAAGAAATAATTGGCACAGAACATGAATTTTGATTGTTACTTACATCTGTAGCGCTGCAGTGCACGCTAGGAGGCACGTTGGACGACAACAGTGTTGACAGCAGGTAGCAGCAGTGGTTGACTGCCCCCCCCCCCAAGGGAACAGTGATGGCCAAATAAAGCTTTTTGAAGCAACGAAGCTTTGAACCAATTGGCTGCAAAGCTTCATTGCTTCAAGAAGCTTCATGGTGGTTCATTTTGTCAAATGAAGTGTTACCGGTTAATGTCTTTTGGTGTAAATAATACAGCGAGGACAACGGCGTCTTATAGTTACTAATGCACTGGTACCGTTATCAGTATCACCGAAATGGTGGTATCGGTATCGGCGAGTACCAATAAACAGGACGCCGATACCATTTACCGATCCGGTAACACTGAACGCAGCCTTTTTTCTCCTGACACTCACTGTGTGTCACTGTGTGTGTGTGACACAACTCTGTGTTGTGTGATCACACGTGATTACTTTGCATGCCAAGCAGCTATCACTATTGACCTGCTCCAGATCAATGAGAGTGGGCCAATAGTTGCTCTTAACCAATGCTGGGGCAGGTTTTTCATTTGGAGGAAAAACAAACTAGGAGTAGGAGAAGAAAATTGTGGTTTCAGAATATTTCAGCGTCGAGTACAATGGCTGGGGATTGACTGCAGCCGGTATGGTATCGGCCGATACTGCACAGCCATGGTATTGGTCCAACACTACTTACCGTATTGGCCTGAATATAAGACGACCCTGATTATAAGACGACCCTCTCTTTTTCAAGACTCAAGTTTGAAAAAAGACTTTTTGAACACCAAATTAATTTTTATACAAAAAATAATTATAGTACATCCGAAACAAATGATTATAACAGTATATTTGAGAGAAAAAGCATGTTATTTTGCCTCATTCAAATCTTAATACGTGAACATTTAAATATATAAACTAAAGTGCAATCACATTCGTAAATGAATGGCTTCTGGTTTTAGAAATAAAAGTAAATAAACCAATCTATTGTGACAAAACAACAAAATTGCAATAACTGCATTAACCATCAAGGGAAGTCTAACTAAAACTAGCCTTGAAACAAATCTGAATGAGGAAAAACATTGCAATAAAATAATGCAAACTGGTTAAACTTGAGAGTAGCTGAGATCTGTCATGACAGAACATCGCTTCAATGATATCTGCCGCCATCTAGCGTCGTGAATGGGTATAATGTCTAGATCGCGAATATAAGACGACCCCCACTTTTTCAGTCTCATTTTAATGCAAAAAACTCCATCTTATATTCGGGCCAATACGGTATAGTCCAGTGCGGCTTATCTGTGAACAAATGCCGTTTTCATGTCAAATTTGGTGAGTGGCGGCTTATAGTCATGTGCGCCTTATAGTCCGAAAATTACGGTAAGTGAATTTTTTGTCATCTTAGGCAAAAACTGTATATTGTCTTTGAAAAACAAGAATTAATGATATCAAGACGCTTGGAAAAGATACAAGAAACCGTTCCGAGTGAACGGCTTCCAAAATGGATTACACCCAGTGGTGGAATGTAGCAAAGTAAAAGTACTTTATTACTGTATTTAAGTACATTTTTGTGTATCTGTACTTTACTTGAGTACAAATATGAAGTCATACTTTTTACTTGTACTTCTCTCCTTTCTACGCCACAAGTTTTCAAATTGTCGCCTAAGTTAAATGTTAATTTTGTTTGGTTTTCTCTCATTGTGAATTGGCAGTTTCGTTTTCATGCCTCTAGCCATAGACTTCATAATTGTATTGCTGGGTCACAACCGTCAACCACTGCGCAACGCCTTCAAGTAGGGTGCCGTCCTACAGTCCGCTTCAGTTATTTGCAGTCGGTCGCAATTAGTCAACACATTCAACGATCCAACGCCGGATTTAGGTTGAAAAAGTACGAAAGCTGTACCACATACAAACAGGAAGGCTAGTCTCCGGAGTGATTTGTTCGAAGATTCAAGGTAATTATTATCTGTTTCGAACTATGCATGCATTTTGAAACGTTGTGAAAAAAATCAATGGGAGAAATTAACCGCTACGGACTAGCACCATTCTTCGACATATTTACGTAAAATACATGCTAGCGTCATGATTTTTTTTTTTTTGCTTTTAACCAAGAATCGAGACTGTCTTACGTCCATATCTATGAATAATTCAGGGATTCAAGCATTCATTCAAAAGAATTTTCACCGGAAAACCTCTGTTTACGTATGGCGGTCGCCACATTGACTGAAAGACAAGCATCATACTCCGACATATTTCCGTAAAATAAATGCTAACTGCACGGTTTTTTGCTTTTAACCTAGAATCGGGACCGTTTTACGTCCATATCCAGGAATTTAAGCATTTATTTACAATAATTTTCACGGGAAAAGCTCTGTGTGCATATTGTGGCCGCCACATTGACTGACAGACTAGCATTGTACTTTGACATATTTACGTAAAATAAATGCTAACTGCACTGTTTGTATTGCTTATAACCCACAACTGCTTTACATCCATTGCTGTAAAGAATTAAGGGATTTAAGCATTTATTCACAAGAATTTTCATCTGAAAAAGCTCTTTGTCTGTGATTCCACTCGGTCAGCTTTGACGGCGACGCCAACAATGCAGGCTCCTTATTAATCGGCCCCGCGCCCCGCCAATATACTAATTATGAAGTCTATGCTCCAGCGCAATCAATAAGCCTAGTGTAAGTATACTGTTACTGAGCACTAAAGGGAGCAACATGAGTGCAAGAAAGATTAGGCAGGTGAAAAGGATATTGACCGATAAAAAACTACAGTGAGAGCAGCGTGCCTTCAAATTGGTGCTGCAAACTCTTGTACAGTAGGTGGGGGTATGCACCTGATAGTTGCTTGTAATCCGCCATTAAGATACACTGCTGGCCAAAAGTATTGGCACCCCTCCAATTCCTGCTGGAAGACCCATGACCTCTGAGGGAGACCCAGTTTTCTCACACTGGGCCCTACATTGTCAGGAAACAGTCAGGCAGGTGGTGTGTGGACCCAAACGCAGGAAAAGGGAAGTGAGGCAAAAAAGGCGGTGCAATAACGTTTTAATTAATGCCAACAAAAAACTAAGTACCAACAAAATGACCGGGGAATCCAAAAAGTCTTAACAAACAAAAGTCAGGCTAACAAATCAACTTACTTTAGAAGCAGGACGAGGAACAAGAGGAACTGGGGAAAACCCTGTCATGAACGTGGACATGCAAACTGAAAATGACGCAACAAGGAGTGAAAAGAAACTGGGAGCTTATATACACACACAGACAAGGGGTAACGACACAATGAGGAACAGGTGAGCACAGGAGGATGCAGATTAGAGGATACACTAGGAGCAGGAACAACAGGTGAAATCAATGGGCAATCACAGGGACAAGTCACACGAGGAGAAAACCAACACAGAACCTAACATACATTATGCTTGGTCATCTTCAGACTTCATAATGCCATGCACACGGGCAAGCAGTCCAGTGCCAGAGGTAGCAAAGCAACCCCAAAACATCAGGGACCGCGTTCTTTTCTTTGAAGGCCTTGTTTTTTTTCCTGTAAACTCTATGCTGATGCCTTATCCAAAAAAGCTCTGCTTTTGTCTCATCTGACCAGAGGACATTCTTCCAAATTGTTATTGGCTTTCTCAGGTAAGTTTTGGCAAACTGCAGCCTGGGTTTTTAATGTCTCTGGGTCAGAAGTGGGGTCTTCCTTGGAATCCTACCATAGAGTCCCTTTTCATTCAGACGCCGACTGATAGTACAGGTTGACTCTGTTGTACCCTCAGACTGCAAGACAGCTTTGGATGTCAGTCGAGGTTCTTTATCCACCATCCGCACAATCTTTCATTGAAATCTCTCATCAATGTTTATTTTCCGTCCACTTCTTGGGAGGTTAGCCACAGTGCTATGGGCTTTACACTTATTGATGACACTATGCACGGTAGACACAGTAACATTCAGGTCTTTGGAGATGGACATGCAGCCTTCAGATTGCCCATGCTTACTCACAATTTTGCTTCTCAAGTCCTCAGTTAGTTCTTTGGTCCTGTTTATTTTCTCCATTCTCAGACAGACAGAGGTTGAGTCAACTTTAATCCATTATAACTGGCTGCACGTGTGATTTAGTTATTGCCACCACCTGTGCTACAGGTAAGTCACGTGTCCTGTTAATTACACAAACTAGAGAAGCATCACATGATTTTTCAAGGGGTGCCAATACTTTTGTCCGGCCCATTTTGGGAGTTTTGTGTAAAATGATCATCATTTAATTTTTTTCCCCATTCTCTTTTGTGTTTTTTCATCGCAAGCAAAATAAATGAAGATATTACGACCAAAGCATTTGTAATAGCAATCATTTTCTGGGAGCATTATCTGACATAATTGCAGGGGTGCCAATACTTTTGGCCAGCACTGTATATGTAATTATTTTTATACTTGATTTAGTCATTTTTTTCTTAGATACTTGTTCTTTTACATAAGTCATGTTTTGCCCCTTTATCTGTTCTTCTATTTTTAAAAAATGAGTACTTCATCCATCACTGATTAATTACACCTCATTACTTCTGAGCTCCTTTATTTATGATATATTCATTTATATTACAGTAGAAGATACTTTAATTGTCTCCCTCGGGGGAATTTTAATTCACCCCCTAATTGTTCACGTTACAACGCTCCATTAGCCTGGATAACACGTGTGCATAGAACAAATTTACACTCCGAGCAATTGTGGGTTCGCTGTTGGCGATAGTGGAGCGCATCAGAATATTTCTATCAATCATTTTTTCCCAGTAGAATTCTTAGTAGTAAGTGTCAGTATTAGGGATGGGAACCTCTGGGTAGCTCAGGATTTGCTAGGATATGAGTTTATCACTAGTAGACGTCCAATTTATTTAAAGTGGGAAGGGTTCATTCGCTGCCAACCCTCCCACTTCAAACGACTTGGACGTCTATAGCTGTTAATGGCAACCAGTGAGTTAAATTTGGGGGCATCTTCAGGTCAATCGTTGTTCATTTTCAGTCACCTCCTGTTGATTTTGGGGCATTTCTGGGTCACTTCCTGTGAAATTTGGGTTACAGAACAGGAAGCATACCTGTCAACCCCAGGCCGTTGGCAATCTTTCAAATTGGTGACTAATTTTAAAACGTTGTACAGTCCCTGACAAAAAAAAGTCTTGTCGCTTATCCATTTTGTAGAAACAATTGCTAATAACCTGACTTTTAATTATTCAGTTGGTTTCAGAAATGGCACATGTGACAGCTAAGACCCTCCCAAATGATGTTTAATGTACAAAAATAGATGTGTTTCACTGATAAAAGATTCATCATTTATTGAAGACATAGAGGTCAAATTTTGGCAAGACAAACATGGAAAATGAATGAATGAATGAAAAACAATGGCGCCACCAGAGAGTGGCCAGGGGTGGCCACCCCAGTATAACAGTGGCGCGAGAAGTGGGGTGTTGAGGGTGCTGCAGCACCCCCTGGTGTTAAACCGAGGCTTATTGGACCTTTTATTTTTCAAATGTGTTCATGTGTCATTGCCGTCTAGCTGCAAGGAATTGCATTATAATACACGGGCGGTTTTATTTCCAAAAAAAAAACAAAAAAACTCCAACACACACTGTAATAGAACGCTGCCTTTGTAGTACCTTTGTAGTAGTACGTAAACTATCCAGCATATATGGAGAAAATGCGCAACCATGACAAATTTGGACCAAAACGGCTCTTCTTGGATGGGAAAAACTAAAAAAGCTGTGTGTGAATTCCAGCGCCGCTGCAGTATAATGTCAGATTGTAGTAGCTGTGGAACTCAAAATGTTGACTGTACTGTTATGGACTATGCACATTAAATCATTAGTAACATTAAATCTAGCACAATACACCAAAGTATATCAGTAGGCGTGTCCTTAAGTCTTTTTGATAGTTTTCTTCTGGCCTTCTGGCAAAACTATCTTTTTGACTCATTTCAGTCTGGATTTCGGCCACAACACAGCACTGAAACTGTGCTTATCAAAGTCCTAAATCATATTCGTCGGAATACCGATGCAGGCAAATCATCTGTTCTGTTACTATTGGATCTCAGCGCCGCATTCGACACGGTTGATCACAACATACTACTAAGCAGATTGGAACAGTGGGTAGGGCTTACTGACACTATACTTCAGTGGTTCACATCCTATTTACATGATAGGGATTTCTTTGTGTCAATCGGAAACCATCAGTCAGAACGAACCAAATTTACGTGTGGAGTCCCTCAAGGGTCAATTCTTGGACCACTCTTATTTAACATCTATATGCACAGTGTAATGTCAACTTGTTACTCGTGGTTTTTGGTGTTTTGTCGCCCTCTGCTGGTGCTTGGGTGTGACTTATTTTATGGGTCTCAGCACAATGAGCATTGTGTAATTATTGACATCAACAATGGCGAGCTACTAGTTTATTTTTTTGGTTAAAATTTTTACAAATTTTATTAAAACGAAAACATTAAGAGGGGTTTTAATATAAAAATTCTATAACTTGTACTAACATTTATCTTTTAAGAACTAAAAGTCTTTCTATCCATGGATCGCTTTAACAGAATGTTAATGTTAATGCCATCTTGTTGATTTACTGTTATAACAAACAAATACAGTACTTATGTACAGTATGTTGAATGTATATATCCGTCTCGTGTCTTATCTTTCCATTACAACAAAAATTTACAGAAAAATATGGCATATTCTATAGATGGTTTGAATTGTGATTAATTCCAATTAATTAATTTTTGAGCTGTGATTAACTTGATTAAAAAATTTAATCGTTTGACAGCCCTAATATTTTTGTATTTGAAATACATTTTTTGTTCAATTTTTACACTACTTTATGTTGGCGACAAAACTTTTTTCTTGCCAAAATTTGACCTTTATGTCTTCATTACATGATAAATCTTTTATCAGTGAAACAAATATATGTTTGTACGTTCGACATCATTTGGGAGGGTCTTAGCTTTCATATGAGCCATTTCTGAAACAAATTGAATTATTAAAAGTCAGGTTATTAGCAATTGTTTCTACAAAATGGATAAGCGACAAGACTTTTGTCAGGGACTGTACTTATTTCTCCCCCTTCTGTCATTGTTTGCATACTATCCTCATTAAAATATGAAAACCTATAAATGTTTAGGTGGTTTTAGTTAAAGCAGACACTGTTTTTCATCTGTGTAATTTTGACAAAGATCAGATCACATTTGATGGTGATTTTATGCAGAAATGTGAGAAATTCCAAAAGGTTCAGATATTTTGTCACACCACTGTATAGTTCATATACATGGGACATTTTTTTTCTATAACTTCAGTTGAAGTTGTTCTCTTATTTTTCACAGAATGAATATTTTATTTGGAAAACCTTGAAGTTGTTACTTACAGTATATCATTATTAAAACATCCAGTGGGACATCACTATAAAATTACCTATAACCAGTGCTTAATTTGTAAATCATAAGGTGCCGGAACGCAAAGTACATATGACAGCGTAGGTATGACGACACGGGCACAGGTCCCTGAACATATGCAGAAAATGGTGCTGAAAACAAAAACGCAAATGCCCACTTGCCATGCTGTGGGACTTTTTTTTTCTTTCTTTTCTTTGTGCTTTTCTGACTTGTTTTGAACCATCTTCCTTCTTTTTGAAAAAAGACAGTAAATCCAACTGTCTTTTTAGCATGTTGAAATACCTTTCGATCCTGGCTGCTTGCTCTCCAGATGCCATAAATGTCAAACTTTTTTTTTTGTTTGTTTAATGTCAGGAGTGTGATTTGTTGGTCCAGCTTTTTAGAGCATCAACAAATCTCTGACTCTTTCAAATGACGTTAAATTTTTATAAACAACATGCAATTCTCGGGATTTGTTCTGTAAATGAATTTATGTATATTATTATTGTATTTTATACTGTAATGTCCATAACTATGTGTAATATTCTGATAGAATGTTTTCCGAGGCACCCTGAAGTGCACGTAATATTACTGTTGTTTTAGTCACGTGATGCAGGAGAGAGATAGAGAGGCACAGCCTACCGAGAGCCCCAAGCTGTGTTCGTGCTGTTAGCTCCATGTGTTAATAAAAAACAAAGTTGTCAGCACGTCGTGTGTTCGATACTTTTGTCAACAAAAAGCTCAAAACAAGACACTATGCATGGTCCGTTTAAGAGACGCTGGGACTGGAGAGCTGTGAGTAGTGGGAAGCAAGGGGGAGACGGGCGAGAAGCAAAAGTTCACGGTCGAATGTGGCGGCAGTCCACTGTTATTTTGTTTATTGTTTTCTTATTGTTGGCACAATAAAGTGGAGAAAGCCATCAACGACTCCTCTCCTTCTTTCCCCCCAATGTTTTTATATTATCATTATTTTCTATCCACGAGAAGTGCCGGATCTGCCCAAATAAGTCCTGGAACACAGAGAGGTCAAAATCAAGAGGTGCCTAATCTTGTTCCATATAGAATTGCTTACGATGGTGTCAAAGCACTACTCTCGTCTAAATTAAACTACTCATATTACATCAACAACGTTCCTTTTGCCAAGATGTTACATGATGTTGTGTCCTACATCCCGACAAATTAAAATCATGGGTTTCTGTGCGCAAAAGAAATTAGTAGGTAAATCTGTCATCAAAATTTGGACCGTTGCCGCCGCCGCTAAAAGATGATTACGTGAAGATTTGCATTTTCACTCAACATCAACAAGGGCGGTGAGTAATTGATGTCTTAGGGCGGAATCAATTATTGCCGCAACAACCAGCATGTCTCTGTGTGACAGCCAGGAGTACACACTTGTTTGTGAGGGAGTGGAGGCAGGGCTTGTCACTTGGCCGATAATTGCAATCCATAGTAAAGATGATTTACCACGTCCGTCACTCTACTCCGCGGAGGAGGTCTTCGCTGATGAAATTCCACAGAGGAATCCCTCGGGAGTCGAGCTGCTACATCTGCTGCCTTGTGCACGTGCGGGCAAATGGCTCAGGGCGTCTCATTAAGGCCTCTCTTATGTCTTAGACATGCGGGCGAGACCCGGCGCCACGCCGCGTGCACGGACTAGGCTTTGTGAGAAACGTTTAGCAAATATTGATAGTTCTGCCACATGGAGGGCATCAAAGGGAAAGCAGACATGGAGGATCACGGGTGCTCGGTGCGGTCATGAATGATTTATGTCGTCGTCTTTGGGAAAAGGCCATTTGGATTTGTCTGATTTGAGTTTCTCACCACACAGGTCTGAATATAAAGGCTGCTCCAAGTGTGTTTTAATAAAGAGTTTAATTATACGACCTCCGGAAAAAAAGTCATTTTTTTCCCCCTTACAATGTAGTTTAATAAAAATCCTGTTCTCATTTCGACAAAATTTTGCTAATGATGACAGATATCAGGTCATAAAGCTTTACTACAATTGAATATATTTTATTGCTCGGAACATATCCAAGTTTTTGTCATAGGCAGCAAATGGTGATAAACCAATTGGTACTGGTGGATTGTGATGTGGCCAGCAGAGGATGCTGTTTCCCAAATTCTCATACTTGCGTACTTGTTTCGAGGCATAACTACAATGATCCCTCGTTTTTCGTGGTTAATGGGGACTGCCCCCTCTCGGAAAATCCGCGAAGTAGAGGCGGAGCCTATTTACATTTAAAAAATATTTTTTAAATTGTTTTTTAATTTTTGTTTTGTGTTTAATGTATTTATTCAGATTTAACATCATTGGAAAGCGATACATATATGACATGTTCTTTCCCTTTTTTTCCCCCAAAGTATAATTTAAAAATATGTAAGGGCATGTAGATTGTTTTAAGCACTGCAAATGTAATAATTATGATATATATATACATACAGTGCCTTGCAAAAGTATTCGGCCCCCTTGAATCTTGCAACCTTTCGCCACATTTCAGGCTTCAAACATAAAGATATGAAATTTAATTTTTTTGTCAAGAATCAACAACAAGTGGGACACAATCGTGAAGTGGAACAACATTTATTGGATAATTTAAACTTTTTTAACAAATAAAAAACTGAAAAGTGGGGCGTGCAATATTATTCGGCCCCTTTACTTTCAGTGCAGCAAACTCACTCCAGAAGTTCAGTGAGGATCTCTGAATGATCCAATGTTGTCCTAAATGACCGATGATGAGAAATAGAATCCACCTGTGTGTAATCAAGTCTCCGTATAAATGCACCTGCTCTGTGATAGTCTCAGGGTTCTGTTTAAAGTGCAGAGAGCATTATGAAAACCAAGGAACACACCAGGCAGGTCCGAGATACTGTTGTGGAGAAGTTTAAAGCCGGATTTGGATACAAAAAGATTTCCCAAGCTTTAAACATCTCAAGGAGCACTGTGCAAGCCATCATATTGAAATGGAAGGAGCATCAGACCACTGCAAATCTACCAAGACCCGGCCGTCCTTCCAAACTTTCTTCTTAAACAAGGAGAAAACTGATCAGAGATGCACCCAAGAGGCCCATGATCACTCTGGATGAACTGCAAAGATCTACAGCTGAGGTGGGAGAGTCTGTCCATAGGACAACAATCTGCACAAATCTGGCCTTTATGGAAGAGTGGCAAGAAGAAAGCCATTTCTCAAAGATATCCATAAAAAGTCTCGTTTAAAGTTTGCCACAAGCCACCTGGGAGACACACCAAACATGTGGAAGAAGGTGCTCTGGTCAGATGAAACCAAAATTGAACTTTTTGGCCACAATGCAAAACGATATGTTTGGCGTAAAAGCAACACAGCTCATCACCCTGAACAAACCATCCCCACTGTCAAACATGGTGGTGGCAGCATCATGGTTTGGGCCTGCTTTTCTTCAGCAGGGACAGGGAAGATGGTTAAAATTGACGGGAAGATGGATGCAGCCAAATACAGGAACATTCTGGAAGAAAACCTGTTGGTATCTGCACAAGACCTGAGACTGGGACGGAGATTTATCTTCCAACAGGACAATGATCCAAAACATAAAGCCAAATCTACAATGGAATGGTTCAAAAATAAACGTATCCAGGTGTTAGAATGGCCAAGTCAAAGTCCAGACCTGAATCCAATCGAGAATCTGTGGAAAGAGCTGAAGACTGCTGTTCACAAACACTCTCCATCCAACCTCTCTGAGCTCGAGCTGTTTTGCAAGGAAGAATGGGCAAGAATGTCAGTCTCTCGATGTGCAAAACTGATAGAAACATACCCCAAGCGACTTGCAGCTGTAATTGGAGCAAAAGGTGGCGCTACAAAGTATTAACGCAAGGGGGCCGAATAATATTGCACGCCCCACTTTTCAGTTTTTTATTTGTTAAAAAAGTTTAAATTATCCAATAAATTTTGTTCCACTTCACGATTGTGTCCCACTTGTTGTTGATTATTGACAAAAAAATTAAAATTTTATATCTTTATTTTTGAAGCCTGAAATGTGGCGAAAGGTTGCAAGGTTCAAGGGGGCCGAATACTTTTGCAAGGCACTGTATATATATATATATATATATATATATATATATATATATATATATATATATATATATATATATATATATATATATATAGGACTGTCTCAGGAAATTAGAATACACAATATTCTAATTTTTTGAGACAGTCCTGTGTATATATACAGGACTGTCTCAGGAAAAATTAGAAAAATACACAATATTCTAATTTCCTGACTGTCTCAGGAAATTAGAATATTGTGTATTCTAATTTCCTGAGACAGTCCTGTATATATACACAGGACTGTCTCAAAAAATTAGAATATTGTGTATTCTAATTTCCTGAGACAGTCCAGTATATATCAGGGGTCACGTTAACCGAATATTTTCCGTCGTTGACCGTTTTTTTTAAACGGTGACGGAAAAAAACTGAAGTCCATCCATCATTTTGACAGGTTGCAATTCACACCCCAGACCACAGGGTGGCGAGTGAGCATATTAATTAATTAGCTATTGTCTCTCTTGATGCATGACGTCGTTGGCCTTACTCGGAAAAATGTCAAGGCAACTGAGCGTCCGAACTAAGGCTACGTTCATACTACAGGTCTTAATGCACAAATCCGATTTTTTCGTGTTTTTCCGACTCGAGTTAGGCATTAACTTGACGGTCTGAACGTGACAAGTCACATAGAACGGGACCATTTCAAATCCGATCTGGGTCAGTTTCGTATGTGGTCTAAATCCGATCTGGGCCACATTTTTCCAGACTGTCGCGGCGGTCTGTACTGTCTAGTCCCGCAAATCAGATTTAATGCAGCAATTACATCATCAAAAAGCGAGAGACGGTACGGTAGCGATGCAGCAGTGCGTTATTAGCGCCTAGCTTGCTTTGAACACGGCTTTTTAGGAAGGGTCGGACTTGACAACAGTCATAAAAAATTAAAAATAGGTTTGAGGATAAGCCTGAGAATGATCGGTGTTCTCTCTGCTCCATATAAGCAATATTTCAACATTGCTTACACGGCCGAGAGTCGGGGCAAACTGCCCGTATGTGTGTGTGAGACATGCACGAACAGTGCGTGCATGCTATCGATCCATATACTTTGAATATAAACCTAAACGGGGATTATATATGCCTGTTATTTGTGTCCTGTTTTTAACAGCAACAAGCCTATGGCTACGTTCATACTACAGGTCTTAATGCACGAATCCGAATTTTTGTCATATCTGCGCACTAATTCGCAGTCCGACATGCGCTGAGCAAGATGACCCGCATAGGCAGAAGCATCAAAACAAATGACTATACAATCACACATGCTGGCTGTCATCCGTCATTCCAGGGATATCATATTTTGCTTATTAAAAAGAGGACACAAATAACAGGCATAAATAATCCCTGTACAGGTTTATATTCAAAGTATATGTGATGTGTGATAGCGCGGTGTGGATTCTCTGTTAAGCTTGTTCGGACAGAATATTAATTAAAGATGAATGAAAACTAAATACTATTGAATATGTCATTATTAACATTTTAAAAATTTAAGTGACGGGTAAAAATAGATTATGACCGGATTTTTATGACCCTGTCAGTCAAAATGACAGACAACGAAAAAGTCTCGCGCAACCTCTGATATATATATATATATATATATATATATATATATATATATATATATATATATATATGTAAATATATATATATATATATATATATATATATGTATATATATATATATATATATATATATATATATATATATATATATATATATATATATATATATATATATATATATATATATATATATATATATATATATGGCGGAAAACACTCAGGTGACTTGAAGTTCCGCTCTGAGATCCCCAATTTGACCAAATTTAAAAATTGTCCTATATGCATGTGTGACACATCATTGGAAAACTTAAAATCTGTATTTTGTGGGGGAATAAAAATTTTGAACAGGAGGGCATTTAAAATTTTTTATTTTTTTTTTAAACAGCAAAACCCTTACTGGAGGCGAGAGCAAGCGAGAACAGAATTAAAGACGTCATGATTTTAACAAGATATTATTGCGTACTTACCTCGTTTCGATCCAAAAACTCCATGTAGCATGTTTCATCGAGTGTCAAGACACAGATGTGAATGGTCACAGCTGGATTTTTTGGGGATTTTATGGGTGAAACATGGTAATATAACAAGGATCGCGATGCAGAAATCGCAGACATCAAGGAGTGGTCGAGATTTTCTTTTTCATATATTTACCCTTTTAAGCGTTTTTTTTTTTTTTTTTTGGATGTATTATTTATCATCTAACATATCGGAGAAAATTCGACAGTAACACAATTAAGTGATAGTTATGAGGTAGATATCCGTGACTTTTTTACAGACGCCATTTTTTTCAGTGTGACATAATTTGTTTAAAAGTTTAAAATATGTGAGTGAATAATTTTTTTAAGTCTTAGGATATATAGTTAGGATTTACATTTACATTCAAGATATACAATTAACATTTAGATTTAAGAATTATATTTAAGTTTTACTATACATTTTGGATTTATATTTATGATTTAGATTTAATATTTAAATTTAGGTTTTAGATTTAACATTTAGATTAAGAATTTATATTTAACATTTAGATTTAAGATATATATGTAAGATTTAGATTTGTATTTAAGTTTTGGATTAAAGATTTAAATTAAATATTTGGTTCTGGATTTAAACATAGACAAGTCTAGTACTTATTATTTAAAAATAAATATTTAGGTTGCTATATAATGTGTAAATGTGCAAAAAAAAAGTGACTGTAAAATTTTCACACCACATTTAAACACTGTGTTGCGCTAAATATGAGAAAATGTAGTAATTTTCAGCATGTGCTGCTTTACAAACGGTTACGGGGCGCCGTTTGTCTGGGAGGGGCCTGCAAAAAAAATTCGACTTGCTCCCCACATACACACACCGGACGATCGTTTTGAGGGCCCGCGAATAATTGTCCACTAGCACCCCCCGTGTGACGCTCCACTCAGGGGGTCCCGTTGATGCTCATCGCACCCAGGCCCTGTTCACATTTGTTCCGCCACTGCGCGTTTCCACAGCGACGATCGTCCCTTGACGGCAGCTGTCCATTCAGGTTGGCTGTTCGAAGTGACTCAACAGAGACAAATTGCGTTTACGAGTTGCTTTAATCAGGACGTTTAATTACAGCAACAAACACAGAAAATACAAGCAGAGCGATAAAGCCGATAGGTGAACGAACAGAATAAATTTGCTGTTTTGTTTCATATTAAATGTCTAATTTTCATAGAAAAATGATTTTTAAAATCATCAGACATGAGCCTTAAGAAGTCGGTTGTTGTTACGCATCTCCAGCAAAAGCAAAAGGCCGAGGCATCTGAGCAGCAAATGTCTGACTGGTCAAGTGGTCCTAAACATTTCACAATTTCTTCAAAGAACTGTTGAACTGTCGAGAACCACTCAATCAGGGAGACCACAGTCACTTTGGAAATCCTCATTTCTTTGGTTTTCCTACAAAAACAGCTATTAAAAGAGCAGCGATCGCCGGAGGATTACCTTGTAGAGGATGAGGTCCTTTCTGCTCATTGCTCTTTCTTACCTTTCTGTCACCACAGCTTACACTGTGTCAACTGACAGCGCCAGCGTCTTTATATATGATGATTCGGGGCTCGGTTCAAACAAGTTTCATTCAGGCAGGAATGAAGCCCACGCCGGTCCGACCGGATGAGCTGGGTTCCGACGAACGAGCAGCCGCCCTTCGCAAAATAAATCACGCTGAAGACAGACCATTTTAACTATTTATTTACTTGAATTTTTCTTTTTAGGAACCATATTAGGTTACTTCACCTGCCTCTCCCACAAAAAGCAAAGTTTTAGTAGATAGTAGGTTACAGTGCTCATTTTTGTGGCACTGTAAATCCACAATTTTGAAGAAAATTCTGGCCAAGGTTGGTGAATATTGTTAGTAGACCTCTCTGACTACTACCATACTCAAAACTATGCATTTATACTATAGCAGTATTTGGAAAAATGAATTAAAAGTCTTGCATATGTATATTTGATCTGGTTACAGTTCTCATTTTTGTGGGACTGTAAATCCACAATTCTAAATAGGTTCTGGCTAAGGTTGGTCAATATTAGTAGTAGACCTCTCGGAATATTCCCATATGCAAAATTATCCATTTTTACTCTACCAATATTTGGAAATTGAATTAAATGTCCTGCATGTGAACTTTAATTAAATGTCCTGCATGTGAACTTAAATCAGATTACAGTTCTCATTTATGCGGTACTGTAAATCCACAATTTGGGATAAGTTCTGGACAAGGATGGTGAATTTTAGTCGTGGACCTCTCTGACAACTCCCATACTTGGAACTATGAATTTTTACTATCCCAAAATTTAGAAAATTTGAATCAAAAGTCCTTCGTGCATACTTTGATCAGGTTACAGTTCATTTTTGTGTACTGTAAATCCACATTTCTGAATAGGTTTAGGCCAAGGGTGGTGAATATTAGTGGAACTCTCTGACTACTCACACACTCTTAACTATGCATTTTTACTGTACCCAGGGCTGTCAACAGACTTGCAGGTGACAAGAGACCATTATAGGATTCCCCCACCCCTGCAACCGGCGTGTCACAACAACATACGCAGTACTTTTAATGCTTTGCAAGTAATGACAGTGTAAATTTTCAAATTATTTAATTTGAGATGAAGAGTTAAATTTAACAGACAGTAATGTGATGTGACACAGTATAAACAAACAATTTCCATTTATTGTCCCATGTAGGCTACTGTACAGTACAATACAATCGAGAGTGCTATGCCTGCCTGCTAAGCAACAAACAGTATAACTAAACAACCAGTGCCTGCCCCCTCCACATCCCTGGGGTTATCAAGCCCTCAAACTGTGAGCTGTTTCGGTGATGGATTCGTAATAACGTTTGCTATAATACACAGTGGGTTGTAAACCCAACATAAATCCAGCTGCCGGACCCGAGTCTGTTCAGCCTCGCGCACCTGCTCCCCACAGACTAACCCTGATCTCCCATCATCTCTCTCCTCCAACGCAAGCAGCATGTCTTGTCATACCGCAGCTCAATAGGCTACAAGCGGCGGGTGACAGGCTAGGATCGGATTTGGTCACGGTGATCGCGAATGTAAGCGGCTGTTGTTCACTTACCGACATCACTGTCCACAGCCAACTCTAGCCTTAATTCTCTGGTTTCTTGTCCCCCTTTTAAAAACTTTGATCTTCATCTCTTGTTCTTTTCATTCCACGCACCCGATTTATGACGACTCGCCATGTTTACAGTTTTTAACAATGACAGATTTTGATTTCCCTCTTCAGGGCACGTACGTAGTGTAGCCTTGAGTGCGCCAGAGCGGGGTCAAACAATTCTCTGCTAAGACAGAGAGGGTGGTGGGTGGTCGTGCAAAAAAAGAAAAAAAAAAATATTTGAAATATTTAATATGTTAATGTTTTTAAGTATATATCGAGTAGAACATAATATTTAATCAGACAATGATTTAAATAAAAAAAGAAATATGTGAATGTGAAGTAAAATAAATTAAGGGTCATTCAGGGGCCCCTATGGTCCTGACGCCCAGGATAAAATATCCGGTTGCCCCCCCCCCCCCCCCCCCCCGATGGGCTTGACTGTACCTATAGTTACAACATTTGAATTAAAAGTCCTACATGTGTACAGTACTTTGATCAGGTTACAGTACCTTTAATTAATGGTTTACTTTTTTAAATTATAGTTTATCGTATCAATGACCTGTTTGTGTTTAAGTCACTACATGCTTTAAAATCACTACACTATTGTAAGTATTTTAATGTAAGCTAATTACGGTCTCTGTTTTTTGTTTACCATGTGATTAATGTCCAAAACAAATGCTGTTTTTTTTCCATCAAGGTACGTGTGTTGATGGATGGAAGGCTTCCAACGTCGTACCATGAAGTGGGCAGGTCTTTTAATGACTTCCAGGCCACTCCCTCTCCCCAGTCTGCCCCTGGAAGCGGCCCGCCAGGGGTCCATTTGAGCCCACGGTGTTCTATTAACTGGTAGGCATGTTGTCGCTCCTTCATACTGTAAACAGGGTTCGTACACTTTTCTCAGGTCCAAATTTATGCACTTTTAAGGACTTTCAAGACCAAGTTTCTAGTTTTTCCAGTACCTCTGAAATGATATCTCTGCCATTGTTTTTTGTTTATTATTTTTTTTTTAACAATGAAGGAGAAATAGAATATGGTACTTTCTCACAAGTACGCAAACGTCTTCCAAAATGTTCGACGAACCCAGAGGCTCAAGAAATTTTGTTTGAAAAGCAGACCGTGCTGAGAAAACACTGAAAACCTAACACAAAATGTAAGCATTTTTCAAACCTTGAAAACACGACAGTAAAATCCAAGCATTTTCAAGGATTTCAAAGACCTGTACGAACCCTGTGTACAGTATATACAAAATTACATTGGTGCTGAAAACAGGTAGATTTGGTACTGCGCTACTGCACTTGGCTCACTTTTTTGTCTGCAGTTACATTAGTTAATTCCAGTCTTTACATCTAAATGGGTTGGACGTCTAGCACCGTCAATTGCAGCCAATCTGTTAAGAAGGAAGTAACCAAAAACCAACAGGAAGTAGCCCAGAAATGCCCGACAAAGCAACAGTAACTGATCCAAAATTTACAGAAAGTGTACTTACAAGTATCTTAAAACATGGAAGTGACCCAACATTAACTCATTGCCTACCATTGAAAACAATAGACGTCCAATTCAGTTATTCTGTGAATGCTCATCTTTCAGTGCCATTGACGATGCTCAACGTCCAATCCATTTTGCAGGGACGTCATTAGACCTAATACAGTACTGAGGCACTGGCGAGTCAGCACTTATCTATCATAAAAAATCCATAATTTTTTAACAACAAGCCTTTTTTCCCATTTTGAATCCTGCAGCTTATTGTCCTTTGCGGCTTATTTGTTGATTTATTTTATTTGGGTTAATAGGTAACACTTTCTTTGACAGCGGATGATGAAGTATTGGCCCCCCTGCAATTCTGTCAGATAATGTTCAATTTCTCCCAGAAAATGATGGCAATTATGAATGCTTTGGTAGTAATATCTTTATTTATTTTGCTTGAAATGAAAAAACACAAAAGAGAATTGGGGGGAAAAATCATTATCATTTGACACGAAACACCAAAAATGAGCCGGACAAAAGTATTGCCCCCATTTGAAAAATCATGTGTTGCTTCTCTAATTTATGTCATTAACATCACCTGTTACTTACCTGTGGCACATCACAGATGGTGGCAGTAACTAAATCACACGTGTAGCCAATTAAAATGGATTAAAGTTGACTCAACCTCTGTCCTTTGTCCTTGTGTGTACCACATTGAGGATGGAGAAAAGAAAAAAGACCAAAGAACTGCCTGAGGACTCGAGAAGCAAAACTGTGAGGAAGCATGGACAATCTCAAGGCTACAAGTCCATCTCCAAAGACCTGAATGGTCCTTTGTCTATCGTGCGCAGTGTCATCAATAATTGTAAAGCCCATGGCACTGTGGCTAACCTCTCTAGATGTGGACGGAAAAGAAAAATTGACGAGAGATTTCAACGAAAGATTGTGCGGATGGTGGATGAAGAACCTCGACTATCATCCAAACAACCAAACAAGTTCAAGCTGTCCTGCAGTCCGATGGTACAACAGTGTCAACCCGTACTATCCATCGGCGTCCGAATGAAAAGGGATTCTATGGTAGGATACCCAGGAAGACCCCACTTCTGACCCAGAGACAATAAAAAGCCAGGCTGGAGTTTGCCAAAACTTACCTGAGAAAGCCAAACATGTTTTGGAAGAATGTTCTCTGGTCAGATGAGACAAAAGTAGAGCTTTTTGGAAAAAGGCATCAACCTAGAGTTTACAGGGGAAAAAACGAGGCCTTCAAAGAAAAGAACACGGTCCCCACAGTCAAACATGGCGGCGGTTCCCTGTTGTTTTGTGGTTGCTTTGCTGCCTGTGGCACTGGACTGCTTGACCATGTACATGGCATTATGAAGTCTGAAGACTACCAACATATTTTGCAGCATATTGTAGGGCCCAGTGTGAAAAAGTTGGGTCTCGCTCAGAGGTCATTGGTCTTCCAGCAAGACAATGACCCAAAACACACTTCAAAAAGCACTAGAAAATGGTTTGATAGAAAGCACAGGAGACTTCTGAAGTGGCCAGCAATGAGTCCAGACCTGAATCCCATAGAACACCTGCGGAGACATCTGATAATGGCAGTTTGAAGAAGGCACCCTTCAAATCTCAGAGACCTGGAGCAGTTGGCCAAAGAAGAATGGTCTGAAATTCCAGCAGAGCATTGTAAGAAACTCAATGATGGATACCAGAAGCGGTTGTTCGCAGTTATTTTGTCTAAAGGTTGTGCTACCAAGCATTAGGTTTAGAAGTCCCCAGTGCTTCCTCTCAAACCATTTTCTAGTGCTTTTTGAAGTGTGTTTTGGGTCATTGTCCTGCTGGAACACCCATGACCTCTGAGGGAGATCATCATTTTCACACTGGGCCCTACATTATGCTGCAAAATTCGTTGGTAGTCTTCAGACTTCATAATGCCATGCACACGGTCAAGCAGTCCAGTGCCCAAGGCAGAAAAGCAACCCCTAAACATCAGGGAACCTCCGCCATGTTTGACTGTGGGGACCGTGTTCTTTTCATTGAAGGCCTCGTTTTTTTCCCTGTAAACTCTATGTTGATACCTTTTCCCAAAAAGCTCTACTTTTGTCTCATCTGACCAGAGAACATTCTTCCAAAACGTTTTTTGGCTTTCTCAGGTAAGTTTTGGCAAACTCCAGCCTGGCTTTTCTATGTCTCTGGGTCAGAAGTGGAGTCTTCCTGGGTATCCTACCATAGAGTCCCTTTTCATTCAGATGCCGAAGGATAATAAGGGTTGACACTGTTGTACCCTCGGACTGCAGGACAGCTTGAACTTGTTTGGATGTTAGTCGAGGTTCTCTATCCACCATCCACACAATTTTTCGTTGAAATCTCTTGTCAATTTTTGTTTTCCGTCCACATCTAGGGAGGTTAGCCACAGTGCCATGGGCTTTACACTTATTGATGACACTGCGCACGGTAGACACAGGAACATTCAGGTCTTTGGAGGTGGACTTGTAGCCTTGAGATTGCCCATGCTTCCTCACAATTTTGCTTCTCAAGTCCTCAGACAGTTCTTTGGTGTTTCTTTTCTCCATGCGAATGTGGTACACACATTGTCAAAGGTTGAGTCAACTTTAATCCATTTTAAATGGCTGTAAGTGTGATTTAGTTTTAGCCACCGCCTGTTACGTGCCACAGGTAAGTAACAGGCGCTGTTAATTACACAAGTTGGAGAAGCATCACATGATTTTTCAAAGGGTGCAAATACTTTTTTTGGGAGTTTTGTGTAAAATGATAATGATTTAACCCCCCCCCCCCCCATTCTCTTTTGTGTTTTTTTCATTGCAAGCAAAATAAATAAAGATGTTCTTGCAATCATTTTCTACGAGAAATTGTGCATTATCTGACAGAATTGCAGGGGTGCCAATAGTTTTGGCCAGCATTGTAAAACTAAACACAAATACAGGTTTCTGTAAAAAAAAGCACTTTTGTTTTTCAGCCTTCAGCATTCAAAATCAAAACATTAGGCAAAGCTCTTGAAATAAAAGAAAATCAAAGTCAAAAGCAGTTTTTTGAGTGTTTTGACAAAAACAAAACAAAACAGGATTTTCTTATATGTAATTGAATTTATTTCTCGTGCTTTTTCAACAAGGATTAAAGACAGTATCCCAAACGACACAGCAGCAAGACATTAAAACGGTGAAACAAAATATAAACACTTAATTGAATGGCATATGTTCAATCAGTTCATTGCTTCAAGATAACAAAGTGAACAGATAAAGGGACGCTCAACAAGACTAAAATACATTGCAAAGATCACAGAAACCAGATTGCAACTGAAATGTTTAGTTCCGTTTCAGAAAGAGTTATGCCGCTCTTCCGGCTCGACGGCGGGCTGAGAAACAGGCCGGATCAGTCTGCGGTTACAGTTTTCGACCACGTGTTCTACCACTTCAGCAGGATGCTCTCGGAGGTATTTGACCAAGAAAAATGCACGCGCCGCAAAAATCTTTTCACCATAAAAATCAGGATATAAAAAAATAAAAGACCCTGAACTTGATTACACTGTCACAGTAATCATTCCATATTAACTCACAGCAACATTTGGTTTATCTTGCACAATATCATCATGTACAATGTATACCCTCATATCACGATTTAAAGCAGCGTCAAATATTTCAATGCAATTTGTGCTCACATTCCACCATCAAAGAAACTCAGTCGGACGGTAATCACTTTGTGATCGTGGCTTCGGATAAACTGTGCTTTCGTCTCGATTTCAGGACGGAGTAGGTGCTCGTGGACGGAGCGGGGCTTAGGATTCCGCGGGAGCGGCAGTGAAGTCGATAACTCCCCCGTTCTGTTGAAAAAAGAGACAAAAATAAAGATGAGATCAACGAAGAAGGAAATGGAGAGGAGAGTATTCATAAGTCTTCACATAAAGCACAAATAATACAACCCCCCCCCCCCCCCCCCCACAAAAACACACACAAACTCGCAGATAATCTGATAAACAAGGCATAGGAACTAAAGGTCGAATGGGCTTTTTTTCCCAAGATCAGCTGATATGTGGCCGATATAATAGGGTAACTGTTATGTTCAGTTTGGGTGATGATCTTTCATATAGAAGTCAACCAATGTCATGGCCGGCTGAATTTTTATCATGATCGGCCAACATATAGCTAATATATCTTACAGTAAAAAAAGTAAAAAAGTATCGGAACCTTTTGGAATGTCTCACATTTCTGCATAAAATCACCATCAAATTTGATCGGATCTTTGTCAAAATCACACAGATGAAAATAGTGTCTGCTTTAACTAAAACCACCCAAACATTTAAAGGTTTTCATATTTTGATGAGGATAGCATGCAAACAATGACAGAAGTGGGAAAAATAAGTAAGTGAACCTTCTGCTTCAGGAGACTTAAAGAGCAATTGAAAGCAATTTTTACCAAACAATTTAAGTCAGGTGTGTGACCAATCACTGATGAGTGGTTTAAAGCTGCCCTGCACACTATAAAACACACATCTGGTAAGAAATGTCTTGATAAGAAGCATTGTCTGATGTGCATCATGGCTCGGTCAAAAGAGCTGTCTGAAGACCTGCGATCAAAGATTGTTGATTTGTATAAAGCTGGTAAAGGATACAAAACCACCTCTAAATGTCTGGATGTTCATCAATCGACAGTCAGAGAAGTTTTCCACAAATGGAGAGACATTGGCACTGTTGCTTCTCTCCCAAGGAGTGAGCATCTGTCAAGAGTTCAGCGCCGAATACTCAGAGAGGTATAAAGAACCCTAGAGTGTCTGCCAAAGATTTACAGAAATCACTGTCACAGTCCAATATCTCTGTGCACTGATCAACTATATGTAAAATTATGGCCAAAAAGGGTGTTCATAGTGGGACTCCACAGACGCAGCCATGGCTGTCTAAAAAATACGTTGTTGCCCGTTTAATGTTTGCACAAAATATTAAATGTGATAGTTCACTTACTTATTTTTCCCCTTTCTGTTATCGTTTGCATACCCTTTCATTAAATATGAAAACCTATAAATGTTTGGGTGATTTTAGTTAAAACAGACACTGTTTATTCATCTGTGTGATTTGGACAAAGATCAGATCACATTTGATGGTGATTTTATGCAGGAATGTGAGAAAATCCAAAAGGTTCAGATACTTTTTCATACCACTGTAGACCACCCAAACAGTGAACATTTCTTTGTTGAAGAAAGGCCGCTCAGCCGATATAATAGTCCATTATAGGGATGTCCTCGATCCGATCACGTGATTGGAAATCAGGGCAATCAGGCCATTTGTCAGAGGATCGGAATCGGGTGGAAAGGGTTGGGTTTTATAATATTTATAATAGAGCGTGTTTCAAAATGGTTGACCCCATTCTAAATACCTATATCTCGGAAACTACTTCATGGATCTTAACTAAACTTAATACACTTTATGTTGAAGGTCATAAGTTTTATTGGTTAAATTTACAAAGAAAAGTACAAATATTTGTTGGTTCTATGACAGATTTTCATAAATGTTCAATATGATCACCACCTGCAATATTTTTAAGGTGTAAAAAGTGACAAAATCATCCAGAAATACTAAGGCACTGCCAAAAGAAACAAAAATATATATGTTTTATACTCCACAGCAAAAAGAAAATGGAAGAAGAAGTACTGTAAACAGTGCAGTACTGTAACATGTTTGGAACTTTGTTTTCAGTAACGAATCGGAACTCAGTATCGGCAGATTCTCAAAATCAGGTGACTTGAACCCGGGTGGAAAAATATGCAATCGGGATACTACTCTATTATATCCGATTTATCAACCCGCCGATATACCGACTGTTTTCCAACATCGATCAACTAACAACAAAAATAAGCTGATAAAAAAAAAAGGATTTTGATCAGGCATCCTCGTGGGCAACTGTGGCCACCGCTGACTGACGGTAGGACCCCGGATGGAACCTCCAGCAGTTTGAAGGTAGGCTGCTACAGAAAGCTTCAGGCTTGCCTGTTTTGTAAATATTGTAAGGGTTTTTTTTTTTTTATCCTGCATGAGATAATATGCAATGTTGGTAGCAATGGTAGTAATGTTTGGTAGCACAAGACCGAATTAAGTCTCAGGCCACCAATGTAAATTTAAAGCTGTTGAGGCAATTATTTAAAAAAATTGCCTTAAAAATCTACGCGCTTAAAAAAAAAAAAAAAAAAAAAAAAAAAAAAAAAAAAGTCAAAAAGTAAAGTCAAAAAGTATATCGGCCTCAAATATAGGGTTACAAAATCGGCTTTGGAAATCGTCAATCAGTTGAATATTTTTATCGATATCGGTTTGGGCATTTGAAAATCCCATATCGGTCGACCTCTAATATTAGGATAACTTCTGTTCACTGTTTGGGTGATGACCTTTGTTAATTGTGATTTTGGATAAAAGTTGCATGTTTTTTCTCTTGCTAGCCAGTGCTTCTGAGGAGAAGAAGAATGGACTTAAAACACAGATGTGTATCAGGCGTAAGATGATGTAATCAAAAGCAAAACTCAAACCCAAAACCATGCTGAATGGACACATGTTAAATGCATAAGCGGAGTTTAAGGGGGAGGCAGGCCCCCCTTGGTGGCCGAAAAGTGTCATTGCATGTAATTGACTTTCCTTTATATATAAAAATTGTAAAGCAAGAAAACAAACAACTAAAATGCATGAAATGAGCAAAAAAAGATATTTTTATAATCGGCCTAAATTATTTTTCAAACAGATCATGTGACTAGCTCCTTAGACGGTCATTTGCTTTGCATATCATTAAAAAAAAAAAAAAAAATGGGGAGGGCAATTTTATTTTTTATAGATGATTTTTTTCTTTGATTTAAAATATTTTTTTATGATTAGAATAGTGATTAGATTAGAATAGTGATTAGAATAATTTAAACACAAATGCCCTACCCATAATATGGCCCAAACACTAAAAGGATTGCTAAAATCAAAGAAAACTTTTTTTTCATGAAAAATTAAGTGTTCAAATGCAAATTTTTGAGTCCTAATATTTTTTCACATTCAAAAACTTTGAATTTTTCTTTTTTTTTAATTGAAGTGATTTTTCTTTTAAAAATATATTTTTTTTTTTGCATGAAGCAACTTATTTTTTGATTGATTAATAATGACAAAAATGTCCTAGCCAAAATGTGGCCCAAACATAAAACAACATTACTTCACTCAAAAAAATAAAAAATAAAAAAAATTCAAATAAAAATAGCTTTCAAATGCATTTTTTTTAAATTCCAAATTTATTTTTGCATTCAAACACTTTTTTTTTTGGATTGGAGTGACTTTTTTTTAATTGAAAATATATATTTTGATTGAAGCAACTTTTTTTCGATTGAAGCAACTTTTTTTTGGATCGAATTATAAAGACACAAATCTACCTACATATGGCTCTGCCCAGGGGATACAATATTTGACTGAGGTAACTACATTGGCACGACACCGGCGGGCGTACCATATTCAATGGGTGATGATCTTGGTGAAAAGTATAGCCTTCCTGCCAGCATCCTGATTTAGAATTCCCCTCAAGAATGATGGGAAACAAACAAACAAAAAAAAAACGCTCATTTTCAACTTATTATTATAAATATTCTTGTAAGTTAATTTTATTGCTGACACTGTGTTTCGGGGTCATCAACATGTTGTGATCCCCCTGCCTCAAAAGTCAAACTCCGCCTATGGTTAAATGGATGAGTTGACGTTCACTCTGCGACTCACACAAGTACACAAAGGGCTTGTTCAGACTGGCACCCAAAATCTAATTTTTAGCCCATCTTGACTGAAACTGGATGACTCTTTTGTAGTCTGAAGTCATCAAGCACAGAAATCCGACATTTTGCCAGATGGAGTGAAACCACATATGGGAGATAGTTTTATATCTAATCTGAACAAGATGCTTCTCAGTCTGAACAACTCAGATGGGTTTTGACTGTCCGTGACATCACTATGCTGCATGACGCCTTCGTTACCAGGCATGTGTGCTAATTATGTGGCCCAGTCTGAACAGGCCTAGATCTGATTTGGTCACTTGCTAAAAAAAAAAAAAATTATGTGAAAACTGAACTGTCAGCCCTAAAAGTCAGATTTGTGGAGCAATCCGATGGGAATCAGATATGCCTGCAGTCTGAACACAGCCTAAGAGTACATTTCATTTACCTCCTCGTCAAATTCATCATATTCATTCAATTCTGTCTGGAATTAAGCAGACACATGTCATCTGATAAGACAATTATTTGAGAGATGGAGATGAAAGATTTAAAACAGGATTAACCTTCATTTTTTTGCTGAGGATTCGTAGTACGAAGTTCATCATTTCCGGTTTACCGACAGTCGTGGCCTGGACAGAAAACAAACAAACATTTTAAAACAAAACAAAAAAAAAGTGATTTGGGCGAAATACATAACCTTTAAACCACCCACCAAGTCGATTGCTGTCTGCCCATCGTAGCCTGGTTTATTCAGATCAGCTCCAGCAAGGCTCCATATTTCCAGGCCTTCCAGGTCGCCGCTGACCACCAGGCTAACAAACAACAAGTGTCATTGCAGCAGAGAAGTTAGAGTATTCAAAATTTGGACTGAAGTGAAAGTAGTGTTACTTCAAAATAATACACAGTAGTATGTAAAAGTATCTGAACCTTCATAATTTCTCACATTTCTGCATAAAATCACCATCAAATGTTATCTGATCTTTGTCAAAATCACACAGATAAAAAAAGAAAGCAGTGTCTGCTTTCACTAAAACCACCCAAACATTTATAGGTTTCCATATTTTAATGAGGATAGCATACAAACAATATCAGAAGGTGGAAAAATAAGTAAGTGAACCCTCTGCCGAAGGAGACTTAAAGAGCAATTTAAACCAATTTTACCAAACATTTTAAGTCAGGTGTGTGCCCAATCACTGATGAATGGTTTAAAGCTGCCCTGCCCACTATAAAACACACACCTGGTAAGAAATCTCTTGATGAGAAACATTGTCTGATGTGCGTCATGGCTCGGTCAAAAGAGCTGTCTGAAGACCTGCGATCAAGGATTGTTGATTTGTATTAAGCTGGGAAGGGATACAAAACCATCTCTAAAAGTCAATCGACAGTCGTAGAAGTTGTCTACAAATGGAAAGAGTTTGGCACTATTGCTTCTTTCCCAAGAAGTGGCCGTCCACCAAAGATGATGCCAAGAGTTCGGTGCAGAATATTCAGTGAGGTAAAAATGAACCCTAGAGTGTCTGCTAAAGACTTACATAAATCACTGTGCACACATCAACTATATGTAAAACTGTGGCCAATAATGGTGTTCAGGGGAGGACTCCATGTAAGATGCTACTGCTGTTTAAAAATAACATTGTTGCTTGTTTAATGTTCACAAAAAGGCACTTGGACACCCCACAGAAGTTTTGGCTAAATATTTTGTGGACTTATGAAACCAAAGTTAAATTGTTTGGGAGTAACAATGTCATGTGTGGAGGAAAAATGGAACAGCTCACCAACATCAACACCTCTACCCCCCCGTGAGGCATGGTGGAGGGAGTATCATGATTTGGGGCTGTTTTGCTACCTCAGGGCCTGGACTACATGCAATTCTTAATGGAAGAATGAAGAGAAACGTTTATCAGGATTTTTTTGCAGGAAAATCTGAGCCCGTCTGTCAGACAGTTGAAGCTAAAAAGAGGATGGATGCTGCAACAAGACAATGATCCAAAACAAAGAAGTAAATCAACTTCAGAATGGTTTCAGAAGGACAAAATACACATTCTGGAGTGGCCAAGTCAAAGCCCAGACTTGAACCCCATTGAGATGCTGTGGCATGATCTAAAGACAGGGATTCATGCTTGACATCCCAGGAATCTGACTGAACTACAGCAGTTTTGTAGAGAAGAATGGGCCAAGATTAGTCCTGATCAATGTGCCAGACTGATCTGCAGCTACAGGAACAATCTGGTTGAAGTTATTGCTGGCAAAGGGGGTGCCACAAAATATTAAAATGTGATGGTTCACTTATTTATTTTCCCCCCTTCTGCCATTGTTTGCATACTATCCTCATTAAAATATGAAAACCTATAAATGTTTGGGTGGTTTTAGTTAAAGCAGACACTGTTTTTTCATCTGTGTGATTTTGATAAAGATCACATTTGATTGTGATTTTATGCAGAAATGTGAAAAAATATAAAAGGTTCAGATACTTTTTCATACCACTGTAAGTAGTCCCAGGGTTATGAATGAGTTCTGTTCCTACGCTGGCGACGTAACTCGAATTTCCGCGTAAGTCAGAATAACCCTTTAAGTATCCCTAAATCTCAAAATAGCTATCCAAAAAGTCCTAAAGTATTGTATTTTCTTTAATGATGGAGGATACACTACCCTGTGGTCGCATTTAAGCTAGCAGACTTTGGTCAGGAAAATTATTGATCAAACTAGATGGACGTTTGAACACCAATTGTTTTGTGTCAAGTGTTTTACTGTCAGAATGTGTGTCGTTTTGAACATAAGGCTACATAAAATATGTAGAATAAATAGGGAAAATGTAAGGACGGGGTAAGCGTCCCCCCCCCCCCCCCCCCCCACACACACACACAAATCTATTCAAGTAAAAGTAAAAAGTATGGCATTGTAAAACTACTCTATGAAGTACATTTTTCCTCAAAAATGTTACTCAAGTAAATGTAACGGGGTAAATGTAACACGTTACTGCCCACCTCTGCATTGCAGTAATGATTAATATTGTTTCCAAAACTTGACTTGTTGATTTTCAGCGAACAAGGCAAACATATTCAGGATGATAAATCAGCACTACCTTGCTCTGCCTTGTTTTGGTTTTTTTTTTAGGGACATGCTTTTAGCTCACAAGTTGTAGGTTAGTGAAAAGTGAACATGTCTCCGGTGATTCAACAACCGTAGCACAATATACGGAGGAGTCCCAACGCCACCTTGTCAGGGAGCATTCCTCAAGTATACGTAAGTGCCAGAAAACAGGTTTGGTTTGTGTCAAATATGTAGAATGCGTTGGTGTGTGTGTGAGTATGAGAGCTAGAGAGAAACCTGCACAGTTCTGTTCCTGCCTCTTCCAACTCATCTCGGGAAAAGTGGGCTCCAGTCTTCCTCAGGAGCTTGACGACATCCTTGTGCCTATGTCAGAGGACATCGCCGTCAGTGTTATCATCGACTTAAAAGTTGTTGTTTTTTCACGTTGTAAATACTCTAGTCAGAAGTAAACGGTCCGCGGTGACATGTAAGAACAAGAGTATTGTCGCCCGCATCTTCCCTAACCGCCCGCACAGGAATCACCAGAAGTGTAACTGCACTGTACAGAAAATCAACAAAGAGATTTCATCATAGCATTGTGTCGGCCAATTGTTGGTTCATCCTTTCAAACTATGTAGATCTGCAGCTATTGTGTTCCAAATGAACTTTGAAACTGGCATAGGGCTGCGGGACTGGTTCTGAGGCCGTGCCTTCAACTATGCACCTGTCTCTTTAATTGACTGACATTTTAATTTGGTTAAATGACACTACTTAGAGGCAAATGTGCTGTGACATTTAGTCGTAGAATAGGAAGGCATGGAATGTTGGAAAAGGAAGTGAAGTGCCAAGGAAACACATAGCTTTCAAGTCTCCCGTTTTGGCTGCAAAAGTACCATACAGGTAGTCCCCGAGTTATGAATGAGTTCCGTTCCTATGCTGGTGACGTAACCCAAACCCTTTAAGTACCCCTAAATACCACCTAAACCTCAAAATAACTGCAGTGCTGGTCAAAAGTATTCGCACCCCTGCAATTCTGTCATATATTGCTCAATTTCTCCCAGAAAATGATTGCAATCACAAATGCTTTGGTAGTAATATCTTAATTTATGTTGATTGCAATTAAAAAACACAATAGCGAATGGAATAAAAAACAAATCATTATCATTTAACACAAAACTCCAAAAATGGGCAAGACAAATGTATTGGTACCCTTTGAAAAATATGTGATGCCTCTCTAATTTGTGTAATTGACAGGACCTTTGGCACATAACAGGTGGTGGTAATAACTAAATCACACTTGCAGCCAGTTAAAATTGATTAAAGTTGACTCAACCTCTGTCCTGTGTCCTTGTGTGTACCACATTGAGCATGGAGAAAAGAAAGAAGACCATAGACTGCCTGAAGACTTGAGAAGCAAAATTGTGTGGAAGCATGGGCAACCTCAAGGCTACAAGTCCATCTCCAAAGACCTGTTCCTGTGGCTACCGTGCGCAATGTCATCAATAAGTGTAAAGCCCATGTCACTGTGGCTAACCTCCCTAGATGTGGACGGAAAAGAAAAATTGTCGAGAGATTTCAACAAAAGATTGTGCGGATGGTGGATAAAGAACCTCGACTAACATCCAAACAAGTTCAAGCTGTCCTGCAGTCCAAGGGTACAACAGTGTTAACCTGTACTATCCGTCGGCGTCTGAATGAAAAGGGAATCTATGGTACGATAGCCAGGAAGACCCCACTTGTGACCCAGAGACATAAAAAAGCCAGGCTGAAATTTGCCAAAACTTACCCAAGAAAGCCAAAAACATTTTGGAAGAATGTTCTGAGCTTATTGGGGAAAGGGCATCATCAGAGTTTACAGGGGAAAAAATGGGGCCTTCAAAGAAAAGAACAGGGTCCCCACAGTCAAACATGGCGGAGGTTCCCTGATGTTTTGGGGTTACTTTGTTGTCTCTGGCACTGGACTGCTTGACCGTGTGCATGGCATTATGAAGTCTAAAGACTACCAACAAATTTTGCAGCATATTGTAGAGCCCAGTGTGAAAAAGTTGGGTCTCGCTCAGAGGTCATTGGTCTTCCAGCAAGACAATGACCCAAAACACACTTCAAAAAGCACTAGAAAATGGTTTGATAGAAAGCACAGGAGACTTCTGAAGTGGCCAGCAATGAGTCCAGACCTGAATCCCATAGAACACATGTGGAGAGATCTGAAAATGGCAGTTTGGAGAAGGCACCCTTAAAATCTCAGAGACCTGGACCTTTTTTCAGAGGTTGAGTCAACTTGAATCCATTTTAACTTCTGCAAGTGTGGTTTAGTTATTGCCACCACCTGTTATGTGCCACAGGTAAGTAACAGGTGCTGTTAAATTACACAAATTAGAGAAGCATCACATGATTTTTCAAAGGAAGCCAATACTTTTGTCCAGCCCATTTTTGGAGTTTTGTGTAAAAGGATAATAATTTATTTATTTTTCCTATTCTCATTAGTGTTTTTTCATTGCAAGCAAAATAAATGAAGATATTACCACCAAAGCATTTGTAATTGCAATCATTTTCTGCGAGAAATTGAGCATTATCTGACAGAATTGCAGGGGTGCCAATGCTTTTGGCCAGCAGTGTATGTACAGTATGAATAAGATACAACGTGCAGGTGTGGCAGAACAAGCCTGTGGGCCGCACATTTGACACCCCTGATTTAAATAGTTTCATGGCCTTTCCAGACTGCTTCTTATTATCGTTGTCATTTGTCGACATCGCTCCAAAAAATGATCAAGTGTATTATTTTTACTCCTTTTCATTCATTTATAATGACTGGCCTCAGGCAGAAAATGTATGCATCGGAGGTGTGCCAGATGACTGTTGTCCTATTTTAACGGTTGGCACTTCATGCAGCAACATGTTTCCTCATACCTGTCAAGTTTTGCATTTGAAAATAAAGGCAATTTTCCACGCTCGCTGTCTATCGACCTCAATCAAGCTCCAGTAATCCTCACATTTTAAAACAGGAGTACACGATAAAAATACATTTAAAGAAACAAAACAAGAACAAGAGCGGACTAATTAGTTAGGTATGAGAATACAGAGTTCCCGCAGGTCCTTAAAAAGTCTTAAATTTAAAATCCGGATAATCAAGGTCTTAAATTGTCTAAAATTTCATGAAAAACTGCAGTTGGTATTAAATTTCCAGATGATGGGTTTAATGCCTGGGAAATCACTGTCGTCTGCTGTAAAACTTTTTATGGTGTGTATTAGTTTTATTAATGGCCACGCACAAAATACGAAAGTATAGGAAAATCTGCCTGTACTTTAGAAATTTCAGACAGCTTACGGTCTAAACTAGCTTCTTAATCAGGCTGCAACAAGTAATCGATTAATAAATTAGCTGCCAACAAATATGATAACCGATAAAGTTGTAAACTACAGTTAAGTCAGGAAGCTTTAATACAATATTGTTTTTGAAGGAAATATTCCTCCATTTTGTCTTCATTGTTACTGACAATATGGCTAAAACAACTGCAAGGTAAATTGTGAAGTAATTGAAAAAAGTAACATTTATCGGATTACCGTATTTTTCGTACTATAAGTCGCAGTTTTTTTTCATAGTTTGCCTGGGGGTGCAACTTATACACTGGAGCGACTTATGTGTGTAATTATTAACACATTATGATATCATTTCACATGTTATTTTGGTGTTTTGGAGTGAGACTGACGGTTTGGTACACTTGTTAGCATGTTCTTTATGCTGTAGTTATCTGAATAACTTTTAATAGCTATGTTACATTAACGTATCACGTTCGCATTTCGTTGTTCATGCATCATGGAACATTATCATACTGTATTTGTATCACACTTATTTAGCATGTCTATTGTATTTTTATTTTAAATTGCCTCTCAAGATGACATATCTGTTCTAAGTGTTGGATTTTATCAAGTAAATTTCCCCCCAAAGTGCGACTTATACTCCAGTGCGACTTATATATGTTTTTTTCCTCTTTGTTGGACATTTTATGGCTGGTGCAACTTATACTCAGGCGCGACTTATAGTCCGAAAAATACGGTAATCGTTTAAGTAATCGTCTGATTAATCGATTATGACAATAGTTGTTAATTGCAGCCCTATTTGGGATTAATATATGTTATATGGTACGTTGTACGCAAGCACTGCATACGTCAACGACAGCGTCGGCAAAATTCTTAATTAGAATAGTTTTAGCTCACTGGCTGCCATTGACGCCGTGAGAATTCCAGTTCATTTTGACTAGATTGGACGTTTAGCGCTGTCAATGGCACTGAAACCATGGCATTCACAGCCAGTGACAGTCTTTTGTGGGCATTTACAGGTCACTTCCTGTTCATTTTGAGTCAATTCCTATTTATCTAGGGACAAGTGACCCGTGAATTCCTCAACATGAAAAGGAAGTGATGGAAAATCAACAGGAAATGATGTGAAATGCCCAAGAAATTAACTCACTGCCTCTATGGCCGTCACGCCCATAGAAAGTGTTCATTCGCTGCCCCGCTCCCATGTTAAACGGATTGGACGTCTAGTGGTGATAAACTCATTCCAATTCACAGCAGAAGGATGGAAAGAACTTGTTTTTCTATTCATTAGTTGTTTTGTAGAATATCCTTGAATGATTTCCTGACCTCGATATGGTAAGATTGTCGTTATCGTGAGCATTGTATCGCAAATCGTGAGCTCACTTCCCTAATGAAAACACTTTTCATTAGGAACAATAGGGGTCAAAGCTGTAGTCGCACATGATAGGAGGAAAAAACATTAGTGGGAGAAGTTTTTTTACAGTAGGGATGGGAATTGATACCATTTTTACGATTCCGATTGTTATCGATATTGCTTAACGATTCGATTCTTTATCGATTCTCTTATCAATTCTAATTTGGAAAAATGGACTGTATGAAGTTCTGGATTCAATATGTTTTATGGTTCATTTGCCTCAGGGTGTCGGTTAGAACACAAGAAGCGGAGAGTGGAGTTGGTCTTTGGCACTTTTAATCCAACTTGGCAGCAGGCACAACTATATAAACGCAATGGCACTTGATATGAGAATCACTCAATGAGCAGTTGAGAGCATTCTTGGAAAGATGTTGATGTATTTGTATGTGTGTGGAAGAAGACTGGAATGTGTGGGTATATGTGTGGTTCTAAAAGGAAAGAAAAAGACATCATATTAGTGCTGATGCAATAAACAATGCAAATTGACTGTAAAGCAGTCAACAACACACATACATGACTCGCACAGTATGATGAACACAAAGGTGGGGGGATGCGCGTGTGCGCGCACGACCCGGAAGCACGCTGCGTGCACGTGCGGTCATCTTGGCCATAAAAGTGGTGATAACTAAGCACTTAACACTCATTTGGATGTACAACATCACCTTAAGATGCTAAACTAACACATTCTCTCTTAACACAAATGTGCAATGCGAAAATAATGTAAACAATGCTCTCCTCGACGCAGCGAGGACGAACGGGTGCAACCAGCCGACGTAACAGTAAAAACACGAAACGGTCGCGCTGATGACTTATCATAAGAACTTTATGACATGAAGAGGAAATACTTACATTCGCTGATGGACGCACAGATTAATCCTCTAACAGGTGGCCGTCCTCTGCTAAAAATGCGCACCTTATGCCTATTTTCGGTCCCACAGTACGCAGCGCGTGTGACGTAGGACAATAACAGGAAGTAACTGATTGGTTGCTATGGGAACGAAAGCATACCCAAGGAACCTTTCTAAAAGGAGTATTAAAATTGCTAATAAAATATTTTAGGATTATTTTAGATACATATATGTTAAATTTTTCTTATAGAGTATTCGACGAGGAATATGATAGACCCATTAATAGACTTTTTTGGAAAAATCGCCATTTCTTTATGTAGTCTCATGAATAATGACATGGCCTGTGAAAATCGATGCAAAACCACTCGGTGACGAGTCTCCAGATTATACTTGGTAAGTGGTCCCTCTTTGAGTAATCATATAGTCTTACTTGCTGAGCCGGATATGTGTAACATGCGTAAATTACGTGATGTAAATTGTGCTGGTTGGAATCTATAAGAAAAACGTTAGATAAACTGCTAAACCATTCCATGGAGTTAAAACACACGGAACCGGTTCTCGATTCCCATCCATAGTTAACAGTGAAATAAAATTTGTTTTTTTTCTTCATCAGAAATTGTTGAGACATGTTTTTGCCTTAAATTATATTTTCATGGTCATAAAAATGTCTTAAAAAGCATTAAATTAAAGACTATCTAAATTACCTATTTAACTGAACTCATTATATGAGGCAATTAAGGTTGCTTAAATGTTGGTTGGGACAATTTGAGCATCTTCTAAAGTTGGTAGCATTATGTCCCTACCGTCCCAATGCAAACCTATGCCGTTGCTGGTATGGTGTTTTTCAAGAATACGGATACTATTGAAAAAAAAAAAAAAAAAAACAACGTATAGAATTTACTTAATAAAATTGAGTAAGTTCACGCTCAGTTTGATTGTATGAAGTTCAGCCAATTCTACTTGGTAGATATTATATAAATGTTTCAGCGATAATACACTCAGATAATATGGGTAAGGTTTACTTAACCTTTTAAAACAGATTATATCAATTACTATCATTTACAATTGAGTATTATTTACTCATGATTGTAGTATACGTATTATCATGTGTATATATATATATATATATATATATACATATATATTTAGGACAAAGTAAGCTTTTCATGTAGTTCAAGGCAGCATGAAAAATGCATTTCAATCTTGAAAAAAAAAAATCCTAGAATGTTTTTGATTGTAAGCCTTTTCCTCCAACCATTTTGTGTTTATATTTAGATGTTTGTTATAGATAAATATACTGTATTTAGTTCTAGAGACAAAAAATACATTAGTTTATTATTCAGAAAATATTTTGTAATAGAACTTTTTTATTACCGTATCTTTGGACTATAAGTCGCACCAGCCAAAAAATGCGCAATTAAAAGGAAAAAAACAAATATTAAGTTGCACCAGAGTATAAGTCACATTTTTGGGGGGAAATTTAATTGATAGAATCCAGCCCCAAGAACAGACATGTCATCTTGAAAGGCAATTTAAAATACAACAGAGAAAAACCGGCTGAATAGGTGTACGGTATGCTAACATTACATGACGCTAGAATTTAGATCGGGCCTAAAAAATCCAGCCCGACCTGATCGGCCCGCAGGTATTAAAGCTCGACCTGGCCCGCCGATAAATTAACTTGATTTGCAGGCCCGTGCCCGAAAAAACCCAGAAATTTTATGTTTTATTTATAGGCACGAGCCCGAAAAAAAAAAAAAAAAAGAAATTCTATGTTTTATTGGTGAGGACTCAGGAGGAGGAGGAAATGCGGGGATGTGATGCTTGGTTGCGTTTTGTGTGATCACATTTGTGACGATGCCTGTGCATACTGTATATGCATAATGATAACAAATTAAAGCCTGTCTTTTGTAGCGAATTCTCCCAGTTAAACAAGACTAAGATGGATATTCAATAAACATTTATATTGTTTATATTTGTGTGTCTGTTCTAACAGGCGGATAGTGGATTTGACATTCATCTCTTCCATTTGGCAGAAAAAAAAAACATTTTCTCAATGTTTAAATAGTCTACATATTTTTATGATAATTATAAATGCATTTACACAATGAAATAACACTGGTAAAGTTTGTTAAATATACTTCTCATATGAGACCAAAGCACCGCATTCGTTTCCATTCAGCGAAGCCAACACAGGTTTCTGTATAGCATCCTCAACAATTTGAATCGTTTCCATACCCCACTCTTACCGCAGTTTTTTGCTTTTCACTGTTTTTCATTCCTAGCTGCTGCATATAGAAAAGGAAATACCAGGATGCGAAGGGCGCCAGGGCGGGAGGAAAAGGTTAAAAAGAGAGCAGGGCCATGGCGTTCACGTGCGCAGGCATGCACAGCGCCTTCTCTGTTTTATCCAAATTCTTTATTTTATTTAACATCCATACATCGTTTTAGTATAACTATATGAATATATAATTATTTCAAAAAAAGTTAGCGAGAGAGAAGTCCGGCCTGACCCGACCATAAATAATCACGCATAAGTCGCTCCAGAGTATGAGACACACCCTCTGCCAAACAATGAAAAAAAACGACTCATAGTCCGAAAAATACGGTATTTGTATTTTTTTCCTAAAATGTAGTTCAACCAGAGATAAATAGATAGATAAATAAATAAATAATTAGATAAATAAAAAAATAGAGAGCGACAGATAGCTAGCTAGCTAGCTTTATTTATGATGCTGTATTAAGGTGAAAACATGAAAGCTTTTCATAGATGCATCAGAGTCATGAATTTATTATGCTAAATTCAGTTTAAAAAAACATACACAATACTATTTTGGTAACAAATGGTGGAGTAAGACATATAAAAGACATAACCATCTTTCCACTAAAAATGAACTATTTCAGGCTTTCATGACTACATCCCTAAAATCTTCATAGTTTAGCTTACCTTCATGAGAATCACCCGAATGCTCATCTTCCAGTGCCATTGACAGCGCTCAACATTTTGACTGGGCAGGGCGAACCAGTAAGTGAACTTATTTGGCCAAAAATGAACTAGTCTGGATTTAATTGCCAAAATTGTTGTGTTACGGGTGAAAGAACTTGACCTAAATATGTTGGCTCATGTATTAATCTCTACCAGTCCCTTTTCTTCTCAGCTCCCACTCAGCATTAACAAAAACAGAAAGAATTCAGATGACAGCAAGTCCTTTGCTTACCTGAAGCGCACAGCGTTGCGCAGAGGAGTGTCACCATTGCGATCTTTTGCATATACCGTGGCGCCGACCGTCAGCAGGTATTGCACCGTTTTAAGGTTTCCCTCGCAGGCAGCGATGTGCAGCGGAGTCCGTCCATCGTAGTCGCCCAGACACAAATTACTACCCTGAACAACGGCAAGAAAAAGGACATTGGTAAGTTCAGTGCTTTAAATTCACTGCCTGGCAATCAATTTGAACGGGCAGTCAACGTGAACGTGTGTTGCACATTATGGTATGACTTGCCATTTCTTTTAGGGTTTCTAAAGTCTCGATGTCACCAATCTTACTGGCTGCACATGCCAGCGAGGGTGTCAGAGCATCACGGATGGCCTCCAGCTCCTGTGGATACCATGAATTTAGATTTATATGTCCGTACGGGCCACATTTTTGTCATTAAATGCTTATTTAAAAAACAGTTTTCTTTGGAAAATAAATACCCGCAATGTATCCTAAGAGACTTTCTCAATTTATTTTTATGTGTTCGTACAATAAATGCAAGGGTCAAATGAGCATTCAAGTTCTTATTACTAAAATTAGTGGTTTCCTTTGTAATACCCTGGTCTCTGTATATAGCAGTAGTTCTCAAAGAGTACTTCTCAAAATAGGTGGCGCATGTGACCTCGTGGAACATACTTTTTTGCTGTACTAGAAAAAGTGTACAGTGGTATGAAAAAGTATCTGAACCTTTTGGAATTTCTCACATGTCTGCATAAAATCACCATCAAATGTGATATGATCTTTCTCATAATCACACAGATGACAAAACAGTGATTTAACTAAAATCACCCAAACATTTGAAGGTTTTCATATTTTAATGAGGATAGTATGCAAACAGTGACAGAAGGGGGAAAATAAGTAAGTGAACCATCACATTTAATATTTTGGCCGCAATTTAACACTTTGGCAACAATAACCTCAACCTTACGCTTCCTTTAGCTGCAGCAGATCAGTCTGGCACATCGATCAGGACTAGTCTTGGCCTAACTGTATCTACAAAACTGCTGTAGTTCAGTCAGATTCCTGGGATGTCTGGCATGAATTGCTGTCTTTATGTCATGCCACAGTCTGAATGTTGACTTGGCCACTCCAGAACATGTATTTTGTTCTTCTGAAACCATTCTGAAGTTGATTTACTTCTTTGTTTTGGATCACTGTCTTGTTGCAGCATCCATCCTCTTTTTAGCTTCAACTGTCTGACAGACGGCCTCAGATTTTCCTGCAAAAAAATCCTGATAAACGTTTCACTTCATTCTTCCATTAATGATTGGAAGTTGACCAGGCCCTGAGGCAGCAAAACAGCCCCAACTCATGGTGCTCCCTCCACCATACTTCACAGGGTGGATGAGCTCTTGATGTTGCTGTGAGCTGTTCCATTTTTCCTCCACACTTGACATTGTGCATTACTCCCAAACAATTAAACTTTGGTTCCATCAGTCCACAAAATGTTTTACCAAAACTTCTGTGGGGTGTCCAAGTGCCTTTTTGTGAACACTAAACAAGCAACAATGTTATTTTTAAACAGCAGTAGCATCTTCCGTGGAGTCCTCCCATGAACACCATTATTGGCCATAATTTTACATATAGTTGATGTGTGCACAGTGATTTCTGTAAGTCTTTAGCAGACACTCTAGGGTTCTTTTTACTCTCTCTGAGTATTCTGCGCTGAACTGCGCTGACGTCATCTTTAGTGGACAGTCACTCCTTGGGAGAGACGCAACAGTGCCAAATGCTCTCCATTTGCAGACAACTTCTCTGACTGTCGATTGATGAACATCCAGACATTTAGAGACTTTCCCAGCTTTATACAAATCAACAATCCTTGATCGCAGGTATTCAGACAGCTCTTTTGACCGAACCATGATGCACATCAGACAATGCTTCTCATCAAGACAATTCTTACCAGGTTTGTGTTTTATAGTGAGCAGGGCAGCTTTAAACCACTCGTCAGCGATTGGGCACACAAAATTGGCTTCAATAACTCTAAGTCTCCTTAGGCAGAGGGCTCAGTTACTTATTTTTCCCCCTTCTGTCCTTGTTTGCATGCTATCCTCATTAAAATATGAAAAGCTATAAATGTATTTAAGTGTAAGTGTATTTAGCGTTTTGCTTTGAGTTTTCATACAGTGGGAGACCGTCTCTTTACTCTAAAAATGTTTGCAGGCGACAGTAAGAAGCCAAATTATTTAAGACGTCACTTAAAGACAATACACCGAAATCACACTGATAAGCCGCTTGATTTTTTTTCCACATAGTACAAATCTCATGAACAAGATTTTTGTCTTTTTCATTTTAAGTGTTCCAAATCAATTATATTAAAAGTTAAAAAAAAAAAAAAAAAAAGAAAATTGCTGCTGTAATTTCATTCTTTTAATAAACCATGTCTCTTGCTATGGTCCGAGGTTTTGAACAGGTGTGATACTGGAGTGTGGCCACAGCACACACATCTGATGTTGCTCACAGTGGCCCCCAGTGTGCCCAGGGAGATTTTGATTCTGCTCAAACACATAAAAAAATTAGAGGGAACATTGCTTGTTACATGCAGTAGCCTAATGCATGTGGAAGACTTGATGTGTTTTATTGTGTGTTATTGATATAACTGTGTCAAAAGCAGTTTCTGTTGCAGTTTGGTGGTTTTAGGAGGTGGTGATCTTTATATGGGGGAGTTGCAACAAGTAATTCTAGCCACTTTCACCCCTGCAGATTTGGAACTTGACATTTAAGAGTTGTGTACTGGAACATTTCTCACCTCTTTGCAGCTAATGCTCAAAGACTTGGCAACAACTTGGATGAATCGACTGTCACTCAGAGTAAACTTAGCTCCGGCCAAGTCAGCAGTCATCTCACCTCGCAGGTTCTGGCTCATCATCTATATGCAAACGCATAAGCATATCTACATTTGTTCTTTGGTTGTTATTTTGGTGTAGATGTTGACACCAACCTTTTTTTTGGCTTCCATATCTAGATGTCTCTTTGCTAACACATAGGATAGCTTTGACAGGGCAGCCTCTGGAGTCATGTCACCCCCAGCTACCAAGCCAGCATCTGTCAATACCTGTGTTGTGAGTTAGCTTTAAATAAGGACCAAAATATGAAATTATTGATGGCTATTAGGGGACAACCTTGCCAGTAGCGTAAGATGTAGACACTGTCCCCCTCAGACACTGTGTGCAGTTAATGATGGTGACGCCAGAGTCGGTGGCCTTCCTAAACTCCTCCAACAGGTCAGGGCGGTTATCTGGGCCGTTTCCACTGCCGTACGTCTCTAGAACCACTCCCTCCATTGGTGGCTGAAGGAATGCCCTCACCTAAACAAAGAAATGATTGCATTGAAAATGTTTTTTTTTTTTTTAAAAATACTCGAAATTAACCGAACCACGAACCCCATACCGAGTAGGGGTGTGCCATCTTGGGCACCCCACGATTCAATTCAGTTACGATTCAGGCTGCTACGATTCGATTATTAAATGATGATGATGGCATTGACGATGAGCACAGTTATCACGATTATCGATGCATCGTACATTACTAAGTAATAAAGTAGCCAAACAAATTTATGTCCATTATTTATTTAAAATATCGTATTGGTTCAACAGGAATGATGGAAACACACAAATATAAAAGAAATGTTTATTGAATATGCATCTTACAGTCTTGTTTAACTGGGAGAATTCCTTACAAATTACAGGCTTTAATTTGTTATCATTATGCACAGGCATCGTTGCAAATGTGATCACCCAAGACACACTCACGAATCGAATCCCTGCATTTCCTCCTCCTCCTGAGTCCTCACAAATAAAACGTAAAATTTCGGTTGGGTTTTGGGCTCGGGCCTACAAATAAAACATACAATTTAGTTTGGGGTTTTTTCGGGCTCGTGGCTACATATAAAACATAAAATTTTGGGGGTTTTCAGGCTCAGGCCTGCAAATCAAGTGAACTGCTCCAGCTCAGGCCAGGTCGGCCTAGATTTTTTAGGCCCGATCTAACCTCCGTGGGTCCGTTAAAGGAGGGCAGCAGACGTGTCTTGAATTTCGTTCTGCTACGAGCGCCTGTCATAAAGTTACTATGGAAAATCATCGTTTTTTAACTTTTATGAATCGTAATCGAATTGTCACGTGTCAATTGCGATGCATCTAATAATCGATTTTTGGAACGCCCTTAATACCGAGGTACCGAACCCTGACTTTTGTGTACCGTCACACCCCAACTGGAAATGCATAAATTACAAACACTATTTTTGCAACTCTCTAATGCCCAAACCCATCCAAGCTCCTAAAAGCCCATCTGCTGGAGACTGCACGTATTCCAGTCACTGGGAGGCTGTGTGCCACGTCATTAGCCATGGCATACGACTAGAAAAGTCCGCAAGGAGAGCAATTAATCTAAAGGTGTGAGCGAGCGTAAAGTCACTTGGCAGTTAGCGCAAAATATGAGATGAAGGGGTCAGTAAAAGTGGTTACTTTTTGATGCCATAAGCACTTTGACAAGAAACGCTTGGCGCAGATTAGCAATGAAGCTTTAGCGGCGGCGACGTGTACAATAGTCTGGTGCCCCATCAAAACGACGCCTTGTAAAACAGTTAAAGCCTTGATGGTTGTACTGGGTTGAAGGAGCAGATTGAGACAGTAAAGTCACCCTCCTGGAGGCGTCGGAAATGAGAGCTGCAACTAAACGCTTCACTATCAATGCCAAGCCTTCCTCTTTACTGGGTGATTGGTCATGGCTCATAACGCCGTCCTATATGTCTCTGGGCTGAGCTCTAAAGGAGTTTACACCAACGGGATAGTAGCAAGTGGGATAATTGCACAATTAAAGTAAAGTTAACATTATTTTATTGCAGCGAGTGCAAACAAGAGTGCGCAGTTTGTCAACTTTGGATAACCTTTTGAGAAAATTCTTTACATCAATGCTGTAATTGCTTTCTTAGGAATAATTTTGTCAGTAGTATTGTTGTTTAATAGTAGTAGATTGCAGTGTTGTTCAAGTTACTTTTGAAAAGAGTTATAACATACTTCTCTAGAATGCAGTGTTGTTCAAGTTACTTTTGAAAAGAGTTATACCGTACTTCTCGGAGAAACTAACCAACTGACATTACTTTAATAGTTATTCAGTCATAGACTTCATAATGTATTGACGGCTCAGATCGGTCAAGCACTGCGCCTCGCATTCAAGTACGGGGCCGCCCCATCAAGAGGAGCTATTCACAAACATGCACGCAGATATCTAACGCCGGATTTTTATTTAAAAAGTACGAAAGCTGTACCAAATACAAACAGGAAGGATTGTCTCAGGAGTGATTTGTTCGAGGATTCAAGATGATTAATATATTATTTGTACCATGCATGCATTTTGAAACGTGATGAAAATCAATGGGAGAAATTAGCCGCTACTGCATTGGCATCATACAGTGTACCACAAAAGTGAGTACACCCCTCGCGCTTGTGCAGGTATTTAAGTACCAGTATATCTTTTCATGGGCCAACACTGACAAAATGACACTTTGACACAATGAAAAGTAGTCTGTATGCAGCTTATATAATACAGTTCATTTATTTTCCCCTCAAAATAACTAAAAAAAAAAAATATATATATATATATATATATATGTATATATATATATATATATAATCAGTATCTCTCATGGGGTCCCTCAGGGGTCTGTTTTGGGACCAAAATTATTTAATATTTATATCAATGATATATATACTGTATTTCAGTTATTGAAATTTATACTTTTTGCAGATGACACAAACATATTCTGTAGTAGTGAAAACCAAATGAACTGGTAACTACCGTAAATGAGGAATTAAGTAAATTAAAGAGGTGGATGGACATAAGTAAATTATCACTTAACTTAAATAAGACAAAGGTAATGATATTTAGTAACCTAAAATATAACTCAGAACTACAAATAAAGATTGATGGGGTCCCAATCGGGAATGTAAATGAATTCAAATTTCTAGGAGTTATTGTAGATAGTAAATTACCATGGAAACCCCACATCAAACACATCAAAACCAAGATCTCCAAAAGCCTGTCACTAATAAACAAAGTGAAATCATATCTTAATGACAGTGCACTCCGCACTTTGTACTGTTCTCTAGTGCTCCCATATTTCACGTATTGTATTGAAGTGTGGGGAAACACTTAGAAATCTACCATCAATTCATTAGTCACATTGCAGAAACGTGCGGTACGAATCATACATAAGGTCGGATTTCTCGATCACAACCACCGTTTATTTGCTCACTCAAAACTATTAAAAATCAAAGATCTTGTAAACTATCATACAGCTATAATGCTATTTAAAGCAAAAAATGAATTACTGCCACATAATTTACAAAACCTATTTAAGGTTTGTGACAATATCCATAGTCTGCGAGGCTCTGGAGATTTCATGTTGCCAAGATTTCGAACTACTTGCAAACGTTTTCGTGTGTCTGTATGTGGAGGGAAACTCTGGAACAATTTAGAAAATCATTTCAAGCAGTGTCAGAATATCCAAAAATTTAAATCATTGTATAAAAATATGGTCTGGTCTAGAGCTGAAACGAGTACTCGAGCAACTCGAGTAACTCGAGTTTAAAAACTGATCCGAGTAATTTTTTTCACCTCGAGTAATCGTTTATTTTGACAGCTCTAAGCATCACGTTTTGCTCGGACTACTTTTAATGCGGGACAACGTGCTGTCACGTGCGGAGAGGAAGAAGGAATAAAAAAAAACTTACTGCAGCCGACAGCCGCCACAAACGACGCCGACGTTGCTAAATACTAGCCCGCACGATGCTACGTTGGTACAGGTAGCGTCTGTTAAGTCTCATAGAGATCATTCATTCATTCATTTTCCATGCCGCTATTTCCTCACGAGGGTCGCGGAGGTGCTGGAGCCTATCCCAGCCACCTATGGGCAGTAGGCAGGGGACACCCTGAACTGGTTGCCAGCCAATCGCAGGGCACAAGGAGACATACAACCAATCACGCACACACTCATACCTACGGACAATTTAGAGTGTTCAATCAGCCTACCATGCATGTTTTTGGGATGTGGGAGGAAACCGGAGTACCCGGAGGAAACCCACGCAGGCACGGGGAGAACATGCAAACTCCACACAGGAAGGCCGAAGCCCGGGATTGAACCCTTGATCTCAGAACTGTGAGGCAGATGTGCGAACCACTCAGCCACCGTGCTCATAGAGATCACATGTATGTTAAACTAGATGCGCAATGACAGACTTGGCCGCGTCTGGGCAGCGTTAGTAAACAGCCGCCATCTTAAAGCAGTAGAGCGCTAAGCGCTAATAAAGAGCTCTAAGCGCTAATAAATAAGATTAACGTCACTGTCGCTACTAGCTCACGTAACGTTAGCCCTGCGGAGGGCTAGGTTTCAATTAATTATGACCACTGTCGATGCGTGGCTAACGTGTCTTACATACAGGCTTTAACATAACATAGCGATGTGGAGTGATGAGGGTGTAAAATAAAAACTCAATAATGCTAACTATCAATTTTAGCTCAGTAGTCATTGCTGGATAAAACACCAAGTAGCACTGGTCCCTAATGTGCTCCAATACAGCCTGTATCATACATTTATTTTGAACACTGCAAAAACTCAAAATCCTATCAGGACTTACAGTTTAGACTAACTTAAAACTTAACTAGAACTTAAAAATGGCTTGACACAAAGAGAAATTCAATTGAAACACGTGGGGAAAAAATCCTAACTTTTAAGTGATGTGTGTTATCAAGCGTAACGGAATTTTTAGGTAAGATATAAATATATATATATATATATATATATATATATATATATATATATATATATATATATATATATATTATATATATTTAATAAGATCTAAAAGTTTTTGGAGTGAAAGCAGTGAATTAGTCTTTTTTTAAAATTCTAGTTACATCTGAGTAGTGATGGCCAAATGAAGCCTCATGAAGCAATGAAGCTTTGCAGCCAATTGGTTTGCACATGTAGCAAAGCTTCATGGTGCTTCATTTACCCTATGGCGCCATCAAGTGGTCTAGAAGCCCAAGAGGTCAACATTGTTAAGAATTCAATGGCTATTTGCTTAAGACAAAGATATGAATGTGCTTGTGTTAGTAATTTAGTATGTGAACAAAATACAACAAGTGCTAAGGGTAATTAACTTGTTATTCATTTTTATTTAGAAATAATAGCTTTCCCACAGTGGCTGGCTTTAAACAGTTTCTTTTTTTTTTTGGAAAATATTTCACCAGCTTTAGAAAATATTCTTTCATAAGGCACAGATGAAGCTGGGGTGCAGAGAAATGTGAGTGCCAGTTTATATAAATTTGGGTAGGTATTCTTTTGTGCCTCCCAGTACACTAATGGATTGTTCATTCTGTTGATGTTTGGTTCAGATAGGTACACACACACACTCACATTTATATTAAAGTAGTTTTTCTCCCTTACCTTATTGAAAGCAATCAAATCAAAATGTTCCCATACAGGGGAGGATCGCTCTTTTCGCGCAGGTTCCATCGCAAGCAAAGGACAAGGCTCGAAAAAAGATTGCACTGGTTGCACTGTTGCGCACAGATGTAACAAGTACAGGAGCCCGAAATCCACAAAATGTGAGATAACAGGCGATCGCCATTGCGTTTTGCAACCAATTTATACCGTAGTCTGTCCTGTTTTTGCAATGTGCGGCAAACGTTGGATCACTTCCGAAGCACTCACGAGATTCAGCCGGCCGCCGGCTGCCGGCGAGGCTTCCCATGTCATCATTTCCGGGTTTTGCCGAAATGAAGCGCGCCTCGCTACAAGCTTCGTGGAAACCCCCCTCCCATTACTCGACACAAGCTTCGGAACCTCGGCTCATTTCGTCCCATCACTACATCTGAGATGCAATTGTTGGCTGTTTTCAACAATATACATTGAAAATGAAGACATTGATTGACTGAAAATGGTTCAAGATTAGCTGAAATGTCTTGTTTTCTCGTGTATATTTATAATTGCTCTTCACCTAAAAATATATTTGTTTTATCCGATTATTCGATTAATCGATAGAATTTTCAGTCGATTAATCGATTACTAAAATATTCGATAGCTGCAGCCCTAGTCTGGTCACAATATAGTGACATTTGCTGACAATGTGTGTTGCTGTTTTTGTCAATATGTGTAAATATTGAAATTATTGTGAATGAGCCAACATTAGTTGGTTGTCTGTTTCTTTTGTGTGTGTATGCTCGAAATAAAAAAGTTTCATCATCATCATCATCATCATCATCAAAATGTAGCCATTAATATCCAAGCCCCGGCAACAAAAGTGAGTACACCCCATAGAAACTATGTACATCCCTAAATGTCCAAATTGAGTACTGCTTGTCATTTTCCCTACAAAATGTCATGTGCCTCATTACAGGAGTGCTTTCAGCATTGCTGCAGATATTGAAGAGGTGGGGGGTCAGCCTGTTAGTGCTCAGACCATACGCTGCACTCTACATCAAATTGGTGTGCATGGCTGTCACCCCAGGAGGAAGCCTCTTCTGACAAGACAGACAGTACACAAGAAAGCCCGCAAACAGTTTGCTGAAGACATGTCAACAAAGCACATGGATTACTGGAACCATGTCCTATGGTCTGATGAGACGGACGGGCTTTCTTGTGTACTGTCTTCAGAAGAGGCTTCCTCCTGGAGTGACAGCCATGCACACTAATTTGACGCAGAGTGCGGCGTATGGTCTGAGCACTGACAGGTTCTAACAGTTCGCAATATTTACGTAAAATAAATGCTAACTGCACGTTTTTTTTTTTTTTTTTAATTTTAACCAAGAATCGAGACCAAAACCAAAAATTTAACCAAAAATTGAGACTGTTTTACGTCCCACATCTATAAAGAATTCTGGGATTTAAGCATCAATTCACAAGAATTTTCACCGGAAAAGCTGTTTACATCAGGTTGCCGCTAGCTACATTCACTAACAGACTAGCATTGTGCATCGACATATTTACGTAAAATAAACGCTAACTGCATTTTTTTTTTTTTTGCTTTTAACCAAGAATCGAGACTGTTTTGCATCCATATCTATAAAGAATTTGGGGATTTAAGCATTTATTCACATGAATTTTCAACGAAAAAAGTTGTCTTTGTCTGTGAGTCCTCTAGGTCAACTTTTGACAGCCTCGCCAACAATGCAGGCCCCCTATTTATCGGCCCTGCGCCCCGTGTTCCGTCAATACATTATGAAGTCTATGATTCAAGTTTTGAAAGTAACTGGGTGATTCTCATGAAAGCTATGCGTTATGGTAATGAAGGAAATTTACCAAAGCTAGCTTGAAATAGCAACATGCTATGATGGCTCATTATTTTTTCATCAACTATTTTTGCTCCCTACATTTTATTCACAGTAAATTATCGAATTGATTAATGTCTAAAAACATGTAATATTATACTTTATGGTAATTATCATCTATGGTGAGGAAGTCAGCATGGTGGACCAGCAGATTAGGATTCACAGGACAACTTACAGTAGCAGCAGTTATCCCCGGGAAGAGCCTTAGCAGGCCGACATTCCTGTTGAGCTCAGTGGATACTTGAAACTTCACTGTGGTATTTGCCCTCCACACAGTGTCCCAGTTAACTGCAAAAATAGTGATAGTAAAGATAAATGTCATCTGACAACATTTTGTTCATACGTGAGACTGCTCCAATGTGCTGCTTTACATACTTGCAATATCAACCTCCGCAGTGGCTAGAGGCGCCAAATTAGGTGATGAGAATGCGTTAAAACTCCCAGCATCCACTTTGGTCACACGATTTCCTCTGTAGAGCTTGTTGTAGAAATATAAGCACACCTGAGGAGAGGCGGATGATCTATTTTACTCAATGCACTACACTGGTCTTTGTAAGCACATACAGTACACTTATCTTTTAATGCACAACATACATTATACTCCACGGGGGAGTTACAACAAGGGGTGGTGGGATGTACAGTTGTGGTCAAAAGTTTACATACACTTGTGAAGAACATAATGTCATGGCTCTCTTGAGTTTCCAGTTATTTCTACAACTCTGATTTTTCTCTGATAGAGTGATTGGAACAGATACTTCTTTGTCACAAAAAACATTCATGAAGTTTGGTTCTTTTATTACTTTATTATGGGTGAACAGAAAAAAGTGATCAAATCTGCTGGGTCAAAAATAAACATACAGCAGCGCTAATATTTGGTAACATGTCCCTTGGCCATTTTCACTTCAATTAGGCGCTTTTGGTAACCATCCACAAGCTTCTGGAAAGCTTCTGGTTGAATCTTTGACCACTCCTCTTGACAGAATTGGTGCAGTTCAGTTAAATTTGATGGCTTTCTGACATGGACTTGTTTCTTCAGCATTGTCCACAAGTTCTCAATGGGACTTTGGGAAGGCCATTCGAAAACCTTAATTCTAGCCTGATTTAACCATTCCATTACCACTTTTGATGTGTGTTTGGGGTCATTGTCCTGTTGGAACACCCAACTGCGCCCAAGGCCCAATCTTCAGGCTGATGACGTTAGGTTATCTTGAAGAATTTGAAGGTAATCCTCCTTCTTCATTATCCCATTTACTCTCTGTAAAGCACCAGTTCCACTGGAAGCAAAACAGCCCCACAGCATAATACTACCACCACCGTGCTTGAAGGTAGGCATGGTGTACTTGGGGTTAAAGGCCTCACCTTTTCTCCTCCAAACGTATTGCTGGGCATTGTGGCCAAACAGCTCGATTTTTGTTTTGTCTGACCACAGAACTTTCCTCCAGAAGGTCTTATCTTTGTCCATGTGATCAGCAGCAAACTTCAGTCGAGCCTTAAGGTGCCGCCTTTGGAGCTTCTTGCACGGCAGCCTCTCAGTCCATGGAGATGCAAAACACACTTGACTCTGGACACTGACACCTGTGCTCCAGCAACTTCTAATTCTTGTCAGATCTGCTTTTTGGTGATTCTCGGTTGAATCTTCACCCTCTTGACCAATTTTCTCTCAGCAGCAGGTGATAGCTTGCGTTTTCTTCCTGATCGTGGCAGTGACAAAACAGTGCCATGCACTTTATACTTACAAACAATTGTTTGCACTGTTGCTCTTGGGACCTGCAGCTGCTTTTAAATGGCTCCAAGTGACTTTCCTGACTTGTTCAAGTCAATGATTGTTCAAGTCAATAATCACTCACAAGAAATTGCTAATTCGTGTTGCTGTATGTATATTTTTGACCCAGCAGATTTGATCATTTTTTCTGTTAACCTATAATAAAGTCATAAAAGAACCAAACTTCATGAATGTTTTTTGTGACAAAGAAGTATCTCTTCCAATCACTCTATCGGAGAAAAATCAGAGTTGTAGAAATAACTGGAAACTCAAGAGAGCCATGACATTATGTTCTTCACAAGTTTATGTAAACTTTTGACCACAACTGTATAGCTGGGAAGAAGTTTTACGCGGTGGCCCCAATGCCCTCTCAATTGGGCTCTCCTACAGTATTAGTATTTTAATGCATACATTGCACTTCCTTCCCCACACAACCCCGTCACTGTGCTGGGTAGTGGCTGCTAGTTGGGGAACTGGCAACTACAATAATAGGGCGGTCGGTGGGTCCCACTCTTTTCTATGGGGTAGGGGTCCCGTAGCGGGGCCTCCTAGTGTCTGGGCTGTCGGAATGCGGGGGTGGGGGCTCCGGTCCCAGACTGCCCCGCAGCGGCCGATTAGCATTCTCCTGCTTTTGCCTTTGCTTGGCATGGCCAGACTGTTCTCCCTGTATTTTTCAAACACTGAGAGAAAAGTCTGGGAACCAGCCCATTAACGGCCTCTTGAGCAGGTACAAAATCAATCGACAAATCAGATTCGTTTATTTGCGTGACGTGTCCTTAATGAGCAACGTCACTCTTGCGCGTCGGAAGTCGTCTCCACAACAACACAGATGGTGAACAGGAGAGCCAAGAATATGTTCCAATCCACGGTAAAATCAGTTTTAAATTACCAAAAACACATCGACACGAGTCATTGACAACAGTATGTCTCGCGCTGGCCATGTTGAATAAACTCCGCTCTCCTCGTATGTTTACTTCCGCGCACAAGTCCCTCGTCCTGCCCTCGTCGTTTTACTAACGTCACGTCTGCCAGTCGCTGATTGGTCCACTCCGCTGTCTGTTTGCTGTGGCTTGCTCCGCCCTGGAAATTGTATCCGCTGAATGGTGGCCAGACTCAATAGCTGGAACAGCGGTGAGTCTGGTGTACCAGGCAACTTTTGCCTAGCCTGGAACTCCAGACTCACCGCTGTTCCAGCGATAGAGTCTGGGACCCAGCTCCTTATTGGCCTCTCGAGCTCGAACAAAATCGTCTGTGTTATCAAATTTGTATATTTGCGTGACGTGTTCTTAACGAACAACGTCACTCTTGCACATCGGAAGTCGTCTCCACAACAACAAAGATGGCGAACGGGAGAGCCAAGAATATGTTCCTATCCGCGGTAAATTCAGTTTTAAATGACCACAAACACATTGAGTCGCTAAAACCAACAGTCTGTCTCGTGCTAGCCATGTTAAATAAACTCCATTCTCCGCTCTCCTCGTATGTTTACGTCCTCGCACTACAGTTTCTTGACGCGTTACCAACGTCACGTCCACCCATCGCTGATTGGTCCACTACGCTGTCTGTTTGCTGTAACTTGCTCCGCCCTGGGAATTTGATCCGCTGAACAGTCGCCACACTCTATAGCTGGAACAGCGGTGAGTCTGTAGTTCCAGGCTAGCTTTTGCCTTCATGTCGCTTGTCTACCCGGGGATCCTTCTTGGGCTCCAGTGCGGATCGCCGGCTGGACGCCGGTGGGGCGGCAGGGATTTGCCCCCCACGGGTGGGGAATCCTTTCCTGCGCCGGGCCTAGTGGGCTACGTCGGTTGGATGGTTGTGCCGGTGGCTGGGGTCCAGGTGGGCGGGCGATGGTGCATCCCCACATTCCTTCCCTGAGGGCCAGTTAACGGGACCGCCCTGGGTCCCTAGACTCCCTACATGATAATGTAGCAACACCCCCATACCCCGATTGGCTGGGGCGGTGTCGGGGCCCTGGGGCCACCCCGGAGCAGCATTTTCACTTTTCTGCAGGACTCGCATGTCTGAGTGGGATCATGCAGGACTGGGTGCAATTGAGAGACACACTCAAGTAGAGAGACTGTCGGTGCCAGCGATCAAGTAGCATAGAATAGGATGTCAACATGTCCACAATTAAGGGTAATTTACAAAACACAGAGGTATGAAAAAGTATCTGAACCTTTTGGAATTTCTCAAATTTCTGCATATAATCACCATCAAATGTTAGCTGATCTTTGTCACAATCACACAGATGAAAAAAAGTAACTAAAACCACCCAAACATTTATAGGTTTTCATATTTTAATGAGGATAGCACGCAAACAATGACTGAAGAGGGAAAATAGGTGAGTGAACCCTCTGCCTAAGGAGACTTTAAGAGCAATTGAAACCAAATTTTACTAAAAGAGCTGGGAAAGGATACAAAACCATCTCTAAAAGTCCGGATGCTCATCAATCGACAGTCAGAAAAGTTTTCTACAAATGGAGAGAGTTTGGCCGTCCACCAAAGATGACGCCAAGAGTTCGTGCAGATTAATGAGAGATAAAAAAGAACCCTAGAGTGTCTGCTAAAGACTTACAGAAACCACTCGCACAGTCCAATATCTCCATGCACACATCAACTATATGTAAAACTATGGCCAAGAATGGTGTTCATGCTGCTATAGCCACTGCTATCTAAAAAAACATTGTTGCTCATTTAATGTTCGCAAAAAGGCACTTAGACCATCCACAAAAGTTTTGGCAAAATATTTTGTGGACTGATGATACAAAAGCTAAATTGTTTGGGAGTAACACACAACGTCATGTGTGGTAGAAATATGGAACGGCTCATCAACATCAGCACCTCATCTCATCTGTGAAGTATGGTGGAGGGAGTGTCATGATTTGGGGCTGTTTTGCTACCTCAGGGCCTGGACAACTTGCAATCATTAATTAAAGAATGAATTCAAAAGTTTATCGAGATGTTTTGCAGGAAAACCTGAGGCCGTCTGTCAGACAGTTGAATCTAAAAACAGGATGGATGCTGCAACAAGACAATGACCCAAAACACAGAAGTAAATCAACTTTGGAATGGTTTCAGAAGAACAAAATACATGTTCTGGACTGTCCAAGTCAAAGTCCAGACTTGAACCCCATTCAGATGCTGGGGCATGACCTAATGACAGCGATTCATGTAAGACATCCCAGGAATCTGACTGAACTGCAGGAGTTTTGTAATGAAGAATGGGCCAAGATCCCTCATGATCCATGTGCCAGACTGATCTGCAGCTACAGGAAGCGCCTGGCTGAAGTTATTGCTGCCAAAAGGGGGACCAAAAATTATTAAATGTGATGGTTCACTTACTTATTTTCCCCCTTCTGCCATTGTTTGCATACTATCCTCATTAAAATATGAAAATCTATCAATGTTTGGGTGGTTTTAGTTAAAACAGATACTCTTTTTTTTTCATCTGTGCGATTTTGACAAAGATCAGATCACATTTCATGGTGATTTTATGCAGAAATGTGAGAAATTCCAAACGGTTCAGATATTTTTTCATACCACTGTAACATTGCTGAATTGTGTACGCTCCACAGCGCCTAATCACGTCTCCTTTTGACTCACCTTCCCTCCAATTTCTCTTTGGTTATCAGGCTCCCCACATGGTGTCCATGAGTAAATATAATTAGCTAACGGTGGTACCACTACGTTCATAGGTTGAATAGGCGTGTCATAATGTATTTCTTTTTTTTGTTTGTGCTTCTCTTATGTTGTCCGCCTCTTTCCTTTCTGCCCCCCATAACACCTTCCAGTTCACTGCTTTCTCCTAATAAATGTAATAACCACAATGTGATACATTAAAAACTGTTCACACTATAGAAGCACTCAGATTCATATTCTCTGTGTCTAAGCATCTGAACAGGACAGGTATATATAAAAAAATGTAAGTACGTACACCTTATGGTGATTAAAAATGGAGGGAATATACAAACAGAAAGGAATCTTTTTTTTTGTCAACATTATCATTTCTGGATGAAGAATGGAATTTGTTGCACTTCAACTGTGTGCCTCAAGATAATAACTTTAGCGTTCATCCTGTCTTGTTGATGTTGTTCTTCAGCATTGCGAAACAAATCGCTGAGTAAAGAAACACTTATCAGACAAGCCGTACTCTGCATGCCACCGCAGCTCACACCTACTGCACAATCTTAAGAATTAAGTTTATGCTGTCACGATAAGTGAGCCTGTGGGATTATTTGTTTTTTCTTGGTGTGTAATTTATCAGATTATCATGAAATGATTTCAAAAGACGCTCCAAATGGCTAACCTCTGGGATGACAAACTGGCCAGCAATCAACAGCGCCCCCAGCAGGTTGTCTCTGCCATCATTCCTCATCTCATAGATAGGCACCTGAGATTCCAAAAATATGGATGAGTGAGGGACCGCATTTATATTTCAAATGTTCTTTGTGGAGTTTTATTTGCTTTGTGAACTGTGTACTTGTGAACCGGTGAGGACGATGGGCTTCCCCAAATGTTCGCACATAAAGGACAATGCGGAGGCAGTGTAGGCCATCGTGTCTGTGCCGTGAAGGATCACGAAGCCGTCATAGCTTTCATAGTTTTTCTGTAAAATCGAAAATATTTTATATAAAAAATGAGTTCAAAATATAAAATTATTAAAGAGGCAGTGATTCTATGTTTCACTGACCTCGATGTCCTTTCCAATTCTTCCCCAGTCATCTGGAGTCATATTCGCAGAGTCCAGCAAAGGACTGTACTCAAAAACAGTGTAGATGATCCTCTTCTTGTTTTTGCTCAACCTGAAACAAAGTATTTTATTATTGCAAACCCATCTTTAATCAACCGCCGTTCAATATCGATATTGATAAATATTGATAATGTTAGTCAAAACAGCTGCAGTTCACGCCAAACCATAAAAAAACACACGGATGAACAGAAGTTGATTTGTTTTACTTCCGTGAAGTTGGCCGCCCATTAGACGCAATTTTATATGAAAGTTATATCAATCGTTTGTGCTACGTTTGTGCTGTCAAAAGTTTCATTTGTGTTGCTATCGTTTTTAAGATATTTACATTTCATTTAAAACTCAATCGGAGGCCAACCATATTCATCTAAACCGGCTAAAAATTGTGTGACTCGTTTGTGCTATGTTTGTGCTGGTGTTGCGATGGCTTTAGAGTTTTTACAAATAATGTGCTTTAGCTCATCCAGAGTCTAACTCCACCTCCAATTGACCGGAAATATTACCTATCGTTTGTGCTGCTATTTTTTTTTTTTTTTTAACAGATATTACACATTTAATTTCTTTTTTACTGATGGCATTACCACCACAAACAACGTTTTAAGAACTTTGTGCATTTTTCTAGGGCTGCAGCTATCCATGACTTTAGTAATGGATTAATCAGTCAACTAGTTAGTTTGAGTAATTGGTTAATCGGATTCAGAAAATTTCACGCGTTGACGAATATATTTTGGGAGAGGTGAAACAAAGGCAGGCTAAGAATGCACTTTCAAAAGCGCATTAAATATAAATACAAAATAAAATTCCCAAGTGTTTCTTCAAACAACGCAGAATTGCACTTTCATTTAAAAAATAAATTATTTATACTTGAGCTTAGCCTGAAACGATACAAAAAAATGAGGATCCATATACCCTACAACAAAAGAACAATTGGTTAACTTGCAAAAATCCGCTATGTAAGTTAGCCAGCTAGCTTAAATGCTATAAAATGCTAAAAAAAAAATTTTTTACTATGCTCTTAACAAATCATTCAAACAAATATTCCAACAAGAACTGCTAAATATATATCTAAACTACATTAAAATGCATAAAAAAACATATTAGCTCAAACAAAAAGTACCTTATGTTGGTCTTAGCTAGGAGCAGCTGGATTCAGCAATGTCAAATGAGTTGTCATTTTCCCTGTTGCCACTAAAGGGCGGTGTAGCCACCCAAATCAATAAAACTAAACACTTTTAAAACAAAACAGTACAACACCATTCTAATGAAACGAATCCTCGAAGCAGCAAAATTTTTTTTTTTTTTTTTTTTTTTTTTAAACCTGTCCTGTTCAGCTGTTTGACACAGAGAATGGCAGTCTAAGTGCCCGGATTCTGAACAGTTTTAATGTTTCACATTGAGAGTCTGACATACTCCCATTGTGATCATTCAAAATACCTTTTTATTATGACAAAGCAGCGAACAGGAAGGGATTATGGGGGGACAGAAGAAAAGGAAATACAAGAGAAGAAAGAAAAGAAACACATACACAAACAACAACAAGAAATACATTGAACATCTAAACTAGTTACTAATATGCTGGTGCTATCGTCAGCGAGATGTATTTCCGGTTTACACCATGTGGGGGCCTATTGGCCAGTGAAAGAGGAGAATGGGGGTGGGGGTGTCTATAAGACTATAAACTAAGTGATTGAAAGGGGTAGAGTGTACACAAATCAGTTCTGTGATCTAGAACCCAGTAATCGTGTGAATCTCTTATGAGTGAAAGCCCGTTGGCGACCAACCCTACGCCGCCGCATCGCCAATCCCGGCACCGGAACCCCCAACCCGAGCATGCCCTACCACATCCAGCAGCACGCAAGCCCCACCGGGCGCGCGACAGCCACGCAGACGGGCGGAGAGACCACGCGGGCACCAACCCAGGGCCACGGCCCACAACCAGCCAGCCCGGGGAGGGAGGGCGGCAGGGGGGCGGGGGATCCATGCGCAGCCCATCCCTCCTCCAACCGCCCAGCAAAGGAGCCACCGTCACCCCCCCCCGGGACCCAGGGTGGTCCCCCGGGCCACCCGCGCGCCCATCAACCGGCCTTCAGGGATGGCAGGAGGGGACGCATCACCAACCCCACGCCTACACCCACCCCCGCCCGCCCACCCGGACCACGAGCCACAGCCCCCCAACCGGCACGGCACGCCACGGGACCCCCAGCGGCCCACCAAGCCCCAGGCAAGGCAGGGTCCCCCGCCGGTGCAGGCGACACCCCGCTGATACACCGGCGCCCAGCCAGCGACCCGCGACGGAGGGCAGGGCGGACGCCCAGCCAGAGAAGAGAGGGGAAGGCGGAGGCAGGAGAACGCCCAGGGACTGCCATGGGGCGACGCAAGATCGGAGACCCGACCCCCCAACCCACTCCCGCGGCCGGCAGCCGAGGCAGAGGGGAGGCCACACCCCGGGAGCCACGCCATATAGAAAAAGTGTGGGACCCACCTACCACCCTATTACTGTGGCTGCCAGGTTCCCGACTGGCAGCCATCACCCAGCACCGTGATGGGGGTGTGAGGGGAGGGTAGTGCAATGTATGCATTAAAATAGGAGAGCTTGGCTTGGGGCAGTGGGACCGCAGCATGGAGTTTCTGTCCAGCCGCCCGTCCCACCGCCCTTTGCCAGAGCTCTCCTGTGGAGTATGATGTGTGTGGTGCATTTAAAAAAGGTGCAGGGATGGCGGGGCCTGTGGTGAGGAGGCAGCCGTGAGCCCCCCCCCCCCCCCCAGCAGGTCCCAACCATCCCACAACCTTGGTGTGTGGTGCATTAAAAACAGGGGGGAGTCGGGCTGGGACTGTAAAGCCCCGTCCCAACTCTCCCCGGAGAAATGTATGAGCATGTAAGTGCCAGGGTGAAAAATATTTACAGTGCCGAAGTGAGAAGTGCGTGAGTTAAGAGGCAGGCTCCCGCGGGCGTGGCCCCGTCCACCAGAACCACCGGCCCCAGGGCGGAAGAAGCGTCAGGGCCCCGATCAATCCCCGCCCCAGAACACCCACGGCGCCTCCGCGACCGCCCACCCCCCTCCCACCCACCGAGCACCCACCCCGCACCCCGAGCAGGCGCCACACCAAGCGCCGGCGACCAGGGGGCGTCCACCCCACCGGCAAGGGACAACAAGCCTCACCCTAGGCCCCGCGGGCCCCAAGAGGCCCCGCTAACGACCCCGCCGGCCGGGGGGCAGCCGCGGCCGCCGCGGCCCAGGGAGGCAGACAGGGCCGGAAACAGACCAAGGGGAGAGAAGCGCACCCCCCACAACCCACCCCCGGGCCAAGAGGGGCGCGCGGTATGGCACCAGAGGGCACCTCCCCGGCACCCGGTACAGGGAGACGCGGCTCCGGCCGGGCGGACCTGGGAGGGAACCATGGCTGCCGCATACACCCCCCGGCCCCCACCCCAACCCCAACACCACCCCGGCCGGCCGGGGAAGGGCCACGGCCCCGGACCGGCACCCGCACGGCCCCCCCACCCGCCCACGACACCAGCGCGCGCCCGACGGGACCCCCCGCACAGCCAGACGCAACCGGACAAGCCCCGGCCGAAAATCCCGGGGGCCAAGACCGGCGGCGGGACGGCCCAGGGCAGGACGCCAACAAACTCCACCTGTAAAGCTGATAGAAGAAGAGGTTTATCAAACACCATTAGATGTATGCCAAGGACCAGTGAAGTGTATTATTTACGCATAGTTCCTTAATTGTTTCCAAGTCTGATAAGTAATATATAGGGTGTTCCAAAAAAAGTTGCATATGATCCCCAGCAGCTGGAAACCAAATTGTCCATGAGTATCCTTGTAAAATAAGCCCATTGACCGACTAAACTGTGAAGGAAGAAAAATTATTTATTACATGCTGTTGGGAGTGTATAAAACAATTCGGATTTAAACATGTCCAGTTTCCAGCTGCAGAAGGATGCATACAACTTCCCTGGACACCCCGCATACATCCATTTATGTATACAATTTTATTATTTTTGTGGCATTCCTTCGCAGGTGAGAGAGAATCCTTAGTCTATGTTCATCATTCTTGCGACCGTTTCCCACTGTTGTTCGTATTTGTCCATTTTATTTGTCTGTTTGGCAGATATTTTCTCTAATGTTATATATTCAATGATTAGATTTAGCCATTGGTTAATGCTAATGTTTTGTTTGTTTTTCCAATTCAACAATATTGTTTTTTTGGCTATCGTTAGACTTGCTAGTAGTGGACGGGTTTGATGGATAGAGATATTCACTGTATTCAGATCGCCAAGCAGACAAAGAGTTGGAGACAATGGAATCCTGCAGTTCAATAGGAAAGAGAGTTTCTTCGTTATCTGTGCCCAGAAATCTTGTATTGGTTTACATTGCCAAAGAGCATGAAAGTATGTATCTGAAATATCTTCGTTGCAGCTTATACATTTATCGGATTGGGAGAACCCCATTTTGTGCATTTTAGATTGAGTAATATGCCATCTGTGCAGTATTTTGAACTGTATAAGCTGAAGGTTCTTATTCTTTGTCATTATAAATGCATTTTTACAGATGTTGGACCAATAGTTATTATCTAATGTTACCGAAAGTTCGTTATTCCATTTTTCGATTGGTAGGCAAGTAGAGTTGTTACATGAGAGGGCTTTATATACTTTTGAAAGTATTTTTTTGTTGTTGAGGATGTATATTTATTATTTTATTTACGAAAGGTGGTGGGTCTAACGTACCCGTTAGTGATGGAAATTTGCTTCTGATGGCTGCCCTGATTTTATTGTATTGAAGGAAATTGACCCCTTTGATCTGGAAATCTTGTACTATTTTTTCATATGACATGAATGTATTATCTTTAAACAAATGCTGTAACTGGTTTATTCCCGTATCATCCCATGTGCTGAAATAAATAGGAATTTTATTAACTACAAAGTCTGGGTTGTGCCAGATTGGTGAGAATTTACACGGGGCTTGTTGTGATTGCGTAATTTCCATACCTCTCCACCAGGCTTTCAAGGTACATGCTATCATTGGGTTTTTGAAGCAGCTATGGTGCTTAATACTAAAGCTAATAAAGGGGAGGTTTGCCAATTGTATTTGGTTGCAGTCTGTTTGCTCTAATTCTAGCCATGACTGTTGTTCAGTGTTAAGATATAACCACCTAATAAGATATTGTATTTGATTTGCTATATAATAGTGTTGGAAATTAGGGGCCTCTAGACCCCCCTCTGGTTTATTTCTTTGCAATTTGGCAAGGCTAATTCGGTTTTTCTTGTTTTTAAAGTAGAATTTTGTGACGGCTGAGTCTAGGTCTTGAAACCATTTTTGAGTGGGTTTAAAGGGGATCATTGAGAACAAATAGTTTATTTGTGGTAATACTTTCATTTTGACTGTTGCTATCCGGCCCAAAAGTGAGATGGGTAGATTATTCCAGTGTGTCAAATCTTCACATATTTTTGCTAGGAGGGGTGTATGGTTTAGTTTAATTAATTCTGTAAGTTTTGGTGAAATGTTGATTCCAAGATACTTTATATTCCCTATTGGAATATTGTGATTTTGATTTGCAGGATTCCATGAGTTTGTTGATAAGGGCATTATAATTGATTTTGACCAATTTATAGCATAATCTGATATTTGTGAAAATGTCTTTATTAGTTCAAAAGTCTCATGTAGGGAGGATTCTGGTTTTTCTAGATATAGAAGTATATCGTCTGCGTATAAGTTAATTTTGTGTTCCGATGTGTGCGAGCAGATCCCTTTGATATTAGCGTTTTGTCTTATTGCAATTGCTAATGGTTCAATAAATAGAGCAAATAATAGGGGTGAGAGTGGACAGCCTTGTCGAGTTCCCCTTTGAAGACAGAAACTTTGTGAGATGACCCCGTTTGTGTTTACAGTGGCTTTTGGGGCGTTGTAGAATATTTTTATCCAGCGGATAAATGGCTCACCGAAGCCAAATTTTTCCAAAACTTTGAAGAGAAAAATCCAGTTGACTTTGTCAAATGCTTTTTCTGCGTCCAAAGAGAGGATAATTGCTTTCTGTTTATAATTCTGTGCAATATTAATAAGATTTAACACGCGTCTTATATTGTTTGTAGAGTTACGTCCTTTAATAAAGCCGGTCTGGTCTTTATGAATTATAGTGGGAAGAGTTTGTTCTAATCTAGTAGCTAAAGCCTTTAGCATTCTTTAGCATTTGCCGAAGCAGCAAAATTTGATTCCAAGCTTTTTTCAAATCGAATTACTCGAGTTAATCGATTAATCGTTGCAGCATTACTTATTTTAATGTATTGCATATTTTTTTCAGCACAAACAATTGACGTCATTTTGATATAAATTTGCGTTTGATGGGGGGGCAATTTCACGGAGGTGATTGTTTTCACTTCACGCAAGATGGATTAAGCACTTGTACCTTTTTCCATAAAACATAGTGGCTTTATGAACCGGGAGAAACTATTTCGTGGAGCTCAAGCAGCAGGGAACCAAAACTTGAATTAAAGGGTGTAAAAAGAAAGATCTCATCGTGAGGGACGATAATCAAATTAGCCCCTTTCCTTTACCACAGAGAAAGCTTAATTAACACCCAGTGAGGCTAGACATAGGCTATGACATAAAGTGGATGATCGGTAATGTTATTCAGGGAGTCATTTGAGTTGCAAATTGCAATGCCATATGCATATGGCGGAAAAGACTCAGGTGACTTAAAGTTCTGCTCTCAGACCCCCAATTTGGCCAAATTTCAAAATTGTCCCATAAGCCCCAACTTCATGCATGTGTGATAGATCAATGGAAAGCTTAAAATCTCAATTTTCTGGGGGAAGATTTTTTTTTTTTTTTTTAATGTTTTTTAAACCGCAAAGAGCACGCGAGAGCAGAATTACAGACGCCATGACTTTAATGAGATATTACCGCGTAGTTATCTTGTTTCAATCCAAAAACTCCATGTCACAGGTATCACTGAGTATCAAGACACAGCTGTGAATGGCCACAGCTGGATTTTTGGGGGATTTTATAGGTTAAACATGGTAATATAACAAGGGTCGCGATGCAGAAATCGCAGACATCAAGGACTGGTCGAGATTTTCTTTTTCATATATTTACCCTTTAAACGTTTTTTTTTTTTTTTTTTCCCCCCAGTTTTTTTGTTTGGATCGATTATTTATCATCTAACATACTGAGCAAAATGCAACAGTAACAAAAAAATACAATTTAGCGATAGTTATGAGGTAGCTATCCGTGACTTTTTTACAGACGCCTTTTTTTTCATTGTGACGTAATTTGTTTAAAAGTTTCAAATATGCGAGTGAATAAATTTTTAAAGTCGTTTTTTTCTTTAACGAAATATTAGACATCAAATAATGCTTCTAAGTAAAAAAATGACAGACATTTTGAATAATAAATCCAATTAATTACTAGAGATGTGATCGGACCCGATCGATCGGGATGCAGATCGATCGGGTCCGATCACGTCATTTTCAAAGTATCGGAATCGGCAAAAAAATATCGGACATGCCTTTTTTTAATATATATATATATATATATATATATATATATATATATATATATATATTTTTTTTAATTAAATTGTTTTCTAATTGTATTTAACGTTACAGACATAATATGTTACACTCATCCAGAGTCTTTAGTTTTGGCTTAAGGTAGGGTTATCAAATTTATCCCGATAATGGCGCTAATTAATTTTTTAAAAAATGTATCACGTTAAAATATTAAACGCAATTAATGCATGCGCTGCACGACCCACACATGCATTGTCGCGCTCAATCTGTAATGGTGCCGTTTTACCTATATAGAGAGCTAAAAGGCAGCGTAAAATGAGTAGAGTGAATTTTGGAAGCCTTAGGAGCCTTTTTTTAATTGGCTAAAGCCTTACAATCCCTCTCCCTACGATTAGAAATATCGTGGGCAGCAATGTGGGGATGCAAGGTAGTAATTGATCTTTTTCTTAACACCCTATGTTATTTCCCAACGCAGAGAAGATATATCAATTGGTAGCACTATGCACAGTCATGGTTGCACTTCCCATCATGCATTTTGGCATGGCTACAGTATCATTTACTGAAAGCTCAACAAATACACTAGATGGCAATATTTAGTCACAATATACAAAGTCACATTTGTCCTATAAGAATTACAAGTCTTTCTATCCGTGGATCCCTCTCACAGAAAGAATGTTAATAATGTAAATGCCATCATGAGGATTTATTGTCATAATAAACAAATACAGTATTTATGTACTGTATGTTGAATGTATATATTCGTCCGAGTTTTATTCATTTTTTTCTTAATGCATTGCCAAAATGTATATGATCGGGAAAAATTATCGGGAATGATTGGAATTGAATCGGGAGCCAAAAAAAGCAATCGGATCGGGAAATATCGGGATCGGCAGATACTCAAACTAAAACGATCAGGATCAGATCGGGAGCAAAAAAACATGATCGGAACAACCCTATTAATTACATTTGTTTTATGGCTGGGTTGAAACAAAAGCGGTTGCGCGACATCTGTAAACGGGAGTTTTCAGGGTAAAACGGACAAATTAAAAATAGTTCGGGTGCTGAATGCACCATGAATCTGCTATGGCAGCATATAGACATATTTTTCTATCAAACACAACAGTTCTTTTGGCTTAAAATACAGCAGTTTATTTTAAAGAGGGGTGCAAGAGCAGAAGGAGGAAACATCATTTTCTGGGGCTGCTTCTCTGCCAAGGGTACAGGACGACTGCACCATATTGAGGGGAGGATGGATGGGGCTATGTACTGCCAGATCTTGGCTGACTACCTCCTTCCTTCAGTGAGAGCCCTGAAGATGGGTCGTGGCTGGGTCTTCCAGCATGACAATGACCCAAAGCACACAGCCAAGGCAACTAAAGAGTGGCTCCGTAAGAAGCATCTTAAGGTCGCCTAGCCAGTCACCAGATCTGGACCCGATAGAATATCTATGGAGGGAGCTGAAAGTCCGTGTTGCCCGGCAGCAACCCCGAAACCTGAAGGCTCTGGAGAAGATCTGCATGGAGGAGTGAGCCAAAATCCCTGCTGCAGTGTGTGCAAACCTTGTCGAGGACTACAGGAAACATTTGGTATCTGTAATAGCAAACAAAGGTTTCTGTACCAAATATTAAGTTCGATTTTTGTGATGTATCAATACTTATTTCATGCAATTAAATGCAAATTTATTATTTAAAAATCATACGTGATTTTCTGTTTTTTTTTTATTAGATTCCGTCCCTCACAGTTGAAGAGAACTTATGATACAAATTACAGACCTCTACATGCTTTGCAAGTGGGAAAACCAGCATAATCTGCAGTGCATCAAATACTTGTTCTCCCAACTGTACATTATGCATATTAATGTAGCCTTTTAAATTGCCGTTTCATTCAAGCAGCGTTTAGGCCCCACCTGCGACAGTATTCAAAGAAAACATGGCAAACTCATTTTTCTAAGAGGTGTGGGAACCAACACAACCCCACAACATCCACAGCCTTTAGAAACTCGAGGCAGATCTCATCCATCCCCGGGGCTTTGCCACCGATGAGCTTTTTAACCAACTCAATGAGGTGCTGCTTCCTCATGGGAAGGCGTGACGGTGTAGGTGACTAGGTCTACAAAGTATTCGGCCCACCGACTCACAACATCCACACTGTCGTGATCCTGCCATACGTTTCATGTTAATGCCCTTTTCCCTGTTTGCAAGCTGCACGGGTGTGAGGGGGACCGGTCTCCTCAGGAGTGAAGCTAACAGGCAACACCTGTGGCCCATTTGTAGAGCCCTTTTAAGCGCAGGCCAAACGCACACCTGTTGCCAGAAGATTCCAGCACAAACATTGAGAAGCCTCACTCCTGAGAAGACTGCGATTCCCGAATTCTCTTTTGGTCGCGCGTTTTTTCCCTTTAGGGTGAATTTAACTTTGACACTTTTGCTTTTTGAATAAAACCTTAACCATCTCTGCAACTGGGTCCTTGGCATTTCCTGATCGACACGTAACACACACTACAGTGCCTTGCAAAAGTATTCGGCCCCCTTGAATCTTGCAACCTTTCGCCACATTTCAGGCTTCAGACATAAAGATATGAAATTTAATTTTTTTGTCAAGAATCAACAACAAGTGGGACACAATCGTGAAGTGGAACAACATTTATTGGATAATTTAAACTTTTTTAACAAATAAATAACTGAAAAGTGGGGCGTGCAATATTATTCGGCCCCTTTACTTTCAGTGCAGCAAACTCACTCCAGAAGTTCAGTGAGGATCTCTGAATGATCCAATGTTGTCCTAAATGACCGATGATGATAAATAGAATCCAAATGTGTGTAATCAAGTCTCCATATAAATGCACCTGCTCTGTGATAGTCTCAGGGTTATGTTTAAAGTGCAGAGAGCATTATGAAACCAAGGAACACACCAGGCAGGTCCGAGATACTGTTGTGGAGAAGTTTAAAGCCGGATTTGGATACAAAAAGATTTCCCAAGCTTTAAACATCTCAAAGAGCACCGTGCAAGCCATCATATTGAAATGGAAGGAGCATCAGACCACTGCAACTCTACCAAGACCCGGCCGTCCTTCCAAACTTTCTTCTCAAACAAGGAGAAAACTGATCAGAGATGCAGCCAAGATGCCCATGATCACTCTGGATGAACTGCAGAGATCTACAGCTGAGGTGGTAGAGTCTGTCCATAGGACAACAATCAGTCGTACACTGCACAAATCTGGCCTTTATGGAAGAGTGGCAAGAAGAAAGCCATTTCTCAAAGATATTCATAAAAAGTCTCGTTTAAAGTTTGCCACAAGCCACCTGGGAGACACACCAAACATGTGGAAGAAGGTGCTCTGGTCAGATGAAACCAAAATTGAACTTTTTGGCCACAATGCAAAACGATATGTTTGGCGTAAAAGCAACACAGCTCCTCACCCTGAACACACCATCCCCACTGTCAAACATGGTGATGGCAGCATCATGGTTTGGGCCTGCTTTTCTTCAGCAGGGACAGGGAAGATGGTTAAAATTGACGGGAAGATGGATGCAGCCAAATACAGGAACATTCTGGAAGAAAACCTGTTGGTATCTGCACAAGACCTGAGACTGGGACGGAGATTTATCTTCCAACAGGACAATGATCCATAACATAAAGCCAAATCTATAATGGAATGGTTCAAAAATAAACGTATCCAGGTGTTAGAATGGCCAAGTCAAAGTCCAGACCTGAATCCAATCGAGAATCTGTGGAAAGAGCTGAAGACTGCTGTTCACAAACACTCTCCATCCAACCTCACTGAGCTCGAGCTGTTTTACAAGGAAGAATGGGCAAGAATGTCAGTCTCTCGATGTGCAAAACTGATAGAAACATACTCTAAGCGACTTGCAGCTGTAATTGGAGCAAAAGGTGGCGCTACAAAGTATTAACGCAAGGGGGCCGAATAATATTGCACGCCCCACTTTTCAGTTTTTTATTTGTTAAAAAAGTTTAAATTATCCAATAAATTTTGTTCCACTTCACGATTGTGTCCCACTTGTTGTTGATTCTTGACAAAAATTTTTAAATTTTATATCTTTATGTTTGAAGCCTGAAATGTGGCGAAAGGTTGCAAGGTTCAAGGGGGCCGAATACTTTTGCAAGGCACTGTATATAAAGTGTCAGTTGTGCACTGCTTTATCTTCCTGAGACACCGGATGGTGGACCAAAATTTCTTTGAAGCCATCCAGAAGTCTTTCTCCATGGCCTCCCATGCCTGGGTTTTTGCCTCAGTGACCACAAGAGCCGCATGTCGCTTGGTAGAGCTGGTACCCATCAGCTCTATCTGCAGTCCTGCAGGCCAAAAAGGCGCGATAAGAGTCCTTCAGTTTGACATCCCTCCCAGCTGGTGTCCACCAGAGGTTTCTGGGATTGCCGCCACAACAGGCACTGACCACCTCACGACCGCAGCTCCGGTCGGCCGCCTGAGCAATAGAAGCGCAGAGCATTGTCCACTCGGACTCAATGTCCCCCGCTTCTCCCTGGACATGGATGAAGCTCTGCCAGAGATGGGTGTTAAAACTCAGGGGACAGGGGACTCTGCCAGGCGTTCCCAGCAAACCCTCACAAAACATTTGGGTCTGCCGCGCTGGACGGACATGTTCCCCCACCATCGGAGCAATCTCACAACCAGCTGGTGATCAGTTGGCAGCTCCCAATTGTTCAAGACATGCGGCGGCAAGTCCGATGACATGACTACAAAGTCATTTATCAAACTGCAACCTAGGGTGCCCTGGTGCCTAGTGCACATATGGACACCCTTATGCCTGAACATGGGTGTTCATTATCGACAATCCACAACTAGCGCAAAAGTCCAACAATAGAACACCGCTCACGTTCTGGGGGACCATTTTTCCCAGTAACGCCCCTCCAGGTCTCACAGTCATTGCCCACATGAACATCGCAAAAAAGAACGAGAGTCCCCAAAAGGAGTACTCTCCAGCACCCCCTACAAGGACTCCAAAAAGGGTGGGTACTCTGAGCTGCTGTTTTGCTGGATAAGCACAAACAGCATTAGGACCCGTCTCCCCACCCGAAGGCGGATGGAGGCTACATTCTTTTTTACCGCATTGACCCCAATGTACAGGCAGCCACTCTGAGGACAACAAGTATGCGCACACCTGCTTGTCGCCTCTCACTGTGGGCAACGAGTGTCCAAACCCCCTCGAGGGGACTGGGACCAGAGCCCGAGGCATTTGTGGAGGTGAGCCCGACTACATCGAGTCGGAACATCTCAACCTCTCGCACTAGCTCGGGCTCCTTCCAGACCAGAGTGCCAGCTTCTGCAGCTGGGGATCGGACAGCCAAGGACATTTTCAGGAAGTGACCTGTAAATATACACATCATGAATTGAACTCATTGCCTGCCATTGATAACAATAGACAAGAAATTAACTAATACCTATAGCTTCCAGTGCCATTGCGTAACCCTTTTGGCCAAAATTAAATGTGGGCCGCCGACCAAAATGAGCTTGACACCCCTGCTCTAATTAGTCTCAAATGCACACAAACCTTTGTGATGAGAAGAATTCCATTCATGGTATTATTCATTCATGTACCGTCCCACCTACAGTGTAACCTGAGGTGCAACTCCCTCGTATCAGAATAATATATAATGATTTATTAAAACAACAAAACACGTGTCTGATTTATTCCCTGAGAAAAGTGTTTCCAGACACTTGCACTTGGAATCCCAACAACGCTCCCATTAGACTTGTAGATGAGCAAACTGTTAGGGCAAACTCTACTATCAATTCAAACATACGTAAGCACATATTATGAGTCATTCATGCTCAACGGCTAGCGGCAAACCTCCAGGAAATGTCATGAAAGTCCGTCTGTGTATTCTTGTTAATGTAGTTTTTATATTAGATAATGTTAGTTAATCCATGTCTGAGGGCATGCAGATGTGTAGATGACATGGAACATATGGGGGAGATCATATTAGTAAATATTAACAACTGTGGCCAAATTGTTTGTGAAGATTTCCTTGAGTTTGACCTTTTTTAATTTCTACTACACTTAATGCTTTACAAAAAACAGTACAAGGGTGATTCTCAGGAAAGCTTTGCATTATGGTAATAAAGGAAAGCTTTACCAAAGGTAGCTTAAAATAACAGAGTGCTATGACGACTCAGCATTTTTTTAATGAGCCGTTTGAGTGCCGTAATATTTTATTTACAGTAAAAAAATTTAACAGAAATTAATTATCGTCCAAAAAAATGTAATATTACGCATTATGGTAATGATCAAGTATGGTGGGGAAGTAGGCGTATATAAAACAAACTTAACTACCGTAATTTCCTGAATATAAGGCGCACCCGTGTATAACGCACACCCCAACTTTACCTGTAAAATCTAGGGAAAATTCTTGTATCCGCGTATGAAGTGCACCCTAATTTTAACACCAATTAATATGAGTCTCGTGTCTCGAACTTTTGTAAAGTGCGCTGTTGCAGCATTTTTTAATCCTTTTGTGATTTTTTTTTTTTTTTAAATAGAATATTAATTTTCTGTGGTAAAATTGCTCACAGTATACGATAATAATTTTCACAAAGTTAGGAGTTGTAGCGAGTTTTAACAGAATTCACCAGCGTAACTAATGTTGGCAAGTTGTGTAGTTCAAGGGGGGAAAAGTTTAGTTAAGGGAACAGCCGGAAGTAAACAAATGTTCCGCGATTCGCGTGCAAGATGTACTTGTAACTTTGTGAGTTTCATTGTAAATAAAACAACGCGGCTTGGCTCAGTGGTTCGACACTCTTCCTCAGACTCCTGTCCTAGCTTGCTACACGGTCAAAATTTATATGAAACGGATCGCCGTATACGTTCTCTTCAAGACAACATTGCCGTGTGCCGGCACGTTGCAACGCAAAGGTTAGAAAAATGTACCGGTAAATAATAAACGAATTGTACAAAAAAATATTTTAATTTTATTAGATGTGAAAAATATCATGAAAACAATTATTTACCGCAAGAAACTTGATTATTATATCCCTGTCGTTCGGATTAGGTAATAGTGTGCTGGTCCATGCTTACAATGGAACATGAATCATGATGATTTTTTTCTGTCTCCGTCCCTGTACCCGTGAATAACGCGCACCCATGATTTTACGAGTAAATTTTGGGGGGAAAAGTGTGCATTATATTCGGGAAATTACGGTATTACCAATATCAAAAAAGGCTCAACAATCGTACTTTGTCAGCATCTTTTGTCTTGCTTCCTTTCTGGTGCATTATGGGTCAGAATAACTTTATTTTTTAAAAAAACACTGTGATTATGACTGGACCATGAACACAGCGCAACGGTAATGAGAGCTGCATGCTTGGACACAGGATTTTCCTTAATTTTTTTTTTTATACAAAGTTAGAAACCATTATAGCTTATCATAGTCCACAAAATTGTTTTGTTTTAAACATATTTATACATTTTTTAATGAAATTGATTGAATATTTACCTTCACACTATTGCTTTCTGGTCGCGGATACCGAAGCCTGAGATGGAGACGGGCTCGCTTTAGTAAAAGCTTTGTCCCAGGTTTCAGAGTGATTTTCTTTTTTTCGTGTTTCTTAAACTTCTTGTTGTTGTTGATGTGGCTTTGTATTAATGTTAATTATGACAGATTGTGAAAATGAATTTCCCTATGGGACAATAAAGGCTACGTACCTACCTAGCTAGCTACCGCACTAGTATACATATGATGCTGTAGTGAGGTGATAACATCAAATCTCTTCATTGACTCATTAAAGTAATTAATTTACGACTAAAATCAGTTAAAAAAACATACACAATAGTACCGTAATTTTCGGACTATAATCCACTACTTTTTTCTCTCATTTTGAATCCAGCGGCTTATAGTCCAGTGCGGCTTATTTGTTGATTTATTGGGGTAATAGGTAACACTTTCTTTGACAGCGGTGTCATAAGACTGCCATAAGACCATCATAATTATGACATTACACTATCATGGGCATTAATGAATGCATATGACAGATGTCATTAAGTGTCATCTAGCAAATTATGTCACTAACTCCATTTATGTCCAGCTCAGATCTTTTACATTGAATCAAAAGTGAGATAATTTGCCGGACGACACAAAATGATATCTGTCATAAGCATTTATTAATGCTCATGGCAGTGTCATGTCATAATTATGATGGTCTTATGACAGTCTTATGGCGCTACTGTCAAATAAAGTGTTACCAAATACCATAACTAGCAATGAATGAAACAAACGGAACAGTAACTGAAGAAATAATTAGCACAGAACATGTATTTTGATTGTTATTAACATCTGTAGCGGTGCATTATATGCTAGGAAGGCATGTTGGATACACTGTTGACAGGAGGTGGCAGCAGAGGTACACTGTCTCCCTCAAGGAAGCAGTGATGGCCAAATGAAGCTTTGCAGCCAATTGGTTCAAAGCTTCAGGGTGGTTCATGTGGTCTTATGACAGTCTTATGATGCCGCTGTCAAAGTGTTACCGGTTAATATTTTTTGGTGTAAATATTCCATAATACAGTAAGGACGGCTGCGGCTAATAGTCCAGTGCGGCTATCTATGAACAAATGCCGTTTTTGTGTCAAATGTGGTGGGTGGCGGCTTATAGTTAGGTACGCCTTAAAGTCCAAAAATTACGGTATATTAGTAAAGAAATGGTGGACTGGGCCACATAATAGACATCAGACTCATCTTTCAACTAAAAATGAACTATTTCAGCTTTTCACGACTATATCCCTAAAATCTTCAAAGACATAGTTTAGCTTAGCTTCATGAGAATCACCTATAAAGGAATAAATCTTTGTCCATAATAACCAGCTGAATGGGACTTGTGTTTGTGGTCGAGTGGATAGTGGAATAATTCCACTGGAATTATAAGAAATATATTCAAAATCAGCTTTTTAACGCTACAGTTGAACATGTAAGCATGAATCAACTTAAAAAGTGTAAAGCAGTGTAACTGACAGTTGCCAACTTGCCATGCACATTTTATCTGGCAAGCATGTCATTGTTTGTACATTTGACAAAGGGCACAGCCAACCATCCACTTGCAAGGGCAGTGCAGTCAAACACATGGCAACCAGATATACAGCACCTGTAGAACTGTGGCTCAGAATGAGTGGTGGGCATCCTGTCAGGGCAACAAAAGTCATGAGTAAATACCATTAAATCCATGTCCATGAGGCCCAGGAACAATGTCAAAATAAGCATTACGTATCCATGTTTGCCCGCAGCTCCAGGTAGAAAACTTGCGTGATGTTGGCAACAGGATTTATGGACCATGAAAATCAACACAGGTTCCTAAACCATCACATTTCATCTTCATGGGCCTCATTTTATCAGTGAAGAAACGCCAACACCAACTGTTCCAATCCAAAGTTTAAGAAAATAATAGTTTTGGCAATGAGCATTATGTTACAAAATACAGAACAGAGTGGTCATGTTCAATTTAACAACATTTGATGTTTACAGTAAGTGTCTGCAAAGGGAACAGGAGATGGTCAGTAAGTGAATTCCTTTTCACTTACCTCTTGTTTCTTTTTAAACATGCATTTATAATGTAATTTTATTATTATTTGTTAATGCACCTATTTATTCATCTGTTTTTATTATGTAATCTGTGTCATGTGCAGAGGTAGGTAGTAACGCATTACATTTACTATTTAGTAGTTTTACCAGACAATACTTTTACTTGAGTAGATTTGTGTAGAAGAAACGCTAGTCTTACTCCGCTACTTTGGGCTACATATTAGATTTTACTTTATTTTTTGAGACAGTGGCTCTACCATTTTCACCAATAAAACGTCACAACAATAATCACATGACTCAATGATACTAATCAGACATAACCACAAAGTTCTATGATTATAACGCCGACCTGTTGAATCACATGGTGTCTTTAAAGCGCCGTAAAAATGAAATTCTTTGACATAGAGTCATCATTACTGGCGCCGAAAGACCACGGAAAACTTCAGACATGTTTTCATTTCATGGTAGGAAATATTTTTTAATCCACTAGAGGGCACTCAAGCTCTTTGAACAGGTATTGTTTTATTTCTAGTACAGTATAATAATAACAGTCCATATAAATTACTTTGTGCTTGTTTACATGTACTTGAGTATTCTTTGGATAACTATTTTTACTTGAGTAATAATATTTGAATGTTACTTGAGTCAGATTTTTGGGAATTCTACCAGGCTCTAGTCTTGTGTGTGATGGGAATATGTGAATGTGTTTGTGAGCCCTGTTGAGGAAGAATTTCTGTCACCATTGAGGACAGACAATAAAATATACTATTATACATATATATATACGTATATATATATATATATATATATATATATATATATATATATATATATATACACATACGTATGTTAGGGCTGTCAAAATTATCGCGTTAACGAGCGGTAATTAATTTTTTTGATTAATCACGTTAAAATATTTGACGCAATTAACGCACATGCCCCGCTCAAATGAAAATGACAGCAGTGTAATGTCCGCTTGTTACTTGTTTTTTGTCTTTTGGCGCCCTCTGCTGGCGCTTGGGTCCAAATGACTTTATAGAGTCTACCC